>NC_133548.1:69205000-74205000 GCF_048773025.1 Camelus bactrianus
TTCATGAGTAGTGGTTCTGCTGGTAATAAAATATCTTGTTAGGTATTTGTGATAACACTAGGAAGGACAAGCTGTATCTTGATAAATTGATTTAACTGCAAAATGAATGATATTATAGATGCATGATTCGTAAATGAAAGACAGGGTATTTAATTGTTTTGTAAAAAGTTTCTGTTGTTGAAAGTTTATGGCTAAAACTAGTTAAGTTTATGGAGAAGACACCTTCAATGGATCAAGTAAAATAAAGTGGAATGCAAAGTTAGACAACATAGTAATGATGCTGCAGGAAATGGAAACAAATATAGACCATATTTAACAAAGATGGAAGAGTTGGCAGTTTGTGAACTTTAAGTAAAATTTATTTCATTTGATGTAGACACTATAACATGCATAGGTTCCATGAAGCTTGTAGGTGTTGACATTGCCAAAAGTTGTTAACAGAAGCTAATTTAACCTTAAGTAATTACTGTGGTGATAAGCTATGTGAAATTAGCCTTTAGATAATGTGACCATATGAAGACTTTAACAGAATAAAATATTTTTTAAAAATATCGTATTAAAGTGCTTATGGGGAAAGAAGCCTGAATATAGTTTTTTCCTCCTGTAGAATCCTGTAGAAGTTGGCTTGATATCCAGACTTTGTAACTTGTAACCCAATGCAAATTAAAGGCATAATTTAGGTATTCTAGCCTTGTTTGGAATTTTGGGAATATAAACCTCCTTGAAAAATCAAGGAGTTTTAACATATTTTCAGAACTGTGTCAACTTCTTTCAGGTCATTAGGTTAACTGTTACACCAAGTAATGAGCAAATAGCACTTGAGATACTTAAAAGAGTTAATATAATCCCCAAGAGTTTTAAATGATATCTTGGTAATTTAGGAGAGAGATTCATCCTACCTGAGTATAAACTCAAGTATAAATCCAGCAAAGAAGGTGTTGTGAATTTTACATAAGCAGGAGCCTATCATTTGATTCTTTTTTATGGAAAAAATCTAATTTAGTATTGAAGAGATGAGAAATTTCATGTGAAGGATTTTAGCCATCAAAAAGTAACATCACTTATGCACAAAACTACCTCCCAAAGTCTTATCCCAGGTCCCTCGTATCAAAAAATTAGTATGATGGAAGACAGCACGGTCTTGTCAGATTGGACAATCGGCAATAAACAAAAAATGAAATACGACTTTTCATGTGAACTCTACCGAATGTCTACATATTCAACCTTCCCCACCGGTGTGCCTGTCTCAGAAAGGAGTCTTGCTCGTGCGGGTTTTTATTACACCGGTGTGAATGACAAGGTCAAATGCTTCTGTTGTGGCCTGATGCTGGATAACTGGAAACACGGAGACAATCCAATCGAGAAGCATAAAAAGTTGTATCCTAGCTGTAGCTTTATTCAGAGTCTGGTTACTGTGACTAATCTGGAATCCACCCCCAAGAATGCTTCTCCAATGAGAAACAGTTCTGGACATTCATTATCACCCACTTTGGAACATAGTAGCTCATTCAGTGGTTCTTATTCCAGCCTTTCATCAAAGCCTGTTAATTCTAGAGCAGTTGAAAACTTCTCCCCATTGAGGACTAACCCCTACAGTTATGCCATGAGTACTGAAGAAGCCAGATTTCTTACTTACCAAATGTGGCCGTTAACCTTTCTGTCGCCATCAGAACTGGCAAGAGCTGGCTTTTATTATATAGGACCTGGAGACCGAGTAGCCTGCTTTGCCTGTGGTGGGACTCTAAGTAACTGGGAACCGAAGGATGATGCTATGTCAGAACATCGCAGACATTTCCCCAACTGTCCATTTTTGGAAAATTCTCTGGAAATGCAGAGGTTTAGCATTTCAAATTTGAGCATGCAGACGAGTGCAGTGCGACTGAGAACATTTATGTACTGGCCATCTGCTGTACCAGTTCAGCCTGATCAACTTGCAATTGCTGGTTTCTATTATGTGGGTAAGAAAATGTATAGCTGTATATTTTATCTAGTTCATTTTGATTTATGTGTTAGAACACGTGTATTCAATTTTATTCTTTTGTTTTCTTCAGGTCGCAATGATGATGTCAAATGCTTTTGTTGTGATGGTGGCTTAAGGTGTTGGGAATCTGGAGATGACCCGTGGGTAGAACATGCCAAGTGGTTTCCAAGGTAATTGTTTAGAAAGGTGTTTCTACACAGAATTCTGTGCTTAAAAGAAGTAGGCATGCTTGCCTGATTAAGTTTACATTTCAGTATAACAAAGCTGCTTCATACTTTAGGGAATTAGCCTTTTAAAACACCAATTTTTCTTTTAAATGTGTTCTTCTTTTAAAAAATATAAGTTACAGGTAATGATCTAGTGATTCACAATTTTTAAAGGTTATACTCCATTAACAGTTATTATAAAATATTTGCCGTATTGCCTGTGTTCTACAATAGATCCTTGAAGCCTATTTTATACCTAATAGTTTGTCCCTCTTAATCCCCTATCTCTATATTGCCCCTCCCTGCTTTCCTGTCCCCACTGGTAACCATTAGTTTGTTCTTTATATCTGTGACTCTGCTTGTCTCTTGTTTTATTCACTAGTTTGTTTTATTTTTAAAATTCTGCATATAAATGATACCATACCGTATTTATCTTTCTCTGACTTATTTCACTTAGCATAATGCCCTCCAAGTCCATCCATGTTGCTGCAAATGGCAAAATTTCATTCTTTTTAATGGCTGAGTAGTATTCCATTGATATATAATACCACATCTTCTCTATCCATTCAGCTGTTGACGGACACTTAGGTTACTTCCATGTCTTGGCAACTGAATAATGATGCTAGGAACACTGGGTGCATTTATCTTTTTGAATTAGTGTCTTCATTTTTTCCAGATATATACCCAGGAGTGGGATTACTGGGTGATATGGTAGTTCTGTTTTTAGTTTTTTGAGAAACCTCCATACTGTTTTCCACAGTGGCCACACCAATTTATATTCTCACCAAGAGTATATGAGGATTCCCTTTTTTCCACACCCTTACCATTTGTTGTGCTCTTTTTGATGGTAGCCTTTAATTTCTGACAGGTGTGAGGTGATACCTCACTGTGGTTTTGATTTGCATTTCCCTGATGGTTAGCCATGTTGAGCATCTTTTCATGTGCCTCTTGGCCATCTGCAGTTCCCCTTTGGAAAAATGTCTATTTGGTTCTTCTGCTCATTTTTTAATCAGGTTGTTTGGTTTTTGATGTTGAGTTGTATGAGCTGTTTACATATGTTGGAATATTAACCCCTTATTGGTCATATCATTTGCAAATATTTTCTCCCATTTAATAGGTTGTCTTTTTGTTTTGTCGATGGTTTCCTTTACTGTGCAAAAGCTTTTAAGTTTAATTAGGTCCCATTTGTTTATTTTTGCTTTTATTTCCTGTGTTTTAGGAGACAGATCTAAAAAAATATTGTTGTGATTTATGTCAGAGTGTTCTGCCTATATTTTTCTCTAGGAGTTTTATGGTATCCAGTCTTAATTTAGGTCTTTAATCCATTTTTTGTATGATTAAAATACCAAATTTTAACAATTATTTTGATAGAAAATATTATAGAATGTTCTGTGATTTCTTCTTTTGTAAATCATGTATTTAGGATATAATTTAACTTATTCCTGATGACTCACTTAAAATTATGACCATATAATTCACATTTCATTTATATATTTTCCATTTTGCTTTAAAGAAGACTTCAGGATTATAAAAATGTATAATAGAGGAACAAAAAAGAAGACAAGTTAAAAAAGCCTAAGAAGGGAAAAGGGAAACAAAAAGGGACATAAAATAGATCTAGGAATAGGACAAATATAAAAATTTTTATAATAAAAGCTGATTATACAGTCAGAATTGTCTGATTATAGTTATAAATTATTTTTTCTACATAACTTAATTTTGTTATGATATATCACTTTATCTCCCTTTAGTTACTGTTTCTAACAGTATCTCCTCTTTTTAAAACTTTTTTAAAAAATTATTTTTCAAATTTTACATGTAGTGAGATTCGTCTCCCTGTGTCCTATTTTATTTTTTACTATGGCCTAGAAAGAAGTTAGAGGTGGTGTTGCTGATGGAAATAGAATTAGAAATTAATTCTGTCTGTGTTACTGAGTAGCTAACTGAACTTTGACAAGTCATACGACCCTTTGAACCTTTTCTCATCTGTAAAATGAGGGAGTTGGACTAGATATTTTTTTTAATTGTGGTAAAATGTACATAACATAAAATCTACCATTTTAACCATTTTTAAGTATGCAGTTCTGTGGCATTAAGTGCATTCACATTGTTCTTCTTTCATTACCACCATGTATTTCCAGACTTTATCTTCCCAAACTGAAACTTAAATTCGTTTCATTGATTCCCCATCTCCTCCTCTCCTCACCCTTGTCACCCATCATTCTAGCTTCCGTCTCTACAAATTGGACTATTCTAGGTACCCTGTATAAGGGGAGTCGTATAATACAGATGATGCTTTGACCTGTGAGTACCTTTTACAATAATGGGGAATCTCTTGAACCTCTTTAATGTTCGTAATGTTTCAGGATAAATTTTGACTTTCTAAGTCTGAAAAGTGACATATATTTTGTTTACTTTAAATTATTTTTTAGGAAAAAGCATGTTTTATTGTCAGAATTTTGAATGACTTGATTATGCTCTGTGAGATTGTCTGCATGTTAATTTGAAATTTAACATTGTGTTAAAAAGGTAAAAACAGCTTTCAATTATAAATGAGACAAAAACAGCTTTTCAGTTACAGTATTTGAATTGCTGCCTTTGTCCTTCATAAAACAAAACAAAATCTAGGTTTATTTTTATAATTTGTGTTTTATTTTAAATGTTTAAATAAGGGAAAAGGCCAGGGATGCTTCTTGTAAGCATTTCTGAAAACAAATTTCAATTATAGATAATCTTGAATTTCTGTAGATAAAAAACCAAAATGTATAACCATTATTATCACTGTATTTTAATACAGTTCATGTATTCATTTATCAAATATTTGGGTGCCTACTGGATAATATTTTGTTTTTATTTTTTCCTCTTGGCATTTTTAATAATAATAGACCATTCAAAAGAAGAGATAATAGGGTTTACATCTCTACATACCAAAGGAATTTCCTTTCTTCATCAATATTGGTATTTACATGACAGTGTGGAATCATAAAATGAAAAAGCAAGCCAAAGCAAAACAGAAAAACCAAATTAAAGTGAAAGGCAAAATTTGTGCTACTGTTACATATGAGGTTGAAAATGAAATTAATAGGCAGACAAATGCTGGTTTTGCAGCAGACCAGTGAAAATACTTCTGAGGGATTCATCTGGATTGAGCATGCTGATTCATGACAATAATGGCATTATCTGGGGGCAAGAGTTGTAGGAATAACTAGTTGGAAAGAATAACCAAACGTCATTGTGAGTGTCTTTTTTTCCCTTCTGGTATTTTTATAATTGAAATATAATTGACATAAAATATGTTAGTTTCAGGTGTAGTGCACAGTGATTTGTCGTTTGTGTACATTATGTTGTATATCACATCCTCAAGGCTTACTTATTTTATAACTGAGGTTTGCACCTCTTAATCTCTCTCACCTGTTTTCCTGTATCCCCCTCCCCCACCCCACTCCATACTGGGTACTATTTTAGATGCTGAAGGTATAACAGTGTGTAAGACAAAAATGTTTTGTCCTCAGAGAGTTTATTGGAGAAGGATGTAATATGGGGCAGCCAGTGTTGGTTATACTTCCTGCCTTTAGTCATTATGAACATAAGTTATCAATCCCAGAATAAAAATAACTTAGAACTATATGAAGGTCAAGCACAATGACAGCTAGCTGTGTTCTCTGGGCGGTAAACTTGAGTCTTGACCATCTTATATGATGTCTGCTAATTCTCCCCATTCACCAGTTGAAGGACATGTGGGTTGTTTCCAGTTTGGAGCAATAATGATAAAACCGCTCTAAATATTAATAAACCTTTGCGGACACATGTTTCCATTTTGCTTAGGAAAATACTTAGGATGGATTAGGGGACTGGATGGCAAATTTTGTTGTAACTTCATAGGGAGCTGCCGAATTGTTGTTTGAAGTGGCCGTATCATTTTCAGTTCCCACTAGCAAGGTACAAGACCTCTGAGTGTTTTACATTCTTAACTACATGCTGTCAGTCTTTTTGATTTTAGCCATTCTAATAGGTATGTCGCATTATTTCACTGTGATTTTAATTAGCATTTCCTTAATGATTAATGGTGGTGAGCTGCTTATTTGCTTATTTGCCATCTATACACAGTTGTCCCTTGGTGTCAGTGGGGGATTGTTTCCAGGAGACTCCCAGGGACTCCCCACCAGGAAACCAAAATCCATGGATACTCAAGTCCCTTCTTCAAAGGCTTAGTACAGTTGGCCCTCCTTATCTGGGGGTCCTCGGAACTGTATCTTCTTTGATGAAGGATCTGTTCAAATATTTTTCCCATTTTAAAGTTTTGTTTTTAATTACTAAGTTTTGAGAGTTCTTAATATATTCAGGATACAAGTCCTTTATCAGATGTGTTTTGCTGAGTTTCAGTCTGACTTGTCTTTTCCTTTTCTTAACAGTGTCTTTTGATGAGCCGAAGTCTTTAATTTTGATGATGTCAGTTTATCAGTTTTATCTTTTATGGATTATGCTGTTGGTCTCTTAGCTAAGAAATCTTTAACCTAAGGACAAAAAGATTTTCTCCTGTGTTTTCTTCTAGAAATTATGTTGTTTTAGGTTTCACATTTAGGCATATGATTCATTTTTAGTTTATCTTTGTGTGTAGTATGGGCATAGATCAAGGCTCATTGGTTTTTTTTGCATATATATATCAAGTTGTCTAGCACCATTTGTTGAAAAACAAAAGGAATGAAACACATGTTATGTGAACTTCCTGGAACACCTTTGAAAAATTCTAGTAGTTTAAAAACAAGTATTTGGGAAACACTTATATTATATATAGATGAAAATATTTGATTCTGTATTTTTTGGAGGGAGGGTTTGTGCTTCAAATGTAATGGAAGAGTGGACACTTTAAGTGTTAGCTTAAAGTTTGCTATAAGCTCACACTGCTAATAGAAGAGATTAGCAGTTGTTACTTTGTGAAAGTTCACATTTTAGGAATAAATACCAAATTACAGTTTCTGAAACTGTCTTAAGTTCCCAAGGTAAATTGTCTAGAACAGCAATTTTTAAGCTTCAGCTTGTGTTCCTTTGAGACCCTTTTATTGTTATTGTGCTGATGCAATTAAATAGAAGACTTCAGAATGCATCAACACATAGTAAGTCTATAATAGTTATGAGAATTTTGTTCCTGTAAGATGTGTATGTGTACTCCGTTGTGATATAAAATGTTTGTACTATAGGGTACAGTCAAAGAGTTTGAAAGTCACTTTTCTAGAATGATCAGATTATATTTTCGGTATAAAAGAATTGAAGAAGTTTTTCCTTACGTTTTAGATGTGAGTTCTTGATACGCATGAAAGGGCAAGAGTTTGTTGATGAGGTTCAAGCTAGATATCCTCATCTTCTTGAACAGGTAAATGTGTTTTTGTAATTGGCAACGTTGAATTCTCCTAAATAATAATTATAAAATATGATTAGAAGTGATATTTACATCTATTTTCTTATTAATTATTATTACATGTTTTGTATCCATGTTAACGACACCTTTAAGTTTTATTTTTCTAATTACCTTGTTTGTTCAGGACTTTTAAGAACAGACTGTTTTTCAGTTTTTTGAAAAATCACCCATCCTGCCGCTGTACATACAAATTTATGGTGTGGTTGGTGAGGGTCTTTAGTGTCTCCTCCACCTTTTTGAGAAAACAAACAAAAAATAACTTTTGAGGAGTTTGGAACTTCTGAGAGTGATCCAGCTGAAGTATGATTCTCTACATGTAATGAGGAGCCATGAATACTTTTTCCTGCTTTCCTGAAACTAGAGAAATACTTGAGTTCTAATTTGGAATTAGGTGAAATTTTTATGATGATTAAGGTAAAACAAAGCAAAGTGAATTATGTGAATTACCCAGTTTTCAAAGAGTGTGTACATTACTTAAACATCTTAATGTTGCTCTGTTCAGGTTGTTTGAGATTTCTAATTCTACCTATTTTTTTTCCCCGGTTTCATTAGCTGTTGTCAACTTCAGATACTCCTGGAGATGAAAATTCTGATCCACCAAGTATGTATAAAAACACTCCAAATATAGAATGGGATTTTAAGTAAGAATACTAAGAACAAAAATATGTAAACAAAGGATTTCTGAGGTCATAGGAAAAGGTGCTAGGAAGTTAGCTGATAAATATTATGTATCTACTAAGATGCATGACATTTTTAGAGGATTCTCAGAAGTATTCTAGATTTTGTTCTTTAAATGCTGATGTTGCAACTGGGGAGACAAGACAAATGCAGAAGGAAAACAACCACAGCAAATACACGTGCCCGTTGTGTACTTACGTTTATTATAAAGCAGTTTTCCAGCAGACGGCAGTCAAGTGTCTTGAAGAATTATGTGTAATTTTCTTTGTGTAATTTTCATGAAAGTGCCATATTGGCTAGCGTTGATCTGTTAACAGAAAATGACCCCCTGAACACCCTATCTAAAGTGTCCTTGTGCTTCCTAGTTTGTTTTAGGCACCTTACACTACTTTATTTTCTTCACAACATCTGTCACTATCGAAAATCGTATTACTTCTTTAAGCACATCTTTTAAACCGCATCTGTAGACATATTTTGTGTGTACTAGTCTTCCGTTTCACTGTTCTTCCTTCCCTTGTTTGTTTTGTTCTCTCTGCTTTGTCTATCCGCTTCTCTAGATCCTGTCCATCCTTCAAGTCCAAACTCTTAAAGCCACTTTTTCCATAGTCTTTGTTGATTTCCCCCACTTTCCTGGCTGAATTGAGGTAATTTCTCACTTCTAAATCTGTGTGGCATCTCGGTTTCCGAAAGCGACTACACATCACAGTCATTTGGGGAGTTTTTAGAAGATTCCTATGCCCCGTCCCTGGAGAGTCTCTCATTCAGGAGGTCTAGGATGCAGCCTGGGAAGGGGTGTTTTTTAAAAGCACAGCCTGTTACGATAACCTCAGCTGATCCTTACCAGCTTCAGACTTTTGTTGGAGTGACAGGTGGTTGGTGCACGTAGCTCGTCTCCCTTACCAGGGTATAATCGAAACTAAAGATTGTGTCATAGTCATTATTGTTCTCCACATTTTTATATTTATGGGATTTACAGAGATGTATGTCTTATTAACATAGTTGTTCATTTCGGACCTGGAGAAAGTTCTTCAGAAGATGCAGTCATGATGAATACACCTGTGGTCAAAGCTGCCTTGGAAATGGGCTTCAGTAGAAGCCTGATAAAACGGACGGTACAGAGTAAAATCCTGACTACGGGAGAGAATTACAAAACAGTCAACGATATTGTGTCAGCGCTTCTTAATGCTGAAGATGAGAAAAGAGAAGAGGAGAAGGAAAGACAAACAGAAGAAGTGGCGTCAGGTATTTGGGGATGTTAGTCACCTGCCTTCTTTCTCAGTGGGGCCCACAGCTCTGTCTCGTGTCGCAGGACAGCGCGCATCCTCGCCTGTCCACTGACAGCTGGTGGTCGTTTCCAAACCTTGCATCCCCTCCTCCAGGGTGGGCAGTGTATTACCCTAGTCCCTAGTTGAGAACCATTGACTGCATTTTTTTTCTGAATGTTTGTTTTCCAAGAAGATCCCTGATTTATGCTGATCAGAGGATTTTAACATAACTCTTTTCTTGAGCTATATTGCATTTCTTCCTCATATGTAACAAATTTAAACTGTTTTAAAAAAGCAAGATTTTAAAGTTGAATGCATGTCTTATTTCTTTTTTTGTTGTTGTTGTTCCTTCAAATCACAGTCTTAATACGGTATTTGACTCTCTAGTCCTTGCTAAGTGATCCTTGTACCAAAAGTAGAATCCGTGATGAAATTCTAGAGTTTGATGAGAAGGCCCTGCCCAGCCCAAAGACAGGAGACCCCTGATTCTGGTATTCATCCAAATTATGTTACGCTTCACTCCCAAAACGAGTCTTTCTGAGTAATCATTCCTCTCAAATATTAATTGAGGATGAGCACCTGTGCCAAATACTGTGCTAATCGTGGTGCTGATTTTCAAGGAGCTTGTAGACTAGCTGTGGAGAATGTGCAAAGGATGGGGTTAAAGAGCCAGCTGAGATGAAGGTTGCACATGTGGTGTAAACTGGGTATTTGGGTGGAAGACACTTTCTGTTAAGGCTTGTAAGTACTGATAGGAATAGTTTAAGAACTGTCTTATGTGGCCATGTAACAAAATGTTTAAAGTCTGATTACTAGTTGGGACAGATTTGTGTTTTGATCCTGGCTCTGTCAGTTACCAGTTTGGCAATTTAACCAGACTTGTTTTCTCATCTGTAAAATGAGGATGATAATAGTACAAATTGCATGGGGCAGCTGTGGGAATTAAATGAGATGTTACAAGTAAAACAGTTTAGTGCCTAGCACATCAAAACTTTTTTGTGAAGTAGATTGATTTGAGAAGTAGGAGGGGCTTTGTGAAAGAAAGGGCCTGAGGAGAGTGAAGAGATTACAGGATTGATACGCAGTTAAAAAACACAGGTGAAATGAAATCACTGTAATGAGTCTAGTCACTAGTTATGTGACTTTCTTCTACCTTGTAAGGTTCAGAGAACAGTCATGAAATATGAATTTGAAATTAATAAGAGAAAAAGTCAAATAAGGAATAGGGAGGAAGAGTTCAGGGTGCTAATAAGAGATCGCTGAACACCTGGCTGATTTTTAGGTAGAATGGGAAGTAGGCAAGCCAGGAGACGGCTCTGTGTTAGTAGGGTTGGGAATGACATGGAGATACTGTATCGGGGGAAGGACACATTTGTTAGTAGTGAGGTGAGCTATTAAGGTAGAAGAGAGGGGAATTTCATAATTTTGAGATGGAAAGAGCATCTCACTTCTAGAAAGAAGTAAAAGGGGAAGGAAATAATCTTCCTTCTTTTACAGCTTTACAATAGACTTCTTTTTTATTTTACATTAAACTTGTACATGTAGAGATGTACTTTTTTTGTAAGGCTGAAAAAGGCATTTAAATATTATGGTGATTGGAACATCAAAAGAAGGAACTTTCTGAAAAATGCTTCCGGATTTCATGCCCATATTCCATAAATGTAGGAAATTTAACTATGGACTTCTGTGATTTGGGGTTAAAAAAAAGAAAACATTTGCTTTTTTAAAAAAAATTAGGCTTGATTCATATGCATTTGTTACTGCTGTAAACCCAGACATTCACAAGATAATATTGGTGGCTAACAATATGCCAGTTATTGTGCTAAGTACTTTTAATGTACTGTCTCATTTAATCCTTACAACTCTTTAAGGAAGATATGCTACCTACATTTACAGATGAGGAAACCGAGGTGTATGGAGATTGGGGCACAGAGCTAGTAGGTGGCTGAGCCAGCGTGGGGATCTGGGTCGCCCTAATTCTGCATCTCAGACTCTGTAGCCCATGGCTTTTTAGGCATGGAGTTGAAAAGGACACTCATCTAGGAGACTTGGTCCTACAACTGAATTTTTTCTGTAAGGAGCAGCCATACCTGAGTGGATCTTTTTATCACCTGAGACAATTTATATGAAAATACTGATAAAAGTAAAGTGATACAATGCAGAGAAAACCCAGTGTTATTAATTTCATGGGGGCAAGGTACAGAGGTGGAAAATTTATACTGTCCTCTCAAATTCTCTACTTACTTTTCAATAGAATAAAGCGGTGTTCTAAGACACAGAAATATATAGACTTTATTTACTTATTTAAATTGAAGTACAGTCAGTTACAATGTGTCCATCTCTGCTGTGCCACACAATGTCCCAGTCATGCATATACATACATGTATTTGTTTTCATATTTTTCATTAAATGCTATTACAAGATATTGAATATAGTTCCCTGTGCTACACAGAAGAAATTTGGTTTTTATCTATTTTTATATATAGTAAATATATAGACTTTAAAAAGTGACATAAAGAAAGACCATATGTGTGCTATATAGTAAGCCTTGGCTAAATCTCCTGAAAGTTTTCCAAATGACAAACATTAAAGTTCGCACAAGTAATTTTGTCCCTCTTTTTTGAGCTCCTATTTATCTAGTGTCTGAGTTATTCATAGGGTTGGTTGTTAGTGACTATAAGAGTGTAGCTGAGCAATTTATAATCTGACGGATTTTTCTTTTTTTTTTCTTTTTCACATGGAGATGATTTGTCATTAATTCGGAAGAATAGAATGGCTCTCTTTCAGCAGTTGACATGTGTGCTTCCTATCCTGGATAATCTTTTAAAGGCCAATGTAATTAATAAACAGGAACACGATATTATTAAACAGAAAACACAGATACCTTTACAAGCACGAGAGCTGATTGATACCATTTTAGTTAAAGGAAATTGTGCTGCCAACATCTTCAAAAACTGTCTGAAAGAAATTGACTCTACATTGTATGAGAACTTATTTGGTGAGTTTGTTAAAATTATTTTAGAAATTCTTGGGATTATGTTCATCTTTGTGTCTGACAAACAAATCTAATTAGCAAACTATAGTCTATCCATTTAATTTCTTAGAAGAAGGTGAAGTCTTTTATTGCCCAAGTAGTATGACTAAATAGTTTCTGAGCCTGTGTAGCTGGAATCTCTGTTGTTCAATGTATAGTAGGTGAAAAAAATAGGTAGTAGGTGAAGCAGCCTTGTACTTGGTAGTGTGATGCCTTTTTAAAGTATTTTTTTTAATTGAAGTTTAGTTGATTCACAGTATTATATTAGTTTGAGGTGTACAGCACAGTGATTAAAAATTTGTATAGATCAGACTACGTTTATAGTTGTTAGCTATATTCCCTGTGCTGTAGCTTGTTCATTTTAAACACAGTAGTTTGTATCTTTTCATCCCCTCTCCTCTCTTGCCCTTCCCCCCCTCCCCTGTCCCTACTGGTAGCCACTAGTTTATTCTCTATATCCCTGTCTGGTTTTTTTCTTCTTCTTCTTTTTCTGTTATATTCACTAATTTGTTTTATTTTTTAGAATCTACATATAAGTGATAACATACAGTATTTGTCTTTCTCTGACTTATTTCACTGAGCATAATACCCTCCAGGTCCATCCGTGTTGTTGGACTTGGCAGAGTTCATTCGTTTTTATGGCTGAGCTGTTAAGAGTGATGCTTTTTGTATGTTCTTCTTTCTTCAGTGGAAAAGAATATGAAGTATATTCCAACAGAAGATGTTTCAGGTAAAACAGAATTGACTTAGGACCAACATGAAATATTACCTTTATTATCTTTTAAATGAGAGGTAAAGAAGAGACAATTTCACTGAAGTTTTTGTTGTTGTCACTAGGTCTGTCACTGGAAGAACAGTTGAGAAGGTTGCAGGAAGAAAGAACATGTAAAGTGTGCATGGACAAAGAAGTGTCTGTCGTATTCATTCCTTGTGGGCACCTGGTGGTGTGCCAGGAGTGTGCCCCTTCTCTAAGAAAATGCCCCATCTGCAGGGGTATAATTAAGGGGACTGTTCGTACATTTCTCTCATGAAAAACAGGCTTAACGTTAGCCTCTACATAGAAGTCTTTGAAATACTGTTGAACGTTTGAAGCTATCTGAAGTCAAAAAGGAACTATAGGTTCTTCAGTAACATTTGTGCTCTGCTCTGTTTTCTTTGGTAATAGTAACCTTGTTTCAAAAAAAAATAGTATCGTGTAATATTTAACCTTAGTCTCTGTTTATATGAAAGGGAAGATGGATGTTTGACTGAGCTATATTAGTATACATGTGTGAACACAGGAGAAATTAGAGGAGTGGTCTTAATGCTGCAAGGCATCATTTCAGGAGTGACTGGATTTGGTGTTCTGTCTGAAAGCTTCGAGTACTGCGTTAGAGTGTAGTTGAGAACTGGAAACCAGGAGCTCTGGAGTTTATCAGCGATAGTTCCAAATTGTTGTTGGTGTTTTTTCACTTGTGTTATAAAGTAAGGGTTTTTGTCTTAGTGGTAAGAAAGCTTTTCCCTAATTTGTGAGAAACATCTTAATAAAGGTCTTCTAAAAAACTATGTCATCACATTTTTTTCCTCTGATTTAAAAAGTAATTTCCATGAGCCTTCATAGGGTTGTACGGATTAAATGAGATAATGTATTTAAGCATAGTACCTGTCACCTTGTAAGCACTCAGATGCTAGCTGTTATAAAAAAATGAATTCATGAAACAGATTACCAAGAAATGTTTTTTAATAGTAATGGGATTTTTGAGAATTTCCTTTAGATAACAGTATCTGTCCATTTGCTTTGTATATTATAGATATAATTTGAATTAAAAATCCGTATCAAAAATCCTTTAAAAATTACGTAAATCATCATTGAGATTTTTTAAAAAAAATGGTGTAATCAGTTTGTTGAGGAGGTGGAGTACAGGCAATGGTAAGTGTCTCTTTTTGGCCCCGTCATATTTGACCTTTCCCAGGTCTGGGTCCATGGCAGACTTCTGAGGCCAAGTGAGGAGGTCTCATATTAAACACTCAAAGTTCCTTCTGAATCTCATAACTCCTTTAGATCCCTTTAAATAGAGAGTATAGTGGGAAGAATAAAAATTTATCTTTTTTTTTTTTAAGTTGCCAGACTGTTAGGTGCTCTTTAATGACTGTTAAATAGAAATAGGAATTCGATAGAAGACTGTCCTCAAAGCCCTGGGACGCACCCAGGGGAGCAGGTCCTGTGCCAGCCTGGCCACAAAACAGCACCTTTCTTCTGGGACTCGTGCTCTCACAGCTTTCGGCCTGGGCCTGGGTCCCCAGAAAGCCTGGTCCTCTGCTGGGCAGAGAGCTGCCCAGCAGGCTCCATGAAGCTTCCATGGGCGCAGGCCTGGCCCTTAGAAGTCAGACTTTGCACTGGGCAGGGAGTTGCAGCCAGTTTTCCGTGATGCAGGCTGGGCCCTGGCTAATGTGTGTGGCAAAGCCAGGAGCAGGTGTGCTTGTGAGGGTCTGGGGCCCACCGGCCAGGCCCTGGCCTTTGTTTCCATCCTAATGTGCTGCTGATGCATTTATGTTAGTCCAAATGCACACATCTAGGGTCAGGACCTCATGTCAGTGAGTTTCTCCCTGCCATTATGGAAGGAATGTAAAGAGAATTAAATCATTTTAGAAACTGCTTTTTTCTTTTTGCTTAATAAAACCATGTATTGAGGCTCCACCGTGTGCCAGGCACAGTGCTATTAGATTGTTTAGACAAGTAAGATGTGTTATAGAGCTGAATTGTGTCCTCCCAAATTCACATGTTGAAGCCCTAATCCCCAGTACCCCCAAATGTGGCTGAATTTCAAGATAGGACGTTTTAAGAGGTAATTAAGGGAAAATGAGATCATATGAGCCTGAATCCAGTATGACTGGTGTCCTGGTAAGAAGCGATTAGGGCACAGACACACCCAGAGGACCATGTGAAGACACCAGAGGAGGATGGCCATCAACACGCCAAAGTAAAAGGCCTCAGAAGAAGCCATCTCTTCCAGCATCTTGATCTCGGACTTCTAGCCACCACAACTGTGGAAAAAACAAATTTGTTATTTGCGCCGCCTAGTCTTGGGACCTTGTTATGGCAGCTCCAGCACGCTGATGCAAGGTGCTGAACGCCTTAAAGCACGTTAGCTCTCATACTTGTAACAGCCGCGGGGTGAAAGTGGAACGTGGCCTGCCTGGCTCCTTGGCTTGTGCTTTTTGGGCAAATTGTCCTATTAAGCTATTTTGATACTTTCAAAAATTGCACGACTGCCATCCAACATAAAAACTGTAGCTTTTTATTTAAGTTCTGTTTGATGGTTTATTTTGACTTCATTCAGCTATTCAGTTTTAATTATGTATAAAAACTATTCTTAACATTCAGTAAAAATATTGCATAAAGTATAAGTAATTGGAAATGTAATTAATATTTTATTCACTTGCTGAATCCTCATGCAGCTAAATCAGAGTAGGATTTATCCTCTCTCTGGTAGTCCCTTCCTTTCTGCCCTCCTAATGGTAATAATCAGCGTCATAACAGGTATTCATTATGTTGAACAAGTAGGTGAAAGTCAGATGCTTCGTTAGATTTATCTATTGCCATATTTAATCCTTAACACCCTAAGCAATAGTTATCCCTTTTTTGTAAGTGGAAATTCAGGCTCAGTGAAATGATGTGGATTGCTGGGGGCAGCAGGTGGTGGGCAGTGGATTGCAGGTGATAAGGTGAGAGTGCCTCCAAAATATGTACCTTTTTAAATGTTAATCTTTTGTTAAACCACACTTCAGTTTTTTACTTATGTTTGGAAATAATGTGTTTCTGTTTCTTTACTCTTAACATAAATGGGGAGGATCATGTAACTTACCCTCTGGTAGGCTTCATGCTTCTCTGGTAGTGCCCCACGCTCTCCCTGAAGGCAGCGCAGTCCTGGAGCTGAGTGCGCTCTCCTCTGCTCCTCGCTGACACCTTGGGAAGCCCTTTGCTTGCTGACTGCCATTCCAGAGGTCAAAGGACATCGGGCTGTCAGCTTTGAAGACAGGCTTAAATGCTTTCCTAGAAGTGTAACATTTCAATCAGTATCCCCAACCATATGTAAAATAAACCTATTACAGCGTAGTAGCTGTTCTGAAACATTTTGGCTTCAGAACCCCTTTTATAATCCTAGAAAAACTACTGAGGACCCCAGAGAGCTTGTGTTTTATTGATGTCTACCATGTAAGAAATTAAAACAAAATTTTAAAGTATTTAATTCATTTGAAAGTAAACACATTAAATATTTTAAAAATAAAGCGATGCACATTACATGTCAATGTAGCACTTAACGAAAAATAAGTATTTAAAAACTTTAGTGAGGAGAGTGGCGTTGTACATTTGAGCAAAGCTCTTCGGTGTCTGGCTTTATAGATGACAGCTGGATTCTCATGCTTGTATCAGTGTCTAATGTCTTGCTGTAAGTTGCTTTGATTAAAAGATGTGAAGAGAAATCAGCTTCAGAGTACATATTTGAAAAAGGAAGAACTTTTCAGATAACTGGATTTTTCTTTTTTGATGCTTCACCAAAACTTGACAATTGGTAGTTTCTTAAAGGTGGTTGGAGTGTGGACTCTAAAATCATATTAAGGAGATTTATTTTTTTTTATTTTACTTTAAAAATATATATTACTTTATACATTTTATATTTTAGATCCACAGCAAAATTGAGCAGAAAGTACAGAGGGTTCCCGTATCCTCTCTGTCCCTACACATACGTGCACAACCTCACTAACCAACATCCCTCACCAGAAGAGTGCATTTGTTACAACAACTGATGAACCTACATCGACACGTCATTATCACCCCCAAACCACAGATTACATTAGGGGTCACTCTTGGTGGTGTACATTCAGTAGGTTTGCACAGATGTACAATGATACATACCCAGCACTGTAATATCACACAGAATAATTTCACTGCCCTAACATTCTCTGTGCTCTACCTGTTCTTCCCTCCCTCCCAGCTAACCCCTGGCAACCCCTAGCCTTTTCAATGTTCAATGACCTTTTGTTATTTCTTATGTAAGATCTATTGGTGAATCTCACACTTTGAAAGGATCTTTTACTCATGCATATAATCTTGTACCATCATGCATTGGTCATTTGGAAAACATGTGTTTACTGAATTATGTAGATCTCCCAAATGCTGGCACAGCTCATTATTTGGTATCAAAAAGTCATGTTTGTTGATCTCACCTGCATCATCAGGGCAAGTCTGAGTACTGGGAAGCTCTCAAGTTCACTGTGGTAGATGCAAGTTTTCTAAAATTTTAAATTTTTGCTTAAAAGCTTGATTTTTATCACTTAGCTTTGAGCACTATCAGTTGTTTTCTCAGGCTCACTTTGAGAGAATAATTGCAAATACGTGTCTGTCAATATTATTGTTCAGTCATTCTTTCAAGTGAAAATGTTATTCCGTGAAGAAATCAGCTGGTTCAGCTTGCAGTTCAATCTCACAAGCGCTTTTTTTTGAGACAACTATTGTACTTTTGTGTGTGGCAGCATAAATATTTGTTTCCCATTTTATCAATATTAAAATGATGTCTACTCAAGGGTCAGACTTAACAAAAATAATTTTACTGCTTCATCAAAAATACTCTTCCATGCAAGTGGCAATTATTTTTACTGTGAGTATGTGACAATAATGGACGCGGCTGCTACTACCTCAGTTCATACTAAGGTCAGCGGTTTTATCACCATTATATTTGTGCCATCAGTGAAAATGGCAAATAACATCTTAATATTATATTTGAATTTCCAGAGCCCCCAAAGGATCTCAGGAACCGTCAGAGGTCCGTGCACCACCCTTTAAGACCCACTGATGTAAGGTAACCTTAGTCTCATTCTCTACCAACATTGATCCAGAAAGAATTGTATTAAATAGGAAGAGCATTTAGCCCTCTCTTTTTTTTAATTTTTAATTATTTTTTGTTTTGGGGGGAAGTAATTAGGTTTATTTATTTACTTATTTACTTTAATGGAGGGACTGGGGATTGAACCTAGGACCTCATGCCTGCTAAGCATGCGCTCTACCACTGAGCTAGACCCTCCCCCTAGTCCTCTCTTTTGAGGTTTTCTTTGGCACAGAAGGAGCTCCCCTTGCCCCTGCACTTTCCTTCTTGGTGCTTTTGGAAGAGAAATTTGGGTATGCCTGGTAGCTCAATCTCATCTTTTCTTTCTCTTTGGGAGCCAGCCAGACTGCCTGCAGGGTGGACCTCGCACCTTGTGATTTTGGCATCACAGGGACCTACTTTGGTTTTTCAGTATTTCTCATGACTGAGAAGTAAAGTGTCATTTTGGGATTCAGTATTAGGAAATCTATACTTAAGTGTTGTCCTCAAAGCCTTTATCAGTAATAAAGGTGACATTTTAATCTGTGTGTGATCACTTCTTGCACACTTTATCGGTTCTGAACTCAGATAAAAGAGGTGTCATTTATCAGACCCCACAAACCCACAGCAGATGGTGTTGCCTGGCTGGCCTGTTGGGAAATACATGATTAGCTTAGTGGAAACAGAAAATCCATGGTAATAATTGATAATTATGCACAGTCCCGTTCTACTTCTGGTGTAATGGTGTCCAGACAGGTTTTAACCAGTGAGTCCTTGGCACTTTTGATTCCTAGCAACTCTGGTGAGAAAGGGTGGTAGGTAATTATCTTGTAAGCCAAGTGACTGTGTGGCTTACTATGTTATTGTGAAAAGAGCCCAGAATTGCACATCCAAAGGCTTTGCCTCTAAGCTCAGTTCTACCATTTAATAAGGCTTTTGGCAAGCCTTTTATAGCTCTCTTTGTTCCTTGGCTTTTCTTTGAGGGTCAACTTGTGCCTTTCTCATCCCTCACAAAGTTATTGTGGGGTCTAATGTGAGACTGCACAGAAAAACGTACGTGCTCTCTGTCAGCAGCCCATGCTAATGAGTGTCATTGGTCTGATCCCCAAGAAGCAAACATCTTGTTTCAGGTCTGACCTGGATAAATTGAGTCACAGCATTGTGTTCCACCCAGTTTTTTGTTTGTTTGTTTTGTTTTGTAAAGTCCAGGTAAAATCTGAATAGATACTTGTAAAAAATTCAAAGTATATTAAGTAAAATGTTTAAATCCTTAATTTCTCCCCACCACTGCTTTCAATCTCCTCCCCAGGGCTAATCACCATTAAATTTGCTATGTATTTAATGTGTGGTTGTGTATATATATATACATGTGCATACATACATAAGAATGTTTTTTATGTTACTTTTTCACTCAACTGTATGCCTTGAAGATGCTTGCTTTTCCATGTCAGTAGGTAAACACCCCATGATTTTTCTACGAAAATGGAAATCATAATCTTGGCTTCAAAGTTACAAGGAAACGAAAGATTTTTCTCTGTCCTTAATCTGATAAGTATCATCTCTACAGCATTTCAGATGATTACATGGCAATCTCTGTTTCCACCAGAGTTCGCTTTCTCTTGAGGAAGCCTATCCATTTTGAAGCTATTGTGATTGCTAAAGTAATTCATAAAACAACATAATTTGGATAATTGGGGTATATTTTACAGATGCCAAAGGTGAAAAAGCATGGGGGCAGGTGTAGAGATTTGTGATAGGTTTGGCATGTTAAAAGGCACAGAGGTGCAAAAGAATAAGATGCGGGATACTGAGGCTCTAAGAGAGATGTTTTAATTCAAAGTAGAAAATAATTGCCATCAGAGAGGTTCAGATAAAGTTCTATGGGGATTATTAAAAAGAATTTTAGCTAAGGTAGTAATCAATTGGGTATTGAGGATTAAATAGGATTGGAATATACGAAGTTGGAGAACAGAGGTATTGTGAAGTATTTTCCAGGCAGAGGGAAGAGTATGAAGAAAGACAAAAATGCATGAAGCATTTTGGGGAAAAAGTGAGTAGTTGTAGGGTCAGTAAAATGTGTATAGTGGGAAACAGGGTTGGAAAGGTAGGATGCGAACCAGATTTAAGAGAACCTACAGACTACGGGCTTTGCTGTCTAGACATTACTCAAAAGGTAAAGAAGAGCTTTTTTTTTTTTTTTGTAATTAGGTTCGTTTACTTATTTATTTTTTCAGTGGCGGTACTGGGGATTGAACCCAGGACTTCATGCATGCTAGGCATGTGCTCTACCACTGAGCTACACCCTCCCCTCACTGAGCTAATACAGGGAAAGAGGAAGTGGGGGAAATGGGAAGATGTTGGCCGAAGAGCACACATTTGCAGTTATTTACGATGAATAAGTACAGAGATGTAATGTGCAGCAGGAATCAGGTGCTCTCATCACAAAAGTCACATGGTAACTGTATTTTTTATGTAAACTATAGAATTTTTAAAAATGGGCACTTGCCCCCCAGTGCACAGCACATACAAAAATCAATTGGCTATGGATTGTGGGTTTATTCCTGGTGCTCAGTTCAGCTGTATTGGTCTTTATGTCTGTTCAATGCCAGTTCTACACTGTTTCAATTACTGTAGCCTTGTAGGAAGTTTTTAAATTGGGAGATGTGACCCTCCATCTTTGTGCTTATTTTTCAAGGTTGTTTTGGCTTCTTGGGGCCCGTTGTGATTCCATATGAATTTGAGAATAAAGCTATTGGAATTTCAATAGGGATTGCATTGAATCTGTAGCTTGCCTTGGGTGATACTGACATCTTTGCAATGTCAAGTCTTCCCACTCATGGACATGGGAATTTTTCCCATTATTTAGTTCTTTAATATCAGCAGTACTTCGTAGTTTTCAGTGTACAAGTCTTTCACCTTGGTTAAATTTCTTCCTAGGTGTTTTATTCTTTTGGATGTTGTAAATGAGGTTGTTTTCTTGATATCCTTTTGGATTGTTCATTGCTAGTGTACAAAAATATAACTGATTTTTGTGTGTTGATCTTGTACCCTGCAACTTTGTGAATTTTATTAGCTCTGTATTTCTTGTTGATTTGTTGGGAATTTTTATATCTAGGATCATGCCAACTACAAACATAGGTCTACGCCTCTCCCAGTTTTGAAGCGTTTTCTCTCCCGTAATTGCTTTGGCTGGCACTTTCGGCACAATGTTGAATAGCAGTAGCAAAAGTGGGCTTCCTGGTCTTGTGCCTGATCTTAGTGGGAAAGCTTTCAGTCTTTTACATTTGAGTGTATTAACTGTGGGCTTTTTTTTTCTTTTAATAAATGCCATTTGCCAGGTTGATGAAGTCAATTCTGTTTCTAGTTTTCTTTTTTAAATTATTTTCTTTTTAAATTTTATTTATTATTTTTTGCAAACAAGTGGTTTATTAATTAGAAATTCAAATGAAGGAAATATTGAGAGGATTTTCTTTAGAACTTTTTTCTTTTTTACTTTTTTATTGCGTAATAGTTATTTTACAATGTTGTGTCAAATTCTAGTGTAGAGCAGAATTTTTCAGTCATACATGAACATGTATATGTTCATTGTCACATTTTTTTTTTTGCTATGAACTACCACAGGATCTTGTATATATTTCCCTGTGCTATACAGTATAATCTTGTTTATCTATTCTGCATTTTAAAATCTCAGTCTGTTCCTTCCCCCTCCCCGCCCCCTTGGCTTCCACAAGTTTGTATTTTATGTCTATGAGTCTGTTTCTGTTTTGTATTTATTTATTTTTTCTTTTTTTTAGGTTCCTCATATAAGCGATCTCATATGGTATTTTTCTTTCTCTTTCTGGCTTACTTCACTTTGAATGACATTCTCCAGGAATTTCCATGTTGCTGCAAATGGTGTTATGTTGTCAGTTTTTGTGGCTGAATAGTATTCCATTGTATAAATATACCACATCTTCTTTATCCAGTCATCTGTTGATGGACATCTAGGCTGCTTCCATGTCTTGGCTATTATAAATAGTGCTGCTATGAACATTGGGGTGCAGGTGTCATTTTGAAGTAGGGCTCCTTCTGGATATGTGCGCAGGAGCAGGATTCCTGGGTCCTATGGTAAGTCTATTCTTAGTCTTTTGAGGAATCTCTGTACTGTTTTCCACAGTGGCTTTCCTTGCTTCCTTCTCCCACTCTTAATGATTTAGATGTCTTCTTTTACAATTTTGTGTTTATTCTATTTGTAATTCATGGCAGTTATGTCCTTTCCAATTATAAGTTTCTCATTTTTGTAGCATCGCTTCTTTTCTATTTAGAGTAGATCTGTCAATATTTCTTTTAGCATGGGTTTAGTGTTGCTAAACTCTTAGTTTTTCCAGGTGCTGCGTTCCTGCCAGGAAGGGGAGTGGCCGCCCGCCCTCTCGTGGCACTGGTCGCTCTGCTGCTCTGTGCAGCTGCCCGCTCCGCCTCGGGTTGGCGCTCCGAAGGCGGGCTCCAGGAAGACTATGGAGCGGCCCTGCCCCTGCTCTGTGCCAAATCTCAGCTCTTTGTCTTGGCGGCGCAAGTTCTCTGAGGTGCCAAGGCAGAAAGATCCTATCTGCCTCGGGCTGTAAACAAGTCTCAGTCCTGCCTAGGAGGTTGCCGAGCCCCCAGGTGCGGATTCAGGGCTCGGCCCCGCCCCCGCCCAGGTGCTGCGCGCAGGGGGAGATGGCGGCTGTGGCTGACCCCGCCTCTCTTCTCACTAGGTGTGCCAGTAATGGGGGCGCAGGTCCGAGGATACAAAAGCCTGGCGCCCCGCCCCCCAGGGCACACCAGCCGTGTTGCTTTGCTTTTTTCACAATTTATGGGGAACTGAGGTGGTTCTGCTCCGTATCCCCTCCCAGCCATGGCGCAGCCCCCTGCAGTCCCCCGGGGCGGCCCTAGTGCACCGCCCCCGTCCTCCGCCCGCTCGGGCAGCCTGTCCTGGCCCCAGCTGCCAGCTTGCATCTCGGGCTGGGTGTCGCGGGGACCGTTTGTGCCCGTTTAACTCAGTTCTGTCGGTCAAGGGATGCTCGGGGCAGATCTGAACCTTGGAGGCTCCCTCTCTGTCCCGTTGGCCTCCATTGGAGAGGGGAGACCCAGCGAACGAGCACCAATACTCCTTTGCCGCTCCCTCCCCGCAGGACCGGTCCTGCACTGTTTTGCTTTTTCTTTTTCCCTTTTCTCCTACCAGATTTTTGGCGTCTTTGTCTTTCGAAGAGGGAGATGTTCTGTCGGAGTTCGGCAGGTGCTCTGGTTGGCTGCGTGGGTCTATAGATGTGAGTTTTGGTGTATTTGTGGGAGAGGGTGCGCTACAGGCGTCCTTCTACTCCGCCATCTTGCTTCTCTCCTGTTTCTAGTTTTCTGTGTGTTATCATGAAAGGATGTTAGATAGTGTCAAATACTTTTTCTGCATCAAGATGATCACGTAATTCTCTTCCTCTTTGTTCTATTCGTGTGGTATGTTGCATTGATTGATTTTGTTATGTTGAAACATCCTTGCATTCCTGGGACAAATCCCATTTGGTCATGGTGTATAATCTTTGTAATATGTTGTTGGATTCGGTTTGCTAATATTTTATTGAGGATTTTTGCATTTATATTCATAAAAGATATTGGTTTGTAGTTTTCTTGTGGTGTATTTGTCTGGCTTTGGTATCTGGGTAATGCTAGCCTCACAGAATGAGTTAGGAAGTGTTCCATCTCAGCTGATTTTTTTTTATGTCCTTCGATGCAGAACATTTGGAGTTCCCAGAAATTTCCTTCCTGATCCATAGGACAGGACATGCTTTCTCTCTGTGCATGCATATTCCTCCTGAGTTCTTTGCTCATCTTTATGATCGTTACTCTGAACTCTTTCTTGGGTAGATTGCCTATCTCCACTTCACTTAGTTCTTCTTTTGGGCTTGTATCTTGTTCTTTTGTCTGGAACATATTCCTCTGCTGCCTCATTTTGTCGGAAGGGGCCGGTACCTGCCCACTGGTGGGTAGAGCTGGGTCTTGGCCCTCTGGTGGGCAGGGCCGTTTCTAGGAATGTGTCTAGAAGTGGCTGTGGGCTTAGGAAGTCTTTAGGCAGCCTGTCTGCTGAGGGGTGGGGCAGTTTGTTATTTGGCCTGAGGTGTCCTGAACTGGAGCCCATAGGCGGTTGGGTGGGGCCAAGTCTTGAAGCTACTGAGCCAATATTGGCAGCCACCAGGCACATTCATGTAGTTGAATGTTCACCAGTATGTCTGCCACCAGTGTCATTTTGTGTGTGCCCTTTAAGAGTTAAATCAGTTATGCAGAGCTCCTGCAATTAAGCCCTGCTGGCCTTCAAAGCCAAGTGCTCTGGGGGCCCATTTTCCCAGTGCTGGACCGTCGAGCTGGGGAGCCTGATGTGGGGCTAGAACTCTCACTCCTGTGGGAGAACCTCCATAATACAATCATTCTCCAGTTTCAGGGTCGCCCACCCAAGGGGTGTGGGATTTGATTATTTGCCTGTCATACCTGTCTTGTTATGTCCTTTATGTCTTTAGATGAAGATCTTTTCTGGTAGGTTTTAGCCTTCTTCATCGATGACTGCTCTACAGATAGTTGTGATTTTGGTGTGCTCATGAGAGGAGGTGAGCTCAGGGCCTCTCTACTCTGCCATCTTGGCCACTCTCTCCTCACCCTTGTCCTGTTCTTGATCTTAGAGGATAAACTTTCACCCTTGCACTAATAAGTATGATTTTAGCTATAGCGTTGTCATATATGGCTTTTATTATATAGAGGTATGTTCCTTCTATATATAACGTTTAGTTTTTATCATGAACTGATACTGAATTTTGTCAAATGCTATCTCTGTGTCATTGAAATATGTTTTTCATTCTATTAATGCAATGTGTCACATTGGCTTACTTGCATATGTTGAACCATCTTTGCATCCCAGAGATTATATCCCAGTTGATCATGGTGAGTGATCCTTCTTTGCGTTGCTGACTTCTGCTTGCTACAATTCTGTTGAGAATTTTTGCATCTATATTTATCAAGGATATTGGTTATGGTTTTCTTTTCTGGCAGCATCCTTTTCTGGCTTTGGTATTAAGGTGATGCTGGCCTCATAAAATGAGTTTGGGAGTGTTCTTTCCTCTTTGGTTTTTTTAAGAAGGGTTTGAGAAGGATTAACACTAATTCTTCTTTCAATATTTTGTAAAATTCTCCATTGAAGCCTTCTGGTCCTGGTCTTTTCTGTGTTGGAAGATTTTTGATTCAATCTCCTTACTAGTAATTGGTCTGTGTGGATTTTCTCTTCTGAATTCAGTTTGGCAGATGGTGTGTTTCTTACAACTTTTCTGCCTCAGCGCTGGGCCTGATTATGACTCAGGATTCCTGGGTAGGGGTAGACGAGGCTCCCCCCGGGGCTGCTGAGTCTTTTTGTTATGGACCCGAATCAGGCAGACCTACACCCCACTGAGTCCCCTGGTCAGACTGTGCCACCAACTTGATTCTGCAGATGAGCAGAACCTCTGGGACTGCTACGCTTGGGTGCTGCAGGTGGGAACTCGGTCTGTCACATTCTGAGTGCGGGTTACTTCTCTGTCACAATTGGATTCCTAGTGATCAAGGCCCACAGGGTTCACTTCAATTCCCATGGGCTGAGACTGGAGTGGGTGCAGCCAAGAGGTGACCCACAATGTGGGGGGAGCTGGATATCCTCTCTGGCCTCTCTTTTCAAAATGGGGTAACTGGAGGCTCGGGGAAGCCTTGGCGTGGTGCTGTGCCAGTGTTGGGGACAGGTAGCGCCGTCACCATGTAGCCACTCCTCTTACCTTGTATTTCTTTTTTTTTTCTTTCTGCTTTGCACTGAATTTTATTTCACTAAACTATGGGGGGAAGAATACTGAAATGGAGTTCCTTCAAGCCTCCCCAGGCAAGGGGGCCCAGAAGCCACTTTTGTCTCAGACTCCTGCACATTCTTCTTCAGCCCACAAAGAGAGGAGCGCCAGGTGCCCAAGGTGCATTCCGAGGCACTTTTGAACACTTCCCAGTTAAACATGGTAAAGCTGAGCTCACTCTGAAGGATGAAGGGGACCAGGCAAGTTTGGTCAGAGCAAGGGAGGTGTTAGTAGGTGAAAATCGTATCCTTGGCGTACCCCAGTTCCCCCAGGTCAGGGTGCGCGGCTGTCTGGTTCAGGGCTAGAGGGCCGCACACCAGGACGAACGTGGGCCCCCTAGGAGGAGGGAGGTGCTCCTTGACCACATCCTTGGTAATGAAGCCTGAGCTGTACTTCCAGCCAGCAGGAGGCCTGTCCAGGGGGTACCACAGTTTGAACTGCTTTGGGTGACTTCTTCAGGCTCCTTTCTCACCAAGATATCCCCCTCTGTCTGGTGGGCAAAGATGAGGGACGTCCTGGTCCTGTCACTGGGCTTCTTGGTGATGCAGCACGGGTGTGGTCCCTGTGCCCCCAGCAATCATTCCCAGGTGACGGGCCAGTTTATTTTCAGGTTGACTCGTTCTGTATGGCTTGACTGCAAACTTCCCTGACCCCTGATAGAACAGGTGCCTGGGTGGCCCTCGAAAAAGGATGGTGTCCCCAGTTTTCCTGTTCTCCCAAGTACTGGGTCATCTTCCCCCTTCTGGATGATTAGTGTGTACACTTTTGAAGTAGGTCTTTATGATTAAGTCCACAAAGCCGAGATCATCAATACTGGACACAGGCCTGTAAACCCTGATCACAAAACATCACCAATTTTGGCCAAGAGATAAACGTCCTTACCTACAGGAAGCCCTGAGGCATGGTCTGGCGACGGCGGTTCAAAGCAGGACCTCGGTGTTGTGGCTGATTTGCTTTCTCAGTCAAGGGCAGCGGGTCCTTGGCTTCAGGGTCCTGTAAGGTGACAGGATGTCTCCTCTTGAAGTTCATGTTCTTCAGGGCCAACAGGAGCACAGTGACCCCAATAACAGTGATGGCGAGGAGCAGGGGCAGGTCCTTAGCGCCTCAGGACACACCAGCACTCTCCGAAGCAGCCGAATGAAGCCTGGGCCCTCACCTGCCACCGGCTTGGCTGGCCTTCCCTCCTCTTAACTCGTTAACGTGGTCTATCTTGGTCTCTCTTGGTCTCCATGGCGCAGTGCTTCAGCCTCACTCGCGTCGCAGGGCTCTCTCGGTGGTGTCCCGTGCGTGCTGCTTGCTGATTTCCTTGCGAGGGGAAGGGGGGGCCAGGGAGGAACTATGTGGCCGTGTTGGCGATGACACCCTCACTTATTGTGCATGCATAACATACTTTAATTAAAAAAAAAGTGACAGCTGTAACTTAAAAGGTTTTTTTTTTTTTTCCTGTACAGATATAATGATTATATCCACACTCATACCATTAAATCAAAAACAAGACACACACATTCAAGCCTGGAGTTGTTGGGGGAGTTAACTGACCAGAGTGGAGCCAAAGTAATAGTGGTGGGGGGTGGAGAAATGTGTACAAACAATCCTGTAAGAGCGTTCATTTTGTTATATAAAGGATTTTCTGAAGGCTGTACACCTTTTCTCCTTGGTTACCTTATAATGACAAACATTTAAGTCATCCTTAGGTACAGTTGAATTATATCCACTTGTAAAGGAAAAAAAGTGTTGACAACACCAAACTATATATTAATGTATTTGCAGCTGATTTATATAAGGAATGTAATTTTAAAATTTCTACCATGTTTTAAAAATTGTACCCAGCAGAATCAACAAGTGGCTTCAAATGAAAATCCCTGGAGCAGTGCTTCTGTTTGCTGTTCATCAGAATCACCCAGTAGAACTGCTAAGCCACTGGTTGCTGGGCTCCAGCCCAGAGTTTGTGATCCAGTGAGTCTGGGGTGGGACTCAGGAATCTGCACTTTTTAAACAAGCTTCCGGGCAATGTTCCTGCTGCTGCTGGGCCAAGAGACCACACCTCCAGTGCCCCAGTGATCTGCCTTTTTACTTTGAGTATTTTCTATTCTGCTAATCTCTCTTGAGTTTGATAAAATGAAGCAAAACCACACAAAATTCTTAAAAGAACAAAGTTTTATTCTAAAAATAGATCTCAGTAACAATGAAATACCAAAAGCTGGTCATTACAATAAAAAGGAAAAAAAAAAAGTAACAAATTTGCTTTGCATTTTTTTTTCTGAAAAATACAAAATTATCACCATAATATACTGCCAGCTCTCATTCATCTGTGTTTGAATTATTCATTCTATGGATTATCCAAGGAAATTTTAAAATCAAAGATTGAATTCTGCCTAATATTTAGACATACATCTGGATTGCTTTTATCTTCAAGTAAGTACATTCTCAAAGAATGCAAAGTAAAATGAACATTTGCTTAAGTAAACATAATTAGGAAGATAAACTTTTCTGCTAAGGAAATATGCTCTAAAGTGAAAGACTGCTTTGCCATCACTGTTTCCCTCATTTTTTTGCAGATAACCAAAAAAACCTGATTGCAATGAAGTACTGATATTTGAAAGTAACAAATTACACAACTTATATACAGAAAAAAAGACGTAACTAAATTATTTCAAACCCAAAGCACAGGAAGCTTTAAAGGCAAATAATGACATTTAGTACTTAAAAAGTGGTTTTACATCTTCAAAGTGCTAAAGAAACAAGTACTCAAGAAAATTTCAGGCCTGTCTACAAAGTTCTGACTGACTGGAAGTACGGAAGTATCAAGAATGCGGAGACAAAACAAGTTAAATTTAAAAGGCCCCCATTACTATAAAATGTGGCTTCAGTGTATTTTGTAAAGAAATGCAAGCAGTGGGTAAAGGAGCAGTTAGGTAAGTTGAATGTTAGTAACTTAGCCCTATCAGCCCACATCTCTTTTGAAACTAATGTAAACACACGTGTTTCAAGGTATTTCTTCAACACTGCATGTGCCACATCCATCCATCTGATCATATTCGTATTTTGCATAGTTTTTATCATCCATATTCATCACATCAGTTGGCCGTAATGCACAGTGAGTAGAAATGATCCTTTTATATCAGAATTCTTAATTTCCTGCAAACCAAAAGCTGATCACAAAAGTATTAAATGTAGTTACATATTCACTAGGCCTTCTTAGCTCATTTTCAGACTCAGAAATCGGTATCAGTTACTTTGACCACCTAAGGTAGAAGAAATAGTATCTTAGGACATAGTATGACTAAATACCTCTTTTGTCAAAACTGGACCCTGAGTTCTGAGCGCTGGAATATAAACTGTAAAACCGAAAGCACTCCAAACTACGGCGGCTAACACAGGCGTCCCTACAGTACTGTGCTTTTTGTCTCCATTAACGTAGCGCATGTAAGAGAGCCACCTCTCCGGCAGGGAGGAAGAGGGGCAGCTGAAGCACACCCAAGCAAGGGAACAGGACATTTCCAGCTAAAAGTCTCCTGTTATAAAACTTAATTTTCCAAAATATGCTGGTGTAATTTATTCCAAAAATGCTGTTTCCCCAAATCTCTCTGTAATGTCGACAGTGCATGAATATACAGCATTCCCCCCTTGCAGGTTTAGCAGCCCGAGGGGGCCCCACAATCCCTGGCTGCCTGGACCCAGCATCCATCCCTGGTTCTGACGAGATGTTGCTTTGGAAACCATCTAAGGGTCTTCTTTTTTTTTTTTTTTTTAAGTTAGGTGTGTTTACACTACATAATCATTTCTAGATACCGAAAGCAGCTGTACATCTCTGAAAAATATTCACTAAATACAAAATTAACAGCTGAATATGAAATAAAGCAGTTTCCAGTGGTGACAGTATTCTCACAGTAGCACATAAATCTATTATTTAATACTAACAGCTAAGTCTTTAAAACATTATCATGTTAAACATTTCAATTTACTGAAATTACAGAGAGGAAAAAAAGTAATTATATCAACTGCCACTGAAAGCTCAAAAGATGGCCTTTAAAAATGCAGGCTCTCCGATGGCTTTCTGACAGGCCAAGCCTAGGTATTGTTTCCGGTTTTCTCTCTTTTTTTTTTTTTTTTGGTGGAGGAGGGTGTGTGTTTTGTTTGTAAACCAAATAACTAAGCTTTAAACTTACGAAACATTGTTTTCTGAAGAAGAGACACCTAAGCTAAAGTTACACTTAAGATTTGGCTTATTTGTATAAATTCTGCTCTGTGACTTTAGTAACTAGGATAAACCCAGCTCTTACGAGCACTGAAGCTCTTTGTGTGAGCAACAAAGGCGGCACCACCCTGAGTGCGGCGACAAGCTCCCTGTGTGACCAGATGGCCCTTCAGTGGCGATGTCTTCTAATCACTGGCCTGTGCAACTAATGCTGCAAAACAAGGGGACGGGCCTTGTCTTGCTGTGTATTTTGTAGAAGTGGTTCTAACCACTGCATTAACTGTACGGTCCATATGGTCACTAAAAAACCCCGAACCAAACCCTTTTTTCCTTCAGCAATCATGAGGAATCTTTACATATTTATACAATACATTGTACATTATATGCGTGGCCTGTTTATGCTATTTTCAAGAAGAGAATCCTGTTTTAAACTAATAATAAACCAAAACCAATTGGGCTGCTTCAGTCTTTCTTCTTTCTGTTGGTCCTCGGAACCCTTAAATGATGGCGTCATGTTCATCACTGTAACAGACCGAAAGTTAAAATCACTTTAAGTTTTATATTTATATCAAACTCCTTATATGTTTATATTTTTAAGTAAAGCAACGAATAATTTGAAGCTTCAGAATCAGAACTGTCATTGCTCTGTGTAAAGCTTCTTGCGTGAAAGCACCTGGCATGCTGCAGTGGTTAAGGACTCAAGCAGTGTATTCAGGTTGTGAAATGGACCGACATTCAAATCTCTGCCCCTCGATGGCTGTCGGACTTTTCACCAGTTGACTACCATGACCCTCTTTAAAAAGGAAAAACAACCAAAACCACCATCATTTCTTGAGCATTTACTATCTGCCAGGTGTTATGCTGCAGACTTTACACCCATATCTCACTTAACCATCACAGTTGCCCTATGCAGACAGAGGGCACTTAAAAATATTTTTTATAACTTTGTTTAATCACTCAACCAACCAGTCTCATTCTGCAGAAGATCAGAAGCCAAGAAGCACGTGAACTCTTGTCTTGACCACTGTACACTGTGCTGTATCCTTTATATAAACACGAGGAGGCACCTTGCTAGTCAACAGTGGAACCAGGCTCAAAATTAAGTCTCTCTGTCCCAAACCCCATCTCTTAACCACTCCATCCACTGTCTCTCCGTGCAACTCTTAAGAAACACACGAGCAAGCACTTTATTCAGTGTTTTAATCAGTGTTATTATCCAATAAATGAAAACCAGAAATGCTCACAATTACTAGATACAGAAGGTCTCAGTTTTTTAATAGGAGAAAACATTGAGTCCTTACTTATGGAATGTCATTTTTTATAACTGTGAAGGGAACTATTGGCTTTAAAATGCACTTTTTAAAAAAAAAAATGTAGCGCTAAGAAAAACAGGGCCAACTAAACTACAACACAGTGCTTCCTCATCCCACAGACTGTAAGATACATCCACTGCAGAGGTGTTAAAATGTGGAAAAACACAAAAACAAAAGTGTGTACTCAGTCTCAACTAAATACGGTATTTTCACCATCTGCTGGTTCCTATGAATAATATTCCTGTTAGAGACAGTGTCTTACACACCCACAGTTCCCTTACAGTCACAGGGGCTCTGGACACTGACTTCCTCCACAGGGCACGCGGCATTATGTGGTCACGTGTATGTGAGGAAAAAACCTGGTCCACAGAGCTAAAATTACATACTTTGTAGTTAAGGCAGTTTAAAATGAAAACAGGACATTTAAATTCAATTCTTTCCCTATTTTATATAGCCTCAACCATATCAAAAATACTGATACTGTAAAAAAATGACTGGCATTAAATTTACTATAATCAAAATGTGCCTTCCATTTAACTGGTGAAATTTACTAGGAAAACAGATAATAACTACTTCTACAAACACATTAAAGCATTTTTAAAGTTAACGCTATTTAGTCAGTTTCCTTCACGTATTGTTTTATGGGTTGATCTGAGAGAGAAAAGAATGAATGTTTCTAAATATGCTTTTTAAAAACATTTATTACTGTATTATTTAATCAAATATGCTTTTAATCTGGCAAAACACCACCTTGATATTCTTTTAAAGTGAGTTTGGGGTGATGCATACGGTATATGAACGGTAACTTTCAACTTAAATATGATGTTTTAGAAGTCTGGTTTTCTTAGTGTAATGAAAAATTTGAGAAATATTTTCATATGACATTCTTCTAGAAATTCCCGGTGCACATCAACCTATCAAAGCCTTACAGAATTCTCATAGTAAAGCAATCTGTTCTATTTTACTTTGTTCAATTAGTATTTCCCAAATGTTTCTGATGTGGAAACTCTGTGGGACACATATGTGTACAACAACTTACACAGAACAAATTTTGGAAAATGTGTCATCTATTCTGTGGTATTTATATACATTAGCAATCAAAAGAAGGAATTCACTCTTCTATATATGAGACTCAAAAGAGAAAACCAATTGGACTTTGTTTGAGTAACAAAAGGCATGAGATGAAACCTCCAAAAACCATCAGACCTAGAGAGTTCTGCGGAGGGGAAACATGGTTTGTTGATGGGGACCTGCTGATAAAGCTCATCTGAAAAAGACTGTTTTACTACATATAAAATGATCACGTACATTACTTACACTAACAACTCATACGATATAGTAAATTACCAGGGAAAATGAGGCTGTCACGGCATTTCCTTCTTTGTGACACAGAAAGCAAAAATCACGTTTTTATCAAGGAAGTTATTTCACTGTGTCTTGTGTTTGTCATTAGCACTAAGTCAACAGCCTCATGTGACCTGATACAGTATGTCTTGAGATAAAAGATATAAGCAAGTAAAAAGGGTTGGCTAAACTTGGGTCTCTGGTAAAAAAAAAAAAAAAAAAAAAAAAGATACTAATAAAATACAAACATTTTTATAGGTGTATATACATCCATTTTGACTTGCAAGTAATTATAAACGCAAGCTTGTACATAAATAATTTACTTTGGGCATGGAGGATTAATGGGACTATAGCTCACAAATCTATGAATTATTAACCCCTGGGATGAATACTGGCTCTCCTCTGATATTCTGTCATGATACTTAAATAAAGAAATACAGAAGTAATAATAATAATAAAAAAGTCCTGGCCAATGAAAACTTACATGGTTCTATACCGAATGCCTCTTCTTGAATAATACACTTTGCATCCAATGTAAAGAAAAGATAAAACTCCCAGCGTTAGTACAATACCGCCAACAAAGCTGCCGGTATCGAATCTGGATCCCTTGTTTTCCTTAGAATTAATAGTTGCTGTGACTAGAAGAAAAGAAAACAGAACAAAAAGTAGGCACTTAGTGCTTTTAAAATACATTGTAATAAAATGTAACAAAAATAAAAGCTAAACCATTCCACGCAAGGGCTGAATATGAAGTACGAATGGATACGAATGCGAACGTGGGATGTGCGGGAATCTAGGCACAGAAGGCTGCTCTCCGGCTGATTTTGTGTCTCGCGACTGCCTGGCTGCAGCTTTAGGAAACCCCCCGTGCCTGCAACCCTAAGATCTTACTGTGGGGCTGGACTTGGACAGCCTGCCAAAACCTCGGAGGCAGCAAGATTTGGGAGTTTTCTTCCTGATGAATCCTCTTAAAATTTCATGCCTTAAACAAAATAGGTCTGGGTAACGGCTGCAATCCTTGAATCTGATCCAATTTGAGTTTCTAACTGAAATCCCTCCTTTTGAGTCAATTGGGAATTCTTAACTATTTTGATTTTACTGCGTCAAGAACCTCTGAGACATGAAGGGTGCCTTCAGTGCATCAACTGTACTAAGAAAGAAGATACACCACATGAAGCAGGAGCATACAAACATACACGAGAAACCATAATGCCTGCTATTCGTTCTGAGAAATGTAATCACTGGCTTTTAATCAGAACTTCAGCTTTGGGTAACTTAAAAGAGAATCTTCTTAAGGTCTTTGAATTCATGGTTTGACAGGCATTGTATTTTAAATAAATGCAAAAAAAGAGCTGAGACTGATGCTACATATGTGATTATATCTAATACCATGGACATATGTCTACGGCACAAGTGAATTAAAACAAAGTTCACTGTGATTTAGATTTAGGAAACATGTCGGCTGAGCCTGCATAATTCCTTTCTAGAATGACATACAAAGAGTTAAAGGTATGACAGATTTTCAAACCATGCAAAATAAAATTCCCCGTGAGGATGAATTATTTACTTGCAGGTGGATCTCACACAGTCATTATTTGGCATGGTTAAACTGGAAACTAATTTTTTAAAAGGGACAAGATTACTACGTCAACTGGACTCTTCTCCTGATCCTTACCGCTAATTCATTTAGGAAATAAGAAATAGTTGTCATATTTCTGTATTTTCACAGAATGGAATGAGGTAATTAGGCATTTAACAACTATTTTCAGCACAGAAAAAATTTTATACGTACTTGTTACAGGTGAAGAAACAGAAGTCACTGAACTGTTGTGGGCTGTGGTCACTGTGGATGTGGACATCCGGGAAGTGTTGTGCGAAGCACTTGTTATCTTGGGCGTAGACCTTGCAGTGGTAGAAGTCTTGTTTGTTGAGATCGCTGGTGGTGTCGTTTTAGACGTTGTGGGTTTCAAGGTGGTGGTTGTCTTGTTCTTTGAAGAAACTGGAACTGATGATTTTGCTGTGGGTTTCAAGGTGGTGGTTGTTACGTTCTTTGAGGAAACTGGAGTTGTTGACGACGGTTTCATGGGCAAGGTGGAGGACTCATTTGTGCGGCTGAGAGGCACCTGTGGGGTGCTCCCTGCAAGAACATTAAGAAACATTCAAGCTGCAGCTCTGACTCAGGGAATTAAGATTCCGCATCCCTGACTTTCATGGCCACAAAGGAAAAGGTCTAACCGACAGCAGCAAGAAAGATACTTCGCACTATATAGCAACAAGCCATAAAACGTCTCAAACAGGAGGAGCCACGCCTGGATTGATACAGTTAGGAATTTTTGTAAACGTACTGGGGTGGGGGTGGGACCAGCTCAGAAGACTGAGCTCCTTCAATACAGGGACAACGTCTAACCATCTCTGTGTCTGAACACTGAACCAGACTTCACGTCACTCATACTAGTTGAAAGGATGATTAAACCAAAGGATGTTTAAAGTTTCTCTGCCACGTTCTTCTAAAAAGCTCTGAGGGTAAAGAGTAGCTGCACGTTTCTAACCCCCCAGACAGGATGTGAGCATGACTGAGGCATTTTCTGGAAGAGTAAAGCCCGCTTCCCACAGTGCAGCAGAAAGTGAAGTAACACCGTAGAATGTGGCTAGCTGGAAATCGCATACTGGTGGATAATAATTTTCCATCGTTGGAAAGGTATTTCTAAAAATTACTTCTGAAAGCTTTAAAAATCCAAAAGCCAGTTTTGTAAGGGAGAATCATTGGTATTAATTTAAAATAAATAACTTGAAATAAATAAATAAAAATATGCCCTATGCCCCCCAAATAAATAATACATACCTATTTGTAAAATGCCCTATGCCCAAAAGCAAACCTTTCTGTCTTAACAATATTTTTTCATACCCTATCTTCATTGTAACACCACAACTTAACTGATGCTTACAGCTGAAGATACTTTAGTTATTATAATTTAGTACACACTGTCTAGGGAATGAGAAATATCTCTTTGCCCTATTAACACGCTGTAATTTATTTCTGTATTTGTTTCCTAGTCTCAAAGTTTCTTTGCAGGTTTGGTGGTTTGTGATGCTGCCTACATACTCCCGTTTTAGTCTTTACGGCCAAGTACTCAAATGGAAAGCGCAAAGCCCTGGCTTGCCTTCTCCTTCCCGCAGTGATGGCGGCCCCAGGCCTGCGGGCTCCCTGTTCCACACACCAAAACTGATACTTCGTGTATTATCATCCTGTCTTCCACAATTACTCTGGGCTTTTTATTCAAAGACTTCAAATGTTTATTTTCAATTTTACAGGCCAGAATGCTATCGTAATAAAATTAAATACAGGAAAGGACCATAGTTTGTATTGTATCTTTAGAACAGAATAATCTTTGCAGAGTGAAACAATGAATACAATGCTGCTTTTGGATTCCACGCAGCCTACTCCCTTCTCCCGGACATAAAAAGACATTCTTCAGAGATACTGTACAAAGTCACATGGGCAAAACATGTGGAACTGTCACAGGTTAGTTCTTTACTAAGAAAATCTAAATGCAAGCAAGTTTTGTATTAAAGTGTGTTTCATGATGTTTAAATGTGTTAACTGCCATAAAGATGCTCACCAAACTTGGGAGAAGGATGGATGAACATGGTGAGAACTTCAACAAAGAGAAAATAAAAGAAAGTATCAAACAGAAGTCACAGAGCTGAAGAATACAATAACTGAACTGAAGAATACACTGAAGAGGTTCAAAAGCAAACGAGATGAAGCAGGAGAAAGAATCAGTGAACTCAAAGGACTTATGGGATGATATTGCATTACAGGGGTCCCAGAAAGAGAGAAAGGGGCAGAAAATTTATTGAAAGAAATAATGGCTGAAAATACCCCCAATTTGGGGAAGGACAGATATCTAGATCAAGAGCTAAAGGAGTTCATCACTAAACTTGTCTTACAAGAAATGTTAAAGGGACTTCTTTAAGCTGAAACAAGAAGATGTTAATCAGTAACAGAGAAACATATGAAAGACTAAATCTCACTGGTAAAGGTAAGATTCAAAATAATCTAATGTAAAGGTAGTGGATTAATCACTTATAGAGCTAATATGGAGATTAAAACATAAAAGTAGTAAAAAATAACTGTACAATAATTAGTTGAAAGAATACACAAGATAAAAAGATGTAAATGTGACATCAAAAAACATAAGATGTAGGGAGGGGAGAGTAAAACTGTAAAACTTTAGAATGTCTTCAAATTTAAGTTGTTGCAACTTAAATAAAACAGCCTCATAAACAAGTTGTTATATGTAAGTTTCATGGTAACCAAAAAGGAAAACACCTATAGTAAATACACTAAAGATAAGAAGATAGAAATCTAAGCAAACCACTCAAGTACGTCATCAAACTTCAAGAGAAGAGAACAAGAAAAGAAAGAAATCGAGGAACTACAAAATAGCCAGAACACAATTAACAAAATGGCGATAAGTCCATGTTTATCAATAATTATTTTAAATGTGAACAGACTATAAATTCTCCAATTGAAAGACACAGAGTGGATGAATGGATAAACAAACAACATCTATTTATATGCTGTCTACAAGAGACTCACTTCAGATATAAGGACACACAGAGACTGAAAGAGAGGGAATGGAAAAACATACTCCCTGCAAATGGAAATAAAAGAAAGCTGGGGTAGCAATACTTATATCAGACAAAGGAGACTTTAAAACAAAGACTATAACAAGCGACAAAGAAGGGCATTATATAATGATAAAGGGGTCAACCAAATAAGAAAATATTTGTAAATATTTATGTACCCAACATAGGAACACCTGAATATATAAAGCAAATATTAACATCTAAAGGGAGAAAAAGGCAGCAATATAATAATAATGAGGGACTTCAATACTCCACTTACACCAATGGATAAATCACCCAGACAGAAAATCAATAAGGAAATGTTAGCTTTAAATGGCATGTTAGAACATACAGACTTAACAGATATATACAGAATATTCCACCCAAAAAGCAACAGAATACACATCACTCTCAAGTGCACGTGGAACAGTCTCCAGGCTAGATCATGTCAGGCCAGAAAAAAAGTCTTAGCAAAGTTAAGACTAAAGTCATATCAAACATCTTTTCCAACCACAATAGTATGAAACTAGAAATCAATTAGAAAGAAGAAAACTGGAAAATGCACAAATATGTGGAGACTGAACATGCTACTGAACAACCAATGGATCAAAGAAGAAATCAAAGAGAAAGTTAAGGAAAAAACCTTAAGATAAATGAAAATGGAAATACAGCACACCAAAGCTTATAGGATGCAGCAAAAGTAGTTCTAATAGGGAGGTTCACAGCTGTAAATGCCTACCTCAGGAAACAAGAAAAATCTCATATAAACAACCTGACTTTACACCTAAAAAAACTCAAAAAAGAATAACAAGCAAAGCTCAAAGTTAGTAGAAGAAATGAAATAACAAAGATCAGAGTAGGAAAATGAAATTAAGACTAAAAAGACAATAGGAAAAACCAATGAAATTAAGAGATGGCTCTTTGAGAAAATAAAAAATGACAAACTTTCAGCTAGACTCACCAAAAAAAAAAAAAAAAAAAAAAAAAAAGAGACAGAGAGAGACAGAGAGAGAGAGAGAGAGAGAGAAGTCAAAGTCAGAAATGAGAGAGACGTCACACCTGATACCACAGAAATACAAAGGAATTCCAGAGATCAGTATGAACAATTATATGCTAATAAACTGGACAAGCTAGAAGATATGGATAAATCCTTAGAAACATAAAAACTTTCAAAACTGAATCATGAAGAAATAGAAAATCTGGGCAGACCAATTACTAAGGAGATTGAATCAGCAGTCAAAAACCTCCTAACAAACAAAAATATAGGAAAAGACCGATTCATTGGCAAATTCTGCCAAATATTCAAGAAAAATTAATACCAATTCTAAAACTTTTCCAAAAATAGAAAAGATGAGAAGACTTCCAAATTTATTTTTATGAGTCAGCATCGCCCTGATACCAAAACCAGACACCAATGTCACAATAAAAGAAAATTACAGACCTGCACTCCTGATGAACACAGATGCAAAACCCTCAACGAAACATTATCAAAATGCATTCAGTAATACACAAGAATCATACATCATAGTCAAGTTGGATTTATTCCAGGGATGCAAGGATGGCTCAATACCTGCAAATCCATCAGTGCTGTATACCACATTAACAAAAGGAAGGCTAAAACCCATACGAATATCTCAGTAGATGCAAAAAAAGCACTTAAGGAAATTCAACAACCATTTATGATAAAAAGTCTCAGCAAAGTGGGTACAGAAGGAATGTATCTCAATGTAATAAAGGCCATACATGACAAGCCCACAGCTAACATCATGCTCAACAGTGAAAAGCTGAAAGCTTTTCCTCTAAAATCAGCAACAAGGACGCCCATTCTCACTGCTTTTGTTCAATGTAGTATTTGAAGTCCTAGCCAGAGCCATTAGACAAGAAAAAGGAGTCAAAGGCATCCAAATGGAGAGGAAGAAGTAAAATTGTCACTGTTTGCAGATGACATGGCATTATATACAGAAAACCCTAAAGACTTCACAAAACACTGTTAGAACTAATACATTCAGTAAGGCTTCAGGATACAAAATCAATACACAAAAATCTGTTGCATTTCTATACACTGATAACAAAAGATCACAAAGAGAAATTAAGGAACCTATCCCATTTACAACTGCATAAAAGAGAACAAAATGCCAAGGAATACATTTAACCAAGGAGGTGAGAAACCTGTACACTGAAAACTGTAAGCTACTGATGAAAGGAACTAAGGAAGACACAAATGGAAAAATATTCTCTGCTCATGAACTGGAAGAATATTGTTAAAATATTTACCCAAAGCAACCTACAGACTCCATGCAATCTCTAAAAAATTCCCATGGTATTTTTCACCAAAATAGAACTAATAATCCTAAAATTTGCATGGAACCACAAAAGACCCTGAATAGTCAGAGAATCTTGAGAAAGATGGAGGTATCATGCTTTCTGAGTTTAAACTATATTATGAAGCTTCAGAAATCGTAACAGCATGGTACTGGCATAAAAACAGACACATATAACAACAGAACAGAGAGCCCAGAAACAAACCACACTATATGGTCAATTAATGTATGACAAACAATTCAAGGATACACAATGGGGAAAGGATAATCTCTTCAATAAATGGTGATGGGAAAACTGGACAGCCATATGCAAAAGAATGAAACTGCATCACTATCTTACACCATACACAAAAAATTAACTCGAAATGGATTGAAAGACTTGATAGTACCTAACGGAAAACCTACAATCATAAAACATCTCAGAGAAAACAGGTGGTAAAGTCCCTGACATAAGTCTTGGCTGTGATTTTGGGATCTGATACCAAAAGTAAAGATAACAAAAGCAAAGATAAACAAGCGGGACTACATCAAAACTAAAATATTTCTGCACAGCAAAGGAAGCCATCAGCTAAATGAAAAGGCAACCTACTGCATGGGAGACAATATCTGCAGATCATGTATCTGTTAAGGGGTTAGTATCCAAATTATATAAAGAAGTCATATAACTCAACAGCAAGAAAATCAATAATCTCATTTAAAAATAGGCAGAGAACCTGAGCACATATTTTTGCAAAGAAGACACAGATGGCCGGCAGATACATGAAAAAGTGTTCAACATCACTAATCATGAGGGGAATGCAAATCAGAACTGCAATGAGGTATCACAGCCGTCAGAAGTGGCTATTATCAAAAAGACAAGAAACAAAAAGTGTTGGTAAAGATGAGGAGCCTTTGTGCATTCTTGGTGAGAATGCAAACTGGTGCAGCCACTATGTAAAACAGTATGGAGGTTCCTGAAAAAATTAAAAATAGACCGACTATATGATCCAGCCAGTCCACGCCTGGGTATTTATCTCCCCCAAAATGAGAACACTAACTTGAAAAGATACATATATATGCACTGCCATGTTTATTCCTGCATTATTTACAACAGCCAAGATATGGAGCAGCCTAAGTGTCCTTTGATGAGAGAATGGCTAAAGAGGATGTGATACACACACACACACACACACACACACACACACACACACACACACACACACACAATGGAATACTGCTCAGCCATTAAAAAAAAATCTTGCCATTGGTGACAAGGATGGAACTTGGCACCATTATGCTAAGTGAAATAAGTCAGACAGAGAAAGATAAATACTGTACGATGTCACTTATATGTGGAATTAACAGAAAAAAATGAGCTCACATACAGAGAACAGACTGGTGGCGGCAAGATGTGGAGAGGTGGGGGTGGAGGGGTTTGTAGGCCACAAAGGGTTAAGAGGGCAAAATGTACAGTTACAAAATAAATAATTCAAGGGTGACTATAGTTAATAATAGTATACTGAATATTTAAAAGTTACTAAGAGAGAAAATGTCAAAAGTTCTCATTATAAGAAAGAAAAATTTTGCCATGATGCTTGGTGTTGGATGTTAGCGAGGCTTACTGTGGTGGTCATTTTGCCAGTACATATAAATATTGAATCATTATGCTGTATACCTGAAACTAATATAAAGTTATGTATCAATTATAGCTCTACAAATAAAGGGAATAACCTTTGCTTATTTTAAAATTAAGTTTTATTTATACAGCATGTTTATGTAATAAATTAAAAGTTTCCATATTCCTCCCCCGACCAATTTTGCCACTTAAAAACATGCTTAAGGTTATAAGATCATTCATAAAGCTTTTTTATTTATTTATGTTTTTGGAAGTTCCTTGTAAATTCAGGTCAGGAAAAGCTACTAATGAGGGCAGAAATATAAATTAAAGGAATAAGTAATACCTGCCATGAAAAAAAGAAAAAAAAAAAACTCAGAGATAAGACACTGATAACACAAATGAGATTATGACCATAAATAAAGTCTTCCTGGCACACAGCCACTCTCATTCACTCACGTATTGTCTGCTGCAGGGCAAGGGCAGACGTGAGTCGAGTTGCCATAGAAACCAGATGGCCTCGAAAGCCACAAATATTTACTACCAGGCCCTTCACAGAAAAAAATTCACTGATTTCTGACACAGGTTGTAGATTTGTTTACTAAGTGTTGACAGTCCGTGAAGGCTCCTGTAGGAATCAAACCCAAGAAATTACATACCAGGAGACTCTTGCCTAACAGAAGAGCGTGTGGTTTCACGCCATTATTGAGGTAACTACAGCCTAGGAAACGCTCACCTTGTCATAAACTTTTTTCCTCGGGAAAGCACCCACAGCACATGTAGCTCAGAGCAGTGTAACTCCCTGGTGTTCCTCCCAAGATACGCTAGTTGCAAAACATACTTCCAGGCCTCTGAATGGGAAGACTCATGGCAGGGCAGTGGTCCCCAGCCCCAGCTGCACACAGAGACACCTGCGTCAGGGGCCACCGCAACATTCCTATTTAATTGCTCTGGGGTACTGCCTAGGTGATTATAATGTGCTGGATTATTAGCTGTAGCAACCCAGTTTATAAACTAGGAATTATCTACCAAAAGTGATTACTTTGGTTTTTAAACCAGTTACTTGTGGCCAGTCATTCGGCAGAATCAGTTACACAGCACAGTCGCTCTCAGATAATGACAACATGATGCCATCTGTCTACAGACAGTGCTCATCTATTTACTGTAATGGGAAGTAAGCATCTAACTTCTTCTAGATGGTACAAAATTATGAAGAAACATTTTAAACAGAAAGGGGACAAAGAGGAGGACGGGGCAAGATACATATATCTCTTTCACTCAACTGTAAATTACCGTCTGAACCATTAAGAGATCTCAGCGAACACTGGCTCTTGCATTAGTACTGAGACGTAAGTTTTTTTTTTTTCCTTTTTAAATAAGCATCTCAGGTAGTTTAGCCCACAATGTCATTCCCAACCAGAGGCAAAGGCTAAAACAGTCCATATGACCTGTAAATGTTCTGCACTGTCTGTCCCTGGCAGTTTTTCCACAAGGTGGTAAGCATGACAACAGTGGTCAGGAGACGAGTAATGGTGCTTAGTGTCTGTCTGCTCTTGGACTAAAAGACTCATTTGCAAGGCCCAGGCCTGTAGGAAACGGGCATTGTTTCAAACGGAATTTATACAGTGAAACTAAAGGAGCTATAATTTAGGAGGTTTAAAAAGTTGCCCTATGAAAAATGGGGTACACAGTGACCCCAAAATAACCACACTTGTAGAAATGATGAAGGTGAGTAAGTTAGAAAGGATGAGTGCCTCTGTCTGGAGTGGCCATGGCGTTGGGACATTTTCCCTGGAAGATCTACTGGGCTTAAGCTTAATAAACTGGAGTTTAATATGAGGGAAAACTTTTAGATCCAGGGCCCTGTCTGAGAACAACTGGGGATCCAAAGTAGATAAGTTTTCTATTGCTACGTAACAAAGTACCACAAAGTCAGTGGCTTAAAACACCATTTATAAGCTCCCAGTTGCAGAGGTCGTTAAGTATGATCTGACAGGCTCAGCTGGGTCTCTGCTCAGGGTCTCACAAACGCTGAAATTAAAGGGCAGTTAAGCTGGGCTCTTATCTGGAGATTCTGGGAAAGAATCTGCTTCCAAGCTCACAGGCTGCCGACAGCATCCAGGTCCCTGCGGTTCCCATTCTCTCACTATCAGCTGCGGCCACTCCACGCTCTGAAAGGCCACCTGCATTCACGTGGCCCCTCCAGCTTCAAAGCCAACAACAGCATGTCCTTCTCATGTTTCAGCTCTCTCTGACTTCCACTTCTGTCACCAGCCGAGAGAAAACTCTTGGCTTTTAAAGGGCTCATATGATGACGCTAGGCCCATGCAATAGTCTATCCTAAGGTCAACCGATTAGTAACCTTAAGCACATCTGCAAAATCCCTTCTGCTACATGAGATAACAATCACAGGAAAGGTGTCTCACATCCACAGACAAGAGAATTAGACAAAGGGTGAGGGTCACGGAGGGGGAGTCATCTTAGAAGTCTGCCTACCACAGAGTTTTGGGTAAAGTTGACCTTGCTTTGCAAATCTGGGAAAACTAAATTCCTAGCTGTCAAGTGGGAGATTTCGTGTCGGCAACCTCTCACTAAATTCTGTTCAGGCAAACAGAATCGCCTCCCACCCACAGGCAGGCTAAAGTTCTCTTACGTGAATTTATTGAACATATTTTTTTGGCAGGGAGAGGTTACAAAAATTTTCCAGCAGGCTTTCAGTTTACTAAGAGCCATGTTTCCTCATGTCCTGAATACTTACTTATTAGATACCAAGAGTTAATTGTCAAACCAGGATTAATCACATCCCTTGTGTACCTGAACAAAGAATTAACCCAATGGTGTGAGGCAAGTTAGCCTCCTCAGGCTCCAGGGGAGAAATTTTAAGTGGTCCTCTAGCAATAACTCACCAAGAGAATGGAAATCTGCTCATTCATCATCTCTCCGCTACCTCAACTCCCCAGGGCAACTGTGTGCCCCGTTTTAGAAAACGGTTTCTTTTTAAGCATTCTTTTAATTACTTTTCTTATTCAGAATAGTCCACATCAGCCTTGAAGACATGAACATTAGAGGGAACTCAATGGGAGCCCTAGTAGAATTAAAATGAAATGATAGATTTAAGCAGAAATGTATTCATCTAAAAAGAGAATTCAATTTATCTATTAATGAACGGAAATTATTGGTGCAGATTAGAAACATTTGGCATAAGACTGAGGGACAGATTTGCCTGCATTTCTTCCTGGGAGGGCGTATAATCAATTCCACCCATCAGCTCTTTAACATTTCCTATCCTGCTTGGAATGGCTTTTCTGGATTATGTAGAAAATGAACTGCGTTCCTCCTCTGCTCCAAACCAGGGAATAGTAATGCTGGAAATATGCTCTGAGTTGACTATGAGACTATTTTTCATTCTGGTTACATGCTTAGACCAAATTTCTTTCTGCAGAAACTTAGAAAATATACTGGAATAATGAAAAATTTATACAGAAACATGCACGTACACACCCATTATATGTGCGCTATATATAAATATGCACTCTGTCACAGAAAATGTGATGGGTATTTTGTTTGTCCCCCCATATCCCTCCTGTCCCTTGTCCCACCGGCTCTCTGCCTAGGCTCCCTTGCCCCCTAGGCTTCTGGTTTGGTTCAGCCAAAGGGAAGGCATCGTTTGTTGACACTTTACATTCCTCCTTATTCTTATTAGTGTGCATAACTCACCCGACTGAAAGGACAGTGCCTTTTACTGTCTGAGGACAGATCTGATCGGGGACGAGCTCACAGAGCTCAGCCCAGTCCTGTGTGCTCCATCTCTACAGCTGTCTGTCTGCTAGATTTATTTAATGTGTTTACATTTAATGAATATTTGAACAGTCCTTATTCTGAGCCAGATACTGCTGTAAATATTTTATAACTATTAGCAATTTTCATAATTACCCTTGGAGGCAGATTAAAGTTATGGTCATCCCTAGTTTACAGATGAAACTGAGGTAGGTGCAGGGAGGTTCAGTGACGCGAGCACAAACTAGGAAGGGGACAAGCCAGGATGTGACCTGAGGCAGTTTGGCTCAAAAGTTCTGTGTTCGGCTGCTGGTCATGAAAACATAGTGCCAGCAAAGCAAAAAGCTTTGGTTGGGGATGGGTGAATGACTGTCTCTGCCCCAATGTTGACCTTCAACATGTTGCTGGCTGAGAATAAGCTAATAAATAGATATTAGGTAGGAAAAAGTAACCATATAAAAATTCTCAGAATTATTCTAAGTATTTACTAAACCTCAGCTGGCTATGTACCAAATTCTTGATGTTCCGTGTTCTACAATCCTGTGTACAGGAAATACCACCAGTCTGTCTCCATCGTAAAATACACAACAAACAATAACAACAGCTTCTCAGAGCCTGAGACACCACCTCTTTGCCCCAGTAGGGGCTCAAATGTCTGAGAAAATGTGTCTGAAATACTTGGAAATAACATTAGAGCTGTATCTGCAGCGTCAAAATGCTATGCAGGTGGCGCTGTCACTCAGTGACAGAAGATTTATGGTCTAGACGTGGAGAATAAGCATGTGTAATGTGCAGCTGCCACAGAAGAATTTGGTCGTTAACAAGCTCAAAGCACCGCAACAAAGAGATCTTCAGTCAGCAAAAAAAAAAACCCAAAAAACAAAAAAACAAAAAAAGAACTGTCTGCTCAAATGTCAGCAAAAAGAAATCCCTAGAGATGACAACTGTTTAGCACCCACTATTAAATAATCTTAACTCATTGTATGAAGGCGTTAGAAAATTTAATATGGCATTCTGAACTTTTTTTTTACAAAAGAAAAATGTGAACTTTGCAATTAACTAAAAAATACGTACTTGCCTAAATGCTAGATTTGGTATCAAAAATCAAGAGGGAAGTAACCCGTGGGAGAAAGAGGAAAATAATGAACACCTGTTGTGTGCCATGGATTCTAGTAGGTGCTTTTCAGACTTTTAATTTTTAAAAAATTTCATGTCATCTGTATAAAATAGCGCTGAGAAGTGGGTTTGCTCCCTGCAATTTATAGATGAGAAAAACTGTGTCTCAGAAGGTTAAGTAAAAGCCCCAAATCGCTGTCAGACTTGTGGGGTAGGGGTAGGGGTGGGGGCGCAGACCATAACTCAGGCCGCTGGACTCCTCCGAGCCTGCTGGTCTCGTCAATGGTTTGCTCGGTGTCTCCCAATGAAAATCCACTTGAATTCCAGAGTCCACCGCATTTACTTTGGCTATTAATTTCACCACTGACTGTCTTCACGGCACTAAAATCACCAACAATAAACACATGTATATACTTAATACCAAAAGTTGAAGCTAAAGTAAGAGCTCAGAATCAAAAAAACAACAGTCCCTTGAAATTTTCAGTCAGCAATACTGTAGATGTACAAAAAGGTAGAAAGGAGGAGGGCGGGTGCACTCAGTGGTAGAGTGCGTGCTTAGCATGCATGAGGTCCTGGGTTCAATCCCCAGCACCTCCTCTAAAAATAAAGAAAGAAAGAAAGAAACCTAATTATCCCCCCCCACAGAAAAAGGTAGAAAGAATACAAACACCTGTTACCATCATTCTGATTAAGAAATAAAACCACCAATTATGAAATCCCCCCAAAGGGGGCCCCTCCTCAATTGTAGCCCCTTCAAAGTAACCTCTATCCTGAATTGATCATAGATTTCTCTGGAGTTTTACTTTGCACTATTTCTAAGAACATCATACTGTTTTTCATGTTTACATTTTATACAATGAGCGTCACGCTCTACTTTCCTGTTCTCGCTTTCTGTACTCTACATTAATACATTTCATTCATGTTGACACCTGTATCTCTAATCCATGCATTTCTCATACTATAAAATTTTTTTTCCTGAGAGTTATACTTTGAGGCGTTTTCTGTTTCCATGAGTCCAATTACATGAAATGACTAATGCCAGTAACTTTCTGAACCATCTTCCCAGAACAAAGCCGAAAGGCAAACATGTCTGTATATATTCCAGCTCTTTAGTTATAAGGGACCATCCCCTCGGACCCGCCCTCAGAATGTAAGCAGCTTTTGGTAGGAAAGAGCTCTTAGCAAGAGGCCCCTTCTGTCTTGCCACTGACCTTAAACCAAGCATGCCCAGCACCACCCATCTCCGGCCCTACCACACCCTTCGACTCTTTTGATCACACAATATCTTGCCTAACCTGTCGGTTCTTCCTGTAGATCAAAGTAGGAATGGAAAATAAGTAGGTAACAGATGACCAGATCTCTCCACCAGCTTCCCCTTCAGTAACCCTGCAAACAAACTGTGTGAACAAGACAGCATCCGAGGAAAGGTCACAAGAAGTGGACCGGCCTGCACGCGGTGGGGGATGGCAAGGACACTGACCCCCATCTCAGTGATGAACCGAGATTACTTCCCTTTTTCCCTCTTAAAACTTTGATGGCCGAGCAGCATCTCTGTGGTTGGTTTTCTGTGGTCACTGAGTCCACCATTTCCCCAGATTGCCGGCATTCTGATGAAAAGAAACTTTCCTTTTTATCAGCATTTGCCTCTCTCGAATATTGATTTTTGAGCAGTGAGTGGCTGGACCCGAGTTTAGTAACAAGAACCCAACAACTACTCACCCAGCAACCCCACTTCTAGCTGGCCGCGTGCTGGCTCAGGCTGGTAAAGGTATTTACGTGTATTCACTGCGGCACTGTTCATACGTCCGTGTTACAGTACCCACTGATGGGGGCGTGGTTAAGGAAGCTACGGCACAGCCATACTATGGAACGTAACACACACGGACATGAAGGAGTCAGAGCTATACATATTGTGGGGGGTCAAAATACACCCGCAAATTCTTTGATATGCTTCCCTTCAAAAGGTGAAGCCTAATTCCACTTCCCTTGTACGTGGACCTAACTTAGAAACTTCCTTCTAGCGAAGAATATGGCAGAAGGGATGCTATGTAACTTCGGAGGCTAGGTCACAATAAGGACAGCTTCTGCTTGGCTCTCTCCGGGATCCAGCCAGTCTCTTAGGGCTGCTCGCGCTTGGGGAAACCTGCTACCACGTTGTGACAATACTCGGGCATCCTCACGGGGCGAGGAACTGAGGCCTCCTGCCAACAGCCTGTCTGTGAGTTAAGTTCACCCTTCAGCTCCACTCCAGCCTCCACGACTGCAACCTCAAATCCAGCTCCAGCTAAGTACCCAGCTAAACCACTACTAAACTCCTGACCCATGGGAACCGCTAATTCTGAAGTTCTCTTATGAAGCAATAACCAATAATGTACTTGTACAAAAACCTCAACAGTTCGGTCAAAAGAGCAAGTTGTATGTGCCCATTCTGTATGTTCATACCAGTAAACAGGGATTATTTCTAGGGGGTCATTGGGGGAGGGAAAGGGAGAGAGGGACCAGATCCCTTTTAAAAAATTTTATATTCTTCTGCATTGCTTGAAAAATTAGGTGTGTGTATTATTAACTTCTAAAAATGTTTAAGAGCTTACAAAGATTAAGAAAATAGGAAATTTTAAACCAATTTAGATTTAAAAGATCTTTTCTCACCCCTTGTGAAAGGAAAGAACAAAATTAATCTTAGACTTATTGCTAACAAGTCCTATTACGTGGTTTCCCAGTTGACTGCTGATTAAAAGCAGCAAATTGAGGGAGCAGTGGGCTATCCGAGGGAGGCATAATGCCGATACAAAGACGTGACAGTTGAGTCTGTTAGAAAAAAGAAGCTAAAATAAGCCAACTGAAGCCACTCAAGTGTAGGAACAAAGAAACCTATGTATCCAGAAGCCTGTGAGCATGTGACTGTCTCACAAGACTGTGATTATAAAAATACCACCTCTAAAGCAGCGAACTGTTCATGGCGTACTCCATGCACTGGATTTTATCTCATCCCACAATAAACCTTGAGGCAAACAGAAGTATTTTGACTGCCATTTCACAGATTTGGAAACAAAGCCAGTGAGTGAATGGAGCCAAGGCACAGAGACCCTGAATTCCATTCTGAGTTTGAACTTGATTACACAGACAATGCTATTTATCTGACAGTGAAGAGGGAGAGGGTCAAGCTTGCACATGTGGGACCCCAAGTCCCCACAGCCAGAATGAGCTCCCTCCAGACCATCCAACCCTGCGCGGACTGCGTGCTCCCCAGCAACCTTTTCAGAAGCAGTCTTGGGGAAAGACAAACATTGGGTCTTCTCAGGGGTTTCTGGGAAGCACTGGAGGAGGCAGAAAATCTGTTTCTATCAGTTTGTCAATCAGCATTCTCAAGATGGTAGAAGAGGTGTCCAATTATCTGTCAATCACTTGAGATTTTGAAGAGGCAGCTGGGCGTGTTAAAAAGAAACCCAGGCTTTTGCATCAACCACTCCTATGCTTCGATGGTGGCGCGGTTACTTTCTAGGTGTACACCTTTCCTCCTCTCTAACATAGGGAAAATAATGCTAAGCGTATGGAACTCAGTCACTAGGGAAAAGCACGTGCCCAAGGCCTGGCCACAGCGTCATTCACGTTCAATGCGCGGCCGGCCCATCGTTAGCACCACCAGCCACCCGTCTTACAACAGGGAACGTGCAAACAAAGGTGGCCCGGACCGCCCTTCCCTCCCCACTCCTTCCTTCACGCCGTGTCCTCCAAGGGCAAGTCTGTTCTCCCTCACGCCATCTCTGCGTGTCACATCCACGGAGACCTAGTTCAAGTGCTGTCTCCTTCAAGATCTCCCCACCTGAAGGTCATCTCTCCCTCTTCCAAGCCCATTCACACCACTCTACTTAGTGCGCTGTTTTGTTCGTACCACCTTCTGAGTTAAACTGTAAGCACTGTAAGGGCAGTGTCTACACCTCGCTGGGCTCTGTATCTCCTGCAGCACCTGGCAGATTGCACAGCACACCTTAGGTTCAAAATGAACATTTGTTGAGTGCATGTAACAAAGGAGTATGAGACACTCATGCAGCAGAATTATCACTAAACTGTGATAGGAGGGTGAGCTAGGTTTCTGTAGCTTTCAGACTTGGTAACTTTGGTACCCTGCTAGAACGCTGACATCCCCACAGCTGAGTCCTGTATTTGAATCGTGCCTAACGATAGTAAGAGTTCACATACACATAGCACTGATTTTGTGCCAGGCACTGTTCGCAGTGCTTTACACGTATTAACTCACTGAATCCGCCCAACAGCCCTATAAGGAAGTGCCAGAAGGAAACTGAGACACAGAGACTTTAAGACCATATCATAATTCCTTTCCCTCTCACTGTGTAAGAAAAAGGCTCATGAAAACTGCAATCGGCAAACATAGGAACCAACCATTTAAAAAAGCTGTAATGGCCAAAGAGAATTTATCACATATTGTAACACTCCTCACAGTCTGTCTCAGTCAATCTTCATAAAACCCCTGTGGGTCAGAATTAGTTCTATGTCTTATTTCCCACTCTTGCCCTGTTCACACTTTAATGGAAATTAACGGTTATGTTTTCCCCAAGGTAAAAGAAGTTTCTACTACTGACCATCCAAAATCAGTTTCCACTGATGCACCGAAACACTTTCAGTTACTTCTAACTAAATAGTGCCAGCGCCAAGCAAAACGGCCTCCCTATCTCTAGGCACTGGGCTCCTGGGGGGACTTGCCTTTGCCCGAGGTCAGCTGCCTTGCGGCTAACTAGTACATTGACAAAGCGTGTATACAAGCTTTTAAAAACAGAACAAAAATTGAACTAAAATCCTAGCTTGAGTAGAAAATCAGCTGGGATCAATTTCCTTACAATAATTTACCCCCTCCTTAAAGAGGTTGCTATGTAAGTTTCAGCTATCTCAAGGAAGTTATAAAATTTGTTTTTGACTTCATAATAATGGAAAAACCCAGAAAGTTTATAACCAAATAAGGTATGCAAGGGTTCTGGCCTGCCTTTTGTTTACAAGTGAAAGCAAATTTACTTACTAAAACATGCCGATAAAGACTGAATGAACACGTGGCTTAATATTTACAAAGGCTGTTCTTTTCCCTACTTACTGATCAAAATCCACCACTGGCTAATACATGCAGTAACTAGAAACCTAAACAGCCAGCTGTGGATGAAAAGTCTTGTGTGCATGTCTGATACATACACATACGTCAGTTGTTGATTTTCTGTAGCAGTCAGGACGTCACTAAGCCACACAGGTTTTCTAATTGTGAATGTATTACTGTCGACAGTGGGACAATTTAACTTGCAGAATTAAGTTGCAGGGGCTTTTTGGGGGGCTGTTGTTTCTTTCCAGGTTCTCTTTTCACAACCTTTAGTCTGTGGTTGAACACACTCCCTGCGTCTTATCCATCCTCTAGATCTAGCTAGCATGCTGACAGACGCTATTATTCACAGTTGGCTTAATGTCCTAAATGATGTATGTCTCCCCCACCCGCCCCACCACATAAGGATTGGATTATGTACAGATAGTGAAGGAGGCTCAGTCCTTCAAGGCAGCTGGGACCCAGCTCAACCCCTCCCTCTTCCTCTAGGCACGAATGTGTGTCCCCACCCTCTTCCTGGTGAACTTAGGGCCCACCTGTCCTAGGAGAACTTGACAGCCCCACGTGTACACCACTCACACAAGGCGAAGCCGTGCACCTCTGGGATCAGTCCTGCACAAGCTGACTGTGCCTGGTCACCTTGCAGCCCATGCTGAGGTCACGGCCATGGGGCAGCACAGAGCAGTGACCACTGCTCTTCAATGGCTGCCGCAGCAGAAGGCTAGTACGTGTCTTTTCATGCCAAATAGCACGAGGCTCCCCCAACACATTTACATTAATTCTTGTTCCTTGAGTTTTTAATTATGTTGGAGTTCACAAAAGCCGCCCCAGGTCCCTGCTGGAGCAGTACATGTCGAAGAGCTACGAGGAACGAGAGGAAAGGGAGACACGGTAGAGAAGGAATAGGGAGGGTATAAATTCTTTTTTGGGGGTGGGGAAGGTAATTAGGTTTACTTATTTGTTTTTTCTTGGAGGAGGTAGTGGGGATTGAACCCAGGACCTCCTGCATGCTAGGCACGTGCTCTACCACTGAGCTCTACCCTTCCCCACGGGAGGGTATAAATTCTAAGGAAACAGGCTTTAAGTGTAAGCGTTCTGCCAGTTCATTCAGGAAGACAAAGAATCCTTTCTCTACGCTGAGATGTAGAAAAGAACACACCTACAGCTGTTGAGAATTATCATCATAATTTTCTGGCAAGACATTCTTCCAGTGTGAGAACTCGCTGAGAAAGAAATGAGAAGCAAGTAAGAAAAGTGATTCTAGATTAATTTCACCCCACATCAAACATTCCTGATCATCTGGACAATTTACAAAGCTAAGTGAAAAAGACATTCTGGGGTTCATGGGAAATGATCCTTCTCCAGTTCAAAGTGGTGTTAACATTTCTGCCACAGCTCACCCATGAATACAAAGCTGACAGATGTTTCTGAAGAAAAAAGGGACCAGTAAGCACTGGCCACCTACTCTGGGCCAGGCGAAACCATTACAACTGATCATGGCTACCTGGCTGGTCTATACCAGCGAACGGTGAACGCCCACTGGTTTTTCCCTTTCCCAGTCCTCTTTTTCTGCAGCAGCTCCCACTCTTCCTTAGAGACTCATCCTTCCTACTGTCCACGTGGTTTGGAGGGACTGTCAGTGAGGAGACAAGTGATTCACATTAGGCCAATCAGACTCTCCCAGGAATATGGAACTTGAGTAGCGTACACGAGCATGGAAAACAGTTGACAGTCATTCTGATGGCAACTCCCTAAAGAGACTTCTGTTGACTCCTGCCCTTGAAATCCCTAGCACTAGGTCTAGCTGTTCAATTTTTTTCTCTTTGATTTTGTCAGTGACCCCATGTACATCCAACAATCTCTTGTTTGCCTAAGTTAGCCAGTGTTGGTTTCTGCTGCTTGCAACCTAATACTTTCAACAACATGAAACATAAGCCTGCGGTGATGTCTACTTTCTTCTTCCTGTTCTCTTTTTCACAAACAAGTTTACGGGATCTCTTCAGTTTTTTTTCCCCTTCCAACGGAATGTACTTTTCAACTTGTGCCAGCAGGAAGATTACACGAGCTATTTATTGAAAGGCAAGTTCTGGTACATAAACTGGAAGCTTCTAAAATTAGACTTTTCCCTTTGAAACGGTCTCTGACACCCCTCTATGAAGCTTTGACTCTTGCCTTGAGAAAACATTTCCTACATGAAAACGTGAATGCCTGTGTCTGTGTGCTGCGATGTTATTGCACTTACGCCAAGCAAACCAGTCTGTAAGTTTTGATTCTAAAGTAAACTTTTACAATCATAGCATTCCACTAAGCAGAAGCTTCCCATCTTATACATGGCACCCTTTACTGGCAAACTAGTATGGACTTCTGGTGCAGCTAGACTCACTGAATTTACAGGGACTTAGCATCATTTAAAGAACTTACTCTAAAAAGTTTATTATTGTGTGTCAGTGTGATCTAGAGCCTAGTTATAAACAGAATCATTCTCAGTCAACCCTAGCCTGAACAGAGATTAACTTCTTTTCTTTTTTTTAATTGAAGTGTAGTCAGTTTATAATGTTGTGTCAATTTCTGGTGAACAGCACAATAGTTCAGTCCTACTTACACGTGCATATATTCATTTTCATTTCTTTTTCATTACAGGTTATTCCAAGATACCGAATATAGTTCCCTGTGCTCTACGGTATAAACTTGTTAATCTACTTTATATACAGTAGTTAGTATCTGCAAATCTCAAACTCCCAATTTATCCCTTCCCACCTCCTTCCCCCAGGTAAACATAAGTTTGTTTAATACGTCTGTGAGTCTGAAGAGAGAGTAACTTCTCTACAGAGACGGCAATACATAAGTTGTACATACGATGCCAAGTCTCATCAAAACAGTTATGCCGTAGTAAGAATGTATCATCCTTAATGCGTCAAGAGTTACAAAAGACTGCTGAATCTCAAGGCTACTTTGTGAAACAGAAGCTCTGTGAATAAAAAGAATGAAATCATGGCAAAACTTGGATGACACAACAACTCTTGCAAGCAAATTTAACACCAAGGACAATTAAACTCAACTGAAAAAAGTTAGAAACTGAGTACTTTCTTCTTCTCTGAGTGTCTGGGTATTTCAGTGTTTGCTGGTTTGAGTGTCACTGAAGAACAGAATAGTACCTTTCAGTTTATAATTTTCATATATAATGAAGCATTATTATAATAATCCCCAGCACAAATAGGTTAAATAAGCAAAACTGAAAAAAAAATCCTTCAACGAAGGGAAAGACAAGCGGAGTTTCCTGCTGACACCTCTTCCTAAATCCTGTGCTCTCTCAATACTAAGCCCTGAGGAGTCGCTTGGGTTTCACCTTATGACATCTGGTGCCCACCAGGCATCACTCTCTAGATTAAATTTACACAATCTGTTTAGAGATACTAAGAGTTAGAGAGCTGACTTTCTTTTGGGGAGAGAGTCCATAGAGATGTTCACTTTTTTACTTCCGCCCTTGGACCTTCTGTTGCCTGGGTCTGGAGTGTTCTGTTTGTCTCCTGGTGAACTCCCGTGGGTCTAGTAAAGCTGGTGACTAGTTTCTTTTTCCTCATTGGGTCTTGAGAATGCACATCACATGGTACTGGCTACTCTCGTTCATGTGTTTCTCATGACCAGAGGGCAGGATCTCGAAAAGGGCAACAATTCTCTTGTTTCACTGTTGTATCCCAAGTCCAGCAGGGCTCCTGGGACTTGGGAGCCACACGTTAATTGTTTACGAAATGTAAAAAGACAGCCTCTCATCTACAAAAGGAATTGAGCCAATAAGATCCTCATTTAAAAAACTTTAAAATGCACCCCTCCCTTTACTTTTAAGTATTCGCATTATTCCTTTTCCCAAAATTTCTATAATACATGCTGATAAAAAAAGAATTCAACATTGTAAACTGATTATATTTCAATTAAAAAAAAAAAAGAATTCAAACAGCAGTGACTGCATATTTGCATATATTAAAAAACTACTGAGGGTGGCGTCACCAAGATGGTAACACAGATCATTCCTAACTTTGCTCCGCGTCACGAGAAGAACCAGCAACTATTCACAAACAAGATGCCACTGAGAATCTGAGAATCCGAGGGAGAGGCTGCAATGCCCACCCCTGCACTACAGAGACCACGACAGACCACGTTAGAAGGGGACTGCCCCTGCCCTGGGCCAGCACAGCACCACGGCAAGAGGTCTCCTCTGTGCCTGTGGTCCCTCCAGGGGTAAAAGAAGAGCCCAGGGTCAACATCCAGCCCCTCCAGGCTCGTCCCCTGGGGACCACAGGAGCATCTGCCAGGCGTGACCATGGGGCATCTGATGGGGATGAAGAAGGGGGAAGGAGCTTGCAAGAAGCAGCACTTGGATCTCGGGAGGTCAAGCCCCTACCTGTAGCACCCAAGCAGCAACCCCAGCTAGCAGCTTGCTCATCTGTAGAACAAGTCAGAGGCACAGTCTGCCCAGGGAACTCAGTGGAGTGCATGTCTGCCTGCCTCAGATGAAGAGATCTGCCAGTCCTGGGGCCTGGTCTGTCCCCTCCCAGGCAGGAGAGCTGAATCAGACCCTGGTCCACAGCTGAGTGTAGCTCCTCGCCGCTCCCGATCAGAAAGCCTGATGGGGAAAACCTGCAGGCTGCTTGGGGCTGGCCCTCCCATCCCACCCAAGCAAGGGGGTCACAGTCCTGCCCACAAGAGTGAAGCTCCCAGCCCTCCCCAGGAGCTTCTGACCAAGAAACCCTGGCAGCTTCAGAGCACAGCAAACCTGGAGCAGAGAGCCCAGCAGGCAGAGCTGGTGGCCTGCAGAGCAAAGCCAGGGGCCCTGTTTGGCCAGGGAGCTTGTGGGGGCAGGTCAGTCTGAGTCAAGACCACAAACCAAGAGCCTTGGAGCTGGTTCTCCCACTGTGCCTGGGCAGGAAAGCTAGCTGGCAGCCCTGCGCATTGCTGAATAAAGCCTTCAGCGCACCCCACCAGGGAAGCTGAACAAAGCACATGGGAAGCTGCGTGGCCCACCTGACGGCCTTGCTAACAGGGACACTTGAGCAGAGAACACAGCCAGTGGCTTTCCCTGCGGCTTTCCCTGCCTGTAGAGCAAAACGGTGGCCCTACCTGACCAGAGAATTCAGGGCACAATCTTGCCTGATTCTAGTCCCCAGACAACAAGCTACGTGCGCCCTGGGGTCCGTCCTGCTCCCACCCCAGGGCAGAGAAGCTAATTCACAGCCCCGTCTCCTGCTGAGTGTAGTGCCCCGTCCAGACCACCTACCAAGCCTACCCAGAAAGCCCAGGGACAGCCTCGCGGACGCAGGGAACAAAGCCAGCAGCCCTGTGCGCCTGTTCTCCACCTCTCGGTGGTACCACCCCCAGCCCCTGGCCTCAAAGCCTGGCCAGTGGCCCTGTCCAAAACAAGCCCTGACGGCAAGTCCCACTTGTCCAAGGACATGAGCAGCGGACACGTCTGCAACCCCAGACGGAGCTGACTGGTGCAGAACTGTCTCTGCCAAAGTGGACCTGCAGAGCCAGGAAGAGCAGACCATTCACTCACACGCACAAATGCTAACGAGAGGAGCCAAGAATCACGAAAAGTTCTGTGAGCGTGGCACAACCAAAGGAAACTCACAAAGCTCCAGAAACAACCTAAAGAAATGGAGATCTGTGCATTCTCACAGAATTCAGAATCATCTTCTTAAAGAATTTTACTGAACTACAGAAACAGACAACTAAACAAAATTAGGAAGACAACGTATGAACAAAATAAGAAATTCCACAAAGAAATAAAAGCCGTTAAAAACAAAGAAACAAATCCTAGAGCTAAAAAATACAATGACTGCATTGAAGAATTTAACAGACAACCTCAAAAGCAGAGCTGACCATGCAAAAAAATCAGTGACCAGGAAGGTAGGACACTGGACCTCACACGGTCAGAAGAGCAAACAAAAAAGAATGAAAAAGAGTGAAGAAAGCCTAAGGGACTTACGGGACACGCTCAAAACAAATAATAACCACGTTGTGGGAATTCCAAAAGAAAAAGGGAGAGAAAGTATATTTTAAGCAATAATCCAAAAGATCCCAAACCTGGGGAGAGAAATGAACACCCAGATCCACACGGTCCCAAGGGCCCCAAGCAGATATGGTACGTCTACACAATGGAATATTATTCAGCCATAAAAGGGAATGAAGTACTGATAACATGCCACAACCTGGATGAACCTTGAAAACGTTATGTTAAGTGAAAGGAGCCCATCACAAAAGGCCACATACTACAATGATTCTATTCATATGAGAAGTCCAGAATAAGGAAATCTGGAGAGACAGAAAGCAGATTAGCAATTGCTTTGGGCTGGGGGTAGGGGTGGGACGGGGGGAAAGGGGATGATAGCTAACGGGTAGAATTTCTTTTTGAGGTGATGAAAATATTTGAAAATTAACTGTGGTGGTGACTGCACACATCTGTGAATATAATAAAAACCATTGAGCTGCATATGTGAAATCAGTGAATTATATCTCCATAAAACTGTTTTTAAAAAAAGAACCAAAAAAAAAAAATGAAAATATTCTAAACTCAGTTGGAGGGCTGTAACTTTCAAACAATGAGACTTATCGGTCACATATCAGATTGGCAAATATTAAAATGTTTGCTATTACCCAGTGCTGTTGAGGCTGTGGAAAACAGGCGCTTTTTACTGCTAGGGAGTAAACTAGTGTAATCTTCTTGGAAGTTTAGCAATATAACACCAGTTAAAATACATGCACCATTCGACCCAGCATCCCACCACTAGAACGGAGCCACCCCAGGTGCCCCAGCAGCGGTGTACAGCATGGAACAGGAAGGATGCTCACTGCAGCACTGCCTAAATTAGCAGATAACCTAAATACCCATCAGCGGGGGCCTGGGTGAATGGGTCATGCTGCATCTGTAGCACGGCATACCATGGAGCCATCGGGAAGGATGAGGCGTAAGTGACACCAGCTGAGCAGAGAACAGTGCGTGTCCTTAGCAGCATCCTTTCTGTTCATAAAAAGCAAATATGCTATATATATGGATCATGCTTAAATTGTTTTTTGGAAGGATACACAGAGAACTGGTAACCACTTCTAGCCTTAGATATGAATAGCTGGTCCCTTGCATGAGATAAGAAGTACAGGAGCAGAGAAATAATGAGTCTGGCTTTTGACTGATAAAGTACATTTGGGAAAAAGACTGAGAAAGGAAAACTGGTATGTATTTCATATTTTCAAGTACTGTTTGAACGTTTTAATTATGCATATGCATTACTCGTATTTTGTAAGTTGTAAATAAAATGAAGTATTAAGGAAAAAAGGAAGATACCAACAAGCAAAAAAGATGAATGCCTGACACCAACTACTGCTTAACTCAGCACATCAAGGTCTCTTCCTCAGAAATTTATGCATCTGGGAAAGTTATTCCTGAGAAATCTCTATGTATTACTGCACATGATGGGGTAGGTAAGTCACTGATCTTAGTCTGAAAGGAGATGTCATGAGAGTCCAGAGCAATCCTACCAGCTTTCTGTGAAAAAGATCAAAAAGAAGTGCCACGTATTCAACCCCAGTTGAGTCCATTCCCCTATTCAAAGGAGAATGCAGATTCAGCAAGGACCCACTGTGCACTCAACCTGTGTCAGACCCTTCACACGCATTACAAAAAAGACAGTAAGAATCATGGGTCTGTTCTGGTAGCTGGTTTTTCTGCCCTAGGTCTACTTTTTGGGGGGAGAGAGGACCTTTGTTTATCTTCTACACCATCTTTTATTTTCCAGCTTTTGAAAAGTAACAAAATGGTATTAAAAAAAAATCCCTCAAACTTCTGTTTTCCTCATTTCTGTTGCTGTTTAGCACTTCCCAGCATTTCTGGGATTTATGCAAGCTCTCTCAGCGCGTGTGCGCCCCGCAGTTTCTCTCCTAACCTCATTCATCGTGACCTCCTCTCCACTCCCCTCCCCGGCCCCCACAAACCCAAGCTGACATTCACAATTTCCTGGGTTTTCCCAGAACTCATACAGCAGGCTGGCAGCCCCGGATCTCTAACTCTTAAAATGATTTAAATGCAAGAAGTTCCCTTCCATGGTTCACATCACGATAAAGTAGAGGCAGCCCTTCTTGATCTGAATTGGAAGCACTTCATTTGGCTCCTAATTACAATTTCGGGATAGAGGCACACTTCAGGAAGGAAAACTCCAGAACAGCTCCGATTTATTATTACACCTGCTGTTTGGGGGCTGCAGAGAGTATGCAGGTGCACAGCAGTTTAGAACCACTGTAGCATCTTAATGCTTGAAGAACTAACACCCACCCCGACCCAGGAAAAAGACCAAGAGAGACTGGTGAAGTTGCCAAAACCCTCATTTCCGGCCTCCTCTTCTGCAGCCTGTTCTACTATGTTTCTGATGTTTCAAAACATAATTCTTACATCTTAAATACTGTATTTCCATTTCATAATTTCCTACGTGTAGTAACATAACTGCAGTGCACATCTACTGCTGCGTGGCAGCCAGAGTGACCTGTCCATTCTCCTTGGACACAAGAGGCTCCCTCCTGTTTCACACCTGTATCAGTTACTCCCTCCGTCCGCAATGTTCTTCCTTCTGGTATATGTAGGGCTGGCTCCTTCCTGTTGGTCAGGTCTCAGCGCAGATGACCCGACCTCAGAGAGGTCCTCCCTGACCACCCAATCCTTAGTCATTGTCTACCACGTTACCCTGTTTACATATGTATTTGTTATCCAGTTTGCTTGTTTTTTAAAATCACAATCTGAAATTATCTTCTTTAGTTGTGTATTTCCTGATGGTCAGTATCTCCCCACCTGATGATAAACTTCTTGAAAGCAGGGACTAATCTGTCTTATTTATCACGATATGCCTTGTGCCTAAATCAGCAAATAGCAGAGTGGGCAGTCAAAACAAACATCTGTTCATTGTATAACTGAACATAATACTGCATGATTTTCCCACTGTACATTCCCTGAGACAAAATCTGATGATACTAAAAATTACCAGCAATTTTCAAACGCAATCTCAGAAACGTGAGTTGAATACAATAAATGGTCTTCGAGGAGCTGAAGCAGTTCCTTAAGTACAAATTAATTCTTCAGAGTAGTCAGGGAAATCCTTTCCTACACCAACTCTATAGTTAAAAACAAATACCAGTATCTGTACCTACATATCGATCGGTCTATCTACGTACACCATCTGTATCTGAAGCAACCTGTCAGGCCAACTGGTTCCTGTCTTAAAGCAGCTTACAACCTAACAGGAAGTTTCCAGCTACTGTTTTTTTCATACATAAAACATTTCACCCAAAGTAAATAGAAGAAATTACTATGGAATATGGGATTATGTACCTGATGAATTATTTCCACTTAAGATATTTAGTGTTTCCATTGGGGGTAAAAATCGGAATAATTATTTGAGTAAGCTGTTTCCAAATCTCCACTTTTTTTTTCTGTAGAAATCTAACCTCCAAACCAGGTCCATCTGCTGTGGAAAACTGCTATGGTCCCCCCACGTCCGTGCATAAAGCCAGCCCTAGTACCAAGGACGGGCTACCCAGCCGAAGGCAATCTTGTACAGACAGAGCATGAAGGGAGATCTACTGCTCTGAACGTGGCTTTGTAAAGTCATACCCCATGAAGAATAAATCTGTCCATCCACAGACCCTAAAATATGAGCCCTCTGACTACACATGAAATGGGGGAAATTATTTTCTCTATGAGTGGATAATGCATCAAACAAGTCCCTGCAGAAAAGAATGTCAAAGGTATGCCTGTCCTCAAACAGTGATCAGAGCGTATTAAAAAATAGAACTGTTACATAAAATTCCCTGTCACAGTAAGAAAGCAAGCTTAAGTCTTGTATGTTCGACCTCAAATATCTATCTTAATCTATAAAACAAGCAAAAAACCCCAGCTATATTCACGATAAGACTGAAGCATGGACCAGTCATGTCTGAAAAACATACACAGTGGTTTTTGACAAGGTGAATCAGCAGTTACAAAATACGCATTTGGTTCCACAATTCAGTTCAACCAACATGCATGCACACCTACTATGTACCAGGTACACAGCGTTAGGCGCCAGGACGAATAAATCATAGATCCCACTCACAGAACTTAGACGGAGACCAAAAAACAAACAAAATAGAGAAAAATCGGATTTGTTGACTCCAATGGGATGAGTCTTATAAAAGCAACAGGCACCTGTGATGCTGTAAGCAGTACTGCTGGCAGTCTGCGCTCTCTCCAGCAGTACATTCCTGGAATATACATCACACGGGAGTTTGCCAAAGAGGTGGTTTTCCTTTTGGGACCAGTGCCAAATAAACTGTGCTAAAGTGCACCCAATAAATTGGTAAACAGTGTGTTCAGAAAACAGTGTTTCAATAGTAAGAAGAAACTGTGTTACTATAAAAGAGAAAATATTAAGCATCATGTCCTATAAAAATAAACAAAGTCAACATGTTACATAATGGTTTTTTTCAAGACTCAAAAGAGGATAAAGAAGGAATAAGACAGTTATAGAAAATGTTACACAATGAACAAAACATTTTTATGATAGCTGTATTATCTGGTCTCCTCAGAAAAAAATTTCAAGGCAATGCTTTTTTTTTCCCCCCTCAAAATAAATTTCCCTATGCTAGAAGGGACATCCGAAATTATCTCACTGACTCTGAAGCTGTTCTCAAAGTATCGGATTTATCTTTAATGACCATTTGGCAAGAAAATAACTTGGTATGATTAAATTTTCATAACTAATCTAAATATAATTGTTAAAAACAAGTAAATTAAATAGATGTGTGTAAAATGAAAAGTTTTTAAAAACCTTTTAAAACAGTTTCCCCAAATCTTTCGGTAACCTGGAACCTTAAAGTTTTGCTAAGTCCAGTTAAATAATGAGTTAAGTTAAATTCACTGAATATCTGAATCATTTCCAAATAAGATAAAACACTGAAACACTAAATACTGAATATAGGTTTATCCACTTTTGGCTTTCTCTCTTTCTTTCTTTCTTTTTTTTTTTTTTTAACATTTTTTAATTGATTTATAATCATTTTACAATGCTGTGTCAAATTCCAGTGTAGAGCACAATTTTTCAGTTATACATGAACATATATATATTCATTGTCACATTTTTTCCTCCGTGAGCTACCATAAGATCTTGTATATATTTCCCTGTGCTATACAGTATAATCTTGTCTATCTGTTCTACAATTTTGAAATCCCAGTCTATCCCTTCCCACCCCCCGCCCCCTTGGCAACCACAAGTTTATATTCTATGTCTGTGAGCCTATTTCTGTTTTGTATTTATGCTTTGTTTGTTTTTGTTTTTTTTAGATTCCACATATGAGTGATCTCATATGGTATTTTTCTTTCTCTTTCTGGCTTACTTCACTTAGAATGACATTCTCCAGGGACATCCATGTTGCTGCAAATGGTGTTATGTTGTCGGTTTTTATGGCTGAGTAGTATTCCATTGTATAAATACACCACATCTTCTTTATCCAGTCATCTGTTGATGGACATTTAGGCTGCACTTTTGGCTTTCTTTTACAGAGTTACTAAAGATACCTGGTTCTCTTAGTAAACATGTTTAGTGCCATACTGAAAAACTGTATTATGAGAATGCATATGTTTCTAGAAATGATGAAATGTATTCATATACTGAACAATCTAAAGAATGCTGGTGTAACAGTTCACTTTTTTTTTCTTATTTTCACAAGAAATCAAGATTTGTAAGGGCTAAGAATTCTATTTCTTTAACGTAATTAAAGCCACTAGAAGTAATAAGGGAAACTTTGCCATATGTAAAAAAGGTAGGACGTGTCTTTTTGGTAAAAGAAGGCAAGAGACATGTGTTTTTGTTGAGAGAAAAGAAAGTAATTTGTCCTAAAGTGGGGCTTGTTATTTCAGAAAGGGAAAGAGGAAAAACAAAGAACAAAATCTGAAGGGATATTAAGAAAGTTGTGGCAGCTTTGTGGAAAGGGGATCTTGGGAAAGGAATTTTTGTGTGATCAGGCTCAGTAAGACTGAACGAATTTGTTATAAGCGTTTCAAAAAATAAGCTTTCATATCAATAGTGAACTTACGCAAAACTGGAACTTGATTTTCTTTCATCTAATAAAAGAACAAAGTTTGCCTGGACTATTGATCCCCTGATAAGATTCTGTGAAAAGTTTTTTCTTACCTTTTAAGTAATCTGCCTAGAAAGCAAAGATTCTGTGTTTTATCAAAATTATTTCCTGTGCTTCATGTTATCTTTATCAGGTCTCTGACTATTTAGGAAAACAGCGTCTTCTAAAAGAGCTAAGTTTTGCTCAGAAATATGTAACCTTCTTAGGTCATTATTGTTTTATGATAATCTGTGATCCTATTTAGTCAAGCGTCCAAAACTTTGATATTTTTGAGAAACTTCCCAAAAAACAAATTCTAAAGGAAGTCTTTTCGACCTGAAAGTAAACCTGGGAATTTCCAGAGGGCTCCTAGAAAATCTCAAAAGACTGTTCTCTCTCTTTATAAAAAGAGGAATTAAACTAATTAGGCTTTTTTGTTATGTTAAAATACACGGGAAGCGTTGTCAAATAGTGACGATAAACCTTAGGTTGTACTGTATGGGTGAGTGCTATTAATGTAAGTGTTCTAGAAATTGTATAAAGTTCCTCAAATTCTGATATGTCCTGGTATGACGTTACCAGTCATAATGCTAGTTAGTATCTCAAAATGTGTGTCACAGAAATAACCATGTTTTTAGTACAGCAATCTTTTCAGAGTGCACCCCTGGGAGAGGAAGACCTTAGCCACCACTCCTGAGATTTCATCTATTAGAACAGACATCTCTACAAAGACTCCTTCCAACCTCAGTCGGAAAGGCTCTTACCAGGTATTGTTAACCAACCCTCGCGCAGTCAAACTCCAAAGAATAGACTCTTGGATGAACACATCACATCTAAAGAAAGCACCAAACGCTGGCTGGACCTTCATACCAACCACTGCCCACTTCAGTGACCTGAAAATGCAGACAACGTCTGAAGGAGACAGCTTTCCCAAGATGACTGAACCAGGCCCATACACCTTTTTCTCCCTCTCTTTCTTGGGAATAAAATGCTCTTATCTGCTTTTCCAAATCTATTGCAAAAAAAAGGGAAAACTTTCTCACTGTTAGGTCTGTCACTAGAAACTCCAATTTGTTCATGATGTTGGAGATCCATTGGTTCTACCTGTAACCAATTTTCCTTAGTCCCAAATGCCACTGTCAGTTATACCCACAAGCCTACAGGTGTCACCTATTGGGTTAGGCTGTTACAGTCAGGTGTTCCCATGCCTTGATTCAGCCTTTCTCCAACCATAACAATACACCTCCACCATCTGTGGGACCATTACTCCCCGATACCCTTTTTGTTATTAAAATGCCATCTGTTTCTCTGTACCCAAGGGAAGCGCAAGAAGGCTAACTCCTCTTTTCAAGGCTTTTAGGAAAGACTCCTTTGGACTGGGATGGTACCTTACAGAATGTCACCCCAATTCCTGTGACCCCCTAGCTTGGAAAGGCCAATCAGGAAATTCTAGCTAGTGAAACTATCAGAAACTAGACCTTAGCTGGAGTTCCCTGTGCTTCACCTGGTTTTATCTTTGTCTGCAGCGGGTGACATTTCTCACGGACGTAAGAATGTTTAGACAGCTGGTGAGTCCGAGGTCAGTGCTGATGGGGACATTAAACTGTCAACATCGGTAACGAATCGGAAGCCTCCCGTTGGTTCTCCCCATTAAACCTCCACGGCTGCCTTAACAGGAACTTCCAGGAAGCACACATGGCTCTGGGGTTGCTTCCATAGGGAGAGTCCTTCTCCCACTGGTTGCTGAACGTGCCAATGAACACATGAGCAGAAATCCCTCCCTGACGTCAGGAGGGCTGGCCAGCTCCACAGCCACGGCACCGGCAGCCGGCCAACGATCCCGCGACTCGTTGGCTAAAGCGGTTTTGGACAATCGTAGCTACTTGCTGAGCGAGGAGGCATTTGTGCAGCAGCAAGTGCCATCTGTTGCTTATGGACTAATGCCTCTGGGAGGATACGATTCAGCTGCACAAGAGCAGGGAGCAAGTACACTGGTTCCATCAAACTTCACCTGACTCTCCGTGGTCCTTTGCCTTGTTCAGCTGGCTGCCTTTGGGTCTAGGGTTATGGTTTAGAACCATCAAATGACTTGGATTTGTCATGTTACTTTAACTGTTTTGCATAATTATTTTTAAACTTTGTACTTGTTGCCTGCCAAATCTCTGCAGAGGTGATGCATCAAATAGAGTAATGTTACCTCTTTTGAGATCATCTCCAATGCTATGACCTTGATAAGATACAGACTTTAGATGAGAGGTGTCTGAAAGTTCTCCTGCCTGCCTACCCTTCCTTGTTACTCAAATAGGGCTTCAACAGTTTCCAGTTTGTGCACTTTCCCTCTGACATGGGACATGACAACCAGGAAAGGTCCTTCCTCGCACCAAGGAACAGAACCACCAAAACATGACTCTTGAGCAATGATGCTTCTGGGGAAAGATCTTGATCAAAAGGGGAAAATGTGAAAATAAATAAAGAAAACTTCATTTAAAAAGGGAGTTGAGAAGCCCTGAAGGGAGAGCTCTCATACGCTACCTCTCACTGCCGCTTGCAGACCCCAGCAGGAAGTTTACTCTACACAGAAGTTTACTCTCCCCAGCAGAAGGAAGATTTGCCAAGCACCAGCCCAGCACACAGTAACAGCCCATTCAGCTAATGAGAAGCTGCTGCCACCCTGCACTCCTGCTCTTCTCCAATGAACTTTTGTTTGAAGCAGACCCTCTCAACTCCCCACCTCCATAAAAGCATGCTTCTCTCTTGTTCTTCAGAATTTCCTGTGATTCACCATAGTTTTCCTGTCCCAAATTGCAATTCCTCCACCATTTCCAAATAAACTCATTTTGCTGGTACATTAACTGGCTATTTAATTTTTAAGGTTGACACACTATACACAAAATACATTCAAAACGGACTAAAGACTTGAACAGAAGACCTGAAACCATAAAACTCCTAGAACAAAACTTAGGTGGTGAGTCCCTGACAATGGTGTTGGCAATGACTTTTTAAAATCTGACACCAAAAGCAAAAACAAACAAGTGGGACTGCATCAAACTAAAAGCCTTCTGCACAGCAAAGGGAACCATCAACAAAACGAAAAGGCAACCTACTGAATAGGAGAAGATACTTGCAGATGATATAACCAATAAGGGGTTAATATTCAAAATATACAAAGAAGTCATATAACTCAACATCAGAAAAAAACAAACAATCCAATTAAAAATGGGCAGAAGCTGTAAATAAACATTTTCTCAAAGAAGACATAAAGATGACCAACAGGTACGTGGAAAGACCCTCTACTTCACTAATCATCAGGGAAATGCAAATCAAACCCATAATGAGATATCACATTACATCTGTTAGAATGGCTATTACCAAAAAGACTAGAAATAATAACTGTTGCAGAGGATATGGAGAAAAGGGAACATCTGTGCACTACTGGTGGCAATATACACTGATGCAATCATTATGGAAAACAGTATGAAGGTTCCTCAAAAAATTAAAAACAGAATTACTATATGATCCAGCTATTCCACTTCTGGGTATTTATCTGAGGCAAACAAAAATACTAACTCAAAAAGATATGTGTATGTTCATTTCAGCATTATTTACAACAGCCAAGAGATAGAAACAAACTTAGCGTCTATCAATGGGTTAATAGATGAAGAAATTGTGGTATATATACCAAATGGAATATTATTCAGCCATATAAAAGGAGGAAACCTCTCCATTTGTGACAATATGGATGGACTGTAAGGGTATTATGCTAAGTGAAGTAAGTCAGAGAGAGAAAGACAAATACTATCTGATCTCTTTAATATGTGGAATCTAAAAAATAAAGAAAGAAATCAAACAAGCTCATAGATACAGAGAACAAATTGGTAGTTGCCAGAGGTGGGGTTGAGGGTGTGAGAGTAAAGGGTGAACTGTTTTTTATTTTTATTTTTAGTGTGTTTAAATAAATTGAATTTTCAAAAAAGAAAAAAAAGGTCAATAGAAAATGACACCAAATAATTGAATAAAGTATTAAAAAAAACAAAACAAAACAAAACACTTTCACAACTGCCCAACAATAATATCAATTGCATTTACGGTAATCTAGCTAGTCTTTTTTTTTTTTCCACTGAAAAACTTTCGGTAGAATTACTAAAACTAGAATAAAAGTGTATTTGACTATGTGGACCCAGAAACCAGCAGGCAGAGATAATGAAAAGCAAGCCCAGAGGCAAACTGAGAATGTGAACTACACAGAGCACTAGGAAACCCATGAGGATAAAAACCTCACAACACTGTGTGAATGTATTTAATGCCACTGCGTTGTACACTTACAAATGGTTAACGTTGTGAATTTTACGTTATGCATATTTTTCTACAATGAAATAAATTTTAAAAACCCCTAAAACTCCAAGAACTCAGGATTTGGTCCATTCTATAATGTGTTCAAATATTAGAGCATTCAATAAATATTTGTTGAGTAAAACTAGAGAAAATGGGTTCACTGATAGGATCTGTGTACCTTTTTCTAGTTTCTACTTCCGTCAACTCTTAAAAAGGATAGTGGGAAGATAAACTAAATACTGCTTACAAGAAACATGCCTTGACGGTTTACTGTTTATAACATCTACTTACATTTATAACATCAGCTGTTTCCTATCTCTTCCCACAGTAATGAACTCAGAAAATCAAGGAAGAAATTCACTTGTCTCAATTAAAAGCACAAGAAAAAAGGTTTTATGTATGTTTCAACAGGGAAGCAAGGTGGTGGGCTGAAATCTAACTGATGGTTGAAATATAAGTAGGGTCTCCTGAGAGTCCACCACGGCAAATTAAGGCTGCCATGGCTCACCAGCTTAGAGTAACTTGTTCCACCAGCAAGATCAGGACACCTGGTATTCATAGTTCATGCGCTTCAAAACTCAGTAATAAATTCCAGCATGCTTTTAGTTTTAGAATTTATTCACACTTTCACCAGACTGAGAAAGACTATTTATCCAGAAAACCATCACTGACAGATGCCCTCTCACGGCAACCCTTGAGGGATTTATGAATGAACAACTCATGGTTAAAAACCAGTGTACCAGCTTACACGTACTTTCCTAGTTGATAATACTTTATAATATGCTAGACAGATAAAAATCTGTTTCCTGACCCTTTTAAACTCACCTGTTCGGGTAGCATTAGAGTCTTCTGTAAGCAGAGACTTCTTTGTGCCTTGAGATCCTATAAAAACAAAATAGCCTGTGATGAAAGGACATTTCGTATTTAACTAAGAAAAATGTGTTTCTTTCTGCCCCTGGGGTGGCGGTGGAATGGGGGACGAGAGATATTCCACAGGAAGTTCTACTGTTGCCACTGTTGCTATGAAACACACCTCAAAACTGTCAGTAAATCTAGTAGTGGTATTTAGCATTAATAAATAAGACCGAGAACATACAGCTAATAACTTACATAGGACTTACTGCGTACCAGCCACTGATACAATAGGTTTGCCAAAGTTCATTAACCACATGAGGACACAGTGATTGGTGAGGAATTTCTATGGACAACTCTGCTCTTCTGATTAGAGTGGACCATGTGGCGAGGGGCTCTTCCTATTAATGGGTGCCCAAAAGTCTTGCACCACCAACACCCCTAACTTCATACAATGGAGAGAAGATGAAATGGGTAAAGATTATCATTTTAAATTGCAAGACTTCTCAATATAAATCTTTTAATTTTTAACTAGTACCTTAAAAGTTGGAAAAAGTTCCGAAGAATTCTATCTATGCCCCAGGCAAACAACTTTTCAGAGTGGACTATTCGCCTTGGGTCTTTGTATAACAGAAGACTAAATACATAAAATACATGGGAAATGAGCAAATATATTACCGTGTACTTCTCACAAAGACAGGCCTCCCCCACCAAAGAAATCTTCAAAGTACACAGGAAGTAAGCAATAGCAACTTTGAAGGAGTTATCTTTACCGCGTGTGCAGATGTCTCCCTCTTGCTGGGACCATAATCCATTTATCACAAAAGGATACGGTGTGAAGATTAAATTTGGAAAAAGATCAAGGTCCATAGACTACACAGATGTATTTAAGCAGCAGGTATCAAGTAACTGCCAACATTATGAAGCGCTTATGCCAGGCCTTGTGGGGAGCGTGCAACCTGCGTGCGCTCACCTAACCCTCACTCCTGTTCTGAGATAGGAACACTGCAGTGTAGTGACAGGAACTGAGGCCCAGAAGACGCTGGGAAGTGGCAGAGTCTGCACTTGGACCAGGCTGTTTGAGTCCAGACCCTGTACGTGTGAGCGCCAAAACAGAACTGCTGATTTTCTACCACAAACCTGCTTTTGCCCCGGTGTTTCCGGTTGTTGCACTACCAGCTGTTCAACCCTAAAACCAGGAGGTCGTCTTTTGATTCTTCCTTCTTCCTCACTCTACTGTCCAATCCTCAGTCCCGCCCCCCAAATAGATTTGGAGTCTATCCACCTATCTCCACCACCACGTGCCACCCTCTTTTGCCTACTACAAGAGCCTTCTGCTTCTGTCTCCTTGCTGTTGTCACTCTTAAGAGGGATGATTTCCTGGTTTAACTCTTTCTTCTTTCCTTTCCTTTCCTTCCCTTTCCCTCCCCTGCTTCCTTTCTTTCGCTTGAGGAAGAAGGCAGAAGCGGATGACCTTCCTAAGCTCTTTCTAGCTCTAGGACCGTTTCTCCTTTTTCTCAGTAAATACTTCTGAAGCACCTACTACGGGCAGGCACTAGAGATAGAGAAGGTCACGGATGAGCTAAATCCCAGGAGGCTGAGGCTCTACATGACAAAAAGACCAAGTATTAAAACGGAATACTGCACTAAATGGGAAGAAAAGAAAGTTAAGTTCATGAAGTGGCAGACTCACTAAAGATTAATTTCACCTCCTAATTGGCTACCCATTATGGTGGCTCCCAAAGCCTGGGAATCACGTTAGAAAGTCCCTGTTACTTGGATTCCCCCTTGCAGGGAAGTAACACTGTAACTAGGGCTTGCCTGAGATTTGATAGATGTAATCAAGAGAGTTGGAAGTGGACATCTGCTGGCATCCTGTATGGCCCCTTGAATGCATCAGTTCTGAAGCCACCTAAATCCTTGGACTCTGCAGTTAAGGGTCAATAAAGCCCCTCCTTTTTCCTAAGGTTGTTTAAAGTGGGTTTCTGTCACTTGCCAACAAGAGTCCTGATTAACAGCCTCCCCTCGCAGTACCTTACGTCTTTCACTGCTTTACCACAACCCATCCTGCTTGCCACTTGCTAATTTGTTCATTGTCTTCTCCCTCCTCCAACTGAGGGTATTTATGAAACTATGCAGCAGACGGTGAAGGATATTTTAAAAGAAGAATTTCAATAATGGTTTTATCTTATCCTGAAATATCCTGGGCATGACAGTACTGTAGATAAAGTATTATCTACTTGAAGAGCCAACGTCACCTAACGTAACTTAATGACAAAATGGTTAATTGCGAGTTTGGAGTCCAGTCTCTGAAATCAAACATGTGTTAGCTGTTTTACTCTGAGTAAGTTGGGTAACTGCTAAGCCTTGGTTTCCTCATTTATGAAATGGGGATAATACTGTGAGGACCCAATGGGATGATGTCTGGGCCTCAGCACAGTGTGAGGAGCATATGAAAAGTGTCTAGTAAAAATGAGTTTTAATATAAGCTTTACGATGATAAAAATCACTATAGTTCATAATGACACTTTCTACAGATTACACACTGCATATAAAGACTAGGATAACTTTTACTTGCTCTGTTGAGACATCTCTGAAGAGCCCTCTTTTACTCTAGTTTCAAAGTGACACTGTAGTCTGGAGAAGTGGATTCCAGCTCACATTGGTGAGAATAGTTCATGAAATCAAAGCTCTCATACAATATTCCAAGTTTTCCAAATAGCAGTAACCTCTAGTGAGACATTAAATAAACAGTGAGTATTAAAATAGGGCACACACACACACAATCTGTGTTACCAGGGCAAAAGAAAAAAGCAAGGACACTCGCTCCATAATTCACTAGGAAAACAAGATAGTTCACTTTTACAGTAAAACATCTCATAATATTGCAAATATGTTGGACATGATTTTGCTGATCATTCTTTCCTTAAATGATCTACAAAATTAGATCTACAAAATTAGGTCACATGGGCAATTCAGCAAGACAAACAAACAAAAAATTCAGCAAAACAAACGAAAATTGTTATTGTCTAATTCACCCAGGTTGTTCTAGTAAAAAGCAGGTGCTGTGCCTGAACCACCTGGTTTTGCAAACTGCCGTCTTCATCTCTCGCTGGATAAAACTAATGTAAGGCTAAATATACAGTGGATAGAATTTAAAACCATGAAAAACTTGGGTCACTTAAAGTAACTTATTCTAGTTTATTGACCATTACCCCGTGACCTCACTTCTATGAAAGTTGACAAAGAGAAAACAAAATTTACACAGCAAATCCCAGCTCTCCTGGCCTTATCCAAAGAGGACTTTCTTAAAGTCCCCAAAGGGCCAAGGGCCTAAAGGGACACCCCCACCTTCCCCAAGAAAAGAAATGTCAAAATCATCTTGTTGCGACATCCTAGACTCCTAACAACCGGGCAGCTGTGATCTTAAGGCTGCTCAGCTGATAACGCGCCTCGGCCGGTGGCCGGTGGCCGGTGGCTGGTGGCCGGTGTTGACTGTACACGAGGCACAAGCCTCACCTGCGCCCGGGGGAGCAGGGCGCACTCCCCAAAGCTCAAAACCCTCTATATTTGCCCCTAAATCTTAACTTCACGCGTCTGGGGTCCTGATGACTAGAAATCATTTGTTTGATATTACACAATTAGACGATGAAGCGCCGGAAAACGCCTGAAAGGTTCCGCAACTCACTGGTAGACATGTTTGCGCAGGAATCGCTCGACATCTTTTTCAATCCACCTAATCGTTTACCAAGGAAGCTTGAGATAAACTCTAACCTCCCAGGACACATTAACTTCAGGGAAAGAATGTTAACAACTAACTTGAACCCTCTGCTGAAGGCCCGTCCTTCGGTAACTCAACAGGTTACACGCACTCCCCCAGGCCTGGGATCGCCGCTCGCAGAAAAACTGATGGGAGGGACCGGACCACTTCTCCAGCGGGCAGGCCGGGGGCAGCGGGAGTCCGGCCCGAGCCCCAGTCTCCCCCGGCCCCGGCCCCGGCCCCGGCCCCATCAGGCCACCTCCAGGTCGGCCCCGCGCGTTCGGCCTAAGACTTGCAGAACTTTCCGCACCACCCGATCCCAACTTGGAAACTCCCGATGGGCAGCGCGCCTCCTCCCGGGGCCGGGGCTGGCGACCCCCGCGGCCACTTACCGTCCAGGTCTGTGCTGTCGGCGACCATCTTCAGCAGCGCTATCACCAGCACTACCCCCAGGGCCAGCGCGGCCAAGAAGCCTCGCGAGCCGACTCCCATTGTTCCGAGGGCAGGGCGCGGAGGCCTCGTGGGTTCCCAGCCCAGGCGGCGGCGGCGCGGGTGAGCGCGGCTCTCAGGCGCGCCCCAGCCGGCTCCGCGTGCGCTTCCGCCGCGCACGCCTCCCCTCCTGCCGCCTGCCCCCCGGGACCAAATAGGGCGCGCGAGCCGGGCCTGGAGGGGGCGGGGCTGCCGGGCCAGGGGCGGGGCCGGCGCGCGGGGCGGGGCGTGCGTTCGGAGCCCCCGGGCGCCCCTCGCTGCCTCCCCGCCCCGGCTCGCGCCCGTGAGCCCCAGAGCGCTCGAGCAGTTTCCTTTCTTTTCGGAAATGGTAGTTTTGTTCTCTTGGATAAAAGCGAGCGCCTCTGCCTCTCCGGATACCCAGCACGCCGGGCTTCGCTGGGCCCGAAAGGAAGTCTCTGAAGAATAGTTTTCAGGTGGGGCGCAGGAGTGAGGGGGAAGTTGCAGGCCAGGGCAGCAGAAAGGGAGGTCCAGGGAAGAAGCTGGAGTGGGTGGGATTCCCTCTGAGGGATACTGGGCCATCAGGGTCCCGTCCCGTCCCCCCCCCCCCCCCCCGCCCCAGAGACTCAGCCTAAGATGGGGCGGGGGGGGGGTCTACAAATTCATTAAGTTCATAGTAAAACATCCATGATCTCTTACCCCAAATTGTACCTCATCCTATTCCACAGGTTCCCCCTTTTCTAGATAAAGATAGATTCCGTGTCCAGAGATAGATTATTGGAGGGAACGGGCCGGGGTTGGGGGAAGAGTTGTAGCTATTCACCAGCAAGTATAGCCCGCAAGGTCGAGCGTGCACAAGTCTGCCCTCGTCTCTTCCTTCTCTCCTTGGTGTCTGCTGTCCCAGTTCGGATGGAATAACCTGTTTGAAATAGTTTTGGGGCTAAGTTCCTCTGCAGCCCTTGGAGCCAATTCTCCTCACCTGTCTTGACTTGCAGTGCATTTTGTTTCTGCTAAGAACTCTGAGGTGACCTGTAGCAACCTGGGGCTGATGCAAGAGAACAAAGATTGAGCCCTGATTTGGGTGGAAAACCCTCAGCTGAGATAGATGACAGAAGGATCCTGGTGAATTCACCCCACCTCACTCTAAATGTTGTAGATCTTTGATACCTGACCCAGATTTCATGACATAAAGGCCATGATATTGCAGTTAAATTCCCAAAAATTATGTTAGGAGAGATAGTACTTTTTGATCTCAGGTAAGTCTGTCAATAGAGACTTGACTAATCACAGAGGTTAACCTGGGCAGTCTGTCCTAAATTCACAGACTTCCAAACTTGCAAATGCTCTCTGGCATCCACCACAGGCAAAAAAGCAAGCACTGCACATTTAGCTTTTGGTTTACTCCACATAATTGGACGATCTGATTTAGGAATAAATTGTTCTGTTGACTGTCCACCCCATTGTCCAAGCATTTCACAGTCCAGACTCAGTGTGTCTTTCCAGCGTTGGTTCGGCTAACCATGAACAAGATGCTCCTGTTCTTTGGCATTTGACAGGAGTAGCGGTGGCGGTGGCTGACTTGGTTGGCAGCACTGGCAGCAACAGCAGTCTCCCAGTAGTGGCAAGACGGAGTTTCTGATGCAGAAGTGTCACTGGTGGGGAACTGCAACGGAGACGGTTCCCTCGCTGGACTAGTTCTGCGGTGGTTTTGCACATTTTTCCTGGAGACCTAGTCTGTGTCATGATTCTCTTCACCCTCCAATAATTCTGAGAGTCACCCAGTATCTTCAACATACTCCCTTTCTGCTATATCAGCAAAGTCAGCTTTCTCACAATTAAGAGTTCTGACTTTATGCAGTTATGTCTTTTTTCCCTGTAGTAGGCTAAAATCTCCATTAGATGCTTTACCAGCTATTTACTGAGTGCTTACTGTGTGATGGGCAATGTCCTAACAGAGCTGACTGTGTAGTGACAAGACCGATACATTGACAGTTGTAGACTAGGAACTGAGAGTGTGACAGAGTGTAATGGAAAAGCAGACAGTGGAGCCAGGGTCTGTGTCTTTATGTTTGTACCTGAGGGTATAACACACTTCCTGTCATATAGAAGGCATTCAATTTGTATTCGTGGAAAGGATTTTAAGTAGAGATAAACAGAGCAGCAAAACTCTGGTACTCTTCTCCTTCAATTATAGTCTTTTTTTTTTTTTTTAACCCATCCTGTATCTCCCATATGTCTGTATTTTTTTATTTGAAGTATTGTCAGTTACAATGTGTCAATTTCTGGTGTATAGCACAATGTCCCAGTCATGCATATATATATACATATATATTCATTTTCATATTCTTTTTCATTAAAGGTTATTATTACAAGATATTGAATACAGTTCCTTTGTCTGTATCTTTGATTTAAGGTCAACAAAGGGTACACCAGAGATTGGAACCATCACTCATTCATCCAATCAGGCAATATCCAGAAATTCTTTGCACATATAACATGTACTGGGCCCCATGTTAGGTGCTAGGAAACAGCAGTGAATAACACAGATCTATCTGCCTCATAAAATGACATGCCCAGTGAGTGGTTTAAAAGTGAGTTAATTTCTAGATAGGAATGGCAGAAGCTGCTTCTATTATGACTGTACAAGAGATATTGAGATGCCGTGTTTTCCCACTGAAACTTATATCCCACACTTACATTTTTATTCATTTAAGAAGAAAGAGGTAATAGAGGAAGGCTTATCTGATTTGATGTCCACAAATGATTACCTTCTAGCTAGGTATAAATCAGTCTGTTGATAAATCCACATTTGCGGGAAGAACAAATCAGGATCGACCTGACTTTGCGACCGTGGGGCAGCTGCAGAGAAGGCAAGGCAGTGGAAGGATTTAACACAAGAGTGTAAGTTGGCCTGTGGCCGTTTTCCCGTTTCTGCCAGTTTCCCGTCAACTTCCATTTTCGCAGATTGACAACATGTTATACACTGTGATTAATTAAGTCTTCCCAATGAAAGCTGATTTTCTGGGTCTCTTCCCTCTTCTTTACCCTGGTTCCTTTCCCTGTGTATCAGAGCCTCTGTGTTTCTTGCACTTTCTTCTTCCCTCTCCTTTCAGTTTTTCCTTCTTGTTTTTTCTCTCAGAGGACAAGCTTTAGCCAGAGTGAATCTGTTCAATTAATCCAAAAAACAACAACAAAGATACCTTTCCGTGTATCTTGTGTTCTGTGCTCTACAGGATTCTCAGATTAAGACAAGAGCAAAAGAAAAAATTAAACAAGCTAAAAACAAGTAAAGGCAAAGATTAACAGAAAGAACAATGAACTCCTACACAGGTGGACTTTCTTCTTGAATTAAGGAGACAGAGAAGAAAGAGCCCTGGGTAGACTGAAGTTTCTAAGGAATGACTTCTCAAAAAGGGATTGGAGCGCTGTGTCTGAATCTGAAGGGTCTGGCTGGGAGAGAGGTGGTGGTGGTGAGTTTTCAGTACAGATCTGGGCAGGATTGTGTTGTGCTTATGAGGACAGTAGGAGGGTGAGATCAGAGTTCAGAAACTTCAGGTGATGCGCACCAGGAAGCCCCCTGAGCCTTCCCATTGTGAGTCCGGGTTATTTATCAGCTCCTACTTGGACTCTTTTTGTTTTAGGAGGCTACAGGCATTCAGCATACTTTCCTTTACTGTTTAAAAGTCATGGCCACCTACCCCCTTCTTTGGTGTCCTTATTTCTGCAAGCCTTCACATAGAGTCCCCAGACCATTCTAGACTAAGAGCTAATCACGATGGAGAAATTGGTAATAGATAAAATTGTTATTGTGAGGAAGTTAAAGAAAAATCTGAAATAAACTTCTTAGAGCCTTAATCCCTGCTCAGTGTTTCCTTTCTCCCATCTGTTCATTCATTGAACAGAAGTTTGAGCAACTGAAAACACACACATACACATAAGAAATGACTAGAAATGTGTTGTGCTGACAAACCACAGCAATGTGGTGGAGAAGAAATGGACAGTTACTTTAGAAAAAATAGTCAGGAAGGTCCGCTCTACGAAGGTAACAGTTAAAACAAGTCGTAAAAAGGAACCATGTGAAAACCAGGAGGAAATACATTTTTGCCAAACTTGGTGGGTTGGGGGAACAGGAAGAAAGCAAGTGTGGCTGGAAGAGAGAGGTACAGGATGAGGTCTGGGGCTTTGCAGGTGAGGAGTTGGGTGTTAATTTAAATATAATGAAATGCCATTCGAGAGTTGGCCATGACATGTTGTTATTTATATTTTTTAAAAAGATTACACCACTTGCTCTAGAAAGGAACAGGAGTAGAAACACGAGATTCAGTTAGGAGGCCACTGTGTGGGGGCTCGAACTTGGGTAGAAGTAGTGAAAATGGAAGAAGTGAGTGGGTTCGGGCTGTGGATTGATTGTGGAGTCAGTTGGGTGTGGTGTTTGAGGGAAAGAGAAATAAAGGCAGAATCTTAGGTTTGTGGCTTGAGAACTGGATGAGTGGCAGCTCTGCATCCCTTAGCCTGGAATTTTCATTCACGCTTTCTGAACTCAGTCCACTGTCCTTCTGTTACTTCTGAGTCCCTTATAGCAGCCGCCATCAAGACTGCTTACAGAGGGGGAGGGTACAGCTCAAGTGGTAGAGCACATGCTTAACATGCACAAGGTCCTGGGTTCAATCCCCAGAACCTCCATTGAAAAAGTAAGTAAATAAATAAATCAAATTACCTCCCCACTGCACACACACACACAAAGCGTTCAGAGATAGGCAGGAGAGAACAAAGAGTCTCAGCAATCATCTGTTGCTACTTACTTGACCCATGTCAAGTAGCACTGGGTGTTGCCTAAGTTTGCTCTACCCAAGGGGAGTGCACTTTGGAGATGACTGAGGGAAGAGAGGAATTAAGAAATATAGTTAAATAGATGTCACTGTTGTTTGGAGGATCATCCTAGTGTTGGGGAACTAAAAGAAAGACTCCAACCAAAGACCCCTCTGTACCAAAAGAGAAGAGAGAGAGAACATAATTTTAATATTGGGTAAGCATTATCAGTGACACCACGCATGTAAGATAACACAGAAGTGAATACAAAGTCTGGGAGATTTCCACACAGGTCTGTAGAGGAAAGTAGAAGAGAGAAAAATGAAAACTTGATCTCTGTGAGAGACAAGATGATGTGACTTGTGATTGTCTCGTTAGACCCAAGAAAGGCCTCTGAGCTACTGCCAGAGTAAATGTTTACAATTTCAAGGGTCAGAAGGCCCATGACTCTGCTTCGTAAGGTCAAAAAATCAGGCCTTTTATGCCCTCAAGGTGACACCCTGGAGAGGAGAGGATGGGTAGGCAGCGACCTCCTTCCTCAAAGGCAATTTCACCTTTTTACCTTTACAACTGGCCACGCACTTTTTTCCCAAAGACCTTTCATGTAGCCTATCCTGAATAAATAGTATATGAGCATTTCACTGTGTGATGAGAATAAAAGACAGGCCAATACATCGTGAGCATCTGTGACTTCTCCCACCTCCTGCCTCTTTGCTCCCCGAGTCCTAACTCCTGGATCTCCTTCCAAGAGAGACGGTGAGTGTGCCAACTCCAGCCCTGAGCTTTCCTGATGCAGAACCAAGGAGACTGAGGGGAGAGGGGCTGAGGTGGAGAAACAAGAATGGGTCCCAAGATGATACAAATGGCTGTGATTAACTGGCTGAAAGGAAGAAGGAACAGAAGTTAAAGAGAAGAAAAGCAAAGCCAAGAACCACAAAGGATGGTTTAGAGAGAATTTTGGGTGAAGATTTTGAGGCAGCTGTGGATTCAAGATGTACTGAAGTGAAAAGAATGGGGCCAAGGAGGTTTTAAGAAGTGCTCTTCTGGGTTACAAGTTGAACTTCCTATAAATTCAAGTAATGGAAATAAAGATTCAAATGACATTTAAATTATCTTTGATTACTGAACCAAATTTCTTGGACTGTGAAGCCCTGCCAAGCCTGGGTCCTGCAGGGCCTGGGTTGGGTTACACCTTATGGAGACATTGAGGAGTGTTCATCTTGAAGATGATATGAAATCAGTCATAATCAGAAGTTCTTTGCTGAGCACCTATTGTATTTATAACACTCTACATGGCATGGAGGAAGAAATAAAATAGTGTAACACATGACCATGTCCTTGGCGCTTTTATATTTAGATGAATGACACATTTCTATATGAACAGGTAAGAACACACCGTCAAAAGGGATGTCATAAGACTGTGAGGGCTGTGAATTGTTGGAAGGAGTGCTAACTCTGTGTTGGGTGCTTTCCTAGAACTTAATGTCTATTTTTCCTTATTCTGTTCTTTTAAGCTTGTCTCCCAAATTGTAATAATTTTCTTAAGCTTTAAGGTTCTGTAATTTCAATCATATATACCAAACAAAAAACATCATGTTTAGGGGAAAAAAAGCCTGGAAAAAAGTACTAAAATGTTAATAGTTAATTTTCTGGTTGACAGTTCTCTAGGTGGCCTTTTCCTTTTTCCTTTCCACTTTTCTGAATTTTCCAACTTCTCTAAAATAAATATTTATTTGAACTTGTTTACAAAACAGAAATAGACTCACGGACATAGATAACAAACTTATGGTTACCAAAGGGGAAGGCGGCAGGTAAATTAGGAATTTGGGATTAACAGATACACACTATTGTGCATAAAATAGATAAATAACAAGGACCTACTGCATAGGACAGGGAACTATATTCAATATCTTATAATAACCTATAACGGAAAAGAATCTGAAAAAGAATGTGTGTGTGTGAGTTTGTAACTGAATCACCTTGCTGTACACCTAAAACATTGTAAATGAACTTCAAATTAAAAAATCGAAAAATAAAATATTTACTGCATTTCAAGGATTTTTTTTTAAAAACCTTATTTTAGAATGGTAAGTCTAATAATGACACAAAAATGTTTCTATGATTATTCTATAATTAGGTACTAGGATAAAGACAAGTATGACTTAATCTTCTCTTAGAGCTCAGATCTAAAGAAGAAAAGAATGAGGGGGAGGGTGTAGCTCAAGTGGCAGTGCACATGCTTCGCATGCACAAGCTCCTAGGTTCAATCCCCAGTACCTCCATTAAAAATAAAATTAACTAAATAAACTAATTACCTCCCCCTTAAAAAAGAAATAGATCAGAGTTCAGCAAATTGTAAAAATAAATAAATAAATAAAAAAATTTAAAAAAAAAAAAGAAGAAAATAAAATTCTCCCCATTATGGAGAGCAAAATCCAGAACTTAGTTCAAATTCTTTCCCCCAGTCTATCAAGGAATTTATTTCCAATGACCCAGTCTTTGGGTGGACATTGCTGCCTTTTGGTTGATCATCTGAGTTAAATCCTAGTAAAGTTAACCTTTGAAAGAGGACTGATTGGGAGTCAAGATATTTGGTTTCTGATGTCAGCTGTGCAGTTGACTTTCTGTGTATACAGTCAAGCTATCTAACCAGTTTTACCCTTGATTTCTTCATCTTAAAAATGAGGGATTTATATACATTGTTGGTGGGGATGTAAAATGGTGTGTCTGGTGTAGAAAACAGGCTGTCAGTTCCTCAGAACGTTAAATACAGAATTACCATATTACCTAGCAAAGGAATTTTGGGTATTACCTAGGTATATACCCAAAAGAATGAAAAATGGACTAGGACAGATATTTTTACACCACTGTTCAAAGCAGCATCATTCACAATATCCAAAATGTAGAAGCAACCCAAGTGTCCATTAACAGAAGAATGGGTAAATGAAGTGTTGTATATACAAAGAAAATATTCTGAAGACCTTTTGCATATGGTGGTGGGAGAGGAGGTTCCCCAACAAACGACACATTCTGACACCAGTTAGATGTCCTACAATTTAACTAGATTTTGTTACCTCCTACTCCAAGATAGCATCAAATTCCACAGGTCAGGGGCTCAGTCCTACAAGACTGCCCTGTGCTTCAGATGCAAATTAGAAGTCCAGGTTTTTACCTGTGCTTCGGACCAACTGGCTTGCAAATCAGAGGTGTTCATGATCCCTTCTTTGGGTTCAATTAATTTGCTAGAGTGGCTGACAGAACTCAGGAAAACCATTTATGTGCTAGATTATGGGTTTATTATAAAAATGTAACCCAGGAACAACCAGAAAGAAGAGATGAATAGGGCAAGGTATGGGGAAGGATGCTGAGCTTCCATACCCTCCCCAGGTGTACCACTGTCCTTCACATCTCCACGTGGTCACTAACCTGGAAGCTCTCCAAGCCCTGTCCTTTTGCATTTGTATGGAGGCATCATTAGCCAGGCTTGATAAAATCAACAGACATTGGTAATAACTCACCCTCCAGTCCCTCTCCCCTCCCTGAAGGGAAGGAGAATGTTACTGAAACTTCCAGCTCTCCAAACACACAATTGGTTCCCCTGGCAACCAGCCTTGTTCTTAGGTGACCTAAGGGCATTCCAAAACTCACCTCATTAACATAACAAAGGAAGTCTATTTTTCTCACCTCTTAGGAAATTCCAAGTGTTTTAGAAGCTCTTATAGTAGAAATAGGGACAAAGATCAAATACGTATTTTCTAACATAAATCACAATATCACTACAGACAATGGAATATTACTCGGTCATCAAAAGGAATGAAGTTCTGGCTCATGCTGTGACAGGGATGAACCTTGAAAACATTGTGCTAAGTGAAATAAGGCAGACTCAAAAGGACAAATATTGTATGACTCCATTTATGTGAAATACCTAGAATAGGCAAATTTACTGAGACAGAAATTAGATTAGGGGTTGCCAGGGACTGGGGCAAGGAGGAGTGGGGGGTTATTGTTTAAAGGGTACAGAGTTTCTGTTTGGGCTGATGAAAAAATTTTGGAAATAGCTAGTGGCAATGCTTGTAGAACATTGTGAATGTGATTAACACCACTGAATTGTACACATAAAATTGGTTAAAATGGCAAAGTTTATGTTATATATTTTGCTACCATAAAAAATTGAGAGATTTTAATGAGATTAAAAAAAATCTTTGAACTCTAATGTTCTATAATATCAAAGTGCTAATGGAAGAAGAGGGAACTGATCTGGATCAGAAAGGATGGGTTAGACTTAGTCCATCAGAACTCTGTGAAGACAGTAAAACCCCACAGTGGCAAATGCAAGGCTGCAGGTCGGGTCTAGCTGGGAGATGTGTTTTGTTTGGCCTGTGCAATGTTTACCGACATAGCATTTAAGATTTTTAAGAATTTGTTTGCTAAAATGTAAAACCGGAGTGTACCGCTATGAAAAATTCTGATTTCTTATTTCCCTGGAAATATTGAAAGATGTGGTAACACCAGATCCATTCTCTCAACTAGCTGGGATTAGGAAATAACCTTTAACCAGTACCCACTCTCTAAATAATCCCTCTCGTCCTTGAGACAGGAGGGAAGGGGGCGGGGCACAGCCATTACAAGAATAACACAGCAGTCAGCACCCAGATGGTGGAAGATTCAACTCCCAGGAGACCTTGAGCTTCATTATACACTCCCTGTGACACAATAGCTGCTACATGGCCCTCCCACAGGTGCCAGGACAGATTCAAGTCTGCCCATAAAAGGTCAAATTGTGGGTGATGGCCCAATTCTTGGAAATTCCCAGCCCCTTCCCCAAAGTAGTCGGAATAACCCTCCCACTTGTTAGCATATGAAGTTACTGAGCCCATAAAAACTAACAGCCCCCACACATTGTGGCCCATCTCATTTTTCCCAGTTGAACCTGTGCTCTGAGGCCACCATGCTCCCTTCTGATCAGATGGCCTGCATTCTGCCTATGGAATGTGTGTCTCCTGGGCCTTTTCTCTTGCCTTTTGAGATGGCCTGTACTTGGTCTATGGAGTGTGTATCCTTCTGAATAAATCTATCTTCACTCTGCTATGGCTCACTCTTTTACCTTCCTGCATGAAACCAAGGATCCTCACTTGGCAGGATGCATCCAGGGACACAGCCATCCTTTCACTCCCATATTTTTCCTGTATCATCTTTATTGTCTTCTTCCCAGCTGGCCTCATTCATCTCTGTCACTTGCCTGTCTCCTGTGGCATTTGGATTAGTGGCCCTTAGCATAAATCAATGATCAGGTGAATTGCTTCGGAGAGCCCTCTACTTGGTTTGTGACTTTCTTTAAAGAAAAATGTTATTGACTGGAAAAAAAAAAAAAAAAGCACAACCTACAAGTTGAAAATTATGTTTTATTCAGCAGACTGGACTTACTGAGAACTTAAGCCCAGGAGGTAGCTCTGAGGGAATGTTCCAAGGAGGTAAGGGAGGAGCCAGGATGTATAGGAGTTTTTGCAAAAAAACCAAGTAGTTGGAACATCAAAAGATTACTGTTAATTAAAGAAAACCAGATATCTCAAGTTAATGAATTTAGGAATTTTCAGTGTATGAGACGATGCAGGAGTCTGGGCTCACTGAAATCATTCCTTTGATATGCACCTTTACTATGTCAGGCCAGCATCCTGTTCTTTTCCATCCTGAATCCCGTGAGCTGCACAGTCAGGGGCGGCTGCAGTGGCTGATGGCCTGATGGCTGCAACATCCTTTGTTTACTGATGTGGCAGCAACATTCTTCGTCCACAGTGTTACAGACATTGCTTTTTCTTTTAGTTCCTTTCTTACCTCTTCTACAAAATGAAAGTGACCGTTTCATGCTACCACATAAGGTCTCAGGTTTCTGAACCTGAATTCACATGTATGTGTGAATGACTTTGTAGAGCAAAGTTCTAAAGAATGCTTAAAATAAAGAGATTGTTGATGCGTGCAGTTCCTGAAAGTTTCATCCCTGCTTTGTCGAATCTTCAGACATTTTATAGCTATTTTAATTAGATTTACTTTCTTTTTTTAACATTTTTTATTGATTTATAATAATTTTACAATGTGTCAAATTCCAATGTAGAGCACAATTTTTCAATTATACATGAACAATATTCATTGTCACATTTTTTTCTCTGTGAGCTACCATAAGATCTTGTATACATTTCCCTGTGCTACACAGTACAATCTTGTTTATCTAGTCTATATTTTGAAATCCCAGTCTATCCCTTCCCACCCCCTGCCCCCTTGGCAACCACAAGTTTGTATTCTGTGTCTATGAGTCTGTTTCTGTTTTGTATTTCTGTTTTGTTTTAGATTTACTTTCTATTGCAAGAAAGTCAAAAGTATTACATTAATGTTGAAAGAAAATTTAAACAATACACAGAAATACATAAAAGGGAAAGCTCTTCTTGTTTTAATTCCCCAGGTGTAACTGCACTTACCAGTTGGGTGTTTTTCTTTCCAGACCTTTATTTTTGTTTGTATGTTTGTTTTTAGTTTTGGTTTTGCACCTACAGTCAGGTGGAAATTTGTATGTGTACTTATAAGAACACAGAAACATTGAAGATATATTTTTTTTTGTTTCTCACAAGAAAGAAATTATACTACATTTACTCCTTTGCAACTTGCTTTTTTTAAATTCGACAATATGTTGTGATCATTTTTCCATATTTACACATATGGATATGCTTCATTCCCTGTGATGGCGATGTAGCCTCAGAGTATAAGTACAGTTTATTTAAACATCTCACTTTCGACATATTTAGGTTATCTCTGCTTTCTACTAATCTAACTTCAATGGCACTGTGAACATCCCTCAGCAGTGTTCTGGCTATACGGAGAAAGGAATTCTGAAGAGCAGATTCTCAGGAGCGGGCTTATTTAGTCAAGGAATATGTGTCTTAAAATTTTTGATCATTATTGTAAAGTGCCCTTTAAAATTTACATTCCCTCTGTTGCTGATCCTGAATATTATCTCTCCCTTTGGCTTTTGCCAATGTGGTAGGCAAATGACGGCGTCTCATCTTGTTCCCTTTGCATTTCCCTTTTTATTGACTAAGATGGCGCGTCTTTGTCGATTTCATTAGTCATTTGTATTTCCTTTTCTGAGAATTATCTGTTTATACCCTTGGTTGCTGAACTCTTGTTTGATCTATGTACCAAAAAATATATCTGTGTGTCTATATGCTGAGAGATGTTTCAAAATCTGGCTCCTGGTTTGAAGCGTATGTAGGCTCTTCTTGTTCCTTGCTAATGTGTTATCTTCCTCTTGTTGTGGCTTGCAGATAATCTGAGTCAACCATCAGACAAGCAGCATTTGTTCTTTGCCCAGAACAACTAGCTAGGTGCCGTGTGTAATTTAAAGAGAAATAAAATAAATGGCAAGGGTCTCTGATTGGCCTTTAGAAGATCATAAACTAATAGATATGAAATATATAAGGAAGCAAGTACAACCAAAATAATAAAAATCACTTCCCTTTGATCAGTGTTTCACAGTTTACATTCTTTTGATAAAGATGACAAGAGCATAAATAGTGAAAATGTGGGATTAAAAAAGAGAAGTACTGTAACATTGCAATAGAGGTTTGGGGAGAGGGTGTCCAGAGACAGGCTGGGAGCATGGGGCTCGGGCTTGTGGAACAGCAGAGAATTCCAAGAAGGACAATAGAGAAATGAAGGATGAGATGGAAGAGATTTTTACGGGTAGAAGAAAACCATCTGAAGAAATAGGACAAAAGGTTGAGAGTCTATCTGGGAAAGAATGATCAGTTTCCTTTGGATTGAGCATGGCATTTGGAATGCTTGGGAAGTGACCGTGGGAGTAAAGAATCTTCTATTAACTTTTTTTTTCTTCTGAGTATCATACTCTTGTTAACTCAATATATATCAAGGTTATACCGTAATGTTTTATCAGCCACATCTCACTACTGGTTTATATTGAGTTTGAGAGGAACTTAAATCTTCTGATGGCTTCACATAGACCTTGTCTGTGATGACAGAAGGAAGATGCCACATCTGAAACACCCCGTCCCTGACCTTCAGTCACAGTGACAGCCGTTAACTCATTGATTCCTTCGTTTGTCTAATCTTTACAACTTTCAAAAGACGGGTATGTCCCCACTGCTGTGCATTACGACCATGCTGGGAAAACAAGCATGAACAGGTCGAATTCCCGTCCTTGTGGGAAGTTTAGCTCAGGCTGGAGTAAGTGAAGCACTTAGAGAGTTAGCTGGCTGGAACGCATGAGCATCCCGGTCTCAGAAAACAGTATGTCCAGACCTGAGTCAGTCTGAGGATCTCCTGATCTTCACTCTTTTAATGAAAGCTAACCTTGCTGGGAGGGGCTGCCAAGTGTCCTGCTGGTACCTGAGACTCCAGGAGCTGGTGAGATGGGCTGAGTGTGGGAGGTGGTAATTCACATTCTCACTCAGGGCAGCTTTATTTTTAATTTCTATTGTATTTTTCTTTATCTGTTCACAGAAGGTGAGTATGCTTCAGCAGAAGGAGGAAGTTTTACTGAGGCTTAAAACCTTTTTTTTCTTGTTAACCAGTTAGCTAACATGACCCTCTAGCATATTAGAAAGATGATGTGGCTCTAATGATGGTTTCATTATAATCTAAGCTAGTTAAACACCTGTTTCCCCTTGGCAAGTACTTTTGTTCAAATTCCTTGGCTTTGTATTATTTCATTTTATTGATTGTTTTATTAATATGGAAATCCAGCAAGTTGAAAATGTTTTCAACTAAATAAATTTATTATTGTTACATTTATAATTTATATATCAAGTAATTCAGGTGGTGTATTTATAAGCATCAATAAAAATAGTTTGACTTCTGGATTAAGAATGGTGGAGTAAATGAACACTGCCGTTAAGTGTTAGAAGGTAGGGCTTCTGGCCTCATTTCTGCCACTTCTAATTGGGGAGCCCAAGTCACAAACTTATGGCTCCAATTTCCCCTTAGGTAAAATGGAGAGGGTTCATCTGACAAAGGAGTCTTTAATGTCCCATGCAGCTGCCAAAATATAATAACAGCAACATGGAACCAAACCCATGAATTCAAGGGACAAAAGCCTGTGCTGACCCCAGAGATGTGTTGCCCACCTTCCTGGTTAAACATACTCACTGTGTGGCCCGACAGCCTGACTTTGAATCTGTCCCTTCATCCATCTACGAGCCTAAGTAAGTCCCCCTGTGCTGGGCTGCACCCCGCAGGCCTGCAAACCCTGCAGGCTCTCAGATGCAAGACTGAAGAAAGAGCCTGGAGTCAGTGACAGGGACATCAATGGTTTAACGGATGCAGGGCGCTTTCATGTCTGGCGGGGAGCTGAGTGCAGCTCGGTGGGAGAGCACATGCTTAGCATGCAGGAGGTCCTGGGTTCAGTCCCCAGTACCTCCTTAAATAAATAAATGGAAGATTTTTATAGGAAAAAGGGTGGGGTGAGGGAGCTACTAGCAGAAGAAAGGAAAGGATTGTCTTTAGCCTAGGACATCGCTCTTTTGGAGGCAGGGTGAGAGAGACAAAGGCAAAGGTTTTATCTTGCAGACTGCCTCTTCTTCCTCTGGGACTCGGGGAAGGACAGAGAGGGCCCACCAAGACAGATTACCTCCTTGATACTCGCCAGGAAATTCCAGGCTGGGTGATTAAGATTACATTTCTGGGGAAGGTGGCAACCGCAGTTGGGTTGGGTATTAAATCTAGGTTTGGTATCATGGCCTTCAGCACGAGTGATGCTGTTTGGGGCCTGTGGTTTTTCTCTTTGATCCTAACAAGGAAGGTACTATTATTGTCACCTCCGTTTCACACACGAGGAAGTTCAAGGTGCAGGGCCCACAGCTGCGCGGCAGTGGGTGAGTGAGCAGAGGAAGTTTGGGTCCGTAACTCATGCTCTTAACTACTCTGCTTTACTGATTATTTTCTGAAAATCGCTTATACTCCTGACCACTTACTCGATTTAATCAGAGGTGAGAAAGTTTTAAGACATCTGGGAAAACTTGGACAAATTAGTCCTTGAAATATGACAAGAAAAATCACATAGACTAAAACATTAGAACATTCACCCTAAATAAAGGAAACAGCTTGGAAATGAAACCAGTGAGACTCCACAAGAATAGGAAATAGAACCAGCAGTCAGAGATGGGTGTTTCTGGCCGCGTGGCAGTCTGTCTGGATACTTCGGTCGACTGTCACAGTGAAAACACCTGAAGCTGCTGGACAAAAGATAAAAGACACTGAGAAAACAATAAATGGATGAGGAAATCAGGAATTAGGAGATTAAAAAGTTAATTGAAAGCAGAAACACAAAAGGGTCAAATGAGTTGGCTTTAACTATGGGGACATTGCCCAAATCAAGCTCTGGTTTTCAAGTGATAGGATTTAGGACATACTACCCTAAAATACGGCATCTTACTATACTGACTATTTTAAGCTGAAGGAGTTTGAGAAAATGGCAGAAGCAGGACCTTCCCTTGGCCCCGCCCCTGGCCCCACCCCCGTTAAGCAGGTCCTGAGACCCTCTTGTGAGAGGTGCCCTCCCTACACCTGGAGGAATGAGGCATCCTCATCCCCAAGGCAGAGGGAGAAGAATGCAAACCACGGGCTCTGCTAAGTCTCCTTCAGGTTCCTACACTCGTCCTTTTTGTGTTATCACACCTGTCCATGACTAGCCACTCTGCAGCAAACCTGGCATAAAAACCATCAGGTTTAACCATTTCTTCCGGCCTTAATTTCCTGTGAAAGGTCTCATGCCACGTAAAACTTATATTAAATCAATTTGTATGCTTTGCTTCTGTTAATCTGTCTTTGTCAGTTTAACTCCAGATCCAGCCAGGGACTATAAGAGGGGCGAGGAGAACTTTTCCTCCCCTGCACATGTCCTGGTGGGACGCAGTGACCAGGTCCACCGGAGATGAGCAGTCTATTAGCAGCCTCCTGTCAAATCCGGGCGACCGCATGGCGGGAAGTCCTGGTGTCTTGTCCTTTTAGGTTCCTTCCTCTGCCTGTCCTTCTGGAAGCCAATTATTCACTGAGTCCTATCCATTCTGTAGCCCAACTATTGTTTGTGGCCTTCAGCCCTTCAGCCATTGACTGTGCCATCAATAATCAAGGCACTGGAGTCTTCTAACAGCCTTAGGTCTCCCTTCTTCCAATTGACTCTATGCTACAGCCTCTTCCCTGTCCCTGTCCACCATCAGTGCTCCTGGAACACTGGCCGTGCCGGTCAGGCTCGTCCTTGGCTTTGCCTTTGCTCCCGCTGTGTCTGTCTCCTGCCTGTGACGATCTTACCACGTCTATCCTTCAAGTTCAGCTCAAATGTTACCTCTTCCATGATCCCTCCCCTGACCTCATTTATTCATCATTAGCTTGTTAAGCATCTTCATTCCAGGCATTCTACTAGTGGGGAAAAAAAAAAGGTAAATAAGATAGAATTTCTGGTAGGGGTAAGTGACAAACAAATTTGGAATAGAGGTTAGATTCTTGTCTGTCTCGTTGAAAATGACAAGTGTCAAAGAAGTTTGAGGGTGATGCTTCTCAAACAATTTGTGACAGACAGCCAGTTTCTTTTTTTCCCTTTTTAAATCTATTGCAGATTATTTGTAAGATACAACTACAAATTACTAGCAAAATAAAACTCAAACAACTGGTATAGAAAATACAAGCCTGATGGTCTATTTTTAGATTCAACAGACACAAAATTACTCTCTCAGATTGTTGTAAGTGTTTCTAGACTGCAATTCCCAATCTCTGTACTTACCTCGCATGGGACTGGGAGCAGACTTTTCATGGACGTGCACTGGTCCCCACTGACTAGGAGGTGATGTGACAATCTCTGTGTCAACACTGTCCAGTCAAAGACCACAGGAACGCATTCATTCCTGAGCAAGTGGTTATTACTCATTGTACGAAGATGAGTTACACATCCTGCAACATCTTGGTGAGAACAGTCACTTCCCCTCACCTGTAGGGGATACATTCCAAGACCCCCAATGGATGCCTGAAACTGCGAATGATATGAAACCCTATACATACTACGTTTTTCCCTATACATACGTACCTGTGATAAAGTTAAACTTATAAATTAGGCACAATAAGAGGTTAGCAACAATAACTAATAATAAAATAGATTAATTATAGCAATATACTAGTAAAAGTTATGTGACAGTGGTCTCTCCCAAAATATCTTATTGTACAAATTTAATGCCTTTCCATCCTAACTAAGCACTTACTACATTCTGTGGTTATAACTTTTGCAGTTTGAGGTGCAACAGCAAAACTAACACGAATTTCTTTTTCCTTCTTCACAATTTCATGATAGATTTGTTCTTACTGCAGATCTCAGCGACCTCAGCATATGACTTTTTTTTCTTTCTATTCTCAAGTGGAGAACTTTCACTTTTTCACTTAAAGGAAGCACTTTGTGGCTACTGTTCGGCAGGTCTGAGTTGCCAGCATCACAACTCTTCCACTTTGGGGCCGTTGTTAAGTAAGGGTGACTTGAACACAGACACTGTGATATCATGACCTGTCGATCTGATAACCAAGTTGGGTACTGAGTGGTTAAGGGGCAGGGGAGCTGGACAAACGGAGGGTTCACGTCGTGGGGAAGGGTGGAGCAGATGGTGTGAGATTGCATCATGCTACTCAGAACCACACACAATTTAAAACTTATGAATTATTTCTGAAATTTTCCATTTACTATTTTTAGACTGAGGTTGACCACGGGTAACTGAAACCGCTAGAGTGAAACCCGCAGATGAGAGGAGCTATTGTAATTAGAAAGGACGTATTTTAGGGTTTGGGCTTGTGTTAGGTAATACTGAGACGTGGGGCTTTGTCTGGGATTGGAGGCTGTCGGGAAGCGGAGGCAATTCTATAATTGGGTAACTTAATAAATCTTATTGGAAAGGGGCAGGAATAAAAAGAGTCTAGAACTTTAATTGGCAAAGAGACAACGGGCAATTGCATTAGCTGGGACGGAAAATATTTTGGCTATTTTTGTGGTTTGGACATGTTCCTGTTTTCATCTGTGTTCAGATGTGATTATAGAGTGGTCTTGTTTTTATCATGAACACAGAGCAGCCTGGTCTAAGGATGTTCTGTGAAATTGTTTCTGTTCTACACCAAGTGCCAGACCACCTCCCAGACATCAGGGACTAATTTTCTCTTTTTCACCTCCGTAAGGTGACAAAGATAAGACCATTCATCTGAAAGATAAAGAATCAGGATGTGGTGAGCTGTCACCATACCGTGTCAATCCTCAAACTTGTCGCAGAGTCACCTGGCAGGCCAGTTAAGACTGAAAGTTGGGCCCCACCCCCAGAGTTTCTGATTCAGTAGGTCAGGGGTGGGTCTTGAGAATCTGCATGTCTAACCTGTTCCCAGGTGCTGCCACTTTGAAAACCACTACAGGAGATGGAAGTGCAAAAAGTGAGGATCATACCAGGGAAAGAAAGAAGACATTGTTGTTAGGTGAAGTTCCCAGGATAATAACCTAGAGCCTTCTCCGGGTAATATACTCTGATGCAGTTCTCACCCTGGACCACACTGTGTATTTTCCTATTTTCAACTGCAAGACTTTGAGGGGGAAGTTCACATGGGAAAATTCTCTCCAAAATAATTTCTGCAAATTGTGGACTACTAAAGTTTGTACTTAATATGAAAGTCAAGTAGATGTGTTTATTGTCCATTTTCCAGGAAGTTCCCAATTCCAGGCAGATCCATTTTAGGAAAAGGGTTAGAAAACTGGCTCTTCAAGCAAACTGGGTAACTTATTTGCCAATAGACACTGTACTTACTAAATGCAAAGTAGCCCTTACCATTTCTCTTGACTATTCCACTCCATCAATATTAATACAGAATTCTTTAAAAAGTATGTAACCGTTCATGCTTTTGAAATACTTCAATGTCTTTACTAAAACTTTGACATTGTTTACTTGACTTTTGTTTATTCTTTCCTGGGATATTTGGTGAAAAGAGGGAGGGGTAAGTAGGGGTGGGAACGGGTGATCCCTTCTTGCGCTAAAAAATTGGTTTTAATTGAACTTCCCCTACATTTGCCTGATACAGGATAACGTATCAGGCAAAGTGTGGCATGGGACTCGTGGTTCAGCTGGGTTGTCTCTGCCTTATAACTTACACCACGATTCAGTATTTCTTGACCTAAAAACATTTCAGGATCATCCAAAGAGTCAATGTAAGAACGTATTAATCTGATTTTATATAACTATTTTAACACATTATAAACTATTAACTCTCTTTAAAAGGCTAAAAGGAATCTAGTAATTCATTAAAAAAAAACAGCTCAAATGAGTGTGAATCATTGCTATAGAAATAGGAAAATTGGCCTTCTTTCTAAAATAATTTCATCACACCTCTCGAGAGACTAGTCTTTGGCAGGGGGCTAGATTTTGCAAATGTAATACATCTTTTTTTTTTTTTTTTTTTGGCATCAGAGTAAAAATTCAAATAGAATAAGATGATTAATCGTGGGGTTGAGATGGCTCTACTCCTGATTAGCTACTCTAGCAGGAGCAGGTCTTGCTCTGGTAAGTAAGTTCAGTTTCTTCATTTGTGAAATGGAGAGCTTAGACTAGTTACCCTCCAGGGACTCTCCGAACTCTTTCATGTTTAAGTTGTAAGTTGTTAGGCCCAGGGCGGTGAGTTTTAATTACATTATACTCATCTCTTCTGCAGCTCTTAATTATTTTTTTAATATCAGAAGGATGTTGATGATAAGGGCATGTAAGGAGATGGCAAAGGGTCTAGAAGCAGATTAGGAAGAGTTGGAGAGGCGAGTTGTTGAGCTTGGAAAAGAGGAGGTTCACGGAGATCTCTCTGAAAAATATGTGGAACATGTCGTGTGAAGAAGGAAAACGTATTCCAAGATCAAAGGGCAGAAATTACAAGAAAGCAAATTTTAGTTCTGTGTCAGGAAAAGCTTTTCAACTATTCATTCAAACATTTCTAAATATTTGTTGAGCTCCTACTATGTGCCAGGCACTGATCCAAGTTCTGGGGATTTACCACTGAACAAAACACAAGAACTCTTGTCTGCATGAGATGTGCATTCTGTTAGGGTAGTCTTACTGAGGTGGGAAGCCCCACGAAAAAGACGTCAGGACCCCCAGGCAGGGCCACTACCTTCCTGCCAGCACCATTCAGTTCCCTGGCCCTGCAGCATTATTTTGCTTTTTAAACTCTGAAATGGCTTACTTCTAGGAAAGCAGAACTTACCTCTAAGATTCTTTTGGTTCCCTGAGCTCACTCCTGATTGGTCCATTTGTAGTGCTTCATTTGCATGGAGCTCACTCCTGATTGGGCCATTTCTCTCACTCCTGATTGGTCCATTTCTACAAAGCTTGTTCCTAATTAGTCAACTTTTGTTTTACCTTATTTGTATATGATGTTGCAAAGTGTAAACTGGCAGCCTATAAAAGCCTGTGTAAACCTGCGGACGGGGTCCAGAGCTTGGAGTGTTAACTCCTCTGGGCCCACTGGCGTAATAAACCTGAGTTCTCCAACTCTCCGAGTGCTACATGGTCTCTTGCCTGGATCCAGGTTGCTGTCACAACTGAGCTGTAACACATTTTTCTGCAACATTACATGGCAGTCAGTGGAGGTTTTCAAACAAAGAAGGGCTGTTCCTAAGGGAGACTGTGGCTGGGATTCCTCCTTTGGACTGGGTGACTTCCACAGTCTCTGATTTTTCTAAAGTCTCTAGAAGTGTGAACATCAATCAGTCAAAAAATATTTATTAAACAACTTCTAAGTATCAGGGATTAATCCCTTTCCTTGGAAATGCAAACATGCGTAAACAGGTCTTGCCTTCAAGGAGCTCTTGAAAGAGTAGAAAACTAACAAGATGGCTATTGAGTTGTTCAGGCCTGTGCTTTTAGCCAAACTGATCTTATGACTAACAGGCTCCCCTCCCTGTGCACTCTTTACTTAGAATAACTTAATCCTTTTTTACCCTGGAGGTCTTGTAAAGTCTTGGACTGAACCTCAAGAAAATGGTCAGACCTTCCTAAATTCCTTCATAACAACAGCAAGTTTTTATCAAGATGAAAGGAATGTAGTACCCTGTAAAATGCCCTGATTGTTATCACCTTTTCTGTTCCACCCAGTTTTTCTATAAAACGTCAAGACCCCAACCCCAAGACGGGCTCACAGTCTTTAAGGCGTTAGCCTGGGCGATTCCCTTTGCCTGGCAAAGCAATAAAGCTGTTCTTTTCCATCCTCCCAAAGCTCTGCCTCCGACTCTCAGTTTGGCTATTGGGGTACAGAGGCTGGTTTTTCAGCAACAAAGTCTCATTGAGGAGAAAGACATAAGGGATGTGGAAGTCTGGTGATAGGAATATGCAGAAGAGCAAGAGAACACCGAGGTGGAAAAGCAAACTCAGCTTGAAGGTCTCCTGAAAGGGGACATCCGGACGTAGGTTTTCAGGGTTGAAGAGGACTTCATCAGGCTAGGGGACCTCACGAACAAGGTCTCAGAGGACATTAACAAATGTGCATGTAGAAAACTGCAGAGAGCTGTAGGATTCTAGTTTCCTTTTAATTCCCCATGGGTAAAAATGGGACGGAGATCATGGTCACTTGGGATATACATGTATTCATGCCTTTTGAAGGTGGATCCCAGGATTTGGTAAGGTAGACTGTTCATATATATTGATTTATTCATGCATTCTTTAAACAATTGAGTATGTATTAGGTGCTAGGTACTCCATTACACTGATTAGATTACAGAAAAAAAGGCAAAGTCCATGTCCTCAGGCAAGGTCCAGTCTGATGGAAAGAAACAGACACAGCAGACCAGGCAGCATAAAGTGTCGTAGGTACGGCGATAGACATTTGTGTAAGGGCTTTGAAGCCACAAAGACTAAATGAGGAGAAAGGATGAGAGATGTGAGAAGAGAGAATAGAAAGAGCTTCACAGGGGAGCTGAGCTTGGAGGTGAGTCTTGAAGATGAGACGATCCCACCGGGAGAATGGGCAGCACAAGGGAGGCAAGTCCCCGGGAGCTAGTAAAACAGCAGGATGTGCTCAGGGTCAGCCAACTCAGTGCTTGTCTTGCGTGTGGGGTGCACGGGTACCGTATCATGAAAAGCCTTACTTATCAGGCTGGGGAATTCTAAAAGCATCCTTTGTAGGCAGGCCTGTGCTTACACTTGTGGGGTTCAGGGCAAAACACAAGTACAGGTTCCTGGCTGGTCCCCTTCTTTTCCTGTCCCCTCCCCTGCAACTCGTAGGCCCTCACACGTGTGTGTGAACAGCCCAGTTTGCACTTCCAGGCTCTGTCCCGTCTCCCTGAAGATACATGTCTTTGGCCACCTCTGAGGCCTAAGAATGAACCCTAGCAACAGGCTCAGGCCCTCTGGGTTGGGAATTGCAAGTGTTGTCTGGAAGGGAGGAGGGCACAGGCTCTGGGTGGGACAGCCCTTTGGAAAGACACAGACCCCTGGCCCTGAGCAGAGAAGGGAGTGGTTGGAGGAAGGTTAGAGTGGAGTCCTTGAAACTTAAGAGCGGCAGCAAGCTTTTTCTGTAAAGGGCTAGAGTGTAAATAGTTTAGGCTTTGGAAGCCCCACGTGGCCACTGTTGGATAATCTTCATTGTTTTCTTTGGTTAAAACACTTACAAAATGTAAAATCCACTCCCAGCTTGAGGGCCTTACACAAATGCCTGCAGGCTGGATTTGTCCAGGGACCACAGTTTGTATGACATGGGACAGCAGAAGAGTGAGGCACCACTGCAGGGTGTTAAACAGGGGAGTGACTGGCACTTTGTGTTTTGGAAAGATCTGCCTTTATGGAAAGTTGGAGTTGGATGGGTGGAGGAGGCTGCTGTAGTAATCCAGGCAGGAGACGATGAGGTCCCGAATGAAGTCAGAAGTAATGGGACCATAAAGAAGGCCGGCGTGGCGGGAGTGGGCTGTTCCGAGAGTCCCAGGAGAGGAAGCAGTGGTACCTCATTAGCTCTGGTATGGACGTGAGCTTTCACTCTGAGGAAGATTGGAAACCACTGGAGGCTTGTCCGCAGCAGAATGACATGAGTTGACATGTTTTTAAAGGACTGATCTGGCTGCTGCATCAAAAACAGTCTGTTGAGGGCGAGGGAGATGAGATGGAAGAAGCTACAAGAGACTTTTTAGGATGCTGTGGGAATAATCCAGCAAGAGATGATGGTGGCTCTCAAGTAATGAGATGTCATCAGACTCTGGAACTATTTTGAAGGTAAAGCCAATAGAATTACTGACGGTTGGTTATGTTATGTAATGTTCTGTTCTGTTATTTATTTATTTAATTGAAGTACAGTCATTTACAGTGTGTCAATTTCTGGTGTACAGCACAATGTCCCAGTCATGCACATATATACATATATTTGTTTTTGGTTATGTTATTTAAGCTTCATAACAACCCTGAGTAGAATAAGGGTGATAATGTTTAAGAAAGTTGAAGAAACTAACCCTCAAAGATCTTACCTGGGTCCTGGAGCTAGTGAGTGACAAATCAAAACTCAAAGCCAAATCTGTCAGGCTCTCTAACTCTGACCCACTTATAGCCTATTATGGGTTATATGAAGAAAAAACTGAAGGGTTAAGAGACATTGTCTAGGTTCTACCATTAGCCAGGGGCGGAACTAAGACAAAAGCCCTTGCCTGGTGACACTTGAATGGATCACTTTCTACTCTACTGTATTACCCTTTCGTCTGATAAGTGGGAATAAACAGCCAAATGTTGCAGGTAATTGTCAATTAAACACATGTTCACAATAAAAGAGCTCTATTACAGAAAGAAAGAAGTAATGGGACTGGAGAAGGCAGAGAATTAAGAACATTTTAAAAGAGTTGGTGACTTTGGGTTTCTGATTAAAGTGTGCTTGGTGGTTCTAATGACTGAGAGGGGGACATCTAAGGGCAGGGTAGCAGGAGCTAATGAGTTTTAGTTTTAGCATCTGGAACCTGAGTTCTAGGTAGTATACTCAAGGGGATGTCACACATACGAGCTGTCATTCTGTAGTGAGGACAGGGCTGGAGAAACAAACTTGAGAGTCACCAGGGGACAGAGGGCCACCCCTGCAACATCCAGGAGAAGCAATTCTCCTTCCTATAAGGGTCTCTTTCTGGAGGTAAACCACGTCAAGACAAGGCGGGAGAGAAGGCACTGGAACGTCACTCTGGACACCTGGCCGGGATGAGGATGGATGCTGAGTGAACAGGTGAACAGGGTGGTGTCAGGTTGAGGCATGGCTGGAAGGGTGACCAGGGAATGGTCAACAGAGATCTTTCCTCCCGGGGACAGTACCTCAGCTACTGGATTTACAGCCCGAGTAGGAATCCACTGTATTGTAACGGATCCGAATCTAGGACCAGAAGCTCAGGTATGCAAGAAACATTACATTTCTTGGTGAGCCATGAATCAACCCAAATTTGACTCCAAGCTGCCATTGCATTGGGCTGGGAGGAAGGGGTCCGTAAGTCATTCTAGCAGCCTTGCGTGGCGGCTCGGCCGCACTCCCTCACTGCAGCAAGCTTCTGAGGCCTGTCCTGGTCATGAGTCACCGCTCCCGTGCCAGTTACTGCTGATCTGCCCGTTGTCTGTGCCTGCACAATCCTGTCGGGTCTGGCAGCTTCCAGCAGTCTCCCTGACACGTCCAGGACACTAGGATATCTGGCAAGGCTCAGAAATCCAGTGCCGAGGCCTCCGCTTCTCTAGAAGAACCACGGACCCCCGGTCTGGAATCTTGCTGCCTCCCGGGGTAAAGGCTTGGAGCAGAGCCCGGCCCCCTCCCGCTTCTGGGCCCGCGGATCTCCGTTCCCCACCACACTGCCTCGTAATCTCTGGTCTGGGTGGAAGTTCCGCCCTTTCGCTCTTTCACGTACACTTTACGTTTATTAAATCCGTACCTTGAAAACCATGTTCGTCTTTGCTCCAGGGCTTCCTTTGCCCAAGATAAGGGAAGAAATATTTGCACTTCACTTTCTAGTGCATCAAAGAAAGAGAAGAGTAACAAAGCCAGGCAAGAGCGTGCATGGGGACGGCTTGAGCATTTGAATCCTGCCGCACGTCATGGAGAGGAGACCGACAGGTGCAAGGAGGAGCCAGGGCTCTGACGGGCTGGATGAACGAGACGGTGGGTGGGACAGGTGGCAGGGACAAGGAGGAGCTGGAGGTGGCGTCTTTGGATCTGGCTTCCCTGATTTGCAGAATGAGCATTAAAGGGAATCTGCGCACAGGGGTCATAGATCAAGCCTGGAATATTCCCAGTTACCCAGCAGACAGGGCTGCAGGGGGAGGGGCTGGGGCCCTGGGCTTTGGTATTTGGGTGGGAAAAATACTCAGTCTTCCTCCTGTGTTTCTCCTTTACTCTGACACTACCACCACACTCACAACCCTTTTGACAACACCAGATGTGTGGGGATCCCGCCTCCCACCCCCACCCCAACAAGCAACACCGGGTGGATGTCCTATAATTAAACTCAATTCTGACACTGTCTACCTGGAGGTAGCACCCAGTGCCAGGAGACTGCCCATCCCCCGCCCAACACTTCAGACGCCAATCCTAAGTAACAGGTCCCAGGTTACTCACCACAACTGTCCAACTTGGCTGCAGATCAGAAGTTCCCAAGATCCCCCTCCTTGGAGTCGATCATTTGCTAGAACAGCTCTCAGAACTCAGGGAAACACTTAACGTGTACTGGTTTATTAAAGGATGTGATAGAGGGTACAGATACAACCAGAAAGTGGAAGTAGTAAGAAGGTTCAGCGAGTTGGCTGGTTACAAGATCCATGTACCCAAATCAGTAGCTTTCCTCAAGCCCAACAGTATTAAAATCAAGAAGAAAATGGAGACTGACACCACCCCTAGCAACAGCAAAACGGTAACATTTCAAGGACTTAATAGACACAAATTTACAAGACCGTTGCAGAAAAACATTTAAAAACTCTACCAAAGGACGTAAAGAAAGAGCTGAGTTAGTAATGAGATGACTCAGCTTCACGGACGAGAGTGCAGTACTGAGAGGTGACTATTTCCCCTGAATGTAATGCAGGTCCAAGGAAAGTCATAGCCACCTTTGGGGCGATCCTGCTTCCCTCATATTTTGAATGAACCCTCCACTGAGTGACTCTTGGTAGAGGGCAGGACTCCACCTCCTCCTGCGGAGGTAGAAAAGGGGCCGGGCACGCCTTCTCACCCTTTAGAAGGTAGTACTTGAGTGTGTGATCCTAGCTCGGACAGACAATTCTCCTTTCCAGGACTCTGAGTCTTGAGGGAGTGGTACAGTAACGCAGGGAGAGTCCAAAGCCTTTCACTGTGGTGGCATCCGTGGTGGCATCTTAACCAGGGGCTCCCTGCAGTGCAGCCTTGTCTGTCATGCTGCTCCCAGGCCTCCCTTTGTTTTTGCCCATTTTTTGAGCCCGTTTCTCTAGCCTTCTTCCTGAGAACATTTGTGAACTCTCTGAAATCTCCTCCAACAAATTCATTTTGCATTTAATTAGACGGAACCGGTTTCTGTTGCTGGCAATCAAGAACTCGGAACTGAGAACCTTGCCAAAATGATTGATTCTGCAATTTATGTGGAAGAATTCAAGTCCATGAGGCACCTAGACCAAAGGTCAGCAAACTTTTTCTGTGAAAAGCTAGACACTGAATATTTCAGGCTCTGGAGGCTAGGTGTGACCACTTGGCTCTGCCACTGTAGTGCCAGAAGAATTAGACAGTGTGTCAGCAGGTGGGCATGGATGTGTTCCAATAATACTTTATTTACAAAAATCATCAGGGGTCAGTGTTTGGCCCATGGGTGGTAGTTTCCTGGTCCCTATTCAGACAGTGATGAAAAAGAAAAGCAAAGAGGAGACAGATTCATCCTATTAGGTACTCAGACATGTTACCCAGCCGTGCTAGGTAAGCAGTGTGGTACTGGTACAGAAATGTACGAAAGAACCATGGAAGGGGACCCAGGAAGAGGCACATGGGTGTTTGGGTTATTTAAATATTTTATAGAAAAATCTGGTTCCCTATATGGAAAAAGTGAATTAGAGCCCTACCTCAGACCAAATATAGAAATAAACCCCAGAATATTAAAAGAAGTAAGGAGCTAAATATGAAAGATTAAAATTGCTCGAAGAACATATCAAGTCTTTAGGACATTGGGTTAGGAAAGACTTATGATTGTTAGGCCAATATTAAACTATTTCATATTCTTTGAGAACACGTCAGCAGAGAAAATGATTGTGTTATTAAGGAGCTGAAATCTGTGTGGTTAATTCAGGTGAGTGTAGCCTCATTCAAGGAACCGAGGGTTGGCTATGCTCTGGTGGCTGAACCATTGTCTAGGTTGTGAAAAGAAAGGAAGGGCTGGTTGAACAAGGAATGAGTGGTTTTTCTGTCGACAACAATGATGGGAAAACCCAGAGGGACAGACTTCGGAGCCAAAAAGCAATATGACGCTTTGATTAATGATTCAATAAACAACACTGCTTTCAGGGACAAGAATGAAGCAAGCGACCAAGTCCAGACGCAGAGTTAGGTATCCAGCAATTTTGTTTGTTTTTATTTTGTATATATCCTTAGTGCTGTCTTACTGGAGAGGCAGTAAGAAACACAGGACACATACAAACATAGCTTCAGATCCCAGCACCATTATATACTGGCCGTGAGCATTTCCTCTTTAATGAAATGGAGGAAGTAATATCTACCTCTCAGGGTTACTGCAACGATTAGAATGTAAGTATGTGGGGGTGGATTGAAGACGGTTACAAATTCTTTGTTGTGTTCTCCCATCGAGAAATGGAGTTTACTTTCTTTGACTTTGAATCTGGGCTGACAGGAACTGAGTCTGCTTTAACCAGTAACTGTTGAAAAAGTGATGCTTCAGCTTCCTCCTCCTTGGGAACAGTAGGTCTGGGATTCAGCCGCTGTGTCCAGAGGGGACTATTCGTAGGGAGAGAGGTCCCAGCTCTCCAGCCATGCTGCCAAGGCACCAGACATGTGAATGAAGCCATCCCGGATGGCTAGCCCAGCCACCATCTGACTGAAGACTGATCAGAAACCCGAATCAAGTCCAGCAGCAGGGTTACGTAGTCAACCCACAGAATTACGTGACAGAAGATTGTTGTAGTAGTCTTAAGACACCAACGTTTGGGTTTATTTGCTATGTAGTGATAGACAACCGAAAGAATATATTAAATGACCATCAGAGTACTTGGAATATACAGTATTCCATGCAATTCTGATAAGCATTTGCATGTTAGCAATGATTGTTCCAGCGAGCCCAGCACATGGAGAAATCACTCAGGAAAAAGTCGCTTTCCAGCTGTTGCTTTTCCAGGCCACTGGTTTACACTCGAACTAATTCCTTCATTCAACAAGTATTAAATGGGTGCCCACTCTTTGTTACATGCTTTTCTAGGAGCTGAACAAAGCAGCTAAATTCCCCGCCTGAAACCAATTAGGATGAGACCCTAGAGTCATTCTCGATGATGTGACGGTTATTAATACAACCAGAATACTGGGGTTCAGCTAAAAAGACCCAATTATCTGATATGCACATATAAGGAAGGGGGATCAAAGGGAATCTGTCCTAAGCAAGTTATAGTTAACATCCTCTAAGTATCAAGCCTTAATAAGCTGAACAGAAGCCATTTAGCTATTTCCAATTTAAATTAGCCTCCGCTTTGCCTGCCATTCCTAATTTACACCACCATCTTCTAGAAGATGCTTAAAATGAGCATTTTAATTGAGCAAGTTCATTGAAATACTGCATTTGTTCATTCAATCATTCAACAAATAAATTTATTAGACAACTTGTATGTGCCAGTGATGGTGTGAATTCTTAGGTTTCCAATTCAGAACAATTCATAGGCTCTTCCTTTCTGACAAGAACTACTCTTGTCATATCAATGTCATGAGGGAGAAGAAACTTTTGAAAAGTAATAGATTAATCATGTTTTCTATATTAGAATGATTCCTTAGATGAAAAGGCTGTAATCTACTTACTTTGAGGCACATTCTTCCCTGGATATGATCTAGCCAAAGATAACTGGGGAAGTATAGTTAGGTATTAAGTTTGACTGGAATTCCAATCCATTAATTAAGGTTCCCAAACTTTTTTTTTTTAAATGGAGTTGCTTGTTTTTATTCAGGGCTAGGTGAACCCATTGAATTGAGAGGTGAGAAAAAGAAGCCTGTCAGATGCGTTTGCTGTCCTGCTGAGGTAGTTCTCAAGGACACTTCCAAGTGAATGTTTAGCCCATATACATGCACAGAGAACAAAGGACAATTGTTATCATTAACGTCTAGGAGAGCAAGACCACCCTTACTTCGTTACTTTGTAACCAGAGTCCATTGGTTCCTTCTTAGTCCTGAAGGCTATGCTTCGTAGGAAAATGACTCAACAAAAGTTAACAGGATGGGGTGGGGGTTGAGCCAAGATGGTGGAGTAGAGAGACACACAGGTCGCCCTCTCCCACAAATACACCAAGAATTATACCTACAAACCCACTGAATTGCACGGAACACATACTGAACTCTGGCAGAGTGTCTCTCGTTTTGAAATACAGGAGTAGTCTCACAAAATCTAGTAAGAGAAGAAAAGGAAAAAGAAAAAATTGGTGCAGGACCAGTCCTGCAGGGAGAGAGAGGCACAGGAAGAAAGACCCTCATGCTGGGGTGCCTCCTCTCCAGCCGGGAGGTCAGCGGGGACAGAAGCACAGCTTCTGAGGCTTGGAGGAGAGAGTGGCAACCACATGGCAGACAGAACACAGGGAAACAGACACTGAGGGTCCCTATTCACAGAACTAGAACAAATCATATTAAAATTTATATGGAATCAGAAAAGACCTAGAATTTCCAAAGCATTACTGAAGAAAAAGAATGAAGCTGGAGGAATAACCCTCCCAGACTTCAGACAATACTACAGAGCTACAGTCATCAAAACAGCATGGTATTGGTACAAAAACAGACATATGGACCAATGGAACAGAATAGAGAGCCCAGAAATGAACCCACAAACTTTTGGTCAATTAATCTTTGGCAAAGAAGGCAAGAACATACAATGGAGTAAAGACAGTGTCTTCAGCAAGTGGTGTTGGGAAAACTGGACAGCAGCATGAAAATCACTGAAATTAGAATAGTCCCTCACATCATACACAAAAATAAACAAAATGGCTTAAAGACTTAAATATAAGACAAGACACAATAAATCTCTTAGAAGAAAACATAGGCAAAGCATTATCTCACAGACATCTCAGCAATGTTCTCCTAGGGCAGTCTACCCAAGCAATAGAAATAAAATAAAAAATAAACAAATGGGACCTAATTAAACTTATAATCTTTTGCACAGTAAAGGAAGCCATAAGCAAAACAAAGACAACCTACGGAATGGGAGAAAATATTTGCAAAAGATGAGACTGACAAAGGCTTAATCTCCAGAATATATAAATAGCTCATACAATTTAATAACAATCCAATCCAAAAATGGGCAGAAGACCTAAACAAGCAATTCTCCAGTGAAGACATACAAATGGCCAAAAGGCACATGAAAAAATACTCAATATCGCTAATTACCAGAGAAATGCAAATCAAAACTACAGTGAGGTATTTATTACCTCACACCAGTCAGAATGGCCATCATTCAAAAGTCCATGAACAATAAATGCTGGAACGGGTGTGGAGAAAAGGGAAGTCTCCTACACTATTGGTGGGAATGTAGTTTGGTGCAGCCATTATGCAAAACAGAATGGAGACTCCTCAAAAGACTAAAAATAGATTTACCATATGATCCAGTAATCCCACTCCTGGGTGTATATCTGGAAGGAACTCTAATTTGAAAAGATACCTGCACCCCAATGTTCATAGCAGCACTATTTACAATAGCTAAGACATAGCTATAAAATAACCTAAATGTCCATTGATAGACGACTGGATAAAGAAGTTTTGGTATACCTATACAATGGAATACTACTCAGCCATAAAAATAATAAAATAATGCCATTTGCAGCAACATGGATGGACCTGTGGACTTGTGGAATCTAAAAAAAAAAAAAAAAAAAAAAAGGCAAACAAATTTGTTTACAAAACAGAAACAGACTCACAAACATAGGAAACAAACTTACTGTTACCAGGAGGGGAAAGGGATGGGAAGGGATAAATTGGGAGTTCAAGATTTGCAGATACTAACTAATATACATAAAATAAACAAGTTTATACTATATAGCACAGGGAATTATATTCAGCATCTTGTAACCAATGGTGAAAAAGAATATGAAAACGAATATATGTATGTTCCTATATGACTGCAGTATTGTGCTGTACACCAGAAACTGACACAACATTGTAAACTGACTAGACTTCAATAAAAAAAAAAGAAAAGTTAACAGAGATGAAAGAGTTTAACCCATTGTCCCTTGGTAATCATAACGCCATGTTTCTCTCTCACCAAAGTTGTAATAGTAATTCACAGCTGTCCCTTAGCTGGATTCAAGCCAAAGTGCAATTCAGTGGGCAAGGGTCATGTGGCATGATGGCCTTCTATACGTGCAGAAAGTAAAAAAATTACCCCAGAGAAACAGTTGTGGTCACTGGGGTCTTTGTTTACAGGTCTACACCTGAATGGTAAAGCACTAACTCTGAATTCCCTTTTTATTGGTTGGGGCGTCGTCACCTGAGCTGTGATGGCAAAAATGGGTGCAGACTGAACTTATTTTTGCTGATCCATGCAGCATTTTTATTGGAGCAAGTATACTTTCAGTTAGAATTAATCTCCGAGGGTTTAAATGATAGATGGTTTCATAAGAGGAAGGGTGACCCCATGTGGCAATTTTAAGACATGACTGCAAATTCTTTGGCACTTGTACTAAAGTGGGATGTGTATCCCCTTATCTTTACTCCGGGTGGCTTGCGCTTACTTTGATCAGCAGACTACAGCAGAAGTGATGCTATGTGATGCCTGAAGCCCGACATAAAAAGCTATCCAGCTTCTCTTTGCTTGTGGTAGCACTTGTGCTTGGAACCCTAAGCCACATGTATGAAGTCTCATCTCCTTAAGACAGATCATGCTGGAGAGGCCAGGTGTAAGCCACGTGGTTGACAGTCTCAGCTAAGCCTCGATTTCTAAGCCATTCGTATCAATGTGGCTGATACATAAGCGAACCCATTATGGACCCTCCAAATCAGCCTATCTGCCCAGTGGAACAAACGCGTTACCCTGTGGGGCCTTGCCTGCATTCCTGACCCACAAAATCATGATATTTAATGAAATACTTGTTGCTTTAAGTGACCATTTAGGGTAGTTTTTAATGCAATGATAGATAACTAGGGTACCCTTTGTGGTAGTTTGGGTCCTCCAAGGAGCAGATGCTAAAATGGGATTAGACATGCAAGAGATCTTTTTTCTTTCAGTTTTATTGACATGTAATTGACCTACAACGTTGTATAAGTTTAAAACGTACAGCATAATGACTTAACATACATATATATTGTGAAATGGTTACCACAACAAATTTAGGCAACATCCGACACCTCATATAGTTACAAATTTGTTTTCTTTGTGATGAGAACTTTTAGGATCTACTCTGTCGGCAAATTTCAAAGATACCATACAGCAATGTTAACTACAGTCACCAGGTCATACATTACATCCCCGGCATTTATTTACCTTATAATTGAAAATTTGTACCTCTTGACCTCCTTCACCCAACTCCCCAACCCCACACCCACTGCCTCTGTCAACTACGAATCTGATTCCTTTTTCTATGAGTTTGGTTTTTTTTTTTTAAGGTTAGATATGCTAGAATTTCATTCCTAGGTATCCTTCCCACACGTAGGAAGAATAAAGGGGGAGGGAATGGAGTAGGCAGAGAGAGCCTTCAGATCGTAGGTCTGGTGTCTGTGAAATCCCAGGATACATCACAGTTCTAAGAAAGATTTGATCAGGCTGGTGGGGAGTCCTAAGCCTATTAGACAGTATTGTTCAGAATACTTTATGATCGAACTGGAGTTTTGGACTTGCGTGTTATCCATGGTATGGTAGACTTTGTAGGACAAAGCTCAAAACTTCACTAAAATAACTCCTAGAATCCCAATATGAGGACTTTCTTCCTCACATCATACAATCTTCTACTATATAACACCTAAATTACTGCATTATAATAAGTTTTTGAGTGTGTGCTTTATTTATCAGACTCCGAGATTTCTGAAGGCAAGTTCTATGTATTTTTCACCTTCATATACAACTTCATCCCCCAAGTTCCTGACTCAATGAGTGTTTGTTGAATGGCTAACTGAGAGTAATTGTCAAACCATGTTTTCTGTGTAGTTCTTAGAGTAAACTGTAGTTATCTGATTTATTTATGAGGATTCATTTTTTAAAATTTTTTATTTTTTGAAGGGAGAGAGGCAATTAGCTTTGTTTGTTTGTTTGTTTATTCATTTAATGGTCCTAGGGATTGAAACCAGGACCTCATGCATAACTAAGCATGCATTCAACCATTGAGCTATACTTGCCCCCCTTACAAGGATTCATTGTTGATGAAATATCTGAATGTTAATTACCTCTTTTGAAATGTGTGGTAAACAGACTTCTAAATAATCATGGTGAAGACAATCACATATGACCCAAGAATTTTTTAATGGCACTTTGCTCTTCCTACCACGGTAAATATTTTTTATAGTCTTTTCAACTAGTACCAGTATCCTGCCCTTTTTTGACAGAGTTATGGATAGAAGAGTTCATAATTCATAAGGCTGACATTTTAGTTAACTTCTTAGAAAACAAATCTCATCTTGTGATTTCCCCTGCCTTCTCTGTCTTTTTAGCCTGCTGCAGTGTTTTCCAGATTTTTCATGGATTCGTCTCATTTTAAAAACTAGGGGCACTGATGTTTATTTTGTCAAGTAAGAGTGTTAAAATTAATCTATCACCTACTAGCGGCATCATTTTTCAAAAGAAAGAATATGTTCTGAACAAAAATCTTTGAATTTAAAAATTGAATGAGATAGATTACCAGTTTATCCTTACTATTTTTTTTTTTATTCCTTTGCAGATTTGTACCAGCCTGTGTACCTGAGTTAAAACCACTGGTTGCAAATTAAAATTCCAACTTCTTATTTATTCAAGCCCTTCCTAGACTTATTTCTCTGCCTATGTCTCTAGTTTCTTTTCACCCTGCTCCCCAGACCCATCAATCATAATTTTCCAGACATTGGGAAGGGGGAATGAGGATGTCTAGGGAAAGATATTTCATTTTTAAGGAGACAGACAAGCCAGAAATTGCACACATCACGTCTGCCCATATCCCATTGACCTGAACTTGGACACATGAACCCAGCCTCCCTGGGTTAGACAGGAATATAGCTATATTCTATATAGCTGTCTATAGCTGTTGGTCATGTGCTTAGCTAACTTGGTGATTCTATTACTGAGGTGAAGGAGAGAATGAATAATGGGGAAAAGAGTGCTCCATCACAGGTCACCCCCCGGCCATCCAGGTAACCAAGCTCCCTTTCTTCCCACCAGTGGAACATAATCACCACCTCCTGATAATCCCAAGTCCTGCCCAGGTGCTGCATCCAGCTCTAAGTCCAGGTCTTTGGGTGATGTGCTGTCCTCTCCATCAGATACAGGGTGCCTATTGCCTCCCACATTTACATCCGGCATGTAAGATGCAGCAGAATGGTCTATCTGCAATCCAAGCTCCCTTTCAGAAGATGGAGTGGTGGGACCATCACTGGATCACCGGACTCAGTGCTTCACAACAATGGTGAAATCTTACTGGGAGAGGGGCGAGATACTCCCTGCCCCAGCAATTCAATAAATTCTTAGTTAGCCTCATCCTGTTTTATCCGAGGAATTTTCTGTCTATAGTCTTTTACTCATTATTCTCTATTTTATCTGAGTATGTGGTATTGGAGATGTGTCCTTTTAGGCGGCTGTTCTGATTTCACAGCCCTCTTCCTGCTGGTACAAGACTTGGGGGGGTTTGATCTAGCTGTTGTATGTATGAGTTAGAATGGGCTAGAGAATCTACAAATGTAATGGCTTAGAGAAGAGGTTTTTCACTTCTTTCTTACTGAACAGCTCAGAGCTATGGTCCCATATCAGCAGTGGTCCTGCTCTATGCAGTCATTTGGGGCTGAGTTTCTGTATCAGTAAAACATGGGCAAAGCATCTTTAACAAAAAGACCTAAAGGTGCAGTGGCTTAAACACGGTAGACTTTTGTTTCTCTGCATCCCTGACTGTTGGCTGGAAAACAGAGACAAACGGGCAATCTTGGGAGCCTCACATTAGACAGAGCTGCCCCGCTAGCCTGGGGCTGCTCCCCGTAGACTGTTAAGTGGCAGAGAAAATTCTACCCTATTTGAGCTGTTCTCCAGCCGGCACAAACAGGAAAGCAGGGGACCAACAGAGTCCACTCTCTTTAAGCTTTTCCAGAAATCCCACATAACATTTCTGCACACGTGATTAGCCTCTGCTTACCTGCTGATGACAAGGGAGGCTGAGAAATGTCACCTTTGATTCAGGATGGCAGTGAGCTCAGCTAAATATTGGCGTTTCTAAAAAGGAAGGGGAGAATGCATGAAGTCTATGTCATTCTGTCTGAATACTTGGGGAAGATTACTTGGCTTTTTTAGTGGCTCAGTTCCTTTACCTGTGCTCACATAAAGTGGGTGGCTATGTGTGGTTAAATGTAGTCTAGTCATTGGTAGGGAAGTTCTAGAAAAACATGGAGCCAGAGAAAAGGATCTCTATGGCTGTGATGTTATTAAAAATGATTCTTGCAGCCTATTGAAACTAAGACTGGAGTAGCTATAATTTCTCCCCTGAATTAAATCATTAACTCTGCGATGGCAAACAGCTGCTTGCTTTTTGATACGTGCAAAATTTTTAAGACACTTTTATCTGTTGGTGACTTACATTCATGTTTCTTTCTGAGAAACAGTTACACTTTATCTTTCATGTGGGGCCATACCTGTTTTTACCTTCCTTTTCCAGTATCAAAGAAACTTTTAGCCTGAAGAAACTTTGTGCTGCTGCTGCTTCTCTTCCTCCTCCCCTTCCTCTTCCTTCTTCTTCTTTTGAAAAACAGTGTATTGTGTTATTACTACAAAAGCAATTCATGTTTATCATAGAAAATACACAGAAGCAAAACCTGGAGATGACCACTAATAATATTTTGCTCTTTTTCATTCCATATCTGAGCATATGCCTCCACATATATTTAAAAATCCATTAAAAATATAACAGAATTCTATTCATAAATTGAACTTTAACTTAATAATATGCTATCATCATCTTTCTTGGTTGTGAATTTTTTTCCATTTTTTAATTGTGGTAAAACACAAGTTACCACTTTAAGCGTACAGTTTAATGGCATTAAGTGCAGCCAACCCTTGAACTGTCCCCCCCACACTGTCAGAAATCCGTGTATAACTTTTAATTGGCCATTCATATCCATGGTTCTACGTCCTTGGATTCAACCAGCCATGGATCGGGTAGTCCTGCAGTACAGATTTTTTGGAAAAAAACCCTGCATATAAATGGACCCATGCAATTCAAACCTGTGTTGTTCAAGGATCAACTGCACATTCATATTTCTGGTGCAACCATCACACTATCCATCTCCAGAACTCTTTCCCCTTGCAAAACTGAAACTCTGTATCCGTTAAACAGTAACTCCCCACTTCCTTCTCCCGCCAGCCCCTGGCAGCCACCATTCTATTCTGTCTCTGTGATTCATCTGAGTGGACTCGTACAGTATTTGTCTTTTGTGATTGCCTTATTTCCCTTGGCATAATGTTTCATAAACTGCAGCCTTGTCAGAATTTCCTTCCTTTTTAGGCTGAGTAATATTCCTTTGTGTGGGGACCGCATTTTGCTTATCTATTCATCCATCAGTGGGCTCTTGGGTGGTTTCCATGTTTTCGTTATTGTGAATCATGGTGCTGCGAACATGTGTGTACAAACATTTCTTCATGACTCTGCCTTCAATTCTTTTGCATATATACCCAGAAGTGGACTTGCTAGATCGTATGGTAATTCCATTTTTAATTTTTTGAGGAACCACCCTATTGCCTTCCACAACAGCTGTGCCATTTTACATTCCTTCCAACAGTGTACCAAGGGTTCTGATTTCCCCACAACCTTGCCAGCACTTGTCATTTTGTTGTTGTTGTTTTTTTTTGATAGTAGCCATCCTAAAGGGTGTGAGGTCGTATCTCATTGTAGTTTTCATTTGCATTTCCCCAATGACCAGTGATGTTAAGTATCTTTTCATGTAGTTATTGGCCATTTGTGTATCTTCTTTGGAAAAATATGTATTTAAGTCCTTGGCCTATTTTTGAATCATGTTGTTTGTTTGTTTTTAATTGCTATGTTTTAGGAGTTCTATGTGTTTTTCTGGATATTATTCTTTTATAAGATATACGATTTGTCAATATTTTCTCCCATTTTGTGGATTGCCAATTTACTCCATTGATAGTGTCTTTTGCTGTACAACATTTAAAAGTTTTTATGAAGCCTATTTACCTATTTTTTTGTCATTCTTGTGTCTTTCATGTCATATCAAAGAAATCATTGCCAAATCCAATCTTGTGAAACTTTTGTCCTTATGTTTTCTTCTAAAAGTTTTGTAGTTTAGGTCTTACATTAAAATTGTGAACTGTATTGAATCAAGTTTTGTATATAGTGTTAGGTAGGGGCCCAACTTCATTCTTTTGCATATGGATGTTTAGTTTGCCCAACGTCATTTGCTGAGCGCTGTATTTTCTCCATAAATCATCTTGGGACCCTTGTTGACAATCATTTGACCATTTGTGAGGGTTTATTTCTGGGCTCTCTATTCTATCTCATTGGTCTCTACGTCTGTCTTTATGCCGGTACCACAGTTTTGATGCCTATAATTTTGTAGTAAGTTCCTTCTTAAAATTTTTGTTGAGTTATAATCAATTTACAATGTTGTGTCAATTTCTGGTGTACAGCACAATGTCATACATGGATATACATGTATTCATTTTCATGTTCTTTTTCACTGTAATCTACTATGAGATACTGAATATATTTCCCTGTGCTATACGGTATAAACTTGTTTATCTATTTTATATATCTTCAAATCTCCCAGTTTATCCCTTCCTGCCCTCCTCCCCACAAGCAACCACAAATCTGTATTCTATGTCTGTGAGTCTGTTTCTGTTTTATATGTAAGTTCATTAGTCTTTTTTTTTTTTTTTTTTTTTAGATTCCACATATGAGTGATCTCATATGGTATTTTTCTTTCTCTTTCTGGCTCACTTCACTTAGAATGACATTCTCCAGGGACAACCATGTTGCTGCAAATGGCATTATGTTGTCTTTTTTATGGCTGAATAGTATTCCATTGTATAAATATACCTCATCTTCTTTATCCAGTCATCTGTTGATGGACATTTAGGCTATTTCCATGTCTTGGCTATTGTAAACAGTGCTGCTATGAACACTGGGGTGCAGGTGTGCAGTAAGTTTTGGAATCAGGAAGCGTGAGCTCCCCAGCTTTGGTTGCTACGATTGAGGATATTCTACTGGCATCTGGTGGGAAGAGGTCGGGGATGAGGCTGAGCATCCTGCAACGCACAGAACAGCCTCTAACAAAGAATTATCCAGTTGAACAGGCTAATAGTGCTAAGGATAAGGACGTTTACTCTTGCACAACAACGTGAATTTACTTAATACTGAGCTGTACACTTAAACATGGTTAAGATGCCACATTTTCTGTTACGTGTATTTTACCACAATTTTTTTTAAAAAAGAACATGGGTCTTTATTTTCTAGGGAAAATTTCTATTTAGAATTCAGCCTTATGCTTTTTGGATAGGAATAAGAAAATTCAACTTCTATGGTCAGTTAGAGCTTAAGTTCATAGTTAAGATTGGACTATGTGGTGAGACATATAACAGTCCAATTATCTGATACCATTTGGTATCAGATACCAAACAAGCTACCATGTCAGGGATTTGCAAGCAACAGACATAAACTGACTCTGGCTAGTGAAAGCTAAAGGCAAAAGTTATTGGAAAGCGAAGAAGTCCGTTGTAAAAACTGGAAGAGAAGCTCCGTATATAAGCCATTTGTAGGACAGGACCCAGGGCACCGTCAGAAATGTGTCTGGCTGCAGGAATGAACAGGCAGTGTCTCCAAAACCCACTGCCATGGTGAATCAGCCTCTGGCATTTTCGGGGAAGTGTCTGATAGGCCAAAAGTCCTATACTCCCTTCTCAGCCCCGGAAGCAGGTGTCACACAAAGGGATACCTCACTTAGTTGGTATGCAAAGGGGAAAGGCAGTCCCTGTCCCCAAAACCACGGCGAAGGGATGCTGGGCAGGTAAAAGCAATTAACATCCATTTCTGCTACGAGATAGATCCTGCCTCCTGCTGCCCCATCAAAATGCAAACAGGCAAACAAACAGATGCTTTAATCACAGGACACACCTGCTTATCGTGAACCTTATAGAAATCACTTAATCTCTCTTGGTCTGTTTTGTCATCTACAAAATGAGGAACTTCAAATTAATGACTTCCAACTCCCTTTTCAATCTTATTATAGACCTAGTCTCTTATATTTTAAAAGGGTCTTTGACCTCCTGTTCGTGTATACCTCATATTTTGCCAAGATTGTAGATTCTCCCCTCATTTTATCTATCCCTGAAATGGCTTCCTAATGGCTTTGGTGGTATTTCTGAGTTTTGGATTATCGATCTGCTTTGGGTGGAAAAAAAAAATCCTTCCATGATATTAAAAAAAATGAATGCATCTTTTCAGGGTGCGTGCGTGTGGCATAATTTATATCAGTAAAAAAGTAAACTCCAATTCTTTATCCCTCTCTCACCAAAGAGAAAACCATGCATTGGTGTAGGGAGTGTGGACGAGCGAGATCCACTGAAATGGAAAAGCCTTTGCCAGCTCTGTGTCCTGCTAAAGGGTTAAGCCCTGCTTAGAGTGTTTCTCCCACAGAAGTGCAGTAGTGCGTCCCTGTGCTTGCAAAGGGAGAGCCACACACCTCAGGAAAATGAGTTTCTGAGGGATGTCAGAAGGAACGGGGTTTTGCGACTTAAGAATTAAGGAGAAATGTGGTCGGAGGTTGGAGGCTGCAGAGGCGGTGGCCAGGGGGAAACTCCTGATGCTGGGATAGGTGAAGGCTTGGAAGGAAGAGGATAACATCCAATTAAGATTTGTTCAATTTCATTGCTCTTGTGCAATGTAATATCTCATCCTTGGCAAATCTTCAGCAATGGTAATAATCTCATGACAGACTTGGAGGACTGGTTTGGAGAAAGTTAAGGAGAAGAGGGTGAGACCGATATCTGGGTCAGTGTGGGGTGGAGGAAGGGGAACACAGAGCAGCTGTGGCAGGAGATGATGCAGTGAAATCCAGTCAGGGTAGGAACTTGGTGCCAGAAGTGACTGTGAGAATGTAAATCCTTGGGAATTCACACACGTTTTGTGGGAAGAATTGGACTTCCCAGAATCCTCAGTGTGGGAGCTTGGACCAAAAGGGTAAGAGGAACTTGGTGTACCTTTGGGTGATACTCTCTGGGGCTGTTCTATAGTATATTGTACCTTACACACCTGGTGATGGAGTGAGGTGCCGCTGAAGACCCAAAATAATGTGGTGGGTTTGTTTATTTTTTGGTCTTAGTCTCTGATTTCATTGTATAGCATGTTTTCTCTTGACGCAGAAACAGTACTCCCAAATAGAAATCATTTTACCATGGAATTCATAGATAAGTTTTATTTATCTATGAATTTAATACTTTTCAATATCTACCAAGAAACTGCACGTTGCTTGAGGAGAGTCATAGATGAGTCAGAAGCAGTCATGTCATACAGGAGCTTAGCCCCAGAGGGGAGAGAGATACACAAAAACCAACCATACACAAGGATGGAGTCAGTAAGTGCTAAATGGAATGTGGGAACAGGGTTCAGTAATTCTGGTTGGGGACCAATTAGTTATATAGCATCCAACGAATGAATGTGTGTTCTCCCTGAAGTTTCTAATCCTCTCCTGTGTTGCTTCTCTTCCCTGTTGAGACAAAATAAGAACATTCTGACAATATAAAACATATAAGAAACCATCCTAGGACTATAAAAATAGAAGAAGTGTTGCAGAACATGCACTCTGTCATTCACTCAGCCCCGTTTTCTGTTTCCAAGACAAAGGATCTGAAGATTAACCTCCGAAGGCTAAAAAGGCTGTTCTGTGTGCATGCTGGCCCTGGGGTTGGATGTCTTTGCGTCCTGTCTCTGTTATTTCACCAGCTGTGTGATCTTGGGTAAATTACTTCCTGGCCTCTCTTCACGTTGGATGAACGCACATGAAATGCTGGGTACACTATAAATGTTTGATGGATTGATGGAATTCAGCTATTATTTTTATTATTCTCAAAAAAAACACTGGGGATTTTAGATCCATGAGTTTAATCACATTCTTTTGAGTTTATATTTTCTGCTCACATCATTTGGATTAATGAACTCCCTACATTTAAACCCTATGTGATTAAATCTTACTGTCGTTTGCCCAGAAACTACCTCTTTCCAACGCTGACTAAAGGCACCTCTTTGTCTAATACTTAAGGATTTAATGCACCAAACTGTCTTCTTCATGTTAAGTCTTACCAGTCAACCTCAGAATCCTTTTTAGTCTCTTTCTAATTTTCTTAAGGTTCAAAGACAGTTACACATGCCATGGAGTATTCTGTGAGTTCTGTGCTTTTGCATAAGGGGAGGTACTACTTTCTGCTTTCTTGGTGATAACTTTACCAGCAATTGTCGGCGTTTCGTGAACGTTTTTGACAGCAGCAGCAGCTCCTTGAGTGAGGACTTCAAGGTACCGTCATATGGTGTTTTCCAAAATGTGTTCTCTGAAATGCTGTTCTGAGAGGGCTCAGTGCACCCATTGGTGTCCCATAAAAAGGCTTATAATTTAGGAAGCGCTGAGATAAGTGAGTTTGTTAGGTGCTTTTAAACATCCTGTGCATCTGAAACACAGGAGGTGGTGGTTTTTGATCTTGTTTCTCTGTAGCATCCTTTTGGGGGGGGGGAATTCATTTGTTGGACTAGTGTTCTGCGAACACAATTTGGTAAATGCTGGTTGATAGTAAATTCTAGGTTCAACTGATGGCTTAAATTCATTATCCTCCGTGAGTAATCTTCCCCGAGGACATGGCACTATTTATCATGTGGAAGTATTTTCATTGTTCTTCTGGTCATTCAGAGACTCCTAGGTGATCTTTTTGCAGTGCATTCTTATCATCCTGATGTTTTGCTAGAAAGCTTTAAGTGTATCTGTATACTTAAAAGATATCATTCTGTATGTATTCTCTTTTCCAAATTGCTTTAAAAGCATACAATGCAGTGACAGGCTGAGAACGTAGTGGAAAGAGCATGAAGTCATGCAGTCCTGGCTTGGAACCATTGTTCAAGGTCTCGGCAGCCTCTTGACCTTGGACGACTCATTTAGCCTCTTTGAATGTCCCTGTTCTCTTCTTCATCCAGAGACATGGCTTTTTATCCTTGTCCCTTGATTCCTTTCTCACATTACTGTTTCCTGACTGATTTGATCAAGCAAATACGAATCAGCTCATTCTTTTAAATTGAATTTGGAACTTAAAACAAAAAAGCGTAGGTTGGGAGATGGGAGATTCACAAGCAACGTGACCAGCAAAGATAGGTAGTTACTGTCCACGGCTAACCCCGCTCCCTGTGCACATACGCAGGCAGGAAAGATTGGGTCACTTTTAATCACCTACGGCTGAACCCTTGGGAGTGGGAAGCTAAGGAGGAAGGTGCTGTGTTTCTCAGGCCATCCCTATAGGAGAGACTCTCCTAAAGTATTTGAACCAAACAAAAAAGAATGAGTGGCAGCTTGAAAAAAAAAAAACTGGTAGCGTCATTTTCATAATTTCACCAAATGATTCTGCATCACTGAAAACTTTAAATCAATATCCTCATAGTATAAAATAGCCCGGTCAAATTTCAAGCATCTAAGGTCTCAAATCCCACACCCACTACACTGAGCTTTTAGACATGAAAAGTCCCAATGTGTTTCCCAAGTGAATACCCACTTCCTCGCCTTTCTCATCAAGCCTACCTTGAGGAGACCATGTGAATTCCCCCTTACTTGAAATGATGAATATTACCATATAATTCCTGAATTCCGTTGATATCATCTTGTGAAAGTTGGAAACTCTCAGGATCTCTTTTTGTGTAAGTTGGATACATCACGGCGTTAGGATCGGAAGAATGACCCAGCCCCAAAGAATGGCCAAGTTCATGAGTGGCAGCAAACAGAAAGTTAATTCCTACAACCAAAGAGAGACATACAGTAACTATAAAAATAACTATATACATACATTAAAATAAAATACAGAATAATAAAATAAAAGCATATAATAAGAAAAATAAAATAACTATAAAATACGTAATTCTTTATGTTCACCATAGTTGACTTGTTTCTAGGCTTTCACAAGGGCGGAGGGTTTAATGTTTTTTAGTGCAATGTTTTTCTGCCTGTTTGCTTCTTATATAATCACTTGCAGAGCAGTATTCACTGGTGGAAAGCAAGGGCTTTAGAAGCACGAAGGCCTGGGCTTGAAACCCAGCCTTGCTACTAACTAGCTGGACAGCTCTGAACAAATGAATGGATCCTGCTGACTGAGTCTCAGTTCGTCATCTGTTAAACAGAGAGAATGATGCTGTCCTGGAGATGTGTCATGATAATTGGGGTTTCGCCATATCTGGAAAATAGTGGCTCTTCATGAATGATAGTGACTTTGAATAGCAGGAGAGAGAAAGCTGGTTTTGAGAAAGCAAGACTGTAAGGCAGGCTCTCCAAGCAGTGCTGAGTTTTTGCTCCTGACTTGTTCAAGTGTATTACATATATGCTTTTCTTCTCTCAGACTCATAGACGGCTTTTGCCAATAAGGGGGAAGGTGTGAGCCTGTGAGTTTGAGTCGCCATTGCTCCAGCTGTGGTGTGCTAGATGGAAAGAAGCTGTCTTCAGCCTACCTTGAGTGGGAAGAGAGAAGAAATCATGTAAGATATGACACAGAAGCAGAGTCATGCTTTTATGTAGGTTAGCGTTTCATGACAAAGCTTTACAATGGTGGGAGTTTCAGGGCCAGTTAATAGCATTTTTTTTTTTTTTTTTTAGAATTATCTCCAGTTAGGATGATTTATGTTAGAGCTTCTCTCCATTCGTTTTCTGTTCTGTCTATAATCTTCTACTTTGTAAAATGACAAATATGATAACCTATGTTATGGTGTGGGTTCCTTATGAACAATGGGGAATGATAACATAATTGCATATAATTCTTAAACATCATAGTCACCATTCCTCTTTCTCTTCCAATTGAAAAACTTATATTGAGGATATATAAAGAAAGAACGGTAATTTATTGAGTTATTAATATCTTCCAAGAACTATGCTAAGCACCATACAAGCATTATCTCATTTAATTCAAACAAAAATCCGGTGATGTGGGAAGTACTTACAGTCCCATTTCATAGATGAGGAAACTGAGGGTCAGAAAAGTTAAATAACTTGCTTAAAGACATGTAGTGAGTAATTGGTGGAGGTACAGTAAACATGGCTTGATCCACAGCCTCAGTGTCCATCTTCTATATATATAGCATTCTGAGCATATTAAATGAAATAGTGCACTTAAAGCACATAGCACAGAGGTTGCCAGCTAGCAAGCACTCAACAACTATTATTAATAAGGCAACTATCAAATTAAAGATAGCCTAAGAAGTTCAAAACGTTACAAAGGATGAGCAGTGGAAGAGATACAGGATGCTGCACCTAGACTGTGTCCATCACTCCAGCGTTCATCCTCATCGAAGTGAGCATCTCCTCCCAGGTCCGGCCCTGGTTCAAAGGCGTGAGCCAGTATGTTTCCTGGTCCATCAAACGGGTACGGGTCCCCGTGAGCTGAAAGAAAAAGGGCGATTGCCTTTAGTGCCTGAATTTATCTCCAGTCAGTGCGTCTTTTAGTTTCTAAGATTACTGAGGCTAGACAGATCAGCCCAAGCAGCCAGCTGTATTCATAGCATGGTTTGGGTATTTACTTGTTACAGACACTTTTTTTTTTTTGGTCACGGAATCACGGCTCATTACTGAGAACCACCATATGTTGAAAGCTCACTGATAAGAGACTTTACATACATTCACATCTAACTTACGGTATCGTCTAAGTGTTGAATTTGATCGTTTTCTTACACTGGATGGTAGCAGGATGGAGGAAGAGGGTGAGTACTGAATTCAGCTCGTAATTGCGTGCCACTGAGTATAAGTTTTCTTAAAAGCCTAGCTGCTGCTTTGTGGGTACAGGAGATGGTCTGTGGAAGAACTGAGCTCAAGGTGTCTCAAAATGGATTTTGATAGTGCATTTATTTCTAATGCAGTTATTTATTTTCAAATTGATGTCAGACCATACCCAGTGTATCCAGTTCTTAAAAAACCTAGAGTACCATGATCAGTGCTTTCTGTAAGGTTTTCTTCAGTCTGGTCGATACGGTGGTTGAAGTTCAAATTTCAGGTAAATTTTCAGCACCCAGGCAGCTTAGTATTAAATCAGACCAAAAAGAGCAACATTTTTCTCTAAATGTGCACCATGAAACACTGTCAGTTAATAATAGTCCATGTTTATGGGTTCTGTCTCCTTAAGCCCTTTAATGTGAAGGTTCTCTTCTTTCTCCTTTCTCACTCTGTGAAGGCAATAGGCCACAGAGGCTGTCCCACCTCTTGGAGATCACTTAAGGCCTCAGGCAGTTTTGTAACCCCTTCTTTTTTGGCATAATGTTGTTGTTACTTAGATATATTTCAAACTGTCCCATAAATATACATATATGTATATATCATGATTCATGCTACAACACAGAGGTTGGCAAACTTTTTTCTGTAAAGGACCAAGTTTGTGGGCTTGATGGTCCTTGTTGCAACTGCCAAACTCTGCCACTGGGGCCGCAAAGCAGTTGTAGATGACAGGTGAATGAAGGGCCCTGGCTGTGTTCTAATAAATATTTACAGATTTGGCTCGTGGGCCATACTTTGCCATCTTCTGCTATAAAAAGCAGCTCTAAGTCAATGGGCTAGAAAAAGTGTAGTAACGTTGATATATCTCTCATCACTCTTTAATGAGGTCTAGCTAGCTGGCTATCTCTCGTCAAAGATTTTAAATCCCGAAAAGAAGAGGACACTGATATAGACAGCAAGCAAAATATCACACGGGATCAACCTACAGGACACTTCCTTACCTCCTCTCGCAAAGCCAATCATGATGTCAGCAGTGCCCCATCCAACTCTCTTGAAGCTCAGTGGGATCTCTTTGCTCCACATTCTGAAGGCCTTTGCCACTAACTGATTCACTGTCATACGTGGTAAGTCTCGAGTATATGACATGATCCTGGTAACAAACAAGAAAATAATTTTGACCTCTTTTAGGAAATAGGCTTTATTGTTTTTGCCAAAATGAGCCAAAGCAAAACTAACCTGTAGGTGACCACTCTGGAATTCCACTTTGTGTGACGTGGGAATAGTGAATATTCTGCAACATCTGGCACTCCACATCTGGGCTTCAGCATTATCTCTATCATATGGGAGTTTAACATTCCAGTGATAGGCAGGCGAAAGAATTTTTGCATCTGCTTGAGTTTAGCTGCTAAACTATTGGCATCCCTTGTTTCGGGGTCAGATGGGTAAAATCTCTTGAGATAGCCCTGTTGGAAAAAGAGAGTAATTGATCTGTAACTCTTGTTTATTTCCTTCTGTTGTCTCAGAAATCTGCACATCTTTGCCTCTGGAGATTCCTGTGGACCCAAATAGTGGTTTGAAGACAGAATAACTACGTAGTAACCAAGTAAAACAAGCACACATTAATGAGAAGAAAGTTTAATATTGATGATGAAGCATTGCCATTCCATTTCATAGCAAAAGAAGAGTCCCTCCGTTTCTCTTTTCTCCCTTTAACAGTATGGAAGAGAACCCAATGTAGACTTTATAAAACATCGACTTGCTTTTGTAATAGCCAATCAGGAAGAGTACCAGTGTGTCCTCAAGGGGACCAACGGAGACCTCCTGTCATCATCGGAGACCCTGTGGGGAGATTTGAAGTCATCTAGCCCCATCTAATATTCTTGGGAGATCTGGTCCCGGCTGAGGTTAAAGGTCTTAAAATTTTGGGAGCAGAAGACTAAAGTAGATGTTTCTCCAAAGAAGACGTACAGATGGCCAACAAGCACATGAAAAGATACTCAACATTGCTAATTATTAGAGAAATGCATATGAAAGCTACAATCAGGTATCATCTCATACCAGCCAGAATGGCCATCATCAAAAAGTCCACAAATAATAAATGCTGGAGAGGGTGTGGAGAAAAGGGAACCCTCCTACACTGTTGGTGGGAATGTAAATTGGTGCAGCCACTATGGAAAACAGTATGGAGTTTCCTTAAGAAACTAAAAATAGAGTTACCATATGATCCAGGAATCCCACTTCTGGGCATATATCTGGAAAAGATGAAAACTCTAATTCAAAAAGATACATGTACCCCAATGTTCATAGTGGCACTATTTATAATAGCTAAGACATGGAAACTACCCAAGTGCCCATCAACAGATGATTGATTTAAGAAGATGCGGTATAAGTGTGTGTATATATATATATATAAATGTTAACCATAAAAAGGATGAAACATTGCCGTTTGCAGCAACATGGATGGGCCTAGAGATCATCATACTAAGTGAAGTAAGTCAGAGAAAGACAAATACCATATAATATCACTTATATGTAGAATCTAAAAAACAGTACAAATGAACTTATTTACAAAACAGAAACAGACTCACAGACATAACAAACAAACTTATGGTTACCAAAGGGGAAGGGGTGTTAGGGATAAATCGAGAGTATGGAATTCACAGATACACATTACTATATATAAAATAGATAAACAACAAGGACCTAATATATAGCACAGGGAACCAAACTCAATCTCTTGTAATAAACTATAATGGGAAAGAATAGAAAAAAAAAAGAAGAAAAAATACACACACACACACACACGTGTGTGTAACTGAATCACACTTGAAACTAACACAATATTGTAAATCAACTAAACTTCAATTTAAAAAAATTGGTCTTAAGTGTATTCATGTTATGACTGAAAAATTGTGCTCTACACTGCAAATGGACACAACATTGTAAACTGACTATAACTCAATAAAATAAAAAATTTTTAAAAATTGGTCTTAAAATTTTAGCCCAGAGAAAGGATATTATGACATTATTTGGTTTAATGTATGTATTCTCCAGGTGAGGAATCAAAAGCCATAGTGACTAAATGATTTGCCCAGGGTCATGTATCAAGTTAGCAGCAGAGCTAGCCCTGGGTTTCTTGACTGCCAGTCCTGTGCTCTTTCTACAGTTAAATCTCTAGTGAAACCCACTTCGTGAGGCTGCAGAATAAAGCAGGTCTCTCAGGTGTATTCCAGTGCAATTGGGTCCCTGGAATTTCTTAGAGGACCCTAGTGAGTGGATAGGAGGAGGGCAGTCCAGCAGCCTAAAAAAGAAAAAAAACCCAAAAGTGAATGAAATTACAGCAGCAGCCTCCCAAGGACTTTTATTAAGCACTTACTAGTGGCAGAGACCATCCTAGGAGATTTCCATACTCAAACCTCATTTAAACTTCATCAGCACCCTATGAAGTGGGTTATGGTGTTAGTATTCCTAGCTCACATTTGAAGAATCATGGCTCAGAGAAGTGAAATAACTTGCCCAAGGTCACCCCATGAATAACTGAGTCAGTGTTTGAACTCGTGTTCTGATTCCAAAGCGCATTTCATTAGAGAAATGTATGGAGTTGCAGAATGCGTGATTGTATTGTCGAAGTGATTTAAACACTGGCTCACTCACGTGCAGTCTAATCTGGACTAGGTGGTGATGGTTGCTTGCCTGAGAACCTCTCAGGAGTATGCACTTCACGTAAGTAAACTTAGCAGAACTGTGGTCTCTCTTTCTGCTACCAGTGGCTGTGTTTCATACAATACAACAAACACTTACTGTTCATCCATGACAACTAGGAATTAATCCCTTATTTAAAAACAAATAACTCATTTTATCCCTTCCAGAGATAATAGGCTTTTACAAAGACACCCTTTGGAAGAAATCTCTCTGCAACCTTGAGATGAATTTTCCTGCCTTCCTGTAAACCTAATGAACCTCCCTCTGGCTTATTGGCAACCCGCAGGCTGGGTAAAGGGACTCGATACTCTCGCAAGCATACTCCTTCTGGAGGGTCCATTAAATGGAACCAGATGAAACTGCTGTTTTGGAGATAAAAAGCAGTCAAATGTCAGTGTGAAAGAAAAACTCAACTTTTCTTATGTTTAAAGCTTATATTTATAAATAATACTTAGGAGTAGACATCCCATTATTTTACCAAATCATAATTACTTACACTTATTAAGCGGTATATTGGAAAGAACATGACTTTTGAACCAGAACTTGTCTTTGACTCCTGTCTCTACCATTAGCAAGTATGTGAATCAACTTAACTTTGGTTTCTCCTTTTTCCCAGGACAGAGCTAAGGATTCAATGACACAAAGTCAATGAAGTACTTTATCATCTGTGAATTGTTACACACGTGGTAGTTGGTATGTTACCACTTCATGTATTCACTAGAATAATCCTGTGAGGTACAGAACACAGCATTATCATCTCCATCGAGCATATGAGCAAACAAAGTCAGAAGTTCATGCCTCTCCCATCATTATCTGCTTTGAGTTTGAGACCTGTAACTTCTACCCTCATTTTCTGATTTCAAGTCTCTCCATCACAAGTAGTCCTCATCTTACGAGGTAACACTTTGCTCCTTATGAAAAAATTCCAATACAAATTACAATAAGTAACAGCACCAGTAACAGCTTCTATTTATTGAGTATGAACAATGTTTTGGGTCCTCTGTTACGTGCTTCACCGTATCCCCACTCGGTGGGCATCACTATCACCCCCAACTTCCGAGGGAGAAAACCGAAGCTCGGAGAAGTTTACTAATGCTCCCATGTTCATCGACACAGCTAAATGGAGGAGTTGGAACTTGAACTTGAATCCAAAGCCTGCTCTTTAATAGCTATTGACTAAAAGCTACATTGCCTTTATAATCAGAAAAATTCCCCACACTGGAAGGCACACTTCCCCAGCCTCATGGTGAGCCTGTGGGGCCCCAGGGGTGTGGACCAGTGACATACCTGAGCCTGCTCCCACTGCTGCTCACTCATGCCTCCCGCCTCCCAGGGCAGCGGCAGGGCCAGGCCGCCAGGCAGGAGACACACAGCGCACAGCACGGCCAGCTGCATAGCTGCTGCCCGGAGAGGATTGTTCCCGGACTTATGGTTGCTTTGGTGTTTTCTGCCAGGGGCTGGAGAGATTTATATAGCTCCTCAGCCTTGACTGTGGACGTAGGTGACTCATTTGAGTGTTTGCTTTGTTTTTAGTGTCTACAGAACTTTTGAAAATGTGTGTTATCTTTCATTAATGACAACGAGGAAGTATTATGTCCTTATTGGCAGGAAGCACATGATGTATTCATCTTGCAAAGGAATTTTTTCCCACTGATCTGCTGTATAAATTTAATCCATGAGAAAACATGTTTAACTTGCCGGAATCAACTTGCTACTTAGGCATGCCTTCTCTGTTCAAAAATCTGGGGGAGGGATGGGAAGGGATAAATTGAGAGTCGAGATTTGTAGATACTCACTATTGCATATAAAATAGACAAACAACAAGTTTCAACTGTATAGCACAGGGAGCTGTATGCAGTATCTTGTAGCCTGTAATGAAAAAGGATATGAAAATGAATATACGTGTGTATATGTATGACTGAACTATTAGGCTGTACATTGGAAATTGACACAACATTGTAAACTGACTATACTTCAATTAAAAAGAAATTGGGGGGAGCATTATTCAGGACATGCTGGATCTTCAAATAATTTTTAAAAAATTTGAAATGCATAGAAAAGTACACAAAACACACAAATAATCAAATAATCATTAAGCAAACATTCTGTGACAGTCACCAGAGTCACGGAGCAGAACAGTGGGCAGAGGTGGCAGGTGAAAGGCTGTGTTGCAATCTGGGTCAGCGGCCGCTGGCGAGCCTGTGCTCCGTCCCCTCTCCTTCCAGGTCCCTTCATGGATCCCTGAGCCTTCCCTCTTCATGTCTCCTTTAATCAGATTATTTCTTTTCTTAATGGTCAGCACTACTTGAACTCCTCTTGAATTGCATTAAAAAATATTTAAAAACTGAAAATCTTCAAGCATGGGCTTGCCTGCTTAGTGTCTATCACAGCTAGCAGGAGTACGCCCAGCTTTCTCCCAAGGTGGCCTTCAACTTGGAAATCGCTGTATCTAGTCTTTCTCTTCCAATCACTCTGACTTCGGCTGCTAACCAGCCACCAACCCGTAGGGCTGGCTTTGTCCTCAATACACATAATGGTGTATTGAGGGACCTAGAGATTCTCGTCCATCTACTTCTTTTTTACTGAAGATGAAACTGAAGCCAAGATGACGGGTTGACTTATTTCCTCGAGGTCACACAGCCTGTTAGTGGTAGTCCTGACTCCTAGTCGAGTGTCACAACATATCTATTCATTTTGTCATTATGCATAATGTATGTTTCTTGGGAGAGCACATGGCTTTTTGACTGTAACATATCAATGGGAAACACCCCAAATAGGCTGGAGTTGAAAAATTTAGTTACTCAGCCATCTCCTAAATCATCCGGTGATTGAGTGCTATGTGTTAGCAAAGGTAGAATTTCCAGATCGATGAATTATATTTGCTCTCTTTACGTACAAGCTTTAATCCTGTGCGGTCACAGGTCAGCTATATTTGAAGACCCGGCACCTTTAGTCAGTGTCAGGCATGTAACAAGCGCACAACGTATGTTTATAGAATAAATAAATACTTACGGGCTTGGATCAGCTGGTATGGAAGTTATATGAGTTTCTGTGATCGTTACATTGAATTGAAGTTAAAAGGCATTCCCTAGATTTTATATTTTTTGATTTCTGGTAATTTTTTTTTTTTTTGGTAATCCAAAGAACATTAGACATTACAAATATTTTAAAAGAATTATAGTAACTCCCTTGAATATTTACTTTGGAAAGGGAGAAAGACGTCTTCTCTTGTTCATCTAAATTGTAGTTTGTGAAAAAAATGAATGAGTAGGATCAAGTTCCAGTCCCTGCCTTTAGAAGTTTCTGCTGTGGGGTGGGGACTTAGAGAGGTAAACACTCTTAAACCAATGCAATAAATGCTTACAATATGCAATGCTACTAACGAGAAGGGAACAGCTAATCCTTCCTATGGAAGGTGAGGAATGATCTGCATAGGAGGTGGCATTTTAGCTGGATTTTGGAGGGTGACTAGGAGTTCCCTTGGGATAGAATATCATAGGAAGAGTGTGGACAGAGAAGAAGAGCCAGGATGGAGAAGAGAGACAGTCTGTGTTGCTGAGGAGGGGAGGTAAGTGGCTGGACAAGCAGATTGGGGTCAAGCTGTGAAGAATCAGCTTTGTAGGCTGGGGAGCTTGAACTTCAAGGGTGTCAAAGACTGTTTTAAAGGAAGAAGGTAGTATTATCAGATTTGTGACGTTGTGAGAAAATGGTGGTGATTGTTCTGAAGGTGGACGGTGGAAAGAGAGATGAGTCTCTGCAGAGGAACATTAGTGAGGCAGACAGATGAAGAAAAAGTTATTACAATAATCCAAGTGAGAGAGAGAGGATGAGGCCCTAGACCAAGAATGACTGTGGGGATAGAGAAGAGAAAGGAAATTCAAGCTCTATAAAGAAGGTAAAATCAATACAAAGCAAAATGAAACAGAAACTTAGGAGCTGATTGGTTGCAGGAGTGAGGAAGAGAGATGGTTTCGTGTATGATAGTTCTGTAATGATGATAAAGACGAGGTTTACGGGAGAAGGAACGAGAAGTAAAATTGTTAAGAGGAACAGGGATTTGGTTGTGGTTAAATCATGACAATTTTGAAGACTGAGTCTGGATATTTTCAGCTGGAAAATCAGATCTGGAGTTCCTGAGGGCGATCTGGACTGTAGATATAGGTTGTGAGTGACTGTTTTTGAAAGTCACTTTTAAAAAAAATTGTAAAATTTGCATGATATCAAATTTACCATTTTAACCAGTTTTAAGTGTACAATTCGGTTGCATTGAGTACATTCACAATGTACATCCATCACTGGTATCTATTTCCAGAGCTTTTTCAACATCTCAGACAAATTCTGTACCCATTAAACACTAACTCTTTCTCCCCCACTGGTAATCTCTGTATCCTGTCTCTGTGAATTTGACTGTTCTAAGAATTTAACATAAATGTATTCATACAATAGTTGCCCTTTTGTGAATGGATTATTTCACTTGGCATAATGCTGACCAGTTTCCCACATATCATAGGATGTATCAGAACCTCACTCCTTTTTATGCCTGAATAAAATTCCATCGTATGGACGTACCACACTTTGTTTATCTATTTATCCTTCAGTGGACACTTAGGTTGTTTCCACACTTTGGCTGTTGTGGATACACGTGCGGTAAGCGTCGGTGTACAAATAACAGTTTGAGTCTCTATTTTCAGTTATTTTGGGTGTATACCAAGAAGGGGGATTGCTTGGTCATATGACAATTCTCGGTTTAACTTCTTGAGGAATTACCAAACTGTTTTCTACAGTGGCTGCACTATTTTAAATTCTCACCAGCAATTCACGAGGATTTCAGTTTCTCCACATCCCTGACATTTGTTATTTTCTGCAAAAAATTTTTTGAAATTATAACCATTCTCGTCAGTGTGCAGTGGTATCTCAATATGGTTTTGATTTGTATTTCTGATGACTAGTGAGTGATGTTGAGCATCTTTTCATGTGCCTGTTACCCATTTGTAAATTTTGAAGAGGTGTCTTTTCAAGTTCTCTGCCCATTTTAAAAACTGAGTTGTTTGTCTTTTGGTTGTTGAGTTGTAAGGATTCGTTATATATTCTGGCTGTGAAGCCCTTATCAGGTGTATGATTTGCAAATGTTTTCTCCCTTTCTGTAGGTTGTCTTTTCCCTTTTTTGCTAGTGTCCTTTGATGCATAAATTTTGATGAAGTCCAATTAATCTATTTTTCCTTTGGTTTCACGCTTCTGATGTTGTATCTAAGACTCCACCACCAAGTCCAAAGTTGTGAAGATTTATGCCTATGTTTTCTTCTAAGAGTTTTACAGTTTTAGCTCTTATATTGAGGTCACTGATTCACATGCTTTATTTTGGATAGCTTTCCTTTTTATACCTTTAATTTTCCCTTGCTGCAGTGTGATTTTCTGCTTTGGTGTTCTGACCACACTGACGGAACTTGTTATCACGTTAACGGAGTCAGTTTCCTTTTTGTCATAGTGAAAAATGACTTAACCTCTCTGTGCTTCAGATCCTTATCTAAAAAATGGTGGTAGTACCCTTCTCTTTGAATCGTGGAGAGAATTAAATGGAAGGATCAAGTATATAAAAGACTTAGTAGCATTTTTGGAGCATGATATGGTCAGAGTTCTATAAATGCTAGCTAGTATGGTTGTCATTGTCATTATATGCTAGGAGTTTTTCGTATTGTAATGCCCTTTTTTCACCTCTATGAACCTAGCATGGTGATCAGATAATTAAGTATAAAAGAAAAACAGAAGTTTAAAAGGTTTTCTTCCAATAATTTGATTGAGGCTGATAATGCCAATGTTTTCTGAGACACAAGGAAGTAACTATTTTAAATATTACAGTTGCGGTGTATTACAATAACCAGAGAAACCTCCTTATCATAGATGCTATTTACTTTTTAAACAAGAAAAGCATTTGTGGTATTTATCAATACAATTTTGGGGCGGAGTGTATGAGCAACAAAACTTCCACAGAAGAAGAATCACAAAGATTAGAATAGAGCAGATCAGAAGTTACAAGTGACACAGCTTTAATTTTAAATGCATGGAAACATTTCATGTTCAGGAGACGGGCATGTGTGTGTATGTGTATGTATTGTATGTATGCTAACATGTTACTGAAGGATACATTTTAATAAAGATTTCTGTCCTAACTGGAGAAAAAAAAACCAAAAAACCACAGAGGAAAAGAAGGCAGTGAAATACCTTAATAGTTGCAGCTGATGATACATCTGGGTGAGAGGCCACCAGACAAAGTGACATTTAAGCCTGTTCTGAGTGGAGTGTGAGCCTCTGCCACAATGTTGCCTCTGAGTGCAGCACCTCCCACCCCCGACCCCAACACACACAGCCCTATGCATCAGCTAATGGAAAGTTCTAGAACTGGGGAAAGAAGGAGCATACAGAGGGAAGGAAGTGAGAAGAAAGTGAAAGAGACGATGAACTGAGTGACCACAGCCTCTGCTTAGGTCCCATTTTTCTTTAAGCTTCCTTCCTCCAGCACCAAAGGGAGAAAGCTAGAACAAAACCGTTTACTCTTCCTGTCTGTCCGTTTCTTTCCCCTCGAACCGTAGCCTGCAGAGATCTAGACCTTGTGTAACCAAGCCCATCTCCCCTGCTTGCAAGAGGAAGGGCAGGGTAACTTTTGAATTGAGCTAGACATTTTAAAACAAAAACATAGCTCCTCACCTGTATCAGGTTACATGAACTATGCTTAGAGTGTCTGTAGAGGTAATTCATATTTCTGTTTGTATTGCTTTTTGTGATTAAAAAAAAAAACAGAGACAAGCAATTTACTTCAGGTTGTGCCTATAACTGCAATGGCAAAACTTACCCTGAATGTAATTTTTGGTGGGACTATTTTTGTTTTTCAATCAATTACTCAGGGAATATTTGCTCTACTCTGTCCTCTCTTCTCCCATATTTATTTACTCATTTATTTAATTGAACTATTGTTGATTTACAATGTTTTGTCAGTTTCTGGTATACAGCATAGTGTTTCAGTTATATATATATATTTTTTTCATTATAAGTTATTACAAGTTATTGAATACAATTCCTTGTGCTGTATGGTAGGAACTTGCTGTTTATCTATTCTGTATATAGTAGTTTGTATCTGCTAATCCCAAACTCCCAATTTATCCCTTCCCCCTTTGGTAACCATAAGTTTGTTTTCTATGTCTGTGTCTATTTCTGGTTTGTAAATAAGTTCATCTGTGTCACTTTTTTAGATTCCACATATATGTGATACTGTTGCGGAAAAATGTGTTACAGCTCAGTTGTGACAGCAACCTGGATCCAGGTGAGAGACCAAGCAACACTCAGAGTCACAGAACTCAGGTTTATTACACCAGCAGGCCCAGGGGAGTTAACACTTCATGCTCTGGACCCCGGCTGTAGCTTGAAGTTTTATAGGCTGCCAGTTTTACACTTTGCAACATCATATGCAAATAAAGTACAACAGAAGTTGACCAACCAGGAACAAGCTTTGTGGAAATAGACCAATCAGGAGTGAACTCCATGCAAATAAAGTACTACAAATGGACCAATCAGAAATTAGGGAAGTGGACCAATCAGAAGTGAGAGTAATAACCAATCAGAAGTGAGAGAAATAACCAATCGGGAGTGAAGGAAATAACCAATCAGAAGTGAGCTCAGGGAACCAATAGAATTCTAGGTGTAAGTTAGCGGCTTTAGAGGCAAAAAGTGAGATAGAGCCTCTGGGCCAGTGAACCAGACGGTGCTAAGAGGAGAGCAGTGGCCCTGCCTAGGGGCCCTGCTGGTCTTTTTATGGGGCTTCCCGCCTCAATACCATATGGGATTTGTCTTTGATTTGTCTTTCTCTGATTTATTTCACCTTGTATGATAATCTCTTGTTGCAAATGGCATTATTTCTTTCATTTTTATGGCTGAGTAGAATTTTATTATCTTTCTACTTTCCTACTTTTGATGGCTCTTTCATTAGAACTATTGTTTTGCTAATGAGTTGGTGAGGAGACATGGCTCACACCTAGAGTTACAACGTAGTCAGTCCCAGGTTGCTGTGGGTTGCACCACACTGTAGTCTAAACCATAATTTTCCAGTAGGATGTAAGTGTTATTGTTGAACCAGGGCTATAGCTTTATATGATTTTTTAGAAATTGAAGTGTAGTTACTTTACAATGTTGTGTTCATTTCTGGCATAGTGATTTGATTATACACATATACATATATATTCCTTTTCATATAGGAATGATCTTTTCATAGGTCTTTTTCATTATAGGTTATTACAAGGTATTGAATATAGTTCTTTATGCTATACAGTAGGACCTTGTTGTTTATCCATTTTATATATATATATTAGTTAGTATGTGCAAATCCCAAACTCCCAATTTATCCCTCCACCCCCACTTTTCCCTCTGGTAACCATAAGTTTGTTTTCTATGCCTCTGAGTTTATTTGTTTTGCAAATAAGTTCATTTGTGTCAATTTTAAAATTTCCACATATAAGTAATATCATATAGTATTTTTTCTTTCTCTTTCTGGCTTACTTCACTTGGTATGACAATCTCCAGATCCATCCATGTTGCTGCAAATGACATTATTTTATCATTTTTATGGCTGAGTAGTATTCCATTGTATAAATATACCACAACTTCTTTATCCAGTCATCTGTTGACAGACATTTAGGCTGTTTCCATGTCTTGGCTATTGTAAATAGTGCTGCTATGAATATTTGGGTGCAGGTGTCTTTTTGAATCAAGTTTCCCTCTGGATATATGCCCAGGAGAGGGATTGCTGGGTCAAATGGTAAGTCTATTTTTAGTCTTTTGAGGAATCTCCATACTGTTTTTCACAGTGGCTGCACTAAACTGCATTCCCACCAATACTGTAGGAGGGTTCCCTTTTCTCCACATCCTCTCTAACATTTATCATTTGTTGATTTTTGAATGATGGCCATTCTGACTGGTGTGAGGTGATACCTCATTGTAGTTTTGAATTGCATTGCTCTGATAATTAACAATTTCACCAGTTTTTGCATTAATGTTCTTTTCTGTTCCAGGGTCCAATCCTGTACACCAAATTGCATTTGAAGTTCATTTTTTTTTTTAAATCAGCAAATAAGCAAGAGAGAATAATAAGAGGAAGGCTGACTAAATGAGCCAATTTGATAATGATAGCGAACGGTCTAACTCTAAATATTCAGAATTTTTAACCGGCAAGTTTTCCTCCTTAGTTTTCAGTGATACTGGTATAATTTTCAGTTCTTTATATTAGGGCGGTATGACATACAAAAGCCAACATTTAAAAAGAAGATTTTTTTTTTTGGCATTTGAATAAGGAGAAAATTCAAATTGAATATGTAGTTTTTATAACACATTGAACTCCATTCCCCCCAAAATCTTTGTTATTAATAAAACTACTATTTGTTGAGTGCCTATTAGTATTTAGCAAGTGCTTTGCATGTGATTTTACTGTCAATCATCACATCAGTGCTGAAAGATAATTATAGTGTGGGAATCTTACTTTTTTGTCTGCTTAACAATTTCTCCTTTTTGTGAACTGCCCCTCTCCAATGTAAGCAATTCTTCGTGTGCTTTCACTGTGGCCCCCACACCATTCTCCAGGGTCTGGATACCGATACAATGATTAGTCCAGGGGTGGGCAGGTGATCCTAGAAGTGCCAGTGAGAACCTTTCCTGGGTTTGACGTAGACAACTGCTGAGAGAGGGATCATACTCTTTTCTCTCTTTTTGGAACACGAGCTATAGCAGCCATGCAAGCTTGGAGCATCTAGTGGCTCTCTTGCTACCACATGGAGAAAAGTTGTCTGAGAATAAACCTGAGCAGACGCTGGTCTTCAGATTTTCAATCATTATTATTTGATCCCTTGGATTCAGCCAGAGCTGGAGATTCTCACTACTTGGATTTCCCAATTATGCAGACCAATAAAATTCCCCATGTATGTGTTTGTTTTTCATTGTGATTGTTTAGGCTGATGTTTTCTGATGCTTTCAACCAAATAATTTCGAAAGGTGTTATTATTTTTATTTTGGCTTCAAGCTTACATAGGTAATAAGTAGTAGAGTTGGGAATCCTGCCTGTCTGTTCAACCCATAATACTTTCAATATTCCATGCTACCTTTCATCCACTAATTCAGACATTTAGTCGCTCATTCTACAGACATCCATGGAGTGTTTGCCTTATGCCATGCACTTCGCTAGGTGCTGGTGCTAGAGACACATGGTGGATTTCTAATCCTAGGCTTTTGTGTCATTGAGATAATCATGGTTATTAACAACGAACAGATAATAAAATGGTTTCACCAACCAGATTACTGTCTGGTCTGATTCCCCCTCTGCCCTGATCCCAGTATGGGTGTGAGAGGCTACCTAATCTTGCTGTGGTAACTGACAGGGGCATGGGCTGGTAGCCAAAGTTCAGAAGATTCTCCAAACCCACTACCACTGCCCTAGATATGGCATTCGGTATCCTTCATTTGGATGGTTGCACAAGTTGTTTTTTACTTATTCATTTACTTACCAAATATTTATAAAGCATGCGGTATGTGGTTGGGCCGCGCGAGGGAACCCATGAAAAATAACAGCTAGACCTTGCCCTCGGGAAGCTGGCAGCTTGGTTGAAATAGACACAAAATTAGAATGCAATACGGTCAGTGCAGTGATGAGGCTTTGCTGAGAGGGAGGAATACAGAGGAGAAATATTTAGCACAGCCTGGTGTTGCAGGCTGATGCACAGAGGGCAGTGAGAACAGACCCATACCTGCAACATCTGATTTAATTATATATTGTTTCAAGTTCCAATTGGTCCCCTTGAGGAATGGTACCATACTGAGGGCTCTGATCAGAGCTGTGGAGCAGTGGCAGCAGCTGGATCAGCCACCCTGGGCTCATGAGTAGCCTCCCTGTCCGTCATCGTGCCGTGTTGTTCACAGGCCCATCACCTTCACGGGGAGGCTGAGGACAGAGGCTGGCTGACCTCCATCGTGTGCGTCATTCCGTCCACACAGGTGTTCAGGCTTCCTCCTCAGTCACTGCTCTCTTTTCGGCACTGATGTGAGAACCAAAGATCGGCACGTTTCGTGCTTCCTTGCATCAGTCCGTTCAGGTGCGGCTTTCCCAGACCTCTTTGTCTTCAGTCTTATAATCTTTCTATCTTGTTCCTTCCAGACCCTGATGAACCAGTCAAGTGACTTGTGATGACGCAGGGGTTTATTGATATTCTTACTTACCATCACTTCCTCCTCCAGACTGATTGACAGCTGCTTATTATCATTCACATCAACACCAAAGGTACTACTCAACGCTCTGCTTACTGGAAGCCTCACCCCTCGTTATTGTCTTTCAGAGTCACCGCTGTGCGAGGCGGGAGTCCAACCGCAGTCCGAGCAGCCGTGAGCGCGGCACGAATTTTTTCCCTTGTCATCACTTGGTGAAGGGGAGCAGAATATGCCACCCCCAAATACGCCTTTTTGGCAAAAGGATTATTTTGACCTGAAAGCAACTGAAAAGAAACAGAGATAAGAAAAGCTCTCTGCCTTTTCCCTGTTTGCCTAAAAGCAGGAGATAAATTCATAAAGTTAACCCCTCCCCCCTCTCTCCCAGGAAGGACAGAGGTTAATCACCCAAGTCAACTCTGGATCCTTATCAGCATCAGAGGAATCTACGTCACAAATTCTACTCCCCAGTCTTCCAATAGTTCCCCCATATTTTTACCTTCCCACAGGTTGCTGCCCTTAGAAACTTAAAGCCCTTCTCCTTGGCTGATCATTTCTCCAATGCATCTTCTCCACCGACTTAGACCATCATCTTTATCCTAAGTTCAGTGGTCCCTGTGCTTTGTCATGTAAATGTTTCCCAGTGTCCAAAGACATAATATAGGTAAGTTAAAAGCAAGAAGCTGAACAAAATGTTTCGTATTATTCCATTTATATAAATAAATACATGTTTAAATAGAAAATATGTGTGTAATAGTGATTTCTTTTGAGGAGGAGAGGGCAGAGGAATACAGCTAAAGGAAGAGCTTCACTTTTTACTTTACAACAAGTAATACAAGACAACATTTATTGCTTGTGGCGGACCCTGTCCGAAAGCTTTCCGTGTTTTATTTTACGTACTCGTGACAACCCCATGAGGAAGGTACTAGTGGTTAACAGTGTAGGCTCTCCCAGGTTTGAGTTCATACCTCAGCTCACAAACAGACTAGACTGTGAGCTTAAAACGAGTTACTTAAACATCCTCTGCCTCAGTTTCCTCATCTGTAAAATGGAAATAAAAGTGGTCCCTAAGTAATGGGGTTGTTGTGAAGGTTAATTGAGACACACGTATAAACTTATTAGAACGACCCTTGACACGTGGTAGATCCTCACGAAACAACTAATATTGCCATTACCATCATCATCTCTGTTTCATAGATAAGCAAAGAGAGTTTTAAGGAACTTGATAGTAAGCAGTCAAGCCAAGTTTTAAACCCAGTCTGTCACCAAAACCTATGCTCTAAATTATTGAGTCAAATTTCCCTCTCAGTTCTCTTGTGTTATTAAATGTTTTGTAAGCATGCTGCTGAAAACAGGGGTTACTTAGTTGTCCTGCAGAAATGAAAACTGTGATAAGAAATGTGAATGGAAAAATAAGTAAATTTTTACAAGATGAAGACAGAATTTTAAACTATCACCTGTGCAAATTTTAAGAGAGTCTTGTAGACATTAAGTGTCTTTTTAAAAAAAGACAGCTTTATTGGAATATCATTTACATGCCACAAAATTCACCTGCTAATTGTGGTTGGTTTTTTTTTTTTTTTTTTTTTTTTTAAAGGATAGTCTTAGAGAGTTTTGTTTTAGCTCATGGTAGACTTTTCAAATTCACTGCCATATTTAGCTTAGGGTCCAATAATTTTTTTCAGTTCAGCCCACTCACAATTATGAAGTCCCTGGGGAATATAGCAATGCATGTGAAAAGTCCCCTGTCTTCCCTTAAGTTTAATAGCTGGTTTTTTTTTTTTGACAGTTTGCATTTGATTATTATTTTGGGCCTCTTTTTCCTCTTGATGTAAATCACGGTGGAATTAGACATCGAGGCGCTGGTTTGTGTGTGTGGCCTTTGGTCATAGATTCAATATTTTTGCCAATGGGATTTTCTTTAGCCTCCTTCTTGGTTTTGAAGAAGCTGCATTCACTTGTGAAGGGAATCTTCTCTAATGTTTACTATATCCCTTGGAAGGAATTCTAACAGGATGTCTCATCCTGGTCATTCTAATCTGAGAATTTCCCAAAGGATTTGTACTGTCATAAAGGTTCCCCTTGGTTGTTAGGAAACCCCGCAAGTTCTCCTTTCCCGGGGCCCTCTTCATCACTGAACCTCCCACACCCCGCGTCTCGCCCTCATCACAGGCTGGCCTGAATTGACATATGCCTCTGTATGTAACAAGCTGAGTTATTTTGTAGTCTTTTTCCTTAGGGACTTGAGTTCAGCATACACTGTGAGCCAGACAGGGAGAATCGGTTGGGGAAACAGAATAGAAGTTACTGGAAGACTATAACTAATTGGGGTGGATAGCACGATACTGGAAAGGTTAACGTGGCCCCCATGACAGACCTGACTACGCCTGTGAGTCCCTCGAGGAGGCCATGATGAGTCTGACTGTGTGTTTGGACTGATGAATGTGGTTTGCTGTCCGACATGCAGGAGGCAACTACCTGACGGTAGAAAGCACACGAACTTTGAAATCAGACACATACTGATTCAAATCACGCTTTTAGCACCTCAGACAGGTTACTGAGCTTCTCTGAGCCTGTGTTCTGACCTTTACAATGAAGTTCTAAAACTTTACGCCTTCTGGTCCCCTGGATCTTAGTAATTTTTTTTTTTTTTTTTTTTTGCAGTGCCGCTAGCCCAAAAGTCCCATTTATTAAGCAGTTAGGTCCAAGGCCACTTCATAATTATGTCTCAGCAACTTAGAAGCTAGTTGAAAACAAAGAATCCATATTCATTGAAAGAAAAATAATATTTTAATTTCATTCTTACATAATCACAATTTCCTGCTAATGGAATGTGGGCACCTGGTGGACATTGAGCACAACGTCTCGATTTTGGGGATAAGATCAATCCACACTGATTTTCATACAGCCCTTGCTTTGTTATCACAGAACCTGTAGAAAATCCAGTTTTGCAGTTTGATGACCTCTAAAGGACTGCAGCATGATCTAACATCGAAACTGTGAACTACCTTGAGCTCCCAGCTTGTCCTGTTTCCAAGAAACGTGGAGTATTGCTGTATCTCCCCTGAAAGTTGAAGCTATCCCAGGAGCCCACTCGCAGCTTGAGGTGTGTTGGTGCGAAGTTTGGGAACCATGGGCTTGAGAGAACTTAGATGCAGGGGTTTGGGAGGGAGGAACGCAGTTTCAGTGGGCAGTGCCTGGCACGTCACAGTAACAGAAAAGAACAACTCTGACTCTGTATTAGCTCTGTTCCTTTGGCTCTAACCCTACGCCCTGTTTTCTAGGTTTAGTTTTGCTGGTTCTGCACCTTTTGTAAAAGAATGTTGCCTTTAGCCTGAAATAGACAGGAGAGCCTGTTCTCAAGGCTCTGACCTTTAAGGGTATTAACACTTTTGCGCTTATATGCAGATAAGTTGCAGAATGGAAAATGATGTTTGTTTTGTTGGAGGTTTACAGGGACACCATGACCTGACCCACGTGGACAGCTGTAAGAACGAAGAATCCTGACACCAAGAAGTTTGCAACAACCAACCACACACCCATCCTCTTTTTAGTATAAGAGGAGCCTGAATTCTGACTTGGGGAAGATGGTTCTCCAAGACATTAGTCTGCCATCTTCTCGGTCTGCTGGCTTTCTGATTAAAGTCCCTATTTCTTGCCCCAGCACCTCGTCTTCCGATTTATTGGCCTGCCGTGCGGGGAGCAGAAGGAGTTTGGACTTGGTAACAAGAGGTGCTCAGTAGGTGCAGCGATAGACGTGCTTGGTGGGGGAAGGAGAGAGAGAATATGGCCCGAACTTGATTCAGTAATTATTCTCTTCAAAATAAATTCCTCTCCATATGCTGAAATGGAGTCCTTTCTGGACGTCCCCTGCCTGTTGACTGACACTGGTTAGGATGCATTCTCTCTCTCTCTTACACACACACACACACATACGCGCGCGTGATAGGTCAGTAGTACCCTGGGGAAAGCCTGGGAATTCTACACAGGCGATCTGCCATGCTGGTTCCTGTAATGTGGGGTAATTACTTGGCCTCTCTGATCCTCAAGTTAAGAGGTGGCATATTGTTACCAGATTTTTCCAGAGATGCAAGAAATTTTGAATACTACATGAAAATCCTGATCTTAAAATAATACTTATTTGAACTATTTAAATAAATACATAAACAAACAGGTAAATAACATTCCTATGTGTCCCAGTACCCTGCAGTTCAAACAAAATATGGCTTTAAGGTTAGATTTTCCCCGTGGACTCCCCGTTTCCAACTCTGAAACTGGCCCAACCCCTTTCCCACTGGTTCACAGAGGCAGGAGAAAACCTAGTGTTTATGGACCATGAAGTGAGTCATTTTTGACACCCCCTTTCTCTGCATGACCAAATTTTTTTCAGTCATAATCAGGAAATGAAATGAATAAGAATACTGACTGGAAGGGAATTGCAGAGAGTGAAATTTTCAGTTCCTGAACATAGTAATGAATAATGTTACAGTTTTTGTTTTTTGAGTCGGAGCTTCATTGTCATTCATCTTTGCACACTTGTTTTAAAATTTATCAGTCTGTCTTTACTCAGTTAGTTGAAGAACACTTTTGACTAATTGAATTTAAAGATTTATTCCACGTGGAGCGACCAATACACAAATAGTTAAGAAAAGTCTTAAACTTAGGAGTAAGTTTGCTAGAATCATTAAAAAATCCCATTTCACATCAATTTCCAGAAATCACAGTGCCGTCCATGTCTGTTTCTTTCGGATTGATTTCAATGTCTTTCATATGTCTCTATAGTGGAAAAAATTAAAAAAAAAAAAACAAAAACAAAACTCCACCTGGTCACAGACAGTGGAATTCAAATTCTGTTTTCTTATTTTTATAATCTTATGTTCCTTATGATCTTGAATCTCCTGTTTAAATGCACAAGTGTACGGTACAATAGAAACTGGAGACTCAGATCATGCTGCTGTGAGCATGAATCGTTAGGAACGCACTTTGAAAGGGCATGCGTGTTGCTAAGTCCTCACGTGTCCATGGCTAACTGTTCAGCTAGAAGTTCTCCAAATTAACTTCTATGTGGGACACTGTTATCTACTCGAGATAAATGATAAAAATGTGCTAACTCGAAATCTACATATCCATTATTCAAATTCAACAGTAACTTCAACATTGGTTTAGAACATAGACTAATACAAGCTTTTGGGAGGAGGACTATTTAATCAGTGCTATTCATTAGAATTGCTGGCACGTGGTGAGGATGGAGGGAGACTGAGATTTAGTCTGGAAAGATGAAGCAAGTCGTCCCAGAACACAGAATTCCTTAGCAGGTGACTAGAACTCAGATTCTGTTTTCTAGCACTGGGGGACAAGAGAGGGAACACTGCAACATGAAACATGATCTCCGGACTTTAAAAGGGATATGAAAATAATTAATGATTTTAATATTATGCCAATTATTAATGTATGGCTTATTATGAACTGGGCATTGTGCTAAGTGTCTTATCTAGATTATCTCATTTAATTATCACAATAATTCCATAAGCATTATCACCATTATACGGATGGGAAAACTGAGGCTTATGAGATGTGTGTCATCAGAAAGGTGAAGGTGGGAGAGGGCTTTGATTTTTGATCAACAGCGCTGCCTAACGCTGTGACTCCTGCTGCAGCCACTGCCGAATTCCTTCCACCTCCACCCACTCAGCAATTCACCTTTTCACTTTAGGATCCTGGGAATGTAGGTGGGGCTGGAGTTCAGGTCTCTACTCTGACAACCTGTGGGTTTGCAGGCATATTATTTAAACTTCATTGCTTGGCGAATAACCAGACAGGGTGGGATAGATGTCACCCTGGGCCCTTCCAGCAGTGAAGCGTGAACCCCTTCTAACGACAGCATGTTGACAATAATAGCTCCAATGAGGTCCAGGGAGCACGCGGGCGGCTCTCTCACGCTGCAAAATCCTGTTTGTGTCTGGACCTTTCACAGGTTGTCAGGGAGAGTTTGATGCTACCTTGTCCCGAGTCACCAATCAGAAATCTACGTCCCCTGTGTACTGACGTCTCATTTTCCACTTGTCATTCTCCTTGCTTAGGCTCTGACAGCTGGGCTGGAAACCCTGCCTTTCCTTTATAAGATTCTTGAAGTTAATAATTTCCAGCATTTTGTGATTATGTTTTTTAACAAACATATCTCTTTTTTTATATCTGTTCTCCTGGCCCTAGAGGGGCAGAGCAGTAAACAGATAGATTTCTCCAAAGAATAATTCATAAATCAAATGCTTTTATCAATTAATAAGCTACAAACAGACTTAATAAGCAGAGGCTGATATATTTAATGCTGCATTTTTTTCCATCTTCTTTCTTGCCTTAGAAACCTGTCTTCATATTTCACTGTCCCATTGCCCCTCAGGTCTGCTCATGGGATGTAGTTTTTGGAGGACTTACGGTAAGAGGAAAACGCTAAGAGGTAGGTGGCCACTTGGATATTTGATCTGGTATCTTCTGTATTTGGGGAAACACAACTTGCTAGGGACTTGGAGTTTGAAGAACAAGATTTTAATCATCCTTTGGGCACTTATTTGTGTTAAAATTAAGCAAAAATCTTTTTTTTTTTTTTTTTGTCAAAGGAGGTAACTAGGTTTTTATTTATTTATTATTTACAGAGGTACTGAGGATCAAACCCAGGAACTTGTGTGTATGCCAAGTATGCGCTCTACCACTGCGTGCTACCTTCTCCCCTAGGCAGAACTCTTACTCTCTGTGGGCCTCGATTAAATGGCTTGTTAGGTGAGCGTAATAACCCTGAACTCCGAGGACATTCTGAGAATCACCCTTTCGGCTGAGAGTAGGGGAACAGAAAGGATTCGTTCAGAGGACCACAGAAAGTAGGACCTGAATACCTCATCTGTAAATATCACGCATCCTGAAGCTGGGACTGCGTTTCAGGTCTCTGGAATATTCTTTTGTCTGTAACAAGAGTTTGTTTGACTCTCCGTGCGTCTGCTGCCTGTTTGTGTTGGCTCCATTATCCAGAGGTGCCTTGTGTTCCCTGTGGGAGGACTGGAGAGAGGTTTTTGCATCCTCTGATGTGGCCATTCCTTAAACAGAGTTTTTATCTGGTGCTGGAGACATGATTCCTCTCTAGGAGACTATGTCCTCGAGAAATATTTTTACCCATAAAAGAACAGAGGAAAGCCCCGATTCTGATGTTTGACCAACTAAATGGGCAACTAGATTGTTAACTGCTCTCCATCTGCCTACAGACTCTGGAGAGGAAGGTGCTTTCACCACAAAACTAATTAAACCTGAGCCGGAAACTTTGAAGTTGTTAAAACGAAACCAGAGATCTTGGCTACTGCTAAAGCTGGAAGCCTAGAACAAACAGTTTTCTTCTGAGGATACCATTTACGGCATTGTGGTTATGAAAGTCAAGGTCCAGGAAATGGAAAATGGAGGCAAACGAAGCTAACTCAATCTGTGTAATAAAGTAATAGGAATTTCCTATTTTTCCTGGTGATCCCAAGAGGTATTCAGGGTCTTCTGAATTTGAGGAGGCAGAAGGGGAAATACAGGCAAAAGGAGAGAGAAGAGAAGCAGCAACTGTGGGAGATGAGGGCCTGAGAAATGAAGGAGCCAGGAAAGGATGCTGGGCTGGTATGGTCAGGGGTAGTTACAAGAGAGCACTGATGTTCACTTGTAAGTGGTGTCCTCTTCTGTGCTCTAATCTTCCTCTTAAACCTGCAGTGAACCTGCTACTCACATCCACACTGTGATTGTGACGACCTGGGGCATGGGGAAGAGGACAGCAGGTCCAGGAAGGGCCCACGACGAGGCTCCAAGGAGGAGCTTGGAGGAGGGACAATGGGGCAAATAAGAGATGAAGGCGAATGCAAGCATCCTAGGGGATGGAAATGCTCAGAGGATCTGACTGGTGATAACCTGAGACTGTGTGGAAAGGGGACTTTCATGTGTGCATTTAGGTAGAGAAAAGTGTGACCTCAAAGGAGTGAAAACACAGAGGTCTAAGCTGGCTCAGGGAAATGACAACCCGGAGAGTGAGGCCAGGCCAACTTGGATCTCAAAGAAGCAGACTGAGTCTCCCATGGTTTCTCCTTCCCCCAAGCGAGTCCAAGAGTTTCAAGAGGGGAAAACCGATGATCTGTGCACAGACATATTCACTTGTGGCTTGTGGGAAGGTGGTCAGACAGCCAGAGGCTCGGAGCACCCTTCCCAGGGTTTACCTTACGCCTGCGGGTCTCAGTTCATCAAAGAGACTGCCGGTATTTTAAGAGGAATTCCCATCAGAGTGGGAGGATAGGCCAGCACTAGGGGAATGAGGAAGAGAGGGGAAAAAAAATCCACTTAGAAAAAACAAACAGAACTAAAGAACAAAAGGGTGGCGTTCCTGGAAGAGAAAACAGAAATTTACTCTCTTGGGAAAGGTGAGGTGCGTGTGAAAACCACTCTTTCATTCAGAGCCCGGGGGTCTGTCCTTTTGTGGGGCGAGCTCCAGGAAGTCAGACGGCTCACAGCTCAGGACGTCACGTATGCACGAGGCTGCAGGTGCACAGGGCAGGGTAAGCCCAGTCACGAGGCTCCTGACGTCACTTGTGTGTTGTCCACCTAAGCCATCTTGCTCCCCTCTTCCCAAACCTCCGAAACATCTTCCCAGGCTACCTGCATCTGGAAGCCTTGTCTGTTCCTGTCAGCCCTCAGGTGCATCCCTACGCAGAGCTGATGGTTGACTGATGCACAGGACTAAATGCAGCTCTTCCTTGGCTGTATTGAGGGGTACTTTTCATAACTGTTTCCTCTGGGAGCACTGAAGTCTTTCTCAGGGAAGGTTTAATGGCTCAGAGCATCAGACATGGGTTCCAATCCTGACTCTGCCTCTTTTTAGCTATATGACTGGGGCAAAGTTCACTTAACCCGGAAACAGAGAAACAGGAATACCCACCTCACTGAGTTGCGAAGATTACATAAAACAACATATGTAAAGCACTTACACAGTGTCTGACACATACTAGATGCTCAACAAAAAGACATTCACTGGAACTCACACACCGCCGGCTGGAGTGTACATTAGGACTACCCCTCTTGAAGACAGCTTGGTGGCATAAATCAAAGCTGCACATAGGCGTAGATTATGGCCCAACAATTCTACCCAGAGGTATAGTCTTTTGTTAGTTTATAAGATCACCATCACAGAAAAAATGTGACAATGAATATATGTATGTTCACGTGAAACTAAAAAACTATGCTTTACGCTGGAATTTGACACAACATTGTAAAATGACTATAACTCAATAAAAAAATGTTAAAAAAAAATAAAAGTTGTCCAGCTGTCTTAAAAAAAAAAAAGATCACCATCACGGGAAATATGTTCTGTGTTCTGAACAGCCATCCAGCAAAGTTTTGAAAGACAACCCAATTATAACTTGAGGACTATCTGTATTATATTTTATTAATAATGTTGTGGTTTGGTGCTCTTTGGTACTTAAAATTCCTGAGCCTTCCTGGCTTCAAGCTCTTGGCACGCCATGGGTAGGTTAGTCACATGGTCATGCTTTGGAATTTGGAGCTCTGTTATTCGAATAATAATGACATCTTGGGCAGGAATTGGCTGATTTCCTCAAATAGACCAGAGTAAGTCCTGCAATGCCTGGCCACTAGCAGGCTTTCTTGGGAGGATAAACATCACATGAAATGCTTGACAGTTTTCACTGCTGAGGACATTATCACCGGTGTAAGAACGAAACTCTCAAACTCTAACTTGGTGAGATTTCCCTCGGCGTTCTCCCAGTCTTCCCTCAGTTGTAATGCCTTATGAATAAAGCCTTATTGAAACAAAGTTGGGTGCAATTATGAAATTGCCAGCCAGTTCTTCTTCTTCCTCTCTTCCTACCTCTTCCCCTTCTTCCCTTGTATCTCCTCTGTAACTTGTTTTCAGATAGTTCATAAATGTAAATATATATATTAGTACGACATACTTTCCAGATGACGTTTAGTTTGAAAACTTGCTGAACTCCAAACACAAGTTCATGTGCCCGATGCACAGCGAGGCCAAAAAATACCGAAATGTCGGAGTCTGGAGCAGAGAAAAGGTGCAGGATGGGGGTGGGGCTCATGCCCAAGAAAACCCCGAACTCCTTGAGGGGTTTCAGCAAAGCATTTTTAAGTGCCAGGTGAGGGAGGGGCATCCCAGGGTACACGATCAGCTCGTGCACAATCCTCTGACTGGTGGATGTGGCGGTAACAGGGCAGACAACACTATCAACCCCCAGGCGCCAGGAGATCTGGGAGCCACGTGCTCACCGTCATCAAGGAGTTAATTTCTCCCATTTGGTGGTGGTTTTTAGTACCTGAAAAACTCAGGAAATATGCATGAGATTCTATCATCTGGGCACTTTAGAGAGGAGCTACAGCAGAGGATGTGGGGGAGAAGCCTGTTCCCGGAAGACCCCATAGGGTCCTGCTCAGTTACAGAAAGATATTGTTGATATGATAAAAAGTTTGAGTTTAAGGCACATCATTTTGATTGGCTGTGTCCTATGGCCCAGGGCGTAGGACAATACCCATCTGTGATCTGCTTGCTACCAGTCTGTTGACCTACCTACAGAACTTGAGAGTAAGCATTTATAAACCTTGATAAGCAATTTCTCAGAATAATTTTAAGTCTGTCGAGTATGTTTGTAATAATGTCTTCCAAAGAGAAGCAAGTGGTTTATCACACACTGTTTCTTCGCCTCCTCATTCCTCTTCTTCTTGCCCTCCTGGTCCTTCTCTTCCTCTAGACATAAAAATCCATGATATTGACATAAGGTACATAAACAATTGTTCTTATCAGTCAGTGTCATAGCAACTTGGTTTAAATAGTTGTTGGAGGAGGTCATGGAGAAGACAGGACAGCCGGTTCATCCGTGAGCTGGACCTGGGCAATTGGGCAGTTGGAGGCTCCTCACTCCTCACTGGCCCCTGGAATGTACGCTGTGTCCACCGTTTCTGCATCTGGAGCCATTTTCAAGGACGCAGCCTCGAGAGCACATGTGTTGCTGAGATCACCTGGACTGAGTCATGTGACTGTGATGAACCCATTTAAGACCCCTGTATGAACAAGAATCTGGCCGGCAGGTGCAAAGAGGTCTACCCGTCTTGTGGCCACCCAAGAGCAGATTTGTATGTAAGTTCCTTTGCTTAGTAAATCTGCCACCTACCGATCTGGAGTGATCTGCCTTCCTTCAGTCTCTCCTTGCTTTCCGTGTATGGGAGCCAGTTTCCAGTTTCACCCAGGGAAGTCCCGAGGCTGTCAGTCAATGACCATTATTTAAAATACTCCCTTTATGTTGTAGCTTCATTAAACAAAATTCCTTATTGCAACCTGCATATTTTGTTGAATAAAGTCCAGTTCCTCAGCTTGATCTTCAGGATCTTTCACGATGTAAGCCCAATAGAACAGTCCAAACTTCTCGTAATTCTTGGGAAAAGTTATATAGTTTCTCCTTATTGTCCATTTAACCCATTTCTCTTCCCAGAATGTTTTCTCTGCATATGTATTTATTCATTTATTCACTCATCTTATGAATATTTATTTAGCACCTACTAGATGCTGGGCAATGAGTTCCTGCCACTCAGGAACTTAATAACCAGTGTTTCTTCAAATATTTACCTCTTTTCATGGGGGGACTAGCTCAAGTCTTGCCGTCTCCATGAGGCGCAATTAGAAAAAGGACTGACTGTTGTCAGAAGTTGAGAGTCAAGACTTGGGTGTAAATCCCAGTTGGTCAAGTCACTTTACTCCTTGAGTCCCATTTGTGTCCCATCTGTAAAATGGGGTTGATAGTGACTTTTTCTTCATAAAGATTTTTTTAAAAAAAAAAGATTATATGAAATAATGATATAAAAATGCCTGGGATAATATGAACTCACTCAATGAGTAAGTTCTTTTTGCCTATGAAAAAACTTTGTTTTTATTCAAACTAATTCTGCCACCAAAGGCGTTCTTTTCTGTGTGGTACACCATACATATTCTAAACTAGTTCTTTTTCCTGTTAATATCTTCCTATTCCAATTTCCCCCTTTTTTTTTCTGGAATGCCTTCCTTTCCTTTCCCATCTGCCTATGTGTGTGTGTGTGTGTGTGTGTGTATATATATATATATATTTTTTTTTTTTTTTTCCAGGATGGGATTCATAACCTCACTTCTCTATGATCACTCACAACTCTTCTTGACTTTTTGGTATCTTCTTATAGAACTCCTTCAGCTCTTAGCTGTGTTACCTTGAGTGTTGTTGACCATTGTATTAATGCCACCTTGTCTAGCTAATGAAAATAAATATTATCTGATGGCAAGGAGAGTTCATATGTGACTTGTATTTTTCTGCTCCCTGGAGTTTAGAGCATATGATAGGTAGTTTAAAAATCCAGCAGAACCTTGACGCTGGTGAAGTGCATTGGTAAGCCATGCTATAATGCTGATGGCTGAGGGCTGGCAGGATCTACTGTTCAAGTACTTCTCTCTCGCACACCATGCTCACAAGGCAAGCGCCCCACGTTTGTCCTTCAGCAAAATGGCGAGCCCGTGTGTTTGGGCATTCTGTGCTTGCAAACAGCTGAAACGTCAACGTTTAAAACTTCAAGCACCAAGGGTTTCTTATGCTTTTGATAAAACTGGTTGTACCCCCAAAATACTTGATGGAAAAATTTTTATTTAGCCAATTATTCTGGCATGGTATTGTGTCAAAAATAGACATTCTCCAATTACCTGTCAGGTGTCAAAAATAGACATTCTCCAATTACCTGTCAGGTGTGGGCTTGAAGGCTGATTTCTGGGTAAATACAGACAAGGGAGTAACTGCTAGTCTTTGCCTGGAGGCCATGGACTTGCTTGCATTTTTCAAGCTCTGAAGGAGCAACAGCTAGCGGATGCCAAGCACCGCCTTCAGGTGCTCAATGAACTTCCCGAGGCCACATCAGCTGTCCTCAAAAGTCCCGGCTCCAGTTTATGATCAGATTACTGCATTCTGTTGATTCTCATTTTGTAGTTGGCTTTATTCCTTTGATAACTATGTAAGTTTAAAAAGTTAAAGATCTAATCTGTTCTTAGAAACAATAATTAGTACATATATGTAAACTTAAAAATGTGCAGTGTACTGTATATATGTATTTACACGCAGTGCAATGTGTATGTGCAGACTGTAATAATTCTACCTAATAAAACTGAAAAAGGAAAGCAAAAACATCCCGGCTCCAAAAAGTGTTCTTTCTCAAATGTTTTGTCTCTCAGTAGCTCTACCCAGTAACCAATGTTTGAACAATAGCGTCTGGCAAAATGGAAGGAGAAAAGCAGTGTTTTGATTTAGAAGACTGTCTTTTATTTCATTTTGACTTTAAGTATGTTGATTTTATTTGTAAAAATTACTTCAAAAAGAAGTAAGAAAAATAAAAATCCCACCATAATACAAGGACCTAATATTAGAATTGACTTTCAAATAATGGCTCTCAGGGAAGGTTTGTAATGTACCAGTGCAGTTTTCCTTAGCCTGGATGGATATACGAAAGCAGACTGCTGGCTCAAGATCCAGCTGAACAAAGAATTAATCATATAGGCCTGAATAAATTGACGCCAGCAGTGTTATTTTTGTTTGTTATTTATTTTAAATTTCAAGAAAAATGATGAGACTTGGAAATGGGTAAAAAGGAGAGCACTGAGTGTTCTTTCAGTGTCGTGGCCTGGAGTGTTGTGGCCGGGAGTGTCGTCCTGCTGAGCCTCGAGCGATTATCTGATTGTGTTTGATTATTTGACTGTCTGATTGACCAGTCGATTTTATAGCTCCGTAGGGATAGAAACTAAGTTGCAGAAAGCTGATAACAATGTAAGTTTTTCCTGTCCGCAGTGATGCGAGCAGCCTTGTCCACAGAAATGAAACGGCTCTGAAAGACAAAACAAATGAGCGAGCAAAGCAGAAACAGACTGGTAGAAACAGGAACAAACTGTCACTTGCCAAAGGGGAGGGAAGTGGGAGGTTGGACAAAATAAGTGAAGAGGATTAAGAGACATGAAGTTCCAGTTAGAAAATAAATATTTCATGGAGATGTAATGTACAGCATAGGGAAAATCGCCTATAATATTTTAATAACTTTGTATGGTGACAGATGGTTACCAGCTGATCATAGTGATCAATTCATAATGTATATAAATGTCACATCATTATGTTGTACACCTGAAACTAATATAATATTGTATGTCAACTATACTTCAATTAAAAAAAAAGAAAAAAAAAAGAAATGCAATGGCATATTGTCCCACAGAGATATAATTTTAAATGTAAAATGTATATTTTATTGACCAGTAGGATTTTAACCAGTTTTGCATTTATTAGCATTCCTAATTGCACATAGACATTCTCCAAAATCGTTTACTAGTACACTGATGAAGTAATTGAATAAATTCTTTGATATGTGTTTATTTTATGTTTGTTTGAGAGCCATAATTTACCTTTTGGAAAATTATAATTTACCAGTTTGGAGGTTCCACTGAGAAGCATGAATGGGCTCTCTTGGCAAAGAATCAAGTAAACTAGGTTTTGGATAAGTTCACTAATGTTTACTTAACCTGGACACATCCCTTCTTGGCCTCCAGAGTGAGTTCCAAGGAACAGTAAAAGTTTAGCTCTGCTTACTCTCTGTTCCTCTAGTTTTTCCTCTCTCTCTACTGACTCTGGGTTTCATTTTTTGTTCTGATTTGCCAGTAGTCAATAACATATTCTCAGCTGGTTGCATCAATGATTGGAAATTTGGGTTTATAACTGGTTGGTGATCTTCCTAGATGAGGAGGATAAATTCTCTATTGGTTGAGAGACAAAGGAGAATCTGATTGGTTAGTCTTTTTGTTTGGTTTGCTGTTGATCTATTTGTGAGCTCAAATCATTTCAGAATTGGGGGCCCACTGGGAAGGACCATAGCTCTTTAAGATCTGGACTAGTTAGTATTTCTGTGTTTATTTTTGATTCAGCTGAAGTGTGGGACTGAAGCCATAAGCTCTCTATGTGCTTGAGTGTCTGTGTGTGTGTTAGTGTCTGTAACTGAAAAAGGTTCTATCCTTTAATTATGAAAGGGGAGAAATGCTTTCCAACTTCTGGAAGGTATTAATAAATTAGATTATAATAAATTAGATTATAATGTCTCAAAGGAGCACTATTATGATTTTTCAGAGAGGTAAATAAGCACTTACATTATCTCACTATGTCCCAAATTCACAGAAAAATAGAAAAGTGAAGTTTTAATATAGTAAATATATTAATTTTTAAAAAATCCTTTTTTTTTATAGATACTGTTAATTCAGAAACATCTTAAGAATTTAAGTTGGCCTCTAATCAGATTCTATTGATTAAAGAGTCCAAGAACCTGGGTTGGTAACATCTGAACAGACAGGATTTACTAAAATTTGATCTTGTATTAAACCAAAAGACAAGCTGAAGTTAAGTCTCAACAAATTTTCAAATAATTTGTATCATTCAGATTGCATTCGCAGACTACAATACAATGAAGTCAGAAGTCAATAGCAAAAATATTAATCTTAAGAAATTTACAAAATTTCTACCAGAAGTAATAAGTAAATTTAGCAATGTCACAGAATCCAAGTTTAATATACAAAAATCAGCTATATTTCTATTTGCCAGCGATGAAGAATTGGAAACTGGAATAATAAAGAATACCATTTGCAGTAGGATCAAATATATGAAATAGTTTTTGATAAATCTAACAGAATATGGACAAGATCTGAACACTGACAGCTTTGCAACATTACTGGGAGAAATTAAGGAAGCTGGAGGCCGCTTGCCATCAGGAGTCCCCTTGTAGGATGGAGTGGAGTCAAGGCATGAGTGGCCCGTGGGATCTGGAACGGGGAAGAACGGCACGCGGCAGTGGCTTTGTCATCAGTGTTGACAACAATAGGAGGTACCTCCAGAAATCACTAGATGAAATCACCTGAGACCAATAATCCATGCGCATACATGGGACACCCTCTAAGGATTCCCAGAACTAGTTGAGAGGCATGTGAACGAGGCTGGATTTCCCTGTGAGAAGAGGGGTCACTCCTCCCCATGGTGGTGGGACACAGGAAACACAGTTTATGTGAGCAAAGGCCGCAGAGCTAGACTGACTTCCCTAGAAAGCACAAGTATCCTAGAGATGGTAGGAAGTTAGATAAGTGGGGGGCAGCTGGCAGATAACGTGGAGGAGAGAAGGCGAGAGCGGTCCAGAAGATGGTGGTACGCCCACCTTCAGGGTAAATGGGCTTCACTCCCCCGAACGAGCACCAGTAAGAAACCAGTTAGAATCAGACAGCTGAGACCACATGGTGGCAACAAGAGCCTTACCTAACAGGACCCAATGCTCACTGTAATATAATTAGCACTGTGGTTTACAGCCCTCCCCCTCACCATGGGCTTTTCTGTGTGCATCTTGGGTAAGGACGGGTGTAAAGGGGGATGGGCATGACTACGCACTCCAGGGGCAGGAGCTGTCAATCAATCAAGACACTGTCCCTAAGCAAGGGTGTAAGACAGAAGGGACAAAGAAAGACTGGGGCTGCCATCCTCTCTTGGATCAGCCCACCTTTTGTTCTTGGAGGTGTACTTTCACTTTGCTAATAAAATCCTCAACTACACAGTGCTTTTGCCTCCCATCTGAATTCTTCTCTTTTGGGCTAGACAAGAACCAAGGACTTTCCCCTTCTGGGGAGCCAGTATCTGTTGTTTCTGGATAGACTATAATTATGGGTCTCCTTTTTTTCTTATAAGTGAATAGATAAACATCCTGAATGAGTGAATGAAGTAATTAATAAATCATCCCCACTTTCCATATTGATGGAGACAGAGCCTTGGGCTGATGTTGAGGACATACAGAAATATTGAAAGATCCCAGAATCAGACTGCTAGAGTTTTTCATCTGATAGATATGCTTCCCAGAACAGACTTTACCTTCTGTAGTAGTTTGAAGCCTGCTTCCAATATAGTGAAACTTGCGTTCATATGCACACAACCTATTTAGGTTCCAGGCTTTCAAACTAAATTTCATCTCACTGAAACTTATCCAGAAATTTTTGTGACTAACCTGTAATTAGTAAAAAGAGAGGAAGAATTGGAAGAAGGAGGGAGAAAGGGAGAGAGAGAGAGAGAGAGATGTACTGAGAGAGACTGATTATGTGGTTGTGTTTATGGAAAGGTGGCCATCTTGAAAGTTAAACTTAACCAACTTAGAGTATTAACGTTATGACAATAACAGAATTGAACTTCAAGTTCACTTGTAGGGGGGAAAATCCAAGACTCCTTTCCTTGTTCCTTCTTGCCACGTTTTTCTGATTTGGGCTCCTGTAGCATGCATGGCTCATGCTACTCACTTAGCAATTAGCTAGCATTGGTTTTACCATCTGTACTGGTCCCACCTGTGTGACAGAGGAAGCAATCTCTCTCAGTTTAACCGTGAGTCTCAAAGCAGATGAGGTGCACAATTGTTACTGGATAGAGACTCCCGAATTGCATAGCCCACCAAACAGGGCAAGCTCCTGCCAAATGTGTGGGTCCTTCCCAGCTGACTGAGAAATAATTCTCAGTAGAGGCAGAGGGACAAAGTGAAGAAGAAAAAAAAAAAAAAAAAAAGAGCTGCTTTATTAATCAAAGAGAGAAGGGGAAGAAAGCAAAAAAGAAGACATGAAGCGGGGAGCCATCAGCCAGAAAGCTGGTCGAGACAGCTCCAAGCCCAGATCCGGCCACGGGGTCTTTTACTGGATGGCTTTGCCAGTGTTATCTCCATGCCGGTGGTTCCAATCATCTTCTGTTGCTGGCTCTTTCCTCCCGCAGAGCTTAGCCCTAAAACAGAAACTTCAGGAGGAAAAAGAGAACAAAGAAAGAGATACTGGGGTGTGTCCTTGGGATCGATGCAGCAGTTGTGGAACATAAAATGTCTTGTTGTATGGCTATGTCCTTGGAACCAAGGAGCCGCCACCAGATAAGAGAAACAGCCTGGTTTTCAACAGCCTGGCCCTTTCTTTCCCTTGCTGTTAGTCAGCCGGGGTCAGCAAGCCTGTGTAATCACCTCCCTCACAATGATGTTTGAAAAACCATTGTGCTGAATATAATTCCAGGATACCAGCCAAGTGATCTGGGGTTCAAAGTAGGGTTAGGAACCCTTGTGCTGGGAAAGAACCCTGAGACAGGGGCTTGGCTGCACACACAGGGTCAGGAGGGAGAGAACGTACAACTCTGGGATTCATCCTACCCCCCGGAGAGCGAGACTGGCCCTTCTGATGCGAGCTCCACTGGTGGCTGGTTTGAGGTTCACAGCGTAATTGTTGCCTTGAAGGCTGATGTGGGTACTGGGGAAGGTCTTGACTGAGGTAGAGACACAGTGACTCATTTTCAGGCAAAGACAGAAGAATGCAGTAGAGAACTTGCTAGTCACTTTCTCTGTAAAGGTTGGTAAGATTGCAGATAGAAGTGTTTTCACTACAAGAACAAAATACATTTTAAAAATTAAATTTTTTTTTTCTGAGCAGAGAAAGGTTTATTTCAGTGCTGACCAAGGATGGGGTGGCTCATGCTCAACAAAACCCCAAACTCACTGAAGGGCTTCATTAAAGGATGTTAAAAGATCAGGTAAGGGAGGAGGCTGATTGGTGGATGTGGAGGTAACAGGGCGATCAACACCATCAACCCCTAGGGGCCAGACGGTCTAGGGGCCACGTGCTCTCGATCATCAAGTAGTTAATTTCTTCCCTTTAGAAAACACAATTTTTTTTTTTAAATCTTGAAAGTTCTTCTACCCTTTTTAACAAATTCCTAGACTACTAACAACTTTCTTCCAGAAGAGCAATCCTTAAGATTTTGCGTTATCTTTTGTGATTTATTCTTTAGGATTTTTGTACCTAGAAATGGAAAAACTGAAGGAAAAGCCCTGCAAAATCTCAAAAACTCTTATTGAAAATTAAACCATGTTCTTGAAGAGGGGAAGAAAAATGGACTAGTAGACTGAGCACTGGATGGTGATTAAAAACTTGAGATTATTTTTATCTCCCCCCTTACTCTTTTATAATCCATTTCCCCCAAGTTTCATGGTAATCTGTCGGAGTGGGGGCTCAAAGGGTTGTAGATAATCATTTGAAGGCTCTCTCTGATTCCCAGATTTCTATCTCTATCTGGAATCTAAAAAAAAAAAAAAAAAAAAAAAAGACACAAATGAACTTATTAACAAAACAGAAACAAACTCAGAGACATAGAGAACAAACTTAACGGTTACTAGGGAGGAAAGGGGGTGAGAAGGGCTAAATTAAAAAAAAAATAGAAGAAACCAGGTGTGAAGTAAATGAAAGCTCTCCATACTATCTGTGCAATTTTTTGTAAATATAAAACTATTCTAAAATAAAAGACTTATTAAAAAAAAAAGAATGAATACTGACAATGTTGGTGGGATGGCTAGAGTCTTCAAAGAAGCTAAATTATTTGTGTAGAGAAAACTATTTTAGGGAAAGAATGAAGTCTTTCAAGGTAAACTGTCGAAAAATTATTAACTTCCAGAAATTGCCAGTTCATATATGGAAATATGCCTAAAGTTTAGTACAGCGACACAATACGGTCATTGGGCAGCCCACGATTCCTGTGGAATGTGCCCTAACAGGACTTTTGACATTCCAACCTCCATAGAAGTACCTGTGAACACACTTACTCCCCACCCTCAGAAGCTCACATTATTTTTTTTTAAAGCATTGAAACATTTTATTTGCTGAAATCTGTATAACACTTCTCTAAAAATTAAACAAATGTTTAAAAAAAGCTCACATTATTTACACTGCATTACAGGCTTGGGATTTTCAAAGAATAAACAAATTGCTAACTATTTATACAGACGTGCTTTTTTCTGCCCCCACAGCAGAGGATCTAAAATGGATTTAAAATGTTACATTTCTCAGTTGGTCTTTTGCAACTGATTTTTCATCCTTCCATCCTTTTCTTTTCGGATCTCTTCCCCCCACCCTTGTGGGAATGACATGCTGCATTGTACAACAGAAGCTTAATTTTAAAACGATATACTGAATTAAAGGAAGGTATGTTGGGTTAGGATGCGGGAAGACGAGACTAAAATGAGGATACGTGCATTAGGAGAGTCTTCTTTTGGACCTCAAAGTCGCTCACTCACTTCCTGTTCTAATTTATTCACTAGCAGGCTTCCCGATTCTGCTCTATTTCACTTCCAAGAGTCTAGGTGGTTAAAACTGACACAACATTGTAAACTGACTCTAACTCAATTAAAAAAAAAAAAAATTAAAAAAAAAAAAGAGTCTAGGTGGTGAGACGAAGGCAGGGATTGTGGCATTTTGGGTACAACGGGATGTCCTTTAGTCTCACCATGTTGACGAAGCACTTGGGGATGAGAATGAGACTAAAGACAGGCTCAGGGGCTGGAAGATAATCAGAGGATGCTGGTCAGACCCATTCAGGCCTATTGGAGAGAAACACAGAGTCTTTTGGCCTAGACTTGTCTATGATCCATTATGGGAGTCTAAGATTCCAGCCTGTTGCCAAGCATTATGCATTTCCTCTCAAATGGCACTGCACTGGGTAATTTTAGCTATAAATATTCACTAAAAAACCACAAAAAACCCTTCACTATCATTGTATATAGAAGGAAATGACTAAAAGCAGGAATAAAGAGGAAACACCCAGATGATATATACATGAGAGCACGTGAAGACCCTGTGATAAGTTTTAAACATATCACACATAATTTCAAATAAAAAACTACATCGTTCGTTTGTCATCTACTGTGTGAAATGGAAGTCTCAGGTGTTTCCAAATAAACATTTGAAAAAGAACAGAGGCCCTAACGGAGTTGGCTGTGCCATTGCACACCAGGCTAACTGTTAGAGCGCTGGGTTCCAGCCACCGGGAATTTAATGTGGAGCCATTAGGTTCGCTCCCCACCCAGGTGAATCCATCTGTCCGTTAGTAGCCTTTCCCGTACTCTCCAAGGCCACTCAGAAATAGTCATCAGTGAGGTTAACAGGACAGTACCCAGAGGTCATCAGGGAACAAAACTCTGTTCTGCTTCCTCCTGCTCTCAAAAGAAGCAGTTGAAATACACTTTGTTCAAAACCATTAGTTAGCCAAGTATTTTTGCACTGATATTTGGAAGCCAAGCGAGGAGCATGTGTTATAAACTCTTTCCACGCAAAATTCCTGCTTCAGATGAGCATACCGATGTTCTGATTGGGTTCTGACGCAAACGAAAATCACTATTTCTTGTGCTTTAGAGACACTGTAACTTTTCAAAATATATACAGCGATCTCTGGAAGCCAGTTCTCTTGCTCAACAAAGGAATAAGGATTTGTAAGAGTTACTTCTGGGGTATGAGGGTTAACTGCCGTCAGTATATTATTTGATTGTTGATTTAATTGGGGATTTCAAAAAGAAAAATGTCAGGTCACCGATTATCAATCCTTGTGTGAGATAGCTCCGCTATCTCAAGGGATATATACAAATTCTCCAAAAGATTTCAAACCAAACTGAATTCTAATTGCTTCAAAAACAACAATTATAGAGCCCCTAAAAGGTACCAGGGACTATACATAGAATTCTGTATATTCTTACTTATATATTTAAGCCTCTAAATAGCCTTGGGAGGTAAGAATTATTCTTATTGTAATTTTACAAAGCGGGAAACGAAGACAAAAATTAGGGAACCTGACCAACATCACATAGCTAAAAATAGCAGATCTGGGGTTTGATTTCAGTCAGGTCGGCCTTAGAGGACATGCATTTTTTTTTGCATCCAGTAACACTCATTTGTTTAGTAAAGTGTCTCCAATGGACATGGGCCTGGGTCAGCCCCGGACACACGAAGGACATCCGGCTGGTTGTGCTCAACACCAGATATCCTCAGGCCGATGCGTCATTGCCGTGTGGTCCCTGCCACGTGGCCTGCACAGATCATCACACCACCTTGATTGCCTGGCTTGTTATTTCAAAAATATAACAGGTTTATTGAGATAGAATTCACACACCATACAATTCATCCATTTAAAGTGTACAACTTAATGGCTTTCAGTATATTCACAGATTCGTGCAACTCTCACCTTCCGCATAACATACCCATCAGCAGTCACATCCCGTTCCCCCTCCTGCAGCCCTGGACCAGCAGTAGTCAGCTTTTTGTGTCCCTGGGTTTTCCTGTTCTGAACATTTCATATAAATAGAATCATTCAACACGTGGCCTTCTGTGTTTGGCTTTTTTCACTTGGTGTGGTGTCTGCGAGGTTCATCCACGTGGTTGCATATATTAGTCCTTTTTTTAAGTTGCCAAATCACACCCCAGTGTATGAATTTACCAGATTTTAAGGCTCCATTCATCCTTTGATAGACATGTCTCGATTTTTTGGCTGTTATGAATAACGTTGCTGTGAACATTAGTGTGCACGTTTTGTGTGGGTATTTGTCTTTGCAAAAGTGATTTTTCTTACTCTGCAGAGTCAGTGGATATTGGGTAGCAGGGGTACTAGATTCTGTCTTCAACAGTCAAAGCTTCAGCATCTGATTGGCTGTGAACAGCTACTTTCAGAAACCAAATGGAAAGCTTGAGTAACCTTAAGTAACCGCCTCATCCCTTCTTAATACTAAATCTTTTTTTGTGAGTGTATGAAACAAATTTAATAAATGATGGTAATAATCATGGCTAACAACAGCTGAATACTATAGACGTTCCAGGCAGCCTATGAAGTGTGCTAAACGTATTTCATCATCTAATTTTAGACCTACTCAAATGGTTTCGAATCCTTACATTCTAGAAGGTAAGATTTAAAATATATATATATAAAATGACAGACAGCTATATTTTATCTGTACTGATGACTAGGTAGGAGAGAAAAAAAAGGTTTAGCTTGAAGGAGGAAAAACTAAAAGAAAAGGCAAACTTCCCTAAATGGAAAGCTATTCAGAAGAGACTCAGTTGGATGGGTTAAAGACAGTTTCATTGACAGTATTTTATTAACAGGAAACAGGAAATAGAGTGAATTATTGTTCTTTCTTCTGGGTCTGCATACTCACAATACTATCTCAAGGTCTGCGTTTTCCAGAGGGACACAGGATTTGTTGCCAAAGCGTGATAGAAGCTAGTAAAGATTAACTAAAAAGAAATGAGGAACTGTTCTTATACAACATTTTTATTGGCTTTTGTTAAAAGTTTTCCTGCTGCAAAGTGCGCATCTCTTACCTAGGATGAAAATCCATTTGAGTAGGTTTGCCCCCTTCAACGTACTTCAAAGACCAGCGAGTGCACGTAGAGTCGAACAAACAAACAAGTAACGAGACACAAAACATCTACAGCGTGTTGTTTGCGATGTGGTATAAGTAAAGACGGATACATTTATATTCATCATAACAAATGTTATGGCCAAAAAGGCCACGACTTGTAAAGAATAATTATAATTTGTATGGTAATGACATATCCTATTAAAAGAATTATAATACATGTCAGAGAATCCACAAGAAGGCTTCTTCCTGGAAATAAAAACCAGACTTAATCAATTTGCTTCAGTATATTAGCTAAGAAAAAAACACAACGGGTGTCTCACTGAAAAGTGCATTGTGTTGATTTTGATTTTGTGTAAAGTTGACCATATAGGAGTTTTTCGTTTGGATTAAAATTCTGAATCCATAACTATGAAACAGTCTAGAAGCATCATCATTTTCAATGAACTCTAAATTACCCTTAGAATTAAAGACCATGGGAAGGATCCCTAACCTGCATTCTGCTTTAGTCCTTAAGATCCAGTTGCCAGCTGTTCTCAGTCACCTTCATTCCTTAGGAAAGACTAGGCTTTTCCATTCAGCAACCGACCCAGGAACCAGCTCTCAGCACACTAACCACGTCTTCCTTCTCTGTGTCGTACTTGTACGCTTTTGGTCCTGAAAAGAAGTAAATGTTGCCTGAAAGAGACAAAGTTGACATTGCGGTTACTGAAAACGACCTGCAAGCTTCCAACAGGGAGGGCTTGTAACTGTAACTTTCTTGAGGTGGCACCGAGGGGAGTGGGGAACGTGGCAGGAGGCGGTTAGCTAGTCCTGTGCACGGTCCTCACTGAGCTCTAAGAACCTGACACCCCTAACTTGTCAATCATCTCTCATCTCTCTCCCTGTTCCTGCCTGGGGTGTTCGGTGCTTCTGCTCAGGCTGTTCCCCTCCAGGAAGTCCCCTCCCTCGACAAACCTTTAACTGTTCCTTAAACCTCAGCTGAAGTCTTACCGTGAAGTCTACAAGTACCCATGCCTCTTCGATTTTTTTTCTTTTTCAGATGACCTCTTGCAATCATGATGACGACTACCACATAACTCAATACTAAATTATAGACTGTTTGTTTCCCAGTTATTTCATCTGTGTTGGATGGAGGGGCATTTCCCAAAGTTAGTAACCATTCCACAAGAGCAGAGACCATATCTGAAACTGTCTTTGCATTTCTGAACCATGCCCAGTTCTGTGCAACAGACTCGAGAAGAATGTGTTGACTGACTGATTCAAATGATTCCATTAAATTTATTCAACCTCGTTCAATTCAATTCAATGTTCCCAGTTGTGTGGTAGATTTCAGGAGCTGGGTGATGGAGTGGAGAAAGGAACTGGAAGGCTGAGAGCATGTGCATTCTAAAGATGAAAAGGTAATTTTGAGTGGGTGGACTTTATGACATAGCTGACTAAAGGACTGAGCCATACCTTAAAAACTTTCCATTTGTAAAGGAAGAACCACAAAGGCAGACCTTTTGTACCCTTCCTAGTGGTTCATCTGGTTAGCTAAATTTATCAGGGACTCAGGACTGAAAAAGAGTAAGAACCAAGGACTTCCATTTGGAAACCTATTTTCTGCGATGTTTAAAGCAAAGCCCAGCTTTCTTGTTACAATTTCCACAAAAAAAGGTTTCAGTGGAAAAACTCACCATTTAATTCTACTGCAGCATCTATTTGGCCATTAACTCCTGAAAATTCTTCTTCAGTGTTCTTTGGATAGTCTTTTTCCATTTTCCTTTTTCGTTCATCGTAGCTGGAAGAAGGATTATTTCATAAGTAATATCAGCAAGGGGACACTGTGCTGGTCAGGCATATTTAGCCAGGCTGACAGATGGCTTACTTTGGACCTCTCTCTGTTCCCCTGTCTCTCTGTCTCTGTCTCTCTTTCTCACATACACACATACACACACTCACACACACTCACACACACATACAAACTCTATCATTACGCTCCCAGGTTGCAAAGATTCCGGGACCACTAGTTTGGGAGTCATTTGCTTGTTGACATTCTCTAAAAAATTTCCAGATAGATTGTTTAGAATTAGTTATTCATATATTATAGCATCAAATTTCTATAACTTAAACATGATTGCCTTTCAAAGGGAGCTCTCCATACATTTTCAGTGCTTTATTTACTGCTGTCATTTCTCTCTTTCTCACTTTTCCATGTATGAGTCTCTGGGCTCACTGAACAGCTGCAAGCCCATCACAGGGGCTTTTACCAATGAGCTTCTTGCTATGTCCCCGTGTAGGAGGACTGAGCAAACAGTGCGCCGTGAATGAATGAACAACTGTGTGAATGGCCAACAGATAAATGAGAAGCAAGAAAAGCTTGAGCCTTTGCCTTCTGAATCACTGTCATTGAATTAAATTGCTTTTGTTTCCCGGAAAGATCATACAACTGACTGGATAGCAGTTTAGGCTTCTTTTTCTGAATCCACATCTACCAGGCAATGATAACTCGAAAGACTAGTTAATACAGCTCTTTGTGGTCTAAGTTACCCCTTGTGAAAAAGGCTGGGACTTGTCTGAATCAGCATGACTTGTACGAGTTCAGCATGTAGGCAGGGCTGACTCTCACCCCTTCCAGAAGACTTCATTAAACTGTGAGAAAGTCCCTTTTCCCTCAGCACATAGCTCCCAGTGGGGACATTCCCAGGGTGGACTCCCCACTCCTTTCCCACCAAAAGGTCAGACAATTTCTCCTGGTGCCCAGGCCACTGGGGAAGTTTCCTGTGGGGGCAGATCACACCCACCTTCTCCTGAAATATGCCTCTCATGGGGCAATGAGTGCACAGGCCAGGGTACAGATCTCCTACAACACTGAGGAGGATCAAACACCGGGAAGGAAGAATGCAGGCTGAGATTGACTAGTGGGTTGAGCTGCTTTACGGAGCGTTGAGGACAAGAGCGGAAGCTAACTCCTGGAAGTGGAAGTCCAAACTCCCTTTCCAGGAGAGCCATTAGGACCTTCCAGGAGGCCAAGGGAAAAACTGAGCTGTATCAGCTACTGGAAGCACAGATAAAAATGGAAGCCGTTTACTGTATTTTGTCATCATCAGAAGTGCCAATACTGAGTGTGGGGACAGGGCACCTGTATGCTTTTAGAAGGGCTGGTAGGAGTGGTGCCAGGACTGGAGTTAGGAAAGGACTGGAGGGAAAGAAGAAAGGACAGCCAGGCATATTGGCTCCCCCATGGCTTAGATTTCTTTTGTTCACTTTGTTCCAGTGTCTGAAATTTAGGTCCTTCATAATAAATATGTATGAGTTGCTCACATATTAATCTTTGTTCCCTAGGTTTTCTTCTCTCACTTCCCTGAGACAGTTGTATTGAAGAAGTGGAAGCTTGGACTAGAGGAAGTGAGGAAGGTAATTCTCAAGCTTAAAATATTGGAGGAGTGGGTTGCAAAAGGAAGCACAAAGTGATCAAGGGGCATTTGGCTTGTCTGTATCAAGATCTAGAGGGACACGTGGTGGTGGATGCTGCAGGGCATGACTGACTTTGAATTCTTTGCCTAATGGTAACCCGTATGCTCAGGGAAAATGGGAGGTGCCTCTCATGTCTTTATCCTCTTTTGTCTGCTCTGAAGAGAGGATTCAAAGCTGAGCTATTGTAATTAGAGTTCTGCTGTACCTTTGTATATGTTAAACAGGCATTTCTGAGTGATTTTGGGAACTTAATCACCACTTCTGTTGTTTTATGGAAAAGCGTGTTCTCAGTTCCAAACAAGTGACTAAAGACTGTCCACAGAGAAGCCTATTACAAGGTGGGATCTGCTTGTGTGTTTAAATTGGATGGGGATTATCTGGAAAGTATGAAAGGAGAGAGGAAGGAGCTCTTCTGAGAACAGAAAAACAAAATAATACAGGAATACATTTTAAAGAGAAAATGATGGTAAGGACCTTTAATGAAAAAGAATATGAACACAAATATATGTGCGTATGTGTGGCTGGGGCACTGTGCTGTGCACCAGAAACTGACACATTGTAACTGACTATACTTCAATTAAAAAAAGAGGTTGGGGGGAATGATGACTATTAATCCAATAGAAAGATCTGAAAAAGAGCTCTTTCCCTTTTTATCTGTCTGCTTAGTTTGCTGAGGTGGATGGAGATGCCATCTAAAATCTTATATATCTGTTCAGAGTATGCTGAAGGTAGTAAGATTATATAGGAAGAAAATTTCAGAAGAAATTTTAAAGAAGCAATGTCCAGTTGAGAATTTTAACTTTTCAATCACATTTATAAAAGCCTATACAGAAATTTCCGTAAAATTGTGAAGTCATAGTTTGTTTCCTCCATCCCCTCTCCTGTTTATGTAATTAATAGTCCCTCTGTCTTTCTGACATGACCCCTCTCTGCCCTCTTGCCTCCTAACCTATAACTGCTTTCCAAAGAGTATAACTCTCAATAAAACCTATTGCAAAGTATCAGGCTGGCACATAAATCAGCATTGTAAGGTTAGATGAAAACATGTATTCCGTTTGGACCACTTATGTAGACACTATGTAAATTGGGCCTATATAATTAACATAGAGTTATCTACTTTTCATTTTACCAAGCAACAACAGTACCATCAAACAATCAAAATATAAATTACCACCTATTTTCGTGATCATTTCACAAACAAAAGAAACTTTAACTCCAAAAAAGGCAGAAAGGAAATAATCTCAGAATACAAGATGGTTCTTGCCAATAAAACTGACCCAGACCATGTCCTCCTCTGTTTATAATATTGTGCTATTCTTACTTTTCTGTGGACTGATGAAAACTCTGTGATGATCTAGCCCTTGAGTTTTGGACAGATACTTGAACATTTCTGTCCCAGAGCAAAGAGCACAACCTGTGTGGTCAGAAGGCTCTGGGTTTGAGCTCTGACTCTGTTACCTGTTGGCGCTGTGATCAGGGAAAGTGATCTGAGCTCTGAGCCCTGGTTTCCTTATCTGGCAAATAGCAGTTCTGAGGATGAGAGAAATTCACACACGCGCACACACACGCCTGGCACATGCAGACATCAAGGGCTGGCCCAAGCTATAAGAGTTTGTGGTTTATTTTGGCTCCAAGAACAATTAACTGACTGGCTAGTTATGAGGCTGAGAGATCTGACCCGGGACCCTACGTCATCGAGGAGTTTAGTCTTTACTTAATCTTTAAACATACTTCATTAGGATAACATTTTGCAGCAGGAAGCAAGGTTGAGAAAAGGAGGAGATCGAAGGGCTAGAGAATGTTGGCGTAATGACTTATAATATATATACTATGTATATTAGGTACCTGCTAAAATCATTGTATATATTTTCTCATCACTGAGGTCTTGTTTGTGAAACCTAAACACCAACAAAATACGACTGACCTGTAACTGTGTCTATTTCCTTTACAGGCATTTGTTTCATCATTTACTATTGATGAGTGGGTATAGACATTAAATAAATCATTGCTAACAGTTAAGTTTTACTAGCAATATAGATAGCTGTCTCTTACCTTAGATACCTGATGCGGTTTTTCATATATATTATCTTAGTCTCCACCTTTGTAAGCTCAGGACTTGGGGACTGTTTAGGTAAGGTGCCTGCATGTTGTTTAATTTTATGTTCAGAACTTAGATTTGTTAGGAATTTCTGGTGTTTCAATTGTGATGATTTTTAACATATGTCAATGGCAAAGCTGACTCCATTCTGCCTTCTTTGAAGTACTGAGTGGAGAGTTGAATCTGCTAAAAGTTGCTTAAAGAAAACATGAGAAAGGGTGGCAAAAAGGGGGATTTAATGATAAATATCTAAGATATAAGTTTCAGGAAGTTTCTTCAAGGAGACCCTTCTAGCGAAATGGAATCCCCTCTGAAGTTAATAACCCACTTCTAGCCAGGAATCACATGGCCTTCATGGAGGAAGGAGCCTTTGTGATCTACACCGGAGAGGGCAGGAGGAGAGTGGTCAGGAATGAAGAGAAGGGAGAAGAGGCAGAAGCTGCTGTGTACCATCCGAGACAGGGGTCAGGAACCAGGACCCATGGGAAAGTGACTCTGAGAAAATTCTGGAACAAAGAATTTCTAACAATGTTGAAAAATACTGATGATCTCAATTGCCACCTGATTGTGTGATGAAATGCAAATTTATTTCTCCAGCCTGAATTCTCTGAGTTCAAGATCTGTATGTCCAACTCTCTTCTAGACATTTCCATCCTATGGCCCCATCAGCATGTCAAACTATGCACGTACAAACTGGAACTCCTGTCTACTCCTTTAATTTTGTTTTACTTCTTAATTTTATTCTTTCCCCATTCAATGGCCTTAGCAGCCTGGTCAAAAATCAACTGAGCATAGATCTATGGGTTTAGTTTTGGACTGTCAGTTTTATTTCATTGATCTAAATGTCTATCCTCATGTTAGTATGACACTGTCTTGATTATTGCTTTCTAGTAAGTTTTGAAATTGGGAAATCTGAGTTCTCCAACTTTGTTCTTCCTTTCAACATATTTTGGCTCTTCTGGTCTTATGAGCTTCCATATCAATTTTAAGATCAGCTTGACAATTTCTACAAGGAAACCAGTGGTATTCTGATGGGTCTGTAGATCACTTTGGGGAACAAAAGTATTAAGGCTTCTGATCCATGAACATGAGATATCTTTCTGTTTAGATCTTGTTTAATTTCTTTCAAAAATGTTTTATAGTTTTCAGACTATAAGTTCCCCACTTCTTCTGTTAAAATTTATTTCTAAGTATGTTTTTCTTCATGATGCTATTATAAGTGGAACTGTTTTCTTAGTTTCATTTTTTTGCATTGTTCATTGAAGTGTATAGAAATACAATAGATTTTTTCATATTCAACTCACACTTTGCAAACTTGATGGACCCATTTATTAGTTCTAACAGTTTTTTTCTCTTGAGTATTCCTTAGGTTTTCTATATAAATGATAATATGACATACAAAGAAAGACAGTTTTACTTTCTTTCCAATCTGGATGCCTTTTATATCATTCGGTCCTGCTTAACTGTCCTGGCTAGAACCTCCAGTAAAATGGTGGCCAGGAATGGTGAGAATGGAAATTTTTGTCTTGTTTCTGATTTAGGGGGGAAAGCATCCAATCTTTCATCACTCAGTATGATACCAGCTGTGGGCTTTCACAGATGCCTTTTATTAGATTGAAAAAGTTTCCGTTATTCCTAATTTGTTGAGTGCTTTTTAATCATGCAACAGTGTTGAATTTTGTCACATGCTTTTTCTGAATCTATTGAGATGGTTATACATTTAAAAATTTTTTTCAGTCTGTTGATATGGTGTATTACATTAACTGATTTTCAGATGATAAACTAACTTTGCATTCCTGGGAAAAAAAATTCCCACTTGGTAATGGTGTGTAATTATTTTTACATGTTGCTGGATTTAGTTTGCTAGGTTTTTTATTTTTTGGAGGATTTTTCCATCCATATTCACAAAAGATATTGGTCCGAAGTTTTATTTTCTTCTGATGCTTTTCTCTGACTTTCGTATAAGGTTAATGCTGGCCTCATACAATAAGTTGGGAAGTGTTCCTTCCTCTTCTATTTTTTGGGAAGAGTTTTTGAAAAATTGAGTATTCTTTTTTAAAAGTTTTGGTAGAATTCACCAGTGAACCATGCAGGCCTGGGCTGTTCTTTGTGGATCACTTTTTAATTGATCACTTTTTAATTGTGAATTAAACCTCTTCATTTGCTGCAGCTCTGTTCAGGTTGTCTGTTTCTTCTTGACTCAGTTTCATCACTTTGCATCTTTCCAGGAATTTGTTCATTTCCTCTAAGTTTTCTTATTTATTGGCATACAATAGTTCATTCCTCTATAATCCATTTTATTTCTGTAAGGTTGGTAGTAATGTTCCCTCTTTCATTTCTGATTTTAGTAACTTGAGTCTTCTCTTTTTCACTAAATCAGTTTAGCGAGAAGTTTGTCAATTTTCTCGATCTCTTCAAAGAACCAAATTTAGTTTTGCTGATTTTCTCAAATTGCTGAAATATTCTCTACTTCATTCATTTCCACTGTCATCTTCATTATTTCCTTTTCCCTGCTTGCTTAAGGTTTAATCTGTTCTTTTCCCCAGTGTCTTAAGTTACTGATTTCAGTTCTTTCTTCTTTTTTAACTTGAGCGTTTACAGCTATAAACTTCCCTTTGAGCACTGCCTTAACTGCATCAGTAAGTCCTCATCTGTTGTGTTTTCATTTTCACTCATCCTTAAGTATTTTCTAATTTCTCTTGTGATTTCTTCTTTGCCCCACTGGTTGTTGGAGACCGTGATGTATAATGTCCACATGTTGGTAAATTACCCCCTTTTTCCTTCTGGCATTGATTTCTAGCTTTTCTCCATTGTGATCAGAGAAGATATTTTGTATGATTTCGATGATTTTAAGTCTATTGAGGCTTGTGCTGGGGCCTAACATGTGGTCCATCCTGAACAATGCGCCACATGCACTTGAGAAGAACGTGTAGTCTGCTTTTGCTGAGTGAAGTGTTCCACAGACGTCTGTTAGGTCTGGTTGGTTGACAGCCTGTAAAAGTCTTCTCTTCCTAATGGATCTTATTGTCTGGTTGTTCTGCCTGTTATTGAAGGTGAAGCAGTGAAGTCTCTGATTATTTCAGTTGTTGTCTTCTCTCTGCTTCTTTGTTTTGTTTTGTTTTGCTCATGCATTTGGGGCTCTGCTGTTAGGCTGTCCTATATTCCTGGTAGAGTGATCCTTTTATCACTGTAAGATGTCTCTATCCTTAGTGATATTTTTTATATTAAAGTCCATTTTGCCTGATATTAGCATAGCCACCCTGGCTTTCTTAGGTTGCTTATATAATTTGCATATGTATTTTTTCATCCTTTTACTTTTATCCTATTTGTACCTTTGAATAGAGTGTGTCCCCTGTAGATAGCATACAATTGCATCTTCTTTTTTATCCAGTCTGACAGTCTTTGCAATTGATTAGATTGCTTCATCTAGTCACATTTAATATTGATACAATTAGATTTATATCTGCCATTTTACTTTGTGTTTTCTACACAGCTCATGTCTTTTTGGTTCCTTTTTCCCTCCTTAATGCTTTCTTTTGCATGAGTAAAAAAATTCCAACATGCCATTTAAATTTCTTTCATGGTTTTTTTCACTCCATTTAAAAAAGTTATTTCCTTCGTGGTTGCTATGGAGCATACCATATATTTTTGTTTGTTTGTTTTTTATTGAAGTATAGTCAGTTTACAATGTTGTGTTACGTATATGTTTTAACTTACCATAATCTGCTTCAGACTTACACTGACTTACTTCCAATGAGATACAGAAACATTCCTGTGAAGTTCTAGTTCTTACCACCCCCTCCCTTTTGTGGTATTATTGTTATGCACGATACATCTGTATCTGTTACAAATCCCTGAAATACGTTGTGGTAATTACCGTTTTATACAGTTTAGTGTTTTCTAAAAAGGATGAGAGACTAAAGGAGAAATATATATACATTTACAGTTTTTGATACATTAACCTTCCTATTTACCACTTCCAGCTCTCTCCTTTTGTTCCTGTGAATCTGAGTTACTATCTGGTGTCATTTCCTTAACCTAATACAATTCTGCTTCCACCCACTTCCTTTGTGCTGTTATTGACAAATGTTATTGACATTATCTTTCTATATATTATAGGCCCAATGATACAAATATATATATAGGTTTATACAGCTAATTTAAAAACCAGTTAAGAAAAGAAACATACATTTATCTGTCTTTTACAATTATATAATTACAGTTACTGGTGCTCTTTTTTTTTTTTTAATGTGGATTCATATTACTGACTGGGGTTACCTGCTTTTAGCCTGAACTTTCTTTAGTAATTCTCATGAGGAAGATGCTAGCAACAAATTCTCCATTTTGTTGATCTGGGAATGTCTTTATTTTGCCTTCATTTTTGAAATGTAAACTTTGTTGACTACAGGATTCTTGGTTGAGGGTTTTTCTTTAAGCACTGTGAAGGTGGTTCCCACTGCTTCCTGGCCTAACTGGCTGAGCTGACTTCCAGTCTTGTCCTTCTGTAATCCAGTCACATGGCTGCCAGATGACATTCTTTTTTTAAACATTTTTTTACTGAGTTATAGTCATTTACAAGTTGTGTTAGAATGATATTCTTATAACAAAAATCGTATTGGGTTACTTTCTTATTTAAGACATTTAAAGATATCCCTCTTTTCTATAAATTAACACTGATCTCCCTGGAAAGGCATAGGCCCTCCGTGATCTACATGCTTGGGCCACGTCTCTCACTCCAGCCCATGTTCCAATCATACTGAACTGCTTGAGGTCCCCCCCCCCCAGGCTAGTTGTCATGCCTCAGTGCCTTTGCTTCAACCGCTCTCTGTGCCTGGAAGACGTCCTGCCCCTCTCATCTGGGAAACTCCTACTCAAGTCTCAAGATGAAGCTCAGTCATTGCTTCCTCTAAGAATTCTCTCTTAACAACCTCTGCTAGAGTTGGCCATTTCCTCTTTGTTTTGCCCCACTGACCCCTGTGCAGTCTTCTATGAGGCCCCTTGTGGCACTTGGCTTGCTTTTAATTTATTTATATATATGTTTACTCTAAGACTTGTTGAGGATATTAATAACACTCAGCATGAATTGAATAATTATTATGCGACAGACATTTCACATTTTTCTCATTCATTTCCACAAGGCTGTGAAGTAGATACTATTTCTGCCTCAATTTTGAAGATGGTTAAACTAAAACAGAGGGGCGATCAGGCTGCCAGATAATTGCTGTTAGAGTTGAGATTAATGAACACTCTCTTACTCCCGTCCACACTCTGTAACAGCCAACTTTGTGCCTTCTCACGAGTGTCAAGATCCTAGTACAGAGCCTGGCACATAATCATGTCCAATATATGTAGGCTGAATGTGGTAGTTTGTCAACATATTAAAAAAATTTTTTTAAGAGTTAAAAAAACAAGATTTTGAACTCTACCTGTCTTTCCTATTTTTATTACTTATTATTACTTCTCTATGGTGACTAACAATAAAATCCTTAAATAAACAGATCCATTTCCAGGATTCTTGGGGCATCTAGGAAGGAGAGAATTTGGAAGACTGTATCCCACTTTGGATCAGTGACGCCTCCAGTCTATCTGTACAGAAAGAGTGACTTAGGAGTGTAAAAGGGCTGGGACCTGTAGATTTTCAAGTTGCTTTACACAAAATTAGAAAAGACTGCCCATCTCAAAGAATGATGGAGTTGATGGCATCCCCCGAGTCCTCAGAGACTCCTTGGTGTAATCACTGCCCTGCTATTAGTAAGCGAGGGAGAACCTCTATAGGGAGAAATTAGTCATCAGTGGTGAAAGTAATGTAAAGAAAAAAAAAAAAACTGGTTGGATCACTGGCGCTTTCTAGAAAAAGGAAAGGAAGGAATCAAAGCAAACAGATGTATGGAGAAGTAACACTTGTTAGTAAAATCTCACTGGTATGTCATTTGGTGATGTGGCACGTGATGGTGTTGGCAAGGTAGAGCCCCTTTTTGGATTTTGCTTTGTAGTTCCACCCCCCTCCCCCTGCCCCTGTTACTATTACACTGACATGTGGGTTCTCACTCTCAGAGCCTGAATCAACCTGGCCCCAAGCCAACCCTCAGTCCTCAGTAGGGGAAGTTCTTCGGTGCTTTTCTCATGACAGTCATTAATTAAAACTGGTCCCCAACCCTAGAGGTTCATGGAGAGTTTCCCTGACAACCAGCATAGCCAGAGACTTTTCTTCCCTTGGCACATTATTTGCATCACAGACTGAACTAGCATGAGGACCAGAGAAGAATCTGAGGGATGACTAAGGGAAGTAAATCCTAACACACTGTCAATGGGTGTCAGTACAGTAAAATTCTTGGTCTATAACTTGAGGCTGTGGCCGTCTGTATTTTTGAGTGCATTCATGTGCTTTACCTAGAGAACTTCATTTATCTCCTTTGCTTTTCCTTCCAGCCCTCCTGCTTCCTGTGTAGATCAGTATGTAATGGCCGGGGCTCCACTGGCCTCCTTGAATCCCATGGCAACCACGAGAGCAGAAGCTACCTTTTACCACTGGAGCAAAGAATCAGAAGGCACTTGGATCCCTAATGACCATGGACCCACCTTACCAGCTCTAAATCTGTTAAACTCCAGACATTTTACATTTATGAGAAAAAAGACCTTTCTATGTTTAAGCCACAATTACTTCTGGATCTTTCTTACTAGCAGTTGAATGTAATTGCTAACAAATACAGGGCTTCACAAGACAATAAGATGTCACCCACGTGAGACCCTGCTGAACAAAATGTATGGAAAATATCCATCAATAAAGGGGATTTTTTAATAATGATGACCCAATAGCTTTTCCTGAACTTTTGTAGGTCAAGGTTATTTGTCCTATTCCTTAGCGTGTAAACCAGTGTGTGTCGGCGAGTATGAAGTAGGAGATACCTATCGCTGAAAGGATTGTCTACGCTTTGCCAAAGGTAGAGATTTCAAGACAATGTCAGGGCCCTTCAGTTTTTAAAAAGGAAATTCCCTTTGACCAGCTCTTTGGCTGGATTGCTTTTCTGAGGAATATTGAGGTTGAAGTCATCATTTGTTAATTATCACAACTTTTTAAGCCATCCTTTGTTGATGACCATGGAAGTTCCTACTATTCCTGAGCAGTGACTCTTTTTGCACACCTACTATGTGTCAGGCAGTGTGCTGTGTATCTACATACATTGTACCACTTATTACTTTCAATAACCTGGGGAGGTTAATATCAAAAGTGCCTGCTGTGGTCTCTTTTCCTTACCAGCAAGGTGAGTTCTTTAACATTTGAGTTAAGTGCCCAAGGCCGACTTCTTAATGAATCTCTTTTATGTAGATTGCTAAAAACTTCTCCTTAATAGACACTCACAGAGGTTGAGCTGGAAAGGTTCAATACTATTTCCTCAGCGGGGATCAGGCATCGTTAAAACCAAAGACTCTCTCCTTCCCCTTCCTTAAATTTACAGAGAATGAAAAACCTCTCACCAAGCTTCTTCTGTGAGCTATTAAGCCTCAGTCCTGCCTGATCGGAGGTACATGCTTCACTGCGGCTGCTGGTGTGTGGTAGATTAGTCCAAAGATGAGGCAATAAACAGAGATAATGAAAGCCGCGAATCCCCACAACGAGAACCAGGCTGTGAACAGGCTTTGACGAATTAAGTGAATCGTCACAACTCGCACTCTCACACGCATGCCCGTACGTGCATCTTGGGGTGTCATTCTCTAAAACTCCACAGTGAGAACTGGGTTTCTCCACACCCATCCTCCTGTGTGCCAGCACGGTGATGACAACCACCTTGTCTTAAAAAGAGCTCTCGGAGAATATACCCAGCAGGTGTTAGGGACTTAATAAGTGAGTTACTGTCACTATTTCATACCGAAAGTTCCAACAGAAAAGTAGCTGGCTTAGTGGTTGAAGCCCTAGACTGGAAGTGTCAAGTCATGAGAGCCTGTGACACTATGAGCAATGCTACCAGGGCTCTGAATGCCCAGAAGAGCCGGCAGGGTCCACGCTTGTTGGACATTCATTTTTATGAAAAAAATTTCCCTTTTCATGAAATGTATCTGTGCTCAAGTTGTATTACTTTCTCAGCCCCAGACTGAGGAAGATAGTCAAATGGAAGAAGATGACAGGGATTTATTTATAAATTTATATTATGCCACAGAAATGGTCATTTCAAAATAAATAATATAGAATAAAATGAAAACCCTTGGACCAAAGATGGGTCCTTGCCTGATCCTAACTGGGACCAAAAGTGTTGAGCACAGTCAACCATTTAGCATCTGTTTTCACTTCTCTCCTGAAGTTCAGAAAAACAAGTAAAGCTAAAGTGAGAACTAGGGATAGAGAAGGTGCAGAGGCAGAGCCTGACTGAGTGGCTCCCAGTTCTTCAGCAGAAATCAAATAAGACAGTGAGATGACAGGAGAGATGTGGTGAGGCCCTGTGCACAGTGATGGGATGACTGATGGCACCTTATTCAGATCTATTTATATGAACTTCCTGCAAGACAGGTATGGAAATTGTCTATGATCCACTTTGGACAAGAAGAACCGTCATGTTCTGGGTTAGATAAAAGAACTTAGCAATAAGGCCTCTTTCTTTCAGCAAAACTTTCCTTCAAAGAGCCCCACAGTCATGACCACATTCATTTTGCACAAAATCACAGAGTATTCCGGAACGCACTGATACTCACAGAAGAGGGATCAGTTCTCCCCCCAGGCATTCCCAGTGGGTACTTCTGTGCTGGAGGCATTACATTCACTCTCTTAGGCCACTGGGGGTCCAGTTAATGAATACTTTGAAAGCTTAGGATGTTTCATGGGCTGGAGAGCAAACGATGGGATTATGGAATGAATGGTTCACTTATTTGGATGGTTCTGTCGCTTGGAGACAGCTAAATGAAACCCCAGTGGCCAAGAAGAGTCAATGGACCTATTAAAAATGTGCCTTGCATTCTTTTCAGCAAAAGGATTTTTCCTTCTCATTGACTACGCCTGGACAAGTCAAAGGAGGAAAGCCATACCTGTAGTATTCATCTCCCACAAAGAAAAGGGTCTTCTGTGCATCCTTGAGGTAGACCGCAGCATCTATCCGCTGCACGTTCCTTGGGAACCCATAGTCATAAATAGTCCGGGGAGGACCCTGCATCTGGAAGCCTCTTGTTACCCAGTAGTGGGGTCCTGGAAACAGAAATTAATGTTGACAAAAACTCTGTACCACTTAGTGATGCTCCTCACGCAGGAGGATTTGTCTGCAGGATCACAAAGGGGGCTAGTTTACGGGATATTTGTCAACGCAATAGGAGAGATAGAAGCCTCTGTTCAATTCAGTAAAAGACTTAAAACTTGCCCTGGAGGCAAAAATCCCTAGGGATGCCTTAAGCAACCATATTGATATCAATTATGTCTTAAATTTAACACTTTTTTTCAAGATGATTTTCATCTGTATAATCTCTTTTTAGTCTCATATGTACATGCGAGAGAAGGGGCAAGTGACACACAAATGCTGTGATTCTTAAATTGAAACTAGCTTTCTATCCCTGTATCTTAGCAACCAGAAGACAAGTTAAAACTGATAGTTACCACTTATGGGATAACTTCCATTGGCTAGCCATTGTCACGTCTTCAAGGTTGATGTTACTATAATCTTTTGCGCAGGAAGAAACAAAGACTCAGAGCAGTTAGATAACTTCCTAAAGGCACTCAGATGTTAAAGAGCTTGGAAGGGGTGGTGGGTACAGCTCAGTGGTAGAGCGCGTGCTCAGCATGAGGTCCTGGGTTCAATCCCCAGTAACTCCATTTAAAAAAATAACAAATAAATAATCTGAATTACTCTCCCCCCACAAAAACAAAACAAAACAAAACAAAACAAAGGGCTGGAGCCAGAGATTGGTTTCTTGTGTGTCCACCTCCTGAAGTCACCAGCGTCTTCACGCCCAGCTACTTCTGAGCAGGGCCCAACAGCAAGGGTATTGTTGTCCTGAGGGCGCCATGCTTTGTTAACTCGAAGCTCTTATACCTCGTCACTCAGGGCAGAGTCTTGGGGGCAGGGACCAGCCTTCTAGCTCCCTGGACGCTGTCACTTATCACAGAGCCTCACTAGGATAGCTCTTTGGCTTGGAAAAGAGTTCTATAGTCATTGTCATTTCTGTCATCTTCCATAGTCACTGTCATTCTGTCATCATTACAAGACAGGAGAGGGGTATTTCACACCCAATCTGAGGGGAAGGAGTGTCTGGAGCACCCTCTGTGATCACTAATGTATGCTGACAATTTCAGATGTTCCAAACACACTGGGCACTGTCCCCTGCCATCTCTTCCTGTGCAGGACCTTTGGGGTACCTTTGAAGAAGTAAGCTGTGCCCCTGTCAGCCACTTCGTAAGCTGCATCCACATTGGACATGAGCTGGGGGAAGGAGCTGGTGATGGTGCTGGGCCGGATCCCCGACATCAAGTTAACCTGCCGACGCCAGAAAATCCTGTTGGGCAAATCAATCAGAAGAAATCAAGGTCAAGGGTTGATTTAGATCTTAAGTCGAACTTGGGCTGAAACGTACCGCAAACCACACTTCAGAGGCCATTTCTAAATGCCTCTTGCCCTTGCCTGGTTTTTAAGGGAGCATCAGGTTTTGGATTCTAGTAAACAGTTCCTTCTCCTTTTTCCTTCATTTAGCATCTCTGCAACCCCTTTTCCTTCATTTATTTAAGGATGTTCAAAACACGGAAGGATATAGCAAGGAAGTAACATCAATGATTTATACACTTAAGCTACACATCTTCCCGTTCCAAGTATCATTTGCTACAAATTTCCCTTTCCTCTTCTGGCCTTTTAAAAATTAGAATCTCATAAAGACCATCCAGGTACACTTTATGAATATTATATAAATGAGCCAAGACTTTGTAGTTGGGAGATGCTAATTATTTCCAGTAAAAACAGCAAAGACATTAACAATTATAAATTATGTTGCCTGTGTACTTATCCAGCGAAAGTGTTTATACTTTTGGACTCGATGGCCAGGTATACACACACATTATCTTGAGGGTTAGCAACTCAACCATCCACTTATTCAATATTATTTCCATAAAATTGTGGGAGTATGCTTGCGGTTACTGGGCTGAAACTTTCAAGGTAAATGTGGTCCCTTTTGAATTTCAGATGTGAAAATCATTCTTATAAAATACGAATAGCTTACTTGATTCCACAGGAGCTGGAATCAATACATAAAATGATTTGTGGACAGGGGAATTGGAATCAATACATAAAATGATTTGTGGAAATTGTAATAAAGTTTTGACATTTCACTTTCCGTGTAGTTAGTTTTGGAACGCCTCAAATCTTATGTTGAGTTTTAGTTAATTTCACAAATGTTTATGGCGCACCTATCAGCAGGCACCAAGGTAGACATCAAAGATGAAACACTGAACAAGACCCAGGCCCTGCTCTCAAGAAGCTTGTAATCTAGTAGCAGAGACAGAGAAGTGACTGAGCAATTATAATTTAGAGCAATCTGTGCAGCAAAGAGTTAAGTTCACGACGCTCTGGGAACAGTCTCCCCACAGCGGGGATGTGCTGATGCATTTAGGGGTCTGGTGAAGCCATGCAGGTGAGGCACTTCAAGCTGATGACGAAATCTAAACGAGAGCTATGTTTAGAGAAATGTTTCTTCATTACTAGCAGCATCCTGATGCAGAAGGAAAAGCACATGGTGTTTTAGAAGATTAGAGGCAGGAGTTCCAATGACACTACTGACCAGTCTCTCCAAGTCTGTTTCATAATCTCTTAAATGCAAATAACAACGCCTAGTCTAGCGCATGAGATCATGATGGGGCTCAAAAGAGATGATGCCTATGAAAGTACTTCACAAACTGTAAAGTGCCACCTGGGAGATATTGCCATTTAAATAAAAAATTATTATCTGGGCACCCACCATGGACAATACTCAGTGTGGCAGGGGTCCATTGAAGGTACACTTCCTGGCCCCAGGCTCTCCACATCCCAGCCTTACCTAGATCATCTGTATTAACAGCTGAAAAAGAGAGACCCAGAAAGGCAGATGGCCCCAAAAGTCAGTGGGTGGTTAGGGGTAGACAGAACCAACTGGACCCTAGCTGTCCTGATTTCCATCACATGTCCTATTTCATCTACTTGCTTCGTCTCAGCCTTGTGTTTTTCTTTGTTAATAACTTCACCTCTTGCCCGATCAGACTTCGCCCTTAATGAAGGCAAGAGAGACTGCTTTCTCCCTCTCCTTTCTCTTTGCCACCACGAAATGAGCACAGGTTTGGGTACCCAGAAGACTCAGGCAGTAAGAGTAGATAAACAGGTCATGTCAACAGTCTGTAATCACATCTTTGATAAGGAGGGCAAAATAATGGACTAATTGGGAACCTGGTGAAGAACCCAGAAGCATGTGTTTTTCAATTAATTCAATTCAATACATAATTCTGAAAGGTGAACTCTGTTAAAGGCACTGTGCTAGATGCTCACGAAGTCACAAAGTGTGCCCTTCAGGCGACGGTAATGATGGGGATGAGGAAGTGAGAAGAGCGGGTAGGAGGAGGGGCAGACATTTCCTCCATTAACCAGGCTCCCCCTGAATTATGTCTCTGCTGAGGTACAGCTGACTTCCAGCTGCTTTCCCTTGGGTACCCGAAAGCTGGGAAGTATTTTCTCTCATTTCTCACTGAAAAATCAACAAGTGACTTTAGGCAAAATTAAACCCGATTTTTCATTTGAAGTTACAGGACACTGATGTCCCAAACGACTGAACATGAGAGGCCGTAAAGTGAAGTGATTAAGTAGGCAAACCAGAAAGGTACTTTTGGGATTTTTTCCTGGTAGTAGAATCCTACATTCCTGACCCAATACACCTTGATTTCGGATGACGTGGGTATTGTGAAGACTAAACTCAAGTAAACTAGTCATTCTAAGCCAAGAGTGAATTTGTGCCCTGGGGCACATTTGGAAATGTCTGGTGACAGTTTTGGCTGTCACAACCAGGAATGGGCAAAGCTCCTGGAGTCTGGTGAGTAGAGACTAAAGACCCTCAATGCACAGAACAGCCCAACATGACAGAGACTTGCCTGGCTCAAAATATCAGTATTGCCGAAGCTAAGAAAACTTAGTTTAAACACTGTCATGGCATATTATAATGTATACACTATATGCCTAAGGTCGGAATAAACACTGCCTCTACGTGATACTTCGGTAAAGCATCACAAATTCCAAAAGAATCTGGAATCATGAGAATTTCCAGTCCACTAATGAAGAAAAATTGCATCTGGTGTGTAATAAAGCAATAGAACACACACTGAGAGGATTAAAAACTGAGAGCTATAGATTACAATAATAAATAAATTAAAATTGACCAAAAAAAAAAAAAAAGATCTAGCAAGTAACCTCTTAATGCCTCTGTAAATGGACTTAGAAGCAAATAAAAAAAATCTATGGACTTGGAAAAGAACAACTGCAGGATATACTGGAACTGAAAAAGAAAATAAACTTCGTATCAATGGCCTGAAATCTGATCTTTGATAAGGAGGGCAAAACAATGGAGCTCACTGATATTACAGACCTGTTGGTAGATATTTAGCTGCACTGATGACCTTTGTGTAGCCAGGAGCCAACGGTGTGCCTGCCACGTAATCAGGGCTCAGTAAATACTTATTGGCTAAATAAATGAGTGTCAGAGGGTTGAGTGGAAATTATCTGATCATTGATTTTCATAATCTCATATTCATTCCCCTTTACTAAAAAACCACAATGAATTCATCAAGTTTGTGATTAGGTAACTGGTAACATTCACCTGGCCTCTTACAGCTCTTTGCCAATCCTGTGAGCTCCTTGGGGCCAGGCCCTGTATTATTATTATTATTATTATTGTTGTTGTTGTTATTATTATTATTATTATTATTTAACTGAAGTATAGTCAGTTACACTGTGTCAATTTCTGGCACACAGCACCATGTCCCAGTCCAGGTCATATATTATTCATCTTTGTATTCTTGGGTTTAGCAAGTGTCTGGCACATCTAGGGACTTGATCCATGTGTGTCGAACTTTGGTTCGTTTTTGGTACACCCCGCTGTCCCCACTCCCCACCTGAGTAAACTGATCCCATCAGCCTTTCAATTTCAGAAGCTTCACCTACTGTTTGCTGACTGTCAAGGTAACCCAGCAGGAGCTGATGGGTGCTTTCCTTTTCCACTGTCTTTACCCCTAAATTTCCTTGACTGTCTTCTTCTCTGTCTCCCTGTGCCCTAGTTTCAGGGGCAAGAGGTGTCTTTCTTTCTGTCTTTTGATGCTCTCAGTTGAATTGCTGCTTCTCTCCCCTGAGGCTGGGCACTGAGGTGCAGGGAGAGAACCAAGGGGTGCTTGAGACCTGGTTTTATTATTGGATGGGTGACCTTGTAAGAGTTACTTAATTTTTCTGAGACTCAACTTCCTTCTGTCAAATAATAATAATGATAATATCCATGCTAATACTTCAAAGGATCAATTGAGATAATGCATATGAAAACAGTTTATAAACTATGGACTGAGGTGGGAAGCCCCATAAAAAAAGACCAGCAAGACCCCCCAGGCAGGGCCACTACTCTCCTGCCAGCACCACCTGGTTCCCTGGCCCAGAGGCTCTATTTCAATTTTTGCCTCTGAAATGGCTTACTTCTAGGAAAGTGGAACTTACCCCTAAAATTCTATTGGTTCCCTGAGCTCACTCCTGATTGGTTCTTTCTTTCCCTCCTGATTGGTCCATTTGTAGTACTTCATTTGCATGAAGCTGACTCCTGATTCGTTATTTCTCTCCATCCTGATTTGTCCATTTCTACAAAGCCCGTTCCTAATTAGTCAACTTTTGTTATACCTTATTTGCATATGATGTTGCAAAGTGTAAACTGGCAGCCTATAAAAGCTTGTGTAAACCTACAGACGGGGTCCAGAGCTTGGAGTGTTAACTCCTCTGGGCCAGCTGGTGTAATAAACCTGAGTCCTCCAATTCTCCGAGTACTGCTTGGTCTCTCGCCTGGATCCAGGTTGCTGTCACAACTGAGCTGTAACACCGAGCTATAACACTGAGCTGAAACATGTTTTCCTGCAACAGACTACTCAACCAATTATTTGTAGATACTTTAAAAAGACATGTTTTCACTCTACAAGTTGATTAATGGTGTAAAACTTAAACTTACAGTTTATCAACAGAGCTAAGTTTCCTTCTAAATTTGTCTCACTGATATAAAATTTTGTCGCCGGAAACTTTGAAGTACAAATAATGACATCACTGATCAAGAAGCCATTCATCTGGGGGCAAGCTCACTAACCAGGGCTGTTTTTATCAGAATGTTTTAGAGGCCAAGAAATCAACCATGCATCATCCATCTCATTAAGCCCAAGAAAAATTAAAACACAGCTTTTAAAATTAAAAACCCACATGTAGACAGTGTTTAAAAATAGTCAAAGCTGTGCACAGTGTCCTTAAGTGTTTATACCCATCTGAGGAGTCAATGGGGATCCATATTTATAAGCCATCACCCGTGAAGATGTAAAGAATCTTGTCCTTAGTGAGAAGGAGGGAGTTCAGAAGAAATTACAATGAGTCAGGGATCTTAGCACACCTTCCGCCTCTTTGTCTGATTTGTAATACGTAACAGAGAACCAGTCTAAGGAAATACAATGCCATTTGTTGACTTTCAATGAAGCGACTTTAGAGCCAGTAAAGAAATATCCCCGGGGAGAATGAAGGAAGAAGACTTTCTCTTCTGTTGTGCAGACTTTCCTTGAGCCCCCGGGGTCCCAGGAGATGGAAGCTGCCAACAGTGCCATCTCCTAGCTGTGGCACCTGACTTTATGGTCCCTTTGCCCCATAGTGATTTGCACTCCTTTTTCCTTTTTTCCTTCAGTGGCTCCTTCTCACTCATGTCTTCAAATGTGCCCTGGTATTTCTCCTCTTGAAACATCCTCATTGGACCCTGCTGCCTCTTCCCGGTACTGTCTTGACTCTTCGTTATTAACAAGATTCTCAAGTGAATGGTCTACCTTTACCATCAGCATTTGCTCCCTGCCGTTTGCGTTTTCACTCGTCATGATCTGGATGCCTTCCTCGCTCTCTCTCTAAAACTACTTTCCTTTGTTACCCTGGCCAGTCAGTCCCTTCCCTTTAGTTCTCAATCTGTTGACCTCAGAGACATTTTCCACTGTCGATCAGTTAAAAAAAAAAAAAAAAAGATAACCCTCTTTTCTCTGATTTGTCTTGGGCTCCATTACAGTCTGTCTCTGATGTCAGGTAGACCTAGGTTAAAGTTCTAGCCAGGGGAAAGAACTGAATTAAATAATCAAGTGCCTGTAATATGCTTAGCATAACCCAGAGCACATTGCAAGTGATCGTGAAACGCTAGCTCTTGTTATTCTGATTATTAGAGTTTATTTTCCAATCTTTGCCTCGTCCGTGTGGGAGAGTCTATAAAGTATAAAGCTTATAGGTTATAGACTGTGACCTCCCCCTGAGGACTAGCTTATTTCTATAAAACCCCACTAGAATTGTTATCACCTTAAACCCGACACATCCACAATTGAGTTTTGCTTCATGTGTCCAACAAACATTTTTGATTTTGTTATCTATGTGAGCGATGCTGCTACCTTTGGCTCCTCCTTTTCCACCATTCTCACCAAATTAGCAGCTAAGACCTGTTTCAGGAGGCCTCTCACACACACCCTTCTCTCCAGTTCCTACTTGCATGACCCTTAACCTGTTATTCTTTGCATTCTAATCTACGATACATAACCTCTTCCAAAATGTGACAATTAAGGGATTGACAGATGTCTTAAAAGAAAGCATCTAATAGTGAGAATAAAACAGAATGTGGACAAGCCTACCCAACATTTTTGAGAAACCTGGAGAGTCCAGAGCCCCCTCCTCCTTGTGGCTCTCCATCCGACCTGCAGGCCAAAGGCCCGGGAGCCGAGGGACCGCCCCGAAGTGCATTCCAGTCAAGGCATTCGTTCATTCAAGTACAAACTCAGCATTCTCTTTGGAGTCCCATTGCTCAAGCAGAAGGTTCCTGGGCCAGGGCTAGGATGCACCTGACACTGGGAGAGGGCAGACCCGGCTGCAGTGGCGTGTCTGCTGGGCTCTGAGACCTGGGCCTGGCTTTCTTATCTCCAAAGGATTTGGACGTGATCAACCTTTACATTTATTCCCTAGGTAAAGTGCTATTATTCTTCTGAGGTCTTTAGCTGACTGTGAAAGTCTTGATTTTATTGTTAAAATTGTATCATGGAAAACCCAGAATAATCTGAGAGAGGCAAATAGCATTCAGACATGATTGCAGTTCTAGTCATTTTGAGGAAGTCTGGGATGGTCTTTCTATTTTGTCATGTCTTATAAAGGGTAAATCTATGGGAATTAAATATATACATATATATTTATATGCGTGTGAATGGCAGATATGCTTATGACTTTCAACTTATGATAGCTGCAGTTTATTTCTCTTCAAACAGAATATTTGAAGGTGCCAAGTTGCCTTTATCCACTGAGGAGACTGGGTAAACATCTCACGGTTACTTGAAAAGGCACTGCATTACATCCTGCTTTGGAAACAAACCGTGTGGTTATTACATCCACAGCCTGAAATGTCTCATCAACAGATTATTGTTAGTGGTGGGGAATTCCAGGCTGGTGTTTGGGGGGGGGGGAAGACTGGGAACCCTTTCATAATGGCCCCCTGGTTGCTGTGATGGCTGTGGCTTAAAAGAATTCTTTGTTCTTTGTCCAGGTTTAGCAAGCACTTGGGGACTTTTGGTGACAGCCGGTAGGGGATCAGAGTCATGGGATTCCAGCTCTCAATGGCACCGTTGGAGGTACGCCAGGGCCGTTAGGAGCACGGGCTCTGGCTTAGGATGTGGGTTCCAGCCCACAGAGCCAGACGCTCATTAGTTTAGGGTTGGTTAGATAAGTTACAATTTATCTATATACTGGGATAATACACATGCATACCAGTTGGGTGTGGGTCCCAGCTCCATCCCTCACTGGCTATGTGAGCTTGAACAAGTTGTGTATCTTTTCTTTGTAAAGGGAGAAACAATTCATGCCTCACGGGGCTGTTGTAAGGAGTTGATACCAAAGCGCTTAGCACAGTAGGTACTGAGCACATCGAAGTAGCTATGAGTATCAGACAGCGCCTCATTTTAAAGAGAAGGAAGAGAGGTGCAAAGTCCATGGGGGGTTAATGGCAACTCCAGTGCTGAAGGGTACATCTCCTGACTCCCCCTCCACCCTGTTGGTCTTCCTAGTTCTTTGGAATCACCTGCCCCACCGTAATAGCTCATCAGATCCGAAATGGGAGAAGACGAGGAGGTGAGGGCTGAGCAGATACAAGTCAGCCAGCCATCTTCCCTTCCTTAATCCTGTCCCTGACCGCTCCTTTCTAAATGTCCCATACCTCTATGCCTCCCTTTCTGTTCCGTTACACCCTCAGTATTTAGAGTCAAGATTTTGTCAAAAGATGTAATCTCATCAATTAGTCATTAGCAATTATTGAATGCTTATAGTTTGATAAACAGAAGGTTAAAAAATTTTTTTTTGCTTTTTTAAGAAAACGATTATCATTGCCTGCAAAGACATACTATCTTTGACTGTACTGTCTCCTTTGTCTCTATTGGAGCCACTGATATTACAAAAAGAATGAGCCACGTGCTGCCCTGGGGCACAGGTGTGACACGCACTCCTCTGGACAATGTAGAGTCTGACAAGGTTACCTCTCAGATGAAGCTGCTGCTACCCTGCACGGTGTCCAGGCTCCTCCTGCTTGGCACCTTGCCTGTCACTCCAGGGTCAATGCCTACCAGTTCTGTTTTGGTTTACTTTTTGGTAGCAAGCAATCAAAATAAAGTAAATAATCAATGAAGTCAAGTCTTAATAAAAAACAATCAACAAATAGATAATAACAAAAGATACCCCAGGTTGGTTGTTTCTATGCTTTAATCTGTTGTACACATTTTTTTTTCCTTTTCTTTTTTTATCTTAAGTGGAAACTTTTTTTCACTTGAATACATTTATTTCATTTATTTAATTTTTTTTTAAATGGAGGTACTGGGGATTGAACCCAGGCCCTCGTTCATGCTAACCATGTGCCGACTGCTGAGCTATACCCCACCCCTCTGTTGCACATAATTTTTGATTCTCACTCGTAAATATAGTAACTGCCTTTTATTGAGCACTCACTATGCACCTGGCACATAACTTACCCAGAGGCACCTCATCAGTAAGAAACACGGCCAGGATTTAAAACAACTTAGCCTAAGGCTAAAGCCTGGGCTCCTGAGCTTTCCTCCAATTTGCCTTTGAGCAGTGGATACCCATCCTTTGCTGAAGATTTAGTGCAGCTATTTCTAATTTTTAAAAATCAGAAGCCATCCAGATGCTCATTAGCTTAGGATTGGTTAAATAAGTTATGATTTAACTATATATTGGGATAATATACATATAGAAAATAAGATAAAAATTAACATTCATTGACATGGAAAAAAGAGAGATGGCTGAGGGAAGAAATTGACAAATCACATCTTGCAAAATCCCCTTTCTGGGGCCACCCTGTTCCCACTCCTGTCTCTACAATAAATCTCTATCTGGAGAAGAAGCCTGGAAGGACGAATTTCACACTGTGATGGCTCTGTGTTATGGGCTGGACGCTTGTGTCCCCTGGATGTGCTGGCATTTGGACAGGACCAGTGGGAGGTGATTCGGGTTTGATGAGGTCATGAGGATGGGGCTGATGGGCTTGGTGCCCTCCTAAAAAGAGACGCCACAGCGTTTCTCTCTCTTGGTCTAAATGCCCACAACAGAGGTCACCTGAGCACGCAGCACGAGGGCAGTGCTTTCTGAACGTCTCCCCCTCATCTAACCGTGAGGTGTGCAAAGACAGGGGACTACTGAGCTGTCTTTATAGCTCTGGTCACCGCATCAGTGTTCAGCACCCTGCATGAGCTCAACAAACCTTTTTCCAATAAAGGAAAGAGAATGAAACAGAACGTCACGCGTGCGCATGCGTGAGCGCACTCTGCCTCTTCTGGGGCGGCGAGTTCTGGCCCCCGGGAAGCGGGGAGCCGGGGTGGGTGTTGGTGTCCTGGTCCAAAGGGAAAGGAATTGCAGTAACTGCAGCCACGCTCCCTGAGAAGCCACAGTGTGAGGGAAAAAAAGGACTAATTTAACTTAAACTCATGAGATTTCCAACAAATCTTCATGCTTCACCGCAGTCACGATCTCCTACTAACTGGACTTGCAGCTGCCGCGGGGAAACCCGCCCAGCGTGGCCTTTACCCACGACTTCCCTCTGTCACAGAAGGCCCAACGCTAGTCTCAGCTTCCTTCAAGCACAATTGTGGCAGCAGGTGTCTTTTTATTAATCTGCTGTGACCACTGATAGAAAACAAGTAACACGCGGTCTGGGCGCGATTACAGCACTACTCATAGCAACCCGCTCTCTCGCCCAAAATGACGCTCAACAGAATGGTCGCGGTCTCTGCTCCAAGCTAGCTGCGCCTGATAATGGCTACTGTGGCATTAACCAACCACACTTAGCATTCCTTCACATCTGCCCGCATACATTTTTAAAATCCATATTATTTATATGCTCTGGGTCTATGACTCATAACTGAATGAAAAAGACATCTGAAAAATAGCTCTGTAACAATAAAAATACTGACAAATGAGGGTCAACCAGCTACCACCGCTAATCATGGTCACTCCTGCAGCCTCCATTGCTGTATAATTGCAGCTACTCCTATAGTATCTTCATTAAAAATCCAGCATCTCTAGTATCATAACTTACTCACTCTCCCATGCCATTAAAGTTAAATGCCATCTCCAGCTCATCATTCTTTACAACTCACAGACTTACTGAAACTTCTATTAATGAGCCCCAAGGAAACATTCCTGAAACAGCAATAACAGAAACTCACATTTCAGGGTATTTCTTAGTAGCTGTAACTGTAATTAACAAGAACCTACCGACATCCCCTCTTTCTCTGTGCCTTCTGACAGCGAACTGACCATCGAAAAGCCAGGAGGCCTTGAGAAAGAGGGGTTTAGGAAGAATACTGACTTTAGAATCATCCACCTGTCTGTCTGTCCATCTGATCATCCATCCATCCAGTCATCCATCCATCCATCCATCCATCCATCCATCCAGGCAACAACCCTTCTGTCCATCTTTCCATCTCTCCAACTCTCATTAACAAATATTTATTGAGAACATATTATGTGCGGTCACTAGGGACACAGTGGTGAACAAAACAGACATCGGATAAATCTGGGTTGGTGTCATAACTCAGCCACTTAATAAAACGGTGTTTCCTTGTGAAACTTACGTGTTCTCTTGAGGGCCTTTCCTCACCTGTAAATTTGGGTTCTGACTTCTGCTCCACAGTGAAACAGGTTAGAAGAAAGACTGTACTTACATGAAAAAAAACACTCAGCCAGTGCCAAGAGCATAGCAGGTGCTCCCCAAGGGGTAGCTTTGGCAGTTGCATGTCTCCCCGGTGATTCCTGCCTCCCGTCTTACAGCCACACAGGACAGCCTTTCTGCACCATCTCTTCACACTTGGCAGCAACAAGGACCTCCAGCGCGACCCGCGCCTGGATTTGGAACTGAGCCCTGGCAAGAGCTGGTGGCACATCTTAGACTTACCGGTCCCGGAAGAACAAGAGCTCCTTCCCCAGCATTGTCACGGCATCGAAGGACGAGCCAGAGTCGCAGAGGTCGGGGATGGATGGATTATGAGGGGAGGCGTGGGGCACCGTGGGCTTCCCTGGGAATGTTTTCCGAGGTCCTAGGATTCAAAGTGACTTGGTCAAAATGGTGCCAAGATCTAGAGTCCCTGTGCTTCTGCTCCCGAGACCCTCTATCACGGCATGTGACAAGGTGGCAGAGCACGGCTGTCAACGACGGGCAGACCTGGGCTGGAATCCCGGCTTCACTAGTTCTCTTTCCTGATACAGGCAAATAATTTAACCTCCCTAAGCCGCAGTTTCCTCACAGTAAAATGGGAGAGGGCAATAATGGTACCTACCTCCCAAGGCGTTTGTGAGAATTAAGTAATGCCTGAGACACAGTTGGTGGAGTGCTTGGCACATAATAAAAGTTCAAAAAGTGGTGGCTATTTTTATTATTATGCAAAACTTCTTTGATAGCTACAGGTATTCCAAATTAGAAATATACTTTTTAAAATTGCCTCTGATTTTTTTTTTGTAACTGAGTACTTTTGTTCTTAATACGATTATAACTTGTGTATTTTCGTGTTATTTTCATACAACTTCTGGGTGTCCTGCCCTGTGCATAAGCCTTTTTTTTTTTTTTTAATGAATTATAGCTAGTTTACAATGTTGTGTCAATTTCTGGTGCACAGCACAATGTTTCAGTCATACATATACATACATATATTCTTTTCTATTATAGGTTACTACAAGATATTGAATATAGTTCCCTGTGCTATACAGTAAAAACTTGCTGTTTATAAGCTCTTTTCTTAGGCACCCAGGAAAGACTGGGCGAATTCTTGTGGCACTGAAGAACACTGGAGGTGTTGGCTATTGAAAAGCGTCTTCTGGTGGATCCTCTGGGAACGCGGGACCCGCCCCTTGGGAGAGCTGCTGGTGAGTTTTCATGTCCCACCCTGTTCCTGGGACTGTCCGGCAGCTACAGGGGAGGGATGGTCCCTGTGCTTGACCGAGTGTTGTTGTGACCAGAACTGAGGGTCAGGGAAGGAGTGAGGCACAGCCGAGGGTCCATGAAGGGCGAGGGCTGGGTGAGATTGGCGTGGAGAAGGATCAGCAATGGGGTGAAGATCGGAGCGGGGCTGAGCCTTTGGGGAAAGATCAGAACCTGGAAATTGGTCAGACAGAAATGGGCTACCATTTCTTAAACATTGACTACATGCCACATACTTTACCAAAGGCCGGGGTGGTTGATGTGTGTGCTTCCTGGTGATGGAAACCCAGGTTTCTGTGTTTTGTTCACCTGTGTCAAAGTGACCTTGTCAAAACAGAAGCTTCAGCTCCTGGCTGAGTAGCAGTGGCCATCAGCATGGTGGTGTCTCCAGTTCACAAGGACCCATGAGGGGCAGGCAAGGATTCAGACTGGGTCCTTCTCGGTGGCCAGGGGAACTGCTTCACCTTGGAGTCCTGGGGCCAAGTTTGTAAAACGGAGACATTCACACCCAAGGGCGGAGCGGGACCGACATACACCCTCTCTCTGAAGGGACAGAGCTGGCCGGACACTTCCTGGGATGGAACTGATCTCTTCTGCCCCAGTTCCCTGCAGACTCTGACCGCAGATGTGTGTGCCCATTGCTAGACAGCAGAGAGCCGGCCAGCACACAGGAAGGCATGGGAGGGGGCAGCTGGGTCTACGCCCTTTTCTAGGCTGAGAAGATGGGGAGAGGCTCCGACAGGTAAAGGGTGAATAATTAGGCTCTGAGGCTTAAGGGAAAGTCAGTTTCCTAGACTCTTCAGCTTTTTATCCATTAAACAAAAAATCTTGAGATCTAATGATGCTTCAGGACTCCTTCCCATGGATTAATGGATTTGTCTTTTCGTTAAAGAAAATTGGATGTAGATTTCCTAGTAATCCTTTATTACCTTTGAAACCATCATGATTCCTGTTTTTAGGAAGATAAGGTCATTTATCTACAAATGGATAAGCACCATATATGCGAACCATAAAAACATCCATCCTCTCCCCGTGTCTAACTCCCAACCTCCACTCAAAAGACACACAAATGAGTGTATTTTCTATGGCCGTCAAGGGACCAATATGCTCTGAAGGAAAGCTGTAAAATTTAATTGTACATCTTAGAAAAAAACCTACTCATATCTGGTAAAAAAGCTCTTTGTAAGAGGGCACAGTTGGAGCAGTGGTCTCCAGCCTAATCTTTACATATGCAGGTCACTCCTGGAAAAGTATACTTTCTTTAAGTTGGAGACCGAATGCCTGTCACTTGCAGAGTTTGGGGTCAAGGAAGTGTCGCGACTGTACCGTACAGCGCCTGGATGCCTTTCACGTCGTCCTTGGGGAGGTGGAATCCGTAGGGATGCTTGTACTTGTAAGTTGGGTACATCAGTGCTGATGGGTCCGTGGAATGGGCCAGGCCCAGGGCGTGGCCAAATTCATGAGCAGCCACGGTGAATAAATTGAAACCTAGACAACATGAGAGAGAGAAAGACAGCATCAACCCAGGGTTTTACTTCCACTATCCCCTGCCTTCACAGGAGAGTTTATGCTCAAATCACAGTTTATTCCTTTTCTGTTCGGAACTGGGTTACTCAAGGTCAGTGGGTTGTTCTGGCAGCTAGCTTTGCTGGCTTTAGTCTGGTTCTTCCCCCCTTGGCTAGGAGGGGTTTGGGGTGGAGGAGGGGGGAAACGTAAATCCGTCCGCTTCGCTCACTGTCCATGGTGCTCACTAGGTTGGTAAAGAAGGGCCTTAGAGCTGACGGGGGCAGTGACACCTAGATGTAGGCCACAGATGCTTTACTGGCGCCCTGCTATTGTAGCCTACTCCCTTTTATCCACACACGGTCCACACTGAAGGTTTCCGGATGACATGCAGAATATCATGGAACTTTTATACCCATCCCCATCGCACGTCTCAGGAAACGACCGATTCCCTCAGGCCATTTCAAGCCTATTTCCAAGTACAAGTAAGAAACAAAAAATCTAAATAGTTGAAGGAAAAGAGAGTTGTGCGTTGAGGAGGGGGTGGCCGCTTCTTGAGATTACGCGCTAAGAGCCAGAGACCAGACAAGCGTACAGCACGACTGAGGGTGGGTCTTTTCCCTTATGTGTGCCCTTTTGGATTTTTGGCTTACTTGTTTTTCCTAGCCAGCCCCCCTAGTTAAAGGGTGGCTTGGGACGTTGAACCTCAGGGTTTCATGATGGAGGCCCAGAAGAAGGTACAATATTTTCCAGGTTATGATGAATGTGCATATATATACCATTCGTTCCCATAGTCCACTTCTCAGCATTGTCGAAATGTGTATCTCCTCCCAGGCCTTCTCCAGGTGCAAATGCATGGGCGAGAGTCCCTCGAGGCCCATCGAATGGGTAGGAATCCCCGTGATCTAAACAAGCGGGGAGAAACGCCAACAGGTCTTAGTCCTTCTGGCAATTTTTCAGGGGTTCATAACATCGCAGGAAATGAACAACTTTTTGAATAGCATTGACCCTTCTCGTGCAAAGAGATTGACTCTCTAATGTTTATTTTTTATAAGAAGCAGCTCACATGCCAATGAGTAATCTGTCCATTAAAAAATTAAAAGGGATGTTTTGCATTTTAAAGATGGTAAGCATTAAAAATTAAAAAAGTTCTTTTGTGGTTGTTTTTATTGCAATGTCTGTTAATTGGCACAAGGCATACCGTAGACTGTGACCATGCCGCAGATTACAAAAGGAGAAAGAACAGATGGACATTTTGTAGCAACCTCGTCCACTGACTGGAATGGGAACGTACTGGCACAGTGCCTTTAACATATGATTTGACTAAGACAATTACAGTAAATCGAACAAGTGTGTGCTTTCTGTTTCTACAGCACAATACAGTACAATTTAAGGAAGTGCCAAAAAAAGGAGAAAATTTCTGTGTAATTTTGATATGTTTTCATGCGTAAAACTCAAGAAAGCAATCAAGGTGTTTATAAAATTACAACTTTTAAAGCTTAATGTGTTTTTGTTTTCTTACCCATATTTAATAAAAAGCTCATTACAAATGTAATAGAAAAGGAAGAAGAACAAAATGAGGGATGTTGTAGAAGCTACTTTTCACAGTTCTCCAGGATTTTGGTGAGGATACCTTGTTTTATTAAAAAAAAAAAAAAACAACCAAAATGAAGTTCTGGTGCCACTGCCCAGGTTTTGGTGCAGGGCTGTTTAGTCCTGGTCAACGTGTGTGTTAGGGGACAGAACACACATTTGAAAGATCAATATCATTCATATGTGGAATCTAAAAAAAAAAAAAAAAAAAAAAGAAAGAAAAAGGAAAAGGAGGATACGATTGAACTCATCTACAAAACAGAAACAGACTCACAGACACAGTAAACAATCTTATGGTTACCAGGGGGAAGGGAGTGGGAAGGGATAAATTTGGGACTCTGAGATTTGTAACTGTTAGCTACTAGATATAAAAATAGATGAAAAGAACCCAAATTTCTTCTGATTAGCACATGGAACTATATTCAATATATTGTAATAACCCTTGATGAAAAAGAATATGAAAATGAATATATGTATGTATATATGCATGACTGGGACATTACATTGTGCACCAGAAACTGACACTGTAACTGACTATAGTTCAATTAAAAAACAGAGGTCGAGCCACATAACTCCATCACCCCAAAGCTGCCCTGAGCCACGCTGCCCTGCCACTTCACTGGGGGTGGCCTTGGCCCTCCTGGAGGAACAAGACCCACCATGGGCCAGGTCACACCCCCAGGGCCACCTCTAAAGGGCCATACTCAGGACTTGCTTGATCTGCTCTCTCCCAGCTTCTAAGCATGTTTCCCCACTGACATCAGATTAAAATTAAGATCAAGACTTGAAATAACAGGGACACTTAGAAATCTTCTCTGCGAAGGGGAAGTGGCAGTGATTCTCACTGACACCAGCTCTGAGGATGCTGAGAAGGGAAAGGAATGACAAGGGCTCCACTCCTCACCAAGGGGTGTGGGGGACAGAGAAGAAGGAGGCAGGTTGGAGGCAGGTCTGGCAACTCCAAAAGGTGGTCTGCAAGGGTGGGTAGGACGGCAATGCCACTCTCCTAACCAGTGCTGCACGGGGAAGCTGTCAAGGCCGCCACGGAATTAATCCCCTTCAGTGAGGATTCAAGGTGGGAGATGCCTGGCTCATGTGGAAGGAGGTATCTGGCGATGGACGTCATCGTGGGAATGGGCTGAGGTCAGATGGCCTCCTAGCCAAGGGGAAAGCCAGATCTGACAGACTTTGTCCCTAATGGGGCAATGCCACGATGAAAGCGGGTTATGCCGAGTCCCTTCCACAGCTCAGGCTCATGATGACAAGGGAGGTTGACAACCCCTCTGGTTCTGCTTTCTGGCCACACAAAGACTGGTGACCCTGCCATGGTCTTGGCCTCTGCCCATCACGCCACTGTGTGGGGGAGGGTTGGGCTGATCTCATGGGTTGAATATTGTAGAAGGAAAAGCATTGAAACGTTTCTCCTCTGGATTAGTAAACAAAAATCCCAGAAGCACCACAGTACCTCCAGTTTCAAAAGAGATCATAATATCCGCTTCTCCTGCGTTTACTCTCACAAAGCTCAGGGGGACGGCACTGCTCCAGGCCTGCAGGGCCATCTGCACGGCTCTGTCCACTTCCGCAGGCGTCATGGACGGCGTGTACTTGGATATCCTGCGAAAACAGAAGGAACATGCTCTCCCTTCGTAAGAACGCCTACGTGAAGAAAGAAAGAATTACGTCAAGGCTGTATTAAAAATAAAAATATTGAGCATAAATCTACAAGTCAGATTTCTTTTTCCCCAAAATAATCATTTTTATTTTGCTTTCATATTTGTTACATTACTGAAGCACGGTAAACAATTAGCAAAATGAAGAGGAGAAATGAACGAGTTGAGATAATCTGGTGCTGGAAGAGTCTGGCTTTCCTTGTTTTACATATATCTATAAATCACTCATTTTAAAGAATAACACCATGGGTAAATTTATGAGTAGCTAAAAAGTCCGTTTTCCCTAAAGTGGTTGTAATTGAGAAGGGATCTCTTTTTCCCCCAAAGGGACTGAAAAATTTTCATTTGTGAAAAATAAAAAAGTAAGAGTTTTGAGGTTTTGCAAATTCTTATTCAAAGGCCATCAGGGTTTCCCCAGGGCCGTGGGGGATTGTCTTTTTCTTAAAATAATGTAGTTCTTAAAGAGGAAGTGTTCACTCGTCACCAGGATGCTCACTTGGACTGAAAAAGGCTTGAGTCTTTCTCATCAAGTCCTGGTGTAATAATGACACCTGAAGGCGGAAAAGTACAGAGCTTTTCAGGCCAAAAGCGGGTGGAGACAGCTGGGGTTTCTCTCGGACGTGCTGCTCTGGGGCCCGGGGGCTGGGGGTTCTCGGCAGCAGGTAAAGGAAGGGCGCAAGAAGGGAGCTTCCACCTGGGATCTGGGCTCGGGGGGAGTAACGGATGAAGAGTTAGAAGTCCGTTCTGTGAGAGCCCACCTTGACAGCAGACACCTCGCCCACTTTCTCTCTCTCCAGCTCTCAGTCCAGGCCCTTGCAGGTACTAGGAGCTTTTAGCAAACACTTGCTAAATGGAAGAACGAATGAATAAAAGCTAGTGTTTTTCTCGGCCTTCTCAGTGGTTCTCAGAACTCAGGACCTGTGAAACTACTTAGGAAGCCTGTTAAACACACAGGCGTGATCGGGAATCTGCATTTTTAACAAGCGTCAGAGGTCATTCTGATGCAGGTGGTGCCATCTCAGCTAGAAACCAACAGTGGTAACCCTGGGGGCCCCACAGGAGGGGACCAGGTCCCAGGAGGGGGTGGTAAGTAGCTAAACCCCAGCAACAGAATGGGGAGGAATAAGGAGATATTTAACTCCAGGGATTAGGGTCTAGAGGAGGGAGTTTCAGTGTCCAAGGGGGAACCAGCAAGAACCCTTAAAGGAACTATCTCATGCTTTCACAATATGCCAAGCCCACTGCATAGAATGAATCTGTGATTTTTCATGACTCTATAGAGTTAGTATCTCGAACATCTCTCACATGTTAGCTGAGTTACCCAGACGCACAGAGCTGACTGTGTGTGTTGGGCTGAAGAAGACAGAGATGGAGAAGGAGCGAAGCAGAAAGGAAGGGCACGTGGTGAGAAGCCCTGACCCAGGGACCGGAGGCTCCTAAAGCAGTGGTGGTAACAGCTGATGTCCTGTGAGCACACACTAAGTGCTAGACGCCGTTCTCAGCACTGTTTTTCCTTTTTAAAAAAAATATATTTTTATTAAAATCTAGTCAGTTTACAATGTTGTGTCAATTTCTGGTGTGCAGCACAATGCTTCAGTCATATAGGAACATACATATATTCGTTTTCATATTCTTTTTCACCATAAGTTACTACAAGATATTGAATATGGTTCCCTGTGCTCTACAGTATGAACTTCATGTTTACCTATTTTATATATAGTAGTTAGTATCTGCAAATCTCGAACTTCCAATTTATCCCTTCGCACCCCCTTCCACCCCTGGTAACTGTAAGTTTGTTTTCTATGTCTGAGTCTGTTTTTGTTTTCTAAATAAGTTCATTTATCTTTTTTTTTTTTTAAGATTCCACATATAAGTGATATCATGTGGTATTTTTCTTTCTCTTTCTTGCTGACTTCACTTAGAATGATATTCTCCAGGTCCATCCATCGCAACTACCTTCAGAGGTAATAGTAACGATCTGTGTGTCACAGCTAGCTGGGACTCAAGCCCCGTTCCTTACTGCTCCAAAGCTTCTGCACATAAGCACTGTGTTATATTTTGTCTTTTTTAAATCTCCTGGGCTGTGTTAGAAGGAGTTATCCTGAGATCAAACAGCTATACAGGGTATTAAGATAGTCTCTAGTGGGCTTTTGTTTTTGGTTTTGTTCTTTCAGGGAGAAGGAGGGTTGTTCAGGAGCAAGTGGATGGCAGGGTGAGTGTGCTGAGGGGGTGTGAGGGCTGCCCACCCCACAAAGGTGTGATCACAAGCATACTGCACTTCTCTAAGTCCCAAATTAGCTCGCTCTATCCCCTTTACATAATCAGACTAAAATTCTATGACACAGTTTAAGAAATGATGGGAAAGACTTCCCGAGTTTACAGAAAATTTTCCTGTCTTACCCTTAATCATCTCAGAATGTCTTGTGTGTTCCATTCCTTAATGGATGTTTCTTTCCCAAATGCTTTAATTTTTGTGGAAAGCTTGCGCTTAAGCCGACTGATAATTGTGTTCAGAGCGCCACCTTATGGACTTAGAGGCTCATAGCAACTAACAAGTGGGCTGTGGGACTCCTCTCCCCTGTCTTCTTGGATCACAGGGACTCACTGGTGTCCTGGTTCAGTTTAACAAGCGGTTCTATGACCAAAACCTCTCATTTGTGGGGTCTGCTGATTTCTGTATTGTAAATACAGTCATCTAGGGCTAATTTCAGGCTACTAACTTGCCATCAGTGAACGTAAAGTTGGGAGATGAACCCATCATTTCCATCATACAGATGAGAGATGTCATGAACATAGATCGTAGCAAGATGTAGCTTAATAGTTAAAAATCAACGTTTTCTTTACCTTTGCTTTTTCGTTGTATATAACTTATACAGATTTTAATATACAATATGATATCTATATACTTTAATGGTAAGTTTATATAATTTAGCTTTTAATACTGGCTGTGCTTAGCCACCGGCTCCCAAAATTCTGGGAAACTTAACTGGCTGCAAAATGCCCGACAATTTAAGGATTGGCTCCTCTCAGCTGTGAGGGGCCAGCTCCAACACCCCACCGCGGGGATTCTTTTAATAGTTTAGTCTTTCCGTCTCTCCAGATACCAACCAGATGTGCTCAGCCTGCAAACGCAATGCGATCCTGACCCGGCCAGGCTCTCCACTGCCTCAGAATAAAGTCCAAACCGCGGAGCCTCCTTCTAGAGGGCCCGCGGCCTGGTGCTCGGGTCTCACTCCGCACACCCTCTTCCCGCACCCTGTGCTCTGGCCGCGGCACTGCGCCTCGCCCTGCACACCAAGCCCCGTTTGCCTGGTCTCCTTTTCTACTGGGAAAACCTCTAACGTTAGGGAGCGAAAAATACAAACGGAGCACCCGCCCACCCCGCCCCTTTCCCTAAGCATCCTCTCCCAGGCAGGCGCAAGGCCCACAGGTGCGGGCAGCATCCGCCCGCCTCCAGCCCCACCTGCAGGCGGACGGGCGGGCGGGCACCGGGGAAGGAGGTCTGGGGAGGAGGCCTGTGCTGGCCCCACAAATGGATGCGGGCCTCTGGGCCAGAATTCTGGCCTGAGTACCCAGAGCACAGAGAGGGTGTAGATTCTGGTTGGCTGTGTCCCCTTGGACCACGGAGAATCCTTCATTGCCGGGGGCAGGAGGGGGCCAGAGGATGGCCAGGCGGGGGCCACGCTCAGGTGTGGAGGCGGCGGGAAGTTAAGGTGGGAGACGGGGTAGCCTGGGGCTGGGGGATGACTAGCTCCTTCTTGGCCTTCAAGTCAGGCTTGTCACTGGCTGGTGCCTGGGCGACTTGGCAGCTCCCTCCACGTGCTGCCACCGTTCTCTGCTTAGACCTGCAGTTTCACACGTACTGTGCCTGTGTTTCATGTGTCTCCTCCCCCAAAGGACGGTGAGTTCCCTGAGGTCAGGGAAAGTGAGCTACTCACATTTCTATCTCCGAAACTGAATGCCTACGGTAGACATTTAATAAATGGCCAATAAATTATTTTTAGAATTAATAAAAAAATTTTAATTTATTAGTAGGTGAGTTTGATGACTTTGATTTGGGATACTGTTTTAAGAGAACGGGTTGGTACTGTCAGTTTATTAATTCTAGACTAGATAGTTTTTCTTTAAAGATAAATGTGTTGTCGCTAGTTGCTATAATTGTTTGTAATGCCTAAAATGGCCAGCGATTATGAGGTCACATTTTCTAGCGAATTCTCCATTATTGTTGTCTAGAGATTTGACCTAAATAGTTCTTATTCTTTCTCATGATTGTGATGAATCATGATTTTTGTTTTCCTCCAGCAAAAATGAGTTTATTCAGGATCAGCAGAGAATTGCAACTCGGGGTCTGCAACCTGAGTGAGCCCCGTGCAAGGCCCCACCCAGCAAGGGCGGAAAAACACGTTTTTAGAGGAAAAAAGGAAGTGGGGCTGAATCGTGATTTTTATACAGATCACAAGGAAGATAGAAGAAAAGAAAAGAGAGGGAGTGAGAGAGAGGCTGTTTCTCTCCGAATTTGGAAAGACTCGATCTCATTACCTGTAGGTTAAAGTATTTTTTTTCCATTTGGGTTCACCTGGGAAGAGGCGGTAGTTAGCCACGTCGGGAACTCCGCAGCGAGGCCTCTTAATCACATCCATCGTGGCCCGGTCCAACTTGCCCGTGACTCGGAGGCCAAAGAACTGCTGCAGCTCCTTAATCTTCTTCACCATGGAGTTGCCGCCTCTCGCAGCCATCTCGCCAAGCGGGTGCCCTCCTTTCTTCGTGTAATACTTGTCGAGGTAGGCCTGGAACGGAGAGGCAGGCTGACACCCGCAGCATGAGCTCTGGGCAACGCCGCGCTGGGGTGAGTGGATGTGCTTCTGGATGTGCTGAAGGCAGTGTGCAGGGCGTAGCCCCATGTTCGAAAAAACTAGATAGATTTGCATAGATAAAGCTTAAATAGGTAGATGCCAAATTATTAATGATGATTATCTTTGGGTGGGGAGATCTTAGATTTTTTTTTTAATTTGTGTGCATTTTGTCTTTTTTTTTTTTTTTCCTACAATGAATAGTTATTTTAAGAGGGAAGAATCATGGGAGGAAAATAGTATGAACATTTCCCTCACAGACCATTTAGTTGTCAGTGAAGTCTTTACCACTTTGCATAATGAAGAGTATCCCACTTCTGGTGTCATACGTTCATTACACATTATGCAAAGTCCGCGTGTCTTTAACTCTCCAAGGCCTTTTATTGAAGCCTCTCATCCTCTACAAAGGCGCAGGGTCAATCTGTTTCCCAGCTGAGGCTTTTAATGCATTCCGATGTGTTCAAAATGTGGGGTGCAACTTATTTTCAAAGGGCAGGTTTCCTAGGGCTGGCTAGGCTCAGATAAGATTAACCACAAATTAAAAAGCTTTCATTTGCACCGAAAGGCTTAAAACCCCTAATATATCACTCAAAACACTTTCTATGACTTCTCGGGTGAAGTGAGTGAGACAGGGTCATGTAAATAAATTCAGCGTCGCAGCCTGCTGTTGGCCCAGGAATTTTGCCAGCTTGTTTCAGGAAAACAAAAAGCAGTTAAAGATTTATATCTCTATTTTATTAAATATAAACTCTTATATTTTTATATTACTAAAGGTATGTGTTTATTGTAAATAAATATATTATTTATCTATCCTATTAACTTCATATTCATGTTATATATTTTATTATATTCTATATAAATTATGCATATTATTCATTTATATGTTTTATATGTATATTTACACATATAAATAATAAAACAGTGGAAGCAACCTTAACATCTAACAGTAAGAAATTTGTTATATATATTATTAATATCACTGTGAAGTAATTCTAGGCCTCTACTAATATCATGTTTTTGAAAACTATTTAATGGCATGAAATAATGCACTCAGTATAATGACAATATACTGAGAAAAGCAGAACTGAAATCTTTATACAGATTATAATCATAATTTCATTAATAAAACAAACCATATAATATATACATATTATGCTTATGTTCATTATATCTGTATATTAATATAATAATGATAACATGTATATTAACATTTAAAATTAAGGCATTAATCAAGATATCGATAATTAATATATATAATTTATAATGAACATGAATTAACATAAGTAATGGAAGGAACTATGTCTGAAGATTAATCTTGTTTGCCTCAGGGTTGTAAAATTATGGGTGACAACTCATTCTTTCTCCTTTCCTTTACCCCAAAGTTTTCTGCTATGAACCTGGACTGCAACTGTTAGGGGAAAAAAGGAAAAGGAGTGAGACTCGCTCCCTTCTTTAGACGAGATGCTCTGTGTCCGTCCTGTGGGGCAGCCGAGCCTTACTCCTTGCCCTGCTTGTGAGATGACTTCACTCCCTGGCAGTCGTTTCTTGTAAAAATCTTAGTGAGATGAGATCCCGAGAGGAGGAAAAGGTCGAGGCACCTGAAGCCCAGAGGAGGGGCCCTGAACGGAAGGTGTGACTATCTGCTCTTCCATTTCCAACTCTGGGTTAGGCCGTCTTACTTAAGTAAGCATTTTATGTTTCTGATCTTTTTGGCAAGATGTTGATTCTCTGAGCCATTCTGCTTGCTCGAGGTGATGCTGGGGGAATGCGACCCTTATGGTCGGTCTGAATCACACTCTTCAGAGGTAAGCTCTGTGCAGAAGACCAGATGCTCCGTGTTTTCTGAGACCATTTTGATTTCAAATATTTTGTTGCCTTGTTAGCTTATGAGTTACACTGACACTCTAAATTCTAATTTTGATTTCACAAAATATGGTCACATAAGAAGATGCCTATGGTATATTAAGGGAAAAGGGGTTTACAACTATGATTATAGTCTAAGCCATGTTTGTAAATAAAAGTGTGTCATATGGGTACAGATATAGGTAAATACAGTGATAAACTTGGACTGGGGGAGGAAGTGGGAGGGGCTGCCAAAAGCTCAATTATCAAGAAAAATATTTAATGTGATATTTTTGGAAAAAAATTAAAATTAATGCAGAAAATCTATGATGGGCAAAATATCAAAATTTTAAATAAAGAGTCCAAGCCAGTGTCACTCCCTTGCCCTAGTCCCAGCCTGAGTTATAGAAAGCATTTTGAGAAATGTACACTAAAGGATTAACAGTGCTTGTATTTTAGTGATGGAACTGAGAATAATGCTTTTTTTAGTTCTATATGTTTAATAGTTTTTTTTGGCTGTGAACATAAATAATTTTTACAATAAAATTTTTTTTTCATGAGAATATGCATAAGATAGTTGACCTGCGGTTCAAAAGGTTTGAGGCCAGTTAGTTAGGACTAAAACTACCCTTAGTGAAATGAAGGTAAAATGAGAAACCATTTCTACCTAAAAGGAGAACAAGGATTGGTTACGGCGGTGATACTGGTGAGCTGCCCCTACCGGGTGTGCCCACGGGATGTGGTACTTGCACCTGTCACGTGGTGCCATCATCCACTGCCGTGGCGTCACACTCACCTGCCGGGGCTCAAGCTCCTTCCTGCTGGGCATCGTGACTCCTTCACAGATACAGACCCTGGCCTGACACCGTTCTCGGCGCATAGTAGGTGTTCAGTCACTATTCAAGAACTTATTCATTAGACCAAATATGAAAATATGTTTCTTTGAAGAATTATCTGATCTTCTGAGGTGCTGAGAACCCAAATTATTCTGGGCACTTTCTTGCCAAAGTTACTGACAAGATTTTAGTGTACTTTTCAGAGTCCAAATGTTCAGTTAGCCACACGGATGTGCACAGACCTGATTATGGGCCTGGGTCAAAGATTTCAGGACCCCCAAGAATCATTTCAGCTGCCTGCCTTCCACACTCCTCCATCGGTAAAAGCACAGGAGTCTGGGGTTGGCAATCGGGTGGTCCTCCTTCACTTCTCTACCAGTGGTTGATAGACAGGAATACCAGAGGCCGAGAGGGTCAGTCCCAGAAGCCAGGGGCCCCGGTCTCCCTCCAACTCCTCTTTTTTTTTTTTTTTTTTTTAATTGAGGTATAGTCAGTTTACAATGCTGTGTCAATTTCTGGCATACAGCACAATTCTTCATTCATACGTGAACATAGATATATTCATTTGCATATTCTTTTTCACCGTGAGCTACTGCAAGATATTGAATATATTTCTCTGGTGCTATACAGTATAAACTTGTTTATCTATTTTATATGCACCAGTCAGTGTCTGCAAATCTCTTTCAGGGCACTTTCCTAGCGTTCTTCCTGAGTTAAGAGCTTAACTCTCAGATTTAAGTGTGCAAGGATGAGGTGAAGTTCAGGATATGGTTTCTTCAACATTTCTTTCAGTTTGGGCTAAGTCACAGAAATGGAGTAGTGAGAATTTTTTTGCTGTGTGATAAACCTTAGGTTCTAACAAGCTTGGGCAATTCCTTTCATTTCTTTTGGTATCAACTTTCTTATCTAAAAAGTGGGACTGGTATCTTCCTTACTGACCACCCCAGTGGGAGGAACCAGTGTGAAGATGCTTTTAAATGTATTTTGATATATTTAAAGTGCATATACCCTTTTACTCATTAATTCCACTTCTGGAAATCCATCTTGAAAAAAAATCCTTTAAATTAGTCTGTACAAAGATGTTCATAGAAATATTATTCATTTGGAAATAATCTATGTGTCCAACAAAAGACATGGTTAAATGAATTATAACTCACTTATATTCTGGAATATTTGTAACTCTTTAAAATGATATTTATTAAAAATGTATAAAAATCAAAATTTTGCTATGACATAATGATCAGAAAGGTAAGAACCAAATTTTGAATATAATAATTGAAAAATATCTTTATGCACAGAAAGTAAAATGGTAGTTAAAGCACCTGGATTTAACAGTTTGTATTTGGAAGGTTTTATTTTATTATTATTATTATTTAAAAATTTTTATTTATATTTATACTTAAGAGGAATTTAGGTTTATTTATTTATTTATTAGCATTTATTTATTTGTTTAAGTGGAGGTCCTGGGGATTGAACCCAGGACCTCGTACATGCTAAGCACACACTCTATCACTGAGCTATACCTTCCCCCTTATTTTCATTTTTATTCTCTTAAAATTATGAGTTCATAATAATGTAATAATGAAAATTTGTATTATTTTTAAGGACAATTTAACAGCCTGTTTTAATGTTGTATTGATATTACTAATTTTTTTAAAAAGCAAACAAAAAAGAATAAAACCTTGGATTATGGGACAAAGCATTTCATCACTGCATCATTTTTGAAGACTTTATGCTAACTAACCAAGTCGAAATTTAAAGGATACAGGGGGCATTAAATAAATCAGCTAAAAACCTGTTTATCTTTTTAAGCATAGATTATCTTATCGTGTTCATGGGTTCAGGAAGAAGCATTGTAGTATTTGGAAACGTTGCCTGCCTGGAGTTTCCAGGCACAAGAAACTGTTCTCTCACAGCGAGCGATCTAGAAAGAAGAAAGCAGTGCAGTGCAGTGCAGGGGGTGCTTAGCCTGCCCTGGGCTCCCAGGCCTGGCCTGACGCTGGGACGCTGGGACTCAGCCAGCACCCTCTTGCCGCGCTAGCCCAACATCAGCACAAGCCCCTGCGCCTCCCGGGCTGCTGCACTGGCTCTTTCCTCTGCCTGGACTGCTCTGTCTCCAGACCTTCACATGACTGTGACATTCAGGGTCATCTCAAGTGTCACTTCCTCCGAGAAGCCTTCCTGGACTACTCAGGTGAAAAGGCCTCCCGTCACCCACCCCCTGCTCCCTGGTCCCAGTAACTCTCTATTATCCTGGTTAATTTATTTTCCACTATCACTTAGCACTTTCTGAAATAATCTTGGGCCCTTGTTATTGACTTGTTTATCTCTTCCCAGCATCTTCCCACCTCCTCCATCATCCCAATGTACATGCTGAAAGGGCAGGGACTTGGCTTGTTTTGTTCACTGAGATTTCTCCAGTGCTTAGAACCGACCCTGGCCCAGAGCATGCAGTAAGCGTTCAGTCCATAGCTGCTGCATGAATGAACTTAAGCTATTTTGTGAACTAAATCTATCTTCGTGTCGTTCCATTTGCTGTATTGTAAGCCTGCCTCAGTTGGATACTTCCATAAACGCTAAGGTTCCTTTCTAGTCTCTGGGATCCACTTTGGAGATTTGCCCAGCTCACTCCAGCCTGCTGTGGCGCGATACTTGCTCCTGCCCAGGGCTGATGCCTGGGGCCACTGCAGGCAGGAGAAGGTCTGTCTGCAGGTGGAAGGTGTTGACAAGCTTCCTTGCTGCTTGGTCGAAGGTCTTGCAGAGAGTGTGTCATAAGGGAGACTGAGGTGGGCTGACTTGTTTTGGAGAGGAAGAAGTAAGTGGTCATTAAAGACCCCCAACATTTTAAGAACACTTAATTCTTTCCAAATACCCAGAGCAAGGATGGCTTTTCCCAGGACTAGCTGGCCTTATTCCTGCAGAGACCACTGGGGGTGGCGGAGGGCGGGTGGTGGTCAGCTAATTGTTTTCTCTAAAGGTCGATAGTTAATATTTTTGGTTTCATTATGTGGTTTCCGCCCTTATGGTACAAAAGCGGTAACAGATGATATGTAAATGAACAAGTGAGGCCAGTTTGGGTCTGATGACCATAGGTGACCTGAGCCTGGACAAAATCCCAGTCTTCAGCCAGCCCTGATCAGTTCTGGCCCCAGCATGGCTCTCCTTCTGGAGGTCACAAATTATATCTGGGGAGAAGGGGTGCAAAGCTTGGTGGCACCAGGAAAATACAGTTTGAAATAGGCCCCCACCCCCCACCACACCGTGTCCTGAGATACGCTATTTGGAATTTAGTTCATCTGAAAGCAGGCTCCCATCAAAGGAAGTTCAATTTAACAGGTCTGTACTTGGCAGCCACTATGCTGCTTATATGCAGGGCTGATATTCAAACTGTTTAACAACTGGGGAGGCAGGGGGACTGGCCAATTTAGAGTGGACAAATTGTGTGAACAGTCAGGAGGGGCACCCCGGTGTGGTTGGGACAAAATCAGCTCTACACTGCTCTCCACACAGGTGAAGCCTGGCAGGCGGAAAGCAACCCTGAGGCAACCGCCGACATGCTATGGTTTTGATTGACACTTAAAAAAGAGACCCTCCTGTAAAAAATATCTTATCTACACGCCTGTCATGAATGTTGGAAACGCCATCACTGGAGACTCGTTTCTTCAGGTTTAAGATCGCCACCTTCCTTTAAGTGCCAGAAAAACACTTGTAAGCAAATATACTTTGAATCACTTTGAGTCACACTTCATTTTTGCAGAAATTCTAGTATGAATTCTTTGTATCAGAACCTCTCCAGCAGTCAACCGGGAGAGATTTGAAAAGAGGAACATACAGAAAGTGTAAGTAAATTAGGTACTTGGGCCATATGCTTTAGAGAGGAAGGACCCTCACGTGAGAAGTAGGTAGGCACCCAGGAAAAACTTGGTTCGCTCCGAATTTTAATAAAGTTTGTCCTGAGTACAGAACCATTTTTCAAATAAATGAATACAGGAAATTTTTCTGTTGTGATTGTTGGGAAGCTTAGCCCTAAATTTCCCAGCCATCTCTACTGTGCAAATCTGTCTTTTTGTTATGCATGTATTTTTTGCAAGCCACCTCAAATTCTGTGTGAAGTGAGATACCTGGATAGATCCTTCTTCATTGATTTATGCAATCACGCAGCACTGGTGCCCAGCCGGCCCCAGACACCAGCCTTAGCTGCACAGGAGACGGTATCCATTAGACTTCAGTGGACTTAGAAGATGATTTCAAAACCTTAACAGATTTTCCTTATTTTCTCATGATCCCCTTTAGGTTTCTTGGGGGGTAGGAGGAGGGAAGAGGGAATTGTGCAAAGATTCACAAACCTGTGCGAGATGGTAGTTGTTCCTTGAGGTCCTGGGGGTGGCTGCAAATAGGGAGGGGGCTGCAGAGGAAAACTTCAGAGCCGTGACGAGGAGGACAGCGAGACCAGATGCAGGGAGCACCTTCATCTCCTCAGGGTAGCTTGGTAATTATATCAGCCTGGGGGACGACAGACCGTGCAGGTTGGCACTTCGACCTTGAGCTGCTTTTATAGAGTTGAGCAGGTCTGGGCCCTCAGAGCAAGGATGAATCATGTCTCAAAAGCTAATTATACAGCTCCCTTCTCCCCTGATGACGGGGTAACGCAACGGTACGCAGGAGTCAGGGAAAGCTTCATCCTTTGCGATTTCCCCAGTCGCAGAAGAACTAAAAACAGGGTCACTTTTAATGCCATGGGTCGGCGACTTACACAAATTGGAGTGAACTTGATTCCTTTGGACCCAACTCAGCGGAAGCGTTTGATTGGTCTCAGTTCGGGGCCTCTTCCATTCCGCTTGCAGAAAAGGTAAATGAGTGGAAGACCATTGAATTTGTCCCCCGTCATTCTGGGCTCCTCACACATTCAGTCCCATCACCTGTATCTTCTGCAGCCACTTCGACATTTCTCAGAAACGAATGCTGCTTATAATGATGGTTCTGGGACACGTAAGATCCTGAATCATCAAGGAAACATTCCATTATTCCGTGCTGACTTAGGGTGGAAAGTGCACTGAGAACTGTTAGAAAGCTTTTGAAGTCAACACAAGAGAGATGTTCTCGGTTAAGCAAAGCATCGCACAGAACGCCCCGTTCTCTGTGCGGTCCGGCTGAGTGGCGCCATGGCTCCTGATGTAGAGATAACGGGGAGAAATGCTGCAAAAGCACTTTGGCATCAGACAAACTGAGATTAAAGTCTGTTTAAGATACTTCATAGCTGTGTGACCTTGGGCAAGTTATTTAACCTCTCTGAATGTTAGGTTCTTTTCATCTGCAAAAGACTGACAGTGACACTGTGTGTCGCAGAGGTAACTCGCATGGCGTCTGCAGGTGTCACTTGTGTCCAGCAGACCTGAGAGTTCAAGTCCTGGTTCTGACCCTTGTCATATAATTTTGAGCATATTACCCACTCTCGTTTAGCTGTTGTATTCTTGTCTGTAAAATAGGGGGAAAAAGACCCACTTTGAAGAATTGTCTTAAAGGAGTAAATCAGGTCATAACCAAGCCCTCAGAAGAGCGCTCAGGAGATGTTAGCTCTTACCTCTTACCAAATCATGTTCAATTTATCTTTTTACTTTGGTACCAGGCACCAGGGAGGCTTTTAATTAATTTTTTTATAAATGGATGAGAGGATGACTCAATCAGTGATCCTCAAAATGTGATTCCCGGACCAGCAGCGTTACTATTACTGGCGAACTTATTGGAAATGCAGATTCTCAAGCCCCACCCAGACCTACTGACTCAGAAACTGTGGGAATGGGGCCCAGAGGACTGAGGTTAACAAGCCCCCCAGGTGTTTCTGATGCACATGCTAAAGGTGGAAATTCACTGCAGTAGTTGAGCAAACAGGATTATGAAGTATGGGATGGAATGGAAAAAAAAACTGTATACAAAGTGACAAGACCATCCCAGGCACAGAAAGCGTTCTGCACCGCCCTTGCTCTCCATAGCAGTGTGTTTCAGTGGTGACACTCCTGCTTTTTATAGTCATTTGTGGAGTCTGTTACAAATAAATTAATATTAGTATTTATTATATTAAAAATATGAGAATGTCTTACTTTCACACTTAGATTAGATCCAAGGTTATTCCTATAGGATCTCTCTCTCTCTCTCTCTTCCTCCCCCCCCCCCCCCGCCCCTTGCAATGTGATACACTTTCCCACCTGGAAGAGAAAAAATGGAGTGACAGGCCATGGATGAGGTGAATAACTCCAGGTGTTCGATGAGAGTTTGTCCCACATGTGAACAACATTTCTGTCATAAGCTGTGAGACACATAAAATATGGTCTTTGGAAGAAAAAAGAAGGAAAACCTTCGACCGAGTGGACTAATTCAACGAACTAAATTATACATTCCTTGAAGACTGAATGATAACAAGCGTCACTTAAGTTTGTTTTATAAATGAATGAATGAAGGTACAAACGTATACTCATGATCAGTTTTTGGTCTGAGAAAGGAAAGGACTATTACAGTTATTTTCCCAAATGTGCGGTTGTCTGTTCTCCTGCCCTCTGCGGGGCTGCTACCACACGTCTTAGCAGCTGCCAAACTTGAAGAACAAGAAAGGAGTCCTTGAAACTTGCCTCCATTTGATCATCTAATTCCCTTGTTTTCTCCCCAAACCACTGTTTCAACTCATTGCGATGGCCCCAGTGTAGACAGAGAGGGCAATGTTGGAGTGGAGGAGAGACAGCGAGAAGTTCTGCGGCCAATAGAGAGAAAATATTCTTACCTCTAGAATCCTAAAGAGTATGCTAAATTCCATTTGTTTGGAAGCAGATTGAGGGAATAACTACCTATGAAGTATGATCTAGAAATTTCTAGATTCCAGCATCCACTCTTCCAATGAATGAACGCAATCAATCCTGGTATCCCCAAGTCTGACACTTCAGTTGTTAAGTGCCAAAATGGAGGAGGAGTAGCAATTTATGTTCTGATAAGTCATTTACACATGAGTGTGAATAAATATTACATCGAGCAGTGCTAAGCAACACCCTTGACCCTTCCCAAGAGAATGACAATCGCAAGCTGGTAATTTCTCACTTGCAGTTTTCTTGTTCTGATTTTCTCTTGTCACAGGGGGGCAATTTCTGTCTATCATTCTTGTATCAAATCTACATTAAGCCCAAATCATTCCAACCTAAAAAGATCATATCAAAGCAAGTCAGTGACCAGAAGGGTATGAAATGAGAGACCATATCACAGAGAAACATGGAAAGCATAATATCTGTAGAAAAATTGGATGATAAAAATAACGTACGTGAAACAGGAGGTTGGTAACCTCTGGGCAGGTTTGATGTTTTGGGGATCCCGTAGACTTCGCAGAAACTTTAAACAGAAGCCAAGTTTCCATGTGCCACTAATATAAGGGGAAAGGCTGTTAAATTATAGAACCAAATTCACTGCACAGAACTCCTTCTTATTAGATCCTAGCTGAATTCAGTTCTGTAGAGGTTTTAGTAAGTCCTCAACATTTTAGGTTTCTGAGATGGCTCCTGCTGTGCATGTATAATGAATGAGTGATGAATAATTGTTGAATAAGTTACTGATTGCCCAGTTGACTGACTTAAATAAAGGGTCTTGTATTTAGGCAGACCTAGAATTAAATATTGGCTCGGTCACTTTCTAGGTGTATTACCAGTCAGTGTTATTAAGTTTCAAGCTATGAAAACCAGTTCCGGATAATTTAAGAGAAGACTTCTCTTTTTTAAAGGATATCCGGCAGCTCAGAGAATTGCCAGGAAGGCTGGAGCACCAGGACCACAGGAAGTAGAAACGGAAGCCAAGGAGTGATCTGTTGCTGGGACCCCTGCCTCTTACCACTGACTGCTCCAGCTGGACAGCCAAGGCCACTGCAGCTGGGCTCTGACTGCCTTTGTCTCACTCCCTCAGCATTCAGATCTTCAGTGGGAGAGTCCGTTGGCTGGACCTGGGTCACGAGCCCTCACTCTGCCGACCAGAAGCAAGAAGCAGGAGGATCTTCTTAGCTTGGCCTCCACCCTAAGAGGCAGAACACCTTCCCCAGAGACCATCAATAATGTGTGTGTGTGTGTGTGTGTGTGTGTGTGTGTATAAAATGGGACTGTCCCGCAGAGAGGAAATCGGTGCTGGGCAGCCAAAGAACAAGTCAAAACCAAACCCAGAGAATGTCAACCACAATCTGCAAAATCTCCTAAACTATCTACTGTGCTGTGAAATGGCCGGGAGTTGGGGTAGGGGTGGTTAACATCTATCTCAGTGGGATGTTGAGAGGACTGAAATGGCTTATGGATGCTCAGTGCTCAGTCCAGTTCACAAATAGGAGACTTCAGAATTGCGTTTTTTGCCGTGATTTGCAAAAATTCCCCAGAAATATTCCGGTGGGTTAATGAAAAATGAATATATGGCATTTATTTTACTCCTAAGATACCATTGTTGATTGAAATGACCTTGATTAAAATAACAGTTGTGGGGGAAAAGAGCATGACACTATTAAATGTGTATATCGCAATGCCATATATTGTCTCAGTGGTTTGTTTATTTTATTTTTTTTGATCTATCTTCATTACTAGAAACTAAGCTCCATAAGGATACGGGCTCCATATTTCGTCTGCAGTAATATCCCTAGTACAGAAAACAGTGCCTGGCATAAAACAGGTATTCGATAAACAGTTGTTGAATAGATGAATGCATGAATGAGTAATGAGTAACTGAATGACTAAAGCCAGGAACAAGGAGAACAAGACTGTCCTAGAGGGTCACATTTTTAATTAGCCCATGTGATGAAAGGTGTGTAGCATTGCCCTGAAGTATTGAAACTTTTACTAAATCCTTATTAGATACCAGACGTTGAGCCAAGCACCTTATGTACATTTTCCACAAAAGTGTAGAACACCCTGTTTTTCAAATGAAGAGACTTGGGATTAGGGATGTTAAATCATTCGTTGACGTGCAGATAGATAGTGATGGCTCCACAATTTTAACACAAATCTGTTAGCGCTCAAGATCTGTTCCTGACAGTTACAGGAAGCATGCATGCATTGGCGCCTCTGCCAAGCAGTGCCCTGGGAACGCTGGACCCGGAGTGGGCTGGTGGGCAGACCACTTGGCTGAGTCGGCAGCCAGGCAGCTCCCCAGCACACCTGCCAGTCTTGCCTACACAGGACATGGGCCAACCAAGCTGCCCCAATGCCCTGATTGAGGATCTTTTGGGCGACATAAGTAATTAGGTTTGTTTATTTCTTTAATTTTAACGGAGGCACTGGGGATTGAACCCAGGACCTCGTGCATGTTAAGCAGGCACTCTACCACTGAGCTATACCCACCTCCATGACATTTCTCATTGCAAACGATTCAACTGTTACTTTCATTTCTACATCTCGTCTCTAATGAATTTACTTTTCATAAATGAGTGAATTTCTGGATTTCCCAGGAGTTCAGCCACAGTCTGGAAGGATGCTTACCAGAGAGGCAGGCCCTTAGCAGCCAGCCACTAAGGAGCCTTCCAGACCACAGCCCGCCTTACCACAGTCTTCCTTTCAGACTTCTCCAGTAAATATACTCCACTTAGAATGCTTGATTTGTGAAAATGTTCTTTCCTTTAAGTCTTAAATCATATCATACTCTATTTTGCAATGATATATATATATATATATATATATATTTTAAGTTTAGAAGTTTTTATTAAGAATAGAGAATCACATTAACTGATATTCTGAATTTCTAGGTACACAAATATTTTAGAATCAGCTAGAATAAAAATAGGAAAAAGAAAAAGTGTATTTGAAACCAAAGACAACCCTCAGAAACCTATTCAGAAAGTGAGCGAATGATCTGACATCACTTGTGAGAAGAAGATGCTCAGAGAGGACCTGCAAGGTCCTGTCCAGACGCTGACTTGCTTCTCTTTACCAAGAACAGGAAAAGAGAGGAGAGGAGAGGAAGGGAAAGGGAAGGCATATATGTGTATATATATATTTATTGAATATGTGAATGAACGAGGTAGGTGCTCATATACACTTACATCACTCATTCATACACTCAATAAATATTCATTGAGCATCAATTACTTGTTAGGCACTGAAAGTACAAAGATATGAGACATTATATTTACATGCCAGGAGCTCCAAATTTACTCCTGTAGCAAGACTGAGAACTTGGAGTAAGATCTTAGTTAGAAATGGACTGAATCTTTGTGATAAAAAAAAAAAAGTGCCTTTACATTGCAAACTGGTAGAATCCTTCTACAAAGCACTACATACCACAGAACCATAAAAGGGTTCCTACTTTTTTGGACATATTATATTTCTAAGAATTTTCAATGAAAATACAATTTAAAAGGGTAAAAGCAAAAATGTTTATTTTATTCTTAGTTAGAAGAGCAAAAACTCGGAAATAACCTACATATCTAGAAATAGGGAAGTAGTTACATAAGTTATGGCAACTCAGTGTTACATAATTTGATCATTAGAAAGGAAATAGCAATGTATTACATATTAAAAGAACAATTTTAACTAAAAAAGGCAAAACATGAAATTAGACAAATTTGCTTCTATGTCTGCTAAAGACAATTATGTACTTAGAGGCAAAAAAGTCTGCAGGAAAACTGGAGAGATGACAACAGTAGTGTTAAGGTGGTGAGACCTTATATTTAACCATGTTGTAAATCTTCCCCTAGTATTACTGTATATATTTTTCAAAAATAGTGAAAATTTCAGATATAGAGAATAAACTAGTGGTTATCAGTAGGGCGACGGAAGGAGGAGGGGAAACACAGGGGTAGGGGACTAAAAGGTACAAACTATTATGTATAAAATAAGCTACAAGGTTATATTGTATAATTCAGGGAATGTGGCCAACATTTTATATTCTCCTCCCCATTTAGTTGTATATAGTTATACACACAATTATAAATGGAGCAAAACCTTTAAAAATTGTGAATCACTATATTGTACACCTGTACTTACACTGTAGCTCAACTGCACTTTAGAAAAAGTATGACCTTTGCACCACAAAAAAAGTGAAATTTTACTTATTCATCTTTTTGCCCATCATTTATTGAAAACACTTGCATTTACCCTGCATGCTGGTACTAGGCTTAATGCTGAGTTACAAAAGGTTAAGAAGAACCCGTTCCTACCTCCCATGGTCTCAGCGTCTCCGGGGAGAGACTTGGATGCAAACTCAAAACATCCCACAGTCTAATTAGTGGAATAATAGAGGTATTTCAAGGTCCAGACAGGGCAGAAGAGGGCAAGCCTGTTTCTGCTTGGGCTGCTGAGAGCAGGAGTGGGATGGAGGGAAGGAGGGCTCAGGGTGGGCTTTCCACAGAGTGGAGCTTGAGCTGAGTGCCCATTGCCACCGGAGTTCACCACCCAGATGAGCAGGTGAGTAGGACTGAGGAGGGGAGGAGGGAGGGAGGAATTCCAGGCTGAAGGCACTATGGGGTGAGGGGATGTCCAAAAGCATCTACTCTGAGGAGATTGAAGGTATTTCTATGCTCAGGTCTACCTGGGGCAGAAGAGGTAGGCAGAGCCCTGGCTGTGGGAGGACACCTCTCACCCACAGTCCCGATGGCGGAAACAGCAAGGCGGAGGCCGGGGGTCACCCACAGGGGGGGCCGTGGGCAGTGGTGAGAGCCCGGAGCACAAGCTCTGCCCCGAGCAGAGGTCCCAGGGCAGCGCTGAAACGAGGTTCCAGGGCACAGAGCTGGAACGTGCCGGCAACACCAAGAAGGCAGGAGGGGAGCAGGACGCCCCGGACGAACCCAGAGTGCCCGCAGGAGCAGCCAGGCCTCTGAAGACTTGCTGGGCTTATTTAAAGCGCACGGAGAGGGGTGGACTGGACAACGTCACGGAGCCCCGTGCGCCGGGCCAAGGCATCCAGACATTGATGGTTTGTGATGCGAAACCACTGAAGCCTTCCTTTGGCAGGGCTGATGTGATTGGGTTTGCATTTTCAGAAAGACGGCTCTGAAAGGAGCAGGCACACGGCACAGACTGGGAAGGAGTGAGGATGGAGGCAAAAGGGTCACCGAGGGGCAGGGTGCAGGAGGCCCGGGTCACGGCGAGAACAGTTTACCTCAGATCGATCACGTACCGTGAGAGACAAGCATGTCAGTATAGTTGGCATTTTATTTATTAAACCCCAGCCCTGTTATGCCATGATCACCGATGTGAGCATTTGAGGTTAGATAGTAAATGAGTAAATGTGTTTACAAATGCCTGTGGGAGGGGTGGGATGTCAAAAGACCCATTAGAGCACATTCCACTTGCCCAATCATTTTTAGTGAGTCAGCTCTCTAAATGATAGATTTATTTTCAGCACACGAATCAGCAGTTTCTGGAAGTGGATGGTTTGCCCAGCAGTTTCTTTTGAAGTTTCCATTTTTTCCCTCGAGAGTTTTGTCTCCATGTAAAATCAGTTCAGCCACTTTGAAGGATCTGCCACACCCCCACCACGTCCTCCTCTTCAACTTTCTTTTATATATGCCCCCAAATGTCTTTTGAGTGTCCTCTCTGTGAGCCAGGCATGGTTCGGGGCTCAGGGGAGGCAGGAGGCAGGAGGTGGCATTTGAGCAGAGATTTAAATGTAATGAGAAAGCGGTCTCATCAGTGTTTATGGGGAAGGGTATTCCAGGCAGAGGGAACAGTAGCTACAAAGCCTTCAGTCCTTTTGACATGCCTCCATCATTATTTGAGAACTTCCTCACTACCCGGCACCACAAAATGTTCCAGGTTCATCTTTCAATGTTCCTCCCCCAGCTCTAGAACCTGCCGTTTCCCAGAAGCCCTGGTTCTTTTTAGCGGAGGTGGCAGTTGGAAAGCAGAATCTGGGTGCAAAGTGTGCACGTTGTAACCGGTGTAACCCTGTTCCCAGACCGTCTCTGTGGACACTGATGGGAAGTACACACGTGCATGCGCACACACACGCGCCTCCGCATCTGGCTCCTCATTTATTTCTGTGCCGGATGAGCTCACGCCTACACCCTCATTCCCACTCTCTCAGGCTTCATTCATCGCAGCTTCCCTCCCGTCTCTGTCTGTGCTTCTCTTCTCCGACCGTGAGAAACTTGGCTCTTGCTATCTCAGCCCTCTGTATGTAGCCACTCTCTTGACGCTGCCAGGCTGGCCCCTCCCACTGCCCTCATACGTACACCTGGACCCCTGCTCAGGCCTGCCTTCCCCCAAGGTACCACCCGCATTTGACCTCAAAAGGACACAGGCTAGCTTGTTGGACTTCCTCTGGCCTAATGTGAGACGCTTAGCATCAAAATCTATAATGACAGACGTGGGTTGCAGTTTGTTGAATAAAATAGGAACCTGTGAGTCTATACTGAAATAAACAAGCAAGTAAATAACAAAGGAAAAGCTCTTCTTTTCAGTAGAAAATCAACTAATAAATAAGTGTGGAAAAAACAATGACTTTAAAAATAAGCATTTGGAAACCATCTTAATGATAATTGATTCAGGCAAGAAATATCAGGGGATGCTAAAACTGGTGAGTGAAATGGAGGGGAGCGGGGATTTTTACAGGGTTACAGAGGATCATCCCGCAAAATGTGCATCACTAAGGAAAAAGTTACCATCCCCTGCGATGGGATAAACAGACACTATACGCCACCCAGTAGTTTCTGTGATGGTCTGGCCAAAAATGCACAACCCAGGCCTATTCACGAGACTACCTCAGACAAACCCAAATCGAAGAACATCCTATAAACTAACTATGTATAATTAAAAAAACAGTCAGGTATGAACATCAAGGGAAGACTGAGGAGCTGTTCCAGGGTGACAAAAACTAGAGGGACATGACAGCTGGGTGCCACCTGGGATCGCCTGCTCTAAGGGACTTCAGGGGCATAACTGGAGGAACTCTGAATGAGGTCTCTGGGCGAGAGTCCTTTCTACTCTTCTTGCAAATCTTCTGTAGGGGGAAAGCTGCTTCAAAATGAAAAGACATTTTTTTAAAATAAACATTTGAAAAATGATTATCTAAATTATTCAGGCTTACTTAACTAGGCTGAAAAAAAGGACTCACGTCTACACAATAGGAGCTACTTTACAGTGTTGCTCGGAGGAGCCAGTGAAAAGAGTGTGAAATCTCTGTAAGTTTAAATGGTATCAACCAAAGAAGAATAAATGATAGGGGTTTTGAGGACACTCAAGCCAGAAAGATAATTATTATGAGCAATCTGTAAAACCATACCCATGCAAATCACCTCTAGCTTTGCCTAATTATCTTAGGGAGCAACTGAAGTAAAAGATAAGCCCAAATAAGTTAAAAATTTGTGATTTGTAATGCCTGTGATAAATATCATTTTATACCCAAAAGATATGATCTTTATTAATAGGAAAGATTTTTTTTTTCTGATCTCCTTTAACTAAGCATTGGAGAAATCTTCAAAAGGCATAGATTTAAAAGGTGCCAAATTATCAGACTAAATGCTAGTTTAGCCTTGGTGTAGCCTGATTGAGGAAGGAGAGTTATATGATCTTTCAGACTCCCAGAAAAAATTACAATGGTCAGAAATGTGATATAATTTTCAATGTACATGGAACAAATTGTCCTAAGATAGGAAAATTAAATCATAAATTTATTTGTTCGCTGAATTCACGACTATCTGAAAAATGTTATCAAGTTAGTAGTAAAAACAATAAAATTGTATGTACCTTTGTACAGAGAGATTGGTCTTTACCATCTCAGTTAATGCAGCCTCACCCAGACATTTCGGCCAATCATATCACATTACACCCGTGTTCCTGTGCTCCTTTTTAGGCTTCTTAATCTGCTTTCTTTCCCTTATCCAGACCTTAGGGTGGTTTTCTCCAGCGTCAATCTCTAATTATATTATTTGAGATAATCAGTGTCATTTAAAAAATATTTAAAATATGATGTTAGGCATGCATGTGAAATATTTAAAGGACAAAAGTCTCCATTTCTAAGTGGCTTCCTACGTCCTGTGAAGTCTGCCTTCGAAGTGTCTTTGGAGTCAGGTGCCTTCTCTCCTCCCTCACTGGCTCTGGGCAGGCCCTCATGACTTCTTACTTTGATTGCTGCAATGGCTTCCTCGCCAGTCTCTCTGCATCAGTCTTGTAACTTTCTGGTCCAAACTATCCTCTTACCAAAGTAACATTAAAAAAAACCCAAAACATAAACATGTCACCATGAACATGAAGTCTTTCAATGGCTTCAGTTGTTCCTTTAAGAAAACGTCTGTATTCGTTTGCATGACATCCCCGTCCTGGCCCTGCAACCTCTGGCCTCTTTCTTTGGTGTCCCTCGTTGCAGCCTTTGTTATACCTGTAATAAACTCCTTGTCACCCCTGAATTGTGCCAGGAGGTATAATCCAGCTCTGTCTGTCTTATTTTGTTCTCTCTGCTGGGGACACTCTCCTACACATCTCTCTTAGCCTGCCTGTCAATATATATATGTGTGTGTGTACATATATATATGTATTTATTTCATTTGAAGCCTAGATGATTTACAGTATTATATTATTTTCAGGTATACAGCATAGTGATTCAATCTTTTTCCAGTTTACACTGCATTAAAAGTTATTACAAGATAATGGCTATAATTTCATGTGTTATATAATCTATCCTTGTAGCTTATCTATTTTATACATAGCAGTTTTTTCCTCTTACTCCCATACCTCTAACCTGGCCCTCCTTACTTCCCATTCTCTTTGGTAACCACTAGTTTGTCTTCTATATCTGTGAGTCTATTTCTGTCTCTTGCTATATACATTTGTTTGTATTATTTTGTAGATTCCACATATAAGTGATATCATATAGTATTTGCCTTTCTCTGGCTAATTTCTTTAAGCATAAAATTTTCTAGATCCATCCATGTTGCTGCAAATGGCAGAATTTCATTATTTTTTATGACTGAGTAATATTCCTATATATATTATAAGTATTTTATATATACATATAAAACACATCTTTATTCATTTGTCTGTTGGGTTGTTTCTATATATTGGCCATTATAAACAGTGCTACTATGAACATGGCAGTGCACGTATCTTTTTGAATTTTGTTTTCATTTTTTCCAGATATACACCCTGGAGTGGAATTTCTGAGTCATATGATAGTTCAATTTTTAGTTTTTGAGGAAACTCCATACTGTTTTCCATAATGGCTGCACCAATGTACATTCCCACCAACAGTACGGGCTCCCTTTTTCCCACATCCTCTCTAGCATTTGTTCATTTGTAGATTTTTTTAATGATAGACGTTCTGACAAGTGTGAGGTGATGTCTCATTGTTGATTTGACTTGCATTTCTCTCATCATTAGCACTATTGTTATCATTTGGTGCATAAAAGTTAACGAGTGAAATACGCTCTTCTTGTATTGATCCCTTTATCATTCTATAATGCCCTCTGTGTCTCTTGCTATAACCTTGATTTTAAAGTCTGTTTTGTCTGACATGAGTATAGCTATCCCCACTTTCTTGTTTCCATTTTTATGAAATACCTTTTTCCATCCCTTCACTTTCAGTCTGTGTCTTTAGCTCTGAACTGAGTCTCTTATAGGCAGCACATACATGGGTCCTGTTTTTAATCCAATCAGCCATTCCGTCTTGTTCGGTGCATTTGTTCCTCTGATATTTAACATAATTATTAATAGGTATGTGCTTATTGCCATTTCATTACTTGTCTTCTGGTTGTTTTTGTAGTTACTCTGTGTTAGTTTCTTCTTCTTTTTGTTTCTTCCTTGTGGTTTGATGGTTTTCTTCATTAGTATGCTAGTGTTCCTTTTCTTTTTAGTTTTTGTGTATTTATTGTAGGTTTTTTGATTTGTGGTTACCATGGGGTTCATGTATGTTGACCTATAACTGTATCCACTTGTTTTAAACGGGTAGTCCTTTAAGTTCAACCACATTCTAGAAGATCTATATCTTTTTACTCCCCTCCCCAATATTTTGCATTTTGATGTTGTATTTTACATCTTCATGCTTATCCCTTAACTGTTTATTATAGTTATAGTTGCTTTTTAACCTTTGTACTGCCTTATTGAAGTAGTAGTCTCAGTCCTCACTATAAATTTGTCTTTCCTAGTGAGACTTTCCCTTTCCTATAGATTCTTACTTCTTTTCCACTTAGAAGATCCTTTAACGTTTCTTTTTAAACAGTAGGTTTAGTATTGATGAACTCTTAGTTTCTGCTTGTCTGAGAAGTTCTTTATTTTGCCTATTCTAAATAATCTTGCTGGGTAAAGTATCTATCCTAGGTTGCAGATTTTCCTCTCTCAGCACTTTCCATCTGTAATGCCGCTCCCTACTGACCTGCAAACTTTCTGCAGAGAAATCACCTGAAAGCCTTATGGGGGTTCCCTTGTCTGTGACTCCTTGTGTTTCTCTTTCTGTCTTTAGAATTCCCTCCTTATCTTTCAGTTTTGCCATTTAAATTATGATATGTCTCTGCTGGATCTGTTTGGGTTCATCTTGTTTGGGACCCTCTGTGCTTCCTGTACCTGGGTATCTGTTTCTTTCTTCAGGTTTGGGAAGTTTTCAGCCATAATTTCCTCAGGTACATTTTTGATCCCCCTTTCTCTTTCTTCTACTTCTGGGTCCTTATAATGTGAATACACACTTAATGTTATTCCAGAGATCTCTTCGATTGTCTTCATTTTATAAAATTTGTGTTTCTTTTTGCTGTTCCGATTGGGTGATTTCGGTTACTCTATATCCAGATCACTTACGCATTTTTCTGTATCATTTAGTCTATTATTCTTTTCTTCTAGTGTATTTTTTCATTTCAGCTATTAAATTCTTCATTTCTGATTGGTTCTTTTTCATATTTTCCAGTTCTTTGTTAAAGCGGTCACTGTGCATATCAATTCATTTCCCTAATTCAGTTAACACTTTTATTACCAATGCTTTGAATTCTTTATCTGGTAAATTGTTTATTTCTCTTTTATTATTTATTTTTTCAGGGGTTTTCTCTTATTTTTTCAATCAAGAGTAGTTTCTCTGCTTTTTCACTTTGCTTAACTTTCTCTGCTTCTATGAATTTAAGTGAAACAGTTCCTATCGTGGTCTTGAAGTGGAGGTCTTATGTACGAATGTCCCCCTACAGACTGTGTGTGCCCAGTGCCTTTAGTGGAAGAGCTGGATTTGACTTGGAACATCACCTCTTTCCTTAGGGTCCTTCAGAGTTGTTCTGAGTCAGAGTGTGATTGATTTGTCTTATAACCCACACATGTAATAAGGGTGTGATCTGCCTTGGAAGAGGTAAAATCTCTTCAGTTGAAGCAGGACTAACAGTTGAGGGCTGCCTGCTGCAGTGCCCCCAACAGCCAGAGGAATAATCCTTTAGTTCAGAGGAGCATCTAGACATTGTGTTGTAGTATCTGCTACATCTACAAATACTATGATCTAGATGGTTTGGATTCCATTAACACTGTAATTGAGGGTGGCAGGGTCGGGGGAAGGTGCATTTCTTAAGAATCTTCTAGAGCTCCAGTGAACATAAAAGGGAACATATGGGAGGCTTGCCAGCCAGAGGCACAAATCCAGCCATTCCAGTGAACTTGAGGGCCATGTAGTGACAATAACAAAATCCTTCAATTTGGAGTTGGATGGGCTGAGCCTTTCTTTCTTTGAGGTAGTCATAAAGGCAAAATCCTGGATGCTCTCAGCTAACTACAATTTTTTTTTATCTGAGAAAGAGCACTACCTTACACCAGAATGGCCATCATTAAAAACTCTGCAAATAATAAATGCTGGAGAGGGTGTGGAGAAAAGAGAACCCTCCTACACTGTTGGTGGGAATATAATTTGGTGCAACTATGATGGAAAACAGTATGGAGATTCCTGTAAAAACTAGAGATAGACTTACCATTTGATCCAGCAATCCCACTTCTGGATATTTATCTGGAAGGAACTCTAATTCAAAAAGATACATGCACCCCAGTGTTCACAGAAGCACTATATACAATAGCCAAGACATGGAAGCAACCTGAATGTCCAGTGACAGATGACTGGATAAAAAAGTTGTGGTATATTTATACAGTGGAATACTACTCAGCCACAAAAAAGAATAAAACAATACCATTTGCAGCAACATGGATGAGCCTGGAGATTGTCATTCTAAGTGAAGTAAGCCAGAAAGAGAAAGAAAAATGCCATATGATATCACTCATATGTGGAATCTAAAACAGAAAAGAAAAGAAAAGAAAAGAAAAAGGGCACTATGAACTCATCTACAAAACAGAAACAGACTTGCAGACATAGTAAACAATCCTATGGTTACTGGGGAAATGGGGTGGGAAGGGATAAATTTGAGAGTTTCAGATTTACAGATGTTAGCCACTATATATAAAAATGGATTTTAGAAATGCTTTTTCTGTATAGCACAGAGAACTATATTCAATATCTTGTAATAACTTTTAATGAAAAAGAATATGAAAATGAATATATGTATGTATATGCATGACTGGGACATTGCGCTGTACACTAGAAATTGACACATTGTAACAGACTGTACTTCAGTAAAAAAAAATAAAATAAATTTGATAATAATGACCTAAGAATTTTGATCTTAGCTTTTTAGTTTTATTGCTTCTTAGTGCCCATTATCATGTTTAATGTTTCTGTTTAAAGAGTAAAATAAGATTTTAAGAATTGAAATTCTACGAATGTGGTTATTTCAAAATCTTCAGAGAAGGATGATAATAGAACTAAGAAGCCACGAAATATAAAGATTTGCATTTTTAGGTAAAGAAAAATTGTGAATAAAGTTCAACGTAGGTAGCAGTGATTTTAAAAAAAGTGTATATAAATAAATGTTAGTTGTCTAAACCACATAATCATAGTAATTCATGAGCACACAATAAAACAACCACAGGATTTCCTGCTCAGTGTTCTTAGAAATTAAAAAGGTATTTTGCATTTATCAAGATTCTCAAATAATTTTATTTTAATGTCTATGAAGACAGAGTTATTGATCCCTTCATTCTATAAACCCAAAACATTTATGTCAATAAATGTTTCCTCAAGACAAGAATGATAGTTAAATACAACCTTTATTTTGCTTTATAAACCTTCCCCTAATGATCTGGGGCAAATTCAGAGGAAACAATTCATGAGTTATCATTCACTAACAATTAACCAGAATCTAAATAAGGACAACCTTCCATTTTGGGAAAGGATTATCGGTCCACTTGAGACAGAGGTGACGTTTTTGTAACAAGATAATGGTCCTGCAACGTTTTTTAGAATACCTACCATTTGGACAAGTTTCTTTATGCATAATGATGGGAAATTTCAGTTAATTAAGTTATTGATTCCTTTGATTCCTCGCATATATGCAATATAAGCAGGCACTTACAGCTGTGTAATCTCTGGCAAGGTAATTTACCTTCCTAAGGTTTACTTTCTTCATTTATGAAATGAGGATATTAAAATTTACTACACTGAGTTATGTGAATTAAAGGAGGTTCTGTGTGTAAAGGCTTAGCACAATACCTGAATGGTAGAAAATGCTAGATAAATGTTTGCTATTTTTATATATTATGTACATACATATAACATCCAATTATAATTTAATATAACATAATTATTATTATAATCATAAAATATGGTTTATCTGCAAAGTCTCTCAATGATCACTCCCTTTCTACTTGAATTCCTTTGCGCATGCTTAGTACTGCTACACAAATGTGTACAGCTCAGTGAGTGGTGACAAAATTCCTCTCTGGTTTTCTGTTCTCTCATTCATGTTTCCTTCCCAATCTTTTAAACATATCCTAAATTTATCTACCCTACTCCTGCCCAACTACTCCACAATGAAAAGCACTCTCTTTGTCAAGGACACAAGGCTCACTGTGGATTTCCTCCCTACCCCCACCCCTTCCCTGCCCGTCACCCCCACAAAGATCCCAAGAATATTGCTTAGGATGTTTTTGCCAATAAAAGTTGGAAGAATAGCTGATCAAAGTTTACAAATACCCAGTTACTCATTCACAGAACAAATGGCCACATACCTGGCACCAGTGTTGTTGTAGTACACATGACCCTCTGTCTTTGAGGAGCTCACCGGCTGGTTTAAGAGACAGTCATAAAAAAGAGTAATTATAAAGCAGGGGTCAAGGGTGGGTATAGGATGTCATGGTTCTGGGATTGCTGCAGAGGTCAGAGAAGGCTTCCTGAGCGAGGTGGGATGGGCAGCGGTGGGATGGGCAGCATTGAACTGGGCAAATTAAAACAAGGGGGCACTTTAGAAAGCGGGATGAGATGGCCTTGCCAGCGCAAGAAGCAGAGTGGCCAGACACAGGCAGAAGGGGCTGGAGGGTCAGTCTCGAGGCGTTTTCTGTGCCTCATTAGGTACCCAGATTTTTTCTCGTGGAAGTGAGGGTTTTGACCCCGCCTGCACTTCCGGCTTTAATTTCCTGGATTTCCCTGTTTTACATGCACCTTCTTCTGAGGTGCATGTAATCACCTCCTGCCTCTAAGGCTGAGTCTGTGGCGTGTTGCTGGGTTCTTCCTAGGAAGGTGCAGGTTTCTTTTGGGTCATCAGGCCTTTTTCTTTTACCTAAACCATGTCTTTTTTTTTTTTTCCTGCTCAAGTGAAAAGTTTCTAGATTTCATTCTCATGTCTCATGTCCCTGGTTGTTGTTTTAAAAGAAAATTTCTGCCTTTTAAGTCTGATTATTCTATGATTATAATGAGACAAGCAGCCACTCCGAATAGCTGTGCCTACTGCAGGGTAGGTCTTCAACAACCACTGCGAACGCAATGATGGCTTGGAGTTTAGCTGAAGTCATATACACTCGTCACTCATTCAAATGACTTTATTTTTTCTTTCTTCCTGCATGAAGATTGAATTCAAGGGAAATTTAATCTTAGTTGACGCTTTTGTTTTCAACTTTGTCACTGCAGTTGGCTTTGTTTCCCTCAAAGCTGGTTACTCTGTCATCATGTATTTATATGTTGCATCCTTTGTAATTTCTGATTTCACCTGGTCCTTTCCCGCGGAGCACTGAATTTTAAAAAAATTTCTAGCGTGCGTCATTCAACATTAGGTACACCCGCTCCCCCATTCCCAATGTTGATTAAAGACAAATAAGTAAAATGTGAAATGAGAGAGAAAATTTACCAGGTGTGATTTCTGAATAGCGCTGTTTCACACATTAACTGTAATACCTGGTTTTAATTAGGAAAGCAAACTCAGCTGTGTTTTCACATTATTAAGTAATAATTTTTCTTCTCAGAAAGTCTTTCAGATGTTAACCATTGATTAATCAAGGGAAGTCATTTCTTCATCTGCAAATAGCTGGTTGGTTTTAGAGATTATTGGTGAGAGGAACAGAGGTTAGAACCATTAACAGGCAGTGGCAAATAAGAGTGGTCACCTTGGGGCATCCAAGCCTCAAGGCCAAGCTGACAGTGCTGGGCGTGACACCCTGACCAGCTGGCGGGGCTAGAATGGTCTGAAGCATTTGTATTTATGGTTCCCCAAGACCATCACCATCAGAGCAAAGTCATTCTCTACTTCCGTACAGCAGCCCGAGAAACTGGCAAACTGCCCTTTTAACTTTTTTTCCCTCCCTGATTTTACCCTGATTTCATCTGAATGAAATGAAGCAGTGGTGAAGGGCTGCATCTCCTAAGGGCTGACCCTTCCTGGGGTGTTTTGCATCTTCTAACTACATTTGACCTTTTGAACGGTGAGGCCATGCTTTGGCTTACACAGCAAAATCATCCGATCACCCGGCTGGTAGCCCTTACAGAGTCAGACTCCAGTTTTTAGCTCAGAGCCTGTTTGGTTTTATTTGGCATTATTTACTGACTGGCGTAGTTTTGCTTGTCTCCATGAGGCTTTGATATAGCTCTCATTGTCACGTTTCGACCAGGATAACGGGGTGTGACTGTGCTACAAAGAACAAAGCTTAAGGTTTGCGGTGGGTTTATTTCTTCGTGCCCTTCATAGGAATTTCTTATTAGGCAGCATTTTCTTTTGGGGGCCGAGAGGAGGAGCTAATTAGGTTTATTTATTTAATTACTTTTAAAAATGGAGGTACTGGGGATTGAACCCGGGACCTTGTGTGTGCTAAGCATGATCTCTACCCCTGAGCGATACCCTCCCCTCCCTAGGTAGCATTTTCATATATCTCCCTCCCTTTCTTTGGGTTATTTATCGTATATCTGCTTCCCACACTGCATTATGAGGTCTCTAAGAGCAGAAATCATATTTCACTCATCTTTGATTTCCTATCCCCGTAGGATCTAATACAAACTGCAGAGAGCAGTTCACCCAATGTATCAAAGAAATTACAGCAGCCACAACAATACTGACTTGGAATCAGAACCGCACTCTGAATTCAGAAGTATTTACTCTTATTTCCCTTGAGGACCCAGGATCTTTTTTAAAATGTTAATTTGCAGTTTGAAACTGTTGAAAATACAAGAAGCAGCAGCAAAAGAGACGAAGCAGGCACTTTTGGATACGATAATTACACCCAGGGTTTGTTTTTATTATAGTTCTCCGGGCTTAATCATGCTCCTGATTCCATGAAATGTCATAGAATCACAGGACTGAGAAGGTCTCAAAAGGTCTTTAGTCTCTGTCTCCGAGGAGACATGAGTTTAAACTTCTGCAAACATTTGCTTACCCTGTAGTTTTCTTTTAAAATACCCAGGAAAGGAAGGACACACAGAGTTCCAAAGAGTTTTTCTTTTGCTTTTTCTTTCTTTTCTTTTTTTTTTTTTTTTTGACTAGGTAATATTTTATCTAAGCCTTTTTTTGGTTATGGTTTAACCATCTGATTATGTCTGTTCTCAGTTCTTCTTTTTCTCATCATTTCTGGGAGTCTTCTTTCTCTGGTCTCTTTCTCTGGTCTCTTTCTCCTTCTCTTTCCAAAGAGAATTTTAAATCCCTCACTGCCCTGCCATACAGAACAAGTTAGCAAGTGTTTCTTTTCTCGAGCGTGCGCCTGCAGCCAGTGGGTGGTTCTCACCTTTGACTGGTGGAGGCTAATTCAGTTAGTCCAGGACACACACCATGCTTTTCCCAATGGGGATGTTGGTGACTGAGATTTTTCTCATCTCATCACATTTTCATGTGCTCGTCTTCTGAATAAAACGACTCCATTCCTTCATTCTTTCAACACAGTGCTTCCTTTCTCAGAAAGATGATACCACTTTGTTTCCTCTCTTTTTGGTCCTCTGCTCGGGTCAACACCCATCATCTGGGTTTAGACCCGGAGCTGATTACAGGTTTCTAAAAAAGGCCAGATCAGTCCGGATTGCAGCATTCACGGGTGGTTGAAACTGCTGATGACTCAGTTCCTGGGATTTGCCAAATACCACCGTTCGCAGTGCAAACTGTATTTTCTTGTTATTATTTTAAGATCTTCATTTGTTTTCCATCAGATTTCTGGGGTTTCAACCCTGCTCATTTTGTTCTATTCCTAGACTTAATAGAGGAAGGCTATTCCTTTCCCTCTGCTCTTCAAGGCCAAAGCATTCTAAGGGTTAAAATGTGTATATGCTGGTTGTCCAACTAATTTCCTTGGGTCAGTTCAAGGCATATAGATTGTACCAACTCTGATCACTTGGTTGTGAACTTCCTGGCCTGCTGTCTTGAGAAAGACTTCTGATAAATGTGGTGATTGAAGTGCCATGCAGTATGCTAAGGAAATAGCGTGGAAGGGGAAACTTTAGGTGTTGGGAGCCACTGGAAGGACTCCCAAAAGAATCCTACAAGACTCTACCTGGTGTGCTAAAGCCTGCGAAGGAGAAGACCAGGTGAATAGGACAGGCTAGTAGGGGCAGAGAGTTCCAGGAAAATAAAACAGCGAGTGCAAAGGTGCAGGAGAACATGGCCACAGTCAGGCCAACTTGTGACAATTCAGCATGGCTTAAACATTAGACACGTGGCCGGGTGGGTAAAGGATGAAGATAAAGCAGGGTGGAGAATTTTGTCATGTCAGGCCTCGTAAGTCATGTTAAAAAGGCTAAGACTGATGGACACCCACTCAGAGTTCGTAAGAACAGGAATGACATGAATTGTATTTCAAAGGGCTGATAAAACTGGAGGCAGTGGGATTCCGGCAGCTGGTTGTAGCAACAGCCCAACAGAGAGATGATGGAGGCTGGGACTCAGGAGGGAAATGATTAGATGAATCTGAGAATTATAAATAAGATAAAATGGACAAATAAGATGGAATACTCTGCCACTCCTACCATTTTTGCCACTAAAATTATACAAGACTTAACCCTAATCAGTGAAATCAGGGCTGTATTAAGCTCTTGCTGGAAGCATACTGAGGAAGTACACCTTGGTTTCTCTGACAGTTTGCTTCTAAACAAGCACTGTCTGGAAGCAGAGTGACCAGCCTCACAGGGCACGAGATTCCAGTCTTGGGTGTATTTTGGGGCTGGATGCAGGAGATGAAGTGCCGGCCCAGATGGTTCATTGACCTCAGCACCTATCAGAACACCCCTGCACCACTGTGAGCAGCTCCAAAGTCTGCATTTTAAAGTGGTCATAACTGAAACTTCTACAGAGAGGAACCGGAAGGTAAGAGGCACTCAAAACCCATCACATAAGGAATAGGTCAAGAAAGCAAATGTATTATTCTTCTTCCCATCCCAAATTATCCTCACTATGTTCCAAAATGTGGCTTATCAGAGAACGGTTTACCAAGGGTGGAGAGCTGCGGTCGGATGGTCCTCCCTTCGTGCAGGCAGTGGTCTGACGTCTTATTGTCATCAAGTGCCAACAATTCTAAACAATGTCGATGATTAAAAACACTTTCCCCATGGGGCGCTCTTCTTTTAGTGAGTTACTGTTCCCAGATGGTCTACAATGAGGTCAAACAATAGCATAAAATGCCCCGAAATAAAGTGCATGGTGACCCTCCAGTAACAAGATGCCTGCACCCTAGAGACACCCTACATGTGGACGTAAACCTAGTACCATCATCAAAATTCCCACAGAGAAACTTAGGCCCAGAGGTCAGGTCCCCTCACAAGCTAAAGTTGAAAGACGTCTGAGTCTTAGGTGACTGAGTCCCCCTCAATAACTTAAATTCTCCTACTCTTGTAAGTTAAAAATCTGTAGAAATCCAGGTGCCCTCTTCAGCTGCTTTTGCTGCTGCATCTAAGGGAGAGGGTGGGGTTAGGCTCCTCCCGCAGCTGCAGCCCAGGGTCCCTCTCACTGGCAGGACTGGAGGTCCTGCAGGGACCCCAAAAGTGCCCTGGGTGAACAACTTAACAAGACGCATATGTTTTACAGCACTGACTACATCCGCCAAATTAAACAATCAGTCAATCCCTGGGCCCTAGAACGGGTAACCAAGGGACACTTATTTCCCAAGAATCCAGTATATCATAAAGACTCCGAAGTTTCCCAAGTGGAGAGTGGAAGGAGAAAGCCGTCCTTGTTTCCTGGTTTTAGCTTCCCTAAGACATCAGAAGGTCAGTGCCTGAACTTCCAGAAGCCCCTTGGCCACCCCTCAAGGACGAGCAGGGAGAAGTCTCCCAGAACAAGTGCTGTGACCTTGTGTGTCCGCTGCATCTTGGAGGAATATTCGCCTGTACGTACAGTCTTCTCTCCTGCAGAGTAGCCTTTGAAATAATTCTGCCTCCTTCAAAAGTTGAGAAAGTTGCAATGGGGTCTGTCCCAATCTCTGGTACACACTTGAAGCCTTTATTTCTCATCTGCGATGTTCACATCCTCCTACATCTCACTGCCGCATTGCGTTTGGCACCCCAGGGTTCATATGCATGTGGGCTCTATCTCGCGTTCACGCATCGACTCTGCCTTATGAGAAAGCGATCTCAGTCCTCTGCCGAGTAGCTGATTCCACTTCCTCTGGCTATGAGGTTGTGGAGGTCAAAGAAAACGGCCTTCCGGGGGAGATTTCTTATTTGTATGAGATTCCCCAAATGGGGCACCACGGAATGGGGGATGACCCGTGAATCCATGTGCAAGGCTCATAAATTCCCAGTTAGACCTGGTTGCTGCTCCCCTCTTGGGAATGGAGAATGGAAGTTGGGACAGCCACTTCAGCACAGCTTAGGTGGCCCAGACCCTGAAAACATAAAGCCAGACCCTCCCTAGTGCTCTGCAACGCACGTGGGCTTATTATCTTTCAGTTTAAAAGAAGCAAATGTTACTCTGTCAGCAATGTTTAAAAGGCCTCTGGGAACAAAGACTTGCATTTGCCTGTGACTGAACCCTTGCCTCAAAGGTTCCTGCTGGCTCAGGCCTCCTAAGGCATCCGCAGAGGCTGCTGCTACCCACACAGGTACATGATGTGCAGTTGAAGGTTGATTCCTTTGCCAACACCCTGAGGCCACCCGCACCTACTAAAGGCCGATCACTTTGCTGAGGACAGAGAAGTCAGAGTGTGTTTGCCAGCCCCCGTGTCAACTGCCTCCAACTGAGGCCCCCTCACCCCCACCAGACATCCTGTTGGTGCTGAGACCTGCGGGCTTCAGTGTCCTTTCCGAGGCCCGAGTGGCCTCCAGTTACCATTTCTCTGAAACCAGCCGTGGATCAAGTTCTGCCTGTGGAATCAGACTTCCTAACCTGTAATCACCATGAAAGTGAAAACTTAAAAGCCTCCTGTGCAGGTGGGAGCGATTAAAAGCCAACTCCTTAGCTGGAAAGACCTCCATGCAGGCAGTTGCTCCCAAAAGAGATGGAAAAGGAAGGGACTGGCCTATGCATGGCCAGTTTCACCACCTAAATTCATCAGTAAGTGAGAAAGTAGATGGGCCGGGAGTGTTGGAACTACTGGGGCTCCTTCCTGAAGAAGGAAATATCAGGGATGGAGGAGAAATGAGCCTTTTTTCAGATGCTGCTGCTTCCAGAGAAGTAGTTTGGAAGCCTGGCTAACATCCAGAATCTCCTGAGAAATGTTTGAGAAATCCAGACCCCTGGGCCTGATAGCAGAGACTGGAAATCCTAAATGCTGCTACAGTTTTGTGCTGGTTTCCTGTGGCTGCTGTAAACCATTTATAAACTTGGTTGATGAAAACAACTGAAGTTTATTCTCTTAGAGTTCTGGGGCCCAGAAGCCTGAACCCAGTCTCCCTGGGCTGAAATCAAGATGTGAGCAGGGCCGTGCTCCCTCTGGAGGCTCCAAGGGTGAACCTATTCCTTGCCTCTTGCAGCTTCTGGTGGATGCTGACCGGCCTTGGCTTGTGGCAGCCTCATTCCAATCGACCTTCGTGGTCACATTGACTTTCCCTCTTCTGTCTGTGTCAAATTTTCCTCAGCCTCTCTCTTTTAAGGACAATTGGGATTGGATTTAGTGCTCACATTGATAATCATAGGATACTGCCCTCATCTTGAAATCCTTAATTTAATTGCATCTACAAAGATTCTTTTTCTAAATAAGGTAGCATTGATGGGTTTCAGGGACTAGTATGTAGACATAACATTGGGGAGTGATTTTTCAGCCTACTACAAGCTTCATGGACATTTGCAGACATAAGATGGGTATCCACTAATATTCTCTTTTATTATGTATCCTTGACAGTTGCACTAATTGCCTTTTTTTTTCTTTCCCTTTTTCCCGCTTTCACTACTTTATATTTGTTATGGCTGTCTTTACAAATTAATCCATAGGTTATGGGATATTGAATGGAAGATGGAATCGTGACATGACCAGAGGGGAATGGACATCACTCAGAGACCCTGGCCTTGGAATGGAAGCAACAAGGAATAATAAGGCTTTGGTTGAATACTCTTAACACAAGGACAAAAAATGAGCAGGTTTTCACTGGAACAAGGGCTAGTTGGTCAGTTTATGGTATGTAGGAGCATTTGTTTGAGAAGTGCAAGAACATAAGAATGGTGAATATCGGTGTAGGACAGATAAAGGGGTGGACTTCATAGACATTTTCGTCCTTTATGATTGCCCGTATCTGAGCTCTCATCCTATGTTTAGAAAATTTCCTACTTATGAAGCCAAATCAGCCTTCAATATGGAAACTGAAAATACCAAGCATTTTTTTTTTTTCCAATAAGGTCATGGCCCGCCTCTCCAAACTTTGAATTAGCATCTAGTGACCGGAAGACTCAGGTGCAACATGGATTCATCCTGCTGAGTCTGGCAGTTGTGGCTGCAGCTGCTTTTGGCTTCCAGGGGTGGACTGGAAGAGATTCTAGAGACAGCATCCAGCATCGGCAGTGTAAGCTGTGGTGACTACATCCAGTGATGGTGAAGTAGTTTCTTGATGGACAAAGTTCTGTAAGTTATTTGGATATTTGAGTTTCTTGGCTATTGTATCCTCCAAGTCTGTTCCTTAGCCTCAAAATATTCTATAAACTACTCCAAATGTTTTAAATACATTCTCTTTTTGTTTAATTAGCCAGAGTTTGCTTCTCATGCTTTCAACTAAGTACCCTAACTGATACAAATAAATTGGTTAATCTTATTAAAAATAAAAACAATAGATAAAGTGAAGCATATTGTCCAGAAAATGGAATAAAAATAAGAACAGGTAAAAAATTGGAGAAAAAGATAAAATTGGAGATCAAACCAGGAGAACCACCATCCATCCAAGAAGCGTTTCAGAAAGACAGAACTGAGTAAAAAAAGAGGAAGAAATTATCAAAGAAATAATATAGGAAAGTTTCCCTCATTTGAAGGCTGAGAGTTTCTAGACTGAGAGGATCCATCAATTATCCAGATCAACAAACGCAAAAAGGCTCACATCAAGGCATAGTACCTTGAAATTCAGAGAAAAACAGATACAAATAGAAAATACAGATCACTTTCTTTTTTTTAAACATTTTTTAATTTAGTTATAGTCATTTTACAATGTTGTGTCAAATTCCAGTGTAGACCACAATTTTTCAGTTATACATGAACATAACATATTTTCATTGTCACATTTTTTTTTCACTGTGAGCTACCACAAGATCTTGTATATATTTCCCTGTGCTATACACTATAATCTTGTTTATCTATTCTACACATGCCTATCAGTATCTACAGATTTTGAACTCCCAGTCTGTCCCTTCCCACCCCACCCCCCTTGGCAACAGATCACTTTCAAAGTGTGAAAATTAGATGCCAGGATACTGGACTCTAGAAGACGGTAGGGAAATGTCTTCAAAATTGACTTTTACTTAGATTTTTATAGCTAACCAATCTATCATCCATATAAATCAAAAGCCAAAAAAAAAAAGTTTTCCATGTACCTTTTCTTACAAGTCACTGGAGAATATGGTTCAGCAAGTTGATAGGGTAAAACAAGAGAGAAAAAGACACGGAATCCAGGAGTCAGAGACCTACATGTTCAGGATCGACAGCTTCATCCTCAGGGAGAAAAAATAGGACTAAATTATGTGGTTGGATAGTGTTTGAGTTGGCTAATTATTGACAGGCACTCATCAAATCAGCTGGAGCAATTGAAAAAACTTGGAATGGGTGCATACAGAAAACTAAGCAATGAAAAATAAAGCAATAACTATTAGAAAAAAATAACCTTTTTAGGAAGAACAGAAAGTTTGTGTAAATGGAAATTAATTGTAGTAAACTATACTGCCTTAGAATTAAGTAATATTTATATAACCCAAAATGTCAACTATTGACTTAATTAAAAATTGTGATATGAGTAAAGAGGGCGCGTAGGAGAGGAAAAGGCACAGAGGGCTGGGATTATGATAGAGCCAAATCCGATCTCAATAGAGGCCAGTAGATAATGTATAAAACAGGTAAATCAAGAAATAAATGCATAAGTATATTATTTAGAGAAATAAAGTTGAATACTAGAAGATACAATTAAATGTGAAGCCATGGTCGCCTCTGAGTTGTCAGACTAGGGCATAGCAGAGGATAGCTTTATTTTGTCTTTTAATACTATATGATTTGATTCTTAAGGAAAATTATAAATGGATTTGCACCACATACACCGTTAACTTAAATGTACCGCAGCTTCAGCTCTTCTTCTGTTCCGCCTTCCCCCACACCCCCCATCACTTTAAACAGGACCTCTCTTTGCCCTTGGTAAAAGGAGCTCTCACCTAGAAAACAAGGAGAAGTAAAAATCGTTTATTCTTTGCCTTTGAGCTTCCAAGTTTTTAGGTTTGACAATTAAGGATTATTCAAAAGTAATTTTGACTCAAAAGTAATTTTGAAACACAAGATAATGAATCCTCTTCCTGGTAATAAGAGTTAAATATTATTGAAGGTTTGCCATGTGCCAGGTCCTATTCTAGGCATGTAATCTATTCATCTCACTTATTCCTCATAAAACCCTAAAAGTAATAATGTACCTACCATCACATTGGAAACTGATGTCCAATTTTGTCCTTGGGTTGTGGGTGGGAAGAATTCCTGCTCTTTCTGGCTGACACCCTCTGATCTGAGATTATGCATTTGGAGAACTTGGAAAGGCTGGGATACTGTGGCTCTCATCCATGGACATATCACACCAGTCTGATGTTTATGATTGCCATTTTCTGTTCATGAAATCCTTTCCCACAGCCTTAAGTGGAGCAGCTGTAGGTCAGGAGCCGGGGTGCAGGCAGGTGCCTTTCCATCGCACGTGCTGGAGGTGGGCTGGAGTCCCTCTAGGGCCTGAGACTGCAGCGCCAGGCATGCGCGCTGGGGTTCCTCTTCCTTCTGCACTCGTGGAAGACGTAACTGATTTCTCACAGAACGCTTTCTGAGCCTGGACATGGCTTTAGGACTTCTTTTTCTCCTTCACAGAGCAGTGCTCTTTTCAGCAGCTGCTCATCGGATGGCGCTGTGCCTCCAGGCGAAATCTACTTGCCTTCCTTAGTCAATGAGATTGTTAATAAACATAATCTTTAGTTCTAAATATTAGCATTCCAGTAAGGTTTGGCCCCCTCCCACTCAGATAACTATATATAGAGATTACAAAGTGCTTTCATGTCAACTGTCTTACCAATCCTCTGAGCTCCCGTGTATTAAACATTTATTACATGCCAGGCAGTCGAAACTCTACGAACTTTAATCTCTCTAAGTGGATATTGTGATTCCCATTTCACTGATGGGAACACAAGCTCAGAGAAGTCAAACGGCTTGCAGAAGCCCACCAGTTGGTAAATAGCAGAACCAGAAGTAGAGCCTGGATGTCTTGCAGGGCACATTCTGTTTCTTTCAAACACTGCCGCCACTTCAAGTTTCCAAACATTGGAGTAAATCCAGCCTTTTAGCCGGACGCCTGATGGAATCTTGCTGTTGTTTACTAGTTTTGTCCCTTCTCACACTCCCACCCCCATTTTCCCTGTGTGTGTGTGTGTGTGTGTGTGTGTGCGCGCATGTGTGTCACGCAAGCTCGCATAACCGACATCCACTTACTTTAGGCCCTTGAAAACCTACTAGGTCTCCTATTTGGCCAAACAGAGAATTTTATAGTCTTGCAAACACAATTATTTTCCCTATGAGACCCAGTTCTCCACCTCTTGGAAAGACCTGTATATATATAACTGGAAAGTAAATTGCCAACGCCGCCCTTAACCTGTGCAATGATTCTGCTGACAGCGGCTGAGCGAGTATAACTAAAGGGTACTCAGGTGCCTAACCTTATATTAACAAAGAATCCAGGCGAGTAAACGCGCAGACAGCCTTTCTTCACTTTTCTGGACTCTTGTCTTTGCCATATTGTATCTAAGGCATTTGGATCTTTACTGGAAAGGTGTGTTTTAAAATGGAAACATGGTTATTACATCTAATTTTCTGTCTCTCTTAACTTCTAGGTCTTCCAGTCAAAGTTAGATTTGCAGGCACTTCCTTCTATTGAAATTGTGATACCCGATTCCCTTTTCCTTTCTTTCTTATTATTTTATGCAAGTAAAAGTAGAATCTATCACAATACAGTATGGCTGTTGGGATTTTTTCCTTGAAAAAATTTTCTTTCTAAGACATGCACGTAAATATTAGAAGCAGTTATCCTGGGGGCAGAGAGAGGCTATATATGACTGTGGTCCCTTTTCCTTTGTGCTTTTATGTATTCTGTAATTAGGGAAAAATTGCTTTTAAAAATGGTGATAAAATCTCCATAGAAACATACATGTGCCAGATTATGCCTGAATCTGTAACATTTTAAGTAAACACAGACATACAGATGAAACAGAAAGCAAAATTCAGATGAATTTTTTAAGTGAGAACGAGTATATTTGAAGACATTCATATTTGAAAATCTGATTTGCCCTATATCTACAACTACTTCTTTGCCAATAAAAATTATTTCCTTAGAGCACGTTGAAGGAGAAGTTTGAGAAGCCCCAAGTGCAGGGAAGGGTTCCAGCAATGTCTGCTAGGAATGTTCTGCAGAGGATTTCTATCCTGATAGAAGAAGGGATGATGACCTCTGAGGTCCCCAAATTTAAGATTTTCTAAATACCTTTAAAATGGCAGGCAGGGCCCATCAAAGTAAGGAGGCATCTTAGATTTCTAGTTTTGAGGTCTATTTCAAGGAAGATCACTTGTGTTAACTAGCATTTACTTAGAGAGCAACTTTCTTTTCTTCCATACAAGACCAGGTCATAAACTAAATGATGCTTTTCAAGGGCAAAATACCCCTTCTCCAATTGCTACAGAATGTTCATCGTCTTTCCCCACATGTCCAAGACACAGATTGACTCTCTCGTTCATGTTTATGGAGCTCACAACTTACATTTAAGTTTCAGATTCTTAGCTCAAATTTATTTGGCTTTCTGGCTGTGACCCATCTCCTTAATATCTCCAAGGCACAGTAAACCAGAGTGGGGTCATGTTGGTGGATCCCCCTTGCCCACCCCTAGGTTCCACAGTTTGCTAGGAGAATGAGCAGGATGCAGCGTGTAGTGGTGCTCATGGCTATGATATACTGTGGTGAAACGATACAGGGAAAAACCAGCAAAGGGGGAAGATGGAAGGGGCCAAGTCTAGGGGGGGCCAGATGTACATTTACTAGTAAGGGTCCTTTCCCAGTAAGTCACACAGAACATGCTTAAATCTCCTGGCAAGTTGTGACAACATGTGTGAGGTGTGGTCAACGAGAGAGGCTCATTCAAGGCTTAGTGCCCAGGATTTTCATGATCCCTCCACCTGCCTCTGCCAGGCATGTACCCAGATTCCAGGCTCCCAGAAGGAAAGCAGGTGTTCTGCATAAACCATATTGTTTGTACAAGCAGTTCAGGCACCATGAGCCACTCTTATCTATTAATGGTGGGAACCCTTCCAAAAATCTAAGATTCTAGAAGTCAGCCAAAGGCCAACCTTGCAAGCACAGCTTCCTAAGGATAGCAGGTCTGGCCTACACTGTCCGTTCTTTTCTGCACAGTGGTCCTTTAATAGTTTCTGAAAAAGAGTTCTGGTCCTTCCAGCAAAGGAAGGAGCTCCATTTTTTTTTGTTTTTTTCTTTTTTTGTAGTTTTTGGAGTGAGCATAACCACTCTACAAACTTGTCTTCTTCTCTAAGCCAGAAAAACACCAGGAGGAATCACAGGGGGAGAATCAGTTGGGGATTTTTTTTTAATCCTTCAAATGGGACTAAATAAGTAGAGACTTGTCCACAAGAGCATCACAGGTTGGCTCAGGTAAATAACCATAAACGAGATCTCTCACCACAGCCCAGCGTCTGCCTTAAGTATGTGTTGGAGCAGGAAAATATACACGTGCGAGAGCCACAGTAAGCACTTAGAGGCATCCTGCTGGCTGACTGACAGGGCTAAATGCTGATTGCAGGTTGAATACACAGTCATCACATTAAACAGTGTTTACCTGCCAGGATCCTCTTGTGTCTGGCTGGTGCAGCTCCTTCTCCCGCCTCACCTGGAGGCCCCTCAGGCACATGGTCGCTCAGTCCCTTCAGTTCTTTCCCTGGCTCTGGGTCCCTGGCGTATCTCCTAAGGCACCATCACTCCGGGATCCAGAGAGTTGCTGTGTTTCCTTCCTCCATTACTTAGCAGGGTCTCTTGGGAAAACCTGGCCCTACTGGTTATCCAGTCAGGGAACGGTGGTGTGACAAAGAGAATTTGGTGGGGAATAACCTCTGGAAAGATGAATGGATTGGCAAATAGGTGACCAGTCCCCCTAACCCCCTCCACCTGGGCTGTTAGTGGTTGGAGAGCCTTAAGGCAATTTTCCTTCTTGTCCAGGCAGCACTGCTAGTTCCTCAAAGTTACCATATAAATTGAAGGCTACTTCATCTAGGAATAAATAGCTTTTAAGGTCCTTTTTATTTATAAAATAAGTAACTTTTTAAACAAAATCAAATTTTAATGTGTTTCAGGGAACTATATTCAATTTCTTGTAATGAGCCATAATAGAAAAGAAACTGAAAAAAAAGTGTATATATATATATGTGTGTGTGTGTAACTGAATCGCTTTGCTGTACACCTGAAACAAACATTGTAAATAAACTACACTTCAATAAAAAAATCAGAATTAAAAAAATACCCCCAAATTTGATGTGCTTGATTTTCACCTAGGCGGACAGAAATGGTAAAACCAACAGTGCTTATGTTTTAATTGTATTATGAACCTCCCCAAATTATTTTTGTTAAGCAAAGTGAAAAGCAAAATGCAGTGAAATAAAAACGGCACCAGATCTTTCTTGAACAAAGGAACTCTGCGGACATGAATACATACTTGAATTCATGGGAAGACAACCATCAGTATTGGATTGTTTCTTTTTTTGTATAGAATGTGAATTGATCATGTGTGAAATCTAGGTTAATTTGTGTCTCAGAATTGCAGGACCCTCATGAGACTTGGGAACACATTGTATTTATGCCCATAGTAAAGAGAAAACTTTGCCTCCCTGGCGAGTAATTCAGTCAAGAAAAATCCCTTTTTATGAGGAAGCACGGTTTCCCTTGAGAGTGTTGATTAGGTTAGAATCTAATAACCTTTCTACTGGAATATTGACAAGAGCTTATCATAATGGTTCTGTATTATTATAACTCAGTTCTGGTGTGATACAAGTTTTTATTAATTTACACAAGTAATAATTAAAATATTGATGTCTGGGGTACCCTATATTTCTTACGATATTATCCCATCAGTTCCTAATTTTATTTTTCCTACAGTACCTTAAAGAGCTGAAGCATGTACATTATTCATATATAATAGAGAAGAGAAAGTAACTGTTGAGTAATTGCCAAATGCGCCAAAGCTATTTAAACGGTAGACCCAACTCTGGAATTGATGTCACATATTCTTTTAACTGCACATTTCTGGCTCTCTCTCTCTCTCATTTTTATTCTTTTGCAATTTTTTTTTTTTTTTTACTTTTTCAGTCTCTCTCTCTTAATTGTGGTAAAAAATGCATAACATGAAACCTGCCTTCCAAAACCCTTCAAGTAACACTACCGTATTGTCAACGATATGCCCACTGTTCAACAGCAGATCAACGACGTTATTCTTATAAAACTCATTAAATTAAAACAGACTAAGAAGCGTGGCACAGGGCTGTGTTTACCAAGTACTGTGGGACATTTGGCACTTTTAGGTGAGAAATGGACCAACACTTAAGAAGCATATGTTTATTTTAATGTGAATTAGGATAGCTGGCCAACACATCGGTCTCCCTTGCGAGCGTGAAATGAAGTTTGCATTCATACTCTATTTATTTAAAGGAGAAAGAGCCAAATTAAAGGACACTTAGTAAACAACAGCACACATATGACGAAAGTCTCATAAGCGGCGTGAAGCTGACTGAAGTTTGGAAAGTGTTAGCATCTTTGGGTTCAAATTCTTGCTCCAGCACTTCTGACCACGTGAATTTGAGAAAGAGGTCACGTGACCTCAGCCCTCTCACCAGCTGAAGGAGAAAAATATTGCCTCTTTCCAGGGTTGTTGTAAGGACTGGATGTAATATGTATCAAGTTTCTGGCACCATGGTTGACATATCGCAGACACTTAATTAGTATTGATTGAATTCTTATATGTCAAGGTTGTTCTGAGCTTTACATATATTAATCCAATGCTAAAAAAAAAAAGAACAAAAGAAAGAGAAAGGAAGAAAAAGAAGGAAAGAAAGAAAGAAGGAGAAAGAAAGAAAGAAAGAAAGAAAGAAAGAAAGAAAGTAAGTTAGTTATAGGAAAGAAACAATGAGGAAAGTGAGACCCAGAGAGGTTAAGGTAATACTTTCCCAAGTCACGCAACCAGAAGATTGTGGTAGGGAGCTTGAACTCAGGCAGTCTGGCTGTAGATCCAACCAGATGGCGGTACAATCTACCATCATGTACTAAAGTTTCTCATTCAGAGGCCTTTCTCCAGGGGCACCGGGTGGTCCCTGATATGTGCCGCAGGGACACCCAGGTTGTTCAGCATGACTGGGGATGGATGGGGCATGTATTAAAGTAATTATGGGACATGCTAGTGCTCTTGAATAAGATAAGAGGTTGGAGTTCATTTGGTAGATAATGGGGACCCTTTATGGGCTTCAAAATGCTCCAGATCCATTTTTAGGTGAGGGCATAAAAAACTCCAAATGAACGAATAATGAGTGGTCCAGCCCTCATTTTACTCTAGTGAGAAACAGCTGGTAAAAATCCAGTGCAGCAAAGAGGAATAGATGCTCTGGGAGAAATCTACATGAAACAAATTTGCATGAAATCAACATGAAACAATCTACATGAAATCTACATGAAACACATGGAATAGAGGGTCAATTCTGCTCACAGAGGCAGGGAGAGAGAAGGCTTCACAAAGGAGATGGAGAAAGCTGATCTTAAAGGGTCCGTAGAAGGTTTTGAGCAGGTCACAGTCAGAGCTGTGCCTTTTAGCACATAGCCTCTTGTGACAGCCCAGGGAAATGAGTGCCTGACCCTGGGTGATGGTAGCAAGAACAGGGGAGAGGAGAGGAGAGGCAGGTTTGAGGTGGATTATCAGGGGGTGGCAGTCACATGTGAGGTCCAGGGAGAGCAATGACCTGAAGTCTCGTGACTGGGGTGCCATAATCAGGGACAGTTCATGGAAGAAGAGAATGAATTTATTTGAGTTTGAGGCACCTGTAAGACATAGAGTTTAGACAAGAGATTAAATGAAGGAGATACCGGGTTTTGGCAGCAGCTTTCTCTCCAGAATGACTCTATTAAAAGCCATGCTACTGAGAAGGAAAGAAAGGGGGCCATTCATGTCTTTCCCCCATGATCTCAGGTTTGTCTATTAGCCTTGCCATTGTCACGAAGGCTCAAGGAATGAGAGAGATTAGGTGTGATTTCTGCAGGTGAGGAGTGGGGACCATTGCACATCCAGCTCTGGGCTGCTCGGACAGATTCTCCGTTGTTCATTTACATCTAGATTTGCTTTCTTGAGGACTAGAGAGGGTGTTGTTTTAGGGAGTGGATGAGCAACTTTTGTGGAGTATTTATTTACTTGTGAGGTATTTTTAAACTTTCATTTGGCAAGTACTTACTGAGCAAATGTGTATTGCTAAGTAGTAGGCCGAGTTCCTGGGGTCAGGGATGCTTGTTTTATTTTTTATTTATTTATTTTTTTTGTGGGGGGAGGTAATTATGTTTTATGTTTGTTTGTTTGTTTGTTTTTAACGGAGGTACTGGGGATTAAACCCAGGACCTTGTACATGCTAAGCATGCACTGTAACACTGAGCTATACTCTCCTCCCGAGGTTGGGGGTGGGGTAGGGAAAAATACACAGCCCCAGCTCTCCTGGGACTTACATTACAAGGTCTAGGAGCTAGTAAGTAAATATATGAAGTATTTAGGAGTAGGCTATACAAATGCCTTGGGGAAGAGGATCCAGGAAGGTGGGGCAGCAAGTGCAAAGGCCCTGTGGCAGGGGCAAACCCAGGTTAGCTGAGTGAATGCCTTTATGGAAAAAGAAATAAATTGCTATTCTCAGCCATCACCCCTTCCCTGCTTGAATTTCAGGAAAGGGCTCTGAATTTCTTAGTTACTAAATTAAAAAATTCTTCTTCTTTTTCCCCCACCACAGCCTGTTACTTGGTGTGGCTCTAGGCCTGATTTGTAACATGGAAGTCAGCCTTGCTGAAGCCTTGGAGATTTCACAGCCTTGGCTCAAATGCTCTGGGAAGCAACTGCCATCTAGTGGCAAAATGAGGAAAAATACCTCGTAGATTTGGTGACTTCTGTTACCCTGTCTTCCAAGTCAATTATTCATTCCTCTGCATTATCTGGTCTGCTTTTGACTGCCTTTAGCTTGGCTTTTATCTCAGTCATTGAGTTTTCTGTTTTTTGGGTTTTTTTTTTTTTTTTTTTTTTGAGTTTTCTGTTTTTAATTGGCTCCTCTGTATAGTTTCAATTTCCTTTTTACAGTATTCTCTGTCCCTATTCATAGTCTCTCCTACTTCCTTCAGTGCTTTTAGCTCCCCCCTTTTGAGGTCATGATCTAGTAGATTGTTGAGGTCTGTATCATTGCTCATTCTCTCAGGGGACTTCTCTTGTTCTTTCAATTGGGGGTGGTTCCTCTGCTTCTTCATTTTACTTATATCTCCCTGGCTCTGTGGATTTAGGAGTATCAGTCATCTACTGTGGTCTTGAAGGGCTGTTTTTGTTTGTTTTTATTTAAAGTGGGAACGTTCCTGTGCAGACTGTGTGCAGCTATTAGTTTTGTTGTGAGGGCTGTTCTTAGTGTGGATGGTTGCCGCATCTTTCTTCCACGAGTGTTGGCTGTTGTCCCTTTGACCTGGGTGTGGTTGGTGTTGTGGTGATCAGAGCCTGCCCTGATTGTTGTTGTTGCGCAGGACTCCTTTTTTGTTCTGCGGTTGTCACAGCCCTGACAGGGTCTTGGTCTGCTCCCCTGTTGCTGGAATAGAGACTTTTAGCCCTGCTTCTGAGCTGCGGTGTGTGGTAGGCAGGGTTGGAGTGCTTCAGCTGGGAAGAAGAGCAGGCAGATGTGCACTGGGAGCTGCCCTCTGTGGTGTTGTCTGTCACTTGTCATGCGGGCTTACAAAGTGCTCTTTGCTGATGTTGCCTTTGTCCTCACCTTAGCTATGGGAATGTCAGCCACCTGCTCTGCTGTCTCCCAGGTTCTGGGCCCCAGGAACCACTAGGGCAGATGCGCCAATGTCAAGTGCTAGAACCCACCGTAGTTAGAAGTCACACACCTGAATCCATGGTGCACCACAGGGTCAGTGCAGACCCCAGCCCTGCCTCTGTGTATGGTACCCAGGCCTGTTGTAAATATCCGTACTCGCCCCCACCACGCACCAGAACTCTGCTCACTGCCTGTTTGTCCCAGAGGTGCAGGTCCACAGAGGGTCCAGGGAGAGCAAATCCACCCTCTCTTCCTGGGTCTGTAAACAAATCTCAGTCCTGCCTGTGAAGCTGCAGGGCTGCTGGGCATGGATTCAGTTCTCAGCCCCATCTCCCTGCAGCAGTGATGGCTATGACCAAGCCCCACCTCTCGTCTTGTGAGAACACACCAACAGTGGAGGCAAGTGGAGACAGTGGCTATGGCTTGGCTGGATTGCACCCCTCCCCACTATGCACACCAGCAGTGGTGCTTTTTTATGGGAGTCCCAGGGTTTTTTGTTCCACACACCCCCCCAGCCAGAACTCACACCACCCTCCAGTCCCCCAGCCTCACCACCGACCTCCAGTCCCGGCTTGTCCCTGTCTGCTCGTGTCTAGGGCTGGGGACTGCAGGGATCCTCCACATCAGTTCATCATAGCTCTGTCTGACAAGTGGCTGCCACTCTCTCCTCCGAGCCTCGGAAGCTCCACTTCTGTCCCCGCTGACGTCCCGGTGAGAGAGGGGGCGTCCCAGTATGATGGTGCCTTTCTTCCTATGCTGCTTCCTCCCTGCATGACCAGTCCTGCACCTATATTTTTTTTCTTTTTCTGTTTTTTTCTCATACTGGATTTTGTGAGAATCCTCCTGTATTTTGAAGTCAGAGACTCTCTGCCAGAGTCCAGTAGGTGTTCTGTGTGATTCACTGGGTCTGTAGATGTAATTCTTGGTGTATTTGTGGGAGAGGGTGAGCTGTGAGTCTCTCTACTCTGCCATCTTAGCACCTCTCCCTTATGCAGTTCTGTACAAATAATATGCAAGGCAATATTTTTAGTTATTTTTTAATAACTGCAAAATAATGGAGTCCTGGGCTGAGAGGCTGGAGAGTTGAGACCCAGCTGGGTTCCTCAGAGCCCCTTGACAACTGCATCCAGCAGGAATGTCTTTGTTGAAGGAGGCAGGTGCCACTGGGTCCAGAAGAACCCGGGTTACTGGCTTTGATCACTTAGTGTGTTGTAGGATTGCTCAATGGAGAATGTACTGTGTTCCTTCCTTTTCCTTTACACACGTTGAGAAAATAAACCACAGCAATCGTGAAATTAGAACTTTGGTGAAACATATTGCAGAAGAACCAGGAAACACGTTGCAATGGAGCCTGCTGGGTGCCGCTGCAGGCTTGGTGGTGAGCAGGAGAATCCAGCTCTTACAGGTAAACAGAAAATGTGTGCAAGGGAGTCTTGCTTTGTTCTGAGTGGTGGTGAGTATGGGACATAATAGAGTGTTAGAACATTCATATTTCACGAGAACATTGAAAATATGAATACATAAGACAAGATGTAGATTCTAACATTTATCATGTGACCTTGGGCAAGAAAAATAATCTCTCTAAACCCCATTTCTTCACTTATAAAATGCAACAATACCCACCTTTATAGGATTGTCATGAGGAAAAACGATATACCATAAAGTAACCAGCATTGTTGTGTTTAATAAAGAGTCACTATTACAAGGATTAAAGAGTCCTTATAGAATGAGCTTGCAGATAAACTCTCTTTTAACAGTGTAGATAAGGGCTGAAAAATATTGACCTCATCTTCCCCTTAAGGATCTGTTTCAAATAGAGGAGGTGCTCCATTCTGAGCACGTGCTGTTCTTGCCGCCAGGAGTTAGAGGTCTGAAAGCAGGATGTTGTCCTAATTTGAAGGCCATGACAGGTGGAAAATGATCCAGTGATTTTTTTTTTTTTAAGAAATGTTAGCTCTAATTTTATTTATTTATTTATTTATATTTATTTTTATTTTATTTTTTTTTTTTAGAAAAACACCTCAGCTAAGAAGCGTGCACGCGCCTCGCGTGTAAGCAGCGCGACAGCGAGGAGATGCCTAGTCTGAGGGAGTTTATTGTTGCTCTTTTGCAGTAACAGATGAGGCGCGACTGTGCCCCGCTTCTCCAGCATCTCAGCGAGAAAGACAACAGGCAAGGACAACAGAGGAGTTAGAACACAGGAGCCCCAGGCCTGGGGGGCAGGTGGCTGCGCTCTGCGCGCAGGACCGCGGCGGACGGGCCGAGCCGAGCCTTCAGACCGCGCTCTCCTCCTCCAGTGACGAGGAGTCAGGGCGAGGGGAGCGGGCGCCTTCCGGGCCTTCTGAGTCACCCGCTCAGCCCGGACAGGAGGAGAGCGTGTCAGCTCTGAGCCGGGCGGGGACCCGGGCCCGGGGTCAGCCCCGCTCGATCGTCATGGCCTCTCATGACATGCCCGCATCCAGGTCTGAACGCGAACCAGCAAACGTGTGCGACCACATGAGGGACAAACAGCGCGCACCGCCGTGCTGCTCCAACCCGCCGGGAAGCCGCTCAAACGCCTCCACCGGCCACGCCGCCCGCAGGGCCGCCCCCGCCACCAGGGTCCCGGAGGGCGTTTCCAAGCCGGTGAGCAGCACGTGAGCCACCCAGAGCCCCCGCGGCGACACGGGCCGCCCACACCGCCGTCTGCAGGACGGCGACGGGGCCTCGGACCTGCCTGGCAGAGCCGCGGGAGCGTCCTTTCCCCTTCAACCGTGGTCGTCGGCCCTGGTCCCGGGCCGTGCCCTCCTCCAGGTTATCAAGGGCCACAGGAAGCAAGACCAAAACAGCAAGTCTCCTCCAGCCAAGGGGCCAGCAGAAGCCCCAGCCACCGTCAACAGGAAGCCTTGAGCACTGAAGGGAAAGAGGGCTTCACGTCGTCTCCTCATTGAAACGCTGATAACAAGGGTGACTCCAGAGCAGGCCTTCCTCCTCCCTCTCCTCTGGGTCACGTCTGCCAAGGTCACTGTGGGGCTGGCGGGGCGCAAGCGAGGACTGGGAACAGTGTGGCCCGAGGACGGGGCCTAGGGATGTTTTTAGACCACCGCGACATCCGGGTACCACTGACAGAGGGCGCCTTTTCTCTTTCACATGCTGGGAAAAGCCCTAAACGTGCCAGACAGGACAGACCTTTCAGCAGAGTCCCACACAGCGGGGACCAGGTCGGAATGCAATGTAGTTTTAGACACAGAGAGACACTGGACAGTTGGCTGAGCGTAAGGCTGACCAGCTCACGTGCACATTCCCAGCCTTCGGCTGTTCCACCAGAGGAGAGCCACGTCCGACGGCGCTGGCCTGTCGTATGTGTGCGGTAACAGAAGCAAGAGACCTGGATCCGAATCTGGACTCGGGGCCGGCCGCGAGCGGCCTGGCTGTCAGAAGGCACTGGAGGAGGGGCAGTGCGGAGGACTCGGGTTTCCCCGGGGTCCACGGGCCTGCCAAGAGGTCAGGTGTGTAGCAAGTCACCAGGTGGCTGGGACGTTAACGAGGGCTCTGCTGGCAATCCGGCCGGCTCCCAGGAGCCCCTGAGAGGACAAGAGGCAACCTGCGACGTCCGGAGAGGGAAAAGCTCCCTGCAGCCTACTGCAGGTGTCGGGAGATGACTCCAGAGAAGAGTCATCTGCAAGGCCAGCTGGTTTAAGTCTGCCGGGGTCGGGGCGGGTGGGCAGAGGGGAGGGGACATTCACCGTCAGCATCGTGTGTGTCACAGGGCAATGTGACACACGGTGGGGGCATTAAGGCAAGTCCACACCTGCGAGTGCTCACTGGCTTCCTGTACAGCCGGGGTCGGGGCCTCTCGGGAAACTGGCACAGGAGGCTGAAAAGGCAGCTCGCCCCCTTGGGGGTGGCGCTGAGGCCCCGCGGCTGGGGGGCTGTGGGTGCGGGGGCTCTGAGCTCGGCATGAACTTCACTGCCTACAACCGTCACCAGGCAACGCTCCTTACTGAGGACTAATGAGTTGGAGAAAAGCCATCTGCGAAGCCATGGGTTTTGTGTTTGTCATTAATGAGTGTGCGTGCGCGCACACACACGTGGTCCTCGGCTGAACTGTGTCAGAAAAGGAACAGTTTCTGTAAGAGGAAAGCGAGCTGTGTTACCAGGCATTCCGCATTAACACCAGAGTGGCCGCTTGGGTTTTCAGTGGTTGCACCAGCCGCCAGGCTTCAGTAGCTAACGTCGCAGCGGCACGGCCCCTGGCCGGCGGGCGGAGGGCAGCGGGCACGTCCGGCCACGGCGGGGAGGGGTCCCCTCACTGCAGCATGATGTCCTTCAGGTTCTCCTGCAGGATGGTGTCCTTCACAGCGTGAAACACGAAGCGGATGTTCTCGGTGTCTATGGCGGTGGTGAAGTGGTGGAAGAGGGGATTGCTACGGTTCCGCCGCTTCCGGTCGAAACACTGGACCAAGTAGCGTTGCACGTCCTCCAGCCTGTGGGGGTCGCCCTTGAAGTCCGGGAAGTGCTTCTTGATGCTGACGGTCTTCACCTTCTCCACCAGCAGGTCCATCTTGTTGAGGAACAAGATGATGGAGACGTTGAAGAACAGCTTGTTGTTGACGATGGTCTCAAAGATGTTCATCGACTCCACCAGCCGGTTGGTGCGCCGGTCGTACTCACTGGAGGAGACCATGAACAGGATCGATGTGATCCCGTCAAAGCACTGGAACCACTTCTGACGCTGAGACCGCTGGCCACCCACATCCACCATCTTGAAAGGGATTTTTTTTAATGACAAAGTCATGCCCCACGATGCCCTTGGTGGCCTTCCTCGCCAGCAGGATGTCCTGCTTGCTAGGGCAGTAGTCCAGCTGGCCGATCCGGTCCAGGTTGTCCAGGAGGTACTTCACTGATTCACCCAGCTGGAACTCGCTCCTCCGGCTGAAGGCTTCCCTGATGCCAGAGTCCCTCCAGAGCGCGCTCAGGGCAGGGACGTACAGCTGAAAGGTGGCCGGCTCCACAGGCAGCCCGGCTTTGTTCTCGAAGGCCATGAGGAACATTCCATGCTTCTCGTTCTCCGAATGCTGCCAAGCGATGCCCATCTTGTCTCGGGTGTCGACAAGGACCCTCGAGCCCTTGAGGATGTCGTCGAAGATGGTGTCGCGGAACTCAGCAGCGCCTTCTGGTCGAACTCGCGGCCGTGGATGATGCGCATCTGCTTGAGGAAGGTGGACTTGCCGCTCTCGCCCGCGCGCAGCAGCAGGATCTTGACGAGGCGCCGCTGGCGGGCCAGCCCCGCGTCGATGTCCCGGCTGCGCCGCCCTGCCTCGCGCTCCGCGTCGCGGGCCCCGCCGCCGCCCGCCCTGCGCTCGCGGGCCCCGCCGGCCTCGGCCGGTAGCAGGCAGCGGCTGAGCGTGCGCACCACGCCGGACATGGCCGCTCAGGCCATGGACCCCGCGGCGGGCGGGGCGGCAGCCGGCCGCTCCCTCAGGCCGCGCCCGCCGCCGCCGCCGCCGCCGCTCCGAGGCCCGCTCTCGCCCGCCGCTCGGCCCGGCCGCTCTAATTTTAAATTCATGAATCAATCCTTTTTGTAGTTTCCTTTTTTCTTTAAACTTTTTTTTTTATTGAGTTATAGTCATTTTACAATGTTGTGCCTTTTTGTAGTTTATTCAAACAGGTTCAGGTCTTACAGAAAAAGAAAAAAAGTGTCAACGTTTAAAATGTTTATTAAAATAAAACCTCTGTAACCCATGAGGCCAGAAACTCAGCTTACAGAGACCCATTAGCAAGGAGTGAGGCAGAGTTTTCCTCCATCACAGGTGATAGATCTCTGCTCAAGACAGCGTGAAGGAAGCTTTTTCATTTTGTAAATTTTTCCACATTGATGAAAAATGCGTGATCTTTATCTCTGTATACTAAGTAAAGCCATGCCATACCTCGTTGGCCTCATCATGAATGAACACCCAGCAGGAAGAACGTACCCATGTACATAAACAGCTGCTGTGTGATCACAACACACAATGCAGTTCATCTTTGATCTGTCAATGACTAGGGATCAATTCTCAGTTTCTTCTTGTCTTTCTCTGTGTCGCTGCCTGGGTGACCTGATCCAATCCCGTGTCTCTACACAGGAACCCAGTGGTGATCCCCATGCTCAGGATCCTCCCAAATTCAGACCTAGGTATCCCACTGCCGACTGGACGTCTTCAGAGTTGTTCCTTCTCCAGACTTGAGCACCTCAGTGAATGGACACTCCATTCTCCTAGGTGTTCAGGAAACAAAGGTGGGTTATACTTGACTTCTCTTTTCCTATTACACCACTCATTCAATCAATTAGCAAGTTCTGTCCTCAAAATATACCCTCAAGATGTGAAGAAAAAGGAGCCTTCCTACACTGCTGCTGGGAATGTGAATTGGTGCCACCATTATGGAGGACAGTATGGAGATTCCTCAGAAAACTAAAAGTAGACTTACCATATGATCCAGCAATCCCACTCCTGGGCATATATCTGGAGAAAAATATAATTCGAAAAGACACCTGCACCCCAATGTTCACAGCAGCACTATTTACAATAGCCAAGACATGGAAACAACCCAAATGTCCATTGACAGATGGCTGGATAAGAAGTTGTGTTATATTTATACAATGGAATACTACTTAGCCATAAAAAAGAATAAGATAATGCCATTTGCAGCAACATGGATGGACCTGCAGATTGTCATACTAAGTGAAGTAAGTAAAGAGGGAGAATAATACCATATGGTATTACTTAAATGTAGAATCTTAAAAAAAGGCCACAAATGAACTTATCCTCAAAACAGAAACAGACTCAGACATAGAGAACAAACTTATGGTTACCAAGGGGAGAATGGGGGTAAGAAGGGATAAACTGGGGGTGATTTGAGATTTGGACCTCTTGGGGAAGGATGGGTGTTAGCCGTCTTGATTGTGGTGGTGGTTTCATTGGGGTATATGCATCTATCAAAACTCACCAAATCATTCATCTGAAATATGTGTAGCTTTCTGTACAGGAATCATACCATAATAACGTGTTAAAAAATAAAATTTTTTAAAAGTACCAAAGAAAACTCCACCCTCAGGCTATTTCTCGCTGCTACCACCACCATCTGCTGCTGCACATAGGTGTCGCCTGTTTCTCCTCTTCTGCTCCTCTGGTGTATTGTCCTTGGAACAGCCAGTGATTCTTTTAAAATACAAGTCAAATAATTATGCTGTTTCTCTTCTTAAATCTCTCTAGAATCTAAAGTCTATATAAAGCTCTGGAAGGCCTTACATGATCTGCCTCCCTGCCACTTCTCACTTGGTCTCCTCCCCTGCCCCCTCCCCCGCCTGCACCCCCCCCCCCAGTTCTCCCCAGGTCACAGGAGCCTCTCACTGCTCTGCAGCTAAGCCTCAAGACCATTGTCCCAGACCGTTCCTCGGGGGTGCTCTGACCCAGATTGGTTTGTTTGCTCACTTCCTTCAGATGGAGGTCTCAGGTTCTCACTAAGAGCTCGGTGTAATTCACCCCCGAACACACTTTATCTGTCACACTCTCTCTATCCCCTTACTCAAAGTATTCAGTGTCAACCAGAAAACAGAAATCATTCTGAACATTTGAAACAGAAGACAGTTTATGCAGGGTATTAGTTCTGTGAGTGGTGGCTGAGAAGCCGGCGGGGACGTTGGAGGAACCCGGGAGTTAGAAATAGCGGGGGAATTGCTCATCCCCCTGCCCCCAGGAAGGTGGGAGAAAGCCACTTCCACCACGTGGCTGGAGCAGGTGCCACAGCGGTTGTGGCCCAGCTGGAGCACAGGGGACACAGCCACCACTAGAGACACTGTCTTCCCCAGCGCCAGCCGTCGGAGGACCTCACCCAGACCTGGGCTGACACTGAAACCTGTGCTGGCCTGCAGGGGGCGGCACCCCCCACCCTGTTCTGCGCAGAGGACCCAGTCCCAAGGCAAACAGGTCTTCCTCAGAGCATTTCTTCTCCTTGACATATTTACGGTTTTTTATTTCTTGTTGCTCTGCCTTGACTGGAATATAGGGTCCATGAAGGCAGGGGCTTTGCTGCTTTGTTCACTATTAAATCCCTGGCTCCTAAAACAGTGCCTGGCACATAGTAGGCACTCAATAAATATGTATATTATATAATATATATAATACATTATATATATATATACTTAATTGAAGTGTAGTTGATGTGCAATAGTTTGGCCTTTTCTAATTCTTCATATATTTGGAATCATAAGATATGTGGTCTTTTGTGTCTGTCTTCTTTCATTTACCTTAATGCTTTTAAGATTCATCCATATTGTTCATTTGTTCTTTTTATTGCTGAGTAGTTTTCCACCATCTGTTTATCCATTCACCAATGATCGACATTTGGGTTGTTTCCAGGTTTTAGCTATCTAAATAATCAAGAGCATTTATGCACAATCAATTATGGGAGCATGTTTTCATTTTTCTTGGATGAACATTTAGGAGTGGGGTCATTGGGTCACATGGTAAGTGTATGTTTAACATTACAAAAAATAGCCAAAGTGTTTTCCAAAATGGCTGTATCATTTTTCATTCTCACCAACACTCTGAGGGAGTTCCAGTTAATCTGCATTTTGTCAACATTTGGTGTTTTCAGTCTTTTAAATTTTAACCACTTTGGTGGGTATGTAGTGGTATCTCATTGTGGTTTTAATTAGCATTTCCTTAATGATTAAGCTGTTGAATATCTTTTCATGTGTTTATGTACCACTCATACAGCAAATATGGCCATTTAAAAATTTGAGCTGTTTATCTTATTTTTGAGTTCTTATTTCAGAATTCTTTATATATTCTGTATTTATGTTATAATTTATATTAATATTTTCAAAGCATGTATCTGATACAAGTCCTTCATCAGACATGTGTTTTGAAAATATTTTCTCCCAATGTGAGGCTTGACTTTTCATCCTTTTAATATTGTTTCTTTGAAAAGCAAAGGTTTTAAATGTTGATGGAATTTAATTTGTCAAGTTTTCCTTTTACGATTCATTCTTTTTATGTCCTGTCTAAAAATCTTTGCTTAATCCAAGGCCACAAAATTTTAAAAAGTTTTTTCTTCTAGAAGTTTTATACTTCTAGTTCTTTTATTTAGAGATCTATGGCCCATTTTGAGTCAATTTTTGTGATAAATGTGAGGTAAGAGTTGAGGTTATTATTATTATTATTATTATTATTATTATGGTGTGGATATTTGATTATTCCAGCACTAATTTTTGCAGACTAACCTACTATCTACTACATGCTAGGTATTAAGCTGCAGTTCTTAAATTTTACTTTCAGTTTCAAACATGCAATTACTCTTCTCTATACCTTTCCTTTAGGAATCTGATAATACCAAACTTAAGGGAAGATGTGTTAGTTGGCGGACTAGCTGTAGAATTCCTGAGATTTTCTATGCTTACTTTCTATCAATTGACACCTACCCAATCTATCATCTCACCAGATTCAGCTGACAATCTGCCAACTTCTGGGTCAGAAAATTTATGTAGCTCTTTGCTCAGCATTTGGCTTTAGGGTGAAAGGCAAAACCAAACAATAAGAATTTAGAAACTCAACAGATAATGTAGTATAACAAAGAGGACAGGAACTTTCTACCTAAAAATTTAGGCTCAGGTGACCCATATCCTCAAACAGAGGGAGGAAATCTCCACATTTCTTGTATATGAGATCAGTGTGCACAAAACTTCATCTTAAACTCTCTAAGGAATGGTTCAATGCATTGGTCTATGCTTGGGGAGTTGGAGGGAACACTACTTTACCACTCCTGCTAGTTTCTTAATTGTTGGGGGATGACCTTTAGTGTAACACTTCCCACTTGTCTCTTTGGGAGGAAGAATAACTTATCGATCAGTGAATCTGGGAACAGAAACTGGGCACATGTAGCTCCATCCTCGTTTCTTTCTCTTTGGGCTCCATATTGTCTTTAGGCAGCTCACATTTACGGAGAGGTCTGGTGTTTCCAGTTCTCCCCATGACTTGTGAGTAAGAATGTCTCACTCTAGAATTTGATATTAGGAATCTTGCCCACAGATATGTTCTCCAATATAAGCTTTATCAGTAACGAGGGTGGAATTTTGCTTTTCCAACTGTATGTTATTTCTCAGTGGGTTCAGAACATCGATGGGGATGAAGGATGCAGTTTATTGGGTCTCTCCAGCTCCAAAGGTCCAGACAAAATAGAATTCAAAAGATTGGTTTAATAAATGTCTTCAGTATTTAGTTATTGTAATACACATGGTTTACTTCTTCAAGTCTACAAAGCATAAAATATATGTAAAGTACAGTGAGCATTTTGTTTACACATAACTTCCTGTGAAAAGAATCAGGCAGCTCAGAACAGCTGTTAACTCTTTGTCTAGTAGATATTTAGAACTAGGACTAGCAACTTAAAGTTAGAGGACAGTTTTATTCCACTTTGAAACAGAGTTTAGATTAAAAGACCTCTGGAGGTTTATTTCAGGCCTATGAATTTATTGATCACTGTCTATTTTTTCAGCACATAAACAATACTGAAAATAAGCAAGTTTAAATTCTTGTAATAAACCAGCTCCACCCCTCCTGAATGTACTTTTCCCTCACTGGTACTAAAATCAGATGATGAATTAAATGGTTCTCCACATCGAAACCAAGTGTTGGTTTTCATCATTCGGGTAATGGTCTTCGCCTTAGGGTCGTATTCAAATTGTTTTGCTCTACGGAAGAAATAGAAGAATCCTAGAGAAAGAGAATCATGATTAGTTATCTTGCACAACTCTATGATGCTTCCACACTTGAATTTTATAAATGCAGACTAAAATAATTGAACATTATATGGAGAGAAATGCATAATTATAAAGATACATTTTATTTTACCCATCACATGAGAAATATTATTTTCATTTCCCTAAGGAAAAAGCCAAGGTATGAAATATGAATTTCAAGGGGCTTACCACCTTCCTGGTCAGACTGTGGTTTATGCCAGAGGTTCTCAAACTAGGGTTCAAAAAATGTCTCAGTGATGGGAGGAAGGGGGACCCTGTGAGTATAGCCTTGAGCCCTGTAGCCTCATTTTCCTAGAGTTACTCTGTTTTATCTGTTTCAGGTTTTGAGGTTCCACGTTAGATTTCAATAGAATAAAAGAATGTGTCACTCAAAAACATTTTTAGACTCCTGCTTACTCCATGGTCTGATTTATTGTCTTTGAAGATATGGTAGCTGGACTGATATGTTAAATTGCCCGAGGTTCCTTTGAAACTGTAGACCCTGGGTCTTACCCACCATCCTGCTGCCTCAGAAGCTCTAAATAATTCACAGTTTCCTACACACACCCCAAGCTGTGCATATTAAACTATGTACATTATAGTTTGAAATCACTGTTCGGTTCATGTACTTAGTGATTTTTTTCATACTCCAAACTCTTTCGGGGGGTATCTTTTAGTGGGTATCTTTAATCAGTGATAACCAATTTGGGTACCTTTTGCATAAATTTGAAATAGTATTAACAAAGAATATAATTCAGGACTTACTATTCAGTTTGTGACAATGCCCGCAGATCAAAGTTTATGATTAAAGGCACTCAAGACTAGTCGCACGGCATTAAAATGGAGACATCTCAGTTTTTGTACTGCCTTCTTTCACAGTCAGTAAAGCTTCCAAGGACCCTAACAGTCAGGCATTGAGGCTTACCTTTATGCTGGAAAGCAGCGTCGACTCGGAGACCAATTCTTGGGAAGTATGTTACCAACCTCTGTGGGTACCCTCTGTCCATGGTTTGGCTCACTTCATCATACCTGGAGACATGGATTTGAAAGTTTTCAGGAGATCTTTGTTTTGGGGAACTTAATTTTTCTACTACACAACTTGGAATCGAGCAGGGATATAGAAAAAAAAAGTAGTCTTACTGGAAGAAAACTAGTTGGATCAATAATAAAAAAATATGGCAAAGACTGGTTTGGTGAAATCATTCTTAGTGTCTTGAAAACAAGAAATATGAGCTGGGAAAAAGTCTTCATTTGTCAGATTGATGCTATTCTGAAGAACTGTTAAATCAGAGTAAGGGCTCAGCATGGGTTTCAAAGATTTCAACTGGTTATGTTTTGCATCAGCAGTCTGGTAGGCAACACCAGCTTTATTATTTTATCTCTTTTTTTGAAGTTGGAAAAAGATCTTTGAACTGACTGAAAAGTCTTTTGTTTGGTGAATGATATCCACTTAAGATTGCCTTCAACATAATTCACTTAAGAAGACTAGTTATTTTTTTGCCTGTATTAAAGTGATGCTATGTGGATATTTTTCTCCAGAATAAAACAAAGGGTCAATTGTCTGTAAACTTACCTCCAGCACCAAATGTCCACAAAGAAGTAGGTTTTTTTTGTGCTGTGGTCGCAGACAGCTGCATCAATCTTCTTCACATGTCTTGGAAAGCCAAGTGTATGGATGGATTTGGGATAATCTGGCAAGACAGCATACCCTCTGATCATCCAGAAGTTGTCATCTAGGAAGAGAGAAAGTGACTATCTTCTGGTCTATTTTCTGGAGGGAAAAATGGATGCCTTCAAGAAGCTTGAAAATAATTAGATACCTGGTTCCTCTTAGGTTCAGCGCTTAAATATTTAGTAATATTATGTCTCCATTTATTCTTAAACTTTCTTTAGCTGCTTGTATCATTAATACTACACAAATGACATACATCTATAGTCAATAGTGTGCATACCCATGTCCACGGGGTTCATTGTATTGACTGTTTTTGTAAGTGACAAAACAGTCAAGTATATCTGGACATGTTCTAAATTTCAGCACCCAAGTATTCTCAAAGGCAAGCAAGCTGATGAAATCCATACAGAAAGTAGAGTTGCTAGGTTGACTATAAGACATCAATTAAGTCTGAATTTCAAATAAACAATGACTAATTTTTGGTACAAGTATATCTAAAATAATACAATGGACATACTTAGACTAAAAATTATTGGTTGTTCATCTGAAATTCAAAGCATCTTGTATATTTGCCAAATCTAGCAACCCTAGTAAAAAGGGAATATAGAGGAGCAATGGGTTTTACCTTTATTTGGCAGAAAAGAGACTTTTTAGTCTTTGTTGTATAGGTTTCTGTTAGCTCCTGTGCAACTGGGATGGCGTTTATCTTCACAACCACACAGTTATTCTTTATGATAGGAGCCTAAGGTCAAGTCAGAAGCCCTGTCTGTTTGGCTCATACATGAAGATTATATTCCCTGCATGAAAATACCCACTGACCAGTTCAGGTGTCCAGAGAATCATGAAGGGCAAAGTTACCTTTAAAAACCAGAATCTTGTCTTTGGGGTTTTCATATGCGGCTTGAATGTCAGCTGGCAGCGATGGCCAGAATGAAGAGATTAATTCAAATTCAATGTCAGTGATATCATAATAGATCCTCCATACGTGCCTGTTTTAGACAAAAACAAAACAAAACAAACAAACAAAAAAAAAAACCATACTTTACATATGACCTATCTACGTCTGTTTTGATGAAAACATCGCAAACTTCAACTTGTCTCATCTTTTTGGTTGGTATTTTCCTCAAACAATTTAGAGCATTAACACAATTTTCCTGAGCAAATGTAGGCGATCTTGAGTTCAGTTCTACCCTTTGGCCTCTCAAGGACAGAACATGCCTTTGTGCCCACTCTTTTGGGTACTTAGGGTAGCGAGCTACATGGAAATCTCAAAAGTAGTTCTCAACATGCTCAATGGCCTCACTTTTGCCAAAGCAACAACACCCAACATTCTAAGCCAACACCAAGCATTCTAAGAGGAACTCCCGGTGCCGATGTTTGCTAGAATGAAGACATGTTATTATTGGCACGGCATAATGTTTCCTCACGTTTTCCCTTCTGGCTGTAAAGTTCTCAGCCTATGAACAGGACTTGAAACATCCTTATGAGTCCATTTTCCTTCCCATGCTGACAGCCCATCCCTGACAAGTGGCCTCTCGGCCTCCGCTGTTGGGAGCATGGTAGGGACAGCACGTCATTACAGTGCAGTGTAGTTGTGAGTGGAAGGAGTCTGATTCCAAATACTCTTTCCTTTTGCCCCTACATCCTTGTCAGCTGGTGCCTGTCCTGATACTTTGTCCTGAAAATATGTTCATGGTACCCATAACGACACACCACGCTGCAAGTCAAGTCCGGTAAATCGTACATAATGAGAGAAGAGGTTTCCTTCCACAGCTGACACTCAGTGGATGCAACATTAAGGAACTGTCTGTTGATGCAAATTTAGCAGCTGGTTCTCCAGGTAGAAAAAAGATCTAATTTTATCATTCGCTGATTTCCAGGGTGTCAATACTCCAGCCATGGTCAGTTTCAAGCTACCAAAGTGATATGGACTGGTAGACAAAGTTCTTGAAAATTTAACAGTCGGATCTAGAGATGGTGTCTCTAGGATCGCCAGGAATAGTGTCTTATTTTAGCTAAGAAGTCACTGAAAGCAGACTCTGCATCAATAGCAATTTAAATTTTGCTTAAAAACATTTAAAAAATTAATTTCTCAAACAAGTAAGAGATATGCACACAGAGTAAGACATGCAAACAGCATGGGCAATTAGAGAACAAAAAATAAAGCCACAGACTCATTATCCTCACGACTTTCTTATTCCCAAATCTCTTGAAAGGAAAAAATCTTCACAGGAAGTTGAGGTTTTAAGGAAATGGGTTTACCTGCCTTTAAAGAACATTACTTCTCTGCGGAAAGTGGTGACAGCATCAAAAGTCAAATCTGGGTCACAGGCATGGGGTACGGTGGGTTCCTGTGGCTTAGCAGTGGCCTTAGGTGGACCTCCTTTGATGAGAAAAGAAATACCACAGTGAATGAAGAAGGCATGTGGAAACACCTTCAGAAGGATCTTACCCAAGACAAGATTTTCTTCATGATAATATTTCAAGAGGTGATTTTTCTCAACGTCCTTCCTGGAAAGCTTTTTCTTCAGTTCATGTATATTCAGATTTATGACGTTGCTCACCATAGATGGACTGGATTCCACTGATATCGTCCTGAGAAAGTGGGTATTTGCTAGGATCCAGGGAGACATAATTTGGGAACATCAAAGCTGTTTGATCATTGGAGTGAGAGAGCCCCAGGGAATGACCAAATTCATGAGCAGCCACAAGAAATAAGTTGAATCCTTAACAAAAACAGGGAAAACATGAGTACATTAGTCAATCAGAAGGCAAATGATTGCATCTGAGATTAGGAAGTAAGTAAGGGGAAAGAAGAAAAGGCTTGCCAAACAGCAGATAATTCTTATAACATATGCACAATCATTTATCTGGGAAATATTTCCACTCTCACAATGGGTGTTAGTCACATCACGGAGAAATACAACCCAGAACAAGGCAGTAAACAGGTGTTTTAGAAATGAATAGTAGTAAAAAAAAAAAAAAATAGAAGCCACCAGTATTTGGTTGTTGTTAGGCTGTTGTATGTGATCATGTTTCTCCTGTTTATATTCTTCAGAGGTTCCCCACTGGCTGTAGGATAAAGTCCAAATGCCTTAACGTGGCCCTCCATCATCCAGTTCTGTGTTTTATCCAGCCTCATATTTCCTTTTCGTGTTTCATGAGCCAGCCGTATTACACCATTTGCATTTCTCATCTAGCTGTGGTCTTTCTTATTTCTGTGTCCTACTGTCTCCATCCCTTCTTCCCAGAGTATCGTCTCTCTCTCACCCTGCTCCTGCATAGACGTCCTCCTTGCTCCTCAGGAATCCCCTCTAGAGTCATCTCCTTCGTGAGGCTTCCCTCCTCAGCTCCTATCAAGGCTGACTCAGATGCATCTCTCTGGGCTTCTGTAGACTCAGTGCTCACCTCTGCCTTGCCACGGAAGGACTTCCCTGTTGATCTCCTTCACTGAGCTGTGCACCCTTTCAGTGCAGGGACCATACCTTAGTCATTTTTATTCCTGGTGACTGCCAAACTGTTCATCGATACTGGATGTTTAATAATGGCTGCTGGATATCCAGAGGTTTATTCGGATGAAGGAATCATCAGATATGCCTCCTGTATAAGACCGTGGTACCCTGAACTTACTCATGTCAGAAGTCTTGCCATGCATGGCTGGAACTTCCTTTTTACTTCCCTGTCTCTCCCATAGGTCCTAAGTATATAAAAAACTGTCCTTGGACCTGCAACTAAGCCTATGGACCCTAAGGAAGAGGCTGAGCCTTTCATGATGGAGCCTTGCCCAGTAATGTTTTCACAAAACAAACATGGAATGGCAAAGAATTATTTCATGGACTTTTATGCTTCTCTGCTCTGGCTTTTGCTGCTGTCCCTTGTCTGGTTGACAATATCACTGGATGTGCTTTTGGACAGGGATGGGACAAGTGACTCTTTTAAAAAAATTCAAACTCAGGTCATCTAAATGAAGTCCAAATTTTTATCCTGGCTTTCAAGACCCTCTATAACCTGAATCCTATTCATCATTCTAGCCTTCTCTTCCACCATGGTTCTGATCTTTGACGTGGTCGGGTTATTCTGTCCAGAATTCTCTCTGCTCCACTGTGCCACCAGAGCTTCTGCAGAGCCTTCGGGTCTCAGGTTTGACATCACCTCCTATCCGACCTCTCCATTTGGCTGGGAATTTCTTTTACGTGCTCCTATTACATGGCCATGGTTCCCTTTATCCCAGTGTCAATCACACTAATTTTAATTGCCATTTGATAGTGTGTGCCCCCTAGACTGTAAACCCCTGAAGGGCAGGGTTCGTGTCTTTATACTATTGTATGTTCCATTTCTATCACAGAGCTTGGGTCAGAGCAGATGTTGAGTAAATGATGGCTGAATGACTTCATTTACCAAATATTTTTAGAACATCTCTCATGTACTGACAACATTACAGGCCATACGATACTGCAGGGAAAAGATAACATCACTCCCTTCTTGAAGATGTGACTAAATAAATGTGTACATTAGACATCTGTACCTTTGTGAATATTTTTTCCTGTTCTTGGAAATCACTCTAATCATCATCATCACCAATATTAGTAATCACCAACATAATCGTCAATGTCAAACCCTCTCTGATTGTTTGCTAAGGGCAAGTGCTTTGCAAGATACTTTCGCCTTTATTGCAGGTAACTTGTGTCATCTTCCTACAAGAGGGCCATTATCATCCTTACTTTACAAAGAAACAGAGAGTAAGAAAATTAAATTAGCTTGCCGAGGGTCCTCCAGACAGTAAATGAGAAACCCCGAAAGAAACTAACACCTGCCAAGCCGCAGACCCTTGCTCCTCCCCATCCCACACTGCGTCTGTAGCAATCTGTGAGGCCTGTTTCTGTTCAGTGCATACATGTGTAGAACATTGACCTTACATTCAGGCTTGACGCTGGCCTGGCATTGGGAGAGTCTCAGGAAAATCTGTCCGTGTGCTCAGTCCCCTCTGACATCGCCATGCGGTGGCTGTCCTCCCCTTAGGAAGCAGCACGAAGAGCAGATGACTGCTGTCTATTGCTCTTAAGCAAGTTACACTAAGACTTTTGTGCCCAGGCAGAGGCGATCCATAAAGAAGTTAATCGTATATTATGTATTGTTGACAAATTTTCTACTTAAAAAATCCCAGTTTGAGTGGAGATTGTTTGCCTGAGGTTTTATGATTTTATGAAAGAGAAGGAAGACGTTTTCCCTTTTACGTCAGTGAGCTAAGAGTTATATGATTGGGTGCTCCCTGGGACCAACAATTTCAACCCTGAGGGAACATAATAAAGCAGTTAGAAGACAACCCAGTCTGGTACTCTTGCCAGAACTCGGTGGGGAGCTATGTTTATCCTCTGCCTTGCTCACGGAAGTTTTGCCAACTTGGGGTCCAGAACTCTTTGAACTTTTTAATGATCCACCCCACACACCCCCTTTGGCAGGGGGCCTGTTGAAGTGTGAGTAATAGTAATTATTACCAAGTATTGGATTTCGTAGGGCTAAAAGGACAGTAAAATCTTAGACTAATCTCTATCTCGAGATATTAAAGTAAAACCTAGCTGAACAAGAAGAGTGATTCCAACTTTGGTGAGCACCAGGACGGTTCCCAACTGCCTGACTGAACAAATCCACACTGCACTGGGACCAAATCCAGAGAAATGCTGGGACATGTCTCAGCAGGAGATACAGACAGGGTCCACTCCCTTTTTCATTTTCTTGTCTGTGATGTTAACTCATGTGGCAGTGAAAGCAACCAATCCCAGACTTCCGCTGCTGCCAGCACTGGGTCCCCTAGCCCTCGCAGAAATAATTGCATCCCACTCTCAGACTTAGCAAGGAGAGGTCATGGATCATTTAAGCTACAGGCTTTCAGTTTTGCACAAGTTATAAAGCTGACCCAAAGGCCATCTGGAGCTACTTGATCAGGACTGAACTGGGGGCTTGTGTACCACCTCCCAACAGTCAGAGCCTCTGCTTTCCTGGGACCCTGGAAACCAGATATCAGACCCAAGATGACTGTTGTCAAGGATAGAAAAAAAAAAAAAAAAAAAACAGTGGTGAGAACCCAAGAGTCTACTGAACCTGCTCCCTCCTGGGATGCACGTATTTTTATTGTAGTAGAGTTTTGGGTTTTGCTTGAAAAGTAATAAAATATCTCTTCTTTTAGTGCCAGTGAGGAGGCCCATTAAGAGAAATAAAATCAACCCACTTGGTCTGAAGGAATAGGTCAAATGTAAAGATGAGGGTCTAATTCCTTGGCAGACGGGTGAGCGTTAGAAGAGGAAGTTCATGTGTATCAATAGACCTCCTATGGCCATGAACCCACACTGCATCCTCCAGTCACTAACTCAGAACTGCACCTCCCTAGGGAGCCCTTCCTGTCTTCAGGCCAGAGATGACTTCTGTCACTGGTACAACACCTTGCGTGGTGGGAACTGGATCGAAGCCTTACACGCCACACAAGACGACAAGGCTCTGAAGGGCTGAAACTTTTCTAGGACAGCTCTGTGGTCTGTACCACACCCTGCGTAGTTCCAGAGACATGGTGGCCTTTTGGGCACTGTAGGGGTATGATTTAGTTTTTATTTTAATTTTGAGGTAGTTATTCTGTTTATTTATTTATTTATTTTAGTGGAGGTACTGAGGATTGACTCCAAGAACTCGTGCATGCTAAGCATGTGCTCTACCACTAAGCTATACCCCCACCATTGTAGGTGTATGAATGAGTGGATGAGTAAGGGAAGAATGGTATGATCTTAACAGGATTGGCAACTTTATGAAAATGCTGTGTGGATAAGGCCCCGACCTGTACATCACACACTTTCATCAGTGTCATCTGGAGCATGAAAAACTGTAGGGAAACTGGGGAGTAAAAAGGCAACCAATTGCAGAGCTATTCCTTTTAGGGGTTTGTATGAGTAACACAATTTTGTTCATAAAGAAAACTGGGCTCACCTGGTCCATCCTTGGTCCAGTTTTCATCCTCATCAAAGTGAGTGTCTCCACCCAGACCCAGACCAGGAGGAAAGGCATGACCGAGGACTCCCAAGGGGCCATCAAAATAGCGAGGACACCGACCATGAACTGAGATACAATTCAGGAGGGGGGAGCAAGGTCAGTCTCTTCAGAGCTGCTGAGATGAACACAGCCGTATTTGTCTCTCTGTTGAAAGCCTCACCTCGGGTCCTGAAGGCGATCATGATGTCTGCGGTCCCCTTGGGGATCTTGGTGAACGTTAGTGGAGTCACTTTGCTCCACACGTCTAACCCTTTCCGGATAGCCTCCTCCACGTCAGCTCGAGCCAAGTCTGGAGTGTAGTTTACGATTCTTAAAAATTAACAGAACTCTGTCAGTCGGTGCTGGCGCATGTGTGTAAACACAGAAACTACGAAAAGAAAGTCATTCTATCTTATCAATCATATGCTGCAGTAACTTTTGGTTTGATGCTAGTCCTACTTTTGTACAATAATTCAGTATTTAAATAAAGCACTTTTACGCGTGCTATATAATCCAATCTCTCACCCGCCCTATTATTCAGGTAGAACTATCACATTTAACAAATAAGGCTCAAAGAGGTTAAATGCCTTCTCTAAGATCACCTCCTACGTGGGAGAGCGTTCATCTCATATCTGTGGCTGCTGTGACATTGAGGTTTATTTTCTCAAATGGCTTGCGGAAGTCAGTCTTATGCGTCAAATATTGAGAGTCTCACTGAGAGCCACAAAGAGTTCGTTACTTAGGAGAAGATCTTCCTTTGGTTTATATTTCCCTACCTTGCTGACCTTATTTTTAGCTCAATCCCTAAGATTTAATAAGATAAAGGAAGGACTGTCAGAAGGACTCTTTAGGGCCAGCCAGGAGAGCTCTAGAGCAGTGTTCAAGGTCACTGTCTTTATCTCAGATCACGGCACACTTCGTCCTCTTTCTGCCAGTTAAGCTAGCCCCCTTTCCTTGGAATGTCTCGGGGCGAACTCCACACTTCAGTCTGAGGTCCGTCTGAGATCTGACAGTCTAACTCACCCACATCTCTAACATGAACTGGTTATGCTCTCGGGTCTTCCCATTTTCTCTTTTGTAATTTTTAAAGAATTTTGGAGGAGGGTAGTAATTAGTTTTATTTATTTCTTTCTTTAATGGAGACACTGGGGATTGAACCCAGGACCTCGTGCATGCCAAGCATGCACTTTACCACTGAGCTATACCCTCTCCTCTCTTTGCTCTTGGGCACACTTCATTTATATCTTTAAGTGTCTGCATTTAGATGGCAGTGTTTCTGGTCCTGAGCTTTTACGGAGGTGGCAGAGGCTAGACATGCGAGCACACCGGCCAGAGCCAATCTGCTGGGAAGCTCTGTGTAACCCAGACTATGGTAAATAAGCTTTTGTTTCAGTTTCTCTGTGCGTAAGGTGGTAGTGACAGTGGTGCCTACGTCATGAGTTTGCAGGGAAGATGAAATGAAAATCTATCAGGTGCCATGCACACAGGCAGGGCTCAGTAAAATAAGCTATGACTATTTTTGTTCCTCGGAGGTTATGTTCATGTTCATTTTAGATTAGGGGGAAGTCAGTGGGCAGAAGCGTTACCTGTATGTGAGATTGTGTTTCTTCCATCCAGGGAGAGTGTAGCCGTACTGCCCCACGTCAGGCACCCCGCACCTGGGTGTCTTCATGACCTCAAGAGTGCTTGAGTCCAGTTTGCCAGTCACTGCCAACCCAAAAAATGCTTGCATTTCACGAATTTTGCCGTCTATGAGACTCCTGTTCTTGCTTTGAACAAGCTGACTCCCTTCTATTTCAAGAGAGTAGAACTGGTTGAGATACGCCTGGCCGAAAAGACAAAAAAAAAAAAAAAAAAAAAAAAAAAGAAAGAAAGAAAGAAAGACTACACGGGAGCAAATCTCCATCCTAGGATAAAATGGAATTGTCTGAAATATTTTTTGGCAGTTGTAGGGAAAACGGAAATAACGGGGAGGGAAGGAGCAAGGGAAGAGAGAAGAAAGGAAGCAAAGATGAAAGGAAAGTCACCCTGTTTTTTCAATTTGCAAGAGCTGGCTGAGCAACGTGTGACCAGAACTGTCTGAATGACCCAGTCTCTTAAGGCTCCAAACCTCCACAGAGGACAAGCAGGCTTCTTCTGTATGTGAAATGATCATGTGTCTTACATATTTTTTTTAAATCAAGTTGTAGATTTATTCCAGCTTTTTGGGGGTGAAGGGCTAGATAATTAGGTTTGTTGATTTTACTGGAGGTGCTGGGGATTGAACCCAGCTCTACCACTGAGCTCTACCCTCCCCAGTCTTGCATATTTTTTGCTGTTACTTTCATTTTGATGTTTCCTTGAAAAAAATTCTAAGAGAGACGTGATTATTCATTTTGCAAATTTAAATAACCTCCCCAAATACGGCCAATTAACCGGGTGGATTTTTAGAGGGAATCTAAAAGCCATGTGTTTTTCACACATATAGGGATGAAGGGCTCCAAACTGAAGTTGGGTCCCCTGGTTGGTCTTCAAATGCTTTTCTAGAGCTTTCTGGGGGCAGGGCTGTCCCCTTTCTCCTTTCCTCTTCGCTTGTAACCATCGCTTAAAGTTGTAGCAAACCCTGCCTTCCCCCCACCCCCACTCTCCACCCCCTCGCAGTTCCTTGACGTCCTTGGAACCAAGGGAAGGAAAAGCAACTCCCCCTCACAAGAAAGTTCAGGACTCTCTGGTGAGAACTTGCTGTCATTTTAGGTCCTAGGACAATCAATGAAGTATTGACAGTCATTAATAACATTTATTGAGACAGTACCTGAGCCAGTTGCATGGTTTCTTCATTTTCCATCTTTCGGTCTGTAGGAAACGCAGAAGAAAATGTTATAAAGACCAAAAATAGAAGAAGTCTCTTCATTCCTCTTTCTCTTCCGTTGAAGCCTTGTTCTGTTTGCATAGGATTGAGAAAATAACAGTGAGACGTGGCATGAATTGGCTTGTATTATCCTTTAATTAAAAACAGAAAAGGATGTTTGCCATGAACTGTGTCATGGTATGCTTTCTTTTATTAGGCTGACTTGATTTCACAATCATGATCGGCAGTTGTCTGCTAAACACAGCCATTTTTCATTATTGAATTGAAAATAGCATGAGGTCAGCCCCCAAATTACTTTTGTCCTTGCAAAATTGGAGGTTTTCCTATCCATAAATTCTTGACAGTCTATGAAAACATTTTCTTTTGAAAGGAAGCCCAAAATATCTGTGTAAAAAGATAATATTATTTGTAAGAAAATGTATCTTCTGTTGAAGTCACCTGTTATATTTGTTTGCAAAGTTCTAATTTTTTGCTGTTTCTCAGGAATACAGTTTCATCTGCTGTCCTGCCCTTGATGCAGATGCTGAGAAGCAGTGTTCTGTGGAACGCCTCCTTCCTTGTAATAAACAAGCTGTGTCTGTTTCTTAAAAAAAAAAAAAAAGCAATTGAGTCAGGAATCAGATCCTAATTAACTAATTACCCCAAGTAAACATCAGACATTTAGTGACACCTACTATTGGCTATCACTGTAAATGTAAGCATGAAAAAGCTGTTGTTCCAATGTAGTTGGAGAATTCAGGCATATACAGGGACTAATGCCAGATAACACAGAGGCAAGCAGCAAAATGCATGTGGAAAATGCTAGAGACTGAGAAGGACCAGCAGGTAGAGAGATCACTGCTGATGGGTGTGACCAAGAGTGTTCCAGCAGGTGGGGCTTGAAGAATGGGTAGGATTCTGATCTCACAGCAGAAAAGAGAAGGCGTCTGAGTAGAAGGAGGCACAGGAAGCAGGTACCATGGTGGAGATGGACGGTAGGACACCGAGCCTGGTGGGAGGGAGAGATACACGTGTAGACGGCCATGGGAAGTGGGGATGGAAGATCTAAGAAAGGGAGCCAGGGAAATGCGTTTCTGGAGTCTTTTCATGCCTAGAATGCCCTTTATTCCATCCTCACATCTGACTGAATGTGTCTGGATGTAGAATTTCAGGCTGAAACACATCCTCCTTAAAATTTTGAAGCTACCATTCCATTGCTTTCTAGAATTTAGTGTCGTTGGAAAATTCTTTTATTCTGATTCTTGGTATTTTTTTCCTTCAGAAAAATTGTGGAAGTCTCGTTACCGAAATATTCTGAAATTTTATAAAAATATCTCCTGCTGTGAATCCTTTCACATTAACATTGCTGGGCCGAAAGTGGGTTCTTTCATCATGAAAACGTCAATTCAAGGAAACTTTCCTATATTATTTGTTTGAAAATGTCTTTACACGCAGTTCTCTCTTTCTCTCTGGCATACATACCTGTTGGAACTCTTGGGTTGAATCCCTATGCTTCCAATATATCCTTTACTATTTCCCATCAACTTTACTTTCCAGCTCACCTATTGAGTTTCTCATTTCACTTGTATATTTTTTCCTTTTTTTTTTTTAAACTTTTTTTATTTAGTTATAGTCATTTTACTATGTTGTGTCAAATTCCAGTGTGTCAATTTTTCAGTTATACATCAACATACATATATTCATTGTCACATTTTTTTCTCTGTGAGCTACCGCAAGATCTTGTATATATTTCCCTGTGCTATACAGTATAATCTTGTTTATCTATTCTACATGTGCCTGTCAGTATCTACAAATTTTGAACTCCCAGTCTGTCCCTCCCACCCCACTGCCCCCTTGGCAACCACAACTTTGTATTCTATGTCTATGAGTCTGTTTCTGCTTTGTATTTATGTTCTTTTTTTTTTACACTTTTTTTTTACGCTTATATTTTTAATTTCCAAGAACTCCTTCTAGTTCTGAGTATCCTTTTATTTATGTTTTTTAAACTTTTTTTGTATTTTGTTAGTGTTTTTGGATGTAAGATATGTCTTGTTTTTAAAGAATGTCAAGTGTTTTTTCATTTTTTTGACTTTCTCTTTTGCTCCCAGGATTGTCCCTTATCTCTTCAAAGTTTCCTTTTTACTGTCTGTTTTTGTCATTAGAATCTTTTAAAAAAAATGTTTAGATACTTTGTGCTCTGCGATCTGTTTCAGGATGAGAGACAAGACAGCTGACAGGAAGCTGTGTGTGACCTTTACTGCACAGAGGTGGGCCAGGTCCCAGACATTTCATGTGATTTATTAGTTGAGATGAGATTTGGTCGAACAAGACAGAAAAACCCCAAATCACAGATGATTAATGAACATTTATTTCTCCTTCACAGAAAAGGAGTCCAGATTTGGCAGCCCAAGGCGTTTGTATGACAACCCACACCATCAGCAATGCAGGCCACAGACAGACATCTTGCACCGCCACTCTCAGTGCCAACTCGTCATGGTCCAGGCGGCTTCTCTAGCTCCTGCAATCGTATCTGCATTACAGGCAGCAGAACGGAGGAAGGCAGAGAAAGTCAATTCCCAGTCTCTTTCCAGAAGCCCATACAATATTCTGCTTACACTTTTTGTCAAGAAATCAAACACATGGTCACATCTAGCTGTAAGCGAGGCCACAAAATGTCTTTTAACTGCGTGTATCGCCACCTCAAATGAAATGGGGGTCTTACTGCAGCAAAGGAAGGGGAGAATTGTGTTAACCTAGGTAACTAGCAGCCTCTGTCACACTGAGATTCCTATAGTGTTGGCATCTGTAAATCTTTTTTCCTGGGTAAGTTTCTCTAGAGAAGACACTTTCAATTTCCCATCATTTTAATCTCCCAGCAACAAGATGTGAGAGATGCTCTGATGCCCTGTGTCACAATCCCCTCAGGACACCTCTGAGTTTAGTCGCAGGGTGGTGGACAGGTTTGTGCAATGCACCTGGCTCTGACCAAGTCTAACCTAAAGCACAGACTCGGTGTCTTTCTGCATTCTGCCCAGGTCACTGAGCTGTCGTGGAAATGACAAATCAGTGCCTTAGAGCTGCCCAGTAGAGAGGGAGCTGAAGGATAAATGCTCAAGCCCCCGATCCACGGGAGACTTGAACAACTGAATCTCAGTGTGACAGAGGCTGCTAGTTACCTAGGTTAACACAATTCTCCCCTTCCTTTGCTGCATTAAGACCCCAATTTCATTTGAGGTGGCGATACATGCAGTTAAAAGACATTTTGTGGCCTCGCTTACAGCTAGACATGACCATGTGTTTGATTTCTTGACAAAAAGTGTAAGCAGAACAACTGAAGGTGTTCTGTAAGCTTCTCAGGGGGTTCTGATGGAATTAAGCATCAGCTGCCCATAGCAGAAACCTAGACAACACATACCTGTGTTGGCTTTCCCTCCTCTGTTTCGCTCTGCTTGCTGCCTCATTCTTTCTTTCTGGGATCATGTCCTGAATAAAGTAACTGCACCAAGGTCCTGTCTTAGTCTTTGGTTTTGTAGAAACTCAACCTAAGATAAAAGTGATCTCATTCTTCAAGTTTTATGCTTAGATTCTCATGTCTCTTGTACTCACATAAAACTTCAATGTTACCATCCAGAAAATGCCGCACATTGTCAGGGAGAAGATCTAACGAAAAGAACAAAGTTAAAAATTCTTTTTCATACTTCATATTGGGCCTGTTCACCTCCTGTGACTGTGAAATGTGGTTGAAGAAAGAACATAAACTCAATTCTTATCTCAAAAATGTATGGATGGGGCCAAGAATCTATCAGATCTAACTGGCACGACTACCGGGTGTTCTGAGATGAACACTCCCATCTCCATGCCTGTAAAAACTGATTTCATAAGAAGTTTTAGAAAATGCCATAGCCTGGGAATTGGCTCTGAAAACATGAAAATATCCAGTTCTTGCAAGTCCTTTCACCCTTTGACATTGAGACAAAGAATTGCTCATCTACGTCTCTCACTTTCCTGGACACAACATCTGGGACATGTAGGGGATTAATTGTTGGATAAATGAGTGAATAAATGCAATTATAGTATAACTAGGTGCTGTTTTCTTATCTTGTAAAGTAAGTGGAGAGTAATTTATTGACCTTTTTGAGGGACTTTTTGAGGACACTGAATATTTACAAAACTTCATAAACCTGTGAAGCAATATCTAAAAGTTTAATATTAATGTGATGGTATTTCTGATAAGGGAAAAATGGCTGCAAATATATCAAAATTTGTTATCCTTTTTTATATTTTGGATGAACTATTTGATGGTAGTATCTTAAGAAATTATAGTAGATCACAAGTCAGGCATTTAAAATGTTTATTTTGAACTCGTTTGATAATTTTTGAACCAGAATCAAGTATCAACTAATACTAAATTAATTATCTGTGGGGTTTGACAGCTTTAACAGAAAAAGGAAATAAGATGTGCCAGTGAAAAAAATATTTTATGATTCACCTGTTTAATGTGTAATAAGGTGCGCTACATTCTAGCAACTGTAAATATGACATTACAAAGGTTGTGATGTCTGGACTAGCCATTACGCTCCAACAAGTCATAAAGTCCTTTTTTTATTGAGTTATAGTCAGTTTACAATGTTGTGTCAATTTCTTGTGTGCAGCTCAATTCTTCAATCAGACACGAATATACATATATTTATTTTCATATTCTTTTTCACTGTGAGCTACCACAAGATATTGAATATATTTCCCTGTGGTGTACAGTCTAAACTTATTTATCTTAAAGTTCTTAACAGAAAAGAGTCATTAGCAAATTTATGCATCTAAGCTCAGTTTAATTCAATTAAATGAGATTTTGAATTTTGTGCTCAGCACTGTCCTGTTTGTGCAGCAAACCCCGGTTATCTGCAGAGGGTGTCCTACTGAGGATCCCAGGGGAAAAAGAAGTAAGGGACAACAGCTCTAACTAGCCAATTTGTTTGGATTCTAGAAGCCACGGCGGAGGCAGGAGAGGAAGCAGAACCCATCTTTTCTGCTGCATCCCTGGGAAGATGCCAGTGACCTTTACCGGGGTTTCAATCTGTCATTCTGCATTGATTCATTTTCTTAGGTGCAGATGTACTGTCTCAGCTCCCCAGGGGTGTTGTAACGACGTTATCACAAACTTGGTAGTTTAAAACAGCAGAAATTTATTTTATCACAATCTGGAAGCTACAAATTCAAAATCAAGGTGCAGGAGGGTGATGTTCTTCTGTCTCAAGGCTCTAGGAAGGATCCTTCCCTGCCTCTTCCCAGCTTCTGGTAGTTGCCGGCAATCCTTGGCAGGGAGATACCTTGTACCCGTCTGTGTCTCTGTCTTCACATGGCCTCTCCACTGTGTGCCTGTGTCTCCCCTCTTCTTACAGGATCATCAGTTCTTAGGCCCACCCTAATCCAATACAACCTCATCTTAACTAATTACATCTGCAAAGACTCTAGTTCCAAATAAGGTACATTCGTAGCTACCTGTGGTCAGGACTTCAACGTATCTTTTTTTTGGTGGGGAGGACACGATTCAACCCACAACACGTAGCCATGATATTTCTTTCCAAGAGTGTAAAGGCAAGGGGTACTATTTATGTTGTTCATAATCCTTCTAGACAAAATCCAGTGCTAAATTACATGCAGCAGGTATACTTAAGATATATTTAAAAGGCTGGAGAATAAATGGGCATTTTAGAAGTCAGGTAAGTAAGTAATGAAGTGGTGAATATTAGGAGGACAAAGAAGGCTTAATCTCCTTGTGATGGATTCACTAACCTGAGACGGACTATATGAGAACAAAGGCAGCCTCAGCAGACAGTGGAATACTCCAAGCGTATTTTCACTGAGGACAGGTCCAGTGAATACAGTGACAGCAAACGACATTATTTATAGTTCAGAAAAACATAAACAGGACACAATGCAATGGACAGGCAAATTAGACTTCTCTCCCATATTCAGAAAATGGTTACAAACACATTTGTTTTTCCTTCAACCGTATCTACAGTTAAGCCATCGATTGTTTCTTTCAACTTTAGTAATCCTCTGATATCTAAAGTCAAATGCATAATGTATTGGTCCACTGAAGAAAAAGAAGACATCTATTAAAAAAAAAGATATAATATATTGAATTAGTTTGTAGAAGATCTTGGATGTTTTCAATTAAAAAGATCCCACTACGGTCCCAATATAGCTTTTAAATGCAAATGAGCTAGTTAGAAAATTGAAACAAATTTATTAGTAGTTTTGTTTGTTTTTGTTTTTGTTTTTTTTTGGTTTGGTTTTCTTTTTCACTTACCATCCCGCTGGAAAACTGCATCAACTCGACTTCCTATTCCTTGAAAGGTACTTGCTATGCTTTTGGGATAACCTGGATCCATGGATTGTCTTTGGTCATCATATCTGATGAGAAAAAAAAATTATCCTGTGTTTTAAGGCCAATACAGTGTATAATAATAACAGTTTTCTTTCTTTCTTTCTTTCTTTCTTTCTTTCTTTCTTTCTTTCTTTCTTTCTTTCTTTCTTTCTTTCTTTTTCTTCCTTCCTTCCTTCCTTCCTTTCTTTCTAACTGTAGTGTAGTCAGTTTACAATGTTGTGTCAATTTCTGGTGTACAGGATAATGTTTCAGATAATGGGTTTTTTTTAAAAATTGCATCATAATTTACAAAGTGCCTTCACATTTTCCCACTCATTCTTCACAATGTCCTTTTTACTGGGACTAAGAATGATTAACTCCTTTACCTAAGGTTGCATGCTTATTTATAAAATGTATGGGTACCACTAATTCTAAGACAGATTGCTAGTGCTGTGTTATTTTCAAAAAGAAGAGCCTGTATATTCTAAGGCTTTTATTTAATTGGTTCATCATCTCTCTCTTTCTCTGAATAAATATAGATAATAAGTTCAACGTGGGCAGCAAGTTCTGTAGGCTGTCTGGACAACATTTGCTTATGTGTGGTAGAATTTAACTCTTAGAATTTAACTCTCATTAGAATAAATGAGATTCAGCCTAATCTTTCTTCATATCCCACTTTTTTATTAGAGTTTGCTCTGTCTCATGATATAGAATCCTCCATACCATTGTGCAAGCATCTTAACCTTGTAAGAATGAACTTTCAAAAGCCATAGCAACGTCAATCATCTTCCGAGAAAAAATGTCTGTCAAAGAGCACTTAGATATTGTAAACCTTCAGATGACTGATCATTGATGGTTTGCAGATGGGGTAAAGAAATATAGATTTCAATCTCTAAATGAAAACAAAAAATAATTTACCTTACCTCCAGAATTGGTTGTTTACAAAGAAATATGTTTTCCCCCTGTAGGAAGCAGCTGCGTCAATTGCGTGGACGCTGCTTGGGAAGCCATAGTTTAGTATGTCCTTGGGATAACCTTGCTGGATGTCATACCCACTCAGAGCCCAGTACTGCTTGCCTGCCAAGATTCAGGTTACATGTTAGATAAAGGTTTTCCATTCCTACAAAATATATACCACTTCTTAGTCTTTGCATAAAATCATCACAGAAATGAAAATGGAAAAAAAAAAAGTCTTTAAAAGATACATGTGGAAAAGTTAAGTTCATTGGACTCTGAGAGCCCAAGTGGTCCCCCAGCTCCCGTGAAATATTTCAAACTTCTTGGCCTGACATGTAGGGCCCCACAGTTGGACGTCTTATCTCACGTGACTTCTATACAGAGATTAAATTACAGCCTTGGGGAATCTTAGAAAATTATGTCTGGGATGAGGGCAGAAGGTGATCTAAGAAGGTCTTCTCATTTTGTAGATGAGAAAACTAAGCCCTAAGAAGGTCCAGCCTTCTCAAGTTCACACAGCAGTTGGTGGTGGAGATGGGCCCCAACCCACATCTCCTGACAAAAGCCCAGCCCGCATTACACCCTCTCGTTGACCCACCTCCTTCAGCCTAGAAGGGACCCCAAAAAAGTCCTGCCCCTCCCTTCGGGAAGAACTAAAATAAGATGAAAACCTTAGGTGGTTACCTTTAAATACGATAACTACGTCCCTGTAAAAATCCTCATAAGCAGCCTGGATGCCATCTGGCAGGGTCGGCCAGAAGAGGGAAATAAAATTGAGTTCAACTCTTCGTACCTGAGGATGCTTCCTCCAGAAGTACCTGGTGGGACACAACGGAGAAAACCACGCACCGCCACCTGAGCAGGCAGCTTCGGGGAGTCTTGGGCTGGCGGCGGCCCGGTAAGATTGCTGCGAGGGTCTGATGATAAAATGAACGCAGTGCTTCCAGCACGGGAACCAGCGCGTGGCCAGCGCTTTACGGCGACCCTGTCCACCTGGTGAGCACTTTGCAGTTTTTAGAGGAGGGGATAGGAGCGACCTTCTTTGGTTACATTCTGCACCGTCCCTTCCTCTCACCCTGACAAGTCTTATCTTGTTAGTCTCTTTTATCATTGTTGCTAATACAGTGAGAATATTTAGGACATTGTAGCAAAAGCAATAGGAGTACCATCAGCCTGCGATTACCCAGTCACGGGGTAGCCGATGGAAAACTGAAAAACTCAATCAGTCAGATGGTTTTCCCCGCAGCTTATTAAGTGAGAGCTTCCATTTACTTGGCCGCGTCTGGATGGAACTGAATGTGACTGTGGTGTTGGGGAAACCCACTGTGCAGTTCCCAAGTAGCAGAGCCCACGTCTAGTCACACCACCACAAACATTGAAATGCTTATCGATGTTTGAGGTTTTTGTCTTTTCCCGGATGTTTTGAGTGACCTAGAAAGTTCTTCAATTCTAATGCGATACAAAGGCATAGAAGTCAAAGGGAACACTATAATAATGTATAGTATGTGACAATTAGAATCTGGTTTTAAGTTATGCCAGGAAAAGAAGTCAAAGGAAGGAATAGTTCATCCTCATACTTGTCTTTAAAGAACAGTATTTCCCCTCGGAGGGTGGTGACAGCATCGAACGTCAGTCTGGGGTCACAGGCTGTGGGTGTGGTTGGCCCAGTGGGTTGGACGGGTCTGTCTGCAGGTCCTGCAAATACAAAGGCTTTTTATAAGCATAAGTCCAGTGTGACTTTTATAATGTACTTCAGATACCTCTCAGGTCGGCGACGGGTCTTCACGTGAAAAGAAATCCTACCAGACTATCCCACGAGTACATTAGGGCCTATTAACAGTTTTTTTAATTAAAAAAAAAAAAAAAAAGAGGAATGGTGGTTTTAGGGACAGTTCCCGGTTAAGTTGTGAAGAAATTTGAGTTCTCCCCCCTCCCCTCCCTTAGCCTGAAGTCAGAACCCCACACTTGCTTCTTCCCTTCCTCGTCCCTCTTTCTGCATTTTCAGTCACTCAGGATCCACTTCTTCCTTTCTCACTAAAATCCACCTTCAGGAAAGGAGCTGAGCTCAGTCTTTTGCCCCACAGCATAAATCTAATTTTAGCAACATTTTTTCTGTAAGTATTTATGCATTTTAATGTGTTTTCTCATTGCAGATTAAGGGCGGCGAACAGTTCAGAGAATTTAAAACACGGGTGAGCGAGGCAAGGAGGTGTTTTCAGGGGAAGAGGTGTTGGTTGGGTAGTAGAGGCAGTTAGACTGGGTCTCATCATTCCTGAAAAATCCTACTGCATGAAAAAATGTGTAGCTGTGGGACCGTCTGCATGTTTGGTTCTGTACTGTGGTCCCAGCACAGAGGGAGAATGCTTTACCCAATTCCACGCCACCCCTCCCGCTTCCATTCCATTCAACAGTTTTTTTGTTTGTTTGTTTTTTATTTTTAAAATCAAGAGAGCTGCAAAGATGTCTAGTTTCTTGTTCTTACTCACAGTCACCAGGGGGCAGGAGGGCAAGGGGAAGGAGAGATGGGCCGATCTTACCCAGACAGTACTGCTTAAACAGGGTCAAAGGTCTCTTTATCCCTCCCTGAAAAGTATCACTCACGTCTTTAAAAAATGTTTCCTTCTCTCCATACTCCATGCTCCCTCTTTCCCCTACAGACAACAATCCAGATGTGCTATACATATATGTATGTATATACATATGTATATAGTTCTTAGCATGTTTCTTGAAAATGCCTTGTTGTGTCTACATGTGTAATTTATACACCGTGGAAGATGTTATCATTCTGTTTCTTTTCCATGAAGCACAACACTTTAAAGACTTACCGACGTTGCTGCCCTACAGACCTCCAGTTCAGCGCAGCACGGGACTCTGTGGCACGCATCCAGCAAATTTTGCCCATAGGTTCTCCACCCGATAGACTCCCAGCTGCCCTCCAACCTCTGTCACCGCAGACAAGACCGCCCTGAGCATCCTTGCCACGCCCAGGTCCCACCATGGACTGCTGCTCTTCAGATGACCTTACCATAGATGGCCTGAATGCCGTTGATGTCATCTTGAGGGAGCACGTAGGTGCTGGGTTCGTGGAAAGAGTAGGTGGGATACATCAAGGCACCAGGGTCGGTGGAGTGAGAGAGCCCCAGGGAATGGCCAAACTCATGGGCGGCAACAAGATACAAGTTGTAATCTGCAACGCAAGCATGGGTGGTGAATGGCTCCAAGTGGACTGAAGGGTAGTGGAAACAGGATCTCAAGGAATGCAGCTTCCAGGCCAGAACTGCCTGGAGAAACAGCCCTTCCCACTCCTGCCTTATCCCTTTTCTCGCCAGGCCCCTGAAGAAATCAAGAGTGGAGGGAATCCTGCAGGAGTTATATGCTGAGATTAGGTGGCTGTGAGCCTCCCATCGAACCTGAGCACCAGGAAGAGCTGCCTTTATTCCACTTCTCAGGTTTCACGGGTACGGACCTGGGCTTAGAGAAATGATGGCAGAGCCATCACAGGTCTTGTGACCCTCGGAAGCCCTCTCCCCTTGAGCACCCACACCCACCTCTCTCCAGCCTCCCAGACCCACAGCCCCGTTAGAGTCCCAGTGAAGAGGGATTTAGAAAAGGAGCCTCAGATGCTGAGATGACTCTCCGTGGCTCCCTAATTGCCCATAGCCTCGCACCGGCTCCTCCTTGATGCTACGTTCTCCAAGAAGCTGGAGGAATTCTCCACCAGAGAGAGCCAAACCCCACCTCCTACTGCTCCCTTCCCTTATCTTTTAACTTCCACGAACATATTTCCCTTCGCAACTGGGAACCTAAAACCATTCAAGGCTTGCATTTCCTATCAAATAAGGCCTGAGATCCTTTGCCAGGTTCAAGGCTGCTCCATGCGGCTTTGGCAGACATTCGAGGGATGGGTTTCTGACGTAACTCCTCCCCTCCAGCTGGTCTATGTGCCATCTCACAAGCACATTGTGAATGTTCTTACCTGCTTACTCAAAAGAAATAATAATCATGGTTGTAGAGCACTTTCTCATATGCTGGAAATTGTAATATTATTTAATCTTAATATTTTAATGAAGTATTGTTAGAAATATTTTTACAGTAAGGGAACCGAAGCCCACAGATTTTGAATATCTTGCTATTGATCTTGCAGCTAATAAGTGGTAGCGCTGGGGTTGGGCCCAGGTATGAGGGCGAGATCTGTGCATGTACCAGTGTGCAACCTCCTGCTGATAACTGGCCTGGAATATTCTACCCGTGCCCCAAGACTTGCTTTCTTGATCATCCCTTCCTTCCATTTTTGCAGTCAGGAATGCTTTAAAAAACGTCTTTGAATGCCTGGGGTATGGTGCAAGGGGCTCTGGGGGATTTGTCATGATGCAAAGACTAGAAGGGGAGACATGTGCAAACAATCTGAATGCACAGAGTAATGAAAAGAGCAGACAGAGAAGAAGTGAAGGCATTCTGAAAGGAAGGTCTCATTTCCAGCGGAAAGGCGTGAAGGAGGTGGCAGTCGGCATAGCGCGGAAAGAAGGAGGTTTTGAACGGTGGGGCTTAGGGTGCAGGGCAGGGCATTTCGGGAAGAAGAAACAGTGCGAGCAAACGTAGGGAAATTGTAAAGCACACTGCGTGACCCAGGGACAGTGACCGTGCAATGTGGCTGCTGTGTGTGACATACGGAGACAAGGCATGAAAGATGAGGTAAGAGAGTCACCGAGAACCTGTGATGGCAAGTGAAGGTATTTGGACATTATTTGATCTGGAAAATGGAAACCCTGAGCTTCCCCAGTGTAAAGATGGGTTTTCTGAAGACAAAAGTTGCTGCAGTGCTGGGAAAAATTAGAGGAAGCAGAGACTGGCCATCATGAGTCCAGGTGGGAATCTGGCTCATTTAGTTCAAATTTCTTCTGTACAGCACAGGGAACTATATTCAGTATCTTGTAGTGAAAACAAATATATGTATATATATACATGGCTGGGACATTGTGCTGTGCACCAGGAATTGACACGTTGTAACTGACTATACTTCAGTTAAAAAAAAGCAGGTAATGACCACCTGATCCGGCAGGGATCAGGAATGCAGAGGAGTGGGGAGGGTTTATTACCTGGGGTACACAGAGCGCCTAGCACAGGGGCTTAGGCAGAGCCAGAACAAACACTCACGACATATGTGTTGAGAAAAGGGTGGGAGGATCAGGTCCCAAGCAAAGGTAAAATGCTCCTCTCCTATTGTTTTCTAAGAAGCGTTCTGTGACCTCCTGTGTCCGGGGCCTCGTGAGGCACCACGTGGTCTGGGCACACCCCTCCTCACACCCAGTTCTCCCCAACAGCTCTGAGTCTTCTCCTGGAAGGGGGGGGGGTGTTGCTACATGGGAACGTATCATTGAAAAGGAAGGTGAAATAATTAGGTGAACAAGAATCACGAGATGGATGCCCTTTCTTAAATAGGACCGTTTTCTAAATAAACCCAATTATGTCTGAATTTCCAAAAATGGGAATCTTCAAATATCATTAAACTTCACACTATTAAAATGAAGATATACCCTAAAGCAGCAGTGAGGAAATTTTTCCTGTAAGGGTCCCAGAGAGTCAATATTTTAGATTTTGTGAGCCACGTGGTCTCTGTGATACCTGCTCAGCTCTGCCATCGTGGTGTGAAAGGGGCCACAGACGACACATAGACAGGACAGTATGTGATCCTGTTCCAATAAAACTTTATTTATACACTAGGGGTCAGGAAGGACTTAGCCATGGCCTGTTGTTTTCTGATTCCTGCCTCGAAAACAAGGTCAGGTTTTAGTTTCAGGATTTTTTTCTAAACCTAAATGGACTTACTGTCTTGAGGTGGTAAGAATTTTAAACGGCCAGTTTGTGTGAGTTTAAAATGTCACAGTAACTTGGATGTGCGTGTGTTTTGGTGGGGGGGACTCTAATGGGGGAGAGTTCATCCAGAAACTGCATGTGGACACAGCCTTGGTCAACTTACCTTTAGAGGTGTTGGTCCACATTTCTTCTGCATCAAAATGAACATCGCCTCCAATACCCGGGCCTGGCTGAAAGGCATGTGCCAGGATTCCATTGGGTCCGTCGAATGGAGAGTTGTCACCATGATCTGAAATAACACAGTTCGTGTTAGCTATTTGCCGAATCTCAGCTTAGCCAGGGAAAGCGAAATTGAGCTTGACTGCTCTGAGCCTACCTCTTTGGAAAAAAGCAATCTTAATGTCTGCTTCTCCTTGCAAGACCCTGGTGATGTTCAGGGATGATGCGTTCTTCCACAGCTGAAAGGCTTCCTCTATATATCTTTCCACAACATCGTTTGTCAAGTTTGTTGTTTGGTTAATAATCCTTCAAAATGAGAGGGCATATGAAAGTTCATTATTGTTTAAGACACCAGTCTGTCAGCAGATTGAATTGCTCTAGTTTGGAGTTAGTTGGGATGTTTTGGGTTAAGGAGGGAGGGCAGACCTCAGAGTTGAAGACAGTCGTGGGTTCTGGACAAGTGACTACATATCTTCAAACTCAGTTTCCTTATTCATAAAATGAGGATCATAAAATAGTGCCCTTCTCATCGGGTTGTTGTCGGGATTTAATATATGGAAAGCATTTAGTTCACTGCTTGGCAAAGAGTAATATTCAACAAATTTTGGGTAACATTATTATTGTTATTATCATCAAGATGCCTGAATGGTGGGGCTAGATTCTCTCCAGCAATGCTTAAGCCCTTTTTGGATCCTAAAGTGAGTTCTTAGAGAGGCAGCCTAACATTGCCAGGTTCCTCTTGAGATCATCAGAGAAGGAAGACAACAATGGCGAGCTCCGGAGTGAAAAGAACCCACGGGGCCTTTACCCTTTCATTCTCCTACTCACGCACTAGATTCTAAACTCTACGAGAGCAGGTGCATTTGTTCATTTGCCTGTCTCTGTTGTACCCCAAGTCTAGAATGGCGCCTGGCATGTCATCGGAGCTCAGTGAACACTGGCTGAGTGAACGACGTCTGAAACTCTAGACATATCACCTGTAGGTCAGGTTAGTATGCTTCCACTTGGGGTGGCCCGGGGTTAGCATGAAGTTGCCAGAATCGGGCACTCCGCAGCGAGGCTTCTGCATCGTCTTCAAGGTCTCCTCATCTTGCTTCCCGGTCACGTTCAGCCCAAAGAATCGCTGCATTTCTTTCAGCTTTTCAACAATCACACTCGCGCTCTTCTTCCTTTCAGACGGGTGTCTGTACTTTGGTAATTGATAGAATTTTTCAAGGTAATCCTGGAAAAAGACAAACACATGCGGCAATCGGCTGTGAAACTGTTGTCAGTTCTCTGGGTATTCTGCATCGCTTTCTAAGTCACTGCAGAAGTCACACCAGAACTAGTAGCCCGATAGCCACAAAGACAGAAAAACGCAAATCTGCCGGCTGACTTCGAGAGAACCCTGCCCACCGGAAAGAACGGTCCCTCCTTTCCAGGCTACAGTTAATGTTTACGCCTAAAAATAGGTACTTCACGAGGGAAGAGTGTAGCTGAGTGGTAGAGTGCACGCCTGGCATGCATGAGGTCCTGAGTTCAATCCCCAGCATCTCCACCAAAAATAAATGAATAAACAAACAAACAAACAAACCTAATTACCCCCCCCCAAAGAAACACCCACTTTGCTATACACATGCAACTAATATTGTAAATCAACTACACTTCAATAAAAAATAAGAATTAATAAAAAAAGAAGATGCACAGAAATCAGGAACTTGCCAAGACGATAATCAGGCCCCAGTTCACCACGTTCTTTCTCAAATGAGAATTGACAATTTCAAATGAAGAACTCCAAATACGTTTTGGGGCAACAGCAGCACGACTGTCATTAGCATTTTATCCACCACGGTGACTCCCTGGGAGGGGCCAGCACTCATTAGGGAAAGGTTCCGAGGGGTGTTCACAAGCCAATCAGGAGGCTTCTTTCTGTCGCCCTAAGCAGCCCCCAGTGGCACTTTGCAAGGGACACAGGACAGAGCCCTTTTGTGTGCGCCCAGGCTTTAGGATCAGGTGGGTTTACGTTCAGATCTTAGCTCTGCCGCAGACTGTGTGTTCTTGGACACGTCACTTAGATGACTTAAGATTCACTTCTGTCTCTCAAGTGGAAATAACAATACACCAATACACCTTCACAGGATGAAATGAGACAATGTTTGTGAAATGCTGAACAGAGTGCCTTGTTCAGAGTAAGTACTTAATTAATTCTAGCTATTAGCCCATGGTGACTCTTACTGTTGTAAGAAACATATATATATACATATACATACATATATATATATATACACATATATATATACACACACACACACATATATATATTTAAGTGAAAGAGAAGCAAAAAATCAGTAAGAAAAATGACTTTCTAAAACTGTAATGCTAAGAAAATTGTGCCTGACAATTTTCTGACAGCACTGCCTCATGTTTCTTAAAATTTTGGCCTGACTTTCATACCGTGAAACAACGGGAAAAAAAGCTATTGGTTTTGCTTTCATAGTGTGCCTGAGCGTTTATAAACAGCCCCATAATCTGGTTTTTGGAAATCCGATTACATTAGGAGCTGATTTCTAGTTCCTTCCAGTTTCCCAATCCTCACGCTTTCTTGTACACCTGAGATTTTTGGCTGCAAAGACAAGTCCATTTAGAAAGCACCAGTCATGTAGTAACTGGATTGCAGATACGCTGGAAGGGAAGATCTTAGATGAGTGAGAAAGAATGTCATTTAGTTTTGTAATTAAAACCACTCCTTCTAAAAGTTTTCCCCAGCTGGAGCAGCCTGAAAGCAGTGGTTTCCAAGGGTTGAAGAGCCCACTTTGTTTGCATTTCCAGTTTTCAGAGGGCCCAGCTGGAACCCTCCGAGTCATGAAAACATTTGACGTCCAGCCTTAAATAAATCATTCACATAATTCTTTCAGGGTCTTCTAACTAAAGAAAACAACCCACACAGTTTCCTAATGACCAGCAAATCAACCACCCACCTAAAGGAGAACGAATTTACCTGAACAATTTTTATATTTTTCTCTTCTGGAGATTCAGAAGGTACTGGAAAGGCCCCAGAAAGCTGCTCGTGCAGAGCGAGCAGAACCGGAAGCATCTTCAGACTGAACATGGTCTTTTCTTCAAAAACTACCTCTCCTGACCTTCCGGCTGCCCCCGCGGGAGCCCCAAAGTTCATAGCATCCTGTGTCACTCACTGCTTTCTTTTGGTCCCTTATAAAGCGTGTCTTCAACGATTGCCCCATCAGGAACGTGACGCAACCCAGGTTAATTACACCCGCGCAGTTTCGTAACGCTATAATGCGATCCCGTGCCCCACCAACGGAGGAGTCTTTCAACAGGGAAAAAAGGCCAACTTGCTACTCTGCCTTTGGGGTTTTTGGATATTCCCTTTTGCAAAATTGGTCAAGGAAGAGGGAGAGGAGGCGAATCTTGCGGTTAGCGAACAGCAGTCGCCTCCGGGCTGGCGTTTTCTGGGCGGTCAGGGGCCGAGGCTGCGGCATTGATGCAGCAGGATGTCGCTGGGTCAGTGGGCGGTAGTGCGGGGCCGAGGAGCCCAAGCCGAGAACCTCTCACTTACCCACCCTGGTTGGAGGTGAGGAGAGCGTGCGTGCGTGCGTGCGTGTGTGACAAAGCTGGATTTGTATGCGGGTCCTAGAGCAGTTCCTGGAGGAAGCGGTTTTGGCATCAGTGCATTAGAAAACCCCCAGTCTGCAAGCTGGACTTCCCAGGGCGAAGACGACGAAGGAAACGCTGGTGATGATGATAGTAATGGTCACTGGCTGGGTATGTGTTACGTCCCAGACGTCCATGCTGCGTGCACATCACCTCCCTCCAACCTCACCAGGCCCTGGGAGGTAGGTGCTAGTCTTACCTGCATTTTGCAGATGGAATCATACCCAGAGACGTGAGATGGCTTGTACAAGGCACTTGCGGAGAAGCCAGGATCCAACCCAGGGGAGAAGCTTAGAGCCTGAGCTGGCAGCCACGACATCAATCCCTGTTCCCTCATCACCCACCCCAGTGCCCGGCTGGCCCACGATGGAGCAGTAGCTCCAGGCCTGCAACAGCGGGGGGACCTTGGCTTGTGTTCATGGAGAAGACGAGGGAGGCTGAACATGAGGAGGCTTACGCTCCCACGGGGAAGGACTGAGGATTTTCAGACAACATGGCTGTGTAGTGTTAGTCAGAGGTCCTCGGACGTGCTTTTCAAGTCACGTCACCTGGTCCCACTTATTCTGACTCCACGAGCGTGTGGATTGTTCCCGTATACTGTCTGTATATATTCACTTCCATATATTTATATGTACAGTTGACTCCAGCAAGGGGCAGGGCTAGGGGCGCTGCCTCCGTGCACAATTAAAATTCTGCGTGTAATTTATAGTCAGTCCTCTGCATACTTAGTTCCTTTGTATCTGCGGTTCCATATTGGCGAATTCAACCAGTGCATACCGTGTAGTACCGTAGTAGTAACTACTGAAAAAAACCTGAGTATAAGCAGACCCGTGCAGTTTAAACCTATGTTGTTCAAGGGTCAACTGCACTCTGCAAGGGCAGGCATTCTCGTGTGTAAATATGTCAACATGTGTGGTGCATTACATGTGTTAATATGTTACCAATGTCTTTATCTGAGATGCTCTGGTAGATGGCTCCAGCCCCTCTTGAAGTCTCTCAGGAGCTTTTTAAACAGTCAGAAGAAATATGTCTTGGGTGATAACATATCTGGATAGCGGGTGAATGTTTATGATATAGATTCTTACATTCACTCAACAAACACTCCCTGACACCTACCACACGCTGGGTGCTGTGACAGGTATTAGATGATTGGAGACAGTTAATAGTGGCTCAGATGAAGTCCTGTGGGAGTCTGGAGGAAAGTGCAATGGTGGGGTGGGTAGAATCAAGGAAGGCTTCTTGAGGGAGGCAGAATTTGAAATAGTTCTGGAAGGAAAAGTAGAACGTGGACGTGCAGAGATGTGGGGACCCATTCCTTGTCCTCATGTGCTAGCTTTGCCCAAGTTGTTCAAGCTGTTCTGAGGTATGATCAGCTTCACCCTCCCTGAGCACACAACTTGGTCATGATGTGGCTTCCTCCACATGCGATTTTTAGTGAAAAAAACACCTTTTCGTCCTAAGTGAGATGGCTTTAACGTTGACCTACCCTAAGTTGAATTATTTTGATGCACCAACTTATTTACAAGGCTTATAAATGTACTTTCTTCTGAACGTAATGGAAAGTGATTTAGACGAGAATCTACAACTTTGGTGAACTCAGTTCTCTAGTGTTTGTGTAAATGTTGTGTTAAAAACCAGAATTGCTGGGTGTGGATCCCTGAAGTCAGGTCCAGCCCCAGTACAGTGGTGGAGAAGGCTACGTTTGTTTTCAGGGCCTCCAGCTTCTGCTTTCTGAATCCTTTCTCTACATAGGCCTGACCACCCGTCACCTACACGATGTCTGCACCTCCTTTGTCCTGGTGCCTGGAACCCATAGTTCTCTCAGGCCCTCTCCCCTCAGAAAACCTGCTTCTGGGAAAAGACAAGCTGTAAGTCATTTACACCCTAGTGTGAACTTAGGTGCAATTTGCCTTTTAAGCCAATTTCTTCCTGGAAAAAAACAAACAAGCTTACAATTTTTTTTTTAATTTCATTTTTTATTGAAGTGTAGTTGATTTACAATGTTAGTTTCAGGTGTACAGCAAAGCAATTCAGCTATATATATACCTGCATATATATTTTTTCAAATTCTTTTCCATTATATATTATTATAAGAAATTGAATATAGGGGAATACACATGTACGACAAAAACTACGCCTCCATACAGAACAATTTGCACAAAATACCTACTGAGCTTTAGCAAACTATCTCTTACGTTGGAAATACAAGGAGAATTCTCACAAAACCAGATAAACAAGTTTCCACTGTAGAGCACTGTATTCAATATCTTATAGTAACCTACAATGAAAATGAATATATGCATGTATATGTATGACTGAAAAATTATGCTATACACCAGACATTGACACAACATTGTAAACTGACTTGACCTCAATAAAAAAGAGAAATTGAATACAGTTCCCTGAGCCATACAGCAGGTCCTTGTTGTTTATCTATTTTGTATATAGCAGTGTGTATCTGTTAATCCCAAACTCTTAATGTATCCAGTTTTTGTAAATGAAGCCTTTGTTCCCTATAATGCAGGTTTTCAAGCACGTAAAGAAGGTGGTGGAAACTTCGTTTCGGACAGAGACAATGAAAGGCAACGAGGCCCGTCCTGTCTCCCTCACGCCGCTGGGGACAGCGAGCTCATCCGACCCTCTGATGCGCTTTTCCACAGCCGACCCAGCAAGTTGTGTTTTCACAGCTCAGGCCTGCTTTTTAGGCCCGAAGAGATTGAACTGATTGCATAGATGCTGTCTCCTCTTTAGTTTAAAACAAAGAAAGAGGAAGAATGCGCCCAGCCGGCTGGGGTGGGCGAGGGTAGCGGGGAAAGCTTGCCTGGAGGTGCTCACGCACGTGCCTGAGCCCTGAAAGGTGGCGAGGAGTTTGCCAGTGGGGAGTGTGAGCCAGCAGGGGAAGCGCACGCGCTAAGTCCCAGGTGCCTACCCAGCGAAGCGGACGGATGTTTGATTCATAAAGGCCCTCTGCGTTGTGCGATCTTGAACTGTGATGATCAGGACGGTGCCCACACACCCGGGTCAAGTTAACGGGATAACCATTGGGGTCAGTTGTGGTGAAGGTAAAGAGCATCGGACTTGAAATGATGCTAACTGGGTCCGAGTCGTAGTTCTGCCACAGCTTACTTACGTAACTTTTAGCAAATCATCTCCAGGCCTTCTGAGCCCCGGCTTCCAGGTCTATAAAACCAGAACATTAACAGCCCCCTCGCATGGCCTCAGGAGGATTAGAGGGGACGGTATGTGTGACAGCTCTGTGTCAACCCTCCTGTGGGCTGAGCTCTTTGTCGTGTGAATGGGATGAAGTTACGGCCGTGAGAGTCCTTGTGTCCATTCTGTGAACCGAGTTAGCAGTGTTGAAAAGGTCCTCGTTTCCAGAAAGAGAAGTGCTTCAAAGTTAAGCCACTGCGTGATGAAGTAACTTCCACACAGCTTCCTTCAGGGTCCAGTGCTCAGGGCAGCCAGGGGACATACATGTGTGTGACTTACACACCCTTCGCACGGAGGGTAAGTGGAAAAGCTGGAGTCACACAGACATCATGTGTGGAGCACTGCGCCGACCTGGCAGCCTTTACTCCCAGGCGAGGGGCACGTGTGTGTTGAGTGTCTGCAGTCTGTAAGGCTCCCTGATGTTTGCTGCATATTTTCACCCTTAAAGTTCACAATGACCCAAGGAAGAAGGGGTCATCATGCTCATTTTAAGGACAAGGAAGCTGAGATTCAGAGAGCTGATCCAAACGTTCCTTTCCGTTGGTCCTTCCTGGTAATCCCCCCTTTGTTCTCTCAGTGAGAGGAAGTTTCGAAATAAGACATTAATTCTCAGGCTCAACTCTACATCAGAAACTGCATTAAAAATACAGATCAGTGGGCTCCTGCCCCTGAGCCAGGATCTCTGGGGTGGGGCCCAGGCATGTACGATCTTAGGGAGCACCCCAGGTGACTCTGAGAATGGGCTCAGAGCCCCTTTGTGGGAGAGACAAGTGAACATACAAGAGCATGACCATCCACACTTTAGGGACTTACGAGAAGGAACACTCACACCCACAGGACAGATCAGCAGGGGGTGGTCTCAAGATGAATTTTGAACAATTTGGCATTGAGACTGGGGTGAATGAGGGTGGAATTCGGAGAAACAAACAGTAAAGGCAGAGACCTGAGAAGCTCCTTTAGTGTCATGAGACTCACTTGCAATATGTGCGTTGGGAGGGTACCCCACACACACATCAAGCGATTCTTGGACACCAGCAGGGGAATTCAACTCGGCTCTGACACTGCCTGGAGACAGCATCCCATTCCACAGGTGAGGGGCTCCGTTCTACAAGGCTGCTCCTTCCTCACCCCCGACTCCAGACACCAGTCACAAGCCCAGGTGACTGCCTTCTGGCCGACTGGCTGTGAATCAGAGGTTCTCACCACCTTCTCCTTGGGTCTGATTAATTTGCTAGAACAGCTCACAGGACTCAGAGAAACATTTCACTTACTAGATCACCAGTTTATTATAAAAGGATCTAACTCAGCGAGAGCCCGATGGAAGAGATACATGGGATGAGGTATGTGGGAAGGGGCCCCCATCTCCTCGTGGTCACCAGCCTGGGAGCTCTCCAAACCCTGTGCTTTTGGGTTTTTATGGAGGCTCCACCACACAGCCCTGATTGATTAGATCATTGGCCATTGGCAACTGATTCCACCTCCAACCTGCCAGCCCCTCTCTCCTCCCAGAGGTCGGGGGTAGGATTGAAAGTTCCAACACTCATGGCTAACCAGGTAACCCCATGGCTGGGGCCCTGTGTGACCAACCCTCATCTTAGCTCTTTACAAAAGTCACCTCATTCACAGAGACATCTTTATCACTCTCAACACTTAGGAAATCCCAAGGGTTTGGGGGGCTGTGAGCCAGGAACTGTGGCTCTGAATTACCAACTACATATTTCTCAGAAATCACAGAAACCTTGGGTTATGTGTGGGGATTAACAAGGTTCTGGGGGTTACAAGGAATAGAATTTATAAAGAGAAGCATGTTGATCTGGTAGGCTGGAACCAGATGGTGGAAGGGCAGGAACTGAACATCAAAGGTCAATAACAAGCAGTCTTGGATAAAGGAGTTGCGGTATATTTATACAATGGAATACTACTCAGCCATAAAAAAGAATAAAATAATGCCATGGATGGACCTGGAGATCACCATTCTAAGTGAAGTAAGCCAGAAAGAGAAAGACAAATACCTTATGATATCACTCATGTGGAATCTAAGAAAAAGACATAAATGAACTTATTTACAAAGCAAAAACAGAATCACAGACATAGACAACAAACTTATGGTTACCAGGCGGGTGAGGGGGTGGGAGGGGTAAACTGGGAGTTTGCAATTTGCAGATACTAACAACTATATATAAAATAGATAAACAATAAGTTTCTTCTATGCAGTACAGGGAACTGTATTCAATATCTTATAGTAACTTACAGTGAAAAAGCATATGGAAAGGAATATATGTGTGTCCCTACCTATAAGACTGAAATATGCTGTACACCAGATATTGACACAACATTGTAAACTGACTGCACGTCAATAAAAAATAAAAGAAACAATAACAAGCAGTCTTTGTTGGTCTCTGAGCCGAGTGATGGTTTGAGCTGTGTTAAGGAAGCAGATCTGGTCACAGGGTCTAGGACAGACTACGGAGGGGAGAAGGTGTAAGTAAAGAGAACAATTAAAAGATAAGGTACGAGTTGTGGTGAAAGGACTTGGCCCTGGGGGTGGCCACAGATTTTCCTTCCTGAAGAGGAGAGACATCTCTCTTTGTGGGCGGACGGATGGTGAAGAAGTGAGGTCAAGGAAGACAGGAGGGACCCTGGACCATCACACCCCACATCTCTGGGACAGCCATCCACATGACAGGTGTACCCTGGGGAACCCGCGCTGGATGGCATCCATTGTCTGGATAACAGAAGAGTTGTCATCTTGAGGAGGCAGGTGGCAGCCGGGGCAGGGCTTGAACTTGAAGCAGTCGGAGGTGACCTACAGAAGCTGTGGTAGTAAGTTCAGTCCAGCTCTGTGGCTGGGTGTCTCGTTTTTTCATTCCTCTTGAGGTGTGTTTTCTAAATCGCCACTGTTGATTGCCTAGCCTCATGCCCAGCTCTACAAAGAGATGCCATCTCCTTTAGGCAAATTGCCTCATTTCTGTCACAGAAAGTCTTCTTTCCCTATCCCAGATCCCTGATAGCTTCCCCCTGTCATGTCCGCGGACCTCTCTCGGTATTTCTGCCCCAGGACCTATTCATTTTATCCCTCCCAGACACCTTCCCCTCTGTCTACAAATGCCATCAGGCTCCTCCATTACAACAAAACAAAACACACCCTTTGCCTTCCCTCCGCCCACCCTTCCAACCACTTGAGTTGCTGCCCTCACTGCCTTCCCCTCACACGCAGACTTCTTGGAGTCCAGCGAGCCATTTCCTCACCCCGCCTCCTCCTTGTCCCCTCCTGGCCCAGCTCCACCCTGCCTGACATCCTTGGAGGCAAGAACTCATCTGAATAAACTCCGTCTCAAGTCTTTAGGGTCCCCACTAAAGGCTGTTCTTGCCTGTCTTGATCAGTGGGTCTCAACTGAACTTTTAAAATCTCAAATAATCAGAAAGACCCCACACCTGCCCTTTGACTGACTAATCGGCGGATACTAGTTTCCTGTGGGTGAGGTAACAGATTCCACAAGCTGAGTGGCTTAACACAAGACAAATGTAATATCGTATAGTTCTGGAGTCTGCAGGCTGAGAGGGGTCTCACTGGGCTAAAATCAGGGTGACAGCAGGGCTCCGTTTCCTTCTGGAGGCTCCCAGAGAGAATCCGTTTCCTTGCTGTTTTCAACTCATGTAAATCTCTTAAGTATGGATTTTAAAAGCAATACAGAAACTGAGGATCAGAGAGGTTAAGTGAATTAACCAAGGTCACACAGCTAGCAGGTGTGTAATGTAAGTGGATTTGGGAATTCAGTTTTGGTTTCATTACTTGACTCCAAACTCTTTCCGTTAAAGTTCAGTAAAGTCATAGACTGGAGTCACCTTTCACCTTTATAGCTTCTTTAGTTTAAATGTTACACTAAGGTCACCATAGGAGTATTCTGACCCTTTCTTCCTCCAAATTCTGCTGGTGTGGTTGCCTAGGACATGAGGACAGAACTTCAGAGGAGCCCGAGGGTCCTCACAGGCAGCCAGTTTATTTTCTGCACATGGAGTGGAAATCTGGAGACCTGGGTTGACCCCTTTCTACCATTTACTTGACCTTGGACAGGTTCCTTCATCTCTGTGCCTCAATTTCACATCCCTGATTGGCCACTTAGAGCTGTGGGACCCTGAACAACTCACTTCATATCCCTAAGCCTCAGTTTCCTCATGTGTAAAATGGTAGTAATAGCACCTACGTGGGAGGAATGCCGTGAAGATGAAATACAGACGTGCATGGAAAGTGTTTGGCACACACCCAGCACAGAGTGAAAATAATGCATAAGAGCTGCGGTTCTCTGACAACTGGGCAGGAAAGTATCTCTCAGGATGGCCAGGGGTTCTGAGGAGGGAATGGATGAAAAGCAGTTTATAAACTATAAAGGGCTAGTCAAAAGATCTATTTTATCTTAGAAATCATTTCTTTAAAAATATTCTACTAACACAGGAATCTGTGCCCATTTGTTGAAAAAAAGAAAACAGTTTCAAACACTCAGAAGTATGGAAAATAAATGTGGAAGAAAAATAAATGTGAAGTTCCGCAGCCCCCCACCTCCCCTCACTTCCCTCTTCTAGAGGTGACCGCTGTTAACATTTTGATATGTCTCCATCCAGACTTTTTTCTACGTCTTAATTCCAAAATTACAGATTGTTATAAGATGTAGAAGACATTTCCAGGACTATAGTGGGTCCTGAGTGTAAGATGTCAGATTCTCCGAGGCTGGGCTGGCGCACAGAAGTAAACAAGACCTAGATCAAGTCGTGGGAGAGACACCTGTCACTCTTAGCCAGGCTAGTGGTGGGCATGTCCGTATATCACCGCTAGACGGCGCCCAGAGTCGTTTCGGCAGTGAGCTGCTGGATCAGGTCAATAGTCTGAAGTAGAAATGGGAACTTGATGGCCGTGATCTCATTTAGTGAGGGTGATAGTGAGGGTTCAAACAGGCAGGTGAGTTGGAGAACTGAGCATTCGAGACTCAGCCAAGGCTCATTAAAATGCATAGTTTGCTGTAGGTGAGAAAACAGAATGAGAAACTCCACAGCGTGGCCATGAAGTCCCTAAGAACACAGTTTTGTTCTCCCTCCATCCACAGAACATGTCCTTAATGTCCTGTTGTGGTAGCAGCTTTAGAAGGTCACTGCCAGGGTCATCTGTGGTCACACAGTGACTGTCATACAGCTTATTTGAGCATGGTTCAGACACGACTTGTCCTACAGCTGCTGGAGACTGGCCGTGAGGTTGCAAGATAGATGGCACACAGCATGTGAAGCTCTCTCAGTTACAAACAACTTGCCAGCAAATTCAGCAGATGATGGAGTGGAGATGGATCTCATTGCAAAGAAGGGTGCTCCCCAAAGTCCAGATATGTCACAATTTGCTTTTAGAGCTTGGTAAAAGGAAAATTTTTAAGTCTGCCAGATAACAGTTGAAGACTTGATGACTTCCTACCATCAACAGGAATGAGGTACAGATGAAACTGCAAGAAAATTGAAATTTATGCAGAGAATGGAAGGAAACAGAAATGATCTCTTGTGGCTCTCCTGTGCTACCACCTTGGTTTGAACCACCGCCATTTCTTGCCGGGACAATAGGCCTTCTCGTTTCTATTCTGGCTACTCTGCAATGTATGCTCAATGCAGTGAGCATACGCTGCTTTGCTCAAAACACAGCAAGGGGTCCCCGATTTTGATTTTACTCAGAGTGTAAGTGAAAGTCCGTACGGTGGACTACAAGGACCTTTCTGATCTGGCCCATTTCTTACCTCAATTCCTACTCTTGGCTTCCCTCGCTCTGCTGGAGCTGCATTGACCACTTGCTTTTCCTGAAACCATTGTGTCCATCATATCTTTGCCTTGGCTGTTCCGTCTTCGTGAACACTCCCTTGGGTGTTCATGTGGCCAGTGCCTGCTCTTCCTTCAGGTCTTCTCTGAAGGGACAACCTGCCAGACTGTTCTTATTAATTAGCACTCTGTTGACTCCCTTTCCTCAACATTTCATTCCCCTCCTCCTGTGTACTTTTTCTTATTTCCCCATGACATGTGCCATCTTCCTATAGACTTAAAAAAAATTGTATTTCCTATGTATTATCTGTCTTCCCTGAACCCCACGAAGACAGCTCTCATTGTGAACTGATGTATCCAAAATGCCTAAGACAGAGCATCCACATAGTAGGAGATCAGTAAGTACGTTTTCATTAACACATACACAGGACTATGTAATTATCTTAAAATTTACTATGTGAAGAAATCCAGGCTGTAAAAAAGTATATACATTATATTTTCATATTTATAAAGAAAAACATTAGCATTAAAAATGTTAGAAGTTTCTGGCCCCAAATATTTTTAAAAATTTTATTTTTTATTGACGTGTGGTTGATTTACAATGTTAGTTTCAGGTGTACAGCAATGTGATTCGGTTTTACATATAACCACATACATAGTTTTCCTTTTCAGATAATTTTCCACTATTTGTTATTATAAGAAATTGAATAGAGTTCCCTGTGCTCTGCAGTAGGTCCTTGTTGTTTATTTTATTCATAGCAGTGTGTGTCTGTTAATCCCAAACTCGTAATCTATCCCTCCCCTGCCCTTTCCCCTCTGGTAACCATAGTTTGTTTTCTATGTCCATGGGTTTATTTTTGGTTTATAAATAAAATTCGTATCATTTTTTTAGATTCCACATATAAGTGATATCATATGACATTTGTCTTTCTCTGTCTGACTTACTTCACTCAATGTGATAATCTCTAGGTCCATCCGTATTGCTGCAAATGACATGATTTCATTCTTTTTCATTATGGCCCCAAATATTAGCTTTGAGTGGTAAGAAAACAGATGATTTGTGTTCTATTTTTGGAATGTTTAGTGTTTTTCAAGTCTTCTTTCATTTTCCTTTCTCCTCTTTCCTTTCTCTCCCTTCCCCTCCCTTTTCCATTTTCCATCTTTTTCTTATTTTTTTTAGCTCACACATCCATTTTGTTACACAGCCCTCAGTGCAGGACACGTTACCCTCATTAGTCTGGACAGACCCCTTTTATTATTCTTCTCACTGCTTTCCACTTTACCCCAAACCACAGCTCAAATACCCTCCCCTGCCTGAAAATATCTATTTAATACATATTCTTTTAGTTTTCCTTCCAAATGTTCGTTAACTGCATATATTCTCGAGAAATATATAGCGTTGTTTTGTATGTGGACTTTAATTTTTTTTGTAAGTGGCACTGTAATTTACATTTCATTGAGTTTCTTACTTTTTCGATTAACACTTCATCCTTCATGTCAGTCCATGCTGCTCTCAAGTTACTCTTGAGTACCGTTTCTTACTGCTGCATAGTATTCTGATATACACAAATACAGATATACAGACAGCTCATAACCTAATTGTCAGTTCTTAAACTGCTGCTACCTCCTTGCCCTCAAACGCATCCTTAATCATTATCCTTCTGCAAGTCTCCTGTGGACCACGGTCAGAACTGATACCCAGGAGTGGAACTGCTGGGGTTACGATACAACTGAATTTTGCTTTGCAATCGTGGTACCAATTAACGCTCCTACCAGCTGTGAATAAAGGTTTATTTTCTCCGTGTTTTTACCAGCACTTAATATTATCGGAATTTATAATTTCTGCCATTTTGATGGGTATAATTTTGTATCTTGTTTACATTCGTATCTCCCTGATTGAAAACTAAGACTGAATATCTCTTCATCTGTTCTTGGCTACCCAAGTCTCTCCTCCTGTTAATTGCCAACTTATTTCCTTGGCTTACGTTTCTGTTGAATTATTTATCTTTTTTCATGTTGAATTGGAGAAATTCCTTGTGTGGGCCACATACTAGTCCTTCTTGAGTTTCAAATGTTGCGAATATCTTCTCTACATTTCAGTTTTCCTTTGCCTTTGTTTTCGACGTCCCTCACTTAATATAATTTAAAGATTTTGACATGGTCAAATATACCAGTTTATCTCTTATGGTTTATGCTTTCTTGGTGTTGTGTGAGATATTCCTCCCCACCTTAAAAGTTTTTTTTTTTTTTCCCACTTGCTTTTATAGTTTTAACACAGAGATCTGAAATCTATTCAACGTATCGTTTTGTATGTGGTTCCTACCCAGAGAGGTTAGGCTAAATTATTCTGTGATTATAAACCCTGACTCCTTTAATGTTTCTTAAAGCAACAAAGTTTATGTCTTGCTCATGCTGTGCGTCCATGACGGTTGGACAGAGGGGTTCTGCTCGTGGTCGTGAGCTGGATTCCTGGGCTCCAGAGAACCCATGACCTTGAATTTTGTCAGTTGTTGTGTTGGGTGGAAAACGATGTCTGAAGGGTTTTGCACAGGCAATTAGATGTTCCAGCCCAGAAAAGCCACATGTCACTGCGCTCACAATTCACTGTCTGGAGCAAGTTGTGTTGCCCCACCCACCGCAGGTAAGCAGGATGCTTAGGCCGCCTCTGAGGTCTTTAGTCCTGATGTAACGACCAGACTATGCCTTGCTGGTCTGTGAGTCTCTGACACATGTTTATCTCCTGCTTTCTGATCTGTTTTCTGTGACTCAGGTTCAAATTATGAATCAGATTAAGTTCTGTTTTGCTAAATTTGCTTCTGTTTTTTTTTTCTTTTTTTTGACAAAGAGGAATTTCCACACAATACAAAAACCTACAAGATTTTTACGCATTCTATTTTGATTTTTCTAGGCTCTTCATTCCTCAGTTCTATCAAATTATAATGCCAACTGGTTTGATCTATTGTTTTTCTTTAATGACCCAACTCTTGGTCAAAGTGCACTAGACGGAAGGAGCAATATTCAGAGTCTGTGGGACTTTATACCTTTTACAGACATGATCTTAAGCCCTGTCTCTGTGACAGCCCGAGAGGGCAGTGGGCAGATATTACCAGTCCTATCTGATAGATGAAGGAACTGTAGCTCCTCACGGTAATTAAGAGACTTGCCTGAGATTGCATAGCTAGCAGATAGTGGAGGAAGGTATGGAACTCAAGTCTTTGGTGCACAAAACGAGTAACCAGTCTCTGAGCGCACAGTGGGAAACAAGGCGGACGTCTTGGCTTTTGAATGAGTTGTTAAGGGCAGATAGATGGTTGTAGCAGCTTCACCTTTTTTTCTCTTCGCTTTTTGTCTGCATGTGTTTATTTATATACGTGAACGAGTTTTTTCTTACCCCTCCTTCCCATTTTTATTTTAAATACAAGTTGTTGAAAGTCAACTTTACTATTGACGTAAGAGACTCTTCTGTGCCAGGAGTGACACGTGCAGCCAGCAATGGACACGATTACTGTTGGGGTTGTGTGGTTCCTCATTTGGGGGAAGAGGGCGAGTACTTCTCCACTTGTAAGAAGGATAAGTCCACCTTATTAGGTGGGAATTAAAAAGTTGCTCCATTGTCATGAGAGTTCAACCGTGTGTAGAAGAGTGTGTGTATATGGCACCTGTGTAGCCAGTGACGTGGATGAGCCGTTTATCAAGCCAGTGCTTCTTGGATACGTGCTACCCATCCATGCTTGTTGTGCAATAACGGAGATGGACCCAGTAAATCGTTCTCTTCTGCTGGCTAGCATTGTAGTAAGTCGTGCCAGGAGTGGGCTCTGCAGGGACACCGGAAGTGGAAGAGGTTTCTTTTCTTGGTTCTGGTGTGCTTTTGCCTCCAGGTTCTGCAGTGTGTGTGTGTGTCCCTTCCAGGGCCCAGCTCCTGCAGTGTGTGCATTCTCCACAGTCTGACTCTTGCTGATATGACAGCCAACAGCACCCAGTGGCCAGTCGTTTCCCAGGACATTCCTTCAGGTGGTTTGCAGGGGAATGCCTCCCAAGTGTCCTTCCTGTAAACAGCACCCCATGGCACCCCCTGGGCAGCTTTCTAGACAGTCCTTGGAAGGTTCCAGAAAGTCGCTGGTACATAATCTCAGCAATTTCTCTGCCATCCAGTGAGCTGCAGCCATGCCCTCTCCAGTGGGTCTGGATGGACGTCTTTGAGCGGGAGAAGTCACTTGGAGCGCTAGCTCAGCATGGGTTACATTTGTTATTCCTGTAATCTGTACAGTTCTCTTTATTTCTTACTGGCCGATCTTTCATGACTTCAGTTTATAAGCCTCTGTATTAAGCTTTCCCTGCTCAAATTACTATGCAGTTCTGGTCTCCTGTTTGGACCCTGACTGACATAACAAATGTGTTTCCCAGAAAATTTTCTCAGGAGTACGTTATAGTACTAATTTCCGTAAATCCATTATCTCTACTCACCTGAGCACGTCGCATTCTAGGGGACTTTGTCTCGTCTAGTTAGCTTCTTATTACTAGTAACAGACATTGGCAAAATGGACATGAGTTTTCCATGGGGCGCTCTTTGTAGATTTAACTAAAGAAAAACCTAAAGGAGTTGCATGTTTACCCAGATTTTTAGATTTTGGAAAATACCACTTGCTGCCTAGTAGTTCTTGTAATCTGTCTGACTAATTCTTCTGTGGGATCTGGGAGGAATAATAACATTGAATAATCTTCAAACTTATTCAAACACTGAAACTTGACTAAATATAAATATGGTTTGGGATTAGAGCTAGAAGGTAAGGAACATCAAGAGGCAGTTTTAGTTCTACAGCCCACGCTGTGTGAAATTTTTAGAGATTCATGCTCTCTTAGGGAGTGGGTTAAATATGGCTTTTGTGTTCCCGATGGAGTGATTTGTGTCTCCAAGTTAAGCTGAAAAGGGAGCTAACTCTTAATGTTTACCAGTTTCTCATTACTGGTTTTGTAACATTATTATTTTCTATAAGTATTATTTACATGCAAGGAATTGAAGATGGTGCTTGTCACATAATACATGCTCATATTTTAAAATTATTTTTTTATTTATCTGCTTTTATTTGACTTAATTTTTAAATTATTATTAGTTTTAATTTATCAGGTAATCACCTAGTAAACTAAAGAACAGAGAACAGAGAATTTACATAGCCTTAAAACCTACAATTATATCTGAAAATATCAGAGACCATTATGGGTAAAATTGGACCCCTAGAAAGATTAGTGCTCTCACCTCAGGCAAAGAGCAGGTCCCAGACTAAACTCTCCTCAAAAGGGAGAGCACCCCGTTGTGGAGCAGAAGATGTAGAGGAAGAATGAACAGGGCGTAATCATTTTCAGAGAAAACCCTTCCAAGGCCACAGCTGAGCTCCCCTAGGTGGCTCTCCCCATGAACCTGATCACCGGGTTTCTGCTCTCCCTGGCTTTGTAAGCCCCATCTGAGATCAGCTTCTGCATATGTGTGTATTAATGGCTACGTATTTGTGGGTCTGCACATCTATCTCTATATTTCCCTATACACGTATATGAATGTATAGGTGGGAACTCTCTGTGTGTGTACATGTACACATTCATGCGTCTATTTGTTTGTTTGTTTTCTGGAGATATATGAATTTAAAAGCATAACAGCAGGATGATTTATTGAGATATTAGTTTGTATTCCTTTGCCTTCTAATTTTCCCTATATGTGTCAAGAAGGAAGCCAGGTGCTTTGTCAGCTTTAGACTCAGAGTGGCTTCCAGGGTGGAAAGTAAATTTCCTTCAAGGTGTCACATCTCTGCTCCCTGGAAATCTCAAGACCCCCTGAGGATCTGATCCGCCACGTCCCGCAGCGGAAGGGTTGAGGAGAAGCTGTGGAGGGAGCATCAGAGAAGGGGGCACCCCTCCAGTCTGGAGAATCCTGCTACGCTTTCCAGTTCAGCGGCAACCATGCGCGGGAAGCCAAGCTCATCTGTGGAGGACATCTGCGGCGTGCTGAGGGCAGCCTGCTCCTCATGAGATACCGAGAGGAGAGGTACCATTTGGTCTCTTTGGTAGGTGAGAAAAAATTGGGACTTTGATTATCTTCCCCAGGTGGGACAGAAGTGGCACAGCTGAGCTTTAAGCCCAGGATGAACTGATTTCAAAGTCAACGTTCCTTCTGGTTTGGGGGCTTTGTTCCCTAGATTATTGACTTTGGGTCTGAGGAGACTTGTGCATGTGTCAGGATAGAGGCAATCATTTTATACTTTCCAAGTAGCATGTTTGAAAAATCACAGGGTTAGAGTCAGTGGGTCTGGATTTGAGGTCCAGCTCCACCATTTATAAACTTTGCAAGCATGAAGAAATTCCTTAAACTATCTGATGCTCAGTTATGAAAAGAAAATTATAGTGTTTCATCCACTAGGTTATTTAAAGCATAATTGTATTGAAGAATCCTTTGTGTGTTGTATTAATAAAAACTATAATTATTATCATTTCCCTAGTAGATTTTCCCTATGATCAAGCATATAAAGGGGATGTGTTGTTCATAGGGTATCTTTCTGGCATAAAAAGAAATGAAAGTGCTAAAAACAGAGAACATGTATGATAGAACCCCTGATGACTGACCCCCACTTCTTGCAAGTGCTGAATAATTTCATAATCATAGGCTCATGGGCTGTTGAGTGGAAGGGAGCACTTTGAAGTAAAAGGATTAAGGTTTTGATGAGAGGAAGATAGAATTTTGAATCCTAACTCTCTTCCTGAGTAGGCACGTAGAACTTGGTTGGTTAATCTCTCTGTGGAGACTGGTCTTCTTGACTGGAGAATGGGAATAATAATAATAATATCTTCCAAAAATGGTTTTCAGGAGAGTTGAATGAAACAACGTGTGTGATGTGTTTGTAGTTCAAGGCTTGTCACGTGGAAGCACATTGTTCAATGAGTGCTGATCCTTCTTAGAGTCAAAGGAGATCTTTTACAAAATCATCTAATTAAATCTTCTCACATGAGAGATAAGACGATTGGGAAATGCTAAGTTGTTTTATTTCCTAGAGACAAAACTGTTGGGAAATGGTTCAAGGGACAGGATGAGAGGGTTCAAGGTGGATTTCAACTTCTTAAAGGAAATCTGACTCTTGAGGAAATTGTTTCTCTGCAATGAGAGAAAAAGAAAAAAAGTATTTTCAGCTGAATTCACATTATAAACTACACCTTTCATCATCTCCATAAATTTATGAGTCTTGCCCAAGAGACAGCCACGTGAGCAGTTGTTCCTGCACTAACATCACCACCACGAATTATGCGTGATTCTAAGAATAGTTGCTAAAATGGCATGTTTCCAAGAGGGAGAAATTGCGCCAGAAGGTCGAGTATCTTGCATAACCAGACTTTTGGTTTCACTAATGACAATGCAATATCACTGCATTAATCTTGTTGGGAAAGCTCTACTGATATAACCACTTCTGTTCAACTTGTGGGGACCAGCTGCTCTCTCACTGCCATGTTCAAGCTCCAGGGAGGACTGTTCTCAAAGAGCCATGTTTCCAACTGATCTTGCAGGGGTCAGGTTTGTGCAAATCCTCTGTAGCAGATTTTAAAAATGGCCTCAAATTTTTGGCATTCTACTCCTCAGCCTTTGAAAGTTCAGGTCTGTGTCCTTTCCTCTTGAATCTGGGTGAATTCTCTAACTGCTTTGATCATTAGAATAAAGCTGAAATGGCATCGTGCCTTAAGAGATGGGCAGCCTTCATTTTCTGTCCAAAAATGCTTGCTTTGGGAGCCATGTAGAAAATTGATCTTTGCTGAGGCTGCATGCTGTTGGGAAGACCAAGTCAGCCAGATGGAGAGGCTGCGCGGTGGGAAGTCGTTTCCATCGTTCCAGCGAGGCGCCAGATGTATGAGTGAAGAAGCCTTCAGTGACTCCAGCCCTGTAACCAGCTGACCACAGCCACATAAGAGCCTGAGCAGGAACTGCACAGCTGTAAATCGTCAGCCCACAGAACCATGATGGACTGCCTCTTTAAGCCACTACGTTTTGGCTTTTTGTTGTTGTTTTGTAGCAATAAGTAATCAGAAAAAATCTCCCTTGATTAAATCTTTGGGGTCAGGGCAGGTTATTTCTTCCCCTGTTTACTTACTGAAATAATGTTTGTCTACTGAGTTGCTGAAGAAATGCATCATGTAATAGAGAGTGGTTGGGTGTGCTTCTCTGCTGACTGAGTACGTTATTTCAAAATGTATATCCTGCCTGCTTCAAAAATAGATTTGATGCCGTGATTGTATGATTACTGAATTAATAAATGAATGAATGTGTACATGAATCATGAAATACATAAGGTAAGTTTAGATATGAACTCTGTGGAGTCATTTAACTCAATGGTTTCGTATATTGAATAAAATTTCATGGTCTTCATTATGAGTTGAATGCTTCATAATCTTCTCTCCAGAATGTACATCAAATATGCCCACTCTTTTCTTGACTCTAACCAAACATCTTGGGAGTCCCTACACATGACTCATCATCTAGTGTCTCCATGTGATTGCTCATGGAGTTCCTAGCACTTAGAACGCCCTTCCTCTCCAGACTTGTGGCCTGACCACTCCTGCTCACTCCTTACCCTAAGGTCAAACAATGTTTCCTTCTTAGGCTGGGCACCCATTTATTCATTCATTCAGCGGCCATTTACTGAGCACCCACTTCATCAACTCTTGTGCCCTTGTGCAACTTAGAATGGTAAGTAATTCAAGGAAGCTGCAGGTTGCTGTGGGACAAATTTGAGGTGTTATTTATAATAGAGTGTGATAAGTACTTTGTGAGCACATGGGTGTGATATGCAGCGCATCTGGGAAAACAAAAGGAGAATCTCAGAGAGGCAGGTCCTGAGCTGAGTCCTGAAGTGCAAGCAGGCACCTGGAAAGCAAGGGAAAAATGTAAAAATTACTACAATGTTAGTGGATTAAAATAATGTACACTTATTACATCAATTTCTGTGGAATAGGAGTCTAGCCATGGCTTATCCGGGCTTTCTGCCTAGAATCTCAAGGCACCAGCTGGAGGCTCGACTGGGGAAAACCCACTCCCACACTCACTCAGGTTCTATTTTCTTACTTTCTTTTTTGTCTGATCACCACTATCCTATGGCTGCTTCCTGACAGGTGCCAGCCTGTCCCACCGGCAGCGCCCCTCCGTCTCCCTGAAGCTAGGACCACTGGTCCTTTTCTGCAAGTGCAGGCATACATCTTCCAATTTCTGAAGTCAAAACTGACCAGAGGGAGGAACCACTAGAAAATCCACTGCACTGCTTTCTGAGAATTTTTCTCGATTCACCATTAGTGCTGGTCTTGTCCTAATCTGGGAGTCTAAGTCTGTTCAGTAGGCCTTGATGTCACATTGGATAACTTACAGTCTGTCTTGGTTTCTTCTCAGAAATTCTTGTTCTAAAGACGAGGCTAGCCATGACTGATCTCCCCAGATTTATGCTATCCCACCTGCGCCCTCTTGCCTTATGCTTTGGAGCTTTGTTCTTTTTGTTTTGTTTTGTTTTGTTATATTTATTATTTTATTTTATATTCTATATTCCACATATAAGGACTAGCATACAGTGTTTGTCTTTCTCTGTCTGAATGGAGCTTTGTTCTTGAACTAGAGATTGGGACCCAAGCACCTGGTGGTATCCAACCTTCCAAGTGCCTGCTGCATGCCTCTCTGTCTGGATTTCCCAGGACTGCATATCTCAGAGAGTTCTCAGTGTCCCTCCCACCTACGTACTGGGATCTCCACTGACTAATCTTCAAACCTCATTTGCTTGATTAGATCATGACTGGCCTTGGCTTTATACCCCTTTAGGATATGTGTTTTGCCCACTGGATTGAAACTCATCAGCTCCCTACATCTGAAACAGTTTCTTGCTCCAAGGTCATGTGAAAATTGATTCCAAGACTTGTCAAATCCAAGTCAAAAGTTAATTTTATGTGAGAAGAGATCCTGGACAAGGTGGAAAACGGTCCAGGTGAATTGGTGACAGCAGGGGCAACGTGAGTGCGGATATGTAGTTAGCTAATGACGGAGACTGAGTAACATCTCATGTGTGCCGCCTCCTCCTGTCCACTCTGCCACTGTCCTGTTGAGCCCCTCTGTTGTATCCGCTCAACACAGCACAGGCAGAATTCACAGGCTACCACAACTGAGGGAATGTGACCTGTGAGCAAAAGATGAAATCAAAGGAGACTGAGGTTTCAAGATGAAGATACAAGAAGAAGAAGGTGTTGCTGTTATCTGAACCAGGGAGTTGCTGAAAAAGAACAAGTCTGGAAAGGTCACATAATGTTGAGGGCATGGTAGAACCGCAAGAGTCAGATTTCCCCTATCTTCAGGATTCTAAAGGACCCCACTTCATACTGCTGGCCCTAACATCTGACTCCAGAAAGTGCCGTGAAGCAAGGGCTTCTCCATCAGTCCCGAGGGAAGAGCCTGAATCAGCGTCAAGATCCTGAGTCAGAATCTATTTTTGTCTTAGTGCTCTCTGTCCTCAGCAATATTCATCCACCAAGGTCTGCAGAGCCGGAAACACCATGGTGGAGGTGGTGCAGCAGTCTTAAAAGAGCCACAATCTCAGCAAACTTGTGTGCCCTTAAAAGCAACGACATTAACTAGAGTGTAATGAAGACAAACTCACACTAGATGACGTTGATTTGCTACCTGTTAACCTAACCTCAAGATGAGCGAGATCTTTGAAGCCAGAGACTTCGCAGGTGGCGTCTTGGTGCGGCTGTTCACCAGTTCCCGATCACGGGAGAGTTTATTCTTTGGAGCCTAAGTTCTGAAATTGAAAGACATTGTCATTTAGCGTATTATCATGAAGCCTAAATGAACCACACACATAAAGAACGTTGTACAGGGGCTGTAAATGGAAGTTCCTTTTTCCTCTTCCTCCCCAGCCAAATAAATGCATTCATTAGAACCATTTACCTAGTCTGGGTAAATTTTTTTTGTTTTCTTTGCCAATGTTTTCCCCAGATTGTGCGCACTTTCCACTTTCTCATCTCACAGTCATTCTCAGTCGAAAATGTTGATGTTGCTTCCTTACTTGTGGAAGAGCAGCAGGGTGATTCGGGCGGGATTAAGCACACCCTCACCTTCTGGGATCTCAGCCAGTCATGGAAGTCCGGCTCTCTCTTTCTCAGGGACTGACTCCATGTGGCCCACGCACAAAGACAGCTCAATCAGAGGAAAGGAGAGAAATCTTATTTGGTGGCTAGAGATAAGGCACTGAAGAAACGTAATGCCTGCAGTAATTGGGCCGCCACGGGGAAATTCAACCTACAGGATAAAGCTGTCACTCAGAGAGCGGAGCCCAGAGAATAGCAGAAGAAGCCGGGTAACCTGCAACTGAAAGCTGCCTAAAGACTTGTCTTGCTAGTTGATGAACCAAGTAATTCCCTTTAGTAAGTCAGTCTGTACCAAAACCATCCTAAGGGATACTTTGGTCCTATCTCTGCCCCCATCTTCCCGTCTGCGCTGCCATTGTTGGCATCGTCCATGACCTTCATGTTACCTGATCGGTGAGGTGCTTCTCCAGCCCCGCCTATATCTAGCCCGCAGGTGCTAGAGCTTTTCAACAGACACGCTCACACCTGTGAAATGACATACGTAAAAGTCTGTTGATTCCATTATCGCTTTAAAAAGCAAAATATTGAAAGCAACCCCAAATGTGCACTAGCAAGAGTTCATTAAATTACGAATTCATTTACTAGATTATTCTGTAGCTATCTGATAGGATGAGGCAGCTTCTGTTACTGACGGAGAACTGTCAGTCTTTGCTAAAGTCTGGATTGGACTGTCCTCTTCCCTTTCATCCCAGGCTTATGATCAATATGACAGGAAATGTATTAACAATATAATTACTTAGCTTGGTGTCCATTTTAAAAGTCTGTAAAATAGTGTTTATATCATGTTCCCATTAATATTTTTGAAAAACATAGCAGGAATGATATATATTTATACTCATTTGTCAATAGAATATTTTTGTAAAAAGACAAAGGAAATTAGTACCAATGGTCACACACTATGGGGGAAATTGGGGATTCTACATGTCAGGGATGGCAGAGAGCATTTTCTTTTAATTCTGTGGTTTTTGGTGACATTTTACTATTGCTCTATAAGCACATATCACTTTTTCCAAAATTAATTTAATTTAAACAGCAGCAGTTGTTAGCAAAGGTAAAGATGCAGTTCTGCTTCTAAAGATCCACCAGCGGTTTTTGAAGAAGCTGTATGATTTATGATATTCGTATGTAACAATTATTCATTCGTTCTACACATTCATTGCACGTGCCAGGCCTGTTCTAGGCTCTAAGGATATGAAAGTGAATAAAACATATGAACTCCCCAGCCTTCGTCAAGCTTGCATTCTAGTGACCAAGAATCATCCTTGTAGTCTGTAAAAATTGATCTGGACAATTTTAAGAAACTGATAAATGCAAAAAAAAAAAAAATCCAATCAGAAGGATTTTAAAATGTAGTGGAAATATTTTATTTAGAAATCGCTATTAAGTTTCTGTTTGTTTTTCATTCTAAATATGTGCATCAAAAGAATAGACAGGAAAATAGAATCTTCCAGTCTGACCTGTCCTTAAAGAAGAGGACCTCTCCCCTCAGGGTGCTGACTGCATCAAAGGGCAAAGCGGGATCACACGCAGCTGGTGTCCCGGGTTCTGGAGGCACCGATTCCGTGGGCATCACGGTGTCCTTAGGGGAGGCAGGGGGCGGTCCTAAAGGGAACAGATACAGATGAAAACATTAGGAGACCTGATGGTTCTGTCAACTTATATGCTTTTCAAACATTCTCCAAATGCTCTGAGTTGAGTTGCAAATGATTTGTGCAACATTTTGAAGCTTTCCTGAGGACCATCATTGCAAAGCTACAATGTCTAATTTTTCCAGCATCACTCACCGTACAGGGACTGAATGCCGTTCACATCATCTAGAGAAAGGCAGAGCTGGGCCAGGTCTGTGAGCGCGTTGTGGGCTGGGTTCCTCAGAGATTTGATGTCGGCCAAGTGAAAGATAACCAGGCAATGGCCAAGCGACGAGGAATAAATTGGCCCCTGTTCCAAAAACCGTGAAGGTTTAGAATCTAACAGCTATTTATTCCATAAACCTATCAACAGGACACATGTCAGCTGTGCAGGGCATCCTTGACTCACACAGTGTCTTTTCCTTATTTATGGATTGGTTCATAGACTGGCATATTCCACAGTTTGTAGAAATTCATGTATATTTCAAGGTTGGCTTGAAGTCAACATATAAGTCACTCTCCCACCATATCTCTGGTCAGGGACACCAAGTCACTTTTCCTATAGTGTCAGTGATAAACATTGTTTCTAGAAGATAGTTCTTTGGTTGGACTAACACTAGTACCATGTCAATACATTCTCATTACCTCGAAAAATACAAAGTTGGTCACTGTTCAAATTTAGTAACACGTGACAGTTGCAATTCACTTTATTCCTCAAAATCGTAAACAACAAAAACTCTGGTTATTTCCTATGTGAATTTAGCCTCAGTTTCTCTTCTTCTCTTCATAATCAAATACTTTTTCATTGTCAAAAAGCTTCCCAGTTGTGGGTGCCATTGGATGCTCACAGTCTTTAGTTTAAAACAGAAATGTGCCCAACAGTTATCTGCAGCACAAATACAGGGCTGAATACATTTTTTCTTTGTATTACAAAAGAGTTCTTTGTTGAAATTAATAGTAGACATTATATTACCAATGCGCCAAGCAAATATACACAAAAAAATAGCTGTTCAAATACAGCTAGACTATTTCCTGCAGCACAAAGTTCAAGTTTGTACATCTCAATAAAGATACTCTTTGCATTTGCTTTAAAGAGCCTAACCAGTCTTGAAAATAGCAGTTGTCTCCGTGTGTGTTTCCAAACTTCAGAAGCTACTGGAAAAAAATACAGTCAGTCTCCTCCATATCCGCAGATTTTTCATCCACGGATTCAATCAGTTGTTGATCGGATTTCAGTCAGCGGTTGGTTGAATAGGTGGCTACCAAACCCAAGGAAACCAAGGACAGCTGTATTCATCGTACTGTACCGTTTTATGTGAGGGACTTGAGCGTGTGTAGATTTTGGTACCCTTGGGGGCTCCTGGAATGAATTCTGTGCGGTCACTGAGGTGTGACTGTAAAATGCAGTTAATTTTGATTATTGTATTTAAACTTAGTAAAGTTGTTGAGAACCAATTCAGAAAGAGAAAAAGTCTCTTAAGCTAGAGACGATGGCAAATTTATTTGAGCAGGTGAACTAGAAATTTACTTTATTTCCTGGCATTTTTTTCTAATCTTTACTTTTAAGAGAAAAGGAAGCAAATGGGAAGAGAAGAAACCCAAGGGTACATTTTAGGGTCAAACCTGATTCGATGTAATTAATTCTACCTTAATCAACTATAGTTAAAGTGATGAGAAACATTGTTAATCTATTCTAAAACCCCTGGAAGTTCCTGAGTTGTGGGAGTAAGAGTAAATGGTGCTTTAATATTGGGCTTGCTGGGGGCAAAGAAGGAAACACAGACATTTTACAAAGTTCTTCAGTAACGATTGCGACAAAGAGAGGTTCTGGTTGTTACCATCAAATAATCAGAAATTTTCTTTCTTAGGATGTTCCGTTTTACCGCTCATTCGGGGTAACCAAATTATCCTTGGATAGTGTTAGACGTTTTTCCTGAGATCATCCAGAGACGTTTGTGGCCCACCTATGTGTCTTCCGCCCGTCGTCCGTCACCGTCAAAGTAAGCATTCCTGTAAAAACCGGGCCCTGCTGGATAGGCATGAGCCAAAACTTTACCAAGTCCAGCAAAATTATCAGTCTCCATGTTGTAGCAGAGAAAAAAAAAACGGAAAAATAAGAATTCAGAATTTCATTTTGCTCTTTTTCAATACAACACTACCAGGTAAGTGAATACATTTTATTTTATTTTATTACTTTTAAATGCAAAAGGGATCATTATGTCAGCCTCTCCGTCATAAATCCTAGAGAATGTGCGTAGGGACCCGTCCTCCCAGACTTTCAGAGCTTTCTCAATGGCAGAATCAACAGCATCTCTTGGCAGATCCAGCGTATAATCCACAATCCTTTAAGAGAAAAATTGAAGATTGTTTTCTCCTGTGATTGTAATTTATAAAAATCCTGGTATTGTGTCAAAGCCTCTTGGGACCCATCACCTGTAAGTGAGGTGAGTTTTCCCCCACTTGGGCGTGTGAGGAAAGGTGCTGAAGTGACCAGCGTCAGGAACCCCACATCTGGGCTTGAGCACCACCTCCAGAGTGTCGGAGTCCAGCTTCCCCGTCACCTCCAACCCCAGGAACCTTTGCATTTCTTGCGTTTTTTTTTAACAAGAGGATTGTTGTCCTTCCTTGTAACAAACTCTTTAGATCACCTCTTTTTTCTAGATTATAGTATTTTTCTAGGTAGTGTTAATGGAACAAGAAGTCCAGTTTTAAGTTCATCTTATTCATTTTCAGCCATTTACCCAAATTTCACAGCAAGTAGTTATTATCTAGTTTTTATTGAAAGAAAAGTATGACACTTAATGTTTTTATTGATCCTTATTATTATTTTATCTTTGTACTAATTTTAAAATCTCATTACAGTTCAGTCTGTTCTCCAAGTGAGGAACTTGAAATTAAAAATTCGGGTCCGGCATGCTTACAGGAAAAGAAGCCACCCTTTGACCTAACTCTGTGGGTAGTTTGGGTGAATGTATCTGACTTTTTCACCTTTACATTGTTAACACAGACCTGCTTCAAGACGGAACTGAAATACTTCCATTCCAAGTTGACAAGTAACAACACGAACGTTATTACTTGATAGGATTTAAAGCTCAAAAGGAACACGTACCTTCTCCCTAATTATTTCAACAAAGGAAATCCTAAAGCCAGAGAAGTTACAAGCATTTTCCGTTTATTCTTTTCATTTAGCTCCAAAGCTGCTGCTCCTACCTTATTTTCTAATCTTGAGTAATGTCATCCTGTTCCTGCACCTTTCCCCCTTCTGTGTTAAAAGGGAGTGACCTTCCACCTCCAGCACTTTGACACTGCCTAATGCTAAATGATTCCAACACAGCAACTGCTGGCCAGACCATCCTACTTTCCTCTGCAAGGCCGGGCAGGCGTGTGCGCTGCTCCACTTGGGATGGCCGCTGGCTGCAGTGGCTGCCGCCGTTACGTACCTGGACAAGGTCCATGTTTAAGTCCCCTTTCTTCACACCTCCATTCAGTGGATAAGCTGAGCTGCCTGGCAGACCTAGCCGCCCGAGGATGGCAAGAGGCTTCCTTCTCACTGTCCTTAGCTCAGGAAAACACCTGCTTCGCCTCTTGGCTTCTGTCGCCTGCTCTCTTGTGGCCGTCCTTTTGTGGGGCGACGCTGCTTTTATCCGAACAGCGTGGTCATGCATGCGCTTTTAAAAAATCTGAATGACACAAGGAGTGTTCACAACTATTCAATGTAAAGGTGCCGTAGCCTGTGTCAGTAATTTCCCTCAACCTTCTAAACTTGGCTGGTTAGAGAACAAGTCATCTCTCAGGAAATGATTCTGTGTTTATAAAGAGGAAATAGAACTGACTGATAATTCATGTCTGTGTGTTTACTGAGAGGTAGCTGATAAGTCCAGTAAAGTGTCAGATATTTAGACTTTAAAACCAGGGCCTTTAAAAAAAAAAAAAAGACTATATCTAAAACTCAAATATAAGTAGGTTAGGAATAAATAGATGAACGGAAAGAAATTTCAAATACATTGATGGTCTAAATGCGGACGTTGCTGCTTGCAGACACATTTCATTTCTTGAGTCCTTGTTTAAAACAGCTATTAGTGATTTTTCAGGTGGATTTACTGGCCCCGGAGGAGGAGCACTGGGGAAGGAAGCAGGCTATGGAAAGGGGGTGGGTCTAGAGGAAGGAAGGAGTGCACTGATTCTGCTTTGAGCTTCACTCATTCTGAAAGGATCCTTCATTCTGAGTGGATGTAACGGATTTCAGAATGGAAGATATGCTTATAGTAACTAGTCCATAAAAACTTGCTAAATTGAAATCAAATTACACATCAGACTGAAATGTCCCTCCTACCCTCCTCTTCTTTGCTTTTTAAAAATCTTTCCATCTTCTTTCTCTTCTCCTCAAGTACGAAGAAGGAAATGGATTGAGATTTTTAGTGGGGAATTATTTCAATTCCTCTCCATCTAACCTCTCCTCTCTGCCCATGAATTGTATTTCTCTCTCTCTCTCTCTCTCTCTCTCTTTTTCCTCAGCCGTGTGTAGTGCTTTTCACATAGTAAGTCTGCATAACTGTCTTATCAAATTAACCTATTAATACAGAGGACCCTAAAATTCTTATAGTATAGAATTATGTTTTTCTCTCACTAAAGATAAATTCACTCTACCGTACCTGAAGTGTGTAACTTCAAAGTGATGGCGCAGTATATTAACGAGTGTGCAGGAATGGTCCTCTGAGTACCACCTACCACCTACACCCTACTTGAAGTGGACTGGACAGAGTGTGATTTCTAGAAACTGGTGGCTCTGAGACCTCCAAACCAGAGTTGGAGAGAAGCTTGAGTACACATTGGACCAGTTAAGTCAACCTGTGGCTTACTGCAGCCAAGGAATTTGCTCTACAGCCTGGGGGAGTGGAATGGACATTAGCTTGAAAATCAGGGTTGGGAGGCACTGACAACCAGACTTAGAGAAAGTCAGCTGGACTATGAACAAGTCTACAATTTCTGTGGGCCATTGTTTTACCATCTATAAAAATAGGGTAGATGTAACGTCACTCACCAAGTTGGCACATAAGTCTGATGCTGGGGAACATTATCCACTTCAATGTCTTCACTAGACAAAGCCTGTTGGCCTGAAAAATCTGTGGCAATGCTGTCAGGTACTTATTTGACAAGCTCTGTGATGCCTCATTTCTATCTGAGTCATAATTTTACTGGTGTTGATGGATCTTATTAATGTGGTAATGATGTAATGAAAGTTAGCTTTGTAGTAAGAGCCATGATTGCACTTGGCACATCTCATGGGAGTGATGTTGGTGTGCAAACTTATCCTACATTAAACCACCATGTCTGAAAGAAATTAATGACTTGAGGTGGCAAGAATCTAATGTTTGTCTTTAAGTCATTCATTACTTACTAAAATTACTGGAGTATATATACAGTCTGGCAAGGAGAGACTTGTTCTTCAGAAAAAGGTGAAACCTTATGAAGTCTAGAGTTGCTACTGTACGCCAGGCCCTACATGTGTGTAATTTCTAATCTTTTAGAACAACCCAACGTGGTAGAGATTAGGATCAAAATATTAAGTAAAAAACTCAAGGTCAGCTATCAAGTGGTAAGAGATTACTCAGAAGCCTAACTATTACTACTTATGTGTTTATCAAGACCTCTTGGCTTGAACCTTGGCTCTCCCTCAACTTTTTTCTCATGTTTTGACATTATTTGTTTGTTTTCCTCGTTCTTGATACTGACCCCAAACTTGCCTTCAACTTACTTCCTTAGCGTCTGTTCTTTTTCCCCAACTAGCTGATCACCCAGCTAATCTAGCCTTTTCTTTGTTCAGTGTCTACCTTTGCAGCTCCTGGCCTGGGCTGCATAGATGTTATACAGAGTCCGTCACATCCTGTAAGTAAGACTGAGGGATGTATAACAGCTCCTCAATTATAGGTGGTCCAATTCTTGGGAAAACTGATTACCTATAAATTCCAACATTCAACAGCCTCTGATTCTAAAATTGGAAATATACACACTTGTTCCTCAGTGTGACATGATACTAACTACAAAATTTTGCATCTTCTTTCATTGGAAACTTTTGATTTTATGATAGGTTTGGTGATTGTGCTAAGTCACAAACTGAAAAAAGTTAAAATTCTTTAACATAAAAATGTTTATTGCTGAGAGACTTGATCAAAAGGGAACGTTGCATGCTGTCCAAATTTTTGAGTTGAGAACTGCCTGCCTCAGAATCATGAATACTTCAAAATATTCTCAAGTCTTATGTACTTTGGAAAGTCTGCAAACACTCTGAGGATCTCTGAGCTACTCAGAAAATTCATACAGCTCGGAAGTTCCCTACAGGATTCCTACCTACATTAACATCCTCCCAAATTCGGCATAATAAATTAGATCATGTTTGTCTGGAAAAACTAGATTATTCAGCTTTAGCAAAATCTAAAATTTTTGTGGCTTAGCACAATGGAAGTTTATTTCTTAAGCAAAATCTACTGAGGTTTGGGGTAACTGTTGGGATTGTTGGCCCAGCAATTTAGACTTCTTCTCTTAAGACATGCTTCTGTAGTCACCACAGCAGAGCCAGGGACCACTGGAGAAATTTACACCAGAGATCAAATGTTTCCATGTGGAAGTGATATCAGTCACTTCCGAGCACAATCCACTGGCCAGGACTAGTCAGATGCTACTGCCCACCACCTCCCTCCCACATCTGTGGGGAGCTGGACTGTGGAGGAACATAACCCCTCCATGTACTCAGGAGAGGAGAAAAGGACATGTCCCCAGAAAGCTCTGCCATCCTGTCACTGCTCTTACCTAAAACCGGTTTTGAAATCTTTGTATGGGACCTGGGAGGTAGATTTTCCTCCTTCTCCATGACGCAAATTCCATGAGAATGGAGAATAGTTGAACTTCTCACATATTCTAATTTTCCACATGAGTATTTTGTATATTTGTCTAATTCCCCTTTCAAATTTGCAAATTAATCTCTGTGCATGTGACTTGATAATCAGGAAACAATAATACAATAACTCAAAATAGAGGGAAGGATGGCTTTATTTCAAACATAAAGCACTTTGGAACAAAAGTTGTCCCTTGCATATCAGGATGACAGTAGTGGCTGCTCATACGTCCTTGAATGCTCTTCCTCTGGTGAACACTCCTGTCTCTTGTCTCTTTCTGTCTTGAGAGGAAATGTTCATGACTGAGTCTGCTCTCCAGTATCAATGTCAAAATCTCATATTTTGGAAAAGAGTTTCTCTCATTGCAAAGCTGGCCCATCTGAATCCATAAGCCATGAACTTGACCTTACTTAGCCCTCATTTGTGGAACTAAATTATAGCAGTACATAAAACATTACATTCTAAATCATAAAAAAAGACACATACAGAATGAGGTATAAATAAGATTATACTTAATATTGCTGTATTTCACTTAAATATATGGCTCTTCAGGAAAACACCTTCCTTCGACTTGTGAAATACATTTTTCTGTTTCACTTGGTAACAGCTGGTCAATTTTTTCTGCAGTTGAACCAGCTGTTAGCTTTTAGAAGAGTCAAAATTCTCTTCGTTCCGGGATCAACTTTGTATTGCCTTGTTCCACGAAAGAAATAGAAAAATCCTAGAAATAAAACAAAAGAGATTTACTCTACATTATACAAATGATTTCTAGGCTTAACTTCAATTCTTGAAAAAATCCAAGTCATTTGTGACATAATACTGATGCTACTATGTCATGGCAACAAGATAGAGGAGAGAGACATATATATTCACTTACCATCTTTCTGGAAGACAGCATCAACTTTGTTGCCAATGCCAGGAAACTCTTCTGCTATCATTTTGGGATAACCTGCATCCATGGATCTTTTATACTCATCATACCTGGTCAAAAAATAATTAGAAGTGTCAGAACCATTTTTTAAATGTGTAACCTCCTCAAAATCATTACGGGGAATTCACCAGCAGGAATGTAATAAGGACTTTTAATTCCATAGATCATGTGTGATAAAGGAGGTGGGATGAAGTGAGGTAGGATGTCGGGTGGCCTTGAAGATTTATACGGTCCCTCTGAACTCCGACATCTAATTCTAATTATCTAGCAGGTGTTGTTCGTGTCAAATGCAATGGGAGATGAGTTCCTGCTGGCTGAAGCAGCTCTATGAAGATGAATGCTCTCCAGTTCACACCCCCTCTTTCTAATTCATTCCCATATTCTCCCTGGATTTCTGGGACCGGTATTTCATGGCGATTATTGGTCAGTAGACTTAGAAAGTGAACTGACTACAGCCATTCACAGAAAAGGCAGCTAGTCAAGGCAGTATGAGACTCATTTTTAAATGACTCAGTCTGGTAACTTCTCTCCGTGTAGAAAGAACTGGTACCCTTCCATTCTCTCCACTCGGGTTTTACCTCCAGCATTTGTTAGCAACAAAGAAGTACGTTTTCCCAGTATCTTCCGCCGAAACAGCAGCATCGATATTCTTCACATTTCTAGGGAAGCCAAAGGACCTGTAGATGTCCTTGGGGTATCCGTGTAGCACATTCTGCCCTCTGACAGCCCAGTACTTATTACCTGCCAATCAAGAAACAGGGATGAAACACCTGCCCAGGGACCAGCAGACAGGAAGTCGATTTCCAGCTAAACGCTTAGTCTCACGTGTTAATGCCGTGCCCTGACTGCACGTTAGAATTATCTAGGGAGGTTTTTGTTTTGTTTTTTTTTTTTTAATACTGATGCTGGTATACCTACCCTGGACAATTAAATAAGTATATTTTAAAAAATTTCCCAGCTGATTCTAATCTGCAGCAAGCTTTGAAAAATGACTGATTTATGGGGCTGGGGGCTTTTTTCCAAAGCCAGCTGTTTGAAAGACTAAAGAATTCATTGGAACATCACCCTTGGTTCTGGGGCCCCGGACGGTCTTATCACGTTAAAACATCACCCTCCTGATATCCTTAAAAGAGACACGCCCAGATCAAGCAAGGATTTTGCTCTCACTCACGAAATTCCAGAATATTTATAAATAAAAAGCAAATGTAGAAGGGGAAGGTATAGCTCAAGTGGTAGAGCACGTGCTTAGCATGCATGAGGTCCTGGGTTCAATCCCCAGTACCTCCTCTAAAAGTAAATAAATAAACCTAATTACCTCCCTCCCCTTAAAAAGCAATAAAATAAAATAAAAATGTCATAACTTCTAGAGTTTTCCATACTCTTCCTTTTGTACCTGAGACTATTTTAGATTTTGTAGAAATAAATGATAAATACTAAGTAGCTTCGGCTGTTCACATGTTCTCTCAAATAAAATGAAATAAAATAAAAAAGAGTTTATCATGCCACCTCAGTGATAGAAACCTCGCGTCTCCAGGTAGCCCATGGGCTGTGGAAGTTCACACCAGTGGTGCCCTAAAGGCCAGAGTGCTGTAATGAATCGCAATCTGTAACGACTTGCAGCCCGGCGTGAAAATCATTGCATCTGACTAGAATACCGTTCCAAACACTTGAATTTCAGCTGTGTCCACATTCTGCATGTTTATACTTAGTAAACCCCGTGTCACGTAAAACTGGCCTTACATCTTGAAGCCAGGATTGTTCATTGCACAAGTATGCTCATTTATCCCTCAGGGAAGAGCAGTTTGAAGCTTTGTGTATCTACAATCCTATTTAATTTCATTATATAAGCATTAGAAAGCTGGTTTCAATTTTTTTGCCCGTCTGAACTGGATTCCGTTCTTTGCCCTGAGTGTATGACTCGATCAGATGTCTCAGTGTTGGCCTGTAGTCTGCCAAACGTATATTTGCAGAAATACTGGTGTTTGGCGTTGTTTCTTCAAAGTCAGGAGCTGATCATTGGATTAGGTTTCATTCTGATAGAATCAGAGACATTTGCCCAGTTCAGTTCACGGTGATTCAGACTTCTCATGCTTAAATGTCCATACAAATTGCCTGAGAATCTTGTTAAAATTCAAGGTCTGGGATCTGATGACATGGGTGGGCTCTGTGGGCATTACGCTAAGAAAGATTCTGTATCCCTAACAGACAACCAGAAGGTGTCAGCGCTGTGGGTCTGAAGACCATACTATGACAGCAAGGCTACAGCGCCCCCATCTGGCTGCCCTGCAGGAGACACCCCCTCTCTCAGGAGAGTTAGTATTGGACAGTGTTTAAAATACATAAATAATTCTCACAGAAAACACTTTCGTAAGTCCAGATTCTCAAACAGGTCAGAAAACGTGTATATCCAGTCAAATGCCTTTCACTGAAAATTATTCAGAAATGCACTCTGCAGTTCTTAACTTAGGTGATGACCTCCCACTGATTTGGTAAGACGGCTAGATTTTCCAAAGTCCGTGGAAAGAAAGTAGCCAGTAGTCTCATATATCAGCCCAAAAGCAGGAGAAAAACTTAATTTGTAAAAACTGCAAGAAAATTGGAAGCATTACCTTTGAAAAAGCGGACTTCATCTCTGTCAGCCACCTCGTAAGCAGCTTGAAGTCCATTTGGCAGTTGTGGCCAGAAAACAGAAATGAAATTGAGCTCCACTTCTGGGTAGAAGGAATTTGTGCGCATGTAGAACCTGATTTGGAAAAAAAAAAAGGAAGAAGATTTTGATGTAATCCACAGCATGCCCTGGCTGTCACCCAGGTCCTCCCATTGCCGGCCCTGGAGGTGCGCCAGTAAGTGTGGTATCTGGCTCTCTGAGACGGGGGGTGGGGAGAGTCCTGGCTGGTAGCATTTGCCCCTTTGCATGGTGGAAATACTCCCACCACTGCAGATTTCAAGAGATTTGCAGCGGTGCACTGCTGTATAGTATTTCCACATGCAGATTTCCACGTACCTTAAGCATAAACAACCTAAGGGACATAAATAGTCAAACGTAGCAAAATGATTACAAAGGGATAATAAAAGCATGCGTTTTGATTACTTTTATTACATTTGGTTTAAGTGTAATTGTAAGTTCATATAATTTCTAAATTGCCACAATCAGCTTGGGCAAGCACGCCGCTGGCTGGAACACTAATATCCTACACTTAGTAAATGCTTCTAACGCACGAGCCCCTAAGCCACGCCCTGCCTCCCAAAAACCGTAGGAGAGAACATAACTCTTATCTCACAGATAAGAAATTGAAGCCAGTCCAAGGCCGTGAAACTAATAAGAGGCAAAGGTTAATTTTAAACTCAGATCCAGCAGCCCCTCCCTTTGTCCTCCTTTGGTTGGTGGTTTAGAAAGTGGATGCTGCAGTCCACTGAGTCCAGGGTGACAAGAAAGCACAGACTGTCATGTGAGCCAGCAGAGGGCCTGCCCGAGTCCAGGCCACAGAAAAGACGAGCCGTGGGAGTCAGATCGGACTTCTAGATCCAGTCCTGCCTCTGCCTGGCTGTGAGACCTCGGGCAAGTCAGTTACCAGGACTGCTTCTTGCCTTCTGTGTCTTCTGGACCTGGGGACATTTAAATGACCTGTGTCCTTTCAGTTCTTGCAAATCCTAGATTTGGTCCTGTTCTTTGGAGCGGTCCCCCAAATGGTTGCTTTGATAAGTGTGTCCTGCTGTATTGAGACCTTTCCTTTAAAACCAAGGATTTTCTGAGCACTCCCCAGCAGTGGGCCACACCCTGTGTGGTCTACGTCCATCCTTGCCTTCCACGGTCAGAAAGAGCACAGCCCAGGCTGAGAAGTAATCAGGAGCCCATACGCTGCTTCCTGGGGTAGATGGACCCACAGGGAACAAGACAACACCAGCCACTCGCCCGGAAAATTGGTAAGGGCAAGGGAGCCTTTCAGAGCAACCCTACTTTCTCCATGCTGTGGACTGGATCATTCAGAAAAGATTATATGATTATTTGGCCTGGTTCTTTATGAATCAGAACTGTATGCAGAGCAGGCCTGTTTCTTGCATGTGGGGGGACCCTGGAGTCCTTTAGGCCACACACTGCTGAGAAAGTTCTGGGACCCTCCTCTGAGGACGGAAACCCTTTGTGACTGAGCATATCACCCCAAGGTAGGTCCTCATGAACTCCTGGGGATTCTTCCCGCAATAGCTCCTACCCTTCTTTGGTGTCCCCCTCCAGGAGAGGGGAAGGAGGGACACAGACCTGTCCTGACCACAGGCTTTGGAAGGGCTGTCTTTTCCAGGATGGTACTTCAGGGGGTCTACACAACCCTTTTCGTGCTGCTGTGAGAAGAACTGATTTCTCCTTTAAAAGTACTAATTGCTTATTATCATAAAGAGAGACCAAAATGCAAAGAGGCCTGGAGTGGGGGTCAGAAGGCCAGTGAACTCTGTGCCCTGAAGCATCTCTTTCCTTCTCTCTGCCTTACTCTACTGATCTGAAAAGTGGTATTAGATTTACTGATTTTCTACTTCAGTGGTAATTTTTCTGAGAATCAAATGACAGAATACATGCGGGGAAAGAAGTTGTTATAAGTTCATTATGCTGTGCAAGAGCAAGCAATTGCTTACATGTACCTGTAATTATAATTATGCACATGAACAAATGTGAGAGAAATGATGTGGGAAACACAGCAGAGGTGCACGTGGACCCACAGCAGTGAGTCCGGCTATTATTCCAAATGCGAAGCACAGAGAAGAACTGAAGTCTTACCTGTCTTTAAGGAACATGACTTCTCCCCGAATGGTGGTTATAGCATCAAACGTCAGCTTACTGTCACACACTTGTGGGGTCTGTGGGCCAGTGGGCTGAGTGGGATTTTGGGAAGGTCCTAAAGGAATGAGAGACCTGGAGTTAGTCCAGCCCGGCTTTGGAAAACTGCATAGCCAATGCAAGCTTCTTAGAGAACACAGCCAATGGCTGCTCTGACGACCCCTTGTCTTAATGCTCTTCTTCATACTCACCGTAAATGGCCTGGATGCCATCGATGTCGTCCTGAGACAGCTGAACGTCACCGCTGAAGATGTAGCTGGGATACATCAAAGCCCCGATGTCAGTGGAATGAGAAAGCCCAAGGGAATGGCCCAGTTCATGAGCTGCCACGCGATACAGGTTATAATCTAAAAGGGCCAACAAACCCATTTGCAATTATTTGCAGTGTTTTCAGTTTTGAGACATTTAATAAGGCTCTACAACTGTACAAGGATTAATGTTTATATTTTCTCAATAGCTTTTTGAAATATATAAAAAAAAACTTTTCTAAAGGTGAGAGGAACACATTTATTAATAGTGAAGAGATGGGTTAAAGTCTAAACTCTATAATTACAATGAAAAAGCAAATTCAGCCAGCCAAGAGCCTAGCCCAGATCAGTCAATCTTGTTGGGGTTAAATAACTGTATTATTTCACAGAGACACAATTGCCTATTAACACAGTTTTTTTTTTCTATTTACAGACTGATACATGCTTAATGCTGGAAATTTTGGAAAACAGATACAGTCTCTCCTTTAATTTCCACATATCTTAACTAACATTGTTACATTTAGATGGGTTCTTCCAGTAAAAAAAAAAAAAAAAAAAAAGTAATATGTAGATGCCCACAAGGAAAACATTAATATTGTTAACATTTTCTCAACAGAAATTTTAGAATGGCTTATTTGTAACCAATAAGATGCTCTTACTAATAGAAATAATTTTTCTCTTACACTTTTCTAAATGTGTCATCAATTTTCTAAGTGGTATACATAATTCTATTAATGCGTTCTTTCAGTTAAATCAACCAATATGACAATGAACCAAGAAGGTGGAGGTGGGGAGGAGTGGAGAGAGGCGAGATTAGTTGACTTACTTCTGAAATTGTTGGTCCACATTTCATCTTCATCAAAATGAGCATCCCCTCCGAGACCTGGGCCTGGCTGGAAAGCATGAGCTAGCATTCCTCCAGGTCCGTCAAAGGGAGAATTGTCACGATGATCTGCAAGAAGCAGAATTCAACAAACGTTCCTCTTGGTTATTATTCAGGCTAACCCAGGAGGGGCCAACAGATTTCCAGCAAATGCTATATAGTTTCCTTCTTCTTCTTTTTTAATTGAAGTATAGTAAGTTACAATGTGTCAATTTCTGGTGCACAGCACAGTGTTTCTGTCATACATACACGTATGTATATTCCTTTTCACATTCTTTTCCATTATAGGTTACTACAAGGTATGGAATATAGTTCCCTGTGCTATACAGAAGAAATTTTGTTTTTATCTATTTTTGTTTTTATCTATTTTATATATAGCAGTTAATATCTGCAAATCTCGAACTCCCAATTTACCCCTTCCCACCCTCTCCCCCCCCCCAGTAACCATAAGTTTGTTTACTATGTGAGTCTATAGTTTTCCTTCTTAAGCCCCACAAATCCACACTCCTCTTAAACAAGGAAATCTAGCTGCGAAGCTGGAGAGATGCAGGGGCAGGGTGAAGTAAAGGTGGGAATGCTTTCATGCCACAAGAAGAGCTTACCTCCCCTGACAAAGGATATCATGATGTCCGCTTGACCCTCAAAGACCCTGGTGAAGGTCAGGGGCGAGGCATTGCTCCAGAGTTGAAAGGCCTTCTCAATGGCGTGGTCCACATCTGCTCTCGCCATATCTGGGGTGTAGTTTTCAATCCTTCAAGTGAAATAAATAGAGTCACGTCAAACCTCATTTCTGATGGCTGTGATGGGAAATAGCATTCCCACTCTGATGCTCAGTCCAATTACCTGTAGGTCAGGTTTGTGCGCTCCCACCGAGGGTTCCCCTGAGTGAGAACAAACTGAGCCACGTCAGGCACCCCACATCTGGGCTTCTTCATCACCTGCAGCGTTTCAGCATCTGGTTTCCCAGTCACTTTCAGCCCAAAGAATTTTTGCATTTGCTTTAGTTTTTCAACGACTGGGTTATGGTTTCTCTGCTTTTCAACTTGCTTCCCGTCACTTTTCAGGTTGTAGTAGTTTTCCAGGTATTTCTGACAAAAGACAAAATGATCGGAACACCGGATGGGAACTCTTTCTAATTTTTCTGAAGATTGACAGTATGAACTTACGCTTCATAAACAGAGAAACGACCTTTAAATTGTGCTTGTGCTTAGGTGCATGATGCTGAGTATCCTAATTATTGGTAGAAACTAATTTTGGAGTAGAAAGCTCCCGACTAATCATGACTATGAAGTCAGAATCACAAATTTGCACACTGTTCCTACCACTCTAACTGGAAAAGGAGACTCTAGGCATGGCTAGATATATTTAGCAGGGAGAGTGCCCCTTCTGACAACAATTTCTCTTTGTAAGAAATCCACCCTTAAATAAACTCTATGATTCTGCTGTTATTCCGTTATGCCACAGGAGAACGCAAATAAAGGCTTTTGCATCTCCGGCAAAAGCCTCCGGTGAAACCCAGCAGTTACCTGCACCATTTGCACATCTCGCTCTTGTGTTTCTGAAGTCCCCGCTGGGAAGCCGTGAGCCCCTGAGCTCCAGAGCAGAAGCAGCAGCAGCAGAGGGAGGCTGGGCATGCTGGCGTCCGTCTGTCTTCCTTCTCAGCTTAAGGAATCCGAGGGCTCCCCACCTCTCTGCTGCTCCAGTGTCTCCAGTAGGAAGCTCCCTCTTTATATATAGGGATCCTGAACTTCCAGGAAGCCAGAGGCTGTCTGACTCACGTTTCATAATATCCTCTTGATTAGCAATGAATTGCCTGAGGAGTCATCAGAAATGGTGACTTCAAGCAGAGTATTCGGAATCGTTTGATGTTGCAATCTTATGATTAATATCAAACAGGACGTGGGTGTGTAGGAGACACGGCCACCATGTAAATAGCTGTTTTCTGCAATTCGTGTCTAGCCTATGTAATTATATGCACAGATTGCAGATCCACGGGCTTTTTTTTTTTTTTTTTTTTTAAGGAGGCATTGCTGTTCGATTCTGCTGATCATAAAGTACTCTGGGTGGTACACACACCTTGCTCCCGGAGCAGAGGCACAGCTGCTGACCTGTATGCCCAGTGGCTGAAGTTTAGCTCTGCAGGCACTCCTTTTGGGGTGGCTCTCCCGGGTTCAGGGGGTTCCCTTTCATCCTGCTAAGCTGCCTTGGACACTATTTCCACAGCCCCATAGCTTCCCTTAATCTTCATTCAGGCCCAGGATTTGAGAACCTTGGCTGAGAAGACACCCATCCTCAGCTGGGTTATGAGGTAACTCCCCACCCTGCGTGGACACTGCCCGTGGGCATCATGGGACACATAGGGTCCCTCTCTGGCACCTGTCAGAAGGTACCAGGTGAGCCAGGGGCTAGCAAAAGACCAAGGCTGAGTCTGGACTCTTATTTTTAGTTATCCTTGCTCCCTTCAATGTGAGCACATCTTTGCTGCCTGGGGCAAGGCAGTAATTATTTATTTTTCATGTATGCATTCATTCATATACTTATGCACTCATCCATTCCAAAGATCTTATCTAGCATCTTCTGTGTACCATTCTTATGGGAAGGGATTAATTAGTAAAACATCTTACCGGACACCTTAAGATGCTTTACCAGAAGTCTGTAGTTTTACCAGAATATGGTGGGATAGGAGACTCTAAAGCCTAAATTTCGTGACCTTCCTCCTTAATTTTTCTACCTCCATCATGATTTTTGCCAGATCTTAATGCCACCTCCAGTATTATTAAATTTACTCTCAAAGTTTTATCTCATTATAGGCTATCCTACCTGTAAAATCATGTTTAATGGGTTATTTTTTTGTCTGCACGTTAAACACATGGCTATGGAATGAAAAGTGTACATTCATTATTCCTGTTCCTCATTAAAGTGTCTTGGAGACAGTGGTATCCTCCATTCCACTCTTGGTGAGGAAATATGGTCTCAATCCGTAGATTCCTGTACTCATGCCCCACCCGCCTTCCGTGAAAGTGTCTCTATGTGACATAAAATAGAGAAACATTAGCCCACGTTCTTCCACGTTAGCACTTGACGGCGTCGCCCACCTTTCCCACCATCTCGAGTTTGCTTTCTCAGGGCTTTTCTCACTTTACCAATTGCTGTTTTCCTTGCCACACTAAGAAAAGCATTTTATGCATAAATATTGCTTCCGTATTTGTGGAATCCATGTGAAAGAGTTTATTTCCTCTCTAATCATTTAACCACAAGTTCCTCATCTCAGTGGAGTAACATGGGCGTTCATGGTGGTAAGAGAAATTGGAAGAGGCTTTTAGGAAGATGAAATCCTGTCTTTCTCACAGGCATTAAAGGGAAGGTGAGGTGGGGACCAAAAAACACTCACAATTGAAGGGACTTTAGCACAGGCAAGGGAAATACTGAAAGGTGCTCTTTTTTTTTATTAGAGGTTGAACACAGACTGTGTTTTCAAAGTCAAGGAGGGGCAGACACACCCTGACTGTTAGGGAAGCTGATCAGTGAGGAGACGTTGCCCCCAGCTGCACTGGGGTCTGGGAAATAAGTGTCACCAAGTTAACTCGAGAGAACAGCGTTGTGGCCATCTGGGATTGGGCAAGAAATTACATAAGCATCACCCTCCAGAGTCTCAGTAACTCTTCAGTCTGGCAAGAGTCTCTATAACTTACGGTCTAGAAGCTTTCAAACTTTCGTAAACTACTGTATCATTTAAACAAAATTCCTTTTGGAAAACCAATTTGTAAACCAGATGACAGCAGAGATGCTCTAATGGAATGGGAAATGAGGGGGCCTGGAAGTCCCACCTACATGACTCCCACTTTGTCCCCCAACCCCTCTTCTTTAGCAAAATCCCAATTTCTATGGGACAATGAGGGTTCAGTGCAGTGATGCTCAAAAGCCATGGATCTAATCCAGGACTCCGATTTTCCAGTTGAAACTAAAGGACAGAGTATTTGCCTACTGGCCTGGGGTCACACTTCTGCGGGGATGGGAGGACGAGGATGGAGGAAAGAGCAGATAGAGTTTGGACTAACACCTTCTTCTCCTGGTCTGAGTCCAGAGCTCGTGACTGAAAAGCACTACGTATTTTGTCACAACATCGGGGATGTTGACATGGATTGGAAATTGGATACCTAAAGTACCTTTTTGTTAGATTTTTTCCTAAATTAACAAAGAGTTACAAGTTTTGTTTAAGCAACAAGCCTCAAAGATTCACGTGGTCCTGAATCTTAAAATTTCCCATTAGGTATTCATACCGGAACACACGCAACTCCTGGGCTGGCGCTAGTGAGTGATCCGAGGGTGAAAAAGAACACATAACAATCTAGAACAAAAAGAGTGATTAAGTCCTACCAAAATCCTAGCAATGCTTGCACTCAGCATAGTTTCCAACAAAAACTCAAAGCATGTTAAAAATTGTCTTGCTCTTCACATCCAAATGTTTTTTTTTTTCTCTGTGAGCTTCTTCTTTCCCCATAATCTTCTTTTGGATGTAAGTTAGTGGAAATTATCCTGCTGCCCTTTGTCCCCCGGGAGATGACAGGCTTCTGAGGGCTCTCATGAGGGTGGCTATGCCAACTGGCTCCTATTCCCAAACAGGCAAAGTATTTCCATGCTGGCTGCTCTGTGGAAAGAGGACTCAAATGTATTTGGATTTTTCCATATTAAACTCCATTTGGGAATTTTACTTTTGCTTTATTTTTTTATGTTGGGAAAGTCAATCTTTTTAATTTTATAGTTCAATTTGAGTGTCAGATATTTTTATTTTTTACTGTTTTTTTTTTTATTTTTTTCAATCCTACAAGTCTGGAAATGGCCTTTAGCCAGAAGCTTTAAATATTTAATACTGTTTCCTTTTGGGAGCAACATGAGGGAAAGATTTGTCCCACCCCCAAATTTTCTCCCTATCTATGACCAGGTAGTGGCGTTATGGACAACCACTCTGTCCCAGACACTTAGCAGACACTTTGCACCTTTGGCGACTTCGGTCCTCATGGTTATCCTCTGGATACAAATGATTGACATATCAACCCTACATCACTCACTGATATGTGTCTGTGAGACTCCAGTCCACCTCTAGCAGTCTTCATGGAGCTCTTGTCACCAGACATGACATACACACTCTGGGTATAGAAACTGCCTCCATGACAGAGAGTTAATGTTGTGAGATACTAGGCTGTCTAATGTCATGCCATGTCTACAGCAATGTCTCTGTGCCATCACCCAGTCCCTAAGGGCTGATAGAATCTTCTCCTTCAAGCTACCACTCCATCACCCTTATTTCCTTTACCCAAATTAATGAAATTGCAGCTTATGATTACTATCTCAACTTAGCAACTGTTTACAAATGATTGTTGAATAAACTAATGAATGAATAAATAGATACTCAATGACACAAACAAAAGGGTCATTTCTTTTTAGGCTCAATTGCCTGCAAAAAGTAACATACGTACCCATGATTGGATTTTTATCTCTTTCACTCTCCTAAGATCAAAATGATTGAAAGGATCAGAGGAAACATTTGAACATACCTATTGAGTGGAGATGCTGAATGAAGCACAGCACGGTTACTTTTGGCTACTTGCATGTCATGCTATAACCATTTAACCTCTGATTACTTTGAGCATTTTACTAATTTGTTTGGAATAATATTTCTCCATCTAAATATTTTTATTAGACATTATGGGAAAGGCTTCTCAGGAACACATCCTTCAAACCAGCTTACAGACTTTTGCAGCTGTTGCTCTCCACTGAGGATGCTCAGACCAAGGGCCCTGGAGGGGACACGTGCTGCTCGTACCATGGCTTTGCTCATGTCTGTGATACGGAGTTCAGATGCATGAGGAAGCTCAGGACATCCTTATGAGATTTTGATAATGCGGCAGTGCCCAGGCTATGACTTGCTCATTTGGGAATCTCTGATGTATATACCTTTGTTGCCTCCCGATTTTTTTTTCCCTGTTATTCAGGTTTCAAATCATGTTCTATTGCAGCAGAATTTTTCTGTGTTTTTGGCAAGGTGGAATGTTCACTGTGCCCACAAGTCTTTTATCCAGTTCTTTTTCATTTTTCTCAACTACTCATGCCCCTGCTACAATTCATTGCAATGAGAGCTGGTTTTCTGGGTCAGTCAACACTTCTAAGTGGTAGGCAAGAGAAACAGCAATTAAAACATTTACTGAGCCCTCAACAACTTTAACACCACGGTAATTTATCCTCACGATAATCCTGTGGAAGAGTCGGGGCAGATAGTACTATTTCTATCTTATGGCTGAAGAAACTGTGGCAACTTTCCATGATTAATCCAGTTCAGGTTGTCCCACTCACAAGTGGAAGAGGTAGAAACGTGAGATTAGGTCTTTGGTTACAAAATCAGGTGGCTCCACTCCATACAAAACATTAAACCACGCAGACATCTTTATATACTTGACTTTGGAATGTATTTTTTAGTTCTAGTAGAAAATTATTTTGGAAACAGCCAATGAGACAGCACAGTCCCTTTTTGGCTAAAGTCCCCTTGTGAGTTCAGCCCCTCTCTCTTCCATGTGCGTGTTTCTTTTGGTACAGATTTGTCCTCCCATCCTGCGAGCAAGTCTGCTCTGAAAGAGCTTGATGATCACAGTGATAACTATGATTTCAACTGGCTGCTCCTCAAGCATCTCTCTTCTCTTTACCATCAGTCTCACCACTAAGCTTAACTTTGACTTTAACTCCTTGTACTGAACTCTCAATGGCTACAAATAACACCCACCATCAAGTCAAACGGTTTTTTCTCAGTTCACATTCTCATTGATCCTTTTTTTGTGTTTGATCTTCAACTTGGAAATCCTTCTTTCCCTGGCTTGGGAGTTTCTGTGCTTTGCTTTTTCTCCCTGTACCTTTCTGATTACTTCCTCACCTTTGCTGGCATCTCTTCCTTTTCCCTCTTCCTGAATCTAGTCATTCACTGAGGTCTTGCTCTGAGTTCTCCTTTTTAATCTCTGGTCATTTTTTTTCCCAGGACAGTTTCATCTACTTCTGTAAATTTAACCAGCATCCTTATTCACCCTGAACTAAAGTTTTTCCTGAACTCCCACCTCAGTTTCAGTTGCCACCAGGGCATCTCCATCTGGACAGATCTGGTATCATTTTCTTCTAACCGGGACTCCTGTTCCTCACTTTCCTACTTCTCACCTGGCACAGAGCTTCCTAAACCACAGACTTGAGCTCACATACCTGCTCTCACAATTACTAGCTATAACCTATTACTCAATCTTCTTATGTCTTGATTTTTCTCATCTAAAAAATAGAAATAATAACAGCCTCTCCTTAGATCGTTTTCCTGTGGCTGAAATAAGATAATTTGTGTACAATGTGTTAGTACAATGACTGGAATATGGTGAGCACACGAAAGGTGGATCTCCTCCGCTACCACCTTCGTTTGAACCACCGCCATTTCTTGCCGGGACAATAGGCCTTCTCGTTTCTATTCTGGCTACTCTGCAATGTACGCTCAATGCAGTGAGCATACGCTGCTTTGCTCAAAACACGGCAAGGGGTCCCCGATTTTGATTTTACTCAGAGTGAAAAATGAAAGTCCATGTGGTGGACTACAGGGACCTTTCTGATCTGGCTCATTTCTTACCTCAGTTCCTACTCTTGCTTCCCTCGCTCTGCTGGAGCCACACTGACCACTTGCTTTTCCTGAATCCATTGTGTCCATCATATCTTTGCCTTGGCTCTTCCTCCTTCTTGAACACTCTCCCTTGGGTGTTCACGTGGCCAGTGCCCATTCTTCCTTCAAGCCTTCTCTGAAGGGAAGCCCCTCAAACCCTCCAGAGTCCTCTGTTTTTCCTCTTTCCTAGGGCCCTGCTGTCAGGTTGTAAGAGCAAATGTATGTACATACTAGGCTGTTTTATACAAGGGACTTGAGTGTCCACGGATTTTGGTAACTGCAGGGAGTCCTGGAGCCCAAACACCTGCAGATACTGAGAGACAACTCTTTTCATTTATACTGAGGGGTTTAAGCAGTCTCTGTATACAGAGGAACCAGCATCTATTGCACATTTTATATAAATGTATCTCACATCTACAAACATATGTATCTATGTAACAATATATACATAAATACCCTTAACACAGTGCCTGCAAAAGAAGATGTACACCTAGTTCTATAGAGAGTATATGTCATAGGGTAACATATTGAGATGTAAAATTGTATTTTTTTTATTCTGTAGTTTCTCCTGAACTTGCCAAGAACTGTCTCAGACATCCCTGCAGGACTATAATCAAAAGCCACTTGATTTGAAGGCAATCTCTCTTTCCAACCTCGGGAAAACCTAAGACCATTTGAGAAGGTAATGCCAGGCGTCCTCAGCTAAGAAGGGAAAGGAAAAGTGTTTGAGGGAAGCATGAGAGAGAGGGGTAATTTCTTTAACCGGAAAGGGGAATTTCGGGGCAGTTCCCACCAGGCGTAAATCTTGCTCCTTTCCCAGCTCCCTGGAAGCTCCTGAGGTGGCCATGGGGTGGGTCTTGGGAGTCTGGATTCCTTAGAGCTGCTGAATCCTTCCACAGTACAAGTAAGGAAAAATGGAAACTCAGACATTATCTTTTCCAAGGCACCAGCAGATGGCAGAGTGGAGATTTAAGCCCAGAGCTGTCTGTTAGAAAGTCATTGCACGTCCTGTTAGAAATATCAGTGCTTTTTGCACAAAACTGTGGCTTTCTAATGATAGTGAGCGATGAAAATTACCTTATATATGGGGAGGGGATGTGTAAGAGAATGTTCTTTCAAGTACTTTCCAAAGGGTGTGGTAGATAAAGCACCAAATTTTGAATCAAATGAGGTAGGTTTGAATCACAGATGAGCAATCTTGGGTGTTATCAAATGCAAAAAGGAAATAAAAGGAAATAAACATGCCTAGCCCATTTGTTTATGATGTAACTGAACTGATAGGCACTTTGTAAATTGAATGACTGCATATTGTAATTATTACCTCCTGACCTTTAAGACTGTCCCTGTGATCAAGTCCTGTATAACAATAAGGGTTCACAGACATGAAACTCACTTTCTGGATTTATAGTTAGTATTTTTTGAAATAAAAGATAAATTTGTCCCTAGAACATTAATTAAAATTCTACACATGCATTACAAATTTAATATACCCTCATCGATTGATATAGGCAGCTTGATTGCCAAAGTAGAATTATCAGATGTACATTAACTCCTCTAAGAGTGCAGAGATATCCCCGATCACTTACTTTAACCTTCTTACATTGCAGATGAGAAAATTGTGCCCCTAACTTTTCATTTGTTTCCTTTCATTGGAAGCAAAACTATTGGAATGGTTGCAACCATAAGACCTGACAAGAATGTATCAATATGCTAAATATTGCTAGAAAATAAATATCTATAATGTAAATTAAATATGATTCTTGAATAAATTGTTATTATGTTATGAGATAAAGAAAGTTAACAGGAATGTAGTTTTTGGCTAAACGCACGTCATAAACCAACACAGTGAGTTGCCTCCTTTATTAATTTTGGATCCTTGCCCAAGAAACAGCCACATTATACAGTGTTGTATCATCACCGTCACCTTCATTGCCGGGAGCTAAACGTGAGTCTAAAGGTAAATGTCAAGGTGGCAAATTACTTAGTTGCATAAATCATGGCCAGGAAGTCATGGATCATACACACCCACCTTTAGTTTTATCTTATCATTTTGCTTTCAATCATGCTGAGGAGTTTTACTGATAAACATAGTTATGTTAAGGATCCGTTGTTACTCTGTGGCCTAACACGTACCAGGATCATACCCCAGGATGGAATTTTTCCTCAAAGCAGCGTTTGTTTGTTTGTTTGTTTTCTGCTGACTGATGGGGATTAAATGCTTAGGTGGATTTCCAGCACCTCTCTTTTGGTAAATCCTTGGGCCACCAGGGGTTTAATCCCCCTATATTCTTTGCTTTTCTCTGAAGCACTTTTATTCTACTTCAGAGATACTTAAGAAATTTACTTCGTGTGCAGGAGGTAATGCTTGTTAGCTGAGTGAGCTAATAGTTTAATTTATTGTTTATAGCCTGACTACTTCCAAAAAGGATTTATTGCTGAATTATTCGCTGACTGAATTAATTAATATGCTTTGGGGAGCATTTTCTCAGTTGTTATATTTATTGGATAAAATTTCATGTTTTTTGAAATTTAATGTTAAAATATAATTAGCAAGTTGAATACTTAATATTCTTCCCTCTACAATTTAACTCAGAAGAAAATCTTCTCTTCGCATTAGTCCCCAGATATGGTGTGTTCTCTCATGGTATCACACTTCTGTACGTGCTCTCCCCTTCCTCTCCACACTTGGCCCGAGAGGCTCCTACTGGTTCATGACATCCACAAGGAAGCATTGTTCTTTAAGAGCATTGTTCTTTAGGAGAACAGTGTGAACAGTGTGTTTGTTTTCATCAGGAACCATCTGATTGGGAAGAATGACAAACTGAATTAAAGGGAAGTTTATTTTAAAGAATCAGGGATCACGTAGACTCTGACAATGGGAAGTGGTTTTGAGGGTGGGTTGGCAGGTGGAATTAGATTCCTCCAGCCCCTCCAGCAGCTTTTCTCAGCTGGCCCTACCCCATTTCTCACCAGGCAGAGCCCTGCCTTTCCTGTTAGCGCTCGGCAGAGCAGAGCACCGAGCGGCTGCTGTTCAGCAAGGCGCGTGATGAATTTCTGGACATGTTTCACAGTCCGTATGTGAATAACAGGCTGTAAGGGCTTCTGCCAATAGAGATAGTTACTGTTTTTTCTTATTTTCAGTAAGAAAACCTGGACTGTAATATACCCCTTTCCTTGTAGACTGTAGATGACAAGGTGTGACCAACAGCTTCAGACGCTTTAACTTTTCATCCCAAGACCCTAAAATTTGCTCTCAGGGAGCCCCTGGCTTGAGCTTCAGGAGACAGTTTAACACAGATTAGCCACTGAACAGCTGCTCCGTCTCCTCCCCTCGCAGACTGCTGGCCTCACCTTGACTTGGCGCTTTCCTCTGCCCTCCTGGGACCCCACAGCCGGTTCAACATATTCTCTGAAGGTCTGTTGGCTGCCTGGCCTCTCCCAGCTTATGTCCAAGCCAAGAATTGTTTTGTTGGGAGAACAATTACAGTGGATTTATAATAAGGAACGTGGAGAGTCTCACAGAATCCAGTCTCAGGACAGCCTTCCCGAGAAATGGGACGATCACGGCTCTGTCTGTCTCCGCCATTCCCTCTCAGTCTGTCTCTCCCTCATGTTCTCAACCTCAGCCTGAATGTGTGCTTTTGGTTCTCTTTCTGTAGGCCAGTTTTGCTTCAAGGAGGGTGCTCCCCCATAGCATCATTCTGAGCAGGACTTTGACATGTCGTGGTCCTGATCCTGGTTCCGACCCCAGGTGATCTTACAGACCCTGTCCACACCATGGCCTGACTGTGTGTTCTGGGTCTGTTGTTTCTAATTCTGGGGAAGAAGATCAAACAGACTCTGCTTTATTCTTGTGCCCTCTCTAATCCAATCGGCCTTGGGCGCACCTTTTGAGACTGTTGGTAAAAGTGTTGCCAAATGCAAGTTCATGTGCCCAATGCACAGTGAGGCCAAACAAAACAAAATGTCAGAGTTTGGAGGAGAGAAAGATTTACTGCTGGGCCAAGGAAGGAGGACAACGGGGTGGCTTATGCCCAAGAAAAGCCCAGACTCCCCAAAGGGTTTCAGCAAAGCATATTTAAAGGTCAGGTAAGGGGGAGGCTTACAAGGTGCATGATCAGCTGTGCATGGCTCCCTGACTGGTAGATGTTGAGGTAACAGGGCAGTCAACTCTGTCAAACCCTAGGGGCCAGTAGGGCTGGGGACCATGTGTGCTCCATCATCAAACAGTTCATTTTTTCCCTTTGGTGGTGGATTTAAGCATCTGAAAAACTCAGGAGATGTACATGAGATACTATTATCTGGGTACTTCAGAGAGGAGCTGCAGCAGAGGATATGGGGAAGGGGTCTGTCCCAGGAAGGCCTCTGCAGTGTGCCAGGCAGTGGGTACAGGGAGCATATGGGCTGGGGGTGGGGGCAGAAAGCTTGGCATGTTTAGGGAACTTCAATGGTCAGAGTGTAGCATTCAGGATCAGCCGTAACAAGAGACGTCATAAAGAAGCAAACAGGGCTAGAATTATGAAGGGCCTTGATGCCATGCTAGGGAGCTGAAGGAGGTACAAAGCCAGGCTCTCCCCCTTTCAGACCCTGACACGTCTCCTACCTTCTACCTGGAGGAGGCGCCATCCCTCCTTCCCTTCCCCCACTCACCATTTGCCCTGTTGGTTTCAGCTTAGATGCACCTCCTCTGAAATCCTTCCCTCACCTCCCAGATCTTGGGTTGGTCGCTGTGTGTGTCCCCAACTCTGTGTGCTTGGTCTGAGCCGTGCGTGTAACCCACCCTGTGTCCTGACTGCCTGTTCACTTTGCTGTTTCTTCCCCTAGAATATAAGCAGGAAACTTGTCTGAACTTATCTTCATCCCCTACCGTAGTGCCTGGCAATCTGGGACCCTCGGTAAACATCAGTGTAAGAAATGAATAGATCAGTGCCTGAACGGGGTGGAGATAAGGCAAGCCACAGCAGCACTGCTTTCCTTGCTTGAAGGTTAAGTCTGGGTCCGCGTCTCAGGTAGACCAGTTGGTGCTCTCTTGGCCCCTAGTCTATGAGGAACGAAAGCTCTCCTGTGGACTGTCTGGTCCCAGCCCTGCGACTCTGGATGAGAATTCTCTCCAGACACCCCTCTCTTCCTTGCTCGCTATCCACTTCCTATATGACCAATCTTGATTACTTTCCTGATGTGATTCTGTATTTCATCATCTCAATCCTTTCCCTTCTTCACTCGCTTCTCCCTGATTTCCTCCCCTGACCTACTTAAACACCCCTCCACTCATCATCTGCTCATCATTGGATCATCCATGAGGGTTCACACATTCCTGTCCCAGACTGTCCACACCTCCAGCACGTCACATCCTCTTTCCTATATAAATGTAATAATTCACATCCTTCACTCTCAGCAACAGCAAGAAGAGGCAATCTATAATTGTAGTTGAGGATACACCTAGTATCCGACTTGACCTCATTAACGACTGTCATGCTTCAAGTCAGCACCATGGAAGAGTGGTCAAATACATATCTACCGTGCGTGTGCTCTGTACCCGACATCGCAGGGCCCCAGGGCTTGGTTTTGGGGGCCACTTCTCTTCTCTATTCTTACTCCATTGTTAAGCTCATCCAGTTTCAAGACTGTAAAACCATCTATGTGCTGATGACCCCCACATTTGTTTCTAAGCCAGATCTCTTCCTTAAGCTCCAGGCTCATATATCGGGCATCACTGTATGGATGTGATGACAGACATCTCCTCCGCCAAAGCCTGCCCCACCCCCACCCCTCACATCTCCACTGACGGCAGCTTAGCAGCTGCTCCCTTCTAGTTGCTCGGTCTGAAAGACTTGAAGTCCATTCGAAACTCTTCTCTGTTTTCACACTTCACAGCCCATCCATCACTAAGTCCTGCTGGTTCTATTTTCAAATATATTCGGGATAACTTCTCTCCACTTCCACTGCTGGTTGGAGCCACCATCCTCTCTTGCCTGGAACACTGCAGTAGCCTCCTAACAGGTCTCTGTGCTCCCACCTGGCTCCCTCCCCTACAATCTAATCGAATAGAGCTTCCAGAGGAGCTTCCGACCCAGTCCCTCCGATGGCTCCTTCCTTTCACTCAAAGTGAAAACCAAAGTTTCACACCGGCCTCTATAGCCCCACTTTGATTCACTCCCGTCTCAAACCTTACCTCTCTGACTGGATCTCCTGGTACTCCCTTCACCACTTACTTCCCTGCTGTGAGCAGTCTTCTTGCTGTTCGTTGAATATGCTGAGCTCAGGATTCGCCAGAGCAGCTGCTCTCTCTGTCTGGACTGCTCTTCCCCCCGTTCACCTGCCAAGCTCTCTCGCCTCCTTCCTCTTGGTTCAGATTCCACCTTCTCCGTGAGGCTCACTTGACCACACTGTAGTATTTATATTGCAGCCCATCACCACCCCGGCCCTCTTCACTTGAAATCCCCTTACCTCACACTGCCTTTTTTCTTTTTTTAATAGCATGTATCTCCTTCTAACAGTGTATTTACAGTCTATAATTCTAGTTTCTTGTCTGCTCTCTTGTGAATGTAAGTCCTAAGAAGGCAAACATCTCTGTCCATTTTGTTCACGGATGTATCCAAATTTATCCAAGCTCTTAGCAGTGTGCTCAGCATATAGTGAATACTTAGGAAATATTGCCCAAAAGAAGGAATGAGTGAGGAAGCAAATGAATGTCCCTCATCCTGTCTTTATTTCCATGTCGGCGGTATCATCCCCAAACTGTGAGCCCCAGAAAGGGTAGGAGGGGCTCTTGTCCTTCCTTAGCAGAGTTTTGACCTAGATTTCTGCAAACTATAATCTTGTGGTTGTGACTCTCCCTGCAAGTCCTCACTTGCTCACGAGGAGGTAATTTGAATCTGATTAATCACAAATCTGACTTGGGCTGAGAAAAAGACTCTTTGTCTGCCTCGGAGTCAACATGTAATACACACATTTCTAATACATACATTTGTAACGTACAGAAGAGTTGCCGTTTTCAGATGTAGACCTTGTCAGGGATGTTGATTTGATGTTCTGTAGCAGATCTGTAAAAGAATTTCATGCCTTTAAACATTTATTTGTGGTCTCATGTATCACATGCTGTCCCAGGAGTGGGGAAGCCCTCCACAATATTCTTTTATGAGTCACCCACGCCCTTTCCTCCGGTATCAGGTTTTGCAGTGATTTTTTTTTTTAAATGGATTAATCCCAATTGAAAAATCATCAAGTATTCTTGAATTATGAAATATCTACTTTATATATTAATAACAAACCATATTCCTATACACTTAGATGCACATGAAATATTTTATTACATGACATAACACTCTTTAAGTGGAAAAATAATAGAAAGTGGCACTTATAGGAACTACTCAAGTTATGAACCTTTAACTTGTGAATGTGTGTGTCATACATCCATTCCTGGGTCACTCCGACCAACTACAAAGTTGCTCAACCTGCTACAAAGAGCCAACCCCTTTCTCTGTCTGTATCCCAACTCCTGCCCTATTACCTCCATCAGTCCTCTCTTTGTTCTCTCCCTTTGCTTTCATCACATTTATAGATCAATTCACATCAACGCTAAGAGTAGGGAGGCAGCAGAGTGGGATCAAACCTAAGCTTGGTGTCGGACAAGGTGAATTCGATCCCTGGCTCAGTCGTTTATTACCTGTGTGTCCTTGAGGACATGGCTTAACCTCTCTGAGCAGCCATCCTTGTATTTGTAAAATTGGTTTCATAGTCTCTATTTTGTAAATAAGAACCAGGTGAGATGGTATATGCAAAGTATTTGTTTCTGCATTAAAATCGGACTAATAATATGTGTCAGATTTTCACTTCGATTTGTTAATGTCTGAGGGCACCTTGTTTACATGCCAATTCATAGTTTTACGTTTTATAATTAATATTCAATTTATTAAATACAAGTCTTCAGGTTTCGTAAGACTTTAACTTTCTAATCTTGTTTATTAATCTAGTAAATGTATATAAAAATAAGTACAATCACTTTCACTAGCTTTTTAATTAACATTTAATTGAATTATCCTTAAACACATAATACTATTTACATTCATAAATAATATTTTCACGAACATTTCAAATTACAACTATGATTTTAATATAACTAATTCTTTCAACTAATCCAAATCTATTGTGCCGACTTAAATAAGCAAAGTATTTCTAAGAAAATTTATTACTGTGGTACAGCAAAGAATTGAGTGCCTTAAATAAAATTCTCATACACTTTTTAAACTCTTTAAAAACTGAGAAAACATATGTGAAAAAGGCAGGATGAGTACAAAGCATACCAGAGCATAACACTGTATAAATAAAATTCCCTGTCTTGTGTATATTATTATCATCTTTATGCGTGCTTAAATACCCATCTTCTAGAATTGGCTAGTTTGCTCCCCAACCAAAGAGAAGCTAATGACTATTTCAGATCTGCTACAGCCACTAAAGTGATTGTAAGTCAAGGACAAGGACGTGTCCGCTGCTTCTGGGACGATTCTACCCACATCCCGGTTAGCAAGCCAAATACTTTCTTATAATTAAGCCCTGCCAGCTTCTTCAGTTTTACAGAAAATTGCTTCCACAAGTTATTCCTGCAGGATTTGGGTGGATTCAGCACACTCTTGCCATTGTTTCTTTTCACAGTGGGATCAAAACGAATCTCCGTGTTGCTTGATTTCTGCTTCTGAGCGAGCAACCCATCTCTTCGCTGACTAACGAGACTCTGTAACTGGGTTAAACCTACCATCCCATGGATTTATTGCCAAGGTCCAGTCTGATTCTCAGCTTCTGCTTTTCTCACCTGCCCGCCTCAGTCTAGTGTCACCAGATCCCTTCCTGTAAATGCAAAAACGTATTCCGCATTTCCAAGGAAAAAGGAGCTAAGGCAGTCCTTGAGCACCATCTGGGAGTCAGCAACATGGCACCATTATTGCTGGACTCGTCCTGACAAGGGCCACGAGTCTGGACTGCAGTTTTGGGCCTCTGGTTACAGTCAAGACATATGAGTGACTGTCTCGTCAGCACACAAATGCATTCCAGCCCTTGGGAACAAGACTGCTTGGGGGAAATTTACAGAGGGGAACAGCAGCGGGTGTGAACTTCCCCATTGTCCATTATCATCTAGGATTGCACAGGGGAATTTAAAGTGGCCAGCTGTCACATGCAAAAAGAAGAACCCAGCCCTTGGGAATTTTAAATTTCAAGATTGAGAAAGAATTAGCTCCTTCTTACTGTGGTCATATAGCAGGGCATCTCGCTCAGGATGGAGTCAAAGCTAAAAAAGATAAGGTCAACCAGGCTAATTTCCAGTCTGTTACCCTAGATGAAATAAAACCTTTTCTTCATGATCTTTGAAATCAAGAAGATATGAAATGAGATCTTGACTCTGCCACTCACCCTATGACCACGGCTAAGTTACTGAATTTATCTAAACTTCTGTTTCTGCACAACCGAGGCAAATCACCAACTCAATAGTTACTATGAGGACTTAGTGAACAATATACATCAAGCCCCTGTTGTCAAACCCAAGTTTGTGTTCCCAATGAACACGGAGGCCAAGCAAGCTGAAATGTTGGCGTTTGGAGCAGAGAAGGATTTATTAGTCGAGGAGGTGCCAACCCCGAGGATAGAAGACCCAGACGGGTCCCAAATCCATCTTGTTGGCTGGCCAGGGTGTAAGAGTTTTGCAGGCAAAAGTGGGGAGGGAGGAAGTGTCTCTGTGATGCCCGCTTGCCAGTAAGGTCTCGGCTGCAGACTTTTTGGCACCACCTTGTGACTTTGTCCCCAGTGGTCATGATTATTCTACATGTTTCTGCAAAACGAGCTTGTAAGTCATGGTCTGGTGACCCTTTACCTTCCCTCTGGGAAAGAGCAGAAGCACTAGCTGAGGAGTTTTATCATTTGTTTAGGGCCTATGTGATGCTTCAGGGGTTTCAGTTCTCAACTGACCCTCCCAGTGTCATGAGTTCTTAAGTCCCCTTGAAGACAATATCACAACAGTTTGGGGTTGTCAATCAAGGCTTTGGTTTAAGCTAATAATCACAGAAAAACTTGTGGTGGGCTTGCTTTTTCCTTGTTTCTGCTTTCCCTCACTTCCCTGATTAGTAACTGCTTGAATCTGCTCTTTGAAACTCAGAGACGGTGTAGGAAACCAAAGCCTTTTTCTGCAAATGAAAAACAGGGCACATGGAAAGGATTTTGTGTCCGGGACAGCCCTGCTAGCGTCATGCTCTGTTTCACCCTTACTGCAGCGCCCAACAGAAAACACGCAATCAGGAAGCAAAAAGTCCCTTAGTTCCTTTTTCCAATCAAGCAAAGGCATGCGTAAGAACTATGAATCAGGTCTGATGATACAAAATAAATTTATTTTGTTTCCTTCCTGGCCCACCTTCTCCAAAGAATTATCTGATCTATAATTTCTACTTTCTTGTTTTTTTTTTAATTGAGTCATAGTCAGTTTACAATGTTGTGTCAATTTCCAGTGTAGAGCACAACTTTTCAGTTATACGTGAACATACGTATATTCATTGTCACATTCTTTTTTTTTTTACCGTGAGCTACCACAAGATCTTGTATACATTTCCCTGTGCTATACAGTATAATCTTGTTTATCTACTCTATATATACCTGTCAGTATCTACAAATTCCGAACTCCCAGTCTGTCCCTTCCAAATTCTCTTCATGGTAGATGGAGAGAGATTGGTGCCTCAGTATATGTTCCTTCACCCTACTGTGTAACAGCAATGTGGCTGGGGTGAAAATGACCCATTCTCCTTGCCACAGTGATTGTTCCAGGATGACCACACGGTCGGAGATGATCCAAAAAAGAGGAGGCTTGTTTGGATCAGAAGTGTGGTTTGATGGTTGAGGGTGGTGATGTATAAACCTGATGACCTACCATAGATCTTACGCTGCCACGAGGAAAGCCAGCCCGAAAGTAAAGCTGACCCAGAGGACAGAGTCAAGACAGGAGTAGCGCGGAGGAGGACACGGAACCATGATCACCCTACAACTAAAAACTGCCTGACGGCTGTACTTTTAAATCATATGAATTAATAAACTCCTTCGTTTTTATTACTTTAAAAACCTTTCTCCAGCTTTATTGAGGTATAATTGACAAATAAAAACTGCACATGTTTCAGGTGTGTGGTATGATGATTTGCCATACGTCTACATTGTGAAATGATTACCACAATCAAATTAATTAACACATCCATCACCTCGCATAATTTTTGGGGGGGTGTTGAGAACACTTAAGATCTACTCCCAGCATATATCAAATATATAATATAGTATTATTAACCATGCTTTACATTAGATCTCCAGAACACCTTTCCCTGCACAACTGAAGCTTTGTTACCTTTGACCAAAAACTCTGTTTCTTCCATCTACCTAGCCCCAGGCTAACTCCATTCTACTCTTTGCTTTTTTGAGTTTGACTTTATTTTAAATTTCATATATCAATGACATTATGTAGCATTAGCCTTTCTGTGTCTGGCTTACTTCACTTAGCATAATGGCCTCAAAGTTCATTCATGCTGTTGCAAATAGTAGGATTTCCTTTTTTATTTTTTTTTAAAGAAGGCTTAAGATTACTGCATTTGTATATACTCCACATTTTCTTTATCCGTTCATCCATCAGTGAACACTTAGGTTGTTTCCATGTCTTGGCCATCGTGAATAATGCTGTAACAAACGTGGGAGTGAAGTTCTCCCTTTAAGATACTGATTTCGTTCCTCTGGATATACACCCAGAAGTTGTTTTGTTGGGTCACATGGTAGGTAGCTCTCTAGCTGTAATTTTGTGAGGAACCTCCATACTGTTATCCACAGTGGCTGCACCAATTCACATTCCCACCAACGGTGCTCCAGGGTCCCCTTTTCTGCACATCCTTACCAACACTTAGCTTTTGTCTTCCTGATAAACACTTTTCTTTTTAAGCCAGTTGGCATTTTTTGCTACCTGTAGCCAAAAGTATCCCAACATTGATATTTCAATCCAGTTCAATCAGAATTCAACTCCATCACATCACCAAGACTGCTGTTGTTAAAAGCACCCAGTGGCCCACACGATGGAGAATCCTGTTCCTCCATCTCTGCTCAGGGTTAAACTTTTCACCAGATATGCAAATGTACTCAAGTATATTCAGTATAGCATTGGGAATAACAGTAAAATATTTAAAGTAACCTACTGGTATGTTGAATACTGAAAGTCAGCTATGGATGCACACAATTTTATTTGAGTTATTTTTCATTATTTTAACTTCAGATGTATTATATATTTTTCAAATATATTTTTTATATATCATTAAATTATTATTTTATATGATATTTTAATTTACTTTAAACCTATTTATTTTATTTTCATTTTTATGTTTAAATTGTATTTCTTTGCTGTATGCGCCTACTTAATCACTAATTTAGTGACCAAGATGGGACTGAATAAATAGATTACACATTCATTTCATAGAATGCAGCCAATGAAAGAGTGAAGCAAATTCTACACGTACTAATGTGGATTAGTTGCCAAGCTCTAGTCAGTGAAACTAGCAAAGAGCAGAGCAGTGTGAATTTTCATGCTACCATTTCACTTTAAAAGATAATATTTTTGCTTGTATATGTAGGAAATAGCTCTGGAAGGATTCCTAAAAATCCACTTGGTTGCCTCTGAGGAAAGGGACTAGATGGCGATGATAGAGGTGTGAGGAAAATTAACGTTTCGTTGCATAATGGCTTTTTTACCTTTTGAATTTGTGCTGTGGCCACGTGGCACCTATCCAAAACATAACAAACCAAAATAATTTGGTTAATTTTTAAAATAAAGAAATGTTCAATCTCTGGCAAAATATTGCTAGTTAATAGGGCTCCATCTTAAAATTCCCCATATGGTGTCTCTTATCCTCATAGTTTTAAGGATAATCCCAATGCTGAAAAATCCCACATACTTACATCTTCTCTCTTTTTTTTTAAAGAAAAATTGAGATATAATTGGCATATAGCGTTGTATTAGTTTTAGGTGTGCAGCATAATGATTTGCTCTACGTATACATTGCAAACTGAGTATCATAATAAGTTTAGTTGACTTACTGGCTGCGTCACCACACATAATCACTGTAGCTTCTCTCTCAGGTTCTAGACTCATTGCCCTTGTGGCCTTACTTGGGTGTCTCTCAGACAGTTCAAAAATTGGCAAACCTGAGCAGTTCTTCCTAACTCCAGCCCTGTCCTCACAAAACTGCTTCTCTCCAAGTCTTCTCCCATCAACCCTTATTCTCAGGGAAACTCTCTGGGAATTATTCTGGTCACCTTTCTATCTCTTAAACTCCCTATCTAATCCATCATAGGGTTCTGTGGTCTCTCGTATACGTACAGTCCTGTCTCTGACTCGCCCGTGTGACCGCTTTAGTCTAAACCACCATCTCCTCACCTAGCTTTCATGTCGCCCTTCAAAACCTTCTCCAACGCCATTCCCACAAAACTTCCTCTAAAACCACCCAGTTCAAAGCAAGTCCTCCTACTATTTTATCAAAGAAATCCATTTTTTTTCTTTACAACTCTTATTAATATTACAGTTGCATATTCACGTGTGTCACTATTTGCATGGGTTCTTTCTTGCTGGATTATGATCGCAATGAAGCAGGGACAGTTCCCGTTGTCTCAGGCTCCTACGCCCGCAGCCTAGCACAATGCCTGGCACGTGGACTATGATTAATCAGTTACTCTCAGACGAATTGGTAAGTTACATGTGAATGAGCTCTTACTGTGTAGCCGATACTGTGCTGCACACATTACTTGGGGACAATCAGTCTATTTCAGGATAAGCATTTATGGCCCGTGGACTTCTCAGGGCACAAACGAGTACAAGAGGGTATTTTCGTGTGCGAATCGGGTGACCAGGAGCGTGTTTGTTTGCTAGAGCAAGGAAGGGGGCTCCATTGAGGGAACAGACAAGGAAAATGAAAAAGATGAAGAACAGGTTTGATTTCCTCACCTGGAAAATAAGGTGTGTGGAAGGAGTGATTTGCTACAATTATACCATTCTGCTTCATCGTTTTTTTCAAAACCTGCCCTGCAAGGTGACAACTCCCTAGATCTTTCTCCTTAGGAATGTCAGGAACACAAATGATGTCTGGGTGGTGGAAAAAGCATCCCATTTGTAGGACACCTGGGAGGGGAAAGTGGTAGACTGTCTCTAGTTCTGGAAGAGCTCACTGTGAACCTCCAGCCATGGCCACCCTAATCCTGCCCCCTCCATGGGCCGAGCATCTCAGGCTGTCTGCTCAGTCCACAATGTTCCCAAGACTGTAAGGGCGACTCGTTCTTGAAAGAGACAGACAGTACAATAAAATAAAATAACTGGCAAATCCTCTTTTATTAAATAATAAGCAACCATCTATATACAGTGGCTTGTCTGTTGCAGGACTGCTTCCCCCAGCTCCCTGGGACGCTGCTCCATGGAACCAAAGTGCAAGCTCACAGCCCGTTGTTCGAATGCCCTGCAATACATGAAGCTAACTGGCCAGAAGCCCAGTCCACACTGGAGTGCTCAGTCACGGCACACGCAGGAGAAAATGAACCGTTTCAACCCACAAAGACTTAGGTGAAGAGTGGTCAGCTTCACTTAGAATATCCATGTTTTGCCTTCTAAGCATCTCCCCTAACAATTCAGCCAGCTGTTACTCTTCAAGACATGTGTCACTTTCTTTGCATTTGGGTCAAACTCCAACTGCAAAGATCCATTGAAGAAATAGAAGAACCCTGCAAATCCAGACAGGGGAAAGAGTGAGATATTTTTTCGAATAAATAACTTTGGCAACATACAAACCTCAGAATAAGAGATAACCTAAAAATAGAGAGTGTTTATAGAGTTTTAGTCTATGCCAGGGATTCTGTTAAGCATTTCACATAACTTTTTTTCACTTATTTCTGCAACAACCCTAGGAGGCCAGTGTATCTGACTCCACGTTACAGATGAACAGTTGAGGTTCAGAGAAATTCCAGTGTTTGCCCAAGGTCACTCAGCAAGGAAAGGATGGAGACCGCACTCTGCTGCAGCTCTGTCTGACAGCAAAGCCTGGCACTGGGTGAGTGGGTTACTCTGCTTCCAATCAGATACAGTTCTCTGCTTCTTTGGACACTGTGGTGTCTTTGTACACTTTCTCCCCAAGACTCCTCCTCCCTCTCCTCTCGTTGCAGCCTGAGGGACACTTCTGGTCTCCGGGCAGCACAGTGGCTCTTCCAGAACACCAGAGGATCCTTCATGGCTCTGCCATCACGGTACCCAGGTTCCCTTTCAGTAAAGATCATCTCTCGCTCCACCCATCTAACCTTGAATAGGGAAAAAAAAAATCTTTTTTTTAAACTTTGGTCTCACGGAAAGTTAAATATTGGCCACTGACCCGTGTAAGCAGTGCCTGACTCCTCAGGAAAGATGGAGAGAATCACCCTGAGGACCAGCAGGAGCAGTGGGATGGAGGGGACCAGAAAGCCAGTGGCCAGTGTTAAACTTGACCCACCGTTCAAGGGGATTCTTTCACAGCTCATTATGTGAAGCAGTCACCTCATTGATGCCAAGTTGGTCAGTAGTCACCTAACTGACACAAAACTGAAATTTGGGGGACGGAGAAGGGAGCGGGCTAAAGAAAACCTGTTATTAAAAATGATTTCAATTTTCCTCTTCCCTCTGGTACTGTAGAATGTTTCAAGTGCCCCACTGCCAACAGAATAAGTATCCTCTTACCAAATGCTTCAAAAACTGCATCCACGTGGGGGCCAACCCCTGGAAAGTCTTCCTCTATCTGCCTGGGAAAGCCTGGCTCCATGGATTGTCTCCTCTCATCAAACCTGCACCAGGTGGAAGAAACCAGGTGGAAGAAGAGCTCAGCGTCGCCTAGAGGCCACGTTACCAAATTCGTCAATCATGTTAAACTTAATGTGGAATTCTAGTGAACTTTCCAAGTGCAGCAAACAAATGTCCGACGGGTTTAGCACTGCAGAAATGTGTGACTTTAATGGGACTGCAAACTTAGCTCTTAAAATTGTACCTTTAGCAGAACCAGAGGCAGCATCCTGACCTGGCATATGCTGTCTGTTATCCTATTTCTTAAGTCTGGACAGAAAGAACCTTCGTCATCTCGCTATTACAAGGACGTGATATAATGTGAATTGAATCATTCATCTCAAATACAAATTTCAAGCACTCTATCATACTTGGCTCACACATGCCGCCCCTGCCCTGCACATCTGGGTTTCCCACGGCAGCCTCCTATGGAAAGGGTCTGGGGTCAGAGGCAAAGCACAGGAAGTGCATTTTTGATGGCTGGCCGGACGTTGGTTGGTGTGCCCAGAGTCTGGGCAGAAGGCCCAAGAACCAGGCTCTCTGTGACTCCTAGGTTCCCAAGTATCCTGAGGAATTGCTATCAAACTGGATTGTTTCTGCTCGTCATCCTCTCAGCAGAGGTCATGAATGGGCGAGGTTCAGGGAAGCCCTTGAGAATCATGTAATACAGTTGGGTAAATAAGACAAACACCCCATGAGATGATGAGACAATGGGAGAAGCTTGCTTTCCCCGTGGCTGGGATTCTCAGGGCTTCTTTCAAGAAAGAAAAGCCCAGCTGGATTTGGAGTTCAGCAGGGAAAGCTTCGGGGACCTGGTGGGATTTGCGCCAGGACTTGAATGGGGGCTGGGGTTTGGGCAGGTAAAGGAGAAAGACAGGCACTCCAGGCAGGTGGGGCAACAGCACAGAGAGAAGCTCCAGCTGGCTGTACATGGACCTTCAAACAGCAGAGCGTGAAAAACACCCGTTACAGGCACTGCTCTATTCGAAGTAAGCACTTGCCCACAGTTGTCTGAAGTCCCGTGGCTTCTACTGTGAGGGACGCAGAGCTAGGAGTGAGCCAGGGGATTTCCTCAGAGAAAGAAAATAATTTCCCTAATTAGGCTCATACAAAGTCGTTCCCATCAAATATTACCTCCAGTATTCATCCTTTACGAAGAAGTATGTTTTCTTCTTTTCCTTATCAGAAATGGCTGCATCTATTTTCCTTACAGTGGGCGGAAGGCCCAGGGTGTGGATGCCTCTTGGGTAGCCTGCTTGCACCTCATTCCCTCTGATGGCCCAGAACTGACTTCCTGTTTAAAATAAAAATTCACAACGATGTAGAATATATAACCGTTAAGTCTCTGATTTTAGAAATACTCCCTTAGCACCTCTGATTTTCATAGTAAAGAGGAAGCCAGAATTTTTGATGTAGTCACCAGCTCAAAATAGACATTAAACAAAAATTTGCAGGTTGAATGAATGGACACAGACCAAATGAGGGAACTGACAACTCTGGTCAATTTCTGTTCCTGTGTTCCTGTCATTATCTGTAAACTAGAAATAAAATAACACCAGTCCCAGCTATTTTTTCATTACCCTAGAGTAATAAAGTAGACAAAATTCGTCATAGTGAGGAAATTAAAGTCATTCAATTTTCCTGTGAGAGGCTTTATTTCAGCAAGTTAAAGAAATCATTCTATAATAATTACCTTTAAAGATGAAAACAGTGTCTTTGCTGATAACTTCACAGGCAGCATCTACGTACGAAGGAAGAGATGGCCAAAATGAGGAGATCAAATGAAATTCAGGTTCGAGTATCCTGAGGGATTTGCGCCAAAAATGTCTGAAATATATGTAAAAAGAAATGAAAATTGAAATACTCACCTTTCAGCATCTTTTCTTTGTTGTCCTGCCTCACTCATCTTCCCCCACTCCCACATCCTCTAAGCTCGATGTATTGCCGCTGGGAAAATATTCTCCCTCCCTCCCCTGCCAGAAGGCCACATAGGACCCGTTGCACTGGATTCTAAAGTAATGTCTTCTATGAAAGGAAGGTTATCCTACAGTGCAAATCAATCAGCTGGCTGTAAGCTTTAAATACGTACAATTCATGGAAAAATATATATATTACACCATCATTTAGTTTCAAAAAGGTAGGTATGTGTATATGTATATGTACTATGCAAACATATTTTTATATATACATGGAAAATTCTGGAAGGATATATACAAGTCCTTAACTGTGAATGAAGATGGGGAGAACTGAGGAACTAAGAATCAATGATGTGATGAAGGCTTTCTGTTAACTTTCTTTCCACTGTGCAGTTTGAATGTTTTATCATGTGCATATTCATCCAGCAGTGACTAAATTAATTGATTAAATGTAACGCTATCCTGGTGTCATTTTAAAAAGAAGTCAAGATAAACTTCTCACTCTAAAGTTCTACTTGTGACTTTTGAAAAGCGACCGCGACTCATGGGAAAGATAATTATAGGACAAAAATCAGATCATCCGAAGTCTTCAAAAATGAACTTGACAAGCTTAGGAAAACGTGGGAAATGAATTAGAATGATTTCAAATTCAGAGCAATCTTTTTTGATGTTTAAAAATCGCTATTAAGTTTCTGTTTGTTTTTCATTCTAAATATGTGCATCAAAAGAATAGATAGAAAAATAGAATCTTCCAGTCTGACCTGTCCTTAAAGAAGAGGACCTCTCCCCTCAGGGTGCTGACTGCATCAAAGGACAAAGCGGGATCACACGCGGCTGGTGTCCCGGGTTCTGGAGGCACCGATTCCGTGGGCATCACGGTGTCCTTAGGGGAAGCAGGGGGCGGTCCTAAAGGGAACAGATACAGATGAAAACATTAGGAGACCTGATGGTTCTGTCAACTTATATGCTTTTCAAACATTCTCCAAATGCTCTGAGTTGAGTTGCAAATGATTTGTGCAACATTTTGAAGCTTTCCTGAGGACCATCATTGCAAAGCTATAATGCCTAACTTTTCCCGCATCACTCACCGTACAGGGACTGAATGCCATTCACATCATCTTGAGAAAGGCGGAACCGAGTCAGGTCTGTGAGCGCGTTGTAGATTGGGTACATCAGAGCTTCACTATTGGTTGAATGAAAGAGACCCAGGGAATGGCCAAGTTCATGAGCAGCGACAAGGAATAAATTGGTCCCTATTTAAGAAATCGTAAACAATAGTTACTCATTCCTTAAACACAGATACATTCCACAGGTCAGATATATATATTATATTTGTTTACTGCTTGGAAGCACACAGTTTTTTAGCCTTTTTCTTGTTGTTGTTAATTGATCAATTGTCTGATTACACTTAATGGAAAGCCAAATGTTTTTTAAGGCTCTTTCTTAAAATTAATCTTCTAGACAACATGTCACAAGCAATATCCAGTTACTCCCATCTCCAGCTTCACGAGCCTGCTGACTTCATGAGAGCCAGGTCCCTTGCCTTGTATTCTGAAAGGAATGAACCCACTTGTTAAACACATCAATAATTCTTTCTCCTCATTTGTCAATGAAAAGCTAAACACTGCTTTTCAACGTACTAACATTTGCCAGTTACACTCAGTTACACTCAGTTAAATGAATCACGGGTTATTCATCTCAATTCTTAAATCCTTAAATAGCAATCTTACTCCTGCTGTTTTCCATTGGAATGCTGCCTGCATAACTTTTCAGCCTCCTGATCATTATTAAGTACATATTGGGTCCAAAAATATTAATATTAATAGATGTAGAACTTGCAAGATTGGTTTAAAACAGCATGCCCAATCATGTCTAGTATTTGTCTCAAAAGAGATTTGGGCCACATAAACACTAGATGCATTAAGGTTTTTTCCTTCATATTATTTTTAAAAACCCATGATGCTGAAATTGGGATGCATTGGGTAATTATGATTGACATAACAAGAGAATCAACTTTACTTTTACAAGTGTAATTTGTGTAACTTGTTCTCACTGGAGATTTTGCAGAAAGAAATCATTAATTCAATCAAACCAAGAATTTCATCTAGCGCTAACCTCACAGGTACACTGTCTCCAGAGATTCTCTTTGCATTTTGATGATAAATCCCAATTCAACTCCAGAGATAGTATCATTTGTCTCAGCGAGTTGTTTGAAAACTTTGGAAGCCATCCCTCAAAGTACCAAGTTATGAGCTGAGTAGCATTCTTCGATTTAAGCAGTTTGGACATTGTATTTGGGAGTTATTTTCCCATGGATTATTCAGAAAGAAACACAAAAACTTTTCTTAAAAAACTTACCTGAACCTAGAGAGAGTAAAATGTTGATTTAACCAGAAGAACCTAAACAGGAAATTCACTCCCTGGAATTTCATTCTCATTTCTGTTTTGAAAAGTAAAGGAGTAACTGGGGGTAAATTTCTCCCTAATTGGATATATGCCATATCCAGGGCCATGTTACTGTGGCTTCAGGGCAATACAACTGCCTTGTAGATGCCTGCAGTTTGATATAATGAGACATTCTTCTGAATGATAGTCCTAAGATCACACAGGAACCACAGTCCTCAAAGAAATACTTAGTGATGCTTCCTATATTGTACTTCCCAAGACAGAGAATAACCCCCTTTTTTTTTTTACATATCTGAAAATGTTTTTAAAAATGATTAAAACAAACTATATTCTGCTGATTCTTGACCCATTGGGAAATCCATACACCCCATTTCTTAAATATTCTTAGTTATTAAGAGCTCCCAAATTAAAATGAAAATCAACACCAAAATCATCCTGAGAGATGTATAACCAACCCAATGTATCCTTCGTCCATCGTTCATCGTCATCAAAGTGAGCATCTCCATAAATCCCTGCCCCCGGTGGATACGCGTGCGCCAAAACTTTTCCCGGTCCATCAAAAGGGAAAAAGTCTCCATGGTCTAACAGAGAAAAAAATCATTGGAAAGATCAGTAATTAAGATTGCTTTGGAATCTTTTCCAATGAAACAACACCTGATAAAATTTTGTTTGGGGTTTTTTTTTTGGTTTTTTTGGGGGGGGTTTTTTTGCTTGCTTTGTTTTTTTTTACCTCGAACTGCAAAAGTGATCATGATGTCAGCCTCTCCTTCGGAAATCCTGGAGAATTTAAGTGGAGTCACCTCTTCCCAGACTTTCAGAGCTTTCTTAATGGTAGAATCAACAGCATCTCTTGGCAGATCCAGTGTATAGTTCACAATCCTGAATGAAAAATATTATTGAAAAAGATAATATTTCTCTTGTGATAGTAAAGTATAAAATCTCAGTATTGTGTCAAAGCCTTTTGGGACCCATTACCTGTAAGTGAGGTGAGTTTTCCCCCACTTGGGCATGCCAGGAAAGGTGCTGAAGTGACCAATGTCGGGAACCCCACATCTGGGCTTGAGCACCACCTCCAGAGTGTCGGAGTCCGGCTTCCCCGTCACCTTCAGCCCCAGGAACCTCTGCATTTCTTGTAATTTTTTAACAACAGGACCACTGTCTTTTCTTCTAACAAACTGTTTCACATCCTTTTCAAGGTTGTAGTAGTTTTCTAAGTATTGCTAAAGAAGAATAATTTATCGTTTTTAGTCATTCTTACGATTTTTAGCCATTCATAGTAGATGTGCGCAGTTTCTCACTTAATCTATTTGAACTATTCCTCTAGTTTGCTGAAATCAAAGGAAGCGTCATATTTGCTTAAATCCTCAATTACAAACTCCTCCTTGGTTTTATTTTTACTTTGTAACTAAATAAACTATGTAGCTTAGTTTAGTACCAAAGCAGTGAAAATCACAATGAATTTGAAAACTCAAGGTAAGTATCCAGTGAACTGGAAGGAGAAACACAAAATCATCAAGCTTCCTTGGGCAGAATTGTGTATTTCATCTCTGTTTATTCTGTTCCCTCAATTTTCCGCTTTATGCTTATCACAAGGACCTGGCTGAAGGAACAAAAAAAAGAAAAAAAAAAAAAAAAAACTTGGACAAATCCCTGTGCCTGAACATAACACCAGCAATGGAAAGATCTAGGTAAATTTATGTTGGATTAAAACACCTAACAGAGGTTCCAAAGCAAGATACATTTCATACACTCTCCGTTTGTTATTCACGTGCCTCAAGCCCCAGTAATGCTGCTACTAACGTGGTTTTGATCTTAGGAAAACACCTAGTATTTCTGGCCTTTGGTTCTTCCTACATGAGAGGGAGAGTCCTGATACTGTGACACTGGGACCCTTGCCACATCCCATACTTTACATAATTGTCATTGAACTGTTCCTACACAGGAAGGTCAAACAGTTCTGAGTGAGCTCTATAAATGGAAAGCAGAGAGCGTTTCCCCACTCGGCCGTGTCAGCGAGCACGAGGGCCGTCTCCCTCAGTTACCTGAACAAGCTCCATGCTGTTGTCCTCGTCCCTTGCAGCTCTGTCCCGTGGGTAGCCTGAGCAGACTGCCGCACACAGCAACAGCTGAATCAGAAGAGTCCTCATCTCCACCGACTTTTCTCAGCTCTACGTTGTCCTAATGCTTTGCTCTCTGCCTACCTTCTTCTAGAGCCACCGCCTGGAGTCCAACTTTTATAGGGTGACAACGTTTGTTTAGATAACCCGCAGCGTGACTCATAACTGCTTTCATCCGAATGGCAGCAGGACCGTTTGCAAAAATTCCAAATCCAGAGTAGCACAAACTACTTTAATAACTTCTCTCAAAGCAGTGATTAATCTCCCGGAAATGTTTCCTGTCTTGGTAACAAAAAAACCTAGGGCATTTTATTCTGGAAAAAAAAAAAAAGATTGGAACTTCCTAGACAGTTTATGTTTATAAGTTTGAGAGGAGACGTAGGCTGACTCGGTGAAGAGTCAGAATTAGGCAGGACTCTTAAGTGCAGCTGTATTTTAAGAAGAGCATCTTTAAAATCAAATGTATTAAGATGTAAGTAAATGCAAAGCGGTACTATTAAATTCTGTGTAAACAGAATAAATGCTATATAAAGTAAAATTTGAAGGGAGATTCATTTTTTTTCAGCCTTTGATTTGAAACACTTACTATCGCTTTCTGGTTGGGTTTGTTAGTCTTTGAGGAAAACAACCCCTTGGGCAGGACAGGAGGAAGATTATAAAGAAGAAAGACATATATTTATTCTCTTTTGATTGTTCTTAATCTTGTACCCAATTTATTCATAGATGAAAGGCTTGCAGGAGTTACTTCACAATTACTCGTAGAATTGAAATAAATTACTTTGTTCTCTGGACTGAAATTTCCTCTGTCTTTATCTTCAATTCTTTTCTTATTCTCTTTCAATCTCTTTCCTTCCTCCCTAAATTCGAATTAGTAGACAGTTGAAAGTTAAGGGAAAAGCCATCCTAAATTCTTACCCCTTGCTTATTTTTTCTTTTCTCCTCCTTTTTTTCCCTTTCTCCTTTCTTTCCCTTCCTTGTCTTTTCTTTCTTTTTCTTTGCCAAGTAGAGTACCACTCCCATCAATTGTATCAAATAAATGCTTGCAGGGAAGACCCTAAACATTCCCAGAGGAAGAAACTTGGTTAAACATTTTACAGTCTTCCTGCTACCCACCCATCTCCCCACCAACCTCACCTCTTTTACTTTTAGAAAAGTAAATTAAAAAAGAAATACAAAAATGGATGCCAATCAGAGGAAGCAAAGCGTACACTTATTAAGCAGTCCCTAAGAGCACACACATTTCTGTTTATCACCACACTTTGTTTTTCTTTGTTTGTCTGTTTGCTTATTTGTTTACAAAAGACCAGAATATCCTGGGAGTGAGAATTAAGTGAAATGATAAAGAAAAATGTGCATTTAGTGAACATTTAATAAGTGTACGTTTTGTTCCCTCCTGCTTGCAACCCTTTTGCCTTTTCCCTTTGTGCTTTATTTTCTGTGTGTTTTAAAATAAATATTGGTGATATTTTGCTCAATATTTATAGAAGATGTAATAGGATTCCTCAGTGGTAGTAACCTGTAACTGGAGGTTTCCAGATGCCTGAGGATCACTTGGCTGGGGGGCTGTATGCCAAATTTAAGCACCCATCATTAGGCTTGAGCGTGTCTAAAGACACTTCACAACTAGGGCTCTACATTCCTCTGTGTCTTGTTTTATTTTGATTGAAATAAGGGGGAAGTATTTGCCTACACTGACGTCAGGATCACTGAGGGGGTTGGAGTGATGGCAGCGCCTGCACCAGATATGAATTCCAAGAAGAAACATCCACGGTTGTCAATTCCTTCTGAATGAAGGGTTTTCCTTTGCAAATTTTCTCTGCTATCAGAATTTAGAAAACATTTTTAAAGTTTAGAGGGAAGGCGGACGGAGATCATCTTTGTTTGCTGGACTTTTCAAGTGTGACTGGCAAAACAGGCTGTGCTTTTCCTGAGAAAAATAGAAAAGTTTGTCATTGAAGAGCTTTGTCACCTTCTAAACAGCTTCAGAAACTTCTTTGAGAAATCTTCCTGCAGCCCTAGGACTGTCCCCTACTTATTTCTTTTTTTCTTTCTTTTTTCAGTGAAGGTACTGGGAATTGAACCCAGGACCTCGTGCACGCCAAGCACGTGCTCTACCACTGAGCTATATGCCCACCCCTTCATGCTACTTATTTCTTAACAGTATCTTGTATCTGCCTTGGTTGCTGATTTTCCACACTGAATTGTGGTGTAATGGTTTACTTGTCTGCCTTCCTACGTCATTGTAAGTTCTTGAGGGTAGGGAATATTTCTCATGTATTTCTGTACTCCTGACATGTAGCATGGTGCCTTGCATATAGCAGGAACCTCAAAATTGCTCAGAGAATTAATTAATATACTAATAAAGCAGGAAAGGCTCCCAGCAAAAGTCAAACAGACAAATGAAAAGGCAAAAAATTCATAAATGATGCATATCTGAATTCCCAGACCTTGTATGTTGCATTGACCAAGTACCCTAGTAACTGAATTTTTTGTTTTATTTTCATAGAAAAAGTTTCAAGCTATCCTCATATGTCTCTCTAATAAAGGAATAAATAAAAGACTTATATATTTAAATTCCTTATTCCTTTGTCTGTTGAATACCCAAACTAAGACTGTAGAATCAGGCTGTTTTCTAATAAGACACGGGATTGTTAGCTTGAATTTTGTAGGTTAAATTTTGTAAGATAACAGATTAATGAGAAGGAACAGGTAAATTAAAGAGTAACTGAGTGGAAGAAGGAAGGGAGGGAAGGAAGGGAAGAAAGAGAAGGAAGGGAGGAAGGAAGGGACGGAGGGAGGAAGGAAGGGAAGAAGGAAGGGAGGAAGGGAGAAGGAAAAGGGAAGAGAAGGGAAAAAGGAAGGAGAGGAAGAGAGAGTAAATGAACCAAATATAGAGGGAAGCTGTGAACACTAAAAAAAAAAAAAAAAGTGGGCTTTTTCGGCACAGAAATGAAAATTACTTCCACAGAACAATGATTTGTTACGTGGCTAGATATATACAAGAGTCAAAATGGTTGCTTTTGGAAATCTGACCTCCAAAGAGTAGAGGTCTAGGAGTAAACTTACATGACACCTGATCCGGACTTAGACTCTAGGCCAGATAGCAGCCTATCTGATAACTTTTCACTCCTGTCTTCCTATTTATCATGAGCTTCTCCATGACCCATCAGATGAGATAACACATGGTCCTTTATCATGTGTCTGAATCTTAAATGCTTGAGAATAACCAAACCAAGATTGTAGACTTGGAGATAATATTTAAAAGAGAAATATAGAGAAAAGGCGACCAAATTAGCTATTTAAAAAGAGAAAAGAAAGAAGGAAGGATGAAATGAAAGAATGAAGAAATGAATGAAGGAAAAAAGGCTATAATCTGATAGAGGAGATGATTCCTGTGTAACTAATTCCATAAGAAATAAAGAAAGAAGTACAAGAATTATGCAGAAAGAAAGGTGTTTATTTTAGAAAAAAAACCAAAATAAAGCCACAGATGAGTGAAACCTGAAATGATTGGGACATAGAAGAAAATCCAGGAATAGAATAAACAACCATACAGAGTCAAGGAAGTTTAGAGTCTATATGGAAAATTACAGAGTTAATATTCTGCTGAAGTAAAAATTGTATGAAGGTTACTACTGAAAAATGAAAAATAAACTTATGGGAAGACAGACTTGAGTTCATTCATGTAAGGCCATTAGCCTGCAGCTAAGATATTTATTTTGTTAATGATGGAAAGCCATGTTACTACAAAATATATTAAATTAAAATTTTCATATTTCAATACAATTTTAATATTTTTATCATAGAAAATTTAGAGTATAGAAAAAGGGTAGAAAGAAGGAAATAAATTTATAATCGAGTCTCTGGAGAAAAATACTATTACCATTTCACTGTACTTTATTCTGATTTTTAATACCTGTATATTCTTTTGTATATCATGCTGATCATGGGAAATGTACAAAATTTTATCTTTTTTTTTTTCACAATTCTGAATCTCATCAGCCAGAAAGAAGTGCTAATAAGGCAATGTATTGCCTCTGAATTATAGAATATTGCCTCTGAATTATAGAATAAAACATGTTGCTTACAAGCTTTTTAAAATGTATGTTTTTTCATAGTCGACATCAGACCATATATGCTAATTTTTCATGTCTATTTCCCACAGAAACTTTCAAACATTTTAGGTGGAAGGTGAACTAGAGTTGAAAGGAAATTAGGAACAGATAATGTCTATATGTGAGGTGACTGTCTTTTTTTTATTTATAAAAGTGTAATGACTCAGATCACTCAACAAGAGTGGTAAGTATGTCGAAATCCATCATTCAAATTCCTTGGCAATGACAGTGGCCTTTATGTGGCTCCAGGCAACTCTGATTTTATGGAAAGATGGAGAGCATTTTGTAATATCCTTGGCATAACTATTTCAATTGTGCAAACAAAATAACGAAGGTTTTAGGTACTCCAACAGGCAGTGTATTTCATCTGCTTGTAGGATACAAAATGTTGCCTGGGAAACCTGCACTTTTTCTCATATAAGGATTAGAGCAGAAGCAGAAGGGGATGGAGTGTGAGAAACAGCATAACCGCATGCTGCCAAATCCACCTGACACGTCATCTTTCAGTCAGAAAACTACAAACAGAGGAAGGACAGCTCTGTTAAACTTTAGAGCCTGACCTATGCATTAATTGCCTGTCTTTATGTAATTTTCCAAGGGTAACTCAGGAGAAATTTACTGACTCTAGCGTGTCTGAGTTAACCTCTCGTATGGAAGGCATCATGGATGGCTATGAAATTATAGGGTCACAATTTCTTTTCTCTCTTCCAAAATCAACACCATCCAATAAAGATGTGGCTTCAGTGTTTTCTAGTTCATAGAAAAATAAATGTCTTGGTCCCTGATCAGACATTTGAGGAACAAAATATAGTTCTGGTTCTTTCCGATGATCATGCGTTCCTGAGATCTCATAACATAAACATACACAAGTCCCCAAATCTTTTGTTCCAACATAGTTTCACTGCCCTTATAAACAGTGGAAAAATGTATTCTAAAACAAGCAATTTTGTTTTCAACGTTATAACTTTTTTTTCCTTTTGGTTTTATGTGCTGTAGTGCAAATTTGGGAAAGGCTACTTCAGTGGCTACTAGTTAGTGTCTTCTTTTCTTAAAAAAAGTTATTAAATTTGCAGACATAGATTTCAAATTATATGTAGTTTTGTGCTTTACATTTAGGTCTGTGATCCATTTTGAGTTAATTTTTGTGAAGGGTATAAGGACTGTGTCTCAATTCATTTTTTTCCATGTGCTTGTCCAATTGTCACAGCACCATCTGTTGAAAATAGTGTCTTTGCGCCACTGAATTGCCTTTGATCCTTTCTCAAAGAGCAGTTGACCACATTTATGTGGCTCTGTATCTGGGCTCACTGCTCTGTTCTGTTGATCTATTTGTCTGTTCTTTTGCTCGTACCACACTGACCTGATCACTGTAGCACATTGCTCTCCTTCAACACTGTGTTGGCTATTCTGAATCTTCTCTTTATAAACTTTAGAATTTGTTAATAACCACAAAATACCTTGCTGGGATTTTGACTGAGGCCAGTTGTATTCTTGGATTGAAATTTTTCCCATTTAATTTTTTTTGTCAGATAACTGACCAACTTAGAACTCTCCTCTAACAAGAGTTATTTGGGAGAGGTGGACTAGAATGAGAAGAAAGTAAATTTGACTGATTTAGGGACTGTTATAATCATCCAGGCAGGCTGTAAGGGACACCCAAAGGATTGCAGATATAAGTCAAAAGAATCGAGAAAGGAAAGAGATGATACAGATAGAAAAGGGACAGGAAGGATTAAAAAAAAAAAATCATGGCATGACATTAATCTTGTAAAATGGGACGAGTTAAAACTAGCGAGTCTGCAGTTGAGGTTAAGTTCCTTTCTTTGTGACTTGGCAGATCTCTGCCTGGTGCGGAAAAAAAAAAAAAAGCCCAACCAAATGAGAACAAACAATAGCTATTTACTCAAAGCTTGCTATACAGCAAGGGAGTAAGCCACCATAACTTGTATTTTGGCGAGACTCGAAGCAGGCAGACAAATGGGAAGCTTTACAGTGGGGGAGAGGGAAGTCCTCCATAGGAGAGGTTACCCGAAGGGAGGCTCAGACTCGTGAGAGTCAGTAAACTTCTGCTGAGTCACCCTTGGAAAACTACTTAATGCCTACTATGTTATAGTATATGTAATCCTTGCACCCATATTGCAGATTGAAAGGGAAGAATGCCCATACTGGAGGCTGTGGGTCTGAGGGTGCTGTGGATGTGCTGACGAGGCGTGGGCATCCTGTGCTGTTGGTTAGGGGGTGCGTATTTGAATCTTTCTGATTGATCCTCAGTTGGAAACAAGGACAAAACTTAGAAAGGCCATCAGTTACTCATCAAATTGGCCACTTTGGATTTGTTGTCACAGAACGTACTGTTTGCCTTCCTGGATTATCACTAGCGATACCAATCTGGCTTCCTGCACTTACAACAAGCTGACTTCCTGGGTTGTTTGTTGAAGATGAGGGGATTGGTTTCCTGGGCAGACTCCTACAAGTTCTGGGTCAAAGTTCTACTTTTATATATGGTCCAGTCATTGTCCATTTGTCCATTCAGTCTCTCACTAGAAAAGTTGTCTCTACTCCATGCCTTAAGATCCTCTGTTATAGATGAAAGTTTGGGGTATTTACACTTGACTCAATGACTTTTTTTGCTGTCCACGTATTTTTTTCCTTAAACTCTGGAATTTATAAGTGCTTTATGCTGGGGTTAGGTCAAATATCTGTAACCAGTAATACTCATTGCCCTGACAAATCTGTGCAATGATCCTAGGCACTCTTTGCCATGGCTGAGACACATCATCTTCTTATGAGTCATGATTTGTTAGCACTGACACATCTTTTGGTTGGGTCACATTATGTAAGAATAACAGAACGGAGAAAAAGAAAAAGAGAAAAAAAAGAAGAATAACAGAATGGAATTGTATTGTAGTAATAGTTAAATTAGAGTTGGATATTTATCAAGACAGAGCTAACTCACATAAACCTACAGAGCTGGTGTTGATGTGCCAGTTTATTCTTCATAAAACCTATACTGAACTTTCATTATTTTATATAGTTGTCAGTAATTAATATCTCTTACTCTTCTCAGTGTATATAATGTGGTCAATCTGCTATGTACCAGAACTGTCCTTTAAGAAAAGAGAAAACCACTATATATTGATCGTTTACTCTGCACTTAATATGTTATAATATATGTAATCTTTGCACCCACATTGCAAGATAAACATAAGTATCCCCACTTCACAGATTAAAAAAATGAAGTTCAGAAAAGTTAAAGCATTTGTTCAAGTCCACATACACAGTAAGTAGCAGAGGTGATGCAAACGTGGTTCAATCAAAACCAAAACAAATAGAAATAAGAGTTTGCAGTGTCTGCAGACTAAATCCAATCCCTGCATTTCATGTTTATAATAGCCTCTTAGCCTAGACTTAGCCCCTTCCACAAATGTTCTCTCTCAAATGTTCATATTCGTGAAAACTTAATCCTGAATATGTCTCTTATTCCATTGTATGTCTGGTAGTCTTCACTTTCAGGCTCCTCTCAGGAATTTCTGACCTTCTGACTTCCCTCCCTTCTTTTTAAGCCCAGTCTTTCCTGCCTATTGTCTTTCATTTGTGCTACCCAGATGCGACCCAGTTAGGACACATGTCTATGAGCAGTCACTATGTGTCACTAAGATTCAAACTTCCAAATCCTCCTCATTCACTGAGATTGGTCAGCATTCTAATTCCGGAAAACATCAGCAAAATCTTGCTCGCCAGGAATTTCTAAGTGTTTGTCAAAAAATCCAACTCTAAGGTTCTCAGCATAAATACACAATTCAGTACCTTTGTGGCCCAAAACACATTTCACAATCCTTCCTTCCTTTGAAAGTCACATTTGTGCAATTATGAGTTGGGAACATACTGTTCCAGGTCATGAATTTAGAGAATAAGTGGAAAAACTTCTCAAACCTCACTTATATTCACATCTCCCTTAAGATATTTTATTGTCAACTTGACTGCTGTGAAAAAGAACAAAATTGGAGTAAGATTTTTCTTGTTGCGGATAATTTATTAACCATTTTGTCTTGTCTCTAATGGTTGAGCCAAACAGTATCAGATCATGCTCCTTGTTAGTTAAATGACCATCGATCAGTGGAATCAAAGTGGCATAGTAGAAGGGTCTTGAGTTTGGGTGAAAAAGACCTCAGTTAGAATTTTAATTTGCATTTACTAGCTCTGTGATACCAAATAGTTTACCTTCTTTATGACTTTTTCCTTCATTCTTAAAACAGCAATAAACATCTCCATCTTAACCCTGCCTACCAGTGGGCTGACACCAGCCCAGAGGGCCCACAGAACCCAGCCTGTGCAGCTAGCCCCATGGGGACAAGGCCCAACACTCCGGCAAGCCCACAGCCACTGCATGAGGCAGGACCTAGCAGCCTTCTAGGCCAGGAGCCAGCCCACCTTCCAGTGTGCCATAGTAGTTGACCCAGCCACAAAAGAAGGGGGCACACAACCCACATAGGGGGCATATAGCTTTGGTAACCAGAGAAGAGCGTGCTGCTGGGCCCCTGTAGGACATGTCTTACATAAGGTTACTGCTCAGAGATCTGGAAATGCAACCAACCTATGTAATATATAGAAATAAACACAAAGAATTAGGCAAAAATGAGGGGACAGAGGAAAATGTTCTAAACAAAGGAACAAGACAATACCTCAGAAAAAGTGGGGATAAGCAGTCTATTCAATAAACAGTTCAAGGTAATGGTCATAAAATACTCACTAAATTCAGAAGAAGAATGGCTGAAAATAGTGACAATTTCAACGAATAGTTAAAAAAAAAAAACCAAACAGAACAGAAGAATACAATAACTGAAATTTAAAAATATATTAGCAGGCATCAATAGTAGATTAGTTGATACCGAGGAATGCATCAGCAATCTGGAAGACAGAGTGGTGGAAATCATCCAAACTGAACAGAGGGGAAAAAAAAGAATTTCAAAAATGAGGATAGTTTTAAGAGACCTCTTGTACAACATTGAGCATACTTAATTTGCATTAAAGGAGTTCCAAACAGAGAAGAAAGAGTGGAAGTGGCAGAGAAATTATTTGAATTAATTATAGCTAAAAACTTCCCTAGTGAAGTGATGAAGGAAACAGACATCCAGGTCCAGGAAGCACAGAAGACCCCAAACAAGATAAAACTAAAGAGATCCATGCCCAAACATATTACAATTTAAATAGCAAAAGTTAAACATAAAGAGAGAATTTGAAAAGCAGCAAGAGCAACTAGTTACATACAAGGGAACTCCTAAACCATCCTCAGCTGACTTCTCAGCAAAAGCATTGAAGGCCAAAAGGGAGTGGCACAATGTATTTCAAAGTGATAAAATTAAAAAAAACATAACCAAGGATACTCGATTTGGAAAGATAATCATTCAGATTTGAAGGAGAGATAAAGAGTTTTACAGAGAAGCAAAAGCTAAAAGAGTTCAGCACCACTAAACTGGTTATATAATAAATATTAAGGGGGCTTCTCTACGTGGGAAAGAAAAGGCTACAACTAGAAATATAAAAATTATAAAAGGAAAAATCTCACTTGTAAAGGCAAACATACAGTAAAGGTAAGTAGATCAATCATTTAAAACTACTATGAAGGTTAAAACACAAAAGTAGTAAAAAAAAAAAAAACCTATATCCAAAATAAGTAGTTAAAGGATACACAAAACAAAAATAAAATAAAATAAATAAAATGTGATGTCAAAACTAGTAAAACTTGGAAGGAGGGGGGTAAAAATTGCAGGGTTATTAAAATGTGTTTGAACTTAAGAGATAATCAACTAGAAATAATTATGTATATATGGATTATTATATAAACCTCACAGTAGCCACACACCAAAAATCTGTGATAGATGCACACACAAAAAAGAAAGGAATCCAAACATAACACTAAATATAGTCATCAAGTCACAAAGGAAGAAGGCAGAAGAAGTAAAGAACAAAAAAGAACAACAAAATCAACCCCAAAACAATTAACAAAATGGGTATAAGTGCATACCTATCAATAATCACTTTAAAGGTAAATGGACTAAATTCTCCAATCAAAGCATAGAATGGCTCTGTGGATACAAAATCAGACCCATATACATGCTATCTATAACAGACTCACTTCAGATCTAAAGACAAACATGATCTGAAAGTGGGAAAAGGTATTCCATGTAAATGGAAATGAAAAGTAAGCCAGGATAGCAATACTTATATCAGATAAAGCAGACTTTACAAAAACAACCAATAGGTCACTGAAGAAACCAAAAAATATCTGGAGACAAAAAGCCGTAAGAGAATACTATGGACAATTATATGCCAACAAATTGGACAATCGAGAAGAAATGGACAAGTTAGAAACTTGCAGCCCACCAAAGCTGAATTAAAAAGAAATAGGTAATTTGAATAGATCAATCACTAGAAGTAAAATAGAATCTGTAACTAAAAAAAAAAAAAAAAACTCCTTGCCAACAAAAGTCCAGGACCAGATGGCTTCACTGGAGAATTCTACCAAACATACAAAGAAGAACTTCTACTGATCCTTCTCAAAGTCTTCCAAAAGACTGAAAAGGAAGAAATAATTCCAAAATAATTCCATGAAGCCACTATAACCCCGATACCAAAGCCAGCCTAAGACACTACAAAAAACGAAAAGTCAGGCCAATATCTTTGATGAATATAGATACAAAAATTCTCAACAAAGTATTAGCTAACTGAACACAACAACACATCAAAGTATCATACACCATGATCAAATTGGATTCATCCCAGGGTCACAAGGATGGTTCAACATACGCAAATCAATCAATGCGATACACCACATCAACAAAAGAAATGACAGAAACCACATGATCATCTCAATAGCTGCAGAAAAAGCATTTGATAAAATTCAACATCTATTCATGATAAAGAATTCTTACCAAAGTGAATACAGAGGGAATATATCTCAAAAAAATAAAAGTTATGTCAAACCTACAGCCAACATAGCACACAATGGTGAAAAATTGAAAGGCTTCCTGATAAAATCTGGACTAAGACAAGGATGCCTAGTCTCACCACTTCTACTGAACATAGTATTGGAAGTCTTAGCCACAGCAATCAGACAAGAAAAAGAAATAAAAGAGATCCAAATTGGAAGGAAAGAAGCAAAATTGTCATTACATGCAAATGACACGATAGAAAACCCTAAAAACTCCACACAAAAGCTATTAGAACTGATATATGAATTTAGCAAAGTGGAAATACATAATACATACAAAATTAACGTATAGAAATCTGTTGCATTTATTCAGACTAACAATGAAATATCAGAAAGGGAAAGTTTTTTTTTAAATATCCCTTTAAAATCACATCAAAAAGTATAAAATACTTAGGAATAAACCTGACCAAGGAAGTGAAAGACTTAGATGCTTTGAAGGAAATTGAAGATAATTTAAAGAAATGGAAAGATATCTCATGCTGTTGGATTGGAAGAATTAATATTGTTAAAATGGCCATACTTTACCCAAAGCAATCTACAGATTTAATGTGATCCCTATCAAATTATCCAGGACATTTTTCACTGAACTAGAGCAAATAATCATAAAATTTAAATGAAATCACAAAAGACCCAGAATTGCTAGAGCAATCTTGTGGAAAAAGAACAAATCTAGAGGCATAATCCTCCCAGACTTCAGACAATACTACAGAGCTACAATAATCAAAAGTGTGGTATTGGCACAGAAACAGATACACAGATCAATGGAACAGAATAGAGAGCCCAGAAATAAACCTACACACTTATGGTTAGTTAACCTTCAAAAAAGGAGGAAAGAATATACAGTGGAGAAAAGACAGTCTTTTAGACAAGTGATATTGGGAAAACTGGACAGCCACATGTAAATTAAGTTAAAACATTCCCTCACATCGTAAAGAAAAATAAACTCAAAATGGCTTAAAGATTTAAATATAAGAGAGAACACCATAAAACTCCTAGAAGAGAACATAGGCAAAACATTCTTTGACATAAACTGCAACAATATTTTCTTAGGTCAGTCTCCTAAGGTCATAGAAATAAAAGCAAAAATAAATGGTATCTAGTCAAACTTATAAGCTTTTGCAGAGCAAAGGAAACCATAAATAAAACAAAAAGACAACCTATGGCCTGGGATAAAATATTTGCAAACAATATGACTGAGAAAGGATCAATTTCCAAAATATACAAACAGCTTATACAACTTAGTAATGAAAGAAACAAACAATCCAAAAGCGGGCAGAAGACCTAAATAGACATTTCTCCAAAGAAGACATACAGATGGCCAACAGGCACATGAAAAGATGCTCAACATCACAAATTATCAGAGAAAAGCAAATCAAAATTACAATGAGGTATCACCTTACACCAGTCAGAATGCCCATTATTAAAAAGCCTAAAAATAACAAATGCTGGAGAGGGTGTGGAGAAAAAGGCACCCTTCTACACTGTTGTCGGGAATACAAATTGGTGCAGCCATTATGGAGGGACTCTCAATTGGAAAGGAAGAATTGAAACTGTCACTGTTTGCAAATGATCTCATACTATTTATAGAAAATCCTACAGATGCCACCAAAAAAAACTGTTAGAGTTAATAAATGATTTCAGTAAACTTTCAGGGTACAAAATAAATAAATTAATAAATTGGACAACAAGGATCAACAAGAATAAAATATCTCAGAGTAAATTTAACCGAGGAGGTAAAAGACTTGTACTCTGAAAACTGTAAGACTCTAATAAAAGCAATTGAAGACAACACAAACAAATGGAAAAATATACCATCCTCATGGATTGGAAGAATTAATATTGCTAAAATGACCATACTACCCAAGGCAACCTATAGATTCAGTGTAATCTCTATCAAAATGCCAATGGAGTTTTTTACAGAACCAGAACAAATAATTGTAAAAAATTTTACAGAACCACAGAAAAACTTAAATAGCCAAAGAGACTTTAAGAAAGAACAAAGCTAGAGGCATCACACTTCCCGATTTCAAACTATACTACAAAGCTATAGTAATCAAAACAGTATAGTCCTGGCACAAAAACAGACACATAGATCAATGAAACAGAATACAGAGCTTAGAAGTAAACATACTTATATGGTCAATTCATGTATGAATAAGGAGTCAAGAATATACAGTGGGGGAAAGACAGCCACTTCAGTAAATGGTGCTGGGGAAACTGAACACACAGAAGAATCAAACTGGAGTATTTTCTCACACCACATACAAAGATAAGCTCAAAATGGATTGAAGACTTAAATGTAGGACCTGGTACCATTAAATTTCAGGAAGAAAATACAGACAGTGCCATCTCTGATATTCATTTTAACAGTACTCTTAGGTTCTTTCTCTTCAGGCGAGGGAAATGAAAGCAAAAATAAACAAATGGGAACTACATCAAACTGAAAACTTTTGAACAACAAAGGAAACTATCAATAAAATGAAAAATCAGCCCATTGAATGGGAGAATATATTTGCAAACAATATGTCCAATAAAGGACTAGTATCCAAAACATGGGAAGATCTCATACAACTCAACATCAAAACAAGACAAAACAAAAAACCAACCTGATTAAAAATGGGCAGAGGACCTGAATAGACATTTTTCCAAAGAAGACACATAAATGGCCAAAGGACTCATGTAAAGATGCTCAACATCACTAGTCAACAGGGAAATGCAAGTCAAAACCACAGTGGGGTACTACCTCACACCTGTCAGAATGACTGTCATCAAAATACAACAAACAAAAATTGCTGATGAGGATGTGGACCAAAGGAGACCCTTATGTGCTGTTGATGAGAATGTTAATTGGTACAGCTAGTATCAAAACAGAATGGCAGTTCCTCAAAAACTTAAAAATAAAACTACCATATAATCTATCAGTTTCACTTCTGGGTATTGACACAAAGCAAACAAAAGTGCTAACTCAAAAAGATATATGCACACCAATGTTCATTGCAGTGTTATTTACAATAGGCAAGATGTGGAAGCAACCTAAGTGTCCATCAATAGATGAACTGAAAAAGAGGTTAAGTATATATATGTATATGTGTATGTGTGTGTGTATATATACATATACATATATATATATATGGGTTTAGAAGTCATTGTGCCAAGTGAAATAAATCAGGCAAGAAAAAATACTGTGAAATCTCACTTATATGTAAATATGATAAACAAAAGAAACAAACAAAACAAAATGAGAACAGACTCATAGATACAGAAAACAAACAGCTTGGAGGGGTTCTGGGGGGGTGGGTGAGATAGGTGAAGAGGATTAAGAGGTACAAACTCCAGTCATAAAATAAACAACCCATGGGGAAGTAATATATAGCGTAAGGGATATGATCAATAATATTGTAATAACTTTATATGGGGACAGATGATTACTAAACTTACTGTGATGATTATTTCATAATGTATGCAAATTTCAAATCACCGTGTAGTACACCTGAAACTAACATAATTCGTATGTCAACTATATTTTAGTTAAATTAGCTAACCAAAAGTCCCTTGGAGGAAAAAGTCTAACACATGAGCTTGATGTATGTAGTAGGAATATACATATAAATTTCTAGGCACATAATAAACATTATTATTAATAACAATTGAATATTTAGAGTGATAGCAAAAAATTAGGTGACTTTCTAACTTTGGATGGTCTTTAGTAGTTGGGAATGAGGAAAATTTAGAGAAAATGGAAGAGGCGCCACATGGGTCAGAGCGGTAATTGAGGTATAAAAATACCTGTTGGGGAGAAGAGCAACGAAACTGAGGAATTCTGGGTCAGGAGGAAGTTGAGATGGTAAGAAATAAGCTTCAGGTGAGTGCCTACTAAGTGCTAGGGGCTTCACCCACATTAATCTTCAGAACATACCTAAGACTCATATATTAATTTCCCTGAGATTCAAAGAGGTCAACTAACTCGTCTAGGTTCACACAGTGAGTCACAGTGCAAATTTTCTAACTCATCAATATTATGAACTTTGTACAACCAGTCATGTCCACAGCTCTGCCTTCCAAGATATTTGCAACAGGTCAAGAGGCAAGCCACAACTTTACTTCCTGTAGCATAGCAGATGATATATCCCAAAGGGTCATTTCACTGTAAAACCATTTCGGTCTTAATAAAGCCCACTTTTCAATGCTTTCCTGGGTTTCTAAGAGATAATGGAAATCTCCAAAGCTTTTCTAGTCTCCCTACAAATATGCGTGTGCACACACACATACACACACAGAGTGAGCTGAAGCTAGATTAAGGATGAATGAGAAGCTAGCCAAGAACAAATGGGGAAAAAGGACTTGTCAGAAGGACTTTGAAGATACTAAATTTTGATCAAAATGCAAGGTGGAAAATCTGCATTAAAGGCTCTTGCCACACATCCTAGAACAAGACCAAAGTACTTCCAGATGAGAAAAATCCCTTTGCTTCCTAATAGGAACCAGTATACCAATATGCTTAAGAAAACACCATGTCCTTTACAGACTTTCTAGATTGCTGCAAATTAAGATTTTAAAAAATTGAGCTCACAATCAAAGTTTACCTAATACATAGGAAAATAAACTCTAGGACTGAAAGTCAATTCAAAGAGCAAATTACAGATTTAGACCCACAAGGTGCTTGGATATTTAAATTATCAAATAGACTAACAACAAAGAATTTAAGGTATAAAAAATAAAAGATGGAATCATTAAAAATAAGCAAGCAACAAGAAACTAAGAAATGACCAGTCAGATCTGAAAATGAATCCAATGGAAATTTGCATTTTTCAACTCTTTGGAGTTGTATGCAGTCTGGACAATGTGTCTGGACTTGAGACAAAGGATTCAGGTGGCCTTAGACCCATGGCCAAAACAAATATGACGTTTTCCTTTTTCCAGTTGCCTTATCTCTTATTTACCCCTTGGTACAGAGACGTGGAGTCTTGTTTTATTTAGGAGTAGGCCCAGAATTATTTTCAAAATACACATTCTGTTTTTCAAGAAAAATTCTTAAAAGCCAAATACTTTCTTTCAAAGTTTTTATTTGAGCAAAAAAATATGTATATAATATAAGATATTCGAAAAATCAACATTGACAACAGAATAAAATTATATTACTACCATAATTATACAATTTACTTATATATTGCTTTCACTAATTGTCATTTTAAAAATTCTAAGTATATTCTGTTTTTACTCCAAAATAATTAAAATGATACCCTTGCTGAAACGTTTAATGGTCATAGAAACTAATCATTCCTTGATTTAGTTAAGCCAGAGAAATAATCATAATTTCTCATTTCAAGGATGTTAGCAACCAATATATTCTCTTGGCTTTTGAAAGTGTCTCTTTTCAAACTTAGTAGTAGAGTCCAGTAAAAACTGAGAATGAGGTTTTTCAAAATCGAAGAATCTTATTATGTGTTTTGTATAATCAATTCTCTATATAGGCATTTATCTATGGCCTATAAGATTTTACCTTATTTTATGATACATGTCACCATATAATAGTGCCGGGCACACAGCAAGAAGGCAAGAAATCCTTGTTAAACTGAAGTGAACTGACAAGCACCATTAGTTACACCGTTCTTAACAACTAAACTTGGTGTTACTTTTCAGTCTTCTGGTGACACGCTGGGACAGGACATCGTATTCAAGTATGTCAGATCCTTGGAAGAAATAGTAGTGTCCTAAAAATGAAAACAAATTAAATAGTTTAATTCTCTGCTTGTGTTTCTTAAAAAACAAAAACACAGATCTGTGTTTTACAGGCTATCTAGACTAGACAAAGTCTGATTCAAGATGATAAATGTCAGGCCCCTTGTGCCCCCAGATACCTGCCTCCTGACAGTCATGTCCCTGTAAATATCTTCATTAACTTTATTGAGAAGGTCATTTGATCTCTAAGACTGACTGTTAAAATGCAAATGTTTTTGAGAAGTCACACTCCAGGTGAAGACCTCAGAGTGGAAGGAGAGTGGGCCCAGGCAGGGCACACAGAAGCCTTGATGGGGAAAATGAAAAAGACACCAGGGTGGGAATAAAACCCCAAAAATCTTGGCCCAATCAATGTTGCTTAGGCTGACCTTGCTTAAGGACATTCACAAATGCAGACTCGAGCAAAACTCAAGCTTCTTTCATCCCCTCCCCAGCCCCAGTCCAAGAGAGCCCATGAAGGGTAGGAGGGACTGAAAGGAAGGTAAAGAATTCAAGATACAGAAGCATAGAGACTCCTGCTTGCCTGAGTCTTGGCTGCTACTTGCTTACTCACATATGCTGTGCAGCTGGTTGTGACGGGAAATCCCAGAGACTCAGACATGTGGAAGTGGCAACAGTCATATGCCCCCTTTCTTCTAGCCCACCCATTCTGAGCCAGACACATTGTGGTTGTTCCCTCTGTGGCCCTGTGGAGAACTGGAGTCCTTTCTTTCCAGTTAGGAGCCTGGTTCTCTGATCTGAGAGCCTTTATAATCAGTTCAGTGTTTTAAAAAGGGATCTCCAGTATCGTCGTGGTCTTCTGATCTACTTACTCTTGTAGTAGAAGACTGCATCGATTTTGGGCCCAATTCCTGGGAAATATGTGGTAATCAGTTTGGGATAACCAGGGTCCATGGATTGTCTCTTCTCATCATACCTGAGGAAAAAAAATAACCAGCAAAAACTCCATCAGAAAATGGATTTCGTGACATTAAGCTTGACATTTCATGATATGAATCATAAAACCCACCTATTGTCTCCTGACGGGCTCTTCTTGAAAGGATTTAAACTGCATCCATAAGAAAGCCAAGGACCTAATCAGTTCACTGATCTACTCCGAGTTCCTATAGGACTCAAACCCTAGGCTTCCTGACTTGGAGTCAAGCACTTTCCACACTCCTCCGCAATGTTTCCACCAGTGCTGGAGGCTGGCTGTCTCATTTCCAGTTAGTGAAGACCTTGCAGAATCTGCTGTCACTCAGAAGATGGCTTCCTTATTTTAACTTCTTGGATCCAATGGTTATAGAAAGGAATCCGAAAAACCATATACACTCCAAACTGACTGTAAACACTAGGTCTCACACATCTATACCACTATTTTTCAATGTGTTTCTACTAAGATTAGTAACATGAAATTTTTTTGAAGTGTTACTTTTTAAAAATACGTTGTGTTATCATGTATCATAATATCAAAAGTACAGAGAAAAGAATTGGTTGAAAATAACTGTCCCACCCCTGTAATCTCTTGATTCCTCCCCCAGGAAGGTCAAGAATCTCTGGGAATTTAAACAGAAAACAACGCCTTCCGGAAAACCCCATTCCCTGCCTGTGTCACAAATCTTAGTAAAGCTCACCTCCAAAACTGGTTATTTACAAAGAAGTAGGTCTTGTCGAAACGTGGGTCGAAAACAGCCGCATCAACTGTTTTCACAGAGTAGGGGAAGCCCAATGAGTATATGCTCTTGGGATAGTTTAACTGTGGTTTTAAATTTCTGATTAGCCAGTACTTGTCATCTGTGAAGACAAGAGAAAGGATACACCAGAACCATACAGAAAGAGCAAGAGAAGTAACAAGTCACTACCAACAGCATCATTCATCTTCCATGCTTCCAAAACGTGTTGCTCCTTGTTCTTAAAGGTGGTGTGTCTTCTATGGTTCTGTGTGTGTGTGTGTTTTTCCAAAATATTACTGCCTTACATTTTACATACATTTTGTAAAATTTTGCTAAACATTTTATACTTTCCCTAAGTATTTATGGTGTTTCAGGCTATGGTTCAGAGCCACCATTGATAAAATCTGGAGTGTTTTTGGCCTGTGTTTATCAAAGTAGTTGCAGTTCCTTAATTTGTTCTCTTCCTTGAAAGTCGACTCAGTAGCAAAACTAAATATTGGAATTACCTTTAAAAAGAAAAACGTTATTTCTGGCTCCAGTTTCATAAGCAGCCTGAATGCCGGATGGTAAGTTTGGCCCTAAAGAAGAAATTAAACCTGCTCTGCTCGCCGGACCCTCAGGATGCTTCCACCAGAAGAACCTGACATGAAACATTTAACACATGTTAAAAAAAATCATCGTAGACTCAAGAACCATGAAATGTGAGTGGTAAAGACCTGTAAGAGAACGTCGTGTTTTTTCCCATCATCTTCACATCCTGTTCCAAGGGTGTTGGGTAGAAGCACCACATGGAAAGGCTCTCAATCAACCATGATGATAATAATGATCTTAACAGGCAAACTGGTATATGGAAATACCACGGGGCTTGGAATCGAGGCATCTAGGCTGTAGTCTGACCCCACAACCCCTTCACCAGTTTTGTAACCTAGAGGAAGTCCATCTAACCTCAAGGGTCTCAGTTTCATAACCTCAAAATTGGAGACTATCTGTCCTATCTACGAAAGACTAATCTTCTCCACTGCCCCCCCTCCAATCTGTGCTCTAAGATGAAAGCCACCAGTCATCCCGGGATTCTCTTCTTTATAATCAAGAGAACCAAGTCTTAAATAGGTCCTCTGCCACAGCTTTAATTCGGGACTTTACCATTTTAAGTGATGATTAAAGTATCCTGGCTTCCCTGCGACCGGTCTTATCTTTCCCCAACCCAGATGCCTACCACAGATCCACTTTTTACACCCCAGTTTTCTCATTAAAACAAATAAAGTCACACCACTCTCCTGTTCAAGACAGAATCAAGTCTAAGTCCCTACTCACAAGTTTTACCTACTTCATTTTCTGTTATTTTCCGCTATTCTCTGACCAAAAAAAAAAAAAAACATACTAAGAGCTGAGCCTTTAATATTTGTTAGACGTGAAAACTATCCTACCTGTCTTTAAAGAAAAAAACTTTGTCTCCCACAGTTGTGACAGCATCAAAACCCAAACTGGGGTCACAAGCCGCTGAGTCTGGGCTATGAGGATCCGATGAGGGTGTTTGTTTTTCTGGGCCTCCTGAAAATACATTTCAAGAAGCATTAGGGGAAAAAATGGCTTTTAGTTCATAAGAGGAAGAGTTATTCTTTTCAAAACGATTTTCTTGATGAAAAACGCATAAAAAGCATTTTAAGCTTTCTATAACATTTACAACAGGCATACAATAAAAGCGTTTTTGTTTTTTTCCCCATATGCTTGCAACATCATAGAAGAGAAAAATCTGATCACTGTTTTCCTATTCTGGTTAGAGGATTTCTCTGTGCCCCTCCCCTTTTTTTAAATTTTTTTTAAAAAAAAAAGTATAGTCAGTTACAGTATGTCAATTTGTGGTGCACAGCATAATAGCCCATGTCATGCATATACATACATAGATTCGTTTTCACATTCTTTTCCATTAAAGGTTATTACAAGATATTGAATATAGTTCCTTGTGCTATACAGAAGAATTTTTTAAATCTATTTTTATATATTCTGTACACCTTCTTCAATAGACAGTGGTACCCTAGATAGAAAGAACAAGCATTAACAAACTAGCTCTCTTGTGCTCATCTGTGAAATGAAGATGCTACCTGTGCTGCCTACTTCACAGAATTTTCATGAGGCTCAAAGAGAAGACAGATGTTAATGCTTTACCCAAAGCAGATAGTTACTCATAAGAGTATCTTTCTTATGCAGAATGGTAAAGAAATTCAACTCACCATAGAGAGACTGAATGCCACGTATGTCATCGGCAGCGAGGTGAAAGTTGTTGTGGTCAGTATATCTGTAGGTGGGGAACATTATGGCTTTTGGGTCAGTGGAATGGTCAAGACCCAAGGAATGGCCAAGCTCATGAACAGCAACTAGGAACAAGTTTGTGCCTAAGAGGAAATCAATCAAAAGAGGGAAAGAACAGTGAAATATATTGGCATCTAGAGAACAAAAACACAGCATCTGACAATGAGAAGGAAAAAATCCTTTACTTACGTTCCCTCCTACTTGACACCATTGACATTATAGGACAGATAATTCTTTGCCGTCAGGGCTGTCCTGTGCATTACAGATGTTTATAAATCTCTGATTTTACCATTACGCTCAAGTAGCAACACCCTTCCCTGCCCCAACTAGTTTTTACAACCAAAAAAAAAAAAAAAAAAAAGTTTCTACACATTGTCAAATGCCCCCTTGGGGTAAAACTGGCTCTGGTTAAGGACCACTGCACTAGCAGACAAATGAAATATATTCTGTTGTGAACTTTTTCAGAATAACTCAGAGCTGTGTTCATTGCTTCTAAATCATTCCCAACTTCTATGACCCTGTTCTGCTTTTACCCTTTATCAGGCTTCACTGGACATGGAAAAGTCTTTAGTAACCATCGTTTACAGAGCCCAAATCTAAGGCCATATTAAGTTCCAGGTACTATGAGTCACTGAGAAGTGCACCGCACTATGTCTAATCCTTATACCACTGAAAGGAACCCATCATGTTTTCTGTTTACAGATGAGGACACAGTATCAGTAAGATTAACTGAGCAAATTAAGTGCTTGAGACAAGATTCGAATCCAAATGATTCTAAAGGAAGTCAGAGAGACTCTGCTTACAGTTTAGACATATTAATGCTACCAAGTTACAGGCACGCCCGTTCATCTGTTTCTGTATGTTCGAGAGATTGCGCCTTGGCAGGTAAGGGAGAGGGGTGTGTCCTTTCTCTCAAATTTCCTAATTCTCAGAAGATAGGGACAATTCCCAGCTGCTATTTTTTTTTTTTTTTTAATCCCAACTGTTCTAGTCTAGTGCCTTTGGTTTTTTTTTCGTTCTTTTTCTATGGCGAAATTGCAGCTCAGGAGTACTGCTTTCCCAGGCTCACACACCACTTAGCTACAGAGCCTGGTCTTGAAATACTTTCCGGTACCTGCGTGAACAAAAAGTTCACACCTGTCTTCTGAGAGGGTGTCCAGGAACCCAGATCCTCCACTCATTCCCTGTAACGCGGGCGTCTGGGAACTAAGCCAGATGCTTTCACTTCTCTCAAAGGATGGGAAAGAAAAAGCAAAGACCAATGTCTCCACTCTACCTAAGACTGGGAAGAAAAAACAAAGCCTTTTGCAATTTGGCCTAAGCTTGAATTTATCCTGTTCCCAATTCCTGTAATACTTTGTGCAAAAGACCACCATTGATCCTGATCTCAAAATAACGGATTTGCGTTTGTGAGAATAATGGATTTGTGCTTCCTTTTAGATAGGGGGCTTCTGGAGGGCAGGACTCTGTCCTTTCCATCTCTGCATCCAAACACCCCCATCACCTAACGCCCTAACAGAAACTCAGTAAATATTGTGCAAATTGTTTAATTTACTCCATCAAAATTAGACTAGGAATAAGCATTTTAAGTCAGGATTTTCATAATTTATTTTTTTTGAATGCTTGGATTTCAAGCCAATTGAAAATAAGGCAACACTGACAAGTGGAAAGTCTACCTGAGCCAAGATAAGAGCCAGGAAATAAATATTCTGGCTCCAGATTTTCCCAAAGGTTGCCATTAACCTTCCCTTTTGTCTGTCTATAAAGATTTATATTAAGTGATTTTCCAAGTTTCTTTAGAATTCAAAAAAATTCTGCAAGGCTAACCAGTGTACGTTTCTCATGTCTAATGAAGAGATTACAAACCACCAATAACCTTGCATAAAATTTAGACAAACTTAACATACCTGGCTAAGGATTTGTGGCTTAGCAAGGACATAACCCTACATCATTTGTCTTTTGACAACGAAAAAGTCCTCTTCTCTATCAGGGATTTTATAAACCTTGGGGCATGTGTCAGACTAAAACAAATAGCCTTTCTGATCTATAAAAATGTTGCCACACAATGCATGAAGTATCAACCAGAGAGAGACGGATGCTGAGCAGAGCATAGTCTTGATGACTTTCTCTTCATTTACTTTCCACTTAAGTCACTCATATAACCTAGGATTTCCAGCACAAAGATTATGAAGGCTTCTGATATGATGGTTTAAATTTCCCAGTGGATAGTGACTTCTCCAAATAATAGGGGAGAGTAGTTATCCTCAACACTCAACCGTCTGGTAGAGATGGTGAGTTACAGCCCCTTTGTAAAAATACACAAGGTGATGTTAAATGATCGACTGGGCATTCTGAAGCTTTTATCCCAGAACCACAAGAGACTATATGAGCATATAACCTTGGGTTTCTCTACAGGGAATCTCTAAATTCTCTCTAATATAACCTCATCTTTCTGTGTCACTGTGAATCTAAGAAATTGTCAGAGTCTAAGACATATAATGACTTGTGCAAATGTTTGCCCTTCTCCTAGGATTGTTGGCACATGTAGAGTTAGTCTCTGTGTTTGCTTGAGTTTATGGATTGCACTGTCAAAAGCTGATCACCTAAAGAACAGTTTTTATCTTTCCATACTATGGTTCTTAGGGTTCCTGAGTTTATATTAGTGAGCTAGTTTATCTACATGGATTCTTAGAGCAGATCTTTAAGACAATCTGGTCTAATATGCCCCGTTTATAGAGGGTGAGATTGAAACAAAGTGTTAAATTCTATTTAGTGGCAAAATTTTTAATCAGATTAAGTTTTCCTAGTTCATAATCCTTTCTCAGAATGTAGCCTTTCAAAATCAGGATATGACTTAGAATTTGTTAAGATTTTCCTGTTGCTTTGAGGGTTGGGGGGTGGCTTACCTCTGGAGTTTTTAGTCCAGTTTTCACCCTCATCAAAATGTGCGTCTCCTCCAATACCAGATCCAGGCGCAAAAGCGTGGGCTAGAACTCCCCCTAGGCCGTCAAAAGGATAGTAGTCTCCATGCGCTTATTTAAAAGAAAAGAAAGAAAGTCAGTCCATCTATACATGCTATAGGTCATGCCAAAGGAGACAGACGAATTTAGTCCCGATTCTCTACCTCCAAGTGCAAATTGTATCATGATGTCAGCCTCGCCCGCATTAGTCCTTCTGAATTTCAGGGGGGTCACATCACTCCATACTTGGAAAGCTTTCTGGATGGCATAGTCAACATCCTCAGGCTTCATGTCAGGAGTGTAATTGTTGATTCTTTATCAGAAAACAAAAGAGAGGAAAATACTTGGAAACCATGTGTTAATTTTGTCTTATTACAATACTTCGTTTCTGCTAGCATCATTCGAGAGTGAAGCGCTTCATAAATCAATAGTCCAGATGAGAAGAACTTGCCTCAGTTAGTTACGGGAACATTTATCCTGGGGCACCTGACTCCTGAAACAGAGTCTAACTGGATTTCTACTTGTTTATGATTTATAGGTCATCATTATGAAGGATATACATTTATGGAAGCTTATACCCTTTGCACCTGCTCCCAGACTTCTGCATTTAACCATCTTAACTAATCTATAAAACTTTCTCCTGCTTCTAATTTATTGTAGCTTCAGCTTCATTCTCTTTTTACTTACAGCCTTCCTACTCTGGACTGGTGAGCCAAACAACCCTTCGCTGAGTGAGCAATATTCCCTTTTTTTTTTTTTTTTTTAATTGAAGTGTAGTCAGTTACAATGTGTCAGTTTCTGGTGCACAGCAAAGTGTCCCAGTCATTCACATTTATGTATATTTACATTCATTTTCATCTTCTTTTTCATTAAAGGTTATTACAAGATATTGAATATAGTTCCCTGCACTATACAGAAAAAAATTTTTGTTTTCTATCTATTTTTTTATAAAGTATTTATTTAACATTTGCAAGTCTCAAACTCCCAAATTTATCCCTTCTTACCCCCTTTCCCTCCAGTAACCGTAAGATTGTTTACTCTGTCTGAGAGTCTGTTTCTGTTTTGTAGATGAGTTCATTAATGTCCTCTTTTTTCTTTCTTTCATTTTTCCTCCCTTCTAGAGATACTGAATTTTAACACAGAGACAGTGTTAATAATTGAGGGAGGCTTCCTATCTCCTTCCAGATTTCAGGCTATGTCTAAATTGTCCTTCCTGGGAGGCAGACTTAGGGGAAAATCGAAAAATTCTTGGCTACAATGTTACCTGTAGGTGATAAGGCGTTTCTTCCATCCAGGCCTCCCTGGAAATACTCTGAAATTATGAACATCGGGCACGCCACATCGGGGTCTGTGCATCATATCCATAGTGGATTTGTCCAGCTGCCCAGTCACTTTTAACCCCAAGAACCGCTGCATTTCCTGGATTTTATTCTCCACGAGGCTCCCATTGACTTTCACTTTTGTCACTGGGGTTGTTTCCATCTCGAGGCCGTAGAAGCTTGCCAAGTACCTCTGGGAAAAAAAAAAATACATTGATTAATACGTGATTGTATGTGAGCAGGTTTCTGTTGGAGCTCTGTATTTATAACTCAACTGCACACTGATGCTTCTTTTTTTTTTTAAGGTAAGAGTTTTGGCTGTTTTGGAGAGTCGCTCAGTTTTCTTGAATCTCTCACATGTATACAGGTAATTAAACTTTTGTTTGATCTTCTTCTGTTAGTCTGCCTCTTGCCAATTTAATTTTTAGACTAGCCAGAAGAATTTAGGCAAGAATTTAGGCAAATTTCTTATTCCCAGATACTTTTTTCTTACATGACTCTTTGGGGAAAGAACAAAAAACAAACCAAAAAAACCTCAGTGCTAAAAGCAAATAGCCTTCTAAAGCAGTTTTCAACAAGTACTTTTCAAAATAAAGCTGATCATTGCAATAAATCTTAAAGACAAAAATCAGGCTTGATACATACCACCGCATCAATACTTACTTGAGCAAACACCATGTCATTTTCTTCAGGGCTTGAATTGTTGGTCAGGGAAACAGCTCCAGAAGCTGTGGCCTGAAAAATCAGTACCAACAGAAGAGACTTCATCCTACGCTTCTCCTGAATGGCTTAACCCAGTTTACCCTGTTCCTTCCCAGCACAAGTTCCTCAAACGTCCCTCCTTATATAGCTCTCAGGCCAGCCTCTGTGGGTATGAAATCCTTTGCGTGACTCACTGTTGATATCACCCTTTGCTTTATTTCAAAAACATTCAAACACGTGTATGACCAACAATGGGTCAGTTACCATAAAACACATCCCTCACTCAAACTGCTCAGAATATATTTCTTCCAAATAAATCAGCTCCAGCTTCCACCTGCCTTACCAAATAAACCGTTATATGAGACATGTCAAGCACCTAAAACATGAAAATGACTTTAAAACACGTTTTTAGAAAGTTCAGGATCTGAACTTTCACTCAAATACTTTTCACATTCATTATACAGAAAATAGCTTTTTTAAAAATTAAATTTTAAAAGTTAGATAAATAAGGGGTTTTTTGGGGTTTTTTTTTTTTTTTTTTTGCTAGAATAGAAGAATAATCTGTAAGCTGAATCTATCTCCCTAGAGAATTGAAATACAGAGATTTCACGCTTAGAAAGAAAAAGTTCATAACATCGTGATGCTTTGATGTTTGTTCCCTGTGTTGGTACAGGTTTAGAGCCTGTGTTTATAACCTGAGAACTTCAGGAGGCCTAATCACAACTGCATAGCTGGGTAGAGAGATTCCAGAGGCAAATTTCCTTCCCTCCTCCACGTGGGTAGCATGAAGGTCGACACTTCAAGTTTGGGAGATAAGAAAAGTTTGCCTCTGGAATCCCTCTCCTTATCAGCTCAGCTTCCTCCCTCCTCAGCCTAATTGTACCATTAACACAGAATCGGCCTCTCAGTCTATAGAGACAAATGTCTGAACACTGAGCACGGTTAAGAATCAAGAAACAAATTACAAAGGTAGAAGAATAAGCAATGGGGCTGGTTCCTGATTCTCTATGAACAGTCTAGGGGCTGGGGATGCATGAAACAGTGTGTTATGATTCAGTCATTGCTCAGACCCACCTTCCAGGCCTGGGAAATGCTGGCTGCTCCCCAGGATTTCCCTGAGGCTCTGGCTCCAGGTGAATGATTTCCTTCGTAAGTAGGAAGGAAAGGGGTCCTCTCCCTTGAACTTGGCACCTGCCTCCCAACTCTACCTTTTTCAAGCTCTGTAATTTAACCTCTAGGACCTCCAGGTATTTCATTTGAAAATGAGGAGAATAACTTTTGCCTCTGTATCCTTTTGTGATGATTAAACGAGACAATGTGTAATAAGTACCAGCAAGTACTGTATGTGCTTACTAACTCTTATTCCTTTTCCATAGGTCTGAAAGGAGAACACCGTGCATCTTAAATTGGCAACCAGATATGACTCTAGGATTCATGAAGAGGAAGATCATATAATAGACTTGTATAGTAGTCCTTTCAGTGGGGGAGGATATAGCTCAGTGGTAGAGTGCACGTCTAGCATGCACGAGGTCCTGGGTTCAAGCCCCAGTACCTCTTTCAAATAAGTAGATGAATAAACCTAATTAATTACCTCCTCCCACCAAAAAAAGTTAAAAGATACATAAAGTAATCCTTTCAAATATTGAATTTAACTCAAGAATTATAAGAGGAGCATGATAAGTTTGGATAAAAATCAGGAAAAATGAGAGATTTATTAGAAACTATGGGAGGGGTTGGTTCCCAGTGAGGGCAGGGTCTGTCTGTGTTGTCCACCACTGTATTCCTGGACAACTACCTTAAAGTTAGTAGATGCTCAGTAAATATTTGTGAGTGAATCGATTATTGCACAGAGGGTGTGTTCCTAAACCTCTCTGAAAGCCAACAAGAACTGGTCCGCAGTAGGAAGGAATCGGTTCTTGGAAGACTTTCAAGGAGTCTAGAAAGTGTAGGAGATACAAAGGAAATGAAAGAATGTTCTCACCAGAAGTTTGCTGAACAGAAACCACACCCAAATTTTAATAGTCCCTGGGTCTTTGCTCACCAAATGTCCACAGTGGGTCATTTGGGCCCTTTGGGTAACCAGAGAACATTGCGGTCAGTGGTTGTGACCTGAGGGCCTGGGATCAAGTTGATCTGCTTTAGAATCTTAGCTTTATCATTTTGTGACCTTGGGAAATCACTTTCATCTCTTCAAGACTTAATTTCTTTGTTTATAACATTGGAACAGTAATAGTAGCTATCTCAAGAGTTGTTATAAGAATTACACTAAATTATAAGGCAAATTATTTAGCGTAATGCCTGACTCACCTTAAAGATTCAGTGATTTGCTGCCTTCCTTCCTTTACTGCCTCTGATGTAAGACATTTAAAAGAGGTTGGTTAATGGGGATGAGAAAGGCAGATCCAGTACGTGCCCAGACCGATCTCTTGTGGTAGAAGGAGCTGCAGGGAGATTACGATCCAGCCCCAGACTGGAAGCTGAGAGTCCCAGCAGGGACCTGGCTTCCAGGGGACACACTGAGTAAAGTGAGGATCAAAGGACATTGGTGATGCTCTCTGTGGAAAAAAAAATAAAGCATATCTGTGAAAATGCAAAGTCACTGAGATCAGAGTTCCTTATAAGGGTCAACTTGTACTAAGAGTTTCCTTATTAAAAGGCAGATTGTGTAACACAAAGCTTCCAAATGTATCCAAGGCTCTATTCAATTATTCCCTCCTGGACAGACTTCAGGACATTCTAAGGTACACCCCGATTTAATCACCTCCAGCTAGTCTTGGTATCACCCCAAGGATCCAGAGGCATGGTCAACAGCAAAGACGGAAAAAGGAGAAATGCTCCCCAAATGCACAAAGAAATCCCTTAGCTGACCCCTACTCCCACAGTGTGTGCAGAGGAAAATGTCAGCCAGTTCATCCTCTCCTTTTATGGATGAAGAAATGAGAGTCGGAAAAGGGGAATTGAATTGCCTAAGAAAACCTCTGGGAGATCTCGTGACTGTCCAGACTTTTGGCCACAACACATGCATTTTGTCACATATCACTTTGATTCTCCCTCAGATTTCTGTCTCCCTGTGGGTAACTTTCCACTGCAAACACTATAAAAATTATTCTATAATGACCTCAGTCTTTTTTAGTTAAAGTCAAGTTCTCCCCTTTGCCGTTGGAGGGGCCAGAAGTAACCAGACAGTCCTGGGAACGTTGTGGGTGAATCCGGATCCCCAGGGAGGTGGCTGTACCAGTCTGCTCTCTGGAGAACCCCCTTCTGTACACCTTCCCCTTCCGTTGGCCTCAGCAATGGCCTGCTGCTGAGTGACTTTGCTGCCAAGGCTCCCAAAGATTGGCCCAGAGCATCTCTGAAAAGCATAAAGTTTTGAGTCACCCTCACCAGGTGTGGACTTAGGCGAGTTAGCTTTTCCATGCCTCATTTTCCTCGTATGTAAAATGGGCATAGTGTTAAAGTTTTGTAAAGAATCAATGACATAATACATTAAAAGCACCCAGTTTCATGGGAAAGGGCCTCCATGAATGTTCACCCTTTGCCTTCCCTTTTTACCTCCATCCTTATGTGTTGGTTGTGCTGTGGTTGGGCTAGACCAGCTAACTTTTTCTACATAGGAGAAAAGTTAACATAAATCACAGTTTTCAACCACAAGTGCATCTCCATCCAGCAAAGAAGCACAAACAGCCTGGAGAAGAGGTCATGGTGATGGTGGAGATGGCTCCCAGGGTCCTCTCCTACCTTCTTCCAGGATCAACTGAAACTTGACCCTACACAGCACAGCCACTTGGCTGTCCATCAGGCAGTGTGTCAGAGTAACTGGTCAGAAATTACTTCCTTCCAATCTAGCACTCAGCCCAAAATTGTGTCAGTGGGTTACCTAACCCCGTGACATCCCTCCCAAGAGGGAAGGCACAGAACATCGGCGAAAAAACACGGAAAGTGTAGGGTTTAGGACTGAGGTCGATCTTACGGGGTGCAGCCCAGCAAAGCAGAGGGAGGAAAGAAGGGAGGTAAAGGTATCCATGGGTTCTTTCCTTGTCCTACTTCTTCCCCCAGCAAATGGCTTTCCATCAAACAGTTATAAACTGAGACAAGAATGCATCAGGGAGCATATGTGCTACGTGCACATCACAACGTAGAAACATGATGACATGCACTTGCGTATTATCAGTCAGTTGTTTATTTTCCTGTTCTTTCCAATGACATGGTAAATACCTGGTGGTAGAGGTAATGACTCAGATACTTGGTTTAATGGGAAAAGCAAGGCTTTGGAAATGGATTTGGCCTCAAACCTCAGCTATGTTACCTATGAACTGTGTGGTTTTGGGCAAGTTATTTCCATTCGGTTTCCTCATCCATCAGTCACCATTCAGAGGATTAAATAAGATGATGCAGGAAACTGCTCAGCACTATGCCTGGCACATTAACAGCCTGTCCATAAATGCTGGTTCTCTTTCCTTGGTGACACCTAGAACAGTGTTTCTCAACATTTCTATCAACATTGCCCCCCGTAAAGAGGCATTTTAAACATTGGCCCTGTGAAATTTTAATACCAGAGACATAGTGTATTTCTGCTTCTCTACTGTATAAGCATCTGTCTTCATACATAAAAAAGGATTTTTTTTTCCCCTAATAAACAATTCTCACCCACCTGTGGGCGACATCACCCCTTACATTGCGGGATCAGTAAGTGACCCATGACACCAGTTCTGCCTGGTCTGACATCCCACCAGAGGGTTGATAAAAAGCACATCTTCTGGAAGATGTCCATAAAGCCAAGAGATCTGGATTTCAGGGACACTATTCAGATCATACAAGGTAAGCCTATTGAGCTTTGTCTCAGTGAAAAGTGGTGGCATTCTCACAAAGGGTTGACCGGATGTATTTATGGGTAAGATCAACTCACAGAGAAAACAAATCAATGGCCAGAAAGAGGGAAGCAAGTCAGACAGAATCTGCATTATTCTCTTCAAGAAGGAAGCAAGATCTGGGGAGGTTATAGCTAAGTGGTAGATTACCTGCCTAGCATGCACAGGGTCATGGATTCAATCCCCCGTGCCTCCATCAAAAAATTGATTGATTGATTGATTAATCTAATTACCTCCATCCAAAAAAATGTTTTTAAAGAAGGAAGCAATTGTAGATTACTACAATTATTTTCTCCTACATTTCTCTCCTCTCCTTCAAGCACCACTCAAGCTACTAGCCAACTATGTTTCTTGCCTCAATGTTTGTGACCCTGAATACACGATTTGCATTCTGACTTCTTTCCAAGAGCCTAAATCACTAAAGTGTGGTCAACTAATCTTCGACAAAGGAGGCAAGAATATACAATGGAATAAAGACAGTCTCTTAGGCAAATGGTGTTGGGAAAACTGGACAGCAGCATGTAAAACAGTGAAGCTAGAACACTCCCTTACACCATACACAAAAATCAACTCAAAATGGATCAAAGACTTAAACATAAGACAATATACAATAAACCTCCTAGAAGAAAATATAGGCAAAACATTATCTGACATACATCTCAAAAATTTTCTCCTAGAAGAAATAAAAGCAAGAATAAACAAATGGAACCTAATGAAACATATAAGCTTCTGCACAGCAAAGGAAACCATAAGCAAAACAAAAAGACAACCTACGGAATGGGAAAAAATTTTTGCAAATGAAACCGACAAAGGCCTGATGTCTAGAATATATAAGCAGCTCATACGACTCAATAAGAAAAAAATAAACAACCGAGTCAAAAAATGGGCAGAAGACCAAAACAAGCAATTCTCCAAGGAAGACGTACAAATGATCAATAGACACATGAAAAAATGCTCATTATCAGAGAAATGCAAATCAAAACTACAATGAGGTATCACCTCACACCAGTCAGAATGGCCATCACTCAAAAATCCACAAATGACAATGCAGGTTTCTTTTTGAATTAAGGTTCCCTCTGGATATATGCTCAGGAGTAGGATTGCTGGATCATATGGTAAGTCTATGTTTAGTTTTTTGAGGAATCTCCATACTGTTTTCCATAATGGCTGCACCAAACTACATATCCACCAACAGTGTAGGAGGATTCCCTTTTCTCCACAGCCTCTCCAGCATTTACTGTTTGTGGAATTTTCTTTTTAATTTTATTTCTTTTCTCCCCCCTTAGTGGAGGCACTGGGGATTGAACCCAGGACCTCATGCATGCCAGGCATGTGTTCTACCACTGAGCTTATCCACCCCCTGTTTATGGACTTTTGAGTGATGGCCATTCTAACTGGTGTGAGGTGATAACTCGTAGTTTTGATTTGTATTTCTCTGATAATTGACAATATTGAGCTTTTTTTCATGTGCCTATTGGCCATTTGTATGTCTTCATTGGAGAATTGCTTGTTTAGGTCTTCTGCTCATTTTTGGATTGGGTTGTTTTTTTTTGTTGTTGTTGTTATTCAGTTGTATGAGCTGTTTATATATTCTGGAAATTAAGTCCTCGTCAGTCTCATCTTTTGCAAATATTTTCTCCCACTTTGTAGGCTGTCTTTTTGTTTTGCTTATGGTTTCTTTTGCGGTGCATAAACTTGTAAGTTTAATTAGGTCCCATTTGTTTATTTTTGATTTTATTTCTATTACTTGGGTAGATTGCCCTAAGAGAACATTGCTGAGATTTATGTTGGATAATGTTTTGCCTATGCTTTCTTCTAAGAGGTTTATATTGTCTTATGTTTAATTCTTCAAGCCATTTTGAGTTTATTTTTATGTATGGTGTGGGTGAGTATTCTAACTTCATTGATTTACATGCAGCTGTCCACTTTTCCCAAACCATTTGCTGAAAAGACTGTCTTTACTCCATTGTATGTTCTTGCCTCCTTTGTCAAAAATTAATTGACCAAAAGTTTATGAGTTTATTTCTGGGCTCTCTGTTCTGTTCCATTGACCTATATGTCTGTTTTTGAACCAATACCATGCTGTTTTGATGACTGTAGCTCTGTAGTATTGTCTGAAGTCTGGGAGGGTTATTCTTCCAGCTTAATTCTTTTTCTTCAGTATTGCTTTGGCAATTCTAGGTCTTCTGTGATTCCATATGAATTTTAGGGTTATTTGTTCTAATTCTGTGAAAAATGTCCCAGGTAATTTGCTAGGGATCACATTAATTCTGTAGATTGCTTTGGGCAGTATGGCCATTTTAACAATATTAATTCTTCCAATACAAAAACATGGATATCTTTCCATTTGTTTAAGTCATCGTTAATTTTCTTAGTCAATGTTTTGTATTTCTCCACGTATAAGTATTTCACGTCCCTGGTCAGACTTATTTCTAACTATTTTATTTTTTGGATGAAATTTTAAAAGGGACTATTTGTTTACTTTTCTTTTCTGATATTTCATTGTTAATGTAAAGAAATACCACTGATTTCTGTATGTTAATCTTGTATCCTGCTACCTTGCCAAATTATCTTATTAGCTCTAGTAGTTTTTGTGTACAGCCTTTAGGATTTTCTATATATATAGTATCATGACAATTTTACCTCTTCTCTTCCAATTTGGATCCCTTTTATTTCTTTTTTCTCTCTAATTGCTAGGGTTAGGGCTTCCAATGCTATATTAAATAGAAGTGGTGAGAAGGTGCATCCTTGATCTCTTGATTCAGCTTCTCACTGGGACTCAAGGCATTTTACATAGGAATAGGTAAAATGACTGGAGGATGGAGAGAAATTTTAAGCATTTGATGTGGGAGCCTCCTGAGCTGTGTCCATTCATTGAACCCTGATTTAAACCACAATCAGATTAAGAAAAATAAAAGGGTTGATAGGACTGTAGAGATTGAAATGCTGGAGCAGACATTATATGAAGAGGTTATGTCAACATTGCCTAAGTGTTTTTTGGGAATGGATGTTATGTCTAGCTGGGAACACTTCTACTCAGAATTATAAGACTGAGACATATTGATAAGGTTCCTAGTGAAGACTGTGGTTAGAAGTGTAAGAGTTGATGGAATTAATTTGACTGTTTGTTTGTAGGCAAAGTGATGTATTTGAATGGGCTTTCAATAAAGTGATGACATCTCTTTTGCCTGATTGTATTGTGGGAATGGACATTGTATTTCACTGGGGAACTTTGCCCTGCCTGATGCTGTAAGACAGGGTGTGTGAATCTGTCCTTTGGGTAATATTAATTGAACATGCTAAAGGAAGCTAGTAGGATTGCAGGAGTCCACAGTGTGAGGTAAAATCTAGAAGCTAATTCTCAAAGGTGAACAGAAGAAGCTGTCTTCATCTTACAGATCTCTACAGGATCAGAAATGTAAACACAGCCTACAATTGCCTGAGACGGAGCCTGGTTAATTCAATCAGTAGAAACTAAACACCACCCCCTCCATAAAAATAAAAGAGAGAAAGGAGTTTTTAAAACACAAAAGGTAAAGGGCTCTCTTGCCCAAACTTTAAATCACAACCTCCTGAAGGCTGCTTGTCAAAGACAAATATACATCTCAAAAGTTTTCTCCAGAAATAATAAGATTTTAGCAATCTGAGTGACTAAATTTAATTTATTCCAACTGTTATTTATAAACTAGTATTTCTGTATTGTGCCTGATTCATGGGTAAAGTTTTAAAATAAGAGCTTAGAGTTTGCATCTGTATGCGTGTCTATGCATATGTTGTAGATATGGTAATTTTCTACCTCCGAATGGTATTGCCAAAATTAATTTATAAAAATAACTCTATTTAATTGACTAAAACAAACAAGACCTTAAATAAAAATTCTCAAAAATATACACTAACCCAAATATTTTTCAAGTTCACATGATCCAGGATTAATCTTTTGTAAATAAAAGCAAATTTAGAGTTATTGGATTAATTAAAATAAGCCTGTCCTTAAAGTCATCAGCATTAAATATAAAGCTTTTATTTTCCCTAGGTTTGCCAAAAACCAAATAAGTTCATGTTACCTCTGTTACAAAATTTATCAGCAAGAAAAATAGCTTGGGATGATGGCTGACTTTGTAGAATGTCTCATGAAATTTCCATGGGTAATCTAAACATAACTGTTGGAAACAAGTGATTTAGATAGATGTAAATGGAATAGGACTTAAAAAAGAATATGAAAAGGAATATATATATATATAATACATATGATATATATGACTGGATAAAGTAGTTGTGGTATATTTATACAATGGAATACTTCTTGGCCATAAAAAATAATAAAATAATGCCATTTGCAGCAACATGCATGGAACTGAAGATTGCCAGAAAAAGAAAGAAAAATACCAAATGATATTATTTATATATGAAATCTTAAAAAAAAAAAAAAAGACAAATGATCTTATTTACAAAACAGAAACAGAATCACAGACATAGAAACCAAACTTATGGTTCCCAGAGGGGAAGGAGGTGAGAAGGGATAAACTGGGAGTTTGAGATTTGCAGATAATAACTACTGTATATAAAATAGATAAATAACAAGTTTATACTGTATAGCACAGGGAACTATATTCATTATTTGTAATAACCTATAATGAAAAAGTCTATGAAAACAAATATGTGTATGTATACGTATGACTGAATTATTATGCTGTATACCAGAAATTGACAATTGTAAATTGACTGTACTTCAATAAAAAATAAAAAAGTATATATATAACTGAATCACTATCCTGTACAAAGAAACTAACACATTGTTAACTGACTATACTTCAATAAAAAATAAATAAATAAAATTTTTCAAATAAATGAAAATTTTAAAAATAAGAATAAAAGTTGAAAAAAATAGCTTTCAAAATCTTTTGGTAACTTAAAACTTTAGTGTTTTGCTAAGTTAAGTTAAATGATGGGAATTCATTGAATGTCTAGATTATTTCCAAATCAGTTAAAATACTGAATGTTAACTGTGAAATAGGTCTACATTCAACTATTTTTAATTTATTACAGAAAATCTGAAGATCTTTTGGCTCTTATAGTAAACATGTTTTACAGCACGTTGGAAAATATGCTATGAGGAAGTGTATGTTTCTAGAAATTATGAGATGTAGTCATAAGTTTGCTAATTAAAAATACTGATATAACAAACAGTTCACAATTGCTTATCTTTTAGTTTTTACTAAAAATTAAGATTTCTAATGGTTAAGAATTCTAATTAATGCAATTAAAAGTACTCAAATTAATAAGTTCAAATGTATGGACAATTTTTTAAAAGGTATAAGGAATGCAAATGTGTTTTGTTTAGGGAAAAGAAATTATGTCCTAAAGAAGTTAAGAGAGATGGGAGTGGTGGGGAATAGAACAAAATCTGAATGTTTAAAAAAAAGAAAAGGAAGTTATAGAAGATTTGTGGAAAAGGAACCCTGAGAAAAGAGTTTTGTGTGTGTTTAAGACTAGCTACACTTAAAATGAATTGAACTGAGTGAATGAATTTTAATATCAAAAGTAGAATTTGGTTTTCTCTTTGTTAAGGGGACTAAGTTTTCTAGAAATATTGATCTGCTTTTGATAACAGATTGTAAACATTTTTTTATGTTTTAAGTAATTGTTGTAACTATCTGTGTTTGCCTTTGAAATATTTTATTGTCATTTTGGTTAAGTGAATAACTAAGCATTGTTTCACAGTGATTCTCTGTGATCCTATCTGACCAAATGTTTTAAAACATTTTGATACCTTTGACAAACTTTCCCAAACCAAATTTTGTAAGAAATCCTTTTGACCTTTGGCTATTTTGGGGATTTTCCATAGGGCCCCTGAAAAATCTCAGAGGTACTAAACTAATTATTCTTAAGAAACAGAAGATTTAGGAAGTTTTGTTGTCATTGTTACCTCCCCCTTAACTACCTAGAAGAATTTAGATAAAGAACATTTTCCCAGAATAGAGCTATCACCAGAGCTATCTGCAAAGAATATGGATTAGGTGTGGTGGAGGAAACTCTTCAGGAAATTTAGAGATCAGAGTCCATTCTGTGTCCCATTGTCTCTGCATCACCCAGAAAACATTTGTTTCCCAGGCGTATGCTTTTCAATCTCCATGTGAATTGCCTTTCTCCCCCTTTGAATTCCCAAACCACTACCCCCAACATCCTCTTTTGTCTTTAGCTGAAGATGGTATTTAAGTTGTGGGTTTTGACTATTTTGGCAAGTTTCTCAGTTTTCCTGGGTCTCTCCCATGTACACATGTTATGATTTGTTCCTGTGAATCTGTCTCATGTCAATTTAATCCTTAGACCAGCCAGAAGAATCTAGAAGAGCAGAGGAAATTTTTCTTCCTCCCTGACAAGGACAGTCTAGAGAAGGGGAGGCCAAAAGAAGGAAACACACACACATACACACACACACACACACAAAATGAAGCCACTTGAGCATTGCTTTATAAAATCAGAAGTGAAATTCTCTCTTCTGCTCCATGGTTGCCCTAACATATCTCAAGACAAATACAGATGAAGAAGAGAGGTCCTTCCATAGGACCAAGGAAATTAATGAGTTCAAGTTTCCCTTCTTAGTTTCATTATGAATAACAAAGCTCTTGGGATTTTCCAACCTGAATAGGCCCTAAGAAGATCCATATCCACTCTGTGGAGACAGCAAGGAATTTCCTCCTTTCTAATACCAAGTTCATCTTGTATGATTAATAAGCCCTGCAAAGAAAACATGAATCATGCTTAGAATTCATTTTATAAATACAAAATACTTCACGGGGACTGATAATAATGTCTAAAGTGCTGTGCTGTAGGCATAATTCAAGGACGTTCAAGGAAGTCCTTCATGTCTTTAGTCACGTTCTTGTCTGCATTGACCCTTGCTTTTCATTAATCCAAGTGCAGCCTGTCTTCCAGGGCCCGGTTCTGGTACCACAACTCCCATGAAGTCTATTTCTTTGCTTCATCCCCTGTGCAAGCAGCTAGCAGGCGCTGTGTTTTTTGCTTCAATATTTGTGACCCTGAGTAGATTGTTCACATTCTGATTTCTTTCCCAGAGCCTAAATCCACCAAAGAAAACCAGAATATGTCTCCGTAAAGTATGGCTCTTTGACATAAAAGTTATTTTGAGCTGAGGAAAATTAAGAAGCAGCAAATACAGGAAAAAATCCCCCCTTTTTGCCCAAAGGCAAGACACACTTTTTTGTTTCCTGCGTATAAACTTTTAGCCCAGAGAAAGCACCAGAGGAATCCACAAACAAACCTTACCCCATTCATTTTCTCCTACACATTTATTTACCTTCCTACAGTTTGTCACCCTTGGAGGCCTACAGCTGCTTTCTTTTGTTTGTCATTTCTCCATAAATTTATTGTTCCTTGTTGAAGATGCTATACAAACTGGAATTCTAAGCCACTTTTTTGAGTTATATTTTATTTAGATTCCTCCTTCATGATGTGAACTGCATACATTTAATAAACCATTATTCTCTTTTTAATCTGTCTTTCAATTAGAGTTCCAGCTGAAAACCTAACATGGGTTGTCGCAAAGCTCTGCCTCTCTATACCACTAGAGTTGATTTAGTGGGTTCCTTTCTTCTCAACTTCCCCACTGGTGCCAACCCACATGGACGCCTACCCACATGCCATATCCTTGTTGAATCTGCCAAAAATAAGATTCTTGATATAGAGACTACAGTTTACATGATTTCTAAGTCTAATTCCTGAGAATAATCAATTTCATTGCTACTGGAATTATACACTGAGAATGAGAATTGCCACCTGAAATAAAAATAAGCAAATATCTTTTCTTTTTATCACAATGAAATTTTTAAAAGTTGATGTATTAATAATACATGGCAGTAATACAATATTTGAAGTACAAAAGACAAAAGAAGATGAGTAAGCATTTACATGCTTTGTAAAACACGAAGAACAGAATACAATATCCATTAATACTTCAATCACCATTAGAGTCGGCATTCTTTTATGTATCTCTTTACACATATACGAACATATAGCTAATTTCATGTAAATAAATTCATATCATGCATGCAATTCTTATTTTGTACACCTTTCTTTTTCAAAATAGTTAGTCTTGTTGTTGTTTGTTAGTTTGTTCATTTGTTTTGCATGCATCCCGCTTCTCTTTCTCTCTTCACTGACTAACATCCCATCCTGCTCTCTGGTTTCTCTTCTTTAATAATCTTCTTTAATAATACAGTTTTCTATCTGTTTTATCCTTGCTCATATGCACACACAGAGACACATACATATGTGCACGTATACAAGGGGGGAGGAGATTTGTCATGCTTTGTTTTATAAAATGGAGTTATACATTTCTCTGAATCTTAATTTCCTCAACTTAATGATCACATCATAGAAAACCTTCCAAATCATCCAAAATAGTTCTAACTTGTTCTGTTAAAAATCCTTTTATTATACTGTTTAGTTTAGACATACCTCCATTTTCAGAGTTTTCCTCATTAATGGATGTATACTTCATTTCTGATTTTTCACTTCCACAATAGTGGAAAGGAAACCCTAAGTCTACTATACTTTAGCACTTTTTTCTCTCCTCTTTGCAGATTTATTAAAGTAATTTTCTGTTTTTCCTTCTCTGTATCATTGTCTAGTAACTTGAATGGAATAATTGTTCAGAACATTTTGGAGATTATGGGTCTTTTCAAAAATCTCATGAAAGTGATAAAACCTCTCCAGAAAAGCATACTTTCATTAAAAAAAAAAAAGTTCCTTATAATTTTAGTGGTCTTGAACCTAGGAAAAGAATTCCTGAATTTTAGGGACAATTCCACACAGCAAAGTTGCAAAGAAGATTCTCTCCTGGTTGTAATCATCCCCAAACTCTCCAGACCTCTTCCTCCTGATAATGACCTGTAACAGATTGTGGGCTTGTTGGGGAGGAAAAATGCTCCCTTTACCCTTCTAGGTCCTTCTGGCTTATCTAAAAATTAAATTGACATGAGATTGATTAACAGGAGAAAATCAAACGAAGTTTAATAAGATATAGACATGGGAGAGATCCAGAACTAAGTAATTCTCCAAAATGGCCAAAGCCATCATCTCCAATACTTGAGAATCTTAATACTTAATACTTAAATCTTTAGACAAGAGAGAATTTTAGGGTAGTGGTTTGGGACTTCAAGGGAGTGGAAGGCAATTCACATGAAGATGGAAAAGCAATTGTTTGGTAAACAAATTGCTGGGCCATGTAGAAACAATGGGACACGGAAAGATATGGTAACAGACTTTGTAGGTTCCTACCTATCTGTCTACCACACCTACTGTATTTATTACACTATAGTTACTATATCATAGTGCTTATTATATTATAGTTACCTATGGTGATAGCTCCCTTCCTGGAACAGGTCTTCTATCTAAATTCTTTTAGTCAGTTAAGGAGAAGGTCAAATGTTCTTCTTGAGTCTTATGGGCCTTGATTGTTTTCAGCTCAAAATAATCTAGATGCCAAAGAGACACATTTTGGGATGGCAAATTTTGCTCCCCTACAGACTTGTTGCACAGTCAAGGCAGGCAGCTGAGAAGGCGATGTTCACAACCTTCTCTGTTGAAGTACAAGGTACCACCCAGGCCACTGGACAAATATTATTTTACATACTGACTTGTGTAAGCTTGGGGGCCACTGTGGATGTGCTGTCTTCCATGCAACCTAATTTTTAAGTGCTTCTCATTCACATACCACTTTATTCTCATAAGCTTGCCATTTGCCATTGTTCATGTTGTCTTAGTTCTCATTCTTATAGAGATAATAGATATAGTAATTCCTTAGACCCCCAAGAGCAATTTTATAACATGCTCAGGCTGATGGGTGAACAATTAGAAGCCTTTCTGTGTACCAGCCCCTGTTTTTACAATAACAATAAAGAAATCATTGGAAACTATATTCAACATCTTCTAATAGCCTATAATGAAAAAGAGTAGGAAAATGAATATATATATATATATATATATACACATACATATAACTGAACCACTATGCTGTATGCCAGAAACTAACACAACATTGTAAATCAACTATACTTCAATTTAAAAAAAGAAAGACAAGAAATGGTTGGAGATGGTGAGGTTAGGGAAATGGACTCCATGTGTCACCTCTTTTGTGTCTCTTTCCCCTTCTCATCTGTCCCTTAAAGGTGAGAGGCCAGCCCAAGGCCATAAGACACCAGGGACAGACAGATTTAATGTTCTACTGAGCTATGACTGGAACCTTATCACCTTTGACACTTGATGGCATCACGTTTCGAATCACTTCTGTGTTTAAGCATATGCAGTTTTTTTTTTTAAGTATAATCAATTCATAATATTATGTTACTCATAGGTGTATAAAGAGATTCAGTTATTTTTTCAGATTATATTGCATTATTGGTTTTTGTAAGTCATTGGATATAATTCCCTGTGCTATATAGTAAATCCTTGTTGCTAATCTATTTTATGTGTAGTAGTTTGTATCTGTTAATTCTATACTTCTAATTTGTCCCTCTTTCCCCTTCTCTCCCCTTGGGTAATCTTAAGTTTGTTACATATGATTTGTTAAAACCATATCTAGTTTTAAATAACAAATTTCATCTTGTTTAAGTGATGTGATGGGATCATTACTTTACATGTAAGAACTACATAAAGAAGAAACTACAACCTGTGTGGGTCCGCAGTGGCATGGTACTCATGGAGACCACAACCTTCTCATTGCAAAGAGATGCAATCTTAATGGGGGAACATTGAACCAATTAATGTGCGATGAGGAAGGGATCCTCTAGGTCACCAAACAAATACATGTTAAGTACACCGAAGTGCAGTCTCAGGCCAGGGCTATAGCTGACATGCAGAAGGTACCAAAGAGCAGAGACAATCAAGCCAGGGTGAGTTAATGAGGCAAGAATAGAAGAGCCAGAGGAAGCTTTAGAGCTAATAACCATGCCGATTCTATTGTTAGGTGAACCCTGACCAGATTTCCTCAGGCACCAAACTAGGGAGTATGGAAAACTCAGGGAAAACCATTTTAAGAAAAGCAAGTCAATACCACTTGCTACTGACAGCAGAATATCTCAGTCCCCCAACATCCTGTGTCGGAAGGTGGAACACATGAAAATAGCCGTTGATTGGATATTAATGAGTCAACTGAACGTTCCTGTAAGATTGGTACCAAAAAGTAGACCCAAATTCCCTGCTATAATCACCGTATGGGAAAATCCACGGTTTTTAATATGTCATGCTGCTGTCTGACTTAACTCCTCTATTTTCCTGTGGGGAAAACCTGTGCAGTGAGCAAACACTGTGATTTCAGCTGCAAGTTCCCTTATTTTCCTTGGCACTCAGCAGCAGTGTCTGGCTAGGTTTCAAGCATGACAGGGATCCCTTCACTTTTTCCTTGTTACCCAAGAGTATCAAGGCCCAGCTGGCCTTGGCTTCTAATAGAGCATCTTCTGTTCATCAAATTTTGGTATGTCTGACCTGGTAGCAGTTCCCTTTTACTTTTTCAGGAACTCAGTCCTAGGAAAGCTTGTGAAGGTGAGATGGGAAGGGGGCAGGACACAGCCATTCAAGGAACAACACAACAATTAATATCAGGATGGCGGAGGATTCAATCCCCAGGAGGCCTTCGGGCTCAAGATGGTGGGAGATTTGACTTCCTTGAGCTTCATTATATGCTTAGTATAACATATTAGCATGGTTGCTAACATTCCCACAGGTGCCATGACAGTCCCAAGGCTAGCCACAAAAGGTCAAAGGGTGGGAAATGGCCAACCAAATTCCTGGGAATCCCAGCCCCTTCCCCAGGGTAGTTAGACTGGTCCTTCCACTTATTAGCATATGAAGCTATGAAGCCTGTAAAAACTGGCAACACTGCCCTTTGCAGCCCCTCTCTCTCCCTCTTTGGAGAGAACCTGCACTCTGTCTATGGAGTGTGTACCTACTTTTACTCTAATATGAGCACCCAATCCTTTTGCCTTTTGATGTATCTCTAAATAAATCTACCTTTACTCAACTGTGGCTCGCTGTTGAATTCTTTCCTGTGCAAAGCCCAGGACCCACACTTGGCAGGGCATATCCCAGAGGCTCAACCGAAGCCTGGGACACAGCCCTTCTCATGCCCCACATCCGTTTTTCCTGCATCAAACGTGTAAAAGAGGGAAGTAATTGGAGGAAATGAGGAACATTTCTGAGAGCATTCTGTACAGCAAGCAGTGTGTCAGACACTTCATACATATTAGCCCCTTCAGGCCCCTGATACTCTAAGATGTTGGTATTATTCCCACTTTTCAGATGCGGAACATGAAGCTCAGAGAGATTTAATAATTTGCCTGCAGTCAATCAGCAGCCTAAGGAAAGGAAATTTGAATTACTAACCCCAGGGGTTGAGGCTTTAGGAGGGCTCCTCACATCCTACCTAATGATCCAGGAGGGAGAGGGCGGGGCACAACCATTAAAAAAATGACACAGCAATTAGCACCAAGATGGTGGAAGATTCAACTCCCTGCAGACTTTGAGCTGCAATACACACCCATTAAAATAGAATAGCTGCTAAATGGTCCTCCCACAGGTGCCAGGAGGGTTTTAAGGCTGACCGTAGGGTCAAACGGTAAGTGATGGCCCAGTTCCAGGGGCTCCGACCCCCTTCCCCAAAGTAGATGGAAAAATCTTCCCACTGGTTAGCATTTGAAGTTACCAAGCCCATAAAAATTAACAGCCCCCACACCTCACTGCCTTCTCTTGTCTTCTGAGACAGCCCACACTGTCTATGGAGAATCTCTCTCTCTAAATAAATCTACCTTTACTCAACTGTGGCTCACTCTTGAATTCTTTCCTGTATGAAGCCAAGGACCCACACTTGATGGGGTACATCCCAGGGCTCACCTGAGACCTGGGACCTGGCCCTCCTCTCACCCCACATTTTCCTATATACTAATATCATATCCTAAGATAATCATTGTTCTGCCTGTCAGACAGAAACAGAGAAGGGTTTTCTTGTTTTGTTTTGTTGTTTTTTAGAGAAAGTTGTATCTGGAACAAATTTGCTTTTAAGTAAAATTTTAATTGATATTGATATACAAATACAGAAAAGCATAAAAATTAGAAATGTTGATCTTAATATTTTCACAAACTGAACACAGTCATGCAATCATAATTGGAACATTTTATTTAGTTAGTGTTTTTTTTTTTAGGCGTTTCTTAAATTTTCTGTGGTTTCTCTAGCTATTAACTATTAATGCTATTAAAGTAATTTTTATTAGGGAATATCTCTTCAGAGAAAGAAACTAATTCCCAGTTTTCATCAAGGAAGTACCAACCCAAAGCCACACATTGCATAATTAGGGGTTTTTACACTTCTCTCTGAAGCAACTGCCGTCTTTCTTCACTGGATCAAAAGCCCCCATCTCACTACTGTTAAAACAAAGTCCAACAGACTGGATTTGAAGATCTAATTGGCTTTACTAGGCAACTTGTGAATTGAACAGCATCTCATCTAGCAGTTAGAAAGGCCCTAGAAGGGGTTGTCCAAAATGGAAGGATTTCAGAGGAAGAAGGGTGAGCAAAAGTTATTAGCAAAAGAGAAAAATGGGTTGTTTTCTTATTTATAGGCCAAGACATCTTCTTTGCAGAGAGTGGGCAGAAGGGGAGGAAATAACAAGGGTTTTATTACTAATATTGGGTCTTCTTCTGGGGGATGGTGAGGGCCTACATGACATATCATCTCATTGGTACTGACCAGAAAATTCCACACTGATTAATTAAGATTCCTTCTAGGAGAGGTTGAAACTATAATTAGGTTAGGTATTAAATGTGAGGTTGGCATGAGTGACCCCATTTTGTGCCTGTGATTTTCTTTTTAACACCACTGTGCAGCTGCCTTGAGCATGCTTTATTCCCATCACTACATACATGCATCAGGGAATTAAAGGAATACATATGCTTTTTAAAACCTAACAATGTTTTAACTTTTCATGATTGATCTCTGAGTCTAAATCTGCCTCAGTGGTACCACAATTCCCACCACCAGAGCTGAAGCTACAAAAGGGTCAGGGTTTTTGCTGTTCTGCTTACTGACGTACCCTGGTAACTAGACTAGTGCATAGCATAGAATTAGGTGACCAACAGATCTTTGATGAAGAGACAGATGAGTATAGAATAACTCCATTTATCTCATTTCAAAAATTTTTATCTATTTAACCTGTAGGGCATCTGACCTTCTTCCTCTGCTCTCTTCCCCACTCACCACCACCTTTAATAATTTCCAACTCCTCTCATCCACTGTTTATCACATTCATCTTGTTACCCCAAGAGGGGAAGGGGAAAGACTCCAGTTCTTGTCTCATCCAAAAGATAAGAATTCAGACAGGAGACAGAAGCGTTGTGTAGTAAAAGATTTTAAAGGTTTTATGTAGCAATGGGAAAGGACACCTCCAAGAACGGGGGGTGGGCTGATCCAGGGGAGGATAGCAGTGGTCTTTGCCCCTTCTCTTCTACCCTCACTTAGAGGTGATCTCTTGACTGATGGATGGCTCTTGCCCCTGGAGTGCCTAGTCATGCTCTTCCCCTTTTGCACATGTCCTTACCCATGATGCACATAAAAAAAACCCATGTGGGGGACCTAAACCACGGTGTTAATTATATCGCAATGAGCATTAGGTCATGTCCAGTTAGGTCCTTGTCGCTACTGCACAGATGTGGCTGTCAGGTTCTAATCAGATTCTTGCTGGCACTCATTTAGAGGAAGTAAAGCCCCTTTATGCTGAAGGCGAGCATACTGCCATCTTCTGGACCATCTCGTCTGCCTTATCTGCCCGGTCCCCCCTCTTATGTAACCACCTAACAATCTTAGTTCTTCTTTTTCTAGTCCCATCTAGTTTGTATATTTACCATTTTATGCCTAGACTCTAAACCCTCTTCTAATTAGTCTTTAAATCCATTCTCTATCTAAGACACATTATTGCCAGATTTTGTTTTTACTTTTTGCATGGTATCCTTGTTCTCAAAAATTTATTTATAAACTAAAAGAGATTATCTCAGAATAGAGGAATTACATACTTCCTTCTTTGTACATTTCTGTAGTTTCCAAATTTTGTAGAATAATTTTTATTCAAAATCCCTATATGTATTATTTTTTTTGAAGACAAGATTCTTTCAACCATTAATTCTATGAATATTTACCATGTGCCAGGCATGGTATTCAGTACTAGGGACATAGTTCTTGTTCTCAAGAAGCTCACAGTATAATAAGGGAGATGACAGAGAACTAAACAGATAATTACAATCAACTGAGAAAAATATGCCCTGGGTAAGCTGTCCCTGGAGGCCCCACAGGTATCAAGCAACGGCAAGGCAGTCTGAGAACGTGGGGTCAGGTAAGCACAGAGGAGGTGCACATACCTTTTCCTCTGGGCCTCAGAGGGGTCTCAGACCAGGTCAGAGCATAAAGGAGAAGCAGGGAGTGAGGAAAGTGAATTGCACAGAGAATGTGCAAAGCCCAAAAGAATAAAAATGGCTGGAACAGAGAGAGAGAGAGAGACTCTCTCTCTCTCTCTCTCTCTCTCTCTCTCTCTCTGTGTGTGTGTGTGTGTGTGTGTGTGTGTGTGTGTGTGTGTGTGTGTGTGTGTGTGTGTGTGTGGAAGGAGAACATCTCTAGAGATGAGACTTGTCCAATAGGGGAAAATTTCTCCCTCTACCCCTCTTGAGTTCTTGTATATAGATTAATAATAAAATTAACATAAGACACACTAACAGGAGAAAAAGAAACAAATTTAATTTGTGCACATGGAGGTATCATAGAAATAGGACCTAAGAAGTGGCCAAAGCAGGCAGCTTTATACTTTTGTAGCTAAAGAAACAATAAATTTGAAAGGAATTAACAGGGCAATGAAACTGAAGTTTGAGTGCTTTGCTAGTAAGGAATTTAAACCAAGTTTGGATTTGAGTATCAAATTTGTAAAGAAGTAACAAGATTTGTTTGTAAAGGCTTCTAGGCCCAGAATTCCCTATCTCTGGTGATGAGGATGTCTCTCTACCTCACATACAGGAAGGGAACCTTCCACTTGGGAGATGTATTTCCTGACTTCAGAGAGAAACAGCCCCTCTTGCATTGGCTATTTCTTAAGTACCTTTAATTCAAAATAATCAACATATTATTTGAGGTATATTTGGGGATATCCTGATCTGGGACCCAACAGATTGCAGAAGAAAGCAGAGGCCTGTATTATGCTAAGGAGTTCCAATTCAGTCCTAAGGGCACTAGGAGGCACTGAAGAACTTAAGCAGGGAGAAAACTTGGTCAAATTTTCATTTAGAAATGACATTCTGGAGACGAGGCCAAGATGGCGGAGTAGTAGGATGCTCATGACTCATCCTCTCCCACAGATACACCAAGACTCACATCCACAGACCCACTCAGCCAACCAGAGCACCCTCAGAACTCCAATAGAACACCGTCCTCTTCAAAAGACAAAGACGCCGAAAATCTATTTTATTCCTACATAGGCATTAGATGGATAAATAAATAAACTCCTTTAAGGACCACAATAGATAACTGATACTCCATAAGCCACAGTGCCAGAGAAATATGAGCAAGATGAAGAAGCAGAGGAACCACTCCCAATTAAAAGAACAAGAGAAATCCCCTGAAAGAATGATCAATGAAATAGACATTGACAGCCTACTAGATCAAGATTTCAAAAAAGGAGTAATCAAAGTATTGAAGGAACTAAAAGAGATAGTGTTTAGAGATAAAATATGTCAAAAATGAAACCGAAGCTATAAAGAAGAGCCAAGTAGAATTGGTAAACTCATTGGCTGTGATGAGAACGGATCTGAAGGCTGTGCAAAGCAGACTAGATAACACAGAGGAACGAATTAGTGACCTAGAAGACAGGACAACAGAAAGCACCCAATCAGAACAACTGCAAGACAAACAAATAAAAACAAATGAAAGCAACATAAGAGACCTGTGGGATAATATAAAGCGTGCCAATCTTTGCATAATAGGGGTCCCAGAAGGGGAAGAAAGATCAAAGGGAATTGAAAAGGTTTTTGAAGAAATCATGACTGAAAACTTCCCAAACTTAAAGAAGGAATCAGATATCCAAGTACAGGAAGTTCAAAGGTTCCCAAACAGGAAGAACCCAAACAGACCCACACCAAGACATATCATAATCAAGATGGCCAGAGTCAAGGATAAAGAAATGATCCTAAAGGCAGCAAGAGAAAAGCAAAGAGTGAGTTACACGGGAATCCCCATAAGGCTCTCAGCTGATTTCTCTACACAAACACTAAAGGCCAGAAGGGAGTGGCAAGATATATTCAAAGTCCTGAATGAAAAAAAAGATGCAGCCTAGGATACTTTATCCAGCAAGGCTATCCTTTAGTATAGAAGGCGAGATAAAGAATTTCACAGACAAGCAAAAACTAAAAGAGTTTAGCAACACTAAACCCATGCTAAAAGAAATAATGAAAGGTCTACTCTAACTAGAAAAGCAGCAGGATGCTACAGAAATGAGAACCTCATAACTGGAAAGATGATAACTCATGAATTACAAATAAAATAAACTTGAAATTGTGAAGGAAGACATCTAAATCATTAAGAGTCAGAGAGGGAAGCAAGAAGATATAGAGTTTTTTTTTCTTTCTTTTTTAAATTTTTTGTTTTCGGTAGGATGGGTTCTAGATATAGTAACGGGCTAATAGACTTACAGAAAAGGGTAACCACAAGCCAAAAACTTACAAGGGAGTCACAAAAACTAAATAAAATCCATGTTAATACAAAGGAAAATTACCAAACCACAAAAGGAAGAAGAAAGGAACAAAGAGGAAATACCAAATCAACTGCAAAGATAAGTTCAAAATGGCAATAAACACACATCTATCATTAATTACTGTAAATGTTAATGGACTAAATGCTCCAGTCAAAAGACATAGAGTGGCAGACTGGATAATAAAGCAAGAACCTTCAATATGCTGCATACAAGAGACCCACTTTAGGAAGAAGGACACATATAGATTGAGAGTGAAAGGATGGAAAAAGATATTCCAGGCAAATGGAAAAGCCAAAAAAGCAGGTGTTGCAGTACTGATTTCAGACAAAATAGACTTTAAAACAAAGGCCATAAAGAAAGATAAAGAAGGACATTATATAATGAGTAAAAGAGTGATACAAGATGAGGATATTACACTCATTAATATATATGCACCCAATATAGGAGGACCTAAATACATAAAACAATTACTAACAGACCTAAAGGAGGATATTGATGGGAATACAATCATAGTTGGAGATTTTAACACCGCATTAACATCACTAGACAAATCTTTCAGACAGAAAATAAATAAGGCAGCAGAGAAACTAAATAATACAATAGAAAAATTAGATTTGGTGGATATTTTCAGAGCATTACACCCCCCAAAAATAGGATATACATTCTTTTCAAGTGTATATGGAACATTTTCTAGGATTAATCATGTACTTGAGCACAAAAGAAACCTCAACAATTTTAAGAAGATAGAAAGTATCTCAAGCATCTTTACTGACCACAATGCCATGAAACTAGAAATCAACTACAGAGAAACAAAGGAGAAAAAAAGGAAAGCATGGAGATTAAACAATATGCTATTAAAAAACCAATGGGTCAATGAGGAAATCAAAACTGAAATTAAAAAATACATTGAGACAAATGAAAATGAAAGCACAACCACACAAAATTTATGAGACACAGCAAAGGCAGTGCTAAGAGGGAAGTTTATAGCCATACAAGCCTTCCTCAAAAAAGAAGAACAATCTCAAATAAACAATTTAACCCACCAACTAAAAGAACTATAAAAAGAGGAACAAAAAACCCCAAAGGCAGCAGAAGGAAGGAAATTATAAAGATCAGGGAGGAAATAAATAAAATAGAGATTTTAAAAACCATAGAAAAAAATCAATCAAACCAAAAGCTGTTTTTTTGAAAAAGTAAATAAAATCGACAAACTTCTGGCCAAACTCACAAAGAAGAAAAAAGAGAGAGAACAAATTAGCAAAATAAGAAAGGATAATGGAGAAATTACAACAAATAAAATAGAAATACAGAATATCATACAAGAATATTATGAAAAACTATATAGAACCAAACTGGATAACCTAGAAGAGATGGACAAGTTTCTGGAAACATACTGTCCACCGAGACTGAATCAAGAAGAAACTGACCAGTTGAACAAACCGATCACTAGAAATGAAATCGAAATAGCAATAAAAAAAAAAAAAAAAAAAAAACCCTACAAATAAAAGTCCAGGACCGGACAGCTTCACTGGAGAATTCTACCAAACATACAAAGAAGAACTCATACCAGTTCTTCTCAAACTCTTCCAGAAGATTTAAAAGGAGGGAATACTCCCAAACTCATTCTATGAAGCCACTATCACCCTGATACCAAAATCAGGCAAAGACACTACCAAAAAAGAGTATTATAGGCCAATATCACTGATGAACATAGATGCCAAAATCCTCACCAAAATATTAGCAAATAGAATCCAACAACACATAAAAAAGATTACACATCATGACCAAGTGGGGTTCATCCCAGGAACACAAGGGTGGTTCAACATATGCAAATCAATCAATGTAATACATCACATCAACAAGAGAAAGGAGAAAAACCACATGATCATCTCAATAGATGCAGAAAAAGCATTTGATAAAATTCAACACCCATTTATGATAAAAACTCTCACCAAAGTGGGTGTAGAGGGAACATAACTCACCATAATAAAAGCTATATATGACAAACCTACAGCCAGCATAGTAGTCAATGGTGAAAAACTCAAACGCTTCCCAACTGAAATCTGGGACAAGACAAGGATGCCCACTATCACCACTCCTATTCAACATAGTCCTGGAAGTCCTAGCCACAGCAATCAGGCAAGAGAGAGAAATAAAAGGGGTCAAAATTGGAAAAGAAGAGGTAAAAGTGTCACTATATGCCGACGACATGTTACTTTATGTAGAAAACCCTAAAAGGTCCACACAAAAACTAGAGCTGATCAAAGAATTCAGCAAGGTAGCGGGTTACAAGATTAATGTTCAAAAATAAGTTGCATTTCTTTACACTAATGATGAATCAACAGAAAAAGAAAAGAAACAATCCCCTCTAAAATAGCACCCAAAGTAATAAAATACCTAGGAATAAATCTAACCAAGGAGGTGAAAGACTTATATACAGAAAACTATAAACCATTGATGAAGGAAATTAAAGAAGACTTCTTCTTGGATTGGAAGAATCAATATTGTTAAAATGGTCACACTGCCCAAGGCAATCTGCAGATTTAATGCAATCCCTATCAAATTACCCAGGATATATTTCACAGAACTAGAACAAATCATAATAAAATTTATATGGAACCATCAAAGACCTAGAATTGCCAAAGCATTACTGAAGAAAAAGAAAGAGTCTGGAGGGATAACTCTCCCAGACTTCAGACAATACTATAGAGCTATAGTCATCAAAACAGCATGGTATTGGTACAAAAACAAACATATAGACCAATGGAACAGAATAGAGAGCCCAGAAATGAACCCACAAAATTTTGGTCAACTAATCTTTGACAAAGGAGGCAAGAATACACACTCTTCAGCAAATGGTGTTGGGAAAATTGCACAGCAGCATGTAAAGCACTGAAGCTAGAACACTCCCTTACACCATACACAAAAATAAACTCAAAATGGATCAAAGACTTAAATATAAGAAAAGATACAATAAACCTCCTAGAAGAAAATATAGGCAAAACATTATCTGACATACATCTCAAAAATGTTCTCCTAGAATAGTCTACTCAAGCAATAGAAATAAAAGCAAGAATAAACAAATGGGACCTAATGAAACTTACAAGCTTCTGCACAGCAAAGGAAGCCATAAGTAAAACAAAAAGACAAGCCACAGAATGGGAGAAAATCTTTGCAAACGAAACCGACAAATGCTTAATCTCCAGAATATATAAGCAGTTCATATGACTTAATAAGAAACAACCAAACAACCCAATACAAAAATGGGCAGAAGACCAAAACAAGCAATTCTCCAAGGAAGACATACAAATAATCAATAGGCACATGAAAAAATGCTCCATATCACTAATTATCAGAGAAATGCAAATCAAAACTACAATGAGGTATCACCTCACACCAGTCAGAATGGCCATCATTCAAAAATCCACAAATGACAAATGCTGGAGAGGCTGTGGAGAAAGGGAAACCCTCCTACACTGCCGGTGGGAATGCAGTTTGGTGCAGCCACTGTGGAAAACAGTATGGAGATTCCTCAGAAGACTAGGAATAGACTTGCCATATGACCCAGGAATCCCACTCCTGGGCTTATATCCAGAAGGAACCCTACTTCAGGATGACACCTGCACCCCAATGTTCATAGCAGCACTATTTACATTAGACAAGACATAGAAACAGCCTAAATGTCCATCAATGGATGACTGGATAAAGAAGAGGTGGTATATTTATACAACAGAATACTACTCAGCCATAAAAACCAACAACATACCACCATTTGCAGCAACATGGTTGCTCCTGGAGAATGTCATTCTAAGTGAAGTAAGCCAGAAAGAGAAAGAAAAATACCATATGAGATATCTCATATGTGGAATCTAAAACAAAGAAACAAACAAACAAACAAAGCATAAATACAAAACAGAAATAAACTCATAGACATAGAATACAAACTTGTGGTTGCCAAGGGGGTGGAGGGTGGGAAGGGATAGACAGGATTTCAAAATTGTAGAATAGATAAACAAGATTATATTGTATAGCACAGGGAAATATACACAAGATCTTATGGTAGCTCACAGAGAAAAAAATGTGACAATGAATGTATGTATGTTCAAGTCTAATTGAAAAATTGTGCTCTACACTGGAATTTAACACAACATTGTAAAATGATTAAAAATCAATAAAAAATGTTAAAAAAAAAAAAAAAGAAAGAAAGAAATATCACTCTGGTAGCTGTAGATAGAATGTATGAGAGTAGGACAAAATTGTAATCCAGTTAATCAAGGTTAAAAAGTCTCTACCATCTGGCCCCTCCCTCCTTTTCCAGCCTTTGTTTAGCAGTTGCCTTAGGGGACCTTCCTCTGCTTCAGCCTACACGCCCATTCTTTCCAGCATTTCTGCTACAGTTACTGCTTCCCTGCAGAGAACTTCCGCTTTCTCTCCTCCTGATTTCCCCAAATCTTACCTTTTTCCCTCTTAGTGGATACTTGCAGCTACTGTCCTATATCCCTTCCTCCCTTCTGTAGACCACACTCCTGGACGTGGTGACTGTTTCATATCTTTTCATCACATTTACCACCCGAGAGCCTCACACACAAATAAGAACTCAAGGTGTGTTTAATTTCATTGTTGGTGATTTTAAAAAATGACCCAGCAGGGTTTTAATACCTTAATACCTGCCCTGGGATGGATGTATCCACAAGTGATGGGAATGGCTGGGATTGTGTAATTTCTTGTGGTTCCCCAGCTGCTTTTTCTGCCTGGATAAATCCAGTAATCCTTCCTATAGCATCATCCTATTAGCTTACAAAATTATACTCCCTCTTAAAGGCTAACTCCTTATTGTAAAACAAAGATTTTATCACTTATTTGTACTTCAATCTGAAACAATCTCACTGTTTTTTGGGGGGGGGGGGTTGATCCTTTTTTTTTATCTTAGCCAGGTGGCAACGATGATGTGAGGCTGGAATGAAAAATCAGGAGTCTGGGATTGCAGAGGGATGGTTGGTAATAAGGGTGGAAGCCACCAAGTCAGAAGACAAGCTTTCAAAACTTCTTAGTGGTATAGGGCAGTCACTGAGCAAATCCTCTAGGCTACTGGTTCTCAAAGTGTAGCCCCAAACCAGGAGATCAGCCTCTCCTGGGAACCTGTTAGACACACACAATTTTGGCTTCTTCCCCAGACCTACTCAATCAGAAACTCTAGGGTGGGTCCAACAGTAGTGTTTTAAGCACCACTATTCTCTCCTCTAAAGGGAGAATCTACAAAGAATTTGCACTAAAATCTGAGTTTAGCTATGTCTTCTTCCACCTTTTATGCTTCCTGGGAGCAAAGATAAAAATAAAAATCAGGCATTTCTGAGACCTAAGATTGGTTGAAATAAAAGAGGTTCTATTTAAAAGCCCCATCTCCCACCCCACCCCCAAAATTTTACTGAGTGCCTATGATGTCCCAGCCACAGTCTGATTTACAGGAAATGCAAAGATGAGTGACTATTCCTGCCAGAGAGGAGGCCTGCTCAAGCCTGTGTGTGTGTGTGTGTGCGTGTGTGTGTGTGTGCGCGCGCGCGCGCGCATGCCTTTGTGTGTCTGTGTGTCTGTGCTGGGAACAGTAGTGGAGTGGAAAGTGGGGAATGCTTTTTGGAAATGATGAGTCAGTTGGAAGACTATGTCAAAAAGTGGGAAGGTGCACTCTAGACAAAAAAAAAAAAAAAAAAATCAACAACCTGTAGAAAGTCACAAAGACTCTCTTGTCTGTATCTTGATCCTTCAAGGTATAGCAGAGAATTACAGGAGCCAAACTAGGTAGGAGTTTGATTTTTTATTTTTTCTGCTTGGCATCACTTTGATTTCAGAACTTGAATGAACAAGGGGCATCTGCCTCCTGGTTCCTCTGGATCTTAATCAAAGTGCAACATTGCATCCAACTCCATTTTCTGGCTCTCTTGCAAGGATTTCCCTGAGGCTGCCATTCCCTCTGATGCTTCCTGAATCTCCCCCACGCTTAAATGACCAATCCTCCTCCACCCACAGGTTCCTCAGGGCAGGCTAATCCTGAGAAAAAACTGCTTCTCCTAGTCAACATTTATTTTGACTGCTTTTCTCCAAACAACGAATGTGGTCTTTAGGTGGTTTCCAAAGAAGAATGAGATATCTCCACTCAGAAAAATTACAACCTAGTTCAGAACATAAGATCTTGACTAAATAAATAACAATATAGAATGCAAATCCCTTATCAAAGAATTGTATGATCCTTAAATACTGTAAGAAGTCAGGGGAAGACAAGCTGTTGGGTCAAGTCAAATCCAGCCTGCTGCCTGTTTTTGTACAGCCTATAAGCTAAGAATGATCAATTAAGAAAAAAGATCAAGACACATGAAGATTATATGCAATTCAAATTTCAGTGTTTATAAATAAAGTTTTATTGGAATACAATAACATTCACTCTGTTACATTTTGTGTATGGCTGATTTCTTGTTACAATGGCAGAGTTGAGCAGTTGCAACAAAGACCACGTAGCCTACAAAGTCTGCCATGTTTATTCTCTGGCCCTTTGCTGATAGTGTTCTGACCCTTGCCTCAGTAATTGAGCCCTTTCTTCCTTGTCTTCTTTGTCTCAGGCTCCACCTCCATGAACCATCTCGTCTCTCTCCCTTCGCTCCTCATGGCCAGACTCTGTCTCCCATGGCGTCTCTCTCCTTCCCTTCTATGTCGCCTTTGCTTCCTCTAAACACTCAAATCCCCAGGCTAATTCTCTCACCAAACTTCCCTTTTTCCCTCCAACTCTCCCCACTCCCTCTTCCTCTGAACTTGTCAGAACCTGTCCCTTTAAAGTTAAGCTTTCTGATCTACAGGCTAAACCCTTCATTTCTTATATTCTGTGGATTAAAGCTGAAATAGGAGCCACAGTCAAAGGTTTTCCAAAAGTAACTGAAAAACTTCACAGATTGGCTGCAGAATTTAATAAAGCCATTAAAATCTATCAACCCGCTTTCTGTAAGTTATATCAGCTAGTTCATATGCTTGTCAGTGAAGACTAGGCCCAGCATTAGATTAAAATCAATTGGGGAAAATCCCAAAATATCTCTAGAGTTACAGCAGGGAGACAAGCCTGCTAAATTATGAGATTAGACTCAGATAATTGCTAGGCGGCTTCATAGAGCAATTCCTAGGGCTTTTCCAAAACCTACTGATTGGAACAAAAGTCAGGCTTCCACACAAAAATCTGACAAACCTGTTCATAAATGTTACAATCTACCTTAGGTTGTTTTTAAAGGAAATTCTGGTCTTCCTCCAGATGTTGATTCCATCTGAGGAGCTTTTGATTCTATGTTTACTAATGTGCTGAACTGGGACCCTGCCCTTCCAGCAAAAAGGGCCAAGGTGGGATGGAAAACTATGTCCACTCCAGACTGAGCTAACCTGGCAAAGCAACTCTCCTGTACTCTTTAGATAAGCCGCTAAAAGGAAGACCTGCAAGATTATTAAACTTCAACTCCAACAGATGAGGTCTCCTAAGTAAAACCAAACACTTCCTAAGTTTCTGCTATAATTGCAAAGATTCGGGATACTGGAAAAGAGATTGTTGTAAATTTAAGTGTGTTAGATGCCTTCACCCTCCAACCAGTCTTTCCAATGTCCTCTCAATTTTTAATTGTGTGACTCCTTGGAACGACAAGGACCCTTCCCAAGCTTCCCTTTTAATCAGCTTAGAGAAACATTTCTCCAGACTGGGAACTAAAACAGTTCAAATAGTGGGGCTCTCAGGTCACCCTCAAGAAGTTCCCATCTCTGAACTTACTCCCTTTTGTTTAGCCCCTTTGAGAGATTCTCACCCTTTCACCTTAGTTCTTCTGTTCCTATCCATTTGTTAGGACAAGACTTCTTAGAGAAGCATGGTGCCAGAGTTTTCTCCCAAAAGGGGGAAATAGTTCTGGAAATTGACAGCAGTCATCAAAGTAACTCACCAGGTGAGTTAAATGACACATTAACATCTTTTATTTGTTCCATCTCTGATGATACTAGAGCAGATTCTTGCAACACTGATCATTTTTCCCTATTAAATCAGCTACCACTTTCCTTATGGGCAAAATCTCCAACTAATGTTGGCAAAATTCCCAGTGCATCTCCCATCAAGATTCAAATAAATCTCTTAAAACTCTCTTTCCAGCATTAACACCCTATAAGAAAAGAAGCACTTCAAAACATAAAACCAACAATGGAAGATTATAAGTCTCAAGTCTTTATTATCCCTTGCACTAGCCCCTGTGACATTCCCATTTTACCTGTGAGAAACCCTAAAGTCCACAGTGGAGATTTGTCCAGGACCTCTGGGCAACAAACAACAGCGTTATCTCTTGACACCCCGTTGTTCCTAACCTCCATGCATCATCAACACCCATTCCCACTGGAAGTGGCTTTTTTTACTTTAACTGATGTATGCACAGCGTTCTTTAGTATTCTAGCTGATGAAGATAGCCAATACCTTTTTGCCTTCACTTGAAAGGAAAACAATTCACCTGGACAGTAATATCTTAGGGTTTTACTGAGAGTCCTTATTTCTTTCAAATCCTGAAGGCTGATCTGGATGATGGGAAGCTCCCTAGAGGTTCAACTTTTTGCACTATGAGGATGGCTTGCCCCTTTCCTCTCTTTCTCAAGCCTCCTCATAGGAAGACAGCATCCATTTGCTAAAACTTTTAGCCTTAAAGGGACATGAGGTCTTCAAACAAAAAAAAACTTGTTTGATAGTTAGGGCATTGGATATCAGAACAAGGATTACACCTAGATTCAGATAAACTTCATAGGTTTGGTATTTATTGTATCAGATATGAGAAAAAAGGCTGTACCTAGACTCAGATAGACGACTTCAGCTAGATTCAGATAGACTTCAGCTAAGTTTCCCAAAACCCAAAGCTGAGTTCCAACTGTGAGGTTTTCTTGGGTAAATTGGCTAGCATCAAAATTGGATTCCACGTTTCTCTCCTGTAGCCAAATCTGTATGTTTTACTCAACAGTAACAACTCTAACCCAAGTTTGTGGGAAGGACTGGACAACGTGGCTTTTAAGGCCTTTAAGGGGAGGTTGACAAGCCCAACTGCCCTTGCGCATCTCAATTATCAGATTCCTTTTTACCTTTTTGTATCTGAAAAGGAAGAGAATGCCCTAGGGGCACTCACCCAGAACACAGGCACCACCATTGACCCACAGACAGCAGCTGGACCCTGTGGTGAGCTGATAGCCTCCTTGCCTTACAGGCATTACTGTCACTGCCCTTTTGGTTGAGGCCACTGAGGAAATTATTGTGAGTTCCCTTTTAACCATCTTTGTACCTCATGCAGCAGAAGCCCTCCTGAATTCTCATCACATCCAACATTTCTCAGCCCACTGCCTGACCTCCTATGAACTCCATGTGTTAACTGCCTCTTACGTAACTCTTTTATATTGTAATAACCTTAGTCCAGCTACTTTTCTCCCTTCTGTCATGGGTGAAGTCCCTCATAACTGTTTAATGATGACAGACCACCCCCTGGCTCTTTGTAATGCCCTACAGGAAACTCCACTGAGTAACATTGACATCTCATGATTCACTCATGGTCCATATTTAAAATGGTGCTGCGTGTGCCGTCACAAGTCCTTCTGATGTTGCTGAGGGAGAATCTTTACCAATGGCTGCTTTGGCCCAACAGGCTGAGTTATATACACTCTGTACACAGGCTTGTGCTTTAGCCAAGGACAAACCTGCCAACGTTTATACAGATAGTAGATATGCTTTTGGAAAAGCTCATAATTTTGAAAAGTTGTAGAAGCAACCTGGCTCCCCTACTTCCAGTGGAAATAAAATTTAAGATAACTTTTATGTTCAGAATTATTAAATGCAATACTGTTAACCTGTCTCTTAAGCTATTATTAAGTTTCCAGTGTATTCTAAACTTGACTCTCTGGGAGCTAGGGGAAAATCACCTTGCTGTTTTATTTCTGCAAGGAATGCTGCCCTTAAAGGGACCAACAGCAGCCAAAAGTCTGTCATGACACAAAGGGATATTTCCCCAAGTAATAATTTAGGGGTGGAAACTGGCTAGAAATTCCCAGCAATTGGCCTCAAAAAGAAAAAAAAAAAAAAAGGAAAAATACGATTTAAAATTCAACAATTATTGGTTTGATAAAAGAACACTCTGGTTTGGACCAAGTAACAACCCAGTCCTACTAGAGACTCTAAAATTCCTACCCTTCACCACTGTACATGCACTAAATCATTGAACTACTGACAAAATGATAGCTTTCGTGAATCAGTATTGGTGGGGAGACATTAACAAGACCGCAAAAAGTGCTTAAGTCATTTGTCCCACTTGTTCAAAGTACATCCCAGGGAAGCCTGTTCATACCACTCCTGGACTTTTTAAACTGCCTAGTGGACCATTAGAGGTCTGGCAAGTGGATTGCATACAATTTTCTCCACCTAGAGGATGCAGTTATGTTTTAGTCATCTCTGTCTGTTTTCACACTGGACTGAAGCTTTCCCCTCAGACAGACTACTGCGTCTTCTATGGCTAAAGTCGTTTTAGAAAACATTATCCCTACCGGGGAACCCCTCTCAAACTTCATAGTCATCTAGGAATCTATTTTACTCGCCAGGTGCTTTGACAAGTCTGCACTGTTTGGCTGGTTTTACAATACGTTCATTGTGCTTACCAGCCTCAATTCTCTGACTTGGTGGAACCCAGTAAAAGCATTAAGACAATTAGCAAGATATGTGAAGGCCCTCCAAATACCTTGGCAAAAAGCACTGCAGTTGGTCCTTTTAAATCTCTGATCCACCTCTTTTGGAACTCATATACTCTTATCCTTTGAGATGGTCACAGGACACCCAATGAATTTTGGCTTCTGCTTGTTTTGAAACATGAAACTGATAAAAGGAGAGATAATCTAATATTGCAAAGGCCTAATTGCTTCTATTAAAAATCCTCGTGTTTTGGTAGAGCGCTCCTTCCACAGTATGCCCCTGAGAGACAAAGACAAGGGCGTCATACCTTGCAACCTGGAGATCTCATCTACTGAAAAAGACACCTCCAGAAGAACTGTCCTCAACCTTATTGGAACTATGGCTAACCAACACTTGTGCCGCCTAACCCCAAGGAATAGACTCTTGGGCTTCAGTGGCATACCTAAGGAAGGCACCAAACCCTGACTATACCTACACGTCACTGGTGATCTGAAAGTAAACATTTTCCTGAATTGAAGGAGATGAAATCTGATAAAACAGCTTTCCCAAGATACCCAGATGAGGCTTGCTGGAAGTTTGTCACCAAACTTCGGATAATCAGATGATCTCCAATATCTATGATCTTGATAAAATACAAACTTTAGACTAAAAGTGCTTGAGATTTCTCCCTCCAAACCCTCCTTGTTACTTGGATGTAACCTTAATGGGTTTCAATTTGCGTACTTTCCCTCTGATGTGAGACACTAAACCAGGAAAGCCCTTCCTGACATTGAGGGACAAAAAGTTGCTGAAATTAGAAAACTTGATTCTTCTTTTTTTTTTAATTGAAGTATATTTGACCTACAATATTGTGTTAGTTTGTGGTATACAACACAGTCATTCAGCAATTCTTTTTCATATTCTTTTCCATTCTAGGTTATTATGAGATATTGCATACAGTTTCCTGCGCTATACAGTAGTACAACTATTGTTTATAGTTAAACTATAAACCTTGCTTTTAGTTATAGTAGTTAGTGTTTGCTAATTCCAAACTCCTAATTTATCCCTCCCCACCCCTTTCCCTTTTGGTAACCATATATACCACATTTTCTTTGTCCATTCATCTGTCAATGGACATTTATGTTGCTTCCATATTTTGTCCATTGTAGATAGTGCTGTTATGAACATTTAAGTGCATGCATCTTTTCAAATTAGAGTTTTCTCTGTATATATGCCCAAGAGTGGCAGTGCTGCATAACATGATACCGCTATTTTTGGTTTATTAAGGAATTTCCATACTGTTTTTCATAGTCACCAGATTATACACCCAACCTAACTGGCTGCATCAAATTATATTCCCACCCACAGTGCAGGAGGGCTCCTTTCCCTCCACACCCTTTCCAACATTTATTATTGGTGGACTTTTAAATGATGGGCATTCTGCCCAGTGTGAAGTATTATCTCATTGTAATTTTGATTTCCATTTCTTTTATAATTAGTGACGTTGAGCATCTTTTCATGTGCCTATTGGCCATCTGTATGTCTTTGGAGAAATGTCTATTTAGGTCTTTTGCCCATTTTTTTTTTTTTTGATTGGACTGTTTGTTTTTGTTGTTGAGTTGTATGAGCTATTTGTATATTCTGGAGATTAAGTCCTTGTCAGGCTCATCATTTGCAAATATTTTCTCCCAGTCCCTAGGTTGTCTTTTGTTTTATTTATGGTTTCCTTTGCTGTACAAAAGCTTACAAGTTTTGACTAGGTCCCATTTGTTTGTTTTGCTTTCATTTCTATTGCCTTGGTAGGCTGCCATAGGAAAACATTTGTATCAAAGGATGTTTTGCCTATGTTCTCTTTTAGGGACTTGTGGAGTCTTGTTTTACGTTTAAATCTTTAAGTCACTTTGAGTTTATTTTTGTGTATAATGTCAAGGAGTGTTGTAACTTCATTGATTTACATGCAGCTGTCCAGCTTTCCCAACCCCACTTGCCAAAGGAACTGTCTTTTCACCATTGTATATTCTTGCCTTTTGTGTCAAAGATTAACTGACCATAGGTGTGTGGGCTTACTTCTGGGCTGTCTATTCTGTTCCATTGATCCAAATGTCTAGTTTTGTGCCAGTACCATGCTGTTTTGATTACTGTAGCTCTCTGGTATTGTCTGAAGTCTGGGAGGATGTGCCTCCAGTTTTGTTCTTTTTCCTTAAGTCTGCTGTGGAAATTCTCAGACTTTTATGTTTCCATATAAATTTTAGTATTATTTGTTCTAGTTCTGTGAAAAATGTCATAGGTAATTTGTTGGGGATTGCCTTAAATCCGTAGATTGCTTTGGGTAGTATGACTATTTTAACAATATTAATTCTTCCAATCCAAGAGCATGGAATACCTTTCTATTTCTTTAAATCATCTTCAGTTTCCTCTATCAATATTTTATAGTTCTCAGTGTATAAGACTCACCTCCTTGGTCAGCTTTATTCCTAAGTAATTTTTAATGTATTTTTAAAGGGATTTTTTTTTTTACTTTTGTTTTCTGGTATTTCACTGTTGGTGCAAAGATGTTAAACTTGTAACCTGTCACCTTGCTGAATTTGTTTATCAGTTCTAGTACTTTTGTGAGCAGTCTTTAGGGTTTTCTATATCATGCCGTGTGCATTCAGTGACAATTTTACCTCTTCCCTTCCAAATTGGATCCTTTTTATTTCTTTTTCTTGTCTGATTGCTATGGATATGTCTATCAATACCATGTTGAATAGAAGTGGTAAGATTGGGCATCCTTGTCTTATTCCAGATTTTAGCAGGAAAGATTTCAGCTTTTCATGGTTGAGTATTATGTTGGCTGTGGGTTTGTCATAAATAGCTTTTATTATGTTGAGATAAGTTCCCTCTACATCCATTTTAGTAAGAGTTTTTATCATGAGTAGATGTTGAATTTTATCAAATGCTTTTTCTGCATCTATGGTCATGTGATTTCTTTCCTTTCTTTTGTTGATGTGATAAATCACATTGATTGATTTACATATATTGAAACATCTTTGTGACCCTGGGATGAACCCAACTTGATCATGATGTATGATCTTTTTTATATGTTGCTGCATTCTGCTTGCTAATATTTTTTGAAATTTTTGCATCTATATTCATAAAAGATATTAGCTTTTAATTATCTTTCTTTGGTAGTTTCTTTGATTTTGGTATCGGGGTGATGGTGGATTCATAGAATGAGTTTAGAAGTGTTCCCTCCTCTTCAACCTTTTGGAAGACTTTGAGAAAGATTGGTAGAAGCTCAAGAATTTGTATGTTTGATAGAATTCCCCAGTGGAGCCATCTGGTCCTGGACGTTTGTTGGCAAGGTGATTTTTTGAATTATCAATTCTATTTCACTTCTAGTGATTGGTTTATTCAAATTATCTATTTCTTCTAGATTCTGTTTTGATGGACTGTTTGCTTCTAGAAACTTGTCCAAATTTCTTCTAGGTTGTCCAATCTGTTCATTCTCTGAAGGCTTTTTGTATATATGTGGTATCAATTGTTATTACTCCTCTTTCATTTTATTTTGTTAATTTGGACCTCTCTCCTTTCCTCTTGGTAAGTCTGGCCAGAAGTTTGTTCATTTTGTTTACTTGATCAAAAAACTAGCCCTTGGTTTTATAGATTTCTTCTATTGTTTTTTAATCTCTATTTTATTTATTTCCTCTCTGATCTTTATTGTTTATTTCCTTTTGCTGACTTTAGATTTTGCTTGTTCTTGTTTTTCTTATCTTTTAGGTAGTAGGCTAGTTCATTTGAGATTTTTCTTGTTTTTTTGAGGAAGGTCTCTATCATTATGAACTTCCCTCTTAGCACCACTTTTACTGCATCTCATAGATTTTGTATTGTTGTCAGAAAAACCTGATTCTTTACCAGCAATGCTTTTAGGGAAAGATCATGATGAAAAGCAGTAAATGTAAAAATTTAATAAACTGAAACCTCAATTAAATGGAGTTGGGAGACCAGAAGTGGGACTCACATGCCCTGCAATGATAGCAAAGCACAATGGGAAGAAAACTCTTCTTTCTTGGCAGCAACTCAGCCAATGAAATCCATAAACTCTTTGTTTACTATAGCCCTCCCAGCTTCCTTCCCCCCTCTATAAAAGAATTATTCCCTTGCTGTGTGAGGACTTGCACATGGCTTACTATGGATATAGAAGCTAACTTGCAATTTTCTGCTAATTCTGAATAAATCCATCCTTGCTGGAGATATATCTGATAGCCTATTTGTTTCAGGTCAACAATTGCTATATTAGCTAAGAGCAGGTAGAGATCTTCAGTAGTTAAGCAAGTTTTCTTTAAAAAATGAGCATACAGCTGGGTTTTGAAAATTGGGTAAAATTAATAAAGGAGAGTATCAAAGTATATTAGTTTTAAAAAAGTTAAAATCATGACTTATATAAAGATTTATTCAATTAATTAATGAGCATCAGTAGGATTGTAAATTTAGTCCAAAGAATACTTGAGAAACTAAGTTTGTATAAATTTGGGGAAAAAAAGAATGTTAGAAAAGTTCAGTTTAGGTATAAAACTGATTATATTCTACAAGGCAATAAAATCATAATCATTGGGGTTATCTTTTCTACTGGTCAGAAATTGTTGATATTGCTGATAGGCAAAAAATTATAAATTAATGTGTAGCTTCACCAACTGTAAAATTTTAATCAATAGTGAATAACAAGTCAAGTTAAAAATACATTCTGCTACATGATTAAATACTCCTTGGTGAACCAGTTAAAATATGCTCTGATAGGACACTGAAAGGTCATGCTGTCCTCTCTTCCCCTTAGTTACAAGTTTTGTCTACTTTTTCTTAAAAAAAAGTAAAGAAGAATATTTCTTTAAGGTTTTATTCCCAGCAAATGATGAGAGGCAAAAATGTGAATGAGTTGCTGGGTCTATTTTGGAGGGATGACATAGAAAAGCAGCAGCTAAAGATACCTGGGTTCTACCTACAAGCCAGGAATGAGAGGAAGTGTAAGTGAATAGATTCATATTTCTAAGCAGCTGCTCTTCCTTTTAGTCAGCTTTCTAAACTACATTGTTCATTTGAGGTTCTCAATCAGCAGTCCTCCAATTTCCAAAAGAAAGATTTCAATTTACCCTTTGAAGTGTATTTAATGGGAACATTTTAAAAAAAAAAAAAAAGGAACCAAAAAAAAAAAAAGAAAGAAAAAGTGAATTCATTTTTGCCAAGTTTATTGATAAAATAATGGCATCACATTATTGTTATGATATGCATTTCCTGATTGCTAGAGAGATTCAATATCTTTACATACATGGTTTTCTTTGAGTTTCTTGCTCATAACTTTAGTTTTTAGTATCTCAATATTTCTATTCTTATTTTCTATCTTATCAATCTGAAAAATCTCTTTGATATTTATAAAGAACATGGACTCTCTCCACTACATTCACTGCAAATATTTTCTCCCAGTTGTAATTTTGACTTTGTTTATGGTGCCTTTTACCATTTCAAGCTTTAAGTTTTTAATGTGATAATGTCTGTTCATTTTTTCCTTTTGGCTTTTAGATTTTCTGTGTTGCTAAAACATATCTCCCATACTCTTAAAATTATAGATACATTCTCTTAATTTTTGTCTAACATGTAAAATACTTTCTTTCTTACATTTGAATCTTTAATCAATCCATAATTTAATTTTACATGTGAATAAGAAGATAATATTTTTCTTCTTATAGCCAATTATCCCAAGAATATTGTGCAAAGTAACAATCAAGTCCCCAGTAGAATCAAATGCCACCTTTGTCTATATCAAATTCCCTGTTACTGGCAGCTCTTCCTTTTAGACTTCATTCTGTTTTATAAATTAGTTTTTAATCTCCTGTTAAAAATCCCTGTTTTGATCACAAGCCAGAATTTCTTCAGGTTCCTGTAATTGTGTATATGATTCAGCTACTCACAGCTGTCTAGACGTGTTCCCTGGAAATAATCTGTGGTGTTCCCTGAAGCCCTGGGAACTGATACACAGCTGCACAGCTGCTACCTAGAATAATGTCAGCGTTGGTTTCCTTCTTACATACATCTTTAAATGTGCCCTTTCTATAGGCTAATGCTTTCTAAATGTGAGTTAATTAACCAGCCAGATGTTTAAGTAGATAAAACATAAAAATTTGGTTTGTGGCTACCAAAGGGTACTATTTCAGTATGAAAACTGAGCATGCACACCTTCACTTAATACAGCATTCATTCAACATTGAGAACCTACTGTGTCACAGTTACATTCTAGATACTGAGGATGTAACAGCAATCAAAACAGACAAAAATTCTTACCGTTGTGGGGCAAGTTGGAGGAGACAGGGAATAAATAGTTATGTAAATGTTTTTTAACTTTGTTTTTAATTGGGATAAAACATATATAGTAAAGTATACAAATCTTAAGCATACAGCTCAATTAATTTTACATATGTCTATATCTGTGTAACTGCTACCTAGATCAAGATAGACTATTTCCAGCATCCCAGCCTTCCTTATTCTTTCTTCCTGTGTTGGAACACCGATGGGACCAAGCAGCAAAGATGCATAGGGACCTTCAGGAACAAGCAAGAGCTTGCTGGCATGCTACTGCTCCAGAAGACCCACAGTACAGCTTGGTTGATACAGCTTGGCCATCTCTCCTTTTGAAGGGAGAAAGAATGGAGCATAAGTCCAACATTCTGATTTTTCAGGGAGGTGCCCAAGGGACTAGATTCTGTCTTGCTCAGCTCAGTGCTTATGGGATATGACATACTCTAGAAGCCTGGGGACCAGTAAAAGCAAAGGAAACCTGGGTGGATTGAAGGAGCTCCAGAGAACCTGTATTACCATAGACAGACCTGAGGAAGCAAGAGATGACAAGCTCCTAAGAAAAGAAAGCAGCAAATTCATCTATTTCAGAATTTGTATGTGCAAGCCTAGAGAAGATTGATCCATAGAAAAGGTTTGAAAGACCCCCCACAGTCTGTAGGTTGTCTGATTGGTAAAGGTTTTTCCCTATACAAAGTCAGTCCATAAATACTGGGAGAGGTGGCTATTTTTAACATGTGTGAATCTCAAAACAAAGTTACAAGGCACATGAAGAAACTAGGACATGTGGCCCAATTAAAGGAACAAAATAAATTTCAGAAATTGACCCTGAAGAACCTGAGGTATATGAATTACTTGACAAAAAATGCAAAATAACCATCATAAAGATACTCAACTAGCTCAGGAAAATGAAGAAAATGGGACTATAAACAGAGATAGAAAATATACAAAAGGAATTAAACAGAAGTTCTGGAGCTAACTGACTCACAAACATAGAGAACAAACGTATGGCTACCAGGGGTTAAGGGGGGTGGGAAGGGGTAAATTGGGAATTCAAAAGATGCAGTTCCTTTGGAGTGATGGAAATGTTAGCTATCTTGACTGTGTGGTGGTGGTTTCATGCGTGTATACATCTAACAAAATTCACCAAATTGTACATCTGAAATATGCATCGTTTACTGTACACAACCATACCACAGTAAAGGTGTTTTAAAAAATAAATTCTGGAGCTGAAGACTATCATAATTGAATTGAAAATTTTACTGAAGGTGTTCAACAACAGACTTGATCAAGCATAAGAAGAATCAGTGAACTTAAGACAGGCCATTTGAAGTTATCCAGTTATATAACAAGGATAATAAATGAACAAGCATAAAATCTAAGGGACTGATGGGACATCCTAATGAAGATCAATACACACATTATGAGAATTCAAAAATAAGAGAAAGAAAGGAGAATAAAGTTTATTTAAAGAAAAAAATGGCCACAAACTTCCCAAATCTAGAGAAGGAAATGGGCATCCAGATCTCAGCACAAACCTGGAGAAAGAAGTAGTCATCAGGATCCAAGAAGAAAGAAGTGGACATTCAAATTCAAAATGCCTACAGATTCCAAATACGATACACCTGAAAAGTCTCTATCAAGAAAACTATAATCAAACTGTCAACAGTCAAAGACAAAGAGAGAATTTTAAAAGAGCTAAAGGAAATTATAGGTACTAAGTATATACTAAAGAGCCCCTGTAAAGCAACTGGCAGATTTCTCAGCAGAAACCTTGCAGATCAAAAGGTAATGGGATATACTAAAGCACTGAAAGAGAAAACTGCCAATCAAGAATATTCTATCTGGAGAAACTATCCTTCAAAAATAAGGAAATAAAGACTTTCCCAAATAAACAAAAGCTGATGGAGTTCATCATCACTAGAAAGGCTTGACAAGAAAGATTAAAGGGAATTTTTCAAGTTGAAACAAAAGGATTGTGAGGTAGCAACATGAAAACACATGAAGGTACAAAAGTCATTGTTAAAAGCAAATATGTAGGCAAATAAAGAATACTGTAATATTGTAAGAGTAGTGTCTAAATCACTTTTAATTCTGGCATAACTATAGAATATTTTTGTCTTTAGAAATATTAACAGCCACAGCAATTTTTTTTCTTTCCCTATGGGACAATCTATCCATTCTATCCAGAGTATTTCAACCTCTCTCTCCTGGTCTGAAATATAATCCAACTCTCAGTACTGAAACTTCATGTGACAACCAAGCATATGCTTCAAAAGTCTGGGCCATGTTGTCCTCTAATTAACATAATATACTAGAAAAAAAGACATGAATTGTTTCTGTTACCTCAAATAATCCCTTTGCTCTTTTGCATCGGTCTCCCTCTCCCACTCGCAGCCCCTGGCAACCATCAATCCGATTTCCGTCTCCATGCTTTAGTCCTTTCTGGAGTATCATAGAAACGAACTGTGCAGTACATAACCTTTTGTGTCTGCCTTCTCTCACGTTTTAAGATTCATCCATTTTGTCAGATGTATCCAAAGTGGTTTGTATTTTTTTAATCACTGAGTAGAATTCTTTGTTGCTGCTGCTGCTGCTGCTGCTGCTGCTGCTGCTGCTGCTGCTGTTGTTGTTGTTGTTGGGGAGAGGTAATTGGGTTCGTTTATTTGTTTGTTTTTGGTGGAGGGATTGAACCCAGGCCCTTGTGCATGCTAGGCATGCACTCTGTCACTGAGCTACACCCTCCCCGCCTTGAGTAGCATTCTAATTTGTTTTGAGTTTTTCAAGAATTTGGCTGCAATCCTTCAGGTAACAGTGTACTAAGGACACCCAATATTGATACTCCCCCAAATCAAACCCAACACCTGAGAAGCAGAAGCCATCTTGAATCACAAGCAGGTTCAGAGGGAAGTCAATCTCCAAAGTCAAGCAGGTTTCTTTGCTGGATGATTTTGCTTAGATGACTCTGTGGAGGACTGAGGAGGTTTCGGTTGGAACACAACCCTTCCCAAAGCAGGAATAGAACCAAGGTGTGCAGTCTATCATTAGGTGAAATGAAGTTCTTGCTCACTGGTGAAGGGGAAAATAAAAGCAAATTGTAAACCTCTCATCCAAGCCACTGGTTTTCAGTCCCGGCTGAGCATCAGAAATATATTAGAGACTTAAAACATGTATGCATGCCAATCCCTACCCCTAACTCTGACTTTAGAATCTGCAGGTTGGTGCTAGAGTGTGAGCCTTTTAAAACATGGTGATTGCTTCCAATGAATAATCAGGGTTGAGAATCCCAAGTTTGAAGCTCTCCTTGAGCCTGAGAACTTGAATTCTTTAGTGTAGAAGACACTTGAGCTTCACCTTTTCTCATCGATTTCCTCCACTTTTCCTAAGATGATACAAAGACTCTGAGATAGGTCATCTGTGGAGAAGCCAGTGACACCCACATTCACATTTTGTAGGACTGTTAACGAAAGCAAGTTCGTGTGCCCGACACACCATGAGGCCAAACAAACTGAAGAGTTTGGAGCAGAGAAAGGTTTCTCACAGGGCCGAGCAAAGAGGAGGGGGTGGCTCACACCCAAGAAAACCCCAAACTCCTCAAAGGGTTTCAGCAAAGCATATTTAAAGGCCAGGTAAGGGAGGTGTGATAGCAGAGTAAGTGATCAGCTCATGCACAACCCTCTGGTTGATGGAGGTAACAGGGTGGTCAACACTATCAAACCTTAGGTGCCAGGAGGTCTGAGGCGACATGTTCTCCATTAGCAACTGGTTAATTTCTTCCCTTTGGTGGTGGTTTTCAGCATCTGAAAAACTCATGAAGTATACGTGAGATACTATTACCTGGGTACTTCAGAGAGGAGGTGCAGCAGAGGATGTGGGAGAAGGGTCTGTTCCGGGAAGTTCCCACAAGGTCCTGCTCCATTTCAGGACTGGGTGCAGGGTGCCAGACATCTGCAGAGTTCCAGGTACTAAAGGATCCTGGTAGAACTCATTATCCATCCCTACTGCATACATTGAGAGGAAAGGCCAGTAAGGAGCCAATGTCAGGCAGGAAGAAAGCCTGAGTTTAGCTTATTAGTTTTCTTTTAAGCAGAGCACAACACGCAGAGTGGTAGTTGCCACATAACATTACAAGGGATGGTTAAGTCTATGCAACCAAAATCCTGGACTGAAAAATTGCTAGCCTAGTGTTTGGGCCAGATTAATGAGTAGATTATATAAACTCTATTACTGAACTTGTTTCTAAATTATGCAAAAATAGTCACTAAATTTGCCTCAAACTCTTGTGTAATAAAAAGGAATTGATTTGTTGTGTAAATATAGATGCAGCTTCTTTTTCTCCCACTCCTTTAATTTTATGGTGACCGTTACTGACCACCGTAGAGGAAATGACACAAGAGGCATTTCTGAAACCAGAGTAAATTTACAGTGAAATAGCTGACCACATCTTTCTAAATAATTTGAAATTCTAAATCACGCACTAGAGTTTGAGTTCTTATTTCCTCTTCCTCTTTTGCAGAAGTGTCAGAATGATGTAATTTTGATTCTCATGCTTTTGCAGTTGGCACAGTTTGGGTGGGAATGAGAATAACTGCATAAATGACTCTAAAAAAAAATCAATACAAAAATAAAATTCAGTGACCCGGGTCGCAGTATTGGATACAGGAAAGAGCTCTGAGTGCTGACGTTTCTCACAGCTCTGTCAGAGCCCATGCCCAAAGTGTCTTCCTCAGCCCCAAGTCACCACGCTTATGTGGACAATGTGACCTGTCATGATGGCCACAGATGGTTAGATCAGAGAGGGATGCCTCACCCAAGACACTTATGGGCTGAAAGATGGTCCCTGAGACATGGACATAAGACGTCTGCTCAACAGAGGGGCTCCATACCAACCGGGGACTGGCCACCCAACTGGGTCCTCTCTCAGAGAGTTTGGAACTCAGCAGTTTGATTAGTTAGTAGAGAGAGAAATAGCATCAACACAAGCACACATTATAAGTTGAGTACCTCTTTGAATAGAAAAGTAAAGTGAAGAGTAATGATACCTCCTTCCAAGGGGTCAGCTAGCACAAGGGCCTTACATCTGAAGCCAGACTGTGTGCAGGTCTGCTCCAAATACTGGTGGGGCCAAGGGGGAAGGATCCAAGTGGAGGCCCACTTGCCACATGTCTAAGTATTTAGAAGTTATAAATCACACCCTGCCCATAGCTCAGCTCTTACTCCCACGCAGCAACCTGCTCTGTATTCCTCAGCTGTGGCCCTCACAGACCAGAGGCCAAAGAAGTTGTAGGCTCCCTTAACCAGTGTCCACACTCTCTCCACCTCCACCCCTCTCAGCACTCAGTGGCCTGTAAGCCCAGTGTCTGGGTCTGCTGAGGCAGGAAGGACACTGGGCATTGGCCAGGACTTCTCGGCGTGACTGGCCCTGTTTAAACCTAGGATCAGGACCCATCAGATCAAGCGCCCTATGTGCACAGGTGACCTTCCCAATGGCTCACTTTTCTGACTCAAGATTTCCAGGTAGTTCCAAGCATCTCCCCAACTACATGACACTAACAGAGAAATAGAGAGGAGCAAAGGAGAAAAGATGTCTGGGGAGCTTTATCTGCAAAGACGCCCACTTCATGTGGTTTGGGGGAGACATCCTTCTGCCCTGATCCTCCCTTTACTCACATATACACACCGCCACACACTCAGTCCGGCCTGGACTGACGTGGAGGGCCAAGTCACCTTGTGCATTCTTCTCCCATAATATCGTCCACTCAATGGGGTAGCAAAATTTCAAAAACCTTAGGATACCAAGTAAGGAGAAAAAGCATTTGTAGTTTAGTGTGTTTGATATGCAAGACACTTGAAAGTATGGGGACCAGTTTGGGGGGCCCTTCATGACCTGCCTAAAGGGTGGCACTTGCTGTGTGCTGTAGAGATTCTCCTATTGTCCTCACGTCCACAAGATGCACAGGCATCGCCACCAGGAACCCCCACTACCATGGAACCCAGGGTCTTCCTGTGCTCTGTACTCGGAAGAGCCCAACAGCGCAACACTAGACCATGAGGAGCGAGACATGCCATATGACTTCTTTTCTGCTCATTGTGCTTATATATACGTGTGTGTATACAGATGTGTGTATATACATATATAAGCATACATATATATATATGCAGGTATATGTGTGAATAGATATGAATAAGGTTTTCATTTCCTACCTTGCAGTCCTAGTGCAGAACACAGAAAGAAATAAAATAAACAATTATGATGCCCAAAGGAGATTCATGTCCCTAACCCAGACCTGGGGTCAGGTGAGGCTTTGCAAAAATAACATTTAAAATAAAATCTGAAGTTAAAAGGGACATATGGTAAGGCCAGAAAGGAGAAAGAGTATGGTGTCTTCAAGGGACTGAAAGATGGATGGTTGAGGACGGCAGTGAAGAGAGGGGAGAGGATGTGAGCGGGGGGAGGGCCACGGAAGAAGAACCAGGCTAGAGCGGCCAGTTGGGGCGTGGCGTCTGACCGGGGGGTGTTTATAAGCCACACTGAGCAATCTGAATTCCTTCCTGAGAGCCAACTGGGACCACTGATGGGTTTTAAGCAATAGACACATTGTTAAATAAGGAGGAATTGGCCAGTCCTTTCTTTCCCCTCTGGAACAAATGCCAACGACTCCTAGATAAACTTGGCCTCCAGTGTGTGTTTCTCTGTACTCTTGACTAATATAGAACTAATTTGGAATTTTGCTTTTCCAAGATTAATAGAAAAATGGATATGACCTAAGTATAGAGTAAAAGGAAGCAATATTCTGATCTTTTTAGATAATATTCTGAGGAAAATTAACTGATTAAAAATAACTGAGAGAACAGAGATTTTAAAAATCCATATTCCGGGTTTTTTTTTTTTCCAGTCAGTGTTGAGTCATTTATATAAACATGTACTGGAAAACCTTATGTATTTCTTTTCTGATTGGTTCTTTCAACCTAGAAGATAATTCTTTTCCACTGAAACCCAGCCCTGACATTCACATGCTGGATGGGTAGGGAGGAAGAGTTTCCGTTAACATTTGGCCAATCAGCAACTCCCATGTATGTTGTAAACATGAGAGGTATACCTTCAGGGGTATTGAAGAAAGAAAAGACGTCACACTGGATCTAAAAGATTATGATCTAATCAGGGAGACAGACCAGATCAAAGGAGAGAACAGCTCAGTCCATTAAAGCAACATGCAAGCAGGTGAGAGGGAATTCATGCCTCAGCACGTGGTCCGGCAACACCTACTGAACTGGAATCTTCTGAGACCAGAACCCCCAGAGGCGTGACCTAGAATCTGCATTTTAAACAAGACCCCATGGAGGTGGAGTATAGCTCAGTGGTAGAATGCATGTCTAGCATGCACAAGTTCTTGAGTTCAATCCCCAGTACCTCCACCAAAAGAAATAAATAGATAAACCTAATTACCTCCCCCTTAAAACAATGAAAATAAACAAGACCCTACTTAAGACACACGTCAAAAATTGAAAGCTGCTAATCAGTGTCACAGGGAATGAAAGGGAAGGAATAAAATTTCTAAATAAGATTTCATTTTCCTATTGTTCAAAGAAGAGCGTGAAGATGCCATGGAAGTTCCGTCAGCACATGAAATGGATAAGTCCCAGGGTGAAGAAAAGTGCTGATTTCCACGGAACCAACGGTCTTCTCTTGGATTCTCATCTTTTCTCAACGTGGGGAATGCTGCCCTTGGCTCTGATTCCCTTGATGGGACACAGAAGGTGCTGAGACCATGACCCTTGGTTGTGAAGCCCAGCACACAGGATGCAGCCACTTAGCTTCCCAGAAGTGTTTGGAGTCCATACATTTCAGATCAGTCTTGCCAATGATGTCTTCTTCCCGTCCCCAGGGCTTCATTCTAGGAACATGAATTACTCATCTGAGATTTCCTTGATGCAAACTTGTCCCTACAGTGGACACATTCAGCAGTAGCTTGGAAAAGCCTGGTACAGGCATACCTCAGAGATAATTGTGGGTACACTTCCAGACCAGTGCAATAAAGGGGGTCACGCAGCATGATGCAGTGAGATGGACCTGTGGTTGCACTTCTCTGAAGAGGAGCCACATTCTAAAGATATGAGAACTGCCAGAGTGAGGCAAGTTACAGTTCCCACCAGCCTGGTCAGCAGCATGAAGAGGAAGTCGGGGGAAACACCACCAACTTCAGCCACAGGAGGCCTCAGCCCTCAGGTGAACTACAAATGTATTTAAAACTTGTTGGTTTTACTTACATTTCAATTTCTTTGTGTTAGAGTGAAAATCACCAAGTCTTCTCTTACACAGAACTTTTTAGTTTACAAAAAGTCCCCATGGAAAGTCTCATTTATTTTTTACTTTACCTGGGATGTCCCTTAGTCCATGGCCACCAAGCTTGACCTCACCAGGTACCTTGGAAATTTTCAGGTCGTAATTTTTTGAGACTTTCTTTCCGCAGTCATTTCTCTATTACCATGCTGCCATCGGTAGCTTTTCTCTAAGTCTTTTCCAGCTCTTTGAAGGCTTAGCTTGAAGTGCTTAAAGCCTTCAAGCCATGCTTTTCTTGTCTGCAAAGTGAGCTTAATAAAGACAGCTACTGTCTACACGTGCTAAGAAAATCAGATGAGACAACGGACATGAGACACTCAGCACAGTGTCACTGTGTGTCCTCAATAAATGTTAGACATTAACAATATTGTGATTATTAAAGCATAGAATAAAATGAATGAAGGAACCCTGCCCTCAAGGGGAAAATGTATTACCTGCCCCTTTAAGTAGGAGACAAAGACAACTTCGCAAATAATTTTAAAACACAGGTGGGTTTGTACCACACATTTGTTTTTGTTTTGCTTGGTTTGTTTGCCTGCACAATATCCTCTTTCTCTTCTTTTAGTAGAAAGCGTTCCTCCTTTACTTTGATTCTCTCTTCTCTGTCCCACAGGATCACTGGGCTGTGGAACTGTCAGTCCAGCTCAGGTCCAGTGCCACCCATCCCGACCAAGGGTGGCCAAGGGTCTTAAGCTGAAAGAACGCAACTCCCTCTTCCTGGAGCTCGCCTCTTGAGTGGACTGACCTGAAATGGAAGCGTTAAGTCAAGTTGTTTTAATGGCACTGCCTGGAGAAAATCTGAACTCCTCCTGAGACAGTAGGGGTGGACCCTTTCTGATATCTAAGAGTTTAGCTTTTCTTTCAATTCTGTGAACTATCCAGCATCCTCGGCCAGAGTTGAGTTCTGTATTTCTTGCACTGAAGGAGCCCTGAGGGAGACACAGAGTGGAGTGAAGGTCAAAATGGAGGGGCTGAGCTCAGGGTGTGGAAGGCAGATGGCTTTTGCCTAGTGTGAGGAGGTAGTATACCCAATAGGTATCCATCCAGATGGGCCAGTGGCTTTTATTTTTAATAGGAGTGCTGGAGATTGAACTTAGGACCTGAAGCATGGCGAGCATATACCCTGCCACTGAGCTACACCCAGCGTCAGTCACTTTCCATCTCCATTTTCACATCACTCTTAACTGTCAAGGAACTCTGCTTTCCTCCCTGAATGATATGGTCTCTGTCCACTTTTCCTCCCTCATGGTTTCTGCTCAATGCCTCTTCTCTATATTTCTCGTCACTTTTTTCTAACTTAATGTCTGCAGATTCTCTCAAATATTGCACTTACATTTCCCAGGAGGAAGTATCTTATTGGCTAATCAACTACCATCCAGTTTAGAACACCCATTAGACCAAGTTCCTTTGCCAGATTGACTTAGAGGCCACTGCCCAAGCTGTAGATGTCTGGCTAGGTGCTTTGGCCAGGAGAGTGGAATCCTATGACACAGAGAATGGTGACATCTGAGCACAGAACTGTGAGAAGAGGGCTGTGGGCATTGTAGACACGGACAGTGCTGTGTCCGGGAAAGGCTCCAGGGTAAGTCCTCTAGATTCATTTTATAGGCAATAAAAAGCCACTGGAGATTTTGAATGAAGACTAACTTCTGCAATTTTTTTTTAGAAAAAAAATCAGTTAGTAATTTGTGGGAAAAGGATTGTCAGCACAGGCTGCAGGGAGAATGGTGTGGAGGCTACTGCAATGATCCAAGCAAGTGGTTATCAGATCCTGACCTAGAGCTTAGGCAGGGCCCTATTTCTATCCTTGGGGAATGGAAATTTAAGAAATGGATGAGAAAGGCACTTAGAACAATTTGGCACCTGGTTGGATAGAGGAGGGGAGGAAGAAGGAACTGTCAAAAATAACTCTGAAGTTTTGAATGTGTGTGACAATACCAAAAATAGTCATAGGAAATCTAAACAGGCTTGTGGGAGGACAGGAAGGATGAATTTGGTTTGAGACATAGTCATAATTCAAGACAGAAGTTGTCTTACAATGATCAGAGTCAGTGATTTAAAAAATGTATATATTTAACTTTAATATGGACACCTTTCTTCAAATGAAATCTTAAGTAGAAGATCAATATGTCAAGCAAAATAAAAGTAAAACTATTCTTGTTCAGGTAGGATTGGGTGGGAGGTAAGCAGAACCTTCCCAACCAGCCCTGTTTTTCTTACCTCCCCACTCTTAAGACACACTTAAGTGGGCATCTCAGATGGTGCATGGGGAATAGTTGGGAAAAGGGCTCCACCTTGTATGGATGGAGAAAACTACTGTCCAAGGAGACGAATGAACTGCCCAAGGACACACAGCTGGTCAGTAAGAAATCTAGGACAAAAGCCCAGGCTCCCTAATGCACAGTTCACTACAGAGTGTCTGATGTGTGCCTGAGCCTGTGCTGAGGCTACAGTGTGACAGAGAGAGTCAGCCTGTCTCCACAGAACCTATATTCTGAACAAACAAGTGACACGTTCAGAGTGACGAGCACTATGGAGGAAACAGGGCAGAGTGCCGTGGGAGAGGGTGGCCAGGCTGGGGCTGGCAGCGGGTAAGAAGGAGCTCGCTGGGCGAAGAACCAGGGGAAGTGGGCTCCACGAAGGAAGAGTGATGGCAAAGACCCTGAGACAGAGATGAGTTTGAGATATTTGAACAAAAGAAAGGCATCAGTGTAGCTTAAAAGGCAGTGAACGAATGAGGAGATTGACGAGACGAGGTGAATGACATCAGTGAAACAAACTAGGGCCAGTCGTGCATCCCCTGGCTTGGTGAACTTTGTTGCACCAGCAAGTCATGTGAATAAAGAGGTCCGGCAGAAAATGGAAATTTGGATCAAGATCAGGTTGAGATACATGTTTCTGAGGCTATGTCTTTTCAGAGAGGAGCCGTCTGAAAATCTGGAAGTACAACAGGCAACCAAAGACAAGAGTGCAAGTAGAAAGGAAACCGCTGATAAGAGAAACTTAGGGAACATTTATGGGAAAAGGGGGAAAAAAAAATCACAGAATTAGTAGAGCTAAGAGAAGCACCAGCTAAGTGCCTCCTCACAGATGGCTTGGATGTCATGACCTTCAAATTGAGGAGGTGTCAACAGTGTCAAATGCTGCCACTCCCCCAAAAGTCAAAGACATGAGGGATAAAGACTCTGGGCTTGGCAACTAGGAAAACACAGATGTCCAGGAGACCCAACAGCACAGTCTCCCTGGTATGATGATGCTTTTGGTTGAGCCAAGTAGCAAGGATTTGGGGAGTGAATTATGTCAGAAGTACAACTTAGAGCCATTATGAATTATGCACTGTGCACTTAACACATGCTGTCGCAGCATTTGATTTTGGAGACAGAGAGAGGAAGAATCATCAGTAAAAAGGGATAAAAAAGGATAAGCTCCTACCCTCAAGTATTGCCTAGTGGAAGAGATAGGGACACAAATAGCCTAGGACAGTGTGACAGTCTGTTGGGGTCAAGTGTATTCACTGTTGATCATGCCAGAATCTTAATGTCAAATGTAGCAATGATAATAATCTCTAGGTTCATCCATGTTGCTGCAAATGGCATTGTTTCATTCTTTTTTAGGGCTGAGTAATATTCCATTGTAAATATCATCATGTACCACATCTTCTATATTCATTCATGTGTCGATGGACACTTAAGTAGCTTCTGTATCTTGGCTATTGTAAATAGTGCTGCTATGAATATTAGGATGCAGGTATCTTTTTGAATTGGAGTTTTTTTCTAGATATATGCCCAGGAGTAGGATTGCTGTATCATATGGTAACTCTAATTTTAGTTTTTTAAGGAACTTCCGTACTGTTCTCCATAGTGGCTGCAACAATTTACATTCCCATCAAGAGTGTAGGAGGGTTCCTTTTTCTTCACACCCTCTCCAGCATTTATTATTTGCAGACTTTTTGATGATGGAAACTTATGATTACCAAAGTGGAAAGGAGGAGGGGAGGGATAGATTAGGAGTTTGAGATTAACATATACACACTACTATATATAAAATAGATAACAAGGACCTACTGTATAGTGCACAGAACTATATTCAATATCTTGTAATAACCTATAATGGAAAAGAATCTGATAAAGATTTATATATATATATATATATATCTGTATAACTGAATCACTTTACTGTACGCCTGAAACGTAAATTTTTAAAATGCAAAAAAAAATGTAACAGTGATGATACTGCTCAGAACAATATTTCTTTTAGGGCGTTCACTCTTAGAAGCATTTGGCACAATCGTTGTTGTACAGAACCTGTGTGCAAAGTGAGGCCCTGTGGTTCCGTATCTGGGATAGCCTTCAGTTCAAGTGGGCTAACATTTATTCAGAAACTTCCACATAAAAGGCATAGCTCCAGGCACAAGACATGATCCCAACCCTCAGTACTTTCACAAGCTAGAAGGAACTAGAAATACTGTGAGAAAAGTAAGGGTGATGTGCTTTGCCAGCTGGGAAGACAGAGGGTTTAATTCTAGCTGAACTCTAGCTGAATTCATTGAGTTGTGGCCTTTCGGCTGCATTTAGAAGGTTGGGCAGGACTTTGCTAAGCTGTCCTGTTCAGGCATAAGCACTGATAGAGCACAGCTTCACGACTGCTAACAGGCTGGGTGTCTGCCTGACTCACTCATTCAGCGAGGCTTAAGGCTGGCTTAGAGGACACAGCGAACGTTTGCTGAATATTTGCCACTGAAAAAAGGAGCTGCGTGTTGGAGTGACACTAGACTAGGGGTGTATATGTCTCATCATCTTCTTCCACTGAATCTTCTAGGTCACATTACAGTTACTGGAACTGGATCTTGACGGCAACACGTCTTCCAGGGTGGTGGATAAGTGACGCATACTACCACAAGAAACACTGCAAGTAGGGCAAGAATGTCTGGGTTATTAGCTAAGCATTTGTTTGTTTTAAAGCTGTTCTTTATAATAAAATTCATTTATAATAGAATTGGTTTCTTTCTCTCCCCCAAGTTAGTCATTTTTAAAACTACAAATGAAATATGAGCTCCAGCTTGTTCCAGGGCTGTGTTTCCTCTGTCAGGCATGAACCGGCTTAGCCATCGTGTGGTAACAGAACTCTCCAAAATTATTGTGACAACATCTAAGTGATCCCAGTTCAAGTCAATAGGCTTCAAAGAAACAGATTTTTAAAGAACTACAGAAAACTAAAGGAAAGGACAAAATATGGAAATATGAAAAATATGAAAAATGAAAAATATGGAAAATGCTTTTCTATGCAATTGATCAGCTCAAAATGCGATGTGTGAACTTACCGTGCCTCCGTTCCTTCCTGTCGGTTAGTATTTGTTGCTTGATGATTCCCTGGGTTCAAATGTGGGGCGGTATAAACTAATTCACTGAGAGTGAGATGGACAGTGACACCCAGTGACGGGCGCCAAGTTCCTCTTTGCACAGAGCTTGGTCCTTAGGGCCTGCAGGAGACCGTGGGGGTGTTTGCAGTCTCCGTGCTGCACATGCTAGAGGTAGACAGCACTGGATGCTCTCAGCACACACACTCCAGACAACACAATCCCCCTTTACACTGTTTAGTTTGTGCCTCTTTGGGGCAGATGCCTTTCCCAAGAGTCCTTAGAGCACAGCGATTTATGGCAGGATAAGTTGCTGCAAAGGAAATACTTTTTCTATTCCCCAAGGCCCCTCCTTGCCTTCCTTTCCCCCCTTCCCTCTTTCCTCGCCCTTTGAAATTCCCAGTTCTTGCAAGGCAAGCCCTCCTCTAGGCCAGTGAGTTGCGCGTTTCCTAAACAAAGGTGTTTCTGAGTCAGAATAAGACCTAGGACCTGGGAAGCTCTGTAATGCACACGACTGTCTCTAAAGCAGAGTGACTGCCAGATTCACTCAAGGCTGTACCCCTGGCCCTGGCCGGAAGTGACATCACCCAGTCACTTCCTCACCACCCTCCTCACCGCAGCCAGGCTGTGGGAGCCACCACCCGTGGGGACCAGCAGCCCTGGGCGGACACATTGAAGTCTCTGTTTTTTGTCTCAGATGGGAGATCGGAACCGCTTAGTGCCACAGAGATAAAGTGAGCACTTGTCTTCACTCTTCTTGGTGCAGGGATGGGGGTGACAGTGGCATTGCCCCACCCCAGAGAGCAGCTACGGAGGGAATAACTGGAACTTTCTGTATTTTCATTGAGGGTGAGAAGGGAAACCCTGTCAGTTTCAAAGACCCACTATTTCCCAATCTCTGCCCCCACCCACAAGTTACATCCCCAGTGGTCAAGGACCCTGAGTATTTACCTCTTCTGCCACCGAAGGTGGTTTAATCCTTATTTGTAAAATTACATAGATCAAATAACCTGATGTTTTGGCATTGTAACCTACAAATCAGTTCACATCGTTGACCAAATATGCCTGTTCCCAAACAAAGGCTCCTGTGCTGCGGCGCAGAAAGCCAGACTTTGACAGTGAGTGTGTGTGAGACAGGAGGGAAGGGGGCAGAGCGCAGACATTCAAGGAATGACAGCAATTCACACCAAAATGGTGGAAGATTCAACTCCCAGTAGGCCTTGAGGATTAAGGTGGTGGGAGGTTTGACTCCTAGCAGACCTTGAGCTTCATTATGTGCTCAGTGCAACAAATTAGCACGGTGAGTAACACGCCCGTAGGCGCCATGACGGGCCCAAGTCTAACCACAAAGGTCAAAGGGTGGGCGCTGGCCCAGTTCCTGGGAATCCCAGCCCCTTCCCCAGGGTAGTTGGGATGGTCCTCCCATTTATAGGTGTGTGAAGCTACCGAGCCCATAAAAGCTGGCAACGCCGCGCCTTGTGGAGGCCTCTCTCTCGCTCTCTCTGTCTATGGAGTGTGTACCTACTTTCACTTTAACCTGAGCAACCACCCCCCACACCTCATGGCCTTTCTCTTGCCTTTTGAAACAGCCTACACTCTATGCAGTACGTATCTCTCTAAATAAATCTACCTTTACTCAACTATGGCTCACTCTTGAATTCTTTCCTGTGTGAAGCCAAGGACCCACACTTGGTGGGGAACGTCCCAGGGACTCAAAAGACCCCTGGGACACGGCCCTCCTCACGCCCCACATCTGTTTTTTCCTGCATCATCTCCAGCAAAGTAAGGGTTTAATTTGCAGGGCACCTGGCAAGGAGAATGGGCAGCTCCCTGGCTGACTTTAGGAAAAGGTTTTTCAAGACAGCGTTAGGGGAGAAGGGGATAGGATGCCTGATCAGCTTGTGGACCTTCCTCTGAGTGGGTGGTGCTGAGGTAACAGGGAGATATTTCAAGAATCTCAATCATCAACCTTCTCGTTCCAACTTTCTGGTTCCGTCTGGGGTCTCCGTGCTTGTGGTCGGCCTGTAGTCACTAGCCTCCACTGGGTGGGGTCTGAGTTTCTGCAGAACAATTCAAACAAGTGCATCAGAATGTTACCTCTATCCCTTCAGGAGGATCTAGGAGTCCTGTGGCTCTACGCTTTTGACCATTAACTGCTTGAGTTTGCTCTCTGTAACTCAGGGAAGGCACGGGTGACTAACACCTTTTTCTACAAACAAGAAATGAGGAACACAGAGGGGCTTTTGTACCCAGGAAGGCCACACAGGGTGCTGCATGGTTTCAACCTCTCTTTTTCTTTGACACTCCTCAATCCTGAGGGTAAAGGAGGTGGGACAAGAAAGAGAATAAAATTTGTAATACTATTTGGATTAATCATAAATTCACAGGGGAACTTGATTTTAGGGGGACTCAGTTTCATGTCCTGTCCCTTATCATTTAAACTTCCTGTCTGGATGTCTTGGCCCAGTTTTACACCTAAACCTCATTTCAGTTCACCCCTGAGAAATATGCCAACAACCTCAATAAGCAAAATGAGTCTGCAGTATGCACAGAATTGCTATGTTTAGTGAATGAGGAAATGAGGAACAAAACCCGAAACAGTTAAGTTTTTATTCTAAGAAATTTGGAAGAGAATCTTATCAATGGTAAGCGTGTCAGTCTCTTTGAGAGCTTCTGCTATGAGCATTCCACTCGAGGGCACAGACCAAGAGCCTTCTCAAGCTTGACTCAACTCTGATTATCATGATTTCATGTTCAGTAACAGGCATTCAGCTGGTATAAAGCCAGGCTTCTACAGGGTGTGTTTTTGCCCCCTGGGTCTAAAGTCTTAATTCTTCTTCACTAAGTAAAGAATCATCAATGATTATACCGCTGAAAGGGACATGCCAAAGGAAACACCTTAATCTGTCTTCTCCCGAGGTGGAGGGACTGGGAGCTGATAGCATTGACTGTCAGTTGGGGCTGGAGCTCGGCAGAGATAGGTCAGCATCTGCTCTAGGCAGCATGAGACACACCTGCAATGCTGTAACCTAAGGGTGTGGCTATCTGGATGTGCCACCTATGGAAGGGCTACAATGACTCCATATGATTTCAAAACAGTGGGTTTAGGCTCAGAGGGTTTGGCTTTTTCAGCTACAATGTGAATGCTCAGAGTTGACTCAACTACAGATGCATAAATAAAGTCAGGCACATGGTTGGAAAAAATGACTACTTTCATGCTTCAGCTGACTGGGCCATGTGATAAGTTGTGTAAGTGTGGGAAGAAACTGCATGTCTACCGTTTCTGTCCATGCCCATCCTGAGTGTTACTGAACCCAGGTTCAGCTGCTCCCTGCTCACAAAGTCAGTACTCGAGAGACAAGTGCTGATAGGAATGGAAAGGTTGCTTTCATCAGGAGGCTGGCAACCTAGGGAGAAGGCAGACTCATGTCCCAGAACCAACTCTGAAGATTCTGCTTGGCCATGGGAGTTTTTAAAGGGGAAAAAGGGGAAGTATCTTCAATTAATCACTGAGATAGGAGGTCAGATTGCCACCATCTCCCACTGCGTGCAGACTTGTCAACTCCTTGTGATCTTTTTTTTAGATGCTGTCTGGTTCACACAGTTTGCTTGTAGGATTGCTGAAGAGGAAGCTGGGGAAAAGATCTCATTACTCATTAATTACTTATTCCTCATTTCTATTTCTTTGATCTGAGGAAAGAACTAACAGCTTAAGCGAGACACTGTGTGATCAAAAGATTTAAAGGGTGAGCTTGGGCTAGAGGTTAGTTAAAATATAGCTTTGCTAAAGTGACAAGACCAAAGGGGCCTCCTGCAGGGAACTCTTCCCTGCACAGAGCTCTTTCCTGCAAAAAGCTGCTTACAAATTCCCACTATCAGACATCATTGCATTTCTATGGGATTATGGATGAAGGTCTCTCTTCTGTAGCTTCTTCATAGTGACATAAGGTGCCGTACTCTTAGGATGGACGATGTTGACCTGGGTCTGTGTTATCTCTTTGCTGACTATTTCAGTTGCCCACTTACAGGTATGGGCACAGCAAGCTGCAATTATTTGGATGCCCACAAAGACATAGATTATTATGAGCAATAGGGTTAATCCCATTCTCTTGAGGCCGGTTCTTGGAATTGCGCCAGCCATAGATTTATCACTGCTCAGAACGGAGCAGCTTATGTCATGGCTGCAGTCTGGTCAGTGTGCTGGTAGCTTTTCCTACTCTGGTGGCAGTTATAGTGTCTGTCACACAACTCAGGAATGCGCATCAGACGCTGAAAGATTCTGTGGCTCTGTGTCCCGGTCATTAACTGCTTGAGCCTGTTCGTTTGTGACTCAGGGAGGCCCGGGAGACTTCAGCTTATCTACAAACAGGAAGACGGGGACGCGGAGAGGCTTTTGTACTTGGGGGGAGGGGTGGAGCACAGCATTCTGCTTGGCCTCATGAGACCCCAGCAGGATCTTAGTCTCAGATGGGCTGTACCCAGGGGGCAGTGCCTCTGTCACCCCACCTAGATCTTCCCTTTCCTTGAGAGAAACCCTTAATGACTAGCCAGTTGCAATCTTCCTTGCAATTTAGAAGCCTCCGAGTCTTTCCTCTAGGCTTTGTGTACACTGAGAAAATATGGATAAAATTTAAACTGACCTAAATAAGACATGTAGTAAAGAAAACCTGTTTCCTCCAATAAGCCTCAAAATGTATTTCATGGACAAATAATGGTAAATCCTTTATTAGGTACTCTTTCCTTCTGCCTAAACCATTGTACTCACACGCTAATAAGCACTGTTGGTACAGAGAGTAAAATCGTTGACTAGATGGTGGTCCCCAAAGGCAGAAGGCTCTTTTGCAGCTCCTGCCCAAGTAAGACGACTCCTCTGCTGGTCCAGAACCAGAGAAAGGGAGGCAGGACTGATTCCTGTAAAGAAATGGATGATTGATAATATTTTTTTAATTCCAGAGAGCTCCTTCTTGGAATTTTTATAACAGAATTCCATATCCTCAAAAACAGCAGACATACAAACACTTAGTCATTTGACTAAACTGAAGAGAAGTGACTTTTAAATTGTATGAAGGGGGAGGTGTGTAAGGATTCCAGCTCTAAACCTGAAAGAATGACTTTACCTTTTCACTGTTGGCCCCAAGCCCCCTCTGTCTTCTTTGCAGTGAGAACAGCTCTCCGGCCACAGCCCCTCCTCCCCTGGAAATGTGCGCCTGCGTTAAGTCCATCTCCACCCGCTGCCTGGTCAGGAGCACCTTTCAACGGCTGAGCCCAGCAGACTTTGACAGACAAATAAATACTATATTTGAAAAAAAAAAAAATGACTTCAGCTTTGGATTTTGAGGATGTGCTTCCAGTCTCTGATTTACTTAGACCCGCCATTCCATGCCTCTGCCCTCCCAGGACTCACCCTCACTGCCACCGGCAGCAGTGTTGAAGCAGCAGCTTCTATCTGCTGAGCACCTGCTGTGTGCCCAGGAGTCTGCTAAGTGCCCTACATGAATTATTTTAGGTCAGAGCATAGACTTTCTGGGTTCAAATCCCAGTTCTTCCACATACAAGCTGTGTGACTCAGAACAAGCCTCTTAACCTCTCTGTGCTTGGTTGCTCACTCATAAAATAGAGACAGAAGTAGAACTTTTGTGACAGTAAGTGAATTAACACATGTGAAGCACTTAAACAGCTGTGGTACATAGAAAAGTATAGATGTCTGTTATTATTACCAACCACAGTTTAAAAATATGGTTTATAATTGAGACCCAGAGGGACTGAGGCTCTCTGAGTATTTCACACAAGTATCCCAGGAGCAGACTGGGTACTGCCTTGAGGCACAATATTTTGTGGTGGTTATAATATAGGTGGTTACCTGTCTGTATTATAATATCAGCTTCAATTTTCCCCTGTAGTCTCCCAGAGTACCCTTCCATCATCAAATTAATCCTCCCAAGGGTGGAGACGACACATTCAGATGGGTTTGCATTTTTTCCAACAACCCCCTTGCATTCTGCGACTCGAAAGGAAATAGACAAGTTTAGGTGGCCAGGAGTGAGGAAAAGGACAAAGGAGTCGGTGAGCTAAGTGTTGTCGAGGGGTCTGCGTTAGATTCACAATAAGTGAAGATAAATGGAGGCTAACAGATTGAGAAAAAGTGAAGGGATCTGACAGACTCACACGTGTCCTCTTTGCTCCCCTCAGGCTGTCATCTTCCAAGGTGCGGGGGCAGTGCCCGTCTCCTGCCCGTGGCCCCTCCTTTCCTGCTCCGTCCGTCTCTGTGGGCAACCACTAGCTGCAGGTGGCTACTGAGCACTGGAAACGAGGCTGGTTGGAATTGAGCTATGCTATAAGGACAAAATACACCCTGGATTTCCAAGACTTCGAGTGAGAAAGAATGCCAAGTATCCCATTAATAATTTTAAGAAATACAGTTATCCTTGAACTGATGAGACTTTGGATATACTGAATTAAATAAAATGTAGTAATAAAGTTTATGTCACTGGTTTCTTTTCATTGTTTTTAATGTAGCTACTAGAAAATTTAAAATTCCGGATGGGACTCATGTTCTGTTTCTGTTGGACAAGGCTGCTCTGGACCGTGGGTCCCCTGAATTCCCCACAGCCAAGGCCTAAATGAGCCTCTTCCACTGATTTGTTCCACCAAGTACAGACCCCTCAATGATGTCCATACCCCAAGTGGTGGCCAGTGGGCTTTTGGATACAGCGAGTGTGGATGGATCTACAGGTTGAGGTGTCCATGCAAATGTGTAAGGTTGCTTGCAGTACTGAAAAAAGCCAGAGAGAGGGAAGAAAGAGGAAGCTGCTAGGAAGAGAAGCCTCACAAATGTTGGGGACAAGCCTGAACTACGGGTAGAGGTGGCCTTGAGGACCTCTAAGAGCATGTCTAGCTCTAGCAGATGACAATGGGAGAGCTGGAAGGAGCAAAGGTTGTGGAGGGGAGCAAAAGTTCCCATCCAAAATGTCCCTTTGGCATGCTAAAGACTTAGAGCTGAAATAGTCAAGGTCCCAAAGACTCAGGAAGAAAGTTTGACCCTCCTCCAGGTTCCTAAAAGAGCATAGACAGAGGACCTGTTCTAAAAAGGGAGACATCCCCAGCAGATATCATAGTATAAAAAAAACAAAACAAAAAAAAAAAAAAAAAAAAAAACCAGGTGTGGTAGACCAGGAGGATACTCACAAAACCTGCTTGTTAAAATTCTTCTGTGTCTTCATTGTCTCTGCTTTTCCATCTCCATGTGAATTGCCTTCCTCTCCTTTGAGGTCTCAAATCACCACCGCCAACATCCTCTCTTGTCTTTAGCTAAAGATGATATCCATGTGTACATGTATTTAACTTTTGTTTAATTTTTCTCCTGTGAACCTCTCTTATGTCTGTTTAATTCTTAGAGCAGCCAGAAGAACCGAGAAAGGCAGAGGAAAGCGTCTTCCCCCCCCGACAGCTGTGACTGGCTTTCGTGCTGACAGCGTCCGAGGTCCCCAGGGGCAGCGGCGTGGGCCCTCCGGTGTTATGGAGGTGCCGATCTCTGTAGCTCTAGTGACTTTTTCCTTTCTGAAGAAGCCAACAGGATGGCTGAGAGTGAGAGAGGGAGAAAAGAAAAATGGGACAGAGCAAACAAAATCGAGATGGTTACCGTATGTATTTGTCTTCACTGAAAGAAGAGTCCAGCCCCTCATCAGTAAGTAGGGGGCCCAGCCTCTGAGCTGAGACAACGACCTTGAACTTGAGTCTCTAAGGCTCTGGCAAAAAGAAAGCAGTACCCACTGGACACAGAGTATTAAAAAAGCAGGAATTCTGGCCTAGGGACTAAAGGAGGGACAGATTATAATGAAGGTAGGGAATCGATCTCAAGAAAATTACATAAATGTAGTGGTCAAAGCTGGACACTAAGCCACCATTGTCCTGGCAAAGAAAATTTTTCCCTGAATCCCAGTCAGTTGAGCCAGAGACCCCCTCAGTGTCTCTGGACTAAAAGAGACCTCAGCTGTGGGCAGAGGATAGCCACCCAAGGCTGAGGACCTGGTAGAGCCTGACTATTATCCAAGATGACATAGACATGCCGACTCAGTTCCCCTTGTACCATCAGATTGGTGGTCCCCTGGCAGTAGGACTAAATGTAGTCCATGACCCCTGGTAAATAATGGATATCCAAACACACAGTGGACTGCGGAAAGTAGGGGAGAGATGAACAAGCGGGAGGAGAAAACTGGGGTGATGCTTATGGTCCAGCCGCCAGCATAATCGCGTGGTCCTGGAGAGGTCATTTCCTCTCTCTTGGCTTCGGTTCTCATCTGTGAAATGAAAGATGAATCGGATGATCCAATTGGTTCCTCTAGTTCTTTTCATCTTCAGTAAACACAGGTATAGCACACTGCCACATCCCCCGACCTGGCCCCCGAAGCGGCCACACTGAAAGATTTCAGGAAGTGATTTGCTCTTAAATGTAAACATTAAGAGGAAGCATATTACTTACAGAGCTTTTATAAGCCAGTTCTAGTAAAATAGCTCTGAGTTCCTCGTTCATATTCCAGCTAATCCCACACAATCCCTGAGAAACTCTGTGGCCCAAATAGTCTGCTTCCATTACCCCCACCGCAAACACTGCCCACGGTTTCACTTCCTCATTACCTGCTTCCTTGGCCGCAAAGTTATCTCACGGTTGTTGAAGCCATAAATCAGTCTAGATGTTCCCTTTGAAATTGGGAAGACGACCACTAAGGAGGTATTTATTACAGGATGTATCCTGTTAAGAGGATTCAGAAAAGTGGGCTTGGCTGGAGGCATAGCCGCCGTGTGTCAGCTCCCTGCTCAGCTCAAAAGGATGCAAACCAGGGTGGGCCAGAAACAGGGCCAGCGCAAGCACCCACACTGTACCCTACCCTGCTTTTGTGTTGCTTCGGAAGCAAAGTCAAAAGCCACTGGGCATTCATTAGGCAGAGGTACAGGCTGGCTAAAGTATCCACTTCAGAAAGGCCACACGTTTACATGCAGAAAGCATCGCTCCTTTTCAGATAGAGTTGTCTGCTTGTGACTTGGACTGTGTTAGCTTTTAGTGCCCAGTCTGTTAAAGGAAAGGGAAGATGGTCAAGAAAAGGAAGGTTTCTGGTATACGTAAATATTTTTAAAACAAATAAACCAAAACACACTTTCAGTAACTATTTTTAAATCTTTCTGCATAGCAGATGGGGCCATAGCTAAAGATACTTGGATGATGCCTGTAATCCAACATAAATCCATGAAAATGGAAATAGCGATATCTTGACTTGTAAAAAACTGTAAAATATAACAGGTGGATTTTGAATAATGTGAGTCTCATTCCATTTCAACCAAGATTTAAGAATCTCACAGACTCACCAGACATCAAGGACTTAAAATCGTTCCTTGCTCAGTTGATGTGGGGGGAGGATATTATTAAATGATTACTTCTAGAGTGGGTTATAACAAATTTTAAATACATGGAGAGAAGTTTTCCTTCTCACAACATCTAATTTTAAGGCATAATTTTAACTATTTACAATTTAACTATGATAAATTCTTATTGAAATGGCCGTGCTCTTGGTGTAAACCTAGCACGTCTTTGATTCTCTGGAGGTCATTAATAAAAACAGTCCAATTTGAGTGCCTTGTGAACAATAAGGTAGATAGAACAAGGCCAAGAAATCTTAAATCAGCATTTCACAAACTCTGAAATATCAGGCAGGTATAAATGTCCAAAAAAATTAGAAAAACCAAACCATGTGTGAAAGAAACTTTGGAAACCTTAAGCGTTCTCTTCCTCTGAACTTGACATCGTCCCCAGGAAACGCGCCTGGTGATTTGGGATTTTCTCCCCTCTTGCTCCTGGCTAGAAAACCAATAAATGTATTGGTTTCTCTTTGGAGTAGGATCCCCCTCTCTGTGCATACTGTGTCTTCTGTGGTTCACGCTGGAGTCTGTCACCCAGAGCCCTGCGATGACGCACACGCTCCGGCTCCAGGGGGCCCCGGCTCCAGGGGGCCCGCACCGGTCTCGGTGGTTTGGCATCACACACCATACTGACTCTCCCCTCGGAGAAGGAAGCTTTTAGAGTTGAGGTGGTAGGTGACTAAGGAAACTAGAGCAAGCTTTTCTTGAGTTCCTTAGCTGTTAAACCTTATTTAAAAGTCAATGGCATAAAGTCAGGAATTAACCATCAGCAACTTAGCCAGGTTCTTCAGCCCTGCATTAAGGAACAAAGCATTGGTTTTGTGACTTAATTAAATCATCCGAATGATTCATCATTTTCAAAAGAGTGTTGCTGACGCCACCTGGTGGAAGTACTGTGAATCTCACAGTCTTCCGATGCGTCCTTAAATACCACGGTATTGTCTGTACCTGGGACTTAAATTTGGTAGGGAGAGATGGTGGCTGTCTTTCTGGGAGGTCTGCTATATATGTTTTGGCATTTTTATTCTGATATGAAGATGTAGAGACCAAGGACACTATTTTCAGTTTAACATGAAAGTTCTCCCGGGATAATTTCAGGGGCAAAATTTGTTACACTGGTCTAGGATCTTGTCAATTGCTCCTATTTCAAAAAACATTTGAACTATTTGTTCAAGTCAAGGGAGTGTTCAAACTCTTCACCCTTATTACCTGATGAAACGGGATTCCAGCTACAGTTCAGCCTGAGTGCAATGCATTTGCCCCTGGCGTTAGCTCTGGGCAAATACACTCCAACGTTTGTGGATATAGTCTTACCTCTCGTAAAAGATTCGTTTGGTCTCCTCACATCATACATGAATATCTCTGTGAACACGCTATTTGTGTTTTGACTGTAACACCTTCCATAGCACAGCTTATTAGGACCAACTGTTCAACACATACCGAGTTGATTTTAAACACTATCTCTGCCCCGCCTTGGTAAACTCCAAATAGCCATTTGGTATAATTTGAATTTGGTGTTCTGGCCACAATAGAAGGTCACTGATCCACATAACATCAGTTAGATTGGGAATTTGAAATTGAGACCGGAGCAGAGATGGAAATTGGGAAATAATCCTAACTATATGTTGCCATCTAGCCGTCCATGAGAGAGACCATGCAAGCAAATAATAAAGCAGATGGAAATTTTTCTGAAATCAAGTTAAACGTCTTTTTTTTTAATGAGAGGAAAAGAAAGTAAATGAAGTTCCATGTTCAGATATGTTTGGAAAACATTGTTCTTATTCCACAAGCTGAATAGTTTCTTTGGCATTGGACTACTTGTAGTCTTTAATATATTAACGTATACTGTGAATGTTCTGGAAGGGGTGTAGAGTACAGTGTTTCCCAGGATCTTAGCAGGAGGCTTTGAACCCCAGGAACCCCATGTTATCTCAGAAAAAGTGTTGCAAGGAGCACCTCCTTAGACTTTTTCTGAGGGACAGTGGGGCCTGAGGGATGGAAAGATTTGTTAAAACACAGATCTCTCCTTCTATGGCCCTGGGGCGGCACAGAATGTGCATGTCTCGTGAGTTCCCAGGTGATGCTGTTGCTGCTGGCCTGCAGAGCATGTTTGAGAAGTGTTATCCTAAAGCAACCATTCCTGTGCAGAGAGGAATTAAAACTGTCCACCAGGAGGTTCCCTGAGAGCTGAGTTATCCACTTGAGATGAAGAGTGGGGGTGGTGAGCGGCCTTCTACACACCAGTACAATTCCCTGATTCACTGAGTGCCAGGCCAGGGCTCTGATGGAGACAGGGGCCCACCTTGGTTCAGAATAATGCTGACACCCATACACTACAAAAAAGTTGATGTTCCCATCAGCTGACTCAGTTACCACGGACTACACATCCACGTGACATACCAACCCCTAGAACGACCCACGCTGTTTCTCTAGGCTTTAAAAATCAAGAAGGCGTTTTTCCCTTGTGTATCACAGATCCTCTGATTTATATTTGGCATGGTGTAGAATAGGAGGAACATGGTTGGCTCTAAAGGGTTTCCTGATATAGGTCCATACTCTGCCAAAATCATAAAACACTCCTGTAACTCTCTCCTGGGCTCCAGCAGATCTTTTTTAGTCTGAAGGAATGGGACCAGAGCCCTCTCCCCTATTCCCTTTACTGCCCTGACTATATTCCCTTTTTTTTGGGGGGGGGGTGATTAGGTTAATTTATTTATTTATTTTTAATAGAGGTCCTGGGGATCGAACCCAGGACCTTATGTGTGCTAAGCACACGCTCTGCCATTGAGCTATACCCTCCCCCGTACTCACTCTTGATGTCAATGTAGGTATAAATCTCTCCCATTGTGAAGTCCTTCTTTAACCACCCTCCTGTGCCCACCCCCCCCCATATACACAGTAGGTAAAACCCCTCCTATGAGAGGATCTCAGAGCACCAGGTTTCCTTTCCTTGTAGCATTTATCATAGTTGTAATTTATATATATATATTTTTAGATAAATGTCTGTCTCCCTAACTACACTGTGAGCTCCAGGAAAGTAACGAGGTTTTGCTTTTCTCTGTAACCCCAGCATCTACTTAAGTTCCTGACACAAGACTGGAATTAATATTTATTATAGTTTATTTATTTATTGGATGGATGGATGGATGGATGACGTTCCACTCCAGTAGCAAAACCTAGAAATCAAGATCCTATCAAACTGTCAAGGAGGATGAAAAGTGCATCGACTGACTTTGGGGGCTCACTGGGAGGAAGGAATGAGCAGTCCTCTCCGCACTCATTACAAGTGGTTATTGCTTCCCTGAAACAAGCTCTTCATTTACTGAATTTTAATTGCTTTGTTTCCACAGTAGGAAAGCAGGTCTTCAGGGGTAGAGGTCAAGTTTTTCATAGTTCATCTCAGTATCATAGGTGCCTGACATTTACTGGTACTTATTAAGTGTTTGGGGATGAGCAGTGCTTAAGAAAACAGAAGGGACCTAATGTTGAAGCTCAGTGGGTCCTGAGTCTCCCAGACAGTGTTTGTCTTCCTCATTTGAGTACCCTGCCTTTCCTGAACTTCCCCAAAGCTGCTAATCCTTTCATTTTAAAGGAAAGTAAAGCCCAAAGAGATTAAATGACCTGCCTGAAGTGACATGCCAGAGCTCATGGCAGAGTTAGCATTGGAACTCAGTCTTCCTGATTCCAGATCTGTTGTTCTTTCCATTTCATCCCCAAGTGATACTCTGAGCAGAGAGGATTCCTAGGAGCCTGTGGGCTTGATCTAGGGACGTTCACCCAGAAAGAAGGGGTTCTTGAGCACCAGGCTGACCAAACTCCCCCAGAACTGGAGTTAACAGAGCCTGGCACCATTAACTCTAAATTTGCATTTAGTCTCCTTACAAAAACCAGACAAACAAAAGAACAGAAATAGTCACCACCTACATCACCAAGAAGCATTGACAAGAAAAAAGAATAATTTAAATGGACACTCTTTGTGTGAGGAAAGCTTAAAATTATACCAAAAGACAAAAATATACCAGATAACAAAGTCTGTTGAAAATATCTTTTTTTATTATAAACAATACAAACACTTCCTAATACATTTTGCAAATATAACACACTTTCTTTTCTTTGCCTGAGTTTTTATGAACATGTTCTCTCAACACAATGGTTCTTTCCTTGATGGCCATTAAGTGCCAGGCACTGTAAAAATTTCTGAGGGATTAAAGAAAAAAAAAAAGGAGAGAAAAGAGGCATAGTTTCATTCTTCAATCCAGTAGGCTGTTTTATTTTGGGTGCTTCTATCTTAACTTATACATTTACAATTTATAAGACATATCTTAGTCAATATCTTTCAAAAATAGATTATACCTAAGGTAAACTGGACAATTTAAACAATTAGCTAGATAAAACAGAGTTAAATATTACCTTCGATCTTAAATAATCAGGTGATTTAGGAAAAAGTGATGCCATGGCCTTAGGTCATTTTGTTAACAATTCTAATTTATTTTGATCGTTTTGAAAGACCTGAAGTATTTTAACACAGAGAGAACATCTCTCTTTATCTTCTATAAATATGAAAAGAAATATTTGTCTTCTTTGAGAATAGTCTTTGAGTCATTGTCAAAAGTGAAAATTGAAGAGACTAGAAAGACCACACCGAGTGTCCTGACCATTAGTCCTTGTCTCCTATCTTTAGTGACCTTGACATTTCCTTATGAAGAGGGGAGTGGGCATCCAAATATTTTTAGTGCAAAACCCAAATTATTCCTTTGGGAAGTTGTCTATAGTGTATTTGTTACAGACATTTTCCTTTGGCTGATCTTTGTTTGTGTAAGGCTGTTACATGCTCCCCCCAGAATTCCATTTGCATACGATTTTATACTAGTTAGTAAAGATGATTCACTAATTGTATAAATGTCATTCACTTTTACATCTTTGCAAAGTTTCCTTATAAATATATTAAGCTAACTCTCTGACAGACCATCTATCCCATTTCTGATGTGGGGAATATTGTCAACTACTGGTTCCGTATAGATCAGGTGATCAGTGGAGATAATGGATTTCATTACTATAAAATTCAATGTGGTTCCAGCCACGCATAGCTGCACAGACACTACATATTCAAAGATAATTTACTGAAGCTTGTTCACAGAACTAAGCTTTCCCTTGATCTCTCCCCCTCCCCTAAACCCACCCCCCACACACAAAAGGATCTGGAAGTAATATCACAAATGCTCTCCAGGATTTAAATAACAGTATTTTAAAAACACCTAACACCACAATAGGGAATTTGCTGGCATGACGCGAACAATACGTTTACTCCAGATGCTGTACTCAAACTGTATGGGCCCATTGAAAAAATAGATATATCCTGTAAGAAAAAGACCAAAAAGAAAATTTCAGAGTTTGAAAATAATGAAGCTTTACGCTAGCGAACATTAAAAGCCCAATCTGTTTTTTTCTGACGTTCCAACGTGTATCTTTATAAACACCACTAAGTCTTCCATAATTGCTTATATTAAATTAATTGTTGTCTTGCCATGAGTTCCAGTTTTGATGCTTGAATTACTGATATTGGTTATTTGTTGTAAGTTAGAGATAATCTCCCTGTCCATAACTGAAGCAAAAAATTATTATATAGTTATGAGGTTATTGCTTTTCATATATAAATTACTCCCCACCCCACCCCAGATTTTAACTATGGCAATACTCTTTGCATTTTATCACCTTTAAGAGCATGCTTAAGATTTGGCATCTTTTATTCATAGAATCAGCAGTTACTAAGTAAAATTCTCATTTATTTCTAAGCATATTAATTCTTATTTGCTGTCTGTGTAAGTAGTCACATAGGAATGAGTAATTCCTTAACTGCCGGACATTTATTAGCACATGGAAGTTCTGTATAAAAATCCTTTAGAAGGAAATGATTTTGACAGGCTACAGATGCCCTCCATTAATTAAGGTCAAAGCAAGGGAACTCGTTACCATTTTTCTCATAGACAGCATCTACTTTATCACCAATTCCTGGGAATTCCTCTTCTATGAGTCTGGGGTAGTCTGTATCCAACATGCGGTTGGCATCATCATAGCTATTTAATAAGAAAAAGAAACTCAAGTAGGTTATGGGTAAATTATCTTAGAAATAATACAGTGGATATAAAGGCAATTTTCAAAATTGACAGAAGTTTCAAAACTTTAAGTCCACTAAGAACATCTGGTAGCTTTTTAAAATTAGGAATTATAATACTGAGCATAAAGTGGATATCTTGTGCGTATTTTGACTTGCTTAAAGGCCCTCTTTGTGAAGACAGTTATAAGCGAATGTCCATTTCAAAATGTGTATATCTGTTATAAAAGCGTGTCATTAGGAAAGTATTCTTAGAGTGAAATAAACATATGTTTATGCATTGAGCAATTATCTATTGATCTCTCACTATGTGTAAGACAACTTGCTAAGTGCAATTATGAATACAAAGCTATTTAAGGTTTAATTTCTATACTAAAAATTATAGGGGCATATGGTGGTTCTAAAGCTGAGAATGGGAGCATAGCTTCCCCTCCCATAACTCTATATTCCATACTCCTCCTCCCCTGCACATAGTCCACCCTAGCCAACCAAACACATTCTGAAATTAACCTGGGAGCACAGCCTCCCGTGATGTCCTATTCCTACTGTTACCAGTGAGAGTTCTTTGTACGCTTGAGGTATGTTCTGACAGGTAAAAGGCAAGAACCACTGAACCATCAGGAAACCCAAGACACACACACAAAACTGCAGCACTGGGCATCAGAAGCCAGGCATCAAGAGAGAGTAAACAGGAGATGTCATGGGCGTCACATGAGATGGGAGGTAACCTTTGAATGGGGTGATCAAGAAAGACTCTGTAGATGAAACAGTATTTCAAGTTAACTTTAAACAATGGGTAGAATTTTCAGAAAGGTGAAACACAGGGAAGGACCTCCAGAAAGGAAATTACACAAGGAAAGATCTGGGGGAGAGAAAAGTACAATGCATTTGAGACATGGTAAGCCATCCGTCTTGGCTGAACCATAGACCTCATTTAGGGTAAAGGGACTAGAACACGAAATAAAGAAATCAAAAGGTAAAGATGGTGTATAAAGGAATGCATGTGTGTGTATACATGCATGTGTATAGAGAAAGTAAAACTACCATTTTTAAAATGTCAAGTATTGAGCACCTATGAGATAATCATCCCCAAATACAGACATGGATCTGGGCTCATAAATATGGCCAATGTCAATGCTGCCTTAAACTCTACACGTGTTTTAGATATCCCAGCCCCATGTATTCTTCAAAAAGGGCCAGCTTTACAAACTATAAGCCTAGCAGCTTGCTGGTCAACCTCTCCAATGGCTCAACAGACTCTCTAGAAATTGTTGCCTTCTCTTGCTCAGTCTTCTCCTGTACCGATCTTGCGTCCTCTCTGGCCACAGAAGATGGCGCTACATGTAAGTTAGGAGAAGATGAGAAGAAAGTGAATCCAGGAGAAAGATTACAGAGAATGAAAATGTCAAAATAAGAGCGATGGTTTTGCCATGGCTGAAGTACCACAAATGGCTAAGAAAGAAAAAAAGTGGCCCAGGAGAGGTGAGAATTACATCTGATTTTCAAGAGGGCTTTTCAGAGGCTTAAATACCTGTCTTAGGGGCTGCAGGAGCTGACATGGAACAGGAGTGAATGACTGGTTGGACATTTAAAATAACACGAGATAATAATTTTAAGCAGCAAGAGATGTTCAAGGCTCACTCTGCCTCTATGACGCAAGATGGTGGGTAAATACAGCTGCCATACCTCCAGACTTGGTTTCCTGAGAAGAAGAGAGTCTTCCCTGTGTCCTCGAAGTGAACGGCTGCGCTTATCTTTTTAACCTCTTTTGGAAATCCCAGTTCCGATATTTTTTGGGGATAACCTTCCAGAATGTCATAACCATTAAGAGCCCAAAATTTCCTGCCTAGAATAAGTGAAAGAATCGTTTTATTACCCAAGGGAATCTGTTAGGACTCACAGGTACAAACATTTACTTTAACCAGAAAGACTCATTTTACACATTTATAAAAAAAACTAGTTCAATGTTTGGAGTCACCATGTTTATGAAACACAAAACTATGATCATCCTTCAAACAAAAACTAGGATTTAAGATCCTGATTTCTGAATTGTAAGTATAGCCAACCAAATATCATAATCAGTTTAGCAATTTATTACTTATGAATATTAAATTTGGAGCTGGATGGAAAATGCAGTAAGGTTTCTACATAAATATAAGCAGCATAGTAGGAACAGGAAATCAGACTGAAAACTCAAATTTTATACCAGGTAGAAACTTGTTATTTCCTCCTCTAAAAGGTAACTTCATTATAGGGTTAATTATAAAAGTCAAACAAAATAAAAACAGCATCAGTAGAATGCCATGCAGCCATTATAAATGATGATCATGAAGCTGGAATAGCAATTTGGAAATTTTTCCATGATTTTATGTCAAGGGAACAAGAAAAATATTAAAATGTATATACACCATGAATATAAATATTTAAAAATATGTATTACATATGATAATGACTAGAAAAGAAAGTGAGAAAATAAAATAAATTGACTTTTCAGAACTATGGATTAATTTTTTCAATTTTTCAAAATGAACATTGGTATAACATCTGCTTAGTAATTGATTCTCAAGAAGAAATAAGAGAAGAAACTGACATGATTACTATGAAACAGAGAGGATATGATTTATCATGTAGACTTCTTAGTGTCAAACTTGGGGACACTTGGTAAAAAGTTTTCAGGTCCTTTCTGGCTTCCATTTTCTTATACTCGCTTCTTAATTTAGATGCATTTTTGACAATGACCAGTTTAAGCAGCTGTTGAGTGTCAAGTTCATCATCGCCTTCTCTGGACACATGGGAGGTCTCGCTGGTGGAAAGCTTACCTCTGAAGATGAAGATAAGGTCGCGAGATGGGTGCTCATAGGCAGCATCAATACGGTTGGGAAGTTCTGGCCAAAACGATTTTGTTAAAAACAGTTCCACGTCCACCTGCTGAGGATGCAGGCGCCAGAAGAATCTAACCCGAAAGCAAAAATGCAGAGTTGGCCATCGTTTTTTTCAAGCGCAATATTTCTATCCTGCTAGCCACCCACCTCCACATCAACACAGGTACGTTAGACAGACATGGCCATTCCCCAACCACTTCCCTTGAGGGGTTAGCTAAACGAGCTGTTGCTATCCTAACTCTAGTGTAACGTGTTGAGGTCTAAAATCTCACAGAGCCTTTGTGAAGGGCTGCAAGTCCTTTCTGGGCTGGAACTACGCTTTGTTCAATGTTGCATATCTTGCAAGTGGCAAACAAACATGCCGGGCACTGTGCTGGGCTCTGGAAAGAAGACATGAACTATGCTTCCAAGATCTCATGCCCTGGGGAAACTGACACATGAGAAAAAAAAAAACAAAACCCAGATCACACTGTAATTAGAGCCAGAATAGACGAGGTGGGAATGCCATTGGATCACAGATGAAGGAGCAATGAATAGGTTAACGAATAAATGAACAGATACGCATATTAGAACAATATCAAAATTAAAAATTAGCATTTCACTTTTCACCCCTTACAGGTTTAGGTTGTAAAGTGTTTCCTCTCTCAAATTCCCGCATATGTTACCAGAACCAAAGTCTTTCCATTTCCAAAGAAATTCATGTGGAATTATGAGTAATAGCTTACTAATATGGTAATTAATTTCAATACATGTGTGTTTTTTAAATAAATAAATTGGATTTGTTGCTTCCTTTAACTATCTTTCTAAGAAAAACGACCACCAAAGATGTAAGGAGAAGCTGTACAATGCCAAGGTTATCCGATGAAAAGTGAGCTGCTTATCCATCAGTTACTTATTTCACCTGAAATATGCAAACTGCCCAAAGGCCTATAATTTTCACCTTTCTCTGGAAGTTTGAGCAGGTGATTTGGCAATTGGCAGGCACAGCTTCACAGATGTTTATGACATGCAGAGTTTATAGTCATACCAAGAGTACCTGTCTTTGAAGATCATTGTTTCTCCTCGGAGGCTGGTGATGGCATCGAGGGATAAGGAAGGGTCACACTTGTCTGGCGTTTTGGGGTGTTTAGGGTTGGGGTCGTCGTCTCCTGGACCTGCAGTCATGGAATAAATGAAGGCAGTCACTGAGGACGACCCCACTGCTGACTGATCCTGCCAATGGAAAGCAGGACAGGCTCCCTCCAGGGAGGCAGTTCAGTCCTGCGGCTCCTACACATACTGCTCCAAATACCATGTCATCCTTCCTTCCTCCAGGGTTGCGGGGACTTGCCTGCGGGACTTCCCCTTCTGCTTTCACCCTCAAGACCCTTGACACTCATCTCAACAACAAGTTTACTTTCTTGAGGTTGGCGATAGAAATGGACGGGGTTGGGGGCGGGAAAGACTTTGAGGAAACTTCTCCCATGTTTGCACAACCCACTGACAGATTTCTCTTAAGAAACACTTTCCACTCAAAGCCACTTCTGGAGCCCTTCCTCGGGCTCGTCCTCTTGCCTGTTTTGACAGCTGTCCACATCCCCTCCTGCTGCTTGCCCACTTTACCGCAGCACAGCTGCGTCTCAGTGGAAAGCCACGCCTTGGACCACTCGGATAGGACTTGCCTCATGTTTGGAACTTTTCCACCAGCTCCCAAGAGTGCAAAAGGGAGGCAGTGTATAAAATAATTCTAACCTTTTTCTCTACCTCCTTCTTCTTACTCTATCATCAAATCCGTCGATTACAATATCGTAGGACCATTAAGAACTGCGAGATTCTTGCCTGGGCCTACACGCACTGCTGTAGTAGATTGAAATCCAGAAGGAGAAATAATAGGTTGTGGTGGCATGAGCCAGTTTTCGGAGCTCTGTGGTCTAGAAGTGTTTACACTGATGACTGTGTACTGTGGCTTTCATTCTATTTATGGCAGGTAATCTTGCTTGTTTGGGTTGAGGCTTAATTATTTTGTAAATATTATTGAAAATTTGGAAGGAAAAAAAGAAGACATTCTTACTGTAGAGAAGTCACTGTAGATGATGGTTGAACACTACACAGGGCACTTGAATGGCTTCTACTGTGGCAAACTGGAGTCGTTGAAAGAACACCCAGAATTTATCAAAGTGGGTTAAAAATCTCGCTTTCACCCTCTGAAAGCTGTGTGGAAGCTATCCCCAAGGCTGGGTTACTATCCAGTTGGGTTTCACCCAGCTGTATTACTGTTGAGACACTATTTAAACTCTTCAGGCTTAGTTTCTTCATTGGCTAAATGGAGAATAAAATATTTCCCTTTCCTATGTCAGGGGTATTGTTAGGGTATCAGATGCACCTTGCAATGCATGAAAGACAAAAATGAGGAGTTACACTCTGCAAACACTTTGGAGAATGGACTATTTTCTACCTGAACAGGTAGCCTGATCTGGAAAGGAAAAAATGGGCATGTTTCCCCAGGTTCTAATAACAAAACCAGGACAGCAATATTGGTGATGGCAAATTCACTAATCTCTTAGAAATTAAATATATGTATCTGTTCTGCTTTTAGCTGATACGTTCATAGTTACCATAGAGAGACTGGATCCCTTGTACGTCGTCGTCAGGAAGCATAAAGTGGCTTTTGCCCGTGTAGGTGTAGATGGGGAACATGAGTGCTCCTGGGTCCTTGGAGTGGTCAAGACCTAAGGAATGGCCGAACTCATGCGCAGCAACAAGAAACAAGTTGTAGCCTGTAAGAAAACAAAGAAAAATACCATACGCTATTGCTTACATGTAGAATATTTTTTAAAAGGACACAAATGAATTTATCTACAAAACAGAAACAGACTCACAGACATAGAAAGCAAGCTTGTGGTTACCAAGGGGTAAAGAGGGTGGGAAGGGATAAACTGGGAATCTGAAATTTGCACCTCTTAGGGAGTGATGGAAATCTTAGCTATCTGGATTGTGATGTGGTTTCACTGACGTATACATCTATCAAAATTCATCAGATTATACACCTGAAATATGCGTAGTTTACTGTACAGGAATCATACCACAACAAAGGTGTTTTAAAAAAAGAGAATATATCAAAAAAAAGAAACTGAGAAAAAATATCCTCCAATGACCAATTAACAGGATAAATGCTATTTTCCTCATTTACTGGGCGGGTCACCACTTCTTTCTGGGATATTTTACTCACCTTTTAAAATTAATATTCAGTTCCTTAAAGGAAGATTCAAAACACTGGTTTAATCATGATAAATAATTCAGTGCTCTCTCTGATTACAGTTGTCTACAAAATTAGAATGTCAACAGATTGATCAGTAATCAATACGGACCTCCTGGGAAGACACCAGGAATCCTCATTTGCTCTATTTTCTCAGGTCAGGTGAGGGGAGGAGACAGTGTAACCTTAAGTGAAAAGTCATGGGAGAACACATAGGGCGGTTCCTATCTAGGATGCGGCTTAGAACATCCTCTAAACAGGAGGCAGCATCCACAGGTATGATGACCTGGTAGAGAGGATGCACTAAATAAGGTCTCCAGGAATCTGCCTGGGAACAAACTCCAACCAAACGATCCTTTCCAGAATATCTCTAGACTCTAGAGTTTAAGGAAAGAGAAACTCAACACGGTTGGCCAACTTTCCTCTACTCTTGAAGACTACTGTGTCACTGTATTTACATTATTTCCTCTAGGCATTTTTTTCCACCAATTTTTGAGCTTCCTAATACTGGTATTTTAAATTGGAAAAAAAATAATAAGAGATTAAAAGAAAAAGAGCACATGAAAGCTGGAGCCAGTGGTTTCAATTTGACCTTAAATAACCTTTGCTATCATAGCCTCTGTATAAAGAAAATATATAACTAACTTAGTCAGTAGTGCAGATGATAAGAGTGATCAAAGTTCACAATAATCTGAATGACAAAAAATTCTTCATTGGAACAACTAGCAATGGATTCTTGGCCTTCAGCTGAAAAGTTAATCCTGATTTGTGGATGTCTTCATTCATTTCAGTTTCATATTGCAAACCCAGAACTGATTCAGGAATCAAAGACTGAGGCTTACCGTGACTCTGACTTAACAACACTAGGTGCTATTGTTTCTTCCTAAAGTCATTCTTACCTGTGAAATAGTCAGAACTTAAATACGTAAATTCTCACCTTTCCCTCCAAAGTTTGGAAGCATAGGCATTAAGACATTGCTCATTCAAGGCTCAGTTTTACTTTTCAGAAAAATTATTTGTATTTAAGTCAATAACTAAAAATTAGCTGTTTATGAAACTACCTCTAATTGTCACAACTAGGCCTTCATGTCGCTCCAGAGTTAAGTCCTGGGTGGGACAATCTGGCTTTTCTGCCTAAATTAACATTCCCAGTTCTTTTCAGCCTTGAAGATTCAACTACTGACTGAATTCGTTCAACAGTCAGTTTCATTTTGCTCTTATACATGCAATTTCATCTGGTCTGTCTCGTGTTTTTTGAAGTAAGACACTATCCTGCTTTGTTTGAATGGTATTTATAAAATCAGTGGTAGAGACAAAACAAGTGACTCGTGCAACAGAGAACTGATACTTGACTGGACTTGTGCGTTGATATTCCTACAAAGGAACAAAAGACTATTTCAACTCACATCCGCCTCACTTACGATCTACGTATTTAGCCCTAATAGTTTTTAGGTATACATTTGTAGTAAACTGTACTTCAACACGCCGTAACAACACCTTGGTTGACGAAAGCACTGTGATCCTGTTTCTAAGTTAGCCAGTATCCCTCAAGCCACCACACCCAGTAGATTTTGCTCATTTTTAATGCTACATATTGGTTTGTAGAAATGTCACTTGTGGAGACTAGTCAGTAGAAGATTATCATACTTATTAGACTTTTGGGGGGAATATAATCAAATACCAAATGTAACTTATCGTAAGCTTAACTTATCAATGGGTTCATGGTCTAATTGAATCCAATAATCATGAATGATATCTTTATAAGAAATATTACCTTTGGAACTACTTGTCCAGAATTCATCATCATCAAAATGGGCATCTCCTCCGTAATTTGGTCCCGGAGGAAAAGCATGAGCCAACAGACCAGAGGGTCCATCAAAAGGGTAGAAGTCGCCATGCTCTACACACAAAAACAAGAATTCAGAATCTAGTTAAACCCAGTAGTGCCTAGCACAGGTGCTTGGTGAGTTTCTGTTGAATTCTGTGAAAAGTAATGAATGACTAAAAGAAGGAGTAAGAGAACAAAGTCTATTAAGGAGCAGAATATAACAATGTTCAAAAATTATTCTGCATCATTACCTTTAATTCCAAAAGAGATCATGATATCAGCGGTGCCGTTGTGAATTCTGGTGAAATTCAGAGGTGTCACATCAGACCAAACTTTGAAGGCTTTTCTGAATGCCTTCTCAACTTCGGACTGGGTCAGATCAGGGGTGTAGTTCACAATTCTATTCAACAGAAAAGGTTTCAATTAAATTTTGGGAAGGTGAAAGCTAGTTTAGAATATATCTTCTAGGAATACTGCTTTTCAACTCAAAATGCAACGGTTTCTCTGCAAGTTCTACTGGAGGTCCATTGTTTCAAAGAACTTTTTCATTAGGAAACCATACAAAGACTAAAAAAAGGATTCAATCAGATGTTTGAGTATCTCCAAATATTTGACCATTTCTTATCAAATTTAAAGTATTTAGATGTTGAATGAAACTTACACTGCATGCCAGAGTGTATCACCATAGCCTAGACAAATGAAATAGCTCTAAAACAGAGTTCACAGAGTGAATAAACTCCATTTTCAGCACTGTTGTAATAAATATGCCTGACTACTACATTTGCACGGATTCTTGAAACTACTTTTACTTCTGTTTTGATTTCATGTCTAAAAGAAATACATTGAGATTTGCCATGAAAAATAATGCTGGGTTAACGTAACAGTAATAGATGTTACGAGATTGTCTCATCAACTGTATTAACGTTATTCCTGGACATACTTAACTTCCAGTTTAATATTTAAGGCCTCCCTAAAACAATGGGACCTTGCATGTTCTGGCATCTCTAGCTGGTGCTGAAAATTAGACATTGGATAGTATTAAAAAAAAAAAAAAACTAACAAATATTAAAGAAAGACAGCCTGTGATTTACCTGTAGGTCAAGTTCATCTTGGACCACTTGAGAGTTCGCGGAAAAACATTGTATTCACCCACATCGGGGACCCCACATCTTGGTTTTTTCATGATGTCTAAAGTGTTATCATCGAGTTTGCCAGTCACCTCTAAGCCGAAGAAAGACTGCATTTCTCTAAGCCTGTCAACCACGGAGCCCACTGCAGTCTTCTTCAGGATTCCGGCAGGATTCAGGGGGTAGTAGTATGATTTCAGATAGTTCTAGAAAAGAGACCGAAATGACCTGCTTTTAAGAGAAGGCATTCGTGAGATGTATGAGACCACCGGAATTGACAAAATAACACACTCTACCTCTGCGAGCTGGAAGTCTTCTTCTGACAGATCGTCATCATCACCATCACTGGGCAGGGGCAGGGACCAACACTGCATCCAAGTCAGGAGGACAAAGGCAGCCAGGACACCTGGGCGCATCTTGAACGGCTGTGCCTAGAGGCTGCTGCCTTTCCACGGACACGTACCTTTACTTTTATAAGCCTAGGACAGTGAGTCATCACTTATGGACAAGTTTCAACTTCCTAGTCACTTAAAGGTAAACATGCTTACATGGCGACTTTTTCTTTTTTTCTTCACAAGAAGTGTGGTTTGTGGTCGAATTTGAGGGAAATAGAAAATGAGGGCTTTCTCATTTCAGCGGGGTCTCAGAAACCATCTGGCAAAATAGCAGCCTCAGCATATTTATGGATGTTGTGGGAAGAAGCGGAAAGTATATTTTTCACTTCACTTGGCAAAAATTTTCTCTCCTTTGTAGGAAAGTAGCTCCTTTAACTTTTTCAGATAAGAATATTAAGATGGTACACTTTCTAGGAGAAAACCTAGTCCTGTTTCCAGAATGTCAATAACCTGGTAAGTTTTAAACTTCATTTTCTCCAGAGTAACTTAGAGAGAAATATTGTGTATGTATACCTGAGGGTCACGGAATTGGACCAGAGCCAAGCTTGGAGACTCAACACAGGATTGAGTGCTGTGGTCGGAACTTAGAAACACTGGTGGGATTTCTCAACAAACATGGAGTCCTGCCTGAATTTCATACAGGTCCCGGCAGAGGTAAAAGAATGTATTAGAATGCAGTATATTGGAATACAACACAACGGCTAACGCATATTGAGGGATTGCTGCGTGGTAGGCTTAAAAAGCTTTATCTCGTTTAACCCTTACCACAGCCATACGAAGTAGGTACAGTTAATTGGGAGGCTTATTTTTCACTCCACATGTGAATAACCTGAGACACAGAGAAGTTAAACACTTGTTTAAAGTGACACAGTTAGTAAATGGTCCTACCAGCATTTGGATCCAGGCCAGTAGACTGAAGACTTTATGTTCTAAGCCACCGTCAAGCATGACCCTCTACCCCATCCACTCTCAAAATTTTTCTCAAAAACCGAGCTGCTTGGTTCCTAGGAGTGCTCAAGAAAGGTAGGGCTCTTGGGCCATTTTCAAGTTTCTTGATTTTCATTTTTAAGTTTGAATAATAGAAGTACCTTTGGTCCAACCACTCAGGAAAAGCATCCTTGAGGGGCCTCTGGTCTGTTACTCCCTTTAGAATGTCACACATTTAATACCATGAACTCAGAATGCCATCTTTGGTCCTTTGCAGATGTCAGGAGAGCAACATGGGCCCTGATCTTCAGATTGATAGAACGATTGAAAATGCAAGTTAATTTAAGTGATTACGAGTCCGAGAGAAGCTTCGGTCAGAAACATGCTAAGACAAACAGCAGGAGCATGAATACAGATTCGGGTGAGTAGGGAAGACGTAGCCCACCATGTGGGTAAAAGTGCTACAAGCTGAACTGGCCAGTGCCTCCGAGGAGACTGGAAAATCCTGTGAAGTGCGAGCAACCCCTTGAGGGAAATTTATTATGTTTTTTTTAATCCAAAATAGAGCCAAATAGATCCTTACAACAGATTACTTCCAATGAGTTCAAGATAAAAGCTGGGCCCAGCCAGCAATGCAAAATAATCGTTTGTCTTAAGCATCTTCCATGTCCACGTGATTTTGAGATTAGGTAAAAATTATCCAAAAACCTGATTCATCTATTAAGCTTATAGGAAGTTAGTTCATCAGAAAACATTTGTTTCTTACCAATTAATTTTCACAATCTTTTAAAGTCACATTAGATGATAAAAAGGAAGTCCTTGACAATAAAATCCTTTTAAAGGAAGTTTAAAAACAAATGACATTCTCTTTCTTCAGAGAGGAAAATAAGAAAAATGAAGACTTCTACCTTTGAATTTAAACACCAAATCAATACACAAAGGAAAACAATCAGGTCTGAGTCCTGGATGTTTTTGTTCTTTCAGCATTTTCATTCATAAATAAAAAATAAGTTTCATTAATTTTTAAATGACATTTTTTCCCCGTTTGAATGTGGACAAGAAGAACCAAATGGGCTAAATAGATACTTACAGAGCTTCATAGATTTCTAGACATGTTACCACCTTAAACTTGAATTTTTTAAAACCCTTTTAGTTATTAAATCAATGAATATTGATTGAGTCTCAACTATGCAGAATATTATGTTAGTCACTATGATGATGGAACAAAGGATAACGTGGGAGCCTTTAACTTGAGGTGATTACAACATTACCTCCCTTACAAAGAAATATTTTTAATGAACAATGTAAATAAAAGTCACAGCTTTTCAACTTTAAAAATAATGCTTATTATCGAAGAGCTTTAGTGTGTCATTAGTTTCTCACTTCATTTAAGAACATAAACAATGCAAAAGAAAAAAAAGCACAGGTTAATGAGAACATGCTGTTACACGGTGTGGAATTTTCTTCGCGGAATGAGTAAAAATTCCTCCGAAGATTAAAGTAGAAATTGATTCCTTAGGGAAATAATCAGACTGCTTCCCCATTGGCTATTGTTCGTGGAGGAGAGGTTTTAGACAGTGATCAGGACGTCAGCACATGGAAGTGTGTTGGCAAACTGCTTGTCAACACGGGTCTTTATCTCAGGTTAATTGTTAAGATGAAAGCCAAGACTTCGGTGACCGCTGGCAAAGTGGTTTGTGGTTTCAAACGACACCTTTAACATAATAAGGCGGCGCTGGTATTTACAAGCTGACGAATCACTGGGAAATTTGAAAACCTGGAGAATGAGCAAACAAAACTGTGGATGAAATTAGGTACGGGTATCTACTGCTGATTCAGATACAAGCAATATGGGACTTTTTAAAACATATGTCATCATCAGTTTCTAAGCTCAAAACATCACCTGGGAAAGAACCAAAAACGTCTATGAACAACCCTTGAGTAAAGCACAGGGGTGTTCCAGATTAGAAGAAACAGGAACAATGGGCCAATTGAGTTGGGTTAAAATTATGAAAATTTTGTAAATCAAAGAATTTTTAAGATAAAAAATTTGTCTTCAGTTTAATGTTGTAAATTATCATTGTTGACAACGACACTGCTAAGGCAGTATCTTTATTTTTCTAAAAGGTAAATGACCTGACTCTGTAACTGCGTGGAGCAATGATTTTGGTAAACACTCTCTGATGGAAGCTTTGTTCTAGTTTCTGATTTTTTTCTTTCTGTGTCTCTTCTTCTTCTTCTTTTTTTTTTTTTTTTTTTTTTTTGCCCTTAACCCCATGAAATGGGCTCACATGCTCTTAAAAAAGAAAACTAAACTAAAATTTAAACACTTAATCATATTTACACCCTAGATTAAGGCGTAAGAGTGCCCTGCTTAACCTACTTATGTCAGTTAATCACTACCTAATCCACTATTTTAGACACCGAAGCTGCAAAGCAGAAGGCCAGCAATTTAGGAGGTCATCTACTTTTTAAATTTTATTTATTTTTTATTGACATATAGTCAATTTCTGGTGTACAGCATAATGTCCCAGTCATATATATATATATATATATATATATATATATATATATATATATACACACACACACATATATTCATTTCCATATTCTTTTTCATTAAAGGGTATTTCAAGATATGAATATATTTCTCTGTGTTATACAGAAGAAATTTGTTTTCTATCTATTTTATATATAGTATTTAATATTTGCAAATCTCGAACTCCCAAATTTATCCCTCCTCACCCTTCCCCAACTCTCCGGTAGCCATAAGATCGTTTACTGTGTTTGCAAGTCTGTTTCTGTTTTGTAGATGAGTTCACTTTTAACATCTGAATTGCATGCTCTTCAGAGATCTTGCATTCATACTGGGTTGATCCACAAAAGAAATAAATAGAAACTGCAAGAAAAATGAAATTCTCTCTAATTCTTACTGGAGTATGACATCTGAAAGTCAAGACAATTTCTTGGGCTTCATTCCTAGTGAATTTTAATTTTTATTGTGTTTTGCTAGAAAGGGCAGTCCTTGAATGTCCACCTCTGCCAGTTTCAACCAAATACTATAAAAGAAAAACAACCAGAAATAGAACATATATTCTAGCCCATCCCTGCCCAAATGTCTCTGAAAAGGGAAAAATCAGGATTGTTTGGCAGTGAATAATAGAAATGAAAACAAGCTAGAGAAATGGGGCCTGAGTGGTTTTAACAACAGCAATTTCAGTGTCTTTTAAAATCCCTAATATTTAAACAATGAAACAAAAAGTCTATTTTTAAAACAGCCTAACCTCACCTTCTTACCTTAATTCACTGAAATAGTTGTTATCTATTTTTAAACAATAGACTTTCTGATTTAGAAAGTAATATACAAAAAAGTAATAAATTTTTTGCATAATGGCTGGAAAATAGAGAGAAAACTAGAAGAAAAAAATTAGTGTGATACCTCAAGATTTTTTAGATAACCCCTTATATATAAATATATCCATTTTAATACAAAATTTAATTTAAAATATAAAATTTTAATATAAAATTTATGTATGTAGATGATAGTCAATCTTAAATGTTTTTAAAAACAGTACTTTCTAGAATAGAAAAACTTGCCAGGTTATTGGTACATTGCATCTATTTTATTTCAAATTCTAGGAAAGCCATCTTTAATAAATTTGGGGTAGCCATCTCCCATTATCTGCCTTTCTTCACTGAAGCTATCATAAAATTGAGGATGAACTCAAAATTGCACAAAATGTATCTTAATCATGCTATGCATTAAAGAGGTTAATATTTAAATTTTTTCTGTATGCTCTAGTTGGCTAATTTCAGAAAATTATAGACAGGAATTCACTGCAACCATGAACTGCCAGCAAAGGCTACTCTCTCAACCTGGCTGCTAGGATGGATTTCATGCCTTCAGTACTTGTCTGCAGTGAGAAAGGCGGTTGTCCCAGTGTTGGGGTCATTGACAGCAGCATCGATGTCTTGGGTGTCTCCTGGGAATCCAAGCTCAGTGATTCCCTTGAGATCTCCACGCAGCACTATTAATAACAATGAGTCAAAGAAAGACCTTATTTTTGGTTGAAAAGTTATGACCAAACAACTAAGACATGTCTAAGACAAGGAACATAATAAACTGATATCTAGATGACATAGAAATCCTTCTGAGTTATGGACTACAGGATGGGTGCTTGTTTGTTTTACCTGTCCAGTGATGTAGTCCTTAACGAAGTCTGTGGAGCCCACGTAGAGATGGAGAGCACGGGCCTCGGAATCAGTTACACCAGCCAAAGCCCAACTCTGCCATTTATTAGCTCTCTGACGTCGGGCGATTAGTTTAATCTCACTAGTACAGCATTGACCAAAACACCTCCAAATCCGGTCCTCATGAAGCTAACACTCTAGCATGGAGAGAGAGAAAGAAGAGGAGGAAAATAGAGCAAGAAAAAGGAATAGGGAGTCGAGGGATCAGGGAGGAGTGTTGTAATTTGTATGTTGTGGCCAGGGAGGGCTCACTGAGGAAAGTGACATTTGAGTAAAGACCCGAGGCAGGTGAAGGCATGAGCCATAGTGCTGTCTGGGGGAAGAACGCAGCAGAGAGAAGAGCAAATGCAGCACCCTGGGGTAAGAAGGTGCTGGTATATCTGATGAAAGCAGCAAAGGAGACCAGTGTGGCTGGAGCAGAGCGAGGAGAAAAGTTAATCTATTGACTGTACTTCAATAAAAAAAAGAACGCAATTTTTTTAAAAAGTTACCTAATCTTAACTATATAAACGGAATCATCACAGTACCTATGTTATTGGTTATATGAGGCTCAAAGAGCGTTTGTAACAGTGCTGGGCACGTAGGAAGCACCTGATATGTTTCCGTAATTCACAGTAACTAACCGACAGAGCATCCAGCAAAACCATCGTGCAGGCACGCTGGTAAGCACAGGGACACTGCGTGAACGGCACTGACGAGGATTCGGAGGCATTAGGAGGAGAAAGTAGACACTGCAAAGAAGGCAGGTTGGCTGGTTACAAATGTTATTAAGAATATAAAGCGTTATATAACTAAAAAGTTATAAAGAATATAAGAATTCTACAGCTGTAGAATGATTGGAGGCTGGGCTGGGGGGATGTACACTTTCACTTGCCTGTCAAAGAAGGCTCTCTAAGGAGATATACTTGAAACTGAGACCAGATGACAAGGGAGGCTCAGCCATACAGATATCTGGGAGCAGAGTTCTAGTCTAGACGAAAGCAACTGCCAGCACGAAGGCGCTGGGGTGGAAGCAAGCGTCCGTTCGGGGAACAGGAGAACCATTCCTAATTCTTACTCTCAAATACTGCCCTGGGTTGCCCTGGGTTTGGGGGAAGGGTCACTGGTTAGTTTTAAAGTGAAATTGATGCCCCTGACTTCCCACCCTCAACCCTCCCACTGCTAACTAGTACTTTTCTTGGGCTCTCTTGCCAAAGGGCTTTTTTGTTGGCTTAACCAAAGGGAGGCACTGGAGAGCAGGCAGAGAAAAGCCAGGATTTCCTGTGCTCCCTTCCCTCTTCCTTGGAAGGCTGACTGTCTCCAGTTCTCCGTAGATAGCCCCTCCCTCTGTGGTTCCAGCCCTCCGCCACCCGCATCACTCCCTCGTGGGTTCAGACTCTCCCTGTCTTTCCCAACACTCAGCCTTCCGGGTTGATCGCGTCATCTGCTCCCTATGTCCCTCCAGTCCCAGGGGCTAGAAGATGTTTTCAGTGTTGCTAATTTTGGGGTAATTTCCTCTCCTTCTAACTCCTTAGCTTTTCCATCACCTGTGAAGCTTAGTCCTCTGTTTAATACTTAAAGTGGTTTCTGGTTCCTTGGTTGGATCCTGACTGATACAGTTGATAATATAAGGATTAAAATGGGAAAACAGTGGGACACCTTCCAGTCCCAATTGGCACTAATTTACTGTTTTCTTATATAATTGAATATATATCTTCATATGTAAATTATGTATTTCTTTTCAGATACAAGGATAATAATAGCTCCCTGTTTTTCAATTTCACGGAGTGAGAAAATGAACTGAAATAAAAGTTTTGTTCTGATGGCAAATGTAATGATTATCTACCCTGTCCCCAAGGCCCGTAGGTTTGGCCAAAGATGGATGCCATGTCCTGCATTAATCAGATTATATATTAATTAAATTATACATTAATTAGATTATATATTTCAATGAATAAATCTCCCACCATTAAGAGAAATTTCTTTTCTCATACAAAATTTGGAATGAATTGAATTTAAATTATACAAATTTTAACAGGATAGATTTTATAAAATGGTACTCTGTAGTCTGCATCAGCCACACATTTGCTGAAGTACAGCATGCAATTATGAGCTTCTCTTCTGGGATAGGAAAAAGATTTGGAGAGAATATTAAAGTAGAGGTACACAGATAATTAAATTATCATAAAATATGCCTTTTGAGATAAGATTAAAAGTTTGAATTAAAAAATAAATGGAGGTTAACCTGATAAACCTGAAGTCCCTGGTAAGATCCAGACTTGCACAAACTCATGGAGCAAAATGCTCCTGTTACATGTCTTAGGACTGCAGTTTTCAACAGAAGGGGCGCTGTGAAACCCCATTCCAATGGGATGTTAGAGGTGGTCCACCAACTTTAATGGTAGGAAGGAAGGGAGGAGAATAGATGAAGAGGGAAGGAAGGAGGGAAAGAAGGAAACGTGTATGGTCAAACAAATTTAGGAGATACTGAATTAAGCAGCCACGGACCAGTTTCTGTCCTGGAGGACTTCACAACATCATGAAAATCTAAGAAAAGGTTAGAGCTTGGAGTGATTCCCTCAGTTCTTTGAGCTGGGGACACTCTTCTTATTTGCTTCCTGCAATGTTGGGGTTCCACTGTACACAGACTGGGAAAAACTGTCTTAGGGGGTCAGCAAGGCAAATGAATACTTCTAGGAGGAGGGGAGGACCAAACCTGAACAAACCACAGAGCGCCTAGGCACCTTTGCCATCATCCTCAGAGAAAATCTTTCTCTGGCTGAAATGGGTGCGTATCAGATGGGGTACATCAGAGCCTTGGGGGCCCTGGGGTGACGGGGGCCCAAGGTGTGGCCAGATTCACGCACAGCAACGGCAAATGGGTTAATGTCTAGAAAGGAACACAGCACAGATGATCAAGGTAGAACCACACAAAATCAGTTCTTCTAGAAGATTTTTCAGATGAGTCCTGCAAGCCTCACTGACTACATCCCTGCCTTGTTGCGCATTCAGTGAAGCAGGGCAAAACCCCGCACCTGGAAGGAGCCCTTCGTCACTGGTCTGGAGCAAGTGGCTCTGACACAGCAAGTGCCCGAGGGGCGCAGCTTGGAGCCACTGAGTTTCCACTCAGTGCGGTGCCCTTGACTGTTCGGTTGTTAGGCAGTAATGAATGGGGTCGGGGGGGGGGCGGTTATGGTCCCTTTACTTCTAGTGAAAAAGAATATTCAGGCACCACACAACTGTACAAGGCTATCAAAAACTTAGTTTGGAATACGTAAAAGAAATAGCAAATGCGGCACTGGCAGTGATTATGGGCCCCAATGCCAGGCAGACCCAAGCCCGTCTCTTCATCTGTGAGGTGGGGATAATGAAACCAGTCCCACAGGATTAGTGAGAGAATTTAATTGTAAAACACAGGGCACATTGTGAGACTTCAATCACTGTGCTAGAGATTAGCTTTTGTTGTTTATATTCTTAATATTCAAAACACCCAGCAAACAGTAAATGCTTAATTAAAATCTGAAATAATGATGGTGGAGTTTATCCCAAGTTTACTTCGGCCCTCTGAAAACAACTGCTGAGCCGCAAGCAATAATGGACACATGAGGGAGATTCAGATTTGAAGCTTTCAATTGTTTTAAAGCATTTAGCAACATTTGCATAAAAAGGATAAACATTTCAATTACAATAATCCTTCTTGATTTAGGCGAGCCTGCTGGCAGAAAGTCCTTGGCAAATGTGACTATTAGTGTGTAGTTGATACAAATGCACACCCCCTCCTAATTCCACATTTGCACAAATTAGAGACCTTTTTACAGCAAGCTTTTCTAGTGCTCATTAGGTTACAATGAAGGGTATATTTTCTATGCCAACTTGGGGACAGAGTGACGAGTTCTTTTTCTAATAAGACATAGTAAACAAACCGTGGTTACCAGGGTGGGGGGAAAGGAGGTGAGAAGGGATAAATTGGGAGTTCAAGTTTTGCGGATACTAACTACTATATATAAAATAGATAAATAAAAAGTTTATACCATAGAGCACAGTGAACTATATTCAATATCTTGTAGTAACCTCTAATGAAAAAGAATATGAAAACAAATTTGTGTATGTACATGTATGCTGTACAACCAGAAACTGACACATTGTAAACTGACTGTACTACAGTTAAAAAAGAGAGAGTAGAGAGGTTATAAATAGATATTTAATGACTGTGTTGCCTTCCTCTTAATATGATATTTAGTCAAAGCTTAGTGACAAGAATATGATACAAAGCAGCAAAACACGAAAAAAAAGATCATTGTTTTATATCTGAATATATGACAATATGTTTTATTTGTGAATCACTAAATGACTTCTACCACACTGAAATTTAAATGATCAGCTTAGTAACCTCTGTTACACTTTCTTCAACCATAGCGGGGGGAAAACCTGGGTCAAGTCAGACTCTGCAGTGTTACGACACAGTCCCTGCGGTGTCAGCTTAAGCCTCCAAGACCTCAAAAAGCATTCTGGTTGATTTTGTTTTATTGCCTTAATTGCTGTTGGGGATATGAGGTGGAAAACTCAATGTTTTGACAACTTATTTATATAAAATAGACAAAGCAGTTTTCTCCCAAATGGGTGATTTCTGTAACTTTGACCACTTTTCGCGGTCAGTGATGACACAAGGTCAGTTAATCAGACCATCAGTTCTAACTGAAGGATATTCACCTTTACCTTGGGAATCCTTTGTCCAGAGTTCATCGTCATCAGGGTGAACATCGCCCCCCAGACACTCACCAGGAGTAAAGGTATGAGCCAGGTGTCCAAGGGACCCGTCAAATGGGGAGGAAATCTCCATGCTCCAAGAGGGAAACAGCTCAGAAGATAACTGTGGGAAAACTGTCCAGACAGGAACAAAACCTATCACTTCAGGTAGAGTGTATTAAAAACTGAGATGTCTTCAAGAAAGGTAATCTTTTTAGCATTATTACCTTTGCTTTTGAAGGAGATCACAGGTCAGTAGTATCCCAGAAAACTCTAGTGAAATTGAGGTGGGTCTTGTCACTCTAAACCTTGAACGCTGCTTGGACAGCCTGGTCTGCAATTTCACAAGAGCTGGAATGTGATTGGCTATTCTGATTAACACACAGGGGCATTAAAGTGTGACATTTTAAAGAGTGCTGTAGTCTTTGAATCTAGTCTTTTCATGATTCTTTTTATTTCCTTAAAGAGTCAGGAATCTAAGGTACACTAAAGTATGTTAAAATTTCTTTAGAGAGATAGTCTTAATTTTTACATGCTTACAGGTATCTTTAGTTAAAAAAAATACAAATGCATTATAATCCCCTAATATTTAAACATTACTATAAGACATTAAGCATTTTAAATAAGGGTGCAAAATTCCACTTAATATAAAATATTTGAATATTTCTTTAATTTCCTCGATGTGGAGAGCAAGAGATAATTCAGTACAACTAATAAATTAACATCAGCCTATATTGCATGTGTGTAAGTAATACACCAGAAGATTGAATTGGTGGTCCCAGCGTTCTGAGGCACAATATTTTTAAAATATTAATGTAAAAAAAATTAAAGAACCATTAAGTTCACAGATTCCTGGGAAAAATCTGTTATGCACTCTAACTTGATTTGCTTTTCAAGTAAAACTGAACATTAGCCCATAAAGACATTAACGTGTTTTCTTTCTTTTCGCCAACATTTTGCTAAATGAGACTTACGTATACTAAATAAAATATCTAACTGTATCAGCAGCCTTTAAAGCAATGAAGTTCTACTTTAGAAGGCACTCATTAGAGGAGAAATACATTTCTGATGTACTGGAGACTGAGCGCAAGATGCTTCTTATTCATCTTTATATCCGTAGAGATTCAACCCATACTTGTCACCCGTCACACACTCAATTAAAAGGTGCCAAATGGATAAACAAATGAATAAATGAACGGATGCCAATAAAGACAGGCCCAAGGCGATTATCTACAGAGTTCATGCTGGAATTCTCTCCTATCGTAATACTTTGCTTCACTTGAGCTGTAATTTAGAATCCCACTTGAGAAAGAATTAGTTCCACCCAATATTGTACGTTCAATATTTGTTATTTTTGAACTTTCTAAATTTGCAGGTGAATGATTTGCTGTACCGCACAACCATTGTTAAGACGCAACTGATTTTAACTACTTTAGAATTCAATGGAAAATTATTACACAAGGAAAAGAAATGAAACCATTAGTTCTCTAGCATATTTTTCAATTAAAAATTATTTTCTTCTAAGGGATTTCCAGTCCTTTAGAGAAGATTTACTAACTCAGTAAGTATTCAAGTAACAGAGATAAGCCTGGTTTGGAATAAACAAGAATGTGATTTAGGGATAACAGACGTATATACCCTAAAAGGACATCTGGGGATCAGCTAACCTAATTCCTTTGTATTACATTGGAAAACAGGTTCAAAGACATTGAGAAACTTCCTCAAAACCACACAAAGTCATGATGTTAATGCTGGCATCAGAATCTCAGCCTACTGACTGGGATTGTCCACAATGCTATGTACTACCCGCAAACTACTTCTTAACACACACTCAACTGCTAAAGCTGTTCTTGCCAGCTAAAGTAACACGACATGTCGCACAGAGAAAAAATGATGAGCCACTTTTTCACCTGTAGATCAAGTTATCAGTTAGCTAATTGATTTTCTTCGGAAAAAAATTATACTCCAGTATATCAAGGGCCCCACCCCCTACCCCACACCGGCATACACATCTTAGCTGCTTCATAAGGTTTAAAGTTTCACATCTAGTTAGCCATTTGCTTGGAGACCAAAGAAGTCTTGCATATGCTGCAGTCTACCCCCGAGGGGCTCAGATTTCCCTTTTCCCCATGTGTTCATCTCAAGGCGAGTTGATAAAAGGTTTTCAAATAGTGCTAGAAAGAAAGCACACAATTGAAAAAGACAAACGAACATAAATACAAAACAGAAACAGACTCATAGACATAGAAAACAAACTTGTGGTTGCCAAGGGGGGAGGGAGGTGAGAAGAGACAGACTGGGAGTTCAAAATTTGTAGATACTGACAGGTATATATAGAATAGATAAGCAAGATTATACTGCACAGCACAGGGAAATATATACAAGATCTTGTGGTAGCTCACGGAGAAAATATGAAAATGAATATATGTATGTTCATGTATGACTGAAGAATTGGGCTCTACATTGGAAATTGACACAACATTGTAAACTGATTATAACTCAATAAAATAAAATTTTTTTAAAAAAAGCACACAATTAAAGTGAAAAAAAAAAAAAAAACTACATGCTAAATTAGGAAAACAGCAAGGGTAGGAGCTGTTATCCCCGCGAGAAGCAGTTCTGCCCTGGTGAGGAAATCTCGTTTTCTGAAAGATGAGGGGCTGACGGGGCCAGCAGACAGGGAGGTTCCAGAACAGAAAGACCACCAGCACCAGCATGGGTGCCTCTGCTGCCCGGGACACTGCAGCCACCTTCACTTGAGGGTGGGGGTTGGGACGGAGGTCATTTGAACCTCTGCTCACTGAGCCTCTTTTATAGGATCCAAATGTTGGCATATGATTCATTCCTTATCTCTGTTTTTTTATTTTCCACTACTTCCGGTTCAGAGTAAGTACAGTACATTCTTCTGCCCAAAGGAAAAGCTTACGGATAGAAGCAAAGTCTTTACCCTTTGTTTAATGACCTTAAATGTAGAAAATAAGTTTTGCTTTTTTTTTTTTTTTTTTTTGGAGGATTTTATCTCTAAAATTGGCTGAGCAAGAGGGAACTTGTAGTTTGTCCTCTGATATAGGAATGGAGGAGGGAGGGAGGAATCAAAGAAGAGAGGGAGGGAGAGGGGGAGGGAAGGACGAAGAAGGGGAGAAAGAAGAAAGGAAGGATGGAAAGAAAGAAGGACAAGAGGAAATGAAAGAGTAAAGAAGGAAAGAGGCAAAACAGTAGAAAAAGAAGGAAAGAGAAAAGGTAGGGAGGAAGAGAGGTAGGTTAGAAAGAAAATGGCATTTATTTTGAAACGCCTTTTTGAAACAACAAGGCGCCAAGCACTGCATTTTCATTTTGACTCTCATTTATTAGAGTGTGGCCAGGAATCGGAGTGAGTCTGTTCCAGACACACAGATACGAAGATACTAACAGAACTAGACAGGACTGTAAGGCTAGGCAGAATTGTCCCACAGGTCATAACCCAAGGACCCTCACGGCTGTTTTGGGAACCCATCTAATCACCTTGTTGTCAGGACCGTTTTCGCCCTGAGTCCAACCCTACATGGGATTAATATAATCCAGATGTTAGGAAATGACCCATTGGCCTGGTAAGGCATCACTGAGGATATGTGTCAATTTTTCCCCAAACCAAAATTCTTTTCAAAATTTCCAAAACACTGACAAACACAAATGATTAAGTAGATCTTGACCCCTTCTTGTACAAATACGCAACTCTGATGAAATGGATCAAGCAGGAGGTTAAATGCAGAAGTTGATCTACCCTTCCTCCAATGAAAAACACTTGACACACTTTGGAAAGTCCTATACCCGCCAGTTTTTGGGTGACTTCAGAGTGCTCTCAGTTTGAAGAGGCAAGTACATTGCTTAAGAGATATTCATCCTAATGTTTCCTTTGCTCCAGGGCTATTTTTCCATATCCAGATTAAATGAATGATTTTGAACCAGTCTGCTTCACCATTACTCATTATCTTACAGAATGCAGTCAGTTGGTAGGGATTCAGGCAGGTCACAATTGCTAATTATCAGAGAAATGCAAATCAAAACTATAATGAGGTATCATTTCACACCGGTCAGAATGGCCATCATTAAAAAGTCCACAAACGATAAATGCTGGAGAGACTGTGGAGAAAAGGGAACCCTCCTACACTGCTGGTAGAAATGTAGTTTGGTGCAACCATTATGGAAAACAGTATGGAAATTCCTCTAAAAACTAAAAACAGACTTACTATATGATCCAGCAATCCCACTCCTGGGCATATATCAGAAAGGAACTCTAATTCGAAAAGATATATGCACCTCAATGTTCATAGCAGCACTATTTACAATAGCCAAGACATAGAAGCAACCTAAATGTCCATCCACACATGACTGGGTAAAGAAGTTGTGGTATATTTATGCAATGGAATACCACTCAGCCATAAAAAATAGTAAAATAATGCCATTTGCAGCAACATGGATGGACTTGTGGAGATGGTCATTCTAAGTAAAGTAAGCCAGAAAGAGAAAGAAAAATATTATATGATATCACTCATATATGGAATCAAAAAAAAAAAAAAAAGGAAAAAGAAGACACTAATGAACTCATCTACAAAACTGAAACAGACTCACAGACATGGTAAACAATATTATGGCTACTAGAGGGGAAGGGAATGGGAAGGGATAAATTTGGGAGTTTGAGACTTGCAAATGTTAACCACTATGTAAAAAAATAGATAAAAAACATGACTGGGGTATTATACTGGGATAGTATACCAGAAACTGACAAATTGTACCTGACTATACTTCAATTTAAATAAATAAATAAAATAATTTAAAAAGATGACCCAGCCCCTAATATTAGGTATTACATCAAGAAATGGTTCCCAGAAACCAATGGTGGTCAAAAATGGCTTGCTGATGAGATCTGGGTAAACACATCCATTATCGGCCATTTTCTGCTGTCCCAAGTGATGGATGACATTCATATGCAGTGCGCCCTTCCTTGAACTGCACAAGGCACCACCTGCTCTTGATTCTATTTCTCATACAGGTATCTCTTGGTGGAAAAGAATATATGCATTATTGGATATGATTCCATATTAGTCCTGTTTTCACCCAGCAGTGTCTTCCTCTGTCCAAATTAACACTGGAGCACTGATATGTCAGTTTCTTGTGAATAGCACTGTTCTGTATTGAACTGCCATGATCTAGAGATGATTTTTAGGGAAAAGGATATTAGCACAGTAGAGATATAAGAAGACAAATGGTGGTAACCTTGTTGAGCTTTGTAACTACTCCTCCATCTGAAGACCAGCCTAACCCCTGTACCTGTTAATAAAGTGTATGTATCTACTCTTTGTTCTGCAATAGAAATGCAATTGCCTTTTTAGTACACACATGTTTGAGTCTCAGAAAAGCAAATAAAATAAATACAACAAAATATGACACAAGCAACCTCCTGATCAGGATATAATTAATCAGGAGGAGGTTTTCAGCTGTCCAAAAGGAATTCTCTGTGAACCTAATCTCCTTATAATTCTTAACAGTTTTTCTGTGGGCTACATGCTATTTGTAATTATAGATTAATTGTTGATATTTATGAACTCAGTGCTCAAAAATTACTTGATTGATGGATGGATTAAACAGAAAAATCACCCAGGCCCAAATTAGCTTAAATTGTAAGTAGCCTTATTCAATTGGAGTATTAGTGACCTAAATATTATTATTATACTGTTGACATTTATACGTAGAGTTTAAAGTAGTGGTTTACAATGTCTTGTAAGTTAGTAATATTCTAAGGTACCAAGAATCACTAAATAATGTGAGTCATGTTGTCTGGCTTCAATTCCAGACAATATTTGTGGCTTACATTGAATGAAAGTCTAAATGATACGAAGTGTTTGTGAACCATGCCCTTGGGGAAGGAAAGAGGTTGCTGCATACCTCTAATAAAAACTTTGAAATTGATTTTGTATGTATGAATCACCCCTGGATTTTCCATAACTGAGAGAGGGGTGGGGAGAGAGAAAGAGAGAAACTATAGATAAAAAAAAAAAAAACTTTTCATTTCCTTAAAAGGCATTTAAGGAAGAAAAACCTTCATTTAGGAGTGTACATTATTCTCAAAATAAGTAGACAATCATAAAAACTCAAATTTCAGGTCATTAGCAATCATAGTGCTTGAGACATACAGAATCCCCTCAGTATAACTCCTGAAAACGGCAACCATCGGTGTACAAAGGCACTGAGTGTAACCTTGATGGGGCGACTTCAAAGCTGTGTGATCGGCAAAATTATTTAACTTTCTGACTTCCATTTTTCTTGTGTATAAACTAGGAATGAAATATATCCTTCCTTCTTTCATATCAACATGAGGAATAGAGATAATGCATGGAAAGCAGCCGCGCCCTACCTGACACATAGCAGATTCGCCAAGCTTATTATCATCCATGTTAGCTGCTTCTGTTGTTATTTGTTATCACTGAACATGAGCCAATATTTGTGGCTCATCAGTCCTGCATGAGGGATAGTCCTTAAAGTTTGAGAAGACATGCAAGAAATAGAAGATGTCATCTTTTAGACACAGAACAAAGGAAGATCCCAATTAACCACCCTTTTTACAAAGCAGTATTTCTCTTACCACATTCTAATTCCAGGACCACAGAAATAATCAAGAGCTAGGGCAGATCAGTAGAAGTCTGTCAACTGCAAAACACTTCTAGGAGGCTGTGAATTTTCATTAGGTTCTGCAGGGCTTTGGTGAGGGGCTTGAACTGGTAGAGCAAAGGGCAACGGGCATTTTAGGCAGAGGAGATGGCAGATGTGGCAGACGTACTGAGACACACGCATTGGTTTCCAGTTGATAAATCATGTTCCTTCTTGTTTTAACGCATCCACAGGAATCTTCTCCTTGACTTTTCTTCTCACTGGTCTTTCCCTTTGAGTGCATAGTGCCTGGGGTTTTCCAGTCAAAGCCAACCTGAAAGGTGACTGAGGGTGTGAAACACATGTTGCTAGATGATTCGACACAAAGGTCTACAAGTGTTGGCGGGTTATCTGCTAGCCAAAAAAAAAGGAAGAAACATAAGGGAAAGAAATCCAAACGTGGTCACTCTCTGGGAGTATATGAAGGGATTCGTGGAGTCCCATTACCTTTGCAACCTTTACAATCATCTTGGCAGCCCTCAAGGAGAATCAAGCTTCTTTCCCAAGTTAATGGCAATTCTGGTCGCCAGTAGCAGCTCTGGGTAATATCCCCACCAAAAGCAGTCACTACCTAGAGACACTGTGCCTCTCTTCTCCTCTCTGTTCCATTGTTCCTGCTTAGCCCCCCACTGCCTATACTAACTCCCGATTGTCCCACTTCTTCTTTCTTTCATGGTTTCTGCTTATTTATGGTGTCAAAGTGTCTGCATATTATCTTCCTAGTTGCAGGTTTTTCAGCCTCTCTCTCTGATATACTCTAAGAGAGAAGAGCATCTGATTGATTCATTTAGATACTCTCCAGTATAAAACTGCTCCTCCTGCATAAAATTGCTCCTCCTGGCAAGCCTATGAATGGCTACCTTTGATTGCAAGGGTCCTGGTTCAATTAGGTGGCCGTAATGGCGTTATGATGGTCAACGTGCAGTATTGTAACAAACGTACAAGGAGGTGCTCCTGACAGGGGGCTGTGGTCATGGTACGTACTGAGCAAATGGTTAACTCCCCTAGAATTCTCATGCTGCCCCACAGTCCTCACTAGGGCTGGCTAGCCCTGTTGGTGTGGGATGGGCAAAAAGGGTGAAGCAGCTGTCCAAGTTAACAGTTTCCAAAAGAATATCCCTTAAATCAATCACTTTTATTCTAAGGAACTTTCATGTTGATGGATTTGTCCCTGCACAACTCTGCTGCATTATACATACTGATACTGAAGTTAAATGAGAATAATGATGATAATAGTTAATATTTATTTAGTAGCTAGACTAACTAATCTTATTTTGCTTATGTAACAATGCATAACTACATTTTATTGTTGTTATTTATTATTGTCATTCCCTTGTTACACATAAAAAAATGCAGAGAAGACCCACTTCTTAAAGCAAATAAATGGCAGGTGCAGGATTTAGCCCAGCTCCTTCTGGCATTACGATCCATGCACTTGACCACTATTCTATAATGATAGTCAGCTAAAGAAAAGAATTTGGGGAGAAAAAAATGAAGCATGTCTCACAGAAGAAATCTGAGGCTAGAGGTCCAAGGGGGTGGGGGGAGATTTTAGCAGGTAAAACATTCAAGACTGAAAGGTTCAAAAAAATCTCTGTATAACACCTGGTTGGCACCATCGACCCAGTAGAACCCCAAAACCAGACAAATCCCTTTCTGCTTGTTGTTAACAATATATACTGGTGACTCAATGACTTGTTTGCTTTGAAAGTCTCCACAGACCAAGCTGGGAGGAAGTGAGATTTGTCCCAGACTAGTGAGTCCCCAAGTAAGACGTCACGCCAGAACTCTTCACCTGCTGCTACACATTAAAGCACTTTACAGTTGTCACTGAGTAGACATACTGAAAACAAAGTGTGCACTTAATTATGCTGCATAATTCTCAACTTGATCTTGTCTTTGCTACTATAAACTTTGTCTTATATAAAGCCAAATTTGGGGCTGGGTATAGCTCAGTGGTAGAGCTCATGCTTAGCATGCACGAGGTCCTGGGTTCAATCCCCAGGGCCTCCACTTTAAAAAAAAAAAAAAAGCCAAATTTGTTCAGATCAAAAATAACACCCCCAAGTGGATAATGACTTATATTTGACATATGGTGTTTCCGCATAACACTCCTAATGAATCGTTGGATAAACCTCTCCTATATAATTACTGGGGAAGGGTTCTTCAGACTCTGGACAGAAAAAAAAAATTCCAAGTCAAAATAAAGAGTGCTTGTCACTCAGATTCCATTTTCTACAAAAGTATCAACAATAAACCAACCAGGTGAAAAAGAGATTTAAAGTAAGTAAAAATAACTCAAAGTTCATCAAATCCTGCTATAAGATCTAGAATATTGTCATTAAGTCAACTGTTTCACTGTTTCTGTTTTGAAGAAAGCATGACATTAAAGAAACAGTTTAGCATAATATTTTTCTTTAGGTTACTGGAAGCCACTGTGGTGCCACCGACTGAAGCTGGCACCACTTTCCTGTGGGACGCGATGCCCTCCACTTACAGCTCTTCCTCTTTTGCACACACCGCAGCATATAATTTTTACCATACAGACATTGAGCAATGCATTGGGTCTGTGTTTGGTAAGAAACCTAATCAAATTTCTGTATTTGCTAAACTGTTGGAAGACTTCCCAGAACTCCTAATTGCAGAGAGCTCAGGAAGTCAATGGGAATAGGGGGTGTAAACCACCCTTGAGTGCTCCTCGCCGCCGGTTCACAGCCCCGGACCCCTGCCCTGATCGCTGTGATGCTATGTTTCTTGGACTTTTCATTGTTTAAGCCTGAAGGGTAAGCATTCAATACAGACACTAAATGGGTCTCCTTACCTCATTCTAGTCCTACCAGCTGCAATTAATAAAGCGCTTCTGACCTGAATCTTTATCATTTTGACCCAGTTCCTTTCAGTGGTCACCCTGTAGCCTCACCAGACAAAGCCACAGGAATTCATCCAGCCACTGGGTAGGATGTTCACCTAGTTGTAAAGTCAAAATCTGAACCATTAATCAGGAGACAAAACCTGGGGGTGGCAAGTCATTTCCAGGAGACTGAATGTGGGGGTGGCACATTGATAGAACATTGCTCATTGCAAGTCTGAAAACCTGAAAAACTATTGTAGCCGAGCCTGTCTCAGGGCTGGCCCATTCCATTGTGCTAGCAAATAGAGGGGAATGAGCGAAATATTATGACTCACATCCTGGCATCAACAGTAGACAACACCTCGGGGTGAATTGAGGAAATAAAAAGTAAATATCATGGCAATGTCGAGGTGTATTTTTAATTTGTCTTGGAAATTGGGGAATAGTCTGTCTGCAAGCTCACAAATTGCTTTCTTTGAAGAGCTGATGTCAACACGGCATCTATGTGCCAAATTGGCCCTCCTGCCTAGTTTGGTTCTCTTGGTGGGCTTTTTCTCTCTGTGTGTTTTTTGGGGGTTTTCTTGGCTTTGGGGGGATTAGATTTATTTTTTTATTTAACAGAGGTCCTGGGGATTGAACCCAGGATCTCGTGCATGCTAAGCATGTGCTCTACCACTGAGCTGCACCCTCCTCTCTTCTTTCTTAAACATATGCTGGGGACAGACACATCTATTGCATGGCCCTTTCGTTTCCCCTTCTCCCACCATACCGTCCACTGGGTGTTATATGGGGTCAGCTCTCCTCCATCACATCTTTTAAATATGAGCTTTGTTTACCCCAGAGAGGTAGTGTTTCTTGCCTTTTGCCACTGCTCATAACTCTTTATATAAACATTAGGTCAAACCACATAAAATTGTCATTTTTGTAGGTCAAAAGTGATCAATACTGGCAATTTCAAACAGTTCTTCCTAATATTTGTGTGCAGGTATGTGTATATATTATATAACACACGTGTGCATGTCTAAGGCAGAAGCAATCTGTGTATTTTGCTTCAATTAATTGTTACAATATCCAAAAGGGATGTCAGTCCTTCAAGGTACACGTGAAGACGAGAGGTAAGAAAGTGTAGTCACTTGTCTGTCTAAGGTCTCCCAGGATTCCAATGAGGATTTCTTTCCCTGTTCCATATACTCTCTCCACGCTCCCCATTATGGGAACTATTTGATTGGCTGCATTATCTTGACTTCAAAGCTGTCTTGGGAAGAGACCCACCTGAGCGCTCCCAGCTTGCACATACCCCTTCTCTCATCCGGTCCCAGGATGTGGCACTGCACAAAGGACTAAATTACATGTTGCACGTCAGCTTATCCCATTAGCAAACATTGGAAAAATTAATTCAGGATGGTTCAGGGATTGTGATACTTATTCCTACAAGAAGCCTTGATAAATTCTTCAAGCTACTTTTTTTGGGGGCCCGAGGTTTGGGCAAACTCTTGCATTTTAGAGGAATGCTAGTTTTCCCAGAAATTTGAAGAAAAAAAAATGTGTTTATGCTGTAGTTGAGAAAGGTGTCCAAACAGTGTGAAATCTAGGTCTCTCCTCTTCCAAATTATAGAGCGTGAGAAGTGGTTTGCTGGCTTTCCGGTTCCTACTCTGGGCATTTTGGGAAGTAAGACCACAGAAGTCTAGATTTACATTGTTGGGATTTTTTTTTTTTTTCAGTAAACACTTATGCAAATCCATCCTTTCCTGTTGGTCTTTGACTGGTTTGTTTTCAACTCACTGTTTTTTTATTTTTGCTGAACTGAAGTTATTTTTTAAAAAAAAACAATCTTTTCACTAGATCATGAGAACATTGCATTACACCTTATTCACAGCTCACATTTTTAGTGACCAGCGGTAGCAAGGAAGTTGACTTTGAATGAGCAATCACAGCATCTCCAGGACTTTCTCTGAGAAGGGAGCAGGACATACGGAAGCCAACATAACATCGAAAAGCAAACCAGAGTGAGGTCACCAGGAAAGTAGCTCTGTCCCCAGTGATCCAGTTCATTCGCTGAAAAGGAAGGCGTAGGGAGGGTCCTTCCCAGTGTAAACCTCACCAGATGGGAGTGTCCCTCAGGAGTGAACTTTTCTCAAACTGAAGTCTCTGCAGGCTTGGTACTTTATGCCATGTGTTCTTAGGATTCTGCAAGGTTCCCACGAGAATTTTTTTTTATTTTGCATTTTGATTTTAATGGTCTTCTAAAGGGTGATCAGCACAAGCACACAGTGGGTTATTTGGATGGCCGCCATGGAGCCAAGCACTATGGTGTGATTTCCGGGCCCGTGTTTACAGTTGTGTTCATAAATTATTGAGAAGAGGGGAGAACTGAATAGGCCCAGTGAAAACTAAACAATGTCATGAGCATCGTATAAAAGAAAGTTCTAGAGTAGAGAAAACGTGGGAGAATTGCATTCAGGAATACGCAGTTAGGAACACATTCATACTGGGAGCCATGATGCAGTTGTAGCAAAATTACACCGATGGTCACATTAACTTAGTGTAGCTCATTTTAAATTTTGGGGGTGTAGAATTTTAAATCTATGTATTTTGTAAATTTGTTCTGCTTCGATAGCTGTGAAAGAACTGTAGGTTTATGGAGTGTACATATAAACGTATTGGTTTGCTAGAGCAGCCATAACAAGGTACCGCAAACTGGACGGCTTGAACAGAAAAGCTTGATCTCACAGTTCTGGAGGTTGGAAGTCCAAAGTCAAGGTGCCAGCAGGGCCCTGCTCCCCTTGAAGGCACTAAGGAAGAGTCTGCTCCAGGACTTTCTCTTAGCTCCTGGTAGTCCCTTGGCTTGTGACCGCACAACTCCAGACTTCATGTGGTGTTCCCCTGCGTGCGTGTCTGCGTCCAAATTTCCCCTTCCTGTAAGGACACCAGCCACAGTGGCTTAGGAACCCACCCTACTCCAGTATGACCTCGTCTTAACTGATTACATCTGCAACAACCCTGTATTCAGATAAGGTCACATAAAAGTACTTGGGGTTAGGACCTCAACACATAAATTTGTGGGGGGGGGGGGGGGGAAGGACATAATTCAATCCATAATAAGAAATAACATAATAAAAATAATTAAAGTCATCATTAGAGCCAAGATAATTTATTTCTTTAAAAGTAGTCTGCGTGTTGCTCAGTTTTGAGAAACTGTGCTCAAAATAGTATCATTCTGGTAAAAAATTACAATTTCTCATTTGCCCATAGAAAACCTTATAAAAATATTTAACTATTAAAAATAAACACCTGATGGATCAAACCATAGGAAAGCTAGATAAAAATAGAATTGAATTTTTAGTCAGACCTTTTGAAGAGGATGAGTCTCTCAGCCTAGAGGTAAAAGAAGAAATTACAATGAAAAAAAAAAAAAACCAAACAAATAAATTTGATGGTATAATATTGTAAAAAAAAAAAAAAGTAGACTTTTTCAAAAAGCTAGCAAACTTGGAAAATACGTACAAAAAAACAGAAAAGGGAATAATATGTCAAGATACAAGGCATATACAAAATGATAACAGAAGCATGAGACCTCAGTAGATAAATAAGTACAAGATGAAAAGAGACAATTTTTATAAGCGAAAACGTGACTGAGAAACAATCAGAGAAGTGGGAATTTTTAACTGAAATGTTATTTGCAACCATACATCAGGCATGTAGGGTGAAACTGGCACCAGGGCCACTTGCTGCGCTATTGAAAACATTACAAATGAGGTTTCTCAAAGTTAAGAAATGTACAGATGAATTTTTTTTAATTGTATTGAGGTGAAAGTCTCATAAAACAAAATTAACCATTTTAAAGGGTATAATTCTGTGACATTTAGTGCATTCATGATGTTGGGCAACCACTGCATATGTTAAGTTCATAAAACATTTTCATCTTCCCGAAGGAAAACCTTTTAAGCAGTCACTCCTCATGCCCCATCCCCCACCCCCCACCCCCACCATCCCATGGCAACCCCCAGTCTGCTTTCTGTCTCTATGGATTTACCCATTCTGGGTATTTCGTATAAATAAAATCATGCAATACGTTATCCTTTGTGTCTGGCTTCAATTAGCATAACGTTTTGGAGGTTTAGCACTCTGTAGCATGTACCTGTAGTTCATTCCTTTGTATGGCTGAATGATAATACCCCAATGTATATAAGTGTACACCACAATTTGTTTATCCTTTCATCCATTGATGGGCATTTAGGTTATGTCCATCTTCTGGCTATTGGGAACAATGCTGCTATAGATCAGCTTTAAGGGAAAAAAAAATCATATTTCCTAATCAGCCATTCTAATTCAGGAATTCTCTCCAAGGCAAAAAAAAAGCCCTAAATCTGGGGAAATCTGTATTTTATGTTTATTTCAAGGTTATTAGTATAATTGGGAAAAAATAGAGGTGTAGTAAAACCCACACTGACGGCTGGCTGTTGAGTCATTTATTATTACCCACTAAGTGGTTCCCAGTGATTCCACTTTTTGCCATAAAATTTATCCTCCAAACAATAAGACCATGTTTTCCAACAGGAAATCAGATTGTCTCACTCCCAAGCTAAAATCTTCCAATTATTTTCTCTCTCATTCAAAGTGAAATCCATTGAAAATCAAATGTCACTCCTAATGAATGTTATAGTCTTCTGATATTATCTGTTTATGGCGCTGCTTTTAAAAAACACTATTCTTTGATATTTAAACCATGATAAAGTATAAAGGTAATTTCAAAGCCACACCCTCGATCATGGAAACAAAGTCACAGTTAGTGTGAAGTTTCTAAACAAAACAAGACAAAATTTCCTTAACCTGTATTTTGCACAAATCATTGCTTCAACAGGGGACGTGTGGGGTATTAGGACTGATGTCAACAACTGTTTTAAGTAATTTTACAGAATTTACAGCAAAGGAAAAATCCAGTTTGCATTTAAAAAAAAAAAAGTGAAACCCAGTTTATGAAATCTCTGGCTGATGAGGTCCACCTAGTTGTGCTCCAGCCTCATCTCTACCCACCTTCTCTTCCCCTCGGCTCAGTCATGTTGGCTTCCCTTCTGTTTCTACCGGGGAACCTTTGCTCTTCTCCTCAAGGCCCTGTTATATTTCTGTCCTGCAGGTTTCGCAGCCCTCATTTCCTCCTCACTCCCTTGTCACTGCAGTCTGAACTTTGTTCCATCACTTGACACAAATCGCACCCTGGAAGTGACTCATAAAAATAATGTGGGAATAAACATCCATATTCTAAATCTTTATGAAAATCTCTGATGATATCCTTAAAAACAAATTGCTTAAAAAAATAGTTTTAAACATGTTTGAGAATTTTTGCAAAACTAACTCTGGAAACTTTTGCCGTTGGATCTCTGTCATGGCTTATCTTTCTCCTCTTCCTCCTCCCCTTCCCTTTGTGCATCCATTCTTCCAGCACAATCTTCCAGCCTCAGCTCTTCTCTTTATACTGCTGCCCTGGTGCCAAACGTAGCACAGGACCCAGCACCACTCTGACCTGTGTTTTCACACAAGGCAGTGACAGCAGAAAAAATGACTAAGGTAACTCTGAAATGGCTGCATTAAAAGAATGCAAAGTGTATGTATCCCTGTGTCCTTTGACATCCAGTCACTTGGACAATACACAAAATAAAGTGAGGAGGCTGGATTGCTAGTGACAGGTAGGAGCCAGGCTGGTGAAATTCAAACACCAATATTTATGTGTTGTCTTATAGTCTTACAAGTTGGTAAAGCCTGAGACTTCAGGATGGTGTCAGAGCCACACTTCTCTAGACCAGAGAACTCCAGAGATCAGTTGTCAACACCTGTCAATTACTGAATGACACCGAGATCGCTTCAGCATAACTCCCGGGCTCATGGTTGCTAATTAATGTCAAAAGGACACAAGAAATTAAACAAGTAAGTGCTAGTGTTCATTACATTCAGAAGGACAACTCACCAGGTCTCTGCTTCAGTACAGTTTTAAGGTCCCCATTTGCACATTTGCTTAATTCAACTAAAGAAACACATGTTGCGGGGGTGGGTGGTGGAGGGAAGATGTAGCGCCGTGGTAGAGTGCAAGCTTAGCATGCACGAGGTCCTGGGTTCAATCCCCAGTCCCTCCATTTAAATAAATAAATAAATAAACAAACAAACAATTAAATAAATAAATCCATCTAATCATTCCCCCCACCCCCCAAAAAAGAAACACATATTGTGCATCTATCATCCTATCATCTGTTCATCCCTGAGCCAGACACATTAGATACAAGAGGAATCTGATAATGGCCTCAGCCCTAAAAGATTAATAAATAATGTAGAGAAGATGAGAATGAAGGAAGCCCAAGAAGTAGTACCTTCTTCTCCACCAGAATTCAGAACAGATTCAGAGATGAAGAAAAAAAAAAAAAACAAGATCAGTAATACATCAACTTTAGTAGCAACAGAAAGTAGGCTGAAGGGCAAAGCCTCGTGTGAAAGCCAAACTGGGTTTGCCCTTCCTTTCTCCTCTAGTCTAGACTTGGAACAGCCCAACAGAGGGAAAGGTTAAATCTGCAAAATAGACATGCTTACTCCAAGTCTTACCTCCCTCTGGTCAAAGTGGAGAGGGAATGAGAAAAGAGACCAAACGGGCAACCTCAGGACCACTGATAGATTAACTCCATCCAATTAAGACACATGGACCAAAAGCTGTCACCCACTGAGCAGGTACTGACTCTATGGGGGAAAGTCAGAGAGGAGAAAGAGGCCAGGAATGCTAAGGGAAAATCCTTCTTTGTGGAAACCAGGAGAGGAAAAGAGACCTTCACCCCTAAGAGGACATACGCACAACTCTCTCTACCTCAACGTGACTGTGATACTGTTCTAAAAGGGGTGTGAACAATGCCTTTTGGAGACAGAAAAGAGGGAGGAATTAATGCCAGGAGGGAGCAGTGAAGGATGTATGGTGCAGGTGGCTCTCTAGTGATGTTGAAAAGTGAGTAGGGCTTGGCCAGGTCTAACTAGGAAGAGATTAGTGGGGTGGGTGGTGGAAAGCAAAGCAAAGGGAACAGCATGACTCAAGGTACAATGTGAACCTTCACGGTGAGCTACAGAAAAAGCAAGTATCCAGCAGAATGGACAGGGTCATTTTATGTGACCAATTTGATCTGGAGGTTTTGGCTTAGCCTAAAAAGCAAAAATTTTTCAACTTTTTAAATTATCAGGCAATGTTTAAATGTGCTTCATCATGGCTCAGGATGGGGTGAAGTTCTAAGATGAAAGGAGATTCAATTAGGGACACATGTGCCAAAAACGAGGATAAGGATGCCTGGTACCCAGGCTATTGGGTGATTTAAAAATATAGTGATTGACATTAGGATGTGGCCATTTGGAAAATATATTTAGCAAAATGTCTCTCATTTCCTAGAATACCCTGTCCATATGCAAGGCAGTATGGAAAGCATAAAGAGACGGAGATTTTTTTAAAAATGCAAGTGGGGTGAAACTCTGAAGGATCTAGAATAACATTTAAGTGAGTTTATTCCATAGAAAATGTGAAAACGGAAAAGATTTTCTGAATAGAGTTATTATGGGACAGGTGCCATGTTAGTCATCAATATGGGGTGATCCTAGTCGTCTAAGAGTTCATAGTCCCGTCAAGGGGCTCAACACAGAGATCATTTCCATACAAGTAAACAGAGGGACAGGGTGACATAATCAGAGTCATGAGTCAGAAACATCCCTCTGGAAACAGTGCAAGTACTGGTTGGAGGAGGTACAGAGACTGGCGGCAAGGACCCCGGTGAGAAAGCAATTGTGGCATCCAGATGAGAGACCAAGAGGATGACAGAGTGGCCAGGAGGAAATAAAACCAAGCACACAAGCAGAAGCCTTCGTTTCAGAAGAAGCAATTTCACTTCGGAAACAGGTGAAAGGAACAAGCACAAGAAAAGATACAAAAAAAAAAATCACCTTGCCTTTTCGACTTGCATGATTTAAAAATTACTTTTCACACTTTAATTCAACAGGCTCTTCTCTTTCACCAGTTGTGATGGGAAGTATTCAGACCAATTACTCGGATTCCCAGCAAACAGCATACTTGTTTATTTAACTCCAGTATGGCCCAGCTGTAGAAAAATAATCAAGAGCTGACCACGGTGTCTGTTTGTACACTTTGAAAAGTATAGATTAGATTTCCAGAGGTTTTTGGCTTTCCAGGAATCAGAGCCGCAGTCCTTGTAAAATTATGAAACTAAATAGGAAAGTAAGATGGGAAGCTCTGTTTTTGTGAGGATGGGGAAAGAAGAGGCACATATCAGAGTAGATTAAATGTGGTACGCAGTAGGGACTCACAAAGAAGTTAGTGTCTGTTGGCAGTTTTTCAGCAAACCCTGAATAGCTCATAAAGTCAACTGCCTACATGGACATTCATTCATTCATTTCTCAAATATTTATTGAGTGCCGCCAGGCACTCTTCTAGGTACTGGGGTATCGTAGTAAATATAAGAGACAAAAACACACATCCTCACAGAGCCTACATTTGAGTGTGAGAAGGCAGATAACTAAAAAATTGATAAGAGTCTAAATACTAGTACGTTAGATGGTGATAACTGTTATGGAGAAAACAGCATGGAAGGTTGGATGGGATGATCATTGCCGGGGTGAGTAGTGTGCAGAGAAGTCTTCACCTCAAAGTCGACATCTGTGTAAAGACCTGAAGTAAGGGAGGGAGTGAACAAGGGATGCCTCTCCGTTTGACTGTCCAAGGACCTAAGAGTCAGCATGCTCAGAGATATGTCGTCATCTTCCTTCTCAACGATGAGCAGCAGGGCTAGGGAACTGTGCTCCCTGGGTTAGTGGATGGCACCAGCACACACTGGCTCCCCTGTCACCTTGACTGCGTCCCTTCCATTAGCTTCCACATTCCGTCTGTTACAAAAACCTGCCAGTTTTACCTCCTGAACATCTCTCCCCTTCGTCCCTTGGTCACAAATCCACCTCAATCTGCCCAACTGCATTAGTTTCCAGACCATCTTGCCCCCAGTCTTGTCCCTCTGAAATCTACCCTCTGCATCAAAGACCCTGAATGAAACTGATCTATCTGCATCGCACGCCTGACCATGTCATTCCCTGGTTTAGAATGCTTCACTGTCCCACCATTACCTCGAGGACGTTGTCCCAGCCCTTTAGCACAACAGACAGGTCCCTGTAAGACCTGACTTCTTCCAAAATCTCCACCCATGTCTACTTCTAAACAGCTCACTATTCCTTTCCAGCACATAACATGTCATTTCACTCCTCCTTTGCCTTTGCTTGTGCCTTTCCCTCTGCCCCAAGTCTATGTCTACCCTCCTCTCCAGGCATCTGTCAAGCTCACCCTGAGTACACGTCTTCCAGGGAGTATGATCTCTCACGTTTGTTTAAGAGCATCTCCTCTGCATGCTCGTACTGTGGGACATGCCACACTGTAGTGTCATTATCTGTGGCTGTTTCTATCTCTCCCACTAGACTAAGCAGTTCAAGGGCAGAATGGGAACTTACTCATCTTCCTATCTCCTAGCGTATTTCCTGTTGAACTTTCCAAATAAACTAACTTAAAGACTAGGCTCTCAAACACAGGAAGTGATTATATCTTAGACCAAAGTCTGATGCTTCTTTCTACTCGTAACTCTATCTGTAAAACAATAACCGCAGAGCGGTTTCTTTTTCCCAGTGTCGGAAGGGGGAGAAAATGCTGTTCATAGACATTCTTCTTGGGGTCAAAGCAGAGACCACTTTGTGGCCTGGCTGTGAGCAGCGCTGGTCTGTGCAAGACAAGGGTTAGAATTTCTTGTTGATTCCAGAAACAAGATTGGAATAGGTGAGTGCTTAAAGTCGAAACAGGAAAGTAAGCAAAGGGAAGCCAGGAGTTGGCAGAAGGCTGCAGGGGCTCACTGTGAAACTCCTAATAACAATTTAAATCTTACTAAGTTTGTAAAATGCTCGGTGCACAAGCAGATAGTGTGTGTGCATGTGCTCCTAGTGGTGCTGGGCGTGGACAGAAGCCAGGAGAAACTAGAGATAAACTGACAAGAGGATGCTTGAGCAACTCGTCATGAAAGGATTGAGAGTCTGAATGCAGGAAATGGTGGTGGAAATAAAAAGGAAAAAACTTTGAAAGGTGGGATTTAATAGCTGACTGCATAAGCATATCCAAGAAAAGGGGGCAGGGGGATCTGAGATGGAGAAAATGCTTTGCATTTCGGCAAGTGGAAGACAAATGGTGATGCCACATTTTCAGCCATGCCACTCTCCTGTGTGTGGACACAGCATCCATCCAGTGCCTACGCCCTGAAGTGTGTGCTGTCCTCCTGTAAGCTAACTGAGACCCCAGGCCTTGACTTAAGTCCCTTGTCATCAGAAATCTTCCCTGACCTCACAAACCCAGATTTAGCTCTTCTTTCTCCAATCAGCAGCTGCACCTCAAGGCACTTAAGGATTGGGTACTTCATTCCTGGGGTTTTAGATACTCTTGCTGGCTCAATTTCTCAGTCTCTGAAGATGAGAACAAAATCTCACCTATTGTCTATCATCATCTCGGCCAGATGGTCCATACCTACTTATGCTTCTGTGACCTAATACGGATGGCTTCCTCTGTCCTGGACCTTCATGCAATAACTGTAAGTAAGGATGCAAATTGATGTTTATGAGAACCCTATAAGGAAGAGAGTACGTTTAAGAAAGGTAGGAAAAGAATCAGGAGACAACATCCAGAGAACAAACAAAATCAACCCAGTACAAATTATTCGGTACTCACCATTATATTCACCATCATCACTACCACCACCAGCATCTACCAAATGCCAGGTACCCAAGTCATCTCATTTAAACCTCACAGTGACCCCATGAGGTAGGTACTATCACCATCCTCATTTCACAGCTGGAGAAATGACACCTAAGACATTATGTAATTTCCAAATATTAACAGCTAGCACGTGGGGGAAGAGAGAAACTCTAATATTATCCCATGACTAATTGAGTTGTGCTAGTAACCAGATTAAAACAGTTGTACTGAGGGAGGAAGGTAACTACACAGTAGAGCACGGGGTATTAGAAGAACACTGGGCTAGGAGTCAGGAAACTGGAGTTTGGGTCCTGAGAAAGTTAAGATCTCTAGACCCCAGTTTTCTTCATCTGGAATATGAAGGGGTTTACAGTAGGTAACTCTAAGATGCATTCCAGCCCTAAAATTCTGCACTACAGACATCTTCTATTTCTTGGTGACAAGAGACTTAGTTGCATTATTTTTAATATAGATGCATATGTTCTAAGGAGTTATCGGAATTATTAGGGGAAGATTTATCTGGGAAGTGGGAAGGTCACATGGAGTTTTGAGAGTGTTTTGAAACAAGAAAAGAGATGGCATGAGGTAGAGACATGAGGGGGAAATTCAGGCTGGGATATGGTCAGGAGAATGACTAAAAGGAAGCAATAAATGAGTCATGTGCACAGGATACATCGCAGATTCGCGCGCTGCAGCGGGAGGGACCATCACAGCAGGAAATGGGTGCTATTAGTCAGGAAAGGACAAAGAGTGGTGAACAGTCTTCAAAGCAATACACAGAGATCCAAAAATTAGTAATAGGGGCAAAATCTCTGTCCAACAAGAGTGTGTGTAGACAAAAAAAAAAAAAAAAAAAAGACTAGATAAATTGATTTTTTCATCCATTGATTTGTTATCTGGGTTTACCAGGAATATAGCTACCCAACAGGAGCTTATAAAAAGAAGTATGGACTAGGAGGGTGTACTAGCATGATGTTCTAAAACTCACCTGAGCCAAATAAAATGTTTGGGGATATAAGAGTTACATTTCCTCAGAGAGTGCTTATGAATGGGGATGTGTGTGTGTGACAGGGAGGGCGCTTGGGAACCTGAATGCGGTATGTGTACAAATATAAGAGGAAATTGTTGAGGTCTGCATGTTAGGGGTTTGTCTCTTTTTAAAGTAATGGCCGGCATTTTTCTTAATTTATTCTCAGAATTTTAAATAACCTAGCCTAACTTCCCAAATGGACCACATGTCCCTTAAACTTTGTTTTACCTTTCTGACATCTCCGTATTCAGGGAAAGTGTTTTTATTCAAGAAAAATAAAATTCATGACGCTCCAGGAAATTTTTTGAAGCTAGCTCCACTCAAAGTCATTTGAAAACAGCAGGGCTATTTCAATATAAAGCCCTAATAAAATGATTCATTTTGATAAGAAGCTAGGTATGATAGTTCTTATAGAGTCAAGTGTTCTTTTCCTAGAAAAGTATGTTAGGAAAATATTTATTTTCTATTCTCCTGTTTCTGAAATGCATTTTCTTTCATTATAAGAGTGACACACAATACTTTTAAATTTGGATTTTCCAGCATGTTTATGGAAAAGATTCCCAGGCAGAGCTGGGGAGTTATGTTGGAAAGGGTAAGAGGAAAAGGTACTAGCTGAAGTGTGTTTATTATGCGCCAGGCACTAGGCTGGCTATTTTATACACATTATTTCATTTAATCTCCCTAATGCTTTTACACATGAGAACAAAGAGCCTCTGAGTTGTTTGGCTGAGTCACACAGCTCATGAATAGAAGTATAAGGATGTAGGTGAGCCCAGATCTCCCCAAAGTCGAAGCCCACGTCCATTCTACCAGCAACAGGTTGATACCACTGACTACCCCAGCTTGCCACGCAGGTGGACAAAACGAGGTTCCTTTGAATAATTCTGTGGTGTGAAAATTCTTTGGTTAATAAAAAATTCTTTGGTGTTAAATAATATTGTTTGGTGTTAAAAATTATTTTTAAAAATATAAGGCCAAGTTACAAGGGCTACATAGAATCAATTCCACTGAGCTTTCTAATTTACTTATTTGCAACCTTAAGGTTGGGGATTTGAGTAATTAATATAAGCGGATCATTCATTCAGCTCTGTCTTAAAATACATATCCAGAATCGGACCACTTCTCATCACTGCCATTCCTAATATCCCGGACCATGCCTCCATCATCAGTCTTGCATAGATTATTGCAAGAGCCTTCTAACTGGTTTACCCCTTATCTTCTCTGCAATTTATTTACTCAGTACAGTATGTCAGAGGGATCTTTAAAAGTTCATAACACAAAACTCTTTTGCTCAGACTCTTCAATGGCTTTCCATCTCACGAGCACAAAAGCAAAAGGGTTTAAGGGGCTAAAGGTCCTACATGATGTGGCCCATGGGTATCTCTTTGATCTCATCTCCTGTACTTTTCCCCACCATAATCTTAACTCTCTGCCACTCAGGTCTTCAGGTGTATTCCTAGAATACAGGGGGCATGCCTCTGCTTTAGGGAGCTTGTTCTTGCTTTCCCCTCTGCACACGAGGCTCTTCCTCAAGAAATTGGCATGACTGGCTTTCTTAACCTTTTCATGTCTTACTCAGATATTAGCAGCTAAGTAAGACCTTCTCTGACGACCTTGTTTTAAAATTGTAAACTTCACACACACACACACACACACACACACACACAGTCTGTTCCTCCCTACTCTTTGACTTGAACATAAACTCCCTACTGTCAGTTTCATTCACTGCTGCTTCATTCACTGCTGAATATCCAGCCCCTAGAACTAGTGTCTGACACATGGAAAAAACTAAAAAAAAAAAAAAGTTGTGGTATTTTGTGGAATGAGTTAATCAATAATCCTTATTGTATGTGTACTAAGTATCAAGCAGTTTCTAGTCCTATGGATACTCCTCAATAGCTGTGTATCTTAGAGCAAATCACTTAATTTGGCGGGGTGGGGGGAGGGGGCAGTTTTTCCCATTTACATAATAATGCTGTGTGGTAGCATCAGTTGAATGAATCTGCTCAACAAAAAACATATGGAGCAAGTACTCCATGCAAAGAACTAAGCCTGGCCTGGTAGAGGTAGGGGAAGATTTAAAAAAGTGAAGACGGTGCAATGCTTGTCTTCAAAATATTTACTTCTAAAGGGAGAATTAAAAGGAAAGTACAAAAAAATGTCAGGGGAAATTCAAAGACAACAAACATTACATTGTATCAGGCCAACTCAAAAGTGACTTTTCAGCTGATTTAGCTGTTTGATGTGAGCTTTGAAGGGTGGCTAGGATTTTGAAAAGGAGTGTGTTATACATGGAGTGAACAATATACAAGAAAAAAGACAACAAAATAACAGATAGCACTGGAAAACAAGAACATGTCTGGTTCAAAAGGAGCAGAGCCGGCAGTAGAGGGTGGAAGTCACACTGTACTTAAAGAAGGAACATACATTCTCAGAAAAGAAAGAAAGGCAGTGTGTCTGTATTAGCTAGAGGTCTTTCAATAACGAGTCTCAAAAACCTCAAACCATTTTAAGCAGAAAAAGCATGTAATATAGCGTCTCATAGAGCCCCCCTTGCAGGTATGAAAAATCCAAACTCAGTGTTTTTAATTTATTTTTTAAAATCTCTTACTGAAATGAGAATGTTTATCATATACTATTATAATAATTTTTTACGGAAGAGTTAAATATGTATCAATATATACTTCAGTAGTTTTTGGTCTTTTATAATTGAAGTATAGTCAGTTTACAATGTGTCAATTTCTGGTGTACCACATAATGCTTCAGTCATACACATACATACATATATTCGTTTTCATATTCTTTTTCATTATAGGTTACTATGAGATACTGAATATAATTCCCTGTGCTGTACAGAAGAAACTTGTTGTCTGTTTTATATATAGTAGTTACTATCGGCAAATCTCAAACTCCCAATTTATCCCTTCCCACCCTCTTTCCCCCTCAGTAACCACAAGTCTGTTTTCTACGTCTGTGTTTTGAACATTGCTGGCCAACTTCTACTTCCCTCTGACTTCTTTCTGTGAGTTGGCTTCGTTCTTCTTTCTTCTTGTTCCCAGTATATTCTGGTCTTCAATCCACGTGCCAAGCTCCTGCAAAATTATTTAACAAATTACTAAAAAAAGATGACTTGCAAGCACATGGAAAGAAGAGTTGACTGGGAGACAAAAACAGATTCGTGGAGAAAAGCCATGTCAAATTCATTACACTTCTCATTTTTAATAGGGTTATTACATTGTAATAGAAAAATACTTCCGAGCACTGAAGTTTTCCACGGTGTGTACATGTGCCATATTTAGTTTAATACGTTAGGCTCCTGACCTACCTCAACAGCCTCCTTCGTGCCTCCCATTGCCCTCATGTCACACTAAATGTGTCTGTCCCCCCGACTAGACTGCAAGTCAAACTGAGGGTGGAGAATATGTCATTGTCACCGTCATACTCTAAGCAACTAGCAAAGGTCCTGGCCCATAACAGGTTGTAACTAACATATATTTAATCAATAAATGAATGAATAACATTTTGTAGATAAAAATTATGGTATCAGAGGAACTGAGATTTTTGTTGGTCTGTTTGTAAGTAACTTCTTTCAAAGTACGTGGAGGCTCATGTAGGAACGTCAAGTTTTTGAGGGACTGAGGTCTCAACCTAGCCTTGTGCTACTCAACGTTCCCCTCAATAATTCAGATGGAGAAAAAGGAGAGATGTTGATTATAACAAAGCTCAAGGGACATGTGGAATAACAATAGCAGGTATCAGAAAGATCTGGGCCGGCCGCAGAGATGAAAAGCCGTCCAGATGAAATTTAACAAAAATGAATATAAATCTCTGCATTAAGTTTCCCAGCCAACAGTAACAATGGAAACAGATTCATGGAGAAAAATCATGTCAAATTCATTAACAATATTTCAAAAGGTGAACCTGAGAATAGACTGTATTGTTTTCTAAATACTGAAGCTAATCGCCTTGATTTTGCAGCCCTGTGTATTTTATTTTTGCATTTAAAAATATCCCAAGAAAAGATCCAACACTAGGTTGCCAATGGAATTCATGGCACAAGATCTGTGAGGATCTCTGACCTACAGGCTCCGCTCTTATAAAAACAGTTTTACTGAGCTGCAATTCACAAATCATAAAATTCGCCCTTTTAAAGTGTAAAGTTCAGTGGTTTTTATTGTATTAACCGAGTGATGGGATATATAATCTGTGGGCTTTTTTTCATTTTTCCCAATCTGTGGGCTTTTTTTTTTCATTTTCACTGACTCCTCTCGACTATAAAATCAATCTGACCCTTTTCACAATATTGCCAACAAAAATTAGCATGATGTTAAGCTGTATTAATAAAATTATAGGATCTGAATCAAAATATATCTGCTCTCTTTTAGTCTGGCCACTCTGAAATGTCAAAATTGGTTGAGAGCATCACAGTGTAGAAGGCACACAAAAAAATTGATTAAATATTCCAGGGTTGAGCGAGGTTCTGAAAACCATTTCATATTTCTTATGAGGAACAGAATAGGGAGCAGAGAATATTTAGCACAGGCTTAGGTTTCTCCAGTACTTGTGCAATCATCTGGAAAATAAAAGTAAAATTAATGGTTGCCAAAGAGATACATTTGGGGGTCTATATAATGAAGGAATGACAACAGTAACACAATGCCAAAAACCTGTTAAGTATTAAATAAACATTAGTTAAACCGATCAAGGAGAAATGGATTAGACATATACAAAAGGAGAAATAGCTGTTCCAACAAGGAGTAGGTTCCCGTCAATAAAATGTTCAAGAAAGCAAAAGACTATGTGCTGCTCTCATAGTAGAAAGGTGTCCTGCACTGGGGAAAAAAACACTGGGATGGGATAACGTCCACAGTCCCTTCCCCCTGTGAGATTTTATCACCTTAAAAACCCAGATGAGTCAGAGATTAAGAGAAATTCAAAAATTTTAATTAATTTGAATTAGAAATACAGACACAAGGAAACACTGAAAGTACAAAGGGAATACAGGGGAACATAGATCTTTCTCCCAGCCTGTGTCCCAGTCACCCAGTGTCCTTCTCCAGATCAACCCCGACACTGTTTCTTATCCAAAGCTATTCTACATTTATGAAAGCATACAGGAAAAGTCTATTTTTGCATAAATGGTACCTTGGTACACATGTTCTGCACCTTGCATTTTTCACTTTAATATTTATGTTGCAGATCGTAGATGGTTTCGGTACATGAAGACCCATCTTGCTCTCGTTCCATAGAATGGAACCACTGCAGCTCCTTCAACCTGACCCCTTTGATGGATACCTGATGTTACTTTCCGTGATTTGCTATCGCAAACAATGCTGCAGTGGATAGACTTATGCATTCCTCATTTTGCATTTGTGAAAATAACCTTCTTTAGGAAATATCACTAAAAGAATTGCTTGAATCAAAGGGTTTGCAGATTTTTTTTGATAGACATTGCCAACTTGCTTTCCATTGGAGTTGTAGCAATTTACCCTTTTACCAAAAATGTTTGAGAATATTTATCCCCTCACCCTCAACCCGTGATTCAATTCAATGTTTTCATTTTTCATCTTTGTCAATGTCATCAGTGAAAAATGGCTGCCACTTAATTTTCATTTCTTTGATTTTTAGTGAGGTTGAAGTTTTCATCTTAAATAGCCACTTGTATAATTTTTTTAAAAATCTGTATCTAGTTTGCTGCTAGGTTATTAGTCTTTTTCTTAGTGATAAATTTGGTATTAATGTATTATGGAAATTAGCCATTTGTCTATAATATGAGCTGCAAATTTTTCCCCAGATTATAATTATATTTTGCCTTGGTTTATGTTTTTCCTTTATGGAGTCACTTTTTATTTTATGTAGGTGAATTAAATATCGGTATTTTCTTTTATGGTTTCTGAGATTTGTTTCAACTTAGAAAGAGCTTCTCTATTCCAGGATCATATTAAAATTACCCCATGTGTGTTCTACTACTTTTACGATTTTTTTTCACATTCAAATCTTTGTACCATCTGGAATTCATTTTAAGTGGAGGCAGGAATTCCAGTGGTTTTTTTTTCCCCAAATGACTACTTAATATGTTTTATTGAATACAGACAACAGATGAAGTTCATAATTCTGAGTATAATACTCATAAATCATCACAGTACCTATAAGACTAGTGAGGACATAGAGCCATGATAACAATAGTGACTTTTTTTAAAATAACAGTAATAATACCATTGTGCTTACCTGGTGTTTATTGTGTGGCAAGCACAGTTCTAGGCATTTTACACAAATACTACTGAATAATTATCTCTAATCCTAAGAATTGTCCGGGTTCACTAAAATGATTGATGCCAGAAGCCAAATCCTTCCTGCACTCCAGGACGGCCTGGTTAGAATATAAACAAAAGCAAAGGGAACAAACTCCCTCATCTTTACAGTGACGCTGGGGAGGGCTCCGGAAATTAAAACAATTATTCACTTAGGCCAACGAGTAAATAGCAGTTCAGCTAGTATTTGTTGAGTGCAAGGCTTTGCACTAGGGAATTGGGACAAAGATTGGATTTGATCAGTCAGTGCGCCACACCCACGGTTTGCACGCACCAGCATCACAGACATTCAGACTGTACACTGTGCCAGAACAATGGCACCCGCTGCCCCACTGTGAGCGTGGCCATGCAAATATTCTGACGGATCAGCGCCAGAGTTACACTGGTGGTTGAATTTCAAATAGCACGATTGTGCCAAGTGTAATGGTAATTCTTTACATGCATTACAAGTGTTCTAATATCTCCCGGTACACTTTCTTCATAACATGTACTGCAATTGTACACTTTTATATAATTAGATGGTCTTTCTGCCAGATGAGACTGTAAATTCCCTGAAATTTGGGACACATCTATTTTGCTCAACATTCTATCTCAGTGTTTAGCACTTAGTAGGTGCTCAATAAATATCTGTCAAGTGAATGACTTTATATAGAGCTCTAGAAGCAAATAGATCCAATTTCTAAGTCTTTCCCCACCTCTTCTTAGCTGTGTAACCTTGGGCATGTTTCATGGTTTCTATGCTTTGTTTCCTCCCCTGCAAGGGGACATAGTAATAAATGTTACCTAATAGGGTGGCTAGGAGAATTAATTATTAGATCATCCTCATCATCACCATCATACTGAGTTCTTATTATACACCCAGGTCCTCTTAGCTCTAGGAAAATCTCCTTGAACAATGTGGCCCATGCACACGCTCATGTTTGAAAAGCCCGCCCCGAGATTCCATATCTGAATGTCCAGGTCTTCCTTGAATCCTGTGACTCACCCAGTGGCATCCAAAATCTACCAAGCACAGTCAGAAGAGAGCAAGGGACCAATTACTTCTTTTACATCTGTGTTCTGATTTTCCTTAAGGTTTTGTTCCGAGACTTTTCAAACCATGGTGACAGACACGTACTGCATATAACAAGCAGACAAGGTGACAAGAGTGCCTGTCAAGCAAGTGTGAACAATTTTAATGACAAATTGTTTGTACACCACTCCCTAAGGGTTTGTCACCCAATATTCTGTAAAACTGTGTGAGGAATTCATGGGATACAATCTTGCATCTGCACTTTAAAGGCTCTAAGATTTCCATGGCTGGTTCGGCAGCCACATTACCTCTCCTGTTATGAACATGATACTGTCCTAAAGTGCTTTTGTTAGGCAGTTAGGTAAGTGGGGGCACCAGGCAGACAAGGTGGAGGAGAGGGAGGATGGTCGGAAGATGGCATTGTGCCCACCTTCCGCATAAGAGTGCCAGCAAGAAACCAGCTGGAACTTGATGGCCATGACCTAACCAGACATGACTCAATGCTCATTTTAATATAATTAGCATGGAGGTGTAGACCTCCCACCCACCCCCCTCACTGGGGGTTTTTCTATGTGCATCATGGGAAAGGACATGCGCAAAAGGGGACGAGCATGACTAAACACTCCAGGAGCAAGAACTGTCAATCAACTGCCTCTGAGCAACGGTACAAGACAGAAGAGACCAAGAGAGACTGGGCTGCTATCCTCGCTTGGATCAGCCCACCTCCTGCTTTTGGAGGTGTAATTTCATTTTGCTAATAAAATCTTTACATCACGACACTTTTGTCTCCCGTCTGAATTCTCTTTCAGGCAAGATAAGAACTGAGGACTTCCCCTTTAGGGGTAACATGTCAAAATCTACATAGAACCTCCCTACTTTCATGATGATGATTTAACAGTAGACTTTAAAATGTCTTTGGACAAAGCTGTGAAATACATCTTAAACAAAGCACCAAAAGGGTCCACTAGGGGATCTACGAGAAGAAGAAGGACCTCCGACCTCAGGGAACATCTACACTTAATCATGTGTGCACGTGTCTCCAGTCTAGAGCTTCTCCATGTAGCATTCCAGAGACCCAGCTACCTTGCCAGCCCCACCTGAAATTCATTATCATTTGCCCTAAGTATACAGTTACTGGCCCCATCACCTGCCCAGTTACCCATCTCAGAAACTTAAAATGGGGCTTGGATTGCTCCCTCTCCTTAACACTCCTCATGTAATCATTCAGAAAACCTGTCAATTTACAAATGAACTGGTTTACAAAACAGAAACAGACTCACAGAGAAAACAAACTTACGGTCACCACTGGGGAAAGGGTTTGGGGTGGAGGGATAAATTGGGAGTTTGGGATTTGCAGATTCTAACTACTATATATAAAATAGAGAAGGAACAAGGTCCTACTGTATAGCACAGGGAACTATATTCAATACCTATAATGAAAAAGAATATAAAAACGGAGTATGTGTATATGTATAACTGAAACACTCTGCTGTGCACCAGAAATTAACACAACATTGTAAACTGACTATACTTCAATTTAAAAAAAAAAAAAGAAAACCTGTCCATCTTATCATCTACTTATTTCTTTCTTCTGTTCTCTCCTCACCGCCACTGCTACTGCCTTGCTTCCTGACCTCGTCATCTCTAACCTAGACAACCACGAGCATCTCCTCCGCTTGTCCCCCTTGCTCCAATCAGCCTTTCTTCTCACCCACTCTTTTCACGGCTACTGAAATGATGGCTCCAAATGCAAATGCTCTCCTGACCCTCCATGTCCCAAACCTTTCAATGACTCCCAACTCCGTAAGAGAAAGTCCAAACAAGGCCCTTCGAGAAATGCATGCTAACTCTTGCCCAGTCATTTTTTGTCACCCATCACCCCCCACCCCAACCCTTACACCCTCGTATCAGCCAAATTTAAATATTCATAGTTTCCTGAACACACTATGATGTTTTCTGCTTCTGTATCTTTGCAAATGCTTCTGCCTGGAGTATTTGTTCCCTCCCTGTCCTATCTAATGCCTAACCATCTTCAAAGATTCTGTTCAGTGCCTCCTCCTCCATGAGACCTTTCCCAATTTACATGAACTATGGTTGATGCCGTCTTCCTTTATCCCACTGATGAAATTCGTCTACACCTCCTTCTGCCATTTCTCGCTGTATTGCTATTGTTTCTATGTCAGCGTCTCTTTCTGAACTCTCAGTGCCTTGAAACTGTATCTGTGATATGTCTCTTCGGTCCATCAAACTCTCTCCAGTTTCCTCACCATCACCATTGCCCAAGTCAGCACCACTTCTCCCCGGAATTATGCAACAGATTCCTGACTAACGAGGTTCCCTGCTTCCACAGTTGTCTCCTTACAGTCCAGTCTTTACTCTGAATTTGGACTTTTTTTTTATTTTAAATGCAAACTGATTATTTTACATATATATCCTTCACTTCCTAAGATGGGTTATTGGTTCCATATTTTCCTTAGGACAAAGATCAGAAACATTAGCACAGCCCTGTGGCCCTCCAGACCTCCCTAGTCTCCTTCTATGATCCCTCCTTCCTCCTCTCTCTAATCCTGCTAAACCAACTCATCTGTCACCCAGATGAGCCCCTCAAAACTGAAGGACTAGTGCCCTATTTATCTCTGTGTTTCTGTACCGGTCCCTGGGAGCTGAAGGACACCCAGCCTTGACTCGTCTCTGTGTCTGCTTCCAGAGCTCTTGGTGTTTGACAGAGATGCTTGGCAGCTGCACTTTGAGAGCCGTGCAGTGGTCAGCTGCCCAGAACCGGCTCCGACTTGACCGCAGGAACAAGCCTGTGCAGGTGAGGCCTGGAGGTGCCAGAAAGTCGCCGTTGCTTCGTTACCGTGCTAAGATCTCCACCCAGGAGGAGGACTTGTTCTCTACTAGGTGCAATGTGTGCCTTGTGCAGAGTAACACGGAAGACTGCACGTGCCCCAGCTGCCCCTGGAAGTCTCTGCCCCTTTCCTAGAGCCCTGATGACAAGCCTGCCTCCCACCCCTTAAATTTCCCTTCCTCCCCTCCCTGCGGGGAGAAGGTGTCTTTAGAGCTGGGGCCCTCTTTTTTCCATTCCTTGATCAATGAATAAAGCTTCTGCTCTGCTATACCAAACCCAGTCTCATTCAACTGATATTTGTGACTCGGAGCAAAGGGCTCATTGAGAGGTCCCTGATCTTTAGGGGCTGGTAACACATTCAGCCCCTAAGCCCTCCCAGCAAACACACAAAGGGGTTTAGATTTTCTACTGAAGGACATAAGGGGCAGTAAAAATAACTACTCAAGGGGCTCACAGTCTTTAAGGCAATAGCCTGCCACGACTCCCTTTGCCTGGCAAAGCAGTAAAGCTGTTCTTTTCTGATTCTCCTCCCCTCCAAAAAATACATATAGTGGATCAAGTAGATACCAGCATGCAAGTTTACCAGAAAGGAGGAGTCCATACATACTGATTGATTGGATGCGTCCTATGTGACCAGCCAGAAGACTGGTGCCATAATCCGGGGGTGACTTGAGTGGTGGCAGTGCACACAAAAGAGGCAGAAAGGAATATGAGACATTTCAGAGGGAAAATCCTCAGAACTGGGTGCCTGATTGGATATGAAGAATGAAGGGAAGGAATGAGACACAGGGCAATGGTTCTCCTGACTGGGAGGGACAAACTGGAAGCGGGGTCTTGGTTTGGAGGTTAGGACAATGAGTTTGGCTGTAGGCTTGTTACGCTGAGGGAGAGCTGACCGACCAAGGGAAGTGTTCCCATGAAGGCATGGACGGTATAGCAGGGAAGATCTGGAAGCACCACACAGCCCAGGAAGAAGGACAGAGGCTTGGGTGGGTCCCTCTCCTGGGGACACTATAGAGAAGGGGCCAGAAGGTGGAAACAGAGACTAAGTTCCCAGAGCACTGAGCCAATAAAAGAATCTATGGAAGAAACAGAGGCATTATCAAAGAGCTAGGCAGAGGCTGGGACATGCGATGTCTTGGAAATCAGAACAGAGACCATTTCAAGAAGAAGTGGTGCGTGATATAAATGGAGGTCACAGAAGGTCATGGAAAACAAAGGCTGAGAGACAGCTTTTGGATTTGGTTAAAATATATATATATAATATATATATACATATAATTTTTTACTTTTCAGAGAGCCTCATTAGAAGATAAGAAAAACATTAAAAAAAAAAAGAGAGAGAGAGAGAAAAGAGTGCCAGGGAATAGGTTATTATTGGCCCCTGTAAACAAAAGTGGTTTTCAGTGATTAGTTTAATTTATGTGTTTTGAAGAGTTAAGAAGGCAAACCACTGTTCACTCACCAGACATCCTGAAACACCTCTTTGTGCTCAGGAATAGCTTCCTATATTTTGTAAGCAGAGACCAAAAACCACATAAAACAATTCTCTTAAAACCTCCAAGGTTGGGTAAGCTGTGAAAAAAAATCCCAGTTGAAAATGTTTTCAGAAGCTTTCCCCATGCTCCATTCCTGCTTATTCAGAAGAATATTTGCAGTCATCTGTTTTTCTAAATAATGTCTTCATTCTGCCATTGCAACATGCAGAAAGGCAGCTGGTTGCTTTCTTCCTGTTTATGTTTTGCTCTTAAGTAACTCAGACCTGAAATAGCCCAACTGTCCAGCTATGTCTTCATAAGCTCCTAAAGTTTTAGAAAACACCCAAACTCTTATCCATTCATTCTAAACCTTTGTATAAACTAGTTATGGCTCAGAAATACGTATTTCTTAGCTTTCATTCAAGGAAATGAAGTGTGTCCAAAAACTCTTTAGAAAATCATTTTTGGGGTGGAAGGGGAAGTAATTAGGATTTTTTAAAAAAAATTTTTTTTGATGGAGGTACTGAGGGTTGAACCCAGGACCTTGTGCATGCTTTAGCACTACCACTGAGCTATATCCTCCACCCAACCCCTGAAAAATCACTTTTAATTTGCCATTTAGTGAATTCTATGTGAGCCAAAAATTATCCTGTTTTCTGTAAAGACAAGTGAGTTCCCGGCTCCAAAATTTTCACACATCAGTTGGGAGTAACACGTACTATTTTTTCTCCTATGGGTAAAAGTGTGAATTCCAAGAAGAGTAGATTTGAAAATGAGCTAAGAGTCCAGATCTGATTATCTCAGGAGATCCAGTGAGGGGACCTCACTGATCTCCTATAGTGGAAGGGAAACAGCACAGCATTGCTCTTCCCTGAAAATCATTTAGTCATTGTAGTCGGTAAGTGGGGTGTGGACCAGGGTGGAGCAGCAGGGGCCCCACAAAGATAAAAATTCTTTCACCTAAATAGGGGCATGAGTGACACTTTGTTCTTTTCACCTTGTAGTGGACATTAATGATCTTCTCCTGCTTACTGAGAACACAATTACTATTTGCTCTAAACTATGGTAAAATGAAGGTCATTAAAGACAGGGGAAGGATTTGAATGACTTTATCTCAACGAGCAAATGCATTCTTGCTCTTATATGAAAGAACTCAGCTCAGTTACAGCCATGACTTTATTTTCCCTGCCTTCTGAGGGGAAATTTCAAGCCAAGGATATCTGCCTAATCAACCACACATTTCTTCAGTGTGTCTGAAGTTTTCAACACCAAGTCCAAAAAGGTTGCCAGGAAGTTTGTTCAGAATCTGAATTTACCATGCCTCTCACTTTGTCATATAATATTTAGAGTTGGTCATCTTTAAACGTCTAGATAGATAGTTTTTCTTTGTGTTTCTTCCTCCTCTCCCAAATATTAACTGAGTCTTTCAGTATTTGAATATCAATGAGCAAAATGATGCCACGGCAAATTTCTAAATGTATGTTCTTTGGGTACTTGTGATGTCTTGTAAAGGTTAAAATTAATTCATCCATCCACTATAGTTTTTTAATTTATTAGCATTTTGCCTCCTCGTGCCCCTAAACTTCTCTTATTCTTCTTCTTTCAATTAGGAGGCGCCATACAAACCAACAGCTCTGTACAGAGGTCAATGGCAGGCAAAGAAATTATGCCGTCTCGTCTCAGTAGAAGAATGCTTGAAATTCTAGGTACACCAGGAATGTCCCTAAAATGACATGTTGGGTTCACCTGGGGCTACCCTGCTTTCACTACCACCTTGTTAGTTTAAATAGATCCAAACTAATTGTCCTTTAATCACTCCATGTTTGCTTATTGCTCCAAACATTAGATCAGGGATTAGAGCAGGTGCAAATGATTCAAAGGTCAGTCCAAGAACTCGCAATCCACACGAGTTTAGCCTCCATAGTGAGATTCTGAGCTTCGGACAAGAATTACTTTAGTCTCTGAATTATTTTTTCTTCTGAGTAATTAGCAGGGGATCAATACTTCAAAAAAATTTAGAATCATAGAATTGGAGTGGCTAAGAGGGACCTTAAATACCATCTGGGGCAGTGCTAATCAATACAAATGTGACAGGATCCACAATGAGAATCACATCTGTAATTCTATATTTTCTAGTTTTCACATTTAAAAAAGCAAAAAAGAAAAAAAAAAAAAGGGAGGAGGGTATAGCTCAATTGTTAGAGTACTTGTTTAGCATGCATGAGGCCCGGGTTCAATACTCATTACCTCCATTAAATAAATTAACCTAAAAAAAAAGTGAAATTAACTTTGCTAACATATTTTATTCAAACCAATATATCCCAAATACTACCATTTCAATATCTATTCAATAAAGTTATGAATAAGGTATTTTACATTCTTTTTTGTATTAAATTTTCAAAATCCAGCATGCATTTCACACCTACAGCACACCCCAATTTAGGCTAACCACAATTTCAAATGTTCAGTAGTCACATGTGGCTAGTAGATACCCCCGTGGACAGTACAGGCCTCAAGTCTAAACCTTGCCATTTACAGATGAAAAACCAGAGACTCAGAGAGGCAAAATGACCAGCCAGTTGATGAACTGAGGAGAAACACTAACGAAAAGGAGATTGCGTAAACTGAAATCACAGGATTTCCCTACTGGGAAAGTTGTGATGACTTTTCCCACTTACTAAGCCCGCAAAATGCTTCTCTCTTTCCCCTCATCTCCGCTATCTTCGCCCAAGGATCTGGGTAATAATGAACTCACAGCCTTCAAGTACAGGCAAGCAGCCTGTTCCCACAAACTGACTGGATTTGCCCTGCTCTACTCACAGATGACACAAGACCACTTTTTTATGATGGTTGTCCTGACCATTCTCCAGATGTGAATTCTTTGATACACCGACTAATTGCTTGATAATTTGATAGGGATTGCATTGAATCTGTATAATTCCTTAGGTAGTACTTTATTTTAACAATTCTTCCAATCCATAAGCATGATATATCTTTCTATTTGTTTGTGTCATCTTCAATTTATTTCATCAATATCTTATACTTCTCAGAGAACAGTTTACTCTTATGTATTTTATCATTTCCATGCAATTGTAGAGAGGACTGTTTTCTTAATTTCTCTTTCTGATAGTTTGTTATTAGTGTACAGAAACACAATAGACTTCTGTATGTTAATTTTGTATCCTGCAACTTTACTGAATGGATTAGTTCTAATAGTTTTGGGTGGCATCTTCAGGATTTTCTATATATACTATCAGGTCATCTGAAAACAATGACAGTTTAAATTCTTCCTTTCCAATTTGGATTCCTTTTATTTCTTTTTCTTGTCTGATTGCTGTGGCTAGAACTTCCAATACTATGTTGAATAAAGGTGGTGAGAATGAGCATCCTTGTCTTGTTCCTGATCCTAGAGGAAATGTTTCCAGCTTTTCACCCTTAAGTACGATTCTGACTGTGGGAGTGCCTCCTTCTTAAAAATTGATATAGAGACAAGAATTACCCAATACTTAAGGAAGGGGTCTAATGTGAAAGCTAGGAACCAAAACTTACAATCAAGAAAAAGAAAATTAAGAAAACAGAGACAATACAGAAGAAAACTTTAAAAAAATGAAAATATTAAAATCTTTGGAAATATAGCAGTAGTTACTGCATTCATGAAACAAGGAGTACATGTTATGGCAAAAAAAAGCATTAATAAAAAATGTTAGGAGATAAAAATATTCTAAAGTAGAAATTTAGAAATCAGTAGAAGTATTGAGAGATAAAATTTGAGGACATTTCCTGGGAAATAGAACAAAAAGAAAAACATCATAAAGAAAAGAAAATCATAGGATTAACCAAGGAAATCTGACAACTAGTGATAGCAGTTTCAGGGGGAAGAAATGGAGAGGAGAAAATTATCAAGGAAATAATTCAGTGAAATCTTCCAGAATAGAAAGGGATGAACAAGCAAGCCTAAATATGACATGGGAATAGGAATGGTACCCAGCCTGGAGAAGGAGAAAGGGAGGTCCCAGGATGCTGCTGCACAGTCGGCCTGAGCAGACCGTGAGAGCAACTCCAAGGCGGACGTCTCCAAGAAAATACATGCCCCAAATAAATTACCTATGATGTGTTTGAGAGCCATTTCAGAGTTCCGCCAGACAGTTCTGGGATAAATTAGTGATCAGCACATAAAAAGTAAGCAAATGTAAAAATAAGACCATTTTTTTGTTACCTGCAAGGGGAAAAAAGCTTATACAGCATCAAAACATAATTAGAGTCCACTGTGGGCTCAGCTGTGAACAATGTGCACATAGTTCAAATGATGGAAGCACTTTATAGAGATTCAACCAAAATCATGACGTCATTCTATGGCAGTGGTTCACAACCTTGAGCTGCACAGTGAAACCATATAAGGAGCTTTAAAAAAAATACTGATGCCTGCATCTCAATTCCAGACATTCTGATTTAATTGGTTTGGCATACAGCCTGAGCCTTGACAATTTTAAAATCGCCCCAGGTGGTTCCAGTGTTGTTCCATTAGGGAGACGGAGGTGGGGAGGCAAAGCGGGGAGCTAATGCGTGGTATAGGAGAGTTACAGTATAATTTGCATAGTGAGAGTTCCCACTAGCCAATATCAACAGTTTAAGTACAGACAGAATCCTGTCCTACCCTGTACAATTTAGCTTCATTCACTTTCCCCTAATCTCAGCCCTGTCAGATCCTCCCTCTAAACATTGTTTTTCTTTTTTGGAGGGCAGTAATTAGGTTTGTTTATTTATTTGTTTGTTTTGCTATTATTTTTTAAATGGAAGTACTGGGAATTGAACCCAGGATCTCATGTGTGCTAAGCACACACTTTACCACTGAGCTATATACCCTCTCCTCAAGATCCTCCCTTTATTGAAAACCTTGGTATTTTGCTCATCACGGACTTTTTTCCCACAATTTAGGTTTTTTTCAAATATTGCATTAAAATGTTATTTATTCTGATTGCTGAGTCTTGTGGCACCCCCATAAATATTGTGCCTGAAGTAAATATTGTGAAGGTGAGGACTTCACATGCCTCACCTAATTCCTTACAAGAGCTCTTGTAAGATCTCAAATTGAAAAATTAATAAATTATAGAATAAACACATTAATTGTTTAAAAAAGAAAGGCTGCCAGGAGACACTGTTAGAGGAATGAAAAGTTATTGTCTCTTGGAAGCAGGACTCAAAGGCGAGGAGGTGGTAAACCAGTAGAGGACTTCGCTGTTACAAGCCTTGATATATTTTTGATTTTTGAAAATTGAATTTCATGTTATTTTAATAAAAATAAAAATAAAAAAGACATCGTGTCAGCCAGTTATTTCTGTGGGCAGCCTGCTAACTGATTAACCTGGACCAGCCACACAGAGGAAAGTGAGGCACAGAGAAGGGAGGCGGTTTTCCCAAGATCACTGCCAGCCAGTGTCACCAGAGCACAGATACAAATTCTTGCTTCTTTCTGCCTGAACAAACTTTCATCTTCAGCCAGTAACTCAACACCAAAAACTTTCTCCATCTTCCTACACTACCAATCCTACCTCCTAAATATATCTCCTTGATTCACATTTCTGTAGCTCCTCTGCTGAAGGTCAAGGCCATTTTAAGACCTTGGAAACCCTGGGCATTCTGACTTGAAGGGGTGCCATCCCACACCATGTGAAACAGGTTAAAACGCACCCACAACTCCAAAAAATAATATTTCTTTTCGAGTACAAAGTGGGGTTTTTTTGTCATTTTCTTTCGAAATTATTTGGCTTGAAGTCACAGGTTTTGGTTGGCTCTGACTTCTCAGCAATAATTTTGCATTCTTTGCAACTCTTGCAGAGTGAGAAAACCTACTCAAATTGTTGTTTTTGAAAGAAATGAAATTGTTATCACTGTTAAATTAAGCACAAAGCTACATGGACAAGACACACATTTTTTAGAGATTTTAATTTAGCAGGTAGAATTTTATTCCTGCAGTTTTTCATGTTTTAGAGAATATCCTTTTCTTCTCCATTCTCAAAGCTTTTCACAGGTCTTAGAACATAGCGTAGCTCTTCAGCATGGCTCCCACAGCATCAAATGAATTGAGTCATCCTGTGGTTCTTTGCAATAACCTTCCCTTGGTCTCTGTCTTAGGGACTTTCCATCCACCTCCCAACCTGTCAGAGTAGTTATGTCCCTCTTTTTCTTTTTTTTTTTTTTTTTTATGTTTAATTTTTTTATTTTTTAATATGTATTTATTTATTGCATTTTCTTTAATGACATACCACACAAGTAATTTCTTTAAATACCTAGCTTGTGCTGCCTTTCCATCTTCAGCACTTCCTCCTCCCTGGGGGACTCCCACCTGAATAACATACGATTCTGGGTAAAACGCCAGGCTGGATCTCGCCTGCTCGCCTGTGAATGCGCAGTTCCTGCTGTTTGGATTGTACGCCCTCCTCCCAATCCATTGCTTCCTCTCACTCCAGCTTCATCTACAGAACTAATACTTTTTCTTACTTTTGAGATGTGGGTTTCTTTAGCATAATTTCTCTGTGATAATCGTTCATATCACATTGCTGTTTTTATTTACTGGTGTGTCTGTCTTGTCTAATAATGCCGGCAAGGCAAGAATTATACCCATTTCATATCTCCAGTTCCTGGCAAACGCTTGGCCCGTGGTAGGTATGTCATAAATTCAGCTGAATGATCGTTCAGCACGACAAAGCACACCTGATATGGCAGCTACCTGGTCAACTGTAACTGGCCTATTATTCTGTCCAAAACACATCACAGTTTCACTGCAGTGGAAACACAAGCTGAATCTGGAGTAAAAACCCAGATCAAGTCTTTGTTTTGGCTATTCTCTAGTTAAGTGACTCCAGGAAACTTTGCACCTTAGTGTTCCCACCATTTCTATAAAATTAAGATGTGTTATTGCTCCCACCCACTCACAGGGGTGCCAAGGAAATCAAAAGATTCTTTGTGTGAATGCACTTTGTAAACTCTCAAGTGCTCCACAAACTTAAGGTCTTCTAATGGCTAAACTGGTCACGTGGCATCTCTGTTGGTGACGAGCACAGAGGAAGGGCTCACTCGGGCCCCTCTGTGTATCGTACCTGCATCTCTTCCTCCGCAGTGGGGACAGCCCTCGTTCATGTGACACTTCAGAAACAGGACACAGGAAACCCCATAACCCTTAAAGTACATCATTCATTCTGGACCAGTGAAGACTTTGACTACAGGAGCAACACCTCCAGGGGAAGAAAACCGTTTCCCTAGATAACAAATTTATAACTTGCAATAGGACATTAAACATTAAGTTTCTACAGAAACAGACTCACAAACATAGAAAACAAACTAATGTTCATCAAAGGGAAAACGGGTGGGGGGAGGAATAAATTAGGAGTTTGAGATTAGCAGATACAAACTACTATATATATATATATATATATATATATATATATATATATATATATACACACACACACATACACTAGATAAACAAGAAGATTCTACAGTTAAGCACCCGGAACTATAAACAATATCCTGTAATAAACTATAATGGAAAAGAATATCAAAAAAAAAAATACCAAATTGCTTTGCTGTACACCAGAAAGTAACACAACATTGTAAATCAACTATACTTCAACACATAAAAACAAAACAAAACAACAACAACAACAAAAAGAACCGCAGAAAATTTAAATTTCTAGTTTGAAAAGAGATTTAGTTATTACTTAAGAAGGAGAAAAACAAAGCACAAAAATGGTCACTGGCAGGAAGCTTAACTCGTGGAAACCACACTGCTCATAAAGCGAGGAGGCTCGTGTCATCCCGCCTCCGCACACCCTGCCCCCGGGCTTCGGGATCCTCCGCGGTAAAACGAGGCTGGCTTGGGTGAGCCTCTTGTTCCCTCCCAGCTTGGCAGTTCCAAGATCCCCAGTGACCTGGGATCTCACAGCCCAGCATTGCCTAACTTTCCCCGGGAACTAAAAGAGCATGAAGTGGTTTCATGCTCAGATGAGAAGTATAAAGACGGGTCTGTTACTTGCGGCTGGGAAAACACATCACTTCTGACACAGAAAGAAGACAGAGGGTGAGGAAACAAACCAGGGCAGTGAGTCTGATTTGCCAAACCGAGAACGATTTTCCTCTTCGAGGTTAGAAGCCAAGCAGTTTGAAAAAGAGTTACGTAACGGTCTGTCACTCCTTCAGTCTCTGGCTTTTGCCCTCTCCTAGAGCACCTGGAAGGTAAACAGAAAGCGCCCTCACTTGCGTTTGAGGCTTCCTCACCAAATCCTCCCATAACCCACACAGGTCACTTAACCCCTCGGTGTCTTCAGCTGTAAAATGGTTGAGCTGAACAATGAATACATGTGTTAGTAATAATAAATAATAAAATGATAAAATTAAGTGGAAAGAAGTCATTAATAGCAATAGGAAAGTATACATGGATTATGTCACCCGAATGCAATTTCTATTCATTCACTGGACAAATATTTATTTATTGTGCCAGGCACTATTCTAGGTACTGTGGGTATGGAAGTTAAAAAAAAGAAGAAGAAGAAGAAGAAAGAACAGGCAAATAGTCCTGCCTTCTTGGAGCTTAAATTTCGGTCAGGATGACTAAACAAACAAGCAAATAAGTGACACACAGAGCAGGACATACGGTGACAAATGCTACAGAGAAAAAGGGCAGGGAAGGGACCCAGAGAGTCCAGGATGGGAGTGGAAGTGCAGAGAGGTGTTGCAGATGCCCCGGGGGGGAGAAGGAAGGAGCCGGGGCTGTTAGAGGACCGCCCTGCCGCAGGCCGACCGGCAAGCGACCTCCGCTGCGGCTGCGCCGCGGGCCAGGGGGACGCGGTCGGAAACGAGCTCAGAAATTTAAGGAGCACAGGCTGCACAGAGCTTTGTAGGACTCTGGTATTTACTCAGGGTGAGATAGGAGAAGTTGGAGGATTCCGAGCAGAGGAATACCAACCAGCTTAGGGTTCAAAAAGAACAGTCCGGGACGCCGTGGAGAAAAGACGACGGGGGACAAAAGCTGAAGCAGGCAGCCAGCTGAGAGGCTATTAGAAGTGAGACGGTGGTGATGGGGATCAGGATGCGAGTGCGGGTGAGGAGGATGCTCATACTGTGGATACTTCAAAACGCGAACGGGTTTGTTAATGGATTAGGTGAAGATTTTGAGAGGGAAAAAGTCAAGAACGACTTTATGGATTTTTTGGCAAGAACAACTGGAAGGATGGGATTGGCATGTACTGAAACGGGGAAGACAGCCGGAAGGCAAGGCTTGAAGAAGATTGGGGGTTTACTAAGTCTGAGATGTTAGACATGCAAATAGAGATGTTGAAAACGTAGTTGGATTTACAGTCCTGGAGTTCAGAGAAGAGGATGTCAGAACTAGAAACACACATCCAGTGTCTTCTGTGTATAGCTGATGTTTGAAGTGACGAGGCTGGAGATCGCTAAGGAGGAAAGGAGCTATGGGAAGATTCCAAGGATTGAGATATGGAACATTCAAATATTTAGTGGTTTAGCAAGAAGAGGAGAAGCCATAAAAAGAACCAGAGAGGGAGAGGAGGGAGAGATGAATGAGGTAGGACAAAAACCAGGAGAGAAAAATATCCCAGAAGTAAGGTGAAGAAAAGTCTTTCAAAGAAAAGGGATTAATCAACTAAGTCAAATGCTGTTGATAAGGCCAAGTAAGATGAGGACAGAGATCACTGGCAATGTGGAAGTCATTAGTAAGTTAGACAAGAGCTGTTTTATTAACAACTTAATGAAGTGGCTTCAAGGGAGAACTGAAGGAGAAGAATTAGAGACAGCTGGTATAGATCACACGTTCAAGGATTTTTGCTGTATAATAGAACAGAGAATGAGGCAGAGCTGCAGGGAAAGCTGTCAAGAGAGGGTTACACTTTTAAGGAAGGAGACTCTACAGCATGTCTGCCTTCTGATGGGAATAATCAGGAAGGAAGAGGAGAAAGGGAAAGAGAAAGAGAGAGAGGAAGGAAGGAAGGAAAGAATGAAGGAAGGGGAAGAAGGAAGGAAGGGAAAGGGAAAAAAAAGCAAGCAGAGGAGAACAGGGAGAAGAACGTTAAGGTGGAGAAGACAAGGGGAATGCAGAGGGAGAGGGAGAAGGAGGAATAAAAATTAATAACACACTGAAAAAGAAAAAAAGAATAAATATCTAAAATCAGAAATGAAAGTGGAGATTGATTACTACCAATCATCCAAAAGAGAAAGGATTATAAGAGAATACTATAAACAACTGGAAACCAACAAATCTAGATAACCTAGATGAATTAGACAGGTTCCTAGAAACATACAAATTACCTAAACTGATTCAGGAAGAAATAAAGCTCAACAGACCCATAATGAGAGATTGTATCAGTAATCAAAAAACCTCCCAACAACAAAAAAGTCCAGGATCAGACAGCTTTACTAGTAAATTCCATCGAACATTTAAAAAATTAACACCAATCCTTTTCAAACTGTTCCAAACAGTAGAATAGGAGGAAACACTTCCTAACTCATTCTATGAAGACAGTATTACCCTGGTGCTAAATCCAGAGAAAAACATCACACACACACAAAAAAAGAATTACAGATGACTATCCCATATGAATATAGATGCAAAGATCCCCAACAAAATACTAAGAAACTGAATCCAACAGCATATTAGAGAATTGCACGCCACGACCAAGTGAAATGTATTCCAGGAACGCAATGGTGGTTCCACATAAGAAAATTAATCAGTGTAATATATCACATTAATAAAACGAAGGGAAAAAAAAACATACGATCATCTCAACTGACGCAGAAATGGCATTTGACAAAATCCAACACCCTTTCATGATAAAAACTGTTAAAGTAGAAGTGTGTGTGAAAGACCCACAGCTAACAAAATACTCAGTCATTATTGACTGGGAACTTCCTCCCTCTAAGGTCATGAACAAAATAAGGTTGCCTACTTTCACCACCACTATTCAATGCTGTAATGGAAATTGTAGCCAGAGCAACAAAAGTAAGTAAAAGCCATCCAAACTGGAAAGAAATAAGTAAATTTATCTCCATTTATGGATACTTTGATCTTATACATACAAAATCCCAAAGAATCCATTAGAAAGCTACTAGAACTAATCAATGAAATCAGCAAAGTTTCAGGGTACAAGACGAGTGTGCACAAAAAAATCAGATGTGTTTCTGTACACCAGCAATAAAGAATCTGAAAAGGAACCAAGAAATCAATTGCATTTACAGTCACATCTAAAATAATAAAATACCTGGGAATTAATTTAACCAAGGAGATAAAGGAGTTATACACTGAAAACTAGAAAAGATTGTTGAAAGAAATTAAAAAAGATCTAAATAAATGAAAAGACATCCTGTGTTCATGGTTACAAAATTAATATTGTTAAAATGTCAGTACAACCTAAAGTGATCTTCTACAGATTCAGTGCAAACCCTGTCAAAATTCCAACAGCGTATTTTGCAGAAATAGTAAAGTCAATCCTTAAATCTGCATAGGCTGCAAAGTTCCCCAAATAGCCAAAACAATTTGAAAAAGAACAAAGTTGGATTACTCACACTTCCTAATTTCTAAACTTGTTACAAAGCTACAGTAATCACAACAGTGTGTTTTTGGCATAAGGTTAGACAAATAGACCAGTGGAATAGAACTGAGAATCCAGAAATAAACCCATACATACATCTATGGTCAATTGATTTTGACAAGACTTCCATATCTATTCAGTGGAGACGAATAGTCTCTTCATAGGTGGTACTGGGACGTTGGACTCCCACATGCAAAAGAATAAAGTTGGATCCCTGACTTCACACCAAAAAATAACTCAAAATTGATCAGTGACATAAACATCTTAAAACTCTTAAAAGAAAACATAGGAATAAATCTTTATGACCTAGGATTTGGCAATGGATTCTTAGGTATGACACCAAAAACAGAAACAACCAAAAAAAAAAAAAATGATAAATTGAACTTGATCAAAATTAAAAACTTTTCTGCATCAAAAGCATCATCAAGAAAGTGAAAACACAACATATGACTGAAAAATGATTTCAAATTATATATCTGATAAGAGTTTAGTGTTTCAAAAATATTAAGAATTCATGCAACGCAACAACAAAAAAGATAACTCAAGTAAAAAATTAGTATTGGCCTTGAGTTATTTCTCCAAAGAAGATACACAAAGAAGAAATAAGTACATGAGAAGATTCTAAACATCATCGGTCATTAGGGAAATGCAATGAAAACCACAATGAGATATCACTTTATACCTACTAAAACGGCTGTAGGCAATGAAACAAAAACTACTAAGTGTCTGCAAGGATGTAGAGAAATTGGAATATTTCTGATGGGAAGGTAACATGGCGCAGAGAGGAATTCTTGGAGCAACCGAGTTTTGAATAGGCTGTTTAAAAGGTGATGAATATAGACTCCAGCAAAAGAAGTAAAGATCTTCTCACTAGGGTACATGACTAAGGTACACCGTTGTAATGAGAAAGTCAAGTGTGGGAGAGGGGCTACAGGGAGATAAGTAGAGAGTTGGTAAGTTTTCTTTTAATAATTTCTTTTAATGACTTAATGCTTCAAACTTTAAGTCATGAGTCTTGTGTAATATTTCATCTAAAGTATAACATGTTGAGAAAATGAATCCAGAAATGATTCACTAATGGAATGACACAATCCAGGAAATCCTTTGATACACTCAAAGGAACTTACTAAGTCATTATTATTCTGCCTTGTGTTCTTATAAAATCTGAATGTCATCACAGCATTTTTTTTTTTGGAAATGGTATTACAGCTAACATTTATTGGGTACTTAACGTTATTCCACACACTATTCTACATGCTCTGCATATATTTTGTTTAATTCTTGCAAACATCCTATAAGGTTAGCTTCACTGACCATCCTTTTAATAGAAGGAAGAACTTTATGGCCTCAAGGCCAGATAACAGGCTAGGAATTGAATCCAGGCTGAGTCTGCCCTTCACATGGTGTGTGGTACCTCTCCTTCGAAGCAACAATGGCAGTCAGACAAATATTTCTCTCAATAGATTCATTTGATGGGGACAAATTTATACACCAAAATGGAGGCAATGCGGGCCAGGAGAAGAGTGAGGTAGGTGAAAAGACCCTATAATTTTAAGTTGAATTACATCAGAAAATTCAATGTAAGTATCATACGATTATATATTTTTTTCTTTATTGAACAGCCGTATAGCCAACAGGAGATTTACTGTGCCATGTAAGGTGGTAGAGGGAATAAAAAGGTGCATGAATCAAGTTATTGCCTGAGAGGTGTCTGTAGTCTAATGGGGGAGCAACAGTAATAAATAATAATGACTTACCCTGGGCTAGTGAAATAAATTCTATTCTTGAGGCATAAGTACAAGGAGAAAAATGCTTAATCCTGAGTGGGTGGTAGAGAGAACTTCAAAGAGGAGCAGACCTTTGAGCCTAGCTTTAGAGGATGAGTAGGATTTTTACTAGGTAAAGCCGCAGGGAAGCACCGTCTGGGCATGAACAAAGGATAGGAATGTGGAGGGTCACAGAATCGTCAGATGCGAGTACCATGTGAGCGGAGAAAGATGTAGAGCTGGAGGCTGGAGAGGCCTTGGATTCCTGACAGTAGAGAATCCTGAACGCCACCACCTTGAAGCCTAGCTAATTTTTTAGGTAACAGAATTTGACTTGTGTTTTGAGTTATCACGTGAGCTTTTTAAAAAAGAAAACAAGGTCCATGTCTCAGTCATTTCTAAATTCCCAGCATCTTGGACATAACATCTAGAACATGATACACACCCGCAAAAATAGGTGGATGGATGGATGGATGGATGGATGGATGGTTGGATGCATGAATGAGGCGGACTCAATACAAGCTTTAGAAGTTCAAATGACAGAATTCAGTGACTAATTGGATATTTGAGCATCAAGAGAGAGTCAAAGATGCCTTGAAGATTTCTAGCACAGATCATAGGGAGTGATGAGCTGGTTGGAGGAGGGAAGAAATATTTTCATAAATCTGCCATCATGCATCTAAAAATATGGAGTTGGGGTGGGGGGGGCCACACAGCACAGAGGAGACAGGAGAGCATCAAAGTGAATAAGCACAGTCTGGAAGTCCCTGTGTCTGGAAGTTGAATTCAGGGATAGTCATCACTCCTTGAGCCCAGGCAAGCTTCGTCCAAGGTTTGCTCAGGGATATCAGATGAATGTGGTGCTCTTGAGCGCACAAGGAGGGAAGGGAGAAGGTGATGTCCTTCCAAGTTTTCCCTATCTAGTCCTCAGGTTTACGTAAAATAGCCATCCCCGTCTCTCTCCTAACTTACCTCCTTGGTCTCCTAACATTACATAGTACCAGTCCTACCTCACAGGTCCACATACGTGGGGAAAGCATCAGGCTGGTCAGAAATGTCATTTTAGATTATACAGCTTCTTACAAATCTTACCGTATTCTGCCTGGATTTTTCTGGCAGAAAAATCTGCAAAGATCACTGAATTGTTTGGCGGAAAAGGATCAATTAAATATGTATACGAAAAAAGGGGAGAAAAACTATTAGCAAAAAGAGTGGAAAGTGTTACATCCTCTTTTACACTGGAATTTTACACAACATTGTAAAATGACTATAACTCAATAAAAAATGTTAAAAAAAAAAAAAAAAGAAAGCGGTACATCCTCCATAACACTGTTAAATTTAACTGTTTACCTAGGAAAAAAAAACACATTTAACAAAAGAAGGCTGATGTGCAAAACAGAGTCCAGAGATGGCACAAACCAGCAAGAATTGTGGTGTTAATCTTGCCTCTGTCACTTATTATCTTTGTGATTTTAGGCATGATAGTTAACTTTTATAAGTCTCAATTTTCTCATCTCTTAAATGAGTTTAACAACGTCTCCCCACCACAGTCATTGTGCGGATTAAATTGGAGGATCCGTAAGAAGTTTTCTGCACAATGTCTGGCATAAGTAGGAGTTCAGAAGTCTTAGTTCATCCTTCCGCTTTGTAAACTGACTTGGGAAGCTGGATCAAGTTGATACACAGAAAGGAAGAAACTAGAGTGATGTTCACATTCTGTGGGTAAATGCATATACATGAAAATAGAAGGGTTTAAGGGCACTGCTACAACTAAGTAAAATACCAGCTAGTGGATGCATACAGTTCAAATATAGTTTCAAGACGCTCTTGCCAAGCCCTCCTTGAGCTTGATTGCTAATCACACATTTTTTAGAACTTCCCAAAGAGGGAAGGAAGAAGAGAATTCCAACCAACACGTACTAGCATGCTGTGGAATTGTTCATCTTAACTGGAATTTGATGATATGATTGCTGAGGTCACCTAAGGACTTCGAAGATTTTTTCCAACTTTGAGAATGCAATAATTATATTAAAATCAAAGCTGATTGTGTGCATTTAACCTGTACAACTATATTGTTGCTAATGGATCCCTTGTTGCATTTAAATAGGGAAAATACTGCAGGAGACTAGATTAAGACAGAGCAGTCATTTTGGGGAAAACGCTTTCATTTTAACCTATTCCCCACAATCTTCCCACCTTATTTTTCTTCCCTCACGATCTCTCTTCTTATCTCTTTGCTGTGTCTCCCATCTAATAAGTCATAGTTCTTTCATTTGTTTACTCATTAATTTAACATATGCTTACTAAATGCCTACTATATTCCGGGCACTCTTCTAGGTGAATCCTAGTAGGATTCTACTGAATCTTACTGAGGACTCAGTAATGAGTAAGATTAAATCCCTGCTTCCATTGACACAGAGAGGGGACGGAGAATAAACAAATAAACACATGAAAATAAAATTATTGGTAATGATAAGTGCTACAAAGAAAAATAAAGCAAGTGGTAGAGAGTAACTGGGGGGTGGTTCCTTGCATTAGCATGACTTTGTAGACTCCCAAATGCCCCAGGCTACAGGATTACCCCAAGTTTCATTGCCCTGTCCTAGTCACCACTTGCCAGAGACTAGAGCCAAGACCTACAGATAGATCATAAGAAGGAAATCTTCTTTCACTTTTATTAATACAATTTAATTTTCAAAACCAGACTCATTCTGTGTATGAACTATGCTTTTTCTACTTAACTATGTACCATTAACATTTTATGACATTAACAAGTCTTCTACAATACAGTTTTTAATGACCATACTATATATGAGCAATTTGTGTGCCATAACATATTTAACCAATCCTTTTATGCTTGATTTTCAAGCTAGTTCCAATTTTTCAACATTATAAATAAAATCCTATGAACATTTTTGCATATGAATCTTTATATATAACTATGATTAATTCCAAGATTAAATTTCAGAAAGTAGGATGGCTAGGTCAAATTATACACATAATTTAATAATTTTAAAACGTATTGCCAATTGACTCTCTCAAATGTGTCACTTCACATTCCCATTAGTGTGTAAGGGCCAGTTTCACTGCACTCCTGGCAAAAATAGTACACTGTTTTAGTTCACATGAGAAGGCAATCTTAAAAATCATAATTATCTCACTGCCTAGAAACAACGGGTGAGATAGATATATATATATATCTTTTAGATCATTATGTAAATCAGTTTATGAAAATGAAGTCATAGTAGTCATACAGTGTTATAATCCACTTTTTAAATTTAAAAATATACAGTGAAGATGTCCCTGTAACTATCCATCTAAAACCTTACTTTTAATGGCTGAATTGTATTCCACTGTTTCAAAAAAACATCATATATCCAGTGCCCTATTGGTGAGCATTTAGATTTCTCCCAATTATTAGACTTGATGAAAAATCCTGTAAGCAATCTTAGTGGACATTCCTACCATTTTTAATTTAATTTAACATTTCTTTTAATATTTAAAAATTTTCATGTGAAACTTCTTGACAAAACAGTTGTAAAACTTTAAGGCACTTAAAACATATTGCTAAATTACCTTTCAAAAGCACATATTAGTTTATACTCTCATCAGCAGTGTGCGAGAGTAACATTTCCCTGTGCCAGAATTTTTGTTGATTTGATAGGTAAAAATGACATGTTGCTTGAATTCACAGTCCTTTTTATATTTTTTATTGAGATATAGTAGATGTACATATGATATAAGTTCCAGGTGTACAACATAATGATCCACAATTTTTAAAGTTTATATTCCATTTATACTCACTATAAAATATTGGCTGTATTCTCTGTGTTGTACAATATATCCTTTGGTGGTTCTATTTTCAATTTTTTGAGGAAAATCCATAGTCTTTTCCACAGTTGCTGCATGAATTTATATTCCCACCAACAGCGTACTAGGGTTTCCTCTTCTCCACATCTTTGCTAACATTAGTTGTTTGGGTTCTTTTTGATATTTTTATTTATCAGTTATTTAGAGAGGTGTGAGGTTATATCTCATTGTGGTTTTAATTTGCATTTATCTGATGATTAATGATATTGAGCATCTTTTCATGTGCCTGTTGGCCATCTACATGCACTCTTGGAAAAATATCTATTCAGGTCTTCTGCTCATTTTTAAATTGGGTTTTTTGGAGTTTTTTTGCTGTTAAGTACTATGAGTTGTTTATATATTTTGGATTTAATCTCCTTGCTGGTTGTGTCATCTGCAAATATTTTGTCCTATTCATTAGATTGTCTTTTCATTTTGTCAGTGGTTTCCTTTGCTGTGAAAAGCTTTAAACTTTGATTAGGTCTCAATTGTTATTTTTGTATTTATTTCCTTTGCTTTAAGAGACAGATCCAAAAAATATATATTGCTATAATTTATGTCAAAGATTGTTCCACCTATGTTTTCTTCTAGGAGTTTTAAAGGTTTAAGTCTTAAATTTAGGTCTTTAATCTATTCTGAGTTCATTTCTGTATATGGTGCTAGAGGACGTTCTAATTTCATTCTTTTACATGTAGCTGTCCAGTTTTCCCAGCACCTCTTACTAAAGAGACTATCTTTTCTCCACTGTATAGTCTTGCTTCCTTTGTCAAAGATTAATTGACCCTAGGTGTGTGGGTTTATCTCTGGGCTCTCTATTCTGTTCCATTTTTCCATATATCTGTTTTTGTGCCAATGCCATGCTGTTTTGATTACTGTAGCTTTGTAGTATTGTCTGAAGTCTAACAGGATTATGCATCCAGCTTTGTTTTCCCTCAGGATTGCTTTGGGAATTCCAGATCTTTTGTGTTTCTGTACAAATTTTAAAATTACTTGTTCTAGTACTGTGAAAAATGCCCCTAGTATTTTGATCAGGATTGAACCGAATCTATATACTGCCTTGGATATTACGGCCATTTTAACAAAATTAATTCTTCCAATATATCTTTCCATCTATTGTGTTACCTTCAGTTTTTTTCATCAGTGTCTTATAGTTTTCTGAGTACAGGTCTTTTACTTCCTCAGGTAGGTTCATTCCTAATTTGTTTTTCTTTTCTTTCTTTTTTTTTTTTTTTTTTTTTTTGATGTGATTATAAATGAGATTATTCTCTTAAATTCTTTCTGATAGTTTGTTTTTAGTGTATAGAAATGCAACAATTTCTGTGTATTAAATTTGTATCCTAGAATTTTTACAAATTCATTGATGTGCTCTAGTAGCTTTTTGGTGGCATCTTAAGGATTTTTCACATATAGTATCATGTCATTCTTATACAGAAACAGTTTTATTTCTTCCTTTGAATTTTGGACTCTATTTTTTTTTCTTTTTTTGTCTGATTGCTGTGGTGAGAGTGGGCATCCTTGTCTTATTTCTGATGTCAGAGGAAATGCCTTAAGCTTTTCACAATTGAGCATGATGTTAGCTGTGGGCTTGTCACATATGGCTTTTATTATGTTGAGGTATCTTCCCTCTATGCCCACTTTCTGGAGAGTTTTTATCATAAATGGATGTTGAATTTTTTCAAAATATTTCTCTGCATCTATTGAGATGATCATATGGGTTTTGTTCGTCAGTTTTTTAATGTGGTATCAGATTGATTGATTAGAGGATATTGAGAGATTCTTGCATCCCTGGGACAAATCCAACTTGATTATGGTGTATGATCCTTTTAGTGTATTGTTGGATTAAGTTTGCTAATATTTTTTGAAGATTTTTGTATCATGTTCACAAATGATACTGGCCTGTAATTTTCTTTTTTGGGTATTGTTGTCCAGTTTTGTTATCAGGGTGATGCTGGCCTCACAGAATGAATTCAGTTGGATTGCTTCCTCTGCAATGTTTTGGAATAGCTTGAGAAGGATAGGTGTCAACTATTCTCTGAATGCTCGGTAGAACTTACCTGTGAGGCCACCTGGTCCTGGACTTCTGTATCTTGGGAGTTTACTTGTCACTGATTCAGTCATTGCCAGTAATTGGTCTGTTCACATTTTCCATTTCTTCCTTGTCCAGTGTTGGGAGATTGTACATTGCTAGGAATTTGTGCATTTCTTTTAGGTTGTTTATTTTATTGGCATGTAGTTTTTCATAATAGTCTCTTATTGTCCTTTGATTTTCTCCAGTGATGGACATAACATCTCCCTTTTCATTTCTGATTTTATTAATTTGGGCCTTTTTTTTTTTTCTTGATGAGTCTGGCTAAAGGTTTCTCAACTTGTTTATCTTTTCAAAGAACCATCTCTTACCCACTGAATGTACAACATCACGAATGAACCCTAATGTAAACTATGGACTTTGGTTGATAATAACGTGTCCATGTTGGTCCATTGATTGCACCAAATATGCCACATTGATGAGGGATGCTGAGGGTAGGGGAGTGTATACGTGTGGGCGGGGAAGACCTTGTGTGAACTCTCTGTATTTTCTGCTCAATTCTGCTGTGAACCTGAAACTGCTCTAAAAAAATACAGTCTAAAAAAGAAAGAAATGCAATAGGATGTTAAATGGTCCTCCCACAGGAGCCAGGACAGTTTTAAGGCTGACCATAAAAGGTCAAAGGGTGAGTAATGGCCCAATTCCTTGGAGTCCCTGCCACTTCCCCAAAGTACTTGGGATAATCCTCCCACTTGTTAGCCAGGAAGTAACTGAGCCCATAAAAACTAGCAACACCACACCTCATGGCCACTCTCCCTTCTGAGTGAGACCGATTGCACTCTGCGTACGGAGTGTGTGTCTACTTTTGCTTTAAACTGAGCACCCAGCCCCGCACCTCATGGCCTTTCTCAAGACAGCCTGAACTCTGTCTATGGAGTATGTATCTCTCTGAATAAATTTATCTTTACTCAAAAAAACCCAAAAAACCACTAGGCCACTGGTTGGAGGGACTGGATCATGAGCCATCTGACTGCAGAACCCCAGGGGCCCCAGGGCTAGTGCTGGCTCGCTGGTTGGTGGAGTCAGTGCCCAAGAGACCTGGGGCTGTTGCCAGCCCACTGGGGGGTGAAGCCACTTGCTGGGATTAATGCCAGCCTTCTGGTGGGCAGAGCCTGGTCCAGAGTCTCGTTGCAGGGCCCAGGCATCCCAGAGCTGGTGTTGGATCACTGTTGGGTGGGACAGGTTCCCGACACAGTTGGATGTGGGCGCTAGGATGTCCCGTAGCTTATGTTGGTCTGCTAGTGAGTGGGGCTGGGGCCCAGCTGGTCTCAGGGCAGGATCCGGCCTGCTAGTGAGTTGGCCACATATGTGGGCTCAGGGCTGAGGTTTTCTTGTGGCTGGTTTCTGCCTCCTGGTGGGTGAGGCTGGTCCTGAGGCTCCCTGGAGGGCAGAGCTAGGGCCCAGGAGAATTCTGGGGTTGGAGTCTGCCTACTGTTGGGTCAAGCTGGGTCCCAGGGTCTCTGGCTAGAGTGTCCCAGGGATCCTGGGTCTAGTGCCTGTGCGCTGGTGTATAGGATGTGTCTTGGTGGGCAGGGCCATGTCCAGAGGCAGCTGCAGGCTCAGGAGGGCTTTAAGACACACTATCTGATGGTGGATGTCTTTGCTCAGTTAGTTGCTTGGCTTGAGGCATCTCAGCACTGGCACCTACAGGCTGTTAACAAGGCCAGGGCGGAGCTTGGGCCTGGGGCAGTAAGCTAGAGGGAGGATTCCAAAATGGCGCTTTCCAGCACCACTGTCCACATGGTGGGACAAGCTGCTGCCAGGGTCTGTGTCCCCAGTTTGAGCCCCAGTTGCTTCCTCCATCTCCAGGAGACTCTCCAAGATCGGCAGGTAGGTCTGACCCAGGCTCTAATCAAATTACTGCTTCTGCCCTGGTTCCCAGAGAGTGTGAGATACTGTGTGTGCCCTTTAAGAGTGAGGTCTATTTCCCCAAGCCCTCCGGGTCTCCTGAGAGTAAGAGCCCACTGCCGTTCAAAGCCAGATGCTCTGGGGACTCAGCTTCCTGGTGCAGGACCCTGGGCTGGGGGGCTTGACTTGGGGCTCAGACCTCGCACTCCTTGGGGCAACCTGGGAGATCCTCTGCATCGAAATTATTCTCCCATTTGTGGGTCTTCCAGCCATGGGTGTGGGGCTTGACTGTGCGGTGAGTTTGCCCTCCTTCCTTATATCTTTGGTTGCGGAAGATCTTTTCTGGTAGGTTCTGGTCTTTTTCATTGATGGTTGTTCTGCAAATAGTAGTGATTTTGGTGTGCCTGTGAGAGAAGATGAGCTCAGGGTCTTTCTACTCCACCAACTTGGCCAATCTCCCTCCACAGTCCTTAATATTAATGAGACATGTTTAAGTCTGTTGGCTATTTGTATTTTTTCCCCTATAAATTGATAGTGTAAATCCTTTAGATATTTATATGTTGACGTGTTCATCTTTTCCTTATACATTTATAAAAGTTTTCATACATTAAAAAAACCTTTGTCCATCCCACATGTTACACTTAATTTTGTCCAATTTGTCATTTCCTTTTTAAAAATTATTTTATTATACTTTTGTGGTTAATTAAGATATAATTTAGAAAAAGTGAAATTTTCCTTTTTCTATGAATTTTAACAAAAGTGTACATTCATGTAACCATCAGCACAATCAAAATACAGAGTTTTGTCACTAAAAAAATTCCCTCTTGCTCCCTTCTCCCCCAGCTCTGCTCCCTAGTAACCACTGATTTGTTTTCTGTCCCTGTGGCATATAAATAAAATTTTACAGTATGTAACATTACTAATCTGGCTTCATTCACTTAGCACAATGCATTTCAGATTTATCCATGTATTCGTAATTTTTTTTCTTTCTATGGCTGGGTAGTTTTTATTCTATGCCTATTGACAGTTTCTTTATCACCAGTTGATGGAAATTTTGATTATTTCTGATGCTCAGTGATTATGAATAAAAAAGACTATTAACATTCATATAGAAATTTTTGCATAGACATATGGTTTCATTTCCTGTAGTTTAATACCTAGGAGCATGGTAAATGTATATTAAACTTTGTAAGAAACTGCTAAACTGTTTTCCAAAGTGGTGGTACCATTTTGGATTCCCATCAACGATGTTTAAAAAAAAAAATGTGTGAGAGTTGCACTTGCTCTATAACCTTGACCATACTTACTATTGCCAGGTTTGTTTTCTTTTTCCTTTCCTTCTTTTTTTTTTTTCCTTTTTTCATTTCAGCCATTCTAATGTGTGTGGTGGTATCTCCCTGTGGTTTTAATTTGCATATAAATTTTAGAATCAACTTGTAGAGTTTTAACAAAAATAGAATGCTGAGATTTTGTTTGTGGTTATACAGAATCTATAACTCAATCGGGGGAGAAAATTTATTGTAGTAAGATTGCCTCCCAATCTGTGAGCGTAGTATATCTCTCCCTTTATGTAGGGTTTTTTTTTTTTTTAATTATTATTTATTTCATCCGTGTTTTATAGTTTTCAGCATATATTTTGCTGTATTTTCATGTAGGCATCTGTTGGTGTTATTGTAAATGACACTTTAAGTATTTCCCATATGTATAGTATTCTCACATTTACATATTTATTGACATTTCTGCATTTTATTTACTTAACAGTGTTTTATCTGTCCTGTATGTGACCAATATTTTTGCCCAATTTGCAACTTACCTTTTATTTAAGTCTTATCATTCATGGTCCCTGCTTTTGCATAAATTCCTTATATTTCAAATTACTTTTATCTGTAGTATTTTACTTCATCACTATGACAACCACAGAAAGGGCACTGTTACTCCCCTTCTAAGGCTTATTACACAGAAATCAAAAGTTAATTTTTCTAGATTGCACAGTTTGTCAGAGGCATTTTCTAACTGGACTTTTAGGTTTTCTGCTTCTAAGTACTTTTCACACACCCTGCACTCAAGGAGCACACAGTCCAGTGGGAGAAAATAGATAAGTAAATGAGGTTAATAAAGCTTCAGTGGTAGCCGATAGGAAGTACAGTACTTAACAGGAAGTGCTGCCAAATCAGTACTAATTGAGAGTCTGAGTGCGCCCCTAGTGGTAGACACAGTCCTTACATCACCAGTTAATTTACTATTTAGTTCCTGATGGAGACAGTACACGTGGGACTGCATTTTAAGACTTCCTTGACATTACTTTCTGGTCTTTCTGATTCGCGTATTTTTTTCTACTAATTGAAGGCTCAGAGGTTATATCTTGTCATATGATAACTACCAAATGGGGTGAACCAATGTTCTAAGTATAAATTCATACATTTCTTAAGTGAAAAATAAAAAATCAGCACTCAAAATAACCCAAATATAAAAGATATTATCATCATGGATAAACTTTTGGAAAAGTTGGCATATGGATCAAACTGGTACCCCTGGACTTGCCAGTAAAAAGTATTGGCAAAATGTATGAATGTACATATATAAACAAATGCAGCTACTAATTCCTTTCAGATTGAGATCACATTAAACTTTTAAGAGACTGACACATATTTTCCACCCGAGAAAATATTACTTATTGTCAAAATACAGGAAATAGCAGAGGATTGTGTATATGCAACAAACAAGAGGCTATTTCCTAAAACTAAACAGAAATGCTCATCAATGGCCTTTTTTAAACTCTATCCCCAGAAAACCATAAGCCAAACCTGCCCAGAGCCAAACTGTGACTCAAGAGCTAAATGATGACAGTAAGTGAGACAGAATTCACAGTGATTTAATTGAAAACTCTTAGTATTCTGAGGGAACTAGAACTAGCCTTATAAAATACTGCAAATCATGATTATTCAGGTTTCTACTTGGATCTTTCTTGATCATCCAAATTGCAATAATTCCTCTAGAATGAAAATGCTCTCCAACTGAGGAGCATTTATCCACTCATCTGTCAACAGAATTTTTTTAATGTAATTTTTTTGGTTGCAGGGACTTTAGTTTTGTTTAGGTACAAATAAAATGTATTTCTTTCATGTCTGTTTTAAAAGGTTTTGGGACACAAAATTTTATTCAACATACCTTAAATACACTTTTATTGAACTTTGGTCTAAAGAAAGGAAGAATCCAAGTAAGAAAGGAGAGGGATAAAAATAGGAGAATTAAAGATAGAGATGAGTCAATTCTTAGTAATGCATTTAAGAAAAACTGTGTAACCTGAAAAGACTGATTGAGCAGAGAAAGGAGCAAAAATGGGGAGCAAGGAAGGGAGAGGGAGGTGATGGAGGAGAAATTGCTTGCACATGGGAGGTAGGTAAGGAGTTAGTGAAGCAGAAGTCTAGAGAAAGCAATTAAACAAAAAGTATGTGAATACTTAAGAAGAAATAGGTGTTAATTATAAACAAGTACGGATGAGTTCACCAAAATTAAGCCTTTTCAGCAGATCTAATGTCCTTCTAAAACAGAGTTATTAAATCAGTAGATCAAGGGAACACTCCCACTGATTTAGGATGTATCTGACAAACTCTCTCTTAGTATTTGTATTAAAAAAATAAAGGTAATTGAAAAATACTGTATGAAAGAAAGAAAAATGCCATACGATATCACTCATATGTAGAATCTAAAAAAAGGAAAAAGAAGAGACTAATGAACTCACCTACAAAGCAGAAACAGACTTGTAGACATAGTAAACAATCTTATGATTACTCAGGGAGAGGGGTTGGAAAAGGATAAATTTGTGAGTTCAAGATTTGCAAATATTAACTACTATATATAAAAATAGTTTTAAAAAACAAATTTCTGTATAGTATGGGGAAATATATTCAATATCTTTTGATAACTTTTAATGAAAAGAAATATATGTATATATATGTATGACTGGGAAATTATGCTGTACACTAGAGACAGACACATTGTAACTGACTATACTTTGATAAAATAAATTAATGAATTTTTAAGAAAGGTAAATGTAAGTTAGGTGTTGGCCAAGTTAGAGGAGTAGATACCCAGTTGAATAACCTTACCCAAAGCATATTACTTAATATGTCAATTCATTCACTCATTAATTCTCCAATTATAAACTCTTAAAGCAGCTTCTATTTGCCAGGCCCTATGCAAGCCTTGGGGACACCAAGAAGACCAAGGTGTGGTCTCACATTCTATGAGGGAAGAGCAGTTGTGTCACAAATAACTAAAACAAACTGTTCAGTAACTATGAGAGTAATCAAGATTAAAGGGAAATCTTTAACGAGAAGAAGAGACACAGGGTTCTTCCCAACCTGTTATCTTATTCAACACGTTCCCCAATAATGTAGCTAATGCCAGAAAGGACTTGTTTATCATTTTTGCAGATGTCATAAAACTTGTAGAGGTGGCTATACATTGGTAGGTAAAAATAAGAAGTTAAAAACATTTCAATGACTGAAATGATGGGTTACAACCAAGATAAATTAAATATAAATAGATGCAGCAATCAACATTTAGGTTAGAAGACACAACCACATGAATACAGGACCCAGAAGATCTAGTTTGACAGCCGCTAATATAAAAATGACCCTTAACATAGCTTAGCTGTGAAATGCAATGCGTGAAAACCCTTGTGCAATTTGAGGTTGCGTTATCACAGCAGTGTACCCAGGCCAAGGACTGTAATGACACTGCGTTCCAGGCTGGTAAGAATGATTCTGCAGTGTGGGGTCCAGTTCTGGGGCACGCTTCAAGGAAGCATTTGCCATATTAGGGAAGATCCAGCAGGAAGTGACCAGGAAGGGTTTTTATACAAAACCCATCCATTTTGTATCTTAAAAAATCTGTGAGGAAACAAAGCTCTTTAGTGTAAAGAAAGGAAGGCGTAATGAGCTGTCGTTATCTTCTTTAACAATGAGTAGAATTATTCCATGAAGGCCCAGAGGGTGAAATAGGAGGAACTAACTTTTTATTGGGATTTATTCTTTGCAAAGACTGTCTCATGTCCTATGAACCAAAGAATTTGACTCTCTTAATGACTCTGAGAGTTAAGTAATGCAGACACTACCAATTACCACCACTTTATAGGCAAGGAAACAGGTTCAGAGAAGTTGGGGCTTGCCTAAAGTGAAAGCGTTGAGGTCTAAATTCTAATTTTCTGACCCAAGACCTATGCTTTCCCCCACAATGTCATGCTATCTTTCCATTTAGAAGCAGATTTTATCTCAGTATAAGGAAAGGCTTTCTAATAATAAAGACCACACAAGAATGAAACAGACTGCCCTGTAATGATTTTTCTTTTTCAGACAAAGGCAAACAAGGGCTGGAAGACTTTGTGTCAAGGACATATTTTGGAAGTGACCTCTACTCATAAAGGAGGGTGGGTCAAGTAATTCCCCAAATCTACCTGAATAAATGTTTACCATGGGGGGAGGGAAGAGAGAAAGAAAAAGAGTGAGAGAGAGGGAGTAGGAGAGGAAGTGGGAGGGACGAGAGATTCAAGGCGATGTTGGTGAGTCCCCTATGGAACTCATTCATTCATTCAGCAAAGATTCACTGGTCACTTACTGTGTGGTACTAGATCCTAGAATACTGAAAAGCATATCAGAGTTGAAATTTTAAATCTTTATATTAAGTACTAGTTACCTCAGTTATCATTGGTGTGTCTTTTTGAGTCAAAATTTTCCCACATGTCAACTGAGGACTATAAAATCCACCTCAAGAATTGTAGAGATTAAATGAGATAATATTTTGTCATAGATAAACATACATATTTTCCTTTTCATATTCTTTTTCATTATAGGTTACTACATGATATTGAATATAGTTCCCTGTGCTATACAGAAGATATTTGTTTTTTATAATACTAATAAACACTACTCTTTAAAAAAAATTGGGGGGGGTGTAATTAGCTTGCTTGCTTGCTTGCTTGCTTGCTTTCATTCTTGCTTTAAATGGAGGTCCTAGGGACTGAACCCAGAAACTCATGCATGCTAATCATCCATTCTACCATTGAGCTATATCCTCTCCCCTAAATGAGATGATATTTTTAAAGTACTAAGCACATAGTAGGATCTCAAAATATTAGTTCCCTTCTTCTCTTTAAGTACAAGGGGTGCCATGAAGTTGCTAGGACATAGCTTGTACGAATTGAATATGACCATCAGACAGGACCTGGATATAGAGAAAGCAGGGGGCAAGTAGAACATCTGTTGGTGTTCACATGACTTAATTGGTGTGGGAGAAGGGTGATCACTCAGTCTCAACTCTGTAAGAATACGAGAGTGTGTTAATTCACAGAAATAGGCACAGCGTGCTCTAAAACCTTGAGTTTGACTTCTCAATTTAAGATTTCTTTCTTTTCACTGATTTTTGTACACTGTTGAACAAACTGTGCTAGTTTCTTATTCTCAGACAAAACTGGGGAACAGGAGATATATGTTTGTTGGGTGTTCTTATAAATGAAACTTGTTTTATAGTGACTTACCCATCCAAAACAGCATCTATCTAAAAACATTTTTAATCAGAAAAACATGAAATCATTTGCTTAAAAGTAAGAAATTTTCCACTCAGATTTACCAGTCACATATTTCTGTTTTGAATTTTGAGCTTCTTGGCTATATCTAGAGTGGTTTAGGGTGTAATATTTTGAATAATTTTGCCAACTTCATGTTCTGGACAGAAATAAGAAAACATCAGGAGACAATGGCTCAGCCAGTTATGAAAGATTATTGGTTGGTACATAAGCTCACCCAGCTATGGAAACCAAGTTCGTAAACAAAACCTTTCTCAGTCTTGCTGAGCCATTCTTCCAGAAATAAGACTGGGTAAAGTCTTGTTTCATTTTTCTTCCTATTTTGCTTTAATATATAAATTAAATATATTTGTTCAGTTTTACATTAAATCATTAACAAAAACTGAATTCCTATTGAATATAGAAGTGGTTTATTCACAGTCATCTCCTACTGTGTACCCAGAAGTGTACAGGATACTGAAGAAATACAAGTAAATGTATGCGTAGATGTTTTCCCTTGTTGAGACTATATACTTAATACACATGGAGCAGTTAAATATCAGTATAAATTGTATTCAATATTCATGACAAACATTTATTGCCTACCTACCCTATTATGTGTTATACATACCCATTCTTTTTTATTTCATTTTTTATTGAAGTGTTGTTGATTTACAGTGTTAGTTTCAGGTGTACAGCAAAGCGATTCAGTTATACATATACATACATATATATATGCATATATATTTTCAGATTCTTTTCCATTATAGCTTATTACAAGAAACTGAATATAGTTCTCTCGTGCTATACAGTAGGTCCTTGTTGTTTATCTAGTTTATATATATATGTAGCTGATAATCCCAAACTCCTAACTTATCCTTCACCTCCCTTTCCAATTTGGTAACCATAGTTTGTTTCTATGTCCATGAGTCTATTTCTGGATGGTAAATAAAATTTGTATCCTTTTTTTAGATTCCACTTATAAGTGATATCATATGATATGTGTTTCTTTGTCTGACTTCCCTTAATATGATAACCTCTAGGTCCTTCCATGTTGCTGCAAATGACATTGTTTCCGTTCTTTTTCATGGCTGAGTAATATTTCTCTCTCTCTGTGTGTGTGTGTGTGTGTGTGTGTGTGTGTGTGTGGTGTGTGTGTGTGTGTGTGTGTGTGTGTACCACATCTTCTTTATCCATTGATCTGTTGATGGACATTTAGGTTGTTTCCATGTCTTGACTATTGTAAATAGAATGCACACCCATTCTTGAGAAACTTGCAGTCTGATGGAGGTGGTGGGGGGCAGATACAGACAAACTTGTAGTAACTGTTTTAATGTAGGATGGGTTTCATTAGAGCTTAGGACTATGGGGCTATCAGGAGATTATGACAAATTAAGACTGAGCTTGTGTACACAGAATGGGTAGAGAGAGAAGTTTCCAACTCTAAAAAAAAAAAAAAAGTGCCTTACTGAGCCAAGCAATACCCTCCCTGAATAGCTTGAAAATCATATAATGCAGAGCTTAATACAGAATGCAAAATAGGAATTTATTTATAGCATATTAAAAACCAAAACAATAATTCTCAGCTTCCAAGTATATAAGAATTACCCAGGAGCATGCCAAATGCACACTCCCAGCTTCACAACAAGACCTTCTGATTCAGTAGGTCTGGAATGGGGCACTGGACTCTTCAGTTTAAACAAACCAGGTAATTCTGATGCAGATGTTATGCGGGTCCTATTTAGAATTATTCTACCAAGGGAATAAAAATTAGGAAGAATGGGATACAGCTTTTTCAATCACAGACTCCAAAGACTTAAAATTCCTTGAACAAACAATATAAATTCCTTTAAAAAAAACTCAAGAAAAGAAATAACTTTTTTTTTAAAAATCAAAATAATTAAGTATGGTCATTATTAATCACATCTCCTCCTTTCATTTCATCCAGATGATAACATCAAGTGCAGAAGGAGTGAATCAGGATCATCTCTAAGAGAAACTCCCTAACAAAAAGAGTATAATTTGGATTGTAGAATGAATTATTAAAGAACAGTAGAGAGCGTTTTGTCCATAGTATAATACGGTTCTGACTACATGATTATCAAAACAACTATTTGAATGAGTTAAGGTGTGTAGATCCTTGATGGCGCTGCGGAGAGATGGGATCATTGCCTGAGTGAGGTCTAAGCCACTGAGAAACCTTAACTATCGCGTAAGAGAAAATGCAAAAATACATTAAGTACACATACAGGAAACAGTAAGTGTACGGTATAGACTGAGCATCGGGTTTGCTCAACGAGTCTTGATGTGCTCTGGATTGATCTAGGACAAGAGAGGGGGTGGAGTCTGAAGGACGGATAGAACTTGGAATGTTAGAGAGAAGGGGAAAACAGGCTTAGCAAAAACACAAGCGCACGATTTTGTCTCCCAGGCTGCTAAACAAGGGGCTGGGGAATGGAGCCATCATTTGGAGGTCACCGAACCACACGTTTAGCTTTTCAACAGTAAAAACTAGTAGAGAAAGGTGAGGAGAGCAAGAAGAATAAGAAAGATACAAATAAAGGGAAAGTAAATTCCAACGAAGAAAGAAGAATGGTTTTTACCATTAGGCAGACAACATTTCTTCACCGAATACCCCTGGATTTATTTAAACTAATAATCAGAAGAAAATAACAAACGTTTATTGAGCACTTGCCATGTATCAGACACTATTCAATACCCTTACATGTATTAATCATTTAATCCTCCTAAGAACTAAGAGTGAGGGAGGAGCTTTTTCCACTACAGCATCAGAGATCCTGACAGCCCATGACCCTCCCTGATGAGGAGCTTTAAATCAAACGCTGATTTCATTTAGCCGTGTTCAATAGTTCCCAGTTTTATGCATCAAAGAAGCTTGCTCTAGGAAGATATCCTTTATTTAGTTAAAATATCCTATTTAATTAGTTGAAATGTGAATTTTCAGAGTACAATCAGGAAATTCCCATTGAACATTCAATACAAACTTTATATACATTTGCCTTATGTATGCATTTTAAATTATTAGTATTAATGAGAAACAAAGTTTATTAATATATCTCAGTCTAAGAGAATGAGAAGTCAATTAATGTGGAACAGAGAGGGAGCACAGGAGGCAATATCAGAAGAAAGCCACATAAGAATTTAATAAGCAAGGCCAAATGGAATAAACCAGTGACCTAACGAAAAAAATGTATCTGCTGTAATCTTGCATTTATGGTAACAGACAAGTTCTATCGGTAACAAGTCAAGGGGGTTTAAGAATTACAGCTTCTGTTACATAAACTTCCCAGCAATTTAGAAAAATCAACAGATTTTTTTTTTTTTTTGGCAACTGGGTTTTAGGGTGACTCTTCTGGATAATATTAAAATTCCAAACATCTCTGATCTTCTCCCAAATTTTCTGAGCAAAAATTAATGACTTAAATGCAGAGTCCACCCTTGTTTAGTAACAACGTTTCCTCTGACATTAGTAAGAACGCATTCCTGAAAAATTGGTTTCCCCACATATACCGAGGAGGTTGCCTCTTCATTGACTGAAAAGGCTCAAACCACCAAGTGGCTTAAGTTAGTTAAGTGGTTAATACAAGATATTGAATATAGTTCCCTGTGCTATACAGTCTAATAAATTTTAAAAAGGTAGTTAGATGGTCAGTAATGTCTTAATCATAGCTGTAGAAAATTTTAAGATGACATATTTATTGGACTCGTTTCCAATCATGTATAACAATAAATAATTTTGGAATTCTATCAGTTTACTATTAGCTATTCACATAGTTAATCACTGCATTTCATATAGTTAATCATTGCAGTATTGGTGTTGTTCATACCATTTGAACGTACTGGATAGTATTTTAGAGTCTATAAAGTGCTTTGCTGTGCCTTATCTTATTAGAACCTTATGACAAGCCCTGGAAATTATCTAGGCAAATCATCTGGCTTCTAATCCAGAGCTCTTTCTGCAGCTAATAAATAAAGGTTATGAGAAGGCAAAGAGAGCAGTAAACCCTCAGTTATTAATGGACAGGTTTTCTAGTTTATAGTGAACCGGTCTGCTCCAGCTTGACTTTTGGAAGGGCGAGATCAACTTCACAAAGTGGATGTACAAATTCCCCTGACGCATTTATCTCATCCACTGTAAAAACATGGCCAGACCCCTTCTCCCAGAAGTGCATAGAGTTTTACATTTAAAAGAAGTAGTTACATTGATTGAAATATTGATTTCCACTGATATTCATGACTTTTAGATATTATTGGCATTCTGCTGACCACTTCTCCACTCATGACTCAGCGGTTGAGTAATTTCCTAAATTTGCATGTTAAGTAGTGAGAGGCTGTGTTGCAGCTAGAATCTGGCTCACGATGGTTTCCACTTCCTCCTTGTCATTCTTTCCATTTACTCTCTGGAAATTGGGTTGTGGAGAATATACAGTTTCCCAGTGAGGTAATACAATAAGTGTTTGTTTATACTTCTGAAGTACTTCCTGTGTCGCTTCTTCCATTCGGTCTATTTACGTAGATACGAAGTCTGAACAATTTCTTGTTTTCCCTTAGGTCTACTGGCTTCTTTACATGGCTTTTCCTGATCAAAGACACAGGATAGACAACTCATGGCACTTATAGTAAAAGCTGGTGTCCCTTCACTTTGTAGTTTCCCATCACTCCCACACACAAAACTATACTCTGCATTTCTGTTTCTCCTGTACCTTGATCCATTCAGTGACCACCACTAGCATCTACAGGCATTTGCTTAGATAGTTAACATATGGAAGGTATTGAAGGCATTTGTAGATCAATAATTGGAAGGAAATAACATTCTAAGTAGTTCTGGGCAAATTACACAAATCTGTACTGTGGACTGCATCAGATCATAGCTTTTATTTTTAAGGAAGTTTATATCGCTCTAAAACATAACAAAGGGTTTCTAAATAATCACTTTTCTTTAAATCTTACAGATAATTAACTTTTTTATGCTAAGAAAAGGTGTTTCATGAGTCTTAGTCTGATCTTGAAAATGAAGAATCAAAATTCAGAATCAATTATAAAGACAGAGGCAAGCATGTTTTACATAGACAGGCGTGAAAGGAGGAAGCCCAAAAGTGAAACACGGAAGCAAGAATGTCTCAGAGAGCTAAGACAGCACCAGAGGCAGAAAAGCTCAGACTGCCGACTGTGCAGAATGATGGGGACTTCTTGGTTAGGTTCAGGTTAAGAGAATGAAGAAAGGCAGGGATGACTGCTGGAGAATGTCACGTAGAGTACAGAGAGAAAATACAACGACTTAGGTTAGTTTCTCTCCTCTTTGTGAATGTCAGTGTGAATCTGGACCAAAAAGAAGGTAGTTCGAGAATGAGGTGAGTAACCAGTCTCCCACACCCTGTGTTGGTTCCATCCATCTGGGGTTCTATGTTTGTTTCTAGGTTCAGTATTTTAAGAGGAGTGAAAGGATGATCGAAACAATAACATGTTCATTTATGAATTCATTTATTCTTCAATAAACACTTCTTTGGCACCTACTGTACACCAGAACCCGTATTATATGCTAGGAAATATATCCATTCCTTCACTCATGCACTTACTCATGCATGCCCATCCTGCTCCAGGCACTGTGGACAAGCCAGTGAAGGTCCTGCTATCACAGAACACAGATACGTAAGAAACTTAGAACACAGCATAAAAATCACCGTAGTAAATAATGTGTGAAAATAGTAAAGCGTCTATGAAGCACAAAGGGAAGAGTTAAATATTTGGCTGGAAGAAGACAGGGTTGAAATTGGGCCTTGAAGGAAGAGTAACTCAGTGCACAGAGAAAGGGATGAGGACACTGTAGGCAGAAGAATGGCATGTGCAGCATCACTGAAGTGTGACTGTACAAACAGGCTGCGCCAGGAATAAAGAACAATTTTATTCCTCATATGAGAAAACTGCTATATGAGAAACCATTAAAGAAACTAGAATTTTTTTTATTAAAGTAGAGTCGATTTACAATATTGTGTTAGTTTCAGGTGTACAACAACATGATTCAGTTTTACATACATATAGAATAATATTTCTGATTATTTTCCATTAAAGGTTATTACCAGATATTAAATCTAGTTCCCTGTGCTATACAGCTTATCCTTGTTGCTCATCTATTTTATATCTAGTAGTTTGTATTGTTAATCCCGGACTCCTAGTTTATCCCTTTCCCCTCCCTTCTCCATTTGATAACCGTAAGTTTGTTTTCTGTGATGTCTGTGAGTCTGTTTTTGTTTTGTATGTAGGTTCATTTGAATTATTTTTTTAGGTTGCATTTATAAGTTATAGCAATTAATCTATGACAAAGCAGGAAAGAATATAAAATGGAGAAAATATTATCTCTTCAGCAAGTGGTATATGGGAAGCTGGACAGCTACAAGTAAATTACTGAAATTAAGACACTCCCTACACCATATACGAAAATAAACTCAAAATGGATTAAAGACCTGAATACAAGATATAACACCATGAAGCTCCTAGAAGAGAATACAGGCAAAACATTCTTGGACATAAATCACAGCAAAATTTTCTTAGATTTGTCTCCCAAGGCAAAATAAAAGCAAAAATACACAAATGGGATCTACTCAAACTTAAAAGTTTTTGTACAGCAAAGGAAACGATCAGCAAACAAAAAGGCAACCTATGGAATGAGAGAAAATATTTGCAAACAATATGACTGGCAAGGGATTAATTTCTAAAATATACAAACAGTTCATACAGCTCAATATCAAAAAAACCAAACAATCCAATCAAAAAATGGGCAGAAGACCTAAATAGACATTTCTCCAAAGAAGACATTCAGATGGCAAATAGGCACATGAAAAGATGCTCAATATTGCTAATTATTAGAGAAATGCAAATCAAAATCACAATGAGGTATCACTTCACAGTGGTCAGAATGGCTATTATCAAGAAGTCTACAAATTATAAATGGTTGGGGAGGGTGTGGAGTAAAGAGAACCCTCCTGTACTGTTGGTATGAATGTAAACTGGTGTAGCCACTATGAAAGACAGTATGGAGGTTGCTTAAAAAACTAAAAGTAGAGCTACCATATAACCCAGCAATCCTACTCCTGGGTATATATCCAGAAAAGATGAAAACTCTAATTCAAAAAGATACATGCACCCCAAATGTTCATAGCAACACTATTTACAATAGCCAAGACATGGAAATAACCCAAGTGCCCATCAATAGACAATTGGTTTAAAAAGATGTGGTATGTATGTATGTGTGTGTGTGTGTATACACACACACACACACACACACACACACACACACACACACACACACGGAATATTACTCAGTCATAAAAAAGAATAAAATATTACCATCTGTAGTGACATTAATGGACCTAGAGAATATCATACTAAGTGAAGTAAATCAGACAGAAAAAGACAAATATTTGAAACTCGAATTGGTTAACCTGGAGAATAAGAGACTCATGCTGAGGTATGATGTCTTCAAATTATCTGGAGGTCTATCATGTGGAAAAGAGGAATTCCACTCTATAGGACTAAACTAGAATCAGTCCAAGGAAGCCACAGAGAAATATAGCTAGGGTCAGTGTCAGGAAAAACTTGCAATGACAGTTGTTTCAAACAACATGAGATGCCTTTTGTGGAAGTGAGATCAAACTACAGAAAATATCCAAGCAGAGCCTGAACAAGTCAGAAGGTTACAGAGGCAAATCCTTTATTGGACTGAGCACTGATCTTCTAAGTCAAGTCCAATTCCTCAGGTTCTTTGAAAGCTAAGATCAGGTCACCGTATTTTAAGACAGCACACTAGATTTTGAGAGAATCCTGGAGAAAAAGATGAACTTGATTATTCTAATTCAATGCTTTCACTTTACAGATGAGAAAGTGAAGCGTTGGGAAATAAACAGGTAGTTTAAGGCCACCCAGCTAATCGGGGGTTCCATCTGGACTGGAATCACCTCCAGAGCTCCCTGGGTGGTGGCCCACCCCCCATATCACACTGCTGCTCTGAAGTGAATCCTGAGTGAATGAGTCAGTGTTACTTCTGTATGGGGCCCCACCGTATCTTACAACTACCGTGGACAACAGGGGCAGAACAGACAGGGAAATGGCTGCTGCCCTGGGTCCACGTTAAAACTCCTACTTTAAGGTTAGTTTCTCTTCCTTCACTGGGAGGATGGGTATAATCAGCAGAGGAAAAATATGCTTCTCTATATAATCTTTATTTGCCTTTTAAAATTACTAAATTAATAGATACATTCGTTGAATGTATTAAATACAGAAAGTGCAGAGAATGAAGTAAAAATTAAAATTCCAGGTAATTCTATCGCCCAGAGACCACCATCCTTCCTGTTTTGGTGTGCTGCCTTTCGGTCTTTCCCTTGTACCGTTACACCGCAGTGACCAGTTGTACAAACTGCTTTAAACCTGTTCATACCCCTTTGATAATACAACATGGATATTTCAAGGTAGTTGCTAATACAGTATATTAATTCATATTAATCAATGCAACTATTTTATTAATATACTATATTTATATAACCAGTTTCCTATGGTTAAGCGTTTAGGTTATTTTCCATTTTTCCTATCTGTAAAATAATATGGTAAAGATGTTCTGGAAATTTCTAATGTATTGTGTAGGATAAATTCCTGGGTATAGAATTGATGGGTGAGAGGACATGAACATTTTTAAGGCTTTTGAATATATCCTCCTAAATGCCTTCCAGAAAAGGATCTGCCAATTTATATTCCCTCAGGATAACATAAAAATTCCTGTTTTCCTGTACTCTTATCTACAACAGACATTGTCAACTTAAAAATCTGACAATTTTGGAAGCAAAAATGTCATAGTTGTTTGAAGATTCATTTCCTGTTTTGATTTACATTTGTTTAATAACTTTAATAGTAGATCAACATTAAAAATGGGCTGTACTGGAATTTCTGCCATGCAGTGAAAATAAATAAACAAAAGATAGACACCTTCCATAGCAAAATCATTTATTATCTGTCCATCTTCATTTATTCATGTTCTCCATTTACTGAGTTCTTTCCCTGTACTGTGGACAGTTCTCAACACTGGAAAAATAAAAGGCAAAAACACACAATCCCTGCTCTCAAAGAGATCACAGTTTGAACAAATATGTAAATTTTACATTATAATACAGTGTTATCAACATTCTAATAATAAAAGCATATACAAAAAATTGATGGTGGCTCAAAGATAAGCAGGAAGGATGTTTCTTAAAAAATAATCAGACCCCAAACAATTGTGGTGGGGGGCCCTCAATATATAGGAGGCAGAAGAGATAAGGGGTTTTCAGAGGCAAAGAAAGGTGCTGTGACTTTTGGACAGTAGGAAAAGTTCTAATAAATCCAATCTTACATCATAAAATTAAAGACCAAGGTAACTATTACCATTTCATACATTCTGAGCTCAAAAAGAATCACATTTTCCCTTAGCCAGCTGGTGGCCTGTCAACTTTTTTCAAATATTGTGTAACATTAGACTAGTCAATGTAACCATCTTATGACCAATTTAAAACAAATTACCAATTAAGGAAAAAAAATGACTCTTAGTAAGTGAGGATGCATGCAGTTAAAGCAAATGAAGTACTCATCCTTCAGCAAGCTGGGTTTTTTTTTAAGTTTTTCTGCATGGTTTATTTTGCGGTTTGCCTCTTTTCAATAAGGCAGAAAACTTAGAAATAATGTCAGCATGAGAAGCTCATGACTTATTCACCTCTGACATAACTTGAGAGTCTCACTGGAGTTTCCAACTGATCCCAAAAGTCTTTCTTCTGATCATGAGATTTGGTGGCTTCGAATATTTACTTTTCTTCCTATGAGAGTCAACAGGTTTACTGGCAGATTGCAGGAGCAGATGTTCCAGGGGTTCCTTTCTGTCCATTAATCAATAATCATTTTTTTCTTTGTCATTCAACAGACATTTATTTGGATCCCACTGCATTCAAAGCATCGCATCAGGTTGCACTCAGCATTCTACAAGCACTTTGAAGTACCATTAGCAATAGCAACAACAATCTTACCTCCACTTCACAGAAAAGGAAAAGGGAACTACAGTCATCTCAAGGCTACGCTGTCAGTGAGCAGCAACACAGAAATTCAGAATACAGATCTTTGCCCAGGGCCCCATCCACATTGTGCTCTCCTTGCCAGTCTCCCTGTCTGCAGCCTCCTTCCTCTCCAGCTGTCTAATTCACGTCCGTGAGACACCAAAGTGCTACCCAGCCCCATAAAGTCTCACTGGCTCTGAGCAGCTCTCTTGACCATTTCAGCTCAAAGAACTCTCCCGCCTCTGAACTCCTATAGCTTGTTGCTCTCGTCATTCAACGGGCCCTACATCAGAAAATGCCTAAGGAGATCTCTCTTCAATCATGGAAGTCATTTGAGGATCTGTTTAGAAGGCACTGTGTCAGGTTATGTGAGCCGACTGGTACTATTCAAACTTAAGTTCTATTCGGTTCTACAAACATTTTTGACAACCTACTATGAGTGAGGCACTCTGCTAACAGCTGAAGACGTGGTTTCTTCCCTCAAGAAACTTAGACTAATGGGAATGCAGATATGTAACTTTTATGTACATATGTGTACATTCATTCATTCATTCATTAGTTCCGTGAGCAAACACTGTACTGGCTATGTGCTACACTGGGCATGAAAAAATCAATGAAACATGGCCTGTATTTCAAGTAACTTGCCGTTTAGGAGAGAAGATAGACATGTCAATGTTTTCATTCATTCAATAAATATCTATTAAGCCCTTATTATGTGGTGGACACAGAGTGGGGAACACTTCTGACTGACATCCCTGCTCACAGGCCTAATCAACGGTAGCGAGTAGAAACTGTACCCCTTTTTTATCGTACATAATAAGGAGCCACAGTGAAGCCTCAGCCCAGGCATTCATTCATTTCTGTATCTGTTCCAAGTCTCTCTTGGCAATTCTTACATATCACTTCCCTTTTAGACCAACTCTAGACAATGAACCTATGACAAACTTATCATCAACTGTTTAGTTCTCGTATAAACATTTCCAATGATGCTGAAATAAGTCTCATCATAGTAAAACAATGTCAGCCACATTGTGGCTTTTATATAGAGAATTAAGTGGAAATTTCTAAATAGAGAGTCTGAGCTTTCTCACTCCATTATTTTATTCATGTTTAACAGGCCAAGGTGCAACTGTGGAAGCCGTGGATTTCAAAACACGCTACTCAGAGACCTAGGGGTTCTTTGAGGTTTCTTTGAGGAGTGACAGTGGCAGTGGAGGTGATAAGGAGGGTGGACTTGGAGCTTCCTACTTCAGCCAGAGGATGTCAGTTTGCTCCGTGGTAAATACTGTACTTCTAAGGAAAACTTCTTTTGGAAGAGTCTTGCTACTTGAATTTTTTTTTTTTAAACAACGGTTTAAGAGAATCAAACAGTGTAATATTACACAGTATTCTGGCTTTATAAATTTTATTTGTCTTTTTTTTTTAAGAGTCCTTCCTATCAGGTCAAATTGGTTCCCTTTTAAAGAAGCTACAGCAGCAAATACCGCTGAGTGCTGACTACATGCTGCCAAGTGCACTCTGAATCAATCACCTTAGTCACATTTAACAGTCCTTTGAAGAACCATTTCACTATAAAGATCCACATTAATAGAGCAAATAAAACAAATCAGGTTGTATCATTGGCATTAGAGACTAATTTCGTAGCAATGATTTGCATTTGTACATCTACCTGATGTAGCGAATCAACTTCTTCCCCATTTATTTGATTCGACTATATAATAACACTTAATGAACACGAATCCTACCCTACAAGGCCCAGCTGATCTGTCTTCCAGACAACGGTGCAGCTAATATTTACTGCATGCATTATTTCATCCTCAAAACAACCTCATGGGGTAAGGACTATTATTCTCATGCTATAGATGAGAAAATTAAGGACTAGCATGTGGAAGGAGGAACTCTAAAAGAACCAGGGGAGCAGAAGGATCATGTGTGGGTGAACTTTCTGGGTCTACAGTGGGAAAAAAGAGAAGGCTACCCTCATTCCAGAATGTTCATCTTAAACTTCTCGAATTGACACGAGACAGACAGGAGTTAGCTTGTGTCACATTTTATCCCTATTTATCCTCTTCTCCACACCAGTGACCAAAAGGTCACCATTCTCTATTAATGCCAATAGGTTATCTGTACTCACTGCTTTTGCTCATGGGAGTAGATGAAGACTATTAGAAAGAAAAGTGGGAGCCAAGGTGGAGAGCTAGAATCATCTCCATAATCATTTTTATGTCTGCTAATAGGAGGGCCTTCCTGTAAGGGAAAAAGTGTGAAAAGAAAATAGATTTTTTCAAAGGCCCTGACTCTGTTCTTATTTTTTTTCTCCTGTCTCTTATTATTCATTTATCCATGCAGTCATTGTCATGAGCACTTGGAGGTACTAAAAAATAAATGAGTCAGGATTTCTACTGAAGGCAAAAGACATTTAAATAGATAAAGCACGGGATGTTAAGGGCTCTGAGATGCTACACCAAAGCTTATTTATGGAGGGGCTGTATCTTACTCATGTTTGTAGCCCCAACTCTTATCACAATTGAGAGCACAGTTAACAGCTGGATATATTTTCTGAATGTTTTCCTGCCCAATATTTCTTCTGACTGGCTTCAAATCCTCTCATGTTCATATATGTGCAGACCCTCTATATAAGATCTTAAATCACTGTAGTAAGCTACATCGAGTGTCCTTGGACTTTATATGCAAATATATATTAAATATCAACTGTCAGTCCTAGTCAGCCTCTATTCTAATTTTATGTTTTCCCAACAATAGAAAAAATATAGTAGATAATTCACTCAGCACTTGAGAAACAAATCCAGTCATTAACTGGGATTGAATGTACTACAGTTGACTAAATTAATCCAATCATAGCTCTTCACAATCTAGAAGCAAGCCTGCCCTCTAGTGTTGAAGCTGACAAACTGAATCAGAATAGCAACTTCTCACTAGAAGAAAAAGGAACCAGCACTTCAGATATATTAACATGTAACACTGTATTATCTCAAAACAGAAAGCTTTATTTCAAGAATAAAACAGCATTCCCCCTTTAAATATGTCATAGGCTTACATGTTATCAATCTTGCTTTCTAAATCCCAGTGCTTCCATAGGATTGTAGAAAGTAATGGATTTTGCATGTAGTAGAAAATGTGAACATTACATTCCTACTTGAAAAACCACAAAAGTTGGCCCTACAGTTCACTAATCACATATCATCAATTCAGTCCTATTCTCTGGCTATACTTACTAAGTGATCTCATCCATGTCCTGATTTAAAAAGTAAGGCTACACACCAATGACTTCCGTATACACACACGCACACACACTCAGCCTCCCTTGAACTCCAGACTCAAATATCCAACTGCCTCCTCTACCTTTCCCTTGGGACATCTCATAGGCCTACCTAACATAACATCCAAAACCAAGCTCTCGACTCTCCCCCTCAAACATCACTCCTCTGAGACTTCCTCCTCTTAGTAAATGGCCACTTCATTCTTAGAGTTCCCCAAACCCCAAATCCTGGCGTCACTCTTGCTTCTTCTTTCTCATGTCCCATATCCAATCCATCGACACATGCTACAGACTCTATCATCAAAGTGTTTTCAGAATTTGACCACTTGTTGCCATTGCCCTCGTGGCTCGTTCAGACTACACCGTTTCTCACCTGGATTATTGTATTATCCCATCTAATTCTACACACTTCCTTGCTTTGATCCCACCTCACTCACTGAGAAGTCTGAGTCTTTACAAAGGCCTACGATGCCCTACCTGGTTAACTACAATCAGGCACAACCCTTACTCCCACAGCCTCTCTCATCTCATTTTCTAGTCCTCGCTAATACTCTCTTCTTGGCTCACTATAGTCACAATGATTTCCCTGCCATTTCTTGAAAACACCAAACACACTGCTGGCTCAGAACAGCAGCATGCAGTTCTCCTGCCTGGAATGCTCTTCTCCGGGCCACCCATAGGCTTCAAATTTCTGCTCAACGTCACTTTGCCAGTATACACTCTACTTAAAATGGGAACCCTATACTCACACACTCCCCAGACCCCTTCCTTGACTTCCTTTCCCTTAATAACCATGTCACCATATGATAAACTATGTATTTATCAATTAAAATTAAAATCCCATAAAGTTCAGAAACAATTGTTCAATTGTCCCGCTGTCTCAGGCCTCAAGCAAATGTTCTTGGAACACACTAGATGCTTGGGATTTACTGAAATATTTAGTCCAAGAAGAGTAAGTCTGATGATAAAAATAAATGGTAGAATAAAACAGAAAATCCCAGGTATTTCAGCTTATACAGGATAGAAAATTTTGTTGGAAAAAAACAACTATTGTTTTTGATTCCAATATCAAGGTGTACTCATTTAGTTCCTTAGTACTGTGGACAAGGCCCTGTTTGAACTTCACAGCAACACTGGTAGGTTTTATTGTCTCTATTTTACAGACAATGAAACTGAAAGATGACAGAAGTCAAGTGCCTTGTCTAACAGTGGCGTTACAAGAATGTGGCCAAGAGCAAACCAACTCAAGTTTCTGATACTACTTCTATAAAGTACCTCTCAATATTCAAAGTACTTCCAAAGAATGACATAAATGCAAAACAGGTAAGGTTTCCACATCTGTACAGTTAACTGTGTATAAACGTGCTATGAGCCGTTTGATCTGCATGATAGAGTAACACAGGTGAAGTACTCAGGTAAACTACTTGCATTTAACTCAGTACTCACAAAAAGGAATTTACATAAGTTTGATAAGTTAATAATACTAAGTCTCAAAGGACAAGTTGTTCAAATAAAGTATTAAAGCCTTTCACCCTTCATGGTTCAAATGTGATTACAGCAATCGTATGAAAGCAAAATTTTTTTCACCAAAATATGTGAAGGGCTTTTATCCACAAGCTATTTTGTACACGGAAAAATAAATTATGGGTAATATTCAGTAACCCTCAATTTACTCACACACACACACACACACACACACATCATGGAGTTTCGGGTAAAGCTGGTTTTACACATATCCATTTTGCTTATTTTTGTTAACTTTTAAAAATAATTAATTTTAAGTATGGTATTTAAATACTTTGTAATGTCTACAACTTTAACTTAGTTGTTAATCCATGATGTGTGGTACAATTTTTATTAATACTTAAAAGCTGAGAAAGCCAAAATTGCAGGATAAAATTTCCTCAAAATGATATAACTTGGGGGAAAACTAAGAATTTTTAAAATATAACTCTTCCATTTTATGGATCATAGATCCATAAAATAGAACAAAGTTCCAAGAAAATTGGCATTGTAAGGTAAGAAACCATACTCATGTTGAAATCCAACCTTTTTACTGAGTATATTTTAAAGAATATTTAACACATCGTAAACCCAAACCCATGCAAAAAGGACTTTTTGAGAGCCATTTTATAAAGTTCCAATAAACTATAGACAAAGCACAAAAAATAAAAAGAAAATGATTAAACTAGTAACTGGCCTAGGGAAGGAGCAAAGAAAACACTGCCTGCATAGGATACAAAAGATTGTAAGGTGGACATAGTAAATTTAAGATGTTTCATTAAGACTGGTATTCGAGAAAAGGTAAATAAGTTGTGCTTTAAAAGATCTAAAGATTTGCTCCAACAAAGTAAAAGTTCACTAGAAACGACACTACAATTGAATAGTGAATTAGAGATAATTCACCTAAGGCTTGGGGCAGGAATTCATCTTTCCACAATCTATAAACTGTGTAAATTTTCCATAAAAGCTAGGCTGCTTTTTTGGGGTTTCCACAGTACTACTTACAGGTAACTAGGTTTGTCAACAAAAAAGACCAAGTCTTAATAAGCACTTTGTTTGTCGGTTGTTACCAAATATTTCTGAGAGTAATAAAACTACACTCATTAAAAATATTATGGTCCAGAGTATTTAATAATTCAGACTAGTCTTTCCTCCTGAGGAAATCAATGATGTTTTGCTGTTCTTTTCTCTTGAAGAATAAATAAAACTCTCTTTGAAATGTTTCCTTGTAATGATTCCCCAGTATCACTCAAGAAGCACTACTACCTCAAGAAGAGAGAATTCTTTAAGGGTAAGAATTCTTCCTCAGGAGTATGATTAAAAGACTATTTTGTCTTCTCTCTTAGTCTAACAAAGAAATGCATTTAAATTATGTATTAAAATGCCCCGAGTGTACTTGATGCTTTAGACATTTGGTAAGCACATGACAAATGTGCTATAAAACTTTAGGCTATGGGAGCCTTGAAAGCCCGAACAAAACTTTATCAGATTATGAATTATCACAACAGTTTTAAAAACACTTCAACAAAGCAGTAAAAACAAAACAAAACACAAAAACTGTTCAGTATTGTTAATATTTGCTTCTCAAGCTGAGCATGTAATGTATTTCAAGAAACCCTTTCATAATTTCGCATTAGCAATTAGGAAGAAAGGACATGTTTCATTGAAGAAATGCTTAGTTCAAAGTGAAATGTTTCATTGCTAACACTCAACGTTAACTTGCATGACTTAAAAACTCAGCCTTAAAATTCGGCTCTCTTCCTCACCTCCCTGCACAAAGTGATAGCATTAATACTGTTAAAGATAAATTTTGGGTTCACTAGATGACAAGGCATTTGTATCTAAGAGAAGTACTCCTCGGGGTCAATCTCACATTCCCTCAGAAGGCCCTTGAATTCCAGTTTAAAAAATACTAATCTAGAGTTACTTCAAAGAGCAAATTCCAAAACAACAAAACTATACATCATACATAAAAATACTGTTACTCTCAAAAATGTACCTTGTCAAGAATTTTACTGGAAGAATTCAAAAAACAAGAAATCATTAGCCAGTAGAAGACAAATATTCCAACAGAGTCAGATCAGCACATAATACACCATTTGTCACACAGTCAGGTAAGTTACCTGGATCCCTGGCAATTTCCTAAAGATATCATGCCTTGTTAAACAACTTACTGGCTCTGAGGGGTAAAGGGACCACCTCTCCATCCTCTCACAGCCGTCAGTCAGTACCCGGCTCTACTTTGCTCCAGCAGTATTACACCTGTATGCTATTTTATAAGAAGCAAGTCGTTTCCAACTATAAAGCACCACTGAGTATTCCATCCCATACAAAGACAGTAATTCTGAAAATGTTACAGCAGGATTCCTGGGAAGGCACTTACAACTAACTAGATAAACGAGGACTCACACCAGCTAGATTGCTTTTTCCTACTGCAGGCTCCTTAATACTGTCTTCCTTGCTTATGCCACTTACCCTCGTGATCTTAAGTGTCCCCATCAATTAAATGCCGTTCAAATATAAATTAAGAAAGACAAGGGACAAGCCCACATCCTGAGGTGAAGGAAGCAGTAAGTCTGTTCCCAGAGGAAGTGAATGTTACGATTCTTAAGAAGGTAAGAGAACTACAAGGAGCAACAGAGTGAGTAAAGCAAGCATGGCCTGGGTATGATCGGGGCTTTAAGGAAAAGGACTAAGTTTCATTTAAAATTACAGAGTCAAAGCTTTAAAGGTTTCTTTGGATAAGTAAGCAAGTAAATGGTTTCATGTATTTTTTAAAAGGTCATCTATGAGTTTTGAGTGTTCGTTACTTTCCTCAAAGAGCGAAGATGACACAGACAGTATCATTAGTTCAGGATTTAAGTGAACAACTTGTAAAGTTTCATTTAAATTATGTTTTGGGATTAAACAAAAGTGGGTAATATTCTTCCACTTCAAAAGTTGTGCCTCGGAGAGAAGAGTCAATTAAATTATAAGATTCAAATGTTTAAAAATCTACATGTTTTAACAGTCGTCCCTCAGTATCCAAGGGAGATGGGTTCCAGGAGCCCCCAAGTGTACCAAAATCTGCAGATGCCCAAGTCCCCTAGATGGCCCCTCATGTCCACAAGTTCTGCATCATGGATGCAGAATCCATGCATACAGAGGGTTGACTGCATATTTATTGAAAAAATATCTGCCTGTAAGCAAACCCACATAGTTGAAACCCATGTTGTTTTAAAGGTCAACGATACTTATAATAGATTTGATATTAAAACATCATTCATAATGTAAGTCATAAACACTGTTGGTATGCTCAGTGTCAGTAATTCAGTGATTCTAAAACACTAGAGGAGCATCCAGGAAAATCATCCTCATCTAGCAAACATTTAGGAGAAGTGTTTTCCAAAGCTATACAAGTGATTTCATTTTTCACTAAGGCAAGTAAAGCAGCAATCATTTCCTCCCAGCTCATTACCCACAAAGCAAACAAAACAAAACAAAACCTACACGCACCAGAAAACCTAAAAATGCTAAATGCTATTCTCCCATAAGTAATCACTACTGAAATCACTCATTAAGTAAACTCACCATCAAAAATCAACCTTAATCTTAAATCCCAATAGGAAAGTCCTTATTATGGAAAAGTAATCTATTTACTTTTCTCCACTCATAATGAAACGAGGAATGTTACTGAGGTTGTGACTTGACTGTAAATGTGAACAAGGTTTTCATATCACTGGGATATTGGATGGTTTGAAAAGGAATGTACAAACAGCCCTTGCTGCTAGTCCAAAAGATGCCTTTTATGTGAATTAGAAAAAAGGCTGTCCTTTCCCCAAGATGCTTTATTGCCAACAGCCAGAAAGCTGTGATAATGAGCAATGTAACTCTACCAACGTAACTGGCACCGCTGAGTTGTGCACAATTGTACCCAGAGTTCTCCCGAGAATCTTTATTTATTATCTTCTTTTCCTATGTATCTTAACTAAACCCACAACATCAGAGCTCAGGTTCTTAGGACCAAAAAAAAAAAAGGGAGGAGGCTCCTTAACAAAACTCCACACATAACAAAATGACAGTTAAAAAGATCATATATATGCCACTATCAACAACGATGGTGACACAGCTTCAACGAACTGGTCTTAATTGTGTCATAAGGCTATCTGATTTTGAGACCGCTGAACCTTGCTCTTTCAAATATAAATAGATTTTTATAACTGATAGTGTACAGAAAACTTAAAATTCACATTAAGAATATACATGTAATGCTGATTTATGCTTACTAACAGTACCATTTAATGATCAGAAAACAAAATCTGGTCAGAATCTTCCCAGTTCTAACTTTTCAGATAAAGTATGTGCATAAGACACTGGCAGCTTTTACAGAACACTAAAGCTGAAAGTTGGAGCACTTCTAATACCCAGAAATGTATTTTCTTTGCTGCATCAGAAAATCATCCCAGAAGTCAAAGCCAATAAATATTCTTTCTAATCGTGCAGAGATGAATATAATGAGCTATACCATCAGCAGACTACAGTGCCAAATATGAAGACTGTTTAAAATCTTTAAAATTCCACAAATTCCTGGTATGGCAGACCTCTAAAATTCAAGAATTAAAATTTACAAAAATAAATACCACTCTGACACTCAAGGGACATCTTCACTTTAAGGCCTTTGTCACAAATCTGAATCTTTATTGTTCTGAAATAAATGTTATAAACATAACTCCAAACAAAAACTTCAATATTCAGTCTCAGAAGAGGTGTGGCTCAATGCCCATCACATGTAACAAGAAAACTTCCTTTAAAAAAAAGGAAAAAAAAGTACTATGAGAAGTCTTTCATATGGATGAAAATGCACCCTTTGGATTTTTTTTTTCCTCGTCTCATTTCGCTTGCACACACGTGGGAAATCAAAAGGTTTGCATTTTCTTCACAATAGTTCTTGCTATGATGTTTGACGAACTTTTTGCCACTCAACAAATTCATCGAGAAGAACAGGCCCTAGAAATAGAAGAAATCATTTTTGTTAGAATTGTGTGAATTCACCTCTCCAACTATAAAAAAACAAACCTCCCACAAGCTGTGATGCTGACAGGACTGAGCCTCCCCTTCCCCAGGTGTTCTGCTTCCAGCGTCCCTCTTCTAATTAATGGGTACTTTCTGAGCTGTTTCTTTTTGGACATAAGGGACTTTTCAGAATAGATATTTGTAGAAAGCTCCTTCTCAAGGTTTAAGTGTTTCATGAACACTCTCCAATAACTAAGTCAATATTAACCTCTTCCTTTTCCTAACTGCCCACAGAACTCTGCTGTTTAATTATTAAACAACCTGAAAAGCTTAAGGAAGTATTTCTGCTACCTCATGAAGAAGTGGGTACGTTTGTTAAAGGTGTGGCTGTATTAGAGACTTATACTTTTCTAGTAACAGGACCTAGTATAAATCTGAATACAAAGCAAGTGCTTAATAAATACCTAACTTAAGAACTACTGAAAAAAGCTATTTTTATAATGCAGGGGGTTCAAATTCATTGACTTACAGAAACCAGGTAGGCAATTTAAATGAGCTCACTGTTTATTTTTTGTCAACGTAGGAACTCACTGCCACAAAGAAATATGCTTTCCCTAGTCTTCTTAAAACACAGCCCTCTGGTGGTTTCGCTTTTTCTCTGGCTCTTGATAGACTTTAAGAAAACAGCACGCTGTATGGAAACCAGCAGGCTGGCGTAATAATAACTGACAGCTGAAAAGCAACCTAGTTGTTGGCGTTCTGTGGGCCAGCAAACTTGAAAGCCAGTCCAACATAAACCACTACCTGGCTCCAGCCTAATTCCTATAAAAGAACTCAGGTACAGTTTTGTCACGATTTTCTAATTTCGCAAACAAATCTGGAAGCTGTAATTTTACAGAAAATCCCAGTTATAATGTTGACTTTAATGCACATGAAAATACACATCTCAGGCCATAGGTAGTCCTTGGGCTGCCAGTTTACTGTGGCAAGGTGTCATTTCTAAAATATTAAATTTTATAGCATTTTGTTGGGGGAAGATACAATATATATACGGAGAAATAAAGTAATCCCTTCTTCGGTATTTTATTTATTTGGTGTCACAAAGGTAAGTTCGTAATTTCAGTTAACATTTGTAGGAATGTATCTTTTCTGTGTAACCCTTCACAACATGAAAACAATGCATGCAACCAAACTGGTGGTGGGACAAAAAAAATGCATGGTTCTAGAGAATTTGGCTTATCTAATTAATTTACCATTACTCCAAAGATCTGTTTTATGCATTCTGGACTATCCACTGAAGAGTATGGACAGCTATTGTAATGTGAAGGACTGAAAAACTGTAAATATTTCATTACCTATTTACTCAATAATTTCCAAGAGAATTGGCTCCGATCTTATTTGCCATACTTTTAATGGGTTATTATGCTATTAACTTTATAAAGCTTTTGCTATTATAGCTGATATTCTGCTTTCTTGTTTTTTAAATCATGACTGCACTCTTCTTACATAAGGAAATGCCAGGGAAGGCAAGAATAAAGGAGAATTTTAGCCTCCTGATGCAGAAATTATAGTTTAAATTTAGCTATCATGCTCTGCTGCTGAAGAACTGAAAATATTTCATTTACTAGCACAGACTGATAATACTGCTCAATCTAAGCTCTCTGCCTTCCTCACCTGCCTCCCCTACACTTCCCACAGGACTAAATAATAAGTTACTGTAAAGAAGTTTAAATCCTTTATGGTAAAGCGACACACATGCATATTCTCATTTAATAGTTTTAAGAATTTTATTTTGAGAGGAAAACATTGTATTATACTTACAAGCACCATCTTCATCATAGTTACTAAGATCAGCATGGACCGTTCTGCTGAATTCTAATACATTGTACCACTGATCTTTGTTCATAACACGATACTTTGATTGCTGCAGAAAATGATATAAATATTTGGATTATAGATTAAGCATTATTCATTAGGATTTAACTTCAATACATGGAGTTGTAACATCTTTTTTGTGATTTAGTCTTTCCTAAAACATTTATTCCACTTTTATTTAAATTATTTGTGTTTCTAAGAGAATCTTAGGGGCATTTAGATGTTAACATCATCAAATTTATTTTTATCTTTATTTTTCTTTCATTTTTGAGGAATAACAAGGGCATCGAGGGCACTAACAGAAAGGGTAAGACTCAATAATTTTTTAATTTTTACCAATTGATATGCTTGTGTAATCGCCAAAGAGATTAACCTATACAATGTTTCTTACTTCCAGTAAGTTCCCCCTTGCTGCTTCTCACTGGATCATTTCTTTGAATAAGATTTACTGGTTAGCCACATTTTGAAGTTGGCATCTTTGGAGACAATGGAAACGGTATAGACTTGGGTTCAAATCCCAATTCAGCTACTTAACTGAGTGACCTTGGGAAAGTTATTTAACAACAGAACCCCTTTCCTCATTTGCTAAGTGGAGATAAAACATAATTTTAAGTGGTGTTATGAAGATTTTAAAAGATAATGTATATCAAACAACCTCCACATAACAAGCACTTGAAAATACTCAGTTATCTCAAATGGAAATATTTTTTTACATTGTTATTTTTGTCCAAAACTACTAATATGAGGAAGACTGATAACATCCACCAAACAATCTACTTTATTAAGGCTTGAAGATTTAAGTGTACAAAGAACTCATTCACGTAAGACCCTTTTATACCGTTGTCTCTTATCACAAGCTTTAAAAAAACTACTCTGGAGAGCTCACTGTGATAAACAGTCAGCTTCATGAAAAATTATTTTCGAAGCAAAAGCATCTGTATTCAAGAAATGATGAGAAATATACTAAAAAATTGAAAATAAAAAGCACAAAAACAGAAAGAAAACCAAATAAATCAGTGGAAAAAGGACAGTAACTTCTTCAAACCACCATGCATAGTAGGTGCTGTGATGAAACCTTCTAAAAGAATACTTTCCTCATAAATTCAGCATACATTTTTTAGTAATCAGTACATTTAAGTACATTCTCATATTTGTGAACATAAAATATTATAAGCTTTATTCTAACTCTTTAGATTAAGCTTATGATTTAATACTACAGTTGGTTCTCTTATATGGATTTTTTTCAGCTTAAGAGCTGGTGTAAGGAAAAAACCCGAGTTACAAGTTTGAGATTTGTGCACTGGTATCAATTCTCTGCTATCAAAAGCCCAAGAAATGAGTTTTACATGAAGAACGTCTGTGCTGTATTTCTCAAAGATTTCTTTTTTATTTATCTTTTGGGGGGAGTCAGGGGGTGTACTAGGAATGGAATAAAAAGAACTTACCTACAGAATATATCCATGAACATGAACTCATGTCTAAAACTGACAATAGATTGTACACATTTTTAACAAATTTTCAACCACTTAAGTAGATTTTTTTTTTAAAGCACAGCATTAAAAATCTACTTGTTTTTCCTCAATTAAAGGTATATTTCCAATCAGATTAAGTTTTAAAATATTGTTTTTAAAATAATAACACACACATACCTCCAGGTACTGGTAAAATACTGAAAACAGTGGCCATGTCCTACCAAGCAGAAGAGCTAACATAGACTTAGCAGTATCAATATCAAGGCTTCTCTGATCTTTATCCTAAAATATAAGTAAAAAGATTTTCCTAAGTGTGGTCTCAAGATTAAAAAAGTATTAAAATTACAAACATAGAAATTCCACCTACCCTTGCAAAATCAAAGGCATATCTGTAGATATTCTTAAATGAAGAAATATCATTCAACTGTGAGCGCAAAAAGTCAAATTTGTTCTGTAACTTTTCTGTGCAGTCACACCTTAAAAAACCACACATATTATATAATTAAGAAAATTAAAGAAAAGCATCTTTGGGAATTAGAAGGAATGCATTAAAGAAAAAAAGACACATTTATGAAGTTAATTTAGGTTTAAAATTCTCTGATTTAGAAATTTAGAGTCACAAACTTGCTGCCTTGTATCTACAACCTGGCAATCAATGCAAGTTCACTCCAATAACTTTCCTTAAAATAAAAAAAAAAAGAAAACTCAATCAAAAAACTCCAATAAAATCACAAATATTTGATAAAAAGAGATGTTTGTTTGGTGAAAGAGATTAGTCATGATTGGTTCTAAAAGTTTAGTACATAGCCCAGAGGAAATTAATACATCATATTAGTGGTTCAGCCATAATTCAGATTCCCGCATTTTTAGTGAACAAAAAAAATCAAGGTAAATCAGTGGTAGCACCTAACTTCAAATAAGGTACATGTACAAAAGAATGCAAACAAGTTATTTCTAAAGATAAGACATTAAACATAAGAAGCTAAATAGATGGAATGCTCAAAAGTAGTTCCTGCTTTCTGACTCTCCCTGGGTTAACATATTCCACTATTTAGCAAGAAGCAAGGCAGACAAAGCCTTTCACAATTGGCACAGATCCTCAGTCTCATCCCCTGCCAGGTCCCAGTATATCTAGGTATATTTCACTTACCATTCCCAAGCACCATCGCTATGCTGTAGGACATATTATTTCCTCCACTTGGTATGCTGTTCCTTGAACATTCTGACAAAATATTACTCATCAAAACCTAACTCACATTGTGCCCTGAGACCATCTGATTCCCTTCAATCAAATTAGCTGTACCATCATCATCTACTGTGACAAACAGTATTCTACTCAAACTGAATTAGTACTCATCACATAGACACCTAGCATTCTCAGATTTAACCAAGATTTGCACTATTCTAAATCAACAATGTGATGTGTAGTTACTTATAGCTTTATTAAGGTATAAATATTTTCAATAAATTTCTAATGTTGCTTAAATCTTGCATTCTTAGGATAAGCCAAATTGGTCATGTTATCTGTTTTATACATTGCTAGATTTTTTGTTATGTTCATAAGAGAGACTGGCCTGTAAATTCCATTCTTTCACACTCTGTTAGTTTTATTAAACAAGCTTACAGCATAAGCCTCAAAAGAAAAAAAAGTGAAATGAGAATTAGTACCCCTTTTCTGTTTTCTGAAAAGTTCTCTGAACACTGGAATGCAGATTTATCCAAACTCAGCAGCTGAAAAATCACCTGGGCCTTTTCGTTGAAGGACAGAAAACTTTTTAACTACTAAATCAGCATTTTTAATGGCTATAAGCCCATTCAGATTTTCTATTTCCTTTTGAATCAGTTTTGGTCATTTATATACTCTTCTGGTAATTTATTTCACATATAGTTTTATTTAAATATGCCAATTAAAATATTTATAACATTTTCTAATATGCAGTATTATACATTTTTGCCATTTCTTTATTTTTCTTGATCACCTTGCCAGAATGTCTTAATTCTCTCAATTGTAGCTTTTTTCTATTTCACTAATGTCTGGACATCTTTTTACCTCCTGTCTTCTTTCTTTGGGTTGATCCTACTTCTAACTTCTTAAATTAGATACCAGTTCATTTGGTTCTAGGCTTTTTTTTCCTCTTTTAACATAACATTTAAGGCTACAGATTTCCCTCTAAATACAAATTTAGCTCCAGCCACAGTTTTGTAAGTATTATTAGTTTGATTATTCACTTGTAAATGATGCCTTGACAAGACTGGTTTCAGAGGAGTGGTAGGAATAGAAGTCTTATTGGAATAGATTTAAGAGAGAATGAGAAGAGAGAAACTGGAGGAAATATGTACTTTCAAAGAGTCTGGTTCTAAAATGGAGCAGAGAAAAGAGGCACTAACCAGAGTGGGACAGAGGCACTAACCAGAGTGGGACAAAAGAAGGTTTGCTTTTTAAAAAACAGATACAAAAAAAATAATAAATAAAAAATAGATAAAAGAAATAACTTCTGCTTCTAGGACAATGAAGTAAACGTTCTCTTCCCACCCTCGCTCGCTAATACAACTAAAAACCCTAGACATTATGTATAAAACATAAGGAGACCCTGAAAGTCCTCTGGAAGACAGTACAGTAGTGTATTCCTTGGGTTTCCTTTTTGCCTCCTCTATCCCAGACTTGAAGCTGAAGGAGTCAGCAAAACGGAAATGCCGATGAAGACAGACAAAAAAAAATTCTAACAAACCCCTGCTCTCCCTCTAGCCAAAAGCAAGCAGTTCCATCGCTGAAGGAACAAGACCAGCATCCCAGTGTGTCCATGGAGCTTCATGGAAAATAAGGAAGCATCAGTGGAGGCCTAATGGGTACCTATGACTCATACATGCTGAACAGTAATGGGGACTTCCTTCCTTGGATGTCAATGTATGAAGAGTGAGAAACTTCAATTTCTACCTGCATCTGGAAGTAATGAGATAGTGACTTCAACTTTCTCTGTTGTAATGGTATTAGAGAAAGCTAGCTCAAACAGAAGGCTTAAATAAGATCCAGATTTTCATAACATAATGCTCAAATCTTCAGGTTTCAATTAAAAAAAAAAATCACTCACCACAGCAAGAACCAAGATCTCAAACAGAATGCAAAAAGGCAATCAATACATACAAACACTGAAATGATAAAGATGTTTTTAGGATTACTTGACACAGATTTTAAAGTAGCTATTATAGAAGTGCTTCAATAAGCTATCATAAATACAATAGAACAAATGAAAAGATAGAAAGTGCCAGCAAGGAATTAAAAAATCTAATGAAAGAAATATATAAAAAAAGAACCAAATGGAACTTTTGAATTATAAAATACAGAGCAGATTTAAGCCCTAATATATCAATAATTACATTAAATGTAAGTGGTCTAAATATACCAACTAGAAGACAGAGATTGGCAGAGTGGATTAAAAAAAAAAAGAAGACCCAACTATATCCTATTTAGAAAAAACTGACTTCAAATATAACAATATAGGCAGACTGAAAGTAAAAGAATGGAAAATGATATATTGCATAGACATTAATCAAAAAGAAAGAAGGGGTGGCTATACTAATATCAGCTAACGTAAACTTCAGAGTAAAGAAAATTATCAGAACAGAAAGGACATTACACAATGATAAAAGGTCAATCCACCCAGAAAACAACAATCCTAAATGTGTGCACCAGACAAAAGAGCTGCAAAATATGTGAGGCAAAAACTTACAGAACTGAAACAAATCGACAACTACAGTTAGAGATTTCAACACCTCCCTTTCAGCAACTGACAGAACTAGACATCACATCAGCGTACAGAAGAATTCAACACCACCATCAGTCAACACGATCTAACTGACATTAATAGAACATCCTACTCAGTAGCAAGAAAATACCTATTCTTTTAAATCCTGAGCCATAAAACAACCTTGACAGATAAAAAGGATATAAATCACAGAGAACGTGTTCTCTGACCACAATGAAACCAAGTTAGAAATAACAGGAAGATAAGAGCAAAATCTCCAAAAACTCAGGAACTAACAGGCAACTTCTAAATAATCCATTGACAGCAAGTCTCAATGCTGAGTAAAAATGAAAAAATTCATCAAATTTTGTGAGACACAAAGCAGCGCTGAGATGAAAACTTATTATACTAAATACATACATTAGAAAAGAAAAAGTCTCAATCAGTAATCTAAGCTCCTACCTTTGGAATCTAAAACAAGAACAAAATAAACCTAAAGCAGACAGGAGAAAGCAAATAATGAGCAGAAGTTGATAAAACTGAAAACAGAAAAACAAGAGAAAAATCAATGAAACAAAGATATGATTCTTTGGAAAAGATCAATAAAATCAACAAGTGTCTACCAAGAGTGACAAAAAGAGAAGACAAAAATTACCAATATCAGGAATGAAACAAAGGATATCATTACAGACCTGCAGATAACAAAAGGGTACAAATTTGACAAGTTAAGATGAAATGGACCAATTCCTTGAAAAACAAAAAAATACAACACTCACAATATTAAATAATTTGAGTAGTTCTGTAACTATTAAAGAAGTTGAATTCAAAATTTAAAAACAAAAACAACTATGAAAGAAATCTATGGGATCAGATGGTTTTAATGAAGAATTCCACCAATCTCTGAAGACCAATTCACTTTATAAAGCCAGTTATTACCTTGTCACCAAAACCACACAAAGACAGTATAAAAAAAAAAATCATCACAAGGAAAAAAAATTACAGCTATTTATGGTGATGGATGTTAACTACTTTTATCGTGGTGAACATTTTGCAAAATATACAAATACTGAATCATTATGTTGTACACCTGAAACTAATATAATGTTATATGTCAATTACATCTCAATAAACAAGGAAAAGAAAATAAAATTACAGACTAATCGCCCTCATGAATCCTCAACAAAATATTAGCAAATAGAATTAAACAGTATATAAAAATAATTACACACCATGACCAAGTGGGATTTATTCCAGGTATGCAAGATTGATTCAATATTCAAAAATCAATGTAATCATATCAACAGGCTAAAAAAAAGAAAGAAACTACATGATTATATGATTTAACGCAGAAAAAGTATTTAAAATATTTAACATCTATTCTAATATTAAAACTCACAGAAAAATAGCAATAGCGGAGAACTCCCTCAACTTGATAAAGAGCATCTACAAACAACCTACCAGTAACACACTTCATGTAGTGAAAGATTAACATTTTTCCTCTAACATAAGGAACCAAAAAAGGATGCCCACTTCCACCATACTTATTCAACATAGTAGAAGTTCCAGCCAATGCAATGTCAAGAAAAGGAAGCAAAAGACATAGATCAGTAGAAAAATAAAACTGTCTCTATTTCACATTATAATCATATGGCATGATTGTCTATGTAGAAAACCCAAGGAATACACATAAAAAAAATCTTAGAGTAAGTGAGTTCAGCAAGGTCGCAGGATACAGGACATAGAAAAATTAATTGTATTTCTATATATTAGTAACAAACATGTGGAGGCTGAAATTATACAATCTATTTATAATCGCTCAAAATAAAAATGAAATATTTAGGTTAACTCTTACAAAACATGTACAGGTCTTGTATGTGAAAATTACGTAAGACTGATGAAGAAAACTTAACACCTAAAAAAATGGAGACCTATCTATCTTCCACGAATTGGAAGAGTCAAAATGGTAGAGATGTCAATTCTCCAATTCATATGCAGTTTAGCAAGAACCTCAGTAAAAATTTTTATAGATAGAAAAGATTATTCTGAAATTTTATGAAAAGCAAAGAAACTGGAGTACTTAAAACAATTTTGAAAAAAGATGAATCGGTCTACCTGATTTCAAGACTTAGTACATAGTTACAGTAATCAAGACCATGTGGCGGTGGAAGAATATTAAGACGCAGATTAACAGAACACAACAGAGAAACCAGAAAGAGACCACACAAATATGTCCAACCAATTTTTGACAAAAGAGTAAAAGCAATTCATTGGAAGAAAGAGCTTTTTCAACAAACGGTACTGGTGCAAGTTGACATCCATAGATAAAAGGAATAAACCAAAACCAGTCTCATAGCTTTTAAAGCAATCAAGTCAAAATGCATCACTGATTTAAAAGCAAAATGTAAAAATACAAACCTTCTAGAAACAAACGACAGACAGAAGTTCTCAGGATGTAGGGCTAGGCAAAGACTCTTACACTTAGAAGCACCTAAAAAGGAAGACCCGATAAACTGTACCTCATCAAAAACCCTTTTGCTCTGCAGAAGTCCTTGTAGGAAGAAAATACAAGCTATAGATTGGGAGAAAATATCTGCAAACAACACTTAGAATGAAGGACTTAAATCTAGAATATAGAGAAAACTCTCAAAACTCAATAGTGAAAAAAACACTTTATCCAGTATGTCTCTTAGCCTCTCTTTCCTATTTTCTTCAGATATTACAGACCACTGAGTCCCATTTTATCTACAGCTGTCTCCTTTGTAGCTCATCTACTGAGTTTTAAATCTTTTATACTTATAATTTTAGAAGCTTAATTATCTGAAATCTGATCATCTGAGATCATTCCTTTTTTCTTTAAACATTATTAAATGTAGTTTGTAATTTTATACTGAGACTGTGATAATTCAAAATACTAGCATATTAAAGATTCTGATTTTGAAGTTTAAGATGTTTCCCAACATGTTTAGTGATTGCTGATTGTTAAAATTAATGATTACCAAACTTTTTTCTGCAGAAATTGAGGCTTCTGTTTAAAATGCATTTCTGTGCAGAAGAATTGCTCCACTTAACCCATGGGAGTACTATCACCTGGAACAATTCTAAAATACATTTTTGAATTGTGTCATACAAATAATGAATTCCAGCCCTAAATCTGCATGACAAAGAGCCTTTGACTAGGAATTCTCTCAGGTAGAAGCCCTTTGCCCCTAGTGGTATGCAAAACCAAGTCCAAGCAATCAAGTTTCCATCTGTTGGGCAGGTTTGTCATCAATTGACTTAATGGGAGTTTTTGATCTGATTCTCACCCTACCAGCACTGGCAATTTGTCTCCAGTTCCCAACATGCATGACAGCTTAATGGCCAGATCCCAGGTGAATAGGAACAGTTAGGTATTCTCAGGGTAAATGCCAGCTCCATAGATCCCTATGGAATCACCAAATCTTAACAATGTATGGCCTCTGATTATTTTCTTTAATTTATGGTGAAGTCCAGGTATGCTTTTTAAAAGATGTTTTAATTTTTATCCAATATTTTAAGTGTTTAACATGAGAAATGGTTTGTTTGCACATTTAGGATGCCATAATTGCCAGAAATGGAAATCAAAATTTGGAAAAATTAACCATTTGTCTGGAGCCTAGTTTCTTATGAGTGAGTTCACAAAATGTTTCCTGCAGAAATAAGAAAAATTTATTCATACCATTTATTAGAAGTTTATTACTATTTCAATATGTGGCTTTTATTAGTGCAAAATTTCTTCTAAAGTTGAAAATGCAGTTGACTTTTCTACCAGAAGAACATGCAAAAGAAACAAATTCTCACATTATATGCTGCTATAATAGTGTTTGAAAACTGGGACATGAAGTCTTCAATATCTCCAGAGTTATCAACTGAGAATGTTCAGAAGGTACTAATATTAGAAGTAAGTAGTCACATGTACTCCCTTCCCTATCCTGATCTATCTTAAGTAGGGGCCTCATTTTCTAAAGCTTTGTAGGTTCCTGAAACAGTGCTTTTCACATTTTTTTTTAAAGTGATGTGACTCACATTTTCACACAAAATCTCAGGCAGCTTTTCAGCAAAATCTCATGCACAATCTTAATAGACTGACTTACTTAATAGCTTCGGGAGGACAAACAAGTTAAAGGATGCTGCCCTACTTTCAGAAGTTCTTTCTCTCACTACCACTGGAGTTTGAAAGTCTCATGTCATTAACATGGCATAGAGAAGTATTCCAAAATTATTTGTTAAATAAAAGTATGACTATCAAAAATAAACCACAAAGTAGATGATATATTTATTTAATTACAGAAAGTTTCAAAATTCCTATCTGGGGAAAAGTTAGTGGAAAACTGTAGTTCAAACAAAACTCTATAGTACATAAACAGTGACTGACAAATCTCTAGAGAATCCAAGAAATTACAATTATTTCCCAAATATTTTACATTCCTTAGGTACAAAAAGCAACAGTATTACTTAGGATGTGATCTTAGCTTAAGACAGAGATAAAGAATGAAGTTTCAAATCAAACAGAGACCAGTTAAAATTCCAATTTCTCTATGTCCACTCATGTGGCTTTAGGCAAGTTACTTAACCTTTTCCAGTCTCGGTTTCCTCATTTTAAAACCACAAAAACAGAAAGAGACAACCATATGATTAAATGAGAATCATATGTTAAATGCATAGCACAGTTCTTAGCTTGATATGCTCAAAAGGCAAATGGCTTAAAAATCATCTACACATCAGTGGCTCTGTCCAAACAATTTCATACCATTCCTGATGGCTTATCTAAATCTTCAGTAAAGGAACTAATAGACCAACTGACAAATAATGCTTTCTTCTTGGAGAAGAGTGAAATAAACAAGAGCACAGACTTCCACATGTATTACCAACATCATAAAGACTGTGAATGGAGCTAGCAAAGCCAGTGAACGTACCCAAGCAGTCACTAACACAACACAACTCTTATAGTTAATCTAGCTGCAAAATAGACTCAACAAGAGTTAATAATGTCGACACCTCATAACTTGGAAAGTTTAGAAAGAGTATTTCCCCTGAACTAAAAAGTAATGCATACTTAACTAGTGTAGTATGGAAAGCAACAGATAGTTTTTTGAGTAACACTCCCGTAACACCACAGATTTTATGAACACTGGCACAACGCGATAGCACTCTCCAAGGCCACTGCAGTTAGAATGAGTGGAAATGGGTTTACATTTGAACACTAGGACTTGAGAATTAATTTCCTGAGTATTGCCAAACATTTGATTACGAAGGGAGGATTTTGAATTTCTGCTTCATTCAAGACCTTTAAAATGAAAAGAAATGTTCATTTATGTATAAGATCTAAGTGAGGTTCTCTTCCTTAACCAGAAAGTCCCAGTAAGTAAGCTGTGACACACTGAGGTGTAACAGGAAGAATTTTAATCAGAGTTATGGGTTTAGACCTTTCTATGAATCAGGTCTATCGACCAGAACAATACAATTAATCCACCTCTGGGGTTATTTGGAAATGTGCAGAGGGGGCATTTTTAAACTAGCACGATGACCTTGGGAGAGAACAGAGGGGAAGAATACTAATGGCAATTAGTACCTGGGTCCCAAATGCTAAATGAATGATAGTCATACGACACACACACCATAGCATCCAATCCACTCCATTCTTCCACCTCCACTAAAAAAATTGTATAAATGATCCACATTCCTCTCTCTTAAAGAAAATGAAGCCATTCAAGCCTTTAATCTTCAAAGTCCAATGCTCAATATGGAGACCGGAAGGCGCACAACTTGTAATCTACCAGCAGACAGCTTAGTCACTAACATTCTTGTCAGATGCTATCCTTTTGCCTTTTTCATCACTATAATCAAGTATAGTCTTTTCAAAGTTCCATGCTTACAATTTTCTCTAACAGCATGGTAACATCACCCTTGCTCCAACACCAAACTTTTAGCTAGTAGATATGAGGAAGTTCTCCACTCCAGTAAAGTGCACGGGAATAAAAATTTTCAAGCAGCCTTGGAATCTTGCATCCATAGACGTAAGGAAAAAGATCCATATATAACATTTTGTGTGTAGCAGCAAATGTGTATCTTTAATGGGGATAAGTTCCACAGTTTTCATAAGGTTTTCCAAAGAATCTATGACTTTAAAACATTTTTTAAAAATTCCCCTGTTGAAAACTATTCCCCAAATCCTTCATGATTCCTGTGCTCAAAAATCTCTGATGGCTTCCCAAGCTAAAACATACAGTTTAAACTCTCTCAACACACTAGCTAAAGCCCTGCATAACGTAGCCATCATCCCAACTACCTGGAATTTAAAACTATCCTGTCGATCTTCTTTACGTTCCTTTTGATTCTAACACACCAGACATGTTTTCCTTTCTCAAGGCCTGCTCAGAACTTCCTCTTGAAACAACATTATCCTTTATCTTCAACCATCAAAATCCTAATCATTCAAGGTCCAGTTCAAATGCCACACCTATAGTAAAGGCTCCCTCTTCCTGTCTACTCAGCTGAAACTAACCTCATGAGCAGCTGTTCTTCCATAGTATTTCGTACTTCTACTCTAGCACTTGTCACATTCCACCTGCGGGTACAGCACTGCAATGCCTTGCCTGCCCTACTAGAACATAAATAAAGGGCAGGAGCTCTGTTGTATGCTTCACTGTGATCACCAGTAAGCGGTACCTTACATAAAACAGGTGCTTGTTGTAAATATCTACTAAATTAAATACGATTTGAAAGGGAATTTGACTATTATTAAATGATGATGATAACAACACAGAGCCAAATACCTGGAAAGTTTATGGCAGTTACAATCCCTGAAACTTAGAAAATGGCATTCTAGTCCAATTATATATAAATTCATACCCATAAATTCCTTCAAACAAAAGAGAAAGACAATTCAGTTATGGAAGTTTTATATGAATAACAGCTTTAAAATAAATAAATGTAAAAAAAAAAAAAAAAGTCTGCTATCCTTGACCATAGTTTGTTTTAACTACCAGACTGTTTCTACTCTTCACAGAGCTCTACTGAAGTTTTCTGAGTGTTAAAATTAATTAATTTGAAACAACTGATAACTACACTAAAATGACTTAGGAACTATCAGATAATCATGCCCAGGTTAAATTAAATCCTAAAAATATGAAAAACCTATAAAAGGAACCAAGTTTGTGAAATTTTACATTTTATGATTATTATATAAAACCAAGTATAGTAGGCAATTTCAAATTTAAAAAAAAACTAAGACTTTTATAGACTCTTTTGTCTCCCTTGGTTTATATTTTAAACTGTTTTATTCCTAGCAAGTCTTGTACAAGATTCAGAGAGTAATAAGACTTAGCCAAATAAGAGAAGATACTCTGTACTTCACACAGCAATCTAGATCATGGGGAAAAAAAAAAGCTATCTTCCTAGTCAAGAGTGGTTGCCTAATTTTAGGAGCTTCAAGACTCTACAGTATAGAGTTCTTGGCAGATGGGCAGAGGATAACAAATGAAACAGAAACCTCTGGGTCAATTTTAAGTGCTAAATAATTGCTTTTATTTTGTATAGCCTGTGAACTTCCTACCAGAAAGATGTGCTTTATAAACAACATGTTCATGGGTTAGTCAATTTCCCTAGCATACATCCAAGGCCATATGCTGCTAATTATTCAAGAATAAATACTAGAAATGCCTTGTGTTTACATATTTCTGTTATACAAAGGCTTTTTATATCAAGTTATTCAAAAACATAATTATTTAATTAGAAACTTTTGCTTTAAAAATATAGAAACTCTTGTTAGCTGTAATATTTTAAAAACCAATATACAAAAAAAGGAGTAGGAACAGTACAATACTGCAAAGCAATTACAACGCCAAATAAAATGTCTTACAATCAACGAGTCGTGCGACAACCGACAAATTTTAGTAAATCAGGCTAAGCTATATGAAACTAGTTTATTTTCTCTGCATACTCTTTTGTATATTTTATCTTTCTCTAAAACGTTAATTAAATGGTGGGGAATAGCTCGAAGAATTTCAGAATCAACATTATTTTAATCTGGCATGTTATGACACCTAGATGAATGGTAGAATTCAGCCTTAGTTGTAAATACTATGATTTAAAAAGTTAATAATTGGCCTCTACTTTATAAAGAATGCTAATGTATATACAAAGGAATGATACAGTAGGAAGTATAGCGTGGTAGACTAGTAGTCAGGAAATTTAAATTCTAGGTCCCAGCTTTGCCACTAAGGAACTATGTAAACTTTGGCAAATATTTTCTTCACCTCCCTGAGTCTCAGACTCCTCATCTTACCTACAAATAATGGAAGTGAGAGGGCTGATTTTATGTTCTATCCTAGAAATTATACTTTGGTTCATATAAGCAAAGGTTTTTACATTAAACAAAATAAAACATAATATATGTATAAATATCTATATATTAATTCTAGTTAAAAAGGAGAATCACAAAGCATTAGACACTGAAAATCCAAATTTTATACTAAATTTTTATCATTTAAGTTCCATATGAACAAATACAATTAAATAATCAGGTATTTTGAAATTTAAGGAAAGGCAAACAAGGAGTAAAGAAAAGTTAAGTGTGTTAATAGAAGCATAATCACAACAGGAAACCACATGGCTAATTAACTCCCAGTTTTTGGCTCAAAAATCTTATAAATCAATGCTTGCTCTAACTATTTTAGAATGTTGATTATTAATAACTTCCTGCATGAACATTAGGAACATGACATAATAAAAACTTAACACATAATTACTAACCGATTCTAACACTAAGCACACTTTACTCTGGAAAGCCAAAATCAAATTATTTTTATAAAGAAGCAATTTTATAACTTATAAAAGTGATCAAAGGCAGCATCTTAAACTGAAAGTATACAACTATAAACAGCTAAAAGTTGCAGGGGAGCTAAACATTTCTACTTTTGTTCTGTATGAGAGTCACTGGCAAAAAAGACATAATCAAAGTGTCATGTAATTCTCTTCAAATTCCTTTTTTAAGTCAAGTATAAAACTGAAGAGAGAGGAGGCCTCAGAACTTAGAACTGCCAAAAGAACAAACTCCTCTCATAGTAGAATTCTATATTCTGAGAAGGAAATCCCTTATTGTTCACACATCCTGTGAATATATAACTTTGATCATGAACCTCTAATTCGCCCACCTAGAGAGTCAGTGAGTTTTAACAGGTTCTTAGGTTCTTTATTAGAGAATAGGAAAAATGGGTAACTGTTCATTTTGCCAAAAACCACAATATAAATTTTGTCAATCCCAAACTGATTGTTATATAGAGAACCAATTTGATAGTTTTAAGGTGAAATCTTACTCCTGAAAATTACGAAGCACAAAATATCAATTAAGATTTTCAAATAGGCCATCAAATTTGTTTTTTAAAAAAATGTCTTACTGTAATGAAGTCATCCCCTTTAACCATTCTTCCTTGGTAAAAAATCCCATGCTTTCAGCCTCCAATTTCCACGCTAAAACTAACATAATAATCTGGAAAGAACAGAACATAAAGGATAGGGGAAAAGTCAGCATAGAGATAATCATGTCTATATTTATCACGGAGAGCATTTTTATACAACCATTTCCATCCTTCAACTATTAAAGAGTACAATCTCTGGAATTCTTAACTGTAAAGAAATTTAGATGGGCCAATTTCTTAAAAGCAAAAAGTTCTAAAAGTTTCCAAAGGTAGAATCTCTCTTACTCTGTTACAAATGACATTTGCATCAAGAAAGAGAACACGTACCCAACTTAACTTGATTAAAAATATCCTAAATGAAAATCTACAATATTCATGAAGAAATAAAATCTTAAAAGATTAATGTGTTCCAATTTTCAAAATTTATAAATATGCTATACCCCATTTGTATTCCATTCTACTTAGGAATAAAACATACATTTTCAGGTTCAACACCAATGTCTTCACAAAATTTTTCCATTCCTTCTGGCCCTACAACTTCATCAGGACCTTCAAAGACAAAAATAATTTATATATTTTATTGTTATAATTTAACATAAAACATGAAACATAAGCCACTGTGCTAAAGGCATCTATGAATACAGCATAAAATTTTTTGCAAATAACTGAATTTGAATTCTGACATATTTTTGATAAAGTATAAATACTTGCTACTGAACTTGAAATTTAAAATTTCTGAGATACTCTTTGAACACCACAATACAAACTATAATTAAGGAAATAAAAACAAAGCAGTATTAATATCAATCACTAGTTTGTACAATAACTTGAACCTCCCCATTAAAAAGACATGTATTGACAGCCCTTTCTGAAGAAAATTTTTGGCCATGCGTGAATATAAATAAGCATAAGAAGGCTTGAGCTTCTCATTCTACTAGAATGTGTCAGTGCCAGTATCAACCCACAATCCAAGACAGTAAACAGAGAAGAGTATGTGTTTCTTACTAAAATAGAAGGTCATTCATTACCCTTCTGAAATATACCCAGGTAAAATTTAATATTTTAGATATATTATGAAAATGACGACTTAAGGAAATTACTACATTCAGATTCCGGAATATTTCTCTTATCATCTTGGTACTAAAATAGACAATAAAGCATTAGCATTATGCTAGCCTAATGTAGAAATAAAAGTTTAACCCCTCAATTAGCTATTTCTATTATTTTTCCAAAAATTAGACACTTTTCTTATTTTTTCCCCTCAGTAACACTAAATATAAGTCAGTACACCAATTTTCGTATTTTCTTATTTTTTGTTATCAGATTCCCGTAAAGTAATAACATCATTGCTAGGTCTCCTTTGTGACTGGATAAAACAAGTTTGTGACAACATGGATGGACCTCGAGGGCATTATACAAAGTGAAAGAAGTCAGAGAGAGAAAAGCAAATACCTTATGAGCTCACTCGTATAAAAAATCTATCCAAAAAAACTCGTGAAATTCATAAATACAGAGAATAGAACGATGGTTGGCAGAAGTGGGCAAAATGGATGCAGATGGTCAAAGGGTACAAACCTTCAGTTATAAAATAAGTAAGTAAGGGATGTAACATATAGTATGGTTTTGCATATTTGAAAGCAGCTCAGAGGGTAAATCTTAAAAGTTCTCACCACAAGAAAACAAAATTTGTAACTATGTGTGGTGATAGCGCGTTAAGAATTACTGTGATCGTTTTGCAATATATACATATACCAAATCATTATGTTGCATACCTAAAACGAATATATCTCAATTATAAAGTCAAAAACAAATTTTAAAACAGTATGAAATATGATAGAAGTTTGTTTACCATACTTGGCTTTGGAAAATACAATCTTACAATGTCATTGTTGAAGTAGCCAAGAGAAACTTGTTTTCCTTTGTTAAGGACTAAAAATACTCCAGCTTTGTAAGTCACAGACTAGCCCAAGACTGCTCAGGTGGCACCTGACCTTGCCATCATTAGTTCATAAGCACAACATGAAGCCAATGTCCTATGGTTTTTCTTAATAGAAGAATGGAGCCATCCAGTAAGTGACTAGTAAACTGTTTTAGACGAGGTCCAGGGTGTTAAGCTGGCGTTAACACATGGTCTGAAACCAAAACTTTTAAAAAATTTTTTGTTTTAAATAAATACTGCACCTATTTATGCACTGAGGTGTTAAAAGGTGAAGGGGAGGTAATTATAGGGCACTTTCACTTCCTAATATATATGGAGGTTTTTTATATTAGAATGTGTTAATTACATAATTTTTTAAAAGCATACATGTAATATTAAGCTGTAATATTATCATGTAATATAACAATAACCAAATGTGCAGCTTTATATTACATGTGGTTTGGATGAAAGTAAAAATCAGATTAAAAACCTAATGGAAGAAAACAGATTAAGGCATGATTCTAAATTTTTCTAGTATAACAAGAAAGCAGACTTGCCCTCAAAGCTGTCATCATTAGTAATGAGAAGAGAAAGCCAAAGAGTCATGTCAAGAAATATCAGTTGCTGTCATAAAATTATAGCCTCCCTAGATAATGGGAGATTAGTTAGTGATAAAAATTTGATTAGAATCAAGTTAAATTATGTTATATAAAGATATAGAAGACTTTTTTGTAAATGTCACGTGACATTCACAAAGCAATGCAAATCGCAACAACCTAAATCTAAAACAAGGTCTATACCAATGTTCTTTTCCCCAGATTGCACAACATTAATTATACTTCTGAAACAAACTCTTCCATTAAAACTACTCCCAGGGTAAAACCTCTGGAGCTGAATTTAACTAACTCTTCAGGCAAAAAATAGGTTTTCACTCGATTTAAGAAGTCTATCTTCCTCCCCTTTGTTTTTGTATTCTTTTTAAGACTTTAAAAGTACCTTTCCACTTCCTATGCTTTTATTTAGTAATATTACTGAATCCTTGCTAATGTAAATATCACTCAAGATGAGAGGTCTTATGAAAGGGCAAAACCATCATCACACGTGACCTATAACATTATATTAACAAGATAAGTGGTAAAATGTTAAATCTGAAAAAAGTTAGTTTTCTGATTTTTTTAATAACCGTAAGAAAGGTTTCTGGCTATATCTGCAGTGCCTAAAACCATGCCAGCCATAGCAGATGCTCAAGAAAAACAAGCTGCTTAATGAATGACACAGCACTTTCAGCATAAGGTACATAGGAGCTGTACTGTTAATCCTGGAACAGTACTGTAAAAACACATGATCAGTAAATCCGATGCTGCAATATTAGCCAACGCTTAATGAGTTCAGACTGTATACCAGGTACAGTGCTAAGTGCTTTACGGCATTATGTCAGTAGGCACAATTATCGGCTCCATTTTAATAAGGGACATCCCAGTTACTGTTTCTTTGGCGAACAACTGGCTCCTCCTTGTCAATTAGGCTTCTGCCCGAAGAAATCTCTAGAGAGGCCTTCCCTAGTCGCCTTATTTGAAAGTCCATTCAGACTCTCTATTTTCTATCCCTGCACCACACCAGGTTTATTACTTTTATAATCCTCCACAATCTGTAATTGTCTTCCCCACTATAAGGCAAGTCCCCCAAGGGCAAGGATCTTGTCTGACTTGTTCACCATTTCATTCCCAGCACTCAGCACAGGGCCTGACACATAAGTGCTCAGAAATATGAATCATTCAGTGAATGACAGAACCTAAGTTAACCTCAAGTACATTTAGTAATATTTTCCTCGTAAAAAGAAAACTAGCTGCCATGCAGATATTTTAAAAAATAATAATCATTACAGGACAGTAGTAGTTAAAAGCTCAGGCTTTATAATCAGAATAACCTAGCTTTGAATCCTGGTTCTTGTCACTGTATGATCTTGGACAAATTACTTGATCTAAGCCTCAGCTTTCTCATCTATACAATGAGGGTAACACCGCCTACTTAATAGAATGGTCATAAGGGAAAATTATGTAATTAGCCAAATGCAAATACAGGAAATAAATGTTTGAATCTTATGCTACCCAGGAAAGTCCCCAGTAGAAGTAAAGCAAGTAATCATGAAAAAAAAAATGACTAATTAAACCTTATGGTGCCTAGTAACCTCCAAAGGTAAAATGAGTGACTTTTTGATTCTATATATCATATCATACATACCAGTAAAACTGGCATGTTAAATACTGGGTCAACATTGTAAATGGAGGTCAAAAGAAAATGAATTCCTTCTATTTAATTTGGGTTAGTGGTTGTCTTGGGATGCCAGTAATAGCAGTGTTTCTGGTCTAGAAAGAATCCGTTCTGTTACTAAACAATTTTTAAATTATACTTTTGGGATCTCTCAAGCTGGGATCACTCAGCTGATCCCAAAAATGAAGTTACTGTCGCCCAAGATAGTCTTATTTTCCACACAGTTAGCCTAAACCTAAAATTCAGAGTACACTTGAGACCTTAACTTGATTAGCACTAGATATAAGACAATGACTACATATACACTGTATTATGTTAAACATTTAAATACTCCGAGAATGACAGTGATAAAAGAGAGAGAAACACAGCCACACACACACACCCAACCAGGTAGGCATGTAAAAGAAAGGAAACAAGTTAGGAGAAGGGGGAAAAAAGGCTGTAAAATCAGTAATTCCAAAAGAACTAAATCATTCTGAGGGGAAAAAAATTCATGTAAGTTTATGAAGAAGTTAGAAATAAATGGCAAACAAGTGTTCTTTTTCATATTAACTCATCCATCTCATTCCAGGCCTTGACTTTTTACCTCTAAACTACAGCCTCTCCCTAGGCCTAGAGCTTTTCATCCACCACTTACAGGATTTAGCCTCAGTCAAATTAGCTTCTTCAAAAGCTTTTCCTGACACTTCCAAGGCTGTACTAATATCAGTGTGTTTACTTTCTTATTTATTATAGCATCTCTAGAAGAAGTAAATGGCTAAATAGAAATTATGCAAAAGAGTAAATATGCTGTGCAAATGAAATGGTATCTCTGAATTTTAAGTCTTTTACCATGTCTCCCAAAAGTTCCAGAAAATGTCAATTTATGGTTCAGAAAAATTTCAAAAGAAAACTGAAAAGAAAAACAAGAACTATAAAAAGTATAAAATGTTTTATTAGACACTTTGCTTTCCAGAATACCAACTCTACTATAGCCAGTGGATGTAAACCAGTAAGTGAACCTGTTCACAAGTTTTATTAACAGTAAACAGACTTCACCTCTCCCACTAAACATATACTGAATTATGTATTTACAGAAATATCAGCCTGAAGGGGCACCAAATTCTTAGTCTACCCCCAAACCTCAGTCTTGACTCTGATCTCAGCACACAGCACTAACACACAGCAGGCCTGCAATAAATAATTTGTTAAATGAACCAAAAAACGTTTTAAAGCATGTGACTGATATCTTCTTATATTAATTTCATTACCTGCATACTCATAAAACCAAGCCAGGCACTTCTTGCTTGAAAAATGTTCCTCTCCACTTATTAGTCTAGCAGGGGGTTGGGATCTGCAATAGCTTAGAAAACACACAAATGCCTAAGAATTTTATCAAGTCTCAACTTTCAGTGAAAAGCTAAGTTCAATATGAACTACTTCAATTCAAACTAAACAAAGCAATTTTTTTTTACAGTTGGTGTTACAGAAAAAAAAAACTGGAGTTGTTAATTATGTGCAATTTGAAACAGTAATCCATATTTAAAGATTTCTGACTAAAAAAAACCCAAATGCTACTTTGCTCACTATCAAATTCCAAAAATATCACTAAAATTACTTCCCCCAGACTTCAAAAGACCACACAGAAGTTCAACCTAATGGTCTCTATACAGGCTTGGTAGTTGGGAAGGTATAAATCTTTATAGTGATTCTTCTGCAGATTTGCATGGAAATCACATTTGCATATAATTCGAAAATGAATCGTACAAAGTATAGTTTGATACTCAGTGAATTAGTATTTCAGAATAGTATTATATATTAAAAGTTGTTTATCATCTATTAAGCTTTAATGAATATTTAAAGATAAAACATAATTTAGTACCTAAGGCTATATAAGATTCCACAGATTAAAAAGGAAAAAAAAAAACCTAATAGACAATAACAGTCCAAAAATTGGGCCAAAGCTATTAATCCCAGAGTCTGTTTATCTTTTTCATAAAACCATTAAAAGCTGAGAAGTTCATAAATGGCCTCTTGGATTTAATGAACTTAAGAGAAACTTTTCTCAAGGATCTCAGTTACACTACCAGGGACGCAGCAATGCTGTAACTTCTGCAACTAAATAATGTAATGTAAAATAAGGGTTCCATACTTAAAATTTTAAGTTGATAGAGCAAAGTATCACCTGAGTTCTAATAATACTGACTGCTCAGTTATTTTAATGTGCTTAATTTTTAAAATGTTGATATATCATACATTTTAGATGTGCTATTAGTTAAAGTATAAAAAACCAACTTGCTTCTTTCATAAAAATATGAGGTAGTGGAGTAACTGCCAAATTCTATGAATTACCAAGAGGTATAAGAAAACAGCAGCCCCTTTCACGGTAACAGGCCAAGAAATAGCCTTGGGTTCTTTTTCAAACACAGTAATGAAGAAAAAAATTCAACCAATTACAAAAAGGATGATGCAGACTGAACAAGTCACCTACCTCACATTTTAAGCAGATCTCTCTTAAAGGAGATCTCTATCATCTCCTCTTTATAATGCTGGCTGGCTACAGTCTTCTTTCAATGGTAGCATCTGAAGCTGTTACATTAAGTGCCAACCACTGATACAGCTATCCAATAAGGGGATTTTAAAAACCCACTTCGCACACCTAAATTGAAATGATTTTTTTGCAGCATAATGTGTTGCTGTAATGCCTCAATGACATGCTACAGAGGGATCAAAGAGCAAAAAAAAACTACAGCTCTGCCTTGCTTTCTTTTTCTCCAAGAAGATAAAGAGAACAATAGCTCTCAAACTATTAATATTTATATTGAGAGCTAACAGCATCCTGATGGCTGGAAAATAAAACGCACGCAGGGCCTTTCCAACTCTGCACTTAAGGACTTGGGGCAGGTGGAGGCACTGTACTTCCAGAAAATGAGATTCCAGCGATCTAAAGGCCTCCTGCTGGGATCGTCCCGACCAGTCCATTCCAAATACTAAGTTTAGAGGCCAATTACAGCATAAGGAGCTTTTCTTTCTATCATTCCCACAGCAGTTATCAGGTCAAGATTCCTCGTGCTCTACAAAGAAATTCTAGAAGCGACCCTTGCATAGATCTGTACTCACTTTTAGGTCTAGAAGGCAGGCGGGGGAGGGATTAACGAGTTGGGGGTAAGGGGAAAGAGGGCAATTTGCACACACACTCCCTGTTTCCCCACCCTCCCTGGCACGTAGACTCCAACGCGAGTCGACTCCTGGAGTCCCTTCGCAGGCGCCAGCGCACACATCGAACACGAGGTGGAGTCGGGCGCAGAGACTCGCGCGGCTCCGCACCTCCCACCTAGGTCTATCCGAGAGGGGGGTCCCCTCTCCCCAGCCCGAGCCCCGAGCCCCGGCCCGCCTCCTTTTCCTCTTGCAGCAAAGGAGGAGGAAAGACTGAAGGGTGGGGGAAGGTGGTACCTGGAGATTTTACACTTTTTGAGGCCTCCGTCTTCCGCTACGGCTGCTGCCACCCCAGGGGATTTTCTCTTCTTCTTCACCGGCATCTTCCGCCCTCCCCGGCAGGGCGGGCAGGGGAGCCGGGGAAGGGGGTCGCTGTCCGCTGAAGACTCCTCAGTGCTGGCACCCGGTTCCCAGAGACAGCAGCAAGCGAAGGAGCAGAGTCGCCAGCCCGCCCCAGAGCGACCCAGTCCGGCCGCTGCCCGTTCCCAGGTCCCCTCCTCGCCCTCCTCTACTCGAGGCAGCGGGTACGCCTTCGCCGCTGGACGCTGCGGCTCGGTCACACCGGGAAGAGAGAACGCGGACAGCGCGGAACCTCCACCAGTCACTGACTAGGAGAGCAAGAGGCTTAGTCTGACCCGGATGCGAATCGCCCGGGGCCGGAAGTGACGCAAGCGCAGAGCCGGTCGCCGGGAGGGGAGCGTTTCTGGTTGGTCCGGGCCACTGTCCGCCCGGGTCGGGTGCACTGTCGGGCGGCCGCGAATGGAGATACAGAGTTTTATTGGCAGGTTGACCGCCTTTGGTTGTCCAGGGTATCCCGACCTTTCCATACGAAGCTTTGCACTCCGCCCTAATGCTGATGGTCAGCGCCTCAGAATTACTTATGAATCCAGTAATACTCTGCAGTTGACGTTAAAATTTAAAAAAAAACTGGTAAAGTAAACTAAGTTTCACTTCTGGTCTCTTCCACGCGGTAACCTCACGTTAATTGTTCCCCGCCCCTTAAATGCACGTTTCTTTTTGCGCCGTCGATCAGCCTCCCACTCTCCCACCCCCATTTCTCCGTCATCCCTGACGTCTGCTTGTCACTTTTTCGCTTATTAAAACTTAGCCCTACCATTTTTATTTCCACAGAGCCCACCTTTCAGATAAAAGACAGTAGGTGATCGCTGACCCAGTAAAGAGGAGTTTGAGGGACGATTCTAAGGGGCCTCCCCTTACAAACATTATTACCCAAAACGTCTGTAATCAATCATTCCACCTCCACGTCAGTGAAAATATTGTTCATAAATAAATGTTGTTGCATGTAAAGGTTATGTAGCAGAAATTCATTTTAGTCAATATGTGTATAAGTTCACATCTGTAAAGTAACTGTGATGGTAGAGGGTTAAAATCTTTAAATTCAGTGACAGTCACTGTGGTTATGGTAAGACTACCTTCAACTTGGCACCCTCATCTGGCCAATCAGAACATCATGTTTCCTCGTGCCATTAATTGGTTCTGAATAGACACATGACCCAAGCCAGGCCAATCAGTGCCAATGACATGAAATTGAACCAACGGGAAGCAAATTTATTTCTTATGTACTTGAACCTGAGAGAAGGGGAGAGAAGTCAAAACTCAGAAGAGATCAGAATCAAGCAGAAAGAAAAAACAAGACATGATTTCTATGATGTGAGTCCTGACTCCATGATATACCCTGGAATTTTCAGATACATGAGCCAATAAATCTCACTATTTTCCCTATGCAGTTAAGTGCTCTGTTACTTAGAACCAAAAGGATGTTATTCTTGAATTCTGTAATTATTCAACCCAATTAAAAATTCATGAGGCCAACAACCAAATCTGAATAAGATCAAGTCTCTAAAAAGAAGTACTTTCTGTAAGTAGAGGGCAGAGAAACACCTTAAAACTCAATTTAGTCAGCAAAATCTAGATTGTCAGAAAGTCTACAGGAAAAATGACTGAGATTCCACAACAAATTATTAAAGAGTGAGAGAAAGAAGGAAATTTTAAATGATATTTAAAAGATGTATCAATTGTTTTTCATATGTGGTTCTTACTTGGATCTTTATTCAAATAATTTAAAAAATATGACATTTATGGGATAATTGGAAATTTGAACACTAGTTAATATTTGATAATATTCTACAATAGGCAAAATTTATGTATAGGACAGCTATCAGTGATGCTTGGCGACTGGGATGGGTTGGTTATGGAAGGGGAAAATAGACAGCAAAGTGGCACAAGGGACTTTTTGGATAATAGTCATATTCTATGTCTAGATTGAAGTGGTGTTATATATACTTGTCAAAACTCATTGAATTGTACAATTAAAATATATGCCTGTTATTGTATGACTATTATTCCTCATTAAAATTGATATAAAAGGTGCCCCCCAAAATCCCTCAAAACAAAACAAAGGACAGTGGCAAAACACCATTAGAAATAATCAAGCTTATTTCTTCAAGAAGTGAGCTACGTATGCTAAATATCCCTTTTTCCAAATAGGACACAGGAAATGGAATAAAAATCTACAGGATACAGTCAAAAACCTCAGAGGACAATGTTCAGGGGATATCCTTACAGGCTGCAGAATCAAGGCCTATTGGGAAGGTGAGAAACCTTCACAATGCCTGTCTAGCAGGATACCAGCATTGTTAAGGACCACGAGCTATTGCACATCTTCTGTTCTTTTCTAAATAGGAATATCTATCATGGTTATCCTGGCCCTTCTTCACTGTTGTTTATTGTGTGAGAGTGGGGAGCAGATAATTGATTCTGAAGTCACCGGTCACTGGACCATAAAGTACCACTTTCAGACCTAAGAAATAAGACCCACGTCACACCTAGAGAGTCTGGGGATTCAGCTGAATGCAGTGACTGTATATGAGCCTACGTGCATCTATAGAATCCTCTGAAAACAAGTACAAGTCTGGGTCTATGTGCGGTATTCACTCATTCAGTCTCTTCTTCAAACAATATTTAGTGACCAGTTAAACCAGGAACTGTGCTGCGGGTTTAGGGATATAAAAGGCAAGCCCGACTCCTGCATTCATGAAGCTTACAGTCAGGAGAAGGAAATAAATGCAGCCTATTTGCATTTAAGAGAACTTCAGGGAAAAATGAATAGGGTCAATAATCTATACTTGTTAGTGATACTAAAGGGAAGCTGATTTCCCTGGAAATCACATAGACCATTTTCTTCATTGCCTTCCCTGATCAGTACCTACTGTCACCACTATACCTCTAGTTTCAGAATGGTGCATTCCATCACCCCAATTACTCTAACAGAAGGGGCATATTTTTTCCAATTTTTTTTTAATTTAAGTATAGTCCGTTTACAATATTGTGTCAATTTCTGGTGTATGGTACATTGCTTCAGTCATATATGAATATACATATATTCATTTTCATATTCTTTTTCACTACAAGCTATTACAAGATATCGAATATAGTATCCTGTGCTATACAGTATAAACTTGTTTATTTATTTTATATATACCAGTCAGTATCTGCAAATCTCAAACTCCCAGTTTATCCCAACCCACCGCTTTGCCCCCTAGTAACCATGTTTGTTTTCTATGTCTGTGAGTCTGTTTCTGTTTTATATATAAGTTCATTTGTCTCTCTCTCTTTTTTTTTTTTTCAGATTCCACATGTGAGTGATACATGGTATTTTTCTTTCTCTAGAAAGGGCATTTGATAGCATTACTGTCTATAAGCAGTATAGAAATGCCTAGTTATGTGGTTTTAATCTTTTCTGCTGTTCACCAACACATGGATAGTACCTTATTTTTCACCAAAAAGGTAGCTAGAGGGGAGGGTATAGCTCAGTGGCAGAGCACATGCTTAGCATGTATGAGGTCCTGGGTTCAATCACTAGTACCTTCATTAAAAAAAAAAAGCACTTAGAATGTAGGGGAAAAAACTATGACAGAGCATTGTGGTTCTTTGTTGTGTAATGGATTTTTAATGAAAGTAACGAGGAGCGGGACAGGTGAACAGGAACTCTTGTGTTCTGGTTTCAGATCCAAAGAAGACACTCAGTGACTTTAGGTAAGACACATAGCTTCCTTTACCTTTTTTCTTATCCTCCTGTTACATAGAAGGATGTAGAAAAAACAACTAAATAATATCCATTTATAGTGACAGAGGACATATATTTATGTCAAATAAGGCAGAAGGCAACAGGACTGAGACTGAGCCATAGCTTTGTTCTATTTGACATCTTGGTTATACATGCATCCCTTAGTTTTTCAGGGTTATCGAATAAAGCCATGAAGAAGGTCTTTTAAAATACTTGTATCTGTATCAAAGCAGCCAAAACAGTGTCCTAAAATGTGTTAATCTACATATTCTGTACATAGTTTATTTTTTCTTAACACCTCTTTAAAACAGGGCAAACAGAAAAGCAAACAACACAGAAATTAAGGGAGTTGTGAGATGTCGCGTGTTACTGTGGCCCCAGGCTTGCACAAATATCCTCCTTTCCATACATTAACATTGTTTTTTTTTTCAAAACAACCTTGTAGGTCAAAATTTTATAAGCTATTTCCATACGTATAAACCCAGAAGTTTATAAGAGAAGTTAAAGCAGGAGTCCCTGTTTTAAGGCTTCAGTAAAGCTCCCGAGAACTCTGAGTGTCTTAGAGAGGCCCAGCCGTGCAGAACTGTGGTACACACGTCATGTGCCTCTTACATCCTACAGCAGTGCCCTAGAGCACGTGAGGACAGCCTGACAGGGGATCTGCTTCACTCTGGGACTCAGGCTGAGGGACAGCCACTACCTGGAACACTGCTTGTCATCATGGCAGAAGGAAAGGAAAGCATGGTGAACCCCACGCTGGCTGTAAAAGGTTCTGCCGTGAAGTGACAATGTATCACTTCTGGTTAAGTCATGCACTTGAGGCTACATCTGAGTGCATCAAGACAGGAATGTATAATTCTCCTGCAGAGATGGGCACCCAAGAAAGGTCAAACCAGCCTCAACAGCGTGAGATTGGAATGAAGTTTTATTCAAGACTGGGGAAGAGTGAATTCTCAGAGCAGTTTTAAGGGGGCAGTAGGGAAAAGCATAAGATTGGTTTCTACTTAGACCTCATTGTGGCAGATTGCATCTTCCAAAGATGGTTGAAATTGTGTCTCTCAACCCACATGTCCTTCTAGAACCTTGCCACCTCCTATCAAGAAATGGAGTCTAGTTAATCATAATTATCGTCATCATCATAAATCAATATTGGTTCGTTAATTGTGAGAAATGTACCATACTAAAATGTTAATAATAGGGGAAATTTAGTGTAGGATGTATGAAACTTTCTTTACTTTGTGGAGATTTTTCTGTAAATCCAGAACTCTTCCAAAATAAAAAGTTTACTTTTTACAAAGCCAAAGTGACCAGAAATAAATATTTTAAAATAGTAGAGTGCAGAAAGAAAGAGAGTAGTAACTTAACAGAGCTGCCTAGATTGGATGCCTTTGGAAAGGTCCAAATTCACAAAATTCTGAATGTGAGATTGTAGAAAACATTGTCTTGCACATCAGGTGGCAAAAAAAAAAAAAAAAAAAAAAGCACTTTCAACTTGAAACCTAACCAGGAGGCCTAAGAATAAGAATAAGTGCTCAGGAGGGAAATCATAGTAAGCTGGACACCTGATGCTCCTTCCAATATGTGAATTTGTACCCCAGTGAAGGAAAGCAGTTCACAAATTCAGAATTACTGGCAGAGGATTCATTGTTTTGATGACTTGCTGCAGAGAAGAACTCTGTTTTTGGATGAGTGGCAGAGGAGACCAGAAGTGAGTGCAGGCAGCTTGTGTTTGGGTATGTTCTTATAAGCATTTTTATAGCCTTAATCAGAGATGGATGTCCTGTTTTTGTCACACTGTATACTTCCCAAACTTGATATTGGAATGTTGCCATAGCGGAAACGATTTCTTAAAATGAGAACCACCATTAGACTGATAGATTTGGTTTTTTCAAACTCTGCAACTTTGGGTAAAATGTTTAATCATGTTGTGACTTAGTTTTGCCATCTGTATAATAAAATAATAATATCTAGACATCACAGCATTGTGTTATTGAAAAGATAAGAAAATAAATGTGACGGTGCTATCAGATGTGCTAAGGGGAACATAATTACCTTAGGATACACTCAACAAAAATCAAGTTCTACTAGTCTAGAAGGGGGATTTATTTAACGTAGTCCGCAGAATCAAAGGGAGGGATTGCAAAGAAAGAGGCATGTAAAAGAGGTGAGTTGCCCTATTTTCTACCTCCACCGAAATTCCAGTAATGGGACTTGCCCTTCCATATAGCTACCACCTTTTTGAATGTCAACCTGTCTTAGTTTCAGGGATCTTTTTAACCATGTTCTCAGCCATTGAAAACAGGGTCGTCTACACAGGGCGGTTTGAATGGGACTCAGCAAATTCTTCGGCTTTGGTTAGGCATCACTTCTTTGCAAAATCCACAGGTGGCGTGTGGGCAGTTCCTGAAGGCCCTCACTACTCAGCACAGAGCAGGTTAGTTCACATGACTGTGCAGCAGAGTCAGCGGAGGCACTGATTCCTAGAAAGGCAAGAAACAATCTGCAAATAGTCTGAGACATCTACATGGCACCCATGCTGCTTTGGTCACTGGCAGTGATGACGTTTTGACGTTTCGTGATGGTGAGTCTGTGCCTCTCCATGTGTTCTTCACAGATCTACTCCCCCTAGTCTCACAGAGACCACCCCCACGTCTGAGCCCTACCCATCTCTCCAGCCCCTCTCCTAGCCAAGATGACCTTCGGTTGTTATGGCATAAACTCTATTCTCTGCTTCTTTCACAGTCTGGACTTTTAATTTACAAGGGCCTTCTTGTCTCTAAAGAAAATAGGGCTCATGAGAATCAAAAGTTTTGGCTTTCAATTGCATTTTTTTTATGATCATGGGATTTCAAGAGCATATTTTTAAAGTAAAAAGATTAAACATGAACAGTTTCCCATTTCTGACTTTACAGTCGTAATTCTCCTTGAGGCAATGTGAATGACACTGAGTATGATGGTCATGAGCAAGAATGTTCAGAAAAGAAGAGCACACAAAATTTTTTTCAAGATTTTCTCTTTCTTTGGACTAAACAACCAGAGAATTCTCGGATATGCTATGAAGCCAGGCTTGTACACACCTTAAAAGCAAATCAAAGTCTAAGTGACCTACAGCTCCAGGTCAGGAATTACTGTGAAAATCTCCTGCGTAAGGCTTTGCTCTTTACCTGCCAATTAGCCAGATTCAAATCACTTAGGAGAGGATTCTGTCATCCCAGGGGATAGTGAAGCCACAAAACGGAAACGGTCTAGATCCCTCAATCATCACTTGGAAGACTGCTTGTCAAATACCACAGTGAACTGTCAAATGAAGGAGAAATAACAATTCTGTTATGTTAAGCCACTGAAATTTTGGAGTTGTTTATTGTAACATTTGCCACACCTTGACTGCATCTGTCAGGACGAGGCTATGTTACAAGAACAATAATACCCAAATCTCAACATCTTATGATAACAACAATTAATTTCTTTTTTATGGTATGCCATCAAGAAGACTATGCTCATCATAGCTAGGCTGATGACAACTCCATCTGGACTTTTGCTTCCATGATCACCACAGCAGTGGGAAAGGACCATGGTAAATCTCACATTGGCTTTGAAGGTTTCTGTACATACATGATTTATCACTTCTACTTACATTTCAAAGATCAGAACAAGTCAAATGGTCATGTCCATCTTTAAAAAGAACAAAGAAATGCAATCCTACTATGTGCCAAGAAAAGGGTGGTAAATTAAAATAATGGCTACCACATGAACACAGATTTTGATGCTTGGAAGGAGGGTGCTACCATACAGAAACTTAAAATATGGTCTACAGAGCAAGTGGGCGGTAGGCAACAAAGAAACAGATTAGCGGGCTGGTTGGCTGGAGAGCCCTAGTGAGCCTCAGTAAAATATTTAGTAAAACTGTCCCCAATGAGAAGGTAGACCATGAACCTAGTGAGACTAAATCTATGGGAAATAGAAGCAGAATGATGACTTGGCTACAGTTATCTGCTTTTAGCAAGATATTACAAGAAAGAGGGGGGCTCAGATGAGAACTGGTTGGTTATTTTTAGAAGAGATACAAGGATACTAAGGAATTCTTGAGATCAGGGTTCTTTCAGGGTTAGAAAAGTTGACTTCTTCTAGGTCCTAAGTAATAAAAGATAAGACTGGGAGAAGTTTTAAGTGACAAAGGCACTGAAAGACCTCTCAGTTGAGAAAACAGTGGCTTAATCTTTTTGCAAAGATCAGATTAAGGTTTTTAAACTTGCCATCCAAACTTACTGTTTCAGATGGCATCAAGATAGCCATCCTTAACTAAGGTTAGAGGGGAGGGCATGTGTATGAGGAAGCAAGAAATAAATCATTCTTGAGAATTATATATATATATAGGAAAGAACTAGAAAGTGGAATTTAGAATATAGAACTAAAAGCAAATACATTAGAAAGCCTAGTAAGTTTAAGGGAATTGTACTGTTAAAGAAACCAGATGCCTGAACTGAAAAAAAAAAAAGATTTTAAGCCTTAAAACAACCATCATGCTCCCAGAGTTTCCCCAGCAGATACCTTATCTTTTCGGTTTATAGGATGCTGGCCCGTGAGGATCCACATTTGAACCTGATGGAAAGGACTGTGCATCACATAGAGATCTGAGATACTTTCCCTTTCTCTGATATAGGACTCCCCAAAATGTGTATTCATTGACTTCACAGCCCAGTTCCTGACAAGAAAGAACACTAGATACATGATAGGAATAACTTCATTAGTCTTGTTGAATATATTTTCTAGTGGTGTAAAATTTCAAATTTCATATTTGTTAGATATCTTTAGGGATTATTAAGGTGCCAAGGCCATGCTTGAAAAATGGGAATTGTTACTTGGCCTTTTTTTTCTTTTAAACATATCCTAAGCTACCCTGCTGAGTAAATTGATGCTGCCGATTTCTGATATTCTATTCTCAGAGCAACAGCCTGTGATGTCAGAGGGTTATTTTATCATAGAATTTATCCAAAAAAGATGTTAGGCTGTGAAAGCAGAAAGCTTTGGTTTAATTGTATGTTATTCAACTATCATTTCATATAAATAAAAATGAAAACAGAAATAGAAAATAGGCAGCTTATGTGAACATTTTCGTTAATAACTACTGCGGTATAAAGCCTTCCTTTCAGCACTTTGCATCAGTGGTTACTTTTTTTTATTTTTTTTCAAATAATATTAAAGGGCATTCAGGTGCAAGTTGAAGCAAGACTGCTTCCTCTTAAGCTAGATCAGGCACACCGTAAAGAAGGCAGCAACAAACTATCTAAAAGAATTATCAGTATCTTTATAGAGGGCAAGATTACCTATTAGTATGTTTTGAAAGGCTTTTATACTAAGAACCTTAGAACAGTAGTTTCACTAGCATCTTACACTGAAAGCCAAATTAAAAGCACTAAATTTATTAAACATGATTATCACATGATTTGGTATAATATGTGCAACAGACCTCATCAACAGCATTCTGTAAAGCAGCTTGCAGACTCACCTGACCACAGAGCCAAGTAGGTTATGTAAATTAGTGAAGTGGCTGGAGTGTGAGACAGTGGGGTGGATGAGTGTGTGCCCAGCAGTCTGGATGGGCTAGGTTAGGGCAGGGCAACAAAGAAGCCCATAGCTCAGTTGTTTAAGACAACAAAATCTGTTTGCGTGCTCACACTACATGTTGGTCGGGGTCAGCTGAGGACCTTGTTCTCTGTGATGAGAACAAATCTACCTAGATTTGACCTATCCATCACATGTCACTATCTTTTTAGATATTGGTTACTCTGTAATTAATAGTAACGTTATTGGTTACTACGGCGGAGGAAAAACAAAGAGCGTAGTTTATTTTACTTAGCCCAAGAAGTGTTTTTTTTTTTTCTTAATCTGAAAGATGTTAGAGGGTATGGTAGTCATTAGAACTGTTCTCAAATATTCTACAGCTCTTTCCTTTTGTGTACAAGGTACAGTTGAACTTGCCTGCCTACCTGCCCACTTGCAGTTAGATAAGACCATGTGTCTTGCTTGGTCAATAAAATGTGAATGGAACTAATGTACATAAACTTGAAGAGCCAGTAAGTGCTTTGCACATGGTTTCTTTTTCTTCATACCAATAAGATATACTGCCAATTAAAACAATTGTGACTATTCAAGAGAACTCATATAAGGTAATTTAAACCAAAGCTGAAGAAGTAGATTTTTTTACTAAAAAAGTTTTAAATTAACTTTGATATTTAATTTTTCATGTGTAATGAAGCACCAGCATTCAAATAAATAGTATTTAACACCTGATAGAAGAGTCAAAATATTTATTTAATCATAGTGTCTAGGACATCATGAGGAAACACAAAAGCATTATCTGCAAGGAACTCCACACTTTGATTTTGTTTTCCTTTAGTATCTGTTTCTGAATTTATTTATTAGTGGAGAGTTAGGAAAATCATCCCCACATTATCACACTTCTGGCCTTTTCCTTCACCTTCTCAACCACACCCAGGATTAGTTGGGGGAATGGAGGTAGACAGCAGTGCAGATAAAAGAATTATCTTCAGTTATAATTAACAGCAATAAACATGAACTCTTTTGCTTTTGTAGCTCCATCCTCTCCTCCTATATCTTCAGTGCAAATGACTACAGAAAGAATTGGCTCCCCGTTAGACTCAGGTGCAATGGTTAGTGACTATTTTCTGACTTAGGAAGAGAATTTGTAGAAATCCTTTTATTACATAGGAACACAAAACTATATAGAGGTAAATACATTTAAGCATTTGAGCTGAACATTAAATGCCATATTAGCATGTGTATTTCATTATACTGGTGATTTCAATCTGTAAATACTGTGGACTAAAGAATGTTTCAGCTTTTGTTAAGTCCAAAGAGGTCCTGAAATTACACTTCTTCATGTACAGCACCTCCCAACACTGTATGATATGGTTCCAACTGTCCTTTAAGAAACTACCACTTGTGGAGTTTTAGTTTAGCAACAAAGAATATTCGCAGTTATCTGTAAAGGCTATAAAGTTCTTCCTGTTTTCTGTTGCTAAAATAGCTGTGTAACACTAGATTTTCTCCCATATATTTCAAGCAAAACAATGTATTGCAAGAGTTGGAATACAGAAGTAGACAAAAGATCTAGTTTGCCTCCTTCTGAGGCATATATTAAAGAGATTTGCAAAAATGTAAAACAATGTCATTCATCTGACCAAATGTATTTTTGTCTTGGGAATTACAATTATTTGCATCAAAATATGTTATTTATGTTAACAAGTCATGGGCTTACTATTTTCAAATAGATGAATAAACAAATATTTTAAAACTGTCTCAGTTTGAATGATTATTACTGTAAATGTTGATAGACATAATGTACAGAAACAAATGTTTTCTGGCGTCTTCAATAATTTTTTTAAGTATAAATAAGTCCTGACACCAAAGGTTTAAGAAATGCAAATATGGGGAAAAAATGAGGAATCCTTGGTTCAGAAGTTTTATCCCCTGTCCTCTGCTCACATTATCTATTTGCATGCCACCTGCTATCCAACTTCTAAACCAGTGCTCCACATTACTGTTTTTTTTTTTAAAACAGCACCCTACTGCTGGTATCAATTACTCTATTCGTTAGTGGGGCCTAAATTACTATAAAAAATAGACCCACACATGTATAACGTAAAATGGCTTAAACACAATAAAGATTACTTCTTGCTAAACAATTGCTGGCTTTACTCCACATTATGATTCAGGAGCCCTGGATCCGACTCTTTCTTGGTTCTGCCATCTCTGTTGCTTTGTAGCTGCGTCCAGCTGGCAAAGGGTAAAGGTGTACTCAATTCTTTAAACCCTTGCCTTGGAAGTGGCACACGTTACTTCTGCTCACATTAGTGAGCATTAGTTAATCGCCATGCCTGGGTGGCAACCACTTCTTAGCTGTGAAAGGGGAGAAATGATTTAAGTGGATAGCAGGGTGTCTACCACTATGACATAGGGCCTAGAGTTTGGTTCAGAATTGTATTTGGGTATGAATCCTGGTTCTGCAACTTACCGTCTCTGAGATTCTTTCCTCTTTATTGATGCTTCATGAGTACAGGGACCTTGTCTGTCTTGTTTTCCTCTCTAGGCCTAATTCTGGATATGAAGCAGTAGACAAGATGCACAAAATCCCTACCCTCATGGGGTTTACGTTTCAACTGGTTTCTATGTTTTTTGACGTCTGGGGTAAAACTGATTGAAAAACACTCAAATTTCATATTCTGTGCAAGTCCAAAGCCTGTTCAAGATTTCTAAAAATTCCTGCTTATGATCTCAGCTGCTTTCTAGACTCATGTTCCTACATATGCTGCCTTTCTGTTCACTTTTATTCACAGTGTCATGGATGCTTAATAGTCATTTCATACATCTCCAGCAAAACAACTCACCCAGACTAAGCATTTGTGAGGAATGGGGATTTTCCTGAAGACTTTCCCCCAAGACTCCGGGAATGGTCATAATGCCCATTGCAGAGCAAGAATCTCTGGATCCACATTAGCCATTTTTCCTGTCAAAGTCCTTTTTGGCTACCCAGTCACCACAGGTCCCTGTTAGGATTTTTTTCCATCCAGTCACCAGCATTCTACCTCACAGACTCCTCTCCCACCTTTTGGATTATTTCATGAGAATCTGAATTCAGTTCCCTTTATAATTTAGAGGTCTTCAGTTCTCACTACTGAATCTTAATCAAGATGCTTAGCAGATAAAAAGAACTTCTTTCTTAATTCTAAAAGTATTAGTTTTAGGAGGAAGTTGTGATTACTGACTGCAAGTTAAAAAAAAATCGGTGTATGTTTATGTTCCCTAGGATAATAGCTCAAATCAGCACTGGGATGCTGACTGATTAGACCAGAAACCCTGTGAGGCCTGGACTCTGTCTCCAGGGCCTAGTTCATTACTTGGCCTATAACAGAATGTGGTAAATATTTTTAGTAGATAGTTATTGAGTTTGTTAAGTGGTTTAGATGGAAAGGAGCACTGGGCAGAGGGAGAGGGAAGGGAAGGGAACAACCTAGAAATGTTTCCTTTCTCTAAATGAGGGCCAGTAAAAGAAGCCAGTTAAAATCAAAACGCTGTAGCTGAAGCTGCCCAAAAGGGGATGGGCGTGCCAGAGCGCAGGGAAGCAGAGTTGTCAATCAATCAATCAGGAAACCAGGATATAAAAACAGGAAAAACAAAAGGCGCCATTTTTCCTCTCTTGGCTTGGCCCGCTCCCAGTTCTCAGGAGTGTACTATCTTTCACTATTTTTTTTTTTTAACTTCACTAATAAAAATCTTGCTTATATCACGCTTTTTGTTTCTCGTCAAAAAAATTTTTTCCCGGTGACTAAGAGCTGAGGTAATTCTTATTTTCCTTTTCTGGGTAACAAATTCACAGTCTCTGATGAATACTGGGATAAATGGCCAGTAGTTTAGTAGTTTGCAGTGATGCTATGAGGTAGAAAATGATAAAGCCTAATTTCATTTCTGTATTTCCTCAGCATTAAGGCGCTTATTATAAAACTAACAAGTATGATTGCTTTTTTTGGTATTTTGCAAACTTGGCACTGTATTCAATTAATGATTATGAGGGAAAATTGGTAGTTATATTTTTCTGAAATTAATAATAGGGTAAGAAATTAACACAGAAAAGAACGGAGGAAGATTAAGGACATAAATTAACGTTGTCGTGAACTCCTATCCTTCATCAGCCTCTGTAAAAGCCGATGTTTAAATAGTAATCTATTAAAATTTCATTTCAACCTCATTTCAACCTAGTATTTCCCTGTTTTACAGATGTGGAACTTGATGCTTGACAGAGAGGTTTGCTAACGAGTGCCTACGAGAGGGAGCAGCAGAACCCCAGCCGTCCCAAATCCAGGTCATACTGCTGCACTCGAAGACTAGATGTATCAGAAGTCAGAAGAAAGCATTAAAGGCAGATTCTGTGACCTGGCACAAACTTGCCCGAATCCCTTGCAATCGATGACCGCGGCGAGCAGCTGAGGAGCTCCGAGCTGGTCGATCGTCTCCGAGAGCTCTGCGTGCGCATGCCCGAGGTGGTAACGCCCACCAGGCGCGCACGCAGCGGCGCTCCGTCCGGCTCCATCGCCATAGCGACTGCCCCTGGCAACGGCGAAGCCCTGCAGGCCCGCTGGCGAGCTCGCGGATTGAGTCCAGCGCAGCTCTCCCCCTCACTCCTCTCCCGGCTGTTTTCGTCCTCCTTCCCTCTTTCCCGCCCTTGCTCCCCTCCCCCTCTCTCCAAAGTCATGGCGGGCGGAACCGGGGACGTTCGGAAGCTTTTCATCTTTACCACCGCCCAGAATTACTTTGGACTGGTGTCGGAATCCTGGGACTGGCCGCGGCTCTACAATTGCCTTGAAATCAACAACTTCTTGGATGACGGGAACCAGATGCTGCTCAGAGTGCAGCGCTCCGACGCCGGCATCTCCCTTTCCAACATGGTACGGCTCCCTGCACCCCTGCCCTGCCCTCGCGTTGCGTCCCGGCCTCCGCCGGGGGGTGTCGGGTCCCTTTCCGCCCTCCTCCTTGGATGCTCCCGGAGAGCCCAGGGCTGTCTCCGCCTGATGAGCTGCGCTGGGCTCGTGCCTCGGAGCGTGGTTTGCAAGCTTGCAACCTCCCTGATCGAGGGTTTCCTGTCCACGCGCCAGAGAACAATTGTATTCTTTTCTTGTTTTTTTTTTTTTTTTTTTTTTAAGACTACAGACAGGTTGTAAGTAAAAAGAAAGCATTTACCTTTAGTTACTTAAACAACTTTTTTCTCCTTCCTTTTAAGGTTCTTTGAGGCAAATTCTGGCGTATCCTTTTTGGATTACGCACTGAACGTAAATTTACTTGAGAGAAAGTAAAGTTAGGAATTCAAATCTTTTACGAAACGATAAGATAGAAAGCTTAATTTTCTTTCTGTTGTACAACATGTGATGTACTGATTTATTGCACTGCTGTCTCCACAGCAGGATTGTTTAATAGTTGTGTTTGCAAGCAGCAGACACACACACTCCTCAGTAATACACAGAAAAAAATTGTCTCGCACATTAAAGGGGCTTAGTAAATGGATGAAAGTTAACAAACCATGGACGTATTTTTCAACCTCTTTTCTGTTCACCCTTATCCCTAGGTTTAACAGTACTTGATACAGAGCAGGCATTGAATGCATTTTTGTAGGGTGATTGAATCATTCGCCCCATTAGGAATCTTTAGTCTTAGATTTCATTCAATACTATTCAATAAACTTATTTTGAACTATGTATATGCAAGGCACTTTGCTAGGTTTAATGGGTTTATGAAGATACAAAAAAGACGGATAATCATAGCTAACATTTATTTTCCCTTTACACTTAGGCACTGTTCAAAGCACTCTGTTTTGGATTATTCAAAATTCACAACATTATAAGATAGAAACTATTTTTGTTTCCATTTTATGGCTGAGTAGGAAGGTAAGACACAAAGGTTACACCCTAAGTGCTAACTACATCACTTCTCTAATAGGTATTATAACTCAGAATTGGACCCTCTGCTTCTGCCTTCTAGAGCCTCACTCCAGTGGCATAGGATGACATGTTCTCGGCAGATCATAAAATCAGGGCACACTTGTAAATGCCATTGAAAGTTTAGATAGCGTGTAATGGGAAAACAAGACGAGGAGGGGTTTGGATTTATGAAAACGTCTCTTCGGTTGGGTGATGAAAATTGAAACTAACTTTTTAAAGTTAGTAGTTAAGTAGAACTCAACAATATATTTTATTTTTAGTCAGTACATCACACTACAGATTTTTAGCCATATTGTTACTGAGTCGAAACTCATTCTACTCACAGCACAATAGGCCAATAAATGGGGAGATGAGGTGCTGGGGCAAGGAAGAGCGACTTTATTCCGAAAGCCGGCAGACTGAGAAGATGGCAGGCTAACATCTTGGAGAACCGTCTTATTCAAGTCAGGATTCAGGCTCCCTTTATACTAAACAGGGGAGGAGGTGTGGCTGGTTGTTGCAAACTTCTTGGTATAGGAATTCTTTGTTCTTGTGGCTGTCCACATGGGCCAGATCTCTGTAAACCTCCAACAAAACAAATATTTTTTTCCTGCAACTTGTTATCTCTATTTAAGTGCAAAAGTGTTAATACCCTTAAAGGTCAGAGCCTTGAGAATAGGCTCTCCTGTATATTTCAGGCTAAAGGCAACATTATTTTACAAAAGGTGCAGAGCCAGCAAGACTAAGCATAGAAAACGGCACAGGGTTAAAGCCAAAGGAACGATCTAGTATGGAGTCAGATTTGTTCTTTTCTGTTACAGTACTTCAGAACGTTTTGTTATATCTTAAATTGTACTTTAGCTGTCAGAGTCGGCATGATTTAACAGATTAAGAAATAATAATTCAGTATCTGCTCTGGGTCCGGCATTGTCCTGGGTGCTGGGAATAAAGCCATCAACACTTCAAGAGTTTGTCTTCAAGGAGTAACATTCCAGTGGACAAAGACAGACTAAACACATGCCAAGGGATATGTAATATAATTTTGGGTATTGATAAGTGCTATTAATAAAAATAGAATAATGTTAAAGTAGTGGTGATGGTAGGGTGGGGAACTGCATTAAAATAAAGAGGGAGGGAATAGCTGTCTGGATTAGTGACCTTTGAAAGGAGATGTGAATTGAAGGATGAGTTACAGGCAGATACAGGGAAAGAGTTTTCTAAGCAAAAGAAATGGTAAGTACAAAGGCCTTGAGCTGGGTCTTAACCTTGGTTTCCAGGGGCAGGAAAAAAATCAAGTCGTTGCTGAAGTTTAATGAGTGACCAAATAGTGTGAAAAATTAAGGCGAGGGCTGAGCATTTAGGACCTTGTACACCATTTAGTTTGCAGTAGGAAGTTGGTAATCTTAAGCAAGAGAGAGATGTAATCTGGTTTATGCTTTAGGATAGAAGTTGGCAATTTTTCTCTGTAATGGGCTAGATAATAAATATTTTAGGCTTTGCAGGCCATAAGGTTTCTGTTACAACTCCGGCTCTGCCATCGCAATGAGAAAGCAGCCATAAACAATATGTCAATAGATGAGTGTGGCTGCATTCTAACTAAACTTTACTTACACGGATATTTAAATTTCATATCATGAAATATTTTGATTTTTCAAAAAAATCTAGAAACAGTTTTTAGCTTGGGGACTGTGCAAAAAACAGGCAGAAGGTTGCAGTATGCTGGAACCTGATGGATTCCAGTAGGTGATAGAAGTATTTTGCAACCTCGGAAGAGAACAACTTCACACCTTGAATTAATAGTTAATAGCTAAGGGGAAGTAGTAGTTGCTAATGAAAGAGAAGCTGGGAGGGAGGTGGCAAGGAGTGCTGACTCTCCCTTTTCCTTTTCTCAGGGAGTAATGAGCAGCTGTAGCCACCTCATCCTTTGCTTTAACTCTTGACTTTGGTGAGGGCAGGGTTCAGTGTCCTGACCCCAGGGAGCCTTGGCCGGTGACTACAGTTGCTGTTTTCAAAGTATGGTATTACAATAGTATTTTCTGAATTTTCTTTCTTCAGGTAGGTGGGAGGAGGAAAGTTACAAGGACATGTACTGTTTAATTACTAGAGAGTGAATTTTTCAAATTTGCTTCTCTGCAGCTTTTTATTCTGACTTGCTTGTAACTGGGATAAAATGATCATACTAGCAATAGAACTCCAACGTGTGAAAATGAGTTTGAGAAAAGCAGCAACACCGAGTAAATGCCAGTTCCTTCCTAGTGGCTAAAAAAATACAACAATTAGGATACAAGTAAAGTAGTGTGAAAGCTCACTCATCTGTTGGGTGTTTTTCATGCACAGCAGTAAACTTGTTTGAAAGCTTTTTACTGAGTAGACTTCTCTTCCTGGAGAAAAGATGAGAACAGTTGTGCAAATGTGTACATAATTCAGAAACTTATTTTGGGCAGTATACTTTTCAGCTAATGAACTAGTTACTATGAACTGACCTACTTTAAACATGGGTGCTTTAATGAATTCCAATTTAGCTCATCTAGTTCTAATTTTAAACAATCTAGTTACATGACAGTTTACTAAAAACATAGTTTGATGCTCAGATACTTTATAGAAAAATTTTTGGTTCAGGTAAAGGTGCTTTTAGGATATAGATAGGATATAGGATATAGTTTCGGTAGTTTTGAATTGATACAGAAGTTAGTTTCAGGTAAGAGGGTAATTAACATTTCTTGTTACAAACTTTCTGGTGTAGAGTGGAGAAGTCTACTACTCATCGGTGTGTATCTGGGGCACGAAGCTTTGATCTGTTACATCACTGCATGTGGCTGGAGAGGAGTCATTAGCACTGTATGTCAACAATACTTATATAGTGCTTTCCACTTATAAGTCACTTACCAAAGTAGTTTTATGACACACTCGCATAGAGGTGGCGATACAGTTTTAAAACCTACATATTCTTAAGGAGCAGAGACAGACTGACTATGATACTATAATAAAATATAATCTTCCCCAAGGGGTAAAATTACAGTGATACAACATTTGAGGGAAACATTTTCAAATATTAACCTTTATGAAAATAACATTAAAAATCATTTGTTTATCACTTTAGATTGATTTTGAGGACACAAAAGATAAAGTGCTGGTGTTTTTCAAGCTGCGACCTGAAGTAATTACTGATGAGAATCTACATAATAGCATTCTTGTTTCATCTATGTTAGAATCACCTATAAATTCCCTTTACCAAGCAGTACGGCAAATATTTGCACCAATGTTGTTAAAGGTGAGTAAATTAAAGTGGCTTGTGTGGTGGTTTTTTTAACCTAAATATTTAGTTAAATGTTTCCACATATGCAAGCATGGTTATTATTTTATTTATTGCTAATATCATTCATATTTTAGTTTTAAAATTAAAATACCTCTTTTTGATTTTTAAAACTTTTATTGTAATCTTTGTTGACAAATAGCGAAATTAGAGAAAGATATAAAATGCAGTCCACATCAGCTGTTACATTGCCTTAGTAAATGATGTTTATAAAGTTTTAACTGTTGGAAGGACTTTTTTCCTTCCCTTATGAGATGGAGGTAGTGTCAGGCTTTGGGTTAAGGTATATTTGGACTTAGTTCTTTTGACAACGTTTTAGGAAGCCAGTTTGGCAGAATTTTGATCATTGTATGCTCTTGTCTGTTTTTATTTAGGATCAGGAATGGAGCAGAAACTTTGATCCCAAACTTCAGAATCTTTTGAGTGAACTAGAAGCTGGATTGGGTATAGTTCTACGAAGATCAGACACTAGCTTATCAAAGTTGAAATTTAAGGAAGATGACACACGAGGTATTTAACCACAGCTTAATCAAAGTAGAAACAATCGCCTTTTTAGGACAGTATTAAAATTAATATATTTCTTCAAAGATTTCTTTCCACATTTTGGGTTGTCTGAGCTTGAGCAGCTTTTGAATGAATAGATTTATATATGGATTTGGAAAAGAGGAAAATGTAATCTTTAATGATGTGCAGTTCATGGAAACAGAAAATATAGTTGATTCCATTATTTGCAGTAGTTATGGTTCTATGAAGTCACTGTGAACTCTGAATTCATGAGTAGTGAACCGTTGCTCCTAGGGTCATGAGCCTCTGTTCATACCATTGTTATCAACTGCTCAATACATAACCTTGTTTTATGTGTGTTTTGGTTTAGACACCTTATTTAATATATAGTTGATTAATTAACATTGACTTCATGGGCAATTTACTATAACTCATGCCTGAATGATGCTTTTCCAACACAAGTCTTTTCTCTGTAAGGCACATCAAAGTATTGTGCTTAGAAACACTAGACAGCACTTCAGAACCGTGCTTGGGGGCCATTAAACAGCAGTATCACCAACAAAAACACAGAGATGTCAGAAACATGGCAATTAATAGGCTACAAAAAAGGCATTTATTTACAGTTGGAGATCGGAAACCAGAAAGCAGTGTTGCTTTGTTCACCCTTAGCCAGGAATCTGTGTGTTGGGAAACTTAATATTTTTACAGCTCTGTGCATGTCTGCAAATGACCATGAAAGCACTGTAAGTATTGATTTTGGATACAGATAAATGTTAGCAAGTGACTTCATAAATCCAGAATCCACAAGTCATGAAGATTGGCCCTAACTGCATATTTTCAAAGATAATAAGCCAGTGACTTTTATTTTAAAATGTGTTTTATCTGAAGCTAATTATAACTTTGTGGCTATAGATAAATTATTCCATATGAAAAATTAATATGAAATGCATGACATATACACGTTATTACTTTAAAATATTAGGTACAGTTTTATACTTTGTTTGAATAGTAAAACAGGTGTTTTTGAATCCCATAAAACCAGAAATAGTGAATTTATTTCCAGTGTGTGATTAAGCAACTAGAGATTGTCCGTTTCATTGGGAAATTTAAAAGCAAATTTTGAAAGTAAAACTATTTTAATTTGCTTATTTTTTCTTTTAGTTTCATTGAGACATACTTGACACATAGCACTATATAAGATTAAGCTGTATAGCATAATGATGTGGCTTAAATACATCAAGAGATGATTATCACAGTAAGTTTAGTGAACATCCATCCTCTCATAAGGATACAAAATTAAATAGAAAAAAATTTTTTTCTTATGATGAGAACTTAGGATTTACTTTCTTAACAACTTTCATATACAACATACAGCAGTATTATTTATATTTATCACGGTGTACATTATATCCCTAGTACTTATTTATCTTTTGGAAGTTTGTACCTTTTTACCACCTTCATTCAATTCCCCCTTCTCCCATCCCCTGCCACTGGTAACTGTAAATATGCTCTTTTCTGTGAGTTTGTTTTGTTTGTTTTTGAAGTACAATTGATTTACAACACTATATTAGTTTCTCTTATACAACATAGTGATTTGGTATTTCTATACATTTCAAAGTGATCACCATGGTGAGTCTAGTCACAATATGTCACCAAAGATACAGCATAGTTCTTGACTGTAGTCCCCACAGTGTGCATTTCATACCTGCGACTCATTTATTTTGTATTTGGCAGTTGCACCTCTTAATCGCCTTCATCTGTTTCTGTCCTCTCTCCTCCCCCTCCCCTCTGGTAACCACCTGTTTGTCCTCTGTAACTCTGCTTTTGTTGTGTTATGGTTGTTCGTTTATTTTGTTTCTTAGAATCTACATATAAATAAAATCATACAGTATTTGTCTTTCTCTGCCTGACTTACTTCACTTAGCATATGGCCCTCTAGGTCCATCCATGTTGTCACAACAACCTGGCAAGATTTCATTCTTTTTTATGTCTGAGTAGTAGTCCATTGTGTGTATATAACACAGCTTCCTTATCCATTCATCTACTGATGGGCATTAAGGTCACTTCCATATCTTGACTTTTGTACATAATTCTGCAGTGAACATAGGAGTGCATATATCTTTTCTAATTTTTTAATTTGTTTTCTTTGGATAAATACCCAGGAATGGAATTGTTGGATCATATGGTAGTTCTAGTTTTAATTTTTTGAGGAGTCTCCGTACTGTTTTCCATTGTGGCTGCTCCAGTTTATGTTCCCACCAACAGTGTATGAGGGTTCACTTTCTCCACATTCTCACCAACACTTGTTATTTGTTGTCTTTTTGATAATTGTCATTCTAACAGGTGTGAGGTGATACCTCATTTTGGTTCTGATTTGCATTTCCTGATAATTAGTGATGTTAAGTGATGTTTTTTCATGTGTCTGTTGGCCATCTGTATGTCTTCTTTGGGAAAATGTCTATTAAGACCTTTTGCCTATTTTTTAACTGGGTTGTTTGTTTTTTGACATTAAGTTGAAGTTCTATGTGTTCTTCGTATATTACAGATATTAACACCTTATAAGATGTATTATTTTTTAACTGGGTTGTTTGTTTTTTGACATTAAGTTGAAGTTCTATGTGTTCTTCGTATATTACAGATATTAACACCTTATAAGATGTATTGTTTGCAAATATCTTCTCCCATTCAGTAGGTGACCTTTTAGTTTTTTGACAATCTCCTTTTCTGTGCAAAAGCTTTTTAGTTTTATATAGTCCTATTTGTTTATTTTTGCTTTTGTTTCCCTTGCCTGAGAAGATAGGTCTGAGAGAGTGTACTGCCTATGTTTTCATCTAGAAGTTACGGTTTCAGGTCTTAAACATTTAAGTCTTCAGTCCATTTTGAATTTCTTTTTGTGTATGATATGAGAGAAAAGTCTAGTTTCTTTTGCACGTAGCTGTCCAGTTTTTCCAACACCATTTATTGAAGAGGCTGTTTTTTCCTCACTGTATATTCTTGCCTCCTATGTTATAGATTAATTGCCCATATAAGTATGAGTTCCTTTCTTGACTCTCTATTCTTTCCATTGATCTGTGTCTGTATATTTGCCAGTACCATACTGTTTTGATGACTGTAGCTTTGTAGTATAGTTTGAAATCACGACACATGATACTTCCAGCTTTGTTCTTTCTCAAGGTTCTTTTGGCTTTTAAGGGTCTTTTGTGTTTTCAGACAACTTTCATTTGTTCCAGTTCTGTGGAAAATGCTATTGGTAGTTTGATAGCGATGGCATTGAATCTGTAGATTGCCTTGGAGAGTATGATCATTTTAACAATATTGATTGTTCCAATCCATGAACATGGTGTACCTTTCTGTTTGTTTCTGTCATCTTCAATTTCTTTCATCAGTGTCTTAAACTTTTCTGAGTACAGATCTCTTACCCTCTTAGGTAGGTTTATTCCTATATGTTTTGTTTTATTTTTTTGAAATGATTATAAGTGGGGTTGTTTTCTTAATTTCTTTCTGATAGTCTGTTGTTAGGGTATAGAAATACAACAGATTACTATATAGAAATTTTGTATCTTGAAATCTTATCTAATTGTTGAGCTCTAGTAGTCTTTGTGGAGTCTTGAGTATTTTCTGTATAGTGTCATGTCATCTGCAGTGACAGTGACAGTTTTACTTTTTCACTTTGGATCCCTTTTCTTTTTCTTACGTGATTGCTGTGACTAGGGCTTCCAATATTGTTGAATAAAAGTGATGAGTGGGCAGCCTTGTCTTGTTCCTGATCTTAGAGGAAGTGCTTTCAGCTTTTCACTGTTGGGGATTATGTTAGCTGTGGATTTACCATATGTGTGCTTGATTTTGTTGAGGTATGGTTCCTCGATACCCACTTTGTTGTTGAGACTTTTCCAACATAAATGGATACTGACTTTTGTCAAAAGTTTGTATCTATTGAGATGCCCATGTGATTTTTAATAATGTGGTATATTACATTGATCTGTGGATATTAAATCATCCTTGTATCCCTGGGATAAATCCCACTTGATGATATGTGACCCTTTTAATGTATTCTTGAATTTGGTTTTCTAATACTCTGTTGAATTTTGCATCTATGGTCATCAGTGATACTGGCCTGAAATTTTCTTCTTTTGTGACACCTGTGGTTTGGTTTCAGGGAGATACTGGCCTCAGAAAGTAAGTATGGAACCATACTTTCCTTTGCACTTTTTTAGAATAGTTTGAGGAGGGATAGGTGTTAACTCTAAATGTTTGGTTGTCTTCACCTGTGAAGCCATCTAGTCCTGGACTTTTGTTTCTTAGGAGTTGTTTTTTGACTGATTCAGTTTCATTACTGGTAATTGGTCTGTTCGTATTTTCTATTTCTTCCTGGTTCAGTCTTGGGAGGTTGCACATTTCTAGGAATTTGTCCATTTCTTTTAGTTGTCCATTTTATTGTCATGTAGTTGTTCATAGTAGTCTCTTATTACCCTTTGATTTTCTGTGGTGGTGGAAGTAACTTCTTTTTCATTTCTGAATTTATTAATTTGGGCCCTTTCTCTTTGTTCCTTGATGAGTGGCACAGTTTATCAATGCTGTTTATCTTTTCAAAGAACCAGCACTTAGTTGCATTGATTTTTTTTCTATTTTTTTAGTCTCTATTTCACTTATTTCTGCCCTTCTGATCTTCAGAATTTCTTTGCTTCTACTAACTTTGGGTTTTGCTTGTTCTTTTTCTAGTTTTTTTTAGGTGTAAGGTTATGTTGTTTGAGATTTTTCTTGTTTCCTGCGGTAGGCTTGTATCACTGTAAAATTCCCTCTTAGAACTGGTGTTGCTGCATTACATAGATTTTAGATTAATGTGTTTTCATTTTCTTTCATCTTCAGGTATTTTTTTATTTCTTCTATGATCCATTGGTTAGTGGCATATGATTTAGCCTCGATGTTTGTGTTTTTCGCAGTGTTTTCTCCTAGTTGATTACTAATCTCAGAGCATTATGGTCAGAAAAGATGCTTGGTATGATTTCAGTTTTCTTAAATTTACTGAGTCTTATTTTGTGTCCTGTCATGTGATTTGTCCTGGAAACAAACCATCGCACTTGAAGTCAATGTGTTTTCTTCTGCTTTTGGATGGAATGTCATATGTATGTTTATTTTGTCTAATGTGTTTAAGGCCATTTGTTTGCTTATTGACTTTCTGTCTGGATAATCTGTCCATTGATGTAAGTGGGGTGTTAAAGTTCCCTACTGTGATTGTATTACTGTCAGTTCTCTTTATGCCTATTAATACTTGCTTTATTTAGGTGCTCCTATTTTGGGTGCAAATATATTTATAATCATTATATCTTTTTGGGGGTTGATCCCTTGATCATTATGTGATGTTCTTTATCTCTTGTTACAGTCTTTGTTTTAAAGTCTATTTTGTCTGATGTAAGTATTGCTGTCTGGCTTTCTTTTCCTTTCTGTTTGCGTGGAATACCTTTCCTCATCGCCTCGTTTTCAGTCTGTGTCTTTAGATCTGAAACGAGTCTCTAGAAGGCAGATTCATATGGCTCTTGTTTCTGTATCCATTCAGCCAGTTTAAAGGAATTATTGATAGGTGTGTAGTTACTGCTGTTTTATTAATTGTTTTGGGGTTGTCTTTGTAGTTCTTTTCTATTCCTTTTGTTCTTTTCCCTTGTGCTCTGATGACTATTTTTAGTGTTATTTTTAATCCCTTTCTCTTTTGTGTGTGTGTGTATCTGTTAGAGATTTTTGGTTTGTGGTTACTGTGATGTTTCTGTGTTACAATCTCTCTATGTGTGTGCATATATATATTTATGATTACTTTAGGTTGCTGATCTCTTAGACACAAATACTTTTATTAACGCTGCATTTTTAGTCCTTTGCTCCATGTTTACTGTTTCTGACAGAATATTTTACATCTTTTTGTGCATTTCTTACCTGCTTATTGAGGACATAGACCATTTTCCTACTTTTGTCTTTTAACTTTATGACTAGCTTGATAGGTGGCTGATTTACTACCTTTAATGTGTGTTTGCCTTTACCAATGAGGTTTTTCTTTCACAATATTCTTGTTTCTAGTCATGGCCTTTTCTTTTTCACTTGGTGAAATCCCTTTGGTGTTTGATGGTGCTGAACTCTTAACTTTTTTCTCATATGTAAAACTCGATCTTTCCATCAAATCTGAGTGAAAACCTTGTGGGTTTTAGCTTTTTCCCTTTCCTCACTTTGAATGTATCATGCTAGTCCCTTCTGGCCTGCAAAGTCAGCTTTATAGGATAGCCTTTAATGACAGCCTTGTTCCCTTGTAACTTGTTGCTTTTCCTTTGCAGATTTTAATATCCTGTCTGTCTTTAACTTTTGCCATTTTAATTACAGTGTGTCTTGGTGTGATCCCCTTTTGAATTGATCCTCTGTGCTTCCTGGACCTATATGTCTGTTTCCTTTCCAGGTTAGGAAAGTTTTCAGCTATTATGTCATTAAACATATTCTCTGCCCCTTTCTCTCTGTTCTCTTTGGAACCCCTATAATGCTAATGTTATTAGGCTTAACGTTGTCTTAGAGGTCTCTTAAACTGTCCTCATATCTTTTTATCCTTTTTTATTTTTCTCTTCAGTGTCAGTGACTTCCATTTACTGTCTTCCAGCTCACTGATTTGTTTCTCATTATCATCTAAACTGTCATTTCCTTGTTGTATAGTTATTTAGTCATTGTATTCCTCATCTCTGTTTGGGTCTTAAGCTTTTTATTGTGTAGTTTGCTTATCTCTACTTCATTAGTTCTTTTCATGGGGTTTTATCTTGTTCTTTTGTTTGGAACATATTATTCTGTTTTATTTTGCTGATTTACTGTTTTTATTTCTGTGTATCTGGTAGGTTGGTTGTTTCCCGACCTAGAAGAATGGCCTTTTGTAAGGGATGTCCTGTGTGTCCTAGCAGTACATGCCTCTCTGGTCATCAGAGCTATATGCTTGAGGTGTGTCCCCTGTGTGGGCTGCCTGTGTCCTTCTGTTGTGGTGGGCTGACTACTCTGGGTGGTCTGCTTGGCATGGCTGGTCCTGGTCTGGTTGGTTGCCAGGACCTGTTCTGTGTGGAGGCTCTTGGCTACTGATGGTCAGAGTAGGGTCCAGGCTTTAATAAGCTAGAAAGAGGATTCCAAATTGATGCTTACCAGCACTAGTTTCCATGTGGTAGACTGTGCTCCCAAAAGTAGCTGCTGCCAGTGTCTGCGTCCTCAGGGCGAGCAGCAGCTGCCTCCTGCCTCCCCAGGAGGCTCTGGAAGATCAGCAGGTGGGTCTGACCCAGGCTCCTTTCAGATTACTTTCATATTCTGCCCTGAGTCCTAGAACATGTGAGATTTTGTGTGTGCCCCGCAGAGTGGGGTCTCTATTTCCCACAGCCCTCTAGTTCCTCTAAAAGTAAGCTCCACTGGCCCTCAGAGCTAAGCCTTCCAGGGACTCACCGTCTTGGCGCAGGACTCCTGGGCTTGGGGCCTGGTGTGAGGCTGGGGCTCTTTGCTCCTTGGGGAGAACCTCTCCAACTGTAATTATTGCCCTGTTTGTCTGCTGCCCCCTCTGGGGCTTTGTGTCTTCACCACGCTGCCTCTCTGCCCCTCCTGCCCATCTTGTTGTGGTTCCTTCTTTTCTGTTTTCAGTTGTGGGAGAGCTTTTCTGCTAGTCTTTTGGTCTTTCTCATCAACAGCTGCTCTGTAAATAGCGGTAATCTTGGTGTGCCCATGGGAGGAGGGGAGCTCGGGGTCTTCATACCCCACCATCGTGGCCAGTCTCCTTTTGGAGCTTCGTCCATGGCCACCAGGAGATTGGATGAAACAAAATGGGGTGTCAGGGGGATTAGCTGTCTGTGGGATTAACTTTGGTCTCTAATTTGCTTCTATTTTGAAATTAAATTACAAACACTGATTGATTGAATTTCCAATTTGGATGATATTCCATAGCATGAATGGTATTGGAATTATATTTAGGAAAGCTTTATGTTGGAGAAACAAAGTCATCGATAAAAGGTGCTGGTTGACAGTTTAGACATGAATGGTTTACAAAAGCATATAGAAAAATAAACTCGATGTGAAATATAAATTTGATGCTGTTTTTGTTTCTGGTGTATTTAAATAAGAACTTTTTGTTCATAGAAATTGTAAAAACTTAGTTTCTGTACATCCTCAAGAATTGAGAAACGAGAAACGTACAAAGTCAGTGCGTGAAACCAGTAACTTTCTGGCTTTTCATTTTCAATTGATATTTCTTGTTTCTTTTTTCTTCTTCTAGTTTTATTGAGATAATTGGCATACAGCACTGTATAAGTTTAAGGTGTGCAGCATAAAGATTTGACTTACTTACATACATCATGAAATAATTTCCACAGTAAGTGTAGTCAACATCTGTCATCTCATATAGATACAAACAGAAGAAGATTTTTTTCTTATGGTGAGAAATCTTAGGATTTATTCTCTTTACTACTTGCACATATAACATAAAGAATTGTTAATTATATTTACCATGTTGTACATTACATCCCTAGTGCTATTTATCTTGTAACTAGGAGATTTTTACCTTTTGACCACCTTTGTCCAATTCCCCCCCCACCCTACCCCCACCTTTGATAACCAGCAATCTGATCTTTTTCTGAGTTTGTTTGAGTTTTGAAGTATAATTGACGTACAAAACTATGTTAGTTCCTGGTGTACAACATGGGGACTTTATCTTTCTTTACATTTCAAAATGATCACCATGATAACAATTGATATTTCTTTTTTTTTTTTTTTTTCCCCTTTTCACTTATACAGGTATTCTCACACCAAGTGATGAGTTCCAGTTCTGGATAGAACAAGCTCACCGTGGAAGTAAACAGATTGCTAAAGAAAGAGCCAGTTATTTTAAAGAGTTATTTGAAACAATTGCAAGGGTATGTGATTCATACATAGTTATGAATCAGGCTTTTGATAGAAGTACTTTAGCATTCAGTTTTTACTAGATTTACCTCTGTTTTAAAATCACTTCTTGATGGTTGTAGACAAAATATATCCTTCAAATGTGGTAGGGTTTACTTAAGATGTGTATTTAACTTTAGTGCAACTTAGAAACCCAAATTTTTAAAAAAGTTAAATTCTAATCTTTAGTGAATGTTTTTCTCAAAGATTTAAGTACCTCTCTGCAGGTAAAGTGGGCAAAACAAAACCCTAATACTAACGGAGGTTTATCCATGTGGAGGTAATAAGTTCTTTGAAAAGAATGTTCACTTTATTCAAATTAGCATTTTGGAGGAATCTGAAATATAGAGACTTAGTTGGTTACTTATTTGATTATTCCTTGATGTATCTACAGAGAGGTTAAATAAGTAATCATTTTAAGTATTTTTTCAAAAATTATTCTTTTTGAAATAAATATATAGTAATTTTTTATTCATTCATAATATTTCAGTAATATTTGAAGTGTTTGGAATGGATTTAAACTTTTTTGTAACAATGATGAAATGTAGAATAGCTATGTGTGGGTAACATTGTGCAACATAGTAAATGAATGAATAAAGATAGGTAAATTGAAATGGGTCAGGTATACATGGCGTTAAGGCCACCTCCAGTGAGTGAATGAAAGAAGTGTCTCCAAATTTAAAGGAACTTAGGCCAAGGGTAAAAACAAATTTATAGACTTTATGCAATTCTTATTTTTTTCTTCTAGCTTTTGTGAAATTTATGTTTGTGAAGGAGCTTATAAGGTATTTGCATAAAGAAGTAATATATCAACTGGTAGCAGAAGAGGAGAAAGTAACCTGGCAGATATTAGAGCTGTAGCATTTGAAAAAGTCTGAGTAGTTTGACTATATTGCTCAAGGTACAAATACGATTTTGTTTAAAGGTGAATGCCTCTTGATTTTAGGAGTTTTATAACTTGGATGGTCTGTCCTTACTGGAAGTAGTCGACTTGGTGGAGACCACTCGGGATGTTGTAGACGACGTGTGGAGACAGACGGAGCATGACCGTTATCCTGAGTCACGGATGTTGCATCTCTTAGATATTATAGGTACTAGAAAGAAAACTTTTTGAAATTTTGGAAGCCTGCCTTATTTTGTTTCCTGTTTTTCCCTTTAAGTCCTTATCTAAACTGCTCCTTAGTGTAATAATTGTGGCTTAAAGTAACTCTTAGAGCAAATCATATAGAATTACTTAAGTAGATATTTGTATATAGTTTAATTTAAATCATTTATCAAATTCTTTGACAATTAATACAACTAAATTAACATAGATTTTTAGTCACTATGCATGTATTTAGACTTTATTTTGTAACAAAATGAAAAGCTTAATATATATTGTCTTATCCATGGATATTGAAAGTATATATACTTTTTTATTTTGAAGTACATATACTTTTTGACCAAGACTATACCTTTCTCATTATTATCCTGAGGAAATATTAGACACATACACAAAGGTGTATGTGCAAGGATATTTATTACAGCATTGTTTGTAAAATGAGAGAAACAAATAGCAGTTGAGAACTGGTTAATGTTATATCCATACAGTGAGCTCTGCAGCTTTTAAAAAATGTATATATATTTCTGTGCTTGAAAGATATACATAATATATTGAAAGATGCAAAAATACAAATATGTGTATGTATGTGTATTAAAAAAAATTTCTTATGGACAGTGCCAGTGTAAGAGGATGGATGTGATATTTCATAGTTCTTTAGTTTGCTAATTTGTATAGTATTTTACCATAAGCATGTATTATGCAAATATTCAGTAAAAAGATACATTCATTAAAAAGTTTGTTTTATGTTTTATTAGGTGGTTCATTTGGAAGATTTGTTCAGAAAAAGTTGGGAACTTTGAACCTATGGGAAGACCCTTACTATCTTGTGAAGGAAAATCTGAAAGCTGGTATTTCAATTTGTGAGCAGTGGGTAATTGCCTGTAATCACCTAACAGGTCAGGTGTGGCAGCGCTATGTTCCTCATCCATGGAAAAATGAGAAATATTTTCCTGAAACACTTGCCAAACTGGGCACACGCCTTGAAGAGGTATCATTTGATTATTTGGATATTTGTTTGTAAGTGTGAAGTAGGTCCTCACTTGTTTGCGAATGTGTTTTATAATTAATAAGCACTACTCGTATCTGATAGAAATTTAACTTTTGGGAGAGAAGGAAAGTTAAAGTGCGATGATTTGTGGCCGTCATGTGGTGCAGTAGCAGATGCCCAGCGGGGACAAAATCAGTGCTGGGTTCCACTTCCTTTCTTTCTCTGGTGTGTGGCTATTCAGCTTGGAAGTTGTGAACTTCAATTTTGTTACTCTTTGTTGTCCATGTGTGGAAGCTCTCAGACTTTCTTTGGTCTTGAAATTGTTTGTAAGCAGGAATGGTTTTTTAGGGAGTACACAGTGGACATATTTGAAACAGCTGCCTAATTTACATAAGTTGTGAGTTTCAGTGTGGAACTTACACGTCGAGCTTGAAGGGCAGGCAAAATGAGAACGTGCAGAGGCTGCAAAGCTGGCTTTCCTTTTGTGCTTAGGGGAGCCGGAACTCTTCGGGGGTTGTTGCTATTGTTTTTAATCTTTCTCATTGTGAGAAATTTTAAAAAATACACAGAAATAAAATAGTATAATGAATGCCAGTGTATCTGTCACTCAATTTCAGTGGCCACTGACATATTTGATTCCTGCTCCATCTTTGTCTCCCCGCCTTATTTTTTTTTTTGTTGTTGTTGTTTTTTTTTTGCTGAAGTATTTTTAAAGCAAATCTACAAAATCTTATACTTTCACCCTTAAAATATAATCATGATACTAATATCATGCCTAACAAAATGATAATAATTTCTTAATATCATTTTATACCTAATAAAAGTTCAAGTTTCCTGATTGTCTCAGAAAAGTTTGTAGTTACTAGAAGCTAGTTTTATGAACCAGGCTGCTTCCTAGGCGACACTGTACAGTTCTTACACGTGACATCGGGAGGCACGTAGTGCCTGGTTTTCCCCCTTTCCGTGAGTTAAGTGTGATCACTGGGTTCACGTGTGATGAGGCTGGCCTGTCTGTTGTACTGCTCTTCATCAACTTTTTCTTAATGATTGATCATGAGGAGTTGCAAAATGATGACTTTCTGATTCTTTTGTTCTCTCTGCATTTATTAATGATGACGGAATAACATTTCCTCTGTCATAGTTTTTACTCTGAAATATAGTTCGTGCAGAAATGGCAGTATAGACAATTACTTTTTTCTTTTTATTTATTGCTTTTTACTTTTTTTTTTTTGTAGGGGGGCAGGTAATTAGGCTTTTATTTTACTGTTTATTTACTTATTTTAATGGAGGTACTGGGGATTGAACCCAGGACCTTGTGCATGCTAGGCACACACTCTACCACTGAACTATGCCCTCCCACTGTCTATCGCTTCTTAGAACAATGAACAATGAGTTAGTGTCATAGTAAGTTCCATAGGCAATCAATGAAATGTTTTTAGTGGTATTATGAACCTATGAGTTTTTTTATTTGCGAGTTTCAACCTATTTTACTTATTACTGTGCTCAAGTTGTCCCATCTTGGGGCAGTGAGTACCCTTTTAAAGTTGGCTCTGTGTCATTTTGACATGAATCCAGTGTTTCTTTGATAACTTACTGACTTTGAGGCCCCTCAAAATGTACTGACCCATCTTGTACATTTTCCATTTCATACCTGGAATTAGTCCTTTCTCCAAAGATCCTCCTACTTAGTGGAAAATAGTACTTAACAACAACAATCTAGCTGGGGAAGTGCTAGATGGTATTTAGTTATTAATGCTTTTAGGCCTTCTCAGTAGACAGCATTGTTAAATTGGCATTTTTGCTTTTATCAAGAGAAAAATAAATCATGAGTTTGTACTGATATTTACAGCTCAAATGGAAGATTACAGCAGTTTTAGTTAACCTTTTTGGTTAGCTTTTGATGATTGGTAGAATTAAATACAAAATACAATAATGTTTTCCAGCTGTTTGTAAGTTATACATAATGGAGTTAACATATGGTTCATTGTTAGAAGTGCAGTTTACTGCGGAATGATGAAGATTAGAAGGTTTTACTATGTTAAGGAGGAGAGACTCTAAAACTTTCCTTAAATGAACCTTGAACATAGTTTGAAAATGTTTAGATTTTATATCTTCACTAGAGTTGAGCACAGTGGTGGTAGTAGTGCGATGATACAGTGTGTCTTCGCGCATCACTTCGATTATAGATGAGTAGTAATTATCAGACTGTAGTTTCAGTTTTATTCATTTCAGAGAACCTAGGTTAAAGAAATTCTTGCCTAATCTCTTTAGATTTTAGACCTATTTATGCTGCTTTTTTGATTTAAGTGAATTTATTGTTTCAATATTTTATGTTTCAGGTCTTGGCTGTTAGAACGATTCATGAGAAACTTCTGTATTTTTCACCTGCCAGTGATGAGAAAATCACATGCCTGGCTCGAGTGTTTGAACCTTTTACTGGCCTGAATCCTGTGCAGTATAATCCATATACTGAGGTTGGAGAGATACATATATGTTTGTGTATATAGTTTCCTGTTTCTGTTCTTTTTAAAGGCAGAATTTTAAAGTCTAACCATATTGTTAATTTGTTTAGCCTTTATGGAAAGCTGCAGTGTCTCAGTATGAAAAAATTATTGCACCTGCAGAACGAAAAATAGCAGGAAAACTGAAAAATTATATTTCAGAAATTCAAGATAGTCCACAGCAGGTAAAATAATGAAGGATTTCACTTTTAATATTTCCCTTAAGCTATTTTAGGAGATACTCATGTTTTTACCAAGTTGATCCTCCTGAGATGAACATATACTTATTTTATATTAGCTTCTTCAAGCATTTCTGAAATACGAAGTGTTGGTGAAGCGTCCAACTATAAGCAAGGAACTGATGTTAGAAAGAGAAACTTTACTGGCAAGACTTACGGACTCAGTTAAAGGTAAGAGTTTATCAGAAATTAGTGTTTGCTTGAGAAGATATTTTTTAGGTTACTTTTTTCTTTGTTGTATACCATTTAGGATTAAGAGATTACATTTTATGACCTCTATATGCTGAAGATTAATTTACTATTTCTGTGATAAATGATAGATTTTTTGGATTAACTGGTTATTTTCTTCCTCTGACTTGATACATGGTAAAAACTCTCTGAGGATAAGGGACAAACTCATTATTTTTTTGTTTACAACATTTGACATAGTGCTTGGTACTTGGGAGGCATTTAGAAAATGTTTTCTAAATGTGTGTAATCATTTATTTGATTTAAATTATATAGATTTTCGATTAGATTTTGAGAAACGATGCCGTGGAATTCCTGGTGATGCATCTGGACCACTTTCTGGCAAAAACCTTTCAGAAGTTGTCAATAATATAGTTTGGGTACGCCAGCTCGAACTGAAGGTATTGCTTTTAATAAAAGTTGAAGAATACTAATTTTAAAATGTGCTAAATTAGTGTAGAAGGCACTCTAAAACTGTAGCGAAAACATTAAAAAAATTGTCTTGGCATATCTAATTTTCATGTAAAAATGTAGAATTTTGAAAGTGAAAAATATGAAGAACATTATTTTCAAAGGATTTTTTAATTCTTTGAAATGTGTCATTGCAGAATCTTGGTAGGTGCAGTCTGTCTGCAAGTATGTTTATGTAAATAAGTCATTCTAGGTTGAAAGGCAAGTTAAAGGGGTGAAATATTCTAGTATTGCCCAGAGTAGTGGCAGCATATAGACTTAAAGGACTATGATTTTAATATCAAAGTTAAGGGGAGAGGGTATACTCAGTGGTACAGAGAGTGCTTAGCATGCACGAGGTCTTGGTTTCCATCCCCAGTACTTCCATTAAATAAAATAATAAATAAATAAACTTAATTACCTCCCCCCCAAAACAAAACAAACAAAAAACCAAAGTTGACCTAAGAATCTTGTGTGCTTACTAGTTAGTATGCAGTACAGTGTTTTGCACTTGACTTGTGCAATAAATATTAATTGGCTGTAATGTATCGTTAAGAGTAAGCAGATAAACAATACTATAAAGTCTAGCATATTTGAGAGTTCTACCTATTCAAGTTTATATTTTTGATGTTTTGTTTTCTGTAATATCCTGCCTAATCTTGTCAGTCAGCTTTCCAAGATGCTGCAATGTTCTTTGTACAGTTGTGGAGGAAAGGCATTTCTCCTTTAATTGGCATTCAAATTAACCTAAATCATTATTTGGGCTATTAACCAGAGCATTTAGTAAAGGGCTCAAATTATTGCTTAACATGTTTAGGAGTATTGCTGAATCCTTGGAATTTCACCTGTATTTCCCTTATATTACTCTTTAGATTATGCCTTACATGTGTTATCCTCAGTGTTCTGTTATTCTGAGGTTGTATAATTCAGAAACAAAGTAGGGGTTGATATTCTTAAATTCACTGGCAAATCTTCCATTTTACTGCTTACAGAGGAACGGGAAAACAATTTCTGAATCACAGACCAGAGAAGGAGGCTGGTTTTATGGTATTTTTGTTGTAATTTAAATAAGAAATATTCCTGTAATTTGGCTTTTTAAGGTAGATGATACCATCAAGATTGCAGAGGCTCTTCTGTCTGACTTGTCAGGATTTCGATCTTTCCATCGAACTGCTGAAGATGTCTTAGACCAGTTTAAACTGTATGAACAGGAACAATTTGATGATTGGTCCAGGGATGTTCAGTCTGGTTTGTCTGATCCCAGGTCTGGTCTGTGGTAAGTATACGTATTCTAAACAGTGAAATCTACACAAGAATCTTTTCTTGTGTTATTAATCCAATGACAAGATGAAATGAATCATCTCTACTCCTCTCTCCTTTCTCTAAAGTTGCTGCTGCTTTTAGTATTTTTGGGGGGGGGGAGGGATGGGTTTAGTTTTCGATGATCAACTGTTAAGTCTTTAAGGTTGGAAATTTTGATTGCCTTCCCCTCCTTCTCATATCTCTTCCCCAGAACTACAGATTCCCATTCTGGAATTAGGCTTCCCCTCTCCCTTGGTTTCTTGTTACTGGTATACATATATTTTCCTACATTTTAATGTTAATATTTTATATATACTGCTCCCCACCATCACACACACACACACATACACACAAACACACACATTGTAAACTAAAATTTCATTATTTTTAAACTCCTTGAGATGAAGGGTATTTCTTCATGGTGTCCAACACAATAAGTTTTTGGTAAATAGTTATTAAGCTATATTGAATGTAATTTAACTGGTTAACCTAATTATTCTAATGCCTATTTGAAATGGATAGTTTAGAAAAACTAGTGTTCCTTTGTTCAGGTCAACTTTCCCCAGCATGTTATTGTCTGTATTTTAGAAACTTGTAATTTTTTTAGAAGCTTGCTATTTTTTAAAAGTAACTTTGGTCATAATAGAAAGTTCTTTTTGTTTTCCCTATACTACGGCACTGAATAATTAGGCCAAAAGTGTTAGCTTTTAAACTGAGTGAATAATTTTGTTTTCCCTTTATCTTGCATTTTGGTTCTGGAGGAAGAATAAAAGAATCAAAAGGTGCTGGGGCATAATGATTATAACTTTGTCATTTAACTCTTTGCCTTTCTATCCCAAAACTAAAATATGAGAGATGCTTCAGGCATCTCCTGTAAAAAAAAAAAAAAAAAAAAAAAAAAGGTAGAGTTCTTTAGTCAAGTATTTATTTTGGGAAATTTTCACCCTTTTACCACTGTAGCTCTGGTGGAGATCCACTGTGTGTGGTAGCTTACATGCCACAAGGACTGAGACCTGCAGTAAAGAAGCCCATTTAACCTTCTTCAGCCTCTTGTTTCCCATTTGGTGATGCAACCCCTGACTCTTGCTTTTTTTTTTTTTTTTTTGAGTAAAATCTATTATTGTTCCATAGAGTCAGGTGTGTTTTAGAAAATATTTTAGAATGTGCTGGTGTGTAGAGACTCGTTTTGAATATTCAAATAAAGACAAAAAGCGTCACTGTTAGTTTCTGATAGGCTTTAAGTTTTTATAGGAAAGTTTGGGCTAAATCATTATTTTAAGCTATTTTAAAGCATCTGCTTTTTATTATGCTGTATTTTATGTGTTACTAAGTCAGCTTCACAGATTCTGTTCATCACTTATCAGTAGCTTACTTTCTAAGACTTGCAGTTTCTTCTAATTGTGAAAGTGATTTGAAAGGAAGAGCATTATATAAACCTGATCCTGGAAGAAGAGTCATGAAAACATAATACTTCAAGTTTAATTTAGCTTCTCATTTTCACAGTCCATGCTGACTTGAGTGCCCCAATGTAAAAATTTACTATTGTGGCTTTTAGAAGAAACACAAAGAAAAGGCAGTCCTTACATAGCAAAACGTAGAAGAATGAAACATATGAATATCTCTACTCCTACTATTTTGATGTTGTTTATTACTGACCCTTTAATAAAAGTATTAAAAACCAAATAAGCTGACTTAAAAATCCTAAGGTATCTTTTAGAAAGTGAATCAAAACCTTTTTTCCTTTATGATGGGTATGATGTCAATTTTAAGTCTTAGTTGAAGATTGAAGTCAGAAAAATCAATCTCAAAAACTGCTTTGTTGAAATACTAATGTGATGGTATATTTTGGATATTGTAGTTTATCTGAATTATGAAATACTATGTGGAAAAAATAACTTGAAAACTTTACTTTGAGTTAATATATTTACAGTAAAGTTGTAAAAAACTTATGTTTTTCATTAGTCAAGAGTGAGAACATGAAATTTAAATAAAGTTATTTATTTTGTTTTGTAGTATTGAGGCTAATAGTCAAATTATGGAATTGGACCCTAATGATGGATCATTAAGAGTGCATTATTCAGATCGGTTGGTGATTCTTCTGAGGGAAGTTCGTCAGCTTTCTGCACTTGGCTTTGTTATTCCTGCCAAAATACAGCAAGTTGCAAACATTGCACAGAAATTCTGCAAGCAAGCAATTATTCTGAAACAGGTATGAAATCATACTTTTGAAAACATGGCTATTCAGAGTTCATTAGAATATTTTAAAGGGCTTTGTTCTCTGCTTTTGATTTTGTTAGGCTAATAGAATAGCACTGTTAAATCTTGTGAAGTTATTGTTTGGTAAATGACTGCATTACAAAATTTGCTTTGTAATTTCCTATATGGGAATTTATTAATGTGAGGTATTACTGCTTTTCATTCTAAAAGCACTTGTAAAAGTAGAATATTCTTTCTTTTTTCTTCTTTCTTTCCTGTTACTGTCATGGGTCTTAAAGTACTTTCTAAGTAAGGGTCCTCTCCCTGCCTTCCAGGGGCAGATTCTTTGAAACTACCAAGCAGATGGATTGGTCTGTTTTTGGTCATTTCCTTGGTCTACACGTTCCACATGTTGCCATCAAATCATTTACCTGTTTAAAACCACTTGTTACTGCCTCACTGTCCATCTCCTTAGCATAGTATACAAGGCTCTTCTCAGTCATGCCCTAGCACACCTGCCTGGTCATGGCCTTCACTCCCTAGACCCTTCCCGTCATGTTCCACCCTGTGCATCAGTGTGTGCAGCTTGGCTCCTCTCTGAACGTGTCTGTGCACTGATACTTGTTCCCTTTGATTGGAACACTCAGAATTATCCTTTAATTCCCAACTCGCAAGTCACTTTGTTTGTTGTGTCTTTTGTTTGATTGTTCCTAATTTTGTGTGCCGTGTGCACATCACTCTTAAAACACTTTTTTATAGCGTTGAAATTTTTCATCTTTTCTTTCACTGGATTAATAGATCTTAGAGGGCAGGAACAATATCTTGTGTATTTTGTCTCTATTTATTCTTTCATCCAATAAAGATTCATTGAGCACTTATACTGCGAGGCACAGTGTCCTGAGGATATAAAAATGAGTACAGTAGTGTCATACTTTGGTACAGGGTTTCTCAGCCTCAGAACTTTTGACATTTGGACTGGCTGTTTTGTGGGTGATGTCCTGTGCCTTGTAGGATGTTTAGCAGCATCCCTGGCCAGTAGCACCAGCCTAGTCCTGACAATCAAAAATGTCTGTAGACGTTGCCAAGTGTCCTCCTGGGTTCAGATCAGCCATGGTTGAGAACCCCTGGTCTAGTGGGAGAAAGCAAACCAAACACTGAGTTCTCATTAAATATCAGGCCTTCTGGTAGATGCCTTATTTATGTTATTTCAATTAATCCCCCATTTTCACTTATCTAACTGGGGATCAGATTTGTAACAGTTTTCCCAGTGCCACACAGTAAGTTATGAAGCTGCGATTTGATTCCATGTCTCCCTGACTCCAAAGCCCATATTTATTCCATTGCAATTCATATAGTGATGACAGATATATGAAAAAATAGATATAATACTTAATATATTATGAGTGCTATATTATAGATACATGTTCAGAAAGTCCCATGAAAGAATAGAGGTGAAAATTTTCAATTATTTTCCTGGGCAGAGGTAAAGGTCACTTGAGATAGATCTTTACAGGGGAATGATATTTGATGTGAGTCTGGAATAGTATACATGTTTTCTCAAGAGCACAAGGAGGAACAGATAATCATTTCACATGGAGGGACTATATATTCAAAAGCAGAGGTTTGCTCACTTCTGTATCTGAGATATTTAACACAATAAAAGCTCAGGTGAACAGATGGTCATATAGTAATTGATCCCTTGATGAACAGCTGGGAGAATCCAGCTGTGTGTGCCTTTACTTCGGAGCACATATATAACCAGAGTAGAGAGTATGAAGTAGGTGCTGGATAGATAACAGTAGGGCCAGCCTGCTGTCATTGTGTGTGTTCTTTTGCTTCTAGTTTTCCTAACTGGCTTTTTCTTGAATTATAGTTGTGATATAGAATAGAGTGGGTATCCCCCACCAAAAATATGTATTTTTATGCATACTAGTGAAAAGAATTGACTCACTATAAAATTAGCTGAGGAATATTTTTTACACACCTACTCTGTGCCAAGAATTCCATGATGTGGTTGGAGATAAAAAAGTTAAGACAGTCTCCTTAAATTCCTTAGATTCTCTCCATAGTATCTACTTGCTCTTGTTCCCTGAACCTCTCCTTTTTCCCTGGCAGAGCTGACAATGTCTTTTGTCCACCACTATACCTTCTAGTAGGTATCTCTTTTTTGATTGTTTAATTCAACAAACGTTTATTGAATGACACTAATTGGGGAGATAAATAGCAAACATATGGACAATACAGTGTTAGGTAGTGATAGGCAAGTATTTTGAAGAAAAAGAGAACATGGTAAAAGGACTGTGACAAAGACTGCTGTTTTATACAGAGTGGTCAGGGTAGGCCTGAATGAAAAGGTAATGAAATGACATGATATAAACTGAGCAAAAGTACCATGCAGATGTCTGGAGGAAGACTTTGCAGGCAGAGGAAGTGAGTGACATGTGGAAAGTTCCTTAGGGAAGACTCGTTTGGGTTAGAGAAACAGCACGGAGGCCAATTTGGCTACAATGCAGTGAAGGAGAGCTTTGTCGGGGGCTAAAGGCCAGTTTATGTGAAATGTGCCAGAGTAAGGGTTTTAGATTTGGATTTAATTCTTAAGTGTGTTGGGAAACCATTGGAAGGTTTTAGGTAAGAATTTTGGGATTTTGCATTTTATTCTCAAATATATTGGGGAATCACTTTACAGTTTTGAGTAGGCAAATATATGATATGATTTATGTTTAAACAAGGACTAAATCAATCAAACCAAGAGCTAGTTTTTTGAAAGAGTAAACAAAATTGACAAACCTCTGGCCAGGCTCACCAAGAAGAGAAGAGAGAACACACAAGTAAAGAAAATAAGAGATGAAAATGGAGGAATTACAACCAACACCACAGAAATACAAAAAATCATAAGAGAATATTATTAACTATATGGCAATAAATTGGACAACTTAGAAGAAATGGACAAGTTTCTAGGAACATACAGTCCACCAAAACTGAATCAAGAAGAAACAGATCATTTGAACAGGCCAATCACTAGAAGTGAAATAAAATTGGCAATAAAAAACTTCCCTGCAAACAAAAGTCCAGGACCAGATGGCTTCACTGGGGAATTCTATCAAACATATAAAGAAGAGCCCAGACCAATCCTCATTTTGGAAAAGTTTGAGATTGAAGAAGAGGGAATGCTCCCAAACTCATTCTATGAAGCCACCATCACCCTAATGTCAAAGTCGGACAAAGGCATTACTATGAAAGAAAGCTATAGGCCAGTATCATTGATGAACATAGATTCACAAATCCTCAACAAGATATTAGCAAACAATCCAACAACACATTAAAAATATCATACACCCTGATCAAGTTGGGTTTATCCCAGGGACACAAGGATGGTTCAACATACGCAAATCAATCAACGTAATACACCGCATTAACAAGAGAAAGGACAAAAACCACATGATCCTCTCAATAGATGCAGAAAAAACATTTGATAAAATTCAACATCCATTTATGGTAAACTCTCACCAAAGTGGGTATAGAGGGAACATATCTTAACATAACAAAAGCTGTTCATGACAAACCTACAGCCAGCATAGTACTCAATGGTGAAAAGTTGAAAACCTTCCCCCTAAAATCTGGAACAAGATGAGGATGCCCACTCTCACCACTGCTATTCAATATAATATTGGCAGTCCTAGCCATAGCAATTAGAGAAGACAAAGAAAGAAATGGGATTCAAATTGGAAGAGAAGAGGTAAAATTGTCATTATATGCGGATGACATGATCCTATATATCAAACCATAAAAGTGCCACACAAAAACTAGAGGGGGGAAAAGGGTGGGAAGGGATAAATTGGGAGTTCGAGATTTGCAGATACTAATATATAAAAAATAAATAGCAAGTTCATACTGTATAGCACAGGGAACTGTATTCAATATCTTGTAACTTATGGTGAAAAAGAATATGAAAATGAATATATGTATGTTCATGTATGACTAAAGCATGTTGTACACCAGAAATTGACACAACATTGTAAACTGACTATACTTAGATTTTTCTTCTTGTTTACATATATATTTTTAATTTAAAAAGGACTATTTTGGCTCCACTGAGTGTTTTGAATAGATAGCAGGGCCTCACTGGAAACAGACAAGTCAGGAGGCTGCTGCACTGGTCTTGCGAAAGGAGAGGGTGCTTGGATTGGGGTGGGATTGACGGAGGTGGGTGAAGTGGTTGAATTCAATTGGTATTTGATGGTATAGTCAGTAAACTTCACTGACGTGGGGTGTGAGAACGGTTAAGGACAGCTCAAAGATATTTTTCATCTGAGAAATAGATAAATTATTGTATACTGGAAAAGGAAGGAGCAGGTTTGAAGATTTGCAATAATAAAGACTTCAGTTTTTTAGCACTTACTATGATTCACTGGTTTCCTCTGTGTTCCCTATGAGACTATGAATGTCTTGATTCCAGGGACTAGGTTTTATAGTCTTTGTTTAATTAGTTCCCAGGATACGACTTGGCAAATTATAGGGACTCAACACATATTTGTTACTTTTGTAAGTTAATAATGCATAAATGCTGTACTGGAGATGAAAAACTAATTTTTTTGTTTAATTTTGAAATTGAGAGAAGAGTTACTTCCATTCAAATCGTTAAAAATGAAGAACAATTTAAAATTAAGTGTGATATTTGTGATTAATTATACTAATTGGAATTTTATTTTGTAGGTGGCACATTTTTATAATTCTATTGATCAACAAATGATTCAAAGTCAGAGACCAATGATGTTGCAATCTGCTTTAGCATTTGAACAGATCATTAAGGTAAATGGACTTTTTATGTTATTATAATTTATGTTATTATAATTCACTTTACATGTGAAGTATTTGTTTCTTGCTTTTTTAGTATACCCTTAGCTTAACAGTCAGGGATCGATCTAAGGCTTTATTTTGCTCTACAGTGACTTCCTTCACTGTTAACAAGTGATATTTTTCACAGCTGTAGATTTAAACGTTTTAATGTTTCACATATTTTGCTGCTAATTTTAATCAGTTGAATTGAGATATATATATAGTATACAGATTTGTATGCTATTATATTTATTCACTGAAGTGTGAAGTCCTTTTGCATAAGACTCTTTAAAGCTTTTCCATCATCTCCTGATTTTATAATTGAAAGTTTTATTTGCTCTATCCATGCTTATTTAAATATCCACACATAAGAAATTGGGAAAACCAACAATAGTTTTTAAACTGTTGCTATGTGACTGCTCACTTTTTGAAATCTATACTTTTAGCCTTCATATACATGACATATTTAAAAAAAAAGCAGAAGAGGAATATACCCTTTTATTCTTTTGTTTGAAAGTGGACAGCTTGTTGTGTCATGGTTCTCAAGAATACCCCCAGGTTCTGTGGTTTGGTGGTAGGACTCCTGGGACTCGGGTACAGTTGTACCCAGGGCTGATTTATTCGTGATTTATTACAGTGAGAGAGTGTAAAGTGAAATTAGCAAAGGGAGAGGTACATGGGGTGCAGTTCTGGGGAAACCAGCTGCAAGCTTTTGAGTCCTCTCCCAGTGGAGTCACCTAGGGCACGCGTAATTCCTCCAGCAACAAAGCGTAAGACATGTGAAATGTCGTCTTACTGGGAAAGATCATGAGTGACTCAGTACCCAGGCTTTTATTAGAAACTGGTCATGTAGGTATTGTCTGCATAATATGTACCAAAATTCCAGACTGCCAGAAGGAAATCAAGTGTTCAGTGTAAACATATTGTTTAGGGGCAGTGAGACACTTGAAAAGTTAGAGTGGTGGGAACTCTTCCAAAATCCAAGTTCTCAGATGCCGGCTGATGACATCTTTCAAGCAGACCTTTTAACGGATAGCATTCAGATCTGCTGGGTTAACTTTTTTCTGCACACTAGTTCTTAGGCTTAAAATTTATTGGAAGTTAGATAATTCATATTATAGATGTCATTAATTTTTTTTCTTGTTGCCATAGCACAGTATGAGTTTATAATGCAAATTTTCAAAAATAGAGATAAAAAGAAAAAAAATGTTTTATGATTGTACTACCAAGAGATGGCCATTAGTAACAGTCTGGCGTATATCCTTTTAAACTTTTTCTGTGTATATTTACAAGTGGACTTTTTGAAAATGGAATAATACTTTATTATTTTTGACCTTTTCCACCTAATAGATAGTTTTAAATGTAAGCATTTAGAACGATTTCTTTGCTAATAAAAACATTCAAAATCACATCTGTTGATACTCCTAAAGAGAAAACTTATTTTGAGAAATTGGGTTGTGAGAAGTAAATAATTACATTTAGTGTATGTTAAGAGAGAGACATAGTGGGAGACAAAAACCAAGGAGAAGGAACACTAAAGCTTTTTGCACTCCCCTGGCCACGTACTACGCTGGAGAGCAGGGACTTTATTTTTATACTCTAGCAATACAACAGTTAACTAGTGTGTAGTAATTGGTAAAGGCTTTTGAACTGACTCACAGAGTATGCTACTGAATTTATTATAACCTGTTTAGTTTCATTCATTCATCCACTATTTATTGGGCATTTACGAAATGCCCGAGACTTGCTATGCCTTGCCATTTACCAGTTCAAGTGAAGTATAGGAACCTTACTTCTATTTAGGTCTCGTTACGCTCTTCACTTCTATGTATTTGTCTTAGGTGTTTATTTCGTATCCTCTACATACATAGAACACCACATCACACAGGGTTTGCTTTAGGCATCCAATATAATTTAAGAACCTCATGAGAAGGACAGTTTATTTTTTTATGTTTTCCTGATCCCAGTGTTCTTTTTTCCCTTTCTGAAGTTCCAGGTTTCTTTTTTCTTTTCTTTCCTTTTCTGTTTTTTTAATCATTTTCTTCTTATTGAGAAAATTTCCTTTAGTCATGCTTTAAAGATAGGCTTGCTAGAGATGAATTCTGTTAGTTTTCTTTTGTCTGAAAATGGTTTTATTTTCTGTCATTCCTGAAGGGTATTTTTACCAGATATAAAATTCATGGTTGATAGTTTTTTGTTTTTTTTTTAGCACTTTTAAAATATTGTTCCACTTCCTCCTAGCCCTCATACTTTCAGTTGAGAAATTCAATTCATTTATATTTTTGGTTTCTAAGTGAAGTATTGTTTCTCTCTGAAGCAGTGAGGTATAGCATGAGGCCAGGGTGAGTGAGTGTGTGTATTTTCAGATTTCTGCTGGACCCTGCGGGTACCCTCCAGACAAAAGTGAAACATTGTGCTTTTTGCCCTACTGACACCTTCCTGTGAAAGTGGAACACCAGCTGGCCATGTCTGGTTGCCTCCCAGCAGGATATAACCTCGCTCCCTCCTAAGCCCTGTTGACAGGGTCGGGAGGATGTGGAGGATGTTGCACACTGCTCTGTTGTAGCATCTCGGGAGTGGAAGCTCAGCTCCCCGTTAAGGCCCGCCGACATAAACAGAGGATGGATGGTCAGCTCTCTGCCTGGTCTCTTTGAATCTGCAGAAGGGGCAGGTGTTGGGGTGGAGTAGGGTGGGTATTGCTAAGAAGGTTTTCTGTTGTTAGGCCACTGGTTTCCTTGTCCTTCGGCCAGAGGGAGCAGACTTCTCTGTCCTGGAGGTGGTTCCAGGTTGGAGGCTCCTCCAGCTTCCTGTCCTGGGTATATGGGAGACAGCAGGAGGCCCAGTGTGCTGTTCCTTAAATCCCAAGATTTTGAGGCTCTCCACCTTCTTATTTCTACCTTTGAGTCTTCCGACGCTTGCTTGTTATGTCCGGGGATTTTTAGTTGTAAGAGGGAGAACTTGGAAGCAATGGGGCTACTCAGTCTTGGCCAGAATGCCTTATCATTTATAAAATGCAAGAATTACTGTGTGCTCTTTTATTGCAGGTCAGTGTTAGAGGTCATTGGACTTATGATGCAGAATGTTGAATCTTATCAAAATGTCATTTGTTGTACCTTAGAATTCAAAAGCGGGAAGTGGGGGAAAATCACAAATCACTTGGGAAAATCCTAAAGAATTGGAAGGCTACATCCAGAAACTCCAAAATGCTGCTGAACGACTTGCCACTGAAAATAGAAAACTGAGAAAATGGCACACTACATTTTGTGAAAAGGTATATTTTATTTATAAAATGGAATAAGCTATGAATAACTTTTAAAAATAATTAGGCTGTAATTTTAAATCACTTATTTGGAAATAATTTAAGACTTAGTTGCAAAAATAGTACAAACAGTTCACACTTGCCCTTCACCCAGCTTTGACATAATCATAGAACAGTTATCAAAACGAGGAAATAGGCTGTTCTGAATTTACAACTTCTCCCACTGATGTCCTTTTTCTTTTCTAGGATCCGATCCAGGATCCTGCCTTGCAGTTAATTGCCGAGGCTGTCACCTTGTTTCTCGTGACTTTGATACACTTCCGTTGAACACTCGTCAGTTATTATTAGACTGTCCCTCCATTTGATCTTGTTGGATTGGGGTTGTGCAGTTTTGACAGGAGTACCACAAAAGTGATGCTCTGCCTTTCTCAGTGCATTATCTGGTATTGATATGTCTTATAAGTTGAATTAACCTTGATCACTCGATGAAGGTGGTGCCTGTCAGGTTTTTCCGCTGAAAAGTTACTATTTTTCAGGTGGTACTCTGACTGTTACGCTCTCATTTTTAACAGGTGGTAGTTCTTATGAACATTGATTTGCTTCGGCAGCAACAGCGGTGGAAAGATGGATTACAGGAGTTGAGGACTGGCTTGGCAAGTGTAGAAGCACAGGTACAGTGTCTTTTAATTGCTGTCTACACTTTGAGATGTGACCTTTTCAGAATGTGAATATATGAATTGATGAAAAATTCACAAAGGTTATCTATAAATCTTTACTAATGAGTTCTTTGTAAATTCAGAATTTGACTGAATTACTTATAAAGACTGTAAATTAATAATGTATTTATATTTAAAAAGTATAAGACTAAATTCCTATTTGTCTTAAGGAATGCCAAATCCCTCAATTTAGACTTTATAGCGTTCTTGAGTTGGTGCTTAAATATCTATCATTTGTTAGTTTTCTTGTAGGTGATTGCTATGTCTGTTGAGTTGTGACAAAGTTAAATTTAGGCAGAAGCCTGAAGACTGAAATAATGTTTTCAGAATTTTTTCCCTTTCTTGGGGGGTAAAATGTCAGCTCCACACGTTTTGATTTGAAGTGAACTATGTGAAAGTAGTTAGCGTAGAAGCTACCTAGTAGGTGGTAGTGGGATCTCAGTGCAATATGAGGTAGGTATCTTACACACTTGCTTACATTTTCCAGTTCTTAGAACTTTAAGAAAAAATAAAAACGAAAATACTAGAATTAACGATTTACAGTTATATGGAAGCAAAAAACTACACTTCTGAGCATTCTTATATTTTAAATTTATCATGTTGTTAAATGTGCAGAGGGTTATTTGGGGAGGGGAAGGGAAGAGAAGAATTACACTTGATGGGGATTTTTGCAAAAGGATTAAGAAATTTACAAAATAAACCATCGTTTCTGTTCTTTTTTTTTTAGGATCATAAAATAAAGTCCACATAAAAATGCATTTGCTATTAACTTGATTTTGAAAATCTTACTGATCTTTTTGTGTATAAGTACAAAGACTAGAGCTTTTCATATTTGACTGTGTATTCAAGTAGCAATTAAGGAATTGCATGTTTTAGGGTATTTAAAATGAGGTGTTATTTTGCTTGTAATTTTATTGTATGTGATGTGAAAGCATTATATGAAAGCTCATTCCAACACCTAATTATTAAATAAACAATATGAATATAACACACTAGGGATTCCAAGCAAGTGACATGCATGCGTGGAAGCAGCACTGGAATCATCAACTTTACAAAGCCCTGGAACATCAGTATCAGATGGGCTTAGAAGCACTTAATGAGAATCTGCCAGAAATAAACATAGATTTAATATACAAGTAAGAGTTTTTAAAAACCCAGTTTAATTTTCAGTCTATAATTTTCTAATAGTTTATATTTTAAAGTTATTTATTTGCTTTCAGACAAGGACGGTTACAGTTCAGGCCTCCTTTTGAAGAAATCCGGGCTAAATATTACAGAGAAATGAGGAGATTCATCGGCATCCCTAACCTGTTTAAGGGAGTGGGTGAGGCAGGAGATGAAGCTATTTTTTCTATTATGATTGATAGAAATGCGAGTGGATTTCTGACTATCTTCAGCAAAGCAGAAGATCTGTTTAGGAGACTGTTAGCTGTTTTACACCAGCATAAGGTATGGAACATGTAATTTTCTGTCCAGTATAATATTTCATCTGATTGAATTAGAATTAAATGTACAAACCAACAGTTCATCTTGTATAGCATAAAACAAAAATGCGGCAAACCAGAGAGCCAGCGTTGAGGATTCTTGTGCAATCCAGGTGTATGCCGCACATGAGAAAAAAGTTGCGCTAAAATTTTTTTCTCTTTGACTATTTGAAGATAGAGAAACTAGTTTTTTTTTTTTTTCCCTCTTTTTTTTTTTTTTTTTTAATGTTATGTTAACTTGGAATTTGAGGTGACTCTGTTGTGTCATTTTTAATTCCTTTCAGGAAAATACATCCTCTTTTCATTCTTCAGCTCAAGAGCAATCCATGGAGGGAAGCCCTCAAAGTTAAACTGAGATGATTTAACTACTTCCTTTTGTTGATAGGTGCATCATACCAACCAACTCTCCAAAGATAAACCTAATGGCATTCATTGCTCATTTGTATTGATCCTGAAGCATATGATTGAGAAGGCAACGCTGCTTCTGCGTTTTATTTAGTTAATGAAATCTGTGTACTTTCAGATTTGTAGCTTGCAGTAGCTCTTGGTTTTGCAAAAGTGATTTTATCTTTGTATACATCAAATTTGAGAAGGGAATCTAAGGAAAAATTTTTTTTTGCAGCCTCTTCAAAGTTTTATGATCACTGTACTTTTGTATATTAAATTGTTTTTTTCCTGTTCATTCGTTAGGCTATGAAGTAATCGTATTTACGTACTTAAACTGAAACTTACTTCCTAATAGTTGGACCCTGATTTTTTAAATGTTAAGTTATTAGTTCCATTTCTTTAATATGTTTTCTGTTCTTAAATAGGAGTGGATTGTAATTGGGCAAGTCGATATGGAAGCCCTCGTGGAAACGCATCTTTCTACTGTACATGATTGGGAGAAAAATTTTAAAGCACTGAAAATCAAAGGGAAAGAAGCAGAACGGCTTCCAAGGTATAATAGTGAAGTTAAGGTCGTGCTTGTCACAGCAGTTTGCCCCGTGGGGTAGTATGAGGACCTTCACTGGCTAGCGCTGAAGGCAGGCCATCTCCTTACCTCCGCTACAGCTGGGCTGTGGCACTTGAGAATTAGGAGTAGCTATCCTGAGACTGAAACAATCCCTTCTAGAGGCTCTACGAGCTGAGACGTAGTTAGAGTAGGCTGGAGGAAGAGGCTGCTCTCCAGATCTTGTGTGAGGATCTAGTATTGGATGCGCTTAGGCACAGTCCCAGAATGGTAAGCGTCTACCACTGGGAGCATACTGGAAGACATTTGACTAATTTTGTGCTGCGCTGCTTCCTTTCCGAATGCCCTGGGAGGTGCACCAAGTTGTTGCATCTAGACACCTTAAATGTGGAGGAGGCCCTCTGAGGGGCATTTCATGACCCAGCTGCTTGGTCATATAATCATTAATGACTTAATGTGTCCCCTTTACTCAGAAACTCGTGTCACTGGACCCACTCTATGTAACAAGCCCTGTGAAGGAAGGGCCTTGTTTAATTGTGCACATACCACCTGCAAAGAATAATACCACTTTTATTTTAATTTATTTGTTCCTTCTTTCAATAAATACCTGGTGGGGCATTTACAATATGCAAAACCTTGTCCTATGGGAGTACAAAGATGAAGACAGAGGACCTGAGATCAGGTTGCTTGCTCTCTGGTAGTGCAGTAAGACAAGGCTATTTGATGATTAAGTCAAGTACACACAGAGGTTAAGAGAGTGGACTCTGGAGTTAGATGACTCTTAACAGCTGCATGACTTTGACAGTTATCTAGACCCTGTGAACCTCAATTTTCTCAGCTTTAAAATAATTATAACTATATTATTTATCTCAGTGTTTTGAGGATTAAATGAGTAACTTCATATAAATTACTGGTACAGGGTAAATTCTCGATAAATGTTGTTATGAATTGATATTAATACCAGATAGAAAAGTCTATATTCCATATTAAAGATTGAACTAAAGGCAGTGGAGATTTACAGGAGGATGACATCCCATCTATTTATGGTGAAATCAGGGAAAGCTTCCTTAAGATAGAAATACTTGAACTAGGATTTTGTGAGTTAGATATAAAATTGTATCTTACTGTTTATTGTTTTAGTGTCTCGATAATCCGTAACTTCCTATCTTCGTTTCCTTTCTTCTGTGATTGTTTGTCCTTTCATTACAATATAGTGAATTTATTTTATAAATCTTTAAGTAGCTATGTTATATACTGTGACAAGAAAGCATGGAAAAATTTAACTATATTCATGTTGATACTTTAGTAATTCATATTGCGCTGCTTCTTTTTAAACAGACACACTGGATGATTAAAAACGAGTATTATAAAAAAATCGTGTAATGAAAAACTTCATTGTAGCATGTGTAAGGCATTTTTGCTAAATGAAATTGAAATGTGCTTAAAGATCACAATAATGCTTTCGGGTGATGTTTTAAAATGCATTACATAAAATCATGTTATAATAAGACTCTTCCTCTAGTTCATCTTTTTCATGTCAAAATATGTCCATTGGCATTTTTCAGTGCTGTCAAGGTAGACTGTTTAAATATTAACTGCAACCCCGTGAAGACTGTGATTGACGATCTCATCCAGAAGTTATTTGATACGCTTGTTCTTTCTTTGAAGAAGTCCATTCAAGGTAAGTACACTTTTAAATTTTTATAGTTATGAAATATGAATGCCAATGATGATTAAAATAAAAATCTAGAAAGTAGTATGAATTAAAATGTGCTTAAAATGGTAATGTTAATAAAGTAGGAATCTCCATGTCCAATTCCTGAGAGGTCTAAAATTGAAGACATTCTTATCACTCGCAGCATGAGCTAGTATCAGTCTGTTGCATATGTTACTGGGAAAGGCAGGTGATTCTGGCATGTTGTATTTATCCTTATCTCTTCAGTCAACTACAGGCATACTTTGGAGATACTGTGGGTTTGATTCCAGACCACTACAGTAAAGCAAATGCCACGATGAAGCCAGTCACATGATTTTTTTGGTTTTCCAGTGCATATAAAAGTTACGTTTACATCTACTGTAACCTGTTACGGGTGAAGTAGCATTATTTCTCAATAAACAGTGTACATACCTTAACTAAAAAAACACTTTATTGCTAAAAAATGCTAACCATCATCTGAGCCTTCAGTGAGTCATAATCTTTTTGCTAATGGAGTGTCTTGCCTTGATGTTGATGGCTGCTGACTGATCAAGGTGGTGGTTGCTGAAGGTTGGGTGGGCTGTGGAAATTTTTTAAAATAAGAACACAGTGAAGTCTCAACAGTGGGCTTTAAATAGTAAACCATGGTGGAAACAGATGTGCTGTCATCAGGATTTCTTGTTCCATTGATAGAGTTCAGGAAGAATAGATTCAACATAATTCTTAAGGCTCTGGGACTTTTGGAATGGTAAATGAGCATTGACTTCAGCTTAAAGGAATTAGCTGCATTATACCTAACAAGAGAGTCAGCCTGTCTTTTTTAAAAAAAGCTTTTTTTTAAAAAATTGAAGTATAGTTGATTTATGATGTTGTGTTAGTTACTGGTATAGAGCAAATTAATTTAGTTCATATGTGTGTGTGTGTATCTGTATCTGTTCTTTTTCAGACTCTTTTCCATTATAGGTTATTATAAGATACTGAACATAGTTCTTCGTGCTGTGCAGTAGGTCCTTGTTGTTTATCTATTTTATAAATAGTAGTATGCATCTGTTAATCCCAGACTCCTTATTTATTATTATTATTATTATTTTTTTTTTTTTTTTTGGCAGGGGGATAATCAGGTTATTTATTTTAAAGGAGGTCCTTGGGATTTAACCTAGGACCTAATGCATGCTGAGCACGCACTCTACCGCTGAGGTTTAGTACCCCCCCCAAACTCCTAATTTCCCCCTCCCTTCCCTTTCCCCTTTGGTGACCATAAGTGTGTTTTTTATGTCTATGTCTGTTTCTGTTCTGTAAATAAGTTCGTTTGTATCATTTTTTTAGATTCCACATATAAATGATAATCATATGATACTTGTCTGTCTTTGTCTGATATTTCATTGTGTCTATACCACATCTTTAGTCATTCATTTATCAATGGGCACTTAGGTTGCTTCCATGTCTAGGCTATTGTGAATAGTGCTGCTGTGAGCATTGGGTGCATATATCTAGAGTTTTTGGCTTTTCTGGCTATATGCCCAGGAGTGGGATTGCCAGATCATATGGTAACTGTTTTTAGTTTTAAGGAACCTCTGTACTGTTTTCCATAGTGGCTGCACCAGTTTACATTCCCACCAACAATGAAGGAGAGTTTCCTTTTCTCCACAACTTCTCCAGCATTCATTTATAGACTTTTTGATGATGGCCATTCTGACCGTTGGGAGGAGATACCGCATTGTGATTTTGGTTTGCGTTTCTCTGATAATTAGCGATGCTGAGCATCTTTTCATTTGCCTATTGGCCATCTGTATGTCTTCTTTGGAGAATCAGCCTGCCTTTTGAAGCTTTGAATCTGAGCGTTCACATCTCCTCTCTACCTGTGAAAGTCCAGATCTAGAAGGTGTCTTCTTCCAATTGAAGGCTGTTTCGTCTACATTGAAAATCTGTTTGGTGGAGCAACTTTCATTTATTATCTTAGCTGGATCATCTGGATAACGTTCTGTAGCTTCCATATCAGCACTTGTTGCGTCAGCTTGAACTTCTATGTTATGGAGGTGACTTTTGTCTTTGAATCTCTTGAACCAACCTCTGCTAGCTTCAGACTTTTCTTCTGCAGCTTCCTCATTTCTCTCAGCCTTCGTAGATTTGAAGAGAGTTAGGCCTTGCTCTGGATTAGGCTTTGGCATAAGGAACTGTTGTGGCTGGATTGATCTTCTGTCCAGATCACCGAAACTTTTTCCATACCAACAACAAGGCTGTTTTGCTTTCTTACCATTCGTGTGTTCACTGGAGTAGCACTTTTATTGTCCATTAAAAACTTTCCTTTTGGCTGTTTGATGCAGGAAGCCTGGCTTTTGGCCTCTCCCATCTTTACACATGCCTTTTTCAGTAAGCTTAATCATTTCTAGTTTTTGATTTAAAATGAGAGATGTGTTACTCTTTCTTTCACTTGAACACTTAGAGGCCTGTTAATTGGCCCAATTTCAATGTTGTTGTGTCCCAAGGAATAGGGAGGCAGAAAAGCCAGAATACATACAGCATTTTCAGTTAAGTTCCCCATCTTAAATGGGTGTGGCTCATGACAGCCCAAAATAAGTACAGTAGTAACATCAGCTCACTTATCGTAGATCACCATAACAAACATAATAATAATGAAAAAGTGAAAAATTGCCAGTTACCAAAATGTGACACAGACGTGAAGTGAGCAAATACTCAGGGCAGAATGGCATTGATAACTTGCTCCATGCAGCGTTGCCACAAATCTTCAATTTGTAAAATATGCAATATCTGCAAAATGCAATAAAGTGAAGCCCAATAAAACAAGGTATTCCTGTACTAGTTTCCAGAATATCCCAGTGTTTCTTTTTTCCTTTAAACTGAACTGTTTTAGCATTTTTAACAACATTTTTTAATTGAGTTATAGTCATTTTACAATGTTGTGTCAATTTCCAGTGTAGAGCACAATTTTTCAGTTATACATGAACATACATATATTCATTGTCACATTTTTTTTCGCCGTGAGCTACCACAAGATCTAGTATATATTTCCCTGTGCTATACAGTATAATCTTGTTTATCTATTCTATATATGCCTGTCAGTATCTACAAAAGCATATTATTTAAAAAGCTGAGTTAAAAATTTTGAGCAAAATTTACTGGGAATTGAGTACATTTTAAAATTTCTTTTCAAAATATAATGTGAAACAACCAGTTTCGTAAGAGGACATTTCTTTGCCTGTTCTATGTTTTGAATTTTGTTTTATGAAAGCAAATGATGACTTAGGATGTAATGTGTTTCATGTAGTGATTACTTCTAACACGCCTTGACTTAGAAATTATGTAATTGAATATTTTTGGTGATAATATTTCTTATATTTCAATGTTACCTATTCAGCTCGTTTACATGAAATTGATACGTTTGTTACTGAGGCTATGGAAATCTTAACAATTATGCCCCAATCTGTGGAAGAGATAGGTAATGCAAATTTACAATACAGTAAGCTTCAGGAACGGAAGCCACAGGTGAGAATCACAACGTAAAATTATTCATTTTTTTTAAACTGTACTGGAGATGTTTAAATTAGGTAATTTTATATGACTATTAAAAATACTGTATAATGTCAATATAACAAGGAAGTCCATATAATCTAGTCCAATTGCTCAGTTCATGATTGGACTCTTGATGTTATGTTGGTGTAATGAACCAGTAACAATAATTCTTTTTAATGTTTTCAGAAGTATTTGTGGTCTATTTATGATGTGACTTGCTAGAGTAAGACTAAACTTAAATTCATGCTGTTACTTCCAGGGTTGTATTTTTAGGATGCTGAAGTGTGAAGTTAGAGCTGAGTTAGGAATACACACACACACACACACACACACACACACACACACACACGATGGAGGAACTCATAATTAGAGACAAAGATAAATATTCATAAAAACAGCTTCAGAAGGCTAGAGCCTAGAATAAGCAAGTCAAAAAATTTTATAGAAAATATTATAGATGATCTTAGTTATGTTTAGAGGAAGGAGGAGAAATAATTGAAAATAGAATATGAACTTTTATGTATTCCTATTACATGAGAGACTTAAAATTGTAAAGATAGTTTAGAGGTGAGTGAAATAATATACCTTCATGGCAGAAGGAATTACAAACTTTTATATGGTAGGCTTAAGGATATAAAGGGGGTTTAAAGGCAAATAAAATAACATACTTGTCTATTAGAAGGAAGTAGCAAAAGAAAGAATGGCATTATGAGCTGTGGCAGTTAGCTAAATCAGAGGTGTGATTATGGGGGAGATGGGGATAGAACTCCAGTGTGAGACTTGGATGGATGGGAAAGTTAAATAATTGGTCTTCTTTCTTATTCTTTTTTGCTTTGCTATTGTTACCATGTGTCATTGTCTTGATGTTAAAATGCCAAAAATGAAGAAAAAATTATTCAGTTCATTCATTGATTTATATGATGAATACTTAAGAGATCACTTGATACATTCCAGGAGTTGTGCTAGGAGTTAAGAGTTGCAGCTGTGAACATGCTCTGTTCTCATGGAATTCACGTTCGTGTGTGTGTGTGTGAGAGAGAGACAGAAACATTGAGAGAGAGAGAGGCAGAGAGACACACGTAGACAGAGAGGAGGAGCTGGAGCAGTGAGAGAACGAGCATGCTCAACAGGGGATGTTTCTTAGGGTAGGTGATCACAGAGACCTTCTCAGATAGATGACATTGAACCGAGACCTGAAAGATAAGGAGCCAGCCATTCCAAGATTCACAGGCAGATTGAGCAGCAAACACGAAGATCTTAAGGTAGATAAGGAGCTTGCTATGCTTGTGGAAGAGATAGATGCAAATGTCGTCAAGAAACTTAGTTATCAAGAAAGCCATACTATTCAAGGAAGAAAATGGTTTGAGGTAAAATTGGAGAGGTTGGCAAGGGCCAGATTATAAAGGCACTTTTAGACAATCATTAGGAGTTTGGGGAGTTTTTCTGAGAGTAACAGAAAGTCCTTAGAGGAATTTAAGCAGGAAAGGGACACAATGTGGTTTACATTTTTGAAGTGATTACTCTGGCTGATCTGTAGATAGTGGATTGCAGGGAGACAAAAGTAGCAGTCTAATGTCAGTTAGTTGGATATTGCAGTTGGTAAAGAGACGACAGACGCTTGTACCTTGTAGGAGCAAAGGAGATGGAGACAACCAGAGAAATGGATGATGTATTTTAGAGGTTAGCGTCAAGGCCTTCTAATGCAATAAAAGTAGAGGGGGATTAGAGAAAGAGACGTAAACACAACTTCTAGGTTTTTGGCTTGAGTGGGAAGCGAATGGTACCATTTATTGAGATAAGCATGGCTGGAGGGGGGAGTTTGGAGTTTGGAAGTGGTGCGGATTGATGTCAGAATGAGGAATATAGAATTTCGAATAAAGGTAAAGACTAGAGATACTGCTTTGAAAGTCATCTTTATATTCAAGATATTTAAAGCCATAGGATTGAACTAGATCACCTGATTGACAACACCGTAGAGGGTATGGAATCAGGTTTGAGCATTACAAAATTTAGAGTTCAAACATAGACGGAGGTAGCAACAAGATTGATGATGAAGTAGGACGAAAGACATGAAGTGTATCATCACAAAGACTAAGAGAAGAGAAATAGATGTACGTTGGGAGCAACAACGTGGCAGGAAGCGGCACGAGACGGTATAAAGAGCGAGACGGAATCTAGGCCATGGGAGCCACACTGAGGGTCTTAGGTTTGACTTTGTGGGCCTTGAAGAGTCATTGCTGGGTTTTAAGCAGCAATATGTTACAGAATTGTGTTTTGATATGTGTCTCTGTTGGTACATGGATTTGAAGAAGTAGGAATGCATACAGGTAGGCCAGGAAACTATTGTAATGTTGTTACAGGTTGAGTGCTGTTCACAAGTATAGGAAATTAGAATCCTACTGTTTCTTCTCTCACTGATTTTCCTAGTACAGCATGGCTTCTTGGTCCATTGTTTCTCCTGTTTCTCAGGTGGAACTGATCCTGTCTAGGAATTGCAAACTGGTCGTGGAGATACACTTGAATTTTTTTGTTGTTGTCTATTTTGTATCCTTAGTGATTTTAAATACCTTTGAATGGATTTTATTGCTTTGTTGAATAGTAAAAGTACAGTATAAATTATAGGACACTTGTTTTATGGTGCTTTAAAAGGTCTAGAAGCAATTTGAGCAGATTAGCACTTAGTGACCTGCAGCCAGACGGTTTAACGGGCTGCTAATTGTACATAGTCAGCAGAGCATTTCAGGGGAATACAGGAGCTTAATTCTGTTTCTTCAGTTGTCCCTTTCTTAAGTACCTTTTTTCATGACTTTCCATTTGCTATATTATGTTGGATAATTTAGTGATTAACTAGGAACGTAAGTTAACTAATCTTAATTCTTTTAGAAGCTTCTTTAGCATTTTCTTATGAGTGTAACTCTTAAAAGAATTTCTTTGAACAGTTATAGTATTGTCTTTATATATTCATGGTTTAATTCAGTTTCATATTACTACTTTTTATCCTTTTTAACCTTTGATGTTTGAGTGCCTTAGATGACCTGGTATATAATAAGTATTAGAAACTTCAGGAATTTAGCAAATTATTTAAAAGCAAAATTCTTGATTAAAAAAGAGTAAATCATGAAACAATTTAAAATAAATAGAATTTTAACAAATTTGATACGATAGGTTGCTTTTTATAAGTTATTTCATTTAACCTTTAGATTCTGCCCTTATTTCAAGAAGCTGAAGATAAAAACAGACTTTTACGAACTGTGGCAGGTGGAGGTTTAGAGACAATTAGTAATCTGAAAGCTAAGTGGGATAAATTTGAGTTGATGATGGAAAGTCACCAACTTATGATTAAAGATCAGGTAAGAATCCTTTAGTCATTTTGTTAAAATGAAGATAATTTTTTTCACACTTAAGATTTCTTGCTTATCTTTGTTCCATGAAAGCTCAAGTTTGTAAGAATTTTATATTGCTGATGAAATTGACCTCTCTCAGTACTTCTGTGTAGTAAAACACTTTGTACAAATGATGATCTTGTCACATAATTTATCTTCACTTACTCCTACACCAAGAATGTATGTGACATTCTTTTCAGTCTTTCTTAAGAATAAATTTGTTTATATACTATGCATGGTGTCTCTGAAGGATATGGTCTGGAAGTTGTACACATCTGTTTTGCTCGTATCCTATTGGCCTGCACTTAGACTTATGGCTGCTAGCTGCACAGGAAACGGGGACATGCCCTCCTCTGTTAAGCAGCTGTGTTCTCAGGCAGAACAACGGGCAGTCATAGATCAAACTATTCTCTTACCACATTGATTTTGTTGATAGTTGTGCTGGATGCTGTTAATCACATGAGTGATTCTGTCATGATGTTTGCAGTACATCTCTTGTTATTGTTAAACTTATTGGTCTAATTTATTTTTGAGTTATTTTATTGCACTTGAAATCAGTAATTGAAAATCTTTGAAAAGCTGCTATTGGTTTTTTGACCTTTAAATAGAAAATGTTGGAAATAAAAAATTGAATATAAAGTGAGATTTTTATTTCAAATTAAATGATATAAAGTCTATTGGCTTATAGATTGAAGTGATGAAAGGAAATGTGAAATCACGTCTTCACAATTATTATCAAGAATTGGAAAAATTTAAAGCTCGTTGGGACCAACTAAAGCCTGGTGATGATGTTATTGAAACTGGCCAGCAAAATACTCTTGATAAGAGTGCAAAGTCCATAAAAGAGAAAAAAATGGAATTTGACGATCTTGAAGTCATAAGGAAAAAGCTGGTGTATGTTTTTTCTTTAAAATTGATAGTGCTCATTTTGAAAAAAAGTTTTATATTTATATGTTAAGTAGTAATGTTCTTATATCTGTTATCTTAATGTCTTTTCCTTAAAACTTTAAAACTTTCAGCAGTTTTAAAAATACCAATAGTAAGTGCTCATGCTACTGCTTCCTTAGCAGTTGTTAAATTATATAAGGATTTTAAAAGAAAAGCAAATTTCTGGTTAGGCCTAGAAGTAGTACAGGAAATTAAATTTACTTTAAAGTTAAATTAAGTAGTTGGGATACTTGGCTTTCTGTGATCTCATTATATTTAAAAATGGAAAGTTACTTTTAGAGCTTCTGAAAAATGAACCTAGCAAGATAATGAGATTTCAAAGAGAAACATTTGTTTTATGTTATAATAATACAAGATACTAAGTTTAATTATTGTTTTTGGTTTTGTCTGTTTAGACAAATGCATCCACAAATTAACTGCCTTCATGAGTGAGTGGAGGTTTTAGTACCACACTTAATAGCATTACACTGATTAGATGAAGAATAGCTTACATTCTAGAAGCTAATACTTTCAATTGAGAATAATATTAATGGATATTAATATTAATCACTTGTCACATTAATTCATTAATTTATATAATTCTGAATATTTATATATGGTATATATTATGTACATAAAATATATTTATATGTATTACTAACTTTGACTCCTTTGGAAAAAATGCATTTTAATGAACTTAGAAGCAGCCATACCTTGGTAGAAAATTCTCATATAAAGTAGGCATAGTCCCCCATCGTCTACTTCCACTGTCAGATATGTGCACATACACATGCACACACACAGGGAATCCAGTTAAATATCAATAAGTTTAACTAATTAGTAATTTAACAGTTTTTCTTTTTTTTAAAATCAATTATATTTTACTGCCTGTTTCTATAGTGATGATTGCCATCATTTTGGACTGGAAGAGCCCAACTTCTCTCTGGCATATAGCGTCTCTAAGGATATTGAGAGCTGTGCACAAATCTGGGCCCTTTATGAAGAATTTCAACAGGGATTTCAAGAAATGGCCAATGAAGATTGGATTACTTTTCGGTTTGATTCATAAACAATATTTAGATTCTTGATAATTTTGCGTGTTTTGGGGGATATAAATTTGAAGGTGCATTTCTGGTATTTTACAGGACTAAGATATACCTGTTTGAGGAATTTTTGATGAATTGGCATGACAGATTAAGAAAGACTGAAGAACATTCAGGAATGACAGTGAAATTACAAGCAGAGGTTGACAAATATAAAGTAAGATAGTTTTACTTATCCTACTATTTAAAAATGATATTTGGACCTTTCCTGTATCTTTTTATTATGTAGTGAGTGAACTGTAATTTTAGTTTATATATTTTTTAATGATTCCATTACATGAAAAAAATAGAAAATGTAGAGTAAACCATAGAAGTTACTGATATTTCTGCTACAATTTGAAAGAAGTTATAACTAAGAAACTTATGGTTAAAGTTATAAATTGCCATGTTTTTAATTTAGCAATTAGGTTATGGGTCATTTAGCATATTTAGAATATAGGTCATATCCTAAAATCATAAAAATAGAAATATTTTAGGTCATGTTTTAAAATATATCAAGCCACAAAGGCAAATTTGCGTGTATCCACAGCAATGTTTTTATTAATAAAGTTTTATACAATTCTATTTAAGAATTTGATTTCAATGTTGTTAAATAAGATAATACTAATAAAACATTTTATAAGTAATTAAAATTAAATAATAAGCATTTTGCTGATCTATGTATGCATGTGTGCATGTGTCTTTTTCTCTTTCTTTCTTTCTTTTTTAACAGACTGCAGTTCCTATCTTGAAGTATGTGAGAGGGGAGCATCTTTCTCCAGATCACTGGCTTGACTTGTTTCGCTTACTCGGCCTTCCTAGGGGAACTAGTCTAGAAAAATTACTCTTTGGTGATCTGCTTAGAGTAGCTGATACAATTGTTGCCAAAGCTTCAGACCTTAAAGTAAGAACCACTTTTATAAGTATCTCATAAATCTGACCTTTATCAACATACGATTTTGCTTTGTATTTTATTTAAATAAAACGGCAAGTTAAATTTCATTCTTCCCTTAACATAGTGACAGTATTCCGTTATTCCATAATTCCTTCATTAGTAATACATCTGAAACTATGTGGAGGGAGAGAGACAATATAAACCTCTTCTTTGAGAGAGTGGGAAAAAAACCTGAAATGAAAGATACATCTGACATTAAGAAGGGTGCCAGCTTTAATCAAAAGGCAAAAGAATACAAATCATTTTACACAAAATAGATTTATACTATGGGATATCCAGAGAACTAAGCCAGGAATCAATTTGCTAATCAGATTTAACAGTGATCTCAGGTAAAAGTAAAATCCGCACAATTCTAACTAGCAGACTTTCTATGTTGTGTTCGACCCATTCAATGTAAAAGTAAAAGGACTGGATGTCAAGTTGTCTTATGTTCAGTCTAATGTATGCACTTTGATGTTTGCTAATAACCCTGCAGTATATGTAGATAATCATGAGGCTGCAAGAGCACAGCTGCTATAGGAGGTAACTCTAGACGACTGTGAATCACTTTAGAGGTGCAGTTAAGTTACAGTAAAATTGCTGAGGTCTGCAAAATATTAAATAAGCCAGACTGTTTTTGTGTTTTGCAGTGGATGCTTAAGTTTTGTTTTTTTAGAAGTAAAAAGCATAAGGCAGAACGTTGTATATATTCTGACAGTGTGAACCTGGATACTTAATCTCTGATATCCCTTGATATATTAGTCAGTAATTCTCTTGGATTGCATGTAAAATATATCCATTTACATTTTTTTTGCCTTATGGTGAAAAGCCAAATAAAAATATATCTTCTTATAAAATAGATATCTTGTAATTTATTTATATGATAATGTTGAAGTAATAAATATGGATGTTTTGTGTTAAATAGGATTTAAATAGTCGGGCACAGGGTGAAGTGACAATCAGAGAAGCTTTACGGGAACTTGATCTTTGGGGAGTTGGAGCAGTATTTACCTTGACTGATTATGAAGACAGCCAAAGTCAAACTATCAAGCTAATTAAAGACTGGAAAGACATAGTCAATCAAGTTGGAGATAATAGATGCCTTCTTCAGTCCTTAAAGGATTCTCCTTATTATAAAGGATTTGAAGATAAAGTGTCAATTTGGGAGAGAAAACTTGCAGAGTTAGATGAATACCTACAGAATTTAAACCATATTCAGAGAAAGTGGGTGTATTTGGAACCCATTTTTGGCCGTGGAGCATTGCCAAAAGAACAGACACGCTTCAACAGGGTTGATGAAGATTTTAGGTGAGTACAACTACATAAGAGAAAGACATACATGACAGTTTTTGATTCATATTGTGAGGTGGTTAATACAAGCTAATTACTTTTACATCATTAGCATCATCTGTTTCCCTTCCACTCATTGACTTACTGTCTTTGTTCATCATTCAAATCTCAGCTCCAATTACTTCCTCAAAGAAACCATTGGTTAGGGGTTGCCCCATTAGCAACTCTTATAATACCCTGTTAGCATTTTCCTTGTTAGCATTTATCATACTTCTGTTTGAATATTTGGAGAAATTATTTAATATCTTTATCACTGAGCCATTATCTTTGTGAGGTAGGATTTAATATTTGTTTAGTGAATGAATGAAATAGGACGATGTGCGATGATGGAGGTTAAAAGTGGTAACGGGATACTAATTTTTAGCATTATTTATTAGAAGCATGATGCATTGCTGTTAAACGTTACTGTTTGTTTAAGGTAGTCTCCATATCGCTCTTTCAGCCAAAACCTGTTAAAATAGATGTGAAAATAACTTTTCTTTTCCTTCTGCAGGTCAATAATGACCGACATCAAGAAAGACAGTAGAGTTACAACGTTAACTACTCATGCAGGAATCAGAAATTCTCTACTAACGATACTCGATCAGCTCCAAAGATGTCAGAAATCATTAAATGAATTTTTGGAGGCATGTTTTTAAAAAAAATCTTTATGTAATAAATTATAAAGTACTGTAATATCTTAATGATTTGAAAAGGGAAGACTATTCTTCTTGTTTTTATTTTATTTCTTTTTAGGAAAAACGCTCAGTGTTTCCAAGATTTTACTTTATTGGTGATGATGACTTATTAGAAATACTGGGCCAGTCTACCAACCCATCAGTCATTCAGTCTCACCTTAAGAAGCTGTTTGCTGGTAAGATTGACCATTTACTCAACAGATATTTCTTGTTTCATCTATTGACCAGGTGTAATATTAGGCTCTTAGGCAGACTATTCGTTAAAATACAGATCATACACTCAGAGAACTTAGTTTAGGGGGTGAGGCAAGCTAGTAAGTTAACGAATATAATACGTGACAGTTTTTATGATTGACGTAAGTATGTGGTATTATAGCTGCATCTGTGAAGATATTTAGCTTGGTTTTGGGGCATGAAAAGATGACATCTCAGGTGAGATCTAAAGAATGTATAGTTTCTAGCTAGAGGAAAAAAATGAGGAGGCAGGGGGAATAGGGTGTGCGGAGGTCTGGAAGTGAAGGAGAACATATCCCTTCATTACTGAGCTTCAGGTCTCCCACATGACGTTCCAGTGGAGATTCTCAGTAGGCAATTATTAGCAGAGTTACCTGGGATGGAGATGTAAAAATTGGGAGTCATCTTTATATAGATAATAATTAAGCTATGGAAAGGTAAGATTGCCTGGTTAAAAAAAAAAGTATAGAATAATAGTGCATATGACAATATTCTTTCATTTTGTTGAATCACTTTATTTGGTTAATTGCATATGGAATTGATTTTTTACAAAAACTGATGATTATTTTTCTCGAAATACTTCATTTTTTTGGGAAAAGAGCTATATTTTTCAAATAAACTTTAAGAAGTAAGACATTTTCATCATCTCTTACATGATCAGGGATCAGTAAACTATAGGACCACAGGCCATATCTGGCTCACTGCCTGTATTTTTGAAAGTAAGATTTCGTTGGAAGGAATACAGCCGTGCCCATTACTGTTTATAGCTGCTTCTGTGCTACAGGTGTAGAGCTGAGTAGTTGTCACAGAGACCTTATGACCTGTAAAAACCTAAAATCTTTACTCTCTGCTTTACAGAAGTATTTACTTAACTACGATATATCTGAAGCTTATTAGAGTGCTTATATCTGTAACTGTGACTTGGTGTGTGGGAGGTGGTAGAAAAAACTCCTGCAATCAGAAAGCTTACTTTGAAGCTCTACCTCTACTATTTATTAGTTATTAATTTACCTCTCTGAAATCTAGTTTTCGTCTTTAAGTTGGGAATAATAACTTACAGGGTTTTTCTGAAGACCAAAGAAGGTTATGTGTTTTAAGGTTTTTTATGTCGTATAAAGTGAGTGCAAATTTTGGGGAAGGGAAGTCCTGTTTACCCTCCCCTTTTCCTCTTATCTTTTTGTCTCATATCATATAAGGGGCATCAGTATGTGTTCTTATGCACTCATTTGTGCCTGACTTTTTTTGCTCATCATAATGTTTTCAAGATGCATACAACTATATTTTGTTTTTATTGTTGAAAATCGTCAGTTGAATATATATCAGTGTCTCCATTCACCTGTTAATGGGCAGTCAAGTTTCCAGTTTTTGGTTATGAAAAGCTGTTTTATTACATTATATAGTTGAATTAATGTAATTCTATTCCATTATAATGTGTATTATGTGATATACATTATGTATTATGTGGCAATCATATACACTGCCTAATAATTAAGCCTTTACTGCTTTTGTGTTTAAATTGTTGCTTTTGTATTATAGGTATTAACAGTGTGTGCTTTGATGAGGAGTCAAAGTATATAACTGCCATGAAATCTTTACAGGGAGAAGTTGTTCCTTTTAAAAATAAAGTTCTTCTGTCAAATAATGTGGAGGTAAGTACTTTTTCAAGTGTAAAAGTGAAAAGGATTAACTATATGAACTTTGTATCAGAAGTAACTTAGTCAACTTGTAGAGTACGTTGGTTAATTTAGGCCTTTTAGGAAACTCATATCTTTAAAGAAATAATTTGTTATGTTTGACATTAGAGAGAATATGGATTTTTATTCTTTGGAAAGAAGCATGTAATTATGAAAAAACTTCTGCTTTGGAGCCAAAAAGACTCTTGGATACTCATTTTATCTCCACAACTTATTAGCTATATAACTTAGTCTCACTTAGCTACAGAATGGGAGTCTTACTAGCTGTTGCAAAGACTGTTTTGAAAATTAAATGAGATCACTGGCTTTAAGTACACTATACTGTTTGGAACATAAGTGCTAATAAGTTTGTGTTCTCTTTTTTCTTTAAAATCTGAGTTGTATGAGATGTTTTAATTGAACGAGTAAACTTGAGGCTAGTGCATTACGGAACAACTGGTTAACCGGTTCTGCAGGACTAGGAGTGAGCTGTCAAAGGCCTACACACTTACACAGCTACAACCAAACAGCAGTGGGGTGTACCACACTGAGCTGTGATTATTAGGTTCCAAAATTATCTTCCAACTGGAAGATAAGTCAGGGCCGTGCCTTATCTATACAGTTTAGTAAAATGCCCATTTCTGGTTAGGTCGCAACATTTTATTGGATGTTGAGTATATAAATGGTGGTGATTGAAAGTATAGAAGTTTTGTTAAGTAGCTCCCACATTTGATGAAGAGTTTTGTTTTTGTCGTTTTTGGATTCCTTTCTTGTAGTCTTGCTGGGACTGGATGAACAGAGAGAGAAGGAGCTTTTAGCAGCTGAGCTGGGGCAGTTTTGCCAGCAGAGGAGAACGGGGAGCTCTGGAAGCTCCTGTGACAGCGGAGCAGGGGTCTGCTGCCGCGTGCTGTGAGCTTCTCACTCTTGAGCTGCAGTGGCTTTCGAGCTGCAGTGGCTTTCGAGCTGGGCACAAGTTCATGCTATTTTTAATACTGGAAAGTGCTCTAAAGATAAACAAAAAAAAAGCTAGAACTTAAAGTAGGTGATGAAGAAAAGCTATTTAAGTTTGTAGTTTTTGCCCTTATGTTTTATTGCAAATGATAGTCTTAAAGTTAAGTAGTGATCCTTAAGCATTCATTGCTATTTCCATCAATTATCATTATTTTAACTTTAGTTAACTTTTATTATTTTATTTACAATCAAATGAATGAAAAATGTATTGTTTTGACTTTGAAACAAAATTAGTTTGGTTTGAAGAGGCAGCTTAAGTCCTCAAATGATTTAGCTCAGCCTAATGAAGCTCTCCTTTCCAGTCGTTACAGCTTTCTGCCTCTGAGATCATCAGGCTAGTGTGAGCCACGGGACACAGCTAGTCACTGTGGCGCTAATTTATTGGCCCAACTACCTGGTTTGATTTGTCATAATGAGAAAATGAATGGATTACTTCTTAAAAATGTTCATTTTTTTTGGTTTGTATAGCTGATAGTGATAGCTAACCACAAATTTTTGAGTTTTCACACTTACTGTTATCCTGAGAGATGAAAAAATTATTTTCTTCAATATATTTAAATCATTTATTGATTAAAAAAATTGCGTGCCAGGGGGAGGATATAGCTTTGTGGTGGAACGTGTGCTTGGCATGCACGAGGTCCTGGGTTTAATCTCCAGTACCGCTGTTAAAAAATAAATAAATAAATAAATAAATAAATAAATAAATAAATAAATACCTAATTGTCTCCCCTGCCAAAAAAAAAAAAGCATGTCATATAACATATTTTGGGAGTGTGAGAGTAAATAAGAAACTATAACCTTCCCCCTGAAATAAATAGGGTCATTAGACTATATATTTGTTTTATGGCTTGTGTAATAAGAAATAGTATAATCTCTAATTTTATTTTCAGACTTGGTTAAATGATTTAGCCTTGGAAATGAAGCGGACTTTGAAAGAGTTGCTGACGGAATGTGTTACTACTGGACGGAGTTCTCAGGGTGCAATCGACCCCTCCTTCTTCCCTTCCCAGGTAAGGGGACTTGTGTCTGGAGTAGAGGTGGGCGTGGCGTCACTGGAAGATCCCTGACCTAGAGGTCCGGCGGCTCAGACAGCCGGCATCCTTGTTCTCCCTTTATCTGACAGTTAACTTTGACAAATTGCTTAACTTCTGATTCTGAGTTCCCTCAGCGGTAAAATGTGAGGGAGGAATTGCAGAGAGTGAAGCTCTCCTCCGGCTCCATCAGTCAGCTGTGATTCACATGCTTTCGCGCAGAAGGCTTGCTGACATCTGAGCAGCCCAGGCCAGCGGGGAACGGAGCTGGGAGGCAGAATTGGTCCTCTAGTAGTTTCTGTGTTCCAGACGATTGGTCTGTTGTTGATGGAGGCACAGGATCTATAACACTGTCCCCCACCCTTCCCACGGACTCATCTGAAGTTGGAGCTGGCAGGAGTTTTGCAGATTTAGTGTAGGTCTGAAACAGTCACAGCACTGAACTAGAGCTTTGGCAGGGAGGCAGAGAGCTAGGATGCTGGGTTGGCATAGAGAACACTGCAGCTCAGTGTTCACAGGAAACATGGGATACTAGGTATGTGTAGACCAAACTCACTCTGGTCCCTGTTAAAGTCTAGCACTAAGCCTGGGGTTAAGTGTCCTGCCGTGTTCAGGGTTTATTTTATTGCCAGTTGAGACTAATACTGTAGAATTAGGGTATCAGGAACTTTAGTTTTTAAGGACCATGAAAGGCAGGCACTCACATGTTCTGATTTCTCATAGGAGAAGCTACCCAATTGTTATTTGCTTTTCAGATTGAAATAGGTAGTAGTTATTAGAGCAAGTTTTTGTTGTTGTTGTTGTTGAGTTGTAGTCAGTTCACAATGTTGTGTCAATTTCTGGTGTACAGCACAATTTTTCAGTCATCCATGATAATACATTTATTTATTTTCATATTCTTTTTCACCGTGAGCTACTACAAGATCTTGAATATATTTCCCTGTGCTATGCAGTATAAACTCGTTTATGTAGAACAAGTTTTTGTGTTGGTTCTTTTAAAGCGCAAGAAGTTAAATAGGAAACTTGGAACATTTTAGCTTCTTAGACTATTTATCATTCATATCATTTGGATCTTTGAGCATTTTAACTCAAACTAAAATATATTTTTAAAAAATGTTAAGTTCTTAGAGAAAAGTAATCACCAAAGAATAATAATGCCACTGCATAGTCAGAGTTAAGCTGCTTTTTTACCTCTGGAAATGTTTCCCAGTACTCTGTGAGCTTCCAGGTAGTATTTAAATTGAGTTAGAATAAAATACACAATATTGAAAAATATACAAAAGTAAGAATTGCACAATAATTGCATTTGGGAAATGACAGTTGTATGGGGGGATATACTGGGAGCTACAGGCTAAAGAAAGTTGATGAATTTGAGCCTGAAACTTACTTCTGGGCTCTGAGCAGTCATGTAAAAATGTGAACTACTGAAAACATAAACAGTTCATTATCTACCAAAACAGAATTCTAGTTTATTAGCAGTTGATGTTAAGAAAAATTCATCTCAGGAACATCTATGTAAGAGGATTGGGTAGTGTAACAGGATACGTGAATGTCTCGTACAGGTAACTGTATACTGTTAATTCAGTTCTCTGAAGACGTTTTTGTAAGGACCTGAAATAATGTAGAAAAGGCATTTTCTGGTCTGGGAAGGTGTCAGCACGATAAAGTAGAAAGAATCTGACAGACCTTGGTTCAACTCCTGCCTTTGCCAGTTACACTCTTGAGTGATTCTTTTTGACACGTAGTTAAGAGGGTTTAATAATACCTACATGGCAACTCATTTCGAAGGTTAAATCATACAGTGTTTACAGAGCACTCTTAGTGACCATTACATTTTAGGTAATTAAAATGTTGGTGTCTGTTCAGATATTTTAATGATAATGTGACAAGATTGTATTGTATCATTTTTGTTAGCCTGTCACAGAAATCATATAGTTGACTGTTATAAATGCACAATATCTCAATTTTTAATACAAAAATTCAGTAGTATTGCCTGAAGGAAAATCCAAGTGAGTATTAGTTTTGAGGTGGCAAGTGAACATTTTCATGTGCAAATTAGAAAGCAAAATCTTTTCTCAGAAAGTGTATTTGGATTTGTTTCAATGCTTCACCATATACTTGATTAAAGAACTTGATGAGTTTTGTACTGCCAAGTATGAGAGATGACTTTGACCTGAAAGTTACTAATTTGCTTTGTCTTTCATTAAATAACCTGAATATGATATTTCTACAATGTCTTAAGTTAGAATATGAGCGGCTTAGCCTGCTCTGTTAAGTTGTAGAGTGTATATATAGATGATTAATGAGTCAGTCAGATAAATAGAGGCATTTGATGATTTTTCTGGGTGATATTATCAGAATAAACAATCTGTTCAATAGTAATTGGTCAGTAGGTTTGGTGTTTATATTTGATGATGGATCATATGTTTAGAGTAAAGGAGGGTACTGGTTTTCCGTGTTCATCTCAGAATTGTATTGAAGTATTAAAAGTTTTCAAAAGCTGGTGTTTAAATGTATAATTTGCTTTGTCAGTAACCTTGCTCTGTTGGTACTATTATACACAATCTCTCAAAGAGTGTTAATATTTCATGTTTTATATAAACATGAAGCTATCTGTCTTGGTCCCATATTTAGTTTCTATTTATGGGTATTAGACTGAAATTGACAGGTACTTTTTAAATTTGTTAATTTAATTTTGGAGGGATAATTAGGTTTATTTATTCATTTATTTTTTAATGGAGGTATTGGGGCTTGAACCCTGGACCGCAGGCATGCTAAGCATGCACTCTACCACTGAGCTATACCCTTCTTCACAAGACAGATCTTCATTTAAGATAAAATAAGGATTTTGAAATTCCAGACTTCAGTAGCATACTGGGAGATTATTTTGGAATGCTACAAGAGTACCCTTTTTATTAAATAGAATGCATCATACTCTGATATCTTTGCATCTCACTGGTTGAAAAGAAGCCATTCATGAGGCGAGTCATGGGAAGAAAGTACAAAGGCACTTAGGTTATAATAAGCTTGGTGGGTTCTAAGACCTGAAAATGAGCTTATCGAACAGTACAGGAGGAGTTCTGAGAAGTATGCTGGAGCTGCATCACACAGTGCTTCTTCTACAAATGTATTGCTCTGTTAGTATTTGAGGTGCCAGTAAGACATTCAGGTAGAGGGATCCAGTGTGCAACTGGAAATTTGGAAAAGTATCTTTCCTTAAATTTTAAAAAAATTTCTCAGTAAATTCACCTTTTAAAAATAATTCTTCTCTTGTATGCTTTATTCTTTAGATATTATGCTTGGCTGAGCAGATTAAATTCACTGAAGATGTGGAAAATGCTATCAAAGATCATAGTCTTCATCAGATTGAAACACAGCTGGTGAATAAGTTAGAACATTATACAAACATTGATACAAGTTCTGAAGATCCAGGAAATACTGGTATGGAAAAATGTTCCGTTTTCTCCCTACTTCTGGGTTATTTGAACTTTTTTTTTTTTTTTGGTATCCTATCTTAATTTGTCTATTGCGCTTTTTTGTCTATCAATTATCTGTGTATCTATTTTGGAGATTAGGAATTTCAGTATACATAGATTTATATTATACTTAGAATCAATAATTTACTATTTTAAATAGAATGTAGAAACCTCACCACCATATAGGTTTCTTTATCCCCTTCTTATGTTGTAGTTTGTATATATTATAAGACAACGATTTACATTGAAAACTCCATAGGATTATGTTATACGTTTTGCCTTTAACCATCAAACATATTTTAAAGCACCTGAGAATAGTCTATTATATTTACCTAGATGCTTACCATTTCTGTTGCTCTTCCTTCTTCCTGATGTTCCACGTTTCCTTCTGGGATCATTTTCTTTGCTTGAAGAACTTCCTTTAGTGTATCTTTTAGGGCATGTTTGCTGGCTGTGAATTCTTACAGATTTTCTTCGTTTGAGAATGTCTTCATTTCACCTTTATTGTCTTTTCTGATATGAATTGCATTTTTTTGTTTTTTTGCATGTTGAATGATTTTGGATTATATCCTGGACATTATGAATGTTGTGTGATGAGGCTGAGTTAATTGTTAAATTTTCTGGATAATGTTGATATTTTCATGTTAGCAAGTGATCTTTTTGGGTTCTGGCCACAAGTTTCGACCAGCTTTCTGTGGATTGTGGTTCCTTTGTCAGCTCTGTTTTTAGAGTCTTTGCAGTTGTCTTCAGATCTTGAGATCTTCAGGTCTTTCCCACGTGTGGGCCCCCTAGTGGTCAGTTCTCAAAGGGGCCAAAGTACAAAGGCACTGAGATAAGCTTGGTGGGTTCTAAGACCCGAAATAGGCCTAGAGGAGTTTCATGCTTAGGAGGAGCTCTCCTGCACAGCTTCAGGCTGAGCCCAGGGGTTCAGAAATACGTTTATAGGGTCGTTTTTACAATCTCCTCCCTCTCCACGATCTTCTCAGTGGTTTTGTGGTCCCTTGGGCTTCTGCTTTGGTCTTCTGGCCAAAAAGCTGAAGTTTCATGCACGCTTGTCTCCTGCATGCTCTCTGTGACTGCGCCCATGTCTTGAGCCAAATGTTGGGAGAACAAAGAAAGAGAAAAAGAGCAGCAGGGGTTTGTCGTGCTCTCTTGGGATCATAGCTCCTCTGATCAGAGGAAGGATTCCTTCCTTCAGAGTTTTAGGCACTCCTGGGTCTCAGCTGCCTGCGCTGTGGCTACCAGGAGACTCCTTTTCTGCTTTTCAAGCCTGAGCTAGAACCTTCTGGAGTGTTCTCTGTCTACACAAGTCTGGGTTTCTGGCAGCACTGGGTCCAGGCCTAGGGATACCAAAGAAGAAAAAAAAAGAAAGAAAAAGGTAAATTCACCACTGGTTTGGTGGAGCTTCTGATTCTGCCCTTCCCCAAGTTGCCTGATACTCTTTCCTTTTTCAGAGTCCTTAATAGCAGTTCAGTGCGTGTTGTCCGTGTTTTACACCTGCGTTCAGAGGGGATGCAGGCTGAGTGTGCTTTCTCCTTTGCGTAAGGAGGGGAGCCCCTCTTCTATTGAATTTTGATGCCTTGGTTTTCACACACAAAATTCTTACTTCTTATTGGTAGATTTGTCAGCTTTTTGACTTACATGATACATATTTACTGTACCATTCAAATGTATGATGAAATTGTCATTTAAATTCATCAAGGAATCACCTGTATTTATATAATTGTAAGGTCCATAAGTCACAGGCTAACATTTTCTTCATTATTTTAAATTGTATACAGAATCTGGCATTCTGGAGCTTAAGCTTAAAGCACTAATTCTTGATATCATTCATAATATTGATGTGGTGAAGCAGTTAAACCAAGTTCAAGTTCATACAACTGAAGACTGGGCTTGGAAAAAACAAGTTAGATTCTATATGAAAAGTGATCACACATGTTATGTTCAAATGGTGGATTCTGAACTTCAGTATACTTACGAGTATCAGGTATGACATGTGGCAGAAATGTTTAATTTTTCCAACTAGAAATTATTTACTTTAAAGGAAATTTGCTATTGGAGGAAAGAGTTATTTTTATTTCAGTTGTAATTTTGAGGAATTATTTTGTTATTGTCTTCCTGTTTCATTATAATTAAGAAGATGTTAATCGGAAAAAATTCTATTTCAAAAAAGTTAAAATAATGGCAGTGTTTTACTGAATTCTCTAAATGTATCTTTTCTTAAAGTAGTATTTATTTATATAGAATTTGAAATATGTCTTTAATCCAAGGAGAAATATGCAACCTCAGGAAACAGTTTGGTTTGTGCCTTCTTATACAAGGCCCAAATTAGTACAATTGAAAATGTGTTAAAATATGTTTGCTAAATGCTTTCAGTTAGTAAGGTGAAAGAATTTTCAAGCAAATAACCTAGCTCATGTAACTGGTTCTCAAAAAAAAAAAAAGCCTAGCTGTATCCTCTGCCTTTTTCCATCACAGTGACTCAATCATCAAAGTGCATTTGACATTTATGTTAATAAGCATATGTCAGGAGAGTTGCCAGCTGGATCTTTCAAAAAGGAAATGTCCTTGCAGACCCAAATCTGTCTACCTAAATTAAGGAAAAACTCTGTAAGATGCAACTGGGATTAGCATCTATTTCCCCTAACATTTAGGAGAAATTTTGAGAATTACTTGATTAGTTAAAATTACTAATTTCATAAACATTTTTCCAATTAATTACACTTTGAAGTCTCCAAAGTAGTTCTGATTTGTGAAGATCGTAAGATTCAAGGATATAATATACATGAATTTTAAAATACGAAATAGAATGATTATTGTATATAATTGTATATAATCATATTGTAAAGTGTATAATTGTATATAGTTTCTGGATTTGTCTGCCTTAGAGGTATATCTTTGTGATGTTATCAAGAACTTGAGAGACTATTTGGAAAACCTAACATATCAATTGGGGATGGAATAAAATACATGCTGGAGAAATAACTAAGTTTAATTCTAGTTTGTGCTTTAGAAAATTTCTTTCACTAAAAAATTCTGGGTGTTTTTCTGTGGTAACAACTTTAACCTATTTGTTGCTTTTTAAACTTTTTAACTAGAATCACACAATATATACTATTTGTAAATGTTGAATAGAACATGAATATTTGAATTTTCTATTTCCCTTGTGTAGGGGAATGCTCCCAAGCTGGTTTATACTCCACTGACTGACAAGTGCTACCTAACTCTCACTCAAGCCATGAAGATGGGACTGGGAGGAAATCCTTATGGGCCAGCTGGAACTGGAAAAACTGAATCAGTAAAAGCTTTAGGTGGACTTCTTGGAAGACAAGTTTTAGTTTTTAACTGTGATGAGGTAGAATAAATAATTATCAAACTATATACTAGCGTGTTAGATGTTTGGAATAGTTTTCACGTACTTATATGAAATGCTCTATTTTTAAATTGCTCTACTTTTAAATCACTTGAAAGCAGAATTTGTTTTATTTGAAAACCACAATGGAGAGAGGTTGCACATAGTGTGGTCCAAAATCTTTTCTAAAGAGAACTATTGCAAAGAAATAATTTGGCATTCAGAATGAAGATTTACGTTAGAGTGTAGAAAAGAAATTTTTGTAAGGTGAATAGTGAATAGAAAAAGAATCTTAAATTCATTTAAAATGACCATTTTCAAAACATTTTGTGTAGCATTTGTGTTTTGACTTAAAGAATAACTAAAAATCTTGTGTTTGTTTCTATGTACTTTTCAAAACACTTTCACATGAATTATTTTGTTTATTCCTTGAAACCACCCTGGGTTTTGAAAGAGTAGCTGTTTAATCTCTACTTAAAAAAGAACAAAAGAGGCACAGATGGGTGAAATAATTACCTTCTCACTAAGTGATAAAGTAGTAAGTTATTATTAGATTTTAATTAATTTTTTAATGAATATACTTTTTATTGTTATTTTTAAGGGCATCGACGTGAAGTCAATGGGCCGAATATTTGTTGGTTTGGTCAAGTGTGGGGCCTGGGGTTGTTTCGATGAATTCAATAGACTGGAGGAATCTGTACTGTCAGCAGTTTCTATGCAAATCCAGACAATTCAAGATGCTTTGAAGAATCATAGAACTGTATGTGAACTGCTTGGCAAGGAGGTATAGAATACACTGGGGATTTAAGGAATTAAAATATTTTAAAAGACTTTGCGTTACTCGTGCTCAGGCAAATATTCCATCTTTACTTCTCCTGACACCCCTGTTTCTAATCTGTGACCAATGTGTTAAATCTTTTTTACCTGTCTCTGGGATGTCTTACCCTTTTCTGTCCTACCTCCACCATTCATTCATCTTCAAACTTTCAATATTGAACAATACAGTTAAATAATACTTGCTAATGTTGATCGAGTTCTTTGTGCTGACACTTGGCTTAGTGCTTTAATGTATTGTTTCATGTAGTGCTCACCACAGTCCTTTGAATTAGGTACTAAATGTGTACTTTTTTGTTTTATGGATGAGGAAACTAGGGTTTGATGAGTTAAGAGTAAGTAGTGGAGCTGGGAGTTGAACCCAGGTCTGTCTAATTCTGAAGTTCATGTTTTTAATCACTATTCTGTATGAACTTTAAAACAGTGACCCTCACTAGTCTTCTGTTCTTCACTTCTCCCATAGGAGATAAACATTGTTGTTATTAGAATATAAACTTGGTTGTGTATTAAATATAAATTTCTATGTATAGTGTATAATGCTGAACACGCTGTAAGGTAAAAGAACTGTGATCTTACCCTCTTCTTATCCATAGTAACATTTTCACAATACAAGTTTTTCAGGGGAGTCCAATAAGGGAAGACCAATTCTAAATGGCCTGTTACTTACATCATGTTTAAACTTTCTTCACCGAGAAAAGAGAAACTACTAAGTTTTTAACTCTTTGTATCAAAATTTACTTTCTTCCCTGTTTGTGTTTTTTCATTTCCTCCTCTTAGAAAGAAATAATTATCCTTTCCACCAACGCAGGCTACTCTTGCCACCTGTGCTTTGGAATCTTCTCCCTGGGGACCTTCTCTTCAGCCTTATCCCCTTCCTTCCTCCACTCATTTCTTGTGGACTTTTGAACATATTCATATATTTTCTTTCTTAATAATACATAGTATATATAATGATATTATAATATTTAATGTAATTAAAACGTAAACAAACCTTCGTTTAATTCATCTTTCCTTCAAACCGTGCTCTTTTCTCTCCTTGATAGCCAGGTTTTTACCCCGGGTTTTTCTACTTCCTCATTGCTCTTCATTGTTTTCACATTCTGATTCTGATTTTCTACTCTTAGTGCTTTGTTAAATGCTCCTACTCGGTACTTCCATGATATTTCGCTCTTCACTGTCATAGCATTTATCACACTATGATTGCTTCTAATACTCAATTGACTCATAAACTCCAGAAGGGCGTAAAGAGTTACTAACTTTAGTTCTGAGTTGTGTTACCTCTGCATACCTGGCAAAGTGCCTAACGCGAGGAAAGCTTTTAGTGAGTATATGTTGAATGAATGAGTAGATGTTCAAACTAGTTGTCATCTCTTAAACTTTTAGCCTCAAAAAACTGATTATGAATGTAGTATGGTTCCTAAGGAGTTTATTATATGTTGAGTAAGGAAATGTTTAGCACATTAGTAGTTATTTTTTGCTAAGGTTTAAGATGTGTGTGTAGAAGTATGTCATTATGTTATTGAAACTTCTATTGGAAATACGTTTTACATTACAGTTTCAAATATTTGATGCCTATGTTTTAAATTATTATTTCAGGTCGAAATAAATTCTAATTCTGGAATTTTTATCACTATGAATCCTGCTGGGAAAGGTTATGGAGGAAGACAAAAACTACCTGATAATCTTAAACAGCTTTTCAGGCCAGTAGCCATGTCTCGCCCAGACAATGAGCTTATTGCAGAAGTTATTCTCTATTCAGAAGGCTTTAAAGATGCTAAAGTGTTGGGCAGAAAATTGGTAGCTATCTTCAGTCTATCCAGGTGAGTTTTCCTGTTTTAAATATTTTTATATTTTGTGGTTCCAGTGATTAATCATGGTTATTAGTGACCATTTTCCACATTTGTCCAATTTACCTATTCAATAATATTCTTATTGGCGACTGTATTGTACTTAAGCTGTTGATAGGGAAGATTTTAGTTTTAGTTGATAGGAAAGATTTAGATTTTAATTTTAGAATAACATGAGACTCAAAACTATTTGTTTTCATAAATACTGTTAATTCGATTTCACCTTTTTTCTGTGAAGTATTTTTATTGGAGTACTCCAGTTAAATGATACTCACTAAACTAATTTACCACTCAAAACCTACTGTTCTTTCACAATCTTTCACAATTTTTCCTACGTGTGATATCTAGTATTAGAGATTGACTTTTAGCTTCTTTGGGCAACCTAGAATTCTGATCTGTATCACATAAGAGAAGGAACTAGAGTATCAGGGATTGAGAGCAAAAGGATCAGTTAAAGACTTCAGGAGTAAAAAGTAAGAGGTAATTATCATTTAGTACCTTCAGTAAGATGATTAGCCAGTTCATGAAAGGTTTATCCTGATCCTTGAGAACCCTCCTTCTTTAACGCTTTACTTGAGTGATCTTTTTGTGTTGATTGGTTCCTTTTTATAAATTAATGTAATATTAGGACTTATTTCTACATGTTAATAGTTATATTCTGTATTTCTTTTAATGTAACAGAAAGAATTTCTTATGCTACTTGATGCTTTATGATTTCCATGTCTTTACTTAAGGGAACTTTTGACACCTCAGCAACATTATGACTGGGGTTTGAGAGCTTTGAAGACAGTTCTGCGAGGAAGTGGAAATCTTCTTAGACAGCTGAAGAAAACTGGTGTTAAACGGGAAGGTATGATTCATTACCCCAATTATAGTCTAAATATTTTAAAACAAGTTTTAATTTAGTTGTAGATTTATGCAAAAGTTATAAATATAGTATATAGGGTTTCTGAATACTGTGGCCCCCCATATATATATTTCTCCTATTAACATCTTACATCAGTGTGGAACATTTATTAAAACTAGTGAACCAATATTGATACAATATTTTTAAATACACTCTATAATTTATTTAGTTTCTCCCTGGTTTTTACCTTATGTCTCATCATAACTTTTACACATGCATTAAATATTAAATATTTGTAGTATATGGAGGAATAGTTTAATTTACTTGTTCTCAATCTTTAATGTGCATTAGAATCACCTATAGGCTTTTTAAAACAGATTGTTGGACCCAATCCACAGTGTTCCTGATTCGGTAAGTCTGAAGTAGAGTCTAAAAATTTGTCTAGTCTTAAACCAAGAACAAAAACCTTAGAAACACATAGGGATTTTCTCTTCCATAGTATACCAAACAAAATTACCCTTTAAAGAAATATCTTAATATGATTAAAAAAATACCTTTTAACATGAGAATATTTTTAGATTCACAGTAAAGCTGCAAAGTTAGCATTTCCTTTTTTTTTGTCTTATTTGCCATGGTACGTTTGTCAAAACTGGGAAACTGAGGCTGGTCCATTACTGTTTACTAAACTGCAGACTTCCCTTGGATTTTACCTGTCCTATCATTAATGTGCTCTTTCTGTTCCAGGGTTGAATCTCGGGTGCCATGTTGCATGTAGTTGTCTTGTCTCCTTAGTCTCCTCTGCTCTCTGACAGTTTCTCAGTCTTTTTGTTTTCATGACCCTGAAAGTCTTCAAGAATACTAGTCAGATACCATGTAGACTCTTCCTCAGTCTGGGTTTTTTCCCCTGATGTTTTACTCATGATTTGACTGAGTTATGAACATTTGGAAAAGTACCACAGAGGTGGAGTGCCCTTCTCGTTACATCATTTCAGTGGGTACATACTAACCATGTAACATCACTGGTGATGTTCACCTTCGTCACCTATCTTAGTGCTTGCCAGGTTTCTCTGCTGTGAAGTTATTACTTTCCCCTTTCCCTGCTCTGTTCTTGGAAAGCCATGTACTAAATCTAGCTCACCTTCAAAGTGTGGAGGTAAGGATTAAGCCCTACTCCTTAGTGGGGAGAATATCTGCCTGTTATTTGAAACTCTTCTGGAAAGATTTGTCTCTTCTTCCCCATTGATGTGTTTATTAAATCATTTATTCAGATAAGTATGGACTCATGTATATTTTATTATACTTTACCACTTTTTTTTTTTCCTATGTATATAGAGTGATTCCCCCTACCCATTGATGTGTGTGTGCCTTTATGAAAGGCTGAATATTCAGTCTCTTTAAATTGCTATTAAAAATTAAGTTTAAAGACTATGAAAATAAGACAGCATAGGAAAGAGGACTATATGAAGTTACCTATTTGGACTTTGAATGATCAAAATATGCATCTTAAAGAAACTACTTTAGCTCTTTTATTAGCTTGGCATATGCCAGGGCAGACGTAGTTGTTTGGTGAAGTGTTTGGATTACTGTGTTTTAGTCATCTATCTCTGATGATTTTTAAGAAATACTTAAACTATACCTGTAGTAAATAAAGATGGCTTATTCATGAGTTCAGTGCTTAAGTAAAATCTGGTACAGCCACATACAACATACAAATACTAAGCAATTATAGAGAAATACCAGACTAAAAATAATTCTTGCCTTTATATATATATATATATGTTTTATCAATCAGCAGCTAATATCCTTGAAAAAATAAGAATCTGGCAATGTTAGTATTTACATTTGGTTTGAGAATGGTTTTATGAACCAGTTTTGAGTAAGTCTGATCAAGGATTGTTGCTCAGTTTGTTAGTGTTTAGTTTTAGGACATAAAATCTCTGGGAGGCAAATATATTGGTATATTTGGAAAGATAACCTGAATCTGGTGTTAGTTGATCTGTGTTTAAATCCCAGCTATAATATTAGTACTGTGCTCTCTCAGATAAGTCATTTAAACCCTTAGACATTTAATGTTCTCGTGTAAAGTTGGAATAATAATAGTAATACTTTCTTACTTTATAAGTTGTTGTAAAGATTACATCAAAATGGTAAAGTACTATGCAAATAAATTTGATAATGATTTTATTATTAAATAAATTCTGGGTCTCCTGGGATTTAAACTCTGGAAAAGAGTCCATAATTTCACTGAGTAATATTTGTTTCTGAGCAGTCAAAAGATAAGTAAGTTTGCCCCTTCACATGATAGCATATGCCTTTAAATGTTACTAAATTCTAGTGCACCATTTAATGACTAATGATGCATACCACTTAAATACTTTCTATAGTTCTTAGATTCCTGACTAATAATTTTAAAATGAAACTTTTTCTCTAGTTAATGAGAGTCATATTGTGGTACAAGCGCTGAGGCTTAATACAATGTCAAAGTTTACATTTGCTGACTGTACTCGGTTTGATGCGCTGATTAAAGATGTGTTTCCTGGAATTGACTTTAAAGAAGTAGAATATGATGAACTGAGTGCTGCATTAAAGCAAGTCTTTGAGGAGGCCAATTATGAAATCATATCCAATCAGGTAACTGTCAAGAACATTTTATAAGGTATCAATCCTTTCTCCTGGTTAATTCCTTGTTAACAATCCTTATCCTTTATCTTTCAACTTAAATCTTACTCATGGAAGCCTTCCTTAATTTTCAAGTTCAGATGAGGTCTCCTTGCTATGTGCTTTCATTACCTGTGTTAAATATGCACGTTTAATGTTTAATTGCATATTTGATTAATATTGTTTAGTAGGCTTCATGAATGGTAGGATCCATGTCCATTTTTGCTTACCATTTTATTCCTAGTGTCTGTTACAGAGCCTGGCACATAAGGAATGGATCCATCATATATGTTTTTGATAGTTGATCACATATGATTTAGTTTAACTTTGACAATTTCTTAGAAATTCATTTTAGTAGGTCTTTTTTTGCTGCAGCTCAAATGCGTGTTCAAAATGAACACTTTTTCCTCAGGTTTTTTATTTTTATTTTTTGAGAGACAGGATATAAATGAATGAATTAGCGAAGTGAATAAAGTATTGAATATATTTTATTTGAATGAATGAGTAAAGACAACAGTGAACATATTGCATTGTGAAATAACTTGGAAAGCATTTTTGTGTCTTTTGAAGAAGTACTGGATTTAAAGATTGCATTGTAAATATGTTCAGATTTATTTAGGTATTTTATTTATCTTCCACTGAAGAAATCAAAAACTTATTTGTATGTTTGAAATAGAACAAGTGTTACAGAATGAGAGCAGAACTGTATATGATTATACACTGTTAGTCAAATATGAACATTTTCTTCTCTACTAGATCAAGAAGGCTTTAGAACTGTACGAACAGTTACGCCAGAGGATGGGAGTTGTTATTGTTGGTCCAAGTGGCGCTGGAAAATCAACTCTTTGGAGAATGTTAAGGGCAGCACTTTGTAAAATTGGCAAAGTGGTAAAACAATACACCATGAATCCCAAAGCTATGCCTAGACATCAATTATTAGGCCATATTGACATGGATACAAGGGAATGGTCTGATGGTGTTTTGACAAATAGTGCTCGCCAGGTAGTTCGAGAACCTCAAGGTTAGTCTCTGTTGTGTGATTTTATTGCCTTACTTAAATAATTTTTAGAGGATGATAGAACTTGTCTGTAATGCTATCCTTTTCAAGACTCATACATGACAATAAAATGGCATCTAGTGACCTACATTGGTATTTTACTTTGGAGGGGCCGAAGGCATGCTGTCATTTTGACCTATATTGTTTAGCAATTTTTATTATAATAGAAAATCAAAGTAATCTGGGTGATTTGTAATTGAAAACTAGATTAGTTACTGAATAAATATAAAACCTTTGATTGCTGAATTGATCTTACAATGCCTCATAAATAAACAAGATGACAGTTTTTTATTTGGGGTTAAAATTGGTTTGTTTGTGCAAACTTACCAGTTTGAATACAGAATTTTGAAAATATAATCATCAAACAGTAGACTTCCTGGTGTACATTTTTTGACTTGATGTTTACGAGAATTTTTGGTCAGAATCTGAGAAGACAACCTATTTTTTGTTAGGTCGTAAATTAATTAATAGTTGTTTTTCTAAGCCAGTGAGTGAAAGGTTTAGGATTCTAAGACACTGGAAGGGATTTTCATTGTAGTCTCTTCGTTATCAGTGTAGTCAGTGATACCACACTAAGTAAAAGCCAGATAGTACCTGTATTTTTTTCTCACACTTCTCTTCATGATATTTTCCTCTTTGAATTATTTCGAAGGTCGAGGAACAACTTGCAATCACTTTGATTTTAGGAAGGAGGATTTAAGTTTGTTTTGGAAAGACTTAGTGCACAACTTGTTCGCTGCTTCTCCCCTTTGAAGTCACCTTTTTATATATGAAAGAAATTTGACTGTATTTTATTGTCATTTCCCATGTAGGGCACTGAAGAATAGGTATCCCATAGTTTCTAAAAGTGCTGTCACATAGCAGGCGTTCATCCATTCTTTTGACGTGGTGGGAGGCAAAGATCTGAAGAACATCTCACAAGGCGGTGGATATGAAAGTACCTAGGCCTTGTAACCCATGTTTTCTTTTAGTGAGATCCCAATCGTGTACGTTCACAGGTAGAGCATTCTCACGTACTGTAGAGCTGAGTCTTTGGCCAGCTGCGCCAGGACTGCCTGTGGGTTCCCCAGCACAGTTCTGGTACACATTCAAATGAAGAATTTCAACTTGTTCAAATTTTTGTTCTTTATATTCAGCTTCAGAAATATAAAATAATAATTATGGAAATTACTTCTAAAGAATAAAAGATAAATATTCTTTCTTTTTAATTAGTGTCACTGCATATATTTTTATTTTCTCTGTACTTTTTTTGTTTGAAAACAGATGTCAGCTCATGGATAATCTGTGATGGTGATATTGACCCCGAGTGGATAGAATCTCTGAATTCTGTTCTGGATGATAATCGACTCCTCACTATGCCCAGTGGAGAAAGGATTCAGTTTGGCCCAAATGTTAACTTTGTATTTGAAACTCATGATTTAAGTTGTGCCTCGCCAGCCACAATATCCAGAATGGGAATGATCTTTCTTAGGTAAGAGCGTTTGCATACACTGTATTGGAATATTCTTCAATTATTATTTTGGTTTCATAGCTAAATGAAATAAGTGATCTATAAGTAATGTATAAATATCTTTTCCTCATTTTTATTGACTTCTTCTTATTGTTTGTTAGGTTTTACTTCATTCAAACAGTTCCTGTTTATTGCAATTGAATGATTTCAGAAGTTTAGTCATATCAGTTAATCATTACTTTTGTTTGCTTAAATGAGACAGCAAGTATTTAATTTTTTTCCTCTTTTTTCTTTTACTTTTATTTAAATATTATGATTAAGTTCATAGAAGTAACACTACTACTTATGAGCTAGAGGCTAGTAATTTAAACCTAAGTGGAAATATTTAAATCACAGAATCTTAGATTCATTGAGTTTTAGACCTAACCTAGGTTTAATACGTCCTGTGGCTCAGTCTTTCATTTTGCAAGTTGGAAACCTCTTGACATGTATTGAATAATGTTTATTGGAGCAGAAATTTTTTTTGGAAATCAGTTCACAATTTCTCCCTAAATAATTTCTTATACGTTTGTTAATGTGTTTCAGTGATGAAGATACGGATCTTAATTCTCTGATAAAATCGTGGTTGAGGAATCAGCCTCCTAAATATAGGAATAATCTTGAAAACTGGATTGGAGATTATTTTGAAAAGGCTTTACAGTGGGTTCTAAAGCAGGTAAGTTCATTATAATATTTCATAATTAATCATTTAGGTAAGAAGAATAATGATCGAGTGTTGCTTATATTAGCTGCCTGTTAGTAGAGCTTTGCCAGAGTATAGGGGTGAAGTGAGGGGTAGATGTGTTCATTGTTGTCCCGCTGTATCCTTGGCATAACTTTATATGTTAGTCTTAATACACTTTAATTCTTCCACCCCCCGTATCTTGCACCGGTCACCTAAAAATCTTGAATATTGGAATACCTTTCTAAGTTTTACTAGCAAAACCATCTTGCTCTCACTTTTACTATGTCAATAAATATCTGTATGTATATCATGCTAAAAACAATGCCAAGCTAATAGTAAAGTAGAAAAAGGGTGAGTTATTTATAATATTATTAAAACATTTGTTTAATGTTTCATCCAACAAAACTGTATTGAATATCTATGTGCTAGAAGAGACTTTGAGAGGTGAACATTAACAGGACAGCCCCTAAGAAGGGTTTGTGTCACGGAGAAAAATGACATGTAAAAGGATAATCACGATATAACGGGATGAAGAGAGCTTTTCTCTTCTAGGAGAGTTTTAAAGAGATGACGTTTAATTTTGAATTGGAAACATGAGTTGAACTTAGGTGTGCAAAGAAGACAATATTCATGTATTATACATGCTTTTTCAACATTTCTTGGTATTCTTTTTATGCCATTGCTTTTATAAGAAAACATAGACATACACAAAATAGAAGAAACAAATAGCCTTGAGTTTTTTTTTAAGGTATCTGTGTGTTAATCTGAGCTTGATTTAGAGGTCATTACTTCGGTGATGTCACTTTAGTTTTCTCAGCCTTTTTCTTTTCTGACTTGGTAGGGATGAACGATGGAGGAATAGGGATTTGTGAGGAAATGATGCAAATGAGGTAGGTTTCCCTGGAGACTTCAGGGAAAGAACCACTCCCAGCAGCCCTCAGTCTGAATGAAAAAATATGCTTTGTGCTTCAACGTCCAGTGTCTTTCAACTGTATTACAATTGCTTACATTCAACTGTAAGCGCCTTGAGGGCAAGGACTAAGCCCGTTGTACTCCTAATTGTAACCCCAGAACCGTATGGTCATAGCAGAGTAGTGAATGAAAGAGTGTGTGAGCTTAGTTAAATACCTGATGCCTGTGTTGTGACACCTTTTCAGAAGGTATGTTATTTCATTAATATCAACATACAGAGCCTAACAAGGCTCTGCAATGCAGATACCTTGAGGTCATCTACTTGCATGTGGTTAGTGTTAGAATGAGAAATGTAACATTGGAATATATTGACTGGTAGGAGTTTGTGACTATAGGAGTGATGACAAGATAAGATTATTAAGCCATAGAGTGGATACCAAAGATTCAGTTAGAAAATAAACTGATCCTGTTCTGAGGTCAGGTCTCTGTTGTCGTTTGAAATTTTCTTAACATCTTGAGTGTTCCTTCCTTCTTTATTCTGTACTTTGTTCACTGTGTTCAGATTCTGTGAGATATGCCATGGTGAATACGCCAGTCAAATGCTGATTTTATGTATAGCTAGGGCTTTGCTTTCTTATATTAATTTACCAATTTAGACAATCCAAAAGAAAATATGTAGGTTTCCTTTATGTGACCTTTAAAGTCTGGAGCTCTCATTATGGCCTAAGCAGCTGTATTTCCACCCATCTCCCTTCTACCCATCCTTCCTCCTATTTCTCCATTCTTTGAAAAGTATTTATTATACAGGCAGAGGGATTTAAAATAAAATTGGATCATTTTGTTCTTTTGCTTAAAGAAAGTTTAAAGGCACTGAAAATACAATTTGCCCTCCTTGCCGTGGCCTGTACCATTCCACTGTTTTGGCCCTTACCTACCTCTCTGACTTGGACTACTCTTCCTTTGCTTCCTCAGGCATAAACTACTTTCAATTCCATAACTACACCAGTGCTTTACCACTGCTCATGCTGTGTTCTTGGTGGCCAAGGAGATCTCATCCCTCACATGTTAGCTTCAATGCCACCCTTTTCTAAAGAGGCCTTGAGCCCTCAATCTGAGTTACCCTTTCTGAAAACATTCTTTTCTGCTGCTCTGTAGCTTCTACTACAGCTTGTTAACCGTCTCCTCTACTAGACTGGACTTTCATTAAAACAAGTGCTGTGTTTAATTCACCTTTTAAAAAAAATACCTAGCATTTCATACAGATCCTAATGCATCACTGGTTGTCAGTAAATACTTAAAAGAATGAGAACTCTTTCCCTTTCTAACTCCCTGGCAGGTACGCAGGGCCCAGAGGCCCACAGATCAAAACCATCTACACCACCTGAGTCCACAAGTTTCATTTTAAAATTCTGTATGGAGTAAAAGCTCCAAATTATTTTTCATTGAAACCGCTTTACTAGCCTTTCTTGTTCAGTGCCGTTAATCTAGCCTTTGCCTCTAACTTCTTTCTTATCAGGAGGAAGAAATGAGGAACTGTTTTTAGACCAGTGCTTATTGATTTACCTTTTCTTTCGTATTCTTCAAGTTTAGGAAGTAAACAGACTGTCTATCTGAGGACTCCAGCCCTTTCAGCTAGAAATACGCCATTGTGTTTTTATGATTACCTTTTGCTTTCAAAGTTTATATGTATATAAGTTGAAATCTAGACTTTCTACAACTTGAGTAGAGGGATAAATTTAAAGATGATCCTTGAAACGATGTGTAAACATCAATCTGTATGTTTCTAATTTACTGGGTAATATTTACCTTTTGTCTTTACCATGGATTTTGATCAACAGAATGACTATGTGGTAGAGACAAGTTTGGTTGGGACTGTGATGAATGGTTTGTCACATCTCCATGGATGCAGAGATCACGATCAATTTATTATTAATCTCATAAGGGGGCTTGGTGGAAATCTGAACCTCAAGTCACGCCTGGAATTCACCAAAGAGGTAATGCCCATTTAAATGCCCTATATTTAGTCAACATTTTTTGTTAATTTTCATTGACCTGTGGTATAGAACTTTTTAATTTTGAAATTATGCATTTAATATGATAATAATGCATTTATATACAGATCTACTTTAAATTATGGTGAGAATTCATCCAGATAAACCCATCATAAGTCGGAAATACCCTATGTTGAAAATGCATTTACTACACCTAACCTATCAAACATCATAGCTTAGCCTAGCCTGTCTTAAACGTGCTCAGAACACTTACATTGGCCGACAGTTCAGCAAAATCGTCTATCACAAAGCCCATTATCTAATAAAGTGTTGAATATCATGGAATTTATTGACTACTATACTGAAAATGAGAAACAGAGTGGTTGTAGGTGTATCAGTGTACCCTGGTGGTTGTGTGGCTGACTGCCAGCTGCAGTTTGTGGCCACTCTGCCGCTACCCAGCGTCACAGCAAGGTATTTGGATCCGCATGTTGCCAGCCGGGAAAAGAGCAAGGCTCAGAATTCGAAGTATGGTTTTTATTGAATGCGTATCACTTTCGCCCTATTGTAAACTCAAAAAATCATAAGCCGTTGTAAGTTGGGGACCATCTGTGTATGTACATGCGTACATATATACTTTCTTTCTCCTTTGAACTAGTTTATGATATTTTATGTTATTAAAATTTTATAAAACAGTGTTTTCATAGGGCCAAAGTTTGGACCATATCTTTTTCGTTAGATATTTTTGAACCTACTTAGCTATATGAATAAATATAATTATTTTATTCATTTTAACCTTAAAGTAACACTCTTTTAATCATTTGTGTAACAAGAAGACTTTTAGCAGTTAGGAACGCTTGGCTGGAGTAGTTGCTTCACCATTTATTGCCTTCTCTGTTCTGCTTTTCTTTCCGTGGCCATTCTGTTGCCTCTGTCGCCAGATGCTTCTCATTGTGACCACCCAACATCATGTTGTATGCGGCTTTTAAGCAGACGTTCTCTTGCCAAAGTTTAGAGTAAAGGTGTTGAAGAGTAGCATTAGGGGCTAGCTGCTGTATATCTGTGCAAGTCACAGTTTTCGGTGTTAGAAAGGAGAGTAGCTGTGGTCACAGTGGAATGGGCAGTACCAAATGTAGTGGAAATGAAGGATCCAGGAGTCCTCTGTTGTGTAATTTGTGATTTAGTGTTCATACAAACTCAGTTAAAAAGTTGAATATATTTATACCTTGGTGTATATGCAAACTGGATTACTTATTTGCTTACATGATCATTTAGAGAATAGTATTTGAGATAGTGTGTTACTGTAATTATAAAAGACATTTAGTAAGTTTAATGCATGTGAACTTCTTTGTTGAGAATGAAGATAATTCACTTCGGGACATTTACTTTAAAGAATTAAAATTTCACATACTCTGGAGTATATGAAAACCTGTCACACCTTTTTCCTCTTAAGGTTTTTTTCCCCCCCTCTTAAGGTTTTTAAGTGGGCACGAGAATCTCCTCCAGACCCTCAGAAACCAGTGGACACCTATTATGACTCCAGTAGAGGACGATTAGCATCTTATGCGCTAAAGAAACCAGAAAACTTGACTGCTGATGATTTCTGTAATGGCCAAGCTCTTCCAGTCATCCAGACTCCTGATATGCAGCGAGGTCTAGATTATTTCAAACCTTGGTTAAGTTCTGATACTAAACAGCCGTTTATTCTTGTAGGACCAGAAGGATGTGGCAAAGGGTAAGAGCAGAAAAATGGTGATTGAGGTGCATATTGTGAATATATGCTTCTCTCCTAGTTTAAAGTGATTTAACAACTTTTGTGATGTTTCTTTTGGTTAAAGTAGCATTTACATTATCATGAAGGAGTCTTTATTGTCACTACTTTTAAAATTTGTATGACTCTAGAGAAGAATATGTCCTTTTTTCTGTCAGGTTGTGTGTTTTTTAATGGAATCAGAGCAATCTGAGAAGATACTCTTTAAAAAAATCTGCATATAGGCACAATAAAACATCAAAACCTTAGATGTACTCACAAATACTATATGCTGTGGTTACGAAAAATGAATCTTGACGTTAGCTCTTTATTTAAAAAATAGCTTTTAATTCAGTGAAATTCAGCCTATTTTTAATGCCTACTGAATGTAGTTATTGGAACTAAAGGAGACATGGATTATTTTTTCATATTTCTTGAGTTTAATAATTAAACAATTCTGTAGAATCATAGTAATTTTTCTTTAACTTGGAGAATATTTTAAAATCTCTCCTTCAACTGTGGGAAAAACAGTGTCTTTTATCAAACTAAATTATTTCTTTGAACCTTTTTTTGCCAAAAGAGTCACAAAAATGTCTTAAAATATGAATTAATTGTTTTCCTGGCCTAAAAATTAAAAAGCTACCTTGATAATTACAGAAACCATGTCTGTTTTTTACTGCTTCTCCCTTTAATAATACCATGCATAATTTAGAAACTGAAATATTTAAGAATAGAAATTTTGTATTGAATGTAGTAAGTATTCTGTTGGTTACACTTAAAAAGTCATATGTTTTACGTCTTTCACAGGATGCTGCTCAGGTATGCCTTTTCCCAGCTCCGGTCCACACAGATTGCTACAGTTCACTGTAGTGCACAAACTACTTCTCGACATCTCCTGCAGAAACTGAGCCAGACTTGCATGGTAATCAGTACGAATACTGGTCGAGTATATAGACCAAAAGATTGTGAAAGACTGGTTTTGTACTTAAAAGATATCAACCTACCCAAGCTTGATAAGTGGGGGACCAGTACTTTGGTAGCTTTCCTACAGCAGGTGAGTCTTACCACTTGAAGTGTTTTGATCTAATTGGAAACAATTTAATTTCATTATTACAGATGAAGATCTATGGATAGAAATTATACTTATAGATAGAAATTTTACTTTCCTCCTTAGGGACAGTTCTGTCTCTCATGTGACTTGGAGATTAAACTCTTGAAGCGTCTCAGTCTTGTTCCAGGGCTACTTCCCTTGCTCTTCCTCCGTTTAGAAGTTAGTATTACACTGAGATGACATATGACAGGAAGAGTGAAAACAACCTTTACTGTACCCTGTTGCCCTACCCTTTAGTCCTAAAAAAGGAGCAAAGCAGAAGCTGGGGATGGGGCTGGAGTTGGGGAAGTTTTTACTTCATTTTTTTTAGGTATGCATTCGTCCAAGAGCAGTTGGACCTAGTCATACCCCTTTCTGTCTGCTTTAGCCCATTCTCCCTCTTTCCCTTCTAAGTCTTAGAGACCAGAAATTCTCAGTTAGTATGGATGGTTTTATTTCTTTATGTGATTTACATCATTTTAGAAACCCTAAATTCTAAATTAGAGCTTAATATACTTAGATAGGTTCACATTTAGGTTCTATAACTGTAGAATATAATAAAATATTTATAGACAAAACTGAAAATACTTTCCTTATATTTTTCCTGATTTCTTTCACTTTTTTTGTGATAATTGCTGGTGGATTTATACAATTATCTGAGTTTTAATGTTTCTTAGAGAAAAAAGCATTTGAAAAATGAAAATAATTCAGCTACTGTTAATTGAACAGTATTATTTTTAATGATATAAGAATTTAAAATATATTTCAATCTTGAGTTCTGAGTTAGAGGATGACTGACTGCTTTTGGAAACAATTGAATTTTATGCAGAATATATCATGATTAGAAAACCTTACCCATAAAACATTTAAAATACATTTATTTTTGGATAGGTACTGACATATCAAGGATTTTATGATGAAAATTTGGAATGGGTTGGTATAGAAAATATTCAAATTGTGGCTTCTATGTCGGCTGGAGGAAGACTGGGAAGACATAAACTTACTACCAGATTTACTTCTATTGTTCGTCTCTGTGCTGTAGAGTATGTATCTTAGTATTTAATTTTTTTTGATTTAAGAAGATATAATATTTCATTTTATGAAAACTATCTGTTAATGATATTTTTTCAAAATGCAGAGTATAAAAATAGTCAAACTGAAGGTCTGATAATTTTTCCTGCCCTTCCCAAACCACAGGCAATGATTTAGGATGATGAAGGCTTTAATTTAATTCAATTAGGAATAAAGCTGAACTGTTTCATATCGTCTCTAAATGTCTGTGTCAGGAATCTGAACGGCGGATTTTTGTATTTACATATTTTATGGGTTACATAAAACAAAAATACTATCCGTGTCATGAAGATAACTGAAAAGAGAAGTTAAATCTGAACAAGGTAGAGTTAGGTCATTCAGTGGCTGATAACATTAATCGTAATACACTCATCCTTCTCCATGGTCCATACTTAGTATAGGGATTTAAATTTTATGGCACTGTGTCCTCTGTTATATTTCGCCTTACAAAATCTTGTTTTCATGCTTTCATGCTAAATTGCCCCTGTCTATTAACATTCTTCCATTAGAAATGTTACAGCCACCAAGTAAGCTATATTGAAATAGACTTTGATTTGGGAGAAACAGGTCAATTTTATTTGTTGTATTCTCCTTTCGTAGTTCTGGGGTGGATTACTGCTCTTTGTATAGGCTCTACTTAACTCAGCTTTTTCTTCAGCAGAATTTTCCTTTGTCCCTTTCTAAAAGTCAGTGATTTTTTAAACAATTATGTTTTTAAGTAATTTCACTGGACTCTTCTGTTAAGACTCTTAGTGCTTGACAACAGATAATTGGGAATCTAATTTAGTAAAAGTAAGAATAGGGACTGTGAGCCTGGCTTTGGCCCTTCTGTAACCCGTGGAGGTATCCAGTTCTTACGGTTAGAAATCCACAGTTTGAAAGCCCCTGCTATAACATAACATTAAAATAATAATTTAGAATATTAATTTATTTCAACTTCTTTCTTATATATCTGTTTTTTTAGTTACCCAGAAAGAGAGCAATTACAGACAATTTATGGAGCCTATTTGGAACCAGTTCTACATAAAAATCTGAAGGATCATTCTATTTGGGGTTCTTCATCAAAAATATACCTCTTAGCAGGATCCATGGTACAAGTGTACGAGCAGGTATATGTTCATTTATTTTGTTGTTTTCATGTCTGTTGATACCACTCCCAGAGGACTGCCTTTGCTCCTGATCTGTGTTGTTCAGGCCTTTTTCTATTGTGTATTATACTTTTCTACTAGAAAGTAAGCTCTGTGAGGGTGACATGTTCTGTGTGCTTTATTTACTGTTACATCTCCTGGCACAGTTTCTAATAGATACCCAATAAATAATGAATAAATCAGTGGGGTGGATGGTCGTTCTGCTTTGAGCTCAAATTTAGCATATTTATGATAGAGCTCATCTTCTTTCCAAAACTAGATCTTTCTCCTGACTTCTGTCAGTTTCTTTCCTCCATGCTTCAAACCTGAGAGTAGTCTTGACATTTATTTCTTTCCTATAATCTGTGGGGAAATGTCTAAAATATTCTTCCTGGGTAAAGTTGGATGATACTTGAAAATAGACATGAAGGATGCAGAAGACGTCTGTTGAGTACCCTCTCTTTCCAGTGCTAGTCCTAAGGATACAAACATGACTGGGTCTCCATTTCCTGAAAGTTCACAGTCTACTGAGGGACCTGGTCATGTAAATAAACCATTAATACAGTGTGATAAGTATGGCAGTAACTGTGTACAAGCTGCATGCATGGGATGGGAGAGGCAGTGAAGAACTTTGTTGTGCCTGGTAGTTGTTCACAGGAGGTGAAATGTGATCTAAGTTTGGAGAAATGAAAAATTCATGAAGTGCCTGGAGATGAAGGACGGTCTTCTTGGGTAAAGGGAATAGCATGTGAAAGTTATGGAAGTGTTTGTGGAAGATGCTTTTTATAGTATGGGAGTAGAAGTGGGGAAAGACAAAGCTATTTTTTTCCCTAAATTAATTCAAATGTTAAATGATCCAGGCCAGAATAAGAGCAATGGATCCATCCACAGAGAGGAAGGGACAGGCTCTTTACTGATTATAGGTTGAGTTGTGGCACTTTGATTTGTTTAAAGTTCGGTGACTTCTTGAATGTAAAATAGCTCTGTAGGTCCCACCGTTAGAAAATGAGTCTTACCTATTTCCATGAGTGCCTTGGAATTACAACTACCATTTTATAAAACTTAGGTTAGCTTTCTTTGAATTTCTTTCTTTAGCAGGACTTTTTAACCTTTTATTTTATTTCCATGGATAATCTTTGGCAGTATGTTAATGTTTATAAACAACCCCTCTTAGATAATGTTTTTTAAATGCATAAAATATAATATACAAGAGAACTAAGGAAATCAGTTATATTGAAATACAGTTTCACACACTGGTGGAAATTGGAATTCCTGTGACTCTAAGGTGACTGAAAAATGTTTAGCATGATTGTATATTTAAGAAAGTAACAGATCATTTACTATATTTTCTTTTTCAGGTGCGGGCCAAATTTACAGTTGATGATTATAGTCACTATTTCTTTACTCCTTGCATCCTCACCAAGTGGGTCCTTGGCTTATTCAGATATGATTTAGAAGGAGGTGAGTTTTGCTTTTATGATTTCAAATCACTTATCTTTCTTTAGCATGTCCTTGTGTGTGTGTGTGTGTGTGTGTGTGTGTGTGTGTGTGTGTGTGTGTATGTATGCTGTATATTATATTTGTGATACCTTGAAATGAGTGTTATAATTAGTTACAGTATTAAAATTATAACTAAAATAATGTTGATATTAAATTTAAATATTAACTTTAAACTTAAACATTAATGTTAAAATTATAATTTATATTTTCCCCTTCTAAACTATTTATGATTGTCACTATTAAAATTTGGTTTTGGAAAAAATGAAATCATTATTCTTTGTAGCCAAAGCATGTTTAATGTGCTTTTGGGGATTGGTATTTGTATTGAATAACTAGAGATAATAGTGTTTAACATACCCTTTAAATAGTCAAAAAGATTACCAACTTAACAAAATGAATTTTAACTCTTTCCCCTTTTTTTTCTATTTATCTGATGCCGAAATTATGGTATGTAGATTCTCATTCTCTTATTTCTTTCTAATATTATGTTGAAACAGACCATTTTTAAATCATTTGAATTTTATTACAATTAAAGAAAATTTTGCCTTTTTTAGGATCCTCAAACCATCCACTAGATTACGTATTAGAAATTGTAGCATATGAAGCACAGCGCTTATTTCGTGACAAAATTGTTGGTGCAAAGGAACTTCATTTATTTGACAGCATTTTAACATCAGTGTTTCAAGGAGATTGGGGCTCAGATGTACTAGACAATATGGCAGGTAATATAGTTAGAGTTTATATAAATATATAAATGTAACAAGAACTTTAAAATTTTTTTTTAATTAGCATGATTTCATATGTCTAAACAAATCAAAACTTTGAGTAGTTTTAATGTTATTTTTATCATAAAGGGCTGCATTGGTTTTTTTGCTAGATTTCAACAATCATGTTTCAAAGAAAATATAATAACAATAATTGTTTTCTTGGAAACAGTAATTGTTAGACCATAGTTTTACATTTACATGATACAGAATTGTATTTCCTGAAGGATTTTTACCAAAGTTTTTAAATAGCCATACATGTATGACACTTAAAGATCATTGTAAAAATCCATATTTGATTATAATGAACTTTTTTTTTTGTCTTTTAAATGTACTGTTTTAATCCGAGAACCTAAAACACTGTCTGAGCAAATAGTAAGTGCTCAGAAAATATTTGTTGAAAGATTGGCAGACTGACCAAAGGAATGAACATTTCCATGTATTTTCAGAGGCTAAAATTGGTACCCTACCAAGAGACAAATTTGGGGTCTGCAGAAGGAAGATCTTTCTAATGCAGAGATCCCCAATCCTGGGATGGGAGTTAGAGCCCCTGTCATTAAAGGAGGCTCGATGACTGGGATGCTACGTGGAAGTTGCATTCAAAGACCTCTGAAATTTTTTTCAGCTCCAATACTCTATGCTTCTTTTTTTTTAAATTGAAATATAGACAGCTTGCAATGTTGTGTTAATTTCTGCTGTCCAGCATAATTTCAGTCATACATATAAATACATATATTCCTTTTCATATTCTTTTTCATTGTGATGAACTTGAAAGTAATGGCCATTCTCATTCCTGTCACTCCTCATAATGTCATTAGCATAGAACTTACGTATCCTTTTACCAGCTTCACCCATTGTCGTGACAAAGCAGAGCACCAGTAAAGGCAGCTATGGTGCATTTGCGACTATTACTGCGTAAATAACCAATTTGCTTTGAGAGGGATGCGTGTAATAAAATCATCATGGTGAAAGGCCTTTTTGATAGAAGAAAGACCATAATATGGAAAAATTTCCTCATAACACTGCTTTCAAGCTACAAAATGAGTGTCAATTCTATTAGAGTGTAGAGCTAGACTTAAAAAATTTCACCTAATACGTTCTATATGTTGTATCTTTCTGTATTTTAGATGCTAGTCCTTTGTCAAATATGTTGTTAGCAAATACATTCTCCCACTCTGTGGCTTGTCTTTTCATCTTCTTAATAGGATCTTTCAGAAATAAAGGGTTTTAATTTTATAAAGCTCAATTTATTTTCTTTTTACTAATTTTTTTTGGTGTCAAGTTTAAGGACTCCATCTAGTCCTAGATTTTGAAGATTTTCTCCCACATGTTTTTCCCCTAAAAGCTTTATAATTTTATGGTTTAAGCCAGTGGTCCATTCTGAGTTAGTTTCTGTATAAAGAGTGAGGCTTGGGTCAGGGTTCATTTCTTTGCCTGTGGTTGCCCACTGGCTCCAGCACCATTTGTTGAATAGGCTATCTTTCTGCCTTGAATTGCTTTTGCACGTTTGTCAAAAATTAGTTGTGTGAGTCTATTTCTGGGTTCCCAGTTCTGTTCCACTGATGTCTATGTCTGTTCTACCAATACCACACTATCTTGATTCCTGTAGCTATATAATAAGTTTTGAAATTCAATTGGCCTATCCTTCTTTATTTTTCCTTTTCAAAGTTGTTTTAGCTATTTCAGTTCTTTTGTTTTTCCCTATAAGTTTTAGAATAATCTTGTGTCTATAGAAACAACGTTGTTGAGATTTTGGTAGGAATTGTGGTAATTCTGTATATCGCTTTGGGGAGAACTGACCTCTTTATTATGTTTATTTCTAATCCATGAGCATAATATATCTGGCCAGTTTTTTAGATATTCTTTGCTTTCTTTCATCAGTGTTGTATGGTTTTCAGCATAAGTCCTATACGTATTTTGTTAGATTAACATCTAAGAATTTAATTTTCTTGAGTAATTACAGAAAGTCAAACTGTATCTTAAAGGATGACTATAGTAAGTGAAGAAGAGGGGAAAGGCATTCCAGACAAAGGAAAAAGAATATGCAAGAATCAAAACCTTGAGGAAGCTGGAGTATATAGTGGGGTGCATGGGGAGATAGGAGAATCAGGTAGTCAGTGGAGCCAGATTGTAGCCAAGTTGCAAAGGGCCTTGAATAAGATAATTTTTTTTAAGGCAGTGGAAAGCTCTACGTGATATTGGAGTGGGGTAGTGCAATCAGATTTTGTATTTGTGTTTGTTACTCTTGTAGCAGCAAGGCTATGTTTGAGGGGGCAGTGGCTTGTAGTATACAGGTAGGAGGCTGCTGTAGCAGTCCGGGTGAGGAGGGAGACGTGAAGATAATGAGTTCACTTTTATACTTGTGTTTGAATGTTTGCAAGCTTTTTGAGTATATTTTGGGAAGCCACATAAAGCTTATCTGCTCTATGAGGGTAGGAATTATTTTTGCCTTATTCACTACTTATCCCTAACAGAAAGTACAATGTTTAAATATAAATGTGTGATAGATACATGTTTGATGAATGAATGCGTGAATTATATGTCTGTTAAGCAATTGGAAATAGGGGACTAGACTAGAGCTTGCAAGACTTGCCTAGAGGAAAGTAGTGAATGGGATTTTGGTATATTTTTTAATAGCTGATAATTTAATCCACATGATAAGATTAAAGAATTCCAGGGGAGTGTTCAGAATTAAAGCTTAACAGGCTGAATTTTGATCCCAGTGAAAATAGAAATATAAGGGATAGCAGAAAACTGAAAAGGAGTAGTGTTGTGGCTTGACGAGCATGGTAACATAGATCCAAGGGAAAAGTTCCATTAAGGCGATGCAGGTGCTGCTCCCCAGTCATGCTGGGGTGATGACTACAGCAGAGATTTGAATTTGGCAATTAGGGCAGCATTGTTGTTCCCGAATAAGAGAATTAGTATACTGGTTTCTGCACGTAGAAGATACTGTAAGAAATATGATGAAGGAAAGGAGCATGAAATAGCTTGGGTCTAGGGAAGGTAAGGGCTGTTGCTGAGCTGAGCATGTGCCGTGGAGGATACTGATAACATTCGCAGAGGAACTGGGAGGGGAAGGTTTCAATAGAACGGGAAACATTTTCCTTGTATGGTAACAGGAGCACTACTATAGATAAATTTAAGAGAAGTTTGTAGGATTTTTATTTTCTAATTTAATTTTGGTTAATTTGTCTCTTATTTTAGAAGCTAGGGCTCTTGCTGATATTAATAAATCTGTGTTCTTTTTCAAGGATAATTTTAAGATTGTTTTATTTATTTGCCAATTGAAAGTAATTAATCTTTGCTTTTATGGGGATGTTCTTATTTGGATTAGTTAAGTTGAAAACAATTTAGTGTGAAATGTATTTACTGATGGTCCCGCTACAAATAACACATATAAAACAAAAATATCTTTTATTTCTACAGATAGTTTCTATGTTACCTGGGGAGCCAAACATAATTCAGGGACAAGGGCAGCCCCGGGACAGCCTTTGCCTCCACATGGGAAACCACTTGGAAAACTAAATTCTGCAGATCTGAAGGATGTTATTAAAAAGGTATAATACGAATTGTGAATTTTTACCTTTTTTTTTTTAAAAATCATGAATTTGAATTGGGATTTGATTAAAACCATTAGAGTCATTTTCAAAATATTGCAAGCTTTTTGCAGACATGAAGTGAAAGATCACAGAATAGGCAAAGCTGCTTGCTATCTTTTGGAATTTAGCTGAATGTGGCAAATGTAACGAGCTGCACATGTACTTACACAGACAGGTGTAAAATAGCTAGGATGCGTGGTGGGGGAAGGTACCCGAGACTGGAACTGTGAAAAGGCTAATTATTAATTGGTAAATCATCCTAGAAAAATGGTGTTAAACTTTAGTGAGCATTAGAATCACTTTGAGAACCAGGAAATTTGCTGATTCATGGGTTCCATCCCGAGGAAGTCTGATTCAGTAGGTATGAATCCAAATATGAAAAACGTTAGGAAAAAATCAAAATTTCTGATAGGCTCCCAAGTGGTGTTGATGCAGCTGGTCCACTGAAGTTTTGAGTAGCACTGTCCTAGAGAGTTATTTTTTCTTTAACTTTGATTACAATAAAGAAGAAATGTTGCTTTAAAAATTAGTATTTATATTGGAAGTTAATGTGGATTTTATATCAAGAAAAGTTTTTCATGTTCTGGTGAACTGATTTATTTGCCTGGAATGGATACTAGCAAAGTTTGGGGGTATGGCAAGTTGTTAAATATGTGAAGCTTATTTAGTGAAATACTGAAGCCTAAAACAGAAACTGTCCTTCTCTCTTCCTGCACCCCATCACATGGCTCCTGGCGGGGCGTACTGCCTGTGTGTGCGCTTTTGATTCCTTGCTGGGCAGTGCGTGAGAACGAGAGTTCACAAATTATTTTTATTTAGGCACTGAGTTTCAAGAGTTTGAGCATTGTTTTATGGTCTCTGAACACTGTCTTGTAACAAGTGGTCAAATTTGAGAGCATTTGACGTTTTTATAATTCACCTGTTATCTGACACTGCTTTTTTTTTTTAATGATGTTCAAAAGTAACTGATTGCTGTGGGCCCTTCAACTTGTTTGACATCATATATGTGTTTCCTTACAAAGTGCCATAAGCCTGGGTTACTAGATGATTAAGAGACAGTGTGAGATGACACGTCGTTACTCAACGCCTTTTCTAGGGTGCATCCAGAATATAATACCTTAATCTAGATAATTAACCTTTTATTATGTAATTGGGACTTCTGTTCATTATGAAGTATTCTTTATGATTTTTTAAAGGGTCTTATTCATTATGGACGAGATAACCAGAACTTAGATATTTTACTTTTCCAAGAAGTCCTGGAGTATATGTCTAGGATAGACAGAGTGCTGAGTTGTCCTGGCGGCTCGCTGCTGTTAGCAGGGCGCAGTGGTGTGGGTCGTCGGACCATCACTTCTTTAGTCAGCCATATGCATGGAGCAGTGCTGTTTTCGCCAAAGATTTCCAGGGGATATGAACTGAAGCAGTTCAAAAATGATCTCAAACATGTGAGTCACAATCTTTTGTTCTAGTCGGTTTTAAATCATAATTAGTTATCACTCTAAAACTTAAGTTTTAAGTCTCTGATATAAAATACAGTCTTTATTTTAATTTTGATGATTATTTTCCCCATGATGATTAGAAAATTATTTTTATATACAGATAGGAAAAAAATTCCTATTATGATTTTCAGCTCTAGGTACCCCAGATTATGGGATGTTATATAGAAAGGGAAGATAAACTAAAGGATGGAATTTAAATAGAATGTATGTGGTGGGGGGAGGGTACAGCTCAAGTGGTAGAGCTGCATGCTTAGCATGCACAGGGTCGTGGGTTCAATCCCCAGCACCTCCATTAAGTAAATAAATGAACCTAATTACCCTCGCCCAAATTTGAAAAAAACCTGAAAAACAAATAAAAATTACATATGTAAAAATGATCCTCCAACTTTTGTTTTAATGTCCTAACTATAAAATAATTAAAATTTCTGCCCAATATTTGTTTATGGACTGGATTTACTTTCCAACCTATATGGCTAAATTTTGATTACTTCAGTATCAATCAATAAAAATAACTTGGATTACATACAGAATGAAACTTTTTAACTGTGCCAAAAATGCTGCATGGGTGCCAAAATGTATGTCCTCTTGTGCAGGTGCTGCATCTTGCAGGTATCGAAGCACGGCAGGTGGTTTTACTGCTTGAGGATTACCAGTTTGTTCATCCGACATTTCTGGAGATGATCAATAGCCTTTTGTCTTCAGGCAAGTAATTGGTTATGATTTAAAGCTAATAAAAATAATAATGTAAAAGTTATACAAGTAAAATGGTTTTGCATAAAATGTTTCAGAAAGCATTTGGCATAGCTTTTATCACAGTGATGTGGGTTAAACATTAAACATGCCCAGAGCAGGAAAACTGAGGAACTTTGTTTTTATAAAAGCAAGAGATCATGGAATTCTATAAAAATGATTATTAATATTGAATATTGGTGAATATACTCAGAAATTGGCCCTGTCATACACTTTTGGTAGGACTGTTATCTGTCATAATCTTTTGGGAAAGTTACAACCAGTACTTGTTTAAGACATGTGCCATACCCTTTGATATAGCAATTATGTTATCTGTAGAAATTTTAACTATAGAAATAAAAAAATTAGTATGTAAGGAAATATGTAGTATATTTGTAATAAAATTTTTGATAGAACCTCACTGTCCATTATTAGAGGAATGGTTGAATAATTATGATATGGCCTTAAATATGGCTATAGATTAACAGATACATTACAGATATAAGAGATCTTATATTTCTTGAATTGTGGTTTCTCTTGTTGTCTCTGGAGCCACGTGACCTTCTTGCTGGTCTTCTGGAGAGGATACCTGCAATTTCTTGTACTTCTTTCTTTTCTGAAGAGTTTATGAAGTTTACTAGAATCTCCTTAAAATGAATAATCACTGTTAGTAGAACTGGTATGAGGTAGCTTAGTTTTAAACTTGGACCAAGAGTATTTTATTACTTAAGTATAAAGCAAACCTTGTTAAAAAGTCAGTTTCAACTATGAATTGTTCCATTGTGGAGACCTGAGGACAAATTTACATGCTGCTCACATTCCACTCAGCTTTTATTAAATATTTGGTTTGTAACTTGCTAGGTAGGCTCTGAGATAAAAGCCTTTTTTTCAGAATTTAACAGCTTTGGCTGAAGAAAACATTTCATTTGTAAAGTGAGGTATCTGAACTTTAACGCCTAGATGAGAAAGAAGTACACACTGGGACTCTGGTTAGACAAATGGAGGGTCAGTTTCTGTTAAAGGCAACGGTTTGTGGCCTTTTTGTATGAATAACCTCTTTTGATTTTTAAGGTGCACATTCTTGCATATTGCTTAAATCGTCACTAGGTGGAGACCTTGTTCATTTTGGCTGAGATAAACTAGTAGGCCAGATATATAGGGATTTTGTTTTATTTTGTAAAAGCAAACATCCAGATAAGCATTAACTCAGTAACTGTTTTTACCTTAAGATAAACTGGTCTTCATAATGAAGATATAATGGCAAAAATCATAAATAGTTAAATCTTGGTAAAGTTAAATTTTGCTGACATTGTTGGCAAAAAATGTGTTTGAAAAATACTTTCCGAGAAAGTACTTAATAGGCCTTTCTCTTTTTTATATTTCTAATTCTTATTCCCTTTAGTATAAATAGAGCTAGCTTCCTTTGCTACATTTAAGAGATCAAAAGCATTTTGGTATGGCTGAAATTTAAAGAAAGACACAGAACAAATTTATGTATGCATGTGTTTGAGTATGTACACACTTGGTGGATGCGGGTGGTCTGGTACCTCTGAGCTGAGCCTAAACAAAGGTGGGGATTCAGACTGTGAGGGGCCCTGCGTGATTGCAGTGCTTTTGATATGTAGCAAAAGAATTTTCACTTAGTCTTACAGTTTCTTCTGCGCTACAAATGTATTGGCTTAACAAATACTCATTAAATACTGGATTTTTTGTGCTGAACAACACGTGGTTCAGGGCCCCTTTCAAATTCTTGTAGTCTTAATCAACTTCGACTGACTTTCATCATCCTGTTGCACAGTAGCAGGCCATGGACTGATTCTCCTCATTTCTAATACACACCTATTGATTCATTTGTTCAGTCATTAATTCATTCATTTACTTAACAAATATTTATGTTTTAGATACTTTGATAAGAATGTCATAAGCTTAATATTGATCATGATCAGATTTTGCCGTCTGAGGATTCAGAAGCTAATTGGGCAGGACGGAAGTTACTCATTCATTATTAAATGATGTGGTAAATGCTAAGCAGTGATATGTTTGGACATTATGTGAAAGAGAAAAGTGTGTTGTACTTCGCATGTGGGTAGTCAGGAAAGGCTCATGGGTATAGTTGGCAAAAGCATATCTTGAAGGATGAACAGTAATTTTGGAGGAAGATGAGGGCAGGAGGAAGACTGTGAGTGTAATGTATTCCAGGAGGAGGGACTATTTCATTACATTTATGGAACACAAGGAAGTTCATTGAGACTAGAAAGACAAGGTCTTCTGGGGACGGTGTAGAGAAGGACTTGGAAAAGCAGATAGCTGGCTAGATTATGAACTGTCTTTAATGGCTTGAATAGGAGTTTGAATTTTATCAAATGAAGGCTACAGATGTAAATTTATGAATAATATAGACATGATAGGGTTTGTTTATTCTTGGAAACAGATTGAATAAGGGCAGATTATTTAATATAAAAATGGAAGAAGCATTATGTGTGTAAAATGTTTTTGAATTAGTGAGTGCAGCCAAAATTCAAAAGAAATGCAATGTTCTTTTGTAGGAGAAGTTCCTGGACTCTACACTCTTGAAGAATTAGAGCCCTTGCTGCTGCCTCTGAAAGATGAGGCTTCACAGGATGGCTTTTTTGGACCCGTCTTCAATTACTTCACATACAGTAAGTGGCACAGAACTTGTGAATCAATTTAAACTACGGTTTATGTGAAATAAATACCATTTAATTTGGCTTGCTTTCTCATTATTGCAGAGGTATCTTAAGTCTTGGGTCCACTTGGTGATTTCTACTTTTTTTGGTATTTTGGTAATTTGTACTTTTTTTCTTTTTCATAGAACTTTCAGAAAATAGCACATAGGTAGCCGAAAGGCTAATAACCTACAGTAAAAACATGTTAGCAAAATTTTAGCAGAAGAGAAGGATGAAAGTGTGGTAATGTTCTTTGGAATTGCTGCCATTGTTTTCAAGTGGCAGAATTAGTGCTTTAGTACCCCGTATCTTAGAGGATTACTGAACTGTTTAGATTGTGCCAGGCTATATTTTTTTTGAAAGTACTTTTTATTATTGCAGAAGTTTCATGTTGACTGTAGATGCTGAAAATTGATAAGCACAAAATGAAGTAATGATGCCACCACCCAGACGCTACTACTATGCTGACCTTTATTTTTCTAAGCGAACATTAATTACTGATGAAACAGAACATTGTTAAAGAGCTACCCGCCCTTCCTTCTCCTTCAGGTTTACTGGGAAATTCCACCACACTTCTGAGAAACAGATCATCTCAGTGCTGTTTTAAACTCAGTGCTATCTAATTCAGAGGTTAGAAAATGAGATTTTCCAAATCTCTTTTTATGATGGGAAAATGATGTTGATATTGAAACAGGGACAAGGTAATTCTAAAAGAAAACCAGAGCTCAGTTTTGTGTGGGAATATTAGAGTGAAGATCCTTGAAAGAAAAATTAAAAATGGAATCTGGTATCGCAATTGAAAAGTAACATACAAAACGGCAGTCTAGTATGTATTCTCATCTTCATGGTGAGTGTCCTTCTGGAGCTTTTTTCTTAGCAGACACACACACACACACACACACACACACACACACACACACACACACACACACAAGTATTTTTTAACCAAAATGAAAATTATACTGTAAAACTGTTTTATAGCTTGTTTTTTCAATAAATAGCTCCTATCATCCCATTTCAGAAAATTTCTATTTCATAAAACCAGACCATATGTAGGTTTCTCTAATTATTTTTGCAATATTCCATGATTATAATTTTCTCATTTTTTTTTTTTAGGAATTCAGCAAAACTTGCATATTGTCTTGATAATGGATTCTGCAAATTTAAACTTCATAATAAACTGTGAGAGTAATCCAGCTTTGCACAAGAAATGCCAGGTGTTGTGGATGGAGGGTTGGTCAGATAGCAGTATGAAGAAAGTAAGTTTAACGTTTAAGTGTGGAAATAAAAAACAAGCACATTTAAAATTTTTTTAATTAAAATTGTTTTTACTGAAGTGTAGGTGATTTACAGTGTTTCAGGTGTACAGCAAAGTGGTTCAGTTATACATATATATTTTTTCTTTTCATTCTTTTCCATTATAGCTTATTACAAGAAATTGAATATAGCTACCTGTACTGTACAGTAGGTTCTTGTTCATCTGTTTTATATATAGTGATGTGTGCCTATTAATCCCCACCCTCTAGTTTATCGCTCCCTACCTTTTCCCCTTTGGTAACCATAGTTTGTTTTCTACGTCCATGAGTCTGTTTTTGGTTTGTAAATAGAATTTGTATCATTGTTTTTTAGATTCCACATATAAGTGATATCATGTTATTTGTCTTTCTCTGTCTGACTTACTTCATGCAATATGATAATCTTTAGGTCCGTCCACGTTGCTGCAAATGGCATTATTTCATTCCTTTTTATGGTTGAGTAATAGTCCATCATGTGTCTATACTACGTCGTCTTTATCCATTCATCTGAGCACAGTCTTTAAAGTTACTGATTTTCACAACTTCTCTTTGCTGTTTATTATACTACCTTTGTTGTGGCACTGAACATCTCTCATATGTTTGAAAGTAACTTTGTTTTCTTTATACTCTTGTGTGATAGTTCAGTTGAGGTTGAATTTTAGGTTGAAGATTATCAAGATTACAGAAATATTTATCATACTTTAAAAATTTTATGCATTTCATTTCCTAGCCTATCATAGGTTAACTTATAATAAAAAAAAAAATCCCAGCAATAATTTCAGTTGTTAAACTTAAAAACATTGTAGATCCTTTAAAAAAAATCTGTCATTGTTATGCTGTGTGTTTGGAGAGGGATGAATTTAAAGAGTGAACTCATAGCCCCATCTCAACTGGAAGCCTTTGCTTTGTTTGAAGAAATAATAATTTTCAATAGTGTCTCTTTGAATGATAGTCATATGCCCAGTCATTCATTTATTTTTGTATGATAGAAGTGCACTCTAATGCTTGTCATAATTTTTAGGATGGAGCATAATTTGAGATGATAGACAGGGTTTACAGGTGGGTTGATACTTTAGATTTCAGTAAGTAGATAAAGGAGAGAAAAGTGTGGAGGCCACATGAACAAGAGACATTTATTAAGTTGTAATTATTGAGTGCTGCTTTTCTATATATTGGAAATACAGCAGAAAAAAAGAGACAAGACCCAGCCCTCATGGAATTTACATTCTTTTGGGGGATATCTCGGGGGGAAGCTTTCTAGGTGAAGACCCTGAGATGAGAGCATGACTGGTGATTTTGAGGATCAGCAAGAAGCCAGTTCATTTGTAACACAGTCATCAGGGGACAGTAGTTGGAGGTTAGGTCAGGGAAGTAAGAGGAGAACAGTTAGGGTGGGGCTTTGGAAGCTATTACGAAGATGTTAGGTTTTCCTGGGAACCAGGAAGGGATCCTTTGGAGGCTTTTGAGTAAAACTATTCTAATGTTTTAATGGGTTACTCTTGACTTGTAAATAGACCATAGAGGACGAGAAGGAAGCAGTTATAAAGATGCTGTAATAATCCAGATGGGAGACGAGGATGGCTTGCTCCCAGGATGTGGTAGAGGTGGTGAGTGGCAGATACTGGATGTGTTTTGTGGTAGAAACAACAGAAGTCGCCGACAGACGGTACTAAGGCAGAAGATAAAGGGAGGAGTTAAGGATACCGCCAAGTTTGTTGGCTTGAGCGCCTAGAAGGATGGAGTACCTGTCAGTTGAGAAGGGGAGACTGAGAGAAGAACATTTAAGAGGAGAATATGTGACTTTTAGCTTTAGATGTGTTAAATATGAGATGTCAGACATCCAAGTTGTAAGATGGAGAAGGCATTTGAATACATGAGTTCAGGGGTTAAGGTCTGTGAATTATCAGAGTATAGGTGGTATTTAAAAGCTATGAGAAAGAATATCTCTAAGGGAATGAATGTTGACAAGAGAGGGAAGAGATCTGAAAGCTGAACCCTGGGAACTAGAACATTAAGAAGTTGAGATGTAAAGGAACCAGCAAAGGATACTGAGAAGGAGCTGCTTGGGAAATAGGAAAGCAGGAAAGAGTGAAGACAAGTGATGCCCAGAAGCCAACGAAGGCAGCATTTTGAAGAATTAAGGAAGCACGAACTGTGACACGTGGAAGGAGATCCAGCCTGGGAACTGATCATTGGATTCAGCAGCGTGGAGTCCATCGGTAACCTTGATAAAGCAGTTTCAGTTAGTAGTAGAAAAAGGCTACATTGAAATACGTTTCAGAAAGAATGAGAAGATTGGAGAGCGAATATGGTCACCTTTTTGGAGGGATTTTGTTATAAAGTGGAAAAGAAAAATGGATCAGTAACTGGAGAAAGTGGTGGTTAAAATAGTGCTTTCTTTTTTAATTTTAAGGTGGGTCAAACTATAGCGTGTTCATGTGCTGTTGGGAATGAAAATAAAAGCAAAAAAAAATACATGTTACATGAGAGACGGGGAAAGTTGCTAGAATAGTATCCTTGGGTAGCAGACAGCATATGGGTCAAACATGAAACGATTAAGGACAGGCCTTTGCTTGAGGATGGAAGCGTCATCCGTAATAACAGGAAGGACCAGGGTCAGGGGCACAGGTGAGCAGTAGGCTCACCAAGCAGGTGAGCAGGTGTGGTGCTGGCAAGCTTTGGACACCCTTCTGGTTGTTTCCGTTTTCTCAGTGACATAGGAAGTAAGATTATCAGCTGGGAGATAAGTTGAGGGAAGAAATTTTGGTGTCTTGAAGAGCTGTAAGTGGAGATGGAAACTAGTAGTTTGGAAGAGTGGGCGAAAAGTTTAGGAGTATGGTAGCCAGGTACCATGAAGGGTTCTCGCGAGGTTAGTGATTATGAAGTTCAGCTGAGGCTGTTCGGCATAGTCGTGTGTTTTCTCTCCAGTCGCGCGTGCACTCGTGGGTGTGGACCTGCAGTAGGTGCTGACCTGCATTTAACCACTGGGGCTTTGCTGCTTGAGTGCAACAAAGCAAGGGAAGGCTAAGGGGGTTATGAAATTACAGGAGGAAGATGGTGAGGGACAGGGTAAAGGTGGTGCAGTTAATAGACGGGAGGTCTTGGTGGGACCTGAGGACTGTTGCTGTTACAGAGAGAGTGAGCCCGGGACAAGCGAGTGCCGTGGGAGAAAGTGGGATGTTTGAAAGTGAGGCTATGAGATGGTCTCAGCCACTGTTAGTGACAAGGTCTCAGGAGGCGACCCTTTGAGGTGGGAGCCAGTGACTGAGAAAAAGGCAATAGATAAGATAACAGAAGGACAGGAATTCAAACAATTGAGAGCTGAGCATATTAATAGGAATGAATACAGTTGATAACCCATCCAACTCTTTTTACAAAGGACTATTTTTATCTCCAAGGAAGAGAAAATGGAGGCAAAGGGGAATGTGAGTGAATCCAGGCAGGAAAACTTTGTAATGTGGGATATTGTTCGGGGGTAAACTGTTGCCCTCTCTTCCCAGCTTTACTGAGGTACAGTTGACACATAAAATTGTATGTATTTACAGCGTATATTTACAGCGTACAACATAATGCTTTGATACATGTATATATGGTGAAGTGACCACAATCAGGCTAATAGAAGGGATGGAGTATTTTAAAGATTTAAGTGAGTTTCCAAAGAAACAAATTTCCATTCATTTAAAAGTGTATGTTGAAAATACTCTCACAGTGGCTTAAGTGTTTTGTCAGAAATCAGTGAAGGTGTTTGAGAAAAGAACGCATTATTTGGCTCAAGAACCAAGACACTTTCAAACTCGGCATTAATTAAAGGGATCTTTTGGCTTAATGTTTTATTCAGTCTGAGAAATTCAGAAAATGATTTTGACCTAATTACATGGATTATTTGTACTCTTGTTATGAATGTTAACTGTATCGGGTGGAAGTTGAAGGTTTTTGGCTTAATTTTAAAATTTCAGAGTTCTATTAATTTAATTTTTTCCCAGAAACAGATATTTTAAAAAACATTTTTGTATATTTTAAAATAGTACTCTTATTATAAGATTATAATATTTTCTTTAGTAATAATGATACCTGTTCATGAAACTTTATTTTCTTATTTGTGACAGTGGCAAAAACCTAGCTGTAGCTAGACAATAGATAGTTTTTAGGATCAGCAATTATGTTGATGTCAATTATGTTAATTAACAATTATGAAATTATTTTCATTTACTTTTAGTTATTTCTTTTTAAGAAAGCTAAGAATCCTCTTACTCTTTTATGCCATGAAGGCATTTTATTAGTTTGATGCCAAAAAACTTTATTTTACTATTTTATGATTTTAAGTTATTTTCTTATTCAATCAAAATAGTGATTTTCTTAAAGTTTAAGCATTTTTCAAGTGAGATGTTGGAGCTTTTTTCCTAGGTGCTATTAATTTGCAATCAACTGATGTTTGATATATGTCAAGTAAGCCATTCCTTGACTAGGAAATAATGTCTTCTAAAGAGTGACTTTTTTTTTTTTTTTTTTTTTTTTTTTGGTCTTAGTCTGGAAAGAATCCTAGAAGGAAAGTCCAGTTGATACTGTTTTTTTGTGTGTGTGTGTGTGTGTGTTAAAGTTTTTTAACCTCTGATATTGGATTTACTTAAACTTTTTCATAGTGAATTGCGGTTAAAGAAATGCTCTTCCTGTTTTAGATACCTGAAATGTTATTCAGTGAAACAGGTGGTGAAGAAAAATATAGTGACAAAAAAAGAAAAGAAGAAAAGAAAAAAAATTCAGGTAGTATTTTGATAAAATTTATTTTATCTAATTTTTATTGATGAAATAATTGGGCATGTTCTAATGTTGTAGAACTATTGAAGATTCCTGATGATTATGAATTTGAATAATGCTAAACTAACAAAGTTAAATTTCTTTTGATGCAAACTAAACTTTAAAGCCCTCTTGATTTGTAAACTAATATTTATGTCATTTCATATAGGACTTAACAGAATATCTGTTGTTTGAAATTAAGAAATTAAAAAATTTTATTTTTGATCTGAATGATCTAAAAGACTTACATTACTTTAGGTTTTTAACTAATAGCCTAAACTTTTTTTTTATTTAAAAAAAATTCTTATTGAAGTATAGTTGATTTACAATGTTGTGTTAATTTCTGGTGTACAGCAAAGTGATTCAGTTATATGTACATTCTATTTAATGTTCTTTTCCATATGCTATTACTGGATATCGAATATAGTTTCCTATGCTATACAATAGGACTTTATTTTATATATAGTAGTTTGTGTCTGCTAATAACAAACTCCTAATTTATCTCTCCCTGCCCCTTTCCCCTTTAGTAAGTTTGTTTTCTAAGGCTGTGAGTCTCTTTTGTAAATAAGTTCATTTGTATCATATTTTAGATTCCACATATAAGTGATATCATATGGTATTTGTCTTGACTTAACTTCACTTAGTATGATAATCTCTAGGTCTATCCATGTTGCTGGAAATGGCATTATTTCATTCTTTTTTATGGCTGAGTAATATTCCATTATATTTGTTCATCGGTCAATGGATATTTAGGTTGCTTCCATGTCTTGGCTATTATAAGTAGTGCTGAACATTGAGATGCATGTATTTCAAATTAGAATATTCTTCAGATATGTGCCCGGGAGTGGGATTGTTGGATCCTATACCAACTCTATTTTTAGTTTTTTAAGGAACCTCCATACTGTTTTCCATAGTGGCTGTCTGACGTCTCCTAAACTTTTCATATTAGCTTATCAGTTAGATATGTCAAAACACTCCATTCATATTCAAAAAATGCATTATGATTTATTGAATATGGTCATACTGTATTCTTCAATATCCTCCTCATTTTCTCCATTTCCAAATTAATTTTGAATGTGGTCTTTATTTTTTTTCTATTATAGCATATTCATTTATTTAATCTAACCATCTAATCATTAAATATTTATTGAACTTGTTTTATATTAGGTACTGGGCTGGATACTGGAGATGACTTAGGATAGTCTAGTGATAGCAAGAATTATATATAAATGTAAAACTTCGATATAACAATATAAATGATGGTAGAAGTTTATGATGTACATTGAAAAGTAAAACATCTAACTAGCAGATACTATAGGAAGTGGACATTGCCCAGATAGGCAGTTTGGTGAAAGTCATTCTAGTTAGGGTGACTAGCATGGAAAAGGCTTGAATAAATAAAATAGATATTTTAGCCACCAATAGCCTAAAGGGCTGAAACATAGGCCGTGTAAGTAGTAGTCTTGATGAAGAGAAAAAGGTAGGCAGGGTCAGGTAATCTAAGGAGGGCTTGGCTAAATAAGGGCTGTGGCATGCAGAGAAGAGGGAGGAGCCAAGGATGCGTCTCAGGGTTCTGCATGGAAAATTCACTAGAAGTTGATTTTATTCACCAGAGTAAGGAGAACAGGGAAACAGATTGAGACAGTGAGAGGAAGATAATGTGTTTGGTGATGCATGAATTGAATCCAGCGGGAGGTTTTTTTCTTAATTTTTTGGCTTTTGAAGTCCTGTTTCTCCCTGTGTAAGTAAGAGTGGATAGGTGTCATTTGGTTTGGTGTCTCTTTCCATTCAAGAAGCTTTGATTGAGCATACTTTTGTATTACATGTTGTGAAGTCCCAATTCATTTATATGTTATGACAAGCTGTAGATTTATCTTTCTTGCAGCAATAAAAATTGTCAGAGGAAATATATAACAGCAGAAGGATAGAGATCAATGAAATTAAAAAACTCAAATTCATAAGAAAAATGGAAGCTATGAATAGATATGTGAGAAATGCCTGTGCACCTTTAAGTAAAGATGTTATCTTGCAGTTATAATTACATTGAGTAGAGGTATCTGGTAAGAAATAGTTAGGATTATTTTCTCTAATTCTTAATGGATCATGCATTTGTTAAGTTATTTTTGTTTTGTTTCCTCTTTCTAGTTGATTCTGATTTTCTAAAATCATTTTTATTAATCCATGAGTCTTGCAAAGCATATGGTGCTACGCCAAGCCGATATATGACCTTTTTACGTGTGTATTCTGCCATTAGTAGCAGCAAGAAAAAGGAATTATTAAAAAGACAAAGTCATTTGCAGGTACAATAGTGGTAATCTTGAATTACTTTATCTGTATTAAAAGTAAATCAAAGTGCCATGTTGCCTATGGCACATTTTTAGTATAAATAAATATTGTTCTGTATTAAATGTCTTGGGAAACTGTCTCATTTACCTCCCTATATTGCCTATTAGACTACAATAAATTTCTTTGGTTGAATAATTATTTCTTTTCTTTACTGCAGAATATTTATGTGCTTTTGATAGCTTATGGTGCTGTCTTTGAATGTCTTTTTTAGACATTCAGAAATGCCTATTAAAACATAACATCCAATATTATACTTTATTGTAAACTTTAATATTAAAATTATATTTGTATCCATGTCATTTTACTTAGTACATTCTGAACAATTTTCTTTCTGTATTTCTCTAATTGCAGAGCTTAACCTTAACTATGGTATTAGAATGTCAGCCTCAGATGCTGTCAGAGCATTTCCTCTCCAAAGGTCTTGCTTCTCTTTGTGAGGGTAGTAAACTAGGAACCATTAATTGACAAAATTATCTTTATCCTTCTTTCTAATGATTGATTTTCATTTATATTAAGCCACTATACATGCTTTGGGAGGGTTAATTTCCTGATTTAGTTCTTAGTGGTGTTTTAGGTAAATGACTTCAGCCCACAGAGTTGCAGCTTAATTGGGTGAATGGTAGCTGTGTTGAGAACATGAGACAAAATGTGTATGTAAAAAGCCGGCATGTTGCTTGTCGTCTCTGCTGGGTGCAAGTGAATGATTACATTCCTTTTTTGCCATTATTTTCTCACCAAATCTGATTGGTTATATGACAAAACCCCCAGCTTAATATTAAAGAGGAGAGGGAATATTGTCCATGTTCATTCCTTGGGTTACCCATGTGCAGTGGAATGGGCCAGGCCAGCGGCCAAGGACAACCCAAAAAGGAGCTGAGGCATTTCATTTTGAGTGATCGCTGACCAGAACTGTATTTAAAGCACTCTCTTATAAAATACATGGGGAACGGACAGACAGAGAAAGAACCAAGTCATGCCCAGTATAACGAGTGGTCTCTGAGTCCTGTTGCCCAGTCAGTAAGACTGAAAAATGAGAAAGGTTTACGGAGGTTTTGCTTCTATTTTGTTTTTTTTTTTCCGTCCTACCTAATGCAGTGTGTAAAACCCCAGGGTTTAAGCTATCTAATATATGTTGATCTGTTCAGCTTTAATGTGATGATTTAAAATCTGTCTTTCCTTAAAGCCTCTGTGGAGTCTTTTACTACATACTAATGGCTAGACAGTTGAATAAATCATAATTAGCAATAAGAAGACTGAGTCCGCTTGCTGATGTTGCATATGTACACGTACACATTTTTGCTTGATTCTTTCTTAGTCTTTGTTTACCATGTGTGTATAAAATTCCTTTTTTTTTTAATATTGCCAATCAATATTTTATTGATGTAGGCTGGTGTATCTAAACTAAATGAAGCTAAAGCTCTTGTGGATGAACTGAACAGAACAGCTGGAGAACAAAGTGTATTACTTAAAACTAAGCAAGATGAAGCAGATGCTGCCCTGCAGGAGATCACGGTCTCAATGCAGGTAGAGTTAGTGTAAGCATGGAAGCGCGGGAACGCAGACGGGAGCAAGGCCGTTTATGTCTGATTGCCAATCAGTGTGAAAAATAACACTTTTACTTACATGGACTTAAAAAATACCGCTTATTGATACTGAGTAGACTAACAGTGATGTGTGTGCTTGAACTTTTGTGGAAGAGCATGCTGTTTTCCCATATTGTTTAAAATCATGACTCTGTTCTCCTCATTGACCATATATTAATTTATGTAAACCTTATAAATATAAAAATGTAAACATTTTAAATTGGTACAGATTTGTCTATAACTGATTTTGTTTACCATCTGTTAATAATACTTCCTTTTATTTTTCCTAATTTTATCTCCTTCAGGCTTCAAGGGTTTTCCCCGCTTTCAGTATTCTCAAGATTTACAAAATGTCTTTATTCATTCTATTTATATTTCCATGATATTTAAAAATATTTTGCGTATGTCCTCTCTTTGCATTGTCTTCCTCTTGTTGACCTTGCAGAGGAAATTTCTCTGTATCCTTTCTTGCCTGGGTATTCTTTTACACCTGCCAGCCTTCTCAGGGTGGCCCTGCCCTTTACCGTGCTCTTTACTACAGATTTCATAGTGACTACCACCAAAACCAGGTTTTTTTGTCCTTCATCCCTAATCTCTCCTCCAGACTTCGGATTCAAATAGTCTATAATCTGTTAGACATGACTTCTCGGAAGTTTCATGAGCATTACGTCTTGAAACAGGTTCAAAACTGAACTCATAATTTCCTGTCCTGTGTTCTCCTCAGATTATAACACAAGAATATAGCTAATTATTCAAGACAGAACTTGTAAATTATGTTGCCTAAATCCGTATGTCTAATGAATTAAGTTCTGTTAGTTTTACCTCCTTGACGGTGTCTTAAATGTGTTTCCCCATCTCTATGTGGGTAACTATTAACCTTCAAGTCTAATGCCTCTTCTATTTAAATTAACATCAATATTTATCAGACTGGTGTATATATCTCAGTAAAAGTAAATGGCACAAAAGTCCTAGAAATAAAAAAGTTGGAGGGCTTATGATGAAAGGTTTACTTTAAAGCTACAGTAATCAAGGCCAGGTGATATTGATGTAATGATAGACAGATTATCAGGAAACTGTGGAGTTAGAAACAGACTCATACACACATGGTCAATTGATTTTATAAAGACGTACCACTTAAACTGGAAAGGGTGAGCTTTTTGAAAAATGTTACTGGAATATTTGGATATCCCTGTAGAGAGGAAAAAATCCTGGACCTTTACCTTACAATTTATAGCAAAAGTAGCTCAACATGGATTATAGATCTAAAGGTACAGCATAAAATTATAGAACTTCAGAAGAAAACAGCAGGAAGAAAATCCTTATGATTTTGAGTCAGGCAGATTTCTTAGATGTGAGACCAAAATAGAAGAGGGAAATAAATGATGAATTGAACCTCATCAAAATTAACCACTTCTGCTCTTTGAAATAAATTCCAAAGAAAATGAAAAGGCAAGTCACAGACTGGGAGAAAATTTACAAACGTTTATCTGATAAAAGACTTGAATCCAGCATATATAGAAATGATTACAACTCTACCCTAATAGAATTAACGATTCAACTTAAAAACAGGCAAAAAATTTGAACCTGCCCTTTATGAAAGAAGACATACGAAGGGGCCAGTGAGCATATGAAAAAAAGCTCAACATCGTTAGTCAGCAAGGAAATGTAGTGCCCTTGTTTTTAGTTTGAGGCATCATTCTAGTCCTGAGCCATGGAGTCCTTAGCCTGGTAATAACAAATCCACAGCTTCTGTGACTTAATTTCTCAGAAGAGTAACCTTTTTTTTCCCAGTCTTCTGATAGTCAGGAAGGGGAGTGTTATGACTCCATAAATTGCATATTTAAAAATGTTTCTAAATATTCTGTCAAAACTTAGAGAAAGCATCAGCTGTTCTGTAGTTTTCATCAGCCGTTCGCAGCGTTCACACCTAGAGTCTTCTGACTGGTTTCATTCTTCGCCTGGTCGCAGCTGCTGTCCTGAGATTCTTCTCCTTCATCTCAGTTTGCTCCCTTATTTCTGTGGGGCTTATCCCGAAAAGCTTTTGGGGAAGGCATACATGAGACAGAAACTTTGAAATGTCACGTATGTGAACTTCTGCCCTGTCCTTGGTTGGTGGGTTGTGTGCTGGGAATAGTACTCTGGGGAGCAATGCTCTTTTTTCCAGGATATTGAAGGCATTGTTCCAGTTTCTCCTGGCTTCCATAGTTGTGGTTGAAACACTCAAAGCTGTTTTAATTCCTGATCTTTTTTGGGAGTGACTTTTTTTTTTTTTTTTTTTTCCTCTCAACGTCTTTTGGATCTTTGTTTTCATTGTTCTTTCATGGATCTTTGTGTTCACTGAAAGTTACAGTAATTTATCTTGGTTTCAGTTTCTTTTCATCCACTGTGTCTAATGGGGTTCTTTCCACCTGATAAAAGTTCTGGGAAATTTCCTTAAATTATTCTGTTGGTAATTCCTTTCTTTTTATTTCTCTCTTGCTTTTTAGAGTTCTTATTATTTGGACTTTGGACTTTCTAGTCTGGTTCTCTAATTTTTTTTTTCTTACCTTTTTTTTCTTCTCTTTTTGCTCTACTCTTTCAAAATTTCCTCAACTCCATTTTTTAACCCTTTTACTGGTTTTTCATTTTTGTTATATTATTTCTCTGGAGATTAAAAAAAACTCTAAATGTTTCCTTTGGCACTAATTACTTTTTTGTTTGTTTCATTGTTGCAGTATCTCCAGCCAGCTCTTAGAGGATATTGTTTGAAATTTTCTTTTTCCTAAAAATATTTTATCGCTGTTTTTTCCCTACATGATTGCTTTATTCTCAGTTAAAAAATGATTCTTAGTTATTCACAAAAGAAGCCTTCTTTTTGTGTCTTGTCATCTTCATTGAAAAATCTGAGTATGGGAGGAAGGTTATTGTGAGCATCACAAGACGGTTATCTGGACTGATTCAAATGACATAGTCAGAAAAATCTTACCTGGCATGTTGAAATAAATTTGTTGGTAGATGGGGAATTTTCAGAAACAGTAACATTTCCAGATAATTGTTCATATACACATTTAGTGTTTACAAGATGAATTTATCAACTACCTGACCTGGAAGTAATATATCAAAATCAAATGTAATTTTCATACTGTAAAACATTAGCAGAACTTTTTTCCCCAAAGAATTTTGGAATCAAGCAATATAAAGCAGCTAGCCATTTACATGAGGCAGCTAGCCGTTTTTATTGTTAAAAATACCTATCAAATATTTTTTTTCCCCTATAGAATATTGAAGGCATTGTTCCATTTTCTCCCAGCTTCCATTGTTGTTGATTGAAACACCTTTATATTTTTCACCTTTAAAGAGGAATTTGAAATAAGAAAAAAGTAAAAGCTACATAAAGGATAAAACCATGGATAACTGTGTATTTACAAAAGGAAAATACTCAGTACTCATGTGCCTCTGCTCTCAGACCTGTGAACATCAGTGAGATAAACACTGAGTATTGAGCTACTGTTTTCTCTGGGCTGTTCTGAGAACAGGTGTTTCTAAGACAGTTGCTAATTATATTACGTAGCAGAGACTAGCAGAGTAACTATGTACCTCGTATTATAAGTTAGTAATTTTGCTAAATTATAAATAGGAGACATTTCTGTTTGTTACTTTATACAGAAATATGGTATGGAGAGACAGCTTTAATACCAAACTGTGCAACTTTTAAAGCTTGCAACTCTAGGTTTGTGACATAAGGAAGGAACACATTAAATGCTGCAGGTGCTCAGAATGGAGATAACTTCCAGCTGGAAGAGCAGGTTAATAAAACAAGGACCACATGAGCCGGGCCTCTAAAGGAAAGTTTTGATGTTGTGAAGATGGAAAAAAGAACTTTCCCTGTTGAGGAGTGGTGGCAGAGAGACAAAAGTTGAAATGCTTGTGGAATGTAGAGAATTTTCATTGGAGCTGATGTGTCAGGTCCCTGAAGGATCAGCGTATTTGGCAGTAGGACACCAGATGTTAGTTCTGTTAGTTCTGTTTTTGTTGTTGGCTTAAACAACAGAAATTTGTTTCTCCCAGTTTGGGGGGAGAGAGTGAAAGAGAGGGACGACTCCTAGTGTCTTCCTTTTTATTTTTTTAATTGAGCTATAACAGACTCATAGCATATTAGTTTCAGATATATAACATAATAAGTCTATATATATATAGACTGGGAATAGTATATATATAGTGACATGGTTACCACAGTAAGTCTAGAAAGCACCCGAGGACATCAGGCAGTAGTTTCTGTAAGTTCCCTGAATGATTACAATATGGTCGCGTACCACTGTTGGAAGGACTCTTGAGAGGTTCCCTGACAAATTGCATCTTTTGTTTTAGAATAGTATAAATAAACCAAATACAAACATTCATAATATTGAAGTATTTTTGTGTATGTGGGACTCTCCATTTTTGTGTTCGTGATCAAAAGGGTCATGTCTTGTTAGTATATAATTTAGTGTTCTTTGAATCTTTACTAATTTTTGCTCATAAATTTTGTCATATTAATGTGTCATGATTTCAGGGTTTTTTTGTCTAAAATAAAGTCTAAAGCACAAACTTCTGGGGGGAGGGTGTAGCTCAGTGGTGGAGTGCATGCTTAGGACCTCCATTAAAAATAAATACAGCACAGACTTCTAATGTACTATACTCGGTCTCCAAGAATTGTTACTATTCTACTATTAGACTTATAGAAGACTTCTGTTTTCAGTTTCCTCATTTGTGAAATGAGCATTAATAGTAGTGACTTCAGTCTGTTGCAAGTGTTAAATGGATATTATTAGGATCATTTTCTAAATTATGAATTTAAACATGTTTGGTTTTTATATAATAAGCATTTATTGCTTTGCCTTTCAGAAAAAAATTATATCATATAAAGCATACTTCCTGATAGTAAATATAAAGTAAATTATATCATGAGTTTCCCAGGCAATTAGAAACTCTCATGTCAATTAATATTAGAAAAGCATTTTTTGTATCATGCTTTTAAATACTGAGCGCATTAAAGTTGATTGGAGGCATTTAAATATTCCCATAGGATGCTAGTGAGCAAAAGACAGAGCTTGAAAGACTAAAGCACAAAATTGCAGAAGAAGTTGTTAAAATTGAAGAAAGAAAAAGCAAAATTGATGATGAATTAAAAGAAGTAAAGGTAAGTTTAAAAAAGGAAACATTTTAAGAGCCATTTCCATTTTTGATTACCAACTTTAGGTAGGAGTTTAAATATTATGTGCTTAAGTTATTTTCTAATAGTATAATCAGATGTGGCTTTCACTCAGAATATTATTTATAAAAGAGAAGAAGGAAAATCTGCTCAGAGAAGTACACAAGTTAACTGATGGTAGTTAAAGATAATCTTTGTTTTCCATGAACCATGTTTTGGCTGTAGAGGAAAAAGGTATTTTGTAGACAAATTAAGACAGACTCTTAGGCTTTTTTTCCCTTGAGAACTGATTAACATAGACAAAAAGTCTTAAGACTGTGTATATAAAGAGCCTCTTGAAAACAGCAAATTGTCTCAAAACAAATTTGATTTTCCAAATTAGATTGTTGCAGTTGCAGTGGCAAAAACTCTTACTTTCTCAATTTGAATGTTTTGAATTTTTTGTGCTTTAGAGGATTTTGATAACTGGAGAGAAAGGGTATTAAATAACTAAGTCATTTTTAATGAAACTGATAAGTATTAGATAACTTGTAAAGAGTAAGTGATGTTTTCATATTTATCTTTTGAAAGTAAAAATGCTCTTTTTGTTTTTTAGCCTCTCGTCAATGAAGCTAAACTAGCAGTTGGAAACATTAAACCAGAATCTCTTTCAGAAATTCGTTCCCTACGTATGCCACCTGATGTGATCCGAGACATTCTTGAAGGCGTTTTAAGATTGATGGGTATCTTTGATACCTCTTGGGTGAGCATGAAAAGGTAAGTTTTTGAATTTGTGAAAAATGTTATTTCATCCAAGAATTACACATTATTTCATGTTTTAAAAAATTTCTTAGTATTGTTTTCAAACTGAATTTCACCTAAGTACATGGTTACATACTTTCCCCTGATGTTTCAAGACAGTCCGTGTATCATGTATCAAAATCTGTTATTTTCCTTTCTCCATAAATGATTTTTAAAAGTGTCGAGGGGAGAAAAAGAATTCCGTAAAATCTTTGAGATTTTGTGAATAAGCATAATCATTTATTTGGTCCTCAGACAGTACAGAGTATTGTGTTTACTGTGATTTACTGAGAAAGAAAATAAAGTCACTGTTCTCAAAGAATCTTGCACTCTTGGCAGAGATAGACACAGACGGAGAGTGAGCAAGACCCCCAAAAATAATATGAGAGATGTAAACCGGAAGAGAAAAGGTTGAGTGCTACCGCAGTATATGACTATGCAGCTTTGGATTTTGCAGCGTAACAGTGGTGTTATGGCTTGTGCTGAGATTCACTTCCATTTTAGGACTTAGGTTGATAGTAGAGTCCTTTTTCTATCTGGAGATGGGAGAGGAGGTTTAGATTTGAGGGAGCACTTTAAAATACTTTTCTTATAAAGGAGTCAGAAAATTTCCTTGTATACTTAGAACATGTGAGTGCCCAGTAGTTCACATAAAGGGGTGTAGGTAGAGCAACGAGCTTTAACCCCTGCACTTTGCAGCTTCAGGGTATTCCCAGAGCGTTAGGACAACTGTTGTGCATCCTTCGGGAGCTCCTTCCCTGTTTAAAAAAAAAAGAAAGACGGCTGGTCCATCAAAGCTTACTTTAGTACCCTGTTTTTTGTTAACTAATAGATGAAAAGTATTATCTACATCACTTTGTTAAATTGATATTTTTGTTAAAAATAGCAAACTCTCTTTGGCCTCATTTGAAGTAATATGCTTTAATTTTAGTTTCCTTGCGAAAAGAGGTGTGAGAGACGACATCGCAACCTTTGATGCACGAAATATTCCAAAGGAAATAAGAGAAAGTGTTGAAGAACTTCTTTTTAAAAATAAAGGATCTTTTGATCCAAAGGTAATTTTTAACAGTTACACCATGAATTCCCTTTCCATACTATATATTATTCTGCTTGTTAAAGTATGATAATTTACCATTATTAATTATTTAGTTTGCCTGAAAACTAAAAGTTTAGATGAGATGTAAGTATTATATCTGGGAAGCATTCACCCGAAGAATTAGGTAAACTAGAACCTAGGGGAATGGGGGGCAAGATTATTACTGTACGTGACTTTTGAGTCCTGTATATGTGTCATTTAATTGGGATACTTAGTCTAATTTCAGTGAACAGTTTAAACTCCATGGTTCTAGTATTTTTTAGACCCTTTATTCAAAATGTTATGTACTTCTTCTTTGACACCAATAGCAGTGGTTTCCAAATCGCTTTTATCTCATAAACATTTATCCCTTGTATAGAAGAGAAGACACTGTTCTGGGCGGCGCCATGTATTCATTAGAAATGTGACCAGTAATTATGTCAATAAAATATCATCATATTAAAGATTCTGTGTGGTTCAAAAAGATTTATTTCTAAGCAAAAAAGTACAGTTTATGTATTTTTCACTTAAAATAGTAATTTTGATTTTAGCTATAAACCAAAAACTTCATTATTTGGGATAAATCATTAAACAAATGCTTAAAGAAAATATACTAGAATTAACTTGGCTTTTATTTGAAACTAAGTTAGGTTGCTGGATACTTGATGATGATTTTTTCAGAATGCGAAGCGTGCCAGTACCGCCGCCGCGCCTTTGGCTGCCTGGGTGAAAGCTAATGTCCAGTACTCCCATGTCTTGGAACGAATTCAGCCTTTGGAAACTGAACAGGCAGGACTGGAATTGTAAGTGAAATATAAAATATACGCAATTCTAACCTTTATTTGTTTTCATCAGTTTGATAATTTATTTTATTAGGATTTATTTCTCATCTGTATCTAAAAAAGGCAGCTGACAACACTGAGTCAATGAAATACAAATTAAGAATGTAGATCAAGATGGCAGAGTAGGAGGATGTGGAGCTCAATTCGCCCTACAAAGACATCAAACATACATCTACATGTGGAACAATTCTCGTTGGAAACTAACTGGAACCTGGCAGAATTCCTGTACAACCAAAGCTGCAAGAAAAGTCTCCGTTTAACTGGGTAGGATGGAAAAAAAATGCATCGTGTCAGGACTAGCGAGGGATCTTTAAAATAGAGAAGGTCCACGTGGGTGGACCCTCGCCCTGGGGAGAGAGCAGGTGCAACCATAGCCTGGGCAGCCCTGTCCTGGAGTCCCCGTGTGGAGGAGAAGAGCCCCCTTGCCTGCTGGGCAGGACAGACAGAAGGGCTAGAGGAGGCTAGACTACTCGCAGGGAGTGCGCACGTGCTGGCGTGCTGACAGTCAGGGCGGGGAGAGCCCTGGTCCTGGCGCTCCACCTCACTGCCCTTCCCAGTCCGATCGGGCGTCACCCTCATCCTGCTCACACCACGTGGAGTCTGCCATGAGATCTGAGCAGAGACTCGGTCTAGCCATGCCGAGACAGGACAGGGCGCCTGGGGTGGGGTCTAGGTGGAGCCATGGAGGCCATGGTCCGTGTGTGCATGGGTGGCGCTGCAGGAGCGCGCAGTGGCCATGTGCTGCGTCTGCAGCAGCCAGGCCCGGGGCGGGGACCCATCAAGCTGTGCAGGTGGCTGGAGGGCCCGAGGTGTGGTCTGGGTAGGTCGGCAATGGCAGCTGTTAGCGTGCTCACAAGTGTGCAGTGGTTTGTCTTCTCAGCAGCAGCAGCCTGTCTCCGCCCCGTCCACACTGCAGCTTAGTGTTTGATCTGGGGCAGACAGGTGCTGGGAGAAGTCAGCCACAGAGGCAGCCCGGATCTCAAGCAGCAGTGCAGCCCCCTGAATTCACGACGCCCTGACCACCAGCTCCAGCCTGCTCCACACCACAGCCTTGTACCAGATCTGAGATGAACACAACATGGAAAGGGCCGTATCCTTGGGCGGCTTCTGAGTGGAACCTTGGACACCCACACGGGCGGCACGTGGTTCTTCTGTGAGCACGCGGGCCTCACTGATGGAGCCTGATCGACCCCAGCCCTCCCGGCTTCTGCTCCCAACAACTGCAGATCAGACCCCGCTCCTAACAGGGCACTGACAGCCAAGAGCAGAGAGGAAGCCCCACCTCACATGCTGCAAGGCTCTAGACACTCCAGCACCAACCACACCCCTGTCAAGGGGGTGACAGCCAGCTCACCCTGAAGAGAGATGGGCCTGGCATCCATACTGAAACCAGCCCTCGTGCCAAAAACACTGGGAACGGTCTACACAGCAGTGGTCCCACATAAAAACACCCCTTCAAGACCACAGTAGATACCTGTCTCCTAAATTCACAGAAACAGAGAAAGTTAAGTAAAATGAAAAGACAGAAGTACTCCCAGTTAGAAGAACAAGAGAAGTCTCCTGAAAGAATAAGCAATGAAGCAGAGTTCACGAGTCTGCTAGATCCTGAAAAAAGGAAGTAATAAAAATGCTGATTGAACTAAGGAGGAGTATCAGCGGGGATGGGGGTCACTGCAGCAAGGCACTGGGAAGCGTAAAGACGGACCGATCAGAAGTAGGCAATGCAAGTGCCGAGATAAAAGTCAGCCTAACAGTAATGAATAGCAGGCTAAATGACACATGAAAACTAGTGCTGTCTGGAAGACAGAATGATGGAAGTCACCCAGTCAGAATAGCAGGCTGTTCATTTGTCAAATAGTTGGGTTTCTAGACAAATGAAAAAAAATTAAAGCAGCATAAGAGATCTATAGGATAATGTAAAACATGCCAACCTATGCAAAATAAGGGTTTCAGAAGGAAAAGAGGGAGCGAAGGGGTTGGAAGTGTATTTGAAGGAAATATGGTGGAAACAGATGCCCAGGTTCAGGAAGCATAGATGGTCCCAAACAGAGCAACACCAAGACATATCATAATTCAAATGGCAAAGTTACAAAATATGAGGCAGGGGAGTATAAAAATGTAGATCTTTTAGAATGTGTTTGAACATCAATGATTATCATTTTACAGCAAGTGACATAGTTATGGGTGAACATACTTGAACTACGTAGTAACTACAAATCAAAAACATACAGGAGATTCACAAGAACCAGAAAGAAAGGAACTCAAACATACTACAAAAAAAGAAAAAAAATCATCAAGCCACAAAAGGAAAATTTAAAAGAAGAAATGAACAAAAACAACTGGAAAACAAGTTTAAAATGAATACATACCTATCAAAAATTACTCTGAATGTCAGTGGACTAAATGCTCCAATCAAAAGACATAGAGTGGCAGATTAGTTAAAAAAAAAACAAAACGAGAACCTACAATATGTTGCCTACAAGAAACTTACTTCAGGGCAAAAGATAGGCACAGACTGAAAGTGAGGTGATGAAAAATACAGTTCATGCAAATGGAAACAAAATTTAGGGCTTTTATATTTGTTCTCTCCTAAGTTCTGTGACATGTTTCTTAGTACATATTTTCCAAAATATTGTTTGGGCAGGTGTGGGGAAAATTTAACAATTTACTTTTGGAGTATTACAATTTCAATCTGCTATTGTTACCAAGTCAGCATTGTATTTTGTCTCATGTGTTCTAAATGCAGTCTCAGCCGTATGCTATGTTCTTGATTGTTAAATTTTGACACTATTCCTTCTTCCTCTAGGCAAAGAGGTTTTTTAGCTGCCTAAGCTTAATTTTCTCAATGTGATTACATTTTTGTCTTGAATCATATGAAAGGTTTGTATTATTTTGGTTATATATGTATTTTTCGCAGCTGGAAGTCATATTTTATAAGTATATTTCTATTTTTGAATACCTTTTGTTATTCTTAATAATTGCCTCATGTTTTCAATTGAAGATTTTTTCTGTTTATATAGAACATACTTATCCACAGTGTGTCTCAGATCCTAAAATGTATTTGAAACCTGTGTACTCTGTTTTTTCTTAGAATCATCCTACCGAGAACCTTTTGTCCTATTCAAGTGTAGATTAGTCCTTCCCCCAGGCCTGCTGTTTACAGCTTAAATTATTTTGACCCTTTTTTTCACCGTTGTTCTGGGGACTACACTTGTCTCTTTCTGATTGTATTTTATTACGGGGCTCTGTCTCTAGCTTTCTTAGCTTAGTGCTTCAGTTTTTTGAACACATCCTCCACGGTAGCTTCTTAAGAAAGTGTATATAGGATGAAAAATATTTTGAGATTTGCGTGTCTAAATTTATCTATATTTTACCGTTATATGTGATCAGTAACCGAGCTGGGTTAAAAATGCTAGGGTAGAAATTGTTTAGTCTCACAATTTTGATGTCCTTCTTGTCCTGCAGTGGTTCTGAGTGTGGTCCCTACACCAGCAGCATCAGTGTTGCCTGGGAAATTGTTGTAAGTGCAAAGTCCCTCAGACTTACTGAATCAGATATCCTGAGGAATGAGACCTTGCGGTTTGTGTTTTGACAAGGCCTCCAGCTGATCAGTGCAGTGCACAAATGCCTGGCAGCACAGGGCAGTCTGGACTGACCGTTTGTTTGATGGCAGCCTCTCGGTATTTGTTGGTATTTTGTGGGGGAGGAAGTCAAGTCATTTCTCTGAAAGAATCCTCATATCTCCTGCTTAGGGATTGAGTAAGAGTGGATGGGCGTGGGTAAAGGATATGAGCTTGACTTCCGGGGATGTGTTGAGAGGATAGTCTGCTCTCAGTGGAGAGGGAATCTGAGGTCAAACTCTTTAAACTACCAACTATTAGACCATCTTCTGTATTTAGGTCTATTCATCTTTTCAGAGGTACCTGTTACCTACATTTCCTGGGCAAGTTTGATTTCTTCTTTTTGTTTATCTTCCTACAGTTAATTTAACTTTGGGCTTTTGCATTATAACTGTTTTTCAAAATTTCATTAAAATTACTCCTTTATAATACTTTTCTATTTCGTTCTTCTTATCCTTGTACATATATGTCTGTTTTACTCCTTGGTTTCATTTTAGTAGGGTTTTAGAAGGGACAGGAGATAAATGAATACATTTGCTCTCCCATTTTTATGCATTCACGAGTGTTTTTAAATACAGATTCGTGGAAGTGGTATGGTTAGGTCAGAGAATATACTTCTAGTTTTAGCATTGCTTTTCAAATAAAATTCTAAAGGTATTAAAACTACTGAATTACTGACAGTTTTCATTGTCATTCACTTACTGCAAGATTACATTTTAGGGTGCTGTTGCTGCTTTTTGTTGATATCCAAAATAGAATGACTTTTATAAAATTGAATTATATTTTAGAAATTTACGGAAAACTGAAGACAGAAAAAGGAAATTGGAGGAGCTTCTTAATTCTGTTGGTCAGAAAGTGTCAGACCTCAAAGAGAAGTAAGTTAAATTTTGAAATGTATTTTAAATATTTGAAAACATACTCAACCAGTTCTTGAATTTTGAAAATCTTATAATCATTATATTCAGTTTTTGATTTATCACTCTATAATGTGGAAGGGTGTATAATAATATAGCATACATGTCTGTTTTTTTTAAAATGTAAGAAGAACAAAAATACTTTATAAGTTTCCATTTGTATAGCTATCACTATATTCCTTACCTTGGGATATTGAGCAGAAGGAATTGAATGTGATCTGTTAATACTGGGAGTATTTACACTTGGTATTCCTATTTCTTTATTGTTTTGGCTTTAAGATTTTAGACTCCTTTATTTCAGATGATGCTATAGGACCAGCTATTCCGTAATCTTCCCAGGGGTGCATGATCATATTAAAAAACATTTTACCTTCTTAAGGGTAAAATTTGCTTTTTTTGGTATTGAAAAAATATTCCTTCATGCAAATATTGTACTGAGGTTTAAGAACCATTTGTAAATGTGATTGATCTTAAAACCTTTCATGTACCTCTGTTTCCTGTGATTGCTTTTTAGTATAAGATAGAAAATGTTGATGTGGGAATTGTTATAGATGTGGAAGCATTTTCCTTTAAACATTGTGAAGATTTGAAAGCCAGAGACTGTGCCATCAAATATGGCATATGTTATCACTTGCAGTGCTGTCAGTTTTATGAGACTAAACTTCTCTATAAACACATTTTGTCTTTAAGTGGTGTGTTACGTTTCCTTTTTCCTTATAGAAGAACTACAAATTATTGTACCAAGAAAGAAACTTAGACTAAAAACTAAATTTTTCTCTATGGTTAGGGATCAGTTATCTCTATTTACATTTATATATATTTACTTATAGAGAAAAAAATAAGAAAACTTCAAACCCATAAATCCAACGTTTTCAATATTCCTGAATATTTTTTGTGTTAGACATATGGGAAAGAAATCAATAATTACCTTTCAGGTATAATCAGTGTTACATGATCTGAATCAGTACTTAACACTTGGCTAATTTAGTAGTTAGCGTATGGTAGCAATGCCTTGACTCCATTTGTTAGTCATCTGCACATGCTAAGTGTCGTCCTAGGCACTTTACATATTTAACTTTTTTAGTGTTTGACACAATACTGAGAGGTGGATATTCTTCCATTTTACAGGTTAGGAAGCTAAAGATAAGGAATGTTTATTTGCCTAAATTGAGCAACTACTAAAAGACTAAGCAAGCATTAGATCCTGGGTTTGTCTGACTCCATAAAGTTTCTGTTTTTAGTTACTACACCATCCTACTAATATTTTGGAAATATTATGAAAACCTTCTATTTGTGACTGAGGACCTTGTGGATAATATGATTGAGGAACTGAATTTTTTATTTTATTTAATTTTAATTAATTTAAACTACATAGCCACGTGTGGCTAGTGGCTACTATATTGGACAACTCAGTCCTGGAGTTTTATGCCTGGGGAGGGTGGAGGTATAGGGTACTTAGGCTAAAGAAGCACTGTAAAGTGCTTGCCACTTAGTAACAGACATAGCCACATATGAGTTCCAGGTCCTCTACTTATTACTAGCGAGACCTGTGCAATAATCTGTTTTGAACTAAGTTTCCATACTTACAAAATAAGAATTAGAATACTTATTTTGAGCTGTTGTTCCAAGAATGAACACAATCCTGGTCATTTTAAAGGCACTTAGAATTTCAACAAATATATAAGTAATCACATGGAATATTACTATTATATTTAATAGAATAATAAATTTGTACAAGTATTTTTTTAAGGAAAATAATTTAATGTTATAAGCTTTGACAAACATACATAAGGAGAGAATATATATAATGGGCTTGATATTTGAGATGAATTTGAAGATTTTATTTATATTTTTGATAAGTGTATGTTTTAGGGAGCTAGAAGAGTGAGGTTGGGATCGGGAGGGAGCTGGAAGGTATTCTGGACAAATGGAACATCCTGATGAAGGCATGGCAGGTAATGGATGGGGCATTTTTGGAGAATATAAACTTCTTTAGATGTTGACATGTAGTTTTGCTGGCCTGAATAGAATGAAAAAACTAACAAGATTCATCGAATCTATCTATGACAGGGCCTTTGTCATACTGAGAAGCTTATACGTAATGTAACAGTAGGGCATCAGGGCCCTGTGAGAATGCTCCCCTTTGAATGTGCCTCGGTATCATGTCTGTTATGTTAATGATACTTTGTATGCAAATATCAAGTATTATCATTAATTAATTAAATTCTTGTATAAAAGCTTACCTGCCTTACGATAATTTAATTAAATTTCCCTTAAATCCCTTTGTCTTTAATTGAATGTTAATATTTTCATAGATTTCAGAGCAGGACTTCAGAAGCTGCCAAACTTGAAGCTGAAGTGAGCAAAGCACAGGAAACCATTAAAGCTGCAGAAGTCTTAATTAACCAGCTTGATAGAGAGCATAAGAGATGGAATGCACAGGTTTGCTTGCAAGAGAGTGGTCGTACAGCGGCGTCGTTTATAACATGGGAGATCTGTAATGTCATGTGTTCGTTCAAAAAAATGAAAAGGAGAAAAATATCCATTGATTTTCAGCTGGCCTAGGATGAATGGTTAGATGTTCATGGCCACTGTGTGAATTAATCTTCAAAAGATCTTCATGCGAATGGATTTTTGACAAGGCAGCCTCTTCCTCTTTTAGTTATCTGTGTTATTGAGGGGAAAAGCAGGGCTGAAAATGAGTTAATGGAGGAGAATCTAGTGCTCTGTAGTGACTTTTTCGGATTTCGCTTTACCAGGACAGTCCTCTTCAGATTTGACACTGTTGGCCATTTATTTCTTTTTGAAATACTTGTATTTCAACTTTGATAAAGTGTTGTCTCTTGTTTTTATTTGTTTGTTATCATTTTGTTTTTGAGTTTTCTTTACCCAGTGAGATTCCTTCCCTCACTGGGTCCCCCTTATCTGCTCTTCCAATAATGGTGATGCCCCCTCAGGGTTCTCTTCCTCTGCGTCTTTCTCTACAGCTGTTCTGGGGTCTTCTCAGCCAGTTTCAACAATATCACCCATTTTATGATGCTGACCAGAGCTGTATTTTTAGGCCTCTGACTTTTAAATTCATATTTCTAATTATGCTTTAGATAAGTGCATTTCGCTGTCTTGGGAGCTCAGATATAACATGTCTAAAATAACTTGTCTTTTTCTCATCTCAAATCTCTTTTATTTCCTATGTCTCATAAGGCATCTTCTGAACATCAAAACTAAAAATACGTGATTGTTTTTCTTTTAACTTGTGTCCCTTTGCAAATAACCCCTCATATTTGCCTTCTGTCCTTAGTGCGCTTTTTCTTTCTTTTTTCACCTGAATTCTCCTAACTTGTGTCCCTCCTATCTGACCCGTTACTTAGTCCATTCTTCGCTTGTTGGCTGAATTATCTTTCTAAAACCCAGTCTCATGACATCCCTCACTGCTCTGTTTAAACACTTTCAGCGGCTCATTACCACCACAGGTTAAAAGCAAAGCTCCTTTGTGTGGCATGGGCAGACTTTTCACAGGCTTCCTCCCTCCAGTCAGCTCTGTTTCTCTTTTCATTATTCCTGTGTTGGTAGGATTTCTGCTCAAATTTATGCTTTAGCCACATTATGCTTTAAAGAGTCTCCATGCTTTATCTTTCTTTTGTGCCTTTGCTCATTCTATTTTAATCACATATTTTAATCATGTTTTACAATATGATGCTAATTCACAGTGTTTAGTAGAATCATTAGGAGATTTCAGTGATGAATTACATTTATTTTTGTGAATATGTTGGGATTTCATACATTGTTTTACTGCAGTCTTGTTGATATTCTTACATTTTGACAGTTGTATTCAGGATAGGTTATTGCTTTAAATCAATAAATGATTTTCTTCTGTAGTCAAAATTTAATTTATGAAGCTATTTTTTTCTATCTTAGAACAGAGCCACACGTCACTCTTTTTTTCAGGTTGCAGAGATAACAGAGGAATTAGCTACTCTTCCTAAAAGAGCTCAGCTTGCTGCTGCATTTATTACATACCTTTCCGCTGCTCCTGAGGATCTGAGAAAAAGCTGCTTGGAAGAGTGGACCAAGTCAGCTGGCCTTGCAGGTTTGTGTTTGGTTATTCATGAATTTGAAGTTTCAGTATACTAAAAGTGCATCTGTTCATTTTTGTCAGTTTACTTTTTTTAAATGAGAAAATTTTTCCGTAAGTGAAAGGACACCGTAGCTACCTTTGATGTGCTGAATTCCACAAATGTGTTGAGAATTGATCTGTTGTAATGATTCTTCTGTCCCTAAAATCACTTTATGAACCGAGACCACTGAATTATTTTGATATTACATGGATGCAGATAAACATTTTATTAACTTTTACACTAATTTCATATGGTAAGATGAGACATAGGAATTCCCAAATTTCTTGTGAATTTTGTGGTTTTTGCAAGTTTTTTTTATAGTTGTGAAACATTTATTTAAAGAAATATAATTTAATTGAGTTACACTTTATTTTAAACTATTTTTCTCCTTAGCTTCTGGTGTTAAATGCAGAAGAACAGGTTGGATATTAAGGATGATCATGGGACTTTTATTTGAATATATTTTAGTTTTATTCTCTTCCCTTCATCAAGCACAAGACTGTTGTAGTGAAGTATTACGCTGATAGCTTTTTTAATTTTTCAGAATTTAATCTGAGGAGATTTCTTTGTACTGAAAGTGAACAGTTAATTTGGAAAAGTGAAGGCCTGCCATCAGATGACCTTTCCATAGAAAATGCCCTTGTTATCTTACAGGTAATTAATCTACTTTAATTTTCTCACTAGAAATGCTTCTTTTGAAGCTAACTCCACAAAGTACCTTCTTCAGCTTCTTAAGCTTTCACAATTATCCTTTTCTTAGTTACCGAAAAATAAAAATATTCTGCTAATAAAACTCCATTTGTAATTCAGTTAACAACTCTATAATTTTTGGTGTTATTTATTTTTTACCTTAATATAAAAGTATAAACTAAAATGGTATTATTTTGATGCTAAAACATTCTAAATTGAACTTTCTAATGACAAATATTTTAGGTTCATTTGGTTGTATAGTCCTTTCAAATGGAGTATATTTTTAAAATAAAAACTTTATGCTTTAATTTCATTGTGTTTTACAAACAAAGTTATACCAAGTGAAGATGGATAAGTTTTGGGTTATAAGTTAGAGATAACCATGTGCATATTATGGAAAAATTGTTCTTTCACGTAAGTACATGTTTTCCAAAAGTCACTGTTTGAAGTTGAAATTATTATAAACTTAATTAGCAGTGAATGTGAAACCCAAAATCAAAATCATGCGTACGAGCAAATCATTTCTTTGTATGAAGTTTGATTTTTACCGTTAAGTTAGTTTACCTTTCTGGTATGGAATTTGGAAGGTAGTTTTTCCCCCTTGAAAGTGTTTTTTGTTTCCCTCCTCTTTCTGTTTCAACAGTTTATACTCCATAATGCTAGTGATTTCTTTTCTTTCTACAACTCTTCTCTCTCCCTACACACAATTTATTTATTCCATAGCTCCATAGTCCCAAAGAGAACATGGACGTTAAATGCTTCTCTTTAGCTAGCATAAGACATATTATCATAATATGCATACTGTGGGCTCTTTTCATTCCTGGGCAGTTTATTCTGTTTGATTAGACCTATTAAGTCAGCTCACTAGACTTCGGCTCATTACATTGGTGTCTTCCCAGTATAGAAGCCACTGAACAAAGACTAAATAATATTACCTTCTTTTAATTTGATTTGGCATAAACTTGAATTTATTTTTTAGAACATTGTTGTCATTATTTTTCACGCTAGAATTACAAATCTGGAACTCTAAATTCATTACTTTATAGCAACCTATGTACTTTTTATAGTATTTGTTTTCCTTCCCCAAGGTTCATAGTTGCCCCCTTTCCTTTTTTCAGTACTCCAAGAAAGCAATTGTTTGAAGATTAAAAAAAAAAAATACAAGTTTAAGAGTTTTTCTTTTTCATTGCATAAGAAATCAGAGGCCTTTAGAAAAAAGTCATGATAATTTTTATTTTTTACTGATGGTAGTAACTAAAAATACTCACTTTTGTATTCTGAGTTAAATTGTCTTTCATGATGAATATGGGAGATGTTGTCTTTGAAATTAATTTTAATAGTAAGCTTAGTATGCTTTGTGTTTAATATTGCCAAGTTTTTTTTATAGATGCTTAAATGCATTTATATGACAAAACAAAAGCATGCGGAAAACTTTGTTAGTCATTTGGTTGAAATGAATTTGCCATTGTGGTCAGTACTCTATCTGAATCTGAATTCATAGGTGGACTAGATTTAGAATGAACTGTTGCAGTTCAGGGTGTGGTTGGATAGAACAAGTCTATAACATCTGCTCATTAACATTATCATGTGATGTGAAATTAGATCTCTAGATATATACAAGTTGGGTTTCTGGAAGTTTTCCCTGAGAATAAATAACTAGGCACGATGAATAAAATGTATTTTTGATTCAGAGATATAGCATGCCTCCTTATTAACTTACAATAAAGCTTTTCTAAATTCTCCCTTTCAGCGTGAGCTTTCCCACATTCAAGGCCTGTAGTCACTGAATCACTTCTTGGTCCTAAAAACAAGAACAAGAACAAGAACAACAACAACAAACCTTTTTGTCCAAAATTATTGCTTTGTTTGTCTTACAAAGATGCTTGAAATTCTCATATTTAGGTTAAACTACCTATGTAAGTATGTGTGTCATCTGAGTCAGGAAACAGTCAAATAATTATCTACCACTGGCCTTATAACAAAAATTAGCTTCATTACAGTAGCAAAAGACTCATATGACCTAGGTCCTTGAGGGGCAGGGGAGAGACGCGGCCATGGTGACCAGGTGCCCTGGATTGCTTGGGCTGTGATTTACACCTGTTATCCTGATGTAATTCACTAAGTTTTTCTTTTACTCTCAGAAGTGTCCTGGATTTGTATGATAAATTGTAATGATCTTTGTAATACTATGGAAATCAGTGGATAGTGGAGAGGATGAGTCAATTAGAAACTATGGAGAAGGTGCGAGTAAAAAGCATCCAGAAAGAAGATGGAAAATGTGATTAACTTAAACTTCACAGTAATATAAATTGTTCTTGCTTTAAATTTCACAGCATTGCAAATTTTTCTTGTGAAGACAAGTGCTAGATATTTGTTTTTTATTGTTCATGGACAGTTCAGTATCAAATTAGCTTCTTTAAACCACTCAGAATTTCTGAAAATCTTTTCCCCTTCCTGCCATTTCATGTGTGCTGAGGAAACGCAAACTAATTTGATAATAGTTTAAAGAACATTGTAAAGGTAAATTATGTAATTTACATCAAACTTTTTTACGTGAAAATTTTTTCAGTTAATCCCAAATAATAATAATCAACACTATGTAGTACTTACTGTGTATTGTGTGTATTACTATTTAAGAATTAATACAAGTAAAGCATTTAAATACACTTAATTTTCAAATTAACCTTATTTAGTAGGTACATGTATTATCTTCTATGGATAAGGAAGTTGTGGCACAGAAGGTTTAACAGTTTCTTGTTCAAGGTCACAGAGCTGTCAAGTTGTATAGCCAAGATTCAAACTTGTTATCTAGCCAGTCTGCGCTGTAAAAGTCTCTCTCACAGATGCGCGTGTGTTTCTGCGTGTTTTAACTTACGTATTTTGTGCTGTTCCTGTTAATGTAATTCTCCTTAGCTTATCAAAAGATGAGCTTTAGTTTTATTCACAAAATGTTTCTACTTTTATCCTACTTACAGTTGTTCAAAATAAAAATATAGAGTTGTATAGATGTCTTAAATAATCTAATTGGATGAAGTCAGTCAAAAAGTACAAACTTCTAGTTATAAGATTGAGTACTAGGAATGTAACGAACAACATGATAAAGATAATCAACACTGCTGTATGTGAAAGTTGTTAAGAGCAAATCCAAAGAGTTCTCATCACAAGGAAAAATTTTTTTCTAGTCTTTCATTTCTTACCTATATCAGGTGATGGGTGTTCACTAAACTTACTGTCATAACCATCTCGTGATGTATGTGAGTCAAATCATCGTGCTGTACACCTTAACTTACACAGTGCTCTATGCCGATTAGATCTCAAGAGAACTGGGAGTAAAAATAATCTCTTAAAAATATCCCCTGCCCTATCTCGCCGCCGCCCCCCAAGGATAGAAGAATTGACCTCTGTTTAGAGTTCCTAATGTTACATTCAGTTAATTATTCTTGTTCTAATTTCCTGTTAGATATTATCTGGAGTGTCAAGGTAGCTCAAGCTCTGTCTTTAATGATTGTTGGTTTTTGTTTTTTTTTTTTAAGTCAAGAATCTTTTAGTGGTCAAGCATAGTACATTTAAGAAAAAAATAAGAAGCAATTTATGCTTTTAGATACCTGAGATATTCAAAAGACTGGGACTAGCTTCAGGATTCAAACGATGTCACCAGGACAGGCTCTCCCTTTCTCTCTCTCTCCATCTTTAGAGATGGATTTACTCTCCAATAGGTTCTCTCCACCCCATGTTAAGGATAGCGGTTAGTGACTCCAGGTGTACCATTATCAGAGTTTATGTTCCCAGACTAAAGAGATGTCTTCCCTTCCTTCCAGTGTTTATGTCAGTCCCCTAGAAGGATTCTGATAGGCTAGCTTGGGTCACCTGCTCATCCCTTGATAGTGCTAGGTGATTGATAATCCGATGAGAAATACATTGAGTGGGGCGTAGACAAAGGTAGCTATCTTCTCTAATAATGGTTTCTCTTCTTCCCCCACTCATTGTAACCTGCTTTTCTTTTATTTCCTAACACTGGAAATGTCACAATCTTGGTTCAGTAATGCAGACTGCAAATCTGCAAGTCATTCTTACTATGTTCTTTAATTTTACATTCAGTTAATTATTCTTGTCAAACCTGTTTCTCAAGTGTGTCATGACTTCATTCTGTTCTATTTCCAACACCAGTGGCTTCACTCAGGCATTCCTGTTGTAGCTGGGTAAACACATTATTATACTAGTTGGTCCCTTGCCCCCAGTATCGGTCCCTTTATTGCTGTTGGAAGTAATCTTTCTAAAAATGACAATTTCTTGATTAATGTATTTCAGTGATTCTCAATGCCTGAAGTATAAAAATTTTATTATCCTTAAACATGGCATAAAAATCCCTTCATGATCAGAAAGACCTCTGATTACTCTTGCTGTTTTATATGCATCGTCTGCCTATATTTTTTTACCCCAGCCATGCCAAACAATTGGTAGTTTTCTAAATACTACCAAGCTTTTTATTCTTCTCTCAATTATGCTATTGTCTTGGGCTAAAATGCTTTTATCACTTCTTTGCCTGGCTCTGTCCAACTTACCTTTCTTGATCTGTTTGACTTGAATTTCTTCCTGGCAGTCTCCCCTACCTCCACCTGTGATCCACCTGGAGAATTTTGTGTAGTCTTTGATTACAAGATTTTCGTTTTTTGCTTCTTTATTGGATGTGCGGTCAGTGAGAGTAAGGGAATGTATCTTACTAATTTCTGTATCTCTCTCATTTTCTTATTGTAATAGTTATTCAGCATATGGAGAGTGAATGAATAGCACAAATGAATGAATGCTCAGCAGTTTTGACTCTAGTGTGATTTGTTAAATGTAGAATTTAACTACATTTAATCATGGCACACAAATTTAAAATATACTTTAGAGTTCTTGTTTAAATCTTGGGAGAAGTAGAAATAAGATAAACACAAACTTGTAAATACTCTTTGAAATTCTTAAGCGTGTTTCCTCTGCTAAAAACATGATTTTTTCTAACATTTTATTTTTTCTTTACCTGCATCAGATTGTTGATTTGAAATCATGGGTAAGATTTTTTTTTAATTTAAAATAATTATTTTTGCTATTAGGCAAAATACAGTATACTTGGAATAGTTTGCCATGAATGCTAGCATAAAATTAGATCTAAAACCTAGAGGTAATACCTTGGTAATACTCAAGAGGCTATTTACTAACCATAGTATTTTGCTAGAAATAGCTCATTTACATGATGGAGCAGTGACTGAAGCCTCCCGAAATAGATGCAGGGTGAAGACCGTACAGTAGTTTAAAACTGGGGGGCTGTGGTGGGAGTTGTCCACTCTGGGTGCAGATAAAAACGGGCTGCGTTGTTTAGAATTTTAAAACAATAATGAAGCTGTTTTAAAGTCAGTCAGCTCTTTATTATCACCATGTGCTGGCAATTTTAAAAAGCATTGCTGATAAAATGCTGTTAATCCTCAGGACATATGGTCCCCACCATGCCCCTCCCTCTTGGTATGTCACTAAGACAACATCCGTGTTGTTATTAGAGCCACCGCAGTCTGAGTCTTCATTTCACTTTGACTTTCACGTTTTACCGTATCCCTGTAACACACAACTTTGTTACATTTTTTCAAATAAGTATGAAAAATAAAAAAAAAATTAGGTCAGTCATTGTTATTTAAATCTAAGTAGCAGTGATTATTAGATGCTTTAAAATTTGTCATATGTACTTACTTACATTTACATCTATTTAAATTTATTGTATCTAAATATATAATTGGCTTCCTTTCATTTGCTAAATGGCATTGTGTGCAGGGCATTTTCACAGGTTTCTAACTTCCTATTTGTTTCAGAGTTTAATGATGGCACCCTTTAATGAATTTAGTTCCTAGTTCATTAGATCTTAATTTATATAATTTTCTCTTCTAGGATATTCCTTTTGTAATGTTAACTGTGTACTACTTTAGAAAAACTCATCTTAAGATATAAACAATTACATTGATAATTATTTCAGCAATACTTCTGTGATTAGCTCGTATTTCTCTTGTAAGACCTTTATGGTTTATTCAACCAAAGAATATCTAAAGTTAGGGATAACCTGATTATGTATTTTAAAAACCTTAAAGAGAGGTGAAAATGGCATCAACTTATGACTAGAACTCTTGCTTGCTATATTGTTAATACACAGTTTTGTGTTTCTGTGTAGTAAATAAGACTATATTCACTTTATTGTGGTTAAATTTCATTACCTAATATCAATTCCTGGTAATTGTAAAATTTATTAAGTTGGCCTCTGGTGCAGCTAAAAACTGTACCTTTATTTCCTCATTATGGCTGTATATCTGTGTTCTCCAAAACCTGAGAGAAAACCTCACTTAGTAATTTATTAATAACTTCTGGGAAGTTATTTTCATTTAATGAACGCTTGTACTCTTTTTTTTCTAATTAGAGTCGAGTATGCCCATTCCTTATAGACCCTTCTTCCCAAGCTACCGAGTGGTTAAAGACACATTTGAAAGACTCGCGTTTGGAAGTTATTAACCAGCAGGTATGTATTACGTGTAATTTAGATACCAACTAGAAATGGCTCCTTACGTGAAGAGACTCTGGGTCTATAGTTAGGAAACACAGATTGAGAACTGAGTCCTGTAATGTGCCTGGTGTGGGTCTTGGGGGAAGAGATGTAACTTTCTTAGCTTCGGTTTTCTAATTTGTAAGAAAGGAATAAGAATATTTATTTGATTCCTTCTAGGTACCAGGCATTGATCTAAGCTCTAGGAATTTATAAATGAGTACTCACAGTTCCTGCCCTCATGGAGATGACAGTTAAATAATTATTAACACTGAACAATTAAATGAGCATTTACACTTAATTGTGATTAAAGACACAAGTATAAGATGCTATAGAAGTAAGTTAGTTTGAAGAATTAGGAAAACCTCCTGGACTTTCGAATTTCCTGTTCCTGTAACTCACCAACAGGCATCCTTGTTGTGTCCCAAGATTTGACATTTGATCAGTAAAATGTAATCAGCCTTTTGGGTAGTGACTGCTCATTGTTGTATTTATCTTGCCAAAGAAGTTATTTTTGGACAGATTTTTTAAGGAATGCCTACTGTGTGATTAATTTTCATAGATTTTCTTTACGTGCTTGAAAAATTACCTCTGTAAAATGTTTTTCATTTATAAAATGGGGATATCTAACTCATTTTTGTTTAAGAATAATTATAAATTATTTAACATATAAAATGTTAATGTCACTGATGGCTTGTAGCGGGAGATATTTATAGTTATTACTCCAAATATATATATATATTAATTATAAAAATACATATATATATATATTTTTTTTTTTTTTCCCATAGTTGAAGGCCTGAAGTGGTATTCTTTACCTAGGCCAGAAAGCCTCAAAATTCTTGCATGTTTATAGACTTTTTTCTAACGGTTGTGTTCATAGTGATTAGAATTCTCACACCAAGAAAATTTCGCTAGAATTCATCATCTTGTCGTCTTCTTTCATTTAATGTTTTATATTGAATATAACCAACGAGTTTTTTATTAATACTTGAGTAACTTATTGCATATAGAGTTTGAAAATTTCCTCCTGCATCAATTCTAAACCATAGTAGAAAACTAGAAAAAGTTTTTTTATTGTTAATATAAAAATTCTTATTTTTCTAATGTGTCTATTTAAATTATTTATGAATTTGTTTAATAATTTATTCAACTAAATTGATTCATCACCAGGTACTTATAACTGGAGAAGCAATCATGAATAGTTTGAATTATTAACATACATACTACATTTTAAAATATGTATGTTATTCCTGTTAATATCTTTGTTCATTATCCATAAGGACCTTTGTAAATCTAAGTTAATAAAGAAATTAATATGTAAATTTATTCTCTTAGGACAATAACTTTATCACAGCTCTTGAGTTGGCAGTACGTTTTGGGAAAACCCTTATTATACAAGAAATGGATGGTGTAGAACCTGTTCTTTATCCATTATTGAGACGAGATCTGGTTGCTCAAGGTAAATATTTGACAGTTTCCTGAGAGTAGCTTTTTCCAGAGTTTCCAAAATATTTAACTTCATAACTTTGACTTTTTTTGTCTTGCCGCTGACTCTAAGGAAATGGAAACTTTTTTGGGGTGGATGATGGTAATGTCAGAATCTAATAGTAAAGCGAGTAAAAAAAAAAAAAAGTTTAAAGTGCCTTTGTAGAAGAGGCACCATGTTGGGGTCTGTAGCACCACTCCCAGGCACAGTGTTGAACTAGGAGGACTCAGCATGTGGTTGCACTCAGGGCTTCAGTCTATCGCAGGGAAAGGATGCAAAGCAAAGTCGGCAGAGAGAAAAGGCACATAGGGTGAAGTCAGGAGTCAAGAAACCAGGTGCAAGCTTCTAAGAATTTTCTTTCGTTCGAGTCACACAGGATGTGCTTCATTCCCCCAGGACTGAGTTGTGACAAGACCTGTGAAATGTGGGCTACCAGTGAAGCTTAGTGGAGACTCAGTGCCTACAGTTTTTACTGGAGGTGATTATGTAAGCTCACTCAGCCTAGCTAGCAGGTAGCAAAACTCCAGACTCCCCAAGGGAAAGCAGGTGTTCAGCATATAGCATAGTGTTTGTACAAATAGTTGAAGCACAATGAGCCACTCTTAGCTATTCTGGAAATGATGAGAACCTTAACAGAACCCTAATTCCCAGACGAGGGTCATGGGCCAGCCTTGTGAGCAGGCTTTTCTCAGGATACCAGTCTTAGGACTGCTGTTACCTCTTTTCTGCACAGACATCTAACCCAGACTTTAATGATTAGAAAATAATGCTCTTAAACTTAAAGAGCATGTCATGCAACTTGTATATGCGTACGTACAGAGGCATGTACTTACATACAGATACATACACGTACTTACACCAGACAGATTGCTAGCGCTACAAAGTTTTGAAAATTGGAGTTATTAGGACAAAGCAGACATACAACAAAGTGTGCACTACTTACTGATCATTTATTATCCCGCAGATAGGTGTGCATGGCCTAGCAGTGATTGATACGTTATGAAAAGAACTCTGGTAGTGGGACGTTGCCTTTGGAGCCTGGAGTCACCTCGCAGAGTTATCTGTTCTCATTCTGTTCTGTATTGGAGCTAACTCAGATCTGCTCAGGTGCTCTGCGATGCTGTCTTAAAGGGAGTGGGAATGAACGTTTAGGGTTTTCTGGATTTGACTCTCTTTGGTCTGTCTTCTGGCCCCTGGGAGCTCATTGTATAAATCCCCACGAGCTCTGATTGGTGTTAGGTTTTAGCAATATCTGTGGCATTGTCTGAGAATGGAGTTTGACAAGATCCCCTAAAGTCAGATCTGGAAAATATGATAATACTCTTATGTCACAGTTGATTCATGTTATGAACCACTATTCCAGATAGTTGTTCAGGGCTGTTTGGGTCAATTTGTTTATTTCTGTTCATTTCACTTAGGAAAATAGAGTTAATGTCTGCCTCTACCTTACATTTTCCATCTTCAACCCAGATTGGATGTATTCATGTCACTTCAGTTGAGTCTGTTATCCCCTTTGAGTATACTTCAGATTGTCCTTTTCCGGTTTTGAGTTCCTCGTAAATACCGATTTGTCATCACACGTTTCCTCTGGGACAGAGGATGGTTGTCCTAGAGCCATATAAAAGCAGTGTCTGTGTCCAAATTCATCTTTGTCCCAATGTTCTTAATCTAAGCAATATAAACTACCTTTCAACATAGTGATTTCAAAGCAGGCGCAAATAATAGAAATAGAATTACTTCTCCTCAGATTTATGCTGTTCAAAAATCCCCCAAATGTGTACCAATCAAAGAACAAGGTACAATTCCTATGCAAAGTCTCATTTTTTTTTCTTTTTTTGTCCTGTTTCCCACGTGCCTAGTTGCTCGGCCAAGGCAGAAGGCAGATGTGGCGTTTTCCAGACGCTAAGTACTTGAGGACAGCTGGATCAGCTAGCTTTGTAGAACTTGCTGACGGAGAGGCTGGTGTAGTTGGTGAACAGTTCAGGCTCACTAGCAACAGATGTCAAGAGTATTTTCCATCAGCCGTCCCAGTCCTTTACAGCTGCTTCCCTTCCGTGTTGGGTTTGTGTACGGATCCAGGAATTACAGTGGAGATGATAGCTCAACATTCGTGGTTGGCCCTTTAGCCCAGATGCTTCACTCAGGCGTGATTGCTTCATACAAGCATATGTACGTGCAACATAAAAGTTAACTGTGATTAATTGTTGTATCTGTTTCTAGAGGGTGGTTCTCCATATGGGTATGTCTTTAGTAGCCCCGTTGGGTCTGGATGGCCCAATGGCCTGAACACAGCTGGACCAGTGGTTCTCTAAGGGAAGTGATTGCATCTCCCAGGGGACATTTAGCAATGTCTGGAAACATTGTTGGTTGTAACAACTCAGTGTGTCTATGCCAAGGATATCTTTAAAATGCACAAGGCATCGCCTCATAACAAATAATTTTCTGGTACAAACTGTTGATAGTGCTGTGATGGGGAAATCCTGAGCTAGCTCACCAGTTCTGACCCAAGGATCTCTGTGCTGATACATCGCAGTTCTTCTCAGAGTGTCCTGCTGTTAAGCCAAGAGCACTGCTTGAAGCCAGTTCATTGTACAGATTATTCAGCGCTGTAGGCTGACAAAAATTTTACCTATTCATAGTGATGGCTGTAGCATCCCATTGGATTTACTTATCTGTGAGATTGTAGGCATCTGTAATTCTGTGCATCTGAAGGATATAGGGGTCAAAGGCGAGGCTATTTACCCTTTCCGGTGTTCTGCTAGCATTTTTATTATCCCATTTCTATCTGGATGATTTTTTTTCCTGTCTGCAGAATTTCCTTTAGCATTTCATGTAGTGAAGATGTACTGGGAACAAACTTTTTTTTTTCTTTCATTTTTGAAGGATTTTTTTTTCTCTGCAGTCATAAAATTCTAGGTTGACAGTTATTTTCTCTAGCCCTAAGTTTTTCTCTGTCCTATTCCAGCTTATGTCATTCCTGTTGAGCAATCACCTGTTGGTTTTATTATTGCTTTTTTTTTGTAAGTGATGTATCATTTTTCTCTGGATTCTTTAAAATTTTTCTTTGTCATTGGTTTTCAGTGCTTTGACCATGATGTCCTTAGAATTAATTTTCCTTACATTTATCCTGCTTGTATTTTCTTGAATCATTTCAGTTGGTACATAAGTATGACATTGAGCCTTCAAATTTTTATTTCTCTAATAATGATTAAAGTTCAACATAATTTTGATATTTTCTTTGACTATTTGTATATCCTCTTTCATGAAGTATGTATCAAATTATTTTCATGTTAACTTTAAAAAGTTACGTAAAATTTAAAAATTTACTCTAGGGTTCTCAAAAATTCCTTAGTGTTTTTGTTACCTTTGAAAGTAATCTTTGTTTAATGTGTATTTTTACCTAAAAATTATTTTATCAGTTAAAATAATAAGTAATGAACGTAATTGTTGATTTCTCCATATATGTTGTGTAATTAATATCACTGTTTTTATATTAGAATGTACTCCTTTATGAGGCAGTACTTTATTTTTTCTCAGTTTACCGTCTTGTTGCAAATCAACTGTGTATGGCAGTCTGAATAAATCCTTTTCAATGTTAATAATGGATTCTTTGCAATTACTCATGTGTTGATAATTCAACAGTTCATCTTTCTTCAAGTATTACATCTTAAATACTAGTGCAATAAACACTTTGAAACTGATGAATTTTGAAATAGAGAATAACATATAATTGAGTTTCCATTTTTGTCATGTATAAACATTCCAGGAAAATTTGTAGTATGAAACATTAACTTAAACTATATGGAATATAAGTTGATATTCCTTTGATGCTTCAATATCCTAGGATCATCTTAATGGGTAGTATCTATCCTTGCTTGCGTAAGTGCTGACTGGTTCAGCATTTTAGTTAATAGTATTTAGAGTAGCCTCACTGTTGCTGTCTTTTGGACACTATTGAAAAGACATAATAAAAAGTATTTAGAAGTACCGTAAAATTATTTTTTAATGTCATGTAGCAAAATATCGGATATTCAGGCCAACTAATTGTGTCATCTTAAAAACAATAGGACCACGTTATGTGGTGCAAATAGGTGACAAAATTATTGACTACAATGAAGAATTTCGCCTTTTTCTGTCGACAAGAAACCCAAATCCCTTTATTCCGCCGGATGCAGCTTCCATTGTTACTGAGATCAACTTCACTACAACGAGAAGTGGATTACGAGGACAGGTATACACTGACGATCATAATTGACCTTAGAAATCTGTAGTAGCTTTGTATACTCATGAGGTGTTTTGAGTGGGAAGCTTGTTCAGCTGATTAGCATTTACACTCTTGATTTTGAAAATGCACTTGCAAGTTAGAGTAACACATTTGGATTTATTTCATTTTCCATTAGTATTAGAGTTGTGCATTTGTTGTTTATGTGAAATTGCTGTTTCTTCCGGTAGAACTTTAATTTTAGTCTGTTTCTGTCTTTATGTGGTAGAATTTGAGGTATGGAAGGATCTACATATTAACATTAGCAACTTTATTTATTTTTTTAATTGTGAAAACTGAAGTTTAAATGTTAAAATTGCAGGTAATTGACTTACTCAGCTAATGGAGGGTCTTTGATTCCAAATATAACTTTTTTTTTGACTAGAACATTCACATCTTTGAATTTGCTTTATCTCTGTATGGCTTATTACAGCTTTGAACTCTTGCATGAATTACAAAATGATTTTTCATGTATAGATTTTTACCTTTCTCATTTTTTTCTCTTTAAAGGTATGAAGCCTGTTGACTTTTTGAGTATCATCCTGTTTTTCTCACGTAACGATAGTGTAGTTTTCTTCTTTTGACCTACATATATATATATATATTTAGCATGTATACTTGCCATAATTTTACTTTATTGTAATTTTTAAAACTCTACTTTTAAAATATTTTTTCTTACCATGCTAGATGACTAACTGCATATTTTTTAGGAATATCTTTTGATTGACTTGATGATACTGCTCATGAATAAAACAATGTACAGATTACTCAAAATTTGGCAGATTTGATAAAATTGCTTCTGTCGGAAAGATTTCCACAGTAATTGCTGAAGGGGGCTATTTAGGTCTTGAACAAGAACTAAGAGAAAATGCTTACACAAAAGATTTCAAATGAATATATTTTAACATGCAAATATCATTCATTCCCTGTTTTAAAGTTTCAAATTTAAGAATTTGACATAACATTTTTCAACGGCTTTATTAAGATTCAACTCATGTATCCTATAATTCAGTCATTTAAAAAAGTGTACAGGTCAGTGTTTTTTTTAGTGGAATTGCTGGGTCTTACGGCAACTCTGTTAAAACGTTTTGAGGAACAGGCAGACTTCTCTGAAGTGGCCGCACAGTTTTACTTTCCCACCAATGGTGTATAAGGGTTCTACGTTCTCCACTTCCTTGGCGACAGTTACTGTTATTTGTCTTGTTAACTGTAGCCATCTTAGTGGTGTGAAGTGGTATTTCATTGTCATTTTGACGTATTAAATACGTTTCTTTTTTATATTTATTACTGTTTTATTTAAACAAACTTTAAAAACTTGCACTTAGGAATGTGTTATGAGATAGTAAAGGTATAAAATAAAACCAGAAAGTGTTTGTTCTAGGGTGTGAACAGGAAGGGCCACACAAAGACATTGAAGGTGCCGGCTGGCAGTATACTATTTCTTGATTTAAGGAGTAGTTCTGTGGATATTTACTTGAAAGCATTCATTGGACTGTATATATTTTTGAAACAAATGAATAGAATGGTTCATTACTTTTCTGTAGTGTCTCTTTATTTCTTTATGTGAATACTTAACTATTCATTTTGCCTGTTCTGTCAAAAATAATCGTGATGGTGTCTCATATGTTTAACTAGAAAGAATGAAATAAGGTACATCATAGTATTATAATACTTGTCATATTTGGTCAAATGCAAAGCCTATTTGTGGGAAGTTTTTGTTCTGGTTTGTTTTGTTTGAACCTTATTGTTAGAATAACCTTGCTTTTTTTTTTTTTTTTTTTTAAGCTTTTGGCTTTAACTCTTCAGCATGAGAAACCTGATTTAGAGGAACAGAAAACAAAACTATTACAACAGGAAGAAGATAAGAAAATACAGTTAGCCAAGCTTGAGGAATCTCTTTTAGAGGTAAAATTTACTTACTCAGGATACTTTTTCTTACTACCTTATTTTCTATAATAAACACAATTAAGTATTTTTTAAAAATACTGCCTTCAGCATGTTTTTGTTTGTGTCATATGCATTTACATATCTATCTTAAAGTCAAAATTCTAACAAAAATAGATATTTTGGAATACAAGATCTTTAGGAGTAACGCTTGAGACAAGCATTTTTAAACTAATTGTCTTTATACTATATTATTTCATTAATATTTAATTCTCTGGTATATGCTCAGAATTTCAGGACACATTTGAAGGTAGCATGAAATTATGATTTAATCTGTAACTTTAACTAGTTTTTACTTTTATTAGACTGATAAAATTAATATATATACAATACTTTGATATAGTGTCATATGATTTATATATCTTGTGATATAAGAAGGCTATAAGATACTAAAATTCTTTTAAAAGAACGTATGTTCCCATAAACATCATCAAAATAATGATAGTTAATATGAGCTTCCTTTAATTGACTATTATAATATGTATAGCAATATTCATATTATTTTGTTAATTTTTCTGCAGACACTTGCCACATCACAAGGCAATATTCTGGAAAATAAGGATTTGATTGAATCTTTGAATCAGACAAAAGCTAGCAGCGCACTTATTCAAGAGTCACTTAAAGAATCTTACAAACTACAAATTTCTCTTGATCAAGTAAATATTTTCTTCTTTGTGATCTTACATTATTTTCTTAAACTTTCATGTTAATATGATTGAAAAAACATAGTATCAGGTCTTCATAGAAATGATGATTGGAAAAAAAGAAAGCTATTCAAAAGCACCAGAGTCTTGGGTCTGATTCTTAGTACAGAGAGGGACATAAGATATTGGGGACACCGAAGGTAAGGACTGTTGTTCATCGTCCCCTGCTGAGTATGACTGATTTCTGGCATGTTACCCAAAGTTCTAGAGCTGTAAATTCGTACTGAAATTGGAAACGAGTGTATTGAAAATGACTATTATAGAGCATCTTTGCCATTCCTGGAACTTTTCTTAAGTTTAAGCAAGTCACATATATCAATTAAAAGAGTTTAAAGCTATGTTTTTCCATCAAAAGCATTTTTCTTCCCTCCTCCTCCTGGACCTCATGAATGTAATTATCTAAACTCTTTTTCTTACAAATGGTTGAGATCCATTTTACTTTATTCTTTTGATAGTCCCTATAGCAAAATTTCAACCCTCTCTCAGTACAATAGATCATTTTTCTCCTACATGCAGTGACAGGTTTGCTGAAGAAAATCAAACAATAAAACAGATTAATGTTACTCTGAAGTCTGAGTCTCCAGCCTGCCCTGAGGCCTTACTGACGCCCTTTAATTCTTTCCCATTGCCCTCAGTGACTTTTCCAGATTTTATTTTCAGTGCTTTTTGGCCATTGCTCAAATTCGACACTTGCATAGCATTACTTTCTTCACTTGGGAGAGAGATCTGTTGAAAGCAGAATAAGAGCAAACTCTAAGCCTGTTTCCAGTCTAGTCCTCCCCCCAGGGCTCAGCTTGGCAGGTGTCATGACTGTCATTCTACACCTAAAGGATTTTGAGCTCCCTGTGCCTTCTCTTTATGAGCAGGCGTTGCTGAGTCACACACATAACTTTACTAGTGTCGTATTTATAATCCTGGCGCTTTGATCAGGATGACATGGAGCACCTTAGAGTTCCATTCAGAGCCTCGAGGCCATTTCATCCTGTAATCCTCTCATCTTGATCATCCTTTGATGATCCTTGATCAGCCTGCAGTCAGAATGCAAGCCCCTGTGGTATCTGGCTCATTCTGTGCTGAACAATACTAGGTGCTTTATTATCTTAAGGCAGACACCTGCCTCTGCTTCCATCAGTGTTTCTTGCTGGCACTAGTCCCCCACACTAGATTCATGGTTCTGACTTTTCTCCACTGCAGAGGTAGCCTTCTTACGTGACCTTAACTGGCTCTGTTCTGAAATGTAAAATTGCATCATTTGTTCTCTGAGCACAATTATTTACCATTCCATCTTAACCCTAATACAAGTGCTTACCTCTTTTCCTTGGTCTTCATTAAATACCAACCCATGAACTGCTCCTAGCCCTGTAATCTGAGGGGTAAAGAAATATTTTAAATACATTGCTCTGTTCCATAAAAATACAAAATAAAAATGTAATGTCTTAAGATAAAAATAAAAATAGAAACACGTAAAAATAGAAATGCTAGATTATGCTGTTTCTTTAGGTTGTCAAATTCTGTGGTTCATCTTCACTTGTGTGTATGTAAAAATTGTAAATTTGTGGCTAGATATGCGCATGGTGGTCTGTAGGTGGCAGTAACGCGTCAGTACTAAGGTGTTTCCCCCTCAACCATTGGTCCGCAGGAGCGGGATGCCTATCTCCCTCTGGCTGAGAGTGCCAGCAAGATGTACTTCATTATCTCTGACTTGTCCAAAATTAATAACATGTACCGTTTTAGTTTGGCCGCATTTCTCCGACTTTTCCAGCGAGCTCTGCAAAACAAACAGGTATGCTCTTGGTGACCCCATTGCTGAGACGGAGTAAGACAGATCACTTTACTAGGTGCTAATTTAATAATAATTTCCTGAGAAACCGTGCTTAGAATTATGTTGCAAAGGACCACATATAACACTTTAATAAAACTGTATTTAAAATAAACCAGCTCCTTAGCTGCATTTTATGTTTTTAACAAACTGTACCAATGTGACAGCCTTCTTAGTCGAAATGATTTATGTTTTGAGTGTAAATTAATAAATGATTGTGTTCTGAGATGATCATTAAAAAAAAACCCCAGATGATTCAGGAAGATATAAAGATAAGAAATTATCCATATAATCACATTACCGGGGGAAAGCATTATTGAAAATTTCATTGTCTGTCTTTGTTGTTGGAGGCTGTACTGTGTGCCAGGTATTCAAGAAAATGAGGACACAGGACTGCACTGCTTTATCAAGCTTACTCTGATGGAGGGAATGATGTGTTAAAGGGTACAAATAGTTTTAACTAAAATGTATCATACTGTATTTTAAAAATATAGACAATTTTCATGTCAATGAATATAAAGCTGCACAATATTTTTTGAGAACTTACAAGGCTGTAACCTACTTTATTTAACTACCTCCTGTGGGGTGTTCTGGTTTTCTCTGCTGAATATCTTATTACCCCCACAGTTGGAAGATTAAAGGAATGTTTTTCTTTTCTTTTTTTTTTTTTAAGCAATGTTTTTCTTATACTCGTGGATTCTTGTGCTCATGGATTCCGTGAGGAATTTGGTCAGGGCACTGCAGGAATGGAGGGCGTACCTCTGATTCACAATACCTGGGGCCTTGGTTGGGAGGACTTGAGAGTGGGAGTGGGCTCGGGGAGGCTTCACTTGAGTGGCTGGTGCTTGGGGTGGCGGGGCTTGATGGCTAGGACTGCTGACTCGGCACCTCTCCACGAAGCTTGGCCTCCTCACAGCAGACTGGTTGGATTTTTCACATTGCACGCTGGGACACCGAGCATGTCTGTTCCAGGGAACAAGGCAGAGGCTGAATGGCCTTTTATAACCCAGCCTTGGGTTGGTTCTGCTGTTTTCTATTGGCTGAAGCAGTCACAAGCCTACCCGGATTCAAGAAGAAAGGGAAAGCCTTTGCCTTTTGAGGGGTAGAGTGCCAAAGAATCCGGGGTCATGCTTCAAACAGCGACGGACATCTGTAGGTCTTTTCCCCCAGTGTTTTCCTTCACCAGTTATTTTCTTGGTTAAATTCCTCGACTTGGATAGCTGGGGCAAAATACCCCTTTGCAAGCCTTTAGACAAATGCTGTCTAATGATCCTTTGGAAAGATATGCTATTGTTGTATTAAACTGATGTAGTGAGAGGCCTTTTCCCATCTGCAGCTGAGCCAACAATGGGTATTAGAAATGTTTTAATAATTGTCCTGTTAGGAATTGAAAAATATTTCAATCTATTTGAAAGTCTTTGGTCATTGTCAGATAAATACCACTTGAAAGAAAAATACAGGATTATTTGTTTTTTTCTTTGGTGAATTATTACTTTACATCCTGTAGTATTAGTATTTTAAAAACAGTTATGAGATTCTTATCTATCAAGGACATTAAACTTTTGTCATATGTTGTAAATGCTTTGAGTTTATTATCTGCCTTCTAATTTATTTCAAAAATATTTTTATGAAACCACATTCATCAAATTGTTCATAGTTTGTGTTTGGTATAATACTAATACAGATTTTTTTATAATTATTTTTTGGATGAGAATAACTTATTCTCTTAAATTAGGGAGCAAAATTTCATATCCAAATAGGCTTACTTAAATATACCTTTCTGAAAAGAGATGATTATTCATTCAGTTAATATTTATTGCAGACTTGCTACGTGTCAGTCATTTTTCTGTGTGCTTCGATGATACAGCATAGAATAAAAATCCCTGTCTTCATTAACATGGACTACTTAATATTTTCATGAATAAGTTATTTCAGAAAATCTTTATTTGATTATAAATATTAAATTTCACTGATGTCTTTGCCACTAACGTAATTTATTTGAAGTTGTTCTTACATTCAGATTTGAAATGAAATGGCACCTAAGAGCTCATGCCTTGGGGGTGGCTTTTGTTAGGAAAAACTTGTCATGGCAGTCTTGGGCAACAAAATAACCTTTCTGCTGTGTATGTTTGTAATGTCCTTTGGACAAAGATTAGGTTTTAAGAGTTGGGGAAAGGCTGAAGAATGAATAATTGTGTTTTTAGTCCTTTGTTTTTAAAACATTCTGAATTTTTATATACTTTAAATTTAATCAAACCACTTATAATATTGTGCTGGTGGACGCGTTTTTACAAAGACAGTAATGGTGTAAATTCTGGGAGATTGGGTCATGATACATAATTGATGATATTTCTAATTCACTACATCAGCAGTTAAAACTGAAGAGTTATACTTAACTTTTTTTTGCATTAAAAATTTCATGTAAATTACTTAGAAAATCTACAGTGATAAGATTATTTAAAAATTCATTTTCATCTATTAGTCAAAAAATATTTATGTTAAAATTCAATGACCCCATAAACTGTAATATAAGAACTAATAAATAAGTTAGAAGTTCTAACTAAACTTAATTAAAAAAACTGGTTGTTTCGTACTGTTTAGAAAAGCTTATAGCCCCGTCTTTCCTCAGTGACAATAGTTCTGTGATAATACGGCTTTGAATAACACTGACCTTTGTATGTATACATGTGTGTATGCATGTGCGTTTGTGTGGATGTTTGAATTTATTTTAAAAACTAATATAATCTTAAATATGTAGAGTGAAAAACTTGTTTTCCAGTGTTTTGAAAATCTACTGAATCTCATAAGTACTATATTTTGTGCCACATTAGAGTGTCTTTTAGTGGATCCAAGTTTGAATTTCACATGTGGCCTTTGCTCATAAATAGTAAAATTAAGAGGAGTGTTTGTGGTATGAACTATGAATGGTGAGCTCTTGGTTAGAGCACGCTACTAACAAGGCCAGGAACCTAAGTTTGATGCATCTGAGTGCCTGGTCACAATGTTTTCAGCTAGTTTCACACTGCTCATTCATCCTGGGTGCACATCATTAAACTGTTAAGATTATTTTAATCGTTTTTTCCCCCTCGTTCAGTTATCACAAGGGAGCAAGCAAATTTAGTCTAAATGTTATAATGGAATTGAACTTTGAGAGGCATGTATTTTCCAAGTGCACCCTGAATGAAGTAAGATGTAAGACTCATGTCATACCAAGGAAAAGGCCAGTCTTGACAGCATCCCCCTCCACGTTTTCTAACCCAGGCCAGTTTCCATTAATCAGAGGAAATAGCCATTAATGATAATTTTTCAAATCACGGGCAATCATGTACAATAGAAGTACAAAAACAAGTACAAAACTAAAACTGTAAGTTTTGATGCCACAGATTTCAAATTCAACCTGGAGGGCACGGTTTAAGATTGCTGAGATTCTTATGCCGAGGATGAGAAAATTCTTTATAGTGTGGTTCTGGTAATACTGTTTGGAGGCTGGGTTGGCAGTTATAATACAAGTAATTCAGATTGATATAGTATTTTTAATGCCATTAGGAATCAAAGTGGTATGGTCAAATTCAACTCATATTGTAGTATTAGAAATTGACTGTAATTTTCATTTATTGAAACCTTTAACTCTATACATTAAAAATACATCATTTTGATTATATTAATGTAAAGGTTTAATGCATTTATTTAGCTCCTTGAGTTTGACTGGCGAAGGTAATTGTTCTAGAATCAGTTTTAAGTCTGGAGGAACAATTTATAAGCATGATCAAACTGTGGGATACTTTCTAAATGTTCATGAATTTCCTAATGGTTTTTCAATTTTCAAATTGTAATTTGCAGGATTTTGAAAATACAGAACAGAGGATCCAGTCTCTCATAAGCTCGTTGAAACATCTGGTATATGAATACATATGCTGTTGTCTATTTAAGGTAAGAAACATTGTGTTTTTCACATGTAAAATACTACCTGAACCTTGATTTAATGCAATATTAGGTTAAATTATATAACTCTGCCTTGTAAGAAGGTATTAAAATTGGCATTTCTGATATTTTCCCAGAATAATATTCACTACTAACCAGAATGCCTTCCAGCACTTGGGAGGTAGTAAGGAGAAAGGTGACGAGAAAGGAGAGCAGACACTGGGCCCGCTGACTGAGCTCTGAGCATCTCAGCAGCTGACAGAGAGAATGACTATGGAATACGTAGGTCACTTTCTAGCCACTGTTTCTTAATCTCAGCATCACTGCCATTTTGGGCCACGTAGTTATTTGTTATTAAGGGCTGCTGTGTGCACTTTAGTATATCTTATATCACCTCTGGCCTCCAGCAGCTGGTGCCACAAGCGCTCCCTTTCCCCTGTGGTGACAGTCGAAAATACCTCTTGACAATGCCAAATGTCCCCTGGGTTAGGGAACAAAATAATTTTCTATCCCTCACATTAGGAAGTAAACTAATGTCTGATCCTGAGTTACGAGAGAAATTTGTCATGGAAATCTTCATATTTATAGGACCCCAAAGGAATAAACAATGAAACACATTTTAGAAGTTTTTTGAATATTGTGGAAAACACAGGGTTTTTGCTTAGGATTTTTTTTTTTTAATATCAATTCTTGGGTATAGCTTGAAGTATATTAATGAAGTGCTCTGGAAAGGCAGTTAACTAAGTGAGAAATAGAGTTACTATGGTCCAATTATATAGGCTTCTTAGAAAATCGTGAAAAAGATATACTTAATATATTCTTCAGAATGAGATAGTAATTTTTACTATTAGTGGGATTTTGTTGAGGGTCTTTGACAGAATAAATGCTTCAAAGTACATCTCAGCACTTTGACAAGGAATATTGGAAGTCTGAAGAATTGTAATTGAGCATTTCTGCAGAACTCCTCCTTGAATGGAAACTATGGATACATATTTTCCTTTTAAAGGGCTTCTAGTAACTGTCATTGTGAAAATCACGGATTCGGCCTTCGGTTTTAACGTGTGTAGAATGAGGAGTTATAAGCAAATAATCTCACATCCCATTTTGTTGCTAAATAGTTTCGATCCTAGATGCGAGGATGATGTAGCAGTAATTTCATTACTTACAGTTACAGCTGTACACGTATAGGTAGTTATTTTCCTTTTTACACTATCGTTTTTTTTGCTTTGTTTGGAAGGAAAATTGGTAGATGTCTAATTGCTATTTACTTCATTGTTATGTTTAAAACTAGTAAAAAGCTTTAAAACCACAAAAAAACATAATACATTTTTGATATTTATTGTCTTGTTTATCCTGTTCATTATTTCTTTACCTTAGATGAAGGGTGCTATTGTGCTCATTTTAAATATCCATTAGTCTGTGAAATAAACGTCTTAGTAGTTTATCCAGCTGGTTACTGTTCAGTCCCAAAGCTGAATTCTAACCATCTAATGCTGAAGAACATCACAGATCTCTCCAGATGACATGCCTTGCTTTTTATATATTTTAAATCACATGGGAGCTGTTTCATACACACTGTAGTTGGCTGTAGCTATTTTTCTCCGTACTTGAGTGATGGCCCTCTGCTTCCAGCTTTTATGCTTTGTTTTCATTCATTGACTGTGTTATAATTGTGAGTGCATGTTTGTTTTTATTTATTCATTTAGTTGATAGGTAGTTATTGGTTACTTGCTCTGTGTGTGTGTGTGTGTGTATACAGACACACACATACACGCATACCCAATATGTACTTTAATAAAATAAATTTTTCTTTTGTATTGTATTAGTCAAGACACTGGATCTTGCCAACAGAGGGGTGATTTTTCTTGCAGGAAAGATCACTTGCTGGTAGTATTTACAGGAGTCTTTTTTTGTTGTACATCTTTTGTATATATTGTATTTAATATCCTTATATCTATCTGTACATTTATAATCATATATGTATAATATTAGATATAAATAAAGTATTATTTATAATGTGGGAGAAACTAAAGTTTAAATTAAAACTTTAGTAGGGAAGATGGTGGTAAACAATTTTTTTTTTTACAGAAATGATATAAGCTTATTTTAGAAAATTTGCAAAGTATATCCAAGAAAATATAAGGAAACAAAAATAACCTGAACCTTAAAAATAAATCACTGATAAAATTTTTGATACCTGTTTCTAATTTCCTTTACAGATGTATATCCATATGTTTATGTAAATCTGTTTGTTTAAATAAACAATATGAGCTATGCTGTACACTTGGACTATCATTTATGATAGACTTGTGAATATTCAAGTTATTTCAGTTTTCTGTCCATTATAAAATATCTTGCAATGAATATACTTATTTCTTATCTTGGAGTACATTTATGATCCCTTTGCATGAATTTCTAGAAATAAAATTCCTTTTTTTCCAGTTTAAATTTTTTTCAGGTTTCTTTTTCTTTATTATGTAAAGTTACAGGTGTACCAGATAGCGGTTCACAGTTTTTAAAGGTTGTATTCCATTTATAGTCATAAAATACTTGCTATGGTCCCCATGTTGTACAGTATAGCCTTTAGCTTATTTTATACTTAACAGTTTGTATCTTAATCCTCTGCCCCTGTAGTGGCCCTCCCCCCTTCCCTCTCCCTAGTGGTAGATACTGTTTTGTTCTCTGTATCTGTGAGTCTGCCTTTTTTTGTTATAATCACTAGTTTGTTATAGTTAGGTTGATTCCATATCTTGGCAGTTGTTAAGTAATGCTGCTATGAACGTTGGGGTGCGTGTATCTTTCCAAATTAGTGTTTTTATTTTTTTCGGATATGTATCCAGGAATGGAATTGCTGGGTGCACATATGGTAGTTACGTTTTTAGTTTTTTGAGACACCTCCATACTCTTTTTCCACAGTCGCTGCACCTTTATTATGCACTTTGCATAAATTTCTAGAAGTGAAATTTCTTGATTGAGGGGCATATAGAATGTTCAGACAAATTTAAGATTACTAATGCAAGATGTTGAGCTGGTTAGTAATAACTAATTTAAACCTCACAATTAGATGTAAGCTAGTTAAATAAGTTTTTTTTAATGAGATGTACACACTGATTAATCCTTAACTTTCTCTGGAAATTTTCTGTGTCCTCCCACCCCAACTTAGAAGTGTGTCCTATGTAGACGCCATCTGAAGAGTCATTTCTTACATTGATATAAGATTATTTGATGACAGAATACAGATTTTGTGAGCCAAAATTTAAGGGCTATGCTTTTCCTAAAACAAACATTTAGAAAAATCAAGATAATATCTGTTATTCTTTTTAGGCTGATCAGTTGATGTTTGCTTTGCATTTTGTTCGAGGCATGCATCCTGAACTTTTTCAAGAAAACGTAAGTGAAAGTAAAGGAGGAAAATGCGAAGAGTTGCATAGAAATTTGGTAATGCACAGACTGATGGTGAGACTAGATGTTACTTAAGGCTGTAAATTATGTGTCAACCGATAATCTTTTACTCAGATATTTAGTGTAAGGTGCTGATTTCCAGTTCTGCTCTCTCTGGGTAAACCCAATATTCTGAAGCAATGGTAAGGCAGAGATAGAAATCTAAGATATTTACCATGCTGCCTCGATTTTTCTGAACACAGGTCTACTTTTCCCAGGCACCAGATGAGTCAGCCTTCTTATTTTCCTGTTCTAAGCAGTGGGACTGATAAATATAAAAAGTGAAACAGTATGAGTCTAGCACTACATCATTTACTGCCTCCACTGACTTGCTCAGAGTCAGCAGGTGAAGCAGGAGGGTGGGCCGTTCTCAGAAACTGCCTTTGAGCCTGCAGGTTTATGTTAATCTTTTAATGCATAATTTAACTTCATTTCTGGTCTGCCATATAACCTCTCTCAAGCTTGAAAAGGACCTCCTTCAAGATAGAGCTAAGTAAACCATCTCTGATTTGCTTCTAATATTAAAAAAAAATTATTTGTAAGTGACTTTTGTCATGTTTATGCCATTCTTATTGAAGTGGGAGTCCAGTAGCCAGGGTGTCAGGGAATGCTATATGGACAGTGGAACTTTGACCTCGTAACTTTTGACTCTTTTTGGTTAGATGTTAACTATGTTCTGGGTTTTTCTTATTTGAATAGTTAAAAGAATGCAGACCGTTCCATGTGCCTATATTCTTTGTTTCCCTCTAACGCCACGTGCTCTGGATAATATGTATTGATGCCCGTAACTTTATGAACTTCACTCTTTTTAATTATACTATTTACTTTGATGTTTTCCCCTCCTTTTGTATAATGTTTTCACCGTGATCAGTATGTTCTGCAGTGTGAGACTTAATGTTCCCTAGATTTTCCTCCTGGAGTGTAAGTAAGTTATTGTTGGGAAAGGGGAACATTTTTCTTTGACTCACTTAAAGTAGTAAAATAATTCGTATCTTCTTTCTTTGTGACTGTGTAAACTTCAGTAGGAAGAGTGACTGGTCCGAACGGGTGGAGACGAGGAATGATGTTGCTTTGCTGATTTCTCCACATTGCTCTCAAATTTTAATGTTTTTTGGTTTATTTTCTGGCCAGTGTTTAACAAATAAAATGGTAGTGCCCATTATTACCTGACTGGGTGACGCAGAGTGAAGACTTAGATTTTCTGAGAGCTGTAGATTCCATAGCACTTGATCAATCTTGATTCCCTGGATTAATTAAAAAAAAAAAAGAATGATGATAGTCTTCTCCCAAACTGTTGGAAAAAATAAGTTAATGGAAGTACTTTTTTCCCAATATACACAGTTTAAAAACTTTTGCTACACCTTATTGCTTATCTTTTAGTTAGGAATAGCATAGAATAGAGGACAAATTAAAGGGAGTGACAAATGCTAATTAAATAAGACATTTTAGTTCTGAGATATTGAAACTCACATATATATACTGTGGTTATATTTTTGTCTTAAAATTGTTTCTAGTAGATTTCATATTAATGTTTTATGTTGGAATGATGCATGAACTCATCCTTATAATGTTAATGTGCTAGGAGTGGGAAGACGTGCAAGAAGTTTTATTTTTTCCCATGTTTTTAGAAAGTTGGATTATAAACCATCTTATAGGAAAATTTTAAAAAATTTGTTAAATGTTAATAGAGTTATTTTTTGTGTGTTTCTCATATTTTTATTCAACAGGAATGGGATACGTTCACAGGTGTGGTTGTCGGAGACATGCTGCGGAAAGCTGTAAGTTAAAATAATAAAATTATTTCACTCTTAGGGAAAATAATTCTGGCTTTGGTTTCATGAAATATAACTTGCCTCAGAGGAGTTTTAAACTACTGTTGATTATATTTTAATTAGAGGTGTATGTCCTTGCCTCTATGTGCTAGTGTGAAATGGACCTAAATGTATTTTTTTTTTGGTCTTTGAGGACATACATTCTTTTGAGAATATTTACTGAATATAAGAAATTCATATGGTTTGTTTTCTCACTATATATATTTTGTCCTGAGAACACTTTTGTCATTCTAAGAAAATCAAATCTTGAATTATAACTAAGAAAATGTTCTCATATAAATGGAGTTAAAAATTACTTCATTTAACTTTTGATAACTTCACTCAAATTTAGCTTTTTCTCTAATTTTCTATTTGAACATGTAATGGATAATATTCTTCAGAGCAGCCTATCCAAACTGTATTGAAAAACCTATATTGTATTTGAAATGCAAGATATTATTAAAAATAATACAATTTTTGTCAGTTTCTTACTACCTTTGAGTTTTTCTAAAGTTTCACAAAAGAGTAAGCCCAATGAAAGTGAATGTAACATTTGTCTAAATGGTTATCTATACCTTATGTAGCATTTTACCATGCTGAGTTGCAAAATACATAAAAAAATTAAAAATACATAGAATGAGCTTTTTTCTTTCCCGAACTAGTGTTCATAAAATTAGCTAGTCAATTTTTAATTCTTTGAAAGTCTGAATTTTACCAAATACACCAAGGAAAATAATTGCTCTTATTAAAGGACTCTCAACAAAGAATACGGGATCAACTTCCATCTTGGATAGATCAGGAAAGGAGCTGGGCGGTGGCAACATTAAAGGTATTCCTTGTTTTTACTGGGAGAGATGTTTAATTCTTTTTTATTTGAATTATTTCCATTTATATTTTTTGTGCTACTTATTCATACTCAGTGTTGATATTTCTGTGAATATGACGTGAAATTTCTGGGTAAAAGAATATCAAAGAATTACTCTGATCAGTCCTTTAAAGAATAATTTATTAATTAATGTTTCATTCAGTGTATCCGTATTGAGTCTCTACACTGGCGAGATTCTGTGCCATATACCCACAGGGAATATAAAGATAAGTCTTCTAATGTGGTCTTTGGAGGCCTTATTTGTAGAATAATTGAGGATCAGTAATAAGATGCATTATGATTCTTATCTTGAAAAAAGTTGGAAAAAATTTCAAATTCAAACTGTTTCTCTCACTTCTGTTCACCTTTTAAATCTCTCTCTCACTCAGCTCTCCTCCGTCCCTGCAGTCAGTCTCTTGGTTTGGGCTCTCATCACTCAACTGGAGATTTCTACTTCCAGTCCGACCTCTCAGTGTCTCCTGTCCATCCTTGTCCCGTTATCCCCTCAACCTGAAATGGCCTTTGACTGGTTTTACCTCTCAAATGTCTGTTTATTTTTCAGGGCTTAGCCAAAGCATTACCTCCTCTGATTTTTTTTCTAGATTTTGATCTTTTCTGTAGCATGTATCTTAAGTCCGTCTGTATCACAGCAACTGTCATAACTCATCCAAAGTGGTCTGTTATGTCTGCTTGTTCTGCTAGGTTGTAATCCACTGACACTAGTACTCTTGCTTTATTAACTGTACGTCCCTAATGTTTAGCATGAAACCTGACTCCTTCATTCCTTTGTTTATTAGGTATGTGCCTGCTGTGTGCCAGATGCATAGTCAATTCTTATTAAATGCTCTTTTTTGTTGTTGTTGATTGAATTAAGATTACAGGTAGACAAAGTAATGACACAAGGATAAGGTAAATTTTGTGTTTAGATATTCCATAGTGTTAAATACTTACTAAGTATTTATAATATATGCTGGTTGAGGATGGTGAGTACAGATATATAAAAGCTTTGATTCCTGCTTTCCAGGAAACATTTTTCAAGCAATTATAATGAAATGCAGAAAATCAGTAATTACGAAAAATAGAATTTGAAGGGATTTCTGGATTATTGGGCAAGTCTTCTGAATTATCTCATGAAATCCTAGTGGCAAAATTAATAACAGGATCCAGCTAAAATGGCTTGAACAGTTGATCCCCTAAGAGCTTACACTTGGGAAAACAGTCTTCCCGGGTTAACCTAAAAGTTGTAATGATGCTTTTTCCCACATACTCATTTCCTGTTAAGTAAAGAAACACAGAGCATTTTGGATGGGCAACTTCCCTATTCAGAGAAGATTTATAACATACATTAGTGTTTTGTTACCATTTTAGTTTACAAAACATTTTCAAATTAATGTTATCATTTATCACACCAACTTTAAGAGAGAGAGATTTTTAACTCTTTTTACAGATGAGAAATGAGAATCAGTTTAGTGAGTTGCTAAACATGAGCCTAAATTTTATTTTTAATTTCATGTTTTTGAGGACCTGTTGTGTGCCAGGCGTCATGTTAAAGACTTCAGGTGCAATCTTATCTTATTATCAAAATAATCTATTGAGGAGGTCATAACTAGGCCTGTTTTTGAGAAGAGGAAACTGAGGTGTAGACAGGTTAAGTAATTAAGTAATTACCCATGATTAAATAGCTGGGAAGTTTTGGAGCTCTGATTTTAATTCAAGCATTCTGATCCCAAAGTCCATGCCTTTAATATGTAGGTTTTTCAAATAAAGTGTTTTCTTTCTCTCTTACTCTCACTTCCCCCATCCCTTCTTTTTCCTTCTCACTTTTTTTTTTTTTTTTTTTAACCCACAGTGTGAGTTGGGTGGTGAGGATGGGGCATAGGGAAGAAAAAGCAGCTCAGAAGCCCAACTCCCAACAGTTCTGTTTTCCTTACTCAGGCTAACGTGTTGTTTTTGTTGGGATTGAAAGGTGAATATACTTCTCTTGAAATCTTTTCCATTCTTCCTTTCCTTCGTCCTGCTTTTCTTCACAGCTAGGACTACGGTCCAGTAGCACGTAATTAAAATGTTAAGAGTAGCCAGCAGGTGTGGATGACTGACTATGTCCAAAGTACTATGCAGAATTTGAAAGTGGATCATCTCATTAAACATGTGCCCCATTGGGAAGCAGCTGCAGCTACTGTCCTTACGTAACAGATGAAGAAATTAGGCACAGAGTCCCTTAGAAAATATAGAGTCAAGATTTGAAGCCGGGCATATTTTTACACTCCACTGTGGAACTCCGTTGTGGCAGTGGAGCGTGGCGATGTGCACCTGGCTTTAGTGAAAGTTCTTTTTCCACGTGGTGGAGATACGTAGCAATGTTTTTACATAGAGAAAAGATTTGTTAACTTGATTTAGTGCTAGTTTGGAAATATTTTCTTTTAATTCTGGATTAGTCTACTGTACTATTTCTGACCTAGAAATGATTAAATAAGCCAATACAAATTAAAAAACAAATGATAAACATCTGTCAGTAATTAGTTTCCTTTTACTTTTTTAGGAAGTGTGTGTTTGTTACATGTATGTCATTATCACTGCATATGGCTATTTTTATTTTTTCAGATTGCCCTCCCCAGTCTTTATCAGACGCTCTGCTTTGAAGATGCAGCTCTGTGGCGTACTTATTGTCATAATTCAATGTGTGAGCAAGAATTTCCTTCTATTCTTGCAAAGAAAGTTTCCCTATTTCAGCAGGTAAATTATCTAAATGCATGAAAGTGTTTCCTGTTTCTTTTGTCATTCAGAATCCATTTCAATAAAAGCTTTGCTTTGAGGATAACCTTAATGGGCACAGGTGGGTGAGGGTTCTGCCTTGGCCACCTTGTGCAGATAGTGAAACCACTGGCAGAGTCTCTGGGTTGGTGTCTCCCAGGGAAGCGCTCCGTACTCCACCTACCTCCAGGCCCAAGGGTGACTTTGCAATAGAGAACTTGTCTCATAGAACGAAATCACGGTATAGATTGTGTAGGTTCTTCACTCATATCCCAGGCTTCTGTCTAAGAAAAAGACCGTATGGTGAGGAATAGGGGATTTTTTTTTTCCATTCCATTTCAAAACACAGTGATGAAACCTACTGGTGGGTTCCGCTCAGTCTTTGCTAGACCAAAGTCTTAGAGCTGGGGGGGGCTACAGGATGTGGTGCTCCAGGAAGTAACCCTCCCATTTGTATCTCTTCACTAGGCTGCTGGCTGTGTTTCTGTCTCTTTGTATTCCCTTGTTGAATTTTATTTCTTCAAATCTGTTTTTAAAAAAGGGGAGAGGGGTGCAGCTAAGAAAAGCTTTATTTGAAAACTTACAGATGTAAGAATAGATATATGTGATTCAGCGTAAAATTAGTGACTTGAAAGTTTAGAGAAGAGTTCTGGGCCTCTGCACGGCTGTCACCAGAAACGCCTTTACTTACACCCCTTACTTCCACCTGCCATTGGGCCCTTTAATTAGACCTTGAGGACACAGCTGACCCTACGACCATTACGTGCTGGCGTTTACTTTTGATGATGGATCTGATAGGTTTTAGTAATATTTCAGCTATTAAAAACGTGTCTTTGTTTATACCTACTTTGATAGTTTGAGGCATGGAAATACTGTGCTACAGTAATTAGTGTTCACATATTTTGATCAACATCTGTTTAATTAACTATTGTTAGTTACAGCTGTTGTGGAAACGTGATTATTTAAAAATACTCTGCACTTTATTTTAAGGTTCTTGTGGTACAAGCTCTCAGACCAGACAGACTGCAAAGTGCCATGGCTCTGTTTGCATGTAAAACCCTGGGTAAGTACAGCACTCTTAAAGAACTAGACCACAGACTTGAATTATTTGTTCTAAATTTACGTTTCATTTTATGCTGATTTTAGATTAGAAAGATTACCAGGTCTTTTTTCCTTTATTCCACTTAATCTTACAGTCTCTACCTGTTTTAAAGAATCAATGCTTTGTGCTGGATATGACCGCACTTAATTATGTGTTAAATTTGATGCATAATTGACATCCTGTATTTAGGGTATCTAGAGTTTTAAAAACTATTTTCTTATGAAAGCACTTTAGACATTTATACATTTGTCCATGATTAGGATTTGAAAGCAGGCCATCAGATCTTTGATTTAGATAATTAAAGTAAAACATATTCACAGATACCATATTTTCAGGAAATAAAGCCTTCAAAATGAGTTATTTTTTGCCTTAAAACAAAAAAGGAGAACTTGTTTTAAATTGCAAACAAGCTGTGTAATAAGTTTTTAAGTCTTTCAGATAGTCTTAAAGGAAGAATTAAAAATTATCACTCATTTGAAAAAATACACCATATTAGTATTTGTACAAGAAAAGTTTAGAAAAACTATGTCAAAGAAAGAGTTTGAAAAAGATTTTACTTGAAGCACAGAATCATCCAAGAATAGTGGATTTTTACTATTCTAAACCACAGGAGGTTTTAGAATTATGTTGGAAATGAAAAGTCTGGCAAAACTAAAATAGTATACTGACAATTTTTTCTAGAAATCCTCCATTTCTATTTAATTTTTTCATATAATTTATATAAAATTTTATATAGAAACTTTTTTATTAATTGTAAATTGTAAATTGCAATCAAATAAGCCTAACATATGTATATTTTCTCTAAGTTAAAATTGCTCATATAAACAAGCTAGCACAGAGTTTTATGGAATTGAAAAATTATACTGGCCCTTCCATGCTTATCACTGAAACTTAATAGTACTGAATAATCGTTCTTTTTTAGTGTGTAAAACTGTTACATTTGGGGATGTCAGAGTACTATTTTGAGATATTATCTCTTAGCTTCAGATGACCAGTTTTGTCCTAGTGAACTCACTCTTACATGTTAAACGTGAATGTTCGTAAGAATAATCATAGCTAACACCTACCTAGCTCCCACTGTATTCCAGGTACTGTTCTAAGTGCTATATAGTTTAATCCTTGCAGCAACTTTAGGAGAGGCTATTTTTACATCCTTTTAAAAATGAGGAAGCCAGATCACACAGCAATGAAATGATGGGATTCAAACCTCCTCCAGAGTCTGTGTTCTTATTAAATACTGAAAGAATCAAATGCATTCTCAGTTTAGAAGGATATTGTTGGCAGTTGCTAGCCACATGAGGGCACAAACTTCGTTTAGTTCATGGTTGTGCTCAAATACCTTGAACAGCTCCAGAATGCATCGCATCACGCGTGTTTGTGAAATCAGTGTCTGCTTTCCTAATCGGGCTCCCTGCTTCACTTACTACCTCCTCTTCAGTCCTTGCTCTCTAGAAGGCTGTGTGGTCTTTGAAAAATTAATCATCTCGCTTTTTTTGTATAAAATCTCCAAATTCTTCTCAAAACACTTAGAATAAAATCCAGATTTATACACAGTTGAGCCTTGAACAACATGGGTTTGAACTGCACAGGTCCACTTTTATGAACATTTTTTAATAGTAAATTCTACAGTCCTTCATGACTCTGAGGATGGGGAACTGTGGATATGGAGGAACTGTGGATACAGAGGGTCAGCTCTAAGTTATGTGTGGATTTTTGACTGTGTGGAAGGTCGGTGCCCCTAACACCTGCACTGTCCAAGGATCAACTGTGTAAGCTTACGAAGCCCCACACGGCCTGGCCCCTGACTGCTTCTCTGACCTCATCTGGTACCCCTCTCGCTTACGACTGTGCCTTCGTGGGCAGACCCGCCTTAGGACCTTTGCGGTGTGTTTGCTATCTCTTTGTTTGTTTGCGTTGTTTTTTATTTATTTCTTTTTTTTCTTTTCTCTTCTCTTTTTTGTGGTTGGCTTCTCTGTATCATTCAGACATCAACCTAAAATGTTGCATTTTCAGAGAGGTCTTTCTGGGCCATCTGTAATCAGTAGCAGCACATCTACCTGTTTTAATTCTTTACCCTTTTCCTAACACTAACTGATATATTTCCAGCTCATCTGCATATTTGTTTTATGTTCCTATCACTCAAATGCAAGTTTAAGTAAAATGAGGCAGTTTTCAGAGAGGTTCTTAGGAGGCTGTTCTCCTCTCACTCATTTAAATCTTTAAAAATAGGCTCTTTGTGCCACATTGCACATGACCTTTCTTGTTGGATTTATAGTTTGATCCTCTGCCAACCCTTGGAGTACTTCTGTATGGTACTATTTCATCTCTAGGTTAAATGATGTTTAAAGTTTAATGGCATAAAGTGAAAACTTCATGATACTCACATATTCAAATGCTTTGAAAGTTTAATATGCTTCTAAAATCGTACTCTACCTATTTCTAAGCAAAAGCTACATATACTGATACATGGCTGGATAACTTTGTATTTGGTCAAGTGGTTTTATGAATACAGTTTTTATATAAAATTGGAGGTTCTATTGTGTGAATAAGTTCTAAAAATTCGTATTTTACTGGAGAATGACAAGCACTGGTCTTTTTAATCAGAGTTTAGAGATTCGATTTCAAATGTGATTTCTCAAGTATCATTCTTATGGAAAAATTTTCTATTAAGGTTTAGCAATCCTTTTTATAACCTATAAACTTTAAAATAGTAACTTACAAAGACGTGTTTATGAAAGTACTTTCCATTTGAAGACTTAAGTTGGCAAAGCAGTCCTCAAAACTTTTAGGCGTATCACTTTAGTATAATCCTGCAAACCAAACCTGATGTACTAGCAAAACCTCCTACATTACTTTTTGAAAATAGCAGTTACCAGATGCAAATATTCTGACTTCCTGTAATTCTGATTTAATAACTGTCCTGAACAAGATATGATGTGCGTTGAGGTGGTAAGAGGTATGTCCCCATAAGGTGCTGCAGTGGCTACAGGGAGCAGTAACTTCTCAAAGGTTCTTCATCAAAAAGTCTTTGTGGGCCTTGCAGCTTTCCTAGTCTTACTGCCCTCTAGTTCTCTTAGCATACTGACGTCCTTCTGCGTGGTCTTTGGTTCCGTAGCTCAGTCTGTCCTGTGAAATCTGTGTTCAAAGGTAAAGGAAAGACCTAAGGAAACGTGTATTCGGCTTAAGTGCTACACTTCAGCAGCTTAGAACCACATCCGTCTATTATCTTATGTAAATTACCTTTTACCTCGTCATTTTTGTAACTTCATTTTTGTTGTATCGCTATCAGAAATTACTCAGTTGTTTTTAAAACCTTACTGTCTTGCCCAGTTTAACTAATATTAAGTTAATAAAAATTCTTGTACATGCTTCTGCATTCAAATTCTGAATTATTTCTTCAATTAATTATAATTTGAATTACTGAGTCAAAGGCCATGTGCATTGTTAAGACTTACAGTGCATTTTATCATATCACAGTACATTATTTGGCCTCAAATGTTTATTGAGTTTAGGAATAAATGAATGTTTGAAGGGGTGAAAATATTTATTACATTGCCACAAGTACATAAGAATTCTTTATTATTAGACAGTATGATTACCAATTTAAATTTAAATAAAAACAAAATTCACAAAACATGCCTCTAGGTTTAATTCATCAGTTTTAAGTGGCTGTTGAGGTACATTTCACCTAGTATTAGGAACACTTCTGTCTTTGAGAATTCTTGCTCAGCATTATGGATTGCTGTTAGAAAGAAGAGAGGGGAGCGGTTCAGGTGTGAAATTTGTCTTTTCAGGATGGTCATCTGGAAATGCCTATTTTAGCCCATCTTGATGACACTGAATTCGTATGTTAAAGTTTGTTGTGGGAGTCCTTAAGAATGTCTTTTCCTGCTCTTTTGGAATTCCTGAGTTGCAATATTGTCTGTTCTGCAGTTGAGGGTATAAAGAAGCCCTTCTTGCCTCTGTTCCTTCTGTTACATTCAGATCCTCTATTTTGAAACTCTTGTGTCATACTCTTCTCTTTCAGCTCGGTTCAAACAAGTGCATTTTTGATTTTTAATTGAAGTAGGTCTTCCTTAGCTTGGCTTTTACTAAATACATTAATCATGGAAACATTAGAAGTTTTAACAGAAGAGATTTAAATATAATAGCAAAGTTATAATTTCTTGTCACAAACTTCATAGTTTGTGAAGAGCTTCAGAATAGAAAAATGTACAACTGAATTGCGTTGAACGCAGTTAGCAGTTTGGGTAGCATTTGGCAAGGCATTCATTTCTTTGTGCATTAGTTTCCTTATACATAAAATAAACTGCCTCACATAATGCTTAGTGTAGAGTAGGTGATAAATAAATGGAGTCTGTTTTTATTATGTATCCTATTTTGCCCCTAAGTAACCTATGGATTGTTTTCATCCATGTTTTATAATTGAAGAATTTGAGGCACAGTGTAATTTGGTGATTTGCATCGGGCCGCTTGGCTAACAAACATAAACTATATAGAGAGCTGTATATTTCTGCTCCAAATGGAGAGGTTTTTCGTTCTATTCCACTTATTTTTCTCTAGATGAATGGGCATAAGAAATAGCTGTTGATCCTATATCCTGACAGTGATGTTATTTACCAGGTCATGTGGAGCTCTGATTCTCCACACGCATGGCACAGAGGAGGCACTCAGTTACTGTATAAATGAATGAGAAGCTGTACAGCTAGATGGTTGGGTTCCATCTAGTACGGAGAGAATTGTGTATGAAGACCACAGTGCTGATTGTGTGTTGAGTGTGGTATTCAGGGCACCTCCCTCTTAGCGTTGTTGTGATTAGACGATGGCAGGGATGTAAAGCATTTGGGAAGATGCCTGGCACCTGAAGCATTCAATAAACGTTAGTTATTACTAGTAAGTGAATGATTTTAGAGTGAGAAAACTTTAATATGTATAGGATTATAGTTCACCTAGTTACTCTCTATTATGTATCATCCAGTTAGTTTTAACAGACTTTTTTCCCCGATTAATGTTGCTTTCTGTTTTCAATTTCTTTAATATATCTTTTAGGACTAAAGGAGTTGTCCCCACCCCCTCTGAATCTCAAACGTTTGTACAAAGAGACGCTAGAAATTGAACCCATCTTGATTATTATTTCCCCGGGCGCAGACCCTTCCCAGGAGCTCCAAGAACTTGCCAGTGCCGAGAGGAGCGCGGAGTGTTACCACCAGGTCAGTACCTGTTACCCTGTGTTCCTGCTCCAGCTGTGGCTCTTCCTGCCACATTTGGTTCTGTCAGTGAGACAGGCTGTGGTTGGCCAGCTAAGGTCTCCCCAGAGTGTCCACGTCCCGATCCCCAGAACCTGGGAGTTTGTTACTTTACACAGCAAAAGGAACTTTGTAAACGTAATCTAAGCATTTTGAGGTGGAGAGGGTATCCTGGATTATTCAGCTGGGCACAGTATAAATAATCATAAAGGTCCTTGTAAGAGGGACACAGAGGCCTGAAGGAAGGAGATGTGATGAAGCAGAGGTCAAAGAGCTGACAAGATGCTATGCTGCTCGCTTTGAAGATGGTGGAAGGGGCCCCAAGCAAAGAAATGTAGGTGGATTCTAGAAGCTGGAGAAGGCAAGGGAAGAATTCTCTCCTAGAGCCTCCAGAAAGACAGCCATTTGTACCACCTTTATTTTAAAACCCAGACACCTTGATTTTAAATCCATCAGAAGTCTCGTAGGATAATAAGTTTGTCCAATATAATACCATTTGGTCCTGAGCTGAATTTAGGAGCTTTAGTTTGTTCACTTCAGTTGGCATGTAAGTTTAAAAATGTATTAATTTATCCTCAACTTTTGACCTGGCAGTAAATCTTTCTCATTGGGAAAATAATTCATAATGATTAAAAAAGCAAATACTTCACAGCAACCAAGAATTGAAAAGTGAGAATGTTATGAGGAGCATGAACAGAAGGGAGCAAAATAGCAGAGCTTGGCTTAGTTGTGCAGGCTTTGCACTGTCTGACTCTAGGGAGTTTCATTTAATCTTAGTTACAGTACATTAACGTATTAGGATCATCTTTAGTTGTCAGTGAAGTGTCTTGAGGAAGGGGACCGTTTTTCTACAGGACGTGTTTGTCAGCAGGGATGCTGGCAGAAAGATAAAGCTATTTACATCCACAGTAAGTTTGACTATTTAAATTTCTAGAGTTTCGTGTACTGAACTTGCAAAATTTTTTAATATGGTAAAACCTTTAAATATAGACATTTATTCATAAGTTTACTATGTTAAAATTTTGTTGCTATGCAGAATATATCTGCTAAGGATAATGATAGATTCTTCATGCAAAACTTAATTTTTATTTCAAGAAAATATGTGTTCTTTTTGAGGTGGGGGCTAACCATCTGCTTGACATTTTCCTGTTACACTGTTTGAAAATACACTTTTTTCTCATAGTAAATGTTTTCTTCTAAGGTTTTATGAACCTTTAAGCTGTTTTCATACAATTTATGCCTTATAGAAAATTTGAATTTCCAGTTTTATCCAGCATTTCATTTCAGCAAAATACTCTTTTTTTTTCTTTTCCTCTGATCCTGTCGTACATGAGTTGAGGGTTTTTTTTCTTACATTTTAATAATGGTAGGTACGTGCGTCTACACAATTCAACCAGTATTTGTTTCATCCCTCCTATTTGCTTAGGTCTGGGTTAGTTCCTGAAGATTAACAGCACATCAATATATGAGTATTCATTAGCTGTTGTGTTACGTGCTGTAGTACACGTTTAATTAGACACACGGTTCCCAGTCTCAAAGACTTTATAGTCTTACTTGAAAAACAAAATCAATACTTGTAAAAGTCAACTAAAAAAACAATGAAATGCTGTCTTGTATTCATTATGAAAAAAGAAATCTCTGTGGTTTGAAGTAATCTATAACAGCACTCTTCAAGGTGTTTGAACCATGTACTCAGTAAAATGTTTGAGCCAGGACTCGCACTGTATGTGCATTTATAAATTATATATATACACAAAGACGGGTGTAGCCATACTGATACATAAGTATTATTTAAATTATCCTTTAAAAACATGTGGAAGAGTTGAGACTTGATATAGTAAGTAGCATGTAACCATTTGGGATTTTTGACTGAAGCTTTTTTATAATCTTAGACTTAAGTAGTCACCTCTTCATTCAAATATAGAAATCTTATATACTGAATCTGCTCTGTAGGGTCTTTTAGCTTCTGCTCGGAAGCTTTCTATTTTATAAATTGGCCTGTTCCACTACATGAGTGACCTAAGTGCGGATGGACTGTCGGGACTGGAGAAACTGGGGTGGCATTCCAGTGAGATCAGGAGTCTCTCTCCCTCCTCCTCTTCCCTCTCTTCTGTTCCTCCCATCCCTCTGTCTCTATTTCTCTTCCTCTCTCTCCTCCCTGCCTCCTCTTCTGAGAAGGAATGCAGGAGCAGGGGGCCGAGTGCGGAGTCTTGGGGCCCACCAGCATGTGAGGCCTTGCTCCATGATGAAGGGCTGGGGGGTGACACAGTTAAACAGACCAGGAGCTCGAGAGCCAAATGTGGGCAATGTTGGAGACATTTTTTAAAAGAGAAACAAATGTCGAGGGAGTGGTGGTGTTAATTATTCCTCAAATAATTCAATAAAACAATAATTATGAAAAGTTATTTTTTAAAGGTCCATGTTTGAGAGGGTAAGAAATACAGAAAATAGTGGGATAAGGAACTAAAGGCTATTCAGTAATTCTTCATACTGTTCTATCACTGGCAAAACTGTAATGACAATATGCCTTCATTAAGTAGAAGAATATTAGAAATCTGTCATTGATGTAAAGACAAAAAGAAGACAATTGTTGGAAATGGCAACAGAGCCTGATATTTCTTATTAAAAATTCAGAACACTGATTGCTGTAATTGAATTAGTTCAGTATGTGTGGAAGGGTAATTTGAAACTCTCATGTTACAGCATGTTATTAGATGTTTGGTTTCTAGTTTTATTTTTTATTTTTGTTTCTGCAGGTTGCTATGGGTCAAGGTCAAGCTGATTTAGCAGTTCAGATGCTAAAAGAATGTGCCCGAAACGGAGATTGGCTCTGTTTGAAGAACTTACATCTTGTGGTATCTTGGCTGCCGATTCTGGAAAAGGTAGATTCAGACCAATGTGGTGCAAATAACGTCTGAGATACTCACTTCAGTCATCTCCAAGGAACATCAGTATTAAAATGTCATGCCCTGGTTATGAGTTTTTTCAAAATATTTAGTATTTGATGAGAAATTATTTAAAATCTGTCAAATATTTTCTTCTTAAATATGTACATTTGCACAAACCAAAATGGATATTTTAACAGGAAGTCTGTAAAAAATCTCTTTTTTAAAGGAATTTAAGGGAAGCCAAGAGATTAATCAGGACTGAAGCAGGAGGCTTAGAGAATTTTTTTCAGAAGAAAAATGGGGAAGTGCTTTAAAGAATTGTTGAAGACCTATGTATACCATTAATTTCTCTTCATGCTCTTATTCTGTTGTATCTGCATGTGGAGAAGAGATGCAGAGGTGTCAGATGGAACCATAGAATTTCCTAGGTGCTAAGGAAGCTGAGATGTAAAACTGAAGCAATCGTTTTATTTAAATCCAGTGGCCTCAGGACGAAAGTAACTTTAAGACAGAACAAATGGGTGGGCAGGTTTTAAATGCAGACCTGGATTTAAGTCTGGTGCTTATTTAAGAAAGATGAACATGGTCTTGGGTAGTTAAAGACGACTCCGAAGACAAGATGTCGCTTGAAGGCTTTACGTGATTGGGCTAAGTGTAGGGGGAAAGATATCTTGGTTAATTCTAGCAGCACAAGTAGAGACACAGGGATGGAAATGCGCATGCCTAGTGCGAGGGATGAAGAGGCCCTTTGATGCAGTGAAGGGGCCAGGCAGCGCAATGGAGGGCAGTAGAGACGGATGGCCAGGGAGGGGCTAGGTTGTGGGGTACTCCCAGAACCATGTGCAAGTGTTTGGGATTTTTGTTCTAGGACACAGAGTCAAGGGGGGGCCTTAGCAGAGGAGTTAATTAATTAATTAATTGACTTAATCTGGCAGAAGTTATTCAAGATAGAACCGAACAGAACAGAGTGGGAGGCCATAGCCTAGTTGTCATATGTTGAAAATTTGTGCAATCCTGATTAATTGGCAACTGTAGCACCTTCCATAAAATAGGTTGTCAGTAAATCTTTGATCAGTGAGTCGATGACTGAGTGACTGAAGTGATGGACCATGATGATTCATTACTTATTGTCCAAAGAAGATGTAGATTTTAGAAGTGAGGTGTATATATGAATATTCAAGTAATTTTATTATTACTACAGTTTTCTATAAAAATCACTAATGTATAAAAGTATAAAATTCATGTCTGATGAATCATGTTATGAAACATACGAGGAAGACTTGTGAGCGCTTGAATCCTGCTTTCTGTTGCAAACAATGGCTATTAATCTATGTAAAATATAATTGCAGTTATTATTTTTGAAGCAAATCTTAATTAGGACTTCTGAAAGCATATATAGGGTAGATTATATGATAAAAGTTAATAATTTTTTAAAAATGTTTTGCTTTTGTTTGGGAAGTTTGGATGAATCATTTGGCTATAAATTTATAAGTTGATTTTAAATCCAGCTGTATCACAAACGGATTCTTTTTTCTTTTAAAATGTGCTATCCCAAGGTAAAATCTTACTCACATTTTTCATTTTAAAATTATTACTAGGTATAGATACATATTATAATTTATAATTTTGAACAAGCACAGTGTTCTCATGGCAATTCTTTTGCCATTTTTTGATCATCTTTATTCTATATTTCACATGATATTAGTAATGAATGCTAGTATTAGATTATATTTATTAAAATAATTTTTAGACTTTATTTTAGAACTCTCAGCATTTCTTTTGTCACTGATTTATTCATTCACTTACTGATTTATTCTGCAAATACTTGTGTAGTACAGAAGTAAGCCGAAATTGTCCTAGGTGCTGGTTACATACAAAATTTCTACCTGCTCTCTAAGAGCTTAGTTTAGAAGAGACAGACCACATTAATAACTATATTGTAGTATGATGAATACCGTAGAAGGGAATTTACAAAACACCATCAGTGATTAATTCTGTTTCAGATTGTGGTAGTGAACAGTTCAAGAAGGTATTCCCCTAGGACATGATTACTTAAATTATATTTTGACAGTTGAGTAAGAATTTGTCAGGTTACAAGAGAATAACTGGCAGAAAGAATATGAGTAAAGACGCAGAGACATAGAAGTTTGAATAAGTACTAAAACATGGGTAGAGGAATTTGAATAGTGAAGGTTTGAATATCCTAGGCAATAGAATACCCTAGAAATTGCCAGTAGAGGAGTTTATCTTACTATGTATCTGTGGAAGTATGAATTGAAGCAGTGAGAACCCGCAGGCCTGAGGATGGCTGGTGGTTGAGCCATAGCTGTGACAGCTAACACTTACTTTGTACTTACTGTGTATCAGGGACTGTTTTAAGTGTTTCACACAATCCAGTGAGGTTGGTACTGTTACTATCCTTGTTTATTAGCAAGAGATATTGTAAGTCAACCCAAAGGTCTCACAGCAAATAAGTTGCAGAATTTGAATTCCAACCCAAATGACCCAGTTCCAGATCCAAGTTCATATGTATTACACTGAGCGAGTAATAAAGAAGAAGAAAATTTAAGGAAATATAAGAAATTTCAGAACATTAATATATCAGAATGTCATGGAAAGATTTTAGTAAGAAAAGTACTTAATAATGTATTTATAAAATGACAATTTGTGTGTATATTTAAGTAGATTTTTATTGTTGTTGTTTTTATAAACAAGGAATTGAATACTCTTCAGCCTAAAGATACCTTTCGTCTTTGGCTCACTGCAGAAGTTCATCCCAACTTTACTCCGATTTTATTACAGTCAAGTTTGAAAATAACATATGAGGTAAGAAGATTTAAAACTTGAATTGTTACTAAACTTGAGTTTAGTAACCTCTACATGCCTTCTAAAGCTCTAAACAACTGTCTGTTATACAAAATACTCAAAAAAATTTTTATATTTAAATGTAGTATATACATAAATAATAGAATGGTATTTATAAAAATACATTTAATTTTACTTTCAAATTTTATTTAATGTCATTTTTTGCTTTTCTATTTATAAAATATATTATATTTTATTATTATTTATTTTTGCTATTTTTATTTTATTGTTGCTTTTTTACTTTTGGCAATATTTAAAATATCATGTAGTAAAAGACACATGATGTAAAATGTATCATCTTAGCCATTTATAAGTTACGGGTACAATATGGTAGTGTTAACTATATGTACTTCGTTGTGCAACAGATCTCCAGAATTTTTTCATCTCACAAAACTGAGCCTCTGTGTCCGCTGAATAGCAACTCCCCATTTCCCTCTCTCTACCCTCAGCAACCACCACTCCACTTTCTTGCTTCTCTAAGTTTGACTACTTTAGATACCTCATCTAAGTGGAATCATGCAATATTTGTCTTTTGGTGACTGGCTTATTTTATTTGCCATTATGTCATCAAGGCTCACCCATGTTGTACATACGACAGGATTTCCTTCTTTTTCAAGGCTGAATGATATCCCCCTGTATGTATGTACTGCATTTTTTTTGCTCATTCATGAGTCCATGGGCATTTAGATTTTCTACCTCTTGGGTATTATGAATAATGTTTCCATGAACACGGGTGGGCAAATAAATCTGAGATCACATTTTCAATTTTTTTTGATATATACCCAGAAGTGGGATTGTTGGATCATGTAGTAATTCTGTTTAATTTTTTGAGGAACCTCCATATTGTTCCTTTGTGGTGTACCACTTAACGTTTCCTCCAATAGCCCGCAGTTTCTCTGTATCTTTATCAACACTTGTTCTTTTCTGCTTTCTTTTTTTTTTTTTATAGTGACCATCCTAACAGTGTGAAGTGATATCTCACTGTGGTTTTAATTTGTATTTCCTTTATATTTAATGATGCTGAACATCTTTTTATATGCTTGATGGCTATTTGTATATTTTCTTTGGAGAAATATTTATTCAAGTCTTTTGCCCAGTTTTAAACTGGATTTTTTGTTGAGATATAGGAGTGCTTATGTATTCGGCGTATTAACTCCTTATCAGATATGTAGTTTACAAATATTTTCTTTCATTCCATAGGGTTGCCTTTAAACTCTGTTGATTGTTTCCTTTGCTGCATAGATGTTAATTAAGTTTGATATAGTCCCATTTGTCTGTTTTTGCTTTTGTTACCTGTGCTTTTAATGTCACATCCAAAAAACCATTACCATATCCAGTGTCATGAAGCTTTTCTCCTGTGTTTTCTTCTAGGAATTTTATAGTTTTAGGTCTTAGGTTTAGGTTTTTTAATCCATTTTGAGTTGATTTTTGTATTTGGTATAAGATAAGGGTTCAGCTTCATTCTTTTGCACATGGTTATCCAGTTTTTACATCATTTGTTTTTTGACATAGCTAAATTCGATTTTCAGTTTTTATTTCCTTCCTTCCTTTCACCCATCCATCCATCCATCCTTCTAACATGTGATGCTTGGCTGATGTCACCAAACCCCCCGATGTACCCAAAACAAAATGTATTTGTAATAATTTTATGTAACTGGTCAAAGTCATAAATATTTTTACAAATGAATTAAAACTTTTTAAAAACCAGTTAAAAAAGGTCCTTGCAATTTTTCTGTTTGTAGAAACTTCTCTGTTTTATGTAATCTCTCTTCTGATGATAAACGTCTAATTGTTTACAACTACCTATTATTTTAGATCAGCATTTCTGTTTTTCGTCTGAAGGTGTTGAGTTTCATTTAAGGAAGAAAAAGGCTAAGGGTTACTCCAGAGAATGCAGAGATGATTCAATGTTTGGAAATATGTGAACTGGATTAGTGTCAGTTACAATGTCTAATAAGAAAAAAAATCTATTCAAAATCTTCTGCAGCCCCTCTCCCAGTGTAGTCCTCTATTAAACTATATTCTAGAGTCGGTTGTATAAGCCGTGAAGGCAGGGGCTCTGTTTTCTCTTGCCTTTTTTTTTTTTTTTTTTTTTTTACTTATTATATAATACCTGGCATATAGGAAGAAGACAGTAAATAGTTCAATAAACGAAGAGTTAAATATATCAGGAGAACTGTTCCTTGAATATTTAACTTAATGTGCAGCCTTTTCCAGGATTCATTTTTAGGAGGTAATTTGATTACATGTTTATGGAAATTTTCGGTTCCATTTAAGTTATTGGTAAATTTGTTTTCTATTTCTTAAATCAATGCAAATAATTTTAGCAATCCTAGGAAATTTATCATATAAAATTATTACTCTATATGTGTATATATGTACACGCATATATATTATTATATTTAAAAATTGCTAAATCTTCACTTTATGGTTTATTTCTTCTTTTTTGATTAGTTGCCAGAGCTGTTTTTAAAAATATATTGCAAATAACTAATATAGTTAATGATTTACTTTTTCTTACTCTTTTCTATTCACTGAATTTCCTGCTTTTTTTATTTTTTCTTTCGTGTGTTTGCCCTAGATTTGTATTTGCTTTCATTCTGCCTGATTTCTTATGTTGAATGCTTAATTGATATATATTTACTTGAAATTATGTTGAAAATATTTTAAGTCTGTGAATTTGCCGTTGAGTATATCTTTTACCTTATCTTGTAATTTGACATATTGGAGTTTCCACTTTGTCATTTTTCCAATTGTCTGTGTAATAATTTTCTCTGTAGTTGTATATAATTTATTTATTTTGCATAATCTTTAGTATAGGGGCTTTAAGAAATCTAAGTGGTTGTTCAGTTACCAATTAAATGTCATGCTTTATTGAATAGTGCTTAGAAAATTTGGCTTATTCTAATAGAATTTTTGGCATATGTTTCATAAACATAAAACATTTTCATTTTAAAAGTGTACATTTGGATATGTATTTAGTACTTATACATAAATAAAAATACTTAGGGTTTTTTTTAATATTAAACAAAAGTTTTTACTTAAGAGAAAATAGAATGAAAAGGTTTGCAAAGGAAATTACTGTTTTTTTAGCAGGCATTCTTAATGTACTGATTTGAAATTTTTTTATGTTAGAAACCATTTTGGAAGAAAAAATTTATTTTTAAAACAAGCTAATTTTTAAAATGGGTTTATTTTACTCATTTCCCAAGAATTCAGAATTTTTCTTCCTTTATTTTGATGATTTAAGAATATAATGTAAACCAATTGTGGATATGTGGATAAGTGTTTTTTGACTTGTACTAGTCCAATATACGATTTCAGTTTCCAGGTTCGAATCTGTGTTTTGAACTCTCTCTCTTTTTTTTTTTAGGGTTGGGAGGTACTTAAGTTTCTTTCTTTCTTTTTAGAGGAGGTACTGGGGATTGAACTCAGGACCTCCTGCATGCTAAGCATGTGCTCTACCACTTGAGCTATACCCTCCCCTTCGAATCTGTGTTTTGAGCCAATGTTGAGTGATACCCACATTAACTGAAGTAGATAAGGAAGATTAGTTGACATCACATGTATATAGTAATTTGAAGTCCTTGTGGGAGTTCAGATAGTACCTAGAGATGAAGAATTGTCATATTGAAGTCAAAAATACCTGCCCCATAATAATCAGCATCACATTTGTATTGTAAATGATGGTTTAGTTTCAGTAAAATACATTAATCATCATATAAAACTAATTTGGTTATTTTGAATATTTTTGGTTGTATATGTTTTCTTAATTTAAAAAATTATTTTGGATTTATAGCTGATGAACTATTAGGTATAAGAAGTTTAAAACTGGTTTTATATTTGTACATTTTGAAGTAACATAATAATAAAATAAGTCAAAGTTGGTAATGGTGAAAAGTTTTTTCATTAAAATATGTTCTCAAATGTTAAATACTGATTTATTTTATTGGTAAGATTTTAAACAATATGGTATTTGTTATTTTTTTATTTAGTCACCTCCAGGTTTGAAGAAGAATTTAATGCGTACTTATGAATCCTGGACTCCTGAGCAAATTAGCAAAAAAGATAACATACACCGAGCTCATGCTCTCTTCAGTTTGGCATGGTTTCATGCAGCATGTCAAGAGAGGAGAAATTACATTCCACAGGTAAGGAAGAACATGTATTGGATACATTCTAAGATTTACATATTTTTATAGTACATTATTATGATTTTATAATTTAGTAAACATGGCTAGGAATGGTTTTTTTCTTTTAGCATATATTGAGCATTCTTTTTAAGGTTGTAGGGGCAACTGATGCATGCATGTGTATCTTTGAACACTGCTTATAGTTCTTTAATATGTCTAAAATTTGTTTTGATAGGGTTGGACCAAGTTTTATGAGTTTTCTTTATCAGATCTGCGGGCTGGGTACAACATTATTGACAGGCTTTTTGATGGTAAGTTCTAATGATAATAACTTTTATCTCTGGTGTTAATGAAAAATTTTAAGGTCTTATTTAAAACATGTTTTTTTCAAGAGTGACTTAACTTCCTATTATAAAATTTATGTTTTATAGGGGTAGGGTATAACTCAGTGGTGGAGTGCATGCCTAGCGTGCATGGGGTCCTGGGTACAATCCCTGGTCCCTCCATAAAAAAAAAAAATCAGTTAAATAAACAAACCTAATTGCTGCCCCCCAAAATAAAATTTGTGTCTTGCTTTTTATTTTGTATTTTATGCTCTGACTGCCATGCTTGTGCTGCCTGAAAGTTCTTATATTATCTATTGTGGTCATTGGTTTTGATATAACCCATTAGATTTCTGGTTGATCGGTAGCTCTCAGGAAGCAGAAAGCTAGAAAGACCTTATCGTTACTTTGTGCCCTTCAGAAGTTTCAGGCTTCAACTGAATTATTCAGATCTCTTTGAAGGGAACTTAACATTCAGGAGTATGGCAGATTAAGTTTCTATAGAATCACAATTGTATGAGTAAGTAGAAATCAAGAATCAAGGTACAAATGATAGAGTGGAATAGGGCAGCAAGCAAGCCCATGTACTCTGATCCCTTGAGGCCATCTGGCTCTCTGCATCCTGAAGACAGGCGTGGTCCAATCCCTGCAGGTGACTGCAGGCCGGGGTAGGGGGACACTCGGGTCAGAGCACTGGTGTAGGGTTAGAGAAGAGGGGATGTCGATAGGAATCTCAAACTGAAAATGTCCCAGACAGAACTCTAGATTCTTGTCTCCTACTTCAGGTTCATCAATAGCGTCTTTCAAAAATTCTCCACACAGTAAACAGGTTTGTTTTTAGAAAAGTGAGGTAAACCATGTAATTGCCATTTAGAACCTGCGCCACATTTGTCTTCTTTCTGTTCCTTGAACACACCAGGCTTGCTCCTACCTAAAGGTTTCGGTAGGTGCCCTGACTTCTATCTGAAATGCTTTTCTCCCAAACCTTTATGATTTCTTTTTTTTTTTTTTTCCATTTACATCTCAGCATTGAGGTGTCCTCTTCAGAAACATTTTTATTACCACCAAATCTAAAGTAATCTGATTGTTCTCTATCCCGTTGTTCTGCTTTATTGTTTTAATACATGAGTATTACTTGATATTTCCTTGTTTATTTATCCTTTTTAGAAAATTTTTGTTCACTCTTCCCACTAGAGTGGAATCTACATTAAAGCAGGGCGTTTGACTGTTTTGTTTACTCTGTATGTCCCCAGTGCCCGTCACAGAGCCTAGCCCTTGGTTGTGGGCACTCAGCTATTGTCTGTTGAGTTAATAACATCAGACATTGTCCTGTAACTTTTTTCCTGCAAAAGAATAGAGATAGATATCTAGGCTGTGGCCAAATCCCATTTTAATTTACATGTTTATGAGATTTATAAAACTTTTAAATGAAGATTAATATATGTACAAAAAGAACTTATAAGGTTACAGCCCAGTGTAATTTCCATAAACTGAACACACTCATGTAGCTAGCACCTTAATCAAGGAACAGAACATTACCTGTACCTCAGATTTTACCCTAATGCTGCCTTCCAATTACTAGCATCCTCTGGCTTCCCCAACCCCAACTCCTCGGGTAAACACCTGGGGTAGAACTGGAATCACACATCAGGTACTCTTTAGTCTTCAGCGGCTTTCAGTTAGCATTATATTTGAGAAGTTCATCCATATGGTTACATGAAGATACAGTCATTTATTCTCAGTGCTACATAGCATGCCACTCTGTGATTGCGTTGCTTCTCTTGGTGGGTAGTTTCCAGGTTTTCTCTTGATGGGCATGTGGGTAGTTTGGGATGATTGTGCATAAAGCTGTTATATCTTTGGCTGAATATTTGGATATACTTCTGTTGGGTCTATTTTCAGGAGTAAGTAGGATATTAATTTATTTGTTTCTCATGCCAAATGTTAATGCCAAAAAATAACAAGTGAGTTTATTTTAAAAGTTTTGAATTACATATCAGAACAGTGTACAGCTCAGTACATTTTCATAAACTGAACCTATATAACTGGCCCCAAATCAATAAACAGCATTACCAACACTTGGGAAGCACCTCCCCTAATCCTTTCTACATACGGCCCAACATTTCCCCGTTCAGTGCTGAGAGCAGTCAGTTTTCTGATTTCCATGAGTTACTATGTTTAATGTTTATTTTGAAACATGATTCTTGGAGGATATATATTAGAACTTTAGCTTGCATGCAAGCTTGACAGTTTTTCAAAATGCTTTTGAACATTTATTTGATTTTATAATATCGCTATGAGGCAAATATTGTCAGTGCCCTTTTAAGATGAGGAAACCAAAGCAGTTTGACTAATTTATTGTGTTTCAAGCTTGTGATGGAATTAATTAATAGCAGTACATGATTTTTACATATATCACACTATTAACTCATTGTGAGTAAGAGGGAGATGTTTTAAAATGATACTGAATCTCATGGGGAAATCTAACTGTGTAATCTTACGATTATAAAATTTTCTGATACCAAGGGGCCGCCGCCACATGTGGAGAATTAAATGTAAAAAAGAGGAGAAGTTCTAATATAAGAGACAGTTAATATAGAGATTAGCTAACTGTGAGACCAGGAGCAAAGTTTTTAACCTTTAAGCCTGATCTGTAAACTAGGAATAAAAGTACCTAGTAATAGTACCTACCTAAATTGGTTCAATTTTTGAGAAGTTTAAATAAAACCCACATGAAGCATTTAACCTTTAGTACAATTAATATATTGAGTAAGCTAGCAATACTTGTCGACTGTTATTAGTATTACAATGTTATAGTTAAGTCTGTTCAGTTTATTTTATCCCAAACAAAATAAAACTTGTCTTGAAAACAGTTGTTAGCTAGAAGGTTCTTGCCTTGCCCCAGAAAGAATACAGAAATGAGATGTGGATGTCAAGAAACCAAAGCAAGGATTTATTGAGGGATTGGTAGTACGCTCTCAAGGAAAGAGTGGGTAGACCCAGGTGGGTGGCTGCCCCGAGTGTCCTTGGCAAGCTGGTTGTATGGGTGTGAAAACGAGTGGGCAGAACATTCACTGGCAGGAAGGGGTTTGGGGGTCGTGTTTCCTGATCTTCACCCCACCTCCACCTTCACAGGTGGGGAGGGGGGATTTTTTTGTCCTTATTTAGTCTTGCTGGAGAAGTTGGATGAGGATATAATGAACAAAAGGTTACATGCGGCTGGGGGTATAAAGAGTGAAAGGTTACATTCAGATGGTGGAGATTCCTGTCCCAGGACACTTGTGAACCCAGAATGTAATGGTTTCTTATCAGTATGGAGGATCCCGCTTTTTCTTGGTCTGTCCAAGGACCCCCGTTGTTCATACTGTGCATGGTTTTCTGCCATTTGCCCATGTCCCCCTTTCTCTGCTCATATCTAGTTACCTGCCTGCTCTAACACAATAAGTATAAGAAGATTTATAAATAGGATTTTCTTATAAAAGTTCTATAAAATGTTTCACATAATGGCTTGTATTTTATAATTACCTTATAAAGTTTTATAATTACATTATAAAAAGTACAGTAATGTTTCTGTATGTCCTGGTGACCTGCTTAAAAATGAATGGCATATCCATTACTAATGTCTTATTTAGTGAACATTGAGGCAGAATTAGAAAATTGATGAATACTGGTGAAGTCCCTTGTTACATCTACTTAGCCACTGTTAATAGTAAGATGTAAGCAGGAAACAACTTTAGACTCTGGTCCTCCAGCCTACCCAAAGGTGTCCTTGTTCTGCACGAGGCAACCTAAATCGCCTGTGTCGCCAGCATGGCGTTCCACTGCCATGGTGCTCACCGCTGAATCTAATAGCAATGAAATACTGCATGTGTGACTAGCAGCGCTGGCAGTGATGTTAACCATCTAGATTAAATCTGTATTTCCTGCGTTTACTGCTGTTGAGGAGGAGGAAGTTTTCCTGAACCCTTCTACATTCTTCTGGCTGGTCTAAGAATTAAATTGACATGGGACAGATTAACAGAGAAAATCAAACAAAAGTTAGTCACATGTATACGTGGGAAGGACCCAGGAAGACTAAGTAACTTGCCTGAGTGTTTGAAACCCTCACCTTAAAGGACAGAAGAGGGTGTTGGGGTGGTGGTTTGGGGCTTCAAAGGGGAGGAAGGCAGTTTACGTGGAGATGGGGGGAAAAGCAGGTGTTTGGTAAACAAATTGCTGAGACAATGGGACACCAGGAGGAAGTTTAACAGACTTAGCCAGGTTCCTCGCTGTCCACCACACCTAGTTCATAGTCATCTGTGGGGATAGCTTCCTTCCTGGAACAGGTCTTCTGTGATTATATTAATATTATTAATATTTGTGAGCATGTATTAATAAGCATTATATTAATATTAATGAGAATTTAAAGGAATGAGTTAACTGAATTAAATATATATTGCTATATCCTATAAATATAACGAGTAAGGAATTTAGTTAATATTTTAGAAGATCTTTTAGGAAATGTCTTATATCTTAAAAATGAAACTAATAAAGTGTTTTTTAAATTATAGGTACCAAAGATGTACAGTGGGAATTTGTACATGGTTTACTTGAAAATGCTATTTACGGAGGACGTATAGATAACTATTTTGACCTGAGAGTTCTTCAGTCATACCTGAAGCAGGTTTTTAATTCTTCAATAATTGACGTATTAAACCAAAGGAACAAGAAAAGCATTTTTCCATATTCCCTATCTCTACCAAAATCCTGCAGCATTTTGGTAGGTAAAATTAATCATTTTCAACTTATTACCAGATAAAAACTGGGATCATTTCTTATATTGTTGACTATATGTTGTTTCTTTTCAAATGTACAAGTAATTATCATTCACAAATACGGATTATCATTTGTCATGCCAGCATGCCGCCTGGTCCTCTCAACTCTAGTCAGGCGTCTGACTAGACAAAAAGCCAGTATTATATAACAAATATCTGTCTTCATTCTCTGGCTTATAAATTTAAAGTAGTTCTAAATATATAAGAGGGATTCATTTTATCTGGTTTGCACAGCAACATTTTTGTTTCTGCTTATTTATTTTATCCAGCTGTAGCTCTTCGAGTCATCATATAAAAGCCTCCTAGAATGCAGTCTTTTCCAGAAGATAGCACTGAATGTAGCCCAGAGATTCCAATTCTAGTTTATTTTGCCACAAACTTATATTTGTGTAAATGTCCCAATAATATTTTTATTACATAGATTATTAAAATTATACATTTCTTCATGAATTACAAAATATACAAACATTCAGTTATATAGTTCTCTCTGTATTGTACCTTTTTCTCATTTAAAAATTTTTAAAGAAATTCCTTTGTTTCAATAACACAAGGCTAACAACAAAGCTTAAAAACTAGTATTAAATACATTACTCTTATTGGCTGTCTTATCTTTCATTAAGTATTCCATCTGCTTTGTTTTCTAGTACCTTTCATTCATTTACTTATTCCTTCAGTAATAGACATTGAACATCTGCTCAGTGACAGTCCTGTTAAGGCATCATGGATCTCCTGCTGCGTCTGTGGACTTTACTTTCTAGTGGGAGAAACTGAGAGTGAATGAGCAAACAGAAATATCACATAGTTATTTATTGTATATTTAGTTCAGATAGTGTACCCTGACAAGTCTTTCATCTCTTTTGTTTGAAGTTTAAATTGAAAAATAAAATTTATGCAGAAAAGTGCACATTATACATGTAAATCAAATGCAGTGCATTTTTATACATTGAACATGTGAGTGTAACCAGCACTGAGATCAAGAAACAGAACATAACCAGCTCCCCAGAAGTTTTCCCCAAGTTCTCTTCTGGTGACTACCTTCCCTCCAAGGGACACATCATCCCGACGTCTAAGCTTGTATTAGCTCGGCCTGTGTTTGCGCTTCATGTAAATGGTATGATTTGGCTTATATTCTTTTATGAGAATTAATCAGTCTTAATGTGTCTCTTATTTAGGACACATGTCAGTGTATAATCCTGGGTAGAGAGAAGACTCCAGCCAGTCTAGAAGAGAAAATTTCACAGCCATTTTGAAATGAACAAACTGTGTAAATACCAAGAGACTAATACTTTTTAATTTCTAGGATGATTTACAAGAATCAGTGTTTAGCTTTCTATCTAATTGAGTTAGAAGGAGGAAGCCAAAAGTCTCCCAGGAAATGAGAACACACACACACACACACACAAATGCATGCACATGTACAAGCATGCACTCACATTCACGTGCATATGTATTTATACATGTCTACATTGTGATTGAATACACTAAGGAAGTTTACAAATGTTGAGCTTATAGGAGAGGGAAAATTTCAAAGAACAGCATGTCTTTCCAAAATCTGACATATTTATAGGTCCTGGGCTTCCTGGAGTCCAACTGTTCTCTTGGAACTACTTCAGAGGCAGCCGCCAAGGATGAGAAAGGATGGAGGGGGTGGGCAGAGGATAAGTCTCCATCAGGAACACTTTCTCCTACTTCAGCAAGAGCGGTTTAGATGCATATACGGTACCTCCCTTAAAATAACTCATCTCTTCATGAAGACAGACAAAGTAATTTCCATCTCTGGGCCTCTTGGTCTGTGCTTAGTTTCCCGTCTGGAGTGTGAAGTGAAAATTGTTCAGATGAGCGCTTGACAGATCGAGCCTTTGCAGTGCTTACGGTAATTCTTGGGATGAAACGATAAGGTTATTGATGCATTTCATCACACCTCACGGCAGACGGACGGCCAGCTGTGGAACTGCTTTATGATAAAGCAATTTACAGAGCAGTCCCAGCATATCAGACTGTGTCTGTATAGGTTTCTGGAGGTTCTGTGTTAGTTTAAAATGATGAAATAAGTATTTGTTATAAGCCGAACTGTACCCTGCAGGAAAAATAAGTTACAGGGCTTCCCTGAAACCATCTAAAATAATATCTTACACAGAGTAGGCATAGCCACTCAAATATGTTTTAATCAATTCAGGACCCCTTTGAATGTAGGAAGCTAGGATAAGAAAGCATTCTTTCAGGTAATTTAAGTATGAAGAACTACTAATGACAAAGAATATTTCCATTAGATAACTGAGGTAAGTGCTGTGCAGACTGAAAGTGAGGCTTATGTGACATAAATAGTTTAATACTTGATGGTGCTCTGATTCTTTCTGATTTCAGTGGCTGTAAGTTCAGTCTTTATTGAAAAACTTTTTTTTTTAATTTCTTTATATTTAGGACTATCGTGCTGTCGTTGAGAAACTTCCAGAGGATGACAAACCTAGTTTCTTTGGTCTGCCTGCCAATATGGCTCGCTCATCTCAGCGCATGGTCAGTTCTCAGGTAACCGATAGAAAGATCTGCCTTTTAGAGAAAATACTGCTGCTGAGCCTGAAACATTACATTTTGTGTAAATACTACGCTTTTGTTTTTAAATTTTATCTTATTTAATACAATAGATTCCAGTGCTACCTGAAATAAATTTTAAATGAGCCAAATAGTGCTATCTTAATACATTTGTTAAAGTTAATAAAATAACATGGAGTATTATCAGTTTTACCCAAAATATATTTGTTTTACTCCTGTGATTTATTCAGATGACTTTAATGTAGACAATTGAATACGTCACTGAATTTAATGTGTTTTATAACAAATACAGGTATAGATACATAATTTATATCTGTGTATTATTTTATAAGAGATAAATATTTAATGTTTCTTATGACTTTACTCATGATTGAATATTGTAAAATATTGGGGGGAATATGGATTTTTAAATTTTATTGAGACAACATTAGCCATGAGCACTGTATATTCTAGCTTCTGTTGAGACCAAATAATTAAGACAAGCTAACATTTATTGACTTTTTACTGTATGTTTAGGAGTATTTTAAGTGCTTAATATTCAGCAAATTTAGTCTTCATAAGCTCTATGAGATAAGATCTATTTTTTTTCCCTCTCAGTACATGAGGAAACTGAAATGGAGAGAGTTAGGTTACTTGCCAGCCAGTAAGAGGCAGAACTGGTATATAAATTCAGGCTGCCTGAATAATGACATGGCTTCTGTACCACGTGCTACAGCTGCCCCTCAAACATAAATGTACTGCTAAGCTATGCGCACGAAATTATGAACTGTTACATAAGGTTCATTGTGTAGTCAGTATGTGGAAAATTCTTGTAGCTCTTAGCAATTTACATTTGGTAATTTATAGGCATTCTAGATAGACTGCAGTATCTTATTTAACTGTGGAGTTTTGTGTTTTTGACTATGTTAGCCAACATAAAACTGACAGTGATTTCTCTTATTATTCACTATATGGTTTGTTACACAGTTTTACTGTTCATTCTCACATGTTTCTAAAAAAAAATGTTGAGTATTAGATATATACTCATTTGCATAATGTATAAATAAGTATAAATGTTCTCTGGAACAAATAAGATCTTAACTCCTTTTCATCTATGGTAGCTGAAGACACTCTAGTCCCTCTTCCCTTTGTCATACTAAGTGTTAAGTCATAGTCCTTGAAAGAATGTAAACTGTGGTGGGGAGGGATATAACTCAGTGGTAGAGTGTGTGCTTAGCATGCATGAGGTCTCGGGTTCGACCCCCAGTACTTCCATTAAAAAATAAATAAAAGTAAACCTAATTGCCTTCCCCCAAAAAATTAAGAATGTGAACTCCTGCATGTCCCTTAGCTTCAAAGCATCTATGATTATACTCTAGTCATTTCTCTTCATGCTTTTTGTTGACCTGAAATAATTATTTTTCAGTAACCTCACCAATAACTTATAAAAATTGTTTGTGTACATTTGTTGTACAAGTGTGTGGTGTGAGTGTATAATTTTATGACAATGCTTAAGCAAAAATGGTTAAAAGAATTAAAAGGTTATTAAAAGAATTAAAGGTTATTTTATAGAATCAGAGAGAGTATATACTTTGGGAACTTTATCAATAGAAATTCAAGAGTCTGTCTTGAAAGACCTGTGATTAACATAACATGGTTTTCACAACTTCTAATCTCAGTATCATTCAACTTCTGAGAGAATCTCATTAGCACAGCGTGGACCAAATGTCTAATGAAGGGAAAAGAGTAACCTAGAATAGAGACTTCAGGGAAGGATGCAAGACAAGAAATACAGAACACTGAGCATCTTCATCTTACAGAGAGACCCAGCAACCACCCAGAGATGTAGTTTCTTTTGCTTCTGGACCATGTATATCTGCCACTGACAAGAGCCCAGAGTGTGAGGACTGTCTTTGAATTGAGAAGTCAGAGCCTTAGTTTCCCCGCAATCTTCTGCTACACTTTAGGCATGTAGTCCAGGCCTTGTATGCGATGCCAGCATGAAGTGCCCCAGTCTGAGTGGAATCCCAGGGATCAGGGGTTTCATAACAAACTAGTCAGACAACATTGTACACTTACCTTAACTCTAGTTCCACGTAGTCCTGAGACAACGCAGGCTTGGTGCTTACTTCTTACTCTGTCTGATTAGTAATAACAAATAATTCTCCCAAAGTTATTTTTATTATGATCTAACCTCTGCTGTTTTGTCTTTCCTTAGTATTAATTTTTATAAATATTTATTGAATGGAAAGAGGATACAGTGTTCATCCTTAAAGTTTTCTGGTGACACATACTCTCTTAATATTTATATTCTGTGCATCTATTTTACTATTAAATTTACTTAACTAAAAGTTCTGAAACATCACTTATCCTTAACTGGCTTTCAGAGTGTATCGAATACTAAAACTTTTTTTTATAATTATAAACATTTATATGTAGTGAAGGTGATAATAATTTCTGTTTTAAGCATACTTAGAGATTTTTCACTCCAAGTCACATTTGGAGCCACGCTTAGAATGCTTGCCCTTCTCTGAAAGCGAATATTCAGATACTATAGAGTCTGAATGATGCGGAATAGGTCTGAAAACATTATTGGTCACATACAAGTTCAAGGATGTGGAAACTGACGCTGAGGCAGGTATTTGATGATTTGGCATTTTAAAGGCAGAGGCCAATGCCACAGCTGAATGGCCAATTTTGTATGAATATGAAGGCTGAAAACGAATTGAGTGCATTCCTACTAGGGAGTGACGACAAGTGGCGTTTGCTTCAGTGTTAGTGATACGTATGTATGGGGGCTGTGGCTCAGCAGTTAGGATTGGCTTTTTTTCCTTTTGCTGATGTAGTGGTACCTAACATATTACATAATTATAGTACAGTAGTAGTGTTACAGTCACTGTACTGTGCATTAGATTTCTATGGTTATTTACTGCTTGTTGTGAGCTTTTACCCCTAAACACACTCACTCTTATCTCCATCGTTCCCTTCCCACGGTGACCATCATTTTACTCTGTTTTCACACACGTAACTTTAGATTCAGTACTTGTCTTTCTCTGTCTGACATCTCACTTAGCATAATGCGTTTAAGGTCCACCCATATTGTCACAAATGGAAAGATATCCTCCTTTCTCATGGCTGAAAAATGTTCCGTGATGTATATATTCTATCTTTTTTATCTGTTTATTCGTTGCTGGGCACTTGGGTGGTTTTCGTATTATCAGCTGTGAGGAATAATGCTGTGTATATCATGGGAGGGCAGATATCTCGTCAAAATCCTGCTTTCATTTCCTTTGGGAATATAGCCAGAAGTGGAATTGATGGATCATATAATAGGTCTACTTTTAACTGTTTGAGGAGTCTTTATACTGTTTCCATAGTGGCTGCACCAGTTTACACTCCCACCAGCAGTGCACGAGGGCTCCCTTTTCTCCACACCCTCGCCAACACTTGTCATTTCTTGTCTCTTGATGATCGCTGTTCTGACGGGTGTGAGGTGATATTTCATTGTGGTTTTCATTTGAATTTCTCTGATGATTAAGGATGTTGGGCCTCTTTTCAGATATCTGCTGGCCATTTTGATGCACTCCTTGGAAAAATGTCTTCTGCCTATTTTTTAAATCAGATTGGTTTCTTGCAATTAAGTTAAATGACTTCTTTATATATTCTTTATATATTTGGATGCTTTCTCCCATTCTGTAAGTTGTCTGTTCATCTTGTTAATTGTTTTGCTGTGCAGAAGTTTTTGAGTTTGATGTCGTTACATTTGTTGGTTTTTGCTTTTGTTATTTGTCCTTTGGTTTCGTTTTCAAAAAATCATTGCCAAGACATTGCTTCTTTCCTACATTTCATTCTAAGAGGTTTATGGTATCAGGTCTTATGTTTAAATCTTTGATCCATTTTGAGTTAATTTTTGTGAGGGACATGAGATAGGGGTCCAGTTTCACTGTTCTGTGTGTGTTTCTTCAGTTTTTGCAGCACTGTTTGTTGAAAGAGACTGTCCTTTCCCCATTGGGTATTCTTGGCCCCCTTGTCAAATATTAGTTAACTGGATATGCTGGGATTTAATCTTGGGCTTCATATTATGTTCCACTCATCAAAGTGTCTGTTTTTTCACCAGCACCATACTGTTTGGTTACAGGAGAATTTTAGTCTCTCTGGTAAAGGACTCCTTCTGTTCATTAATTTTATTCTTGAGGTTATTCTATTGCTGTTCTGAGTTTTCTTGTAGCTCAATGAATTTCTTCATAACAGCTGTTTAAAATTCTTTATCAGTCAGATTGCAGTATTTGATGTCTTTGGATTTGGTTGCTAGAATATTCTCATCTTCTTTTGTGATACCATATTACTGTGAGTTTTCATGGCGTCTGAAGAGAAGTGCCTGTGCCATCACAGTGGAATTAGTGAGCACCTTTCTCGTTTAGGCAAAACTTTGTTTACTTCGGTTCTAGCAGTGAAACAGGTTAATAGTAAATAAGATAGGTTAAAAGATACATTAAAAATAACAAACAGGTTAATAAAAACAAGTAATGAAAAGAGCTTTTTGGTTTTCCAGAAGGTGGCACTAGAGCATAAGTTTTTGGTTTCTCATAGCGGAGGTCACTTCGCTATGGCTTAGGTAGGGAACAGGAAGGAGCAAGTGTAAAAAGAAAAAAAAGCTGGCAAAAAAAATTAAAGGGAGATGTGTACTTAGCACCTGGGGCTTTGGGTGTATCCATGGGCTGGTAGGGCGTCCTCAGTTTGGAAGCTCCCAGAAGTCTGTGAGCCAGAATTCTGGGTCAGACAGCGGAAGATCCACTCCTTCAGACCTCTCTGTCTCTGTCAGCCCACTTCCCGTTCCTCTCCCTTCCTCCAGTCACTGTCGTCTCCTCTCAGAGAGAGCAGCAGGCCCCCCAGCTGCAGACTGTGTGGCTAGGCACAACCCCACGCGCTGCCTTCACCCGCCACCCCCTCTGCCAGAAAGGTTGTGCTGCCCTGCTGCTGGACAGGCCGTTGCCACCTCTGCCACCTCTGGCTGCGTGGCCGCTGCCCTCATGCTGCTGCGGCCTCCGCGGGCGATTCCGCTCAGTTTCAGGTGCATGTGTGTACAGATCGCTCAGGTGTCCTGGTGTTGCCGGTGGACACAACCGGTGTTCCAGGTTCTTGCCCCGTCCCAGAAAGAATTCAGAGACAAGACGTAGTGGTTAAAAAAGTAAAGTGAGGATTTATTAAAGAACGCATAGTATGCTCTCAAGGGGAGAGTGAGCAGGCTCAGGTGAGCGGCTGCCCTGAGTTTCTTTGGCAAGTTAGCTACATGGGGTGTAAAAATGAATGGGTGGAACATTCATTGTGGAGGGAAGGGTTTGGGGTCGTATTCCCTGATTATCATTCCAACTCCACCTTCCTGAAGGGAGGGGGGATTTTTGTCCTTCATCTGGGTCGGAAGTGTCATGGCATAGGTACTTCTGATCTGCAAGGCTAATTTCATTGAAATGAGGGCATAATGAGCAAAAGGTTACATTCAGACACCGGAAATTCCTGCCTTTCCTCACCTTTCTTTGTTCGTCTCCAGGCCACTCATCACCCCAAAAGGTGTGATCCCTTATCAGCCCAAAGGTTCCTGCTTTTCTTTCTCTGCCCAGGGATCCCTGGTGCTTACATGATGTGTGGTTTCCTGCATTTGGCTTGTCCCCTCCTTTCTGCCCAATTCCTGCCATTTGTTCTGTCCTGTCCCCTTTCTCCGCTCATCTATAGCTATCTGTCTGCTCTAACACTGGTATGATGTGCAGAGTTGCTTTTTTTTCAGTTATGGTTGTCCAACTGAGACAGGAGGGAATGGGCAGGGCACAGCCGTTGAAGAAGTGACTGCGGTTGAGGGCAGGACAAACTGGTTAGAACCAAAGGGCGGAAGGTTCGACTCCCAGTAGACCTTGAACCTCATGGTGCTCTGGCAGGCGCCATGACAGTTCCTAGGCTGACCATAAGAGGTCCAGAAGTGGGTGGGGCCCAATTCCTGGAAATCCCCGCCCCTTCCCCCAAATAGTTGGAATAATCCTCCTACTCATTAGCGTATGTAATTGCTGAGCCCATAAAAACTAACAGCTCCCCACCTCACTATTGTGGTCGCTCCCTCTCACCTTCTGGGGCTGCCGCACTCTGTCTGTGGAGTGTGTATCTACTTTTACTTTAAACTAAACACCCCACACCTCTTGTCCTCTCTCCCTCTCACCTTTTGAGATGGCCTGCATTCTGCCTATGAAGTGTGTGTCTCCCTGAGTAAACGTGCTTTCACTTTACTGTGCCTCCCTCTTGAATTCTTTCCTGTGCGAGACAAGAACCTATTCTCCGGCAACGCAGTTGTAAATTGAAGGGGAGGGAAGACTGCCATGATAGTGATGGTCACTCTGTTTTGATTTTTTTTTTTTAAATCTGTTGCAATATGTATACCATAAGGTGTTTTCATCCACATCTGCTATTACACTGTCCTTTTTTCCTTCAACTCTTCCACCGTGTTATAAATGCTGTATGGATGATGTTGCACGAGTCAAAATGGGAATGTCAAAAGGAATAAACTTTGGGTTTTATTTTTGAGGGTGAAGAGGGGAAGTGATCAACTCAACATGTCAATCTGAGGGGCAAATGAATAATGTTTATTTATTATTACTACTAATAATAGCTATTTGGGTGTCCATGTAATATCTACTTGAAAATGTATAGTTGGAATTTGGACTAAATAAACATAGGAGAGAATTCAGCTATAGAGTTGATTTAAAAAGGATTTGTCAAACAGCAGCCCATCTGTGAAACTGTAGCCATGGGAATCAGATTATTAGGGGACATTAATTAAGCAGGAAGAGAGGATGCCTGAAGGTAGAACCGTGGGAAATACCTACATTTAACACACGTTTGGAGCTGGGAAGATCCTTGAAAGATTTTTAACAAGAGTAAACTGCAGTAAGAAAGTTAGACAATCAGGAGTTTTGAAGGTGAGCTGCAAGTTGATGGGAGTGGGTGGCAATGGTTTTAAGTGGTGTGGAGGAAGAGGTCTAAGTGCTAAAGATTGCTTAGAGTTGAAAAGAAGTCATGGACCTTGACCAGTTTTTCAAGACTTTCTAGAGCCCCTTGTATAGAAGGTTGGAGGGTAGATACCAAATTGCAGTGTTTTGAGGGGGAATGTGGGTGAAAAGGTGGTGCAAGTGACTACAGGTGATTAATTTAGAGGTTTAGCACTGTCAAAACTTATGTCTTGGCCAAGAAACTTAAAAAGGTGAAAGATGGTAATTTAATGGGAATACAAGATTCAGGGAGAAATTGTTGTTATTAATGTTGGAAGTGACTGGAGCATGCTTTTTTACCTAGGATTATGAGGTACTCAGGATGGAGAATATGTATTTTTGCAACAATACCTGTTTGCTGATTATAACCTAGTACTTTCCACTAAGTACTGCTGTAATTTTAAAGATGTATTTTGCATTTAAAGCAACTATAAATAGTGTTTCACTTGATTTGTAAACAAAACACTTTAAAAATATTTCTGTTAGCTTTTTGGGGTGAGGCATTTCACAGTTCCTTTGCTTACCTCATTTTTGGAACTGCCCTTGCCACCACTTTTTGCTCATTTAAATTTGTTCAGTACCCTGTCCAAAGATCACCGTCTTTATGAAATATTTGTATTGATCGTCTGATATTTTTCACTTTTATATATGCTCAACTCTCCACCATTAATTGTCTCCAGAGTAACTTGGCACTGGAATAGGTTTGGGAAATGTAGAGTTGAGTAAAAATAGTCCCTGTTCTGAACTAATTCAGCCTCGTGGGGCAAGTTCTAGAACTTTTTTTTTTTTTTTTACAGACTCGATAGCAATTTCATAGCAAAATTCTTAAAATGTGTTATATTTATTCTTAAAATGTAGTGATGGCTTTCCTGTTGCCAGAGCTTTGAGGATTAATTGCTAGCATAATAATTTTAGCAGCACTGCACTGACGGCTTTCTTGAATGCAGCAGCTGTGGTCGGTCGGTCAGCAGCTGCACTTCTCCTGACTCAGACGATTTTGCATCAGTTATTGGAGAAGTCACAATTTCCTGGTGAATTCGTCTTTTTTGAAATCAGGAAGCTTAAGATCCTCTTTTCTTTCAGATATCCTTCTATTTGAATATATTAAATCATCCTTCAGGGACATATTTATTAGTTACAACTTTGCTAATAGCACCATCAGCAGAAAGAGGTAATGTAGGTGTATTTCTATACAGCATGTGTTAACTTCTGGCTTCTAACTGTAAGCAAATCTGAGTTTGAATACTTGTCACGTTTTGAGTTTTATGACCATTTAAGACAAAAGCAAGTGGATCTGAAAACTTCTATCAGTCTGCTTAATTTTGTAGCATACACAGTGATGTTACTTTTATTGCTTTTGAATGTTTACAAGGAAATACTAAGTTCACTAATACTGTAAACTTGATTTGTTACTTCTATAATTGATAATTTAAAGAATTAAAATGTCACTTAGTTTGAAAAAATGGTAATTAAAAGGAAAGAATTAAGTGTTATCTTACCTTCCCTTTGTGAGTTATATCTCATGGTAATGAAAGAGAAGTTGATGATAGTTTTTCTTTCCTGAGTAATTCTAGATAATAAATAAAGAAGGAGTGATAGAATTTGAAAAATCACTATTTTACAAACCCTAATAATTTAGAAAATTATTATCAGAGGTTGAAATCTTTAGATGGAAGGTTGATGGGGAAATTCGCAAGGGAGGGATCCGCTGTCATCACTTGTATCCAGTGATCCATCTTTGTATCACAAGAAGCAAGTATTCAGACACTGTGTGCCTCCTGATGTGAGGCAATGTGAGCTACACTTTCCAAAAGTCTTCTTTCAACAAAAAGTGACCCTGGACCTCCTCAAGCCCTTAGAAATAATTCCCAGTTAATAGGAAACACAGGGGGTAAAGGAACAAATTAAACTACACTGCTTGATCCAGAACGTGGGACATTCTGCAAGATAAATGACTCAGCTTTATCAACAGGTTAACAGCACGCAGAAAACTGCTCAGCTCTGTATCAAAGAGACTTGAAGTACGTAACGACTCCATGACCTTTCTATGGGTACTGAGTCAAACATTCCAACTTAAAATTTGAGACCAATCAGGGAAATTTAAATATGGACTGCGCATTATATGACACCAATGAATTTTTTATTAATTTTGTTAAGTGAAATAGTAGTATTGTGATAATGCCCATTTTTTTTGAGATACATGCTAATAAGTATGTAAGAGTCAAATAGCTTGATCTGGGATTTGTTTTAAAACACTTTAAGGAATAATAACAAAATAAAAGAAAAGAAATTAGAGATGGTGGAAGCAAGTTCAGGAAAACTTTGACCGTGGTTGAATCTGGATGGATATTTTTGTGCATCTTTGAAAATGTTCTTAATAAAATCAACTTTTATATATCTTTGAAAATGTTCATAGTAAAATTAGTTTTACAAAGTTAAAATAAATATGATGGATATTTATATACCTTCTTGACGTTCACCCAATTAAATGTAGTCAGCTTTTAGCACTTACTTCCAAGAAATTCTTGGTGGGAGGCAGCAGGCCCCTCCCATGGTAGAAGTTGGGAAAAACAGACCCCCACCTTCTGGGAGCCCTTCAGTCAGAGCACAGGCGCCGGCAGCTGCCTGTACACAGAGGTCTAGGGATTCCAAGAGCTGGTTTCCTTGCATCTCTTGGGAGGCAGCAGCCCTTGAAGTAGATTCTAGGTCCTGGGTCCTGGGTAGCATCCAGAGCCAAGGCCAGTGATGAGGGTAAGAAAAGCCACAGCCTCTGCGTTCACTCCTCTGTGTATACTCTGTTCACGGGCAAAATCAGCTTTCCCTTACTCCAGCCATAGTAACCAAGTGTTTTTTACTGGCCCTAACGCCCACTTTTCCACTTTCCCAGTTACTCTGTGAACTACTTCACATTGTTTTAACCATTATCTTTTTAAAACATTTACAGGTTTGTGGCAGTTAATTAACATTTAATAAAGTGCACTTACTTAGAGCGCGTGATTCAATCAGGTTTGGCACAGGCATGCACGTGTGAGACCATCATCACATCAAGACAGTGAACGTTTCCATCGCCCCAAAAGTTCTCTCCAACACTTCGTATTCCCGTCCTCCCCTCCCCTCCCCCCATCCCAGGCAACTAACTTCTTTTCTGTCAGTGTAGATTAGTTTGTATTCTCTAGAGTTTTATAGAAAAGATTTATACAGTTAAGTGTTCTTTTTCGTCTGGCTTCTTTCTCATTCAGCATTATTGTTATAAGATTCACCTGTGTGATCCCATTAGGCGTCTTTTTTTGTTTTTAATTGCTGATCAGTAGTTCATTGTATGGATGTACCACAATTCACTTATTTATTCGCTCATTAAAGGACATTTATATTGTTTCCACATTGAGGCTACTAAAATTACGTTAGTATGAACATTTAAACATTTTCTGTCTCTGCATTTTATGCTTTTATTTTTCTTGGGCAAATACTTAGGAGAGAAATGTCTGGATCATATGACAGGTATAGATTTAATTTTAATTAACTACCAAGCTATTTTAAATGTGTTATGAATAAATATGTTAAAATAAATAAATGAAAATATTAGCAGACTTGAGGTCATATATCTGTATGTAAGGATATGTGTATATAATGTAATATATTTATGTATTCTGTGTCTGCCGTATATATACTTCCATAAATGACAAAAATATAATTATTGGGATTATTATATTATTGTAAAGTAGGGTTATTAGAGACACTCATACAAAAAATTGATTATACAAAAATTATGATGCAACAAAGTATCATGACTGTATCTCCTCAAGGCAGAGATGGATTCAAACGTTTCATTTAATTTAATGATTAATACCAGGTTTGAGTTATTTAGTATTAACCAGAGTTATATATAAAACATTAATGTAGATGGTTTTTAATGAAGTGTTCAGCCTATCACTCCAACTAATCTATACCTCAGTATTTGAAAACTGATGTATTTGCTATTCTTGGTAAAACTCATGCATCCTTTGATGAGAAATTCATTCTTAATTTGCCTGTGTTAAAATTGTACAGGCTAGTTCTCCTGAGGTTTGTTTTCAGGCTTTTAACATCATATTGCCTTGGGAAAATGATGATGTGAGTTCTTAACATGGCAGAGTGCCTGCACATTTCACTTTTGATCTTGGGTGAAATCTTAACTCTCAAATCACCAGCATAAATTATAGTTTGGTCTTGTATGTGGCTGGCATTAATATTTTTATCAAAAGCGTAAGAGGCATGGAGAAAGGGTTTCCCCCTTTATCTTGTGTGTACTACCATTAGAAAGACGGACCTCTGATGGTCTCCTATATCCCACTTCAGCATGTTAGCGTACTATTTCATTTTTACAGTAAGTAGGAAGATTTAATATAGTTTGTTACATCCCGGTATGTTTGGTAATGCAGTCAAACATACTGCAGCTCACCAAGCACCCAGAGGGAACAGAAAAATGTTAGAAGGTGGGTGATGAGAGAGTGTGGGCTAAGTAAACGTTTAAGTGCTCCCAGAGAACAATTGGCAAAGGAAATAATGCTTGAGCTGCGGTTAAAAAAATATTATTTAATGAATTTGTATTTATTTCAAATACAAATAGAAAAATATGTAATGAATGAATATAATGCTGTATATTACATGAAAAGCATTTTTTTCTGTAAATTATTAATTGAGGAAAAAAAGATGATTTCCCTTTTTTTCTTTCCAGTCCTTACAGACTTTATTCCCTTTTCTTGTCTTTGGGATAGCTAGATCTTTGTGTGCAACGTTGAATAAAAGTAGTGACAGTCTTGCTCTGATTTTACAAGGAATATGTTGTAACATTTTATTGTTGAGTATAATATTTACTGTGTGTTGTAGATATCATTGTATTAGTCTGCTTGGGCTGCTGTAACAAAGTACTGCAGATTGGATGGCTTAAATAACAGAAATTGATTTTCACACAGTCGTGGAGGTCGGAAGTCTGAGTGTCCATGTGGTCAGTTTCTGATGACAACTCTGCTTCTGGCTTGTAAATGACTGTTTTCTCACTGTCTTCTCCTATGACTTTTCCTCTGTGCACGTTTGGAGAGAGAGAAGGAGGGAGGGGTTGGAGAGAGAGAGAGAGAAAGAGCGGGCGATCTCCCTTGTCTCTTCTTAGAAGGATACTAATCTTAATCAGACCAGGGCCCCACCCTCTCATGACCTCATTTAACCTCCGTTACTTTTTTTGGAGGCCTCATCTCCAAATACAGCCATACTCAGGGTTGAGCTTAAACATATGATTTGGAGGAACACAAACAATCCCTAACCCAGGTTAAAGAAGTTTTCTACTATTCCTGGTGCTTCAGTTAGCCTTTGTTGCATAGCACATCATCCCAGAACTTAGTGACGTGAAACAATAATATTTTGTGATTTTCTTATGATTCTGTGGGTTGGCTGGGTTTTTTCCCTAGTTTCATCTGGGTTCACATGTGAGGCCGCCTTCATTTGGAGAGTTGACTGGGCTGGAAGATTCAAGATGGCCTTGCTCGTGTTTGTAACTGGCATTGGCTATTGATGGGGGCGACTTGGTTTTCAACTACATGGCCTTCATCTACCAGAGTCTATCATGGTGCATCAGGGTTCCAAGGCCAAAGCGGAAACTGCAAGTTCTCTTAAAGTCTAGGCTTTGAGACTTGCACATCAGTTTTGCCACATTCTGTTAGTCAAACAAATCATAAGACCAGCCCAACTGTAAGGGAGTGGAGAAATAGATATCTCTTGATACTGCAGTGGAATATTCCTTTGCAAACAGGGTATGATTACAGGGAGGCATAATTTATCAAAGGCTATTAAAATAGTCTCGGGCATCTTTGCTGAGTTTCTTAGGGGTAGTTTGTCAGGAGCACATTGGTGAATTTCATTGACCATGTTTTTACCCGTATTGAGATAATTATATTACTTTTCTTTCTAATCTGTTTATATGGTGAAAACTACATTTTCTGTGATTGAACTATGCATTCAAAGTCATCATGTATGCCTGTCTTTAAAAGTTGCTTTATGTTTATTTATTTGCACCTATGTTCAGGAGTAAGACCTGATATTTGAATGTCCCCTTGTTTTTCATATAATGTTTCTACCAGCCTCTCTTACTTGATCTGGGGAATTTTGCCTCAATATTCTAGTCTCTGAAATGGTTACTGCAAGATGTGAGTTTCTGTTTAATGAATGTGAGTAGAACTTATATGTTAACTACTGGTGTCTGAGATTTACTTTGAGATAAAATTTTGAACTTCTCATCTAATATTTTTAAGCAACTATGGCCCCATTTAATTTTTCTATTTCTTTTTGAGATTGTTTTATTAATTTATATATTCCTAGGAATTTCTCAGTTGCCCTTAATCTGCAGTTTTTATGGTATAAAGCTATTCAAAATAATCTCATATTGTCTTTTAGTCTTTTCTATATCTGTAACTATATTCCTTGTAAAATTAGAATTTTAAAATAAATTTTTGCTTTATCATATTTTAGCTATCATTTGACTACATATCATTCAATCTAGTCAGATCAGACATCTCATAATTTTATTAGTCTTTTCAGTAAACTGACTTGGTGGGTTTTTTTAATCTCTTTTTATCTATGTTCTGTTTTATTAATTTTTGGCTTTTATTTACTGCCATTTTCAACTTCATAATTTGTTAGGTTTGGCTCAATTTCAGCATTGCTTCTTTTTGAACATAAGTATTTTGTTAAAATTTTCCTCTAATCTCATTTACTGCAGTTCCGTAAGTTATTTAAAATGTGGAATTTTCATGAAGTGTGTGGGTTGAATTTGGGTGATCAACACTCTTTCAGGCAGATCACATTACCACCCAGAAACCCAAGGTAGAGGAGAGTAAGCGTCCCCCATCTGTCCTTCTGCATGGCTCTGTTTTCTAATTAGCCCACTGGGTGCTAGTTTCTGAGAGTTCTGGAGGTCTGTTTCCTGTCTGTGGAAATGTGGGCCTTATAAACCCAAATGCGGGACATTTTACAAAGTAACTGGCCAGTGTTCTTCAGAAGTGTCAAGGTCATGAAGGTAAATGGAAGACTGTCACAGTTTCGGGCAAGACTGTGATAAATACCAACTAAATATAATGTATTCTTCTGAATAAAAAAGAGGACATTTGTGGAGAATTTGGTGAAATATGAGAAAGGCTTATAGTACTGAGCTGTGATTAGATAAGATGTTAACATTAGGGCAAGCTGGGTAAAGTGTATAATGGGGGTTCTCTGTACTATTTTTGCCACTTCTCTGTAAGTCTAAAGACAGCTCAAAATAAGAAGTAAACAAACAGCCCATGCTGAAGGCCCCTTGGGATTGGCGACGTCCCAGGGCGATGCTGGCCTCAGAACTCAGCTAGGTCTCTAGGCTAGCTCTGCTCCTTGGCTCCAGCATTTAAAGATTTCCCTCAGTTTCCCTGGCACTTCAGTCATAAGTTTAAAAAGCTTTTTGATGATGTAGTTATTTATTCATAATTGTAAATGTACTGTGTTATAAAATTGTCTCCATACATTTAGTCTGCCATATTCCCCGACACAAGCATGTAATAAACTTAATTTCTTTGACAATTCATTTTCTCATCTGTATATTAAAATTGAGTATTTATTTTAAAGATCTGTGTTCCTTCTCATTCCAAGAAGGATTATACTGGAGATGACTTGCAAAAATATAAATAATCTGTTAGTGTAAAATCAGTAGTTGAGGAAATCAAAGAGACAATTAAGGGGAAAGGAAAGAAAACTAGGGAAACGGTTAAAGCTGAGACAACAAAGCCCATGCTCTAAGGTTCTATAAAGTTGTTATTGTTAGATGGGAAATTCTTCTGTGTGCCTTATAACATCCAAGAGAAAAGGCAAATACAAGTGTATGCAAGATTTAGTGAGTTACAATGAAAACACGCCAATTGCTCAGGAGAAGCACAGGTGTTCCTTGAATGTCTCACTGTTCTTCAGCATGAGGACAGGTGGCATAGGAGCGACAGCATCTTCTGTAGCTTCTCTGCAACCGTGCACACGCCCCAGAGCATGCCAGTGGCATCATGTGATCTGTTCAGCATGGTTGGAACACGGAACAAGTGATGTGTGCTTTTCATGAGAACCTTCCTCCCCTTTCACACCATTTTAAAGGAGTATTATTTGTTTTAAGACACGAATAATGGAAAGACGTTTTATCACCTGTGTTTTGTAAAAAGATAAATATGTCAGAGTTTATAAAAACAAAATACAGTCCATTGTTATAAGTTAATAGCCCCATCCTCATTATAGAAATATTTTTATTAATGCATTTGAACTCCCTTTTCTGTTCATTAAGGATTATAATATATTATGATAGTATTATTAAGAAAAGCAAACCTCATATGTTATTTTTCTGGGAAGAGAACAATTGCTTTGTGGCTGCTAAACATTTTATTCTTAAAATAGTTTTTAATATCATGTATAAAAAGATGTGAGCCTTTTTTCCTTTAGACATCTTTTTGCATGCTTATTTGTTTTCTGTCATGTTTGACAAATTTAAAACACAAATAAGTGATAGCAAATGTTACCAGAATCAAAACAGCACTTCTTCTGACTACCAACTAGTGATGTTTTGTGGTCTAGCAGAGCTGATAAATTGGGTGCTGTTTAGGGTTCAGTTAGAGCAAATGAAAATAATTTATCAGAAAAACAAAGAAAATGAAACACTGAATCACTACAATTTTTTCTAGATTAGAGAATCAGTCAGAAGCTCTGGGAGTAACAGCAGCTTTGTGTATGTTGAACAATGAAGTTTAACAATTCATTTTGAGAGAGTTATGGCCCTTATTTTATTGTGAACTTTATTACTAAATGCAGGAACCCCCAAAATATTAAATAGAGCCCAATCTGTGAAAAAGGAAAAACAACTTGCATCTCTCAAAAAGTAAAACAGGAAAGTAGTCAACATTCCACGAATATTGATGTTTAAAATATTGACTTAGGAAAATGTATGCCTGGGTTTGGGGATTGTTCTTTTTTTTTTTTTTTTTTTAATGTCAGATAAGCAGTGAGGTAGTGCGGTTTTAATATTTAGCTGAAATATTTATGAAGAATAATCAGTAGGTATCTCCCTGATTTTATACACCTACCCCAATATGTGTAAGACAATATACAGCGTGTTCAGTAATATTCTGGATCATTCTTAGCAAATGATTAAGGAGGCTGATCAAGGTTATTGAAATGGAAACCATTAAATACTATTTCAGAAAAGAAACTAAGTGAATTGATTTTGATGAGAATGACAGAGACGCTGATAACAAGAAAGTTACAGACGTGAAAGCCCTAAGGAGGAAAGAATTGTTTACTTTGCCTCATTTTAACTGATTGATCTATACTTCTGCCACTTGAGTCTTACGTGAAGAAGAAACATTGAGATGACAACTTGAAATTAATACAGAGCCTTAAAACTTAGATTTGTTATTTTTATAATTGTTTTTACTATTTTATACAGCTTGCTATCTTTCATGTGATTTCATCTTTTCAAAAAAAAACTGTCTTTAATTTATCAGCATTTTGAAATTATGCAATTTAAATCATTCAAACTGAAACATATTTTGGATTTCAGAAATGAGCAAATAGATTATTAACAGTGGATGGTGAAAGCTTTATGGCTAAATAAGCAGCTTCTCAAATTAAGAGCCAGATTTATAATGGTTTCTCTCAAATATAAGTTCTTTTGTTTTTTTAACTGCTTAAATAAATTAATAAAATATTAATCCATTTAAACAAATAATGGGATTAAAACTTGTTTTTACTATATATTTTGTGTTTATTTTTATAAACTAAATATGATTGTTTATATAGACATATGTATATATGTATATGCTATTTCCCTTTGTTTGAAGTCATTTTCATTTATTGCTCCTTATTATTTCTTCAGGTCATTTCACAGTTGAGGATCTTGGGCAGATCAATAACAGCTGGTTGCAGATTCGATAGAGAAATCTGGTCTAATGAACTTTCTCCTGTCCTCAATCTCTGGAAGAAATTAAACCAGGTTAGTAGTGAAATAGTCTTCCTTTTTGCCCCCCTTTTGTTTCTCCCTATCCTTTTTTCCAGTTCCCCAAATTGTCCATGTTGGTGAATTTTTGCATTGCTTCTCCCTTAATGTACACAGTAGCCTGGAGAAAGATGGAGGAAATGATAGTAATAGAAGTAGATGGGCCTAGGAAGTGGTGTCACCAGTGTAATTTGTCTTCTCCTGGTAATGCACTGTCCTCCTCTCTGCCTGCTCTATATTTTGCTCACTCCTTGCCTTCTCTCTCCTCTTTCTGTAAAATCAATGACTGCTATTAAAAGTGAAAGTTTTGAAAGCAATTGAAGTGCTAAGGAAAAGCAATTAATCAGCTGGAACTGACTTGTTTTTATATTGTAAAATGGTTATAAATTAGAGTAATAGTTGCTTGCTCACTAGGCAAAACCATTCCAGTATTATGATTCCTGTCTTTATTGAATAAAAGCTTACTCTGGAATTAAAAAATATAATTTTGTAGTTCATATGTTTAGTAGTACTTTGAAAATGCCTGTATATCAGATCCAGCCTTCTTCAATAAGGGAAGTTAAGTTAGGCTTATTTCAGAACCAGAAGGTTAAAACCCTCTAAAAATTCAAAATCCTCAAACCTTACAGTGTTGTAATTTTGAGTTAGTCTGACTTAGTCTCAACAATTGGCAATTGTCAGGAGTCTCAGGAAACAATGATCTCAGCTGACTGGAATTGCCACTTTATTTAGATCATCACACTGATAAAGCTTTAAATAGCTGGCTTGGGAAAAATGAGAGAATGAAGAGAAACACCACATCTACATCGCTTGGCACCCTAAACCCGTGCTCTCCACTTGTGCCCGAGTCACACGAGCACATTGTTACATATTCCTGATTATGAAGTCATGGCCCTGATTTTCATTCTTTGCACCAATTCATAATGAAGCTGCTATTCTTTACCTTCTTTTTTTCTTAAACCGATCTTTGCTTATCTTTAACAACCAAATTTTCACAAATTTTTTTTCTCTCGTTTAGCAATTCATTCCTCCTTATCTTGATGTTTGGTAATATTCTTCTCAAGACAGCTTCCTCGCACAATTTCACACTTTTTTTTTTCTATATGACAATGTCTATTTTGAATTTCCTGTTTTTCCAGGTCCACATAATTGTTAAAATATGTACACATATATCCTCATGTGTGTGTATATTATACAATATAGCTATTCCGTGAATCATAATGTAAAAGTATTTCAAAGTCTCCACTTACAGAAGAAGGTAGAAATTGAATGACTTGAATAATTGACTAAATTTATCCCTTTCTAAATAGCAAAATCTCTTGTAAGTTGGATGTAAGATTGAAGATTCAGCTTCTGAAAAAGTCTGAAATCACTCCTTGACTTTGTCATCTTCCATATAATTTTCTGTCTCTACTTCTGAGTTTGCGTTGGTCACGTTGTTTTAACCCCACGTCAGATGTGACCGTAAGGTGCAACTTCTGTCTGTATTTCACAAGAAATCCAGTCATACTATTTTATAGCCTGAAGGGAGGGAAAATATCCTTTTCTTTCTACCCTTTTAGGTTCTCAGCTGGGTCTCTGTTAACAGATTAACAGGAGAAAAGCATAGAAATTTATATAATACAAGTTTTATGTAACCCAAGAACCTTCATAAGGAAATGAAGACCCAAAGAAGTGTTTAAATCTGAGTGTTTTCAGTGCAAGTTTTGAAGAGTGGGAAGTCGCGGGAAAATGTGATAGGATGAGGTGGTGTGAACCAAGAACAGTAGGCTGGAGGGGCACCTAGCAAGGACTGTGTTCAGATTTCCCTGTGTCCTTCTGTCTTCAGAGATAAGGATGCTCTGGGTTACAGTGAGAGTCTCGTGACCTGCCTCAAGGAAAGGTCAGAGTGTCCTTCCTACACCTGCCATTTCTCAGATTCCTTTAGTTTCAAATACATGTCTGCCAAAATGTCGTATTTTGGGGCAGCATGTCCTAAATCCCATCAGTGGTTTTAGTGAACATTTGTGAAATTGCAAGAGACAACTTACATTGCGAAGTATGTTGTTTTCTACGAACTCATTTCCCTTTGGGCTGTATTTTTAAAAATTTGGGCAATTCCTAAACTTCCTGAGATTGACTTTTCCACTGTGTGAGGTTTCCTGGAACATGTAGTTTAGTCTTCCTTGCCTTCCTGTTTCTCTCCGTCACCTCACCCATTCTCCACTACACAATAACGGATATCGTCTTTGCAACTCTGGGGAATTTTTTCTATTGTTTCATAAAGAGGACCAAAGAAATGACTTCACAGACATAGAAATGCATAGGTAAAAACGATTTGCCTCCTAAGACTTACCCCAGTATAATATTAGAACCTAAAATTAATTCTCTCCCTTTCTCAAACCCTGCTTTTTCTCATTTAGGGTGTAGATACAGTCTAGCTCTCTGATGTTGGATTCATGCCACAACATACCCCCTCACTACCTCATTCCCACGCACAGAGGAAAGAGAGTGGCTCCTGGGTAGAGCGCAGTATCCTAGGAGTATAGAAGTAAGTGTAGGGGAAGCACAGATGGAAGTGTTTGTTGCTGAAGGATGTGGTTTTAGGGTAAGCACCTTGGGGAGAAGCCATACTGATAAGCTCAGTAGGCTCTCTAAATGAGTCTCCATCCTGAAAGAGCTGCCTGGAGGGGTAGGAAACAGGAAGACCGGGCGAAAACTGCATCGAAGGGAAGGGTGGAACAGACTAGAGTAAATTTCTGGACCCATTGGCACTTTGGCATTTATTGTTCCTACTAAAGATATATAGGTGTCCTTGGGTTAAACCTGGCATCCATGCCTGTAGTTTGTCCTCCACACGCTTCTTAGTTATCTCTCTGGACCATGAAATTCATATAATACAATTGTATTTCTGGACTGTGTAGTTTATATAATTTCTGAAAACTTACTTGATGGCTAAGGAATGAAATGCCCTTCTTAGCATGGGCATGGGCATTCATGGTCTCATCCCAGGCTAGCTGGCTGTCTTCATTGTGACTTCTTTGTACCACATGTCTTATGTCTTTCTGCACCAGAGTACTTGCTAGGTTTTTTTTTGTTGCTGTTGTTTGTTTGTTTTTAACTGTCCAGGTACTTTTTAACATTTGTGTCCGTTTTGTGGTTCTCACTGCATTGATTTACCTTCCTTTCTGTTCAATTGGATACCTTTTTTTTTTTTATAATCCTTGCTAGCCTGACATAAATACCACTTTATCTCTATAAATCTCCAGAGATATGCATTGCAAACACTGTGGTTTTAAACAAAGATAGGTAAACTGTTGCCCTGTCCTGAACAAATATTTAATGAACAGGTTAATAGACACGTTGCATGTAAGAAAGGATCCCTCGGTCTCCTTTTTCGTCTTTTGCTTATTACGTAAGCCTCTTAATCTCTTGAAAATTTACTTTTCCTTGATTTCCAACTTAATAATCAGTTCTTTATACAAGACACATAGGAGTTAAAAGATTCCTAATTGAAAAATATTGTAATTTTCTTGTCCGAGGTAAAGCTTTTAGTTGCTAAGTATTATGTTGTATTTTTCAGTGTGAAGAACATATTTTAAGCATGAGATGATTTGCCATGAGGAATGTCATTATTAGCATGTAACTATTTTTTTCTTCCTATTCAAGGATCAAGTAAATGCAGTTTGGTAAAAGTTCCCACTGGATGGAATGTTTATATCCTACTGGGGCTGGCTGTTCTGTTCTGGTGAATAGGCTGAAGAGAATTTGTTTAAAGACTCTAGAGAACTATTTAGCCAAGGGTGATACACAGCCGGCATTCATGTCCAAAACCATTTCACTTAGTTATAGCCAACCTCTGTCCCAGATGGATGGTCCTGGTGTCTGCTGGTGGGGAGCTGGCAGTTAAATATTTTTAATGCTTGTCACTTACCTAAAATAGTAATAATGCTGTGGTTCCTAGGCCAGACCACTGGGTTCAGATCCTGGCTGTGCTGCTTTCTAGGGATGTGACTTTAGGAAAATTACTCAACTTCTCTGTGCCCAGTTTTCTTATCTGTAAAATGGGGATAAAAATAGTATTTGCCTCATAGAAATACCATAAGGATTAAATGAGTTAATATATATATAAAGCTTTTATAATAGTGCCTGTTATATGTGAGCATTCTCTGTTAACTATTCATTTTAATTCTATTGAGGTACAAAGATTTATAATATATGACCACTATTTCATTTGGTCTTTTTCTAGGCAAAGTATTTTTATTATTTGGTTAATTACATATTATTCTGTCATTCATTCAAAATATTTTAATTGAGCATCCAGTTTGTTTCACTGATTTTATGCGAGGGACTGTGTTGTGAGCAGAACAGCCATGGTGCCTCCCCTTGGAGCTTACAGTTAGTCTCTAAGAGAGATTTAAAAAATTAAACAAGTGAATAAGCCAATACATTTATTATTACAAATTATTTCAAATGCTGTGGAAGGAAAGAACAAGTGCTACCATTAAAAAAAAAAAAAAGAGGGAAGACCTCTTTTGGACTGGATAGTTAGAGAATGTCTTGCTTAAGAAGTGAAATTCAAACTGAGAAGTGAGGAAGGAGAAGACGCTAGCCAGACGGAGTTGGAGGGGAAGCCCGTTCGAAGCACAGAGGACAGCGTGCATGCATCCCCCAAAAGAAAAAGCTCAGCACATTCAATAAACTGAAAGGAAGTCAGTTCTAAAGAACAGTGTGGAACAAGATAATGATGATTAAGAAAAGTAAGGAGTTTGAATTTTCTTCCCAGGGCAGTGGGAAGCCGTGAAAGAGCTTTAAGGGGTGGGATAGCTGTGGAGAAATCAATCTGAAATGAAATCTAAGAGGAAGGGGAACAATCAGGAGGCTCTTGCAGTGGTCCCGGTACGAGCTGCTGGTGGAGCAGGAGGAGAGGGGCCAGGACGTTCTAACTAGAAGAAACTATAAAAATTATCAACGAGATTTGTGATCTAGGAATACTACTACTTTTTAACATTGTCATTAGCATTAAATAAAGCACTTACGATAGGTCCTGGCACATAATAGTCACTTAATAAATTTTGGCTTTACTATTGTCGTAATCACGCTGTTTTTATTATTATAAAACATAGTATTTTTAATTTACCTTTGGATAGGTAGCAAAATCAAGGTACAGAGAGAGTCCACTTGAGCTTACATTTTATTTTATTGTCTCTGCTACTTCTAAATCCAAAGGTTTATTGTATTTTCAGTAAAGTGACATTGTATAACAGATTATTATCTTAACAGAAACTTAATAATATTTTATTAAATACATTATTGTGTAATTCTTTTGGTTGTACTTATAAATATTAAAGAAAAAAGCCATGTTGTTATATAATTCCATTTTAGAAAGTCTAATACATAAAAAAATAAGACTAATTCTTTTACGTTCTTACACACTATTGAACACCAGTGTGAATATAGAAAATACAGATAGTAAATTTTTTCTCCGTCATATCTTGGGGGAGCAGTTGCTTTAACAGCAAGTGAGGTGCCTTTTTATATTTTCGTAGGATGGGGGTAATTCTTCCCTGTTCCTTTCTTGCAGAGATGGGCACATGCAGTTCAGAAAGTTCTCACCTCATTAACACTGAACAAACGTCTTTTGTCTTTTAATTTTTATGATATAAATATTTATAATGGTCATTTTCAGTAATCCTAAATATTTTCACTATATCTCCAACCCCACCTCACCCTACTCTCCACAAACCCCTTTATTTAATACAAGCAGTACATAATATATTGATAGATTTATGAGCATTATTCTTTAAGAAGTAAGATATGCCAGAAGTCACTTTGCTTTTTTGTTTTTCTTGTGAAGTTCCCTTCTTTAAGTTCTTTTACTGTGGGCCTAGTTACCTTACTTTCCTCTGATTAAGGGAAGGGCTTTTCTGTTTGTTTAAAAAGAAACTTGCTCACTTACATGCGTGGCTAGTAGTGTTAAGCTCCTGGGAGACCAAGTGGAGAGAGAGCTCCTCAGATGACTAGGACTGCTTAGATATTTCAGACTTTTACTTTTGAGTGAAGGGCTGAAACCAAATAAATGTTGTTTGAGCATTGCTTTTGGTTGGGAAACAGCATGTGAATGTGAATCTATTAACTGTTTTGTTCAGCAGTCTGAGATATGCTTCTCATTGAAATGGAAAGAATCAGTGGTATTTGGCTCAGAGGGAGTAACCTCTAATTTTAAAGCAATTCCAAGACATTATTTTAAAATCCGCTTTTTGCAGTAACATTTCTGAGGATTTTTACATCTGAGAATATCTCTATTTCATCTTCACATTTAACTGATAGTGTAACTGCAGATATGCTTTGAACTTCCTATGTTTTTTCCTTCAACTCTGAGAAAATATTAATTTGTCTCTTTATTGAAGAAGTTTACAGTTAATCAGATTCTTATTTCTTTATAACTCAACTGTTTTTCCCTTTAGAATACTCTGTCTCTGATCTCCTTAAATTTCATCATAATAAATATGGGTGTGGATTTTTTTCCTTGCAATTCCAAAAGCCAGTCTTCCCAGCTTCACCTGTTTGGATCTGTTCCCCACATTCGCTGGACTGCGTGGTATGAAGTAGCAAGTACCCTGCTCTCTGTGGCTGGTGCTTATTATTGCTGTTCTCAGCCCTGAAGTGAGGACGTGCTGGACAGTGTTCCTCTCAGGGCAATGTGAAAAGAAAAGTTTGTAACCAAAAAGTCTCCCTAGCCTGGCCCCAGGGTGGCATACAGCTGTCTTCAGCTGAATGTGTTACCGTATTCTCCCACTTACAAGACCCACCCAGACCCTTTCTGTCTCCCAGGTGGTTCCCATTCTTTTTGTGCCATCTTCTGGGTTCAGCCTCCCCTAGTTTTGTCAAAGACAGGATTCAGATGTAGGAGAGTTTTGCCATTTTGTTCAGAAACCAGGATAACTTTTTAAACTTCATTTTAACTCTTATTAAGATAAGATATGGACTCAGTAAAAGGTTATCATTATATCCATAATAACCAAATTAATCTGTCAACCATCTGGCACTTCATCCTGTTACAATGTTTTGTGTTTTATCTCTCCCATTTCTTTCCTGAAGCTATTGCCATAATGTAGGCTTCTATTCTTGCTCATATGGATTATTGCAGAAAACTCCAACTTTGACTCTCCTTATAATACATACTTCCTCCAAATGATATTTCAGATCATATTAATTTTCCTAAAGAAAATTATTTTCACAACAAGACTCCATACCGAACCTTACTTTCAAGTCTCTTCAGTGGTGAGGCAGATTCTGTCTGTGAGGACTTTGCAAATGCTGTTTCCTTCTCCTGGAGCCTGCTAGCCATGCTGCACCAAAAGTGGCCAGGTAGAGTCTCAGCTTCTTCCGGAAGCCTTCCCAGCCATTACTCATTTCCCGCTTAAGATTTCTGTAGTGCTAATTTATAACTCGCATAATAATTCCTGTAAGAGCTGTGTTGTAAACTAAGCAAGTTCAGATATGGCATTTAGGAAGAGGAATCCTCTTTCTGGGGGGAGCTTTAAGATGTATATGTCGGTTTCAAGTGAAACAGCCTAATGCCACATTCCTGTTTTAGAGTTTTTCTGTCATTATTTATATAACCGTAACTAGGTTATGGTTAATTACTGGATAAATTTAGAAGAATGATTACGATTAAGCAATGAAAATAAGTAAATTTTTGATGAAAAGTAAATAATAGGGAGTCATCCACATCCTAATCTTTTTCCATCAAATGGCTGGAGGATCTTAGCTGAATCACTTCTGAACTTTTTCTTAACTCCTTGTGTAAAAAGAGGAGTAGTAACCTCCGTTCTGCATTCATTTGTTCATTTGCTCCTTCATTCATTCATCAAGTATCTACTGACATATTTGCTATATGCGTCACTATACTAGGTGTTATGATTTATTACTAGATGGTAAAAATACACAGAAATACAGGTTTTACAGTGTTCTTTGGGAGCCCAGGTGAGGGAATGAACAATACTGCTGAGAGGAAGTCAGGGAAGGTTACATGATGAGTAAGAAATTCTTCAGATTAAAAAAACAGGTTACGTGATATGCAGGGGAGTCTCCAGAGAAAAACAATGGAATGGTGTTATTCCAGGGAGAGAGAAAAGCCTGCTGGGTGTGCTGTTCTAAGCTGACTGGGGAAAATAATCCTTGAAATAGAATGACTCGATATAAGAGCAGAACAGTTTAGCCGGACAAAGTTAGAAAGGGTTTAATGTCACGATGGAGTGCTTACAATTTACCCTGTAGACAGTGGGCATGCAACAGTGATAAGAAGAAGGGGGAGGGTGATGTGAAAAGTGCTGGGGCTTTTAAAGGCAGAACTGATGATGGTGTAAAGTGGGTTAGACTGAGGTACTTAGAGGCCTGGAAACCAGCTGGGAGGAAGTTACCATGTTCTAAGAACAATAAAGTGGAGACTACTGAACATGGTGACGTTGTGAATACAGAGTAAGAGAGGGGTCAGAGGTATTTCAGAAGTAAAGTCAGTCTCCACTGGGCTGTTGTGTGGATCTAATAAAAATAGATAGGACACAATTTGTAAAACATGAACTCTTCATGGATTAAACCTTTTTTTAATCGCTATTTTTATATTCTTATTTAAAGATCTGTGGGTTTTTAAAGTTTAGTATAACAAGCCCTTGTGGTGATGGTGGCATTGCCATATTCAAGATCTTTTATTAATTTAACCTTTCATGCTTGAGGGTTAAATTGTCTAAATTTGGTGTCTATATTAGTGACTGTATATTTTTCAGGGAAATATGTAATTACAAATTTTAACTTTGTGTTAACCATTAATTTGTGTTATATTGTCTTTAAATAGTTTAGGTGCATAATTTAATAACATCTTATATTTTTGTGACATTTTTCTTAGAATTTCTACTAGAAAATCTTAGTAGTTTGAAAAGTAATCATTTAAACAGCAAAATACTGATAAGTATAAAAGATGAAAAACCTAATCTCATTTGATATTCTGTACATACACATTTGAAAGGTCAGTTCATGCTTTAAAATTTTTATTACATTCCAGCTACCACCCAGAAATTTTTAATACACCTGGTTGATGGTGATAACTGATGAGAATTACTGACATTCTGACCAATTTACGTCTCCTTTACATGGCTTGAGAACTCTCATTAATTCTCATTTAAATTACCCATAGGATAAGAGGCACATTTAAAACTATCCCTTTTAGGCTGATAGAATTTGTTGAGAGAAAAATAGGTGATGGATTTTTTTCTGAGCAGTAATTGAAGTAGTTGACCTGTTTATGATGTCTTAGTTCAAATTAGTAAATAGATTTGCATACCTATCAAATTAAACTTGTACACTCATAGTAGCTTAATTTCAGAAGGATACATTGAAATTAAGTAAAAATTTAAATTCTTGAACTAAAAATATCTTTTAAATTGGTTACGTCACCCTCCCAGACTCTTGTCCAATTTTCTTCCCTTTTAATTAGGCAAAGTTGTATAAAATGACCTGTATCCTGCTTTTAGAAACTTTAAGGTAGGGCACATATGTACAACACAAGACTCTTTTCAGATAAAAGCATTTCTCATTTGTGCTTAGAGCTGTTTTTGTGCTTTCCAGAGTATTATCCACTGTTTCAGGAAGTCTCTGGAGACAGATATCCTTTGGGATTTTGTTCTTAGGAAAGCTTTATCCACCATTACTTCCCCCACAAAACCCTTGTTTCATTCCTTTTAATACAAAAACTATGCAGTTTACAATGACTCACTTTTTACTTGTGGGATTCCAGTCAGCAAAATAGAAAACGGACTAGGTATTTCAACAGATGATTTAATAGAGGGAGTTGGTTATGCAAGTGTTGCAGGGCCAAATAAAGCAAAAAACAAAAAAAACCTCAACCAAATGAAAAACGAACGATTGGATAACACTGAGATGTTTTCAGGAAGCAATTACCTTCCCTACAGCTAGGGGAACAAAGGGAATCTGGGGTAATCAAAACCTGGAAACTTAGAGAAAGGCCGCAGGGGGCTGAGACTCACCCTGAGGGAGGAGTGCTGCCCCCTCAGAAGTACCGACCTGTCTGAGAGAATGCCTTGGCGCATCCTCATGTGCTGAAATAAGCCGGACCCTGGAACCAGCGGCCGCTGCTGGGGGTTAAGGGCTGGGAGGGTGCCGAGAATCCACGCTAAGAGGAAGGACCAAGTTCCTTTTCTCCTACTGCTACTTTCCATTCCCCTGTAGAAATCCCACTTGGCAGAACCTAACAGAAATCAGCTGGCAAAGGAGAACTTTAGTCTGCAGAATCTCAGGCGCAGCACCACAGAAATAGACAAAGAGAACAGAGAGGTGGTTGCTGTGGAGCTGAGAGATTTCTCCTCTCCAAGAACAGGATATGCCTTTCCATTTGTTCTCCTTTGGTTTTGTTCCGTTCCTCTTTTTGTAACGTTCTGCTTCTTGATTTGGACGTTTGATTTAGTAATTTACCCTTCCTTTTCTCCCCTTTATTTCAGTCCTGAAGGCTGTGTTACTGTTTGAACTGTGTTCCACATATTTTTATAAATGTTTTCATTGTTGCTCAGTTTTAAATATTTTCTAAAATTCTACTATTTTATTTTCTATAATCCATGTTTTATTTATAAGTTGCTTTCCTGGTTACCTTTTAGTTATAAATTTCTGTTATAACTACATTGTGATCAGAGTTTGCAGTCTTATGACAGTAACGTTTTGAAATTTGAGGCTTCCGTTATGGCCCAGTATATAATCATTTTTTTAGAAATGTTTTATATTATGCCTGGAAAGAATGTGTATTCTGCTGTTTGGCTGCTATGCTCAAATTATATCCTTTAGATACATTTTTTAAATGTTTTGTTCACAACTTATATATATAATGGTTTTTTTACTGTCAGTTTTTCAGTTATACAAATTCAGAATGCTATCTCTGAATTGATAATGTTGACCCTTAATCATTATACTTATTTTTAACTCTGATAATGATTTTCCTGTTTTCCTGATATTTAATAAATCTGTATCAGCTTTCTTTTAGTTTCTATTTGCTAGATAGATCTTATTTCATACTTTTACTTTGAACTTTTAAATCATTTTATATGGGTATATCTTAAAAAGAGCCTATAGCTGGATTTTATTTGATCTTTAGCTGGAACATTTAATCTATTTACATTAATTTTGATTACTTTATAATATTATATGTTATGTTTTATATTTCCCCTACTTTTCATTTCTTTCTTATCTTCTTTTGGACTAATTATTTTCTCATAATTTTCTCTCTTAGTTTATAAGTTATATACATTTTTTTGCTTTTTTTAGTAGTATCCTACATATCTTATTGTACATACGTAGCTTATCAAAGTTAAACTAAATATATTTACCTACCTGGCAGATAATTCAAGAAGCTTAGTACATTGTACCCAAGTCCAACTTTATATGTAGTTAATGTTGTATGTTTTAATTTTTGTTGTTATTGTTTATAGTCAATGTTTGCTTTGATTTGCCCCACATTTGTCACTTTCGTTGTCCTTTATTCCCTCCTGCATCTCAGGCATTTTTATTTGGTGCCACTTCCCTGCTGCCTGGAGTACAACAATATTCCTTTGGTGGTAAACTCTTTGAGTCCTTATTTATCTGAAAATGGCTTTAATTTATCTCTTTTTAAATGCCTACCTTTCTGCATCAATGGCTATTGTTCTCATTATACTGAAGGTATAGTGAAATATATTCCGTTCTTTTCTGGATTCTGTTGTTACTGTTGAGAAATCAGTTTTTTGCTCCTTTCTTGCTGCTTTTAAGGTTTCTTTGCCTTGGTTTCCTGCAGATTTACTCTGAGATTCAGTGTGGGTTTGTTTTTTTCTCTTTAATGCATTAATTTAATAAAATTATTTCTACTGAAGTATAGTTGCTTTACAATGTGTTAGTTTCAGGTGTACAACAAAGTGATTCAGTTAAACATATGTATGTATATATAAATATTCTTTTTCAAATTCTTTTCCATTATAGGTTATAACAAGATATTGAATATAGTTCCCTTAATGCATTCATTTCTAAATCTTGCTTGAGAATTAACAGGCTTTGTGAATTTTGATTGCTCTTGTACACCAGTACTGGCAAGGTCTCTGTTATCAGATAGTAAGTCTGCTTTAGTATTTCTTCAGAAACTCAGATGAGATGTATATTAGGCCTTTTCTCTTTATTCATTGTGTGTTTTAACTTATTTCTCATGTTTCTCATTGCTTTTTTTTTCCCACATGAGGCATTGTGAACAAATCGTACCGATCTGTCTTCCAGTTCACTCATTCTCTCTTCAACTAAATTTAATCTAGTTTTAAATTTTTATGTTTTAATTATATTTTTTCAAATTTAAAGTTTTCTTTGATTCTTTTCCAATTCTACTTATTATTTTAGATTGTCTGTCATTTCTAGAAACATTTAACATAATTTGTCTTATATTCTGTGTAAGATTATTCCATTATGTGAGGTGTTTGTGGATTTGATTCTTCCTTACATTTGTCCATGGAAATAATCAATAAACACTCTATAATAGGAATAGAAAAGAGTTTTATTTGAGTCAGGCTGAGGACAGTAGTCCAGGAGACAGCTTCTCAGATAACTCAGAGCAGCTGCTCCAGCACAGTTTTGTATTTTGTCAGAACAAAGAACATTAACAAGTCAAGGATACATTCCTTCAAGGTTTAAAAAAAAAAAAAAAGATCAACCTGAACACAGCGAATTAGTACGGCCCTAGCACCTGGGAGGGGAGTCTTATCATCAAAGGAGGACCATCGTTGGCGTCCCAGGAAGGGAGGCATTTAATCTTTATTTCTACCACGGACATTCTTTACGCCTGGTCAGCGTGTCCTTTCCTTTAACAATTAAAGCAGATTCACAGTGTCTGTTTGATAGGGCACAAACGGGCTGTTTCAGCTAGAACAAAATTCACGTTAAATCACGTATAAGCTGGAATGACTTCCCCATACCTCAGTGTGTGAAAATTTCTTTTGTCACATTGTACATAACTTGAAATTACCTTTAGTTTACATAACTAAAGTTTACATAACTTTTGTCACATTGTACATAACTTGAAAATACTTTAGTTGTGTAGTATTTTGCTTTTTCAAAAACTGTGAGCTGCTGATTATTCTGGTAACTTTACCCTCAGGAATTGTTTGTGGCCAAGAATGGAAGTGGATGCTGCCGTCCAGTTTAGAGTGCAGAATTAGTTTGGTTTGGGTCAGGGTCAGGAGCAAGCTCTTTTTGAATACTTCCACTAGTCTGGAACCGTATAAAATTATTTTCTTCAAGTTTATTGGAACCTCCAAGACAGTGCATGCAAACTAACATTAAAATTCTGCTGTGGCAATTATTTTTTGAGGAGAGATTTCTGCACGTGTACCCCCTACTCCACTTAGTACCAGATTTTAACATAGGTGGTTTTCCTGTGGTCCCTGGTGGCTGGAAGGCAGTTTATTTCTTTCATCCTTCTACTGAGGCTGTAGTCATTGGGGATTTCAGGCTTTTTGGAGTTACCCTTCTACCTCTCTGCCTTGAGCAGATCCTGGACATTATCTCTGGTCCCCCAAGCGCATGTCCGTGAATACAAAAGCTCAGATTCACCAGCACCAATGAACTGCAGTGGCTTGCTTGTCACTCTCTCCCCCTTAGTGTGCAGAAATAAAAACCTTCTAAATTTCTCAGTGTTCTCATAAAAAGCCCCAGATTTATGTGACTCTTCACATACTATGAGAACTGGCTTTGTAACCATTTGGCTAGTTAATTGCTCTGATCAAAAAGGATAGTAAGTCTTCTGTTACCTTCTGAGAGAGTCAAAGGTTATAGCCCTAAATTTCTGGTGAGCCCTGGAGCACTGGAGGGACCAGAGCTTTAGCTTCCTGTGTGTTTCCATGACAGAAGGGTTAAAGTCCAAACTTGGGAACATCTCTGGATCATTTGGCTGCTGGAGTGATTTTATTTACACACCACAGTGTTGGTTAGAATTCAACCCGTTATATGTCCTAGAATGTCCTCTCTGGAAGGGAAGAGAACAGCTGCCTCCTTCCTCTTTGTAAGTAAGGAATGACCACTTCCCATATCCCTGGTGTACCTTGCCCAGGGAGTGTCTGGCTAACCGCATAGGGTGACTGAGCTGGCTGTCATCTGGTCACCCCAAAGGCAAGGCCTGGAGCAAGGGAGTAGGAGCAACATACTTACTATTTACTATGAGATAATAAATAATCTGTCCTTAATCCAGAATACTTTGTGTTAACATTCAGGATGAAATTAATGAAGACTGAAAATCCAACACTCAGTCGTTTGAATTATTCCTTACTTTCTTCTCAGATCATGATTGCATTTGGATGTATTTAAGAAAATACTTTAGTATTTTATTCAACATATTTAGTTGTTTTCAGCAATATCTAGCTCTGCTAAAAATAAAAGCTAAAATTCTCTTTTTTTATTTTGAAAAATTGTGAGTTGCACGCGTCTCAAGTGATTATGCTTTGTAGAGTCTCTTTTTCTGTTAAGTAATGTTATGCAGTGTTGGAATTTTTAAAAAATTTTCTCAGTGACTGTGTGCAATGGCTGTTGAAATGCTGACTGTTCCTTTTAGTCTTAAACTTATGAACAAGTTTACTCACTATATTGCAACAGTTGGGGATTTATCAGACTTCAAAACAACACACACACAAACACACAAAGCATTTTGTATTACTGTCTTTGTAAGAGTCGGTCGTACACATGAGCATACCAAAAAGCATTCCATTGTCATGAGAAAACACACATCGTTTGTTTAGGAGAGCATGAAAAGATAAAGGATTCCATTTTGAACAAAAAGTCCTCCTATTGTTTCCTCTAAACAGGTATCAATTTTCTAAGTCTGTGACATTCCTTACCGTTCTTCATAATTCACTGCTCTCTCTCCCTTTCTTCCTACTGCTGAAAATGTTAAAATGTAACAAAATAACCTCATGTGGAAATTCACGGTGTGCCTGGCAGTCAGTAGGGTTATAGAACGTTAGTCATTCTGCCACTTAAATATCATGACCTGTGTTAGGTCTCTTAAGTTGAGATTGTGTGATTACTGTATTATTCTACTGAATTACTTCTCGATGGCTTACCCAGTACCAGAATCATTCCTCTAGCCAAGTTATGGAGTAAATGGCCTATTAAAGTACTTGTCTAGAAATGAATATGGTTTTATTAACATGCCATTTTTATATTAATCACCTACTTTTCAAAAAAAATTGCCGTTTTGTTTTACATACCTAAGTTATGTATGAATAATGACTATCTGTCAAAGACCCAAGAGATGCAGACACAGCTAAAGGTCTCTTGACAGTGATGCTACCAGTCCTGGACCTCTATCCCTGGGGATGCCTGATGGGTTTGGGTGGTTATCAGTGTCTTGGTATTATAAATAAAAGCTGTGACATTCTCAAGGCATAGTAAGTAGTTTATACTTGAAACAAAATCTCTTTTCTATTAGCCCTCCCTAGCTTCCTCTCGATTTTTCTTTTAAAAAGATGTGATAGCTTAAAACATCAACTTCAGTACATCAACTCAAAATACTCTCCTCTTCATTCAGTCTTGGCTTTCCTTGCACGTCTAGTCACCAACAATTTTGCCCTCTATTTCAGTTCTTCAGCACTTCTGACTTGAACAGTTTATTGCGTAATTAAGCACACACTTGTCCAGGTTGAACTCTGCTTGTTCAGCTAAGTAATATATTTTTAATTATAAGCTAAACTATGTGAAATGAACATTAAAACATGACTGCTTTGATTTCCTTTTGATCCACCGAATAAGTTGGTATGAAAAGGAATGGTTGTTACCAGGTTTAAAAATCTAAACTCTTTGTTTCTTCACTAATAACTGGCTTTGGTTACAATAAAGCAAAATAGTAAAGCAACCAGCTATCCTGGGAAATGGGCTGCCAGGGAAACTCTATAGATCTTTAAGCTCTTGAACTCACAAAACTCATACTACCATATTCTTTCCATTTTTATTCCCTTCCCTTCCCTTCCCTCTCCTTTCCACAAGTTTTTCAGAAATCCATTTCTGGATAGATGTAATTGAATGCAGATATATCAGACCTCTGACCTTTCTGATTATGAATGCTTAAGACAGAAATCTGTTAACTTGAATTATCAGTTAACGCTCTTTGGATTGCAAGTGATGGAAAACCCAGTTCAAAGTGGCTTTGGCCAAAACGGGGGAATTTATGGTTCACATAACTGAAAAGGTATTCAGTGGCTTTCAGTCACAACTTGTTACAAGGAACTTGAAAGAATGTCATCAGGACCCAGTAATATATATACACACACACACACACACACACACACACACACACATACACACACATATATATATACACACACACATATATACTGTTATAATTTATTTATACATGATATATATATTTTGAAAGATCTGATGCACTTAAGTTGATGTGATATATATGTGTTTGTGTAGGTACCGTTTCTCATGCAGCCTCTCTTGTCACAGAATGACAGTACCTGTTCTCTACCTTATGATCTCTTAGGTTCAGGTCTTTTTAATGATAAGATGAACTTGAAAATGTCAAAGCCATCCTTCAAAAGTACATGATTCAATCAGTTGTATTTACTCATTACAAAAAGCTTTATTTATAATCAGTTGACTAAAGATATGACTGACATCCCTTGATAGTTTCGCTAAAAAGCATACTGTAATGATGTTGTAATTTACTAATGGTGATTTTTAGCTATATTTGAATTATAAATAATACTTAATTTGAAATTTTTTTCTGTTAAGATTATGTAACACTTAAAAATGTTACTACTGCTACAAATCTCCTCCTTTTTTAGAATGTGTAAAATATCTGTTTATTTTTAGAGTTATATTAATTTTTATTAAAATTTTGTGAAAGCCTGTGGGAAATGGATTATGTTATATACCACAATATACTTTACTGTCCTCTGCTGTATTTTTCCCCCTCACTAATTTATCACAGCCTGTACACTGCAGTTTGGCTTACTATTCATTTTCTTCACTTTTTTTTTCATCTGTCATTAATCAAATACTTTTTGAGACCCTACTGTATGCTGTTATCTCCTCTGTTCTATTCTTATTGCTGAACTTGTATCATTTTACTTGATAGTTTCTGTGCAGTAGAAGTATAATGTGAAACACAAATGGGATATAATTTTAAATTGTCTAGTAGTAGCCACATTTTAATATGAAAAAATGTGAATATTAAAATATATTTTATTTAACCTGATACACCCAAAATACTAACATTTTAACATGTGACCAATATAAAAAATGATTGTATTTTACATCCTTTTTTCATATCAAGTCTTTGAAATTCAGTCAGTAGTTTAGACTTACTGCACACCTCTAGACCATAGTTCTTCCCTGAACTCTGTTTGAATTTTAAGTGTTTTTGACACTCTCCTAAATCAGTCTTTCTAAAAGTTCAGTGCAGTAAACTTTCTGTTTTCTTGCAGTATAAGTAAGTGTAACCTTGCTTGAATGGTCCCGTTCTGTAAAGCAGCAGTGCCAACAGTGCAAACTTGTCTCGTCAACTTAACAGAATGAGCAAAAATTCGTAAACTAATTTATTATTTGCTTGTCTTGTTTCGTATAAGATTGAGAAAGATTTAAGTACCACATATTATTCACTTCCGGGATTGGCTTTTAATATAGGGAATTACGGAAAGTTGTTAACCCAAATTTTATGTCCGCTTTATGATGTAATTGATTGAGGTTGGAGATATGTTAAGTATTATTTATTGCATACTCTATCTCAGATAGTTAATTTCAATTTAGGGAGTAATAGTTCTAATTAATTTTCATAATACTATACTCTTTTTCTCTTCCAGATTTAGTTTTTGAGTTAACCATCATTTATTTATCTAAGTGGGCACATTTATGTATGTACATTCTTGTGTGTCTGTCAAAATGATTTAAGCAGCCTTACTATTTGAAATATAGGAGTAATAGAAATAAAATGCCTAAATTTGAACTCATAGCCTAAATCTACCTTCAGGAATGATCTTATGCCAATAAAATGTATTTAATGATTATTTATGTAATCTAGCAATAGCCATGCTAGGTTATCATATTATTAAATTACCATGCGAAATACATGAAAAAGAAACAGTGCTCTCATACAACATACGAATGTGACAACCATTAGAACAAAAAGGGGAGATATTTCACTAGGATCATAAGCAGAATAAAGAGAGAAAATTAGGATAATGGATAGTAGGCAAGAGCACAGGACCTGCCAGATCTCTCTCGACAGTTTGCTGATCCTTTTAGAATACTGTTGAAGGTGATTTCTTTTCCTCTTAAACAAATAAGCTGTTTAGAAACATCTGGTTTTCCTTAAGTTTTTCTTAATAATTTGAGAAACACTAGAAGTTCCATGTATCAGAGCCTCCGTTAAATTATGTAGAAAAGCAGTAAATACTGAGACACAGTATTCACTGGTACAAGATCTTTGGTGATTTTTCTAATAAGAATACAGCTTGGTTTCAAATTGAATCACATGTTCATTCACATTTTTTTTCAGAGCCGTGCTTCCTTCTGCTCTCTTTATGGCGATAGAGCAGTAGCGTAGCTCTCTGTCCGCCTTGCTCTGGCTCACAGGGTGCCGGTCTTTCCACTTTTACCACCAGATTGACTCCTGCTTCTCAGCCCAGCTCCCCTTTCTCCCTTCCCGCCCCCACACCACCGTAAATGTTGGTGACCTCCAGGATTCCCTTCCTGTGTGTTTACAGGTTTAATAAATTTGGCCATTCATAAAAAAGAGTATGTCAAAACAGGATAAACCAACACAAGATTTCAGTAACTTTTGAATGTCTGACTGTCAATGATTTGTGTTACTTTTTAGTAAATATGACATAACGTATTATTCTTTTAGAATTCAAACCTGATTCATCAGAAAGTGTTGCCTCCTAATGATCGACAAGGCTCTCCAATATTATCATTCATCGTCCTTGAACAGTTTAACGCCATCCGCTTAGTGCAAAGTGTCCATCAGTCTCTTGCCGCTCTCAGCAAAGTCATCAGAGGAACTACCTTACTGAGTTCAGAAGTACAAAAATTGGCAAGTGCTTTATTAAACCAAAAGGTAAGCCGTACCAAATGTAAGTGTTTTGTGTCATTAGTGTAAGTGGCTCTTCCATCATGCGTACATTTGTCAGGAGTCTTACACTTTGCAATAACAGAAAAGCCACATTAAACTAGCTTAGCCATGTAGGAATTAATTGGCTGATGTAACTGAAGGATCCAGGGGTAGCTAGCATTAAGTTAGCTTGATGTAGGAGCTTAAAATTGTCATTAGGATCTCAGCTCGTGTTATTTATCTACCTCTGGAGTCATGCTGTGTGTATTTATGTGTGTGTGTCCTCCATGTTAATCTCACCCTACACGCAGAGGTACCCAAGTCTTACATCCGAGTCTTATGTCCTCTGAGCTGTAAGTCCAACAGAAAGAATACCTGTATCCTGGCATTATCTTTGATCCAAGTTAATTGGCTGGGATTTTATGCCTAGTCCCATAATAGTTTTGTGGGCAGCGTGTGCAAAGCTCTCCTTGGCTGGGGCTTCAGCCAAATGCCCATCCCGGGAACTCGGGATAGATTCAGCTCTACCTGTAACACAGATACCACAGGTCAGGGAAGGATGGTTACCCAATGGGAAACCATAAGCAGAGGAAAAGGACATCAACATCGCTCTTGCTGAATAATTGGACTGTTCTAAATTACGTTAAAATCCACGTATTTCAGATCTATTGGATAAAAACAAACAATGTGGAGTATCTTACATAGACTTACTTTAGCTGTTTGGAGAACATAAACTTTAGAGAACTTGGCATCTGGAAAAGGTTTCATTAGGGCTCTGTAGGAATTTAGAAAACAGGTTTTTGGGTTTTTTCCCTACTGTTTACCCTCCGTATAGAGAAACCTCTGATCGTCAACCTTGAAGTCTCCTCCGAATATAAAAGGCGGGCTTCCTAGAACTCCCTGTATCTCACTAACATAAAACAGATTTCTGCTTTAATTCGGGCTGCTGTAACAAATTAACATAAAGTGGATGATTTAAACAACAAATATTTATTTCTCACAGTCCTGGGACTTGGAAGTCTAAGATCAAGTTGCTGTTAGCGCTGCTGCCTGGTGAGCCCCGCTTCCTGGCTCGCTGAGAGCTGTCTGCTTGCTGTGCCCTCACGGGGCAGAGAGCAGTGAGAGAGGAAGCCAGCTCTCTCCTGTCTCTTCCTCTCGGGCACTGATCCCAGCACGAGGGCCCCCCCCTTACAACCCAGTTAGCCCCCACCCCAGCCTTCTCTCCAGGTAGCATCACATCCTGGTTTAGGGTTTCAACATAGGAATTTTGAGGAGACACAAACGTCCATTGTCATTAAACACTCCACAGAGTCACACAGCGAACAGTTTACGAAACCAGGATTTGAATCTAGGCAGGTTTGATTGCCAAAATAAATGTAAATGATTTAAAATTGTTTATGAAAAGAAATGCTCATGAGAGTGTGTTTCTTTCAAATCAACTGTAAGCTGTATAAGGGCAAAAAATATGATACAGGCTGATTACAGTTGAATTAAGAGTAAGAGGAGAGTAACAGTGACACAAGAACGGGACCTGTGAGGACGTGAACAGCAAGTCCCCCGGCGCTGGTGTACAGTGACACGTAGTGAAATTAAGGCTACGTCAGATTTTGAGGCCTTTAAAGCCAAAGAAAAGAGTTTGGATTAAATGCAGTAGGCAGTAAGAATACTTTTGTGTAGAAATAATGTAGCAATGTCTAAGAATGTGGCCTCTGGAGTAGGTCCACCTGTTTCATCCTATTTCACCACTTAGAGCTGTGACCTTGGGCGGGTCACGTAAACCTCTCTAAACTTCACGCTTCCCAGAGACCCACTTTGTGAGGTTGTTGTGAGAGTGGTTATGTCATGGGTAAAGCGGTTGGTGAGTAGGAAGTTTTGCTGTTAGATTTAGCTGGTGTCCAGGTTCTTGTCCTGTTCCAGGAAGAATTCAGAGACAAGACACAGAGGTTAAGAAAGTAAAGTGGGGATTTATTAAGTATTAAGATAGTCCACTCTCAAGGGGCGAGCGGGCAGGCCCAGGTGAGCGACTGCCCTGAGTTTCTTTGACAGGTTGGTTACACAGGGTGTAAAAATGAGGGGGTGGAATATTCACTGGGGAGGGGAGGGTTTGGGGTCATATTCCCTGATTATCATCCCAACTCCATCTTCCCAAAGGGAGGAGGGATTTTTGTCCTTATTTAGTCCGGATCAGAAGTGTCATGGCGTCGGTGCATGATGGGTACTTCTGATCTGCAAGGCTCATTTTATTGATATGAGGGCATAATGAGCAAAAGGTTACATTCAAACACTGGAAATTTTTGCCTTTTCCCACCTTTCTTTGTCAGCCTCCAGGCCACCTGTCACCCCAAAATGTGTAATTGCTTAGCCCAGAGGTTCCTGCTTTTCTTCCTCTGCCCAGGGACCCCTGGGGCTCGCATGATGTAAGATTTCCTGTGTTTGGCCTGTGCGCCTCCTTTCTGCCCAATTCCTGCCATTTGGCCTGTGTCCCTGTTTCTCTGCTCATATCTAGCTATCTGCCTGCTCTAACAAAAGTACCCTCTAAATGTTGTTTTTGTCATTGTTACCGTAAGAGAATTTCATTATGTGAAAAACAGCTTTTAGAGCATTCATCTGATAACATTGTGCGAAATGAGTTTATGGAAGTAGATATACCACATAGGTTACTATTTATTCATCATAGTAACGGGTGGAATAGGGTAGTTCAGGAGGTTTCCATGTGATATTAATTAAAAGTGTGGAAGGAATGGCACACCTGGTTTCCTGTTTTGCTTCTGCTATTAACCATCTGGGTGATCTTTGGCATAAACTGTTAAAAAATAAATAATTTTATATGATTATAGTATAATATGACTTACATTAGATCTTATTGAAAGATAACAAAGAACTAAAAGGGCTTTACTATATGAGACATTTTCCTTGAGTAAAACCAAAGAATGATATTTTAGAAAAGGGTCATAGATGTTTAATACTTTATAACAGTTTTTCCTTTTCCCTTGACCCATTAAGATCTGCTAAGTATTTCCATATATGGTATAGCTACAGGATCTAATGATTTATTTCTTAAAAATATGTTAATGTAAGATATAGACAATCTCATTATTAATGTATTAAGTTTCCCTTATTACACTTTGAATTAAGAAGTATAGCCTCTGAAATATCACTATTTTAAAAATATTTTTTATGATTTTCATGAATTTGTTAAAACTCTTTCAAAGGATAAAAAATATTTTACAAAGCACGTTTAAATTATATCATAGACAGTGTCTGGAAATACTTCAGATGTTTGGTGAATCTCAAATGAGACTAGGTTGATTTCACTAAGATGAAATCAGTAAAGGACTCCCTGACATTTACTTTCTAATGAGTTTTACCAAAAAATTGTGATCTAGTACTATACCACTGACTTCAGGATAAAAATTTAATGTTTTATTACCTTTGGATGTGACAGGTTCTGAATTCTGTGCTATGATTTAATGTAATTTAGGAAATTGTTCAGTCTTGACTTTTTTTTTTTTTTTTTTTTTTTTACTGTGTCTGACGTGATTAGAGGAAGAATTTGCCTGGAGAGAATTATGACTTTTATTTCCTTGACAGTTTCTGGTGATCCACTGAAGCTTTTTTGGTAAAAAGTCACAGTACTTATAATTTGTTAAGAACAATGATGTAAAATATTGTTTTTCTTTTCCATATTAGGATATAGGCTTTAAATCGTAATTTAAAAGATAAACAAAAATTGAAGAGCTACAACAGTAAATTGCTTCATCTTTCTTGCTGAATAGTGAATTACCATTTTGTAGAAATTAATAGTGTTGCTTTAAAAAGAAAGTTACTTTAATAGTGTCTCCTGTAAGGCCGATGTAAGTAGTGCCTGTACATTTCAGTTTGTCCTAATGTACTGGATAGTAGCACTAAATGGCTTTTAATTTTTTTAAATCAGGGAGTCACTCAACAATATAGCAGAATTGCTAGTGGATCCTAACTCCTAAAATAAATTCCAAACAACTGATGTTTAACCTTTTTTTGGGTCACTGACACTTTTGAAAACTGAGGGAAGGAAATGCACTCTCTTAAAAAAATACACACACACACATGTGCGTGTGCACACACATACACACAGGGCTTTATCATTGCAGCTTCAGGATATCTGAGTGAAGCTCTCCTCTGCTAGACAGGTTCTTCCTTTCCCTCCTTCCTCTGCCGTGGCCTTCTTTATAGCAGAGTTTCTCAAAGTACGACCTCCAGGCCAACAGATCTGCATCACCTGAGAACCTGGTAGAGGTACAAATTCTCAGGCCCTACCCGAGACTATCTGGTCATAAACTCCAAGTGTGTTGCCCTGCCGTCTGTGTTTTATAAGTCCCTTGAAGTGGGTCTGATTCATGCTTAGGTTTGAGAAACGCTGTTCTGGAGTCTAAAATCTCATCCAAAGTGACAATATCACCTGCCACACCACCTTTTTGCTATCCCCACTCCACTTTGCCAACATCTGTGCCATCTCCTCAATGATCTTCAAGTCTTTGTGGGAAAGTCTTTCTGGGAAAAAAGAAGCCTTTTTTTTTTTATAGAATGATTGGGGACCATGTCTTTTCTCAAACATCCCCCCCCCCCTTAAAATATACCTACTTTCATGCAAAGAAGTCTTAGAAAAGCCATTCACAAACTGTTTTACCAAATGATAATTATTAGTGTTGAATAGTCTGCATTTTCCCATTGGAGTAAAGTAGTGGTTTGCGCTTTATTTAGCGCTTTACCAGGTACAGAGCATTTGTGTAGCCCTTACCTGATCTTCTGCTCTCATCATCTCCCTTTTACTTAGATTGAAAACTAGGGCTGAAAGGCATTGCTGTCCTGGTAAAGCGTCGAAGCCCAGGCTGCAGTCCTGATGTTGTGTTTCCTTCATCAGTGCTCTTTCCACTTCCTCTCTCATTGAATATTTGGGTAATTTGATCATGCAGCTAAATGGTAATCTTGGTGATAAGAGGCAGTTATCAGCTTTGTGAAGACTGAACTCCACATACTTATCCCCAAATGCCTACCAAATACTGGGATGGAATTCCTCCACCTCCTCATCTCTAGCTTTACTTATAATCAAAATTTGATTATATATATTTATAAATGGACATTAGTTCCTATTGACACATGTAAGAAGAAATGACCTGCGTATACCCAGCATCTCTAGTGTCCTGGAATTCTCCTTCAGGATCCCTAACTTAATACCATCCTTGTGCTATGATAACACAATATACTGAGGTGAACTTAGATGAACTTAGATGAACTGTACAAATTCCTTGAAAGACACAACCTACCAAAGCTCATTCAAGAAGAAATAGATAACCTATAGCCTGTATCTGTTAAGGAAGTTGAATTTGTCATTACAAACTTTCCCACCAAATGAGCTCCCAGAATTCACTAATAAAATCTAACAAATATTTAAGGAAGAGAAAATACTAACTCTACATAAATTATTCCAGAAAACAGAAGAGACAGGAAGACTTCCCTGCTTTTTCTGAGATCATCGTTGCCTGATAATAAAACCTAACAAAGACATAATAAAAAAATCTACAGACCAGTTTCCTTCATGAAGTTAAAACGATAAACTTCTTACCAAGATATTAATGAACTGAATACAACAAAATATAAAAATGGATACAGTTGAGTTTATCTTAAGAATAAAAGTTTGGGTTAATAAAAATGTTACTTACCATTTTAATAACTAATAAAAATCACTATTTTAATAGACACAGAAAAAGCATTTGACAAAATTCAATATCCAGTCACGACAAAAATCTTTGAGCAAATTGGGGTTAAAGTTGAACCTTCTTAGCCAGACATAGGGCATATATGGAAAAGCAGTAACTAACATAAGTAGAAGACTGTATGTTTTCCCCCCAAGGTCAGGCGTTAAGGCATTGAAGTCCACTCTTACTACTACTTTTCAGCATTACACTAAAGGGCCTAGCTAATGCAACAAGTTAAGGAGAAGAAATAAAATGCATACATACTGGAAAGGAAGAAGGAAACTGATCTTTTTGGTAGCGGATATGATCAACTATTTACAAAATGTTTAATCTATTTTTAAAAAAAAGCTCTAGAGCTAGTAAGAGAGTTTAAATTTAGCAAGGTTTTCGTAGCTACATAAAAAATGATATATATCCTGGAAACAAACTCTTGAAAATTCAAGTTAAGAAAGCACAATAATATGGATTACATATCAAGAATGGTGACATATCCAGATAAAATTGACAGATGCTGTGTAAAACTTTAGTGCACACTGAAAACTACAAAGCATTGATGCGTGAAACTAAAGAGGCCCTGAATAAATGGAAAGATGCACTGACGTACTGTGCTCACAGATCAGGACATCCAGTGTTGTTAAGATTTAATCTTTTCCAGATTGGTCTAGAGATTCAACACAATCCCAGTCAAAACCACTGTAGAATTTTTATAGCAATTAACAATTTGATCCTAAGGTTCTTTTGAAAAAACGCAGAAGACCTAGTGCAGCCTAAATAGCTTTGAAAAAGAAGAGCAAAATAGAAAGTTTCACACTTCTTAGTTTGAAGACTTACTAAGGTATTATAATCAAAACAGTGTGATGTTGGTCTAAAGGCAGATACATAGCTAAATAGAACAGAGTAAAGAGTCCAGAAATAGACCCACAATTGATTTTCACCAAATATGCTTGGACGATTAAATGGAGAAAAGAAAATCTCTTTAGCAAATGGTACTGAACAATTAAATAGCCATACGTCAAATAATAATGGCAAAGTAAAAAGTATACACCTGTGTCTCCAAACATATACAGTTTATCCCCAAAGTGACCATGCTGTTATAAAAATGAAAAGTAAGCCACGGACTGGAAGATTTTCAAGAAGATTATATACAAGATTTTTAAACATACATACACATAGTCATCAGTTTAACCCTAGACTCTGTATGTTTATCTAGTTTGTTTTAATTAATAGCTGGTTAATTTGACAGCAAAAGTGTTACGAACTAATGGACTGAACGCACGTTCTTTCGTTTCACCTGAAGCAAATGGTTGATTAATTTGCATTAATACTGGAAATTTTTTGTTGAGGCTGGCCCAGGAATTATTTCATAATATGCTAATGTATATTCAGTAACCACTTATACCATGAGAGTATAAACAATTACTGGGGAAGCATTACTTTGCCATTTAGCATTACTAGTCATTTCTAGCTTAAATTTAAAAATATGAACAAATTTATAATTAAAAAGTTTTCATTGTTATGACTTGTTTTAACATGATTAGTATGGCAGATTATTAAAACTCAGTATTGTCAGCATTATCAAACTCAGGAAATCAAAACTCAGTATTTTTATAATGTTTATAAATCTACTTTTAACGCAAACTCTCAGAGCACGTTAGACCCTGCTCTTAGTGTTAGTTCAGTTAAAGTCTGTGATAAAATGTTGACACAAATTATTTTAACTTCAACATGCCGACATGCATACATGTATTTAAATTACGCCAACATGATATTGGCCATAATGAATTTATCACAGAAAGCAGTGTAGAAATAATCTGTAAATTCTTAAAATCTCAAGGAATATAAAAGCATGGAGACTTGTTATTGAACGTCATTTTGAAAAAAATTTAAGAGAAGTAAATACACATGCAGTGTATTCCAATTAGATTTTGCTAGATGAAAAAAATTTGTATTATCATTCTACATGCTGAACATACTTGATGATGAACTTATCATCTTTCCCAAAATTTCATTATACTTACACTTTCAAATACTTAAAAGTACTTTTAATGCATCCATGTATATGTGTATTGTATGCTGGGGACGCTATAAAAGTTACATATTTGGAAAGAGAAATACTCAAACTTGTTTTAAAATGTATATGTATTTTGGATAGAATTTAATCATTCTCTACCAAAAGCCGTTTTCAGTCATCAGATCCTTTTTCATCCTTTAAAAATATTACAATATGCTGTACTGTTTGTCACAACAGCTCAGTGCTTTACCTGTTACCTAGTTTGTTTATTTCCTTGCTTGACTCCTTAATGGGTTTTTTTTGGGGGGGTTGGTAATTCTGGGTTAATTTAGTAAAATTTTGGTACTAATGAGGTCAGGATTCAATCCCTAAATTGACCTCTTAGCTTCAAATTGTTATGTGAATTTTAGTTTGTTTTCTTTTTTTTAATAACTAGAGTCACCTTCTAATCTGTTGCCCAAAGTACAGTTTTAAGGGTGAAAGGGACTGCTACCCGAATGGAACTCTGGGGCAGCAGGCATCATTAGGCAAATTGTATGTATGGGCATCTTGTTTATTACTACAGCTTTTTTCAGAATTTACAAAGATGGCGGGGGAGTTGGGTTTTTAAAAAGCTGGTAATTAGATGATGTAATAAATAACATTCAGCTAATGTTTATCGGCCGTCCACCATGGACTCCCTGCATACTGCCAGGCTCTAGAGAGTACATAGCCTCTATTCAGTGAGCTCAAGGCACATAACAGAAAATTATCAGGCATACAGTGTTGGCGTATAGACTGAAAGAAGGAAACTGGTTTCTTCTTTTCCTTTCTCGCCATTTTCCAATGAAGTTCTTTAAATTATGGCAATATACATACAACATAAAACTGATCTTTTTTTAATCATTTTTTGGATATCCCCACATTTTAAAAATTGAAATATAGTCAATTTACAATGTAGTGTTAGCTTCTATTGTACAGCATAGTGATTCATTTATTTATCTATTTATGTATCTTTTCATTTTCTTTTCCATTATATGCCATTACAGGGTATTAATTGTAGTTTCCTATGCTATACAGTAGGACCTTGTTTATCTGTTCTGTATGTAGTAATTACTGTCTACAAATCTTGAGCTCCCAATTTATCCCTCCCCATCCCCTGATCCCTGCTGGTGAGCATAAGTTTTCTATGTCTATCAGTCTATTTCTGTTTTATAAATAAGTTCATTTTTGTACCACCCCTTTTTTTCCTTAGATTCCACATATAAGTGGTATCATATGGTGTTTTTCTTTCTCTTTCTGGCTGACTTCACTTAGTATGACGATCTCTAGGTCCACCCATGTTGCTGAAAGTCACATTATTTCATTCTTTTTATGGCTGAGTAAAAATTTATCATTTTAATCCGTTTTAAGTGTACAGTTCAGTAGTGATAAGTACATTCGCATTGTGGTGCAACCAATCTCCAGAATTCTTCCCATCTTACAAAGCTGGAATTCTGCCCTTTAAACAACAACTCCCCCTTTCCCCACCGCCCAGCCCCCAGCAACCACCATCCTACTTTCTACCTCTATGATTTGACTCCTCCAGGTACGTCCTGTAAGTGGAATCATGTAGTACGTGTCTTTTCGTGACTAGTTTGCATCACTAAGCCTAATGTCCTCAAGGTTCACCCTTATTATAGCATGTGTCAGTGTTTCTTTTCAATGCTGAATAATTTTCTGCTGTATGTATATGCAGATGGCTCCCCATTTACCATGGTTTGACTTACGATTTTTCCACTTTACGATGGTGCGAAAGTGATAGGCGTTCAGTGGAAACCATACTTGGATTTTTTTTTTAACAGGGAGATATTTGGCTTTTTAAGAGGTGGTACTGGGGATTGAACCCAGGACCTTGTGCATGCTAAGCATGCGTTCTACCACGTGAGCTATACCCTCCCCCCATCAGTGGACATTTGAATTGCTTCTACCTTTCTACCTTTTCATAACCCTGTAATCTTTGAATAAGTATTATAATTTTATTAATGGAAAACTGAAGTTTCATATTCTGAGAAAGCAAATAGTATGATCTCTAAAGGGAAGCCAAAAATTTTTTTAAATTAGATTCATATCTAAAAAGAAAATAATTCAACTAAATAAGTCTCTTAGATTTGAAAGTCCTTAGTTTGTGCTGGTGCTGTTTTATAAATTCTTTCTCTGTACTGTAAGAAAATTGAAATCTTTGGAGCTAAGTAAAGGTCTTAGAAAGATTAAATTGGAATCCATTCTAACCTTTGTCACAAATTACTGATCTTCTGAGTTGTATTTCCTCTTGTGAATAGATGGTAAGGGCTCTATTATTATTGAATTGTTTTACTCTGAAGCCATCTTTGTCCTTCTGAAATACAGTTCTCTAATGATGTATATGGCTGTGAGTTAGATTTAACTAAATTAATTGTATAAAGTTGTAAATTATGGCTAATACAGGAGTGGGTGATAATTTGTAAACTATCTTTTGTTAATCACTTCATGTGAAATTGAAATTACAATGTACTATGTTTTTCTTTTTTTTTTTTTCTCCTTTTTTTAAAATTGTAAGCTGAATTCTTTTTTCCTACACACTATGAAATCCCAGTGCAACTTCTGGTGCTGAAAATAAATCGTAATTATAATGCTCTCTCCTAGTTTCAGGAACTACAATAAGCTTGAATCAAATGAAAGTTGATTCATTTCCCCAAACCTAAAATCCAGTGTTGGCTTAACTTCAGCAGTGCACAGATGACAGATTACCAGTGTCTCGCTCATGTGTGAGGGCCAGCTCGTCATTTTTGTTAGCAGGATGGTACTGTTTGTCAGTAGCATAGATAATTACATTATTAAATGGAAAAGGGAAAAGAGTGACTTAAAGGGGTCCTCTTTTTTAAGTTCACATAATAAACACATTAAGGTTGTGAGTGGAAATTAAAACTCCCCCAAATGATACTAGAGTATTTTCTTGTCCAAGTCACTGAACCTTTGTTTACCTCGGTTTCTAAAAGTTTGTAATGGGAGCAATAATTGTCTCCTTCCCAGAGGGCTGATGTGAAGTGTACAGGGTTAATAATGTCACTGCAATGCTTAGCACAGCGCCTCCGTGTGTAGGTGCTGCAGTGTCTCTGCTGTTGCCCTCCTTCTCACTCCTGCCGGTCCTCATCGGTTACGGTGGCTTCCTGATTCCCCTCCCTGCCTGCGTTTTCATCTCCCTACTGCCTGTTCTCCCTGTTTCTGCTAGGATAATCTTTCTAAAATCCAACTATGACTGTGTCACTTCCCTAGTTCAAGTTTAATTTAGTTTTATCATTGCTTTCCAGATTAAATTCCTCAGTATAAACATTCAGAAGCTTCCTGGTCTGGTCATCAGCCCAGTTGTCTCAGGTCTTCTTTATTAATGTGCACTCCTTTTCCTGCTGTCTTTCTTTACTTGACTGTAGGCTGTTTGTCTTTTGAGACTCACCTCCGGCATTACCTCCACCGGAAAGCCTTTCCTGACTCTTGCCCTTACGCGGTTGGGATTTGGCGTTCCTTGTTACATCTGTGTTTCATGAGCACAGTGCTTATTGTTAGCAGGGACTCACTGTGTTGTCTGTTCCTGCCTTTGATTGTTCCCCGCTCTAGCACAAGCTATCATGAGCAGGGATCGTGTTATAACTTTGTATCCCCAGCACATAACAAATGATTGACAAACAGCAGCTATTTATCAGATGATTGCTGAGTAATCCATTAACTGATGCTTCAAAGAGAGCAAATTAGGAAACAATCTGCTTGTACCCTCTTTTGCTTTTATGACATTTTTCATGAAAAGCATGGGATAACAAAAAGGTTACACTTAGAGTTAGACCTGGGTTTAAGCTCTCAACTATTTAGTTAAAAAAAATTAAGTAAACCTACTCTAATTTAGTCACCGCATCATACAATTTTAATTCCCAGTACATCATTGTCTTACACTGAATCTCAGTCGGTATAATATGTGTAAAGCACTCTAGAGACGTAGAGTACGAAGGCTGCACTGATGCTGACGGATGGACTCTGAGCCAGGTTCCCTGGGTCCACGCCTTGCACTTGCCGTTTACCAGCTCTGTGACTCTGGGTTGGCTGTTCTCTTCTGTGCCTCCGTTTTCTCCTTGGTCACATGGAAGTTGTAAGAGTACCTGCTTCGGGGTAGTACTGTGAGGAGTACATGAGATGGTGCAGGTCGAGCGCTCAGCACAGTTACTAACCTGCAGTCAGCACCCAGGGAACGTCAGCTTCAAAAGCCTCCTCCAGTCACCTCTACCTTTGTCAAAAATCAGCACACCTTTCAAAGCTAAACAGATACTTCCTTTATTAAATCCTTTTTTACCCTTTAAGCTCCCGAAACATGACGTATAAGTCATTCTTAAAACACCTCAGGGATTTGACACGTGTATCTCCTTTGTTGGTTTCTAACGCTCTTGAGGATAAAGGGTGTATTGTATTCATCTGTTATTCCCCGTAGTCTTCTGTCACATCACTGTTACACCCCCTCTATCATATCATATATCATGTTGTACTTCTCTACATAGGATGTAACACTATGTAATATTTTTCTTATAATAATGTAGTTTTGCCTATATCACTCAGTTAAACGTAAGCTCTATGGTAGCAAGGACCTTACAAGTGTGTACACGTTTTAGGCTCTCTAATTGCTGAATGGATGGACAATAAGGACTTGAACATTTATCGAATGAATGTATCACATCTGACACTAATATTGGTAGCTCTCTTAGTTATCTATTGCTGCATAAGAAAATTGCCCTAGAACTTAGTGACACAAAACAACGAAAATTGATCACATCGCTGTTTCTGCGGATCGAGAATCTGGGTGTGGCTTGACGGTGTGTCCTGTCTCAAGGTCTCCCACGAAGTCTGCAGTCAGGTGTCACTAGGACTGTAGTGACTGCAGCTGCTCAGAGCACTTTGGGGATGGCTGTTAGCAGCCCTCAGGTCCTCACTGATTGTTGACTGAACACATCAATTCCTTGCTCCATGGGCGACTCACAACATGCAACTTTTTTATATAGAGTGAGCAAGGGAGAGTTGAAGAGAATGAGTTAGACAGAAGTCAGTTGTGATTTCTCATCACTTCTGCCACATTCTTTCATTAGGAGCAAGTCCCTAGAACCAGCTCATGCTTAAGGTGAGGGGATTTCACAAGGATGGACATGAATATCAAGTGGCAGGGACCACTGGGAGCATCTTCAAGGTGGGCCACCACAGTGACCTGCATCATGTGATAAGCCCCATGTAAAGGGGCCTTCTACACCAGGAAGAGCATGGGACTGAGAATGTGAAAACCTGGTATATCACTGTCTATTGCTACATAGTAAATTACTCAGAAGATTAATGGCTGAAAGCAAGAACAATCATTTATTTAGTTCATGAACGTGCGGTCTGGACAAGGTCTGGTGCGGAAGGCCTGTCTCTGCTCCGTGCGGCACCAGCTGAGTCAGCCCTGTTGTTTACCAGAGGGGGTCTGCAGGGCACGCCCTCCAGGTCCTGCGAGGGCTCTTGTCTGTCTGAGATGGTTTCCTCCCTTTCCGTTAAGCCCTCAGAGTCCCTCAGGCCTCACTAGTCTTCTCTTAGAAGTTGTTTGTGTTTTTACTTCAGTTCTGCAGAAGGTTCTTCCAGCTTCAGCCCCCCACCCAGTCACAGATCCAGGGCCATGTCTAGGTGTGTGTTGAAGTAGAGCCCCACTTCCGCACACCAAACTGCATCGGCTGAGTGCAGTGCGCTCCACCAGAGCTTCCTGGGCAGAAACATCATAGTTCTTAAAGAGTCATTTATTTTAAGCTTACAGATCTGAAGTTTGAGTAGGCGTTGGTACAGAAAGCTTGTTTTTTCCACACGGCTCACTCTCAGGACTGGCCGTCACAACGTCTGAGAGCTGGGCACCACAGTTCATCTCTACGTGGGCTTCTCCAGACACTGGGCTTCGCAGTGTGGTTCCAAGAGCAAGGGTCTCAAAAGACAGGAAATGCAAGCAACCGATTTCTTAGGACCTGGGCCTGGACATTGACACTGGCGCACTGCTGCTGTGCTCACAGGACATTTATTTAAGGAAAGGAGCGCAGACTTCAAGTCCCAGTGGGAGAAGTGTCACAGAATTTGGGGTCGTGTTTTAAAATCATCGCACCTGTTTCAGTCCAAAGCACAGTTCTGGGGCACTGACCCACCATATTCCTAAGAAGGCTTACTTTGCTCACCTAAAGTGATTAAACTAGGTGTTTTTAAGGCCCTTTTCTGCTGTAAAATCTGTTTTATAATTTTCCTGTTCATACATCGTTTATACAGTCTAGCCCAGAGTAGGTTCTCAGCTATAATCAGACAGTGTTTGGGTTAAAAAAAATTGATACTCTCTCCTTATTACTCCACTTGAGGAAAAAAAAAAGGTATGAAGTTTGAGTGATACTTACATAATATTTAGAAGATGCAGAAAATCCTCATAGAAAAGGTGTAATATTGTAATGAATGTATTAATGGAGAATGCCAGTTAAAAGGTCAGATATTAAAAAGATGTTTTTAGAAAGGTTTTATCTTATGTATTTAATTTTAATTTAGAGTGTTTATTTTCTTTTTTTATTCTTCTCTTTTCATCATGTATCTCTGTAGTTTGGGGGCTAAAATTTCCATGACACTCCTTTATTTATAGTTTAAAGAAATTCTGTAGGAACCAAGACTTTTTTTTTTAAATTACTATCATCCTTACCACTTATAAAATGAATTTGTCAAATTTAATTTGATTTCATTGTATATTAAATATTGTTCCGAGAAAACATGGCTTGCTACTTTCTATACACCAGTTTATGTTCATTTGTTTATTCTTTCAAGAATTTTTACTTAAAAGAAATTTCCTTTTGGAGAAATAGATTCATTCATTCTGATTCTATCATTCAGTTTTAATAAGATCAAAGAAACAGACATGTCTTAATGAAATGAGTTCATGATACACATAATGTGAATTACACCAACACGGTTTTCCCATCTCACTAATACTAAAAGGTCTTTCACTGTAATACTGTGTATGTAAACTTAACGTGGGCCTTTTCAAAACCACAGTGTCCTCTCGCGTGGCAAAGCAAGTGGGAAGGCCCGGAGGACCCCGTGCAGTACCTGAGAGGCCTTGTGGCCCGCACGCTCGCAATACAGGTAAGGGGGGATTCCTTACCAGTTGCATTGTGTGACTGAATGGCCGCTGTATTTTAAACATGCATGTTGTTGACCATCTTGCTAGCAGCTAGTGAGAATGTTATGATTTTGTACATAAAGCACCATATATTCATTTCTCATTCTATCATCTTTAATTTTACATAGTGCTCTTAAAAAAAAACAGTTCTTTCTGCTTAGTGTGGCTTTTCGTAATTTTTGAGACTTTAGAGAGAAATCTATAGTTTTATTATAGGTGATTCATATAGATGGTGACAGAAACTCATTTATAACTGTGACTAATTGGCTTTAGGGTGTGTTCCCCTCCATCGGGATCTGCTTTTTTTGTTTTTTTCAAACTGAAAAGTTTTTTCAGAGTGATGCAGTCAGGTAACTGAAGGAGAATTGAACAGAGCAAGGAATGATACAGGGGAGAAAGACAGATTGATTTTTTTTTTTTTTAAGGGAATAGCAAATGATACAGGTCAGCTGGTGCATGAGATGTAGCACTTTTTCCTGTGGGATTTTTGCACTGTCTTGCTACCTTCTTCCTCCGCTGCACAGTTAACCTTCATTATCACATCAACTTCTTACGAGTAACTTGATCAGTTTCCTTCTAGATACAGCAGTTCATTCTTTTTTTTTTTTTTCAGTAGTACATATACCTGTCCACATCTTTAACTTTTCCTTTAGCAGAAAACCCTGGTTTTTACAGAGCAAATTCTAGGTATGAAATATGACTACTTGAAAATGCCCACCCTTCCCTTCCACCTACAGATGTGTCTAAGCCCACCCTTATCATTTTTGTTTTAATACAAAAGAAGTTGACCTTCTGCTCTTGAAGGCTCATCCCTAGAGCTTTGTGCTTGATTTCATCTGCTCTCATCTCTTTAGACCCTTCCTCCTGGGGGTCTTGCCTTGTTCTTCTGTATTTTCATTTTTTCCTCTCTTCGTACTCTTTTATCTGCCAGCCTACAAATGGTACTCCTTTGAAGGGGCCAGGAGTCATCTGAATGTTTGCTTGGCTTCTAGTATAATCAATCTCTGGGTTGTAGGATTGTTGAAGAAATTACTGGATCTGAAAATGTGGTTAAAATGAGCAGGTAGAGGGGAACAAGGCAGGGGCTCGGATTTAGCCATCTTTCTATCTGCTGCCTGTATGTCTGGACATAATCTATCCATAAATGCTGAAAGAATGGAGGGAAGGAAGGATGGAGAAGGCAGAAGAGGGAGGACAAATAGTCTTTATCAGTGATCTTAGGAAAACATAGAAATGCTCTGAAGTTCTTGGCATGTTACAACTCATGGCACGGCTGTGATAATTTATGACTTCATATATTTGTCAGTACTGTTTGCTATAGATTATTTTTATAAAGGGCAGAAACTCTTTTTATTTGCAGCAAATGGGTAGCCTTTATTATACTATATGTGTAAGTACACTTAATAATTTTGCTATGTACATATAAAAATAAATGTATTGATACTAAAATTAGTATCTTCAAAGCAGTTTTATATAAATTATTACAATTTTCTAGCATGAGTATTCATACTGAGTGTATTGTATACTAGTCATCAAAACTGAGCATTTTTTCACTGTGTAATTTTCTTAAAAGCTTTATAGGCATTTAGCCTTAATTGTAATGATAAAATACCCTCTTAATCCTCAGGATAATTTTCAGGCTTAACCATAATTTATCCTATTTTTCCAACCAGGGAATATGCAATAATTCATCATATGTATCACCAGTTAACGATATACTTTTTATTGTTTTCCTGCCTTAGTATTTTTTTTTTCAGTTATAAACGTACAAAGATATCCACCTCCCTAAGGTAACCTTTAATGTTTGGGACTCACTCTCCATCTAGCCAAGAGACTTTGATTTCATTTGTGCCTTTTATGTTTCATGTATAACCAGGGCAGCTTGTGAAGTTAGAACAACGTGGCCACCTAGGAGGGAACAAAGGGCTGAGAGTCTTGGGTGGCCAGGGAGAATTAGAAGTACTGTTTTCAGAGATGTGAAAATGGCAGCTTTGGGGTTTTTTTTTTTTTTATGAAAATGTTAGATCAGACTGATTCCATACAGGTGCACAGCAGACTGAGCTAAGTTCCAGCCATAGTTTAAAATCCCAGAGCCTTTCATTTTAGGGCATGACACATAGGAAAACAGAAGCTGTGGAGACTGCTATGTATAGTGCCTGTTTATTACAGGGGTTTTGTGCAAATAAGGTGAGAGTGACTGGGGTCAAGGTGACATTCATTTATTTACCCAGTCAGTCAAACATGTTGTAAGCAGCAGATTTTTGCTAAGCTCTGAGTGAAGTACTGATGATACAATACTTAGTAAATTGATGGTTTCTGCCTCCCAGAATTTAAATTTCTTACATTCATTCATTTAGCAATTAAAAATTCTATCTTGGTACCAAACACTGTGATGAGATTGCGGAATGTAGAATGGTAAACAAGATAGACATACATCGTGCCCCAAGGAACTATCCTTATAGTTTATCAGAAAAAAAATAGGCAACTGAGTAAACAGGCACAGTAGAAGTGAGAAAGGAAATATAGTACTGTGGGAATGAACAGCCGGGGCTCCTAGCCTGCAGGGGACCGGCGAGGTGAGGCTTAAGCTGAAAACTTGGTAGGAATATAGACCAGGGGTGGGGAGAGGGAAGAACGTGCCGGACCAGAGGAAGGGCAGAGGCAAGAGGAAGCCTCGTGCTCTCAGGTAACTAAACGCAGAGCGTAGAGTGCACGGAGGAGGGGGCTTCAGAGATTAGGCTGGAGCAGGAAGATCAGGATGCTGTGCTAAGAATTATATTTGAACACTAATGAACTCATCTACAAAGCAGAAACAGACTCACAGACGTAGTGAACAAACATGATTACCTGGGGGAAGGAGGTGGGAAGGGATAAATTGGGAGTTTGAAATATGCAGATACTAACTACTGTATATAAAATAGATAACAATTTATACTGTACAGCACAGAGAACTATATTCAATACCTTGTAGTAACCTATAATGAAAAAGAATATATATATATGTATATGTATGACTGAAACATGATGCTGTACACCAGAAATTGACAAATTGTGAACTGACTATCCTTTAATTAAAAAAAAAGAATTGTATTTGATCCTAAGGGTGAAAGCGAGCCGTTGCAAGGTATTAAGGAGGGAAAGCAGGTCATGTCTTAGAGGGGTCATTTTGCAACATGGAGAGAGTCTTAGCATGCTGGGTGGTGTAAGGTGGCAGACTGTCCTCTCCATGCGGGCAGTTCAGAGAGAGCCAGAGAACCCCGAGGCACCCCGGGAGTCTCAGCCAGGGAGAGTCCTGCAGGCACCCTGACGTTTATCCTCTGGTCTCCACTCTGCAATCCTTTACAGCAAGGACTTTTTTTTTTTTTTTTTTTTTTGGTATAATTCCACTTTATTTCTAATATGTGGCATACTGTCTGCTGAATAAATGAATGAACAAGTGAATGCACTAGATAGGTTATGGCCTGTTGATACCCTAGAATTATTTTCCTGACTTCAAAGTTTTCTGCTTTTTCTTCAGAAATAAGATCTTCTGAGAGTTTATTTGGTTCCTGAGTTTCACTCTGTCTGCTCCCTGGCCTGCAGAACATCTCCCCAGTATATTCTGATTCTTCTGTGTTGATCATTTAAAATCCTGACATGTTCTCTACCCAGTTCACATATCCATGGGGTCCCCCTTTGCCTTTATAGTTCTTCTGTCTTCATATTTTCAACTTCTCTGCATTGGATCCCTTGACTCTACACCTGCAGTTTTTGTTCCAACCTAGCTCATGAGTCAGTTCTTTCTAAGGATGTGCAGACCTTCATCTCTAGCATCCAGTTAGTCTTGGGTACGTGAAGCAGACCCAGTATTCTAGACACGTCTAGCGGGCTCCTGAATTCCCCACACCGCACTCGTACTGCTAACCCAGCCTGGAGTGCCTGTGTCAGTGGCAAGCCTTCATGCTCGTTTTTCAGGACTGAGCTGCTTCTTAGGTTCCATGTCTTTTGTTTTAAACTTGATAGTGGCTTCTTGAACTCCACCCAATATCCTGGCCTAACTCAAGCCAGTGGCTGGTACACCTGTACACTACCAAATCTTGCTACCCTTCCTTCTCATGATGGAACTTTGTTGTTTGTAGCGACTATTAAGAATTTTGAAGCCTGGGGAGATCTCAACAATAAATAAATTAGTTATTCTTGTTATTTTCATTCAGCGTGACATATGAACTATCCTTAGAGTTTATCAGGAAAGACAACTAAACAAACCACAAGAATCAAAATAATAAGGGAAGTACTACCCTAGGGGTAAACAGAAGCACCGCAGCCTGGAGTCACGCGGTGCCGTCCCCGCTCCTGCAGCGGCCCGGGTTAACTCTGAGCTGGGCACTGGGTGGTGGACAGACAAAGCCCCCCTTCTGCCAGGGGTGCTAATATTGCGTTTCTTCCTTCCAAGCCCCGCCACCTTGCAGTGCTGCGAAGCACGTTTCCCTGGGGTAGACGTCAGCCCCTGCGCCTCCCTCACTCTTGTTTTTCCCTAAGAGTCTTTTCAGATGCTGCTCCCTGTCTTCTGCTCAGATGTTCAGGCACAGCTTTTAGCATGTCTGCTGAGATGCTCATTGTGACCTTAGTTACTGCAGTTTAACTTTTAACTTTTTACTTGCGCTTTACTTCTGTTGCCCACTACAATGAGACCAGTTCTTCACTGGAAAAACTCTGGGAGCCCTTGGTTCTTCCCGTGTAACCCAGACTGTGTCTAGTAAGTCAGGCGGCATTTCTAGGTCTAGAACTGCATCTCATTGTGCCCTTTGTGGGTTCATCTAAGTAGCTCTTCTCACGTCCCTAGCATTAAATGTTCTTGCTCCCTGTATTTCGGCTTCAGATCACTTTTTCTTTCGGTGCACTACTTCAAACATATATTCCAACTTTTTAAATGATCAATGAAGGATAGAAATTAAAAATGAATACTTACAAGAACTGAGCAAATTTTGGATGTCAGGCATACATGCGGCATCTAGTGATACTTGTGACCTGTGAGGTGGGTATCATTATTTCCATTTTTAACAACGGGCAAAGGAAAACCCCAAATTCAAGTATAGTCAAATAGTTCACAAAATGTATATGTGAAGTGACAGAGCTCACACAGAAGTGCTCTTTCTGTAATAACGCGTCAGAGTTGTTGATCATACCTACCAGCAACATTTTTAAAAGATGATCACTCTTTCCCCCTTGAACCTTTTATGACTTGGCCTCCGGGCCACCACACACACTTTGTCTTCTCATCTGTCTCCTTCTCTGGCTTTTCTCCCTCATCTCTAATTGGATTCCCTACAGCTTTTCTACTGATCTCATGACTTTTAAATTTTTAAACCGTCTAAACTTTGTTTATTCTCACATTTATAGCTCCAGCCCAGTCTTCTCCCCTAACCTCACTGTGTACTCAGTGTTTCCACTTACATGTTTAGTGAACATCTCAAACTTAACGTATTCAAAACTGGATCCCTGCCCTTTGCTGTAAAACTTGTGCTATCCACAGTCACTCCCATAAAAGTAGGTGACAGCTTCAACCTTCTGTGGCATCGGCCCACAGTCGTGGAATCATTAGGTTTTTTTATAATGTATACACGTACATATATTCCTATTTGCTTGAGTAAATCTTTTTTTTTTTAAATTGAAGTATAGTCAGTTACAATGTGTCAGTTTCTGGTCTATAGCATCATGTTTCAGAATACTTTTTTTTTTTTAATGTAGGTACTAGGGGTTGAACCCAGGACCTCCTGCATGCTCAACACACACTCTTACAACTGAGTTATATACCCTCTCCCCTTCGGAATCATTGTTAACGCTGCTTCTCTCATACGCTGCACCCATTCAACCAGAAAAAATTATTTTGGTGGTATGTTGACAGTATATTCAGAGACACCTCTCCCCCCTTTCACTGCTTCTGCCCTGAATGAAGTCATCACTAGTGCAGCTGCCGCCTCACTCGTCCTGCCTCCACCCTGGTCCCCTTTCTGGTCAGTTCTCAACCCAGCAGTCTAACTATTCCAGTGAAAGTGGAATTAGATTATATCACTCCTCTCTTGGAAATAGCCCACGATGTCTCATCTCCTCCAGAGTGACAAAATCCTTACAGCCGCCTGTGAGTTAGGATTTGACCCATTTCCTCTCCTCCTCTTTGCTCCCTAAAGCTTTCTGTTCCAGCCATGCTGGTCTCCCTGCTGTTCAGTGAGCAACCGGCTCGTCCCCTCAGAGGATGCTTTTTTCTCTACCCAGAATGCTCTCCCCCATATATATGCAAGGAAGTTGTTTTTTGTTTGTTTGTTTTGGGGTTTTTTTTTAAAGGAAGTTTCTTGATCTCCTTCAGGTCTTTGCTGCAACATCACCTTCTCAGTGAGGCCTTCCCTGATCATCTGATTTCAAATTGCAACCCTTCCCCTTCCTTGATACTTTTTATCCTCTTTCCCTTTTTGACTTTTCTCTGTAGCCAATATCGCGGAGTACTCTACGTATTTTACTTACCTACTTATTTTATTTATGTATGTTATGTATTTATTTCGTATTCCTCCACACTAAAATGGAAGCTTGATAAGGGCAGAGAATTTTGCCCGTTTCTGCTCTATGCAAGCATGTAGGGCAGTGGCTCACAAAAGGAGGTTTTGCAATAAATATCTGTTGATTGAATGAATGATTCAGTTATTCTCAAGCAAAGTGACATAACTCTCTTTCATGGTCTCCTGAGATGTATTTTGTAGTTTCCATGATACATTCCTGAGATTTTTATCCTCTGTCTAAATCTGCCCAATCAACACTGTAGTTTAACTTTATACTCTACCACCTAACATTTGAAGACTTGTTTCAGTTTTCTCTTACAATCCCAGACTTTAAAAGTAATCTTATTTAAGTTACATTGTTTACTTTTTATTCAATTTCTGAGGTTTCTTCATCTGTTTGGAAGGTTCTGCAGTACTTTTCATTCCTGAGAAGGAAAACCCTGTTTCTCTAACTCATTTTAGTAACTTTCAGTCATTACTGCCATGTTCTGCACATCCTAGGAACTCAGTGAAATTATTCAGAGGAGATCTTACATAAACAAAATTGAGAAAGGAGTCTGTCTGTGGTCTAAAACCTCCAGCATCCCTATTTTTATGTACTATACTCAGCTAGAAGAGTTACCTTATGGATTTTTAAATTATATGTATTCATTAATTTATTCATCATTCAGTGAATATTTATTGAGCTTTTATCATGTGCCAGTCACTGTTCTAGGTGGCAGAAATACACAGTAGTGAGGAAAACATGAAACTCCTACCAACAGGAATCTCTACATTTAGTGAAGGAGATAGATAATAAATGAATATATTAAATTAGAATTGCATAGGAAAGAATATCTTGGCCAGAGTCCTGAGATTTAGGATTACTATGTAGCCAAACTTTAAATTGGATTATTGTGATCATAGAATAAATTTAGGGCAGAGTATGTCTGATATTTCATTCAATAAAATGTTGCTATTGGTATAGCATAGTATTACAGAATTTTAGGAGTCAAATTTTGTACAGGTCACTGTCAAACACTGATAAATTGTGCCTATGGTCAGCTGTCCTGTACATTTGGGATACTTCACAGTAGTCTCTGGTCTATGCTGATCTGCAGTTTTATAGAAGCAATCCTATAAAACATAGTATTTGTACTGCTTGCAGAAGATGGATCTTGGCTCTAGAAATATGGCAGTATAGCAACATAATTGGCTTTCAAGATAACAGAATCTTCCCTGATTTTTTACCTGCATCTCAGCTTTAATCACACGCATACCAATTTCCGCAGCTCCCTGGAGTATCATAGTAAGAGGATCTTCACGGGAGAAAACACATAGAGAATTTAAATTCGTAAAGCAAGTTTGGTTTCTCGAAGAATCAGCAGGTTCTAGCAAATAAATTATCTTCCCTGCAAGTAACCAGTGGTTGTCAGTAATATCTACCACGTTAGTACCCTTATTTTCAAACTGTTTCAAGCTTTCTTTGGTTCATGCAGCCGTTTTTACCATTTCAAGGCTTCTATTACATCTTGCTTGAACATCGTTTATTAGCATATAACAAGACAATTGCAAAATGTCTCCTATTTCACGTAGTTTTATCTTTCACTAAAGAACAATAAAAGCAGTTGACAGTTTCCCTGCTATGGACAATAAATCTGTCCTATCAAATACTGTTATTTCTGAAAAGACAGTGGGAGGTTGTGAACAAAACATCATGTCCTTTTGATTCCTAAATCAGTCATAGCCTTTACCACATTTGTTACATCATTAATGATAATTGTATGCTGGTTTTCCATTCTGTAATATATCTTCTCAGATTCTCTTTGTTGTTAGCTGTTTGCAACAGAAAACTCTTTACATGCAAGGAAAGCAGTGGTTGGTTTCGGTGTTAATTTATATGTTGTCACACTTTAAAAGGACTTTGGGATGTAAATGCTCACCTAATTGTCTTTTGCACATGATATTAGACTACTTGGTGATATTGCCAGTAGTACCAACTTGTTTGTATACAGTGAAAATAGTTTAGAAAATATATGTTTTCTATGAAGACCCTTGAACATAAGATTGATAGCTTCAAGAAATCTCAAAACTCCTTATGCTTCCTGTCCTGAAAATGACTCGTAGTCTACAGCAATGATTTTTATTAAGCTTTTTTTTTTAAGCTCCACGAATTCAAAACCTCAATGAATAATTGGTCCTAAATAAGCATTCCTTTTAATGTCTATTGTTTTGAAATTGTGTAAGTGAGAAAATAAATCTTTGGTATATCTGTTGATATTTTTTATTTCTTCCTGGCTCAGTCTTGGGAGATTGTGCCCTTCTAAGAATTTGTCCATTTCTTCTAGGTTGTCCATTTTATTTGCATATGGTTGCTCATAGTAGCCTCTTAAGATCCTTTGTATTTTTGTGATGTTGGTTATAACTTCTTTTTCATTCCTGATTGTATTCATTTTGGCCCTCCCCTTGTTTTTCTTGATGTATCTGGCCAATATTTATCAATTTTGTTTATTTTTTCAAAGAACTAGCATCACTTTTATTGATCTTCTCTATTCTTTTTTTTTTTTTTTTTTTTTTTTTTTTTAGTCTCTATTGCCTTTATTTCTGTTTTGATTTTTTACGATTTCTTTCCTTCTACTAACTTAGGGGCTTGTTGGTTCTTCCTTCTCTAGTTGCTTTAGGTGTAAGATTAGGTTATTTATTTGAGATTTTTCTTGTTTCCTGAGGTAAATTTGTATCGCTGTAGGCGTCCCTCTTAGAACTGCTTTTGCTGTGTCCTAAAGAAGTTTTGGATTGTCATGTTTTTGTTTTGATTTTTCTCTAGGTATTTTTTTGATTTCTTCTTTGATTTCTTTGATTTGTTTTCTAGTAGAATATTATTTAGCATCCATTTTTTTTTGCAGTTTTCTTCTTGTAGTTGACTTGTAATCTCATAGTGTTATGCTCAGAAAAGATGCTTGATATGATTTTAATATTTTTTTAATTTGCCAAGTCTTGCTTTGTGGCCCAGCATGTGATCTGTCCTGGAGAATGCTCCATGTGCACTTGAAAAGAATGTGTATTCTGCTACTTTTGGATGGAATGCTCTATAAATATCATTTAAGTCCAGCTGGCCTACTGTGTCATTTATGGCCTGTGTTTCCTTATTAATTTTTCTGTCTGGATGACCTGTCCATTGATGTAACTGGGTTGTTAAAATCTTCCACTATTATTGTGTTACTGTCAATTTCTCCCTTTATGTCCGTTAACAATTACTTTATGTATTGCAGTGCTCCTATGTTGGGTGCATATGTATTTATAATTGTTATATCTTCTTGGATTGATCCCTTGATCATTATGTAGTGTCCTTCTTTGTCTCTTGTAACAGTCTTTATTTTGTCTGATACAGCTTTTTGTCTTGTTTTCCTTCATTTGGAACATATTCCTCTTTCTCCACGTTTTGCCTGATTCTCTGCATTTATTTCTGTGTGTTAGGTAGGTTGGTTACGTTTTCCCATCTTGGAGACGTAGATGTAGATGTTCTGTGGGGCCCAAAACAGATACCCCTCTGGTCACTAGAGCTATGTGCTCTAGGGGCACCCGCTGTGTGGGCTGCCTGGGCCCTTCTGCTGTGTTGTGGCCAATTACTGTGGGTGCACTGGTATGCGAGGTTGACCCCTGGCCTGGTTGGCTGCCAGGCCCTACCTCCGGCAGTGGCAGTGTCGGTCTGCTGGTGAGCAGGACCTGGTCCTCGCACAGGTGACTGTGCTGCACAGCGGGTCCTGGTACTGATGGCAGCTGCTGGTGACACGTAATCTTCCGGCACTAATAGGCAGGAGGGAGGACTCCAAAATGGAGCTTGCCAGCACCTGTGCCTCAGGGTAGAATGAGCACGCCAGCATGGCTGCTGCCAGCGTCTGTGTCCCCAGGGCATGTCCCATGTGCCTCTTGCCTGTCCAGGAGGCTCTCCAAGGTCAGCAGTGTGTCCAACAGCCTCCTTTCTAATCGCTGTCTGTCTGCTGGGACTTGGCGTGTGGGAGATTCTGTGCGTGCCCTTTCAGAACACAGTCTTGTTTCCTACAGCCCTCCGGCTCCTCCACATGCAAGCCCTGCTTGAAAGCCAGGTGTTTGGGTGCTCATCTTCCCCAGGCCAGGCCCCCAGGCTGAGAAGCCCGATGTGGGGCCGCACCCCTCCCTCCTCTGGCAAAACCTCTGCAGTGGTGATTATTTTCCCACTTCCAGGTCACCTGCGTGTTGAAGCGGGTCTCGGCTAAACTGCATCTCCACCCCTCCTACCTGTCCTGTGGTTCCTTCTTTACACCTTTAGTTGTGGGAAATCTCTTCTGCTGGTCTTCAGGTCGTTCTCATAAACAGTTACTCTTTAAGTAGTTGAAATTTTGATGTGCCTCTGGGAGGAGCTGAGCTCAGCATCTTCCTCATCTCCCATCTTGGCCCTGGGGCTGTAACTAAGTTTTTTTAAGCAATGAGGAATATATAACATGCTTTCAGGTTTTATAAACACCTAGGTTTGCTGTGAAGGTTTAGTTTCTTTTGTGTATCTCATTCATTTGAAGAAGGTTTTTTGGTTTGTTCCATCTCTTATTTTGTTAGCTCAAGGTTTGTTTTGGGGTTTTTATTTTGACATTTTTGGCAAATATTTTGCCAGATATTTTTTACAATCCAGGTAATATCCTATAAGATGGGGCTCAAAGTACTGTGAATTTTTTGTTTTCACTTTTTATATTACCTGCAATTACCTGATAAATCCTGAGAGGACAAACTAGTCTTTTAACACACCAGAAGCAGGATTATAAAGAATGCCTAGTAAGTAACAGGTCACTTATAGAACTGGAAATCTTTCAGAAATGGGTTTTTTTTCATCCCCATGGAGGCAAGGTGTGTTCAGTATACTAAAGGTTAAAATAAGAAAAAAATATTAACTTTATCTGGAAAAATTAGGATATTAATTTTAAAGAAATAAACTAAAGCAGAGAGCTTACTATATCACTTACAGTGTTTTCCACTGGAATGAAAATGTATGTTCATGTTATGCATATGTTTTTCTACAATGTCATTTAGCAATATCAAGTTCTGTTCATAAATTAGTATGTGGAGAAATTTTCTACTCTAATTAGTACTGTTTCTAAAAAGACAGCTTATAGGTAAATGTCATCTCATCTCCCTATGGCTCCAGACCCACGGGTGGGTAATCTGGGGCATTCTTATTGTACAAGATGGTTAGCATCTTCATGGGGAATTTAGAATGATAAATGTTAAATTACCATAAAAACAAGGTCTCATTTCCAAACATGGCTTCTGTGCCTTAATAGGGGAAATGTAAATGATTGAGAAGTCTTATCAGTTCTGCCAGGGAACTGGATCCACAGTGGGAGAAGTCAAAGCAAAGACAGATTTCTTATTGTTTAGGTAGTTTTCAGCATATCTCTAGATCTGATGGAGTTGTGAATGGCCAAGAACATCAAATTTTCTTTATGAGCATATGTTGAAGCCCCTCTTAAAACCAACACTTACTTCTTTCATCCAAAGTTGTTTAGTTCAGATAAACTGCCTAAAACATGGAAATGGAGAAATGAAAATTTAGCTTCTTAGACAATTTATTATGAAAAACCTTCAGAAAAGCAACACATTGAAACCCTTCAGAAAAACTGCAACGTTTTCCATAGGGAAAAATACAGCTGTTGATTTATCTTGACCATAGTTTCTTCTTTTTCTTTCTTAATTCCTCTCAATAGCATATAAAGCTCTAGATATGAAGGTAAAATATATTTTAAAAGTGAGCCGTGTTAAAGTGGTAGAAGTAGGGAAGACACCTTTGGCGTGGTGGCATCTGAACAGGGACCTATAGAAGGTGAGAAAGCTGCCCTGCAAAGTGATGCCTGCTAGAAGAGAGTTTTCGGCAGGTGGAACAGCAAGTACTCTGAGACAGAAGGGTTTTTTTGAGAAAGGGAAGTCGGTGTGACTCTGGATGGAAAGTAAACAAGGAAAAGGTGGTCCGAGAAGTAAAAGGTTAGAATGGTATGGCTGAGGGGAGAGGTTGGAGTTGGGGTGGGGGCAGACAGTGAAGGCCTTGTATGTTACTGCAGGGACTTTCTCCTTTTAAAATCAACATTATCAGTTGGTATGAAGGACATAGGAACATTTTGCTATAAACTGTATGATAGGATTACTAGTCAAATGCATTAAGATATTAATGCAAACACACTAGGTTTTTTTTAACTTTTTTAATTGAGTTATAGTCATTTTACAATCTTCTGTCAAATTATATATATTATATGTTATATTATATATATAATATATACATTATAGAGAGAGCACAATTTTTCAGTTATACCTGAACATACAGTATATTCATTGCCACATTTTTTTTCGCTGTGAGCTACCACAAGATCTTGTATATATTTCCCTCTGCTACACAGTATAATCTTGTTTATCTATTCTGCATATGCCGGTCAGTATCTACAAATTTTGAACTCCCAGTCTGTCCCTTCCCACCCTCTCCCCCTTCGCAACCACAAGTTTGTATTCTTTGTCTATGAGTCTGTTTCTGTTTTGTATTTATGTTCTTTTTTTTTTAGATTCCATGTATGAGCGATCTCATATGGTATTTTTCTTTCTCTTTCTGGCTTTCTTCACTTAGCTTGACATTCTCCAGGAACATCCATGTTGCTGCATATGGCATTATGTTGTCAGTTTTTATGGCTGAATGGTATTCCATTGTATAAATATACCATATCTTGTTTATCCAGTCATCTGTTGAAGGACATTTAGGCTGTTTCCATGTCATGGCTATTGTAAATAGTGCTGCTGTGAACATTGGGGTGCAGGTATCATTTTGAAGTAGGGTTCCTTCTGGATATATGCCCAGGAGCGGGATTCCTTGGTCATATGGTAAGTCTGTTCATAGTCTTTTGAGGAATCTCCATACTGTTTTCCACAGTGGCTGCACTAAACTGCATTCCCACCAGCAGTGTAGGAGGATTCCCCTTTCTCCACAGCCTCTCCAGCATTTGTCATTTGTGGACTTTTGAATGATGGCCATTCTGACTGGTGTGAGGTGATACCTCATCATAGTTTTAATTTGCCTTTCTCTGGTAATTAGTGATATTGAGCATTTTTTCATGTGCCTATTGATCATTTGTATTTCTTCCTTGGAGAATTGCTTGTTTAGGTGGTCTGCCCATTTTTGGATTGGGTTGTTTGTGTTTTTCTTAAGTCATATGAGCTGCTTATATATTCTGGAAATCAAGCCTTTGTTGGTTTCATCATTTGCAGAAATTTTTTCCCATTCTGTAGTTGTCATTTTGTTTTACTTACGGCTTCCTTTGCTGTGCAGAAACTTGTAAGTTTAATTAGGTACCATTTGTTTATTCTTGCTTTTATTTCTATTGCTTGGGTAGACTACCCTAGGAGAACAATTTTGAGATGTATGTGAGATAATGTTTTGCCTATATTTTCTTCTAGGAGGTTTATTGTATCCTGTCTTATGTTTAAGTCTTTGATCCATCCTGAGTTTATTTTTGTGTATGGTGTAAGGGAGTGTTCTAACTTCACTGAATTACATGCTGCTGTCCAGTTTTCCCAACACCATTTGCTGAAAAGACTGTCTTTATTCCATTGTATATTCTTGCCTCCTTTGTCGAAGATGAGTTGACCAAAAGTTTGTGGGTTCATTTCTGGACTCTCCGTTCTGTTCCATTGGTCTTTATGTCTGTTTTTGTACCAATACCATGCTGTCTTGATGACTGTAGCTCTATAGTATTGTCTGAAGTCTGGGAGAGTTATTCCTCCAGCCTTTCTTTTTCTTCAGTAATGCTTTGGCCATTCTAGGTCTTTTGTGGTTCCATATAAATTTTATTATGATTTGTTCTAGTTCTGTGAAATATGTCCTGGGTAATTTGATAGGGATTGCATTAAATCTGTAGATTGCCTTGGGCAGTGTGACCATTTTAACAATATTGATTCTTCCAATCCAGGAGCATGGGGTATCTTTCCATTTTTTAAAGTCTTCTTTCATTTCCTTCATCAATGGTTTATAGTTTTCTGTGTATAATTCTTTCACCTCCTTGGTTAGATTTATTCCTAGGTATTTTATTACTTTGGGTGCTATTTTAAAGGGGATTGTTTCTTTACTTTCTTTTTCTGTTGATTCATTGTTAGTGTAAAGAAATGAAACTGATTTTTGAATGTTAATCTTGTAACCTGCTACCTTGCTGAATTCTTCGATCAGCTCTAGTAGTTTTTGTGTGGCCCTTTTAGGGTTTTCTATATACAGTATCATGTCATCTGCATGTAGTGACACTTTACCTCTTCTTTTCCAATTTGGATCCCTTTTATTTCTCTCTCTTGCCTGATTGCTGTGGCTAGGACTTCCAAGACTATGTTGAATAGGAGCAGTGATAGTGGGCATCCTTGTCTTGTCCCAGATTTTAGTGGGAAGCTTTTGAGTTTTTCACCGCTGAGTACTATGGTGGCTGTAGGTTTGTCATATATAGCTTTTATTATGGTGAGATATGTTCCCTCTATACCCGCTTTGGTGAGAGTTTTTATCATAAATGGGTGTTGAATTTTATCGAAAGCTTTTTCTGCATCTATTGAGATGATCATGTTTTTGTCCTTTCTCTTGTTGTTGTGATGTATTACATTGATTTGCATATGTTGAACCACCCTTGTGTCCCTGGGATGAACCCCACTTGATCATGATGTATAATCTTTTTTATGTGCTGTTGTATTCTATTTGCTAATATTTTGGTAAGGATTTTTGCATCTATGTTCATCAGTGATATTGGTCTGTAATTCTCTTTTTTGGTAGTGTCTTTGCCTGGTTTGGGTATCAGGTGGCTTCATAAATAAGTTTGGGAGTATTCCCTCCATTTCAGTCTTCTGAAAGAGTTTGAAAAGTACTGGTATGAGTTCTTCCTTGTATGTTTGGTAGAATTCCCTGGTGAAGCCGTCCAGTCCTGGACTTTTATTTGTAAGGAGGTTTTTTATTGCTAGTTTAATTTCATTTCTAGTGATCAGTTTGTTCAAGTGGTCAGTTTCTTCTTGATTCAGTCTTGGTGGACTGTATGTTTCCAGAAACTTGTCCGTCTCCTCTAGGTTATCCATTTTGGTTTCATATAGTTTTTCTTAGTATTTTTGTATTATATTCTGTATTTCTATGTTATTTGTTGTAATTTCTCCATTTTCCTTTCATATTTTGCTTATTTGTGCTATTTTTTCTTTATGAGTTTGGCCAGAAGTTTGTCGAGTTTATTTACTCTTTCAAAAAAACAGCTTTTGGTTTGATATATTTTTTTCTATTTTTTTTTAATCTCTATTTTATTTATTTCTTCCCTGATCTTTATTATTTCCTTCCTTCTGCTGACTTTTGGGTTTTTTTATTCTTCTTTTCTAATTCTTCTAGTTGGTGGGTTAGATTGTTTATTTGAGGTTGTTCTTTTTTGAGGAAGGCCTGTATCGCTATAAACTTCCCTCTTAGCACTGCCTTTGCTGTGTCCCATAGATTTTGTGTGGTTGGCGAACACACTAGTTTTGGAAATTTTAATTTATCCTATTCTAGACCTGGCTGAAGATATAAATGCTTAGGTGGATAGGAGAGTGTTACAGTACATAAAACATAGCCTTTCTACACAATAATAAATTAAATAAACAATTTTTCCTAGACTTCATAAATCATGCAAAATGAATTACTGAGTAAATGAGAATTCTGAAACTTTTTAATAGCCATTACTGTGGTACCATCTCTGTGTACCAGCTGAAATAACAGACTGATTCAGAAATCATCAATAAGCCATCTGTTTCTTAAGGCACATTAGCAGCTGCAGGAAGTGTTACAGAGAAACAAATCACTTAAGTCTGCCTTGTTTATCACCTGGCTCCAACACTAACTGTGTGACTTTGGGCAAGATCTTTAAGCTTACCATGCCTCCATTTTCTGATTATAAAACGGAGATATTAATACCAGCTTTCAGGATTGTAGTAACCATGATATTAGAAGGCATACAGTAAGGTTTGCACAAGAATTTGTTTCTGTTATTCCTTCCAAATGGCAATTTTTAATTATACTCATCAAATATACTTTATTATGATATATATTTCTCCTAGTGGAGTAAAAATTGATTTCTAAAATGGCAAGTGAGTAGAAAGACTATTTAAAAACACCTTTTAATAGAAAATTATTTTTTTCCTGGACATTATCCTCCACTATAATACTTGATTCAGTAAGGTGACAAATTCACTGTTGAGTCTGCAACCCTAGTTCTGTTTATATTGTCAAGACTTGGTAACCCCAGGGACTCTGAAATAGACCCAGATGCGCAGTATCTCCTGAGCAAACTTTGAGGGATGGGTCATCACTAAACGTGGTAGTACAAACTTAAACACCATAAATATGGAGTTAAATTTTCATAATTTAGACTTTTTATTTGGACTAGGTATCTGCCAACAAAAGGTTGGGCAAAAAAGCTTTTTTATGATGGATGGATATTATGTCAGAAAGTATAACAGATTTCACAATGTACAGTGGGAATCTTTTTTTCCCTAGGCACCATTTCAAAGCATCTGGAAATTGTATAACTTCCTCATTGATAATGACTTCTGCATAATTATTCTTTAATAGATTTCTTTGTGTTTCAAGTTTACAAAGTTTTTAAATGTGTTTGTATACCCCTCCCCCAGAACTGGGTAGAGAGAGCTGAAAAACAGGCTCTTCTTTCCGATACACTTGACCTATCAGAACTCTTCCATCCGGACACATTTCTCAATGCTCTTCGCCAGGAAACGGCAAGGTAAATAAAAATAAATACTTCACTTATTTGTCTGAGAGAGTAATTATACTTTGATTTATTTACTTTTGATTGTCAGGAAATAAATCTGTTGTTGACTCTAGATAGTTGTATTATTTCTTACTACTTGACTTTTTAATAATACAGTTACCGGATAGTTTAAAAAGCATTGCTTTCCATTGTGATGTGTTTTTATTAGAATTGAAAAGGGTAAACTTTAATTTTTTTTAGTTTTGGTCATTTATCAAGACCTGTTTTTTCTAATATGGTAGGTGGAAGTCAAATGGAGCTATTTATTTGTTTTAGTTGAAGTACAGTCAGTTACAATGTTTCAATTTCTGGCGTGTAGGACAATGTCCCAGTCATGCATATACATACATGTATTCGTTTTCATATTATTTTTCCTTAAAGGATATTACAAGATATTGAATATAGTTCTTTGTGCCCTACAGAAGAAATTTGTTTTTTAATCTATTTTTATATATAGTGACTAACATTTGCAAACCTCAAACTCCCAAATTTATCCCTTCCTACCCGCTTTCCCCAGTAACCATAAGATTGTTTACTATGTCTGTGAGTCTGTTTCTGTTTTGTAGATAAGTTCATTAGTGTCCCTTTTTTAGATTCCACATGAGTGATACCATATGGTATTTTTCTTTCTCTTTCTGGCTTACTTCACTTAGAATGACAATCTCCAGTTCCATCCATATTGCTGCAAATGACATTTTTTTTCTTTTTATGGCTGAGTAGTGTTCCATTGTATAAATATACAACAACTTCTATATCAAGTCAAATGGAGCAATTTAAATTTAAGTGATTTAAATAGGAGTAATGAGATCAAGTTGATAGAGTAATAAGAGGATGTGGAGTTCACCTCCCCCCATGAACGCATCAAAAACACATGTACATGTGGACCAATTCTTACTGAAAACTAACTGGAAAATGGCAGAAGGATTCCTATACAAGTGAAGCTATAAGAAAGACACACATGTAATTGAGGAGGAACTGAAAAGAAAAGTGATTGATTCAGGACCTTGCCCCTGTGAGGGGATTCAGAGGAAAAGGGCAATTACTGGGAAGGATTCTCACCTTGGGGAGTAAGCACGTCAAGTCACAGGCTGTGCATCCCAGTGCTGGAATCCTTTGCAGAGGAGACAAGCCCCCTTTACTAGTTGGAGCACTGTTGGGATAGGTAGGATGAATAATAAAGACTGAGCTTCACTTAAAAGGAGCTCATACCCACTGGCTAGCACCTGGGGAAAGGGGGGAAGAGGTCTCTTCTTGGGGCTGCTGGGTTTCCCACAACCACATCATCATGTGCTCCAGCCCAAGCTAAGCAGGCACTCTGGCCCAACTCAGTCCATGCCACAGCATGGCAGTGGATCTGGAGGGGCCACAGCCAGGGAAAAGACTAGACTCTGGGCTATGTCTGAGTGGAAGCACAGATGCCTGCACAGGCAGCACACTGGATTACTGTATGCACATGGGCCTCACTTGCTTCAGCACTCCCCTCGTGGGACAAAGTTCCTGGTATGGGGAGAGGAAAAAACACATGCTTAAAGGGAGCAGAGCAGCTTCAGCCTGATGCACAAAGCTTCTGCTCCAGTAACATGGGCTCAGACCTCACCCCTGACAGCACAGTAATGGCCACTGAGCAGAGATGAAGTTCTGCCTCATATGCTGTGCCAGCTCTAGCTCCTCCATCTTCAACCCCACCCCTGCCAAGGTTACAGCTGCCAGCATACTCAAAGGAAAGACATGATGGCATCCACATCAAATCCAGATCTCCTGCCAAAGGCATTGGGCACACCTAGTCTTCATAGAGACGGTCCCACATAAGAACACCCCTTCAAGACTGCAATAAGTACTGGTTTCACCTAACGTCATACAGGCAGAGAAAATTAGGTAAAATGAGAAGGCAGAGGACCTACTCTCAACTGAAACTGAGAGAAAACCTGTGAGAAAATAAATAATGAAACAGAAGTAAACAATTTACTAGGTAAAGAATTAAAAACAATGGTAATGAAAGTTTTAACTGAATGAGGGAAAAGAATCAGTCATTTTAACGAGGAACTAGAAAATATAAAGACCCAGTCAAAAATAAATAATTTAATAACTGAAATAAAAAACACATTAGAAGCAGACTAAGTGAGCCAGAAGAACACATAAATGATTTGGAAAATAGAATAATGGAAATCATCCAATCAGAACACCAGCAAGAAAAGCAAATTAAAAAAAAAAATGAAAACATCTAAGAGATCAAAAAGACCTCTCAGATAATATTAAATATCCCAACATTCACATTAAAAGTGTTCCAGAAGGAGAAGAGAGAAGCAGAATGAAAATGTATTTGATGAAATTATGGCTGACAACTTCCCAAACCTAAATAAGGAAACAGATATCCAGGTGCTGGAAGCACAGAGGGTTTCAAACAAGATGAACCCAAACAGACCCACATGAAGATATGTCATGATTAAAACGACAAAAGTTAAAGAGAGAATACTAAAGGCAGCAAGAGAAAAATAAAGAATCATGTACAAGAGAATCCCCATAAGACTGTATCAACTGATTTCTCTGCAGAAACTTTGCAGGCAAAAGTGAGTGATATGATACACTCAAAGCCCTGAAAGAGAAAAACCTGCAACCTAGGATGCTGTACCCAACAAGATTATCAGTTAGAAGGGGAGAGAAAATTTCTCAGATAAGCAAAAACTAAAAGAATGTATCAATTCTAAACCTACCCTAAAAGAACTATTAAGATATTCTCTAAATGGAAAATAAGTAAGAATCTATAGGAAAGGGACAGTCCCAACAGGAAAAGTAAATATATAGTAAGAGTTGAAAGTCAATTAAATATGTCAGTATATAGATTGAAAGGTAAAAAAGTGAGAAAGCAGCTTTAACTGCAATGAACAGCTAAGGGATAAGCATGCAAATATAAAATATGACATCAAAACACAAAATGTAGAGAAGGGGAGTAAAACATGTAGATCTTTTAGAGTTGGTTTAAACTTAAATAACTATCAATTTTAATCAATTGAATATAATTATGGGTCAACACACATGAACCCCATGTTAACCACAAATCAAAAATCTACAAGAGACACACAAAAACCAGAAAGAAAGGAGCAGAAGCAGAGTACTAAAGAAAATCATCAGACCACCAGGGGAGAAGCAGAAAGAAGTAAACAAGGAATAACTACAATAACAACTAGAAAACAAGTAATAACATGGCAGTAAGTACTTACCTAGCAATAATTTATTTAAATGTCAATGGACTAAATGCTCCAATAAAAAGAAATAGGATGGCTGATTGGATAAAAAAATAAACAAGCCCATCACTATGCTACCTACAGGTGACTTACTTTAGGGCTAAAGACACCCAGACTGAAAGTGAGGGGGTAGAAAAAGATACTTCATGCAAACAGAAAACATGAAAGCTGGGGTAGCAATACTCATATCAGACAAAATGGACTTTTCTAAAAAAGGCTATACTGGAAGACAAAGACAGGCATTATATATGATAGAGGGATAGTATAAGAAGGGGATATTACACTCCTTAACATATATGCACCTAATACAGGAGCACCTAAATATATAAAGCAAATACTAACAGACATTAAGGAATAAATTGACAATAAGACAATATTACTAGGAGACTTCAGCACCCCGCTGACATCAATGGACAGATCATCCAGACAGAAAATGAGTGAGAAAACAGAGGTCTTAAATGACAAAATAGACCAGTTGGAATTAACTGATATCTACAGGACATTATATCCAAAAACAGCAGAATGAACCTTTTTTTCAAGTGCACACAGAACATTCTCCTAGATAGATCACATGCTAGGCCACAAAACAAATGTCAGCATATTTAAGAGGATAGCGATTATATCAAGCATTTTTTCTCACCACAAGAATATGAAACTAGAAATCAACTAAAGAAATAAAAATGGGAAAAGAGCAAACACATAGAAACTAAAACACATAGAGACTAAACAACATGCTACTAAAAAAAACCAGTGAGGAAATCAGAAAATACCTTGAGATAAAAGCAAATGTAAACACAACATTCCAAAATCTATGGGATGCAGAAAACATCCCTAAGAGGGAGTTTATAAAGGATAAAGGCCTTCCTCAAGAAACAAGAAAAAAATGTCAAATAAACAACCTTACGTACCACCTGAAAGAATTAGAAAAAGAAGAACAAAGCCTAAAGTCTGCAGAAGAAAGGAAATGATAAAGATCAGAGTAGAAGTAAATAAAATAGAGATTAAAGAAAACAATAGCAAAGATCAAGGGCTGGTTTTTTGAAATGATAAACAAAATTGATAAACCTTTAGCCAGAAAGAAGAAAAGAGAGAGGACCCAAATAAACAACAATGTAAGATATGAAAGAGGAGAAAGGACAGCCACTGTCATGTAGGTAAATAAGTCATAAGAGATTTCTACCAACAGTCGTATGTCAACAAGTGGACAACCTAGAAGAAATGGACAAATTTCTAGAAATATACAGCCTGCCAAGACTGAATCAGGAAGACATAGATGATTTGAACAGACCATTTGCTAGTAGTGAAATTGAATTTGTAAGGTCCAGGACTGGGCAGTTTCACAGGGGAATTCTACCACACGTATAAAGAAGAACTAACACCTGTTCTTCTAAAACTGTTCCCTAAAATTGAAGAGGATGGAACACTCCCAAATTCATTCTATGAAGCCACCATTTCACTGATGACAAATCAAAGATGGTACAAAACAGAAAATCACAGACCAGTATCTTTGATGAGCGTAGATGGAAAATTCCTCAACAAAATATTAGCAAACAGAATCCAACAATATATAAAAATGATCATATACCATGATCAAGTTGGATTTATTAAAGGGTCACAAGGATGATTCAACATTTGCAAATCAATTAATGTGATACACCATATTACCAAAAGGAAAGACGCAAATCACATGATCATCTCAATAGATGCAGGAAAAGCATTTGGCAAAATTCAACATCCATTCATGATAAAAACTCTCATAAAAGTGGATATAGAGGGAATATATCTCAACATAATAAAGGTCATTTATGACAAACTCACAGCCAGTCTCATTCTCAATGGTGAAAAGTTGAAAGCCTTCACTCTAAATTCAGCCACAAGACAAGCCCACTCTTGCCACTTCTATTTAACATATTATTATAAGTCCTAGCCACAGCAGTCAGACAAGAAGAAGATATAAAAGGCATCCAAATTAGAAGGGAAAAGGTAAAGTTTTCACTATTTGCAGATGACATGATAATTTGCATAGAAAACCCACCAAAAACTATTAGAACTAATAAATGAGTTCAGCAGAGTTGCAGGATTCAATATTAACATACAGAAATCTGTTCTGTTTCTATGCACTAATAATGAACTATCAGAAAAGGTTGAAAAAAAATCCTGTTTAAAGTCAAATCAAAAAGAGGAATAAAGTTAACCGAGGAAGTGAAGGACCTGTACTCTGAAAACTTCACAACATGGGTGAAGGAATCTGAAGATGATGCCAAAAAATGGAAAGCTATCCAGTGCTCTTTGACTGGAAGAATTAATATTGTTAAAATGGCCATACTACCAAAAGCAATCTACAGATTTAATGCAATCCCCATCAAAGTACTCATGACATTTTTCATGAGACTAGAACAAATGATCCTAGAATTGATACAGAACCAGAAAAGACTCCAAATTACCAGAGCAATCTTGAGAAAAAAGAACAAAGCTAGAGGTATCACCCTTTCAGACCTTACACTATTATACAAGGCTACAGCATGGTTCTGGCACAAAAAAACAGACAAATAGATCAATGGAACAGAATAGAGTCCAAAAATACCCCCCTGCACCCATGGTCAATTAATCTACAACAAAGAAGGGAAGAATATACAATGGAGAAAAGACAGTCTCTTTAGCAGTGGTGCTGGGAGAACTGGACTATATGTAAAAAATGAGATTAGATCATTACCTCACACCATATACATAACAAACTCAAAATGGATTAAAGACTTAAGACTCGAAGCCTTAAAGCTCCTAGAAGAGAACACAGGCATACCACTCTGACATAAATTGGAGCAATATTTTTGGATTCTAAGACAAAAGAAATAGAAGCAAAAATAAACAGTGGGACCTAATTAAACTTGAAACCTTTTATACACCAAAGGAAATCATCAACAAAACAAAAAGACATCCTATGAAATGGGAGAAAATATTTGCATATATGACATGACCAACAAGGGGTTATATCCACAATATATAATTAGCTCATAGAAGTCAAGATTTAAAAAAAGAAAAACCCAATCAAAAAATGGACACAATATATAAATAGCTCATAGAAATCAAAAAGAAAAGAAAGAAAAAGCCAATCAAAAAATGGGCAGAATGAATAGACATTTTTTGAAAGAAGACAGTACAGATGGCCAACAGGCACATGAAAAGATGCTCAGCACTGCTAATTAGAGAAGTGCAAATCAGAACCACAATGAGGTAGCAAATCATACCTGTCAGAATGGCCATCATCCAAAAGTCTACAGACAACAAATGCTGGAGAGGTGGTGGAGAAAAGGAGACCTTTGTATTCTGTTGTTGGGAATGTAAATTGACCCAGCCACTGTGGAAAACATGATGGAGGTTCCTCAGAAAACTAAAAATAGAACCATATGATTCAGCAGTTCCACTCCTGAGTATATATCTGGAAACAAAAACAAAAACAAAAACAAATTCAAAAAAATACATGCACCACAATGTTCAGGATTTGCAGATACTAACTACTATATATAAAATAGATAAACAATAAGGTCCTACTGTATAGCATAGGGAACTACATACAGTACTTTGTAATTGCCTATAATGAAAAAGAATATGAAAAGTAATATATATATGTATAATGGAATCACTATGCTGTACACCGGAAACTAACACAGCATTGTAAATCGACTATATCTCAATTAAAAAATAAAAATTTAAAATTGAGAATCACTATACTATATACCTGAAACTAATACAGTATTATAAGTCAGCTATACTTCAATTAAAAAGAAATTAATTAATTTAAAATAAAAATGAAAAAATAAATCAATTAAACTGTCAAACCAGGCTGGATCCCATGACAACAACAATGTCATGCTTGGAGCAGCAACCCTGGGAAGTGCTCGTTGAGCAAATCAAGACCTTAAAAAACAATGATGGTTCACACATCCTGAAGCTATAGCGATGAAGACTTTAAAACATTCTTCAGATGGGATTTATATAAAAGCATATTTCCCACTTAGATCTTCTCCCACATTCAAATTCTGCTCACTCCACCCAAATCCAAGTGATCAGAAAATTAGCATTCTTAGGTCCTACTAAAAGTCCAGATTGAAAAACTCTGGCCTATATCATAAGGAAAAGACTGCTAACCTGCCATTAAAATTCTTACACACCCCCCAAAAAGTTAAATAAAATGAAAAATGTAATTTTTCATTACAGTAGCCTCATTTGCAATGCTCAATACCCACGTGTGGGTGGTGGCTACCGTCCTGGACTGCATGGAAACGTGTTTATCTCTGCAAGGAATTCTGTTGGATAGTGCTGACTGGGCTTCTTGGTGGGGAGCAGTATTTGATGGTTAAGATCAAACTTTAAAAGAAATCTGGATTATCATATCATATATACTTTTTAACAGGTTAGAGTATAACAAAAGAGACACTTTCAAAAATACACGAAGAAAATTTAGTTGTTTAGTGATCTGGGAGGGTTTTAATTGGTAGTACCTCGGGATTATATTATAAATGTCAGTATTTCAGTTTAGATAACAAATGTTTATTGAAGACCCATCATGTGCCTTCATTTGTGGGTAATAGTCAAAATGGAGGATATAAAAATAAAAAGAAAGGACTTATCAAGGTACTTACACAATCTTGAAGAGGAAACTAGCAAGTTAACTTTAAAAACTGAAGTCTAAGGTACTGTGCATAGTTTAAGAGACCTGATTACCTGTGCAATGTAAATGTTTCCATTTTAAATAAATATGAATGTATAGAGCTTCTATAGCTCTTCAGTTTTTAATTCCTGAGAATTACTGCTTTGTGACATTTGATGCTTGACTTTTACAGGGCAATGGTCTGTTCTGTGGACAGCCTTAAATTTGTGGCCTCATGGAAAGGGCGACTACAAGAAGCAAAGCTGCAAATTAAGGTACTAGACTTATTTTAGTTGTTTATCTGAGTCAGAAATCACAGAATTACCTATGGTGGTAAAGAGATTTTGCTCCAGTCTCAAAGTCACCTATGTTTGTAGTGTAAGATCAGCTGAGGTAGATTGCATTCCCTATGTGAAAAATCAAAGTAAGTTAAGATTTAACATGAAACAACCTGTACAAAATGCAGCCTGTTCTAATGCAAAAATAAGAATCTTAGAAATACAACATATTTGAAAATAGAACTTTGATTAAAAAAAAAAAGGATACAAGTCTTGAAATTCTGTTAGGTCACCTGTTCTAAAGTTTAATTCAATAAATATTTATTATACTATAAAATATGTGTATAAAATTGAGACCAAATCTTGTCCTCAGGAGTTTACAATTCGTGAATACATTAGTTCACTGTTAAAATCAAGCCAACTATGTTAAAAAAAAAAATAGTAAGCCATCTTTTACAGTATAAATTTTCCTAGTTAGCTTTCCTCTTGAAAATCCATTACTCTTGCCATAATAGATAAGCATCCAAATGTTAATAACAAAACTAATGAAAGGCTGTAATGAAGTCCTCCCCGCAACAACTCCAACCTTCTTCCCCAGCAGTAGCGTTCTCTACCGTTCTTCTTTTCCATTCCCACACGTAGAATTGGCCTCTTAACTTTTTTCCACCGCTAATACATATAACACCTTGCAGGTCATAGTATGATTATCTCTGTACACCTATGTTGGTCTGTCTTATGAGACTGTTACATCATTGCAGACAAAGACTGTCTTACCCATCTTCACATCCTCAGTATCTAGTCCAGTGCATTACGTATAATTCAATTTTTAAAATAAATTAAAGACTATAGTTCTTTAACTTAGTTAGCCTTAGGCAACTAACTTTCCAGAAGTTCTGTTTATATAATTCTAGTTCCCAGTGACAACAATTTTCTTTTCACATCACTACTACTTTTTAACATACTGTATAATTTATTTATTATGTTTGTTGTCTTCCTTCCTCCACTGGAATGTAAGTCCCTTGAGAGCAGTCCCCCCCCCCCCCCCGGTTTTATTGTATGTCAGGTACCTCAAACAATACCTGGTGCATGATAAGCACTCACTTAAACCCTTGTTGAATCGTTGGGCTAAGGACCTGCAGTAAGAGAGTCACTGTAGTAGGCGTTACTAACGTCAGCTGTAATAGTTGTATTGTGTGCCAAAAATCTGATTATTAACAATAAGCTAGTTCTTCCTCTTTTGGCTCTATAGTTGTTGCAAAATTCTCCCTTGAAGCTAAAGAAATTAGAAAGGTTCTCTTTCATCCTTTGCATTGTATTTTAACCTTAGCCTGTAGCCAGTAAGAACGACCTTCGCTGTTATTGGTGCACATGAGCGGTTACCTCGTTGTTAAGGAGAGGGAAGGAGCACATGACATAATCCAGGAACCACGCTCGTTACCTGGTTGTGTGGTCGCTGGCAGCTGTGAACCACACACATTTTACGTAGTGTCGTTATTTAGGTATACTAATATAAAAAACAAGGGAAATGAGTTTTATTCTGTGTCAGCGTGTGTTAGTATTTCCAGAACTATTTTGCCCTTGTTCTTACAAAATGGGAATAAAATTATCTGCAACCAGAAAATCGCAAGCATTTTGTAGATGGGGAGGGAAAAAAGGCTGGCAGTAAAACAAGATTCTAATCTTTCTCCAGCTCAGAGCCATGTGACTTTTTAAAGCAATTAAAAGAGCCTTTGTCGTCCCGTTTATCAATGGATTGAAATAATAACTTCTTTGACATATTTATTACAAGAGTCTCTAAAAACCTGTATATGTTTGTGTATGTGTAAGTGTGCGGGTGTGTTTTATTATTTCTCTTGATTTGGGTTAGGTTTTATTGGGCAATATATCTTTTTAAATCAGAAACAAAAGTGTACTTTAATATAAAGTTCTCTATTTTATCCAGTAAAGCAAAATTCTTTCATTTGGCATTTGACATTCATAAAAGGTATTTTATTGTTAAACATTAAAATATTCATTGGTAATTATATTTAGGAACGTTTTAAGTTTGATAAAGTTACGCCTTACAACTTTTAAGTGAAAAAAGCCATCGCTATATATGGGATTTAAAGTAATTCAATAGAATTTTTCCTCTTTGGCCCCTCATTCATGTGAGCTATTGAAGCACATTTCCTAATTTCTTACCTGTAATTTCCAAAAATATGTATCAGGTAAAAAGTTTTTGTAAGCCCCTCACTGTTTGCACTTGGCAAAATCAGTAAGTTAAATAATTCATTTAGGTTCCTTTTAATCAAATTTTCCAACAAAAGGATTATTTCAATAGAATTTTGGATTTGAATTATATTTGAATTTTACTGTAACTGTAGAATTTAATTGGTTTTGAATGTTTCCAGTCTCTACCACTCTGGCCTGAATTAAACCAGTGAAATGTTCAAGCGAGGCTTTAGTTCCCAAACCAGTCGATATTTCAGACCCTCTAGACCTACTTAAGAGAGGATGTATATTGATTTGTAGATCCTGAACGTGGCCCTCTAAAATTCCCTCACTCCTGTTACTGATTTATTATTCGTTAAACAGCAGCTGTGAAGCTTAGTCTGGGGAAAGGCGTAGATGAAGCTCCTGTTGGGCTTGAGTGCTAGGTCTTGCCCGAGGCTGTGAGAGTGTTGCCCTGGCAGATCTGGGCAGCTCCCAGCTCCCCCCTTGACCACTGATGCCACCGAACATGAAAGGCAGAAACACGTCTCCCACTTTGGCAAATCGGGCTTGTTGAGCGCGCTGTGGCCTTGTTAATAAGGCACAGCTCCCTGGGACGCTGGAGAGTCGTGACCCGGTGGAGTCGTGTGGACACTCATGCTGCCAGTGACTGTGGCTGCCCCCTGCCAGGCTAGAATCTGCCCACATACCAAGTGATTGTTCTACTGTTTGTATTTCAGATCCCTTCCTGATAGAGCTTACCAGGAGATAGAAGTGAAAACAGGGAAGAAATGAGACCTTTAGACATTTGAGGTTTCGTGAGGATGGGCTCAGCAGAACTGGGAATTCTGTGCTTCAGGCACATCTTCCGCAAACGCATGCGAGCTGCCCGTTGTAGCTTAGCAGCCCCGCAGGGGAGACTCCACCACGTCTTCTTAAGCCACTTGTCTGTTGACTATGTACCTGCGTTATTTCAAAGTCGTGGCTATTATAAATAGTGCTGCTGTGAACATTGGGGTGTACATATCTTTTCAAATTAGAGTTTTTTGTCTTTTCCTGATAGATGCTCAGGAGTGGGATTGCTGGGTCATATAGTAGCTCTACTTTTAGTTTTTTAAGGAACCTCCATACTGTTCTCCATAGTGTCTGCACCAATTTACAGTCCCACCAACAGTGTAGGAGGGCTCCCTTTTCTTTGCACTCCAGCGTTTATTTTTTGTAGACATTTTGATGATGGCCATTCTGGCAGTTATGAGGTAATACCTCATTGTAGTTTTGATTTGCATTTCTCTAATAATTAACAATGTTGAGCATCTTTTCATGTGCCTGTTGGCAATCTGTACATCTTCTTTGGAGAAATGTCTATTAAGGTCTTCTACCCATTTTTTGTTGTTTGGGTTCTTTGTTTGTTTGTTTTGATACTCAGTTATATGAGCTGTTTGTCTGTTTTGGATATTAACCCTCTGTCAGTTGCATTGTTTGCAATTATTTTCTCCCGCTTCATTGATCATCTTTTTATTTTATTGATGATTTCCTTTGCTGTGCAAAAGCCTTTAAGTGGTTAGGTCCCATTTGTTTACTTTTGCTTTTATTTCTTTTGCCTTGGGAGACTAATCAAAAAAATATTGCTATGATTTACTTCAGAGAATGTTTTGCCTATGTTCTCTTCTAGGAGTTTTATGTTATCATGTCTTATATTTGGATCTTTAATACATTTTGATTTTATTTTTGTACATGGTGGGAGGGAGTGCTCTAATTTCACTGATTTACATGTAGCTGTCCAGCTTTCCCAACACCACTGGTTGAAGAGGCTGTCTTTTCTGTTGTAAAATATGAACATTTTAAACTCACCAATCAAAAGATAGAGGTTATCAGATTGGGGAAAAAAATATCCAGTTATACACTGCTTATAGAGGTATGTCTTAGTCATGGCTACGCAGATCGCTGGAGAATAAAGAAATGGAAAACATGAAAGAAGAACTGAATAGTTATAAAATCATTTATGTTTAGTATAGAATCAATAACTTTAATGATATCAAACTCTCCAACACCAATTTTTAAAATTAAATGAAATTTCAATCAGGGTTCTATTTTTTTTTTTTATAATTTTTTGTACAAGTTTATGATTTCAGTTAACATTTGCTCAAACCACCTCTCAACTTAGTGGCTTAAAGCAATAGCGTTTTATTTTTTTCTCACAATGCTGTGGTTTGGGCAGTTCTCTGCTGATTGTACCCAGACTCACTGTGCATCGGCATTCAGCTAGGTCAGCTAGACTGGAAGGTTTGTGCTGGCCTCACTCATATACCTAGTAGTGGGTGCTAGCTATGGTCTGGGGACCTCAGGTCTCCAGATGACCTCTCCTGCTCCATTGGACTCGACGAGCTTTCTTCCACGGTGGTCTCAGTGCAGCGTTCCAAGAGGACAAGCCTCCTGAAACCCCAGAAGTTGTGTATAGTCCTTCTTCCACGCTCTGGTGGTCAAGGCCAGCCCACACTCACGGGGTGGGAAAGAAGCAGCAGCATTTACATTGCAACAGGGTGTACATACCACAGTAGGGGGAGTTTTTGGCCATATTTTGCAAGCTATCCCACAACGTGGAAAAGCTGTAGGCACAAGAGTAGCCAAAACGAATTAGAAAATAAAGAATACAGTGTTAAGTTTTGCTTTATCAAATGATAAGTTTTATTACAAAGCTCTGGTAACTGAGACACTATGGTACTGGTGTAGAGAAAAACAGAGTGACTAATGGAACAGAATAGAAAGTCCAGAAACATTCTCATGTCCTTTTGGAAACCTGACCTGTAACAAAAGCAGCAGTCATTACAAATCAGAAAAGGAATGAGAATTGTTTGGTAAATGATTCTGAGACAATTGGTGACTCATATGGAAAATGATAAAATTTGAGCCATCCTTGTATCATAAACAACAATTAATTCTGAATGATTTAAGAAGCCAAATTATAGAAATAAAACTTCTTTTTGAAAAAGAAGACTTTAAAAAAGAAACAAGAATACTGGAAAATATTCAGGGTTTCCTTAGACACAAAAATAAAAGCTTTAAAGGAAAAAGCTGATAAATTTGCTACCTTAGAATAAAAAGACACCATAGAAAGTGAAAATACAGACCGTAGACTGGTTAAAGATATCTACATCTTATATAAATGGCAAAGGATTTGTGCTTAAAACACACAAAGGATTTTTACAAATAAACTTTTAAAAAAAGCAATCCCATTGTGGGGAAAAGGGGAAGTAGGCAAAGGAATTTGATAGGTGACTTAAGTGAAGTGGAAACCTGAATGGCTAATAAACATAAAATACTCCTCACCAGTAATCAGGGAAATGAAATTAAACCCCAAGTTTGATACCACATTAACAAAATTTACAAATCTCAACAGGTGAAGTAATGGCAAGGTTATAGCATAATGTAAATTCTTACACAATGACAAGTATGCGTATAGATTGACAAGTAGGCATATAGTTCACTTTGGGGAACAATTTGCCAATATTAAGGAAAACTGAGAACGAGCATACGCTTCAAGCTAGCAACATCCTCTCTGTACCTAGAGAAGTTCACGCGGATGTGTACCATAAGGCTTATTGCAGTGGTATAGTAGTAAATAATTAGAAGTGATTTAAGTGTTCATCAGCAGAATGGACAAATAATTTGTTCTACATTAATCACAAAATATTGTGCAGCTGTTAAAAAAGAAAGAACAAATGGCTGCACCTAGACCAGTGATGAAGGAAAAGAAGAGGTTACACACTTTACATACAGCTTGGAAATTTGAAAAACAGTACCGTTCATTGTTTATGGATACATGTATATTTCTTTTTTAATTGAAGTATAGTCAGTTTACAATGTGTCCATTTCTGGTGTACAGCATCGTGTTTCAGTCCTACATACACATGCGTATATTCGTTTTCATGTTCTTTTTCATTATAGGTTACAACGAGCTAATGAATATAGTTCCCTGTGCTCTACAGAAGAAACTTGTGTTTTATCTGTTTTATATATAGTAGTTAATATTTGCAAATCTCTAACTCCCAATTTATTCCTTCCCACCCTCATCCCCCCACCCCGCACTGTAACCACCAGTTTGTTTTCTATGACTGTGAGTCTGTTTCTGTTTTGTAAATAAGTTCACTTGTATCTTCTTTTTTCTTTTTTGGATACGCATGTATTTAACAGTCATGTAAAACTATATTCAGGACTGGGTTGGGTAAGTGCAGAAAAGAAACAGGAAAGGCAAGGTGTATACAGAGGACCTCAGCGGTATCTCTCATTGTTTTTTGCTTAGAAATGCAGAACAAACGTGGCTGTATGTTCAAGTCTAGTAAAACTGATTGGAGGGAAAGTATAGGTTTAAAAATATTTTTAGGATTTTCTGTATGCTTAAAATATCTTTTAATTTTTAAAAGAAAGTTCCTAGCAAATAAAGCCATATTAAGTTATCAAAATAAAGCTCTGGGTTTAAAGTGAAATTCACTATTAAATTCAAGTGAAAAATCAGAAGTGTTCAGGAAATTCAGCATTGTATATGCAATAAGTTCATGGCTTTAACCATGTTTTTAGTGAACAAAGTCACTACTGTTAACTTTTGCTAAGCCCTTTTGTGTTGAGAAGCTAAGAGCTGAATACAATCTTCTACTTAATGAACAGCCTTTTCAAAATAGGCTGGGTCACGGTAGTGATTTGCCCTGTTCTTAGGCAGTTGTGGCCTGATCCACACTATCCCTTAGTAAGTGGTTTTGAAACTATAAACAAAACAGAATGGTGGCGGCGAGGGTCTTTTTCTCCCTCATACGTTTGTAGCTGCCCCTCTGTTTCCAGTGTTTTAATCAGGGGTTCAGGTGTGAATAACACCGTACAGATTTTTTCTTTCTGATTTAATAATTTTATTTTGTTTCTGAAAGGTATGCGTTTATTAGCAAATCAGGAGTAGTTAGAGAAGTGGTATTATGACAAGAGATGCACATTAGGTGCCTTTCACTTAATTCTTGGCAGTGGACTCAAAATAGTACATGCGTACAGATGTCAAGAGGCAGCCTCAACAATGTGGTTCTTTTAAAATAATGCAAACAAATGAGCTCTGATCTCAGTCATTATTGCTTTGCATTCAAGGGATGTGTCGTGGACAGTAAGGTCCTAGTGACCGGAATAGACTTCTAACCAACTTTTAGTAGAAAGTATGAAGTATGCCCCATAAGTAGATGTAAACAGCATTTTAATCTAGTTTACCATTTTAAGGGGGTGAAAAACTGGAATTACAGCATTGATAAAATTGGAAAGCGTGCTCTAACACATCACCCAGCTCTGTCAGGTCTAAGTGAGGTGATGACATAGTCTCAATCATCTAGGGTAAATCTGGGAAATATTTTGAAAAATTAAATATTATAGGCAAAAGTTCCTCAACTGAAATTATGCAGATAATTTCCAATCAAACCTTTGTTTTGCCTCACTGAAACGGATACCCTCTGTATAAAATAATTCTAAATGTCTAGAAATTAGAAGATGGATTAGATTAAATGAACAATAATAGGTAATACTTACTGGGGACTTACAGTAGGTATCAGGCAGTTTTCCAAGTATCTTAAGTTTAATGTTAGAGGGGAATTCTTATTTCCCACTCCTGGGTTTTTGTTTTTGTTTTTGTTTTTTCCCTGTGTGGAGGGGTATTTACTAATGTTCCTAGATTCTCTCTACCTTCTACTTGACTCCTCTCTTTGCAGGAGAGGCATCACTCACTGCAAGGCAATCACATCTGATTACGGGTTTGAGTCAGGAACCCAGGGGTGAACCCTGCACCTTCCTTATGCTTTTCTTTCGGGTGTGCCCGTTCCGCTGTGCCCCGTCAAGGCCGTCTCCGAGCCTGGTGCCGCTGGCTCCTCCGCCCGGTACTGTTACGGGTACTTGCTAAGCCGCCGAATTCCTGAGTGTCATTTTAGCAAGTCCTTTTGCCTGGGGACCTGTGATACCCTCCCAAGGATCTTTTTCAACAGTAAAGGTGATATTTGGGGCCTGCCTGCTCTTACTCCTTCCATTAATGCCGAACTCTGTCTGGTTGGAATAAGGGTAACATTTGTTGATAGCACTCCAATCCCTGACATATTATCACGTTGTTACGTAAACAGTAGGCAATTGCTTTTTGACATGCTTATGTTTTCATCCTCTTTACTTGAAATTCCAAAGTAGGGGAACGATAGAGGGTGTGGAGAGAGAAGAGCAAATTTAGAAGATATTTCCTGGAGGTGGCGGGACTTGGTATTTGATGGCATGTGGGAAGTTCAGGAGGAGGGTGTCTGATTAAGCAGCGAGATGGTCGGGGTGCCACTGACTGAAACAAGGCCCCAGAGAAGAGTATTTCTTCTCTTTCCCACCCCCTGGTTAGGAGAGGAAAACGGTGAATTTACATCTCTGTACATGCATATTACATAGTCCGGTTGTGACACTTTTACAAATTTCTGTAGAAACTAATTGAACTCAGAACTCAATGAAATTTCCGGAAGAGGCCTTAGAGGAATGATCTTGCCTCGAGTTTCTAGCACTGAAATTCTAATTTGCGTATGTCAAGGCCAGAGTACTTCGGTGACTCTTGAAGTAGCCTGCATAACAGCACATCAGGGGCACAGCAGAAAGAACACTGAACTTAGGGGTTCCGTAATTCTCTTTTTATCCAGGTCTTTCCGTTGTTTAAGTTGCTTATCTTTCCATGGAACAGAGCCTTACTGTGAAATGAGCTAATCAAAGCTACATGTCAGGGCCCCCTCTCCTAGGACCCCCTAGTACTGAAACCATTTCTAACTGTAAGATAGCTGTCAACTCAAAGTGTTCCCTTGACTCTAAAATTCTATAGTACTTTCATTTGTATGTGAAAACTTTAAAAATACCATACAATATTTGTAAGATTGTTTATATTTTCTATCAAGTTTAAATTAGAATATAGATGTGGGTCTGAATGCAAAATGCAGACTACACTTGTTGCCTTTAGATAAACTCAGTAGATTAATGCTACAGAAACTAAAAGCATGAACATTTTTTAAGGAGAAATATGAAACTAATCTTACCAAAAGAATTATATTTTTACTTTTATTATTTCTAAATTGTCCTTTATACTTGTAGAGTAAGAGATTAATTAACTGTTTCTTTTAATTCTTCTTTTAGCTCTGCATGACATGTCAAGAATTTTTCAAATTAAACTTTCTGAATTTGGTTCTGTTCCTTAAAAAATGATGTCAGACTTCCAAGCAGGGAACACATGTCTTGTTCTCTAATAATGCTTTTCTTTACTCCTCTTGGAAAATGAGTAACTTTTTGGCTTTGTCATTATATTTCTATTAATCTAATGCCAAGGCACTAATACCAATGCCATTTAGAAGAATTTTTTTCTAAAATATTTGGTAAAGTTGAGAATTCAGTCTAAAGGAGGTTCACAGTGAGCACTGATTCAGATCTTTACCATCTTTGTTCTCAAATATGATACTATAATGTTTGTTCTCATACGATTTGGAATACGTAGTCCCAGTGGAAATTGTTGCCTTTCGTCTGAAGATACAGTCCAGCAACTCCTGCCATGTCAGGCTTTAATACGTATTTTAATGGTCTGTGTGTTTCTGTGACAGATCAGCGGCTTGTTACTGGAAGGGTGCAGTTTTGATGGAAATCGGCTTTCTGAAAACCAGCATGATTCTCCTAGTGTATCGTCAGTTCTCCCCTGTTTCATGGGCTGGATTCCACAGGTAATGCATATCTCACAGATACAAGTTTTAATTTAGTCAATTCATTCTTAGATTTTATCTTTTCAATAAGATATTCTTGGCCTATATATTTTTTGTTCACTTTCCCATCTCACCTGTATTTGAACGAATTTACAGTCAAAATATTGTGTCCTTTGTAATTTTTAAGATGTATAGGACAGTTTAAAAACCTTCATTTTGCTATAGAAAGAATAACATTATGGTTTTTAATTTTTAAGTAATTTATAGCCTAATAAAAAAGCCTTAAGTGGTACTATGAACTACCACATGTTTCGTTTTCCTGTTATTTTCAGCACTGTGCTAAACACTGTGTATACTCACCTCAGATACTCTTCTGAGCAGCCCTGCAAGGTGATTATTATTATTCCCGTTTTCAAATGAGGAACTGTGTGCTCACGTAACTTCTCCGTAGCTTGGCATGCAAAAATCAACAGTATCAAGATGTTAATATACATCTGGCTTTTACATCATAACATGTCACTGGGCTGCTGATGGGCAGACGAGGAAAATTGTCTTGACAAAGACGTATTCTGTTAACTTTTTCCCTTTCAAAACCTTCAGTTGTTGAAAAAACTTTCAACAGTAGAATTGGGGGATATTTGCCTTTGAAGTAGGACGTAGCTATAGGTGAAGCACATAACTTTTTCTTAACACGAAAAGTTAAAAAGGTAAGTATGAATATATGTAAATAAACTTCAAACTTTTGATCTAATTACCAACAAAACTACTTCCTATACTGCTTACTACGAGATAAATAAGTTTTCTAGTTGGGAAATGGTCCATTGAATTTTCCAATCATTGTCATTCTTTTTGTAAAATAAAAAAATCAAAAGCATCAGAATATTTATTTTAAAATAAAAACTCATAAAGCTGCAGCAATAATTAGCAGTCATTGCTCAGAGGGATTGTCTGACTTAAGAGAACATGCATTTTTTTGAAACTCCCCATTTTCCCTCCGTATCAGCTTCATTTTCTCTAGCAGTGGAGTAACATAATAGATACAGAGGGGAGAAGTTGAAATAATCTTTATTTTATTTCAGTCTGTCTATTAATTCCTGTAAGAAATTTACATCAAAATGTTGGCAAATTAGGGATTGCACACATTAGGTATGTGCTCCGAATTGAAAGTTACATGTAAAAGTTAAGGTTGGGATTCGCTAAAGGTTATAGCCATACATACAAAGTTGTACACGATGACGGAGGAATTCAGATGAGTCCAGATTCTGTGAAGTGTTAACTCTCTGGCAAACAAAATTAAAAGCCACCTAATGACCTTGATGGGGGGTGGTGGGGGGAAGTAGGACATGTATAAACTGGTTCACTTAAGGAGAAACCCCAGCAATCCAAACAGAGCCCGGAGAGTAACTGAGTAGGCGTAAACACAGAAGAACGTGAGATGGAGCAACGCCCACGTAACTGACCGCGCACTAAATGCAAGTCAGGAATGTAACAGACTGGACACAGCCAGTCTGTTGCTGGGTTGTATGAAGAGCAGCATAACATGCCAAGACTTGGAATTTAGCCCTCGGCGGTATTTTGCTTTGAGAATTCTTTCTGCCCAATTTTTTCTTACTGAAGTACAGTCAGTTACAATGTGTCTGTCTCTGATGGACAGCACAATGTCCCAGCCATGCATTTACGTACATATATCCGTTTTCATGTTTTTTTCCATCAAAGGCTACTGCAAGGTAGTCATTCTAAGTGACATAAGCCAGAAAGAGAAAGGAAAATACCCAACTTTATTTACCCCACTTTGAAAAATCAGAATCGGAATAGAAAGCTGAAAAAAAAAAGACTCTTTACATAAAGAGGGGTAAAATTAATTGGAGTATTTAGCCAATAAAAAGATGACTGCAAGATAATCTAAAATTTTTATTTTTATAAAAGGGATTTTTCCCCAAGGCTTTTGCAATTTTTAATAACATGAGAAGGAAGGATTTATGGCGTTTCCCCACCTCTTTTTTCCCCTCCTTCCTTTGCAGTGAGCCTCCTCTTTCCATCTGACCCTACTGCTTTCAGGCTGCCTCTCCTATATCAGCTGAAAAAGCACAGACTATAAGGCATATTGCTAAGTGTTTCAGAACACAAAATTTTGGAGTCCAATAGACCAAATTCCAGTCCTAGCTCCCAAATATATGAGCCGGATGATTCGGGGTAAATTACCTAACCTCGCTGAGCCAGTTTCCTCATTTGAAAGTGGAGATAGTGATGTTTCTGTAGGACCGCTTTGAGGATTAGATAAATTGCTGTGTGTGAAGTACCCAGCAGTGCATCATACACGGTAGGTCTAACTGGTCCTGATGCCAGTGTTTTTCAGTGTTTTTATTATACTATGGTAATAATGATCTTATTTCATATAGTGCGTTATTGTGTACTGAGTGCCTTTGCTCATCATTAAATACTTGAGTTCTTACATACCATATTCTCAACACTGGGCTTAACAAAAATAAACCTCTTCCATCAAAGGGTCTTCTGTTGAGTGAGGGAGCAAACAGGTAAAGAAACGATTGCAGTTCAGAGTTACCACAGTACAGTCACAGAGGTTTGCATCAAGTGCCTTAGCAAATGACAGAGACCTCGGCTCTGTCGTATGTAAGCAAATGAGGGGAAGTCAGGGACCTCACAGGGAGAGGAGGCAGCTTCTCAGCACCGTAGTCACAGTAGGAGGAAGAAAAGTTCAAGGACAGATTCAAGAAAGGAAGGGGCAAGGCATTCCATGTAGAAGGGGAAGCATTCTTGAATGCACGGAGGTATGAAAAGAATTTAGGTTGTTCTGGGAACTGGGATACATCCGGACCGTGTGGTTCATATGGAAGAGTGGGAGGGATGTGGTTAGAAAGGAAGGCTGAGACCAAGTATGACAAGCCGCGTAGCCACACCACGGAGTTCAGGCTGTCTTACGGTCCGTAGAAAACCATGAAGAATGCAGAACAGGGGTGTGATAACATCAGATTTTTACTTTTAGAAAATCAGTCTAGCACTGAGACAGCTGATGATTGGCACAGGGTGAAATGCAGTGACACTTGCCTTTCACAGCAGTCCTCTGAGTTTGGTAAAGCACTTTTTCTCTCTATTTGGCTGGGAAACTGAGAATCTGGTAAACTCATTTGTTAGGGGCCCCCCAGTGGTAGCACGAGTGTTTAAACAGTAATAATTAGCATTTGTTTTATTGATTAATTGCCAAGCACTGTGCAAAGTGTTTAGAATACAAAATATTTAGACTTAAGTTTAAAAGATTATGTCATTGTGACCAAGATGAAGATAACATATTAATAGGTAGGCAACTGAGATTCAAAACCAGGTGCTCGCTCTTAAATCTTAGACCTCATACTGAGCCAACCAAACGGTATAAACCAGAGTCTGGAAAATAACAGCCCACAGGCCACATCCCACGTGCTGCCTGTTTTTGTGCAGCGCACAGCGTGAATGATTTTTACATTTTTAAACTGATGAAACACTCAGAAGGATAATATTTCATGACATGTGAAAATTATATGAAATTCAAATTTCAGTGTCCATGAAGTTTCATTTGGAAACCAGCTATGCCCGTGTGTGTAGACGTTGTCTGTGGCTGCTTTTGGACCCCCACCGCAGAGCTGGTGTGTCCGAGACCACACAGGCCATAAATCCTAAAACATTTACTGTTTGGCCTCTTCAGAAAAGCTTGCCAACTGTAAAACTATCCAACTCTCCAACTTCTGCCTGAGTTAAACATTATTTTGTTCAAGGAAGCATTTTTTTTTAGGGCAGGTATGTCTGTTTTTAATAAGTGTTAACAGAATTTGACAGAGGGGCATCAGTATTTTAATGCATTTTTAGCAAGAGGGAAGGAACCAGCATAAAATCCAGGGAACCATCATCATCAATTTATGTAAACAAGAAAGAAGACTTACCACTTACTCTTACCGCTACTTTATTGCAGAAAGTTCAGAATCCTTTGGTAAACTTGGATAAAATAACAGAATTCAGAACTTTGCTGACTAATGAAGAAGTTTTTTTCCCCACAAATTAGTTCCATAATATTATCTGACACTTAGTAGTCCTCAGTAACTTGATTTCAGCAGAAACGTGCCCAGCAGCCTAGGAATCTGAGTAACAATTCTACCAGATAGATAACAGATAACACCTACGTTTTTTAAAGAACGTTTTAGGTTGCAGACGACTGAAGAACTTTGACGTTGTTTTAATATGTGGCAATTCCTAGCAATGGAGATGAACAACACATTCTAAGACTTTTACTGGGGGGCCAGGGAGGTCTACTGTTGCTTCTGTTATAAACGTGATGTATGTTGCCAGTCAACAAAATCAGGAATGCTCAAGTAGAATTAAAAGGAAGTAAAGGCTGGTGGTAATATTTTCCTACTTGTTCTGTTTACCATTATCTGTGTGCACTAAGATACTATAACCTACACTCAGGCTATTCTTTTATGCATTCATTCATTCATTCATTCATGATGCAGATTCTTAAGATTGTACCATTTCCAACTCAGTGCTTTGGGTTAAATTAATACTGGTCCAAATTAAGATTTCCCTAGTGGGTTTTTAATCAAGAAAGCATTTACTGTTTCCAAAGCATTTCCTTAAAAGTGTCCTATACTACATTATTCTCCAATGGTTCTCTAAAAAATTGGTAAACAAATTTAACTTTGGAAATTCATGATGTGTTTGAGACTATTAAAAATTCTGAGAACTCCGAAAGTTTACCTAACACGTGACCCTTTTCATGCACCTGCACCCCACCCTCCATCTGGATCTCGTGTTCCACGTAATACAGTTTGGGAAACACCACCTTGTGAGGTCCATCAGTCTTACGTAATTCCCTGTTCTGACATTCCACAGGAAGTCAGTTTGCCTTTGTTCTATCTTCCCAGTAAAAAAACATTACTTAGGGTTTATCAGCCCCACAGTAGCATAGAAATCCTGAACAAGCCTGAACCCCACAGGCTTAGACCTTCCAACAGGTACCACAATTGGCACAAAGAAATCAGAAACAACTTCATTATAGCTGTGAAATGATTACACAAGCCACTCACAATAACTCTTTTCTTGATGTTAAAATATTTTCATCATGTGTATGAGGTACTATGTACTAAAACCTCTGCCTTATATGCACTCTGTTTTAAAAATAATAAATATTTAATTAATACTTTTCTGTGTGACAGTTTTTTTCCCCCTTAAGGACTTACGAAAGCAATGTTGTTAGCATCATCATATTGAAAAGTATGAGGGCAGTATTTCTCTACCAAAATACATTTTAAGGAGTAGCTAGACGTTCTCGACAGAACAAAGTCTATCAAGATACTCACTATTGGCAGGTTCTTTTGTTCCTTATTTGGAGGTAGTTATTTTTTTCCAGGGTTGCATGACTAATGATGCCACTTTTCTGTATGTTGAACTTCTGGTTTCCTAATATCTTCTTTTCTAAAAAAATAACCATTCATCGACTTCGTTCATAAATATTCAGAAAGCAAATGTTAGAACAAGTTGGTTGGACCTTATGCATGAATATATTTCTGATGAGAAATGTTTTATTTTAATGAAATTTGAGTTGATATTGGCCAGATAGTTAACAGAATTAACCGAGGTGATTTGGAGGTTTTTTGTTTTCTAGTGTTTTATTTTGTTATTTTCTTTAGTTTATTGACTAAATGATACTGAATAGCACCACTTGCCTTTGTGAAGTATCTTCTTCTGCACCTTGGCACAGTGCCTTCTATGTGTAGTCCGTGTATATATTTAAGTCACTTTCCCTGGGGCCTGGGCATAAGCACGAGTAATCACAATATATAGATTATTAATTAAATTTTAATTATGTCAGACTAATTTGTTTACATGCAATGTAATATGCAATATTTGCAGTCTTCCTAATATATGTCCTTTTTTGCATTAATTGAGCACTTGGTGTACTTATTAATAGTTATCAATAAAATCTTAGTTTCATCCAAATATTTCAACCAAGCAGGGTCTTAATTAAGCTTTGTCTGTTAAGAGAAGCAATATGGGAATTGTGTTATAAGAATTTAATTCAGCAAAAGAATATTTCTGGAACTTGTGTCTGCACAAAGTATTGTAGCTAATAGTGAGAATGCCGAAGTACTTAGCCCTGCTACTTTGGTTATTTGTTTACTGGTGGCCTAAGAGCAAGTCCATTTAATTTTTTTTACAGGAGGTTAATAACATTTACCATGTGAGAGACTGGGAAATGATAAGCACAGGTTTAAGCAGCAGCTGTGGGACTTTGCTTTTAAAACACTATACGTTTCGCTGGAAACATTTGCACCCTCACTGTAAAACAACCAGAAAGCCTGCAACCCAAAGCAGGTTTGGAAGGATCTGGAAATGTATACAAAAAGTAGCAGATTGACAGCGAACATGCAAAGAATCAACTTTGCATTACTCTTAACATTTCTAATTTAAAGAGAAAATTGCTTAGCATTAAAATGAAGAGATAGAAGATCTTCTGAATAGAAAAGAAGCATTATAAACCATTTCAATGTGATGTTTTATTTTTACTTTTGATCACAGTAGTTATGGGAAGCAAAGCAAATATCAGGTGGCAGAGGAAGATAATATAAGACCATTCCTGGGATTATAAATAGACATTCAGAGATTCAGATCATTTCAGTACAACAAATATGTAATGTTTGTCTGCTCTTTGCTGAAGAATTTAACGGTGATACCAAAAGAAAGCCTGCACTAAGGTTATTAACTTTAGGAATGGCTAAGGAGTTCTGAAAATTACAGGAATTTCTGAATCTTAAAGCTTTGCTGTTTAAGCAGAATTGAAGTGGGAAGAGCTTAGGCAGTGACTAATAATGGTTGAAAATTCTCTTTAATTCAAATGCTGTATTTTTCCCGAGGGCCAACTCAGCACTCATTCTCTCCGTTAATCATTGTTAGGTTAATGCATCGCAGGGCAGTAGTTTGTTAATTTTGATTTTCCAAAATACTCATTTTTCCAAAAAGTGTATTCTAAATATTGGATGCGTATGTTGTTTCTTAAACTGAATTTTAAGCTTCAGAGAAGTTGATGATTTTCTCTATTTGGGTATATATTGAAACGCCTAGGCTTTATAATTCCAGGTGCAACGTTGGCACATAAATGCTGTTAAATGAATGGGTGAATAACTGACAAATATGAACAGAGAAAACTGGAAAGATTCAGAACAGATGGACTTTTTATCTATTTGAGTAATTCTTCATAAAGAATGACTTTTGTCACATGTAAATCAGGTCACAGTTTACAAATGTTAGGAATGAGTGAGTTTTCAAAGGGACTCACCTGATTTATATCAAGGACTAGGTAAGTCAGAACAGTGTCTTCATGTGTGCTAAGGGGCGATGGAGATAAAGACTGGAAAAGATAATCAGAATTTCATGTAATACTCACCTAGACTTAAAAGTAGAATGTTTGCTTCTCATTTTTTCATGAAGAAAAATATTTTCATTTCTCATCCTAACACCATCCGTGACATGAGGTAGATGGTAAAAAGCTGGGATTTTTTTTTTCTAATTGATTTGAGAATTAGTAGGGATTAAAGAAAAGTTATGCATATGTAGTCCTGAGAGTTAGAGACATGAGGAGCTCCTGACCCCGTCATCGGAATCACTCAGCATTCTGTTAGGTGGACAGCGTTGTTTGGGGAGGGAAACTGGTGCTCAGAGGGGAGTCTCCTTAGGGTCAGGGCTCCTGGACGAGTGCTCCTGAGCCTGGAAAGGACTTATTTCCATAAATGCTGTTGTCTTCCCTTTTGAAAAGTAACAGAATAGCAGAGATTTTAGGTGCTAATATTCAAACACCAAGAGTTTTTTTCACCTTCACTACTACCTATGGCAGCTTTGCTTAACTAGGTCATCCTGGTGAGTTCTCCATGGGTTTCTGATTTGTCACTTACAAAATTCTGGAGTGAGGCTAACTTTTCTCTTAAGTTTTGTTCCAACTCTTAAAGAATAATCCATTTACTGAATAAAATTATACAAATTCAATAAAAACATTAATCCTAAATTTGAATTGGAATTACTTTATGAACTCTGATGTTCTTCTTCAAAAAGTACTGTTTCTAAGATCCAGTCAGTGAAAAATCCAAGAGGGAGAATGACAGACATTCCTAGCACCAAAATTATGGGATAGTTTCTCATTAAAGGAACCAAGGATCCTCAGAGTAATGGCTAGTTTTTGATTTCTGGGACAGGAATTATATAAGATGAGCTTATAACACAACATCGTGACATACTAGAAGGTAAGAAAACTGCTGAAGACAACTAGGGGCATATCAAAAAAACAAAAAATACAAAACCTCAGGAGCCAGCTTTAAAGACTGACAATTTGAACGTCAATAAGATAATAATCACATTGCACTGAAACATCAGGTATGTTTAAATCCACCAGTTCATTATGATACGTTCAAAAGGGGCGGGGTCACTGATCACCTTTATAGTATACTAGGGAAGGAATTCATTGTTTTAAAAGCACATAAATAGAGGGGAATTGGATAGAATTATCCAGCCTTTCCTATATGAACTGTGCCTCATGGTAATCAAAAGGTTGATAAGTGGAAATTTCTTTTTATCGAATTTCTGCCCAGAAACGAAGAAGGAATGATAGAATTAGTTTATCATTTTGTAATCTTGAATATAAATAATGATCATCAGTGGCTTCTAGTATCTAAAAAGAGACACAGCTGGACATTATATGTCTCCTGATGGAAGTATACACCAATGTTTTTACCAAACATTGAATCTGAATCTGAACTCACCTCCAGATCCACTTTACAAGAGTACAGGGAACAGAACATAACGCCATGCAAATGTAGCCAACAGAAGTCAGAATGCGGGAAACTCTTGGAATAGCTCTTCAGCAAACAAATTGCAAGGAAAAAAAGGAGAAAAAACCTGTAAATTTAGGAGATTTAAGAAACACATCAACAAACTGCAAAGTATGGGCTTTATTTGAATTATGATTCTTACCAAAAAATCTTTTAAAAGTTACCGGATAATGAGATAATGGGTATAAGATGATATAAGAAATTATTAATATTTTTGTGTTGATAGAATTGTGATAATTTTATGTTTTATTTAGAGACATATTTATATATTTATAGGTGAAATTTTATAATGTATAGGGTTTGGTTCAAAATACTCCAATATTTGGGACTAGGGGAAAGTTATGAATGAAACACTCTTGGCCACAAGGTGGTCATTGTTGAAGCTGAATGGTGAAGGTTTATTATGCTCGTCTCTATTTAAAACATTTCATAATAAAATGTTAAATAAATCTTATTTGGAAGGGGTTTGTGTTTGTAGCTTTAGTTACCTAATGATCAGCTTCAACAGTGTACTGCTGTACTTTAAAACAAAGTTAATTCTCGTTAACCAGGGCGCATATGGTCCGTACTCCGCTGACGACTGCATATCTCTGCCTGTTTACACCAGCACAGAGAGGAGTCGTGTGGTGATCAACATCGACGTGCCATGTGGGGGCAACCAAGACCAGTGGATTCAGTGTGGAGCAGCTTTATTTCTAAAAAATCAGTAGAATCTCATGACAATAGAAGCTGTCTTCTCAAAAAGAATTACTGTTTAACCTTTAAATAAAATATCTGGTCAGTATATATTTGAAGTGTTAGTTCAAAATATTAGCATATAGTTGTCCAGTGTTGTTTATCTGTTGGGTTTTTGTCTTAGTGGGTAACGACAGGACCAGGTACCTTTTAAAGTAATAACTTAATGGAGTCAATGTTAACATGGAGAATCCCTATGTAACATTAAATATTTCTGTGAGGCAGCTCACTTTTCCAGTGGGTCAGAAATTTATGTTTTAGGTAAGAGGTTTAAAAGTGTATTTAAGGAATCAGTAAATAATATTTTGGCTATCTTTTTTATCATAATTATTTAATAAAATATAATAATATTTCAATCTTCCATGGTTTTAGATATATGTATATAATCTTTTTAAACATTGAAGGATATATTGTATTTTAGTTACAATATGCAGAATCTCAGAGTAACACAAAAGAAATGGGGAATAATAGCACAGAAACCAGGATAAGGATTTTATAAATAGAATAATTAAAGGATGAAAAGTCATAGTTTCTCATGTTTCATACTGTTTCTACTGTTTCATATAAACAGTAAAATTCAACAATGGTTTGAAGCTTAAATAAATATATTTTACATTCCAATTTTAAAGTTTCTGAGCAATTTGAATTACATTCAGAAATCCTTCTTTTTTTTTTAATTGAAGTACAGTCAATTACAGTGTGCCAGCTTCTGGTGCACAGCGCAGTGTTTCAGTCACACATACACATACATACATTCACTTTCATATTTCTAATTAGCTTGAATTGTATTGCCATTCGTATCAGTCTGCGTCCAATCAGGAGACCAAAAAACAAACAAGCAAAAACCTACCCTGTGATATAAACAGGGAGAGTTTAATATAAAGACATGTTAAGCCGTGATGAAGGAGTGAGTATACGATGTAAGAGAACTCTGCCTGGTTCCCCAGGGCGAAGGTGAGTGCCCACCGTAGAACAGACTTGGAGAGGAGAGCCTCCCACAGCCTGGGCTTCAGACCCCATTGGAGAAGGTGCATCACAGCCTGTTGGATGGCTGACAAGTTCTCTGGTTTTCCTAGACCAAAGCTTCCCTGCAGTTCCAGGCAAGCAGGAAACAACTCTCTGGGGCAAAAATAAGCCCCAGCTCCAAAGGTGGGGGGGACCTCCAGAACAAGCAGGGGACCCGTGGTTACGCAGCATGAGGAGGGGGCTGCGAAGTGGTGGATACTAGCCTGGGCTGGGGCTCCAGCATCAACAGGCCACCGCGTTCTGGGTACATGGCGGCGGCAGAGCACCACTGTCCTCCCGTCCATACCGCCGGCCAGTGCTGTACCATCGGAGCCAGCAGGAGAGGCCCCTTGCTCCTGCAGTGTCCATCCAGCTTTCCCAGCTGAGAAAGCTTAACATCACATGGGAATTCTGGGCATCATCACAGAGCAGGTGTCAAAGTGGGTTTGGAGCTGGGCGACAACAAGTAACTAAAACTGACACACTTCTAATATTCAGTGAGTATTACATAGCTTTATTCAGTCAATAAATATTGACTGTTAACATTTTAGACACTATACTAAGCAGTGAAGGTACAAGGACTCCTGAAATCTGTCCTCGTCTTCATAGCCACGTTCCACTGCTCTATCCCTATTTCCTCTGACCATGCCTGGCATGAAGAAGGTGTCTCGCACATATTTGTCAAATGAATAACCCAGGAGACAGATGGAAAGCCCATCACATGGTGTGCCAAGTAATGTGGATAATAAAAATAATAGAGTATGGGACCACAGGGGTAGAAATGATTTTTTCCCCCTCTAGGGAAAAGGATGGAGCAGGAAATAGAACTGAGCTTTGAAGACTAACTGAAGTGTCAACCCGGAGACGAAGGGCATCTCAGGCACTGGGAGCAGCGTGAGCTGGTAGACGGAGGGATGGAAGCACTTAGAGGGCACAATGTAGGAGTAACAAGTGGCAGAAAATTAGCCTGAAAAGGTAAATTGAATTACTTATCAGGGCTTTGAATACCGCACATGAGTTTAGACATTTTTGCAAGCAATTGGAAATACCAAAAGTTTTAAGAAGAATGGCATAATTCCAAAAGAATCCTTTTTAAAACTTAAGAATTAAGTCTATTATTTGGATTTAAAGTTATCTTACTTAAATACTCTCCTTTTTAGTCATGACTCGCTTGTATTCTAGAGTTTATACTTTCTTATAGCTTACCTCTTAATTTTCTAAACTCTAAGTAGATTATTATCCTCATTTCACAGATGCAGGGGGTAGAGGCCTAGAAGTTGGATGACTTGGCCAAGATCATCTAAACAATATTTATACATCTTGTATTTCTTTATTGGTTAAGGCAGGCTAAATAACAGGAACAAACTCTCAAGTCTCAGGACCTTAACACATAGGAGGTTATTTTTCGCTCATATAGTAGAGCTGCAGTTCAGTTTCATGGGTCAGTTCTCTGTGTAATCATTCAGGAACGGAGACGGGCATCAGTCCTGCCATCTTAGACATGTGGCTCCCAAGGCCAGGCGTTGACACCCCAGTCAGCTAGGAAAGGGAAAAGCATGAAGGGGTCCACGTGGAAGGTGTGCGCCACGTCTGGAAACGTCACACATCACTTACGTTTGCATTCCATTAGAGAAAATGTAATCACATGGCCACATCTAATTTCTAGGCTGGTGGGAAATGTAGCCCAGCTGGGAGCTTGAAGAAGGGAGAAAGGGCGGGGCTGGGGAGGGCAAACTCGCTCTCACCACATCCCCGTCCAACAAAGAAAGAGCCCATTACTGAAGTGCCTTCCGTACAAAGGCATAAAACGACTGAAAAATAGTAAAAAAAAAAAAAAAAAGCGTAAAGCCTTTAACGGTCTGATATCAAAGCTTGTGCTTGTGATTTACAATACTTACGTTCAGTAAAATAACATGATCCAGACATAGTATTCTTATATCATCTTGAGGCTGGACATAAATATAAATGCTAAGATAAATTATAATGCAGTTTTATATAAAACATGAATTCACTATTTAGAAATAACAAGCTGAGAATAATTTGACTATAATATTATCCTGTTCCACACTCTCCGGTTTATTTGTGATTATTTCTCCAGTGTTAAAAGTCTGTTTTGTTTTCACAAGATGAACCACAGTTTTATCAAATACTGTCATTTGTAGCATTTTGTTTAAAACCAATATTCTGTATGTGATCAATATATCATAACAATAATAACTAAGGCTTAGATAGCACTGGACACTGCTGGGCACTTCTCCAAGTGATTGAGAGATGGTAGATAATTAGACAGATAGATAGATAGATAATTATATTCATTTATGATGTCCATTTTACTAACGAGAAAAATAAGACCAGGTACGTGACTTGCTCAGCCAGTAAACTGGTAAAGCGGCAGGGGCGGAAAGCCCCTCTTCCAGCGCTCCCTCCCCTCAAGGAAAGGACAAAGGCAGCAGAACTGAATGCTCTGGCGAATATCAGCTTGGAACTGAAATTTACTGAAAGGAATGAGCCAGGCTGTTTCAGCACCACACGTTGATCCGTCCTTCATCTTGACAGATACTTGCTACAGCAGAGTTTCTGGCGAGAAGATAAAACGCACTGACAGTGCCAGTCAAGATACTTTGTTAGAATGCATATTTTCGTTGAAACGTCACCTCTGTAAAACTTAGGAAGAGAAAACCGGAGGAGAAATGCTTTAAATTGCAAACTTAGCTCTCAGAACCATCAACCCAAGCTCCTTTACTCCAGGCACTGAGTGCCGTCTGCAGGCTCAGGGCTGTTCCAGGTGCCTTGAGGGCTTTCTGACGTCGTCTCCTTCACGTATAAAGGCAGTAATGGAATCAAGACCATTTGTATTTTTATTTTTCTTACAAAGAACCCTGTGAAGTATGTCAAACACAGATATACGTGAGCACGTGTACTAACACACAGCTTAAGAAAAAGAACGTTTACTAACAGCACTCACCCTCCTTGATATATTTTCAGTATCTCATTTCCCGCTCTCCACCCAAGACAATTACCCTAATTTTGGTTTTTATGATTCCCTTGGGTTTCTTCATAGTTTTTCTCAGTAGGAATGAATCCCTAAGCCACATTTTATATTTTTGCCTAACTGGACCCCTTGTTCAGTCAAGGCCCTTCAAGATGGCTGTTCCCTTGCTGTCTGGGCATCCCCCTGCTTCACTCACATGACTACCCAGCCCTCTTAGTTACAGGGCTTAACTAATCACAGGTAACTCAAGCCCCCCCGAGGTCAATTCCCCCTGTAAATGGTAGCCCCCTTCTCTCCCAAGGGGTGACGACTGCTCCACGTCCCGCCTGCCGTCTGCCGCCCACAGAGGGGTGTCGCTCCAGGACCACTTTGCTTCAGCCACGTAAGATCCCCTGTAACAAGCCACTGGTGTCTCTGTCACCGTATCTAGTCTCCATCTTTGGTCTCAAGACTGGGCAACTCCCAGGCTTGCAGGCCTACAAGGTGGGTGCAGCCCGACACCCCATCCCTTTTATGTGGTTTTTATGTAAATGGCATCTATTTGATGATCTTTCTTTTTTTCAGGGTGAATGTACGAATTGACCAAAATTTCCTTATCCAGTCTCCTTTTGAGGAAGATTTTAATTGCTATGAATTTTTTTTTTAACTACTACAAATTGTGCTGCTGTGAACATTCTTAGTAAGTCTCCTGATGTGCGTGTTACAAGACTTCCTCTGGGGTGCCCACCAAGTAGGGAAATGGCTGAGTCTCCAGTAGGAAAATCATCAGCTTAAGAAGATGGTGCCAAATGATTTTCCAAGGGATTAAATGATTTAACATATACAAAGCACTTGAAAGACTGCCTAACGCTAGTTTTATTATAATAATAATTATTAGTGTGAATGAACCAATTTGCAGTCCCACCAGCAGTGTAACACGTGAATTCTTGTCATTCTGAGTCCTTGTCAATACTTCACATTTCTGCACATCTGGTAGATATGAAATGGCATAACATGGTAGTTTTAATTGGCACTTCCCTATTTATAAATAAAGTTATGCAAAATTTTTCACCTGTTTATTGGCCATTTGTGATTTTGCTTCTGGGAAATATTATTTTTGTCTTTGACCCAACTTTTCCTATTGAGTTGTCTTTTCTTGTGTTTGATTTTGATGAATAAAATTTTTTTGTTTTTTTTCGGTTTTTTTACTGGAATGCAGTAGAATTTTTCAGCCTTTCATCTGGTTTGTCTTCCCAGCACAAGGTGGTTAAAATGACAATATTTTCCCCTTACAGCTTAAAGTTTTACTTCTTGCTAGTATAATGACCTCAAACAGTAACTTTAAGGCAGATAAAGCTGTGTGCAAATTCAAAATTCAGTTGCATGTGGTTTTTGATATCTCTAACAGTTACATGATCCTAAGAAAATGAAAGCATATATCCATCAATTTGTGTGCAAGGAAAATATAAAACTCAAACACAAAGTGAGCTCCCAGCAGGATTTTAACTGCTGGGCAGGAGCCTCATGCAAACCCACTGTGGATAGCTTATGTGGCTAGGTTTTGCGGGGAGCTGGGTGATGCAGGTTTTTAAAGCCAAAACCAAAAACTACTTCAAGCTCAAATTAGGCTTCGAATAAAGGGTTATGTCTAGAAGGTATAGTGAAGTACAGGCTTTGTATAACCATAAACTCACTAACAGTCTGCTCTTACTAATTCTAGCCACTCTTCTGAGAAACCATTGCTTGATTTCCTGACCACCAGCCATCTGACCAAGTCTCATGCAGACTTCGGTGTCTGTAGATGCTTTTCCTTTTTGTTAAGTTTATGATTTGTCAATTCAAAGGTCTTTTTGTTGTTATCAACAGAACACACGTTTATATATTTTAGGAGTCCACCAGTTTCATCACGAGATAGGAAATTTACCTATTTTATGATATCAAATGTCTTTAGAGGTGTACTGAAAATACATATAATTAAGAGCCAAAGAAATGAATAACCCAATCACGTTCAAGAGTTGAACTGCAGATGTATGGGTAGATAATAAAGAAAGTAAAATGTATAACTTACATTCATAAATGAGGGCTTCCTGTATAAAAGTTAAATTTTGAAGCTCATGATACAGTGACGATAAAAAAAAAAGGGTCAGTATGACAGCCAGGACAATGAGAGCAACTTTCTGGATCCCCATAGTCCAGGCTACTCTCCACAGGGTGCCTGCCCGGAAGCTGTAGGAGACAGGAGGTCCAAGCTTCATCCAGGGGAAGGATCGGGGCAGGAGGACCTGGAAGTTTGATGATGGTCCTACACGTGCCCTGACATCCCCATCTTCACGTTACTCTTTCTGTCCCTCACCCCACGGCTTCCTTTCACATCCTCCCGATAGGTTATCTTTCCATGTGAACTCAGACTGTACCTGGAATTGCATGGCTCAAGCCGAAACTAAGGGCACAGGAAAGAAGGGGAAAGAGATTAACCATCTTTTCCTAAGAACAAGCAATTTCTGTGCCAGCTCCGTTCTCTGGGGCATGGTCTCCAAGCCGGGGGAATAGAACACTTGGTTACATGTGGCAGAATCTTACAGAAGGCTGAATAGGGTGCTTCTTTAAGGGGAGATTTGTGCAAGCTTAGACACTGAGGGCCTCAAGAATTCATTTTCTAGGTCAAGTAGTCCACGATAATAACAGTAAGGGTCATGTATGGATAACGCTGTATCATTTGCAAAGCGATTTTTCCACACATTAACACGACCCTGTGAGGACTGCAGGCCAGTCGTTACACTAGAGGAGTCATCTGTTGAAGACTTTCAGAGCTTAAACAGCTTGTTCAAACTCAGGACCCCAAAAGGTCCACCTCTAAAATCAACTTAAAACACTTCTACCTCACACTGCCACCTGGTGGGAAGGACCCGTCAGCCAATTCCATCATATGTTATGCCTATGGATGGGCGGAAAAGATTCTGATTCCTTTGCTAGGAACTTTCCTTCCGAGAGCTCTGTTTTCTGAGGACTTCTCTAGCAGAAATCTAGGAAAATATCTGTTTTTCCTGAGACTGTAGACCTAAGACTTCACGGAAAAAAGAGATGAAAGTCAACCCTTGGAGAACTCAGGATTGGATAGCCACAAACTATCCAATAGGTAGACCATTTAATGTGCTAACTGAAGACTTGTCTCAAAGGAGAGTGTGCATGCGTGTGCGTGTGTGTGTGTGTGTGGTTATCTGCATATAACCTGCTCTCTTAGGACTTGCTCGTCAATTTGTCAGCCCCTCCCCCATTCGCTCCCCTTTCACTGCCAGAGGTCTTTCTGTTCAGAAAAGGTTCTCCGTACATCTTAGCGTCTCTGGCAATGACATACATGGCTTGATTCCAGCCCTGACTGGCCAGAGGTAAAAACACTATAAAGTTTAAGCAAAGATAAGCCCTGAAAAGAGAATTTCTACATGCAAAGAAGAGATTAGAGCCAAAAAGAAAATGAAATGAGTGAATACACACAACCTTAAAAAAACAAAACATTTGCAACATGTAGATTTCAGATCCAAAGTGTCAACGTGTAGATTTCTTTCGAGTCAGAAACATGAGCGCAAGTTCTTGCTTTGTCACATGGCAGCTGCGCGCCTCAAGACGGGCATTTTGCTCTTTGTTTTTCAGTTTCTTTACCTCCTGCTTGGAGACAAATATCCCCAACCCTCAGAATTGCAGTTAGTGTAATAGACAATATTGTGATAAATCTCCGGTGCATAATGGAATTCAATACATAGCAGCTGTGTTAAGGATACGAACATGTTTATCAAAGAACTTTACCTGACCTGACATTTCTTTATTCACAAATAGCTAAATTCTTTGTTTTATTGCACTTTGCAGAGATTGCATTTTTCACAAATTGAAAGTTTGTGGCAACCTTGCATCGGGCAAATCTGTCAGCGTTGTTGTTCCAAAAGCATTTGCTCACTTTGTGTCTCTGTGTCACACTTTGGTAATTCTCCCAATATTTCAAACTTTTTCATTATTAATATATTTGTTATGGTGATCTGTGATTAGTGATCTTTGATGTCACTATTATAATTGTTTGGGGTGCCATGAACCACGCCCGTGGAAGGTAGACCTTAATCAATAAATGTTGTGTGTATTCTGACTGCTCCACTGACCAGCTGTTCCCGTCTTTCTCCCTATCCTCGGGCCTCCCTATTCCCTGAAATACAACGTTGAAAATTAGGCTAGTTAATTACAGAGTACAAAGTCGTTTAAGAGTCATATGACTCTCACGTGAAGTCAACAGCAGAAAAGATTAATCTTGGCAAGGAGGACACGTAGAGACCAAGACTGGCTGAAAGCCATGCCTCTTGCACCAAATGGTTAGCTAAGTTGCAAAGGACAAGCCCTTGAAGAAAATTAAAAGTACTGATCCAGTCAACACACAAATGATAAGAAAGCAAACCGCCCTATTCACTGATAGGCGGAAAGTTTTAGTGGTCTGGATAGAAGGTCAGACCAGCCACAACATTCCATTAAGTCAAAGCCTAACCCAGAGCACGACCCTGACTCTCCTCATCTCTGTGAAGGCTGAGAGAGGTGAAAAAAACTGCAGAAAAGGTTTGAAGCTAGCAGAGGCTAGTTCACGAGGTTTGGTGGGGAAGCCATCCCCATAACCTAAAAGTACAAGGTGAAGCAGCAAGTGCTGATGCAAAAGCCCCAGCAGGTTATCCAGAAGATCTGGCTTAGATAATTTACGAAAGTAGCTCCACTAAACAGCAGGTGTTCAATGTAGATGAGATAGCCTGCGACTGAAATACGTTGCCACCTAGGGCTTTCATAGCTAGAGAGGAGAAGTCAATAACTGGCTTCAAAAGACAGATTGACTCACTTGTTAGAAGTTAATACAGCTGGTGACTGTAAGCTGAAGCCAGTGCCTACTTACCCTCCCCAAAATCCTAAAGCCCTTAATAATTATACTGTATCTCCTCTGCCTGTGCTCTTTACATGGAACAATAAAGCCTGGATGACAGCTCATCTGTTTACTACATGGTTTACTGGCTATTTTAAGCCCATTATTCAGAAAAAAAAGATTCCTTTCAAAATACGACTGCTCATCGACAATGCACCTGGTCACCCAGGAGCTCGGATGGAGATGCACAACCAGGTTTATGTTGTCTTCATGCCGGCCAGCACAATACTCATTCTGCGGATTAAGAAATAATTTCACCATTCAAGTCTTGTTATTTAAGAAACACATTTTGTAAGGCTATAGCTGCCATAGATGGTGATTCATCTAATGGGTTTGGGCAAAAGAAAGTGAAACCTTTCTGGAAAGGATTTGCCATTGTAGATGTCATTAAGAGCATTCATGATTCATGGAAAGAGGTCAAAGTATCAATGTCAACAAGAATTTGGAAGAAGTTGGTTCCAGCCTTTATGGATGACTTTGAGGGGTTCAAGACTTCAATGGAGCAAGAAAACTAGAATTAGAAGTGGACACTGAGGTTGTGACTGAATTCTGCAATCTCATGATAAAAATTTCATGGATGAGGTGTTTCTTCTTAGAGATGAGCAAAGAAAGTGGCTTCTGGAGATGGAATCTACTCCTGGTGAAGATGCTGTGAAGACTGTAGAAATGACAACAAATGATTTAGAATATTGCATACGCTTAGTTGATAAAGCAGCAGCAAGCTTTGAAAAGACTGACTTCAATTTTGAAATAAGTTCTGCTGTGGGTAGAATGCTGTCAAACAGCATTGCAAGCTACAATGTTTCATGAAAGGAAGAGTCAGTCGATGTGGCAAACTTCATTGTTGTCTTATTTTAGGAAATTGCACAGCCACCCCAACCTTCAGCAACCACCACACTGATTACTGGGGCAAGATCCTCCAACAGCAGAAAAATTTTGACTCGCTAGAAGCTTAAGTGATGATCAGCATTTTCTAGCAGTGAAGTATTTTTAAAATCAAGGTATGCATACTGTTTATTTAGACCATGCTATTGCACACTGAATAGACTACAGTGTCACATAAAGATAACTTTTATATGCACTGGGAAACAAAAAATTTGTGTGAGTCACTTTATTTTGATACTTACTTTATTGGGGTCTCTGGAACTGATCCTGCAGTATCTCCAAGGTATGCCTGTATGTGATGAACTGGTCCAATTTGCCTGGCATCTTTCTACCACATGTCCTACTTCAGGAGGCACACATCATTTTGTGAACTAATTAGAAGCTTCTGATGTTTCGGGAGCACCCAGCGTACCTCCCCACACATGGGCCACAGTCCCCATGAGACGGATGCTTCAGCCACTCAGTCTTGCACGCTAATGATACTGCATTTGTATTACAGCAACAACTTCCGTGTCCTACACAGAAAATGAGCCACCGAGATGGCTCGCCTGCCTCTCATTTCAGTCCACGGCCATCTTTCTTTTCCTCTCTTTCCTTCATACAGCAGAGTAACATCACCTCCTACGGTGGAAAGACTCGGGGCCAACTCCAAGCTTGGTTTGACCCCATCCCACCTAAGGGACAGCTTTTCTCTTGCTAAGCCCTACTCCTAGCGTTCAATTGTCAGATTCCACATAGCTTCTGTGTTTCTCTTCAAAACTTGTCCCACATCATAATTAACCAGGCCCATGTTTGCTATACATGATGCCATGTTGACTTTTGGTCTCGTCCCTCATTCTTTATTTCCTCCTTGAAAGTCAAGTAGATAGTTGTAATTTTCTGTAAGTAATAGAATTCTGTTGTCAGCCTCCATCTAAATAGAGACAAAAACTGAGATGTAAATTTTTTACTACTCTGTGATCTGTGCATCACATTAAATATATGGAAAGAAGTCTATGGTTACACTCAAACTTTGAATTTTATTTGGCCTTTGTAGCCTGTCAACTGTGCAAATGATGGTCATATTGCACCGGACTCCTCCTGGAGGCAATGAAATTGCCCGTCCAAAGCTTAAGACAATGAACTGTGAGCTTCCATCAGACAGCCCGGGACTAAATCTTAATAAATGACTTTACTGGTAAAGAAATTAATAAAATGGTTTTCACAGGTGTTATACCCAGCTGCAAATGCACACTAATGTAATAAAAGTGATTTTGGATACATTTATTGTAAAACATACTGAAAAAATATTTTCTCAAATCTCATTTTTTCCAGTTGATGGTCTTAAGAAATAACAGACAGACACAGAATTTTCTAGCTTCATGTAGCAAAATCGCAGATGAGAACAAAAATAATCTCTTCAAAAAGAAAAAACTGAAAAATAATATGGTAATCAACATTTTGATTCTTTGATTCCCTTTCCAAATTAATCACCCTTATTAATAGTCAGTAAAGAAAACTTTGAAAAGGGAACATAAAATTATAATAATAGACCTGAAGGTGTGAGTGACTAAATGGCAGCCCAGCGCACGGTGGCAGCCTCTCCACGGCGCCCCTCGGAGTGCTGATGTGACTTTACGTTCAGATAAACCTTTCGGTACTGTTTGAATGTTCTAGAAACTATTCACAGTGTCTTTACAGACCAGAGTTTTAGAAGCCCCATAAAAGTAAGCAAAAGAAGAATAAATCCAAAAGATGGAAGAGGCATCATGGACTAAGGACAAATATGAATGGCACAGACTTAATAGAATTGCTTTATGCAAGCTGAAGCTAGAGGCTTGTGGAAAATACAAACACCAACATAGAAGGACTTTCAATCTTCTGCTTGAAGCAAGAAGGGAAAATAAAAGCGACTTGGGATTTACAGAGTCGTGCAGTAGGTGATCGACTGTAAATGGTCAACTCCCGTTTTGATTATTTCTTATTTATCAAAGAGAATGACCAAAATATTTAAAAGAGTAGAATTAATACTTGCACAGCTGAAGCACAGAAGTCATAAAAATATTCTGTGATCTCACTCATCTGTTCCAAATAGTTCCTACGCTCCAGAACCAGCTTGTGGGCAATGTACAGAGGACTTTACCAAAGCAACACAGGAATATTTAAAGAATAATAAAAAAGGGCAGAGATATTGGGGATGATAGGCATCAATACTACCATTTTTTTTTCCAGAGAAGAACATAAATGGATTTGATTTACCAGAGCTATTCAACAGCAATATAACAAAGTTACGTATGTGATTTTGCATTTTCCAGTACCCACATTAATAAAATTAAAATGTAAAATGTAAAATTAATTTTAATAATACGTTTAACCCAATATACCATATGTTTTATCATTTCAACATATAATCACTATAAAATATTGAGATATTTTTATCCTTTTTCATATTAAGTATGAAATCTAATATTAAAAACTTCTTTTCACCCTCATTTTTGAAAGAAATTTCCCCTAAGTATAGAATTCTGTACTGGTAATTTTTCTTTCACTGTCTCTTGTTTGCATTGTTGTCTGTGAGAAACTTGTCAATCTCATCCTTTGTTCCTCTGAGTGAAATGTGTCTTTTTTTCTCTAGCTGCTCTTAACATATTCTCTTTTTCACTGATTTTGAGCAGTTGTATTGTGATGTGCCTTCACTTAATTTTCTTCCTATTTCTTGTGCTTAGAGTTCATCAACTTTCTTGGATCTGTGGATTACAATTTTCATCAAACTTAGAAAAAAATGGACCACTATTTCTTCAGACATGTCTTCTGCCCTGGCATTCCTCTCCTCTCCTTTATAGCCTCCAATTCCCTGTACGTTAGGCTGCTTGAAGTTGCCTCACAGCTCATTGGTGCTCCTTTCAGTTTATCTTTTTCATTATTTTTTCTCTCCATGTTTCATGTTGACTATTCACTATTGCTATGTGTTCAAGTTCACTAATTTTCTCTTCCGCAATCTCTAATCCACTGTTAAGCCCAGTCAGGTTGTTTCATCTCACACACTGTAGCTTTTATCTCCAGAAGTTTTATTTGGATTTTTAAAGAATTGTCTTTCATACCTTTGCTTAAATTACTGAATGTATGGAGTACAGTCATATGCCTCTTTTAAACTACTTATCTGAAAATTGTAACATTTGTTGTCAGTTCTGGGTCATTTTTTTATTACTGTCACTTCTGATTATGGGTCATATTTTCCCACTTTTCTGCATGCCTGGTAATTTTTAACTAAATGCCAGACATAACTTTATCTTTTTGAATTTTTGGTGTTTTTTAAACTCCTATAAATATCCTTGGACTTTGTTCTGGTGCTCAGTTAAGTTACTCGGAAACAGTTTGATGCTTTCAGGTCTTGATTATGGCATTTTCTGAGCAGGACCAGACTGCTGCTCACTCTCAGGCTAATTATTCCCCATCACTGAAGCCAGTAGCTTCTGTGCACCCTACCAGATGCTCTGCGAATCTTCCCATTTTTCCAACTTTGTTGGTGGCATCAGGCACCATTCCAGGCACTGTTACCTTTAATGTTTTTAGTGTTTGTTTTCCATGGACTTAAGCAGTTTCCTCATGGGTTATGAGCTGTCCTGTACTCAGGTGAACATTCAGTTCTCTAGAGATCTCTGGAGTTTTCTCTCTGTGCAACTCTCTTCTCTTTAGTTCTCTGTCCTGAGAATGCTGGCTGCGTTGGACCCTCGGCAACATCTCTGCAATGATAGAGTTGTCTAGAAACTCTTTCAAAGCAGTAAGATGGAGAAGCCATAGGGTTAACTGGTAGTTCATATATTTTGTCCATTTGGGGATTGTTTTGGATGGGAGGGTAAATGAATTGCTGCTCGCTCCATCTGGGTTGAAAGCCAACATCCTACCCAATTTAATGTAGTACTTTCATTGAACAGATTTTACTGAGCATCCGCTTTGGTACAAGAGCTAGTCACAGGGCCGGATGCATCCAGAGTCAGGTCCTGATGATGGTTTGGCGGTGAAAGAGGATAACCAGGAAATGATGAGGAGTACAGATTAGCTGGAGATTTAAGGAAGCAGCGAGTAAGCAGCCAAGAGCTGGTTTATAAAGATTTCTGAAGAAAGCAAATTTCTGACTGAAGGTGTTAGGTAGGTAGATAAGTGGGGGCACCCGGCAGACAAGGTGGTGGAAAGGAAGGATGGTCTAGAAGATGGCGTTGTGCCTGCCTCCAGCATAAAGGGGCTTTACTTTCCTCTAAATGAGTGTCAGCCAGAAACCATTTAGAACCCAGTGGCCACAACTGTAGTAGCGACAAGGACCTAACCAGACATGAGCCAATGCTCTTTGTAATATAATTAACCCAGCGGTTTAGGCCCCCACCATGGGTTTTTCCATGTGCATCATGGGTAAGGACATGCACAAAAGGGGCTGAGCATGACTAGGCACCCCAGGGGCAAGAGCCGTCCATCAGTCAAGAGACCACCTCTGAGTGAGGGTAGAAGAGAAGGGGCAGAGACCACTGCTCTCCGCCCTGGATCAGCCCGCCCCCCGTCCTTGGAGGGGTCCTTTCCCTCTGCTACAAAAAACCTTTACCATCTTTCACTACACAGCGCTTCCTTCCCCCCTCTGAATTCTTCTTTTTCAGGTAAGACAAGCACTGGGGTCTTTTCCCTTCCCCTTTTGGGGTAACAAAGGGATGTGTTCAAAATCCAAACCCAAGCAATAACAACGTCCCACCTGTGCCTAAATCTGTGCAGTTTTGAAGGACTTACCTAGCTATCCCTGACACGACCTTTCACACACGTCTCTCCTTAGAGGCAGGAGCTACTAACTCCTCTTTGTCATTTTTGGTTACCCACCTACAGGATGGGAGAGAAGTTTAAGAAGTGTTCCCCTCAGAAAGCAGAGGGGCACCCCTCCTTTCTGTGTGACCAGAACGTGTGGAAGTACCCCAGCCCCCCAACTTCCCCTGTTCCCCCTGGCCTTCCACACGGACCCTCCACTCTCCAGATCACGCATCCTCTTCTCTCCCATCTATGAAACACATTCTTGTTTAGCCAAATCCACTCCTCATGCTCAAAGGATACAGATCCGAGACCCATATTTGACTTTGCATTGGGCTCATTTTATGAGTTTTGCTACTCACAGTGATTGTATCTTTTTGTTAAGACCTCATCACGAGTGACTTTTGAGACATCATTCTTTCTTTGTGTATTTGGTACCCACAGTTTACAAACACCGAGGCTGAAAAAACAGGAATTGGATATAAATTTAGAGACCAAGGAGCTGCACATTAAAGTCGCTTGTAGAGCTTCTTACGCTAATAGAGCATCCTATATGCCTGTACCTGTTTCCATCACAGATGGTGAAGACGGTTCCCGGGCACTGGCAGCTCTTTAACAACTCAGGAAGTCCTTCTAATGTGCACTGAGGATTGAGAATCACTGGAGTATTGAATGGGAAGGGATCACAGTAAAGAGTGTTAGCAGTGATTTAAAAAAATTAATTGGCTTACAGGTAAATGGTAGGAAAATTTATCTTCGCATCACACTAGGAAGCCCACATAGAAAGTAGGCCAGGCCCCTTGCTCTGAAGGGACAAGACCGAGGGGATTTTAGGAAGGGAGACGTATAAGATTCATCTATAAGCCTTTTCCCCCACCATGTTGCAACATTATTGCACATCACTCCTCTTCTACCCAAAGCTGTAGCAAAGTTTGCTGCATTTCATTGCGGAGGTGCACTTTTAAGAGAGAGATCAAAGGCTTGTCCAGTGGAGTGACAAGACACGGAAGACACCGACCACAGGAGCAGTAGTCACAGACGCAGGACCTCGGATTACAGGAGACGGGAAGTCTCAGTGCGTCCCCATCACCTTCCTTGATGCCCCAAGACTACCCAGAAATACTGATTAGAGAGCATATTTTATTTAAATATCAATGAACAGTCTGACTCAAGAAGACATTTCAGTTAGGATAAAGATCAAGTTGGCACGGTAGAGCTCAGTGGTAGAGTGCTTGCTTAATGTGCATGAGGTCCTGGGTTCAATCCCCAGTGCCTCCTCTAAAAATAAATAAGTAAATAAACCTAATTACCTGCCCTCCCAAAATAATAAAATAAAAGACCTGATTCCTGGGCCCAGATCAGACCCTCAGAATCGGAATCTCTGGGAACGAGCCCTGCAAATCTAATTCTTAATGAACTTTTCAGGTTCTACTTACGACAGTCCCTACAGAAAGAAGGGCTACAGAATCCAAAGCAGAACATATTTTCAAGAAAGCAGTGAGTAATGCTTTCAAAGTCTATAGAGAAGTTTCAGATTTCATTGAAAAGTCAAATAAAATCTGGAGTGAAAACTGACCCCCGGATTTTGCAATTAGGAGATTATTGGAGTTCTTAGAGCAAATTGTGTAAAACCATGGAGGTGAAAGCTAAATTGCTTTCTAGACTGTAACTCATTTTTTTTCCTGAAAAAGAAAAAAAACTAAGGATAAAGGTTTTTTGAGATTTTTTTTTTTTTTTTTTTACAAATCTATGCCTTTCTGCTACTTTTAGAAATGTTGTTATTTTGCTTTCTGCAGCACGGTTGTATCACCCTCTCCCCTGAGAAATGTCAAACCTGCTTCTCCGAGCCATTTAAATACGTTAAGGCACCTTTCCAAAAAAATCACTTTTGCAAATCTTTTCTTGTTTTCTTCCTTTTAGTTCAAAGATAAGAACTTTTTTTTTTTTTTTTTAAAGATTAAGGATGCCACTAGAATGTGTTCTGATGCTAAAGTCTGATTATTTTTCTTCTGGAACCTAGACATCAGTTTTAAGTTTTTAACTTTTCAGATTTTTTTTTTTTAAGTTCCGGAAAGTTTTCTTCAATTACACTCTTGATAAATGCCTTCCATTTGTTTTGTATTCTCCTTTAGGAAATTCAATTAATCTTGGGTTGCTTCTTCATGTACTGTCCTCCCTAATTTTGTCATCCTCTCTTGAATTGTCACGTTCGTTATTTTCTTTGGCGGTCTGTATGTGTTGACAGAGTGTTTTCTGTCCCATTAATCTGTGTCTGAAACATTAATTCTACTCCCCAAGATTCCAGTGAGTATTTGTTTTATCAGGGAATTTGTCCTCCTATCTCCCGTCTCCCTGAAAATAGATTACAGATATTTTCACTAGATTAGATGTTGCATTCTTCAGTTTCATGGGGAAGACCTGCAGGATGGATTAGAACCGGTTGAAGTAATGGTGGTTATTGCCGTCTTCTGGCCCTTCTGCTCTGCTGCTTCTGAGTTGGACTGCTCTTCCTTCCTTGCTCATGGCGACAATCCTTGGCCACCTGGCCAGAGCCAATGCCTCCGACATGCAGGCTGTGCTGGCTGAGGGGTGAGGGGGACTGGAATCCAGCTTGCACCCGGCTTGCCCTGCCCCATCTGAGCACTCTGGGGTGGAGCTGCAGCCCCTGGAGAAAGAGACACCTCTTTCTAATTGTCACAAATACTCTCATTCTCACAGTCCCAGTGTTAGAGCAGGCAGGTAGCGAGACAGGAGCAGAGAAAGGGGGACGTGGGTAAATGGCAGAAAACCATACATCTTGTGAACAATGGGGGTCCTTGGACAGACCAAGAAAAACAGGATCCTTTGGACTGATAAGAAACCATACCTTCTGGGTTGATAAGTGTGCTGGAGGCAGAAGGGTGGGACGGGACAGGAATCCCCACCAAACGAATGCAACCTTTTGATCATTATGACCTCTGTCCAAATGTAACATTTTGCTTATGACACCCTTATTTGCGTGTAACCTTTTATTCATTATGACCTCATCCAAATTCCTGATCAAGACTAAATAAGGACAAAAATCCCCCCTCCCCACCTGTGAAGGTGGAGGTGGGGTGAAGATCAGGAAACACAACCCCCCAAACCCCTTCCTGCCGGTGAATATTCTGCCCACTCATTTTCACACCCATACAACCAGCTTGCCAAGGACACTCGGGGCAGCTACACACTTGGGTCTGCCTGCTCTTTCCTTGAGAGCGTACTGTCTATCCCTCAATAAATCCTTGCTTTGCTTCCTTAACCTCTGCGTCTTGTCGCCGAATTCTTTCTGCGACAACACAAGAACCTCTTGCCCCAACACCAGCAGTGGCTCCGGTTGGCCATATGGAAAACTGCTTTAATTGCTTTCATTCTAGTAATTTGCTTCAGTAGAAGACACTTCACATTCAGGGCTGGGCATCGCTGCAAGCTTTGTAGCTTTGCAATGACCAGGGACAGTGGCAGAGCCGTTCACTTCCAACCTCGTCACCTACTCAACTGTCAATCAGGAGCTTCCCGGCAGATTGAAAATCAGAAGTTACTTTGAGGCACGCTGTTTTTCACTACGGTTGTCTGTTTTAAGAAATTTGAGGAGCAGTTCAAAAATTACATCAGCTGCCTTATTAAACCTCCCTGAGATCAGCCTTGGTGATGTGAGTTACGTGGTTGTCACAGCTCCCAGCCCGTCTGTTGCCAGGATGGACTGGACAGATGTGACCACCTAAGCAGGTGACCCTTCCTTCTATCCTGCTCCTGGTGTTCCTGTAGAAGCTGCGAACCACTTGTGGGGAGCGACTTTCCCCAAATAAGAAGCTATTAAGGGGAAATATATCCGGAGACTGATTTTATGAGAGAGGATTTGGGTTAGATTATTTTTATCATGTCCCTCAGTCATGCTTCCTTGTGTCCACGCCCCTTTGCAATGTGACTTGCTGCTCCTCCCCCTTGAGCCTGGTTTGACTTCGTGACTTGTTTCAACCAACAGAATGCAACGCAAGCAATGTCATGCAGCTTCTGAAACTACGCCTTAAGAGAACCTGTATCTTCCTTTTTCACTCTTTGTCTCAGGAGAACTAACTGACTGCAGCCCTAGCTTAACGGCCAGGTGGCTGTGACCTTGGGACACTCAGGCCGGAGCACCCGCCAACCCACAGAACCCCGAGACCTAGTAAGCATCACTGTTTCAAGACAATAACTTTAGCGATGGCTTCTTACGCAAAGAAAACTGGTGAAGGATTTAGCCTGGGTGTTTCCAGAAAGCAGAGCCTCAGGCAGAAACTTCTTTGCTTGTACTTTCCAGAGGAGCAGGGGTGAGGGGACAGGGAGTGAGGCCGGGAAGGAGGGGCAGCAATACTAGGGTGCATTCCCCAGGAGGTGGCCGTTGCTGCTAATCACTGATTGCTGCTTTTGGGGGAGCATCTTCTAAGGGGCCCCCTGAGTTGCTGCATCTCGGGATAGGCTGGCTGTCCAGGGGAGGGTACAGGAGAAAGCCGTAATCAGACAGCTCTCATCTCCCAGTGGTCAATTACTTGTAAACTAATTTGTACCCTTCAGGATGTTAATTGCTCCACAAATCCTGGCTTCACGTTTCTGAGCAGCAAGTGTCAGAGCAGGCAGATAGCTAGATATGAACAGAGAAAGGGGGACAAAGGGCAAATGGCAGGAATTGGGCAGAAAGGAGGGGCGCAGGCCAAATGCAGGAAACCACACATCATGTCAGCACCAGGGTTCCCTGGGCAGAGAGAGAAAAGCAGGAGCCTTTGGTAACAGGAGCTGGTAATTGGTCACACCTTTTGAGGTGATGAGGGGCCTGGAGACTGACAAAGAAAGGTGAGAAAAGGCAGAAATTCCCAGTGTCCGAATGTAACCTTTTGCTCATTATGCCCTCATTTCAATAAAATTAGCCTCGCAGATCAGAAGTGCCCATCATGCACCGAGGCCATGACACTTCTGATCCAGACTAAATAAGGACAAAATCCCTCCTCCCTTTGGGAGGGTGGAGTTGGGATGAAAATCAGGGAATACAACCCCAAATCCTTCCCTCCCCAGTGAATATTCCACCCGTTCATTTTTACACCCTACGTAACCAACCTGCCAAAGAAACTCAGGGCAGCCGCTCACCTGAGCCTGCCCGCTCTTCCCTGAGAGTGGACTATCCATCCTCTAATAAATCCTCACTTTACTTTTTTTGACCACTACGTCTTGTCTCTGAATTCTTCCTGGGGCGGGCCAGGAACCTGGAACACCGGTTACATCCACCGGCAACAGAAGCAGATCCTGGGCGTCCCACCTTTGGTTCCAGCGGAGGCTCCTCAAAGGGCATCAAATGGGTGGCTGCAAGTTGCTGTCACGTTGTGCCATTTGAAGGGAGTCAGAGACGTTCAGAGCCAGCACAGGCGGCAGTGTCTGGACCAGCACGACGGGGTCGGGCAGGGCTGAATGGATCCGAGGTAGCTCATGTGTTTGACTCAGGATTTAATGCTGACCGAGCCCCTAGTCGATATCCTGTCCTTCCTGTCTGATGTAAGCCTGTAATGAAACTGCACACACACCCCTGCACACAAAACACTTGGATGATCGCAATGATATGACTTTTGTCGTCCGCATTTAGGTCATGTTTAAAGTTTTTTTTTTCTCTCCTTCAAACATATTTTATGAAGTGTTTTTCATTGTAAAGGTAATACAGGCTCATTGTAACAATTCAAGCCAGAGCTTACTTCCTCCCTGCTGTAATTTGTATTACAGCACGGTGGACCACCCTAGGCTTGCCCAAGCATTATATCTGTGCGTGTTTAGATAGAGAAATACATAAATCCACATGCGTGTTTGAATATGGGGATTTATATTTTTTAAACAAAAATGAGATTTGATTTGGCTACTACAGTCACTTGTTTCTTTTCATTTTGAAAAGTATACCATCACATCATCACGCAGCCACTTTGGAAACCTTTTGATACTTACCCGATATATTAGAATGGAGTTCTGATATGACCTTGCAATCCTGCTCTTAGGTATACAATGAAGAGAAATTAAAAAAAAAAAAAAGATTCACATAAAAACTTGTACACAAATGTTCACAGAAGCACCAGTCATAATGGCTAAAAAGTGAACAACTTAATTTTGCATCAGCTGATGAATCAATTTTTAAAATGTAGTATATTCGTACAAGGGAATGTCATTCCGCAATAAAAAGGAACCGAGCGTTGACATGTGCTGTAACACGGCTGAACCCGGAAAACACTACGTTAAGCGAAAGAAGCCAGTCACAAAGGACCACATAGTGTGCAATTCCATGTACGTAAAATGGCCATAATCAACAAACCAGTATGTCTTCGTTCATTCGGGCCTCTATAATAAAAGATCACAGACCGGGTAGCTTATAAACAAGAGAAATTTATTTCTCACAGCTCTGGAAGCTGGTCCAAGATTAAGGTGCCAGCACGGTCCTTTAAGGGACACAGACTTCTTGCGTGTGGTCACGCGGAGAAAGGCGCTGAGAGCTCTGGGGGTCTCTTTAATAAGAACACAGAACCCATCCTGAGAGCTCCATCCTCATGACCTAAGCATCTCCCAAAGGCCCCACCTCTTAATACCATCACATTCGGCAGTAAGATTTCAACGTATAAATTTAGGGGCAACACGAACATTCAGACCCTCGCAGCATAGTAAATTAGTAATTGCTTGGGGTTTGGTGGTGGTGGGAGGGTAGGAAAACGGAGTGACTGCTGTGATAAGAATGTTCTAGCCTTTGTTGTGATGGTTGCCCAAGTCTGTAAGTATATTCAACACCAGTAAATTGTACACTTTAAATGGGTGAATTTTGTGATTTACAAACTATATATCAATACAGCTGTTAAAAATGTATCATGTCCATCAACAGATGACTGGATAAAGAAGATGCAGTATATTTATACAATGGAATACTACTCAGCCACAAAAACTGACAACATAACGCCATTTGCAGCAACATGGATGTTACTGGAGAATGTCATTCTAAGCAAAGTAAGCCAGAAAGAGAAAGAAAAATACCATATGGGATTGCTCATATGCGGAATCTAAAAACAAACAAACAAACAAAAAACATAAATGCAAAACAGAAGAAAACTCACAGACATAGAGTACAAACTTGTGGTTGCCAGGGGGACGGGGGGTGGGAAGGGACAGACTGGGATTTCAAAATGTAGAATAGATAAACAAGATTGTATTGTGTAGCACAGGGAAATATATACAGGATCTTGTGGTGGCTCACAGTGAAAAAACAAATGTGGCATTGAATATATGTATGTTCATGTATAACTGAAAATTTGTGCTCTACACTGGAATTTGACACAACATTGTAAAATGACTATAACTCAATAAAAAAAATGTTTAAAAAAAAGTATCATGGCCATTTCACAGGTCATTACATACAAGACTAGCGCCCTGTACTGGCAAAACAGCACTCCATAGTCTGCATCTAGTGTAATGTATTTTATCATTCTTATTTTAATGGATTCATATTTTTTCCGGTTTTTTTTTTCCCATTAACAACAATGCTCTAATAAGTATTGCTCTAGGTGCGTGTTTACTTCTCTTGGTTAGATAACTACAACTAAAAATCTTGGACCAAATTACATTGTACCAATTTAATTTTAATAGATGCTGCCAGGCTGATTTATGAAAAGAAAAAAAGAGTTCACCCATATACCAATAGGAAATGAGACAATTCATTTTCTTACACCTCTCCAGCACTGAGCGCAACCAATCATTTTAACTGTTGCAAATATGGAGGTAACAACAGTCTGCCATTACTGTTTCAATTTGCATTAAAAGACTGTTAGTGAGATTGACCTCGTTTTCATATGGTTACTAGGTATTTAAATTTTATCTTTTGTATATTTTCTTTTCTAATATTTTGCAAGGTATTTACAAGGTTTTCCTTTGTATCTTTTTTAACTTATATGAAGGCTTTCTTTATATAGTTGTGCTATTAACCCTTTGCCTGACATTTGTTTTCTGACTATTTTTTTTCCCCATCTTTGTTTCTGGTTTTGCTCAGTGGTCTGTTGCCATACAAAAATTTTCAATTTTTATGAGATAAAATCTATCTGTATTTTCCTCTATAATTTCTGAGCTTCCTGTGTAACTTAAGAACTAGTCTGCACCTCAACTCCCAAGGTTATGGTAATAGAAAAATCATACTGTTTTACTGAACTTTTTCACAATTAGATAGGTAATCCAGATTTTGTGTGTGAAATGGAATACATGTCTCATTTTTTACTTTTTCCAGATGGGACATTCTCTATTACCCAGTAAGCAATACCTTCAGCTTTATCTTTTTAACAGGTTGTGCTGGGGTTATCTGACAAAAAAGGTGTTCAACATCGCAAAATTCAGAGACTGAGCCCCGGTCTCCATCTTGATCAGTCTTTTGGCTGCATTTAAACACGAATCATTCCTTTTTTTCTTTTATTCACTTGGCCTGAGGCGCTGGGCTTTTGTCCAACCTCGCTGGCCCCTCCAATCTCTGCTGATAAATGGTCCTTTTCCTCTGGACCTCTAAATGTAGCGGTCCCGGGCTTACTCCTCTGGTTGCTTCTTTAGATGATAGCTCCCAATATGTTCCTTTCTTCTGAATTCCAGATTTATATTTAGTGTTAAATCAACTATTGTCTTGAATACTTAAAAATCATCTCAGACTTAAATTGAGCACCTGACTGTGAACTCATTTGCTAAACCTTACCCACCAATTAAAAAACAAACAATAACAAAAAACCTGTTCCATCCTTATTCTTTCTTTCTTAGAAAAATATACCATCGTTCACCTAGTGGCTCAAGCCAAAAAAGGGGCACACTCACTCCTGTTTACTTCCCGTTTCTGTCAGTGTCAGCCCCAGCAATGCTGCTTTGTTTCCTGGCGGGGCGGCTGGTTTCAGGTCTGTTATTCACAGTCCCCGGATCAGCCACATCCCCCTCAGAGATTCTAGCACTGCCCAGATAATGCCCTTCTTGCAGCATTTGGAGTCCCAGTTCTTCAACCTCGTGAAATTGCTAATATTGGAAAATGTTGATCTAAAAACAGATCAATTTCGCATAAGTCAAGCCAAGACCAACTCCATAATTTGTGGAACTCAGTGCAAAATGAAAATGAGGAGCCCCATGTTAAAAAAAATGTATTAAGAATTAATTATGAGATGGTGACAGCAGAGCAGTAAACCAAGCAGTGCTGGGTGACTGCGTAAATCTAGCCACGAAGCCTGGTTCAAACCAGTGGGTTCTACCGAGCCCAGCCTCTTCCCTCAATTCCGCTGGGGCTGTGAGGTAGGTAGCTGCCTTTGGTAATTACTGCTCTATGTTACTTCAGGCTTCTCATTTTTGCTGCTTTGGTTCTCCAAAACCTGTTGAAACAATTTCCTTTATCTATTTTATTTTATCTATTTTATTTTTTTTTTATTGAAGTATAGTCAGTTTATGATGTGTCAATTTCTGGTGTACTTCAGTCATACGTGAACATACATATATTCGTTTTCATATTCTTTTTCATTATAGGTTACTATAAGATATTGAATATAGTTCCCTGTGCTCCTCAGAAGAAACTTGTTGTTTATCTATTTTATATGTAGTAGTTAGTGTCTGCACATCTCAAACTCCCAGTTTATCCCTTCCCACTCCTTTTTCCCCCTGGCAACCATAAGTTTGTTCCCTATATCTGTGAGTTTGTTACTGTTTTATAAATAAGTTTATATGTGACCTTTTTATTTTTTTAAGTTTCCACATATGAGTGATATCATATGGCGTTTTTCTCTTTCTGCCTTACTTCACTTAGAATGACATTCTCCAGGGACATCCATGTTTCTGCAAATGACATTATTTTATCCTTTTTCATGGCTGAGTAGTATCCCATTGTATAAATATACCACAACGTCTTTATCCAATCAACAATTTCCTTTATTAAGTTATGTTTACTACAATGACTGGTGTGGTTTCTCTTTTCTTGAGTGCACCCTGACTGACCCTTCTTAAACTTCTTATGATATTTATCTGACGTCTCATATTAGCAGTTGTAGAAATTAGCAGGAACCTCTCTGTTAAGGTAGGGGTTAGGGCTTTTGGGGGATATCAGGAAAGTCCAGTTGTTTTTCAAGGAAAGGAAGTCAAAACATCAAAGTCAGAAACGTACATTGAGACATGTTCAAAACAGTCTTAAAAATAAGCTATAAATTCTTCCTTGCTCTTACCTGGCTCTGGTTTTACTATTCTTTCAGCATGTCTTTCCTACAGAAATGCTCTACCTATACTCAGACTTTATGCTTGGTTAAGTGGTGTTGGCATTACGCCCCAGTGTATGCATAAGACTAGCAACACTGCAAACTTTGTAAGGACTTTGTTAAAAGCCATAGACCTCTTCCAAAAATCCTATTATAACAGCACAATCAGTCTATAGGGAAACCGTAGTGCCCATAGACTCTTAGATGCCTGCGTTCTGTAGGGCTGAGTGCAATGTTTGATTTTGCTCTTCAAGAGAACGTTAACTTGCAGAGCCTCATATGGGGTCTATGTTTGTTGCTAAACAGCGAGGCACATGTGGGCTGCGTTTCCATGCAAGCCCCGCATTAATCCCAGCCTGTTGTAATCCAACTGCTGATTGTGTTGGAGCATAGAGAGAGTGCATCTGTGTTCCAGTAAGTCCCATGCATTCAGATCGCCCTAAAACAATGGAAGTCAAGTCAAAGCAACTAAAATGTGGCAGCTTCGTACCTGGGAGCACTAATGTGCGTAAGCATAACCCCCATCTGGATGTATTTGGTGGAGAAACGTTTTCAGCTTGTCAGGGAGCACAAATTAATGCAAATTTGAGAATGAGAAGTTACAATCATTAAAGGGAATTTCATTTCTGAGCTACTTACAAGAGACAGAAAATATTACATAGCCTTTATAAAACGGTAAATTACATCTGATCTGAACTCCATTTGAAACTCCAGAGTGTGGGAGAACTCTGAGTTTCCTGTTAAACACAGAAGCTTAAATGAGAATTCGGCACCCAGGAGACAGCTGACTGACAACGCACCCTCTCTCTGAAGCTTGAGTGGGTGCGCACCAGCGCGTCTCATCACAGCTCCACTCAGCTGCCAGCTCTTTATGCATTCATCAGAGCCCAGCGGAGAGCTTTCGGCACAGAAGATTCCTATGTCAAGACTGCAGCTCTGCTTTCCTTGACATTCTAAGCAAATTAGTGCATGAGAGACTTGTGCAGCCCGGTAACTGGCCAGCCTGCACTGATGGCAGAGATGACCAGCAGATCTGTGGCATCAAGTGTCATGGCCTCTTGTTCCACTGGCAGGGCTGCTACCAAGGTCATTGGAGTCATGTGGTTTGGCGAGAAATATTCTGTTTCCAACACGTGTCAGCAGAGAGAAAGAGTCTACTTTTGACACTTAGAGCAGGGCATCTATCAAGACCTCATCACCCAGCAACACTCACAGCTCCCCTGGTGCTTCTTTTCATAGTGTGTGTGTGTGTGTGTGTGTGTGTCTGTATTCTGGGAGAATAACAAAAATCTTTTTTGTTTCTAGTCTGATTAAATCTAAAGTTGACTCTCAGTTAAACTTACCTATAAAAACTTACTATACTGAGATATTCCTAATACTAATGTCCAACCCCTGCAAATGCATCACCTTTTTTCAAAAGTAAATGCACCTTACCTTATAAGCACATGGAATTTAGACATCCTCACAATGATTTTTCACTTGTTTAAACATAGTTCAACCAAAATGGAAAGTTTCGGTTGAATATAGGATTCCGATGAGGCATGTGTGGATTCAGCTGGATGGGTAGTTGGACCTACAATCTGCATTTCCCTTGCTTTGCAGCCCACTTAGGAACAAGTCCTGTCCTGTGTGTCATGGCTGACAATGGACTTGCCAAGGCTTTATTTGTTGGTTGCAGGTTGTTTGTCCCGCCAGTGCCTTACTGGGCTGTAAAGAATTGCCTTCTTCTCAGCCTCAATCCAGATGGATTTTCTTAGCATCCTTGTGGGTGAGGAGCTTGCAAAATACTGAAGGACACAGAAATGGAAGAGCTCACGCTCCTTCTGCTTGGGTAATGGATATCGCATTACCGCTCCAAAGCATCATTTCCATGGCAGGAAAGCCATTTGCGAAAAGAGTCAACGTGGCAACGATTGAGGTACCGAAGATTGTGTTGCCCGGGACAGCTGACACAAAGCGAGTGCTCTGAGCTAAGATGTGGACTTGCTTGTTCCTAAATACCTAGTACATAGCAGAGCAAACCTACTAAGTGAACGAGTGAAAATGGATTGAGGTCAAGTCTGTCCAGATTCAGAGTCCTGGAAAACTTGAGGAGATGTGAGAGAAAGGATTAAAAGAATAAGTAGCTCAGTCTTATTTTTTTTTTAGGACTAAATTTTTTTTTTATTGAGTTATAGTCATTTTACTATGTTGTGTCAATTTCCAGTGTACAGCACAACTTTTCAGTCATACATGAACATACATATATTCATCATCACATTTTTTTCGCTGTGAGCTACCACAAGATCTTGCACACACTTCCCTGTGCTACACAGTATAATCTTGTTTATCTATTCTGCATATGCTTGTCAGTATCTAGAAATTTTGAAATCCCAGTCTGTCCCTTCCCACCCCCCGCCTCCTTGGCAACTGCAAGTTTGTATTCTATGCCTGTGAGTCTGTTTCTGTTTTGTATTTATGTTCTTTTTTTTTTTTTTAAGATTCTACATATAAGCGATCTCATATGGTTATATGTGAGATCTCATATCTCATTTTTCTTTCTCTTTCTGGCTTACTTCACTTAGAATGACATTCTTCAGGGACATCTATGTTACTACAAATGGTGTTATGTTGTCGGTTTTTATGGGCAAATAGTATTCCATTGTATAAATATACCACCTCTTCTTTATCCAGTCATCTGTTGATGGACATTTAGGCTGTTTCCATGTCTTGGCTGTTGTAAATAGTGCTGCTATGAATGTTGGGGTGCAGGTGTCATTTTGAAGTAGGGTTCCTTCTGGATGTATGCCCAGGAGCGGGATTCCTGGGTCATATGGTAAGTCTATTCCTAGTTTTTTGAGGAATCTCCGTACTGTTTTCCACAGTGGCTGCTGTAGCTCAGTCTTGACCTTGACAGTGTCTAAGCACTGTGACACCTCAGCACATGAATGAGAATTCTGAGGCAAACTTAGATGAGACTAACTTCCCCAATTTTTCTTGGCTTTTCAGTAAGAAAGATCATTTTGATGCCTTCTTCTGCTGTCCTGTATTGTCATTGCGTGTTCACATGCCTCCTTTTCAGGCCTTGCTGGTAGCAAGCCTAGAGGACTCTAGGGGCACCTTATGTCCTTGGGGACTTGCTTAATTCTCATCCTAAGAGAGTCTGAAAGGTGGACCACTGAGGACCCTTCCTTCTTCCCCAAATCTGTGTTTTATGAGGGCTGAAGACTAGCAAAATCAATTTGAGAAAGCTGAGAGAGACATCAAGAAAAAGAAAAAACAATTGCTTTTCTTTGTAGAATAGTTAAAACAGAAATTGCCTTAGTTTTAACAATACATGAAACCTTATCAGCTACCAGGAATAGATGGGTTGCCTTCTGTTCCATAAGAAATAGTCAAGATAAATCTTAAATCACATTAAAGTGACAAAAGTTTTTAAAAAGCTTCCAAAATGGGGAAACATGCATTTGAACTATGCCTTAGAAACGTGCCTACGAACCATTGGACTTGACCCTGGGGAATCCAGAGAGGAGAGGAAATGTACGCAACAGGGAAGAGTAGAATGTGCTTTATTCACGGAGTGACATTAAGAGCGTTAAATAGATTCTCCTAAATGAGCCCTATTTTCCTATAGCAGATGGTAAGTAATTTACGTTATGAGCGTTTTGTTAGAAATTCATCACACAAAATGTACTATCGATCATCTTTTAACCTTTGCATGATTAAAGAAGAAGTGTATTTCACTCTAGTCCTTTGAAGGTCCTACAAGGTATCATATATGTTAGCAATTCCGTTTGGAAAGAATTACTTTGAAAGAAAGAGTAATTGTATAAAGAACCACACAATGTTAACATGAATGACTGCAATGTGGTGTGTGTTGGAGGGGGCGGAGATGTGGAAGGTGTGAGTAACTGTGGAGCTCTGGAGTGGTGGTGGGGAAGCCAACAAGATTATTGTTACTTATATTCAAAAATAGTTTAAAGTTAATTCCCAAATTGAAACCATTAACAAACAAATCCTACCAGCATCACTGTTTTTGATTGAGAAATAGATTAGCATAGTGGTTAAGAAAGCTGGTTTTCTTACCGAGTCCAAACTCATTCTGCTTGCTGCACGACAGCCCAATAAACCAGGAGACAAGGGGTTAGGGCAAGGAATAGCGACTTTATTTGTAGAGCCAGCAGACCGAGAAGATGGCAGACTAATGTCTTGGAGAACCATCCTACACAAGTCAGAATTCAGGCTTCTTTTTTACTCAAAAGGGGAGGGAGTGTGGTTGGTTGTTGCAAACTTCTTGGTGCAGGAATTCTTTGTTCCTGCAGCTCTCCACGTGGACCAGCTCATGGTGCCCCTGCAAAACGTCCAACAAAAGTTATTCTCTGTTCTGCAACTTGTTATCTTTACATGAGTGCATAGCTGGCAAGCTAAGCCTTAGAAAACAGGGAACAGGATTAAAGCCAAAGGAACAGCTCTCACATGGAGTCAGATTTGTTCTTTTCTATTACAGTTTGAAATCAAACTGGACTTGTGGTTAAATAGTCCTTAGAATAATTACCTAATCTTTAAGGGTTTTTTTCCCCTTCATTTTAAGATGGCCTCTGTTTGTTTGACAGGTTGTGCTAACGGTGGGGTTACTGTGTACTTACAATGTAATCTACACATACACCCTTACTAACTTTATGACCTTGTGGGTTGTGGACTTTTATGATCCCCATTTAACAGTTTAGGTGTCAAAATATGTGCAAGACATATTCACAAGTACTGCGAAGTATTCTTGAGAGAAACTGGAGACCCCAAATAAATGGAGCAATTACTATGTTTATGGATTGGAAGACTTAATAGTTGACGTCAGTTCTCCCCAGATTGACACAACGCAGTCCTAATCAAAATGGCAGACTTTTTCTTGATAGAAAATTTAAAAATTTATCCTAAATCTTATGTAGAAAACCAAAGGACTTAGTCTGAACAAATTTAAAAAACAAAACAAAACACCAATGTTGGAACTCATATGACTTCATTTTATGACTAACTACGAAGCTATAATAATCAATACAATATTGTATGGCATAGAATAGATACGCAGATCATTGGAACAGACTACAGATCCAGAAATAGACACACAATTATACAGCCAATAGGTTTCTGACAAAGTCATCAAGACATTCAATGAGGAAAGAAAAAAAAGTCTTTACAATGAATGGTGTGGGACAACTGGACAGCCATGTACAAAAACAAAACCCAAAACCAAAAGGCAGTAATCCCTGCCTCTCTTTAGACACAAATTCACTAGAAATCACAGCCCCAAGGTAAGCGCTGAATCTATAAAGCTACATAAGAGAAAACATGCGATAGTCTCAGTAGTCTTGAGGGTGGAAAAGATTTTGTTTAAAAAAAAGACACAAAAAGCTTGAATGGTAAAGGAAAAATGATTCCTAAATTAGACTTAATAAAAATTTAAAACTTTTGTTCTTCATAAGACACTCATGAAAAAGGAAAAACAAAATGAGGCCTAAGACCTCAGGTAAAATATTTGGAAAATATAAACCTGACAAAGGACTTTAAAAATTACAGAAGGAGCTTTTCTCACATCTCATTGAGGAAACAAATAACCCAATCTAAAAATAGATGAAATATTTGAACAGAAATTTCGCTAAGACATACGGATGGCAAATAAACACATGGAAGGATGAATGTCTTAGTTATTAAGGACATTATAAATAAAAGCACAATGAGATACCTCTACACTAGAATGTCTCAGTTTAGAAAGACTACTCAGACAAGTGCTTTTGGAGATCAGAAGTACCTAGAATGCTTATAAACTGCAAGTAAGATTATTAAAGTGTACACTTTAGGGAACATTTTGATTTTTCCTCAAATAGTTCAGCATAAACCTGCCAGTGACCCAGCCATACCATTCCTAGGTATTTACCCAAGAAAAATGAAAGCACATGTCTACATATTACATCAAATTTTTATAGCAGTTTTATTTGTAATAAGCACAAACTGAAAATAAACAAAGCATCCATACGAATTGTGGTATATCCACACAATGGAATAATACTGAGCAATAAATAGGAATGAACTATTGATACATGCAACAACATAGAGGAATCTCAAAATAATTATGCTGAGTTAAGAAATCAGACATAAATAGGTTTTGTCCATGTGATTCCACTTACAGAAAAATTCTAGAAAGTACAAACAAATCTGTAGGGACATAAAACAGTTGTAGTTGCCTTTGGATGGTGTGGGGTGATGTAAGAAGGAATGAATTTTAAGGAGCAATTGGCAGCTTTTGAGCACAATGCATGTGCTCATTATCTTGAGTGTGGTGATGGTTTCCCAGTTGTATGCATATGTCAAACCCTATCATGTTACATACACTTTAAACATGTGAAGAATTTGAACCTCAATTATTCCTAAATAATTCTTAAAATTTTTGAAAAAAATCATTATAATTTTGGCAAAGGCATGTTATCTGAGTCTTTAAAAATGTATACTTATATGATTAATATAATAGTGACAAACTTTCTGCCTTTTTCGCTTAACACTGTAAGACCTTCTTAGTATCATCATCAATTCTTTATAGACATTCACGTTGAAAGGATCATATTGTAAAATCTGCATACATTGAAATGCACAGGTCTTAAGCATCTGTTTTGATGAGTTTGACAATTGTATACAGCTCTCTGAACAAAACCCTACTAAGCTACAGAACGTTTTCATCACTCTAGAAAATTCTTCATGCCCCCTTCTGGTCAACCTTCACTCCGTATAAGTAATGACCTTTCTGATTTTTGTAATTGTAGATGAGTTTTGCCTGTTCTTAAACATCGTATGAACGGATATATTGGCTTACGTTATCTTCCAGTCTAGCAGTGTTGTATTCTTTCCCTCAAGCTGGTGGGCCAGCCTCTGTGGCACCTGAAGCATGAAGTCCCTTCTCTGCTTCACGCCCTGTCTTCCCAGCGTCCAGCTCCACACACATGGGAAGAGGCCAAATACATAAGTGCCCTTCCCAGTCTCGGGGCTGAGGTCCTGCTGCTTGCCGTTCTGTCTCAGCCTGGGCGAGCCCGCCCTTCTTAGACTGGGCATCGTGTTGTGTGTGCTGTTAGACCCCAAGCGCACTAGGAATTGTACAGAAGGCTTTGAATCATTACCTGTACCTGCAGGGAGAGCGCAGCAGATGCCATCGGAAAGGGGCCTGATTGCAGAACATGTTGGCCAACTGTGTACCTGATTGCTATCTGTGGCTTTGCAGCCAGACCATCTGTTTTTGCTAATGCAGCCTCAAGCGTGGTGCATGACCAGGTTAGGGCCAGGACGGTTTTGCTCAAGTCTGTGTCTTGTGTGTGCCACCTCCAGGGGCCACTACCAGGACCGTCAGGGCAGGGGAAACTTTTCTGCTGAGACGCGTCAGGGAGAAAAAGGGACAATGGGCTCCATTTGTGTCTCTCTAGGGGGATGGAAACCACAGAGGAGCAGAGCTAGAGAGGCAGTATATGGGCAGAGGGAGGGCAAGGGGTGTGAGAGTAGTCGTTAAAAACAGATGGATTCGCACATGGAAAGAAGGAAGTCTGAAAATAAGAGAAAAAACCAAGATGGACTGACAGGAAAGAGGGAGACAGACATCAGTACGAATGACTCCGGGTAATGTTCCAGCACTTGTGCAATGGAGCCTCCCCGCTCCCAGCCCACTCCTGGCTCATTAAAGTCGCCTTGTTTAGAATGTAATAAAAGAGAACATTTTTGTCCAAATATAATCCAAGTGCCTATGGATTTTATGATGACTCCCTCTCATCCTTGAAATCCTGTCCTCATGCCAAAGCTGGGGCACGATTCCTAGTTCATAGAAGCAACCTCTCTGTTAAAGCTTGGCTGCAGAACGGGATTTAAAGCAGAAGGTTATGTGACATACTTCATTTTACTCTTATATAATATATTACATAAAATGTGTCTATATCAAATCTTAGGCAAACTACAAACATCCCAAAGTGTCATTGTTTGTTAATGTTTACATAAGAGTGGAGTAGTATTTCTCAGCAATTCTTGATATTAAGTTCTTAATATTTTGACCAACATAACATACTCCCTCCATCCATAATATAATTTGACATTTATAAATCCCTTAGATAGTGTGACTAGAAACAAAACAAAGCATAGCCAACTTCAGAGGATGCGTCCTCAAACTATATCCTTGTGGTTTTGGTATGTCTCTCTAAGTGGGTAACCCAAAATCTACCCCCAATAGCCCAACAGCTCCTGACTTGAGGCTCAATGGATTAATAAGTGAGGCACCCCAATGACAGGTATGTTTTTTACAATTAACTTTTCAAGATTCCAGACTAGGTTAAGCCTTTATATCTAGTCTTTCCTGTGTTAATATATTATTTTTTTTAGAACACTATATTCTGAATATGTACAGCTTTGATCGTTTTCTTAAAGTATGTGCCTGTCGTTCAGAATAATCATGGCTGGAGGAGGTCTACCCCACTGAAGTCGAAACACCCAGCATCCCTGAACACTCCCCCAACAGCAGACACACGGTCCTCAGGGACTGACCTGCTGATCATGGGTGGTGGTGAAGCGGATCCCAGGTCTTCCCCAGTACAAGCTTTTTCTGGGGAGTGTTGGGAGAGGGTAATAGGGTTTATTTATTACTTTAATGGACGTATTGGGGATTGAACCCAGGATCTTGTGCACGCTAAGCACCCACTCTACCACTGAGCTGTACCTTCCCCTCCCTAGGCTTCTGAACACCTGCCTTTCACATATGCACATTGATACCCAACTGCCTTCTGTTGAAATTCAAACTTCGGCCCTGAATGGATAAGCATTTTGAGCTATCCCACGGTTGGCTGTCTGTGTTTAGTACTGTTTGTGCAGTTGTCTGGATATTTCAATGCCTTTTGCCTTTATTAATTTATGAGAGTAAGTGTGTGATGGGCGAAATGAAAATGCTCACACCAGCATTAAACAGCGCAGCACTTATAAACTCAACCTAATTGAGATTATCATTAGACAAGCTGAAACAGAATTTTTAGCCTCAATTAGATGCTTAATGAGTTAAGCTGGCTGACTATATTAATTGTGAAGAAAAGGAACAAAGTTAAAATTTAGAAATAAGTGAAATGTTGGAAATAGATGTTGGAAATTATTTCTATAAGGCAAAGTGTTAGTAAGACTTTTATAATGTTTAGTTTCATGGGACTAACCTGCTCTCCCACCCCCTGGCACACGAAGTTCTTTATATTTAAATATGTTTTTAGAAAATATATTTTAAGGACACATTACATAACAAAGATAGGAATTGCTCGTATATCTTTCTCTTTAAAACTTAATCTTGGGGGTGAGGGTAGAGCTCAGTGGTAGGGCACGTGCTTAGCATGCATGAGGTTCTGGGTACAATACCTGCCCCCTCCCCCCAAAAAATGAAAAAAATAAACCAAATTAAAAAAAAATTTAGTCTAAAAAATCACAACCCAATGTATGTGCTTGGTGTAGAGCATCATTTGCACAGCGCATCATAAATAGATGATGTCACCCATTGTTATCTCAGCATGCCACAAGTGCTGTTCCCTGTACTGGACAACTGATATAGACTTCCTGGTGCTCTGGCCCTGTTGATTTGGAGAGAAGCAATCCCTTGAGATGAATCTATGGTATACTGATCTCTTATAATCTCCTTAAAGTCACAATGTAATTATTGCATTAGGTAAATGCTCAGTAAAGTCTGTAAAAAACGCTAAGCATTTTGTGTATGATCTTTACCAGATGAGGATATTTCAAATCAATTCTAGGCTACAGGAATTTGTGAATTTTTAAAGTCTAATCTCTGTTAATTGTGCCATAAAACTTGGAAAGATTCTCTTCCCTTTGCATAATTTGGCTTTTTAATTAAGACATTGTTGAGGCTACAATGATTTCCTTTTCTCTGGGGTTCTGGACTCTGCTTCTCCTGTCTCCCTCTCTCTCTCTCTTCACTGGTGTAGGGTCTTGCATGTTCTCTAAGTCCTGGGTTCTTAGCTCTTCCTAATCACAATGTTGATACAAACAGTCAACTTTACCAACACTAATTGTGGATCTGATTTCCAGAAGGCTTTGCAGTAGGAAGACTGTGGTCATGACATTGACTAGGTGGAGTGTTTGATCACCCAAATTATTTACTAAATGAGAATGCTCTGATGGTTAATTTTGTGTGTCTACTTGACTGGGCCACAGGGTGTCCAGAGATCTGGTCAAATGCTATTTTGTGAGGGAGTTTTGGAACGTGTTTAACATTTCAATCAATAGACTGAGTAAAACAGATTGCCCTCCCCGACATGAGTGGGCCTTATCCAATCAGGTGAAGGCCTGAATGGAGCAAAAGACTGACTCTTCCCCAAATAGGAGGAAATTTCCTTTTGCCTGATTGCCTTGAGCTGGACATCAGTTTTTCTTGCCTTTGGACCTTGAACTGAAGCATTGGCTTTCCTGGGTCTTGAGACTTGTTAACTTCCCTTATTGTGTGAGCCAATTCTTCATAATAAATCTCTTTCTGCAAATTACTCATCCTATTAGTTCTGTTTCTCTAGAGACTCCTAATGCTCAGGCATTGCCAAATGGAAACTCCCCCCCCCCCTTTTTTTTTGCATTAAAACTGTCTACAAATCCACAGGCCAGACAACTTGAAAATGATAACAATCATTTTGTTTAAATTAGAAGTCCTCCTTAAAGCATGTGACGAGTTCCCCCTGCAACTGTAGCTGCTACTCTGGGCATGGCTACACGTTACACTGTTTCCAACCACAAAAAATAACCTGTGAGCCTTCTTAAGAGGGGAAATTCCATGCCTGCTTTATTAATGACATCGCAGAGGGCAATGCAACTTATGAACCACAGAGGGATAACTGAATTCAGTAGCTCTTATCTTAACTCAGAAAGCCACTTTCCTTGTCTTAATGAGTAAATCTGCTGGGCTTCAGGCTAGGGTTGTTCTGGGCGTGATCATGAAATCCACCTTCTATTGATTTCTCTCCTTACACTTGAGAATCCTCTGGTGCTGCCATGACATTGATGCATTACTACATCCTTACCAGAAAAGGCAATTAGAACTAGACGGTTGGCCTAAAAGCCACACTGAGAAATACCTACTTCCCTCTAATTTGTACAGCGTAGGCCCAATGGAGCTAAATGTTTCATTTATAAGTTAATGATCATAAGCAATGGTCACTTTTAGGTCACAAAGCACCTCTTTAATCATTAACAATTGATACAATTGTATTTAATAGTTTTAGACTTAATTTCCTTTTTTATGAATTACAATTCTTAGAAAACTAGGAACCTACAGTTAGCCTGCATGGACTCTCTCCAAAAAGAGTGTTCCTGAGTGTCCCATTCTTAAAACTCTCTGGATGAAATGGACTTCACTATAATTGATAAGTTTCTCTGCTCATTCTAATCATGCAGGTCCTGTATTTATTCATGAATAAAAATGGAGCTTAGAAATGCAGTTTTCTGTGGATTCCACCATTAGGAGAAAAATGTAATGGTCCTGGCTTGTCCCAGAGAAGCCACGTAGGCAGGGAGAGACCAGCCCAGGTCCTTTGCCCTCTTTCCTAAGTGACAGGAACTGGGCTGCCAGCAGGGGAAGCAGGTGATCTTTGCAGGTTGAATCAGGCAAATAACATGAGAAGTATATCCACAGAGGAGGAGGTCACCCAGGGGAGGGCAGGGCTCCAGGCCTTATCCAGGAGTTGGGGAATCAAGCCCATACTGGATGAGGAAATGGAACGGAATGAGAAACCCAACTGCAGAACCAAGGCACCTCATTAGGAGCCAGGGCCAGGCGTGTCTGAGGCTCAAGCATTAACAGACACCCTATTAATAACAGTTGCCATTTATCGCGTGTTCACTGCGTACTAACCGCGATGTTAAGCGTTTTACGCATATTAACCTCTTTGGTCTTGCAAAGGCTCAATAGGGTAGAAAGTCCATTATATGGATGAGTAAACTGAATTGCTTTGTGCTTAGGACTCCTTCCTGAGGTCACGCTAAATAGAAGTCCTGAATCAAAAAGCACATGCCTCTGGAGCACTGCAGGGAGGGTGTGATGTGAGCATTTGTGTGCCTGAGGTGTGCGTGAGTCCAGGGTGAGTGTGTGTGTGTGAGGATGTGTGAGCTGAGTATGCGTGAGAAGGAAGGGTGTGAATGCATGTATAGGGAAGAATGGAAAAGGAACCCAGTGGTTCCTTTCTGGTCACTGTGGGACTGAAACTCAGGAACAGAGTGAGGAACCACTGGGCACCTTGATCTCAGGTCAGACTAAGGGCAAGAGTGACCCAGTGCCTGGTGAGCTGGGGTGACGAGGGCAGAGGAATCACCTGGGCTTTACTTCTTGACCCAGGTCAGGATGGACTTGGCACCGGGCAGGCGAAGAGCAGTGAGCCCAGCTGGTAAATGGCTACACCTGGGTACGCAGGCAGCTCCTCATTCTAGAATAATTTAAATAAGAAAACTAACAGCTTCAGATGATAGTTTCCAGAATAATAACCAATCCTGATTCTGTGGTTTTCCAAGTGCACTCTAGCACCAAGGATTTTCTGAAATCCTACAAATAGAAATCTTAAAGTAAAATGAAGAAAAGCAGAAAAAGGAAGAAATGCCATAAGTGTTTTCAAACTCAAAGGCTCCTGAGGATACAAACCACTTTTTATGTCTGGCACAGCATCCAGCGCAGAGTGGGACATATTTAAGACCCGCTGTACACTGCCTGTGCAGTTTATATAAGCCCTGTCCTCATTTTAGGGTGCTGTAGACCTGAGACTTGGTGCTCATGATTTTATAGAAACCATTTCCAGGATTGATTTTTTTTTTTATTGAACTAAACTGAAAACCTGAATATTCGATTGGTATAGAAAAATAATACTGCTTACAACAGATGTTTGTATAAATTAAAAATTTATTTCCCGAATGATAGAAAGGCCACTTGAGCTTTATATGATTGTAATGACATCCAAAGCTCCGTCAAGCACCCAAATTTAATTTATTAGTATCTGGAACTGACAATGTGCCAAGGATGCTGATTAATTAGCGTGATTTTGCAAGCCAGGCATGGACTGCGAGTGATTTTCTTTGACAATTTCCATAAAGACTGCGAAAAGAAACTGAGCTCTGTAATCCACCCCATGTCAGGGGAAGCTCAAGTGGAAATCGTTTTAATTATGGGAGTGTGCACTGCTCCCCCTCCCGTTTCCTTACGCAGAAAGAAATGGAGTTTGGAAATGTTTAGGATCTATAAATCCTTTATTCTTATTCTTTCATATCTCGTTTGTACTTCAGTCAATTTAAAAAAGTGAATTTAATTGAAATTCTTGCACAGCTTTGGTCATCATTAAACAATTTAAATATCAATCTCATAGAAATGGAATTCTCTTTCATGAGTAAATAAGGCTAATATTTTATGACCTTGCAAATTACAAGACGAGTTTTGCAATGATTCATTCTCAAGGGGCAAAAATTCATTATCTTCAATTAAATATTAAGATAATTAAACTGAGGAGAAGAGCTGGAGATGGATGAGGAAGTCATTTTTTTTGTCATCTAAATACTTTGAGAGAGTTACCCAATGCATTGCCAGTTTTATTTTCATCTGGTTATAGAGGTATAAAGTTAAATGGAGCACAGGCATTGATCTGACATCATCGTCTACACCAAAGGAAGTTTAAGTAGCACATGGGATGTGAAGCAGGATTACTGTATCCTGTAGATGTATCGTGGATTATACTATACCGGGACAGATTTCCATGTTATCATTTGCTATTTGATGACAATCTCATTCCCCTTCTCAAATCCAATCCCATCACCAAATCTTATTAAAATTAACCAGAGAACTGATAAGACAAGTGATTCCAGTAAGTCCAAGGCATTAGGTACAAGACTTTTCTTTTTCCTGATTAAGATGCCTTTCCGGAAACAAAGATGGTTCCAGAACTACAGGCTTTGTCAATAAACCCAGTGTTGTGTGTGTGCGTTCGTGTGTTCGACATGCTTCTTTTGGGAACCTATCACATGGCAGGCAAAGGGGATACATGATAATTAGCATGTCATGTCCTCAAAGAATTCAATGATCAGGGGAGGAGACAGAAGATCAATCTCGAATACTGGTCCACAACATCTTATCTGCAATTCTTAAAGCCAGAATCTCTGGAAGCTGGTAGGTTCTTTCCTATTTATGTTTTTATTTGTCCTATTTAATGTGAATATTCATATATTCCACTGCTAAGATACCACTGTATTTGATTACAAAGTGCTGCTGCAGACACTACTGCAAATTTTGTAGAATATCCAGTGCATGTACCATGCTACCTTTCTAAAATGTGAAAAATTCTAAGTTTCAAAACACGTTTGTCCCCCAAAATTTCAGATAAGAGTTACAGATCTGAGCAATGTGGTAAGTACTTCACAGTGTTGCAGAATGGAGACAAGAGAGATGGGTCCCAGATGAGGTGGGGGAGGGGCTGGGGAGAAGGAGGAAGCGATGCTTCAGGTGTCTCACTAAGATCCACATGACTTAGAAATGGAAGACCACGAAGGGGAAGAGGTGTACTATGGAGCGATAACACTGTGTGCTAACTGTGGTGCAGAGGGAGGAGAGAGAGAGAGATTCTGATTATTCATTACTGTATAACACGCCATCTCAACATTCTGTGTCTTAAAACAACAATGATCATTGTCTTTGCTCATGAAAGAGTGAGTTGGTCAAGCTGGGTTGGGGGTAGCTCATCTCTGCTTCCTGAGGCATCAGCTGACAGTTGCACTGGGCCTGAAGACTCTGCTTCCAAGAGGACTCACCCACGTGGCTGGCAAGGAGGCGCTGGCTACTGAACGAGAGGAGTTCAGTCAGTAGGCAGTGGCCTTGGACAGATCTATCTGTGGGGCTGCTTGGGCTTCCTCACAGCATGGCAGGTGGGTTTAAGAGCAAGTATTTCCAAAAGCCAGGAAATGGGAGCAGTTATTCTCTGGAGGCTCAGGCTCAGAAACTGGCGTAGCCTCACTCCTCCCATATTCTGTGTTAAGCGATTAAAGAGGGGTCATAGATCCCACTTCTCAGTCGGAAGAATGTCGGCAAATTCACAGCTATCTTTAATGTGCCTGACTGGAGCTTAAAACTGGAACTTGAAATAGTGGAGGGGGGGTGGGAGAGTTGTGGAGGGTGGACTCCATCACTGTAAAGATTCAGCTCTACCGCCAAGAGAATGTGTTCCTAACAGAAAAGAAGCAAAATGAGTTGAAATTCACGTCATTTCCATTCTTACGGTTAACCTCTTCCCTTTCCATTTCCATCCCTGCCCTCCACACAAAAAAGGGCTGGGGATGTAGGAAGGAGGAAAACTGTTTAATCAAGTTTGGGAATGTCATCAGTGACTGATCTCTGTTATGGCGTTTGTAACTACTTAACTGTAAAATGGTTTAAAGGTTTGGTTTGGTTTTGTTTTCCCTCAGGCTCTTGCTGACCAGGGTGGGGCTGGAGAGGAGGAAGGCTGGGGTGGTCCGTCCAACCCCCTCATGGTGGTCATGCTCAGTGCCCTGCTCATGACCCCAGTGCCCTCCTCTTGACCCCAAAACCTTGTTGTTCATAACTTACCCCAACTGTGCATGTCTGGAATTTTTTTCTGGCTCTTTGTGGTTTCCTTGTATCCTATTGCTCGAATTGCAGGCCTCAGCCTCCTGCAGGAGGTCCTAGTCCTTGGCCTGCTTTAAAGGCTAAAAACATTTATCAACCTGACTTTAAGCTGCACAAGTTTTTCTCTAGAGCTTTTTTCCACAGATCCCCTTCCTATGCATCCTTTGTTCTATGTACAAGAATATTAAAAGAGTCTCAAATCCAGAAGTAAATTTCATACCCAGTAGAGGGAAGAGGACCTGTTACAGATGCAAAAACAAGAACAACTTTGCAATAATTTGTTACGATCTCTATGGAAACTAGCTCCACCCCTTTAACTCTTGAACTTTTACTATAAAGCCCCCTATCTTCTCTCCCCAGCAGGCTCACAGTCTTAGAGGCAGTAGCCCACTGTGACCAAACTCCTTTGCCTTGCAAAGAAATGCCTTTTCTACTTCACCCAAAACTCTGTCCTTGAGTCTCAGTTCGGTAGTCGGGGTATGGAGGCCATGTTTCGGCAACAGGGAGGCACCTAGAATTTGAATCCTTTACATTCCTAAAATAGGATTTAATCTCAGAAGGCCACAGCGAGTGGGGTGTCCATGAGACACGGTGTGCACTAGGCAGCTTGCACTACTTTGTGAGAGCTGAGTGTTCACATTGCTTCCAAATCCACATTCAGTGACCACACCCTAGAAGCCTCAATCTAGCTGTGGTCGGGGTATTTACACCACAGAGAGTGGCACACACTACAAATCAGGGCGTTCTTCTTTACCTCCGGACAGTGAATTTACCGGCATGCCAGTGTGTCTGTGTCAGCCTGACCCTGGCCAGGGAGCTACAGAAAGGAAAACATAACAGAGTCCTGCCTTTGGAAACGTTATAGGCCAGCTTTCTGAATGACTATTACCCCCTGAAAAAGAAATTGAATGCAAGAATGAATAAAATGATCAGTTTCAGTGTCAAATGGACAGCATGACATGGATAAATTAGGGAAACTAGAAAACACGAGAGGCAAGGGGACAGTCATAATAGAGGTTAAAAAACAAAACCCATCTGAGCCGCAGAGGGGTCTGGTGGCTGAGGAAGTGGGGGAACTGGGCAGGGGGTTCTTTCAGAGGCTGGGACTGGAGAGCGCCTGCTCACTGCCAGCTCCAGGTGTGCTGGTTGGAGCTAGAGCTTCTTTAGAAAAAGAGCCTGGTGGGCTCTCTTCCCTCTGGTGGGACTTCCTTGAAGCAGCCTCTCACTTGCATTGTCCCCTCTGCAAGTCCTTGGCTATTGTGTTTTCGTGAAAAGAACAAGGTTGCATTTGGAACACCTTTCACTTCCAGCTAAAAAGAACAACTCGTAACTGTAAACCGGGAACTGCAATGTTGAAACAGATTTCCAGGAGCTGGAAGCTGCAGCAGCCAGAATGCTTGCTAAGCGCGGAGGGAGGAAATTCACCAGTCTGCATTAGCAGAGATTCTGGCTCTATTTGTGGGGTCTGGAGGCAGCAGCATTACTGTAAATAAAGATATGGGTTTATTCACTTAGGTGGTATTGTTCTGAAAAGCAATTACATTAGCATTTTTCCTGCCTCTGCTCTCAGTGGGACTCAACTCTGTCCATCACTGATTACACCAGCATTATCAACTGTGCTGTGAGTCCTGGAGTTCCAGTGAATTTCTCCCTTAAGAGGCTATAATAAATAATACTTCTTTCTCCAAACAGGTCTCTCCTACAAATAAAGCCAGTACTGGGAAGCAGTAAGCACCCTGTTCTTCAATATCTCTTTGATGTGAATCTATGTTCTGCATATTTACTTACACTAAAAATTTGTAGGTTCTTCCATTTACCCAGGAAAATTTGCATAAACCATTCCCTTCTGTTCTTTGCCTCCTTAATTCCCAAACATAAGAGGAAGGCTGTGATTGCAAAATCCAAGGCAATGCACATTAGATGAAGTATTCTCTTTTTTTTTTTAATTGAGTTATAGTCAGTTTACAATGTTGTGTCAATTTCTGCTGTACAGAACAATTTTTCAGTCATGCATGAATATGCATATATTCATTTTCATATTCTTTTTCACTGTGAGCTACCATAAGGTCTTGTATATGTTTCCCTGTGCTATACAGTATAACTTGTTTATCTATTTTATATATACCTGTCAGTATCTGCAAATCTCGAACTCCCAGTTTATCCCTTCCCACCCTCTCGCCCCTGGCAACCACAAGTCTATATTCTATGTCGGTGAGTCTGTTTCTGTTTTATATACAAGTTCATTTGTCTTTTTTTTCTTTTAGATTCCACATATGTGTGATATCATATGGCATTTTTCTTTTTCTTTCTGGTTTACTTCACTTAGATTGACATTCTCCAGGGCCATCCATGTTGCTGCAAATGGCATTATTTTATCATTTTTTATGGCTGAGTAGTATTCCATTGTATAAATATACCACAGCTTCTTTATCCAGACATCTGTCAGTGGACATTTATGTTGTTCCATGTCTTGGCTATTGTAAATAGTGCTGCTACGAACTCTGGGGTGCAGGTGTCTTTCTGAAGTAAGGTTCCTTCTGGATATATACCTAGGAGTGGGATTGCTGGGTAAGTGAAGTATTCTTAATGTTTGTGTTTTGCTGCAGGAGAAACTGGGAGGAAGAAGTCAGGGAAGCAAAAAACAGAGACTAGTTCGGGGAGGGCTGATGGTGGTGGGTGGGTGGTTGTTAAAAATAAGGTCCACTTTGGGAATGAAGAATTGGCCCCCAGGGGTAATAGGACATTTGCTGCCACTGGTCCATGCCATCAGGGACAGCTGACTTGTCTTTCTCCAAGTCATCAGTGACAAGTCTGAGCAGTCTCCTTAGCAGGTGACTTGAGTGGTGAGGGTGGAAGGAGAGGTGAAGGTTCCCTCTCAGTGTGATCTGGGACATGAGAGCATGTCCATCAGACTCTTGGAAAGAAGGTGACTCTTGTAATTCGTTTTTCCTAAAAGAAGGTCATGGGTTAGAAAGAAGCAGGTTAATTATCAAGTTATAATCTCCATCTGATTCGTGGTAACTTAGGGTAGAGGGACAAAGGGGTCTTTCCCCATCTGAGAACTTCCTGGCCCTGCAGTCTGTTTCTTCCCTAGGAAAGCCACACCAGCCACACGAATTCTCAGTGAGCTCACCTAGGCCTTCTGATGATGGAAGCAAATGGAGTTCATCCGAGGCTGTTAATTTCTAAAATTTGTCCTGTGGTTGTGTTAGAGAATAACATAAAAGTCACTCCCCAAATCAGATTTCAAAAGGGAACATTATTAAATTGCTCACCCCTGTGGATACTATGCACCAGCAGGAACAGGCACAGGGGGATGCTTGCCCATGGCCAAGAGTAATGAATTGCAAGAGAAAATCTGTGTGGAATACTAACAACAGGGAAGCAAAATGCAAGAGGAGGCTAAAGCAGTGGGATGTCCAGGGATTTGTTATGTGTGCGGTGTTCTATGGAAATATCGGGGAGTTCAAAAGTAACGGTAAGGTGCTTTCTCTAGCCTGCCAACTCCAAATAAAAACTTAGGGATAGGAAACCAGGAAGGAAGGAAAGAAGGGAGGAAAGGAGGGAGGGGAAAGGAAGAAGGAAGGATGAAGAAAACTAGTTTTGTTTGTTTCCAGCTCTTGGATGGAAAATATCACGATCTCCACCCAACGTCTTTAGATGAAACCTCAATCAGATGTTAAGAATCGTATCTCCTCTAATTGTGATTATCACTCCATCTGAAAAAGAGGTAGTATCTCTCCAGTTCCTAACCACAGTCAACACACAGAAGCACTGTCTAACTGTGAGGCTTACACACCCCGCACCGCAGAGCAGGACCCTCAGTTCTGAGAGGTGAGGCAGGTCAGCCCATGGGAGGACTCCTTGGAGCAGCTCTTTGATACAGAGAGCATTTGTCATAGCTGGAGCACGGGGCTTCAGCGCCCAGGCAGCAATTTAGTTGACAGCCTTCATTCAGCAACCATTTATTTTCTGCCAGCATCATTAAGTTAGGGGAAATAATACTTCTGTGTAGCTGACCCTCAGGGAGAAGGAAGGTCGCTAGGAAATGAGATTTGAGGTGAGGCAGGGTCTTACATGCCATGCTCAGAATTTAGAATTTGGATATAATCTTTCTTTCCACCTTCCCACCCCTCTTTACTTCCAAAAATATTTTCTGATGTCCCATTACTGAGCCACCAAGGTAATAGGGGTCACAGGTGGAGTCGCTGAAGGATTAAACCATGGAAATGACACAATCCTGTAGAGATCTGAAAATAATATCCTGGAACTGGTGTGGCGAATGGATCAGAGGAGGCAAGATTAGAGGCAGCAGACCCAGACAGCCAACTGTGATAATGGTCCAAGGAGAAATCAGGCAGTTTCTAATCTAGGAGGCTGGGGCTGCCCACTCCGCCTATGCTGTTTTCAGCAGCCAAGCCTCTTCCTCACGATCACACCCTCTCTGGCCAATAAAAGCAAGTCCAAGGGCTACTTGAGGCATCCACTTTGGACCCCTCTCACTTTTACCCAACCAACTCCGGACCTAACTTATCTCTGTCTGAGCAGTGGTCCTCCTGAATGCGCAACACCATTCAGGTGCTCCCGGTGGCCCCCTGGCCTCGGCCTTCAGACCTGGCTGATGGCTCAGTCTCTCAGTTTTCTTGAGAAGGCTGTGGCTGGGCCGTGCTTCTGCACATCTTCCCATCCCACTCTGCTTACATGGATTCCTTGCTCCAGCTTGAGCTTCTGGGAATCCAACTCGTGTACCAAGTAAGAACCTGGGGCCCTCCCCAATTAGGGGCTCCCCACAGGGAAAAGAGAAGGAAGAACACTTGAAGGAAAGGTGATCATAAAGTTATTTTAGATTTCTTCAGCTTATACAGCTCAATATTTTAAAAAAAACCTGATAGAAAATAGAGCAGAAGACCTAAGTAGACATTTCTCCAGTGAAGACATACAAATGGCCAATAAGCACATGAAAAGATGCTCAATATCGCTAATTATCAGAGAAATCCAATCAAAACTACAATGAGGTATTACCTCATACAGTTCAGAATGGCCATCATCAAAAAGTCTACAAATTATAAATTTTGGAGGAGGTGTGGAGAAAAGGGAACCCTCCTACACTGTTGGTGGGAATGTAGTTTGGTGCAGCCACTATGGAAAATAATAAGGAGGTTTCTTAAAAAACTAAAAATAGAGACACCATATGATCCAGCAATCCCACTCCTGGGCATATATCTGGAAAAGACAAAAACTGTAGTTCAAAAAGGTACATGTACCCCATGTTCACAGCAGCACTATTTACAACAGCCGAGATATGGAAGGAACCTAAATGTCCATCAACAGATGACTGGATAAAGAAGATGTGGTATATTTATACAATGGAATACTATTCAGCCATAACAAAGAATGAAGTAATGCCATTTGCAGCAACATGGGTAGACCCAGAGATGATCATATTAAGTGAAGAAAGTCAGACAAAGAAAGACAAACATCCTATGATATCACTTACATGTGGAATCTAAAAAAATGATACAAATGAACTTATTTACAAAACAGAAACATAGAAAGCAAATTTATGATTACCAAAGGGGATAGAAGGGAGAGATTAATTAGGAGTTTGGGACTAATAGATATACATTTTATACTATGTATAAAATAGATAAACAACAAAGTCCTGTTGTATAGCACCTGGAACTATATTCAATATCTTGTAGTAACCTGTAATGGAAAAGAGTCTGAGAAAGAATATATGTGTGTATAACTAAGTCACTTTGCTGTACACCTGAAATTAACACAGCATTGTAAATCAACTATACGTTAACTTAAAAGGTTTACTTCAGGTTTGTGGACTTTAATATGCTAGTGGGGCTGGTACACAGGGGAACAGGTTGGTCTTGAGACACCAATTTGGGAACTGCTGACACCATGGGAATAGATGAGATCAGGCTTCGAGAGCATAGGAAGCGAGAAAAGAAGCGTGTCAAGGTCAAGGAGGGGAGCCAGGGGTGCTGGGGGGAGAGGAGACAGCAAAGAAGCGAAAGAAAGGAAACCAAGGTCGAGAGTGATCATCTGTTTTAAGCATCAAAGGGGTTCAATGGGAAAAGGACCAGATAGAGTCTTATATTGAGTGCTGGATTCTAAAATAGACAAGTACCTGTCCATAAAGGAAAATTTAATGTGTCTTCTTCTAAATCCAAAGACTGAATTGCCTCACCCTCTCTCAGAAGGGGCTTAGCCAAAGATCAGGTAAGTTGAGACAGAGATATAGTGATGGTGAACGGATCTGGGAGACGCCACCATCGGATGTGAATGTGAAGCCACCCAGTGCTGTCAGCAACAGCACTGAGGTTAGGGGCCAAAGAGGGTTTTGCTAAATAGTGAGGCAAAACGACTGTAATTAAGCCAAGATCTGGCTACCAGTTAGTAAACCCATGGTGAAACTCTCTATCTATCTATCTACCTACATACCTATCTACCTATCTACTTATAAACCCCTCATTTATTAGAAATACTCTGATGTAATACTAATTGAAACCCCAGACTACAGCGGATTTTCGAGTACCTCATTGCCGTGCATTATTTTCATTAGCAAAGACAGTCAGCATTTCAAAGCTTATCCCCCTTCGTAGCTTCCATTTCTTTGACTTTGAGGGTTTACTGTTTTACTACCACATGTCCAGATGGAGATTTGCGGTTTTTTTTTTTCTACTCAAGCCTGGGCCCGTCCCTTCCATGTAAGGACTTATGTTTTCCATCAGTTTTGGAAATTTCTTAGCTGGCGTTTCTTCGGGTGTCACCTCTCGTTTATTTTTCCTATTTCTTCCTCAGGAGCTCCAGTACGTGCGTGTGTGTGTATACGTGTACGTACGTGTACGTGTGCACATCTTTTAACTTCTTTTTCATATTGCTATCACGATCTTACATTAGCTCTTTATTTTCCTTCTAATTCATTACTTTTCTTGAGTTGTATCACAGTAATGACCACCTGAGGGGTGTTTTTATTTTTCATTTATAAACCAATTTTTTTAATTTTTCAAACTACCTTTTCTTTCTCCATACTGCCCTGTCTTTCCACTTGACTTCTATTTCTTCCTTTGTCTCTCTGAATATTGTCAGCATCCTTAAAGTTTCTTTCACATCATTTTACCATCTTCAGGTCATGGGGTATGAGTTTTCTTGTCATGGTGATTTATTTTTGAGCATTATAACTTTTTGTTTAAATCTATAATCTCCTGTTCAGGCTAATTACCCTCCTTGAAGTTGTGAAGTTGTGGGAGCGTGCTCTCAGAAATGTTTTGAGTTTTCTTAATTGGAAGCACTTTCAAAACCATTATCTTTTTTAATCTGACTACACTGGCATGGACCATGCTTTAATATTGTACCGCAAGAGTAGGATTAATTCTGGCCTTTTATCCACGGGTATTGAAGCTATGAAAATTAAGCATATGGCTTAAATTTGCAAGCTTATTTTTCAAGAGACATATTTTACAATATCTCAGGAGTAATTATTTTTTCTAGTAGGGACCTGATTTGAACGCAAACATCCAAGCTGTTTTCTTGGGTGGCACAGAGAAGTCGTCTAGAATTCATTTCACATGTGAATCTACCCTACAGGACTGCTGGATTTACACAGAGTTTGGATCCATGGCCTCATAAACAAGGGACACGTACCCCTCCTGGGGTGGGTTTATAGCTGTTTAGGCCTAAATCCCTTGTTAGGATCTCAGCTTTGATGTCACTCACTTCTCTGGCTCTGGGTTTTCCCTTCATCTATGGGCCCTGGGAATTTCTTGGTTTTGACCTCCGTGCTATATTTAATCGAGGAGGCGATTATCTTTTATTCAGAATTATTAACTGTTTGCACATTACTTTAGCCTCCCAAGTTGACTGGAATGTCCTCTGATGATATAATCCTTAGATACTTAAATATTCAAAATAAGCTTATTGACCACTTTTATTTTCCACACATTTTTAACTTAAGGGGCCCCTCTTCAAAAGTCCTGGATCAGGTTAGCACCCGAATCCCCCCAGACACTCTCCCCAGAAACATGCTTACGGTTGAAGATCGTGTGTTTCTCACATCATATTCTATAAATCACTTTTCTTAACTGGAAGCAGTTTCAGAACCATTATCTTTGTTAATCTGACAAGGGAGATTCGGTGGGTTTCCTGTTCCCACGTGATTGGAAATGACAAGGGGGAAGGACTGTGGAGTGAGAAAACATGGATGGCGGAAATGGGGTGGCAGCACTAGAATGAGGGCAGGAGGAGGATTCTGTGAGGATGGTGAGGGGGTGCTTCACACGGGTAGGAGCAGAACCATCAGAGAGTGGCCGCTTGGCACACAAGAAAGGAGAAGGGGGCTTTGCCGAGAGAGCGGTCAAAGAGGCCAAATGCTCAGAGAGGGGAGAGATGAAACCTTACTTCTTTTTTTTTTTTTTTTTCAACTTCAAAGCCATTGGTGACTTTGGAAGAAAAATTGTTGTAGACTGTTGGGGTCTTTTCCTACGTAACGTATTAAAGAATGAATGAAAAGTAAGCATGTGGATCTAACGACTGTACGCAGCTCTTAAAACAAGCCTGACTCCAAAGAAGAAGAGATGGTTATTAGCTGTAGCATAATACGGAGTCAGATTATGCCTTGGGCAGACGGGCAGGGAGTTGATGGAAAATTTTAAGGCTTGAAGGCAAGGGAAAAATTAGGAAGGAAAGACTGAAAATAGAGATGAAGAGCAGAAAGCTGATAAGGTGGCCCCCACAGGGGGCATTGTGCACAAAACTGGAAAGACGCTCAGTAGGTATTTAAGTGGATGACCAAGTAGGAGGGCTGGGGTTCCATGTTGGGCATTTTAAAACCAGGAAGGTGAGGAGGGCGTGGAGAGGGCTGGAAACAATACTCTGTGTACCAGTTCACTCTTACCGTCCTCACACAACAGGAGACAGATGTAAAGCGGATTAATTCAGCGGTTCAATGATGTCCCCGGGACCTTGGTGCTGGGGTTCGTGGACAAGACAGAAATTGCGCTCTTCATTCCCTATCTGAATTTTTAACTGATAGAGATATATTTGGGGCTAGAGCAACTGGAGATCAAGCTTCAGCTTTAGTGTTAATAGTGATGTCGAAGGTGCCTTAGTTGAGTGACTAACATGGAGTTCTAAATAACGGACACTAGATAAAATGGCCTTAACCACCATCCACCGGAGAAGCCCGGGTCATGCCCCCAGGGGTAGCCATGACACAAAAAAGAAGATATAGAGCAGAATGTTTCATTACTTTGTAATTTCAAAAATTAATTTGCTGGGAGAAAATAATCAGACCTCATTCAAAGCATATGCAACATCTTACACTTAAAAGTATAATTGAAATATTTAGTTACTTTGTACTTCAGTATATTAATATTTCTGGGAATGCATTTGATTAGTAAAATCTCTGCTTCTAAGCAGAGTAAATACACTCAAGATCACTTCTTTCTGCGCATCCTCTGCTTGAGAGCCAGAGACAAACAGATTAAATTTGGAGAGTCTCTCTTTTTCCATTTTAACTGAGAAGTTTTTCCTGTTTATAAGTTGAAAATGAAGACTAAAGAATCACGTCTTCTGACCAAGACCCATGTCAGAGATTGTTGCCCTGACCTTGGGAAATTTTGTATCTGTGTAAATTTGGGTCTCAGTGAAGTGAAAATAAAGTTATTCTACAGGAATCAGAAAGATTTTGCTTAGTGAAATCTAAGAAATCAGCCATCAAAGAGACAATTTCCAAATCTTGAATTTACGAATTTTTCTGCAAAAAATTTTATGTTTTCTTGTGGTAAGTAAAGAATGTTAAAAATTCCTAGCCCTTCCTACAAACACTGAGAGCTTTGCAAGCATATAGTTTTCTGACAAATGCTGATGTGAATGCACTTTGAGACCATCTGCTTCTCTTCCGTGACTTCTGATGACATTACAGCTGTGGTTTGAGAGCAAACGGAGAGATCAATTTTCTTTTTTCCTTTTTTTTTTTTTTTTTAAAAAGCTTTCAGCTTCAAACACATGCAATAGATGGCAGAACTTGGCACCAGAATATCAGTTAATCAGACAACACTACACATTTGGGAATCAGGTCATACTAAGGAGAGCTGGGTCCAGATCCCACTTCTCACACCTTGTCTAAACAAAGGCATCTTGATTCAGTCTAAGCCCCAAGCACGCATACCCAGCCTGACTTAACAATTTAGGACACAATGATGATTCTACGATTAAAGGACAATTATGTTCATCGCAAACAGGTACTGAATGATTATTATGTGCTAGCAACTGTTCTAGATGCTTTCCATTTGTTAATTCAACTGCTCCTCAATACTAAAGACATGATTTAAAAACCACACACAGCCATCAGAAAGGCCATGAAATTATAATACCTGCAGTGTGTTAACACCTACTGTGTGCTTTTGTACATATCATGCCACGTACTTTACACACATTACACCATTTCATCTTCAATCAGGTATTTAGTTGCAAACAACAGATGCTAACTATGACTGAGTAAGCAGAAAAGGATGTCATTAAAAAGAGGTATATCTTTTTGGATATACCACAGAGACAGAGGACTGGAGGACCAGGCTTAAGACTGAGCTTCCTAGAACAGTACCTACACCGCATAAGCTAGTCTGATGGAAGAAAGCACAGGGGCTGCTACTGAAAACGAAGTTGTGGTTGGTGCACCTCTGTCAACTGCTATGCTAGAAAATAAACTACAACAGCTGCTTGCACCATTAATGCTGCAGCCATTTTTGGTCCATGAAGTTTCAACTACTTGTACTTCTGCTGCAACACCAGTTCTTGAGAAAATGGAAATTTCTTAAACCTAGGGAGGAGTTTAGAGGAATGACAAATATCCGCTTATAGTAATTCTGCAAGGAAAAATTTTAACATCCTCATTTTAATGGATCATTGAGTGACCTGGGACTAAGATCCAGAAAGAATAACTGCCTTACATTGGGTTTTTGCAAACACATTTCGACATGGAAAGCTGTGTGTAGAAGGTTGATGAGAGACTGCTTTCAGGTGATACATCTCTGAGGCAAGAACAGAATTGGGCTGAAAAAAAAGCTAACCTTCAGTGCCAGCACAACTGAGGCCTTAGTCAATCCCGTAGGGGACACCATTGCTGGGGTGGCAACAGAATTGTTCCAAATTATGATAAGGGGGCTAAGCATAGTATCTCTAGATAAGCCAGTTTTAGCCATGCAATGCCTCTTGCATGGGGCAAAACCTGTGGTTAAAAGGGAGCAAGCTACTGTTGCTTTTGTAATGACAATGAAATAATTCAAAACTAACTAACTCCCAGAAGAGTATTAGCAGAGAAAAGTTGTGTCCATCTCTCTTCCTAAGGTGGAATCTACATGAAACATATTTAAATATTTTAAAAAAATAAGACTTGAAACTAAAGATGGACTATGTCAAGTGTTGCTGAGAATGTGGGGAAATCGGAGCCCTCGTACATTGCTGTGGAATGTGAAATGGTGCAGTTGCTTTGGAAAAGTTTGACAATTCCTTATGCTTGAAGCTGAGTGGTGGTGGCTCTCTCTTTCCAGCTCCTTCCACAATTCTAATGATTTTGTATTATGTGAATCACTTTCTACTAAAATATCTAGGGTGACTTTATTTTCTGCACTGATACCTGACTGATACAACCTGTGATTCCTAGAACAAGGGTGTCAATATTCATTCTTTGCCTAGACCGCTTCATTTAGTTCTGAGTGTTATTCACTGAGGAAAACAGACAATTGAATCCACCCAGAAGAGGGTAATCAAGATGGTGAGAACCTTGAAACCATGCCAACTGAGCAACAATTGAAGGTGCTAGACATTTATAAGAAACATAATAGCTTTTAAAAAATATTTTAAGCACCCCATTTAGAGGAACTCTGTAGTACACAGAAAATCAAGGACAATGTGGGGGATGAATAGAAGAAAGAAAGTTCTGGTAGTCAACTTGCGTTGCCAGACACCGAGATTTCAATTTCAGGAGGAGTTAAATTAGAGGGTAGATGACCACTTGGTGGAAAAGTTACGGAGGAGATTCAAGGATTCTAAGTGAGCAAGTGTTGAACCAGATGATCTTACAGTGAAGACAGCAAGCCAGCAGCTCACGGCCCATCTGGCTTACATGATGCTATAAAACAGATGGATTTAGTTGTCAATATTTATGATCCAAGATTTACGCAAGACTCACACATATATCTGAAATTTTAGGTTTTCTTGGACAAATTTTCAGAAAATATGGTAGCACTGGGCCTGCATTTTTCACTTGGCAGTAATTGGTGTTGCTAAGAACAGATTGCTTCCTTCTGACAGGGCGAGCTCCTGCTGGCGCACCCGGGTCCCAACATTCCCACTCGTTCTGGCTTTAGCGTCCGTCTTTTACTTATGCTACTTGCCTGGAATCTGAATTTGTCACCGCTGGATCCCCGAACCTAAGAGTCTCTGATTCTTTGACTCCATCATTCAAAGTTCAGTCCAAACACTACCTCTACCAGGAAGTGTTTCTTACTCATTCCAGGGAAATAGTCTCACTCTCTTCCCTGAGCTCCTCCGACTCATAAGGCATTTACCACAACTTTCTTGAGTTTTTTCTTGCAACTTTCCAATAAGACCGCTAGTTGCTTAAGGTCAGGGGTCTAATATAGAGGAGGACTCCACAGATATTTGTTCAACAAATGTCTTGCATTGATGGTTAGTGCTGCCCTATGACAAGGTGATTCATTTCATCACAGCATAGGAATAGCTTGTCCTACACAAGGGAAAAGCTTGCCTGCTTTTACTTTAAAATGCAAAGTTTATTTCTGAAACTGAGTTTTATTCCCCCTGGAATTCTGGAACCTTGAAAGAAATATGCAGGGATAATTTAAATTATAGACTATGAAACTCCATAGTTGTTAGTTATTTTGCCAAGCATCATCAGAATGTGCCTTTGTCCTGCAAACATATAGATTGCTCTCTTCCCTTCATTGAGAATTTAAGACTTAAGACCGTCTCATTCCATTACATGTAAAGTTTGCATTTGAATTCATAATTGCAAGTCAGTTTCAATTTTATTGCACGAGATGTTATTTTCTCCAGCCCCAATCTTTTCTTTAGGGACAGGTGAACAGTTTGTTACCTTGGATCTAATCAGGACACAAAGCACAGAAATGAAGCTGAAAATTCTACCTAGAAAGTTTCAACATAAAAACAGGATAGGACTTCATAAAAAGGAAAACATTTGCGAAATCTTGGAAATTTAACACACACACACACACACACACACAAAATTGTCACCCCATCTCAGACTCATACATAGGAAAGAACCCTAACAAAGGATGAAGAAAGAATAGATTTGTCTAGAAACTGGAAAATAGAACTAAGGAATTCTCTCCAAAAATAGCACAAATAGACAAGTAGCTTTTAATTGCATGAGGGAAGAGTTAAAAGGCGACTTCTGGATTGGCTGAAGGAGGAGCTCTGTAAATTATCTCACTGAAAAGCAGTGATAGAACAGAACAGGCACAAACAATCGTTTGAGGGCTCTGAGTGTTGACTAAATCGTACAACAAATTGAGAAGCTTTTATTCAAGGGAAGACAGTAAACCTTGGTGACAGCAGTGGGAATCTATGGCATTTTAGCTGAGGATGCTGCTGTCCTCAGCTTCCCCGTCCCCATGTCCCAGCTCCATGGTGCAACGTCGTCCCAGGGAAGAGCAGGTCATGAGCACTGGCAGCTTCCCTGCTGGACAGCGCCGACTTTACTTGGGAAAAAACCCATGTCCAGGAGCATTACCAACATTAACCACAATCCTAGGTGGCAACCAGGGCCATCTAACATTGCCACTAGCCTGAAGATCAGTCAAAAAACAAACAGGCAGATTTGAGCTCTGATAAGCTCTTATGTATCCCAATAAAGCCCCTCCCCGCCAATAACCCAATCTTCTGCCAAAAGACACTAGAAAAAGAAGAACAGGTGAAACCCAGGACAAGCAAAAGGAAGGGAATAATATAGATCTAAACAGAAATCAATGAAATAAAAAACAAAAAACAACGGAGTGAAAGTCAAAGTCAATTCTCCAGAAATATTTGAAAAATGGACAAAACTTTAGCAAGACTGCCCAAGAGAAAAGAGAGAAGACACAAATTTCCAAAATCAGAAATGAAACTGAAGGCGTCTTTATTGACCTCACAAAAATTAAAAGGATTATAAAGGAATATTAGGAACAATTTTATGTCAATAAACGCAACAATTTAGTTGAAAGTTTTAGAAAGATACAAAATATTGAAAGTGCCTTACAAAAGAAAAATCCTAAAATACTTATAGTATGAAGTTGAATGAGTAGTTACAAATCTTTGCACAAAAAGAAGCTCAAACCTAGACGGTGTTTCACTGGTGAATTATCTCGAACCTTTAAAGAATGAATTATATCAGTGTTTCACAAACTCTTCCAGAAAACAGAAGAGGGAGAACCTCCCAACTCATTTCCTGAAGCCGTTGATAACAAAGCCAAACAAGACATCACAAGAAAACTACAGATCATTGCAAATATAGACACAAAAATATTCAACAAAATACCAGCAAATGGAATCCAGAAACATATTAAAAGGACCATACACCACAGCGATGTCAGATTTATCTCAAGATTGCAAGGTTGGTGTGGTGTTATCTACTGCCATGTATCAATGTTACCATAAGTTTAGCAGCCTAAAACAACATGCAGGTTATTCTAATTATCTCGTAGTTTGATTTGTTATCTTGTAGGTTTTGTGGGTCCGGAGCCAAGGTACAGCTTAACTGAGTCCTTGACTTAGTAGCCCACAAAGCTGCAGTCAAGACGTCATCTGGGGCTGCAGTTTTATCTGAGGCTCAGTGGAGAAGAGATCTTCCTGAAAGCTCACTCAGGTGTTTGGCAGTCCCCTGGGGCTGTTTGGCTTCAGTTACTTCCTGCTTGTTGGCTGGAGACCACCCTAAGCTTCTGAAAGTTGTCTGCATTTCCTTGCCACATGAAATTCCTCAGTGTAGCCCCTTGCTTCTTCAAAGCCATCAAGGAATAGAGAAACTCCAGGCATTGCGATCTTCTGTAATCTCATACATGGAGTCGTATTTACCGTATTCCATTTATCAGAAGGAAGTCACTGGTTTTATGTTCTTTTTCTTTTTTCGTGCAGATTCCACATATGAGTGATCTCATATGGTATTTTTCTTTCTCTTTCTGGCTTACTTCACTTAGAATGACATTCTCTAGGAGCATCCATGTTGCTGCAAATGGCATTATGTTGTTGGTTTTTATGGCTGAATAGTATTCCATTGTATAAATATACCACTTCTTCTTTATCCAGTCATCTGTTGATGAACATTTAGGCTTTTCCATGTCTTGGTTATTGTAAATAGTGCTGCTATGAACATTGGGGTGCAGGTGTCTTTCTGAAGTAGGGTTCCTTCCGGATATACACCCAGGAGTGAGATTCCTGGGTCATACTGTAAATCTATTTCACGTCTTTTGAGGAATCTCCATACTGTTTTCCACAGTGGCTGCACCAAACTGCATTCCCACTAACAGTGTAGGAGGGTTCCCCTTTCTCCACAGCCTCTCCAGCATTTGTCATTTGTAGACTTTTGAATGATGGCCATTCTGACTGGTGTGAGGTGATACCTCATTGTAGTTTTGATTTGCATTTCTCTGATAATTAGTGATATTGAGCATTTTTTCATGTGCCTATTGATCATTTGTATGTCTTCCTTGGAGAACTGCTTGTTTAGGTCTTTTGCCCATCTTTGGATTGGGTTGTTTGTTTGTTTCTTATTAAGTTGTATAAGCTGCTTATATATTCTGGGGATCCAATCTTTGTCAGTTCCATCGTTTGCAAAAATTTTCTCCCATTCTGTAGGTTGTCATTTTGTTTTACTTATGGTTTCCTTTGCTGTGCAGAAGCTTGTAAGTTTAATTGGAAGTTACTGGTTTTGACCATACATAAAAGGGGAAATCATATAATCATTTGATGGTAATTGTGATTAATACCAGGATGTAGGATCATGGGGGCCACATTAAGATTATGTCTACCATAGTTGATTTAACACCTGAAAAATTAATTAATATAATACCCCATAATAAATTAATAACCTAAATCAATTGCATTTCTATGTCCTTCAATAAGCAATCCTAAATGGAAATTAAGCAAACAATTTCATTCATTATAGCTTCAAAGAGAATAAAATACTTTAAAATGCTTTTTAAAAATTTAACAAATATGACTGCAAGGCATGTATGCTGTAAACTACAAAACATTGCCAATGGAAATTAAGGATCCAAATAAATGTAGAGACATTCATGTTTTGGGATTGGAGAACTCAATATTCTTAGGATGACAATTTTTCTCAAACTTACTTTTAGGTTCTGAAAACCAAGTTGAAAAACAGTAGCTGAAATAAATTATTTCTTTTGTTTATCTAGTATAATGAGAACTCCAGAAACGAGCAGTGCAGCATTAGTATAGCAGCTCCCCAGCGTCGTCAGGGACCAGCCTCATTCTGTCTTTCTTTTTAAAGAAACAACTTAGTATCTTGTATTGTTTTATATTCATCATCAGGCTTGGACTCCATAAAGGAAGAAGGGATAAGGTCAAGGGCAAATCTGTAAGCCATTCAAGTCAGCCTACTCTTTAAGCATCTTTCCCAGTAGTCTTGTCCAGAGACTACCACTTATCCCCATTGACCAAAACTGGGTTATGTGGCATTTCTCAAGGAAGCTTGCGAAATGTGGTTCCGAGACAGGCACATTGCCTATCAGAGTGTAGCCGCATTCTGTTATTAACAAAAGGGGAGGATGGCTGTTAGGTGGGCAAATAGCGGTATCTGGTACAACCTGTGCTTAATTCAGGCTGAACCATATCATTGGTCCAGGACCATCAGCTAAAGTGAGTCACACAACAAATTCTGAAAGCCAAAGTAGTTCTTTACAGGACAAAATTAATCCATTGGCGTTTCATTAATGGAACATGGAAATTATTGTTCTCTTCTTGTCTGTTGTTTAATTGAAATAATTGGCTCAATTATAGTTTTAGGTGGGCCACGGAATGCTTTGAATTGACCAATTTTAGTTAATTCTGCTTTAGTAACATTTCACAAAAATGAATATAAATCAGAACAAAGCCTCTATGGGACAGCAGCTTTTAAAGTTTCTTTATGAAAAAATCAATGCACCAGTAATCACAGAGCAATAAAGAAAAATTAGAGAGATATCTTACAAGAAATAATGGAAACCATTAGAGACTCAAAGAGTGGAAAGTTACCAACAGAAGATGAATGGCTCCAAAAATTTTATCACAGTTTCCCCCCTAAATCACAACAATCTACCAGGTAGTGAAACCATTTCATGAAATTATTGATAAAGACCAGTTATGCCCCACAAGAAATGAGATGATCATTTCAGTCTTGTTGGATTCAAAGAAAGCTGTAGGGACATAGACATACCCTGCCAGTGAAAACTTTGAATGGTGATTAAAAATACTCTTCAGAATGGAATGTGTCTTATTAAGGATATATGCAGCAAAGCAAATTTTTTTCTTAAACTTTTTTATTGAGGTTCAGTAAGTTTACAATGTTGTGTCAATTTCTGGTGTATAGCACAATGCTTCAGTCATACATGGATATACATATATTCATTTTCATATTCCTTTTCACTGTGAGCTACTACAAGATATTGAATAGATTTCCCTGTGCTATATAGTGTAAACTTGTTTATCTATTTTATATATACCAGTCAGTATCTGCAAATCTCGAACTCCCAGTTTATCCCTTCCCACACCCCTCCCCACTGGCAACCACAAGTCTGTATTGTACGTCTTTGAGTCTGTTTCTATTTTATATATAACTTCATTTGTTTTTTTTTTTTATAACCCACATATGAGTGATACCATATGGTATTTTTTGTTCTCTTTCTGGCTCAATTCACTTAGAATGACATTCTCTAGGGCCATCCATGTTGCTACAAATGGCATTATTTTATCATTTTTATGGCTGAGTAGTATTCCATTGTATACAGATACCACAAGTTATTTATCCAGTCATCTGTTGATGGACATTTAGGCTGTTTCCATGTCTTGGCTATTGTATATAGTGCTGCTGTGAATATTGGGGTGCAGATCTTTTTTGAATTAAGGCTCCCTCTGGATATATGCCCAAGAGTGGGATTGCTGGGTCATATGGTAAGTCCATTTTTAGTCTTTTGAGGAATCTCCATACTGTTTTCCACAATGACTGCACCAAACAAGCAAAACCTCTTTTTTGACACTGTAGCTTTAGAAAACACTACAGTCAGTGTGACTCTAGACTTCTCTGCTCTATATTTCAGTAAAAATGGTTGACAGAGTGATGAATTGCTTCTTCCAGATTCTCACTGGTAGGTTTAGGGGAAGAAAATGAGCAATGTTGCCCATATTATAGAGATATGATTGGACAAATTCACAGGGTATAATAATAAAAGAAACCCTTCATAGTAAAGAAAAAAATATAGACCAGGTGGACATCTAGGCCTGATTGCCTCTTTCTGTATTTATTTAAAAAAATCACAAACAAAACCCTAGTCAGTAGATCCAATCTGGGGATGAAGGCTTTCATCAGTGAATGTAGAGTGCCCAGGAAAGTGAAGCTGCCACACTATCTGCAGGACAGAAGGTATGACTCTGCCCCTTCATCAGGCCAAGCCATTCTCCTACTCTCCTCCCTATGCCTGGAACATGGTTCCCTCAATATGCAGGTAAGTAAATGATTTGAAATGTGAGCCAACGTGATGTGTTGATGGATTGCTTGTGGGAGGAAGGATTTAATTACCAGTGTGAAACCTGCATTATTCTTCTCTTGCTGAGTTGATTGTGGAGGTTGGAGATGGTGTCTCTCTCTCAGCCTTTCCCGGTGTGACCACTGTGAGCAAAGCTCCCCTGCTAACCCAGAGTGAACAAATAGAGGGTTTTGTTTGTTACTGTAGCATAATCTTCTAGCATATCCTGACTGATACACTTATCAATTAAATTACTTATTTGCAGTATTGTTCATAATCTGTACTCCGTTTACAGATTGTTTGCACTTTAAATGTAACCTCTACGTGGGCAGGGACCTTATCTGTCTTGTTCATTGACACTTCTGTAGAAACTAAGATATTACCTGGAAAATGGTAACTGTTCTGTAAATATTTGTTTAATCAATAAACATAGTCTTTAAATAGGAAATAAGGATCCTTTTAGCCAAGGAACTAACATTTCTTAAATGCTTTTTCTAGGTGTATCCCTGGGTCAACATCTCTGACACTCTCAGCTGTGTGACCTTGAGGAAACCTTCCACCTTTTGTACTTGATGCCTAAGTTCATCCATTAAAACAAGGCTAATCATATAACTGTCTCATGAGGCTTTTGTGAGCCTTAAGTGGGTAAAACAAATAAACCACTGAACCATATTATGTATATTTCCTACCAAAAGTGATACAAAATACACATGCAGGGCAACAGGCTGGGATGACATAATCTATTTTTGTCTTTTCTTACGTTATGTTATTATGATCTGGCTAATGAGATCCTAACATTGAGTGGGATATTTGGAAAGCTGTCTTCCAAAGGAAGAGGCAAGCTCTCTTCTTCCCTTTCTTCTTCTTGTGGCCTGAAATGCGAATGTAATGGTGACGCTCTAGCCACCTTCTCCTTCCATGAACTACAGTGCAGGCTGGGAGCCATGAATAGTGGAACAGGAAGTCAGAAAAACTGAGGTCCCTGATGATTTTTGTGAAGCTACTAGTCTACTAGCCCTGGACGGTCTGCCTTCTGACTTCTTTAAGAGACTTGTTTATGCCACTGGAATATTTGTAACTGGCAGACAAATTAAGTTTCCAACTGATATACTCCTGTTCTATGTTGACAATTGAGAGACTGTAGGAATGCATGTGTGTCTGTGTGTGTGTGTGTGTGTGTGTCTGCAAAAATGTGTATATGGACACCTTCATAGAGAAAACTTATATAGCAACACCTTTTTCACTTTCTGCCAAGTTCTCTATTGAATGAAAAGGCTATGATTCAGATGGCAGAGAGATGGTAGACTTATTGCATTATTTTGAATTAATTAATTTATTCTACAACTTTTTACTAAGAAATTATTAAATACTAGCCTCTGCTTAAGCACTAGGGATCAAAACCCCAAACTTTACCCCATCATTAAGGATGTCAGAATCTAAAGACCAAGACAAGTATAACTGGCTACTAGCTGTGTAATGTAACCAATGTCATAGGCTATTCTGATAATACACAGAAGGAAAGTATTTGTCCTGAAGGGTTAGAGATTGGAGTGTATTATAAAGGAGATGACATTTAAACATTCAATCAAAGGTTGAGTTGCGTCCAGGACACAGAGTGAATAGAGAAGAGTATTCAAAGAACTGCAAGGAGTTCCATGGGGCTAGAACATGACTTGGAAATTTTCATGAGATGAGACCAGAAAGGTAAGTAAGTATCAATGACGGCAATGAAGTGCAAAGATTTTAGATTTTGTTCTGGTCAGTGTGAATCCACTGAAGGGTTATACAGAGGGACGGGGAAGAAGTGATTTGATCAAATTTTATTTTAGAAAGATCAGTTTAATTATAATGGAGAGGGAAAGATTAGAGGTGGATTAGATTCATGCAGGGAGGTCCATTTGGAGGTAACTGCAGGAATCTACGAGACTGAGGAAGAGAGTGGGCTTGAAGTGAGACAGAGGGAAGGGGGCGGGGCACAAACAGTGCAGGGGTGACATAGTAATTGAGGGCAGGGCAAACTGGTTAGAACCAAGATGGCAGAAAGTTCGACTTCCAGTAGGCTGTGAGCCTTATGGTGCTCCCACAGGTGCCATGACAGTTCCTAGGCTGACCGTAAAAGGTCAAAAAGTGGGAGGGGCCTGATTCCTGGAAATCCCCACCCTTTCCCCAAAGGAGTTGGAATCATCCTCCTACTCATTAGCATATGAAGTTATGGAGACCATGAAAGCTAATGACCACACCCTTCATGGTTGCTCTCTCTCTCTCTTGCCTTTTGAGATGGTCCACACTCTGTCTACTCTATGTGTATTTACTTATACTTTAAACACCCACCCTCATGCTTCATAGCCTCTCTGGCCTTCTGAGATGGCCTATACTCGGTCTATGGAGTGTGCATCTCTCTGAATAAACCTACTTTTACTCTGCCATGGCTCACTCTTGAATTCTTTCTTGCACAAAGCCAAGAACCTTCACTTGATGGAGCACATCCCAGGGACTCACCTGGGACCTGGGACATGGCCATCCTCTTGAGTCCCATTTCTTCTTTTTTGGAAGGAAAGAAATAGAAGTAGGAGATGAGAGGAGGGAAGGGGTTAAGGGCTCAGCAGAATGTGGAAATACAGGGCTTGGTGAGAGATTGAATGTGTGGGAAAGATGGCTAGAATAATAGCTGGATCACTTGCTTGGGATAAATGGTGCTATTTACCAAGGCAGAGAAAGCCAGAGAAGTTCAAATTTATGGGGTTTGGGTAGGAGATGGAATTCAGTCTCTTGCCTCAGAAGAGAAACTTCAAAAAAAAAAAAAAATCTATGACCATATCTTTCTTCTGTCTCTCCTTATTTATTCATTGTCCACGTTTTTATTTAGTGATCCAAAATGTAAAACTCAGGCACACTTAAAAGGTAGGTTAATATCCACCACAGGGAACCATAATTAAACACATTTATGAACTATTGTTTTCAAGCCAAGCAAACAAGGTAATTGTTAGTGGAAAAGACTGTGCGTTTATTTTTGGCCACTAGTGTGTGTGACTCAGTTAAACTGTGTTTATGTTCTGTAAATCTTTAATTTTTTACCAGAGGAAAAAAAGGTCAGCCTACATTTTGTACTAGAAACTCCCTAAGAACACTTAGATCATGATTTAAGTTAATAGTGGAAATTAAGCATAAGCAGGGGATTAAGGGATTTATTATTTGCCATTTAAAGCTTCGGGTGTTAGCCAGAACTCAGTGTTTAGTAGTGTAATGGGTTGCTCGATTTGATGGACTTTGCAATGGTTTTTCAACAAAGCTTCCATTCAGAAGTTGCCAGCTGCCTCACCCTCCGGGTGCTGTTTCTGGAGTCCTGGGCAGGGCCCTCTTAGTTATGCAAATGCGAGACAACTAGGCTCTTCTTTCCCTAACATCTTCTAAATTCCTAGGAAGGGAACAGGCACACTGATAGAGGCCCTTGAAGCCTCCTGGGAGAAGTGCCTTTAAGACTCCCAGATCCTTTCCTTTTGAAATGCTTGAAATTAATGTTATAAGAAACTCTTTTGAGTGTAGAAGCTCCTGATGAGGTTGAAAGGCAAAACGAGAGCCCAAAAAAGAAAGTCTCCATGGCAGGTGGGACAGTCCTGGCCTTAGACCCTTGGCGGGGCTGGTGACTGGGAGAGGCTTGTTTTTGGCGGTTGGTGACTGTGCCTGAAACCCGTCAGGTGCAGCCACCCTGGACCCATGGCTCCGTTTACAAGCTGGATGTGAATATGCTGGAGTCGGCTGAAAAGCTAAAGTGTAGAGAACCAGCAAGAGCTTTAAGCCCAGCAGAGGACAAGGATGGGATTGTTGAAGGTTCAATAATCTGGTTTTAGCAAGGACAACATGTGGAAGAAAGTGGCAGAAGTAAAAGCAACGGGAAAGAGACTGGTTGGCTTCTTTATTCTAGCTCCCTGATGCATCTGGAGCTAGAACAGCCTCCTAATGTCAGAGCAGGCAGGCGGCTAGATATGGGCAGAGAAAGGGGGACGCAGGCCAAACGGCAGGAATTGGGCAGAAAGGAGGGGCGCAGGCCAAATGCAGGAAATCACACACCATGCGAGCACCAGGGGTCCCTGGGCAGAGAGAGAAAAGCAGGAACCCCTGGGCTGATAAGCGGTCACACAATTTGGGGTGACAAGTGGCCTGGAGGCTGACAAAGAAAGGTGGGAAAAGGCAGGAATCTCCAGTGTCTGAATGTAACCTTTTGCCCATTATGCCCTCATTTCAATAAAATGAGCCTTGCAGATCAGAAGTCCCCATCATGCACCGACGCCATGACACTTCTGATCCAAACTTAATAAGAACAAAAATCCCTCCTCCCTTCGGGAAGGTGGAGTTGGGATGAAAATCAGGGAATACGACCCAGACCCTTCCCTCCCCAATGAATATTCAGCCCACCCTTTTTTACACCCTGTATAACCAACCTGTCAAAGAAACTCAGGGCAGCCGCTCCCCTGACCCTGCCCGCTCTCCCCTTGAGAGTGGACTACCCATCCCTTAATAAATCCTCACTTTACTTTCTTAACCTCTGCGTCTTGTCTCTGAATTCTTCCTGGAACAGGACAAGAACTGGACACTGGTTATAGCTACCGGCAACACTAATAAAGGCAAAATAAAGATTAAGAGATTGAAGATTACACACTGAATGGAAAAAGGTTTTATTGCTGAAGAGGGCGTCCAATCCAACACAAAATCTAGGCAATGGAAGATGAGGTTGTTGGCGGAGCAGGGACTGGATAAGTCTTTTAAAGTCAGAAGATCACCTACCACCTGTCAGGGCTGATTTGCTCAGGAGACACTTGGAGATGGAGACCTTTTGTTCAGGTGGGTTACCGGGCCATGACATAACACATGAAAAAGAGCAGGGTCCACGGGGCTGGCCAGAGCGGGACAGCGGGCTGTGATGCAGGAGCCTGAGAGCTGAGCTGCCCCTCAGAGTGGTCCCAAATTTAGCCCTGGGGGCCGAGTCTCTGTATATCCCTTCCTGGTCAAATGGGGGAAGGCGCCTACACCGAGAAGGAGGAAACTTTCTTCCGGGGCAGGGGATCCACTGAGAGCCCTCAGCAGGCAGCGCTCTGGGCGACTGGAGAAATCGGGGATTTGGTCTTAAATGGGGAGATCCAGGCTACATGCTGGGTCAACCACTACACCATATCAGTCCCATTTCAGAAAAACGGAGGCTCTGCGTGTTGCTGACTGTGTGCTGATAATTGGGCCTGAACATTACGTGTTGGGCCGAGGGCAGGAGCGTCTGCCCCGCCTGTGGAGCGCGCACCTGCCAGCACGTGAGGGGCCCGGCGAGGCACCGTGAGCTCCAGGTCTTCTGTGCTGCTGTCAGCAGCCCACGTGCCGGGTCGGAGTTTGCCATTCCTTTGGACTAACTTCCCAGGGTTCTTGGAGAATTCCTGAGGGAGAACAGATCCTGGATTTTCCGCTAATTTGACCCGTGAGGCATTGATTAGTTTGAATCTGATCAAAAAATATGAAAGATAAGCAAGTTTGAAGAGCACCCAAAGCATTCAATTCTGTATGACTCGTAGAACGGTCATAACCCTGACGTAGGGAAGTTGAGAAAGCAAGCTGGTTTCCATAGGAAGGGATAGTTGACGGATAAAAATGAAAATTTGGAGGTAGTTAAAAATGTGTGAACGGACTGATGAGGAAAACCAGAAACCGGCACATTGTAACTGACTATACTTCAATAAAAATGCAATATAATACAATACAATGGGGTTGTCAAGCCTTAGCCTTTCGGGGAAAGCAGGACATGAAGAAGATGAGGGACTGTTCTCCCCTCCGTGTCCCCATCACTCTTGGATGTGCCATCTTTCGCGGTTGTCGTGTCTGACTCTTCCTACTAAACAGTGCATAGCTTACGGGCATGTTGTAGGCATCTTTCTACCCTTGGAAACTGACATCGTGGTGACTGTATGGAACAGACTAGGTACTCAGTGTGTGTTTGTTGGATGAAATTGTAAATGAAAGAATGAGCAGAAGTGAGGGAGGAGTGTGTGTGTGTGTGTGTGTGAGTGTAGTGGATGGGACTGATACAAAGCCTCACATATGCATAACCTATTTATTCCTAAAAAGGTTAAAATAAGTGGCAAGGAACAGTGCAGATCCTGCAGGTTTTGGAAAGCTTCCGAGTCAGAGTTCCATCAGCTTATTCTTTGTTTTGGGTGGGGGGTGGGTAATGAGGTTTGTTTATTTATTCATTCATTCATTTATTCTTAAATGGAGGTACTAGGGATTGAACCCAGGACCTCGAGCATGCTAAGCACCCATGCGACCTCTGAGCTGTACCGTTCCCCCATTGACAGCGTATTCCTGTGCATTTCACTACACAGGGCAATGCTGGAGCAGGAACGTGGGGAAGGTCACCAATACCCTCCTGCCCTCTGCCTCGTGGCTCCATTAATAAATTGGGAAGAGACCAAATGTTTGGCTCATCCCTTCCTTCCTACCACGTGGGAATGCGGGGAGACTTGCTGTCAGTAGTGTCCAGGGGCTCCAGAAAGACTCATTGGACTGAGGAGATGCCTGTCAATCAGGTTTTGCTTCTTAAAGATTAGCCCTAAGCACACCCTATATTTGTACTACTATTTGGTGCAACTGTTAATTCCCTGAGATATTTATTATCTCCTCTTCAGTTCCATTATCTTCCCAGGCACTGAAGTCTAATTTACATATTAATAGTTTTACCTAATCACTGGCTTATAGCAACTTCTGAGGAGGTGTCCTGTGTTCCAATCCCCTGGGGCTTCTGGGGCCTCTCTGGTTACCCCACACTCCTACATCTCTCAGACTAAACATTTCACAGACGACAAGATGCTTTCGTGAATTTCTGCAATTGTAAATTTACATACCACATTCAAATATGCAAAGAAAGTACAGCTTCTGTACTTTCCATAATTCATCTAATCATCTTAAGAAGTCCTTCCCTTATTGGGTAGCAGGTGTGAGAGGATACTAAATTTAGTCTGATTTACAGTAAGCTCAGTTGCTAATTTAAACAGCATCTGATATATAATTCCATCTGTTTTGGATAAATCTGTTTTTATGCTTCCCCCATTCCTGCTTCTTTTCAATATGGATCTGGGGGAAAATGGAGGAGGGAGTTTATGTGACCCTGTGGAGGCAGGGAAGAGGAGCAGTCCCAGAGCTAAGTGCCTGGGTCCTTACAGCGTCTTCTTGGCTCCTCTAGACCTAGGCAATGCCGTGTTTCCTCTGGTCAGTGGTGTCCTGCTCTCATCTGATGGTCTGTAGCTCAGGAACTTGAAAGAGATTTTCTTTCTTGGTTGAGTCACATCCTGGTGGAGTCACAGCCTAAAGATTCAGTCCCCCACCTTGGTCCTGGCTTGCGCTGGCTGAGCATCTCCCTGGCACCTTGTTGCAGCTCTCACCTTGGGACCACCTGCTCTCAGAGTAGTCACCTTTCTTTATAGGCTCACCAGCATCAAGTGTTCTCCAAGTCTGTCCCAGAGCAGGCAGGTGCTCTGGGACCCCTTCTTCATTACGCAGGAGTTAAGAATATTCTAATTGTATCAGACTTCTGTTTCATTCTGCTTTGGCTACTTAACAACGTTTGAGTCTTCAGCTTTTTTCTCTTGCTAGTCTCTACGGACTCCCTTGGTGGTCTCATTTAGCACCGGGGCTCTGACTATCACGTATAATCTGATGGCTGCCAAATAGGTGTCTACATCACAGATCTTCCCCCTCGACTCTAGACTTGAATAACCAGCTGCCTGCTCAACACTCCCCGCTTGGGTGTCTCACAGGCCTGTTAAACGTGCACGTCTAAAGTGACCTTCCCCCAGAACCTTCTCCTTTCTCAACCTCCCTCAGCTCGGTGAAGGGCACCCTCACTCTTTCAGATACTTAGCATAATATGTTAGCATTATCCATGACTCTCTCACACTCCACATCCAATCCACTGGACATTCTTCTGGCTCTCCCTTTAAAATACATCCAGACTATTGCACCAAAAGGAGCAAAATACCCAGGAATAAATTTAACCAAGGAGGCGAAAGACCTATACTCTGAAATGATAAAACATTGATGAAGGACTTGAAAATAATACAAAGAAATGAAAATGTAGCCTGTGTTCTTGGATTGAAAGAATAATATTGTTAAAATGTCCTTACACCCAAAGCAACCTATAGATTTAATGCAATTTCTATCAAATTAACCATGGCTTTTTTTTAAATAGAACTAGAACAACTAATCCTAAAATTTATATGAAATCACAAAAAGTCCTGAATTGCCAAAGCAATCTTGAAAAAATAGAACCAAGTTGGAAGTATGCTTCCTGGTTTCAGTACTACAAAGCTACGGTAATCAAAACAGCATGGTATTGGCACAAACATATAGATCAATGAACAGAATAGAAAGCTCAGAAACGAACCCACACTATTAAGGTCAATTAATCTACAACAACGGAGGCAAGAACATATTTGGAGAAAGGACAGTCTCTTCAATAAATGGTGCTGAGAAAACTGGATGTCTACATGTAAAAAGGATGAGATTAAAACATTTTCTTACACTGTATATAAAAATAAACTCAAAGTGGATTAAAGACCTAACTGTAAGACATGACACCATAGAAGAGAACATAGGCAGAATATTGTTTGACATAAATTGTAGCAATATTTTCTTGGATCAGCCTCCTATGACAAAATAAATAACAAAAGTAAACAAATGGGGCCCAATTAAATTTAAAACATTTTGCACAGCAAAGGAAATAATCAACAAAACGAAAAGACAACCTACTGAATGGGAGAAAATATTTTCAAATGAATATGACTGCTAAGGGGTTAATATCCAACATATAAAAACAATTCATACAATTCAATATTAAAAAAACACACACAAACAACCCTATAAAAAGTGGGCAGGAGATCTGAATAGACATTTTTCCAAAGAAGACACACAGATGGCCAATGGGCACGTGAAAAGATACTCAACACCGTTAATCAGCAGAGAAATGCGAATCAAACCCACAATGAGGTATCACCTCACACCTGTCCAAATGGCCATCATCAAATAGATCACAAATAGCAAACATTGGAGGGGATGTGGAGAAAAGGGAACCCTACTACCCTGTTGGTGGGAATGTAAATCGGCACAGCCACTATGGGAAACAGAATGGAGGTTCTATAAAAAACCAAAAATAGAACCACCATGTGATGGTGCAATTCTACTCCTGGGTATATATCCAAAGAAAACAAAAACACTAATTGGAAAGATGTATGAACCTCAATGTTCATATTGTCATTATTTGCAATTGCCAAGATATGCAAGCAACTTAAGTGTCCATCAGCAGATGAATGGATAGAGAAGTTGTGGTATATTTACACAATGGAATACTACTCAGCAATAAAAAATGATATGTTGCCATTTACAACAATGTGGATGGACCTAGAGGTTATTATGTTCAGTGAAAATAAGTCAGACAGAGAAAGACAGATTCTCAATGTTATCATTTATATGTGGAAACTAAAAAATATAACAAAGCAGAAACAGACTCACAGGTATAGAGAACAAACTTGTGGTTACCAGGGGCCAGGGGACAGAAAGATAGATGTAGGGGATTAAGATTCAAACTACTATGTATAAAATAAATGAGAAACAAGGATATATTGCACAGCACAGGGAATATGGCCATTATTTTGTAATAACTTTAAATGGAATATAATCTATAAAATATTGAATCACTATAATGTATAACAGAAACTAATATAATATTGTAAATCAACTATACTTCAATTTAAAAAAAACCAGATGTGTACATATTAACATCTTTCTCACTGCTGCTGTAGACCATGACACCATCCCCTCCTGGATTAGCTTCATAACTGGTCTCCTTGTTTCTGAACTTAATATAAAATCTACCCTCTTTTCATGTATAATAGTTAGTGTCTGAAAACTCCAAACTCCCAATTTATCCACCAGAAATTAACATAACGTTGTAAACCAACTCTACCACAATAAAAAAAAAAGTAAATAAAATCTACACTCAATATAGTATCTGGAGAGATCTTTGAAAAACGGGTGTATATCATTTATTCTTCTCTTCAAAATTTTCCAAAGGCATTTGCTACTTTCTCTGACACCCTCTTCCCAAAGATCCACCTGGCTGTTCCCTCACTTCCTTTAAGTCTCTACTCAAATATTACCTTTTAGTGAGGTTTTCTCTTTGTAGCACTTATCTTTACGGATCTATGTGTTTATTTATTCATTGTCTCTTCTCCCAGCTAGAGGGCAATGTCTGTAAGGTCAGGAGCTTATTTCTGTTAATCGCTTTATTTCCAGTGCCTTGAATGACAGCAGACACATAAAAAGTGTGGGTGCCACAGACTTCTGGCAGATTCCTGCTCCTCAGGTGCCCGGCTGTTGCCCTTTGAGGATAACAAAGGACATTCCTTACCTAACACATCCCTGCCTTAGCTGGTGTGATCATCTATGCAGTGCCCAGAATGCCAGGACCACCAGGACCCGTCCGACCCCCCACCAAAAATCACAACCCCTTCCGCAGTCCCTAGCCCTACCGTTTCATGACTCCTTATGCCCCATGTCTTGTAAGCACAAGGAGTTCAAGGTCAGCCTCTCTATTAAAAGACCTCAGTAACCAACCCTGGGTGCTCACACAGACACCTCTCCTCTGTGTGGCCTGCTTCTGTCCATGGCAACATACCTGATAAACTCCTTTCCTATTTTCATCCTTTGTATCCGGTAGATTCTTTTACTGCACACACCCTGGATGGCCGCATCGCACAGCAGTGAGTATACCACAGTTTTTTGGTGACATAACATCTCTATTATAATGCTTACATCATAATAAAAGAAAAGTCCAAGAACTTTTCTAGCAGAGGTTTTGCTCCAACACACTGTTCTGGGTCTCTCTGTTGAGCCACCAGCAGAACTTTCTGAGGTCTTCTAGAGAGCTTCCTCTCCCTCACCTTGCTGTCTGGGTTTATGCTTTACCATCTAACTTATAAGGAAAGCAAGACCTTAATATTGCAAATTCCAAAGTATATGAAATTTGCTATTATTTTAAATGTTTAACTAAAAGCTAAGTTTAGGACAATTCCCAGAACTGCTTCTACAGACACACTCGGTGGGGACCGATGTGAAAGAAAACACGGTTTTGTTAGGTAGTTGGGTAAGTGGGGGCATAGGGCAGACAGGTGGAGGAGAGGGAGGAAGGTCCAGAAGATGGTGTTGTGCCCGCCTCCTGCATAAAGGGGCTTTGCATCCTGTAAATAATGCCCGCAAGAAACTGGTTCCAACCCGACAGCCACAACCGCGCGGTGGTGACAAGGACCTAACTGGACTTGACCCAGTGTGATGTAGTTAGCATCTCAGTTTAGGTCCCTCTGCGGGTTTTTCTGTGTGCGTCACAAAAGAGGACAAACATGACTAGGCGCTCCAGGGGCAAGAGCTGTCTGTCAATCAAGAGACCACGTCTAAGCAAGGGGGTAAGAGGATGGGCCAAAGCTCCTGCCTCGGGTCAGCTGGCCTCCTGTGCTTGGAGGCGCACTTTTCCCATCCTAAATAAATCCTTTAAAATCTTTCTTTTCACAACTCTCCGTTTCCTGTCTGAATTCTTATCTTTGGGGTACGACAAGAGCTGGGGTCTTTTCCCTTCCGCTTTTGGGGTAACAGCTTGTTAGATGTAGGTCTAAATTTGGGGAGATAATAATCATAATATAACTAATCATGTTCAAAGCTACTGCTTATTGTGTGCTGGCTTTTTGTCCCGAACCCACGCATATTACCTTCACAATAGCCCTAGCAAATAGATTATTAATACCTCTGTTTTAAAGATGAGGAATCCAGGGTCCGAGTCATTACTAACATGATTAAAAGTCACAAATTTAATAAGAAGCTGAGCTGGAATTGCTGACTCTAAATTTTCTCTGCTATATTATGCTGCATTCACAGTTGTCTTCAAAGGGATGTTGGCAGCTGACATGTATTTGGAAACTCTCGGCAGCGCTGTTTGAAAATTATCTTAAAAGCCTTTGAAACAGAGCAGGATAGCTTTTTTTTAAATTATTATTATGAACTAAAGGAGCCCACGGTGTTTGTGACTGCGTGTCATCAAGCTTATTTGTCTAGGATTCTGTGCCGGCTTCACCAATTACCATGATTACAATCATGGTATAGATCTTGCATCTGGGACAGTGAAGGGGGCCTTTGGCAGCACCCCGAGGGGACCGTGGACCACACTGTACATCACAATGGGAAGCAGGCGACCTGCCTCCACCCTGAGCTTCTGCGGAAGCAGCAGGACCGTGAAGGGAGGGGAAAGGTAATTACCGATGTATGAGTGATGAGGGCTGAAACCATCCTCCCCACAGTCGTGAGAGCTTGGGTTTTACGGCCTCTCCATTAGCACAGCAGGACGTAATGCAGGTAGCTTGCTGCGGAGGGGAAGCTACATCTTTCAGTTTGATGGTTTGCCACCACTGCATTTCTCATAGTCCTGCTGTGGTTTCTTAAAGCTCTCGCAGGGCAGCCGTCCATCCGGGGCGGCGCTGCTCACGCCCACTCATAACTGAGGCCTGTTACCTTCCAGTCGCACTGCATTGCTTCTCTGAAGTCACATCAAACCTTTATCGCTTTCGCTGGACGCCGTTCACGTACTCAGGGGTTCCACGCACAGCAGCACTTTGATAAAGGTAGCCTGCTCTTCCTTAAGGTTATAAACTCACGCCTGCCAGACCACACGCTAGGGAAACATAACCACAAATCACTCCGTGGGGTGATTTGAAAATGACATAACAATGTGACAATTTGAAAATAACGTAACAATGTGACACATTAGTATTCGCAGGCAGAAAGCAGGACCTGTTGCTTGTGTTCAGTTAGGAAAGCAGTGGAGAGGTCTTGCTGTTAAAAAGGCGGAGGTGGTCTCCAAAATCATTTTCAGGTGTAAAATCCCTGCCCGCTACACCTCTTCCTAATTAATATCAATTGCACATTCTCAGTATATTCCTGCTGCGTTGTGGGTGCGTTTATGAGCATCTTGTTTGAGGAGGAGGACAGTGATGGACAAGGACTCCTTACAAACCCCACATGATGGATAATTTGGGTTTCTAATTGTGCCTGTTTGTACCATCTGCATCCTGGTCCTGCTAGCTTACTATGAGTTGAAAGGCTCATCAGTGTGGAATTACGATTTCTCAATAACGTCTTGGGTCTTCCGTGTTCCTGTAGTGATGACAAGGTGTGGACATTCCCAGCCTGATGGAGTTCTCACGTGTACCATAACTGCTACGGTGGTTTTATCAACAGAGGGCGGTGGAGGCCAGGGGGAAGTTGATAAAAGCTTCACTGAGAACACACTTGAGTTGGGTCCCGAAGGGTGAGCAGGAGCTTGGCAAGCAAAGAGGAGGGAGAGAGAAAGACATTGTAAACAGTGTGAATGGCATATGGAAAATGCCATATGGCGCAGCAAGTCCTGTTCAGAAAGTGGTGATCAGTTTGCTGTGTTTACAGCCATTAAGTGATCTCTTATCGTGTTATTCTCCCCCTAGTTGGAGCCTTTTGTTTCTTGAGTTATGTGGAACCTGACATGTCACTTAGACCCTAGTAAGGGACATGGTACTCGTGGGAGGGTGAGTGCTGGGACAGAGGGACCCGTGATCCTTACAAAGAGCAAGGAGCAACTGTGTGAGGGTCGAGTTTTGGGAAGAATTCTCTCCTCGCTCTGTGACTCATTTCCCCCATTAATCAAACAAAAACATCAACTGCCCTCCATCCAGAGGTAATAAGTGGGTGCAATGTGACAGGAGCCACGGTCAGTAGGTGAATTCCCCTCCCTGGGAGCTCCTGACTGTTCCTGGGGGGAGGGGAGGCAGAAGGATGAGGCTGGGCCTTCTCCCCGCGGCCCCCCTGGGCTGCGCAGGTCCAGCGCCAGCTGCCTGCACTGTGGAATGTGCGCTCACAGAATGCCCGCAAGGCTTTCTGAGAAGAAAGCATCCTCTCACAAAAGTGCTGGGAACCCTCCACGTGGGAAGTGCTTGGAGCCCATTGGAAATCTAGGCTGTTTCATGTGTTACCCTTTTCCATGTGGTCTCAGAGGATTTGGGGGTCACTAATTTAAGCAAGAAAACCATCAGGAAAATGCACCCACAGGTCTTCACGGTGTGTTATAAACAGATAATCCACAAGGTAGAGGGAGTAAATTTTATGTGAAACTGCCCTGGCATCTGTGGGAGGACCATTTCTCATGCTATTGTACTTCAATGAGAGTATATTGAAGCTGAAGTTCTGCCGGGAGCTGAGCCTTCCCCGTCTGGGTGCTAACTGCTGTATCATCCTCTGGTGGCTGTGCCCTGTCCCCTTCCCTCCTGTCTCAAGGGCAATTCTCTCAGGGGAAGGTTAGCTCATTGCCACTGTAGAAGAAAAGGAAGCTGAGGACAGGGAGTGCAACTATCAAATCTTCTTTCTTTCCAGCTGTGGGGTTAACTTTCCCCTGGATTTTCCGTGACTGTGGTGTAGAGGTTGACATTGTTCACTTTGATTTGTCTCCATAAGTATTTCAAAAGCTCTACCAAACTAACACATGGGGGATCCAAAGGTCCAGTCCGAAAACGCTCAGAGACACAGCGGTGCTGGACCAAAGAGCCCGAGGCACCTGCAGTAAACACAGCGGCCAGGGAAGCAGAGAGCCCTTCCTTCTCGCCTGCTTCTTACGCATCCCGCAGTGCTGGGCTTCGCACTTCACACACAGAGACAGCCGCAAGCTCAGCCTCAGACAGAAGATTCTATTCTCCCTCTGATTCCTGCCACCCCGTGGGTAGTTAAGGTAAGGATGGACAGAAGCAGCTACTGGGCGAGGAGAGCCCCCTGGTTTCCACTAGCCCTTTCCTTGCACAGAGAAGGCAGCAGAGCTCCCACTTTCTCTGTTGAAAGAGAGGCAACATAAATTGATCATAAAATCATCGAAGAAGAAAAATGGTAAGAGAAAAAATAACTAATTTACCTGATTTATGATGGTCATTAACAACCTGCTAGGATGTTCTGATTCACTTGAGACAGTAAATTTTATGTGACAAAAATGACAATTGGGAAAAAGTGTAAGTGGGAGAAGGCAGAGGAACAAACAGTTTGTTTTCCCCTTGTCCTCACATTACATCCTCCTCGCTCCGCACTGTGGAAACTCTTACCCTCTCCGATGACATACATCTTGACTCCTTTCCAGGCTGAGACTGAGTCATGCTGTCCTGCCCTTCACTTGGGCTGATGGGAGTGACTCAGTTCTCTTGATAGTCGTGTGGTTTCAATGTTCTCGCTGTGTCTAATAGTCTCATTACACGCTGCTCAAAGAACTGACTTGGAGATTAGAGGCAATCTTCCATTTTGGGAGAAAACAGTTTGCTTGGTTCTGGGTCTTCTTAACCACACATAAAAAAATCATGCAGAAATGGCAAAGCGAAAGATTGTTTACCTCCATCCTATCCTTTCTTTATTTCTTCTTTTTCAGATACAGCGTGAGTGAATCTGTGGATTGCAAGGGACCTCAAGGTTCATCTACTCTCATGTTTCCCAGAGAGTGCATGGTATGATTCTAGCTTGTACAAAGAGGAATTATTTAAAAACTTTTAACAAGTATTTATTTTCATATGCATTATAAACATTTTAAATAGTGCATGGAAAGCATGATACGAGGATACTGTTCCACAGGATGAAAAGGCACGTGGACATGGCCATAATCGCAAGGTTCTGATGGACGACTGAAATTTGGGGACACTGGCATATCTATTCTTTCTTTCAACAGCTGGGAAAACTGAGACCCAGAAGACACATGACTAGCCTAAGTTTGCACAGCTAATTCCTAGTAGACGTGGGGTTGAAACCCAGGATGTGAGACTCCAAAAATTCCCCATTTTCTGCGTTTTTATAAATGTGTAACATTGTTCTTTGCTGCAACCACACATTTTTAAATTAGTAAACCATGTATTTAATTTCAATGGATCAGATATAAAAATACAATTTGGGGAAAGTGTTTAATATAATATCTAATGAATCCTGAAAAGTGATTTTAAAGACTTGGCTGTGAAGGCGAAGGGTCTTTATCCGCGTCTGTAGCATAGTATGCCTGTCAGTGTCTTTGAATTGTATCCCACAACTAATCAAAGACAGAACTTTAATTAAGTAATTTGGGTACAACTGTTTTGAAATCATACCTGCGATCCACTATTCTGCCATTCTGTCCTTTTCTTCCATCATTTTGAGCCCTGCATCTCTGCTACCGTGGACTGCAAATAATAGTAATACTTGCCAACACTCATCAGGCTCTCACTAGATGCCAGGCACTCTGCGAAGTGCTTTTCACTCATGAGTAAAATGTTTTTACTTAAGCCAGCTCACAGAGTTAAAGCAACTTGCCCAATATTAGACAGTAAGTAGGAGGGTTTTGTCCCAGGCCACCTGCTCCAATGTCCACACTCTTGGCTATTGTGTTCACAGCAAACCCAATAATCTTGTCCCAAATCTTCAAAAAAAGGTTCTCTATAAATTTTTATTGACTTATCCACTGTGTAATAACTGAAAAACTCAGTGTAGTCTGTGTATAATTGGGTGGTAAAGCTTGTTTTAAAAACAGCTTTGTTTCCTAACCTTCACATTGTGTATAAAAATGCTGTCACACACAATTTGACAAAGTCCCTCAAAGAAGATTACAGGGGGCTGGAAATTGGTAGGGTAATTAACATGTGTTTTATGCAAACTAATTTTAAAATTATGCAAAGCAGAAGGGGTGAAGTGAGGCAGTGCAACGGGAAGGGTGATTCAGAATGAAAACAAGAACGAACAATGTTGACAATAATTACAGCCACTACAATGTGCTGTGAACTTAACACAGCCCCGCACTATGTTGAATACTTGTTATATACTTATTTATTAATTAATTGAAGTACAGTCATTCACAATGTGTCAGTTTCTGGTGTACGGCATAATGCTTCAGTCATACATACACATACATATATTCGTTTTCATATTCTTTTTCATTACAGGTTACTACAAGATATTGAATATAGTTGCCTGTGCTCTACAGAAGAAAAAATTTTCAACTATTTTATATGTAGTAGTTAGTTAGTATTTGCAAATCTCAAACTCCCAATTTATATATTTAAATACAACAACTCTTTTAGGTGTTTGTCATCGTTCTAACTTGACAGGTGAGAAAACAGACTCAGGTATGTTGTCATGTGTCCCTGTGGCCAGCTGGTAGTAGCAGAGCCATGGTTTGAACCCAGGTCCACTTGATGCCTCTCACCTCTTTCTATTCCTGGGAGCTCATAGAGCATCTCTGGCATGTGACACCATGTCCTTCTGCACAGTCTTGATCTGAGTCATGAAAGAAGAACATACTGAAATTTTGTCCTGGTTGGATGAATAGCTGATCCTTTTGCAAGTGAGTTAGCAGGGTTAAAGGAGGCCTTTGGGGGGTCTCTCAGCAAGAATTCCTTTTACAAATCTCCTAAATGGCCCCATCACAAATATTAAACTACCACTTTTATTTTGATTTTAACATTCTGATTCCTCAGAGGTGTCATCAGCTCCACTGATCACTTCATTTGTGAGAGAGATATGGGTCTGAATATCTTTTGACCAATTCAGGAAGCAAGTAAGGGGAGTTTGACATTGTAAAGGCTTATTTCAGGAGAAAACAGTCCATCAGCTCAAAGGGCTGGTCTAACGTTCTCCTGGTTATGGGTAACCTCTCTGGAATAACTTTATAACCTTCCAGGGTGACAATTTTGAAAGCAACATATTCAACTGGATGGCTGATTTATTTGGTCAAAAAAAAAAAAAAAAAAAGGAAATTCACAAATATAAGGTCTGTGATGGGCACAATGCAGCGGGCCAGTGATGCAGGTTGGTAAAAGAATTACCAGGGACGGAGAAAAGTTTAGGTGAGTTTAACAGGCAGGCCGCTGCAGCGGGCCACACGGGCAAGAGGAGCCTGTGTGCACCAAGGTGCACGTGCAGGGTCTTTTACTGGGGGGAGGGGGCCGTGAACACAAGAAGGAGGGGGCTTCCTGAACAGTTCACCCGCAGATACCTGACTGGTTGTAAGATCTGTCAGCGACTTCTCTGAACAAAATGTGTTATGACTTTGATAAGGGCGGGATGCGGGGCTTGTCCACCTAGGGTATCGTGAGCCAGGCTGCCTCACGGGGTGGTGAGTTTTGTTAGGATGAATACACAAGAGATGTTTTTATCCTGCAGGTATGTGGTGTGGACTTGCAGTGGGGAGTTGGGGTTAAGGTGTCAATGGCTTCAGGCACACAGAGAGCCCCGGGGTGGGGGTTTTATGACCCTTGAGAGTGCCAGCCGGCTCCACAAGGTCTAGTAACATTTTGTACATAACCAGTAAGAAATATCCAACTTTCCAAGAATAGCTTCCCCCTCCTTTTTTCAGGATTTCTTTTCTTTTCTTTCCATTTTTTTTTTTAAACGGGAGGTACTAGGGATTGAACCCAGGACACAGTGCACGCCAAACATCCACTCTCCTACTGAGCTATACTCCACCCCCCCCTTTATTAAAGTTCCACCTTAGGTTGGGTTGAGACCTGAGTCTCTGCAATTCCGAAATTCCGACCTATGTATTCCAGTGTGGCCTTTCAGAACAACAGAAGTCAGAAGTCAAGTTTGTTCCCTCTTCTAACATGACAGCCTTCACATCTTTGGAACAGCTCTCTTGTTCTCTCTGAATTGTCTCTTCTTAAGGTTAATCAAAGGTTCCTCAAAGCTTCCTTCCTCCATGAAAAACTAAACAAGAGGATATTTCCTCCGGAATGTTTTAGTGTCCTAGATAAAAACAGCCTAGTTCATTTCTGGTTTAAAAAAATAGGGAATGTGAAATGATGGAGTACCACTTGGCCTGTTTTTGCAAAGCAGGCTTTAGGACGATGATAAATATTTGTCTAAACTGTGCAGCTGAGCCATATGCAAATTTGCATAATGGCACTCCAGGTGATGTGCTACATGCTAATTACTTGTTACTCATAACTAGATAAAGCTGGATTTCAGCAACACACTCATGACTGAATGCACTGTCAGCAAACCAGGAACCCTCCTCGTGTTTCCTTGTCACCTTAAATGGCACGAAGGAAGACGGAAGATGCGGCAAGAGATTGTGGAAGACTTCTCCAAGGTCACTGTGATTTCAAAGAATCTGCAAGAGTGGTACAAGCTATTTGTTTCCAGCCCAAAACTTCCGGGTCTCAGTCAACACTGATTCAGCCAGCCAGAGGAGTGAATGAGAACATGCATTCAACACACGTTTCATGCCATGGCCTGCAGTGGTCACATGAAGGAAAAACCCGGGCTGTGGCCACCATCCTTCCTGCTCTTCTGAGGAGCATCCGTCTCGCTGGGAAAACACTTCGTGATCGGCAAGGATTCTGTACTTTACTCCTACAGAGATCCGAGACAGCTGATCAAATCAAGCCAATAGATTCAGCAATTCAAGTAAAACGCACTGTGCTAGGTGCTGGGGAAGGAAATGAACAAGGCATGCCTTGTTGCTGCTTTTTCGGTAACAGTTCTTTGGATTTTGAATGACTTGTATTGTGATGCGATTGGTAAGAATTCCTTTTTTCAGGATAACTGTATGTCAAATGATGACTCAGTGTGAAGTTTAAGAGGGGCAGCTTGCAAGGATTGCTCTGAGAGGCTGTGTAGAGCAGTGGGTGGGGAAACACAGCTTTCAAGTCTGAATTCTCGCCCCACCACTTACCTCGGCACATTACGTAACCTACCTGCGCTCCAGTTCCCTTCTCCTTGACATGGGGATGATGATCGCTCTTCCCTCATTACCAGTGAGGAAATGAACATAACGTGCTTCAGAGAACACCTGGCCCGTAGTTCAAGTTCAGTATATATCAGCTAGCAGAACATTGTGAAATTATGTAAAAACTTGGAGTGAAGCTATGAAGTCCAGTGGAAAATAACCAGTTAATAAACATGAAAGAATTTGAAGGGATCAGTCTTTCAATTTATCTTGAAAGAATGTTTGTGTGATAAGTACAGGTTATACAATAAAAACTAAAATTATTAAATAAAAACCATTTGAAACCAAAGCCAAAGACAGTTTCCACCCTCAGGGACCTCATGATCTGGTGGAGGGGACATAATTAAGGGTACACACTTTAAGTGTCATTAGTCAAAGCTAGAACAAATGGGGGAGTGGGAAGGAAATGGCCAGAAATGTTCCCTGGAGTCAGTGATGTCTGAGATGTACTCAGAAGAGCAGAAATGGTGGTGGGGTTGTAGCTGAGGAAAGGAGGGCATTGTAGGCGGAAAGCCACCAAATGGTGCAAACAGCCCTCATGCCAGGTGGCACTCTGCAGTACCCAGAAATTGACACCACATTGTAAAATGACTATACTTCAATAATATATATATATATACAAAAAGTGACCAAATTTCATGATGTTATTACCTCCATTTCACTCTCGACTGAGATTTTTAATTTTCATCAAGGCGAGCCCTGAGAAAATGATTTCCTCATAAAAACAAAGTAAGAAACGGATTTCTTATTTCCATTTTTCCTTCCAGCTTTTTGGTTTATTTACTTTAAACCACATTTCCTCTTAGTGATTTTCAGGGGGAAAAAAAACAGTAGGAGAGGGAATAGCACAAACTTTTAAAATGGCATTTATTGTTTCCACAGTGCATGGAGAGAAGTGCTTAATCCTATAGGATGTAATAAAAGAATTAGACAACTTTTTTTCTGGAAAGAAAAATAGAAAAGAAAAGAAGAGAAAAAACAAAACAAGAAAAAAAAAGTTCATCGGTGTCTGAATATGACAGTAATTAAACTGCATGAAACATCTACTAAGAATGGAGCTCAGTATGGAAGACACAAGGATACGAATTTTAATCAGATGAGGTCCCAAAGATTTCTGCAGTGGTTCTCCATTTTTAATGTGCTGAAGCATCACCTGGGAGCTTGTTAAAAATGCAGGTTCCAGGACCTGCCCCTGGAGAGTCTGTTAATTTAGGTCTGATTGGGACCCAAGCATATGTTTCTATTAATCAGAACGCTAGCCTTCTTGACTGTACTTTGAGAAACATTGTTCTAAAATTAGAGCTCAGGGTATTGGAAACGTACTTTCTCGCCTACCCAACATCCTCTCCTCCTGCATTTTTAACTAAAAGATTCTTCAGTATTACGGGCCGTTCCTCAGCTCAAGGGGGTGAATGTTGACTTGATCTAACCAGTACCTGCAATTCCATTCACTTGACAGGCACAGACGTGAGATGCCACTCTGGTCAATATGGTAAAATGGTAAACCTTTTGGGAAAGTTTTTCACTTTGATTGAAGAGAGAAATGCTCCAGTGCTTTTTTTTTTCCCTTTGCCTCTGGATCAAGCTGTGCAGAGAAATAATACTTGAAGCTACTAAAGACATATTCCAGCATAGACAGAGCAGCCAGCACATTGAAGATGAGGGAGAATAAAGATGGAAGAAATACAGGTTCTTGATAACATTACGGATGATTATAACAACTTTTGCAATCTCTTCTCCCTGGATTTGTTGAGATAATAGGCCTTACATAATTTAAACTACTTTTTTTTTTTATTGTAGTGTAGTCAGTGTACAATGTTGTATCAATTTCTGGTGTAGAGCATAATGTTTCTGTCATACATATACATACATATATTCCTTTTCATATTCTTTCTCACTGTAAGTTACTACAAAATATTGAATATAGTTCCCTGTGCTGTAAGTAGGCCCTTGTTGTTTATCTATTCTGTATATAGTAGTTAGAAACTGCTAATCGCAAACTCCTCATTTATCCCTCCTGTACCCCTTTCCCATTTGGTAACCATAAGTTTGTTTTCCATGTCTGTGAGTCTGTTTCTGTTTTGTAAATGAGTTCATTTGTGTCTTTTTTTTTCTTTTTTGATTCCACATATGAATGATACCATATTGTATTTTTCTTTCTCTTTCTGGCTTACTTCACTTAGAGTGATGATCTCCAGGTCCATCCATGTTACTGCGAATGCATTATTTTATTCTTTTTTATGGCTGAGTAGTATTCCACTGTATAAAAATACCTCATTTTAAACTACTTTTAATTAGATACCCTGTTATTTAAGCTTGGTGCATATATGCGATACACATTTTGTTCCAGACTGCTATTTGGAACGACCATAACATTTACAATTTGATGAATGGACAGAGTGGAGGACAATGACGGCTATAATGCTCCAATCTGGGAAGCTGGAGATACCCGTGATGCAGTCACAAAATACTTGTTTTGGGGGATGCAGACTCTATTCTGCTCTAATTTAGAAGAAACGAAAGGGAAAATTCAGTGTATGGGGATTTATTGGCTGTCTCTACACTCTTTCACTAAGTTTCTATAAGAAAGAGACGCATTGTCTAAAAGTGGTCCCTGTGAGAACAAAAAGAGAGAAAACAGGCTTTGCTGAGAGATGCTTTTTTTTGCCTAAAGGCTGAAAACTGAGTTGACTGAGAGTCTTTTAATTTGAAGTTTTGCCAAGTAGGGAAAAATCAGTTTCTGCCCCCCAAGCTAAAGCTAGTTTATGAAGCAGCAGGAAAACAGGAGACTTATCAGAAGATAAAATTAATAAGTTTGATGCTCCAGGCCTCTTGCAAATTTCCCCCATTATTAATTATTTCTGAGTGAAAGAGAGGCAAGTCTGTCTGCGAAGACTGGATAAAGGTGGGAGCTTCTCCAACAAAGGCTGTGCACTTCAAAAGTCTTAAAGTGGAGACCATTAAACTTAGGGAGAGGAAAAAGGTCAGAATGCAGAGGTCAAAGGACAGCGGTGGGTGGGAAATAAAAATTCCAGAATTAGCGACCATGCCAAATAAAAATTTTTACCTGCGTTGACTCACCTGTGAAATGACTGGACGTGTCCGCCAAGCTTGTGCATCACTGTGTTGCTAAAGAAAACCTGACCCTGGCCAAGAACAGCCCCTGAATGATTAACCTCAAAGGGACACTGCAGGTCTCTAAACCTGAACCAACGTGAAGTCGGGGCAGGGAGGGCTAAATCCATGTGTGCTTCAGCCCATCTCAGGTGTAGCCAGGGACGGGGAACCACCCAGAGAGCAGAGCCTGTTTTATAGAGGACAAGGGGCAAGGGACAACCTCCCCAAAGGAAGAACCAGTCTTTGGAGGATGAGGGACAGGGATGTCCCACCAGAGGGCAGAAGCAAGTCCACTGAGGACAATGGAAGATGGCATTCTCCCCAAGGGCAGAACCCAGGCTTCCAGATTGGCCGTGCTGGGGGCTGATGGTGTGGCTGGGGCAGGGTTCTCAGTGCTCCTGTCTCAGTGCCCCTGTCCCCACTGCCCTTCATCCCATCCCGTCCCTGTGTGAGTTTCCATGGCAGCTGTGGTCCGCCATCTCTCCCCGTGCACATCTGCCTGCTGTGGGCAGGTAACTTGTCTTTTAATCATGGGATTGCAAACGTGGAACCAATGAAGAAAACCGTGCATCACCTTGGACACCTTGGATGTCCAAGACCTGGAAGCAGATAGTGGGTGGACCTTGAGGTTTATTCCCTTTAGGAAATGGAAGACGGAGCGTTGTTTAAGTGAGAGGCTGTTATTTTTAGCATAGAGAACTGCACATGTGAGTATCGGGTAACCAAAGGAGCAGGAGGTGGTGAACCTTTGTTAGATGCCCAGCAGCTCTCTCTGCCTCCTGTCACTCCAGACCGTCTTGCTTAACGACTTCAACTTTCTTCTGGTGTTAGGAATACGTGTGCTTCATGGGGCTTCTCCCCAGATGTCGGGGCCATCAATTTGGATAAGACTAAGCTAATGATGGCAAAGTCATTATCAGTGACAGTCACTAGTTTAAACATGGGCTGGGACTACATCCTAACCAATCAGACAGCAAGAAAAGTCTCCTGAGAGACGCCTGGAAAGGACGTGCCTTCCTGTAAAAATGAGAGATGTGTGGAGAGACCCTCCTCCTATCTCTTTTGGCCTCTGGGAGACGCTGTGGGAGGGGACGCCCAGATGCCGGTGTCACCTGGCGGCTCAACAGAGCTCCTGACCTTACCGACAAAGCAGAGGGATGGACGGGACCAGGCCCCAGGTGGCCCTGCAGAGCCTCAGAATGAGCCTTGGATCATTCTGACACCGGATGGCTTGTGGAGGGGGGTAATGGACCCCCGGTGTTTAAGCTATTTACTGGGATTCCGTCTTAAGTGAAGGAGAGAGACAAGGCCTTCCTTAGCTACTGCACGTAGGCCCTGTATAACATATTAGTTGAGCACACAATTTCTTGAGTGCAATAAATTTCTGAATTTGAAGCCAGACTCTGCTACCTTGTAGCTTAAACAAGTTACTTAACCTTCTTAAGCCACAGTTTCTTGGTCTATAAAGATGGAGAGATAAAGGGAACCTACCTGATAAGATTGATCGGAGCCCTGAGGTAATGCACACTCAGTAAGCATTCAGTGAATGTTAACTGCGCTTCACCTTCACCTTTCTGATAAAGAATGTTCTGGTATCACCCTGATGTAGAAGCCGTTGTTGGAGCAGCACACCAGCACTCTGAACAGGGCTCCTGCGTTTCAGTTCATTTTATTTTAATGTAATTTCATTAAAATTTTTAATTGAAATACAGTTGATGTACAACATTACGTTAGTTTCAGGTATATGAGAGATGATTTGACGTTTGCGTGCTTTATGATCACTGTGGTAAGTCTAGTCACCATCTGTCCCCACACAAAGCTATTATAATAATATTGACCTAGTGCTTGTCCAGTATTTTGCATCCCCATGATTCTATTATGACTGGAGGCTCGTGCCTCTAAGCGCCTTCACTCATTTCCCCCACTCCCCATCCCCTTCTCTTCTGCATTTTAAAATAAAACAGAAATGCCAAATATTTCAGGCTTCACTGCATCAGAATTAGGCTGCTAAAGAAACCAGGGGTGAGTCTGTCTTGCTTCAGTGGAACGTTCTCTGCCCTGCCTTCCTCCCAGCTCCCCTGGTTGAACAAGAGCAGGTGCTTTCTGCGATAACCCAGGTGGCCCGGGTGGAATATGTGATCTCTTGCTGATCTGGTAATTGACGGAGAGCAGGAGATGTCTGAACAGGGGTGCTTAATTCCTTCCACCACGGGAATAGACTGTGTTGGCATTACTGCTGCTATGTTTATTGAAGCCACATACTCATTTTTGCCACTGTCTCTGCTCTTGGAAATTGGGTGAGTCTCTCTCAGGGATGGTATCCCACGTATTCATGCACCATGCTGGAGAATCAAGTCCAACCAAGGGCCAGTAGTGAGATGGACGTAAGGGTTGGCTGAAGCTGAGATAGAAAGGAAGGTTGACATTCTCACATATTATACAGTTCCTAAAAAATTAGATTATGAACCCACAGAACATTGTTTTTCTCTCTCTCTTTTTTATAAATCCTTGTGTGTAGGGCTGACTTTCAATAGATTGCAGTGTGGAAGATGCTCTGCTATATAGGAAACCTCAAAGGAGAAGCAGGTCACCTGCGAACGGTTTAGCACCAGGTTCCCCACGAACGTGACCGGTGGGGGTGGGGGTGGCCGCCACCTTTCTGGATGCACCTCGTGTTCCAGGATGGAGGGCTCTTTTCACCAGACCCGGTCCAGACAGAGCATATTTTTATGAGGAAAACTGCCCTAAATTCAATGGAAGTCGCTAGTTCATTCACCATAGTTCTCTGAAAATGTCTTGTACTGATCCTGATGAGATTTTATTTCAACCAGCATTTCCAGATTTGTTGCAACAGTCAGTCTCCAACTAGTGGAGGTTTACCAGCCCCTCATCATAGTACTATACCCAATTCTGGAAACTACAAACTGAACTTCTGCTTCAACTCTCACTTCAGGTATAGCCCTAAGCTGAGCAGAGGCATGTGGGGGCGGTGGTGGAGGCAGGTGGATAGCTAGCTGATTTCACTCACAAAAATCCCAGGTTGTTCTCATTTCAGACAAGTTGTTGCATCTTCCCGAACTCCTGTCTCCCCATCATTTCTTCATTCATAAAACAGGGCTGTCGGCGCTTTACTAGGGGATTGCCAGCAGGATCAAAACTGCACGAAGAAAGTGAAGGCTGCGTTGGTTGGTTTGTTACCACATCATGTGGAACTAGAGAGGAAGACGGTAACCAAAGGTGGGGGTGTGTCCCAGAAACACGTACTCAAAGTGGAAACTCTATGGGGTGTGCAGAGTCCCCACTGACAGCCCAGGGAGGTCACTTCAGAGACAGCTTTCTTTCACAGTAGCTAGAACTGAGATTCAGGGAAAGGCCTGCTGTGTGTGTATTTGAGCAGAGTATTGCCTTCAAACAGGAGCCCAGCTTATAAGGCTCGAGGGCAGGTGTCCCAGGTTAGGGGGGTTCACTCGCCCATGAACCATTGGACTCACTTTGCAGAGGAAGAAGGGGCAGAATCCACCTTCTGTACTGCAAAGCGGCCTTGGTGACCAGAGACAGGGTGTGGCCTGTTTTCTGTCCCTTGTATCTAGATTCAGTTTCTTCTGGTCTCTGATGAAGTAGAATCCACTTACCCCCTCGGCTAGCTTCTACTCATCTTTCACATCTCAACACAGGTCACACCCTGAGAAATTGTCCTGACCCCACGCCAGTCCCAGCTCTGGACTAGGCATTTCCCTCCTGTGTCCTCCTGAGGCATCCTGTCCACGCCCCCATTGACTCTTTATGCTCTTCAGCTATTGCCTGCCCACTCGTCTTCATGCCTACAAAGCTGTAAGCTTGTGGTGGCATGGGCCTGGGTCAGCTCTGTTCACTGCTGTACCCTGGGACAGAGCCGGCCTTATAGGATCTGCAAGTATCAGTAACAAGAATCCATGCCTGAATGGATGCCTAATTGTTATGACCCACTGAAAGTCTATGTCTGGGAAACATATTCCCTTAAAAAACTTACTGTGGATGGACATGTAGGTTGCTTCCATGTCTTGGCTATTGTACATAGTGCTGCTATGAACATTGAGGTGCAGGTGTTTTTTTGAATTAGAGCTCCCTCTGGATATATGCCCAGGGATAAAGAAGCTGTGGTATATTTATACAATGGAATACTACTCAGTCATAAAAAAGAATAATATAATGCCATTTGCAGCAACATGGATGGACTTGGAAAATGTCATTCTAAGTGAAGTAAGCCAAAAAGAGAAAGAAAACTACCGTATGATATCACTAATATGTGGAATTAAAAATAAAAGACACCAATGAACTCATCTACAAAACAGAAACAGACTCACAGACATAGTAAGCAGTCTATGGTTATTGGGGGAAAAGTGGTGGGAAGGAATAAATTGGGACTTTGAGATTTGCAGATACTGACTACTATGTATAAAATAGATAAACAACAAGTTTACACTGTACAGCACAGGGAACTATATTCAATATCTTGTAGTAACCTATAATGAAAAAGATTATGAAAATGAATATATGTATGTATGTATGTATGTGACTGAAACATTGTGCTGTACACCAGAAATAATCGATGCATTGTAAACAGACTATACTTCAATTAAAAACAAAACAAAAAAATTCACTATGAAACTTATAAAAAATACACAAGAGTATAATGAAATCCTGTTTAGTCATAATCCAGGTCCAGCAATGATCAAGATCAAGATTTTGCCACATTGGCTTCATCTTTTTTCTTTTGTCGTTTTATTGCAAATCCCAGATCTCATGTCATTTTACCCCTGAATATTTTAGAACGCAGCTCTAAAAACACTATTATCTTCTTCCTTAAGCACCATGCCACAATTTCTTGGTATCAGCCATTGCTTTGTCATTATTTGGATTTCCCTGATTGTCTAAAAGATAAGTTTTTTTTATGATTTGTTTATTCCAATTAGGGGGGAAAAATCCCACACATCATTTGGTCATTATGATTTTAATTCCCTCCTACCCTTTTTTGGTTTTATGCCATTATCCTGTGGAAGAACTGAATTTATTGTCCTGGAGAATGTCCCATATCCTGGATTTGTCTGCTTTCTTGGAGACTTATTTACTTGTAGCCTCATCCTATAAATTGGAAGTTAACTCCAAGGGCTCAATAAATTCAAGGTCAACTGCTTTGGGTGAGAATATTTCACCGATAGTGCTGTGTACTTTGTGTTACATCACGCTGAGGAGCACACGATGTCTGAATGTCCCAGAGCGTTATCTTGTGCAGGTCCTGTGCTTTATTCAACTAGTCCTCTATTGATAAACAGAGGTATTTTATTCTCCACCATTTGCCATCACAGGTAACGTCACAATGAACAACCTTGTGCAGAAGAGACATCTTTCTGTCAGTGTGTCTTTAGTGTGGTTTCCTAGGGATGGGTTTGTTGCTTCTTCGATGCTAATTTATATTTTTATAATGCCTGCTTTGCAAATTATCCATTTTTGAGTTTTAGCAATTTTACCATGTTGTATTTATCCCACTTATGTTTATCCTGCTTGGGGTTAGAAGTGCTGATTGAATCTGACTTTGATGACTTTTGTTTAGAAAACTCTCAACATCACATTATATATGCTTATATCCTTCTTTCTTATGGGTGAGCTGTATTCCACTACACATATGTATGCTGCATCTTCATTATCTGTTCAACTACTGATGTGCACTTAGGATGTGTCCATATCTTGCAATTATAAGTAACGTTGCTGTTAATAGCAGGGTGTATGTATCTTTTTGAATTAATTCTTATTTTATGGTTGGCTTTCTTCCTTTGATAACCATGTAAGTTTAAAAAGCTAAAGCTCTAAACATTCTTAGAAACAATGAACAGTATATATATGTAAAGTTAAAAATATATGTGCAGTAAAAAAAAAAAGAAATGAGCTATCAAGGCATGAAAGACATAGAAGAAACTTAAAAGACGTATTACTGAATGAAAGAAGCCAGTCTGAAAAGGGTACAAACTGTACGTTTCCAACCAAATGGCCTTCTGGAAAAGGCAGAGCTACAGAAACAATAAAAAGATCATGGTTTCCAGGGGTCTGAGGAGGAGGAGGAAGGAATGAATAGATGGAGCACAAGGGGTTTTTAGGGCAATGAAATTATTCTGCTTGATACTATAGTGGTGGCTACGTGTCATTATGCATTTGTCAAAACCCATAGAATGTACAACACCAAGAGTGAACCTTAGTGTAAACTATGGACTTTGGTTGATAATAATGTGCCCCTGTTGGTTCATTGATTGTACCAAGTACACCCCACTGATGAGGGATGCTGAGGGTAGGGGAGTATACATGTGTGGGTGGGGAGGGCTGTGTGCGAACTGTCTGTATTTTATGCTCAATTCTGCTGTGAACCTGAAACTGCTCTAAAAGAACAAAGTCTATTAAAAAAATATGCTTATTCCACCCTACCTATCTAGAATTCTAATTACCTTTGTGTGAGACCTAACTCTGTCTCTTAGGTCTCTGATGTTCTTTCTGCATTTTCACTCACAGATCTCTCTGTACTTCTGTACTTAATATTTGGGATGTTTACATCTGACCCAGCTTCCCGCTTGTTAAATCTCTGTTTGGTCATATCTAATTTGCTTTTAAATCCATCCATTGTATCCTTAATTCCAATTATTGCATTTTTCTTTTTAGTTCAAAAATGTCCATTGGGTTTTTAAAAATAATTCCTGGTTTGTTTCCCCAATTCTCACTTCTTCTATTTCATCTCCTGGAATCTACAGCCATAGTTGTATTAAAAGCTGTGCTCAGTAGCTCCAGTATTTGGAGTCCTTTGATGTGTCCCTGCCATTTATTATTTCTCTTGATTTTCTTAATAGCTTATCTCTTTGTGTGATTTGATACTTGATAAGATACCATTCACTATGCGTGAACATTTGCAGAAGTGATTTGAGATTCTGGATGATTTTATCTACCTCTATATAGGATTTACATTTGCTCTGATCAGATAAGGAGGAGGGGATGTGAACCAGTCTCCCTAACGCACTTTTGGGGATATGAGATGGCTCGAAACTTAGCTTCAGTCCCTACACAGACATACCGTTTTCCCTTATTTCTAGGTGGTGCCCTTCTGGGTCCCAGCCTCAAGCCTGACGAGTTGACCAGAGTCCTTCCTGCTGGTGGACCTGGATTCCAAATCTGCCCCATTCTCTGTTTGACCATCACAGGTGTTCCTGACTTTCTCATCCTCTCGAACACTCTTCCAGAACGGTGGGAAAAGCAGTCTCCAGTGCAGGGTTGTCTCCATGTTTCCTTCTTTCTCCTAATCTTGTCACTGTCACTTTTGTCTGCTTCATTGTTCCCGATGTAGCCAACATTTTATATTTTCTCTGTATTTTCCAGATGTTTTTGCTGGGAGAGTTGATCTGAAGGGTCTAGCCTGCTGTTGTGGATGCAGACGTGCCCTCACTAATTTTTAAAAAGACATTTGTTCTGATTTGTGAGACTCTCTTCATTATTTTGCCACTATTTCTTACATTTAAATGTTTGATTGCTTATATCTGTGCCACCCCCCCAGTGAAATCACCGGCTCCTCATGGATCATCAGCTCTTGTAGGTGCGTGAAAGGCGTGGCTCTGCCCCTGAGGAGATGTGGGTTACAAATTCTTCTCAGGTCTGTATATTAGAACACATTTTAGAATCCAGCTCCAAGCTGCACAGATAAATTTTCTTATCAGTGTAAATGAAACTGCTTATAATCAACTTATTGAAATTTTCTTCTAGCCTGAAACAAATAATGAATCTGTCACTGTGACATTATACTTGATTAATAGCCTTGTGAAGCTTTGAAAATCATTCATATTAAAGTTCCCCCAGAGGACGTGCCCGTTATATTACCTGCGCATTTGCAAAGGGAACGATGCCCTTTCTTACTTTATTAAGTATTCTGTAATGGTGTAGACCATCAACTCTTTGTTCTGACTTTTGTGCCAGGCTTACATTTTTTATTGTTCCTATGCTTGAGAATATTGTTTGGGGCCACATTTTTATTCAACATGAGAGAATGGAATTCTCTAGTTTGCTTGGCAAACTAGAGAAATGCCAAGCCCTTTGGAGTATATCATGGTAGGGCTGTGTCTGGAGTCTGGAGTTGGCTTCCAACACGGGGTTGCTAACCTGAGTATTCCCGCCACCTCGCTTCTGCGTTCTGTGTTCTGGGTTTCCTTTTACCTTCTTTAATGTCTAGTGGGAAGATCTTGAGTCAGACTGGCATGAGCTCCCCACGCAACCTCCAGCAAATTGAAGATAACATTGACTAAATCAGTTGTTTGTTTTTGTTTATTTTATTTTATTGTTTTTTTATTGAGGAACAGTCAGTTTACAATGTTGTGTCAATTTCTGGTGCACAGCACAATGCTTCAGTCATACATGGAAATATACATATATTCATTTGCATATTCTTTTTCACCATAAGCTACTACAAGGTATTGAATATATTTCCCTGTGCTGTACAGTATAAACTAGTTTATCTATAAAACCAGTTGGAAAGACTGGGCAAAGCATGGTATCGCACCATGGGATCATCTGCTTACACAGGGGCTGTGCTGATAGGCAGCCCGGTGCTATCTGAGCAGTGGGAAAGAGTAGGGGGTGAGGGCAGCAGTGGGGCTATGTGCTTACCCACCTCACCGTTTCGTGTGAACACAGAACACTCGAGGCTCAGTTAGACACTGGAACGTAGCTGGTGAGGAGTCGTTTTGCCATCCAAGAGAGTTAGCCTTGGGGCAAGAAGACCCCAGCAACAAAAGCCCAATGGTTACCCTCTGGAGGGCTCAGAAGAAGAAGTTAGAAGGGGTCAAGCTGGAGTCAAATCTTACACTTCATTGTGTTAGTGGGGAGGTCCGCTGGAGGACTCTCTCCATCCGCTCCCCTTTCCCCAGCCATGCCATCTGGCTGCCTGCCGTCTGGAAGACGTCAATGTCCAGTCAACCCTACCATGAAAGCCACTCAAAACTAACATAGAGGATGAAACCGGGTAGCTTTTGAAATAATGGACATCTGCCCTCTTCCCCTCACTTTTCAAATTGTGTCTGAGACCAAGGTGGAGCCCTGGTGTGGATATTTTTGGCTAATGAGAAGCTAGAGTTGAGAACTTCCAAGATCCTATTAGAGGGCATGAAAGAGGTGTGTTAGGAGTAGACCAAAATCCTTCTTCCCTGTCAAGGTAAGGGTCAGAAAGAAAAAATCAAAAAAGCAGCCCCACCCCCCTTTACCGGGTCAGGTTCCTCAAACCACATGTCTGGACACGTGGGGAAAAGTTTGAATCAGTGGAATGTTAAACTGAACCTAAAATAATTTGGAGATTGAGGTTTTCCACATAAGACACTATTGGGAGATCTACCATCTTTCCGAGAAAAAATTCGACACAGCACTAGTGGGGGTAGTCATTAGAGAAAAATAAAACCGCTTAACGTTTGTGTACCACTGAGAATATACAAAATACAATGACAGTAACCCCCAGCAGATAAAGACCTTCCATGATGAAGTTCTGACAAATCATAACAGTACAACTTGAGGAACTACATAATGCTCTCTCTGGGGTAACTTCCTTCCCACCCCCAAATTTTGAGCCAATGGGCAATAGAAAAAATCCAGGGACAGTGTTCCTCTTTGTTTTGGGTAAAACCTGTATAATCAGATTGAATGATGTCCACTACCTCCTAAGAATGGGGTTTATTAAGTTTTCTGTTAGCTTCCCTTTGCCTTTCAATGCTGCATTTCACATCGTAAAATCATTTATACAGCGTCTCCGGTTCTCATTACATTCCCTTTCCTTTAGCTTTTCGCATTTCAGGTGAAATATTTATAATTCACAAGTTTATTTCTCATGGTAATAACAAAGCATTGCCCCCCACGCAGAGATATTTTTTTTAATCAGCAGAAAACCTGGCACCCTTTGTCTTAAGGAAAATCTATATTCCAGATGAGAAATATTTAATTATCCTTGCTCTAAATCCTTCACTCTTCCAAGATTACTTTCTACACCTCGGCTGTCTTGTCTCAGCATGGCCAGCCATTCCCACAATGGATCTTATAACCTCTTGGGAATTTAAATTTCCTTTGCTAAACCTCAGTTTTGGAAAGCAGACCCTCAGCTTCTACATCAATGTCAGGTTCTGCCTAAGGGTAATACGTCATTTTAATAAACTTTAATTGCTACATTAACTCAGTTCATTATCCATGTGGATTGCCATTTACTGTGCTTTTAAGAATCTTTCCATCTGACTCTGTGTACACAGCCTGTAAACAAAGGCAGCTGCTGAATTTGTTCAGACTGTTACCATTTGGGACGTTCCCTCTACCTTTTGTTCCCAAATTAATTAGGGCAGATAAAACTGCTGGCTGTGCAACTGACGGAGCTGGTGTCTATGTAAGAAGCACCTCACAGGAAGTTTATCATTTTACGTGCAGAATGGCCCATCTAACTCAACGTCTTAACTATGTTTTCCAGGTCTGGCAATGATCAGTTATATTCAGAGCTCAATCTTTCTAGGTGATGACAGCTCAACTCCTAATGACATTGCCACGTTATAAATTCTCCTTTTCCTCCCTGAAGTAACTTTAATCAGGCACTGGGGATGGGGACCGCCAGGCCATTCTACCTGATATGAAACTTCCAGACTAAAAGCAGCCACACACATTCCTGCTGGAGGCAATTGCAAATGTATCCACTGCAGGTCGCTAAGGAAAAAGGAGTTCTCTTAAAAGCAATTGTAAATTATGTCCTGGACAGCAATCATTGTGGGAATACTCTGTTTAATGAAATTTATTAAAAATAAAGGCATACAGAAATAAAATCATGAAAAAGGATTAGAAACTCCATATTAACTTTTTTTTTTTTTTTCCTGCAGGCATATCTAAATGACACCCTTAACAAGAAACAATCAGAATGAGGATTCAGGGAGCATTTGCCTTCTTACAGACCAATAAATTTCCCTAACCATTACAGTACCTGTTGTCACCCAGGAGTTTAATAAGATGTGAGCTGATTCTAACCATAGTTTCTTAAGTTACTCTTAGAGCATGAGTGAAAATGTCATTTTATTGGATTAGAACTTAGTTATAGAAATCAAATGCTGATTTTTTTCTCCTTTTCCTATTTCCTTTGCATCCCTATTTCTTTGGTGGGATCTACCTTGGGGTTTGATGGATGCTAATAATGGGAGGACTCTGCACATGCGGGAGGCAAAAAACAACTAAAAAAGCAAGAGAAGGGTATCAAAAAGAAACATCAACTATTCTACTGTTTTCATTGGGTTGGCCATGTCATTCTAAAATTAACATTTTCTGGATTGAGAAGCAGTAATATATGATGGCTTAGTTGCTACGTGTTCAAGTTGATAAACAGGGCTTTCCCTCTTTTGTTTCCAGGCAGTTGGTCATGGTTGCCTGAGCACCTTTTTAAGAAGTCTGTTTAGGGGAGGTCATGAAACTGAGCAGAGCCCTGCGGGCTGTCCCTCCCGCTACGTACAAAGGTCCCTCCATGTCCCTTGACTCTTGTTTTAGAGAAGCTGAAATCTCCCAGGCCTCCCTGAGTCACAAAAAAAGTGAGACAGGAGGGAAAGCGGCAGGAAACAGCCACTGAGTACGTGAAGAAGGGGCACAGCTGTTGGGGTGTGACAAAGACTGGCTGGAGCCAGCTAACACAAAGGTGGCTTTGAGAATGGCCCCGTCATTGACTTGCAGCTCCTTGTGCCTTCACTGTAATAGTAAAACTCACTCCCCTTCTGCCGAGGTGAACCATAAAAGGCCCCAAAGTGGGCAGTGGCCCGCTTCCCGGGAAATCTCCACCTTTCCCCCAAATAGGAAGAGTATTCCTCCGACTCGTTGGCCTGTGAATTTATTTAGCCCACACAAAACTGTGACCCCACGCCCAGGGTCGCTGTCACTTCCTGAGACAGTCCTCGTTCTGCCTGTGGAGTGTGCATCTCTCTCAGTAAAGCTGCCTTTGCTCTTCTTGGGCGCGTTCTTGAATTCTTTCCTGCATGAAGCCAAGGACCCTCACTTGGTGGCCCAGCCTGAGGACTCCTGCAGGTCCCAGGATGTGACATTTCTGTCTCCTGCCACACACACAGCTAATGACTAGGACGACAGAGTCACAGACTCAGTGTCCGACGCACTTTCCTGAGCTGTTTTACGGATACTGTAACTACCCCTGGAGGAAAACGCTGCCAGCATGATGACCAGACTGCGGCCGTGACATGGGCTGCGCCGCCTTGGGAAGCACTGGGTCTGTGGCCAGCACAATCCCAAGAACCGGCCTCAAGAGAATGGGGTCAACACTATCGCTCATAATAATCTCTATCTTTGTGGCATCGAAATCATTGTAGCTTGTCCTGCTTGTATAGGTAAGCAGGCAACTAAAATTGTCAGCAAAGAGACGCCACAGACCCACGTTGGCATCTTCCACTCCGAGAATATGGTGCCCTATCTCTGTCAGTACAAAGACCCAAAATCTCGTAGGAATGGAAGGATGTCTGACAAGTGGGGATTTGTAAGCAGCTCTTTGCAGGAAACTACCCTCAGCAGGGGACTCCTTGTGCCTCGTCACTTTGGCAAAGCTATAGTTTTAACTAACCTCCCGCCCAAGCTCACCTTTCAAATCTTTTAACCACACGTTGCCTCACCTAACCTGCTGGTTCTTTCCTTAGATCAAAGAAGTAGAAATGAAGACTAAGTGATTAACAGATGCCCAGATCTCTTCTCCAGCCTCCCCTTCAGTAAGCTTGCAAGCAAACGGTGTGAAGGAGACAGCATCGAAAAACAGATCACAAGGAGACAAACCTGCACTCCATGGGAGATGGCGGCAAATCTGACCCTCATCTCAATTTAACTGAGATTACTTCCCTTTTCCCTTTAAAACCTTTCATGGCTGAGCAGAATCTTTGGAGTTGGCTTTGGGACATGTCTCCCCAGAATGATGACTTTCTGAGTAAAGCAGCATTTCTATTTCTACCAGCACCTGCCTCTTGAGAATTATCTTTCAAGCAGCAAGTAGCCAGACCTGAGTTTGGTAACAGAACTTTAACAGAAAAAAATATAATTGGTTAGTAACATTTGTGATTGGCATCAGAAGGGAAAGGGGAGATGTGTGTCAAGTGACTGCTAGATAACATTCACATTGCTTTCTTTTTTATTATTTGTCCTTTAACCAAGTTTATAATTCATAGCTCCGGCCCCTAATGAGAGCAAGTCTCTTTTGCAGGTCTTAGGTCTCCTTGAAACTCAACGAAGCATAAACATTTAAGATACTGCAAAGAGAATGTTCTGAAGCATTGATAATAGGACTCAGAAGGCAGATCTAGGTTAAATCTTTTGGATGGATGTGCGCAGTGCAGGGAAACAGCACAGCTGAAGGACCTGGGACATGTGCTGAAATGTGGAAGATGGCACCGAGGGGAGTGGCGGGTACCAAAACGGAGTATGGGGATTGGAAATGGGTGAAGAATTTTGCCTAGGATTAACACTGATTGAAATGAAAAGGTGGGGAAATAATTTTAATATCTCTGTGTTAAAGTTTTTTTTACTATAAGAACAAGAAAAACAAATCAGTGGAAAAAACCTGAAAGAGGGTTGGTTTGTAGGAAATTCACAGTACAGTGATGGAAAAAAAGACCATATTGGGTAGAAGCAGAGCACACTTCTTACTGGAGGGGTCACATCAGGGGTCACATCAGTGGTCACTGGGGTCACCTAAATCTTTTGGGTTATTTGTAAATTCCCAACAGCTTGCATGTATCACACAATTCTTTTTTTTTTTTTAGAAAATGACAAAATGCTGTAAGTCTCTAATGTTTTTTAAAAATCTAATTTCTTCTAAAGTTTTCCTAACTTAAATCAATCTAGAATGTATTTCCCTCTTACAATATTAGTTTATACCTTTTATATTCCTAGCTATGTGAATATTTATATGAAGAGTAAGACCACTGCAAAAGGAACGAACGTGTTCAATCAGAATTGTCATTTGTCTAAGATTTATTCAATTACTTTTGAATGAAAAGTAAGGTCTACTGCCATAAGGTAGCCATTATATGTACTTCGGTGCATCTTGAATGGTATTTGTCCTGGTTGTCGTTGTTACATGATAAACCACTTGAAAACTTAAGGACATGTATTTCCCCCCCAAATCTGCACTGGGGCAGAGGTCAGTGGAAAACCCTGTCCCTGCTCCTCTCAGGGTCAGCTGAAGTGGCTCAAAGTTTGGAGGCTGGATCTTCTTAAGACCTCACATGCCTGCTGCTCAATGCTGGCTGTTGGCTGGGATATGAGCCGAAGCTGTAGCCAGGACACCAACACACAACCTTTTCCATGGTTGCTTGGCTTCTCTGCAGCATGGTGGTTGAGCTCCACGGGTGGGCTTCCGTGAGGACTAGGAAGTTAGCTGGAGAAGGCTGAAGACTGTTTTGATGACTCAGCCTTGGAAGTCACAAAGCATCACATATGCGAATGACACAGACCTGTTCAGATTCAAGAGGAGGGAATACAGACCCCATCTCTCAATAAAGAAATATCAATGTCATATTGCAGGAAAAGCATGTAGGGTGGAATAAATCTGCTACTGTACTAGTGATGTATCAACTTTGGGAAGATGGAGAAAATAAGGGTTCAATAATTTTCTGTGTTTTGTGGCTTTGATGAGGCATCTACAGTAGGAAAGATGAAGGCAAATGACTCGGACATTGGTTACAAGTGATGGCGCAAAGCCTAGCACTCAGAAGGCACTCGTGGACTCCTCCCCTACCAGCTGACTAAGTCCTGTCACTTACACAGTGCTACCAAGGGCTTTGTTAAATTGAACCCAAGAGCTAAAACTGAACTTTAGTTCTGTCTTAGATTTAGACCAATTGATCTTAAAGTGCTTACCTTATTATGCCTGAACAATATTTTATCAACTACAGAATGTGATGTGATGGAGTATGAAGCAGCATGGACAGATCTGCTTGTGTTTCTTAACTGACAATAAATCCAATGACTACAGAATGATTAAAGAATGAAGGACTAGTCATGTTTCAAATTAAGGTAGAAATATGCATAGTAATTTAAGAAACCTTTTCCAAGTTCTCATAGTTTATCAAGATGGTATAATTGAATCTGTGTGGGCTTTATAATCAAAATGACATAGGTTCTATACTTGACTGGCATTTTGTAGTTATGACATTAAAATTAATCACGATGGTTGGCTTTATTCCTTTGAAAACTACATAAGTTTAAAAAGCTAAAGCTGTATGTCTTGGCTATTGTAAATAGTGCTGCTATGAACATTGGGGAGCAGGTGTCATTTTGAAGTAGGGTTCCTTCTGGATTTATGCCTAAATGTCCACCAACAGATGACTGGATAAAGAAGATGTGGTATATTTATGGAATGGAATGCTATTCAGCCATAAAAACCAACAACATAAGGCCATTTGCAGCAACATGGATGTTCCTGGAGAATGTCAATCTAAGTGAAGTAAGCCAGAAAGAGAAAGAAAAATACCATATGAGATCGCTTATATGTGGAATCTAAAACAAACAAAGAAACAAACAAAAAAGCATAAATACAAAACAGAAACAGACTCATAGACATAGAATACAAACTTGTGGTTGCCCGGGGGGTAGGGGGTGGGAAGGGACAGGCTGGGATTTCAAAATGCAGAATACATAAACAAGATTATACTGTATAGCACAGGGAAATATATACAAGATTTTATGGTAGCTCACAGTGAAAAAAAAGTGACAATGAATATATACCTTTTCATGTATAAATGAAAAATTGTGCTCTACACTGGAATTTGATGCAATATTGTAAAATGACTATAACTCAATAAAAAAATAAAAAATAAAAAAAATTTTAAATAAAAAAAGCTAAAGCTCTAAACTGTTCTTAGAAACAATGATCAGTACCTACATGTAAACCAAAAAAATTATATGCAGTCTATTGTGTGTATGTATTTACAGGCAATATATTGTATATGTGCAGTCAAATTGTAACAATTCTACCTAATAAAACTGAAAAACAATAAAAAATTAATCCCAATAAGAATAGTAATAGTTTTATCATTCATAGAACGTTTATTCTGGGCCAGATATTTTGCTAAGAACTTGGGATTCATGATCTCGTTTAATTTTTTTTCATGATCTTAAGAGAGAAACTATGGTTACCCGCATTCCCAGAGGTCACGCAGTAGGTAATGGAACTGATATTTGAACATATTCAGTTTGGCTCAAACTCTTACCTACGAGGCAACTTCCTCAGATTTCCTGAGTATCCTCGTCGAGATCATAGGGACATCCTTCCCACTTAAAGGGGTAGAAGTAAGGTCACATACAGGGAAAGCTACAGCACTCAAATCCTAATTTCACTTTCTCTTTAAGGCTCGAGAGCTCAGCGCATCACCTGGATAATCTAGGCTCTAACCCTTGCTGTCTGATTTAAGCAATGTCTGTGTCTTCTAGAGCTATGGATGGCCAGGGCTGGAAGGTGCCTTCAGTGTCTAGCTCTCCTTTTTGTTTTTTTTGCAGCTGAAGAAACCCGAGGTTTAAAAGGTTAAGTGACTTAGTGACTTACTAGTCACAGACCTAGTAAACGGCAGAGCTGGGGAGGAACTCCAAGACCAGCGTTCTGCTAATGTGCCATGCCTCTCTTTAATTTCCTTCATAAGCTTTTAATATTTAAACAACATGAAAAAATAAACTATGATTAGATACATAAAGTTTACTGACACTTCGTGTTTCATATTAATAATTTCATAATTAAATTTAGTGTTTTGTTAAACAATGATGAGTAATGCACATTTTTATGTATTTACAAATGCCCAGAACTGAAATTCCGTGCCATTCTCAATGACTGTTAAGTTGCTAGTCGGTAACTCACCCCACTAGGGTTAATTATTACACCTAATAACACTCACGCTGGGAACTCCTGCTTAGACTAATTACTCTCATAAATCTCTTTAGAGAAGTGTAAAATTCTCATTACTTAAATGATAAAACAACTAATCTTTGCTCCTTGCCCCTCTGAGATAATAAGATTGCGAAGACTTTCTACAGTTGAATGATGTTTTAAAGTAATTAAAAATGCTATAGGAACCAAGGCCCCAAAGAGCTCACAAAGATGCCTGGAAACAGAGAGGCAGAAATTTTGGAGACAAAACAAAGGACTGAGGTGGGTCCACCTTTCCATTTTTAAAGGGATCATTTTCCACGTTAGCCTGATTTCCAAACTTTCATTGCGTAGGAAGATCCTCGGACATGTTAAATTTGCTGCCATCTAAAATTGCACTGTGTTTAAGTTTTCATTCCGTCGTTTATTCAGCAAATACACAGAAGCACTGGGGATAAACCCACAAACGGACAGGCACTACCACTGCCCTCACAGAGCTTGCGGTCAGGAAGACAGGCAGCTAAAATACTGTTTGCCACAATGTCCTCATTCACCATGGAATTCTTCAGGTACGGCCACTGAGGGTGACTTACAGCCAGCGCCTGACCTAGCAGAATCCCCTGGTCTGTAGCTTCGAAAAAATGAGTCACTCACATTTGGTACTTTCTACATCTCGATTCGTTCATTGTAATGACCATTTCTTAAGTATGTTGTCAAGAGACAGAAACCACACTGATATTTGAACAGAGAGAGACTAGTATAAAGAATGGCTAACTAGGTATAAAGCTGTTAAGAGGTAACTAAAGGAATAAAAAGAAAACTCAGGTGTCATGGAGGAGGCAGCTGCAGGAAGCAGCTATCAAACCTAGGACTGAAGGAATGGAGGAAATAGGTCGCAATGATTAAAACTTGGAAGCTTAGAGGAGGGTCTCATGGACCTGAGCTCCCGATCTCCAAGGAAAGGGTGTAGCTTGGCTGGTGCTACTTCCTCTGGGCAGAGGGGAGGTGTGCTGAGGCTGTCCCTGCAAAGCGGGGGAAAAATCAAGCTGATTCAGCTGCTACCAGGAACTGCTGGTACCAGAGAACATTCCTGAGATGACTGGCGGCAACGAGGGGCCCCGGGGAGCACGCTGAAAGCCTCGCATCTTGCCCCTCCTCCAGCATCGCGGTCGGCCTCCAAGTCCCGCTATTGGCAGAGTCTAACAGGGGATCAGCTGGTGAAGCAGAACCGTGGTTTTCTGAGTCTCAGCTCCAGCATCAAAACCAGAAGATTCACACTGGACAATTACATGGAAAATGATGTAATTAGAACATTTCCTGGCACCACATAAAAAAAAAAAAAACAAAACAAAAAAAACAACTCAAAATGAATTAAAGACCTAAATGTAAGACTGGAAACTGTAAACCTCCTAGGAGAGAACAGAGACAGAACACTCACATAAATGGTACCAACATGTTTTTGGATCAGTCTCTTAATAAAACAAAAGCAACAAAAGCAAAAATAAATAAATGGGACCTAATTAAAAGTAAAAGATTTTGCACAGCAAAGAAAATAATCAACAACACAAAAATACAACCCACTGAATGGGATAAAATATTTGCAAATGATATGACCAATAAGGGGTTAATACTCAAAATATATAAACAGCTCATACGACTCAATATAAACAAAACCAGATTTAATACACAGATGGCCAACAGGTATGCGAAAGGATGCTCAACATCCTTGATCATCAGAAAAATGCAGGTCAAACCATGATATCCCCTCATACCTGTCGAATGGCCATCATCAGAAGTCTACAAACAAATGTTGGTGAGAATGTAGAGAAGAGGAAACCTAGTACACCATTGGCAGGAATGTAAATTGGTGCAGCCACTATGGAAGACAGTATGGAGGCTCCTCAAAAAAATAAAAACAGAACTACCCTATGATCCAGCAATCCCACTCCTGGGTATATATCCAAAGAAACTGTAAACACTAATTTGAAAACATACATGCACCCCAATGTTCATAGCAGTATTATTTACAATAGCCAAGATACGAAAGGAACCTAAGTGTCCGTCAACAGATGAATGAATAAATAAGATGTGGTGGAAATGTACAATGAAATGTTACTCAGCCATAAAAAAGGAATGAAATTCTGCCATTTGCAACGAGGTGGATGGACCTAGAGGTTATTGCTTAGTGAAATAAATCAGACAGAGAAAGGCAAATACTCTATGTTGTCATTTGTTTGTGGAATCCATAAAATAACACAAAGAAATGGCTATAACAAAACAGAAACAGATTCACAGATATAGAGAGGATTAGAGAATTAAGAGATATAAATTATTATGGATAAAATAAATAAGCAACAAGGATATATTGTGCAACACAAGGAAACAGCCATTATTTTATAATAACTTTAAATGGAGTATAATCTATAAAAATATTGAATCACTAGTCTGTACCCCTGAAACTAATATAACATTATAAATTAAGTATATTTCAATAAAAAACACCCAGAATATTCAAGGATGAGTTAGGAGCAAGAGGCAATAATTTAATAACTAGGACAAACAAGAAACCAACAAAGCACCCCTGGACTCTGGTCCTCAAAACCCCTAATGCTTGATAAATACTCCTCAGACTCCTTCTGTTTAAGTTCTGTGAGGACAGATTCCCCTCAGGCGTGGAGAAGCAGGTACCTGGGAAGTGGTCCGTCCGGGCTAGGTTTTCCTGCAGGCTTTGTTACTTCTTCTTTTTACAGAATAGTACACATAGTCATCTTCATTATTTACAGAGGTGTTTGTGATTGTGCCTCCCTTTGTGGCTTCTTGACCTGTATCTCTTCATGGGGAAATGTTCCCCCCAAACCCACTGGCTCACCCTGTCTTGCCAACACCGCACTAAGGGTTCTTACAAGGTTCCTTTGCCTTCTACCATGGGAGCCTCCGATATGTCTTTTTTGCTCAGTATTGACTGACAAATTGGTTGCTGGCTCAGCGGCTGGGCTGACTCGTTTTCAGGGGAGAAATGAGAGGTGCAGTTCTGCAAATAAACTGGGTCGGTTACGGATGGATTTTTTTCGAAGGAAGGATGAAAAGAATGAATTGGCTCAGAAAATGGCATAGAATGACTCTTTGGGAATACAGCCATTGTAAAGATTTGCATGCATTTTTTTGCATTCAATTTTTAAAAATTGAAGTATAGTTGATTCACAATATTATATTAGTTTCGGGTATGTGACATAGTGATTCAATATTTTTATGGATTATAATTCATTTAAGGTTATTACAAAATAATGGCTATATTTCCCTGTGCTGTAAAATATAGCCTTGTTACTTATCTGTTTTACACATAGTAGTTTTTATCTCTTAATATTCTACCACTGTCTTGCCCCTCCGTCCTTCCCTCTCCCCACTGGTAACCACTAGTTTGTTCCCTATATCTGCGTACACACAGTTTTAAGTGCTAGAACTTTAGTGGGTATGCTCAAGAGATCAAAATATTAAAATACTCCCATAAAACACAAATGGTGTCAATACTTAACAGCTTTGCAACAGTATAGAAGCATCTCTTATAAAAGCACCTACAATAAGCCTACAAGTCATTAATTGGCCCTTGAGCACCATGTAACTGTTTAAGTAAAATTACTTACTGCCCCGAGCCTGCTCTAGTGTATTTTCTTGCATGCTCCAGATAACCCACCATCTCTCCTTGGTGCCAGTCTGGTGCTCCGGCACATCTCTAATATCCTATTCATGTCGGGTTGAACTTTGCTCCACCTGCATCGTGTGAGAAACTCAGTCTAGTTGTAGCAAAAATACATTTTACATATCAATAAAAATCGCAGTATATTCTTGTATGTTCTCTTTATAATGTGAAGATGGGTAGGTAAAGAATGTGTCTTAAAACTGCCTGACCTAGTAAGTACTGTGCATGTGTCCCCTTAAAAAAATATTAAGATAGTGGGCCCTGACATAGGAAAGGACAGTGGTAGCTGTGGTGTGTCGGGGAAAGGAGGAAGGGTGAGGGTGCATGACCATCTTTCCAGTTCAGTCCCTTGGGCACACTGAGTTAAGTATGTTACTCCTACCAGCGAACACTGTCACATAGATGTGATAACGGAACTCGGTTCTGATAAGTTTGGTTCTGAAAAATTGATGTCAAATCTTGCAAAAATGGCAAGATGAGGTGATCCTGTTTGGGACATTTCTGCTTAGAAATGTGGCAGCTGTGCTGAATAATAACCATATTTTGTTTGTAAAACCTTGAGGTCCAGAGCAATTTAACAGATAAAAGTAGACGCAATATATGGATCCTCTCCCAGTGTCAATAGTCTGTCTTTGCTCTAGGTTTTCAGTCTTCAAGACAAACCTAATCTACAGCCCAGATCCACACTGTCCAATCCAGTAGATACCAGTTACCCGCGGCTGGTAGTTACCAGCCTGGACAGCGCAGATACTGGGACAGTCCGCCACTGCAGAGAGTGCTGCTAGAGGGCCCTGATGGGCTGCTCCTGTGGTCGGGAGCGTCGTTCACGAGGGCCCAGGGCTAGCTGGGTCAAATTGTTTCTAGAATTTTTCTGACAGAAGCATATAAACATTAAACAAAGAAGATAAGAAGGAAAGGCAGTAATTATTTATTTTCTTTCCCTATTGTTACATTTGAAAGAGAAAAATTGACAAGGACGTGTTTATTTCCCTGTCAGTATAAGTTTCGGTGCGGCGGGGTGGGATGGGAAGGGGTTGGAGGCGGTCCTGGGGAGGATGTGTCTGGCTGCCACCAGCTGAACTCAGGCAGTCAGAGGCCCTTCACTCCCCCGCTGCCTCTGGAATGTGTGTTCTGCCCACCGATCGCACAGCTGGGGCTGCTTTCAGGGTGCAGCTCCGAGAGAGCGTGTGTTGAGGCCACCTGGACCACATCCGCGAGTGAACCCAGTGAAGGACTCTACGTACGCTCTCGAGATTCTGGCGCTGGGTGTAGAGATCTACTTGCCTTGCAGATGGCACTGAGAGTGAATTACAGAGATTCCCCAGGATTCATGCCGTGTTTATGTGTAACACTGACTCAGGTGACTCTCAACCTGCAGGAGTTAAACGTTCACTAGGACAGCAATTACTGCTGTATCTCCAGGCCACGCGGGACACTGCCCATTTGCCTCGCCGCAGTGGCTGCCTCTGCTCCCACACAGACTGCAGGGGGTTCTCTGTGGCTTTGGTTCTGATGCTGTCTGCTATGAGAGGAAGGCAACAGTTACTATGAGCATCTATCAAATGTTACAGCAATCCTGGTAGGTAAGTAATCTTATTCCCATTTTACAGATTGGAAGCTGAGCTTCCTGAAGTTTAAGTAACTTGTCCAAGGTCTTAGAGCTAGGAAATGAGTCCAAGATCTGTTAAAAAAAAAAAAAAAAAAAAGGGTGAGGTGGGGTGGGGTGGGCATGTGCTTTTTCCCTCCATACCATACAACCTCTCAGACACCCCGAGCAATTTTTCCTTCCGGATGCAGACCTCCTCGCTCTGCTGCCAGTTATGTTATTTCGAGATATTTTGCATCAAGAGAGTGAGGATAAGCACCTTTCAAGAGCTGAAGAGACCATATGCGCAGAATTGTTTTCCTGCACCATCCTGCTCCTCATCCACACTTAGCTCTAAGCCACAGGGAGCGCCAGCAGGACCAGCTGTGTTGCTGCTGCTTGGCGTGTTCATAGACACCTGCATGAAAAAAGAACCCGGAGAAGTGCTGTTACTTCTCACGCCATCTGCCTTTCCTCACCCACCTTTCTTTTCTAGGTTACAGGCGAGTTGTCTAAGGCCAGTGCTCAGAAAGAAGCCTTTCTGCCCTTCACTGGAGGCCACAGATCGCATCTCCGGCTGAGTTGGAGCGACAGCTAAGAAGGACCGCACACGGTTACCGAGCCGCAGCAAACCAAGATCAGGAGGCGGCTCTCACCCACGATGCTCGCAAGCCCCACCAGCGCTCACAGAGAGCAGAGTGACTATATACTTAACAGGAATGGAGGCTGCCTCCTCTCTGAAGTGGAGTTTTTTGAACCCACTGTGGTGGGAACAAGCTGGCGAGCCAGACAGCAAGCACCAGCTCCTGTGTGTACCGTCGCTTTCCTTTGCAGCTCACCTTCCGGTTTCAGATACGAAAATCATTTTATCTGAACGAGAATAAGACACACCAAACAGTTTTTTTCTTAGGCATGAGGCTGTCATAAACGTCAAAGTGAGTTAAAGAGTCTTGGAAAATTTTCTTAGAAGCTGAAGATTCACTGCTTTTTTTTTTTTTTTCTCCTAGGTTTTGAGCCCAGAACTCTACATGTATATTTCATAAACCACGATTTTCCTTTCTGACTGCTTCTGAAATTTTGCTTTTAATGAACTCCTGTACAATTGCCTAGTTCAGTATTACCCATGTGGCATGTGTCTGAAAAATTTCTACTGAGCTGTAACACGAGAAGATGTTGTATTATTCAGCAGCCACTTGTTATGAATCAAGTCACTTTGGTTGGAAAGAGAAAGAGGGAGGGAGAGAAAAGTAATGAAATGCGCAAGCGAAACAGTAACTTATACTGTGTATAAAAGCTAATTTGCTAATTTGTTACATAGCAAATGTAACATGTTTTGATCCTATTGAAGCGTATTATGCAGTGTCTTGTGAAATCTTATTTGTGGAATGAATTTAAGTTGTCTTGGAAGAGGGCTGAGCAATTAATGGGCAAAATTGTAAGGAGCAGCATTCAGCCAGTGAGAGTGAAGGCCACTGATCCCAGTAGACTGGAGAAGGAGGCGGGTGGAGGGAAGAGGAGGGAAGGGAGGGGCTGTGACTCACTTTAAGGTCGCAAAGAAGCTAATGGTAGAGCAGATTCCTAGCATTTCATTCTCTCCCACGATCACCATCATTTTTGCCTGCTTTCTGGAGCACAGAATAGAAGCCATCATCTCTACCTTTCTCACAGCCCACCATGGAAGTCTTCCACGGGACCCCTCCAGGTATACCCCCAGGAGGTATGGACCCCAAACCTCCCCTACCTGTCCTGACCTGGTGGTTGCGTATGTGACCATCCATCTGTTAAAAGGCCATCTGTGGCCTACGCTGGGGCTCCAGGAGGAGGGAAACACCAGAAATTCCAACCATCTGAAACGCGTGTAGACAGAGAACACATTTGTATTAACCATTAGTTAGTTGCATTAGAGAATGGCGGTTATAAGCACACTCTACTGCAGTCTTTTTGCGGCCACAGCAGGGCCTCATGCACTGGAAAAGATTGTCCAACGGACACATTCCACCTCAGGCACTATTTTGAATTAAAATCTGAGAGGTCACATAGCTCTGATTCACCGTGAACCACATGCCCTCGGTGCCAGCATTTTGCATGGTGAGGATTTATGTTTACCATTTGCAAGAACAGCTTATGGATTTTCACCCAATGGACATATGCAAGCTCAGCTATGCTGCCGTCTACATTTTAACTCCTTGTGATTGGAGCTGGTAAATCGCTCAGATAGCCAGAATCAGTTGATGAACAACTGTTAAATGAATAACTAAATCCAGCACTTTCCAAGCAAGCGCTCCGAGTAGTGCACCCGGAGCCTCGGGCATCAGGTAACACTCGTTCTCTTCTTTGGACTCCTCACTGGTGACCTGAAAGGCGGAAGGCGTCCATCAGAGGTCTGTGTAATGAGTGTATTTCCCAGCGTCATCCTGAGACTCCCTCGGCAGCTACTAACCCTCCAACACTTACTGTTGCCAGTGATTAGGTTCTTGATTTGTCACAGAAAGAATTTAGAGACAAGATGCAGAGGTTCAGAAAGTAAAGTGGGGGTTTATTAAGGGATGGGTAGTACACTCTGAGGGGAGAGCGGGCAGGCTCAGGGGAGTGGCTGCCCTGAGTTTCTTTGGCAGGTTGGTTGCACAGGATGTAAAAATGAACGGGCAGAATATTCACTGGGGAGGGAAGGATTTGGGGTCTTATTCTCTGATTTTCATCCCAGCTGCACCTTCCCAAGGGGAGGAGGGATTTTTGTCCTTTTTTAGTCTGGATCGGCAGTGTCATGGCCTCGGTGCATGATGGGGACTTCTGATCTACAAGGCTCATTTTATTAAAATGAGGGCCTAATGAGCAAAAGGTTACATTCGGACACTGGAGAGTCCTGCCTCTTCCCACCTGTCTTTGTCGGCCTCCAGGCCACTTATCACCACAAAATGTGTGACCACTTATCAGCCCAGATGTTCCTGCTTTTCTTTCTCTATCCAGGAACCCCTGTTGTTTACATGATGTATGATTTCCTGCAGTTGGCCCCATGCCACTCTCCTTTTTTGCCCAATTCCCATCATTTGACCTGAGTCCCCCTTTCTCTGCTCATATCTAGCTGTCTGTCTGCTCTAACATTATGACCAGGATCTGCTGAAGGGAGGAGTTTGGGGTGGACACAGCCTGAACCAGAACCTCCACCAATGTCCTCCTCACTGTGGCATCACCTCCCCCAGAAAACTCTCCACCTGGGACCACAGCCCCAGAGAGACCTGAGTGACCTGGAGCACAGGCAGCCTCGCGGGCCAAGTGCTGGGCTGCTCTGCTCCTGGGCGAGGAGCTGCGTGAGGAGCTGTGCTTGGGACTCTTCTGTTTCCCACCTGACCAATGAGGGAACACTTCCGGCTCCTTCCAGCTTTCGTGTCTCACTGAAGGAGGCTGGGGGAGGGTTGTGGAGACACAGTCCAAAGAGGCAGGGCATCAAGGAAACAGTTTGTGAAGTCTGCCGACAAGGATGGCAGTAGGCAGGTGGGTGGGGAGACGAATGACAAACCCTACCGCTGGAGGAGAATGATGAACCCTCGGGGAGGACACAGTCCAGGGGGACGGACCTGCTGAAAGGCTGAGACTTACTCAAAAACACAACTTACCATCACACCACCTTGGTTTCAGAATGATAAACAGTGGATTAAAGCTGAAAGAACTGTGGGGTACAGATTCTCTCTGCGTGGAGTACACTGGGAAGCCCTGGAGCCAGGAGAGAAGGCAAAAAGCAGGACACTTGAGGGATTTAAGGCTTTTAATACATGTAGTGACAACAAATAGCAAATACAGTGCAACTTCTTATGAGAGTAAGACAAATTCTCATACTAGGCGTGTTTTCCTTGGTTCCTGTTACACAAACAGTGTGTCTGGCTTACAACAAAAAATTACAAGTCTTGCCAAAAGCCAGAAAAAGCAGTCTAAAGAGACAAAACAATCATCAGAACCAGACTCAGATACGACTGTAATTACCAGGTTTTTCAGATATTTATCAGAAGCATCAGACATGACAGATGCTAGAATGATCAGAGCATTTAAAATATTGAATTTAAAATAATTATGATTAATATGTTAAAGATTCTAATGGAAAAAGTAGACAACATGCAAGAACAGATAAGTAATATAAGAAGAGAGGTGGAAACTCTCAGAATCAGAAGGGAATGTTAGGCACCAGAAACACATAACGCAAACAAAGGATGTCTTCCATGGGCTCATTAGTAGGCGCGACATTGCTGAGGAAAGCGTTAGTTGAAGATAGGTCAGAAGAAATCCCCCTAATTGAAATGCAAAGAGGAAAAAAAAAAAAGAATGAAAAGAGAGAACACCCAAGATCTGTGGGGCAATATCAAAAGATGGACCATACATGCAATTGTAGGACTAGAAGGAGAAAAAAAGATAGAATAATACAGGAAAGGTACTTGAAGTAATAATGGCCAGGAACTTTCCAAAGTTAAAAAACAGACAAGAAAACAGAGATCCAGGAAGCTCAGGATGAAGACCAAAACCAAAACAAAACATAAACCCTCACACAGGTAACCAATCAATCAAACGAAAACAAGCCCACCGTATTCGAACTTCAGAAAACCAAAGACAAAATACAAAACTTTAAAGGAAGTTTACTGGAATTATTGTGTCTGGTAGGAAGCGCTTTGGACACAATCATGTTGTGACCACTAATTTTTCTCCTCATTCCCCTCTCTCTTCCCCACCCTTTACCTCCCGTTCCTTCTCTATCATGCACAAGGACCACCAGAAAGTTCTAAGCACACCTGAATACTGATACAACTGAATACTGAATACAAGCAATTTGACCCTAGCATTTTGGAGATAAATTGCTTCATTATGGGGGTCGTATGAACTGTTAAAACCTGAGGATTTTTGGTCGCACATTTTTTGGGCTGGCACCAAATCTTTAATAGCTGGGCACTTTCTGAAGCACTTGAAATTTCTTAATGAATACACTGTTCACCTGAATTCGAATTGCAACTAATGGCTAAGAGCCTAGCCTGCTTTGGTTGTGAAAACTTAATGAGATAGTAATAGACAGCATTTACAATGTTGCTCTATACAATAAGTGCTCAATAAACATGAGCTTATATTTCTATCATAAAATAAGGTAACTGATCCCACACTACACTCCGAGTGTCATGGTTTTGAAATGATGCTTGCGTATTGTATTGTTATTTGTGCTGAAAGTTGAGTCAGTTATGTCTTCAGGCTTTTTCATGTTTGTATCTTTTTCGCCTTGTTCTTTCCTCCATACGTGCACTCATGAGATGATTGGCCAACTTCATTCATTCATTCATGGCAAGGTTACATATCACAGCCTTCACTCTAAGTTTTCTGTCTTAGAGCGTAACCTCACCCCCGTCCGCTCTGCCCTCTCAGCGGGACCTTGAGGGCCATTTGTCAACAGGGCTTTCCTAGCCTTCACCGAAACACAAGTAAAGATCCAAAGATGCCCTCGGTCAGAGAGTGAGACAGAGTTCTGAAGGCACGCTAGCAAACATTTTTGGCATATTGGCTCATTTAATCCATACAAACCCCCTATGAATCAAACACTACTGTTATCCCCATTTTACAAATGATGTAATCGAGGCAAAGAAGGATGAGGTAACTTGACTGAAGGCTAACTGTTTGGAAGTGAAAGAGTTAGAAATCAAATCCAAGTGGTCTGACGCCTGAGTCATGCAAAAACCCTCTACTCCCTGTTCTGGAAGATCTCACGACACAGGCAGGAAAACACATAACATGCGTGAGTGTTAAGATATGGACTAAAATGTGCTGTGGGAGCAGAGTGGCAGGAATGGCCAGCTAACGGGCTGAAGGAGCCAGGAAACGTCAGCAGGCAGAGGCGTCCAGTCCCATCTTGGAGCATGAGTGGGTTTCCCAGGTGAAGAAGGGTCTGAGGACACCGTGAGGTGCACGAGCAATGTGTGCAGAGGCTTGCAGGGTTAGCAATGCGGACTCTGTCTGAGAGATGCCAGAGGAGTTACTGGCATTGATAAGCAGAAGGAGGCTTGTGGAGGATGTCTCTTGGGACAAAGCTGGAGTGTCGTACATGAGACTAAACTGCCTTGTGCAGATGGGCTTCAGATTTTATCTTGCAGGAAATGGTGACCCAGCGGAAGGTTTGAAAGCATGAAAGAAGCATAATCAGATTTGCATTTTGCAAAGAACTTTCTGGTTCTGCCAAAGAGTAAGTAAGTATGGACCACGGGTAAGTATGGAGAGAGATTCTGAAACTGAGCATGACCCTACACGGCCTTCCCCGTGACAGAGCATTGCACATACCCTGCTTCTTGTTTGTAGAAAAAACTTTAGTCTCCTTGGCCTTCCCCAAGTTCCAAAGAGCATTCACAAGCCATGAATAAGCAGAGAAGCAGAAAACACCGAAAGAAAGGAAAGCGGTCAAACCGGGAAAGTAATATTGGCTTGAACAACAGTTCCTCCATAAAACACAGTCACAGGACCCCAAGTTCCTCCTCAAGAGATACTGATAACAATCTGACACATATCCTTGAGTTGTTTTACAGAAACCAGGACCCCACTGGATAGAAACTGCTGACCATAAGCACATAAACCCCAGACTGTTTGGAGCCAGAAGATTGGTGATTGAGTTTCCCCGATGTCACCCTGCTACCTGACCAAAAACCAGTCAGAAGACTGTCCACAAGATGGTCATACACTCTTTGACCCCACCCCAAATGCTGCTTTTAAAACCCTTGCCCCAGAGCCATCAGAGAGTTCAGACCTTTTCAGCACTAGCTGTCCGTCCTCCTTGCTTGGCACCTTGCAAATAAATGCTGTAACTTCCTTCACACAAGCTGGTGTCAGTAGATTGGCTTTGCTGTGCATCAGGCAAGCAAACCTGAGTTTGATTCGGTAGCAATCAGAGATTGCAGTCATCCAATGAGAGACGATGAGGGTACAATTTAGGGCAGTGGCGGTGGGCAATGGATTTTAAATGTCATCTTGTTGATTAGAGCCCTTAATACAAACTTGTCAGTTTGAATCCTGATTCTGTCCTATGAGATGCTGACAGATGTCAATCATATGTCATCTATAGACTTGATATGTTGGCCCTGATGACTTCACCTGGATCAGTAATTAAATTATGTAACAAAGGGGACAAGGTGATCTGTGCATAGAAATCGTGTTCTAATTTAACATCAAACTTTTTCCCCCTCCACTGGGATACTTTGGGAAATGCACATGGAATCAACCTATTTTAGAGTTTCAAATTCCTCCTAAGATGTAGCCCCCTTTTAGAGTCACTGACCCTAAAAGCATGCCCAGTTTTTCTGTGAAATGTCTGCAAACTTCTTTCCTGCAGCCAAGTGTAAGAGTTTGGCTGGGCCCAAGATTCTTCTGTTTGCTCCAGGATTGCTCAAACGATGCTTCTGGGGATGACAGTAATTAACAGGTCTACAGTTACTCTCAGGATCTTGAAATGCATTCTGTCTGGACCTACAGTTCTACCCCCAGATAATCACTATCCTAAGTTTTAAATACTTCTGTGTCATGTTAATTGAAGGTCATTTTTGTCTAGTGGGCAATTCAGAAGTAAAATGGTAATGAATAATTTCCTTTTATCTTGTAAAATAATACAAAATAATTTCTCAGCCGTCAATTTCTTTCAAGATTTCTGTTATCTCCTGAATTAGTTAAAGGCTCTTTTGGTTTGCAAGTGACAGAAATTCAACTTGAATTAGCTTAAGCCGTTAGGGAGATGGCTTATATTTCCCAGAATGTCAAGGATAAACCTCTTATCAATGTCCACAGTAACGGGGCCCTCAGAAAGCCGCGAACTAATGAAAAACAATAGCTCCTGAAGCTTCCATGTCACTAAATGTTTCCTTCGGGAGGGTTAGAATTAGGAAAAGCTGAAGATTTATCCTCCTTATCTACCTTTCAAAAATGAATTGGCAGCAAGTTGTGTGAATTATCACCAGATGGCCCTGTTCCAGAAAGCTGGGAATCCCTGCCCGCACCATCCTTACAGAGAGCTGCCCCCTCATCCACCCTCTTTCCTGACTCTCTCGTCTCCAAATGGTGAGATTTTCTTAGTGCTGGAAGTCATGATGTAAGAAAACAGGCAGTTCCCTCCGCCAGAGAGCTGAGGGCGCATTGAGAAGGGTGGCAAGGACAGTTTTAAGAAACTGACACTTGGAGCCACATCAACCTGGGTTCAAGGCGGGATGTCATCATTTAGTGAGTATGTGACTCTGGGCAAGTTTCCTAAAGAAATTTCATCTCAAGAGTGAACACGCATGTAAACTAGGGACTTTGGTTGATAATAATGTGTCCATGTTTGTTCATTGATTGTACCAAATACACCACACTGATGAGGGATGCTGAGGGCAGGGGAGTATACATGTGTGGGTCAGGAGGGCTATGTGCGAACTCTCTGTATTTTCTGCTCAATTTTGCTGTGAACATGAAACTCCTCTAAAAAAATAAAGTCTATTAATAAAAAATGAATAAAATTAAAATTCAAAAAAAGAAATTTCATCTCAATTCTTATATCTTTAAAATAAGGGTAATAATAATACCTTTTTCATAAGATTTTTTGACTGGTGACTCCCTAAAAACACCATCAAAATAACCCATTGGTTAAGCAGAGCCAAGTGTATTACCCACTGCAAGGGGAAAGAACACTGCTTTGATGCAATTATCCGATGTCTTCAAAGGGGACAGACAAGCAAGGGTATTTATAAAGTTTTTAAGGTGAGTTAAATTGGTATTTCAACACCAGAACCTGAGACTGGATAAAGTTCAAAATATAGTTTCAGATTGGTGGACTTAGGGAGAGGAGGGTCTTGAAGTGCATCTTGATGAGCAAAGAGTTGTTTGACAAGTGAGTAATTTGCCCAGTTCAACAATCTACTGATTGGAGAAGAGTGCGCTATTCCAACAATTCTGCAACACGTGACACTGTGTTCTGTGACTCAGTTAAATCCTGACACTACCTGGAGTTAGCAGAGACCCTGCAAGTTAAGGGCACCAGACCACCCCAACTTCAGACACCAGCTGCGAGCCTCAGGTGTCCCCAGGCTACTTGTGCTTCCAGGCTGACTGCAAACTGGGGAGTTTCCCCATCTCTCCCTCAGGTTTGATGCTGCATTAGAGTGGCCCACAGAACGCAGAAAGGTGCTGTACTTATGATGACCAGTTTTTATAAAGGATATAAATAAACAGCCAGATGAAGAGATACAGGGGGTAAGTTCTGAGGGAGGGGGACAGAGTCTCCTGGACCCGCCACCCTCCCAGCACATCAGTATGTTTACCAACCAGGAATTTCTCTTAACCTCACTGTGCCTGGGTCTTTACATGGGGTTTCATGATGTCGGTATGGCTGACTTTATCTTTGGCCAGGTGGCTGAGCTCTGTTTCCAATCTCTTCTTCCTCCTTAGTGGCCTGGGGATAGAGCTGTGTGGTTGGTTCCTCTGGTGACCAGCCCTCATCCTGAAGCTATTTAGGGCTCTCCACAGCCCCATTAGCATAAACCCAAGTACAGTTAAAAGGGACTCATTATGAATAACAAAAGACACTCTTATCACTCAGGAAATGCTAAGGGTTTTGGGAGCTCTTTGCCAGGAACTGGGGGTCAGAAATGATATTTATTGTATCACAAGGGCTCATGAAGCTTGGTTAGCAGTCTATTATCTGGAGAGGGGCTGGTTGAGTGGTCTATTTTTCAAGCAAATAGATTGTAAGGAAGTTTCTTAGACAAATAATAACATTTTTCCAACTTTACCTTCCTGCTTCAGGATTTCCTCGAATAGTAATGTTAATGTAGACACTCCAAGTTCTCAATCCTATTAAGCCATGTGGTTAATACAGGTTATTACAACAAGTTTTTTTTCTTACAGATTTTATTGGTTTAACTATGCAAATACATTTCCAGAATTTAGCAAAAAGTAAACATTCAAAAAATCAGCAATGTGAAATTATATAAGATAAAAATAGGAAAAGATGGAACAATCATGTAACAGTTGATACAGTTCAGGAGAAAGTTGGTACATCCGTGAACAAGATTCAAGGGATGAGGATGGACAGGAGAGACAGATGCAACAGATACTCAGAATGTATGCCTTAGAGATTTACAGCAGATTGAATGAGGAGAGTGAGGAGAGGGAGAGCGTGATTACTACGGGTGAATGATGTAACTACTCATAAAGACACAGAACGGAGAAGATGGAGCAGAGTTTGAGGAATGAGTTTAAAGTTGGATACATAATTGTTTTCTGGAAGGGACAGGAATGAGAAGGAGCCTATATTTTAAAATTAATAAATAATTGGATATGGTCTTTGCTGGGAGACACCCAACTCAGGGAGAAGTTAGGTACACACGTCTGTCTGCAGCCTGGGGTAGCAGTAGGGACTGAAGGCCAATGCAGAATAAAGACCACACCTACAGGCCTGGTGCGTTATAGCACGACTGTACGTGGTGTTGGAGTATTAGAATTTTTAGGGCATTGAGACTTATTCATCTTATTAATTCAATAAGACTTAGTCAGGCATCACCATTGTAAGCAACCCTCCTTGTAAACCCAGGCGAAGGAATTTCCTGATCCCAGGTAGAACACAGTCACCATACATTTGCACCATGAATTACAGAAGAATGTAGAAACTCCATACCAGCCCATCACTAAACTACCACAGGAAGCCTGATTGTCTGCAAATCCCTTTCTTCCTTATGCTCAGGGTCAGGAACTAATTTCAATTGCTGATTAAAATGATCATTTCCTCTCCTGTATTTGGGTGCTAATGACAGCATGCTTAGAATTCCACAAATTCCATCAAGTGTTGGGAGTGATAGAGCTGCATAGTCAGGAAAAGCCTTCCACTCAGTACTGAAGGATAGAGAGGTAATGATGGGTAGGAAAGGATGCAAGAAACACCCTGAAAAGTTAGGGGCTAGAGTGACTATGTCAGTTTCACCCTGATGTTTTAACTGACGCTCCATCCCAGGGAGAATGTTTCTCCATTTTTTAACACATGCTTTAAGATAAAAGCCGTGAAGCTTCAAATACATTCATGAACCTTTGGAATTCAATTCAAAGAAGGTCTCAAATATTTTAAAAGATTCCTGAGAAACTAGTGTTAAGGACATATGACTTATTCAACTCAGAGTCTTGAATAAAGTAACTGGTGGCAACCTTCAAAATTCAACGTCTTTCTGAGTACTCTCACAGATCCAAGGTCAAGGCAAAGGGATTTTTTTCATAGATTATCTAAACCGACCAAAGCCTTGATCATGAGACAGAGGAGAAAATTAAATAGAGCTAAGCTTGAATGAGGCTTCACTTCTTTCTATGCATCTTGATTTGTCACCTATGATTAAAGTTAAAGAGGTGTTCACGGGTAAAGGTGTAAGTGCCCTCTAGAAACACTGGCTACAGAATTATTTAACTTATTGTTTAACATATTTATTATTGTTAAAGTATTAGAAAGAAGATTTATTTCAAAGACAGAGAATATGAATTTAACTTAAGCATTTATTGATTCAGCCAACCAACATGTTTTACAAATCTGTGTGACACTGGGCTTAACTTCTGTGAGCCTCAGTTCTTCCTGCATAAAAGGAATTAGTTAGACTGGATGATGTTGAGAAAGAGCACAATATGTCACCCCAAACGGATCACTTTGACACGTGGATTGTTTGGAGAGGAAGGCAATTAAGACCCAGCAGACTAAGGAAAAGCCGTTTGCCTCTCCCCTAACTGCCTAAAAGAATTTGTATTGGAGATCTGTACCAGGAAAAAATGATCACCCGATGAAACTGAGCAGGACCCAGTGGCTCCCTCCTGGGTACGAATCCTTTCCAAATCCTTTTCAGGTCCTTCATTTCTTGTCTGTAGAAAATAGGCTTCATTCAGCCTCCTTGACTTTCCTTGTGTTCCAAAAGGCAGTGTCAAACAGTTGCTTATCAGGGAAGGGAGGGAATGCAGAAACAAAGGTGGAACAGTCAAGAAACTATAGTGTAGTCATGGGGCAGTGTCCTGGATTCTCCTCAAGGAATATACATAAAAATATCTTTGAGTATTTCTCTAGGAACTAAGGCCCCCACCCAGGTGGAAGACGGTGCCTTCAGGCTGAGCACAAAATTCCTGGAACATCACCCTGTTGCCTCACCACTAGCCAATCAGAAGAGAGTCTGACCCCCTCCCCAAATGAGTCTCCCTTGAAAAACATTCACGGTTGAGCAGAATCTTTGGAGTTGGCATTTGGATTCGAGTCCACCTTCTCCCCAGGTTGCAGGCCTCCTGAATAATCCTTTCTGACCAACTTTTGTCTCTTGAGTATTGCTTCCCAGTGGCAAGCAGCCACACCTGAATTTGGTAACAGAGATAAATTTTACATCAGAAAGGCTGATCTGCGTGGCAGGGCAAACATGTTTACCAGACATTTGCTCTTCTCATCTTCCTGTGACTTGTCTTCCTCTCCTTCAAAGATCCAGATCCCTCATTTCTTTCTCCTTAGCTCAGGATGGCATATAAGCCTTAATTGCCTGATTGCCTTGGAGTCTTTGTGTCTTTATGGGACTCCCATACAAACAAAATTAAATTCATTAATTTATTATTAAATTATTAATTATTAAATTGATTATTAGAGCAACCAAAGAAACTAAAGGGAAGAACAAAAAAGCTTTCTTCTCCCACAATGTCTGAGTACATTCTAGCTGTACTGTACTAGCTGTAATATATACTTTTATAAAACTGAAGATAAGTTTTATGAGAAAAGAATACACCTACTGGATTGCATTTCCCTCTTAAAAAATTAAATGTCACATACATAGAGGAAAAATGATATAATGATGAAATTTAATAAAAATCAGGGGGAAGTAGGCTATGGTGATCGAAGCTACCAGGTGGCAGATGCAAGTTGATGCCAGGAGAATTTCAGCTCTTTTCATCTTAAGGATGCTGTTCTTGTCTCTTAAATTGGTGACTTAATTTGTACATTGCTTATGGTTGGGATTCTATTAAGGGAATAGGGGGGATTTTAAAAGAGATTCTCTAAGCCTACCAAAGCCTTGATAAGGGACACAGGGGAGAAAATTAAATAGAGCCAGAGCCAAAATGAATATCCAGAATAATGTTTTGCTTAACCATGTATCTTCTTTCCTCAGCTATTTTTCTACTTCACTGCAAGTTGTATAGTCATCTAAGTTATAAAAATAATAAAAATTACAAATGCTTACCGAGCACGAAAATGTGCCAAGCACTGTGTTAAGTACTTTACACAATTTCACACATTGAATCTTCACGGCAGTTCTATGAAATAAACACTATTATCACCCTTATTTTGCAGAGAAAGAAACTGAGACTTTCAAGTCCTCTTCAGTAACTTGTTCAGGGGCTCACCATACAGCTAGTGAGTGTCAGAATTAGAATTCAAACCCAGGTCTGTCTGTGTCTAAAATCAGAGTCCTTGATCTTGAAGGGGAGCAGAATATAGCACCCTGACACAGGCTGCTTTTGTGTATTGATCTTTTGAGCTATAAGCACTTGAAAAACGGCGAATGCTGAAGTCACCTATCCGTCTAGAATCTGTTCCCCAGGAGTTTCACCAGCCAGGGGCCGTTGACTCATCACAGGAGGGGAGATTAGACCGCACTCACATGCACTGTCACAAATGATCACACCTCCTGTCTAGTCTTCTGGGACCCATTCACCTTTCCTAACTATCATTCTTCTCTCCTAAGAAGGCTATCCCCGCTCTCCTCTTTCTCTATTAAGATGGCATTTAATCCTGAATTATAAGCCACCTCGAGGAGTTACTCTTTTTTTGCTGGGTATCTCCCATGTATACGTGAGGTGGACATGTTAACAAATTTCTGTTTTTCTCGTGTTAATCTGTCTTTTATTCCTCGAGTCCTCAGGAAGTCCACCAAATAAAACATAAGCCTCAACATTTAGGTGGTGCATTTTGTCTCAGTCGACACACTGATAATCCTGTGTGAGTCAAAGCCAGTCACTGCTTTCCTCCAGTGTGTCTTGAAACAGAGAGGGAATTTCAGATTAAAGCATCTTCTCTGGTCTATCTGTAGTTTAGGAATTAAAAGATAGTAGGTAATTGAAACTCTAAGTACTAGCATTTGAAAATGCTCGAAACCAGGAGTTCTACAAGGTTGCGATCTACAGATGAAAAGACTCACCCAAGCCAGGACTACCTCTCTAATGCCTTTAAACAATTCTGGAAGGTCTTAAACAAGACAGTCCATTATAAACTTAATTAACTTCCATCATCACCAAAGTGTGTTAGGAGCTAGAGCGGACAGAAGGTAGTCATTCATTTACTCACTGATTCATTCAACAGGCACTTACTAAGTAATTATCACATTCAGGTGTCATGCTAAACACTGAGGTTACAGAGGTGACAGTTTAATGCTCTGTTTTAAGGAGCTCATTCTATGGAAGCATGCTAACACTATATGTGATAAGTGCTTGACACAAAAGTGACAGATGGACAGGATGCCACGAGAGACTAGCCAGTGGGAGTCAGTATTGACTGGAGCATTAGAAAGCTTTTGATGAAACTGTTAGAATGGCGAATAAGAGGAAGAAACCATTCTTATTAGAATAATACAAATAAAAGCTGACCTAGTCTTCAAAGTTCTGCAGTCAAATGTTGCATCTTTGTAAAAGCTTGAACTCAAATCGAGGAACTTAAAGAGTTAGTCAGGCACTGAGATACACTGAAGACCTCAAACTCCACTTTCAACAGATGTGGAAGCTGATGACCAGAGAGGTTTGGTAGGTGCTCAAGTTCTCAGAGTGAATCTGCAGAGACAAGGCAGAAATCTGGTCCAGCACATGGCCACGTGACCTTTAGATCTCTCATTGCTCTGGGAAAGTAGAAGGTGATTCATTTTCAGTCATTATTTCTATATGTGCGAATTAGGAAGTTCTTGTAATGGGTGGTAGGAGTGGTGGGAAGTGGACTGTTAGAATGTAAAAGATTGAGTCCACGCGTATCTCAGTGTTAACTGTCTCTCCTGACCTGTAAGATTTGGACCCACTTTCCACAAATGACCATTTAGTGAGACGATTTCAACCTCTGCTCCTCAAAAAAATCTGGAAATTCTCAAAGAGCTCATAGCCTCCTGGTCTCCCATGCCTATGAGCTTCTGCTTCCTATGAACTAGGAGAGCTTAAATATCATCCCAATATTTCACTTGTCCTGGCTTTACTCTGCATCACATTGAACCAAAATATAAAATTCAAACCTTTCATCAATTTCTATTAAAAAAAAAAAGACCCACTCACAAGGGGTTTATGCAAACAGACTATGCAGAAAATTTGGAATTGGACTGGAGACAGAATAAAGGTTTACACCTTGGCAGCAGGAGCAACCACAAACAGAACATTACACATCCCATTCATGAAATTCCACATCACTTTTCTGCTAAGGTCCTTAATTTTCTGTTTTGAATGATCATTCCTGTTTGGATTGCTTCTTCATTCTAATTTTATATCCTTGTCTCTTCTAATCCTGAAATTCCTTTTCTTTTCTCATGTGAACACCACATCATTGCCTGTAGGCTTCTGAAAACCAACTGGGACCTGTATGTGTTTGCCTGAGGTTTTCTCTGGTTATCAGAGTCTGCCCCCCCAGCCCTGCCATGTGCTCACGCTCTGTCAAGCCGGAAGTGCTGGGAATAGTCCCTCCCCAGACAACCCTCAACCAATGACTAATGGATGTCCATGTATAGACGGCCTAGGTCCCTCATGCCTTGGCTGAAATGACTGTCAGGGGTGTTCTACACAGGCGTCTACAATTGCCCAGCGGGTTTAAGCTCCCATTGGTGACGCACACTTGATCGATTTCCTTCCCTTCTGCTCCCATTCCCCTGACACTGCTTCATTAGCTCGCCTCTCAGATAAGCCACTTGCTCTCAGAAATTTTTGTTTCTCAGTCTGCTTCTGTGAGAACACAAAATAAGACACCCCACCCAAAAGGCTTATAAGTTATTGTCCCAAATAACCTCTAGGTCCATCCACGTTGCCGCAAGTGGCAGAATTTCACTCAACTTCGTAATCGAGGATGTTTTAGAATGTTAGAACCAGGAGAGACTTAGAGCTCATCTAATTCACTTAGTCAGGAATAGAGAGCTTAATGAAATATGCCAAGGTCATATGGTAAAATGATCCAGATCCATATCCCATACTGTTCATAAAAAACTCCCCCCCCCCACATACATACACACACACACACACAACCACAACCACCACACATTGTCATACTCCTATACCCAATCAAATAAGCAGAAAACTTGGACTAGGCAAAAAGTAAAACACCATATTTGATTAAAGTTTCCCTCAATTTCCCTGGGGAAAACGGTAACTAGTATAAATAAACCATTTAGAATTTTGAGAGACCAGTGTGTGACACAATGGAGATGAATTTAGAATAGCAACCTAGATCATTCATACAGGGTCACAGGTTACTCCTTCAGGAGGACAACTGCAAAATTGCTTCACATTGCACAAGACATTGATTTATATTTTCAATTTTTCAGGGAACTTACTATTTATCTCTCTAGTTTCATGGAATTTCCCATCTCAGAATCTCTAAAAGAGAAAACAATCGATTCTAGAGTTTTCCTCTGCAGTTAATTTAAGAGGGAGATAATGCAGTAACAATTTTAATTAAAATTGTAGCATTTGGAAGTGCAGGGGTTAAAACTGTGTTCAACGGAGAAAGAAAATCCAGCTTTGGAAAAGAAGGAATATTTGCACCAGATCCTTGTAAAGACGTGTATTGACAATAGCATGAGATGCTTTTGGTGTAGATTGTCATTTACTCGAACAACTGGCATTTGCTTATAAAATGTGATGGAACACTGATCAGAGAAGTGTGGGCAGAAATAATGGGGCAGCAGGAATGACCTAGTAAGGATTATGAAAATAAATGAGGGGGAAGAGGATGAAAAAGCTTTTCCTTCATTTATGAAGCAGGAAGACACGAGTTAGAACTTCTTAAGATGGCCCAAGAATTTTCCTATTAAATGAGTTGAATGATATACCTAATTCGAGAAAAGAGTGCTCATTTCAGAATGTTTCCAGGATTAAATCCAAATGGAATGAAAGAGATTTATCTGATGAGTGTTAAATGGAAGATGAATGTGTGAATCTGGCAACAGAGAGGCCAAGGGTCAATACACTAATAGAGTAACTGATTTTGGTCGAGACAAGGGAGCATTTGTTTGTCTGGGCGTAATTGTGAATGATGGCTTAAAAGGTTTCGCTTGCAAGTTTGAAGTGACAATAGTGTAATAAATCACATCTCGGAAAATCAGAGTTGTTTTGAGTAGGCAAGTGGCAAATCCTGAGTTTGACAGTTCATGCTTCCATGTAGCGGTCAATAAATGGAGATAGAATACAAATACTCTGAAAGTCAGAATCAGGCCTTATTTATCCATTTGTTCCCTCAAAACTGTTCCTGGTATATAAGTAGACAATGATAAGCATTTTGTTGAATCCATTTAACAACTATGGAGCACTGATCACGTGCCAGATTCTGCGCTGGGCTGAAGATACAAGGATTTACATTCTGGTAAAGAGACACATTCAAGTTGAACCAATACATTATACGTAGAGAGAATGTGCAATATCAGAATACTGTGACCGGTACACCTAGGTAGGGTATTAGCAAAAAAGTGATCTGAGCAGGTGGATTAGGGAAGCCTTTCTGAAGGAGAAAATTATTGATCACTTCTTTGAAGGAGCAGTAGGAGGTCACAAGGTGGATAAAAGGTGTCAGAGCATGCCCAGCAAAAGGAATGGGCTGTGCAAAGGCACAGTGGTATGATGCAATATTACAAATTAGGAGAATCACAAGCAAGTCTGTATCGTCAAAGAGAAGAATGTAGGGCAGGGGAGTGGGTAGGGGAGTAATTTCAACAAGAGGTGTGGCTGGAGAGTTAGGCTGGAGACAGATCATGGAATTTCCTTAGTAGATGAAGTTTTTATGCAGAAGTTTCAAGTCGGCTAGCCTGCTTCCCTGCGCCATGAAAATCTCAATATGGTGTCTATGGTTTGCTCTGTTCTAATGGGTCATTTAAGAATTTGGAGCTGTCATTTGCCTGGAAAATTGAATTCAGAGAGTGGAAAGAAAGCAATCGTGAACTGTAAGCTACAGAACCCTTGAAGGAGATCTTAGAAATATGTAATAAATTCGCCCTAAATTAAAAAGATGATAGTGAACCGTGCCTGTCTCTGCAAGACGGAGGGAAGTGGTGTTAGGCCAATAAGTGTGTTCTGATATGATGCAATATAAATTCATTTCCCCAAGTGACATGCAAATCACAACAAATGAAAAAGACTAAACTCTTTAATTAAAAGACAGAAATACTAAATGCAATGTGGTATTCTGAAACAGAAAAAGGACATTGGTAGAAAACTGGTGAAATGCAAAAAATGTCTGTAAGTTTAGTTAGTACCAATCTATTAATATTAATATTTCTTTGTTATAACAGATTTACAATGGTTATGTAATATGTTAACACAAGGGGAAACTGAGTAAAGGGTGTATGGAAATCCTACTATATTTGCAACTTTTCTGTAAATCTAAAAATATTTTAATAAGTTTTTTTTAAGTTAAAGATAGTCCTAACAGATTAGAAAAAAGTTCTAGCTATCTTTGTTTACAAGAGACATAACTAAAATGAAAAGAGAATAGTTGAAAAAATATAATAGAAAATTGTATGTTGAGTAAACTGCATGAAAAAGAAATATTTTATAACATCGGACAAAATAGACTTTAAAATGGAAAACATTACTGGAAATAAAGATGGTCACTCTATACTGCTAAAATATTAGTTCTCAAGATTAATAAACAATTTTAAACTGTAAGTCTTTTCATAACATAGCCTCAAAATATGTACATCAAAAACTGACAGAACCATAAGGAGAAATGACACGTCTATCATCATAGTGGGACATTTTAATTCTTCTGTCTCAGTAATCGATGGTTCAAGGGGACAGCAGCCGGAACAAATATAAATTTGGTCAATTCAGCACCAACCTTAATATAATGATACGCTGTGTGTAGGGTGTTGTGTTCAGCAACTGGAGAAGACACGTGTGTATTTTAGAAATTTTGAGATATTTGTGGTGGTTCTAATTAGCTGTTAGTAGTTTCTGATTTAATTGCATCATGATTAAAACAGAATTAATCCTTTGACGTTCACTGAGTTCCTGTATGGCTTCGAACAGAGTCAGTTTTCATAACTGTCATGTGAAAGCTTGAAAAAAGAATCTGTATAGAACATTATACCCGGCTTTGAGACAAATTTATAGTTAGAAATATTTATATTAGAACCAAAGGGTGAATCTTAGTGTGCTAACATCCGTTTTAAGGGGTTAGACAAAGAATAGTAAAATTAAAAATAATTAGGCTCCCCACAACCCACTGTTACTTTTAGAGAATCACCATCATTCTTTGGTGAAATATAAGAGAAAAGAACCTGAAAATATGATGTGATAATTAATATGACCCTCCCCTACTCCAAAAAAACCTCCCAGTAAACAATGGTTTCCATTAACAGTATTGATTTGTTCAGGAGGCTGTGGGAATATAAGGGGTCGGGGCAGGGACTAACCTCATCTAGAGTTTGGGGAAAAGACCTCTCTGATGAAATGAGATTTAAACCCAGCTCTCCAGGACACATGAGATTAATTCAAAGAGAAACCCTTACTCCACAGGTCTGAGGGGGACAATCCCCAGGCTGTGAAGTTCGTTTCCTCTTTTTCTGGCTTCAGGAAAGTTAGGAGCAAAGGTCAGAGTGAGCCGTGTGTAGCCGGGACCCGGGAGAGCGGGTTGGCACTAAATGCCCCTCCTCAGGAATGCATGTTTTTTGGTTTTGTTTTTTTTTTTTACCTTTCACTGATGTGAATTCAGGAGTCAAAAATGTTTGTCTCATGAATCCCAGATTCAGGAGAAGAGGATAAAAATTAGTTGATCAGTCAGAACTTTGTTTCCTAGCAGCTGATTACAATCATCCAGATACAGATGCCTGATTGAAATTGTTTGTGATTGAAGACTGGATAACCGAAGCCTTCCCATGGAAATTTAATCAAATGATTGATGCAGTAAAAATGTACTGAACTGGGAGACGGGACCTCGGTTCTTGCCTCCAGTTTTTCTATAACCAGCTATGCAATATAGGGCAATTCTTGTCACCTCTGTACCTCAGTTTACTCATCTAGAAATGCAAGAATGGGTTTGCATAACCCATTAGACCCCTTTAAGCTAACTGGCATCTCTATTTTCACTAGAAGGCAGCAAGACATCCCTGCGCTTTGGATATTTGGTGGCTGGACCACCAGAGAGCAGCTGGGGTCATGATATTAGCAGCAGACTGGCCAACATTCATCCACTTCTCGGGGCCAGGCAGCGGACCAGACCCTTCCCATGCCTCATCTCGGTCCGCGCTCACAGCAGCCTAGCCACACCTGCTGTCTGCAAATGCCAGTGACACCCAGAGTGCTTTGCTGGGGAGGGAGTGGGGTGGCGCGTGAGAGAGGCCATCACTGAGGGGAAGACAGAAACAGAGTGAGAGGTAAGAGGGGTCTGTGATGGACTCCCTGTTTCCCGATTGGGTTTCAAACAGGCTGTGGCAGGGAAGCTAGCTTGCACTCCTCCAAGGGGCATCATCCGCAGGGCGCATGGTAATGGCGCGCTCCGGGGCTGGCCAGTGGCAGCCCTGGGCCTCTCAGCCAATAGTGAGAGCCCTGAATTAGGATGCCCACCAGTGTGGGCCCCTGCCTGCTGGATGGAGAGAATTCACAGCCAAGGCAGAGGGACAGAGCACAAACGGCTTTCATTCCTCAAAAGAGGAGAAGAAAGGAAAGTGCCTGAGCAGGGGGAAGGAAAGAAAAGCGCTCATTCAGAGGGAAGGAAGCCCCCAAGCAGGGAGCCGTCAGCCCAGGTGGCCAGCAGGGCCGGCTCCTCCCCGTGGGCTTTTCTGGGAGGCTTCTGCTGTCATGTCCTCCTTCCAAGTGTGATGGAGCTAGTCAGTCCTCTTAGCAGCTCCTCAGTCCTTGTTTGGGCTTTTCCAGTTGTCATGACAGTTGTAAACTGTCATGGCACTGGTGGGTGTGTCATTTAGTAGCTAATACCTTACAGTGAGCGTATAATGAGGCTCAGGGTCCACTGGACATCAAATCCTCCACCACCTTGGGTTGGATTCTAACCAGTCCTTGTTTCTTCTCTGCAGCTGCCTCCTGAGACTTAAGAGTAACTGATTCCTATTTGAGGGAGGGGCAGGGGTATGATCCTGGGGGCAACAGCCTTGGTAACAAAAAGGAAAGTTGCTTTTAACCAGAATGCCTGCAATCTGGTGGGCCCAGCATCCCCTCCGAAATCATCTCCAAAGGTTCTGTTCAGTCATGAAAGCTTTAAAGGGAACTGAAGGCATAATCTCAGTTAATCACTGAAACAGGTGGCCAGAGTCACTGCCACCCCCCAGTGCCTGCAGGCTTGTCCTAATCAACTGTTGGAATCTGCTCTTCTATGACTCAGGGGGGCTGGGGGACTTCAGATTTTCGATAAACAAGCAGCAGGGCCTGAGGGTGAGGGCCCACAAGTTCCCGCTCCCTTTCAGGCCTTGGCAAGCTCAGAGGGGTAGCATTGCCCCACCTGCCCAGAATCCCTTTTCCTTTCGTTTCTGGGGTGAGACTCAATGTACTCTAAATGTATTTCACGTGGAGGTAGAAGATATAACTCAACATCCATACAGAGACATTTTTAATATGCTTAATACAGAAGAAAAATGATTCAGAACTGAAAGGTCATTTGTTCAAGAGAGGATTTTCATATAACACAAGAAGACACACATAATCCCAATTGTTTCAGACCCAGGGGCAGAAAGCACCCCGACCCTTTCTTCTTTCCCGTGCACAGGATAGATGAAGAGCGTGTATGAACTCTAAGCTCCGTCTGGCCTATCTCCCCGAGAGCACGTTGGTCTCACTTGTAAGGTGAACACGTAGAAGATGGCAGACTTTTCCCTCTGTAGTTTAGAGGGCTTGCTCTTGGCATAGATCACTGAAATTTAAAATTAGCATACAAAGGGCTTTGAATTGCTGGCGAGGTGGTTGATAACAGAACGACTGGAGAGTGGAGTTGACTGTACTCTTGCCAGAGGAGTGTTTATGACTTGCTTCTGCACAGAAATAGGAGAGGACCCTTCAAATCTTTGAGGCCTCGGGGAAAGCAGTGGTCTTGGCCCAGCTGCGCTGGTTTAATTGGAGTCAATTTTCTTGAGGGTTGTGCTCATCATATTATTATGTTGGAGGACTAGCCTCAGGCAGTTAACTTTGCAACAGGAAAAGAAATAAGATTTTATAATTTTATAATAATTAGACTTTCAGATAATTTATGTCAAGCATAAAGAAAGGACCCCAGTTGTGCCAGAATTATTTATTCATATATCTGAGGGCAAAGAATGTCCCCTGCCAGACAGATGGATGGCCACAAAGCAACAGTAAACAAAGGATGTTGTGGGCCAGCAAGTCACGGCCACTGCAGCTGCCTCCTCCTCCCCCACCCAGTGGTGTGCCCTGAGGGGATTCAGGATGGAGAAACCGGGACACTGGCCCTTCAGTTAAGGTGCATATCAAAGGAGTGATTTCAATGAGCCCAGATTCTTGCATCTTCCCATGCATAGAAGACTGTTAAATTCATTAATTTGAGATGTCTGGATTTGATGTTATTTGATGTCATTTGATGTTCCTACTACTTGAGTGTCTCTTTATTTGCACGTGGAATTAATAATAGTACTCACCTCATAGAGTTGTTATGAGGATCCTATGACACATGATATAGTAAAAACTCAATAAATGAAAATTATTAATGTGACTAAAATAATATCTTTAGATGCCCCAGAGAAACAAGCTCAGTGAAGAATATAGTACAAGTTAAGAAGTAAAATGAATATATTTTAATTTCATCAAGGCTCATTTCTTGTTAGTTTGGGATTCTGATTAACCTAGGACTTTGACATTTAAAAATAAAGTTATTTATATAGATGCATATTTACCTTTATTATATAATTATATATATATAATTTACTTCACCACTAATGAAGTATTTTTCATTCCTGCATAGGAGAGTACTGAATAACCTACTTTCTTCTACAGAGAGAATAAATCTCTCCTACTTGCCCTCACTATGGAATATTCTTACAAAGCTACAACTTCTTTTCACCATGGACCCAGGACTAGTGTGTCAGGAGGTCAGATGACATCCTATATCTGGCCTCTTACTTGATTTTCTATTCATGCTGAAAGAATGTACGATGGACAGCCCCTTCCAACGTGGTAGAGATGGGATTAGAGAAAACTCTCGTTGCTTCATACAAAGATTTTGAGCGGGGATTTTACCAGTTTGCATTGAACCCCGCCTTGAACTTAACCAGGCACTTGAACCAATGAGAACGGTAAGCACTGCCTGAGACATACTGAGCTCTTCTCACGCTCTGTGCAGGACACCAGTGTCCCTATGGGCATTCCCTTATTTAATTCTCCAATTAGAGTTAAGTACTATTGTTACCTTTATATAATGAGTGAGAAAACAGACTTAGTGAAGTTAATGGCTTGTTTAAATCACACTGCCCGTTTGCCTGTTTGTCAAATTTACTGAGTGTCTGAGCCTATAAAGTGCTCTGCGGGGTATGAAGATGTGAGAGTTGGGGTATTTTTCCCCTGAGGACTTGCAGTCTTAGGGCAGGAGGTAAAGCACACAGAGAACACAGCGCAAGCCCTGTAGGATGGATGGATGCCACGAAAAGAAGCATTTTGGGCAGTCTTCCCTTCTGTCTGTTACTGGTGCTGACTGAGATGAAATGCACAACCTCAAGGGTGACAGTTCTGTTTCATTCAGCGGACTTTCTGAGGACTTGAGCCTGGGAGGCAGCCTCTCAGATCGCTCTAAGAGTCTATTCCAAAGTGGCAAGGTAGAAGCCAAGACATATAGGAGTTTTTGTAACAAAGACCAGGTAGTCAGAACATCAAAAGATTCCTGTTAATTAAAGAGAACCAGATATCTCAAGTGAAGGAATTTAGTGCATTTCAATGGATGAGAAGGTACCAAAGTCTGGGCTCATTGAAATCATTCCTTTGATACAACAATCTAGGGCCAGTCTCCTGGGCTTCCCATCCTGAGTCCCCCCAGGGGGCACTGCTGGGGATGGCTGCAGAGGCCAGGCTGCCTGCATGTCTGCATCCTGAGTTCCCTCTGCTCACTGTGGAGGTGGCAGTGGTGGCTGATGACCTGAGGGCCACAGCACCCTTTGCTTACTGATATGGCCGGCAATATTTTTCATTCACACATGCTAGTCCCCAAATAAACCATCACCTCTCAAATGCATATGCTTTATATGTGTCACTGCCTCTGCCCACACTGTGACTTTGTCTTCTCCTCTTCCTCCTCCTCCCTCACTTCTTCCTTTCGGTAACTCCTACCAGTGCTCTGAGTCTCAGCTCAGAAGTTGTGGTTTCCAGGAGTCATGCTTCAGTCCAGGGCGGTGCTCCCCCTCTGCGTGCTCACTGCTGTGTAGGAAATTCTACAAAGTAACAGTGCTGGGGGTTCACCTAGGAAGACAGTACCAAAGCTGTTTGGTGGTTAGAAAATCTGCTACGTAGGTTTTGAGTGGCTTTGAAATATAACTGAGAAGGCATACAGCTGGAAGAAGGAAGAATTAAATGCTAATTACCCAGCTCTACAACACAATCAGCTTTGTAACCTTGAACTGATCATTTAACTTTAACTTTATAAAATGGGTACAGTAATGGTAACCTTATTATAGCTAGTATACAAAATAGCTGTGATTTTTCAAATGAGAAAATATATAAATTGCTTGTTTTTTTTTTTTTTAAACTTTAAAGAGCCTATCTTGGGCACTTATCACCTATTAGCATGACCACTGTTTTCAGATCTTGGTTTAGGAAGGTTGGATCAGAATTATAAAGTGGTGTTGGGGCCCAGGATAGGCTGTCCCAAAATGTGTCTCAATGGCCTATTGAGTATTTTGAATCAGTTACTTAGTGTGGACTGAAATAAAATCACACAATGTGACAGTTATGGGTTAAGTTTTATTTGGGACAAAATGAGGACTATAGCCCGGGAAACAGCATCCCAGAAAGCTCTGAGGCACTGCTCCAAAGAGGCAGGGGGAAAACTCAGTACTCTATATGATTTCAGTGAAGGAGGGGACGTGCAGTCGAGCACGCACTTAGGCAGAGGCTCGCTGCTAGTCACAAGGAGCAGATGTCACTGTTAATGATTTTAGTGCTTTTCTAGAAATTTGGGCTCATAAAATCTTCTCCTGAAAACATCTAACTATCTGAAGGCCTGTTCTGCCAGTTTTTCCCAGAGCCGAGAGCACCTCATTCCTGACCTCCACCCTGAACTCCTTTCAGGGTGGGTTGGAGATCAGCGGCTGTAATGGCTCATAATCCTGAAGGAGGAATAATAAAATGGCCACACTTAGGCTAACTAACTCTTGGCTTTATGCTTGCTGCTTGCTCTTAGGACAGTCAGGAAACCTGACAACCTGACTGCCCAGTCACTGCTACCAGCCCCAGGCTCATGGTTAAAGCCAAAGTTATTGATTTTACTGTTTTGACTTTACTCTGGGAATTAAAATTTATAATCGTGTCTGGCTTCTGAGTCATTCTCCAGGAAGAAGGTCATGGAAATGGAACCCTGCAAAATAGGCTAATTTGTCAAATGCCACAGGTGTTTACGAGATGGGAAGTTAACAGCTACCAGTCTCTATAGAACTGTTGACTGAGGAAGTCCTGCCGCCAAGAAATCTTGTGACAAGATAAATGACTCTGTTGATTGTTGTTTTCCCTTAAGCTATGGCTGTATAACCACCTCACGCCATCCCCAAGGTGGGGTCACAGTTGTGAAGGCACCAGCCTGCTGTGAGTCCCCTTTGCCCAGCAAAGCAATAAAGCTGCCTCTTTTCTTCTAAACTCCAAGACCTGGTCTCTGAGTTATTTGGCTTGTCAGGGACGGGGGCCGATATTTTGGCAACAATCCAAGCAAAGGTAGGTGGCCAGGTGCCAACATGATTCAACCCTTGAAGAGTCAGATGGCAAGTGCCAAATTTTAGTTGACATTAGGCAACAGCCAACGCAAGAGGGACACTCTGTCCCTCCTTTCTGTGTCCCTGAAAGCGAGAAATAAATCTCTCATGAGTAAGGTATGCTTCCTGCATCTTGAGATAGAAGGACTCCTTTATTGCCAGAGAGGGGGAATTCTGGCCAAGAAGCCTAGATAAACAAACTGTGTTACTTCTTTAATGTACTACTCCAAGCCCCCCAAAACCTAAGTTTCTTTGAACCGTCAGTTCCTCACAAATATGTTATTTCTTTGTCTACAAATTATGAAAGCTGCCTGTTTGGCCACTTCTTAGGTCCCATTAGTATGAGACCTCCGTGAGCATGAATTAAAATTTGTTTCTTTTTCTCCTCTTACCCTGTCTTGTGTTGATTTTATTATTAGACTAGCCACAGAACTCAAGAGGAGTAGGGGGGAAGTTTTTCCCTTCCCGACAGTGGGAATTAGTCCCAAATGAACAAAAGAACAAACAGAGCACTCTACACATTCCTCTCTACCTATCTGGTCTTATCTTATTATAAGCTATTTCACAAGAGCTCTGGGAAATCTGGCTTCAGACATCTCCAGTGATAATTCCTCCGCCACCTATGTCTGTAGGTCATCCTAGAAGTTTACTAACTGTAATAGGAAGGACATTGCTTTTATTCATGTCTTTGTTTCTTTAATAGATCCCGTGAAGTTGACAACACCCTCCCCCTCTCCTTTTACAAGCCTCTTTGTGGAAAAGAACACACAAGAGTGGGGACAGTTTGGAGTCACAGAATGAAGCTCCAAAATGAGTCATTACCTCTTGGTCCCTTGAGTGGGTGGCTGATTCAGGCACCTGCATAAGCAGACGTACCTGGGGAAACACTAGCCGTCCTCTGGCATTCACAGCACTGTTACTGACCTAGCTCTCCTCTTGGTTGTCCACTGAATCATTTGGGAGTGAGAGGTAAGATTTCCTAAAGAGAAGGAAATGGAAAGTAATGGTTAAGATTCCTAAGTGACAATTATATTAACTCATATAAAAAGGTTTTAACAATTCATGACATTAGTGAGTATTGACAGAGAAATGAAATTCAATGAACCCTTGAACAACATGGACTTCCACTGCAAGGGTCCACTTAGATGCAGATTTATTTCAATAAACATGTGCTATTCCATCCAAGGTTGGTTTAATCTGTGGAAGTGGAGTTACCCTTACACTGTAGAGTTTTGTTCCGATTTTTGACTGCATGGCGGTCCTTGCCCCTAACCCCTGCATTGTTTAAGGGTCAACTATAGATTTTTTTATATATAAAAGTGCCATTTACATCATTTATCTGAGATGGGTTGTTAAATCAGAGGTTTTCATTGAGTAAACTCTTAATTGGTGGAAATGGCCACTATAATGACTTGTATTTGAGAATCTGGAGGACGGGGTGTAGCTCAGTTGTAGAGCACGAGCTTGGCAAGCACAGGGTCCTGGGTTCAATCCCCAGTACCTCCATTAAAAAGAAATAAATAAACCTAATCCCCCCCCCCAAAAAAAAACAAAATAAAGCAAGAGCTTGCCAGCTCCCCCCATAGGATTAAAAAAAAAAAAAAGAAAGAAAGAAAGAAAGAAAATCTGAGGCTCCTTGGAGAATTCAACCCGTATTCTCCACTTGGCTATCCCTATATGAATGATAATACAGTACACAGGTTTCAATACTGTGTTTCCAAAATTTGTGTCTTTGTAGATTTCAGGGGGTGAACAAGTTTGCCTACACTTTTCTGTGATTAGCAAAGAAACCGTGCAGCCCTGCCACACACACACATCCAAAGTCAATCACACTTTTGTTTAAGAGAAAGCTACAAATTCTGCTTTTCACAGCACAGAATAAAAATGTACCAAAAAAAAAAAAAAAAGAAAAAAAGAAAAAGAAGATACAAAACTGTGGCTGCAGGGAACCTCTCGCTCCCGGGAAACTGCAGTGGTTCTCTCACATTTATAAGCCATCTTTTAGAAAAAGATACACAGGATGAAATAGCAATTCTTAGGATTTAACAGAGTGAGGGGGAGAAAAATCTCATAGAACTTGAAAGAGATATCCTAGTAACTTAGGTGCAGTTGAATTTGAGATAAGGTGGGTATATCTTAGATCCCATACACAGGCATTATGTTTTTCTCCTAAACTGCTAAAATAATCTTTTTATAAGTTGGTCTTGCGTCCAAAGAGCATGAGAGTTAAGATCCTATGTATAAAGAAGGAATGTGCAAAAGACATTGCAATGGTTTCAGAGAAAGAACACAACTGTTACTTTGTCTTTTTTTCTTTTGCCAGACAAGGTTATATTTCTCAATCTTGTCTGCCCACACTCAACTAAACTACTTGCATGAAGTGCTAATGAGATCCTGAAAGAAATAAACAGTGTGATTTTACATTCAGTGCTGAAAATTGGTGAATTTTAAATTCTCTCCTTATCACGTAGGAAAATGACCTTGGGTAAATTGCTCATTCCATCTTGCATGTAATTTTTGTAACCCAGTATATTGCACAGCCTTGATATAAAATGCACACATTTTATTTCCCTCCTGTGGGAAGACTCCCCTCTTTCCTGAGCCCACATAGAAACTCTCAACTCTCAACAAAACTGACTAGAGTACACACAGGATTTAGAACCTATTTGCTGTCTCCATTACAGAGGAAAGAAAATATGCTTTGAAGACATATAATTTTGAGTTTGAATTTTTATAGTTTACCAACTGGGTAACCATAAGCAAGTTATCTAATTTCTTTGATGTCAGTTTCTGATTTATAAAATGATAACTTTTGCTTTGCAGAGTCTTTGTGAGAATATTAAAAAAAAGTACATAAAATGTCACCAGTAGGAGTCACCCCAAAGTACAGCCATTATTATTCTTGTCTACGAAAGTAATTTAGTTTAACAAATATTCATTTGGTGTTTACCTGGCACAAGGCAGCAGGCTAGACATTGAAGCTAATAATAATTAGGATAAAACATAATCCCCCTATTCATGGCCTAAAGAAGTTTCATGAAAAATACTTCCTTTTACTACATAATACAGTTAATTTTATGTGTTAACTTGGCTAGTCTACGTACCCAAATATTTGGCAAAATATTCTTATGGAAGCTTCTGTGAAGGTGCTTTTTGAATGAGATTAATTTTTAAATTGGTGACTTTGAGTAAAGCAGTATATCTTTTTTTTTTCCAATTGGAACAATTATCAGAGATAAAACATTCAAGGATTTATTCGTCCCTTTCTTATTAAATACAGATGCACAAAGCCTTTTAAAAATCACTCATTTTGTCAGCCTGTCACACTGATTCCATCAAGTTACATTTCCTATAAAACAGAAATTTTTCATTTTTTATTATCTCTTAAAATGAAATGTTAGAACTTCTTCAGCCTTCAGAAGTATTTATGTAGCAAAATACACATTTGCAAAAGTAAAATGAGTATTCGCAATGGCCAAAGTGTTGTGGGTGAGAGGTTCTTGCCTTGTTGCAGAAAGAATTCAGAAACAAGACACAGAGGTCAAGAAAGCAGAGCAAGGATTTATTAAGGGATAGACAGTATGCTCTCAAGTAAACAGCGGGCAGACTCAGGTGAGTAGCTGCCCTGAGTTTCCTTGGCAAGCTCGTTATGTGGGTATAAAAATGAATGGGCAGAATATTCACTGGCAGGGAGGAGTTTGGGGTCATCTTTCCTGATCTTCATCCCAGCTCCACCTTCCCATGTGGGAAGAAGGGATTTTTTGGTCCTTATTTAGTCTTGATCAGGAAGTTGGATGAGGTCATACTGAACAAAAGGTTACATTTGGATGGTGGGGATTCCTGTCCTGCCCATCCTTCTGCCTCCAGGACACTTATCAACCCAGAAGTTTTTTTTTTTTTTCATCAGTCCAGAGGATCTGGTTTTTCTTGGTCTGTCCAAGGACCCCCGTTGTTCAAAAGATGTATGGTTTTCTGCCATCTGCCATGTTCCCCTTTCTCTGCTCGTATCTAGCTACCTGCCTGCTCTAACAAAAGCTGTAAATAATTTTAGCAGTAAAGTAAATATAGTCTATTGGGCTGTAATTTAAGGTATAAAATAAATACCTATGAGCCCATATGGATATAAATAAATGACTGAAGAAGTACGTAAGTGGAAGAGAAGAGTTTACTCTTCCTTACAAAGGACTCCACGTAATTTATGGAGGTACTCCCCACTCCAAGAGTGGGGCTTAGCTCCTCCTCACCTTCCCTCATCCCTCACTTCGGCCCTGTTGAGGGTGGGCTGCACTTAGAAACTTGCTTCCAAAAGTAGAGGATGGGAAGGCTTGAAGAGTGGGGTAAATTGATAGTAGGCAGACTTAGCGAACAGTGCCTCTTCCAGGTGATTCAGGTTCACATCATCCATGATGAGTCAGGTTGATAGCATGGCCCCTTGACGTGGCATGATGAGAATGGCACTTTACCTCCGTGGGCTTCCTGTCCAAACCCCGTGACTCCAGCACAAACATGAGAAAGACACTGAAGGACAATCTGCACAATCTTTGATCAGTGCTCCACAAGATCTTCAGGTTATCAGTGACAAGGAAATTCTGAGAAGCTGTTGTAGACCAGAGGATGCTAGGGAGACAGAACCACTAAATGTAATGTAGTACTCTGGATATGATCCTAGAAGAGAAAAAAAAGGTATTGAGGAAAAAACTGGTGAAATCTGAATAAGCTGTTGAATTCAGTTACTAGTAATATACCAGTGTTGGTTTCTTGTAACCAACAAGTTGTAACAAATGGATCATGGTGCTATAGGACACTATCAATACAGGATAATTGGCAAAGTTTATATAGAAACCCTTGTACTAATTTTGCAAATTTTCAGTAAATCTAAAACTATTTTTTAAATTTAATGAAAGCTATGTGAGCCACAGTTAAATATACAAAATGTAAATAAAAGAATGTAATTTGAAGGTGTCGGAAAGTAATGGTTGAATATGTCTGAATTGTTCTCCTTGTGCTTTGAGCCCTGGAGGAGCAATCCTCTGAGGGACAATTGCTGTTAATCATTATGGATTATTTTTAAAGACAATTGCGTATTAGATTTTACACGACAGAACCATTACTAAGTTTCTTTTTCCATTAATGAGAGCAGTATTTTAACCAAATGAATAGAACAAATCATTTTCTTGGTGATATTTTTTCAGAATCTTTGAGAGAAAGGGAAGGTTCCACAAGCAATTATGATGTGCTAGTCCAAAAAAAGTACCTGCGATTTTTGACTCCAAATAACAGGTACTAATTTTCATCTTATTTTGGATTTCGTTTGAATATTACTTTAACTTTGTACTGCATTCCTACTGCATTTTTCTAAGAGGAATAAGGGCAGTTAGCTAGGATGGGAGGACATCACCACTGTCTGCCACACCTAGACTTTCTATTATAAGGCATCTGAAGAGCCGTACAGACAACTTGATAGGGATTACCAAGCTCTGTATCTTTGATTTAGCTACATTCAATATTAGATGCTCTTCCTTTCCTGGAGCATTGACTCTAGACATTCCTTATAATAGAAAAATATTTGTATACTCATTGGGGTGGGGGGACAAGAATGGGTTTCCCTTGGAATGGACTTGCAAGGTGGATGGAGTATTTTTATGGGATGCTCAGCCGGCCTTGTATTTGGGTTAGGAGACACACTCTGTCTTTAATTGAGTGAGGTGGACTCTAGGTCACATTGGGCTCTAGACTTGTCCTGTTACGAAAGTATTAGGTTACTGGGCTTGTTGTCATTTTTTCTTTTATACAAAGCTGTAGGAGCTTTCATAATGTTTCTAGCCAGTCATATATCTTAAATAGTACTTACCTTTCCAGTGAAAAATTACTTGTGACATCTCTTATATTAACTAACGTAATCAGTCTGGTGTAGATTAGATGACACTGGAAGTTCCTGCGATAGTTTCTTCTGCCATGTAGATTCGGTTTTTCAGATGCTAACCAGCCCAGCCCGGAGTGTACACTTCTGATTCGTCTACTTAGGATATTAACTAATCATTCTTAGGTGAGGACTAGAGTTAAACACACAGATCATATCTATCACATAATTTATGCTAAAAATGTAAAAGTACATGACAAACAATATAATAAATACTCCTAATAATTTTTATTCTATAATGAAGAATGCTTCGTTTTTTGACACTTTTGTGACTCCCGAGGCCCTCTTCTCATATTTGACAATGATTTAAAGCTTGGTGATGCATCAGGGCCCTACATAGTTGGGATCCTAAGAGATTAAAGAATTCATTGGAGTGTGACACAGGTGGATGTAGGACAGCTACAGCCAATATGGATTATTATGGTGCAAATGGAAAATCTGAACTTTCACTGATGGAATTCACAAATACAAAATATTTTTAGTATGAGAGCTAAGGTGTGTCTCTGCCAGGGACTGAGAAGATTATGCCTTTTTGCTTCCATTCCTTCAGAAATTATCAAACTTTTTTTTTAAATAAAGGGCTTTGAATGTTTCAGGCATTTTTCCTTTTCTTATGATTGGTCCCTTGATGGAGTTTAGGGCAGGTATGTGACTCTTTTACATCTTTCTTCTTGTGAGTCCACCTGTCTGCTAAGCAGATAGCTAGAAGCAGCACTGAAATCCTACGTTTCCAAGCAAAGGGTGTGAGCCTACATTTTTAGCTGAAATTTCCCAGTAAATCTAGAACACCTGTCCAGGCCTCCATTGCACAGGGTCCAGTGGTGTGTTGGTAAGTGCTTAACAACCAGCTCTCTGGAAAAAAAAATAATAAAGCCTTGATTTGTTGCATTGTCAGATGCCCATAGAGTAACTATTTCTTCCATGACCTGTTTCATGCTACCGATGAGTTATTATGGAGCATAGAGTTAGGAAGGAATGTCCGCTTTCAGCTCCCTCAAGCCAGGTAGAGGTGACTTCAGCACGCCGCCCAATAGTCCCTCCCTTCTGCAAATGAAGAGAGATTTAAAGCAAAACTGCCACATTTCACAGTTTACTTTCTACAAAGAAGCGTGCTGTATAGTCAGTTATGAGGGCAGAGCTCTGTGTAGGTCTAGACTAATGTGACACTTATATCGTATCAATATGACTCATGCCAAATCTGCACAGCTGTCTAATGTGGAACGATGACAATTGATCCGATACCAAAAGACTAAAAAGGAAAAAAAAATTGAAGGAAGAGACAAATTATTTTCTCTCTTCATGAAATAACTGCATTTAAAACGAACAGCAATGCCACTCCAATTTCAAATTTAAGTTCCATTGTTGCAAATCTTGATGGCAGTTTAATTTATATGGCTACCGAAATGACCATTAAAGTACACCGCAAATTATATCACTGTATATAAATGCTCAATAAAAACAAATTTGTACGGATCAAGTCGCAAATCACAGTCATGCACTTGCAAAAATGATCACTCCACTTGAGATATCATGGAAATTACGTTCCAGCATTAGGAACAAGCAGTCAACTGAGATTTGTTTTTAAGCCTCTCTACAACTTAAGACTCAATTTGCATGTTAGGTAACACCCTGTTCATAGATTAAATTCCTTGAAAGATTTTGTAATCTTTAGGAAGACCTTAACATTTATATGCTGAATAGGAAACAATTATATACCATATGCTGCAAAAAGCAATGAAAATGAAACCCCCAAATCACAAATAAGCATAGGTTTGAGCAAGTTCTAGAAGATTCAGCACTTTTTGTTCATATAAACTTAGCTGAGGAACCGATTATTTATCTTAATAGCAGGAATGATTCTTTTGACAACCTAAATGTGTCCTTCTCGATCTAATCTTTTCAGAATAACATGAACAAAGGATTGGCTTGTTAATTGTCTCATGCTTGACAGAAAAGTTGAGAAAATAGTATCTAGAAACTAAATGTAATCATTTCTTTTCCAGAATTCCTTGTCTCTAAAAAAGTTTAAATATCAATAAAGTGAATTAAAAGATGAAAATTATTGCTATAGTTGAACATCTATGTAACTAAATTTCCCAAAATTTTTCTTTATAGGATTTTGTTTTTATCTGTAAACTTAAAAGGCCTTCCTTATTCCAAGAAAGAGAGCAACACTCATCTGTAATTGTTCTTCTGTATTTTCCTTTTCTTCTTATTTTGAAATATTTAGTAAACCTGAAATTAATTTTGACAATTGTGCTGGCTAATTTTATGTGTCAATTTGACTAGACCACAGGGTGCCCAGATATTTGGTCAAATGTTATTCTGGGTGTTTCTGTAAGCATTTTTGGGGATCAGTTTAACATGCAAATTGACAGAATGAATAAAGCAGATTGCACTCCCTAACGTGGGTGGGCCTCATCCAATCAGTTGAACGTCTGACTAAAACAAAAAGGCTGACTCTCCCTCCAATAAAAGGGAATTCCTTCTGCTTGACTGCTTTGAGCTAGGACATTGTTTTTTTGTTTGTTTGTTTTTTGTTTTGTTTTGTTTTTCCTGCCTTCAGACTCTAACTAAAATATTGGCTCTTCTGGATCTTGAGTTGCTGACCTTTAGACTGGAACTACACCATTCTTCCTCTTGGATGTCCGGCTTGCCAACTTCAGATCTTGGGACTTGTCAGCCTTTATAATTGTAAGTTAATTGCTTATAATAAATCTCTCTCTTTCCTGTGTATCTATATTGATATCTATATCTGTATTTATACATATATATATATCCTATTGGTCTCATTTTTGAGACCCCTGACTAATACAATAAGGACGTAACTGTTCTCCCTACCACCACAATTTAGTCGATTGTGTCAACATCATGAAAATCCACTTTTAATTTGACTTGATTTATAGATTTATATTCTATTCCATTAATCTGTGTCTACTTATACCTTTATCAGTAACATATTATTTTCATCATGGTCATTTGACAAATGTGTAATATGCAAGTAGGGTTTGTCCCAAACAGTTCAAAAATTTTTATGCTACTACAATGAAGTAAAGAATGAAGTTGGGCTGAGGTTTGACATATAGTATATTTTCTACCTGAAATGAGCAAAGGCATTGCTTTTCAATCTTTTCCTTCTTTCTTTCCTTCTTCCCTTCTTTCCTGCCTGCCTGCCTGCCTGCCTGCCTTGGAACTCTCTCTTCAGATGAAAAAATAATTCAAACACAAATTGCAGACATTACAAGTGGAGTTGCTCTGGTTGGGTCAAAACTCCCTTTACATCTGCCCTCCCTCAACTAACCCTTGAGATACTTCTTTATGTTCCAGAAAGCCCCATTGGAAAACTAACTTTTTAAACTATTTGTGGTCCCAAGATACGTCTTCACACATCATAGCAACAATTTAAATAGCATTGTTAATATCACCATTTACCTAATGCATTTTCAATGTCCTCTTTAATTCTTCCAAACCCGTGGAAAGGCAAGAAGAAAAGAGATTTATAAAAAATTGCTGTGTATTATGTTACCTCCTAACTGAGTGGTTTATTTGTTTACTAAATGGCCCTACATTTATAGTCAACCGTCATCAACAGATAACACATCAAAAGTAAATTTCAATTTCACATTGCAGAGGAGGTGATTCTGATTTGAATGTTGTTTATCATAGAGAAAATGTTATTAAATCCAGTTTATGAGAAGATTATGCCATTTAATTTACTTTCAGAGAGAGAAATATACTTTCATGAAAAACTGCATTAGCTATTAGGAAAGTAATATAACTGTCGTTCTGTGCAATTTCAGGAAGCATGGGCACACTGTATTGACAAAAACAAGCCAGAATTTTTTTCTAGAATGATCTGATAAAAAGAGCACTGGACTTGGAATCAGGGTGAGGCTGAAGACCAGGTTTGACAGTAATTAGCTGTGTGACTGTAAAGGGACAGTCATGTAAACTCTCAGGGTCTCAGGTGTCTGTCTCACCTATGTTATGAGGTGATATATATATGTGTTTGTACATATATGATAAAATTTTTATATACTACAAATTTAATATGTATGTATAGTAAATATATGATAAAATCTGGGAGCCACAATCTTATAAGAACTTATGGTCAAGGGGAGCCACTTTCATTGTCCCAAATGTCTTGCTATACCCAGGGAAAATGAAAATGGCTGCAGTAAAGTCATTGCATAGAAGTCAGGAAGGAGCAGAGCTTCCTCTTGGGCCACCTTCCCAGATGGATATGTGTTTCTGTGCGTGTGGTGGCAGGGGGAGTATGTGTAGTGGGGATACTAGTTTGAAGATCCACCAAGGGAGACTTCATGATTATTTTTTTTTTCAGTTTTCAGTTTTATTAGGTAGAATTTTGTTACCATTTGACCGCACATATACAATATATTGCCTGTAAATACACATATACAATATACTGCACATATTGTTTTTAGTTTATGTATATGTACTGATCATTGTTTCTAAGAATAGTTTAGAGCTTTAGCTTTCTAAACTTACATAGTTATCAAAGAAATAAAGCCAACTACAAAATGAGAATCAACAGAATTTGATAATCCAATCATAGAGGACAGTCAGATGTGCTTACACATATTCAAGAAATCAATCATCTAAGTTATAAATAATAAGTAGTTCAGTTGTGTTCTTTTTTTTTTAACATTCCATGTGTAAGTGATATCAAGTGATATTTTTCCTTCTCTTTCCAGCCAACTTCACTTAGAATGATGATCTCCAGGTCCATCCATGTTGCTGCAAATGACATTATTTTATCATTTTTTATGGCTGAGTAGTATTCCATTGTATAAATATACTACAGCTTCTTTATCCAGTCATCTGTTGATGGACATTTTGGTTGTTTCCATGTTTTGGTTATTGTAAATAGTGCTGCTATGAACATTGGGGTGCATGTATATTTTTGAATTTTCTTTTTCTCTGGGTATGTGCCCAGGAGTGGGATTTTTGGATTACATGGTAAATCTATTTTTAGTTTTTTAGGAACCTCCATATTGTCCTCCATACTGGCTGCCCCAATCTACACTCCCACCAACAGCATAGGAGGGTTCTCTTTTCTCCACACCCTCCCCAGTATTTATTGTTTGTAGACTTTTTAATGATGGCCATTCTGATGGATGTGAGGTGATATCTTACAGTAGCTTTGATTTACATTTCTCTGATAATTAATGATATTGAGCATTTTTTATGTGCCTATTGGCCATTCATATGTCTTCACTGGAGAAATATTTGTTTACATCTTCTGCCCATTTTTTGATTAGGTTTTTTTGTTGCTGTTATTGAGTTGTATGAGCTGTTTGTATAATCTAGAGATTAAGCCCTTGTCAGTCTATTGTTTGCAACTATTTTCTCCCATTCCATAGGTTGTCTTTTAATTTTGTTTATAGTTTCCTTTGCTGTGCAAAAAGGAAGTTGGGAGTTTCTTTCTGATTATATGTTGCTGTGGCGGGTTTTATGGATGGAGTGTGCCTCAGCCTTTCCTACCAGATTTGATACTGGCATTTTCTCCTTTGCCCAACATGTAGGAGTTGCTCAGCTAATTTCTGGGTTTCTTTCAGAGCTCATTACTCTGTGTGTAGCTGTAAATTGGTCACGTCCATAGGAGAAGTGGAGTTCATAGACCTCCTATGTTGTCATCTTGATTGACCCTACTTTACATTTTTCTAATCACGTAGAAATTCAAGGACAAAAGGGAAACTGGTGGCCATGGACTACAGCAATTCTGACTCCATTTGCAAAACTCCTAGAGTACCAAGGCTCGGAGATCCTCTGGTCTACACCTTTGCTTTTACAGGTGCAGAATCTGAATCTGATAGCAGTTAAGTGCCTTGCCCAAAGCCTGCTTCCTCGGGGGAGGTGCTTGCTCCCTTTGCCCCATTGCTTTTCTTCTCTGTGCCGCCCCAGCACCTTTTATGTACAGCCGCTGGACCATGCATCCCTGCATGGTTTAATCATACATTCATGTACCTGTGTCGCCCACCCAGCTGTAGGCTCTTTGGTGAAAGAAACCACATCTGAAGATCTGTATTTGCCACAAGATGTGGATCCAGTATTTCTACTGGCAAGAAAGTGTAGCGTGTGGTTACTTAGGAAGTCTTGAGGAGCCTAAAATAATGGTGTCTTAATTTGGAGAACTGCTTGGAGAGGGGGTTTAGACAATTGTCTAGGAAGGGAGTAATATATAACACCTGGCAGCCAATGACTCCAGAAGACAGCCCTTACTTTCCATGCCCTATTCTTTGCTTCCTTTTTTTCTTTTTTTTTTTTTTTTGACCCTGCAGATTTTTCTTTTCCCTTGAAGAAGGATTTGGTAATGTTGTTGTGAATACTATCCTATAATTGAATAGACATTTTTTATAAGGAAAGAGACAAAAAAAAAAAAAAAACTACAGTGCTTATTGCAAATTGGATGAAATAAGCCATCTCATCATTATATTGCTTTACAATTTCAATATTTCAGACTAAGCCAGGCCCTTTATTGAAATATAATCAAAACTGGAAATAAACAGCAGCACAGAAACCGCTACAATGTCAAAGGGACCCTGGCTCTGCCAGGAAAAGAGAAATCCAGGCTTCTCAGGCCATTAATCTAAATGACAACTATAATCTCTTTTGAAAATCCTTTCCCAAATAAAACCCGAAGTATGGCAATCTTTTATGTTTACGTGTGTTCAGAATCTCTGTAGATCTATCCTCAAGGGAAATGTCATTGAAGTGCTAAAATTAGTGTTAAGATTATATAGAGAATGAATCAAGTTAGCATTAGTGGTAATAATAGTCAGCTTTTACTGACAGCTTGCCACATGACTTTCACATGTAAAGCATGCCAGACTTCTGACTTTCATGTTTGAATTCATTTAATACTTACAACTTACTATATATGAACTGATGTTACACTCTGTTTTACAGAGCTGAAACAGAGCTGGAAAAAGGTAAAATGACTTGCCACGGCATACGACTTACACGTGGGAGAGTCAGGATTTGATTTCAGGCAGCGCCATCCAATAGAAACATAATGTGAGTCATCTGTGTTATTTTAAATTCACAATATCTGTATTAAATAAAAGTAAGTGAAATAAGTGATATTTATTATAATTTATTTAAATCAGTATATAAAAATATTATAATTTTAACATGTAGGTAATATAAAAATTATTTATATATCTTTTTGTGCTATCTTTAAGTTGTGATATATATTTTCCATTAGTAGGACATCTCAATTTGGATAATAAATTTGCATTTGAAATACTTGATCTGTATTTAGATTTTATGAAATTTATAATTGAAAATGTAGATTCACATACCCAGATTGCTCCAAATGTCCTTGACTGTTTCAAATACCTGAATTATAGTATTTCATTGAGTAGCTTTAAAAAATTTATTTAATTCAACTTGAGTACAATTTAAAAGTTCAATTCCTCATTCAAAGTAGCCACGCTGTAAGGGCTCCCCAGCCCCACTTGGCTCGTGGGCCTGTATTAGACTGCACACATTTAGGAGGTCTTCCTCTAGAACACTTGCTTTTACCTAAATAAATACATTGTTAATAAAGAGCTCTTAAATTAATATTGAACCACTATGCTTTGCTGTCTCAAAGAAGACAATAGGAGTCATCTTTTATTGCATTCAATATTCATTTAATAACTTTTTCAGGACCATGCTAACATAACTTGACATTAATGGTAAGCTAACATTAACATTAGAACCTACACTTTTTAAATTTTTTTGGTAGAGGATAAGCAATTAGGTTTGTTTGTTTGTTTGTTTGTTTATTTAATGAAGGGACTGGGGACTGAACCCAAGACCTCAGGCATGCTAAGCATGTGCTCTACCACTGAGCTCTACCCTCCCGCCCAGAACCTACCTTTTTAACTGCTAGACTGGCTGGACTCAAGTCTCAGGTGTATTACCTGTTAGTAATGTGGTTTTAACAAGATGAAGAAGGCTTACATGTTGATAACCAAAAGGTGTAGGCAAGCAGCCCACCCAGAAGAAAATCTGATCAAGGTACTATTTCTCTATAAACACAAGTAAAACCAGATCGCATCATTACCTTTTTCTTAACAAAATATCATACCCACACCATTTGGCATCCTACTACATGTTTATTAACAGGCCTTAAACAAATATGCCTGGTGTTTCCAGGCCCAACACTACATCACTGGTAGGGAGATACTATGATAAGCATACTGAACCGAAAAGCAGGCGTATATTGTGTTCCTTGCTTCGCTCTGCTACTGGGACACAAACCTGCGAAATTCCTCAGAGTCCTTGAACCACTTCTTCCTTGTTGTCTCTTGATGGCTGTGCATAGTGTGAGTGTACAGATGCCAGTTCTGAGTCCCAGTTCTAGCCACAGCCCTCATCAGGGCTCTAAGCACTGCCCATGTTCCAGGGACAACCAACATCCTGTCAGCACCAATGCACTAGTCTTGCACATTTTCTCCTAAAACCTGCAGCCAGGTGGGTGGGCCAGCGGAGCTCACATGTGCCTGAACTGAATCAGCTGTCGGGTGAGCATATCAGAGGGGGCTCATTGCACATCCTAGCAAGAAACAGCTCTAAAGAAACCAATCCAGAAGAGGAGTTCCTCCTACAGAGGACGAGAACCCTGACCTTACATTGCTCAGTGGCATTTGCTTCCATTGCAAGGAAGCTATTCCTCGATTCTCCTAACCTTTGAGACAGACTCTCTGGCTTGATTGTCTGGACCTTCTTGCTTCAGCGGTATCTTCACACCAGATTCAATTCACAGGGACTTCCTGGACCGCCTATGAGGAGAGAAAGAAAGATTCAGAGAGCGAGAAAGATTGATTCTGTTTCCAGAGAATGACTAACAGATCATCATAGCACCCACATAGAATTTAAGGTACAATAGTCTTTTTTTCAAAAGAATGTGTGTATGTGTGTGGGATGTTGTACATGGAGGGTGTGGTGTGATATTAAGAAAGGTTTAGCCCATATTGGATAATAAAATTTTTTGTTATGGGGAGTAATCCTAAAAGTAATTTGAAAAGGTATTTCTGGTTTGTTTTCAAGCCAGTGGAAAGAATGCAAAGTGCTACCCTGTTGGCCCTTGACCCCTCCACACTTTTGACAGCACCCCATCCATGTCACATAACCTTTGGACTTGAATAAAATGCCATAGTGGACTCACCACATACTGGCTCTGGTTTCCTGGGGCCAGATGACGCAACCCAGCAGCTCCGAGGGGCTAGTTCTACATGTGGGAACCAGGAGATGAGATGAGCCTGGGCACATAAAGCCCCTTCCTTTCTCTCTCTCAGGGACTAATTCACCATCTGTTCCTTCCCTGAATATCCTACATGCCAAGGAAACAGACCTGCTGGCTGCCCTGCTGTGTCTGTAGTTCGCTGCAAAGCAGAAGCCAGTGTGATAATGTGTCACATGGTTCTCCTGGGTACCTTCTCTTCTCTCACCTTCACCCTCACTTCCCTGGGCTTGGACCTTCCCAATGAAGTGCTTGTGCCTGAATCCTCTCTCAGGCTCTGTCTTCTAGAGCACCTGATCTAAACTTTAAGGCAATCTTCTGCTCCCGGCCCTTTACCGAGTCAAGATGGAACCTGGAGTTTCCTCCTTTGCACTCTGTGCCATCGCAAGCATGCTCTAATTTCCTCCACAAACGCCTGGTCTCAGATCGCATAAAAGGGTGGTGATGGGTATGTTGCCAGTGATTAGGTTCCTGTCTTGCCACAGAAAGAAATCAGAGACAAGGCATGGAGGTTAAGAAAGTAAAGTGGGGGTTTATTAAGGGATGGGTAGCGCACACTCAAGGGGAGAGCGGGCAGGCTCAGGGGAGCGGCTGCCCTGAGTTTCTTTGGCAGGTCGGTTACACAGGGTGTAAAAATGAAGGGGTGGAATATTCATTGAGAAGGGAAGGGTTTGGGGTCATATTCCCTGATTTTCATCCCAACTCCACCTTCCCGAAGGGAGGAGGGATTTTGTCCTTATTTAGTCTGGATCAGAAGTGTCATGGTGTCAGTGCATGATGGGTACTTCTGATCTGCAAGGCTCGTTTTATTGAAATGAGGGTATAGTGAACAAAAGGTTACATTCGGACACTGGGAATTCCTGCCTTTTCTCACCTTTCTTTGTCAACCTCCAGGCCACTTGTCACCCCAAAATTGTGATTGCTTATCAACCCAGAGGTTCCTGCTTTTCTTTCTCTGCCCAGGGTCCCCTGGTGCTGACATGGTGTAGGGGTTCCTGCATTTGGCCTGTGCCCCTCCTTTCTGCCCAACTTCGGCCATTTGGTCTGCACCCCTCTCTCTCTGCTCACATCTAGCTGTCTGCCTTCTCTAACAGACAGGCCTCAGGATGGTTTTTGGAGCCCTGCAGTGCTTAGATGGGGGAGAGGTAGACATGCTGAGTTTTCTGTTCATTCCTTTCAATTAGCTCCAGTGTAATCTGGCTGTAGTGACATTAGGGAAAGGCGACCTGGAAAGGAAACGGCCATACCCAGGGGCGAAGAATGCAAAGTGTACCAAGTCCCTAAGCAACCCCACACACGGCACCTCAGAGCTGCCTGGCCCAATTCTTTCTGCAAAATTGGAGGAGCAACTTCTTTCTTTCCAGAACTAGATTTATAGCCTCTGTCATGCAGGCATCCCTGGGGGTCTCCCACTCAGCCTGTAACTACCTTGACCATTAAGTGACCTTATATAAATCTAAGAAATGACGGGAAGCTCCTCCCCACCCTCCGCATCCTTGTCAGGAGACTGGTGTAGGGAGAACTAGCAGTGACCTATGGGGGTGACAGGCAAGGCACTGGAAGGGCCTTGAGAATATCCTTCTCATGAATTTCTTTCGAATAATAATAATAACTGACATTTATTGAGCACCTGCGAGGCCAGGTGCTATGCTAACCTTCTGACATGTATTACCTCCTTTTACCCTTCTCAATAACATATAAGGTAGGCTCTGTTATTGTCCCATTTTACAGATGAGGACCCTAAAGGCAGTGTGAGCTTAGGTAACTCATCTAAATTTACTCAGCTGGCAAAACGACAGGGACAGGATTCAAATCCAGGCCTTCTGATGCTAGGGTGGGAGAGGGTAACCACCAGGCCGGGCTGTGAAAGGCCTGGCTCCCGTACTGATGGAGCTGCTTCGTGTTTCCCTTGCCCTGAATTGGCTTTCTCCTCCTTTGAAGCACTTTATCTTTGAAGACCCAGCACAGGAAACAGCACTTCTGGGAAGGCCGATGACCTTCCATGTGTTTGGCCTCTGCCCTTTGTGCACATTCCCCACGTCTCCCCTTCCCTGAGTATCACCAACTCAAAGCTGTGTGTATACAAAGATTCACAGAAGGTCTGGGGCCTTGAAAGGATGCATGTGCTTGTAGGCGTGGGAGCACAGCCGAAAATTAAATTGAATATTAGCCACATCTGTCCTTAAAAGTGTCTTGGCCACTGTTGACCTGGTAGAAGCACCACACGGAGCCCAGGCGATCCTCCGTGGCTCTCCTCCACTCTACCTTCCCAGCGGATTGTGTGCCTTTCTTGTGTGCGAGGAGGCCAGGCAGAGACTCAGATTCCGTCCTTCATTATACAAAGAACGTGGTTCTTGTGTGTAACTCCCAGCCCGTCTATCCGAGGACTGTTTTTCTTCAATCAAAATGACCCTTCCACGCATCGTGTTTTCCTAAACAAAGACAGTTTGCTTGTTCCCTATGAAGACGTCTGCTTTTGATTTCTAAACTTACTTTTATTTTCTCCCTACACCACATGAATAAATGAAAGTGTCCATGAATAACCGAGTGTGTGACAAGGTGGAGATTTCTGTTTGGAAGAGCAGTCAGGATCAGAGAATTAGTCCTGGCAGGCTGCTCCGAGGGCTCTGTCCGTGGGGGCCAGGGCCTGGAGCTTCCAGAGACAACCACCATGGTTGGTGCGTGAGGGCAGAATTCCGAGGGGCCAGTTCCAGTGGGGAGGTGGCTGTAGATCGGCGGGGGGGGTGTGTGTGGAAAAAGCAATGCTTTTGAGTGCAGAGTATCTAGAAAACTGAGAATTAGGGAGCACAATGTTACGTGAAAAAAACCGGGGAGAAGAGGAGAGAGTTTTTAATTTTTGCAGGGGCCATAAACTAGATTTCCTTCAATATCCTTCAAGTGAATAGACTGGGATTAAATTTAATTACTTTTATTTGCATGTGTGTGTTTTAATGTAACACAGCTCTGAAACTGGATCCCTTTGGGATAAACGATTTATTTCGTTTACAAACAAAATAATGGAAATGGTAGGAGTCAGAAAACCCAAGTAGAAATCCGACCTGTAGCATTTACAAGAGGTTATGCAAATTGCTTAACCTCTTTTCTGTAATGACGATGTACATTGTAACATGTACTGTATGTAATGATGTAAATGATGCCAACTTTACAGAATTATATGAGGATTGGGTGGGCACCGTGGAAAGTATAGATTAGTAAAAAAGGCACTGACACTGATCATTTGGGGATAAGTATATCTTTCTGACTGCCCATGGGTCTCAGGCAGTTTCATCTGTATGTGCGTGTGTGTGTGTGACTTCAGCAAGCCCCAGTGTCCATCCTCAACACTGAAGACATAGCCAGTGGATTATGCTAGTGCTCAGGAGTGAGTCCATCCCTCAGGGTAAATCTCACTGTTACCCAGCTCATGAATACCCTATAAGCAAGAATGAGAATTAGTTAATTCACAATACCAGTGGTGGAGAATGCCACCTTACTCTGACGATGGCATTGTCTCCTGCAGATAAATTAGCATGAGAAGTCGATTTATGATGAGCAAATTATTTGCTGGGTACAGGATGTGTATCAATTGCTTAATTATGTCAATCAAAGATAGTTAAGTGCTTAGCTGTACCTCAGGGGTACACCAGCCATCAAGACTGAGTGTTTAGATTCTTTGGTCTCATTCTGGAACAGACCCACTGACCTTCATTTTCCTATGTCCCAGATAGATCAACCCTCTTTTTGATGATCACACTTTTCTTCTTTTGAAAGAATACACATTTGTATCTCGTTCTTAAATGCCTTGAATGACGTACTAATGGAATGAGTCTGCTTGTTGTTAACATTGCACACCTTCTCGAACTCAGAATCAGATTCCAGACTGTGACCCCCATTTCCTGTCCCACATTTATTTTCAAGAAACAATTGCTTTTTATCACAGCAACTGTCAAAAAACCAACTTTGCAAAGTTGTGACATCATCGAAAGGACATGTAGCACATTTTAATTTTGTAAGTGTCAATCACCTGGATGTGGTGGTTCAAATGGTCCCTAATAGACCCTACTTGTTCCCTCCTTCACTCTGTCAGTCTTTGTTTTGGGGACTGATATTGCAACAGGGACAGAAACAGTAGACAGCATCCTAAATACCAGCGCTCGCTGCTTCCTTCCTGCGGGGAGTGGGACAGGGCGAGGGTGCTACAGAGAATTCAACTCAGGTGATCAAGGACTGTGATGGACAGACAAGCCTTTCACAAGTTTGATAGGAGATGAGGGGAAACTGTGAACTCCATTCACTCACTTGTTCATCCTTTCCCACCAACAGAGACTGAGCGTTCACTATGTAGAAATGTTTCTGTACTTATCCACTGTGTTTTGCATTAATTTCCTTTCTACTGGATCATTCCCATCAGCATGCAAACATACCACAATAGATCTCATCTTAAAACTAACTCCTCTCTTGAATCCACTTTATTAACTTTTTCCTTTGACTATTACTCCATTTTTTTTTTATTCCAAAACTTCTCAAAAATGTAGCCTTCACCTTTTCTTGAATGACCACAGCATTGACCATCCAGGGTGAGTTATGTCTTTTCTTAATCTCTCAGCAGCCTTTGGCCAAACTGATCACTGCCTCCTTGAATTGCTTTCTTAGCTTAGATTCTAGGTTATAATAATCTTCTGGTGCAACTTCCACTTCACCAACCACTCCTCCTGGATCCAGACTCAGTCTCTTCCCATGATGTCCACTGGGCATGACTGGGTCGATTAAAAAGAAAAAAAAAAAAAAAGAATTTAAAAAACCAGGTTCCTTATGTACTTTGTCTGCTCATTTCTCCAAATTAAATATAATTTCTAGCCAGGAAGGTACCTTGTGTAATTTATTCCCCCTGCACCTTAGTTCCTAGCATTGTGCTCAGCACTCCAGGTATGTGAGAAATACTGTTGAGTGAATGAATGTGTAGACCTCTTAAGTAATCTTATTCTGTCCTTGAATCAAAAGACTTGGAGAGTTTTTCTTTCACCAAAACTCCTTTGAAATCTTACCACTCCATCTTTGCCTGGTTTATGCCTTTGCTGGTCTGTAGAAGGCAATTTTAAGCCCTTTTGCCTGCCACTGGATTACAATTTAAAATTCTAGGCCACCATTTTAAGCAACCCTAGTGATACATATTTGATGTTAGATCAACTTTACTACAACGTGTGGTCGTAGTGGCAGGAGCTTCTCTGCTGCAGGCTGCCTTCTGAATATGAATAAGGTGTCTGCACTTTTATTAACTTATAGCAGGGTTATTCTTAACCCAAGGGGAAAGAAACACACCAATTATTCTCTTGTGCAGTTTTAAGCAATTATGAGTAGAAAACAGTTTTGTGGCATGAGCGACTTGACTCCCTGAATTGGTCTCTGCACACAACATTTGAAGGAACGTCATAAGTATGTATTCATTAGAGGGACAATGAAATGGCAGGGTGTTAAATTCGCAACCAACAGGATTTGTTATCAGTGATGCAGAGTTTATTATCTGCTAGTTCATAGCTGGTCTTAGTAATCTGGAAGTTTTTGGCAGAAAAAGTAATGGATTCAATTTCCAAAACTTGCAGTTATGAACTCTGTCAATGCTTTTAGCCATCCAGATATTTATTTATATGTGTCACTCAGTGGGGCAGTTTGCAATTCGGGACAGATTGTCTGGTTTAAAGTAGAGAGCTTTCTCTCTACAGTCCAAGATTTCTCCACCTCTCAAAATTTGAAGACCATAGGCTTATCTATCGGATTCGTGTTAAGGTTGATATCCCTGAGGAGGAGACAAGAGGGGTGTGTGTGTGTGTGTTTGTGTGTGTGTGTGTTTCAGTAAGACATATACAGTTCGATTAAAAATAATTTTATGAACCTCTCTCTGTTGGATTGAAGTCACCTGGAACTGAGCTTTTGGATATAAGGGAGGGAAAGTATAAGATAATTCCTGCCATCAGTAAGTTGGAAGTGGCCCAGTGACCCAGACCGCAGGTTCCCTGAGGGGTTCTGGGAGTGCCTTTCAGGAGGGGACATTATGAACTGATGGCATAAGTCTGGGGTGGATTCAGCATCCTCCACTTTCACAGCACCCTCTCTGCGTCTGGTTTCACCCACGGCCCCTCTCTGATGTTCCGGTGCCGTCTGAGACCACCCAGAGGCAGGCAGGCTGTCTTCAGCCCTTTCTGTTCTGCTGACCAACCTTTGGCATGTTGTAAACATTTCAACAAAAATCACTCTTGATGACATGTGTTTGGGCTCTCAATTTCTTTAACAGAGGATTTTAACATTGACTAGCCGCAGGCAGAATCTCACATTGCACATTTTAGTTTTATTTTTCCTTTTATTTTCCCCCAAAGAAAGATAATTTTGGTATTTACTTAGAGACAAAGAGTAGGACCCGGGCACTGGCTGCAGAATATTGCCTCTCAAATAGCAACCTGATATTGGCCTCCAGCCTTTAGGCTCATCTAAAATCACAAACTCTCCAATAACTGAAAATAGACACAATTTCTTTTGCAGACATTTATTGGCCATTGTGCCCTTTTTCTGAAAAGGAAATATCAAGAAATGGACTTCAATGCTTCATTTTAGTGTTTATTTCAAGGTAAACAGCTCAGTTTGGAAATTACAATGCAAATACAGTAGAGTTAAGCCGTGGGTCTCACTTTGACCAGGTTTATGTAGACAAGAAATTATGCTTTTCAAAACATTATTATTGGAACACTGGATGCAGTTACATAGAAGGCTGCTTTTTATAATGAAGAGAACATTGGATTTGGAGTCAAACAACCCGGAATCTTGGTTTAGGACCTTGAATGAGTCACTTATTGTTTTGGAGTTTCAGTTTCCAGCGTACAGGACTGGTGTGACATTAACGCTGAAAAGTACATGAACATCCTCTGTGCACTGGTAAATTCTATGCCAGCAGAGAGTCACACATGGACTATCTTAACTGATTTAAATCTCTCTCTCTAAGTCATGACCTCAGAAACCTCAGCCAAGTGGGACTGACTCCATATGATTTTTTAAAAATATATATTTTTATTGAGGTATAATCGGCACACAATAAAACATACATATTTAAAATATACAATTTGCTAACTTTTGACATATATCCTCATCCGTTAAACCACACTGCATATTCATTCTAGGAAGTGTTCCATGACCTTTTGTCATCCCTCTTTCTTGTTCTTCACTTTAGAAGGAGTGCATTCTGTGCTAGTTTGCAAGCCTTGATTTTCTAAAGTATGTCACATTATCACATTTTAAAAATTTAATTTGTCACAAATCAAGTAATGTCACTTTTATTCATGTCATAGTAATTCATCTCTGTCTGCCACAGAAGTTCCAGACAATGAGTTTTCTCCCACTTTTCAGAGTTAGCAGGGGACCTAATGGTGATCATGCTGGTGACATCTCTCAAAGGATATTTAATAGAAAATGAGATGATGCCGGGAGTGTGAAGGTGTAACTGACAGAACTCAGGATCATCTCGAATGCTTTACTGTCTAGATGTCAAATTTCAACCCCAAGGTTTATGCAAGAAGCTGACAATTATAGGTTGACCATAGTTCCCAAAACCACCTGCTGATTTTATTTATTTTTACTTTTTTGCCATCTTGATATTAGTTTTATTATAATCATTAAAAAGCAGACTGGTTATAACATCATAGATACTTTTTGACACATTCCAGAAGTGAATCATTCAGTGGCATTATCCTAACGAAGAATGTAAGAAATAAAAGAATAAAATTAATCTTTTCTAGTTTTTCAAACTTACGGCTTTGTCCTATAGGAATGTATCAATTATGGATGAAAATGCAGTGTATATGTAAGAGCATTCACTCCTTGAACTACATGAATGAAACAATATAATCACTTTTTCTCCATCTTTCTTTTTTTTTCTTTTTTTTCTTTTTTTAAAATTGAAGTATTGTTGATTTACAGTGTTATGTTAGTTTTAGGTGTACAACATGCTGCTTCAATATTTTTATAGCTTATACTCCATTTAAAATTATTATAAAATTTTATAAAATAAAAACAAGTATAAAACATACTTGTTTATTTTTTATTTTATATTTAGTAGTTTGTACCTCTTAATTTCCTTCCCCTGTCTTGCCCCTCCTCCCACCCCTCTCCTGACTGATAACCAGTAGTTTGTTCTCTGTATCTATAAGTCTGTTTCTGTTTTGTTATATTCTTTAGTTTTCTTTATTAGATTCCACATATAAGTGAAAATAAAGTATCTGTCTTTCTCTGCCTGACTTACTTCACTAAGCGTAATACCCTCAAGGTCCATTTATGTTGTTGCAAATGGCAAAATTTCATTTGTTTTTATAGCTGAGTAATATATACAATGGAATATTACTCAGCCATAAAAACCATATACCACATCTCCTTTATTCATTCATCTGTTGATAGACATTGATTTTGTTTCCATACCTCGGCTACTGTAAATAATGCTGCTATGAACATTGGGGTGCATGTATTTTTTCAAATTAGTGCTTTCATTTTTCTTTAAATAGGTACCCAGGAGTGGGATTCCTAGATCATATTGCAATTCTATATTTAATTTTTTGAGGAACCTTCATAATACTTTCCATAGTCATTGTACCAATTTATATTCCCACCAACAGTGAATTAGTTCACATTTCCTTGTCAACATAATTTGCTGTCTTTTTGATGATAGTCATTCTGACAGGTGTGAAGTGATATCTCATTGTGGTTTTGATTTGCAGTTCCCTGATGCTTAAGGATGGTGATGTACCAATAGTTAATAATAATTTTAAGTGGAGTATAATTTATAAAATATTGAATCATCACGTTGTACACTTAAAACTAAGGTAACATTGTGACGTCTTTTCACAGGCCTGTTGGCCATCTGTATGTCTTTTTTGGAAAAGATTTTTCAAGTCCTTGCTTATGTTTTAATCAGATTGGTTTCTGATACTGAGTTATATAAGCTTTTTATATATTTTGGATATTAACCCATTATCAGACATCATTTGCAAATATCTTCTTCCGTTCAGTAGATTGTCTTTTCATTTTGTTGGTGGTTTCCTTCTCTGTGCAAAAGGATTTAAGTTTAATTAGATCTTACTTGTTTATTTGTTGTTTCCAATGTCTGAGGAAACATATTAAAAAAATATTGCTAAGACATGTCAAATAGTGTATTACTTATGTTTTCTACTAGGAATTGTGTGGTTTCTGGTCTTATATTTAGGTCTTTAATCCATTTTGAGTTTATTTTTGTATGTGGCATGAGAAAATATTCTAATTTTACTTGTTTACATGTAGCTATCCAGTTTTCCCAACACTATGTATTGAAGAGATTTTTTTTTTTCTCCTTCATCATTGATTAATTGACCTTATGTGCATGGGTTTATTTCTGGGCTCTCTATCCTGTTACATTAATCTTTGTGTTTGTTTTTGTGCCAGTACCATACTGTTTTGATTACTGTAGCTTTGTAGTGTGGTCTGAAGTCACGGAGTCTGATATCTTCAGTTTTGTTCATTTTCCTCAAGATTGCGTTGACTATTGGAAGTCCTTTATGGTTCCACACAAATTTTAGGATTATTTTTTCTAGTTCTGTGGAAAATATCATGGGTATTTTGATAGGGATTGCATCAAATCTATAGATTACTTTGGCAGTGTGGACATTTAACAATATTAATTCTTCCAATTCATAAACATGAGATATCTTTCCATTTATTTCTTTCATCTTCAATTTCCTTTAAATGTTTTAGAGTTTTCACAGAACATGTCTTTCACCTCCCGGGTTAAGTTTATTCTTAGATATTTTATTCTTTTTGATGCAATTTTAAGTGGAATTGTTTCCTTTTTTTAAAATTTTTCACTTTCATTAGGTAGAATTTTTACAATTTGAATGCACATATAAAATATATTGTATGTAAATACATATGCACAGAATACTGTACATTAAAAAATTTACATATATGTACTGTTCATTGTTTCTAAGAACATTTAGAGCTTTAGCTTTTTTAACTTACATAGTTATTAAAGGAATAAAGCCAACCACAAAATAAGAATTAATTCAAAAAGATACATACACCACACTCTTAATAGCAACATTATTTATAATTGCCAAGATATGGAAGCATCATAAGTGCACATCAAGAGAATCGATAAAGAAGATGCAGCGTACATCTGTAATGGAACACAACTCACCCTTAAGAGAGAAGGATGTTTTGCCATTTTGAGGCCCTTAATTCACTTTTCTTTCTCACTTCAAAAACCAGAATTTTATAACTGGCATAAACATTTCCATTTCATCAAAAACAACAAAATACCTAGAGACAGACTTAACCAAGGAGGTTACCTATACTCTGAAAACTATAAAACATTGATAAAGGAAATTGAAGACGATACAGAGAAGTGGAAAGATATCTTGTGCTCTTGGATTGGAAGCATCAACATCAAAATGGCTGTACTACCCAAAGCAGTCTACAGATCCAATGCAACTCCTGTCAAAACACTCACGACAGTCTTCACGTAACTAGAAACGAACAATTCCAAAATTTATATGGAAACATAAAAGACCTCGAACAGCCAAAGCAATCTTTTGTAGGTCTCTTTTTTTCCTCTTTCTTCTTTTTGTTCTATTTTCTTATGGTTTGATGACTAGAGAAGGTCCTTTAACATTTACTGTAAAGCTGGCTTGGTGGTGCTGAAATCTTTTAGCTTTTGTTTATCTATGAAGCTTTTGATTGCTCCATCAAATCTGAACGAAAGCCTTACTGGATAGAGTATTCTTGGTTATAAGTGTCCCCCTTGCATCACTTTAAATATATCGTGCCACTCCCTTCTGGCTTGTAAAGTTTCTGCTGAGAAATCAGCTGATAACCTCATGGGAGTTCTCTTGTATGTTATTTGTTGCTTTTCTCTTGTTAATTTTAACATTTTCTCCTTATCCTTAATTGTTGTCAATTTGATGGCTATGTGCATTGGTGTGTTCCTCTTTGGGCTGTATCTGTGTGGTACTTTCTGCACTTCCAGGACTTGGGTCACTGTCTCCTTTCCCAAGTTGGGGAAGTTTTCAGTTATTATCTCTCCAAAAATGTTCTCAGGTCCTTTCTCTCTCTCATCTCTTTCTGGGACCCTATAATGCGAATATTAGAGTGCTTCATATTGTCCCAGATTTCTCTTAAACTATCCTCATTTCTTTTCATTCTTTTTTCTTTTTTCTGTTCTATAGTAGTGATTTCCACTAATCTGCCTTTTAGCTCATTGAACTGTTATTCTGCTTCATTCAGTCTACTCTTGGTTCCTTCTAGTGTGTTATTCATCTCAGTGATTTTATTCTTCAGCTCTGTTTGAGTATTGTTATATTTTCCAGCTCTTTGCTAAAAACTTCTCTCTGTGCCTCTATACTTCTCTTGAGTTCCCTGAACATCTTCACCACCGTTACTTTAAACTATTTCTCAGATAAATTGCCTGTCTCCTCATCACTTATTTCTTCTTCTGGTATTCAATCTTGTGCCTTGACCTGGGAGATGTTCCTCTGCCACCTCATATTGTCTACCTTTCTACCTGTATTTTTAGGTAGGTCAGTTACATTTCTTGACCTTGGAGAGGTGGCCCTCTGTGGGAGGCACACATGCATCCCAGCAGTATGCTCCTCTCATGTCACCCGAGGGCTAGGGTCCAGCTGGTTCCAGTGTAGAGTTTGGCCTTTGTTTGTGGATTCTTTCCACAGGCTTTGGGATGGTTTTCTTATTTCTGGTGTCTGACCCTGGTGGAGGAGACTGGACTAGAGGCCTATGCAGGTTTCCTGGCAGGAGGAGCCAGTGCCTGCCCACTGCTGGATGAAGCTTGGTGCTGGAGCTCTGAAGAGTAGGGGGCGTGTCTAGAGGCCTTTGTGACTTAGGAATTCTACTGATGGGTGGGACTGTGTCCCCACCCACTATGCTATTTTGCCTGAGGCTTTCCTAGAGGCTGTTGGGTGGGGCTGGGTCTTGGTGCTAATGATGCAATCAAGATAGCAGCCTCCAGGAAATCTCACGTAGATGAACACTCCCAGAAAGTCTGCCACCAACATTTATGTCCCCTGGGTGAGCTGTAGCCGTCCCCCACGTCCCCAGGAGGCCCTCCGAATCCAGCTGGCAGATCTGGCCCAGGTTCAGGTTCCTATGAAATCACTGCCTCTGCCCTTGGACTTGGCACACGTGAGATTCTGTGTACACTTCCCAAGAGAATGAAGTCTGTTTCCCCTAGTCCCGTGGAGCTCCTGGAGTTAAGCCCCACTGGCCTTCAAAACCAGATGTCCTGGGGTCTCCTCCTCCTTCCAGTGCCAGAAGCCTGAGCTAGGGACCTGATGTGAGGATTAGAACTCTCACTCCTGTGGAGGGCCTCTGCAACTTAATTATTGTTCAGCTTGTGGGTTGCTTACCCAGAGGTTATGGGGCCTGATTATATCACAAGTACACCCTTCCTACCGTCCTGCTGTGGTTCCCTCTTGATGTTTCCAATTAAACAATATCTTTTTTGTTAGATTCCAGTCTTTTTTTGACGGTTGTGTAGCAGTCAGTTGCGGTTTCATTGTAGTCTTGAGGAGAGGCAAGCTCATGGTCCTACCGCTCCACCATCTTGACCAGAAATCTGGAATTGTTTTACTGAGTCCTGTTTCTGATGGTTCATTATTAGTGTATAGAAAACAACATATTTCTGCTCATTAATACTGTATTTACTGAATTCATTTATTTGTTCTAATAGCTTTTTGGTGGAGACATTAGGGTTTTCCATACATAGTAATGTGTCATCTGCAAATAGGGATAGTTTTACTTCTTGCCTTCCAACTTGGATGCCTTTTATTTTTCCTTCTTGTCTGATTGCTGTGCTTGTGACTTCCAATTTTACATTAAATAGAAATGGCAAGATTTGACATTCTTGTCTTGTTTCTGATTTTAGAAGAAAGGCTTTCAGGTTTTCACCATAGCTGTGGGTGTGTCATAAAGGCCTTTATTATGCTGAGATATGTTTCCTCTGTACCAACTTTTTGAGAATTTTTATCATGAGTGGTTGTTGAATTTTTCAGTGTCTACTGAGATGATCATGTGATTTTTATCCTTTATTTTGTTAATGTGATATATCGTATTGATTGATTTGCAGGTATTAAACCATCCTTGCAACTCGAATAAATCTCACTTGATCATGTTGTATAATCTTTTTTATATATTGTTTAATTCAGTATACAAATATCTTGTTGAGAATGTTTGCATCTATATTTATCAGGGATATTGGTCTATAATTTCTTTTTTTCACAGTGTCTTTGATTTGTTATCAGAGTAATGGTGGTCTCATAGAATGAATTTTGGTGTGTTCTCTCCTCTTCAATGATTTGGAGCAATTTGAGAAGGATAGATATTAACTTTTCTTTATATGTTTGGTAGAATTCCCCTGTGAAGCCATCCAGTCCTGGACTTTTTTTTTGTTGGGAGTTTTTTGATTACTGATTTCTTTTCAATACTATTGATCAGAAGACTGTATGTTTCTAGAAATGTATCAATTTCTTTTAGGTTATTCAATTTTCTCATATAACTATTGCAGTGTTCTCTTTTGATTGTTTGCATTTCTGTAATGTTGGTTGTAATTTCTCCTCTTTCTTTTTTTATTTGGGCCCTCTCTTTTTTTCTTAATGAGTCCAGCTAAAGGCTCATCAATTTTCTTTATCTTTTAAAAAAAATCAGCTCTTGGTTTTATTAATCTGTTTTATTGTTTCTTTGGTTTCTATTTTATTTATTTCCTCTCTAATCTTTCTTATTCCTTCCTCCTGCTGACTTTGTTTGCTCTTCTTAACTTTACTTTTTTTTTTTTTTAATCTTTTAACCTTTGTACTAGGTTATTTAAGTGGTTGATCCACAACATTTACCAGTGGGATTTCCCCTTCCTATGATTTCTTATTCCTGTTGTAGTATTTCCTTTCTCACTTAAATAAGGATTTTTTTTAACACTTTTTGTAAGGGCAGCTCAGTGGTGAACACTTTTAGCTCTTGCCTGTCTGAGAAGGTCTTTCTCTCTCCTTCAGTTCTTAGTGATGACATTGCTGGGTGGAGTATCCCAAGTTGTAGATTTTCCCCTTTTAGTGGCTTAACTATATCCTGTCATTCCCTTCTGGCTGCAGAATGTCTCCTGAAACATTAGCTGATTGCCTCACGGGGATTCTATGTATATGACTCTTGTTGTATTTAGAACTCTCTGTAATTTTTGATGTTTTAATTATGATAGGTCTTGGTGTAGGTCTCTGAGTTCATCTTGTTTGGGACTCTCTGTGATTCCTGTACCTAGATATCTGCTTCCATCTTCAGGTTTGGAAAATTTTGTCATAATTTATCAAAAAATTTTTACCCTCTTCTCTCTCTCTTCTCCTTCTAGGACCACCTATAATGTGAATGTTAGTACACTTAATGTTGTCTGAAAGGTCCCTTAAAGTATCTTTATTTTCAAAAAAAATTTTTTTCCTTTTTGCTTTTCTTGTTGGCTGATTTCCATTATTCATTCTTCCAGACACTTATGCGTTCTTCTGTAACACCTAGTCTGCTATTAATTCTCTCTACTGTCTATTTTCTTTCAGTTATTGTATTCTTCAGCTCTGACTAGTTCTTTTTTATATTTTCTAGTTCTTTGTTAAAATTCTTACTGTATTTATCAATTCTTTCCCCCAGTTCAGTTAGCATTCTTATTATTATACCTTTGAATTTTTTATCAGGTAGTTTAATTATCTCTATTTCATTAGGGTTTGTTGTTTTTTTTTTCAGGGACTTTCTCTTGTTCTTTCATTTGTAACATTCCTCTGTTGTCTCATTTTGTTTAGCTTTCTGTGTCTCCATAAAATTAGGCTAAAAAGGTCACCTATCCTAATCTTGAAGGTGTTTCCTTGTGTGGGAATGTCCCTCTGCGGTCTGTGTGTGCCCAGTGGCCTCACTGGGGAAGCTGTGTATGAAGTGAGCATGGGCCATGTCTTCCCCCATGGGTGAGCTGGTAGCCACTGCCTTGGTGGGAGGTAGCACTAAAGTCGGAGGAACTAGAGCCAGAGGCAGCTGTAAACTGGGGCTTCTCCTACTCTTGATGGGTGTCACTGTCCTAGCAGGAGTGCGGTTGGGACCTAAGGGATTGGAACACGATTCTTTTTTTTTTTTTTTAACATTTTTTATTGATTTATAATCATTTTACAATGTTGTGTCAAATTCCAGTGTTCAGCACAATTTTTCAGTTATTCATGGACATATACACACTCATTGTCACATTTTTTTCTCTGTGAGTTATCATAACATTTTGTGTATATTTCCCTGTGCTATACAGTGTAGTCTATTCTACAATTTTGAAATCCCAGTCTATCCCTTCCCACCCTCCACCCTCCTGGTAATCACAAGTCTGTATTCTCTGTCTGTGAGTCTATTTCTGTCCTTTATTTACGCTTTGTTTTTGTTTGTTTGTTTGTTTTTGTTTTTGTTTTTTAGATTCCACATATGAGCGATCTCATATGGTATTTTTCTTTCTCTTTCTGGCTTACTTCACTTAGAATGACATTCTCCAGGAGCATCCATGTTGCTGCAAATGGCATTATGTTGTCGGTTTTTATGGCTGAATAGTATTCCATTGTATAAATATACCACATCTTCTTTATCCAGTCACCTGTTGATGGACATTTAGGCTGTTTCCATGTTTTGGCTATAAATAGTGCTGCTATGAACATTGGGGTGCAGGTGTCATCCTGAAGTAGATTTCCTTCTGGATACAAGCCCAGGAGTGGGATTCCTGGGTCATATGGTAAGTCTATTCCTAGTCTTTTGAGGAATCTCCACACTGTTTTCCATAGTGGCTGCACCAAACTGCATTCCCACCAGCAGTGTAGGAGGGTTCCCCTTTCTCCACAGCCTCTCCAGCATTTGTCATTTGTGGATTTTTGAATGATGGCCATTCTGACTGGTGTGAGGTGATACCTCATTGTAGTTTTGATTTGCATTTCTCTGATAATTAGTGATATTGAGCATTTTTTCATGTGCTTTTTGATCATTTGTATGTCTTCCTTGGAGAATTGCTTGTTTAGGTCTTCTGCCCATTTTTGGATTGGGTTGTTTATTTTTTTCTTATTGAGTCGTATGAGCTGCTTATATATTCTGGAGATCAAGCCTTTGTTGATTTCACTTGCAAAAATTTTCTCCCATTCCGTAGGTTTTCTTCTTGTTTTACTTCTGGTTTCCTTTGCTGTGCAGAAGCTTGTAAGTTTCATTAGGTCCCATTTGTTTATTCTTGCTTTTATTTCTTCTAGGAGAAAATTTTTGAGGTGTATGTCAGATAATGTTTTGCCTATGTTTTCCTCTAGGAGGTTTATTGTATCTTGTCTTATGTTTAAGTCTTTAATCCATTTTGAGTTGATTTTTGTATATGGTGTAAGGGAGTGTTCTAGCTTCATTGTTTTACCTGCTGCTGTCCAGTTTTCCCAACACCATTTGCTGAAGAGACTGTCTTTATTCCAATGTATATTCTTGCCTCCTTTGTCAAAGATGAGTTGACCAAAAGTTTGTGAGTTCATTTCTGGGCTCTCTATTCTGTTCCATTGGTCCATATGTCTGTTTTGGTACCAATACCATGCTGTCTTGACGACTGTAGCTCTATAGTATTGTCTGAAGTCTGGGAGAGTTATTCCTCCAGCCTCTTTCTTTCTCTTCAGTAATGCTTTGGCAATTCTAGGTCTTTGATGGTTCCATATGAATTTTATTATGATTTTTTCTAGTTCTGTGAAATACGTCCTGGGTAATTGGATAGGGATTGCTGGAACACGATTCTTGAGGGGATTGGGTGTCTCCTAGTTTTGTTGGCAGTCTCCTTGGTTTGGGATGTGTCCAGGTACTGAGGGCTTGGCGCTGCAATTCTGTGCTGGGTTTACTTTTTCCTCAGTGTGTGCCCTTTGGTTAGAGGCTGAGTCAAGGCTGGTGGTGCTGGTGTTACATCACTGAGTTGGACCTGCCTGCTTCCAAGTGTTAATAGGTATTCATGCTCCAGTGATGGTGATCTCAGCCCTGAAGTTAGCCTTGCTCCCTTCCAAGACTGCACAGCCTTACCTTTTTTGAAAATACTAATTTAACTATTAAAGAAAGCAAAGAAAAAATAAGCACTAATGTTATTTTTTATTAAGTTGGTAATCTCAACTTTTTACGGTAGTTTCCTTAATGCATAGGCTATATAGAGTAGTAAGAAATGTGGGCTTCAGAGTCACATAGATCTGAATTTTACTAGAGAAACCCTGGGCAAGTGACTTAACTTTGTAAGCTCAGGCTGCCGATCTGTAAGATGGGGACACTGATAGTACCTATTGTATAGAATTGTGAAAATTAAATTGGATAATGCCTATGCAAACTTGGCATAGTACACACAGCAATCATTTCATACATGTTATTTCGATGAAGCAGATAATTATCTCACTATCAAAACCATCTTAGAAACATATAAGATCCTAGTCCAAAGGACTTTAATTAATTCATCAAATATTTATTGGCACTTCTTATGTCTTAGGTCTTTTTCTAGTCATGGGCTGATTAGAGGATAAGTATTCAGATGCTTACATTTCAGGGCTATACTCAGATGTCACAAAGACCTCAACCTTTTGTCTTGTTCCTCGTAAGAGTGCAAAGGAGTCCCCATGGGGAAGCTTTAGGGCAGTGGACTGATGCCTGCCCTCTAAAAAGTTGGGAGTCTTTATGCTTTAGCCTGGGTTTATTTCCCCCAACATCTTGTTCCCTTTGGGGTCAACATATTGCTTATTTGAAACAGGAATTTCATCAGTACCAATCATACTCTGGAAGCAATTTTCATACTTAAGTTGGGCCAGTTTATATGAATGAATGAATGAATGAATGAATGATATGACTAAAAATCCGAAGTTGCCTGAAATAGCTGTTGAACTAGTCTAAGTCTTGTGACTTCTTCAAGCTGCTGCTCCTGAACGGTTCTGGGGACACAGGGAGGGAGAAACAATTGAGCAGTCGATTTAACTCTGGGGGAGAGGACAGTTACCACTTACGGTTAAAAGGGATGATGTGACTATAAAGGGACTCCAAGGGAAAAATCCACACACACTGGGTGGTTTCACCCTCATCTCACAGCTCCAAGGTCAGGCTGCCCCAGAAACCAGGCTGTCGGAAGGCACGTGTAACTCATGCACACTGAGCCCCAAACAGTTGAACAGCAAAGCGCTCACAGCCCCCAAACAAGGCACTTTTCAGTTATCCGATGGCAGCCCTTGAGGCTGGCTGCTGTAGATCGGAAGGCTGGAAATAACCAGAGAGGAAGAGTGTTTGAGTCTAGACTATAGTCCCTTCTCAACCTTAACCTTCCCTTCCTGTGCCCCACTCACTGCTGAGCAGAGGCTTCCAGAGGGATTCAGAGAGCCATTCAGCTGCAATAACCAACAAGTGTTTACTGACCCCCAAGCTAAGGAAAGACAGGCGTGGCCTCGGCTCTCCTGGAACTGACGTTCCAGACTGAGGACACATACGAGAAACCAGGAATCAGTTTCAGACTAGATCAGTGCTTCAAAGGCCAGACAGAAGTCTTCTGAGAGTGCACAACGAAGGACTCTAACCTCAGCCAGGGATCAGAGCGGGCTTTCATGAAGAAGTGGCATGTGAGCGGGCGTGAAGAGTGCACAATAATAGTAAGAGCTGACACAGATTCAGCTCCACTGTGTGCCGGATGTGACTCTAAGTGCTATGCAGTTATTGTCATGAAATCCCCACAACAAACTCTTGAGGGGGTAACAGGAGTCATAGTTATAGATGGGGGAAAAGGCCCAGGAAATTGAGGTAAATTGGCCAAGTACACAGCTGATAACTAAAGGACCACGATTGAAATAGGCAGTCTGGCTTCAAACTATCATTATTTTAACCACTAAGAATTAACTGTCTGGAACTTATGGTGAGGGGTGTTAAAAAAGGCATTCTAGACAGACTAGCAGAATGTGCAAAGGCCCCACGGTGGGAGGCAGCTTGGAAAGCTAAGACACAGAAAGAGGCTGATGCGGCTAGTGTGATGGAGTGAGACGAAGCCGGCGGAGGAGAGCAGGCCCCAGGCCTGCCTGCGGGTTCTGGGCGTCCCTGGGAGGGGCTCCACGGTTTGTGCCTTGTGTGCTGTGGGTCTCAGCGTGGCTGGGATCAGAAACAGAAATAGCACCAACCATGGGAAATGGAAATCAGCTTTTCGCTCTGTTAAGGCTGAGAGCAGCTGGAGACTCTCTACAGTGTGTATATTAATGTACAAATAGACATATTAATGTAAGAAATAGACGAAGAAAACTTGAATCAAGACATAGAGCCAGCGAGGCAATGGCATTCTGGAACAAGGCTGAGGGCACCTCGGACCCATTCCCGGCAAAGGCTACCCTCAGTACTCAAGGGAAGGGAAATCAGAGGCTAAAATCCGATCTAGACTTTGGTGGTAATTATCTACCTAAATCTGTAGTCTGACATGTAAATAGAAACATGACCTAGCGCCAATCCGTAAACTGTCTATGGTTTATTTTCAGATGGGATTCACTCTTCTCAGCCATCCTTCCAGCGAGCAGTGTGAAGCCGGCAGGAGCAGATGCAATCACCACAGTTGTCGCTGCTCCAGGGCTCCCACTGGGGCATCCTGGCAGGCACTGCCCTCCACGCTCTCAAATGTGGCCTGAGCCACACGAGTCCCCCGTACCCCAGCACTGCGCACTTTAAAGATTCTCACTTTTAGGCCACCTTCTTATAGAAAAGGCTTGTCTTACATCTGGGCTTTTTCTTCTCCCCTGCTCCATCACTCACAGGCTATTTACGTGGCAACGTGATCTTTCAGATCTCGTAAGCGCAGCAGTCCGAGTGGATCAACCCTCCTTTCAGCTTTCACTGGTTTGCTTTGAAGTGACACCGAGGTCAGATGTTAGTGCTATTCCGCAGACCCAACACCAGGGGGCGATCGAGGCACATCGCACTGGTGACCACGTCTCCAAAGCGGAGCTCTAGCCTCCCGCAGTGCACCCGGAATGGGAAGCGCAGAAATTCCGGTCAGTGTAACTCGCAACGTGTAAAGGCTTTGGCAAGGGCACTACGCTGTACGTGTGCTCAGTACCGTTACCATAACCTCAGCGGAGTGGCTGCTTGATGCCAAAAGGGAGGAAAAGCAGCATCTCAGCACTATGAGCAGCTGCAGAGCAGACAGAAGGCAGCGAACTGTCCGGCCCGGTGCCTCCCCGTGCTGGGTAGTTTGCAGTACCACCGGAGCCCCGCGTTCCTTTCCTGGTAGCACCGCCTTGCCCACGGACCCGTGGGTTCTTCTCATGTACTAATTCCTACAGCAACTCAAGTGTCAACAGTTCTTCAGGCCAACAGTCTCTGTGACCATTGTGACTCATTCTTGGAAATGCTCCCCTGGCCAAGCCCCTCTTCCGAGGAACGTGAAAAGAAGAAATCCAGTGCAATTCTCCAGAAATTGCTCAGTGGCTGCGCGAGGCACTGTTTGTTAATTGCCTTTTAATGTTCAAAATGCGAGTGACTGCTCCTCCGGGGCCGTCTTTTTCCATTAGAAAACACCAATCTCCTAAGACTCTAAGAGTCTGAAACAAATGTGTTTGGTTAATTTTCTGTTTCTTCTCTGCAAAGCATCGGGAACATTACATCTTCCTGAGTCATACAGTGGTGTCTGAGGCAAGATGTCATGGGTACACATCTTTAGTGAAAGTTTAAAAAAAAATTTTTTTTTAAGTGGAGGTACGGGGGATTGACCCCAGGACTCTGTGCATGCTAAGCATGTGCTCTACCCCTGAGCTATACCCTCCCACCTGGTGAAAGTTGATTTCTTCTTACACTGGGTAATCGGAGCTCCTAGATACAGCATACACACATACGTGTCCAAAAGCCTGTGAGCAGGGGGGCTGCTTGAATGCAAGTGAACCACACATTCCTTATTTTCTCCTTTTTTTCAGGTAATTTTTTTGCTCAATTATGACCCATGTTGAAATGTACATGAATTATAAATCTATACATCAGGGCAATTCCATCAGGTGGGCACACCCGTATCACCATCACACAGATACAGAAAAAGAGCAACGCCCCAGCAGCCCTCTTCTAAATAAAAATAGATAAATAAAAATCAGCAGTCACGTATTACTTCTGTGCAAATGTGGCATTCCGCCATCTGTCTCATACGGTGACTGGAATGAATTTCCTTAGCAATATGTTCTTTCTAGAGCAATGGTTCTCGGAGTGTCCACTGTGAACGGAGTAACCTCTCGGAAATGTGAATTCTCAGGCTTCCTCCCGGACCTGCTGAAGCAGAAATCCTAGGGTCAGGGCTTGGCCATCTGTGTTTTAACAAGCTTCTCCTTCCCTGCCCCGCCGCCCCACCATGTAATTCAGATGCCCACCGAAAGCTTTAGAAACTTTTTTCTAGCTCGGCATCCATCTCTTAGCCTCAAAATTGTGTTGTAACAGAGTTCTACGTGCACTGGGTTGTAAAGTGTTACATTGGAATGGTGGTGCCAAGGTCTAGTTGCTTATCTCTTTTTTCCCTGAAATTTTTGGTATCTTCAATTTATTCTCAGCTGCTCTGAGGTGTAACTTAAGCAAATAGAACTCACCAGTTTTTAATGTGCAGTTCAGTGGGGTTTGATTTTTACAGCGGGTTCCTTCTCTACCCATTTCCAGTGCAGTTGCCCCACATGCTGTCAGCACTGAAGGTCTACTTCTGTCTCTCCTGCCAACCTGGGAGCGGAATTCTTAAGGACAAAACTGTGCCCTTTTGATCACTGCATTCCTATCCCGCGACCAGACACAAATAAGAGACTTCACAAATATTTGCTGGAGAAATGAGTAAACCAACCTGGGTCGATACAAATAAGCCCACGGAGACGACTGGCTGGCTTGTAGGACGTGGGGAATAGATGGGTTCAAACATTCTGCATCAGTTTGTGGTCCAAAGTGGAACAAATGAGACTGGGCGCGTTGGGCTTTGCTCTCGGATGCACCTGCACACGCGTGGCAGACACTCTTCTTGTCCTGTCAGCATCCCCGCAGGGCACCCTGGGGTGACCTACAGCCAGTTCCCTTTCAGGCTGGAAGACTTCCTGTGTCTCTCTGCTTCAGGGCGTGTCCTGAACATTGGAGTATCGCCATCCACAAGTGTGGGAAACGTAAAACTCCAGGAGCGACCCTTGAGCAGGGAGCCACACTGCTGGTGGAGGAATTTCCTAGCTTCCTGGTCCATCAACGGGAAGTCCTGAGCCGCGCTCCACATGCTTGCTCAGTGGCTGGTTCCCAGTGGGCTTGAGCCCAGTTGCCCACAGCAGGGACCCGTTCATCAGTGTCTCCTTCGTTGGCTTCCTGCCTTTCCAGTCTCTCCTCCCTTCCTCCCAGAGCTTCCTGGGGTCATCTTCTCCAAAACTACTCACAGCCAAGCCTTTGACTCTGGGTTCGCTTGCAAGGCAATCTGAACTAACGCGGTAAGATTCATAAATTTGTCTCTTTCTTGCTCTGTGACATTGTGTAATCTATTTCTATCTCTGTGTCTATCCACTCATTTATAAAATAGGGATAGTAATACTTACTTTTTTAGGGTTGTTGTATGAAAACCTCACGGAGCACTTGTCATATCATAGGAATTCAGTAAATAATAGCCATTTCTAGATATTATGCACATCTGGTACATTGCTTCCCTACTGAAATTTCCGAAAAGAGGTGACCTCGCAGAGACCATCATACACAAACCCCTGCAGACTACGAGGCTTTAGAGGGCAGGGCGGATGAAAGTCCAAGGTCAGCTCCTCCACCTGCTCTGATGGTTCTCCAAGCCCCCCGTGTCCCTGTTTCCTTCCTGAGAAGACCTAACCCTCAAGGAGAGACAGAGGGCAGCGTTCACTGTCTCAGGTCTGCTCACCAGGAATTCATTAACTCAGAGAACCCTCCCCTAGTGACCACTCTGACGGTCACTGTCCTCGGTGGTGGAGAAGCAGCAGTGAATAAACCAAAGTCCTTGCCTGCAAGGGGCTTATATTCCAGGGGTGAGGACTTGGACCAGTAAGAAATAATTAAATCAGAATATGATAAGGGAAAAAGGATTTTTAAAAAAGCAGAGAGTACAGGTTAGGGAATATTAAAAAGTGACAGGGAGGGGCACAGAGGTACAAATGTATACAGGATGTTGGAAAGTCCTCTCTGATAAGAGCATTTTTCCAGCTTTACTGAGATGTAATTGACATATGCATTATAGAAGTTCAAGATGTACGACATGATTTGATACATAAATGTATTGAAAAATAATTCCCGCAGTAAGGTTCATTAACACAGCCATCACCTCTCATAATTACTGTTTTTGTGTGGAGAGGTTATAAGATTTACTCTTAGCAACTTGCAAGTATATAAATACAGATTTGTTAACTACAGCCATCGTGCTCTATGTTAGATGCCCAGAACTTTTTTGCTTTATATCTGAAAGTCTGTGCCTTTGACCAACATCTCTCTATTACCTCCCCCTCCACCCAGCCCCCAGTCCCTGGAAATCACCATTCTACTCTGTTTCTATGAGTTTAGATCTCATATATAAGTGAGACAATATAATATTTGTCTTCTCCATCTGGTTTATTTCACTTAGCAGAATGTTGGATACATCCAGAAAGAAAAGGTCCATTCATGTTGCTACAAATGGCAGGATTTCCTTCTTTTTTTATAGCTGAATATATATATATATATATATATATATATATATATAAACCTCATGGAGAGACAGAGGGCAGTATATTTTTTTACACTATTTTACATTCCAACTAGTGAAGTTCAAGGACCCCAATTTCTTTACATTCTCCCCAGTGCTTGTTATTGTTTATCTTTTTCATTACAGCCATTCTAGTGGGTGTGAAATATCTCAAGGTAACTTTGATTTGTGTTTCCCTGATGAATAATGAAATTGAGAATCTTTTCATGTGTTTATTGGCCATTGACATACCTCCTTTGAAGAAATGTCTATTTAACTTCTTTGCTCACTTATAAATTGAGTTATTTGTTTTTCGGTTGTCAAGTTACGAGTTATTTTTATATTCCAGATTCTATGTCCTTATCAGATACATGATTTGCAAATATCTTCTTCCCTTCTGAGGATTGTTTTTTCACTTTCTTGAGAGTATGCTTTGAAACAAAATAGCTTTTAATTTTGTTGAAGTTCAATTTATCTTTTTTTTTCCCTTTTGGCCACTTGTGCTTTAGGGGTCAAACTTAAGAAACCATTGCCTAGTCTAAGACCACGAAGATTTACTCCTATGCTCTCGTCTAAGAGTTTACAGTTTTAGCTCTTACATTTAGATCTTTGATCTATTTCGAGTGAATTTTTTAATGTGATGTAAGTGAGGGGTCCAACTTCATTCTTTTGTATGTAAATATCCATTTATCTATCCCAGAACAACTTGTTGAAAATACTATTCTTTACCCACTAAGTTGTCTTGGTACTTTCGTTAAGAATCAATTGTCCCTACATTTATCAGTTTATTTCTGGACTCTCAGTTCTGTTCTGTTGACCTGTATGTCTATCTTTATGCCAGTGCTACACAGTTTTGATTACTGCACCTTGAAGATGTTTTGAAATTGGGAAGTGTGGCTTACCCAATTTTTTTTTTCTTCCTTTTCAAGATGTTTTGGCTATTTGGGTCCCTTGCACAGCCATATGAATTTTAGGATCAGATTGTCAGTTTCTGCAAAGGGGTCAGCTGGGAGTTTGATAAGTATTGCTTTGATTCTGTAGATATATTAGTTCTATTTTTAATTTTTTGAGGAACCTCTGTATTGTCCTCCAAAGCAGTCGCACCATTTTACATTCCCACAAACAATGCACAAGATTTCCAATTTATCCACATTCTCACCAATAGTTATTATTTTTCCTTCTTTTTTTTTTTTTTTTTTTTAGTGTGTGGGGGGAATAATGGCCATATTAGCAAGTGTGAGATGGTGTCTTTTATTCCATGATGATTAATGATAGTGAGCATCTTTTCCCTTACCTATGGGCCATTTGTACGTCTTCTCTGCAGGAAGGTCAATTCAAGTCTTTCCCCCATTTTAAACTGGTTGTTTGTCTTTTTGCTATTGAGTTGTAGGAGTTCCTTATATATTTTGCATCTCAGCCTCTTTTCAGAAGAATGGCTTGCAAATATTTCCTCCCGTTCCGTAGGTTCCCTTTTCACTCTGTTGGTCCTTTCCTTAGCTGTGCAGAAGCTTTTTTAGTTTGCTGTGGTTCACTTCTTTATCTTTGCTTTTGTTGCCTGTGCTCTTGGCATGAAAGCCAACAAACCTTTGCTAAGACCGTTGTCAGAAAGCTCCCCCCCATGGTTCCTTCTAGGAGTTGTACAGTTTCAGGTCTTATGTTTAGCTGTTTAATCTCAAATGTTGTTTTCTGCATCTGTCTTCTCTGGAATTTGTATGTGGTTACTAATCAGGGTGAGCTCACAATATTACTCTTGCCCTCTTTCATGTCTCTCAGCTGATTGATGGGTCCTCGGAAGCCCATGGCACAGTGCTTTTTTGTTCTCAGTGGCTTCTAGGGACCTAGAGTATGCTGGACCTTGTCCATATTCTGAGACAGGCAAGAGAGAAACCCATCCCTCAGGTGGGCCCCCAAACCTGGAGCACTGGAAAATTCTCGACTCCCCCTGCCCCTGATGGAGAGGACACCAAACTGGATGGGCCTTTGGAACAGCAACACCCTGCACTGTTCTTTTTTGTTCCAGGTGACCCTCAGGCAGGTAGAGTATGCCACATCCTATCAGAACTCTGCGACAGGTGAGGCACAAACTGGATTCTCAGACTGCCCTCCAAAACCAACACTGGATGTACGATCCAGTCTTCTTTTTTCCCTCCCCAGGGAGAAGCCATGCATTGGAACTTGCTTCCCAGTTTTATGATGCTGTCCTAAGGGGAGAGACTATGGCAAAAGAGTGCCGTGGGTTTTCCTACCTGCTTTGATGTGGCTGATTTCACACTTGCCTGGAGTGCAGGGACCTCTTAACTGACTCCTAGGTTTCTTATAATGGGAGTTGGTCCGTCTATTGCTGTTAAGCTGGCGCCTCCATAGGAGGAAGGAGGGCCCAGGGCTTTCCATCCCACCATCTTGCTGTCATTACCTCCAATCTGAATGCCTTTTATTTCTATTTTTTTTTCTTTTTCCCTTTTTCTTTTCCTTATTGCCCTGACTATGTGAAATAGAAATGGCAAAAAGGGGAAATCTTTATCTTGTTTCCGTTCCTGAAGAAAAGTGTTTAGTCTTTTATAAATAAATGATGTTCACTGTAGATTTTTAATAAATGCCATTTATAAGGTTGAAAGTTCCCCTTCTATTCTTAGTGTAGAGTGTGTATTATCATGAACATATGTTTAGTTTTGTGACATGACACTGAGCTATACCCTCCCGGCTTCTTTTAGCTTTTTGAACATATTTAAAATAGCTGATTAAAGTTTTCTTCTAGGTTTAGAGTCTTTGTCTAGTCTATCATCCGAATTTCCTTAGGGCAAGTACCTATTGGTATTTTGTTTCCTGTGTTTTTACTTTCTTACTTTCTTATTTCCCCCCATGTCTTCTAATGTTTCATTGAAGACTAGCCATGCTAAGTGATACACTGTGAGAACTCTAGAAATCAGGTTCTTTCTTCTCCCAGGATTTAATGGTTGTTTTGCTACGTACAATTTTGCTGTTTGTTTAGTGACTTCTTTTTTTTAATGTTCCAAATATCTTCCTAGATTTAAGTTCTTAAACTTTTTAAATTTTATTTTCCATTGAAGTGTAGTTGATTTGCAATGTCAGTTTCAGGTGTACAGCAAAGCGATTCAGTTACACAGATACATACATATTATTTTTTCAGATTCTTTTCCAGTATATGTTTTTACAAGAAATTGAGCATAGTTCCCTGTCTTATATGGTAGGTCTTTGTTGTTGTTTAGTGACTTTTTTGAACTAATTTTTGAAGTCCGTGTTACTTGATGTGTGCAACCACTGAAGTCTGTTCTCGGTTAGGATATTGGACAGAAGTTCTCTTAGACACTGGGAGTCAGTAAATCTTCCAGTTTTTCCTGAGCATCCCTGTGTGGGTGGGTTCTCCTTCAACACTCAGCCAGGCATTTGACAATTCTACGTTAGCCTCTACCTACTGTTTGAGTCATCACAAGTTACACACTTACGGCCTTCTCCAGTCTTGACTCAGTAGGTGCACAGATCTGCATGTGCGCATGGCCTTCCAGATGCCAAGGAATGTGTCAGAGCTTTTCAAAGCCCCTATCGATATTGTCTAAGCCTTTTGGTTAGCCCATTGTTTGTCCCAACAGTTAGCCACCTCTTAAAGGCATTGTGAAGGTACTGTTTTTGACAGATGCCCCAAGGGAACATGCATTTTGCATTTGCTGAGTTCTCTGAGTCGAATCAAATAAAAACAGCCTGGTGTGGAAGGTTGGCCAGGATCCACCAGGCAGATCACATAATGAAATTCTTGGGAATGAGACTCTAAAGGTGCAGCAATCTCATTCTGCCCCTTCCAGTGACTGCCGGGCTGCTAATTTTTACCACAGTTGTGGTCTGTTGGCTTTCAAGGGTACTACGGAGCTGGAGAGGGAAAGATGCAATGTGGTTAAGTTCACATTTCACAAAATGTGCTGTTCTTAGTAATATTTTTGCTCTGTTTCTTGAAAAAACTCTCCCTGGATGAAAGAAAGCCTTTCCTTAATTTTCAGTGTCACGAAAAATTCTTACAGTTTTTGCAAGTTTTCTCACTTCTGTTATAGAGGAGAGAAGTTTGAAGGCCTTTAACACGGTCATTTTTACTTCTGATTAATCAACTTTTTTGAAAATATTCATCCTGAATTCTAAGCAGCCATTTTATAAGTGTACTTTTGGGTACTTTATTTTGTTTTTTGGGGGGAAGGTTTAAAATCATCCTCTCACTGCTGACAATAATACAGAGCTTGGCCATTTCTAGTCCTAATCACAAAACTGTCCCCCTGTGCTATATAATTTGAGGACCATTAACAATAACAGACTCTGCCACCTCTAAACCTCCTTCTTACTGAAGACGGGGGGAAAAATGCACAATGTGAGAGTGGTGAGTGAAGTTTTATTTGGGGCAAAATGAGGACTATAGCTCAGGAGACAGCATCTCAGAAAGCTCTGAGGAACTGCTCCAAAGAGGTAGGGGGAAAACTCAGTATTATACGTGATTTCAGTGAACAGGGATGTGCAGTCAAGCACACATTTAGGCAGAGACTTGCTGCTAGTCCTGAGAAGCAAATGTCACAGTTAATAATTTTAGTGCTTTTCTAGATATGAGAAGACGCAAGAATTTGGACTCGTAAAAGCTCCTGAAAATATCTAACTATTCAAAGGCCTGTTCTGCCAGTTTGCTCCAGAGCACAGAGCACCTCGTTCCTCATCTCCACCCTGAACTCCCTGCAGGGCGCACTGAGGGTCAGTGGCTGCAGGGGCTTGTGATTTAATTTTGTAGAGGCAGATGGCAGGTGCCAGCTTTTAGTTGGCATTACCATTCTGCCATCACTGAATCTCCCACCATTATGGTCACTAAACTATAAGAGAACAAATATCTATGCACTGTCTAGAAAACTCAATTTCAAAATATGTAATATCATGAAGCATTCCTAACAGCATGATTAGACTTATTGTATGACCCAGGAATCCCGCTCCTGGGCGTATATCCAGAAGGAACCCTACTTCAGGATGACACCTGCACCCCAATGTTCATAGCAGCACTATTTACAATAGCCAAGACATGGAAACATGTCCATCAACAGATGAGTGGATAAAGAAGATGTGGTATATTTATACAATGGAATATTATTCAGCCATAAAAATGACAACACAACGCCATTTGCAGCAACATGGGTGTCCATGGAGAATGTCATTCTAAGTGAAGTAAGCCAGAAAGAGAAAGAAAAATACTGTATGAGATCGCTCATATACGGAATCTTAAAAAAAAAGAAAAAAGAAAAAAGAACATAAATGCAAAACAGAAACAGACTTATAGACATAGAATATAAACTTGTGGTTGCCACGGGGGAGGGGGTGGGAAGGGACAGACTGGGATTTCAAAATTTGTAGATACTGACAGGCATATGCAGAATAGATAAACAAGATTATACTGTATAGCACAGGGAAATATATACAAGATCTTGTGGTAGCTCACAGAGAAAAAACAATGTGACAATGAATATATGGATGTTCATGTATAACTGAAAAATTGTGCTCTGCACTGGAATTTGACATACATTATAAAATGACTATACTTCAATAAAAAAATGTTAAAAAAAAAAAAAAAGAAAAAGCACTGTTAGATTAACTACTTGACTGACGTCTTGGTCCCTGAGATTGTAAGACACACATACCATGTGTATAACACACAGCACATTTAAGCCTTGAGTAGCCCCAGTGGTGGGAAGATAAAATAGAGCAGTAAAGTGAGATGGAAAAGCAGCAGATGTGTTTGAGCAGGCAGATAGCTAGACATGAGCAGAGAAAGGGGAATGCAGGCCAAGTGGCAGGAATTGGGCAGAAAGGAGGGGCACAGGCCAGATGCAGGAAGCACACATCATGTAAGCACCAGGGGTCCCTGGGCAGAGAAAGAAAAGCAGGAACCTCTGGGCTGATAAGAGGTCGTGCTTTTTGGGGTGATGAGTGGCCTGGAAGCTGACAAAGAAAGGTGAGAAAAGGCAGGAATTTCCTGTGTCCAAATGTAACCTTTTGCTCATTATGCCCTCATTTCAATAAAATTAGCCTTGCAGATTAGAAGTCCCCATCATGCACCGACACCACGACACTTCTGATCTGGACTAAATAAGGACAAAAATCCCTCCTCCCTTAGGGAAGGTGGAGTTGGGATGAAAATCAGGAAATACGACCCCAAGCCCTTCCCTCCCTGATGAATATCCCACCCCCTCATTTTTACACCCTGTGCAACCAACTTGCCAAAGAAACACAGGGCAGCCACTCACCTGAGCCTGCCCGCTCTCCCCTTGAGAGCGTACTACCCATCCTTTAATAAATCCTCGCTTTACTTTTTTTAAACACTACGTCTTGTCTCTGAATTCTTTCTGGGACGGGCCAGGAACCTGGAACACTGGTTACATCCACTGGCAACAGATAGAGTCTTTGTAATTTAAAAACCTAACCTCAAATTTACCCCAGATGACTTGTGACATTAATTAAATTGCGTATCTTTTTCAGTCTCACAGTCTTTATTTGTAAAATGCGCATAATAGTCCTTGCCAAGTCAGCTTGCTGCGAGAATGAAAGGCATGTGGCGGTGCCTGCTACAGTGCCTGGCACAGAGGAAATGCACAGTTACTGCAGAATGATTTGAGAGGACCAGATATGAGGGGGAAATAGGGCCATGGAGGGGAGACCGCGGACAGGAAGTTCTCCGTGACTAAAGAAAGACTCTAATCACTTCTTTTGTAACATCAGCTCCCAAGTGCCCAGAACTTCCCCACCTAGTTCACTGCTGAATCGCAGTGCTTATGGCAGGAACTGACACACAGTAGGTGTCCTATAAAATCTTGGCTCTCTTTTTTGTTTCCTTAACCTCCAAAAAACAAGCTCCTATAATCTCCATCAGTAATCACTTAGGCATTTAACCTAAGTCCCCAGCAGGGGACTACTTCCCAACTGCTTCGCTAACGCCAGCTTGTTGCATCTAGAAACGATTCATCTCCCTCAGTTCTCAGTGCAACATTTCGGCTCCCATGGTATTTGAAAAGCGTGCTTCTTCAGGCTTAGCTGCTGTTAATTTTGCGTCCCTTTAATAATTGATATCAGATCTCACTCCAGCCAAGCTGACAGACAGGCCCCTCCGCCTCTCCTCGGGGTTTTTAATTGGCACCTTGTGAGCTGCAAACTGCACAGTGCAAATGAGTTAAATACCAGGTGCTGGCTGACATTTCCTTGTTGACGAAATTCGGCGAGCCCAGCCTCAGGAATGTTCCAGGAACTACAGAAAGAGTGATGACTGAAGGGAAAAAAAAAATGGTCCCAGGATTTTTTTATTTTCCAAATGTTTTTGCAGTTGCTCAAAGGGCTAGAGCGTAGAGCTGGGTGGAAGGCGGTGATTCCCAAATGAAAAGACAGAGGTTTATTGTTGATATTGTAAATATCAAGATTATACATTTACCAGACGGGCCAGGCAGAGCCCCTTCAGGGCTGTGGTAAACAATGATAAAAATCAAGTCTACAAGGCTCGGCCAAATATTTAATATTAATGTGAACATCTGGGCTAGCTATGCCACCTGCTGAAGACTGAAGGCATTGTGGGAAATTGATAATCATATGTCAGCAAGGAATTCCACTGCTTAATTCAGGGACTGACACACAGTAGGTGCCCTGTATGTCAGAGCCAAGAAGAATGCAGAGTGCAAGGAGCAGAGAAAACAGGTCCAGCGCCGGAGATTTCTCCTGTGTATGCGTGTGTGTGTCCAGTGCACCTGCGTTTCATCAGCTGTGTCCTGAGAGGGCTAGGTGGCTGCTGGAAGATGACAAAAATTCAAAATTGAGTACATACTGAATAGGATTTTAAAAAAATCAGTTTAAATGTAACCTCACAGTTTTTAAAAATTCTATTTTCAGTGATTGTCATGGTAAACATGGCTTTTAAAAGTGGAAAGGTGTAGATGTCCATGTGGCCTGAGTTCAGGTAAATATCAATCAGCCATTTAGGCTAATGATTCCTGTTTAATGATTCTCATTTAGGAGTTGTCATACAGAAAGTATCCACGGAGTAAATATTTTGAGTTAACCTGTATATTGCCCCAAAATATAAATTATTTCTGTGACGATTATCTATCTAAAAGTTGAAAGGAATACCCTCTCACTGATGCCCCTTAAAGCAAGTGAACTAAATTTTTACCTTAAAAGGAAAGAGAAAATCGACTGTCATAAAGATAAAATATTACAAGTAGAAAGACCTATAGTCCTTACAAGTTGGGAAAAACCTACTCTCATATTCATGTACACACAGCGTAGACTTTTTTCTCAGAAGTCATCCTTTACATTCACATCAGCAAATTTCGCTACGATGATTCACTTTCTAAAACCTCAGTGGCTTTCAATCCTCAGCATTCTTTTTGCTCTTGTTACACAGTGGCGGCTGTGGGTCCACATGCCTTCTCATCCCGGGGACAGAGGCTGCAGGAACCATCCCTATTGGGTATGTGCCATTTTGTGGCAGAGGGAAACAGCCAGAGAGATGGGGGGGGGGGGGCCTCCCGGAGCCTTTCAAAGCTTCTGCTCGGAAATTGTGTGTCACATCCACTCCCATTCATTTGGTCAAAAAATGTCACTTGGCTAAACCCAAAGTCAACGGGGCGGCAGCATGTGCCGTTCCCTTGGCGGGTACACTGAGGGCCAGGGCCAAGGCTAGGAGCTCCGACTGCCAGATGAAATGCTGGACCTTCAGCGAAACTTGAATTCCAGTAAAAATCAAGTAAGTTTTCAGTATATGGACGCCCTAAACACTGTGTGGAGCAGACTTCTTTCATAATACTGTTTGTGGTGCCTCTGAAATGTAGGCAGCCTACGTTTTCACTCGCTCAATCTGTCGACCCCAGCAGGGATGGCTAATTCTCCCAAAGAGAAGAGGGTAGTGAATCGTTAGGAACAATAATACAAACTACCATTGTACGTCTGTGTTGCTACACTTCTGTAATTAATTAATTGATGCTTAATTAATCATTAATTAATTAGTCATCATTCAGGGAACCTGACTGCTCTCTGCTCCAAGATCTTTCATCTGTTCTAATTTAATCTAATGCCAACTGGTTTCATATTGACGACAAAGTGACAGTGATGATCCCCCAGGCCTCTATCCAAGACTGGAAGTGTTCATACTTACTGTCACCGGGGTCCACAGACAGGTGAGGCCCTCGTGGAGCAGAATCCATCATATTTTCTCCCTCTCCTCCTGCAGCCCCCCCTGGCTGAGCCCCACTGCCTCAGAGCCACTTGAAAGGGCCTCAGCAGTCTTCTCCGCCAGTGCTTCTGCTGAGGACCCTGTGTGTCGTGGGGGCCGGGTCCCAGTGCCCTCAAAGGGGCGGTAACTCAGATCCCCAGGGTGGAGCTGCCGCCCATAAAAAGATGGGGGGGGGCTGTTCTCTCCTGGCTCTCTGTGACTGCAGCTGCACTCGGGACCAGCCCTGCATATGCTCCAGGACCCATGAGAACATGCTTGCCAACTTCTGACCTTAAGCTTCCAACTGGGCCACCTCAAGGTCAGTCCCAAGGACTTTATGCTGAAGCATCGGCATGGAGCTGTTGGGATGAAAAGCCAGTTGGCCGTTTTGTATGAAGCACGGTGCACTCCCAAGGGGCTATTGCTCTGTCTATGTCTACAATGATGACAGTGACACTTGCTTCCTCTTCTTTATACACCTTTGGCCCATTTGTGTCTTTCCCATGCTCTCCTTTGCCTCCAGGAATTCAAAGATATTGATTCCTTTTCCTGAATGTTTTTCTCCATCCCCCACCTTGTAGTGGACTTTGTGATTGGTTCCACAATATTGATTTTATTTGTTCCTCAATCGGGAGCAGTGATGCGATGGAGAAGTTGACCTAAGAGTAATTCAATCTGTATTGTCTCTGATTGGTTCCTATGACTCAGTTACGGGCATCATGGGAACAGGAGAGTTTGACCAGAAACTGCTGAGAAAGGTCTCTCTTGCTCTCAAGAGAGAATGATGGGAAGTTATTATTTCTCTCTCTTCAGTTTGAACAAGGAAACACATAACAGTAATTGCATGACCACCATCCTGCACCCATGAATGGAGTCAGAGATAGGATGTAGCCAGTGCTGTGGACAGCAGAGCAGAGAGATGACAAAAACCCGTGTCCTCCATGACACCACTTAGCCGGTGGCCCAGTCAACATGGAGGTACACCCAACCTCCAGGCTGCCTCTCTGTCATCTAACAAACGTACCTGCCCTTCAAGCCACTTTTGATTTTCCATTTCTTACAACTGAAGGCATCCTGGCCTATACATCCCTACCTTTGCTTCCTCCCCTGCCTCTTCCTTATAGACGAGGATTGAGTTTGAGTGTTCTTTTCTTGGGATTGCCTGAGTCTGGGTTAGGACCCTGGGCTTCTGCTCATAGTTCTTAAGACACTTTGTCATTGCTGTGTAACAGTCGGTGCCAACTGCTGAAAGATAATTCCAAAAGGGCAGGAACTATTTCTGTCTTGTCAACAGATCACTGTCACCATGCCGGCCACAGAGTGGATGCTTATCAAAGGCTCACTGAAGCAAAAGGCTGCAACGCCTTATGCCAATGTCATCACATTTAGTCTCTCAGGCCCCGCTTCCCTGCCAGGCTCCTGCCTCCACGTGGTTTCACAATGCTGCTTGCCCTCCTTATTGAGTCTGTTCTGGCACGCCCCTCACCCTTTAACCCACCCTCCCAGCTAGTCTTTCTAGGTCCCCTGGCTGTTGACTTTCCTCACCTTCTGCTTGTCCCTATGACATCTGGTCAACTCAGCGCCCCTGCCCTTGCCCTTCCCACGCCTCCCCAACCGGCTTCAGCCTTCAGCTCTTCCCTCCCTCCATCCCTCATGAGGGCCACGGTGATTGTCAATTGCAAGATATGAAATAAACAACAGAATTCGTATGGGTGTTTTACCTCTTCCTTTAAATCTAATAAAGGGACAATAAACTAATGGGGGTCAGCAAGGTTCGGGTATCGGGTGCCTGGAAATTTGTGGAACATTTTATCAAGGAATAGTGGCATTTTTTACATAGCCCAGATGGAAGGTTGAAGACACAGTTGGAAAAAATACCAAAAACAAAAACAAAAACCCCCCAAACCTAAAAGTTAGCTTGCATCTGTCTTACACATGGAAATTGAGAGGCATCTGCACAGCGGCAGGCTGTCAGACAATGTTTGCTGACATGAATGGTGTGAAAACCTGGTGTCCCTTTATTCTGAGTTTGCTATGATGATTGTAATAGACTTATCAGAATGGTGTTGTGAGAACAAATAGCCACTGGATTCCATTTCCATATTTATCTTGAGGAAAATCATATGTGAGAATGTCTGTAATTCCTGCAAAACAGGGAGACTTAAATATTCAGTATCCATGGCTTTATTTTTAGGAGGAAAACTGAAGTTGTTTTAATCATACATTCATTTATGTCAGTAACAATTCTTACCTTTTGTCTAATGCCTTCTGTTTATCAGAGCTTAACTTACATAATTAACTATACGGTTTCTTTGAATTTAACTTTTCATTAGTTACTAAACAAAAGCAAAGTGACTCTTACATTGAACGCCAGCCATCACTGAGTCTCAACAATTAGCAAAAATGATCAGCCCTGGTTCTCTGACACCCCTCCCCCACACTGCTCCCACGTTTTCTTATTTAATTCTCTCAGTGGGAGAGGTACTATGGCCAGCTCCATTGAGAACAGGAAAATGAGGTTCTGAGATATTGAGGAATACCTTGGTTACATAGGGTAAGACAAGGAAAAGCCGGAACTTGAGCAGAAGGCTGAATTTTATCAGCATCATAACTTACACTGCTTCTGAGCAAAGGTACCAGATGTGCGCGCATGCACCGTTCTACCAATGCCTTGAATGAATTAACAAATCAATTAACTAGTGCTTGCTGATCTCTGATTTTATACCCACACCGTGCTAGCTATAAGGTTGGAAAATTTTAAAAAGCAGATTCACTACAAGGTGGGTCTCCCGATGGCAATAATTTTTAAATAGCTTTACTGAGATATAATTTAAATAACGTAAAATTCGCTACTCCAAGTGTGTAATCCAATGAGTGCTAGTGTATTTATAGAGTTGCACTGCTATCGATGCCAGTCATTCTTAACTGTTTAAATCTGCTTTATTCCCAGCACCTGGAAATATTGCCTGAAATATTATGCGCTCAATAAATATTTGTTGAATAAATGAATGAAAAACTTTAAGAAGCTTATTGAATAGTTGGTTAGACAAGATATATATACACAAACAGAAAAGAAGATAGTTTATAATATCATGCCAAATCTATTCATTCATTCATTCATTCAGAAGGTACTTAATGTCTACCATTTCAGGTAGGATTGCTGTTGAAAGATCCATTTTTTTATCCTAGAAGTAACCCAACAAATTCAAAAACCTGATTTGTGTGCTTTATTTGAATACATTCAGTCGTTTAATATCTATGTAAGGAATGTCAGTGTTTTTGACTTTACAGAAATTTCCTGCTTTTGGCAAGAACCAGAGAATACCAGGTACACATTTCTAATACAGGGTCTGAAGTCTCTGTTCTAAAGTAAGAGAACTTGAAGAGACATTATTTGCATCAAGAAAGTGTTTCTAGATACTAGAGTGATGTAGGAAAATGCTTCTAGAAACAGAGGTCAAAGTTTGAAATTTAGGGTCATGAAATATAAATTTTCAGTCACACCCAGAGCTTGAGTTTTCAAAATAATACTTCAGCTCTTAAATGAAATGAGGTATGAATTCTGGAAGCAATTGCTGAATTTCCTACAGAGAAAGTAGTTTTCAAGCTGTATGATAATAATTTTAAATAATATAATCATACGCTAAAGTCAACTATTTCTCCAAAATGTGAGTCAGTGATTGAGGTCATACTACAGCCTAAGTTTTATTGATCTTTGACATTTGAGAAAAGTCTGAGTGTAGTAACTTTGTATTATGTCCCTTTGTTGTGGAATGAATGGTTGTGATGCAAAGCAAAACAGCTTCATCCGAAAGAAGCAGAAAGAGCAAAAAAGAAAAAGAAACCAAACTTTTCTGATTTTTTTAAAGTTTGAAGTTCATTTAGATTAGATTTGGGGTGTTAGTTTGGTTCTAGGCCCGTTAGGGAAGGGCTAAGGGAGGCCCGCATTGTACACTTCCAGTTTAGGCCTCTCAGAAAAACCTAACCATCAAATGTACATTTCCATGGCCTTCTAAATGGATTCACTACAAAAAAACTGTTAAAAAACTATTATGACTAATATTTTTAGATCTTTCTCTCTGTTTCCAGAGTACCAAATGTCTCTGTACATTGTCTGTTTCCATCTGAATCCACTAGTTGTACATTGTACAGGACCACATCCAAACCCTATTTGAGTTGCAGCATCAGAGCCCTGGCTGTGGCGTAGAGCAGAGAAACATGTTTCCACTCAGTTGGAGAACTCTGTTTGTGGGACTCAGCCTGGCAGCAGATGCTCTGAAGTGCCACTTGGATAGCAACACAAAAAAGCTGTGCTGTGGGTGATTGATGATCTGGGTTCCTGGACTGCTGGTCTTGAGGGCAACCGTATCGACCAGGGAAGGGCAGATGCCTAGGAAAGTTTCAGATGAGATACTTTGAAATTGCTAGACTGTGCACAGCTTCCTTTCCCAAGTAACTCCCTGCTCATTTTATGCACTTACTGAGTTGGTATATCTTTACAGAATAGCCACCTTTCCATCCTCAGGTTCTAAAGCCTGGCCTCGCCATCGAGGGAGACTACATGGCGTAATGAGACAAAGCACTGACTTGAAGGCAGATAATAACTGGTTGAGCTTCACTGCTTACTAGCCTGGGCTTTTAGGGAAGTTTCTCAACTGGTATTAAATAGGGATGATAAGAATATCTCTACCCCAGGGTTTTGAAAGCCATAAATGAGATAATAATTAAGGTGCTGAGTGAACAGTCTGGCATATAGTAAGCACATAACAAATGAAGCCTGTATCTTATTATTATCGCATTCATGTTCTCATCACAAAGATGGATGCTACAATGGGACCCTCAGTGTCCCAGTCCGCATCCGGATAATGGCACTCAATTCAATTCAATCCATTTTTCAAAAACACAGGCTGAAGTGCTTAAAAAGTGAATATACCTAGTTTCTGGCTTGAAAAAAAAGACACAAAATTTTGTGTGCAAGACCAGCACACCCGTAGTTAGCCACAGTGTGAAGCAAAATATAATTAAGTGGCTTACCTTTCCTAGTCGAAGTATGGTACATGGACCAGCAGCTGCAGCATGATCTGGGAGCTTGTGAAAGATAAAGGCTCTCAGTTCCCACACCACGTCTCCTGAGTGAGACCCTATATTTTAGCAAAATCCCCATTTGAATCATTTGTATGATAGGCACACAGAAGTTTGAGCGGCAATGGTCTAATGTGCTACAAACGAAGTCCAATGCGACAGTTGTACTGATGGGAGGACTGGACGTCTTGCAGATGCAGTCTGATTTCTGTTGGGTCTTGAAGGATGACAGATTTCAAAGGACAGAAGGTACCTTCTAGGATGGGGATATAGTGAAAACAAAGGCGTGAAGGTATAAAATTTTGTTTCTCCCTACAAAATGTATGATGTCTAGAGCGAAACCATTAATAGTTTCACAAACTGTGGAGAATATGGAATGAAGTGGTGGGAGATGAGGCTAAAAGGTTTAGTGGGTAACAAAATGGTGACATGTCTTTAATGCCATGGTGTGGAGTGTGGTGTCCTTCTATCAAATGAGACTCCAGAGCTCAGATATTTTGGAACAAGAGGCATGCCATAGCAATGGGGTCAAGGATGGCTTGTGCGACAGCGGAGACGACGCGGTGGAAGACCGAGAAGGCAACCGAGACTGGGTCACCTGCGAAGGAGCAGATTAGAAGGAAGATAAGTAACTCAGTTTGAATATATTTGGTTTGAGACATCTGAGGGGCAACCATGTAGAGGCGCACACAGAGGCATTTTGGGCTGAGAGGAACGGTTAAGGCAGAGATGTGGATTTGGGGGCAATTCTATATACATGTAAATTGAAATTACGGCAGTGTATGGAATCACCTAAATAATGAGTGCAGTGTAAGGAAGAGAAGAAACCAGACAAAACATTGGAGATGATTTAATACATGAGTGAGCGGAGGAATGCCAATACTCATTAACCGTAGAACACCCTTTATGAACACTTAGAACACACCTTCCTCCACTCTGCAGTGTTAGTTTTCTTCTTTAAAATTGCTTTTGATACTAACGAAAAACTGCCTCAAAATCTCCAGGGACTTTTCCGGGCTCTGCACTTTGCTAGGAAGGGCTTTAAGCTCCGGCTGTCCGCAGCTCTCCGATGGCAGGCAACGGGGATAACCGCCCCGGAGCCTCAGTACTTAACTGTTGGTTAACTTTCTTTTGCTGTTTGTGTAGACCCTTACGCTTCACTTTGTCTCCGAAATAGCCTAAGCATGTGAATCATTTGTGTATATATGGCGCTCTTCTGTTCATATGACGATGTCCAATCAAACTTTCTTCTTTATTTCCCAAAATTACCCGGTGAGGGAAGTTTGCTTTTTATCCCCATTTCCCAGATAAGGCAACTGAGGCTCAGTGATTCCCCCCCCCCCCCAAGATCTCATAGTTAGAGTGTGGTCCAGCCCAGAGTTTTAGATTCTAAATTCTGTGCTGTTTTTCCATTGTGTACTCTTGCCCTTCACCTGTTAATAGACCGTCCACATGTGTAAGCTCAGTGTGGTAGTGCATTCGGGCTGCTGTAACAGAATACCATGATCTAGGTGGCTTATGAACAACCAAGATTTATTTCCCACCATACTGGAGGCTGGGAAGTCCAAGATCAAGGTGCAGGCAGATTTGGAGAACCTATTTCTTGGTTCAGAGACAACCATCTCGCTGTAATGTCATGGTGGAAGGGGTGAAGGATGTTTCTGGGGTCTCATAAAAGAGCACTAATCTCATTCATGAGGGCTACGTTCTTATGATGACCTAATCACCTCCAAAGGCTCCACCTGCTAAGACCATCACTTTGGTAACCAAGTTTCAACGTATGAATTTTAAGGAGATGCAAACAATAGAACCATACTCAGTTAGAGGGTTTATTTCCTTCAGATCAAAATTAATGGTCCAGTCAGATCATCTGCTGGAAACTGAAAAATAAATATATTAATTTCTTCCCTGGCTCTGGAGGAGAACTGTAGATCTTAAGTTGAGATGTTACCCCTGCCGTTACTGGACTCTTTCTCTCTGGGGCTACATCAAGGGCATCTCTGTTGATTTGCATATGGCAACCACACGAGGTAAATTGCTAATTGGAAGCAGCGGTGCATAGAAAGTTATTTTTATTCCCAAACTATATTATAATAAAAAATAAGTGAAAACTTTGCTTAGTCAGGATGTCAGAACAAGGCTTGCTTCTCATTAGAAACCATGCATTTGTCAACTAAGGGAACACACAGCCTCAGGGGTTATCTGAAGAGCTGGGTGTCATCCAGATGCCTTTAGTGATGATGAGAAGTGTCACGCCAATGGTGGACTGGCCAAAAAATCTGCTTATTAAGAAAAGAAGTAATATCTGTAGGGGTTATTTTGAGGCACATTATGAGATTTGTCTTAACCTTCATACTTTTTCTTTTTATTCAAAATATTTTTTTCTACAACTTACTTTTTGATGATTTTACCAAAAGAACTGACTGAGTACAAGGCTGTATCTGTCCAACTATTTTAAAAATATAATACACACATACATGGGAGAGAAATCTTATAGGAAACATACAGTTTTGTGTAAAATTACAATGTCCTTTTTATACAAAGTGTTCCATAAGAAGTAATCTGGTGGTGGCGATGAAACAGAACTGTACAAATACATTTTAAATACTCATTACGGATCAAGAGTTAGTTTCAATATTTTATAAAACAGTATTCTTCCTTCATCTGAGAGTGTACAGCATCATCATAATATATTATGATTATCATATTATATGATTACCACATCAAGCCTTGGGAGGTAAGCATTATTACCCTTCCTCTGAAGGTAGGTTCAGAGACACTGAGTAACTCAGCTGAGATCACCAGCTCTGAAGCAAGTGATGAAACAGAATAAGGGCCACAGACTGTTGGGCTCCCAAGTCCTCCCCTGTACCCACCACTCCTGCTTCTTCGCTCAAGATTTCATCCCACCAGCCGGAACCAGAAACTTCCCCAGGACTCTCTTCTCTGTTTTGTTCCGTTCTCAAACAGGTAAACTGAAACCAGTGATTAGTGTTAAGTTAGTTTAGAGTCTAGACACCTGAGCAAATGTTTCCAAGCCTCCTTTCACAAGCCACAGGCTGGGACTCCTGAAAATTCTGTCTGTTTGCCCTTTGGCAGCATGGACTAGTCCTATTCCCAGAACTCCAAACATGACTGGATTTCCAGGATAAATATCATGACAAGGTCAAGCTCCAGTGGCCCCAGCAGGCCCACGACAAAGCTTCTGGGGGCAGCTGGACCTAATTCTGTGAGTGAAGGAAAGTCGGGAAAACTTGCAGTAGGAGTAAAACACCCTCCCAAGGAGTGATCCGACAAGAGGACTAATGAAGCTGGTTAAGTCCTCTCACCATGTTGACTTTTAAGGTTGCAATGGCTGAACAAGATACAGGGACCAATGCTTGTTATCAGTTACATCCACCCCCACAGATGAGCCAGACCCAGTTTGGACATCCAGTGGTCACCCAAAGGAAGGAAGGGATGTGGCTGAGGAGTCACAGGAAATGGCCTTTTGACCTAGATACCAGCTCCGAAATTAGGGTCTTAGTTCTTAATCCTGCTATATTTATATGTGTGTGATAAATTTTATATTTACACCATACATATATGTATGTATATATATTTTTTAAAAAAATTAATTTTATTACAGGTATTTTTCTCTTTTATACCTGTTTCTTCATTTGTGTAGAAATATATTGCAAATAAATACATACACACACACCCAGATATTTACTCATGGAGTGGAAGCCATCTTAGAAACCAACCCATTCCTCTCATTTCACTCATGAACAAAGTAGATCCCAAAAAAGCGTGATCAAGTCACCGAGATCACAGAGTTAGATGCAGATTTTGCTAGACGTATGCGGAGTTCCTTATCTGCGCCTGCGCCCAGGCTCTGGAATCAGGCAGAATCCAGGATGGAATACCAGCTCAATCCGTTATCCGCTACCCAGTCTGGAGTGCAGGTTCCTTGTTTACAAAATGTATCTTAAATGTAGCAGCGTAAAGTGAAGTCATTCATGACGGGCACAAGCCTGCTACATAGAAGCTGCTCGCTGCAGAGTCCCCTTCTCTCATCTTTAATTGTCCACTGCTATGCGATACACATCTTCCTCTAAATTTACTGATGGGTTAATTAATTTGATTGAACATTTATGCCCACCTTATTTTCAAAATTATTTGCAGCAAGGGGTTGTTGGCTAGAGAGACAGACATGGATTTTGAGTAACCCAGAGTTGACAGCCATAACCTAGAGTGAACCCATGATTTGCGGGTGTCAACGTCGCTTTTAGTTTTCCGCACTGCATGGGGCTGCATTTCCGGGTAAGGGTCTTATCTATGAATAAGCATTGCTTTTCCTGGGGCACTCATACAAAGATCAGTGTAATGTGGAAAAAAACCAAACCCTCAAAGCATGCAGTTCTCATTTGTTGTTATAAATCCTGTTCTCAGAATTTATTTCACTCTCAATCTGCCCTAATAATTCATCTCCTTATTTCAAAGACAGTAAATCGTAAATAAGTATTTCCATCTATTGTACAACGTCACAAATTTGCTTAAAGGAGGAGGGGTGGCTCTGTTTTAGAGCTCATTTTGCTGGTTCTCATCTAAGGAATTTCAAATCAAACAAATTTTCATAAAGATGGCTGTGTGCTGTTCCTTGATGCTTGTCTCAGTTAGACTTCTTGAAAGGAAAGATCCCAAATACGCGTGCGCACAGAGAGAGCCTGGGCAGAAATAACTGACCTAGCTCCTCAGGGCGAAATTAAGAAATCAAACGAGTGGACAGTATGGAAACATGAGAGGCTGGGGATTCCAGATGGCCTGTGATTTGAATCAATTTTTAAATTCCACTTCTGAGCAGGTGAAGGCTGCTCTTCTAGCCCTCGGTTCTTCCTTTTGTCTTGTCTTTCATTTTAGGCAACACGTTTAAAAAAAGTGTCCCTTTCAGGCACTGGGCTACTCATTACAGTTACAGAAATAGATATTCCAGCTTTCAAAGTAGCTAAAGGCCAGCAGGAAAGGAAGGAAAAAAACCCTCAGAACCATAAGCCAGAAGGGTGAGTCCACACTTGCCTCACAAAATGAACTGCTGAAATAAATTTAGTCTCTCAGATAGAATTTCTGGTGGGAAGAGACTGTCGTGACCAGCTGGCAAGAATGTTCTGGTTTCCTTGGTAATCATATTTTTTTTTAAATAAATGAATAGATTGACATGTTGGTATCTAAGTAAGTCTCTTGGAGTTTGAAGAGTCATTTCCTAAGATACGAATGCCCCAGGGAGAAATGACAAAACCACAGGGCTGAGTGTGCCCTTCTGAAACAGGGCGCTGACCGAGGTGGAGGCACCCACCTTGAGGTTCAGCATAAGGTGTTCGCCTCCAGTACCACGTCCTTGTCGCTAGTGAAAAATAGGATAAGTAGTATTTGGGGCTGTCAAGGATGCTTTGAGGTAAGTCTCCAGTTGGAGTAACATTTGGGCAGAGAGAAAAAGCAGGGAACATTCGTTAATTCCCTACTACATCACTCCACGTGCCCAGCTTACAGCAGCTGTCAACTGCCCCAAATCACACATTCAGTAGAGGGCAGGTCTGAAATTTGAATCCGGATGCACATTCTGCCTCTTTTTCTCCCCAAGAATATTATTAGTTGATGTATCAAGATTTATAAAGTTCGTTAGGCTTTTTAGCATTTCATTTCCATATCTAAGTCATCCTAGAAAATCATCAGAGATGTGCCCAGAAGGCATCAAGAATGTTTATTTGTGTGTTATTTATACTAAAAAGTGGAAACGAACAAAATCAGCAAAGGGAAACGTGGTTAAATAAACCATAATGCAACTGTATGATGGAGCATTATACAAAAAATTGAAACCAACATTTGGTGACAGGAAACGTTGCATGATATAATGCTCAATACAAAAGTAGAATACAAAATTGTCAAGTTATTCCACTACTGCCTTTAAAATGTACAGAAAATATACTAGCGAGAAAGAAGGGCTCATCTCTGGATAATAAACGTAAGAATTAATTTAATTTCTTTTTTGCTTTTCAGTAATTTTCAAATTTTTCCAACATTGAACATGCACTATTTTTATTTTATGGTGATAAAATATTTGTAAAATAATTGTATGAATCTGGGCACTTCACGCGGCCATTTCAAGGTTTCAAAGGGTTTTCATAGGTGTGACATTTCTCATAGAGTTGCCTAGACAGTTATCGCTACTCATCTTCACAGACGAGGAAACTGACGTTCAGAGAGATCAAAAGGAACTTGGAGGACTTGAACTCTGGTGGCCTCTCATGGTCCTTCCTGACAATCATGCCGTCTCTCTTTGAAGAGCCTGTATGATTGGACGATTAATTCCGAATATCCTAAAATCTCTCCTATGCAGCCTCCCCTCAGCCTGCCTCCCCTACTTTTTTGTTTCTAAGGAAACATTCCAAGAATGATGGTAACTGGCTCCCCATGCCGACATGCCCCCATTTACCTTCTCTGCTGAAGCATTGTTTTCCAATCTGTAGGCCATTTATGAACAAAGAGTAAACAGCACTGCTCTGGTTGTGGTCACCAAAGCCTGGTCTATGTGTGAGTCTCAGAGTTAAGCCTGTGAGGCTTGAAGTGGGGTCTTTAAGGCTGAAGCCCCACAGGCACAGTTTGCAGATTTTTCTAATCTGAAAATTCCAGAGAGCTTATTGACAGCTTGAGCTGCTTTCTCTTTTTAATGTTTACCTTCTTTTATTATTCTAAAGTTAACCTATTTTAAAAGGAGTACTTCATATGATCTATGAGCCAAGGCTTAGCATCACTAGACAGGCTTCAACAAATGAATTGAATGATATCCAATCACTGTTCAGTTGTTCAAATGATCTAAGCGATTAGTGGGCTCCACGAAGGCCAGTAATTACTTGGATATTCAGCTTCCTCCTTTTTTTTTTTTCTCCAACCAGAAGATATGGAAACAAAGCCCCAGACTCCTTCCCTGTGATGGAAAATGAAGCTAACTTACCCGATTAATGTCAATGCTAGGTCAAAATTTGAGTTTTTGCTATAGCGTAATGTCTAAGTTTGTCTAGTGAAAGATTAATTAAGCAACTCTAGTCTCTGGCTCTAAACTAGAAAGGAAATAAAGAGATGGGGTTTTCTGGGTTTTTTTTTTGGTGGGGGGAGGTCATTAGGTCTATTTGTTTATTACATATTAGTTTTTTGTTGTTGTTGTTGTTGTTGTTGTTTTTAGTGGCAGTACTGGGGATTGAACCCAGGACCTTAAGCATACTAAGCCTGTGCTTTTACCACTTGAACTATACCCTCCCCACACAAGATGAGTTTTTTTTTTTTTTAATATGATGCAAAACATCATTAATGTTTTCCTGTTAATTTCCCCTAGAGATCAAAATTTATGTGATGAAATGCACTGTGGCACATGGAGTCAGTGCCATCAGCCAGGCTGCTTTTGTGAAAAGCATGGTAAAAATGTGAAATATGAACTAGCTATTGTGTTCCTGATAACACGGGCCTTTAGGCAGATAAATCTGAATTTTAGAAAGGACCTGTATCTTAGCTGAGGATACTATAACTAAATATCATAGCCTGGGTGGTTTAAACAATAGAAAATTATTTCTCAGAGTTCTGGACCAAGATCAAGGCTCTGGCAGGTTTTGGTTCCTGGTGAGAGCCCACTTCCTGGCTTGCAGACGGTTGCTTTCTCACTCCATCAGTGCATGCGCGTGGTGGGTTGCAAATCCCACCATGAAGGATCTGCCCCCTTGACCTGTTGAACGTTCCTCACATCTCAAAGACCCCATCTCCAAATACCGTCACGCTGGGGGGTAAGACTTCAGTGCACGCCTTTGGGGTGGCACAAATATTCATTCTGTAACAATCAAGAGCTAACCAGATGCCCAAGAGCTGGTAAATCCTAGGAAACAGCAGAAGAAAGGAGAATGCTTCTTTCAGTTGAATGGAGACGAGCGCAGCACCTGCTCCTGCTTCCCTGCTGGTGCGAGGGAAATAGATTGCGCTTGTTCTGCAAAGCAAGACGGATGCTTGCTGCACTGCTGCTTTCCAGCTCAGAGATCTGCTTCCTACAGCCAGCTGAGCCCCGTGGCCTTTAGCGCCTGTCAAAAGACGGTACCTAGGTCCTGACAAAGGCGCAGGAGAGCAAGCAAAGGAGGACAACCACGAAGTGAATTGTCAAGAATAAATTAAGATCTGTTGTCAGTCCCAGAACTAACTCCTGGGTATCCTTTAGCCTTCAAGAAGTCATGAATGATATTCATTTGTATTCTCTGTAGCAACAGAGCTAGCTCCCCTATCACAGGAATTTGGAACAGCTCCATAAAGTTTATTGTTTTAACTTTTAAGCAAATTTAATTATTTTTTTTTTTACCACTGAAAGCAGTCTAATAAATCTGGAGTTAGTTAAAACAGTTTGCACATTCTCTTCTGTGAAAGAAGCAAGCAGTAGCATTTAAACTAGTAAGACATTTGAGGTTTTTTTGTTTGTTTATTTATTTATTTTTTTTTAGCACATCTTATTTATGAAGAAAGGCATTGAGTATTATCTCTCGTTAGATAATTTGTGCTTTGATCAGGCTAACTTCAAGGATATGATCCCTCCTGGCAAATGAATCTGACTTGCTCCATTTTCCTCTGAAAATGCTGAGGATGCAAGTATACTTTCCTCTGCTTGTCAATGCTAATCTGAGTTAAGTTTGGAAAACAAGCGTTCATCTTCGTGTTGTAGCACTCCTCAGTGGATATGCTGTGATTACAAGTTCAAGTCATACCTTATTTCAAATGAAAACAGGATGTGGATATTGAGTATCTGTAAGGTGAAAATGTTTCCCCAGCAGTGCTGGAAGAAACCAGATCAGCGGAAAATGGTGCCAACTATATACCTCATGAGAAAAAGTGCAATACTCTAAACATGTCCCCCTCAACATTCATATGTTGAAACCTGATCTCTAATTTAGTGGTTTTTGGATGTGGGGTATTTGGGGAGGTGATTAGATTATGGGGGTGGGGCCCTTGTGAATGGGATTAGTGTCCTTATAAGAGGGCCCCTCCCCTCTCCCACTGGTGAGATCACAGGGACAAAACAGGCATCTATGAATTGGGAAGCAGCTCTCACCAGACAGCAAATCTGCCGGCACCTTGACCTTGGACTTCCCAGACTCCAGAACTCTGAGAAATAAATGTATGTTGTTTAACAGCCACACAGTCCGTGGCACTTCTGTTTACTTTACTCCCGTAGTATTTCTGTTATAGCAGCCCAAATAGACGAAGACAGAGGGGAAGATTTTATAAACGATATCATTATGAGCCGTGAAAACTGAACCTGCATCAGGGGTTCTCTCTTTCGGTTGCAAGTTAGTATCACTTGGGGAAAATCTCAATGCCCGTGTGGCAGCACAACAATTAACCTGAATCTTTGCGGGTGGGATCCAGCCATCCTAGCAGACGACTCCCAGCACAAGCAAAGTTGAGAATTACTGCACCATTACAGTTTGTCGCTTTAAGTTCCTTTGCAGCAATGAGTCCTGCTGACATGTCTGTAAATATAAGCGATGATGGATACATAGTTGACTGAAACTAGACAATTCCTCCAGCAGATTTTCCTCCTTAAAAGTTTAATCTTCCTTCCTTAAAACGTTTAACCTTATGACACAAAAGGTGAAAATGTGTAGATAATTATCAAGGTAAAGTCTACTCAAATTCTGGGATAAAGCAATTAATTATTACTTAAGCATGAATTTTAATTTCTCATAGACTTCCTGAAGTTAGGGGAGCATGGAATTAAAGCTTAACTTTAGTTTTAATTCTATAATACTGCTATCAAATTTTAACATATGTACTATGTGGTTATTTTCTCTGGAACAGCACATATTTCAGGGAATTATAGTAGGATTCATTAACTCAGCAGGTAATTCACCGAGTCGGTATGATGCACCGCCTCTGTTCTAGGCACTGTAATTGCCACGGTGAACTAGGCCAGGTTTCTACACTGATGGAGCTAATATTCAAGTTGGAAGAGATGCAGATCATTAGCATCTCTGGCCTGCTGCGCACTCTTGCACAGTGATTCTCAAAATTGACCATGCGTGAGCATCACCTGGGGTGCTTGTTAAAATGTGGATCTCTGGATTCTACTCCCAGAACCAGAGTTGTAGGTGGCATTTTAATAGGCACCCCTGGTAATTCTGATGCAGATGGTCCATTTGTCACTTTGAGGAACACTAGCCTAGCACGCTTGTCAGTTCCATTGATTTACAAGGAACACCACCATGGCAGGAGGCTTATTCAGGGCTCATGTAATAGTACACTTAGGTAGAAAGATAAAATCTTGCAAGGATGCTTGCTCATTATAGATGAATGGCAGCTGCCAGGAATTACTTCTTTGCTTTTAGAACAGAAAATATAACTGCTACCAGTAAGCAGTCCTAGGTGAAAATTTGACCTACTCAGATTAGTTTCTATTTATCTCAAGGGAGTTATTCAATTTATCTAGATCACCTCAAAATGTGTAAAAGAATTTCTGAGAAAATATAAATTGTGGTATGAGATTTGGATTTAGCCCCAACGCACACACTATGGGTGGAGGTCGGTAGACCTGGGAAATATAAGCCCAGGGTTCTACTTAACCCCTTCTTACAATTTTGCAGTGACTTTGGTCAATTCACTTCATTTTGCTAAGCTTCACTCAATCAAAGTTTGATTAGATGGTTCTGTAGGTTCCGTATAACTAAGAATGTCTTAGGACCGGCCAACCTTGACAGAAACTAACACAAATCTGCAGATCATGTATAGCTAAAATTTTTTTAAAAATGTATATTTTAGCTCAGTAAAAACACCCACGGAGTATCGGAATTATAATAGATGCCCGTATGTTTGTCAGTGTTTCCCACACCCACATATGCGGCAATAGGAGAAAGACTACGGCGGCTATGGACGTTACCTAAACACTCGATAGTCAGTGATCAATAGAACTTATAAAACTAGTCATTTAGTCAACTGAACAATCTATCCCCTCTCAGGGTGACCAACTGTCCTAGTTTGTATGAAACTAAAGGTTTTCCTAGGACAGAGGACTTCCCACGCTAAAACCAGGAAGAACTCGTCACCCTACTCATTATTCCTCAGGTATTTGGGGCGAATCTGCTGTGAGCTCATAGTCTAGCTCAGAAGACAGAAGCAGCACATGCAGAAATAGCATGGAAGAAGAACTCTGTGCTGAACTGGGTGATGCTGGCTCCAAGCTCAGTGAGAATTCCGGGAAAGGAGGTCAGTGTGGGCTGCCGTTACCGTAGAGTTTTATAAATTAGGTGGGACAGGGTCCAAGTTTGGTGACTTGCAATCCTGCCTTCTGCTTTACAAGAAATGCTGTCAACCTTCGTATGCTCAGAAATCAGAAAATGACCTAGAATATGCACTTCAAACTTCACAGGAAGGGGCAAAGAATCACAGGTTAGTTTAAAACTAATTTTTTTTTTTTTTGGTGGGGGTAGGTAATTAGGTTTATTTATTTATTTATTTAATTTTTTTCTTTTAAATGGAAGTACTGAGGGTTGAACCCAGGACTTCATGGAGCTAAGCATGAGCTCTACCACTGAGCTCTAGCCTCCCCACCAAAACTGATTTTTAAAGTTGATTTAAAAACTTCATTTGTCTGTTTAACCTATTAATATTTATTTATTCTTACAATAATAGATGCTGAAGAAACAAAAATGAATTAAAAAGTTCCTGCCCTGGATGTGTTTACTGTGTAGTGAGGCATATGTACAGTAATGTGTAAAAGTGGTAAATTAAACTCTATGTGAGAAGAATGGTGATAGACTTATTCACAGAGAGTTGTGGGCACACCAAAGAGAGAAATATGTGAAAGAAGAAATGGCATTTAGTAACTCACCCTGTCTTTTCTATATGTAATATCAAAATTTGTCATTGGCCATCCTTAGCTTTAGGGTAGCCAAATGAAGTAGGCTGATTAAAAATACTTTGTAGTGAAATATTCATTTAATGAGAAAAAAAGGAAATCATAGTGCATGTTTCCAAGTCTACGAATTTGCTTTTCAGTGTGTTATAGACACCCACTGTGCCGACCTCAAGGCAAACTTGAACAAAGGCAGACAAAGTCATCAAAGAACAACGTGGAGAAGACTGCAGATGCACAGGACATCCACCTGGCCCAAACCTGGGCTTTGGAATCTCCTCATTTTGTGGGGCTTGAGGTATTTAGGTAGAAGTTAGGTAGGAAAGTGGGCAAGCTTTTACATTTCATTAGTAAGTTAAACCACAGAAAGAAATTCATAAAGAATGCTAGATCTTCATGAATTAGAATTGCTGTTGCTGACAATTGAGAGAGAAAGAGAGAGAGAGGACTTAAGTATCCAGCGCAGTATGTATGTGCTAGTGTTAGAGTCTTTAAAAATGAATAATTTGGGGGGAGGGTGTAGCTTAAGTGGTACAGTGCATGCTTAGCATGCACCAGGTCCTGGGTTCCATCCCCTGTACCTCTTCTAAAAATAAATAAACTTAATTACTTCCCCTACCAAAATAAAATAAATAATGCAGTGATAAGTAAATAAATTTTTTAAAATGATTAATTTAAGATCTGGTTGGGCCCAACAAAGGAATTCATGGCTAGTTCAACTGCCAGCTATGCAAAATACTGTGTTAATGGGTATAAAGGAGGTAAATAAGGGGATAAAAAGAATCAAATGAACATTGAGTATGGAGTCAACTAGCCTCATAACTCAAAAGGTAGGATGAGCAACTGAGGTTGGGGACCAAGAGAGTATGGTAGATGGAAAGCTCATGAAAATTGAATCTTACCAACATGGACAGTATTTTTGATAATAAATGGCCACTCTGACATTATCCTTAAGTTGATTTAAAAAAAACACCCAACGCTGGCATGATCTTTGATCACATCAGCTCGGGGAGCATGAATACATCACACGAACAGGCAGGCAGGATGAGACTGCACACTGTGAAAGGTGGAGGGAGCGCAACCCTCTCCCCACGAGAGAGATAAGCCCCTTTTAGCTTCCAGAGGGGACCGAGATCCCGGCCTGACTCTGTCTTCAGTATAGACTGCCCACCTGACATCCAGGCATTTGTCCTCCTGTCTGGGACAATTAACCATTTGCATTCTGAAGAAGAGGAAGATGAGAGAGGGCAGTGATCACTTTCTCAGCTGCTCCAAAAGCCTGTGAAATGCCCCCCTTGTGTGGGTTTTTCTAGCCTAAGGGAGCCAACTCTGAAAAAATAGCATGATCAAGGCAAGATGTTACTGCATCAAGCATTTAAATGACATTTCTTAACAACTGGCTTTTGGGATATATCCCTTGATTCCAGCCTTGTACGCAACTTGATTTGTGACCTCCAGGTGAGTCGTGCTGATCCCCAGGGCTAACTGTCTCCTTCCTACCTGGATGTGCATGCCTGGGAGTGGTATTCTATGCGCTGCACTCTGCAAGTTCGGGGGTCTGACAGTGTGGGGTCAAATCCTGTCCCTGCCACTTATTAGCTCTGTCACACTGGACAAATTATTCAACCTTTCTAACTTTGTTTTGTCTTGGGAATATCAGTCACAGAGGACTGAAATAAGGATTGAAGAAGATTATGCATGCAAAGCCCTTACCTTAATGCCTGACATTGCTATTTTTCCCATGCCCCCAGCACAGGCAGCCCGGATTCATAAATATCTGATTTACTGTGCCCTGTACGTGGGTAGAGGATGAAGCCATTATGAAGGCTCCCAGAACCTGCTGCCAAGGCCAGACACCCCACTGTCCCAGCTAAACCCTCCACGGCTTCCATACCAGTTACTCAGTGGAAGCACAATTCAGTTAACGTATTGGACATCTCGTTCTTGTGTCTTCTGTCTGCCCACTTCAATTTCACACAATTACAGATCAGAATACTCTGGATTAAGGCTTCTGAGATCTACATGCTTGGAAGACTGCCTTGGAATAAGGCTCCTGGTGTAGCTCCTGGGAGCCAAATATGGACATTAGGCAGGGTGACCACGGGCCAGCTTGTAGAGTAATGGTCAGAGCTAAAGGACATTGTGGGCCCAGCCGCTGGTAAGTAACAATTCAATTATGTCCCCAAAAGGACTTCCCAAACCCAAGGGGCCGTTATTCCAGTCAAAGTGTCTTGCTTTAAATTTGGGGGCAAGCCAGTGTCTCTTTTACCAGCATTTCCTGGGTCTTTTATATTTCTTTGGGAAAAAAACAAAACAAAACAAAACTGTAAAAATCTCTTCATTGGTTCGGTCCCCTAGCTTCCTGTGTTTGCATAAACATGTCAATCAGTTCAGAATCCTCTGTTTATACCTTTCATTTGGTCAGAAAGATAAAGGATATGAAGAGAGTCTCCTCCCCCCCCCCCCCCCGCCAACCGTCTCCCTGTGTCTGAGTTCCAAGCCACAGTGGCTGACAACAGGGAATCTTACCCGTTCTAGTCATTTGCGCTGTGTAGATCTAAAACTATTTAAGTTATAACAGCATTCCCTGGGCCTTCTGCACAAATAATTCATGTTTGCAGCCAAACCCACAGACACTGCAGTGTGGTGTTATAGACTTCAAGTCTACAGGAGGCACTAAATTCTGTACCAGCCCTTCAGGGGCTGAAAGCCATTGCTCAGCCCTTTGCAGAGAGACTGATTTAATTAAGATGTTTTATGGCTGCATTTACACTTTTAGATGTAGGGATTTAAACCTCTAATATTAAATAATTCTGTCTTTAGAAGCATAATTTTCTCAAAACACCGACCGGCAGGTTTTCACTGATGCAAAATACTCCAGCATGGAGAGCCGTCTCCTTGGCTGCCAGGCTTCACTTCGTCTCAGTAAATTAGCAGAGTGTAAACGAGCCTGGGTCCATGGAACAGCTCCTCTCTGACGGCTCCTCCTAACTTTGCCTCAAACCCTTCAGGGCTCACATATTCGACGCTACAGTTTCAACTTAAAGTACATTTGCAGGAAAAATGACAGCGCCTTTTATTTATTTATTTATTTATTTATTTATTTATTTATTTATTTATTTATTTATTTATTTATTTAAATCAGAGTGCCTAGAAATGCTCACAAGACATTTTGACAAGTTGTAGGCTGACTTTCTTTTTTTCAGGGACATTTGCTTTGAAATAGTTAAAAAAAATAATTGGACAGGAATGTGCTATCTTAGGTGAGGGTTGGCATCACAGAGCTTGGGGGCTACTGGAAGGAAGACCCTGGAGGTAATTGTCAGTGCCAAAAAAATATAGGTGGACTCATCCTGGCCTAATTTGACCCTGGTCCCACCCTACTAGAGCCAGGTTTCTGATTGTGACTCTAAAAGGCACTGTTGAGGTAAGAAAGGATGACGGGCTGTCACAGAGCTAAAAATAAATAAATAAATAACCCTAGACTAGGGAATTGGGACCTGGTTTGATTCCCAGTTATGACACGGTGTGGCCTTGGACAAGTCATCATTGCTAACAACAGCTTCCTCTGGGCTTCAGCACAGAGAGGTTTCACGTTGCAGCAATGCTCAGGGCTATTGTTGTAGCCCTGTTCCTCACACGTCGACTAAAGAAATCACACAGAAGCAAGTATGAGCTGGTTTCTCACAGAGATAACTTTGAAGCCAAGCATATATATATATATTTAATTGAAGTATAGTCAGTTTACAATGTTGTGTCAATTTCTGGTGTACAGCATAATGTTTCAATCATACATATACATGCATATATTCATTTTCATATTCTTTTTCATTATAGGTTACTACAAGATATTGAAGAGTTCCCTGTGCTCTACAGAAGAGAGTTGTGCGTCTATTTTATATACAGTAATTAATATTTGCAAATCTCAAACTCCCGATTTATCCCTTCCCACTGCCTTTCCCCTAGTTAACCATATGTTTGTTTACTATGTCTGTGAGTCTGTTTCTGTTTTGTAGATAAGTTCATTAGTGTCTTCTTTTTCTTTTTTTTAGATTCAACACATGAGTGATATCATATGGTGTTTTTCTTTCTCTTTCTGGCTTACTTCATTTAGAATGACGTTATCCAGTTCCATCCATGTTGCTGCAAATGGCATTATTTTCTTATTTTTTATGGCTGAGTAGTGTTCCATTGTATAAATATACCACAGCTTCTTTATCCAGTCATCTGTCGATGGACATTTAAAAGGAAGTAATTCTTTTTTTTTTAAATGTCATATTTTATTTTATTTTTTCAAGTGGTAGTTTCTTTTTGTTGTATTTTTTCTCATGGGGAGGAAGGTAATTAGATTTATTTATTTATTTATTATTTTAATGGAGGTACTGGGGATTGAACTCAGGACCTCACACATGCTAAGCACGTCACTCCACAGTCTACCACTGAGCTATATCTTCCCCTCACATTTATTTTTTAAAATTAAATTACTTGCAAACTTTGTTACTTTGTTAGTATCGAATGACTTTTGACACTCCCAAGGTTGATGGCAATTAACCAGTGTACCCTAACCCTGTGGCTGCAAACTCTCTGGACTGAGCTCCCCTTCCTGGGCTTGTTGCCTTCCTGTGGGTGGGAGAGGGGAGATTTCGCTAAGAGATACTTTGCTGGAAAAGTTTGACTAAAAAAGTGAAAACTGAACTCTCATCTGTAAAGGGTAATCAATAATAAGACTGTTTCCTCAAGGGTTTGTTGTAAGGAGCAATAAAATGCAACTGAATGTATAGTGTTTTTTATGAACTGAATGAAAGAAGGGTCTATGCTGGTTGGAGACACCAGAGAGAGATCATGGAGGGATGCATGCAACGTTGCAAGATGGAGTGGGGGAGGCTCTTGTTGTGCAGAGACCTGCACCCACAGTTGCTGAAAATCCCCAAGAGAGCTTGGCATGTTGTAAGTGACCCACAAGTATTTGCTGAATGTATGAATGAGTGAATGAATGAAGGAACAGTGCTGCACAGCAGGATTCTTGATGATGAGATTCAAAATGATGGGGTGCACGGAAACACCTATTCCAGCCTAGAGATCTGGTGCACATACTCGATCTGAGAGGGGACAGTTCCAGTGGCTGGCATGCAGGTGACCAGTCTTAGAACTAGGAAATATAGTATAAAGAGGAGGAGCTAGGGATCTTGTCTCAGGTTGCCTGGGTCCCCATCTCATGTCTGTCATGAGCTATCGGAGATGTTTGTCAGTGTGTCTTCCACTTCTGTGCCTTAGTTTCCTCATCTGAGATATGGGGAAGAGGGCGATGCTGAAGGTGATGGTGATGGTGGTGATAACTACCTCATAGTGGTCTAAGTTTAAATGAGTCAGTGCATGCTAAACACTAAGTATGCTTAGACCATAGTAAGTTCTCAATAAATATTAGTTACTACATTTGGTACATTTGGACAATGAAAGATCATTGGGACTTGATTATTTTCAGTGTATTTATAAATTTTTATATATATACTATTTATGGAAAGTTTGCTGAGAGCTTGAGTGGGAGGTCGAGTCCCCAGAAATAAAAATGCTCAGTATTTGAAGTCAGAAAAACAAGACGAACATGCTTTGTTTCTTCCTGAGGACAGTCAGACAAGTCATTTACCCTTTTTGAGGCCCCATTCCTAATGTTTTAAATGGATAGTGTGTTAGTCAGTTCCTGCTGCTGTAACAAAAATACCATAGCTTGGATGGCTGACACAGCAGAAGTTTACTTCTCACTATTTTGAAGGCTGGGAAGTTCAAGGTCAAGGTGCTCACCAGTGCGGTTCCTGGTGAGGGCCCTCTTCCTGGTTTGCAGATGGACACCTTATTCCTGCATCCTCACGTGGCAAAGAGAGATCAGCTCGCTGGTATCTCTTCTTGCAAGGGCACTAATCCCATTGGGATCCCACTAATCCCATGAGGACTCTCAAAGGTCCCATCTCCAAGTACCATCCTGTTGAGGATTAGGGCTTCAACACATGAATTTGGGGTGACAAACATTAAACCCATAGCAGGAAAAATAATAATGCCTCATAGTTTGTTGTAATGGTTAAATTAAATAATATACGTGAAAAGGGCTTTTAAACCTTAAAGAACACCCAACAGTTACCATAGTTTTTTTTTTTTAACTTGCTTTATGTTTGTGTAATGGTGAAAATTTTAAGTGTTTTCACATATATTATTTCATATACATAACATGTATTTCATACCATACCACTGTAGTTCTGATCATATATATTTTATGTAGTAAATTACCCTAACATTTTATTATTCTGTAGGTGGACTAGCCTTTGTTGAGTGATTCTCACCTAGAGTCTCTCAAATGGGTGCAGTTAGCTCTTGGCTGTGGCTTGAAGCATCTAAAGGTTCCACTGGGCAAGATGATCAAGATATCTTCTGGGCCAGTGCTAGGATGTCTGGCACCTGGACTAGGGTGGCTGGAGTAGCTAGGGCTGGACTTGTCTCCTCCTTCATGTCACTTCTCCATGTGGCTAACATGGGCTTCCCATCAGAGGACAATCTCAAAGTAATCAGACTTCTTACATGGGAGCTGGCTCCCACCAGAATGAGTGTCCCAAGAAACCAAAGCAGGGACTGCAAAGCTTCTTCTGACCTCAGCTCAGCATCCCTTTTCCCTCATTATATTGGTTATTTAGGACCAGCCCAGATTCATGGAAAGAGAACCACACAAGAGCGTGAGTACCAGGATGCCTAGCTCACCAGGAAGCCATCGTTGGAACTAGCTATGAGAGGTATGCAAATAATGGCTACTTGGCATACGATTCCCAAATTCAGGAGCTTGTTCTAGACAAGAAACATCTTTTCTTAGATGTTAATTTGTTGGTAAGACTGGAGGGGCAGATGATACCTAGCAGTCTTCAAAATGAAAAGAAACAGGAATTGTACACATTATGGAAATGTCTCAAGTTTCTTCTGTCAACACTTTAAGAGCTAAATTGCTTCAGTGGAAATACATATGGAATACCCACTGTGTGCAAAAAATATATAAGAAAAAACCAACCCAATCAAACAATTTCTTCTCAAGGAAGATAAATTCAAATAGGTTTGAAGCACCATGTTCCCAGTGCCCAGTAGCCTCCATCAATGCACAAGAGCATTGCCCAGTCACCTTTCTTCAGACCCATCATATGCTCTGCAGCTTTGGGATAGAGCAGGTGTTCAAGGAAGTTCATTACACCAGAATTCTATGTGGACAAACTGTTCTAGTGATCATGCTGCTGAACTGACCTCAGTTATGAACATAATTCATTAATTTATTCATTCCTTCTTTGATTCAGGTCAGTATCTTAGCCATTGGTCTGGCACATGCTTGGCCACATGTGCGTGTGTATGTAAAGTAAATCTCTCAAGAACAGTTTCCAGAAAGATCAGCTTGTTGGAATGATTCACTTTCTTAACTTCCTGAAGTTTGTACTGTGAGATTTAACTGCTTAATATTACTACAGAATACTTTCTGCTCTCCAGCCTCTAAGTCATCAGGGGGGGCGTTAGTTCAAAGAAGAGTTCAAGGTCCACGTCTGTAATGGGATCTCTCCTTGAATACTGCAGCCTGCAAGCATCCCGTGCTCCCATCACCCTACAAGCATCATTTGTCTGTTCTAACCCCCACCCCCACGAACACCTACATGCTTTCTAACATGTGATACCTTGATTTCCCACACTTACTGAGATTTATCTATTAATACCTAATACTTAAAACCTACTTCATCACTCTTTAATTTATTTTTCATGCTTAATTTTTGTCTGCTGGAATTATTGTCACCTAACACTTATTGTGTATTCATTTATTGTATACGAATCTGCTTCTTTGAATTTTTATATATTTAACCCAATGGTATATAGGTGACTTAAAGGCAGAGATTTTGCCTGTTTTATTCACTGATATCTCTTCAACACCAGCAAAAGTGTCTGCCACCGTAGATAATCAATCTTGTCAAATGAGTGCGTGGTAACTGAGTCTCCTTCTAGGCTTGTTCTTGCCCTCAGCGCTCGGAACCAGGAGCTTGCCAGTGGATAAACAGGCACACTGCTCATTCCCCAGCGTTTCTGTGGCCAAATGGACAGTATGCCACCTCCTCCCTGTCTCGCAGAGATGTTTTAAAGACGACTGAGTGGTGTCCGGATCCACTGATCAATAGTTCAAGTGCTTCTGGGATGTGGTCGCAGTATCAGTTTGTAAATTGTTCTTTGGTTATTTGGATTTTTTTTAAAAAAAGCGTATAATCAGAAGATACTTCGTTCGAATGTAACAGCGTGCCAGCTTAATTATCCCCTGTGACAGACAAGAACAAATTAACCTTCCCTATTATTGTCCCCCAGTGACCCTGTTCCTTCCTGCTGTATCCTGCTTCATCTAATCTTTTAAAAACCTGAAAGCCTGGACCGCATGGGGTGCCCCCAATTTAACCGGGGCCACAAGCGTTGATTTCCTTGTCCCTCTGTCCCTGCCGTACATCACTGTGGCTCCCCAGCTCTGCACCTCAAGCAAGGCAAGAATACGGTGACACTGAGCAGGGGCTGTGGCAGGAGCCAGAACACCATTTGCGGCGTCTGTGGGATCCTGAACCCTCTGGGCCGTGGCTTTCTGCAGACACAGCAGGCTGACTGCGTGGAAATAATTTCATCCAGGTATTTTATATAAACTCCTACCAGCAGGCTCACTTTCTTAGATGCAATATTGGACTTCTTCCCATCAGCTCTAGGGCAAGTGAGGGAAGAAATATAAGAAAAACTGCGAGGCAGAAAGACATGAGCTTCTGGAGAACTTTCCCTTTCCTTTGCATCCCCACGCCCCCTTTCCTTCTTGGGGCTCTATTCTGGTACCTCTCTACCTCTATATTTCCGCATGTACCTGTTCACTTTATAGTCATACGTTCATTTATTCACTGGCTCATTCATTCCTTTACTCAGCACACAGATGGTATGCCCATCACGTGCCAGGCACCAAGATAAATAATAGCATATAAGGGTGGATAAACTAGATAAAGCTCCTGCCTTCAAGAGTCTGAGGTACAAAACTGTGGGGCTCCATTGTCCAAGGACATATTTTCAACCAGTACAAAGTAAGTCAGTTTGTCTTCTGTGAACACATGGTCTGATCAGGGCAGCAGCTCTGGGGAGGGCAGGACTGTGGTATGTGAGGGGAGTGTGTGTGTTTGCAGGGGCAGAACAACACATCTTTGTTTCTCAAGAACATCACAAGCTAGGAGAGAAGAAAAGTGTTGTTAAAAACCAAACCGAAAAAAAAAAACCAAAAACAAAAACAAAAAATAGATACCATGGAAAAAAAGAGCAAGGCCAAGTTTAGTGATTGAAATAAAAACAAGATACTATCGGTATTCAGAGGAAGGCGACTTTCCATTCAGGGGCTGGGAATAAAGAAGGGGGAACCGGTGATGCTGCTCGAAGGAGAGCATGGTGCATCTGGAGGTTGAAAGACGGTCAGAATTTCTTCCAGCTGACAAGACCACTTCCAGATCTAGGACAAATGTGACAGAGAGAAAGCATAGAGTCTGTTTAGCAAAGATGGCTTTAAATGCCCAAATGAGAGATTAGTGCTTCATGGACTCACAGAGAGGAGCCCTGGAGGCCTCTGAGCTGATGATGACTGGTTACTTGGAGCTGCTCTTAGAGAGGAGCGGTTTTCAGGGTTGGGCGGGTTGGGCTGGAACCAGAAGAGTCTGGGACCAGCGAGTGGATTATTCTCACTGGGAGCGCAGGAGAGAAGTGAACGACGTAGTGGCAGCGAAACTGCTGCCAAGCGCAGGACTCGAGTTAGCTTATGGAGTTAGCATTTTCAGCTCAGTGAATGTGGGGGGAGAGGAGGTGGGGACGCAAAGACCGAAGTGCAGCAAGGTTTTCTGGTCACAGCCAAAGGCTCACCCTTCTCACCCTGAATGACATTTGCATCTTAATAGACTCCTCCCTTCATCAAAATGAAGCTGTTAATCGTGATTAAATTTACATTCTGACCCCGGGCATTTAAAAAAACAGTTCTGATACCCAAACACTGAAGAGATTGTTAAATGTCTTAGATTTATTCTCTGCTTGAATTCTGCCAAAGCTCCCTTCAGGGTTTAGGGCTTTTTTTTTTTTTTTAATTGTCTGCTTTTGTTTTTGTTTGATTTGGGGGGCGGGTTAGTTTAGACTTTTCATTCTACTTCTTGGGCATCTGCAATGACCTTGTCTGCCCATGGCTGTGCAGCCTCATTGCATAAGATTTGACTCTTTTTTTTTTCAATCCTTTCCCACCCCTTTCCCTTCTGGTAACCATAAGTTTGTTTTCTATGTCTGTGAGTCTATTTCTGTTTTGTAAATAAGTTCATTTGTGTTTTTTTTCCAGATTCCACATATAAGCAATATCATGTGGTATTTTTCTTTCTCTTTCTGGCTTACCTCATTTAGAATGACATTCTCCAGGTCCATCCATGTTGCTGCAAATGGCATTGTTTTATTATTTTTTATAACTGAGTAGTATTCCATTGTGTGTGTGTGTGTGCATGTGTGTGTGTGTGTGCATACACCACCACTTCATTATCCAGCCATCTGTCGATGGACATTTGTGTTGCTTCCACGTCTTGCCCGTTGTAACTTGTGCTGCTATGAGCACTGCGGTGCACTCACTGACCTCCAGCTTCGTTTCCCCAGCTCTGCATGTGAGGACAATCACTCGCTCTCATGCTGATCTCCTGGAGCCTGCGTCAGGATACAGTTTGTCAGGTGTTTTTCCAGCAGCAGCTGGATGAAGCTGTGCTGGTCCTTCTGCTCCTTCTTGTACCATCCTTTCCTGTGGTCACAGGTGTGCACGTCAGACCTGGCCGGATAGGAAGGACCGGGTGATCCCCTGGATCTACAGAGTATGAACGTTCCTCCAGATGGACCACCACATGTAGATGAAGTTGGCGGCACTTCAGGGTGCTATCTGAAGGGCACCCTTGGGCCCTTATGTTCCTAAATATGACCCACAAACCTGTTTATATGAGAACAACTCCATTGTTCACTTATTTAGCCATTAATCTATTCATCCACTCAACAAATATGTATCTTCTTTCAGGCTGACACTGTCCCAGTACAGACAATGCCACCACACCAGTTGCTAGAACATACAGATACAGCCCCAGGAGCCCTAGCTCCTCCTCAGGGACCACCTACCCCAATACGAACACATACTCCCTCAGGATCCCATGGCATAAAGGCTTGAGCCCCGGCACTGCCCTGCAGCCAGCATCCATTGTTCTGAGTGGTTGGTTCCCTCACTGCCCCTGTTGTTAAACATGGTGAATAACACCCCTGACTTCACGCCCTACCAGATCTAAAGTAAGATGCTAGAATTCTCAAAAGAACTAGGCTATGATTTTGCCTTCAGTTAGCTTCCTGTCCCTGTAGGGTCCCTGAGCAAGTGCATGTTACTGGGATGTACGTAAGGAGGGTGTGGTGGACTGAATACTGGCCTCCAAAGATTTGTCTATGACCTGACACCCGGAGCCTGTGAACAGGGGTTAAGTGGTCCAGGCTTTGAGGTGCGATTAAGTTAAGAATCTTGAGATGGAGGGATGATACTGGATTATCCAGGTGAGCCCTGAACGTCATCATGTGTCATTATAAGGGAGACGCAGGGGGCGAGATTGATTTTGGACTTCTGGCCTCAAGAACTGTGACAGAAAACATGTATCTCTTAAATGTTGTCTTAAGCCACCCAGTTTCTGGAAATTTCTTAAAGCAACCGCAGGGAACTAATACAGAAGGGAAGTGCCCTCAGATAGACACAGAAGTTCCTGTGGACAGCAGAGGAGAGAGAACTTGGCTCTCCTGGGAGTGTGAAAAAAAAAAGGCTTAAGAGAGATGGTGACAAAGGAGTTGGGCCTTGAAGAATAAGTGAGGATTGGACACGCAGAGATATGTCATAGAAAGAACAGTGCTGGGGAACAAGATTTGCCTGGGATGCAGGTTACAAGGGTCAAAGAGCAGGACGGTGTGGAAACAGAGTGGTGGGGCCATATTGAAAGGAAAGGCACGTGCCCCATGTAGAGAGGTTATAGTTCCGTTCAAAGCGACAGCTCTACACTGCTATGCCAACCTGACACGCATGTGTGGGCGGGGTCAGCCTGCTGACTGTCTCTGAGTGGACGAACGGGGTGGTCTGGTACTAAGTTGACCAGGACGTTCAGAGGCAGAACACGGACAGCCTTGTATGATAGGCTGAGCAGTTTGGTTTGGCTGCAGACAATGGTGAAGTTAATTAGCCAGACAGTGAGACGATGAACTGAGCCTCGAGAGAGTCGCCTCTTTGACCTAGACAAGGATGTAGGTGTGCTGTTTCCAGAAAATCACTTTATTTATTTACTAATTTTTTTAAATTGAAGTAGTCAGTTACCATGTGTCAGTTTCTGGTGTGCACACAATGTCCCAGTCATGCATACACATACATATATTCGTTTTCATATTTTTTCATTAAAGGTTATTACAAAATATTGAGTATAGTTCAAAAAGTCACTTTAAAAGTATGCATATCGCCTGGAAAACAAAGGGAAAGATGGTAGGAAAGAAAGGCCACGGGGAAGAACTTTCCACACAAGCACAGATTCCTTTAGTGATTGCGGGATGGTTACCTTGAACTCCCGAAGGCTGGGCCTCAGTGGGGCAGAGCAGACAAGTGTCAGGGAGGGAGAGGCAGGCTCTCAGTGGAGACGCAGCTCTGTGTGATTAGGCCGCACGAGCACTCAGGGAGGAAAGGTGACAGTAAGGCCTGGGTGCTCGAGGGCACCAATCACAGCCCCTGCTGGGGAGGCCTGCACACCATCCAGAGCCATGGCTTTGATTTCGTGAACACCTAAGTACGCCCACCTGAGCCAAGTCCCAGAGACCTCGGCCTTGGAAATGACTCCAACCCGTCTGAGGTCAGGGGAATTTTGTCCCAGTCAATTATAAAATCGTATTGATGTCATCATTTCCCAAGACAGTGAGAGGGAAACAGGGGCTGACCTCATATGTCTGGGTAAATGATTAAAACCTGATTTTAGAATCTTATCTTAAAAGCTGCATCTCAACCAAATGGCTCATCGCAGCAGAAACGCTCATCATGCCTTTATCACCCACTTCAGATTGCAATTATTATTATTAGTTGCATTTAAATGCTCTGAGAACTCATAATTGACTTTTAATTAAGTGCCAGACTGTTTCCAACTGTCGCACGTACCCTAAGGATTTCTGCACTTCTCATTTACTTGAGTTGCCTTCCCAGCGCATAAAGGGATGCAGAAATGCACTTGATTATTGAGCTGCAAGGGTGAAAAATCATGGTGTGCTTTTTTTTATGCAAACTTTTCTTTTTTTAATTGAAATACAGTCCGTTTACAATGTTGTGTCAATTTCTCGTGTACAGCACAATAGTTCAGTCATACATATTCATGCATGGTATGCTTTTAATAAAGTTGTTAAAGAAAATCAAAGCTTTCTTTTTCAAACAATTGCTTAGGGATGCCCTGACCTGATGTAGGTTGTGTTCATAGCTGCCAGGTAATGTCTTTGGAATTATAACTAGAGGTCTAGTTCGAAAGTCAGCTCATGAAACAAAAATCATGTGTAGACAAAATCACCCTTGGCATTCCTTGGTATTTTCCTGAACAAAAAGTAATAGTCACAAGTAAATGGATAATACACATTAAGCTATGTCCCTCTTCCTGCCCTAAGCTCCCGCCGCGCCTACAGCTCTCCTCTGCGACGCTTCCTCTCCCCATCCCTCACCACCCCTACCTTCCCCCTTCCCTTCTTCCCCTTCCTTTCCCCTACTCTTCCCCTTCCTCTCTCCCCCCACCCCTCCCTCCCTCCCTCTCAATGTATATTTATACATATTTCAGGTATGGATAGAAGTCCTCAGTCATCTGCAACCCTTAAAATGACTTTCCCAATAGACATCCATCTTTAAACTGTTCCTGTTCACCAAAGACTAAGCTGAAGGTTTACCTACATCATCTCCTTTAAAACCTCATGATTCTATGTGACACATACAGTCATATACCCGGAGGACCATCCATAATCAAAGTGCTTTATTGATGTGACAAAATTACGTTCTCTTCCAGAGTGATCTATGAGCAAATGAATCCCCTGGAGGCTGCCGAATGGCCAACAGTTACACAGAATTCTGGAAATGTTTGCCTCACAGAGATTTGTTATTTAGAGATACTGAAGTCATTAGGAAAGAAAGAAGAAACTCTCAATTTTATGAATTTTTCATAGACTCTTCTGGTTACACTTGGCATTCTTGGTGTGGAAAGCCCAGTGGAGCTGACAGTATTAATGGAAGTTCTAGTTTGGAGCAATTTTAAAAATATGAACATTTGGCTGTATTTCTCTGCAGTTTTCTGCTATTATAGAGAACAACAGCTTGACTAGGTGAACGTTTGGAAGTTTGGACATTTAAACTTCAACTTGTATTTACTCCTCTAATGTGCTATAAAGTTCACCAGCTGTTTTTAAAGTATTATTATTTTAAATCATTCCACTTTTTTCATGAGACTTTCACATTATTATTATTTTTTAACATGGGAAGAACTGAGCATCAGGGAGATTAAATTTCCTCACCCAAAGTGCCATAACTCAGGCAGGAGTTAGATCATGACTGAGATCACTGCTTCCTGATTCCAAGCCCTGTATCATTTTTGCTGCACAAAGCTGTTCCTGTGTTACCAAAGGGATGAAGCCTGATATATGCATCTATGATTTATTTATTTCTTTTTTAATTGAAGTATAGTCAGTTACACTATGCCAATTTCCAGTGCACAGAATAGTGTCCCAGTCATGCATATACATACATATATTCATTTTCATATTCTTTTTCATGAAAGGTTATTACAAGATATTGAATATAGTTACTTGTGCTATACAGAAGAAATTTCTTTTTCATCTATTTTTTTTAACATTTTTTATTGATTTATAATCGTTTTACAATGTTGTGTCAAATTCCAGTGTAGAGCACAATTTTTCAGTTATACATGAACATATATATATTCATTGTCACATTTTTTTCTCTGTGAGCTACCATAAGATCTTGTGTATATTTCCCTGTGCTGTACAGTATAATCTTGTTTATCTATTCTACAATTTTGAAATCCCATCTATCCCTTCCCACCCTCCACCCCCTTGGCAACCACAAGTTTGTATTCTATGTCTATGAGTCTATTTCTGTTTTGTATTTATGCTTTGTTTTTTCTTGTTTTTTTTTTTTTGTTTTAGATTCCACATATGAGCGATCTCATATGGTATTTTTCTTTCTCTTTCTGGCTTACTTCACTTAGAATGACATTCTCCAGGAGCATCCATGTTGCTGCAACATCTGTTTTTATATATAGTGATTAACATCTTCAAATCTTAAACTTTCAAATTTATCCCTTCCTTTCCCCTGGGAACCAACCGTAAGATTGTATACTATGATTTATTTTTGGTTAACACTTGAAAAATTCCCCCTGATATTTAAATTTTTAATTTATTTTTTGAAAAGCAATTCATGAACCTGGTTAAAGAAAATGTGGTTGCAAATGACACACAGTGAAAAGGCAGTTCCCTCCTTCCTCGTGCCAAACACACCCAGTTCCTCTCCCTCGGATAGACTTCCTTGCTACTAGTATTTATGTATTTTCTGTAAATATTTTCTGAATTTATGAATACATGGAAATATTTTATTGCCTTTTATATCAAAGATATTTGCCATGCAAATATGAAGGGTCACATTTTAACCCTTGACATGTTTCTTAAGGAGCCACTGAAAGTCCCTGTTCACCTCCATGAATGGTTCTTGTTGAACTGGCAGAGGCTTGAGTTCCCGGAGAGGATGGTACCAGAGGAGATGCCCTGAGCATGACAACGTGGCTACACCTGCAAGTTTCCTGGTCCACTCCGGCAAGATGCTTCTCACTGAAATGGATGCAGTATGTTTCATTTTCAATTTTAACCCATTGTTTTTCTTTTTATTTGTTACACCTGCACACAAAGTATCCACTGGCTCTACAAGGTTTTTTAAAAGAAGACAATAGGACAACCCTCCCCACCCTGCTGACCCCCTCCCAGGGACAGCCACCTTCTTCCCTTTGCACTGGTGATGACTCTGAAAAACATGTGTGTGTTACTGCCGTATTTCCTATAACACCTTTTCTTTTCCTTTGAGTTAATTTTTTTGGCCTTTTTGGGTTTATTTTTCTACTTTCTAGTTACTCATCCAACAGCAAACTCTTTGCCAAATGTCTAAATCTCCTGTCAAGACATCAGCGATAACAGATTTTCTACTAAATTCACCTTCTCAGAAGAGTCTCTTCTGACTTGCTCCGATCTAGTCTGTCTTGTCTCTGGGCTTGGGGTTCAGTTGCCATTCTGGGGTTTCTCTTCATGATAATCCAGAGGATCCTCTGCCTTCTCCTCTATGTTTCATTTCCTCTATTTTAATTCTCCCTCTTTATTGTCACCTCTTTTACTTGGGGTGATGGAGCCCATTCTCCTTTAACTTTTGGAGAAAAGGTGCTGGAAGGTTAAAAAACCTTTTTTTTTTTTTTGAGAATTTGCCCTCCTCAATGTCTGTATTCTATTCTCCAACTTGATTGAAAATTGTCTGGCTATAGAATTCTAGGTTGGCAATCATTTTCCTTCAGAATTTTGGAGGCATTTTTTCTACGGCCTTCTAATACCTGGTCTTGCTGTGGAGCAGTCTGATGTCATTCTGATTCTGATCTTTTTGGGGGAATCTACTTTTTGCTCTTTGATAACTTGAGAATTCTCTCCTTTCCCTGGCGTTTGGGAGTCTTATGGTGACGCGACTCAGTATGGGTCACGCTCGTCCACTGCGCAGAACAAACAATGGGTTACTTCAATCTGGAAACTCTCATCCTTTAATTTGGCGACATTTCCCTTTAATTTTTTATTTTATAGAAAGTAAATTTATTTTATGATTTATCCTTTTCTGATAGTACTTTTCCCTTTATAGTCATTTTAATGAGGTTTTAGAAGGGAAAGTAGATACTGTATTCAACCTGCCTTCTGTATCCAAAGGTTGCCCTTCTGCAATTACAGTTTTTCCCCCTTATTGATGACATTTATGAATAAACAATTCAAATGTAATTTGGCAAGTGTCATATCTACTTACAACATTTCTTTATGTTTGAATTTCTTCTAAAGAAGAAAATCCTAGGTGAAATCACAAAAGTGAAAAAGACGGCATTTTGAAGTGGTAATAACAGTGAGAGTTGGACAGAAGACTCAGGACTACCCAAGTCTTTTTTTGGCTTACCTGTCCCTCGTCCACAGGGATTCCTGCAGGAGACGCAGGCAGAGGGGGCAAGGAAAGTGAAGGGGATGTTTCATTACTCGGTGGAAATTTGGTCCCAGATCTTGAAGTTGAACTTTCACGGGAGGGAAGATTATAGCAAAGACTCAGTCTTCCCCATTAACCAGGCTGAACGCACTGGGACTACAGCAGGTCATGGTTTCCATCTCTAGGAATTCTAACGTCACACTCATTCTGGGCTTTCATCATTTTCTGATAGAAGGACAGAAAAGACCAGAACACACATTCCCACAGCAGCAGGAAAGAACAACACGGGTAAACCTGGAGAGAGAGCGTCTTCCGGGGACTTTACTCGCTTATGAGACTAGTCCCTGGGAGGTGGCGGGGGACATTGTGCAAGTCCAAGGGAGGATGAAATGGGAAGGTGACAAAGCCGTTTCTGGTATCCCTGGCTGCTTGCACAACCTTGCCTTACCTGGAAGGAAGAGACAGAATAGAAAAATGTTTCCTTATCTTGTTTGGTCCAAGCAAGAGTGAATCCAGCAGAGAGGTAGATGCCATTCCTGGCCACCTGCTGCCACCTATTCGCTGTCATTCAACTTGTCAAGTCCTTACTCTTGACAGTGACCCACTCTTACAGGAGTTGGGAGGGTGGCAGGGACCACAGGTCTTTGGTTTTGCCCCAAGATGCCAATATTCCCAGCACAATTAGGATTCAATAAATTACATGCTGAGCCTTTTGAACTCCCTTTTCAACTCAGTTATTTCTCTCCTCTGTCTCTTTCTCCAACCCTCATACGGCCCCACCTCTCTCTGGTCAAGGGCAAGTAACATTGGCTGGAAATGAGCTTAATGAGCATGGCTATCAAGACAATATTTATATTTAAAAAGGTGGCCTCAAGGGGGAAGGGGGCAAAGAAAGAAGAGAGAATGGAGAAGAAAGGAAGGAAGTCCACTAGCAAACATTTACTGAATGCCTACTAGGCAGGCACTGTGCATCTGGGTTTCACAAACTCTTCAATCTTGTTAACGTTAGTGCAAAATAATCGCCATTTTTATGAGTGGGGCAATTCGCCATCTGACCCTGCGTAAAACCCTCCAAGGAGCAAGTGGTGGGGGGGGACGAGGTCCCAGCCTGTCAGACCCACCCTGTTTCAGAGGTGTCCTTGCCACGTGGGGAGAGCTTTCCCTTCACATCCCACCACAGACGGTCTCCTGCTCCTGGTGAGACTGCGTGTATTTTTTTCTGAAAGCTCTAGGCAACTGAGAGGAAATCATTAAGCCGTCACCAAAAGGAATCTCAATAGACATTTTCCAGAAAAACAAAAGTAATTACACGAGTACAGAAGAAAAGTTTCCCATTCTCAAACATTTTTAAATAAATAATCTACACTTAATTAGCTTTGATGTTAAACCGAAGTGTGTTTTTATTATTTGTTGTAGCTGCCGAGTAAAATGTTATGCTTCCACTTTCTGATTAATTTTTTTTCCCTTAAGAGATCTTGAAATGTATCTTGACATTTAAATTGTTAATCCAGCAAGGAAATATTAGAGGCTGGATCTGAGTTTTCTCCCTTAAAAAAAAAATTTATAAGTTACTGAGTTTGTGAACAAAGCACTTGAAAATATACTCAGAGTGAACATAAGCCAAGTCAATTTTCATTTAGATGGAGTTCCTGGTTTGCGGTGTATGTGGGACTGAGAGAGCTGAATGGTCCCTAATTTTTCACAGCTCTATTAATTTGCCTCCAGGCAGCAATTATCCTTCAATTGGCTCACTTCATCCTTTTTAAAATGATCCGGTCCCCCCTCTTGAGAAAATACTACCCCATTCACCTCAGAACGAAAATTTCACACCATTCTCAAAGGTTCCTGGACCAAGGAACACCGGCTTGCTTCGGGCTTTCCCAGACGGATTCAGTGTCTGCATGCAACAGAGCGGCCGGCACCTCCTAGGTCCTCAGTGAGTGTTTTCTTCATTCTTTTAAACTGCAGGTTCACGACAGAGAGGCTGAGCAGCTGTCCCACGTCATCTGTCACTGCTCTAGAACCAGGCTCAGAAAATCCACCAATATTTCTGTAATTATTTGGTTGAAAGCTGCTATTTTAGAAAGACTCCAATGTACAGTGGCTTCAAGCATATGAAAAGGCATTTAAAAAAATTCTGTACTGGTTTTGAAATGAGCTGTCCCAGTTAGCGGGGAGGCATTCTTTTTGGTGGTCATCCTGGGACTCAGGCTTCTTGCCACGTGTTACTGAGCCGGTCCCTGGAGAGCTTCTGTACCGCCCTTCCCACCCCTGAGGGACGGCTGAAACTAGGTGGGGCCAGAGGACGGGTGAAAGCGTGCGGAAGAGGCACACCAACGTCTCACACCCTTTTGCTCACAATCCTCTGGTGAGAATTCAGTCAGGGCTCACATCCAGCTGCATGAATCCGGCTAGATGGGCGGCTGCGTGCTTGGTCTCAGTGGAAGAAACGTGGGTGGATTTTGTGTGCACCTAGCAATTTCGACTCCATCATCTTCACAGTACATTTTTATTTCTACCAAACAATGCATTTTAGGTACTGGGCACTGTGCTAACCTGTGAGAGAGGGTGGTTTCAAGGTGATCACAGGCCAGCCTCCTGCTTAGTGAAGGGGTCTCTTCTACATCTTCTATTAAAAGAAGAGAGCCCTGCTAACACTGCTATATGGCTAAACTGAATTTAAATTAGTTTTTCAGTGCATACAAGTGCACGAATGAGTATGAAATAGCCTCTGGGGCAACCACTTAGATGCTAGAAGGGCCAATCTAGAATTTCTAATTCTAAGGCGGGCAGATTTTTTTTTTTTTTCAGAGCAGGATGGATGAGGGCTGGTAGGCACCAAGGCCAGGGCTAGATCCCACCATGGGAGAGGAAGAACTAAGGCAGGGACAGGCAGGAGGACCTGTGGGGGTCATGAATAGCCCTGGTAGCAGGGCTGTGGCTCAGGAAGAGCACCTTTCTGGGAAACTGTAGGCTAAAGTAGTGCTCAGGTGGGAGTGACTCATCTTTCTCTGATCCAGCACTCGCTCCATCACTACAGGAGGGGGGTGATCCGGAAAGGAAGCATTCTGCTGCACCACCTTTCCCCACCCAGCAAAGAATTGCATCAGATGAAGACAACAGGCAAGACAATCTTTTGCAGTAGGGTTCAAGCTCAAGCTTGTCGCAACAGAGGTGAAAGACTGAACCCAACTCCACCAAGACTAAGGCAGGAGCGTTTTTAAGTACTGGGGGGATCTAGCAGACGATTATTGGAGGATGCTATGGAGGACGTTGGTCAATGCGATTGGGCCATCTATGTTTGCTAATAGGTCCTTATCCTTATCGAGTTACGCTCCTACCCTCCTATGGAGACTGGGAAATAGGGGACCTGTCTTCCCTGAGGATTGCATTTCAAAGGGATGGCTTCCAGGTCTTTAGAAAGACATTCCCAGGTTGTAAGACTCATAAGAGTATGGGGGAAGATCTATGTCTCAAAGGGAAAGCAAAACATTTACGATGGCAAGTTTTCTAAAGTAAGTGCTCCAAGAAAAGTGAGGTCAGGTCTCCCATAGTCAAGCAGAAACCTGTGTAAAGTTCGGCCAAGCTGAGGGGACACTAAGTCTGCCACAATCACTGCCAGGTAGACCTCTGCCTCCTTCCAGTAGTGCCTCTACTTACACAGTGGGTCTAGAAGGTCATAGATATCTCAGCCTCTTTAGTTAGGACTCTCCCAGTCTAATTTTGTGGAGATTTGACAGTCATAGAAAGACTAGTTTGTATTTTTTTTTTGCAAAGTGAGATGGGATATTGCTGAAGGACTTGAGCCTTCAGGAGTGATAGGAGCTGAAATACATCCAAAAAGGATGCGCTATGGTGGAGGGTGTAGCTCAGTGGTAGAGCGCATGCTTGGCATGCATGAGGTCCTGGGTGCAATCCCCAGTCCCTCCATTTAAAACAAACAAACAAACAAACAAATACATACATACATACCTAATTACCTCCACCCCCCCCAAAAAAAAAGACTCTAGGACAGCAAAGGCAGGCCTTGCGAAAGACTGAGAGGAACGTGACAGGAAAATAAAACAGAAGCTCTATTCTGAACATATTTATTTTCAGACCTTTAGTTTATGCCCAAATATAGAGCAGCACTAGACAGAACTCAACTCAGAATAAAAGATATTTCCAGTTAGAACAACCACTGCCCTCAAAAAAAAAAAAAAGTTTTTTGGCCAACTTGACTACTTATGCTGTTTAATTTAGTTAACACACATATTTAAAACCACATAGGATATAAAATAATTTAAATCAAAAAGTATAACTTACGATAAACTACATGAAATTTACCAATTCTTTTCCTGTGTCCATGTTTGGTTTTTTAATTGTACAGAATCAAGAAATGTAATGTATAGTAGCAACATCATCTTAGAGATTTGGCTTGAAAACTGTTTTCTGAAAATCTGTAAAAGACCTGAGTACAGAGTGATTTCCTAAACAACAAGTCCATACTGTACAGCACAGGGAACCATATTCAATATGTTGGCAGCAGCTCATGGTGAAAGAGAATATGAGAATGAATGTATGTATGTTCCCGTGTGACTGAAGCACTGTGCTGTGCACCAGAAATGGACACAACATTGTAAACTGACTGTGCTCCAATAAAAATATATTGAAAAATAAAGTGATTTCCTTTTGTTTCCCTAAAGGATGACTTGGGGAAACAACTAACTAAATGAGAAAGAGATAGAACTTCTTCTGCTCAAGTTATTCAATAAACCTATGCGAGTGGGAAAGCGAAGTTACTGGCATGCAGGCGAGGAGGGCCAGGTGGCATCGGCACAGCTGTGCAGGCATGAATTGAGGGGAAGCCCGGCCCTGGAACGTTCCCCAGCAGCATTCGCTATTGCTCAAGTGCACAGGGGCTCATCCAGGGCAAGGGTTTGCCAATACGGCTGAGTGAGAATGAGGTAAAAGCTGAGGGTTATTGCAAGGGAGTGATTCTAGATGAAGAAAGTCCAAATGGCTGATGGCAGAAAGAGGGAAAACCCGAAATGGTTTGACTTCACGCTCCTCAGTTTCCTGAGCCTGGAATATAGTGAAACCATGGCGTTGCTGGTACATTAGTCTGTCTGTCAGCACGACACTGCACCTGATCCTCCATCGACAAAGACCCGGCTCAGCGACAGGACCAGAGCAGATCTAAACCTCTGCTCCGCTCTCGGTGCTGTGCCCCAGTGGGCCTCTGAGACCAGCTCCGGAAAGAGCCAGGAGAGCGCTGGGAGGCCAAGGGGCTGGACCTCCCCCTCCTGCAGTTCTGTCCCTTTTTCCTTGCTGCCTCTTCACATCAGCCATGTTTTCCAGGAGGCAGTCCCCTAGCCCATGGGCAGTTTGCATCTTTCCATCGTGGCATACCTGAGTGTTTGTCTCCCTGACTACACCCAGAATCCTTAGCAGGCAGGGATGGTATCTTCATTGATTTGATTTAAACTATCAAAAAGCAAACAGAAAGGGAGAAAGAAACTGTCAGAGAGGTGGGGCTGTGTGTACGGCAAGTTTTGCAAATATTAACTACTATATGTAAAATAGACAAAAAGCCAAATTTCTTCTGTACAGAACAGGGAACCATATTTAATATCTTGTAGGAACCTATCATGAAAAAGAATATGGAAAGGAATATACATATGTATATGCATGACTGAAAAATGATGCTGTACATCAGAAATTGACACAGCATTGTAAACTGACTATGCTTCAATAAAAAAAGAGAATAATTTAATAAATCCATAAAATAAAAATACCTATGCACTTCACCATGTGCAAACTATACCTCCACAAAAATAAAAATGGAGAAGCAAGTTTAAAAGAATAAAATAAAATAAAAATATATTGGAAAACTTAAAAATGTACAAGGAAGATGTCATTCATTTCTGATAAGCCATTTTTCTGTTTTCCTCATTTCTCAGATACGATTTTGAATGCTGTTTTTTAAAAGCTTAACACTTTTCGGATGTCATTCTGAGAGCTGCATTGCTTTCTGTTTTATAATTTATTTCATAGTCCCGCTAATGTTTGACAGCACTCTATTCCTTTTATGTGCTCTGACATGTAAGTGGGACAGATGTGGATAATGCTTCCCAGGACCTCGGCTGAGTGGGAACCATAAGCTTACTTCACAGAGTCAGGTGTGCAGTGGCCACTGAAGAGAAGGAACACTGTGTCTTTGTGGTGCTGGCTCCCGGTGGTTCTTCCATCACTGGTAGTTAGGACCACAGGAGGTGGTGTGCAGAGGGGAAGGAATGTGGCCCTTGGGGGCAGCCAGAGCTTGGTTCAACCCAACACCTCTGACCGTGGTCAATTTAGTTAACATCTCTACTATTTTGTAAAAATTAGAAAGCGCCCATGTAGAATGGAAGCCTCAGAAATGGTACTTAATAATTATTATTACTATCATTCTAGAAAATTATGATTGTGTTAGCAATTATTCTAAATACAAACATCAAACGTGGTTTCTGTCCATGGGTGTGGGGCATGTATGTGGAGGGGAATAGGGTGGTGCATGAGCCTCAAATGTCTAGTTGTAACCTGTGTAGAAATGGATAATGGAGAGAGATGAGAAAGCAACACCTTCTACTTAGCTACTTTGTTTTTAATTGAAGTAGAGTCAGTTTACAACGTTGTGTCAATTTCTGGTGTACAGCGTAATGTTTCAGTCATGCATATACATACATATATTCTTTTCCAGATTCTTTTTCATTATAGGTTATTACAAGATATTGAATAGAGTTCCCTGTGCTGTACAGTAGAAACCTATTATTTATCTTACTTGGCTACTGTTATCTGTGATGATTTTACCCATCCTTCAGGGAAGAGAAGAGGTGGAAGAAATCCCCATCGGACTGTTGTGCAGATCATGCATAGAGCACTTAGCACAGTACCGTGCAGACCACAGTTTCTCAGTAAATGCGAGCTCCCTATTTCCCTCTCCTTCCCTTCCTTCCTTACAAGGATCTCGGTGCTCAAGGTCATGTGGCTGCTGGCAGAAGAGAAGAGCTGCGCCCTCAGTGGCCGCAGACCCAGCTTTGCCGCGTATTCCCAGGTTGGACTTGGATCCATTAGTTACTTCCTTCAATGTTGCTGGGGGAATTTGTGTTAGGGGAGAGGGCCCAGGAGAGGGGTGGATGATGCCAGGAAACCAGGGTCGCAGGTACAGAGGGTTAGAGGAGAGGAAACGGGCGTGCCGCTCTCTCTTTCTCTTCACATCAAGGTCTGGGGTCTACTTCTTCATGAATCATTTGCCTTATTCATTCTCAGGTTTCATTTGATGGAGGCAGCAGTAAGCAGTGTTGGTTCATTTTTTTATTTACAGACGTCATCAATCCCCAAGTGCTTTTAATTTTTGCTGGGTAATGCAACTTTTCCTGTTATTTCTCATGGAAAACTGAAAAAAAAAAAAAAAAAGCAAAATAAATTATGCCAACTCCTGTGTAAGACAGAAGGAGACATTTTACAAGAAGCAATCAATTTAGCACACAGCCATGTTGTAGTAATCCAGTTTAGGAGCAGATATTTATATTTGTCTAATCAGGAAGATAGAATGCACTTCATTGACTGATGTGTTAAAATTACCTATAACCTCTACCTCTTCTATATGGAAATCTAAACACTGAATTAAGCCAGGATCAGTAGCAGTCTTGACAAATGAGGTCGGTTTTGCAACAAGCAAATACAAACAGGAAAAAAAAAAACAAAAAACAGGCTTTCACATTAGAAAGACTAGTCTTCGATTCTGCTTACATTTTTGGCTAGCTTTACAGTCTTGGGAAATCTGAGGCTCAGTTACTCAACTCTAAAAAGGAATGATATTTCAAAAATCCCCATCAGATGATGGCAGATTAGTAGGACCATGAGCTTGCCTCTCCTCACGACTACAACAAAACCACAACCAAATGCTATAGAGTCATTGAAAAAGAAGACTGGAACCTAGCAAAAAAGGCCTTCTTTAACTGGAAACATAAAGAAGGAACCACAGCGAGGATGTCATTCTAAGTGACGTAAGCCAGAAGGAGAAAGAAAAATGCCGTATGAGATCGCTCGTATGTGGAATCTTTAAATAAGGACACAAATGAACTACTTATTATTTATAACTTAGATGACTGATCTCTCGAATATGTGTAAGCACATTGGACTGTCCTTTATGATCCTATTACCGCATTCTGTTGATTCTTATTTTGTAGTTGGCTTTATTCCTTTGATAACTATGTAAATTTAAAAAGTTAAAACTCCAAACTGTTCTTAGAAACAATGAATAGTATCTATATGTAAATTCAAAAGTTATGTGCAGTATATTGTATATGTGTATTTATATGCAATATATTATATATGTGCAGTCAAAATATAATAATTTTACCTAATAAAACTAACAAAAAATTTGAAATCCCCATCAGATTGTTGTGAAGATTATAAATAAAGCACTTAGCACAGTACCGTGCAGACCACAGTTTCTCAGTAAATGCGAGCTCCCTATTTCCCTCTTCTTCCCTTCCTTCCTTACAATGATCTCTGTGCTCAAAGTCATGTGGCTGCTGGCAGAACAGAAGAGCTGCGCCCTCAGTGGCCGCAGACCCAGCTTTGCCATGAATTTCCAGGATGGACTTGGATCCATTAGTTACTTCCTTTAATTTTGCTGCCTGTAAACAATGGGTCACACTCATAGTGTTTAGCAACCTAATTGGTGAGGCAACAGTGGATCAAAAGAAGAAATGAATGAGAAGGTGCCTTTTAAATGGTAAAGTCCTAATTCCTGTGACCTTTTGAGTAATCATCCAGGGACTACCAAAAAAAAAAAAAATAATAATGGACCTTTGCTCTCATTATCTGTTATGGACTGAATGTTTGTGTCCTCTAGAATTCACCTGTTGAAGCCATAACCCCAGTGTTCTGGTTTTGGAGGTAGGGACTCTGCGAGGTAATTAGGGTTAGATTAGGTCATGAGGGTGCAGCCCTAGGGATGAGATTGGTGCCCTGATATGAAGAAAAGTGGAAAAAAGAAAGAGAAATATCACCCCTTACACACACACACTCACACACACACACTCACCCACATTCACACACACGTACTCACGCACACTCACATGCACTCACACACACACTGAGGAAAGTCCACGTGAGGATACCTTGAAATCTCCAACTCAGGAAAAGGGCCACACCAGGAACCAAACTGATGGCACTTTGACCTTGGACTTCCCAGCCTCCAGAACTGTGAGAAATACATTTTTGTTGTTTAAGCCACCTCAGTCTTACTGTTTTCTGTTCTAGCAGCCCAAGTTGACTAACATATCACCCTTTAAATTGCCAGTTGCTTCCAGTAAAAATTCTTTCAAGTGAAGCCCTTGATGGTTAAAGGTCTCTAGGTCAGTAGTTCTTAACTTCGGCTGTGTACTGGAATCGCTGAAGTGCTTTGCAACAAAACACAGCCAAGACCTGTGTCCCAGGCCTCGTGCCTGTGGTTTAACTGGTCTGGGTGCACCCTGGGCACGGAGCATGTAGAAGCCTGCCAGGGGACTGTGTGCAGCCAAAACCGAGGAGCGTGGGCTCAGTCTGCATTGTTCCTGAGTCCAGCGCTTCTTAAACTCTTCCTGTGGTTACAGATCACCTGGGCATCTTGTTAAAATTCCGATTCTGTGCAAGATTGCTTGCAGCAAAGCCTTAGACTCAGCATTTCTAACAAGCTCCCAGGTGGTATCTATGTTGTTGGTCCATGGACCACACTTTGAGTAGCAAGGGTTTAGCCAAGGTTGGTAAACCAGGGCTCATGGGTCAAATACAGCCTGCTGCCTGCTTTTGTGTGGCTTGTGAATTAAGAAGTTTTTACATTTAAATAATTTTAAGAAATTTTTACATTTAATTTTTTTTTTACATTTAAATAATTTATATAAATCACAAGAAGGAAAATATTCCTTGACATATGAAAACTATATGCAGTTCAAATACCAGTCTCCTTAGATAAAGTTTTATTGGCACCTAGCCACTTCCAGTTTTGTGGGTGTACAGCTGCTTTTGTGCTGTAGGAATAGGGTTGAGCTGTTGCGATGGAGACTAAATGGTCTGCAAAGACTGAAATATTTACCATCTGGCACTTTACAGAACAAGTCTGGCAATCCCTGGATTAGAGGATAACTTGGGCTCACAATGAAGTAAATTTTATCTTCCAATTTTTTTTTTTTTAAATTCACCATCAGCTTCCTTACAGTACCAGTTGCCCACCTGTTGGCAGCAAACTCAAAGACACTGACTTTCTCTCTTTAAGGCATTATGCTGGGCATGTCAGGGGTACAGGTCAGACAGTGCATGTCAGAGCATCTGCAAAGCTGCCTGTGGTGGGAATGATTGGCCAGACTGGGTCGTTCTCTCTTGTTCTTGCTCAGCCCCCTACCGTGCTGTGGTCTGAATGTTTGTGTCTCTCCAAAATTCATTCGTTGAAATCCTAACCTCAAATACTGAGCATGGGACTTTTGGGTGGTGATTAGGTCATGAGGGTGGAGCCTGCATGAATGGAATTAGTGCCCTTATAAAAGAGACTGTAAGGGGCTAGCTTGTCTCTTCCACCATGTGAAAGAAGTCAGCAATCTACAACCCAGAAGAAGGCTGTCACCAGAGCCCGACCATACTGGCACCCTGACCTTGGACTTCCAGGCTCCAAATCTGGAAGAGATAAATTTCTGTTGTTTATAAGCCACCCAGTCTTTGGCATTTTGAGTAAGCAGCCCAAACAGATCGACACACCATCGAACCATTAAGGTGTTCTCTTTACGCACAACACTTGTCTAATGGGCAGAGGAAAATTTTGAAAACAAACCAAATACTTCTATTTATTAACCAACAATCCTTTGAAAACGGACACTAAAATCTATGCCTCTGTGCCTGAAAACAGATTAATCTAACTTGCTTTTTAAAATAAAATGATAAAATGTCTCTGGGGATTTTTCATCAATATGGGAGTTTGCTAACCTCAGACAGGACGCTCAAATCCAACTCATTCCTCATCCTGGAGTCTCCGTGTTTCCCCTTCCATGAGAGACAATGATTTAGAGCCCCCACCTGTATTCCTCACCAATAGCTAGTATCCAATATGTTTAGAGAGCTTTGTAAGCCTGAAGTGCTGAAGAATAGACTACAGTTGGTAAATAAGTGGAAAAAGTCGGTGAAGTGGAAATGAGGAAAGAATACGGTAAGTCTGTGCCCCTGAAGTCACAGAGAGCTGGCCACGGGCATGCCAACAGTTTATCTCTTCTGTGTTGAAAGGGATGAAAAGGCTATTTTATTTTTTTTACAGAGTGATTATCTTGAAAATACCTTTAAAAAGTTAACTTACGAAAAATCTTGAATCACATCCAAGCAATTAAACCTGTTTTAGACATTCTCCCCGCTGGCACCAGGTCAAGACCAGTCAACATACTTGTCTCTGCTTTGGGGGATTGTCAGGAAACCAGGGCTGCTGGCTGAGAGGGTGCGTTCTCTGTTATTTTTGGCTCTCAACAACCATAACTGGTCCAGACATGTTGACCTAAGCTAGCCATAATAGGGCAGCTTCCTTCCAGCTCCAGCTCAGTCACGGTCAAATGTAACGTGTCAAGAAAGATTTACTAACCTGTGTTTTTCTCTGAGTCCGTGCTTCCCTCGGCACACACTTCTCTGTCTATGCTTCGGGTACTTACACAGTTAACAAAATGAATCATTCAAAAATAAATAAACCCAATAAATATATAAATAAATAATTGAAAACATCTATTAGGTAATTCAGGCACTCACTTACCATAATAATCCTATGAAAAGAGAGTAATTATTCCTATAATAGTTTAGTGACTTTCCCAAAGTCATACAATTATTTTATGGTAGAGATAAAATTCAAATCCTGGGATCCATGAGTTCAGGAAAGAAATCTCTAATCTGAATCTATGTTTACTCCTTCTCACAGAATAACACTCAAATCTTACCATCGGAGTGTGTTATCACACAGATTTGGGAAATTCTATGGTCTGGATCCCTCCTTCTTGAAGATTATAGCCTATTAATGGCTCCAGGCTTATCAATGGCTTCTCTGTATTAATCTGTATTTGCTTAACTCTGCATTGCTTAAATTTATTTTCCCATAGAGGATGCCCCACTCCTCCCCCCATTTTTACCATAATGACAATTAACAATCTGCAAAACACATTTTGGGAAATGTTGCCCTGAATCATCTGGGTCCTGGTATTGATGCTGTCAGCATTTAAAATCAATTGGAAAATTATGTCAGGATAAAAAGGAAGGAGAGAGGAGAGGGAGAGAGAGAGAATAGGGGTTGATGAAGAAGAAGGAAAAAAAAAAAAAAAGAAGAGGAAAGAAAGGAGACAAAGAGAAAGAAGGAAGGCAGTATATCCTGAATGAACTGAACACAGGAAGAGGAGAGAAGGACACATTACGGCCAAAAACATTCTTTTGGCAAATCATTCATGAATCTGAGAGCCTCTTAAGATAAACTGAAGGTTTGTTTGTTTTGTTTTATCTCACAGATTGTCTTTTTAAATTGAGTTATAATTAACATGCAATGTTGTATTGGTTTCAAGTGTACAACAATAGTGATTTGATATTTTTATACATTATTAAATGATCACCACAATAAGATCAGTTACCATCTATCACCAGACAATTTTGCCACAATATTATTGACTGTATTCTCTACAGGTAAACTGTGTCCCCTGACTCATTTATCTTACACTTGGAGGTTTGCACCTCTTAATCCCCTCCACTTATTTCAATCCTGCCCAACTGTCCCTTCCCTCTGGCAACCATCAGTTTGTTCTCTGTATCTATGAGTCTGTTTCTGTTTTGTTTTGTTTGGTCACTTGGTTTGTTTCTTAGATTCCACATAGAAGTGAAATCATGTGGTATTTGTTTTTCTCTTTTTGATTTACATCACTTAGTATAATACCCTCCACCCATGCTATTATATTTAGCATAATACCCTCCATCCACTAGCAAGATTTCATTCTTTTTTATGGCTGAATAATATTCCATTCATTCCGCATGCACGCGCGCACGTGTGTGTGTGTGTTCATGTGTGTGTGTGTATGTGTATTCCACATCTTTATCTACTCATCTGTAGATGAACACTTAGGTGGCTTGTGTATCTTGGCTATTGTAAACAGTGCTACAGTAAACACAGGGGTACATATATCTTTTCAAATTAGCATTTTTATTTTCTTTAGATAAATATCCAGAAATGAAATTGCTGGATCATATGATATTTCTATTTTTAAATTTTTGAAAAACTTTTATACTGTTTTCTATAATGGCTGCACCAATTTACATTTCCTTCAACAGTGCACAAGGGTTCTCTTTTCTCCACATCCCCTCCAATACTTGTTGTTTATTGTCTTTTTGATAATAGCTCTTCTGACAGCTGTGAGGTGGTATCTCATTGTGGTTTTGATTTGCATTTCCCTAATGATTAATGATGCTGAGTGTCTTTTCATATGACTGTTGGCCATCTTTATGTCTCCTTTGGAAAAATGTCTATTCATGTTTTCTGCCCATTTTTAAAAATCAGGTTTTTTAGTTTTTTGATACTGAGTTGTATGAGTCTTTTATATATTTTGAATATTAACTCCTTATTGAATATGTCATTTGCAAATATATTCTTTCATTCAATAAGTTGCCTTTTTGTTTTGTTGGTGATTTCCTTTGCTGTGCAAAAGCTTTTTAGTTTGATGTAGTCCCATTTGTTTATTTCTGCTTTTATTGCTGTTTCCTGAGGAGACATACCCAAAAAATATTGCTGAGACCAGTGTCAAAGAGCTTACTGCCTGTTATTTTCTAGGATTTCCGTGGTCTTAGATCTTACATGTAAGTCTTTAATCCCATTTTTAGCTTATGTTGGTGTATGGTGTAAGAAAGTGGTCCAGTTTTGCCCTTCAGCATGTAGCTGCTCAGTTTTCCCAATACCATTTATTAAAGAGACTATCTCTTCCCCATTGTACATTCTCACCTCCTTTGTTGTGAATTAATTGACCATATGAGAGTGGGCTTATTTCTGGACTCCCTACTCAGTTCTATTGAGCTATTTGTTTGTTCTGTGCCAGAACCATTCTGTTTTGATTACTATAGCTTTGTTGTATGGTTTCAAGTCTGGGAGCATGCTATCTCCAGCTTTGTTTTTCTTTCTCAAGACTGACTCTGCTATTCAGGGTATTTTGTGGTTCCATACAATTTTTAGGATTATTTGCTCCAATTCTATAAAATATGCAATTGGTATTTTGATCAGGATTACATTGAATCTGTAGATCACCTTAGGTAGTATGAACAGTTTAAAAATATTGATTCTCAGTCCATGAGCACAGTATCTCTCCATTTATTCGTGTCACCCGCAATTTCTTTCCTCAATGTCTTATAGTTTTCAGACTAAGGGTCTCTCACCTCCTGCTTTTTTGTTCTTTTTGATTTAATTGTAAAGATAACTTTCTTCTCCATTTCTTTTTCTGATGGCTCATTATCAGTGCATAGAAAAGTAACAAAGTTCTGCATATTAATTTTGTATCCTGAAATTTTACTGAATCCATTTATTAGATAAACAAAACGATAAACCTTTAGCCAGACTCATCAAGAAAACAGAGAGCCCAAATAAATAAAACCAGAGATGAAAGAGAAGTTACAAGCAACACCACAGAAATACAAAGGGTCATAAAAGAATACTATAAACAATTACGTGCCAACAAGTTTGATAACCTAGAAGAAATGGTAAATTCTTAGAAACATACAATCTTCCAAGATTGAATCATGAAGAAATAGAAAATCCAAGTAGACCAAGTACTAGTAAGGAATTTGAATCAAGCAAAAATCTTCCTTAAAACAAAAGTCCAGGTCCAGATGGCTTCATAGGTGAAGTCAATCAAACATGTAAAGAAGAGTTAATACCAATACTCTTCAAATTATTCCAAAAAACTGAAAAGGAAGGAACATTTTCAAACTCAGTTGTACCAGACCAGCATTACACTGATACCAAAACCAGGCAAACACATCACAAAAAAGGACAATTACAGGCAATATCCTTGATGAACATAGATGCAAAAATCCTCAACAAAATATTAGCAAACTGAATTCAACAATACATTGAAAGGATCATGCATCATGACCATTCCAAGTAATGCAGGGATGGTTTTAATCTACAGACCAATCAGTGTAATTGGTTTTAATCTGTAAACCAATCAATGAAGGATTAAAAATCATAAAATTTTAATTAAAAAAAATATTGGTGAGGATAGGTAATTATGTTTATCTATTTATTTATTACTTCTGGTGGAGGTACTGGGGATTGAGCCCAGGACCTTGTGCATGCTAGGCATGCACTCCACTACTGAGCTATACCCTCCCTCCCTAAAAATCATAAAATTATCTCAATAGATGCGGAAAAAGCATTTTACAAAATTCAACATTCATTTATGATAAAAACTCTCAACAGAGTGTACATAGAAGGAATGTACTTCGACATGATAAAGGTTATATATGATGAGCCCACAGCTAACATCACAGTCAATGATGAAAAGCTGAAAGCTTTTCCTCTAAGTTCAGGAACAAGACAAGGATGCCCACACTCACCACTTTTATTCAACATAGTATTGAAAGCCCTCGCTAGTGCCATTAGGTAAGAAAAAGAAATAAAAAGCATTAGAATTGGAAAGGAAGAAGTAAATTTTTCACAGTTTGCAAATGACACAATGCTATATATAAAAAACCCCAAAAACTCTACCATAAAATTATGAGATAAGTGGAATTTTTAATATGCAAATATTTGACGCAATTAGGAAAAGATTTTGGGAAGCAGGCAACATATCTTTCAGCATGTTTTGACTTCTTGATGGAGGGACATCAAAATTCAGAAGGCAATGGTCCCCTTTCTGGGGTATTATAAAATACTAGGGCAGAAAAGACAAGGAAATGGTTAATAGCAACAGCATGGTGTGCATTCCAGCTGCCCCTGGAAATGTGCAAGGAGTGAGCCACAGCAGTTCAGGGGAGAGGTTTCGGGACATGTGACTATGGAGACCCACAGGAGAATTCTGGTGCTTATGAATGCTGAGTAGAGCCAGACTTCCAGAGCTCAAACCTGGGTCCATCACTTCTTAGCTCTGTGTCCTTAGGCAGCTTACTTAACCCATTGTGCCTCAGTTTCCTTATATGTAAAATGGTGATAATAGGAGAATCGATCTCATAGGGTAAATGTGAAGATTGAAGTGCTTACAGCATGCCTGGCACACAATACACTCTGTAAGCGTCTGTTACAATGATGTTTTAAATTACTCTTTTGGAGAGAATTGGTTAAAAAAATAAAGATTTAAGAAATAGAGGAAAGCGTTGGGAATGCCATGCAAGACCAGGATGCACAAAGCTGGAAGTCACATTTCGTCCTGACCCAGGCCCAGGAGAGAAGGAAGGGAGGACGGGGAGGAACCCGGTGTTTGAATGGCTGGAGAGAGGTGTGGCATTCTAGAACTGGGATTTGGGGATTCATAGGAAGTAACCAGGATGACCAAGTAGCCCATAGGTTGTAGCTAGAGCTGTGAGCAGGTTGCTCTGAAAGCGAAATGAAGGGTATCAGGCCATGAAGAAACACCTTGCTTACAAGAGCGCAAGCTACTGGAATCACCTGCCCTGGATGGCCAGCCCGGCAGCCTTGCACTGAGCCCAGCTTACACTCCTATAAGGAGAAGTGGAAGAGAAATATAGAAGAAAAAGGCCCCTGTCAGATGACATGAATTTGGCAGGAAATCCATCCTCTAAGGATTGGAGGATTGTCTTGATTTTTATCTCAAAAAACAAGAAGTATGTTCAGTCCAATCGAAATTCTGTTTACGTCTTTTGTTGGCAGGGGGTGTCTTATCATTGTTTGTCCCACAGATGTGTTTGGAAATTGCCAACCAATTAAAATGCACAAAATGAGCAAAATTGGTTACTTTCTTTCCGAAAAATGTACACTGAATATGCTGTAAATGAGCTTGCTTTCAAAAGTTCGGTGAAGTATACAGATTCCAGTTACTGGTAATGACTTAAAATAAAGCAATAGAAAATACCACAGCTGAGTGTGGTTTTTACCCTTTACTTTTAGTTCTTGATGTGGCTCACTAAAAGCTATAATTTAAATGACTGGTCGAGTTACGACTGCCAAAATCTGTCTTTGTTAACATGGAAGTAAGAGAAGGAATGGGGATAAAGACTGCGGGGAAGGTGGGTGCTGGGGGAGGGAGCAGACTGCTACGGATGAGGGAAGATTCACTTTCTGGATTCCTCACCGTAATTAGTGGTGGGTAAATCCTTGGGGCTTCTTGACAACCTGTCAGTTTCATAAAGACTGAGATTAGAGTCTCTAATATCAGGGAGTCCACACTGTAATTGCATTCCATTTAAAAATATCTCCACTTCAGCAATGCTATGAAACCTTGAAATATAAAATTTACAACAATTGTCAGAGAAGTTTGACGGCTCCTCTAACCACGTGGGTCCGTATATCCACAGAACAAATTAAAGAGAAATTCATCCTAGAGGATTTTAAAATAAATTACAGAGAAAACTGGAACAAAAAGCTGAAAATAAGGAAATGGAAAATTCCAAAAAATTATACTTAAAAAGGCAACTCTAAAAAATACGTAACCAGAGCACAGAGAGCAATGTCTCCAAGTGTTAATTCCTTCCAGTCATTGGTTCTAATCGGGCTGTCAGGACTCGGGGAGGAATCTAGTGACCAGAGGTGAGAGATGCTGCGAAGCATCCTGCAGTCAGGGCAGCCCCCACAACAAAGAATTATCCAGTTATTCAGCCCAAATGTCAATCGTGCCAAATTGGAGTATTCCTCCTTTATATCACAAAGGGTTTCTCCAAATCCAATGTTCTTCTAGTTGGAGAAAAATGATTGCTGATGTATGGTTCAGGAGCTACACAGGCTTTTCTCTCTCTCTCTTTTTTTTTAATAGAATTGGGTAACATAGTTATAGAAATTGCACACTATAAAGAAACGGCATAAAATCTGCACTAATGAATTACTGTGTAGTGAACACTTACATAACCACCACCCAGGTGAAGAAACAGAATTTCACCAGCAACCGAGAACTCTACCCCCCACCCCCAGTGCTCCTCGCCAGTTACGACACTGTCCCTTCCCTCGTTCTCCCGACTTGGTTCCTAGGTTTTCTTTGTAAATTACCACCCAGGTATTCACTCCCGAACATTTCAGTTTGGGCTATTCTTGAACTTTACACAGGAAATTATATAGTATGTAGTCTTTTGTGCCTCTCTTTCTCCACTCATTATTTTGGTGTGTTCCAGCTACACTATTGCATACAAGAGTAATTCATTCACTTTCATTGCTGTGTGATATTGTGTGCGTGATTACAATTCATCATTCTATGGTTCATGGGTATCTGTGCAGTTTTCAGTTTGGGACTATTATAAATAACGTTACTGTGAGACTTTTTTTTTTTTTTGCTAGTGTATTATGTTCACCTTTCTTTTTTAAAATTTTATTAATTTTTTTATTACAGTTCGATTGCACATACACATTACATTGCATGTAATTACATATATACAGTACACTGCACAATTTTTTTTAGTTTACATGTATGTAGTAATTATGGTTTCTAAGAGCAGATTAGATCTTTAGCTTTTTAAACTTACATAGTTATCAACGGAATAGAGCCAACTACAAAATAAGAATCAACAGAATGTGGTAATCCAATCATAAAGGGCAGTCAGATGAGATGTGCCTACACATATTTAAGAAATCAAAATAATAAGTAATTCATTTGTGTCCTTATTTTTATTGTTATAATTTTTTGATTCCTCATATAAATGATGTCATATGGCATTTTTCTTTCTTTTTCCAGCCCACTTCATTTAGAATGACAATCTTCAGGTCCATCCATATTGCTGCAAATGACATTATTTTATTCTTTTTTATGGCTGAGTAGTGTTCCATTGTACCAAATCTTTATCCAGTCATCTGTTGATGGACATTTGGGCTGTTTCCATGTCTTGGCTATTGTAAATAGTGCTGCTATGAACACTGGGATGCATGTACCTTTTTGAATTTTATTTTTCTCTGGACATTCTTATACATACACTCTGATACATACATGCACACTGTTGGATTTAGACTTAGGAGTGGAATCTGGGTCAAAGAGTATAAGGATCTTCAACATTAGTAGATAATGTCAAATTCCTTTCCTAAGTGATTGTAAAAATTTTTGCTGAGAGCACCAATTGTTGTACATTATCTCAATACTGTCAGTTTCTTTCATCTTAGCCATTCTGATCATATGTAGTGGTATCATAGTGTGGCTTTAATCTGCATTTCTCTGATTACTAAGAGAGTTCGGTACCTTTTAATATGTTTATTGGCTTTTTAAATATCCTCTTTTTGTGAAGTGCCTCTTCAGGTCCCTTGCTCATTTTTCCATAGGGATTTCTTTTTCTTTGTAGTTTTTAAAAATATTTTCTTGACAGGAGCAATTTGCTGCTTATTAAGCTGCCTATATTTTCTCCCCATCTGAGGCTTGCCTTTTTGCTCTCATTATGTGTCTTTAATAAACAGAAGTTCTTAATTGTAATGTGGTCAGACAAATGCGTACATCTTTTTATATCTTGTTTAGGAAATCGTTCCCACCTTGCAATCATGAAGACAGTAGTTTACATATTTACATAGATTTTATCATTTTGCTTTGTGTATTAGGACGATAATCCACTTTGAGCTGATTTTGATATATGGCATGAGAAGTTTGCTCATTGTTGTTTGTTTATCTATATATTTATTATTTATTTTATTGCACAGTCTCAGGAATATTCATTGAAATAATTGTCCTTTCCCTACTGTTCTGCAGTGATCTGGTTGCCATAAATCAAATGTCCATAAATATGAAGATTTGTTCTTTTGGCTTCAATTCTATTTCAGTGGTGTATAAAATTTTGAGCTAATCCCACACTGTCTTGATGACTACAGCTTTATAGTAATCTTAATACCTATAGAGCAAGCCCTGACATCTTCTTTAAGAATGTCTAAGCTCTTCTCAGCTCTTTTATTTAAGTGATTCTTTTTTGAAAGTGAAGTATAGTCAGTTTACAATGCTGTGTCAGTTTCTGGTGCACAGCATCATGTTTCAGTCATCCATATACATACATATATTCCTTTTCATATTCTTTTTCATTATAGGTTACTACAAGATAGTGAATATAAGTTAGTTATGTGACTTAAACTCAGCTTTGCAGTTGTTACACGCACACACACAAATTTGGAAACGTTGATTCCATTGCATTTAATCAATACATTTTCCATTTTGAGCTTTCTAATCCACAGCACAATATATCTCTCCATTTAGGAAGCTTTTCTTGACTCTCAATAATGTTTTATAGTTTTCTGTATACAGGTCTAAGATAACACAATTCTATCGAATTGTCAAGTCAGATTCATGAATTATAGGCCATTCTCAATGGCAAACATTACTAATCATTCAAAGGATACAGGAAAAAGAATGCAAGACTCAGGCAAAGCGTTCTTCCTTTGGAGAAATCCAAAACCATCAACACAGAGCTCCAACGATTCTTCCTCTTTTGCGGTGGGGTGTGTTCGAGCTCAGATTTAACGTACAATGTGTAAACAATCCATGTGGAATATTGCTTTTGCATAGGGGGCCATTTTGGCTAGAGAGTATCCTCATTTGACACTCAACACACTATACAGCCTATGTGACATTTTCCAGCCTGTCATGCCCTTAAAAAGCCACACGTTCCAGATTTCTTTCCAACAGGTAAACAGTGATGAAAACGTTTGATTAGAAAAGAACTCTCGATTATCTTTCTACTAAATACCAGTAGCATGTTTACCAAGAGGTAGGGATACAAGCATGTTTATAAGGGGATTTTCATGGCCATTCCATTTTACCGGACTTCCCTGGAAAAGAGAGAGAATTGTTTACAGGCCTACAATGACCACTTTCTCCCAAATATCTTAGTTAGATCTCCTTCTAACTATTTGGTGGTATTGGTGCTATTTAAAATCACACATTTCTTTTAAATATCATTTCTAACTGTTCATTGCTGGCATGTAGAAATACAATTTATTTTTTATATTGACTTTTTTCCAGTTATCTTAAAAATGTATTAATTCAAATAATTTATCTGTAGATTGCTAGATTTTTCTACCCTGTGGTCGTATCCCTTGCTTCCACCCTTTCTTCAATTCTTGCTCTTTCAAATTGATTTTTCTCATCTTATTTTGCTGACTAAGACCTCTGGCACAATGTTGAATAGAAGGGGTGATAGCCAACATCATTGCTTCCTTCCTGATTACTGAGGCAGTTATGTCAATGTTTCACCAGTAAGTATGATGTTCGCTGTAGTTTTTTCCTAGATAATATTCATCAGATTAAGGAAGACCCTTTCTATTTCTAATTTGCTAAGAGGTTCTTCATAACAAAGAGTTTTTGAACCTTATTTTGTACTCATTGAGACAATCATATATTTTTCTTGTATTTTATTTATGTGACGTATCACATTGATGGATTTTTGACTGTTAAAACAACTCTGCATTTCTAGAATCTTCTGGCTTAACCGTGATGTTACATCCTCATGCATTGCTGACTCTAACGTGCTAACATTTTAATGAGCATTTTTGCATCTGTATTCATGTAAGACTGGCCTGCAGTTTTTTTTTTCTTGTATTGTCCCTTATGTGCTTATGGCAGCCTCATAAAATGAATCAGGTAGTATCCTTTTTGTTTTCAATTTGTGGTGGAAATTGTGCACATTGGTATTATCTCTTCCTTAAATGTTTGCAGAAGTGGCTGGTGACCCTATCCGGGTTTCATAGACTCTTTAATCCAAGCTTCCTAATGTCAAGTGACTTCAGGGTTAAACCAGTAATGCAAATATATGAAGCACCAGGAAACAGAGTTAGAACATTTTAAAAAGGTGATTACTGCAGTTAGCTGGAAAACACCACAAAGCATTCAAGAACAAATCAACTTACGCATATGCACAAACACACGCAGATGGACAGACAAGCCAGCCACGCTTGCTGGGAGCAAACATTTTCTGAGTCCCTACCTTAAAGCTTCGCCATCCAGTGGAAATGATAGAACACTGGGCCTTCAATGGCCTCTTAACAGCTGTGGCCCTAAGCTTCAGCTGTCTGTTTTGCCTCATTCTACATAGCACATTTCTACCTGTTGCTAAACCTAGATTCTTCTGAAGAAATTCCACTTAGTGGTGCCTGCGAGACTGAAACTGATGTGTATGGGACTGTTTATGGCTTTATTACTTTTTATGTCCTTGTGAGAGAACAGAATCAAAGCTGAGCAGATGGAGTCTTTTTGAGCCGAGCTTTGGAGAATGACTTAGAGTCAAAAAAAAATTTGATGGTCTTCAATAAGCCATATTTGAGAACTAGAGTCTGAGGCCAAAGACTAATGTTTATTTTGTTCAGGGTTGCCAAAATAAATCGCCTTAAATAATCAATTTTACTCAGTAGCTAGTGCACACAGGGAAAATGAACTGAGATAAGGACGAGAGTGCCAAGCTCAGTATAATTATTTGCTGATTATTTACCACTTTCTCTAAATTTTTCCCTTATCATGGTCCTTTCATTCCAAAATATTTGCACTGAATATAACTTCCCACAATCATGACTTTAAATGGCACCTAACCCAGAGATTCAGCTCAAATTCTTTTTTCTTCACAAAGCCCTTCTCGGATGCCAGCTCCATGATCTCTCCTGCCCATAGTATCTGTACGAGCCATAGTCATGCCTCTCCTACTGGGACCTTCCTCGGACCTCTGAGAATGCCAGTACAACAGCACGTAAATGGTGGGTGTGGCTAGAACTCAAATCATTTGACTCAGCCCATCAGTCTTTCCAAAAGTTTCCTGCTGTGTCACGGGCATTCTTGGCATTATGCCTTCAGGAGCCATTAACTGGCCTAGTAGAAAGTTAGTCTTGACATGACAGCCAAGGGAACCACGCCCCACGAGGAAGGAGGAGAGAGGAACTCCTGAGTCTGTGAGCAAGGATTACACTGTATGTCTTCCATGGTGCAAAGAAAGAATCCAAGAGTAAAGAGATTTTTTTTTCTTCTTTTAAACCTGAGGAATGCATTTTCCCACTTGCCCCAATGAGGAAAGGATTTGTCATTTCCTGACTAGCAACAAAATTATTGATCCCAAATGACACCAATCGCTTCTCAGAGTTGAAGACACTCGTTTTCATTTTGACAAGCACCTGTTCTTTAGCTGCAAAACTCTGTCCTTTACCCCCCTATTAAACTGTCTTTTAATAAAATCATATTATACTAATACATAGGGTTGTTTGATTCTCCATGTTAAGCTTGCTTCTGCAAGTTTCTCTTTTAACCATCATGTCAGTGACTGGAAAAGAAAGTAAGTTACAAAGGCAGCTTATAGGTGTTCTGAGGCACCCCCCGTGAACGGTGAAATCATCAAGACTTAATCACAAAACTCATTTAGTGAGGGTTTTTAAAAGACTGTTCATGAATTTCAATCTTTCTTCACCAGACTTTTACCAAATGCTGCGGCAGGCAGCCAGGAGACTATATTTATGGCTCATTAATAAAGATTGCTTTCTAAAAAGCATGTCTTTTACATAATCATGAAGATGAGGAAAGTTTTAAAGGAATTACACCTTTGAAAAAGTGATTGATGTGTCTGATCAGCAGTGATTCCATTCTTAACCTCAACTGAGATTTTATATTTGAATAATTCCTGTAAGTGTATCTTCTGTGCAAATATATTTTTGATTGGTAATAAATGTTACTGGTTATTAGTTTTCAATCTACAGACTGATCCGATATGATTCTCTGTCTTTTATATGTGGCCTTGATTGGCATTCCAAACATTCGTGTTGGGAGATGGCAAAAGAAATTGTCTGACATACCCCCCGAGGGGATAATGTGAAGAAACTGCAGACAGTGGATGAAACAGTCACTCTGGCAATTATGGGATGTGAGAAAAATCTGCTTCTCCCCACTATCTGAGAGCAGTGAGAAAAATCTCTTTTCTGTTTTCTACACAACTTATCAAAAACTGATCCAAGAACCTCCTTAAAACTCCTGTTTACCATTTTGTAAAACGATACCATTAAAAAAAACCTTTATGAATATTTCTAACGCTGTTTGAGTTTCTGAAACATTTTTCAGACTCTTCCCAAGCTTAAAAAAGCATGATCATTGATCTCGACATTTGACTGTCAGGCTGCAGGGCTGTTAACGAGCATCTCTGACATCTTCATGATGGCCATCGTTACTACTGCTGCTGCCACCAGCCTTCAGGTCCTTGTAGGACCATTACCAGCTGCCATCGTTGGGGGCTCGCCGTGTACCAGTGTGCTGTGCACGAACTGTCTCATTTAATCTTCATCATACGTGGGATAAGTAGTCTATGAACCTTTTATATGTGAGAAATCAGATTTAGATGAGCTAAGTAACCTTTTTAAGGTATCCCAGTTGACAGTAGCAAAGATTAAACCAAAGCGTTCTGACTTCAACACCCAAGGGTTTGAACCACTAAAATGTTCTGCTTCGAATCTGCTGCGGAGTTGAAAACCAGCTCCACTAGAATGAGCCCATTAGAATCATGTCTAAGGGTAAAGTAAGTAATTGCTGCACTGGGTTTAAGACATTCTCCTGAAAGCATTGTCTCTGAGCTTCAGAGCAGTAGGTGCCAGTCCGTGATGGGGGGGAAGAAGAGGTAGGCCCAGGAAGCTGTTACTGCAAAGCTGGGTTCGCCTCCTGGTGAGTGTTGAGCCAAATGGCACAACCAAACCAAGGGAGGATTTACTCCTTTCAGCGAGTAAGGAGGCAGTAGGGTCTTCCTGAACAGCAAGGTCAGGGAAGTTCTAAACTAAGGGTACATGCATATTCATGAAGGGGCTTGGAAGGCATATGCATATTCATGAGGGGGCTTGAGCAGAGGAGAATTCAACATAGAACTGGGGCAAAGGTTGACAGAGTCCAGGCTTTAGCTGATTGAAGTCATGAGGGTCAGAGAAGGTCAACATCATTATTCCTCAAGTTCCAGGTGAGCTGGGGGGTTAAGCACTCGAGGGCATTGGAATTCTGCAAAACAGCCCAAGAGTATGCCTCAGTGTAACCTTTACCATTGTAGCAGAACTGAAATTCATTATCTTTGCTATCACTTCTCTTGCCTGGTAACACTCATCTGTTCTTGCATTCTCTTGTCCCCCTAAGGTCATTCATTGCTGAGACCTGTTCAGGGACAAGCACTGTGGCCAGGCTTGGATCACAGAATGGCTGAGGCCAAAAATGGCTTCTCTTATGTCAAGGAAGCCAAGCCTGGTTGGCTTTCTCCGGGGACCCCCTACCCTATCTGCTTACAAAACCGCATGCAAGATAGCTTACAATACACATGCTATCGTGTGTTTAAAAGTAAGGCTTGGTATAAATGTGCTAATGAATTCATAGTCTGTTTTATTTACTAGTGGGAAGAACAGGTTTGGGGACGCGTATGTCTGAGTTCCTTGCTGTCTTGAGTTTTGGGGTTAACACAGTGGGGTTAAGCACACAGATTCTGGAGCCAGATTTCCCGGGCTTAAATTCCAGCTCTGTCACTTTCCAGCTGGGTGACCTTGGTTAACTTGCCTGATCTCCCTATGTCTCAGTGCCCTGGTGTGTAAAACGAGTTTAATAATAATAAGTACCTACCTCATAGGACCTTTGTGAGGATAAAGGAAATTAAATTCGTAGAACACTTAGCACGCTTCCCAATTCCCTAGTAAGCACTGTGGATTTCTCTGGGTGCCGAGTGCTTCATACATAATAACCTATTCCTGGGAGGCCTGCAGCTATGCTGGAGGTTAAGCTGAAAACTTTGGGAACCACTGCGCCAGGACAGACCCTTTGAGACATCGCATTTGGCTGTTCCAGAGACCCTTTCTGCATCCCTTCCAGTTATTGTTTGTGTCCTGGCTAGCTCAGGACGTTGGAAAATTGTCCTGTAGTGAGAAGCTTCTCTGCAGTGTGTTAGGAATTTACACGCATACGATCTGCACTTCGGGGCTGAATCAAAGTCAATAAAAAGCGACATCATCTCTGAAGATTAATGTCGTAAAGACAACAATACAGACATAATCTAAATACAATGGACTAAGAAAAAAATTTAGAACATACTTTTTTTTTTCCTCTTCTGTTTCATTTCTATGTTTGGAGTAGCAGACCATTATTCTCACTTTTGTGTTTCATCAATCCCGGTTTTATGATGTGTATCTGCCCCGCTTGCTTAGACATACAAGTAAACAACCCTTTCATCCAGTGGATTTTGAACTCAGATTCTGTACTTGTTATTTTTTCTTCTGAAGTGGAAACTGGTCTGTGCTCTGAATGCTGTCTGATAAGCCCCTGTATTTATTTGTATTCAAAGATTCTGCTGCAGTCTACTAAAAGTCGTTCCTTGGCAGCCTTGGGTAATTGCAGATGAAAAAAGACTGTGAGTAATTTTTCCCCTACAGGAAAGTGAGGAAGGATGCTGCAGAAGCTAGGAAGAAGGGTTCCAACCCAGGCAAATAAGGAAATAATTAAAGGCAGGAAAAACAATTTGGCTGTCTCATATCTTATGCAAATTCAAGGGCTCTAGAATTCTCTAAGAAGGTAAACCTCCACTCCCGCACCACACACACACCCCCTGTCGCCTAAATTTGGAGCAGAAAAAACTCAAGACAGCAAGTCGCTCAGACATAAGCATCCCCAACCCTGAGAACTGAAGCATCACTTTGAACAGTCCTCTCTGGGACAAACTGAGCGTCCTGTGGGATTCATTCATGAAGCCCAAGCAATGAGCCAGAACTCCGGGAGGTGCGACGAAGAAGATGCTAAACATCTCCTCTCATCATCTCCTCTCATCAGGAAGGACAAGACGCTCATCTTTGGTTGGGGAACAGAAAACAAAAAATGTGCGTCTGACGTGCATTAAAAGAATGTCCTGCCTGTGGTGTGTGGCACCACAGGGGACGGTACCAACCCCTCTTTTGTCCCCCCAGGTGTCCTTTACAGTATGTATCATGGATGCTATCCTCAGCATCCCCAGGATATTTACTTTTCCACATCCCACGTACTGCGAGGACGAAGAGGACGGTGTACCACTTCCAAACCATCTCTTTACTACATCACCAAAATGCTCGCCCTTTCTTTCCGAGTAACGGGTCTCAAAACTGAGTGCGCATCGGCCACCTAGAGGTCTTGCTAAAATAACGCAGCCGAGCGCCATCCTCTGAGGTTCTGACTCAGCAGGTCTGAGGTAGGGCCTGAGAATTCGCATTTCTGACCGATTCCCAGGTGACCCTGGTGCTGCCTGCTGTGGGACCGCACTTTGAGAAACACTGGTGTTGAGATTCATGCAAAGCACCCAGGGGTTTCCAGATTTGACTTTACTTTGGAGTCATCTAGAAATCTTTTCAGCTAGGCCTGGTCCTACCCCTGGAGATTCTGATTTCATCAGGACGAGGTGTGTGGCAAGCACTGGGATTTTACAAAGCTCCCCATGGGATTCTGCTCTGCAGCAACGATTGGGACCTGGTGCGTTGGGCCACACCTCTTTTTACCTCTCCTTGTAACCAGCATCTAGCAAAATCCTAATCAAACGTTTTAATGTCTTTCGTTTCACTGGCTTCTAGCTGGTAAAAACCCCCACGCCTACATCAGCCTGTTAGTCGTATTCTTCACTTTTTATCTGTGTTGCTGTGCGCTTTTGGAGAAAATGCTGTAATCACATATAGTGATGCTTTGGTGCACCGCAAATTCATTGTCTTAGAGTGCAGCAGGCCCTCACGTGCTTCTGATGGTCATTATTCAACACATAATTCAGCTCATCTGTTGTCACACTGTCTCATATCAGGGCTGTCTTTCTCACTCATTCCTCGTAAAATTTTTTTTCAAACCTTCACAACATCTTAAAATCTACCTTAGTGGTGCTCAACCTGGGGCTATTTTGTGCCCCAGGGAACACTTGGCAACATATGGAGACAATTTAGTTGTCAAATCTGGGGGCAGAAGTCTGTGCTACTGGCATCTGGTGGGCAGAGGCCATGGATGCTGCTAAACGTCATAAAATGCAGGGCACAGACCCCACGAGGAAATGTCAACAGTGCTGTGGATGAGAAACACTGGCATCCTCACACCACCTTCCCCTACCTCTCAGCAGACAACCGTCACCTGAGTGTCACAAAGAAAGGAGAGCCCACTGCCCCCTCCACCCTCACATTCACTCACCCCAGCACATTCTTACCTGCTTGGTTTAGTTTCTTTAGACAACTGGGTTCTCTACATCTAACGGTCACACAGATACTCCTCCTTTAATTCTTTCTGTTTTCTTTTATTTGTTTGTTTTTCTGGGGGCTAGTTAGATTTATTCACTTTTTATTTTTTTTTATTTAACTGGGGGCACTGGGGATCGAACCCATGACCTTGTGCACACTGAGCACACACTCTACCACTGGGCTGCACCGTCCCCACCTCCTTCAATTCTTCATCTCGCCAACCGTTTCTGGAAGCTAAAAACAATTAGAAATGAATACTCATTTATCATAGATTTATCCTTTTATTCACTTGGAAAATATTTATTATCCACTCTGTGTCAGGTATTGTGCAAAGTGCTAGGACCATAATGCTAAACCAACCAGGCATAGTCTCGGTCTTAACTGATCTCGATGTCCACTGGAGGAGACACACATTAATTAAATCATCCTCCAAACAAATACTCATTACGGAATGTGGTCAGTGCTAAACATGGCCGAAGAATCCTGACCTGGCACAAAGGGTCAGAGGGCGCTTCTGGAGACCGTGCTGGCTGCTGCTTGAGTTTCGTTAGTTTGCCAGCAGGGGTGGGAATGGAGAGGAAGACACTTCCGTGCGCTATACAGTGTGTCCTTGCTGTTTATCTCTTTTATATTATAATAGTTTGTATCTGCTAATCCCAAACTCCTAATTTATCCCTCCCCCATCTTCTTTCCCATTTGGTAACCATACGTTTGTTGTCAGTTTTCTATAATTCTGTTTCATAAATCAGCTCGATTTTGTCACATTTTAGGTTCCACATATAAATGATAAAATCGGTATTTGTTTTTCTCTGTCTGAGTTACTAAACTTAACATGATAATCTCTAGGTTCATCCATGTTGCTGCAAATAGCATTATTTTTCTTTTATGGCTGAGTTCTATATATACACACACACACACACACATATATACACAACATTAACGTCTCCATCCAGTCATCTGTTGATGGAAATTAAAGTTGCTTCCATGTCTCGGCTATTGTAGATAGTGCTGCTATGATTATTGGGGTGAATGTGTCTTTTCAAATTGGAGTTTTCTCTGGATATATACCCAGGAGTGGGATTGCTGGATCATATGGTAAGCACATTTTTAGTTTTTTAAGGACCTAAAAAATGGACCTAATTAAACTTATAAGCTTTTGCACAGCAAAGGTAATTATAAACAAAATAAAAAGACAACCTACAGAATGTGAGAAAATATTTGCAAACAATGCAACTGACAAGGGCTTAATTTCCAGAATACACAAACAGCTTATACAGCTCAATAACAACAACAAAAAACCCAATCAAAAAATGGGCAGAAGATCTAAACAGACATTTCACCAATGAAGAAATACAGGTGGCCAACAGACACATGAAAAATTGTTCAATATCACTAATTATCAGAGAAATGCAAACCAAAACTACAATGAGGTATCACCTCACACCGGTCAGAATAGTCATCATTAAAAAGTCCACAAATGGTAAGTGCTGGAGAGGGTGTGCAGAAAAAGGACCCCTTCAAATGATTTTTGACAAAGATGCAAAAGCAATTCACTGGAAGAAAGATAGTTTTTTTTTTTCCAACAGATGGTGCTGAGCAATTGGATTTCCATAAGGGGAAAAAAAAAACCTTGATCTAAGTACATAAAAAATTAACTCAAAATTGATCACAGAGTTAAATGTAAAATATAAAACTACAAAACTTTTGGAGGAAAACACAGTAGACCTTTGAAGCCTAGAGCTAGTCAAATAGTTATTAAAGTTGACTTAAAAGCATGATCCATAAAAGAAAAATTAATAAATTGAATCTCATAAAACTAAACTTTTGCTCTGTAAAAGACCTTGTTAAAAGTACGAAAACACAAGCACAGAGAAAATATTTGTAAACCACACACCTGATAATGGACTCTCGTCTAGACGATATAAAGAAACCTCTAAACTCCTCAATAGAAAAATGAATGAATAAACAATCCAATTTGAAAATGGACGGAAGTAATATAAAGACATTTTATCAGAGAGGATACGTAAATGGCAAATAAGCACGTGAAAAGATATCCAATATCATTAGCCATCAGAAAAATGCAAATCAAAATCTTTATGAAATATTGATACACACAGATCAGAATGGCTGAAGAGGAATTAATAGCAATGTAAGTGCTGCTGACGATGCAGAAACCCTGGAACACTCACACATTGATGGTTGATTGGAACTGGCACAGGCACTCTGGAAAACAATTTGGAGTTTCATAAAAATTAAAAAATAAACTAAACATGTAATTACCATATGACCCAGCAATTTCACTTTCAGGAATTTATCCTGGAGAAATAAAGACTTGTGTTCACACACAAAAAACCTGTGAATGAGTTTTTATAGCAGATTTACTAATGATAGTCCCAAACGGGAAGCAACCATAAGTCCTTGAATGATAAATGGTTAAACAAGTGATGGTACGTCTATGTGATGGAAAACTACTCACCAATAACCTGGACCAATCTCCAGAGAATTAAGTTGAGTGAAAAAAGCCAATGTCAAATGGTTATATGCTGTGTAATTTCATTTAGATAACATTCCTGAAATGACAAAATATAGGTATGGAGAACAGGTTAAGGATTGCCAGGGCTAAGGAGATGGTGGGGGTGGGAGGGCAGTGCATGTGGCCATAAAAGGGCAAAATAAGGAATGCTTGTGGTGGTGTAAATGGTCTGTAACTTGATGGTGTCAACATCCTGGTTGTAATACTGTACTATAATTGTGCAAAATGTTACCGCTGTGGAGACCAGGTAAGGGGTACATAGGGTCGCTGTGTATTATTTCTTATAACTGCATGTGAACCTGCAATGATTTCAAAATAAAAAAGTTCAATTTAAAAAGCATTGATCTTCATATCAACATGGAAATATGTTGGCATGCCTTCTACAGGGCACAAGGATTAGGTAGAAAGTGCCCTGCTACTTGCCCCCACCCCGGCTCCCACCTTCCTACCTCTCCCGCCCTTCAGCAAAAATAGAGGACAGGTTGTTTGTTATTTTGATATTGAGCTGTATGAGTTGTTGGTGTATCCTGAAAATTAACCCCTTGTCAATCACATATTTTTCTTCCATTCCATAGGCTGTCTTTTGGTTTTGTTTATGGTTTCCTTTGCTGTGCAAAAGCTTTTATGTTTAATTAGATTCCATTTGCTTATTTTTGCTTTCATTTCCATTACTGTAGGAGACAGAGCCAGAAAAATATTGCTGTGATTTATGTCAAAGAGTGTGTCTCTAGGAGTTTTATAGCATCTGGTCTTATGTTTAGGTCTTTAATCCATTTTGAATTTATTTTTGCTTATGATGTGAAGAAATGTTCTAATTTCATTCTTTTGCATGGTGATGTCTAGTTTTCCCAGCACCACTTATTGAGGAGTCTGTCTTTTTTCCATTGTATATTCTTGCCTCTTTTGTTGTAGATTGATGGACCATAGATACGTGGGGTTATTTCTGGGCTCTCTATCCTGTTCCATTGATCTATGTGTCTGTTTCTGTCCCAGTACCACACTGTTTTGATTATTGTAGCTCTGTAGTATAGACTGAAATCAGGAAGCATGAACACTCCAATTTCATTCTTTTTTCTCATATTGTTTTGGCTATTGATGGTCTTTTGTGCTTTTATACAAATTAAAAAAAAATTTGCTTCAGTTCTGTTAAAAATGCCATTGGTAATTTGAAAGGGGTTGCACTGAATTTGTATATTGCCTTGGGCAGTATGGCCATTTTAATATTGACTCTTCCAGTCCAATAATATGGTATATCTTTCCATCTCTTTGTGTCATCTTCAATATCTTTCATCAGCATCTTACAGTTTTCAGAGTACAGGTCTTTTGCTTGCTTAGGTAGGTTTATTCCTAGGTATTTTATTCTCTTTGATGTGATGGTAAATGGGATTGTTTCCTTAATTTCTCTTTCTGATACTTTGGTTTTAGTGTATAGAAATGCAACAAGTTTCTGTATATTAATTTTGTAATCTGGAACTTTGCCAAATTCATTGATGAGCTCTAGTAGTTTTTTGGTGGCATATTTATAGTATCCATATATGGTATCATGTCATCTGCAAACAGTGACAGTCTTACTTCTTCCTTTTCAATCTGGATTCCTTTTATTTATTCTCCGATTGCTGTGGGTAGGATTTCCAAAACCATGTTGACTAAAAGTGGCAAGAGTGGGCATCCTTGTCTTGTTCCTATCTTAAAGGGGATGCTTTCAGCTTTTCACTGTTGAGTATAACATTAGCTGTGGCTTTGTCATACATAACGTTTATTATGTTGAGGTATGTTCCCTTTAAGTCTACTTTCTGGAGAGTTTTTATCATAAATGGAAGTTGAATTTTATCAAAAGCTTTTTCTGCATCTCTTGAGATGATCATACGGATTTTATTCTTCGATGTGTTAATATGGTGTATCACACTAATTGATTTGCAAGTATTGACAAAACCTTGCATATCTGGGATAAATCTCACTTGATCATGGTGTGTGATCCCTTTAATGTATTGTTGAATTTGGTTTGCCAGTATTTTGTTGAGGTTTTTTGCATCCATGTTCAATAAACAACCCAATCAAAAAGTGGCCTAATTAGATTTCTCCAAAGAAGACATACAGATGGCCAACAGGCACATGAAAAGATGTTCAACATTGCTAATTATTAGAGAAGTGCAAATCAAAAAAACAATGAGGTATTACTTCCCACCAGTCAGAATGTCCATCATCAAAAAGACTATGAATAATAAATGCTGGAGAGGGTGTGGAGAAAAGGGAACCTCCTACACTGTTGGTGGGAATGTAAATTGGTGCAGCCACTGTAGAGAACAGTGTGGAGGCTTCTTAAAAATATTTCTCAGCCAGAAAAAGAGAATGAAATAATGCCATTTGCAGCAACATAGATGGACCTAGAGATCATCATACTAAGTGAAGTAAGTCAGACAGAGAAAACAAATATCATACGATTTCACTTATATGAAAAAGATATAAAAATGATATAAATGAACCTATTTACAAAACAGGAATAGACTCACAGACGTAGAAAACAAATGCATGGCTATCAAAGGGGAAAACGGAGGGAGGGATCAATTAGGAGTTTGAGATTAACAGATACACATTACTATGTGAAAAGTAAACAACAAGGACCTCCTGTACAGCACAGGGAACCACACTCACTGTCCTGTAATAACTTGTGATGGAAAAGAATCTGAAAAAGAATATACATATGAATATGAATATATATATCCATATATATATGAATGAAATTATACCATTTGCAGCAATGTGAATGATCTACAGAGTATTATACTAGTGAAATAAATCTGATAAAGACAAATACTGTATTATATCACTTATATGTGGAATATTTAAAAATAATACAAATAAATGTATATGAAAAACAGATTCAGTTTACTCTGAGATGATTCTCCACTGTGGTTCCTTCTCAACTCCCTGTTGTCTTAAACTTCAAGGGCCACATCAAGCATCGCATGATGAAATTTTGCAGGACCACATTATGATAACCTTACTAACACCTGGGGGAAATTTTTCAAACAATTACTCATTTTGTTTAGGAACTCTTGACCTCATTTTTCTTGACTTTTCATTTTCAGTATCATACTGTGAGAAAATTGATTGTCAGAGATTTTGAAAGAATGCTAAATCATGATGGTATGATATTTAAAATTAAAAAATCGCTCACTGGAGTCAGAGTACAGTCTGTGTTTTTAGAGTGAATGAGTCCAGTGGTGTTTTGCTAATAGTTGTAATTTTGGAAAGACTGTAGATTGTCCAGATGATGGTGCTAGAACAGTGTTCTTAAGTCACGTGAGTGCTCGAAACTCATTCTGGGTCATTCAAAGTCATAGATGGGTCCTTATTTAACACATTTTAATGTGTTTTTTCTGGGCCAATCATCATTGCCATCATTTTCATCATCAAATACACAGAGAGAAGTTCAGTCTTCATGACCCACACAGCAATGCCAGAAATCCTTAAAGGACCGTGTATCCCTGTTCACACCAGGAATTGTTAAATTAATTACATTTATTCATGAAGTCTCTGTTTAACTTATCAAAGGGACATTGTCAGAAATTGAAGATCTTATTAAGAATGCCAGATAGGCACCTCTACTACAATGTAAGTATTTTTTAGAGAGCTTACCTGAAAGCTTCATAGCCAAGAGATTTTTTCATATATTGTCTGTAGAAAAGAAGTATTTTGAAAGTTATAATCAATAACATGGTGATTAAAATAAAATGAATGAAAAAGAGTTGATTTTTAGGGGTAATCAAAGCAACATCTTACTACTAGTCAAAGGAAATACTTGATACACGTATTTTATATAACCACAGTGAAAAACAACGCAGTCAGAGATCTGACACTGAACGTAGCCATGATTCCACGCTGGTTTATGAAAGTTGACCTTGAGACTGTCAGAATTGGGTTGGGTGGGGAGGAACAGCACAAAGAACAGAGGACAAATAATAGAAATTAAAGTCTTTTTTCTTGAGTTTCTTTACGGTGTAAAATGTACTTTATTGTTTCTTACCCGGGTATTAAGTCTTATGTCAAGCTGAAGAGCCATTAGAAGAAAGCAAAGAAATGGCTTCTCAAAAAGAGCAAGTTTGTTGCGTATTTCTGAACACTATCTTGTAGGTGCCAAATTACAATGACTACAGCATAAAAAGTAACCCTTCACAAAAACGTGAACTTTTCCCAGCCCTCAGAATGAAAGGAAAATTGATGTTTTCACAGTGAGTACTGAAAAATGAATTCTCATTCCCTCATTGTCTCTCTGCCGCTCTCTTACACACACACACACACACACACACACACACGCACACACACCCTATTGTGAATAATTTAATCTCTTCTTAATTACTATTGCATCCTACAGTCTACTGTTTCCTACTTGCCCATGATCCAGAACAGAGCTGTAATTATCACTTCACACTTTTACAGAGCATTTAATGTGTTTTAAAGGCTTCATAAATGTAGTTTATTGATACAGAGCTGAAAATGCTAATCTAGTTCACGGATGTCAGCCAAAGAGAAGAGAAGTGAATTGTGCATCTCACAAAGTGCAGGGCCCTCCAAAGAGGAAAATCCATAGTTCCAGGTATCATCTCTATAGAGATGACTCAGTTTTTCTACCCTTAACTCCCTTCCTGAGTTCCAGGAGAGGCTTAGCTGTAGAAATCTGTACCAGGTGGGTCCATCTGCACATTTCCTTTGCATTTGACCCATGTACCAAATCTCAGGTAATCTCTCTTCCTCATGGTTTCCATATTGTGTTAATTTGTGGCATCTTTCTCCCTAGAACCCAGATGGAGACAGCAGATCCTTCTTGGACTCTCTTGCTCTGTGTCTTTTTCATCTTTTATCCAGTTAGTTGCCTAATCCTGCAAACTGTATTTCTTTACAAAATATATTGACTTGTTTTCCTCATTCTCATCCCCTGCTACCTCCCCACATCCAGGACTTTGTTGCGTCTCATGTAGATTGTGGTCCTCGATCTCCTCTGCTTTTTTCCCTCCTATTTCAGGACATCCACATGCTGCTGATCACTTTCCTGATCAATACCTTCAGCATCTCTCCACCAGCCCCTGAGTTAAGCCCTAACTCCTCATCCTCGTGTTCAATATCCTGGCTCTTCTCTTCCCTGCTGAGTTCCATGGACCTAGCCTTCTGTAATCCTGACTTTTCTGAAAATGCATTCAGTTGTCTTCTTGGCTCCTGCTTTATTTGTGCATCGATCAACCCATCCCCACTGCTCTGCTCCTGCTGAAATCCATGCCAGCCTTAGAGATCAGTTTCAAACGACAAGCCCTCCAGGAAACGTTTTCCTACCCTCCTTCTGGCCCTGCCCTGCCGTGTCAGTCCTCCTGCAGTTGTACCTTCCCTCGTATCACAGCATTTGTGCAGGTGTCTTTCCCTCCCTTCCAGATTGTAAGCTTCTCGAGGTCAGAAATTTTAATTTACCATCATACTTTCTCAAACATCCTGGTCCAAGAAATTAAAATGATGGAGAGTGTGTATTTATTTAAGTGAAGTGAAGTGGATTTAAATGAACATAGATTTGAAGAACTTTATTTTTAATTTTATCTAATGAAGTCATTTTTTTCCTTATTCAGCTTTCAAAAATTGCTTCCAAAAGTATTGCCTAATTGGTACAAAAACACAGTTTAGTTTCCAGGGAATATTGTTATATTTGAGTACATGTATATAAAGTTGGTTAAAGCTCAGATATCAGCAATGTCGACACATGGCAGGAAAACATTACAAATACAAGGACTAGTTTTTACCATCAACAAACACTCGTTTGTTAACAGCATTTATCCAAGCAGAGTGTCCAACATAAACCAGCAATTGGTTTGTGACCAAAACAACAAATAGAAATAAAATGAAAGCAGTTGTCAAGTCTATTCTGTTATTGTTCTATAATTTTAGTTTTTTCCCGTGGTAACAATTTCTACCCTTAATGAGAGAACAATCTCATGGTTGTTTAGCTATCATTCATTTGTTCATTCTTCCTATTATTTAACAAATATTTATTGGTCAACTGGGTATAGGGGACCAAAGATTATCTCCATTTTTGCTCTTACATCTACCATCTACTATAATTTGATGGAAAGATAGACTGAAACTCAGCATAATACACATTAAAATCTTCGTGGGTGTATAAGTGCCCAAAGCACTGTGGTCTGGGGCGGGGGGAGGAGAATGTAGGTTTCCCTAGGAAAGACAGAAGACCTTGGAGAAATGCTGAGATTTTTGAGTGGAGAATTGAAATGTTTCTAATTTGCCACCCAGACAAGGGAGGCAACAGCATTCTAGGGAGAAGGAAGTGCATGTGAACAGGAATAGGGTGGTGAGATGCCCTGTCAAGCCTGGAGACTGGCTCTGCACAGCTAGGACCAGAGGAAGAGGGGCAGGAGTTGAATGTCAGTGGCTCAGTGACTGAGCCAGCTTGGGGAAGCCTTATACAACCTGCCAAGACTTCTGGATTTTATGAGGTCTTCAGACATGGGAAGACTCCCAAGCAAGAGGATGTTCAGACCCTACTGCAGAAACAGCACTCCATGACGTTTGGGTAACAGGGCAGAAGGGTGTGAATGAATGAGCCCACAGCGAAGCAACGAAAAGTTCATTCTGACCCCACTAACAGCGGGTCAGGAGCGCCCACAGATAACTCTTTACTCAAAAAGGATTTCCATCCAGACCAAAGCTTTAGGGCAGAAGACAGTAAGTTGTAACAAAGTAACATTCAAAAATAATTACAGTCTGAAAATATTCAGGGACTTATCCCCTGGGGGCTTGGTGGAATTCATCCCAGATGGGTCAGTGGCCGTCTGGGTCCCAGCTGAGGTCACGGGAGGAAATGCCACAACCACCCAGGCTCGCGGTGTCACAGACCTCAGTCTGGAAGTCCCTTTGGTCTAACGGAAATTTATTTTCTTGTAGTTTGAGCTCATTTCCTCTTTTCCATCCTTAGGGAAGGTAAGGAACAGATGCTCATAAACCACCAGATAATGACCCTTTATAGACCAGAGACACATAATAAATCATCTCTCAGCCATCACTTTCCTGAGCTAAACAAAAGGCCCTCCCTACCAGTTTTACTCTTACATTTGTTGTCCTAAATCCATAGCATCATGAACTCCCCTTGTATCAAGATCCTCCAAGTAAAGGGGCTTTGCTGTGTGCTCTCCCAGCACCCACCCCACATGCTCACTAAAAGAAACACTGAAGATGGAGTAAGGACATTTATTGAGCACTCACTTTGGGCCAGACTCTGGGGTGGCCGAGGGACAACCATGAATCAGCCAATCCTGCTCTCTATCCTCCTCTCCAGGAGCTCTGAGCCCCGGGGCTGGAGGGGCTCACCTACCACATTCGTCATGGGGATGGACACAGCAGAACATCTCAGCAGCTTGAACTTTAGATAACTACCCAAGACATGGTATTCTCCCTGAAGTTATCTGAGGAGCAAGAAAATGTTAGATTTCCACCTATTTTTTTCCTCCCAAAGTTTTAAATGTGTGCTTCCTTATCAGTCTGTTAACCATCATTTAAAAATAAATTAAACTTTCTAAGTACTCTCTTCTCATAAGATCAGTGTTCAGTAAAATACACTAATGGAGGCCAATTCTGTGACGAAGAGTTGAAATATGCTAAGAATAAATCCTGGACCCCTACATGAATGTTAAGCAAGTATTGAAAAAGAAACACCAAATGCAGCCTTTTCTATGTGCCCTTAATCCTCGCAAGCTCCCTGGATCCTTGTCAGTTCAGACATCTGAGAAGAGCCTTGGCAGAGCTCTCAGAAGAGAGGCTTTTCCCTGGTCTTCCATCCACATGACCCTCCTTTCCAAGTGGATAATAAGACCCACATCTTCTTCTGCCGAGAGTTTATGATGACACAGTCGGGCGCTGTGACTCTGTATCTACAGCCAAGGTCCGTGCCCAGCGGAAGCTCAGTTCTGTGGGGAACTGAGGATTTTCTTAGTCAAGAACTCATTCGAAGGGAAGATGGAGTTCGACTCCAAGAGTTTTGATCTGGTAACCAGTTATCAGGACTGAAGGCAGGGTTGTTGCGGGCGGGTAGTAATTAAAATGCAGAGTTGTTTTGATCTGGAGCTATTTCTAGTCTTATCTGGTGGAGTCATGTCTAGATTCTAGGAGAAGAGAGAATAACATGTAAAACTCTTAAGTAGTTAAATCGGTAGAAAAATCGCCAAGAATTTAAGTGTAGGTAGTCCTGAGTATCTCCCTAACCAAGTCTAACACGAAGGGGTAAAAAGAGGCAGTGAAACTGTTATTGTCAGCTTGCTTGGACCAGAAGATCGTGAGCCCCAGAGAACCTGGGTACTGTGTAGTTGTGGGTACCACACAAGCTGAAGCAGGTGGGATGAATCCCATTTTACAGATGAGGGACGCTAAGCGGTGGGTAGCATGTTGCCCCACTCCAGGGACATCTTTCATTGTTTTCTCTGAGAATGGCACCCCCAGAGCACCACTGGGCATGCTAGGCTTGCGTACCACGTTTACCTTGTTAAGTGGCCAAGGTCTGTCTGGATTTAAGCCACCTCACTCTTCTGGGGCTAACAGACCCGGAGAGCTGACCAGGGATCCACAGTCAGTGCGTTTATAGGGCATTTGCCAAGTCACTGCTAGTAAGGAAGTTCTCCGCTTCCTCTGGTCTCCAGGAGGAGATTTTTGTTTTTCCCCAGAAATGACTGTGGTGCTGGGCTTTTGTTCAGGAGTTCTCAACCTTGAGCTTTGTTTGCTTGTTTACTTCCTCTGCTGCATCCCTGTTTAGTTTCCCAGCCTTTTTTTTTTTTTTTTCCCTCTGCTTATTTGTTCGAGAGCAACTGGCTGTGTCATTTCCTTCATCTCTGGCGAGTCCTTTGCTTTTTTAATAGCAGGGGGTGGAAGGGAGCTGTAAGGGCCTGTGATGAGAGGCTGGGCAGACCAGTAATCAGAGGGTTCGGGGACACCGGGGAGTGCAGGGCGCTGGCAGCAGCGGGGCAGCAGCTCCGCTCAGGGAGGTGGCGGACACTAAGTTCCTGAATAAAAATAGGCACGGGTTCCTGCTCCACCCAGCCCAGCCGCGGCCCGTCTCAGTGAAAGGAAGCAGACGCTGACACGGTCCTGCACCCGCGTTTGCGCACGCGGCGTCCTCGCTGCCCCGAGAGCACGTTCCCGCTGAGTCACTGTTCGCCCCCATTGTGGTTACCGCTGGTTATTTTTATATTTTTTTAAGGCCACATTTTATTAAGACAAGAGTCACTTTAGGTTTTTGTAAACTCTTAGCTCATCTATTCTTCCAAAGTTTGGGGCATTCAGGGAGGGTACATAGCTCAGTGGTAGAGCGCATGCTTAGCACGTTAGAGGTCCCGGGTTCAATCCCCAATGGCTCCATTAAAAAATTAGTAAGTGAATAAATAAACCCAATTACCTCCCCGCCAAAACAAAACCAAAAAAAAACCAGTTAACATGTTAGGTACTTTAAAAGAAATGTTTTATAGAAAGCTTCATACAAAGTTTCACGCTGTAGTTTTGATGGAAGTAGTGTTTTCATACCATAAAACGTATCGATTTCCAGTGTTCAAATGCACTCACTTGTGTAACCATCACAACCAAGACGGAAAGCGCTCTCATCCCTTCCGCAAGGTGCCTTGTGACCCGGTCCCTTCAGTCAATCTCTGTCTCCACTCCCTGCTGCGGGCAACCACTGCTTCATGCCACCGTCGACTAGATTTGCCATTTCCAGGGTTTTATGTAAGTGGAATCATACGGTATGTACTCCTTCGTGTCTTGCTCCTTTCCCTCAGCACGTTTCTCACACATGTTAGTCATCACACACGGCTATACTCACACACACCTTAAAATATGCTTGTCTTCATTTTACAATCTGTCTTGAGTGTTTTCCGCATCACAAGTTAGTCACTTAAAATTTAATTTCCAACGACTACACACTATTTTGTTTTCGGGATATACCATAATTTATCTCATAATTAAGATCTTGTGGGTAACCGCTCTGTTGTTTCAACAGTTTGCTTTTATAATCAAGAATGATTATTCTTGAATACATATGTTTGTGTACATGACCTAATTTCTGAAGGATGAATTTCTGTAGAAGGGCTTATGAAGTTAGACAGCAGACAAATTTATAAGGCTTTTATTATATACTGTGCTAACTTAATCTTTCACAAGCATCATATAAAATATATGAGGAAAAGTAGTATTTTGAAGTTGGAAGGGAAACTGTAGAAAAATCTGATTCGGCGTTCCTTAACCAATGGGTGGACACACCTCTGGAGCCCTTTAGAAGTGCATTTTATCTAATTTTCTATGTATTTACGAGGCTCAAGTTGATGTTGTTTTTGGCTTTAAGTTCTGCACATGCTTCTGTTACACACTCAGCAGTAAGAATCACCTCATTTTTACAGATGAAGAAAATGAAGCCAGGAGAGGCTAATTAAAGCTTCCTGGGTCCTCTACATTCTTTCCACCTCATCGGGGTGGACTTCCCTCTACCCTGAATACCCATTTTCTGGAAAGCAATGACAGTAACCACCACCGCCACAACTCTCTGTCCACTCAGACGCTGCCATTAAATAGCTCGGTCTCTCCTTGGTGGACTTGGACGTTAAAAAAAAAAAACAAAAAACTCAGGTGATGAAGCTGCTAAAAGCATCCATCAGGACCACCTCAGAAGACTCTCCAAGTGAAAGGGTGCCTCACACATTCACCTGGGTGTACTGCCCCAGTCTGAAGGAAACCCTCCTTTTTCCAGTTGATATTGGCCTGGGAGTAAAAAATAGATTGTGCGTAGCTATAATAATAATAATAGTAATAATAATAATAATAACAACAATAACAATAACAACAATAATAATAATAATAAATTTGTAAACATACATATACCGAGTAGGTCTCTGACTTCGTCCCCAGTCCCCAGTCCCCAACCCCATCTCTTCGCATTCCTTTCAGAGAAGACAGAAAAGCAAAGAGCTGGCTTGCTGAGCTCAGGAGTGAGTCCTTTTATCAACCACACCTACTGCATTGGCCTGTTCCTCGTTTTCCGCTCCTGCAGTCCAGCTCCCGGAGTGACGGCTACTGTTTCTTCCATCTTCTGCTGTGACCGAAGAGAAGCTATTGAACCAAGATACCTCTGACGTCTTCTCCTCTCCAGACCCAGCCCTCCCAGCGTGCCGCCCAGGCTACAGCGTCCCTTTGGGCTCCAACTGTCCCCCCTGGGGGGGGGCAAGTGCCTCTCACCCGACTGTCGTTACAGCGGCCACAGAGCACTGCCTCCCTGAGTCGTCAATGTCTGACGGAGATTTTAGTGTTTTGATTCTCTTAGATTTTACTAACTGCAGTCCCTTACTCTGTGGCTCAACATGAATGTAGAGAGCACCCTTGTGAATTTGGACTCTTTTCCTCCAGAGTGAGGCCTTTCTCAGGAGCCCCTGATGTAGGCAGATAACCACTTAGGTAAGCAGGACGTTGGTTCATCCTCTTCAAGAATTCTCCAGGCAAGCCTGCCTCCTGGAGGAAACCCAGTGGGGCATCCAGGTGGAGTTCCTGTTTACGCCCTCCTGGGAATTCCTAGACACACTATTCAGCAAAGCATCATTTCCCACAACCACAGCATTCATCTGCAAAGACTCAGGATTTCAATTATAAATTATTACAGAGCTAAAAAAAAAAAAAAAAAAAAAAAAAAAGAATACCCCTGGAGAGGACCTTTAAGATTCAGCAAATCAGGACTTACAAAGGAAAAGTTTCAGGCAAATCATGCAGGGCTCCTAAAACAACTTTCAGCACATAGAATGCAGAGAGAGTGATTTTTTTTCCCACCTACAAGTCCCCAGAAATTAGTTTGTTAAAAGGAAACACCTTCGCAAATGATGGAAGGAAAAATTGTTTGCGACAACAACCCTGCAGGGAACAGCTCCCCTTTGGAGGATATATTTAATTCTTCTTCCTACAAATTCCTCATTGCTGGTGACCCCCAGATCTCCGAGTATTGATATCTTAATCCCCTTTTACAAATTAATACAGGAGAGACCTTGATAATCAATCATCGATCCTCCCTTATTGGCGGACAAATTATATATTAATGGAAACTTGTTGTCTAGTGAACTCAAGACCTTGTTTGTAGAATGGGACACATTTCACTAATATATAAAAAAAATTGAGGGCATCAGAAAAGAGATGGGGAACATTTTTGTGTGGATGGCCATGAAATCACATATGGCCCCCAAATGACCTCTGAAAGTAAGTTTTAGCTGTTACAACATTGTCAAGTCACAAATTCTGGAGTGCAAAAAATGTTGCTTTCTCTTCCTTCTTAAAATTGGACTTAATTTCTACCTTGAACCCTGTTTCCCCAGGGTTCTCCAGGGTGACTCAAGTCACTCAGTGATTTCCCCATCATTTAAAATGCAAACTCAACCAAATTCAAGAACTCTCTCTTGCCCCAGCAGTGGACCTAAACGGCAAGACTTGGTGAGAAGAGGAAATAACTAATTTGTCAAATACTTTATTCCAAAATATTTGTATCTCTCATTTAGATCAAAGGGTTTAAGCTTCAAATTAAGAATATAAATTTGGGGGGGAGGGTATTACTCAAGTGGTAATGCCCATGCTTAGCATGCAAGAGGTCCTGGGTTCAATCCCCAGCACCTCCATTAAAAAAATAATAATAATTAAATAAATAAACCTAATTACCCCCCCCAAATATATATATACATAAATTTGGGGGTTTTGCTTCCCCCTCCATCCACTATTGGACAACATCAACCTCACATCTCCTAGCTAAGGAGAGGGGAGGGTGGAGAATGTTGTAAGATGAAGGCAAATGCAAGAGAAATTCAACATTTTTTGTGGCATTTATGTGGTATCATATAAGCCTGATCATGGCTTATGGAGGTGATGTGAGACTGAGCTAGCAGAGACATTACATTATTGTATTAGAGAGTGGCCGTGGGCTTTCCTGCAGTTTCCTCCAGATTGGCCCCACTTCTCCTCTGATTCCTTGAGGAAGAGACTTAAGTCTTCAGTTGGCTCTCCCAGAGGTTTCTATGGATGGGACACTCTCTGTTCTTTTGTCCCCAGTTTCTTCCAGGATATGAAGCCTGCTTTGTCTTGGTAGACCAGAAGGCAAGTTCCTGCCCACATTTCCTCCGCCATAGCTCCTCCCTACCTGTGCATTCATTGGCCAGGTCCCTTTGTCTCATCACTTCTGTCCTTCATCCGATTATCTGCTCCACCTCCCTCTGCATCAAGATTCCCATATATAAAATCTGTACTCTCTAAATGTTATTACTATTTAATAGATTTTTATTCTGTAGTCCTTCTTATCTAACTTTGGGCCATATTGCCATGTTAATTTCTTCTGGTTATGATACCTCCGACAAAGAATGTGACATTGGGGTGCATACTGCAGGGAGCTGCTGGCACATCTTTCCTTCCTCTAGCTGGTGAGTTCCTTAAAAGTAGGAACCATATCTCATACATCACTGAAATTCAGCACCTTGTGTACAGCTTAACACATAGTAGGTGCTCAATGCATATTAGTGAATACATAATGGAAGTATTCTTTCCGCTAATAAAAAATGTCAGATTTCCTTTTTAAAGGCTCATCTGCTCATGATGCATATATTCACGGTGAAAGCCAAACGCAATCTGCAGCCATTTAAATAATTTATCATTAATTACTGAGTTACTGTAAAAGGAAGGATTGTTTAATCTCCTTTCAAGCAATGATTCAAAGTCTGCAGATCAGGAGACGTTGGACTCCTACAGTAAGATAAGAGTCAGCTTCCGGCTTGAGTCTGTCAGAAGCTGCTGATTTATTAATATCACAAAAGAACCACAACAACAATACTGCTTCCTAAGTTACACTTACAGTGTTTTCCCCATCATCTGTAATGTGTAACAGGCGTTTAAACTGAATTCACTGCTTGCGTGTATCCATTGTCATACTACAGAGAAATCAAATTGAGAAATCGAACGGACAAAACAGCAGAATGTCACAATCCTCTACCCAGTATTTGCCCTGTACCTTGATTAAAGGAACTCTGAGCACTTTGTGTGTTTACAGATTCCTTTGAAATTCTTTGAGTCATATATTAACTTCAACTTAAAGTTGAATAAACTAACCCCTGTTTTAGGAGAAATTTGTCCAGTGTTACATATGGTAAGTCGTAGAGACAGAAGTAGCATCTGAGTTCTAAAAACCTAAAAGTTTGCAGCCTAGAACCCTCTTTGTCTGATTATGTTGCACCAATGATAAAGATTTTTGTGGTACTTTTCACAAGAGATTAAAAATAGGCTAAGGCAAGGTTCCAAATGCAGTTCATTTTAGAAGACAGATCGACTAAACTCTCATCAGCTCCAAAATTAAAACAACTGCAACACTTAGAAGCCATGTTTTTCATTGTGTTTTTATTTTCACGTTTAAATATTCACTGAACACTCCTGATTCATTTATTCTAATTCCCTGAAATGACACCAAACTGAAATCAAAGTCAACTTAGCTGATGACGTCTTGCTAAATAAGGCTGGGGAAATATTATCCTTATTCAAAATGTTAATAAATACCAAGTGGCCTTTACTAGGTTGAAGTTAGAGATAACAATGTTACATATTAATGATTTTCTTCCACTAATGAATAGAACTTAGTTCTTGCAACTAAAGCATCACCATTAAGGGTTGGAACTTTAGTTGCAAGGTTTAATAATTTCTCGGGCTATGTCAACAAAACAACCAGAAGCAATGGTTAGTTGTGTTACCAACGTGCTACCAACAATTTGGACGTTTTCCCAATAGTCAAGCCCCCAAAATGCAGCACCATTATTCACTGTACCAGATTTGATTGCTAAGACTTTTTCACTTGTTTTTTGTTTTTTTTTAAACATTTTTTATTGAGTTATAATCATTTTACAATACTGTGAAGACTTGTCTAATTTGATCATGCCAGCTTACAAGAATATTCATGTCCTCTCCCAGAGCTTCAAAAGATATATGGACGAGCTCAGTGGTTTGGAGTTGGGTTTTCATCTTAGTTCATCACTTTATGGGCTCTGCGGTCATGAGCAAGTTGCTTAATCTCTTTGACACCTGGTTTCCTAACCTGTAAAAAGAATCTTTGTTCTCCTCCGAGGATTACATAAAATAGTATAAATGAAGTGCTTAGCATGGGGACAGTGAGTACTCAATAAATGACATCGCATAGGTAATTTTTTTACGGAGGATAAATTCTCATGATGTGCCTCTCATTCCACATCACCAGAGACAAGCATGGCAGTGTTTGGTGTCAACATGAGAATCCAAGAGTAGGAGAAACGATTCCATTAATGATTTGAGAATAGTCATGCCAGGTAAGCAAGGTCAATGTCAGAAGGTAAATAACAGGCATGCTTTCCATAGGAGCAAAGAATTCTGTAAATATCCAAAAAGATTTCAACCTAAAAGTCTTTATGAAGGGACACGCTCATAGCACCAGAAGAACAAATATTTATTGAGACCCTCTAGGTGCAAGTCCAGACACGGGAGGAAACTCACAGAAGTGTATTCAGTAAATATTTATTTTGTGTTGGCTACATGCCAGGCACAGCTCTATAAGATGCAGAAAGAACCGTGAATAACAGAGTCAAACTTTCTGCTCTCATGGAGTTTCCAGTCCAGTGTAAGAAACATACCAATATTACTCCTTTCTTCAAGGCATTTACCATTTGTTTAAGGAGAAATGAATCATCACGTTAAAAAATGTAAAAGTAATAACAACAATACTGCAACAAAAGATACAAGAAATGTTGCTGTAGGAGACGGCGTGGAGCAGTGGGAGGAACTCATGGTGTCCAAGAGACCCGAGTTCAAATCCAGGTTCTGATAACGCTTTGGGACCTTGTGACAATAGATATTGTATTAGCGTCTCATAGTCTCATCTGTAAAATAATCGTAACAGTCTCTTTATATGGTTTTGCTGACTAAATGAGATTACCTTCTAAGAGCTACCTGAGCACGCACGTGCCTTCCCTGAGGAGGAGGCTTGCTCAGTGCCTCAGAAGGACGCGTCGGGTTTGGCCAGACAGAGAAGAAGGGAAAGCGCCTTCTAGGCCAAGGAAAGGGCTTGATGAAAGACATGAATTTGGAAAAGAACAAGGAGTATTTAGAAGAAAGCGCATCGAACAATTTGGCTACAGCAGAGTTCATGCAGATAAGCAGGTAAAGAAACGACTCAGAAGATGGATGGGCCTCAGACGACTCACAAAGGAACTGCGGAGAGTTAGAATAGCTCTCATACATATGTAGACATTGAAAACAGCATGATTAAGTGAATTACACACGGTTCTGTCATTAACAGTGGAAATAGAATCCCAATATCCATCTGGCTTTCCATCTCCTGGATGGCCTGGCCAGTAGTTAAGAAATATCTTATCCTCTTCCTCGTCAATTCGTATCTGAAAACTCACAGCCTGTTAGACATTTTTCATAATATACAACAGATATGCTACCCAACCCTCCAGTTTAAGTGGTGCATTTCTGGCAAGAAAAAGCAATTCGGAAACGACCAAGGGGAATGAAAAACAAGGGGGCTATTTCTCAAGAATGAGACGGTGCTTTGCGAAAATGAACCGACTTTATGATGCCATCTGGAAAACGCTTTTGTATTCCCGACGCAGTGCGCTGAGCATAACTTAAAGTTGACTAACCAGCTCTGAGCTGCTCTATTCTGCTTCCTCACATATGGATGCAGCCCACAGGAATCAGTGTTATTAGTCCTTGGACAGGACATCTGGTGTGACTTCTCAGCAATTAGGTGAGCAATTCTTGGGTGAATTTCAACACAGCACATCAGCCTAACTTGGGAGGCTTTCCTGAGTTGAGCGAGTCCCTGGTGATTGACCTTGTTGAGAAACGAGTGCTTCCAGACCACTCTAATCAGAGATTTTTTTCCCCTCTTTTCTCTCTCTCTCTTTCCCTTCTGGACCCCCTCCCTTCCTCCTTCCCTCTCTTCCTTTCTTCCCTTCCTTTCTTTCCCCTTTTCTTCCATCTTTCCAACATGCAAAGCTTGTCTGAGATGTGTAATGCACTCAGAAAAAATTACAGCCAGACCTGTCACCTCTTAGGGCTGGCAGATGTCTCTCGCCATTTCTTCCAAAGTAACAACCACCCTTTCACGTAATTTATGGAATTGGATATTGGAATTATGGACAGAGAAATTCTCCTTTCTTAAATTCAGTAATAAACCTAATTTTAACACCAGTAGAAAAGATTTAGCATCTCATAAATGAAAGAAACCTTCATTAATTTGGGTAGGAATTAAGCTGGAGCTAACTTTGTTTCATAAAGAAGTTGCCGATAAAACAGTCTAATGCTTGCGTAGGGGAACATTTAATTTCCTGAAGAAAGCAAATTGCTTTAAAACAATTAAAAAACACCAATTTATGTGTAAACAGCTAGTACGTCAAATATAAATCATTCTTCTCTACTTATTGAAGTAGAGTTCCACTGACTTTGCTTGACAATGTTAATGAGCCTAACTTGAATTGCTTTATTTAAATTAATAGACAATGCTTCCTTTAAAAATTATTATTTTATTGATATTTGGTCTCCAGAGTTAAAACTAGTAAAGCTGATTTTAAGTTACTTTTTTCTTTTAAATTTACAATTATGATCAACACATTATACATTTATAAACATATATATTTATGAATATATTTATATCGTATACGAGGGCTGATTATTTGGGTGGCTTAGCTGTATGAGTGTTTATGTCTCATTCCAATTCTGATGGACTTTTCCTGAGAGGAAAAGAGTATACTTAGCCACTCCGTAGACAAGAGAGAAAGTCAAGTGAGTTCAGTTAACCTTCAGCATCTCATAAGCAGATCTGGCTGCAGGGAATAAAGGTTGAAACGCTATCTGAAGTGAAATATTTCCGTTTTCCAGACCATGGCACTATGGCTGATAAAAACAAGGACTTGGTCATAAGTCAGTTTATTATTATTTTAAAGGACCTAAATTAAAGGAATGTAGAAAGAGTACACTGTTTGGGATCAGAGCTGTTTCAGCCTTGGGTCCACCATTTGCTACTCTGTGATGCTCCAGGACTCAGGCTTCTCTGAGCCTCTCCTGGGTGCAACAGGCAGATAATAGTTGCTATTTACCAATTGCTACCTCAAGTTTACTAGGTGCTTAGCATGTGCCAGGCACTATTCTAGGATCTTTATACATATGAATGCATTTAATCCAACCATCAAGACTATGAGGTAGATATTTTTTACAAACCCATTTTACAGGTGAGGAAACTGAGTTATAGAGGCTCGTTGACTTGCCCAAGATTACGCAGCTGATCAGTGGAGGAACTTGGATTCCAACAGAGACAGCCTGATGCCAGACTTCACTTTCTAACTAGTTCTGGACGTTGAAATGAAGACTAAAGATTTCACTCATATGTGGAATACTTTTTTAAAAAATGATCCAACCAATACAAACCAAAACAAACACACAGATGCAGAGAATAGAGAAGTGGTTACCAGAGGAGAAGGTGACTGGGGAGGAGGGAGAAATGGCTGAAAGGGACCAACTGTATGGTGACTGACGGAAACTAAATTCTTGGTGGTGAGCATGCTATAGTGTATACAGAAGTTGAAATATGATGTACACATGAAATTTCTGTAATGTTATCAACTGACCTTACCTCCATAAATTGGAAAAAATTAGCACATGATCTCACACATGATAAGAGCCTATTAAAAGTATTTTCCTTACATTTCTGACCACTTCTCAGCCTCCCTTTCCTCTTCCAGGCTTTGAGATTTTAGAGTATCTCAGAGGTCCTTCCTGGTCCCTTCTCATCTCTTCTCCATCCACACTCTCCCCCGGTGACCGCCTCCACTCCCGAAACTGTAAACACCATCTCCGTGCTGATGGCTCCTGTCAAGGAGAACACACTCCTCCGTGTTTTTCCTCTGGTCACACACTCACAATACTTCTGACACCAGATGTGTGGATTTTTCATGCATCAAGCAATTCCCTGACACCAGCTGGGTGCCCTACAATTTAACTTATTCCTGACCCTACCTAGCTGGAGATGGGATCAATTCCCACAGGTTGAGGGCTCAGTCTCAAAGCTGCCTCCCAACTCCATCACTTCAGATGCCAATAGCAAGTCCCAGGTTGTCACCTGTACTTCTGACCCACAGGATATAAACTGAGATTCCCATGGCCCCCTCCTTGGGTTTAATCATTTGCTAGAGCAGCTCACAAAACTCAGAGAAACATTTACATTGATCAGTCTATTATATAATAAAAGACATGATAAAGGATACAGGTGAACATCCAGATGAAGAGATACACAGGGTGAGATCCTATGGGAAAGGTCCCATGCACTGGAGCATCCCTCCCCTTGGAGTTGGGGTGCTCGACGCTCCTGATGTGTAAATGTGTTCATCAACCCAGCAGCTCTCAGGACCCTGCAATTCGGGGATTTTCAGGCAGGCTTCCTTGCCTATGCATGATTGATCATTGACTCAGTTTCTAGCCCCTCTTTCCTTCCAGAAGGATGGGGATGAAAGTTCCAAGTGTCTAATCATGGCTTGGCCTTCCCAACGGTCAGCTCCCATCTGGAAGCTATCCAAGAACCTACCAGGAAATCCCAGGGGATTTAGAACCCTGTGTCAGGAAGCAGAGTCAAAGACCAACATGTATTTTCTTTCCTATTTCACAGCTCCCAGTTCTTAATCTCCAACCCTTAACATCTCCCAGTGCTTCAGAGTCATATATGCATTGCCTACTTGTCATAGTTACATTGTGTCTAACAGGCAACTCAAAACTTTCACAGCCAAAAAGACAGCAGATTTGATTTTATTTTCCTTCAAACCTACTTTTCCCTTCAGTCTTCTCCATCCTCAGAAGATGACACCACCATCACCTCTTTTGCTCCAGAAAAAAGTCTTAAGATTTACAACCTCACATCAAATCTTCCCTTAAGTCCTGCAGATTCTACCTCCACTTTCCTCCATTTACATTTACATCGCCTAGAACCACAAGCCCTCTTGCTTGACTGTCCAATAGCCTCTTAAGGAGTCTCTCAGGACCTTCACAGACATCCACCTTCCGCCCAGACGCGATGTGCTCATTTAAAAATACAGCTCAATTAAGTGACTCCTCTCCTTAAAATCCTCAAGTATCTTCCTGTTGTATCTAAATTAAACTCATACTCTACCACGATTCATAAAGCCACTCAAGATCCAGCCTCTGACAGAGTTGCCAGCCTCATTCTTTTTTTCTGGTGGGGGAGGTAGTTAGGTTTATTTATTTTTTAATGCAGCTACTGGGGATTGAACTCAGGACCTTATGCATGCTATGCGCATACTCTATCATGGAGCTCTATCCCCACCCTCCTCCAGCTTCATTCTAATCAGTTCTTACCCCCTGTCCACTATCTCCAGCCACTCTGATCCCATTCGCAGGTCCTCAGGCTCATTCCCGGTTCTGAACATTTGCCCAGCTTTTCCTCCTCTTCTGGAGATACGTTCTCTTTGATCATCCAATGGCTGGCTCCTTCATGTCACTTCAAATGTCCACTTCAAACGTCACCTCGGCAGAGAGGCGTCCTAACCACGCAGTTTGAAGTAGCTCTATCACTTTATCCCTTTAAACTCTCTACGCGGTGCTATTTATAACCCGATCCTGGTCTTTATCGACCCTCTTTTCAGCAATAACAATGGCAGACACGTGCGTGGCATGTGCGCCCAAAAATACAAGCTCCGTCAGAGTGGGGATGTTGTCTTTTTGTTGTCGTTGCTCTGATTCCAACACTAAGTGTATAGTCGGCAACAAGTATTCAGTTGCACTGGCTGTAATTAACAGTCCTTCTTAAGGTCAAGGACAGCTTGAGTCTCCCACCGCTCTTACACCCCACGACGGAACAGGGTGTGGCCCAGTTAACTGCACCCGGCAGTCTGAGAGATGCAGAAGGAAAAACAACCTATTTGTGGAAGCTGAGCAAACACCTAGAACGCTACCCGCCACGAGTCAGCATCTGGTGAGAGCAGCTCTCAGCCGCAAGTGATAACTTTGTAAACAGTTGGCGACTTATTTGAACACATTGAAACAATGGCAATTCCCCACCCCGGGAGCCCAGCCGCCTCGGGTTCAGTGACCAGCTTTCAAGCCCAGGCAGGAAGTTAAAAAACTGACAGACGCTCAGCGCAGAGCCTCATTTCTCGAAGAAATGGACACGAAATTTACCGACCAATTGGAGAGAGCCAAGCCCAAAGGACAAAGCGGGGCCGCACATACCAGCATTACGTACAAAGAGGCAGGTTGCGCAGGAGTCAGGCGGACGCCGCCGCGGGGCGGCCAGGGCGTTTCGGGCCAGAAGTGGGCGGGGAGGGAAGGCGGTCGCAACGCCAGGCGGCGCTCAGAGCGGCGGGCATGCGGTCAGACGGGGCCGCGCCATCGATCGCCTTCCGCCGCGTCATGGTGCTGCCAGCCCCGGGACCTGCAGGCGCGTCTTTCCGCCCGCTGCCCGAGATCAATATGATGGATCTTCCCCTCGGAGGCCTGTCTGAGTCCTGTTATTCTGCCTGCACGCATGTGGAGCTAAATTAATGGTGGTGACTCACGGGCTTCTGAGCATCTGTAAATGGTTATCATCACCATCCACACTAGCGCATTATTGATCTCCTCTATTAGGCACTGACGCAGCTTATGACCGTCCTTTTTTAGGAAGCCATCAGGTTAACCTTTTCTTTCCTTCCTACCAGTGGACAGGCAGGGGTGGTCTGTCTCTGCCCGAGCCTGGACCAGTGATGACGACTCTTAGAGCCGTGTGGGTGTAGGTGTCGCTAATGAAACCTAAGCCTCTTGGCAGTCTTTCCTCAAGGCTCAGGGCAGAAACGAGTTTGCTTAGAGATCATTTCATCACACTGACATATGAACTGAATTTACCAGTTAAATAAAACGTTACAACAAATTCCGAATACACAAGAACAAATTTCGTTCTGACATCCGTGGGTGCACAGATCAATAACCTTACCTAATCAAGGGTAATTAGAAATCTACTTCAATCCTGCTAGTCTGAACTGCGGGAACCTCTATTTTGATGTTTCCCTGTGGGGTTGACGGGGGCTTACTGTTTTCCTCCAGTGACCAGCGCTCAGTTACTAGAATTTCAGTCAGGTTTTTGGTGCCCCCTCTGCAGCCTTGCAGGTCTCCTGGCTCACTTTGGGCCTCAATCAATATTGGGCACACAGCAAACACTCAAGAAATACTAACTACTATAGACAAAATTATAAAAAATCAAATTTCTTCTGCATAGCACAGGGAACTATATTCAGTACCTTGTAGTAACCTATAATGAAAAAGAATATGGATGTATATGTGTGACTGAAACATTATGCTGTACACCAGAAACTGACACAACATTGTAACTGACTATACTTTAATTCAAAAAAAAAAAAAAAAAAAGGAAACAATATGGAAAGAGGAAATGAATGCTCTTTCCCTGGGGGCATTAACCATTTACTAACCATACATGGGACTTCCATGATCAGAGTCTGGACTTAGGGTTTTCTGAGACTTGAGAACTGGAGAAGGCCTGGCTGCTGCAGGACCAGGAAACTTGGACAAGCAGATCTTTAACAACCATCGAATGAAACATGAGTTCATTAACTCTGTGAGGTACATACAGAGACACACACATATATGAAAGTGCAGACAGACATACAGGTGTGGAGATTTAGTAAATGAATGCGTGCCTGTCCAGTGTGTGCCCTGCATGGCTCATCTACATGGAAGGGAGGACAGTGCGACATTCATTCTTGGAATGAATGCGGAGTGGTTAGTTGTAACTCATTTCACGTGCCGTGCCCGCCCCAGGAAAGGCAAAGTAATTTTAAGCTTGCTGTTCTTTTTACCTATATCTTATTTCTTCACTTTTTCAAACACAGGAACTCCAATATATTCTCAAAATTCAACATTGGCACAAACTTTTTTGGGAAGAGGACCAATTAGAATTAAAGTGTATTTGGATGTGAGAAAACAGTCTGAAGTACTTCCGCATGAGTCAAAAGGAGGACTTAAAAGGATGAGATGCTTTTTTGCAGGAGGGGCAGGGGTGAATGCAATGCCTTCAGCAAATAAAGGGAAATGCAAATCAAAACTACAATGTGGTGTCACCTCACACCAGTCAGAATGGCTATCATTCAAAAGTCCACAAATGATAAATGCTGGAGAGGGTGTGGAGAAAAGGGAACCCTCCCACACTGTTAGTGGGAATATAGTTTGGTGCAGCCATTATGGAAAAACAGTATGGAGATTCCTTACAAAACTAAAAATAAACTTAACATATGATCCAGCAGTCCCACTCCTGGGCATATATCCAGAGGGAACTCTAATTTGAAAAGATGTCTGCACCTCAATATTCATAGCAGTACTATTTACAATAGCCAAGACATGGAAACAACCTAAATGTCCATCAGCAGATGACTGGATAAAGAAGTTGTGGTATATTTATACAATGGAATACTACTCAGCCATAAAAAATGATAAAATAATGCCATTTGCAGCAACATATATGGCCCTGGAGAATGTCAATCTAAGTGAAGTAAGCCAGAAAGAAAAAGAAAAATACCATATGATATCACACATATGTGGAATCTAAAAAAAAAAAAAAAAAAGACAAATGAACTTGTATATAAAACAGAAACAGACTCACAGACATAGAATATAGACTTGTGGTTGCCAGGGGCGAGAGGGTGGGAAGGGATAAACTGGGAGTTCGAGATTTGCAGATACTAACCAGTATATATAAAATAGATAAACAAGTTATACTGTATAGCACAGGAAAATATATTCTATATCTTGTAGTAGCTTATGGTGAAAAAGAATATGAAAATGAATATATGTATATCCGCGTATGACTGAACCATTGTGCTGTAAACCCGAAATTGACACAACATTGTAAACTGATTATACCTCAATACAAAAAATTAATAAAAATTAAAAATATATATTTTAAAAGACTTCAGGGATTTTTTTTTCATTGTTAAACATTGTCTACTTTTTAAGGAAGTGCCAGTGTATATAAGAGACAGAGATTATAACATTACAAAAATGTATTTTTCTCTGGAGCCTTCTGTATGTTGTTAAATTTGCGCCATGAATGATAAGTAGGGAGCTTCAGCTCCTACGTTCTTACGCATCTGTTCAGCCAATATGTGATTACAGGTCATAATCTGCTTCAATTGCATTCGCTTCACCATTAATCAAAAACCAAAAAGTCTGTCTTGGACAATCAGCTTTTTGAGTGTTGTTTCCATAGTTTGAATCTGAAAAAGCATTATTGGGTGATAAGCCCTGTGAAAATTTCTGCTGTGAAATGTCCATATTATGGATTAAAAGGTGTTAATCATTATAAAAATAATCTGAAAAACGGGGAAAACTGGAAACTGTTAGTCAATTATATAATCATTCTTTCCCTCTAACTTGTTCAATACATTAAGAGTGAAATTCTATGTTGTGAGATAAAGACTACTGGATAAAACTAGCAAAATACATTTATCCTTCATCTCTTTTCTTCTGATTTTTTCTTATATTAGATTGAAAGCATTTTCTTTAAATCCATACACTTTTAAAGTTTTTGTTTTTCTACTGTATTGTTTTGAAGACATTAAATTGCCAGTATCTTAGTCTTGAGGACTTGCATCCTTGCTTTGTCAGTATTGCTATCACTACGTTACTAGCCAATATTGACATCAGCGGGGTCACACAGATAAACTCAAGTGAAAGCTTCCATGTCAAGAACATTGAGCTCTTTGTCAATCCCCAATTTCAAGATTTAGCAAAAAAAAAAAAAAATTTTTTTTTTCCTATTACTTGGACTTACTTCTTTGGTTAGTTTACACAGAAATAATTAGAAGTTCTCGTGTTACTCTCTACATGGATTTTTCTAGTTTCTTCTTTCAGAATCATTTTCTGCTGGACTTCTCTGGGCACTGACAGGTAGTGTGACAGCAAAACGGAAGTGACAGGAGCCTGTTCCAGGGAGAGGTACCTGCGTGCAGGCAGTTGCATCTGATGGGGAAAGGGAATCGAAGCTCTTTAACAAAAGAGGCCCAAGAGAACCTGACAGCTGAAAAGTGGAGCCTAAGCATAACTATTTTCTCAAACTTGCATGCAAGGAAAGTGGTTGTGTATCTATTTGAAACACATGTTTTAGAGTCAAAGAAACCATAGATTTCATTTCCTTTGAAGATGATGGAGGATTTGGGGCAAATCATCTTCAAACCGAATCCTTTCTGCTCTCTCCTACCTGTGAAAACAGATAATGCTCGTAGAACACGAGCTGTCTTAATGCTTATTGAGCTCTGGTAAGTTTCCTCAATTAAAGGTCAAATTACCCAGCACTTCCTTTTCACCAACGGTCTCTCTGTTTTCTCATTTAAAGAACCATTTTTGCATAAGTGGAAAATAAATTGCATCTAGCATTAATAATAAATACTGCTTCTCTTCCAAATGCCTTCTTGCCTAAGGAGCTGTGTCATTCTTCAAGCAGGGTGTGCATTACCGATTAATTCCCACCAACACCAAGGAGAAGACATAAGGGACGCTGACGTACACACACAGATTACACACAGACACACACACACAGAGACACACACACACACACCCCTTGGGTATAAATAGTAACGGAGCAAGAATATTTTGGTGTGCACGTGTAACTCATTTACTGGATAAGCAGAACTTGCTCAGATACGAGCAGTTTTCCTATTTTTCACGTTTGCTTTAAACCGACTCTGCAGGCTTTTGTCTCTCTTTCTCTGGATAAAATATCAGACAGTTCTCATAGCACTGTCATGTTTAGACATTAATTAATTATGTGAAAATCCACATCATTCTAATATCTATCATCACAGTCTCATGGACTGAAAACTCCTTCCTGCCCCCAGCTCGCCCCTGACCCAGTGACGAAGGAGGGGGTGGCAGTCTCTCATTCCACAGACTCCCTCTCCTGCTGCTCCCTGTCCCCTCACCAGCCACCTCTGCCTCGACAGGGCTGGAGGAGAAGAGGAAAGGGGAGGAGAGGACTGCATCTCACTGGAACAGTATGTCTCTGCCTATGGAGCCCTCCACACACAACAGAGGTCCAAACACTAACCCTTTCTCTTGGATTGGTGGAATTTTAGAGCCATGACCATTGGAGACCTTGAATCTAAAGTTCTCTCACGATGATGCCTTGATGCCTCTTCAGCTGGTATCTCACAGCCACCCCATCAGCCTCCAGCTTCAGCTGGTCTACCCCATGCAGAAGCCCTCTGCTGGGATCATCTTATCCCTTTTGGGTAATATCTCCTTTGGGTCAAAACTGATATAGGAAAATGTGGGGTGAGAGGATGGCCATGCCCCAGGTCTCAGTTGAGTGTCCTTGGATTCACACAAGAAAGAATTCAAGAGCGAGCCACAGTTGAGTAAAAGTGGGTTTATTTAGAGAGATACATACTCCATGGACAGAATGCAAGTCATCTCACTCAGAAGGGAGAGGGACTACGAGGTGTAGGGGTTGTTCGTTTTTATGGATTCGGTAACTTCATATGCTAACAAGTGGGAGGGTTATTCCAGCTACTTTGGGGAAGGGGCAGAGATTCCCAGGAACTGGGTCACCACCCACTTTTTGATCTTCTATGGAGAGACTTGAAACTGTCATGGTGCCTGTGGGAGTGCCATTTTGTATGCTAATATATTACAACGAGTGTATAATGAATCTCAAGGTCTACCATCTTGGGCCTCAAGGTCTGTTGGGAGTTGAATTTTCCGCCATGTTGGTGTTAATGGCTGTGTCATTCCTTGAATGTCTGTGCCCTGCCCCCTTCCTTCCTGTCTCAAAACCAAGTCCTGTTTGTCTTCTCCCTTTGGGAGTGTATCTCCTTCCCTCTAGATCATCTTCTTCCCTCTGGGCCAACTGTAGGTAGCCTCTGACTTTGAGACACTTCTGAGCATGAGCTCGAAATCCTTCTATTCCTAAACTCCAGGAAACATAAGTGAGCATTAAGTGAATATTTGAAATTCCACTCTCTTAATTTGTGAGGAAAAGTAAACATACATTTCCCTGAAGGAAAGGAAGGAAAATATGACAATACTCCACTGACTGTCCCTTGAGAACTCTCTCCCAGTCTTTACAACAACTGCATTAATGTCTGGCTTTCTGTCCTACATCCTGGAGGTGGGTGATGGACCGGTGTCAGCAGAGTGTGTCTTTGGCCACTTGATTTGGAAGTCCTGTGTGTAGTGGGAAGAAGAACATAAGGAACACAGCTCGGATTCCTTCTCTCCCCTTGTGGAGTTGAAGAGATGCCTCTAAGAAAGAAAGAAGGTAACTCAGTTGATGACTTCCTGGAAAACAATCGTGATTACTTACAGGAGAGACTTTACCAAAGGAAGAATTTTAGCAAAATATATGAGATTTCTCTAGGATTACTTATGGAAAACAGATCTGGAATGAGCAGATTTATGAGGTATAATTCCTTGGAAAATGTCATTACCTCCAAATACCTGTCTGAATATAAAGTGGGTATGTTTCCTATCTCAGCATACACAGCTTAGCGACCTCCTGAGGTAATCCAGGCCTAAGTGCATCTTCATGCAGCAAGAAAGGGCCTGGGGACCTGCAGCGGCAGTCCTGGACCTCTCTCTGCTTTGCTTCGAACTTCGGATTACTTGTACCCTTAAAATTATTCTCAAAGCTTGAGTCTGTGTGAATCTCCAATTCATGAAAGTCTGACCTGACAAACCATCTTCTTTGTTATCTCAGATGATCTTACATTAAAAGTTAGAGTTATTTTCAATCTATTTTCTCAAGCTTTGTGCCCAAAAATGTTTTTTTTTCCCCTCTGCTAGATATGTTTACTTCCTAGGTAATAACAGGGTAAAGAAATCTTAATGTTCTTTGGTTTTGTTTGACAGGCTCAAGTCTGGACATAAGGATTTCCTGATCTAATATACAGCATAGCATATCTTGAAGGTGGCTTCTCTAATTAAACTCCACTAGGTGACAAATTCCTCAAGGTTAAGGACCAGGTGTAATGCACCTTCGGATCAGCAGTGCCCAACACAAAGTAGATGCTCATTTAAATGAGCGGTGCTCATTTAAGCTGGAGTTCAGGCCTGTCCTCTGCTGGAGTTTATGAATGAGAGACGGGTCTGAGATAATACTTAATTTTGTTTTAGGGGCTTTATTTCTGACGGCAGGAGAAGATTGTGGCATAAGGTTGGAAGAAGAGAAAGCAGAAGACACCAGAGACTGGCCGGTATATATTCCACTGTCAAACTCCAAGCAAAACTTCAGCCTTTTATAGAGAAGGGAGCTGTTTTCAGGAGGTTATGTTGAGACATGGGGCTTAAGTCATTCTGCTTTGGTGACACATAATGCCACAGATTAAGGGAGAAAGGGGATCTTTCATTTATTTGTGGAGCAGCATTGCTCTGAAAGTGTGATGATTAAAGGGATTACCCCACTGCGAGTGCTTGGCTACTTTGGAAACCCTTGGAAACCCCAGCCTGGGCAGGAGTCAGTGTTGCCACATAGGAAGCAGTGGCCACAGAAAAGGTGCTATTCTCAAGTGGCATGGAAGACAGATGTCATTAAAACTAGTATATTGGGGGGACTCAAGAGGATTGTTTATGACCAAGTAGCAGAAAAGCCCTAGGATTCCAAATACAAAAAAACAGACCAGAGGAAGTTTTAACGTGGTGGGAATGGGGGTTGTAAGATCCTATGTTAAACAGGCTGGAGCAAAGAAATACGGAAATGTACATATTCATGTCCAAGTGTCCTCAGTTGTGCCCAGAGGTTACTGAGCTCTGGGGAAATACTGATTACACATATTGGCTGAACGAATGGAAAGATCCAACTGTTTATTTTTCTAAGTTCAATACAATAAAGTATGTTTCAGACCAGCCATTAGGGCAGGATTGTACAAGAAAAAATTAAAAATAATAAACTGATTAAAACTCAATAAAAAAAATAAAGTTTAAAAATGGGGGTAAGGTGGTGGAAAAGTTTATAAACTTCAATGGGTATGCCCCAGTACAGTTAGCTTGTGCATAATATTTTGTTCAAAAATAGATTTATTATGATGTATTGACTGACTTACACAAGCATTGGGAAGGTTGGAGAAGCAGGCTTTAGACCGAGCTTCCAGGAACTCCGACCAGTGTTGGGGAAGCTGCCCCCAGAGCTACAGCAAGCCATCAGATTAGGAAGCCGCTGACCACAGTTTCACACTGCCTTTCACAATTTAGCTCAGTGAAACAAATGTTTCATAACTCCCACTCAACTCTCCTTCCAATTCAAATCTCATATTGTTGCAGAAAAAATGTGTTACAGCTCAGTGTTACAGCAACCTGGATCTGGGCGAGAGACCAAGCAGCACTCGGACAGTTGGAGAATTCACATTTATTATGCCAGCAGGCCCAGAGGAGTTAACACTACAAGCTCTAGACCCCATCTGTAGGTTTACACGGGCCTTTATAGGCTGCCCGTTTACACTTTGCAACATCATATGGAAATAAGGTATAACAAATGATGACTAATTAGGAACAAGCTTTGTAGAAATGGACCAGTCAGGAGTGAGAGAAGTAACCAATCAGGAGTGAGATCCATGCAAATGAAGTACTACAAACAGACCAATCAGAAGTTAGGGAAATGGACCAATCAGGAGTGAAGGAAATAACTAATCAGGAGTGAGCTCAGGGAACCAACAGAATTTTAGGGGTAAGTTCCACTTTCCTAAAAGTAAGCCATTTCAGACTCAAAAAGTGAGATAGAGACACTAGGCCAGGGAACCGGATGGTGCTGGCAGGAGAGTAGCGGCCCTGCCTGGGGGTCCTGCTGGTCTTTTTATGGGGCTTCCCACCTCAGTATGATTGTACCAGGTTGGTAGAACCTAAATAATGTCTATGACTCCAGTTGCAAGGAAATCTGGGAAATGTAGCTTTTAGCTTTCCAGCCTCTGTGTTTTGTGAAGACACAGAACAATGAGGTTAAAATAGATGCCAAACAAGCCAGTGCACAGAATCCACTATAGTTGGGATTGAGAAAACCCATTACTTCATCCCCTACCGTACATTGTTTATTTATTCAACTATATTTATTAAATGCCTGTTATGTTTCAGACATCGTTAGTTGGTTCTAGAAATGAACAAGATAAAAAGGGTAGAGAAAGCAACTTGGGTTCTTTTTTTTTTCTTTTTTCTTTTCTTTTTTTAATCTTTATTCTATTTTGGAAGCAGAATTTGGGGTAGTATGATTTGGGGCTGAGTGTGCCTTCTGTAAGAAGTGCCTTTGTCTCCAGAGAAGGAAGACAGGCCAGGGACTGGCCCAGAGGAAGAAGGCTGGGAGTTGGCTGCTCAGAATCAGATGCCTTCCCAGCCTCGAGGGGCAGGATGATGGAGATCGTGAGGCTGCTTCATTTTCCAGCTTTGTGCACCAGGGTGAAGAGGGAAAAGGGATTTGGACACAATCCTTGCTCAGGAAAGAATTTATTTGGCTGTAATGTCCCTTCCATTTTATCTCAGAAGCTAAGCCTGCCATAGCAGCTAAAGGGAAGAAACCAGAACGCTCAATTGAGAAGAAATACAAACACAAAGAAGCAAATGGACAACTGTGCAGAGGGAAATCGACTCCAGCCTGACAGGCAACGAGGAAGATCATGGGTGCAGGTAATTCACCAATACATTCAAATATACATGGACTTTCAAAACGTAAAAGAAAGCCAGCTATTACATAGGAAAGTTCTTCCCCTAAATGTTTCCTTTTTCCAGTTTCTGGCTTAGACTGGAAATACTATGAAGAAATGTAGATGCTATGTCAATTTAAAAAATGAGAAAACTTAGCAAAGAAACAGTAAACGTTTGGTAGTATTTTAGAGTTTGGGTGAAATAAATCATTATTTAAAGAAGACCAGTATATTCATTAACATCTAACTTGATTTTTTTTTTCTTTTTTTTTCGGCCAATATTCTTAAAGAACTCTGTTAAATGCAATTGTCTAAAATGTCACCAAATCGCTCAAACCCATTTATATCTTCACAGCTTTCTTGTGAAAAAAAAAAAAAAAAAAGGAGAAGTTTTTTTTTAATGTTCCCCTTTTATAGATGGTAAAACTATGGAGAGAGAGAGATTCAGTGATGGGTCTAGTGTCACACGATAGCTGCTGTCTTTTACTGAGGGGCTTTCATTGGGTAGGCATTGAAAGTCCTTTACTTTCATCATAGTTAATCCTCACAACACTGCCATGGTGGATACGTCTGTCCTCATTTTACAAATTGGAAGGTAAGACTGAGAGAAGCTAAAGCAATGACTAGTGATTACAAAGCCAGCAAATACTGGAGCCAGCATTTAAACCTGGGCTCATTTGATTCTTAAGCCCATTGATTTTCAGTAACATCACACCGCTCTCACCAGAGCTGCTAATGGAATCAGTCTTGATATTCAGGTCAGCACTTTACTGACTTGACTATAATAAATCAATACATAAACATCCTTTTTGGCCCTCCTGTACAACATCAATATCTTGCATTCTTCTTCTTCTTCTTCTTTTTTTTGGAGTTTCTTCCTTTTTCACATTCATTCTCCTGTTTTCCTCAGTCATAAAATCAGTTGCAAGACTGCTCCTTGCCTTAGAAAACTATGACCAGCTATTTGGATGGCAGATGCGATTGTTTTTGCAGAATACTCAACTGTCCTGTTGCGCATTAATGCTTATCCATTACCGATACCTGTAACCTCAGCTGATCAAAGGCTGGCAAGGGCCATGAGCCCCAGTGTCCTAGAAAGATGCAGAATAGGATGGATGACTTAATAAGCAAAAACAAGAATCTGCTTATTGCTAGAGGCTACTTTCCTGGTCCCACAAGTTTAGATCCACAAGGTTCTGTTTAAATTGTATAGTTAGATCTCAGAAACCATTACTTTGTCCCACGGTGATATTCAAGTGCTGCCAACGGCAAACAGCAGGGATGGAGAAGGACAGCTCTCGGCAGTGCAGAAGAATCATCTGGGAGTCTCCTGACCCCGTGGCGGGGCTCGGTGTTTCTTTGGTGGGTCTTCCCAGTAGATAATCTCCTTTCAAGGGACTAGTACTATCTAGCCATGGAATTTTTCATTGGCTATTTCTGCCAATTACAAGCTTTGTGGACAAATAAAAATCTTTTAATTACATTTAAGACACCAAAAAGTATATTATTAAGGATAATTTTTAGTTACATCAAGAGCTCTTAAACATATATCAACTTTCAAAGAGTTCATCAGTCCACTGAAATTGAAAGGAAGATAGTGTGATTTGTGCAGATGGGCACTTCTGGGTGAATGGGGAAGAGAACACACAAGAAAGGTCTGAAATAAAAGAAGGAACATAGAGACAGAAAATAAATTTATGGTTACTAGTAGGGAAGGGGGTGGGAAGGGATAAATTGGGAGTCTGAGATTTGCAGATACTGACTGATATATGTAAAATAGATAAACAAGTTTATGCTGTATTGCACTGGGAACTATATTCATTCAATCTTATAGTGACTTATGGTGAAAAAATATATGAAAATGAATGTATGTATATTCATGTATAATTGAAGCATTGTGCTGTACACCAGAAATTGACACAACATTGTAAACTGACTATACCTCAATTTTAAAAAAAGAAGAAATATAGGGCTTGAAAATATAAGCCTGGGGTAAATCAAAACAAATATGAATTGTACAAAAACAATTTTTGCTTTACAGAGAAAAACTGAAACATAACCAAAATATTGGATAGCAGTCATTATCTAAGGTGGGAGGAGGGTGATAGGAATTAAAGCAATCTAAATCCTTTCTGGTTTTCTGAAAGAGGCTAACAATATTGATTAACTTGAGATCTTATAAAGTTAAATGAGCACCAAGATATTTTAGGATTAAGAAAAGGGAGAGAAACAGAGTGTTGAATATTCAAATTGTAAGGAATTAGGAGAGGGGAGAGCAAAAAAACAGCTCAATCAATCCAAAAGAAGCAAGAAAGGAAGAAGAATATTGCAATTAGAAAAAGTAGTTTAATAGGTCCAAATAAGAGGATGTTGATGAATTCAAATAACTACAAGAAATAAAACAGAATAACCATCTAGGTGAAAGACAAAACTTATCCGACCAGCTGGGCAAAAATATGCAAAGTCTCACTGCGCTCTTTCTAAAAGGCACATCAAAATCAGAACACAGAAAAGTTGAAAGGATGAAAAAAGATACACCACAAAAATATTAAAATAAATCAAGTTGGTCTGGCTGGTCACAGACTTAAAGGCAAAAATAATTACTAGGAAAAAAAAAAAGAGTGAGCACATATTGATAAAAAGTGCAATTTTCCAGGAAGATAAAATAATTTCACCTAATTTTTTTTCCAAAATATGTAAGGTGACACTTGGTAGGCTACAATGAAAATTTGGTAAATCCACTATGGTAGTAAGGAATTTTAACCTATCTATCACAGTTATCGATACGTGAAGCAGATCAAAACTCAGTAGTGCTATAGAAAGTGTAAAAAACACAAGGACCACAAGTAATTTAATGAACATATAAAGAACGTTTTATCTAGTTATTGGATAATTCTTTCTGGCACACAAGAAGTATTGGCTGAAATTTATCACACACTAAGCCAAAAAACTTTTAAAAATATGTCAATGAGTAAAAAATACTGCACTCTCTGACTATAAGAAAATTAATTTAGCTAAAAGTAATAAAGGGAAACTAAGAGAATTCCATTTATTTGAAAGTTTAAAGGAAAACTTCGAAAGATCTCCTAGATCAAAGAATAAATGGAAAATAGAAAATACTAAGAACCAAGTGATAATGAGAATAAAATACAAGATGTGTGGGCTGCAGTCAGAGTAGCAGAAAAGATCAATAGTCTTATGACCATTAAAGGCAGGGACTCATAGTTAAAAGACTCCTCTAAATAGAACACCAGCCACAGTTGTACAGAAAAAATCTATCAAATATTTTTCAAACAGCTAATTCTAATTGCATAGAAACACTTTTTAGTAAATAGAAAAAAGAAGAAACTTTCTTCAATTCTTTTTTAGAAAAACATTTTTTAATCTTTGTAGCTATGGCAGATAAAGGGCATATCAAACAGTGAAAAATTGCAGGTCAATAACATTCACAAACATATATGCCACAATCTCAAAATATGTAGACTCTGATTTCAGGCTTTCATTAAAAAACATTATGATTAAGTTGTATTAATTCCAGGAATAGAATACTTCCTCCATGATCTTTGTGTCTTCTGACTTCCATCATTTTTTTATGAAGAATTCAATTCTCAGATTTTCATTGCTATTTTGAGAGCAGTGTTTTTTGTTTTTGTTTTGTTTTTGTCCTCTAGATGGTTTTAAGATTTGGTCCTTGTCTCTGAAGTTTCATAGTTTTACTATGATGAGTCAAAGTGCAGATATTTTGTATTTATCTTGCTTAGGATGTTCAGAGCAGCTTGATTTGGTGACTTAGTTTTTTAGATTTGTTTTGGGAAAATATTTGGTTATTACAGCTTCAGAGATTACTTCTTCCCCTTCTCTCCCTGTGTTCCTTCCGGGTATTCAATTACATGCATTACGTGTTTTCACTGTCCTTCTTCAGTACTGCAGTTTTTTCCTTTGTGACTCAGTTTGGATATTTTCTATGGGGAGGAAAAACCTAGAAGCTTGTGCCTGCTTTGTCCTGGGCCTTTCCTCGGGTGTGCTTTCTCTGCTGGGTTTGATCCGTGTTCTTTGCTGTAATACACCATCACCATAAGTGCAACAGCTTCCGAGAGTTTCAGGTCTTCCTCGTGAACCGTCAAGCATGAGGAGGGTCTTAACAGCTCCCAAATCGATTCTATTTACACCAACAACAAAACTAACAAATCAAAGACTAAATGGAAGATGTGCAATGCCTCTAGACAGAAAATCATAAAATTTCAAAGAAAAACATTAAACAATACATTATAAATTTAAAGCTGTTTCACATTCATGAACAAGCAGATTCAGTCTTAAGGATGTCAGATTTTGAAGAGTTGATAGTTGTGGTGAAATTCTGATCAACATTTCAATAGATTTTTAAACAACATTGATGTGATGGTTGAGAATTTTATATGAGACTATCCAAAGGCTGAATACAGTGAATCTGGCACACCAAAAACCAAGAATTATAAATGTATATCGATTAGGATCGGGAGGGAGTGGTGCAAGGATTGTCCCGGTGATCAACGGAGCAAGAAGAGAAAACCCATATACGAGTTGTTAATTCTCATTTGATTAATGATTTAAACATAAAAGGCAATACTTCCAAAGTTTTAGAAGGAAACCCTGGAGAATATTTTTCTAAGCTGTGTAAGAAAGGGGTTATAAATAAGAGTCAAAAAACCTAACTCATAAAGTAAAATATCATTAGGTCTACGGTTTGAAAATGAAGAGTTGTGTTCACCAAAACATATTACAGATGAAGTAAAAGTGAGCTGTATTGCCAGACATATCGCCAATAAAGGACTAGTTTCTAGAATACGCAGACAACTACGAGGAATATTAGAAGTCAGTCAGAAGGGGACTGCTCCGAAAGGGGACATAGGAGGTTCCTGACTTTCCGTCCTGCCGCAGATCCATCAAATGTACAGCTATACGTGGGTCAGTTCCTTCGGAGAGAAATCCAGAAACTACTTGAGTTACTCCTCCACGTCAGAACTAAGAAAACACCCACGTGGAAGTGGGTAGGGAGCACTAGGACACGCTCTTGCCATAAGGCCACCCCCAGCACAGAGCCTTACAACTGGAGGTGGGAGGACTTCCAACTTCTAGCGTCTCCCCGGGGAGTGAAGCGTTTGGCTCACACATCCAGCCCCTCAGCTTTTAAGGCTGCTACCCCAGGGGTGGATCTCTGAATCACCTAGCCCCGGCTAGAGGACTACAGCAGACAAAGAAGTAGCTATTAGACAGATGCACAAAACTCCCTGCGGCTACCCTTCCCCGGCTCAGTGCAGAAGGAACAGACAAAAATACCCATCTCCCTGCTTTTTTCTCTGGAAGAGGTTTGACTATACATTTTCTCAGCTGCTGCCTGAAGGTCTAGCTTCTAATCAGCTTGCAACTAGGTTGTGCTTGAAACCCCCAAAATCAGTGGGCTCTTTCCCCACCTCCTCCCTCTGGCTCACTCCAACAGTAAACCAAGTTGCCAGCTTCTCCCTAGAAGGAGCTTGTCCACACGTCTAGCACCTTGACTTTTATGGCTGCCCTCCAAGGGGCGGGCTACCAAATTACCTAGCTTTGATGGTCCAAGCACCACAGAACCATATTAGACAAACAGGTTTCAAATGAGCATACAAGCGTGCACTACAGTCATGGCCCCTGGACTCAGCACAGAGGGAGCAGGCAGAATGCCCATCTCTGCTGCCCAAATTCTCCCTAGAGAGAATATGACTGTGAACTTTCCTAACTACTGCTTGAAATTCTGGCTCATAATTAACCTGCATGTGCAAGCTGCCTGGGATGTTCCCAGGAGCCTGAACGAGCTAGTGAGTGTGTTCCTCACCACCTCCACCTGGCCCACCCCGGCAGTAAAACCACACCTCCAGCTTCTCCGTGGAAGGAGTTTGCACAAACATCTCGCACCCCAGCTGTTACAGCCGCTACCTGAGAGACTGGCTCCCAAATAAACCATGCTCTGGGAGTTAATGCAGGCTTGATACTCACTGGTCCCCCAAGATCACACAAAACTAAGAGGTGGTTCTATCTGGGCAAACGAGCAATTTCAGCAGCTCCCCTCTCTGGCTTAGCACAGAGTAAGGAGGCCAAACCAACAAGCACCCAGTTTTTTCCTGATAGGGGCTGCCTCATCTAACCTCCTGATCTCCCATCTCCGGGCCGGAAGTCGATCTTCACATTAGCCTTCCTTGGTGAGTGGCAGTGTTATGCAATGAGCGGTCCTCTGGGAACTTGAACAGGCATGAGGGTGTGTCCCATGCCTTTGGGGCACTGAAGGGTCTCAGCTCGCCTGCATCTAAGGGGGCTACAAAGAACGAAGATGGTGGCTTGGACAATCACAGAGGCTTGAGGGGCGCCCAGGAGCTTAGGCTGGGGGGATGGAAGAGGTTCATCTCTTATGTGAGGCCAGTCTGTCAAGCCTAGGAGAAGTGGAAGTTTTTTACCTAGTGTAAAAACATCAAAACAGACTCAAAAAAGAGAAAGGAGTCACAATTAAAGAACTTAACTTTATACCTCAAGAAACTAGAAAATGAAGAAGAAACTAAGCCCAAAGATAGCTGAAGGAAGAAAAGAACAAATATCAGAGCAGAAATAGATGAATAGAGGCAAAAAAAGACAATAGAAAAAATCATATGGACCAGGAATCACGTACAAGTCTTTGTTACTTTACTGTTCATAATAGCAAAAACTAGAATTGATGCAAATAGCCAGTGATTAGCAAGTAGGTATATAAATGGATTTCTTATCTGCCATATCACACGATGGAATGCCACACAGCTAAAGCCACCCAAATGGATGATTCTCAGAAAGCTAGTTTCTGGTGGGAAAAAAATCAAGTCCTTGAAAACCATAAAGAGATATAAAGCTCAAAACAAGCAAAAATATCTATCTATTGTTTAGGTATGAATACGCAATTGGTTAAGCATTTTCTGAAGGAAGGAATTGATGTCTACACAAAAAATTGGGTGATTGTTAGTCACGGGAGGAAGTAGAATTATTTGGCACAAGAGATGGTGAGATAACAGCTAATATTCTTTTCCTTTTGGTGGTTGGTGAGCACACAAGTGTTTGTTTTAATGTTATTCTCCAAACTGTACATGTGTTTATACATACTTTTTTAGGAGGACATATTTCAAAATAAATGAAGAAAAACATTCTCATATCAACCATTAAAAAGATTAAATGTGGCTAATTTTCACAATAATGAACAAATCTCTAGAACAAAGAACTACATTATGAATTAGGGAAATTTCTGTCTATTTTCCATTGTCTCATTTATTTTGTACCATTAGAATATTCTGAGATATATTTTTTTAAGATTTTGTTTTAAATTTCTCTTTCTCAAATACACCAATTCTGTCACATCCTGACACTTTAAACTATGGCTTGAGATGTATTTAGCTTTAAAATGACTGTTCTTCCAAACAGAAATATTTGTGCAGAATGTCTTCCAAATTACTGTTAGGGCATTTTCAATAATCTTTTCATTAATTTTGCAGCTAGAATTATTTAAGTGCCTTAAGTCAAAGGCGTTTTTACTTGGCAAATCTTTCATAACCAAAGATAGCTTCATCACAAGAAGAATTACAAGGGGCCCAAGGCTCAAAGATATAACTAATAAGTTTGTTGGATATCATTGCCTAGCCTCCCAAGTGACAAGGCACTTGACAATGACATCACAGTCGGTCCCTGAACACTATTTTCCAAACTTTCTCCTACGTGACAGGATTTACTCCTTTGGCAAGGAAGACTGTGGCACAATGTTGAAGCCATGGAGATGCATTTATTTTTTACTTCAAGATTATTGAATAGAACAGATGACATAGCTAGTCGTCTCAGTGGCTTTCCCTCGTTGCTGCATAAGGCAAGAAAAGGGGTTCTTAAAGTGATATTTACAGTGAGATCTCATTATGATGTTACACAAAGGATCAGGGGAAGGAAGCTATTCCAAGAGGTTCTGCCTTCTGAAGGGTCGTTACTGCAAGGCTCGGCAGCTCACCTGCTTGAGTGACATGGATTCAACTGACTCGTTCACTCTCCGGTTTGGAAACAGATGCTCACCATGACTCTTCAGTGTTCTGAAAGAGATGACTATCCTTTGAATGACTGTTCTGCTCTCATAATAGTCATTTAGCAAAGTCATCAGGGGACCACACTATCCTCATGATGGACGGTTCAGGGGCATACATGGCAGTGCGCCAGGCATACTGAAAGCCACAGGATAAACACTGCACATCATCCAGGAGTTTTAACTCCACCCTGAAACTTCGAGGTGAGAATTCAGGTAATTTAATCTAGCATGAAATTTAAGCCATTTTTACAGTGAAACAGATAAAGACACGTTATGGGAGGGTAATCACAATTTGCCTGCTTTTTTAAAGATAAAGCTTCAGGCTTCAAAAAATGTCCCATTTTTATCTAATCCTTTTGGGGATTGTGCTCCCAGACCCCTTACACAGTCTTCTTGGGTTATGCATGTACCTTCCATTGCTTTGATGGAAAAAGTTTGAGACACACTGCCCTAAGCTATTCCAGGATTAGAAGAAATGAGATATTTTTCAAGGATGAGTCTGGGTTGGTGTGCAAAGGGACAAGCCAGGGCGCTCCAAAGTGTTGATCCTGAATGGAAATTGACTTACTACTGTAAAATAACCTTTCCTTTTTTTCTGCACTAGGAATCACTTTACTTCAAAAATTCTGTACACCTGAGCTCATGGATAGTTAACAGGAGGTGAGAGAAGATTTTTACCTCACAGTAGGCATGACAGGAAGGAAAACGTTTATTTACTGAAGTTAAGTCCTAAAAGATCTTCTTAGCAAGTGAGCTAGGAGATAGTATGGGGTAAGCTTTTCAGGCAGGACAAGGCAACCCATGACACACTGTGTGGACAGAGGTGTGTTCTGCCTCGGTCCAGTGGAGGCAAGAAAACAGTCTATTTGGAAGAACCCAGGGTTATCGCATGTCAGGGAATGACAAGATATGGCCTGTCATGGGTCAGGGTCAGGAAACAGACCACAAAGCTGAGCCAAGATGATTGATTGATGAAAAAACCGACTTACTGGAAGAGAAGAACCATCAAAAACAAATTATTCAAGACAAATGAAATGGTTTGGGGCAGAAATGGAAGCAGTGGTGCCTGCATCTCAAATTCCTCAATTATAAAATGGGATAATGCCTCCTTTGGAGCCATGTGGTTTAAAGAGAGAATTCAGATCATCTGGGATGGTGTCTGGTACTAAGCAGTCATTCTGGAAATGGAAGCTACTGTTATTATCATTGATATTTACTTATATGAAACCTACATTGGCTTATATGTGGCAGAATAAACCCAAGGGTTTAGTGATGCATGTAGGAAAAGTGCGAAAACTGTCAATAAGATACCAGCTATGAGTCACCAGAAGGGCTCTGTAAAATTCGTTGCAATAAGGACCAGTCACTTGCCGAGTCTTGTGTGGCCCAGTCTGCAGCCAAAAATAAACTGGAAGATGCTTTCTTCTCGGCTGCTCAGTCCTCAGGTGGCTTCCTGCAATCACCTCTACTGAACCTCAGTGATACATAGATGTTCATCCTTAAAATTCCCAAAAGTCTAAGCATAGTTTTATCTACAAATGAAGTCTCCCTTTTACTTACCAAGGTACCGCCCTATCAAGTTATCCACCCTCTATGAACTTCTTGGTGAGAAGGGCTGTTAAATTTTTAATGGCTCACCTGTGCTTCGCATTTATTTCCAGTTGCAGGTCATTGTGCCACTTTTTTGATACTTCTTCCTGGTCACAGGGATGGCTTTGAGAGCCCAGGCTTGTGGGCACCACATGCTTAGACCAGAACTTCTCAAACTTCCCCATGTGTGCAAGAATTACATGGCATCTGGTTAAAATTTGGACTGTGACTCTCAGAATGAAACCTGAGAGTCCACAATTCTCACAAGATCTTAGGTGTGCAGAACACACTTTGAGAGCAAGGCCCTGGACTCAAGAAGGCAGGTGAGCCATGCCTGTGGCTCGTCAGCTGCTGGAGAGTAGGTTCCTCTCTGGCCCAAGAAAGCATCCAAGAGCGAGCCATTAGTAAAGTGAAAGCAAGTTTATTTAGAAAGATACACACTCCATAGATAGGATGTGGTCCAGCTCAGAAGAGAGTGGCCCCAGGGCATGGGTTATCTGGGAAAGTAAGAGCGGCCTGAGGTGTGGGGCTGGTTAATTTTTATGGGTAGGGTAATTTTATATACTAATAAATGAGAGGATTATTCCAACTGTTTTGGGGGAAAGGGCCAGAGTTTCTAAGAATTAGGCCCTGGCCCAATTTTTGACATTTTATGATCAGCCTGGGAACAGTCATGGCACCTGTGGGAGTGTCACTTAACACACTGTTGTATCACAGTGAGCGTGTCATGAGGCTCAAGGTCTACTGGGAGGTGAATCTTCCACCATCTTGGGCCCGGTAGGTTCTAACCAGTTTTTGTCATATCCTCAACAGGCTATGTCATTCCTTTCATGATTGTGCCCTGCCCCCTCCCCTCCTGTCTCAATTCCTCACTTTGTGAATTTTATGTCATCTGTGAGCAGCTCAGCAAAATTCCTACATTGGCCCCCAGAGAGTCCTACCGGGATGCAATATTTAATCATTATTCAAAGACCCAGTTTTAAATTTAAAAAAAGGCCTGTAACTCATGCGGAAGGGATTTACAGATGCACAGTGGGTTAAACCTGTGAGAATGCGGATTTTGCTAATTGGTAAGGTCTGCACTTATGCCAGTTTACAGGAAAAATGACATGCATATTTTATGAAAGTACATTGAATTATGTATCTGTGATTATAAAAGATTAAGAAGAAAGTCAATTCCAAAGAAAATTCTGTTTGTTAGCTACCAAGAATTTAGCTGACTCACTTTGTCATTCTTTTTTTTTTTTTTCCTTGTATCTTTTGGAAAAACTTGCCCAACCGACCACAAAACGGCTCTGGGAGACTCAGCTCCCAGCAGGACAAGGAGACAAATATTCTCCTCTGTACAAAATGCCCTTTCTTTCAAAGGTATTTATTTGAAATGTCTCTTTGCTGTTTTCACATCAACCCTGAAGTTATTTTCCAGCAGAGTGTATATACATTTTAATCAGCATTATCTCAAGAGGAAATGCTATACTCTAATTAATGGCTCAAGGATTGTGTTCAGTATAACAATTGCCTGACAGTCGAAGTTTTGTGTTAACCGTATGATTGCTGTTTGCGCTTCGTATATTCAAAAGTCATGTTATTATCATCTCCAGATAATCAGCATTCAGAGCCTAAGCAAGGGAGTGCCACGTCGGCCCACGATTTTGTTTAACATGCCACATTGCAGCATCTCAGGCTTCGGTGCGAGGAGGTCTAGCCCATTTGCTATTTCTCTGGATGATGGAGATTAAGATGATAACAGGTTACATTTTGTGATGCTTTAGGGAAATGTAACAAATTAAAGGGAAATCATGGTGTGCTCAATATATTCTACAAAACAATACTTGCCCTGTCTCTGTTCTTATTCTTCCTGTATTTCAGCTTCACATGAGAGAAACCACCTCTGGCTTATAGAGATTATTATATGAAAAAAGAATATTGAAGCATAAAGCATCAGAAGGCAGCGTCATTTACCAGTGATGTGCCATGACACATAGAAGTCCACAGCAGAAAGAGAAGTAATACTGATACTGTTTTTATTTAAAATATCGCCATTTTAGTCCCTTTTATAAGGGGTTATTTTTGGCATTAATTTTGATTTTTAAAGATATCACATTAAAACATTATCTTGATGTTAGGTTTTTGTTTTTTTTTTTAACACCCCTTTAAATTTTGCGCCCAAGACTAGTCCCTCACCTTGATCTTGGCCCTTTCATTAGAGAGGAGGTAATATATTTAACAGCCAAGAAAAGAACACTTATCAAAAGTGCTGAGCTAATGTCATTACAGACCAAGCAAATGGGGAAAAAGAAGATGACGAGTTGGGTTTTCATGAACTAAAAATCAGAGCTAGTAGGGTGTGGACGTGTGTCTCATCCTTGAAGCTGAGCGAGCAGAGGAAGTGCTGTGAGCTCCTTCTCAAAAGGTTCTTTTGGGTTTTAACTTAAAATCATCTCCTAAGAGAAAAGTCTTTGTTGCGATTTGACTTCATTAGTTCATTCTAATTTTCTTTGGCTTAAAAGGTCTTCTCTATAGTAATTCACAACTTGTATCAAAGCCGGCTTGTAATGCGCGTGATTTAGAGGCTGAGATCCAACGGAGGTGGTTACAGGAGGTAGCTATTCCCCCCAAATGCCAGGCGATAGGATTGCTGTGTGATTACTTGGAAACTGAAGACTTCATCTTGGCAGTTGCGGCCTCCTTTTCCATTTTCATCTTGAGCTAGTCTTTAGCACAAGCTTAGTGAGGAAGCTGGGCTCGGTGGAAGAAACACAGACTTCTGACTCACCGTTCATGTGATGCAGAGCAAGTTAACCTCTAAGCTCACTGTGTCTGTTTTCTCTTAGGTTAAGTGGCAGGAGTAATATGTGACTGACACACATATCTTATCGTGTTGTTTCCAAAATAATTCACATGCAGTTGCTTTGTAAATTAAGTATTGCCTCATTTATTATCGTGGGTTGACCATGAAGTCACTAAGCTGTACATTGAAAACACTCCTCCAGATTTATCCATATGTAGTAGGTTGTAATTAAGGAGTACATATGGTTGCAATAAATGGATAGTAATTTTATGTACCATCCTTCACCACCTCCTTTCTCTAATTAGTCAGGAGAGACACAGACCACCCCAGTTAAGCAGAGTCAATTTCTACCTAATCAGTTTACTGACCAAGCCACCCCTGCCCTCTTCCCTTACATGGATTATTGCAGTGGCCTCCTGGTCCACCTGGCTCTGCCCCTGATGTACACAGCCCTTCTCTCCCCACCCCAGCCCCCAGCCCTGCTTACAGTTTCTTCTCAGCCCAGCAGGCAAAAGAATGATTTTTAAATGTGAGTCAAAACACATCACTCTTCTGCTCAAACGCAGCCCATGGTCTAGCATCTCACTCAGTGTGAAAGCCACATTTCTTACAAACCCTAGAAGATCCTCCAGACCCTTCTCTCTCATCACTTGTCCAAATTTATCTTCCATCACTTCCCACTTGTCTCCTATGTTCCTGCCACATCGGCCTCCTCTCTGTTCTTTGCCCCTTGGACAAATGCTTAAGTTCTCAGTGGCTTGGTTTCCTCATCTTTAAAATGGACATAATAGTAGCAAGGACTTCAGAGGACCATTGTTAGGATTAAGTCAGTTAAAATACTTAGGACAGTGTTGACACAGTTACACGTAGAATATTTGATATATATTATTTCCGTAATTTTTATTACCTTCCTCTGACTTTTTCAGAGTCTCTAATGTTCTGACTCCTGAATGGACAATAATCTCTGAGGAGGTCAAATTACCTTGTTCTTATTCATAAGAAGCATCTTTAAGAGTTCCCACTGCAGATAAATAAAACTCAGAAACCTCATATAAATACTGTCGGATTTTCCTGGCCCTTGCTGCCATGTCTTATGAGCACACAGTTTTCTCTTAATTTTCCTTTAATTATTCTTTGGGGAAAGTTTTTTTTTTCTGTTTTATCTTGTGTTCCTTCTCTCTATTTCAGTTTAATGTCATTTTCCACTTTGCCTTCATATTTATAATCCAGCCCCCCCCCCAACACTGGGCACCCTGCCTTTCACAGTTTATGCTCAGTTCTTCCCACAATTTTCCCTATGTCTTCTTTGCTCTCTCACATGGAGCCAGGGCGTGTTTATTTAACCTCTCTGGAAACCCTGTGTTTTGGTAGGAAAAGACTGGCTTTCTGGCAGTACTAAAAATAGAGTAGTTTCTAAAAGGAATGCACGTTGGGGCCAGATTGTAATCTGATAAATGGAACTTGAAGACAAGGTAAAGCTGTGGTCACAAGGAGAGCAAAGACTCGCACACCTGGGTCCAGGGTGCTGGGTCAGGACATACCCAGCAGCTAGGATGACTTAATTATGAGCTTCCAACCACAGCTCCACCAGTCCTCGTATCTTCTGAGCCTGGAAAAGAGCCTGGAGGTGGGTAGGACCCAAGCCGGCCGGTGACACTGAAGCATCCTCAAATGTGAGACAGGCAAAGCTGGGGAAGGTAGTGGGTGCGGTAGGGACAGGCTGGTGCAACCGAGCAGGACCCTGTGGGGCCTTTCCAGGGGCAGAGCCCCTCAGGCCCCGCACCTACTGTTTAGAAAGAAAGCTCTAGGCTCCTAGGCCTTCCCAGAGCTCCAAAGAGTAAATGTAATCAGAGGAGTGAGAGAGAGCAGAAACAAAAGAAAACAGTCAAGCAGGAAAATAATAACCATTTAGCCATAAACACAGTCAAGGGCTTTAGTTCCTCCTCAAAGGCCAGAAATAATATCTGAGCCTGTCCTTGAGTTGTTTTGCAGATGCTAAAACCCCGGCCAGGTGGAAGGAGTTAACTACGTGAGGACCGTGAGCACATAGCCCCAAGACTGGCTGGATCCTGAGGACTGACTCTGCTGCACCCTGTGACATCACCCTGACCTCACCATCAACCCATCTGAACTGTGCACAAGCTGATCAGGCACCCTGCACCCCACACTCCTAACCTTACCTTTAAAACCCCTTCCCTGAAAGCTATCAGGGCACTTGGGCCTTTGGAGCATGAGCCGCCCATCCTCCTTGCTGGGCACCTTGTAATAAATGCTATACTTTCCTTCACCACAGCCTGGTATCAGTAGACTGGCTTTGCTGCACATTGGAAGCGCAGACCTGAAATTTGGTTTGATAACAGTGGGAGCAATGAGCAGTCACTTATTAGTGCCTTTTCATGTTTTAAATAGGAAGAACAGAGCTATCTTATTCAAGGTATACTTTGTGAAAGAGTTTAAGCTTAATAATTTTAATGCTCAAGTCTCCATTTGCCTTTCAAAAGCAAAATTAAATGGAAAACAGCCTCCTCAGTGGCTCAGAACTATAAGACGCCAAATGGTTTGGATCAAAATACTTTTACCTCATCACCAGCATCAGCCTGTGTCAATACAATTATAAGAACAGAAAGAGCAGTTCAGAAGAAAAAGCATAGCTTAAGGACCAGTCTTAGAAATTCAAAAAAGTGAGAGTGAAATCTACAGTATGTAGGGAATCAGTTCTCTTGTTCACTGAGCCAGGCTTCAGTTTTCTTGTGCTAGCAATGTACCTGGTGATTACCTCAAGAGTTGTGGTAGGAATTAGATGAGACGATACAAGGAATGTCTTTGCTGTAATGTCCAGCATGTGGATGAGTGACTATATTAATTTTCTGCTGATATGTAACAGATTATCATAAACTCAGTGGCTTAAAGTCACAGACATTTATTATTTCACAATTCTGTCGGTCAAAACTCCGGGCACTGCATGGCTGATTCTTCTGCTCAGGGTCCCAGGAGGCTAAAAATCAAGGTGTTGGCTCATTGCACTGCCCTCTAGAGACTTAACTAGAAAATAATTCCTCTTCAAGCTCATTCAGGTTGTTCAGCAAATTCAGATCCTTGCTAGTTTCGGCTGGGGATTGTTCTCAGCAACTAGAAGCCACTCTCAAGTCCTTATCACGTGCCCCTTTCATATTCAAAGCCCACCGCAGAGACTTCCCCCTCACAAAGAATCTCTCTCATACTTTCAAATTTGTGACTTCCAAAAGAGCACACCTGATTAGGTCAGGACCACTATCCATTTTGGTTAGCTCAAAGTCAACTGATTGATAACCTGGTCACCATGGGAGTGATATCTCATCATATCACTGTGAGGTCCACCCACACTCAAGAGAAAAGAGATTATACAGGCAGATATGAGGGAATGGATGTGGGGGTAGGCAGATATCTTAGAATTCTGCCCACAACAGTGCCCATTCAATGACTGGTTTTTTTTTTTTAACATCTTTTATTGAGTTATAGTCAGTTTGCAATGTTGTGTCAAATTCCAGTGTAGAGCACAACTTTTCAGTTGTACATGAACACACATATATTCATTTTCACATGACTGTTACTGTTTTTTTGTTATTGAGGTATCAATTAAGTAGACTCCCCAGGTGGGGGCAGTATTTCTAGTCAATAGGAATTCCATATTGATGGTGAGGGATTCGACAGATGTAAAACATGTATTAACAGAGTCTCGTAGGTAAAGATGCTTGGAAAAAGTTAAGGGGGATAAGGCTTCTTAACTCAGAGGTCTGAGAGATGATTTAATGATGACCCAACAAGCAACCGTATGTGAAATCACATTTGGCTTTAAATCCGCCTTGGGCAGGAAAGGAGAAGACATAAACTGGAGCACACGGTTCTTAGCTGGAGCACAGCAGAGGGGAGGAAAAAGCTAAGGGTAAAGACTGTAAAACTAAATTCAGTTGTCAAGGGGGCTCTTCAGTGTCTGTGTCCGGAAATCTTCTAAACTAGGGCAAACCCTCCTGTGCTTGAGGTGGATTTAGTAAGTGCCTGCCTGAAGCCAAGTGGGAGACTAAATGTTCCCTCCCAGCCTTGTGACTCTGCACCCAAGGGGGCAACACGCCTATTGAATCAGGCTCTCCCCGGATCCATCCGCACGTTGAACTGCGTCTGCGAGAAGGAATGAGTTTAAGTCAGGATTCCCTGATGAAGGCCAGCGAATGTAAACACTGAAAAGCCCACGTACTACCAGCACAGCTTTTGGCAAGACCAACAGAAAGAATAACAATCAAAAGGACTTCCAATCTTGCCTCGCCTCTCCTCCCCTCCAGCCCCATTTGCTGCCTGAGGATCAGAACTGCACAGCACTTGGATGCTTTGCTGTTTCATGTTGCTCTTGTATCGACCTTTTCCAGGCAAGTACACAGATGATGCTCAGGAGGTTAATTTTCCAAAGCCAAAACGTTTGACCAACTTGAAATCTGTTTGAGGAATTTATTATTATTTCCATCACTGAACCATGAAAAATCAGTTCAACAAACAGCGTTCTAATACCCCCGCCCATCTTGAAGTGTCTCTAACTTCTTAAAGTGCTCAAGAGTTAGAGCTGAGAGATGTGTCATTTCCTTAGTCTCTTTACATATATTCTTTTCCTCTTTTTTTCTTTTTTAATATCTGTGATTTTTGATTTGAGACAAAGGAATTTCTGGTCTGATTACTGTCAGTGTCTTTGGCTAATGTGGTTTTCTTACTTGAAGCCTTAAATAGTTTTCTTTTTAACTTGATAGCAAACAGAAAAATTGTTTTCTTTGACATGACTTGGACAAAAAAAGAATCCACAAATTAGTAGAATAAGGAGACAAGATGACACTGTATAAAAAAAACGACTATGTTTGAGTTTGGTTTTTGTTTTTGTTTTTGTGTTTTTCCGTTGGAGGACAAAGAACCTAATTTGTTCCTTCTGAGAATTTTTAGTATTTGGAAAACAAATGGCAACTCCTGGATGAATACTGAGAATCATCTTGAAAGGGAACATTTTATAGTCATTTTATAAATAGGGTGAAAGCAAAAGATTAAAGTCTATGTGTATATATATATATAAATATATTTAATTGTGGTATAATTAACATATAATATATTAGTTTCAGGAATATAACATAATGATTCAATATTTGCACGTATTGCAAAATGATCACCACAGTAATTCTAGTTAACATCCATCACCACACATAGTTACAAAATTTTTTTTTATCTTGTGATGAGAACTTTTAATATCCGCTCTCTTAGCAACTTTCAAATATGCAGCACAGTATCATTAACTAGAGTCACCGTGCTGTACATTACATCCCACGACTTATTTATTCGTAAGTTTGAAACTTTGGAGCCCCTTCACCCATTTTGCTCATTCCCCCAACCCCCTGCCTCTGGCAACCACCAATCCGTTCTCTGTGTCTATGAGCCTGTTTGTGTTTTTATATTCCACATGTAAGTGAGATCATATGTTTCTCCATGTTCTTGACTTTAACGACGTACATGATTTTCTCCTACCGTTGAAAATTCAAATATCTGGTCTTGAACTTCAACAAGCATTTATAACTTGTTGCTCTACTCACAGAACTAAAGGAAGCTGTAACAAATATCACCCTTGCCTTTAAGTAACTGACTAAAGACTTACAGAAAATGGAATGTTAATATGAACATGACAATCAGTAAGAATTTGTGAACCCTGAAGAAAACCCCCTAGATATATGACCCAACAATGGGTTCCAAATGAAAACTAGCTAACATTGGTAAAATATCTACAGCCTGTAAAATCTCTTTTACTTGGACCATCTCACTTAATGGAAGGCTGGTGGAGAGAAGGCATGTTTATTGAGAGTCAGTGATGTGCAGACACATTGTGAGGAACTTTTCAGATACCATCTCAGGTGCCACCAGGTTCTCACAATGACCCTGTAAGAGTGGTCATTACTTCGATCTTAGAGAGCATCTCCCAGAGCCTCAAAGTCGTCAAGTTGCTCTGATTACTACTGCTGCATAAGAATTTGCCCCCAGATTTAGGAGTTTAAAATCACTTTTCTCTCTCTCTCAAGATTGGTTGGTCAGAAATTTGGAAAGAGGTTGGCTGGGTGATCTCACGTGGTCTCTTGGGTCATAACAGACAGATGGCAGTGGGGCTTCAGTTCTTTGAAGGCTACGCTGGGCTGGACCTCCCAGTTGGCCCACTCGTGTGACTGGCAGAGGCTACTGGTTGTCAGCTGGGAGCTCAGAGAGGACTATTGACCAGTAAGCCTACATACAGCCTCTCTAAGTGTGGTGGTCTCAGTGTAACTGGACTTTTTCCAGGTGACTGGCTCCCCCCAGAACAAGGGCTTCACAGGACCGTGTAGAAGCTATGTGACCCTTTCTGATTGGCCTCAAGAAACGCTGGCATCACCTCCGCCATATTCTATTGTTCAAGCCATCAGAAGCCCATTGGGACTCCAGAGAAGAGGATATAAATCCTACTTCTTGATGAAAGAAATGTCAGAATGTGTTTTAAAATGACCATACTTGCTCTAAAACAGCCACAAGAGCCCCCAAAATTTATTATAAAGAGCAAGACCTCCGATTGCAACTTCGGATGTAGAGTAAAGGGGTATTTTAATTGACAAATAATAAAAACTTAATGCTAATCAGGGTGAGGCTAAAACTGGTTAGAGGTTTGTGGGTCAGATGACGGGAAAAGCAGGGAGAATCTGGCTTCAGTCAAGAGCGGTACCAGTACCACTGTGGGAGCTTTATCTGTAAGCTGCTTCTGCTTCCGCCTGCATGTTGGCTGCTTGTCATGCGCTGGAGATAATGATCTTTCCAATCCTCCTAGCATCAGCCAGTGCCACCCAGAATGAAGGGTTTCCTGCCCCTTGGTTCAAGTCTGGCATATTTCAGGGAATGGTCACACCTGTTCAGCCCCTCTGGTAAATCCTATTTGAATCATGTGGTTAGAACAATCATTACTAGAGGATTGAGAGTTGGTTGGAATGGGAAGAAAGACTGAAAAATTGTTCACTGTATAGGAATCAAGAGAGTTTGTGGTAATTAATGAGCTGCTGACTTCTTTGGAAGAGAACTGCTTTGGGAAACTTCTGGAAACCTTGCACAGAAAGGAATCAGCCTGCAGCTCTCACTACACCTTCCCTTGTCCACAGAACCCCTGGAAAACTGAGTGTGAGGCTATATGATTTAGCTGGTGGAGAAATGAGCCAGAGGCAGAGCTGACAGACGTGCCTTCATCTACATGTCGTTTTTCAGGTATGTTCACCCCATTATCTCTTTTATCCACACATCAGCTAAGCACCATGAGGCAGGTTTTATCTTCACTTTGCAGATAAGAAACCTGAAACCTAGGGATTTTAAGTGACTTCGCCCTAATCACACAGGGAATAAATGATAGAAGTAGGATTTAAGCTCAGATTCCCTTCCTAGTCTAGTACAATTTCCACTTTGCCATTGAGGCTCCTGATGCAAAAGTTCAGGCTCCTGGATGGCATGATAGATGGAGAAAGTCTCCTCTACTGGAGGGTCCAACCACTCAACTCTTTAATCTCGGGGTGGCTGCCCATTGGGGCATTTTGGCTTCTATAGACCAGAGAAATCCTGCCATTTTCATGGATGTGATTTTTAAAAGTAAATTTCTCTTGCCAAGATTATCCATCTCAAACACATCACCCCCTTTCGTAGACACTGTTGACAACCTCCCTTTGTGCACAAGCTAGGATCCAACCTCCTTAGCAAGGTGTAAACCTTGGTAGACAGCCCTTCATCATCTGATCGTAGCCCACTGTCAATCTTGTTCTCTTATCCTCACCTCACCCTCTTCAATGGCCCAGTCATGCAATCTAACATGCCAAGGGAAATTCTAGGCTTTCTCTTTATACCCTGTCAACCTCCTTAGCTCTACCACCTAGGGAAAAGACCTCTGTATAAGTCAAGAATTGAATAGGCGTTCAGGGAAAACACTGGACACCATGCTTTGAGATAGATCTTCTAGTAAGAAGAGTAAGGATTTTACCATTCCAACTGAGGGCAATGCTTTCTTGACTCTTGTGGATTGCTTACCTTCTCATCTATTTTTTGTTCACATTTGACTCTGGTGGTAAGATGTGCCTTGGACACCTGCTGCCTAGGATGGGAATCTGCAAGTCCTAATAGGACCAGGGTAGAATCTAGGGGAGACGGCATGGAGATCATTTCTTAAGGTAGCTTTTTCTAGGTCTCACAGAAAACATAAATAAACTTTCTTTCTCCATTCCTTTGCCTTTTCTTTCCTCACCAAAAGAGCAGTAAGACCCGGAGGACCAAAGCCTGAAGGGAAGAGCCCAAGGTGCGGTCATTCAGTCCTGACCTAGTTATAAACTCTGCTAAAGGGTCAGAAGGAGGCCCATGGATGTTTACAGACAGAAGAGTTCACTCGATTTGGAACCACAAAGGGCATTAAGGGCCAATATAGAGCTACAAAAAAAAAAAAAAAAAACCAAGTTCTTTCATTTTTGAATGTACTATGTGCATATATGTTTCTCTGGAAAATACAGAAACAGCTGTTTTTTTTTTTTTTTTAAAGAAAATGAAGTAAAGAAAGATGCAGCAATTTTGATTCACGACGTGTTTATGATTCCAGACACCCAGTGCTTCAGTGTGTGTGGGGGTGTGTCCCAGAATATAGTCCAAAACTGATTTGTGTGACTTATAAAAGTTTGTTGGATGTATGAATCAACAAATAGCAAATAAGTAAAATGCAGTAGCTTCAGCTTCTCTTTGCCTGGTTCCCCAGCATACCAGATCTGGTCAGTTGGTTTCCATGGCAAGGTGAGAACCTGGACTTGGGCAGACCTGTCAAGGTATCTGTAGCTCCTGAAGTCAGATGCTGTTGGCTGAGGACCACTTCACAAGTTCTTAGGTTCTTAACCAAAAATGAAACCAAGAGATCCTCTAAACTTTCTGTGCTCAAATTAAGGAACAAGCTCTCAAAACACTTTATTTGCTTGTGAAGACACAATGAAAAGAATATATAACTGCTTTTGCTCCCACGGGTTATAGAAAAACATAGACTATGTTTTATTTTCCTTTGGAAAGATTTCTTAAGAATCAAGTGATTAAAAAGTGATACATATGTATGTATATGTACAATGGAATCACTTTGCTGTACACCTGAAACTAACATTGTAAATCAACTACACTTCAATCAAAAAAAATTTTTTAAGTGATTGATGGCAACTTTGACAGAAACACAATTATCATTGAGGCTTTCTTAAGCTCAAGTGATTTTATAAAACTTTTAACCCATGAATCTATAAGAGTGTTAGTTTGGTTAACATAAGCCAGACTAATGACCTGCCAAACAATGAAGTTTTTCTTTGGTGTTTCAAATCTCCCTTTTCTGCAAACCACTGTCCTTATTTCTCTCTTCTGTTACTGCAGGCCCATTCTCCACTGGGGAGAAACTGTTCCAATTAAACTCATGCACAGGAATGATGATGGTGGTGGTGGTGGTGATGGTGTTGGTGATGATGGTGGTGGTGATAATGATGGTGGTGGTGGTGATGATGATGGTGGTGGTGGTGATGATGGTGGTGATGGTGTTGGTGATGATGGTGGTGGTGATAATGATGGTGGTGGTGGTGATGATGATGGTGGTGGTGGTGATAATGATGGTGGTGGTGATGATGGTGGTGGTGGTGGTGGTGATAATGGTGCTGGTGATGATGATGGTGGTGGTGATAATGATGGTGGTGGTGGTGATGATGGTGGTGGTGGTGATGATGGTGGTGGTGGTGGTGGTGATAGCACCTACTATTTATTTAGTGTTTACCATTGACATGTTATTAACTCAAAGCTTATGAGCCAGGTCAGGCTTTACCTGCACTATTTCACTTAATCCTATCTACTCTATGAGATCAATAATCTATTTTCCCTTTTTCAGATGATAAATTGACACTGCCAGATGGAAATGATTTGTAAGAAGGCCCACAGCTGGTGGGTGGTAGTGCTGAGATTCAGTCTCCTATTTATGTGACTCCTGAGTCCATTTCCTTTATTATTCCAGTGAAGGTAACAATGGGCTGCTACGTCCATCTATTACCTGTCCTTGCAACATTTTCATTTTCAAAAGAGGACCAGTAGTAGAAAGTGGTGCTTGATGGGAAGTTAAGAGTTAGAAGTGGTGCAGCTCCGAGCACGAGTTAACAGGCTAGTGTAGAAAATATTTTCAAATTGCTGAGAAAGAACTTTTCAGACTCTTCCAAATTACAAATCACACCATGTAGAGAAATTTTCTGTGCTTTCCGTGTCTGAAATGGGGATTAGGAGGCGTAAATGATGGCACCAGTTGTGCTGTTACCTAGCTCCAGGCTTTGAGTGTCTCATCTGTAACAGGAAGAAGGGAGACTAGGTCATCTACAGTTGTTCCAGCCCCACCACCCCAGTTTTGAAGGACTGATTGCATATTGTGAACCAATCTTAGGGTTTTCTGGTAATCCTAAAACCCTAGTTTCCTTTCCTTTCAGAACTCCAGTTTCTTAGCCTTATAGAAGTCTTCTTGGAGGTGAAAGATATCCTGTAAAACACAATGAAGGCAATTCTTCAGTGAATGTCATTACAGCCCTGAAACTAACTCATCTCTCAATCTACTTTCTTAGGAATTGGTAGTAAGGACTCAACTGCTGTTTCCAGCCCCTTTCATCTTGAAAGCTCTTACTAAAACATCTAATTAATCTTCAAAATATCCCTAACATAGGCACAGCGCAAATGACCCTCTTGCATTCCCTTCATATTTCCTTGTCAATCGTGTTCTTGGAGTGTTGGCATCAGAGGATACCTGGAAGGTCATTCAGTTGAAAATCCTATCTGATGCTTGATTCTTACAAATAATCATTCTTGCAAAGTGCTCATCCAGTGTAGTGGATATTTTTGGGGTGTAGTCCCAGAACAAGGACCAAGAATTTTCCCCTCTGCCTATAAATTGTCATCCAGACCAAGTAGAACTCCAAGCAGCTTCGTGAGGACAACACAACTCCTTGCCTAACTGATATTGGTTGGACTTAGGCTGAACACCTCCAGCGAGCTGGGTCAGAGGACCCCCCTCCATAGCGAGGAATGGGAATGAAGCTACTACCATCTCAGTCTGAACCATTTTCTAGAATGGAGTTGATAACCTTGGAAGTGGTGGTACATCGCCCTTCTTCTGTGAGCTAATCTGCAAAAGTAGAAAAAGTGAAGCCAGCTGTGCAACAAAGAACAGAGGCAGGATCTGGAGAAAAGCGTAGTCCCTGAATTTCTAAGTACTGTTCATTTACTGGTTCCAACTCTTGGCTGAACCTTTGGATTCGTGTCAAATTAGTACCTCATAACTATTCTCTGCAGAACTGTAATAGAAAATGTCAACATAAACCCACAGCCTAATTGGTTTGCAGATAGTCATATAAGTAGAGAGAATGGAAATTTTAAAATAGTAATGAATACTAAGATTTTCTCACATTTCCCAAATTATGCTTTGACCTTTCTACTTAATTGAATCAATCCTTTATGTTTTTAGGTTGTGCTAAACCATGTCTTAAAATTATGGATGGTCCAACTAAATCAAAAGCGGAACATTATTTAAAGTGTACACAACTGTAAATAATCCCTTTCTAAGTCCCCTGCCTGATGCAGCTTGGAAATGGCTATCAATAAAGTCTGCAACTGGCAGCATTGACATCTTAATGGAGACTGGAAATTTAGTACTTAACCAATGGTTAGGTTTTGGAATGCCCGTTTCCCTGACCTGAAGGGAATTGTTCCCTGCATCTCTGATTTACCACTTCCACCTCCATCCTATCCCTGAGGGTGGCCTAGGGGGCCAGGTCTGGGTGGTACCACTGTGGGAAGGGACTGGGTAGCATGGGACTAAAGGATGTCAGGAAAGGTAGGGGATGGTGGAGGGGAACGCTAAAGAGGAGAGGCCTCTGATGTCGCTCCTATGTGGAATCTAAAAAAAAGAAAAAAGAAGACTCTAATGAATTTATCTACAAAACAGAAACAGACTCACAGACAGAGCGAACAATTTTATGGTTACCGGTGGAGAAGAGGGGTTGGGGAGGGATAAATTGGCAGTTCAAGATTTGCAAATATTAACTACTATATATAAAATAGATAAAAAAAAAAAAACCAAGTTTCTTCTGTACAGCACAGGGAACTATATTCAATATCTTGTAGTAATGTATAATGAAAAAGAATGTGAAAATGAACATATGTATGTATATGTATGACTGAAATATTATGCTGTACACCAGACATTGACACATTGTAAACTGACTATGATTCAGTTTAAAAAATTAATTAATTAAAAGAAACGAAAGAAGCCTCTGAAGCCAAACTGAAATTCAACGTCTGTCATGGTTATGCCCTGTGCTAGAGCACTGTCCCCAGTATCTGTCTAAAATGTGTCATCTTGTACTGGGAAGTCGAGAGTTAAGCCTACCATGAAGTGTTTCTTAAAAAACAAAGGGTAAGAAATTCACCTACAATTATCCCCTCAGAAGACACTAAAGGATTTAGCATTATGACATTCCATTCACTCACTTGGCTCATCAAAGTATTCTTATTTTTTTAATTTAATAACATTTTAACTTGATAACTCATTTATTACACTCACATTTCTACCTGGGCTTCTTGATTTGTAGTTTCCAAAGGGGATCTGACTTGAGAATCTATGACAGTTTTTTTTTTTTCTCATTTGTTGAATGGGAAAGTGGTTGAATTTTATTTTATTTTATTTTTTATTGAAGCACAGTCAGTGTACAATGTTGTGTCAATTTCTGGTGTACAGCACAATGCTTCCATCATATATGAACATACGTATATTTGTTTCCATATTCTTTTTCACCATAAATTACTACAAGATATTGAATATAGTTCAATGAAGCTAGAACACTCCCTCACACCATACACAAAGATGAACTCAAAATGGCTTAAAGACTTAAACATAAGACACTATAAAACTCTTAGAAGAAAACATAGGCAAAACATTCTCTGACATCAATCTTAGCGATGTTCTCCTAGGGCAGTCTACCCAGGCAATAGAAATAAAAGCAAAAATAAACAAATGGGACCTCATTAAACTTATAAGCATTTGCATAGCAAAGGAAAAACCATAAACAAAAGTAAAAGACAACCTATGGAATGGGAGAAAATACTTGCAAAAGATGAGACTGACAAGGGCTTAATTTCCAGAATATATAAACAGCTCCTACAACTTATTAACAAAAACAAACAACCCAATCCAAAAAAAAAAAAAAAAAAAAAAAAGATATTTTTCTTCAAGTGAGCACTTACCATGGGCCCTATTGGCTTCTTACTGATAGAGCTGTCTTGTAGTTCTCCAAGCGTGGTCCCTGCATCAGCAGCAGCCCCATTAGAACTTGGTAGAGATGCAAATTCTTGGGGCCCATCTCAGAAATTCTGGATGTGGGGTTGAGTCATCTGTGTCCCAACAAGCCTTCCAGCTGATTTCGACGCCCCTTGAAGCTGGAGGCCCGCTGCCCTGCTCCAGAGACCATCAGTTTCAGGCAGGAAGTCTGTTTCATCTTGTCCCTTGAAATGAAACTCCTCCTCTTCAGCAGAACAATGATGAACTCTATGTTTCAGGCAAAAATGGAAATCAATAAATTGACTCCGTCTTTATTTAAAATTTAGATATTTTGTTCACCGTCCAAATTTTGCCTTAGTTTTGATTTTTAAACATATTTGTCTTGGGTTTTTTGGTGACCACCCCTCACCCTCCACTACATTTTGTCCCTGGAATGAATGCCTCACTTGCATACCCTGGCCTTACCCCTGCAAAAGCCGTTCGCATCCAGGAGAGAGAAAAGACCTTCAGAGCAGTCAGCTTCATGTCGCCCTGGATTGTGATGGAGATTGGGACAGTCTGGGAGGGGCCTTGTGCACACAAACCTCAGAAAGCCCTCAGCTAGGGGCACTCAGGGTGAAACTTTGATAGAATTGCAAGCGCAGGAGATTTTTTTTTTTTTAATTTCAAAGATTTAAAGAATACTTTCAAATGTGGTCATAACATCCCTTAGACCTCCCTACTCATGAGCACAGTTTCAGCCAGAGGTGATGGTTAATTTATTTGCTTCTGAGTGACCCATGCTAATCAGGACGAACTAACCTGATTTAATGTGAGTGTCATGTGTGCCTAGAGTTACTTTCCATTTTCTTCTGTAGTCATGGCTGATTAATCACTGAACTGTGACAAGAGGAAGGTAACTCATGCTGTGGGCCTGGAACTCACAGCCACCTTGACTTTTACCTACAAAAGGACACAGTCACCAAGGAGCGGGCCTGACTGCCCAGTGCTCAATAAACCAACCACCTGTCTTCCATCTTCCATCTTTTCATTCCTCTTTCATTCCAAACGGGAGCAAAACGAAGACAGAAGCCATGCATGTAAAATTTATAATTTAATTACATTCTGTGACTCTTATATGAATTAAATGATTCGTTCTTAATAAGTTTTATTTGGAAAAGATGCAAGCTGTCAGTCCCTCATTTACCCAGCTAAGCTCACCTGTGGGCCCTGAGGACATCAAACCTACTGGCTTATTCTAGAGCCATTTCTGATCCAGACGGGCAGAAAATGTAGTAGGACCTGGCTGGGCAGCTGCTGGAGTAGGAAATACTGGGCTGCTCCTCCCAGACCCCTCTTTTAGGTCTAATTCACTCAGTCCCTGAATTCCGGGACTATTGGCTACTGATGGCTTGTGGCTAATCGCTCACTGGAATTGCCCTCAGTGTCCGGGATCAGCCTTGCCTGAAGTTATATCACCTCCCAGGAAACATCCTACGGCCCAAAATCTGCTGAAATAAGGAGACAGAAGCCTTCCTGGAACTCAGTGTAGGACACTGAAATTTAGGACACATCTCAGCTCCAAAGCTCTCAGCAGAATCAGCCGAGGCCTCAACTGCACATCAGCAGCTCTCCTGCCCAATCCTGCCTGCCTCACTTCCTTAAAATTATGTCTCCTGAGAGTCTCTGTCCCCCTATCCACACTGACCCTCACTGTATGGCCAGAGAGAGAATTTGGGGATAAACTGAGCCCGTGGCGAATCAAATTTGAACTAAGACTTCGCCTATTATTTGACCACTTTAAGCCCCCACTTGTGACCATCGGGCCATAGTAACATCCTGAGTCTCCAGGAATTAGCATCAATTCAAGTCTCACAATCTCTCAAAGACCAGATATATTCCCCAGTTCACTCCCACTCTCATAAATGGCTGCAGAGTCCTTTTAATGGTAGGTAATTGCAGCAGTGGCCAGGGCCCCACATCCAGTTTGCTTGGCCTCTCCTTCCATCAAAGGTCTCTGGGTCTGTGAATTGACTGTGGGCTGGAAACTCACTGACAGGCCATGATTATTCATTACGGGGGCTCAAGTCAGGGTTTTGGCTCCAGCTCTAGAATTTCTTTCCTGTTATGTCAGTCAAAAAAACATGTTAGTAGGTTATCAGTCTTGTATAATTCCTAGGCACACTGTGACCAATCAGCTCACTGCTGAAAATCCTTGTGGATGAAGCATTTTGATTACTGTACATATGTGCTACCCTTTATGGATAAAATTTTCCACCTTGTCTCTGTGGTCAAGTTCTGCACTTGGTCTAACACCCTCAGAATTCACTCTTGCACATCTTCCCCACAATTTCTGCCCATAGGTAATAGCAGAGCCTTGCAATTCTTTGACTTGCCAGCTGTTGTCTCCTGGTTTATAGTGTGTCCTGGCTCTTCAGAATATGATGAGATTTGGCCAAGGATCTAATGGCAACAGAGCATGGTTGTGGTGAGTTCTGAGGTGAATGAGAATCCATTTTCAAGGTTTCTGTCCCATGTGAGGTTATCACAGCTTTTCAAGGAAACGTGGGCTATTCTTCTTAGACGCTGAAGACGAAGCTCATTCCTTTGGCAAGTGAGGCCCAGAATGACATGGGGACTCATAATTGTCAGCTTTATCTGGGTCCAAGCAGCGGTCCCCCTTCTAAGTTTCATGATTCCATTCTTTCCTAATCAATGTCCTAAATTTCACATGAGAAACTTGATGAGACGGTGAACTTAACTACTGTTGTAATTCAGCACCCCAGATGGCTAAGTGCTGCATTTTACTTTCAGGTATAGTAGCCCTGTAGCTACAAGAAAAGAGATGTCCTTTCAAGGCTGTCATGGGTGGTGCTGAGACAGTAACTTAAGCTAAAAGGTAAAGAAACTGAGAACGTCATTTTCTTTTTGTAACTGCTAAAGTGCACTGGGAAAAAGTCAACCCTACATCGCAGCCCCTGTGTCATCATTACTGCCATCTCCAAAGTCAAGTGCACCGACCGTTTGGGACCCTAAGGCACTTGTTTCCGGTGGTACGTCATCAGACTCAAACACAGGTTGTAACCTGATTAATTACAATGATACCGTAGGCCATGGATTACTGGTATTCTGTTCCCCCTGGTCAAAAAGCCCCACACTGCACTTCAACCCAAGACCATGACCAAGCGAATCCCCAGTCCCCACATTTGTGGAACTCCTCTACTAAATCTTTATCAACCGCGTTCCAGTTAGAAGGCAGAAACCACACAGGGGAAGTGTAATATAAAGCATTACTCATTGTAATAGAGGAACAATTAAAAATACGTAAAAAGAACTCTAAAGAATCCCTTCGGGCTGAGAAACAGCACCTAGTGAAGAACAGAGAAGGAAGGTCTTCTCCCCAAGCCTAGGATTTGGACCTTGTTGGAGGCTGAGGTGTGGTTCCCATCCACTGGGTGGAGAAGTTCCCTGGGTTGGTCCAGTACCAGGCAAGCAGGAGACAAAAACAAAGAATCTACAACAGGGACCCATTCACCAGTGGGGCAACGTGAGGCCTGGGGTGCACGTTGTCCACACTGATATATCCATGGAAAGCTGATCACCCGACCAGGGTCAGGGCAGAGGCTACAAACTTGCCAGGTGACTGGGCGCTCCAGGAAGTGGCTGAGGAAGAGTGCCACTGGATTTGCCTCACACAGCTAGGTGTGAGGTGACAGAACAAGAAAGAAAAGAAGTCAAAGTACTACAGAACCAGAAGGAGAACCCCTGCCTCCTCCAGTACCCTTCCACCCCCAAGGCTCTCTACAAACAAAGTCTGATTTGTGCTCTCGGCAAAAGGGAAATGCTTAATAAGGGTCTAGTTCCATTATTACAGAAGCAGGTGATAAATGATGGATTTAGAGCTGAGAGGCAATAAATTGATAACCGGAGTAGATTTCTGCCTTTCCTGCTTTGACCTTGACCTTTGAGACTTTCCCTTGCTTCCCTCCCCCTTCCTCCACTCCACTGTGACCTTGGTCTAGCCGCACACACTATATACTATCAATGCTCTAGTTTTCTGAGTCCAATAACTCCTCACCTGAAAGGGGAGGTTAGAGGGGAAGTGGAAGTAGGGAGGCCCAACACATTAGCTTATTTCTTTAAATATATATTTTCATTATGTGATACTGAGACCACATTCAGTGGTAAAAATTCGGTTGCAATCTTAATTATCTCTTTCCATGACTCTTACGTTGTACCACAGGTAATGCAGTTCTAAAAACTGGAAGATGTCTTTCCCATTCCTTCTGATTTGCAGCAGCAATGGTTGGAATTTAGCCCAGAAATAGTGTTACAATTACCTGGTTCCCGGCTGGCCTGTGGAAGTGTTATCAATTTAACAAGAGGGATTTTCCTAACTCTGGATGCCTGTTTAAGTAAGTCCCAAAGGACTGGTAGGAGTGTTTGTCCAGCAAAACTGCACTTGAACTTGGCCTGGCACAAGCCACTCATAAACCTTATAGGAATTATTTGTGGGCGGTCACGATTGAGAAGAGTTTGCCGAAGATTTCTGGGACATGTCTTTTCTGTTAAACTGTGTTCAAGGTGAACTTGAAATCAACAATTTCCAGTTTCTGAGTCAATAAGCAATATGGTTTTCTAGTGACGGAAACCATTCTCTCTGATGCCCAAGCTGAACTCTTATTTCTATGTGAGTGAATTGTATAGAGATTTCAGCGCTGTACTTATGTCACTAGATAGTGTCTGACAATTGCTCTAGAAGGTAAAAAAAAAGAAGTAAGATAGGACTCTGGGTGCTGTTTTGGCTTTTATGGCAGCTAGGGTTAATTACAAAGCCATTTTCTCTCACTGCTCTTTGATTTCAAGGGACTCATACAATTTGGATCAGTCAGAGTTCTTGATTGCAACCTACAGAAAATACCTGGCAATCTTCAGCCATAAAGGGAGTATGCTGGAGCATAATTAGGACTCCCAGAACTAAGAGAGGACTGGAAGACCAGACGGAGAACATGGGTGGACACCACGGATACTCTGGAGGTCTGCAGCAAAGATTATGCAGTAGATGCAAGCTGATCTGCTGCTCCTGAGAAGACCTCCAGCCAGCTGTGAGTCCCCATGTCGCTCATTTCAGACTCACGTGATAGGAGAGTGAGTCTGAGCGGCTGAACTTAAGAGAAACATTGCCATTGGCTCCAAGGAAGTGGACCGAGCCAAGGGGCTTGGTGTCTTCCTCCGGAGAGAAGGGCACCTGCTCACTGAAACTGTCCTTAGTGTGGGATTACTAAGAGACTTCAGGTGCTAACAGGCATGGAGAATTGGATGCTAGACAGTCAAAGAATGATATAAACCCCTTAAGATGTCTCTGTTCACTCTACCCCCATTCAGGTGACTAGGAGATAAAGGTTCCAGGAATTGTTCAGTTAAGTCAAGGTGTGGTAGACACAAAAAAAGTCAGCTGAGGTGAAACAGTTCCTCAGGGGTCACCGGTCAGCCAGCCAGACAGTCAACAAACATGCAGTCAACACGGACATGGTGTCAAATCCTGGGTCAACTGAGCCCCAGGGCACCTGCTAAGCACACGCCTGCCCTCATTCTTCTCATTCCTGCTCTTAGACTTTTAAAACCTTATATAACAGGGCCAACAACTTCTCAGTTATCCAAGTGCTTCTGGATATCATTAAAGTCCCTTTCTCCCCCCGAGACTCGCCCTCAGCCTTCGCCCTGTTGTCCAGCTTGGTCCTTTGGGGGTTGGTTTGACCCTCTGTTCCAGGAAGGACAGGAAGGGAAATGAAGTAAAGCCAGGCGCATCTCCAGGATGCCTTTAGACAGTTTTGGCAGGATCTGTTAGCATGGGACACTGCATAAAGGAGTGTTCAGGGGTTATTTTGGGATTTCAGTGACCTGTGTTCTCCGTGGTCCCTGTCGTCAGAGTTCACTGAGAACTCGTGTTGATGCAGAGTTTGTTGGTTAAAGCCACAGCTGGAAACACAGCTGGAAGCCCTCAGGAGGGCTCCACGGTGTCATGATGAGTATTGTTGCATGGGATGTTTTATTGCTTTTTGAAACACTGTCAAGTGTAGTGTGCAGACACACACACATTCACATGCATGAGCACATGCATGCACACAGGCATGCTTATTTAGGGACAAAAGCAGTAACAGATGGTCTCAGGTAAGCATGTGGGGTCTGGATTCAGATGCACCTGTGCTCAGCTACTCTGGGCAAATGATTTACCTTCTTTATGCATTCATGTCTACAGATACAAAATGAGAATAATTATAGTACCTATTTCACAGGGTTGTTGTAAGAATTACAAGATAGAATGCATGCAAAGCTCTCGTAATTGCTTGGTACATAACAAGCATTTAAGAATAAACAGTAGGTACTGTTACATGCATACACATACCTGTCCTTGAATTACTGACTTCTAACCTTGAACAATCCCCTGAACCTCTCTGAGCTGCCTTTACAGTTTGGCATTAATAACTACCTGCCAGGTTTGTTGTCAGAATTAAAGAAAAGAGTAGCTCCCATGTACTGAGCTCTTATTCTTGGCCATGAAAGGGCTTCACACAATACAAAGTGCTAGGAGGTAGAGGGTATCATTGTGCTCAGCAGCTGGTTAGAGGAGCCTCAACAGAAGAATGAAAACCACATTCATCTCACAATCACCTCTGATTAAAATGGCACTTGGGAAGTACAGACCTTTCGTTCGGAAATGATCCACGTTCCAAACAAAAGGTTAAGTAGGAAGTCACCACTCTGACGTGGCAATCAAAGATTAGACCAGTCTGTCCGCCCGTCTTTATGAAGAAGAGAGGGAGCAATGACAATACTCTGAAATGATGTTTGCCTTGTTCAAGTGGCATGTTCCTGTGGAACACCGAAAACAGTCCGGGGAAGTCTCTGGCATTTTGAACTCTCCCGCCAGGTGACAGGGACAGCACCGCTTAGGGGCAGTGCAAAGGTCTGAGTGGGCCTGGGGGAAAGATCCTGAAAGCAAAACAGGCCTTCTGTTGATAATTCAAATTATGAAGCACTGTCACCTCCCAGGTCACTGAGCTGGGCCCCGGAGCTGTGCGGGGCAACATGAGCCGCATCAGATACAGGGACTGTTAACGGATGCTTATGGACTGGATGGGCCATTAGGAGAGCTATGAAATAGTGTCTTTGTCTTTTTTTTTCTAATGAACTCATCTACAAAACAGAAACAGACTCACAGATATAGTAAATAAACTTACGGTTACCGGGGGAAAGGGGGTGGGAAGGGATAAATGGGGAGTTTGAGATTTGCAAATACTAACTACTATATATAAAATAGATAAACAACAAGTTCATACTGCAGAGCACAGGGAACTATATTCAATAGCTTGCGGTAACCTATAATGAAAAAGAATATGAAAAGGAATATATGGAATATATGTATGTACATATATGACTGAAGCCTGCTGTACACCAGAAATTGACACATTGAAACTGACTATACTTCGATTAAAAAGAAAAAGAGAGAGAGAGTTAAGCAATAACTGTCCAAAGCCAGCAAGCAGGCATGCAGTGCTGGGAGAAATCCAGAAGGATGGCTTGTGTCTGCAGAGAAAGCCATCTTCCTCTTTTGCCTAAAGGTGTCAGGGGGACGACACGTCCGTGCACACCTGGCCCGTCCTCCCTCTCTGTCCTGGCGAGCAGGTGGGTGCTGCTGAGCGGCAGCCTCTCGCTTTTCACTCCAGAAACACGGGAGATGCGGGGACTATCTCAGTCCTGTCTCCCCTGTCAGTAGTTCATTATCTTCACTCTAAACTAAAAGGGGATGTTTTAGTCAGGTGCATTAGGGTTATCCAGAGAAACAGAACCAACAGGATATCTATCTATCTATCTGTCTGTCTATCTAATACATATACAATATAATATTACATTTCTATATGGAGGAGGGAGTTATTTTAAGAAATTGGCTCACACAATTAAGGGAGCTGCCAAGTTTAAATTCTGTGAGGCTGGCTTGGCAGCCTGGAAATTCAGGTAAGAGTTGATATGGCAGCCTTGCATCTGAAATCCGCAGGGTAAACCTGCAGGTTGGAAACTTAGGCAAGAGTTCTAGGTTGCAATTGGGACAGAATTCCTTCTTGAGGCAACCTCAGTCTTTGAGCTCAAGCCTTCAACTGATTAGATGCGGCCCACCAGCGTGATAAAGGGTTATCTGCTTTCCTTAAAGTCAACCCATTGTAAATGCTAATCACATCTACAAATCACCTTCTGGCAACATCTAGACTAGTGTTTGACCGAACAACCGAGCACCATAGCTTAGCCAAGTGGAGACACAATATTAACCATTATAGCAAGGGAGAATAGTGACTAACTTTGCTTTTGGGGGTAATTAAGAGAACTTACAGATAGAGTGATATATCAGATTTCATCTTTAAGATGTAGTAGGGGAAGTACATTCTGTAAGGAAACCAAGAAAGCAAAAAATTCCGGGTTTTGGGGAAGCCACAAACCCACAGAGTCATGATCAAGAGATCGTGCTCCATCCAGCAAGACGCAATGTCTCAGTGTGGCTGATAAGTTTCACCCACGAGTTGTGGGAAAAGGGGACCAGAGAGGCTGTGTGGCACTTCCCGTTGTGAGTGATGCAGAAGGCTATTTTTACCAGTTAGAATTTGCTTGACACCCAACAGCAAACCATCTAAAGTATTTAAGCCTGAGAGCAGCATGGTCTGATTTAAATTCTAGAATAATGGCTCCCCAACTCGAGAGCATACAAAAATCACATCATCATTGACGAAAATGCTGATTCACAGGATGTTCACCTAGATTATACTAGCCTTTCCATGCTGTTGGAGGTCTAGTCATGGAACAGACTTTGAACAAGCATCTTATGATCCCTAGGCAAGGATTCTGGAGACCACCCTTTGAGGAGCACTGTTCTAGAAAGATAACTCTGGAGGCGGAGTGTGAACTGAACACAGCGGAGCCAAGCAGCAGGCTGCACTCACTCAGTGGGCTTTAATCCTGCACATGACCTCTGCTCCTGCGCCTCAGTCCTCCAGGGCTCAAGGGAGTGGTGACATCCTCAGGAGACAGACCCCATCATGGGTTCTCTGACTGTCTCTCCTCTCCTGGATATCATTTTATTACATGTCAATTCTATAAAGCAGTGTTTCATTTGCTTCAGTGTCTGACAGAATGGTCAGTACAAACATCCTTTGACTTTTTACTTAAAACTTACCCCCTCAGTCATAAGTCCTTAGAAGGACCAGGATGAGAGGCAAATCCAAGTGGCAGAAGATATACTGAAAGCAAAATCCTTACCACCCACCCAGCTCTGTCTAAGGCTGTGAATGAGCAGCACTGAGTCCCCTCGGTTCTCTTTTTATAAAATGAGTTTTCCCCCAGATTCCTTGGCTCCTGGTTCAAATGAGTTCCTGGGGATCCTTTTCTCCTAGTTCATCCAAAATGACCAGACGGTCTGAATCCCAGTGGGGAACAAGAATTAGCTTTTAGTGGGCAACTTCCAGCCCACAGGAAGACGAGTAATCTGTATAGTATGTGCTGAACGGACATGCCCTACTGTCTTTTCCATAGATATGTTCCTGTCTTTCCTCTAGAGCTAATCTGGTCTAAGTATGAATCAGGAGGCTCAGACCCTCCATCAGAGTTGGTCTTGCCACCAGAGTCCCTAGGTTGAGCCCTCAGTGCAGCTTGACTGGCCAAGTCTTGACCTTCTTCCTCAGCCCTGCTATGGCCACCAGATTGTTGCTTGGGCCATGCTTGGCTCATGGGCTCTCCGATTTCTTCCTTGAGACTAGAGCTCTGTCCTGAACTCTGTCCACTTATTCCACTTATTCAGGGCCCTCACTCACAGCCCAGCTCTCCAGTTCCCTCCCCAAAGGCTGGACTCTGCTCTAAGCCAGGAGGACATCAGCATCTCCATACTGTGATCTGCCGCCTGTGGGCCTGGTTACTGTCTGTAGCCATACTGGGTCACAGCTCTTGGATGGTGATGTTGGCCTGGGTGAAGCCATTTGTTTATTTAGTTCCCTAAGACGTTATAATTTGCATTTCTGGTCACCCAACTCCATAGTCATATTAGTCCCCAGAACAATCTCTGCCTTTTCCCAACTCCATCCCTTACAAAAGGTGGAGAAGGAGCTAATGGATTTCCCTTCTAAGCCTAAACAAGATATGGTACTACAGGAATGATCAAAATGCTGTGGTAGTTCGAAGATAGTAAATTTTAAGTAGACTCACTATTCAAATGCACATAAAATTTCATGAAAGACTTCAAAGAAAGTCCAAACTTGTACATGGTCTTTCTGGGAAGACTCACTCAGAGCTAACTCTATTCCTGCTTCTCCCTTTGCAACTGGGCAAGTGCATCAGTTCAGAACAGAACCTGCTCTATAAGCTTAATTTTCTTAAAGTTAAGGGGGGAGAGAGAGGGGTCTCCAGTTAGACTTCCTGGTCTGAATCATATGCTCCAGCACAGACGTTGTTAATAAAATGAGATTTTTCCCTTCTGTTTGGCAGTTGTTTCTTTTTTTCTTTTCTTCAAAATTTTTTTATTTTGATTTTTTTCATTGAAGTATAGTAAGTTACAATGTGTCAACTTCTGGCGTACAGCATAATGTTTCAGTCATACATGTACATACATATACTTTTTTTCACATTCTTTTTCATTATAGGTTACTACAAGATATTGAATATAGTTCCTTGTGCTGTACAGAAGAAATTTATTTCTATCTATTTTGTAGATAGTAGTTAATATTCACAAATCTCAAACTCCCAGTTTATCCCTTCCCACCCCGTTTCCCCAAGGTAACCATAAGTTTCTTTACTACGTCTGTGAGTCTGTTTCTGTTTTGCAAATAAGTTCATTAGTGTCTTCATTTCTCTTTTTTTTTTAAGAGTCCACATATAAGTGATATCATATGGTATTTTTCTTTCTCTTTTTGGCTTACTTCACTTAGAATGACAATCTCCAAATCCATCCATGTTGCTGCAAATGGCATTATTTTATTCTTTTTATGGCTGAGTAGTATTCCATTGTATAAATATACCACAGCTTCTTTATCCAGTCACCTATTGATAGACATTTAGGTTCTATCCACGTCTTGGCTATTGTAAATAGTGCTGCTATGAACATTGGGGTGCAGGTATCTTTTCAAATTAGAGTTCCCTCCAGCTACATGCACAGAAGTGGGATTGCTGGATCATAGGGTAAGTCTATTTTTAGTTTTTTGAAGAATCTCCAAACTGTTTTCCATAAGGGCTGCACAAAACTACATTCCCACCAACAGTGTAGGAGGGTTCCCTTTTCTCCACACCCTCTCCAGCATTTATGGTGATAGCTTCCTTTGCAGCCAGCAGTTTGGGTTAGAACCCTGGTGAAAGAAACAGGGTCAGTGGCAGGATTTGGGTACCAAAACATGGCTCTGAACTCTAAGATTATGAACATGCATGCAATTTGTGAACTCCAGCATACTTTTCAAATTGTGATGCCGCAGTTGTTTCAGACTCAACATAAATGCACCAAGAATGACCAATATGTTCTTGATAATATTTATTATTATCTATTACTTATTTATTGTCTCTCTGCAAGGTTTTGGCTGTGCCCCTTAGCTCAGTCTTTAGAAGAGAGAAGATTGTCATTTTCTGCAGAGTCCTAGAGAGGGTTAATAAACGCTATGAACCCTTTGGCAGGAAGCTACCATATGAATAACAAGTTTCATTATTACTTTGTAACTTGCACAAAGGAAACCCGTTTGCACTAGCGCCTTAGGGGCAGGGATGTGATGCTCTGCCACAGACTCCTTCTCCAGAAAAGCTGCTACTTTTTGATAGACCATCAGTTTCAGCTCTTGGGCAATTGGCTTCCACCTAAGCTGATGTGGAAAATCAATCTTCATTCCCAGAAGACAGAGCAACTGTTACCAAAGGTCACAGAACAACCGCAGTTGCTTTTCTGCAGCAGTGAGTTTGTAAAAGGACTTCTTCCAGTTTTGGATAAATGTTATTTCTTGACTTTACCTTCACATGCTTTCCTGGCCAAATTAGGAGAAGGAATGATGGAGTCCAGATCACTGATGGTGCGAAAGTCAAACAAAAGACTCATCAAAAAAAAAAAAAAAAAAAGAAAGAAAGAAAGATAGACAGAATAAAACCCCAAACTATAATAGAGGTTAAACTGAACTTAAAAATACAGAAAATAATGCTATTTCAAGTTTCCCACGTAGCTGCCATGGATTCAGACTAAAGCCAAATTCAATACAGTTCAGCTCTCTTCAACACCCTGATTTCTGACAACAGACACTCTCATTCCAGCAGGGCACTTAGCATCAGCAGGGGCTTCATCTCCGTACTTCCTTTACTCAGTCCAATAGGCTGCTAATTTCTATCACTTTTTCCCTCTTCAGAACATCTTTCCTGTCCATCCCTAGTTTTCCTTTCTTTCTAGTGAAATAATCATCAAGAATCACATCTTGATTATTGAAATAACTTGCTCAAAGACTCCCTCCTTCAAGGCTCTCCCCCTCCAACCCATTAATTATTTTTTTAATTGAAGTACAGTCAGTTACAATGTGTCAGTTTCTGGTGCACAGCACAACGTCCGAGGCATGCATACACATACATATATTCCTTTTCATATTCTTTTTCATTAAAGGTTATTACAAGATATTGAACATAGGTCCCTGTGCTATACAGAAGAAATGTGTTTCTTATCTATTTTTATATATAGTGGTTATTATTGCAAATCTCAGACTCTCAGATTTATCCCTTCCCACATTAATTTAATACACCATCGCAGGCCTGCTTTGCTCCAGGGATTTTCCCCCCACACCTCGAATGCTACATTTCACTGAGAAAAACAGTAAGGCTCAGAGACACTCAAGAGTCACACACCTAATACTTGGCAGGTCAGAATTTGAACCTGGGTCTGAGGATGCTCACGGCTACTGTTTCCCCTCTGCCACCGCCACGCCCCTTCCAACTGACTTTCCTACTGACCTTCTGCAACACAGTTTGTTATTTCACCACCTTCTCAAAGCTTTCCAGCAGCTCACCCATTGCCAAATTCCTCTCTGCCATTACTATAACGCAGTGCCAAAGTCTCTCAGAAATCTTGTATTCCTTTCCTCTTTCTTAGAGACTTTTCCCCCGAAAAGCTGGTCTACAAATTGCCACACTGGACAGTTCGCATATTTTCCCATTTCTGGACCACTGTTCATACAGTTCCTCCTTAATTTGAAAAGTTTTTCCAACTCCTTTCTATGTATTCAATTCACACTCATCACTCACATTCAAGCTTCATCCCACATCTCCTGAGAAAGCTTTCTGATTTTCCTGATCCCTGATGCCTTTTCCTTACTCTGAACCCTGGACTTGCGTATTATCTATACAGCTTGATTCAATTTATATGGAATAGGTCTCACTGTAGATTCTTCTTGGGGTCCATCTTGCCAACAAACCCTCACTGCCCAGAAGTCACCTCTATCTGGACAGCTGATGTTACTTGACTTAATGCGGACTAATGATTTCTTAAACCCTACTTCCTGCATTCCCCACAACCTGCTCCTTTTCTCATGATATATCTTTCACTGATTTCCAAGAAGCTCACCCACTTATAAAAGAACCTCCACAGAGATCTCTCAACCTTTCTGCCATGTAGGGACCCAGCAGGAAGGTGGCCAATATGAGGAAGTGGGCTGTCACCAGGCGTCCAAATTTGATGGCACCACGATCTTGGACTTCTCAACCTTCAGAACTGTGAAAAATAAAAATTTTTGTTGTTAGAAGCCACCCAGTTTATGGTACGTTCGTTACAGCAGCGCAAATGAATTAAGACACTGATGTTCCAGGCAGGATAGCAGTTGTGTTTGTTGTGTGCAAAAAGGGTTGCAAACCACAATGAAAGATGACAGTGCACCGTATGCACACAAGAGCAAAAAGTGACAGAATTTTTATTTTACCTATGTTTCCTGATGATTCAATTTTAAAATGTCCCAATTGATAGTTGGCTCAAAAATCCAGTCCTCGAACCGAGCCGAGCAGAGTCACATGTTACCCAGGGGCTAGGCTTTGGAGACAGCATGTAAGGTGGAAACTATGCAGGACATTCCTCAGAAACTGTTGGACTGACACACAGTCCCTCCGTATGTTGCACATGGCTGTTTTTCGTCTTATGATTTTTTTTAACTGGCAGCTAGACGAAGTAGTTGGCTTGAGTTTAGGACACATGTTGTAGAAAAAAATTGTGACTTTAAATAACTTGCTCCATTTAGCCCAGCAGAATGCTCACTTTATGAAAGTCACATGAGCAGTGATACTGGCCTTGGGAAGAAAAGGTTTACGTTTATTTTAGAGCATCAATTCGTCTTCAGGGATGGCGAGCTTTGCCCGGTTATCACCCTGCACAGAGAGTTGGCTGCTGTTTCTTCCAAAGCATCGTGCAAGTCACACAGCAGCTACTCCATAAATGCCTGTGATGAAATGCGTTAGTGGATAAATCCCCTGCATCCCTCCCTGATCTCTCCCGCTCTCCCGCATTTCCCACCCCTGGACCATCGCACCACTGATGGCAGCAGAGATCCCGCAGTGCCATGGCCTTTGCAGCCACGCAGAGCACTCCGGCCCCAGGCCTGGCATGCATGCTTCCTGTGCAGCCTGACGGGATGGGGACATTTGCCTTCATTTTCTTCATTCAAAGCCAGAAAAAAAAAAAAATGAACTGAAGACTCTGCAAGGAAGTACTTACTAAGGAGAGAGTGCTTTATGAAAGTATGGCCTGTGATAAAGCTCTTTAATAATATCACAGGCTTATGGACCTTGGAAAAAGCACATTACCCTCATGTGCGTGCTAAAAGCCCATGGCATCTTTAAATCTCCTAACTCTGAGCACTATTCATGTCGTGATCATACCCTTACATTTTCATTAAGTTAAAAAGAAATGTGTACTCTTGTCATACGCACATAGGCGGGCCCAAGTATGGATGAAGGAGTCCCTCAGATTTGCCTGTAAGTCACTTCTTTGGAATTTGCGACTGTTTCCCCATAGCCACAGTGTGACCCATGGTGGGTCAGGTCCCAGGCCGGCCCACAAGGGGCTTTTTAACCCAGGATGTAGGTGAAATGGGACAGAAAACACACCCTAAACCTTGAGTAACATTCTCAGACAAATACTGGGCACCCAGCCCCTGAACCTCTGTTCTTGAGCCTTGAACCCTAAGGGGGATAATATTGAAGGCTGCCTGCAGTGTTCCTCAGTCAGCTCTCAAGGCAGCAGGAGAAAAGGCTCAGAAGAATCTGGAGGGATGGAGCAGCAGCTGGGGAGGGTCTGGTTCAAGGTAGTGACTTCTCTGCATCTAACAGATGCTCAGAGTTGCACAATGAAATCTCCCATTCTCTCTCTCTCTTCCACGTTGTTTTCTTTTCTTGAAAGAACAGAGATTTTGAAATCTTCCCTTTCTAGTTGAGTGACTTTATTTACCTTCTGGGTGCTCGGGTTTCCTCATATGGCTGGTCATAATAAGCAAAATTTAGTTAGCCCATAGCAGTCTTTAATCCATATTAGCTAATGTTATTAGAATGATGTTTTACCTACTAAACTGTAGAAGAATTTTTTTTTCAACCTAAGCAGTTTTCACAGGCAGGCTGCTTCACTATTGTAGTATTTCTCTAAGTTGAAAGTGTTAGGTACTAAATCGATACACTGGCAGCCCTGGAGAGAAAAGGACAGACTTGTTTGGAATGCAAAATGTGCCTGTTGCAACACCCTCACTGAGCACAACTCTGCTGACCTTGCTTACAACGAGTGACCTCTTCAAATGCAAGAGACAGTCCTGGTCCGAATACAGGTTCTGAGTTGCTCCTCTGTTAGGGGCTTGGGTTGACCAGAACCCTCCATCTTTGCGATGCAGCCTATCACTGACATCGTTTGTAAGATGAAGACACAGATCCACAACCTGGTCTCATTCACCCTCAGTGTGATCTCACCTCCTCCACTGCCCTTTTTGAGATGCTGCCCAGGCCCGCCTTCTACACACTGAATCCAGCATCACGGAATTTTCAGTTTGGCCTCTGTCCTACAGGCTGATCAAAACTCTTGCATAAATAAAACCTTTGCTTCTGGTTGTCCTGTGTCAGGAAGTCCTAGAAGCCACAACTGTTTCCTGCCTTGCACTCTAGCTGCTGCTCAGAATTCTACGTCTGGCTCTGTTGCTTTTCAATCAACTTGGCCATTTCTACTAACCTCAGAGACGGGGCCACTGCCAGGGTACCAGTAGGAGCCTTAGGAACTGACGCATCAGAGTGGCTGAAGCAGATGCTGGTGAGCCAGCCCCTTTTACTGTGTCAGCTTTTACAGTTGGTAACAGAACCTCAAGTGGCACAGAGATGACGGAGAGATGACAGGTCACAGGCATGCGGTGGCACAGAGCAGTTATCAGACAGCCCACTGCCCACGGGAAAGCGGGCTCTAATTCGACCACTTCTTAAGGCGTGACCTTGAGCAAGTACTTGATCTCGCTGGACTTCCATTTCATTATCTGGAATAGAAATAACACCTGCACTGTCTCTGCGCTGTTTCCTGAATCAGATTAAATAATAGGTAATAATATAGTTTGGAGAGCATACGGCATATTAAGCAAATACAGTGAGTGATCATGTTGATCATCATCATCACTTTCGGCCAATGCCATAGCCCTTTAGCTGCTCCGAAGACAAATGCCGGGCTGACCTCCACGTACGCCAGCTACTTTCCCAAAGGATACACTGATTTTTTGGACACAGTTTTCTATTTCTTGGTCTACTGCGTTCCCTGTGTACTGGCCTACGTCCTGCCTTGTCAGCAGAAAGCAGACTTCAGCTTTGTTTCTAAACTTCTAATTCCACTTATTTTTCTCTTGCTGTATATTGGCATCAATTTGTAAATGTTCACTGAGCACCTCCTACATGTGCCAGACTCTCTACAAGTCCTTGGGAATTCAGAGATGACCAAGGCACAGTCCTTGAACTTAAGAAATGTGTAGGTGCTCTCAGGTTGCCGCAGTAAGACAAAGAATATAGGAGGCTTACTGGGATGTTCTCAAGGGCCATGTCTGGGAATTAACTTCCTTTGCCTCCATTAACATTCTGTTGGCTAGGAGTCAGCGTGTGACCCAATACAGGTTGGGAAATTGGGAAATATGTTCTTCCTGTGAGTTAAGGAAAAGAAAAATGAGACAGAATGTGCTCACCACTTAGCACTGCCTCTGCCATATGATCATCTAATAAAATATGGTATCAGCTGTAGTGTGTATATAGTGCTAAGTGAGCAGAGAGGTGCAGTCATTTAAATCTGCGGAGGGGTTGGGGAAATTGACATTAAAGTGGAAACTTGAAAGATGAGTACTCTTTGCTTAGTTGATCAAAGTGGCAGAATGGCACCTTTCACAGGGGAAGAGTCTGGGGCCACTGCTGAGGCGCGGGAATGCATACACTTTTGGGGAGAAGATTTATTAAGTGAAATTGCATAGCTTCATAGAATACTGAAAGATAGGTTGAAAGTAGGATTCCAAGGTCCTTGAATGTCAGGTTAGAATTTAAATTCATTTCATGCCATGAGAAGCTATTAAAGATTTTTAATGAGAAACTTTGACATAATTTGAAGAGAAAAAGCCCATGATGGCAGAGTTCAGGGGGGAACTTAGTGTGGGAGACTAATTAAGGGATGGTTTGCAAAGCTAGCTACACACTAGAACTTCTTCAGGAACTTTTTCTTAAATTACTGAAGTCTAGTTGATTTACAATGTTGTGTTAGTTTCAGGTGGACAGCATAGTGATTCAGTTACACACACATGCATATATATATATATATTTTCCAGATTCCCCATTATAGGTTATTATAGGATATTGAATATTGTTCCCTGTGCTATACAGTACGCCCTTATTGTTTATCTGTTTTATATACAGTAGTGTGTATATGTTAATCCCAAACTCTTTTTTTTTTAATTATTTTATTTTGGCGGGGAGGGAGGTAATTTTGTTTATGTATTTTTGGAGGAAGTACTGGGGATTGAACCCAGAACCTCGTGCGTGCTAAGCATGTGCTTTACCACCTGAGCTATACCCTCCCCAATCCCAAACTCTTAATTCATCCCTCCCCATTCCTTTCCCCTTTGGTACCCACAGTTGGTTTTCTATGTCTATAAGTCTATTTCTGATTTCTAAATAAGTTAATTTGTATTATTTTTTTAGATTCCACATATGTGATATCATATGATATTTGTCTTTGTTTGATTTACTTCAGTTCATATGATAATCTCTAGGTCCATCCATGTTTCCTCAAATGACATTATTTTATTCTTTCTTATGGCTGAGTAGTACTCCATTGTATAAATATGCTACATCTTCTTTATCCATTCATCCATCCATGGACATTTAAGTTGCTTCCATGTCCTGGCTATTGTAAATAGTGTTGCTATGAGCATTGAGGTGAATGTATCTTTTGGAGTTAGTTTTCTCTGGCTATATGCCCAGGAGTGTGATAATTGGATCATATGGAAACTCTATTTTTAGTTTTTTAAAGAAGCTCCACACTGTTGAGAAACTTCAAAAATACAGTTGCTTGGGCCCTTCACTGGACCAATTCAATCAGCATTTCTGGGGCAAGGACAGTATTTTTCAAAGCTGCTTAGTTAATGCTCATGTAGATCCAGGGCTGAGGGTCACATTTATATCAGTGGAACTCTAAATGCTTTAAAAAGCAGTCTTGTTTATTAGACATTTTAAAATTCTGAATTTGGCAAGTAATAAAAGACTTTAGTTGGTTGACCGATGCATACCTCTGGTCATAAGTAGAGTTTTCCTTGTGCAGGCTGGTGTAAAACCTTGGTTTGGGCTCCATTCACAGGAATAAATGACTCTCGGCAGCAGTTCCCACTGCGTGGAGGGAGCACTTACAATGTCCATACACTGTGCTAGGCATTTGCACATACTATTGATGCCATTCTCGAATGTTCTTTCGTGTGTGCATTCTTAGATGGCGTTAAGTGTAGGATTGATTGATAGTATACAGACACTTTCTGAAGTCTTGTCTGTTTTAAAATTTCTCCTTCAGTAACAAGAACAAAAAAGACTCATCAAATCATTCTGACACTCCATGAACTTCTCCACACCTTCTCGCTCCAGGAGCTGAAGCGACTGCTCCAGCTCACACCCTTCACACTCTCCCGGGCTTCTGGATCCCCGGTCCTCCTGGTCACCACCGACCGCTTCATGGCGACACAGCTGGTGCCCTCCCCCAGCGCGATCACAATCAAGAAGCACTGACGTACATTTGCCCCTTAAGAACGGGGCCCTCTGAGTCTGGGGCCCTCTCTGGAAACTCCTTAAGCCGCGGAGGTCTAGGTGTTCTTGAAGGGTGCCTTTTCTCCTTGGACACCGCATCACGTCTTTGGATGGCTCTTGCTACCCTGTTTACCTGTCTGCTCCATCACAGGACCCAGGTTCACTTGTAGTACCCAGCACCCCCATTTACCTTCTGGCTTGGAGGGTCTCTCCTCCACGACGACCCGTTTGCAATTAGACTAGAGCCTTACTCTCTCAAAAGCAGCATCTCTAAGGAGTTCTCGGGGGAGAGAAGCAGGGCTGCACAGCTTTAAAATCACGGAAGTGTCCTAAGCCTCTATAATTTCACTAAAGAATCCAGCCTGTATTGTGCTACATGGTCTCACCTGCGGGGCCATCCGCTCAGGACCAGGATGCTGCGCCCTGGGGTGGGGGGAGGTATGTCCTTCGTCTCGGTGGTGCCTGCAGTCCAGTACAGCAAGGGTCACACGCCTTTTCTCCTCCCCACCTGGAACACCAGCAGGCATCTCAAGCTTCCCCACCGCAAGTAGGCAAATTAAAATTCCGCAGTGCCCCTGGTTACAGCTGTATTTCTCTATTAACACGCCACTCTCTTCTGCGGGGCTGCTGTGTATTTTAAACTCTACACTATTGCCACAAAGCGTGGGGACTTGATGAACCGACTTTAAATAAAACACGGTCACCCAATTTCTTACCTACATTTCTGTCAACAATTCCTGGGGAACTGGATTTGCTTTCTAAAAACAGCCACCTCCCTACGCAGATGGTCCCAGTTGCTGCTTCGGCTGCAAAATGTGCAGCCCAGTGTGAGTGGTCAGTAGCTTGTGACTGGTTTGTCACTTCTCCTTGGCTTTTTTCCCCTCCCAGGGGCGTGAGATGTGGGAAAGAGCTGGGGCTGCCGTATATCCGCCCCTCTGCAGAGATAACTTGATGACTGTTGCTGGATTCAGAGGCTTTTTGCCAGCAGCAGGGCTGAGCAGCCGGAGATCAAGCTGCCAAAAATTCTGACTATGGTTTTGCAAAATGTTATGGGTCTTCAAGTCCTGGGTCTTTTGAGAAAACACGAGTGGAATACTAATCGTTGACATCACGCTTAACATCGCTGGCGATCTTTCAACACTGCTTTCAAAGCAAAAAAAATTTCCACTTCACAGGACTATGAAGCTGCCAAGCGTGAAGCCTGGTGTTCTCATCTGCTCATCAGTCCCAGAATGCTTTTTCAGCGTTAGTTCTCCTGTGCTGGCTGTTTTAGGCAGAATAAAAAGAAAAGGTTGAGGTGCCCCTGTCCTTTTCCAATTTCATGTAAATTATACCTCAGATATGCACCCAGGACAAGCAGAAAGTTTTCCCTTTGCCCTAAGCTTAGTGTGACTTCCAATGAAAAAATAAGAGTGTGGAATAAGCAAGAATGGTATGATGGCCGCTTATCACCCCTTGGTAACCTTTCAGTGGTTGATTTCTAGTTAATTCCAATCTGTTCTTTCATCTCTCATTTTAGCTGCATGTCTCATAGATTCAGAGATGCTGAGAACTGGGCAGGACAAATCCTCTAATGTGGGGCATCTCCAGTCAGCGGATCATCCTCGCCTGTGAGAACACAGTCAGCGGGGGCCATGTCTCACTGACACTGGCTCGGTGACCGGTAAGTACTTTTGGTCACGCCCCCACCACCACTTGCCTTGTAAATGTACAGCTTTAGAGACACGAATCTCATGTCTCTACGTCCACGAAAGAAAAATACAACAGGGCTTGATCTTGATTGTTGTTATAAAGGAAAATAACTGAGGCCAGGATGGTAAGTCCTCCCCAAAGTTTTATGGACAGTTGGCAGCAGTGTTAGGACATAAATCCAGGTCTCCGATTCTTAGTTCGGAGCTGACGCTGCACTCTGTATAAAGTGGCCACCAGTCCTTACCGTGTCCCAGGCGCTGCTCCAGGCCTGGAGATACAGCGGTGACCAAGACAGAAGGAAAGAGAGCTGTGTCTTCAGAGGGCTTGCCCTCCTGCAGCAGAGATGTGAGTTACAAGCAACGGGCAATCAACGGTGACCAGTGCTATCACAGTTGAAATGAGTTGATTTTTTTTAACCCTCTAAGTTCCAAGTAAAAAAGAGAAAATCCCTCTGCATTTATGTTTCTTACAGACATCTAGAAAAAGCACGCAGCGAGTGAAATACAATCCTGGTGACTCAAGTGCCAAAAAGACAATGATTTTCAGGACATTTAATTGATTGTCCAATTGACTCAGTTTATTGGACACTTTTTATTTGTTGCACACTGCATTGGGCATGAGGAATTCAAAGGTAAGAAAGATAGGGTCTCTACCCTAGAGGGCCCAGAGGCATATGAATGAACGGATGCTTAGGATGGAAAGTCACGACCGCTTTAAGAATGAAGGGTTTGAAGAGAATGCTATGGCAGCATCAGTGAGAGCCCAGTTCAAGAGGTGGGGGTAAGGGGGACACAAAGGACTTTGTAAGGGGGTGGCACCAAACAGAGAAGGGATAATGGGCATGAGCTGGATATTGAAAGGAGAGAAGCTAGACGCATGAGATTTGTTCACGGCCCTCCATTTCAGTCTTAATTCTACTGTTCTGAGTCCTTCTGTACGTACTCCCTGAGACAGGAAGAGAGACCAGAGGAACAGCCTCTTCTCTGTGTGGTGGTGTAGTGTTGGGGGACACGGCAGGCCGGTGTCGCGGGCGGTAAAAGAATTTACAGAAGACAAAGAATAGTTTAAGAAACAAAGGGAAAGTTTAATAGGCGACTGTGTACAGTCTTTTATTAGGGAAGGGGCTGTGTACACAGGGGTAGGGGCGGCATGATCAGCCCCGCGCAGGCGCCTGATTGGTTACAAGTGAAGCAAGGCTTGCCAGGGGCTATTCTAAGTAACGGGATTTATGACTCTGGTAATAGCAGGGTGCGCAGTGAGGCCTGTCCACCGGGGTGTTGGGAGATTAGGCATTTCTTGGGACCATTAGTTCTGCTAGGGCAAGCACATATCAAGGAAAAATGCTCTTTTATCTTGTGAAGGAATGCAGGCTCATGGAGGGTCCAGGAGTGGGGGTTAAGGGTGCCAGTTGGCTCCAGGCACATGCAGAACCCAGGAATGGGGGTTTGGGGTTTTGTGGACTTCAAAGAGCCTCAGCCAGCTCCACATATAGCTTGGTGGCTAAGAGCACGGGGTCTGAAAGCAGACTTCCTGCATTTAAGTTCTGGCTTTGAAGCTTTTTCGCTTTGTGATGTAAAATTTTCTGTCTCCTGTTTTTCTCATCTTTAACATGTGCATAATCAAATAATAAGTTTTTTTTTTTTTTTTTTTTTAATGAAGGGGAGGTAATTAGGTTTCTTCATAGATTTCCACTGGGAGGAGTTACTGGGGATTGAACCCGGGACCTCTTGCGTGCTGAGCATGCGCTCTGCCACCTGAGCTAGACCCTTCCGCCAAGGGTAAGGTTTTGTAAGAGTGAAGTGCTTAGAGCAGTTCCCAGCACGTACTCCTTGCAGTTAGTGCTGTTGCTCGGACCTCGGTGCGGATCACTGGTATTAAATGCTTCTGGCTCCCGTTCACATAGGGTAATGGTACTGGAGTGTCTTCTCCCATGGCCCTGCAGGACAAGGCGCTATGGCAGAGGTCATGGGTCAGCCAGTGCCCTCTTTGGGGGAAGCTGGAGGCATGTCGCTTGTCACTTGTAACTTGCTGCTGCCAACGTGGGGGCAGGGCTGGAGGGGTGGGAGGGTCCTTTTCTTCTTCCCCATTTCTATTTTAGCTCATTGTTTTTACCTCCATCTGTTTACAATGTAAAAGACATCTAACAGATCTGCGGGCAGCTCAGAGGACCGACCAGAGGGAACCTGGTAAATGACAGGTCTCATGCGGTCACTGCCTGCTCTGCTCAACTCTCGGCGGTGCCGAGGCTCTCCCACCCCTTCCTGTCCTTCCCAAACCCACTAAAATAAGTTTTTGTTTGGTTTGGTCTGTGGTATTCTTACCCCAACTCTTGCTGTCTGTGGTCCATAAAAGATCAGATACTCTGTCAGCGTGTCAGAGCCCTGGATTCTTCCTTGGCTTCAGAACAAAACTGACCTTATCATGGGTCAGTCTCCTGGACCAGCCTCTTGCCCAGGGCTCCCCACTCCGCTCCCCACATCACTCCTTCCCCTCAGAGCTCCCTCCCTCCCTCCCTCCCAGACTCTCCTCAACATCACCATCCAATGTGTCAGCCCAAATTTCACATACATTCTGTATAAATTCAATTGGCAGTAATTTCCCTGTATCTCATAATTCACATTAGCTGAAGCTACTTTACCATAATCAATTTTTAAGGTTTTTATAAATCCATCTGTAACAAAGGGAACACAAACTATTTTTAGAAAGAAACAAAACTGACTTTTTATCAACAATAATTTCCTTCTCCAGACAGGACACCTGATAACCCAGCTTTTCTTAATAGGTTGCCAACCTCTCCACACCTTTGGTCCAGATGCCATTGGCTCTTCTTGGATAAAGTTTAACACAACCATTAGCCTTTCTCCAAAGTAAATGCTTGGTCTTGGCCATTTGGAGGATGATTTCAAATCAGTATAGAAGTTTTGGAAGATTGAATACCCTTTCAGAGGATTTTAAGCCATGTTTTTATATGTATATATATAAAGGGATTGGTAGACTGTGAAAATACGGTTTAACACAACTGCATTTAATCAGCAATACGGAAACACACCGCAGTCCTACAGATACAGCCTATCTGGAGAGATAACCTTGCTTTGTGCTTTATAGAAATCTGACCAGTTTATTTTCCTTAAAATTATGAGTACTATTTCACAGAAAAAATTGCAACACTTTGTACAAGATGAGCTTTGAGAAAGGAGCATCCTTGAAATGGTGATGAATCACGTAGCTGGTAAGAAAAATGATTACAGGACTCAAAAACAATTTTAAAAACTCCTCAAGCCTAGTAGTTCTCAAGAGAAGTTTGTTTTGCCAGACAAATAAAAAAAAATCTCCAGCATTCAGTGTTGTTCTTCCATTTTCCAAAGGTGACTTTGAACATTTCCCTTAATAGCTTTTCCCAAGTAGGTGATGAATCTACCATGACCTGTGATGTCAGGTCTCTCTCTCTCTTTCTCTCACTCACACACATTAAAAACAACAACAACAAAAAACAAAATAAACAAACAAAAAAGCAGACAAAGAACCCTAGCACATAAACCACTGGCTTCCCCAAGACGTGACTTTTCCAGCTTACTGTCTTCTTATGACTTCCAGGTCCCATTTCTTGGCCTCCAGACCTATCACTTCATGAGGTCCCTGGCACATAGTTTTTCAGAAGCTCTCTGGCTTTTGTGACTTTCAGTTCTGATGTAGAATTACAGTCAGTGCTCATGTTCAGGCAATGAATTCAACTGAGTTTTAAAGTCAGCCTGGAGAACACAGTGTACAACAGCCACACAGCAAGGGCATGCTCTGAGTGGGTCACACACAAGACCTGAACTCAGATCTTCCATGACTCTGATGCCACCCTAGCCTTTACTTCCTGTCTAACTTTAAGCTGGTCGATTAATCCCTCTGTTAAGTGTGATTTTTATTTGATACAAAAGAGAGAAATATTCCGTGTCACTAACCACCAAGACCAGTTCTTTCACAAAGTGACTAGTGAGAACTCAGTTGCCATAAGTTGTCCAGTACTGTAACAGGGCTCTCATTTTGTTGGGATGTGGTTTGTTACATATACTTATAGAGTTATGCATATTTTGATGAGGTTATAAACTTTGGAAAATATGGTTAGTTACAGCTTGATTTTATTTGCCTCTTATAAAAGTCCTTGTAACATGAAAATCAAAAAAAAAAGCAAGGAATTGTACTACAGAATTTATGGTTTAGCAAAATTGAATCCTGACTGCAACATATCTACATTAATTTTTGACAGCACGTTATTGAGAATTTCTAAACTCTAAGGGTTTAAGCTGGGCTTATCCAACCCTCTTTAATTTTTATTATGCCTGTGACATCAGTAGCTCACTGGGATATCAGTTAACCAGGGGATATATTGTCATGGTTCTTTGATTTTTCTGGTCAATTGCAGGTTAACTGAGAAATAGTTTTGCTTCTTATTGAAATTCTTACTAAAATGCCCATGTTTCTGACATAATACAGGACCTTTCACTCATTATTCAACAACTAGTGGTTGAGGGCTTGCTCTCCTGGGGGCCAGGTACAGTGCTGAGCACTGGAGACAGACACAGATCTGTCCAACTGGTGGTAAGAGATGACTTGTCATCGTGAGTCTGGGGGCTCCAGGGTCGGAGCTATGTGACCTGCAGTGCCTGTCAGGGGATCCCAGGGAAGAGGGCGGTGTCTGCTCAGCCTGGGAAGTGGAATGGCTGAGACACTCAGGAAAGAACCCTCCAAAGATGGAGCCATGCCATGTGTGGGCAGCATTATATTTGGGGAATAATTCAGCATGTCTGGAGCGTGATGAGTGGGACATGGTGAGAGGTAAGAGTGGAGAGTTATGCTAAGGGGTCTGTTCTTCCTAAAGACCACAGGCATGGAGCCCTGTGTTTTAGGCAAGGAAACTATATCATAGAAAGACCTCTTAGCATGCGGGGAGGAACAAGGCTAGGAGCAGAGGGGTGTTTGGAGGGTGTGGTGGGAATTCAGGCAAATGTCATGAAAGCTTGGACTGGCTGCGGATGGAGAGGAAAAGTAGGAGAGGAAAAATCTCCAACAGGTCAGTGATTTCTAAAGCATGTCTCATTACCGGCTACATTAGCATTGCCTGGGAATTTGTTAATGCAGAGTAAATGCAAATGGCTGGGTTTCATCTCAGACCCACTGGGCCAGAACTCTGGGGTCCATCATTCTGGTTTAACAAGCCTGCCAGGTGATTCTGATGTACCCTACTGTTGCCAGTGGATATAGGGTAGACGTGGCTGGTGTCCAGATCCTTGTCCCACCCTAGAAAGAATTCAGAGGCAAGACGCAGAAGTTAAGCAAGTAAAGTGAGGATTTATTAAGTGATAGATAGCACGCTCTCGAGGGGAGAGCGGGCAGGCCCAGGGGAGCAGCTGCCCTGAGTTTCTTTGGCAGGTTGATTACACGGGGTGTAAAAATGAGTGGGTGGAATATTCATTGGGGAGGGAAGGGTATGGGGTCGTATTCCCTGATTTTCACCCCAGCTCCACCTTCCTGAAGGGAGGAGGGATTTTTGTCCTTATTTAGTCTGGATCGGAAGTATGGTGTTGGTGCATGATGGGTACTTCTGATCTGCAAGGCTGATTTTATTGAAATGAGGGCATAATGAGAAAAACTTACAGTCAGACACTGGAGATTCCTGCCTTTTCCCACCTTTCTTTGTCGGCCTCCAGGCCACTTGTCACCCCAAATTGTGTGACCGCTTATCAGCCCAGAGGTTCCTGCTTGTCTTTGTCTGCCCAGGGACCCCTGATGCTTACATGATGTAGAATTTCCTGCATTTGGCCTGCGCCCCTCCTTTCTGCCCAGTTCCTGCCATTTGGCCTGCTTTCCCCTTTCTCTGCATATATCTAGCCATCTGCCCGCTCTAACACTACAGATTGAGAACCACTGCTAGACTGATTTACAGGATTTGCTAATTGATTTGACATTTGGAGAGGAAGGGTGTAGGATGCCTCACAGGTATCTGAGCATCTGGTTCAGTGCTTAGCAAACTGAACCACCCATGACCCAGGGCTTCATAATCATTGTCCTCAACATTAGTTAGGATCTTTGTGAGAACTGGCTTAATCTGCAATCTATCCCTTCTACCACTCTTTCTCAAATGCACCCTCATCGGCCTTTGTCTTCAGCCTTCCATAAATGACCTCCAAATGCTGAACGCAGAGGTCATTCTGAATCCTCATCCTGTTTGTACCTCCAGCAGCATTTGACACAACTGGCCACATACGCCTTTTAAAAACGCTATTCATTTATCTCCAGGACTATATCAGTGACAGTGTTGGCGCTCTCAAATTAGGATAATTCAAGGAGGGTTTACTTACAGAGAGACTAATTACCAAGATATGCATAAGATGTTGGGAAAAGACAGGTGATTGGGCAGAACCTTGGGGCCATCAAAAATGGAGCTGTCACCATCTTTGAAAAGTTGAGGGCAGGAAGAAGTTATTAGAATTCCAGAGGAAATAAAATCATGTAATACAGGCCACGGGGGAGGAATGGTGACCTTCTGTTGAGGGTCACAGCCAGGCTGAAGTAATCTTACAGGGAAGAAATCAGAGGAAGACATAACCTAACCCAATGGTTCTCAACCCAGCAGCATCAGTGTCTTCTGAGAACGTGAAAACACAAATCCTTGTCTCCCCTAAGAACCAGACAAGAATCAGAGACTCTGAGGATGGGGTCCAGCACTCTGTATAACCAACCTTGCAAGTGAGTCTGATGCATTCTCAAAGTTGAGAGCCATTGATGTAATCTTCTTCCCTTCTTTCCAATCCTCTGTCAGGGCTCCCTCCCGAAAGTCAAACCCACCCAGAAGCTGGAGGGAACAGGAGTCAGTTCCATTAGGATGAGCCTCCTGGGACAGATCTAGGTGTAGAATGTTGACAAGAGCATCTGGAGGTGCGCAGGCAAGGCACAGCCTCGCACTCGCCAGTTGTCCGTCTTCACCGGTTATTCACTATCCCTTTGCCTCTAATCAATGATGTACCAGGGTGTGAACTTCTTCTCTATTTACTCTCAACTCCCCTTGTGATTTCATCCAATCTCCTGGCTTTGAATGCAACCTCTATCTATATCCTCAAACAGCCAAATCACATTTGCAGCCCCCACTCCTCCCTGAACCCTGGCCTGGCAAACCCACCTACTCATCTTGACTTCTATGTGGATGGTGAACATGTCCAGAATTAACCCCCAGATCTCCTCCCTCAGCCAAACCTCTTCTCACAATATTCCCCATGTCAGTTAGTGACAACTCCATCAGACTGTTCACTCAGCCCCAATCCTTAATTCCCTCCTTCTTCTAAAGTCCTTCATCCTATCCATAAACAAATCTTGTCAGTTCTGTTTTCCAAATATGTCCAGGACCTGAGCAATTTTTAACTTCCCTATTGCTACCATGGTATTCCTAAGCCACCATTATCTCTTGCCTGCATTACTGTTGCATTAACCACTTCCCAATTTGTCTCCTGGCCTCTGCCCCTGCCTCCCTCAGTCTATTTTTAACAGAGCCAGAATTGTTTACCTACGAGTCAAAACAGATCATTTCTCACTGCATCAGACTATGTCATCTTTCACCTCAAAATCCTATGGAGATTTCCTGTCTCAGCCAAGCTAGATATCAGCTTCACTATCAGAAGCAGAGACATCAGCTAATAACCACAGATTTTTCTTTCTTTCTCAGGCTATGTATCTAGAGTGGCTCACACGGGTTCTGTTCAACAGCTCATTGTGGTCACTCAGGGTACTGGGTGATGGAGGCTCTGCCTGGGCATACACTTTCATCATCACTGCAGCAGTGGGAAGGGGATGGGAAAATGTGCAGTGGCTTCTAAAGACTCCACTCCCACTCAGAACTGACACGTTCTACTTCCATGTTCATTTCATTGCCCAGAGGTGCCTTGCGGTGCAACCAACCACTACAAAATCTCAGTGTCCTACCAGCATTCATGTGTACGCATCTGCGGGCTGGCTGGGAGTCAGCTTATCTAGACTTGGCTAGGCTGGGTGGCCTGCTTTAAGCTACAAGTCATCTGGGATAGCTCTGCTTAATGAGTGTCTCATCCTCCTCCTTGGGGTTGGTGGGCTAGCCAGGACATGACTTTTCATGGCGACGGCAGGAGTGCAAGAAGGCAAGCCCATCTCAAGCTGTCACTTGCATCATGTCTGCTTGCATCCTGTTGGCCAAAGCAAGTCACATGACCAAGACCACAGCCAAGGGGTAAAGAATATACTCTGGACAGAGAAGCCAGGGCATGAGTGTGGATGCAGAGGGGTGAAGATTTAGGGCAAATGACCCAATCTATCACACATGGCCACAGCTGGCTTTAAAAGAGCAGGGAAATATAATCCTCCTTGTATGCGTAGAACAATGATTGAAAGTATTTGATGAATACCACTAAAAATCTTCAGTGGTATAAACCAAAGTCCTTACAGTGGCCAAGAGGTTTTGATAAAATCTGGCTTCTACTATTTTCCTAACTTCATCTCCTACCACTCAATCTAGTCCATGGTATTCTAGCCTCACACCAAGCAAGCTCTTACCTCAGGGCCTTTGCACTTTCTCTTCATACTGCCAGGGGATACTCTTTAGTATTTATTCGCATGGCTTTCTCTCTTATGGCCTTCGGATCTCTACTTCAGACAAACATCTTATCTAAAACTGAATTCCCTTCTACTGCTGATCCTCCCTTTTCTGCTTTTATTTATCTGTAGTCATAATACTTATTTCCTTCTCACATATAATATACATCTTATTTATTTATCGGCCTCCCCTCACTATAGGCTCCCTAAGGACAGAGATTTTGATCTGTTTTGTTTACTAGTCCCAGAATCTATCAATGTGTCTGGCATACAGATGTGCACAGGCATTTAATCACTTTTCATTAAATAAATGGACTATCTGGGAAACTGATATTTTTTGTCACCAGAAAGTTACTGCCTTTGTATTTCAAGAGTGGACTGACCGATTCTGTGGCCTCCTCCAGCCCAGTCTGACTGACTGGCCCCTCTACCTCAGCCGCAGTCTCCTCTCCAGGCAGTATCATTTGGCAAAGGCAGCTTTAGAGAATGGATGGGGAATTTGAGGGAAAGCCAGGATCGTGTTGCTAATATCATCCTCCAAAGTCAGTGGTGCTCACACGGGGATGAATTTTTTCCCCTGGAGGACATTGGACCATATCTGGAGACATTTTTTGATTGTCAGTAATAGGGGGCAAGTGCATGTAGTCAGTGGAGACCAAGGATGCTGTTAAGCAGCCTGCAATGCCCAGGACACCCCCCCCCCTCACCTCTTGGAAACAAAGATAATCCCACCCAAGTGTCACTAGCTCTGAGCTTGGGAAACCCTGTCCCAAGGGAAATGGAGTGACCCTGATCACACTGGTTCTGAAAGCTGCTTCAGATAATCAATGTTTTACTTCCTATTAGTGTTAGACTGTAAATAGCACCAGGGCAGCAACTGAGAAGATGCTACCCATTGGTGCATTCCTAGCCTGAAAAGTAGGTTCTCAAAAAATAACTGTTGAAGAAATTAACAAAAAAAGATGCCATCTTAAAACACTAGATATTCTAGACACAGCACTATGATGGCGATTAAGCTGTGCCTGGCTTCCTTTATTCTATTTTAAGTTCAAACTCAGACTTGTACTATCCATAGCTCTGTGGCTTTTAACCTATTTTGAGTTTCTATGAGAAGAAACAGGAAAGCCATATTAATCCCAGTCTTGTGCAAAAGCTTATATATTTGTTTAACATGTCTGCTGAAGGAATGTTTCCTCCTATGGATAAAACAGGAAATGGTTTTAGTTCCTGGAGAACGTAGAGGTGACCTTACAGTTTTGGAATTCAGAGAATTATTTTTAGTTTGTTTTTGAATCCATTTTGGGGTAAACAGTTGACCAAAACATTTCCTCCTCCTTCTCCTTCTTCTTTTTTTTTTTTTTTTCCGATTTATACACTTGCTGATTTGGTTTAAGTTTTTCTGCACTGCAGGCTTCAGATGCATGCCAGATGTATTTCTCAGCAAAGCTAATTTGTCAGAGTTTTAGATTGCACTCAAGTGTCTCCATTTAGGCATGTGCATATATGGGGACAATTAGTTTGTCACACCAACCTTCAGTTTTTATTTATGTAATAATCAAGATCTACTTGGTGCCTATATGAAGTTTACTTGGGGAAAAATCAGGTTTTTTATCTAACAAAATGAGGGTTTCAGTGCATAACCAAGGTGATTTATTCCTACATATTGAGAGCACACTTTGCCCAGAGACACAGCAATCAAATTGGAAAAAAAAAAAAAAAAAAAGGAAAAAATGCTCAATTTCAGAATCTAGGATTTAGTGAAAGACTGTGGCTTTGAAGAAAATTGCTGGATCTTCCATCCCTCAACCTCCCTTCTACCACTGTCTTCCTCATGATGGTAAAAGATTCTAACGTTCACCTAGAAATCCTGGATCCTTGGAGACGTCCTAGACTCCTCTCTTTCCCTCATGCTCCGTATTTAAAGCTCTGCTTTCCAAATATATCCTGAGACTGTCTGCTTCTCACTCCTCTGCTTCAGCCTCCCTAAATGGGGCCTCCTATCCCCCCTGAGCCTGTTTCCTTCAATGGTCTGTCAGCCTCTACTCTTGTTTTCCTGGAATCATTCTTCTGCACAGTGTGAGGTCTTTTCATAGCTTGTCATCTCATCTCCCTCCCCTGCTCAAACCTCTCTCAGAACTTCCCAACATACTCAGAAACTCCAAACTCCTCACCATGGCCTACAAGACCCCACGTGAACTGGCCCCGCCTGCCTCCTTCACCTCTGTGTTCTCACCACTGCTTCCTTGTCCACTCCACCCTACCCCTCTTGCTGTTCCTCACACCATCCTTAGCTCGTTTCTGCCTCGGAGTCTTTGCACCTGCTATTCCCTTTGCCTAGAATGCTCTTCCCTGAGATATTTTTACCTATTATTTCCTCAATTCCTTTAGATCTCAGCAAAAAAATATATATATATATTTTATATATATATATATATATATATATATATATATATATAGCCTCCTTAGGATGGAAAACTTCCTTTGTCCCACTTGCTTTGTTTTTCTTAACAGCACTTAATATAAGAAATTACTTATGTGTGTATTTTCTGTTTCTACCTTGGTGCAGATTCCACAAAAGCTGCAGCACCGTGTCGCTCATTATCCCTGCTGCTTAGCATTGTGCCTACCTTATAGAAGATGCTCAATTATGATGAATTAAACAAATGAAGCTGGACCAGAATGCTCAATGATGACGTCAGGGTCCATGTTTGGGATTATAACTGAAAAGACTTTATGGAGAAATTATTTAGTTCTGCCTCCTGTCCTTGGACAGATAGTGTTGCCATGTGATGAAGGATGCAGGTTGCCTAGGAACTGCCTGGAGTTTACTGCTTGTTGACCTTGAGTAATTTATTTAAACCTTTCATGCTTCACTCTTTCATCTTTATGAAACATGCTAAGCGTGATAACTTTGCTTTATAATAAAAATGTTATATATATTAATTTTTAATTTACTAAAACCCATTCATTATTATTATGAGAATTAAGTAAATACATGCAAGCATCAGATAAATTCACAGCACATTGTAAATACTCAATAAATGGGCACTGGTATTACAGTCAGTATCCATTATTTGCAGCTTCTGTATTTGCAAATTTACCCACTCCCTAAAATTTATATGTAACTCCCAAATTAATACATGAAGTTTTTTTTTTTGTGGTTATTCGCAGACATGTGTGAGTGGTGAAAATTTTGAGCTGTCCAACACACGTGTCCCCAGCTGAAGCCGAACAAGGCAACACTTTGCCCTCTTGTTTCAGCTTTCATACTATAAGTAAGTGTCCTTTTCATGGTCTGTTTAGTGACACATTTTTCACATTTCTGTGCTGTTGACCTGGTCGTTTATAATGGCCCCCAAGTGTAGTTAAAGTGCTGTCCGGTGTTCTTGAGTGCAAGGAGGTAGGATGCACTTTATGAAGAAAATATGTGTGTAAGATAAGCTTCATTTAGGCATGAATTATAGGGCTGTTGGCTGTGAGTTAAATGTTAATGAATCAATAGCATTTATTAAAGTGTCCTTAAACAGAAACACACATAAAACAAGGTCATGTGTCAGTTGATGAAAACATGGGGATCAGAGGCTCCTAGGAACGTAAGCCTGTATTTCCCCTAGGAGCTCTGGTTCAGTATTTTTGCTAATTCAGTGTTCATGGTGACTTTACAGAACGTAACTGCCCTGAATAATGAGAATCAACTGTTTCTCTTCCCTTCCACTCAGCTAATCAACTTCTCCAGCAAGCAGTTTTTCATTCAAAATCTCATTTCATCACAATTTTTCCCTCCACGATATTTCATCATCTCCATCATTTGATATTCTCAGAGAACCCAGGGGAGGGATCTGGCCAGACGCCCAGACCCACAGGAATGAGGGGCTCCCTCGGGACTCAGCCACCTTCGGTGTGCTGACGTCATTATTTGCTCTCCCATTGAGGATGACTTTTCCGGGTCTTTCTGGTCTGTGTGGAAGGAGTGTGGCTGCCAGTAGCCATTGACTGTTACATCCCACCATCCAAATGACTGAAGAGAGACTGTGACTCTCTTAGTTTCATCCACCCTGAGGAAGACTCAGGTCCCTTCTTAGATCAGGTGCCACAACCCTGGATATTCAGCTGAGGCTTGTGTGTGCGTGTGTGTGTGTGTGTGTGTGTGTGTTACTGTGTCAAATCTTATTGTGGATGCAACTTTGTGGGTGACGTCTCGAGTCTAGAACCGCATTGTCTGATACAATAGCCACTAGCCACATGTGGCTATTTACATTCAAATGTAAAATAATTAAAGTTAAGTACAATGAAAAAGTCTTCAGCCATACCAGTCACATCTCAAGGGCTCAGTAGCCACGTGTAGCTGGTGGCCACAGTACTGGACAGGCAGACACAGGACACTCCTGTCATCACAAATTCCTATTGCATAGTGCCACTCCAGATAAAGTGGCTTTTCCCAGAAAAGGCCTGGAGGTGGGGGTAGGGAGGGGTGTTTCTGGGCAGTTAAATCAGTAGATTTCTCCAACATCTTCTCTGCAATACTTGATAAAACTTGCCCAGTCCCCTTGGAACAGTTTCTTCCTCTGGCACTCAGGATATTTTTACTCTCGCAACTGCCCTGTGATCCTTTTTCTCCTCAATCTTTACCCTCCTCTGCGTGACTCAGCCATCTCTGGGGCTTTTAATAGCTACACATTGATGACTTCTAAATTTACAGCTTTTCCCCGGACCCCTCTTTTGTGCATCTGTCCCACAGACCTAACTGATATTGTCAACTGGGTATGTCAAAGATCATTTGGCATTAATGTCTGACATTGAATTCTTGATGTACAGATTTCCTCCTCTGCCCCCATCTCCAGTCTCAATAAATGACATCTCTAACTGCCCAGCCTGTTATATCAGAAGCTTTGGAAAAATCCTCGACATCTTCCTTCACCTCCCTCAACACCCTATTCATCACCACCTCTGGTCAATTACATTCAAAATATTTCTCTAATCTAGTCACGCTTTCTTTTTTTCCCATTTCTAATGCCATGTGCTCCTTTCACCTTCCCCCTGGTTAATATTTACTTAATATTTATTCAACTTTCCGTTTCTGCTTCAAAGTCATCTTCTTAAGGAATCCCTCCCTGCACCTGATCGAAATTCTGCCTTTTAATGTCATCCCACACTATGCCTCTCTTTTCACAAATACAGTGGATGATTTATTTAATTCCTTGTTTAGTATCTACCCTTCCTTCTCTAGTTTGATAAGAGCAGGAAACGTGGCTGTTTTATTGTTCTCTAAATCTATTAGTCTGGCACTTACTGGGAGCTTGTTAGCCCTCGGAAGTATTTATCAAGTTTTTGGGACATGCATCTGTGAGCTTTTTTCCTTCTTCTCTATGGTTATGGCTGTCCTTCAGGCTCTGTCTTTATCTTCTCGTGGTCTCAGCTCTGCCCCTCTAAGGATGGCTCCCAGTCAACATTACAAGCCCTGGCTGTTCCAGGAGGCATGATCTCTCGTCTCAAAATTAGCCTCCCCTTCCTGCCTCCCTAGTTTTCTGAGAGGAATACTCTCAAAATTCCAACCCGCATGTCCCCTTCTTCCAGCACACCCCCAGCCTGCCCTGCCCTCCCATCCACTCTTTAAGATCCTTGAACCCTCTTTTTAACCTCTCTTGTGGTCTTAGTCCCTGCAATCAGCACCTCCTGGAGGTTTTCAGTGCACAACCACAGGGGGCCTACTCGCCTTCCTGTCTTGGCGGTCTCCCTTTTGTCCTCACATCTCACCTCTAGAACGTTAAGAGCTTCCTAATTTGAATCCCTACCATTGTCCTTCCTGCAGATTGGCACTTTCCACAACACGGAATTACAGAATTCTTCTGCGGGAAGGACCTATGGAACATGTTACCATTCTGATTTTGTAAAGCAGGAAACATAGGTCCAGAAAGAGGCAGAGCTGTCACTGTACTTAAGGTCTTCTAATTTTCCCTCTGATGCTATGACACTTGCAGCCCCCACTGTGCTCAGAAGCCCTCATGGCTGCTTCTCCCACGTGTGAAAGACAAAACTCTTTGCTAACCATCCACAACTTATCTAACATTTCAAAAATACCACCAATTGTTCCTCTATATAGATTCCTTTCCTTTCTACCACTTTCCTCTCTAGTCTTTGAACTGCACACATTTACTATATATATATATATATATATATATATATATATATATATATTTTTTTTTTTTTTTTTTTTTTGCTGGAAGGATCTTTGTTTTTCTGTTTATCTTGCCTAGAAAATCTATCTCTAGTTTTATCCTCTGTGAATCTTGTGTTTTGAAGCCCAAAGCATGCCTGATACATGTGCTTTAAAACATTTTGTTGTTGAATAAATGAATGAAACATTTAAATTTGTCAATTTCCCCCATATTGATTGTGGCTAAATTTTCTTTGATAGGAGTCAATAAATATCCACCACCACATTCTGAAGTTTACACCACAAAGGACAATATTGGGAAATATTTACTTGATGTGCTCAACTCTCAAAATGCAGTGATTTCTTGGCAGTAGGCAATTTTAGCCTCTTAATTGTTCATTTGGGAAACCATGAATTTGATCTCCTCATTTCCTCAAATGACCCCACCTCCTGAGCCTCCTCAAAGGACACATCCATCCTGATTTTCTCTGACTTGAAGACTGGTGGGTAGAGGCTGGTGAGAAAGAGAAGGAATGTGGAAGTCACAAGGAGAAAAGAAAACCTAGAAGACACTAGAAGAAAATGAGTTTGTAACACTGCCTCAGAGATACAGATTAGAGAATGCGACCAGGGGACCTCAGTTCTTAAAAGAGAATTTGCATTGCAGGCATTATTGAAAATACACATGGAATCCCAGAGTGATTTTTAACATTTGGTTCCTGGCCACTAAACCTGGAAACCAGTATCTAGGAGTTCAAAATAATTAGATAATCAAGTGCTTTTATTAGAAAATGAAGATTTCTTGGCTTGTAACTTGCTGCACTGAGTACATAAGCCTTTATTATACACTCAGCTTCATTCTCTTCTAGTGTGATCTGCTAAAGAATTTTTAAAGCTTCTATAGAAATAACATTTATTTTAAAAAGGTACAAATTAACATGCAAATTCAGAACTGTAACATAAACTGCAGGTACGAAGTCTTAAATTAAGTGCTTAGTTGCTTATCCATTGTCGATGTCTAACTATGGTACTTGGGAGATATCCGTGTGTTATATTAAGTTTTAAAGGCCTGTGTAGTCTCTAAGTTGATCGTTAAAAAACAACAGAATTTAAGTGAATGTCAATAAAACCAGTGAATTATAAATAATCTCTTTTCAAGCATATTTGATCAAAGCTGTCAAGAAGCAAAATTGTATTTCCTAAGATTTCAGGCATGAATGCTAATCTGTGAATTTTAATTTCAAGTTCTACCAGAGGACTTTAGGAGAATATAAACAATTTGGACATCTGTTGAGTTGTTCTTGGAATAAAACTGGACAGACACATGTAAAAATCGAAGTTATCTATATGAACTACTCTGCAGAGCATTATGTGATCCGCCCCCCCCCCCCCCGCTCTTCCCCCCACACCATGACTCACACATTCGCTGGTATTTCCGATGGTAAAACTGATTCTTGCCACAGGATAAATGTCTCTACTCCCTTTCCCCAAACAACCCAGAACCACTAAACTAAATAAAGTGGCAGAGTTTCACCCAACACCGTGCAGCTGCCGTCTTGTCTTCAGTGGGATGGAGAATGAAAACTGAGCTACACGTTAAAGCAAAAGGTTTTTGGAGCAAGATGAGCTCTCTTTTTGCTTTGCCCCTGCCCCCAACAAGTCACACACCAAACGCCATGGAAGCACAGCCCCAAAATGGTCCATAGAGTGGCAGACTTGTCACCATACCCAACGCCTTCTTCTAGCTCTCTCTCTGATGCACCATGAAACTTGCAGCCCCCTCCTGCTGGGAGGGAAAGCCGCCGACGCCCACAGATCACGTCCTAGGAATCCTTACAAATGCCACCAGATTGACCATCTGCCTCAGCATGACTGGATATGGTCTATAACTTACTGTCCATCTGCAAGTGCTCATGTGATGAGGGAAAACGACATAGGGCTTTCAAATCTATTATTTTAAAATATTTTGGACATTTGAATGTATCTTTTAGTTCAGGCATTACCTGGAGGGGGTTGTTTGTTTCCAAATAATGAAATAAACTCGTATTGCTTAAAAAAAAAAAGAAAAAAGAAAAAAAAACTGTGCTGGTGACACTGACCTGCCAGCTGGGGTGTCCATGTAGGTGGGAAGAGGTGAGAAGGTGGACCTAAGGGAACTGTGTCTGTCTTGTTACTGATTTCAGGCTCACAAGGAAGAGAAAGTCTGTCAACTCTCTGAAGCAAGGAATGTCAGAAGAGAATATCTCATAATGAAAGAATATCTTTCATTATTCAGTGGGGGGGGTGGCGGGGGGGGGGGCAACAAACAGTCAAAGAGCAACCACAGCAGCAAGAAAACAAAACCCAAGTCCTGCCTCACTTCCGGTTTCCTGCGGCTTTCAGGACAGAGACAGAGTCAAAGCTTGCTGCCAAGGACCGATGTTCTAAAAACAGGCTCCCCCAAATCACCCCATCTTGTCACTCCGAACAGCTCTGTGCTTTTGGGGAAGTAAGTTTGTAACGCTGTACACCTTTGAAAACTGCAGTAGAATACGAAATAATGGAGTCGTTTTGTTCATAAGCAATATTTATTTTTCATGAAGATAAGAGGCATATTACATTTACTACAGAAAACGCTATGTGAGGAAAAAGCTGCATGTTACCGATACGACCAAAAAAAAAAAAAAAAAAAACCACCACCAAAAACCAAAACACATAAAAAATTCCACTTACGAAAGTGTTCTGCCCTATTAGAACATATCAAATGGAAGGCATGATTCCAGGTGAGTGAGCCATGCAGAAATGTGGATTTATTAGGGTTTGTTTTGAAATGTAATTTGTACGGCGGGCTTTTTATTCCTTTGATGGCAATGAAACAGATTTATTGGCTACATGTTGGAAGGGCAAGAGATAACAGATAACCAAGGGAGAAGTTTTAATAAAATACTCAGGAAAGGAAAAAAGAAGTGAGTGAATATGCCTGCGTACATTTCAGCTAATAAATAAAAAGTACAGATAAGGCTTTAGCTGAAAACCATCCTGGTTATTGCAGCCTGGAAGGTTTATTGAAAATTGGGTAGAATGCTCTAATTTTTCATACTTAACAGCTGAACAAGCCAGAGGGACGGAACATACGTTTTGATTTTGGTACAGGAAGCCGATGTCCTCATAGGAAGCCAGCAAGTGGCCGTGGAAGGGGAAGGGTGGTTCCTGACTGTTGAGAGTGTCTGCCTCAGCTATTTCTGATCATGCTCTGAGATTCTGGACAACAGAACAATTAGAGTGGGGTTTCTTTTTACGAGTCATCCCCTGAGGGGAAAACTGGACGCTGGTAGGGAATTTTTGAAAGCACGTCTTCAGCAAGCACCAGCCTTTCATCTCAAAGAGCCGAGCAGAAATGAGCTCCCGGGGAGAGTCGTGAACCTGGTCCTGAGAGCACCTGCCCAGAAATCCAAGTGTACTTAGGCCACTCATCTGACACTGGGGCTTCACGGACCCGGGTCCCAGACCCCTCACTCAGCTCGGCTGTAGTCAGCAGAGCCTGGACTCAGGGAAGCATCTGGCTCTCCTTTTTTCTTTCAAAGTAGGAAGAAAAATGTCATTCTCTCTGAGCAGCTCCTGAGCTATTTCGATTTCAGTGTTGCTCTCTGAAGAGTCTGGCTTTGGAGAAGGACGGATCACTTCCCATGCCTGGAGTCCACCTCTAAAGTTGTAACAGACTCTAAGGGGTCAGGGAGGAAAAATCACTCTAAGTACCAATTACTGCCACCAATGTAAAACCAGTTTCCTAGTGGGAGGGCAGGGCCAAACTTGCGTCCCCACGATCTGCAGCATGGCTTCTAGAACAAGCTCCATAGATTTGGAAAGAACCAGAGACCTCAGCTCTCGTTTCACTTAGTTCAGAAACAGGAATTCATCTGAACTGGATGTTGAGCATCTGATTAGGAATTTACATCAATAAAAGTGGGTTGTTTTAATACACAAACATTTATAGGCTATAAATAATCCATGATGGCTTGTCAAATATAAAAGGCCATTGTAAATCTGTCTGCATATGGGAGACAGGCCCACAAAAAAGCAAGATATATAAAATTTATCGGCATGGTTTGGAGAGTTTGAATCCATTATGAAATAAGGTCTCTAATCAAATATTCCATCTGATTCTCAGTTACGTTAATATTTCAGTGCTCACTTTTTGACTTTCACCTGCCCGAATTTTTCAACGAACACGATTTTGAAAGGCTCATACAGAGTCCCCATGCCACTCTCCCAAGAAGTTACTTCGGTGGAGAGGTTTCTGAAAAGAAACAATTCAAAGTTCTGCTGCAGCTTATAAACTGTCTCTCATAGGATTATAATAATAAACCTTGTGAGAAAGTGTTTTTGAGACAGGTGGTAATGAATTTGCATGCCTCAGCAAGATACATAAAAAGAAGACTTCATGACTTTATTTCGAAAGCACCTATATTATTATGGCATGCATTGGAGACAGGTAATTATTATCTACACAGGGAAGCATGCACGTAGTACATCTCACGGGAAAAATGCGCAAGAATGTGCCTTTTGCCAGACACCACATTTTTCCTTTTTTATAATTAAGATGTATAATGAAAAAAGCTCATCTATTGATTCTTAATATACAAGGTCCTTTCTTTAAAAGAGCAAGATTTGAAATTGTTTTGTGATTCAAAACATCAAAATAAACAAATGAAGCTTCCAAATCTTCCAAAGACACGTTTTTGTGTATTTACATCCCTTATTTTGTCAGATTTTAAGGGGCTAAATAACTCAACCATATGTGGGCTCTGGCAAACCTGGTGATATATGATGAATAAACCATTTGTTCTATTTACACATAGATGTGGAGAGATATATATATATATATATATAAATGTGTGTGTATATATATATATATATATATTCTCAGACACTATTATTAGATGTAATCTTATATTCTCGGATACAGAGATGGACGATATACCTTTCTACTTGCCATGGCACTAACAAAGCTAGGCTGGAACTCAGCAGCCACTTGCGTTCATTGCTTTGCAGGCTAATAGTAAGTTCGGCTGCTGGTGGGAAAAGGATCTCTTACCACACCCTCCTTAAAATAAAGGTTCTGTCATGCTTAATGTAAGTACGTGCTCGTTCTTTTATCGAGGTGGTCTTGAGCTGCAGATACAATCGCACCGCTCATGGTGATCCAACTGGATGTCAACGAGCGCCATGTGCTTGGCTCTGCCCCTCCTCTTGAAATGGCCAGGCTCAAACTTTAACACCTAGGACAAGAAGCACATTTCCTGTTAGAAAGCCTCTGGTGCATAACTCGACTACATACTACTTACTTTCTTTATGACAACTGGTTTTTAAGCCTTTGAAGAGCCAACGAAAGCTATGGGCTTGCTATGAGAATGCACACATGTAAATATTGTTGCAGACAATCATTAACTCCTTGAAGTAATGGAGTCCACTGATCACAGAGTAACGCCTCCTGCATGGCCTACCTGCAGCACCAAGGTGGCCTTGGGTGTCCTAGCAGGCACTTATCGATAGCTTTCTAAGGGCCTGTTTTGTGACAGGTGCTGTCCCAAATAGTGCCAGAAGGGTTCTTCTCCACAGCATGTGCCACAGAGAAATAAAATACCGAGCATATTATTACCTCTGTAGACAGGAGGACAAATAAAGTCACGAACCCAATATGCTGGTAGATGTAAAAAAGCATTTTACCCTGATGAAGGGCATTAGTGGCCGTAAGTCAATGAAAATGTGTTTATGTTCTTATGTCCTTACATAACACACATAACATATTATGTTAAGATATAACACCTTTTACAGTTCAAAACAGATCAAGCTCCACCAAAACCTTTTTACATTAACGCCTGTATATCAATACAACATATTCAGTTATATATACACACATATTTATTTTTTCTCTTTAGATTCTTTTCCATTATATGATTATAAGAAATTGAATATAGTTCCTTGTGCTACACATTAAGTCCTCACTGTTTGTTTTACATATAGTAATGCGTGTCTGTTAATAATACATTTCTTAAATTCATAAAATACATCCTTAATTTTTGAATTAAAAAGTTTAAACATAATTTTGCAAATTATTAAATTTAAAGCTCACTCTTCTTCCCAAGCGTGACCTTGACTGGAGTCAAACATCACATTGTACATTACACTACACACTTGTTTTCCATCTACTCTGTAGTCAGTTTAATTGCTTCTTTTCTTGATGTTCTTAGGTTCCTGTTAGCCTTTACTTTTGATTTTGTTCTATTTTCCTTTTTTGACATTCAACTCTGCAGGACACCACCATACAATTATGTAGCATTTTACAGTCTTTAAAGAATTTGCACAGACACGCTACTTCTTTGCCCTCGGACGAACCACGTCACACTGTTAGAGAAGGTGTCCTCATTCACACTTTGTAGATTGGAGAACTGAGATTCCAAGGAGGCCAAGTGACTTGTCCCGGGTCTCCCGGCCCCTTGGACCTGGGAGCAGGGCTTTGTCTGCTAGGTTCCGAGCACACTCGGACCCAAGAACCCAACGCCTCTCTAATGTGGCCACGATTTTCTTTTGTGTCTCAAAGGTGGGTTGGGTACCACATGTGAACTGGGATGGTGACCTGATGGTTGGGTCTAGGTGAAGATGAGCTGCGGGGAAATCTGACTTTCAAGTCTGTATAACGTTTCATGGCATTCCCCCAAGTTTTTACTGTAGGTTGTTATTCCCAGCAATTTTCTCATCCTTACATCACCTGCCTCAAGTCATAAACAAACCCAAACCTCCTACTAGGAGAACCGGGCCTCGAGTCTCAGGCCTCACACATCCCCTTGACTTCAGCATTTAGCTCCATGGAAGTTTCTGGGGCGCTGCATTTTTCAGTGTCAATAAAACTAAAGAGCCTGGATTCTGCAAACACAGAGTGGAACACCGAGTCCTATTTGTAGAAGAGCTTCAAAAGAACACTTAAGAGTATAAAATGGATGGGGAGGGAAAAGAACATTCTAGAAGTGTTCATGAGGCAGGGCACAAAGACTCAAAATGATGTGATTTTGGTAAAACTAGTCCAAATGCCAGTTTTTATAGCGAATTATATTGTCCAGTCCCCCCACCGCAATTCTACTGAATTTACAATGTATACCACACAATTTCACGTGATTTTTTAGGCTTTCTATTAACTGTATTATATACACTTTGAAGACAAGGATAGCAAAAATCATCACTAAGATTATTGAGTATTTTACTAGATGCCACACGCTGTTGTAAGTGACTTTGCAACTATTAAATATTTTGGACTTCACTGCAACACTATGAGATTGGTACTTTTCTAATCTTGCTTGCAGATAAGGAAAGAGAGAGATTAAGGTCACAGAGCTAGTCACTGATGGAAGCAGTATGTGACTCCAGGTGGCCTAGCTCGTGCCCTTACCTAGGAAACTGAAATTTCGTTTGCTCAGGTCTGCAGCATGTTGGGGGCAGCTGCTGAAGAAATGCACCTGCGTGAACGTGGTGCGTGACGCCGCCAGCGCAGACGTGTGGGAACGTCTGCTCACAGTCTCTCTTTCGTGCCTCCTCTGTCTCAGCCTCCAACAGACAGAGTGGGCAAAGCAAAACCAGCCAGGAAATAAAGCAGAGGCCAAAATAAAGGGGTCCATGCTTTGCACCACTTTTAAGCCTTTCACAGCTTTGAAATAAAATTACACGTCCTGAGAGCAGAATTACAACATTTGCCTTTCTTTGCTCCATGTTCTCTCCTGCTGGGTCTCTGCAGGAAGGAAAATTGCTGTCTCTCCGTAACAAAATGAGTAACCAAGACAATGGATGAAGCGTATATTACATTTGGGGGTTGGAAGAGCCCGCGCATGACAGACATGAAAGCCCCACGTGCCATATTTGGTCCGAGTGCCTTGGAAGGGGTTAGGGGTCGTACTCCTACAACTCTGCCAAGAATTTCCCCAATATCAGTCACTACTGTCCGAGACTATCTGCCTGTAAACCAGATTTGGAGATTGGCAGATGCAGGGGAGGAAGATGATTCCGAAGAAGTTGAGCATATGATAAATAGTCCCCATTTAAAAAAGACCACTGTCAAAGCCTAGTAAGTTGCCGTCACCAACATCTGCAAAACCAGTGCTCTGCTGAGTTGCTTCCTTGTTTGATGGCAAATGAAGTGTGTGCTTTGGGACGAGAGCAGAGCCCGGCCAGTTTTTCTAACTGGTCGCCTGATTGTTCAGGGATTTTTCCCTGTGTTTTATATTAAGCGGTGTGAGCACAGTATATATGTGTTTTGCTGATAAGAGGAGAAAAATGAATTGGCAGACCCTTTCCTAGACAAGACAGGAAAGCACTGTTTGAACAAAGTGGAAATTGGACTGCTTTACTGGCTGATCACAGCACTGATGTTCAAAGCTTTCAGACCATGTAATAGTCTTAGATTCAGGTACACAGCATTGAAAGGAGGAGGAAAGCAAAGCTGATTTGAGACAGTATGGAAAGTTAAAAGAAAAATGAAAAGCCTTTATCTGAGAACACAAACTGTCTAGCATGGGTTATCTGGTCACCTTAAAAGGGAACGAACCATTGAATTAATTAAAACTGGTGAAGGACACTTACTAATAGGCACCATCACAAAATGCTTTCCTATTTTCTGAGCAATGATTCACAGCTGCAAGCACACACACACTCAAATAAAAATCCACTGAGGAGCAGCCAGCCATTTCTTATCACCTATGGCTGAAAATGGCAATCTTGACTCTTCCGCCACCCAGAAAAGCGCACAAAGCCAGGGACAGTTGACTTTACTAAATGGAGGATGACGGAGCCAGTTGGTGGTCTTCATACCACTACACAAAAATCAAAGATGCTCAGTTTGCAAATTACCATATTTCAAACGATATTTAACTACAGTTGCTCGCCTTGTTGCCAATAAACCACTGAATGAATCATTGCCATAAAGCTATTACACTAATAAAACAATATGGGCAGAAAACCTATCTGCTGAGTTGGGTTCTTGTTTATTGGGAATATAAAAAAAAAGGTCATTAAGACCTTGTAACAGTTCTCAAATCAATGGCTGACATAGGAACACAGTTCGTATTTCAGGACATGTGTGTTGTATAAACCAGATTCATTAATAAGAGTTTAAGATTCTATCCAACTCAAGGCAGGCAGCATTCAGTACACATAATTTTTTACCTTAAGAAAAAAAGAAACACTTCACATTTTTGCTTCCATTTTGACTTCTTTCATGCTTACAGACTTGATGAAAAATGTACACAGCATTAAGATTTTTAAGGGCTGGTACTCAATTTTTCTGAAACCCGAAGAGACTATAGCAGACATATTTTGAGAAAGGAACACATCTTATTTTCTACCTGGGTAACTGCTCAACTTGCAGGTGATGGTTTCAAGGGAGGCTGAAAGTTGTAACAGAGTGAGATCCTGAGTCCTGAGATACGGCACTCAATAAGAAAGGCACAGATGACAGGGCTCGGCTACATCTGGCTGACAAGCTAAGTATGACGGCGACCAAAGGCTGGGAATGATACTGAAGGTCTATAAAACTCTCTTGAATTTTGACAATGCAATCTTGACGTCTGTGGACATTTATTTCTATCAGTTTTCTGTGAGTGCTCTAGGTGCCTTTAGCTACAGTTCTACCTTTAGAGAACTGAATAGGTAAATGATTTTGACATAACTTTAGAGGATTAATGACTACATGTTCAGTCTACCAATTGCAGAAACCACAATGGATGCCTAGCTGGGCACCAAATTTCAGGGCATGGCATTAGCACTGACCATCCATTCATGTCCCAGAGGGGTCTTGTCTATCTGAGGAGTGTCATGCCCCAAGGTATGTTTGCTGAACTTTGGCGGGAAGTCCTGATGTGAAGCTTGGTTGACAAGGGAATCAATGCCTGCATTTTGCAGTTCTTAGACAGTCCCTTTACCCGTGAGTCATCGGGGCTGTAAGGAAGTGAGAACTGAGAAAGCCAGACCATGGTCTCAAAAAATTCCACCCACATCTGTCCTGTGCTTCAGCACCTTCAGACGCTTTCATTCACCCAAGATCCCCAAAAGATGAGGAGCACAGGTGTTGCTATCCATGAGTGAATAAACTTTTTCATAAGCAGACTACATGTAATAGAAAAGAACAAATCTGACTCCATATTAGATCTGATCCTTTGGCTCTAACCCTGTGCCCTGTTTTCTAGGCTTAGCCTTGCTGTTTCTGCATCTTTTGTAAAAGAATGTTGCCTTTAGCCTGAAATAGACAGGAGAGCCTGTTTTCAAGGCTCTGGCCTTTAAGGGTATTAACACTTTTTGCCCTTATATAAAGGTAACAAGTTGCAGAATGGAAAATAATGTTTGTTTTGTCGGAGGTTTACAGGGACACCATGACCTGATCCACATGGACAGCTGCAAGAACAAAGGATTCCAAGAACAAAGAAATCCTACACCAAGAAGTTTGCAACAACCAACCACACCCCCGCCCCTTTTTAGTATAAAAGGAGCCTGCAGTCTGACTTGAGTAGGATGACTCCAAGACATTAGTCTGCCATCCTCTCAGTCTGCCAGCTTTCTGAATAAAGTCATTATTCCTTGCCCCAGCACCTCGTCTCCCAATTTACTGGCCTGTCGTGCGGCGAGCAGGAGTTTGGACTCGGTAACATATACACATTAACTATTCCAGATTATCTTTATTCTTTTGCATTCACTGAGCACGTCAACCACCAATCTCTTTATATTCCTTATACAATTTCAGAAAGAAAAGAAAAGATTTGGGGAGTAGGACAGAGTGTAACAGTTCATGGATATCATATAATTTTAGATCTGAAAAACTAAAAAAATGTAGGTTATCGAGGGGGTTAAGTGAGGAGACCCGAGGCCCTGGGAGGTTTTGGGGCTGGCTCTGGGTGGCCTCCTGTGTGGCAGAGCTGAAACTTGAACCTACATCTAGTCATGTGATTTTTTTTCTTCTATTGTCCTCTCTCTTATAGGAAAACACAGGAAAGGCCCACAAGAGAGTTGTCTCATGGTCTCACTCAAAGAGGGAGAAAGGGGAAAAGGAGGGAGATTCTATATGGCTGTAGAAATGCTGTTTCCAGAAAAATAATAGAAAAGAGATTTTCTTTACTTTTGTTACAGTTAATTATTATCATAACCCCAAAACTCATCGCCTTTGCCAAGGAGTTGAAATGCTTTCCAAAAAACTGTTTTCCTGTCTTCCTAATCTCAATTTGCAATTTTAGCTAAATTTGTTTCAATGACATATGCTTAAAACATGTAAAAATTAAAAGTACTATTCTTTTATCTCAAGTCTCAAGCTGAGCACTTCATTACCTCTAATTAATATTTTGTTTCATTTATAGTATCTGCTAACATCTTTTAACTCTTAAGCTGTAACGGGCAGCACATTTTTAACATACAATTCTTATATTCAATATAAAATTAAAAAGAAGTCTCCAAAGTCATTTTTCATGTTTTCGAGAGATGGGAATGGTTCTAGACGTTGTAAATGTGCCAGAGACAGAGATGGGTCTAGGCTTAGGCTATTTAGTATGGTAGCCCTTGGCCATGTGTAGCTATTTACATTCAAACCAGTTAAAATTAAATAAAATAAAAAATTCAGTTTCTCATTTGCATCACACCCACTTCAAGTGCTCCTTAACCACGTTCGCTGGTGACTACCATCCTGGGTGGTACAGGTCTGAAGTCTCTCATCACTGCATAAAGTTCCCCTAGATACCACGGGGATGTCAGCATCCTGACAAAGCCATGAGAGGAAGGATGGACAAAACTAACTTCTGTCTTTCTTTCTCTATTGCCTTTTAAGTTTTTGGTTGTTGAGCAAATGGACCCAGCTAGGGGCCCAAATTACTAAAAAAACAAAAACAAAAAACAAAACAAAAAAACCCCAGTAAATATTAATTAAAAAGCTCACCATATTTCTAGGGAATTTTCATTATGCATTGTCAAGGGAAGATGAGGACTGGAATGATAGCATCCTTTAACTGTCTACACAGTATTTTCTGGAAACTTCCCTCTTTAAATGTCACCTTCAGAAGTATTTTTTATATTCTATATATGTCAAGAGGCCTAGAATGGTTGCTAAGAAAGTGGAAAAATACTTTACAAACTTTTGAGAGCAAGAAATATCACAGATGGTAACCTTTTACTGCACAGGGAAGAATGCTCAAATTCTTACAGGGGAAGTTGCATGGCCTGTGAAAAGAACAATATTAGCTTCCTTTTACGTATCATTCTAATTATTGATAATTTTATAACTATACATTTTAATTTCTTAAATCTTATTCCTTCAATGTTGAGCCTTGAAATATCTGTGGAGAGTCCTACAGGCTTGCCTCTGTGACGAATTCCAGTCACCCCCTTCAGGGTGCTCATCTCTCGTAAAATCTCATTTCACATCTCATCAGTTACAACCAGGAGCTGGGTAAACCGGTTTCTCATTTCTCTGAGTTCAGCACACAGACCCAAAACCAAGAGACTAGAGGACGAAGATTTTCCCCTAATGAGAGTGAGCTCAAGCAATCCCCACGTCTGGAAATGGCACAAGCCCACTGCCCTTTTCCACGGGGCGCCCGGCACAGTGAGCACTGGGACGTGTTTGCAGGGTATTTTAGGAATCTGGGGAAAATGTGCCAGCGCTGTGGGCTCCAGGCGTGCAGTTACTGACCGAGTGATTGATGTTGTTCGCTCCCTTTGTCCAGAACTCGGCAGTGATTTTGTTCAGAGCTCTGTAGACTCTGAGAAGTAAAAATACCATCACACGTTTCAAAAAGATGCTTTAGACAGCAATTTCAAAAAGATGGCAACATTTTAGACCCACGCATGTGACTGAACAAAGAGATCAAGGGCTTCCTCCTTGTCGGTATTAATTGTGAACAGAAATCTACAGGTAATAGCCCCTGTGTAGAGGGACGAGAATAGAACTAAGAAAAGAACCCTTCAGATTTTTTCTGAGTTAATTGTCAGGGGACGCAAGGGTCCTATTGGGTGTATATTTAATTCTTCTGTTTCCACATTAAGCCATTTAAGAAATCAAGCTATAACTTCTATCTGAGGAGAGAGTCAAGATGAAAACAAAGCACTCTACAAATGCACCAAAGGCCTGAACTCCCAGGTTTTTCCTCACTGTTAAGACAAGGTAGAGATCTTGCCACTTCCTGGTCTTATTTTAACTTGAACCAAATTATTGCATTCTGCACTTATCCTTGGGGAATGACTCAGCGTTACAAAATTCAGGTTCTTAGACACAAAGACAAAGTCCAATCTAGAGTTCATCAGGTCATACAAAAATAAAACACAATGAACACAGACAACAGCATTCTCTGGCTCTGAGAACATTTTTTTTTTCCCCTTTGAAAACTATGGGGTGGAGTTAAGAAATTCTTGTGACTAAGAAAACACGCTCTATGCGGGTCTAAAATCGTGTGTCCCTGTCGGAGGTAAGCATGGTGACTGTGGCCTCCAACCACCTACATTTCCCAAGTTGAAAAATACCATTTATGACGTAGCCCTTTTCATTTAGCTCAGAGATCACCTCCTAGCTTATTTTTGTTGTATTGTTTTCAGGAAGACAAAACAGCCATATAAGGCTGGAGATTTTATTCAGGGGGCACCATCCAGTCCTTTGCTCGGTGGATACTAATGCAAAGCAACTCAAACAGTGATTCCGAAGAAAAGTGTTTGCTTCGTATGTTAGTTAATGTTTTTAAACCCATTTTCTCTACGATGCTTCACCTCTCACAGATGCACTTCATGGGCACTATTTTCTTTGATCCCCAGAACCACCCTGCAGGGGATTATCAGATACAATTGCTTAGTCCGATCTCACATACACGAAAACTGCGTCTCTGCGCTGCTGTGACTCGAATGCGCTCCCACAATCAGGAAGTAACGGAGCTGCCGCCGAGGTCAGGAGCTCTAACTCCCCTGAAGTCTACTCTTTCTTTAATTCTTAGTAAAGTGCTATGTATTTATCCAACTCTTTGGTGGGGGTAGGAATAAGATTTATTTATTTATTTATTTATTCTTAGAGGAGGTACTCCGGGGGATTGAACCCAGGACCTCATGGTTGCTAAGCATGCTAAGCTCTACACCTGAGCTATAGCCTAACTCCTCCCTTCTATATTTAAGAGGAGAGAGTGCAGTATTACTAGTGATAAGAACACAGACCCCAGAACCAGCTGATCTGAGTTTAGGTCCCGGCTCTGTGAGCCACTGACCAGGTCACACTGGTCAGTCGACTGCTCCTCTTAGGGCTCCGTTTACTCATCTATAAAAAGAGAATAAAAATTGCAGTTCCCTTGCAGCATGGTTGAGAACCTGCCAAGAGAGCTAATGACTGCTTATAATGATGTCTTGCACACGGTAAAAGCTTATGTCTGTTTGCTGTTATTATTATCGAAAATTACTGCTCTCCTTATGAAGGGGAAAAACCACAAAGGGACCAGGCAGGGCCATTGCCTTCCTGCTTTTGTACTTCTGTAAAATGGCTTGCTTCTAGGAAAATGAAACTTACCCCTAAAATTCCACTGGGTCCCAAAAGCTCACTCCTGATTGGTCCATTTCTAACACCTTATTTGCATATGGCACAAACTTAATTGAAACCTAAAACCCTATAAAAGCCTGTGTAGGCCTACAGACGGGGTCCAGAACTTGGAGTGTTAACTCCTCTGGGCCCGCCGGCATAATAAATCCGAGTTCTCCAACCCTCTGAGTGTCGCTTGGTCTCTGGATGGGATTCAGATTTCTATAACATTTCCATTGTGTTCCTCTTATCTTTATATTTACTTTTTTTTATTTTTGCACCATTTCAGAGCAGAGTTCCCAGAGCGTTCAGTAGTATTTAGCAAATTTAGTACTTTTAGAAGAAAAAATATTTCTGTATTTCGAGACTGAAAAAGTCTCTGACAAAGTATATTTTCTGACAATTTATATTTTGTTATCTTTACTCTGCTTAATTTTTTAAGTGCTTGAGTGAATTCAAGTTTTTACTTGCTTAAAGCAAAGTCAGTTTTTCAGTCATATCCAATCACATTTCTACACGGAGGCCAAGCTCTCAGATTACTGCATCACATAGTTGATGATATATTCTTAACAAGACTTTTGTCAACCTACATGGCATATTATAAGGCTTAGAAAAAGGAGGCGCTTCTTCAGGATGGAATCACACCGTCCCCAGGGCACCTACTTGGCAAATTTAGCACAAGTACAATTTCCCAATCACCCCCGAGCCGGGGAGGTGCCCTTGTGCAGTGAACAACCCCAACAACCAAGGCGATGGTCCTGTTTCCCAGAACCACAGCTGAAAAAGGCTAAATGCAGCCCTGCAACAAAGACGTCTGAAAAATGACATACCTCGTGGTACTTTTTCACAGTCTTCCCTGAACTGCACGTGCAGGACTTCCAGTTGACAGTGCCACAGCCACAATTTCCTCCGCAGCGCTGCACCAGGAGGCAGCGTGGAAAGAAGACGACGTTGGTCAGTTTCAGCTCCTCTCGCAAGTTGACGGAGTAATTCCTGGGGGTGCAACTGTAGCGCTTGACATCGTCATTGAGCCTGTCCAGGTCGACTGTTAAGAGACACATGCACTTGGTAAGCAAGCATGGGACGGGAGCAGCAACACAGCATGCGCTCTGGAGAACAGGGTGGGAAGATTCTGTGATGACAACCTTAACCCAGGGACTGAATCTGTCCTAGGGATCTCAATAACTACCCCAAACACCAGAGGCGGAAAAGCTGATTTCTCTTTTGAGCCTATCTGCCCTTCAAAAAAAAAAAAAAAAAAAAAAGGACAACAAAATGAAAACAAAAAAGCCCCTCAAAACCTTAGTATCTTGGCTCAAGTTTCCTTGCACTGCTTTAAATGCAAAAAAAAAAAAAAAAAAAAAAAAAAAAGCGCAGAGGAAAGAAAATGAAACATTCAGCAATTTACAGTAATTGTCTTTATCTTAAAACATATATATTTGTGTATAAATATTTCTTCTTGATTCTAAATAAGTCCTGACTTTAAGCCATTACTTAAACATAATTTGAATTAGAGTGAGGACACATTAGGGACAATTACTCTAATCCATTTACCTGGCGGTGAAATTTTACAAGTACATGAAGGGAATAAAAAGGTTTGTGCTTCATTTTAACTCCAAGGTCAAGCAGAATGTCAAAGAAAATAGCATTTTTTGGGGTTGCGAACGTGATGCACATTTGTGCCTTGGGTCCTAGATGGCAGTATAGCATAGTGGTTAAGTGCCAGGGCTCCGCACTGAAGTTACAGCTAAGTTGGCATCACGGCTATGTCTCCTTTTTAGTCGGAAAGTTCTTGGACCACTCAGAACCTCTGTTTCTTCATCTATAAAATGTAAACAGTATAACCTTACCTATTTCATAGCAATAATCAAGGACTGAATGCAGTGTGCCTGGTACTCAATTAATGCTGGTTATTATTATTCATCTTGATTTATTTTGATTTCCCCCCATTTTTTTTTCTCTTTAAAGTCAAATGGTCAAAAATTAAAAGAAAAAAAATTGCAGACCTTTCTCCTCTGTTTCTCTCTTCTGGCCATTATTCCATGTAAATAATTATCCAGGGAGTTGGTTATTGGGACTTCTATGAATTAAGAGCATCACCCTAAATTTTCAAATTTTAGTCATTAATATTTACGTGAATTAAATATATATTATTATATAACAGAGACTACCACTTAATTGTGGTCTCAAAATCCATCTAAAAATCCACCTATTTGGCACCCGAATCTTCTGGTGGGTGAGCACCTACATGACTATTTTCTCACAAGAATGCAGTTAGAAGAAAGTCCTTTGTCCCCACCGGCTGCCCACCATTATCTAGTACACCTCCCTTGTCAGCAGCCAGGCCACCCCCGGAGGAATCCCACAAACGCTGGGCAGTTATCATCAGGCTAACCCTGGACTCCAGCCCCATTAAATATCTTAGTCCTAAACCAAAGCTGCTTGAGGAGTAGTAAAGAGTACTCTTTGAGGGCAATGGTCAAAGGCTAAGGATGCTGTCAGTAGAACGCGTGTGGGGGAAACAGAAATAGAAGGAAGCAAGAGTGGGTGGAGTCCACTTGACCCCATGAAGTCAGCTAAAAGGCTGGCCATGTGGTCCATGGCCCCTTGACTAAGGAATTAAACGGCAATTGGACTGATGCCCTGTCCTAAGAGCTTTTGATCCTCAAGGGCAAGGATTTTTCCCCCGACTGGGTTATATGCTGAGCTCAGGACACTGGGGGGGGGGGGGGGCTGAATAAATGCAAAATAATTGCTGTGCATAATTTATTGCTGCTTTTTTCCCCCTTCCTTTGTAAAGACATGTCATAAGTTTACCTCTAATCAATCCAGATTTAAATTGAATGAACTCTGTCTTGGGAAAGGAACCATTTTATTGCTGCTAAAGCCCTGAAAATAACTGCAAGCAAAGCAGAAAGGATTACATAAATGGATTAAGAAGCGCAGCAACCATCCATTGCAAGTGTCACCTTGAGATAAATGCTGATGCTGGCTGTGCATGCCTGGGCTGCGGACGGGGCTGACGCAGAGGCCAAGGCTGCTGCTGCTTGTGGGGATGGGAATCTGTTCTGCCTAACACCTGGGAGCAGAGCGGTGCTGCTAGCAGGAAGCCGACGTGACGCATGGAAGGCAGGGTGGGCAGGAAGGAAGTAACAGGACTGCGTGTACTTGAGTGTAGCCGCCACAAGGCACCTGACACACAGGACTCCCTGCCGTTGGCCCCTACCCTCTGCAGGTGGGCATTACTTACCCAAAGTGAAAATCAAGTGGGAAAACTGGTCTGGAAACCATTCTCTTTTGCCTCGGGGTCTCTGTCATATTAGGCAGAATGGGGGGATGGCAGGCAACTTAGAACTGAAGAAAGAGGACGGACTTCCCTGGTGTGGAATCAAGCCACCAAGCTTCCCTGCATGGCGCTGTACTAGGACTGGAGTGGTGGACAGCTACCTCCTCATCCCCAGGATACGCCCAGGCCAAATCCCCACGTGCTTCCCTATGGGAATTCAGCCAAGTCCCAAAGCACCACTCAACAGATAGGACAAGGCAGCAAGCCTTGCTCATCTTGTAACAGAACTCTTCACAGCGTGCAACTGTGCCACTGACTAGCACTGAGCACTGCTGACTTCCGTTGCCCACCTGCCCCAAAGAGATTCACCATGCTGTCAGCGTCATGCACCAATTCATCGTGATGCGACTAAGAACTGTGGCCCAGTGTGACTCCTGTGGAATCCGGCTGTCCTGCTTATCAGGCGATTGAAACCGCCAAGGCACTCAATTCAGAACTAGAACTAAGAAGCCCTTCAGAGTGGATGCAAATAACTTCAAAGTACCATTGCAGACTTTCTGCAGGGGAGACTGGTTCTCCCATCAAAGAAGGCTGACTGGGCAGGGCAGCAGAGCAGGGAGCCAGGCAGGGGACTGAGCAGCAATTAAGGCTTCGGTCAGAGCTCTGGTCCGAAGGGAGGCTATGGTGGGAGCCTGGGGTGAGGGAGGCAGGCCACACAGTGCAAACCCAGGGAGAGGGGCTGCCTATCCCATTCCTGCTTCCATCTCCACAGCGGAACACTGCACACCAGCAAGGATGTTCCCAATTTAATTCAAAGGCCCATTAATTTCATCTAATTTCCCTTACTTCACCCAGGTTACATAAAGTTATAATCCTTCTTTGGCTATCTTTTTCTTTTTTTTTAAATGGAGGTCCTGGTGATTGAACCCAGGACCTCGTGCATGCTAAGCATGCATTCTCCCACTTAGCCATAACTTCCCTCCTCTTTTGCTGTCCTTTTGAATTTGGGTCTTGCCTTCTCATGGATCTTTGACATCAGTAAAGCTTTTTGGGCTGTGTACTGACAGTCTCCTCCAGACATATTAATCCAACATGGGACACTGCACAGTGCCGTAGGGAACACCTTTTTTTTTTTTTTTCCCAGCACTAGCCTCAAAGTGCAGCCTAGTCACAGAGGTTCCTAGGCTGTGATCAGAGTTCTGGGATCTGAGCACTGGGGTGGGGAAGTATGGAAAAGTGGTATTTTGGTGAATGCACACCCTCATTCAGTTTCTAATCTGTTTATGTGTAGGTGTGGGAGGAAGGAGAGTCAGCCTGGTCTTTTTAATCCTGGCCATCTTACATTCCTAAGTACCAGGTAACGTGGAAAGTTACTCACATATATGGTTGCATGAAATCCTTAAAAATGCTATGAATTACATACCATTATTACCCTTACTTTTACAGTGAGAAAATTGAGATTCTGAGAGGGTAAGAAGAAAAATTGTCCACAGCCACACAGCCAATCACTAGTGGAGCCAGAGCCTGAATCCAGGCTTCTCCATCACTCCTGCACTTGTGAGCCCCAGTCTGAGGATCTGAAGGAGGCTGCAAAGAGCAGCTTCCATGAGCCCCGTTGGAGCTTTCCCACTAGAGGCCCACTCTCTGTCCAAACGACCCGGCTTCCTAGGTGCATTTCTAGGCAGTGATCTGTCATTTTCAATATGTCAATTACACACACCCAAGCATGTGTCCCCGTGCACACACGTGCATTTATCAGATTCTACTGGAAAAGTACATCGTGTTGTTGCTCATAAACTAGGCAACTGCACAGAGCCCACTTTTTCTTTGGTACTTTGAAAAATATAACGAATTTCATCTTTTTCCACCTGGAGTGCGAGGACTTTTGTCAATTCACGATCTTCATTTTGGCCTCATTTCTCCTCCATCTCCTTCTTGCCCTCACCTACCTGCAGTCTTTGTTATGTAAACCAGTTGGAGGTCCACGTAAAGAGATGGATGGACTGATAGCAATGTTTTCAGGGGGAACAGATGATAAGATCCTAGAGATTCTTTCCATTGGGCAGATAAAGCCAATACTATATTTCACGAGCTTGGCAAGCACAGCACAGGTGGAGATCAGCTTGTAATAACACTTTGAAAGTCTTTTCCAAATTGATCATTTCCATTTTGTGTTGTGTGTGAATACAAAAATTCACTGTGAAACTAAATAATGTCCTCACATTGAATGTAGGAAAATGCTTTTTTCCCTCCCCATGAATGTTTCATTCACTGCTTGTTTTGTTCAATGAGAGGATGGTTTCACTGGGTCAGTCTCTGGGTGTCAAGTTTATTGGTCATCTGCCACTGTGCTGGTCTTTAATTCATCTTTACTCTGTTCCTACATTTCAACCCCAATCTGCAAGTGCAAATAAATCTAAAAATAATAATTATTTTATAGCTTTTAATGAGGGAAGATCGGGGTATTTTAAACTTAAATCTTTATTCTGTTATGTGTGTTACCAGCCTTTTTCTCTTTCTGAATCTGCTAGTCTCCAATTAAATTTCCATATATTCTTGGAGATAGCCAGGAGTCATCTTAAAACAACCAAATCAAGACTTTACAGCAGTAAAATTCTCTATAAACTCTTTTAGCTGGCACTTGCCAGCAGCCTACGTATTAGAGCAGGTTTAGCACATGGTAATGGGATGAGAAAGACAAGTTCTTGAAGTAAGGCCATGCCTTTTCTAACACCATGCTTTTGTCACTCTATTTCACCCTCTCTAGCATCTCAGTCCACTATGTCATTTAAAATTCTTCTAGAGCCTAAGTCAAAAGGCACATTCACCTTACGTCTCTTTTTACCCCTTGTTTTATATTCAATACACATTCTCTGCCTTCTTTTATAAAAGCACTTAACTTTGTTGACCTTGTTTTACCTTTTTCTTTCTTTAGGCATTTCTCTCCCACTGAACGGTAAGGTTCTTAAAAACAGAGTTAATCACCTTTGTATCTCCCCCTTTCCTAGTGCTTTGGCCCTAGAAGAAGGACCAAATGGAGGTCATTTAAGTCCACCTCTTCTAAAACCACTTGGTTTCAACAATTAGAAACAGGTACCACTGAAAAAAAACATTTTTTTTTTTTTGCAGTCTAAATACATGTGCCATTTCAGTATTTGAAACAACTAATTAAATCCAATGGAAAAAACAGCTGGAGTCACTAGGTCACCCCCCAGACAAACATTTCTGATTTTCTTTGAATATCCATCTTTTGTGATTCCGAGTGGATACTCATAAACACAAAGCCACGATTAGAAAAAGTTTAAGCCCTTTAAAGACCTACTGGTCAATCCGAACTTCCTCTGCAAGGAATAGGTACTCAATAACCACTGTGGAAATGACTCAAACCATGGATGGTTGTCGGGTTAGAATGGAGAACGTAGGGTTCTAGAACCAGCTCTACCAAGGATGAACCACGATGCATGAAGATGACTGGCCCCAGGACCCAGGGGACCTAGAAGAAGCACACACAGGGCAAAGGGTGGCATCCAGGAGGCTGGCTCCCCAATCCATGTCTCAGGGGCTCAGGAATACGTCTTGCCACAGCCTGTTATGTAAAGGGCTGAAAAGCTGACTTTGATGTTAAACACCAGATTTATGATGCTTTAGGTGGGGGTGGGAGGGGGGGTTATGTAAGAAATTGCAGTATTTTTATACCAAGCAAATAGGGACTCTCAGCCTTTTTCAAGGATCATAAATTTCCCAGGAGGAGTCTGTTCATCTTTATGGACATTACCACCTCACTGTGATTTTCAGTTTCCCCGCTCTATAAATCAGCACATAATTGTGAAGACTGTTTCTACATTTCAACCCCAATCTGCAAGTGCAAATAAATCTAGAAAGAACAATTGTTTTATAGCTTTTAATGAGGGAAGATCAGGGTATTTTAAACTTAAAATCATGTATCTCATGACCCATTTGCTGGTTTAATTTCTGAAGAATGGAAATACTTACTGCTTTTATTTATAGAAGTTAATCTAAATCACAGTCAAAGTTCCCAACCAGACAATGCCTAATTGTCAGGGTTGAAAAATATTGTTAAGCAATGAGCGAACAGAGATTTACCGAGCACCTACTATGTGCCTGGTACTGTGTGAGATGCTTTCACAAACTCAGGTCTCATGGAATTCAAGGAATTAACAAACCCTTTTCCCATTTGACAGATGTGAAAACTGAGATGCAGAGGGGTTGCGTAGCCTACCTATAGTCACTGGACACACAGTACGCATTTGACAAATATGTACTGGAAAATGAGTGGATGAGTGCATGGGCATCTGCAAGGTGCTGGATTAGACATGAGAGCAGCTGACCTCATCATAAGGCAATTCTCGGAACTCTAGAGGGATGTCTGAAGTACATCTACCACATGAAAAATAAGAAAGCAAGTTAGATGACTAAGAATCAAGGCGATCTTTAAATGTCTGTCTTTCTCTCATTTACTCGACTCTGAGTCTCTGGGCTTTAAGCACCACCGAGTCCAGGTTGATGTCATGTCTCCCTGCTTTGCAGCTGTCACTGAACCTCCCTGAATTTGTTTCATTTACTAGGTAAAATGGGACTGACAATGCCAAGAAATTCATTAAGCTTGAATGAGTTAAGAGCGCTTGAAGCACGGTCCAGATCCGAGCTCTCAGTAGGTATGCCTCATATTACTGTGAAAATGAGTTAAACAGATCAATAAGTAAAGTTAAGACCAGAATCACCTAAAACCAGAAGTAGCTAAGATTCTGCAATTGGTGATCACTGAGAAGAGAAGGTCATGACCGCCTTGATCAAAATGTCAGAAAGCAATGATTATGTGTATTCCCTTCAATTTCAAGAGACGTAGCACTTAGCACAGTCCTCTGCAAGTAAAGACACTTAATGGGCTAGCTCTCCCGGTGCCTGAAGTTTCTGCAGGAGCGTGTGCTCTGGGGAGGGGGTGCCGTCTCCTTAAGTCCATCGGGGCACTGAGCACAAGGACGCTGCAGGGTTTCCCCAACACTGTGCAGGAAAAACATGGGTATAGAAACCCATTCATCTTCAAGAAGAGTGACTGTGTGCAAAGGCGTATGTGTCCACCCAGGCACGAAAAGTTACCTGTAGTTTTCTATTGCCAAATGGATTTTCCCAATCAGTCTGCATTTGAATCATATCGCCAGCTGGGAGAACAGGCTTGGGACAGCCACCAAGAGGGGATCCTACAATGGGGAGAAACGCGGAGGCTGCACTGGCACCAAGAGAAAAAACAAACAGGTCCTCGTCCCTGTGCCGAGGGTGCCTTCAAACATTTTATGTGTGTGTGCTGGTAGATGGACGTGACACGATAAACAACAGTGTGGTTTTTACTAATGCTTGCTGACAACATGAGTGAGTGGGGACTCTGGACACTTACAGATCATGTGGGTTATAAAAAGACTGGCTGAAGTCTAAACGAAAGCTTTGCAGAGGAAATATCCAAAAGGCAAAATGGTGCCAGAAAGTTTCTATGGTATAATAGTAACACAGAAAATTTCAGTAGTTGGTAATTATTTTGTAAACTTTCCATGCGTGCACCGATTATACTGATACTTGAATATGACAATGCTTGAATCCCCTGGAGGAGGCTCTCCAGATTACTGATGATTTTAGAGCTTTCCAGGGAAGGGAGCAGATCTCACAGAAATATGCTGGTTTTGTGCAGAGTTTTGTATTCAAGTAAAAATAGTAGTTAGTATTTACGAAGGGCCAGCTAGGTATGAGATACCCTGCTATTACTAACCCTAACACAACTTTGCAAAGTGGTTATAATTAGTCACTTAACCAAATGTAGAAATCAGACGCTCAGAGGTCTCTGCACATAACTTCTCCATGGACACTATTCTTAGGAATCAAGTTAGAATTTTATTACAAGTTTACATGACGCCAAAGTCCATACACATTCTTTCACTTGCTCTATTTCTATCAAATTTATGGTAAGCAATTTTAATGTTGATAAAGAAAGCTCTGACTTGGTACATGCCACATGGTTTAGGAAATGAAGAAGCTAACCTTTGTGCAACATTAGAAATCAGAAAAGCACATCTGTTTTGATTTAATGTCCCCAGTGCCTCTGTTTGCGTAATTTACAGACAGTTACAGAAGGACGACCTTTTAAGACTGACTTTTCTGATTGATCATTAGCGTCAGCCAAGGGCCTTTTGCAAATTCTTACCCAGATATCAAGTAAGCAGAGAGAGAAGTTACAAGCATTCAATTTATGGTGACTTCAGCTCATTCCTAAAATACGTTCATGTCCCGGTACACTCTGAAATTATTTCCTACATTCTAAATCATATTTGTCTCTTTCTAGTTTGTATGCAATGGCATGGCAGAGAAACAGCAATACATGACCAATTAAAAAATAAAAGGTATTTGGGTCTAAGAGAATTCAGAACCAATTCAAACGTTTTGATATGAAACATACTTATTTCGTTTAGTCCTCCCTTCGTATGCCAGTTATTTACTTACAGTTCTCAAATTAGTGAGTCAAGTATTTTAGATCTTATAGCTAAATAATGTTATGTAAGAAGTCACAGAATTGATATTATATCCTGGGAAATGGGTTGGTAATTGTCCCAGAGTTACAACATCCAACCATTTACAGTCTGTGAAAATCATACATATCAAACCCTGTCATTTGGAATCAATTTAATATCAATAGGTTGGCTTCACTCAATATTAAATTATTCACTTTGAAGTGCATATCAGTTTTGGCCTGTGCATCAAAAAATAGCAACTCTTTTGGAAAAAAAAATTTGTATAAGCATTATGGCAGTTCAAAACTATTAAGTTGGAGTGCATCAACAATTATATTCATATTTGAGTCACAACACAAACTGTGAAACTGGCTTCCCTCTTGTTATTTTGTGTTGGTTTTTCAATGGCAAACTCTATTAACGTGGGAAAGTCAAGTTCTTCCAGAATAAGTAAAAGAATGCATCTAACTTCCGTTGTTAATTTCCATAAACCACCTCTCAATGAATGTCCAGTATAGGGGTGTTTAAGGCTGGTCATTTCTTAACTTAGAGATGTCAGATTCCATGCTATATACTTGAATAAATACACATTGTCCCTAAGTTCAAAGCATTGTGTTTTAAAGGAATCATACTATTGCTCAGTTGAACTACAGTGGTCATGCAATGGTTCAGGGGGGTAATTAAAGAGTTTGCAGAACACCCATATAACTTTTCATCTAATTGTGTGTAAATTTGCTATGTCATTAGCAAGTTCATCAAAAGAAGTAAATGCAACTTCAATTTGAAATGACTTCTTTTTTTAAACTTTTGGGCAGCTTTGAGGTTGAAGGCATGAGGTTGAAATGACTGGCAAAAATTGGGTTTTAGAACCGCAGTTATCAGCAGATTTCAATTATCCATGCTACCCTTTCCTCCTTACCCCCTAGGAAACTGGAAGTTGGATATTTTAACTTGTTATATTATCTTCAGGCCAGAAGCTTTTGCAGACAAGTTTGCGCTTATCTATAACTCGTGAATTTGAAAAAAAAAGTGGACCTCACACACTGAAGTTCTGGCTTCAATACTTGGCAGTGTTATCTGTCTCTTTTCTCTCCCCCTGCTCCCTAAACTTTTACTGTTTCCCATTTCCAAGTCTCTTCTTAAAGAGAACTAAAAACTCACTGTCACGTAATCTCCCTTCAAATAAGCAGCAGAAGCAAAGCACAAAATGTTTCCGACTTCACTATGTAAATTCTCCATCCAGTGTGTTTGTGTTTTATTGTGTTTTATTTTAGAGTTTATAAACTCTAACGTGATTTATATATTCACATTCAAGGGCCATCTTAGAATTTCGCTCTTTAGTCTCATGAAAAATGCTACTTTTGATCAGTTTGGGTAAACAGAACAATGGATGCTCAACAGATATTCACAAATGCCAAGTCTGTTTCTGCATAACGTCATTAAGAAATTATTATACTGACGGTCAAGCACCTTTTTAGGGATTCTAAAAGTTCAGATTTTTTATTTGATACCTAGTGGACCTCCATCAACTATAATCAGTTTTCAGTTTTCACTTTTATTCACTTCCCCCTTTCTTACACATCAGGATAACAAACCATGAATTTGTATTTTTAAGTTCTAAAAGCTGAAAACAACAGCTGAAATATGAAACCTGCCTTCCTTTGCTTTTTGTGACGCAGGCAGGTGGGTCAGCGTCAGCGGAATGAGAAGCAATTAAGTCAGCACATTTATACAGCGCAGAGAAAGTGGTGGCTGGCCAGTGCTAAACGAAAGGGTCCAGATCTGCCCCAGGGCCATTGTAAACAAGAGATTAAGAAATGGGACCTAAGCCCACGGGGAGAGAAATATTTACTTTGTCGCAAATAAGTAGAATGTCACCTTGAACGCTCTTGCGAGGTCATTTCAGTAACCAAAGGCACTCTTAATAAAGCTACACTTCTTCGTCTAGATACTTTAGAAATATGCTGATTCTGAATTATTGGTATCTTTAGTTCCACAAACATCAGTTGAGCATCTAACATGTGTCAGAGTCTGTGCCAAGTGCTAGAGATATAGGGTGAATGGTCTCTAAAACAATGGCTCTCAACCCTGGCTGCCTCTTCAGGATCGGTCTCAATGTCCCAGGAGCCACAAGATAACACCAATACTCCAGCCTCGCCCTCAGAGAATCCGAGTCAGTGTGGCTGGGACAGGACTAGGCACCCATAGTTTTTTGGTTTTTTTTTCATAAAGCTTGCCAGGCAATTTAATATTCAGCCAGAGTTGAAACCCTTAGATCCTAGGATCTCATATTCCCTTAGAGAAACCACAAAGACACAACAATGAAAGCCATGGACATATAAAAGCTGTGACATCGTAGGAACTCCAAACCTTACGCAGAATGGTAGTCTTCACAGGGAGATGACAAGGACAAGAAAGACTCCCCAAGGAAGTGATGCAAATACATTTCCGAATTCTCACGTTAGCCAGCTAACATTTCTTGAACAAGTGCTATATGCCAGATGCCTCTGATGGCACCACCGACAATTCCTGGAAGTAGGTGTTACCACACACACGTTGCCAAGGAGGAAACTGAGGCTTACGAGTCATCAGTGACTTACTGAAAAAAAATCACAAACTCGTAAGTGGCAAGGTTAGGACTTGAACCCAGACAGACGCCTCCAACTCAACATAATTTCTGGGGGAAAAATAAGTAATAGATTGAGGTGATTTTTAAATTTTATTATTTCAAAAAGTAGGGGTCAAGAAAGGGTGGTCCTGCAAATAGCTAGAGTGGTTAAGATACCTGAAGACAGACTCAGATTTTATCACGTGTCCAACACTATTTTTAATATTTTTTTCTAGGGCTTTTCAAAACATTGGGAGTATGCTACCTTTCTTCAGGTTGATCTAGTCAAGATCCAAGGACAGCAACGCCTTACAGAAAAGCAGTTTCTTCTTTGAGTTGAATCTAATCTGAGCTCTGGGGAAATCTGAGTTACACTGATCTAAACATGGCATATGTCCGTAACATTAGGGCCACCGGGGACTTTGTTGTCCCCACTTAGATGTGCACTTTAAGTATGTATGACCATGACCTAAGCCATAAGCGACAGACCCAGGCAGGAGTCGACTAATTGGTCATTTCAGCCTACACGTTCTAATAGGTCGTGCTTACCAACACAAACATTGTCTATAAAAGGCCCCAGATTCCCAGTTCCTGAAAGCACCCCCGATATCACAAAGTATCAGAAACAGAATGTATTGTTCTCAACAACTTTACATCTATGATGAAAACCTGGCTGACAAAACTTACAGAAAATTTTAACAAAGCAGCAAGGACATAACAGACTAGAAATTACAGTTTTATTCAGTAAGCGGTAACTACAATTTATTTCCCTACTAATTTGGGTTAAACATTCAAATAAACATTCAGTAGCATGTTGTGTAGTCTCCATGAAGTTTTTTTCTCTCTCTCTCTCTTTTTTTTTTTTTTTTTTTGGTTGATTTCTAGTTTCGTGCCATTGTGGTCAGAAAAGATGTTTGAAATAATTTCTGTCCTCTTAAATTTGCTGACGTTTTCTTTTGTGTCCGAGTATGTGGTCTATCCTAGAGAATATGCCATGTGCCCTTGAAAAGAATATATATTCTGTTTTTGGGGTCCTAAAAATGTGAACTAAAAATATGTCTTAAGTCCTAAAAATATGAACTAAGTCCAACTGTTCTATTGTGCCATTTTGTATCTCTGTTGCCTTATTGATTTTTCAAATAAACATTCACATCCTAAGATCATACCACTCAGATGCAGTACTAGGACATTTATTTTTTTAAGAGTTTAAGTATTATTGTTTTAACGCATGGTATTTTAACTCTGCCAGAATATTTCTTTCTTTTTCCCTCATTTTGCTTTCCTGAACCTTCCAATTGAAAGCATGGCCTCACACATGTCCAAAATACCCCAGACCTTCTTTGTTTCTTCCTTGGAATATTTCCATCCTATGAATCGTCAAGGGCACCAAACACACACCTCATACTACATTTCAGAATGGACACTGAATGAGTAAAGTGGAAATCCTCCAGCATTTTGACCATTGTTTTACCAGGAGCGCCTCCTGCCAACACTGACTGAGCCCTGGGCTAATTCAACATTCCTATCCAACATGGCGGCACAGCAGACTATTACACATGCACTGCCATTGGAGGCAAGAGACCGTGGTTCCCATTTCCTCTCCATTGCCACACAGCCTTTGGCAAATTATTTACCTCCCCTGACTTTGGTTTCTCCACTGTTTCTGGTGGGACAAACAATGCCTTATTTGCCAACAAGCACAAAGTTGGGCCAGATAGTTTTATAAGGTCTTCTCTAGTTCCAAACTATGACTGATCTTTGACTAAATCAAACCTTTCTTAGTCCCAAACAAACAACTCATTTTGGGCAAAACACTGAACTTCATTTGAAGGTGTCATGAGAAAGATACGTGACACTGGACTGACAGTAATCACCTGATTTAAATGAATTCAGTATGGTGCATTGCAAATCCTTACTTATTGCTATTAATACTTATCTGCTTATGAAGAACCTCCAAGGCTGTTTCTTACCTTTTGACTTTCTGTCATGATATGACCTGCCTCGATAATGAGGAGTGTCCAAATACAGATTCTCAAGGTCTTCTTGCCATGATTCTGGATTGAAGTGCTTGAGCAGATCTTCCACAGTATCAAATTCTGCAACTGTTTTGTCCAGAGCATCCGCGGTGAGAGTGGGGTCCGTTACTGATGGAGAGTGATAGGATACCCCCTAAGAGTGACATACAGCTCAGTGTACTGAGAAGAAGTCCATTACTATGAAACATAACAGTCACACAACTACATGGAAGAGACACAATCAGACTTCTGATTATAAGACATCATGTATGTACATCTCATGCTAAGGCATAGTCTTGCCATGTTGCTATTAAGAACAATTAATTGGTAAATCATAGTCATTCACTCTTTTGCAAATCAAAACCAGGCAGATCATAAAACTTCCAAATCATTTGAATCAGAATCATTAAAATAAGTTACCAGTTAAATGGAAATATCAGAATAAGTCATCCAATCTCTTGGTTCAAGGTCCCAAATCATCCATATCTGTATCAACAAATAATGGTGAGCATTCAAATTCTGAACTCCTTCTATGCAAGTTTTGAATAATCCATCTTATTCTCCCAGGTTTAGCTTCCATGTCTCCTCTTTATAGCTCACCTAGCATTGTAGAGGTTCTGTGAGCAGTGTTTGAATTTCCCCTGGAGACATCTTGGTACAGTTTGGTTTTAACCAGTTAATATTAACTGTCAACAAGGATAATTAGCCATGAAATGAAACTGGCTCTCTTAAGAGTTCAGAAGATTCACGTGTGTGTGTGTGTGTGTGTGTGTGTGTGTGTGTGTGCACCCAGATGTTTTAAGTGCTGTAGTTTGCTAGGGCTCCCAGTTGCCATTAAAACATTCCCAGGAATACTGTTTACATGGGGAATGTAACGTCACTGAACGTCTGGAAGGGATTATGTATTTTGCCATGGAATACATCCCCACGTAAATTTCCAAGCACTTACTTCACTAACCCTTGTATAATCTAGAGGTAAATGAGCCATGAGTCAAACATCTCTGTAAAAATTCATGACCCATTAACAGGGAAATAGAGAGCACATAGTCTCTCTATTTCTAAATGTCTTTAAAGAAACTGCCAAACAAATAATATCCCCCAAGGGCAAATATCTCAAATCACTACTGGAAAAATGGAAATTAATGAAAGCTTGCATTCCTGAAACTTAGCCACAGTATCCTACAGAGAAATACCATGCATATGTGTTTTGGAGTCCCAGACAGCAAAGTGCATGTTTTTTTTCACTCTCACGTAACGCTTTCTCTTTTTAACCAAAGGACCCCAAAAGATCACTTGCTCTCAGAGGAATACTCCCTCGTTAGCAAAACTAAGAGGTTTTTATAAAAGCATAACCTATGATTGGGGTAATTTAGGAGATTTCAAACATGCCCTGTGGGGGAAAGGGAATAAGAGGAAGATGGGATTTGGGGAGCAGGGTGTGAGCTATGAGGTAGATTGGTGAAGGAATCAGGTCAACTCTTTAATCTAGGACTGTGTGTGTGTGTGTGTGGCTAATGGAAGCTGAATCCTGTTTGAAGCCACCACTTCTGTCTTTCACATCCCTCTTGGCATTGTCCGCTAGAGATGGATGAATTTATGATTCAGTACCAAAATTCTACATTCCTAGTCAACTTTGCATTGTCTGGTCTAAATTCCACCTGGCCCATATTTGCCAGATGATTTACAATTTGCCCTGTATCACAATAATGTGGGTCTAAGATCCAAAAAAAAAAAAAAAACAATCAAAATGAGCTGGCCGAAGTTAGACACATTGTAGTATATTAAAAAAAGCTTTGAAATTAAAATTCTTCCCTTTTGTTTTGAAACAAAAGCAGGGGCATCACTCAAACCATTCAAACACAAGCAAAAGCTTCTTACAATGGCTCTGAGGAACTCCTGGCAAGGTGTTTCCTGGGGTTGGTCCTAACAGCCCCAACAGTGTAGTGTGAATCCAGATACCACTTCAAGAGAAAGCTGTGGAGGGGATCTCAGCCCCTGAATGGGAGGCGTAAATCTAATCTCTTGTAATGTTAGTCTGAAGGGCAAACCCAAACCATAGGTAAAATGTAGAAGTGTCTTTGTGTGTGAGCTCGTTTTTCAAGTTTTGACTTGAAACACTAATGATTGTTAAGAAAATACTTGTAAGTGATTAGGGGACTTAATAAACCCACAGGAACACTTTTGTTTCTGCGGCAGCTATTTAAAAACTATTTTTGAGAGGAAGACTAGTTGGGTGTGCCTCTTCCCATTGGTTTGTAAATTCGATCTCATTCAGCTTTTGTTATGTGTTTATAAAAACCAATTTTAAAGCCAAGTGAATTACTTTAAAATGACAACAAATTGTAAAAAATAGTCCGAAAACTGTAAACTGGTTTCAACAGAAACAAAGAATGATTGATACAGAAGTAAATGGTAGGTCCAAAGACCCTTGCTCCTACTCCAGAAGGTTCTTGAAAATCAGAATGCTGAGAAAAGAAGTGAAGTCTCCCTGGTCTTCCTAGAGGACTCAACAGAACCTGGACTTGTAACGCAACCCAGAGGAGATGTCAACGGATGCGGACTTAGTGATTGAGCTTCAGGAGGTACTTCAAATGGATGGGACAGTCCTCCTTAAGAAGACCCGGATTATCCTGAATTAGTTAAGCTTGTAATTTCCCCCTTTGGGGCGGGGATGATTAGATAACCCTGCACTATTATGTGTAAGATACTTGAGAAGCCAGAGGGTCTCTATGAAGTGGGAGGAAAGGGGCAGGGCACAACCAGTGAAGGAATGACACAGCCACTGAGGACAGGACACACTGGTTAGAACCAAGATGGCGGGAGGTTTGACTTCCAGTTGACCTTGAGCCTCATGGTGCTCCCACAGGTGCCACGACAGTTCCCAGGCTGACCATAAAAGGTGAAAAAGTAGGTGGGCTAGGGGCATTTCCTGGAAATCCTCGCCTCTTCCCCAGAGTAGCTGGAATAACCCTCCTACCCATTAGCATATGAAATTACCGAGCCCATAAAACCTAGCAACCCTGCACCTCGTGGTCCCTCTCACTCTCTCACTTTCTGAGACGGCCCACACTCTGTCTATGGAATGTGTATTTATTTTTACTTTAAACATCCCACCTCTCAGCTTCTCTCCCTCTCAACTTTCTGAGATGGCCCTCAATCTGCCTATGGAGAGTGTGTCTCCTAAGCCATTTTCTCTTTTGAGTGAGACAGACCGCACTCTGTCCATGGAGTTTGTATCTCTCTAAATAAACTTGCTTTCACTTTACCATGCCTTGCTCTTGAATTCTTTCCTGTGTGAGGCAAGAACCTGTTCTCCCCCAGCATCTTGATAAAACAGCGCACTAGGTCCTGCAGGCAAAAGCTGCATCCACCTGGAATTGTCAGTCTCAGACCGCGACCTGCCCCAGCCCCCTGGCTCCCCAGCATCACCTGCTTTAATTTAATTTTCACCTGCTTACACTTAGTGAGGTTCAGAGCGTGCATTCTTGACTGTCAGAAATCAAACAAAACACTCAATATCACCATTAGAGACTTCACTGATCCCTTGATTGGATCTTGTTTTAGTCCAGCAACCACATCGGAGGAACCAAATAGTCACAGACTCCATCGCTGGGGAAATCCCTGGCATCTGAGGGAATTTTTAAAAAAATCCCCCAGAGAACAAAAGATAGAATATAACTTTTGGAAAAAAAAAATATTAACCCTGACTCAGCCTCACTAACCCACTTTAGAACCATGGACAATCTCCACGCTCTTAATCTTTTAATAAACAACTGCACTTACTATCTTGCATTTTATTGCTACATAAGCGCTACACGTAGGATTGGTGAGAACAAAGTCTGCCCTTCCGTACAAAGCAGATAAGCAGACAGAATACTGAGAAATGACTAAATTTGGAGGAAAAAATTGGGGCATGAAACCATTCTCCGGTTTCAGGGTGAATTATGTTTTATTTCCCAGTCAAATAGAACACAAGCCTGGCTTGCACTTAAGCTATCTTACCATAAACATTGGGATTTTTCACGTCTGAAAAGATCTTTGAAAATGCAAAGGTTAAAAGCTTCTCCTGGAATATTAAAAAAAAAAAAAACTATTTCAAAATTCCCCCCTTGAGCTTGGGCCCTGGATCAGTTTCATATATTTGATATGTCTGGACAATCCTTTAGTTGGAATGTTCTGCTTTGAAACTGATAAATGCTTAAGTCATTGTCTATCTCGTGTTCCTACAATGGGTACTGACATTTCCTGGAAACTGTTCCGAAAGAGAAGGGAAAAAGACATCTGACATAGCCTACTGTACCCTAAATGAAATGGAAGAACACGTCAACGTTTGAGATCTGGCTTCGGGTCAAGCCATAGATACTTAACGCAGCCGAAGTCATCCCAGGGTTGACCTTAGCTACTACTTCAGTTGTTTTTGCAGGCAACAGAAAAATAAATTACTTACTGAGATAGAGCTTGTGACCGACTCCCAGTTGGTCTCTGAGGCTGCTGCGGGTTGGAAATCTTCCTAGAAGGCAAAGAAACATCCATGTGAGCCAGGCCAACCTCTGTTCAATGTATTACATGCACAGTTTCATCTCAGTCATCTGAATCTTCTTCCAACTAAGTGACAACACGAATATGGGCTGCCTTCCTGCTAAACAGGTCACCATCTGTCTTAAGCACCTCTCCTCAAGAACCCCTGTCATTCAAGCCATGGGCAACTGCATTCACGCTTACTACAAACACCAGTGAAACGAGAAAATGTGCAGACAGGAGTTCAGATTTTAACTTCAGCCATCTACTGGCTGTGTGAACTCAGGAAATCTACTTAACTTCTCCAATCCTTCTCTTCTTCTGTAAAAGGCTGGTTTGGGATGCTTAAATTACAGGGTTGTTTTGAAAACTGAATGTATTAATTCTGTAACTGTAGCTAGCACTTAATGAACCACTTAAAGAGAAATAGTAATTATTATCAGTACTGACGTTTATTTGGTTTGAACTACATTTTGCGTCATGTTCAATCCTGCCTGCTGAACTAACTTACAGTATCAGTGATCTTTTCAAAGATAAATTAACTAACAAGGTGCTAAGCCTGATTCTTTGAAGAAATGTGAGGAAGAAGATGGCTGTGGGAGGGACAAAGGACTACCCACTTGAGGAAAGGAAGTAAAGAGCAGACTTGAGGAAGTTAGTTATCTCAGAGAAGCCTTAAAGGATCTGTGATAGCAATGGACCTCGGAGAAAGGCAAAACTTCTTCCCGATTTGTCTGTGCCTTTCACGATACTCTAGCATCAGTCTAAGTTTTAAAAACATAATGGAAAAGGAGAGCGGATTCTACCACGTCCACAAGTCCCACGTGCTTTCTTGACCCTGCTGAAACAAATCACCTTGGTTAATTGCTTCCAGCCTGACCAGGGAGTAAGGAGGTGTATTAAGATGTTGCTGAGAAACAATCAGCCACTTAAATCTGACAGCTTATTTCCCCAAGTACCCTTACTGAATGAGGGCTAAGGATCAGGTCTAAATTTCATTAACATTTTGAGAAGCTGGAAATGCATTTGTCAATTGCTCACGATGAGACTGGTTTACATATAACTGTCTACGCTGAAGAACGTTTTAGTTGTTTACCAGAGGGAACTGAGGCAAATGTGGGTTTCAAGGAGTGAACATCTATTAATAACTGGCTGGACACCATTTCCTAATCTCAGCCTCGCGGAAGATAGGAAAGAAAGAGAATATGTGGCCCCTGCACTCTGCAAGACAGAATATACATGAAAAAGACGCTGAATTCTCACAGCAGAAGGATATGTGCAGACAAATTAATGGTGGCTTTTATGTGTCTTTGTAAATTGATGAACAGGTAGAAAGCCAGTGGCTTCTCGATGTCTTGAAGAGTCTGTTGGTGGGAGGGCATATATCAGGTAAGATAATAAGACACAAGCATCCTCAGATGATAGAATTTTCAGTTTACTCATTCATTCCATCTACTGTGATGAATTCTAAGCTGAGGGTAGACTCATAAGGAAATAAGAAACTATCTCTGCCCTTAAGGAGTTCAAAATGGAAACACATAAATTAAGCAGGTGTCTTGGCTATTGTGAAGAATGCAACTAACATGGGGCTGCAGCGAGCTCTTCAATATAGTGATTTCATTCCCTTCGAATACATATCCAGAAACGAGATTGCTGGATCATATGCTAGTTGTATTTAAATTTAATAGTGGTTGCATCAACTTACATTCCCACCAAAAGTGCATTAGGGTTTCCTTTTTTCCACAGTCTCAACAATACTAATTATCTCTTGTCTTTTTGATAACAGCCATTCCGGCAAGTGCAAGGTGACATCTCATTATGGATTTTTTTTAAATTGAAGTACAGCCAGTTTACAATGTGGTGTCAATTTCTGGTGCACAGCACAGTGCTTCAGTCATACATGAACATACATATATTCATTTCCATGTTCTTCTTCACTGTAAGCTACTACAAGATATCGAATATATTTCCCTATGTTATACAGCACAATATTTTAAAATCTATTTTATAGATACCAGTCAGTATCTGCCAATCTTGAACTCCCAGTTTATCCCTTCCCACCTCGCTCCCTCCTGGCAACCACAAGCCTGTCATTATGGTTTTGATTTGCATTTCCCTGATGATCAGTGATGGTTAGCATCTTTTCATGTACCCGTTGACCATTTATATGCTTTTGGAAAAATGTTTATTTGGGTCCTCTGTTCATTTTTGTTTTTTTGATACCTCACCCTGTCCGCCACCTCCGGCCTCCCATGCCCAGTCCCTCTCCCAGGCTCTGCTCATTTTTAACTCATATTATTTGGGGGTTTTTTGGTATTGAATTATATGAGTTCTTTATACAGTTCTGATGTTAACTTCTCATCAGATATGTAGTTTGGAAATACTTTCTCCCATTCTATAGGTTGTCACTTCATTCTGTTGATTTTTTCTTTCTTTCTTTCTTTTTTTTTTTTTTGGTGGGGGGAGGTAATTAGGTTTGCCTATTTATTTATTTTTAGAGGAGGTGCTGGGGATTGAGCCCAGGACCTCATGCATGCTAAGCATGCACTCTACCGCTTGAGCTCTACCCTCCCCCTCTGTTGATGATTTCTTTGCTGTGCAGAAGCTTTTTAGTTTGATATAGTCTGGCTGCTGCTTACTTTTTGCACTTACTGCCTTTGCTTTTGGTATCATGTTAAAAAAAATCAGTGCTAAGACCAATGTCAAGGAGCATTCTCCCTATGTTCTCTTCTAGGAGTTTTACGGTTTCAGGGCTTAACATTTAAATCTTTAATCAATTGCAAGTTAGTTTCTCATGAGTAGTGTAAGAGAGGGGTTCGATTTCATTCTTTTGCATTTCAATATCTAGTTTTCCCAACACCATTTATTGAAAAGACTCTTTTCTCCATTGAGTATTCTTGGTTCCACTGTCAAATATTAGTTGACCTATTTGCACGGATTTATTTCTGGGCTCTCAATTCGATTTCATTAGTATCTTTTTAAACTATAAATCAAACCACTTCTGTCCTCTGCTTAAAATACTCCAGCAGCTTTCCACTGCACTCGGGATCTGGTTTTATAAGAGCTGACCACGGCCTGCCTCATCTCCTGGTGTCCATCTCTGATTTGATGTTCTAGGTTTCTCACTATCCACCCCCCCCCACCCCGCTACACTAGCCTTCGTACAGTCTTTCAAACAACACCCCAAGCTGCTTCTCCTCTTGGGTCTAAATTTGTTGCTGGCTCAGATGCCCTTTCTCCAAGTCTTCAGTGACTGGTTCTGCAACATCTAGTTCTCTGTTCAAGTATCAAATCTTGGAGAACCTTCTTGGAACACTCCACTGAAAATACTGCCACTCTTGGTCACTCTATCCACTTAACCTGCTCAATTTTCTTTAAAGCAGTTATGATTATCTGAAATTATTTTATACTCGTTTCATTGTTGATTATGTCTTTCCCCAACGAGAAAGCATGCTCTAGGATGGCAGGGACCTTGTTTATTCTTCTCTGTTCTGTCCCAAGTTCCTAGCTAGTTTTGGCACACTTTCCAATTTCTCTGGTTCTCAGTGTTCATTCAGGCATGATGTTTAGCTGCTACCCGCCCCCCCCCCCCCCCAATAAAAGCAAAGCAATACAGATGGTCTCCAACTTAAGATGGTTTGACCTTATGATGGTGCGAAAGTGATAACGCATTCAGTAAAAACTGCACTTCAAACGCTGACTTTTGATCTTTTCCAGGGCTAGCTACATGCAGTGTGATACTCTCTCCAGTCAGTCACGGAATCACGAGGGTAAACAGCCGATACACTACTGCCATTCCGGTTTTTTACTTTCAGTACAGTACTCAATAAATTACAGGAGATATTTGACACTTTATTATAAAATAAGCTTTGTGCTAGATGATTTTGCCCTATTGTCGGCTAATGTCAGTGTTCTGGGCATGTTTAAGGTAGGTTAGGCTGAGCTACGCTGTTTGGTAGGTGAGGTGTATTAAAGGCACTTTCAACTTGAGATATTTTCAACTTATGATGGGTTAATTGGGACCCAACCTTATCATAAGTTGCAGCAGATCTGTAGTTTGTAGCTCGAGTCCTTTCTGAGCAGTTGGTGCCTGTGTCATGTTTGTTACATATTGTTAATATCATTCTGGCTAGACTGCTAGTTTTTTCAAGCTCCAGGCTCATGAAAAACAAACTCCTCTTTGATGGGTACTCTTAGCAGAGCAGCGTCCTTAGCATCACTTAGAACAGTGAGCAACCATTTACAATGTATCAAAGCAGTCCAGTTTACAAAAATGCATTTCTGTTCTTTGTTACAGCGAACTCAGGTAAGTGCTTTAAAAGCCATGTCCCATTCTTCTGAGGGGAGATAACTGTTAGCTCAAAGAAGTCCGCACAATTTCAGCCCTTGTTTTCCTGAGCTCTGGCCCCTGAAATGCAATATGTTGCATTTTAGAAGAAAGGAGCTGGTATTTTGGCTATTTTGTTCCCTTAGTCCATGTAGAGAGTCTTGGTCCTTTGGTGCCCAGAGTACCTTCCTGAGGTCATCCAGGGGTCCAATGCCCTCCCTAGAGAAAGGAGCAAACCGAAGCTCAGTCAAATGAATTCCCATCATCCCCAAACCAATTATTACTGGAGTCAGGACTAGAATCCAATGAGCTATTGTGTACCTCTTAGTCACATGCTCTTCCCAACTCACCAAATTATTCTATAATTACAGGCATCTTAATCTGCATTACCTTAATCTAATAAGAATTCATGCATTTCATTCTAAATTACAATAACTTACTCTCAGCTTATGGCCTCACATTAAAATAGTTCATAATTGTATTTTGGCAGTGAAATTCATTATTTGGCATTTTGTATGAGAAAAGTGTCATAGATTAGGAGAGTTACGTAAAAAAATCTTACAGCACTGCATAAAAATACAAATATTTATATAATTGTAGTGTGCAAGAGATATTTCTAAGCATGAACGCTAAAGTCATAAAACAAAAATGGATACCCCTCACATTCAAAACCACCGTGTGAATCCAAAAAATACCAGAAACAGAATTGAAAGCATAATGACAAACTAGCGAACATACTTAACAGATAAAACAGCATCCTTAAAATAACATAAATGCTTATAAATCAAAAGATTAAAAAGTGTATGTTCCATATAACACAATTTTGCTAGAAAAACATACAGACATATCTGACTGAACCAGGACTGAAACAACAATGGAAAAGAAAAAACTGGATTCGGGGTGAGGGGGTGTGATCTCTTACCCTAAAGACTTGTAATGTTACCTTATTAGATCCAGTGGTGGCACTCCTGTATTCCGTGGTGGGAAATAAAGCCTTCTTATAGAAATGTTTCTCACCAGTTACTAAATAGAGAATTGTACGAAGATGGAACAATAAAGAATTGTTCTAGAATGATCACATTTGGCTCCGCCTAAAACATGGCTAATGCACCACCAACTTGTGATGTCTTTAAAAACAGCTACAGAAATCTGCAGTCAGCTATCCTGCTCAGGCTCAGACAGGCATTTGTCTGGCTCTGTTTGAGGACAATTTACTCACAGGCTGAAAGCAAATATAGCTGGGGATAAAACAGCACTATAGGTAATGAATATTCTTGACAATAATCTCCTCTACTAATGAAGGGGAAAACCCACAAAGGGACCAGCAAGACCTCCCAGGCAGGGCCACTGCCTTCCCGCTTTTGCACTTCTGTAAAACGGCTTGCTTCTAGAAAAATGAAACTTACCCCTAAAATTCCATTGGTTCCCAAAAGCTCACTCCTGATTGGTCCATTTCTGACACCTCATTTGCATATGGCACAAACATAATCAAAATCTAAAACCCTATAAAAGCCTGTGTAAACCTACAGATGGGATCCAGAGCTTGGAGTGTTAAGTCCTCTGGGCCCACTGGCGTAATAAACCTGAGTTCTCCAACTCTCCGAGTGTCGCTTGGCCTCTCGATGGGATTCAGGTTGCTGTAACACTAAAAGCTACGATATAAATGGGAATTTCCATTTTCAGAAAGGATATGTGCAGATAACGAATCCTTGCCATCAGTGACCTTGAGCCCATCCCAGAGGCCAGGTGGCATATCACAAGCTACTAAGTGAATAACTTACTCGTTCCTCCACCGAGGCAAGCTTGCCCGCATTTATTCACTGAATGCCTGCACCCGATGTTCACAAGGGTCCCTCTCCTGTCCCTTGATGGTGGAGCTGGAGACACTTGTCTTTTGAAATCGTGTTGCCAGGCCAGTATTCCAAACACGGGGGATGACCAGTTGTACCACTTGGTCCTGGATCTCCTGGAGGACGGCTGCTCATTTTATCCTGGGTGATTATGCTGTTTGTGAGCAGATGAACCAGGAATGGGTCACTGCTCAGAGGGATCTATTCCACTGTCTCTTAAAACAAAACATATGCAGTTTCTTGGAGTTTTTAAAGGGCTTTCAACCAAAACAATCTTTAACTTCTCAAGGATGACTTATTTGGGGAAACTCTGAAGAGACATTTCCCTAATTTTGAAAATTTTTCTTCTGTTTGCTATTTGCTGTTCATTCCACAGAGGCAAAAAAACAAAAAACAAAAAGCAACCTCTCCCTCTTAATTGTATCTGTGCTTCCTGACGGAGTTAATGCTGAGTGGTGTTTCTTTTGGAATGCAAACGAAGCCCAGGGGGATTTGTCAGGTTTCATAAAACAGTAACGAGCAAATACACTACAACAGTTATCCCTTTAGTGAATTCTTCATTTTATGATACTCTGCTCAGTTCATGACCCATTGAGAGAAATTCACATAACGCTAAACTTGGAGTCCTGTGCCCGAGAATCACTCTATGGGTGAGATCCATTAGAACAAATACTTTTGATGCTCTAGTACTTAAATTTCTGGCATGCAGTCCAAGTGTATGTGGAAATAATGGTACATCGATGCCCTCAAGTCTATAGGAAGAATAGAATAAAGCAAAAATGGAAAACTCTTAGGTTCGATAAAACTCTGTGATCCAACCAAACCTTTACAAGTTATATTTCATTACATGCTCATCATTAGACTAGCTCTTTTACAAGTAATCTGGGAAAAGCCTTGGCTGGAGGCCAGCTTTTATTGGCAACAATATTTAATATAAGGGTATAAAGATTTCAAGGATCAATAATTAATAAGAATCAAGGAGCATCTTTCAAAGTTAGAGAATCTGCCTGTGAAATTTAATAACATAGATTCTTAGAGCTATAAGAAGCCATGGGCATGAGCCATCTATTGTTGGAAATATAATTTTAATAAAATAAATAAATCTTTAATAACGAACATCTGTCATAGATAAAACATACTTGCAGATTTCCACTGATTTAAGAGTTAATTTTACCACTTTTTCATTTATCATTATTGACAATAAAGGACACACAGTATTGTAATTTAGAACTTCTAGGATTTATCAACTTATCACCCATGTATTCCTGATGATAATGTCAAGATATTTTTTAGAAGTTCATTTTTCTTCTTATGATATGAGATAAACTTTTTATACTTGTTAGTTTCTGATTTCTTCAGAAAGAACTTAGTCTGGGAAGTTGTTCTCAATAGGATAAGCAAAGATTACATTTATATATATTATATATTATACATATATATACACACACACACATGACTGGGACTTTATGCTGTGCACCAGGAATTGACACACTGTAACTGACTACATTTCAATTAAAAAAATAAAAAAAAAAAGAAAACTCTATGATTAATTGTTTTGTAGTAACAGCTCCTTTTTATGGAGCAGAGATTATGTGACCGGCACTATGCCTTTCTATACATTACCCCAGTCGTCATTTCTGCGGTTTTAAGAGGTGAGGAAGCAGGGAGACACGATGCTTAAGCAGCCCGTCCCTGGAAGGGCGCCTGGTTTTTAGGAGGCTTTACAGACACCTGACCTTGACGCTGACTCTTCAAACCCTTTCGTCTCTGCTGAACTCTTCCCGCTTTCATTTATAAAGAATCCTTTTATCAGATACACAAAGACCCTTGATTTGTGCTAAGTACAAGTTTTCATACATTCCTTAAGCGCATTTCAAAGAGAACATTTGGTTTGGCTCATCAGGAGCCAGAAGATTATTAAAGATGGTACTCTTGATATTGCTAAGCTAATCTTAAAAGACTGTTTACACTTCCAAGCTAAAATGGACGGCTGAGGAAATTACTTTGCCATCTTAGGAAAATTACAAGTTTGAAATAAAAAGGAGAAATATTGACCTGAGGTATTCATATTTTCACTTCCTTGCACGCAGCACAATGCTTGGCGCATAGCAAGCACTCTTTGTTTCTGTTTTTTTGTTGTTGAGGAAATGATGTCATACTCAAAATTCAACCATTTCCCTTTGATTGGATGACTCTGCTGAAGTTCACACCCCTAAGGACAGCTAAACCTCCCTGAACTGTGGCGTTAGATAAATGGATTATCCTCCTTTTGACCAGAAGTTATATGCTATTCTATACTTTATTATATTTTAAAACAAATATTAGAGGAAAAGGGAATGAGAAACACTATGATTAAGGTCACGTAGCCAAAATCCCTTAGCTAAAATAATTTCCTCTCTGAACTCAAAATATTGCATTGCTCATTAAAACTTCTAGGGTTTGACTTTAGGGAGAAAATATCATTTAAAGGCCAATAGTCAACTCAGCTTTTACGACGAAGAAAATAAAGTACTCGTGAAATGTGACTCAGCAAGTGACAGGTGTGCAAAGAGATTGCGTAAGAGAACTGGGCAAGTGGGCAAAGCGCATCTAGAAAACCGTCCATTCTTTTCAAAAATATAAATATTGCCTGGAGGGGTGGACTCTGTGTTGTTGGTGACACATTTTCCCTGTCCATATTCATCCTTATCCTGTGAAAGAAAAATACTGCAAACCACATCAGTAAACACAGAACGCTGAAGCCATCAAGTCACCAGCAGCTGCCACCACCCCCCAGTGGGGACAGACCTGCAGCCCGGCCTCTGCAGCCACTCACAGTGGTGCACCCTGAGGGGACTCAGAATAAGAAAGGGCAGGACACTGGCCCTAGGTAGCTAGGTGCTTGTCAAGGGATGAATTCAATGAGCCCAAATGTTTGCTTCCTCCCACACATAGAAAAGGGCTAAATTCTTTAGCTTGAGATGCCTGGTTTTCTTTAGTTAACAAGTAATCTTTTATTGTTCCAACTACCTGGTCTTTGTCGTAAAGCTCCTATATATCCTAGCTCCTCCCCGACCTCTTCGGAGCAGTCCCTCAGAGCCATCTGAGAGGCTGTCATCCGAGGTCGAGTCCTCCCGCCAAATAAAACATAACTCTCAACTTTTAGGCTGCGCATTTATTTCAGTCGACAGCCCTAACCCTCCTCCAGTACGCGTGCATCAGAGCTGAAACCCAGTATAATTACCATTCAGTACTACAGGGATTGTACAGTATTTAATAGACATGTTAATATTATAAAACTACATATAGGAATTAACAGTCCATTCAAAGGACAGCCTTTTTCTCGACCTGACTGTAAGGGGGTTTCCACACTCATTTAGGTGGTTAAACTGTGTGGGGTTACTGTAAAGTCTGAAACGGAAGTGGAATACCCATTCCTCTGCAGATCACACGTCACACAAGGTGAGACGAGCACAGCCCTGACCTTGAAGTTCCTCTTTCCACTTCCCACTCAACTGAACAACTAATCAACACAACTCATCTGCAGGTTTCGGACCTCAGAAGCAGGCTTGTCGTCTGCGGCCATGAGCCGAGCTGTCTGGAGCCGAGTGCCAAATACGCAGGGTGTGGGTTTCACTCTTAAGGCTGGTAAAGGTTCACCCGGAGGAAACCTCAAGACCGTGGCCAGACTCTGGTTAAGGTCAGAGAAACAGACCCCCTAGGAACACATGTGAGGCTCAGCCCATATCCCTTCATGGTCGCTCCTGAGTAAGCAACTCAGCCATCTCCTACTGGACAGGAAAATCATTCCGCATAGGATAAATGATGCTTAAGTGAGAGACTGCGATTTGAATCCTATCATTTCGTGTTCGTGGGCTTTTACGATTCCTTTTTACTTTTGGTTATCATCAGTTTTTTATTTGGCCCATCATTATGTTAGCAATATTCCTTAGCATTTTAGTGAGTGAAAAGGCTAGACTTTGCACAGCAGGATTTTAATCTTACATTGACTCTCCTTTGCTTCCCGCAACATATATATATATACACACCACACATATATATATATATTTTTTTTGCATTACCACAGTCTGTGTACTTTAAGAATTCACTGCCGCATTCATCTAAGCCAAATATAATTACAAAGATATTTTTTGCTGCCAAAAGAAATTACAATGCATTCCAAAGTCAAAGGGAAAGTACTCCAGGGGCTGGGTAAACTGTTGCCTCTCCCTCCCTGGATTGGGAAAAGTCAGAGCTGACTGTGTTGTTGCCCAGGCCCAAGGATTAGCTGCATATGGACTTTTCTAGGCATACTTCATGTCTCCCACTTAAAGCTTATACCAACTTCTTACTCTCAGCGGCACCATTTTAGAGCTGGAAGGAACCTTATAGATCACTAGGTTCAAAGCACTATTCTCTATCAGACTAAGAGTTTTGAACAGCCAGAGTCTGTAACTCACTGTACTGGGGACTGGGTAATGCAGAGATGGAGAGGATGTACTGTTGTCCTTGACGAATTTACCATCTAGATTAACTCTAATCCCCCACTCTCGTCATTCCCTCTCACATCAGCAACTTTTATTTTCTTAATGGCTTATCATTACATGAAATTATCTTGTTCACTTATTTCTGTACTTAAGTCTGTGTCTCTCCATTAGAATAAAAGCCCTGGAGGGTGGGATGTTTCTAACTTTCTCACTGCTCAGCCTCCAGCATTTACAACGGGGTCTGTGAACGAACACGCTTTCAATAAACACTGGTGCAATGAGAGAACGAATAGACACTGGGTTACCGCGAGGATCAAATGAGGTGATCCACGTAAAGCCCTCGCACACTGGCTGTTACGCAGCTGAGTGTTGATAAATATCCGTGAAATGAATAAATGAATAATACAAGATCTACAGAAACAAATGCTCTATATGGTTGTAGGCAAAGTTCTGCGGGCCTTCAGAGGAAGGAATGATTTAAGAACAGCTAGGAGGGCTGTTCAGAAGAAGTGGCCCCAGAGTTGCCCCTTGGATGATGATCAGGGCTCCCGCCAGTCAGCGGAGTAGGCAGGTGGAAAAGAGAGCGTGTACAGAGCCAGAGAGGGGCATGGTCTTGGCCTGAGAGTGTGCTATGTGCCCCAAGTACCAGCCTGGCGATGAGGCTGAAAAAGCAACAGGACAAACCAAAGAATCTTGTATGCCAGGCTTGGCTTTTTCTTTTCCTTTTTTTTTTTTTTTTTCCTTGGTAGGGTATTTAATTATTCATTCAACAGGTATTTATGGACTTCTATTATTCGTGACTACATGATTCAAGTTGCTGCAGATACAGAAATGAAAAAAGTGTCATCACTGCTCTCAGAGAGCTTTCCATCTCACCATCCTTTCCCTACTCGTGAGGAAATGAAGCTTCCCAAAGGTAAAGCGTCTGCATCACCAGCAGATCTGATGCCTGGAGCACAGATCTCTGGACATACTGTCTACTGTGTTGCATCCACTTGTCGGGAGTTGGTGATTAATACAGCCACATCTCTCTTGCTCCTGCTCACATACATCTTTGTGCATGAAAAAAAAAAAAAAAGAAAAAAAGATTTTATCGTCTTGAATTCAGTGATTTTAAGCAACATAATGGAGTTCCTAGAAAATAAATCATAAACAAAAGATAGCTATTCTGAGAGAAGAGAATAGAGGGAAAAATTCAAGACAAGAAATTCAATCCTGCTGGTTTGAAGAAAAACTTTTCGGAACGTTGATAATCTTCCAGGGCAATCTTAGGATTAGGAGATAGTCCTTATTTTTGGTAATCAAACTCCTAAAATGATAATAGCATTCTCCACTCAAATACAATTTAGTTCTATCTCATTCCTCAGCAGGATGCAAAATTACCTTTCTTCTTCAAAGACGAGTTTGAATGCCTGATGAGCAGATTCAATAGATGAGAATCCCTTAAGTATTTTATGATGACCCCTGAGGCTGGTCAGCAGGCATTGATTTGGTGAGATTACTAAAAGCTATGCCTAAAGCCAGCAGGGACCATAAAGATGCTAGAATACAAATGGGCACGGATGGCTTACGGCTTTCATCAGAGTATCTCTACGAGCAAACAAAATAAAAGCAAACCACATGTCTTTAAATGAGGAGCAGGGAGGTTGAGAAACTCCTTTGCTGTCCACCTTGCTGAATAAGGATTGCAACATTTTTGATTGGTAGAAGAGATTTGATAATCTGTGTGAAAGCACTTTAAAAAAAAAAGTGGAGACAGAACACTCAGAATCTAATTGTACATGGAACACTGACTGTGTGACCTTGGGCAAGGTCAGCTCTCTAAACTTCAGATTCCTGATCTGTAAAATGGGCAAACAACCTACCCGCCACCCCCACGCCAACAGGGTTAGTTGAGGACTAAACTAGATAACTCATGTGAAACTAACTGGCCCCGGTGGACGTTTATTGCATTCTTTCTGAAACAAGGACAGTCTTTCCCATGTATTATCTTTCTAGCTATATTAATACCTTGGAAACCATCTTGTACAAATTCCGGAGTCCAACAGTGGATTCAATCCCAACTCCACCACTTACCGGTTAGAGTCCTTGCACCAATTACTAAGTTTCTCTGGGCCTCAGTATTCTTATCTGAAAATGGAGATAATAGGAATTCCTATCTCAAAGGGTTGTTCTGAGGATTAAATAGCTCACTATATGGAGAGCTGTTGGAAAAGCGCCTGATACATAGAAAACTTGATGTAATGTAAGAAATGTAATGTAAAAAAAAAAAAAGGCAACAGATACATTAGATAAAATAACTGCGTCTACTCAAAGAGAAGCTTTTCTGATTTTCTGTCTGGTCATTTCTGCAACCGTTAAGCATTCTGCTTGGGGATAGGACATATTTCTCTAGAGCCATAACCAGCTCCACCAGCCTCCCTACAAAGGGAGTTCTGCCCCACCCCACCCCACCCCCCAGCAAATTACTGACTGCTTACTGCTTGCTAGGCACTGTTCTGGGCACAATCTAGGGAATACAGAGTAAATAAACATGGTCAATTTGGTCATAAGAGGGAGAGACGAGAGAGGACTAGATATATGCAAAATTTCTTGGCCAGCTGTAAATTACTACACATATGTAAAGGACTGTTATTTATGTATTCTTCAAAACATCAAACAAAAATTTCCAAAGGATAAGGACTTGCTTTAGAAATAACTGAAGGAATTTAAATATAAATCCTCTCTATGCTTGTGTAAACTACTTATGCCCGCAGCAGTTCAGCCCATTCTTGGACTGGGTCATCCTTTAACCAGTCTCTTATCTCTTGGTGAAATATTTCTACATCCAAAAGAATTACTGCTATTTCTAACCCATAAATTGGATTTTGCCATTTTGGAGCTGGAAAGGTCTTTATGAATCACTGACCAGTACTTGCAGCTTCCAGGCACTGGGTTGCCCCTCTCCACTGGGTCTGTCTTATCAGGGCTTCTCCTTGGTGCCTTCCTCCAAGAAGTATACTTCCTGTCCTCTCCAGGCAGGCTTGGTCATGTGACTTTCTTTGACCAATGGAATGTGAGGAGAGGCTTTAAAATACACTGTGTGGCTCTACCATTGCTCTTTTCTTTTCTCTCCACTGCATGTCCCACATGGGGCTCATCCTTCAGGTCTGGACCCCTCATTGGAGAAGATGCAGGGAGCGCACAGCTGCAGGGGATGAGCAACTGCAGGTGATGTGTAACATGAATGAGAGGTCAACTCTTTTTTTTTTTTTTTGGTAAGCAACTGCAATTTGGAGGTTTGTCTATTTCTGTGGCAGAATTTAGCAAACCATGACTATTCCAGGAATCTATGTCCAGAACTAATACTTCTCAATAAGGACACATCTAACTCATGAGTGAACCAGAACTAGATTGCATGCCTCCTGACCCCTAGTCTGGATTTTTTTTCCCCCACTCTAGCACATGCTTGAAAACAATCTAGTCCTTCTCTGAATAGTTGTTTAGACCTCTAGAGTGATTTCCAGTCACACCTTTTTTTCTTCCTCAAATCCACCAGTGGCAATCCATGAATATCACCTTACTCTCCAAGACTCTCCCAACTTCTACTCAGCTCTGCCCTAAATCTATCAATGTTAAAGAAAGACAAGGACACACTCGTTTTCAGAGGCAACAGAAAACACTGGAGGGACTGATGGCTGTCCTTTATGACGTACACAGGGAGCAGGTGAAGATCAAGTGAAGAAAGCCAGAGGCAGTGGTACCCTTGGTCCAGGGTGGGAGTGAAGTACACATCCACCTTGAACCCAAGTGCTGCTACAGAGTGTAGCAGTCTTCGTGCTCTGACCCAACGACACTTCTCATCATATTTCAGCCCATATTATCTCAGGTAATATTTACATTTATATTTTCAAAAGGCAGAAACTGTTATCAAGGGTGGCAGAATGGGGCAGGGATTCTAGATGTAGCTGAAAAGAACTAATTCTTCCTCCAGTATTTGATCAATAACAAAAGTAAGTTCCCTGAAGGAGAAACCATGGCATTTAAAATAATTCCTCCATTTAGGAAAACTTCATTTTGCATAAAATGATACATACACCTTTAAATACAGACACTGAATGGTATTCACTCCGCTCTCTCTGCATGTAACATGTGAGAAGCTAGCGGAAACTTTGTAAAATTTAGGATGTCTTTTTAAAATCACCTTTGAAAGAAATCTTTTGAAGATGCAGTAAACACATCCTATATCACCATATGATCTTTCCTTCTACATAAAATCTTATGCCAGGGAGGGCATTATGGGTAATCTAGTTCATAATCCTACAAAATGCAACAATTGTTTGTAATCATCAAAAGCGTTAGTCAGTGGTCTTTATTTCCAGTTATGCCAGCTCTCCTTTTAAGATAAATCTAACCACTGTAAAATTGCCCATTGATTTTACTTCAATTGGATGCAAGGTTTTGTACAATACTGTGTACGCTGCAATGTCCATGGGATACCTATGGGTAGAAATAGCGTAATTGAAATTCAAAGCTTTTGTCTACATGCAGAGAAGAACCCAGTGCCTGTGGCGAGGCTTAGGGAGGGCTGGCGGTTGGGTAGAGTTAAAGGTCTAGCTCGCACCATCTACCATGTTCAAATGCTGACCTTAGTAGTCTCAACCCTACTGTGAAGTTCATTGCCCTTGAGAGGTCTTTGGTGAACTCCTGCCATTCTGACTGACAGGTTTAGAGGAGGCTTCCTTAATAAGAGGAACATCTCCACTAAGCAGAATGGAAAACACCCTGCCATTTCAACAGCTTCTTGATATCCAGGTTGGGGGAAAGAAAAGCACCCCCTACCCCATCTCTCCCCCAGGGGACTGGACCGGGAACAGTGGCGGCGTGCATGGCTGTTCTCAGGCTCTCTCTCACAGAACCTGATTCAGCAACTCAACAGTACTGAGTGCTTCTGCCTTTAGCGCTTAGCTGTTCTTAAAGAGAACAAGAAAAAGGAGGAGACTCTTAGCATCTCCCTGTGATATGGAAAGAGAATTGTGCAATAACATTTAATATGTAAAAGCCAAAGACGATTTGGGTCAGGCAAAACCCATCTAATGAGGATCATTTTATTCTCCACTGTGTCTAGGATGCTTCCTATTGTGGCAGGTGGAACGGGGATGGGAGAGGAGGGAAGAAAGACTGTTCAAAGCAAAATCACTTCATATTTAACCACAGTGTCAAATAAAGCTGCATTAAGGAAGCGTGATGTTTGCTTTGCTGCTCTCTATGGCTCTGTTCATTTTTGCTCATCCTCAGTAGGACTCGCCAACCACCACAGTCACTATTCAGCCAATGCGTATATTAGATTTCATCAGGATAAATACGAGGAGAACATCCCCAACTCTCCTGTGTTAAGTAGAAGACACTATCCTTTCAAGACCAACAACAGCCAAAAAAAGTCATAAACTTTTACAGAAGATAAGAATGTACATTCACAAGAGTCTTGGCTCTCCTGAGAACACTGCATTATCTTCCGCCTACTTTTTAGTTTACTGATGGGATGGAAAGCTGGTGATTTATTGTGCACAGTAAAGAATACTGCTTTGGGGAGCTGGTTTAGCCTGGACTCCACATTCTCTTCAGAAATAAAAAGGAAACTTTAAATTGGATTTCTGACCGGGGTTGAATGCTTTCAGTCAGTCTATAAACTATCGAGTTGATTAATTTTAAAGCAGGGCACCATAAACACAGTGCCACCTCTGACAGGCGTCCACTGCGTGACGCCTTCTAGGACCGTGCGTTACTGCGGACAAGTTCCCCAACGTTCCCCAACGCCCGGAAGCCTTCACTGACCACTCTCTCCTCTTCTCCCCTCAGGACACTCCTTCCCTCCAGGCCCACCCGATGAGAGACCCCACTCTGAAAACCCTGCCAGGCTGGGAAGTAGGGTGTGGACTGCCTTCCACTGGGCTCTATTCTGGCACCCCCAGATGACTGGTGTTTTTAATACGATACATTCGTATTGAGTCAGGATGGAAGGGGGCAGGACACAGCCATTCAAGGAATGGCAGCAGTTAACATCAGAGTGGTGGAAGATTCAACCCCCAGTAGGCCTTGAGGATCAAGATGGAGGGAGATTTGACCCCTAGTAGACCTTGAGCTTCATTATACGCTCATTGTCATATATTAGCATGGTGAATGACACTCCCACTGGCGCCAGGACAGCTCCAAAGCTAACCATGAAAGATCAAAGAGTGGGTGGTGGTCCAATTCCTGGGAATCCTAGCCCCTTCCCCAGGGTAGTTGGGATGGTCCTCCCACTTGTTAGCATACGAAGTTACGGAGCCCATAAAAACTGGCAACATGGTGCCTCATGGCTGCCTTTTTTTGGACTCTCCTCTTCGGAGATGGCCCACACTCTGTCTATGGAGTGTGTACCTACTTTTACTCTAACCTGAGCACCCACCCCCTCAACACCTCATGGCCTTTCTCCTGCCTTCGGAAACAGCCTACATTCTATGCAGTATGTATGTCTCTAAATAAATCTACCTTTACTCAACTGTGGCTCACTCTTGAATTCTTTCCTGTGCGAAGCCAAGGACCCACACTTGGGGCACATCCAGGGGCTCAACCGAGACCTGGGACACAGTCCTGCTCATGCCCCACATCCATTTTTCCTGCATCAATATGACCCTACATTTAACAGCTATAAAACGGATGCCACTGAGAGGCAATCAACATGAGCAGCTTCTTATCAATTCTTTTAAAGATGTGGCAGGCATAACAAGTAAACTTATAGTCACCTCCTCTGAAACACAGGCCACTCCCCTATTATTCCTTGAGTTCTCTCTACCTATTGCTGTTTCTGTTAAAGTCCTGATCACTGCCTCATATTTACTAAAGGCCAAAGCACCCGTGTTCCGGTATTTCTCTCCACCTCCTTACCGTCATCCTGGATAATGTCGGTGTCCATGCAGAGAGCACAGAGAATACCCTTGACTCTCTCAACTCTAATGTCCTTTCTTCCATACCATCACTACAGTGACTCCTTCTTTATCTGAAATGCACAGTGCACTCTGTGGCCATGCCCTCCGTGTCTTTGCTGTTCTCTGTCTCTCTTCACTCACTGAGCCCTCCAGACATTTAGTACCTCCATGTTCCCCCAAGTTCTCAGCCTTTTATTGGCCTTAGAGACCTGACAATCCATCACTTCAAGTCCTCTCTTATGAATACTCCCTCTGGCATCCATTGGGCAAAAGCCCTACCCTAGAGCGGTCCAATCATTCTTCAGTATCTGGACCCTGCCATCCAGATTTCTGCTAGAGAGAAATGATAAATCCACCATACTGTGGTGCCTACTTTCCCCTGTATCTTGACCCTTTCCTTGTCCTGTGTAACCTATAACAAATGTTTGAGTATCTTTATCATTGAAGAGTTATTTCCTTCATCTAACCTCTCTCGGTGTCATTTCTTTAAATCTGTGGCCCTTTCCACTTAAGCTTCTTGAAATAGTAGTTTATACTTGTTTGCTGCAAATTTGATTCACTCTTCATCTCATGCCTGGTTCTTGCCCCATCGCTCTGAAGAAAAGACTCTTATTAATATTTTTCATAGCTTCTGAATTTCCAAGCCAAAGTACCCTTTCCAGCCTCTGCTTTCCTAGACCTTGTTCTTGCCTTGAACATTGGTGATGCCTCCCTCCACCATCCTGTCTTCCCTTGAGTTTTGTTGCATTATGCTCTGGTGTTGTTCTTTGATGTCTCAATCCATTTCTTCTCTAGATTCTCTTTTCTTTTACTGAAGTATAGTTGCTTTAGGGGAACAGCATAGTAATTCAGTATTTTTATAGATTACACTCCATTTAAAGTTATTACAAAATAATAGCTTTATCTTCCTGTGCTATGCAATATATCCTTGTTATTTATACACAGTATTTTTTGTATCTCTTACTCCCCTATCTTGCCCCTCATCCCTTCTTCTTTTAATGTCTTCCTAAATGTCAGTGTTTCCCAGGATTCTGATACTTGAGTCTTGGCACTTGAATAAAATCACTGAATTTCCTGGCCTTAACAATATATACATGAATGATGCCGGGCTCCATAACCCAAGCCAAGAAATCACTGCTGAGAATCAGATCATTTTGCTAAATTCCCTCTGGGGACCTCCCACTGGATGTCCCGTAATCTCACCTCAACATGTCCAAGATGGCACTCATCAGTTTTCCCACAAAACCTGCTCATCTGCCTGTGTTTCCTTTCTTAGAAAAACACAACCATCTTCACCTAACTATGTACATCACACACTTAGGAATCATGCTAAAATACTCCCCAGTTAGTCACCAAAGCCATCAGAGTTCTTAATCCTTCAAAACCACGTCTTCTACTCTATGCTTTAATTTGAGAGCTTATCATCTCTCTTCTGGAGTACTATGATAGCCTCCCTAAGTAGGCTTTCTCCACTCCTGCCCAGCTGTGATCTGCCCGCCATCAGCCTGCCATATTGGTCTTCAAAACAAAAAGTGGTTCACTGTCTATGTAACTTCCAAGCCCCAAATGCATCAGAGGTTTGGAACAGCTTGCCGTCCTTTGATGAGTACATCAAAACCTTGCACGATCTGGCTTCCGTCTTCTTCTCCAACATATTTTCTAGCCAGTCACTCATACTTCCCCAAGCTTTCAGAATTATTTCATGCTTCATCAGTCCTCTCAAGTTTGAAGGGGCTGTTCCCTTCGCTGGGACAATTCTCCCGACACTTTCCCATTTAGCTAACTCCACCTCATCAGTGAGAACACAAATTAAATCCTTTCCTTTGAGAAGCACCATTAGTTCTATTGTAGATGCTCCAGCCTCTGTGTTTCCAGGGTATACAAAGACTTGTACAATTTTATACTTGATCTTGATTCTCATGCTTCCACAGCAGCCAGTATGGTGCCTGGGACACATGAGGCTGTCGATAAAGACTTAAGAATGACTGGGATCCTGGGGCACAATGTGACACTTGTCTTTCTCAGATTCTTAATGAGGATCCATTATTTATCGGCTGGGAATTTAATTAGTAAGCTTAAAGACCATATTTTCAGGTGGCCAACTCATTTATTTAAACATTTATTATTACTATTTTTAGTATTTAAACATTTGTTGTTGTTGTTTTGTGTGTGTGTTGGGGGGGAATAATTAGGTCTATTTATTTACTTTTATTTATTTTAATGGAGGTACTGAGGATTGAACCCAGGCACTCATGCATGCTAAGCGTGTGCTCTACCACTGAGCTGTAGCCTCCCCACCAGGCCAACACATTTTTAAGCTATCTTTATTCATAAAGCTGGCTTAAAATTAAAGGTTAGCTTATGGGTTAACGATCATTTCTATTCTTACACATTTCTAAATGTGTGATAACTAACTGTTCTATAAAGCCACCTTTTTGGCAGTGAGACAGCAAATGGCATTTAGTTTTATCTACAAAAGTGCTTTTCTTCTTGGGTAAACTATTGAGGTATGGTCCTTAGCATGAATTCTCCACAGGTGAGGTATAGCAGGTGACTAATTCAATTATTTTAAGGCTATCGTGAAAAAAAATTTTTCTCTATATTTCTGTCCTTTGATATCAGAGCTACCCCTTCAGGGACTTTTAGTATTAAAATTCAAGATATTGCAAAAATTCTAATAGATTCAACTCTGCTAACAGAGCCAAAGTCTTTTAAAATTTATTCATGACCTATATTTGGTTTAAGATGAAAAATACAGATTCTGATGGCAATAAAATACTCAGACAAAACAGCAACTGTGGTTTTCATAATAAGGTTAATTCTGGAACTGGAGAACTCTAAACCTGAATGCTGTGAAAAGGAAAGACCGTCTTATAAGACGGGAAACATTTATATTTAAAAAAAAAACTTAAGACATTTAAAAGAAAATATTTTTCCCAGCATAGATGATCAGGCCTAATGTATTTGGTAAAAAAAACAAAAACAGAAAAGATGGCTGAGCTAATTACACACACTATACATTTCAGAGAGATTAAGTTATTTACCTGATAAAGGTCCCTCAGTAACTTCAATGACTTGCGTAACATACATGTACAGGGCGTCTGTAAGGGCAGACTGCAGCACATTTCAGATCCTGTTTATTTGGAAAAGCTGCTATTACATTAGATATAGACCACCTCTGAGTTGAAAGAATAGAAATTAGTGAAATTATTTCTCCAAATGTTAACAATTGATGCAAAGTGGCTGTTACATTGTATCATATGTAGTAGAAAGTAAATGAGTTTTAATTTAAAAAAGTTGTTATGACTCCTTTGCTACCTGAAATTTCAAAGGGGAAAGTTCTATACAATCTAACAAGTGATTGAAACAAAACAAACCAAAAGTATGGAGGGAACTGTTAAAATACTGCAAAGGTGCCAAGATACAGGAGGGCTCCAGCTGAAACTAGGAGTCAGCTGCTGATGTGAGCAGTGCATTGGGACAATGCAATCAGATTACCACATCATTTTGCGAACACTTTAATATAAGATGTTGACAAACTTGTGGAGATTTAGAGAAGAGCTGATTGATGAACAGGCTGAGAAAAATGACTTACGAGACAAGGTGATAAAAACTAAATGTATCGACAGAGGAATTAAGTACTGGATGTACACGACATGTAAAACACTTTGGAGAGTGACAGGGGTATGATACAATTATCCAGGAATCTAAAATGCATCACCAGGCAGGGAAAGAACTGTTGACAATGTTCCCTGAGGGCGATAACCGGAAGTCAAGGCATGAAACTGAGTAACAGAAAATGTGGCCTCTGCGTCCTACAAAGTTTTCCCAGTAGTGATGATAACCCATTAAATTGTGAAATGGCCTCACAATCGAAGTAGCAGAGAAACCATCCTGTAAGTCATTTCACACCAGAGTGGACAAAGTATTCAAAGATATATCTTTGGAAAAAAAATCTACCCCACCGCCGTGCTGGAGAAGTTAATAAATGACCCGTGACAGCCTTCCATTTCTGCGTTTAAGAGTGTCACATGTTTTTCACTGAGCATATGTCTTCTATTGTGAAAATATTCATATCACAGCTCTAGTTTTATGTTTATTGCTTCAATATCCTTTTGGTTTTATTTTCCTAAAAGGTCTTTAGTTTGTAAATATGTTGGTTTACCTGGGCCATATTTCATGAAAATTACATTTATCGTTGACATCCTGAACTCTTTATAAAGAAAGTGCTCTGAGCAAAAAGCAACAAAAAGCTAGAATGTTAATCCATTTTATAATGCATCTCAAAATGTATCCATCTAATCCTAAATTTGTAGCTGTTGAAAGTTTGCATCCTTTGAAAAGGAATTTTTGTATTCTATTTATGGCTGTAAATCCCATATTAGAAGTCTTCTTTTTTAGCCATTCATAAATTAAAGATGTAACTTTTCCATATTTTATTGAACCCCAGTTCTTTTGCTCATGGGTCTTTCACTGATGAGGAATGGATTAAAGGTAGTGGATATAAAGAGAAGGAATATTTGCTGCTTTTTGTACATTGAAAATAGCTGTTTAATCATTTATATGACTCTCAGTTACGCAACATATCTCACAATAAAAAACACTTGGCTAGGTAAGAATTTACTGTAAATTTAAAACAACTGCCAAAGAGATAGGGACCTAGGATATTATCTTGGTGTTAATATTCCATCTCATATGTCAGATCCATTTAAAGCTATTAAGGAATTCTCCCACTGTAAAGCCATTTCATACTCCACAATTATTACAGCAGCAAAGAACACTTTAGTTGTAACAGTTACCACACCTCGAGGTGCTCTGTTAATTATACCAGTTTCAGACTGCCCACTTTGGGGATCCTCACAGCATGAACATACAGCATAAAGCATTCTCACACGAGAAGCTTGAGAGAGTCTCACAGAAGTGGAGAAATGGTGACAGGAGGTCGTGGTTTGTGCACATTTCCCTCAGCTTTCTGTTCCATTACATAACCCTGCTGCTTTCCATCATCTTGTTGAAATCCTAAAAGACCCACTGCTGTTTCCATGTCTCTTCAAACTCCCGTCTCCAAAACACTCTGGGAAAGCTTAAGGGTAACTTTGGGCAGTAAAATGTTTACAAGCTCAGTGCTATTGACACTCTGGAAAACCCCTTGTTGGGGCTGAGGAGAGCAGTGGTCTCTACACTGTAGAATACTGACCAGCATTCCTGGTCTTTACCAACTAGCTGACAGCAGATTCTGCATCTCCACCCGCATTGTGGCAACCAAAAATGTTTCTCGATGTCGTCCACTATCTCGGGGTGGTGGGGAGGAAAGACCAACCCCCCCCCCCCCCCCTGGCTGAGAACCAGTGCTAGAGCAAGGTGGCAAAGGACAGGAGGAGACACTCGACTCACTCACCTTTTCATTCCTCCTTTTGTACACTTTCAAGGTGCTAAGGACAAGGTGGTTAGTTGCAAGAAGACTGGACTGGGATTGGCTACCAAGAACATCAGCAGTCGATATCCCGGTCACATGGCATCAGAGAATGAGACCGTGAAACTCAGTTTTGCGAAAACTCAAAACTAAGTATAAACAAGCTGACGCCCAGCACCCCTGAGAAGAGACACCCTGTACCCTCTTGCTGAGAATGTGCTGCTGATAAGCTCACATCTAATTTTACAAGCCAGTGATGGGAAGTGGAGTGAGATGCTGCAAAGATGAATACATGCTAATACATACACACTTACAGGCGAGGTCCACTGTCTAGCAGGATAAAGGTGGGTGCACTTCCATTTCATGGACTACGGTGTTCGCAGCTGCAACCCAGGGATGCTGAAGGGAGGATTCTAAAGATTGCTCCTAGTTTTTTGTCTGTTGAGCGTCAATGAACTGGCCAATGTCAAAAGAAACTTGTAGAAAAGTCTGGCAACAAGAACTCATTCATTTGACCAATATATATATTGTTGAGTGTCAACTATGTGCAAGGAACTCTGCCACGGAAATCGACAAGACCCTTGCCTTCATGAAATTTCAGGGTTAGACTAACATGTAAATTAGTAACTGTCATGAACTGTTACAGATGCAGAGTAAGAGAATACAGGGGTGGTGTACAAAGTCCTTCTTCACCTGTAAAACCAGGGCAGGACTGGGAGGGCCAATTACACTCCCACTTCTAACTGGGGAGTGAGCGGAGGCCCAATGTAAGAGGTGATGCTTTGCGGGGAGGGTGTAGCTCAAGTGGTAGGGCATGTGCTTAGCATGCACGAGGTCCTGGGTTCAATCCCCAGTACCTCCTCTAAGAATAAATAAATAAATAATAAATAAATCTAATTACCTCCCCCCACCAAAAAAAAAAAAAAAAAAAGAGGTGATGCATGGAAAGGAGATTTGAAAGATCAGAAGTAGGTGATAACCCTGCATACCTACTATGTGCCAGCCTCTCCACGAGGACATATTATCTCTGGTCTTGACAAGGACTCTGCAAGTCACTATTTGCACTTTAACTATGAGAAAACTCAGGCTTGTAGAGCTGAAAGCTTTGCTGATGATCTTACACTGAGTAAGCAGCAGTCTGCAAATTCCAGAGTCGTTACGGGGCCTCCTCTAAGCAAAGGAAGCTCAATTAACTTGCAGAGACTGTGAACATGCCTCAACTATTTCTAAAGTTCTGTTATGCTCAGTGTGGCTGGAGAGAGGGTGAGACGTGAGCCAGGGAAAAGGATAAAGCTCAGGAGGCAGAGACAAACCACAACGCATGCTTGTCACCATGCTAGGGTTTGGGTTTTACCACAGATGATGGGGAGCCACTGCAGGGCTTCAAAAAGAGGAACGGTAGATTTGCTTGGGTTTGAACCTTAGAAAGATCGCTTGGCTGCTGTGGGGAAGAGAGGTTCAATGATAATCCTCTAGGCAGAGAGACGAGGAAAGAGATTCTTGGGTATTGCCCAGGGAAAAGCTTATGGTACCTCCGTCCAGACCAACAGAAAAAGAGGGCTCATAGAGAGAGCTATTAGGACTTAGGGAGGTAAAAAGGGAGTTAGTTGCTCATTAATAAGGAAAGATCTTGGCACTTTTCCAAATGGAAAGAGAAATAACAATGCATGCACCCTCATGCCCAGTGTTTTTTTTTTTTTTCCCCTACAGCCCAAACTACACCAGGACAGCATGGGGACTAAAAATGGTGGGAGATCAGGGTTCTGTGAAGCAGTGCTCCCCTCTGCTCACTGACACCTCCAACAACAGAGTGGACTGTCACCCCAGACAGTGACCAGACAGCACTTTCCTGTGCTTCTTTCAAAACCCCTGTTCCATCCTAACTGATAATACTGTCAGTATTGTTTTTCTTCTTCAAAAACGGGGCTAGGTCCCCTGAATCCCCCACAGTGCCAGGCACACAGCAGGTTATCCATAATTATTTCTCAAATCAGCCACTTCAAATCCTTCTTGGTAGTTACAGTATATGAGCGTACATAAATGAATCAATGTATGTAATATTTTGTTCTATTTTGATGACATTTTCATTCAGATACATCAGCTGTGTCTAGAAATGAACCTTAGTCCTTCTTCACCTATAAAATCAGGGCAGGACTAGGAGGGCCAATTATCCCTTACTACGTATTTGAGGATAGTGGGACATATTATTGTGATACTGTGATTTATAAGAAATACACAAGTGGTCATTCAGATGACCAAAATGCAGTTCTCATATTTATTTGGTCTTCGTCCACAGTTCCTGGCTCACAGCTGCCCAAGCTCTTGGAATTTCCTAAGTGTTGACAGTGATAAAGGTGTCTTCTGTTATCTTAATGAGGTGACTTTCCCACCACATCTAAGGATGGTGGCTGGTCACTAGGAGACTCAACCAGGGGATCAAAGGGTTGGAACTTTCCGTTTTACTCCCTAACCACCAGGGAGGGAAAAGGGTTGGAGGCTGAATCCACTGGTAATGGCCAATGATTTAATCAAGAATGACTCTGTAATGAAGCCTCCAAAAAAGCTCAAAAGGGCAGGTGAATATGTGGAGACGTAGGGAGAGTGTTGCATTAGAAGAGGGCATGGAAGCTCTGGCCCCCTTCCCATATACCTTGCTTTCTGCACATCTTCCACCTGGCTATTCCTGAGTTATGCTCTTTTATAATAAACTCGTGATCTGGTAAGTAAAATGTTTCTCTGAGTTGTGGGCCACTCAAATGAATGAATCAAACCTGAGGAGGACGTCATGGGAACTTCTGATTTATAGCCAGTCTGTCAGAAGCACTGGTGAACACGCTGAAGCTTGGGGCGGGGGATGGGTGGACGGTCTTGTGTGACTGAGCCCTTAACCTGTGGAATCTGATGCTATCTCTAGGTAGATAGTATCAGAACTGAGTCGAATTCTTAGATACCCTGCTGGTGCCCAAGAATTGTTTGTTGGTTTAGGGGAACCGCTCCACTCTGTTGGAAACTGGGTCTTAGCATACCCAAAAGGATTGTGTAGAGAGATGCTGATTATCCTTTAAAAATATGGTTGGTTGCTAAGACCACCCATCCCATTAATAAAGTGAGGCAGTAGTCATTCAAACTGAAATGTGCTGAGAAGCTGAGTTTATAGATATTAAGGCAGAAATTATGGAGTTATTAGAACAGGGGAAAGAAGGCTGATGACTGCACAGGAAGTGCTCTGAAAACAAAGTCAAGGCACTCCACAGTGCAGAGGAGGATGGGGAGATGCAACACTGCAAGTGCAACTGGTACCCTCATCATAAACGGTGTCCTTCTCACTGTTAGCAGCTGAGCAAACAGGCATACTGTTAGGTGTATTTTCTCTGTGTCAGCACATTTTTTAAATTCATTTTTTGGGGGGGGGGTAATTAGGTTTATTTGAGGAATCTCCATACTGTTTTCCACAGTGGCTGCACCAAACTGCATTCCCACCAGCAGTGTAGGAGGGTTCCCCTTTCTCCACAGCCTCTCCAGCATTTGTCATTTGTGGACTTTTGAATGATGGCCATTCTGACTGGTGTGAGGTGATACCTCATTGTAGTTTTGATTTGCATTTCTCTGATAATTAGCGATACTGAGCACTTTTTCATGTGCCTATTGATCATTTGTATGTCTTGGAGAATTGCTGTTTAGGTCTTCTACCAGTTTTTGGATTGGGTTGTTTTGTTTTTTTCTCATTAAGTCATGTGAGCTGCTTATATATTCTGGAGATCAAGCCTTTGTCAGTTTCATCTTTTGCAAAAATTTCCTCCCATTCTGTAGGTTGTCATTTTGTTTTGTTTATGGTTTCCTTTGCTGTGCAAAAGCTTATAAGTTTAATTAGGTCCCATTTTCTTATTCTTGCTTTTATTTCTATTGCTTGGGTAGACTGCCCTAGGAGAACATTTTTGAGATGTATGTGAGATAATGTTTTGCCTATGTTTTCTTCTAGGAGGTTTATTGTACTGTATGACCCAGTAATCCCACTCCAGGGCATATATCCAGAGAGAACCTTACTTCAAAAAGACACCTGCACCCCAATGTTCATAGCAGCACTATTTACAGTAGCCAAGACATGGAAACAGCCTAAATGTCCATCGACAGATGACTGGGTAAAGAAGATATGGTATATTTATACAATGGAATACGATTCAGCCCTAAAAATGACAACATAATGCCATTTGCAGCAACATGGATGTCCCTGGAGAATGTCATTCTAAGTGAAGTAAGCCAGAAAGAGAAAGAAAAATACCATATGAGATCACTCATATGTGGAATCTTAAAAAAAAAAAAAAAAAAAAAAAAGAAAGAAAAGAAAAAGACAAATGAACATAAATGCAAAACAGAAACAGACTCATAGACATAGAATACAAACTTGTGGTTGCCATCGGGGAAGGGGATGGGAAGGGACAGACATACATACAATAGATAAACAAGATTATACTGTATAGCACAGGGAAATGTATACAAGATCTTGTAGCTCACAGTGAAAAAGTAGTCGACAATGAATATATGTATGTTTATGTATAACTGAAAAACTGTGTTCTACACTGGAAATTGACACAACATTGTAAACCGACTGTAACTCAATAAAATGAAATTAAAAAAATAGCTGTGGGAAACGCAGTGCTACTGAAGTGGGGCAGCAAATAAGAACTTGGAGATGGTATCGTCAGTGAACAGTATGAATTCTGGGGCTCTGCTTATAAATTAAGAATTTTTACTTTCTTAATAATTTGGGATAAATGGGGAGTTTGAAATTTGCAGATACTACCTACTATATATAAAATAAACAACAAGGTCCTACTGTGTAGCACAGGGAACTTTATTCAATACCTTGTAGTGACCTACAATGGAAAAGAATATGAAAAGGAATGTATGTATTTTTATGTATGACTGAAGTATTATGCTGCACACCAGAAATGGACACAACACTGTAACTGACTATATGTATCTTCAATAAAAAAGGATGCAAACTTAAAAAAAAAAGAATTCTTCAAAGGAAACAGATTTTAACAGGGCAGCACATTAGAACCAGGAGCTTTAAAAAATAGCTTTGTGGTCCCTTTCCCTGAGATTCTGATTCAGTAAATCTGGGGTGAATTCTGGGCACCTATCTTTTTAAAAAGTAAGCCTTAGATAGTTCTAATGCAAACACTTGATTAAGAATCATTTTCTTGGGAATGTGATGCTTCATGCTGTCTAAATTATAGGCTACGGTTTAAGTCTGAAATGCCTTTGGCTAATTGTTTTCCTTTTAGTTTTAGGATTTATCACTTTTAAATACAAATCACTGGGGATGGGTAGGGCTTTAAGCTGCTATCAGTCAGTGACTCATTTTGGACTGAATGGTTCCCCACCTCTTCCTTGGGTCAGCCGGGTCTTCCTCTGTGAATCACTTCCTGACCACCTTCTCTTTCCCTCAGACCGATTACTTCCCTCTTCTCCCGTCCTGCAGCCTTTCAGTGTGTGTTTCTGTTACTGCTTATCACATCACGCCTGCTTAACTTTACTGTCTTGAGGGCAAGCTCCCCATCTTATTCACATCCTCAGGACCTAGCTTGGAACTTGACACAGAGATGGAGAGCCACAAAAATATATGTACAATGAATGAGTGGCCAAATTAATTAGAGAATTAATTGAAGCCTGATCTATACGGAAGATCTGCTGGTTGTTACGATTTCTGAGGAAAGAACGTGTAGGCAGAGGTGGGGTGAGGTGGGGTGGGTTAGGGTTTTAGATGGTTCCAAAAGGAAACTGGGAACATGCAAAATTATATCTATTTGGCAATTCTGCCCACAGCTGGCCTCAGCAATAACCATTTTATTTTCATATTGATAAGAACGTTCAATTGATAATGACACTATGTATTTTTGTTACACAAAGGAAGCTGTTACAAAAGACACAGAAGAAAAGAGATCTCTTACAGCTGTTTAGTCTAATTGTACTGGTCTGAAATTTTAACTCAGAGTTCCGCCTTTTCTGATTTCCCTTCAGAAATGATTGATTGCTTGGTTAAACTTTTATATTCATATTTTATATTTTTTAACAATTAGAAAAAGCACCCTTTCCGTACTTAGGTTATTTTCCATGGCTAAATTAGTTTCTATTTTAAATTCATATTTTTTCTTTGTCGGTTGCAGAGCTATTTATCATAGTGAGGAAAATACTGGAAGGTTTAGTGTCTTTTTCTCCCTGTAAAAATAGCTGGTTTTAGCATTTTAGGAAAAATAAATGCCAGAAGATCACATGGAGTACTTGTGGCCTTGGAAAACTGTACACTTCAGAGACCTGGCTTATGTTTGAGCCCAAAGAATATTTTAGGGGTTCTTTGCACAGGGTTTTGTAGAATAAGATGAGGAATGAGTATGTTCCCACAGGAGTGACGTCAAGGAACTTTTCAAATCCAAATATGGCACTAAAATCAGACTGTTCATAGTGAAGGGAGAGTTCAAGATATTTTTATGGGCAGTTCAAAAGGGATGAAGAGTGTATGCATCTAATGACATAGCAGAAGAGAGCTATTAAGGTTTTTTGGCTTTCTGTCCTCCCAAATCTGCCTCAAGGGGTGGGTTTAGCTGGGGATCGAATCACACTGCGTAACTGCTCCGAGGCCTGCCCTTACTCTTAGTCCACACATCTCCCCAGTGTCCATCTGGCTCAGGCATGCCGTAGACTGGCTGCTGTGTTCTCCCCGAAATGAGTATGTTGCCTAACCCTCAATGTGATGGTTTTAGGAGGTGGGGGCCTTTGGAAGGTGATCAGGTCATGAGGGTGGAAATCTCATGAGTGGGATTACTGCTCTTACAAAAGAGGCCTCAGAGAGCTCCGAAAAGCCCCCTCACCCCGTTTGCAATGTGAGGTTGGAGCAAAAAGGCTGTCTGTCTACAAGCCAGGAAGCAGGCTCTCAGCAGACACTGAGTCTGCTGGTGCCTTGAACATGGACTCCCCAGCCTCCAAAACTGGGAAAAGGAAATTTCTGTTGTTTTTAAGTTACGTGGGCCATAGTACTGTGTTACAGCAGCCCAGGTGAACGGAGACACAGAATCTCTCACAGGACCTCGGGCATACCTAATTAGATTCTAATTCTCCAGAGGCATTTAGATGTTAACAGTAATAATAACAGTTCCATCCACTGTACAGAGAATGCTTATTAAGCTCATATATTTTCAAGGTAATCCTCAAGCAGCATTATGATGCAGGTGGATCCTTCCCATTTTCCAAATGAAGAAATGGCAGCTTGGACTGTGCTGTGACCAAGATCTCGCAGATAATACAAAGATTTATATTTGAGTGTTTCTGACTCATCTATCCTCTATCCTGTAAGGAAAACCTCAAAAAAAAAAAAAAATCAAACGAATAGCTCTGGAGTATCTTAAAAACTTGGAAAGAAAGCTCTTGAGGCTCAGCAAAGACCCCTGGAGTGACAGACACCAGGACTTCAAAGGGCTTTTTACAGTTATTAAAAAGCCCTGAGTCTTCCAAGGCTGGGACATTCTTCGTGAGGAAGGGCCGCTCAGCGGCTACATCACCAGGGGACCCGAATCATGTCTGTTGTGATGTCACTATTGCACACTCTGATGCTAAACTGCTGAAGTCAGGCTGTTACTGATGCAATTATTTGCTCCACGTGTTCGAGAAAGCAGATAACTAGATGTGAGCAGAGAAAGAGGGACGCAGGCCAAATGGCAGGAATTGGGCAGGAAGGAGGGGCACAGGCCAAATGCAGGAAACCACACATCATGTAAGCACCAGGGGTCCCTGGGCAGAGAAAGGAAAGCAGGAACCTCTGGGTTGATAAGTGGTCACACATTTTGGGGTGACAAGTGGCCTGGAGACCGACAAAGAAAGGTGGGAAAAGGCAGGAATTTCCAGTATCCGAATGTAACCTTTTGCTCATTATGCCCTTGTTTCAATAAAATGAGCCTCGCAGATCAGAAGTGCCCATCATGCACCGAGGCCATGACACTTCTGATCCAGACTAAATAAGGACAAAAATCCCTCCTCCCTTCGGGAAGGTGGAGCTGGAGTGAAAATCAGGGACTATGACCCCAAACCCTTCCCTCCCCAGTGAATATTCCGCCCATTCATTTCTACACTCAATGTAACCAACTTGCCAAAGAAACTCAGGGCAGCCGCTCACCTGGGCCTGCCCGCTCTCCCCTGAGAGTGGACTACCCATCCCTTAATAAATCTCCACTTTACTTTCTTAACCTCTGCATCTCTCTGAATTCTTTCTGGAAACTGGTTACATCTACTGGCAACGCTTGAGGTTAAAATGTAGTAAAGGCAGGCTTTAGAATCAGGATGCCTGGCTCCACTCCACAGTTCCCCTGACGTCTGACCCCTACAATGGCCCCCACTGGTCCATCCTCACCCCCATCCCCTTCAGCCCCAGGTGAGCCCTAGACGGCAGCAGCTGAGGTCTACTGGCATGTCAGTATGACCGCAACATTACAGGGGGAGGGAACAAGTCTTTCAGGTCCTAAGCCTGGAAAAACGTAGTCAACGGTCCCTTTACCCCTCATCAGGGATTGCTTTTACTCCAAACTAGCAGGTGCATCACACATCACAGGTACTCAGTGAGCACTTCTGGTTCAGCTCAAACTGTCAAGTCCTACTTGGTACAATGCCCTGTGATAGACCTGGAGGAATACGGCACTCCTGACCCTCAAGGAGCTTTCACTCTAATGGAGACAGTGAGATAAGTACATTGGTTTCTGTGGGTTAAAAAAAGACTGGAAAGTAAGGTCCAAAATACTCCTAGTGGTTGAATTTGAGGGATGGGAGCAATGAGTAAGTTTTTTCTTTTCTTGTTTACTTTTCTATGTACTTCAAAAGTAGCTGGGATCTGTGTACTTTTTCTTTGAAAACCCAAAATGTTAGAATATGAAAATGAATGTATATGTGTGACTGGGACATTATGCTGTACACCAGAAACTGACACACTGTAACTGACTATACTTCCATTAAAAAAAGGGAAGAAAAACCAGAATATTGATAAACAACAGTACTGTGGATGCTTGACAAAGGGAAAGAGGATGTGTGGTCGGGGAGTTGAGGACAAGCAGTGTCTTTGATATGATATATGTCTTTGACAGATAGAAGTGGGCTTGGATTCTTGAAGAAATATATGTAGGAAAGTTAACTGTCAGACATGAAAGGCGGAAAACCATAAGGTAGCTGGGCCATCAGGGAAAACTGCTGTTTCCCTGGACTGAATAATATGGAGAGAGGGAGGGGGGACGGAAGCCAGCATGTTACGCTGAGATCCGAACATGGAAGGCTCTCAGCATCAGAGTGAGGCTGGACATTACTCCAGGGGAAACTGGGAAATTACACAAGTTTTCAGCTGGAGAATTATTTGACTCCAGCTCCATCTGAGCTGGGAACCATGTGCCACAAAGACTGAAGGTAGGGAGGCAGGAGTTGGGGACACCAATTAGGAAATTATTAGCAGGACCCAGCCTAGAAGCAACGACTACGTGATTAGTTATTCATGTCTCCCTCTTTATCCCATGCCTTTTCAATCTTCTTTTTCCATTTTCTCTTCATGTTTGGCTCTGGATTTTCAATTGCAAAATCAAGGAAGAGTCACTTTGAATACAGAGCTCAATTTTCTCCCAGGTGAAAGAAACAATGTTGAATGGAGGTCAGCCTTAATCTGTCACATTCCCACTGACAAAGGGAACATCAGAGAATGTTATTTTCCGGGCTGGATGAGTCCTGTCTGTATGATTGATTACTCATTCCTTCAAGAGAGTGGAGTCTCCCCAAAGTTCCAGGGGTCTTCAAGTTCCCAGTCAGAATGGCTGATCCTTTTACAGACGAAGTGTGTCACACTGCTCTCCTCAGAACCAGAGGGGGGCAGCACTGAGTTCCCAAGGGCCGTTACCAAACATGACTGATTGAAAAAAGCGTAAAAGTTACTGTGGGCTTAGACCCTTCAGGGGCACGAAAACCTCTGCCTGCTCCACTTGCGGGGGGTGCCCTTCTCTCCATATTTCTGCCTCCGCCCACAGACGGGGAGCCATCAGCAGATGCTTTTGATTCCTTCCTTCCTGGACTTCTTTCCTCCATCACTTCTTCCATCTTCCCTCCCATCCTCATCCCCATTGTCTTTCCCCATTTCTCTCTTGGGTTGCCTGCTTCTGACACTGACCACTGGGAAGGGTCTCAGATCTCTGCTCCCGGGGGTCCCTCTGCTAAGCATAGCTGGGCATGAAGCTGGCCATCCTCAATGGCCCTCCTGCCTGTTTGTGATGATCTGTGACCAGACCTGTGACCTCCCATGCAGTGGGAAACGTTGTGTAAGTGTACCCGTAGACCCCTCGAACAAATCCTTGGTTCCGAATTTGCATCCGAAGACTGGTGTGTTGGGTCCCAGCGAATTTCTGTATTCCAGTTTTGCAAGAAAATCCCGAGCTTTGGCATTTCATGGACCATCATTAATACAGCTGCTATTTTGATGATCTTTTGTTTCTTTATATCTCTTTTCTACTTCAGGAATACAGAATGGATAGTAAGTAGTTTGCACCTTCAACCTGCAATACTTTGAATTAACTCATCGGAATAATCCAAAATGCCTTGCTTTTCTTGAATTTGTTAGCATCTTCCTTTCAGGGTGCTCTTCCCCCCAACTCAGTCCAGTGAAGGGTAGTTGAAAATGTCACCCTAAGATACACCACTCTGGCATAAGAATTATTTTGAGCAGAAGGCAACTGAGAAAAAGTAGAGGCGGGAAAAGCTCCCTGTCCTCTACCTACCTGCCTAGAAGCACATACATTTGTAAAGGTTGTCTTTTCTCCCCTCTCTACCAGGAAGTTTAAAAATTAATCACCAGAGGCGACTTTACACCCTCATCAGCCTAGGGAGGCAGCAGAAGAATCTACGTAACAAACCTGACTCACTAGTCCTTAACTTCCATGAGTCCTCCTATGTATTTATCTCCCCCAAATTTGCTTCCCTAGAAATTTAAAAGTCCTCTCCTTTGTCTCTAAAAAGTTACTATTCCTTCCGGCAATCCCACTCCTGGGCATATATCCAGACGGAACTTCAATTTGAAAAGACACATGTACCCCAATGTTCATAGGAGCACTATATACAACAGCCAAGACATGGAAACAACCTAAATGTCCATCAACAGATGACTGGATAAAGAAGTTGTGGTATATTTATACAATGGAATACTACTCAGCCATAAAAAATAATAAAATAATGCCACTTGCAGCAACATGGATGGACCTGAAGACTGTCATTTTAAGTGAAGTAAGTCAGAAAAAGAAAGAAAAATACCATATGATATCATTAATATATGAAATCTAAAAAAAAAAGACAAATGAACTTATTTACAAAACAGAAACAGACTCACAGACATAGGAAACAAACTTATGTTTACCAGGGGACTTAGGGGGTGAGGAGGGATAAATTGAGGGCTTGAGATTTGCATATACTAACTACTGTATATAGAATAGATAAACGATAAGTTTCTCCTGTACAGCACAGGGAACTATATTCAATATCATGTAGTCACCTATAATGAAAAAGAACATGAAAATGAATACATGTATGTATATGTATGATTGAACTATTATGCTGCACACCAAAAATTGACACAACATCATAACCTGATTATACTTCAATAAAAATATATTATATAAGCCCAAGTTGTACCCACCACTCTGAGTTACGCATCGCGAAGTGCTCCCATGTGTGTGGTATGTGTATGTTAATAATATTCTGCTTGTTTTTCTCTTGTTAATCTGTCTTTTGTCAGTCTCATCTGCAGGGTCTAACACAGAGAAACTCTAGGAGGATAGAGGAAAAAAATACTTTCTTTTCTTTCCTTACACCAGCAAACCCCATCTTCACAAGGTTGAGTGTTCCTCTTCCTTGTGTGCCCAGAATATCCCATATACATTTCATCAGTGCCATTCAGAGTGTTTTATAATTACATGCCTTTCTCCCTCACAGGAACATCATTTTCTTCTTTTTATCCACAGTCAGTTTTCAGAGATATCTATTGAATTTGTGAGTGAACGTTAGGTAGAGGTATTTTTTTTAGTGAGGTTCACTTCTTCACAGCTTTTTAAGAAAGAAATACTGCTCTGTTTTATGCATATCTTTAATATGAAAGCTACTTTCTAATACAGTTGAATAGCTTTTTCCTTCCTTGTTTTTTCATTTTCTTTACCTACCAAAATATCAGTACATCAAAAAGCACAGTTACAGAATGAAAGTTATATAACGTATAAAAAAGAGGCACAATCATTGCATCTTTCTGGTTTGCAAGGATAAGAGTTTACTTGTAGCATGTCCACATAACTCAAGTCTAGGTAAACAGGATACTGCACTGTCCAAGTGCCATTAAACAGCATCCCTCCTAAAGCTGGGGACGTGTTTACTCAGCATGTGGGGAGTCGTCTGCTCATGTGATTAGCACACGGGTTTCATGAGGAAAATTAATGACAGTAATAAAACACTATTTCAAACATTGCTTATGTTAGAAGGGACTAGCCAACCAGGAAGAAACCATCCCCAGTCAGAGAGAACACAGAGGCAGTATGTGTGGAGCTCTGAACTGCATCTAGGGGTCATCCTAGATAAGATCTGGGGGGCCCCCCGACATTTTACACAAAATTTTAGACAGGTCCAAAGGTCCACAGCTCTCATATCTTGTGGGTAAGACAAATGTGTGAGCTCTGTGACCCAGGAAGAACTCATAACCTGTGCTCACTGTTTCACTGATAAAATTACCCAACCTGTGTCTATTGCCTCACTCGTAAAATAAGAGGCTGGCCAGGCACTGGATCTCTAAGACGTTGCAGCTCTAAATTCTTTATTTTTCTTACAACCAGTCTTCATGCAATGCATAACTTAAGAGCAGCAGACTGATTATTTACAATATGCCAGGTGCTGCATTAAACACTTCACATACTTTTCCCCATAGGATTTAATCTTCACAATAACCCAAAGGATCAGATGCCATTATTTTTTTATTATTATTTCATAATGTATTTATCATGATCATGATCATCATCCCACACCTTGTTGAAGTAATTGACTAAGAGTGTACACTAGACGTGGTATTCCAAAAATGCTCTAAGCATGGACCACGTGGATTTGATTCCAGTGCAGTGGGCTCCTGTTGTCCTGGGCACATATCACTTACAGACTCGGGAAGTCCTTGTCCAACTGGAGAGTCAATGAGGGAGGAAGAAGAGAGATGCTGGATGGGAAACTGAGACGTGGAAAGTTAGATATGAGAAGGGAGGTGGTCTTGAGCTTTCCAAAGAGCTACGTGCCATTTTCCAAGAGCACTTTGATTGTTCGGGAACAACTGTGAGCTCACATTTCCCCAGCAGTTACCAGTCCTTAGAGGAGAGACTGCAAAACAGCTGCCTCCACACCCTAGAGGTTTCACGGGCTTGCGTATCATTTAAAAAACCATTATTTAAAAACACTTAGAGAAGGTTTGCCATCTTTTTCCAGTTTAATGAGATATGATGGGCATGCAGCACTGTGTAAGTTTAAGGTGTAGAGCATAATGATTTGACTTACAAACACTGGGGCCTGCCATTTTCAATCCCCTGCCTCCCTCTAATTTTATACCTGGCCCACTTTTAGTTTTAACTCTGACCTCTGTAGCATTTGCGTGTATAAACTCTGCTTTAAAGTCTCTCCTAGAAACATTGAAACATGAGTAAACTGATCTTCCTCAAACACTGGTCAAGCATAAATGACTGTCCATCCCTGCTGAACAAGAAGCAAATGGAAGAGTTCTATCAAAAAGCCACATCGATGTAGACTCCACACACACCTGAAGGTCAAGCTCATTCCTCCTCTTGGAATTCAGCCACCAAAGCACTCTGGCCCTGATTGAACATATTTAGTGCCAGAAGCGTATATGGAGCTGGAAAGAGAGCCTGGAGCTATTTGCAGTGAATGCAGACCAAGAGGCTGGTATAACAAAAACGTTATTAACTGTCATCATTTCTAAAAAACACAGTTGAATGTATTGGTGGAGGTGAATAAGTGAGTGAGTGGAGAGATGCCAGTTTACATCCAAACCACAGAGGCAACCCACTCTTCAACCTCACATCAGCTTGGAAATGAGGGCTCAGCCTGCACTGTAACCCGAAACCCCTCGAACAGAAATAGTCATCCTTCCCTAAATCCATATCTGCACGGCTTCTTCTACCCAAAAGGCATTCTTTTGCCTTAAAGATGCTGTGTTAAGAGTTCAGGTGTTTCTAACTGGATCATTCACTTAAGTCATAACCAAAGCTTCACAAAGAGCATATACATTAGCCCTAACAGCCCTTGATATGTTAAGGGGACAAAAACGAATCCTTCACTGAGCCAGTCCAACATATAACCATTCCACAACGCTCAGCTGCTTTGTGCACGCGCAACGGAGGACAGATGCCTCACTGAACACAATGAATGGCAAAGAAAGGTAGAAACCAAAGGTTCACACTTTCATTTTCGTGCTGAGCAGCACTGCATGAGTTTGCAATAATGTATATCATGCTTGACGGAGTATTTTCAAATTAAAACTGGAACCAGTATCACTGCGCGCTATTTTTCATTTATATGTATTCTGATGTAGAACTCATGGTTAATGACTCACCATAAAGAAAAAAAACACACATTAGATTAAACAACATTTTCCTACTCTAAATTGAATGCATAAGAGGAAAAAGCCCCACAAATTGACCCCATTTATAGCACCGTGTTCTATTTGGACATCCACACTTTGAAAACGGACAGCAGTAAACTGACAGAGAGTTAAAAATGCTGCCAGGAGAGCGAAAGGCAATATGTTATGAACAGTTGAAGGATTCAGTGACATTTAAGGTAACGTATAGGCAAAGTTACCCCAGTAGCTCCCTGGGCTCGATCTACAACACCCAGTACTTCTGCCTTATTACTCACCATTCTCAGTTGTCACTGTTGATCATTTCCACCAGACCCTCAGCTCCAGGAGGGTCAAGAACCCTGCCTTCTTGCCCATCTTTGTACCTACTATACCTATCAGAGTGTCTGACCATTAGCAGGAACTTTATACTGTCTTATTAACGATGAACGACTGAGTAAAGAAGACCCATGTATGAGCCAACAGCAAGACTTAACTACAAGGTAGATTATGTCTCGATATGTGGTTGATTTTTTTCTAACAGTCAGAACAATTTAAAATTGGAAATGGCTGCTGAGATGTTTAAGTAGAGGTGAGGCCACAAATAAGCATGGGTACAGAAAACAAAAATCAACTCTTGGGTCCCGAATTGTACCTTCCAGTCTTTAAGAAGCTTGCTAACCTTGAGGTGCTATGATCATAACATAGACCTTCCCAAATGGGGGTCATAATTTAAACTAAAATCATCAGGACTCTTCTGTGATTTGAATCAGATAGTTTTTCAAACCAGAGAGGTTCCACTCCCACATACCTTCTGCTTGGCTGTACATTTGGCTTCAGTTGGATCAAATGTAATATGGTATATGCTTTACTGTAAACCATTTTACTTTTTCTAGCTACTATGCTTTCTTTCAAAATGCATGGGCCCAGAGGTTGACTTAATAGATTGAAAATATCAATCCTTACTAAAGAAGACTTTAACATGTTGGCCAAAATTAGGGACAAAGCTTTACCACAGACAATTAATACAGTTCATTCACTCCCACACCACTGAATTTAATCATAGAAAATACACTTCATGAAACCAGAGTCTGCTTTTAATCAAAGGGTGGTTAAGACACTTACCACAAAAGAATAATAAATCTTGAATCCAGGTTTAGCCACAAAGTAGTCATCAGACTTGAACGTTATTTTAATTTGGTTTGTTCGCGACGTTATCCGTGGAGGGACTTCCTTGTGTCCACACCATCGTCCTCTAATAACGGTACTGGTTTCAGATATGTCTTCAACTTCCACAAAATCATACCTGGTACCAATGTGTCATAAATTAATTTTGATTCAAATAGACTTTGAAATTCACACTTTCATCGAGAAATTAAGACTAACATCTGTGATTTCTCATGACCTACCTACCATCTGAAATGAAAATTATAACCTACCGACATTTTAGAAGAAAACCTAATTTTTGGATTAAGTTTCTCAAATTCAGTCTATTCTGAGAAAACCCACATATTTATTTATCCATAACTCTTCCTAAATCATCAAAAATCAAAATGCTACTTTCTGATCATCTAGCTTGTAAGATTTTCCTGGAAAAAACTAACAGCTGTAATCTATTGTTACATTTTAGGAGTTGGAGCTCTAATTATATACCCAAATATTTACTCTATCAAGTTTTTCAAACAAATTCCTACTTTGAATTAATTTACCACATCCAGTGTTTCATTAAGAAAGGAAGTGATCTGCATCCACACAGCAGATAAAATCAGCACCCTCATTACAGAGAATAAATGATAAAAGAAAATACACAACTATTTTCTCTTTTTTGGAAACTGTCTTTTGGAAGGACTGTATCATAAAATAAGACATTTATCATAATGGAAAGCACGTGACTTTGAGGAGGGACGTGCGCTAACCAATATTGGAAATACCTGGGCTGTGTGTGAGTGAGCTTAGGACCATGGGTTCACCACTGGCATTGGTTTAGAGAAACACAGAATCCCAAGTCTGAAGAAGACAGGAGAGGGAGAGACTTTTTCCATATTCCATAAAGCAGTCTGATCCTCGAGGTCCCTCACCTCATTCCATTTTTTTTTCACATAGCATTACATCTTCAGTGACAGAGCTGGCATCTTCTGGGGATCACTTATTCTATTTCCAGACACTCAGATCTTAGAACATTCCACTCGAGAGCTGAACTATCTGCCTGCCTGTTCTGGGCATCAGTGTCTCCCTCCTCCGAACTACCTCCCCCGACATGGCCGCAGATGCGGAAGCCACAATACAAATGATGAGCATTCAGGGCGAGCAATCAGGGTGAACAGGGCCAACATCCTCACATCCATTTTATACTGTCCCTGTCACGACTGCCAAATGGAATCAGCATGAGAAACATCATGTCTGAATATGAAGAAAATCCAATATGGCTTTACTGGTTTTACCCATGCACCTCAGAGCTCTTAGTGGATCAGGTAGGGTGAACTAAGGAGGCGGGGAGCATAATGAAACTAGGACTGAATTTCACTGACAGTGATTTGTGAGGTCCTGTTATGTCCTTTACCTCAGTTTTCTAATGAGCAAATAAGAAGGGTTCTACAATTTTACCAGCTGACTATCTCTTGGGTGCTGTGTAAATTAATTTCTTAATATATGGTGCTTGGAAAGCGGAAAGCACTAAGAAAGAATCATTATTCAAGCAATAAAATATTACAATGTAAACATCAAGGAGACGTTGGAACTGATGGTCGGAAATCAACAGCATTTCATTTTATATACAATATGTGTGAATCATATTTACTGCACAGAATTTGAGTATACTAGAAACTTAGTAACACAAGAGGTCACTTCTATTTTTAAAAAATCACAACATCAGTGTAATTTTTACTCTGGGTCTGAAGTCGGAAGAGCACCATTTTGGTTTTTAGGGACAGTCCTGAGGCAGGTCTCTGATCTGCCGCTTTCCCTTTGAGACAGGAGGGAAGGGGACAGGGCATAACCGTTAAAAGAATGATACAGCAGTTAGCACCCAGATGGTGGAAGATTCAACTCCCAGTAGACCTTGAGCTTCAATATAGGCTCACTGGAATGCAATAGGATGCTAAATGGTCCTCCCACAGGTGCCAGGACAATTTCAAGGCTGACCACAGAAGGTCAAAGGATGAGTGATGGCCCAGGTCCTGGGAATCCCAGCCCCTTCCCCAAAGTTGTTGGAATAATCCTCCCATTTGTTAGCATAGGAAGTTACCAAGCCCACAAAAACTAGCAACACCGTGCCTCGTGGCCGCTCTTCCTTCTGAGTGAGGCGGACCGCACTCTGTCTATGTAGTGTGTATCTACTTTTACTTTCAACTAAGCACCCAACCCCGCACCTCGTGGCCTCACTCGAGACAGCTTGCGCTCCAGAAGTATGTATCTCTCTCAATAAATGTATCTTCATTCAACTGTGGCTCGCTCTTGAACTCTTTCCTGCGCGAAGCCAAGGACCCACGCTTGGCAGGGCGCCTCCCAGAGACTCAACTGAGACCTTGGACATGGCCCTCCTCTCACCGCACATTTTCTTGTAACACTTTCCTCTTCCCTTTTCCTCTTCCTATGCCTCTAACTCCCTCCATAAATTTTGAGCGTTTGATGAAGAGTCTGGAAGAGAAACCGTTCCTAATTTCTGCTCCTACTTTCAAGGCCAAGATGCCAAAGGGCCATGACCAGATCAACAGCCTGATCACTGCATCCCTTCTGTGACATCACCTTGAACAATCTTGTGTTTCCACAATCTGTTTTGTTTCCTGCAGCACAGAAAATTAGTTCTCCCTTTCAAGGTTGAAAAGACACAAGATCTGCCCAAGATTATTCTCCCTGTAAATATTAGCTGGTTCTTCCAGCGTGTCCGTCTCCCCTTTCTGGCATACATTACCCTCAATGGTCCCGCAAAGTGATAGTCACTGCTGCAATTCATGAAAAGGAAGCAACCTAATAAAGGCTGTCAGCATAATAAACATGCGACAGAGGACAGCCAAACTTGAGGCCCCCTCTTTTTATTATTCAGAGTAAAATCAACCTGCTGAAAGGATTTAGCTGTTCCGTAGTGGCTCATTGGCAATGCAGAACAAGCACATGCAGCAAAAAGCACAGAAAGGGAAAAAAACCCTCCCCCATCTCACACACGCTAATTAAGTGGATAAGATGCTGTGAGCAGGCAACTCAAAGAGCAACAGCCAGGGCTTCCTCTGTTAAGTATGTTAAGAAGGAAGATGATCAGGTACAGCTTTTATCTTTTATTGACCAGAAACTACAGGAAACAGGGCTTTGAGGAGCACACAGACCTTGGGAAGTTGCTTTCTCTTCCTTCTTAACGCACATTTTAAGCCTTAAAACTCTGATTTCAGGTTAAGGCCCTGACAGGGTCCTCGTCATCATCACCACTGTGTGTCAGTTACAACAGCCTGGGTCAGGTTCTGGAGCCCAGCGGGGGATACACTCCTTAACCCCACGGCAGGCCGGCACCAGAGCCATGCGAGATGGCCGGGGGTGACCTGGTGATGCAGAAAAAAATGTGCGGCGAGAGGATGGCCGTGTCCCAGGTCTCAGTTGAGGCCTTGGGAGGTGCCCCACCAACTGTGGGTCCTTGGTTTCAAACAGGAAAGAATTCAAGAGTGAGCCACAGTTGAGTGAAGGTACGTTTATTCAGAGAGATACATACTCCATAGACAAGAGTGCAGGCTGTCTTGAGAAAGGCCACGAGGTGCGGGGCTGGGTGCTCAGTTTAAAGTAAAAGCAGACACACACTCCGTAGACAGAGCGCGGTCTGTCTCACTCAGAAGGGAGAGCGGCCACGAGGTGTGAGGGTTGTCAGCTTTTATGGGCTTGGTGACTTCCTTTGCTGACAAGTGGGAGGATTATTCCCACTACTGCGGGGAAGGAGCTGGGAGGCCCAGGAACTGGGCCGCGCCCACTTTTGAAGCTCTTACGGTCAGCCTAGGAACTGCCATGGCACCTGTGGGGGCGCCATTTATCATGTCAATATATTCCACTGAGCCTATAAGGAAGCTCAAGGTCTGCTGGAAGTCAAGTCTCCTGCCATCTTGGGCCTCGGGGTCTACCGGGAGTTGAATCTCCTGCCGTCTGGGTGTTCACTGCTGTGTCATTCCTTGAATGGCTCTGCCCTGCCCTCCTCCCTCCGGTCTCACTGGGATACTGGATACCTGGGCCGGCTCACAAAGGCTGCTCTAGGCCTGCAAGATGTGGGGCCCCAGATTCCCTCCTTCTCTGGGAGTCACGAAGCCTGGATCTGTCAGTGGTGGGAGTGAGTTTCTGTCGAGTCACGCCAGCTAACCAGGCCCTCTGCAGAAGCGGGCTGCGCTCCAATTTATTTTGTCTCTTAGGACTGACATAAAAGCTTTTTAAAAAAGAACTTGCATACCTCGGGTAGGTCCAAAGGGCCCAAAAGACAAGTGATGTTTTAAAGCCATCATTTTTTCACCTTGAAATTTTACCCTAAAATGGATTTTCTTTTCCCCCCACTTACCTACAGATATCATTTTCCGCTTCTTCTAATCCGAACTGATTGTCGAAGGCTAGCTGTATGCGCGTTTTCTCCTGGGAGTGCAGCCGCCAGGTCAGAAGCAGGTTCCTGGGGTAGCTGTTTGGGAAGCGGGGACTCTGCACGTGGCCTTGTCCTGTCACCGGGATGGTCTCATCTCTTCGGTACAAGTCTGTGAGGTGATTGCTCTCTGTTAGTAGTCACAACTTGTTTAAATTAGTATGTTGCTCCAATTACAGGAAAGCAAAAAAAGAACAGTTTAAAACACATCGCATTGCAAAGCACTTCTTGATTTTGTTTAAAAACGGGAGGCCAAATGGCAGCCTCGTGGTTAAAGAAACAACTTACACATTTCTTCCGTTACCCCCTCCCTCCCCCGAATCATCACAAATCGAGACGTGATGCCTCATGGTTTGCACTTTGGGAGCTCTCTTAACGTTATTTTTGACAAGCAAACTTAGTTATCTCAGAACTTAGGTTTACTCACGTTGAAATTAGAATACGCACAAATCATTTCAAATCCTTCGTCCTTCCTCTTTTCCATGTAATACAGCTGACCCTTGAGCAGCATGGGTTTGAACTGCGTGGGTCCACTTTAATGCAGATTTTTAAACAAATACATGTACGTACTGTAAACGTATTTTCTCTTCCTTATGATTTTCGTAACTTTTTTTTCTAGCTTATTTTCTTGCAGAATACAGCATATAATATATATAAGATACAAAATATGTGTTAATCCACTATTGATGTTAACAGTGAGGCTTCTGGCCAACAGTAGGCTATTAGTGGTCATGTTTTGGGGGGAGTCAAAAGTGATATGTGGGGTTTTTGACTGTGTGGGGTATTGGCACCTTAAACCTCACATTGTTCAAGGGTCAGCTGTACAAATATATATATTTTTTCACATTGACAGTGTGACAGAATGTCTTCAATGATTAGCGTAAGAGGTACTCAATAAACACTGATGAATGAACGAACAAGTGAGTGAAAACCAAATTAAAAGATTTTAATGGTGTTTAATGACTATTTATTTTAAATTCAGATGACATTTTCCAGTTGTTTGTCCATCATAAAAGTCATAATTTTTTGGCCTTAGTTTTTGGTGACTTAAAATAGTTCCAATTCTTATTCTATTTTCTGTATGTTGTATAATACAGAATTTGTCTGATCTTTGTCCTGGGTTCCTAAGAGGGAACTTTTAAACCCTGAGAATTTCCCAAGTGACCCAAGCATCTTTATTATTCATGTGGGCCCCTGGGGCCACACCTGAGTTTAGGCTAATGCAGTGATTCACTGTGGGCCCCTAAACAGCTTCTGGAGGAGGACTGGATGTAACAGAAGGACTAATCCTGTGACTGGAGGGTTCGGGCTTTGAGCCCGTTATCAGCCTGACTTCCCAACCTCCTGGACGTAAGGGGTCTTGGACACTGAGCCCTATCCTGTTGCCAGTGATTCCATCAATTATGTCTACAGAGTGAAGCCTCAATGAAAGCTCTGGTGACTGTGGCCTGGGTCAGCTTCCTGGCTGGTGACACACACTGACTTCCTGAGGACATGGAAACTTCACACTTGGGACCTGCCCAGGCCTCGCCCTATGTGTCCTGTTATTTGGCTGGTCTTGATTTGCACCCTTTCTAGGAAAAGTAATTGTGCTTGCTTGAGCTCTACAAGTCGTCCTAGCAAATGACCAAACCCGAGGGGACTGATGGGGAACCCTGAGCTCACAGCCAGTCGGTAAGGTGCCCTGCAGTCATCAGCTGGTGACTGAAGTGCAGTCTTGCACGGACCGGGCCCTTAACCTGCGAAATCTGACCTAAGTCCCGGTAGCTCGCATCAGCATGACACTGCATAGTGGACCCATTTTTCGTCTCCCAATGTCCAGAGTTCTTTGCATTTTAGATTTCGCCTTTTTAGGCCCCTCCAGAAGCAGAACTCCAGCCACAATCTATTTGCATCCTACGGCAGAGAGTTCACTCCGAGGCCTATAATTCAGTGAGCCTGGTCAGGGAGGTTTAAATTGCTGGTGGGAACCACTGAAAGGCTGGGCTGCGGAGGGTGACTGTTAAAGCTTCCAAAGTAAGAGATGAAGAGTGAACAAGGAGCCAGCCCGGGCAACGGGAAGGCTTTGCTCTTTTTATACGTGTTATGCATCTGTGGGAGTTTCAACTTTTTTTTTTTAAAACTCATTTCAGTGTTTAATGTGTTGCACTTGCCCTGTTAGAATTTTGATGGAGACAGTCTAGGAAGAGCCGAGGTAGCCAGAGGAGCTGACGCCCCCACGCCCTGCCTTGGGACAGAAGACCACAGCATGGGGTCTGGAGCCATGTCACCAGGCTCTGGCCCCAGAGCTGACGCCCTTAACCACCGTGTAATCGAAGAGAGTTTTCCTTCTTAGTCTGAAATTTGCTAGAGGCATTTTTAGACTCTGATATCTGTAATTCACTTCGACTTTTGAGTCACATTGTTTACATATAATTTATAACTTCATGCCAAACTGAGGGCCACTCTTAGCAGAAGAGTTGTAACGAATTACAGATACAGAGAGCTACCCATCAGGTGTAACCTGAGGTCACTACCAAGTGTTATATATAAAGTCACGTTCCTGAACGACGGCCTTGACTTTAGTGTTCCAATAATAACTACCACTTCCGGAGCAATAATTATGTGCCGGGCACTCCAATGAGTTGTGTAAATTCGCGATTTCATTTAATCCTCACAACGACCCTAGGCAATTAGTAATATCCTCAACTTCACAAAGGAGGCTGACAGAGTTTAAAAAAACTGATGACCTCAGCACAAAGCTAGTGATGGAATCAATGTCTGCCCCTAGGCTGTCTGTCTTCAGAGCACACACTCTTAACCACAGCGCTGTACTAGTTGTTAAAACTATAAAAGCGTGAAATACATCATTTTTTATGGAGAGGGAATAATTTTCACTCATGTTTATATGACAAGAATGTCAGTTCTTCTGCTACATTTTAGTAAGTAGGAGGTTCACGGCGGGTAGAGCTCAGGGGTAGAGTGCACGCCTAGCATAGACAAGGTCCCGGGTTCAATCCCCAGCACCTCCAATCAATCAATCAATCAATCAATGAACCTAATGACCCCCCCCAAAAAAGAAGGAGGTTCACATCCTCACAACTCTGTATTATGTATTTGATTTTTTTACGAAAGCCAATCAAAATGAAAAAAAAAAAGAAAAGCCAAAATGTTTTGTCTATTCTGTCCCCAACCCTTTAAGGAAACTCCTCTCACCCAACCAAGTATCCCAGGAGCTCATCAAGGTTCTGCAGGCACCATCACTCACCCCGGGATATACCCAGAACAATCTTTGTTCTCGAGGTGTGGTCCCCAGACCAGCATCACCAGCTGGGAGCTTGACAGAAATGCGGATTATCAGCCTTCACCCCAGACCTACTGAAGCAGGAAAACTGGGGGTGGAGTGAAGCACTACTTGTTTTTTTTTTGTTTGTTTGTTTGTTTGCTTTTTAATTGAATTATAGTCAGTTTACAATGTTGTGTCAATTTCTGGGGTAGAGCACAATTTTTCAGTCATATATGAATACATGTATATCCATTTTTACATTCTTTTTCACTGCAGCACTATTTGTTTTAATTAGCTTTCCACGTGATTCGGATGCTCCCTTAAGTTTGAGAACTACTGACCATCTATACTTTCTACTCTTTTACTTCTTATTCTCGACTTCCCTGGCTCCTTTGCCACCTCGTTTTAACTCATAGCTCTCATCTGATTTTTCATCTCACCTCCCTGACTGATGGCCTGTCTTGGACTCGCTTCCCTGTCTTTGACCTTGAAACCTTCTCTAGAACATCATTTTTGGAAGACAGTGACCTAGAGTAAGAGCTACCATCACAAATTCTAGTGTTTAAGGAGAAACGAAATTACAAATAATGGCAATATTTTATTTCTTCTTCCCAGATTGTAATATTATCTATGATGACATAAGATGCAAAGGGTAAACGCTGAGTTATTGCAGTAAGCATTAACATACTTCATCAACTATTACATAGAAACATATCTCTGCAGACGGTGCCACTGCACACAAATTCAGTGAGCAGCATACACATACTCATTTGCCCCGCTGTCTCCGTAAGACATCCAGGAGGCAGCAGCATGACTGAGGGTCACAAACCCCATGTTATGCAGCTACAAGCCAAAAGCAAGGAATGCTCATTGAGTCAGGAAATTCCCAACTTGCCAAGAGATTTATTATAAAATTTCATTTGTAAAATGGCTGTTCCATGATCACGTGACAGATCACAGGAGCAATGTTCGCCCAGAATGTAGTCCAACGCTATATAGACTAAACAGTCCGACTTCTGCTGCTAAACCACCCAGATACAACCACCCACTTTTTGTAGGGTGCAACGTAGTCCACAAGCATCCACTTTTGTGAGTTCATCATAAATATAAGCTGACAAAAAGTAAATATCATTGCAGTAAATACCATTGCTTTCATTCTGCCTTTTCCTTTAAATTTAATTTTGTTTTGTTACTTTGTAACAGGTAATGACATCGACACAGAGATGTTAAAGTGACTTGTAAGTGAAAAGAATGGGGGGCTGGTATATGGAAGAGCGGAGCCAAGTTCAGCTTCATCATATTCTAGCCCTGGTAACTTGTCCGGCTGCAACCAGCAGCAGCTTTGGACACACCGTATAATCTTTCTGGCTTCTGTTTCCTAAACATTAGTTTCGGGGGCTGGATAATGTGGCATTTAAGAGTCCTTTCAGGTCCAAATAACATGACAGCTCAACAATTTTCTTCCAAGAAGACAGAACTGCAGGTTGTTTGACTGTGACCAGCAGACGCGAGTGAGGCAGTGATGGGACAATGGAATCTGAAATCCAAAACCTTCAACGGGATAAACAGACACTTTTTCCATCTAACTATGATTATATATATAGTCGCATGTTGTCATCTAAAATCAGAGTACCAATAGATACTTCGACAAGTTGTTCAAATATATTATTTATGAAAATCTTTATTTCTCATCAGCTAGAGAAGTGTCCTGGGCACAGAACTGGCCACTTAGTCTATCAGATTTCTGCAGAACACATTAAGGAGGAAAAGTAAATAAATCTGTTAATGTAGAAACATTTTTTCTTTTTTAAACTCTTGCTTAGGTACAAGGATTAAAACTTAGATACTAAAAGGTGCTTTATAATTTTTTGAAAGTTTCAGAGGAAATGTAAAAAAAAAAATCACATGCAGAATATTGCATATCTTGAAGGAAAGGACTATGTCTTGTTCACCCACGTAACCCCAAAGCCTGACCAGTCTGGGCATATGGAGACTCCCAAAATATATCTGTTAAATGCATACACAGATGAACGGTTACTGCAAATAGTGCATATGCAGAGTTCTTGAGACCTGAAAGGCATTTGGAACTAAGATAACAAATAAAAGGCAGTTTTATCAGTAAAAGAGTTGAAAAATGCCCAAATATTTTATTTCTAGGAAATTCAATTTTGGTGTAGTCGGCGGGCCTGACATTTGCGGGAACGTATCTGGCATGAACACTGAAGGATTATTTTGGGCAGAGTTCCACTGAAATAATCCTGCTTGTTCTCTGGTTCACACATTAATTATGAAATGACTACCTCTTTTTCTGCACTATTTCCATCAAATATAAGCTTCATCAGAGCCAGGCTTTAAAAAGCTGTGACCAAGAAAGGAAAGAACCATGGTGGGCTAAGAGCAAGACACTCTGTGGCTGTAGTTGTGGTCTACTCTCAGATCTATTAAGCAGAATAGGAAATCAGGTGACTGACAAATCCCCCAGGCTCTCGCTCTATGCAACCATCGAATTTAAAACAGCAAACTCAGCAAGACTAAACGAGAATGGGGTCTATGCTTTACCTAATGCATTATTATTATTATCACTAAACTACCTCAAGTAATCATTGCACTCTCCCGCAACGAATAACAACACAGCATACAAAAGTGTTCTAGAATGAAGACAAAACCATCCGGGAACCTGGCGCAGTGGGTTATAGGAGACAGAGAAAGAAACAAGGGAGAGATGGAGAATGTGAAAGACTAGAGCAGGGGTCCCTAATTTTAAATTTTTTTCAACTTTCTTTTTTGGGGGTAAATTAGGTTTATTTATCTATTTAATGGAGGTACTGGGGATTGAACCAGGACCTCGTGCATGCTGGGCATGCGCTCTACCACTGAGCTCTGCCCTAATTTTAAAATGAATAGGTTAATTTGGAGAGCAGACTCTCAAATATACAGTGGGGATAAAACTGAATTGAATTTGATCATTTTCCATACATTATCTCCTAACTTAAAAGTACAGTCTCACCTTGGGAACCGCTGAAGGTGAAAATTAGACTTCATTAACAGTGTTAGTTTAAAAATCAGCGTGAAAGCATTTTCAACGTTTTTCTTCCCCCCCCCCCCCACTCTGTGTTTCCTAAGGCACTGAAGTGTGAGGTCAATGAACGAAATTCCTCCTGGGACTGCTAGTGGAAACAATCTTCATTAAGGAATTTTTGGTTAACACCTGGCACATGGTCCTGGCAAGAACCAGTCTTCCCAAAGCCCATAACAGCTCTCTAAAAACAAGTCAGTCCGCTTTTAAGCGACTCAAGAGCAACAGTAATTAAACGTCAGGTATTTATTTAGAATTCTCCAGCAGAGATTTTTCGAAGAATCGGTAGTAATACAAATTCTTTCTGCTTACAAAGCTTTGGGGAGGAGTTACATATCTTTTTATTCTAATTACAGTTCCTTTTGGCACAAACCAAAGCGTTAATGTTTTTTATATATATGTAACGTTTATAACCTCCCTCAGAGTAACAATTTGGAGACACTATTTTGGGAGAAGAATCAATTGTTCATTCCCTGAGCTCAAAATTATTCTTCTTTAAAAATCTGAGTCCCTCAAAAAAGAAAAGAAAAAAAAACCCAAAAAACAGGCTATCTATCGTAAAGTCCTTCTGAATATTTTCCAGTAACAGTCACAGGAGTGTAGTAATGGTCAAAGTACTGCATTGATGTCTATGACTCCTCACCTCACTGGATCTTATAAGGAACAATTATACCCTTTCCTTCAAAACTGCTTGTATTTGACAGCTAGGTTACAGAAGTGATTGTAAAATTGTATCAAAATGGAAATAACTTTTTCTCTTAAGTTTTTAGAAAAGTGAAACCAGTGAAAATAAAGGTTGCCCTACAATAGCCATGGTATGTTTCATCACATGAGGATAATTCAAATTAATTAATTCTCAGACAATTCCCTTCTCATCCATGACAGTCTTGGTGCGTCATGATGCTGTTGACAGGTAAAGGATGTGATACAGCAACACTCACAAGTGTGGCAGATGGGGAAGGGCGACAGGGAACGGCGTGACAGAAAGCGTTATAGATTAGGCTGCAGAAAAGGGAATCTTTTCAACCCTGCAAACTCAACACCCAGAAAACAAGAGAGACCGAATGACCAAAAGTACCTGCTCTCCCCACTGCCAACGTAGCTCCAAGATACAGAAGGTGACAGGCTAGGATGCTTTAAAGGATAAATCGGGAGTTTGAGATGTGCAGTTACTAACCACTATGTATAAAGTGGATAAACAACAAGGCCCTACTGTAGAGCACAGGGAGCTGTATTCATTATCTTGTAGTGACCTACAATGGAAAAGAATATGAAAGCGAACATATGTATACATATGTATCACTGAACTATTATGCTCTACACCAGAAACTGACATAACATTGAAAACTGACTAGACTTCAATTAAAAAGAAAAAAGAAAAAAGGAAAGAAGGCACAGATAAAGGGTAACAGGAATATAAAAGATACAACTACATAAACAGCAGATATTAAGAGGAAAAGAAAACATTTTGAATTACCGTAATTGTTTTCTCTGTCGTAATTACTTGATGTGCCTGTAAACGTAGTTAGTAAATTTGAAAACTTATATGAATTAAATTTCTGCAAAACTTTTTTTTTTTCGTAATTACTTGATGTGCCTGTAAACGTAGTTAGTAAATTTGAAAACTTATATGAATTAAATTTCTGCAAAACTTTTTTTTTTAAAGAAAGAAAGGTAAAGGCAAAATAGTAAGAAAAGTCATACCAAGAAGGAAGTCAATCTGGCATTTTTGCTAGAAAACACTTATTATAGGAAACACAGCGCTGTTACAAATGTTGTCAAGGAAGATGACTTAAATTACGGACTTTGAGTATTTACAAAGAGGGAGAGTTTTCTGAAATTACTTTACAGGGCAGGTTTCTGGAGGAAGTCCAACAAAGCTGACTGGGACTGAACAGTGTGCAACCAAGAAGATGATTATGAAATATCCTAATGATTAAAAACTTAATTTGTGTGCCAGAGAAACCATTTTCTTAATCACAGCTGACTAAAGGGCTCATCAAATCCTAAGAGAAAACTAACCGCGAGTTAAAATGATAATCACATGGTTGATTATTTAAAGTTTGTATATACCTATACAAGTGTATATTTATTATTGAAATATAAATTAACACAGACATTAATCATATCTTGTATAATATATATAAACAATATATATAAAATTACATATCTATAATTATACTTAAACATTTATTAAATTATATGGCTTTAGAGCTACTTATGGATTCATTTTTCAATACCAAATCTCACTGAATTCCAGAATACTTTTTTCACATATTAATATTTTAAAATGGGGAAATGCAGAAGGAACCCTACTTCAGGATGACACCTGCACCCCAATGTTCATAGCAGCACTATTTACAATAGCCAAAACATGGAAACAGCCTAAATGTCCATCAACAGGTGACTGGATAAAGAAGATGTGGTATATTTATACAATGGAATACTATTCAGCCATAAAAACCGACAACATAACGCCATTTGCAGCAACATGGATGCTCCTGGAGAATGTCATTCTAAGTGAAGTAAGCCAGAAAGAGAAAGAAAAATACCATATGAGATCGCTCATATGTGGAATCTAAAAAACAAACAAACAAAAACAAAGCATAAATACAGGACAGAAATAGACTCATAGACAGAGAATACAGACTTGTGGTTGCCAGGGGGGCAGAGGGTGGGAAGGGATAGACTGGGATTTCAAAATTGTAGAATAGATAAACAAGGTTATACTGTATAGCACAGGGAAATTTACACAAAACGTTATGGTAACTAACAGAGAAAAAAATGTGACAATGAGGGTGTATATGTCCATGTATGACTGAAAAATTGTGCTGAACACTGGAATTTGACACAACATTGTAAAATGATTATAAATCAATAAAAAATGTTGAAAAAAATGAAAAAATAAAAAAGGCAATTCTTCACATTGAAAAAAATAAAATAAAATGGGGAAATGCCTCATGATTACTGTTGAAGGTGACTGTCCAGCTGTTAGAGAGTACAGCAACTTAGGATGCAGTTGTCACAGCTTTTGTGTACGCAAATCTAGTTAATGCTTAGGAGAGAGCTGTTCATCTGATTTTAACCTCAGATATTTTCATTGGTAGCATCCCAAAAGAATGGTAGCTTATAATTGCATATTTAATTGTCATTTAAAATACCTTTATATAAAAGTTGTACTATAATGCAGCACTAAGATAAAAAAGGTTTTGTGCATATAAATGAGTATGAAGGAAAGTAAGTATAAATATAATAAAATAATGGAGATACAGTATCTCATCCATATGCTCTTGTGAAGAAATGATCAAGTAGTTTACGGGACCAAAGCTAAGAAAATGTATCTGAGTAAATAAAGTTGAAGTTTGGTTTGTCATTGAGATTCAAGAAAACAAATTCCTTTCCCATCTCAGACAACACAAATAAAGGCAGTAGAAATTACCATATATCTCAGAATAGGTCAAAGAATTGTCAAAGCTATGAGATACTGATGCAAACAGTTCATGCATTGTGATGGTGATAAAATATCTATCTGTCAAAAGCGGCTGGCTTTCCAGAGAATTGTTTCATTCTAGTGATAGGTCACTCACCTAAATGAAAAATGATACAACAGGTAATTAAACAAAAAATACAAGCGAATGTCCAGTATTCTTCAATACTCCTTAAAGTTCTCTTGGGCTTAAAAGTGCTAATAAGCTAGTCAAATCAAGGTCTCTCTCTCACACACAGGTTATGAAAAAGATCATGTGACCTTGAAACTATGTATCAGTGCTGAAGGACAGACGTGATTTTGAAGACTTTTGAGTCTCAATTTAAAAAGGCTTGTACTTGGACTTTCACTGAGATCATGAAATAAAAGACATTACACGTTCATGGATAAATTCATGTTTACCATTTCATTAAAAAAGAGTTTTGTAGAGGTTACCAGGGGGTAAAGGGAGTAGGAAAGGATAAACTGGGAGTTCGAACTTTGCACCTCTTGGGGAGTGATGGAAATGTTAGCTATCTTGATTGCCGGTGGTGGCTTCAATGATACAATGAATCAAAATTCATCAAACTGTACATCTGAAATATGTGTAGTTTCCTGTTCAGAAATTATACCACAATAAAATTGTTTAAAATAAATAAAGAAATAAAAACACATCTTTCCTTGTCAAAAAAAAAAAAAAAAGAGTTTTGTGTGCTTTCAGTGCCAATCCCTTTTCCCCACTGAAGCTATTACTAAATCAGTGCTGTGTTTTATAATGGACAGCGTTTTGGAATGAGACAAGACTTTTGTTTCCCTGTCAAATCTCATGCTATCAAGTCTCTTCAATTTGTTGCCTTGTCTGGTGAGCCTCCTCCGTGGATTCCTCCCTCGAACCACCCATAGTCAGAAAGCGGTGCTAGTCACGAGAGGTTAAATTACACCTACATCTCAGTGGTTTTGGCAGCAAGATTTTGTTTCTCGCCCACACTGCATTTCCCTTTGTGTTGAAGGGCTCTGCCTCCTGTTTTATCGGAATATAAATATTTAATGTAGTTGATTCCAAAGTGAAATCATTTGGGTTCTTTTTTTTCTGGATGTGAGTCCATTAATTCCGATGTTACATTTCCTGTAGCCTGGTGCAAACCCGAGCTATTGAAGCATCGTTATTGTAATATTAACAGTCACAGCTGGGGGAGCCCAGGAGATGAAGAATTACCCATCATTTTAAAAACAATACTCCTGTTTATATTTCCCTGGCCAAAGCTAATCACATGGCCAGACCTTAACTTCCACCAGGGTGGGTAACCCGAAGTAGAGGAAAATTAGACGCTGATGAGCACTGCCAGGAACTGTTTCAGTGGTTTACCTGCTTCCTATATCTGAAGTGAACGCTTGACTTACTTTTTTTCTCAACTGGTAGCATGATCTATCCACGTGCTAAGTAACATCTCATTGTTATTTTACTATAAATCATTGCAGTGATGGTGGGAGACATGGTCAGAGGAGAAAAACAGGGGCAGAGGATTCACAGATGGAGACTTGGTGACCACAGGGGAAGAAAAATTGTACCGAGGTGCCAGAAAACATATCTGAGTAAGGGAGCCTGATGTTCCTTAGAACTTGCTGTCTTGCTACAGATGGCAAATCGTGTAACCAGCAGGTAAATCTGAGGGCATTAGCTTCCTGCAAAAAAGGATTCTGAGCCTATTTCTTTAGTAAATGGGGAAAAATGGAAGTGATTAACAATGTCTGGTAAGGACCCAGGGACACAGAGACAGAATGGCATCCTTTGCTTACATCACTCACTTCAACGCTGCGTCTTAGTCTACATCTCCTGGTCACTCAACACTGAGCTTTTTTCTTGCCTGTTCAACAAGATTATAATGGAGTATTATTCACAGTGGGTACCTAGTAAATACTTGTTGAATGAATATTTGCTTGGAAGTAATGTAGAATTAATTGAGTGGTTTACCTGTCTAGGAGCAAAGACATTTCTGTGCAAATTAAAATTATACAGCACATCATTTCTGTAATCTTCAGAATATCAATGAATGTTGGGTTAAAATAATAATTTTCACAACAGCTACTGTTTACTAAATATGTTCCAGGCCACTACAATGCTTAATGTTTATCAGTCTATTTAAAAGTCAAGGGAACCTCAGGCATCAGTCTTCATTATCACAGCGTACTTGAAATAGAAGTCACTTGCTTATATGTAGCAGAGATAAATTTTATTTTATTCTTTATTGACATCGTGACTTATTTTAATTGCATCACCTACTCTAAGTAGGAGACAATCAGATTTCTGTAACCAGTTAAGCAGATTAAGAGGGAAGAACTGAACAAATGAGGCTAACAGTCACTGGATTTTCTTCTTCTCATTTCAATACTTTGTACATCCAGTTGCTCTGGTGCTGGCCACCACCACAGGCAAGCTTATCTCTGGTCCTAGCACCATGCGTGGTCCCTAACAGCTAGCAGATCTTCACTGTTTGTTGCAGGAGTTAATAAATGAGCCAGTAAATAAAGCCATCATGTGAGTTGATAGATGATACTTCAGAAAAGATTGATTCCCATCTCAAGTAAGATCACACTGCTTACTCTCTACAACTGTTAACTTTCAAGCAAAAATATGGGAATGAGTGAAATACATGAGGGAGATTGGGACCTACAGACTTCCAGTCACAAAATAAGTGAGTCTTGGGAATGAAATTCACAGCATGAAACACAGTCAGTAACATTGTAATTTAGATACAACATTGTAAAATGATTATAAATCAATAAAAAATGTTAAAACAAACAAACAAAACATTGTAATTTAACTTCACATGGTGACCGACAGTAACCAGACTTAGTACAAAACGATCGTGGTGATCATTTTGTAATGGATAGAAATATCAAATCACTACATTATGTACCTGAAACTAACAGTGTTGTAGGTCAATTACACTTCAATTAAAAGCAATAGTGGCAAATAACATTATTTTTGAAATGGAAAACTAAGTTAAACAACTAAATATATGTTTGGAAAATACATACTGTACATGATGGAGTCAGACTATCAAATTAGGAACTTGGAAACACTTTAATACATATTACCCTTTAGAGATTATTCATAATGCTTGCAAAATGTGTGAAAGTGGTCAAAAGGTACAAACTTCCAGTTATAAAGTAAATAAATCCTGGAGATGTAATGTATAGAACGGTAACTATAATGAACAATACTCGTATATTTGAGAATTGCTAAGAGTAGGTATTAAAAGTTCTCATCACAAGAAAAAAATTGTAATTATGTCTGGTGATGGATGTTAACAAGACTTACTGTGGTGATCATTTTGCAATATACACAAATATTGAAGTATTATGCTATAAACCTGAAACTCATATGTTATGTCAATTATTTGATAAAAAATTCTTGTAATATACCCTTGGCTTGCAAAATATATGTCAATATAAGGCAAACTTGCTTTCCTGTTGGACCACTCCTGTTGTAATCTAGATTTGTTTTTTGTTTTCTTCAGGTGAGATAAGAGAAAAGGGCTGGCCTTTAATAAAGGACAATCCATACTAGTATTTAATGAATATTGAGAATGATGGAACTGTGCTTCCGTAATTTGTTAAAAGGAGTCTATTCAGGCATCTAAATAGACATCTTCAGAGTCCTACTGTAGTTTCTGCTAGAACACTGGAAGACAATATAGGGGAAAAAAAAGAATGACCAATGACATACTAGCATCTATCTGGCTTCCCTGGGAATCCACATATTGATAATAATCAGATAATAGCTTAATGACAAGCAGAAAAAAATCTGAAGTTATTTTTCTGGGGCAAGACCAAAAGCAGTCCCTCACTTTGTAAGCACTGACTGAGACCTTACAGAATGCCTGACGGGAATCGGAAGCTGCATGTAGACAGCGGAACAGGTTCACGCTTTCATCCTAAGTATGATGAGGTTCTTCTGTTACTGTTGCTTCTGCAAAGGAAGAGAAAAGATGGAACTTTCTACTCCCATCATCTTAAGTCTTCAAAGGATATTGCCAGTGTGTCTGTGGCTCTGAACTGTTATTTTATGATATTTTTAATTTTATTCATAAACTATGAGTAATTGCTTTTAAACCTTATTAGATTTCATTCTGAAACACATTCAATAAAATGCTAACTTTATTTTTTTTTAATTTTTTTGGGGGGAGTGGTGGGAGGTAATTAGGTTTACTTATTTAACTACTTTTTTTAATGGAGGTTCTGGGGATCGAACCCAGGACCTCTTCCATGGTAAATAAGCATGAGCTATACTCTCCCCCACTACATAAAATGCTGACTTTTAAACTGAGCTAGACTTACTAATCTCCTGTAAGCTTGCTACAGGTGCCATGCTCGGAGAAGCCAGTGACTAAAACAAGGTTCTCTTTTCCTCTTAGACTGACAGGAGACTGCTTGAAAAAGACATGCAGATTTTGTTTATTCTCAAGGGGTCTCAGGGTGTGAGCAAAGCTACATTTTAAGTTGGAAAAAGATCAGTTTCAGAGGCAGGAAGAACTACGGGTCATCTCTCTTGGCACTTCAAGATTAAAAAGAAAAGACAAGACAGCATTGCCGTTGCATCTGGAATATAAAAAAGCACCTGTGCACATAGGAAAATCATCTATTTAACACTTCCCTTAAATAATTCAGCAATTCAGAAGCATGATTTTCTAACTAGTACGTGCTTGTACATTTTACATACACACACACACACACACAGAGAACTAAATGGGGTTTTGGGCAGTGTGAAAACTGAACAAATTAAAAAGTACCACAGTATTAGTATGCATTAAACTCGTTTGAGAATTTGCATGGTTGTCCAAATTAGCTATTTCTATGTTCACTTTTGGTTAAAAACAGTCCCAAAAGTAACCCTTTCATGCATATGAAGAGCTCATAGGGAAAATACACCGAATACCAGCTGGTGTTTTACTATCCACCTCATGTTTGTGCTACAGAGTCCAAAATCTCAATAGAAACACATTCTCTCTCAATTTATCAATTTTTGAAGAGTCCTAAGCTCTCCAGAAATATTTACTGAATGGCTCCTTCTGAGATTTTACAACTTATTTGCACACCATATGTTTAATCAACCCACTGATCTCATAGGCAAATTTAGGCTCCAAGTAACACGTGACTGAACTGAAAATGACTTAATAAAGAAAACGTGTCATCTCACATAGGAAGTCTAGAGTCAGAACATATTCAGGGTTGGTTAACTCAAGGTTTTGTGATGTGGTCATGGTTTCCACCTTTCTGTTCTGCCATCCTGGGTGTGTGGGCTGTTCTCAAAATGTGACAGATGGCTCCAGAGAGCTCCTCCTCACAAGGTGAGATTTAGAGGCCATCAGAGGGCTTTTCCCAATCTGTATCTCCTTCTAGGAAAGCTCTGACCTTTCTGGAGCCCCACGCCCACCCCGAAGCAGGCATTCCGTCCACCCCACTGGACACGTTCCCAAGCCTGCTCTGGTCCTGGCAAGGGGAGTGGGGTTACCACGCCTGGCTCACACTCACACAACACACTCCTGGGCTGGAGGAAGCTGAGCCTCCCCTGGAGCCCATGTCCACCCACCACGCTTCTGTGAATACAAACAAGCGGCAGGAAGGCAGTTGCAGAGGCCACTAATGGTAGTGACTGAGCAACCAGAGTGTTTGTTTTTATCACGGGATAAAAGGCCACTTGAAATACACATTCAACCCCTGAGTGTAGCTCCTTCAACGTGGACAGGGCATCATAACCACTGTTGTAATGAAAACCTTAATATGACATGGTTCCTGCTCTGGAAAGTGTGTTTTCTCATCTGTTTGATGTGAAAGGAGGTTAGTGGAAACATTTCCTTCCACACTTGGCATGTAGCGCCACGTAAGAAATATGGGTCATATTAAAGCAAATTTTGTACGGAAGTCTCTGACTTTTTCAGTCCTCAGAAATCTCTCCCACCTTTAAACTACCTGCTAACATTCCTTGGGGGTTTTTCCTGTCTGTTTTATTATTCAGTGAATAGAAGCAAATGCCAAGGACATCAGGCAGGAAGATGTGACTTCTGTCCATTGGAGGCTGAGCCTCACCCTACTTGGGTCAAACGTCAGCCCTCACCACCTACTTTCTGCAGTTCCAGTTTCCAGCCCAGCACCCAACACAGCTTTCATCACTGTCCTGTCCAACTCATCTCTCACTATTATAAAAAAGAGCATTCTTAAAATCAGTAATCTTCATCAACCCCAAATACTCAAACATGAAAATGTTCAATAAACAATAATGGAAGTTTGCAAGTCTTGATCTTTTCTCTCACCTGCAAGGTTTCCTGTGGGTCCCTGACCTATGTTTTACAAAGACTTCTCCAGCTGACATTGCCTCCATCTTTAACTTATGACACACATCAGGACGCTAACTTTTGTGACGAAGAGCTGAAGTCTCATACAGCTGTACCCATTAGAGCCTTACAGAAAGTAAACGCACAATATTTAATTGTTCCGTGTGTTACAGATGGGATCCTTGGCGTTTGCTTAGGGGCCGTTTTGTGCAGGTGCATCACGTCATTTCTCCTTCTAGAAAGGTTTGAAAACTAACTCAGTGACACCCACTAGTTCTCACTGGCCAGGAATTATGGAAGAGATATTTTTATATTAAAAGATTAACAGCGTATCTTATAATGATATGGTAAGTGGGAACTGGGGGAGGAAACAGCATTTCCTGGGTCAGGCATTGTGACAACAAACTTAGCCTGTGCTGCTTTATTGCTTTGCTTAAAATGCTCTTTCATTTCCTGCCCCCCACTCCCCAGAGTGAAAGCTTCTGCAAAATAAAGACTTGGTCTTAAACACCTGCACCCATAATGTTCATAGCAGCGCTGTTTACAATCGCCAAGACGTGGAAGCAACCTAAACATCCACTGGCAGATGACAGGATAAAGAAGCTGTGGTATATTTATACAATGGAATACTACTCAGCCATAAAAAAGAATAAAGTGCTGCATTTGTAGCAACATGGATGGACCCTGAGACCCTGGTTCTAAGTGAAGTAAGCCAGAAAGAGAAAGAAAAGTATCATATACCATTCATATGTGGAATTAAACACACAAATGAACTTATTTACAAAACAGAAACAAACCAACAGGCATAGAAACAAACATGGCTGGGGGGGCGTAAAGGGTGGGAGAGGATAAATTGTGAGCTTGAGATTTGCAGATACTAACTACTACCTATAAAATAAATAAATAACAAGTTCATACTGTATAGCACAGGAAACTATCTTCACTATCTTGTAGCAACCTATAATGAAAAAGAATATGAAAAGAAATATATGTATGTATATGTATGACTGAACTATCATGCTGTACACCAAAAATGGACACTACATTGTAAACTGACTGTACTTCAATAAAAAATTAAATTAATTAAATTAATTAAATTAAAGACTGGGTCTCGCTCACTATTACATCAAGACCTAAGGAGGCTAATAGGCTGCTTTCAACCAATGTTTTTTGAAAGAATGAAATTCATAGAATTCTGGAAGCAAGAAACTTACCCATATTTACATACGAGGAAGCAGTGCAAGAGAAGTTAGGCAATCAGTCCATTTGTTGACTTAACAGGATCATCTGCAGTTTTGAACCACAATTTACAAACCCTGCAGTCAGACCTAGGACCTCTGCTCCTGCTAGACTGCTTCTACAAAGTAAGACGTCTTTGAGGGGTTTGCCCAGCTCATGTAATATCCTTTTCCTTGTGAACTGTAAGCCAGGGAGTGCCCAGGTGGCCCTCACTCCTCAGGGGTCAGCTACCACCAGCAACATTTACAGCCATCGTTGGGCCCCTGGCCCCCTGCACATTCTGTCTGCTGTGGTATGCCCTTTTTCCCTCCCTTTCATGCCCCAGTGAATAAATTAATCCCTCAGCCTCCAATGCACAGCACAGTGCTTGGCACAAGGTGAGGTCCAGTAATACCTAGTTATTCAGTGATAATAAAAGGAAAAAGTCTTCCTTACATTCAACCAAATTTTATCACATTATGACTTACACCCATTTAACCATAAATTATGGACATTTTTATGTAGCCTTTATTATTCTGAGCAAAGTTCAATGGTAGGTATGATGGAGCACAAAATACAAAAGACCTAAATCCTAACAAAGCAAGGTATGGACATGAAAAATCAAATACATTGAACTGAATGCCAAGTCCGAAAAATCAGGAGACCCTTCCTGGAGGAGAGCACTGGGAATGTTTCTTGCACTGCAGACGTGGCCGGGGGAAAGGCACCATGTGTAGTTACTAACACCTATCCTGAGTGTGGAAGGGAGAGAAACGGTCACACACACGTTATATTTGCCACCGTTATTGAAAAAGAGCTAACACGAATGAGCTTTCTTAAAGTAAGTGTGCTTGAATGGAGTGTTCTGTATGACTACTTTCTAGCTGTGCATCTTTGGGAAAAGTCACCTAATCTAAGTGGCAATTGCTTCATCTGCAACGTAGTGACAATATTAACTTCTCCACAAACTGAATTATAGAGACCCCAAACAAACAAGAAACCAAATAAACAAGAAAGACACGAGGAAATGCTTTATAAAATCTAAAGCAGAAATGACAGAAATGTCATTTAGTGAAACAGACTCACAGAAAAATAACACAAAGGAATAAACAATGAATTCTAAGCAGCAAATACATCGGGAGTTCAGAGGATGAAGCTTAGCCCAACTTACTGCTTCAGAGAGAATAAATAACGTATGTGATAAAATATAAAGATGGATACATATATTTCATATTCTAAATTTGGCTTTCCTGGGCGCTGTTTCCAGAAATGTTAGGTCCCAGAGCTCTTTCGCGAGCTTTATTCTAATAAGTCTGATATGACTGTGGCTGTTGGTGTAATACTGAAGATATAAACCCCAAAAAGTATGACCTGATTTTATCCATTTAATCTCCCAAACACATTACAAATTATTTATTGATAGCTCCTAAATGAAAATAACAAATGGAAAAACTGTTCTAATCTAATAAGAATGAGATAATATGTATGACAAAGCACATAAATATTAATAATGGTAGTAATTATTTTATTTTATCGCAGCTGTATTTTGTTAGGTACCTTGTACACCATCTGGGAACACAATAAATGTTTCTAGAGCATGTTGAAAAAGGTAATGGAAAACACATTTTTCCACTGAGACCTAGGATAATGACTATATCATAAGAGTAGTGAGCTTAGGATATGGTCACACCTTGTACTACCTTTTTCTCATGCCTTTATGTATAACTGCCAAGTTTCACATCTATCTTAATATTATCCTATTGTCTGAATGCACCTGTACCACCCATGGAATCATTTCAAAAAGACAAGATGATTAATGGCAAGCTAAAGCTATTGAATTCATTATGTTTTAACTTCAGTTCTGGAGATTTGAGTGTGATCTATAATTAGTGAAAGAACCAAAAGCTTGGACTAAGAGATCCATTTTTCCAGGCAAACTCTAGAGCAATGCTATTCAAAGTGCCTGTCTGCCACATAAAGAGAACCTTAAGCTTGGTTGAAAATCAACATAGTGCTTCCTTCGTCAAAAATTTCTTGCTATGAAAAACAATTTTAGCAAACTAACAATGTACTCAGCATTACAGCTAATCTACCTATGGTGCCAGGTCCTTATTTTACTGTGGACTAATAACAAAGGGTTCCTGGGAATAGCAGAGGTCCAGGGATCACGTTTGAGCTTCACTGGTCTAGGGAACACTAGAAATGGATTGATTTTCAAGTCTGATCTACTGAATCACTAGTCTAATTAGTTCGAGAAGTGTTCCAGAGCTTCCTCGCACAACACTGTTTTGAGACAGAAAAGGGTCCTGGGGCCAGTTCTTAAGTGTCAACTTTGAGAGATTTCATTATTGTTCCAGTTCTTCATCCTTCACAGGTTCCTCATTCTTTGCCATGTGACCTTCCAGCAGTCCCTCCAGAGTCAACCACTTCATTTTCCTGTCCCACTGATGCTAGGCTTGGGAATATAACATGATTAAGACCGCAGAATGCAGGAAGAAGTGCTGGTGTGCCAATGCTGAGCCTAGGCCTTGTATTTACTTCTATTCTCCTAGCTGTGCTTCTGCTATTGCCTGTCGGCTACCAAGGATGAGAGACACAAGGAGCACATGTGGATCCAACCTGAATGTACAAGGCAACACCATATAAGCCTAGTCTAGGTCTGTCAAACTTCTTCTGACCCCAAACACATGAGTGAGAATACATAATTTTTTTGTTTTTTGAACCACTGAGTTTTGGGATGGTTGTTACACAGCTATTCTGCAAATAGCTAACTAATGCATATGAGGGGAAACTTCCAAGAGTCAAGGTGGAGGAGAGCTGCTGAGATAGATAGTGTTGGAGAGAGTATACTCACACCCTGGCTAAAGGCATGGTGGAAAATTTATGAATAAACATGTCTGTGAGCAGCACATTCAGCAGATGTTCAAAGCTCCTGATTTCACAAGTGCTGAGAATCTCCATCAGGGCTCTGATACAAAGAAGGACCATTCTTCCTTATTTTCTTCCCCAGTGAGTATAGCAAGGGACAAACACAGAATGTAATGCACAAGGATCAGAAATTTGTTAATGAAAGAATGGTTCAAATTAGGATATAACAGACTTTAACCATTTACTAAAGAGGAGGAATTTTAAGCTAATAATACACATACAAAAAGTTGTAGTCTTCAGTCTGCCTTCTTAAAATAGTTATGCTAATTTGGCAGACTCAACTGATTTCCTACTATACTTTGTATTCTCTTTTCAAGTTCTAACTTAATGGATCCCACCAGGGTAGTGCTCAAGATTGACAGCTGGACTCAACAGCTCTGAGAGAACAACTACATTAATTTATTCTGTGAGTAGATTGGACAAACAGGACTGATCATAGAAAATGCTTTCATAACTATTATTTAGAGTGCTGATTTTACAATAACATACAATTTCTATAGCACTAATAAAGAATGGCTTTTACCCCTGCAATTCCTTAGGTCACTTTCCAGACACTTGGTTCCAACCACACTTTGAGTTAAGAAAAATTTGACCTTAAAATTTACCAAAAAAGAAAAAAAAAAAGTGAAACAATATTTTATCTTGGTTTCTGTTTTTACAATGGCAAGCCAAAATTTAGTGTACATTTCTGAAACTTAACAGATATCATTAAATTGAGGTCTGTACACACACACACTAAATTTCCAGGCCATTTTCGTTGTTGTTAAAATTTCCTGTATACTCTCTGACACCATTTAGGTAATAACTATATAAAAATGTAAAAACTGTTCTTATTTCTTTGAAGTTTTATTGGTTTGTACTTCCAGTTCGTCAAAAATGAAAACTATGGAACAGCTATCACCTGAAGGAACAACACACACACACACCCTTGATTTAGCAGCCACAGCAAATGGCGGCAACTCACTTAACAAAGTGGCTACAGACATTCTGGGGCGCTCCCCAGGGAGAAATGTTCCACTTTGTATAGCTTTGTGTATAATCAAAAACCTGCCGCAACTATGACCTTGAATATCTTCTGGAATGGGTATAATTAAATAACCATCTCAGGTAAATAACAGCTTCACGATAAGCAACACAAATGTCTTCGGAGCACAGTTTTATTTACGTCTTTCTGAAATACAAATTTCTTTGCTCCATGCATTTCAAATAGATGATCAGCCACCCTGTCTGTTCAGGAAGCTCTTGATCTCAAAGGATTCAGTCGTCCTTTAGCAATTAAGGCAAACTGTCTTCAGCTCACTCAACTCACCCAGGCAGACTTCAATAATAATTGTGGAAATGCTCCTGCCTACTGGGCAATATTTAAGAAGTACTGATTTTGAGCACCGGGGGAAAAAGATGGCACCGACGATTCTTTTATCGATAGTTTCATGAAAACAGTTTTTTTTTTTTTTTTCATAAAAAAAGTACACTACTGATCTTGGCAAATTTCACAATTTCTCCTAATGTCTAGTCTTAATATCATGTAAAGACAATCCTCTGTTAAGAAAGGTCACATATCTTTTACATGAAACACATTATATAGCCACAGACTAAGGATTATGTGACTATGATTTGGAGATTGGCTAAACAGATGCTCAGAATGATCTCTTTCAACAAAGACCTAGGATTATAGCCACTGTGGACTCTCAAATGGAATTTGACAGGTTGGCAAAACGCCTATTACAATGTACCCATTTGCTGCAGAAATTCTCTTAGAAACCATTTCCCAGGGGGGAGGGTTATAGCTCAAGTGATAGAGCGCATGCTTAGCAAGCACGAGGTCCTGGGTTCAATCCCCAGTACCTCCATCAAAAAACCCCCAAAATAATGAACAGTAAATAAATAGACCTAATCACCTCCCCAACCCCCCTAAAATAAAATAAAATTAAATTAAATTACAAAAATACATTTTAAAAAGAGAAATGATTTCCCTACTATGTCTAAAAGCTATATTCAGAGTCAAGTTGCCACAGCCTGTGTCTTTAACATGAGCCATATTAATATTCAAACATTGCTAAGCCAAGACAAAAAAGGTGTAGAAACTTGGAACACTTTGACTAGTGTTAATATGATCCCAAATCTATTGTCAATATCCTTGCTTTTGACAGCCTCTTTTAAATTGTCATACGTGTGTGGAAAAAAATTGTCACCTGCCCTATCAGTAAACAAAGGATGCTACAGCCCTCAAGCCAGCAGCCACCGCGGCCGCCCCCATCAATGCATCCTGAGAGGATTCAGGATGGAGAAAAGCAGGGTACTGGCCTTAGATGGTTAAGGTGCATTTCAAAGGAACTATTTTAATGAGCCCAGACTCTTGTATATTCCCATACAGAGAAAAGCATGCTAAATTCATCAACTTGAGATGTCTGGTGTTCCTTAATTAACAGTAATCTTTTGATGTTCCAACTGTGTGGTTTTCGTTGCAGAACTCCTAAACATCCTGGCTCCGCCCTTACCTCTTCAGAGCAGTCCCTCGGAGCTGACTGAGAGGCTGTCTTCCAAGGCTCAAGTCCTGTTTTGTCCGCCAGAGAAAACATAATTCTCAACTTCTAGTTTGTGCATATTTTTTCAGTCAACTCATGTAACGTTAACTAAGACCATGAGGAAAATAATCACATGAGTTAGGAGGTTCTTTCCTTTGGGACCCTTGTGAACCAAAAGGTTTCACAAAATACATAATTTGGCATTTAGTCAAGAAGGAGTTTTCATCTTGGGCTATACATTTGGATAACAAAATAGCTAAATCAAAAGAATATCCCCAACTACATGCTTAAGAATACACTTGAACATGACAATATGATACAAAGAAAAATGAAACAACGCTTTTATTCATTACCTATTATGCTGTTATTCTATCCCTATCTCACATATAAAACAAATTAGTCAGAGAATATGAATTTTCTTCAAAGAACCACAGTAAGTCGGCTGAATTGCATATAAATAACTTGATACTTAAGTCAGTATATCTCTAATGTTTGCTAATATTGTCAAAACAATGATACACACAAGTCCTCTGTCAAAAATGTGCATACAGATTACCTATTTGCACATATAAGTGTCAAATCTGTATAATCTTTACTGAAGAGCTGATTTTAAGAAGCTGTGGGCAGACTATGGAACACATCCTTAATCAAGTATCATACCACGATTGATGCTTAAAAATAAGCCCCCAAGCCAACGCCAGGTGGACTGCCCAGAAGCCAACAGATTATCAACATTGAGACTCTTGTTCAAAATATAAAGACATTTATGCACGGAACTAAACGAGTCAAAGTGGAGAACTGAAGCTCAGGATCTCCAAAGTCCATGTCCTTAAGACCTATGTCAAACTGCCTACATTTTATTATGGACTGTAGTTACCAAATATATAAAAGCTACACACTCTCCCTGAACCTGGATCCAGGCACCAAGCTTCTGACCGGATCATGTGAGGTATACATCCAGCGTGTTGATCTTTTTCTAGAATGCACATGAATTGTTTGCGAACCCAGAAGAAATGACTGAAGAAAAACCACACACAACACAATAGATACGTATGTGACCACCCCCACCCCCACCCCCGCCCACCCGCCCACATTCATTTATGGTTCTTTCTGCTCAGACATTAGCACCGAGACAGGATGTGGGAGCAGATGGCCTTTATCTGGGAGGGTATTCCAGGAAGCCCACGTGAGAAGTGAATACACTGAGACAAAGCAGGGAGAAAATCTAGTGAACACATTATTGCCGTAGGCCACCAAGGTTAACACCTCTGAGGAACCGAGTGGAACGTACCTGAGAACTGCCCCACAGAAGGATGGAGATGTTGGGATATTGACCCACCAAATCCCATCTTTTGCTGCTTGCGAGTTCTTCCCGGGGGCAGTAAAACCCCAGCACTTCCAGGCTGAGGAGGTCTGAGCAAAGCGCCCCAGAGGCATGGAAACCAAGACCCAGGGACACGGGGAATGGGGAGCTACCAGCATTTACAGAAACGCAAACCTGGGCGCACTGAGGTGAGCTGGGGCAGCAACAGTAACCCCTTCACAAGTACCAGCATCACAAAATCACTGTCTATTCAGCAGGGCTGTCTTTCTAAAGCACCAATAAACCATCGCAGCCACTGGGCAGCAAAGGTAAAGCCTTTCTGAATCTGCTTTCCTCATCTCCCTCTTCTCTCTTGGACCCGCCCTCAACATCTGACTGTCAGGTCCCACATGGACTCTCTACAGGGGCCCTGAGATGCTCATTGCATTTTTGCCCCAGAAGCCAGTAGAGCAGGTGGGGAGCTAGGGCAGGTAGAGTGTGTTCCTACTGCTCCTCCTAATTCTGCTTTCACTCTTGACTCAGTGGCCGTCACTGTCTTCTCCGGACCCCCACCTGGCTGAATACTGGGTTAGAAGAGGTTGGTCTCAGTCCACGAAGTGCCGTTATATGCATGGTTCTCTGCAATGCCTCTCAAGGTGAGGCTTTCTTTGGATTCTTGCCTTCCTATTTGGATCCTAACCTATGCCATCCTGAAAGGAAGCCTGCCCCTTGGCCACACATTCAAAGCATCAGAGACTTAATTTTTTCTAATAGTCTCAAAAGTAAGGTTCCTGTATCTCAAGATGCATTGGCAAGAGCGGACAAAAAGTAGTAGACTTTCTGTTTGTATTTATTTTACTGGATTCATATAACATATCTATCCTTTTATGTTTTAGGTCATACAGATCCACATACAGTTTTTAAATATACACATATTGAGAATCTGATGAAAGCTTCTTGTTTCTTTTTAACTAATGAGGTGCACCATCGACAAAGTCTGAAGGCCCTGCTCTGAGAGACTGCAACTGTTGTCACATGGCCACGTGCTCAGTGACCTCTGTCAAAGAGCAGTTCTTCAGAGGAGCTTCTACGTGGCTGTTACCAATCGTCCCGAGGAGCCCCCAGGTTTGCAAACCCCATGGCCTCATGGTGACACTGTCTAGGCCAGATGATTCGGGGCATTCCCTCTGAGAGTTTGATTTATTCAGCCCCAAAATTTGCTCTGAGGGTTTGGTTAATAAAAACGGTCTTTGAGGAAGGGATGCAGAATGAGGCTTTCTCAATCGCTCCATAATACATGACCATCTACAATAATGATTCCAAATCATAATTTCTGGGAAACACCATACTTATGTTCTTGGCCTCAACCTCAACAGTCTGGTTGCCTACTAGGTTGACTGACTTCACAACACTTTTAATTCTGTTGAACGGATTGTCTTTTCATTACGTTCTGTCTGCTCAATAATTCTGTAAGCACCTTCCAAGCAGAGCCTTGCTGTCCACTTCCTTTAACCTTGGGAGAACATCTCACAGACTACTATGGTTAAAAATGACATTAAATTAATTGTTGAAATAATGCACTATGAATGGATTTACTTTCAGGTTCTGAAGGGGTTTTGAAACAGATCAGTGGCCAAATCTTGATGCTATCCCGGGCAGCCTGGAGTGCAAAGCTGAAGAGAGCAGTGACAAATCTAAGACCCCAAGAGCACCCTGTCTTAGTCAATAACCTACATAACACCTTTGGGACTTATAAATGCCATCATCTCTTACCAACTCTTCCAGGTTGTTCATTATTGCTTCTACTCAGAGGAGGAAAAAAATAGCTTACTTCAGTAGAGTGCTTTACCATTTACAGGACAAATTCAAATTATCCATTAAGCCCACACCCAAATCCTATAAAAACAGATCATTGTTATCACCCCCATTTCATATAAGAGGAGAATGAGGCTCAGAGAAATGAATGCTTTGCTCAAGGGCATTCAGATGACAAGGGACAAGTCCAGGGAACATGAACTCTACTTTTTTGACTTCGAAGCCACAACAGGGTTTTATCTTACTGATGTGTGTATCTTACCCGGGTCTCTGTGTGTGTGTGTGTGTGTGTGCGCGTGTGTGTGGTTTATTTGACTGTTTTCCTGGCACTACAGATACAGAATACTGTTGTTTCATGCAAGGTTAGAACAGCGTATCTTGATTACATTTTTGATACTAGTGTTTGAAGATACTTGTATTCTGTTGATGTTTCCTGGTCACAGAACAGAACTCACAGCCTTCTTTGTAAGAAGTGATTCACTTAGAACCTACTTTATTATAAATACAGCATAAATTCTTTTTCTCTCATTGGGGTATCTTGGATCCAGAATGAGCCTCATTTCAGAGGAAGAGTTCAGTATCATAAAGGAATGATCTACCTAGGACTATAAAAGAGAAAGTGGAGATCTGAGGCTAACTGCTGGATAAATCTGCTCCATAACCATCCCAGCAAACACAAATTACACCACCTACCTGAAACTGTCATTGCCTTTTTATTGAGGCTGGAGCTAACGATTCTGTTTGGTTTAAACTTTTCTATAAAGAAATAGTTTGAGCCCAATTTTAATATCAGAAGCCAGGACTTCAGTGGGGCTCCACTTTCTGATGCCAATCGAATGCCAGTCTATTTCATGTTGTAGAAGCAGTAATTTATGAGTTATCCTTAGAACATTTGGTCCAGTGTCTCAACCACAGACATGAAGGGCCCACCACAATTCTACATTCTAGATGAAAAACACTGCAGCAAGAACACGAACGCAAACCACATGTTTGTTCAAGATTACCAGTGATTTAAATTGCTTTGCAGAAAAATAAGGAAACAAAAATACAAGACTCAAAAAAAAAACCAGTTTTGTTAGGGTTGCCAAAGACATTTCTGTTTCATTTCATTTATAGTTTGTCAAGAAAAAAAAATCAATGATCTTGTCTTCTTTTCCTTCAACATCAGAAATTGGGTGTCTGATTTTGAAAGGCAGGGTATGTGGTTTCCCTGATTAGTTCTTGCCATTTGGAGACCGAAGAGACACAACTCATGTTCTGTGAACGGGCAGCCCTGAAATATGTTACCAGTATATGAGGAAACAAGAGCTTATCAGCAGGTAAGTGCATTTTATGAGCTGAGTGAAACAGAGTACGGAAGTTGAACGCAGATGATGATGGAATAGAGGATGGATTTGGGAGTTCCATGTTTCTCGGAACAGCCAGCCTGTGGAGATATTAACACTCCTGAACCATACTAATGATAAAAAGGACAAGGCTCTGGACCTGACATCACTTAGATGGCCTAAGAAAGAATTCTCCTTCAACCTAGGCTGCTGAATTGAATCTACCTGAGAAAAACAGAAAGTGAGTTAACTTATCTTTTACTTGCTATTTTTTTAATTGCAGCTTTTGTTTCTCAGGCTTTCTCATTTTCATGGTTGGAATACAATTAAATTCTTGTAGACAGATGGGCTTTAGTCATGCTAATTACCATGGTGACCAATTAACTCAGCTGCTGTTTAGAACAGAGAAGACTGCATAAACAGCAACCTGGACATTGCGTCCTTTAGAAGACGGTTGTGGAAACATCACCTGTCATGCATATAATTCACAGAATATCCAAATGACCATGCAGTTGTGGTCCAATGGCTTCCTTAGTAATTTGATATCTTTTCCATGTACCTCTGCCCTATCAGGAAACATACATCCACTCAGTGTGACTCAGAGTGTCACCATAAGTGAAGTGACTTGCCATATAACTAGCCTTTGGGACGGCATGACTGGCGGCTGGAGGGATCATCAGATCCAGCCTATTTGGGCAGACTGTGTGCTAGGTCTGTACCCTGCGTCATGTATCTCGTATGTCAGAAGTGAATCTATGTGAACAATGCAAAAAACTGGTCACTTTTAGAAAGTCTTGCATTGTATTATGTGCGTGGTACCATCAACACCTTTAAAATTAAAATATGATCTCCATTAATCATATACATTCATATTAAAAGTGTGTACAAGGAGTTTCAGAAATTTATGATGCATCTTCTATACATTCCCAATAAAATATCTCCACAGGCTGGAGAGGAACACGAGCTGAGATTGACAGGCCATGCAACACCAAAGTCTTGAAGGAATCGTCACTAACTGTAAAGCAGATGAAGGTGATCTGAGAGAAAGGCCTAGACAGATTTCAATCCGGGCCCTTTTTAAGAAGGCTAGACTATTATCCCCTCCCTGCCCTAGTCCTACCATCCTACTGCATCCATTTGGTAATAACACCTACACGGGAAGAAAATAAACAGTAAATTGTATATGTGTGTGTGAGAGGAGAAAGGAATCAAGTCCGTGGTATGATGCTTCAAGAAAAGGACTGTTGCTACAACTCAGGTAAAATTTAATTCGCTGTGCGAAATCATACGTCCAGGCTGAACTCAATGGCACTTTGACCAGTGAGTTTTCAGCAAAGTCCTATCCACTCCCTGTACCCCCCCATCCAAGCAAGTCACCTTATCTCCTCTAAGCAAGCACAGAATTTTATTTACACATCTATCATGACTCCTGCTATTTCTATTGCATGAAATAACTCCAAGTGCATGAGTCTTCTCTGGCCTCCATATCTTCTTCTTTGGAGGAAAGTGACTTCCATTCATGTTTCTGTCCTCAAAGCCTCCAGGCCACTGACTTGCTCATAGGAATTGGTCATTAAATATTTACTATAAGAAATTACTAACATATTTCTGAGCTCATCTTCAAATGGTAGAAACTAAACAAATCTGTAACTTTCCAAATATACATAATTTTTGGGTAACTAATTGGACCAAGCCGAGACACTTCCACTGGTTTCCCACTAGGACTGACTTTACAGGAAGGACCAAGCAGAAAAGTACAAAAAACACAAGTAAATTAGAACTATTAAAGTGTACCTAAACTTATAAATAGATGTCACTGGCATTTCTAAACTATAGTGACCGTTTTTGAGTTGAGTTGACTACAAGTCACTATAAAAGAGTAAACAGTAAAAAAGGGTTTGAATGATTTTCCTCAATCACAGTTGAATTCAAAACATAAGACCCTATTATCATTCTTTTTTTCTCCTCCTTTTTCAGTTTTATTAGGTGGAATTATTACAGTTTGACTACACACACACATTATACTGCATGTAAATACATATACACCGTATACTGCCCACTTTTTTTTCCAGTTTACAGATATGTACTAATTATTAGATTAGATCTTTAGCATTTTAAGCTTACATAGTCATGAAAGGAATAAAGCCAACTACAAAATAAGAATCAACAGAATGCCGTAATCCAACCATAAAGGACAGTCAGATGTGCTTATACATATTCAAGAAATCAAAATAATAATTAGTTCGTGTCCCCATTATTAGTTATTATTTCTTAGATTCCTCATATAAATGATGTCAAATGGTATTTTTCTTTCTCTTTCCAGCCCACTTCACTTAGAATGACAATCTGCAGGTCCATCCATATTGCTGCAAATGGCATTATTTTATTCTTTTTTATGGCTGAGTAGTGTTCCATTGTGTACATTACCACATCTTCTTTATCCAGTCATCTGTTGATGGACATTTGGGTTGTTTCCATGTCTTGGCTATTGTAAATAGTGCTGCTATGAACATTTGGGTGCATGTGTCTTTTTGAATTTTATTTTTCTCCAGATATTTGCCTAGGAGTGGATTGCTGGATCACATGGTAAGTCTATTTTCAGTTTTTTAAGAAACCGCCATACTGTCCTCCATAGTGGCTGCACCAAACTGCATTCCACCAACAGTGTAGGAGGGTCCCCTTTTATCCACACACTCTCCAGCATTTATCATTTGTGGACTTTTGAATGATGGCCATTCTGGCTGGTGTGAGGTGATACCTCACTATAGTTTTGATCTGCATTTCTCTGACAATTAGCGATGCTGAGCATTTTATCATGTGCCTATTAGCCACTTGTATGTCTTCACTGGAGAATTGCTTGTTTAGATCTTCTGCCCATTTTTGGATTGGGTTGCTTGTTTCTTTGATATTAAGGTGTATAAGCTGTTTGTGTATTTTGGAAATTAGTCCCTTGTCAGTCACATCATTTGCAAATATTTTCTCCCATTCTGTAGGTTGTCTTTTCATTTTGTTGATGGTATCCTTAGCGGTGCAAAAGCTTTTAAGTTTAATTAGATCCCATTTATTTTTGCTTTTATTTCCAGCACTTCAGAAGCTGGTTCAAAAAATATATTGCTGTAATCCTATTATTATTCTTAATACTATTTTGTGTTATGTGGTTATTCTCCCCACAGCAAGAATAGGAAAATGAAAACATCCCTTATCTATGGTACACTGAGAGTTAAAAAACAAGCAGCTATCAGCCTACAAGGTCATAAATTATTTTTATCCTGTTTTTCATTTGTTACACTATATTTAATCTATAAATGTCTCTCTCACAAATTATAAGTCATCTTCAACCTTTCAATAAACAAGTGTGCACCTCACAGATCAGAAGGCTTTTTATATTCTTAAGACACTGGAAGGGACCACAAAGCACAAAATCACAGCAGCAGACTTTCTTAAAGATGAATAAACACACACACACACGTATATTTAGATTTGGAAAGTACATATTTGGAAAACACTGAAACTTATCAAGATATTGTATCGTTCTTAACATGCAAAATATAACTTAAAATGCATCTTTTTTCCTATTAAATGCTAAAACAATAATCCATAAAATAAAGTACTAAATAAAGGCATGATAAAAATGCTCCCTGCTGGAAAGTACATTCTTTCAAATGCATTCTCAGAGTAACTGAAAACATGTCCTGACTGTGCACTTACACTGTCTCTCCAGGCATGTGTGCGCACGCGCACGTGTGCACCCATGTGTGGGTCTTCTGACCAGATTACCTACTTTTCTTTCAATGAAGAAAAACCACTAGCTGAGTTCTCATCAGGCTGATACAGACTCAATTCTCAGGTCTTGTAAGTTTCTTCAATTACATATGTACATATTTATTTAAGAGGTCTTATCATGGGCTTTAAGCGTCAAAGATAAGCAATACTAAATCTTTTTGTATAGAGGAAACCTCCAAACAAACTAATAGAAGCTCGAACTTCCATTAGAGTATTTTAATGTGTCTTAAATAATTAACTGTCTGAAAAAATAAATGTTATTCATTAGTGAGAATTCTGATTCAACATACTGTACTGCAAAAAGAAAAACAGTGAAAAAATTAGGTGTTTAACCTATGTGAATAAAGCTTTAAAAATTCTGTATCTTCCCCTCAATTGCACTGAAAATCTGAAGTGATAATTTAAATGCTTAATAAGCCTCAGTTACACTTTAAAGTGATACCAGGCATGTGTTTAAAGGAAGGAATCAAAATACAGCAAGTTAATATATTTGCTTAATGTCGTTTAATTATTGTATATGCTACATAATAACATTTATGCAGCCCTATTGTTTTTTTTTTTTCCACATTAAGTTTTTATAAAGAAGCCAATTATAAAAAGTAGCATTGTGGATTTACTGCAAGAAATAACTTTGGGGTTATTTACTCGGCCAGGATGAAATCAGTGTCATCTTTTCTATTTTCTGGGTATTTAGACTTTACAATGAGAACTGATATTTCTGAGCGATAGCCCTGAGACCTTGCAGGAGTCTTACTTATCAAAGAAAAGATTCAATTATGTTCCTAACATTGTACTTGCCAGGGAAGAAAAGTAAGGGAACATACTTCACAAACCTCCTGAAGGAAAGCTGCAGTAACCTTCAGTTACCCAGATTCACACACCTAGATAATTCAGGTCTCCCATTTCTAAGTGATCTGTGCAATAAGGATTTATGGTACAAGACCATTTTACATGGTGGATTATTTTGATCTACTCCCAATGATCCCCAAGTTTATTACAGAATCAGAAGAGGCTTTTAATTAAAATTTTCAGGTAAGAGAATTACACATGTGGTATTTGAATCACCAGGAATGCTGAGTAAAATGAAAGAATCCAGCAATAACTGAAGGACTAAACACCCCCAGGAGGCTGGGTTTATCTTTTCAGACTCCAGGCTGCTTTGCAACAGAGGTTTACGGGCTGGATGGGTGGCTGGACTGGAGAATCTGAAGGCTGCCCACCAATCCTGACATCCTGGGATCTGTGGAATGATGACAGTTAACTGGCCAGACCTTGAGCCTCTCTGCTTTCCATTGTGCGTTCTCAGTACAGGGTGAAATAGTAAAAAGCACACAAATGCAAAATGCCACCAAAAGTAAAGAATCACAACAAGATCCTAAAACATACTGCATAAAACTCAATTATGTTCAGTATCAAGGCATTGATGAAAAAGGATGTTAGCTGCTTTGTGAATCCTGAATTCTTGCTTGCTCCCCTCTACCCCTCCACAAAAAAAAAAAAAAAAAAATCTTGTTCTACAAAGATGATTTTATCCACTGTTTTTCAAAAAAAAAAAACAAAACCCAAACCCTAGTGTTATCTCCCTGACTTACTAAGATTTGAAGAACCACTGTCCAAAGCTGGTTGGGGTCGGGTGGAAGGAACACCAACGTTCCCAGCTGCTCCTTAGCAGAGTAATTTGCATACGACAGGCCTTACATTACAGTTATTCCCAAACTCAGGAGAAACCATCAAGTGAAAGATAGTTCTAAATAATTCACAATCTTCCTGTAGAAACAGGTAAGGTTTTCCCCCCTTAATTTTTTTTTTTTTTTTTTTTACAAAATTCTCCTTATCATGAAGTGCTGCCTTTCTAGTTAAAGATTCCAAGCCACGCCGTCTTCTCTGCCTTAGTTCTCCACTCTGGCCACCCCCACGCAGCTGACTTCTCTCTCTAACACTTTCAGGGAGGCTTCCCTGCCCAACAGCCCTCTCCATATTCTGTATCTGTTCTGCAGATACGACTAATTTCTCCCACGTTCTGCCAGCTTCGGTGGTACTTTCTTAACCTTCCAATTTGTGTGTGTATGTGCATCCTCTGTTTTAGACTGTGAGCTCCTTTAAGGACAAAGCCTGTATTTCCCATTATTCACGTGTATCCCCGAAACTTAGCTCGAGCTTCACACACACTGGGCAGTCAGTCAGCATTTCCAGGGTAAATGAATACGAGTATGAAACACTATGATAATCAGAGCAATAACTGAGATACTGTTTTCCCTCTGAGACAGACACATGAGAACCAGGAGCCCCCAAAGGAATTCTTCAGGCTGATGCAAGATCCTTCTCTACGTACTGATGCAGGACTTCTGACAAAATCTGAAATAAGGAGAGGGGACGAGGCAGAAGATGTTGACTATCTTTTGGGTCATAAGAAGAACATACATGGGAAGACGAAGCTAAGAAAGCTTGAGCGCTTTACAGGACAAAACACACTGTGATATAAAACAAGGCAAAGCAAAACAAGACGGGCACTCCAGGATGTCTACCTCATCTCCATTTGCCCTGAAGGACCACTTTCCACTTTACCCTTGTCCTGTGAGCCTCCACTCTGGTAAGGGGTGGGGGCTGTGCCCTAGGGTCAGGGAGGGAGGCATATCGGCCTCCAGTGTGGCACTCACCATGCACTTCACTACAGGACTGATGCCCAGCTGGTCCTCTCACTCACCCATCCAAGGTAATCGCCTATTTCCAACCAGTCTCCGGTCTTAGGGACCCTCCGTGGCTTGTTCTGCACTCCCCACATCCAGTGGGAAAAAAAATCCTGTCCATTCTAGTCAAGAAACACTATTCCCCACTGCTTCGTAGGTTTTCATTTTCTCGCAACAGCTCCCTCTTTGAGCCACTGAGAGAGCCTGTACCTGACCCTTCTGTTACCTCACACATCTTCCGTATGTTGCAAGAAACCTCTTTCTTAAATCAGTTAAACAAAACAAACATCACAAGGACCTGCTTCAGATCTTTCCCGTTTCCTTCCCTCTTTCTTTTTTTCTCTTTTCTCTCTCCTCTTGATGATTCTTGATGATTGATAATATTTAAATTCCTTGGGTTCATCTACAAACTCCCTATAAATTGGCTCCAATCATTTTTCTCCAGCTTCACATCCTGCCACTCAAACTCATAGGCAAGTTTCTCCTATTACATTTACTGTCTGACATTTCTCTGGACATAATAGGACTTGTCACGAATTCTTTATTTGCACATACAAGTAATTCTTTTTTGTCAGGAGTGACCCTCACCACTTTTCACATGGAACACCCTCAGCCTTCAGCATCACCTGTCTCCTCCCTAAAGACACGTCCTCTGTCCTGTCGGATCTCCCAGTGTGCTGAACACGTCTTTGCAAAAGTGCTTACCTCCAGCTTCGTGATTTCCCCATTTTCCATCAGTCCCTCCCCGGCGTGCGAGATCCAGGTCTGACCTCTCTCTTATACTAAGCACACAGCCTGACACTTGCCCTGTAGGAAACAAGCACTCACTGTTTGCGGGATAAGTAAAAGCACACGGCATCCAATTCTCAAAGGAACAAAATGAATGTTAGTATGTTGTTCAGTTAGAGCGGAAACGATCTTTTTCAGACCATGGGTTAAACAGGCTTCGGGGGGCCAGCCTTGGAACCCAATGGGGGCTCGAGGGACTTTGTTCCTATGGCGACGGACATTCTCAGCTCCGAGCAGCGCACGCACCAGTGGACTCTGGAACACGACGCGCGCCCTCAAGGTTCCAAGAGGCCGAGCAGCGGGCACCGAGCCTGGCAGGCGGCCCCCAGCCCGGTGCGTGGCTGTGCCTCTCTGAGAGGTGAATGCACCTAAAAGAAGACACCCAGTCGTGAGGAGCAGCCGAGCCACCAGCGGGGACCAGCTGCAGGCCGCCAGCGCGCAGCCCAATGCCCTCCACCCACCCGGCCCGGCGGGGCCCGTGCCATGCTGCTCACTGTGTACTGTGTGCGCAGGGACCTCTCCGAGGCCACCTTCTCCCTCCAGGTCAGCCCCGACTTCGAGCTCCACAACTTCCGTGCCCTCTGTGAGCTCGAGTCTGGCATCCCCGCCGAGGAGCTCCAGGTCATCTACATGGAGCGGCTCCTCACCGACGGTCACTGCTCCCTGGGCTCCTACGGCCTCAAAGACGGCGACATGGTGGTTCTACTGCAGAAGGAGGACGCGGGGCGGACCGCCAGCCTGCCTCAAACGGACTTCCCCGGCACCGCCGTGCCGGGCACGTCCAGCCCCCGGCACCAGCATCACCAGCACCAGCACCAGCACCAGCGCGCAAAGCCGGCGCAGCGGGCCCGCGGCCTGGGCTCCGGCGGGAAGGCGACGTCGGCGCAGGGGCTGGACAGCCCGGCCCTGATCCGAAGCATGCTCCTCTCCAACCCGCACGACCTGTCCCTGCTGAAGGAGCGCAACCCCACCTTGGCCGAAGCCCTGCTCAGCGGAAACCTGGAGACCTTTTCTCAGGTCCTGATGGAGCAGCAGAGGGAACGGGCGCTGAGAGAGCAAGAGCGACTTCGCCTCTATTCTGCCGACCCATTCGATTTGGAAGCTCAGGCCAAAATAGAGGAAGAAATCCGGCAGCAGAACATCGAGGAAAACATGAACATAGCGATGGAAGCGGCTCCGGAGAGCTTCGGACAGGTGGCCATGCTCTACATCAGCTGCAAAGTGAACGGACATCCTCTGAAGGCCTTCGTGGACTCGGGCGCCCAGATGACCATCATGAGCCAAGCTTGTGCGGAGAGATGTAACATAATGCGGCTCGTGGACCGACGATGGGCCGGCATTGCTAAAGGCGTGGGCACGCAGAGGATCATCGGCCGGGTTCATCTGGCTCAGATCCAGATCGAAGGCGATTTCTTACAGTGCTCTTTCTCTATACTGGAGGAGCAGCCCATGGACATGCTTCTGGGGCTCGACATGCTCAGGACACATCAGTGTTCCATCGACCTGAAGAAAAACGTGCTGGTGATCGGCACCACTGGCACACAGACTTACTTTCTTCCCGAGGGCGAGCTACCTCCCTTTACGAAGCTGGTAAGTGGAACTGGGCGAGAAGAGTCTTCAGACAAGGAAGCAGCGGACACTAAGAAACACTCAGCCATGGATTCAGGACGAAGAAAGCGTTGAGACAGGTTATATATGCCACCACCTTGAGGGAGTCTCGGGTTTCAGGAAATTATAAGGCATGAGCTCACTGGCAATGTAATCATTAAAAACATCAGTACCAAGTGAACCTGGCCTTGGCACTAAGTTCTCAGAGCCGTCACTGCGTGAATTGTGATGGCTTGTTCTTGGCCCCTCCGTGTCCCTTACCCAAAACCCACTGAACCTTGCCCTGGGAAGGCTCCCCAAGTGATTTCCAAATAACCCACGAAAGGAAAACCAGCCTCTTTAGACACACTGTCCTATGAGGTTAGAGGGTGGTTTGTCCAAACCTGTGGCTGTTTTGCAGAATTCCCTGGGAAAAAAGCCACTGCGACAGATGCTGCAATGCACCCACACAGAATTATTTTAAATCAGCACTAGCAATTTCAGAGAAATGTGTTTACTTGCACAGATTCTGTTTTCTTTAGTAAAGGTATTAGCAATGCTTGGTCAATCACATTCTTGCCTTGATTAATACTGACAAATGTCTGTTTTGGACAGAATAAGGGCCAGTTTCCTCAGATTTTACATCTTCCCTTCTTCTGGACTCCCCTGAAGTCACGCTCACTGTAATCCACTCCTAAAAAGACTCTTTCTGCCATACTTGAGGAAGTTGATTTTATTTCTTCTAGGGTGTCCTAAAATAATTTCCTCTCTTCTCTCCATTCATAGAATCTCTGGTTGTAAAAGAAAAGCAATCAAGTAGATTTATTTTATTATTTTTTCTAATATCATGCTTCTTGGGAGCCTAGTGGTTGTACTGGAGCAGGACTGGGAGGTAAAGGCAGGCAGTAGTCCAGGTCCCCAAATAGTCTTTCTGGTCCTGCTTTCTGTATTAAGCTGCTGCATAAATATTGCTTGAACAAAGGGTTTCAATTTTAAAATAACATCTGAAGAATTCGGGAGGAGATCTCTAAGGCCTCATTCAGTGCTATGGTCCATGCTGACAAAGCTTACTCTCCATCACTTCTGATAGTGAGAAATGCAAGGTCCCAGACTTAATTACAATCTTGTGGCTACAACACCTGAGAAAAGGTTCTGCTGCCTGAGGCCGTCAGACTCAGAGAAAATGTTTCAGGGCAGTAATCCATCAAGACTAGTGCTAGAACACTGGATTTAAAGTAAAAAAAAAAAAAAAAAAAAAAAAGTATGTTCTGATTTTAGCTCTGTGTTAGTCAGGCAAGCCAGTTCATCTACAGTACAACTCAGATTTCTCCGAAAGCTGTTTCGAAGGGGAGGGCCATTTTCAGGAACTAAGATGACATTATGAACTAGGATGTCCTTTATCTGTTTTCCCAACAGGATCTAAAGCCACCCAAAGCATTCCCAAAAACTACGGGAAAAAAAAAAAATCCTCCCGTCTCATTACCATATGCCTTTCTTGGTCTGCTTCTAGGTTAAGACTTGACATTCTGTTTCTATAGAGTCACCCCCCACCCCATACCAGCCATCATCGGTTCACCTCCCGGTATTTCTTCCGTATTAGGTGTTCCTAGGCTCATATTATTTCCCCAGCTTGGTCTATATTTGCACCGAGGCTTACATCCAGTAGAGCTGCTTAAAGTGACCAATGGCAGACTTCTTTTCTTCTACTGTTTCCAGGGGACAAAAGTAATTGACAAAATGAAGGAAGAAATTCAGAGTAAAGCCAGGGATAAGCAATTAAATGCCTGCAAAAGATGGGAACTGGCCTGATAAATGCATGGATTCCTTCACAAATGAAAATAAACAAACTCCTCAGTATTTTTTGCTGGACTCAGCTTTCAGGGCCATTTATGCCAAAAAAAAAAAAAAAATCTCATTTGCATATGTCACATGGGGCATCTCAACTAAAGGTTCAGTATATGGTGTATCAGGATACTTAATCCGTAACAGCCAGCCAAAAATCACCAAACCTTTAAATGGACACTTTATATCACTTCAAATTTGACCACACTCACTCTCACTTCTCAGGAACATCACTTCTAACGTAGCTATGATATTTCAGGACTAGTCTCGGTTATAATTCTTTATTTCTTATTTTGAGTTGAACTCTGTTATTCCATAACTTCCAATAAGTTGGTCTCCATTCTTCCTTTTGTTATGAATACATTTAATTTCTCTGGCATGAGACAATCCTTCTATTATATGAAATCAATGTCACCTAACATAGTCTCTTTTGCAGACTTTCACCAGATTCTTTAACTGTTCCTCACTGGATAAGTCTGGACTCAGCTAAAAATTCCTGTCACGTTCCTTTGGACACATTCCAGCTTCTAAAAATATTACTTAAGTGAGTGGATTGGTAAATGAAACATACTTTTATTGAACTGAAAAGCAGTGATCTCAAAGAAAAATCAATAAGCAGTGTGAATTAATTAAGCAATGAAAAAATTCTTTAAGTATTATGAAATGTTAGATTATTTTCTAGTTTAGTTCTTTAAAAAGTTATATTTTATTATTTTAAAATATTTTAGACATGTTCCACTAATTGTACCCAAGGTATCCTGATCCAAAATTTTAAAAATATTGACTGACCTACCGGATCCTGATTCAAGTCTTTCTGATTTAAAATGCCACATTTTTTCTAATACATAACCTTCTTTGCCTGATACATTTCAACTCTAGATGCTGGCGCAAAACTGTTACAAAGTTATTTTATGGAGACTACCAAAACATTACCAGTTAAAATGGCATCAGAGTAGCAGTAATCAAAATAGACTCTACAATTATTTATTGAACACAAACGATTTCATAAGCACCGAGTCAGGCTTTTATAAGCATAAAAATGAATAAGGTACAGTTCCAGACCTCAGGATAATTACAACCTGGTAGGGGCAGGAGAAAGTCTTATAACCAACTAAGAACAAACCAGGGAGACATGCAATCAGTACTGTGTTGGTGCAAATGAAGAAATTAATTTTAATCAGGGGGTTATTTTTAAAATAAATAAGCAAGCCAGTAAAATGTACTTTCAATATGTCTAAAATGACCATCATTGATGCTAGGAAACAAACAAACAAAAACAGCACAGCACACTCTGCTCCTAAAGTTCAAGTTGCTAATATACACACAACTTACAAGTATCTACTCTCGGGAATTCACTACCTGGAAAACGACGAACAACTTTTCATTTTCTTTCTTCCTATTAGAAATCACGATAAAATAGACCACGTGATGAAACAGACCTCACCTGTTTAAAATAACAAACCATTTTAAAATTCCATTAAACCCTTGGTTTCACCAATGATCATTTAGATACCCATCTCACCTAAAAGAAAATCACTGTTGTTAATAAGCATGCATTTGAAGGTTGCAGCAACGCATTCTGCCACAGTTAAACTGGAAGACGGATAACATCTGAGATTAGCAGAGCTTTCATACAATCTTAACTTCTTTCTTAAAATATTGGTTCAAGATTTCTCTTGCTTCTAGAAGAAAATCCACTCCCCTCAAAGAAAAAGGCAAATCGATATTTTGTACGACTTCATCTTAGCTGCAAGTACTAAATGTTGCCTTTTTACGAGAACATTGTACTTCTTTCGGAGGGTCATTTGCTGACATCCAACATTCCATAAAGAAACACTTGAGTAAATGATGAGTCATCTGGGATTCACACCAGTTAACTGTTGATGAAGATATTAATCGATGCTAACATGTTATATAGTTATTCTTTGAGGTGAACAAGATCCTGGAAAGTCAAGGAAGAGGAACAAAGCTAAAGAGAAGTGAAGGAGGAAGAGGGGAAAGAACTACAGAATTCTGGGTTGCTTTTAACCAATTCTCTCTCGGCGGAAGGAGTGTTTCATCAAGTGGGTGGGGACTGGGCTGAGATGAAGGACTGGCTTCCCTTCCACGATACTTCATCCATCACTGGCAAGTTATGTAAAAGTGAAAACACTTCTAATGAGTAAGGTTTATTTTAAAAACATCACTAGAAAAATTACAAAGTAAATTCCTCCTATGTTGAAGTCCATAGAAGGCAACATGGGGGTTGTGGTCCAGATAAGAGTGAAGCGTGCATTTTCCTACTGTTAATTGATACACTGCAGCTGTCTCCAATTAAAATAGATGACAGTGACCAATTTAAGCCTATTCTAGGTTAAATCATCGCTTAAATACATCAAATTCTTATCCTACAACATCAATCACCATTCTAAAATCTTACTCTGCTGTCACTTTACTATAAGGACCCCTTGAGACAAAGAAAAATCAGTTTAAAATTACATTAATTCACATGTTCCCCTTTTCAAACTCATGTCATGTCTAGGGATTCAATTAGTCTATTGGTCAAAATGTATTAGTGTTTTGCATTCACTGATGTCACTAAAAATTCAATTTATTTTTCCATGAGCCTTGTCATTGTCCTATGCCATGATAAGGAAATATAAGTTATAGTCATAGCCTTTAAAAAAGTTTAAAAGTCCCATTAGAGGAACTAGAAAAAGTACAAAATAAATAATTCAGAAATAGTATTTAATTCAGTGCTGAATCATGAAATACATGATATGAGTTCAGGGGAATGAACCCCTGCTCCCCATCTGAGTTGCTAATTGCAATGGAACAGAATCCACTGTGCAAAGTTTTATGGAGCACCTACTGTATGCCAGGCACCATTTTAGAGGGGGGTTTCCTTGATGTGGGAAGAGTCTTCTGGTGCTCAGCTGGTACTCTGAGTGCAGCCAGTTAGGAGAATGTCCCCTCCTCAAGGATGAATCATTCAGGGTCCCTTTGAGATGACCCAACTAAGAGAACTAGAGTTAGCACATGGCTGATTCTCAGGCTAAACTTGAAGGGGAAACTTCTGGTCTCCTTCTGGCCCTGCTCGTGTTTCCTATTATGGGCTTACCCTTGGAGCGCTGTTCAGCAACTGTAAACAAACACTTTGCTTGAAACAGTTTGGGGCTTATACAATGGATGAACAACCAGCAGTACAGGCAGAAGAAATTATCTACCAGAGATGAGTCAGTCTGATGGAACATTTGTCACATATTTAAATTCCAGGGAACCAGAGAACAGGGGAATCTCATGGACAAGATACCAACCCACATGGCAGTTATATAAATATTTTGGCAATTAGAAAGCCTAGAATGGGGTCCAGAATTACCAATAAAAATCTAGTAAGTGCTGGGATTTCTGGAGTGATTATAATCTTGTTCATAATTACAGCTTTAGTCTTTAGCATTTGATGTGAGGCAAACAGTACCTATTTAATAAAGAGAGATTATGTGGATGAATAGGTGGACAAAGTTCCATTGTTATTAATACGTGGACATAGAAGAAGTGTGGCTTTTTATTTGACTGGTTTTTATATAAAAATTTGTAAGGTAAAACTGAATCACATCTATAGAGTAAGATTATCTTTGTGTAATTAGAATAAACATGTTCTGGTTTAAGAGCATGGCTGATATTTATATGTACAGATCTAAGTGTATGTGATTCAAGAAGGAAATCCTTAACATGCTTTTAGTCTGCTGGAGTTGCCAGTTGTCCCACACTAAGAGCAGTTTAACTAGTATTTGCAGTGGCCAAATCACCCTGGTTTGCCTGGGACTTGTCCTCATTTTAAAACTGAGAGCTCAGTGTCCCGGCAACTCCCTCAGTCCCAGGCAATGGCATATGTTTATGCAACTGAAAAAAACAAAATGAGTAGAAACTGACCTCAGAATTCAGGGGCATCATATAATCAAAATAGCTATGTAAATTATCTATGAATTTAGATTATCTTGGAGAAGCACTGATAAAACTAAATTATACCTTTTTTTTTTTTTTTTTTTTTTTTTAACAGTTAGATTTAGCCTATCTCCATCCTTACTCTAAGTCTCCGCAAGTAAATCCTAGGTTTGGAGTTTTTAAGGGAGTATCTGAACAAAGGAGCAGGAAAAAACTTCAGTAAGAAATACAAATGATAATAATGTTACCTCCAGGTTTTGTTTAACTATCACAGTGCTATTGAAGGTCCAGATGTAGTGAACAGGATAGAAGGCAGGTCTGTACAATGGGAAGCAGTGAAAGACAAGCAGATTTTGGGTAAAGACTTGTGCTCATAGGCTGCAAATGATGCCTAGAAGCAGCAGCTTTGCTGAGCATCTAGTTGAGGGCCCATGATTCTTCAGTAGAAAGCTACTGAACAGTGCTGGGGGGCTGGGAGGTAAGAAGAAGGAGCATGATGAGATCTGATGCTGCCATGCAGAGGTCGAGAAGGTTCTAAGGAGAAACAGGTCAGCCACTAACATCCAGGGTGCCAAATAATTTGAAGAAAAGCAAAATGGCAAAGTGAGACCTTTACCGTTGCCACCAAAAGGACAATACAACGTGCAACAAGGGCGGCACAAAAAAGCTGACGGCATCAGTGGAACATCAGAAACATGTATAAGGCAACTTTGGTTGTCAGCTGAACCAATGCAATTCAGTGTTTAATGACTTCAATTCAGTGTTTAATGACTTCAATTCAGTGTTTAATGACTTCAATTCAATGTCTAGTAGCTTCCCTTCCTGCCCATATTATCAAGAATTTAGAAATAAACAAGATTAAGAAAAAAATTACATACATAGACTGGAACCAGTGCTTTAAGCTTCGTTCCATCAGAAATAACTGCATAAAGATAAAAGCAACAGATGGGCAGTTAGAGTAAAACAGAAACAGAGATATTCTCTGCTCAAACACCGCCAACTGCCATCACTCAGCCTCCTAGGCAGTAACTGACAGAAAACAATCTCATTGATATTCCATAAGCTAGAGGAGTTTATGTGCCATATGGCTAGGCTTCCACTGTCAAAGCTTTCTTATATAACAATTCTCAAGTGTCTGATCAGAAAATGTCTCCGTTAATACGAGAAACGGAACCAGAGCTTGCTCCTTTTCTTTAAGTGCTCCGTAACTAGGAAGTCTGTTTAAGTTTTATAAAAAATGCAAAAACCTTTCCATGCCATCCACCCAGTCTCAGTGATCCAGGTTAATTAATTTTTTAAAAGCGATTGAGCAAAATTTCCAAAGAACAGTGAGTATACACTACTAAATGCTTTCTTGTTTTGAAAAACCACTGAAACGTATTTCAGGTTGTAGCCAAGTGCTACAAAGGCACGTGTGGGAGTTTCAAGTTGTTTAACATCCGCATTATAAATTTCCATATTTGTGACGTCTAAAAACCTTGGCAGCCAAGTTCACAGAACAGGTTAGTGATTCACATCCTCTAGTTGAGATGCCATGAAGCACAGGTGAAGAGGACGGATTAAATTCTGTTCGTTTATAGTTGGCCACAATGGTGAGTTCACAGCCAAGGTGAGTCTGCTATAATTTTGATAGTGCTGAAGAGGCACTGGCTTACTTTACTCTACCAAGACATAAACGAACAAATGGAGCACACATTTCTGAGAGGACTACAGAGATTTCTGGACTCCATATGGTAATGTCTCATCAGTGCAAAGCTGGCAGGGTTTCTCTTCTAGGAACATTTTCTGAATTATATAGTTGTATTTTAATAACTTTATTAGCTACTCTAAAAAGCACAGGCATTCAAAAGCTCTGTTTCTAGGAGGCCCTGTCTTCATCTTGAGGATAACTTGCTGACCCAGAGGAATCTGACCAACTAGGTAGGTAGAAAAAAACAACTCTAAATAGAACATATTAAGGGACAAATTGCTCGAGAACATTTACAAGATCACAGAAACAGACAGGTCAGGCTAAACACTAGAACTCTGATTCTAAACCTGTCACAGTTATCTTTCTGTTATCTTCCTCCTCAAATGAACAAAACTCATATTTTTAACTAACTGCTCACTGTTCTGACTCTGAGTTCACCTCAAACATTTTATACCTTCTTGTTCTCTCTACAGTGTCCACGGAAGTGGAAACCAGTCTCACTGGCAGGCCACCAAAACCCTACTCACGGCCAGGCAAATGTGTGTGTTTTATAAGTACCCCACGTCACTTTTAGCTCCCGAAAGACTATCATCCTTTGCTGCCGTTCTCAAAGCTACCTTGTTCTCAGGCCACACAAATATAACGTGAAAGTATGCTGACAGGTAAGTCCAACAGGCTGCAAGTTATCCATTTGTTCATTGAATGACTAGTCAAGAGTCCACAATGCTGAGTCCCAGGTGCTGGTATGGCTTTAGGAGTTACAAAAACAGTGGTACCAACAATGACAAAAGAGTTGTCCCCTTGAAGCTTATTTTCCAATGGAGGTTTCAAATGATAATAAAATATAATAATGATGATGCCGTCATTTACATAGCACTTCTTCCATGAGCCATTTCTCTTAGGCACATTATACATTTTAAGCCACTTTATCTTTTTAACCATCTGTAGTTATTAAACAATATCTCCGTTTTAGAGGTTAGGACACTGAGGAAGAGAGAGGTTAAGTCAGTTGTCCATGGTCACAGTAAATGGCTGCATCTAAGAACTTGGGATCCAGAGTTGATGCATTCAACCCCTCTACCGTATTACTTCTCGATAAACGTCTACGATGTCAAGTAGAGAGACATCCTGTGAGTAAGAGTAAAGTATCAGGACGGAACAGAGAGCAATGGAAAAGTGTGTGCAACTTCAGCTAAAATGGACAGAGCAGGGCTTTCCGACGAGACGGTACCTGAGGAGAAGCCTAGATGTCAAGAGAGAGGGACGCTTGGACTCTTGAGAAGATCTGGACAGCCAAGACCAAGGCCGTAAAACAGAAACAAACCAGGAGTGCCAAGGAAGAGCAAAAAGGTCAATGTTTCGGGTGAATGAGGGAATAATCCAGAAAGGGTTCAACACGCAAGGCCTCATAGTCTGAACAAAGGCTCTGGATTTCATTCCAGATGTTGTGGGAAGCCATTTAAGGGGTTTTAAGCAAGAGAAGACATTTGGTTTATTTTTTTATACTTTTCTCTGTTTGCTTTGTTTAAAACAGAAGAGCTCAGGACTTGGCCCTTGAGAAGTCCAGTATCTACGGTCTGAGCAGGGAGACGGGGGGTGGCCAGCAAAGAAGCCTAAGAAAAATTAAGAACATGGGAGGAAAATAAATAAAATCACATCCACGAAGCCAGACGAAGAAAAGGTTTCTTGAAGAAGGGTGTGATCGCTGTGTCCAGGACTGCTGGGAGGTTAGGAAGAGGGCTGGGGACGCGTGACCAGATTTGGAAGGTGGAGGCTGTTGGTTATGGACAAGAGTGACTTTGTGGGCGTGCTGGGTAAAGAAATCTTAGCCTGAGGAGGTTGACCAGTTAGTTGGAGCAGAGCAGGGAGAGCGAGGACTGCCAGTTCTCTTTGGAAAGAGTTCCTCCAGGGAAGCAAAGAAACACCAGAGCAGATGAAGGGGCCAGGAGGGTATTTCCTTTCTAGGAAGGTAACTGAGGATGACCCAGTGGGAGGGAGGAACTAAAGAAGCAAGAGAGAACAAGGGTAGGTCAAGAGGCACAGTCCTTGGAGCCTGTCAGTCATTCTCAGTGAAGTGAGCCAGAAAGAGAAAGAAAAATACCATATGAGATCGCTCATATGTGGAATCTTTTAAAAAAGGACACAAATGAACTTATCTACAAAACAGAAATAGACTCACGGACATAGAGAACAAACTCGTGGTTTCCAGGCGGTTATGGGGGTGGGAAGGGATAAATTGAGAGTTTGAAAGATGGACCTCTCGGGGAGTGGTGGAAATGTTAGCTGTCCTGGTCGTGGTGGTGCTTTACCGGGTGTAGACATCTATCAAAATTCATCAAATTGTACATCTGAAATATGTGTAGTTTACTGAACAGGAACCACACCATAATAAATGTGTTAAAAAAAAAAAAAAAGCACAGCCCTGGCACACGAGGGAAGGACCGGTCCTCAGACAGGAGTGGAGAGTTCACTGCTTGTGATGGGAAGGCAGGGAGAGCACACTGGGGTCAAGGCAGGCAGGCTGGTGGACCTGATGGTGCGAAGATGAACTGCTTCTCCTCTATCTCCTATTTTCCCAGTGAAATGAGAAGCGAGGGCACCAGTTACGGGTAAGATGAAGGAGGGAGTGTTGAAGGATTGAGAAGTAGGGAGAAGGTATGAAATAGTCATTTTAGAGCATAAGCAAGTTGCTCAGCAGGAACCACTGGATAGGGAAGGTGGGCGTTTTAGTTCTCGCAACAATTTTTTTTTTTTATTGAGGTACAGTCAGTTTACAATGTTTTGTCAATTTCTGGTGTACAGCACAATGCTTCAGTCATACATGAACATACATACATTCATTTTCATATTTTTTCACCATAAGCCACTACAAGGTATCAAATATATTTCCCTGTGTTATATAGTATAAACTTGTTTATCTATTTTATACATACCAGTCAGTATCTGCAGATCTCGAATTCCCAGTTTATCCCTTCCCACCCCCCTTCCCCCTGGCAACCACAAGTCTGTATTCTATGTCTGTGAGTCAGTTTCTGTTTTATATATAAGTTCATTCATTTTTTTTTTTTTTTAGATTCCACATATGAGTTACATCATATGGTATTTTTCCTTCTCTTTCTGGCTTACTTCACTTAGAATGACAATCACCAGGTCCATCCATGTTGCTGCAAAAGGCATTATTTTATCATTTTTTATGGCTGAATAGTATTCCATTGTATAAATATATACCAAAGCTTCTTTATCCAGTCATTGGTCAATGGACATTTAGGTTATTTCCATGTCTTGGCTATTGTAAATAGTCTAGCGCCAGTTTTTGCCACTTACTGGACACATACCTTGATGCAAGACACCAAACCTCTCTGGGCCAGAGTTTGCTACTACGTCAAGTGACAAGGTGTGAATGTGCTCCACTCGAGGGCACCCACAAAGGTGTGAGGTGCTTTGGGTTGTCCAAGTGACTCGAGCCATTCAGAACTGTAGGTCCAAGGTGCTCCATGTCCTTTATGGAATAATCCTGTAAGACAAACGCCTGTTCCTCCCAAATCCCCAGCAGTGCTCACCCCTGGTGAGAAAAATGGGTGCAGTGGGTCACACCAGGCACCCTCCCAACTCTAAGACTGTGACTGCAACTAGGTGTTGATGTCAGGGGAGGAAAGCTCCTAGGGATGGATAAACTGCACGCCCATCTAACTCACCACCAACAATCCTCACCCGCATCCCCCCAGAGCCTTTTTGAGACTGAGAATAGGCTGCTAGCCAGACAAAACAAACAGAAGTTGAGCTTGCCCTTGTTACCTCCTCAGGCCTTCAAAGGTACTAATGAACATTGAAACAGTCTACAGATTACAGCCAAGAAAAGAAAGAGCCAGCACAAGGTGATCCAGAAAGGAAAAATCAGCCCTCCATTATTACAGAAACCATTGTCAAGAATGAGCACAGTAATTAAACAGAAATGCTGCCGGCACCAGTGCCCAGTAGTAGCTAAGGAAGTTAGGTACCCAGTATTGCCAGTGTCACAGTAGCATCTCCCTACCGTAAAACAAGAACAAATTACTTTAATTGTATTGACCACAAGGCCCCCAACATGAACTGAGAATTGGTTGACAAGGACAGGGCAATTTTTAGAGGCAATATATCAAACTCTACTCAAAGGACCAGTGGGGTGCCGTAGGCATGGCTGTTAGTGACCTTTCTAGTTGACACCTTCATTAACGATGTGGAAGAGGAAACCCAGCATGTAGATGGATTTACAAAAATGATTCCACCTTGGGAGTTGTTCCAAGTGCAAGCTTCCAACCTCACAGTAACCACTTAAGTGGAAACGAATATAGACTTTCCCGGTAAGATTTAAATTTCAAGGCAGTCAATTATACAGCGAGATAACACAATCAGATACGAAAGATTCCAGGTGAAAATCTTAAAGAGTAGGATGGTGATTCCCATGGGGGGAAAAAAACCAGTGATCACACAGTTTCTCAAATAGTTTTAATGCTGACATTTATTGAATAAAAATGCTTGCCAGATATGACAAACAGTACTGTTTTACCTATAGAATGTAATCAATATAGTAAAAATACATAAGTAGCGAAGTGCTTATCTTTGGATTTTTCAAAAAATTTAAAAAACATTTTTTGGGGGGGAGGTAATTAGGGTTTTTTTTATTTTTGATGGAGGGACAGGGGATTGAACCTGTGACCTCATGCATGCTAAGCACACGCTCTACTACTGAGCCATACCCTTCCTCTTAAAAAACATTTTTAGTACCACCTTTTTTATTGAGGTAAAATTCATTAACAGGAAATTAATTATTTTTAAGAGAATTTAGTGGCAGTTAAGTACAGTCACAATGAGATGCCACCACCACCTCTATCTAGTTCCACAACAATGACACCGTTTCATCGCTCCACAAGGAAAGCTTGCACACGTTCAGCAGTTGCTCTACCTTCTGCCCTCCTCCTCGCCTCTGCCACCAGTGTGTTCTGTCTCTATGGATTTATTCTGGCTATTTCATTTAAATAGAATCATACAATATACAAACTTCTGTGTCCGTTTCTTTCACTTAGCATAATATCTCCACCTTGAAGCGTGTATAGGTACTTGGTTTCTTTCTATGGTTGAAGCCTATGGTTACATTATAATTACAATGTTAATTTCAAAGTATTGTGCGGCCCGACCTCCCAGTTCTGATGCCAACAATAAACAGAACCCAGCAGAAATCCAGCAAGACCTTCCTTAGTCTGATTACTGGAACTCTTTAAGGAAAGAAGAGCTCTTTTGAGCTTATTTTATTAATCTTACCATCAGGAATTTTGCATGAAACTGAAGACTTTACTGCTGGAAAGCCCTTTCTTTACTTCTTAAGTGATATTTAGATCTTTAATAATGAGACATAACAAATATCCATGAATTATTGACCAGCTGGAAGCTTCGGAATTCCCTAGTGGGGCTGTAGCAGGTGCGCGGCAAATGGCTATTGAGTGAATTGCGGTAGGAATCAAAAAGACTATGTGGGGGTTCTTCTTGTTTGTTTATTTGCTTGTTCTTTTCTATCCAACTAGGGCTAACGCAACGTGGCTGACATGAGCAAGCTGAGAGAGTTGTTTCTTTTTCTAGTGTCAATCACATTGATTCTCAAAGTTATCAGGAACCCGCTTCCAAACTGGTAGCCGGATCCACACTGGGCTGGTGGAACAGACTGCTTTTGTATGAAATGCCCTGGGTAGGCTACTGAAAAAATAATCAGAGATCTTTTCTTCTTTCTTTTTTAATCTACATCCCTATCCTGTGGGATCTTCATTCTAACTACATCTAGCACAGAATTTCTATGTTCTATTCACTGTCAGAGGCACAGTAAAGTAATTTATGAGATAGAATGTAGGTCTCAACTGAGATTTTCCATGCAATGATTTTTAACTCATACTTTCCCCATTATTTGGTTTATATACTTACGATTTAATTGAACAAATACTTTCTTATTAAGAAACGAGGAAGAGTGAACTTCTCTTAACAACCTCAGTCCACTGAAGAAAGACAACAACCTAACTTGAGTTCCTAATGATACCTTTAAAGAAAAATATGTGTCCTTTTTGTATTGTAAGAGTTTTCAGAAAGAATACTAAGAAGCTTAGAGTCCATTTATAATGTATAATTTTCCTCCAAGGAGACATTATTTTGTTCTGTCTGTACTTTAGATAGTTAGGCATAAACACTAGGCAAAATAACTGAAACGGAACTCTTCTTTGTGTCTGTCTTTCAAATATCTGCATTTTAAAAGCTGTGATCATTTTATTTACTCAGTTTAAGTGAGATGGTAATTCATTCCTGCAGAAATTTAATAGTTGCCCAAAAGCTTCTAGAATATAATTAGCTTACCATAAAAAATGTTCCAGATCGGTATGCTATTCCTATGGAAATGTGTTAAACGGCTGTAATAGGTATAAATTGAAGATAAAATTAGTTACATCCGTGAATGTAATTGCAGTCATCTATAAAACCAATTGCATACACATAAAAATGAAACTTTTGAACCACATCAGTTATTTGGAATATAGTTTATAATGGAACAAGAAACATACTCAACAGAGCAGGGTTTAGAAATACTTGCCTAACCCAGAAAAATCAAGCCAGATACGGTGCTGAGACACAAAACAACACATGCTCAGTGTAAAATTTGATGAATCTATAAAATTGCTTGGAACAATGTCCCCCTCTTCTGAAGCTTCCAAATTGCAGGGCAGTCTTGGTTATAATGGGATTTTGCCATAGAACAGAGAGAAACAGACCCACATACAGCCAGGGGCAGAGCAGAGACCCTTTAGGGAGGTAGAAGACGTAGGAATTACAGACACAGCAGCAGAGGCCAGCAAAAGAAGCGGCGTGTTGCTTTTCGTGAGGTCAACTTGCTGGAAGCCCACGATGTCCACCACGCCAACACCACCAGGAGGCAGACGGAGTGTCCCCAGAGCTCTGCATCAAACACTGCACAGCCAACACTGCCGTACCTGGATTACACGTTTCCTTCACAGATGGATTTTGACTATTGGGAAAGAAAGACTGGGAAGGAGGAGGAAAGCTTCATGTTTCTGGGAAATAAAGTTCTGGGGAAACGACAGCTGCGCATCTGCACTGCACCCTTCGCAGTCTGGGTGTTCGGTGTCCTCACCCCCACATACACGAATGCCTTCACTGGTGATGCTCTAACTCCTTACTTCTACCTGACGCTGGTCAAAAGTGACGAAATAATCTATTTTCCCCACTAAATATGTGATAAGTTAAAAGAAACAGAGCAACCATAACAAAAAAACAGACCAAAAAAATCTTGAGTGGAAAACACAAAGGTACATATGAAACACGGATAAAAAGCATATACAATCATATTAGAAAGAGATTAAACACAGGGGCAATGAGGTATCACTGGTAACATCAGACTGGCAAAGTTAGACACTGAGAGTAGGAAGGGAGCGACAAGTTTAAGACACAGGAGAGGGGAAGGTAGTGACAGCAAATGTAGAGAATGTCTGCTAACTGTTTTTAGTCCAGGGGAGGAGCAACAGAGCGCTTCCAGAGGACAATGCAAGGACAAAGGAACAGTGCTGATTTGGTTTTAGGTGGGAGATACCAGAGTCAGTTAAAATGCAAAAAGAAACCGCAGGAATGGTGAGAGAGAGCCAAGACAGTAGGGGTACCGGGCAAGAATCCCAGAGAGGAGGAGATGCCACAGGGGGACCAAAGCAAGAGGGGGGCCAGGCCTCAGGCACAGCAAGTTCCTTAACATCCCTAAGCCCCATCTCTTAACTTTAAATTAAGATCAACAGTATCTATCACTTAGAATACATTATGCAAATAGCATCTGACACATAAGAGTTTATTTTAATTAAAAATGTTTAATACGCACACTCCCTGTTACCACTGGTGGTGGCTTTTATGCAAATGTCATATTACGTTCAAAAGCGAATTTCCTAGCAGGGGAAAAGCATGCATTACCCTGCTGTAACACAAAACAGCAACTCACTTCAAAGAATTCATTACAAGGGATTCACATATGCAAATGTTATTTAACCTATAAATAACATTTATGTTTAGATTTACATCGCATATGCTATATATGTGGTACACACACATACACACACACGCACACACACACACACACACACACACACACACACACACACACACACACACACACACACACACACACACACACGTTAACAGTCTGGAGAGCAAAGTCAGATTCAGCAGCAAGAATTTACCGGGAAGAACGTAGACGCTGGAATCACAGACGTGGGTTTGGATTCTGGCTCTGTCAGTTTCCAGCCCTTTCTCACTCCTTGCTATATGTTTGACATTTAGTCTGGCGGCTGACTTAATAAATATTTGTTGGAAGAATAAATGAAGAAAGTTCCTTAACCCCCTGAGCTTTGGCTCCCTTATGCGTAAACAGAACTAGTAACACTTCTAACTCAAGTGTGTTTCAATGAATCGAAGTAACATGTTTAAGCAGTAATACAGTGCCTGGCCCACAGCTGGAGCTACCTGGTGAATATCGATCTTTAGCAGTGACAGTTAAAAAAAAAAAATCATTATTTGAAGAATGAACAGAAAGGTTTAATGAGTCAGAGCTGTACTATTAAAATCTTAAATACACTATGAATGTGACCGGTTTAAAATATCTGTTTACTTGGAGTAACTTTTCCAGATTTTTTACTACAGTGACATCATAGCTGCTGACGTGTTATTTCCTGAGTTTGAGTCCTTCGGAGGTGCCGACCGCAGGGACTCTGTGCTACAGAAATTACTACCGAGCACAAAGGTAACAGCTCCGTTGCCATAGCAACCGCCTCTCTCTCACTTGCTCTCTTCATTTGGACGTACTTCCTTCCTAAGAAAACACACACACACACACACACACACACACACACACACACACAAATAAAAACCCTGAGAGTAATTTCTATTTTTTTTTGCCTTTTAAAATAATATGCCAACTTACTTATAACTTAGATGACTGATTTCTTGAATATGTGTGAGCACATGTGACTGTCCTTTATGCATTAGGTCCTTTACCGCATTCTGTTGATTCTTATTTTGTGGTTGGCTTTCTTCCTTTGATAACCATGTAAGTTTAAAAAGCTAAAGCTCTAATCTGATCTTAGAAACAATGATCAGCACATGTATGTAAACGAAAAAAATTGCAGTGTACTAAATATGTATTTACATGCAATATAATGTGTATGTGCAGTCGAACTAATAATTCTACATAATAAAACTGAAAAAGGAAACAAAAATGCCTAATAAAAACCGCAAGTCAAGAAGCAGAGCCCGACTATCCGCCTCAAACGCCAAGTTAAAAGCTGAATCTGTAATCTGATATAAAACTGGCAAAACCCCTCTTTACCCCAAACTGATTGTTGTTTGTCTTTACCTGCACAAGTCTATCAAACAGTTAAGATTTTTTAAATGTAGACTGGGAAAGAGGGATGAAGTAATCCATACACGTGTCAGATTATCTACAAATATAAATCCATCAAATGTCCCAGTTGCATTTTCCTATATTCTTCCCCTGCGTTACAGATGACAGAATATTGAATACGGCGCGGTGGCTTTATCTGCACTGTCACGTTTTGTCTGGACATGCGCAGTGAGTTGAATAGTGTCCCCAAGAGAGATGTTCAGATCCTAACCTCCTGTAGCTGTAAGTGTGACCTTATTTGGAAACGGGGTCTTTGCAGATGTAATTATGTTAACGATCTTGGGATTATGTCACCCTGGATTCAGGGTGGGCCCCAAATTTAAGGACTGGTATCCTTGTAAGAGAAAGGAGAGGAAGATCGGGGACACAGAGACAGAGAGGGGAAGTCCACGTGAGGATGCAGGCAGTCACTGGGGTGACATGGCTACACGCTAAGAAATGCCAAGCAGGGATGGTGGCAGCCACCAGAAGCCCAGAGAGGGGCCTGGAATGGACTCTCCGTCCCAGTTCCTGAAAGGAACCAGCCCTGATCACACCTTGCTTTCAGGCTTCTGCCCTCAGAGCTGTGAGACTACATTCCTGTTGTTTTAAGCCCCTCAATTTGTGGTAATTTAATAAAGCAGACCTGGGAAACTTACACAGCCTTCAACAAGCTAAGGAAAGTGAAGAAAACTGACTTTTGTTGAATGCTGACTGTGCACCAAAAGCCATACTAAGTGCTCTGCATTTAATCTCACGAAATCCTGGGGAGAAAGAACTGTTCCCTTCTACAGAAGGAGAATTTAAGGCTCAGAGAAGTCACAGTCTCTAATATTACTACCACTCAGGTTCTTCTAATTAATTATGGATTAAAGTAAAACATATTTTTGAGTGGTATTATAAATATTATATACTTGAGCAAAAATATTTTTCCCTCTATAGCATGACAGCTACTTCTAAGAAAATTCATCAAAAATTGCCTTTTAAAGCAATGATTTCTTTCCATATTTATTCAAAAATAAAAAGTTTAAATAAAGTTTAATAAAAACCTTAAAACTACTATTCCATACAAATGTCAACTACATTTTACGTACTAATGAACACTTAGAAATTGAGTTTAAAACTTCTCAATATTATCAAAAACCATGAAGTTCTTATGTATAAATCTAACAAAATGTGTGTAAGATTTGTACGCAGAAAACTGCACAACACTGATAAGAACATTTAAATACTGGAAGATCCAATACTGTTAAGATGTCATCTGTAATAATTTGATATATAGAATCAAAGTAATTTCAATCCAAACCCAGCAGGAATTTTTTTGTGGGTCAAAATTGATGATCTGATTCTACAATTTATACAGAAAACAAAGGGTCTACAAAAGCTAAATTTTGAAAAAGAAAAACAAAACTGGAAGTCTCAGAATATCCCATTTCAAGACTGATGACAAAGCTGCAGTCATCAAGATGGTCTGATCAATCAAGGCAGCCACATTGATCCATAGAACACGACAGAGAGCCCAGAAATAGATCCTTACATACACGGCCAGTGGATTTTTCAACACAGATGTCAAAGTGATCCAACGCAGAAAGACCTGCCTTTTCAACAAATGGTACTGGAACAATAAGGCATCCATATGCTACACAAATTTTTTTTTAACTCAAAATGGATCACTGACCTTAAGTTAAACCTATGAAAATTCAAGAAGGAAACCTAAGAGAAAATTTTCATGACAAAAATTAGGCAAAGATTTCTTAGATAGAGCACAAAAAAGCGTGAACCCTAAAAGTAAACAGAATTGATAAATTTGGCCTCATCAAAATTGAAACTTCTTCCAAAAAGCACTTTAAGAAATCAAAAAACTTCAGACAGGGAGAGATTATTTGCAAAATACATATCTGAGAAATATTCATATATATAACATTGAAAACCTTTTACAATTTAATACTAAGAAAAACTAAAACCCAATACATACTGGGCATTAGGTCTGAAGAGACAGTTCCCCATAAAGGTGTGAGTGGTACCAAAGCACATGGAAAGATGCTCAACATCCTTAGCCACTAGAAGAAAGCAAACGAACACCACAATGAGACAGCAAGGCACATCTGCTAAAATGGCTGTGATTATACAGCGTCAACTGCTGACAACACCGAGTGCAGGCGAGGATGTGGAACACCTATCGTCTCATACATTTTTGCTGGGAATACACAAAGAAGCAGCCGCTGCGGAAAGTGGCTTAGGGTTTCATATAAAGTTAAACATATACTCACCGCACTCGTAGACATTTATGCCAAAGAAATGACATCACAGACCCATACACTAATGTTCATAGTAGTTTTATCCACAGTAGCCGAAAGCTGGAAACCCCCAAATGCCCATGGGCATTTAGATTGATAAGCCAATGGTTCGCCATGGAGAACCACTCAGCAATGAAAATGAATGAACTATGGATACTTGCAAGGACATGGATGAATCTGCAAAGCATACGCTATGTGAAAGATTCCAGACACAGGCTACACGCTGCATGACTCCATTTATATGATATTCGGAAAAAGGCAAACTATGGAGACAGAAAATAGATCAGAGATTGCCAGGACATGGGGTCGGGGGAGAGGACTGACTACACAGGAGCATCAGAGAGTGTTTTCAGGTGACCAAAAAGTTCCATTATCTTGATTGTGGTGACAGTGACAACAACCATTTACATTTGTCAAAACTCAACCTATACAGCTAATGGTGAATTTTACTGTGTGGAAATTATACCTCAATAAATGTGCTGGAAAATTATTTTAATGGCAAAAAGGAGGGTTTGGAGCTAGGGAGCTTCTAAGTAGTTACAAAATAGCATTTGTCCTACTGAAATTGTATTAACACCAGTGTGTTCTTCAAAAACTCTATGATATTCCCGAGCAAATACGAATCCCAAACATTCCTAAACAAATACAATCTATATCTGTATCTTTTATTAAAAAATGAAGACTTTAAAAAATAACTGTCAGCACTCTCATCACCACAGGATTGTTCAAGATCCTGTTCTGATAAACTCAGCACCAAGTACCCCTTTACAAGTGAGACACCCCCTCCCAGGTGAAAATTTGCCATAAGGTTTAGATCTAGGTTGTTATGGTTAGCTATTATTTTAAGATCAGTTAATTCAAATCGAGTTCTCTAATTTTTTTAGCTTTTCCAATTGACACTGTAAAAATTCTCACTTTGGAGCAGTTTCTTACATTCTCTGCAATTTTTTTTTTCTTTCGAGAACTTGTCTACCTGAGGAACTGCAACTAGTCCTTCAGGGCTGTTGGAGCAGCCTCACGCCCGGAACGCTGTGGTGCTGCGTCAGGCTGATTCACCTGTTTCTCCCCTGAGCTCCAGGGCATCTAATCTGTTTCCAGGATAGCACCCCTCTGCCATCTATTTGTCTCTTCTACTAAAATGAGAACAGGGATTCTAGTTTATACATCTCTGTTTGCCCAGCTCTCAGCAAAGTGCCTGACAGCTAGAAGGTGCTAAATACCAGTATGCTTTGAAAAGATATCATATCTTGAATATCAGCTGTCATTTCAGTGGGAGATTTAGCCCCTGCAAGAGACTGGCCTAGATGGGCAGTAGCCCAAGAAGGGACTTCAGAATGCAACGGCACTGGAAAGACAATAGACTAAACCTTCATCTGACTTTGCTTGTCTGCTGTTTGTTTCTTTCTCATCCCTGAGGACCAAGTAATGGGGGGTTTACATCGGAAACATGCAGGGTTACCGCTGCAAAGGATTACACAGACCCACTCTGTTATGAATCACATTCTGACCGTGTCCTGGCACCTTCACTTCTAGATCTGAGTTTTGCCCAGACCAGCAGCCAGCAAGGCCCCAGGCGTCCATGTTCAGACACACTTGGGTGTAACTGTACCTCTCAGAACTTGCGCGCACACAGCAACACCATTCTGACACGCGTCGCTTCCTCCTCCCTGGGCGAGGTTTCACCGCCTCCCACAGGCCAGGGAGGCAGGGTCCTCTAGGCCACACGGCTGGCCTGCAAGCTTGGAAGAGCACAGCCCTGTTTACCCTGGGGCGAGGTCCCCGTCTGGGTGGGATGAGCACAGGGGAAGCATCACCTCTCTCTCCCTACTCACTACCCTTCCCGGATGACCGCCGCTGGGTTGCTAATTCAGACCTACTTACGCTGCCCATGGTCAAGTTCTAGAGGGGGGCAATCGAGGGGAATTTTGAACAGCACACTAACAGAAATATCTATACACACGTCATCATATCCAGCTTACTGGCAGGGCAATAAGAGCTAAATACATATTTATTAGGTGAATGAAGAAACCTATTATGTATTAAGGCCGTTTCGGGAACTTCATTTCCCATATGGCATATCTGCATGTGTATTTTTGATACTTTTAAATTGTTGGGGTTTTTTTCATTTTGGGGGGTAGTTAGGTTTATGTATGTATGTATGTATGTATGTATGTATGTATGTATGTATATGTATTTTTTAACAGAGGTACTGAGGACTGAACCCAGGACCTCATGCATGCTAACCATGCACTCTACCACTGAGCTGCACCCTCCTCCCCTAAATTAAGTTGGTGTTTTTATTGCTTCAAATAGTTACAACTTGGAAACCAACATGCCAAGCCAAGGTCAGTAGGTGCTGATCTCCTAATATAACGTAGGCTTGTCTACCCCTCTGTTTTTTGTTCACATATCTTTGTCCTGCTTTGCAGAATGGTTTCTAACTGAGATAGTAGCCCTACTAATCAAACCCAAGCTTTTTAAAGGCAGGGGAGGAGGGGAAGGGGAAGCTTTTCGGTGACATTTTGTCGGACCTAAGGAGTAACGGCTAGCAACTGCTGACTCCATCCCCCGCAGCTCCCAGACAGCTCCCAGTGTTCCCTCTGTCACATGGAAATGAGCACCTTCGGCCGGCATTCCAGTTAAACCCCTCGGCCAGTTCTTCCTGGGATGCTGTTCATCCTTGCTGTCCTCCTTGGGACAGAAAAGGCAAGCTCTCTGCCTGTTCTGTCCCAGTCTGTCCTCTGGTCTCGCTCTGCGCATCCTTTCTCCCTGATTCTGTCTAATAAAAAAGATTTCTCTGAATTCAAATAAAGTATGTGAAGATGAATAATCAATGCTATCAACTTGATATGTAATGGCCCATTTCAGATGTGAATTCAATTATAGATTTTTCTGATTAGTTTGGAAAAACATCCAGGTGGCAGATCAACACCTCAAAATACCTTAGAAATAATGACCTGTATTAATTAAATACGCTTATCCACCCATTTCAGTCCTTAATTTACTATTGCTCCGAACCAGCTGAGAATTAGCGCACAAAGAGAATAGATCATTATGTTACCACAAGCATCCTCTAAAAAACTGCAATAAAAAATAGTAAATTCAGACCTACTTCCTGGGGACAAAGGGGCGTGTTTGAAAAAAGTCATATTAAGAGAAGAAAACAAAAATGTCTTCAATCAGATTAATCACTATTACCCACAACAGATATGCTAATGAACTTGCTGATCAGATACCCAGCCTCCTCCGGAGGTACACATACAGCGTATTTGTCAGGGCTATTAATTTTTTCTCCCACGTATTCTTATCAAACTTGGTGAACATCTATCATCCCTGAACAAAACAAAACCCTCTCATTTCAAACCTCCATGTATTTGGGTTACAGAGATACCCGATGAAGCACTTCCCCTGAGATCCAGCAAACTGGGGCAATTGCCCCAGGCTCCAAGCTTTGAAAAGGACTAACAGACATCCACTCAGTTATGCTGCTAAATATTACAGAATGAGGGGGAAGGGTAGCAGCCAGGAAGGAAGGTAATCTTTTCCTAAAGCAAAAGATCTTGAGGCCTTTCTATAAATACATGTACTCAGGAAACAGACTCCAGCATCATTACCAACATTAAGTAAAACAGGATACCTCTCAGAAAGTCGTTTAATGATCTGTCTCCCCTTCTACGCTGTGCTCTGTGTATGTGTGTGAGAGAGACAGACAGACAGACAGAGACAGAACAGAGGGAGACTTGACTTTGACAAAGAAGCAGAGGTAGGAGAGTAATGACTCCAGATTCTGCAATAATTAGACAGTGGATCCTGAGAACATTACTAAGTCACAGACTCCCCATTCCTACAGTTTAAGTACATTTTTTTTTAAATTACTAAACCCAACCCCATCAAAAGTTCTGTGTTGCCTCAAAGGGCAGAGGATGAGAAGCGTGGAGGACCAGTGGAGGGAGGGAGGAAAGAAGCAAGTTCAGAAAATGTGGGTGACATGCTCGGGGCTTTATGGTCAGTGGTGGAGCCTGGACTTGGGTCCAGTGGCTGGGCTTCAAAGCCTTCGCTCCGAACATCCCTCACGAAGGCCATGACTCTACGATTTTCAACATGAGGGCAGTGATATAAGTACACGTACACTCATGACATCTAAGATACACTCTTCATGGTTGATTTGACTGTGTGTTTTTAAGACAGAAGATAGAATAGTGTTGTGTTTACAAGGTGTCCTTTCCCACCGAGCTCACAGTTCAGAGCTGTCTATGCTCAGCGTGACTAAAGCTGACCACGTTAGCGTGTCAGGTGAGTCATTCCATCTCTACGTGATAAACACCCTGACGGTGGTTACAAGGCAATGCGGTGGCCGTGCTGATGGACATCTTCAGACAGATGCACAGTTCAACTCAGAAGCATGTGCAAACAATGACATAATCGTCCTTCCTGCAAGGCTGGTCGGCGCACTCACAACACCCTCACGGGCAGAGACACAGGATCAGTTAGGACGGCCACAAGGTCGACCCAGAACACAGGCCAGGCGGGCCAAGCACTTTCCATGAAGGGAGTTGCATTTCTAAGAAAGTCTTTTGGATTTTTATTTTAGAACATTGTTATATATAAACTAAAAGGAGCACTTCCCACTCCACCCTACTCCCCCCCCAAAAAAGCCCATCAAAACCAAAAAAAGAGGCAAAACCAAAACCAGAGAATTGAAATGGAGGAAAGGAGGGACCCAGTAAGAGAGGGAGTGTGACTCTCACTGGGGACACCACTGGGCCCAGGGCCATGTTCTGGTCGCACTGTATCTTCACAATTCATCCTGTGACTGTTACCTCTCTGGACATCGCACACTCTGATTCTGACTTGAAACCAAGGCAATAGTTGTTCATTCTACCAACTGACAGAACCTAAAGTTACCATAAAATACAATTCCCGGGGCACCGTTTCTAGACCTCACGTGTTCATTTCTTCAACTTACTCAGCTTTAACAAACTACTGTTCTCACCTCGTGCCTTATTAAAGTTTTAGAATTTTTACAGTTGTAGCATTAAAATTTAAAACCGTATCAAAAATTAACTGGCAACAGAAAATTCTTAAATCAAATTCAATATGGTAGTGATCATCTAAAATGCAACCTCTGAGTAAAGCCATTTTTTAATGTCTGTGTAATTCTTTGTCCCACCTTGTAGATCAAGGTGTCGGGAGAACTAGCCTCAAATTATTTGAAAACAAGAAGCACTGACTCTTCCATATATTTCGCCTTGGCTATTTGCCAGGGAAAACTTCTGTTAAAGTGCTGGAGACTTTTCAGTCTGTCCTGAAGGAACTACAGCATATATTTAACCCAAATTGAAGATGTGGGAAAAAACAAGTCACTCTGACCAGTACCTAAAGTGTAGAAAGTCAAAAATGCAAATAATTCCAAACATCCTATATAAGATATTCAGCGGCTGAATTAAAATATTTTAAATTTTATTTGAAAACTATGGTATCATATATACAAAGCCTTACAAACTGACAAGATATCAAGCACGTTTATCATTAAAACGTAAGGCAGCAACAGGAGCATCGTCTACCGTGAATGTGGGAAATGACTAACTTTCGTGGAAGAATGTCATACCTTCTTCATCTTCTAGAACTTACGGTATCTCCCTCACAGGAATTATAAGCCATGATTTCTTAAAACCACTCAAAAACCCTTTCTCTGGAACTCTATAACAAAAGCACAAAATAAATTTTAAAAATAATGGGGGAAAAAAATCCAGTTGAGTTTGATTGGATGGTGTGTTTTGTCATATATAGTCATAAAGGTTAGCAATAATCAGATGCTTCAACAGATAAAGAAGTACTAACAATGTATTTCTCTCAGGAATCTATGCCGAGCCTTGTGTTATTACTGTAAAACTTGAAGAGTGATTACTCAGTACAACCTCTAAGTGGGATGACACAAACACTGTCACAGCAGCGTTCAGACAACTGAGAAGAAACAGCCCTTTACCCAGTAGGCAATACACTCCTTGAACTAACACCCAGAGATAACACAGTATAAGGAAAATGCTCCGGTAAATTAATGGCTGTTATAATCTTAAGGGTTCATGAAGGATGCTGAGCATATCTGGAGCACACTTTTAAGCACATCTCAGAAGGAAGTGATGTAAAATTCCTAGTGTCATTGTATAAACCCTGGGCTCAGTGAGCATCACTGACTGATCCCAGATATATTGACATAGTTCATTGGGTCAGATCATATGATCAAATTCTACTCATCCTTGGAGGATCAGTTCCAATATTCCCCTTTACTTAAGTCTTGACATAAAAGCACTTATGCTATCAAATACCAGGAGAATTTGGCTTATACATCTCCAAATATTTTCCCTGTCACCCCAAGTCATATATTCGAACTCTTCCTGTGGTTACTGAGCACCAAAGATGGGCATGGCATCTAGATGCTGGTGGGCATGGGTGAAGGGACTACAAAGATGACATGTCTCAAGACTGCAAAGGCAAGGATTCTGTAGTTTATTTAGTCTTCCCTACAGAAGCCATGCTGAATATATACACACACTATAAATGAAATGAAATGTGTGCATGAGTGTCATATCAGCTCCCATGATTACATACACAAGTTCAAACATTTCTTTAGAGACAAAAATGCCTTAAACTAAGGAAGATTCTGGGGAATATAACTGATTTTTTTTTTGACACAGGATCAAAAAAAGTCCTTGTGGTGGTCCTCAATTGCTCATTTATTTCAAATACCTGTTAAATGTATAATAATTCAGTAACTGTTCTGCCAATATTAAGACAGCCAGTTGAAAAGGCTACTAAGTAATTTTTTTGTTTCATACATATTAAGACAAAAAGATACTTCAAAATTCAAAATCTTTCTTGAAATTCAAGCAAATTAAATACACACACATTCAAGTACCTTTAAATTCTATTCAAAGTATTGCCAAATGTATCATAAGAAATCTGTTTTCCTGTTGGTGAGATAGGAGACGAGAAGAAAACCAGGAGGTCAGCCAGGTGCCTCATCTTCTTTAGCAAGCCAGGATAATTCTAAAGAATATTAGATTCAAATAAAAAACGGAATTTTAAAGATATTTTGAAGGATAAATGGCCTCTGCTCATGCCCATGGCCTAACTAGAACTAAATGAATTTCTAGTCTTGAATTTCCTTTCTTTGATCAACTAAAAGATTCTGAACACACAGAGCAGTTCTGCTCATCTGGTATCTGCCATGGTGGCAGATAAGGAAAACGTTATTAAACCTGAGTTAATTAAAATGCTTTTGCTTTATTCCTTGAGTTGCTTCATGGGAATAATTTTAATAAGATTGCAGGAGAAAGAGAAATTATCTACGAGAAACTGCCACGAAAATTTCAGTTAAGTGAAAGAAATCGTGTGTTATCACACACTTTAATGTTTTTAATGTTAACACATTAAAGAGTAAGTTTCTTTTCCACGTAATTGTTTTTAACATATGAGATCAGGAAACAGCTAGTTTGATTGTATCATTTCTCTGTTTAGCAAACTGGAACAATAACAGTAATGGAAATGTTACAGAAACCTGAATCCCATTGAGAGACCGAGCAACACTTGGAGGGTTGGAGAACTCAGGTTTATTACACCGGCAGGCCCAAGCTCTGGACCCCATCTGTAGGCTTACACAGGCTTTTGTAGGGTTTTAGGTTTCGATTAAGTTCCTGCTGTATGCAAATGTGGTGTTAGAAATGGACCAGTCAGGAGTGAGCTTTGGGGAACCAATGGAATTTTAGGGGTAAGTTTCATTTTCCTAGAAACAAGCCGTTTTACAGAAGTGCAAAAGTGGGAAGGCAGTGGCCCTGCCTGGGAGGTCTTGCTGGTCCCTGTGTGGGTTTTGCACCTTCAGCAACACTGCACCTCTTTAGATTATACTGTTAAATGTACCCACACCCTATGTGGGAGAGATCAAAGTGTCCATTTCAGAGATTAAGAACAGAATAAAGAATTGAACCCAAATCTGTCTGGCTCCAGAGTTTCTGTAACCAATCATCAAACTGCCTGACTTCCGACTACTTTCTTCAGGCAGGGAACACATACATACACCCAAATGAGGGAACACATTTTCATTAAAGTATAATCAAATGCTAATAATTATCTTCTTTTTTTTTTTTATCCTGCTGTGACTACCTCTCCTCTTGGAGCTTGTACAATTTAGGATTTTAAAAAAAGTCTCAAGATTTCACCATGTCCAGGTATGCTTGCTTCCAAACTGAGGGTGAAGCTATAGTACAACTTAAATCTCTCTCTTAAGTTCCCGATATTGTAATAGAAAAGAACAAATGTGACTCCATATTACATCTGTTCCTTTGGCTTTAACCCTGTGCCCTGTTATCTAGGCTTAGTCATGCTGGTTCTGTACCTTTTGTAAAACAATGTTGCCTTTAGCCTGAAATAGACAGGAGAGCCTGTTCTCAAGGCTCTGACCTTTAAGGGTATTAACACTTTTGCGCTTATATGCAGATAAGTTGCAGAATGAAAAATGATGTTTGTTTTGTTGGAGGTTTACAGGGACACCATGACCTGACCCGCGTGGACAGCAGCAAGAACAAAGGATTCCAGGAACAAAGCATTCCTACACCAAAATGTTTGCAACAACCAACCACACCCCCTTCCATTTTTAGAATAAAAGGAGCCTGTATTCTGCCTTGAGGATGGCTCTCTAAGATGTTAGTCTGCCATCCTCTCCGTCTGCCGGCTTTCTGAATAAAGTTGCTATTCCTTGCCCCAACACCTCGTCTCCCGATTTATTGGCCTGTCACGCCGCAAGCAGAATGAGTTTGGACTCAGTAATAATGTGACAGTAACATAAACATCTTGGGATATTCATAGAGAAGATATTAACTATACCCAGATTATGATTTACTGAATTAGTGTCTGACCTGCAAACATCTGTGCTCCTGTGCATATTTTAGCAATGACTGGAGGTATATAGAGCTAATGCCCACTGGACGTCTCTGGCAAAAAAACAAACAAGCAAACAAACAAAAACATGTGGCTTTAGCAGACAGGGGGGTTCTGGGGAAAGACGAACCCTACCACCCACTTTTACAAAGTCTCTTCTCTCCAGAGGTAGAAGGGGCAAGATCTGGGGTGCCATCTAAATTGGGACCAGCTAAATATCCCACTCTCCAGTTTAATATTGCTGGCAACAGTAAACAGCTATCCCAGCTATCATATGGTTTCTTCAGTTCATATGGTGTTAAACTGGGATTGATCAACATTGATGAATTGATTCATGATACTGAGGAGCCATGGGAACGTACATATTTACATGTTTGTGGTGATCTATCACTTTTTAAAGTATTTGGATATACTGTGAAAATTACAAGAACTGTACAAAGAATTTATGAATGACCTTCACAGAGGTTCTGGCATTTTATGACATTTACTTTAGCCTTCCATCTCTCTTTTCTCTTATGCAGATGTGTGTATTTTTTTTCTAAACTATTGCAGAGTACACTGCAGACATAATGTCCCTTTACTCCTAAATATTTCAATGTATACTTTTTTTTAAAAGCAAAGAATTCTCTTACATAATCATAGTACAACTGTTAAAATCAGGAAATCGACATGGCTACAACACTTATCTACAAATGTTAACAAACCTTATTCAATTTCTAAATTGTTCTAATAATGTCATAAAGAGCAAGTGAAAAATCCAAGATCACGCCCTGCATTCAGCCATCCTGCAACTTGAGCTCCTTTTAGTCTGAAATAGCTCGAGTCTTTCTCTTTCACGATACTGACATTCCTGAAGAGCAGAGGCCAATTATTCTGTAGGACAACCATCGACTTGGGTTTGTCTGATGTGTCTTCATAATTACACTCGGTTCGTGCACTTTGGGCAGGAACACCGCAGACGTGCTGGTTCTGTTCCCTCCAGTGCATCATTATCAGGAAGCCTATGCTTTCAACTAGATTCTCAATTAACAAAGTTATTTTTTATTATGTGGCTAAGGTGGTGTCTGCCATGTTTTTCTACTTTAAAACTATTTTACCTTTTAAAAGAAACATGTATCTTAAAAAGATATTTTAAGACTACGTACGTGTTCTGTTACTTCTTAAATTTTCACTCATTTCTTTTAACATCCATTGATGTTTCTTACCTGAATGAATGATTATTATTATGGCTGACAAATGGTGGTTTTCTAATTCCATCTTTCCCCCTGCATTTATCAGATGGTTTTCTGCTGAAACAAGCACTTCCCCAGATAGGCTCCCAGATTCTAACTTTATTTAATAGTTATAATTCTATAAAATCGTAATTTTGACATTCGTACCATCCCTGGTTTGGCCAGTGGGAGCTCCTTCATATTAGCCCCCCGTGTTTTTTTTGACATGGCCCCACCATTCCTTGGACACCTTTTGGCACACAAAACCCTCCAGATTAATCATGAGCTTTCCTGGCCCCAGTCATGGAATCAGCCATTTCTCCAAGAAGCCCTGGCCCTTTTAGCAGAGAATGGTATATAGAGATCACGTTCTTGGTACAAGTGTATTCCTTCCATAGTGTCACGAACGCTAGGTCCTCTCAGAGACCCAAGCTGGGAAACAGATGTATCTAGCTATCAAATAACTATAACCCATTAGTTCACAATGGTAACTTAAACACAAATCTAACACCACAGGGTTCGTTCCGTTCTTCCTTCTTTCTATATTTGTAACTCCCTTCTCCAACGGTGAGAAACCTGGCTGCCATTATCCACAATATATTTACTTACTTGTTCAATTATATAATGAATAGAAAGTAGTTTCATAAGGTAAATGAGACCTAATACATTATATTAGTGGCAGGCCGCAAAGTCTCTTATTCACATCATTAGTCAGTACACCTCGCCCCCAAAGGCTATTGCTTTGACCAGCGGGCTAACAGCAAACTTGACATAGCAGAGGCATGGAAAAGTGCTTGCCCATTTCCATTTCTTTGTTTAGACTCCTGTTAACACCATAAAAAGTAAGCCTGAGCTAGTCTACAGGAGGATGAGTTATGTAGTCCCAGCAGAGTTGGTCCTAGACCAGCCAGTCCTAGGCAATTCATCATTTGGTCACAGACACCTGCCTGAGCCCTGCTGAGGACAGTCGATCCAGCCCAGGTCAGCAGAAGCACCCAGCTGACCAATGATCTTGTGAGAACAATAAATAATTGCTTTTTAAGCCTTTAAATTTTGAGGTAGTTTGTTTTACACTATTATTGTGGCCATGGAAAACGGATAGAAAAATGCCTAAGATTTCCTCTAAGGAAGGACATTTTAAATGTTTCTTGGTGCCAAGATCTCCAAAACACTGTGCTATTTCCAACAGAGGTTTCAATGGAACTTACTAATGTGATTATAAAATTTAAGTACAGAAGTAAGAAACCACAAATTTACCTGTGAGGAAAAGCAGATACCAAGACTGGTTACAAAGAAGTATGGCTCTGGCTCAGGTACACACAATAACCAAGGAAGGATAAACTGCAGTGTATTCGTAGTTGTCAATATCAATGAACTAGAGCAACAGCAACATTATGGTTGAATTTTAAGACAAAGTGAAAAAGTAAGAATCCAGAGAGAGTATGTACAGTGTGATTATAATAAAATTGCATAAAAAGGACAGTAAGGCAATTATGTGCAGGGGGTTGATTGAGGATGCTGCTTGCTTGGGTTGGAGTGAGCTGGTAGATGGGGAAATATGGTTAAATGTAGGTCATTATAAAACTTCTGGCTCTTGTTTTGTGTGGTGGATTCATAAATTCTTATTTCGTTATTAAAATCCTAAATAAACTAACTTAAAATAAATGACTAAGAAAAAGCAGTCCATACATGGACTAAAAATGCTCTGCTGTCTAAGAAAGCTGACAAACGTGCCACAGTACACAACATACATTGTATACAGGCCGCCATTTGCCTCTTAATGACACATGATCATTATTTTGTATTATAGTAACATGAAAATACAGCTTGCAAACGTGGCTGGGATAAAACTAGCCAATGATCACAGAAGGGTCTTGTAATCTGCTCTTTTTAAAGAATCCATATATTTTTATCATTTCTTTCTCACACTCTCAAATAACTAAGTGAAGTGAATATTGATGAATTTGCAAACCTTGTTGTGTTACAGGACTCGGGTTCAGCTACTTGCCACTTGAAAGCCAATACCTGGAGACAAGCGTTGGTGAGAAAGGAAAGGTTGCTTTATTTAGGAGGACGGCAACCTGGGGAGAAGGAGCACTTAGAACCAACTCCAAGAACCAGCTACGAAGGTTCTGCTTGACCGTGAACGTTTTTAAGGCAGAAAGGGGAAGTTAATTGCAGTTGATCATTTGGGGTGAAGGCTGTACGGTGCATGACTGTCTTCTGATGGGTCGGTGGTGAAGTAACAGGGCAGTGTTCCAGGAATGTCATGCTCCCCCACCTGGGATGGCCCCACAGAGTCCTGCTTGGTTTCAGCTGCTCTAATGAACCATTAGCTGTATCTGGCTTTATAAAGCTTATAAGCAGAAGCCTTTGGCAAAATACATATTAAGTCTATTTGAATTCACCATTCAATTTTCTAGCTTGTTTATTTTAACCCACACTAAATCAGAGGGAGACTTTTTCTCTTTCTTCCCGTGAGACTGTGCTTATGTGGTAGAATAATTGCCATAATTTAAAAATCTTGGTATATACCCACAATTGGAGCTGACTGCCACCTGCCCCTCTGTTGGGCTGCCATTGTGCTGGTGTCTGCTTCTCCACACTCACCGCCAGGTACTACGATGGTCTCTCTCTTCTAGACTAGCTCCATGGTGATTCACCCATGCCTTTCCTTTCTGTTTGGCAGACAGAACTGCCAAACAGTAAGGGCAACGGCAGAGGAAGGGGGCGGGGGCAATCAAGAAAGTAACAGTACACCTGCGCTCAGGATAAGGGGCTCCAAAATTTTTTACTTTCTCTAAATGAAGGCCAGCAAAGAAGCCAGCTAGGATCAAATGCTGCAGCTGAGCAGTAGAGAGAAGGGCCCAGCTTAACTTGACCCAGTGCTCATTATAATGTAATTACCATTGCAGTTTGAGCCCCTCCTGTAGGTTTCTCTGTGTGCATCATGGGTAAGAACGTGCGTAAAAGAAATGCGCGTGCCTGAGCACAAGGGATGAGAGCTGTGAATCAATCAATCACAAAAAACGCCCCCTAAGCCAGGATATAAGGATAGGAAAACCAAAGGAGCAGTGCCATTTTTCCCTCTCTCGGGGTGGCCCACCCCCAATTCTTGGGGGTGTATTATATTTTACTGCCTTTTTACTTCACTCATAAAATCTTCTGTTTGTATCATACTTTCTATCTCTTGTTAAAAATTCATATTTTTCAGGTGACAAAGAACCGAGGTATCTTTTTTTTCCCCCTCCTCCCAATAACATTTCAATAGCATTAACACCTAGATTATTGCAAAGGCCTCTTAAAAGGATTTCTCCCCAATAGGTCTGTGCTCTCTGCATCCACCATTAAAACTATTCCCAGAATTACTACTGCTACTCCTACTACTGCTGGTTCTACTTCTATTTCTATTGTTCCTATTTAGTGTGATCACATGATTCTTCAGCTTACACACCCTCAAATCTTTTCTATCAGGGGCTTGAATAGTTTCTCTAGTTCCTTGCCAAGAAGTATGGGGTTTATAAGGACTAAATGAGAATTTTTACATTTTGTGTTTTCACTTCAGATCCATCTCTTTAAAAAATATATAAATTCTGAATTATCAGGACCATTCTTTTTTTTCTTAACCTTGCATCATACTGGAATCTTTAAAAAGGCTTTGCAAAAATATTAACCCAAGGAGGTTCACATCCAGATATTCTGATATACTTCTGTTGAAAGACCAATGCATCGCACTTAAGAATTTGGATTATATTCTCTAGGTAATGGGTTGTTCTGGAAGGATCTTTAAGAAAGGGGCCAGACAAAGGCAGATCTACATTTGAAAAGCATTCCTATTGGTTCTGTGGATGATGGATTACCTGGTGACAAGCCTGGAGGCAGGGAGGCCAAGAAGAAGGTACTCAGTATGGGATTTAAGGCAGTGCGGGTGGAAACAGAGAGTAAATTATAAGAGAGAGGGATGTGTAGGATTTTAAAAAATAGAGTTAGAAGGACTCTGGTTTTGGCAACTGGTAGTGTTTTTCCCCCTAAAATGAGAACAGCAGAATAAGTGGGGATTTGGAGAAAGGTAAATGAGAAATAGTGAGTTCAATGTTAAATGCAGGTTTTTATTATTTTTTTATGGTTTTTTATGGGGGGAGGTAATTAGGTTTTATTTATTTAATAGAAGTACTGGGAAGTGAACCCAGGACTATATCCTCCCCCCCATAAACGCAGACTTTTGACATGTCTGCGAGACACCCGAATGCAGAAGTCCAGAAGAGGTTAGCATTAAAAATACAGAGAGAAATAAAACTTTCCTTGCAGTGTGCATGATTGTGCAAACTACTGTAGCTTCTTTCCCTCTCTGTAACTGATCTAGATTGTCTCATGATCTCTTATCCCACAAAAACAGTTGGAAAAAAAAATTCCCTTGCTAGCTAACTGTATTTCAGCATTTTTGACAAAAGCATTATTTTGTACTAATCAATCTATTATGGGGGAATACCAATCAGTTACAAGTTCAGAGTTCCTGAAATACTTTTTGGTTTTGTGGTTGCTGTTTTTTACCCTTTCCCCTCTCCATCCAAATGGCATTTGGGTGAAGGGGAAAGCGTCCAAGTCTTGGGAGCCAGGCTAGAGCTGATCAGTGCTGTCCTGTGGTCTTTGGAGAAACTGCCCCCCGGCCCTCCTGCCTCTGAGCATCACCCACAGGGGCTGGGCTAGCAATGTCATTGGTCCTCTCTGGCCTGTTCTGTTCCACAATGGTCTGCATCTGCTGCTGTGGATTTCTGACCTCGTCATTGACTCTTGAGTCTCTCAGCCTTGGCGTCCTCCTCTTCTGCACTATTTGGCCAGTCCACTAAGCACATCCTATGTCGATGGCCAGAGGGTGGGCTGGGGCTGGTGTAATGGGGGCGTCTATTCCAAGAGCACAACCCATGGGCACCACCTAACCAGCAGCATTAGCTCAGGCTAGATACCTGGATATCTTTTTCCACTGCTGCTTCACTACTGCTTCTGAGACATGTCGGACAGCATCTCTGCAAAAGGCTGGCACACCTACCAACACTGTGCCCCGGGAAGCCAGCCACTAAGAGCCAAATTATCAGGTTCCTTCTTTTCTGTGTAGGCTGCTTCCAAGCTCATGGGTTCCCCAAGTCTTCTTTCCTACTCATCCCCCCATCCCATCAGTTTCCTCCACTCTCCCTGATTCAGACTCTCTTTTACTTCCTTCTTACGTCTTATAGGTGCTCCACCATGACTGCCTCCTTCTCAAGGTGGCATTTTCCCTCCTTCCTTCCTGGGGCCACACTACCAATGAGGTACAAAGGGAAAAACAAACTTATCCATCAAAAGAGATAGCCTGGAAGGTATTTCAAAATTTTAAGTATCTTTATCATCTTCACAGTAACTTTGTAAGGTTAAGTAATTTAGCCTTCTTTTACAGATGAAGAAAGCGAGACTTCACATGACTAAGGAGCTCCCCACTTTTGCACAGCAGAGTAACACAACGAGGCTCGCAAGTCCATCAGTAGCACACTTCGCCTAATTATTTGTGTGTAAGAAAGAAATGACCAAGATACATAGACTCTTTAAAGAGAGCAAATTACAGGGCCCTCCTCTGACCATTGGCTGTTTTTATGTATTTTAATACTGATTTCCAAGGTGATTTATTTCCCTGCTTCCTGCTCTGTTTGATGGACCACTGAGGGAGGACGTGGCTGGTCGTGTCCTTCTGGCTCCTCCCCTTAACCTCACACAGAAGGAAACATGGCAACTCCAAAAGGACTTCATTGTGCCACTGGCCACTGGCCCTCTTACGTGCCCGCTTGCTGCTCACACACAGTAAAGATGCTCCGTGCCTTCACCGCCTGGCCTTTCGGGCCATCTGCTCCCCCTTTGGACCACCTATTTGAACGTATCTATTTCTGATTTCTTCTTTGATGAGTTATTCTTTTATATATATATAATATATAAATATATATATATAAATATATATTCCATGTGGTTTAGTTCTACAACCTGAAAGGCCAATAAAATTCATTCAAAAATGCTTCTGAGTATGTAAATGTTAACTAATCAATACGTCATTCATGTCGATTTTGAAAGGAGTCCACTAAAATATTATTCCATTTTAATAAACAGATCACATTTTGACAAAAATGATCTTCAAAGTAATTATTCCCTTGAAGTATTTAATGCTTAGGCAGTCAGCTGTTTATCAATGAGGGTGGAAATATTAATGACAAGGCACCTTATTCTGCTTACATAACTTTATATACGTTTCCTAAATAAATGCCAGATTTAACGTTGTCCAGGTTTACTTGCACGTAAGCTTTCACTCAGCAGTTTGGTAGATTAGGAAATGCTTCTCCATGTGATACTTCTTAAGGTCTACTTTGGCTATGGCTAAAAATAGTTGACTAAATTGCTATTTTCACTTTAGCAGATAATATAATCTAATTTTCTCAATTCTGACAAAATCAAGAACAGAGCTGAAAATCTGAAAAAAAAAAAAAAAAAAAAAAAAAACCCAAACACACACACATCCAGTGACTTCAAAGCAATGTAGATGCATCAGATGAATAATTCAGGACCCACTATCCATGCAAATGAAGTAAGTGGTTTGCTTTAGCATCTTCCTATCTTTAATGACCTCAGCACAGTGAATAGATGATAGTATTTACTCAAGAAAGATCTATGGAATGACAATAAGCCTGTTTGTTACCTCGGTCTCCTAAAATTATAGGTTGGTACCCCACATTTCTTATATAGACATGCTAATTCTGGACTAAAGCCCCCTTTCAATGTCCATGGATTCCCTTTATGAATGCTCTGTCTAGTTTTCCCAACACGTGTATAGTGATACTCTTAGTTTTAATCTAAAAAAATTAATCTTTACATACATACCTATATATTACCACAACCATAAATGAATTATTAATGAGGTTATAAAGAAAAACATGCTGAAAATATGATTTAATGGCATTTATGCATAATATAGATTTATATGTTTATTTATACTATTCACTGCAGAACAATGATCCTCTATAAATTTGTATGTTTTGTACATGCTCTGAAGTATATGTAAGACCCTTTGAATTGAGACAATGATGCCGCCAGTATTATTGCCTCTGCATACAAAATGAAAAGCCTGATAAATCACCTTTCATTCTCCCCACGAATTCTACAGGACCTGGGATTCAATGAAGTGAAAAGGATTGTTACAGTGTGTCCTTTACTGAGAGAAAAGATGGGCCTTTTTATACCTGAATCATTAAAATCTGTTGTTAGCTAGCACTTCCCTGACTTGAAGTCAGTTTCCAAAGACTGGGGTTCACGATCTCTTTGGTCTTTCAACGCTGCAGCCTTTTGATGCTACCAGTAGGGGGATAAGTTATGATATATGTGCTTATAAATGGGAAATATCATTGCTTAAGCTAGAAAAGGCCTCTCAAGCAATAACAACCATCACCTCGAGGCCACAAATTCAAGTACTTTAAAATCACACATGGCGTTCAGTAATTCAACTATCATGTCTGATCCATCTAATTATTCATTCATTCATTGAAGGAAGGAAGGAAAGAGACAGGGAGGGAGGCAGGGAGGGAAACAGGGATGGAGGGGCAAAGAGGAAGAGAAAGGGAGAGAAGCTGATTTGAATGAAGCCATTTAAACAAAACAGAAATAAGCTTTTAGTAAGAAAAGTAAATTATTTTGGTTGTGCATAACTTGTGCAGCCAAATGAATCAACAAAAACGTACTATATTTGGTGCTGCAGGAAGTCTAAAGAACAGCCTTGTCTTATAATATTTCATTGTTTAATTAGGGAACCAAGAATTACTCAAGGCAATATTCAATTTAACTGTTAAATGGGTGGTACAAGCAGCAAGTTCTACAGAAACTAACAGAGTAATCACTGTTATTCCTTTTTTTAATAAGTACAACAGCATGACTAATATTTCTGTCAATGAAAGCAATACTGTGGATTATATGAGAATAAAGAACCAAAGTAGCAAATCCTCAATGTAAGAAAATCAATTAAATTCTAAACTAAGATCAATGAAGGATAAACTGCAGAGCTGAACTTTTTAATTTGTGAGTTTTCTCTTCCTCAAAAAGAATATTAAAAAGCATGGCACGGAAGACCTGACCTTCACATCATGATAACCAGTGCAAAGTTTTTTTTTTAAATTTAAATAAAGTTTTATTCATCACTTAATGTGTTTGTTTGTTTGCTTGTTTTTATTGAGTTATAGTCAGTTTACAATGTTGTACAGTGTAAACTTATTTATTGAGCACAGATTTATTTCAAAAAACATACATTTAACAAATCGTTACTGCGTCTCTTACCTGTGACTATGATATTGCAAGAAGTAACTGACATTTTAAAGCAGCAGAGTAAAAGCTACTACAGGAAGAATTTCAAACACGGCTCTTGTCTCTTTTAACTCATCACCAACTCCCTCTCCATATACAACCCCATCCATTCAATGGCCTGCACCCCACCCCCGGGGGGACAGGAGTGGGAAGGCGAGAGAGGGCTATGGAGGGAAAGGCTTCGCGGAAAACAAAGCATTTAATCTTGGCTTTGAAATATGGAAAGATCCAGATACCTGTAGATGAGAGGTAAATGACAAGAACTTAGGCTATATGGAATTACAAAACAAAAAAAAAGACTCGAGAATTATGGAGAACATGTCTAAGAACGTTAGCATGAACAAACAAATAGTCTGACACTGCCCCTTTTTAACTGAGATATTCAGAATTCGTTATGCAGCCGAACTGTCTAAAGAAGAGAATTCCTTAAAGTGCTTCCCAAACTTCTCTACCAGAGAGTTGTTAAAGTCACAGGAGATGAAATGTCTAGGCAGCCTGACCTAAATATGACCCCTTTCGAAAGTCTCCTAGAATTCTCATTTACAACTTGAACTTGACTCCACAATATATCAATTATGTCTTAATATTGAAATGAAGGCTTAAAATGCCTTCTGGAAAACAAACAGAAATTTTGATATCATTTTGGTTAATATGCAAGATATGCTTGCACGGCATGTAAACTCTGAAAACTGGACTGAATTAAAATGAGCTGACATTCACGGCATGTCAGTTTCAGCACTAGTCACTTTCCTGTCTCCATGTTGGGATCAGGATATTTCATGATTAAACTCTAATGCGTTGGGGTGGCCAGCCTCCAGTGCGCCCCACTCCACCATAATCCTCACTTGCTCCTTTTGTGTTGTACCCTCACACATCAAATAAGGGTAGCTTGCAAGTTCAACACATACTGAAGCAGTTACGGTGTGACTTCACAGAATATGCCATAAAACAGGTTGCAGCTTCCAGGCTGGCCTCTTGGATTGCTCATTCTGGAGAAAACCAGCTGCCCTGTCAAAAGGAGACCGCTGTGAAGAAGCCCACATGGGGAAAAACTGAGGCTTCCAAACAAAACCAGCACCATCTCACTAGTTACAAGAGTGAGTCATAGACAAACAGCTCCTCCAGCCTCAGATACATCTGCAGACGACTGTAGCCCTAGATGGTATCTTAACTGCAATTTTGCCAAAGAATCAGAGTCAGAAATGCCCAGCTAAGCCACGTCTAATTCTTAACTGACAAAACCTTAAGAGAAAATGCATATTTCTTGTTTGTTTTTAAGCCTTTAAGATTCAGAATATTTTGTTACACACAATTGATAAGTAACACACAAGTGGATATAGATGATACATTATTTTTTACTTCTTCATGAACTATATCAAAGCAATACCTGAAAAAAGGTGTACAGGGTCCCAACAATAAGCTGGATTATTAACGTATTATTCAAGCTCCTGTTTATAGAAAATTCACTGAGTTATCTTCTTGGTTGAGAGGTAAAGCTGCTTGTTTTATGTGACAGATTGAAATATTCTCTGAATCACTATTCAATTTGTTTTTTAATGTTGGAAAAATTATCAAAAGCTATTTTTCTATCACCAAGAAATCTATAATTTCTGTCAAATCCAAATGAGCTAAGAGCCACAAAGTATACACAGTCCATATGATTAACTCTCTTCATTCAACTATAAAATTTCATTTTTATTGTAGTAAAGTTGACAGAAACAATAAAAAAATGTTTGGGTTGCAACTGCAGCTGTTGATAAGAAAACTCAGCTATAAAAATATCTGAAAAATAAACCAAATTTATGAGAACAATGAGATCAGCCATGAATCCAAGTCTTTGCGTTTGTCATGGTATCTCACGTTGTCCCTTTCAATGAAAAGCCACAATTCAAACCCAAGTGTTGGAGCATTTTAACCACCTTTCTCACCTCAACAGACATATTCACAGAATTAGTTTTTGAATTCATCCTGTAGCTCACCATAAATCAGTCTAAAATCATAGGCATTTGAAGCACTTGATTTCATAAAGTAATTTTTTTAACCATCCCACTGAAAACACTTAGAGAACCACAGAGCAAAGTATTTAAGGCAGGTCATTTTTTTAAATTTCTTTTTTTTATTGAAATATGGATGATTTATAATAGTGTGTTAGTTTCATGTATATAGCAAAGTGATTCAGTTATATATATATTATATTATATATATATATATTATACTATATATATATATTTTATATATATATATGTATATAAAAACGTGTGTGTGTGTGTGTGTGTTCTTTTTTAGATTCTTTTCCATTACAGGTTACTACAAGTCACTGAATATAGTTCCCTGTGCTATACAGCTAAATCCTTGTAGTTTTATCTATTTTATTTATACTAGTGTGTATCTGTTAATCTCGGACTCCCAATTTATCTCCTCCCCTTTCCACTTTGGTAATCGTAAGTTTGTTTTCTATGTCTGTGAGTCTGTTTCTGTTTTGTAGATAAGCTCATTTATATTATTTTGTTATATTCCACGTATGTGATATCATATGATAATCATCTTTCTCTGTCTGACTTACTTCACTTAGTATGATCATCTCTAGGTCTATATGTGGTGCTGCAAATGCCAGTATTTCATTCTTACGGCTGAGTAGTATCTATGTATATATGTATCTACTACATCTTCTTGACCCATTCATTTATTGATGGACACTTTAAGTTGCATCTATGTCTTGGTTACTGGAAACAGTGTTGCTATGAATACTGGGGTGCACATATCTTTTCAAATTAGAGTTTTCATCTTTTCCATATGTGTGCCCAGGAGTGGAACTGCTGGATGCAGCAGACTGGTAAGTCTATTTTTAGTTTTTTAAGGAACCTCCATACTGTTCTCCATAGTGGCCGCACCAATTTACATTCCCACCAACAGTGTAGGAGGTTCCCTTTTCTCCACACCCTCTCCAGCATATATTATTTATAGACTTTTTGATGATGGCTATTCTGACCAATGTGAGGTGACACCTCACTGAAGTTCTGATTTGCAGTTCTCTAATAATTAGCAATGTTGAACACTTTTTCATGTGCCCTGTTGGCCATCTGGATGTCTTCTTTGGAGAAATGTCTATTCAGGTCTTCTAAGGCAGGTAATTCTTAACAAATGTACAAATAGTCTGCTTATAGTTTACTGAGTTTCCAAATTTGTGCTTTTTATAGAGCTGTCAATTATTGCCCAAATTTTTTCTACTTGCTTCCTGTTTGGGCAATATGAAGTTTAATATATCTCTGCTGAGGCCATTATATATAGGAACAAAGTCCATTAAACTGTTAACTCTAATAGCTCTAAAATCATAGTTACATGGGCAAGAACTCAAGCTCTCAACTAGTTGTTTAGATATATAGTATCTGATGGTGTTAATAATGGTGCCTTTTTTCCTGAGTGGCTACCTCGTTTGACGAAGAAGAATTTCAACTTTATTCATGGCAAGATTTCACAAAATATTCTCCCATTATGTGACTATCACTTTCAAAGGTCATTCTGCAATTGGCCTTGAAGGAAGTACCAAGAAAAGTATTTTCTGTATTTGGTTGTATTTTTCATCATATAGATTATAGTCATGATTTCTTTTACTTTTTAGTTACCAAAAAAACTAGTGACTTTGGTCCAAACTTTGCATGCTTGATCTTTTGGTTTACCCATTTTAAAGACCAGTTCAAAGCATTAAGGATTAGGTTTATTTGTATCCTCCCAGTTAATTAAAACACATAAATAAGTTTTAAGAACATCCTACAAATAAACTAGTTGTGGTTGATTATAAACACATCCTCTTATAAAAGAGTCCTGTTTCTGTTAGTCACTATCCCTGTATATTTTAGGCTGTATAAACTGCTCATAAATGTACCGGTTTCATAATATATTGGCTTCATATTTCTATTGCTAGTAGAAAATAAAATCCATGAAATTTCTAAAAATTAGATGAAGAATGGAATAAAATTTTCAAAAATATCTCAGCATCCTGGTCATTTTTTTTAACTAATGGCATGGAGAAGAGGAATGAACAATATATATTGGTTTGCAAACACAATATTTGATGTGGTCAAAGGTGCAGGAAAGCTGAAATGATGTGTGGAAGCAGTATTTTTGATAGAAAGTATGAAGTACCTGGCTTATAAGAGATGAAAGTATAATTTAAAAATTGTCTGTGAAGGTTTTTGAGGGCATCCAAAGAAATGGAACATTTCACAACAGGCAGAAGTCCCATTTTCTTTTATTTTCCAGAGAGCTGATCACTTTTACCCTAAAGCTCGGGTTAGTAGCACTAGATTTCTTGATAACACAGAAACATCAAATTTTCCAATTGCTAATTACACAGAAAATTTGTCTGTTCTCCAGGCTTTCAAACAACCAAAAAACCCAAACAAAATATGACATTGTACCAACACAGAAAAACTGGATTGTGCTGAAATAGTCAGAGCATGCCTATGACAAGATCTTGGAAGACTGCAAATCCTAAAACATATTCTCAAACTTTATAAACAAAACACTGACAGTGCAGAAGATGTACCATATCGTTCTGAGCTTCATATGTTTGCTGACAGACTACCACTCAGGCAAGTCAGTCCACCAATTTTGAAAAGGAGCACAAGGTAATCCAGTATCCTCTGAGCAGTGTTGTTGGATAAAATACAGGACAGTCAAATTTGAATTTCAGATAAGCAGTAAGTATTTAGATTTATTATGTCCCATATATTGCATGGGACATAAATAAAAATTATCCATTGCTTATCTGAAGTCTAAATTAGTCTGTATGATGGTTAATTTTATGTGTCAGGTTGGTTAGACCCTGGATTACCTAGATATTTGGTCAAATATTATTCTGGTTGTGTGCGTGTGTGAGGGTGTTCTGAATGAGACCACAGCTGAACCTGTAGACTGCACAGAGCAGAGCATCCTCCCCAGTGTGGGCAGCCCTCATCCAATCAGCTGAAGGCTTCAGGAGAACAAAATGGCTGCCATTACAATTAGTTAAGTGAGAGCATCTCTTGCCTGACTGTCTTTGAGCTCAAGCCATTGGTATTCAATGGTTTTTGAGCTGAAGGCACTGGTCTTTTTCTGTCTTCAGACTTGAACTGAAACATGGGCTTCTCTTGGATGTCAGGTCTTCGGGCTCACACTGGAACTGTGCTGTTGGCTCACCCAGGTCTCCCGCTTGCCAACTATAGATCCAGGGACTTCTCAACCTTCAAAATTGTATAAGTCAATTCCTTATAAATCTCTTTATAAATATATATATATACACACACACACACACACACATATAAATATATATATAAATATATATATGTATAGATATATAGATATATAGATGCCCCGTATGTTTATTTACTAAATCTTGGAACCCTACCTCTGGGTTAGCATTCTCATCAACAGTGCTAAGATTCAGAATAATACTAATAATGCCTATTAGTAATAAAATTGAAACTGTTCTTCTTCTTGGCTTTCTCAGAAACCAAGAATACATTGATCTACTCTACTGAGCAAAACGTTTTGCTGTAGGGCCATCATTTTAGGAAGCTACAGGTCCATGAATGCCTGAACTCCAGTCATACAATACAGAAGAAAATGTACCCACAAGAGTTGACAATGGTAGGCTCTCATGCTACTCAAATCTAAGTACTGCCACCAGATGGTTGGGTATGGGGACGGTAACTTCCCCAAACTCTTGATAAATGAAAATTTTAAGTAAAGGAAATGCATTTGTCAGGGGATATTGTGACTCACAGCAACTCACTGTTTTATAATTCAGTGTAGCTCCACTAACGATGACCACACTGACACAATTTTAAGACGCACTTTGTCTCAAAGTTTCCAATGTCACAGTGTTTATTATAGGCGATATCAAAAGAAACTTGCCTGACGCCAGGCATGTGAGTTGCGACCTACTTGAGACTGACTAGACGGGTGTGAAATTAGCTGTATAAATTTACTGTTGCATAGCAACTATTGAAGTATTTCCACGAGGAGTGTCACATAACTTAAATTAAGATCTTTAATTACGGCATAATACCTTCAAATAGAGGACTCACTAAACGAGTGCTGGAATACAGGACAAGTTTATTGACAGCAAGAGAAAATGCCAAATCTCTCAGAATTAGTCAATGGATTCTGAAAATGAAAAAGAGGTCTGAATAATTTACACATCAAAGAAAAGATGTATTATCCAATCACTAGATTTTTTTAAATCAAAACATTTCAGATTATTTTCCAAGTAATTGTGTTTTCTGCCAAGCATACATAGTTAAGCGTTGCAACACAAAAAACAAAACCGACAAATTTAATCCAGAGACCATAATCTGGAAACCCAGATACATGTTTTCCCACTTTTCTAAAAATTTAAACTCATTGATAATATTCTAAAATTAGTAGATTTCCACAGAACACTAGATTCCTGGCCCTCATGAGGAGTCTGGCCATTATGATCACTTCCATATGGTGACTTTGGTCCTGTTTGTGCTCCACCCCAAAGAGTGCTCTCAATTTACACAGACTGCCTGATAGGCAATTGGGTTTGTAGGTCTGTTTTATAAGAAAAGAAATGCAGTTACAGCTGCAGAATTCTTTAACGTGCTTCAAAAGTACACTGTCGATTCTGAAGGTGCCCAAAAGGTCGATTCCACATTAAGACTGAGAAAAGCAATCAAGTAGCTGGGAACAAATTGACTGAACCCTTCAGACACAGAGCTGCCTGTGAAGGAAGCGTGGCTTCACACTCTGATGTGACAGTGAAGAGGACCACGTGCAGACCAGTGCAATCACATTCACTCAGCAAAGGCATGTTTAGTTGCCATGATATTTTCAGTATTCCATGCACTGGGGACAGCGGAGAGTGCTCAGAGACGCCTGCACTCATGGAGCACACAGCCTAGCTCACAGGCAACAGACAATATGTAAATAGGAAATGTCAAGGGGTGGGAAGCATTAGGGTGCAAATCAAAGAGTAAAAGCATTTTTGGCTTTGTGGAACCCTGGAAAGGTCCCAACGGCTCCCAAGATTTCCTGAACAACTGAGTTAATGTCTTGGATGAGAGAGAGGTTGGGCTTTAAGGGAAAGGAAGTTCCATACAGTTTTAGCGGGCAGTGACTTGATTTGATTTATAACGTTTTGAACGCTCACTCCTGGCATCTCTGTGCAGAATGAATGCCTGGGGTGGCTGGTGACAGCAAAGAACGTGGCAGGGGATTTGGAGGGGTTGACCAGGAGACTTCTGACTCTCTCCAGGCGAGACGCTGCGGTACTTTGGACCAGAGGTGCGGCAGTGAGGGGGGCAGTAATGTGGGGCATCTTTCACGTGTCTGTGATGCAGCAGATGTGGGAGCAGAGGGAGAGGAAACATGATCACTCACATATTCGGCACCTGAGCCCTGGCGTCTAGCTAAAGCTTGCAGGAGCAGCACGTCTTAGGTTGAATTTGGCAAAAGAGAAGAGTGTATTCATTTAATGAGGCATATCTTTTCCTTTTTTTGCCCCTTCTTCCAAAGCTGCTATTAAATCGATGGTGCATCTTAAAATCAATACATCTTGTATTTTAGAAACTACCCATCTTCTCTGTTTCACCATCGACTAAATACAGATGAGAACCAAGTACAGATTGTAAAAGCAGCTTTATAACAAGTGTTATGATGAGGAATGCACAAATGTTTCATGATTCCATTTTCCACTCCATGTTGTTGGTACCTACTTAGAAATAAACGTAGCAGAGTTCAGACCAAAGGGTATTAACTCTAGGCAAACACATCACCCGAACCCTGTAATAATACTCACTTTTTTCCCCCCCAGATACTCATCTTGCCCAATTCCCTTAAAAGATACTACCATATAAACAAATGTGTTTTATTGAAGTGAAAACTGAGGTAATGTTTAGACCCAGATATAAACAGAGATGCCTCAGTATGAGCAACAGATAAGGAGAGTGTCCCTTGTGTGCCAAGGAATGTCCTAATAACAGATTCCAAGTTGTGCGAGAAGCAGTACCTAAACCCTTCAAGGATAAATTATAAACAGTTGGAATTGGTGGTCTTCAGCGTATGATGTGGTGACCATCTCTCAGAGAGAGAGAGAACACAGTTCCCCTTTCACATCCCAGCCCTTAGGCTCCTTCCCTTCATCTGTTCAATGTATCTGACACATGGTGTTAAAAACCAAAATCTCAGTCTCGCAGACATAGAAAACACACGTACGGTTACCAGGGGGTAAGGGGGGGGGGGTGGGAAGGGATGAATTGGGAGTTCGAGATCTGCAGACACTAACTACTATATATAAAATAGATAAACAAAAAGTTTCTTCTGTAGAGCACAGGGAACTGCATTCAATATCTTGTAGTGACCTATGATGAAAAAGAATATATGTGTGTATATATACGTATGACTGAAACATTGTGCTGCACACCAGAAGGTAACACAACACTGTAAACTATACTACAATAAAAAAATAATAAAAAATAACAAAAATTAAAAAACAAAGTCCATCCCTAAATTTTCTTCTTACAATCACACAGCATCCAAAGGCGAGCCCACCTGCCCACAGATCGCTGTTTGCTCAGCATTTTCTTACTTTTTCCTGAACGACTACTTAGTGCAATCTTAGGTTCGGGAGGCCCAGGGACAACTTTTGAAATATATGACCCCCCTCCGTAAAACGAGACATGTTGCTTCACCTTGGGGGGTCTAGTTCATGCCTGAGGGTTGTGCCCCAGACAGGTAGTTATTAATTACCTGTTACAAAAAAGACCTACCCTGTTTTTATTTGGAATAATGGGCACCAAGGCCTGGACTAGTTAATAACAAAGCCCCATGATGCGGCTTCTTACGCACTGCGTGTCCAGCCAGACTGAATACCTTATTCGCCGAGCATGCTACGGCCTGTCACATCTTGCCCTCGAAAAAAGTAAGTGAAACCGTATTTCTTCCATCTAAAGGAAACTGACGCTTCACGCTCTTTGTGAAGACATCTCTTTCCTCCACAGAATTAATCCATTTTGCCTGGGCTACCATCGCACTGTGTTAACAACTGCCTCTCTCTTGACTGTGTTCAAACGAGTATAGCGAGCAGCGCGAGCTCCTTTAAGGCAGAGCGTGTGTCTAGTCACCTCTGGGCCACCTGCGGCGAGGACCAGCTCCCATGCCTGGTGGGTGACCAGTGTGCTTCCGGTTAAAACACACACACACACACACACACACACACACACACACACACATATGCACAGGGAATTTTACCAACTCATAATTACAGTTCAATAAACAGTTACAAGTTTCTCTGTTTACTCTGCCTCACTGAAAGTTCTCCGGAGGGAGAACTGTATAAACCAACTGTCTACATACACCTCAAATGGGGCTCAATGCATCACTTACTTATTGACTCAACAGTTTGCTTCTAAACATTCAATTCATCTCTTCACACTGAGAACCTATGATATCTGGAACAACTAATGCATGAATATGTTGATGCGTCACATGAAAGATGTCGGAAATCTAAGGGAAATCGTGTATGTTTGTTTGTTTGTTTGTTTTCTAAGTAAGACATTCCGAAATTAAAACTCTTGAGTTTGGACTCCTTGTCTGGATATTACAACTTGTTATTCAGGTCCTCCCGAATAACAGACACCTCTCTGGGAGAAAGAGAGGCAGGGACCCTCAGGGCACAGTGATGGAGGAAGGTGGGATCTTCTTGGACCAGCACCCAGATCAGCCGCATCAGCCTTGAGGATGAGTGAGGCTAAGAGAACAGCCAGATTACTTTCTCAGCTGAGTAAGCACTCAGTCCTCAGTGATGCCAAAGTCCTCGCTCTACATCCAGGAAAGTCCAAAGGGTGCAACTGCCGATGAGCTCCATTGTGATCAAAGCACGAGCATCAAGTGGAATAAAGAACTACAGAGAAAGTCAACCGAGAAGGAAAAAAGTATCGTAAGACACTCCTTCTGTCATTTAGGAACTCCAAAAGCTAACGCTAGGGAGGCAAGACAAACCATCTAGAGAGTAATAACCACACGCATCCATAGGCGATAAGCTGGGAAACATAGACTGCCTTCAAAAATGAAGCAGGCAGTTGACCACGGCGTCATCAGAGACCATTTAATGAAGAGATGAGGTTTTGAACGGGACTCTGAAATTTGAATAAGTGATGAGAACTGGGTTCATCTGACTGTCAGGGAATTAGTTCACACTGGGTTTGGAACCACAGGGATTAGGAAAGTCAAAAGACTGTCTCCTCTCCTCGGAGGAGCGCACAGAGTCCGGACACCCCGGAGGCAGTCAGTGTCCTGCCAAAGCTAAAGTGGTTCAAAGCAACACTGTTAAACAACCATTGACAGCAGACCACAACAGTCTTATTTTCTAGATGCAGAAGATTATGCCTTTGCTATGCAGTTTTGATGGTAGAAATCCCAAGCTTATACAAAGCAAAAATTCCATTGTAAGAATAGAACAATATCACACAGAACTTTAATCATATCGATTCAGAATTTAGAGTTTACCAACTGTTATTGCAAGAATTACACCAACTGAGCCTCACCAACCCTCACGGGGAATTATCCTCTCCACTCTGTAGATGAGGAAATGGGTCTTGGCACGGTTAAGATACAAGTCTGTGGTTGGCCAGCCAGTGAAAACACCTGGACTTGAAATGGTATTCATTTTCTGTCACGAGATGCAGCCTCCTTAACTTTAGGAAAGAATTTACTAAAGAATGCTTTAAATAAAAGCCTCCCCGATACAGGTGAAGCATAATCTATTTTTCCTAACAAAAGCGATACAATGTATCAGTAACATACCTACCATAATATGGCAAAAGAAACACAAATTGTACAGATTTTATCGGAGCTGCCCACTCTTTCTACACAGAGGTTTAAGAGTCAGTCCACCTGCTTGAGAGTCAGAGGGCAGCAAGCAGAACATACAACCCCCTTCCCCAAATTAATTAGGACCAACATTGAAAAACTATTAATGTCCCTATCAATAAATTTATAATATAATTTTTAGAAGATTGATTGGAACTTCCCCTCTTCCTCAAAAGACAGAAGTAGAAGGTAGGAAAAAAACAGAAGGAATCTTAATTATATTTCCTCTCTTTCTGCCCTCCAGCCACTTGGAACCATATTATGACACCCACAACAATAAAAAGTTATGAATCTTACAGAAATCGATTTTCCATTTTCACATTTGGGTTAGCAGCGTTCAAAATTTCCAACTAAAATTCAGCGTTAGTGAGATCACTTTTAGCACTCGGTCAAAGCCAAAAATCAAGGGACAGCAGGACAAAGCACAGGGGACACATTTGCAAAGTGAAAGGAAAAAACTCACACCACTATTTTTTAAAAATACAATGTTTCAAGAAACATTTGCCTGCGATGGAGACAGACATCGAAATGGAATCAATGGCTCTGGTTCTGTTTGCGTCCCATTTCCAAGGCAGGCCCAGGGCTAAGCCAGAGCCTTGTGCCAGCTGCCTGGAACATGCACGTTACCCATCTCTCGGGTCTCGCCCAGGAGCAGCGCCATGCAAGCTGCAGCAGACCCGGTGCCTCTGATGTAGCTTCTCTTAAGGCTTTAAAACAGATGAAGCAACTTGGCCTGTGACTAGTCTCTCAGAAGCCCCTTAGGCAAAACACCAGGTCTAATGTTGAAATCCTAAAGCATTCCCCAGGGCCTCCCAGCCGGCTGAAACAACTTGATTTCCACAGACACACAGCTGATGCCTCAGGTGTGCAAAGAAAGAAGCACTGTAAATTAAAGCAGACTCTCCGACAGCTTTTAGCCCAAACCATGCTTGCTTATATGTGTATAAGCACATTGCAGAAATAGTTGTATAAATGGTTTTCCCGTTGAACACATTTAAATAGTAAGATCATGTTGATAATCACCTTTCCTTTCTTAAAAAAGGAATGCTTAATACTACAGAATCAACAATGAATTCCTTTTCTTTTAAGTGACAGATACTATAATGTCCTTAATTTGTATCTCAGGAAGAGAAGCTTCCTCCATGCAATACGTTTCCAATTGCAGCCCTTCTCTTATTTGTGCGTGACCCAGATAGAGCAGTGTGATCGAGCTGACAGCCTCTAGGGCATGGATGCTAAAACTGACTCCCATTTTATTCACTCCAGCAACAGTGCTCTGAGACGTGGTACTGTGTGTGCTTGCTGGAAAAAGGCTAACGAGCTGTCTTTACTGAGTCCGTTTTCCCAGCTGCTGAAAAGGTCCCCAAGCTTGCCCTTGAATGAGAAGTAAGCTAAGACTTACTCTTTAGAAGTGAGGTCTTACGTACTTAGTACAAAGCCAACATGGTTTATATATATAAAAAAATAACAATTAGCATTATGTAACTAATGGCTTCATAACCTGGATTTTTGACTTGTTTCAAGATCTACCCCTCATTGCAAAAATGATCTAATATTCAGGGACTTGTAGGTGCAACAGACCATGAGGACTGCGTAAGCTGTCAGAAATAACTACAGTCCTATCTGTCAGGATGGAAACAAATCTGGCTGGCAATACAGGAGAGGCTGACATCACATAAATGTCCCCAGCAACTGTTAAACAAACCTGCTATATGATGCTTTCGCATCTATTTTCTACATTATCCCACATAATGGTCACATCAGCCCAGTGAAGGGAGGATGACTATCTCTAGTTTGAAAATGAAGAAATTAAAGCGTAGAGAAAAAGGCGAGTTGGGGGTGGGGGGTGGGTATTGCCAAGTTAGTAAGATTAGGTAAGCCAAGACTCAGAGAGCAAGGTCACATTCCCGAGGTCACAAAATCGGTGCCAGAATTTGAATAGCTGGAAGTCTGACTCAAAGACAGTGATGAGTTTTCATTTCTATTATGTGGCCTCCCAGTAGGTTCCATAGCTTCATCTCATGTTTACACTGGTTTATGACTACCGCTTGCAAAGAAATAGCTGAAACGTTTGGGGGGTATATTAACTCATTAAATCCTCAGAACAACCTCCTGAGAGAGGTCATTTTCTTATTCAGATTTTACAAAAGCGGAAAAACAAAGGCCCTGTGCTCAGACCCAGTGGAACTCCCCCAAGCCCACTCCCTTCACCCCTGCACAATGACAGCGAAACAGCAAACTGGACCCACTGCTTTTACCATTTGCAAATCAATTAGAACCATCTTCTGAAAAATAATAGCTTTTCTCACAGATTAGAAATGTCACTGCCAAAGGACAAGTTTTTAGAAGTAATACTTCTAGTTTCACAGTAAGTAAAAAAAAAGAATTAGTGCTTTTTCCTGGAGACATATTTCAATTATAATTGTAAAACATATGTCCAGGAAAAAAAGCACTAATTCCAGTCTTCTTGAGGGAAAATCCTATCACTGACAGATGCATAAGTAATTATTATAAACATTTTGAGAAACATTAGTCCTCCTTTTAAGAAGGTACATCAATGGCATTAGCTTTTTCCAACCTGAGTAAATGTGCTGAATAACATAAAAACAGAAAATCAATAGTGGTTACAGGTAAAAAAAAAAAACTGCATGATCGTCTTGAGATTTTAAAAATGTTCACAGCAGCACTGTATACAATAGCCAAGACATGGAAGCAACCAAAATGTCCATCAACAGATGATTAGATAAAGAAGTTGTGGTATATTTATACAATGGAATACTACTCAGCCATAAAAAAGAATAAAACCTGTCATTTGCAGCAACATGGATGAAACTGGAGAATGTCATTCTAAGTGAAGTAAGCCGGAAAGAGAAAGAAAAATACCGTATCAATGTCACTCATATGTGGAATCTAAAAAAAAGAAATGAAAAGAAAAGAGAGGACTCTAATGAACTCATCTACAAAAGAAACAGACTCACAGACATAGTAAACAATCTTACGGTTACCAGGGGAAATGGGGTGGGAAGGGATCAATCTGGGACTTTGAGCTTTGCAAATGTTAACCACTATATATAAAAATAGATAAAAAAAACAAATTTCTTCAGTATAGCACAGGGAACTAGATTCAATATCTTGTGGTAACCTTTAATGAAAAAGAATATGAAAATTAATATATATATGCACAACTGGGAAATTATGCTGTGCACCAGAAATTGACATATTGTAACTGACTATAGCTCAGTAAGAAATAAAATAAACAAAATTTTAAAAATAAACAAAAATGTGTCCTCTACTCTCATTCCCGCTCATGTTTTCAACGTTGACCCAAGAAGAGAATGTGTCTCTCCACAGATGGGCTGAGAACATACCAGGTCCTACATTTTCCTGTGACGTTCACAATCATTTAGAAAAAGCAAGTTCAATCTACTACAAAATTATAAAGCAGATGGAGTTTGCCTCGGTTCTTTTCCCAAGTGCTTTCTGGGCGGCTCTCTTCCCCACTCGGGGGTCTCCCAGGTCACAGGTGTGGGCATTCAGTGTGCTTTCTGTCATCTGGAACCTAAATGCTTCTAAGTTTCACCAGCTAGCAGCTCTTCTAGGAGAGTTTGATGTTTCCCTGGCAATTCGGTATGCCTGGCCAGGAACATTTTCCCTGGTGCAGGTGTTTTCAAATGAAGCGCTTTGGAACCTGACAGTTCCTCTGGGGCTGCCCCAGAAGTGCTGAGAAAACTGAATGGCCAAAACCCTACTCCTCCTCGTCTTGAAACAAAACCTCTCTCCTTCCATCAGTGTTATTTTATACATCAAAATTCTGTGGAGTAGTTCGCAACTGGGTACACGACTTACAAGGTTCTACTAGTAAGCTTGCTCTTTCCTTCCTCAAACTTGCTTAAGCCTTTCACCTCTCACCCTATTATAGCATCAAATTACAAAACGTTATGGGTTTCCACCTATCTTCTCTTTCTCTTTTCTTAATAAAGGCCAATTCCTCACATGCCTCTGAATCTTATTATTTAAATCTCTGTGTAAGGTCTCTGCTCTCAGGGTTCACTTCTCTCTTTGCATTCAAGCATCTTCCATATGTTTAAAAAAAATCCTCTTAATCTCACCATCTCCTCCAGCTATTGCCCAATTTCCAATTTCTCTACTGCTTTCAGAGAAAAAATCTTTAGAGTTGTCTCTACAGTCTGACAACCCTCTCACTCCCGTTCAGCCTTCGTGCACCTCCATCCAGACCTGCATCAGCCTCCACTACTTCCCCTTTCTTCCTACCTGACACACCAAGTGCTCTTCCTGGTGTTAAATGTAACGGGACATGCTTGGATTCCTACATTAGCAGCCTTTTCAGCAGCATCTGGTGCACTGGCCACCTCCTCTACCTTGACATCATCTCTTTCTTGGTCACCAAATCACAGTAATTTATTGACTCTCCCCACTCCTCATGTGGTTTTGTTAGAGTGGGCAGATTGCTAGCTACGAGCAGAGAAAGGCCAAATGGCAGGAATTGGGAAAAAGGAGGGGCACGGGCCAAATGCAGGAACCCCTACATCAAGTAAGCACCAGGGGTCCCTGGGCAGAGAAAGAAAAGCAGGAACCTCTGGGCTGGTAAGAGGTCATGCTTTTTGGGGTGATGAGTGGCCTGAAGGCTGACAAAGAAAGGTGAGAAAAGGCAGGAATTTCCAGTGTCCGAATGTAACCTCATTGCTCATTAGGCCCTTGTTTCAATAAAACTAGCCTTGCAGATCAGAAGTACCCATCCTGCACCGACGCCATGACACTTCCGATCCAGACTAAATAAGGACAAAAATCCCTCCTCCCTTCAGGAAGGTGGAGATGGGAGGAAAATTGGAATAAGATCCCAAACCCTTCCCTCCCCAATGAATATTCTGCCCACTCATTTTTACACTCTCTGTAACCAACTTGTCAAAAGACTCCGGGCAGCTGCTCACCTGAGTCCGCCCGCTCTCCCCTTGAGAGTGTGCTATCTACCCCTTAATAAATCCTCACTTTATTTTCTTACCCTCCGCATCTCATCTCTGAATTCTCTCTGTGGTGGGACAAGAACCTGGACACCAGTACATCTTCCCTCGCTGTCTTTCAGTAGCATCTGTTGGCTCTTCCTCCTCTAACTCAACCCTAAATGTTGGAATTCCTTGGTAATCAAACCTGGCCCCCTCTTCTTTTCTTTTGCAGATAGTCTCCTTAGGTTGTCTTGTCCATACAATACAATTTCTATGCCACGAATGCCAACATTTATGTCTGAGGACCAGAATAATATATCCAAAGACCCACTTGAGATACAAGCATCCTAGCCTTACCTTTTCCTAAAATAAATTCCTCACTTTCCCCTTCAAAGCTTGTTTTCCTGCTCAGTAAATGGCTTTTATCTACCCTGTCACTCAGAACAAAACTTCTAAGCTTCAACTTTGAGATCTCGCACTCTCTCACCATCTCTCCCCATTCTCATCCAATTGTTGGCCAACTCTTGTCTAATCCATTACCAATACCTACAGCCACATATTCTTTGTCAGTTTTTTTTTTTTTCCCTCCAACTTAACTGCCATTAGCCATGACATCATCCCCTATGTGGACAAATGTAATAGTCTCCAGGCTGGTTTTTCCAATGCACCTTACCCCCTCTGATGCACACTGCTGAATCACTGTCTTAAAATATACATCTGGTTATGACTCTCCTTTTTGCAGCCCAATAGGCTTTCTACTGAATTGAAAACAGAATCAGAACTTCTAAATATGCCCACAAAATTTTGCACGATCTGACTCCTGCCTTGGCCTCCAATCTTCCTCCCAGCTTGAGACAGGAGGGAAAGGGGGTCAGGGCACAACCATTAAAAGAAAGATACCGCAGCTAGCACCAAGATGGTGGAAGGTCCAACTCCCAGTAGACCTGGAGCTAAATGGCCCTCCCACAGGTGCCATGACAGTTTCAAGACTAACCACAAAAGATCAAAAAGTGGGTGACGGCCCAGTTCCTGGGACTCCCAGACCCTTCCCCCCCAGTAGTTGGAATAATCCTCCCACTTGTTAACATATGAAGTTATCGAGCCCATGAAAACTGACAACCCCCACACCTCTGGGTCGATCTCATTTTTCCTAGCCAACCCCATGCTCTGAGTCTGCCACTGTCCATTCTGAGTGAGACAGCCAGAACTCTGTCTATAGAGTGTGTATCTAATTTTACTTTAAACTGAGCACCCACACCCCACACTTTATGACCTTTCTCTTGCCTTCTAAAACAGCCTGCGCCTGTGTCTATGGAATATGTATCTCTCTGAATAAATCTACCTTTGCACAACTGTAGCTCACTCTTGAATTCTTTCCTGCTCAAGGCCAAGGACCTACACTTGGCAGGGTGCATCCCAGGGCCTCAGCCAAGACCTGGGACAAGGGCATCCTCTTGCCCCACACTGTTTTCCTGTATCAAGCTCACAGCACACTAACCAGACTGTGTCCTGTGAGTTACTCAAATGCAACAAGATCTTCCCCGTCTACTAGTTCTTTTTCTTGTAGATTCCTCTATGTAGAAATGCCTTCCCTCTACTCGTAACCTCACTCACCTCTACTGACTCTTCAGATCTTAGTTTAACTAGTATGTCCTCAGATGCCTTATCTGACCATCCACCCAACCTAAATCAATGCCAACATTCTCTTACTACAATATAAATGCATTTACTTTTATTTGTTTTATGTCACCTATTATGTTTTATGTCAACTATCATCTCCATGACTGCAAGAATCAGATCTTTATCTCTTTAAAGCTGTACATGGGGCACCTATCACAGTGCAGGCAGGAGGTGATAAAGAAGTATGTGTAAATATATAGACAGAAAAGATTTTGACTGTTGAAAACCACTCTTCCCACAGAAGTGGGCAGCCTGCTCAGCCCTAATCCAGGCCTGTAAGTAGGAGGCTGGTGTGGGATTTACAAGCTTCTGCTTTCATTCTCAGTGAGACTGCCATCCATGTTTAAACTCCCATTATAACATCTATTTCTTGTTACATGGTCACTGACTGCTTAGAGATAAACAAAAAGACAAAGAGAAAGTGAGAGGAGGAGAGGGAGGAGGGGAAGGAGAAAGAGAAAAAAAAGAGTTAGTTTTTGAAGCTGAAGCACATTTGATGTGAAAGAAATAGCCTCACCATTTTCCTTTAAGAATTGGTCTATAAAACACACTCCGCAGCAAAGCCTATCGTCTCTGTAATGAACCCTTGCACATACAATCTCCATTACTGTTAATGTTTGCAAAGGCCAGATACACAGCTCCAATCTTTAGCAGGAAGCATCCTACCAACTCTAGGATCATATTTATCTCTTCATATGTTTCACACTGGAAATGAAATCCCTCTTAACTGATATACGAGGAGATAAAAATGTGCATTAGCTCTATTAGTTCTGGAGCAGATTATTTCACAACTCACACTTTGCAAGAAAAAGTCATTCAGTACTCCCCCAGTGGCATGAAATAACGTAAAACAATCTGCAGATGTGCCTGAACATATTCCCAAGAGAACTGCTTAGGCAGCTGGAGAATCCAGCACTAAATTCTAAACCTCTGGTTATTATTATAGTTAACTTTTTGTAACATGTACCTTGACAAATAATCATTTCAATCTAAAATTACTAATTGAAGTTATACAATGAGTCACAATTTAATTTGAGTTCTCTCTAAGCACTTGTTCAAGAATCCAAATGTTCAGTAACTATCTTATTTTTCCTGCCCCCAAAAAGGCTACATGGTTGTTGCAAAAAGGAAAAATGAGAGAGAGACACAAAAGCAGCTCTCTTATCTACGGCTACCTTAATGTGGATACTGGTCAAAATATCACAAATGATAGAAAAACTGCAAATGGAGAGCACTGCATTTATTGTGTAATTTAAAACCAAATGTTAACAAAAATTAGAAATGTGAATGGTGTATTTATTCAATGCTTGATTTCATCCTAGAATGAAAAAAAAAAAAAGAAGCAATGGACAAATTACAGTTACCAAGAGTCCCTGAACTCCATTTATCCATTCAGCAAACATTTTTAGACTCTACTAAACACAAGACACTCTGCTTGGAATGAGAGAAGATGCAGAGAAGATATACATGTCCTTTCATTCAATATGCATCATGCAAAAAACATCTTTTACAAGTGTTTTATTCTTTAGACGTTTCCAGGATCACTGATTTCAGTTACTTCATTCAGGAGTGGTCAATATTTAATAACCTGGACAACAATTCAAACTATCTTTTGTAACCAGGCCCACATTTGTATATGAGGCCGGTGTCAGGTGTAATTATTGGGGAAGATATCCATGGTACAGCTTTATTCAATAATGCTTTAAAACTCCTTCACCAATGGGTGCAAAGCCCTAGTTGTGCTGAGAAGTAGTGATGTGACCAGATTATACGGATTATACGGTTAGGACCTGAATAATCACAAGTCGACTTAAGTGAGGTCACTATTTATTTCCTCTTAATACAGCTCTTCATGCTAAATAGCTTTGTTCTTCAACAAGCCAGCCTTTACAGTGCTTCTGGAAACCATTACTCCTCTACTCTTGAATGAGAGGGTAAATGAGGTCAACAGGTTTGCCCCAGACCTCAGCCAGAGCCACGCACTCAACAGAGCTGTTGATTCTTTGTGCAGGGTTTAGATGACAACTCAGAGAGGTTCAAAATAAAGTTGTAAGCACACCAGGCCACGTACCGCCATCAAACCTGCCACACGTGTAGGGCCACTGTTAATGGTGTTAGTACATCAGCAGTTTTTATATCATAGTTATTTATATCTTTCAAGACAATAAGGACACAAATGAACTGCTTATTATTTATAATTTAGATGACAGATTTCTTGAATACACGTAAGCGCGTGTGACTGTCCTTTATGATCGGATTACCGCATTCTGTTGATTCTTACTTTGTCGTTGGCTCTATTCCTTTGATAATTATGTAAGTTTAAAAAGCTAAGGCTCTAATCTGTTCTTAGAAACAATGATCAGTACATATATGTAAACTAAAAAATGTGCAGTGTACTGTATGCATGCATTTACATGCAATATAATGTGTGTGTGCAGTTGAACTGTAATAATTCTACCCAATAAAATTGAAAAAGAAAAAAAAAGACATGACTTGTTACATAAAGGCATCTTCAAATGTTTCAAATTCAGCAGTCACAAATGAACAGTTTCATGCTAACCGGAAACTAAGACTTTGCATTCCTCTGTCCTCAGGACCCATCTGTGACAAGGATATGATGCTGGTTAGTGTTGCTGGGAAGAACAAAAAATGTCTAGAATAATACCTGGAACAAGCAGGGCAGTCAGTAACGGTTAGGCTCCAGGCCCCAAACAGTTCACAGAGGCTGTCACTGTCTCAGACTACTTCAGTAACAATATTGATAACAATGGCATTTTTGTAAATTAGTTATTATGTTCTTCAACTATGCTAAGTACCTTGCACAGACTTTGCAAAGAATGCCCACCCCAACTGTGAGAGGAGGTCGTTCTCCTTATCTTATAAATGAAGAAACTGAGGCTTAGGGATACTCATTTTATAAATGAAGAAACTGAGTAATCCGTCCAATTTGGAAGCAACTGGGCTCTGACCTGTACCAGCTCTGTTCTTACTTTAAACATAACTGTATTAGCTTTTCCAAGTGTTAACCACTCAAGGGGGCCCTATTATAATTCTAGAGCAAATTTCAGACACTTAAAATAGTGCATCTATCACTTTAGAAGGAAAACTCCAAACCTGCTCACCAAAAACCCCGAACACCTTCATCCTGCACCACCTTCAACCCTCACTCATTCAAAAATAGTGTTGCCCCCTTAAAATGCCACCACAAGTAGTATTTTGCATGAAAACATTTCTATCACTATAGAGATGAGTCACCAGCTTCTACTGAAAAACAGGTCACTTCAACCTCATAATTTGTTTGAACTTAGTGACAAATATCAAAGTGTTCACCTGGTGCCTACTACATGCCCAGTTACGGGCTAGGCTTTTGTTTGGTAAGAGAAGAGCAAAGATTAGACATGGCAGCTACTCCTCCTCAACTCTCAAACCTCTTTGCTGGGCTTGGGGCTTGAGGCCAAGGAGCCTGGACCTTCTAGAAGAAATGAAAGAAGGAGAAGGAAGAGGTGTACGCTTTGTCTGTGGCGGAGGGAAGTTCCTTTTAATTTGCATTTTTACTTGCTCTGATAAGAAGTATTCACTAATCCAAAATGGTATAAAGGCCATAAATCACAAAAATGCAGGGGGAACTTTCTTCTTCTGCTTTTCTTGATTTTATTCACCAAATACAAAAAGAAAGAAAATGCAATATGCTTCACAGAAATGGGCAAGCCACACAAAAATTATAAAAGCTGCTGGAGAAAATCTTTGTCTTAAGTTTGAGAAGGTCGGTGAAATTCCTCATAGAAATTATTGAGTAATTTTTTTCTAAATGGTCATATTAATAAAATAGCTGAAGGCATTGAAAATTCAATAAATTAACAACACCTAACTTCCATAGGGGGTTTTCTTGGGGCCAGTTCTCAAATAATACTAGACAGTGGGCCCATCAGACCATCTTTTTCATGGGTAAATTGAGACAGAGGAGTATAATAGCTAATTTGAAGAATAACACACAACTAGGAAGCAGCCTAAATGTCCATTGACAGATGACTGGATAAAGAAGCTGTGGTCTATTTATACAATGGAATACTACTCAGCCATAAAAAAGATAAAATAATGCCATTTGCAGCAACATGTATGGACCTGGAGAATGTCATTCCAAGTGAAGTAAGCCAGAAAGAGAAAGAAAAATACCATATGAGATCGCTCATATGTAGAATCTAAAAAAGAAAGAGAAAGAAAGAAAGAAAGAAAGAAAGAAAGAAAGAAAGAAAGAAAGAAAGAAAGAAAGAAAGAAAGAAAGGAAGGAAGGAAGAAAGGAAGGAAGGAAGGAAGGAAGGAAGGAAGGAAGGAAGGAAGGAAGGAAGAAAGAAAGAAAGAAAGGAAGAAAGAAAGAAAGAAAGGGACTTGCAGACATAGTAAACAATCTTATGGTTACTGGGTGAAAGAGGGAGGGAAGGGATAAATTTGGGAGCTTAAGATTTGCAGATGTTAGCCACTATATGTAAAAATAGATAAAAAACAAATTTCTTCTGTATACCACAGAGAACTATATTTAATATCTTGTAGTAACCTTTAATAAAAAAGAATATGGGAACAAATATATGTACATACATGCATGACTGGGACATTATGCTGTACATCGGAAACTGACATATTGCAACTGACTATATGTCAATAAAAAATGAAAAAAAAAAGATTAATATACAACTAACCATCAGCAGAGCCAGAAGTTGAACCCAGGTGGTCTTGGCAGTAGGGAAGATCTGTGTTCTCAAGAATTTCTGAAAAAGATATTGCTCCTTAATTTATACAACCTTGAAAAACACAAATAAATGACCAAACAAACAAAAATGATACCTACAGGTACTCGCTGGGGTAGAGAAGGCGAAATCTGGATTTTACAGGGTCTCCAGTTTTCCTTTTGAATATTCTTTCCCTTCCAAGTTCTAGCATAAAGAAACCGATTCCCCCCCCCCCAAAAAGGTGAAAAGATAAGAAAACCATGTCCTTGCTACAGTTCAAACTCTATCAAATATTTAGTTACATGAAACAGGCCTGTCCTTTGCCCACAGCAAGAGTGTAAATGGAGGTCGATACACCATAAGTCTAAAATATTTAAAAGTTAAAAATAAATTAATTAAATTAAATTAAATTAAATTTTTAAAAGTTACATATTGTTCAATGACACATATTTCATCTCCCTACCTCGAAAATACAGCTTAAGTTGCTTTATTGGTATTTTGAAATCTTAATTAAATCATATTAGATCTTTGTAATTATTACAAAATAAAACTACTTGCAAATCTAGTATTTCATGTCCATCTAATCATCAATGTCAGGCCACATCTAAGCTTACATGTCTATTTTAAGAATAACAGGGATTGCTTTATTTCACAAAGAACTAATTAGCACGTTCTGAATACCATGCTAGATTGCTAATATCTCTTGAACCTCAGATCGGAACATGCGCAGAAGCAAGAAGATGGAAGCTCACAGCTAACAGAGAATGTGCTATGTTTCAAGGCAAAAATTTCCACTGCACGCATGCCACCTGGGGAGAAGGATTTGGTGGGTTAATTAATCTTCTCCATCACCTAAGCATTTCCACCACTGCAACCCTCAGAAGCCGTGTTCCTCTGCCACTGGCAGCCCACACACCTCGGGACATTCAGATGCAGGCTCCCTGCCGAGGACTTGGGATAAGAAATGCCCGGCGTGGTTCCTGGAACCGCAGTGGGCTGCAGGCTACACTTTGCCAGCACAGACCAGGTGCTCATGCGCTATTTCAGGTGTTTCTCTGTCTGGTGTGTGTATGCAAGAATCTATCTGAAAATGTGTAACTATTCAATTAATGATTTACCACATATCTACACAAAAACCCCTCCAAAGGAGAAGTGTTCTGAGCGCTACGCATCACTGGAAGCAGGTGGTAATATTCAAAAGTGCCTTGTAAAACAGCTGTCTGTTACCTTAAACGCCAGATGCAAATTTGCATACATCTACAGGAACGCTATACAGAAAACTCATTTTTCACTAATAAGGACTTCCTTCTTGCTGCTCATCATATGTACCAGTATCCTAAAAGATAAAATGTAATGATACTAACAGTTTACATTTAAGTGGAACAACTTAGGTGCCCATCAGTGTGTTAAGTACTTTACATGCATTACTTGGTGATCCATGATCATCATATTATAGGATGAAGAAACAGAGATGAAATTAGCCTAAATGGTAACTTGCCTGAGATCACACAGAGAGGTAACAGCTGGGCTAGTCCTGAACCCAGGTCTCTGATCTAAAGCCTGCTCCCCCATAGTGGCTGCAGCCAGGAGGAAGGAGAGCGAAAATTAGGGCTATACATTTTACTTCTCCTTATCACCCACTGTTTATTTTATTATGTTCTGTTAGCCATAGTTTTCTCTAGTCACACGAGCTAACTGATAAGTCACCGGCCCTAGTAAAATGCCTGCTAGATTCAGTCACCTCACTTAGACTAAGAGATCGGAGCTGAGAACAAACCTTGGGAAGGAGAAATGAAAAGCCTGCCTACTGGGGTCAAGGAGAGTACTGGTCGGTTATCTGTCTGATCCACATGAGACTATTCGTGTAAAAGAAAGGAGAGGTGTGTGTCTCCAGTTACTCAAGCTGTCTTGTTGTAAATGCTTCCATATTTTCCAAATGCTCATTCAGCTTCACATGCCATTTCTCTACCTGAAGTCAGTGATGCTCTGCAGAGAGGCAATGAATGGCTCATAGTCATCTGTGAAAGCCCATAATTTCCAAAAATGACATAAGAAAACAATTTCGTAGGAAGATAAACAGCAGGAACAGTAAAAGAAGATGAAGTACAACATTATCACGTAGAAGAATTCTTGGAAATTTTTCTTGGGTATTGATGAAGAACTCACACTTCTTCAAAGAAAAAGTAAACTTCTCAGTTTGTCATATATAAGCAGATGTTTGTAATATCATGAATTAAGGAGAAAAAAAAAACTTAAATTTGAGACAGGACTACAAAAAAGTACACCATGGCATGTGTAGTCAGAAATTCCTGATATAGTGATGGTTAAAAAAAAAAAAAAAAGGTGTGATGTTTATAAAAGAGTAACTTTTTACATGTTTTGATAAATCTTCACTTAAACAATTAAAACCAGCACCATAGAGATTTTTAAATTATGCATGTAATAGAAACATGCACATTTCTTCTGAAAAGCAGAATAAATCCTTGGTACATGACTTAAAGGCATTCAGATGATGTGCTTTGTAAACCGTGTAATCTCAAACTTCCATGAAGTCCAGTTGTAAACAAGATGAGGTAATTCCAATTTTTCAGCACTTTGGCACTATTTATTTGTAAAGTTCCTCATGAACCCACTAACTGATAGCATATGCTTACATTTTTGAGCTCTGAAGAATGTTAGCGTACCACCAAGAAACACAGCCAGACAAATCACAATACACGCTGGTGTTTTTTCAGGCAACAAAATCACTACCTCTGCATTAGCATAACTTCCAAACACTGACAGAGAGACCTCTGTTTCTGTCTCTAAAAATAGGCATAATTTATACTAACATAGATCATATGCCAGTAAGGACTGTAGGTGAAATGCTGGAGCTGCTACACAAAAGATTAAAATTTCACACATTCAACCAAGTCAGCTACTACTGACTGCCTATTCTGTGAAAGGCATTCTGTTGTATGCAGTGGGTAAAATAAAGACTGCTGGTCCTAGGCCTCTCACAATCTTAAGATATAGCAGTAGAAATGAAGCAAGTCCTTCTCATTATACGTTGTGGTAGCCATAATTCTAAAATGACCCCCAATGACCCATGCCTTTGTATAATCCCTTCCCCTGTGTGATATCAGTCCCATGATTATGTTACAATATATTATAAAGAGAAACTTTTCAGATATAATTAAGGTTCCTAATCAGTTGACCTTCCACTATTCCCAAAAGGACTTAATTGGGTGAGCCTTTTATAACAAGGTCTAACCTAAACAAGCATTTCTCCAATGAAGACATACAAATGGCCAAAAGGCACATGAAAAAAATGTACAATATTGCTAATTATGAGGGAAATGCAAATCAAAACTACAATGAGGTATTACCTCACACAAATCAGAATGGCCATCATTAAAAAGTTCACAAACAATAAATGTTGGAGAGGGTATGAAGAAAAAGGAACCCTCTTACACTGTTGGTGGGAATGTGATTTGGTGCAGCCATTATGGAAAACAGTATGGAGATGCCTCAAAAAACTAAAATTAGACTTACTATATGGTACAGCAATCCCACTCCTGGGCATATATCTGGTGGGAACTCTAATTTGAAAAGATACATGCACTCCAATGTTGATAGCAGAACTATTTACAATAGTAAGACATGGAAGCAATCTAATAAAGAAGTTGTGGTATACATATACAGTGGAATACTACTTGGCCATAAAAAGAATACAATAATGCTATTTGCTGCAACATGGATGGACCTAGAGATCATCATTCTAAGTGAAGTAAGCCAGAAAGAGAAAGAAAAATATCATATGATAACACTTATATATGGAATCTAAGAAAAAGACATAAATAAACTTACTTACAAAACAGAAACAGACCCACAGGCATAGAAAACAAACTTATGGTTACCGGGGGGAAAGGAGGTAAGAAGGGATAAATCAGGAGTTCAAGATTTTCAGATGCTAACTACTATATATAAAATAGATAAACAACAAGTTTCTTCTGTACAGCACAAGGAACTATATTCAATGTCTTGTAGTGACCTATAATGAAAAAGAATATGAAATGGAATATATGTAGGTATATATGGCTGAAACATTATGCTGTATACGAGAAATTGACACAACATTTTAAACTGACTACACTTCATTTAAAAAATAAAAACTAAAAAGATCTAGAGTTAAAGATAAGAAACAGCAGGGACATTCTCTTCTTGGTCTTGAAGAAGCAAACTGCCATGTTATGGAGAGGGTCATGGGGCAGATAATGGTGGATTGCCACCGGTTGCTGAGGACCTCAATCCTACAACCACAAAGAATTGAATTTTGCCAACAACCAGTGAGTTTGGGAGAGGCCCCCAAGTCTCAAATAAGACTCTATTCAGGGCTGACACCTTAATCTGCATTTGAGCAGAGGACCCAGCAAACCCTTGCCCAGACTCCTGAGTCACCAATGCTGTGAGATAATAAATGTGAATTGTTCTAAGCTGGTAAATTGGAGATAATGTATTTTTCAGAAACAGTAAAAAAAGACACATAAGTCAGTGTAAGCTAAAAACACCCTAGAAGAGGTGAAATTTGGTGAATTGAAGAGACAGTAAGATACTTTATTTCTATCATAAAATTCACTGCTCTTAAAGAACTAAGGAGTCATTTAATGGTGTGATGTTTAACAAGTTACTCACTTTGTGCTCAGTTTCTACACCTAAAAAATGAGGACTATTAAAAATGAGGGTTCAGTGAGAGAATGCATTTCTAATGATAAGCCCAGTTCCTGTCACATAGTAAGTGCTACGTAGAACGTTATTATTGTTACTGCTCTAATTATTATCATTACTACCATTACTAATTTAATTAAAAGAAACATGTCTGTTTTGCCCACCACATATTTGATATTTATCCCCAGCTGAAGAATATGTATGAATGAATGAATGAATGAATGAATGAACAAATGAATAAATGAGAGACAGAGAGATGCAGAGACAGTTAGAGAGAGAGAATTCTGGAATGTCTTCATGGAAATTGCAAATGACTGTGATTTTGGCAGTCAACCATTCTTTTAAATCATTTATTCATTAAAACAAAATTATCGAGCCATTCCTAATCCTTTTCATCATAGTGCCCAGGATAGGTATTTACTAAGCGAGAACTGCTGGCAACTGAGATGAAACTGAGATGTCGTATTGGAACTAGAGACTGGACTGAGATTGAAAGCTTAGGAAAGCCTCAAAAGATTTGTCAGGACCCAGAGCAGCTTGGCAGTGGTTTTTTAAGGGTAAAAGAAACTGTGAAACAGGCCATCTGTACTATGTCTATTTCCTAAGCCCTTACCTGCTGCTCCCTGAAATTCACTGCAGTTACTTTAAAAGCTGCTGCCTAAGTATTGGGCATCTAATTTAGCATTCATCTATAAAGGGTGACTAGGATCCTCCCTGGAGACCAGGGAAGCTGGAAGGCACCAACTAGCCCATGCTAAACCACCAGTATCTCCCAGGAAAAAGCTTGTATATACATCTGGCACCCTGGCTGTTGTGGTGGCCACTGGAGAAAAAGGCCCCTGGACTGTTGCCTGGCTCTGCCAAAAGGACTTGCATTCAGGAGTCCCACAGGACTGTAGCAAATAAGACGTTCTTAATGGGCTCTGGAGCACCCCCTCCCCCAAGCTATACACCCAGACCCAGCTCAGAGGGAACAGACAAAATGCCCATCTCCTAGTTTCTCCCTCAAAGTGGCCTAATTACGTATTTTCCCAGCTGCTGCCTGAAGGTTCAGCTTCCAACCAACCTGCATCTGGGTACTGAGTGTAATCCTCCCCTTTGAGACACTGGTGGGTCTTGGCACACTCTCCACTACTGAGAGCCACTAAGAACAAAAAGCCAGTTTAGACAATCAAAAGGTTCGAGAAACAACCAGCAGCATGGGCTGTGATGATTGACAAGGTCCATCTCCTATACAAAACCACTTGCTCAAGACTGGGAGAGACACCTGTTTTATCTAATGTGCAACAGTAAACACAGAGAGTCAAAGAAAAATGAAGAAACAGAGGAACATGTTCCGAGCAAAACAAAACTCCAGACAAACAGATTTTAATGAAACAGAGGTAACTGACTTACCTGATAATAACTGACCCGATAAAGAGTTAAAAAAAATGAGCCATAAAAATGCTTACTGAGGTCAGGACAACAACACATGAACAAAGTGAGAATATCAACACAAAGACAGAAAATATGAGAAAGTGAAACAAAAGTCACAGAGCTGACAAATGCAATAAATGAACCGAATAATTCAATGCTGGGGTTCAACAGCAGACTAGATCCAGTGGAAGAAAGGGTCAGCAAACCCAAAGACAAGGCAGTGGAATTCATCCAGAGAAGCAAAAGGAATAAAGAGTGAAGATCGCTAAGGGACTTAAGGGCACATCACAAAGAGGATCAATATATGCAATAGAGAAGTCCCAGGGGAGAAGAGAGAGGAAAAGGGACAGAAAGCTTACTTAAAAAATAGTGGCTGAAAAAAAAATAGTGGCTGAAAACTTTTTCTCCAAAAAAGAAGACTCCAAAGAGACCCATACCAAGACATACTATGTCATGAATGTCAAAGGCCACAAAAGAAAAACAACTTCTTATGCACAAGGGAACCCCCATTAGATTATCAGCAGATCTTTCTTTGTCAAAAAGGCAAGAGGTAACAGCTGTTGGGGAGAGTTTGCAGAAACGATGACCCTTGTGTACTACTGGTGGGAATGTAAATTGGTGCAGCCACTATGGAAAATAGTATGGAGTCTCCTCAAAAAATTAAAAATAGGATTACCATATGATTGAGCAATCTTACTTTTAGACATATAGCCAGAGAAAATGAAAACAGGATTTCGACAAGATATCTGCCCTCCCATGTTCACTGTGGTATTAATCATAATAGCCAACATATGGGAACAACCTAAATGCTTCATGGATTAATGAGTCAAGAAAAAATATATATACACACCCACATATATAATATAATATAATATAATATATAATATGTATATATAATATATACATTATAATACAATATAATATACGTGTGTGTGTGTGTGTGTGTATATGTGTGTATATATATATGTGTGTGTATATATATATACACACACATATATATATATCTGTGTGTGTGTGTATAAAACCACCATGAGAAAGAAGGAAACCCTGTCATTTGTGACAACATATATGGACCTTGAGGACATTAAGTTAAAGAAGTCAGACAGAGAAAGACAAATACTGCATGAAATCACTTATACATGGAATCTAAAAAAGTCAAACTCACAGAAAAAGAGTCTAGAATGGTGATAACCAGGGACTGGGGCTGGAGGACATGGGAAGGTGCTGGGCAAAGAGTGTAAACTTTCAGCTCTTAGATGAATGAATTCTGGGGATATGATGTACAGAATGGTGATTACAGTCAATAATACTGTCTTATATAATTGAGAGTTGCTAAAAGAGTAAATCTTACATGTTCTCACCACAAAAAAGAAATGGTAATGATGTGACTTGATGGAGATGCCAACTAACACCAAGGTGGTAATCATCCTGCAATATACAAGTGTATAAATCAACATGCTATACCCCTTAAACTTACACAATATTATAGTCAATTGTATCTCAATAAAGCTGGAAAGACATAAAAAATAAAATAAAATAAAGTAAAATAAAATAAAATAAAATAAAATAAAATAAAATAAAATAAATCACTGAAGTGATGTTACAGAACCCTGATCACGGCTTAGAGATGGTGGCATCTATGAAGTTAACTGCTTGGTCTACTTGCATTTTTGTCCCCCTTCTTAATAGTAAGAAGATTGTGAAAATTTTAGGAAAGATTCCAAGAATAACTAGAATCTCAGGATAAGATATTTTGAAAACAGCTGAAATGGAAGAAGGTACAAAAGCAAAAGAAATTCTCTTTAACCATTACACACATCACCAAAAATGCTTTTTCTATCCTAGCGCAAACTATTTCAATTCAAGGACTACATTCCTTCTGTTTATTGAGTGAAATTCTATGGGAGGAAATGTTCCCGTGGTGTTATTTAAAAGTAGAAGAATTCTACGTACTTTTTATATAACAATAACATTGACTATAACCGCACAAACAGCATGAGTTCCCATTTTATTTCCTATTTTTCTCTGTCTTAAAATTCCCACTCAGGAGAAACTAAATTTTATACATAAACAATGTCAATAACAGATCCATCCTATAAGATCTGTTTATTGTTTATTTTTCCATGAATGAATAAACCTCATTGTTCATTATTAAGCTCTGGATAATTTAGACAACATTCTACTGAAGAATCTACAGCTGGGAACAAATAATGGTGATGATCATGCAGATTTTAGACATATGCTCATTCTACAGTTCAGATAAATTACCCACTTTAGGATTTATAGGGACGTGGGGTGAATAATTAGTGACTTCTTGAAATAGAGAATCCATAATTAAGTAGGAATTATAAAATTAAGCATGGATATTTAAACATCTATTATTACCACATCTAAACTGTCTCCAAAAAGTAGCTTGTCACTTGTATAACTTGCTACAGAAAAAACACTTCGATGAATTTCAAGCCTTCAGACTAAGGATTTTCTTGGTCATATCCTAATGACACTTTAGTCTCAAACAAGAATGTAAGACCAATGTGCTTTTTCAAATAATTGTCATCTGCATGATGGCTGCCATTTCATAAAATTATAAATGTAAAGATATTTATTATATTTCCTATTACTTCGATTAATGAAAAAAATATAAAGCAAAATTACAAAGATGAGAAACAGCGATGAGACTTAAAAATTTAAATATAGGACATAAACCTGAAAGAGAGCCTATTCAGTTGAAATGTTTGGCCAGTACTGACATAATTTTTCAAAAGGGGCAAGTTTTCAAATTAATTTCATAAGGGAGATTGTCTGTACCAAAGGTTATATAACTTCCTCAGAAATCAAGAAGGTATTATTAACTCATTTTTCAATCGTTAAAAAAAATTTGATTGAGCACCTTTTTGCTTGACATTATAATGGACACTGGGGATGCAGCCAGGTCCAAGCCATAAAGCTTACACTCCACCGAGGGAGACAGACAATAAACATTTAGCCCCACGACAGTCTAACAGAGAGAGGTATGTGTAACATGGAAGCATTACACAGATTATGATGATGGAGAGTGAAGAGTGGCTGAACAAAAGCTGGGTAGGAAAATGGTGATTGGCAAGACCTGCCTGAGGAAGCATCAGAATCCATAAGCAAATAAGTAATATGCAATCCTACAGATCAGTCAACAAAACCACTGCCTGACTCAATTTTTGGAATAATTTAAAAAGATTCTATAAAAATCATTTGCCAAACCAGTAAAGATGAACCTTCCAGCATTATACTTACTAATACTATTTAGCAAGAATCAACATCAATGTGAAAAGTTGTCAAAGAAGACAGAATATGACTAATTTTTTAAAAAAATCAATGATCACACCACTGATTTAAGAGTAACACATGTGTATAATTCCATTCAATTAACGTAAGTTTCATTAGGGCAGAGATTTTTGTCTGTTTGGTTCATTGCTATGTTTCAAATGCTTAGAATAGTACCTGGCAAATAGTAGGACCAAGAAAAATATCTGTTGAATAAATCCAACAAACAGAAAAATTTGAACATCTTTTGTATATACAAAACTCTAAGAATAAGGCAAAAAAAAAAAAATACAGGAAACCATTTCTTCCATCATGTAACTTACAAGCCAGTCAGGAAAAGCAGTAACTATTTATAAAACATGGAAGAGTGAAATAAGGACAGTCCTGCAAGCACAGGGAAGAAAAGAAGAGGGAGAGAGGAAGGGAGATTTATATACTGACTGATTTCAACAGGGAAAATCAAGAATGACTTCAAAAAGGAGGTAGCATTTACACAGACTGTGGGAAAGGCAGGATTTTGGAAAGCATTGAGGGAAGGATAAAGGGTAAGACAAACACTCTGTCTTTGGCCAATTTTTTCTTTAACAGGTGTTAGTATACCAAAGGGAACATATTGAAAAGCACAGGGAGAGAATCAGCAACGCCTATTCAGGGAGGAGAAAGCAGTGAGCCATGACTGGGTGCACGTTATACGTGAGGGGGTGGCAGGGTGAGCTATGGAGGTCCTTGAACACCTCCTCGTGTAATCGGAGATGGAGAGAATTCTAAACCAGAGCTGTTCCCTCAGAGGTCTACCAAGGGAAAGCTCTCAACTTAAAGTGGCATCAAATACATATTTCAAACAAGCATTTCACAAAGTGTATTTCAGAACACACCACTTTCCGGAAGTTTGTACCCTGAGATTGACAGGTGTTCCTGTGATTCTGCCACGCCCCACATCATCCCTTCACCGATGAAAACAGAAAACATCAAATCCTTAGTCTAAGTCACACTGTCAAACTTGGGAAGTTCTATCTGGTGGGATTAAAAATCCCAGTAAATCAGTCACTTGCTTATACACACCATCAACAGATAAATATAGGAACAAAAAATAAAAACTACTGAATAAAGCTCTATCAATCCAAAGGGGAAACGCTGATTCAGAAGTGATGGCACATTTTCTCCCTCTGGGCCTCACCTTCCTTAGCAATGTACGCAGCAGGTATGATCTCTGATGTCCACCCAGCTGAGTGAGTCACCAGTTCTGTGAAACTTCCTACCCATGGCTAAATGAAGGCTCTGATCCATTTCTTCTGCTTTTATTATAAATCTGGTGTATCAGTTCTTTTTTTTTTATTCCAAGTAACATTATTCTCTACTTTTCCTTCATATTTTAAGAAGTTCTAATGCTTATTAAGTTCAGTTAAATGACAAATGAGTAGGAATTTCCAAAATGACCAATTTTAAATCAAACCATAACTACAATAAAAATGAATGAAAAAAAAAAAACCAAAATCAAAATGAAACACGCTTTAAGGATGTCCATCTTAGCTGAAGCCACAGAAAGCACATAGGAAAGCTATTTCAAACAGAAGCGGGTCTGAAAACTTCATCCTAGTGTAAAGCTGGGGCCTGTGGGAATACAGGTTTTACTCATGGGATAATATGACCCGTGTTTCACAGTTACTTCTGTTTTTGGAATTTTGGAATCATGGGTTGGAAAAATGTCAAAAACAAAAGAATTGCAGAATTCGGCCAGTCTATGGAACTATGTCCAATCAGGGATGTTTTTACTGAAAGGTTGATAAAGTTTCCAGGTCCCTCCCTTGCAAGGGCTCCTTCCAAGGCCCCAGAAGAGCCCTAGAAGTGAGTTTAGCAAGTCCTATGTTTAATAAAACATAGCAAAAGTAAGATATTTGAATGCAATCACGTAAGACCATTGTCTCTTTCCATTCTTATTTATGCTCCGTTAGGCTCCCTCTCATGTTGGGTGGTGATGGAGTGTGTGAAGGCACTGTGCACCCGCTAAGGAAAGCTGAGTTGGGAACACATTTCGTTTGGGTTTAATGGGCTATACTTAAACTGGGTGCTCCCCAGCCATGTCTTCATAGAGTTAAGTCGTTGACAACTGCCCAGGTGTAGGAATGGTTTCCAGAAATACCCTACCCCCTACTGTGCTGACGCCCCACACACCTGCTGTCAGGACACAGAGTTGCAAAGTCTGAAAAGATGCTACTGTGCCATCTATTTCTCGTTCTACTGAAGAACAGAGGTAGTGGAGGAGAAGCAAGGTTTGAAATGTATGGAGCCAGCAACTAGGCTATGGAAAAATCTTCTAAATCATTAAGCGCTCATATGAAAGACACGATGGAAGTTTGAAACAATCAAATATTTGCATAGCATCATTAATTACCAAACTATCAATCAATGAAAAGAGAAAAACCCCAAATTTTAATTAGCCATGCTAGAAGACAGACTGTATGATCTTCCAACTCTCTTTACAGAAAAGGAAATGACAAAATCATAGTCATATAAAGAAATAATCCAGAGTATGTAGTAAAAAATATAGGAAAAATATTATAAAGACTTCAGCCATTTAATTTAAAAATTACATATTATTTTCTAGTTTTTTGATATCAGTGGTATTTACTAGAATTTTTTGTTTGTGATTTGTTATTAATTCTTATTCTAAATACATATTCATGTTCATACTTTAATTTCCATTTTTTTTCTTTTAAATAGATGCCCCCTCGCCAATTGTATAAATTTACAACTACTCAAAACCTGGCAAAATCTGGATTACTTCTTGCCCTCAGGTCAATTTATGGTTTATATCTCTCTTGATGACTTCATATAAGAAAATCTGATGGGTCATTTTAAAAATAATTTTTAATTCATACATAGATGGAAAAGAGGTGGGAGAAAGGGAGAGATGAGTACATTTCTGCAGCTCTCTGTTCAGTGACAGATCACCTGACAAACATTATGGAAAGAGAGCATTATTTCTGAGCCCAGGGTGGTATATCTCCCCCTGGCTGGGCTGGTGGCCACGTGTGAAACCAGAAGGGAGGAAACAGCAAGTCACTGGTAAATGCCCATCTGCGGCATTTTTCCATGGCTACTACAACACATTGCCATGAACTCTGTGGCTTAACACAGCACAGATTTATCGTCTACAGTTCTAGAGGTTAGAAGTCCAAAATGGGCCTCACTGGGCTGAAATCAAGGTGTCAACAGAGCTGCATTTTTCTAGAGACTCTCGGGGACCCTTTTCCAGCTTCCAGAGGACTTGTATATTTCCTGGCTCCTGGTTCTCTTCCTTTCCTCAAAGCCAGCAATGTTGAGCCAAACAGTCCTGCCGCCATCTCTCTGTTCTCACTCTTCCAACTCCTTCCACTTACGAGGACCCTTGTGATTACACTGGGCCCATGAGACACTCCCTGGGAAATCTCCCTTTCTCAGAGGCAGCTGATTAGCAACCTTAATTCCAAACTAACTCAAGCACCCAGAGCAGGGCATTTAAATGATAAGGAGTGGTGTTTTTCACAAGTAAATGAGTTCCTTTTCAATCTAACAGAATCCATCGGTGGCAGAAAGTGACAGCATGTGTCACCATCATTTTGTAATCTCCCACTGCTTTTCATTAGAAGCAGATCTTTGAGTCCAAATAGATTAGACTTGAAAGAACAAATTGAAAGTTTAATTTGGTTGTCAACAATGCAGACACATTGCTCTTTTCCTCAGGCACCTCTAACATCCTTTTTAATCCAGGTGACAACGTGAATAAATATTAAGGGGTACATGCTTGAAATTTTAATTTAGGGAAGCTAATTTCACTAAGTGAAATATTTTTAAAATATCTGTATCTATTGTAAGTACATTTCACAGTGCTTTGAAAAATACTGTATAGTTTACCCAGAATTATAGAAACTTAGAGCTAAACAATTATCTCAGAAGTTATCTAGTCCAGGGGTACTCAAACTACCTCTGTGCCTGGCTTTTTTTTTTTTTTTTTAATTTTCAATCTGCCACTAATTTTAATAAATTATAAAAATAAATTACAGAAAATAAAATAACAAAAAGCAAAATCTATAATAATGTATGTTCCCATTTTTAATTATTATTAAGTTATTAATAATTATTAAGTTCAATAAAATTACTCTAGCAAATTATGTAAGATTTATAATGCACACTCTCAGTTTCTGTACATATACAGAGATGAGTCAGTTCATTGGTCATTAGTGGTTCCCAAAATGTACTTTGTGTGGCACTGGTAAGGTCCCCTTATTTTAGAGAAGAGCAAAGTGAGAACCATAATAATTCCTTTTTTCTTTTCCCCCAGCACCGATTAAGTAACAAGCAACGATCCAGATTGTTCACATAATTTATTTAGTCATCAAAAAAATCTTTTAGGAAAACATTATCTTCGTTTTACAGATGAAGAAACTAATGTCCATAAGATACGACGCATCACGTAACACAGCAACGAACCCGGGGATCTCCAAGTACCTTTATCTGGTCCTATAAGGTACTTAAAAAACATCTTCAACAAATAAAAATGGGTTCTTTTCTTCAGCTAATCCAAAAAGTTTGGGAAAGGAAAAATAAACTTGCTCTGAATTTCAGTTTTCAGACTTTTCGATCTTAGAATTCACACAGTTTGGACCTGTACCTTGGTGCTGAGGATTCTGTCTGTATAAGAGGAATATGGAACAAAGGATGAGACAGAAAAAAATTGATACAAAAATGAAAAATGACTCTTAGCGTCAGCTGGGGCCCCTAATGACAACAGCTGTTGATTCAGGACCCTCGATCTCCTACAAAAACTCCATGCAGCTGTGTTTACATTTTTTTCTTCTAATGTTAATCTCAACAATGTAAACCACTGGGGAGTTTGGCGAGTTTTATTTCTCTCCCTTTTTTAAAGAGTGTTTTCTCGGGAACTTCCATAGTAGTCAATATTTATCAAATATGGTATCCTATTTGGGAAAAAAAATTCACTTAAAAAAATACAAACATAAAGTAAGTAAAAGAATACCAGCACAGCATTTTTAAGGCTTCTGACCATGAGAGTGACTATTTGGTGTCCAGGAAATAATGCTCAAGGCCCTAGTTATTAGCCTGGATGTTGCTTTTGGACAATGAGAGCTTGGGTCTTTTTTCCCCTATAAAATGGCCTTTAAAAAAAAAAAAAAGAAAACTTTATATTCTATCTCTTTGCACATGAAAAGCAAACAGGGCAATTATCTAGACAATTCAAGTAAAAAATTCTTGAAATGTTTAGTTAATTGCCTCAAACCACTGCTTTATTTGTCTATGGAGACAAAACTATGGTTGCTCAGTGAATGTGAGATAAGGAATATAAAACATCTATTATTAATGTGTTCTATCAATTTTTAATCCTCGTAAACTATGAGTCAATGATATCCTAAAGCCCTGAATTCCACTAATTAAACATGTTTAAAGTGGCATTCATTTGTCTTTATTCTGAATTCATGAATCCCAAGGAAAAATAAATAACTTGTTAGTGAAGCTTGCAATTTTAATGCAGACTTCGAAAGATTTTTCAAATGCCCTTTGTTGCGTACACACCTGTCTTCCTTTGTGCTTCCTCCTGGGATTCGGTGTTTCTCTAATAGCACTTTTTCCTTTTCTCTGTTTTAGTATCTGCAAAGGCACTGGGTGCTGACTCCAGATAATTAAGAAAAGTAAAAAAATTTGCTTCTAACTGGCAAAGGCCCAACTCGGCTCGGCTCTCCTGTAGTTGTTTACTGTATTAAACTTTGCGGTCTTCTGTCCTCTTTGCTTGGGTAAGGCCAAATCAATCCACTGAGGCTCAGTTCAAAAGGCTGATCATTTTTGTTCACAAGAAGTCACTGGCTGCTTAGTCAGACTCCCTGCTGGGCAACAACGGTGGAAAGGTTGTCCTTCACTCATGGGGGTGATAGTTGAACTCTAAGAAAGCAGCCACTGTACTGTAATTGTGACTGCGGAAGGGGTAAAGGGTCCCTAAGGGCAGTGAGGCATGGCTGAGGGTTTCCGCAGAATGAAGTGTGCATGAAAGACCTAAGTTAGAAATGAGCAGGAGATATTCAAGGAACTGCAAGGCTCTTCTGAAGCCCGCATGGAGGTAGAGGACAGAGCAGGTAGCTGGATCCTGTAGGACCCACAGTGATGCAGCTTAGAGGTAAAGGAGCTCAGACTAGGATGGTGTCTGTGCGGATGGAGACAAAGCTTTGAGGTGAAATGGTTTATTGACGGATAAGAGTGAAGGAGAAGGAAGCATCAAGCAGCTCTCTCAGACATCCAGCTCACGTGGTTGGCTGAGTGGTCGAGCTGCTCAGTAAGATAGGAAACACAGGAGGAGCATGTTTGGCAGGAAAAAAAAGACTGCTTTTTGTCACGTTCAATTTATACAATACAGTGATATTTACATGATATGGGTGAAATCTGCAAACAGAGAAGTCCGGTAAGCAGTTAGATATAAAAGTTCAGCTGAAGAGGAACCCCCAGGAACCAATAATAAACAGATGGTAATTACAAGGATGAGCATGAATAAGATTATGACTACGGAAAGTATGCAGAGTGGGAGGAGGAGAGGGTTTATACAGAGTTCTGGAGAAGCGTGGCCTTGAATTCATCAAACCTTTCTCCGTATTGTGTCAACAGTGCTCTCACGTGGCCCATCCCAAGCTCTGAAAGCTGTGCTTTCCCAGGGATTTTGTTCACGGGCTCAAGCTAAGAAAAGTCCGTACCTTCTACCTCTCCTCCCCTCTCGGTCACAGTGAACCTCTGTGTTTGTCTCCTCCAGCACAAATGTCACCAGTATAAAAGTCGAAAAACAAAACAAACACCGGTATATGTTAGGAGCTGTCAGGTTGGAGGAAAGGGTCACCTTGCCTATTCAGCTGCTAAGTCAGAACGATTTGCGGGCATTTCTAGGAAGCAGATTCCACTTTGAGGCATGAAAGGACTTACTTCCTACTGAGTCAACAGCCATGAAAAGCCTTTAGCTACGGTGGCAAGTCCCCTTCGCTGGAAGTCCTGTATCAACACCCGTTAGAGTGGTCAAACCTGTAGATACTGTAAAACCTCCATAGACTCTTTAAGGCTCTCATCTTCACCAAGCACAATTACTATAAATGTTTATATTCATTAAATCAGGTGTGTTCATGTTCATTTGCTTCTCATTTATTCAGAACAGCTTCACAAAATTCACTTATCAAAGTGGCTAGAAAAAATGTAGGGCTTTGTACTGGTTTACAGCAAAGAAAAGTTTGGATAGGCAAATGTAACGGTTTTAATGATGTACTGAATCTTTTCCAGTATTCTCTCTAGCTCAAACCATATCTTTTTGTAAAGCCTTTGCAAAAAAATGTGGGTTTGCCCTTCTCCAGATAAGCTGCACTACATGCAGGCATTTCTCTTCAGATAATTTGCTTATGAATTAAAAATAAAGGATCTTAAAGAGACCAGACAGGTCAGTAAAATAACTTTTTATACATTGTCAAGCAGAAAGCAATAAAAACAATCATTTAGCTGGCATTTATTTTAAAGCAGATGAGACAGAAACACTGATTTTTAGACTTATTATTGCCTTTTTTACTATTAAAATGGCTACAACAAAGAAAATACTCTGATGATCTTTATTACTGAATAATTTCCAGCTTCTTCTGTGGGCAGTCCTGCTGTTTAGGGAATAGCAAGAACGTTTAACGTAGTAACAGGAGAAAAACAGGTATGAACCAATCTCTTGGTTGGTTATAAGCCTCAGGGATGGACAGAAACGTGCCTCCCTCACAGCATGGCTTAGGCATCAAGAAGCATGTGCTCTGGTGTCTGAATCTCCTGCTTACCAGCTAGTTGACCTTGAACAAGTTAATTAACTTCTCTAAATGTATTTATCTGACAATAGGGCTAAATACATACCTCTTAGGGTTGTTTTCTGGATCAAATATAGTAATACACATAGAGGGCTGTACATAGCAAGAAAACACTCATGGCCTCTTTCGTTTTATTATTACTGTTACATTTCACTGAGAGAATTTCTACACTAAGGAAAGCGCTTGTCAGGATTCTCAATTTCAGATTGTTTAAGTTCACATGAAAATTATCAGGGAGACAGTTACTGTAAAATAGTAATTATGGATTACATGTATTCAGACCTAGGTTCAAATAAAACCACAGGACATTATCCCCAAATGTTTCTTGTTTATAGACTCTCAAGAATATCCTACCATTAGGAACATTTTAAGAATCAAATTACATGTTATTATACGATTGTGTATTTACCAGTGACCCTTCCTAGGAACACAGACAATTCTCATAATTTTATTTGTGAAAATATCAAACTCCTTATAATTTTGTTAGCAAATGTACGGCATGAGGACTTCTGACACTGAAGTTAGACAATGGGTAAAGTTGTTCATACTATGACCAGAGGTGACATTGTCGCTGTATAAGGAAGGTGCAAGATACTCATTTCCAGACTGAGAATAACAGTGACCCCCATTTCAGAGAGCAGCCATTCATCGTCTCATGCACATTGTATACTGAAGACTAAAACTCAGTGGCTGAGGAAACAGGACTGTAAGTGACCGAGCGTGGTCACAGTGGCAGTGAGCATCCAGGTACAGGACCGCAGAGTGACCAAGCATGGTCACAGAGGCAGTGAGCATCCAGGGGAGGAATCCTTTTCTGCCTGACTCCTGAGGTCTCCTTCCACGTGGAGAGAGCTCCATGAGGGCGTCCTGAGCCTCTCCCTGCTCCCCTTATTCATTCTCAAAGAAGAGACACTTGGGGAGTTTGGAATGAAAAGCTGGGCCTGCGTTATCCTCACTGCCTGGAGTTCAGCGGAGCCAGGACACTGGGAAGGGCTCCCCCTCAGCCAGTCCAGCAGTGCTGGGACTAAGACTGGGATTCCATATGCAGGAAGCAACCTCACACTTCAAAGACATCCTCCAACACCAGATTTACCAAAAATCAGGTGGGAGAGGCATGCATTTTCATTGGGTCTCTTAAAACTCAGATAAACTCAGTTGATTTTTAAGGAGAAAAGCAATCTTTGTGGATCATTTACTATGTGCCAGGCATGATGCTGGTTGTAAAAGAAATAATTAAAATGCAATTCGTGTTCCAAAGGAGATTAAGGTCTAGGAAGAGAGGTCTAGGAAGAGAGGGCCGCATGTGTACAGCATATCAACATCACGTGGCAGGTGCTGAACATCTGACACTCTCGTGCCAATCCGTTGCACAGTCTGATGACAGAGGCTGTGAGATCTGCTCACTTACAAATACCAGCTACAACTCTCTCCATCTTCCTTCTACACAGCAACGCACATTGCGATGCAGACAAAAGGAGTCACAGTGTAATAGAAAAGAACAAATCTGACTCCTTACTAGATCTGTTCCTTTGGCTTTAACCCTGCGCCCTGTTTTCTGGGCTCAGTCTTGCTGGCTCTGCACCTTTTATAAAACAATGTTGCCTTTAGCCTGAAACAGACAGGAGAGTCTGTTCTCAAGGCTCTGACCTTTAAGGATATTAACACTTTCACACTTAAATAGAGATAACAATTTGCAGAACAGAAAATAACATTTGTTCTGTTGGAGGCTTACAGGAGCACCATGAGGTGGCCCACTGGGACAGCTGCAAGAATGAAGAACTCCTACACACAGGAAGTTTGCAACAACCAACCATACCCCCTCCCCTTTTTTAGTATAAAAGGACTGAACTCTGACTTGGGGAAGATGGTCCTCCAAGACATGAGTCTGCCATCCTCTCGGTCTGCCGGCTTTCCGAATAAAGTCGCTATTTCTTGCCCCGACACCTTGTCTCCTGATTTACTGGCCTGTCGTGTAGGGAGCACAACGAGTTTGGACTCAGTAACAATAGGAAAAGCTGAAAGAACTCGACTTTAGAAAACAAAATCATTTGCAAACCATAGGACCCTTGGGATGAGAAACTGCATGAACACTCCCAACGGCGCAGGAAGCCGTATTTGAAAGTGAAAAAGCCACAGCATGGGTGTTTAAACTCCACTCTTCGGAGTTTTCTGCTAGAGGAGGGGAGCTTTTTCAGACCTCCAGGGGTGCAAGGCCCTCTGACAGTACAAATGCCATGCCCATCGCCACACTAGCTCCGGTTTTTTCCTATTTTATATACTGTGATTCTGCAAAGGAGTTCTTCTAGAGAAGAAGAAGAAAAAAAACTAAAGAAATACAGAAAAACATTATATAAGAACTTAAGTATCAGGTAGGAAGTGGCAAAAGCCGAGGCTGGAATGGGGGCTGGAAGCCAGAAAATGAAACCTACTATCTTTCTCGTAAGCGATTGCCAAATTTTGCTGCAATGTTGAATTGCCTGGGCATATTTGAGAAGTACTGATGCCTACATGGCATTTTTAGGCTTTCTGATTTAATTAGCATGGGTGTGATCTGGACTTTGAGATATCTGGAAGTTTCTAGGTGATTCTAATGTGCACCGAGTAAGGGGAAGTAAATGACAAAACAAGACTCACTTTTCAAAGAGGTCAATTTGTGCTGTGTGGAAGCCTAGAGTCTGATCTGGTTCTAACAAGCATTTAACATTAAACATTCATTAAATGCTAAACTATCAGTGCAAAGGTAAACTACATAGAATGGCTTTTAATGTCACATCCCAGTCCTGGTACCCCTGTACACTAGCCAAGGTTGTGTCTGCTGGTTTTGCAAGCAATTAAAGTGATTATGGCTCAATTCGAAAATACACGTGTGTAGTGCACATATGTAGATTATTTATATATATAAACTCAGAAAGAGCTCAAAAACTGAGAGAAGAACGTGGACCATCAACCAATGCTGAGAAGGACAGGTTTCAAGGATGCTCTGAGAACTTCAGCACCAAAATTCACGGACCCTCTCCCAGTCGACAGCACTGACATTTCTTAGCGATTCAGTTTTAGTAGTGGTATTAAATTGTATTCCCATGGATTTAGTCTCCATGCCTCTCTCAATTCCTGTTACAAGAGTCTGAGGAGACAGGTAACAGTCCAGCTCAGGTCACAGGGATTCCCACGGATCAATCAGTCACGACCAGGAGCTGTACTCAGGCAATCGCTATGCGCTGTGAGGTCCTCCAACCTCCCGCCACCCTCACCCTCCCTCCCTGTCCAGGACAACTTCTTAGTGTTGACTCCACCCTGGTACGCCCCAGAAGAGGAAGAGAGTATAAAAGGAGCACAGGGATGTGACCACCCCTCAGTAAAGGCTATGAGATCCCGAAGGGAAAATGCCTCTGCTCGTCACAGCAACCAAAACTCCCCTCGTGTTTACAGACACCCCCAGTGGGGTAAGACCGCCCCAGCCGAGATGCTCCGGGCACGTGAAAAGGCTGTCGCAGACGGACGGGTCCGTGCACAGACATGAGTGTCTCCCTCCTTTCTCTTACAAGCCTGCCATAAACAACAAACAAGAGAGACACACTATTAGCCATGCTGATCTAGAAGAGGCAATACAGTACCGTTTTATAATGAGAAAAGTCTGTATTGGAAGCATGGCTTCTCCTTTAGGAAATTTCATTTACTGAACTCTAAAAACTGCTCAATAAATGGTGAGGATTATTATTTGAATTTATTCACATTATTATATTATTATTACTTTTGCTCCTGCTGTTCTTATCGTTGCTCATAATTCTTTTTTTTTTATTGAGTTATAGTCAGTTTACAAGGTTGTGTCAATTTCTGGTGTGCAGCACAAGTCTTCAGTCATACATGAACATACATACATTCATTTTCATATTCTTTTTCACCGTGAGCTGCTACAAGATATTGAATATATTTCCCTGTGCTATAAACTTGTTTATCTATTTTATATATTCCTGTCAGTATCTGCAAATCACAAACTCCCAGTTTATCCCTTCCCACCCCTCTCCCCCTGGTAACCACAAGTCTATATTCTATGTCTGTGAGTCTGTTTCTGTTTTATATATAAGTTCATTTGTCTTTTTTTTAAATAACTCTTACTTACAATACTGTATTCAGAAATTAAAGTACCTTCATGGTAATCTAAAGGGCAAAGTCCAAACAGGCAGTGATTTAGCAGTTTCCAAATAACTGCCATGACCACCAATTTTAGAGCCCACATTGAAATGTTCTGCAGGTGTATCTCGAAACTTTTGGAATTTAACTGGAAACCTACATAAATCTTAAGAAACTGCCAGGAACCCATGCAGAGAGCCGTCTCCAATTCAAGCTCCATATTTCCCCCAACAACTGAGGTCTCACCCTATCACTGTCATCTCCTTTTTTTTTTTTCCTTTCTTCTTTTGGCAACTTCAAACAATCTTTCAAAAATCTTTCCAGGTAGCATCATGCAGCAAGCTGTTTAGACATTCTGGAGAGCGGTTTATCGGTGAGGAAGCCCTGATACGATTACCTTCCATCTCCTGAAAGTAAGGGGCATGAAAATTTTACAGCATTTCTTCTCAACTCTCCCCTTAACCTGCAACACTTCCTCCTGGGATCACCCTGAGTCACGAGCAGACATAGGGAAGTAAACACATGCCTTCATGTCTCTTAGGAACGTGTGGTTTTTCTTTTTTACTTGTAACACCGAGTGAAGGGGGAAAAGAGTAAAATAAAACCTTGCTGCGATGATGGCAGGGACACTACACCCCAGCGGCAGATGCTTCCTAGGAGCTGCAAGGCACAAAACTTACCATTTTAAAAGCTGGCCCCAGAGCTCCCCTGAAAGAAACTTCACATTAAGAACCTTGATCAGTTTCCTGGAGGTGGGAGGTGAGACATGAAGGCAAGAGGTGAAAGGAGATAATAAAAGGAAGAAACAGCTAAACCACTCCACTTAGGAAAATAAAGAGGGACTGGGGGGGGGGGACAGAGAATGGGGGGGGGACACAGCTGGGGGCTGGAAAGCACAACAGGAGGCTGCCGTCTGGTCTGCAGAGATTCATTTGGACGGAGGCTCACAGGGGTTTAAGATGAGGCAGGAAGACCCTCTAAATTCTAAAGCCTTTTTTGAATCCCCTTTTCTCTACCAAAACTTCAAGTAAGGTCTCCTGCAGAGGGTAGCCCTCCTGAGACTGGGCTGAAGAGGGAAACACAGGCATCACCCCAAACAGCAGGAACGCTGTGGCTGGTGATGAGTCTCTGTGTTGTGACCTGCCTCCAAGTGATGAGTAACAGCCAGGGCAGCGCGGGGTGTGGCACAGAGAAGCGCTGGAACCACCTGGAGGTGGGCAGGCGATTACCCAACTCTTCTCCAAATGCACCAAGAGTGAGCTCAGCTACGAGTGGGCGGGCAGCATCACGCACCATGCATGACTCTGTGGCTACTGAAACAAACAACAGAAGACAAAAACACCCCTGCGTCAGCCTTCGGGGCCCTCAAGTATACTAGCCTTCTTCGTTGGCTGAATATGCCAGGTGTGATCACCCCAGGGCCTTTGAACTTGCTGCCCCTCTCCCCGGAATGCTCTTCTTGGACCATGGCTCATTTCTGTTATCCAGGCTTTGGCTCAAACATCCTCAGAGAGACCTTCTCAGACTGGCTCTCTAAAGTGCCTCCCCTCCCTTCAATCCAGCTGTTTTCTAGCACCACATCCTGCTTTCTTATTTTCATAGACCATATAACCACTTCATACTTTTTGGTTATTAATTGTATTTCACTGAATCCAAGAGGCCATCAAGTATAAGGTGTGCCATTATTTTGTGCAATGCTGCCAATTAAAATAAGACACGATATTTTCTTACCATTTGAATTCTGACTGTATAGTAATTAAAAGAGGTTCCTTTAGCTGTATTTAGCCATTGATTTTTATCATACATTACTCTTCTAAATACATAAACAGGAAGATATAAAGGAGATATGTTGTTCATTGTTTTGCAGTAAAATATTAAGTTGTCCTTCTTTCAAAAATGAGTATTAGCTTCATTAATGTCAAATTTAAGTGCTCTGTTTCTGGCCTTCCTGCAGCAACAGTAACTTTGTTTTAATATCAGATCATAGTGTAATCTTCTCAAAAACATTTTAAATGGCAACCAAACTAAACCTGGGTAATATGAACAATACACATAACCACACTCAGTTGGCAACAATATGCCCATTCTTTAACAAGTTTGGGCAAAGACAGAAAATGACAGGTCAGTCAGACTTCTGTGTGGCCAATGGTAGGGAAGACACTTTCAATTGCGAGTTGCATCTGACTTCAAGACTGCTAAAGTGTAAGAGAAGTGTGCGTCTTAGAAACAGCACAATAAGCTACCTGATGCTCCGCCATCCCTTTACTCTGCCCCTCCATCCTTAAAATGTGAGGTCCATGACGGCAGGAAACTTGCCTACACGTCCCTCCAACCTTGAAAGCAGTAGGTAGTCAAAAAATATTTATTCAAAGAGTGAGTTCTCTTCTAAAGCTGATGCTTTACTGTCGAGAATGATGTAGAATGAGGTAACAACTATAAATGCAATTTCTCTGTCAACTTACAACAACAATTGGCATTTCTGGTCTCGTAATTGTGCCTTAAAGGTCTGCTGCCACAATGAGAGGAAATGCCATGTAATCTCCACAGACAGACGGAGACACTGTCCGAGTGCTTTCCTTCAAGTTTAGTAGACAGCTATGAACTGTTAAAAAAAAGAAGAAAAAAAAAGGGCTGCTTGGTGATCTGCTCTCTAATGAGATAACCTCTAGGCTGAAAGGCTCATTTGCAGAAGTAGAAGAGAGTAGAGACAAGATTGACAAGTGACAGAGTGACACAGGATGAGCCTTTGGATGTACATAACAGATGCTCCATTAAAAATACACCATCCCCTGCAGGAGTGGGAAATCTACAGATCTAGGGAACTACCAGACATCCAGGTAGTATCAGATAAAACCCTCATCCTTTCCCCCACCTGGATGAGTTAATTCATTCACATCGTTTATTCTGAGGTCAACTTCTCACTGTTTTCTTTGAGGCTCTTTCTTTGTAGTTCCTTTATTAGCGTATACTGAACAGATGAGAGTTCTGATAAAATTCAACAAAAACAATGCATCTTTTTTTCAAAAATTCTGAACAAATAACACAATCTTGACAGGTACATCCTCAGATGAATCTTAGATATTACTGCAAGAACTTCTTGTTTCCCTTTTTTACCGCCTTTGAACAGAGATGTTAACAACAGACCTACTTTTGTGCAGCTAGACATAAAACACTCAGTGACCCCAGCTGGCTTCCCAGTGGCCTCTTTCACGACCTCTTCACATAGAGTCTTCGATCATGGTGATTTTTTCCCTGCCATCTACTATTTGTGTTATCTTTTCTCCTCTTTATACTCTATAACATGCATAAAGCAGGCTCATAAAATCATCCTAGAAGGAAAGTTATCAATGAGCCAGTTACTACAGATAATATAATTCTGTACGGCATTACTCTAAAGAACTCTTTATGATGAATATTTACACTCTTGTTGAAACCGCCATCTTCTCCTCATGCAACCAATGATTAGTCTTACATGGCGATTCTAAGAGTACAATTAGCTGATTTATCAAAATAACGTTCTTCCTTAGTACTAAACCTACCACTCTATGATGTTCTGAGAGTCTATCAAATGGATAATGTGATTGCACAACACATTTCACAGTGATTGTATCAGTCAGGATAGAAAATAATATACTGTGGTAACAAAACAACCCTGACATCTCAGTAGCTTAATTCAAAGTTTGTAGCTCCCCCATTTGGCCCGAAGGTTACTGAAGTAGGGAAAGAACTTGATGGGACAGACACAGTGATTCTTAGCTGTCTCAGCCCAGATTTGACCAATGTCATTTCAGCTGGCATCCATTAGCTAGAATTAGTAATGAAGATTAAATGAATGAGTAAGTAATTATTTATAAAGTAATACTTAGCGTACAGTAACATTCAATGGTGTTTAGTCACTAAATTCATATTAGATTTAAATATTCAACTCATGATTATATTAATATAATATAATACCTAAATATTACCATTTTGGTATTGTTATTATCTCAATATTATTATCTTGCTTAAACAACAATTCAGTTTCATGGATTGATTTTGAATCTTGGTCATTTTATTATATTATTTGCCTAAATAATGAACATTGAGTAATATGGATAAAATGTTTCTTGAAATCAATAACACTTCCTACTTGAATAATAAAACATAAAAGTCCTTCAGCTTTATCCTTTGTTAGCGAACTACAACAAGCAGAGACAAATATAAGAGCTTTTAAATATTAGCCAACTTTTCTTCATCAGTCCGTCACTCTCTTTACAATGCCTGGTTACCGTTAAATCATGGCAAAATGTGAAATGAGACTTTACTAATCGTCCTTATAACACCTGTAGTATATATATCTGGGGGGATAGAGTTTCTAGGAGCCTCAAAATGAGGAGTCATGCTACAGTTCTCAGGGCAGGAGCGTGGGGACCAGTACTGTCCACAGTGTGCTCTAACCCATTTCCTCAAAATCCATCAGGAGAGGTATTTACTCTGCCCACCACACATAAGCAAGCAAACACAGTGGGCTGAAGGCACCTAAAATATCTTAGAAAAATCCCTTACAAAAGTCACCCGTTTCATACAAGATTTATTTTAGTCTGTTTAAAAATAAAAGAACTGTTAAAATTTATCAGATTGTATTTCCCGTCAGCAGGATGAACATAGTTATGTTGCCCTTAGTTTTATAATTTTACTTACCCTCCCGTCAAGGCAGCTCTGTCTTTAGGTTCCACATCCAATCCATTTACTGAGTTTGTTGGCTCTCCCTCCAAAATAGAATCTGAGTTCATCTACTTCTCTGTTTCTACAGCTTCCATCCTAAACCAGGCCACCATTACCTCCTGCTCTGGGTTCTGCAACTGAACCCTACCTCGTGTGCTCCCCTTCTCACCCCACTCATATGCCCTCCCCACCATGATCTGTTTGAGTCCAGCTGCCAGAAGCCAAACTGATTTGCCTAAAATTCTGCAAAGGCAGGTCCTCTCCGCTGCATTTAGAAACAATCGAATTCAGCCTACAAGCCCTAAAAAGATCCGCTTTGTCTCCTATCACACCAGATCTCACTCACCATGTATATCAGTTTTCCAAGCTTGCTGTAACACTCGATCTCAATTTAGTGGCTCAAAACTACAGGAACTTATGTCTCACAGCTGCGGAGGCCAGAAGGCCAAAATCAAGGTGGTGCAGGGCCATGCTCCATCCAGAGATGCTAGGGGGAAGGTCATCCCCTGTCTGTTCCAGCTACTCGTGGCTACAGGCATTTTTTTGCTTCAGTCTGCCTCACTCCCATCTCCGCCTCCATCTTTCCATTGTTGTCCAGAGTCCCCAGCCAGACTTTCAGCCTTGGGAACCTCTTCTCAGCAGAGACCCTTTACACAGTTTAAGGAGACCCAGGCCACCTTTTATTAGGGGCCCTCCATTCTTTGCACAAAATCGCCCATTCTTCCCTCCCAGGTACTGATGGAAACTCAGGGAAAGGCATCTTGAACAGTCTAGAAAGCATCAGAAGTAGGAGTCTGGTTTACTGTTGTTTTTATTTGTTTTCCCTCCTTTCGTTGCTTCCCCCCCCTTTTTTTTTTATTATGTCAGAGGGCCTCCCTTCCAAATTAAAAAAGTCACCTATGCTTACATTTCACTGTTCCATCCAATCCTCCATCCCACCGCACTTGTAACTCCCTTCTCCAAGCTGTTTGCATTTTCAGGGGGCGGGGAGCAAAGAAACACAACACAGCCACTTCATTTGGCTGGGGGTTTGAAGGCTGGGGAGGAAAACATATCTTATTTTATCCTTTCTACAGAAGAATTTTACTATACTTTGAAATAAAACTTCCATCAGTACAGATTTTAAAAATCTAAAAATGCTGTGGTCTTCTCTTGTCTGTGTCTAACTCCCCACTGTCTCTCTCTTATAAAAACATTTTACGATGGCACTGAGGGTCCACTTGTACAATCCAAAAAATAATCTCCCTCGTCTCAAAACCCTTAATTTAATCACATCTGCACAGACTTTACCTTCTCAGGTAACACTCACAGGTTCTGGGATGAGGACCTGCCATCGCTGGGTGGGGGTGGCTCAGTGCACTGTAACAGGACACAGCCTTTTCTTTGATATCATCCAAATATCACTTCCTGAGAGTTTATTCTTCTACATCCCACCTAATACCACTAGCAATCCGCCCCATGCACTGTCACAGCTCTCTGTTTTATGTTTTCCAAGATACTTCTAACTTTACGAGACCATCTTGTTTATTTATTAGTACTTTGCCTCTTCCCCAACTAGAAAGCTAGTTCTGTAAGAGTAGGGGGTTTGCATTTCTTGGCCATCATTATACATCCAGGGCTTAGAACAGTGCTTGGCACATGGTCAACACTCAAGTATTTGTTAAACATATGCAAAATTAAGTGGCTACCAGCATTCAATAAAATGGCATCCAACGAAGATCATTTTTCTACTTCTGATTAATCTGAATAGTTATAACTCATACATAAAGGAATCGGAATTGTGAATAACTTTATCAGCAAGATTTTTAGGATTTTATAAGCTAAGGCTTCTGTAGCAGAACTTTGGGGCTGTTTTTAGTAAGTTACAAGGGAAGTTTTGACGTTCTCATCATACTCTCGGCCTCTACACTGAAGAGAATACAGCAAAGATGCCCAAACGCATTTGCATGTGGAGTTGTCTTGTACGTGACGAGAATGCTCTGCACATTCAAGTGTGACGGTGTCAACCTGTGAGACGTTCTCTAGTTCTCTGTGCGTGCTGACATTACTGACATGTTTCACCACGTGCATCCAACTTTTAGTTCACAGTAACCATCTCTCCTTGAGCTAAACAGGAATAATCAGCACCAGTATTTATTCAGATGCTACCATGTATCATATAACCCACTAGATTATACAGCCTAGTCACTTAATGCACGAATGCAAGACTTGCGTTATGAGTTCCATTCAATGTGTTAAAACACAAACCAAAACAAGAAGAAGAAGAAAACTGAGACCCACAGAGGCTGTGTAACCTATCACGTGACGGAGCCCCGAGTCCTGGTGTTCCCCGCAGCCAAGGTCCACACCCGTGCGTATCACTCACCAGGGACGCGAGCCGGCAAAACCGAAGATACCCAGCAGCCACCAGGATAACCACCTCTTAAGTGCTGCCACGGCCCCACGTCAGAACAGACGTCCGTGCAGGTCACACCTGTGCCTGTCCTTGTTTCACCTTATGAGTCTCTGACGGCCACAGGCATGTCTGTCCCAGTGATCGTTTCCATACCCCGCGAATGAAATAGACAGGAAGCAAGAAAGTAGCAATTACATTTCTGAAGAGCTCCGTGTCTATTACCCTTGGCAAGAATAAACCCAGATGTGTGTATGCAGGGTATTTAGCGGTTACACACGCACAATCACACACACTCACACACACTCTCTCACACACGCAGTGCCACCCTTGGAATACTACAAACCAGTAACTGTTGCAAAACCAACAATGGATTGCACGCAAACATTAGCCTTATTTTTGTCAGAGGCTAAGTGTCTCAAAGGGCACACATCCCATTAATCATTGTTAGAACGTCCTAAGTATACAATTAAAAGGAAATGATTGTGTTGGATTAGAAAATTTATCACACATACCAAACGGAATCCTAAACCAGGACAGTAAGCTGCATGAAAAGCCCCATTAATTGAAGTGGCACAACCCCAGGAACACCAGATATGAGGAGTCACACTACGGCTTTGACTACGCAAAGGCACCCAGTCCGCAGGATACAGTGATTCATCTATACATCCATTCATTCACCAAGCACCTCCAATATGTCAAGCCATCTGCGAGGCTCTGAGAACTCGCACTCCACGTCCTTAAGAAGCTCACAGGCAGTACTGTGGTTTAAGATAAATATCTTAATTAGGGAAGCTTTGGTTTCAAGCAACAGAACCCACTCATTTAGCTTAAGTAAAAAGGAGAATTTAGGGGCAGACCCACAGAGATCTCCTGGAACCCAAGGCAGTATGTTTACCCTGGCCTCATGAGGGGCTGAAACCCCTAACTCAGTGGCAGAACCAGAGGTCTGCGCCCTGCCTCCCAGGCCCCTGGGCTCCGTATGTCCAGTCTCCCCCCTCCTTTTTCTGATTAGCTCTCTTTACTTCCGTAGCCACAGAATGGGAATCAGCCGTTCCTCTCAGCTGAGCTTTCCCCGACCAACTATCTCACTAGGGTCTCTGAGTCCAAGCTCAAGCTCTCGGTGAAAGGGAATCTGGCTGACCCAGGCTGAGCCAAGTGTCTGTCCCTGCCCGATGTCCCGAGGCCAGGGGGGCGGGGCAGGGGACCCACTGCCCTCTCAGCATGGACCGCGGTTAGCCTCGAGGAGGCTCATGGCTAAAGCAGGTCAACAGACAACTGTGCCTGTTGTATTAGTAGTTACACAATCACATTTAGAAGGCCTGATACCCATGGAAAACTTAGTGCAATCCTTGGAACAAAATAAACTCTAAATCAGCAGTGGCTGCCCTTCTCAGTGTCTGTTACACCACAGCATCAGGTGCTGAGGGGACAGTCAGCCCAAAGGCCTGAGAAGGCGCAACGCAGGGGCACCCGGCTCAGGTTTGAAGGAACCCAGAAAAGCCTCTGAGATAAGCTGGTAAAAGAGGAACAGAAACTACGTTCGTGATGCTGAGAGCTTGTGTGGGAGGTGGCGACAAGGGGGGGTTTCCAAAATGGAGCAGTATAAATGAAATCCCAGAGGTGAGAGAGAAAAGCTGCTATTTTGCAGAAATTCCAAGTTGTTCTGTACGCCAGAAGCCCAGGGCACATGTCTGTGCATAGGCTGCGGGGTTGGAAGGCGTCAGCACTTCCTCAAGGCTACTCAGTTGCACCGAAGGATTTTCAGAGGCGGGGACCTCCTCTGATTTCTCCCTGTGCCTCGCGGTGGTGGGGGCTGCAGATTAGGTGACAGCGGGAAGCGAGTGCGACTCTCTTCGACAGGAGTCTCATTCACCAAGCTATAGAGCACTGAAGGGAGAGCGGCTTCAGAAAAGGCGAGGATGAGTTTCGTCCTGTGCTCAGTGAATCTGAGGAGACTGAAAGACAGCTGTGAGGTGTCTATAAGGGAACTGAAGGTGAGGGGCCACACTCCGGAGAGAGGTCTAGGAAATGCATGGAACACTAATGAGAAAACATATAAAACACATGCAGCAGTGGCTGTGGGAATACAGAAGGGAGCCATCAACTCTCGGAAAGGCTGGGAGGTGTTCTCAGACACAGAAGGTCAGGTAAAACTGGGTTTGAGTTGGAAGGAGGAGATGGGGTCTCCAGGCAGACAGGTGCAGTGGGATGTCGAGGCAGGCGGAGGCATTCCCAGCAGAGGGGAGTGTGACCGCAAAGGCAATGCCCTAAGCCTCACCTTCAGGATCTGAAGGAGGACCTCGGGCATCACTCAGTTCTCTGGTACCCAGGAAAAGACCTAGAACTGTCTGCAGAACTCAGTCTGAAGACTGGACGTCCAAGAGAGCCTAGGCTACATATAACTGGCTGATCTAGCCCCTGCCCTACAATGATTCTATAGAAACAGAAATAAAACATCTTTGAAGCCACAGCTGCAGGTTTCCTGTCAAGTGTGACAGATTGAACCAACCATGTTTACCTTCCCTTCCTCCCCAAACCCAGTCATGATCACCCGCACTCCCATTTTAAAAGACAGTTATGTCCAAACTGGACAAATCTTGAAATAGGAGGCTGTGCAAAGAAATAACAAAGCAAATGCCAGTTAAAGAAGAAAGCCAGACTCCTTGGGGAATTGAGACTTGAGCATAAGAAGGGACTGGAAGGACCACGGGTCATTATTATAAACCCTGAGAGGCTGCTGTTTGATATTTTTTTAACTCTATACACATCTTACTCTGGCAAAAATAGACATTTTGTAAGTTACAATATCAATGACGTGAGAATGAGATTCAGGTTGCACATAACTTTTCACAAATACACCTTTTCCAATAATAAATAACATGAGAAGCATGGAATGCCATACTAAATTCATGTCAACATTTGCTCGGCCAGGCGCATTCAGCCTGTACCAGCACAAATCTGTCATCACTGCTATGCTTTACTGCAGATAAAATGTAAAGAACTATTCCGCCTGCCAGACCAAGAACTTTTAAGAAATGCTCAAACATCAGGGTCAAAACCCCAAAACATTTTACAGTGATACTCTATTTACACACATCGTAACATTCTGGAACTAGAAGGGACTTAGAGTGTAACCTGTCCAAGGTCTTCATTTTGCATAAGGAAAAACCAAGCACCATCCTAGAGAATTTGCTAGATGTTAAACAGCCCAGCAGTGGCTGCACTCAGACAACAATCCAAAGTGCCTTCTTTCCACTCTTTGTTCCGCTAACCCAGCATTTCTCCATCTTTGGTCCACTGAACACTTCCTTGGTCCATTATACCAAATGGCCTCCTGCACAAAATATTAACACTATTCTCAATATTAAGTGCATTTTAAAATTGGCCTGTTGTTTAGAATTTCAGTAGCCAAAATTAAAAAAAAAAGGATCTTTGAACACTGGAACAATACAAAATTGCATCCTTAATGAATAAAATGCCCCAGCGCTCTCATGACATAGTTGTGAATAAGAGATTCAATCCTTGCCCTCCTATGGCTTGTCAGCATGCATTCCAGCAGGAGGAAGGGGACATTAAACAAAGAATGCAATGAAGTGCGATGAGCAGCACAGAAAAAAACTTCATGGGAACCGGAACAGTCTGCAAAACCCCCCAATCACAAATACGTCTACACCTACAAAATTTACAGCCTTGTTTCTGGACTAAAAAAGCAAGGCTTACTTGGCAAAGTTTATCGTTAGTACAAGGAAGAGCTATGGCGCCGCCAAAAATACGGAGCCTTTTAGTACTCCACACTTTATACAGGTCACAGTCTGCTTGGCAATACTCACTTTGTTGCCATAAATGACCTTGGGTTATTGACCAGGTCACTGATTGGCTGCATGTCTTTCACGTAACAAATTCGGTGATGATGGACTATGCTCTTCCTGGTACCTAGCAATGCGCATCACCCTTCCCGAGTGTCTGGAACTCTCTGTCTGGAATTCTGTCGGTCACTCCTGCCCTTCCAAACAGGCTCACTTAACACGGAGCTGGAGCTGCCGTCTGCCGCCCTTGCTGAGCCCAAGCTCCCTCCCCGTATCCATCCTGGTCCAGATCACCGAGCTCCTCCTCTGCGCAGAGATGCCACGGTCTGGTCAATGCTTGTGCACAAGCTGGTCTCCCCAGAAGAAAATGAGCTCCCGAAAGCAGAAAGCACACTCACTCACCTTGTAGCCTCCACCTTTAACCAATTCTTCATACGCTGCAGGCACCCCACAACCTGGCTTATGTTATGGAGTTACAGAATGTTTTCTGAAAAATTTCTGATTAAGAACCAATGATATAAACCCATAATAGCTTATATACTATAATAATTCTGTGTTTTTAACAAAAAAAAGAAATGATGCAATTACCCTCAAAATATATTTATTGAACACAGAAAAATTTGACAACAGATTCTAATTTATACATCAACTCTTTTTTTTTTCCTTAAATTAAAAATCCACTCTTAACAAAACCCAATGAGGAAATCCATGTTTACAAAGCAGTTATTTTAGGCAGAAATTCGCATGACAAGAGACATCACGACAAAGCTCCTTTAAACAGCAAAATCCCTGGTTAGATTAATCTTGTTTTCCAGTTTTTAGAACACTTTGATTCTCCAAATGGGTTAAACGTTTTCTTTCGTTTCCTCCCAGCCCTGTGTGTATTATCAGGCATGCATCTGGGTCCACAAGTGGTATGAACTTCCATACATACATGTACTTTTACATTGTTGTAACATTTGACTAGGGAGAAATCTACATTAGTTCTCCAGCCCCTTGCTACTGAGTGCGTGCTCCACAGACAAGCAGCATGGACACCACTCAGGAACTCGTTAAATGCAGACCATCGGGCCCATGATAGACTCTTGAATTCCCAGAATCGACATTTCCACAGGCGGTTCACACGCACAATATATCCTGAGACGCACCAGTTACTCCATCGACCTTTTCTTCTCTGAGGTCTGATGTGTCACTTCAGAACAAAATAACTGAATCTCCGCAGCATTAAACATGCAGAACGATTATACCGTGCATTTTACAGATCTATGAATTTTTTCAGAGTACATTTGAATACACATGACGCCCTGTGATTCCTTCACCATCTGCCCTAACAACACTACGGAACGTGTCCTTTCCAATCGACAGATGACCCAGAAGGACTGTGCCGTTCACGGCAGGGAAGACCGCGACAGCTGATTCCTAACGCGAAACTCCAACGCACGGCACTGCCACCTCAGAGCAGAATACACGGTGGGGTGAAAAGAGGTATAACTTCTCATGGAAGTAGTTTAAGAAAGAAATAAAAGTAACAGACAACAAATGGGAAACGCACCAGGTACCCCAGGAGAAATTAACATCTAAGTGGTGAAACAGCAGGTTTACAGGGGTCAGAACGGAACTAAAAGTAAGCTCCTGGGACAACAATCCAACCACAAGCACTAAAAACTAAAGACTAAGACAAAAGTGGCGTGTAGAGGCTGTTGCTTTCAACCGGACAAAGGATAGTCCGGCAACTTTTTCACTTGAAACAACAAACACGTCACATACAGTGACATATTTGGAATCAACTGCGTATCTCCTTAGTTAGCCAGGAAAAGTCTCTTCCCTGAAAACCAGTGTTAACTCTACACAGACACAGTGACAAAACTCCGGGCCCTTGCCATGTCTTAGTAAGTAACTTTCTCTGAACAATAAAACACAAACGAAGTACCAGGATCGACAACTACTCAGGCTGGCGTGCAAATTAAATCCTAATTAAACCACCTGACTATCAGAACAAATAGATGCCAATTAGCATTTCGTTTATCAGTCATTACCACAAAACAAAGAGCAAATATAACCATGTTACTTTAATGAGGTCATAGTTAGAGTCTATTACTTTAGCACAAAATGCAAGGCATCATCGCGAGCTTCACATGACAGTACTTCGGCAGATACGACATAAAGAGATTGAGCTCACTTTCAAGCAGTTAGTTAGTGCATGAAAAATCCTGTGAATTAAGTAATCCTCTGTGTCAAAAGTGCACTTTTTGAAACATAAAGAAACAAAGGAAGGTTGGTTCCCCTAACCTCTAAAGGAAGGGGTTCTCCAAGATGGTTCCCTGTCCTTTCTTCCTTTGGAAAACGTCCTTCAGCGTAGGTAACTCCAACTCCAAACACCCTCTGGAGATCAGCTCCGCATTTCTATCTGCCATTTTCCTCTGGATGTCATGCTGGAAACTGAAGCAACACATCCAAACTCAACCATCATTTCCACCTTCCAATTTCCCAACTGTCGTTAGCGTCCTAACCCTTTCCCAGTTATGCAGGCATTTGGAATCCTCTTCAGGGGAATGCAGCCCAAACTCTGCTTCCAAACTCTGTTTATGATTTTACTGCTAAGTATCTCCTTTCTTCTCCCCACTCATGGCTACTGGCCCGATGGAGGCTTTGGTGATGCCTCGCCCAAGCTGTGTTAATAGACTCCTCTCTGGTTCTCCAACCATCCTGGCACGGCTGCCCCAGAGCAAAGGGCCTCGTGGCCCGGCCCCACCTGACCCGTGCTCACTTCGCCCTCCCCGGCCCTCTGCACACTGCTGCCCCAGATGCCCCTCCTTGTCACCCAGCACGCCTCTCTTTCCTGCCCCTCCATCTCTGCTTAGTCTAGTTTCTCAGCCTGTAATGTCCTTCCCCAAACTCGGCCTTTGAAAGGGTCTCATCTGTCACGGGTTGAATGGTGGCCCCCACAAAAGACAGGACCCCAGTCTAATACCTGAAACTCATGCCTCTTACCTTATATTGGCCTCTGTGAGAAAACAAACTCCGGCAGCTGGCTGGACTTCAGAGGTTTGGTTTACTGTACCTAGTTCTATCCTTGGAGGCGATATTTACATTTAAAAGCAACTCCAGGCACCTAGGGGTAGAGATCTCGGGGAACCACCCTTGCCCTGGTCCTGGACTGGAGGTCCCTCCCTTAGAGCTCTCTTGGCCTGTTTACCTCACATCACTTACTCTGCTTCATACAGTCTACTGGCCGAGAGAGTCTCCCCACCAAGGGGACCACCACCGTGGAGAATCATGTCTCTTTTACTATCATATCTTTAGCAGCTAAAGTACCTGGCACATAGTAGATATTCAGTAAATGACTTGATCAATCAAGCAAAACTCATTTTCAAAGTGCTGCTCAAAAACCAGGCAAGGATTTCCATTTTTACCCATGGTTGGTTACATTATAAAACTGATTTGTCTCCATTTTATTTACTTATTTTTTTTAAACCAGGCATGTAGAGTAACTTTTTTTTTTAACTGAAGTATACTCAGTTACAATGTGTCAATTTCTGGTGTACAGCATGATGTTTCAGTCATACATATACATACATATATTCATTTTCACATTCTTTTTCATTATAGATTACTACAAGATATTGAATATCTTCTGCTATACAGAAGAAATCTGTTTTTAATCTATTTTTATATATAGTAGTTAATATTTGCAAATCCCAAACTCCCAATTTAGCCCTTTCCACCTGCTTTTTCCCCAGTAACCGTGGCAAGATATATTCAAAGTCCTGAAATGAGAAAAAGCTGCAACCTAGGATACTCTATCCAGCAAGACTATCCTTTAGAACAGAAGGAGAGAGGAAGAATCTCACAGACAAGCAAAAACTAAAAAGAGTTCACCTATCCTAAAAGGAACAGACACAGTAAATAATCTTACTACCTCCATTTTGAATTCAGTTAAGATTATTTAAGGAAGCTTACGTTATTGTCCTTTCTCTTAAGGCTAGTTTGTACACACTGCTTTTAAGTATTTAAAAAAGCTTTGACTGGCAACTCAGAAACTGTTGTTGTCCTGACTGCCAATTTCATTCTATGCCAGTAGAGGTTAATGAAATTCATTATCATGAAAATGAGAGCTAGCCTGATGGGAGGCTGCATGCAATAATGATGAGGGGTTGCAAGATCTCAGCTGACGTCCTGGCCCTACCACTTTCTGGTTATGTATTTTGGGGAAATTACTCAACCCTCTCAGACCTCAGAGATTGAAAGCTAAACAAAACAAAACAAAACAAAACAAAACAAAACAAAACAACACCTCCACTGGTATAAATTGGATGCTCTATTATATAACACATGTGTCTTTCTAAGATATTATTTTTTTCTATATACACACTGGAGATTCCTCTTATCAACACAGTTGAAACAGCACTGAATTGATCAATTTAAAACACCAGATAAAACGGGGAGTTTCACATTTTATTTTAGCTTAAAACATATAAATGTGCATTCCAGTGAACGAGCTCTGATGAAGTACAAAGATCTTTTCTCTGAGGATGCCTCATACTGATAAAAATCTTTGTAATATTTCTTGTGCGAGCCATGTTCATAAATCATCCATAATTTCCAACTTTTCTTTCTTGAAAGTAGAGGAAAACTTAAAGATACATATAAAGTAACTTATACATGGAGCCCTTCAGCTCCTTAGATTTATTTTATTTTATTTCCACTCTTTGTAGAATAGTTCAATTGTCTGATACCTAACTCAACAATATTTTTTTTTTTTTAGGAACTCACCATTAAAGTCTGCAAAAGGTATCCAATTAAATATTTTTGGAAACAAAACTCTGTTGTTGTATCATATAACTTTTAACTAAAGTATGTAATTACATTAACATGAACAGCTGGAAGACATATGTTTGGGAACAAGTATGTTAGTCCCCCTTATCCACAGGGGACACATTCCAAGACCCCCAGTGGGTGCCTGAAATCACAGATGGTACAAAACTCTATATATATACTGTGTTTTTCCTATACATATGTACCTATAATAAAGTTTAATTTATAAATTAGGCACAGTAAGAGATCAACAGCAATAACTAATAATAAAATAGAACGATTGTAGCAATATACTGTAATAAAGGTTGTGTGAATGTGGTCCCTCTCTCTCTCACTCTGTCTCATTATATAAACTGAGTGCCTTTTCCATCTTAACTAAACACTTGTCATGCACTGTGGCCTTCACATTCACAGTTTGAGGTGCAACAGTAAAACTAGCAAAATTTCTTTCTCCTCAATTTTACGGGAAGATGATTTGTTCTCACCATAAATCTTAGCGACCTGAGCATATGATTCTTTTCCTTTTTTTCTTTTTATTAAGTTGATAACTTTCACCCTTTCACTTAAAAGAAGTACTTTAAGGGTTCTCTTTGGCAGATCAGAACTGCCAGCATCACTACTCCTGAGCTTTGGAGCCACTGTTAAATAAAATCAGGGTGACCTGGCCACAAGCACTGTGACACTCAGCGTAACCTAGGACGGCTACTGACTGACGCCTGGAAGGGCACAGTGGACAAAATGATGATTCGCTTTGCCAGAGGACTCGAGTGAGGACAGCATGAGATTTCACCAGGCTACTCAAAACCGCACGCAATTTAAAACTTACAGAGGTTACTTCTTTCTGGAATTTTCCATTTAATATTTTTGCACTGCAACTGACTACGGGTAACTGGAACCACGGAGAGCAAACCAGTGGATAAGGGTGGGGTGGGGAGGCTGCTGCACAACCTTGAGAGACACACACACAGAGCTGAATGGTGGGAGCCGAAACGGGAAGTCACACAGAAGGACTGGAATCGCTGTGGGCATCAGGCTGCCAGGAGGCTTTAAATTAAGACTAGACCACGTGGCTAAGCCCACTCCCGGGCTAACGGAGACCCTGCTACATTTACTTGTTCACCTGGTAGAGGATACTTTCACATTTCTTCAGAGCAAACCTCAAATGGCAAGATACGTACCTTAATAACAGGGAGTCATTCAGATTTTATGGGGCCTGGCATTTATACAATTTCTCTCTTTAGAAAAAGATTACCAAGTTATAAATATAAATTTAGATAATGGGGTCTTGGAAGGGATCCAAAAGGGAAGGACCCTGAAGCTTCAGCTTCACTCGCAGGGAAGTTGGTCACCACTGCTACCCACCACCACCTTCCTCTTGCTCCAAGATGCAGCTTCACCTGAACTGTACTCTGCTGGTGTTCATTCAGTCATTCAGCAAACATTCACTGAGCATCTCCTATACGTCTGGTACTATTCCAGCAGCCAGGGACGTAGCAGGAAATAAAAGACAAAGTGTCTATCCTAACAGAGCTTAGGCTCCTGGCAGAAGATGGAACACACACAAATAAAAATGAATGGCATAATTTCAGGTAGAGGTAAGAATGGTGCACACCAAGCACCAAGGTCTGCTAAAAAAATTCATTGTTTTTAAAACCATTTCTTCACTGAAAACCTTTTAATAAAATTTAAAAAAAAAATTTTTTTAACACCTTTATTGTGGTGTGGTTCCTGTGCAATAAACTACACATATTTCAGATGTGCAATTTGATGGATTTTTATTTATTTATGTATTCATTTATTTATTTATTTTTAAATGAAAGTCTCTCAACAATAGAGTCGTGCTGTGTCCTGACAGAGAGTCGTTGAAGAGACTCTGAGCTCAGGATGCAGTGTCTTTCTGAGACTTCCTCATTAGCCTTTCCAACCCTGGGTGTTTGTTTCGAAGTCTAGGTACATTGTGCTCAGGTCCTTTATGGGTTGAGCCATCAAAAAAGGGTAACCCAGGTTGAGCCCTTTACTAAAAGAAAGAACTTTTACAGCGACGGGAGGTCTACAGGACATCACTGCATAGACGCCTCTCCTGGGAACACATCCAATGAGACGCTTCTAAAGTCAGTTAAGGAAAAACAGGACAGCCTTACAAAACTTTGTACTTGACAGATGTTTTTGTTTGCCCAAATTATAAACAGATTAAAAGGCCATGCCTACAAACACCCAATCAGAACTATGTCACTTAGCGAAGGCAGAAATGATTTATATTCCTTTAATAATTTTTATTAATCATCTTTCATTTCTGGGCCACAGAGTAAATAAATGGTAGATCTGAGATTTCAAAATGCAAAACACCAGTTTTCATAACATTAAATTTTCTTTAAAAAAGACATGATCCAAATGTATGCTGGCCAAAGCTTCTACACCAAAGAGTTAGAAGTTATTTAATAAAAATCTGTATCAAATATGTAACAGGCTAAACCCCCCAAATACATGGCAGGATCTGTTTTCAACAAATCTCTTACTGATCATCCTGAAAGAATATTTTTTAAAAATGATCAAGTGTTAAAAGAGAACATTATCAGTACCTAAGTTAAATTAAATTGTAAATGGAAAAGAAAACAAATGCTGACTAGACAGTTTTTTTTTCTCCCAGCCATAGCAGAGAAATGAAGTGTCAGCTGCTGTTTTCAAAAGCAGCTTCTCAAATATCAGAAATTTTGCACCTGGCATACACACTGAGTAGCCTGGTTAACTGCAAGTTTATTAGATGGTTGCAAAAAAGTTTTTTTAAAGAGAATACATGAAAGTAACCAGAAACATCAATTGAATGGATGTCGATATAATAAGAAAATAGAATATAAACTACATAAAACTTGTCCATGCTGGGTTACTAATCCCCCTGAAAAACAACTCAGTCAATTTAAACACATGAAAACAAAGAGGAAGAGGAATAGTTATTATAAATTCAATATTTTTATGTTGGAAAGATACCAACGATACCTCATCTTTGTCTAAATAAATGATCTTAAGATCCAGTGCTGTTCAAATTGGTAATGATTAGCATCTCGTAGCTGTTGAGTATCTGAAATGTGGCTAGTCTGAAACAGGATGTGTTATATGTATACATTAAACACAGAGCATAGTTAAAGGCTCAATATGATAAAAAAGAATATAAAAAGAAATCTCAATATTTTAAAAATATTAAACATTTAAACAATATTTGGATACAGATTGGGTTAAATAAAATATATTACTAAAATTAACTTCATGCTTTTATTTTACTTTTTTAGGTGGCTACTAAAATTTTTTAAATAATATTGGTTTGCATTATGTTTCTGTTGGACAATGATGGCCTCGAGTTGCAAGAGTTGGGTTCAAATTCAGCTGAGGGTACTGGGCTCAGAAATTCAACTGGAATTCTCGTATTCTGTCCCAAATTCCGAATTTCCAATAATCCTAACGTTTGCAAATATCCCATCTAGAAATATGTCTTCTATGTTCTATCACCCAGCATATAATATCACCACTGCACGGAGACACATACTGAATTTCATGAGCATAATCTACAAATGAGCAAGTCCTATGTGGATGGTGGCTATTACCACATAGTTAACACACAGTTAGTTAACAAAATAATTATTATTATGTGTGTCACTTTCAACACTTTTGCCCTAGAATTTAGTAGAAACTGACACATAACAGACCCACAACAAAAGTTTGCAGCATAAACAAATGATTAAACAGAGGAGCCAGCAAATGCATAAATGGCACATTTGTGTTAAGGGAAAACTTTAAGAATCAATGAAAATATGATGAAATAGGATCACTGTCCTCTTCATCATGTCAGGACTTAATCTTATCTGAAAAAATAGATAAGATTTGGGAGTAGAATTTTCTAAATAATCTTGATACAGAACTAGGGCAAAAGTAAGGCTTGTCTTGCTAGAGAATTCTCAAAAGCAGAGATCAAAAAGTACCATTAAACTGAAAAGGCAGCTTTACTGGCCAATGAAACTTTACAAATAGAGGGAGACTGTGGTCCTGGAGTCCTCCAGCTTCTGGTGGCTGCTGGCATTTGTTGGCTTGTGGCCACATCACTCAAATCTGTTTCTGTGGTCACAATGCCCTCTCTTCTGCCTTTGTCAAATCTCCTTGGTCTATCTCCTATAGGGACACTTCTAACTGCGTCAGGGCCCACTCAGATTATCCAGAATAATCTCACCATCTCAAGAATCTATGCTAAATCACAACTGCAAAGTCTTTGCTATATAAGGTAGCAGTTAAAGGTACCAGAATTAGGACACAGCGGCTATTATTTGGCCTTATACAGACCCCAATACACAGTTTTCTAATCTGCCCTAAAGCATTCACTAAAAATGGTCATTTTTGTACACCACTTTGCAATTTTTATTAAAGCTGGATGAACACAACCAACATTTTTAAATGTACAATTACATGGCTATTATATGCCCATAACTGGTTAATGTTGCAATTCTCAGAAACTGCAACATTCTGAAAAGATGACATCTCACTTCTGATATCATAATAATGCTTTTGTCCCCAAAAGTAACCTGTTTTTGATAAACCCATTCACCTGACAAGTAACGAGGAGTCTCTAGGAACTTCCGGCTAGTATACAGTGGCCAACTAGATTGTCACGTGCTCAAAGAAGATTTGTCAACTGGTGGCAATGTACTATTGTTCAGAAAATGATTTTCAATTAATCAATATTTCTAAATTGGACTTTCAAAAATTTCATACATGCTCACAAACGACGTATAAAAAGTGCAAAGCAGTAAAAGAGTCGTGTAAATTGTTTCAACATACATATGTTGAATCATACCTAAAATCTACTGACGTTACATAGACTGTAACAATTGTATCTTAATGACACATTATCATTCTTTGTAATTTATTTTTTCAATGTATCTGGAAAATATTAATTTCACCTAGTTTAATTGACATTCCCACCCAACAGAGAGAGTCAAAAAACAGGATGCACAAAGCTGTCTTTTTTCTGCTGCCATCCAGTGGTCAAATAATCACAGTGCATCTCACATGTTAAAAAGTTAAACCACACCGGGTTGGTGAGTGAGCCCCTACATTTGCTTTTACAGTTCAGAAGTATTCAGCCTAACATCTAAAATCAAGAACGTATGACTGCCAGTCCTATAACTAAAAGTTACTTTTCTGTACAAGTCTTACTTGATATAGTAATAGTTACAGTAATAACTAGTAAGGTATTTATCTTTTAGTCTTCAAACAATATTGTGCTTAACAACAGTTTAACCACTATCATTTTTTCCTGAACTGAATATTAGGGCAAACGATTTAGGGTGATAATTTGATGAACAGAATAGAGTCTTCAAAAAAACAAAACACAAAAACCGAAGTCACATAATGTCGCACTCAGATGGCGCTACCTTGCCCTATGTTTTATTCCCACCCGTATTTCATCCCATCAACCAAACTATACGCTTTAACAGAGCAGAGACATGCCTTAGGCTCGACCGTTTCTGCCTCACTACTTCATCCAGAGATTTGCATGTAGTCAGTACTCAATAAATATTTATTGAACGAATGAGTAGTGTTTATGTTTATTGCAACTGGGTTTGGTGAAAAGTCATAAACTACAGAACTGAATCAAAACAATGCAAAGCCACAGTGGCTCTTCCCAGGGTGTTTAAATAATTTACCCATCCACTGTAGTTCAGCTTAATTCAGAATAGCTCTCAAACCATCCTCCTTTTCTAAAACTAGCAACTGTCTCAAAATCCTTTAAATACATGTTTAGCAATTTCAACAATAGATTTTTTGTCTTTATAGGAAATGTATACTTTTTTATTCCATTCAATAGCAACTCTCTTGTTTAGCCCTTAGTAAAATAACATAGTGAGAACGCATTCTCTCTCTATAAATGAATCTTTAAACAGAATGGAGATGCATCATTCTTTCCTTAGCTTTCCATAGTCAAGCAATCTGATTGAACCTTCAGACTTGTTTCATGGTCCTTTATCTCCACTCCTTTCTTTTGAATTTTTATTAAGTAGTGGGAACTTCATGTAAAAGTATTCAAATACTAATACTGGAAAGGAAAGATACACCCAAAAGGATTTAAGTCCGAGAGTATATGAGGCTTTGGGGGGGGGGACAGTTGAAAATTCTCCACATTTCATTGATATTAGCCCCAAAATAACCCCCCACATGTCATGCTTATGCCTAAAACAGCAGTCCAAAATTACGTGAGCTTGGCATTTCAACAAAGTCATTTGGAAACACAACCAGTCCTTCACCCTAAGCCACCGTCCCCTGGCCATGAAAGTAGTCTGCCATGTTATCAGTGCTCTAGGACTGCCAGGCATGATTATTATATACCCACAGTCATGAACGTGACTGCCTTTGAGAACATGATAATACACAGTCGATTACTTCATGTCCACTGTGCATGCATTTCATGCAAATGAGGGCTGCTCTTTGACCTCCCTCTTCTAGGCTTCATCCACATGGACACTGCACAAGCTCCTAAGCTTAAGTGTCCACAAATTTAATCTCTATTTCCATGACCTTCCCATATCTGTTCTTCCACGACATGCCCCATCCTGTTCCATGATACAAACAGCCACCCACGTAATTAACAGAAACCTGACAAGTCACCCCAGATTCAGAGTTTGAGCATCCTTTCTCCCATTCATGTACAGCCTGATAGGGCTCATGCAGTCCAAGGATCACTCATAAAAAGGAGACACTGAGAGGTTGATTCATTGACTCTCAAACCTTATTGAGGACAAGTGCTATGTGCCAGGCGGGGAAACAGACAATGAGGACGCACAGCTGTATGAAACACAGCAAGTGTGCTCGTATCAGCGGATGTCAGATATGTAAATAAATAAGCACCATGGAAATGTGGGAGAAATAAAGGAATAGCCAATTCTAGCGGGGAGGCCTGGGAGTCAGGAAAGGCTGTGTAGGGTGGTACAATTCACAAATCTAACTGGGATGCACAAAACTAAAATGCAGTGACTGGTCAGTACATTCACACAACAGTTCATTCAAAAACAATTATGCTGTGTCTGGAGGAACAGCAGCAAACGGATTCTTACTGTTAAGGAATTCTCTATCGGATGAATAGCCCAGTATTTTAAAAAACTAATTATTTTACTCTGAGGCCTACTGAATTGGAGCACTTAATTTAAGTACCGGTGGGATCAGCCCCGGTAGACCTCAAGGAGGGAAGTGAAAAGACAGGTTGAGAGCTCAGTAAAGAGGCAGAGGCAGTAAAAACAGATTTATAGGCCATTCACACATAAACAGCAATTGACACTTTGGACAAAACTGAGATTCTCTGGAGAGTAAGAGTTAGAAAATTGAGAAGGTTAAAGTCAGAGCCTTAAAAACATACCCGTATCTAAAGGGCAGAGAGGAGGATGGAGACCCAGTCAAGGAGACAAAAATAAATAAGAAAAAGAGTACTCAACGACATAAGGGAAAAAAAAAAACTATGGCTGTGTTCAATGTTATACTTCTACGGTTATAAATATTCTTCTATTCTTTAAAATACTATGTTTATATATATGTGCATATATGCACATCTACCCAATAATGTTGCAATTGTATAGTTGGATAGGTTATAATGTGTCTTTTTTAACTTCAAAATGCTCTTTCTTGGGGAGAGATGGTACAACTCAGTGGTAGAGGGCATGCTTAGCATGCACAAGGCCCTGGGTTCGATCCTCAGGAGCTCCATCTAAAAACTAACTAAATGAACCTAAATACCTGTCCCCTCCACCCCAAATAGAAGTCATAAATGCTCCTTCTTTTTATAGAACAAGGTCCCCACCACATTCTAAGATCTTCCTACTTCTTCCAGCGTTCCTAATGCTTACAGGGATAGAACAAAACATAAAACACACTTTTTAAGGCCTTCTCTGATCCTGCTTCTCCAAAGAACCTAAAATAAGTACTGTGTTAGTTCTGGCTTTATTTCTACCATCATTTCAAACCTTCATTTAGGAGTAGTTAAGGCAAAGGAGGGGAGTGTCCAGCCAAAGGAAGAGATCATTTCAAGAAGAGAGCTTTTCTAACGAAAAGGAATGTGAAAGTGAATATATGTGTGCGTATTTATGACTGGGACATTGTGCTGTATGCCAGAAATGGACACATTGTAACTGACTGCACTTCAATTTAAAAGAAGGAGGAGGAGGAGAAGGGGAAGAAGACGGGGAAGAGGAAAAGGAAGAAGAAGAAGGAGAAACCTGCCAATCACAGAGGAGGCTACAAATCCTAGTGACCTCACCCAGAGCAGGTCAGTGGCGTGGTGGGGATGGCTTCAAACTGCAATGGGTAAGGAAGACAGGAAGTGGAGACAGTGAGATGTGGTGAGACTGAAGAGGTTTATATGGTGATAAAATGAAAAAAAAAATTAAAACAACATACACACGTGGGAGAGTTCAACGAACCTTAAACACACGTGTTGACTAACAGGATGGAGCCAACAAGCAGGGAAAGTTTAAAGATGGGAGAACGGGGAACTCTGAAGGTTTAGGTCATGGATCTGAAGAGGTCAGAAAAGAGGTGGAATCGTGCACAGGAGACAGACCAAGAGCACAACACCCTCGGACACAAGTAAACAGAGTCCAACTTAGAAAAGCGATGCCGCCTCCCTGAACCTGACCTAGTATTCACACTAATGCCGGGTTTACACCCTTGTTGTTGCTTAGCAACCGAATCACTTATTGAAGCATAAGCTGAGTTCACCTAAACCAGCTAGGAGACAAAGATACAGACACTCAGGAGATAAAGATGTAGATGGGTACTCAATGATAAATCTAAATTTCTTTCTTTCTTTCTATCTATCTATCTATCTATCCACCATAGCATAAACTGAAGTGGATCCAAATTACTCCATTCTGTAATTATGTAGTTATCTTTATTTTCTAGTCAAGGAGCTAGACTTTGCATTCATCCCTGCTGAAGTTCATTTCGATAGGATTAGCCCATCATATCAACCTAAGAACAGGTAGATGATCTAATTCAGCTGTCAGCAAACTATAGCCTGCAGCCCCACTGGCTGTTTTTTGTAAATAAGTTTTACTGGAACACAGCCACACCCACTCACTTACGTAACTCCTATGGCTGCTTTCATTCTGCAAGGTGCAGAGCTGAGTAGTTAAAACAGAGCTCACCGCCTGAAGAGACTAAAATATTTACTATCTGGTCCTTTACAGGGAAAAAGAAATCAACAGAACTGTGCATCTACTTGAACTTACTAACTATTTTTTCCAGGAAAAATATGCAAGTTTGGTAGATGTATTTTCTTTCTTTCTTCCTTCTTCCTTTCTTTCTTTCCTATTTATTTATTCATTCATTCTTTTTAATTGAAGTACAATCAGTTTACAATGTTGTGTCAATTTCTGGTGTACAGCATAATAGTTCAGTCATATACATACATTTGTTTTCATATTCTTTTTCATTATACATTACTACAAGATACTGAATACAGTCCCTGTGCTACACAGTAGAAACTTGTTTATCTATTTTATATAGTCAGTATCTGCAAATCTCAAACTCCCATTTTATCCCTTCCCACTCCCTTCTCCGCTGGTAACCATAAGCTTGTTTTCTATGTCTGTGAGACTGCTTCTCTTTTGTAAATAAGTTCATTTGTCCTTTTTTCAGATTCCACACATAAGTGATATCATATGGTATTTTTCTTTCTCTTTCTGGCTTACTTCACTTAGAATGAAGATCTCCAGGTCCATCCATGTAGATGTGTTTTCTATATCTTCAGTCAAGTTATTAAGAATCCTGGAATACTATTCAGCCATAAAAATGACAACATAATGCCATTTACCGCAACATGGATGTCCCTGGAGAATGTCATTCTAAGTGAAGTAAGCCAGAAAGAGAAAGAAAAATACCGTATGAGATCATTCACAGGTGGAATCTTAAAAAAAAAAAAAAAAAAACATAAATACAAAACAGAAACAGACTCATAGACATAGAACACAAACTTGTGGCCGCCAAGGGGGTGGGGGGTGGGAAGGGACAGACTGGGAGTTCGAAATTTGTAGATACTGACAGGCATATGCAGAATAGATAAACAAGATTATACTGTGTAGCACAGGGAAATATGTACAAGATCTTGCGGTAGCTCACAGCGAAAAAAAGTGTGACAATGAATATATGTATGTTCATGTATAACCGAAAAATAGTGCTCTACACTGGAATTCGACACATTTTAAAATGACTATAACAATAAAAAAAGTTAAAAAAAAAAAAAAAAGAATCCTGAACCCGGAAAAGTCTAATTCAAAATGCCAATAAAAATTGCTGTTCATCTCCCTTTTGACTAACACAAAGCTATCAGTGCCACTAAAAGAATGATAGTAACAGTTCATTATCATTCAGGCTACAATTTTTATCCATGTGGAGCTGTATTTAGAGATTTTACCACCAAATTCACTTTCTCTACATGTTATTTGTATGCACGTGGGACTTGGGCGTCTTGAAGTAAAATTGTTGGCTTTTACCTTCTCAAAGGACAGCTTTTCCACGAGGTTGTCATGGTAAGTGCTGTCAATTTTCTGGCTGAAATCTGTATCTGCTTAACCTAATGCCACCTCCAGTTTCTGATCCTGGTAAACCTATCAAACATACGATCTGAATTTTCCTTTATGACTCAATGGTATCCTTTAAAAAAAATCATCAGTTTTATAGTACGTCCCTGGTGACATATGGAGCTAGGTTGTGTCTTGGTCCTTTTGGGCTGTGATGACAAAATCCCACAGACTGAGAGGCATGCACACAACGGAAGTACATTTCTTACAGTTCTAAGGGCTGGGAGGTCCGAGATCCAGGCACCAGCAGGGTGACATGTCTTTTCACTGTCTCCTCGTGTGGCAGAAGGGACGAGGATATCCCTGGGTTCTCTTTTATAAGGGCTCTGCTCTCATGACCTGATCAATTCCCAAAGGCTTCACCTCCTAATATCACGTTGGAGGGTTTGAATTTCAACACACAGATTTGGAGGAGGGAGGGCACAAATATTCAGTCTGTTGCAAGTCGTAACTACTCCCACCGTGTCCAAGAAGAAGCTTGAGCCAGCTCTGCTTGCTCAGGTCTTATGAAGCTTTTCAACAACTGAAAGTGTTAAGAGGAGGCAGGAAAGTGACCAGCTGTCACTTCTCAAGGCTCATCGTGTGCCTGTAGCGAACCTGTCCTGCTCTCTGGTCTACTGTGGATGTGGAAAGCACACACATGCAAGTGGATGGAACCGGCGGGAAAAGTCAAGGAAGATGGTCTTTTAGCGTCTACCACACGGACCTTACGGACTCCCTCATACACGCTGTAACACTGATTTGGCTTGAAGTGGATCTGTTACCTATTTATTAGTTTATTTTGGTTGTGTTCTACATTGTTGAGGTTGCTGAAGAGCAAAATTCTGTAAAGGTGGGCTGTTGCCATATTAAGTGTTTCACTGAAATGCTTAAGTGAACATCGTCTTGTTCAAGACCAACACAGCATGTTCAACCCATCCTCCGAGCCCACACCCAGCTGTCACTGAGCTCCCTTGGTCCAGAGAAGGCATGCTAGGTTTCTAACTTCAAAAATCCAAAATCCGAACAGACAAGGTGTCAAATCAGGTTTGGCTCACTTTCACAAAAAGCCCTGCATTTAAAACTATCTGTCTTCATCAACGCTCCACAAAAAAACATCCAAGTGAAAAACCCCGAATCTGAGAAAAGATCACTCTTCACAGCCCCTCTGCCTACACCATGGCGTGTTCACAGCCCTCCCTGACTCCCAATTATGCAAAAACCACTAGCCTGCACACAGCGCAGATCACCGAAAAACACAGTATTCATCTATCAAAATCAAAGCCAATATGTGGATGTCAGCACACCGCGGTGAGGAGCAAAGATACATGACTATATGTAGCAGCAACACTTGTGAGAAACAAGATCTGCTTCATTTTCATTCTAAAAAAAAAAAAAAATTCCTTTGTAAGAAACTATTTCCTCCTGTTTGTGCACTTGTGCGCTTCAGTGTCTCTTGGGCTTAATCCTTTATTTAGGACTTACATTTGGTCCTGAAATACTGTGTGGGGAGGCAGAGCATTTTTGCTGCAGCATTTGTCTTGGATTCTTTCCTTTGGCTATTATATATTGCCCTCCTACAGTTTTTTGCGGAAACTGTCCTTCATATAAAAGTTCTATAAACATATTCCCTTTGAAATTGTATAAATTCTGAACTGTAGAAGTTTGAAATAATGGAAAACGGTGTAAAACACTAAAGAGGCTACTTTCATGATTTACATTACCCTAATGAGACCTCAGATTCAGTTAACAAAAGTCTACTATCTGTTGTGCTGAGCTACGAGGGGCTTCCAGGGTGAGGGGACCTCAGTGATGTCCAGGCACTGGGCACCTTAAATTTAGACATCTCAGACTTGGCTCCTATTTTCATGCCAAGAAGAATGTTACTGAAATGTTCAGCTACTGCCTTTTTACACTAATCATATCATTTCAGCAAAGAAAGTTCCAGAGTAAGTTCCAAAGGGAAGATGGATTGCATCATGACTCAGCTCTCAAGGACAGAGACATAAATGTGCTTCTGCTGCAGACTCTTGGAATGATGGGATTCTCTGAGACCCCATATGCTCAAGAGTCCCGTGCGACAGCATGTTTATCGCTGGTCACTGGAGACCCGGGAGTCTGGGGACATTGCTCCGCTGTTTGACCCTATTGTACTAAAACAATAAAGTTTTGCTCTCATTCGCTGAAAGGGAAAATCCTGTTTTCAAAAATCACTGTAATTCAACAAACACACGATGGTTGCTACTGTATCACAACCTTATGGCATCTTTTACTGGCAGATAATGGCTAAACTCGGCCTCTTAAAAAGAGCCTCTATTAAGCAATACAACCTATGATGGCAAGTCAAAGCCATGCTGCATTTAAAATATGTCATCTCCATTACATTCTGTAAGATTAGGAGCCTTTGAAACACTTAGAGTAGAACAGAAAATATAAATACAACAGAACATGAGATTCAGACACTAATTTGATTCTCAGTGTTCAGACACCTTAGAACTAATTTGTTTCTATAACTCTCCATTTTGTTGCCTTTCCTTTAAGCTCTGATCTTTGCACCAAAGTCAATGTGCTGTCATCAGCAAGGACAATAGAATACTATGTTATTTAACAAAAAAGCTGGACTACTTAAAAAAAATCTAAGGCCACCATTACTGAAACTGCCAGCCTATCACTAGATAATGATAATGTAATAGACAGTTCAAGTCCTGGTATATTACACAACCAAACAGAACTATATTCAGAATCGTTTACCACCCACACCTGTAACTGTCTGAAAGCAAAAAAAAACGGTCAGGAAAATGCAGAGCGCGTCTGTAATCTTAGCCCCCTAAGCAGGAAGTTCTGCCTAGTTAGATTTAAAAATAAGTAAGTCACACTGTGAGTTAATCGCTACCTTCTGGATTCGCACTCTGAGCAGCACCAGTTGTGGCCAGTTATTATAACAAGGGCGCCAAGAGCACAGGCACTAAAATAAGAATATGTGGACGCTCCTGCTCAAGGACGGTTTTTCTCCGTGCCAAGAGGTGGGTCAGGAATGGGTAGCAAAAGTAAATGAGTTTGAGAAAGAATAATAAATATGATATAAGGAAGTATAAACATCCAATTAGGCACTGCAAACTATCACATTTTCCTCCTTAGCTGTTGGACCGAGTTTCCTACTGGAGACAGGGACCAAATTCAACCTCCCTCCTCTACTGGGCTGGTCGCCTTCGGTCATTCTGCAAGTGCTGGCTCAAGGGGTTCAGTAGGTAGGCATCCCTTTTAGAACAAGAATCCTCTGCAATGGAGAGTTCTGGAAGGCCAGGGGATGGCAGCAGAGCAGGAGATGACTCTCATTTACCAACCTTCCTACTTTGTTTTCAGTTTGTTTCTTAACTACTCCCGCTATCTGGAGCTATTAGGTACAGGCAGATCAAAAGCAAATTTTTTTTTTTCTGTATCCGGTTGGACAGGATCCAACGCACCTCATGCCAAGGACAGGATGCTTGTCCTCTTTGCTCCTTTCTTAACCCCAGTGTTAGGTAGCAGCTGACACAGTCATGGCACTCAAGTGGAAAGACAGTTCCATCATCAGATCACAGTTTCAAAAGCCCTATTAAAGGCCATGTCTAATTTTATGTTGTCATTTCCTACACTTTATAATCTGAGGGCCAGATCGTCTAAGGACCCTAAATTAATGTTTGAAAACTTTCATTTTTCCTTTTCTGTCCTTTATTTTGTTTTCTGTCTTTCCTCTCATTATACTCCCTGTTTATGGCCTCCCCAAATTTTATTCTGCCTTAATCTGATCAAGAATATTGTCTTCTTTAATGAGCCATTAGGGAGAGCACGTTTAAAATGTCCGGAATCAGAACAAGGGTTTACATTTAATAAGTTACTACTTTCTTTTGTCAGCTCAACTGTTGCCATTAAAATTTTTCAGATGATGTCTAGAATTTTTCAAGGAACTTTTGCTCTATAACACTTAAGAATAAGCTGCCTTTTAAAAGTTTTCCCAACTAAAAATCCACTATGTTATTTTTTTTTACTCTGTATGTAATAAATTTGTTTTAATCTGACTACCTTTTCCTCTTTCCTAGTCTTGTGTTTATAAAATGAGATTGACATTGAGGAAAGTATTGAGCAATCTGAACTAATCAGTGTGTGTGTGTGTGTGTGTGTGTGTGTGTGTGTGTGTGTGTACTATGAGTAACTGAAAAACAGCTTCAGCTAAAATATGTAGAAATAAATCCAGGGAAGCTTTCACATTCTTGATAAAATAAAGCACTAGCGTTTCTCATATAGACTAAACAGATATAGAGTTTTAACAACAAAAAAATAAAATGAGACTATGCTTTTCCAAAAAAGAAATATGAGCCGCATGACTAGGTTTTAGTCAGAATCTTGGGTCAGTGGGCAGTGATTACATACTTTTCATTTTCTGTCCTTGACCTCTTGTAACTGATACTTGGGAAGCTAAGGATTACAAAATTATGGCTAAGAAGTCATGCAAAGTATAAATGGCATTTTATTCTATGCAGTTGAAAGGGCATATAAAGTGCAAACAGTAACAAATCTAAAAACTTAACAATAAAAGACTGACTCTGGTAGAAACATTAATAAGTGAAACAAAACTCTAGAAGTTTAATCTTGAGCCTAAACCTTTTTTTAAGTTAAATAAAAAAAAAATGTTGTGCTTTAACTAAGACAGAGGGTTATAAAAATGCACTGCTAGCATATTTTACAGAAAGTACTGTAATAAAGTAAATCTATAAATATTGAGTGATCTTCTGCCAGGAGGTGACTCTGTGGCTTCCCTGTACCCCCTCCACTTCAGATGACTTCAGCAGACTGAAATCTGCAGTCTACTTGCCATCAGAAAATATAATAAAGTTTGTGTTCGTTTGTTTCAAAGTTCCAAAGCCTTTCAGTGAAGTCCAAGTGAAGGACACACCAAGAGAGAAACTGGTAAGAAAATAAGAAAGCTAATATGAGTTTACCAGAGAACAGTCGAACGATGCCCGCTCAAAGGCTGAAGCCATTAAGAACAGCCTGGTGATCTCCTTAGGGGATGTGTGAGAACTTTAAGTGAGCAGACAGAAACACATTATTGACTTAGGAAAAAACAGAAACCTATGGGTCAGTTCAGGTAGATGGCAGGAGAATCTACAACATCCGCTCTACTTCAGAACTGAGGAATAAATCAACTTCAGATCTTGGTGAAGGTCCAGAAAGCAAATAAACTCAAAGTCAGTCGCTGGGATCCAATGACCCAGGTGTCCTCCACAGTAAAGGAAAACAAACAAGCCTGCTTGGGACCTTGATAGCTGCTTAAAGAGCTTTGCTTCTTGCAACCAGTTGGGAAGCCTTCTGTGCAAGAAAACTAAGAGCAGAAGCCGGGTCCCCTCTATGATACAGATGAAACCCCCAAAGCTATTCTCTCCAGGATTCCGAATTTCTGAGCCACGGTGAATCCCATTGGGAAAGTCACTGTGGGGATCCTCAAAATAAATACATAAATAAGTTGCCACTCTGTTTCCGCTACTATTCCCCCCGAAAAGCATCATTGCCTCTCCCCTCGCTAAAATAAACATAAAAATAAACCATCCCGAGGAAGCCACTCTTGAGTCCCTCCACGCATCACAAATGCCCCATCCATCGTTTCAGTCCAAAAGGTTAAGAGCCTGACCGTGCGGCGGCGCAGCCAGCAACTTTCTGCAACTCCTGGATCCCGGTATCAGTGACCGTTGGACACCAAAATGACTTCTCTAGGGTCAGGGAGATGAGCCACCTGACCTATCCGATCACCTCCGGCACGCGTCTCACACCCTCCAGTCCCATTTCGGAAGAAGGGGCTCTCGTAGGTCAAGGGACAGGCACGAGACCCCTTCCGCGCTCCCCCCACCTCCCACAATACAACCAAGGTTCAGAAGAAAAACTGAAAAGGGTGATGGGGGGACGACAATGATGACAACAAAAACCATGGTTATTTAATTAAAAAAAAATAAAATCGGAGTCTCTTACCATCTCGCCTGAGGTTGGCGTTGCGCAAAGCTTTGATGGATGCGCTCTGCGGGGTTGCAGAAGTGTCCCGGTAGCTGCAAAAGTTTGCGCAGGCTAGCGTGTAGACGAGGATGAGCCGGTGCATTGGGATCAGCGACCCGGGGACAGCGTCGCTCCGAGAAAAAGCCGGGAGACGCTCCCGGGACGGCGGCCGCGCTAGTGGCCGAGCTCTCCCCGCACTTCCTGCATGCTGAGCTCCCCGCGCGGGCGGCGGCCGCACTTCCTTGTGGTGCCGAGAGTTGATAAATGGTGACGGGACAAACAACAGGTTGACGTTTGTTCGCCCCCTCCGGCGGCCGGCAGCTGCAGCACAGGCTGCAGGGGGGCGGGCGGCGCGACGTCCCGGGCTGGGGTGGTGAGAAGCGCGGCCGCGCCCTCCGCCCCGCGGGCGGCGGGGGCGGCGGGGGCGGCGGCGGCGGCGGCGGCGGCCCCGGAGCGGCGCGCGCTCGGGCTCCCGGGCCGGCCCGCACCCGCTCCGCTACTGAGCATGCCCAGTGGGGCCGCGGGCCCGGACACGGCCCACCGCCCCGGGCTCAGCCCTGGACGGTAGACCAGGCGTCGGAGGGGATTTAGGGCGAGCAGGGCGCGAGGAGCAGGGTGGCCGGGAGGAAGTGGGACGGGGTAGAACCCCCCACTTCTCCACCCACGAGACATCGCTCTCGCCTAGGTGATGGTGGGGCGTGGGCAGGGGCGCTGGAGTTGGAAGGGCTTAGTTTACAATAACCAAGAACAGATTCTACTCAGTCAAGATTTCACTTTGTGAAAAAGTGGAAAAGCGAAAAGCGCAAGCGCAGAGGAGCTCGATTCTGAGTTTTCCGTTTAGCGCCAGCAGGTGTGACCTTAGCCAGGTCCAGGTTAATTTCTCAGGGACAAATAGCGGGTCCTTCCTACGTCACAGCGCCCTAGGTGTGGCAGGCGCAGGTAAAGAAACAGGTGCAGGACAGTAAATGGTCAGCGGTGTTGGTGTAAGTCTCATCCCCACGCCCCGCACAGAAGGGGCCAGAGGTGGGGGCGGGGTGGGGAACAGGGGTTGAGCAGGGGCAGACTGGCAAAGTGCAGTTGAGCAAAAATTGTGTTGTTTTCACAAAATTCACACGTAGAGGCGAGGAGCATGCAGGCCTTGGAGCCTCCCGTCTCTGAGCATCTGGAAGCTCCGAGGTCCAGAGGGACTGCCTCTAGATGACAGGAACTTCTAGACCGTGCCTCAATCTGTCGGGGGTAAGGGACTATATTTGAAACAAGAGCACATCGAAACTCTGCTGCTCACTAACTCTGTCACCCTGAGTAAGTCATTTGACCCCCTTGGGCCTTAGTTTCTATACTTAGAGGGAGAGCAGCCGTTCTTAGTTTGTATGGTTGTGGTGAGAATACCATGAAATAAGTTTTTGTATTTTGCTTTCTTGGTAGCTGAAACCAAATCCAAATTTACATAATGTCTCAGCTGTTGAAGGATGAGATCTAGAAGGGATGTTTTCAAGTCTTAGGCCTTTAGGCTCTTGAAAGTCTGGGGTATGAGAAGTGATATTCGTATGCAGAGAGCTGGAAGCACTGAGAAGACTAGGAAGTTCAGGAGAATTTAGACCTGGGATTACACCATCCAGCGTCATCCAGGATGCATGTTCTTTCTACACACTCAAAGATGGATGTGGTTCATCTCTTGGCCTTTTTGTCTAAAAGAGTGTTACGAACTGCGGGCTTGTGCATTGTGAAATAAATTTCAAAATCAGCATTACTTCTTTCTATTATTATTTTTTTATTTAGGTATAGCCAGATGTGTCATTTCTGGTGTACAGCGCAATGCTTCCGTCATACATGAACATACATACATTCGTTTTCATGTTCTTTTTCACTGTGAGCTACCACAAGATATCGAATATAGTTCCCTGTGCTATATGGTATAAACTTGTTTATCTGTTTTATATATACCAGTCAGTATCTGCAAATCTTGAACTCCTAGTTTATCCCTTCCCATCTTCTTCCTCCCTGGCAACCACAAGGCTGTATTCTACATCTGGGAGTCTGTTTCTGTTTTATATATAAGTTCATTTGTCTTTTTTTTTTTTTTTTTTAGATTCCATCTATGAGTAATATCATATGGTATTTTTCTTTCTCTTTCTGGCTTACTTCACTTAGAATGATATTCTCCAGCGCCATCCTTGTTGCTGCAAATGGTATTATTGTGTCATTTTTTATGGCTGAGTAGTATTCCATTGTATAAATATACCACAGCTTCTTTATCCAGTCATCTGTCAGTGGACATTTAGGTTGTTTCCATGTCTTGGCTATTGTAAATAGTGCTGCTATGAACATTGGGGGTGCAGGTATCTTTTGGAATTAGGGTTCCCTCTGGATATATGCCCAGGAGTGGGACTGCTGGATCATATGGTAAGTCTATTTTTAGTCTTTTGAGGAATCTCCATACTGTCAAAACCAGCATTACTTTTTTATTGACTTTATTTTCTAGCGTACTTTCAGGTTCACAGCAAAATCGAGAGGAAAGAATGGAGATTTCCCCTGTGCCCTCTGCCCCCACACATACAAGTCCCCCACCTGAGTCCCATACATTTGTTGAATTGATGAACCTACATTTATGGTACCTTCTTGGTCACATACGGTACACATATAAGTTACATTATGGTTCACCCTTGGTGTTACGCATTCTGTGGGTTTGGACAAATATATAATGACATGTATTCATCATTATGGTATCATTCTGAGTATTTTCACTGCTCTAAAAAAATCCTCTGTGCTCCAGCATTACTTTTTGAATAAATAGAATGGGAACCCATAGCTTAGACATTTAACTTTTCAAAGTTAATTACAGATAATAACATTACTGTCTCATGACTATTTTGTCTCAAACACACACAGTAGAAACACACAGGGATCTAAAAAGTATTTCAATGGGGACTGATCAAAAAAGTTTGCAAGCCACTGGGAAAAGAGGTCTCAAAATGTAATCAATCCCTGGAAGAGACACCAAGCAGGGACACAAAACCTGGGTTTGCATTCAGTCATTTATTCACACAGCAAGTTTTATTTAAGTATTAGATTTTTCCCTTTTGCCATGCGCTAGTCTAAAAACACTGGGGATAAAGTAGTGAACAAGAAGAGATAAAATCTTTACTCCCCTGGAGCCTACATTCTAATGGATGAGAGAGACCATGAAAAAGTAAATATGTGTCTATATTAATAGGAGAAGAGGATCAGAGATCGATGGGGTAGGAGACTGTGTAATTAAAATATATACCACTTTTATAAAAGTGGTTGGAAATGCTGATTAAATTTCCTACATGGCTCCTGACATGAGAACACAGGAAACATTAGAAAATGTGCAAGTGGCTAATGCTATTATGACAAATATCAAATGTTAAAGGGGATTATTTATCCCAGTATCTTATATAAAATATTGAATTTAAAGTATTCAAAGTTTTGCCCAAGATACTGACATTATGCACTCAACAAGGCATTATTAATTAATAATGTCTAATAATTACCTGAGAATAGGAAAGACCATCACACATAGTCAGCATGGCCTTCATTTTTAATGTTAGTAAATACCCCAAATCAACCATAAAACCAAAAAATTAGGCACCTGCGCCTACCTGATTGTTCTGAACCTGGATTTCAGTGTTACTTAATAATACATTCTTATAAATTAGATTGAGTGTATCAACCAAGGCATCATTGTACACAGAATAGATGTTCGAGAAAAATACATTGAGAGGGTGGCAAAGATCTGGTATCAGGATAAAAGATAAGATTGATGTATTTAGTTTTTACATGTATCTCATACTGACTTACCAAAATATTGAATTTGCCACATTTTAAATGCCTGTATTTCAGAACAGGAGGCCACACGATGAAATCCGACTGATAAATATTTATTACTATTTAGAACAATCTAAATCAACTATTCTGTATTTATTTGATCTTCAATGACATTCATATAACTATAAAAGATACCTGTATTATTTAGCAACATTAAAAGTATGAGGGCAAGTAATAAAAAGTCCGTATAAAATGGCATTTATCTCAGACAAATATTCTGGCAGTGATGATTTGATAAAGGGGTAGGTTGAGGTATGACACTATTTGTATCGTCTACTCTTCCTTTGATTAATAGACAAAGAATGATGTTTCCTATTGCATTTTCAAGTATGATTGGTTTCTTTCACTAACTCATTAAAAACCATGGTGGAAAAAGAATGAAATGTGACATGACCGTTTCAAAGCCTTTTCATTTGTGCAAGCGGCTCACACCAGTGTCTTTTTTTCTTTTAAACTAAACTTCTACCAACTTTGAGTGAAACCTACTTTATTCAAACAGGACAGCCCTACATTATTCATCTACTCAGTAGATCTCAGAAAAGGCAAAACACTTTGACATAACATCCTAATTTCTGTTCTGCTGCTAGACTATTGAGCTTGGTCAAAATAAACTTTTATGGGACCTAGATCCTTTGCTATGAAATGGAAACGTTTTACTAGATTACATTAAAGGCATCTTTCAGAGATCTGAATTTTTTGTTTTGCTTTTTAACTCTTGCCTTCACTTGTAATTTTTCACCATGTGTTATATATGTAATTTGAGCTTTATCAACCTCAAATGCATTTTAAATAGTTATTAGAAAGTCTATGTATAAGAATTATATACAAGAATAAAATTATATACAAGAATTGTATACAAGAATAAGTTTCCTATAAATTTTAATGAGTTGATATTTTGATATTCCAATAACTAACCTATAATAAAATGATAGCTCAAAGGTTATTTTATTATCGAACATTAATACTTCTATTTTCAAAATTATATTTTCTTTTAAAGAAATCAATGGTTCAACTGTATAAAAACATAGATCAGGAGAATATGTTTTAGAACAAATTACAACAAAGCTAGAAAAGAAATATAATTAACTGATGCTTTAAGATAGTTGGCAAAATAATTTTGACTTATGATTTGCCTCAAAAAACTGGATTAAACTCAGTTATTTTCAAAATTAATTTAAAAATATTTGAATATCCTGAATGCCAAAGAATGAAATTAAATATATATAAAACAGAAAACTCTGCTGTGTGTTTTGAATCATTCTGCATGATTTGAAAGACCTGGAATACTGGCATGGTTACAGAGTATTTTATATCAAGTATATGCATAATATATTATTAAATTATGCTACATCATCAACAAATAGCACACTGTTTTTTTTTAACCCATCCAATGACTCAACAATAAAAGTTACCCATTAAAATCCTTCATATTTTTAACTGACTTTTTTGTCACATGTATCACATTTATCCTTTTTTTCCCATTAGTATAAATAATAAAATAAATCATAGAAAGACTTTTTAAGCATCTTTTCTTTAAAGAGGGTTTAAAGAGGGAAAATTGACTGGAATTAGGGCTGTTTGGAGGACTGAAACTTACTGGTTTACTTACCTCATTTCCAAGCAACATCAGTCTGCTCTTCTTTTCAGTCATTGGTGAGGGAGCCCTGCCTTCCTGCGAGGGGCCATGGCACTGAGTTCCTTCTCGCTAAGTCCTTATCTTTGCAACTCTAATTTCAGTGGCACATACTAAATGTACACCATAAAAATGCATGACAACTGGTAGCGATGTTTCTTTCTACTCAACAGACTCAAATGTGGGACTATTTCCATTTCCCACGTCCTAACTTGAAGCAATTATAGTATATGGTAATATAACCCTAAGCCCAGGTGTGTTCAATTTACACTATACTCTTATTATTTGCTTTAAACACACACATATTGTTCTAGATTCTTACATGGCAATGTCAGATACATTTGACGTCGTGCTTGACACATTTTGAGTGCTAGGTTCCAGATTTGATCTTTTAAAACTGGTGGTGGGTGTGACTATCAGCTTGACTTTTTGACAACAGGTCCAATCAGTCAATGAGGCAGGTGTTCTGTTCTGTCAAACATTAGTTTTCCTTCACTTCATTGAATTAACCAGTGATGCAGCTTAATAGACTGCATCATTAAGTTACGTCTATCATGTGAAAGAATCCTTACATCTATATTTTTCGGCTTAGTTATAATTTTTTTATTTCCTTTTATCCATTCTTGAGCTCCGTTATTTAAATTTAAGGTTTCAAAGACGAATACGTTGCCTACACAGCAGGATTTCTTCTTTAATTGATCTGGGGATGTCTGCCAGTTTCCTTCAGAATTCTGCACTTTTATAAGATTGGCTTACATCCAGTAAATTGTCATATTTTGAGTTCTTCTTGCCATTTCTTGAGCAAGAAATTGGCATTCAGATCTTTAAATGTTCCTTTTCTGCACTAAGAACTTTTTTAATCAATAAATTATTTTCTTTTATTTATGTCCCTTGAAATTCCATTTTACACATTAATTCTTCTTTTCAGTTGAGCCAATATTAAATGTATAAAGAAAATAATATTTAAAATTCTAGTATTTAACCCATATTAATGACCAGGTTTTTTTTCCTTTCTCTTCAACTAATTTAACTCATCTAATGTGTATTCTCCTCCATCAAGGTGTTGCTTTTAAGAATTAGCAGTTGAGGTCATCTTTTGTTAAAAAATCTTGGTTACTTTTTCAAGTTTCCCTCCTTATATTTAGTCTACTAAAGAAAATAAAATTGTTCTCAGAAGAGAAGTAAATGTTGACAATGTTGTGCAAAATGAGTAACACAGTTCACTTTGAATAACTAACTTGCTGTTAGTTATCAGAAATAAATCACATCATAAGATAATGACCCTGATTCTTTTCTCTCTCTCTCTTTTTTTTCTTTTTTTTCTTTTGAGGCTACAAGGAATTTGTTTCCTGGGGAAAGATTGGAAAAGTCCCTCATTGGAAAATTTTAAATTTCAACAAGAGAAAGACTGTTTTGATAAAGGGTAGACAATATTCACTGTTCTCATCAACATATTCTTATGAATATTTTTCAGTATTATATACTGATCGGCTAATTAAAGGATCCTCAGGTGAACCTTAAGTGTACTATAACATAGCAACCTTGAAAAGTTATGACATACACTTCATGTTTGTATTCTTTATGATTGAGCATAGCCACTTTCAAAGTAATGAAAAGCCGTCTGTGGTTCAAACTGTGTGTTGGACATTCCTGTTTCAGAGTAGGCTACAGTGAAACTCTAAACCTCTCAGGAAACTCATTGACTTTGTGTAGGACAGTCAATGAGATGCAACCTCAAGAATGGGCTGGACAAAGTGAAAAACAGTAAAAATATAATAAAGTAAGAAGGGGAAACCATAGGAAAGAAGTAGGTTATTTCAAGGTAATGAAGGTAAAAAAAAATCTGTCCAATTAGAATCTGCCCATGTGCCATATGTAAATGTAAAAAACTAATTAATATTCATGCTGATGAAACCATAAGAATAGTGAAGCATCTATGTGGAAACCATGTCTCAAGAATTTATTAAAGTAAGGGCTGAGTTGCGTGGGAGTGGAGAGAGTTGAGCTAGGGTTTAGGGTGCAGAGAGACATAAAAATTGTCTCTAAGTACCTGAAGATGTGAAGCATTCAAGGCAGAGTAAATAAACTGCTCCTCCTCTGTACTGTATATAGAACTAATGGACGGAATTTAGCAAGAGGCACATTCCAATGAATACACTGTAAGAAAACATAATTTGAACCTATGTAAGAGTTAAATCTTTTATTTTTTAATTACTAAAAGCATTATCATAGGAACTGCATAAATATTAGGAGTATTGAAAATGAAATTACTTCACTAAGGAGGAATCTGAAAGGACTTAAACATTTTTTCCCAGCTCTACGATTTTGTAATTCTATGATCATATCTCCCCCAGGATTATTTAGTTTTTGAACAATAATCCTATCATATACAGCACAGCTGGGAATTTTTAATAGTTCTCTTTTAGATCCTTTTCAAATGTTTTTAGTTATTAGCAGTGTTGTGTAGACCCCCATTAGGGCACAACAGCAGTCCTAATATGGTACTAAGGCATATACAAGCGTGATCTTATATGGAGAATAAAAATATGCAAATTAGTTTTCTTAATCTGGCCAGCACTGAGAATAGTGCTGTAACTACACATTTATTTTTCTTTAATGCATTAAATTTGATGTAACTGTTTTTCAAACACAATGTTAATTTTAGCAAGTTTGAAAAGTTGTTGGCTTCACTTTTGAGGCCAAATATAACTGCAGAAAATATGAAAACAGTAAATGATAAAATCTGGGATAACTTCTTTTTTCATATTATTTCAAAAAGAACTCATTGAGCAATTTGAGGGAACTAGAGTAACACTGAGAAGCAATCCCTGAACAGCCAAAGGTCTGGCAAGTCTGTGTGCTTCACTGTCTGGGAAACCTGTAGGCCTTAATTCTCAGCTGACTTGGTTTTAATTTGTAAGTAATTTTAACCAGTTTAAACGTCTGATTTCTCCATTGGGCAGCAAACTGGGGGGTAGAACATCAAGAATAAGAAGGGAGAATTGAGAATAAGGGAGGATTTTTTAAAAAATGTATAAAAAGAGGAACCTAAAATCCAACATGGCCGTCTGAGTTTAACTACTATACTTATAAACATCCTGATATAACTTCTAGGGGCTCATGGATATCTATGGAATGTTCCATCGATTGCAACTTACATAATGGAGCTAAATTATCATTAAAAAATTTTAATTCCATTGGCTGTATTCTATTTAATATGATACAGTTATCAGTTAAAGTGATACAGTTAATATGACACAATAAGGTGACGTATATGTATGTGAACGCAAATTAACTCCAGTTTAAACTCAAACTTTGTCAGAGATCAATAAGTTGAGCGTTAAGTGCCTCACATATCACTATCCAAATATACACAAGAGGATTTTGTTGGTTTATATACAATTATTCACATAATAATAGAAGTGATTTTTGTATTGCTGAAATGAATGGTGTCTTACATATATGGTTGGTAGGAAATATTGGTCAGGCTTTTCTTCAATGAATGAAGTGTAAGAATTCAGTAAAGTCAGCAGTTGGATGTCTTTGGTGCAGAGCAGGCTTGACCAGACATTAGACCTGCAAATGCCCACTTCACAGAATGCCTTGTCTCCTGCCCCAGTTATAAGTCCAACTCGACCTCCTGCCAGGATTCCACTGTGTTTGCCTCAGAATGAGGCTGTCATGCAGGTGCTGGTGGAAGGGTCTGAACAGAATTGCACCAGCAGAGGCAACCAGTATTATCCAAAAGCCTAGAATTTGCTTCATGGCCACCGCAGCTTAACTTAGTTTATAACATAAACATACATTATAGAAAGTATAACAACACTGGATGACAGAAGCAAATAATTTTTTGTGTAATTAAGATTTCATTACCTTAAATCTTATATCATGACCATCTCCTTTGATAATACTGGATAAATAGGGAGTTATCTGTATTAAAATCACATTCAACCCCAGATTTCCAGAAATTTAGAGTGCCACAGAGCAAAGACAAGACATGACAAAGAAACCCTACAAAGAATATTAGCTAACTATAAGAGTCTCTTTCCAAAGGGTGTTCCTCCATAGAGAAATCTTATCATGTATTCTATTTAAAAAAAGCTTCTGTAATGAAATAATTTTCAGGAATGCTACAAAATTTGCTACTCACATATTACAATATACATCAATATATGATGGGTTTCGAGAAAGTTTTATGAAAGAACCATGTTTAATCCAGCATTTTCTTTTCATCCTGTTTGCTGAATCCAGCATTTTCCCAATACATTAGACACTAATCAGGAGAATTCTGAATTAGAAGGAAACCCAAATTAGACTCATCTTTAAATTGAATTCTACTATCAATATTTGGAGGGGGACACTGATAAACTAAATGAGATATATAAAAAGACTACCAGAAAGGTGAGGGAAATGAAAATACTGAAACACTAAAATAGAAGACATTATAGAATACATGTAAAAATGTTTTCACACTTAAAATTGTTGTCTTGGATGGGAAAGACAAAAGCTACTTTGACATATTTGGCAAATAGTATACCATGTATCGTCAATTATCATTTTTTCTCTTTTTTTAAGTTTTAGGATTTTTATACAATTTTTAAAGTCATTTTCCATTTAGAACTGTTACAAGATATTGCCTATATCCCACGTGTTTACAATACAACCTTGAGCCTATCTTACACTCAGTAGTTTCCATCTCGCACTCCTCTACCCCTGTAGTGCCCTTCAACCCTTCTTCCTGGTGGTAACCACAAGCTTGGTTCGTTCTCTGTATCTGTGAGTGTGCTTCTGTTCTGTTATATTCACTATTTTTTTGTGTATTTTTTAGATTCTACATATAAGTGATATCATATACTACTTGTGTTTCTCTGGCTTATTTTTACTTAGAATAATGCCCTCCAAGCCCATACACGTTGCTGCAAATGGCAAAAATTTCATTTCTTTTTTATAGTTGAGTATATCACATTTTATATATATACCACATCTGGTTTATCCATTCATCAGTTGATGGGCACTTAGGCTGCTTCTGTATCTTGACAGTTGTAAATAATGCTGCCAGGAACACTGGGGTGTATGTATCTTTTTGAATTAGTGTTTTTGTTTCTCTTCAGATATATATCCAGGAGCGGAATTGCTGAGTCATATGGTAGTTCTATTTTTAGTTTTTTGAGAAACCGCCATACTGTTTTCCACAGTGCCACCCAAAGTAACAAGGTTGGTTCTCTTTTCTCCACATCCTCATCAACATTTGTTACTTGTGTTCTTTTTGATGATAGCCATTCTGACAGATGTGAGGTGATATCTCATTGTGGTTTTCATTTGCATTTCATTGACGATTAGCAACATTGAGCATCTTTTCATGTGCCTGTTGGCCACTAAGATGCATTTCTTTTTCTCATTTCAAACAGTTCTAAAATCAGGATAAATCTTTTGCTTTCCTCAAACACTCTTGGCCAAGTGGCAGCCATAACATGGTTGACATCACTTGGCACCTCTGGTAAGATTAAGTAAGCCCAAACTTCAGACCTTACAGGATGGTGCTGGTGGATAAGGAGAAAACTTCAAAGACAACAGTGGTGCACTCTTTTAATAAATGCTATACAATCAACACCCCTGATGTCCCAGAAAATAACATTTTGTGGAAAAACACAGTGTTTAATAATCATCAACCAAAAAATGACTCAGGAGGGTTGGATTCGAATTGGAAATTGTTTCAGGAATACTTAAGCCAAGGTATTTTGCTAATACTTTAATTTTATTCATTCCCAGGAGTAATTAAAAAAAAAACTATGTATGAATTAGTTTGAAAGAATTCTTTGAAAAAGTATAATATTTCTAAAAATAACAAAGCATGAATTAATTTATTTGGTACTTTAATTGGCTTTTATTTTTCTTTCTCAGGGATATACAAAATATTGACATATCTTAAGACTGCATCATAGCTATTTTTAACTATGTTAATTCTCCACTGGAAGCTAAAACTTTATTCATGTTGGATCACTTTTCTCAAAATTCAATAATTCTTTTACTAAAGAGTTCTTATTTTTCTACCAGATGAACTTATTTTCTCATTTTCTACAAATTTACACTTCTGCATGTGTTTGAACTGACCATTTTCAGGAAATCACAGAGAACTAATCAGATTAAAAGATGTCTATACAATGGCTAAAATGATAACTTGCATAAACTATTTGCAATCAAATTGATTTTTTTTCAGTATGCTGGTTGACACGTGTGATGATGGCGAAAACAATAATGTTGACCAAAAATGCATTAAAGAATTATTGTCATGTGAATCTACAATTATCTGATAAGCTCTTGGCTGGAAATCCGATGCATGAGTTTCTTTCTTAAAATCTGTGATGAGATTTTCATCTACAGTGAAGTATTCAGTGACCAAAGCTGCTTCCAAATTTTAAATTTTGTCTTTCTTCCTCGTCATCTCCTGTGGGTTGCATTATAGTTCAGTAGATTTGATATTCAATGGTAGAAAAATTATGTTCTCAAAAATAAACACATTCTCTTTTACTTATATGTATTTTCCTCTTATAAATCAGTGACTTTAACCTTTTTCCTTTTCACAGGGAGTGATTAAAACTGAAAATCCTACCCTATATTAAGGGAGTTATGCTTCAATGCAATAGGGCTATAAAATCCATCTTCATCTCTAGGGAAGGTAATGAATTACTGTAAGTGCCTTCATAATCCAGTCTTTCATCCTCCCCTCTTTTCTAATAAAAATTCAGAGGGAACATTTTTAGTAGGGCTTTACGGAGTGTAAGCTCACCAGATTGTTGGTGAATTATGAAGGAAGAAAGGCATTTATTTGGAAAATCATGAGCATTAAAATGAAAAGATTAGATTTTAATTAAAAGATTAGAATTCTGTCCTCTGGAGGTGCTACTGTCTCTTCATGAGCAATGTCTGCATTAAGTCAATCTCAGAAAGAAGAACATGATTAATCTGTGAAATATCAAATGACTATTTTTCACTTTTTTTCTGGTAGTTTTTCCATTAATGTCAGGTACCTTATCTTTAGTCTTTATAGTTAAAAGTGGGACAAAGTTATCATTATATAAATGCAGATGTCAGTGTCCTGTAAAAATTTACATTGTCTTAAAATTTTGTCTTTATTCCTACAGACACATCTACCCAACAAAAATTTAAGGAGAGAGATCCTTGGCACATATGTTAGTATTTTTCTCCCTGTGCAAATAACTTTGCCAGATTAATGAGCCAGTAATTCCATTTTGAAACAATGAGTTATCCAAATTTTCTGTTGACATTGGCTATAGCTATTAACACTGGCTTATATGCCACTTTTTAAAAGTGGGGTTGAAATTTGAGGTTTGTTTAACTGTTGAGAGAGCTGAGGAAAAGAAATATATAAAATGAGAGAGAAAGGGAGAGATTTTTGAAGTCAAATGACATGAAAACTACATAGATAGGTAAAATCTTCCCTCCATCACAAAATCTTTAGGAGAAGCACAAATGTAGGGCCACTTTTAAGATACAACTGTTAAATGAAAGAACAAAATTGGATGTACATGAAGTAAATCTTGAGAGGATAGGGCATCATAATTAGGATCTGGGACTGTTTCAAAGATGGGATAATTGTATGTGAAGCAACATGATATGGCCTCAGTGTGAGAGGGAAGAACATAATTTATAGGAAAAAAAGCCTAGCTTTGGGGGCAGACTAAGGAAGATCAAAGGATGAACACTAAATGTGATCTCAGGATATTTACTCAAAGATACTTTCCTCATCTGTAAAATGGGGAAACAGCATTATGTTTGATTGTAGTGTTGCATGGTGGGTAAAAACTAAGGCTAGTAAAAGAAGTTAACTGTTCAACCAACATAGGCTAGAAAACAGAGCACTCTCTTTAGTCACATAAAAGTATTCGGTACATATTCACTTATAGAATAAAGAGACTGGAAAATATGAAGAAGAGAACTGGAGAAAATATGAGAAGTAAATTGGGTGGATTGCAAGGCCCAAGGAATCAACATTTCTTCATTAAGTCATTCAACCAGTATTTAAAACAAATGGAATTATGACATGCCAGTAGTTAAGGGAGTGAGGAGTATTGCAATTTTAGAGAGATTATTATTGACCAAGAAAGCTTTATCTCAGAAAGTGAATTTTTAAGTAAAAAGGAAGTGAAAGAGCAATTCATGTGCATATCCAAGAGAAGCACATTTCAGACAGGAAACAGCACTTGCAAAGGCCCTGTGGTTACAGTGCACTGACCTATTCCAGGAAGTGAGGAGGCCACTGTGGCTGGAGCAGAAGGAACAAGCAGGGTAGCCGAAGGGGAATTAGCAGCCTTGTGGCCAGATTATGGTGGGGTCTTGGGGCACGTACAGACTTTGGCTTTTATTCTGAGTGAGATGAGGAAGCCTTCGGGTTTTGAGGAGTAATTTGTTCTGATTCACGTTTTAACAAGGCCACCCCAGTGGTTGTAAGGAAAGCTCAGAAAGGGAAGAGAGTGTGAAGGGAAGCTGTGAATCATACAGGTGAGACATGGTGGTGGCTCGGACCAGAATGGGGAACTTGGGGGCTTTAAGAAGTGTTCAGATTCTAAATAAAATTTTAAGTAGAGCCAGTGGGGTTTGTTCGTGGAATGAATTCGGGGTATGAGAGAAAGGGAAGACGCAACCAAGCCCAAGACTTGTGGCAGCTGGAAAGATGGAGGAAAGTGACGGAGAATCGGGTTTGGAGGGATCATCAGGGTCACAGTTTGGGGCGTGAGAACCGTAAATGCTTTTTAGACATCCAAGTGAAGATGTCAAAAAGAAAGGTGGATATACAAGCTGGGAGATGGCTAAGATTACTTAGGGAGTGATTCTGATTAAACAAAACAAAATGAAACCACCAGAACTATCCAAGGACTGAGCCCTGTGAATATCAATATTAAGAGGTGACAGGGAAAAGTAAGGACCAACAGGACTACTGAGAAAGAGTGGCCAAAAATGTGAGAGAAAAAGCAGTCAAACGTGCATTCTAGAAGCCAGGTGAAGAAGATGCTTCACATTAACTATATGATTAGAAAGCAAAATAGCAGTAAAAATAGGTAGCTGAGACTTACCAGAGGGTTTTTTTTTTTTTTTAAATTGAAAGACAAAAGTATATTCTTCCCTGAAAGACAATAGAAGGAAGAATAAAGAACTGTCTGAAAACCCCATCAGAAGAAACTTGACAGGAAAGAGCAGGGGACCCGTGGAAGTTTCTCATCACACACTGGGGACAACCACCTGCACCGGAATCACCTGAGATGTTCGTTAAAACATGCAAATTCCTGAATTCGTTTTCAGAAAGCTCCACACATGATTTTTACATACATCATACATATTATTAAGGTGAAAAAAGTTGAAATGGGGAACTGGATTCCCAGTAATAGTTAAAAGAGTTATATGAAAGTGTGGAAATATGGGTTGCGAGTATGGAGATGGGGTCACTGGCTTGCGGCTTCCACACTTATGATGTATATTTTTATCCAAAAACAGGTTTAATTTATAGCCACACAGAGAAGAAATGTATTGTTTGGCTTTTTTTTTTTTTAAATTAGATAATTATTTAATCTAATTTTAGAGGAGGTACTGGGGATTGAACCCAGGACCCTGTACATGCTGAGCATGCACTCTATCAGTTGAGCTATACACCAAGCCATTGCTTGACTTTTAAACTTAATATCCCTTTCCACCAGATATATTAGAAAGCTCAAAATGACAACATTCATTTTGCCATTTCACTTCGTGCTCTGTGGGGGAGGAATGGAAAATTGAAATCTGCAAGGTGTCCCTTGGGTCTGCCTCTAAGGCACACTTAGAGCAGTGCAGTAGATCCATCACCACATTGCTCATCATTCCATTGGTTCAGTGATTTTGTGTGTCAGAAAGGACCCCGTTTAACTACACAAGCACAACACGTGCACACACACACACATACGCACACACGCACACACACACATACGCACAAATCTGATACACAAGCAGCAGCTGCCAAATCCTGTGATGGGATCTCATGTTGGGCCTTGTGGAAAATCCATTTCAGTGCTTCACGGGCAATTTTAGTTGCACACATATCAGATCAAAGATATGAGCTTTTGCCCTCATTTTTGGGGTCCACTCTTATAGAGTTGGTTAATGAGTATTGTGTCCATGAGAAGTACAGGTCTGCAAAAAACAGCATTAGAAACCAAAAAGTGGGTTTTTAGCTCAGTGATCTCCAGTTAAATTTGTAAAGAGGAGAAGGCGTGAAGGGGGGGGGGGAAGGTACTGCACACAGACAAAAGTAATGTAGGATAAAGAACACAGAAAGAGCCTCCAATATCTCTCTTGTGTTTTCTATAGTCCACATATTCTCCCTGTGTTTTCCATTCATTGTCTCATTTAATCTTTTCGGGTCTGGGCAGCAGAATAGATGCGGAAACTGAAGCTCATTTACCCAATGTTAGTAAGTGGCAAGGTTAGAGTTATATGTAGCTCCATCAGAGGGTAACTCTGTTATTTCATCGTGCCGTCCAAGCTCTCCTGGAATTCAGTGTCACTACTGGAATCAGTGAATTGTACTACAGATCTTGCATTACAACCATGTATGTCTCACTATTTAGATGCTCCCAAGCATGTGGGAAAATACCGGTGAGGTGTATCATGGCGTAACTATGGTGAACTGTCCGTCTAAAGAGTCTTAAAGTAGGAGAATAATATACTGTTTATAAGGCATTTCAATATATAAAACCACAGGGAAGCAAGAGGTACAGTGTCCTTACAGATACACTTTCTCCAGATTACCACTTCCAGGCATCTTACCTGATCGCCACCCTTCCTTCAAGGTTCTAGATCGCTTGGTCTTTTTCTCAGGAATGGATAGTTCCTACTTCTGCTTCTCCAGATACCACTCCTGGCTGAACTTGGTGGCATAAAAATGGATACTCTGAAGAATTATTAACCCGCTGACTGTATCTCAACTCCGAGTAACGATTTTCTTTCTTCTTCGCAGTTGGTTCTGCCCACAATTGCTAATGAAGGTCTTTTTCTGTCATCCTCATCGCTCCCTCACTATAGGTGGACTTTTTTCCTACACATTAGAAGTTTCCCGAGCCATAGTTTCTCTCTTTTTCTGGCAGAGCTTCTTTGCTGGGAACATAGCTGTGAGGTTTGAGGAGAGGTGCTGAGATACAAAAAAAATGGACTGAGAAGCAAGAGACGAAGGTTTAAACATTTAGCTTATTGTTGAGTCCTTGGCAGGAAACATATCTTTCCTGAGTCTCACTTTTATTGTCTCTAAAACAAAGTGTTTTAACTAAGTGATCTCCATGGTCCTTTCCGAATCTAACGTCCCATTATACTGTGATGATTCCTTTCAAAAAGACTGTGCACTTTCTTTGACTTTGTTCTATCCACAGCCTTGCAGGATGTACATACATTTCACAATGGGGATAACCCATCATAGGCTATTCTTACAAAAAGCAAAATGTTTTTGGATGCAAACTTTATTTTCTTCATAACCTTTATCTGTTTTTCTGATTACAAAAGTGACACATTAGCACTGAACGAAATTGGAAAACAGAGCGTATAAAAAGGAAGATCAACATCACACAGTGTTCTTCAACACAGTGATAATCATTGCTTATGCTAGAGTGTTCTTGCTTGATTGATTTTTTTCTCTGTTTTTTTTCAATAAAATTGGGGCCACTGTTTTTGGCATATTACGTTTTTTTCCTTTCAGCGTATTATATGGAGTATTTCACGTTTCATTAAGCAGTCTTTGGAAATGTCATTTTATTTCTGCTTAACATTCCTTATTATTGTTATATGTTACTAATGCAGTAATCTATGATGGTACATTAGCATATTTTCAACAATGCATTATCTTGAATAGTAATTAAGAATACCTGTGTACATATACGTGTTCAATGAATTCATCAGTGTAAATTTCTGGAAGTGAAATTATCTGGTCAAAAATTATAAATACGTATTAAGCCTCTAGACGCAGTTGTCAAATTGCTTTCCAGGAAGGTGGTAGGCATTTTTGAGAATCTCCTCCACCCTTCACTCCAACAGTGTACATTGTCATTAAAGCCTTGCCTATTTGATATCAGAATTTTTTTAATTATATTTTTTATTTACCTAAGTCATTATTAGTGAGATTATTTTGAAAATATATTTGTTACTTCGGTTGCCTTGAGGCCACACATGGCCCTCTTTCTTCCCGACCACCTTTCCTATGTTACACTACCCTGGCCACATCCATCTTGCTGTTCTTAGGTTATGCTGAGCTTGTTTCATCCCGAGACCTTGACCATGCTGCAGGCTTTCCCTGCCTGCAAGGCGTCTGTGCAAGTCTCACTCTCTCACTCCATTCTGTTCTGTTCAGAGGCCACCTTCTCCAAGAAGCTTTCCATGTGCCCACATCCGAAATAGCCTCTCCTCCCACCATTTGCTAACTACTTCCCTGACTTTGGTATAACATTTGTTTACCACTTGGAATTATGTTGTTTATTGATGGAATTGCCTCCTGTTTACTTTTTTACTCCTTGTCTTCTCACTAGACAAGAAGCTTTCTGAAGGGACGGAGTGTGACTGTCTTAGTCCTTCTGGTATTAATTTCCACCACGTAGAACCCTGTCTAGCATATACTGCTTGCTTAATAAATATTTATGCAATGAATTCGTAATTCTGAATGTTGTATGTACCCACCTGTCTTGGTCATCTAGGGCTGTGATAATAGAAATCCCATAGCCTGGGCGGCTTCATGAACGACTGAGATTTATTTCTTACAGTTCTGGAGACTGAGAAGTCCAAGATCAAGGCACAGGCAGATTTGGTGCCTGATGAGGACCCTTTTGCGGTTCATATGCAGCTGCCTTCTCACTGCGTCTGCACATGGCAGGTGGGGCGAGAGGGCACTCTGGGGGCACTTTTATAAAGACACTAATCCCATTTATTAGTGCTCCTCGTCACCTCCTGCAGGCCTCACCTCTTAATACCACCACAGTATTTTCAAGGGCACGAAAACATGCTATTCATCACACAATCTTTGTATTTGGCTGTTTATCTTTTCCTTATGGAAAGATGACCACAGAATAAGACTATGAAGCTTATTACTCTTTTGTCTGATACGTATGCTACCCATATTTTCCTTAGCAGCTCGCCTTTTTAGGGGGACGAGTGGAGGAATTAAACATCTGAGGGAAAGTTATTTTAGGAAGTTACATTCGTCAAACTTCCTTTCATGTTTCCCTTCTTTAATCTTATGTTCAAAAGGTCCTTCTACAGCCCTATAACTGATAAATATTCACATATTATTTCTTCCAGTTTTACAATTCTTTTTTTATTGCTTAATTCTCAAATTTTAGAATTCATTATGATGCATGCCATTGGTCTTATCTCCCTTATTTAAATTGAATACAATGAAATATAAAGGAAATTTTTAATAAACTGTTCACCAACTTAGAGTTTCTTGCTGTGAACATGTCCCTGGGTAAATTAGAGGAAAGCACTGTAGATGGAGCATTTGTTTTTCTTAAGCTTAGCTGGGTTGCTACTGATTCCAGACATATTCCCTTTTCACTGGCAACCTCTGGAACCATTCTGATAAATATTCAAGGACGGTAGTTACCTACAAGACATAACTTGAAAAGCATCAAAAACCTTTTTTTTTTTTTTTTTAAACGTGGCTGTGGTTCCTGGGAGAGTGTTTGAATATCATTCTTTCTACTTAAGTGTGATCCAGTATGCTATTAGTTTTGCGTATATTATCTTCACGCACTATTCCCAGGAACAGTGAGTTAAGTTATAAATTTCATTTTGCAAGTGAAGAAACTGATGCTTTAAGAGTTAAAGGAACATTCCTCAGGCTGTGCAGATAGTAAGTGGCAGAATTGGGGTTATGTCTGATATCAAAGCCAGTGGTACAAATTGCAACTGATCCATTTGAATTCTTCCTGTGAGCCAGTACTGAACTAAGTCTATTACACAACTTGTTAAATACTGACAGAAACCTACCACACCTAGTTGACGGATAAGGTCATGAAGATTTAGAGACTTGCTCAAGTTCACACAGTTACTATGCTGCACTGCTTTTAATGGTCCCTCTTTAAAATGCCCCATCCTTTGGGTAAAAGTGATCTTAGTTAAAGATCTGTATAAACCAGAGAAGGTTAACTCTAATAACATTAAGATCCCCAAATTTATAATGGCTCCAACTTCGTAAAGGTGCCTCTGTGAAAAGTCAGTGTATCCATTCCTTTAAAAATCACCCATTCTACAAAATCGCACATTAAAAATGGCAGAACTTCTGGGCAAGATAGAGTTGGGGAAGGCCTTTCAAACCTAAAGAGCTTTATAACCAGAACACTAAAAAGCAAGAAAAAATACTAATGCATTTAAAAAGACATGTCTCCCACTATATGACACCCTGAAAAGACACAGCTGTGGAGACAGTAGAAATATCAGTGATGGCCACAGTTTGTGGAGGAGGGTGAGATGAATAGATTACGCACCAGGATTTCTAGGGCAATGAAACTCTTCCGTGTTATACTACAATACTTGTGAATACTTGTCATCATACAAAAACCACAGAACGAACCCAAGCGTGAATGCTTGTGTAAACTATGGATTTTTGATGCATCATCCTACGTTTATCAACGTTAACAAATGCGCCAATCAGATGCAGATGTTTATGAGGGGGAGTCTGCGCTTGTGTAAGGAGAGAGAATATTTAGGAATTCCATACTTCCCACTCATTTTTGCAGTGAATCTGAAATTGTTCTAAAAAATTAAATGTCTTTAAAGAATACATGTTAATTTCCTAATAAGTAAGAAAGTACTTGGAAGCTTCCTTTGAAAAAGCAGGAGAAATAAGGGTGAGAGTAGAGGCAAAAATGAGCTTCAGAGTTTCAAAGACGAAAAGCAGAGGAGACAATCCAAAGTTTGTGATGCAGAGCATGTGACCAAACTCAAGACAAACACGGAGCGAATGGGAAGTTTCAGTGTCACGTTGCCACGTGACTCACCCTGTTCAGCCAGGTTGGTAGAGGTGGTGCTCCGTGGCTGTTACCCCATGGCACGAACCATTAACATGCCTAGGAAAAGTCACACACTAAGTTACAACGCCTATGCATAATTCTAAACCATTTCTTTATTTAGCAACCGTAAATGAACAAACTCACTGTAGAAACTATAGCAGAAGAGGTTTGGCTAGTCTATGTCTCCCACAACTAACATTACTATTCTGGCGAACAGGTTGGTGGGATGTCCTACCCCACCCAGGTTTTCAGGAACATCGATGTAAGGAAGCTTCTGAGGTGGCCTTTGGGTGATTTTCATTTCAACTAATTAGAAGGAAAAAGAGCTCTGAGAAGCCTCTGTAAAAGATCTTCCTGGGCCAGTTTTTGAAGAGGTGCTTATTACTTCCTCTCACATTCCAGTGTCTGGAATTTAGTCTAATGGCTGCATATAACGAGATGGGTTTTGTGGTCAGAGGCAATAGTTTGTGGCACAAAATTATGATTAAAAAAATGATTTTATTGCAAAACTTAAATCTGGGTGGCTATTACCAACCAGATGACCTGATTTGTAGCGCCACAAAATGAACTGTCTCTAAAGGATCTATTACGGCCCCCACTTGTCTCATAAAGAGGTGATGATGAGGTTAAAGACTCATGTTCTTGGAAGAGTCAATCATCAACATTTACACTGTATACTGAACGCAAGAATTGAATGCCTAATGTGAAAAAAAATGCTGACCTTGCCTTTGAGGGAAGTGGGAAGATACAAAAATAAGCGAATACAGAAACAAATAAATAAGACACTTTTCAATAGCAAATTAGTAACATCTTTTGCTCTTAAAACCGTGTATTCTAATACCATAACTTTAGCACTATGACTTGAGAAGTGAGGTGACATGATAGATGGAAAGAGTATGAGGTTAGGTCAGATAAAATAATATTAAAATTCTGGCTCCACTGTATTTCACCTGTGTGGTTTGGGGCAAAGGAATTGATTATGTTGAGCCTAAGCTTCCTCATTTATAAAAATGGAGATGATAATACCTACCCCATAGGGTTGTTGTTTAAATTAAAGGAAGTCACCTTTATATATGATAGACTCAGTAAAAAAGACCAAGGGTTTTGGAGTCAGAACAAATGAGGGTTTTCATCTGGAGATACCAGTTTTTATTCATGCAATCTTAGATAAAAGATCTAATCTCTCTAATTTTCAGTTTCCTCAACTGTAAAACAGACATAATAAGGCGGTATAGCTGTCCTTAAGACGGATGTGCATCACCCAACAATCCGCCTCTTGCTTTTCCCCATTTAGTATAAAGTCATCAGTTGCCCACGATGTGACGACTGTCCTGAGTGTTTGGGAGATAGCGCTGAAAATCACAATGTCCGTGTCTTTTCCGGAGTTTACCTTCTATCTGGAGTTGAGGGAAGTGGGAAGATGCAAAATTAAGCAAATACACAAACAAGTAAATAGGACACTTTTCAATAGCAATTAGTAATAAAAAGAAAATAAGCCAAGCAATGAAATGGAGAATGCCTGGGGGTAGAGAGGGCTACTTGCTATAGGATAGTGATGGAGATCATCTCTAAGGAGGAGAGATTTGATCTGAAAACTGAGTGCTGTAAAGGATGAAACAAGTGAAATTCAGAAGAAGGGCTTTCCAGGAAGAGAAAAGAGTCACGGTGGCCTTGAGGTTGGAAGGACAAGGCCAATGTGGCAGAAGTATATTTGCAAGTGTGGAAGAGCTGAAAGGAAACTGCTCCAGCAGTCCAGGTGAGATCAGATGGTGTTTTAGACCAGGAGAATGCCAGGAGAAACTGCAGAGTGAAGAGGCCCAGGGACATGTTTTGGGGGTGTTATATGTGAGATCTGAAAGAGTTAGAAGAGATGACCACTAGGTTTTTCACTTGAGCAATGTGAAATGGTAGGTGAATTTTAAGTGGCAGTTATATTGTAATCACATATCAAAGCTCTTTTTCATACATGAAGACTTGATTAATCTGATGGTTGTTTTTCTTTTCTAATTCCCCTCCCTCATTTTCCTTTTATTTCCCCTTTACCCATTTCAGATCCTTGGAAGTTTCTGGGGTCAAATGTTTAATTTTTTTTTCTCTGTTTCCTCCTGTGGAGAATTGAGGGCTTTGAGAAGTAGATAGAAAGAATATAGAAGAGATTTAAAAGAAGAAGAAGAAGAACCTTCCAAAGAAAATAATATCAGTGCCATGAACTGGGGAGTGTGAATTTATCAACCCTTTTCATCTGAAGTTAAAAACAAAAAAGGTAGAAACTAAGTGGTTCTTGGATTTGCTTTCAGTGTCTTGAATAAAATTATGCCTCCTCTCTGAAGTCTAACGGTGTCCCAAACCTAAAAGATTACAGTAATCCAACAAAATTCTTTCTCCATCCCTTTTTTGATAATTATATGCTATTGAAGGGAAAAAAAGAATTCTTCTGAACATACAAGTAAAAATACCAAGGGAAGAATCATTGCAAGTTTTCCCCGATCATCCCTTCTGCAAATTTTCCATACTATTTCACATTTGACAAAAGAGGAAAAGTAACTCTAAATGAGGACTGTAGAAAGTGACATTCAGGTTCCACCAAACTTTGGCTTGAAAAGCAGAATCCTTGCCTTTTGCCGAGCATTTGTGGACAGGCTGTTTTCCTCACAGTAACTTCATTATGCTGAGATTTCTCCTTCTCAAAAGAAATGTTTTGGCAGTAAGATAAATACAATTATAGTTGAATATGAGAGGGACAAAAAGAACAAGAGGTACTTAATGATGCAAAACAGAATTTCCTTATGACCTGGCTTCTCCTCCCTACAGTCTACTAAGGATACAAGAGTCATAAAACACATTAATGTAGTTCAATATGACCCTTCAAGATTGATATAAATTTCAATATAGCAAAATATCAAGCTAACTTCTTTTAGCAAGTTTAAATGGGGAATGAGCAAGCCCAATGTGAGCAACCATGCAGAAATATCCAGAGATATATTCAACCATAAAAAAAATCACCTCAGAAAATGAAAACGAAGCACTTGTCTGGTCCAGATAATTGTAGAATTTAACATGCCAGAGAATCAGGCATTCAGCTTAAATGAATATAAATTATTTATGCCTAACTCAGTTAGGTTCTCCAAACTATAGGCTTCATCCTGCAAATTGTACTTTCTTAGTGGGAAAAATGTGTTGGCTTCAAATCCATGCTTTCTAATAGTCTTCCACATCTTCATTTTGCTTCAGTAGCACAAATATTTACCCTGAGTTAATTCTATGATCTTCTAGAATTTACTGTGAAGTTCCTAGACATGAAGTTTGGCAATTGTTATTTATTTCAGAGTTTATTTTACATCAAATTATAAAAACAAATGCCTCTTTTGGGGATCATGATAGTATTAATTAATATTAGTATTAATATGTTCAAAATTGTTCATAAATTATAAACAACTAAAATCCATAAAATATCTATATTGATTATCAAAAAATGTATTTTCAAAATATCTTGGCAACTACTTTCCTGTGACTTTATTCTATTCCTTAAAATTCCTTTAAAATTAGGAAGAAAGTTGGGTCAATAGATCCTGGGCTACAGAATCAACAAATGTCCCATAAAAGTGCCAAGGAGTCCCTTGAGGGGGTGTATAAACAACTTCTTGCCATTAAGGTCCCAGTAGACAACAATTACAACTGCCATGTTATCAGGTCAGTGTACTTAACAGAATCAGTTTCTTAACGAGGGAATGTGTTTTCAGAAATTTCCTCATCTCATCCTGTGCTGATATAACAAAGAAAACTTCAATATAACCAGCGTTGGGCAAAGTCATTTACCAGGACAAGTTGAAGAGCAGAACTGGTAACTCTAGACCTGCCTGATACAGGAAGAGGCCTGAAGTTTATGTGATGATTCACAGGGTAAAAATAAATGCCTGGGGGCAACTCCTGCAACTGTTCCCCCACAAATAGCTTTATAAGAAGAACTTTGCACTTTTTCTGAGTTGAAATGAAAAACTTGCCATCCTGGTTTTCTTGCTCATGTTGGTATTGTCCTCAATAATGCCCTCTTTCAGATTGGGTGCTTCTTTCTGCCCACTCTTAAGCTCAGCAGGAGTGTTAACAATGGGTGACACCTACCAGAAGAAAAGGCAGGCAGTGTGCTGACTTGTCATTCCAAAGATGAGCAGAACCCACCCCTGCTCATATTTTAGGGTATCGTGTTTCTCCATGATTGAGTATATTGATGTCATGGTCATACTTTTTTTGGTAGCAAATAAATTGCTGAGCATTAAATCTTTTTTTTAAAATTTTATTTTAGTGAGTTATAGTCAGTTTACAATGTTGTGTCAATTTCCAGTGTAGAGCGCACCTTTTCAGTTATACATGAACATACCTATATTCATTTTCACATTCTTTTTCACCGTGAGCTACAAGATCTTGTATACATTTCCCTGTGCTATACAGTATAATCTTGTTGACCTATTCTATATACACCTGTCAGCATCTACAAGTTTTGAACTCCCAGCCTGTCCCTTCCCACCCCATCCCTCCTGGCAACCACAAGTTTGTATTCTATGTCTATGAGTCCGTCTCTGTTTTGTATTTATGTTCATTTGTCTTTTTCTTTTTTTTCTTTCTTTTTTTTTAACTCCACATATGAGCAATCTCATATGGTATGTTTCTTTCTCTTTCTGGCTTACTTCACTTAGAATGACATTCTCCAGGGACATCCCTATTGCTGCAAATGGCATTATTTTATTCATTTTTCATAGCTGAGTAGTATTCCATTGTATAAATATACTACATCTTTATCCAGTCATCTTAATAGACGGTAAAGAGCCTCTCACACATCTTTCCTTCCCAACATCTCCCTCTCCTTTTGGAAATTGTGATGAACTTTTTACTTAAAAAAATTAAAACCCTTTGCTTGTTTCCTATTTTTGTTTATGGACATAAAAGGTAACCCGAGGAAACACCTCTCTCCCACCCCCACACACACAGATTCTTAGCTAAGGCAGTTGTCATGTCCTAGTTAGGATATCTTTTCAGTTGTAAGTAGCAGAGACTCATTCAAGCTTGCTAGTGGAAAAGAAAACTTTTTAGAAGGCATCTAGATAGTCCCACACCTAACCAAGGTTGAATGTGAAATGTGGTTGGGCCTCCCTGGATGGAGGCTGGGACCTAGGAAGAGGGGAGAGAGGCTGCTTGCCTCTTGGGGACAGAGGCCTCCAGCATCCTGCTCCGGCCTGGCTTTCTGTTTCCTTCTCATCTGTGTCCCAGTCCCCTCCCTCTGGGATTTTCCTCTTACAGAACTCTCAAAGGATTGAGGTCTTTTAGTTGCCTCCCTAGACTCAGTCCTATAAACTTTTCAAAGCAAGTGCCCATCACTGACTACCTCTTCCCTTGCCCTCAAGTGGTTCAGATTGCTGAGACAGTCTGATTGGTGCACTTTATCTTTTGGAGCCGAATCTCTTGCAGGTGACAGGTAGGGCCCACGTAGATGGGACCCACTAAAGTCTTTCTATGCATCTAGTCAGCTGCAGCAGAAATCCTGGGGGTGGGGGGTGGGGCGTAGGTGTAGGTCGGGGAGGAGACGTGAGGATATTTGGTCTCTTTTTGCTCACCTGGGACAGTGGGCTAGGAATTATTTCAGAAAGATGAGGTCAGAACAAGTAATAAGTAACATTTATAACGAAATTTAAATTTTTTAACCTGATGCACTCAAAAATGCATCTTACAGCAACTATGCCATTTCTTTACATTTCAGCTCATAATAGAAAACAACTTTAAATTAGTGTTATTTGGTGTTCCCATTCATGGAACATTTGGGGGCAAGGTGAGGGGTAATGAGAAACTACCATTTTCCCTGCATTTTCATCGAGAATGACACTGAGCTGGGCACATGACATCAGAGCACTTGCCAATATGTACAAAAATACAATGCATAGATCAACTGGTGTCAGCCTGAAAAATAATAAGATAAATCCTCTTCCTATGTTTGTTAGTTTGGAAACAAAGTGATATATTTTATATGTCTTGATGAACAGTTAGATCATGTGAGGGCAGTCAAGGCAATATGAGAGTGTTTGTTTGATAATATGTACCAATATGGCTTTGAAAAAAAATATCAGGGACTATGCAAATGAAAATACTGGCATGCCACACCAGCCCACAGAACACTGCACATCTTGTGCATAAGATTCCTGTATATCTTATGCATGTAGCTGGGGACCCACACTTTGGGGATTGTGGAAGGAACTCTTAAGTCTGAGTTTTGTTCTTTTTAACTTACTAGCAGTCCAGTATTGAACACGTCGGTTAACCATTCCGGACGTAAGTTTCTGTGTTTATAAAATGTTGTGTCAAATAATTTTATGTGTGTGTGCACTCCGTAAACTATAAAGCATTACTCTAACATTAAATATTTTTTACTTCCTTTCAGATTATAGACAGAGGGACAGCGGAGAACGAGGCGCTTTCTATCTAGTTCCACTCCAATGGTCTTGTATAGACATCATCTCTAAGTGGATAACCTGTGGTCTTAAAATCATTAGCTATCCAATATGCGATCATACCTGTGACTTGCTGTGAACTCAATTACTGTAGCATTTAATCTTGTGTTGTTCAACACAAGGGATTTAAACTACGTATCTTAGGTTAATTTTCCAAAGCTGATGCAATTGTTTCCACAATGTTTTGTGAGAAAAAGAACATCTAACTGGCAAAGAAAAAGATGTCTAGCACTTTGCGCTCCCAAAGGCAGAAGTGGCCCTTGCTAGGTCAGTGGGATCAGACTACTGCTAAATGCACAGAGCTTTGCTTGGTTAGCACAGATTTAATCTCGTTTCCACAGAAACCTAGAGTGTTCAAATACATGGCTTTGTTTCTGAAATTTACGTATATACATGAAAAGCATCATTTATAAAATGATCTTAAGAACACTTTTCAGCTATCATTCTTTCTAGCTAATGCTGGAACTATAACATTCGTGTCCTAATGCTATGTCCTCCCCTGTATTTTACTGAGTTGAATTACCCATCATTTGTTGTTTTTAAGGATGTAATGCATGATACGGGACCAGACAAGTGCTAATCCGTTCTTCCTGGTTGTACTGATTTGTTCAAAATGTCACTTTCATAAACAATAACACATAGAGTGTCAAGCGTGAGGAATTCATCGCTGTTTTAACTTAGTGTGGACTAGTGTGGCGGACCTGGCTGGTACTGTAAGGCCATCGATGCCTTCCGTAAGAGGAACTCAGGTTTTGCAGTGAAGACTTGGACAAAGAGAGATTGTCCCACTCTCAGCAGAGAAACATTTTAAGACCCATGACTTGAACATTTAGCCTATGGAGACAAAGCTTTCTGAGTTGTAAAATTAAGGTCTTACCCATTTCAAAAGATTGCTTCTGCTACTACTGTGACTTGGGGGTACACAGTGTTACAGCAGAGTGTTACAGCAACCTGGATCCTGGCAAGAGACCGAGTGACACCTGGAGAGCTGGAGAACTTAGGTTTATTACACCGGTGGGCCCAGAGGAGTTAACGCTCCAAGCTCTGGACCCCGTCTGTAGGTTTACACAGTCTTTTATAGGATATTAGTCAAGATTTGCAACATCATATGCAAATAAGGTGTTAGAAATGGACCAATCAGGAGTGAGCTTTATGTAAATGAGGTTTTAGAAAGGGACCAATCAGGAGTAAGCTTTGGGAACCAACAGCATCTTAGGGGTAAGTTTGGTTCTCCTAGAAGCAAGCCATTTTGCAGATGCACAAAAGCGAGATAATGCTGCTGGGCCAGGGAACTGGATGGATGGCTCCAGCAGGAAAGCAGTGTCCCTGCCTGTGGGTCCTGCCAGTCTTTTCATGGGGCTTCCCACCTCAACAGGACAGAAAGCTGTGATTCCATTTGCCTTTGCCGTGGGGGATATCCACTCTGTGAGGGCTGCCTTAGCCAATGACCTTGGAAGGGGGCTCCCCTGTACGATGCAAGAGGACAACTGGGACCACATTCCTCCACTCTCATTAAGGTCTCAGTACTTTTCTTTCCATGACTTATTAGCCTTCTTGATTTGAGTCCAAATTGTCATTTTTATCCACCTCGATCCTGAACTCACACTCTGATCTGGTCTAATACCTTTATTTCAGGTTTATTCTTCTTAAGGAGGCACCGAGAGGAATCCTGGAAATGTCTCCCTGCCATCCCATCGCTCTCCTGCTGTCAGCAGTCCTACAGGCAAGTCTATTTTTGTTTCTGCCTGATACATATTTTCTGGTTCAAATGGGTCACTGAAAGAAGTACGTTATTTTTTTCAAAAGCGTATTTCTCTTATAAGAGGGCAGAAATCATTCATTTTTTTGTAAAATGTGATCAGGGAACCTAGGGACTGAGAAGAAAATTCTAGCTGGATACTTCATTTCATTTAGGCCGGGGATTTGTAAAGAAGTGGACCTATGTACAACCTTTTAACTGTAACTAGTGCCATTTTACTGACTTATTCAAATATATAGATTGTGTGGGTGGTCGGGGAAATTTTTACTGGGATGAAAACTGACAAACTTTTGAGCTCTGTTTAGCTTCATGTTACTGTTTATTATTCCTGTGTGGCCTGTGACATCTCTGTGACAATAAAGAAGTAAAAACACCTGCTGCCTTCTCTGCTGGTAATTTTCAGGCTCTAACCGTCATTCACAATCCAACACGGATAGTGCCCTGGCTTTGGGAAAAGACTGACGAGAAGACGTAAAAACAAAGAAACCTTGATCTTGGTTTAAAATGCTCCAGTGACTTCCCTTTGCGCTTATAAGGAAATTGAAATTTCTTAATGTGGCCCTAGGCACTGCACCATCCGGACTCTGCCTTTCTCTCCAAAAGTATTTCTTCTCATTTGTGCTCTCAGTGCTCTGGTCACATGGGCCTTATTTTCTTTGTACGAACATGCCAGGCTCTTAAACACCTGGGCCTTCTCATAAGCTAATCCCTGTGTGGATCACTATTTCCTGGCTCTTTTCTTAGCTGGCTTCCAATCTTTTTCGGCTTAGCCTTATTGCAGTGTGGGGAGGTTCCCTGGCTAGCCGCTGAATAGATTCCAAGCCTTCTCTTCACTCATCCTTTTACTTTCCTCTAGTTTCATGACAGCATTGTCGCCATTGGTCTTTATTTTATTACTGGCTGGTTTACTTTGTTGCACGTTGTCCCCCTCTAAGGGGTAGGACAGTGTAGTAGTCAATTGTACTGGTTAGGTTCAAATCCTAGTTTTATCACATACTAGACATTTGACCTTCGGAAAGTCATTTAATTCCTTTGGCCTCAGTTTCTTCATCTGCGAAGTGGGATAATAAACAATCCCCCCAAATTTTAATAATTAATACTAATTTTAATACTTTTTAAATTAATTAATTTAATTAATACTAAAATTAATACTTCTTAAAAATTCATACCAATTTTTCTAGTTTTTATTACGGCATTACCATTAAGACATTAAATTATAAATCCATGTGGTATATTTATAAATTAAATTAAATAATAACAGAAAAATTTTTCACGTGTGAAGTGTCGGCAAAGTTTACATTTTTATCATTCATCAGGATTCAGATTTCAGATTAGGCAAACATTTTGATTGAATGCAGTGTGTGTAAAGGTTGGAAGGGACAAGGGAAGAGAAAGATGTCTGTAAATAAATTATTTCACAGAAAATTTTTAAAATTAAAAAAATCAAGTTTTCAGATGTATAAGTTTATGTGGGCACAAAGTAGAGAAAACTCTTAAATGACAATTATTTTTAAGCCAAAAGCAACTTTCCAAAAAATAGTAGTTCTTTATATATATCAAAGTAACAATATGTTGTACACAGTTGTTTGTTAAAGCGTTGGGAAATGAATGTAGCGTTCACTGCTCATTTGCATATTACCATCCCCCCTCCTTGCAGCTTATGAAGCAATCAGACAAGTACCTTTTTAGGACATCAATATCTCAGTATTTAAACTATGTGAAGTTTTTGGATTAATTATTTTTCCCAAATCCTGGAAGCATATAAAGTACCATCTCTGCAGAAATGTGGAGATGACTGAGTTAATATATGCAAATCATTTAAAATAGTATTTCACCTATAAGAGCTCAATAAATTTTAGCTGTTTATTATAGGAATAATGGTTATTTGACTATCCAATATCTTGAGCAAGCTCTGGCACATATTAGCTACTCAGTAAAATTTGTAATATAAATGAATATATGAATGAATGAATGAATGAATGAATGAATATAGACGTTATAGTCACAGCATTTGGAAGAGCTATGGCTTGCAGGTTGAAACTCATGTGTGCTACGTTAATTTCCACCACCTTGCACCACAACCTGGGATAAATGACAACCTTCTTTCACCTCAGTTTCCTAATCAAAAAATAGTATGATCAATAGATAATCTCCAGACCCCTTCCAATGTAAATCATTTTTGTTTCTATACCAATATGTAAGGCATGAGTTTAACATTTTGTTTCTCTTAGAATTTAAAAACTCTCTACAAAAACTTAAAATACCCACCCTCTCCCAGTATTACTAGATATCTAAATGCATTCTGATCATTTGTAATCTTCTCTTGGCACATAGACAGGGTTCCACCTGATTAAGTCCACTTGAAGAACAGTCTTCTGGAATTTTCTAAGGATTGATGTGTACTAAAATCACAACACACTATCAGCGAAAGGAACGATATTTTTCAAATGATTATTGCATTCCAGTTTCTACCTGGGGTCCCTTGCATATATTTTATCCGTTCATCCATTGATAGTCACTTAGATTTTTTCCATGTCTAGGCTGTTGTAATTAAAGCTGGAATGAACACCAGGTAGCAGATATCTCTTTGACATAATAATTTCCTTTTCTTAGGAGATATTCCCAGAAGCGGAATTGCTGGGTCATGTGGTAGTTTCATTATTAATTTTTTGAGGAACCTCCATACTGTTTTCCGTAGGCGATGCACCAATTTACATTACTATCAGCAGCGCCCAGGGTTTCCCTTTTTTCCACATCCTTGCCAACACTTGTTATTTCCTTTTGATAACAGCCATTCTCACAGGTTTGGGGTAAAATTTCACTGTGTTTTAAATTTGTATTGCCTTGATGATTAGTGATGCTGACTACCTTTTCACATGCCTGTTGGCCATCTGTATGTCGTCTCTGGCAAAATATCTATTCACATTATGTGCCCATTTTTTTGCTCTCTGATTGTTTGTTTGCTATTCAGTTTCATAAGTCTTTTATGTATCTTGGATATTAACCCCTTATTAAATATATGATTTGCAAATATTTATCCCTATAACCTATTACAGATAGGTTGCCTTTTCATTTTATTGATGATTTCCTTTGCTGTATGTAAGCTTTTTAGTTGAGGAAGTCCCACTTGTTTATTTTTGCTTTTATTTCCTTTGCCTTTGGTATCAAATCTAAATATATGTCACCAAGAATGGTATCAAGGAGCTTACCACCTATGTTTTATTCAAGGAATTTCACAGTTTCAGGGTTTATGTTCAAGTCTTTAATCCATTTTGAGTTGATTTTTGTGTGTAGTGTAAGATAGGGGTCCAGTTTCATTCTTTTGCTTGCGGCTACCCAGTTTGCTCAACACCATTTATTGAAAAGACTGTGCTTTCTCTTTTGTATATTCTTGGTTTCTTCATGATAAATTAGTTGGCCATATCCATTTATTTCTCATTTCTCTATTTTGTTCCATTTGTCTGTCTGTCTGTTTTTATGTCAGTGCAATACTGTTTTGATTACTGTAGCTTTGCAGTATAGTTTGAAATCAGGAAGCATAATGCCTCCAGCTTTTTCCTTCTTTTTCAAGCTTGCTTTGACAGGGTTGGTTTTTGTTGCTGTTGTTGTTTTTGTTCCATACAAATTTCAGGATCATTTGTTCTATTTCTGTGAAAAAATGCAGTTGGAATTTTTATAGGGATGGCATCAAATCTGTAGATTACTTTGACTAATATGGACATTTAAGCAATCTTAGTTCTTCCAATTCATGAGCATGGGATATTTTTCTATTTTTTTGTGTGTCTTCTTTGGTTTTTAAAATCAATGTCTTACAGCTTTCAATGCACCGAACTTTTACCTCCTTGGTGAAGTGGAAACTGTGTTTTTGAATGAGGGAACAAATGAGAAATGATAGGAAGGAAGAAATGGACTAAATAAAGCACTTAGTTTAAGGACAGCAGTTATGAAAGTGAATTTTCAAAGACAGGCAGAGATTCTACCTGTATTGAGTTCAGTGACTCTCTGAGCACCCAATTTTCACTTCACTTCTCTTCAACCATACCCATCCTTTGCGAGAATTCCTGAGACTCATGTCAGATTTCCTATATCAGAATGCTAGGACTGAAGAACCAGAGAATGTAATTTTAGTAAACACATTACATCATTTTTGTATACACTATTATTTGAGATGCTGATATCTAGTCTTTAGTTTCTTATTTTATTTTTTCTTACCTTCCCCTCTCCCATCCAGTCTGACTCCACTTCCCAATTTACTCAACTCTAAAGAAATACTTTATTGTATTAAGAGCTCTCTTGCCACTACATGCATTCAACATTTTGTCCTTTGTCTTTTTGTTTCATCCTCTCATAAATGTTAAACCGATGTCACCAGCCTTGTCTTGCTCATACACCTGATCTCATGAATCTTGTTTGAGGAATTTCCAATTGGGAGGATGGAACTACTAATAAATTGTGGTCACCAGTCTAGGAAGGTTAGCAGAAATTCTTTTCTGCATCCTTACTCTGTTCTACTCCATCAGGTTTTAATGTGATGACGTTTCCATCCTCTTAAAGCCTCTTCCTCTCTGCTACTCTCTTCTTTTCTGAAAGAGCTCTGCTTGTTTGTTACTGAACCTCAGGCTGTAATGTTCCCTCTGCATAAAGGACCCAACCCTGTCCCTCTTTTCCTGGCTCATCGTCCCTGACCTCCTAAGGCGGACTTAACCACTCTGTCCTTTCAGACACTATTAAGATTTCTATCATAGCACTGTATTTATTATCCAACCTGGGGCACTTTAGAAAGTAAAAGGATACCAGCAAAAATGACATTATCCCGTAGGTTTAAATCAGTACTCTCTTGAGAAAATTGCCATGTGTGATGTCTCTATTCTAGAACTATGTTCGCACGACTGTGTTCTCCTACCAGGATCTCATAGACAGTGCCATAGTTATGCTTTTAACCCCAACTCCTAGTATAGTCCCTGGTACCTAGGCCCTGGTTGGTTGAGTGAATAAATAAATGAAGATTGAGTCTGTAAAGAGCATCAGAGGAAGAAGTGCTCGGCCCCGGCCCCTTGTGACTTAGGCTGGTGAGGCTGTCCCTGTTTCTGTCCATCCATTTTCTTGCCCCTCACCGCTGCTCGGGCACGTGACTCATTCTGTTCATTCTGCATCCTTGTTTGCTCTTAAGCCAGAGACCAGAACTTGAAAAAGATAACCAGAAATAGCTCTTAATTATCAGATAAAAATGTTTCTCTCTTGAGGGTTTTCATAGAATTGAATGCATTTTAATTTTTGTTCTCCTTTGCCAAATAGTTTAGTAGAAGATCAAAGATATTTCCCCTCAAATTTTTGTACCTAAATGTATTTTTAAAAACTTCTTTGCTTGCTTTGAAGCAAAATTGTCTGAAAACGTGCTGTGAACCTTGATCTCCTAATGCATTGACAATCATGCCAAGCTCAGTGAACAATTATGAAATTACTTAAAATATTGATTTTTTCCATCTATTTTTTGTGCTACCATACCCTTATCCAGCCATCAATTCAGCGTGTACTGAGTCTTGAAGGTAGGACACTGTTGTAAGTACTGGGGTTTCAGAGATGAATGAGACATAAGCCCTGCCCACGATGAGTTTACAATCAAGCAAGAGTTGCCCCTGACCATTTACATCTCTCACCCTAACACCCCGCTTTACTCTACATCAGTGCCTTATGCTTCACACACACACACACACAAACACACATACACACACACACACACACACACACACACACATATCCATCAGCTGAAACATTTGACAAAAATTTCTATGGGAACTGACATAGAACTCATAATAATAACAGATAATAACAGCATTTGTTTAGATAAAGGTTAAGGCACTCTGATGAAAGGCTGTAAGATTTGGTGGTTGCCTGGTGATGGGTGGGAAGCCAAGGGCAGGGGCGGCAGGGGTGCAAGGAAACTCTGGGGATTATGGGTTTATTCACTATTGGGATTTTGATGACAGCTTCATAAGCATTTTGATACATAAATCGAAACATATCAAATTGTATAGCTTGAATATGTGCACATTATTGTATGTCAACTTTATACATCAATAAAACTGTTAAAGCTATTATAGTTTAAATAAACATGTATTCCTCCCTCTCATGTGATCTGTCGTGCAAGTCCTACTTCTCAGATCACTCAGGGACCCAGATTCCTTCCATCTTTTGTTTCTCCATCTCCCTAAGGTGTTGTCTTCATCTACATAGTCAATGTTGGCTTTCTGCTCTACCTTCTGACATAACTTCATGAGAAGGAGAAAAAGCTATACTCCAGAGAGGGAAAGTAAGTAATCTTAAAGGCAGAGATCACATGGAATTCGGACTGAACCCTGCTCCTCATATTCCATTTCCCAATCTAATCGCACACCCACACCAAGGGAGACTAGGATATATGGTCCCTAGCCAGATGGCTTTGTGTCTCACTGAAACTCTAACAGAAAAGAAGAAAGTGGGGATGGGATTTGGTGGGACAACTAGCCATCTGCACAGTAACTTTATTTATTGAGAAGAAAGTGATTACTGACCACACCTAAAAGATGACTAAAACACATAGGAGCAGACAGTTGGCGTCCTGTGTCATTTCATGGTTCTCAAGTACCCAGCCTACGGGATGAACGTTACCCCTGGAGGGGTGGAATGAATGGTCACCACACCTGAGCCTATGGCCCTGTCTAGGACCTAGGAAAGTTATAAACTTTGCCCCGTTACTTGCACAGATGGCAAGTGGCAGAGCTGGGACTTGGAAGTGTCATGGATGGCTCCAGACCTGGTACTCCCACTGGCCCCACAAAACTGTGTGTGCTGACATGTTATGTGTTGACTGAGCCTTTCATGTATCACCCTTCTCAGCTAACTGATTTCATTTTAATTTCTTAATAGAAGAAAAATCTTACTCATTGGTTAGATCAGCGGTTGGCAATTTTCTTCCATAAAGTTTCAGATAGTAAATATTTTAGGTTTGCAGCCCATATGGTTTCTGTCACAAACATTCAACTCTATCATTTTAGTGTGAAAACATCTATAGAAAACATGCAAACGAAGGAGAATGGCCGTGTTCCAGTAAAGCTTTATTTTGAAATGCAGGCGCAAGGCCAAATTTGACTCACGGGAAGTAATCTATCATCCCCAGATTAGACGGGAATTGTAGGCAAGTGCAGGAGGAATGAGGGCAGGCCGATATTTGGGGCACTCCCCGTGTACAGTGAGACTGACTTTTACCCACATGCACCACCATCCAGATTTACTGCTACCCCACGGGGAGATAGGTGCTGAAGGCTGGCGTCCTAGCTGCTGCCCTGAGCCATTCTACCTTGTGCCAAAGAGCTTCAATCTCACATTTTAAACTTAGTTTCTAGATTCGAAACGGTACCAAGAAAAACCTGTAAATATCAGTAAATGATTTCAAGAAATGAAAGCTTCTAAGAGACTGCGATAATGTGAGTTACTTCTCAGTTTCTATGGGCACCATCCCTCCCAGTGCACATGTGTGATTGCCCAGCAAGTCTTCAACAGCTCACACGCTCTTGTTCTTCCTCCAGGCCATGGTCACTGCCATTGCCCCCAGTTAGAGCGGCCTTCCTCTTCTCTCTGCTTGGTCAATCCCCATCCATCTTTTAAAGTCTGGGGCACATGGCGCCTCTTCTTTGAGGTTCCTGTGACTGACCTTCCTCCTGCCTTCAACAGATTATTTCCACCTTATCTGTACTCCTATGGGCTTTCTCACTCCATCATTGAATTAGCTGTGCATTTTCCTGTCCTCCTGATGAAGAGTTAGCATCCTGACACCTAGGTTTGGGATTGCTCAATTTCATGTCTCTTACATCGAGGATGGTGCCTGGCACAGAGTGAAAATGCAACACATGTTGCTGGAAAATGAATGATCTTACTTAGCCATATGCCGTGGTGTCTTGGTGACATGGATGCAGTAGCCATTGATAAATGCTTATTAAACAACTTCATTAATCTTATGAATTCTAGAGGAGTCATTCTTTACAAAAAGGAGCTAAATGACTCAAAGATTAATAAAGGAGGTGGTGAACATCACTCTCTTTCTATTTGCAAAGAAAAATTACCCATAAGGGGTCAGCTTTGAGCGTTTTATCATGTTTTAGTCTAATTCTGATCCTGCTGCTTCACTGTTTAGAATCCATCAAAGCTTGCTCATTCTCTCCCAAAAGGAGAGCCAGAGCCTTCAGCACAGAGGTTCTTAACACTGGCTGCACGTGGGCAAAACAGGGGAGCTATTATAAGATGCCCATGCTTGGGCCCCAGCCCAGACCAATTAAATCAAGATCTCTGAGAGCAGAACCCAAGCATCAGAATGGTTTGAACCTCCCTGGGCGATTCCAACATGCAGCCCAGTTTAAGAACCACTGAGCATGGCGGTAGCCATTGTTCTCACCACTAGCTGTTTTCATAGTATCAAGTTTGAATTTTAACCCTAATATAATGGGAAGCAACATGATCTTTATGTTTTAAAAAGATCAATGGCTGTTGTGAGGCATGTAGATGGTAGAGGGGCAAGAGTGGAAGATAAGTGGTCCAGTCAGGAGGCTACTGATGTAGTAAGTTATAATTATAATGCTCAGTGATTCTAGTGAGGAAAAAAAATGTTTTCTGCTGCATTTTTAGTTACCCATCAGTTCAGTTAATGAGAATACATTTTCAGGACATGATAATAAATTGTAGTTTTATGTGCATATATCTCATATTTGTCATGCCATGTATTCCTTTTTAACCATTGAAGGACCTCACGCATGCAAACCATCAAAAGGTTTAGGTAATTCTGTCTGACTGGCAAACATCTCACATGTGTCATCTGAGATAGCCACTGCCTTATAAACTTTTATGGTGCATCTTAAGGCATGTAAAATTTAATACGATTTTGAATGATCACTTTCATTTAAAACTTCAGTAGTTAATATGCACTCAAATTAAAGTTTATTAAGAAGGTAAATGCCTAATGAGCAGGGGAGCAAAATAACATGTTGCCAAATAAAGAACGAATCCTTTTTATTGCACATTTCATTATGTTTCAGTGTTGTTGTGTATCTCCTGCACACGGATGCTTGCAGCTGGTCCTCCCGATTCTTAAAAGCCTGCCCAGATGTGTCATGTAGCTGCTTCTTCTCCTCTCTAGATCTAAATGAGGCTTCCTCTAATCGAAGCATCTCCCTGGGATGTAGGGATGTCCCACCCACTTATTCACCAAGCAAATGTCTGTCAGGCATCTACTTTGTGTGTTACACTGTGCTGGACCCGTCATTGACAGAATTAGCATACTCTCTTCCCTAATGGAAGATAGAGTCTGAAGGATCTATAGTCTGAACAATTAGTATAGTCAACAAACATTTATTGACCTTCTACAATATTCAAGGCATGTTTCTAAGAGTTTAGAGACTTAAAATTGAAGCTACCCTGCACACACACACACACACACAAAACAGTCCTCAGATACCGTATGATGGAATTAAAACAAGTGTATGAATTAGTGGCTCATAAAGTCAAAATTGTTATTAATCATTAGGTACAAACATATCAAGTGCTGTGAGAGTATAGAAGGAGACATCATGTCAGGTGGAGGTTTAGGGGAATCAGGGAGGGCTTCATGAAGTTGAAGGCATTGGATGTGGACCCTGAAGAATGAGGATTGTGTTCCTAGAAATAAGAGGAGTACCTGCTTTCTAAAGAACTTGCAAGAGCAAAGGCAGCAAGAGAATTAAAATGGACCTATGTATACTACATAATGTATAATAAAAGTGTGTGACTCAAAATGAAGTCTTATTTCCTCAAAGGCTCAGTGTCTTTACTTCAGAAATACTTACAGGATAAGTGACAGTCTTCTCTGGAGGTCTGGCACTTTAAGAAAAGGAACTCTGATATCAAAACAGTCATCCCCCAAAACAAGATATGTTCAAAATTAAGAAAAGCCAGTTCCTTTGCCCTGAAATCATCAATGCACAAGTCTGGGTTTGCTTAAAGTTGATTGTTGACTTAATCTAATAATTCTCAGTCAGTGAAGGTTATTTTTCTTTTTTGGATACTTGCTGTTCTTTTTGATTTTGCATTATATAGTCAGTCCAAACAGCATCTGGAGAGCCGCACAGTAATATCTGAATGATGCTCAGAGCAGAGCTGATGGTTGGAACACGTGGCGCTTCCAAGTGGTCATAGTAGCCACCTTATGGTAGTGTTTCTCCATGCAAACGCTCTCCAGAGAACCTGACATCCATGAACATTGTTAACCTTCACCTCAGCCAGGTGAGGTAAATACTGTTATCTGTCTCATTTTACAAAGAATATTGAGGCCCAGGCAGCTCAAATATCTTTATCAAGGTCATACAATTAGGGTATTGTTCCACTGGTGCTCAAACCCAGGTCATAAAAGCAAATGCCGATATTGACAACATCACACTTTCATACGACATCATTGAAAGCTCCACTCATTTGTCTCAGTCCATCTTCAGGCAGCAGTACCAAGAGTGCCCAACTTTCCTTATGGGCACAAGACTTATGAACTTCCATAGTCATTTGATCTGGATTCAGAATCTCTTGAGAACTGAACTGAAACAGGCTGTCTTTAGGGCCATGAAACATTGGGAAGAAGTCAAAACTCATCAAACAAGAAGCCATCGGTAAATCAGATCAATGCTCTGGACTGGCACAAAATGCAATATTCTAGCAGAATTCTACAGCACCAATTGTGTGGAGCTCTGGAACAGAGCAAGGTGAGCAAGGTGAAATCTGAGGTCTGGGGAGAGGGGCACGATGTGTGTACCTGGAAACGTGACAGCAGTGAAATGCTGGGATAACTAATGGCAGGTGGCAGACGTCTGTGGATCCTTGCAGGATGAGGTTTTCTAATTCTGGTTGTCTATTTCTCTAGGCATGAAAGTGTTACAGAAACCTGAATCCCGTCAAGAGACCAAGTGACACTCGGAGGGCTGGAGAACTCAGGTTTATTACGCCGGCGGTCCCAGAGGACTTAACACTCCAAGCTCTGGGCCCCATCTGTAGGTTTACACAGGATTTTATAGGGTTTTAAGTTTCAACTATGTTTGCACCGTATGCAAATGAGGTGTTAGAAATGGACCAATCAGGAGTGAGCTTTTGGGAACCAATGGAATTTTAGGGGTAAGTTTCATTTCCCTAGAAGCAAGCTGTTTTACAGAAGTACAAACTCACGAAGGCAATGGCCCTGCCTGGGAGGTCTTGCTGGTCCCTTTGTGGGTTTTGTCCCTTTAAAACAACAGGTTTCCAAATAGTAGAACTGGTTAGTTAGTAAGAGAACTCTTGTAAGGAGACACTAGGGGACAGGCCACTAAGTCCTCATGGTCATAGTGAAAGGAGGAACTGTGGCTTGGGACGGAGCAGAGTCCAGAAGGATAGACTCACAGGGGACTAGACTAAGGGACAGCCAGGAGTCTCTCCATCTGAATTCTCCATCTTACTGAGTCATGGCATCCTGACCTGGTGTGCGAAGGAAGGGCTTCTGGTGAGCAATTCTGCTGGGCCATTTTTTCAGCTTCTTCTTGCCTGGGTGTCAGGCAGTATGACTGTTCTATATGGCAAACCCATTTAAAAACAGTCCAGTCAGGGGTCCACCATTTCTAATCCATTTCAGAAGAAGCTTAAAGGGCTTCAGGGACAACACAGAGCATTTGTTCTTTTTTTTAAAAAAAATAGGAAATTTGTCGTTAGGAAAATATTTTAGTCTGAGCTCAGTCTGGCAGAAGGATAATCATCAGAACATCAACATTTCCATGTCAAAGAGGAATCCAGAGTTAATGAGGGAAACACTGACCCATTTCTGCACTGCAGTTTTATTTAACTGAGCTAATAATTGTTTATGAGGGCAGTGAGGTCAAGTCTAAATTCATGTGAAATCTGAGGCTGAAGAAAAGCAAAGGGCTGGTCAAAATGGTTTTTAAATTCCTAGAGAATAATATTCCACACCCCAAGATTGCTTTCAATAAATATTAATGAATACACAATACTAACATCTTCATAGTGATAACTAAATAAGGAAGAGTTTTTAGGTGTTTGCACAATACCGCAATACCACTTTCTTGGTAAAGAAAGATTTTTTACATGTCTGAGAATGTAAATGGGCTACACAGAACGCTGTTACTTTCTAACAGGATATGAGAAGAACAATTTAAAGTTCACTTCAGTGGATAAACTTGTTAGGCAATGACAACTTTCTAGTATTTTTCCATGAACGCAATTGTTGCAATATTATGTTTAATGCAAAATAATTATTCTTTAATAAGATCTTACTTTTAGTCTGGCCTCACAAGTTAATAGGTATTTATGTAGGAAAAATGATGCCATATTTTTTTCTTTGCAAGAATGCACATGGTATCTTAAATATGTTCACTTACTTCTAGAAGCATAGAAACGTAGAACTTCCCTGATCTTAGAGTTTGAATAATAGAGTCGTGAACAAGACGCCGATGTTGGTCTCAGCGTTTACAACACAGTAGGAGATATGGATAAGATGTGGTCAACATGTTGGACACCCAGCATAACTGACTCTGAGAAGATGGAGCAGACATGGGTGTCAGGGATCTTTTAGGATCAACGTGCTGAGAATTGGATGGTTTGGGTAGAAACATGTGCTCTCGTTTTGGTACCTGTGTGTTGAATGAGAGAAATCTTTTTATTCATTCATTAATAATGGCTTTATTTTTCTGACCGGCATCTCACCGGTTTGAAGGAGAAGGCAACCTACTGCCTTTGCACATCCTTAGGAGATCCTTAAGCTCTGCCTTGAAGAGCTGCTGCCTACAGCAGTGATGATCTACCTGCGAAATGCAAAGACCCTGACCTGCTCTTTCGCACTTCTGATGCTCCTTCCTCTCCTCTCCTCCTGAGTTGCTACTTACTTTGAATTTTTGTGGTAATGATATGGGTCATGTCAGGGGCATGGAAATTCTTAGGAATTATAGCATAAATATTGGTGAACCACTGTTTTTATACTACATTGGTCTGTATTTTTTCTATGTAAGTTGCCCATAGAGCAGTATTTATGCATTTGAAATTGTAGCAGATAAGAATTCTACATCACGTTTGATCATTATCAGATGTGATAGGTCAGAGGCATACATATTGCTCTCTGCTTAAAAATTATTTCTTGGTCTTAGAAAGAGGAAAGCTGAAATAGAAAAGGCAAGAATAAAAATAAACAGCATGAAAGTAGCATGAGTGTTGGTTCCACTCAAACTGCTTGTAATAATAATAATGAGAAATACCAGATACCAGTAATGCATGCAAAACTATTTTGCTTTTGCACACTAATTAGTTTCAGTGCTGCATAACATATTAATAATGGGCAACTGGTATAAAACATTCAAGTAACTCTACCACTGTTTATATATGAATCCTGAGCTCTAACAATCTTGGTCTTTTGATTAAACAAGAGAAAATTTATTTCCAAATGGTGTTCCTTAAAAAATTGATCAAAAGACATTTATGCAAAATAGGTCCATCTAAAGTATAAGACCATCAAAACAACTTTCTTCCAGGAGGAATAAGAATATTTAAATGATTTGGCTGGATAGAAATCTGTGAGTTGTTGAAAGTTATTGTCTTTCAAGTCAAGGAAGTTACAAAAAAAATTGCAAAACCAGAGGAAAAGTCTTCAAATAAATTAATCCACTTTAATTCAAATAATATGTTAAATCTGTATTAAGTGCTCACCCCTGAGCTCATGTCAACATTTCTCTGTCTTTTATTTAGATGGTTTGGTTTTAAAGTTCTTCACAGCCTTACAAAAGCAGGAGAGACATGGAGAAGCTGAATTTACTGTTGGGAGTCATGGGGAAGTTCAATATAATTGTGGACAACTGTATTGAATAACAGAAAGATATAATAAAAATGATCATGGTGATGAAATAATAATGATAATATAAACTGAGACTCTTAGTGATGCAATTCTTTATTCTCGTGAAGCTACTCACTAATGTAGACTGGGTAAACCTAGCTGAATATTTCTACATCAGGGAAACACAAAACACTGAAAGGATCTTGCATCTACCATTGAAACAAAAACACCCTGGTAGAGACAATTTTCTTTCCTTCATTAGTAACTGACAGTCTCTTTGATGGGAGTATCATGTCTTTAGTTTAGGATGCCCTTTGGTGGTGTTGAAAATCCCAGGTGACCTCATTCCAAAGACGAGGACACAATTCAAGAAGATTAAAAGCCTTTATGATTGGACTACCGCATTCTGTTGATTCTCATTTTGTAGTTGGCTTTATTCCTTCGATAACTATGTAAGTTTAAAAAGCTAAAGATCTAATTTGTTCTTAGAAACAATCATCAGTACATATATGTAAACTAAAAAAAGTGCAGTATATTGTGATATGTATTTACATGCACTATAATGTGTGTGTGCAGTCAGACTGTAATAATTCTACATAATAAAACTGGAAAAGGAGAAAAAAAAAAAAAAGAAGCCTGATAGAAATGAAAAAAATTAGAACAGGGCAAAGATCCTGGTTCAAGTTAATTACTGTGGTGCTGAGTTTAGTTTTATTGGTGAACTTCCTTTTAAGGCTCACTGAGCTGGCCCTTATTTAAGGCAGTTGTTAAATTGACAACTTATTGGCCACTTATTTCTACTCTTTCCTATGAAGATCTTTTGCTGAAATTAATGGTAACACTTGATTTTCATAAAAAAGAGGGATATATTACTTCTGGAAACATTTTCAGAAATGAAACTTGAGTTGCCCTGACATTAACAAACAGTGAATTTCCTTCCCAAGTCTCTAGTTTGACAGGAACACCTTAAGAAAGGGCCAATTTTTTGTTTGTTTGTTTATTTGTTTTTGTTTATTTTTGAATTGAAGTCTAGTTGATTTGCAGTGCTGTGTTAGTTTCTGGTTTATAGCATAGTGATTCAGTTATGTATATATATTCCTTTTCATATTCTTTTTCATTATAGGTTATTACAAGATATTGAATATACTTCTCTGTGCTACACAGTAGGACTTTGTCATTTATCTAAGGAATGGGCTAATGTTTTACATAAAACAGTCATAGTTTCTCATCGTTCATTAATTAGTTCAGCAAATACTTTAGTGCCTTCTCTGGGCCAGACACTGAGTTGGGCCCCGAAATTGGGTGGTAGGCGAGGCAGACATGCTGCTGTCAAGGAATGGAAGTCAGCTACTGAATCCTGATTAAGTGTTCTTGTCCTTTGTTACTCACAGGCCCATACTTTACATCTATTTTCTCCCTATCAAGTTAAAATTCCTCTCTAAATACATTTGAAATTCATATAATCTATGTTAGCATTGGTTGTCTGTATAACAAGTTGCTTCAAAAAAGTTTCTTTGGGAAAACACACAGGCTACTCATAAAACGAAACAAATAGGGTATGGTTGAATTTCCCAAACCTCAGTGGAAAATTAAACTGAATGCACCCTGAGTTGTACTTCTGAGTTCATTTCTCAGACTGATCTATAAGCTTGGCTGAAAGGCAGAATGACTTACTTATGCATCAATAATAAAGTTCAAGAAAGATGGATGTTAATGAAATGGCTGAATATAAAACACTCCAGAAACCGCAATCATGCTGTAAATGTGAATACAAATATCATATTTTGTGGTGAAATGTATCAATGAAAGAAATTGATACAGAGCGCATTTTTCGGTGACTATGGTAAGCTCCAGGTGTTGACAGACATCATTCAGAGTGGGTTACTAAGATTAAAAATATTCTTCCAGCCTATTTTGTTACTGTTACCAAAGAGAATATATAACACAAAATTATCAGAAGCGATCATACCTTTGCCTTTAATTGGACATCAGCCTGGAATCCTAGGATGGATAGCTCCTGAAAAATACCCAAGGCGTCAATGAGCCCTCCACATATAAACGAGACATTGAGACCGAGACGATGAAGAAATGGGTGTGCCCAGATGGGCCGTGTAGCATGGTACACACCGTTAACCCCTCGCTCATTCTTTGGACTTGTGAATGACCTAAATTCAGCTGCCGCCAAGAGCCTATTACAGAAATAAGACCATGAGGAGTTCTGGGTATCAAGACAGATTTTTTTAAGTTAGGCAAGGAAGCTGTTTGGAGCAACAGTTTCCCTGAGGAAAGAGTATGGGAACAAAAAGTTTATTTGGGAGGCAATTCTTGGAAGTACCAGGAGGGGTGTGGGCTAGTGAATCATACAAGGGAACAAGGTCAGAAAAGTGTGGGTTCTTTTGTAGGTTACCTGTTTGAGCAACTGGGCTCAACTTTACTGGGGACTCACAGGAGACATCACAGAATATGCGTCAGAGTTACCCAACCAAAGGGTGAAAACGGGTGAAAAAGTTTTGCCAACTCCCCATCTGTCATTGATTTGATGGCTGCTTGCAAGAACATTCATTTTCTGGCACTTCCGGCTTACTTGCACGCAAGCCAAGCATCCTCCGTCAGCCAGGAAAATAAAAATAGCCCTGAAGTAATTGCAGTAAGAAAACCTCATCATTCAGAGGGGAATTCTGAGGGATTAGGAGCAGTGATGCCACAGCATCTACAATGGGGGTGCATGGATGAAGTATTTTTGTCCGGTAGGGTACAACGGGAAAAAGACAGGTCGGAGCTGGGTAGACTTGGGTTTAAATCTTGATTTGTTTGCTTGTCAGCAATGTGACCTTGGTTAAAGTTCTTACATTTCTGTAGCCTCAGTGCCTTCCTTTGTAAACAAAGACAATGCCTGTTTTAAAGGGCAGTTATGCAGATTAAATGGCGCTATGCAGATACGGGTTAACACAGAGGTAGGCACTTGGTGCCTTGTTTATTTATTCATTAAGTAAATATTAATTAAGCATATACTATGTGCCAGCCTGTGGTAGATGAGAGCAATAGAGACGAATTAAAAAATGTAAACAGAAATAGACTCACAGACACAGGAAACAAACTTATGGTTACCGGGGGGGAAGCGGGTGGGAAGGGATAGATTGGGAGTTCGAGATTTGTAGATACTGACTAATATATATATATATATTGATACAGATATAGATATAGATAGATAGATGATAGACAGATAGATAGATAGATAAATTTATACTGTATAGCATAGGGGACTGTATTCAATATTTTGTAGTAGCTTACAGTAAAAAAGAATATGAAAATGAATATGTGTATGTTCATGTATGAGTGAAGCACTGTGCTGTACACCAGAAATTGACACAACATTGTAAACTGACTATAACTCAATTTAAAAAAAAAAAAAAGCAAAAAAAAAAAAAATATAATACCTTGTGTAGCTTTGTTGCACCAGGAGATGGGTTCTGGTGTCCTCGCTTAGCAAGCGAAATGGTAGCAGACGCTCACATTTCTCCTCTCCCTTGACAGTGTTTGGCCCTTTGCTGGACTTCCCCCTACCTCTCCTGGGACTTGGTCCTGCCTCTGCTACTCAAGGTGATGCCAACGTCCACCCTCCCTTCTATCAAAACATACACATTGGAGGTACTTTCAGTGTGTCATATCAGAAAAGTCTGGACAAACTCATTTTGACTAAAGTGTCAACAGATGGCATGGTTTAATGCATTACCTTCCCTCCAGACTTTTCTGTCTTTAGGATTCCAGGTTTATTTTATCAGGAAGTCCTTTGTGGTGATGGCTGACTTTGTCTGAAGGAACGGGGAAGAAGAACATTTTAAATGTTTGCCTCTGGATGGGAATTTTACCTCACTTAGCATTGTTCACTCTGACCATTGCCCGATGAGATGGGTGTTAGTGTTGAATATCAATGTCATGTGGGCAAAGAAGTTGCAATTTAGAGAGGCATTGATTTGCCCAAGGACACTCAGCCATGAATCTTGAAAATGAGGATTCAAAGTCAGATCTAACTATAAAGTATGTGCATTTTTCTAATGCATGGTACCACCTGGTTAACGGTATCTGATAAGAGCTTCTGCTTTAACTTAAGTAAGATGACCATATGGCGTGTATCAAAATGGGAAACGTGGGGAGAATGGGATCTGGGATGAATGATCAGAGGGCTTGCATGGCTACCTCTTGTTAGGCAGTTAGATAAGTAGGTGCACCGGGCAGGTAGGTGGAGGAGAGGACGGAGGTCTAGAAATGGCGGTATGCCCCCCTTCAGCATGAAGGGGTTTTACGTCCTCTAAATGAGTGTCAACAAGGCTCCAGTTAGAACCCAATGGCCGCAACTGCGTAGTAGTGACAAGGACCTAACCAGCCATGACCCCGTGCTCATTGTAATATAATTAGCATTGTGGTTTAGGGCACCCCCCAGGGGGTTTTCTGTGTACATCATAGGTAGGGACATGCACAAGAGCGGACGAGCATGACTCAGCACTCCAGGGGCAAGAGCCGTCACTCAATCAAGAGACCACCTCTGAGTGAGGGTAGAAGAGAAGGGGGCAAGCAGGGACCACTGCCATCCGCACGTGGATCAGCCTGCCTCCTGTTTTTGGAGGTGCACTTTCCCTTTGCTAATAAAACCTTTAAAATCTTTTGCCATACAATGCTTCCTTCTCCTATCTGAATTCTTATCTTTCAGGTAAGACAAGAACTAGGGTCTTTTCCCTTCCCCTTTTGGGGAATGCTCCAGTGAACTCTCTAGGTCTGGTGATATTCCTGGAGTGATCAGAAGATGACAGTCACTTTAAGAATGAGAAGGGACTCTTCCCCTCTGTGAGTTGGCTTGGTTAAGAGAGATCCAATGTCAGAGTGTCTTGGCCCCCAAATGTTACATAATTAATACATAATATCTATCACCCCCTCCCCCCCACTCATTTCTCCAAAGTCATACTTCCTAACTTCTTTTATATCACACAGTTAAAAAGTGACAGAGCCACGATGCAAATTCCAGTATGAGTCACAGAGCCAGAGATCTTAAACTCTCAACTCCTCTTGCTTGATAACTGGAATGGCTCATGACTTGCCTCCAGCACCATAATGTGAAAACTCTCACCTCAATGACTCTGCTTATTCCCTGTAAGTCCCAGTTTCTGTTAGCCATGCTTGGTCCCGCTCTCAAATCAAACCACATCTCTTGCTCAACCCCTGTTCTTTCCAGAGATATCTTCTCCTGCCACTGTTCAACTTAGAGTGACAGCTCTCCTCTCTACCAATTTTCAGTGTCTTTACACCTGTCCCCCTCTCTCCACAGCTGTAGTTTTTGCCTTTCTGATTCTACAGTTCCCTACCACAGGGATCACATCTCCTATGATTAAGTATTAGATTCACGAAAGAGCATGAGCCAGGATTCTGTCAATTGTTTTCCTCTCCAGAAACCAAAACGAATCCTAGAATAAGATTCAGGTTCCAGGATCCATTTCTACTTAAGGCAGGAATTCTTACAAAATCTGGAAGCATATTTCAGGATGTAGTTAGACTTATACACACAATCAATTCCTGAACACACCCCAGGCAGCAATCACAAAACTCACATACAAAGTCAAGACAGCCATGTTTTAATTACCAGGCTTGGCTTCTCAAACTCAACTTTAAAATTTAAAATTTTGGTCTTTGTTCTCACCGGGTTGTGTCTCTTGGATCTTTTTATTACATGTCCCAAAGGCCTTTGGATTAAAAAGTTGTTTGAACTGAACGCTTGCATTTTTGATTCACATCTCAAATACACTGCCTCTCTTATCAGCCTCCTAGCTCTTACCTAACATCCTGACCCAGACTACCAGGATAATAGTACCTGCTGCTATTGTCATTGCTATTGTTGTATACAGTTTTGCACCATGAACTGTTCTAATTTTTCAGTCCACAAACCTCTTTTATTCTTACATTAAAGTCTCACTCAGTTACCCCTCGGGCTCTTAATTTTTGCCATAGTTCCTTACCTCTTATTTCTCAAGATAAGCCACGGGATTTGGCAACTAAGGGTTAGACTTCCTCCTCTCCTTATATCTTTTTCTGATTTTCAATTAACCTCTTAGACCAGATGACTTGAATTTTTAGAATTTCCCCTCATACTGCATCATCACGTAAGAGGTACTTAACTCCCTCTCCCCCTATTTGAGGCAGGTATATATTTTGCTTCATCCAATCAACCCATCACAGAATGCATTTGAAGAGAAATTTAGATTTTCTAAAGTATGATCTTTGGTCCAGATCATGGCTTACACTTTTTCTCTGAAACTGGAGGGAACCATAGCAACATGTAGCCCCTGATCCTTTCTCCATCTTCCATTTCCTGGGCTAATACCCTGCTGAGCCTAACTGAGTCCCCTTTAGGGAAGACTATGGTAACTGCCATGGAATGAGGTTATGGGAGAGGTGGAGAAGTCAAAGATCAGTGGGGCACTGGCCCAATCCTATAGAAACGTTCAATATAATGAGAACATAAGAGGACAAAAGAACCTGGGATGCTGGGTGGGGCAAAGAAGAAAGTATTCCTTTCTCCCCTAGGGGTAATGATGAAGGAAGACATATCAAATGATCCTTGAAGAATAAGTGGATGAGAACAATAGTTAATACACACAGTGTTACAATAAAATTTGAATTCAAGGGACCTGCCATCCTATGCCAAAATCTTAATCACTATTTTCTAATGCATTTTATGTAATAAGTAGAGGAAAAGAGACTTTTCTTCTAGGAACAAATCAATGAAGACACAGACACAGAGCTCAGAGTATGCTCAGTTTGACGGAAATAAATGATGTGATTTGAGCTAGCAAGAGATGAAACTAGAAAGATATTTGAGATTGATAATTGAGGCCTTTGAATGGTTTGATAAGAATTTTTAAAATAATGTTATCCTTGATTGAGTCAGCAAACTTTTATTGAGCATCTACCAAGTATGAGACATTAAGAATGAATGAGTAAACACAACAGTGTTAAGCAAGTGAGCAGGGAGAACTATATTAGAGTAATTTTCTTTCAATTGTTAAGAACAAAAGCCAAATTTGAGAAGGCTGAAAAGACTAAAGGAAGATAATGACCTATCATTCTCTTGAAGAACAGATAATGATGGAAACTAGAGATAGAACCGTAGACTGAGGAGGCTGGAGTGAAGGAATGAGGAAGGTGGTGCATTTTGAGCATGTCTGTAGACTGAGAAGTAGGTGAAACTTGAGATAGTAGGGATAAATTGAATAAACATGGTTGGGCTATTTCAAGGGACAATTTTATAGAACATAGCAGTGAGTAGATTTCAGAGTGTACCGATTGAAGATTTACGATTGTACAGGTAGATAGAGGGCTTCCTTTAGAACAGAGTAAGGCAACCCCCTCACTGAGTTGGGAGTGAAGGCAATAAAGCTAGATAAGCTACAACTACCTTTTGGGCTAGAAGGGGATTTTTTGAGCTTTTCCTTATTGTTGTTCAGTGTTTTGTTTGTTTGTTTGTTTGTTTTTAGGAAGGAAGCTAGATCATTGGCTGAGACTGCAAAAAGAAGGAATGGAGCTGGAGCCTGAGGAGACCCCATGATAATTGCTCCGGAGGCTAACCCAGGGGCTCAGTGAGGGATGGGAGAATTAAGTGCTGAGACTTACTCTGAGCCCAGCTTCACAACTAAAAGTAGACGTGAAGGGCTCACAAAAAGTTTCATGAACACTACATGGACTACAATGATAATTGAAAGAAAAGAAAATCTTAATGACCTGTGAGCATGTGGAGCACACAAGGCGGTAAGGGAAGGAAACGGTTTTACCTTTCAAAAGAGCAGCAGGCAAAGGAAAGTGGCCTAGAGGCAAAAATAATGCAAGGTGTTCTTATCCTGGAAAGTCAATGATGTGTAATAGGAGATGGCTTTGATTTTTCTGCTTGTGAATATAGGGTGTAGGTTTTACGGGTTTGAGATGTGAAGTTTTACATCAACATAATATGGTTCTGAAAACCAGGAGGCTTTTCTGCAAATGAGCCCAGGGTTCCCAATGCTCAGCACTACTGACCAGCTGAAAACCTCCTGAGTCATCGCCCTGTCAGAGCAATTTCCCTTGCATTAAATACCACATCTTCTTCCCTTCCCAGTTTCCCTTCGTTTCTCCTTCCTGTCTTTTTGGTGCTGCTAATATAAGATTCTTTATATATTTTAGTTACTCCGTGATCACTATTGTGGCGATTGCAGTTTCTTAATTTGTTAATGCTTACAGACATTGTTTTACTATCATAAGGTACTTATAGAGCTTCACTTCTGGATACCGCATAATATCACCAGACAGTGATAGTCACACACCAACAACATCATAAGTAAAAATTGAAGGAAGAGCAATGCACACATTAAAGTACAGAAATTTGGTATCAAAGCAATCTCATTATGACTCCAAACCTAGTACGTTGCTATGTTTTCCTCTAAGGAAAGTCTAAAATTAATGCTCAGTCTGTGTTTGGCCCATAAGAGAAATCATCCAGAATTTCTTAAGGATTAATGTAGCTTTTTTTTTTTTTTTTAAAGCTTAGATAAGTTATCTGATTGATATGAAGACTGCCAAGAATTTTATTGTAAAATGAAGTAAAGCTTGACTAATTAAAAAGTAGTAAAGAAAGACATTGAAGCACAATAGTTGGGAGTGTAGTGTCAAAGATGACAGAGAATCAATTCCTTACACGGCACAGGGTTACAGTGTTTTACTCCAATGCTGCCTGCTACTGATTCACTCACTGGTCACGTTACCTTGGTCAAGTCACAACATTTTGTGACATAATAAATATAATGTATATTATTATATATGTAACAAGTAATATAGTACATATGATAGAGTCCCTGCCTCTGTTCCCTGACACAAGATTTCCTAGAATGCTTGTAATTTCCTGAGTGATAGGGAGAGGGGTAGGAACACCTTTTGTTCTAATATTTGGTCTTCAACTTTGATTCCTGACACAAGAGCTTCCAAGACCTTTGGAATCCCCCTAGATACCTTTAGGTTGGGGGCTGGTCACTGGAAAGATCAAGCCAGGATTAGAGCTTGGAACTTTCAGCCCCACCTTGCAGCCCCTGGGGAGAGGGGAGGAGCTGGAGGTTGAGTTCATAAGCTATCATGCCTATGTGATGAAGTATTCATAAAAAAGCCCCTAAACTATGACGTTTGGAGAGCTTCTGAGCTGGTGAACACATCCATGTGGCAGGTTGGTGGTGCATCCCAATTCCATGGGATGAGAAACTCCTGCATTTGGGAAACTTCTGGACCTCACCCTATGTAAGTCTTCATCTGGCTGTTGAACTATATCCTTTATAATACACCAGTAAATGTAAGTAAGTGTTTCCCTGAGTTCCGTGAGCCATTGTAGGAACCTGAGGGGGGGTTATGGGAACTGCTGACTTATAGCCAGTCGATCAAAAAGTACAGCTGACACCTGGGACCTGTGCTGGTATCTGACAGTGAAGGGGAGGGTAGGAGGAGGGAGGGGCAGTCTTATGGGACTGAGCCCGTAATCCATAGTGTCTGTGCTAATTCCAGATGGTATCAAAGTTGAATTCTAGGACATCCACTTGGTGTTGGGAGGCTTGGAGGATCGGTCAGAGTGGGAAAACTCCCACTTTTGGCGTCAGAAGACTTTTATGGATAGAGGAAAACAGACATTTATTTTTAATCTTTGAGCCTGGTTTTGATTATTGGTGTAAAGGAAATCACAACACCCACATAAATTCCTAAGGTTTTCTTCCAAGTTGGGTGGAAAAATAGTTGTGAAGATACTTTGAAAACTGTGACATGTTGGATGACCCCGTGTTGGATAACCTGAAGGGGTTATTATAATACAAACCATTGTTTCTGTGGGGAAAGGCCTTCCAAGGTCAAAATAACACCCGTGCAAAGAAACTTGAGGAAAAACAACCCATCTGTATAATGAGAATTTCCCATATTTAAGACTCATGCTTATACAGATAAAATTGTCTGAAGTAGTTCATGCATAAGGCCTGAGAAGGAAGTTGACGAGAAAATATTTTTACTCTGGTTAAATTTTCAAGTTTTTGCCTGAATTATTTTTCAAATTGGAGTCTCATGCCATTGAAACACAAAAGACAGAAGAAAGAGAAGTGAAGCTTCAAAATCTGCTAGTACAAGGGTTTGACTTCAATATTACAAGGAACCTGCATGGTGCTGAGTATACAACAGGTAATTAATAAATGTCTTTCATGAAGGAAAGGCAGAACAGGTTTAAAGTTGCAACTACAGAGCCGCGGGAAATCTAATATGAAGTATGAAATGCTGTTGACTTTTTAGTTAGCTGAGCAGCAACAACAAAATGAAGCAATTAGGCACAGTGAGCTCACAAAGCAGGCTTCAGCACAGACAAATCGATGCAAATTTTTGTTATTCCTCAATGTCCCCATATTCTGAAAAAAAGTCACTTTTAAGTACTCATGCATATAATATGTGGATGTATTGTGTATATCATGGAAAGATTTTAGATGGTAAATCGTCTCAAAATGCAATTTTACTGATAAAGTTAGCAGAATAAACTTTGTTTAGTTCTGTAAGAACCTGGGTGGGTCATTTGTGAAAATCACCTTTTAACATTCTGAGCTAAAGCTTTAAATACTTTTGGTGTCAAAGATGAAATGTAAGCCTGATTAGATACTCATTCCTGAAAATTCACATTCCAGCTGGATGTAAGATACGGGCAGAAAGCAACAATTAGCAATATTCATCAGAATATTGCTGAGGATTTTCCAGGATCATGATCATGATCATCACTATCATTATTGTCCTCAGTTTCCACTTAATCAATGAAGCAATATGTTGTTGCTGTTCTGGGTTATGCAAATAGGGCTACTGCCTGAAAATCCGAAATTAGTTTACAGACAGATGGTTCATACCATCTGTTTTGTATGAAGTTTTGGAGAGAAATAAATTTCTTTTAACAGGTACATATTGAAGTGGGGCTGGAAGCTAAAACAGATAAAACAATTTTAAAATCTAGCTTGTGTGGACCCACTCTTTCCTAGGACTGCTCTTTTCTTAGCTGGTTTCCTTTAAGCCTCCTGTCTCTCTTCGTCCACACATGAAATATTAATGTTCAGGTTCAGTATCTCATATTCTCCTTCCCCTGTATAATCTCTCTAATGCATTCCCATTGTTTAACTTCCATGTATATGTTGATGACACCACAATTTCTAGATTGATCCCAGGCATCTCTCCAGACCAGAATATTTCATTGGTCTTATGACTCTTGACGCCTGTCACTCATTTATGTGGACTGGGCATACTTGCATCTCCTACTTTGCCTCCTTAGAAGTGGCAGAAGAGGTATTTTCAAAACAGAATTAATCCATATTAATGTGGAAAAATAAGAAAACAGGATCATTAGTAATAGTCAAGAAATGTTTGAAAGGCACTGAGAAAATGGCTTGAAATTGACAGTGACAACTACCATGGTGAATTGTTGAAAAAGGCTAGAAAGAATTCAGAGGGTGAATCAAGTTGAGAGACAAAGAATACAAAGGAGAGGAGAGGGCCCAGGGGCAATCTACATGGTGATTACTAAAAAAGTTCGGTTAAGGGCAGCAGGTAATATTGGGCATTTTTATCTCTTCTGTGTCACCAATCTCACCTCCCTCCCAACTATGCTGGAGTCAAATGAACTTCATTTACCATCATACAGAAACATAATTCTTGGTCCTGAAAGGAAGAATGAGAAACCTTCAAGGAAGATGAGCTAGTTGCACTGATGAGGTTGCCAACACCAAATTCCATCCCTTCTGCACAGTAACTGAAGGCAGGCTATAGTGCCCTTGAAAGAATAGAGAATCCTATGAGGCACTACTTACTTAAGGAAACCAACATCATAAAATAAAGGCAACAAATTCAAAAACTGAAAAACTCCCAACCAGAGAAATAGAGCTATTAGAACAAACAGAAGAAAACCATAAGAATAATTGTTATCCTCAGAGGTAAAAATGAAGACATATATGTTGTGGCAGTTTGACTTTTTTGGTGTTAGGCTTCAGAAACAAAATGTAGTTAATTTAAACAAGAAATTTATCAACAGTATATGAAAAAGTTCATAGAATGAATATGAGACTAGAGACACAGGATTAGAAATAGAAAAATTACAGGAACTAGGACAAAAGTGGGGACCAAGAAGTAAGGATTACTTTTCTGCAGATATGGCACCTTCAAGTGAATATGATCTACACATGTCTATTTCCTTGATCCCTTGGATCCATGTCACAGGAGAGAGCATGATTTGCCTAGCTTAGTCTATATGTCCACACCTTGGTTAGGAGAGGGCAGGAATCTTGATTTATAGTTCTGCAAAGTTTATATAAAATGAGGAGATGTGATGTGTTAGGAAGGTAAGCACATTCAGGTGTAATAAATGCAACAAATACTGTTAACATCCATGAAATGAGAACAGAAAGTTATGAAATAAGAGTCAATGAAAATTTATGAGATTATGAGCACCAATATTTAAAAATTGATGAATATGCTAAAGCAGAATGAACATAGTTTAACGGTGAATTTTTGAATTATATAATTGGGCCAACGAATTCTTTCAGAATGAAGTTCTAAAGTACAAAGGGATAAAATGTAAGTTCCAACACTACTTAATAGATGCTATAGAAACACAGGACAGAGAGATTGGTGGGGAACAATAATAAAGCTTGTTGAGCAGAACTATCATTATCATTTTAATATAAGTTCAAAATTCTTTCATCATTACTTTTTTGATCAACAGATAATTTGGGTGTTTTCTTCAGTTAGATTCTGTTATTCAATTTCTAGCTCAATTGCATTATGATAAGAGTATGTCTTCTGAATGGATTTGAATTCCTTTCAATATGTTGAGACTCTTGCTTTTTTGATTAGTATATGGACTGCTACATTTTGTAAATGTTATGGTTGTATTTAAAAAGAATTTCTGCTCTCTACTTGTTGGATAAGTATTCTATATATGACCATGTATTTTCAAATTTATTGTGTGGTTTAAATCTACATCCTTATTGATTTCTTGTGTATCAACTTTTATTAGTTACTAAGAGAAGTATGTTAAAATTTTTCTTACTGCTATTTGTGAATTGTAGTTTTCAGTGTACAGATCTTACATTATCTCTGATATATACCCATAATGTTTCATAGTTTTGAGGCTATTGTAAAAGTTACTTTTAATTTCCATTTTAGATTATTAATTGCTTGTATATAGAAATATAACTGATCTTTGTATATTGATTTTGTATCATATAAACTTGCTCATTCATTATTTATAGTTAGCATTTAAGTTGATTCCATAGAATTTTCCAAGTAGACAATCATATAATTTGTGAATAAAAATTTTTACTGTCCCTTCCCAATCTACATGCATTGTATATCTTTTTGTTCTCTCAGTCCTTGGAAAGAACCCCCAGTACAATATTGAATAGAAATGGTGAGACATCCCTGCCCAATTCCTGACTTTTGGAGGAAAGCATCTGGTCTTTGACTGTTAAGTATTATATTAGATTTTTTATAGATTCTCTTTGTTAGATTGAGGAGACTCCCACATAGTCTTCTGTGAGTTTTTATCAGGAATGGATGTTGAATTTTTTTAAATGATTTTTCTGCACATTTAAAGATGATCATCATATAGTTTCTTTTTTAATCTATTAAGATACTGAGTTATATTGATTGCATTTCAAATGTTAAACTATATTTGAATTTTACTTGAACATGGTATTTGTATATGCTGTTGGATCCTACCTGCTAAAATTTTAAAATATTTTCATCTGTATTCATGGGAGATGTTAACCTATAGTTTTCTTTTTTTGGAATGCTTTTGTCTGATTTTTGTATGAGAATAACATTGGTCTCATAGAATGAATTGGTGAACATTTCCTCTTTGTTTTTCTGGACCAGTTTGTAATAATTGATATTGTCTCCCTCTTTAATGTTTGGTAGAATTCCCAGTGAACATATCTGGGCCAAGAGGTTTTTAAATTTTTTTTTCCTAGGAATTTCATTAACTACAAATTCAGTGGCTTTAATAGGACTATTTATGTTGTCTATTTCTTCTTGAGTAAGCTTTGCCCAAGAAATGTGTCTGTTTCGTCTAGTTTGTCAAATTTAATAGAATATAGTTGTTCTTAATATTCCCTGATTTTTAAAAAAACTCCTGTGGAACTTGTAGAAATATTACCTATAGACTTATTGATTTTCTGTCTGCTTGTTCTATCAGTTATTGAAAAAATTGTATTGAAATATCCAATTATAATTGTGGCTATGTTTCAATCTCCCTGCACTTCCATTCTTGACACTGGTAATTTGTTTCTTTTTTCTTTTTCTCCTGGCTAGAGGTTTATCAATTATATTGATCTCAAAAAATCACATTTTACTTCATAATTTCTCTATTGCTTTTTTGTTTTCCATTTCATTGATTACTGTTTTGGACCTTAATATTTATTTGTTCTGCTTACTCAGGGTTTTATGTGCTCTTCTTTTTTTAGTTTCACATAGTGAAAGCTGAGGTCATTTATTGGAAATTTTTCTCCTTTTATAATATAAATGTTTATTGATGTAAACTTCTCTTTTAAGACTACTTTAAGCTGTATAGTACAATTTTTATATGTTGTTTTATGTTTATTAAGTAAAAAAACTACTTTCTAACTCCTCTTTTAATTTATTCTCTATTTTGAAGAAGGTTACTTACCTTACAAATATTTCAGTTTTTTCAAGAGATGCTTCTGTTATCAATCTTTAATATAATTCCACTATGGTCAGAGAAAACACTTAGTATGACCTTGATCCTTACAGATTCATTTAGCCTTGTGTTATGGCTCACTATATGTTCAGTGAGCACATTAAAAAAAAATGCATTCTGCTGTTGCTAGATGGAGTGTTCTTTAAATGTCAATGAGGTTCATTTTATTGATAGTGTTGTTCAAATCTTTTATATTTTTATTTTTTCAGTCCATTTGTTCTATTAATTATTCAGAGAGAGATGTTGAAATTTCAAATTATAATTGTGGATATATTTATACATTCTTTCACTGCTATGAATTTATGTTTCATTCAGCTCTGCTGGCTTTTATCCCCTTTATTGGTGGTATGTTTGGTGTTGTGGTGACCAGATCCTGCCCTGGCTGTTGAGAAGGGCCTCATCTTTGCTCTGTGATTATCACAGCCCTGACAGGGGCCTAGTCTACTCCCCTGTTGCTGAGATAGGGGCTTCTAGACCCGTTTCTGAGCTGTGATTGAGGTGGGAATTCCCATAAAAAAGACTGGCAGTAACCCCAGGCAGGGCCACTACTCTCCTGCCAGCACCATCCAGTTCCCTGGCCCAGCGGCTCTGTTTCACTTTTTGCCTCTGAAATGGCTTCTAGGGAAGTGGAACTTACCCCTAAAATTCTATTGGTTCCCTAAGCTAACTCCTGATTGGTCCATTTGTAGTACTTCACTTGCATGGAGCTCATTCCTGATTGGTCCATTTGTAGTACTTCATTTGCATGGAGCTCATTCCTGATTGGTCCATTTCTACAAAGTTTGTTCTTAATTAGTCAACTTTTGTTATATCTTATTTGCATATGATGTTGCAAAGTGTAAACTGGCAACCTATAAAAGCCTGTGTAAACCTACAGATGGGGTCCAGAGCTTGGACTGTTAACTCCTCTGGGACCGCTGGTGTAATAAACCTGAGTTCTCCAACTCTCCGAGTGCTGCTTGGTCTCTCACCCGGATCCAGGTTGCTGTCACAACTGAGCTGTAACACCGAGCTGTAACACGTTTTTCTGCAACATGATTTGTTGTAGGCATGATTGGAGCACTTCCACTGGGAGAGGGGCCACTGGAAAAGGAGATGTTGAGTATTCCCCTTAGATGTCCACTGTGAAGTGCCTTCTGTGGTGTTATCTGTCACTCGTTATGTGGGCTTACAAAATACACTTTGTTGACATGGCCCTTATCCCCACCTCAACTATGGAATGTCCGCTCTGATGTCGCCTTGGTTCTCTTCCCGCAGAGCCACCAGTGCAGATCTGCTTACATCAGGCACTAGGACCCCTCATAGTGCTTGCACAACCACACACCTGGATCCACGATGTGCTACTGGTTCAGCCCAGATCCCAGCACTGTGTTTGTGTTAGGTAGGCAAGCCCCCTGTTGAGGCTAAACTCACCCCTGCTGTGCACCAGAGCTCTGCTCATTTGTCTCAGAAGTGCGGGTCCAAAAGGGCAACAGTGGAACAGATCTGCCACAGCTGCTTGGGGCTAGAATCAAATATCAGTCCTGAGATGTTGGAGGACCTCGTGTACGGATTCAGGTTTCAGAGAAGACGACTATGTCTGAACCCCACCTTTCTTCTCGCAAGAAATCAAGCCAATATTGATGTTGAGCAATGCCCTCTGGGCTGGTGAAGAAGGCTGCTATGGCTGGGCAGTGTTGTGTCCTTCCCCTCCACACGCTTGCCCTTTTGTGACAGGCTTCTTTCACTTGGCAAAATGTCTTCAAGGGTCATCTCCGTTGTAGCAGGTGTAAGAATTTTGTTCTTTTTAATGTTAAATAATATTCCATTGTAAGTATATGCCGCATTTGTTTATCCATTCATTTGGTGATGGATACTTGGGTTGCTTTCACATTTTGGCTATTGTGATAAGGCTGCTTTGAACATGGGTTTACAATTACCTGTTCCAGTCCCTGCTTTCAGTCCTTTGGGATATATCTTCAGAAGTGGAATTTCTGAATCATATGGTAATTCTATCTTTAATTTTTGAGGACACTCCACATTTTTTCCTATAAAGGCTGCACTATTTTACATTCCCACCAGCAGTGCGCAAGGATTATAATCTCTCCCCATCCTTGAAAACACATTACTATTATTATTTTATAATAGCCCTCTAAATGGGTCTAAAGTGTCTTCTCACTGTGGCTTGATTTGCATTTTTCTACTGATCAATAGTGTTGAACATCTTTTAATGTGATTATTTAGTTATGTGTGTATCTTTTTTGGAGAAATGTCTACCCACGTTCTTTGCCATTTTAAAATCAGGTTCTTGGTTTTTATGTTGTTGAGTTGTAGGCATTCCTTATATGCTTTGGATATTAATCCTTTATGAGGTGTATGGTTTGCAAATATTTTATCATATTTTGTCAGTGTCCTGTGGTGAAGAAATGTTTAAAATTTTGATATAGTCCAATTCATCATTTTTTTCTTTTATTGCCAAAGTAGTTTTTACTAAGACAAAAGAATTAAAAGGAAAATTATTTCATTCATATAAGGTTTATTAGACTCTTCTGTGTTCTGAAAAGTTCATCTAAGTATAGACTTTGAACACACTTTTATTTTAGTACAGGCACATTTTTATGGAAGCATTTAGCATGACTCAAAAAGTGCCTTGATTTATCTATAATTTTTCCTTCTTTGATGATGTTTAGCATAATGAAAAAGAAAACACTTAAAATTCCTTTGACAGCACACCTTTAGATTGTCGCTGTTCTGAAAAGGCAGGCACCTGTGAGTTTCAGGAGGCCTGCAATTTTCTAGCAATTTGACTGGGGGAGATTAATTTACTGAATTTTTTTCCCTTCATTTCCCTGATTAGAGTAAAAAACAAAATTGAATCAACAACTTATATTATTGACACTTCAATTTTAGGTGAGGCAGAAGATTCAACTCTTGCTCTTTTATTAAGTCTTATAGTATATTTTGTAGTTTTTTGTTGTTGTTGTTGTTAGGAATAGCAACAAAATGGGAAAACAGTTTGTGTTGTGATTGCATTAATTGGGAGAGTACTTAAAACTAATTATTCCTGCTGGTAAACTAATAAAACTCTAAATATCATGTCCCTCCTTATTTATAAAAAATTGCTCTTTTGGGAAATTGTTTTTAGAAAGCACTGATAGAAACAGACTATTTTGTTTATTAACATGTTATAGAGAAAATTATGTTTTTGCCTAGAGTATACTTAAGCATTTTTCTGAAATGCAATCTCACTTATTCTTTTTGATAAGTTTTGTTCTTTGCCCCAAATGTAAGCAACAATGCGTATGGAAATGTTCCTAGTATTCCCAGAAGATGCCTTGATCTCCAGGCAAAGCTATAGCATTGAAATAATACACGTTCAATTCTTATGAGTTAATATATTATTAGGCGAAGGATTGCAGGCATTAGGGTAATTGGCATGTACCATGTAACCGTCGGGAGTGAAATGTCAAGTGGACTTGTTTTCCTTCTACGTTAAGATTTATGGATCAGAGGAGTTAGATTAGGAACAGGGAGCCAACGTAGCTTGTAACCTTTTCTTTCATTTCTGTGTGTCTACTCCTGTTTCATATTTTTCTCTTCCTTTTTAAGGCACTTGCACATGTAATACATTTATAATATAAGCTGACTTTTTATGGTTCCTTTCAGGAGATATATTCTGGACTTTGAGAATTAGGTTTCATGAGAAAATTGGCCTACTGCCATATGGTCTGAATCAGGAATGTTTGACTGAGTTCCATAGCAGGAGCAAACAATTCACCAATTACATTATATTCCTATTTAATTCCTAGAGGTTTTGTTTGTTTGTTTGTTTTAGTCAAGTCTCTGTCTTGAAAATGACCTCCAGTAAATGAAAATTCCTAAAATTATATAAGAATATTTATTTGAATTCTACAAATCTTATATTTCACTCCTAGACCAATCATTTTATGTAGCCATGATTAGCATTGAAATAGGTACTTAGATGTGAAAAAAATCAAGCTCGTTTTATTTTAAATACTTATTTCATCTGATAATATCAATCTAAAATGGATATTTGCTATTGTTAAGACAAAAGGATAGGAGAGTGTAGTCCCAAGATGAAGAAGAATGCTGTCTTTTTTTCCATTTAACACCTATGAAGAAAAAAATAATCACTCTCACCCCCACCACATACATATAGAAAGTGTCAATATTCAAAAATTACAGGTAAAAAATTGCAGTTACTTAACACTGGTTATAAGCATGTTAATATTAAATGGGTTTCCATAATGAAATATTATTAATAGAACATTAAATACTTAAGACATGTTCATATTGAATATGCAAGAAACACATTTTGAAAAGGCAGTGAAAACTGTCGAGATTTTTTGAAAAATTAAATATCATTTAAGTTGAAGTTGTAAATCATCTAATATTAACAGAATTTAGGAAAGTTGGAAGTTGTAGCTTTTTGAATTATTAAATATATTGTTTGATATTATTCCATTCAACCTAATAATTGAAAACACATACCTGTGTTCCACGTACTGTTGTAAGTGCTTAAAATGTGTACATAATTTGTTTTTATTACATTCCCATGATGGAGAAGCTACTTTTATTCCCGTTTTACAGAAGCACACAGCACTTCAATAGTTTGCTCAGGAGGAACCAGACATATTGGTGGTATAAGCTGTGTACCACACAGCACTAGGGCCAACATTCACATGGATGGAATGGGCCCAAGATTCAAAGTCCATGCTCTTAGCAAGTCCATTATACTGCCTCTTATAATGGCTTATTAATAACTGGAAATCAAAGCAATGACTACGTACTGTATATCGCTTCAAAAAAATGTTACGGGGCAAATCTCCAAAATGTATCTAATACCTCAAAAGTTTTCTAACATAAAACAAATCATTTTCACCTCCCATGTGCGTGACACTGAAGTCAGTTACTCTGTGGCATGCACAATTTATGACTATAAATCATGGAGATTAGCTTTACATGTATGTCATAGAATTTCCACAATTTATAACTTGTACACAACTTTCAGGTATAACTTAGAGTATCAGATGTTATTGAAAATATTTTTCATGGAAATGTATTCATTTTATGTTCTACATACAATATATGAGACATTCGTTTTTTTTTTTTTTTTCTTGTTGTTATTTAGAAGAAGCTTATGATTTACCATTCCACAAAGGCTTCCCATATAAAGGAAAAGACCCACCTCTGAAATTAAATTATCCTGTTATAAATGTAGGCATTGTATTCTTTAGGTAAAAGTATATGACTAAAGGAATCAACATTTCCTGTTCAAATTTAGGTGGCTCATATTCTGTATTCATACATTCTTACCAAAGCATCCTTATTAATTATTAAATAATGTGCTTCTATCAGCTTGCTTTCAGAACTGTCCTCATGTAAGCCTTCAGCTCTAGAACCATATGACATTTAGGTCAAACATTCTATGACAGGCTGGCTTGATTCTGATGACAGGTATATTTCTATTCCTCTGGGTTTAAGTGTCTTTTTGCACCTTCCTTGATTTTTTGGGCCCAAGGTGTGGCAAATAATGCAAACTGAGGCTTATTGAGTGAATAGTTTAATTCTGAACTTCTGACTCCTCATTTATGAAAGGTAATCCCATTTACTTCACAGAGTTTCTGCAAGAATTGGTTGATACAACATGTTCAAAATAGGAACTGTACATAAGACAATGCTGCATTAGTTTTCTATAGCTGCTCTAACAAATTACCATAGATGCAATGGTTTAAAGAAACACAATTTAATTCTCTTATAGTTCTGGAGGGCAGAAGCCCAAAATCAGTAAAGTTGCCAATAGGGTTGGTTCCTTTTGGAGGCTCCAGAGTACAACCTATTTCCTTGCCTTTTTTTGCTTCTGGAGGCCACCTGTGTTCCTGGCGTGTGACTCCCGCCTTGTGTCACTCCCATCATTGGCGACCATTCTCCCATCTCTTACTTTGTCTCTGTAGTCAAATTTCCACCTGCTTTCCTCGTATAAGGGCACTAGTGATTACATTCAGGAGCAATGCAAGTAAGCCTCGACAATATCCTCATCTTAGCATCCTTAACTTAAACACGCCACAAAGACTCCTTTGCCACATAAGTAACATTCACGGTGAGGAGATTTAGGATGCGAATAGCTTTTGTGCTGTTTTCAGCCTGCTGTGAACAGTCTTTTCAAATCCTCTTTTTTCCTTGCAAGTGCAAACGGAGCTGGGTTGACTCTGGAGTGACACAAAGAAGCCCCATCTCTGAGAATGTCCCAGAATATTCCAACACACTACCTTTAAGAAAACCATTAAGAATCATATATAAGATGCCCTAGACGTGATCTGTTTTGCATTTCACCAGTTAGGAATACCTACTCTCCAAAAAATCTATATTCAGGTCTTTAGTTTTTACTCAACACACTTTTCCAAGGAGTTATTTGATGTCACTATCAGAAGACATATGAAGGGCAGAAAAGCCATGGAAGATTACCTACATTTTACCATCCAAACCAGGATACTTTAAGAGTAAAAGAAGAGGCATAAATACTTATCACAGGATAACAAACTTAAACCAGCATCGTGGTGGATAAATTAGAGTATCTAGCCTCCTTATCCAAAGGCTTTAATCACTGTTAAGTCCCTGCATTTGTGGCAGGAAGGAATGTGTTTAGGAAAAATCACTTTGCTCTGTCGTTCTTTGGCATATTTGGCAAAGAATTATTGCATAGGATTCTGAAAGCACTAACTATAAATGAAAAATAAATTAATTGAACATCCTTAAGTTTAAAACCTTTTGCTCTTCAAAAGGCACTGTTAAGAAAAAAGAAGACAAACCACAGGCTGGGAGAAAATATTCACAATACATATATCTGAAAAAAGGCTGGTAGCCTTAATATTTCAACAACTCCTGCAACTTAATAATAGGACAAACAACCCAATTTAAAAAATGTACACGGAATTTTAATAGACACATCACAAGAGAAGATATACAAAGGATTAATACACACATGAGAAGATGCCCAATGTCACTAGTCACTGGAGAAATAAAATTACAACAACGAGATATCACTACACACCCATCAGAATGTTTACAATTAGTAACGTTAACAATAGTAAGATTTATCAAGGATGCGTAGCAACTTGAACATTCATACACCATTGAAGGAAATATAAAATCGGATAACGGTTTGCCAGTTTCTTCTCAAGTTAAATACACTGATACAATATAACTCAGAATTTCCACTCTTTGGTATTTTCACAAGAAAATTTAAAACAAATATTCATGCAAACATTTGCACGCAAGTGTGTTCTTTTTTTCATTTTTTTATTGAATTATAGTCAGTTTACAATGTTGTGTTAATTTCTACTGTACTGCATGATTCTTCAGTCATACATGAAAATATATGTATTCATTTTCATATTCTTTTTCACCTTGAGCTACTACAAGATATTGAATATATTACCCTGCGCTGTACAGTATAAACTTGTTTATCTATTTTATATATAACAGTCAGTATCTGCAAATCTCAAACTCCCAGTTTATCCCTTCCCACCCCTTTCCCTGCTGGCAACCACAAGTCTGTATTCTATGTCTGTGAGTCTGTTTCTGTTTTATACATAAGTTCATTAGTCTTTTTTTTTTTTTTTAAATTCCACATATGCGTGATACCATATGGTATTTTTCTTTCTCTTTCTGGCTTACTTCACTTAGAATGACATTTTCCAGGGCCATCCAAGTTGCTGCAAATGGCATTATTTCATTCTTTTTTTATGGTTGAGTAGTATTCCATTGTACAAATATACCACAACCTCTTTATCCAGTCATCTGTCGATGGACATTTAGGTTGTTTCCATGTCTTGGCTATTGTGAATGATGCTGCACATAGGGGTTTTTGACGGCTTTGTTTTTAATTATGTCAAATCAGGAATATTCATAATGCTCATCACTAGGTGATGGGATAAACACAGTATCATTTATTTTCCCAGTGGAATACTCTTCAGATATAAGAGCAAATGAACTACTGATACTTGCCATAGCACAAATGAACCGTAAAAGCATACTGAGGGAAAAAAAAATAACCAAACAAAGAAAACAATGTACGTATAGTAAGATTGTGTGATGCTATGTGTTTGAAACTTGGCAAAGAACAATCCAATCTCTAGTAGTGGAAAACACTGTGGTGGTTGCTTGAGGTTGAGGGTAGAGGGCATAAGGGAAGAGAGGAAAGAGGCATGAGGGAACTTTTGGGGTGATTAAATTGTCCTATTTTGGGACCTTGCTCGTGATTACAAGATTGTATAACAAATTCATCAAAATTATTGAAATATTCACATAAAATAGAGGCAATTTATTGTATATATTATATGTCAATAAAGTTTATTTCAAAACATATTTTCAACTATTTTGTTACCAAAATTATACATATTCATTGTTATTTGGGAAAATTTAGAAAATACAAAAAGGTAAAGAGAGTGTGAGAGAGAAATAACCTATTCTTCAGAATAAACACAGAGACGCAATCTCACAGCAAAAAAATACTACGCCTGGGCACACATTCTGTCTTTCCTTTAATCTTCACTCCCCATTTTTTGGTTCCTGAACTGTGTTAAGGTCCAGCACAAGCTTCCTAGGGTCACAGGCTTTCCTGGCTGTTCCTATAAATGTCATGTTTTCCTTTAGGGAAATAACAGCAAGATCTGCTTTCCAGGCTTAATCTGAGTTTCACTCCCTCGTTGGTGAAATATACGAGTTATATACGAGCTATTCAGCTCATATAACTCAATTTAAATACATTTAGATTTGCTATCAGATCAACTCTTCTACGATTCCGTGTTCCATCTCCTGACCTTGCTCTCTGCTTGTAGACTTGCTTCTGTCTTGTCTACGTGGTTTTAATTTTTGCTCTTGTCTCTCAGCATCAGTTCTTGAGTTTCGTCATCACTCAGCTCCTTCTATTTGTTGCAGACACTTAAAAAACCACACTAAAAGCTTTCTTCTGACACGTGGGTAATTCCTAGCCTAGTATTCTATTTTTGAAGTAGAGTTTGATCCAAGTACCATATCCTTTTTATCCTTAGGGAATTTCCTTTGGATTGCCGTTCTAGACTTTGAACACCTCTTCCTCCCTTCAGGCATCACTTTAGTTTTTCCTTCCATCACTAGCCTCCAACTACTGGAATCAGGGAACTCTGCTGGAAGTAATCCTTCAGGTCCTTCACGTTCCTTGGTGCCTGGCACTACATCTCAAACTTGATCCAACGACACCATTGCCAAGTACTGTTATCTGTCATCACGTTTACACCTTTAATTGCTTACTTAGTCCTGAACTCTAATTTCACTGAGAACTCTGTGGCTTTCTTTGTGGAATGAGAACAAACCTTTTGCTGAGAAGTGTTTCTGCCGTGTGACCTCATCGCTCATTCTTCTTACCTCTGAGTTTCATGGAACAAGGCGGCAGGCACCTCACACTACATTTTGGATGCTTTAGAGCTAATTGAAAGCAAAATTGCTCTAGTTCAGTGTATTCCTTATAAAGCCTATGCTCCAACCTTCTCTTCACTAACAGTTAATTCAAAAGGAAATAATGATCTTTTACTAAAACTAAATGAAACAGAATAGCGACGCATGAGATTTCAAAACCACTGCTTCAAGGTCAGATCAAAGTTTTACCTGCTGAAAGTTGATTTTTAAAACTAAACATTTTGTAATACTCTAAACATTTTAAGTCTATATGTACAGAGTAGCTTTTAAGCAGCGATTCACAGAAGTTTTTCAGTGGCACTATAAAAGAGCAGAATAAATGTGAGCAACCCATAGTATGTCTATTTGGGTTTGTATTTTAAGTTGTATGATGGAAATCGATTAGATCAGATAGAAGGAGATTAGCACCTGAATCTTTGTCTCTGTTCAGAAGGCTTAGTTTTTTTCTTTGTTCAAAGAAAAAAGGAAGAAAAAAAAATACTTGCAAAGAACTTTTGTTTCATTTTGCCTGAGTATTTTTGTTTGGATCTAAATACATACTGTTAATATGTGTAAAAACATCTGTAAACAAAAAAGTGCTATAAAATGCCATCTATTTTATTATATTTATTATGGAATTTTTGATATTTTGGATCAGAATTAGGTGAGAATAGATTTATTCATAATCTAAAATGTCAACAAAAAGTAAAATTTCACACAAAGAATTAGAAAGCAATTAGATTAGCGATATCAAAACTGATGTTGTCTGTGGACTTTTGAATGATGGCCATTCTGACTGGTGTGAGGTGATACCTCATTGTAGGTGATAATTGGTGATATTGAGCAGTTTTTCATGTGCCTATTGCCATTTGTATGTCTTCATTGGAGAATTTCTTGTTTAGGTCTTTTGCCCAATTTTGGATTGGGTTGTTTGTTTTTCCTTTATTAAGTTGTATGAGCTGTTTATATATTCTGGAGATTAAGCCCTTGTCAGTCTCATCTTTTGCAAATATTTTCTCCCATTCTGTAGGTTGTCTTTTTGTTTTGCTTATGGTTTCCTTTGCTGTGAAACACTTATAAGTTTAGTTCGGTCCCATTTGTTAATTTTTGCTTTTATTTCTATTGTCTGGGTAGACTGCCTTAGAACATTGCTGAAATTTATGTCGGATAATGCTTTGCCTATGTTTTCTTCTAAGAGGTTTATATTGTCTTGTCTTATATTTAAGTCCTTAAGCCATTTGAGTTTACTTTTGTGTATGGTGTGAGGGAGCATTCTAATTTCATTGATTTACATGCATCTGTCCAGTTTTCCCAACACCATTTGCTGAAGAGACTATCTTTACTCCACTGTATGTTCTTGCCTCCTTTGTCAAAGTTTAATTGACAAAAAGTTTGTGGATTTCTGGGCTCTCTGTTCTGTTCCATTGATCCATATGTCTGTTTTTGTATCAATATCATGGATGTCTAGCTCTGTAGTATTGTCTGAAGTCTGAGAGGGTTATTCTTCGAGCTTAATTCTTTTTCTTCAATAATGCTTTGGTAATTCGGGGTCTTTTGTGATTCCATATAAATTTTAGGATTATTTGTTCTAGTCCTCTGACAAATGTCCTGGTAACTTGATAGGGATAACATTAAATCCGTAGATTGCTTCGGGCAGTATGGCCATTTTAACAATATTAATTCTTCCAATCCAAGAACATGTGATATCTTTCCATTTCTTTAAGTCATCTTTAATTTCCTTAGTGAATGTTTTGTACTGGAGAGGCTCTGGAGAAAAGGGAACCCTCCTACACTATCGGTGGGAATGTAGTTTGGTGAACCTGTTATGGAAATCAGTATGGAGATTCCTCAAAAAACTTAAAATAGACTTACCATATGATCCAGCAATCCCACTCCTGGATATATATCCAGAGGGAACCTTAATTCAAAAAGATACTTGCACCCCAATGTTCATAGCAGCACTATTTACAATAACCAAGACATGGAAACAACCTAAGTGTCCGTTGACAGACGACTGGGTAAAGAAGTTGTGGTATGTTTGTACAATGGAATACTACTCAGCCATAAAAAAGAATAAATAATGCCATTTGCAGCAACATGGATGACCTGGAGAATGTCATTCTAAGTGAAGTAAGCCAGAAAGAGAAAGAAAAATACCATATGATACCACTTATATGTGGAATCTAAAAAAAAAAAAAAAAAGACAAACTTATTTACAAAACATAAACAAACTTAGACATAAAAAACAAACTATGGTTACCAGGCAGGGAAGTGGGTGGGAAGGGATAAATCGGGAGTTTGAGATTTGCAGATACTGACTGTTATATATAAAACAGATAAACAACAAGTACATACTGTATAGCACAGGGAACCATATTCAATATCTTGTAGTAACTTATGGTGAAACAGAATATGCAAATGAATATAGATATGTTCCTATATGACTGAACTATTGTGCTGTATACCAGAAATTGACACATTGTAAACTGATTATATTTCAACAAAAGAAATCTGATACTGGGTAAAACTTCCAACTCAGCACTGCCAAAGTTAGGAATTCATCATATATAAAATGGAACATGTATAGATGTATACCAATGTATGTGGCTGTTTCTTAAAATTGTTTTTATAATAGCAAAGATGGAAACAATCAAATGTCATTTTTAAATTGGGGTAACTTATTGTAATATAGTCATATTGTCTAATAACAACACCTTTTAAAGAGAATGAAGTAGAGTTAGAAAAATGGCCACAATAAACTTAGGTAAAAAAGTGTGGTATAACCCAAAATAAGCATGTTCCCATGCATCTATGCCCGTGATAGACAGGTACGTATTCATGCTCTCAATCACACACACACATAGAAAAATTTGCGATACCAGCTGTTAGCTCTGGAGAATGGAAATGTGGGAAGTATTTCACTTTCATCATTTACAATTAGATGTTTGGATTTTACAATGTGAAATTTTATACATTCTGTGATAAAGTATTAAATCAACCAATTAAACATTAGATGCCACTCTTAAGTACCTAAATTATGGTGTATTTAATAATAAACAAACATGCAAAGGAGGGTCAGACGATTTAAGTTAGTACTCTAAAGGCTGATGCATTGGACATAATGACTGGCTTCAGTGGTCTCTTTTCACTCTCCTGCCAAATCTCCACTTGAATGTGACCTTCCAGGCATCCAAAATACTTTAAGTACTGAAACAAATCATATAATTGTGTGTTTTTTTTCTTTTGCTTCTCTGGTGTACTATCTCAAGAATTGCTTTTCCTTGTCTTTACCTATGTAACAACTAATAGTCTTTCAAGACTGTGCCTGAATATCAACCTATCAAGAAAAAACTTACCACGTCTATCCTAGAATCCTGATTCACAGCCCTGTACTAACCTGCCATGCATCCATCACAGTACTCCTGCACTTTCATTTTGCGTGTAGTCATTTTTACTGCAACTATATTGTTGAGAGAAGGAATTATATATATTAATTCTGTATTGCAATATCAATCTCAGGAAGTATTTTTAAAAGAATTGAATGAAAATTTATCAATGTTTTGAATTTTTAATTTGTTTCCTTTACCAGTAACAAGGAAGCATGAGTTAACTTTGATTTTCAAAATAAATTATTCTCTGAAATGTACACTTTTGAAAGATCTTGTTAATAAAAGTGTAGCAGAGGAATGCTGGGAAGTTCATACAGGAACATGGTTTAAAGGACCTGAGTATTTATCTTGTTGATTCAAATAGCTTCTGTGAAATGGAAATAATAAAAAACCATCTTTTAGAATTCTTGTGTGGATGAAGTAAAGTGTTGAATATAGAAGCTCTGTGTAAATTATTATGAGATAAAATATTACTATGTGTAATAATAGTAATATGAAGACAGAAGAACTTAGTTATTTCTTAAGGCAATTTGGGCAAAGTACAAATATATTTATTATTTAATGTAAACTTGTTCCTTTTGGCCTGAATTCTATATTTGACAGTTATTTTTCCATTTCTAAAATTTAATTCTCTAAATTGACATTATTATATTACCAGATACGGAAACAGAATTGCACAGGAAATTGGCAGTCATTGTTTGAGAAATGAAGGCTAATTACTATACGCCATACTTTCAGCACAATTTTGAAAATTCTGACAAAACAAATTAGGAGGTTTTCTCATCACCACAGCAGCAATTTTCAAGTTTGTTTTGCTTTTCTGAAAATATAACCAGTCAAGCATGGTTAATTTAACTTGAGCAGAGTGAGAAATTGACTTTTTTTTTTTTTAGTGACACAATTAGGCTTTTAAAAAATCAAGTTAAATAATGATAAGCAGTGTTTAATTTGTTTACAAACCTTTAGGAACTTTATTTTGAGTCATAGCAAACAAGGAGTTGATTATAAACTAAGGAAAAGGATTGGGTTGGTGGGATCTCTTCTTACTTTTGGTTGGTATCATTTATTTGAAATCAAAGATGGCTGGTAAAAATTAGTAACATCCTGTGCATGTATTATGATCTCAATAAATGCTTGCTGATTTTTCCATATCTATTAAAGTGATGTATATAAGATGGTTCATTCAACTAATTTAAAATGAAGTGCTTTTTTTTTTTAAAAAAAAAAAAGAGAAATCTATACTCTTTAAACAAAAATTAGGGATATGTGACAGGATCTTTGAAATCAGAGTGTTCAAAAATACATTACTAACTTAATAAGCAACTATAAGCAAATAGCAAAGATTGAACATGAGATGATATTATTTGAGCTCAAAAATCACTTTTCCCTGAAAATGTGCATGTATGTCCTGGCACTTCAGTCTTAAATGATGTGAGAAAAAAGTAAAACATTGAGCATATTTCTGATAGCATGATTGTTTACCTTTTATACATTCACCAAGATTCTTTTGATTTTTCAAGTTATGTGTTCCTATTAAAGTTTTAAAGAGTTTCTTGACACTAAGACCTTCCCCCCTTTCTGCCTGGAATTTTCTTCTTTCAGCTGTTCACGTGATTGGCTCTTTCTCTTTCTGCAGTTTTTGGTTCATATGTCCTCTCCCTTAGAGGTCTTTCCTGATTACCCTATCCCGAATGCCTCTCCTACCTGACCCCAGGTAAAATCTCACCTTCATCACGTGTTTAATTTCCTCATCACACTTACCGTGACCTGTCATACCATTAGGGCAGGGGCCAGAAATTAACAAAGAATACTAGAATGAATGGATGGACATATTTATAAATGTGATAACTTATAATTGTCATCTGTGAGTATATATACCCTCCTATCTTCTTGAAAAAGCAAATTAAACATTAATGATATTTACTGAGTGCCTTCCGTGAGTCTGAATTAGGGAAGTATGAGAAATTTCAAAAAATATTTTTTACCTTTTATGTCCTGGGTATGAAGGTACTTGTGAGACACAGGAAATTACAGCAAACAACAGAAAACAGCAGAAAACTTCACTGTAATTTAAGAGGGAGTTCAGGGCAAGGGAATTCAGTGAGGACTGGTGCAATCACTGAAGGCTTCACAGAGAAGTCAACACTGGAAATCATGAATGGACTTCATCTTCTTTCATATGAACACTCAAATTTGGAAAGAATTAGGAATCTCACTCTATTAAAATATATATAGCGTAGAGAACAGTAAATTTTCAGGTTTCACTAATTCATTTGTTAGCTCTAACTATGCACCATGAAGAATTTCCAGATGCTAATGGTATATGTTATGCATTCTTTTAATTTCCCTGGGGAAATGAGTGTATTACAATTTGTTTTTCATTTGTTCTGACAAAATCTCTTCCCATGGCTTATAATAGTGCCTTGGCTCCAAATGTCCTTATATCTACTGGCACCCCTTCGTAGATAGTAAATGCTTAAGGTTAAGACTATATGTCTATAATAGAACCTTTCTTTAACGGCCCACTTTCTGCCTTAGTATTTTATCAGGAAGAAAATAAAAGCAACCCGTGTATTCTTTCCATTTTCTCTCCTCCATATAGACACTGAATAATTCTGATTTGAGCTGAAACTCATCTTGGCTTTCTTATATGTAATAAGGAAAAGTTCTGTACTGTTTTTTCTGCTAACAGTCACAAATATGAGAATCAGAGGTGACCGTGTCAGAAACATGTCTCAAAATTGAAATTGGCTCAAAAGGTAACATAATGGCTTACAGAAAACAGAAATCATAGTTTATTATCAAATTGTATTGTCTTTACTAATAGATACTATGAATGCCAGTACAAAGGAAATATAGTCATATTGGTTATATGCATTCATTTGCAAATGTAATTAAGGAATTGGATTTTATTTGAATAAATTCCTCTCAAGTCAAAAGAAATTTTCACTCAAAAAAAATCTCATCTGAAAACTTCTAAATATCTTTCAAACAATGAACATTTACCAAAAGAAGAAAGAAAATTCCAGTATGGGTCCTTTGTGGATTCTGAAGTTATTTGAACAAAACAAGACTAGGCTTTATTTCAAGTTCTGTACAGTATATATCACTTGAGAAATGCCAGCTGAATGATTATGGATGGGAAATATTTTTACAGTCATTTTGAAAAGTAAAGGCATATCTAAAATTAAAAAGAAATAAATGATCTGGCATTTTCTTCAGGTTATACCCTTTGTCAAACAGTTTTTCTTATACCAACCTGGGTTTTCTGTATCATGTGTGTGAAATAGCCATGCTGAAAAATGTCACTTGGAACAAAAGATTCCATTCAGGTCATTTCGCCTTTATATCTTTTCAAAAGCAGAGAAGACATTTTATTTTTTAATGAAATTGGCATTTATGATAAGTTGATATTGAAAACTAGTGAAAAATAGCAAAAACAATCTATTTTGCCCCTAAAATCTTTGTTTTTGTTGTAAAACTTATTTAGGGGCTACTTGTTTCCCATGCAAAGTATCTGATAGCCTATTGCACTTTTCAGTTTTCTTTCAGTTGCCTGTGACAGACGCAGCTGGGGGAAATGGGGCAGTGCTTTTTTGTTTTATTTGATTTCTGCTTAGTTAACGAAGCTATAGAAAAACCATGGCTGTAGCTGTGCCTGGGAGGTGAATGGGAAGAGGATGTAGAAAACACCAGGATACTCTCCAGTTTCTTATCCTGCACTCTTACTTGAAACATTCATTTTTTTTCCCCTTTGTAAACTAGCATCTAAAGCTCCAGACTCACATCTCTTAGTTTGGCCCTCAGCAGATACAGAGTTGCTTTCCTTGATCTCAAGATAAAAAAAATCTCAGGGAAATGTTGCTTTACCCAGCATTTATTGGGGTCCAGCCTTAGACGATCACAAATTCCTGCACATAGTCAGGTCTCCTTCCCTTGCCAGCCATCCAAGGAGGGTGGTGATTCTACTCTCATCATTCAACGAAAGAGAAGAACACTGCGACTAAGGGATTTTTGGTCCTTTGCTTATTTAAATTACCTATATTAAATGTGCATGCATTTCTTTTCATTAACTACCTCATATGTTGTCACATGTTCTCAGTTTCAAAAAATAGTACTTAAAAGCTCTGTATGTGTTTGGCCATTTGATTTTTCAAGTGAAAATGTGATGATCTACCTTTATTAGAACACCGAGAACTTGGAGATGGCCTAACGCTAAAGCCGTGAGCGGGTGACTGTGAACTCCAATCTCACATCTTAAACTCCAGGCTGGGAAGTAGCCTGACTCACAGAGTATTTGTGCACTCCTGGGCTGTCCACTCTCAGAAGAGCTGCTTGTCACATCAGGGAATATTCTGAAACTGTCCAGATCATAAATATCAACTGAAAAACTTAATAAAATACAGCTTCACTGACTCTAACTCACATCTACTGAAAAAAAAATCTGTGTCCTTACAATTAGGCAAGTCTGGAAAACACTGTGGAATAAATGCAGGTGTCAAAGGTGAGCTAGTAGATTACCTTGTCACTTACACCCTTAATGGGGAAATCTTGCTTATTGGCAAGAATACAGCAGGATTGAAGTAGATAGCATGGGTGGTATTAAAATTTTGGATATAATAGTCCTTTAAAACTTTGAAAAATGCTTAGCTGAATTAGATAAAGGGTTAGAGAAATCCTTAGAGTCCAAGAAACACTGAAGTGAAGTCACTGGCCCAGAGAGGAAAGCTAACATCAAGCATGTGAGCCACCTGAGGTCACATACTAAGACTGTGGGCTTTGGTTTAACAGCCTAACAGAGTGACAAGAGGCACCCTGCGCCCACTCGAGGTGGATTTTCTGGTCTCAGACTGCATAAATGTGGGCTTCCAAAGAGCTATGTATGCAGCTTCAGGAGAAGTGGTAAATTTAGAGAAAGGAAAATAAAACACACCACAAAGAGAGATAGCAAGGCGACATGCAAATCTCAGCCTTGGCACTCAATAAGATGATAAAAACCATCCCATGAGAATGTTTAATCCTAAACTGGCCCTTATGCAGACTGGAGACCTGGAGGAATCAGAGGAAAAAAGAAGAAACTGGAATGAGATACACAAATAATTGAGATAGTGGAATTATTTGCATAGAGCACATAATCATATATTTATGTAAACAAAAAGCAAACTGAGAGTATGTGTAAAACAGCAAGGGGCATAATAATTAACCAGGCAAAACATTAAAACAAACACAAATATAGACTTACAGAAATGGAAATTACAAGGTGATAAAAATGAGGGTGATAATAGAGTTCCAAAATTGATTGTGGTGATTGTGCATAACTCTATAGATATATTTAAAGACACCGAATTGTATACTTTAAATGGGTGAATTGTAAAATGTATGGATTATATCTTAATAAAACTGTTGTGTTTCCTTTTGCAGTTTTGTAGAATGTATTCCTCGTTTGCCTAATGTGGCAATCTGTTTCCCAGAAGAAATGCCTTGAACTGGGAGGGGGAGAGAGAGAAAGAAAGAAAGAGATGGGGAGAGAGAACAGAAAACATTAATACATTTGAGAGGAATTAGATTGATTTGGGATTGGATTTTTACTACCACTATATATGTGAATTTTAAATTAGGAAGGAAAATGCTGAATAGAATATACTTAGTCTTTCTGGAAGACCAACATACTAGACCAAATGTGGAACATTGAATTCGTTTTTGGAAAATCCAAAATTCTTCCGGAAGCAGGCTTTGTTATCAAGACTTAAAATATAAATTATGGTGAGCACGTGTATCTGCCAGCATGAGGAACAAACTGGATTCAGGATTCAGAATGTAGATAACTTATATATTGATTATATATTTGGACTGATTTGCTCAGAAGATGATTCTGTGTCGCAGAGTTAGTATGACTTTTTTTTTAAAAAACTTCTTTTTCAACTTTTATAAAAATTTGAAGTATAACTTCCATTCAAGGAAATGCATAAATATTAAGTTCATAGTTTGATGGATTTTGACACTTGCATGAATCTGACACATTAAAAGATAGAGGTGATTTCCATCACGCCAGAAAGATCTCTTGTGCTTCCTCTTAGTCATTATCACTCTCAACCAGAGACATTCACTGTTCTAAAATCTTTTACCTGAAATAAGATTTTACTATCCCATTTTTGTCTTTGTAGAAGAATTTCATGTAAATGGGATAAGAGAGAATACACTTCTTTGTGTAAGGCTTCTTTCACTCATCATAATGTTTTTGAGATTCATCATGTTGTTGGATAAATGATGACTACATTAAAGAGAAACTTCTAAACTGATTTCCAAATTCATCTCACCATTTGGAGGCTCCCCAGCAACACGTGAGAGTTTCAGCTGCTCCACACACTTGCCGTAACTTAGGGTTATTCGTCTTTAATTTTAACCATTCTAGTTAAGTGGATGAGAGCATCGTCACATTGTGGCTTTAATTTGCATTTCACTGATGACTAGTGACGTTGAACACCTTTTCATGGGCTTACTGGTCACTAGTACGTGAACCTTGGCGAGATGCCCATTTTTTTTTTAATTTGGGCTGTTCTTTTTTTAAATTATGCAGTTGTAGAAGTTGTTTATATGATCTTGATTAGAGTTCTTTGTAAGTTATATTCAGTGCATATTTTGCCCAGTCTGTGGTTTGTATATTCATATTTTTAGCAATGTGAACAAAACGTTTAAATTTTGATAACATTCCTTTTTTGTTTAGTGCTTTTCTGTCCTGTTTGTGAAACTTTTTGTCCACCCCAATGGAAAAAAAAAAAGCTTTACAATGTAAGGTTTTGCATCCAGATCTCAAATTAATTTTTGTGTGTGTGGTGTGAGGTATGGGCTAAGGTTCTTTTTTTTTCCTGTGTAGTCATTCCAATCATTCCAGCACAATTTATTGGAAAGCATTTCCTTTTCCCCCTTTTACTGCTTTGATATCTTTTGAAAATGAATGTATTGCATGTGTGTTAATCTTTTTAAATGTTTTATTCTGTTAAACTGAACTATTTATCTATTTTTATGCCTGCAATCATACTGTATTTTCTTGATTAATGTAGCACCATAGTAAGTCTTGAAATGAAATAGTGTATGACCTCCATTTTTTTCTCTTTAAAATTGTTTTAGCTGTTGTAAGCCCTTTGCTTTTCCATATCAAAAATTACTTGTTTATATGAATTATACATACAAAGAGTATTTTACATATATAGAGAGAGACACAGAGAAAGAGAGAGAGAGAGAGACTGAACACTGAAACAATATTATTGTAATCTAGTGGCATGGCATATTTTTCTATTGGTATTTTGTGATTTCTCTCTTTATTTCTTGATCAGCGTAGCTAGTGTTTTGTCAGTCTAGATTGCAATGGTTTTCCTCAATTTTTAATCCATTTTTATTTGATTAATTTTCACAATTACCTCTTTTCTTTCCTTCATGCTTCCTTTAGTTTTTTTTTTTTTAATTTGCTCTTTTTCTCCCCTAGTATCTTAAGGTAGAAATTTATATCATTGATATTAAATCATTATTTTTTTCTAAAAAAAGCATTGTATTCATTTTCTAGGGCTGCCATCAAAATGTGTTATGAACTGGGTGGCTTGAGCAACAGAGATTTCTTGGTCTCACATTTTTGCTCCTGGAGTCTAGAAGTCTGAGATCAAGGTGTTGGCAGAATTGGTTCTTTCCGAGAGCTGTGAGGTAAAGCTTGTTCCGGATTTCTCTTTCAGCTTCTGGTGATTTGCTGGCAATCTTTTTCTTGCACGTACAGCATCCTAGTCTCTGCCTTGACAGTCATGTGGCTTTCTTCCCGTGGGCCTGCTTGTGTCCAACATTCCACTTTTTATAAGGGCACGAGTTACATTTGATTGGAGGGTCACCCTGATCCACTAGGATCTTAACTAATTCCATCTGCAAAGACTCTTATTTCTAAGTAAGGTCACATTCTGAGTCCTGTACTTCAGGACTTTCAACACGTGAATTTGGAGGCACACAATTCGACCTATAGCAACACGAGGCTACAGATTCCCTTCTGAGCACTGCATCTGAAAGATTTTGGCATATTGTATGTTCACTGTCACTCAGTTTGAGGTATTTGTATTATTTCTTCAATTACACATGGATTTGAAAATATTTGATGTTTCATTCTGAGATAGAGTTTTCCTAGGTATATTTTTTTCATTGATTTCTAATTTATTCCTGTTCATCAGAGAACATTGATATGTGATTTATTTTTAATGGCTTTATTGAGGTTGAATTAGCGAATGAAAGAGTACACATATTGGAAGTGTACAATTTGATATATTTTAAATATGTACACATCTATAAACTTAACTAAAACCAAGATAATGAACATATCCATCAGTCTCTGAAGTGGTTCTTTTGTGATTTCTTCTTCTCCAATTACGAGGTAAACAGTGATTTTTTTTCTGTAGCTGTAAATTAGTTTGCATTTTCTATATTTTTATATGAATCATAGCTCATAAGCTATATAACATACAGAATGCACTATTTTTCCTCTGGCTTTGCTCACTCACCACAGTTATTTTGTTATTCATCAATACTGAAAGTATGAGCAATAGTTGATTTTTTATTATCAACTAATTTATCTATTCACCTGCTGATATACATTCAGATTGTTTCTGGTTTTGTGTTATTACAAATCAAGCTGCTGTAAAAATCTGTATGCAGATCTTCGTATGGGCACATGCTTTCTTTGGTCTTGGATAAATGTCTTCAGTTAGAATGGCTGGAACATATGGTATGTGATTATAATACGGCAGGTCTGTGTTTAAGCTGACAAGAGGTCGCCAAACTCTTTTTCAAAGTGGTTGTGCAATTGACACGGCAACCAGTGGTGTGAGAGTTACCGTTGCTCCGCATTCTTGGCAACACTTGGTATAATCCGACTTTTTAATTTTAGGCTCTTAGAATGATAATTATACTGTGTGTCTCATTTTTTTGTCTTTAACTTGCATTTCCCAAACAACTCATCCTGGTGAGCACTATTCCTTTTGCTTATTTGCAATCTGTATATACTCTTTGGTGAAGTGATTTTCATATCTTTTGCCCATTTTTACTGGATTGTTTTACTGGATAATTAATTATTGAATTTTAAGAGCTGCTACATATTCTGCATACAAATCTTTTTTCAATATGTGCTATTTTCTCTCAGATCAGATAATATTTTTCTCTCCGTCTATGAATTTCTCCAGTAGTGTCTTTGAAGAATGGAAATTCCTAATTATAATGAATCCTAGTTTATCAATTGCTTATAGATCATGATTTTGCAGTTATAGCTAAGAAATCTATGCTAAACTCTAGGTCACAAAGATACTCTCCTGTAGTGCATTCTAGAATTATATAATACAAAATTGAAATTTTCTTTCGCTTTACATTTAGATCTATGGTCCATTGTGCGTTACTTTCCCTACATGATGTGCGGTGTGAATTGAAGTTTATTTTTTACAGAAAGATATCTAATTTTTCTCATTTACTTTAAATGTATTTATCTTGCCATATTAAAATGCATTTCTAAAAGTTATCTTACTTCTATTTTTGGACTTCGTTATTTTAATCAACAGGGTGTTGGCTTTGGTTCATTTATTTACAGATAAGCTTGATCTTTTTGAGGCTGCTTTTCACTTTTGGTAGGATGGATCTAGAGCAGCATTTGCTGAAAGTTGTCTCCCATGGGATTTTTTTGTGATTTTACTAAATGCTTGTATTGTTCAGTGAAGCCTCTTCTCTCTGCCTGTTTGGAGCTCAAAATATCTCCCTAACCTGTGCAAACTCTCATAGTACCTTATAGCTTCTGTTGTGTTCCTTTCCTGGTAGTTGTTTCTTGCCCATTCTTGCTGAGGCCAGCCCTACACATGTGCATTTTAGTCTCAACTGACATAAAATACACAACCTCAAAGTTGAGAGTTACATTTTACTCAGCAGACATTTCTGAGGACTTCAACCCGGAATGGCAGCCTCTCAGCTTGCTCTGAGGGACTGCTCCACTGTGGCAAGGTAGAAGCCAGGATATATGAGCTTTTGCAACAAAGACCAAGTAGTTGGAACATCAAAAGATTACTGTTAATTAAAGAAAACCAGGTATCTCAAGTTAAGGAATTTAGTGCTTTTCTATGTACAGGAAGGTGCAAAGGTCTGGTTCATTGAAATCACTCCTTTACTATGTACCCAGCTATCTAGGGCCAGTCTCCTGTTCTTTCCCATCCTGAGTTCCCGTAGGGGACACCACTGAGGGTGGCTGCAGAGGCCAGGCTGCCTGCTTGTCTGCACCCTGAGTTCCCTCCTCTCACTGTCAGGGGTGATGGTGGTGGCTGATGACCTGATGGCTACAGCATCCTTTGTTCACTCACATGGCTGGGAATATTTTTTGTTCACATTAGTTTTCAGCTGAAAATTCAAAGAGATATTCTATGAAGATTCTGGAACTTTTTCTGCATAGTTCTTTTCTCCGTGGTCCTCTGCTCCATACGTCCCAGCCTCTTCAGGGGCCCACAGCCCTGACTTCTGTCTACTGAACTCAATGAGACCACTATGTTCTATACAAACTGCCTTTTCTTGCACTTCATTCTGGAAAGTGACTCCAGGAAAAAGCAAGATCTGTCGTGGAACCAAAGTTTTTCTTTCTTCTTTCCAGGTTGGCCATTCTGCACTCCATGCTGTAAAACATCTGAAAACATTTAATTCATATATTTGGTCCTATTTTATACTTGTATAGAATGGGAGTGGGGGGCAGTTACTTCCTCATAGCTAACAGCAGAAGTCCCAAATCCAGTTTTAAAATAATCAAGTTGTTCAGTTTCTGTCTTGAACCAGGTTCCCTGACTCATCTTTTACTTCTTGTCCCTTCTATTCTTTTTCTTTTTCTCCTTCTTACGGTCTCTTCTCAACCCTAAAGTAGTACTGTTATGGATCGGGCTATTTTGTATTTCTCTTTAATCAAGTTGCTATGTTGCCAATAGTTACCTTGAATAAATTTTTTATTTTTATTTTTTTGCTTGAGCAATTTGTGCAGGGTCACCCAGGTGACACCTCCTTCAAGTCTGGGGCTAGAATATGACAGATGGATACTGTGATGTCAGAATGGTCTAGTTAGTGTCTTTGAAAGATATTTGTCCTTGTAGCCTTTCCTTTCTAGATGAAGCCTTGTTGGTAAGAGATAATAAGCAGTCCAAATGAGGAATGATCTTAAGAACTAACTAATAATTAAACCTATTTATATGGTTTGCAGGGAGGACTTGGAAAGGGGAGAGGTTGACTAGAGTTAGTCACAGGATGATCTTGGCAAGCATCGGTAGGAAACAGTAACCCAAAGTTGCTGAAATGTTTAATGGTCTTGTCTTTAAAATTTATGGATTTGCATGGAGTTAACGTTAGGTCAGTTTGTCTGTAATATTAACTTGGACCATATGGGTTTCGTTGAACTGGTATCAAAAGAGCTTGCGCTGAGCCTGCAATGTCCGTCACCATGTGGTCTGGCACAATTTATGTGTTTTGAGGGTCGAAGTACACTTTGTGAGTTCACTTCTCCATGCTACACAGCTCAGATGCCAGTCGGGCCTTTTTCATTTCATCCACGTACAAGGATGACCAACTGTACCCTAGGCATTACATAATGGAATTTAATTCCAAAGCTTAGAACGAGATGAAGTGTAACCAAATTCAGAACCTTAAGAAAATGTCTTTATGATTAATAATATTAATTTTCTGAAGGCAATTCATAATTATATTTCCAGTACCAGACGTTTATTGAATGGCTGAATGAATGCAATTTTACAAAGGTTATGAGACAAGAGACAGGAATTGGTAATGTGAATAATCTTTTATCCTTACAGACATAATGAAGTGACACATAATATAGACACCTGAAACTGACAATGGAAGAGCTATATAAAATTAAGATACTTCAGGTAGCTTCTCACATAGGAGGTTTGAATCACTGGAAATTATTTACTTCTTGGCTTCAGATTCTGATCGGAGTAGTGGAGAAAGCAAGCAATAGGGAATCATACAGACACTGGTCATTAGCCTGGGAATTCTGTTATTAGTTGTGAGACTGGTGGGAAATAATGACTTCTCTAGTCTCAGTTCCTTCATCTGAAAAATGGGAAAATTATTATGTATGAGAGAGAATTAAATGACTAACTGCAAATGCTAAGCATATTGTAGCTGCTCAGAAAATATTATAAAATATTACTCAGCTTCCCCTTTCCTGTACATCATGACAATCAGCATATGGGTAGATTAAGCTAATATTATACTTTTAATAGTGATTATTCATTTGTTCCTCTGTTTGTATGCAGATGCTCGCACAAAGAGCTAACCTTTTGAGGAAAAATAGAAAAGAGAGAAAAGGAGAAAGAGAAAGCAGAGAGGGAAAAAGTGTGTAATGTAGGCAGGTAAGCCACGTCTCATAGCCCAAATCTTGAGCTGTGTGGAAATAAACTATTGGAGAGAGACAGTAGGTAAGGCTGTCTTTTTTTGTGTGCATATGATATTCATTCATTTGGTTTATTTGACCATCATTTGCCAATGATCTACCAAGTACCAGACACTGTGCAAATTGCCAATAATACAGGAGTGGATTAGAAAGAATACTCTGCTCTCAGAAACCTTACAGTCTAGCAGGAGAGACGCACATGCTGCATGAAGGTTGGTTTGACAAAGGAGAGAAGCTGTGGCTTTGGGGACATAGGATAGGGATTTCTGTGTTGGGGGGACACCTGGGAAATCATCCTCGTGGAGGGAATACTTAAACAGAGACCTTACCATCAGCGGAGTTTTCTAGGTCAGAGTGGGTTGAAAAGCAGTGTGCGGATAGCATTCTAGGAAGATTAATAATCTCTGCCAAGACCTTGAGAAAGGAGAAAGCACGGGGACTGAAACGGGGGTGGCATGAATGGGACTCTTAGTCCACAAAGGAGCGGGTGGACCAGGAGACGTAAGGTGAGGCTAAGGAAGTCCAGAACGAAATAACATAGAGTTTAATCTGCTGTGTTAAATGTGTTGGATTTTAAGAGCAACACAAAACCACTGAAAGGTTTGAATCAGGGCAATGTAGCTGATTTGTGTTGTAAGAAAAATCTTTTTCTCTGCAGTGGGATGGATATGTTTGAAGAAGAAAGAATGTTTACTCCAAAAAAGCTAAGAAACGGGTAGATTCATGCAAGGCAGTTATGACAATGATTTGCATGAGGGTGGTGGCAGTGGAGATAAACACACCTGGATAAATTAGGAACGTAGTTAAAAGTTAGCACCAACAGGGTTTTTCCCAGTAGGCTAAACCTTCTTCAAAAGCCCTCCCAATCTCCTGTATCCTCTTCCTTACCTGAAGAAGTTTTATGCATTCAGTAAGTTTAAGCTCAAGTGCTACCTGCATTTTGATTTCTCTCCCACAGGCAAAGTTAGTGGATTATTATTGTAGCACTTGGCAAATGCATCCTTGAAGGCAGTGGATTTCAATCCTGGATACACATTCAAGTCATCTGGGGAACTTTTAAGCATTTCTTCACTCCAGAACTACTCTTTGAGAAATAGGGACAGAGCAAGATTATTACTTAAAAGCTCCCCGGGTGGTTCAAGCTTGTATTTAGGGCTGGGAACCAGCACGCACAGGCATTTACCACACTGGCGTTTTTCAAGTTGTCCTTTGTGTTAGGCTGTTAGCTCATTGTGGACCAGAACTGTTGACTCATCTTTATCTCCTGAGGGTTTAGCACAGCCGAGATGCATCTTAATTTACTGTTATGTATTTAAATAAATTAAATATGCAAATTGGATTGCTTTTATTAGCCAATTGAGGCTCTTCTTCCTGTGAAGAAGACTGGGATTAATTCAGGGGAGACTCGTGAAGCGGCTGCTCGGGAACTGCCATATTAAGTAAGGATGGAAGCAGACATTTAAAACCCAAAGAAGTAGAGGTGGAAAAAGCGTGTGGCTTTTTGGAGGAGGTAGGAAGAGTACAAACTAATTTCTTTTACCAATTTCCACTTCACCTAGTTTTGGGGGGACAAGAAAAGCCTGATTTCTCTGGAAGCTTTATTATATTACTGGTTTTGGAATGACATTGCAGCTTCATGATGATTCGTGAGAATGGATTTCACTAATTTATAACACAGCACCTGTGCACTTTTTAAAGAAGCCGTTTGATCCATCGTTAAGTGACTGACCAACTGAATGTGAAGCAAAATCAGCCCCCAGGAAGGCCGGGAAAAGGCCTGGAGGGGCCATTTCCGTCCTAACTATGACTCTGGCCCCACACAAAGTATCTGAACACCTGCACACACTGGTGCTAAATTGAATCAGGGCTGTCATTTTTGTCCCTCTCGTATTAACACAATGTGTGCTTTTATAGAAAGTGATAAGTTCTATCAAGCAGGAGGCAAAAAGACCAAATCAGACACCTTAGCTATAACCATCTCCTGTCTGGGAGGGCAGCACTTGAATAGAGACTCTGAAAGTGAGGGCTGAGCATTGACACAGACGCTGGTGGGTTGCACTCCATGAAAAATAAAGCCGGTGGGGCCAAGACGTCAAGGAGAACTCAGAGGTACAGGTGAAATGGAGTTGGGGGTGAAATAATTGAGCTGAGGCCAAATGCAAAGCTGAGAATCTGAGACAGAGAATAGGAGAGGGGCTGAGAGTGATGCCCAAAGGCAGAGCCTTGAGGGATTGCCTGAAGTAGATCCTGAGAGAGGGTGACCTGTATCCAATAGGTGCCTGCTCCTCCAACCGCAAGTCAAAAGAATAGTGTTTTTCACGATTTCCTTTTAATTTCATGGATCTTCTCAGCCTCGGATCTGATCCTTCTAACACTGTTAATATTGCTTGGGTGCAAATTCCTGGTGTGCCTCTGCAGGACTCGATGGCATGGAATCTGTGCGCTAATCTCATTCTTGGTTTCTGTATTAGTTCAGTGTCACCATGTAACAAATTACCACAAACTTAATGGCTTAAAACCACACACACTTATTATTTCACAGTTTCTGCGGGGTAGAGGTCTGGGCATGGCTTAGCTGGGAGCTCTGCTCAGGGGGTCACAGGCTGCAATTGAGCTGCCAGCTGGGTTGCATTCTCATCTGGAGGCTGTCCTGGGGAAGAACCCACTTCTAAGCTCATTCAATTTGTTGGCAGAATTTAGTTCCTTGTGGTTGTAGGACTGAGCTCCTGAGCATCTACAGACCACCTTCAGTTCCTTCACCACACGGTGCTCTGTGAGGCAGTTCACAACATAATCATTTGATATTTCAAGCTGGTAGGAAAATCTCTGCTGCTTCCAACCTTTCTGATCTCTTTTAAGGGCTCATCTATTAGGTCAGCCCTGCTGAAGATAACCTCAAGTTAATGTCAACTAATTAGAAACTTTCATTACATCTGAAAAATCCCTTCCCAGAAGTACTGTAATGATGCTCTCCTGCATACAGAAGAAGGTGTCTGTACCAGGGGCTGTGAATCTGGAATTCTTTCTATCACAGACACATTTGACATTCTTACACCTCCTTTACCTTAAATTCATTTTCTTACTTATAAAAATGTATTTATTTATTTTATGATATTGTATACATCTTTTCAAGCGGCCTCAATTCTATTTTCGGAATAGGAGCAGCTATAAATAAACATGTTGTAGTAATGTGTTCCTTTATAGAAATGTATACGAGATTTCAACTTTAAGGGATCCAAATCTATGCAGTTTTAGAAACATTAAAGGGAAAAATATCCAAATCTTGATGTTAAGAAGTTTAAAATTTCACTGAAGGAGAACATGGTTTCATGAACGTATGGCAGTACGAAAACAGAGATACATGCAAAACGTTGGAGGAGTTTATTTGTTATTGAAGGAATCAGGAGAGGCTTCATGTAAGAGGTGACATTTAAATTAGAAGTCAAGTAATGAATAAGATACAGATAGATGGAGAAGATACAGAAAACACTGATCCAGAAAAAGGGACAAGCACAAGTGGGTACACACTGGAGAGGAAGTCTGGAGAATGTAAAGCAAGATTTGGAGGGTCTAATGAGCCTGAGTAGAAGAGGAATGAGTCTAGATCTGGTTTAGGATTGGCCTGAAATGTAGTCTAAAAATTGCATGGATTCTGATTATTATGATTATTAATAAATTCTTTGCATAAGAAATTGAGTCATTGCAAATTTCTGAAACAGGAGAGGACAACTGTATATGGTAGATAGTATGTGTTGGAACTGGGAGAGTCCAGGGGCACGAAGACTAACTAGTAGGGACTGCTAGTAATCAGTTACCAGATATCTGGTTAGTATTGTAGGATAATAAATCACCCCAAAACTTATTGACTCAAATAATCATTTAATTATCTCATAGTTTATGTGAATCAGGAGCTTGGGAAGGGCTTGGCTGGGCTCTAGGGTGGGGTGTCTCATCAGATTGCATTCAGAAGGAGGCAGGGGCGGGACCAGCAGGGGGCTGGAGCAGCCGGGCATCTCTCTCTCTCTGTTTATTTGCCTCACTTTCCTTTTCTTTCTCTCTCCTTCTCTCTCTCTCTTCTTTCTTTAGGGATTCAGCACATAGGCTGTTTATACAAAGGCGAGTTTGGGCTTCTGCACAAAATGGCAGCTTCAGGGCGGTTTACTGCTTCCATGGCAGCTCAAGGGTCCAACACAAGCGTTTGAGTAAATAGAATAGAACCTGTGCCACCTTTTCTAAACTTGCCTAAGGTGCAACCCGGTGTCCCTTTTGCTGCATGACAAGCGAGCCTCATACCTTTCTATATTCAAGGAGAGGGAAATTATACCTCATCCCTAAGGGCATGGCCAGATTACAAAAGAACATGGTAGGGGGAGAGTATAGGTTAAAGGTAGAGTGTGTGCTTAGCATGCATGAGATCCTGGGTTCAATCCTCAGTACCCACGTTAAAATAAATAATATTAATATATAGATTAACCTAACCCCCCCAAAAAAAGACATTAAAAAAAAACACAGGGATTGGATGATGACCATTTCTGTGTAATATGTTACAAGAGGGAAGAGGCAGATTTGACAGTGAAATGTAAGGTACATAACAAGAAATGCAGATGTATTTAACTATTTGACTAAATCAGGGAAGCCATGATAAAGGCCAGCTTTTAAGGATCTTGATGATTTTTATGAACATCTTATTTGTAGCAGTTTGTTTAGATGCATGCTTACTCTGGTATGAGGTGTACACAGGTTTTCATGTCCTTGTCCAAAAACATAGTTTATGGAATAAATGGATGAATTAATAAATTCTGTTAAAGACTGTTGCTCTGGATTATTCAGATGAAAACATCTAGAAAGAAGTTCGGGGGGAAAAAAGGTGACATCCCAGGATGAGAGCCTTAGCTTTGGGAGCATTCCTGAAGTGTCCCTGAACGGCCAAGATGGGGCCAGTTCTCTTGTCTGAGCTTCCGTCGATACAGAAGTGTTTGAATCGGGTTACTATGTGAATGTGGTGCATGTTGTAGTCACTGTTGTTCATTAGGAGTGTGTTTGCTCTATTCAGTATACTTTCCTTCCTTCCACCCAGTGTCATAATGACTGTATCACTGTGTTGGTGCTCGTGAGCATCATGCTTGGTACCAGTGAATAGCTGAGCCTAGAGTCAAGCCAGCTCCTCCACTGATTCAACTGTTGGGGGGGGGGCGGGGATTAGGTTCTTGCCTCACACAGGAAAGAACTCAAGAGCAAGGCATGGTAAAGTGAAAGCAAGTTTATTCAGAAATACACACTCCATAGGCAGATTGAGGGCCATCTCAGAAAGGTGGGAGGGAGAGAAGCCAAAGTATGGGGTGAGTGTTTAATATAAAAGTAGATCCACACTCTGTAGACAGAGTGTGGGCATCTCAGAAGGTGAGAGAGAGAGAGAGACCACGAGGTGTGGGAGTTGTTAGGTTTTATGGGCTCAGTGATTTCATACACTAATGGGTAGGAGGATTATTCCAACTACTTTGAGGAAGGGGTGAGGATTTCCAGGAACCCCCCACCCCCACACACTTTTTGACCTTTTACGGTCAGCCTGGGAGCTGTCATGGCGCCTGTGGGAGCACCATGAGGCTCAAGGTCTACTGGAGGTCAGACCTTCCGCCATCTTGGTTCTAACCAGGTTGTCCCGTCCCCAACTGCTGTCTCACTCCTTCAGTGGCTGTGCCCTGCTCCCTTTCCTCCCACTTCACAACCACCCTTTGAGGCCAGGGATGCATTCATAATATTGTTCTAAAACGTAGGTTTTGGTAAGGAGCAGGCTTTATCCTGAATCCTGGCCCTGTTAGATATTGGGTATACGACCTTGGCCCAGTTATTTAATCTTTGTAAGCCTGTGTTCTCATCTGTAAAACTGGGTAAATAATACCTGGCAGAAATAATATGAGATTGTGAATATAAAATGCAGGGCTGTACTTGGTACATAGAAATTAATCAATAAATAAAACTGCAATTTTCTGGCTCAGTCTGGTTATTAGGATGAGGTGGAGGAAAAAAAGCACTGAACACCTGATCTGAACATTTTGGGCTATTGAAAATAAACTGTGAGTTAATTCATGAATTGTGACATTTCACCTAGCATGTTGCAAAGAAATTTCCCAGATTCTAAGTTGGAAAACCACATTTCATGCCTGTGTGTCGTGACCACCCACGTGAAATATTGCATGACTTTTAAAAATTTAGTTGAACTTTTCCCTTCCCTGTTGTCAGTGCAGATTGGTCAAAATAACCTGATGCAATTGTTGGTTCTATAACAATTTTGAGTCCTTAAAATTAATGCTGTGATTTTTTTAAGGTCTTCCTTGGGTTTTAGCTCACCTTTTATTAAGATCTATAATTCCTCATGATAAATGTTATGTGTGCTATGTTATATTAGGGCACGCTCTCTTGTGATAAGATACTGAGAGGGACTTAGGAAACTCTTTGCATCTGTTTAACAATAAGCTGTTACAGTGTCTGCTTGCTATGTTTGAAATCCTTGATTAATATGGAGTGCTTTCACTGGTATAAATCAATTTCCCAGAGAGTTTTTTCATAAAACATCAGTTCTTAGAAGGTGTACATTTACAGAAAATGTTAGTATGTTCTGCCACTAAGCAATCCAGAATAATATTTTGAACACTATTGACTTCAATTTAGTCATTAAAAAAAGTTCTTGAAGTTATGTGATTTTAAAAGTTATACTTTCTTTTGTTCTAAGATCCTCATTAGTAGAAAAAAAAGTTATAAACAATAACAATTTTTTCCACTAAATAGACTTGTAAAATAAGTTGAGGGGTGGCATGTTGCCTTCTAATTATGTCTGAATAATGTCTCAAGTGGAATTTCCCCTGAAGCACATTTCTACCGGCTTGCTGGACTGGTGTCAGTTCGGTTACTGAGTTTATCGTGTGAAGGCTATGCCAGTTTCCCAGCACGCCTTCTTCCTAACTCCATGTTCTCAACACACTTTACATTTGAGGCCACCCATGCTTGAAAGTTGTAAAACTTCTGAATTAAAATTAATTTTTAGTACTTCCAGAGCTAAGCAGCTTAAAGTTCTCTCCACACATAAAGCATGTAGTATTAGAAATATAAACTATATATCTACAATATAAGTCTGCAAGCAATTCTACAGCAGGTTTTAAGCGAGTTCTCCACTCCCTATAATGATGCTTCTGGCAGACGTCATTCATTAACTGTAACTCTTCTTCTCAATGGTCCTAAATGCGATGTAGAAGTATGGCTCCCTGAAATTGTGTGTTAAATATAACACACCACACACACACACACACACACACACATACATGCACACATTTGGTTCTCATTATTCATGGTAATTTATTCAGTGTGAACACTGAGTTAGTGAATTACTGATACAGAGCCATTGACCTCAGGAAAAATACAGGGTTAGGTTCCTGCATGCCTCTCATCACAGTATTTCATCAACTGATCAGTACATGTCCCTGTTTTATGTGTGTTTCTGAGTAAGGACACCTTATTTAATGTGTATTGTTGACTCATTAACGCTGAAGTTGTAGCAGCACCATGATTCATGACTGAATGAAGCTTCTCTAACGCACAGATTTTCTCCACAAGGCACATCGCAGCCTTCTTGAAGTTAGAGGCAACGGGCAGCTCTTCAGCTCTGTGCCAGAGAGCCATTTAAACAGGGTTTAACAAAACCCGCAAATATGTGAAAAACATAAAGGGTATTCGTTTACGGTATGAAAGCTGAAGCAGGAAGTCAGAGCGCTGTTTAACTTCAGCTGGGAACATACACATCAGGTGACTCAAAACTTTCACCACTGTGTACAAGTCTGCAGATAACCATGGAAGCATCATGAATGTTGACTTTGGGGTTACAAGTAAGTTTTAGGAAGTAAATGAAATTTTATTGTATATGAATAAGTGTACACACACAAACACCTAAAAATTAAATCTTCATCACCATCCACTGTGATGTTTGTGCTTGGGAGAAATATGGGTCATGCAGAAAGAAAGCTCCTCATTTCCCTGTCATGGGTAGGCAGTGGCCTCCTCCTCATTGTGGGTGACCGACTGGGTGGAGAGAGCAACTACCGAGTGATGTATTTGGTTGTGGATTCCCGAATTTCTCCTCCTTAGTGTACAGCTGGAGATAAACTGTGAGGGAAGAAACCTAAAGATGAAAACTTTAAAAAGGAGAATTCCATGTTAATTATTTTTATATCTATATATCTATATGTATATATAGATATATATATAATATATATGTAAACAAACATATATAAACATATATATACATACAAACGTGTTTGTGTATATACAAACATATATATACACACATATATATATATATATATATATATATATATATAAACAAAAAATATATAAAAAACTCTCAAGTAAAGGATGAGCTTACCATGAATTCATGAATTTAAAGAGGAAATAGTAAACATTAATCAGTGGATTTTAACCTGGGTGATCAGGAACTTGAGTTATTATACCATTCATTGATATAGAAATACTGAAAAATAGAAGTTGAATGGGGTTTTAGAAATATCTCAGGTTTTATTTTTATGACTTACTGCTTCAGGGGCTTGTAGTCATTAAAACATGTTAATCTGAAATTTGGTTTTGTTTCACTTCAGTCCTTTGGCCTTGGCTCTCTTCTTGGCAGCTGTAAAGAGGAATCTAATCTCTCTTCAAAATGGCGAGATGTCACATATTTAAGGAGTTCCCACCCTTAACTACTGTTAAACTTACTCTCTAATAAAACCTCCCTTTAATGTATACTACTGTTACACCATTTCACATCCACCTTTTACTTGATGGCTGGATTTTGGAAATCAAGAATAGTAGAATTTTACTTACCTCCCAGTTTAGATCTTGTCAGAAGTCTTTCTGGACTGAATGTATTTGCCTCCCTCTACCAGGCCCTTTCATCTGTGAATATGATTATTACTGTTTTGAACAAAACATTAATTCACATTCTGTGGCATACTGCTGAAGCATGAATGCTGCTGGTCCATATGGTGCCTATGTGCAAGTTTAGAAAAACACGTACCTTTTCTCCTCATAACAAAAAATGTTTTTCATTAGATAACTTTACAAAATGATAACAGTAATAATGAGACAGAGTTTTATACATCAAAGTTTTGAAATCAAATAATAAAAATTCAAATTTTAATTAGAGTGAATAAATCATTTGGATTAAGATAATTTTGGTAAAATAATTACATGTATTGCTTTTATGGAAACAAAAATTTTTGACATTTTCAATAATCTGATAATTATATTTCCTTTAAGAAAAGGTCACTAGATTTAATTTTCTTTCTTATATTTTCACCTTAAGAAGTTTAAAAATAAATTTTACTATAAGTTGCTGATGAGAGAAATTGAAGACGACACAAACAAATGGAAAGATATACCATGTTCTTGGATTGGAAGACTCAATATTACTAAAATGACCTTACTACCTAAGGCAATCTCCAGATTCAACACAATCCCTATCAAAATACCAATGGTATTTTTCACAGAATCGAAACAAATAATTTTAAAATTTGTATGGAAACACAAAAGACCCCAAAGAGACAAAATAACCTTAAGAAAGACAAACAGAGCTGGAGGAATCACCCTGGCTTCAGACTATATTACAAAGGTATAATAATCAAAACAGTATGGTACTGGCACCAAAAAACAGACATGTAGATCAGTGGAAGAGGATAGAAAGTCCAGAAATAAACCCACACACTGTGGTCAATTAATTCATGACAAAGGAGGCAAGAATATACTATGGAGAAAAGGCAGTCTCTTCCATAAGTGGTAATGGGAAAACTGACAGCTATGTGTAAAAGAATGAAATTAGAACTTTCTCTAACACCATAAACAAAAATAAATTCAAAATGGATTAAAGACCTAAATGTAATATTGGGTCCTATGAAACTCCTAGAGGAAAACATAGGCAGAACACTCTTTGACATAAATAGCAGCAATACTTTTTTTCAATCTGTCTCCTAAAGTAAAGGAAATAAAAGCAATAAAAACAAACAAAGACCCAAATGGGACCTAATTAAACTCTAACGTTTTTGCACAACAAAGGAAACCACTGACAAAATGAAAAGACAACCTACAGAATGGGAGAAAATTTTTGCAAATGATATGACTGATAAGGGGTTAATATCCAACATGTACAAACATCTCATACAACTTAACACCAAAAAGTCAAACAGCCCAATGGAAAAAATGAGCAGAAGACTTAAACAGACATTTTTTTTCCCAAAGAAGAAATGCAGATGGCCAACAGGCACATAAAAAAAAAAAAAAATGCTCAGCATTGCTGATCATCAGGGAAATGCAAATCAAAACCACAATGGGGCATCACCTCACACCTGTAAGAATGGCTATTCACAAAGGCTACAAATAACAAATGTTGGTGTGGATGTGGAACAATGGGAATGCTTATACACTGTTGGTAGGAATATAAATTGCTGCAACCACTGTGGAAAACAGTATGGATGTTTCAAGAAAACCTAAAATGAGAGCTACTGTATAACCCAGCAATTGCACTCTTGGGTATATAACAAAAAAACCCAAAAAACAAAAAGCAAAAAACAAAAGCATTAATTCAAAAAGATATATGCACCTGCAATGTTCATAGCAGCATTATTTACAATTGCCAAGACATGGAAACAACCTAAGTGTCCATCAACAGATGACTAGATAGATAAAGAAGATGTAATACACACACACACACACACACACACACACACACACACACACACACACACACATTAAAATACTACTCAGCCATTAAAAAGAATTAATTTTAGCATTTGCAGCAGTGTGGGTGGACTTAGAGGGTATTATGCTAAGAGGAATATCAGACAGAGAAAGAAAAATACTGTATAATATCACTTATATTTAGAATCTAAAAAATACAAAAACTAGTGGATAGAACAGAAAAGTAGCAGGTTGTCAGATATAGAGGATAAGCCAGTGGTTACCTCTGTAGGGGTTGGAGGGGCAGTGAAGGAGTTGGGGAGTGGGAGGGACAAACTACTGGGTGTAAGACAGGCTCAAGGATGTATTGTTCAATACGGGGAATGTATTTTGAATATTTTGTAATAACTGCAAATGGAAAGTAACTTTTAAAAATTGTATAAAAATTTAAAAATTCATTTTAATTCTGAAATAAAGTTTCCTCTGGCAAATGATATTGTCAAAATTAAATATATTTTAGAAGTTAAAAAATATTAACTAAATGACCTATACAATAATTTTTGTCTATATAATGGTGAAACAGGATAAAAATTTAATATGCAATGTATTCTGTAACTCTATGTTTCAAATCACCTAAAATTGATTTTTAATAAATGCATTAATTAAATATTTTATTGTTCTAGGTTTCTAATTCCAAAAAGCTAAAATAATTATTATTTTAAAGTAAGTGGTATGGTGTATTAGAAATAAAATATGCTTGAGTGCAAACACCTGGGTATTAATCCAATTCTGCCCCATGACCCGTAACAAGTGACTTTTCCTTCTGAGCCTCATTTTTCTTAAGGTAAAATGGAAATAATACTTATCATGCCTCAGCCAGTTGCACAGGGCTGTGGTATGAAGCAAATGCAATTGTGTGTTGCAAAAATGTATTTGCATTGTTATTATTATTATTCTTTCAAATAATAAAGATAAAATATGGGAGATATGCTGTCTGAAGAATTGTAGTTGTATTTTCAGGAAACAAAGTTAAGCAAGGTCTGCAGCAAGATTAGATCTAAGAGACCTGACATCCGAGAATTGTGAACCAGTGTTTCAATTTATTGCAATGTACCTTAGGGAAAAATTATTTTTCCTAATTTTATTCCTGTAGCGATTAAAATCCCTTTTCTCAAGGAGTTTATGACGTGGCTGTTGCTGGGGTATGATTTATTTTTCAGGAAATAATAAGAAAATGAATTAAGACGATATTATGTTATTATAATATAAACAGCAAAGCAGCTGATTTTAAAACCTAACATCTTCATGGCGAATAAGAATAACTGAAAAGCACCTCAAAGCTTTATTAAAAGCCTGTTGTAGAATGTCAGAGGGGATCCAATGAACAACCCTTAGAAAACTTCGAACAATCTTTAATTATCTATTCCCTTTCAATATCTCACACAGCCCCCTAGTCTACCTCCCCTAACCTCCCTTCTCCACTCACAAACCTGCAAGCCCTTGTCTCTGAATAAAGCACCAAGAGTTCTCTTCTGACTTTCCTTTAGTCTCCAACTCTCACAGTTTTATTTTGAACATTCACTTGGCACCTGTGATTTCTTTAGTTTATTTTCTCATTGTCCACCATCTTCATCTTTTTCCTCTTTCTTCTCTCCCTCTGTTCCTCTCTCAGCTGAAACTTTTTCTTGCTGAATCAGATTGAAACTGAATGCACAAATGTTCTCAATGTCCTCTTATGGGTTCCTGAAGTTTTATACTTTAATGATGGAATAAACTCACATAATACATCCAAACCAAAGTGGTTGTATGATATCCACTCCCCCCCAATTGCCATGAGCCACAGTGATTAACCTCCTTTCTGATGAATTTAGAAGCTAATATACAGGATAGATGACGATACAATCAAATTTAATCAAGTTATAAGGTCTTCCTAAATGGTTTCTTATGTGACTGGTGATAAATCAAATTATCCTGAAAAATTAAAGTGATACACAGTTTCTGGAGCCATGTTTACTCCCTGTGTCTCATCTTTGTCGAGTTCAGTGCAGAAACTTTCAAAAAAAACTGTACAGTATTACATTTTCTATGATATTTATCTTCAAACTTGTTTCATACAAACATAAACATTCTGTTTGCAATAAAAGTATGTTATATTAGCATAGTAAACCAAAGCAAAGAATTAGGCTTAGTTATATAACTGTAACAAAACAGTAAAAAAAGATTTCTTTTTATTTTTACTTGTCTACATAAACCAGGTATATTTTAACCAACCTAATACTGTTATGTGTTCTGAGTGACTTCTACATTTATCTTCTAAAAAATGTCTTTTCCCTTTTAAATACACGAAATGAAAGCTCATACATTATATAAGTATTTGTCATATATATGCACATACATATATTTGTCAAAAATATACACACACCTATATATGTATATATGTATATATATATATGACAAATACATCCCGTGATGGATATGGATATGGTAATGCTGAACTAACTTAGTGGAAGCACTTTCTGTGTTGTTCTGTGGGCATACACGGCAACACAGATTAGAACTGAATGGAACCTGCCCCCTATTGGTAGAGTTACCCCAGAGGAATGGAGAGATCAGTAATTACTCCAGCTAGTGTAATACGGAATTGATGCTTAAAAAAAGGACTGTGCACTCATTAAAATATGGCATAACTGAAGAAACAAAGTACACTTGAAAACTTCAAAAAGTCCTACTTCAGATTTTAAGACTTGCTATAAAGCTCATTCATTAAGGTAGGTTTGTATTGGTGAAAAGATAGACATATAGATTAATAGAGCAAGACAAGGAGCCCAGAAATGGACCCCAGCAAATATGGTCATTAATTTTTGGTAAAGTTTTCAAGTCTATTAAACAGAGGAGAGAGAGTCTTTTCAAAAATTGTGCTGGAGCAGTTGGATGTTTGTTTTCAAATACACGAATCTTGGCCTGTACCTCACACGTTATGTGGCTATAAACTCATAATGGATCATAGACTGAAATGTAAAACATTAAACAATAAAACTTACAGAAGAAAAGAGTAGAAAATGTGCATGTCCTTAGGTTAGAGAAAGAGTTTTTAGATATAATACTAAAAGCATGATCCATAAAAAAAAGTAATTTGGACTTTATAGAAATCTAAAAATTTTGCTTTGTAAAAACCATGATAAAGAGAATGAAAAGGACACGGCACAGACGTTTATAAATAATAGTTTGACAAATATTTTTTACCCAGAATCAATAAAAGTATTTTCTGTAATAAAGCAACTTGATTTTATAAATGGACGAAAGTAGACATTTCACTAAAGAAGATGGCAGGTAATTATATGGAAAGATTCTCAACATCATTAGTCATTAGGGAAATAAGAAATAAAACCACAATGAGATTTCACTGCACATCTTTTAGAATGGCTAATTGTAAACAAAAATAAACAAAAAAAACTTGACAGTTCCAAGTACTAGCAAGTATATGAAATTGCTTAAATTCTCATACTTTGCTGGTAGAAATGCAAAATGGTATAGTTACTTTGGAAAAGAGCTTGGCAATTTCTTATAAAGTTAAGCAACCACCTACCATATGACCCAGAAATCCCACTCTTATGTATTTACCCAAGACAAATAAAACTTGGTTTGCACAAAACCTGTGCATAAATATTTACAGCAATTTAGCTCATAACATCAAATAAGTGGAAACATTTCAGAACACTCAGGTGTCATTCAATTGCTTACTGACTAAACAAACTGCAGCACGTGTACAAATGAACTACAACTCAGCAAAAAGAAAAGAAAAAGTCTGAATAATCGTGTGGTGTCAGAATGTGAGGGAGTACTTGAACAAAATAGAAAAGATGCAGGTATGTTGAAAAGGCACAAAAGCATCACCTCGCCTAAGTGCCAAACAATTTGTGGAACAATTTGTGCAACAAAATAAATAATATTGGATTATAACCTAAAGAATAATGTAGATATCTTTGATTTCAAACTGATACAAAAGTAACTGAATAAATAAATGGGGGCATTATTCTTTGCAGAAAAAAATCCAGTGAACAAATGTAGATGGAATAAAGGAAATAGAAAACCTTAATCAGAACACCATGGTAACACCATGGCAGCAAGCGAGATCCACAAACGGATGCTAAAGTTAGTGGATGAAAATTTAAGAATAAGGAGTATCCTTTTTTGCATTGATTCAAAGTATTTTCCTCAAGACAAATATTGATTGCAGGGGGAAACATAGTAATTTTACATTAGAAAAATACGACAGACACTACTGTAATGAAATGATCAAATTTAATGTCAGCAGAACAGGATACACCAATGCCATGTACCTCCCGAAAACATGGACTAAGAAAGGCACTTCACCTCTGTGGTCCTCTTTCCAGGAATGCATAAACCCGTTATATTCGAGGGGATATAAGAGAGACCTAAGTTAAGAGAACTTTTACAAAATAATAATCAGGCTTTTCAAAGGAGAAGTCCCAAGGTTATGAAAGACAGGGGAAGACTGAAAGACTGTCACAGATTGATTGAGACTAAGGAAATGCGATGACTGGTCACATTGAGGATTAGATCTTGATGCAAAAAAAGAACATTAACGGAAAAGCTGGTGAAATCTAAATATAATCTGTGCTTTAGTTCTTGTACCATTTCTTAGTTTTGGCAGTTGTTCTGTGTGTTCTGTAAAGGCTGCATCACTATTTGAATACTCCTTTCTACTTCTGTAACTCTTCTAAAATTATTTTTTTTAATTTAAAAGGAGCCAAAAATCTTTAAATTAGCATTCTCTTTTCTAAGACTCTCTTCAAAATAAATAACCTAAAGGATTATAACCTAGTCGCAGAGTTATTGGAAATAAGTGTGCAATCAACCACATAGCAAGGCTATTTATGAAAATGCTTTAGGAATCAGGAGAAAAAAAAAAAACTAAATGAATAACATGAGACACATGGTTACAGTTGATGATGCCAAATAGAACTAAGGGCTACATCTCTATCAAGATTCTAGCCAGGATGTCATAAGGTTTTATTTTATAAATCAACCAGCTGCCTTGAACAGGGCAATATGTAGCTACAGTTGGCTTTGTGAGTAAACCAATAAGAGGTCCTGAAAAGTAAGAATTAGAAGGAGGTCTCAAACAGTAAGCACCTGTGAGGACATTACAGGTCCAAGCAGAATAAGAAAAAAATCCCCTTTAAGAGGAAGCATATACAGTTATGGGTTCTGGAGTTTTCTATCAGCCACATATCTTGGCATTTGACCTTTATTTTTATTCGGATCAGAAATATTTGCTTTTCTTTTACAGGTTTGGTAAGTGGAAAAACATGTGTGTTCACATACGTCACCAGTTTATTAGATTAAACTATGTTAAAACAGGAATATTATGCCTAAGGACAAACAAGGCTTCCATTTTGTGTATTGGTGCCAACATTTCCTGACCTTTCATGCCATTCCTGAGTTAAGGATGTGCAGCTAAGAAAGGGTTCTCTGAAAATATTCCTAAGATTATGGAATTTGGATGTTAATTTCTAAAACTCTCAAAATATCTTTGTGTAATTCTGTTGCATAGTTTTTTTATGCAACAAGAAGGCTGCCACTCAAAATAAAAACAAATATTAGTGTTGTTCATTACAAATATGACCTATAGTTGTGCCTCCAATTGTAAGCGAGCAAGGAGAAGCTAGCAACTGAGATTTCTAATCCCACAGAAAGGTGAGACCAGTCGCCACTCTTTGGAATACACCTTAGAACAATAAACAAATGATATAAAGGATTGGGAGAAAAGATGGTCAAAGGGAAGACAATGCATATTTTTGTAGTAGATAGAATCTGTAATCTTTACCCTTAGTAGAAGGAAATCTGATTTGAACAAAGACCATCAATTATAGAATATTTCTCTTGATGAGAAACTGAGCTTACTTTAGGGATAAATGCAGCAATTTGTAAAATCCAAAATATCTAAATGGAGCAGGATTGAAACCAAGATTACTCCACTCAGTAATACATTGACGGTGCCTTACTGATCCCATGGGGTGGGGGTGTGTGTGCAAGGTCCTTGCTAATGGGGAACTGTGGCATAATAATATATAATAATATAATAATATAATATAATATAATATAATATAATATAATATAATAATAAATATAGGTATTTAGTCTTTGTCTCTGGTTCCTGGCATACAGCTGCTAAAAGCTTTGGACTCTCCTGAGCAGTAAGAGAGTCTTTTAATGCTAATTAGATGACTGGTGGTGGGGCCTCTAGATGGCTTCTAGATGGGACTAGTGGCCATAAAAACCAAGTCAAGATTAGAGATTGAGTTCAATCATCAGTGGCCAGTGATTTAACCCATCACGTCTGTATACTGGAAACTCCATGAAAAACCTGTAAGCAGTAGAGTTGGAGAAGTACCCTAGTTGGTGGCCACATCAATGTGCTGGGAGGTTGGCACATCCTGAGAAGGAATGGAAACCACACCACCCTCCCTGAATCAGTGCCTGGCTCTATGTTTCTCTTCTGTTGGGCTGATTCTGACTTGTATCCTTTATAATAAATTGTTAAACATAAATAAAGGATTTTGCTGAATTTCGTGAATCATTCTGGCAAATTATTGAGCCTTACATGGGGTTTTTAAGAACCCCAGTTGTAGCTAGTTGACCAGAAGTACAGTGACGTTCCTTCTCAGGATTTGTGCCGGAAGTGGGAGCAGCACTGTGAACTGAGTCCTTAACCTGTGAAGTCTGCACTAGTTCAAGGAATTGGTGTCACAGTGCAATTGAATTGTTGGACACCCAGTTGGTGCCAAAGAATCTGAGGAAGAACACCCCTTTCTTAATCTGAATACCTAGAATTTAAGCTATTCTGTTAGTGGGAGAAAGGACAAAGATCTACTATTTAAAGGAACCAGTAGGCTTACTGTTCACATTGGTGACAATAGAGAGACTTGGTTTGGGACATCCACTTCCACCATCACCAAAAGACTCAGGACTCGTCTTGTCCCACCCTGCCCCAACCTCCACTCTTGCTGCAGGACTTCAGTGGCAAGAGACCAGTGTCGACTTTGTTGAAGCTACCCAAATTTGCAAAATACACACGTCAGTAATCTGTGAAAGAGAAAATGGGGTTTTCCTCTCGAAGCAGTGATATTTTTCTCCTGGATAGAGGTACAGACGCAGAATAAGAGGTGAATAGAGGGCATGTGAACTTTAAGAACCGGATTAGCCTCCTCAGAGAAGCCTCCCATTAGGGGGTCCAACGTCTCCAAGGGTCTTCTTTTTAGAGATTCAAAAAACCTCACATTCGAGACTTAATTTTTTAATTCTTTATTGGCAATCTCCCTAATCCTTCAGGAATTGAACTTTCATGTACTTGCTTAGTCTTGGGGAGGCAAAGGGCCTCTTTTTCATCTCTTTTCGAGGGACTCTGACCAATTAACTGGATTATAAATTGGAATTCTAGGTCAGATAAAATGTCCATGGTGAAGCTTCGAGGAGATAAACAGACCCATGATCATCAAGAACGGGAAGGCATAAGACATTTAGAAGGAGGACTCAGGGAGCTCTTGGCTGCGGTCCTCTCAAAGGGGAGGAGAGAGGACTTAGGGGAATATCTCTGTTACACCTGTTCCTTAAGTTTTGCTAAGTCATTTTACAAATGTTTATTTAGAGGTTGTTTCAGAGTTATGTCCCTGGTTACAAAGGGCCAGTCTTACATGGAATTTTGGGATTTGCCATCCTAAGTATTTGGAAGGATTCATGCTTTGGATATTTCTTTATATGTGTGTTAAGAGTATGAAAAACGGTGATATGATAGGAAGTAACTAGGTAGAAATTTTCCAAAAGGCAGAACAGTGAAGCAATTAAAATAATAAACTTCAGACATGGTGTCAAACTTATTTTCATTATTTACTAGTGTCTGACCCAAGGCAGTTTTCTTAGACTCTCTGTGCCTATTTTTTTTTTTAAATCTGGAAATGAGATTGATAACTATAGGATCTACTTGTAATTTTGTTATTAATATTAAATAAGTAAAAAAATTAAAAGTAGAACTAACATACGAACTAGCAACTCCACTTTTACGTATTTATCCAGAGAAAATGAAAGAACTAACTTGATATCTGCACCCTCACCTTCACTGCAGCATTATTTATTATAGTCAAGGTCTGGAAATAACCTAAGTATTCATTGATACATGAATGTGTTATGTAGTTGGATAAGTGGAGGCAGCCGGCAGGTAGGTGGAGGAGAGGGAGGATCGGCCAGAAGATGGCGTAATGCCTGCCTTCAACATAAAGGGCTTTACTTCCTCTAAGTGAGTGCCAGCAAGAAACCAGTTAGAACTTGACAGCTGCAACTGCGCAGTAGCGACAAGACCTAACGGGACATGACCCCGTCCTCATTGTAATATAATAAGCCTTGTGGTTTAAGCCCCTCCCCCATGAGTTTTTCTGTGTGCATCATGGGTAAGGACATGTGCAAAAGGGGGCGAGCATGACTAAGGACTCCAGGGGCAAGAGCTGTAAATCATTCAATCAAGAGAGCCATCTCTAAGCGAGGGTGTAAGAATAAGGGGCAAAAACCATTGCCTTTGGATCAGCCTGCCACCCATTCTTGTAGGTACACTTTTCCTTTGCTAATAAAACTTTTAAAATCCTTTGTTACACAGAGCTTCTATTTGAATTCTTATTTTCAGGTAAGACAAGAATTGGGGTCTTTTTCCTTCTCTTTTTGGGGTAACATCTTGATAAAGAAAATGTGATATATAAGTATATATCTATATATCGATAACCTATAGATTCATAGATGTGAGTTAGTATATATATTTATTTCATTATATATAACACAATAATATTCAGCCATAGAAAGCGTGAAATCTTGCCATTTGTGACAACATGGACTGACCTCAAGATCACTATGCCGAGTGAAGTAAGTCAGACAAAGAAAGACAAATACCATGCTATCTCTGACATGTGGGGAAAAAAAATAGCAAAAACAAATGCATAGTTACAGTAAAGAGTTTGATGGTAGCCGGAGGCAGGGAGTGGGCCAATAGGAGAAATGGATAAAAAGGTTATGCATTTACATAAAAACATGTATGTAAAGCAAACTTTGATGCTAGGTACATGGTAAGTGATTTAAATGTGTTGGGTGCAATTTTTCCTCTTTTTATTTAAAGACATTTAGCTGAGGTTTGAATGAGCAGAAGGGCCAACCATATGAATCAAGCAGGACATTCCAGGACCATGCTGGTGCAAAGGCCCAAAGATAAAAATGCCCTTGGCCCAGTTAAGAATTGGATTAAAGCTTGGTGTGACTGAGGGCAGTAGAGGATGGAGGAGTGGCCAGAGAGGAAGTCAGGGGCTAAGCAGAGCTGGACCAAGAAAGGCTCCTAAGCAGGGGAAGGGATTTGCTTTGAAAAAAATGCACTTGTGTGGCTTAGAGGCTAAGGAGAGAGCTGCAGAATGAGAATGAGAGCAAAGAGATCTGTTAGGACACCACGTCATTAGCCAGGTGGGACGATGTGTTACGTCCACCTACCTCAAAACCAACACGTGCAGGGGACTTTACCATGAGGCACCTCTTCGTATATGTTATTTAGCAGTGAAAAAGGAAAAAACAGAAACAGCAAAATCTCTGTCCTCACTGAGTGTTTTTTCCATTGTAAATGTTAACTTTGAGCAAGAACGCTTTCCCTTGGATATCGCCACCTCTTTTCATGAGGCTTATCCAAAAACAAATAAGTAATATTTGGGGTTACCCCAGGGTGGTAATTTGTGTCTCTTTTCTCAAAGGTGCTTATAGCACACTGATGCCATTCGTCCCGTTTGGAAGGACCATCCATCATCTCTTCAATCTGTAGAGTGATTGCCTCAGGATCAGTTCTGGATTTTGTCACATCAGTCACTCTGGTAACGTATCTAAAAGCATGCCTGTATGTCTAGATCAAGAGTTGGCTGTGCGTATACAGGATGTCACTATTGATATTGATACATTGTAATACATAGTAACATCACAATAAGGAATTGCTAGGCTTTCTCGTCCATGCCCCACCTGTTCTTGTTCACTTTGACTGTAATTTGTAGAGCTGAGTTGAGTTGGAAAGACTTCTAATTAAATAAAAGCAAGCTGGTGTCAATTGTATCTTTAGGTATGTTTAACAGGGAGTCAAGGTGATTTTACTTTTTTCTTTTTTCCAAATGATCAAACCTAGAACCTAGACTCATTCCACTAATTATTTCTAATACTGTTCTGACATTTAAAATTAGAATTTTTAAACCTTTGGCCTGTCTAGCTGTCTGTCTTGGCCCCTCAAATTATGTATTCAACCCTAGCAGTTTTCATTCCACTCACACCAAAAACAAGCAAGCAAGCAAACAAACTACACACACACACAAACACACATACACACACACACACACATATATATATATACACACACATATATGAATTTTTATCCTGTTAGATGTAACTTTTCAAGAGTCTGAACATTTCCTAAATATTTATATATATATAAATATAATATATATTAAATACACACACACACACACATACACATACTTATATAAGAACAGAATTTATCTTAAATACATTATTCTCCTCTCTGGGGAGATGTGGTATAAGCTAGAAAATGCTCAGATTGCCTTTTCTCCCTCAATTCTCTTTTCCACACAGTTTCTACAGTTTCTAAAATACACAGCTAGAGATTAATTTCTTTAGTTGTCTCTCTTGTGAAGTTTTCTTTAAAAAGTGATTAGTGCTGTGAATAGCTAATTCTTCCTAGCCCAATACAGGACTCTATTCTGACAAATAGGGAAAAGCATTTTAAAGAAGACTTGGTTAGAGTGTGGAGCTGGGTAAGCAGCATTCAAGAAAAAATAAGGTGGCAAAATAAAGGAAAGAGAAGAGAAAGAAACGCTCACCTTCCTTTTCATGACAATGATTTTCATTTCCCCAAATCACAGTCATCATGTGCAGTCCACAGCCTGGAGCTGGGCAACGCCTTGGGGTTTCTTTGTTATTGAACAGGATTCCAGTGTAGTCAGATGAAGTTTGAGTCATTATCTTGTTCTATGTCATGACCTCTGCTCTCATTAAGGTGTAGTTGATTTTTCAGAAAAAAACAAAACCAAACCCAAAGCCTTGGTAGGTACTTTCACTCTTCTGGGCAGTGAAGAACACAAACAAATAAGCAGAAAAGTGGACGACATGGGAGAAGAAGGGCCATTTGATCCTATACACATTTAAGTAAGGATTGTCCTCTGATTTGCCAGCAGGAATGATCTACAAAAGCCTTTGCTACCTGCAGCAAATGCTATTGAGAACAATGAGGAAAACTCTGAAATGTTTTATCAAAGTATGCAAAACTCTGGGCAAATCCTTTGCTCTTCTGTCAGACCAACCCTGCAATCCATATGCCTTAAGTCTCTGTAAACTGTTTACTGCTGTCAGAGCAGATGGATAAGAGGATGCAAATATAATTTGCTGTTTTAAGGCATGCAGGCCTGTGGGCATTTGCACACACGCACACACACACACACACACACACCATGGCACCATATGGCTCTGCCTATTGACCTTTGAAACATCAAGCTACTGAAATGTTATATGCTTATTTTAGGTGTAAGACTCAGTTTGCTTGACTTCTAATGAGAACTATTATCATACTGAAAAATCTGTTTTAACTTCTGGTTTGATTCTGAGCCCAGTTTTACATAGTTACTACCGCATGACTGTCCTAAAGTAGCCTGAAAACTTTCTCCCTAGAAAGTACTCTGCTTTCTTCCAGAGAGGCACTAAACTATGGCTCCAATTCTGTTCTTTCTCCCATCCTTCTGAAATCCACGCACTGTAGGGGGATTGCAACTTTGGATTCATATCAAACTTTGAGATGATCACTATCCAACCAGGCGTGATGTGTTGGCTCTCCAAGACTCAGGCAAAGAAGACGTATTGAACCCTAGAGGTGTTGGCAGCAGCTTTGTTGGACTACTGTAATTGGGCCAAGGGAATACAACATTTTGATTTAAGTCAGTATGACAAATACAGCAGCTGTGGTAGAACTGTATGTCTTCATAAAATCTGACTTTATACAAATTCTTGCCACATCATCAAAAGCATCCACTTATTACTACTGTCTTCTAACCAATCTTATGACATTAGGAAAATAATTCCTATTATTCTGGCTTACATAAATAGCCTTGAATTCTGTGTTCAGAAGAGTGTCATTTTGAATAACAAATCCCTGTGCCTGGGAGAACTCCAGAGCTTGGACTTTCCTCTCCACATAAGCCAGTACCGGGCGGTAACTGGGCTGTGGAGCAACTGGTTTCTGTAGATGTTGCAGTTAACGAGCAGCCCTGATTGGTCTGGCTTGAGCCCTTCCTGCTGCTGCACCTAAGAATTTGCATATGAAATTCAAAGAAAAGGTGAGTCCAGGCAATTTCAGATGCTTTGAAGACACTCTGAATGAGCCCACTTTGGAAGACTTAAGAGTTTTCAACATGAAGGAGATTTACTCGTGTCCTAAGTTGGCGCTGCTTGCTTTATTATGTTTACAGCTGGGAAAGCTAAGGTCCAAGTATCTGTTTCACCTAATCCACTTTATTTCCATTCTACCTCTGTCTTCCCTCCTATGCTTCCTGCTTTCTCTCTGGCTACTCTTAGCACTTGAAAGAAGGTGTATAAAGTGGCAGAAAACTCCATTGTAGAGCTAAAATCAGTGTCATGACATTTAGCCAATATAAGTCTCAGAGTCAAAAGGAAAACAGAAGCCCATGCCATTCATTCATAACTGCTTCAAGGACTTGAGTTAGGTTTTCATTTAGCAAATGTAAACAGAACATTTAATAGGAACTGAGAACGACTAAAGAGTGAAAACAGTAACTTCTTTGCCACTAATATGTGTTGAGGGCTTATAGTTTGCAAAGACCCTCCCCGGTGTTCTATGACCACTATATAGACAAGCACCGTGCTGGCCTTGGCTGGGCTTATGTTGGGTGAACAGGTGGTGTTTGCTGTCAAGACACTCACAGTCTGAAGGAATAAGACTTATATGGAAGTAATCACAAAGCTATGTGGTGCAGGCACCACATGAGCTCACAGAAGATGGAGAGAGTTGTAGGGATGCGGGGTCATGGTGGTACCATCTGATCTGAGCTCTGAAGGGCTGACAGAGGCGTAACATGTTAGGACTGGAAGGAGAAAACTCAGTGGGGGCGTAGGTGTGTATACAATTTTAAATCTAGGACGCCAAAGAAAATATCTTCTCCTTCTGATGGGAACAGAAGACCATGGCAGTGGGACAGTAGTAAGTTAGTTCATATGATTCACACGTGACCACCCTGAAGCCAGGCATTGTTCTATGCTCTAAAAGCAATCTGAAGCTTATAGTCTATTAGGGGACGTGGTAGGCAGCCTGTAAATGGCCCCTGGAAGTTACATGCTCATGTAATCCCCCTTCACCCTTGAGTGTGGGCTGGATTCAGTGATTTGCTTCTAATGATAGACCACAGCTAAAGTGATGACATGTCACTTCAGAGATTAAGTTACCAGAATACTGTGATTTCCATCTTGCTTATTCTCTCCTGCTCTCTTTCCTGCTCAGTTTGAGGGAAGCAGATGCCGCACGGTGACTTATGCTAAGGAGAGGCCCATGTGGCAGGGAGCTGGCCAGCGAGGGCCTGAGACCAGCCGGCAGTGACTGAGCTTAGAAGTGGGTCCTCCTTCATTTAAGCCTTGATGTGACCATAGTCCTCACCAAAAAGTTTGATTTTGCCTCTGAGGCTCCCTGAGCCAGAGACACCAAAGAAAAAAAAAAAAAAGCCTGGATTCCTACTCCACAGAACACATGAGATAATAAAATGTTTGTTATTTTAAGCAGCTAAGTTGTTGTGTAACTAGTTATACAGACATATATAATTCATATAGGTGAGAATAGTAATTCATTCCCTCCCTCCTCCAGCCCACTCTCCTATACATGCATATAACAGCTTGGACCAAGAAATCTACAGGATGAAGGGGGCCTTTGGGAGCGGGGAGGTCCGGGGGCAGGCTGGAGGAGGTGCTATTGCAATTTTGTTCAGGTGACCAGGAAAGGCCACTAGTATACTGTGATATTTGTGTCCAAGCCTGAAGGGAGGAAGGGGAGCAAGCAGTGTGGACCTCTGGGGGAAGATGCACTTGGGAAAGAGGGCCTCAGGTACCAGTGCTCTTAGGCAGATTTTTTGTGGGCTTTATCTGAGGAAGAGCACAAAGGCCAGTGGGGCTATGGGGTAGTGATGGGTGAGGAAGGGGGTGGTTTTACACGAGGTCAGAGAAGCAGTGAGAGGTGCAGAATATAGGGCTTTACACGATGTGGCCACTGGATTTAATACTGAGCAAACTGGAAAGCTTTTGAAGGGTTTGAGCAAAGGAGTGACATTATTTGACACACACACACACACACACACACACATATATATTCTTTATAAAATGTGCTATAGGAAGGTAAGGAAGGAAGCAAAAGGATTAGCAGGAGGCCATTATAATAATCTTGATGAGGGGTGTTTCAGACCAGAGTGGTGGCAGGTGACAGAGTGAGAAATAAATATATGTTTAAGGTAGAGAAGATTTGTTTATGGGTGGATTAGCTATGTAGTGTGGGAGATTCTAGAGAGGAGTCCAGAATGACTCCAGCACTCTGGCCTGAACATCTGTAAATGGAATCTGATAGAGAAGACTCTTTAAAGAGTAGGATTTGAGGGGAAGTAGGGGCACAGGATGCGGGGCTGTGCAGTCAGGAGTTTGGTATTTTTTCCTATAGAGTTGGAGTTACTTCTTAGACATTCAAGTAAGGATAAAAAATAAGCTTTGGGGTATAATGAGTTTAGAGGTCAGGGAACCCAGGTTGAAATTATACATTTTAGGAACTGTCCGGGCACAGACGACATTATGAGGCGAGTTCCTCCACTCCGCACAATTTTAAGAGCTACCACTTACTTTCGGTTCCTCAGAATATTATTTATGTGGAATACCATGATAATTAGGACCACTAAATTGTGAAAGATGATACCCCTGTAAGAGACTGGGTCTTATCACTCAGGCATAAATGATGAAAAAGAAGGAAAGAAGTATATAGATTGAACTCTGGAATGCCAAAAAATTGGAATGTTGTGAAGTTTATGGGAGACTAGTAAGGAAGGCTTAAAAGAGGAAGTTGACAATGCAGGCAGAGGGTATCAAGAGAGCTAAATGGAGACATTATATCAAGAAGCACGGAGCAGTCAACTGTGTCAGATGCTGCTGAAAGATTAGGTGTGGATAGTTTAATCACTCAACTAATTGATTAGACAATGTGGAGATCTTTGATGACTTGGTAAAGCGGGTTTGTAGGGCGGTATCATGAGAGATTGGAGGAGATTCCACAAAGAATGAGAAGGTGGGAAGTGAAGTCCGCACAGACTGCTCTTTCAAGATTTCTGGAAAGGGGAGTAAAGAAGCTGAGTGGTAGCTGCAGGGAAAATTAAGTCAAAATGTGTTTGTGTGCGTAGAATTTTAGTTTTTAAGATAGATGAAATAACAGTACTTTTGTAGCCTGGTAGGAATAATCCAACAGAAAGAGGAAGAAATTTGATATGCAGAGAAAAGGACAATAGAATTGTTGCAGAAATACCCTTGATTATATGAGAAGTGAAGCTTTGGTTTTGTTTTTCTTTTAACTTTTTTGTTTGTTTTTAAGTTTTTAGTTGGAGTATAGTCCATTTAAAATGTGTCAAGTTCTAGTTTACAGCATAAAGTTTCTATTATACATATACATACATATATTCATTTTCATATTCTTGTTCACCGTAAGTTACTACAAGATACTGAATATAGTTCCCTGTGCTATACAGTATGGACTTGTTGTTTATTTATTTTATAGATAGTAGTTAGTGTGTGCAAATCTCGAACTCCTAATTTATCCCTTCCCATCCCCTTCAACCCCTGGTAACTATGATTTGTTCTCTATGTCTGTGAGTCTGTTTCTGTCTTATAAATAAGTTCATTTGTATCTTCTTTTTTAGATTCCACATGTAAGTGATGTCATATGGTGTTTTTCTTTCTCTTTCTGGCTTCTTTCACTTGGAATGATGATCTCCAGGTCTATCCATGTTGCAGTAAATGGCATTATTTTATTCTTTTTTATGGATGAGTAGTATTCCATTGTATAAATATACCACAACTTCTTTATCCGGTCATCTGTTGATGGACATTTAGGTTGTTTCCATGTCTTGGCCATTGTAAATAGTGCTGCTATGAACATTGAGGTGCATGTATCTTTTTGAATTAAAGTTCCCTTTGGATATATGCCCAGGAAGGGGATTGCTGGATCATAGGGTAAGTCTGTTTTCAGTTGTTTTAAATCCATTTCACAGATATGGTGGTTGGTGGTCATTTAGAAAATGGAGTGTTTATCTACAGGAAAAGGACTGACTACACAGTAGGCATAAATCCTTGTGGGCAGATATGTGGTTGTGAGGAGCTTGTGGAAACTCTCTTTTGATTGTCACTGTGTTCTCAGTGGAAGGGAAAACATGACTGTTATCTGCATTTGAGGCTGGGGGAGGAGATGTAGGAAGTGTCTGGAGACATGAGAAGGTATGTAATTGTCACCTCGGAGAGTGGAGAAGTGACTGAACTACCAGCATGATCACTGAACAGCACAAAGTGCCCACTTGGTGTTCATCTCGTCTCACGCAGGGCACCCATTTGAAGTGAGACCAATGCGCATGGTTATGTGTTTCTGCGATGTTTCTTGCCACCCTGGAGCAAACATAGACTAAATGGAAAGTTGGGTTTAACCATGGGTTGTGCTTTTGCCAAGTGTATATAACAACAAGAGAAACAAGAGATGGAATCTAAGCTGTGTAAGGAGAGAAACAGGGACAGGAGGATGAGGAATAATGAAAGAATAGTAGCATCAATGGGGTACAAATCCTTGACAAAAGAAGGGGGCTCAAAACCTGTTGGTGTAGAGCTACAGGGAGGAACAAGCAGGACAGTTGGAAGATGGTGTTTAGTGAGTGGGATGCATGAAACTGAGAGAATAAGGAGTAGACAGCAAAACAAAATCATAACAGCACCTAAGCTATAGAGCCAGGAAGCCCAGTCCACGGAGTTCTCTCCCCTGTTCTTTAGGCCCAATCTGATAGTAAAATTCATGACGACCGGCAGAGGGATGTGTGTTAAGTCCATTAGACCAGCAAAGGTAATTTTCTGACTAACTGTTAATTTCCATTGTTCTATACCTATCTCATCATCTGAGAAAGACTCTTCCTTAATAGTTACTCTCTGAGAAAGACCGAAATCATTATCTTTCTGTAGAGCACCTGCACCTGGTCTCTCTTATCAGCTATTCAAACATCATTTGCCAGCTGGTGATGAGACAAAGAAGACAGTACCTCTTTTGTGTGCATGACGTCTCATACCTGTAGGCTGCAGCGTCAACTGAATCAGCAGACTTGCCCATACCTGGGATTGTGCACTCCTTTACAAGCTGACAGCAGGCAGGTTTACCCCAATAGAGGCTTTTGGAAAGCTGTATAAATCAAGCCATATATTTAATGTCCATAGAAAGATGTCATTGAAAGGGAACTTGAAAATCACCTTTTTATTAAGTTTCATATATTTTTTATTAAGTTGTATATATATATATATCTATCTCACAAATTGTTGTGCTTTGGTATAACTTATAACTTTAATTTCATTGTTCGTATTTGAGCATGATAGAAAATCATAGTGTTAGAAAATAACTTAGATAAATTCTATTCTGACTTCTCACCTCATACAAATAAACACATCCCTTGCTATCTGATCTCAGGAGCCTAGCAGTTTTAGCTACCATTTCTGTGATAAGCTTCTTTAGAGAAAAAGGACTCCCCAGTTTTTTGTTACTGGTTCTCTGAAATTTGGGGAGTAAACACGTGGGGAAATGCATTCTTACTCACAATTCAAAATTGTTCTATCCAGATTCAGAGACATGTGCATTTAAATGAGGAGATATCTTTATTTCCTCTGAAGAAAGCTAAGAGAGAATTTTTTTAGTCTCTGAATATTAATCAAAGTTAGGTCATTGAGGGTTCATAAGCAATAATGTTTCTCATTTGCTATGAGATCTTAGAAAAGACTTTACAGGTATATTTTTTAAAAAATGATATTATATTTTGGTTTCCGTATGAAACAGGTGGCATAGGATAAAAAAGAACTTTACTAGATGTGACTAGCTATCCAAGGCAACAGAACATCTGGCCAGCCTCAGTGTGAAGCTTCCAGAGGAATGGAATAAACTGAATTTGTGCTGTCCTATTCCTCAGAATAGTTATGAAGAATTATCAAAAAATAAATAAAAAAATAAAAACCCTCTGTCAAGAAAGTATTATAGTCTTCTATAGCCCATAATTCTACAAGGATTAAGGAATATAACAGGAAAAAAAAAGGGACTGAATTGGAACAACTGAAAGAGAAGCTAGGTGACTGGGAACATTCATAAGCTAGTTATCAGGAAAACCTTAGCACCCTAATTCTCAGTGTGTGGAATAAAAGATAGTAAAAGTAATAATGATGCCAAATACTGAAGTACCCTTGAACTGTTCCAGTCAACTGGAGTATGTGGAATTATATTTCATTTATTATTATTCCCTAAGGAGGGAGATTCAGAAATTTATTTTATCTCAGATCAAATCCAAGAGGTTATTATTCTTTTACCAAAAGGGACAGAAAACAATTACCCATCACTGGATATGAATATGAGGAAAAATGATATAACATCATGAAACTGCATAAGAAATTGAGACTTGAATATATAAAAGAGAACCATTTTTAGAGTAAGTAGTTTGCAGGATGTTTTGGGAGGCACAACTCTTAGGGCAGACATTAATACATAATCAGAGTTAGAAGGACCTTTGATTAATTCCAGGTGGAGGTTTAGAATATCAGCAAATACTTCTTTGAATCCTGGCTGATGGTAGAGACCGATCTCAGTGCAGTCAAAGTGGTCAAAAGCAGTACAGGGGGAGAAGAGGAGACTAACAGAATTTGAGCATCTGGTATAACTAACAATATTGCTTGCCATGCTACCATTGCTAATGCCCACAGGTTCTTAGCACTTACTATGAGTCAAACACCGTCATAATGTTTTACGTGTATTAATTATTTAAATGAGCTTCATGAGGAGAGATACTAAACATTATTCACTTTGTAATAAAAGCCATCAAGTACAGTATTTGACATATAGTAAGCACTCAATAGATGCTCTCAAACCAAACTAAAAAAATAATCCAGGCTAGATTAAAGCTTGATTTATGTCATCCAAGGGCTCTCACCAGCTCTTTAGTAAAGAACAGGATAGTGTTATTAGGATATTAATATATACTAATTCTTCAGCATAGATGAGCCCATTTTCTCACTAAAATGGCCAAGTCTATTTTATACTTAATCTCCTAAACTTATAACATCTCATATTCATTTAGTTTAGTTCTTAAATACCTCCCCATTTACCTCCCCAAATGTCAGCTTGTCCTGAGAGAGCTGTGTTATCCCTGGCTCTGTTATCTGCTCTCTAAGACCCACTGTGTGGGGGAGATGGCTTTATAATATGCAAGACATCAGTTAAAATACTTAGAAGGTATTGCCTCAGTAGTGTAGTAAAATTAGCCCTGGAATAAAGCCTGTTGTGGTTTGGCTTAATGGGCCTTTTTTAAAAAGTATCAAAAAAAAAAAAAAAAAAAAAAGATTTCCACATAACTGCAGTTCATAACAAAACTCAAGAATATTTAAAGGAATACAAAAAAACTCCAGCATCAACAAAGTAAAATTTATAATAATTAGCATTCAGTGAATAATTACCAGTCATGCAAAGAGAGAAAAGGACATTAATAATGATGAATTCAAGAAATAACACAGATCTACCTCACAATTATTAGAATAGCTATTATAAAAAAAAAAAAAAGAGATAGCAAATGCTGGGAAGGATGTGGAGGAAAGGGAACTCTTGTTTCCAGTTGGTAGAATCATAAACTGCTACTGCCACTGTGCAAAACAGTATGGAAGTTTCTTAAGAAATTAAAAATAAGAATTACTGTATGGTCCAACAAATCCACTATCTGCTTATAATATATGAAATATTATTCAGCCATAAAAATGATGGAGATCTTGCTATTTTCAACAAAATGGATGTATCTTGAGGGCATTATGCTAACTTTTTTTGTTATCTATGTGAGATGATGGATGTTAATTAAACCTAATATGGTAATCATTTCACAATATATGTATGTAAGTCAAGTCATTTTGCTGTGTACATTATATAATGCTGTATGTCAACTATAGCTCAATAAAACTAAAAAAATCATTAAAAATAACACAGATAATAAAATTAGGTGACAAGGTTATTAAAACAATTATAAATGTATTTCAGGTACTCAAGAAGGTTTAAAAAGAAGCATTATTTTGCTAAGGAAAGCTATAGAAGACTTTTAAAAGGGTCAAAGATTCATGACTTTGAAGCATAGCAATAGGTATGATTCAAAATGAAACAGAATAAAAACACTTAAAAAAAAAAAAGAGAGAATGTCTCATTGAGCTGCAGAGCAACCTTAAGTAGTCTAATGTCATAATTGGAGTCCCTGAAATGGAAGACCAGAAAAAATAATAGCTGAAATAATAGCTGAAAATTTTACAAGTTTGAGTCACCACAGATTACGTATTGCAAAGAAGTATAAGGAAGTCGAGCACAAATGAAACAAAACACATGCTAATCAAATTACTCTAAACCACTGATAAAGAGAAAAAAAAAAACCTCATAGTCCACCACAATAAAAAAAGAGAATTTGCCCATTGTACAGAGAGTTAACTATAAGAATGACAGAAGATACTCCTTACCAAAAGTCATATGTGGTGGAAGAGAAACAAGGTTTGAAATTCACATGCCAGAAGCTGGCCTATGGAAAAAATTTTCAGTCATCAGATGGGTAAAACATAAGCAGAAGATAACGAATGTAAACTGGAAGCCAAAGTAGCAATGTGACCAAGGGGGTAAAAAATAACGACTTGCAAGCTAGAATTCTTTCCCCAGTGAAGTCTTTAAAAAATAAAGTTTATAAAAGCCTTTTTTAGACATCTAAAGGTTAAAGAATTTGTCACTAGCAAATTTACACTATGAGAAATGTTAAGGGAGATCTTTCCAGCAGAAATAAAGTGATATCAGCTAGAAAGCTGGATCTGTAAAAGAAGATATGAGCACCGGAAGTGGTAAACGTGTGAGTAACATATAGTTGGTTTTCCATTGTAGGAATAGTTCCATTCTGATATCATGTCTTGATTTACGACAAGAAAGCCAGATGCTATATCTTGACATAAATATGTCTCCTGATGCTTAGTACCAGAAATTTATTGGTAGTGGAAGGGAAACAGGATTTAAAACTGTTTGTGCCATCCTAAGAAGGAAGTTTATAGTGATACAGGCCTTCCTCCAAAAACAAGAACAATCTCAAATAAACAATCTAACCTATGACCTAAAAGAACCAGAAAAAGAAGAGCAAACAAAACCTAAAGTCAGCAGAAGGCAGGAAATAATAAAGATCAAGGAGGAAATAAATAAAATAGAGATTAAAAACAACAATAGAAAAAAATCAACTAAACCAAGAGTTGGTTTTTTGAAAGAGTAAACAAAATTGATAAACCTCTGGCTAGGCTCATGCAGAAGAAAAGAGAGAGCACAAATAAACAAAAAAGAAAGAAAATAGAGAAATTACAACCAACACCACAGAAATACAAAATATCATTAGAGAATACTAAAAACAACTATGTGGAAGCTGTATAATCTAGAAGAAATGGACAAGTTTCTGAAAACATACAGTCCACCAAGACCGAATCAAGAAGAAACTAACCCCTTGAACAGACCAATCACTATAAATGAAATCAAATTAGGAATAAAAAACCTCCCTGCAAACGAAAGTCCAGGACCAGATGGTTTCACTGGGGAATTCTACCAAACACACAAAGAACAACTCATACCAATCCTTCTCAAACTCTTCCAAAAGATTGAAAAGGAGGGTGTACTCCCAAACTCAATCCATGAAGCCACCATCTCCCTAATACCAAAACCAGACAAAGACACTACCAAAAAAGAAAATTACGGACCAATATCACTGATGAACATAGATACAAAAATCCTCAGCAGAATATTAGCAAACAGAATCCAGCAGCACATAAAAAAGATCATGCACCATGATCAAGTTGGATTTATCCCAGGGACACAAGGATGGTTCAACATACGCAAATCAATCAACGTGATTCACCACATCCACAAGGACAAAAACCACATGATCCTCTCAATAGATGCAGAAAAAGCATTTGATAAAATTCAACACCCATTTATGATAAAAACCCTTACCAAAGTGGGTATAGAGGGAACACATGTCAACATAATAAAAGCTATTTTTGACAAACCTACAGCCAGCATAGTACTCAATGGTGAAAAAGTGAAAACCTTCCCACTAAAATCTGGGACAAGACAAGGTTGCCCACTCTCACCACTTCTATTCAACATAGTCTTGGAAGCCCTAGCCACAGCAGTCAGGCAAGAAAAAGAAATAAAAGGGATCCAAATAGAAGAAGAAGAGGTAAAATTGTCACTATATGAAGATGACATGATACTATAATATAGAAAACCCTAAAAAGTCCACATAAAAAGTACTAGAGCTAATAAAAGAATTTGGCAAGGCAGCAAGATACAAGATTAACATACAAAAATCAGTGGCATTTATTTACTCTAACAATGAATCAACAGGAAAAGAAAGTAAAAGAAACAATCCCTTTTAAAATTGCACCCAAAGAAATAAAATACTTAGGAATAAATCTGACCAAGGAGGTGAAAGACTTATACATGGAGAACTACAAAACACTGATTAAGGAAATTAAAGAAGACTTAAAGAAATAGAAAGATATCCCATGCTGTTGGGTTTGGAAGAATCAATATTGTTAAAATGACTGTACTGCCCAAGGCCATCTACAGATTTAATGTGATCCCTATCAAATTAACCAGGACAGTTTTTACAGAACTGGAACAAATGATCTTAAGATTTATATGGAATCACAAAAGACTCAGAATTGCTGAAGCAATATTGAAGAAGAAGAACAAAGCTGGAGGCATAACCCTCCCAGACTTCTGACAATACTACAGAGCTACAGTAATCAAAACAGCATGGTGTTGGCATAAAAGCAGACATACAGATCAATGGAACAGAATAGAGAAACCAGAAATAAATCCACAGACCTATGGTCAATTGATTTTCAACAAAGGAGACAAGAATATAGAATGGAAAAAAAAAATCTCTTCAGCAAGTGCTGTTGGGAAAACTGGATAACAACATGGAGATCAGTGAAGTTAGAACACTCCTTTACTCCATACACAAAAATAAACTCAAAATGGCTTAAAGACTTAAACATAAGACAAGCTACAATAAATCTCCTAGAAGAAAATATAGGCAAAACACTCCGACATAAATTTTAGCAACATTCTCCTAGAGCAGTCTACCCAGGCAATGAAAATAAGAGCAAAAATTAACAAATTGGACCTAACTAAACTCATAAGCTTTTGCACAGCAAAGGAAACCATAAGCAAAACAAAATGACAACCTATGGAATGGGATAAAATATTTGCAAATGATGTGACTAAAAAAACTTAATTTCCAGAATATATAAGCAGCTCATATAAGTTAATGACAAAACAAACAACACAATTCAACAGTGGGCAGATGACCTAAACAAGCATTTCTCCAATGAAGACATATGGATGGCCAATAGACATATGAAAAACTTCTCAAAATCACTAATTATCAGAGAAATGCAAATCAAAACTACAATGAAGTATCACCTCACACCAGTCAGAATGGCCATCATCCAAAAGCCCAAGAATGATAAATGCTGGAGAGGCTGTGGAGAAAAGGGAACCCTCCTACACTGTTGATGGGAATGTAGTCTGGTGAAGCCATTATGGAAAACAATATGGAAATTCCTCAAAAGACTGAAAATAGACTTACCATATGATCCAGCAATCCCACTTCTGGGCATATATCCGGAAGGAAGTCTAATTCAAAAAGATCAACAGATAGGTCTGACCCAAGCTTTCAGGCTTCTTTCAAGCAGCACTATATACAATAGCCAAAATACAGAAGCAATCTAAATGTCCATCGACAGATGACAGGATAAAGAAACTGTGGTATATTTATACAATGGAATACTACTCTCCCATAAAAACTAATAAAATATTGCCATTTGCAGCAACGTGGATGGACCTAGAGATCATCATTCTAAGTGAAGTAAGCCAGAAAGAGAAAGAAAAATACCATATGATATCATTCATATGTGGTATTTAAAAAAAAGGGGGGGTGGAGACTATGAACTCATCTACAAAACAGAAACAGACTTAGTAAGCAATCTTATGGTTACCATGGAAAGGGGGTGGCAGGGGATAAATTTGGGAGTTTGAGGCTTACAAATGTTAGCCACTATGTATAAAAATTGATTAAATAAAGCTTTCTTTTGTATAGCACAAAGAACTATGCTCAATATCTTGTAATGACCTTAAATGGAAAAAGTATGAAAATGAATATATGTATATATATGCATGACTGGGATATTGTGCTGTACACCAGAGATAGACACATTGTAACTGATGGTACTTCAATAAAAAATAATAATAAAGTAAAACTTTGTGCCAGAAGCTGGTATACAGAAAATTTTCCCAATCATAAGATATGCAAAGTACATGTGGAGGGCTAAATTTTTATTGACAGCTACTGAAATGGAAATTTTCTACTCAGTCCTTGTACTTGATACAGCAGTGTTTATAAATGTAACAGAGAGATTGGCCAAGATGGAGGAATAGAAAGACACTGAGCTCAATTCCTCTCATTGGCACACCAAAACTACAACTATTTACAGAATAAACTATAGATGAAGAAGACTGGTACCTACCCGAAAAGATCTTCTACAACTAAGATATAAAGAGCACAACAAGACGGGTAGGAGGGGCAAGTTGTGGTGTAGTCAAGTCCTGCACTTCCAGAGGGGTGATCCACAAATGGGAGGACAATTACCATTGCAGACATTTTCCCAAGGAGTGAGGGGACTAAATCCCACAAGCCCCACACTGGACTCTCCAGCCTGGAGGTCCTGTATCATGAAGATGATTCCCCAAAATGTTCAGCTTTGAACGCCAGTGGTGGGGTTACTTTTGGGAGAACCAGAGAGCCATGGGGAATGGAGAATTCACTTTTAAAAGGTGCACACAAAATCTCACACACTCTGGGACCCAGGACGGGAGCAGTAACTTGAAAGAAGCCTGAATGCCTGGTCAGAACTGTTGATCTTGGAGAGTCTCCTGGAGAGGCAAGAGGCAATTGGAGCTCAAACGTGGGACACAGACACTGGGGGAAGCCATTTTGGGGAGCTTTTTGCTCCACTTGGGTGTTGGTGCTGGTGAGCACCATTTTGGTATCCTCCTTATGGCTTCTTAGTCTCATAACCCAGTCCTGCCCACCACTCCCAACAGCTTACAGGCATCAAGACTGGGATGCCTCAGCCCAAGCAAGTGATGGGCAAGGACAAAGCCCCAGCCACCAGCAGTCAAACTTCCTGTGAATATCATTGGTGTCTATGAATACTTTTGTGTGAAGCAGCTGATTATATATCCCAACATACCGAATTGCTTCTTAATATGTCTGACAAATTTGTTTCCTGATGATGAAAAACAGGTATACAAAATCACCATTATGCAATTAAATTATCTGAAGAAACAAGAGTTCCAGAGACAGAACTCCTACAAATAGTCATTAATGAATCAACGTATGTAGCATAAGAGTAATTTCATTACACATATGCTGTTCAATACAATTAAATAGTAATTTGAAATGCTTTTGAATTACTCTTGTGTGCATCTTAGTTTCATACCAATTTTCCAAATTATCAATAACTAAAACAAATGACAAGCAAACTGAAGACGAGCTGAATTATCTTTTTATTTTCTCTGTACAAAACTAAATTATGATTATGATCGTCAAACGAAGAGAAGATTGAGTGCTTGGCTAGAAAACTGTAGGAAAGAAAGGGTATTTTAGAGGGTGTTAGACAATTAACTGATTAAATATTTTGTTATTTACTGGAGTTTTTGATGATATATTTATCAGCTTTTAAAATAGATAATTTGCTATTATTTTTTCCTAAATGTATGTTCATTTTTATAAATCATTTTGCATTTGTTCTTTTTTTTCTTATCTTTTAGAATTCCACCTCCTCTTAGTGGATAATCTTCCAGGCCCAATAAGCCTCTATCTCTGGACCAGACCACAGCACAGCCCCTGCTAGACATTAAACAATTTGTTGTGATATCTCCCTATAATTTTTTTTTTTGCATTTACAATGCATTTATCTAACAAAGGACTCTGCTATATACAAAGAACTCTACAAATCAATAAGAAAAAGACAACCAATCTGATAGAAAACTGGACCAAAACCTTAACTGGGGTACCTGGCAACATCAGAAATCCAAGTGGCCAATAAGTATATGACAAGGTACTCAACGTCGTTAGAAATCACAGAGATGGAAATCACAGTTATAGTGAGACAGCTCACCCACATCGGAATGGCTAAGATTTAAAAATCTGACAATACCGAGTCTTGGGAAGATGGGGGGCAATGGAACTCTTTTCTTTCTTTTCTTTCCTTTTTTTTTTTTAATAAGTATTTGTTTATTTATTTATGTATTTATTTATGTGTTTATATATTTTTAAAATTTTCAGTTTTATTATGTAGAATTTTTACAACTTGACCACACATGTACAGTAACTCCCTATAATGTTTTAAAATGCAGCTCTTTAAAAATTTTAGACACTCTTGGTAGAAGTTTTATTCTTTCTTTTTAAGATAATTAATTGAGATAGAATAATTTAATCTATCCAAAAGGAAGTTAGATATGAAAAGAATTATCCATTAGAGAAAGGAGGATGAGTTAACTAGAAATCCTCGTTCTTATTAAACTGAGTGGTAATTATTGGCTGAACTGATAATATGTAATGTAATTTAATGTCTACGTACTCAGGAATCAATGCAAAAATCTGTGACTCAAAGTCTATTTTTAATCTCCTGCCAGCCATGAATCATGCTCTCCTCAGACAACCCAGGTGTCATCCAGAATCTCTGTATCCTTTGGAAAGGTGAGCTTTCTCCAGCCACCCCTCCTTCCTTACGTATGGTTTCTCTGCCCTGGTGGATTTGTCCTCAAGCCAGTAGTCTCAGTTTATCTCACATCAGTCAGGGAAAGTCTGGCCTCTTTACAAATTTCCACAAAATGTCCACTCATCCCATAAATTTGATGAATCACTTTGGGAAAAGCTGGGACATTGACCATCTGTAATTCTAGTCCTATTTTTCACCCAAGTATTGATAAATGGAAGAAGGTTCTAGGTAGAAACATAGCTCAGTGAAGAATTAATGGAGCCTACTGTTCTAAAGTCCTACTGTGGACATTTACTTTCCCCCATTTCACCAGGCATAGTGGGAGGAAATTTGTGGCTTCATGCAGGGATATTGTTCTGGAATTACAGCTTCTGATACGTCCTTCCCTTGCTCCTAAAGAATTCTCTTGCCTCTTCCTCACCTGGCACCAGTCTTCACCGTGCTCATTTCCTGGTCAAGTCTATAACTTGACTTAAAACACTGATTTGTTTCAGGTGCAGAAAGTGATCCATCACCAGATGTGAATGGAAGCAGATCTGTTTCCTCATAAATTAGTTAAGGGGAACCAGACGCAGGGTCTGTTTGGCTGGTTCCACAGTTCAGGGTGATGGAAGGCTTTCTTTCTGCTGGGAGATCCAGAAGAGGGGCAGTGATTTGAGAAGGCAACTGGATGGGAGAATATCAATTTCCTTCTCAGCTTAGAAGATCAATCTCCTTTAAAAATAGGTAAAATTTGATGGTGATATTTTTAACTTTCCTCAAACACACAATAGGTACTATAAAGTGTTTGTTTTAATCTCACCTTTTTCTGTAAAAATGTTGTGGATGGATATGTTCGTGGTTATGGTGTGACAAAGGAAGGAGGCAGAGTAGAACTTGTCCAGGGACTGCCTTTCTCTTCATCTTTAGGACAAGCCTAGGCCCCTTGACTCATGTAATGGGTCTATTTCTGGACCAAACTAATACTTTAGTGAGTGAGTGCCATTTCTATTCTTAAATACCTTCTGATGGGCCAGTTACAAAGGCCCAAAGGAAGAATTATGCCAAGAGTTGGGTTTGCTGGGTATCTTCTGGAATGTGTAGGTTATGTGTGCATTTCTCATAAACAAACATCTACAGAAGTGAATAGTTATCTCATAACTTATTAAAAAACAGATTTAACAGGTTTTATCCTATTTTTCAATGCTCTTGAAATTTGTTGTTTCAGAGTAACACTTTGTTTGCGCAAAGTGAAAGGAACATTAAAGGGACCACATTTATGTTTCAAGTTACCTGGAACTAAGAATTTACGTGGGTGGCATACACCCGAATAGATTAGTTAATTCAAGTTAATTTATTTAGTGTAGTTTTAAAATCGACATTGGATAATATTTACTATATACTCAACCCTTCTACCCCTCCCATCCCAACCCACATGGGTTGAATGTTTATTGGGGAATTTGACACCTGGAGAGAGCTACCACTTTCCAACCTCTGATGGGCAGAAGTGATTTTTTTTAGGATGGAAAAGAGTCTCATTTACCCCCATATTTCTTCACCATTTGCTTGCGTTCATGCTTGAAATGACTACAATGGACATTACTTAGTAAGAGTTTGAACATATATTTATTTCAAAGCAAACTATCCATCATTAACAACTGTTCATCAGATTAGCCAGTGGAAACTGGAATGATACAGTACTTCCTAAACTAAATATCTTAACTCTGTTTTAAGAAGGGAGTTGGAACAGATCTTCTTTGCCTTTTAAAGGTCATTATTTAGTCTGTAGACATAATCTTGTATATATTTGTGTTCTTTCTTCTGATTAAATTCTTTATTATGAGTACTGTCTGTCTTTGGCTTTGATTACTCGGATCCATCTGACTTTGGATTCTGACTTGACCCATTTTTGCCTAATGTCTCTAATTTTCTCTGTTCTGAAAGTCAGTTCTCCAAGAACATTCTGACGTATTTTGTGGCCTTGAATTTGATGACTTGGCTCTGTTTTCTATAATCCCAGGGAGAAAATAACTGAAGAAAGCACTGTTTCATCCTCTCGCACCTCCTGGAGTTTTACAAGTTTGCTGAGGCCATGAGAGGTGGAGAGAGAAATTTTAATTTAGAAAAAGTCAGGGAAATACATGGCCTTAGGGAACACTATTATCGTGTATATTGGTTCAGACAAAAATAGGAATCCAGGATACATTCTGTCAACTTGTTTATTGACAAAGACCCACCCTTAAGTAGGTATTGACCCCACAGGGTCAGAACTCACCCATATGCTAAGCCCACAGCACATGGGTACATCAGCCAGGCTTATACGATCTCCGTAGGGTTCACCAAATGTTTCCGACCCATAGATTAGACCTGCGCTAGATCTCAAAACTTTGTCTGTACTGCTCACAAGGGAGATACCACCACTGTTTATCTCCTTTAGTTTGCTATGAGATTCTAATCTCCCTAAAGTGCTCCTCCCTCACTGGTGGTCCCTGGGCTTTGGGAGCCTCTGGATTATTCCATAGTTTTCATAATTTTGATGCAAGAGTGACAGTCCTTTTTGGTCCTTCTCCTATCAGCTCAAGCATCTTCTCTTTTGCAAGAAACTTGACTTTTTTATTTTTTATTATTTTAAAAATTTAAGTAGTTGATTTACAATATGACATTAATTTCATTTGTACAACACAGTGATTCAATATTTTGTAGATTATACTTCATTTAAAGTTATAAAATATTGGCTATGTAGATAGATAGATAGATAGATAGATAGATAGATAGATAGATAGATAGAATGGAATATTACTCAGCCATAGAAATGAATGAAATTTCCCATTTGCAACAACATGAATGGACCTGGAGAGTATTATGCTAAGTGAAATAAGTTAGACAGGGAACTTTGACTTTTTTAAGGCACAATTAGGGACTTCATTCTTTTTGCTACCAGGACTCATTGTCCATGTCTGTATGTGTGTCTTGCCACATTGTACATTTATTCTTTGTTTACTTGTGTGACCACACTCTCACCACACCACAGGAAATGAGCGCGTATGTATCTCTATATTCTCAAAAACTCCCAGGCCCAATGGGCTGGTGAATAACAAGCAGGTGCTTGGTGACATTTGTTGAGTAATTTAATTAGAACAACGTTCTGAACTTGTATAAGACGTTTTCCAAAGCTTCGAAGGTAAACATTTAACTTATTTAGTAATACTGCTCTTCTTTAGAAGTGATATATATTAACATGTGGAACTCACTAAAAATTGTTTCAAAAAACATTTCAGTTCCTACTTCATGTTTAGAATTTGTTTTTGCAGCGCTGTTTCTTCATTGGTGTTCATTTTCATTGTAGGAAAAGCTAAAACTTGGAAAGAAGCTCCTAAAATGGCATCTTTATCTTTTGAAATTATTCAATAGAAAATTCTAAAAAAAAACAAAAAACCTTGATGGCTACAATATACTTTTTCAACTATAATCATAATCAATCAGTGTTAGTTACATGAGCAAATGATTGGCTCAGATTAAAGCATTTCCTATTTAGTTCTACAGCTGAATTTCATAATTTTTGTATGACAAACTGTGTTATTTTGACTAGGTTTGAAATGAAACCTGATATCCAATGCTTAGTTTCCTGAGGACACTCATCTTTTGGTTACATCTTCTTCCTCTGGTCTTCCTCACACTTGAAAATGAAGACCGCAATGGATGCCTTGAATATAGTTGTACCACCAGAGATTCACTAAACAAAGTAAGGACCCTCAGCAGCTGCCTGCACCTGCGCTCCTTCCAAGGGCAAATTCTTCTAAGTTATTGTATTGATTTAATTTGCATTCAAATTGCTCAGAATTTTGGTGGTGTATTTTCACTTGAATGATTTGCTATTAAGTGGAGAATGAATAGATGCCAGGTACAGACTCAAGTGTGGAGCTGAATTTTAAATTATTTACTGACTTTAATAGAATCATATTAATAGCAAAATAAGGGAGAAAAAAACTATGAGAGCCAATGGCTGTTTAGCATTATTTCTTAAGCAAATCTGAGAAAATTGCATCGATCGTAATTTATTTTATTTAGCCTGCAGATTCATGTTATCCTTTTGTTCATTTGGGCTTAAATGATTAATTTTTAAATTCTAATAAAGTTATAATTTAAATCAGAAGTAGTTGATTTTGATGTATATTAGCCACAAGATGCAAAAGCTCTCATTTAAATAAATTTTCACATTACAATCTGTGAACATATATTTAATTTGTGATGTGTTTATTATTGTAACCATCTGACTGCTTAAAATATAAACAGGAAAAAAAAACTCTCATTGTGTGTTTTGGCATTCTTGTCAATGGTTAAACATCCGTTGGGACCTACTGAAAATTTTAATAGTTGACAATACTTGTGTCCTCATCTGTTATCACGTTGTGCCAAATCCTCTACATGTAGCAGTTGCATCTGGTTTTTCTAGGTTGAGAGACTGCAGTCGTTTCCCAGAGCAAACACACTTAGATTACACATATATGCAGTGAACATATTCTAAGGTAAATTTTGTCTATAGTACTGTTAGAGCAGGCAGATATCTAGATACGAGCAGAGAAAGAGGGACGCAGGTCAAATGGCAGGAATTGGGCAGAAAGGAGGGGCACAGGCCAAATGCAGGAAACTGTACATCATGTAAGCACCAGGGGTCCCTGGGCAAAGAAAGAAAAGCAGGAACCTCTGGGTTGATAAACGGTTGCACATTTTGGAGTGACAAGTGGCCTGGAGGCCGAACAAAGAAAGGTGAGAAAGGGCAGGAATTTCCAGTGTCCGAATGTAACCTTTTGCTCATTATGCCCTCATTTCAATAAAATTAGCCTTGCAGATTAAAAATACCCATCATGCACCAACACCATGACACTTCTGATCCAGACTAAATAAGGACAAAAATCCCTCCTCCCTTTGGGAAGGTGGAGTTGGGATGAATATCAGGGAATACAACTCAGACCCTTCCCTCCCCAATGGATATTCCACCCATTCATTTTTACACCCTATGTAGCTAACTTGTCAAAGAAACCAGGGCAGCTGCTCACCTGAGCCTGCCCGCCCTCCCCTTGAGAGTGTACTACGCATCCTTTAATAAATCCTCACTTTACTTTTTTTAACCTCTACATCTTGTCTGAATTCTTTCTGGGACGGGACAGGAACCTGGAACACTGGTTGCGTCCACTGGCGACAGTACTTTGTCTGTGGTCATGTGTGAAATGGATAATAGGGTTTTCTTTTCAGGAACCCACTTCATTTTGCTAGTGCCGAGGCAATATACTAGAGAAAAATGTCTCTATTTTATGGCGTGGCAGATGGCAGCAAGAGCCAGGAGAACTATTTAACAGGTGCTTAAATATTTTATAAATGAATAAAAGGAGGAGATATGAATAAATAAAGTAAGCTGAGATGCAGAGTGGAAACACACCTGTTCCCTGACCCTGAGGTAGAGAGCTGGAAATCGTCCTCTTGTTTCTTCCTGGAAGAGGTAGGATTAAAGTACAAGAGGAGAAATAAGAGTATTAATTCACTAACAGGTAAAAGAACTAAATAAAATCACAACAGTAAGTATTGTTTATTTGGAACCTAGCGTGTGCCTGGAATTACACCTTTAATCCTGAGACCTCTTTGTGATAGACTCTAGTTTGCCATTTTGCTGATTTTCAGAAGGCTTAAGTAATTTTCACTGGTTCACGTTGTATTTTTATTAAGCCTGGCATCACACCGAGGTCTGTCAGACAGGCACATTCTCATAATATTACTTCTCTTCTTCATACAATGCCTGAGCCAATATTTATGATTTAATTTGTTAATTTTAACTACCATCCTCCTAAGAGAATGCTGCCTTTGAACTGATCCATTTCTTAATTCTTTTGATTATGCAGAACTGGAGGTAGATCCGACCATGCATCTGCCCTGAGACTGCAAGGGGGGAACAGACGAAGCAGTTACATGGAAGAGCCATGGGAATCTAGTCTCAAGAAATGGCTGGGTTCAAAGACAGCATGAAATTGGCTTGTGCTCAAGTGTTCACAGAACTATAAGCACTGTATAATTTAGCAGGGTATGTGAATGAAAAATACTGCAAACCATATCAGTAAGCAAAGAATGCTGAAGCCACCAAGTCATCAGCGGCTGCCGCCACCCCCCCAGTGAGGACAAGCCTGCAGCCCAGCCTCTGCAGCCACTCACAGTGGTGCACCCTGAGGGGACTCAGAATAAGAAAGGACAGGAGACTGGCCCTAGATAGCTAGGTGCACATCAAAGGAATGAATTCAATGAGCCCAAATGTTTGCTTCCTCCCATACACAGAAAAGCTCTTAATTCTTTAACTTGAGATACCTGGTTTTCTTTAGATAACAAGTAATCTTTTATTGTTCCAACTACCTGGTCTTGTAATGCTTCTATATATCCTAGCTCCTCCCCTACCTGCCATCTGAGAGGCTGTCATCCCGGGCTCAAAGGGATTTGAGTCTTCAGAAATGTCTACTGAATAAAACATAGCTCTCAACTTTTAAGCTGTGCATTTATTTCAGTTGACAGTATTTTGCATCACAGATGTTTTATAAACTGAACTTAGTTTTTTTCAGAATTGTTTTGAAAACCTTGAGGAACCCAAAGATTAATTTTATTATTTTGTGAATTCCTTACAATTCTCAGAAATATAACATATATTTCTCAAATAGTTCTTAAATCATTAAGAAACTTGGTTTAACTGAAATAAACGTCTTTCTTTTCTAATGATTATATGTAAAATAAGAAGACGATTATTACAATTACTGGATAAAATCCATTTAGCTGGAAAAAAAGGCTTGTGGAGAGATAAGAACAAATGCAAATGATAACCACTATATATAAAAATGGATTTAAAAATTCACATTTCTTCTGTACAGCACAGGGAACTACATTCAACATCTTGTAATAACCTTAAATGAAAAAGAATATGAGAATGAATATATGTATATATACGCATGACTGGGACATTGTGCAGCACACCAGAAATTGACACATTGTAACTGACTGTACTTCAATAAAAAAAAAAAGAACTAGTTAAAGAGATTCTAGAAAGGCATTGTTAGTGGCAATAGGATTTGAGAGCAGGTAGTGGAGAGTGAGGTGGATCATTGTAGCACTGAAAATAATGGGCAAACTTTGTTTAGATGCAAGTATGAATAATTGGATCTTGTCTATGTGGCTAGTTTAATTTTTAGAAAATATTTTTCTCAAAATATCACATAGAAGATGACTTTCCAGGCGCAGGAAATAATCCAGATATTCAATTTGCTTTTCATTTGCAGGTATGAGTAATACATGTCAAGAACAAGGCTACTCAGATGACTGGAGGAATGGAGCTAGTAGGGGTAGAAATGGGGACTAACGCTTCAGAATGAACTAAATAAGTTATCGGAAACCTTCTCAGTTGGGAAAAATGAGTTTTTACTGTTAGTTGTGTCCTATATTTTCTTAATACAGGACACCATTACTTGTTAGCTAGATTAATTGTTCTCTAAGCTGAATTGATTTTCTGAAGAACACTTCTGATCAAGGAAGTCCTCTGTTCAAGAAACTTCAATGATTTCTGTTGCATATTGAACACAAGGAAGGAGGGGGATTAGATACATTGAACTTCTAGACACAACATATTCTCATACAGCTTTCATCAAAACTCCACAATGTTGGTAAGATTGTACAGAGGAGAAACTTGACCTTCAGCGAAAGCCAGCACCTTGACCCGGTTCTATCTCTCTGTTAGTAGGAACCTCCCTTAAGGCAGATACTTGTGTATCTTGCTCAGATCGTATTTCCAGCTTCCATCAATGTCGGAGATATTTTCCAGACATACTTGTTGAATGCACGAGTTGTACAGGAGTGTGTTTATACTCTTTCCATTGGTCCATACTCTGTTTCATAAGCTTTATATCCCTACTTAGGAATAATTCACTACTGCCTACTATGTATGTGCAAAAATTTATATAACAAGATTGGGGAAATATTTGACTATTTTTTCCTACATGGCCTCTGAGATGGCTCACTGATTCTTTACTTACACTCTGTAAATGCAATTTGCTCACTCAACCTTTTGATTTAGGTCAAAGAGTTTCAAGCTGTGTTTCCTGCAACACCTATAATTTCCTGCTTTGGTATATTTGAATTAATATGGGGACTTCAAGGTGCATTTGAAGCAACTGGAATTCAGAACTCTTCCAAGTTGTACAGTTTTCTCCTGTTCTCAAGCAGTTGTTTTGCCTCAGACTAATCCAATGACAATCAGAGCAGCAATTCACGTGATTTGAGTCTTGACAACGTATTCAACTTACATCGTAAAAACCATAACTACCTTTCTTTCTGTACTCATTTCATCATTGTGCGTTACAAGAACACACAAGCACACCAATTGGTGTAAACAGTTGTGCATATGGAGAAAGCACAACTGACGCTTGGGGAGCATGCAACCCAGCCAGAGAGAGCAGAAGTAAGTGGGTTTACCAGAGCAGTGCCTCTCAAATTTCAACACCCATAAGAGTTGCCTGGGGACATTGTTAAAATGATATCTGATTCTGTAGATTTGGAGTGGTTGCCTGAAGTTCTTCATTTTTTTTTTTAACACGTTTTCCGGTGTGGCTGAAACTTTTGGTCCTTGGATCACAGTCTGAATAGCACAATGTAAGTCTATTAACCACAGCCTTTCACAACGTTGCAAACATTAGTAGTTGTGTTTTAAGAGAATGGAGAGTTAGCTTGTCAAGTGTAGGTTTGTTTAAGGGAAATTCTCCTGTATAAATATGTTTGGTAAGCAACCTGAGTGCAGAGAATGAATGCGTCTCTGTCATCTTTGCTTCTTACTGAGAACACCACAAAGGCACTGCAAAATGTGTCACAAGTCGATCACATGTTAACTGTGAACCTCATTAATGTTATCGGTGAATATATGACCCAGAGGTTGATGTTAGGTCTGAGTCTAGGAAAGTAGCTTGTGCTCAACACTTGGAAGTCCAAGGACATCAGCAGAGTGTCAAGGTTGTTTTAAGTGATGAAGTTTAAAACCAAAGCCAATGTACAGGAAAAAAACATAATATGAACAAAAGGCTTGAGTGTCTAACACATTAATTTCTTTGTGTTACAATGCCATAATACATGTTGTGTAACTCAATGCTTTCAGAAAAATTATAGGACTTTCAAAGCCTGAGGCTTCCGACTGTGTTGTTGGTAGCTTCATTTTACTCTCTGGATTAAAGCATCTTCTGGTAATTTTTATTACTGTCATAAGCAGCTGCAACAGCAAACCAGTTGTGTGAAAGCACCTTAAATAAATATTCAGAGCCTATGAATATTGGAGTGGTCTTTGTGATTGTAGTCAAGATAACCTTCAATGTAAAAAGTGAATTTAAAATTTGTCAATGTCTTTTTTTTTAAGTTTTATAAGGAAAACAAATCGTTGAAGAGAAAAAGGAAACTCCTCACAAAATTTACACTGCATCTCTAGTACTGGAATCTAACAGAATTAATTGATTGTTTTCCTAATGAGTGTTTGGAATTTTCCAGCAAGCAGATGTGGGCACCGAGGAACGTGAATATTGTTCTAGGGCAGGAAATGCATCTTGAAATGCCTATTAATTTATGAGCAGGAAAGAATGTGAAATGAATAGCAAACAATCGTGTCTAGACACATGTGAACAGATTTTAGCATTCTAATAAAACAGTTTTACATATACTTAATGAAATGAAACAGTGATGCCAATAATTACTATACTTTTGAGACAGAATAGTGTAATGGACAGAATAATAAGTAAGGAATTAAAAGACCTTAATTTCCATTCCAGACTTGTGGCTCTGGGATGAATATAGACCTCTTACTATGTTTGAGCCTCAGTGTTTGCATTTGCACCGTGAAAGGAAACAACCACAAGTTTCCGTTACTTGTGACAATGTGATTCCATGGGCGCAAACCTTATGTCTATTCTTGTAAGATGTATACCTAACAATAATATACTATTTTTGGTAAAAACCTTTTTTCTTTTCACAAAGACTACATTCCCCTCCTTTTTTTGGTTTGTTTTACACAGTAGCCCACCCTTATCCATTTACTAAAAAGAGACATACAGAATTCTCTTGTCTTCATGAGCATAATATATACAATGCAATAAGGAAGTTATGGGAAGACATACACGTAAAATAAGGAAGCGTGTGAGAAATGTTCGACAGATAGTCCTGAGTGTAGAGCACTCAAAATTTAAATGCAGGCTGATTGGTTTTTCAGCTGTGGAGGGGAGTCAGGAATGTTTGTATGAAGGTTTTAAAATCTGCTCATAGTCAATTATGTAGGTATAATCACGACCATTTTATGGAGGAGAAAACTGAGTCATAAGAGGAGTAAGTAAAAAAAGTACCTAATGTCACACAAGCAGTAGGTGGTATAGTGGAGATTCACATCTGGGTTGGTTGGAATCCAGATTGTGACCCTTTAACATGGCATCTATCAACTGGTTAAAGGTCACAGGGAGATGCCTATAAAACTCAAAGATGTGCTGACCAATTTTTAAATTACAGTGATGACAAATATCAAACATTCTTGGTATTTTCATAAAATCCCATTTTGCCTCTAATCTGTTCAGTTATTTTATTCAACACATTATCATGCTGCTAATAGAATAAATAATCAACATATAAATATATTCAGTCTGACAGAATGAGGCATTCTGTGCAACTGCAGGTTTCTTATAACTTCACTCTCGTTTATTCTACAGAGGGCAAGTTGAGCTAAGGGGAAACAAAAATTCCTCAACTGGATTAGACACCCATGGAGTGGATGCCCCAAGAATACTAAAACTTTGTTCTCCTGGAAAGAGGTAAGAGGTACAAGAAGTAAGAGAATGCTGTTTTCCCACCAATTCAAACTTAAATACGCTTAACTTTGCTATTTTGTAGATAAAAATAATTTCATAAGAATATGGCTTGTTACTAATTATTGAATTAATTATAAATTCAAATTTATCTCCAGTGGTTGAGATTTGAGACCACAGGAGATTTAAAAGAATGTAAAAGAGACTCTAAAATAATTTTCAAAACAAAGGCTGCAAATGACGTCAGCTACATCTTTGAAATAAATTCACATTATGCACAAAGATCCAAACACTACACGGTTTTATAAATTTCGATGTATTTGTTAAAATCTCAATCATCTTATTCAGTGTCTGTATCTCAGAAAGTCTACGGAACCCAATTTAGTAGTGTGAGTTAATGTGCAAAGTTTTGAAGTGTTGGGATGATGGCCATCTTTTGTACGCTTTTATTACTAGCACTGGTGCCCTGCTTTGGATTCGGTACCCAATATGTATATTGAATTACAGAACAATGCACACTCTGATTAATCAGAAATCTGGAGTTTTCAACAGCTTTAGCTTTAGGGTGATTTACTTATCATTTCATTCTACTCCAAGGAATCATACGTATGTACTAAATGAATAAAATCCATCTGAGAGCAACAGTAAGTGTTTAGCACAGAGGTTAAAAAGCTTGTATCAGTATCATTTTCATAAGCTAGGGATTCTCTCATTTCAAAAACAAAATTCAACATTAAAGTCCTGTGAGTTGATGTGTATCAAAAATATTTTCATGTTTGATATGCATGGTTTCTGCTTAGGTATTTATAAAACAAGTTGAAACAATTCATTCTCTCATTTATTCTTTCATTCACATAAAGATGTAATCTAGGAAAACAATGAATTAATTTTGACATAATCAAAACAAAAATATTTTTATGACTAAAGGGATACCACATAAGGAAACAGAAAATTATTCTTGTCTCTCCATCATTACTTCTGATCACAGGGAATACAATAATAATGAAATTTAAATAAAACTTGATGTGATGTTATATTAGAATAAGATATTTATAATACAAAAAATCTCAAATACTTCATATAACATTGAAACGTGTTTTACTCAGGGAAACAGACATTGCAAGAAACTCAAACTTATGCAATAGAATATTCAAATGAGCACTGAATCTTGAATTTACACAATCACAATAGTGTGAAAATCACAAAGATAAGGGAAAAATTCTACATTAATCTTCTTTTGGAACTATTTGACTAATCCATTTTGTTTTATTCTTCTAATTATGCTAAAAAGTCATAGTTGATATTCAAGGAATCTGTTTTCTCATCAAGAGTTAACTATTTTGATGTACAAATAAAATTTTTTTACTAGACTTTGAAATAATAATGGATATGAATATAACACAAAATCAGACAAATCAATTAAATCAAAGGGCCAACATATTTTACAGCATTCTGCCCCAAATTACTCAATTCTATGTATACAGTAGAACATTGTTTTGCTGATAATATTAGTCATCTTTTAAGACAGATATTCCAAAAAGGGTTTTCTTGCAATAATTTTGTCATGTTAGGTAGACACAAAGTTTTCTACCCTTTGTATATTAGAATTTAACTTCAATGTACCATGATTCAGAGGTGTCACGAAGAGTTACACAGTACTCCAAATTAATTGTCTTATTCATCTCAGAGAGTAATTCAGGTTTAGAAAACTTGTATTATATTTTTGAGTTCTTTTTAGTGATGGAGCTAGGTTTTATAGTAAACATATGAACCAATCAGAACTGACTTCTGACTTAACTCCCCACCCCCTACTCCAGCACCACCAATGGGCTGCCTTCCCGTGGTGATTTTTTTTTACAGTTAACACTGGTTCAGAATATAGACTGAAGTTACTGGGTAATTTGGAGACAATTAACAACACACCAAACCATCTTTAAATTGATCGCTTAAAAATACAGGCGGTACACCAGATTTAAAAACAAAACCAAGTTGCCTCAACATGCTGGTTTATCTGTTTTGCCTAATCAGCAATCTGCAGAAAGTTTGTGCTATGTCTGACCTATTTTAATCATTTCCCCCCCTACTTAAACAACGTGAAATTTTTTTGAACAATGTAATTTTTTTCCCACCTATAATCCCAATGTTCAAATGGTGAAAGCTGTTTTCAAGAGAGTATATGGACTCAAGAGTGTAGCCTTTATCCAAGCCTACAGGAATCATTGAACTCGGCTAAGAATATATTTTTTTTCACTTTCTAATGCATATTTTTCATTTACACATATTCTTTTGCTTTATAAAAAAAGTAAACATCATAAAAGATAAAATATTGTACATATTCCAGAACCTTAACATACTTTTCTGTGAAATGCAAAAGAAAATTTATAAAACTTCCATGTGAGCAAAATCATACAGGAAAATAACTAAGAAAAAAATACATATATTTAACCATTTTTATCTGAAGTATAGTTAATTTACAATGTCGTGTTAGCTTCAGATGCACAGCAAAGTGATTCAGTTATGTGTGTTTATATATCTATACATACACATAAATATATATTCTTTTTCAAATTCTTTTCCATTATAGATTATTATGATACTGAATATAGTCTTCTGTGCTATACAGCAGGGCACTGTTGTTTATTTTATATATAGTAGTGTGGGCATGTTCATCCCAAACTCCTAATTTATCCCTCCCTCCCACCCCTGCTTCCCCCTTGGGTGACTATAAATTTGTTTTCTATGTCTGTGTCTGTGACTCTACTTATGTTTTATAAATAAGTTCATTTGTATCATTTTTTAAGATCCTATATGTAAGCAATATCATATCATATTTGACTTTCTCTGTCTCACTTTATTTAACATGATCATCTCTAGATTCATCCATGTTACCACAAATGGCATTATTTTATTCTTTTTTATGGCTGAGTAGTATTCCATTGTATAAATATACCACACCTTCTTTATCCAGTCAACTGTCCATGGACATTTAAGTTGTTTCCATGTCTTAGCTATTGTAAATAGTGCTGCTCTGAACATTGGGGCACATGTATCTTTCCAAATTAGAGCTCCATCTGGATAAACACCCAAGAGTGGGATTGCTGGATCATATGGTAAGCTTATTTTTAGTTTTTTAAAGAACCTTTATACTGTTCTCCATAGTGGCTGCACCAATTTACATTCCCACCAGCAGTGTAGGAGGGTTCCTTTTTCTCCACACCCTCTCCAGCATTTGTTATTTGTGGACATTTTAATGATGATCATCATTCTTATTGGTGTGAGGTGATACCTCATTGTAGTTCTGATTTGCATTTCTCTAATATTTAGCGATGTTGAGTATAGTTTCATGTGCCTGTTGGTCATCTGCATTTCCTCTTTGGAGAAATCTCTCTTCAGTTCTGCTCTATTTTATAATCAGGTTGGGTTTTTTTTGGACATTGAGCTACGTAAGTTATTTGTACATTTTGGAAATTAATCCCTTATCTCTCACATTGTTTGCAAATTTTTTTTCCCATACTTAGGTTGTCTTTTCATTTTGTTCATGGTTTTCTTTGCTGTGCAAGAGCTTTTAAGTTTAATTAGGTCCTGTTTATTTTTGTTTTTATTTCCATTACTCTAGGAGACAGATCCAAAAAAATATTGCTGTGATTTATGTCAAAGAGTGTTCTGACTACGTTTTCTTCTAGGAGTTTCATAGTTTCCAGTCTTACATTTTGGTTTTGATCCATTTTGAGTTTAGTTTTGAATATAGTTTTAAAGAATGTTCTAATTTCATTCTTTTACATGCAGCTGTCCAGTTTTCCCAGCATTGCTTATTGAAGAGACTGTCTCTTCTCCATTGCATATTCTTGCCTCCTTTGTCATAGATTAATTGACCATGACTGCATGGGTTTATTTCTGGCCTTTCTATCCTGTGCTATTGATATATAGACTTATAATCTGTTAGTTCTAGTTAAATACAAAAATTTTAGTTCTATATTGCTCCATTCCTGCAAATCTTTTTACATTCATACAGTTAATATGAAAAATAATCAATCATAATGATTAAACTTTTAAAATATTACATATTTACAGATAATTTAATATTAAAACGATAATTTTAATATTGTCTCTATATATTTTACACTTAAAGTGTATTTTTGTAATTCTTTATATAATCTTACATCTTTCAAAGAGGCTGAGAGTAGAAACAAAGCAGGCATACATTTATACATTTTGTTATATTAATGTCTTATTTACCATTCCTAGTTCTCTTAATTTCTTCCTGTGGATTCTACTTGCCATCTTGTATCATTTCCTCAACCCAAAAGTTTCATCTCAGCTACCCACTCTGTGTTGTTGCTATCAAACATATCACTTTTCTGTATGTTATAAGCCCATTAATATATACATATATACATGTTGCTGTATATAATTTCTTACCAGATTAGTTAAGAAAAGAAGAAATCATACTGTCTTTTGTATTAATCTACATACCTTTACTAGTACTCTTTTTTTTCTCTTCATGTCAATTTAAGTTACTCCTTAGAATCTCTTGTCTTCAGCCTGAAGAATTTCCTTTGGTGGTTTTTGAAAATCATGTCTGCTAGCAATGAATTCCCTCAGCTTTTGTTTACCTGCAAATGTCTTTGTTTAGTCTTTATTTTAAAAGTTAGTTTTGCTAAATGTAAGATTTTTAGCTGGAAGTTGCTTTACTGTCAGCTTTCTGAATATGTCTCCGTCTTCCTTCTGGCTTCCATATCTTTCTGGTTAGAAGTCAGCTGCTTTCTGTTTGAAGTTGCCTTACACATAATGAGTCATTTTTCTCTTACTACTTTCAAGATTTTTCTCTTCATCTCTGGCTTTGATTTTGGCTATGGAATATCTGTTTGTGAATCCGGTTGTATCTGTCCTATTCGGAATTTATGAAATTCTTGGGTGTGTAGATCAAAGATTTTCATCAAACTTGGGAAGTTGTCAGCCATTATTCCTTTAAATATTTTTTTAACATATGTTTCTCTTTCTCTTCTCCTTCTGATACTCCCATTACACTTATGTTGGTGAACTTAATAGTTTTCCACACTTCTCTAAGACTCTGTTCATATCTCTTCACCCTTTCTTCTCTCTGTTCTTTTTATTGCATAAGCTCCATTGATCTGTTTTCAAGTTTGTTGATTCTTTTGCCAACACAAATCTGCTGCTAAACCCATCTAATAAATTTTTCATTTGAGTTATTATACTTCTAGATCCAGAATTTCCATTTGGCGCTTTTTTTTTTTTTTTTAATATATTCTCTGTTTGGTGGGACATTGTCATCAGATCTTCCCGTAATTCTTTAAACATGGTTTCTTTTGTTCCTTGGACATATTTACAGTCACTGTTTTGAAGTCTTTGTTTATAAGATTTACCTAGTGAGTGTCTTCAAAGGCAGTTTTTATTACTGCTTATTTTCTGTGTATGGATCGTATGTTCCCACTTCTTTGCATGCTTCATTTTTTTTTGTTATTGAAAACTAGATAACATATTGTAGAAACTCTGGATTCTTGACCTCCTCTCCCTTTCTCACCACCCCCGTTCCTCAGGAGTTGTGGTTGCTGTTTGCTTGAACATTTATTTGTTTAGTGACTCAGCTTAACTAATCCTGCAGTTTATTTCCACAGCCATGTGAAGTCTCTGATATTGCTGCTCGTATTTGTTTTTCCTGGCTGTTAGATTTTTTTCTGGCTACCTAGTTATGCCACTTACTGGTCCAAGGTTAGATTTTCACTCTTAACCTCTACAGGTGTGTACGTAGTTTGAAGCCTGTTCAGGGAGTTTATATTTTTTTCACACATTCAGCCAGTGATTAGTAGTCTGGATCTCCTTCTGTGTTTTTTTGTTTGTTTGTTAGTTTTCATGAGATTATGCTGCTTTGAGCAAGCATATAATCTTCCAGACTGGCAGGAATGAGTGTAATTAATCAGGAGTTTTGCTAAACTGCTTATGCCAGTGAAGGTTCATCCTGTGTTGATGGATCTGTGGACGGTTTGGGGAATGCTTTCAAGTCTGTTCCACATCCTGCCCTGATTGCTTCTGAGTGGGTGCAGTCTAGGGCATGCAGACTTCCTGACCCCTGTGATCCCAGGAGTGCTCTTCTTGGCTGTTTCTTTTCTTGGTTCTGTCTATTAGACTTCTAACTGCTCTACTATTTTCCTTGTATCATGGAACTGTCAGGTTTCTTTTAATTGCTTTTCACTGAGATTGCCAATGTTTTTGACAAGGCCCTTAGGCATGAAGTTCTCTACTCTTTCTCCCAAATAAAGTCAGTCCCCTTAGGCAGAGCTGTGGAACGCTTTGCACTTATGGACTGTCTTTCCTTCTGGGAAGAAGCCCTGTGCTTTGCACTGAAGCTAAGGATGAGGACCTGCTTTTCCTGGAATGACACCCCTGCTCTACAAGTGGGTGCTTGAGTGGATGGTTGATGACTTCTAGTCTTATTTTGCCTTTCCCAGAATGGAACCTCCACTCTACCAGTGAGTTGGGGGTAGTGATAATCAGTGCCCCAGTGTTTCTGGCCTGCCACTTCTGGTGTAGACCTTCCACTGTATGCGTGGAGGCTGGGTGAAGAAGGGGAGAGCTGGTCTTCTTGCTTATACTTTCCTGGAAAAGAGATTTTGCAATGATGGACCGATGAAGATGTAAGGCACTCCTGGGACAAACCATAGCCCCATCCTGGCAGCTGGTATGAGAAGGAACTCCAGTGTTCTTGGTCATACCTCTCTGAAGTACAGTGCCTATAGTTGAGTTTCCACCAAACAGAAGTGGTGGTGGTGAAGGAGCTGGGTTGTAACTCTCATCATTCTTACTGAGATTCAGTAGAGTGTTTTGAATGAATCTTTCTCCATTAAATATATGCCTTTAGGACAATTTCCAAAGACTTTAATGATTGATTGTTTGTCTTATAATTTTCACTAGTTAAATTATTGTTTTGCTGGGAAAAGTCCTATCAAACTTTTACTCTACAAGCACCTGGTCAATGGATTTTTGACAAACATTATGAGGTTGTTGAGTAAGAAAAAGATTGTCCTTCTAACAATTGGACTTGCAGAAACTGAATACTCATGCACCAAAAAGTGACTCTCAACCCCAAATTCACACCATTATTAATGTTAACTTGAAATGGATAATAGCCCTAAATATAAAATCTAAAACTATAAATCTTCTAGTAGAATACTTAGAAGAAAATCACCCTGACTTTGGACAATAATTTCTGATATAAGTCCCCGAATTATGAAGCATAAGAGAAAAAAAATTGCTAAATTGTGTGCCATCAAAAATAAACTCCTCCTGTTTGACATCTACTGTTAAGAAAATGAAATAAAAAGCCACAGAGTAGAAGAACCTCTTCAAAAAGCGTAGGCTCGAAGTATAATAAATCCATACAACTTAATCATTTTTTAAAAAGGCCAGGAACTAAATTAAAAATGGGTAAAAAATGAACAGACACTTCACAAAATGATTTGTACACATGGCCAAGAAACCAGTAAAAGTGTTCAACTTTGTCATCTGAGGACCGCAAATTAAAACCATAATGAGAAACCATTATATACATATTAGAATGGCTAACCTTAAATAGACTGGTGCTGTTGGAGAGGATGTTGAGCAACTGTAATTCTCAGGTGTTACTGGTGCTACAAACTCTTAGGAAAACAGTTAACAACTTCTTGTAAACTTAAACACCTACATTGTGATCTAGCAACACTACCCCTAGATATTTACCCAAAAGAATAAAAATATTTATCTACCAAAAGACTTGCACGTGAATGTTAATAGTAGCTTTATTCCTAATTGCCAAAACCTGGAAATGATCTAAATGTCTAGTAACCAATGAGCAGATAAACAATATATGATATGTCCATTCAATAAAATACTACTCAGTGATAAATAACATGAATGAATCTCAGAATAATTATTCTGAAACAAAGAAATGATAAAAAAAAAAAAGACATTTATTCTGTGAGTCCATTTATACACAATTCTAAAGGGGCAAAACTAATCTATGGTGACAAAAAAATGTATCAGTTGTTATCTGTGCCTCAAGTTAGGGGATCAGTTACAAAAGATCTGAGGGGATATTTTATGGTGCTGGAAATGTTATATATTTTGGTTTTGCAGTGGGTTATACAGGTTTATACATTTGTCTAAACTCATCAGTCTATATACTTAAAATGTAGGCATTTTTAATATAAATTATACCTAAATAAATTGATAAAAAATAAATGGCAATACTCTAGCAATTTAAAAATCACAGTGAGATATTTACAAAGTATCTTGTTATACTGAAATTTGAAATTTGAGAGATCCTTTACTAACAAAGCAAACAATCACAAAAATGTGTTTGTGTAATAGAAAAGAACCAATTGACTCCATATTAGAGCTGTTCCTTTGGCTCTAACCCTGTTCTCTGTTTCCTGGGCTTAGTCCTTCTCATTCTGCACCTTTTGTAAAAAAAATGTGCCTATAGCGTAAAATATACAGTATAGCCTATTCTCAGGGTCTGACCTTAACATTTTCCCATTTACATAAAGATAAAAAGCTGCAGAATAGAAAATAACATTTGTTTTGCTGGAGGATTGTAGGAAAGTCATGACCTGACCTAGGGGGACAGCTGCAAGAAGGAAGGATTCTGACACCAAGAACTTTGCAACAATCAACCACATTCCCTCCTCTTTTTAGTATAAAAGGAACCTAAATTCTGACTTGGGAAAAGATGGTTCTCCAGGACGTAGTCTGCTATCTTCTCAGTCTGCCAGCATTCCAAATAAAGTTGTTATTCCTTGCACTAACACCTCATCTCCCTATTTAATGGCCTGTCCTGAGGAATGCAGGAATGAGTTTGGACTCAGTAACATTTGGAATAGCTAGAGACAAGGAAATCTTCTTTTTTTAAAAACAATTTTATTGAAGTACAGTCCGTTATAATGTGTCAATTTCTAGCATACAGCACTATGTCCCAGTCATACATATACATACATATATTCATTTTCATATTCTTTTTCATTAAAGGTTATTATAAGATATTGAACATAGCTCCTTGTGCTATACAGAAGAAACTTTTTTAAAATCTATTTTTATATACAATGCCTAACATTTGTAAATCACAAACTCCCAAATGTATCCCTTCCTACTGCCTTTTCTCAGTAACCATAAGATTGCTTACAATGTCTGCAACTCTGTTTCTTCTTTGTAGATGAGTTCATAGTGCCCTTTTTTCCTTTTAGAGTCCACATATGAGTGATATCATATGGTATTTTTCTTTCTCTTTCTGGCTTACTTCACTTAGAATGGCAATCTCTAGGCCCATCCATGTTGCTGCAAATGGCATTATTTTATTCCTTTTTTATAGCTGAGTAGTATTCCATTGTATAAATATATACCACAGCTTCTTTCACCAGTCATCTGTCCATGGACAGTTAGGTGGCTTTCATGTCTTGGCTATTGCATATAGAGCTGCTATTAACATTGGGGTGCATGTATCTTTTCGACTTAGAGTTCCCACCGGATATATACCCAGAAGTGAGATTGCTGGATCATATGGTAAGTCTAATTTTAGTTTTTTGAGAAATCTCCATAATGTTTTCCATATTGGCTTCACCAACATACATTCCTACCAACAGTGTAGGAGGGTTCCCTTTTCTTCACAGCCTCTCCAGCATTTATTGGTCATGGACTTTTAAATGATGGCCATTCTCACTGGTGTGAGGTGATACCTCATTGTAGTTTTGATTTGCATTTCTCTGATAATTAGTGATATTAGGCCTTTTTTCATGTGGTTATTGGCCATTTGTATGTCTTCATTGGAGAAATGCTTGTTTAGGTCTTCTGCCCATTTTTGGATTGGGCAGTTGGGGTTTTTTTTGTTATTAAGTGGTATGAGCTGTTTCTATATTCTGGAAATTAAGTCTTTGTCAGTCTCATCTTTTGCATACAGGCAAGCTGAAGCATAAATGTAGGAACTAAGAGCATAGTTTTGAAATGGCACACAAATATTCGGACCATGGCAGTATTATTATTATTTGAAATTCCAAGATATTCTTACTTAATACTTCAAGTTTTTCTTGCACTTGGCGTACACCTCTCACACCTCAAACCTAAGTTGTGTCCTTTGGGTACTGTGACACCTGTGTGTGGCTTGTTCATCACACTTATCACATTTCATTACAATTAAAGTTTAAAGAGTCTATACTTTCATTAGGCTGTGAAAGTAGGGGTGAATGTTATTCATCTCTTTACTCTGTAACTACTCTCTATTTATGTAACATGGCCTGGAGCATTGAACTAATATATATTTCTTTCTGAATTCTTGGGAGAGGAATGTATAGAATAAAGCAGCTGCAGCCAAACAGGAGAATAGTTGGTAAAGCTGGTTAGAGTGTTTCTGCTAATGAGATTTACTGTTCAAATGTATCACCATGGAGTTCTCAGCATTAACACTATTATCAGTTTTCACCCAAAACCTTCCCTCTGCACCCTCACTATCAATTCTGTGTAAAGTGATCACAACATGTGTTTATGATTTTTTTTACTATAAGAGGAAGTAGTTTGAATATGATGTCTTAGTTTATTTAGTAAAGGAAACATAGAGTAGTGGAGTGTTTATTTATTTTTTTTTAAATTTTATTTTATTGAATTATAGTCAGTTTACCATGTTGTATCAATTTCCAGTGCAGAGAACAATTTTTCAGTTATACATGAACATACCTATATTCATTGTCACATTCTTTTTCACTGTGAGCTATCACAATGTCTTGTATATATTCCCCTGTACTAGACAGTATAAACTTGCTTATCTATTCTATATATACCTGTCAGTATCTACAAATTTTGAACTCCCTGGAGTGTTTATTTTTTCTCCTAATTGTAAAAGTTAGACTTCACTTGGCCATATCATAATAGATTATGAAAATAAAAAGATCCCATCTCTAAAATAATGTTACCACAGCTTTTGAAGTATGTTAATAAATTAATTGTATGTCTCAATTTTTATACAATGGCTCAAATCCCTAAATACTAATCACAGCTTAAATAATAAACATTGACTATTATGTTTTCAGTAAGTATGGTGGTTGGTATGGCCATAATATCTAAGAGCATGACCACTGGAATAAGGCAGGTATAACTGAACATTTGAGTTATAACACTTACCAGCTATATTACCTCCAAGAAGTTATTAGCCATTCTGAAACTCAACCTATTTATATAGAAGATGGGATAATAATGGAGCTTATTTCCCAGGACCATTGGTAAGATTGGTAAGTTAAACAACATAGTGAATTTTGCAAAGTATTTGGCACAATATCTGGTAGTTAGAGTAAATTATGTATAATTCTAGTGTTTATTATTATTATCTTAATCAAAACAATACAGTACTGGCACAAAAACAAGACACATAGATCCATGAAACAAGATAGAGTCCAGAATTAAACCCACACACTTATGGTCAATTAATTTATGACAAAGGAGGCAAGAATATACAATGGAGAAAAGATAGTCTCCTCAATAAATGATGCTAGGAAAACTGGACAGCTACATGTAAAAAAATGAAATTAGAACATACTCTAACACTATATTCAAAACTAAACTCAAAATGGATTAAAGACCTAAATGTAAGACTAGATACTATGAAACTCCTAGAAGAAAACTTAGTCGGAACACTCTTTGACAGAAATAACAGAAATTTTTTTTTTGGATCTGTCTCCTAGAGTAATGGAAATAAAAACAAAAATAAACAAATGAGACCTAATTAAAATTAAAAGCTTTTGTACAGCAAAGGAAACCATAAACAAAATGAAAAGACAACCTATGTTACAGGAGAAAACATTTGCAAAAAATGTGACCAACAAGGGATTAATTTCTAAAATATACAAATAACTTACATAACACAATATCAAAAAAACAAACAACCCCATTAAAAAATGAGCAGAAGAAATGAATAGAAATTTCTCCAAAGAGGAAATGCAGATGGCCAACAGGCACATGAAAAAATGCTCAATATTGTTAATCATCAGGGTAATGACAATCAAAACCACAATGGGATTTTGCCTCACAGCTGTCAGAATGGTTATCATCAAAAAGAATACAAGTAACAAATGTTGACAAGGATGTGGAGGAAAGAGAACCCTCCTATATTGTTGGTGGGAATGTAAACTGGTGCAGTCACTGTGGATAATAGCATGGGGATTTCTCAAAAAACTAAAAACAGAACTATCATATGACCCAGCAATTATACTTCTGGGTATGTGTCTAAAAAAAAAACCCCAAACCACTCCAAAAGATACACACAGCTCAATGTTTATGGCAACATTATTCACAATTGCCAAGATATGGAAACAACTTGTGTCCATCAACAGATGAATGAAGAAGATGTGGTACATGTATACAATGGAATATTATTCATCTATAAAAAAAGAATGAAATGTTGCCATTTGCAGTAACATGGATGGATTTGGAGGGCATAATGCTGAGTGAAATAACTCAGACAGAGAAAGACAAACACTGTATGATATTACTTATATGTAGAGTCTAAAAAATACAACAAACTAGTAAATGAAAGAAAAAAGAAGCAGACACAGATATTGACAACAAACTAGTGGTTACCAGTGGGAAGTAGGGAACTGGCAATATCGGGGTGGGAGAGCGGGAGGTACAAACTATTGGGTATGTGATAGGCTCAAGGATGTATTGTACAATATGGGAACATAACCAATATTTTATAACAACTGTAAATGGAAAGTATCCTTGAAAATTGCATAAACAATTTTAAAAACTGAAAAAAATTAACATATGGTTGACATAAAGGGAAAGGCATAAAACTTAAACCAGAGTTTAATAAGTTATTATAAAATAAACACCAGTGTTGAGAAAAAGAACATCTAGGTCAAAAAAGGGCATTGCTTTAACCCAGGAACCATTTTTTGTACCTTCCTGATCACAATTTTCTTCCTCCCCTTTAGTTTTAACAAGTATCCTGACTTGTATGGACATGCCTTTCTTTCTTTCTTTGAGTTTTACTACCCATCTATGCATTTGTAAACAACATTGCCTTTTTTGTTTTTTGACATTTATATAGTAGAGAAATCTCAAAAGTCAACAGTAGTAAAAGACAAATCTAAGTAGAAAATGGACAGAGTATATGAAGAGACATTTGGCTGAAGGGGACGTAAGGATGGCAAATAAGCACATGGAAAAGGTGTTAAACCTCACTGACAATAAGGAAATTGCAAATTAAGATCATTGTGAGATATCATCACACAACTCTTAGAACAGCTAAAATAAAATTAAAAAAAAAAAGAAGTGCCCATAGCAAGTTCTGGTGAGGATGTGGAGAAACTGGCTCTTTCATACATTGTAGGTGTGAACATAAAACGACACAGCCACTTTGCTTAATAGTTTGGCATTGCCTTAAAAACTAAACACACACGTTCCATACCACTCAGTATCTGCACTACAGTTATCCTGGAGAAATGAAAACCTAAGTGTACACAAAAATGTGTACAATGATTGTTCATAACAGCTTTATTTGTTATAGCCCAACGTGGAAATTAGCTAGATGCCCTGCAGTGTGTGAATGTTTAAATAAACCGGTGAACATCCATACCATAGACTTACTACCGAGCACTAAAAAGAAATAAACTACTGAACCACACAGCTTGGATGGATCTCAACGGTACTATACTGAGTGACAGGGCTAATTTCTAAAAGTTACAGATCCTTTATATTACATTCTCCGAGTGACAAAATAATATAGATAAAACAGATTCGTAGTTGCCAGGAATTAGCGATAGTAGGAAGGACTAAGGTGAATATGGCTTTAAGTAGCACAGAGGAGTGGTGAAGGGGTATAGCTCAAGTGATAGAGTGCATGCTTAGCGTACACAAGGTCCTGAGTTCAATCCCCACTACCTCCTCCAAAGATAAGCAAGTAAACCAAACTTCATCCCCCCCACAAGAAAAAGTTAAAAAAGAAGTAGTACAGAGGACATTTTTGTGGTGATTGTTTTAAGCTTAATTGTGGGGTTTCTTACATAACCATAAATGACATAGAAATATACATACACATTATCCCAATGACAGTTTCTGAAATCTGATGTTGCTCGGCAACAATACTAGATATAATCACTGAGGGACCCTGGGTGAAGTGTACACAACATCTCTCTGTACTATCTTTGTAACTTCCTGTAAGTCTGCAATTATTTCGGCATAAATTAAAGGAAATAATTGTCTTCATGCAGATAAAGTTAGGCAAATAGGAACAGAGGAACAAAGAGAAGACGGAATAATGCAAATCAAAAGCCAAAGCTTAATTCTAAATATATTAATAGTTGCATTAAGTGTAAATGAAATAAACACTCCAATTTAAAAACAAAGATTCTCAGACTGCATAAAAAACAGCCAGATCCATCTGTACATTTGCTTTTTTTTTTTAATTTAATAAGAACTACACTTTAATTTTAAAGACACAAACAAGATAGAAGTAAAAGGGTTTCTTTCTGATAACATTTTGCTTCAACCTAGAGAATTTATTTTGATATTTCTTGTCTTGCTGGTTTATGAGAGATGAATTCACTTTGAATTTGTATTTCTGAATATGTTTATATTTCACCTTGATTTTTTGAAGGCTATTTTTACTGATAGAATTCTAAGGTTTTGTTTTTGCTTGAAATTTCAACACATCAAAGACGTCATTCCTTTGACTTCTTGATTTTGTTTTTCCCTATGAGAAGTCAGCTAAAATTGTTATGTTTGGTTCCCTGTATCTTTCTTTTTAATCAGCTGCTTTCAAGAGTTTCTCTTTATTCTGGTTTTAATATTTAAGCATGATGCATCTAGATTTTTTCTTTATATTATTCCTATGTGGGTTTTTCTAAGCTTCTTAGATCCTTGTTCTCTTAAATTAAATTTAGAAAAAAAAGAGAAATAATCTCTTCAAATATTTATTTTGTCCCACCCTTGGTCTCTTATTTTTCTGGGGCATCAAGTATACATATATTAGATTGATCCTGTTGTAAGATCTCAGCCCCTCCATTCTGTTTTGATTTATTCTTTTTGTATTCTTCTTTTACTGTAAGTTTGCAAATTTGCATAATTTTTACCGACCCATCTTACTGTTCATTAATTCTGTCTTCTCATGTGTACATTGTGCGAACAATCCCATTTGTCATTTTGTACAAGTACTGTGTTATTCATTTCTCGCATTTCCTTTTGGCTCCTTTTTATTGTTTACATCTGTCTGATGAAGTTTTAGACCTGTTCACACATGTTGCTCACCTTTTTTCCATTAGATCCTTTAACAAATCAAGTTATTTAAAGTATCTACTTTCTGATCACATTTGGATCATCCTTGGTCCAAATTCTAAACCAGAAATTCTGGTCTGATTTTGATTACTTTATCTCTTAATGATCTATCTCTGTTCTTGTTTCATGTGTCTTCTAATTTTTGATTGAATTCTGGACATTGCAGGCAAAAACAGTAGAGATTTAAGACAATAATGTGTTTTCTGGAAATATACATGCCTCTTCTTCTGCCTGACTGCAGGACTGACTCAATTTTTTTTTTTTTTTTTGTATTTGTGCTGAACTTGGCTTGTTGTTGCTTTAGTTACATTAAGGGCATTACAGGCTTCAAATACTTCCTGGGGAGAATTGCTGCTGCCTTATGCCTCGTTTGAGGTCTGGGATGTACAGGGTTTCTCAGTGTTCCTATTCTACCATCAGATTTCATCAGATTTTTCATGCCTGTGCAATACTCCTGACCCTTTTCCCGTAACGTATCGCTGTTGCTTCATACTCAATTGAAGTTTTATTGTCAGAGCAGAGACGTTTCTTAGTTATTCTGCTCTTGCCTTAGTCTTCGATAGGCTATTTGCATATAAAAATGTAGGGATAGGCCTTTTTTTTTTTTTTTTAACATTCTTGCTCTTCCTCAAATGCAAATCATCTCTACTTCCAACTCAGTCCAGAATCCAGAGAGCAGACAAATTTTCTGCTGTTCCTCAGTGCAACCAATCTATATTTTGTATCAGTGCAGAGTCTGGGGGTAGAGAGGATTTCTCTTCTCCCCTTTTCCTTCACCATCCTCCCCAACCCCCACCTCCTTGCCACACACAGTGAAAGGCAGCAGATATCTGCCTTGTATCAGTTCAGGATTCTAGGAATGAGTATGTTTCCTACTCCACCCTGGTGGTAGATGGCTGTCTTAGTGCAGGGGACAGAAAAGGAGGACTGTTGGCCCTCTTCTAGTATGAGTCATCTTCTTTTTGAAATTAGTAGAGTCTTGGATGTGGGGGAGTTATGTGTCCTTCCCCCTAGTGGCAGTGGCTTTTGTGTCACATCAGAAGAGGGTCCAGGATGAGGCCATTTCCTGCTTCCTTCTCAGTGGTTGATAACCACTACCTTATACTCTGGTGGGGTCCAGAGTACAGATTGATTTCTCCTAATTCTCTCAAAATTAGGCTGACCTTACAGAAATGATCCATAGAAGTGCTGTGCTTAACCAGCTTTCCTCCTCTGCCCCCAGTTGTCCTCATGGGCACTTGGTAAAGGCCCATGGAAAGGGTACTGATTCTCCTTGTGTTTGGGGATCCTAGGGATTCTAAAGAGTCATGATAGTCTTCATTCACATTTGAAGATCTTCTTACCTTCTTCTATGGTGGCCACTTCCACTCAGGCTCTGTCAAAGGTATGCCAATTCATGTATGCTCTTCTCCTCATGGGAATTGTCACCTCTTGGTTTTCCAAGTTGCCTTGAGGTCTTTGCTGTCTGATGTGCTCCAAAAATTGTGATTTTGCGAGTTATCTGTTTCTCATTGTTACATCATAAATGATATTGTCTTGCAGGTTTCCATGTTCTAAGTGAAAATAGAACTCAGCCTTCACAGTTAATATAGTTGTGTATTTAAATTATAGCATAGATTAAACATTTTTGGTCTCTGGAATATGAGCCTTTTTTTTTTTTTTTTTAATGACTACTTGTTACAAGCTCCCCTTTCTTTTCACGGAAAATACGCTCATTTACTCATGCTATTTTGTGTAATTTCTACATGAAATTTTCCTTTAGACTTTTGGCTATTGGCCAATCATTCTGTCAGAAACAAAAAAGTTATAAACTCTTTCTTCACTTACTAAGATGACCTTCAGGGCTGGAGGATCAGACAAATACAGGAGTCTGCGGAAATGCTAAATGATTTTTGTACAAAATGGTGTTGTTCTGACACCAGTGATGGAGCACGTAATGGCAGCTTCGTATGACTCTCATAGACATACTTGGTTCAGGACAGAAGTCATCCAGCAAGACTAGTTCTTTGGACCTACTTTTTAGATTTCCAGAATTTCAGTGGATAGAGTCCCATTAAACTAAACACATAACTATTTTATCTATTTTCATGGACTTTCTCCTCCTCTTTCGCTTTTAAGCCAACTGGCTTTAACTAAAAAAAGATTGACTGAAGTGCCATGCCTAATATTAGTGGTTGTCTCATCTTCGTAAAATCACTTAGCCTCTCTAAAGCTCACTTTTCCTCATCCCCAAAATGGGATAAATTTACCAACTCTAACGGTCTTAATAGAGAGCTTGCCATGTTACTTGTATTGAATAATAAATATGTGCATTATTATTATCTAGTTTCATTTTCTCCTTAAGAAAGATCAATCTGGTTCTCATATATGCTGTTCCATAGACCACTGAAGTTTATTTTGGTGGTTTGACTGATGGATTGTTATCTCTTTCTCTGCATATGTGTCTTTGAGCAGTCTCACTGCGGTTTTGTATTTGTTCAAATGGCTCTTGACTGTTCTTAATTAAGAGTGTCCCTCACATGCATTATCATTCAAGAAAATCTGAACAACTATGCCTGCCTTCAATTTAGATTTCGTGTTTCTGTCATTGCCTAAGACTATGGAGTTTTATAAATAAAGAGACATTAATAACAAATTTATTAACGAAGGTTATCTTAACATTCTTTTTTAGCTACTAAACACTATATTAAGATTTCCTTAGTTCACTGCAGTCATTGATGCCTGGCATTAAGAGAGAACAGAGTCAAATTTTAAATTTTACATTCTTGAAGCTGCAACTTAGTCGCATTTAATGCTTTCACATAATAGCACTTAACAACTGGGGTTAAAGGCTTATGCTAAGTATTCCTTCCCTATGCAATCATAAATGGTGCTTTTCTTAACGAATGTGCTAATTGTTCTTTTGTGTTTCATGATAGAATCATTATCTAGTCTTCACCATCCAGTTGCATTTAGGATTAGTTATGCTGTCCTTTTAATCGAATACACATGAATGTGACTAATTTAACAGACAGTAATACAGAGGAATAGCTCACAGGCTTTGGAGTGAGATTTTTAAAATCCACCCACTTATTACTAGTTATGAGACTGGAGCGGGTTATTATCTCTAAGCCTCAGTTTCTTCAGCGTTAAAATGGAGACAACAGTACCTTTTTAGATTGTGAGGACTGGAAGAGACGATGCATATACAGCACTTGGCATATTATTTAACACTAGCCAATAGCTCAGGAAATGGCACCAATAGTGATTGTGATTATTGTTATTTCTAATATTGTTATTATTATATTTCCTAGATCCTAAGCTTTTGGAAGGCAGGAAGGAACTGCATTTATACACAGAACTGTTTAAACTGCTTTTGCCTAATATCACCCAATTGATACTTTGTTTTTGACGGTTTGTTATTCCCAGATCAGTGCTGTCAGTCCTGACTTGTAAACCCTTACAGGGACGGAGCCACATTTATTTACCTTGCCCAATACATGCACATCACTCTAACAAATATTTCTTTATTATGCTGCTGATTCAGCTGTCCTGTTTCCCCTAAACTAGCTGAGGATGTTCCGGCATGCCCTCTCTTTTGGAACACACCATAATTCCAAAATGAAAAAAAGACCATTGCTGGCTCAATGAGCCTGGCCTAACAAAACCCCAGAGCTTAATTTCTGGATTAACACTGGCACTTTTTGCCATTGCATCCTTTCTTTGGCTCCTTCTGCTATGTACGATTGCAATGACGATTCCCTTTGGACTTCTGGCTGAAGGCACTTGTCACTTCCAATTCATTATTTCCTTGCTGTTTGCTCACTGCAGAGCATCTGTCTCCATGCAAACCACTTTGGTAGAGGATTTGCACCTCTGTAATAGCAAGACAAATGTGATGCCTTGGTTATAAGCCTAGCAAAATAAAAATACAGGAGGGTTATTTTAAGGTTTTCAAAACCTTCTATGGATATATCTTATTTATGCTGCTATTTGTGTTTCCAGCAGGTATATCGTCTATGACATATCTCTGTGCAATGACATCAGTCTGAGAAGGCAAATCTGTTCTGCAGTTGTTTTGTCTAACATTGCCTGCCTGCATTATATTACCTGCCTAACATGATATTAATAAACTGAAAAGTTGTATATCTTTAAATAAACAAAGCCTGGCAATTCTTGTAGAGGAAAATAAATAAACGAAAAAAGCTATGGACACATTTTACTAACTTTTCGACTAATTTTTTTTTCAAATCCCATGAGATTTCTTCTTGCTAAATTTTGTTTACACTTTTCATTTAAAAAAAAAGTATTCAGAACTCCAGTGACTCTCTCCTCAAGCAGGTCATCAGTTAAATGCTCACAATCCAGAATTTACCAGCTTTCATATCAATTAATTCTTCTAAAGACAAAATCCTGAACTATTAGACACATTATTACATTCTATGAAGCCCAAAACAATTCAGAGTATAGCATGTTATAGTAAAGAGGACAATTAACTTAGAATCAGGTGTCTGAACACCTCTGTTTCTTGAACATGTGACCTTAGATAGGTCAATAAATTCCTTTGGGCCAATGAAATACTGACTTTCTCTGATAGTCAGTAGATAGTGACCTTGGAAAGTCTATAAGAAACAGTAGACATGCAAATGTTTAATATACACAGCAAATTAGTTCTCTTGTGACCCATTGCATGAAAAATTTCATAGTTATTATTTTGTATTCTTTGCAATTACAGCTTCTATCCTCCACCAGGCATTCCTTGTGCTTACTTGTAAGAACATTGCTATGCTCAATTATTCATTCAACAAATATTTTTGAGTACCTTCTGGTTCTAGGCATTGTAGACACAGCAAAATCAAAGTAACAGGGACAAAACTGAACAAAGAAAGGGCCCTTTACCAGGGGATCTGGATCTTGTCAAATTTCAATCTGTTATAGGTTCATTAGTTTCAGGATTCATTCATTAATCTTAGTAAGGCTGGAATAGGGAAAAGTCACAAACAAAAAGAATGTAGTGCAACAAATATAAAGCTTAACTTAAAGAAGCTATTAATTGAAAATAAAAGTAGGGACATGATACTTACCTTGAGAAAAACGGACACTTCCTACATTATGAAAAAAAGTGGCTATCAAGTGAAAAATTCGGTTCATCAGCCTAATAGTCATAGTGAAAATGTCAAGGAATCTGGAAACTCTTGCCTTTGTTATGTTCTGTTATGTTTTGAGAAAACTAGATGTCTGGAGGCATAGGGATCAACTAGCTGATGATCGAGGGGCATTTTTCCACTTTGCATTGATACACTTAGATTCCCTTGAAAAGGCACACAAACAAAGGTTTACAATGAATGACTTTCCCCTCCAAACTCTTGTCTGCTTCACTTTCTCCCTGTAATCCCGTTACTTGGCATACATGAGTTGAACTGAGGTGTTTCATCTCTTTTCCTTGGGAGAAAACCTGATAGTGAAGCTTGAGTCCTCAGTCCTGTGGATCATGTGGAAAATTATGTCAGAATCACATCTCATTTGAAGAGAATCCCTTCCCTTTGAACAAGGGCTTCTAAAGAGATTTAACTTTTTCTGCCAGCATATTGCCTTCAACAGAAACTTTACAAGCACCCAGTGGGTTTGGAGTGGGTAACCTTAGAGATGACATCCACCATCTGGAACTTTGGGAAATGGAGTTGAGAGGTAGTGGTGAGTGTATGCAATTCACTACCGGTGAGATCGTGTTCAAATATCCTGACCTCCCTGACCTTCAGTTTCTTTTTCTTTTTTGTAAAATGAATAAGCAGGACTAACATTTTTTTTAGATCATTTTAACTGAATGAGTATTTATTGAGCAGCTGGGTACCAGGGATACAAAAGTGCCTGGAGTTCTCTAAGTCATCAGCATGTTTTCAAGGGCATTAATAATTTTTTTTTGTTTGTTATTCTAAGAAATGTAGCTTCAATTACGTGGGCATCTCACTATTTCCAATGTAGAACATGCATATTTCCCCTTCTTGTGATTATTTTTTTTTTTTCCTGTAGAATCTTCCTTTCCTGGCATTGCCTAATTCACTCCCACCTGACTATCTAAATTCCATCCATGTGTCAGGGACACAGCACAAGTCTCATTTACTCCACAGATCTCTCCCATTTTGGACTATTCCAATCCATGAAGTTTGATTGAATTTGTCATCTTACTGTGTAGTTCCTCTTTTAATTGCTTTAAGTGTGTTAGTTTTGTTTCCCAATTAGATTGTAAACACCTATAGGTCATAAGTTATAACCTATATCTCTTTTGCTGACCCACAGAACTTGCCAAAGAGTCAACGTCACAATAGATATAATTATATATAGTATATATTATAGTATATATTATATATTAAATATATTAATATATAATAAATATTTATATATTTAATTATTTATTTATACATTTAATTATATATTATTGCATAAATAATATATTTAATTACATATTATTAATTATTATATATAATTTATATTAATATATATTAAATAACATATTATATGTTAAATATATTAACATATTATATAACATATTATATAATATACCAATAATTTATAATATATAATAAATACCAATTCTAATTGCCTATTTAATAACTTCTTGGCTTTCAGCACTCCAAAATTCTACACCAGATAAATCAGGTATTTTTTTCCCCCAAAATTATACAGCTGATGAACTGTAACTATATTAGTTTGAGTACATCAAGTATATTTTCTCAAATTTCCATATTTAAAAAGAAACGTTTACATTATTCTTACGCTTGCCACGTAAGGAGCTGGCGTAATTAACCAGACATTCTCCGTTAGCTGTTGCACCAAGTAAAATTTTAAAAGCGTTAAACTAGAGGGATCATGACATCCTATTTTTGCCCAGTGAGGAATTGCTGGTCCCAGTGAGAAATTTGCCCATTCAGTCATTTTTTATTTTTAAGTAAAAGACTGCATGCTAGGAAAATGTTGCAGAAAATTGTACAAAGGAGGGAAGAAAAAAAATCTCTCACCACATTAACAAGCAAAGCAGGTAGCAAGCACTTTTGAATAGCGTATTGATGACATCAAAAAAGTCATTTAAAATCTAAAAATTGAAAACCAGAGCAAACTGAGACTAAGTACTAAGAGCGCTTTTGTAGGAAGGCAACCTAAGGAGATGAGTGCAGATAGGGTGCTGCGGGGCAACGGAAGGAACTTAGTCTGGCCATGCTTAGAGTGAAAGATTCTCCATACTGACCCCCATCCTGAGACACATTATGGGTACAAATCTCTATCTGAGAAAACTCATCTGTCAAGCCTGTGGCGCCCAGAGTGGACAAATTCAGGTAACAGCGATCCTCAGTGGACACCGTTTTAATAAATCTTGTTCAGGAAGCCACGCCTAACAGTGGTACAGCTTTTACTCTTGATTATGAGCCATAATTTATTAGTTTATTGCTTGATTCATTTATTTGTTAGTGCATTTATGCCTTGCCTCACTGCAAAATTAATGTGCGCTGGCCACCTCCAGGAAAACTGTTGTTGTTTTTTTCATTTTGGCTCTGGTGCAAACAAGTGCCCTTGGGCACTTCAGTCAACCTTTGTTGGACTCAGTTTCCACATCTGAAAAATGAAGGAATAAAGTCAAATGATGCATGGAAATTTCCTCATGCGTTTCTTTATGCAGTGCTTTGATTTTTTTTTTTTTTTTAGTATGCCGAACAAGAATCACAGAGAAGGCTTGCTGTGAATAATGTATCGGATGAAGAAGGAAGCTATATAAATGCAAAGTAATCATAATATAAATGCCAAACAATAATTATCCCTGAGATCCGGCATTTACTACCAGTGGTGACGTTGGTAGGAAGGTGATTCATAGAAGCACCACCACTATGATTAGGGCAATAATGTGAGTGACTTAGAAGAAGCAGAGTTAAGTAATCGCAGGGTGAAGAAGGAATAACTCAATGATGGCAAGCTATTTAAAAGTCAGTTACAAGGGAAGAATAAATTTACGGTATCCACGAATGGGGACCATAGCAAGATATAATGAATAGAAATTTAGGAAAAAAATGTAGACTAAATAAGATAAACTGTCCATAATAATATAAAATCCTATATTCTGGAGAGCTCAGAATTGTATAAATTGCCTCAGAGAGTTTTGCAAGCTGAGACCACTGGAGAAACTTGCAAGATTCCACAAATTAATTTGTCCTCAGGTAGGAGTCTCCTTGCTAATATGTTCATTTCCCTCAGGCCTTCCGTAGATCCCTAAGGAGGGGCCACAGCTGTTAACGTGGGGTTGTAGTCAGGCTCCCTCTGACGCTAACTGTCTCAGATAGAGACGCCTTTCCTCTTGGTGCTTTGACAAGTGACCTGTCTGCTCTGATTATTTTATTTGCTTGCGCCCCTCCCCAATTCTTCCTTCCTCAATCCTACAAAACACAACTTCGGACGTCAACTTGCATCACTGTCTGGCAGTGGGGCCACTGCAGGTGGGAATGAAGATGGAGATGGGTAGAGGAATGCAAAGGAATCAAACATGATTCCTCTTTGACTCGACCCAGAATGTAACCCTAGTTCATAGATCCCCCTGCAGATGGAAAACTTCTCCTCAGACTTCAGAGACGGCCACCATATCAGCCTGGTCTGCTTTCTAGGCTTGGATAAACCTGGCTGAAGACGAGTAGGTTAACATTTACTAGGTGATCCTTTTGAGAAGTCTTCTTATAGTAGGGGCTTTCTGTATGTTATCAAGTTTTATATGTGCTATGATATTAATTCCTGTCATATCTGTGTGTTGTTCATTTAAAAAAAAAAACCCCAGAGTGTAGAAAAAAAAACTAATTAATTTAAGGAAATCTGGTTAGATCACTATTTGGCAAGGTTGGATTAAAAAAAAAAGCCATCTTTGGTGGAAGTTTTTACACTTTAGTTAATTGTTTTGGCATCTTGTAAGAAGAAATAGTTTAATTAAATTATTGCATTTTGTGTTCAAATTATGTAATTGCAGAAAATATTAGTTTGATATTTATATTTCTTCATATTCTTTTGCAGATCTTTGGGGAGACGAGTTATATAATTGGAAGAATCAGCCCCTTTTTAAAACCATTTATCTTAAGATAAATCAAAAACATAGAAAACCACATGAATCAAATGGACGGTGAAACCAACAAGTCAAGAAATGGAACTTTGCCAGTCACTCTAGGAGCTCCTTTCCTGTGACCCATCCTAGATTTTACGCTCTTCCTCCACATACATAAACAGTCTCCTGACTTTTAGAGGAATCAGTTTCCTGTGTGTATGTGTGTATTTTCACCCAGGCATGCATTCCTAGACATTTCGACCTTGCCACTTTTAAGTTTTCATCGAATATATCCTTTAAGTCTCCGTCTGGTTCTTTTCCTACAGGATGTTGTATCTGTACAGTTTTCCACAGCCTCTGGAGTTTGCAGGTTACATATTCATGGTACAGTCTTTTTAGAAGGATATTCCAGAGCCCTCTCTCTCTCTCTTGCTCTCTCCCCCATGGTTGTCTGTCTCACACCCTGAGGAAAGATCATGTGAGCATGCGCTCACGGAACCAGGCTTCCCATAACAAGAGGAAAGACCTCACCGGATACCAGCTCGGCTGGGAACTTGATCTTGGGCTTTGAGTCTCCAGAACTGCGATAAAATATATTTCTTTCCTTTAAGCCTTTAACCCAATCTGTGCTGTTTTGCTCTGGCAGCCCAGCATGGGCAGACTAAGACAGTTAATGTTTAAAAATCACTTTTCTACAAAGTAAACCAAAATAAAATTATTTGTGGCATTTGTCAGTCTCCTTGCAAATGACCAATTTCAAATGACCAAATCACTGAAAATAGGGTTGCAAAGAAACGTGTACACAGGGCTCTCATGAGCTGTGTTATTCGTGTGTATCATTACTACATGCCGCCTCTCTCCCCCTGAATCTTCACTTCTCTTGATCTATAAGTAACTGTGTGTTTAATATTTACTGCTAACCTTTGTGTCTCTGCCATGTTTTGATTGTCTGTAGCTTATCCACTCATCGATTTCTCAGAAAAGGCTCTTACCAACAATGTTTCCTGAATTCTGGCAAGGCGATAACATTATTCTGTGCTCTTAATATCAAAGAGTTTTGCTGGATATGACATCTGGGCTTGTGTTTTTGCTCCCCACCCTGATCCCTGAGAATCTAAAATATGCTTCTCCCATTTTCTGCTGGAGGAAAGTGAGGCTGATGAAAAGTCGGAGAATGACAACTCATTTTCTTTCCTTTAAAAGTCACAAACGCTCACCCCCAGGATCTTCTCTTTTTCTCAAATTAAAAAAAAATAAAATACTAGAATATATTTGTTTTGTTTTTGCCGGACAGGTCAAGCGTTCTCAGATCTGTGATGCATTTTGTCAATACCTAGTGTCAAATCTTTCTTTTTTATTTCCAGAAATTCTTATTAAATTACAGTTTTTAGTATTTTCTTTATCTTCCTTCTTGAGAGACCTCTGCTTTCTGTATGTTGAATCACTTTTGTCACCTTCAGTATTTGTATCTCTCAAATACTTTTTACCATTTTCTTTACGTTAAAATTTTTTAATTCTAATTTTGTCTACATTTCTTCTCTTAAACCATTATCTAGTGTGTTCATCCCTGTGTTCTTTCTAGTCTATTTCTTCTTTCTTCCCACCTGAAGTGTTTTTTTCTCTTATATATGATTCTTTCCTGTGTTCTTCCATCTCCTATGTAAGTTTGTAAATTATAATTTAACTCACTTTGAAAGAATAGTTACACTGTTGGTCGTTTTTAGAGTGTGTCTGTGTAGGTGGCAGGTGTGCTTGTTGCTCGGTGTGCTTTGCCGTGTCCTTTATTTGTAGGATAATTTGTATGGGATTTAATCTTCAGGCACTTCTGTGGTTCATTTTGATGTGATATTACTTTTCTTGAATTTTAGAAGGAGGTGTGGTTTGGGAAAACTTTTCTAACTTCCCAGAACCTCTTATGCTATTTCTGTGTAGCCTTCAGAATATGAACATTTTTGTGAGAATCTGAGCTCTGTTTCACTTTCATTTCCCCCCTTTTCCCTGGACATTCTCTTTCTTCTACCTCCATGATCCTTAACTTGGTAAATTTTGAATCCACTCTCACTAGGTGTTCCTCCATGTTAGGATCTGTTCTGGAAAGGAGGCAACAAAGTCAGTTTTGAAGTTTCATAAAGGCTGGTAGATGTCTCCCTTCTATCACGTGGTCTAACTGTGGGTCCCGGGCATCACTTGCCGTTGGGAGTCGGGGAGGTTCCTCCCATTTCAAGATCTTTCTCAAATTGACCTGGGATGCTTTCCAGTGAATACATGTGGCCGTTTTGGGATTCTTCCATTTTGGGTTCATCAACTTGTTCCTTTGGCTTCCTGTTTTTGCCCACACACACATGCTGATAAATTTCAGGTCTTGTAAGCTGAGAACATGTTTGGATTTTGATAACTTCTCCCCTAGTTTTGTTTCTACTGTCTATGTTGATTTTGCCACCTGGCTTCTCTACTTTTTATGTGGGGATTTGGAGAAATTCAAAAGTTATGCCTCCTCCCCGACACCTTCCCACAATTCATCAACATTGGCTCTATGACACATATATTCTTACAGTTCTTCTGCTGCCTTTTTTTTAAAGTACTGTATCACCTACAGACATTTGGTTGTGAGTCATGTCATGTAATCCTCGCTTTTCCCATGGCTACAGAGTATGTTGTCCATTTAGATAAAAAGTCTCGGCATCAAGTTAAACAGGGAAACTGACACTGTAGCCCATGGGATGGTGGATAGAGTGTGGCTTAAAATTGGGGAAAACATTTCTCAAGTGCAATTTAATGGGCATTTAAATATAACTTGCAATTTTTGGAATTTATTGCAAAACTGAACACATATACAGAGATGTTGAGATTTTTCAGCAGTGTTCAGAAGAGTTAATTAGACGCATTCTATATGCCCATCAGTAGATCAGTGAAAATACATCAGGCAACCATTTAAAATGATGACACATAGCTATACTCAATACTTACAGGAAAGAGCTCTACAATTTTCCTTTTTCAGAATTCTTAAAGCTGAATGATGTTTTATAGGCATTATGTGTATATATACATATACATAGGAAGGCATCACTGATTTCTGGTGATGGAATTTTTACTGATCAAAAGAATCTTTTGACAACACAAATGAACTTATATATAAAACAGAAACAGACTCACAGACATAGAGTACAGACTTGTGGTTGCCAGCAGGGAGAAGGTTGGGAAGGGATAAAGTGTGAGTTCGAGATTTGCAGATACTGACTGGTATATATACAATAGATAAATTTACACTGTAGAGCACAGGGAACTATATTCAATACCTTGGAATATGACAATGAAAATATGCATGTTCATGTATGACTGAAGCGTCGTGCTGTACATCAGAAATTGACACAACATTGTAAACTGACTATACCTCAATAATAATTCAAAAAAACAATCTTTTAACAATATTATTTGTGTGGCTTTATTTTCCTACATAAGAGTGCATTACCTTTCTAACCAAGGGAAAAATAAGTGAGGGACAAAAATGTGAATGTGCTTTGGAGTTCAGCATACCTAATATTAAAGATAGCCAACTTTATTATTTGTGAATTTACCTACTTGCTAAAATTTATCTGTAGTCTTAAAATCAATGCTCAGAGCACTTGTGCAGTCATCTGTAGACATGTGCAGGGTGATGAAAAGATTGAGTTGCTTGAAGAGCACGTCCCCAGCTGAGACCAAATGAGGTGACACTCTGCCTTCTTGTTTCATCTCATGCTGCAATCAAGTGTCCATGTTGTGGCCTCTTTCATGCTGTGCTTTTCTCATTTGGTGCTTTTTGTCGGTCACTTCAGTGCTGGGGCCCTGAGCACAGTGCTGAGGTGCCGTCTGGCGTTCCTGAGGTCAAAATGTCTGTGATGCACCTTATAGAGAAACAAATGTGTTTCCGTTTGTTCAGACATGAATTCTTGTGCTGTTGGCCGTGAACTCAATATTAATGAGTCAAAAAATATATTAAATTAGGTGTCTTTAAACAAAAATTCACATAAAACCATGTTATCTATAGATAAGTCAACAAAACTATTGTGACCAGAGGCTTGCTGGAGTTTAACCACGCATTTCCCCTAGGAGCAAGGGTTCCATATTTGCTAATTCAGTGGTCCCAGTAACTTTATGGAACATAACTACTGTGAATAATGAGGATTGACTTTATTGATTTGGAAACTGCTAGTTATTAAACTTCTCTAAAACTAGTTCCACATCTGCAAGATAAAAAGCACTGTGGGACTTATCTCCTGGGACTGCTCTGAGTGTAACATGTCATTGTATATGGAAAGCCCATGTTACAGAGTTGACCCTAAGCCCGTCTGAGACTTGACACCCCCACCTTCTTGTATTCAGGTATCATTGTATTCAGGTGTGGTTTTGTTTTTTTTTTTATTTTGTTTTGTTTTGTTTTTGGGGGGAGGTAATTACATTTATTTATTTGTTTATTTTTATTTACTGGAAGTACTGGGGATGGAACCCATGCCCTCATGCATGGTAAGCATCCACTCTACCATTGAGCTATACCCCACCCCCACCTCAGGTGTTCTTTTTAACCCTGTATACTCATACTCTAAATAACTGCCACCAGTAGCACAATTTGTCTTTGGCAGGACCTCTGAAGCCTCACACATTTATAGAACTCCCCACATTCCATGTCAGATACTGTGAAAGTTATAGGACTCATTTATTTTGGATTCAATAAAGGTGATGTAAAGTTGATGTGGGATTTAGGAAAATATTCCTTTAAGCTGTCTCTTAATGTAAATTTGGACAATAATTCTTGTTTCTAGTTAAAATTCTGCCACTTTTTCGGTCTTCGCCTTTGCTGAAAATGACTTGTTTCTTCCTTGCGGACACTTCTGAACCTTCAGTTTCAACGGGAGCAATTCTGGCTGATGAGGAACAGATGTGTCCTGAGTACAGATAAGGGGAAATAATGACTCAACTCCTAAAAAATCCCTAAAGATGAGACTAGAACTAAAGCTAAAATAAACAGCAATTTCCTACCTACCATTCCTTTGAGAACCGATTTCTTAAGAGACTGAACTCTTGGTAGCAGCTGATTTCAGGAATTCAAAAACTGGTGAGATTTGGGATGAAAGATTCTGGGAATCGTAGAAGAAATATGATCAGATAGCATTTCATCCCACTTAATATTTTGTAATGCCCTAAGAGTTATTTCAAAAAATTCTTTTGTAAAGTGACATTGGCCAGGATCAAATAACCGCACGTATATGGTAATATTTTCTTCCAGATCTAGGCATTTTCCTTAAAGTATATATTTTCTTAGACAAAAACAGGGGATAAGGAAGTTTAGCTATGGCCTAGGGCACAGCGTACACACAGTGAGTCTGAAATTGATAGCAACACACAGGCTTGGGGATTACAAAGATTTTGTACGCATTTGTAACTTGCCAGGTATTAAATAGCTCATATACTGAAGAAAAGTACCTTATTTCCTTTATTTTACCTTCAGATATAATCATATGAGTAGCAAAACATAATCTTTATTACTTTTCTTGTTGTAAACTCTGAAATGAGTTCATTTTATATCTGATCAGTCAAACACATAACCTCTGTTGAGACAGCTAATTCAGATGGATTCTTCAAATGGAGAAAATTGGAGTTTAAATGTGAATAGAGGGAAAGAGAATGGCTTGTTGTGTGTAAAATGATGGATTGATTAATGGGAGGCAAAAGGCCTTGATATGTGATATATACGTCTGTGTACAGAACTAACTTCCAGAGTAAGGGGACAGTGGAGTCGAGAATCATGGTCGTAATCAAAGGGGGTGATACAGCCAAATGCATCATAAAACTGTAAAGTTGAATCTGCAACAGAAGTGTGCAATAATGAAATGTTAAGTATGGAATGTACCTTTAAGAACCCTTGTTGTTTTAACAGGGAAGTGGTACCAATTGCTTTTTGCCATTTGGAATTCTGGTCAGAGTCATGATAGAACACTGGAATTTCTTTGTTTTAAGATGGAAGATTTCTGAGGGGGAGGGAAGAGCTCAGTGGTAGAGTGTGTGTCTAGCATGCACAATGTCCTGGGTTCAATCCCCAGTACCTCTATCAAAAATCAAAAATAAAACAAATAAACAAACCTAATCATCTCCCCCCTTAAAAAAAAAAAGATGGAAGATATCTGAAATTCTATTGGATTGTAGTCCTGTTGGAGATTCTAGGCTAATCTATCAAGTCACTTGAAGGGCATTATTTAGTGCTGCAAATGTCGAAATATTTTTAAAATTAAATTTCAGTGAGACAATCAGCTTTTAACTGCCACTTAAGAAATACTTTCAAAAGTCATTGGTGCATGTGTCCTTCCCCTAGAGGGAAGTGCTCCTAGCAAAAATTAAGGAAAGCGAATGGCTTGGTGCATGTAAAATGATGGACTGATTAATGGGAAACAAAAGGTCTTGATATGTGATATACATGTGTATGTACGGAAGCGAGGATGTTAACTACAGCCTAGGGCAGGACAAGTACAAACTACATTCTTAATTTTAGGAGCGTTCTTCATTCATCACTCAGTCAGGATTTTTAATATGTCCATTTGGTTGTAAACTCAGTATCAAGCACAGTAGAGATCACATAAAAGAAATAGAAGACAGAGTTGTGACCGCAAAAATGTTTACTCTAATAACTGCATGTTATGAGAGTTAAGGATGACAGACTTCAGCATACGCAGCTAAGCAAGGTCACCTTGACCCTGACATTCTATAGAAATTACATTAAATGCTCATCCAAGATTTAATCCATTCCCCAAGATTGTTTCTTTCTCTCTCTCTTTTTAATTCTAGATAATTTTGGTTCACTTAGTAACTTCTGGGTTAGCTCTCCAGCTTCTGCAGAATTCTCACCACTTAATTTACAACATGCTGCTCTAGGTTTTCCATGCCCTAGGTGTGGTTGATCCACGGACTAGGACTCTTTTCATTACTCTGATTCACTCCCTCCCTCCGTTATCATTCACAGAAGGATGTTGTATTTGCTTTAAGACGGTCCAGTGATAGTCATGGGGTCATCACAGATTCACAGAGCAGGTGAGTCAAAACTGAATCTTAGATGCTCCTAGGTGAGGACAGTGGACTAAACACTTGTGTTTATCCCTTTCAAAGCTACAGTAAATGATGGTAATGTAATTTTTTAATTATATAAACTCACAAGTAAAGAGTGAACAAAGAAGAGATGATATTGATATTTTAAAATAAACTTTATTAGAACAGTTTTAGATTTACAAAAAATTTACAAGGATAGTACAGAGGCTGGCATATGCCCCAGACCCAGGGTCCCCTATTATTAACCTCTTACACTAATACGGCATATTATTACAATCAATGAACTAATATTAACTCATTATCATTAACTAAAGCCCGTACTTAATTCAGATTTCATTAGTTTTTAACCTAATGTCTCTTTTCTAGTCCAGGATCCCACCCAGAATATCACATTACATTTAGGAATCATGGCTTCATTGGCTTCTCTCCACTGTGACAGTTTCTCAGACTTTCCTTGTTTTTAGTGACTTTGACAGTTTTGAAGAGTACTGGGCAAGTGTTTTGTGAAAGCATCTGGTATTTGTCTGATTTTTTTTTTTTTTTTTTTTTTTTTTCTGACAAGACTGAGGTTTGGGTTTTGGGTTTGGGGGAGGAGTACGACAGAGGTAAAGAGTCATTTTCATTATATCATATCAAGGGTCCGTACTATCAACATGACTTAAAGCTCTTGATGTTGACTTTGGTCACTTGAATATTATTTGTCAGGTTTCTACACTGTACAGTTGCTCTGCCCTTTGTGTTCATACTGCACTCTTTAGAAGGAAAACACCACCATTTTGTAGTAGAAAGCAAACGAAAGAAGGGTCACTGGTGTAGCAGACCAGAGCAAGCTGAATCCCAGTGAGGAAATGGAGATACAACCTAACTTGCATTGCAGAACTTCCCAAAGGATCATGAATTGGTGGAACGAGATAGCTCTGGAAGCAGGTTTATTGTGAGGCTGTCAAGGAACACTCTTCAAGAAGGAGCTAGACTCCCTGATCACCTCGGTCACCTCCTCACTCACCAGACAGGATAACTTCCCTTCCTGTACACAGTAGATGATCAGAAGTTGTTTTGTTTGCTTGTTAGCTGTTTTCATTTGCTTTTTTTTATGTCCTTTTCCTGAAGAGTATAATACAGTAGGACTTTGACATCAGGAAAAGTTGAGTCATTGTGGAGGGCAAAGGTGCAATGTGATCCTGTAAAAGTTTGCATAGTCATTGTTAAAAATCCTAGCTCTCTTACCCCGCTTGGCTTCTAAATACTGACAGCTGTGCTTAACACCCTTTAGACAAGAGTTTGTAATGTCCTTCCCTCGTCAATCCATCAGCTGAAGAGGACAGATTAGAGGACACTGGAGTCACCAAATAATTGACACTGTACTATTAACTTTCAGCGAAGCCCATATTCAAAAGCCCTACACTTGTAGGAAGGGTTCAGTCACCTAAATTAGAGGACAGAGCAATAAAGTAGACACATCTTCACATGAGAAACAGAGGAGCCATCAGCATTTCAGCAGAGAGACAAGAAAAGATACTTTAAGTATCAAATAAGAACAGGATGCTACTAAAAAACAACAAAAGAAATAGGAGAGCAAAACTAAACTTTTGAAATTAAACATTCTGAAATTCTCGTACTTATTATAAGAGAAACAAAGAACTCAACTAAAAAGTTGATGAGGAAGGTTGAGGAATTTTTCCAGAGCATAGAAATAATATATAAGAAGATGCAAAAGATCAAGGAGATAATAGAAAATTAGAAATTAATTCTCGGAGGTCAAACACCTGAGTGAGAGGCACTCCAAGAAGAGAAAACAAAAAATACAAAGAGAAATTCATCAAAGAAATAATCCAAGGAGGGAGGGTATAGCTCAAGTGTTAGAGCACATGCTTACCATGCACAGGGGCCTGGGTTAAATCCCCAGTGCCTCCTGTAAAAATAAAAGAATAAACCTCATTACTCACCCTCAAAAAAAAAAAAGAAAAAAAAAGAATTCAAGAAAAATTTCCAGTTTCTAGTATAAACAGGCCTATTGAGGACTCAGCACAAAGCATACATGTGTCATTAAGGCACACAGAAAAACTTTAGATCACTGCAGAAAAGAGGAGATATTTTAAAATTTTCCAGAGTGGGGGAAAAAAGGCAGCATGCAAAAAATTCAGAGTCAGAATGGATTGAGGTCAATCAAACGCTGGAACTTAGAGAAGAAATAGCTTCAAATTTCTGAAGGCAAACTACTTCCAAAATAGTATTTTACTTACTTGAAAACTATTAATTAAACGTGAATTAAGATAGACTAACTGCATTTTTCACAGAAGCAAAGCTTCCAAACATTTAGCCTCCATGCATCGTTTCCTAGGAAGCCACTGAAGGATGTGTTTAGCCATCCTTCTTTTTTTTCTTCCCCGTTATTCGCACAGAGACCAAACGAAAAACGAACAAAAAACCCACAACCCAAAACAAAACAGCAGCAAAACATCCCAGGCACTCAGCAGCATCCTCGGGGCCAGCTGTTCCTCCCGGCAGCTGCAAGGTGTCTAAAAATCCACCCCTGGAGACCATCTCTGCTTTTTCCTGGAACATTTGCCGTGAAAAAGCAGCCACGGGGCATTCCTCTGTTTCTGACACAGCCCATCCGTCAGCACCCTGTGCTGGGGAACTGACCGCTTACCCCATCTCCCTCCCTCGACAGGAAGTACTCTCAGTTTTGGGGACCATGGCAGATGCCCTGGGAGCCTGGGGCCTGGGCGTGGCTGGGGCGAGTGGAGGGTGGGGTTTCCAAGGAAGGCAAACCGGGTGCGGTTCCAGCCGTCAGGGCGCGCTGTGCGACTTCAGGCCTTTGGGCGGAGCAAGCGCGGGTCCTGATGGAGGAGCAGGGAGAGGACGGGCCGGGGCGCTCAGTGTCAGGAGTGGCTCAGAGACTGGCAGAGTCAGGCTGGAGGCGCTGCAGCCGTAACCCCTTTCCGGAGGAAGCCTGGCACCAATCTCAGGATGTAAGGAGAGAAACCAGGCCGCGGAGGAGTCCTGGGATGAGAAACACCTGGGTGCCCTGGCGCCAAAGGCCCCTCCTTCCTTGCGCCTCCTGAAGGAGTTTAGCTCACACCACCGAGCTCGCAATCCCCAAAGCTTGCGGACTCTTCCACTCCCCCAGATCTGTCACTTTGTGGTGGGTAGTGCCAGAGGCCCGGCCAGGTGCGGAGGAAACTCTCTGTCACAAGTATGGCTGGTGATGGGGACCTCCTGGAGACAGACCGGTGAAGTAAACTGCGCATGCGCAGAAACAAAGCGGCAGCCTTCCAGGAGCCCAAGAGCCCTGGGCTGGGGTGGGGCTTCTGGCAGGTAACCCTGGGGCCCCAGAACAACGTCTGCCTAGGTCCTAGGCCCAAGCAGCGCAAACATGCTGAGCTATTTATGTGGAACTCTGCATCATATGGTAAAATAACACCTTTCTAAAAACTCTCTATTGTTTGTACCTATGCCATTAAAATACAGAATCAGTTATTTTTCAAGGTATATAAAAGAGATTGGTTCACGCCATTGATGAACAAACACACTTTCCCTTTTAATTTTCAATGGAGAGTCACCAGAGATTTTATTAAAATGTACTAATCATTCTTCTTTCGCATATCGAGTGACTCTTCTGTGTCAACCAAAGTCACAGGCACCTGGGACATAAAGGTAAACGATGTTAATACGCAGCATCTAAGGGTTCCGAGCATAGTAGGGGAGGCACAACACAAACAACTGTAAACGTGGTTTTTAGTGGCTATGAGACAGGAGGGAAGGGGGCAGGGCACAGCCATTCAAGGAACACACAGCAATTAACACCAGGATGGCGGAGGATTCAACCCCCAGGAGGCCTTTAGGCTTAGGGTGGTAGGAGATTTGACTTCTAGCTGAATTTGAGCTTCATTATATGCTCAGTGTAACATTAGCATGGTGAATAACATGCCCCCAGGTGACATGAGGTGGTCCCAAGGCTAGCCACAGAAGGTCAAAGAGTGGGAAACGGCCAACTTCCTGGGAATCCCAGCCCCTTCCCCAGGCTACTTAGACTGGTCCTTCCACTTATTAGCATATGAAGCCACCGAGCCCATAAAAACTGGCAACGTGGTGTCTCATGCCTGCCTTTTCGCTCCCTCATCCTTGGAGACGGCCCGCACTCTGTATGGAGTGCGTACCTACTTTTACTGTAACCTGAGCTCCCAACTCCCACACCTCGGGGCCTTTTTCTTGCCTTACACTCTATGTAGTATGTATCTCTTTAAACAAATCTACCTTTACTCAACTGTGGCTCACACTTGAATTCTTTCCTGTGTGAAGCCAAGGACCCACACTTGACGGGGCACTTCCCAGGGGCTCTACCGAGGCCTGGGACACAGCCCTCTTCATGCCCACATCTGTTTTTCCTGCATCAGATATAAGAAAAAGCTATATGCAGGTTACAGTGGGGACATAAAGGAGGAAAGGATCCTCTCAAATTCAGGAGGAGGGAGTTTTTGAAGACTTTACAGACCAGTACTTACACAGTTTAAAAAATGAGCAGCGATTTTCCAAACAGATGAGGTAGAGAACTTCTAACTGGGAAGACGAAACATTCACAGAGGCATGAGACAGCTTGGTTGTTGAGTCAAATGCAAGTAATTCCTATATATGTTTGTGCAGAAGTTGTGCATTAGTGTGATTTGAGTGGGAACTGGGACGAAGAAGCAATGGAAGGCAGGTTTGGGGAAAGTTCTGAAAAACTCATGCATCACATAATGAATTATCCTTAAACCAAGCCTAGGATAACTAATATTTCAATATGGTTATGTAATGTACCCAGACCTCCTTCAGTTAATCTTAACCTGTATATATTTCACTCTTATTCTCATCAAATATTCTTCTTTGTTCTACTCTCTAATTTGTAACTTTCATAACAACTGTTCCCATTTTAAATCTTTGCTGTTTTTCAGATTTTTCATTTTGGATGCATTCTACTGGATCTCCTGGATTCAGGGTACCTTGGGCCTGTTTTCGACCATTGAATGTTTAGGCCAAGTGACCTATCAGTATTTAGATTCTTTTTTTTTTTTTTCCAATTTTTATCAAAGGCACTGATCTATATAGGCACCATACATAAATGTTTAAAATCACTATGGCATTTTCATATCATGGATACCAGTAGCATACTGGGCCATTCTAAATTTCCAACTTACCTACAGGAAAGATGTTGATTTAGACAAGCTATTTTTATTTTTCTATCCATTGCTATTTTCAAATTTCAAAAGCAAATTATGATTAACTTATGAGCTTTCCAAATTAAAGCAAAGATCAAAAGCCCTCAAATCTATAATTAGGCATACTTCTGGTGTCAAAGCTGGACACCGTGACAAGATCTAAAGAACTTCATTCAGTGGTAACATATGATTAAATAAAATAACTTTCTAGCATTTTTAACACTCCGCAAAATAAGGTACACATTGTTTGCCAACTGCAAGGTAATAGGTGTCATTAACTAATCAAGACAATTTCAAGCTAACTGAGAAATACAAGAATCAAGAAATATTAGTTTTGACAATATGCTCTAATTCAGCACAAAAACATATAGAAGTCTTTTAAAAACACAATAAAATATTTCAAAAGATAAAGGTTTTCTGCCGTTCATATAATAATTCTCAATAAAGTCATTATCTTCATTGCTGTTCTGAGAAGCACATTTTTATTTCAGCATCTGAAGCCATGGGTGGAAATTAATACAAAAGAGTATTCTGCATTTGGTAAAAACTCACTAAATAGTAATTGATTGATAAACTGTCAAAACAGCTTTTTTCCCCTCCTGCATCAGGTTGTATGTACACTGAAATACCCAATGGAAAAATGCAGCTATTCTGTCATTACATTACACCCATGCAAAAAATTAAATTCAATTGAAAATAAAAATCAGTTATTTTTTGAGTCCAGTTGATTTATATACGTAGGTATCTCCAGAATATAGCAACACTTCTGCTCTCTTTCTTTAGGACGCATCTGGCTATTAGATCACTTTATTACTTCCCAAACTGCATCTTAACTTTTTATCAACGAATTACCATTTGACAAGGGTTAAACTTTGCAGATCTTGTGAATTTATAGTAACAGTTATTCGCAAAGTCTACGTCAATGGAAACAAAAGTTGTCACAAGTCATTGAAGATGACTGATTATTGACTATAATTCTTTTCACTGGAATTTTTGAATGCTGACTTTCCCTATTGCAGCTTTTTACATAAGTTTAAAAAATTAAAGACTATTGAGACGATTTATTAGAGTCAGCACAGTGTAGTAGGTAGGGGTATAGATTTTGGAGCCAGGTGCCTGGGTTTGAATCCTGGTTCCGCTGCTTTCTACACGTGTGACTTTGAGCGAGATACTTAACCTCTCTGTGCCTCAGTTTCTTCATTTGTGAGAAATTGATATAATAATATTTACTTTACGCTGTACTTAGGAAAATTTAGTTAATGTTTGTAAAGCACTTAGAATGATCTTTGGAGCACAATAAGCACTATATAAATATTGTTCTTAAAATAAAACAAATAAATGAATAAATTCTCAGTGAAGCAAATTCTTAAAATACCGAAGACTACAAGGAAGGAGGCACACACCAAAAAAACAAAACAAAACAAAACAAAACTCATCACCGAGAAATAACCTGCTAACATCTTGTGAATATTACTTTAAAACTCTTTTGGGGGAGGGTAGAGCTTAAATGGTAGAGCACGTGCTTAGCACGCATGAGGTCCTGGGTTCAATCCCCGGTATCTCTTCTAAAAGTAAATAAGCCTCATCACCTCCCTCCCCAACCAAAATTAAAAAAAAAAAAAAATTAAATAATACAATAATAAATACACAAAACAATTTTTAAAATGTTTTAATAAGTTCTCTGTTTCAAGACGTATAAAAAGGATAATGGGTCAGTACTAGAAAGGAAAATGATTTTGTAAGAAATATTATTTTACATGCTTTTTAGGAATAAAAGGGCATTTGATATGATTTTATTTGAATTTTATAGATAAAAAGGAACTAAATTATAAATAATGAAATTGGCACATTCATATAGATGCTTGTTTCACACAGGTTAATATTTTATAAAGGGATCCGTCTTTGAAGAAAAGGGATAATAAAAATCATTAAGACGTTAGAATGTTTATTTTTTTAATCTCACGTTTTAAACTACTTGCTATGAGAGGTGAAGAGATTAAGTTCTTAGACATTTTTATACTTCCCCTCCCCACCAATACTTCATCCTTGTTTTTCAATAATTTAATTAGAATTAATCTAAAAATTAATTAACTTATATACCTTTGACTGGCACATTCTATTACCTTGTATTTTGTCACTTCAGTTTTCCCTGGTTTCAGTGGGTTTCTCTGATCACTTTTCTTGCTAGAGGTATTAGTGAACCTCTGTTAAAAGTACAGTTGACCATCGGACAAGGAAGGGGTCAGGGATGCTGACCCCCTGCACGGCTGAAAATCCACGTATAACTTTTGACTTCCCCAAACTTAAGTCTGAGTACCCTACTGTTGACCTGAAACCTTATCAATAATATTAGCAGTCTATTAACGTGCATTTTATATGTTATAAGTCTTATGTACTATATTTTTACAGTATAGTCATTTAAAGAAAAGAAAACATTATTAAGAAAATCATAACAAAGATAAAATGCTTTTATAGCACTGGGCTGTATTTATCTCTACTGTAAGTTCACATCGTCTGTTTGCAAGATGAGTCATCTACCTGTCAGTACCTACATCAATAGTGCCTTATATAACACAAAACACTGCAGATGTTACACATATCACTAACACTAGGCATTAAATAAAAAAGGGTGAGGTGAAAAAGAAATTCATGTTTATTTACAGGAATAATAATTCATGCATTGATAAAGGAGAAGCAGCAATATGATTGCTTTACGGTAGCTGAGGCTATATGCTAATGAATGAACCATTATAAAAACTTTATGGCACGCAGTATTGTAGTCATATTCATAATACAGGTCTGGAAACACTGTTACGTTTTTGTTAAAAAATCACTTACCTGTAGTGATAGGGCGATATTCAATTTCTCCAACTGATCAAGAGAAGGGCATATTGTAGGTAACATAATTATTTGAAAGTAAAGATATAGAACAGTAAGAAAAGGGACATACTAGTTTTGTATTGAATGTCACTTGCCATTTGCCTATGTCAGGATAAGCTGTCCGCTTCAAGTCTTGTGTACGATGTTCTCCACAATGAATACGTAGTCGATGATGATGTGAAAATGTCTCATACAGTTCTTACTGCACACTTATGAGGTTTTCACACAAAGACACGCGCACACACACACACACACACAAACAACAAGCTTATTAACAGTACAGCATGATGATTATTTACCAATCATTAAGTGGACGTGGATTATCATGAAGGTCTTCATCCTCGTAGTAGGCTGAGAAGGAGGAGGAAGGCTTGGTCTTGCTGTGTCTGGGGGGCAGAGGTGGAGGAGGTAGAGGAGGTGGAAGGGGGGGCAGGAGGTGTAGGCACCCTCAGTGGAACTTCATGGAAGTACATCGTAATTTCTGTTTGACATTTTTGCCTTTCCTTTTTTGCTTTTTTATTTCTCTTAAAATGTTCCCATACACTGCCAACACTTGCTTTCAGTCCTGTGTTCATGGCATAGAAGAGTCCATGTTGTGAAAGAAGTTAACAGTTTTGAATTGTTGAAACCCTTCTGCCAGATTTTCTGACATCAGTTTGTTTGCTTCTACATCTTCTCCCTGTCATCTGTCTTGAAAGTACTCATCTCCATCAACTTGTCTTCGGTTAATTCTTCTTGGAGTGCTCTTTATTAAGCTCTCGAATTTCTCTAAGATCCGTATCTTGAAGCCCTTCACCTCCCCCATCTTTTTTTCCCCCCATATCCACAATGCCTTTCATGATTTCCTTGATTGACTCCGTCATATATCCTATGAAGTCACACTCAACATCTGGACACAGTTTTCTCCAACAGGAATTTACTGTTTTGAGTTAGATGATTCTCACAGCTTTTTGTGTAACAACAATGACATGTTCAATGGTGTAATCCTTCTAGAGTCTCATGATTTTCTCTCTATCATGGTTTCCTTCCATTGTGTCCACAGTCTTTTCCTTAGAGTACTATATTTAATGAGCCTAAAGGTCCTTAGGATCCCCTGTTCTAGAGGCTGAATCAGAGATGTTGTGTTTTGGGGGCAAGTAGACCACTTAAATGCCCTTGGTACTGAACTCACGGGGTTCTGGGTGGCCAGGGACATTGTCCAATATTAAAAGAACTTTAAAAGGAAGTCCCTCACTAGCAAGATACTTTCTAACTTCAGGTTCAAAGCATCAACGAAATCAATCCAGCAAAAGGATTCTGGATGTTTAGATCTTCTTGGTGTACAAATCTAAGACTGGCAGCTGGTGTTTATCTTTTCCCTTCAAGACTTGGGGTTTATCAGCTTTATAGCTAAGGGCAGTTCTGATTATAAACCCACCTGCATTTGCGCAAAACAGTAGAGTTAGCTTATCGCTTCCTTCCTGAAATCCTGGTGCTTGCTTCTCTTCCTTACCAATAAATATCCTTTGTAGAATTTTTTCCCCTCCAAAATAGTATACTTTTCTCTGCATTAAAGACCTGTTCAGGCAGATATCCTTTCTCCTCAATGATTTTCTTAATGGCTTCTATGAACTTGTCTGCTGCTGCCTCTTGGTCAGCAGAAGCTGCTTCTCCTGTTATCTTGACATTTTTAAAACCAAATTCCTTCTAAAGTTATCAAACCATCCTTTGCTGGCATTTAATCCTCCAGCTTGAGATTCTTCACCTTCTTTTTTATTTAAGTTGTCATATAATGAATTTGCTTTTTTTCTCAAATCATATTGGCATCTATAGGTATACCTTCCTTATCGCAATCTTGCAACCACATAAAAGCTGCATTTTCTTTTAATTTTTTTTACAGTGAATTTATTTATCTTGATGTGGCAGGCAACAGCAGCTGCAGATCTCAATCTATGGTACATATTAAACAACTCAGTTATTTCTTGTCACATCATCATTTGTCTCTGCTTCTTAGGAATACTTCCAGCATCACTAGTGGCACTTTGTATGGGTGTCCTGGTATTAGTCAAGGTTTACAATATTGCAATAAACATGATGAAAACTGTGAAAACAGCAAGAGATCACTCTTTACTGTGATATGCAATTTACTGGAGAGATGAACTGCTCATGGTGTCACATGGCATTTTTTTTTTTTAGTATTCCTTTTAGTCTTTATTTTTGCACTTCTATACATATATACATATATATATATATAGAGAGAGAGAGTCAGTTTACAACGTTGTGTGAATTTCTGATGTACAGCATAGTGCTTCAGTCATACATGAACACGCATATAATCATTTTCATATTCTTTTTTACCATAAGTTACCACAAGGTATTGAATACAGTTCCTGTGCTATACAGTATGAACTTATTGTTCATCTCTTTTATATATATTAGTTAGTATCTGTAAAGCTTGAGCTCCCAATTTATCCCTTCCCACCCCCTTCCCCCACTGGGAAACATAACTTTGTTCTCTATGTCTGTGAGTCTGTTTCTCTTTTGTAAATAAATTCATTTGTCTTTCTTTTTTAGATTCCACATATAAGTGATATCATATGGTATTTTTCTTTCTCTTTCTGGCTCACTTCACTTAGAAAGGCAATCTCCAGGTCCATCCATGTTGCTGCAAATGATATTATTTTATTATTTTTTATGGCTGAATAGTATTCCATTGTATAAATATACCACAGCTTCTTTATCCAGTCATCTGCTGATGGACATTTAGGCTGTTTCCATGTCTTGGTTATTGTAAATAGTGTTTCTGTGAGCAGGTGTCTTTTTAAATTAAGGTTCCTTCTGGATATATGCCCAGGAGTGGGATTGCTGGATCATATGGTAAGTTTATTTTTAGTCTTCTGAGGAATTTCCATTCTGTTTCCCATAATGGCTGCAACAAATTACATTCCCACCAACAGTGTAGGAGGGTTCCCTTTTCTCCACAGCCTCCCCAGCATTTATCATCTGTGGACTTTTGTATGATAGCCCTTCTGACTGGTGTGAGGTGATACCTCATTATAGTTTTGATTTGCATTTCTCTGATAATTAGTGATATGGAGCATTTTTTTCGTGTGCCTATTGGCCATTCATATGTCTTCATTGGAGAATTGCTTGTTTAGGTCTTCTGCTCATTTTTGGATTTTGTTGTTTGTTTTTTCCTTCTTAAGTTGTATGAGCTGTTTATATATTCTGGAAATTAAACCCTTGTCAATCTGATCTTTTACAAATATTTTCTCCAGTTCCATAGGTTGTCTTTTTGTTTTTCTTATGGTTTCCTTTGCTGTGCAAAAGCTTGTAAGTTTAATTCAGTCCCATTTGTTTATTTTTTACTTTTATTTCTATTGTCTGGTTAGACTGCCCTGGGAGAACATTGCTAAGATTTATGTCAGAGAATGTTTTGTGTATGTTTTCTTCTAAGAGGTTTATATTGTCTGGTCTTATGTTTAGGTCTTCAAGCCATTTTGAGTTTATTTTTGTGTATGGTGTGAGTTAGGAGTCAAACTTCATTGATTTACAAGCAGCTGTCCTGTTATCCCAACACCATTTGCTGAAGAGACTGCCTTTACTCCATTGTATGTTCTTGCGTCTTTGTCAAAGACTAATTGACCCAAAGTCTGTGGGTTTATTTCTGGGAAGTCTATTCTGTTCCGTGGACCCATATGCCTGTTTTTGTACCAATACCATGCTGTTTTGATGAATGTAGTTCTAGTGTTGTCTGAAGTCTGGGAGGGTTATTCCCCCAGCTTCATTCTTTTTCTTCGGTAATGCTTTGGCAATTCTGGGTCTTTTGGGATTCCATATAAATTTTAATATGATGTGTTCTAGTTTTATGAAAAATGTCCTGGGCAATTTGATAGGGATTGTACTACATCTGTAGATTGCTTTGGGCAGTGTGACCATTTTAACAATATTGATTCTTCTAATCCAAAAGTGTCAGATGTCTTCCCATTTTTTTAAGTCCTCTTTAATTTCCTTAATCAATGTTTTGTAGCTCTCCGTGTATAAGTCTTTCACCTCCTTGGTCAGGTTTATTCCTAGGTATTTTATTGTTTTAGATGAGATTTTTAAAAGGGAGTATTTCTATACTTTCTTTTCCTGCTAATTCATTGTTAGTGTAAAGAAATGCCACTGATTTCTGTATGTGAATCTTGTATCCTGCCACCTTGCCAAATGCTTTTATCAGCTCTAGTAGTTTTTGTGTGGAGCTTTTAGGGTTTTCTATACATCGTATCATGTCATCACACACAGTGACAGTTTTACAGCCTCTCTTCCAATTGGGATCCATTTTATTTCTTTTTCTTGCCTGATTGCTGTGGCTTGGACTCTGAAGACCATGTTGAATACAAGTGGTGAGAATGGGCATCTTTGTCTTGTTCTAGATTTTAGTGGGAAGGTTTTCAATTTTTAACCATTGAGTACTATGCTGGCTGTAGCTCTGTCATAAATAGCTTTTATTATGTTGAGATATGTTTCCTCTACACCCACTTTTGTAAGAGTTTTTATCATATATGGTTGTTGAATTTTATCACATGTTTTTTCTGCTTCTATTGAGATGATCATGTGGTTTGTGTCCTTTCTTTTGTGGATGCAGTGTATCACATTGATCGATGTGTGTAAGTTGAACCATCCTTGTGTCCCTGGGATAAACCCTACTTGACCATGGTGTATAATCTTTTTTATGTGCTGTTGGATTCTGTTTGCTTATATTTTGTTGAGGATTTTTGCATCTATGTTCATCAATGATATTGACCTGTAATTTTCCTTTTTGTTAGTGTCTTGGTCTGATTTTGGTATCAGGGTGATGGCAGCTTCATAGAACGAGTTTGGGAGTACTTCCTCCTTTTCAGACTTTTGGAAGAGTTTGAGAAAGACTGGTATGAGTTCTTCTTTTATGTTTGGTAGAATTCCCCAGTGAAGCCATCTGGTCCTGGACTTTTGTTTGTAGGGAGGTTTTTTTAATTACAGATTCTGTTTCATTTCTAGTGATCAGTCTGTTCAAGTGCTCTGTTTCTTCTTGATTCAGTCTTGGTGGACTGTATGTTCCCCGAAACTTGTTCATTTCTTCAAGATTGTCCATTAGTTTCCATAGAGTTGTTCCTAGTATTCTCTTACGGTTCTTTGTTTCTGTGGCGTTTGTATAATTTCTCCATTTTCCTTTCTTATTTTGTTTATTTGTGTTCTCTCTCTTTTCTTCTTGGTGAGCCTGGCCAGAGGTTTGTCAATTTTGTTGACTCTTTCAAAAAAACAGGCCTTACGGTTTGCTTGGTTTTTCCTATTGTATTTTTTTTAAATCTCTATTTTATTTGTTTCCTCCGTGATCTTAATTATTTCCTTCCTTCTGCTGACTTTGGGTTTTGTTTGCTCTTCTTTTTCTAATTCTTTTGGGTCAGAGGTTATCTTGTTTATTTGAGATTGTTCTTGTGTTTTGAGGAAGGCCTGTATCGCTATGAATTTTTGTCTTAGGACTGCTTTTGGTGTGTCCCATAGATGGTGTGTGGTTGTGTTATTGTTGTTGGTTTGTCTCAAGGTATTTTTTAGTTTCTTCTCTAATTTCATTGTTGATGCATTGGCTCTTTAGCAGCTTATTGTTTAGTTTCCATGTAGTCATTTTTTTTTTCTTCTTTATTTTTCTGTGATTGATTTCTGGTTTCATGCCATTGTGGTCAGAAAAGATGCTTGAAATAATTTCTGTCCTCTTAAACTTGCTGAGGCTTCTTTTGTGCCCAAGTATTGGTCTATCCTACAGAATGTTCTATGAGAACTTGAAAAGAATGTACATTTTTGGTGATTCAATATCCTAAAAATATGAGAGCTCACACCCGCTTCAGTCCCCTGAGGCTGCCTCTGTGCAGTGGGCCCCAGCCCTCTGCCTGGGCTCCTCACTGATCTCCAGCAGCCAGTCCTGGCTTGTTTCTGTTGGCTCAGTTCTGGGCGGGGGATCACAGGGACCCTCCACATCAGTTTTCCTTAGTTAAGTCTGCCAAGTGTTGCCACTTTCTCCTCCAAGCCTCAGAAGCTCCTCTTCTGTTCCTGCTGACCTCCCAGCTAGAGAGAGGGTGTCCCAGTGTTGGAGTCCCTTTCTTCCTTTGCTGCTCCCTCCCCGCAGGACCAGTCCCACACTGATTTTCTTTTTCTTTTTTCTTTTTTTCCTCTTACCGGATTTTGTGAGGATCCTCCTGTATTTCAAAGTGAGAGACACTCTGCTTGAGTTCAGCAGGTGTTCTGTGCGATTCAGTGGGTCTGTAGATGTCATTCTTGGTGTGTTTGTGGGAGAGGGCGAGCTGTGAGTCTCTCTACTCTCCAATTTGGCATCTTTTTTTTTTTTTCTTTCACATGGCATTTTAAATACATACAACACTTGAGCTCACCTCAATAGCAACAGGAAGAGATTATGAATTTCTTTCAGTAGCACCATATGTACTATAGTTAATTTTATGCAGTTATGATTTAATACTGCATCTTTGCACTTGTTTACATTTCTCTCAATGGTAAATGATGCTGCGTATGGCCTGTAAGTGTTTATGTGCATAAGTTTTGATAAATTTCACCTTTTTATAAGAGATTTGTGTCTATTATATGATAATGAATGATAACATAGACTAGTAGCTATACACATTTTATGCATCCTTGCCATATCTAACTTTTTAATTGTTTTTTTTTTTTTTGTATATTTCTAGGTTACATGGTTTGTCAGTTTTTTCAAATTGTCACAAATCTCCAAAAATTTTTTCCAGTATATTTATAGAAAAAAATTCCTTGTATAAGTGGACCTGCACAGTCCAGATCTGTGTTGGTCAAGAGTTAATTGTATATTAATTTTCTTCGTGTTGAGTCATCCTGAATGTGTCTGCCTTAGCCCTCAGTCTATCTGCCCTAGCAGTTGTCATCTTTATGACAGTTTTGTTTTCTTTTGATTTGGTTGTGTTTTTTGCTTCTGCAAATCCCTGAGATTACCCTTAACCTATCCTCCATAACATTAATTTGATTTCTTAGAAATGTCTATTGTTTCTTGTAGTGTCTGACTTACTTATTAGGGAAGAACTGACACCGTGTTCTCAGCATTTCCCCATAGTCCACAACTTACCTGTCACTCCCATTTTATCGTCTTTTTCCTTTCTGGGGATCTGTTTTTGTTACATCTAAATATTTGAGAAATTATCTAACATTAGGCCATTGCAAAGAAGCTACTTCTGTTGTTTGAGTTGTCTTTCCTGCCAGACTGGCTTTTCATGTTTTTTTCTTTGCCTGCTATTTTGTTTAGATTTATATATTTTGCTGTGCCAGGTATGCAGTTGGCGTGCCACTTACTTTCATCTTGTTCATACCCAGTCGATTCCAGACCATCTTCTTGCTCCAATAAAATTACAGGTTAATTTTCCATGACCCAGTCCCCATGTGAGCTGTGATCAATTTACCATCCTCCCTTTGAGCTGAAGGAGCAAAGACTTTCAAGTTGCTTTCCCATTGCTTTCAAGACACTTTTCTGTAGTATGAAGGAATATGATCAGGGACAGTAAGTTCTAGGCTGACTGTTCATTCGGCATCGGCTCTCTCTTTTGAGGTCCTATTAGGTGTCACTCCATGCAGTGCTTTATGAAGGCACAGGAATGAGAAGAAGACCCTGTAACCTAGAAAGTCCTGGTTATCATTCATTTACTACTAAGATGCCTCTGTAACATATGGGGACTCCTAATAACGAGGGGTTTGCCTTATTTACCTATTTATTTATTTATAGAATTTCCTATTTTTTTCCCTTGGACTGTATCTCTACAAATTGGAAGATATTAGTGAAAACTCTCAGAATTTTGTCAATTAAACTTTTTTTGTCCAGCACTGCTTCCAGAAGTGGGAGATTGTTGACATATAGCATAGTCAAGTTTTATCATTTCTTTCTAGGGCCACAATTATAAATCTTTTGCCTGAAGATCTATCTTTCTATCTATGTTTTAAGAAGAAAAATTCTGTAATACTGATTTTGTCATTTTTTGGTCTCATTTTGTTTCTCTTTAATTTAATTGTCCCCCAGTTATTTTTTCTTAATTGTCCACTGTTATAAAATAACCTAGAATCTGGCCTGTTTCAAATAAACAGTGTAGCTAGAGTTCATACATCTTGACTCCAAGAAGATGCTGCTTTTAGCTGAAACATGCAAACAACCTCGAACCTGTGTGAATTATTAGTGAGACCTCTGTGACATCAGTGTGATAATCCATCACAGTGGATTACCTAATTTATCCTCCAGTCCATTACATACATGATCACGGGGGGAGGGGGGGGCTGGGCGGCTGAGTTGTCACTGACAGATCGTTCCCAGAGAGGAAGATTGCTCCATCACTTCATGCTTCAGAATACAGCAAGAACTGCTTCAATTCATAATGAATTTAAACATAGATGATGACAGCTTTTGGAGAACAATTCTGAATTCTATTCTGATGCTTTCAGTGTTTAGATTTCCACATAAGTAGCAGTGTGGTATAATGGAGTAGTAAGATTTTTTTTTTTTTGAGTCACATAGACCTGAATTTGATCCCAGGATCTATTAGCCATATGATCCTTTATAAATTATTTGATCTTTATTTTTAATATGTCATACTTTATTTTTAATGCATCATATATATTTCAATATGTCATAATGATAGCCATTTGTGAGCATTAGATTAGATTAATTAAATATCTACAGTATCTGAAACATTGTAGGTGTCCAATAAATATTCTCTTCCTCACTGTTTATTCATTTATGACTTTTTTTTAGGATTGTTAGTAATTGCCTGTCAGTTCTATTACAATATGGTAAAGAAAAACAGAAACTGATCTCTCTCCATACTTTTTAAGGCTGTTTGAAAGTAGATTCTGGCATGAAGAATAACAAATATTTTGGCTTTAATCTGTTCTTCTGCCTGACCACCTTGCAGTCAAAGGAATCCTCAAGACCAGTATTGCCATTTGCAGTTTGATGGAATCTCCATATAGACTCTTAGTCCCAAAAGTGAAGCTAAGAGAATAATAGCTAAGAGTTTACATCTCGAGTTAGACCTCTTGGGTTTCAATCTGGGCCCCACTCACTTATACTCTGGTAAATTAATCTTGGATTCTTTTTTTATTTTATTTTATTTTATTGAGTTATAGTCAGTTTACAACATTGTGTCAATTAATCTTGGATTCTTTATCTCAAATTTTTCATCTGTAAAAAGGGCAAATAGTTCTTAATTCCCATGGTTTTTACAGGTACTAAATGTCCTAATTCATGTGAAGGGCTTAAAATGATGTGTAGTGTGGGGACACATTCAACAAATTGCATTGTCTCTTACTATCTGTGTTAATAGGAGGACTTAGTTCAATGTTTAACCCAAGATTTTCTTGAGCATCTCCATTTGCATGGGCAGGATGCACTGCTCTCCCCTTGTGGCCCCATCTAATCCAGCATATACTACTATGATAACGTATTTCACATTTTGTCTCACCTTAGAAAGTGCCTGCTGTCGCCTGCTTACAAGACTACATATCTTAAAGGACAAGTATTACACTGATTCTTCTGTGGATCTTCAACCTTGACACATAGCCTGGTGCTTGATGGGTGCTTTGTAGTGAATAAGAGTAAAACTCCGGAGGCAGGTCGCCTTGGTTTAAATAGTGGTCTGGTCATATGGCTGTGTGACTCTAGACTGTTTTGTCTCTCTGTGCCTCAGTCTCCATTTGGATAAAATAAGGATCGTTATATGCCTGCATTGTAGAGTTGCCATAAAAATTAAAAGAATGCCTACAGATGCCGTGATTAGAACAGGGCTTGGCTTATGATGAGAGCTTAATAAATAATAGTTTATAAAATAATTCTGTCTTGTAAAATTGAATTGATAAATGGAAAGGAAATGGTAAACAGTATTATGATCTTACACACAAATACTAAAAGTTTCAAGTCCTAACAGTCATGGGACTACCAGAGAGAAGAGATTTCCCTGTGACCAGAACAGATAGAGATTTCATTTGGAATAATTTTTATCTTTTCTGGGAAGAAGCTATTTTTATTTTTTAAAATTAAATGACCAAAGGCAGGTAAGTTTCCTAGCATGCTTTTTTCTGTCTGCTTTCTGAGTACAATACTCAGACTCCTAGGGCTTTACTCTGATTCCATTTGGCTGCCTCTTCCTCTCATTAGGCTTTCCCGATACCAAGGCTTAAACATTTTCCCAGAGACGTTGCTTTTTCCCACTGCCTTCTTTATTGACTTCACAGACTGGGCCTTACCCAACGAAGAGACCCACTGGCTGTTTCAGTTTGCTAAGCTTTAATTTCATGGTCCACCAGGAAGGAGATTCTTTGATGTTATTCCTAGTAGCCATTGGACTAGAGGGAAGCAGCGTGAACAGAGCAACAGAGGAGATGTATGTAGACTTGCAATTTCTAATAGTTGATAGTTGGTGGTGAACAATAACAGACAATGCCTTAGTGAAGCAATTTTAATCAAAAGTAAGCAGTATTGTATTCTGATTTTTTTCCTCCTTGACTGCCTTTAACTTACATTTGTTCTCAGCATCAATAAGTCAGAATTTAGAATACTGCAATTTAAAAAATCATTCATATTACAAATCTCTCTCTTTTATTGGCATACATATATAAATATGCATGCATACTCTCTTTTTTAACTGAATGGGCCAGAAGAAGTGAATTGTTATGAGGGCAGGAAACATACCCTAGTACCTACCAAAGTACCTAGCATGGGCACGTTCAGTAAATGCTTGTTAACTGAATAAATGCCAATTTTCTGTAAGATAGTACATTTCTATTTGCCTAACATTTATTCAGAATTTTCCATGTTCCAATCCCAGTGATAGGCAAATTCTCACTCATTTAGCCATTTAATCCTCACCATAATCTTCCCATGAATCAATACCTTTAGTCTCCATTCATACAAGGGGGAAAATATATCATATAGTTTGAAATAATATCCCAGAACACAAAGTAGGACACATTCATAAATGAAAATGGTGACAGAACTCAAGATTTCTTATGCTCTTTCTAGAACATAAAAAGACTTCAGAACACATATAGAAAAGGCAGGATCAATTGCAGCTCTTATATTTGCATGATTTGATTATACAAATTAATACATGAAAATTATGAAACATGCAATATACCAAAGTGATGGGAATTAATAGTGTGTCGGGGTGTGTGTGTGTGTGTGTGTGTGTGTGTGTTTGTGTACATGTAAGCATGCATGCATATTTTAAGCGAATGGCCTTTGGTAAGTAAATAACTTTGGTTGGACCAGAGGGAGGACCCAGTTGACATATAATAAATGATGATGAATATACAGAAAAAAATGTAAATAAAGATCTTAAGTCCTAAGCTGAAGGTTTGATTTTTTTTTTACTTTTATTTTATTGAGTTGCAGTCAGTTTACAATGTTGTGTCAATTTCCAGCATGAGCGCAATTTTTCACTTATACATGAACATACATATATTCATTGTCACATACTTTTTCGCCGTGAGCTACCACAAGATCTTGTATATATTTCCCTGTGCTTAACAGTATAATCTTGTTTATCTATTCTACATATGCCTGTCAGTGTCTACAAATTTTGAACTCCCAGTCTGTCCCTTCCCACCGCCCTCCCCTCTGGCGAAGAGTTGATAGACTATGAGAAAGAATAAATCCAGGATGGGTTCTTCAGCAGCATTAACACAATGAATAATGCATCAGAGCCATGTGTTGATCCCTACGCATAGTAAAGGTCATCGGGGGAAACTTTTTTCATTCAGCTATTGCTTGCCCTTTGTTTGCTTCTGGCTCAGCGTAGTTCACAGCACTGTGATGATTTAGCGTAGAGGTCTTTCTTCTCTTGCATATCATTATTTCAAGTATTTGGCAAGCTTTTACATGTTTGGCTGGATAACTGCTGGAGCCTGCATGTCCAGAGCAGCAATTCCTAAACGATTGTCTCAGGAACTTACAAGGATGCTCACTGCCCAGGGAGCTGGGAGAATCTCCTGGAGGACTAGAAGCATTCTGTAAGCCCAGCTTTCAGCACTCCTGTGGTTTGTCATGCATCCCTAAGTAAAACAAATCGCATAAAATGTTCACTTAATACAACCTTGCTTCACACCTTTGTAGAGTTATAACCCACGGTAATAACTATTAGTAGACTGTACATCATACCTCAAATTTGATCAATATAAAGGCAGTTATAGAAATAGAGTATTTTAAATTATAGCTCAAGTTTTGTCTCACCTAAACTAACAGTTATCAGAAGGGGAGTTTTAAGGCCACAAATAATCTAATTGTTAATCCAAAGAAACCTACCTATCTCTGTAGTTGTATTTTGTTTTTTTTTTTTTTCTGTTGATGTTGTTGTACCTAAGTCCAACGGATACCCTAGCATAATCCTGTAGTTTTCCATGATTTAGCATTTTCTAGTTCCATCACTCGCCATCTTGTCTCACATTTAATGTCCCAATAGCACCATATAGAGGTTTTCACAAGTTCTGTGCAGTTTCTTGCTTTAGTATCGATGACCATGCTGGCTTCTCCACTGGAAATGTTCTTTCTTCTACTCATTCTCTCGGAGTCAACTCAGTTTGTTGTCTTCTCCAGGAGCCTTCCATAAGCATAGAGATTGGCTATCTACTCTCCTGACCCAGTAGCTGGTTCTCACTGCTATTTGTATAATTGTATTTTTCATATATTTTTCATGTATTTTCCTCCTTTGCCTGGTCAGAGTCTGTATACTAGCCACATTTCTAACTCTTAATGCCTCAAATAATCCTAGACACAGTATTGGGGCTTAATATTTTTTGTTGTTGAATTATTAACTTTAGGCAGTCCCCAGAGCAAAATGAATTCCGACTTGAATATTCAAGGAAATGCTTCTAGAAGTCTTAATAGGTAAAGGAAGCTTTTTGCTGCATCTTAGCCAGTCAGATCCCACAGATCCACCAGAGAGACAGCGAGTTATGATGCCTGCATAGCAGAATGAGGTCTTTATAGTTTGTTAGTTTCTAGAAGGGAACGGTAAAGACAAATTGGCATGGGTTAAAGTCAAACACCAAGGGGGTTGGTCAAGGAACCAATATTTAGTCTGGAAAGTAAGACCTGAATCTTAGGGATTTAGGGACCTCAGTTGTGCATGATAACTGTGAAAGTCAAACCCTTTAAAACTTGAAGCTCAAAAACATGCAGAAGTTAAGCTGAAGGCATGAACGGCATGGCAGCAAACTGATACAAGGTAAAGTCAAAACATTTTTTTTGTGGAGAGAAGTTTTTGAGCTTTTTTTTTTTTTTTTTTAAAGAACTGGTGTCCTGATCCTGAAGGGTCTATCAGGTTGAAAATTGTAGCGATCCTTGAGCCTCAATCTGACAGGAGTGTGGCGGGTTGGGATACACCAGATTATTCTGCTTCAGGCCAAAGTGCTTCATTGGGTTCCAAGCTCAGGGCTCCAGGGCAGGAAGAATTCTAGCCTCTGAATGCAGACTTGAATGGCTAATGTAATAAGGCTGTAGCAGGTGGTTAGAAGAAACGAGTTGAGCAAGATGCCAGATAAAGTTCTCCAGTGGTCATTTCCTTGGGACCTGCCCAACATCATTGCTGGAGATGCGACCATCAGTAAGACTAGATAATAAAGAGGGAGGCCAGAAAGGACACAACTGGAAGCTTCACTCAGTGTGTGTTAGAGACAGTGGTCCTGACGTGGCCCTGCTTCATTGGTAAGTTTTACTGCTATAGATAGTCTTTCCTCCTCCTTGGGTTTCTTAAAGGAATGATGGAATAGTCCAACCAGATTCAGAGTCAGGTTATGAAAGAAAGTCTTTAGCAAAACAAATCTACGATGTCACACGCAGTTATTTGAGAAGGCACTGTTGCATAGACCATCTTTTATGGTAAAAGTTGGAAGAGAAAACTTTTGAACTTAAGGCTAACTCTAATAGGACAAGTTACTGCTTTACCGCATGTCTGCTGAAAAGTGAGAACTCCTCACGCCTATGACCCTCCTTGCTTATTTCTCTAGTTTTGACATCATTCTCACTTGCTTAGACCGTTAACTGACATTTACCTTTAGTCTGTCTCCCTCTTCTAATTCATGCTCCAAGTTTTCTTCACAGCTTTTGGGAATTTAATTTCATTCTGCGGTTTAAAACTTTTGATGACTACGGGATGATTTTTAATTGAACAATTCCCATTAACCATTGATCATTTTCCACCACTCCCCTACATCCTAAGACTCCTTGTTTTTGTGGAAGCGACCCTTCTCAGGCAGAATAGAAGAACCACAAACTAGAGAATCTTGGGATATTCCTGATTTGGTAAAAATCTAGATTGATTTTGATAGTTAGTATTTTGATAAGCTCTGAGAAATTCTCTGTAAATATCCAAAATTAATGAAAAAAAATTAATGTAAATAGTGAGAAAAAAAAAAGAAGAGTTTTGTCTAGGTTTTTAAAAACCTGTTTTTTCAAAGCTCCTTCTTCTCCACGGGGAAGCAGCGGGGCCCAGATTTGTTAATTGAGTTCTCCTGGCCTGAGCAGTTAGAAGCAAAGGCAATTTTAGACCACAGTTTCCTGTCTCCAAGTTCTATAACAAAGAGGTGCCCAGGGTTCCTTTATATGTGTCTTGTGTGTTTGAACTGATAGTGTAAAAGAAATTTCATTCTTTTAAACGAAAGAGTTTGTTTCTTTAGTGTAATGTTACAATTCCTTTGCAGCTCTAAGAATCAGTGTAGGACATACATCATTTCCAACAGCAGCAGTATAAAAGATAAAATACGTTTCATTTAGTGAAAAGCTACATTTTTTTTTTTTTTTTCTAGGTTACCTGAACAGCCGATGTGCACAATTGGAGTAGATTTGATCTTTGGGGCTAAAACCTGAGTTTTTTTTTTTTTTTTTTTTTTTTTATAACATTATTGAATTTCATGTGTCTCACTCAGTTTTAAAGTATGCAGCATTTATACAGAGATGTGTTTCTATTCCTCTTACAAAGGCTTTTTAGGAAATTTTGGAGATGTTCATTATGTAATTTAGGAAGCAGATTCCTACTTTTAAAGAGAGAATTGAAGATTATTATAAATTTGTTTTGTCATTCATTTACTTATGTGGAAAAATCTGGCTGAGTAATCCCACATCACATTATAATTAATAAGAAAAAATACTAGTTGCTAAATTGTTTTAATTTTCATTTTTATATTGTTCTTCACTCAAAAGCAATCTATCTTATGATTTTTCTTTGAATCTATTTCTCTTCTTATGTGACTTTCATTATTTTTATTCCTTTTTCAAAGGTTGGGCAAAAGAAGTATCAAGTAGGCGCAGACTATCTTATTTGTAAGCTTTATTAAGCTTTACAATACTTAATATATCTTATTTCATGCCTTAGTCCGAGGCAAACATGATAATGTGGTACTTGGTTCTTTTATTGATAATATGTAGCTGGTACGTCTACAGGCTTTACACACAGTCACAAATAATACAGCATCCTGCAAAAAAAATGAGTAAAAATAAAAGTTTTACATGTCTGCTGCTGTGGGAAACAAAATAACCACTCATATTGCCTTCATACCTGTGCCTTTGATTATAAAACAATGTGTATGAGTTAATTGAAAAATTAATTTTTGCAGTTCGTTGAATGAGGAATTATCTTAGGACATACATTCTGTTTAATAAAAACTTCCAGGAGATAAGTGAAGAGCTCACTGCTCTCTTCTGTCCTCAGCCATCCTTATGACTCTCCAAACACCATCAGTCTTGCCTTCCTCGCCCCACAAACGACCCTTCATGCCTGTGAATGAACTAGGGCGACTGTATTACCTTAAATATGGATCACTGGGAAGTATTTTCAAGAAAACATTTCCCATATGGCTTATTTAGTTAAAATGTTACTTCCCCATCACAGGTTGCCCAATTTTTATGTATTAAAATAACAATAAAATGAATTGTTAGGATCATCACCCTATGATACTTATTTCTCCTGAGTATTTTAATACTTTAATGACTTGGGTTGCCATGGAAATCACTGTATACTATACTGCCTATTCTGTTGAAATGCATTTTTAAAAATTCAGCTTGACTTGGTCAGATATGACTATTTCAGTTATTTCTTCATTATCTTCCAGTTTAGTTGCCAGTTTTAACATCAGAAATAATTTCTTATTGTTTCCATTGATTATTTTACCCCCTAGAAGATAGGGAATAATGGGCCCCTAAAACAAAAGTAATAATGGAGATTTCCATTGAATGGAAAAAATGCTAATCTTCATAGAAATGAGAAAAGAAGTAAAGTTTATGGAATTCATCCTAAAGGCAATTATAAAGTAAAACAACAGATTTTATAGCACATTTTACCAGATTATTTTGAAGGCTTTGACAACTGAAATATTATTAAGTATTTCCCTGTGTCTATGAGCATGTCCATGGTTCCTAGATTTTACACATCCACTCCTGCTGTTTCTGGAAATAACTCTTTACTTCAAAATGTTTTCAAATCGCCTATCAAATTGTTTGAATTTAAGAAAAAATCATGAAAATAACAGAAACAGCTGCATTACAAAGCTTATTATTCTTGAAGAGAAGAGGACTCATGTGCAGGGAGTTGTGTCAGTTACGTGGGGTTTTACAAATTGCAGGATGTAAACAAACTTGACTTGTAACTTTCTTGACTGAAATTGATGTTACTTTGCCTCAAGCATCCCTGATTCATGCCAGACTACCTGGCCAGACCACGCCAGGAAGCAGCTCTATCTAGCTCGCCCCTTCTTGCTAACCAAAGATATTTTCAATATTTTATTATCAAGTGTTGTAATGGTTAAGGATAAGTCAAGTATAGCAAAAATAATTCAGTGAGCAATGAATGCGTGGGCAGCTCAGACCCATCCCTGCCTCTGCATGCGGGGTGTGCTTATTTGTTGTAAATACCCATACTCATCCTCACCATGTGTCAGAACTCTGCTCCCTGTCTGTTCATCCCAGAGGCTCAGGTCCACCAATGGTCCAGAGAGAGCAAATCTGCCCTCTCTGCCTGGGGCTGTAAGCAAATCAGTCCTGCTTGTGAAGTTGCAGGGCTGCTGGGTATGGATTCATCTTTCAGCCCTGCCTCCACGCAGCAGTGACGGCTATGACCAAGCCCCACCTCTCTTCTCAGGAGAACACACCAGCGATGGGGCCAAGCGGAGAAAGTGGCTGTGGTGCATTTGCGTTGCACCTCTCCCCCGCCACACCAACAGTGATGCTTTTTTATGGGGGTCCCAGGCTGTTCTGTTCTGCAAACACCCCCTCCCCCAGCCAGAGCTCACACCGCCCTCCAGTTCCCTGAGCTACCTTTGTGGGCCCCAGCCCTCTGCCCGGGCTCCTTACCCATCTCCAGCGGCCAGTCCTGGCTTGTCCCTGCTGTCACACGTCTGGGGCCGGGGATCGCAGGGACCCTCCGTGTCAGTTTCCCTGAGTTCTGACTGCCAAGTGCTGCCACTTTCTCCTCTGAGATTCAGAAGCTCTGCGTCTATCCCTGCTGAGCTCCCGGCTGGAGAGGGGACATCCCAGCATGAAGGTCCCTTTCTTCCTATGCCTCTCCTTCCCTGCAGGACCAGTCCTGCATTGATTTTTTCTTTTTCCTTTTCTTTTTCTAACCAGATTTTGTGAGAATCCTATATTTCGAAGCGAGAGACACTCTTCCAGAGTTCAGTAGGTGTTCTGTGTGATTCAGTGGGTTCGTAGATGTAATTCTTGGTGTATATGTGGGAGAGGGCGAGCTGCGAATCTCTCTGCTCTGCCATCTTGGCTCCACCCCCCGTTCTGATTCATTCTGAAACTCATGTTCTTCATAGTTACAGTGAAAATACAATGTTGTTTCTTCTATAGTATAAAAATTTCACATTGTAAGTTTTGTCATAACACTTATAAATGAATAGATTCTTCCAGTTACTCAGTTTGTGAAATAAATAGTTAATTGCCCCTTTATTGATGTCTCAGGGTGACTTTGCAGACATTTCCCAAAGAAAAGCTTTAAGTGAACAAAATTTCAAGTGTCTCAGAAAAAATACATTGATGAAGTAGTATTTCCCAAACTCAATGCATGGACATAACGAAAATACCAAGAAGGAAATATCAGTTTTGTCTGTAAAAGCATCAAGAAATTGAATTCAGCTTCAAAAGGATGCTGCTAAGGGTTAAAGGTACCACCAGGATTTTACTAGACCACAGTGATCTGCTTTAAAAGTCTTTGAAGTTAAATACTTCTACAAAACTTAAAAGTAATGCAACTTAGAACCCAGAATAAAATTGCTTGGGGCCTCTAATCATCTACTGATATGAATTTTTAAATTTAAAAGAAAAACACTCATGGACCTTGGCATGCGCATTGCTTAGAATAAATCACAGAGGACTGAGAAATTGTTGAAACTTAAACTGAATCTTTCCGTAAACAAGCTTGTCTTGATTAGTTAAAAGATTACTATCTCCTTAAAAATGGAGACATGTGACTGAAAAGCCTGGGCTTAAATCTTGACTCTACAGCTTACTGGCTGTATGGCTTGGACAAATTAATTAACCTCTTAGAATCTATAAATTCACATTTTTAAACCAGGGTTCTAGTCCCCACCTTCCAGCACGGGTGAAGATTGAGTGATATTAATGATGCCAAGTGCTTGGAATAGAGATGAGCACAGAGTATATCTTCAATAGATTGTCATTATTATAAAGTTTGCTTTTTCAGATTAAAAAATTCAGCAATAAAATCAGAAAATTTGAGATGCATCAATCCAAAGAAATCCCCCAAGTATCACTTTTTCTGACTTTCTTCTAATAATTCTTCCTTACTTAAGTATTGTTTTTCATCCTAATATTGAATGGTTTTAATTTATTTACAATTTTTGTTTTTGTATTCTCTCCTTTATTTGGTAAATTAACTCATATATTTTGAGGTACAAAGTATAATTTTATATTACAAGCTATTGTTATGGGAAGTTTAAGAACTCGGAAAGTGCAGAAAAAAGTAGAAAGAAATCTTATTCCCATTACTACAAAGTAACTCTTTTAAAATAATTTTATGTATTTCTTTTCGTGTCTTTTCCTTCATATATTTGCACATTGTTAATTCAAGAAATATGTAAGTAGCTATTTAATAGGCACTAACCATGAACCCTGGAACAATCATTCAATGTCTTATTTTCATTCCCCATTTTCTCACTATAATTCAGGTCTTACCTTTTAATGGGCATAGTTACTAACAGTGTAGGAGCACATATTTGGCATATTCTTTGCATGCTGTTCATACAGTTTTTTTGGTTTCCTTGCTTCTTCCATCCAAATGGGATTAACTTCCTTTGACTCTCTTTGGAAATTTCACATAAATTGTCTTTTAGCTGTGATTCTGTGCTGTCCCCAGGTTTCTGTTGACAAGGGGACCCCTGAACGTGTGTCTTTTTCTCTGGCCAGCCCATCGCCTTTTGTTAACCAGCTCAGGTAGCAGCAATTTGCTTAGCTGGGGCCTGACTCAGCCTTCTTAAAACTACTGCAAAACCTACAAAATCTCTGCGATGCTTGAATATAGTTGGAAATTTCACAGTTGCTTTTTCTGTTTCTTCTCTGATCTATTCATGATTTACCTTCTTTTATTATGATACACGCCAATAATTTAATTCATTAACATTGGCTCTAACTGCATTGACTCCTCCTCTCCCCCACAGGTTTTACCTGAGCTTTGAGCTGCGCCTCAGGGAAGCTTTTATTTTGATCAAGCTAGTAATTCCCTTATTTGTAGCCAAATAAAATCTTCTTCTGGAATTATATTATAAATCTCCATCTTCCTGGTATCAAAATCAAGGCACTTTATAGGACATGAAAAGGAGCAGCTGTGAGATTATAAATGCCAAGTTTAATTAAAATCTTTTCATTTTCTGGTACTCCATACACACGATTGTGTATTCGGTGCAAATTGAGAGGGTTCCTAATTACTTTGCTCAGCAATGTCGGGCAGGATTAGCTTCCACCTGGAAGTGTAGGCACCGACCCAATTACTGTTGTTCTGCCAGTGAGGATTATTAATCTACTGTATGATAGTCCTACAAGCTAAATATTTGGTTCAAAAATTAGATTTCCATGTCGATTTCACAGTTACAGTCTTGTTTACTGAAAACAACAGACGATTTGGGAAATACGTCACAACACATAGACTTGGGTTATAACTTGATGAGCAGAGGTCAATTACAGAAGCCCCAGATATTCAGATTTTGTAGAATGCCAGTGTCGTAAGGAACCACGGAGATCATCTCTTCTTCCTGGAGTCCCATGAGTAAAGTTGACCTATTCATAATCACAGATCTAGGAAGTGGTAAAGCCAGGCCCTGCACTCAGATTGCCTAATGATACTGGGTTCCAGGTGCAGTGTAAACCCTTCCAATTTGATTTGCTTTTATCATATACTTTAGTGTAAAGATTCCAGGAGTTATGGTTGCTCATACATCACAGGTAGGCCAGGAAAATATCTATGGCTGCATCCTACAACAGAATTTCAGAGAGCTAGAAAAACGTTCTGTATGTGATTTGTACTAATGTGGCACAACTGCATAGTGAAAACATAAAAGGGTGATCATTGAAAAATGTTTAGCGTTCTTGAAATAAATCATTCACATATTCTCCACAATATCAAAAAGGAACCATTTGTCCTTAGTTTGTGATGAAATTATGCATTTTGCTTTGGAACAGCCTTATAAGTGGAGCCACTAAAAGGTGTGATCACTCAGATTTCAGCTGCTCAGCGCTACATGTGTTCTTGTAAATTCCACTCACTGAGTGAACAGCATTCAGATACGTTTACTGTGTTTGGCTTTAACACAGGTAAGGCACAGCTACCTTAATAATATTTTTTCGATGTTAGGAATTATACTTTTATTTATAGAGTAAATATAATGTAGACCTACATTTTCTATTTTCTTCCAAAGTTGGATCTTCGTGCAGTAGAACAGTAAATACTTATATAGTTTTTTTTTGGTTGAAATTGAAGCAAGTTGTTGTAGCACTACATCACTTTACCTTGTAGGTGGGCTTGACTGGTTTAATTTTCAAGGACTTTGTTAGATTCATCAGCCTACAACCATTTCTGTTGATTTTCCTATTTTCCCATGGTGGTATTCACAAATATTGCTCTCTTAAGAAAGTCCTAATCTGCTTAGCACAGCAAAGAACACGAGCGATAAGAGAAGAGAGTCACATGGCTTTGCCTAATTGGGGTTCCTGCCTCCCTGTGACCATCACTTAGGTAAACTCCTGAGGGATCTCGCACATGGGGTAAGTAGGCAAATATCCTAGCATGGTTCTAAAACAAAGTTTATTCCTTAAGTCCCTGGTACTCTCTCAACACTGCAGCTTAGATTCTGTGATCTAGAAAAGAACTAATATAACATGGAGATTAAACAGTTGACATTGAAGCCCAGCTAGAAAGTTTGAATTCCAATTCTATTTTGTATTTACCATTTGACTTGCCTGTGCTAATCCATGCCTTGAGCCCAAAATAATAATTACACCAACCTCATCATGTGATTATAAAAATTAAATGCAATAACCTACACAAAGTGTTTAGCACTTGCATGGAACACAGTAAGTGGGCAATCACGGTAAGTTCTCATGAGGATGATTATGATGTCAAAGGAACTCCTCCTACCCTTGAGCATTAAATTTCAGAGAACTTGATGGGGAAAACCTCCTCTCTGCTCTTGGAAGAATTCCTGGTGTGTCTCCTAAACTGAGTTCCTGGATCAGAAATAAAGGGAGAATGGAAGGAGAGGGAAGGGTTCGACTGGAAAGAGAGAGTGAGTGATTTATCAAGTTCTGTAAAACAAGACTGCCTGCTTGAACCTTGACATTTATATATATTTTACACCCTACCTGTGAGAGTTACGTTTCTCTAGGGAATATTGTGGTAGAAGAGAATCTTAAAAATTATATCGAGTGACCTTTCTACTTCTAAGGAAAACTGGGGGGAAAGAAAGAAAAGAAAATCTCCGTTTGTCAATAGGATGGCGATGATGGTAACAACTAGTAATTCCCTGTATCTCTCAGTCAAACTGAAAAGTACAGTTTATAAAGTTTTGAAAAGCTTCCAAAAGTAAAAAAAAAAATAAATAAATTCTAAAATTTTAGTTTTAAGAAGGACAAAAGATTAGTATGTAATTTTCTTTTAAACAAAATATACACTTACTGCTCATAATCTCAACAAAGGACTTATACATCCTTTACAAAGCGTGGTTTATTTGAGCATATAAACTGGATTCAGCCAAATGAAGATTTTGTTGTATATCATTTGTTATACATAAGGTTTACCAGGAGGGAGACCTCCAGATTTGTTAAATGTTCAAACATCTGTTGGGTAACAAGTGTGTAACAGGCACCGTTAGATGCCTGAATCCAGAAATATACAAGCAATTTACCATCTAGAGGGAACGACACATACCACGTTCCCACAGAGTTTTGTACAAGCTTATTTTAGAGCATTTATGACATTGTCAGGAACTATTTGTGTGTCTGTTGCACACCATGAACTCTGCCTTTCTTAAGGCAAGTCATTGTGCCTTTCTCTTTGTTTTCCAGAGCCTTGCATAAAAAGAGCATCTTAATACATTTTTGCTACATATTGAGCTGTTCATCTGTAAGAATAAGAAGAGCTAAAAAGTCTGCATGATGCGTTCTGCCCCTTTCTAAAATGGAGCAACAGGGATCAGGTTTACCCTCCCACATGGGACAACTGAAAAAAAAAAAGAAGACAAAATATGTGAAGCAATGGTTCTCTAAACATTGGCCATCAGACAATGTAGGATGATGACCCCTGAGAGATGAGAAACCAATGGGATATGTCTTAGGATTGCCCAGGCCACTGCCAGGAGATACATACTCTTGTTTTATATGTGTACATTATCCATATCCATGAGAGGAAGACATAGATAAAGCTAGATATACATAGATACAGATGTATCACTAATGGGTATATTAGAAAATATAAAAATTGAAAATTAATAAAGTAATGATCCATACTGAGTTTTTTATTGAAGTAAAATTGATACAACATAAAATTAATCATTGTTAAAGTTAACAGCTCTTGCCATTCAATACATTCACAATATTGTACAACCATTCCTCTGTCTAGTCCCAAATCATTTTCGCTACCCTAAAAGAAACCCTGTACCCATTAAGAAGTTACTTGCCATTCTCCCCTCCACCCAGTCCCTGGTAACAATCAATCTACTTTCTGTCTCAATGAATTTAGCGATTCCGGATATTTCAGGCCAATGTAGGCATAAGATATGCCATCTTTTCTGTCTGTAAAATTATTTTTGCAAGAATAACATAGTTGAAGTAAACCCAAAGAAATTAGAAGAAAGAAAATGGTGAAGCTGAAAACTGAAATTGATGAAATTGAAATGAATGGTAAAATGGTAAGAGTCCAGGTGGTGGTGAGAGAAAGAGACAGAGAAACAATATTAGCAATATTTACTGGTATGATAGAAATTGGAAAGTTAATAAGAGTCTATGAAAAATTTTATGGTAAACAAATGAGACATATATGAAAGGGTACTAAACCTTGTTAGTCTTGAGAGGAGTGAAGTTAATACCATTGTGAGAAACCACTCAGTAAGCAAAAATAAAAACACCTGACTTTGTTAGTCAGTGTGTGAATTACACTAACAAATTTGGAAAATACTTTGCTATTATTTTATAAAGTTGAACATACCTATTTCTTAATCTCTGGACAGCCCTTTACAAGAATTAGAACATAAATTCTCTGTCACATTTATGTACTGAAAAATATGCAAACATGTTTCTAGCAGCACTGAATGTAATAGAAAAAATGGAAATCATCCCTCGATATGTACAATCACACACATTATATAGCACTAAATAAACTAGATTTATTTGTTATTGAAATGATTGTGGGAACATAATCTTAAGTGAAAAGCAAGTCACAAAAGGCTCCACACGGCATGCTAGCATACAAAACTAAACACGGCATCTAAAAATACATGCATATGTGTTTTAACGATGGCGTAGTAATTATCAGCACTGAATTTCATGATGGCGATCATCCCCGGAGTCTGAGGCAGAGGGAGAAACACAATGTGCAGGTTATGAGTAAAACTCTTTTTCTTAGGTTTTGTGTTCATGAATGGTAATTTCATTATTATAACTCATAACTTATCTAAATGGTATGAATGTGATTATGATGTCTCACATTTTATATACTTTTAAAATAAAGTGATAAAATTTACAGAAATTCGTAAGGGTTAAGAAAATGGGAAAGTTATTTTATAGTATTCAATAGTATGTGACCAATAAATGTTAACTAATATTATCACTTTTTTCTCAGAGGTCTAAAAGTTTTTAACTCTATCAATAAAAACAACTTTTACACACAGTCCTAACATATATATCTCTCAATCATATTTAGTATCACTATTATAAAAATTATGTTATACCGATACATTACACATAAATACATAAAAATATAAATTAAACATACAAAGAGATGAACAATATTTTAAATGAGTAAGTCTTATATTAATGGTACATAATCAGTACTAGTGAGAGTAAATTTTATTGTTTTAATGGTACCCTAGATACTTTAGAACCTTTTTATTTAACTTCATAGAGTGGTTAGATATTCATTGTTTTTATTTCATAATGTGGCTGACAAAAGACTCATTTTAGGACAAAAAGAAGCATCAGCTCTTCTTTGTTTTCTTTCATTTGCATTATTAGGAATTGGTTTTAATGCATAGTTTGTTGTAAAATTATTTTAAAGCTACTTGTCCATTTTTGGATGATTGATTATATCAAACCTGATAGAAGGATGCATAAGTCTATTTAATGGTTTACAATATGTGGCAACATGCAGAAAATATGTGTCACTGTGAGGGCACCCACACCTTCAGGAATGACCACTTTTCCTAAAACTAATGAGACTTGTGCTTATTTGACATACAAAGAGAGGATTCAAGTTTCAATTAGGTTATTAAATGTCAGCAGAACTTTCTTAAAATCTGGATGAAAAAATTTAAAGTCCTAATATTTTCTTCCTCACTTTGGGTTCACAAATTTCATAAATGAGACAGCCTGGCTAACTGCCCACCACCCCCAACACCGCATCCAAATTCAGTAGTGGTAGCATGGTAGCTTTTGGAAGATAATTTAATATTCCTTTAAAATTTTGATAGCCTTATGTATAATATGCATTTGGTTAAAATATTTCTTCACTCAAGAATTATTTATCAAGCCTACTGTGTTTCGGGTAATGTGTTGGGATAGAAGGAAGCAACAGATGTAACCTCTCAGCTCAAGACACCTTCAGCTTAGTGGAGAAGTCAGGTAAGTAAATGAATATAATGCAGTTTTGCTAAGCACCATTTTGAAGATATTCCCATAATGCTATGAAGGCCATTTTTTTCTTCACAACACTCTGTCAGGGCAGTAGGATGCTAATATTACCTCTATTATATAGATAATAACACTAAAATTTTACAAGAATCACATAAGACCACAATACCATCAAAGGACTCCTAACCCAGAGCCCCAGTCTCATGGTTTCTGGTTTTTTCCATTGCGTGGTGCTCGCTGCATTAATTTCTTATACCTGAGCACATCTGAAAGAGGTGTTCTGCCTTTCTTCCAAAAACCTATTTATTCTTTTATTGAGGATGTAGATGTGAAATTTCATGTTTAAAAACAAATCTTGATGGAAGGGACTGTGTTGATAATCTGTGATGGACACGTGGGGGCTCATTAGAGAGTGGTACTTTGTATATGTAAGACATTTCTATGTCAGAATGTTTCAAATTATCTTCTTGAGCTCATCTTCATGACTTCTTCTTAAATTGTAACCAGGTCATCATAAAGAATTACATGCAGATATTAAAGTATCATTAAAAATCCCTTTTACACCAGCAGGGAAAAAACTTCTTAGGCCATTTCAAATATTAACATTTATGATATTAAAATGGACATTGTCAGTATTTTCCATTATTGGATTTGCACACTAGTCAGGACAATATAATCATATTTTCAGAAGCAATCAAGTTAGCCAGAATTTTTAAAAAGAAGTGTTAATCACTGGAAAGAAATTACAATCATTAATTAGCAAAGAAAGATTATAGTAATAAGATTATCATAAAATTTAAAGAGCATGAAAAGCATTTCAAAAACATATTTTATAAATTAATTTGAAGTATAGTGATTTCCTATTAAAATCTAAAGCTCTCTTAATTTGAGTATAATTCTTGCTCATGAGCTATCACTTTTCAGTCTGTATAAGAGAGATTTTTTAGGAGAGAATATTTCATTGGAACTGTTTTAGCATTGAAATTTCCAAACCATCAATCTCTTCTTCATTTTCTCACATCATTTGGTTATATTCATAAATCATCTAAAATGTTAAGCTTAGGCTATTATGATCTAATGTGAAATAAATCACCACTGAAATATTTTTTCCAAAATTTCATGAGATTTTGCTGAAAAAAATTATATGGGAAAATCCAAATACTGTCTTGCATTAGGTTGATAAGGATTTAAATAAAATATTAAGTCTCTCTGTTTCTTCCCCTACACTGACTAGAAAGGAAGTTAAGCACTTACCTAAAAAGTCATTGAGGGACTAAATGCTCCAATCAATAGTAGCAGATTGGATAATGAAACAAAAGCCTACAACATGCTGCCTACAAGAGGCTCACTTTAGAGTAAAGGGCACACATAGATTGAAAGTGAGAAGATGGAAAAAGTTACTTCGTGCAAATGGAAATGACAAGAAAATGGGAGTAGCAATTCTCATATCAGACCAAACAGACTTTAAAACAAAGTCCATAAAGATAAAGAAGGAGCAATACAAGATGAGGATATTACACCAGTTAACATATATGCACCCAATATAGGAACACCTAAATATATAAAATATAGATATATATATATATATAAATATATAATATATATAAAATATATATACATAACATATATAAATATATATATATAAAATATATATAAACTAAATACTAACAGACACAAAGGGAGAAATTGATGTGAATACAATCACAGTAGGAGAATTTAACACCCCACTAACATCATTGGACAGATCTTCCAGACAGAAAATCAGTAAGGCAAAGGAGACACTAAAGGACCCTTAAAACAGCTGGACTTGGTTGATATTTTTAGGACATTACATCCCTCCCCAAAACAGAATATACATTCTTTTCAAGTGCACATGGAACATTCTCTAAGATAGACCACATACTCGAGTATAAAAGAAGCCTCAACAAATTTAAGAGGATAGAAATTATTTCAAATATTTTCTCTGACCACAGTGGCATGAAAGTAGAAATCAAACACACACACACACGGAGAAAAAAATGACAGCATGGAGACTAAACAACATGCTACTAAAAAACCAATGAGTCAACAATGAAATTAAAGAAGAAATTTAAAAAAAAATACCTTGAGACAAATGACAAATAAAACTCAACCACACAAAATCTATAAGATGCACCAAAAGCAGTCCTAAGAGGTAAGTTCATAGCAGTACAGGCCTTTCTCAAAAAGAAGAGCAATCTCAAATAAACAACCTAGCCTAACCATCTAGAAGAATTAGAGAAAGAACAAACAAAACCTAAAGTCAGCAGAAGGAAAGAAATAATGAAGATCAGAAAGGAAATAAAATCGGCAATAAAAAGCCTCCCTACAAACAAAAGTCCAAGACAGGATGGCTTCCCTGGGGAATTCTATCAAACATACAAAGAAGAACTCATACAATCCTTCCCAAACTCTTCCAAAGACTGAAGAGGAGGGAATACATCCAAACTCATTCTATGAAACCACCATAACCCTGATACCAAAGCCAAACAAAGACATTACCAAAAAAAAAAAAAAAAAAAAAAAAAAAACTACAGGCAAATTTCATTGAAGAACATAGATGCAAAAATAAATGCAACAGAATATTAGCAAACAGAATCTAACAATATACAAAAAAGATCATACACCATGATCAAATTGAGTTCATCCCAGGGGCACAGGGTGGTTCAACATACACAAATCAAACAACATTATACAACACATCAACAAGAGAAAGGATAAAAATCATTATCATCTCAAAAGATGCAGAAAAAGCATTTGATTAAATTCAACATCCACTTATGATAAAAACTCTAACCAAAATGGGTATAGAGGGAACATATCTCAACATAATAAAAGCTATATATGACAAACCTATAGCCAATATAATACTTAACGGTGAAAAGCTGAAAACCTTCCCACTAAAATCTGGGACAAGACAAGATGCCCACTCTCAACACTTCTATTCTGTATAGTATTGGAAATCCTAGCCATAGCAATTAGACAAGTAAAAGAAATAAAAGGGATCCAAATTGGAAGAGTAGAAGTAAAATTGTCACTATATCTAGATAACATGATACCATATATAGAAAACCCTAAAGGCTCCACACAAAAACTGCAAGAGCTAATAAAAGAATTCAGCAAGGTAGCAGGACACAGGATTAACATACAGAAACCAGTGGCATTTCTTTACATAAACAGTGAGACATCAAAAAAGGAAAGTAAAGAAACAATCTCTTTTAAAATTGCATCCAAAATATAAAATACTTAGGAATAAATCTGACCAAGGAAGTAAAAGACTTATATGTGGAGAACTACAAACATTGACTAGGAAATTAAAGATGACTTAAAGAAATGGAAAGATATCCCATGCTCTTGGATTGGAAGAATAAATATTGTTATAATGGCCATACTGCCCAAAGAAATGTACAGATTTAATGCAATCCCTATCAAATTACCCAGGACGTTTTTCACAGAACTAGAACAAATAATCCTAAAATTTATATGGAATCACAAAAATCGAAGAATTGCCATTATTGAAGAAAAAGAATGAAGCTGGAGGAATAACCCTCCCAGACTTCAGACAATACTACAGAGCTACAATCATCAAAACATGATATTGGTACAAAAACAGACATGTGGAACAGAATAGAGAGCCCAGAGATAAACCACAAACTTTGGGTCAATTAGTCTTTGACAAAGGAAGCAAGAACATACAATGGAGTAAAGGCAGTCTCTTCAGCAAATGGTGTTGTGATAACTGGACAGCTGCATGTAAATCAATGAAGTTAGACTCCTAACTCACACCATACACAAAAATAAGCAAAATGGCTTAAAGACTTAAACATAAGACAAGACACTTTTATAAACCACTTAGAAGAAAACATAGGCAATACATCCTCTGACGTAAATCTCAGCAATGTTCTCTTAGGGCAATTTACCCAAGCAATAGAAATAAAAGCAAAAATAAACAAATGGACCTAATTAAGCTTGTAAGCTTTTGCTTAGCAAAGGAAACCATAAGCAAACCACAAAGACAACCTACAGAATGGGAGAAAATATTTGCAAATGATGTGACTGACAAGGGATTAATTTCCAGAATACATAAACAACACATATAACTTAATAAGAAAAAAAGCAAACAACCCAATCCAAAAATGAGCAGAAGACCTAAACTAGCAATTCTCCAATGAAGACATATGAATGGCCAATAAGCACATGAGAAAATGCTCTATATTGCTAATTATCAGAGAAATGCAAATCAAAACTATAATGAGGTATCACCTCACACCAGTCAGAATGGCCATCATTCAAAAGTCCACCAATGATAAATGCTGTTGAGGCTGTGGAGAAAAGGGAACCCTCCTACACTGTTGGTGGGAATTAGTTTGTTACAGGCATTATGGAAAATAGTATGGAGATTCCTCAAAGACTAAAGGTAGAATTACTGTATGATCCAGCAATCCCACTCCTGGGCATATGATCAGAGGGAACCTTAATTCAAAAAGACACATACACCCAATGTTCATAGCAGCGCTATATACAATAGCCAAGACATGGAATTAACCTAAATGTCCATTGACAGATGACTGGATAACAAAGATGGGGTATATTTATATAATGGAACACTACTCAGCCATAAAAAAGAATAAAATAATATCATTTGCCGCAAAATGGATGGACTGGGAGAATGTCATTCTAAGTGAAGTTAGCCAGAAAGAGAAAGAAAAATATCACTTGATATCACTTATATGTGGAATATAAAAAGCAAACAAATGAAAAAAAGGCAAACAAACTTATTTACAAACCAGAAACAGACTCAGACATAGAAAACAAACATGTTTACCAGTGGGGAACAGGGTGGGAAGGGATAAACTGGGAGCTCAAGATTTGCAGATACTAACTAATATATATAAAATAGATAAACATCATTTTTGTACTGTATAACACAGAGAACTATATTCAATATCTTGTAGTAACTTATGGTGAGAAAGAATATGAAAATGAATATATGTATATTCCTATATGACTGAAGCATTATACTGTACACCAGAAATTGACACAACATTGTAAACTGACTATACTTCGATAAAATATATTTTAAAAAATCTTAAAAAAAGTTTCTATATATTCAGGCACTATATTGTGGGTTGGTCCCAGATCACCACAATAAAGTAAATATTGCATTAAAAGAAGAGACATTGAGGTCAATTGAAGTGGTTGTAAAAATGTGGCAATCTCAGGTCTGTTCCTTAGTAGTTAGCCTGTTGAGGTAGTGTTTTCCTATTTGATTGTTACTTGTCCTTTCTCAGCCAAAGTATAAAGTATGTGACTTTCATCAAAATTCCTGTGTACAAACTCTTCTCCGGGACTAAACATACAAAGAAATACCTGGGTGCTCCCAGGGTGGTAAGTGTCAGAGTAGAGAACCTTAGAAACCATCTCTTTGAACTGCTTTGTATTTCAGATTAGGGAAGTTGACCCTAAGAAGCCACTTGTTGCAAAATCCCATTGATACTTGAGAGAACTGGGGTTAGAACCCAGGACACTCTTGAGTCAGGACATTTTCTGCTCCATTTTCTTGCTTTCATTGGTTCTCTTTAGAGAATGAAAGATACGAAGTAGAGACAGACCAACACAAAAAGAGGACCATGATCAGATTAGAAAATTACGAACAGATGTGTTCATGTTAGATGACTAAAGATCCAATGTGTGAACAAACACTCCTGCCAAAGCAGCAGAAACAGAGGTGTCTAACCTTAGGCAACAAGTTAATAACTCACACGTCTTTAATCCCCTTCAGAACGCCCAAAATTTCAAAGAAGCTTCATGTTGTTTTGAAGTCTTTGAAAATCACTGATTTTCAGAGTCAGTCTCATTGAGCCTCTACTGAGTAGCTGCTGCCATTTGTAAGTCTTACACTCTGCCATTGACAGGTATGTGAGGACTTGCCTAATGGGACAGATTAAACTGTGGACAATTATGTGTCAAAGCTCATCTCAAACTTTAGCTGTCACGGCATGGTTAAGAAACCATAATAAAACCATTATGAATATCATTTTTACAGGGATTTTTGTTTTTTATTTAAGTCTAGTCATTTTTAGAGTTTATATTCCAATACTGGTATATTTTTCAGGAAAATGAAATAGCACCCTTTTGTCCAGCAATCATTTTTTAATAATAATTTAATTCTGATTTTTTTCCATTAAAAAACTAATAACACATTTTCATGATGTGAAGTCTTTTAAAAATATCTGTATCCAGAAAATGTTCTTTACCGTTTTCATTAATATGCCAGTCATATTCTTGAATACTTTCAAGGGGTGTGAAATAATAGTTACATACATAAATAAAAACATTCATTGTTGCATTTCATTAGTGCTCAGGCAATGAATAGAAAGGAAAACTTTCATAAATTGATGTGTCGAATTTTGAGGTCACTTATTTTACTGAAACCTGTAATTTTCCATCTTGAATATTCCCTTGATGAAATAATTTACTTTCTTTTTTTTTTTAAACAAGAATTAGTTGGAAACATTAAGAACTACAGAAGGTAGCAAGGGATAAATGCACATGTGTGTCCATGTCTGTTTGTGAATCTGTGTGTATTTGGAATCATGTCTACTTAATATGAAAGGTTTCCTTTAAGGATTTACAGTGGAGATTATGGTAGGGCTGGTATGCCGACCACTGTGGCTGGAAGAGAGCATGGCTGGTTCTGTGACCATTGGAGGCTCCCTGTAGGCCAGCTGCGTCATCCTACACCTGTGGGAGTGGAAAGAAGTTTGAGACTGGAATCCTACTCAATCCTCTGCTGCTGGAGAGATGCAGGCTTCACCTCAAAGCAAGAAGGATATTCCCTTCCTCCTTTCTCCTCCCTTCCAAGTCTTTTGCCAGTTCCTTAAGTTGGCAGAAATTAAAGGGAAGCCAGCCGTCAAGGGAGCCTTGAGTCCCAACTCCAGAACTATAAGACAGAGTGTGGAAGGGCTGGTCAGGTCTGTGATTAGGGACATATATAGCTTAGTGATCTTGTCCCATACATAAGAGGAGATGTACATGGAATTTATCTCACCGTTGTTTCCAATTATTAAACATTGAAAGTGACTTAAATATTCAACAAGATAATGGAGAAATATAGAAAAATGTGAGTAGAATCCAGCTTCATGTATTAAGTGGATAAACATAAAAATATAAAGTTGAAAAAAGACAAATTGCTAAAGAATACATAAAGCATAGTTCACTGATACAATGTCGCAAAACACAAATGACACTGTACAGAGGTTTCTGGAACAAGTAAATAGCAAAGACTGGTGGTTACATCTAGGGAAGATGGTAGTAAATATGACTGAAGAGAAATTCAGGATTTCACCTGTGTCTGTGTTTGCTTCTTAATGAAAAATATAACTGTGGCAAACATAGCAAAATATTATGATTTATTATGGATGAATTATGGTGCATTAATGCTTACTGTATTATTCTCTGTTCTTTTTGAACATTTGAGCTATCCCATACAGTTTTTTAAAAAGGCACACAAAATAGTCAGCCTGGTTTAGTCTTGCTACGTTTCAGCAGTTACAACTTGGGCAGTCATCTGTTATCTCTGAACCTCGGTTCTTTTACTGTAAATCTCCTACAGGGTCCTTGTGAGGATAAGAGATAATGAATGTAAAGTGTCTGTCCCTTGAAGGTCCTCAAAATTGGTGACACTTCATCATTATTATTATTAATAATATACTTGCCTACATATAAAACACATTTGTTAAATAAATAAATGTCAGTGGCCAGATTGGGTTCTTTTCCCTATAATACCATATCTCTTATGAACTAAAAAAGCTAATGAAAAATTAAAGAAATACAGAGTGCAGATTAATAGGGGAGGAGGCCTGGATCCCTGTTTGAAAAGGACAGACTCATTTTATTCCTGTTGCCCAAGCATAGGTATTAATAACACCCTCTTTCACTCTTAAAAGTGTAACACTTTTGAATGATAAATTATATGTTTGTCCTCAGATTCAGTAGAGCAATAAGTTAGGTCTTACTTCATGCTGAGTAAAATAGTTGCTAAATGCTGTTCTAGTCTTGTAACCATACAGGAACTATTCGAAAGATTCAGGCTTACTCTTGGAAAAGATCAGACTTTGTGAAATGATGAAGTTTTACTTTTTGCCAAATTCTTAATAAAAGATCACATGAGAGAAGATTCAGATTTATCCTATGTGGCTTCACAGAGCATGATGAAGGCTACTGCTAATTGTTAAGGAGATTTTTTTTTTCTCAATATGTAGAAGAAATTACTAAAAATTATAATGAACATCCATTTCTTCTGTTTGGTAAGTCTCTTGGGGTTTTCCAGGAATAGGATCGTAGCACCTAAAAGTAGAGATAGTTTTACTGCTTCACTTCATTTCCAGTACAAATGCTCTAATTGTTTTCTCCTGACTTATTGCTTTGGCTAAAATCTCTAATAAAATACCCACAAAAGCAGTGTTATCAGACACTTTTGTTTTATTCCAGATTTTAGCAGAGATTTAGTCAATGTTTTACCATTAAGTAAGGAAATATATTTATTTTTAATCAAGATTGAGTGTTAAATTTTTTTAATGTCTTTGAATACAGTAATCATTATTTTTAACTTTAGAAGTATATTAATGGGTTTCTTAACTTTGAGCTAACCTTGTAATCCTGGAATAAATCCCACATGATCAACATGTACTATTTTGTAGTGTGATATTGTACATAACTGGGCTCTATTTGCTCATTTTGTTTAGGATTTTGCATATTTTTATAATCACATAGGCATTTATGATTTATATTGATCTTCTTCTTTTATCGTTAGAAAGATTTGTCAGTTTTGAGTATTGGTATTATAGTTAGTTACCAACAAAAGTCTGTTGTAAAATTTCTTTTGCTTTGATTAAAAAAGTTTACAGAGCACTGCACTTACCTGGTCATTGAAGATTTCATAGAATTCCACTGTGAAATTCATTGGGTCAGGTACTGCAGTGGATTTTAAGAAAATTCTAGATTTTTATGTTTAGAAATTGAAAACTGTTACATCTTTATTGTGTATTGTGGGTTCATTCATGTATATGTCTTTATATGTCTTTTCATTTCTTTTGGTTAAAAATTGAGTGAAATTTCTAATATATAGCAAGTGTACATTTAACTTTATAAGAAACTGCCAGACTTTGTACCAAAGTGGTTGAAGTATTTTATATTTCTTCCAATGTAAGAAAATTACCATGATTTTATGTCCATGTTGACACTTGTTATTGTCAAGCCTTTAAATTTCAGCCATTCTAACAGGTGTGTTGCAGTATAACATTGTGCTTTTAATTTTTTATTTTCCCAGTAACTCATGATGCTGAATGGCTTTCTATGCTTTCATTAATCATTAATATATCTTCTGTAATGAAATATTTATTGGAATCTTTGCTTACATTGCACTGGATTTCTTGTCTTATTAATTCATTCATATTCTGGATTTAATCTTTTTGTATATAGGTATATAATGTTTTCTCATCATCTCTGAATTGCTTTCCCAGTTTTATCACAGTATCTTACCAAGAGTAATAATTTCAGATTTTGGCTACTTGTTATGGCACCATCTGCTTCTGGGTGTAAATGCTGCTTAGTATTTCTTGTAAAATCATAAGCTTGCCACTCTTCCTTGTGAAATACAAGGCTTACCTGACTCTCTGATTTCCTGTAATCTCTTGAGACTGCCCTGTTGTTTTGGGGTGTGTATGTCCCCAGTTACATGTAAATTTATTACCACAGTAAACTCTTTCCCACTTATGCTATCGGTATGAGCTATGGGTGATTTAAAGACTTAAATTGCTCTTGTTTTTTTCACATACACACCCACCCACATACACACACACACACAAGAAGTGAAGAAATCAGAATTAGCTTGCCTCTATTATTAAACATTTTTTCAAAATTTGAATTACAGCTAAAATTTCACCAGCACACTGACGTTGAAAGGGAAATTATATCATTTGTTCTTACCGTGATTTCAATAAAGCAAGCAGGGGAGATTTAATTTTAGCTTCAATTTAGAGATGAAGACATAGAGATTCAGTAATTTCACTTGACTTGCCCATGGTCATAAAGAGAAACTAAAGAGCATGGAATTAATCATACACCCTTTCCCTTCCACTATGTTTATTCTTGATAGCTAGCCGTATTTCCTTTAGATAATTTTAACCTATGTTAATTGAAGTAAGAGAAATGATGGCATCGTAAAAAGAGGAGAGATTATCTATACCGGGATATGGCTCAGAATTACTAGGTAGAAAGACAGAATGAAAGAAAATGAAATGTGCATGTGAATGTGTGCACGTGTGTGTGTGTGCTTGTGTGTGTGTAAGAGAGACAGAGAGAGAGCGAGCAGGAGGGACTAATTGTATGCAGATTGAGAGGTTGAGAGAGGGTTTTGATTGGTTAATCAGATTTCAAAGCCTCAGCAATGTTTTCTAATTCATAAAATTTATGCTTTCTTTTCTTTTAAGCCAAAAAAAAAAAAAAGGACAACAGCTTTAGCAGTCGTGGTATAGATTACTGATGCAAAAATTCTATAAAGATTTTTATATTAAGAAGTCATTATCCCAAGGGAGACTTTGTAAAGGGCTTACAAAACTTTTATTTTCTGTAAGTCATTCAAAAGAAAAGAAGAAATTTAGAAGGTGTGTTTAATATTAAAGTACATCTTTCCTTCAGATGTATTCATATGTACATGTAGTTATAAGGACTAGTGAGAGAAAAAAGTAAGAATGATAGCAAATGAATTCCTTCTCTGTGATGTCACATACCTCTTGGTGCATAGCGGTCCATCACAAAGGAATGTTTACATTCATGGGCACTCAAAGTTTGATACTGATTTGTAATTACAAATCCTAACAAAATGGATTTTCCTTTGCTTAATTGTGATGTAGAGACAAACACAGATGTGACGAGCAGATCAAGGATTTCACTTGTAATCACTTTGATCAGCTAGGAATGCTCGGCGTCTCTAGTTCAGTGGCTATCAAACCTGTCTGCGCTCATTGTCCCCTGGGGAGCAATGGAAAAGATAGCGACACTAGGGCTTCATGGCTGGAGATCCTGGGGCTTGTCTGGGATTGGCCCGTGTCATTTTAATAAACTCCTTGGGTGGATCTGATATGCAGACAAGGTTGAGACCATGAAGAGTAAGTTAAAAAGAAAAGTGGCAGCATTAAAAAGGACACATGAAAACCTGTCTAACACCCCCTCAGCTTACTTTATACTTAGTTTTGCTCCTCAATTTTACTAGTGATTCTCTCAGAAAAGCAAGAGGTTTTACTTTAAAAAAAAAAAAAAGAAATTGAAGCATAATCAGTGTACAGTGTTGTGTCAGTTTCTGCTGTACAGCATAATGTTTCACTCATACATATACATGCATATATTCATTTTCATATTTTTTTATTATAGGTTACTACAAGATATTGAATATAGTTCCCTGTGCTGTACAGAAGAAACTTGATATGTATCTGTTTTATAGATAGTAGTTAGTGTCTGCAAATCTTAAACTCCCAATTTATCCCTTCCTACCCTCTTTCCCCCCTGGTAACCACAGGTTTGTTTTCTATGTCTGTGAGTCTGTTTCTGTTTTGTAAATAAGTTCTTTTCTCTCTCTCTCTCTCTCTTTTTTTTCTCTAAGATTTCACATATAAGTGATATCATATGGTATTTTTCTTTCTCTTTCTGGCTTACTTTACTTAGAATGATAATCTCCAGGTCCATCCATGTTGATGCAAATGGAACTATGGTATTATTTTTTATAGCTGAGTAGTATTCCATTGTATAAATATACCATAGCTTCTTTATCCAGTCCTCTGTCAATAGACAGCAAAGGGCTTTAAATCAAAGATGCTATGATAGAATAAAGGAGATTAGGTTTATTTATTACTCGATTCGAAAGTGGGAGGGAGAGAAGCTCTGTATACCTGTAGAGAAATAGTGTAGATAAAAGGAAAACACATTGTGAGAGGAAAAAGACATCTAACTTTAGGATGTGAGATAACAATCCAAACAATAAAAAGATAACAAATCCAAATGTCTTTGTAGTTACTTTACACATTCCTCTTAGATTGTTCAAACCCCCTTCATAAGGGAGGTTCTCTCATAAAATTAAATGTGAGCATCTATTGAAGGACTATTTCATAAAGGATTTCTTTCACCACCAAATTATAGAATCAAACAAACTATGCCTCTGCATATTTGGATGTAATAATTTCACACATTTCTTTTTTTTTTTTTTGAATCATCACATAGAATACATTTATTCCTGGAGAAAGATAAATAATACATAAGCATATATTTAATCCAGACTTGATAATGTGACCGAAAACATTTTAAAAAACCCGCACAAACCAAGATGAATATTAACTTTTTGGAAATTAGTATGTCTAGCAGCAAGAAAGCTTTTCCTTTTACAATCCATTTCTTCCACTTGAAGCAGTCAGGGGTGATTGTTTTTTAACGCGACCTCTAAGCCATTTTTTAGGGCAGCATCCTTGCTACAAGATATCTAATAAAGGTATTGAATATCGCCATAAAAATGTTGTTTTTCTTCACATCGATACTCTTAGAAAATGTCTCTATTTCTGTGTTTCTGTGTTTGAACCCCTTAGAAAGAACAAAGTGTGATACTTAATGAGGTATGTAAAGCCTTCCCTTCGGTTGGAACTAATGCACTAAAAATACCGTCCTTCTACCCATCCACATGACAAGATGTCCAGATCACTATCACTCAAGGAGTTTGTTGTCAAAAAGTTTCATGCTGCGCAGTAGCTGGTTTTCTATTCGTACGCATAATTCCTTTCTCAGGTTAGCACAAAGCAAAGGAGTGTCGACCGGCCATCGTGTCGTGATTGCCTTCTGTCACAATATGCCGTTTAGAGAATAACGGAAAAAATACAAACACAAAATTCTCACATTTATGTCTTGTTTAAATTATTTGTCAAAACCGATCATGTGAAGCAGCTGATTTTCTTTACATTTTGTGCTGAACAGATGTACCTTCAGGGAAAATTATAAACCATTTAATGTTCCAAATTTTTACGGTCAAAATGAAATTGCATCACGGGAGTAGCTAAAATCAGATTACCTCTTACTAGAATCAGATGTACAGTAGAAACACAGAACTCATTTTGCTGACAAAGGTTTTAATAGAGGAGTAAAAAATAAATTTTAACTTAGCCTAATGCAGAACAGATCAAATGATCAGAGACCGTAGCAGCTTTTTCCCACCTGGCTCCCTGTGGATTGTCTTTGTCATGAAGTCAGGTGGGTAGGGAGTAGGTACACAGAAATAAAATGAGCCCGGCCAGCCCTGCCAGGCTGTGTTTTACAGCTTCCTTTCTGGTCTGCCATTTGAGGTGCCCCAGCCAAATATAGTTTTGTTAAGCTTTATCTTCAGAGAGTTAAAGAAAGGTGACCTCGTTCAGAGAAAAATGCTGGCTGAAAGCGGATTTTCCCTTTATATTGGCCTATTTGCAAATTGCACAAACTCTATACAGAAAGAGCTTGGCAAGGGCCATTCCATCTGAACATAGCATTCTAGTATTTGAACACTTGGAAACTTTTTGACAACGGAGTTTGGAAATTTTTTTTTTTTTGAAATATAGATTTTTAAAAGAGGTTCAGAGAAATGCGAAAACTGCCATTTCTATAAAAAAGGTCTCAGCAGAAGTTTTATTTATAACTCTTTAAAAAATCCCCTTCATGTGTTTCAGGCAAAAAAGCTGAGACAGATACACTCAAGTAGTAACTTGGTTTATTCGCACAACTTTGAAATCCACAAATAGTATCTGAAATACCATATTTTGAAAACACCATAAAAAAGCAGTTTTTTTTTTTTCCCTGAATTCAGTTTTGTAAACTAGAACACAGAGTCCTCATGTGCAAATGAGGAATAAGAGTACTTATCTCACAGGACGGTTATGAACATTAAATGAACTGGTTCAGGTGAAACAGAATAGTAACTGACATAGACCAAGGACTCAGGTAATATTGGCAATTATTATCATTTTAAAAAGTCATTTGAAATTTTAACTTTCTTTTAAAGAGTGAGAATGGGATAGAGAAAGGAATGTCTTAATTTTAAGACACGATTCCGAGAGGGTCAAGCTTTGGTTTAGTACAATAATGTGCTAACCAACCACAAACAATGGGGGAGCCCCAGATCAAGGAGTGGCCCCATACTGGAGTCACGTTACATTCCACCTCACAATTTTACCTGGACCCACTTTTCTCTTTTTCTTGTCAAGACTTTTGTTTAGGAAAGATGAAAGAAAATTATTAAAGTTGAGTTAATGTCCTATTGATTACACTTCAAGTGAAGGTGTTCTTCCTGTTGAAATAAACATGTTTATAACTGGATAGCATAGAGAAAAAAAAAAAAAGGATTCGAAGGGAAGTGAAAAAAAAATTAAATGATGGGATGAGAATGGCCATCATCTTCCTCTTGGAAAAGCCTGAAAGCAGCTAATTCATTCAAGAATGATTTAAGAGACCATGATTAAAGTTCCAATGAACTTTACTAAAGACAGCTGGTGACAGCCCCACTACTGAATACTAAAAGGGAGTGTGTGCTTATGCAATTTTAAATAAAATATATCTTTATGAGAAAAATGACATTTTAAACTCTTAAATTGGATGACAAAATATGATAAAAAAAAATCCGTGTTTTCTGGTTTCCAGAGGCTGTCTGGAGATATAGTTTGACATAAATAGTATAGAAATTTTTAGACCCTTTAAATTCTTCGTGTGTAAGAGAAAAATTGGGGCATGTGATAAAATTTATGGAATCTGTACTGTTCTGGACAATAAAGAACATGTGGTCCTTGGGCCAGTGACTGGTACATCCATGAAATGGAAACAGTATTGTGGATTCATTAGAGATTAATCTACACCTAAGGATTTGTTATTATTCCTGCTTATGGTACAGCTGTGGGCTTGAATCATATTCACTTCCTTGTTTTTCTCAGTTTTAAATTACAAGTGATTCAGTTTTCAAGAATGTTCTACTGGAGTATTTACTTTTTATAGTAATAGCTGATACTTCCATCACCTGTATGCCCTTTGGGAGCGGTTTACATGATACAGCTCATTAGAGGGAAGTATGTTTCTTCCTTGACCTAGCTACAGAATTCTCTGGTTAGATTTGATTAAAATTTTATCCCATACCTGACACTGATGGTTAATTTACAAAATATACCACTGATGTCCCTGTAATACCCATAGCTTTAGAGACACTCAGACACAGACTGTGTTAGGAAATTATCCAGCTGAAAAAGATGTCCTGTTTGCTTAATTGGATTAAGCAAACTCTGTAAAAGATCAAATAACTATGGTTTATTAATTTATGATGAGGTGGGAAGTCCCATGAAAGGACTGGCAGGAACCCCAGGCAGAGCCACTGCTTTCTGGCCAGGCGCCATCTGGTTCCCTTGCTGGGAAGTATTATCTTGCTTTTGTGCTTCTGTAAAACAGCTTGCTGAAACTTATGCCTAAGATTCTATTGGTTCCCAAAGCTCACTCCTGATTGGTCCATTCCCAACACCTCATTTGCATAAAGCTAACTCCTGATTGGTCCATTTCTAACCCCTACTCTGTATATGCTGTTACAAAATGTTGACTAGTAGCCTATAAAAGCCTGTGTAAACCTACAAATGGGGTTAACTCCTATGAGCCCACTGGTGTAATAAACCTGAGTTCTCCAACCCTCTGAGTGTCGCTTGGTCTCTTGCCCGGATCCAGGTTGCTGTAACACTCTGCTGTAACAGTGATAGAATTCCTTTTAGAGGCCCATGTATTTGCCACTTCTTGAGTGACTCCAACTAATGATTGACAGTTTACATAGCGCTATTTGTTGCAAATAATAGAAACAATTCTGGTTTTCATAAAAAGTAAAAGACATCTAGAGCAGACGTGCCCAGTAATCACAGGGTTTACCTGAATGCCAGAGCACCATATTTGGGGAGTTCCTAAGGGAAAAAAAGGCATATCCAAGATCATTTCAGAGGAGTGGTTTTCTTATGATGCCATCATTAGATAGATTTCTGCTACCAGGTTCTTGGAGCCTATAGTCCCTGAACGCTCACTGCAGGGCTACAAGCCTTGGTTCCACTATCACCTGTGAAAAATCATCTCTCTCTGACCTTTATTTCACTCAGTGAAGATTTACCACTAATTCTTTCACTTGCCCACTTATTTAGGCAACTCTTTCATACAGTCTCAAGTGTCCTCAAACCTCCAGTACATCCCAGTTAAAACTCTCAGCTCCAAGGTTGTCTCAAATCTCACTGGTTAAAAAAAAAAAAAAAAAAAAAAAAGCAGCAGAAGAGAACCTGGATGTGCTCACCCAACTAAATCTACTAATATACTTACATCTGAAACCACATACTGTGTCTTACTTCTTTTTTGGATGAATGGATTATTTGTTTCTCTGTTAATGTCAAGTCCTTCCAAATGAGCTTTGAATCCCAGAGTCTTACTGACTCAAAAACATTGATCTTGAAATTATTCCCCATTTTTCTGCATTATCATTAATTTCTCTGCCTTGCACGGCATTTGGTCCTGTCCAAATGTACATAAGACATTTGCTCCATGCCAAAAGGTTGATATTTGGTCATATTTGGTCCCATCCAAAATGTCCATAGGGCCATCTGGTTTATGCCAAAAGATCATTGATACTTGGTCCTGTCCAAAACCATTTGGCATGAACCAAATATGCTCATGGATGTTTTGGATAGGATGAAAATTTAAGGGCCCTTTGGCATGGACCACTGAATGTCTCAGGACAGTACCAAATTGCAAGGACCTTTTGGCTTAAACCAAACATCTTATGAAGCAAATATATTAAGGACATTTTAGACAGGATCAAATGTCCAGTAACAATTTCCCTAAATTGGATAGCACCTGTCATTGTATAAATATATTCTAATATCTATGAGAGAGGTTAAAACAAAACAAAGTGTCTTGACTACACACCAAACTGAACAATCTTTTGCTCCAGTTCTCTGTCCTCACACCCCAATCCCTCTTTTTTCTTTTTTTCACAAAACTGCTTGCAAACCTGTCAATATTCACTGTATCCACTTTATCTCCTCTCTGTCTTTTGAATTCATTCCAGTGAGGCTTTCCTCTCCATCACTCTATGAAACTATTCCTTTTGTATTACCTAATGATTTAACTATTGTCTAATCCAATCACCAATAATCTTTCCTTGTCTTGCTCAAGTTATTCACAGCATTTGATAAAGTTGATCATTTGTTAACTCATTTTTCTTCATTTAGCTTTGTTTTTTCTCCTCATGGCCCACTCTTTGTGTCCTTTATCTCCATCCTTCCCATTTTGCCAAGCTGTAAATACTGTAATCCTCCAACACTCAGTCCTTGGACATCCCAACTTCTCCACCTACTCTCACTTCCTTAGAGATCTTATCCAGTCCCAAAGATTTCTGTACCATAACCATGCTAATGAATTTCATATGCTCCTAATCTCTAGCTATATATTTTCTCACACATGTTCATGAATTGAAAGGGCAGTCATCATCAGAATATGTTCTTGGGTCTTTGACAAAATTAAACCTAAAATCTCTGGTACTAATAAGCCCCTATTATAAACTCCTGGCTCATTTTTTTTTTCTCTCATTTCCTGCTGAATCTAGTTTTTTTTTTCCTTGCCAACTGAGTTCTTGATTCAGTGCCATCTCTTTTTAACGGGCCAGTTTTCTTTGTCAGATTTATCAGGGGGCCCTCATGACTCACCCAGGTTGGGTACTGGTAGGTAATAGACTTGAACTTTGTAAAGCTAATTGACAGGAGTCCTAATTATGATTGCAAGCTTTTTGTTAGAACAAATGACAAAACAATAAGCTATTCATGTTTAATTAGTTTTTACTTAACAACCTTAAAGGCAAACATGTTAAGATTCAAGAGTAGAAGACCAGGCCATCTGTTGCCATTTACTGTCCTATTATTTCCTGTGACTAATGTGTATGAATTTTGGATGCTGCCAAGATAATAAGAGCTCCAAAGAGAGCATCCAGGTGTAAGCATATCTGTGTTTTCCCTTGTAGGTGCGATCTCTCTTGGGTAGCTCCTTTATTCTCTAATAAAAATTTGAATTTCCTTGCACCTGGCCCTTATTTATTTCCCCTTCAAAAGCCTTTTTATTAGAATGCTATTCATACTAATGATAGTACTATTATCAAATTATATTTATTTTTTGCAATGCATGATAATATTTTTAAAATACCATGCATAACACTGGCAATATTTATGGTACATGAGAAAAGAATGAAGTTTTGCACTAAGCATCAAAAGTGAAACTAAGTTAATTTGACTGGACACTTAAGAGATGTCTCTAAAATTTGGAAATAAACCAATTGCCTTCGAGAAAGTTCTCCAAGGCTGTAAAGCCTTCTTCCTAGTGGAAGTAGGGCTCAGGGCATTGCTAAGCTTTTCCCCAGTTTAGTATTGTCTGTTGTCCCATGTTGGTGTCACAGTGACGTTCATGAGAAAAGACCCATGGCACAGGCAAGAAGCAGAGCAGTGACGGGGACTGTAATCACTTGAACAGCTACTAGTGGTATGTGTTCATGGAAATTAGAGCATGTAATACATTTCTGCCTTATGTAGCTGCTTACACATCTTTTAGAAGAAAGAACACAGTGCGAGAATCAGTTAAGAGAATTTAATATAACACACTGGGAAAAATCACATTGGAGAAGTGGGGGCATTAGAAAATTGGGAGAGAAGAAATTCTCAGTTGGAGAGACCAAAAAACCTGCAGATAAATCAAATCTGTTATTTGTGCTACTGAAGGCTGGCTTAATAAACGAAATTAACAGTTTTGTAGGAATAAACGCAACTGCTCTGTATATAACATAGAAAGAAAAATGCTACCCACTATTTGATTTAATCGTAATTTATTTTTCTTTTAAATTGAAGTTTCTTATGCGTCAATAGTAGAAAATGACCTTGAAAAAGTCTACTGTAATCTAAGTCTGGATCAATGTGTTGAGAAGCATGCGGTGCTTATGACACAGGTAACATCTGGAAGATCCTGTGGAAAAGGTCTAGGTGGCGAGATGAGGGAGGAGAGGAATATTTACTGAGTGGCAGGCATATTCCATATGTCATTAAATTATCATAGCAAAGACAGAGGAAGATCCCGTAATCTCTGTTCCCTAAATAGAGAAACTAAGCCTCAGAGCAGCTCAGGAAATGCTCAAAGGTCCTCTAGCAGGATGTGCTCACTGCCCTTCCCTTAACACGAAGGCCTGTCCGGGGGAACTTACACTTCCAACTGCAAATATCCACATCTATGTGTAATAGACTTACTTCAACCATGGGTGCCAGGCGGAAGTGCTGGGGAATTAACAACCCTGGGGACATCCTTTACCCGCCAGGGGCACTCATCAAATACTTTGGTCTCTTTCTTTTGTGTAGGAGAATCTTAGGTACTTATTTCCCACCATTACCCAGAGCTTTCCTTAGGGGTTAATCTCCAGCCACACCCACTATAAAAGCTGGTTTAGTAATTCATCTTTTTACCTAGTGCCTTTTATTCCTCCTCTCCCTGTGATTTCTCATACCACCACCAGTGTCTCCTGTGCCTCTCGAATAAACTGCTCGCACACAAATTCCTATTTTAGAGTCTCCTCCTGAGGGAACCCAACTGTCACGTGGTGACGTGGCCAAGAGTCAAACCCATGTCTGTCTCCAAAACCTGCGACTTTTCCTGTAGATAAATGGCTCCCAATGTCAATTCATACTCTTAATAAAATTGCTTGTTTCAGGGCAGGGTATAGCTCAAGCGGTGGAGCATGTGCTTAGCATGCATGGGGTCCTGGGTTCAATCGCCAGTACCTCCTCTAAGAATAAATAAATAAACCTAGTTACCTCCCCCTACAAAAAACAATTTTTTTTTTTGCTTGTTTCCATGTCTGCAGTGATTATATTTATGATTTTAAACATTTCTGATCAATAAAGTAAGAGGTGCTCTGGGTTGCTTTGTTCGCACTATTCTGAGAATAATTTGATGCATTTTATTATTAATATAACCAGTGTACTTAACCAACAATACTTTATAAGCTGGTTCTAAAACAAAGAATTTTTGAAAGCTTGGCAGGGCTGTTTGTTGTTTTATTCCAATCTGCCATATTTAATACTCAGAGGAAACTGTTTACTCATAAATTGCCTATCATTACCCATCACAGCTGGGACATTATTTAGACACATTAACATGTTTGTGTAATTATATCAGTTTTTGTCCCAAAGGCATTTATGATTTCATATGCTTGAAAAATCCAAGAATTTTCTTTCTTCCTTTTTTTATCAGTATGTTTAATTAATGTGACTAAGCTTCCTAAACTGGGTTTCAAGTGGATCTTTAAACACTTTTTAAAAAAAAGATGCAGTGAAATTTGTCTTGATTGAAGGGGAAAAAAGAAACAAACCTGTGAAGCCTAATTAGATATATAGTCATGATTTAATTTATTCTAGGTTACATCAAGTGAAGCACACATCTTGAACTAAAAGATATGTCAGTGTAATTCTTAACAAGACACTTTTCTATTGGAAAATTCTGAGACAGTGGGAAAAATTAAAGTGGATCCTGCTTCAGGAATATTCTAGAGAGTTTGGAAAAGATATTTCTGTTCATTTTCATTACGTTTATTTTATGATCTGATTTCCCCAAAACTCTATAGAACTCTCTATGGGAAGAGATCCTGTATTTCTTCCACAAATCCCTGCAAACTGACCAACCATCAGTGAGGGAAAACACACCATGCTATAAAAGCAGTTCATTCATCTTGGAACATTTGTACTTCTTGGAATTTGTTTCTTACGGTCATGTTATTTACTTACTTATCACAAATTGATCCTATTTGCGTAAAAAAGAGATAGCATCTTTAGACTCAGTGTGATGTCTTTCTATTATGTAAAGATAGATCTCATTTCTGCCAAAGGCTTCTATCCCCCTGGTTAAGTGCTTTTAACACAACAGGCAAGTCCACTGCACCATGAACAATTTGGCACACTTTACAGGCTTGTCTCTTCTGCCACTCCAGGGTACTTCCTCTGGGAAAGAGCAAGAAAGAAATGAGAATGAAAATAGAACAACAAAAAAAGACAAATGAACTTATATATAAAACAGAAACAGACTCACAGACATAGAATACAGACTTGTGGTTGCCAGCGGGGAGCGGGTGGGAAGGGACAGACTGGGAGTTCCAGATTTGCAGATACTGACAGGCATATATAGACTAGATAAACAAGTTTATACTGCATAGCACAGGGGAACATATTCAATATCTTGTACTAGCTTAAGGTGAAAAAGAATATGAAAATGAATGTGTGTGTATCCATGTATGACTGAAGCATTGTGTTGTACACCAGAAATTGACACAACATCGTAAACTGACTATACCTCAATAAAAAAAAATAAAAGAAAATAGAACAGAAAGAAAACCAAAATTTTACCTATTTTCAAGGACTAGAAACAGAGGAAGAACCATAGTGACTGAATAATGCCACATAAGGAAATATTTACAGGTAACACTGATGTTCTGTAACCTGGCAGTCTGCAACATGGAGCTTTTTAAATTCACACTGTAGCTCACATTTGACTAGGTTTGATGGCTTCAGTTGTACTTTCCAGGGGAAGATGCTAGTATGGCCATTTGCAGCCTCTTTCCCAGAATAACATACCAGAATAGCTTTCTAAATCTATGTTTTTTAATAGACATCACATGCCATTATAATATGACAAAACTATATACCCATGAAATGTACTGTTTAACTCAAATGACAGGATGTTTACCTGCATGAATAGTTTTAGGTCTTTATCTATCTATTTTTGTTCATTTATTTAAGAGGACTACTGGGGCATTTTTAGAGTGGAACTGAAAAATAATATTTAACAGTTTAAGCCAGGACAAAGAACTACAGCCAGAATCACCCAAGAGTAAAAATCCAAAGTACTAAGGAAACTATTACAAATTGTATTGAGCATGTATGGTGTATTGATACATCATGACTAATTATGTTTAATCAGTGGATGCAAAGATGTCCAACATTAAGAAACATATTAATATGATTTATTCCATTAAATTAAAAATAAAATCCATACTAATGTAAATTTATGCAGCCACTATGCAAAACAGTATGGAAGAAACTTAAAAACTAAAAATAGAACTACCCTATGATCCAGCAATTTTACTCTTGGGTATATACCCAGAAAAAACAAAAACACTGATCTGAATAGATTAATATGCCTCAATGTTCATAGCAGTACTGTTTACCATAGTCAAGGCATTGACGCAACCATCAAGAGATGATTGGAGTTAGAAGATGTGATATAGTGGAATATTACTTAAGCATAAAAAATAATAAAATAGTGCTATTTACAGCAACATGGATGGACCTAGAGAATATTATGCTTCGTGAAATAAGTTAGATGGAGAAGGATAAATACCCCACCATGATGGAATTTGAAGTACCAGAAATTTATTGGGGATACTGCTTGTGAAAGGTAAACTGGGGAGGTGGGGTGGGGGAGAGCAAGAGTAGGCAAGAAAAGTCCTGAGACCACGGTATGGATATCACCATGGTGGAGGGGGGTGGGATGCAAGAGGGATGAGTAGCAAAAGCCTCAGACTGGGGTGTAGCTCAGAGAAAGTCACTAGTCAAACCAGCAAGGAGCTTTGGACAAGATTGCCTCCACATGAATCAACACTGAGCGGAAATGGCCAAAGAACTGGTATCAATGCTGGACTCAGACAGATGCCAAACTGGAGAATGTGGACTTGGGTTAAATGCCTGAGTGGGTTCTGCAACGTGCTGCAGTTGGAGGCTCTCAGCTAACTGCTCCCTTTGTGGCAAGTCCACTCTTGGAGAGACATAGGAGTGGCACACCCGTCTGGGTGCCACACCAAAGGACACGGCTCACAAAGTGTAAGAACCTTAACGTGTAGCTTACTTAACACTCCCCTGTGACTGTTTAATCCTCTCATTCTGTCATTGTGTTTGCTGTGATCTGGATGTGGTTATATTTCATTGATATTTCATACCCAAGGTAATTATGAAGAATAAATAAACAAATTAGTAAGTGTATTAAGAATTTGTAAGACTGAGCCATCCCAATGAGCCCCTTTTCTATTTTATATCACAAAAGGGTAGGAAATTATGTCCCAGAAGATGCAGATCACATTTCACATGTCTAGGGGTGTCACTTGTCATTAAATGCTCAAAGTATCTAAATCAGTGAGCCATGAAGTATTTGAGCAAGTTTGAAAGGTTGCACTATGTGAGTATAATTAACTTTCTTAAGAGCACATGTTTGAGAAAAATGTGTTAAATTGCTTTAATGGTATTCCACAGTGAATGGGAACATTTTTGTAATACATGTGGGAATGCTTTTTTAACATCAAATTATGTGACCAATTGGCTTTAGAGATTATGAATATTTTAGTGGAGCAAATGCTTTTTTTAAAGAATAAATTATTTCAATGACTATATAAATAAGTAAAAACCATAATTCACCTATTTTTAACTGGAAATCATTCCAAAAACACAGTAAGTAATCTAAATGTAAATACTGAATTATGAATTTCTTAATTTTGCTGATAGATTTTAGAATTACTTTACATTTATCCACTAAATATCATTGCCATGGTCTGTATGTTTGTGTTACCCCTAAATTCAGATATCAACATCTTAACCCCCAAGATGGTGATAATGGGAGTGGGTGGGGCTGTTGGGAAATGATCAGGCTGTGAAGGAAGAGCCTTCATGAATGGGATTAATGCCTTTATAAAAGAGACCACAGAAGTTGCCCTCACTTCTACCATGTTAGTGTATCAACTAGAAAGCAGATCCTCACCAGACACCAAATCTGCTGGCATCTTGCTATTAGACTTCCTATACACCATATTGTGAGGATAAATAAATGTTTGTTGAATGACTAGTTATTTATTTCAAATATATAACATATTCATAAAAAATTTTAACATGCCACTGATATCCAATGGATATCAGAATAAATTTGGTTAAAAGATTTCTTTGATGCTCAATACCACTAATTATCGGAGAAATGCAAATCAAAACTACAATGAGGTATCACCTCACACCAGTCAGAATGGCCATCATTCAAAAGTCCGCAAATGACAAATGCTGGAGAGGCTGTGGAGAAAGGGGACCCCTCCTACACTGCTGGTGGGAATGCAGTTTGGTGCAGCCACTGTGGAAAACAGTATGGAGATTCCTCAAAAGACTAGGAATAGACTTACCCTATGACCCAGGAATCCCACTCCTGGGCATGTATCCAGAAGGAACCCTACTCCAAAATGACACCTGCAACCCAATGTTCATAACAGCACTATTTGCAATAGCCAAGACATGGAAACATGTCCATCAGCAGATGATTGGATAAAGAAGAAGTGGTATATTAATACAATGGAATACTATTTAGCCATAAAAACTGACAACATAACACCATTTGCAGCAACATGGATGTCCCTAGAGAATGTCATTCTAATTGAAGTAAGCCAGAAAGAAAAAGAAAAATACCATATTTAGATCTCTCATATGTGGAATCTGGAGGAAAAAAAGAAGAACATAAATACAAAACAGAAACAGACTCATAGACATAGAATACAAACTTGTGGTTGCCAAGGTGCAGGGGGTGGGAAAGGACAGACTGGGATTTCAAAATTTGTAGATACTGACAGGCATATGCAGAATAGATGAACAAGATTATACTGTATAGCACAGGGAAATATATACAAGATCTTGTGGTAGCTCACAGCGAAAAAAAAATGTGACAATGAAATATACGTATGTTCATGTATAACTGAAAAATTGTGCTCTACACTGGAATTTGACACAACATTGTACAATGACTGTAACTCTAAAAAAATGTTAAAAAATTTTTCTTTGTCAAAATCCAAGAACTGTATTATTAATATCACAGTAAAAAAGAAAGTTAAAAATTTTTAATTGACAAGTAGTTGATTTATATTTGTTTCAGGCGTACATCACTGTAATTCAATATTTTAATAGATTACACTCCACATAAAGTTTTTTTAAAATACTGGCAGTATGCCTTGTAACTTGTCTATCTTATACCTAGTAGTTTGTGCCTCTTAATTCCCCTCCCCCGTTTTACTCCTCCCCCACCTCTCTCCCCTCTGGCAAACACCAGTCTATTTCCAGTACCTGTAAGTCTATCTCTGTTTTATTACATGTGTTTATTTTTTAAAGATTCCACATGTAAGTGAAAACATACCATATTTGTCTTCTGATATATGACGTATCTCTTACATTAGGCATTGGGAATAGTGCGTTTGTCTTTTATATCCTTGTGTTTGGCAACTGGATAATTAGCACTGAACGATGGTCTTCAAGGCAAAATTCTCTGAGGATTTGTGAGGAATCCTGCATATGACATATTTCTTTCAGCTTTTCATAAACGTCTGTTGCTATTAGTCCCTAGTTAATACTTTGCACAGAGATATTAGAGTTTTTCTGGAAATTATTTGTCAAGTAAAATTTAACATAAAGACAATTTAATGGAATGAAATGATGTTGTGACAAGTTGACCCTGGATGTCAGTGTTTTCCTTGCTTTGTATCTGCTTACTGATAGGTAATTATCTTTCTGTTTTGCTCTTTCCAAACCCTATAATCAATCATGTTATAACTTGATAATATTTAATTGGAATTCATCAGCTAATATTTAATATCCACTTAGATAGACTAAGACAAAAACACAATTACTTTGACAATATATTAAGTGTATATTATGTATCAGGAACTATGATGCACAAACTCACAATGAGACTGAGGGCTAAATGCTATTTTGTTTTATCAATAAAGAGACTGAAACTCAGAAAATCAAGAAGTAATTTTTGAAGGCTATCTGAAGCAGAATTAAAATCCTGTTTAATTCTGAAGTCTATATTCTTAGCTATTATCTTGTAACCACTGAGACAGGAAAGCTGTTTGGATACACACACACACACACATATATATATATGCACAAACATATGAGATACATACAGGTATGTATGCAGACTCCAGCCTTCTTCACCACTGAGCATTCACCTGTCACCCAAAAAATGACATTATAGAAGCCACTAGGTAATTCCCTTGGATTCTTCTCACATTTTCCTCATCTTGTATTTCCTCCGTCCGGTATTCATCTGACTATAAACCTGGAGTAAGTGCTGAGAACTGGGCTTCCATTCTGTTCCTGGTTCTCTGCTGTTTCTACTCGGCCTTCCTGGAGTTTGGCTGATGGACTTGACTTCTGGTTTGCCTCTAGTGCTGCTTCCTGGAAGCCAACTCAAGTGCTTAATTGACAGACTTGCCTGTCAAGTCAGCTTCTTCTCCTCCTCTCAGAGGAGCGTATCTGAGCACAAATTAGGTCTGTTACACACACACACACACACACACACTCGTGCGCGTGCACATACACATACACAGGACAGTCACTCAGCCAGAAAAAAGAATGCAATAATGCCATTTACAGCAACAAGGATGGACCTAGAGATCATCATATTAGATGAAGTAAGCCAGAGAAAGACAAATGTCACATGATCTCACTTAAATGTGGAATTAAAAAAAATTATAAAAATGAAGTTATTTACAAACCAGAAATAGACTCACAGACGTAGAAAACAAACATGGTTAATGAAGGGGAAAGTGGAGGGAGGGGTAACTTAGGAGTTTGGGATTAACATTTACTACTATAATACTACTACTATATATGAAATAGATGAGCAACAAGTACCTACTGTAGAGCACAGGGAACTATATTTAATATCTTGTAATAACCTATAATGCAAAATAATCTGAAAAAAATATATGTATAACTAAATCACTTTGTTGTAAGCCTGAAACTAACACAGTTTTGTAAATCAACTACACATCAATTAAAAACAAATTTAAAAAGAGACAGATGTCTCTTTTACATTGATTATATATACATTGTCATGAAAAATTATCTCTACACTCTGTCGACTAAAATAAATGCATGCACAGACTAAAAGTTGACAGTTACGTTTTATTCAGCGGGTGGACTCGAGCCGGGATGACAGCTTCTCAGATGGCTCTGAGGGACTGCTCCGAAGAGGTAGGGGAGGAGCCAGGATATATAGGAGCTTTACAACAAAGACCAGGTAGTTGGAACATTATAAGATTACTTGTTAACTGAAGAAAGCCAGAAATCTCAAGTTAAAGAACTTAGCACTTTTCTCCATATGGGAGGAAGCAAACATTTGGGCTCATTAAGTCATTCCTTTGACAAGCACCTAGCCATCTAGGGCCAGTCTCCTGTCCTTTCTTATTCTGGGTTCCCTCAGGCTGCACCATCCTCAGTGGCTGCAGAGGCCGGGCTGCAGGCTTGTCCTCACTGAGGGGTGGGGGCGGCCGCTGATGACTTGATGGCTTCAGCATTCTTTGTTTACTGATATAGCTTGCAGTATTTTTTGTTCACAACTCAATAACCTTAGCCTTTTCATTAAAATATATTTTCCCAAGATAAAACAAGTTTTATATTATTCTTGAATTTTAGGGTTCTGTACTCTAGCTTCGTGTGATTTTGCCCATTGTCAATTTGTTTTTGGATATTGTCTTGCTGGTTACAGACTTTGCACAAGCTACTCTGTTTATCTGCAGGAAGGTGAGTAATCTATATTTCAAGAACTTGAGTATCTGATTCAAATACTTGAAATATATCAAAAGAGGATTCACGTTCCTCTTTTGATATTAGATAGAACTAAGCTTTGTAGAGATGTTCTGGCAAAGATTTCACCTGGCTCCTTTCCTAAGATCCTCTGGGAAAGTTCCACTGGCTAGTGAACACTGAATTGGGAGAGTTAATGTCGAGTTTTGCTCTGCCATAAACTGTTTTTCCTTAGGCAAGGAAACTTCACATTTTTATGCCTTAATTTCCTCATTTGCGAAATTGAAGGAGGATTAATAAAACGACCACATTTACCTAACAGATTCCTAATTTTCATGCTTGCCCTTAAAATGGTCAGCGGACCTGACTGACCAGTTGCTACTCACAGCTCCAGGCCCGTTGTTCAAACTAAAGCTATTGATCTTACAGTTTCTACTTCATTCCAGTAATTGAAAGCTATAATCATGCTTGGTCTCCGACTCGATCTCCAGGGAGAAGGTCACAGAACTGTAACCTTTACAAAGCAGGCTAAATACCAAGAAGACCACACCTCAAGTGCTTAGGAGATAAAGAGATCGAAAAAGTGACAACCTCCAGCCTCTATACAGTTGGTTGCCCGGAGGCATAAGGAAGCCATTCTAAGCCCTCTGATGAGAAAACGATTCTGCTGATTGTTATCGATGCTTTATTATTTGAGCTATGGCTGTACAACCACCCCGCCCTCTCCCCAAGGGGGCTTCACAGTTTTGAAGGAGTTTGCTGTGAGTCCCCTTTGCCCGGCAAAGTGATAAAGATGCCTCTTTTCTTCTAAGCTCCAAGACCCGATCTCTGAGTTATTTGGCTCATCAGGGATGAGGGGCTGATGTTTAGGCAACAAAGTTGGTACATGATAAAAGGATTTTAATTCTCTTGACCCAGGGAATCAGAATGAATCTGGTCCCAGCGTTCCGAGTCCAGGTGTTTTGTGCTTTTGCAGGACCTTTTTCTGATTAAAGCGCTCCTATCATCCCCAATAGAGTCAGTGCCAAAATTCCTTCTTTTCCTTTTCCCTCAATTACTTTTCCTCTCAGTCAGGTTTTAAAGGGAAAGTCACATTAAACTCATTTATTTTATATATAAAGAGCTCAGTTTCTTATAATAAGTTAATCTTCAGAGTGCCTGTATTTAAAAAGGAATTTACACATCACAAAAGAATGGATGAGTAATGAGAGATTTTCTGGCTTGTCATATTCCATATACTAAAAGTAGAAAAACATACACTTTTAACAGAACAGCTTTCCTGGAGCCTCATAAATCATATCACAGGAATGCTTAGCATCTCTGCTTACTTTTATACCATATATAGCATAAAGATATCTTAAAAATAAAAGATGGAAAACCTCCCAGTGTTTACCAGTTTCTTTTCTTTTCTACTAAAGATTAATTGTCAATCCCCTTGTGTATCTTCATTTTTAATTTATTTCTTTTACTTCTGCCTCCACAGAGGACGTTTTGTCCTTAACCCTAGGAATTTTAATAATATTCTGTTGTTTTTGGAATGACCGTGTTTTCAAGGTTTAACTTTCTGGAACGCTCTATTAAATCAAGATTTAAAATGTTGAGTCAGCATTTTTTTTAAAAATAATAAATTTCCATTTGAAAACTCCTAACACTCAGCTATTAGATAATCCTCCACTCAAACCAGGGGGAGAAAATCTTTCAAAACTTTAGCACATCCGTCTGTCTTTTATTTTTGACAAAGCTGGTGATGATGCTTTATCTAGAACTGCGTAGGGATATGTTCTAAATAATGCTGCAAGTTCTCTTTTCCTGAGTCACCATCCTTCTCTTCTGTTCTAGACTGCCAAAAGAACTTACTGTTCCTACCGAAGGAATCAGTTTAATTGAGAATGCGAATCTGACTACAGATGGGTCAGTGTGGGTAGCACAAAAGAGTGCTGGTAAGCGTCATATAAAAATCACTTATGAGAACTCTGTCTTCTTTGTTCGTGACATGATCACTTTCTTTAGCTTTAAAATCACCATTGGCCAGTGAAACGGGTGAGAACAGTGAATAATCTCAAGAACAACTGTCTTCTAGTGGTTTTAATAAATAGATTTAATATTCTTTTACATTTAATTTCCATAGATTGAATACCCTATTTCTTCTCAATAGGGTTTATCATTTTCTCCCATATTTTAGTCAAATCATGCAGCCCACCATCCCATCTTTTGATGTATTTTCAATTTTCCATCTACTTCTATTATTATATATATATATATACACACATATACATATATATATATATGTATTTTCTTATCCCGAGCTATCAGCCAAGCAGTATGAACAGTTTAAAGAGTGCATGTATTCTGATTGTAAGCTTTTAGTCTAGAACATTCTTCAGTCAAGTGCACCTTATATGTAGTTTTTAAATTTCCTGAGAGCCCGGAGAAATAGGTACTATTATTGTTCCAGTTTCAAAATAAAAATTGAGATTCAGAATGTTAAGCAAGACATTCAAGCTTACAGCGTGATTGGAGGGTTTCTGACTCTAAACTCCGTGTTCTTATCAATTATAGTGTTTATGTTTGTGGGCTGGTATGGCGGGTGCTGAGAAGGGCAGGAAGAATGACTTAATTCTCTTTAACTCAATAAAGATTACTGCAGGTTATTGGAGTTGGGGGCTAGGCTTCAGTCTTCAGCATTTATAAAGCTGCTTTATCTTGTAAAAAAGACCGTTCACCCTCTCCTATGAACACGAACCTTCTGTCCCAAGTGACTGAGGAATGGGAGGTAGGATGGGCACGCTATGTTTGGGAAACTGAGCACTTCAAATAAGACTCAAATGGGAAACCCGAGAGCGGAAGCAAGGGCCTCCATGTCATCTGCTGAGTCAACAAGACCATGACACGTGGTGGATATGAACGGAACGAAGTGGGGTGAGTTACAGGAGGTGGTGTTGTAAAGAAAGGCTAACCCGTGCATGTCCAGGAATTTGGAATTCAGGCAACAAAACCACCAGAAATAAGAGCAAAATTTTCCTATCCATTTCATCTTCATTCACCTCTACACGTGTGTGTGTGTGTGCGCGAGCACTTATGTATGTATGTATTGGTGTGTTTAATTTATTTACCAATTTAGCCTTTATAGTCAGAAGGTAGAATGTTTCTCTGCTTAGGACCTGTAAAATTTACCCAGGGTGTGTTTCAGTTTGGATGAAGAAATAGACAAATCTACCACATTTCTCATTGGCTTCCAGGCCTGATGATGGACAACATTTTTTTGCTTTTTTCCAGTTTTTCTTAGTCTAATGACGAAGCTTATTTATTTGGTGGGTTACTCATTTTTGCAGGATAATGTAAATTCTAGTCACTATATTGAAGCACATTTCTTCACTGATTTGCTACACAGAAAACTTTAATATTCAGATTTACAGCTAGCTGACTACTCCCTCCATCTGATAAGTTCATTCATTATTTTTAATGTTCATTTCATTCTTATAAGATTTTTTAATGTAATTTTGTTTTTTTTAAATTTTAATTTGCTTTTTAGTTAGTTTTTTTTTTTTTTTTTTTTTTTTTTTTTTTTGAGGAAGGGGTAATTAACTTTCTTTCTTTATTTATTTGATGGAGGTACTGGGGATTGAACCCAGGACCTTATGCGTCCTAGGCATGCACTCTACCACTTGAGCTATACACTCCCCATAAGTTCAGTCTTTGCCTGACTCTGTGTTTGAATTCTCATCATGCCATAAATTCAATGTCAAACTTCTAGAATATCAAATTGATACAGTTTTATAGAATATCAGATTTAATATGAGATTTATAGGCTATCAAAAGTAAATTGCAAGGTTAATGACTATATTTATGTTTATGTACATATATTTATATATAAGTATACATATAACATGCATGTATATCAGTTTTATTCTTTTATTTCTGAAATTTTCAAGTAGTTGTGTTGGTTCTACATTAAAAATATTTTTGGCTTTTCTGGTGGGTAAGCAAATTTTCTTTTTAAAATAAGAAAACCCTTCCATGATTTCACATCACCCACCAGGTGAAGTGTGGTTCTTTTTATTTATTTACTTTTTATTGAAGTATAGTCAGGTTACAATGTTGTGCAAATTCAGATGTACAACAATGCTGCAATCATACATATGCATACATATATTCCTTTTCATATTCTTTTTCATTATAGGTTACTACAAGATATTAAATATAGTTCTATGTGCTATATAACAGTGCTATATAATATAAATTGTTGTTTATCTGCTTTATATATACTAGCTAGTCTCTGCAAATATCGAAACTCCCAGTTTATTCCTCCACCCTCCCCTTACCCACCTGGTAACCATAAATTGTTTTCTACGTCTGTGAGTCTCTTTCTGCTTTATAAATAAGTTCTTTTTTTTTAGATTCCACATATGAGTGATGTAATATGGTATTTTTCTTTCTCTTTCTGGCTTACTTCACTTAGAATGATGGTCTCTAGGTCCATCCATGTTGCTGCAAATGGCATTATTTTATTCTTTTTTATGGCTGAGTAGTATTCCACTGTATAAATATACCACAGCTTCTTTATCCAGTCATCTGTTGATGGACATTTAGGTTCCTTCCATGTCTTGGCTATTGTAAATAGTGATGCTATGAACATAGGGGTGCATGTAACTTTTCAAATTAGAGGGGTTTTTTTATGGATATATGCCCAGGAGTGGGATTGCTAAATCCTATGATAAGTTCATTTTTCGTTTTTTGAGGAATCTCCATATTATTTTCCATAACAGCTGCACCAAACTACATTCCCACTAGCAGTGCAGGAGGGGTCCCCTTTCTCCACAGCCTCTCCAGCACTTATCATTTGTGAAATTTTGAATTATGGCCATTCTGACTGGTGTGAGGTGATAACCTCATTGTAGTTTTGATTTGCATTTCTCTGACATTTAGTGATATTGAGCACTTATTTGTGTGCCTATTGGCTATTTGTATGTTTTCATTGGAGAATCGATAGTTTAGATCTTCTGTCCATTTTTGGATTCAGTTGTCTGTTTTTTGTTGTTATTAAGTTGTATGAGCTGTTTGTATGTCCTGGAAATTAAGCCCCTGTAGGGTCGCATCATTTGCAAATGTTTTCTCCAATTCCGTAATTTGTCTTTTCATTTTGTTTTTGGTTTCTTTTTGCTGTGCAAAATCTTGTAAGTTTAATTAGGTTCCATTTGTTAATTTTTGCTTTTGTTTCTATTGTCTGTAGAGTAGAGTGCCCTAAGAGAACATTTCTAAGATTTATGTCAGAGAATGCTTTGCCGATGTTCTCTTCTAGGAGGTTTATGGTATCTTGCATTATGTTGAAGCCTTGAAGCCATTTTGCTTATTTTTGTGTATAGTGTGACGGAGTGTTCTAGCCTCATTGATTTACATACAACTGTCCAACTTTCCCAGCAACACTTGCTGAGGAGACTGTCGTTTCTCCATTGTATATTCTTGCCTCCTTTTTCGAAGATAAATTGAATGTAGGCATGTGGGTTTGTCGCTGGGGTCTCTATTCTGATCCGTATGTCTTCATTTGTGCCAATACCATGCTATTTTAATAACTGAAGCTCTGTAGTATTGTCTGAAGACTGGGAGGGTTATTCCTCCAGCATTGTTCATTTTTTCAGTTATGCTTTGGCAATTCTGGGTCATTTGTTATTCAGTATAAAAATTTGGATTTTTTTTCTAGTTCTGTGAAAAATGTCATGGGTAATTTGACAGGGATCACCTCAAACCTGTAGGTTGCATTGAGTAGCATGGCCATTTTAGCAATATTAATTCTTCCAATCCAAAAGCATGGGATATCTTTCCATTTCCTTAAATCATCTTTACTTTCCTTAATCAATGTTTTGCAGTTCTCCATGTAAAAATCTTCCACCTCCTTGGTCAGATTTATTCCTAATTATTTTATTGTTTTGGATGCAGTTTTAAAAGGGATTGTTTCTTTACTTTCCTTTTCTGGTATTTCATTTTTAGTGTAAAGAAATGCGAACGAGTTCTGTATGTTAATCTCATATCCTGCTACCTTGCCGAATTGTTTTTTCAGCTCTCGTAGTTTTTGTGTGGAACCTTTAGAGTTTTCTGTTTAGAGTATCATGTTACCCACACATAGTGACACTCTTAGCTCTTCTCTTCCAATTTGCCACGAAGTCCTTTTTAAGTGTGGGCGGTTGCCAAGCCTCCCTTCCACACCTTTTGGCCGTTACTCCTTTGGCTAGGGGCGTGGCCGGTGTTCTGGCGGCCAGAGTCTGCCCTGGCTCTTGAGCGGGGCCTCCTTTTTGTTCTGCGGTGGTTGCTGCTCCAGCCCTGGCCGGGCTGTGCAAACCCTGCTTGCTGGTTCCCGAGGCCCTCAGGTCACGCCCCCGTCTGTGCTGCTCCCGGTGCTGGTAGGAGGGCGGGGTGCTCCCCCTCCCAGCACCACAGTTGGATGCTGTGCTCCCTCCCTGCGGGACCAGTCTGCACTAATTTCCTTTTTCTCTCTTCTTTGTTCCTTTTCTTCTACCAGATTTGTGGCGTATTTTGTCTTTTGAAGAAGGTGATAGTCTGTCAAAGTTCAGCAGGTGCTCTGAGTGATGGGTGGGTCCACGGATGTCACTCTTGGTGTCTTTGCGGGAGAGGGTGAACTACAAGTGTCCTTCTGCTCTGCCATCTGGCCTCCTCCAAGTGTGATTCTTTAGATTAGCAAAATTACCACTCCCCCAACTCTTTCCCAAATATGTAATCTCATCTCAACTGTGCTATATCACCATTTTCAATGAATCTTTGTTACGAGACTCACCATGTTTCATTACACTGTATTTATGCGATGGTGTCCTCTTCCATATTCTAAGCCAGTTGACAGGCCCATGTCTTTATCTTGCTAATCTCACTAACACTATGGCTGGTACATGGAAAGTGCTCAAATGAGGCTCATAAACTGAATTAAAACTCTTCCATGTGTTCCTTTTTTTGATTTAAACACCGATGACAAAAAAAACCCATTGATATAAGAATATTTCAACATTTTTTTTTTTTAGTGCTAATAATGAGAAAGAAAGATAAGGGCTTGACAAAAACTGGCAGACAGAAAGAGCTGACTGCCAAGCATGGCATTCAGGGTGTATCCCCTGATCCCTGGGAAGAGATGCTGGCTGGGATGGACTCACCTCAGCTGACACTTCAGCTCTTTCTGGAAGAAGGATCTTGCTCTCACTATTTGTGAAAAAAGAAACATGCAAAGCACCATGAGCAGAAAAATCCACTTCCAGAACAAGTCATCAAATGTAGGTAGAAGGGAGGTGAGAGGCTAAGGACAAGAGAAAAGCAGAAAAAAATAACAGTCTTTTTTTGGGTGAAATTTGAAGTGGTTTATTTTGTTTTGAATTAAAATATAGCATAATCTTGAACAGCATCTGATGCCAGGCAGAACTGTCCCACATACCGGCTTTCATCATAATTTTGCCCCAACTAGGAAATGCCATGGAGTTAGTGAGCATCCTTGGGGTTTCCTCAGAACACAGTCACTGAGGTTCCCTTGAGAATAGATTCAGATCAGATCTAAATTTCTATGCACTTTGACTTAGGTTCAACCAAAAAAGAAGAGTTTACACCTTGTCATAGGCAAGGTGGTAGGCAAAAAAATAGTTTAAAGTAGGCTCCCCCCACCAACAAAGTGTTGACTTTTTTCTTGTGCTCATTTGTTTTTATTATTCTCTCTATCCAGATGTCTCATTTTCTGCTGCAACTGCTTCCAGCTGTATCCCTCTGCAAACGGAAACAGAAAGCCAATAATAAATGCTATCAAATGTTGTAGGTTCCTATTTAGTTTCCAGAGTCCTAGAGCATTGCAGAAGTATTTATGGAAGATGATACCTTTGTGTAATAATAATGACGGGCAATAACCAAGCATTTGCTTTGTGATGGGCAGAGTTATAAATGCCTCACATATAACATTTTTATAACACTGAAAATAATGATGAAAGTATTATGATTATCTCCATTTCATAGGTGGAGAAACTGTGGCACAGAGAAGTCAGGTAAATTGTCTAATAAGGGAGAAATATGGATTTACAGCTGGGTAAGTCTAGCCCCAGAAGCTGAACTGTTACACTGTGCCTTGCTGCTTTCTATTAGGGGGTGCATAGGCTGAAATGATGGAAACTTCCAAAAATTCTTTCTCCCTCCCTCCCTCCCTTTCTTCCACTTTTCCTTCTATATCTCCATCTTTCCTTCCTTCCCTTTCCCTCCACTGCTAGCTTCCTGGCTTTGTTTCTTCCATATATTTTCCTTTAAAAAAACTCATACATTTCTGTTTTAGATAAAGAAATATATTTAGAAAGTGTAAAACACATGAAAAGAAAGTAAGAATTTTTGAGCATGCCAGACACCATGTCAAAAACTTGGAATATTTATCTTGTGCATACTTTTCCAGGTTTTTAGTAACTTCTGTTTAGTCCAGGTTACAATGTCCTGAGACATAAAGGAACTACCTGCCTGCCTGTTCTCTGTTGAGCAGTGGATCCTATTGTTTTTTGTTTCATATCCTCTTTAGGCAAGGAAGTGCCATCAAGGATACACATGTAGAAAAAATGACCTATAGCTTTAAATTGTATTTTTATAATTAACAGCTGAGGCTATAACTCAAATACTGGAGACAGATCAGCAGGAGAATGTACAGGAAGAGAAGCATGAAGGAGAAAAGAGAAATGACATAAAGCTTCCCCAACTTAAACTGTTTCATAGACACGCTTTTCAACATTTATCTCATAGCCCCTAGATGTCCTTTGGCACAAAAAATGAGAGTTTCTTGATCCATTAGGATAAATCTGTGACTAGCTTATTATATGCTAGAGGGAAGTGCTTTAACTAGAATCATCTTTTAAATTTACAGTTGATGTAAATTCTGGGTCTTATTCCACTGTCTTCATATAAGAAAATGAATTCTAGCCTGTAATGGAGGAGGCGATGAATGTCAGTGGGATATTTGTCCCTAGTCCATAGAAGACACAGTGAAATATGAAATAACACAAAAACCAGAAGCAGTAAGAGGCCTAAGACTGAAAAGCTTCTATTATATGAATATATTGAGAACACATTTGCTAGCAGCCAACAGATCAATAAAACCGTGTTGGATCCACTCTTAAAATATGCAGTCAAGTTTATTTGTCTGATTGTCTGTTATAACTGTATAGCTTAGAATTAATTCACATATCAATCTGGTATCACAAATTCTATTTCTCTGTGGTTCAGCTGTCATTACTCGTCATATCATTGTAAAGCTGGACTGTCTGTATCAGCTACACGTGGCTGTTAAGTGCTTGACAGGTGGCTTTCTGAATTGACGTGTTCTGTAAATATAAAATCTGCACCAGATATTGAAGACTTATGAAACAGAAGTGTAACATTTCTCATTGGTAATTTTCATATTGATTATATGTTGAAATGATAATATTTGGGATATATTCAATTAAATAAAATATATTATTGAAATTATTTGATCTGTTTCTTTAACTTTTTAGACATGACTGCTAGAAAATTTAAAATTACATATGTGACACACATGATTAATATTATATTTTTATTAACAGCACTGCTCTAAATTTCGCTCTTCTCCATGTTCAGCTACCTATAAATATTTTGAGTAATAAGTAGAATGAAGTCAGGTGGTGTGAAATAGTGACTCAGTACAGCTTCATTTGACTCATGGAAAGAAATAACTCCAAAAATTGCTCCATTAATACATGTAGTGTTTGCTCTTTGTAGAACACAAGATCAGATATTTCAACAAGGGTCTTTCATTTGACCTTGAATGTGACTGAATCCATATTTAAACAGAAGATCTAACTTCCATTTTAAGACATGTTACCATGTTTAAATGTGATTTGACACAATCATAAGACAATTTTAGAATATCATTTCAGATCTATGATGGACTTTGAAATTATAAGCAAAATGCTTATTGTAATGTATTATCAAGGAACATCCTTAAGGAACTTTTCTTTGTGTTTTGTTACACCATCCCTGGAGAATCAGTTTAATCTTTATTTTTTGTTATTGTAAGGTGGCTGCAGTGTTCCAGGAGACATCTGTACCTGAGAAAGGAAATAAACCACTGAAAGAAAAGGAGTCATATCTTTTTGGGGTTTCCTTTTAGGAGCAATTTAATATTTAGCAAAAGCCACGTGGTAGACTTTCACATTTCATCAGCTGAAATTGTGTCAAGGGTTCATGACCCAGTCACTGCCAAGGAAGACGGGATAATTACAGACAGCCTTGGAAATGTCAGGATTCACTGTCAAAGGATGCCATCCACCTGCTCAAAAGCACATAGCTGAACAAATCAGAGCTTTGAAAATGACGGAGAAGAAGGAAGAGGTGGGTGTAGATGGATGTTGGGTAGTTAACCATGAGTGATTGCTGAAACTCCAACTGAAACTTTTTCTGATAAACAAATATTTTGAGTTTTAAATGATAAATTCCATCCCTCATAGCAAATTAATTTCAGATAGCTGATACCAAAAAATAGGACATTTCTACGTTTTTTAAAATAAAGCATAATTTTCAAGGTCCCTGAATTTCTTATTTTTTAACAAAATTAAATAGTTTTATAGTGATATATTTTAGGAGTTTTAAAATCAACTATTTTCAATATTATACATAAAATTTTACAAAATCATATCTTGGAAATATAAGAAAACTAATATAAAACAACCAAAATATTCCAGAGGCCTTGATTCCTAGATTTCTCTCCTCCTGTTTACATGGTACTTACTGTATTGCTCACAGCACATGTGTCCCAGCAAATCAATTCTAATTCTGTTTTCTTAAAGATTTTGACTTACCTTTGCAACTCTATCCATTTTGCTCAGTGTTTTGCACACCATATCATACAATTATGCATTTGGTCAACAGTAAATATTATTAAAAATCCAAATAATTTGAGAGCTGGAAAATATTGCATACATGAGCAAGCCCTAATTCATTCATCTTACAGATGATAAATCTGAGGTACAAGGATCACACATGTATTTAGTAATATACATTCATAAATGCAGTCAACAAACATTCAACAGGTGACTACAAGGTATGCACTGGAGTGTCACTGTGAAGAATATGACAAATATTATGATAGTGTCTACAAGTGGGAGGTAAAGAGAGACAGACAATGAGCAGGAAGAAAAATTAGATAATTACCAAGAAAACAAGATAAGGAAAATGGAAATACAGTGGATAGGGTGCTAGATGGTCTCTTAGACCTCAAGGAGGAGAAATGACAGACCATGTGAAGGAAAAGAAAGAGAACATTCTTGGCAGAGGGAACAAGTGTATTAAAGACCCAGAGGCCAAAAAAAAGAGCTTGATCTGTTCAAGGAAATCACAGAAGTCAAAGTAACTGAAGGAAGCAGCGTGGTCAAGGTGGAGAATCATCTAAACTAATATCTGGAATGTAGGCGAGGGGCAGACCATGAAAGCTCTTTTTAATGTTTTTATTTTAAGAGTAATCTAAAGATATTAGAGGATTTAGGCAGGAGGAGGAATCATCTGAATTACATTCTAAAAAGATTATTCTAGCTTAGCTGTTATGTTGAAATAAATGAAAGAGTGGCGTTAATGGAAATGAGGAAATCAGTTAAGAGGCTACTGCTGTAGTCCAGGTATATCATGATGACTTGGACCAGATTGGTACCTGTAGAACTTGCAAAAAAAAAAAAAATGATGCATTTAAAATATGTTTAAAAGATAAAGCCTATAAGATTTACTGATGGATTAAAAGGTATGAAAGAAATGAAGAGATAAAGAATAGATTCTAGTTCTCCTGAATTATGGAGATGGAGAAGATGGTAAAGGAATCAAGTGCATGGAAACATTCCTAACATGTAGAAGCCCGTGGCAGAGCCAAGTGTAGGAGACAGACAACCGGCAATTGAACATATGAATCTGTACTGACAGAAGGAAAGAGGCTCAGATCAAACTCTGGAGATACGTCACATTAGATAGAGACTGGGCAAAGAGGAGACCAGGACAGGAGACTAAGAAAAAGAAGCAAACGATGCAGAAGATAGTAAGAAAGTGTGGAACCTGTAGCCAGGAGAAGAGGGATTTATTTCAGTGGGTGGGAATGTTGATTTGATAACAGAAAGATCCATTTTAATATTTTACAGTAGATTGGAAAGACAGAAGCCAGATTACAGCAGGCTGAAGAATACATTCATGGTGAGCATATAGAGACCATACATGAAGACAAATCTTTTCAAGAAGTGCCATATTCAGAATGAGTAGAGAGTGGTGCTTTAATTGGAAAAGAACTCTGAATGAACAGAACTGGAGAAAAATACTTTACACACAGCTCAGTCTTGATTCTATTACACCACATTGTTTCAGGAATAATCTTCATGTTCTTGTTCTTGGAGAAATCAAGTCGCTTGTTATTCTCAGCTTCCCAGTGCGTAAATGGAGAAGTCATTTATTTCCTGAGTCTATGTTTGATGAAATATATGCTGGACCAAGGACTGGTATAGGTACACACAATGAAGAGGATAGCCCCTGTTCTCGAAAAGCTAAAGAGTAGTGAGAGAAATAAGCAAGTAAATAGATGATGTGAATATTACGCACATATCGTTAAGTACAAAATGTTACTGTAATCCATGAGAAGTGGCCACTAGACTTTGCTGGTCAGGATAACTTCCTAATGCTACCAGGTAGGAGCAAGCTAAAGCCTGAGAATTAGGAGACATTAACCAGGAAAAAGATGTGTGTGGAAGAGGGTAACATGGAGGGGAAGGTACATATTCAAAGTAGCAGGAAGATTCAAGGGTCTTCTTCCTGTAACATGGCCTGGAGGGAGCAGAGGGGTTGGCTGAATTCCCAGCCTATTAGTATGACTGAAGCACAAGTCAGGAAGTGAGGAGTGATGGAAAATGAGATTGCAGAAGGAAACTGTGCTTGTGTGAATGTATGTCTCTGTGTTGGGGGCCTTAAGGGAGCTGCAGTTGTGGGCTGGTCTGGTATGACAGAGAAAGGAAGGAAGAAGGGAGGCGGGCAATGTGGATCAAGGCAGAGATAGGGCCATTATTCAAGTCCTATTTGGATTTTACAGAAAAGACCCTTTAAAATAATGTTAGGCTAACATCAGACCCACCTTCCTTCATTAGATATTTTGAAATAACTTTGTAAAGGTAAAGCACTACATTAATGTCAATGATGGCGGAAGACATGGGGGAGAAATTGATGTTAAATGTTGAGATCGTAGAGTCCCTTAAACATTCTTTCCCACTGACTCAGCATTTGGAAAATGAAGTGATACTTGCAGGAAATGTAGTTTTACTAAAACACAGTTTTTTACTAAAACATAGTTAAGTTCTTGTCATTCTTTATTATTATACCATACTACATAGAAATGTATAGCACCAAAGGTATATTCTACACTTAGGAAACACTAACCTCTATATTTCTTCTGGAAAAAGCAAAACCACACAAAAAAATCAAATATCTTATGAATATTATATGCTATTAAGTTTTCTATTAATATCTAACATTCTCTTTCTTTTACAATTATTTCCTAATATATGACATTTCACTTCAACCAGACCAAAGTTTATTAAACAAACTAAGTAGAAATGAATGTATTAAAAATGAAGTACAATATATCCAAATAATAGAGACCTCCGTTTGTAGTGTGACATTTTACATTTATATATTTCCATTACTTTTAAACTAAAATCATAAAAAGAGTCTTAGTGATACATTTATCTACTTGGAAGAATCAGAGAAATAAAAATAAGACCACTGATCTATTCCCAACTTCATAGTTGGGAATTTCATGGGATATGAAAAATTTACCTAACCTAACAACTCAGCGATAGATTTTCATATCTCACAGTAAGGGTATCCAAAGGACGAAAACTCTACAAATCTAAAGATCTTGAATTTTTTTTTAAATATGAGAAATAGAATTTACGTGGTACTTAATTATCCTGTAACAGCTGATGTTGAAGCTTATTGGAATTCAAAAAAAAATTCTAGAAAAGTTTAGTAAAAGCTTTATTTTTCAAGATGAATTCCAAGTTTAGAGACAAATGTCAGAAAATTTTATATATGGCAGTTATAAAGTCTATGTTTCTCATTTCTTTTGTTGAAAGAAACATTTGTATGCTAATGAATTCTACTTCAATAGAATTCCATATTTTTAAAACATCTAGTTGTTTTACTAAAGCATAAGTCATTTTTCTGCATCAACCAATGTCTCCAGATCCACAAGATTTCAGGCGTTCTTTTCCAAAGGATAGATTAGAGGTTCTATCATGGACTGAAATAAAAACCCAATATATTTTATAAATAATCAATAATATCTTAGATTGATATTTACTATTTACAAGACTATTCTATGTCTATAATCTATATTCTTCCCAGTAATTCTATTCTATAACATTATTATTTGTTACAGACAAAGAAACTGACGGGAGAGTTTAACTAACTTGCTAATACCACACAGTGATAACCATTGCAGGTAGGGTTCCTTGATAAAATACAGGACACTTAACCAGGTAAATGTGAATTTCAGGTAAGTAATGTTATCTTTTTGTATAAATATGTTCCAAATATTCCATTGGATATAATTGGATTCGAAGTATTCACTGATTATCTGAAACTCAAATTTAACTTGGTATCCTGCATTTTTATTTGCTAAATCTGGAAACTCTAAGTAGAAAAGAAATTTTTATCTGTTCTGTCTTGCCTCAGAGGCTGTGCTCTCTCACATTACTCTGAACGTTACTCTGAACCATTACTCTCTGTATCTGATAGAAGCTTGATGTTAAAAAATAAAAAACTAGGCGCAGGAATACTTGAAATCAAATACTGGGCAAGGATAACTTGAAGACAAAAACTACAGCATAAAAGTTCTTTATTTGCACATTCATTATTATCATCGTTAACATGGTTGTCATTTCTGTTGTATATTAAGAGCTTCCTATGTGCCAAGCACTATGCTTATTGCTCTTCGTACGTTAATTCATTTAAATATTGGAGGTTTTATTTCCATTTAACAGTGAGGTTCAGAGATGATGCTCTTCCAGTGTCACACAGCTTCGGGGTGGTTTGAAGCGAAAGCAAATGCTCTCCTGATGAAACTTACATTGCAGTTTGTACCGCGTAACCCTAATAGCCAGCGGTTCTCAAATTTTATCATGCATCAGGATCCCCCAAAGAAGGGTATCATAATGACCCAAAGGTGGGCTAATGAAGGCGCAGATCGCTAAGCCCTGCCGCCAGAGTTTCTGACTCACTTGCTCTGGTGCGGGACTCCGGCGTCCATGTCTCTAACAAGTTCCCAGATGATTCTCAAGCTGTGGATCTGGAGATTATTTTTCCTTTGAGGACCATTCTGCTGTCTGTAATTCTATCTTAGGGTTTGTCTTAGTGCATTTGGGCTGCTACAACAGGACACCATGGATTAGGTGTCTGATAAACAACAGAAATTTATTTTTCCCAAGTCTGGAGGCTGGAAAGTCCAAGATCAAGGGTCCAGCAGATTTCGTGTCTGTGAGTGCCTACTTCCTGGTTAATTGATGACTGTTCTCTCATTGTGTCTTCACCTGACAGAATGGTGAGAGAGCCCTCTGGAGTCTCTTTTAAAAGGACATTCTCATGGAGGAACACATCCAGTCATAATAGGACTTTTTCTGTTAACACCACAAATGCAAATGAAATAACATTTAGAAAATTGGAATTGTAAGAAGCAGATAAATAATAACTCTGAGAAGACAACACAGAGCAGCAAGGTGAACTCTAAGAAGATTTGTGGTACCTACAGGTCATTTTGAGAATGTTTAAGTGGGACTCAGAAAAAGCACAACACCCAAGTTATGGGTACAGAGGGATCCAATGCAGGAACTGGGAAGAAATGAGTTTATTATCAATTTTATATGTTATCCATGTAAGCTGATTCTCTTTCTAGAAACTAATGTAAAAGAACTGAAGGACTGTTTCTTTCTTCACTTTGAATTTTTGGGGATGAAGTTTTCCTCTTCAATGTTACATAAAATATCTACATAATCCATCAGGTATTAATCATTGTTGCTACTATTAGACTAACCTTTCCCTCAGGCAATTTAGGATTGTGTAAAAATATTTAAAATTATATATCATAAACTTTGACACAGCAATTTCTCTTTTAAGAAGTTGATAAAAGAAAATTATTAAATTTTTGCAGATTTATAAAGATATTATTCTCAGTATTGCTTCTCATAGAGGCAACTGGGAACAAGCTGGCTGAGACTCTTCACCAAAGCATCTCATATAATCTTCCCACTGTTCCGCTTACCAGCTCCATTGGTCTCAGTTTCCTAAACTGGCCAATTTCTTCTTGATCCCAGAGTCCCACAGGCTTGCTCCTTCACATTTCTCCCATGTCACCTTAAAGGAGACTGCTATTTTTTTTTCATTTCATATTCTTATTATAATTAGAATTATGCATGTTATTGACTTACGTATAACTGCTTACCTCCAGCCCATGATCTCCTTGAGGGTATTAGTTTTCTGCCAGATCAGCAGGTCTCAAACAGTGTCTAGCACTAAATAAGCAATCATTATTTACTAAGTGAATTAGTGGACAAATCCCTTTTTAGATTCTGTCTCATAAAATTTATTTTTCCAAATTCTGTAAAAATCTCTAGAATCTTTACTACAAAAAAATGCCGCATACTGTCTGATGTCTGGTGACTCTGTTGTTATTTTTCAGGAGCTGTGTTATTGAGTTCTGATTTTTCTTAAAATGATTCAATCAACTGTCTGCTTTATAAGAGAATATAATACTTTCTTAGTAGATAAATCAAACTGGAACCTCTATTTGCCTGTTAAATTTCCCTTAACGTCACTAATCAAAGAGAAAACAGAAGTTATTTTCCAGGCACAAATCTTTTGAAAATTAAATGAAAAGAGGAGATGTTCATTTCTTTACATGCATTTTTGGATCAAAGCCTTAAGTATATGATTACTTGTAGGGACTATATTTTATTTCACTGTTTACTCAAAGTTGTTAGTTAGTTGAAAAATTAAAAATTAGCCCTGAATAAGGAAATAGATACATCCTTTAAACAAAAAATAATGTTCATGTGACTGTGCTAGAAAATACACTAACTTAAGGTACTTTTCAGAGAAACACTCAAATATCCCACAATAACTATTATAAGCATGGGTTGTTCTGGGCTGTTCAATAACTCTCCATATTTGGACAGATTGTTCTACGCTTAAAGTGCTATGCTCTTTTTTTTATGACATTCCATTCACTTTTTGTTGACACTACTGAACTTATAAAACTCTGAAGTTTATGCGTCCCGTGTAAGTTTAATTGACTGCCTTGCTCATGGTAAGTCCTTTTAAGTATCTTTGAAATTAGCCTGAAAATGGGAGAAAAAATACAGAGTTGAGATTTATTTCCATGTTTGTAGTTTCTGAGTGTAAACCTGTGACACGTGGTTGTATTTTATTTTATTAGCTGTATCAGTAGGGTTCAATCAGAGAAACAGAACCTGCAGGAGATACATATTTAAAGATGTATTATAAGGAATTGGCTTACATGTTTGTTGGGGCCAGGTAGGCATGTCCAAAAACCACAGGACAGGCTGTCAGGAAGAGCAAGCTGGAACTCTGGGCCACAAGCCCAAACTGCAATCCACAGGCTGAATTTCTTCATCTTCAGGGAAGCCTTCATTCCCTCAGTTCCTTAAATCCGGCCCACTCATTTATCCAGGATAATCTCCCTTGCTTAAAGTGAATTTATCATAAACTTTAATAACATCTATAAAATATTTCACAGAAACAACTAGTTTGGTATTTGGTTGAATTACTAAAACTGCAGTCTAGCCAAGTGGACACATAAACTAACCATCACACCATTATTCTTGAGAGAAGTAAAATAATTGTGCCTTGCATAATAGTAAATGGGAAAATTTTCAACTGTAAAAGTGGAGTTAGTTGGAAATCATATTCTCCAAATTCCCTTTCGGATCTGCATTATGAAAAGCAAGAATTATCTAAGCAGAGATACCGAGATTACTGTCCATGTTGCAGGGTTATGGGCTAGCAGGAAGATGGTAACAATTTCCAGGACTATTGGAATGAAACCTTCTTTCAAACATATTAACACTTCATAAAACTTCATTGGTAATAAATCAAAATCTTGAAAAATAGGAAAACAAAAAGTGTGGGGAATGGATTTTTCCAACCAGATCTTTATGAAAAATGTCTGATTTTGCTCTGAAGATTTTAATGACAAACATTCAATAGTCTGTGCACTTGTGAATATTTTCATGAGTGTAAATTTGACCAATTGGAAAACTTGCAGAAAGAGGAAGAGAATAAGATTGGAGGAGGGGGGAGGAGGAGGGGAAGAAGAAAAAGGCGAAGAGGAAACATTTTCTTGGAGTTAGTTTGAGTTAGATGTCTAGTGTTTCAAGCAGAATTAACTGGGCCAGATAACATGCAGACATTATCTACACAAAGGGAGAGCAGAAAGATGTACCTGGATAATTCAGCAAAATAGATAAAAGGAGATAAAATAAGGATCTGGCATTATCTGGAAAGTGATGAATTCTAATTTATGCTAGCTCTAATAAGTCAATGGTACATGATGAAATCTGTAGAGAAGCCACTTAGAAGTAAAAGATATTTTTTGCAAAAATGTGTAACTAAAAATCTAATAGAAGGGGAATGGGATAATAATAATAATAGTAATAAAGCAATAATAATATATATAATAAAATAATAATATTATTATAATAGTAACATTGATGGCTCAAAAGAAATCAAGAAAGGATGAAAAATAATTAGAGTAGCTGGGACAAATAGAAAATTAAAAATAAAATGGGAGATTTAAATCCAAATAAAGCAGTGATCACATTAAATGTAAATGAACCAAATATTTCTATTAAAACATAAATATTGTCAGACGAACTTCTAAAATTAAGATCCAATTTTTTGCTTCTTAAAATAAGCACACATATTAAGCATATTGACACAAAAAAGTTGAAAGTAAAGTAATCAGAATATATTTTCAATTTACAACCTTCTTGCTTCCTTCATCTAGCCCCTGAAAAATGGTCAGGAAGAAAAGAGAAGTGGAAAAAATTAATTAGTGTTATGTGTGTCAAGGATCCTACACATTCTACAGATACTGCAGAAATTAGATAGATAATAAGAGAAATATTTGAACAAATTTTGGCTAATGTATTCAAAAATTAGACAGAATAGGCATCAGAAGAAACAAGAATCTAAAATATACTATAATACCTTCATAAAATCAACTATTTTACTGAAACATATTCTACAAAGAACTCTCCCTGCTGAGATTCCTTCACTAGTAAGTCCCAGACACTTAAAGAATATATATCACTGATAATATTCAATTCAGATAAAATACACACCTACTCACTTCATAAAGCAAGATTAAATAAAATTTGACAAGAGAGTTACAAGAAAATTGCAGACCAATCTGTCTCATGGGCAGACACTAAAATCCTAAATGGAATATTAGAAAATGAAATTCAGTTATTACAGTTATCTATTCCTTTAGAAAAGCAACACCCTAAGTTGTAGTTGAAAGCAACAATCTATTATTGTCTCTCTCGGGTCTGTGGGTTGAATGGCTTCAGCTGGGGAGTGTTTTCTTGGGTTCTTCCCTGCAACTGTAGTCAAATGGCGGCTCTGCCTAGAACCACCTGAAGGTGTCTTCATTCTCGTGCCTAATGTCTGTGCTGCGAGATCAGGGACAACTGGAGCCTGGTTGGGCATGGCTCAGTCCTTTTTATAGGCTGTTTCCATGTCTTGGCTATTGTAAATAGTGCTGCTATGAACATTGGGGTGCAGATGTCTTTTTGAATTAGGGTTGCTTCTGGATATATGCCCAGGAGTGGGATTGCTGGATCATGTGGTAAGTCTATTCCTCGTCTTTTGTGGAGTCTCCATACTGTTTTGCACAGTGGCTGCACCAAACTGCATTCCCACCAGCAGTGTAGGAGGGTTCCCTTTTCTCCACAGCCTCTCCAGCATTTGTCATTTGTGGACTTTTGAATGATGGGGCATGGCTCAGTCTTTATGGGGCCCCTCCACATAACTAACCTGGCACTACTCAGGGTCTTGTAGTATCAGTCTATGACTTCTGACAAGTCAACAGACTTCCCCTAGAGCTAGTTATTCTTGAAGAAAATGTAAATTTTTATTTTTCCCTAGCCTATTTACACGTTATCTTTACCACCATATTCTACTAAGCCAGCCCAAATTCAAGGGAAAGGAACTACCCAAGGTAATAAATAATGGGAAGTGTTTTTTATTTATTGGGGCCATATCAGTGATTTTTAGAAAGGATGTCACATAAAAAACAATGATGTTTCTTCCAGGTGTGCAGTTTTGTGTTAGTTTTTAACATTCAAGATTCAATCAATGCAATTCATTGTATTAACAGAACAAAGAAGAAAATATATATGACACTCTGAGTATAAACAGAAAAAAGTATTTACAAAAGTCTACACTCATTTATAAAGAAAAAAAAACTCAGAAAAATACAATATACTGAATTGATAAATATTAAAAGCTTTCTTCCAAAATTTGGATGGGACAAGGATGCCCCATATCACCAGTTAGATTTAAGACTATACTAGAGTGCATAATCAGCTTAATAATCTAAGAAAAATAAATTACAGATTAGAATCAAATAAATTATTATACATAAATAGCATGTTTATGCATGGAGGAGATCCAAAAGCATCACAAATAAACCGTTAGATTGTTACGTGAATTTGGCAAGGTTTCTGGACTCAAGGCCAAAATTATACAAAAATTATTAAAAAATTAGTGATGCTTCTATACACTAGCATAAAATACAGAAACAAAAAAATTAACGAATACAATTATCAGTATCTTCAAAACATAAAAATTACCTAGGAATAATTATAATAACAATGTGCAGGTCCTTGATCTTGAAACTACAATAGAATTGAAAATTATTTTTTAAAAAAGTCAATGCTAAGATAATGATTTTGGAAGCAATATTGTAAATTTGTTAATTTTCTCCCCCCCAATATATATATAAATATATATATATATATATATATATATATATATATACTTCTTGAGCTGGATAGTGGTCACTTGAGGGTGTTTACTTTGTCAAAAATCATCACACTGTTTTCCTCAATTTGTTCACTACTTGTATGTATGTTTTACTTTAGTTAAAGCGGTTGCTTTTGAAAATTCAGAGAGGCAAGGTGAATGTAGATCAAAGATGACTTTGACATTTGGATATTGGGTGACAAGGGATAGGAAGAGGCTAACAATATTCATGAAAAAAGGAAGATCAGAAATGAATGGGGCTTAATTCAGGGTGATATTTATCAAATTCAGAGAGACTGAGAGAGAGAGAGAGAGACAGAGACGGGAAGGAGATGGGGTAGGAAAGGGGGAAAGAAGAGAAAAGGGGACAGGACAGGAGAGATATTATTCCCATATTTCAAATGAGACAAAAAATGAAGGGATATTAACCTTAGTCTCTCTAACCGAACATCTGCATTTCACTAAACCATTTATTGATTTCATGGTGCTGTTAGAGCACGTGGCATTTTTATTGATTGTAGTCTCATACAACACTTAGGGACTTTCCTGGTTCACTGTTACAGCTCACTGACATTTGCTAATACCATCTAGACAAATTACAGACTTGACGCTAACTATCCATGTTTTATATTTTAAGTTCTATAGAAACTGCATTTTGTATAATGCTTTTAATCCAAAATGACAAGAGAACTCGGTATATGTTACAGGAGATTCAATAATGCCAAACCCCCACCCCAAGCCAAAGATGTCCACGTCCAGATCCCTGAAACCCACCTGGGAATATGTGAGTTTACATGATAAAAGGTGCTCTGCAGGTATGATTAAATTTAGGATTCTGAGGTGGGGAGATAACCCGGATTATCTCGGTGATCCCAGTATAATCATAGTGTCCTTTTAAGAGTGAGGCAAGTCAGAATCAGAGACGGAGATCTGACAACAGAAGCAAAGACCAGAGTGATATGAGAAAGAGGCCAGGAGCCAAGCGACAGGGGTGGCCTCTAGAAGTTACAAAGGGCAGAGGGATGCATTCTACCCCTAGTGCAGAAGGAATGCAGCCCCACCATCCCATCCTAGACTTCTGACTTCCAGAAACGTAAGATAATAAATGTGTGTTGTTTTAAGCCCCTTAGTTTGTGATAATTTGTTACAGCATCAACTAGAGACTAACACGTGAGGTCACATGCTTCTCGTAATCTTTGACTTTCCAGAAATCACCAAGATTTGCGCTCTTAATGGCTTAGCGGTCTCAGCGTCATGAGTGGTCGCTTTTTGTCTGTTTTTGTTTTCATTGTTACACTAGGAGTCTACAAAACCGAAAACACTACAGCCTGGCAACAGAAAGGGCTGCTTTCCTTTGCAAGTGATGGAGTAATGCAAATATATCAGGAGGCGTGGTTATGGCAGGCAGTGCTGGCCGTATCCACACCATCACTGATTAAATAAGAATCTGTTTCCATGCTCACATCTCATCGTTACCACCGAGCTCAACCTCAGTCCTAATAGGTCTTCCTGAACTTATTTTTACTCCTTTCCAGTTAATTTTCTACCCTGGCAACAGTGCTGTTTAAAAAGTATGAACTTGATCATGCTTGGTCTTAATTTAAAAGCCACCTTTGCTAGTAGATAAAGACCTCTATTATTAACAAAGTCATAAACATGGCATTCATGGCTTCACAGGATGTGGTCCACGCCTTTTTCACCAGCCCAGTTCAAAAGGCATTTCTTTAGAGAATGTTTTTTTTTTTTTTTTTCCCACATATTCCCAGATGAGGCCAGTCTTCCCTTTTATCATCTTTCAGAACACCTTGAGCTTCCACACGGCTTAACAAATCATAATTAAGTAACTAATTGTTGAATCGGGTGCTTTAATTTTATCTTCCCTGCTATGACATAAGCTCTGTGAGTCCAGACCCTTTGTCCTGAATACTGCCCTCCTCTCACACTTGATGTCTTGCACAGGTAGGCATTCCATTTATTTTTCTTGAATGAATGAATGAAAAGTTTTGAGCTAGAAAATGCTAAATTCAGACCCTCCAGTTCTATTCATTTGTATTTTTTTAACCTTATTCATATCATGTATCTTTATGAGTCCCGCTCTTTATTATCTGTCAAAGGCTATCTGTCAAACTCAGCAGGTTTTGTGATCATTGAACATAATGTAGGTAAAGGACCTGGCACTTTGTTGGTACCTGGTAAGCATTTGTGTTTATTACACCAAATTTTCTTCATTGGTTGTCTTAGCTCACAGACATCCAAAACCCTGCTACTCAAAGTGCGGTCAGCCATCCCTGTAAGCTTGTTAGAAATGCAGGCTACGCAGGCTCACCCCAGACTCACTGAATCGGATCCTGATTTTGAACAAGATCCCTAAGTGATTTTCCCATTAAAGTTTGAGAACCGCTATTCTTAGATTTCACTTGCTTTGTAGAGTTTGGGGAGCTACCTAAAGATGTTTTATTTGTCATCTGATCTAATTTGATTAAACTGAAAGGAAGCTGAGAACGCTTTTATTATTAAAGCGTCTTACTTTGTCTTTGACCTGTCATTCTTTATTAAAAAGCACCGAGGCTTGGAATTGATCTGTTGTGCAATGGCCAAGTGACTTGCAGTCCCCATAGCTTGCACCCTGGTGGAGGAGCATCAGCTTTCTAAGAAATATCTGAACTTACCTTTCTTTGAAAGAAAAAGAAAGCTTTTACTGCAATGTACCTGTAAGAGTAATGTCAGGCAATGCAGTTCGAGCAAACTTCATCACCAGCCAAGCTCCTTGTGGGCCAAGTGCCCAGACCAATAGTGTAGGACACACAATTACTGCTTAACAAATTGTATCCAAGTTTCCCTGAGATGACATAACCCAGATTTCATTGCTGTGATAGAAACAGTGCTGTGGAAGAATGAGACTCAAGTGTCTGGAGATTAAGGGAGATCGCCAGAGACATTTAGTGGTGTGTAGCGATGTGGTGTGCTTTTCTTATGATCCAACTTAAGTGTCATGGAGTAATTCGTTTCCAGTTTGCATCTCACAAGTATTGGCCTGCATCTTGTCTAGCTTAGCATCCCCACAGAGCTGGGCCGAGAACTAGTCTCTTGGATGTTAATGGGAGCTCTGTGCTTGGATTAGCCCTACAGGATTTGTGCAGTAAAGCCAGAAGTTGGCCCTTTATTTATATTGATGTGCGTGTAGTCACAGGGGGAAATAACTGTTACTCAGAAGAATGGCTCTTACAAGAGCCGAGATATTTGCAGTTTTAAGTCTGCTTTAGTGGTTTTCATTTATTTATTTATTTTTCATTGCTAGTCATTTGCTCAGACTAGCAATATACTCTTAGAACTCAAATGACTGCCTTAATTGAAACTGCATTGAACAAACAGCCAGGAGACTTGCATTCTAGTCCAGCCCTGCTACTTACTAGCAGCGTAACCTTGGGGGAAACCGCCTTATCTGCCTGAGCTTTAAGGAAACTCGGTTAGGTAATCTCTAAAGTCCTTTCCAGAGGACATTTATGTGATTCAAGACATTAATTAAAAAGGAATCTCTTTAAAAAGGACAAAAAGTATCATGAGAAGTTTTCTTATTAAAATCCAAAGGCAGTATTTAGGGAGCCCATAAATTATCTGTAGTTACGTATAAAATTTTCTGTGTTTGCTTACAGACATTTATGAAGAGAGTTCATGGCTTTCGTCAGATTCTTTAATGGTTCTGTGACCCCCAAATTGGAAAAAGAATATGACAGGTCTGCAAATTAAGAGTTAAGAGTGCCTATTTGAAAGGAAGCTTAACGTGGTCACCGAAGATAAAAATGTGTATTTCTTAAATGAAATTTAATAATGATTGACTTATGGTAACACCACAAACATACATACTACACACACACACACCCCGGGATAATTTATCCCGTGTCTGCGTAATCCTATGAATTGCTTTTTATTCAAGCTAATTATAAGTCGATTCAAACAGTGTTCAAAACACTACTTCAGCAGGTATGGAAAATTAGAATAATATCTGAAAAAACAATCCGTTTCTAACAAGAGAACCCCATGTACATCTTAAATGCTAATGCTGCTATTCTGGAAAAAAAAATATTTTAAAGCTGTAATTTTCTGTAAGAAGGATCTTGACATCTGCTTTGGATTTATTTCCTTCGTGTTCTTCCAAAATTGAATTACATCGAACGCCGTACATAATCTTGAAGAAAATGTGATTTGCTGCACGCAGCAAGGTCTCTTTTTTTCACCCCATCATCTGAGAGAGAATGTCTGACTGCAAACACACCTATGCAAGTTAATTTGCTTTTCGTATGCCTTCTGAGCTACTATTATTTGAGATCAGATTCATCTCTACGAATAATTTTGGGCCACATAATTATTTGGAAGGTTTTAGGCATATTTCACATAAAATTTTTGTAGATAAAGTGACCCTGGCATTGTGTTAAAAATCCTACCTTTCTAGGCTAATCGTTTTAATTCGTAATTTACTTGAGTGCTAAGTAGAGAGATTTTGTGTTTTCAATAAACATTGCCTTGTGGTTTTATTTTTGAAACTATATCTTTAAATCAAGATGGACAAGATGGATACTTCATTGCTTCATTGCTACACTTCATTTTAGGGCAGAAACTCAGAGTCATAGTCCTGACAAGACTTAGGAATCTTCCAGAAAAATCCTGATTTTCTTCTTAGTAGCAATTTAATCATATTCAGATTTGCTTCATAAAATAAAACAGTAGTTTCCTCATATCTGTGTCCTACTCTTCTTTATTTCCTCCTGCCCCAGTTTCCTGACCAGTTTTACTACATAGGAACCAGGCTTCCAATGTCTGGAAAGCCATGAGCAGGACTATTCTCACTGGTAAGGAATGGGGACTCCAGAAACAGATGTTTGGGATCCAGGAAACGCACACTCCTTTTCAAGGACACATTTCATTTTTCAGGGGTGTTTCAATAAGCCCACACAGCCTCCGAAGAACAGAAATAAAACCCTGTCATTATCTGCTGATACACAGTGAAGAGCATCGTATCCCACGCTTTCACTCAGTATCTCTGCTGAATGAGGTTCAAAGCCTGCAGGTTTCTCTGGGGACAAATAAGACACTTGGAGTCTTTTCTTAGCCGGTTCAATTTAGAATTTAGACTTTGCTGATAATTTTTCTTTGGCTGATAATGAAAATTGCTGGCACATTCTCCAGTCTGGATAGTCTTATGCTATAAATAAATAAAGTCTTATGCTAGTTTGGTCAGAAAGAAAATAATATTAGGGCCTGCAGCAGATAATTGAAATGCCTACTGGAAGAGAGAGATCTATGTTGCTGTAAGAAATGGAGCAATTAGAGGTACATCAGGGCGGCGTTGGGTTGGTAATACGCCCAGTTTAAAGCACATATGTTATACATCTGTGTATGAATTATATGAAAAGCATCTCTCCATCCTCTCTCAAGGACAATCCTTTTAAATACTTAATTAACTTTTTGATCTCAGATTTTGATACCTATTTGATCAATTGATGGGTTATAACACTTTAATAAGAACTAATCAAGAATAGAAAAGAACCAGCAATGTCCTCTAATCATTGAGTCATAGTTTTAAGTTTTGTGTTTTTTGTTTGCTTGTTTGTTCTTGGGAAAGGGGGCAGGGAGGAAGGCTGGGGGGAAGAAAGCATCATACCGGTAATGAGAACAAAGCTGCACAAGTGCGGTGAGAGACAAAGTCAAGGAGTTCCTTCTGGGCGACTCCTCTCTTTTGTAGCTACTTCCCGCTCTCTCTGCTTGACTGAATTCTACTCAACTTTCACATTCGAGAATAAATGCCGCTTTCAGAGAAGCCTTTGCTCACATCACATAGTCCCATCATAGACTTCACTTCTCTGTTATAGCAGTAAACACTGGTATTTATACCATTATTCATATGTTCTGTATCTCTTTTCTTTCTTTAGATCAAAAGTTTCATAAGAGCAGGAACCTATCCTTTTTTGTCCTCTATCACATCTGAGTGCCTCATACTTTATCAGGCAAATAGTAACAATAAGAAATGTTAACATGTCACATACTGCGTGTTGGACACTGTTCATTTATTAACCCCCTAAATCTCCTTGAGGCAAGCATCATGACATTTCTTATTTCACAGATGAAGAAATGGAAGTGAAGAGAACTTGAGTGACTTCTACAAGCTTGCGCAGCCGCTAAGAGATTTAAACCTAGGCATTCTAGCTTCAGAATTTGCGCTCTTAAACATTTTGTTATTCTGCTCTTATAGTAACTCTTTACTCAATAAATAAATGAACAGACAAATGAACTAGACGGACCTGTATCAGAGGGACTGTCTTGCTTTAGTCGTCATGAATGGCCTTTTGAAGAAGTGAGAGATGAAATGAGCCCTGAAGGTATGTGGAGAAGTGAAATTTAGCCCAAGAGCTATGATGTAGGTGTTGGACAAGGAGGATGGAGGTGCAGGAGGGTGGTGGGGAAGAAAAACTCAGCACAGGGTTTGAGGTACCCATGTCGCACTCATGATCATAACAATTGAGTGAGTATGTTTCTCTTGAGCTGAAAATATAAATCTAGGCTGGGAATGTAACTTTGGGACAGTGTAAGTAGCAACTGAAGCCACGACAGCGCCAGCCAAAAGCAAAGGGCGACTAGAGCGGACAGCCCGGGCCTTATCCAAATGAACCGCGACAAATTTGTGAAGATCTCTTGACCTCAGTTTCCTCTGTGGTAAAATGTCAATACATAAAATGCAGTCTACGGTGTAGATGTTAGGCTGTCATGAAGCAACTGTGAGAACCCTGGGCACATGGAGTGTATCCATTAATGGTTAGTTTCTTTCCTTTCCTTCTATATTGTGATTTTTCAAGTAATTTCAGAAATTAACAATAATGTTTAAGAGGACGTTTTAAAGTCTAGATAGAAATTAAAGATTAGCTAAGTCTAAATAACTGTTTACGCATCTATTACATTTTTAATTTAACTGACTATATATTTTTATTTCAAAAATCCTACTTGTTTGTTCTTTCAAATTGACTCTTATTTCATTCTTTGTTTTTTCTTACGGTTCTTTTGTTTTCCTTTAAACATTATCAACAAATTTGCCGTTGACTCTCCATCGAAGAGCCAATGCTAACTCCCAAGGACAGGAGTTGGAAAAGAAATGATTCTGTTCCCTAATTAAAGGCAGATTCCTATTCAAACCCAAAAAAGTAAGATATTAAATTTTAAAAATAAAAAAGGGATTATAAACTCATTTGGGCTCCCTCTCAGATTTTTTTTTGTTGACTCGCTTTGTTTTTTGTTTATTTTCAAACTTAAAATGTGTGCACTTTCCTGATCTGGCAGTGAGAACGGTGTCAGAATCCATATATTTTGGGATTCAAGAGCAAACCTTGGTACAGTAACGGGAAGGAAAGCGTCCTACCTGGTTATGAGGGCTAGGGCTCAGAGATACTGGGATGGGCTCTAGACGAGGTTTTTCTCAGATAAAGAAGAAAAGGACAGATGTTTTTGACCACGTTCTTTAAGATAAAAGTATCTTCAAATCAGCTATAAAATTGGACTTAAAATGAACCCTAGATAATTGCAAAGATGCGATTATCTCAAATCCAGCACCTGGGTATTTAACGTGGCTTATCCTCTGAAAAGAATTCAATGAGTTTCTTGATCAGATCAATGTATTACATTCTCTCCCCACATGATTCAAAGGGGAAAAGACAGCACAGTTAACTGTGTTATTAAGTTTTATGCACACACGCATGCACCGCCCCTCCAGGACTCCTAACTCAGTCTAAGGATTTGCTTTATGCTGGCTCAAACCCAAGAGCTGAATTAGTAGCTAAAATGAAATGATCACAGACACAGTGATTGTAACTCATACGCTCTGGTTTAGGGAAAATTTTCATCATTCGGAAGTACCTGACCATGACGGAAAATGACTGCCTAATTTTTCTTTAAAAAAAATCTCTCTTTGCTTCATTGGACACATACATATAGCTTTATCCTTCTAGGCCCATTTTGGAGTAGTTCTGAACAGTCACACAGAAATTCACACCAAGTTGGAAACTGTCAAGCACGTTTAATTTCATGTTTGACAATTGAGAGACAGACTCCTTCATTCAGTTTCTTCATTTCATTTCTTTAGCTGTGAAGACTTTTGCTCAGATTGATGTGCAGATGTCCACTAAACAGACCAGCTTCAATACTTTGTGATAAAGGTGCGTTTTGGGTTCTAAATTCTGTTCCCTTTGACTCACCAGATGATGTCTTGTCCTGTCTGTTTCACAGCCCATCAGAACACTCCTCAGCTACTCCAGCCTTAGGAGAAGCCAGGGATCCACACAACGTGGCTTAAAGGATTCTGACTTGGTCCTGTTACCCACTCTTTCCCCCAAGTCCTCTTGTCTACTAGATTGTCCAAGAGATGAACACTCTTCTGTCCCAAGCAGCTCACAATCGTACAAAGTAAGACAACTAACACAGAGTATGTTATACTTTTGTCCTATGTATTTGTATGTAGATACATCTAACTGTCATAGAGCAGAGCTATGTTAGTGACATAAAATAGTGCTTTGATGTCACAGAGGATAAATTGTTTGACTTCCCTGAGGATGTGGGATGTCTGGATATTGCGAACATACACGATATTTGAGCTGAGCCTTGAGAAATGAGAGAAGGGTGAGGAAGGATAATTTAAAAAAGCTGTCCGAGTAGAATTCATGAGACAATCAAAGGCACACACTGGGGGATGGAGGAGCAAGTAGTCTGATGTGTTCAGACTTTAAAATACAGAACATAGAGTGAGGGGAGGACCAGCAAGAAATTATGATGCTGGGAAGTGAGGCAGAGGCCAGGCTGGAGCAACTGAAAGAAACGTTAAGGAGTTTGAGGAAGCCTCAGGATGTTTTCAGAAGCAATGAAAGAAGGGTTCACTTGTTCAAGCATATGTTACGGAAGATTAGAGCTGGTGGCAAAAGTCAAATTGCAAATGTTTAAGTGACATGTTCTCAAACTTAAGGCATCTAAGAGTTGCTTGGTAGAGATATGAAAGCAAGGTTGTTAGATCTCCAATCACCCTGCGTAGAGAGGGGTCCAGGGAGCTGCAGTTTCAGCTAATGCCCCAGAATATACAGTTGGAGGCAGTTTATAGACTCTACCTTGAGAAACAGTGGATTAAGATATTGCGTAGAAAGTAAATGGAAGCAGTGAGAGTCAAAAAAATTTTTTTTCAAGAAGTTGGCGTTGCAGAAAAGAACAGAAAATAGTTGAGAATATGATCTCTGGATTCATACTTTATAGATTTGCATCCTCGTGCCACTCATTTCTGCAGGATCTTGGGCAAAGCATTCTGCACTGCATTCTCCCCACATGCAAAATGGGAGCAATCATAGCCCCTAGCTCATAGGATTTTATGGTGCTTATATGATGATTAGAAGTAAAATGATTTGGCCAATTTCTGAAAGAGTGTAAATGCTCAGTACATTTTAGGAATTATTACTGCTGACATCTGTATTTGAGGAAGCAACAGGATAAAAACACACTGTTTTCAAATATTCAAAATCTCTGTGGGTAGGATAAGGGAGAGCTGCTCAATGCGAAAAATAAAAATCCATACTTGAAGCTGGATCTCAGAGTTGGAGAAATAAATAGAATACAAGACACAAGTGGTACCTCTTGCTGAGAAAGAGTGGTGGATGCTTTTTAGAAGCAGAAGAAAAAGGAGAAAGAATTAGAATTTAAAATATATCCCTATTCCTAGGAAACCCTCCTACACTGCTGGTGGGAATGCAGTTTGGTGCAGCCACTGTGGAAAACAGTATGGAGATTTCTCAAAAGACTAGGAACAGACTTACCATATGACCCAGTAATCCCACTCCTGGTTCCAGAAGGAACCCTACTTCAAAGACACCTGCACCCCACTGTTCATAGCAGCACTATTTACAATAGCCAAGACATGGAAACAGCCTAAATGTCCATCAACCAATGACTGGATAAAGAAGATGTGGTATATTTATATGATGGAATACTATTCAGCAATAAAAACTGACAACATAATGCCATTTGCAGCAGCATGGATGTTCCTGGAGAATGTCATTCTAAGTGAAGTAAGCCAGAAAGAGAAAGAAAAATACTTTATGAGATCGCTCATATGTGGAATCTAAAAAAAAGAAAGAAAAAGAAAGAAAGAAAAGAAAAAGACAAATGAGCATGGATGCAAGGCAGAGACAGACTCATAGGCATGGAGTACAGGCTTGTGGTTGCCAAGGGGGAGTCGGGTGGGAAGGGACAAACTGGGAGTTTGAAATTTGTAGATACTGACAGGCATATGCAGAATAGATAAACAAGAATATACTGTGTAGCACAGGGAAATATATACAAGATCTTGTGGTAGCTCACAGCAAAAAAAAAAAAATGTGCCAATGAATATATGTATGTTCATGTATAATTGAAAAATTGTGCTCTACACTGGGAATTGACACAACATTGTAAACTGACTATAACTCAATAAAACAAAATTTAAAAAAATTAAAAAATAAAATATAACCCTATTTCCAAACCTCTGTGTACTGAGGCCCTGGAAGCAAATGAGAAAGTTTTCAATGAATTACCCTCAGCTTTCTTTGTGATAATAAGAAGAGAATAATTTTTCCCTGTGCGTGTTCCAAGTTTGTCCTCTTCTATTACCATTAGCCCCTCAATTTCAGTAAATACTTTCTTTTATTTCCCTGAGAAGATCAAGTCTTATCTGAATTCTATGTGCCCTGTCCCAGCTTTGGTGCGTTTTATTACACCATATTGCTATATGCTTTCATGGATTCTCTCTACCCTGACTTCTGTCATGATAGTCCGCGTCTCTCTTCTCAGCTAAATCCAATCTCTTTTTCTTGGCCTTGCCCTTCTCCCTTTCCGTCTCCCATGAAACACCTTGCTCCATCAATTTCTCCTCCTCTTGCATCTTTAACTTCTCTCTCCATTTTATCTTTCTCTTCTCATAAATTTGCTTACCTCCCTACAAACATTTTAACTCAAAAACAATGTCTTTTTATCAACGATCTCTGCAAGTTTCTATTATTTTCCGTCCTTTTGACCACAAATATATTTACGATCGTTCTACTTCTGACTCTAAGCAGTGCTTTCTGAATCGTTCGATTCCAATGCAGTCATTGACTATTCTCTCTTCCTCATCTCTCTATATAATTTCACATTCTTGGCCCTGTTTGTCACATCGGAGCTTTCTCATCCTTTGAATTCTGTGTTCTTCTACCTGTCCCTTCACTTTATTTCTTTTTCCACGTTGTAGGTTTAAGATTTGAACATAAGCACTATCTAAAAATTTTGCTTTTGCTTTTAATGCCACTCTTGTTCATTGTAATCCCACCAGTTTGTGTGGCTACCAGTATTATCTTCATTTCAAGGGACTTTCGAATCTCAAATTTCTATTGGTTTTCTCCACTCATCCTATAAAACCCCCAACATCACCCTAAATTTCATTTTCCATTCCCACATCCTGACTGAGGTTTTCTATCTTCTGCTTTTGTACAACTGTTGTCATCATTCTCCAAGTTAATTGGATTTAAAATTTGGATGTAATTTTGCCCCCTTCCAATACTTCCGTAACTATCTCTAAATGTTTCCAATGCCTTCAAATCTTATCTTTGTAAAATCTTTCATATCTTTTCTCTCCCTTTAACTATCATGGTGCCCACTGTATTTCATACTTAGTTGAGGAAGTTGTGTATTGCACAGTTTTAAGGTTTCCATTCACATAGAATATGATGTGAATAGTGGTCCCTAGTGTTTTGTACTGCGAAATCTGCAGAAATGTGTGCACAGCTTCCCTGTAAACCTGAATATCTGAATCATTGATGTAGACTCAGAACCAGTCTTCTGTCTTGTGGTTTTCTATTTGAACTAAACCACACTACAAATTATCTTCCCTGAAGTTTTAGTTCCAGTCATAGCATTCTCTCACTTGAAATTCTCCTCTGGCTTTGTCCTGTCACACTGAAGGAAGCATCAACTCTTTAATGTTGTAAGAAAGGTCTTTGTCAAACTGCCCCCAACATCTGTTTGAGCCACAAAAATGTATCTTGTGATCTTTTAAAACACAACTATCTTTTGAACACTGCCAAGAGTTTGTTAAAATCTGTTTTCTATTTTAGCTACAAATTGGTTGCTATTTCAAACACAAATTGGAACTAATTTAAGCACAAAAGAACTATCTTAGGTATCTAAGGAAGTGTAACGATAACATGACACAAAACAAAAACAAATAAAAAATGAAACAAATCTCATAGAGTTTGGGAGCCAGACTCAGTACCAGGAATTCATTATGCTTCTCTTGTTAATTAAAAACAAAAAACAAAAAAACTATTCATGTTAAAAAAAAACAAAACAAAAAATTGTCCATGACCCTTGTTAAATACGGTAAGGCAGGTTTTATTCAAGGGGATGACGACAGTGGAGTTTTGTAGTAAGGGACAGCGTTCAGGCTTGTCTCTGAATATAAGGACAAGTGGCTGTTTCCTTACAGCAAAGGAGCAGGGTGGAGGGCAGTGGATGGAAACTATTAGGAGGAAATTTCACAGCTTGGGGAGCTCTTGTTAGACTGATTGAATAGATGTCCTGCTGAATGAAGGCCAGGGTGATAAGCTATTCAGCATGATAGATGAGGAATTTGATCAAGGTTGGAGGACTTTTGTCAGAATTCTTACTAAAATTGAACTAACCTGGCCGACACAGGCCAGGGTCAAGGCCTTGAGGGTTTAGAGGAGCTTGACTACAGTTAAGTCAAGCAGAGAGTCTTTATTACACTTCAGACTGTTAACTCTGGACTTGGCCACCAACAGCTCCCAGGGTCTGTGCTTCTCACTTAAAAATCCCACCATCTGAGAAGGAAGAATCTGGTCGGCCTACCTCAACTCAGTCTCCACCTCAGGTGTGGTCAGTGGGACCACGTACCGAAGTGCAAAGACGGATGCCCCATGGGCATTGGGGCGGTTTCCACAGAAGCAATAATTCAAGCTTTTGTTAATACTAATCTTTCTACATGGAACGCCTCCTTCCTCTTAGCTTAGGGCCACATCACAGTCATTTCTTTCATTGAAACTTTCCTTGATCCCCTTAAGAGACTGTGACCCTCTTTCCTCTAAATCCCCTGGAATAGGAACATATTTTGTCAAAGGCTGTATTTACTTATTTTTATATACCAGACCTGCATCAACAGTGCGTAACCCCAATAACTCACTGGCTCTTCCAGGGAACACTTTGTTGCCTTCCTTGCCTTCCTTTTCTTCCTTTCACATCACAGACACAGCAACACCTGCCTTAGAGCCAGTTCTCAGCAAATGATTATTAGAATGAAATGCACTGAAAGTATGAGTCCCTTCAGATCACAGAAGACGAAATCCACCTTGACCTTGAGGATCGTTGTCTCCTACTCAGTACTTCCATTCTTTTTCCTTTCCCTGTCTCCCACCCTGAACATTTTTTTTTTAAAATAAATTACTGTGATGCCGAATTAGAAGATATTCTAGAGATAAAACAACTCCATCAGGCATTCTTTACCTTATCAGTCTGGATTTTCTCCTTAAGTTTATCCGCCTACATTTTCAATCCAATGTAATTCTAAGGGTGAACTCCATATATGTCATTGGCGTCTAGAGCCTGAGGTGTAACATTTTGAGTTAAAACCAGCTACTCATTGACACCGCTTGATATCTATTATCCAAGATCATGATTTGTATTCCTGTGGACGGGGCTGATCATTTTCAGAACCCCGAGGTGCAATATTTCCACCTGTTGTCTCTGTATTATTGGCAGGTTTACATGTTTGACTACATGCGGTTCACATTTTGAAGAGATTTAAGTTAACTATACCTACTAAAGGCTTATTATAAAATGCCCAGTTGCCTTGTCCACTGAAAGAATTCCCACTAGGTTTGCTAAGTTCAATTTAGGTGACAAGGAAAGAGAAAAAAAAAAAAAAAAAGAAATGAATAGTGAGACCTGAATGAGATTATAAAACAAACGTAGTGTTGCGACTCGGTAAAATTTGCCACAGAGTTGTCCAGGCATAGCTAATAAAATGTGTTACTGACATTGAGCCGCACAGTAATTGCATTAAAAGAACAAGCATTTCATGTTTTCTGTTATAAATAATATGATTCTTCTACGATCATTGCTATGTGTTAGTACTTATGTGTTGTTAAAACCCACAAGAAAACTCTGAGTGTAAAATACTCTGGTAGGTATTTCGCTCTCTATACCCAGCAAATGTTTTCATTAAGTGTTTTGACATCAAATGGATGCCATCTGTAAAACTTGCGGAAACGTAGAGTTACTATGGAAACAGATGATGGAGGCGACCTCAAGGGAGAAGCCATAAATGCAAGCTGTGAGATTTTCTTCCTTAGTTCTCTCTTGTTCTACTCAGCTTCATATGTTAAGTCTGTCATTAATGTTTGAAAGTAAAATTTCCAAAGTGCTTTGCGGGGCTTATTTTTCTATCACTACCCCAGCAATTTAAAATTGAGTAAACACCATCAGGCCCCATTCACTTATGCAAGGATTCAGGATTCTAATTGCCGTTCCCTGAGTGTTATGTATTGTTTGCACAAAATAGCGTTGCTTTACCTTCAGATAATCAGTTCAAAGACAGCTGCAATGGGCCTTTCTCCTGCTATTTACTGTCAGGTGCATTTCACAGCTTTTCCTGCCTCCCTTTTGTGAGCGCTAATTATCTCAGTCTTCTGAGCTTCATGTTTATGTGGAAGCATCCGTGCTCCATAAGGCTATGATGCAGGAAGGCCCCCTGGATTTCTTCTGTGATGGTTGTACCCCTGGTCTCCTCCTGTATCATCACCTTGTCCCTTCCAATATTACAATCAAAGGAAGTAGGCTACTTTCCATGTACGTTTTAGTCATGTGAGTGGGTCAACAGGCAAACACCAGAAATGCAGTGGCTTAACAAAACAGGGATTCACTTCTCACCCACGTAAAGTCCAAAGTGGAAGATCTTGACTGAGGGAGGGTCCTCTCCACACAGTGATGCAGAAATCCAAGTTCTTTTGATTTTGCAACTCTGTCAGCTTCAACACGTGACTTCCAAGTTTGCTTCAGTTTTCTCTCGAAGGGAAAGATCACGAAGGGGCACACGCAAAAGGTTTGCACAGGCCAAAGCGACAAGTCATGCACATCAACTCTGCTTGCATTCCATGGTTTAAAATTCAATCACATGACCCCTTAGTCATGTGCGGGAGGGTGCTAAATGTAATCTAGCTACAAATGCCAAAATAAGAGAAAGCAGTTTTGATAAATAGCTAGTTTATCTAGAGAACTGGCTGTCTCTACTAAGTGAAAATTGCACTAAAACATTTTTCTTAAACACTTTCAATTGAAATATAGCTGGCATACAGTGTGTTAGTTTCAGATGTACGACATAGTGATTTGACATCTGCATACATCATGAAATGATCACTATGATAGGTCTAGTAACCAGCTGTATACATTCAGAGTTATTACAATATTACTGACCATAATTGTCATGCTGTATATTGCATCCTCAATACTTATTTATTATGTAACAGGAAGTTTGTTCCTCTTAATCCCTTTTAACTATTTTGCCTACCTCCACCCCCCTTCCTTCTAGCAGCCATCCATCTATTTGCTGTATCTGTAAGTCTGCTTTCGTTTTGTTTTGTTTTGTTCTAAAGATTCCTTATATAAATGAGATCATATGGTATTTGTCTTTCTCTGTCTAACTTATTTCTTTACAATAATAACCTCTAGACCCATCCATGTTGTTGAAAATGATAAGATTTCCTTTTTTAAGGCTGAGTAACATTCCACTGCAAATATATTCAGACTTAGGTAGCTTCTATACCTTGCCTCCTGTAAATAATGTTGCAAAGAACATCGGTGTGCATGTATCTTTTCAAATTAGTGTTTCTGTTGGCTTCAGGTAAATAAGCAGAATAACAGAAGTAAAATTGCTGGATCATATGGCAGTTCTCACCGACTTCATCTGTTCGTTCTCTTGTGCACTTATTAGTTGTGTTACTAGTGTTTTGAAGTCTTTACCAGGTAAATGATTTATTTCTGTAAATTTTTTTTCAGTGGGATTTTCTTGTTCTTTTGTTTGAAATATATTTCTCTGTCTTCTCATTAAAAAAAACAAACAAACAAACTTTATCTGTCTTTATCTGTCTCAGCTGAAGATGGTTCCATTCTCCAAGTGTGCCCTCCCCCCAGCAATGGCACCTCTGCCTTGGCTCAGAGTGGCGCTGGAGCAGGTGGGGCGGGGGTGGGTGCCTGGTGCGGCTTGGGGTACCTGGCAAGTCAGCCAGAGCCCCAGGAAGTTTCCAATCTGCTGCCTCTCTACCAGCAAAAGCCACCCTCACACAGTTCGGATGCATCGTCGAGTAAGAGCTGGCTCTGCCCCCTTCCAAGCGCATACACACCCCTGGAAGTGGCACTTCCACCCCAGCGGAGAGTGACCCTGGAGCCAGAGGAGCCAGAGCTGGTGCCTGGCAAGCCAGTCAGAACCAAGACAGCTTCTAAGCCATCCCTGCCACATGCGTGGTGACAGCAGCTACACTCTTCCTGCTCAGAAGAAGGGCCCCGTCTGGGCTGGCTCTTCTCCTCCCCAAGGGCATGCACTCTCCTTGGCAATACACCTCTGCCCAGTGGAGAGCAGTGCTGGACAATCTGGGATTGCCACAACCAGTTGATCAGAGCCCCGGGCAGGTTTTAATCTGCTGTCCCTCTGTGTGTCTGCTAATAGTAGCTCTTCAGAGGAATGGTCAGGTCCACACCAACTCAGCTCCAAGTGTGCACACTCTCCTTGGCAACAGTAGCCTTCATCCCATGGAGAGTATGTTAGAGCAAGGATGCTGGAGCAGGTACCCAGTGAGACTGAGGTGCACACTGAGGTGGTTGCAGGAAACTGGCCAAAGGTCCAGGATGTTTTTAATCTGCTTCCTCTGCTTTGTTCCTGGGAGTAAGCAAGTGTGTGCCTGTGTTCTGGACGAGTAAAGTCTCAGTTTCTCACAGCCCTTTGGTAAATCCCACTTGTCTTCAGATGTGCTAAGGGGACTTGTCTTCCTGGTATAAGACCCCAGGGCTTGGGAGCCCCATGTGTGGCTCTGTCCTCTCCTCTTCTGCGTCCCCTGCTAGGGGTGCAAGTCTTGACCTGACTATTTCTCCTGCCTTCCTACCTGCTTCCATGTAGATTATTTCTTTACCTCCTTGGTTGTAGAAAAGCTTTTCTGCTGGTCTCTAGGCTGTTTTCAGGGAGAGTTGCCCCAAGTATAGATGTATTTGTGAAGTGTTTGTGGAGGGGACATGAGCTCAGTGTCCTAATCTGCTACCTTGGTCTCACCTCTCTCTAGATAGCCGTTATATTTAAAGCAAACTATTACGACCATATTTCAATCAATATACCCTAGCCAAGTGAAGTAATAATCATTTGGCATATGGCTGTTTAAGCACTTGTAAAGCAGATTTTCTCAAATGCTTTCCAAGAACTTTAATTATGTGCCTTGATTTATTTCTTTTGCCTTCCTGGTGAGTAGTGTTTGATTAATGCCATGAATTCATGTTTTTATTTATTTATCCATTCATTCTCTCATTCACTAAACCAAAATTACTAATTGCATTACTACTATGTCAGCTCCCTGGGCGTGTGGCGGGAGTGGAATTCAGTCAAATGTGCTTTTATTTTTTCACTCCCAAAGTTTACAATCTAGTGGGGAAAAAAAATTAACAAGTACAAACAAATGGCACTTAGCAAAGTTCTTCACAAATCTAGTGGAAACATCCATCTAGTGCCATAGATTTCCATACATTGTCTCAGGCAATTCAACAAGACATCATGACCCTTTTCACAGTTTCTTTCTTTAAGAAATGAAAACAGATGGCACAGCAATTCGGAGTTCCGAGTGGTGTTTCCTCGATTTCCCATTTTCAAGACAAAGCAGTTCTTCCATGTAGCGCAAAGCCCTACGCAGTCCCATACTGCTAATATTTAGCAGAGAAGAGGCTTCATCCTCTAAAGCCATCGTTATGCCTCAAAGCAAGTATCTGCCCCTGGTTTTTGTTTTTCTTTTTGTTTTTTTGAAAGAAAGTTATTGAAAATCACTGTGCATCAAGGCAGCATGTCCAGTCCTTCAAATGAGCCTCCTATGGCCTCACAGATACAACTTAGCATATTGGCTTTTGAAGCTTTTGCAGTTTATAGGACACTGAATCCATTCTCCAGATACGGGGTTGTGTGCTTGAGATCTGCTTCCCCCTGCACGTGTATTTAATGCTGTAAGTATTTTCTTTTATTGCATCTTCTGATATTTTATAAGAAGGAATCATATACATATATACAAACAAATCTATATGGATTCTCTTTAAGCCAGGGATAGCTCAATATTCTAGACATTAATGTACATTTAAATATTTAGCAGACGGGACTTTGTAATATTTGGAATAATCAGTATACTTTATAATGATTCTGGGGATTACCAGCTCTAAACCACTTCAAAACAGACCTCACACTAGATTAATTTACTATCTGAGGACAGATGAATTGCTGAGGTAACATCAACTAATTATAAAAGGGATGCCTTCTTCCCCGCTGGGTATAGAAGCATTAACAAGAAATTGGAATAACACACCCTTTCACCTGCACTCAGTTGATGTAAAAACAAATTTATCTAGAATTAGTTACCTAAAAACATTTTACTAAAATGTTCACTGATTATTAATATTTCTAATGATTAATCCACTTAAAATCTATCTTAATTTGAGGGGGTTAGTATTTTGCAGCCACTTTTATATATTAGTGATATATATACGTTTTAGAATTAAAAAATATATTTTTTCCTCAAGGGTCTGCTAACTTACGCATTTCAAACTGTATTCCATATAATCACAGTGTTACATGAGTACCAAGTCTTACAAGCACCCTTGTCAATGTCTTCATGGAAATAGACTCTCTATGATAGTGTCTTGAGCACTTTTCATAGGAATATGTCTTTAAGAATAGCCTGTATCTGTACACCAGAAATTAACACAACATTGTAAATCAACTATACTTCAATAATAAAAAATAAAAAGATAGCCTATATCAATTAGAATAGTTCAGGTTGTGCTGTGGTGATGACCCAATACCTCAGTGTCTTAAAATAACAGAGGTGTATTTTTTTAGTCATGTAAAGGTATGCCATAGGCCAGTAGGGGATCCTGTTCCATGTTGTACTCATCTGGGTACCTGAAGTGGGAGAACGCCCCCATCTGGATTTGTTGGTGATCACTGTGACTTTGGAAGATGGGAAATTGAGCACCAGCTCTTAAAGGCATCTGACTGAAAGTTTGCACTCATCTTTTGCACACATTTCATTGGGCAATACAAGTATGATGGCCGTGCTTAACTTCCACGTGCAAAGAAATAATTTTAGTTCTATCATGTGCCCAGAAAGAATAGAACCAGAAATATTAGTGAGCAGTATCAATGTCCATTTCAAGGTATTAAAGAAGGGAAAAAAAGGAAGAGATAAAGGGAGAAGGAGGGAGGGAGGAAGGGAGGAAGAGAATGCAAAAAAAAAAAAAAAAAAAAAAAAAAAAGAAGAAGAAGAAGAAGAAGGAAGGAATGAAGGAAGGGAGAAAGAAAAGACCTGTCTTAAATTCTCAAAATATTCATCGGTGTGCATTTCTTCTTTAATAGCGATACACATAAATGTTGGTTTACACATCAATTTACAAGGAAAGTCTATGCAGATGAGGTGATATTTGAGCATGAAGTTACAGAGGATGAATGGGAATTTATCAGGCAGAAAGAGAGGTTAAAGGAATTCCAGGTACAAGATGAGCACGAGGAAAGACTTACAATCAACAAAGAAGATGGTGATTCAAAAACCGAGGGTGACTTTTGTTTGTTTATTTAGTTTTGAATTGAGTGAATGAGATAGCTTGAGTTGTTGGTCATCAAATATTTACTCCCCTCCCTTTCAGCTGTGGAACAAATACACATTTCTGCCTCACTGATTTATTTTAGCCTTGGCCATGTGACTTCTATGACCAATGGGAAGCAGGTGAAGTTGACAGGATACAAATTCTGAGTTTTGACGTTAAAGGGTATCACATGTTTCTTTCGGCCCCTGGCATCATCTGACCTCTTACCAAAAAGAACATGCCCATATATCTGGTATCCCTCAGGACTGGATCTGTAAATGAGGCATGTGAAGCAAAATTGCCTTAGCTAACTGGCAGATAAAGAGCAAACCTCTAGATCTGTAGATGGGATCACAAATACTTATTATAATTTTACTGAATTTTGTGGTGCTCACTTTGTTATGTAGCATTATTGTATCAACTACTGACTAATCCAATATAAAACTTATATTAATATTTTAAGTTTTTCAAGATAAAGTTAATTTTAAATAAAACATTTTAAATAAGAAAACTAGATCTGTAGTATCTTCTTTTTTCAATTGAAACATAGTTAATTTACAATGTTGTGTTAGTTTCAGGTGTACAGAAAAGTGATTCAGTTGTATATATCTATATCTGTATGTACTATACACACATATGTAGGGGGGAGGGGAAGGGGGGAATAGGGATGGGGGGGCATTTTCTTAAAGAAAAAATCCAGATGTGGTAGCTTTTTGTTTGTTGTTGTGACATGTCGTGAAATGTCTCCATGCCAGAGACATTTTCTGGCATGGAGATGCCACATTGTTTATTTTCAAATCAAATTTGAGAATTTAATGTGATGGTTAAAAATTTGGCTCTGGAGGAAAATTAGAACTGAGTCTTCAGCTGGACTCTACCCATTACTAGGTGTGTTGTCTTAAAAATTGTTGACATTTAAACAATTAAAGAATGAGAATTATAGTATTACCTGTCACACCTGGTTGTTTTAAACTAATGTATGTAAAGGTGTGTAGGCATAATTACTGGCCCAGAGGAAGAGTTTAATATATGCTGGTGATGACAACAATGATGATGATATTTTCTGTGGGTTATTTTGCGACAATTTGAAGACAGGGAAGGAAATACCCGTTTATGGTGCCACCTTAACCCTAAACCCCCAAATTCTAGACTTTGTATTACTTGATTTTAAGTTAATCAACAGAGGAAAATGTCATATGAAAAATTTGTTCAAGTGCTTATTTTTCTAACACAGTACACCAAGAGAGTATTCTAGTTGGTTTTAAGACTAAATTATTTCCAGTCTATAATTGCCTTTTTGGGCAAAAGTACAGAATTAAAGTATTTTTAATTAAAAGATGAGGTTAGAGTAATTTAAAATTTCCTAATACAATAATCGTACTTCTAAAATGTAATATGACTATATCGTATTTTCCTAGCATGCCCAAATTTAAATCAACTTGATAGAATATTTTTCACTGATTCACTTAAGAAATAAATTCTTAATTGTTCTCTGTTCATCCACAAAGATACCTCATCATATTTCACTGGACAGACAAACAGATTATTAAAACTCTTGTCACATTTTTGTCTGGGCCCATACAGCGGTAAACTTAACATGTTGCCAAATAGATCATTTGGAAAGTTACACAAGCATTGAATCAGAAGACAAAATATCTAAAAATTGTGTAATTAGCTTTAGAAAGGAAGACTATCTGAGTGTAAATGGTCACATATTGGCAGACTAAAAACAAATCTCTTGATCAGGGACCAGGATTCATTAACTATGTGAATGAATGAGATATTCATAGAATTTTCCACTCTTATTTCTCTGAATCCTTTTTTCCTCTCCTGTCCTTTGTGTCCCTTTTACTTCAGCTTGAAGCACAGCTGCTCTGACCCATCCTTCTAATGCAGGTGGTCAGGGGAGTGTGTGTGGGGATGTGTGTCCATTATGGGGGATACAGGCAATCCATGCATGATGCAAGATGCTGTTCTGGGCTGCATGAAGGCTCACATGAGAGTGAGACTTGGATTTCTAAATACCTTTTAAATCAAATGCAAAAGGGCCAACAGTTTTTATCAGGCAAGGTCCTTAACTGCGAGTGTAACTTGCCTCTCAGTAGCTTAAGCACAAAAAGGAGAATCTGTAGACCTTAAAAATGAAGATGCTAAAAAACAGTGAAGGCTGGTCAAGCACAGATGGTTAGAGGGTCCACAGTAGGTCGGTTAGAGATTGTTCTCTCTCTAACCCTCAGCTCCGCTCTCTTCCGTGTGGGCTTCATTTCCATGGAAACTCACCAGCACTCTGGCTCCTGGCAGCTCCACGTTATTACCTGCTTTGCTGTTAGCAATCTCAAATGTATTTATATCTGTATAGGTTATTTATACTTCTTTTCACGGTTGTTTATGACTTTATGTGCTATTTCTGTTCCCTCACATACACTTTCTTCAATTGATCAATTACTAATATTTATTTAAAATGAGTTTAGATTTCACCTCCCGCAGGGAGCCTTCCCTGATCATCTGAGACTTGCCTTTTTTCATTCTGTGTTAATTACACCATCTGCTGCAGCCTCTCCTACCATTTATTATGTGATTGAAAATGTCTGGCTTTTATGTCTGTATCCTCAACATGAAACATGATGCCTATCAGAAAGGAGATGCTCCACAGAGACATGATTTTCCAAAAGGTCTCAGTTTCTGGCTTCACGGGAAACTCCCTTCCGTACCGTTTAAAGTAATCGTTTAAAAAAAAAATGATATTTATCTGATTTTCATAGGCATTTCTTCCCTGATTAAATATGAAATGAAATATTTATATTTTAATGATTTGTAAGATGCTCTCCTGCTTGCTGTCTCTTTCTGCACTCACTACTACATCTCCACTTGCATTGGTGTGCAAACGTTTGGCTCCCATCAAAAGAGTCAGTCTGTGTGGGAATATTAATTCACTGAAACAGATTACATCTGTCTGGAAAAAAAATATTGACACTCTTCTAAAACTATATCAAATAAGACTTCTTAGAGAAGACCAAATGAATACTCAATAATGAAAGACTATACTCTAATAGGTACTAAATATTCTTTATATTATGGTAAACAATAACTTTTTCTCCACCTTAGCGTCCCCTTCTCCTTCCTCCTTCTTTTATATTCTGTCCCCTTCTCCTTCTTGTCAACTCCTTCTCCTCCTCATCCAACTCCCCCCCCTCCTCCTCGTCTTCCTTCTCCTTGTAATATTTCTCCTTCTCCCTTATTATCACCAGCATCATCACCTACCAATGGATAACTTTGGGTTGCAAACTGGAGTGTCTAAACAGCCAGGCTGGGAGCATCCATGCATGAAGTCAATCTCCATGTAGTAGAAGGCTATAGGTGCTAAACTTTTGGATGAGGTGCTAAACATAAGATCTGTTTGGTCACATTGCATTGTAAAATCCCGGCAGACTAAAACAAACAACTTTTTTAAAAAATAGAAAAACAAACAAAACAGTCAAGCAAAGCTGTCAAGGAACGCCCTGCCCCCCAGTTGTCGGTTTGCTTCTCTGTCTTACTGTCTACCATGACCTCCACATATAGGTTAAATAAACTGCATGACAGGAGGTTTAAGGCCCAACTATTAATTTTCCATTAACTGCTGCCTCAGCGGAAGCAATATAGCACAGTGGTTGAAAGCATAGTTGCCGGGGGCAATACATCAGGGATGTCCCCTGCCCCTAACTGTGTGACCTTGGTTGAGTGACATGACCCCTCCTTGTTCTCTCATATGGTCATAGTAAGAACGCCAAGAGGTAATAATATAAAATGCTAAAACTGTGGCAGGTTTACAGTAACAGATGAGTCCACAGCAGGCTTTAATTATTTAGCTATACAACAAAGAAGTAGACCTAGATAATTTCTAATATATATGTGACCTCTGATCCTTTACGCCCCAAAGAATGTTCACTTCTATTGGTCCCAGTGACCCTAACAAAACCATTGTGAGAAAGACTGGTTAGTATTAATGGTCTCAGTTACAAAGAGAGACACTGAGGCTCATAAAGGGTAAAATTATTTACCTGAAAAAAATTGGCCAATACATATGACGTTGCATTAAAATCTTTCTAGAGCAGATGCTGTGGTTGGTAAGCACGATGTCTCACCTTCAAGACTCAGGCATTTGTTCCTCTACTTTCTGGAAATGTTGGCAGGCGACGGGTCTCAGCTGGGTCCTTCTGCAGAACTGCCATCAGCTAAAGACGGTCACCTGCTGAGCGAGCCACCTCACTCAAAGTCCTGACCTCCTTCACAAGCAGGCAGTGTCTACACAATGTGACTACACAACGTGGAGGGGAAGGCCAGCTCTCTTCCCGCGGCGTGGAAGGACTCTACAAGGCCTTCCTGGCTCCAGAACTTCCATGGGTTCAGCTTAGGCCGTTGCTGGGAACGCATCTCAGTTCAACTCCTGCCTCTGCCTCGTGCCGCTTTCTTGACTGCCCTGTAAGGGTTAATCCATTAAGCTACCTGCACACAGGGAGCAAGGTCTGGGAGATTTTTCCCTCAGAGAATCTAACCTCTAACACCTTGGAATCATTATCCATTTCTCTTTGTAAGAATAATGTTGAGAAGGCAAGTACATGAATGAAGCGAGACAGGGATAGACACATATTTAATATTTTTATATTATCATCAAAGTAAAGTCCCACTGGGACCGTAATTTTAAACTTGTATTTACAATCACAAAAAGGTGTATTTTTTAAAATAATAACTTTTATAGAAATAAGATGAATTGAATTGAAGTCCAATGAATTTTAAGACTTTATGTATAAAACTGCTACTCCGGGTATTGCTTATCCTGAGAATGGGTCAACCTGGGTGTCACCCGAATAGCGTGTACATTTGACTTCTGCTTAAATTGGTCTTGACATATTGAGGGTTTATATAAATCTTCAGAGCAGTGGTTGTAGCCTTGGGAAGAAAAAGTTCATCTGTACACTTCTAACCTATACAATGACTAGGACAATCACTCCTTATTTCAAAAAGAAACTGGGCCATCGGTCAAACAGTTTCTCTTCTGTCTAGTCTAGATTTTGACTAATCTCAGGAAAGGGTTTTTGCTAAGCATTTGTGGCAGTTTAGGTGCATTTAAATTCAAAAGAATCGAAAAGACTGAAGTAACTTAATTATTGCTTCTAAGGGGAAAGGAATTAAATATAACACCACACAAAATTTAATGATGTGGACTTAAAGTGGTGAATACATTTCTATTTCACTTCAGATGCTGATTTTCAGGGATACATTTGGTTACAAGGTATAGCTGTTTAGGAGCATTTAGATATTCTTCAAGAAGCATGATGCATGCCCACCAAGCTAAGTGTTATTTACTTCTTTTCAAAGTTTGATTGACAACAGCATGTTGTTATATCGACATTTATATGTATGTTAACACTTGAGAGGACTATCATAGATAATGATAATTTTTTTCATAGAATCTCAAATAAATAAATGTCAAATACAAATAATTATGGTGTGAGGGCTGCCATAACAAACAGCACAGACTAGATGGCATTATCAATAGAAACTTATTTCTTCACAGTTATGGAAGCTAGAAGTCTAACATTAAGGTGGAGACAGTTCGGTTTGATTCTCAGGACTTTCTCCTGGTCAGCTTCTCCCGGTGTCCTCACGTGGCTGCCCCTCAGTCTGTGTGCTGTCTGCATTCTAATCTCTCTTTCTTCTAGAGACACCAGTCAGATTGGATTAAAGCCCAAACATATGACCTCATTTGACCTTGATTACCTTTTGAAAGGCTCTATTTCCAAATGCTGTCACATTTTTGAAGCACTGGGGGTTAGGACTTTATCAGTTGAATTTTGAGGAGATAAAATTCAGTCTTTGACAAATGCATCTTCAGCACCAAATCTGCACACTGATTATACGAAATAAGTGGATCCTATGGAATAATGAAAACAGAATGTGCCTGGTTTGAACCGCAGCTCTGACACCCAGTAGCGGCTGTTCAGTAGAAGTGAGGGCCCTTCAACGTCTCTGCTTTAATGGGCGTAAGACACATGGAATACTCGTACGGTAACAGCATGACTAATACATTATTTAAGGACGAGAAAGTTTAGTGAAGTCTGACATGACTATGGAAAGCCTTCTGGAGGAAACGGATGTCAGCTGAGGGACGAAATATAAGACAAGTGCAAATAGATGAAGAAAAACGAAAGGGCACTTCAGGATAGTGACATGACCTAACCAATGACACGCATACATATGGACAGAGTGCACCGTGTGATGCAGATGCAGTGAATAAATCAGTCTGGCTAGCGTAGAAGGTCAGTGAAGGTTTTCTTCAGTGGAAAAGTATATTAAGAAGATTAAACTGGCAACAGAGTGCCAAATAGATTGCAGAGGGAAAGACCGGAGACCAATTAGAATGTTAATGATATAAGTCAGACAAAGTGATATTGAACTCAGATGGTGGTGGTGTAACTTAGAGAGTGGTAAAGAGTAAGGGTTATTGTGAACAACGCTGTGAAATAGTGATTATTTTTGAGTATGAAGTCCACACAAGGACTCTCAGAATATTCTAAGATGACTAATGCAGAAGTAAAACACTAAAATAGAAAATTTTGAAATAAAGCGCCTATATTGGAGGGGGGGTTGAGATAAATTTTAGCTATATGGAAGGGCCACTGGCTACCTAAGTGAAAATATACAGTATGCAGTTAGAAAATAGTAAATGTATAATGGAGATGCACGTGTATAAGTAAAGCAGTCCCTATGTTAAGGGTTTAGTGGGTAAGAGGTTACAGGAGAGGTGAATCTGAAGGCACTGTGGTTTGAGACACTGACAACAAATTAGGGACCTTTAAAGTCATTAATAATGAGGTCCTGAATGTAATCCTGCTGATAAGGTATTAAGACATATGGGTGGTCAGTGGGATCAAGAAAGTCAACGATTACAGAGGATCATTGATAGAAATATTGAAATTATCAAGACAATGGTTGACGGTAAGGATTAGAGCTAATCCTTAAATTCAGTTTAGGAAATGGATATGGGTCTTACTAACAAGTGAGGAAACAGCAATGTTTAGAAAAGGAAACCCTAATGAATATAGATTTCTACTGATGAGATACAGATGTGTCACAGATAAATGGCCATTTTTAGGCTGCATTTCCACACAGCTCTAGCAGTAGTGAGATTAGCGAGGTTGTGACAACACACGTGTATTTTAAAATGTTAACTATAGGAGTGCATGTGTTTTCCCTTCTATCTAGATTATAATCCTTGGAAGACGCTCTTCATTACATGTCCCTTTCTGCACATACTTGTTCTGAATGTGAACTTTCTTAAACACTTGAAAACTACCTACACCAAGAATTAGTTTAGCCTGAAGTGCCAGTTTGAACACGTACATATATACATATAAACACACATGTACACAGGAAGACAAATGTATTGAGAGCAATAAAATATTAGATACAGGAAGCAATGAAGGGGTTGTCTATGTAGCTCCCTTATTTTACATATAATTCAACAAACTCACAGAGAGCCTAAATTAAATATATATTTATTATATTTAAATAGATTAATATAATAAATGAAGCCATTCATATAGCACATGGTATAAAAGAAGTGCTCAGTATTGCCTAGAGTTAGTAGTTTAATCATGATTACAGATTACATTCACAGTCCCTTGTACATAAAAATATGTGGGGAAATACATGTGAGGAGAGCCCTTAACCGCCAAATACCTATTCAAATATTTCTATATAATTGTATATCTCTGATAACACTTTTAAGCAGTAAGAAAAAATTTAAACAGTTTCAAAAATGCATATTTATGAAAATGTTTCGACATTCTAAGCTAGCATTTGCTTTATTTCACACATATATAATGTAAGTATATTATATACACTACAAAATTGAGTAAATATCAAGAAATAGTATCACCATTATTATTATTATAGTCTTTCCGAGTATGATTATTCATATGGCAGTTTGGGAATAACATGCCTTTGAATAATTTCTGTTTTATTTATGATAGCGTGTTCTCAATGCAAACTCATGCTCAAAAGCAACGGCTTCCTTAAGATCCTACAGGATGTAAGTACCAAGATGTGGTTCTCAGGGAAGTGACAGTTTATGAGGAAGTTTCCCTACCCCTAAGAGATTCTTCTTAAACACCTGACAAATTAATAATTGATTTTATGAATGAATATTATAACCTGGATATTCAATTGTATTATGAATATTCATGTTATTAAAACATTTAAAGATTTCAAGTAAATTCTTTGGGATTCTGAGATAGACTTAAGTAATTTTATATGGGCACTGACTTTATGGGTGGGTATCCTTAGATGACTTCACATACCTCAAATCCAGTGCCTATTAGTCAACACGATGGACGGCTTAGGGGTCTGTTCAACCTATTTCATGCCACACCGCTTAAGGACAGGACACGTCATGAAAGATAGCTTGGCTATGCTTTCCAAAGTCAGCTGATAAAAATTAGCACACTTAGGAAATCATCTGTTGTACGCTGCTGGCCTTGATCTTGATGCATATATATAAGATGCCACATTTGGCAGAGCATCAGTTTGAGTACCAGCTAGCTTAAGGGAAGCCTTGCACAGTTAGACACAACTGCCAGTGGCTACAACATTTGGCTTTCTTGCTTAGATAACAATGAAGTTAGGAGCCAAATTTTCATCAGGAAAGGCAAGTGGATTATACTATTTGCAGTTAACGCAACACACCAATGATTAAAACGTAAGTCCTTAACACATGTAGCATAGTCATAAAATATACAAGTTTATCATTTTCTATTATATTGAAAAAGAATGGTCATGTCTGATATGGTCTAGCGCAAGATAAGACTATTGAGAATGTATGGAATAATCTGGAGTGCTGGGAGCTAGGTAATTCTAATATCTTGCAACTATTATGGTGATTACATTGCCTAATTCAAATTATTTCCATTTTTCTTAGAAAGAATCAAGTATAGGCAATAGACGAAATTTTACTAAGTGCACTCAATGCAGAAGTTGGCAGAAGAGAAAAATGAACTCATTAGCCAGTGTTAGGAAGTGTTATTATTCCTCTTAATAAAACAAAACAAAGCAAAAATCTCATCCACTTCCATAGGCGTAACTACCGTTGAAAGCCCTTGAAGAACTCTTTCGATGCTTCTGCATTGCAGCTTGCAGATTCAGCTGGGAGTGGGGACTATTAGCCTAATAAGTATCGTTAATTCTGCTTTAGCAGAGGCTTTCGCATCTGTCCATCTTTACTGTTTAACTGCAGCCACACTGGTTCACATATCAATCTTTTTCCTGCGCAAATATAAAAACGTCATTATTCTGACTCTGCTCTATCTGAATGATATGTCCTTGGAGCTGCCAGGCTGATCTTACAAAAATATTACCATCATCAAAGAAATAAGGAAATATATTCCTTCTTGGTAAAAGTTTAACAAGTAAACTTCGTGGCAAAATGGAATTGTATCTTCCTCATCACAGCCTACACGCTAATCTTTTTTCATGGAAAAAAAAAACTAATAATTCCCTTTTATGGTTACAAACTATAAAATTATTAAGTAAAGGAACTAATTACTTTTAATACAATTCAGTGGTAATTAAGAGGAAAACGCTCCTACTGGGGACCAAGTTGCATTGAAAACTTTGCCCTAAGCTACTCCAATCTCAACTCTGCTAGATTTCCCCAGATTGCTAGCTGAGTAGAAGCTGCCACCACACTTAATTATCCAATTCACCTGTGAACAAATACCTTCTCCTTAGGTTACCGAGAACAAGTTGGATGATTAAAAATAAACTTTTCTAGAAAATTTAAGAATAAACAAGAATAAATTAAATTGCCTATGGAAATCAGAATATTTATCCAAATTAACTAAGATAGGAGCTTCCTGGGCTCAAAGACTCTTTTCTTTAACAATGTCTCATCTGTTTTGAATTCTAGACCCAGGTCTGCAAATAACATGGGGCAGCTGTAGGTTGGCTGTCTTCCTGAGATCAGCCCCTTCAGACCCCACTTTCTAGACTTCTTTGTATGTGTGGACTCCTAAGTTATCATGAGTTGCTTCAGGTTTCCTGGCCCTGTCAGTCTCCCCAGATGCAGGGTCTCCTGAGGAGGAAGACAGTTTTTATGATTTGCCCTTATCACCTGTGCCCAGTAGTCCACAGCACAAGTAGCTCTGATTTCTGGCTCCTTCTTCCATCCACGCCCTTTGATGGGCAGCATTGCAATTTCAACTGCAATTAGAAGAGACAGGAATCAGGAAGGTGTCGGTTTCTTTCCCAGGGATGCTGGTGGAAGAACATGAAACAGTACATGGTTTCAATAACATGGGGTTTTCCTCGCTATGGCTGACTTGGCTACCGCTGTTGCCAAGTGCCTGATCAAAACCAAACAGATGACCCCCTGACTGGTCCCGGTGCCTCACCAAGCAAACACCTGGCAGCCAGTTGATTCTATCAGACCTCTCCCTTTGTGGAGGAGGTAGCAGTTTTCCCTCATTGGGACATGTGTTCTGCATCTGGATGGTCCTTGCCTGACTTGCTTCTACTAGCCTTGACGTCTGTGCACTCACACAGCGCCGGCGTGGTCCCCGGCTACCACCTGGAACATAGCTTCTGGCCAAGGAACACGTGTTTAATAGTATAAATGATTGAAAAACTACAACCATCAAAAGAGAGGGCCATGGAAATCTTAAGCTTCTCAGAAGTATAAGTCTGAGTTACCTAACTCAATAAAGAACTCTGCAAGCCGAGATGCTGGTTGAGGACAGAGAGTGTGTGGGATGAGTAACGGAAGGTGTTTATGAATTGTGGCCCACGACAATTTTACAGACATCAGTGTGATAACAAGTGAACAGAGTTTTGTTACTATATATAACGCATACTTACACATTATACATATTTCATACATAATTTTTATTCCCCTTCTTATTTCATATTTCACATAAAGATCGCTGTTGCCAAACACCTAATGTAAGTTATCCTTTAGTTTATTGACTATTCGGGTGGGATGGTGATGGAATTAAAGGAAGAATTAACATCACCCAGAGACGGATTATGGTAATAGTTGGGACTTCAGGTCTTCCCATATAGCATGGTATTCAGAGGCTGATCGGCCAAGAAGTGGACCGTGCTATTAAGTTATTGTCTCTCAGCCCCAAGTCTACCCTTCCATACTTAGCTTTATGATGCAGGGTTTGGAACTCTGCAAACTGCCTATCTCCTTTGCCAACTGACTCCCCCCCCCCCTTTTTTTTTTAAGTTCTACCAACAGGAGGTGGTAGAGGAAGATAGGGAGGTAGGAATTCACTGCTGGTCTGTCCCGGTAACAATACTTTGCCCTAGTAACAGCATGTCAGCTTCTCCCAGTGTCCAGCTTCTTTCCACTTAGTATCTGGCTCGTTGTGTCCACTGAAAGATACCACGGCTGCCAAACCACGCCCCACCCTCCGAATTCTAAGCCCGAAATTCAAACGCCCCTCCCCACTTTGAATTTCTACAGTCTCTTTATTTAGATAGTCATAGGGATGGTAGTTTCTCCCTGCAGTTGCTATTTCTGGAATGCATTTGTTTTCATCTTGGAATTATTTTAGCGTCCTCACTTGTTCACTCCGCTATCCAACACCCGTGAAGCCAGCTCCCTCTGATAAACTCTCTGACTCCTAGTGCTGCATCCGTATTTCGGATTGAACCCTGACCAATAGAGTTTCCTGGATTTAAAACTGAAATAGTCCCTTATCTCCTAAAGTCCAAAGCTCTCTCATGTGGTCTGTAAGGCGCTCTGTATGCTTGCTGTCCTGACTCAGCTTCTGCCACTTCCTCCCGTTACCCGTGTCATTTCAGTCACACTGAGTTACTTGCAGTTCTCAGAATATTTTTTCTGGCTCCTTTACCCACTACATTTCCCCTGCTGACCTTGGGCATCATATACACACTCTCACTGGAATCATCTTTCACATTTATCACTCTGTCTCACTTTATACACTCTTTTGGTCTTTCAGGACTCAAGTCTCTTCCACTGGTGACTCTCCAAAGGATCACATTTTGGACACAGAGTCTTACACCCCAAACATGTCAGCACATCCCACACATTGCTTTCCCCAAGCTCACATTAGATGCCTTCTGCTTGTTGCTACTTTAACACAACACAGACATGAACTCAGTTTGTCTCTTCCAATAGCACAGCGCTAATCCTCAGTAGGAATCCAATAAATAGTTGTTAAATAACTTAGGATTAACATTTGCACACTACTGTATATATAATAGGTAACCAACAAGGGCCTACTGTAGAGCACATGGAACTCTACTTAGTACCTTGTAGTGACCTATAATGGGGAAGAATCTGAAAAAGGATAGATGTGTATTAGTAGAACTGAATCATTTTGCTGTACACCTGAAACCCACACTTTGTAAATCAACTCTACTTCAAGTAAGAAAGGAAGTAAGTTTAATGAGGGCTGCATATTGTAAGGTCTGAAATAGCTTGGTTATAACTTGGGAAAGTTACTTAGTTTATGTTGGCCACAGTCTTTATACTCAGGCAATGAAAACTAAAGATAAGATACCATGATTGTCGTGAGATTTAAACCAATCAACATATGTAAGCTAAAGAGAATGGTGGCTTGCTTATACTCTATGCGCGCTGCCTTTTTAAACAGTAAGATGGCTTTTCTGAGGTCTTTCACAGGGCTAGTTTATTAATGATTGAGTACAAAATAGAACACAGACCTCAGCTATGGAATATTAATAAAATAAGGTATTATATGTAGCATCAGCTCATAATTTATGTTGGCTAAATAACTACCATCATAAGCTGCCTTACATTTCTAAATTTGCTGTAGAATATGACGTTACTTTAAGAAACACAGATTGAGGAGTGGAGATAGAAATGGGGAGTGGTGAGAAGCACATAATAGGTTCACATGTCCTTGGGGAGAGAGAAGAAAAACTGAAAGTTTTCTAGTCTTGTACAATATTTCAGGAAGCCACGCTTTACAAATGCATAATGACAAACTCAGTACCCTTAAAATCAAAGGCAATTCCTGTTTCAAGGAGCTTACAAGTAGTAAAAAATAAAAGGAAACAAATATACACACACATACATATGTCCATACACACATACAAATAGGGTGTATAATTGAGAATTCCAAAGGGGATTGCCTCTTTTTTAGATCTAGTGCTTCTGAAAGAAATTTCTATTTACGATTTTTTTCTCTGACTAGATAGCTTTGAAACTTAGACCCAAAAGATGAAGAGCTTCAACATACTCTCTGACTGCGCAGCTGTAATAGCGAATCTTGCTGCATAAATTGGCACTAACGTTCTTTCTCACTCAGAAATCCATGTATGACTAAGAATAGATTACGACTGTGTAGTCAAATAATGGATGTATCAAGGATTGTTATGTGACTCATTCATAATTAAAAAACACATAGTGTATTACTTTTCCCAACTACTTTAAACATATTCTGTCTTCCTACAGCTATAAAGTAGTTGCAGCAGGAGATTTATCCCTCTTTTTTGAATGCTCCATGGCCATTCCATTGTAAATTTCACAGAACGTCTTCCGGGGAGTCAGTAGAATGTAACTGACTGAGAGGCGCAGTCAGACCCTGGCACCTCCTCATACAGTGAAGTGTAGGATTTTGTTCAGTTGAAATTTGTCAGAAAATTCTACTTTGGAGAGTAGTTAGTGTTATTTTCAGGGTCTCGTGTTATGATGAACCAGACGTTCTCGTTAGTGCAAACTGTAAGTCCATTTAACAAAAGTTCCGATTCAGTGATAAAAACAGTGGTAAACTAGGGCCACCTGGGTGAATGACTGAATATTCTGGGATAGTAACTGAATCCTTAGTTACATCTGGTGGACTCTTAGGAATATGGGCTATACTGGACTGCCTCCCACTGATGTAGGCTTTTCTTGGAACACTTTTCCTTAGGCCAGGAGTGATGAAATTTAACCATTAGGAATGATCACACTGACTTCCCTGAACTAACATCCTAAATTTTCCAATTTGTTCCATAACTTCCCCATCAGGAAAGGAACTATTTCTTAATAAAATCAATCAATCAATCAACTTCCTCTCCAAAAGCTTCATTCTGAGCGACATAAATTGTGGCAAAATTTTTTTAAATGTATAATTGTGAAAAATGTGCAATGTCACCAGAGCAGTTGCTGATTTCACAACATTGTGGCCTGCCAGCCACACAGACTAACAAATCTTTTGCTGCCTCTGTGTGAGCTATTAGAACAAAGTTCCATCAAATAACACGAGGGCAAAGTAAGCCAGAAAGAGAAAGAAAATAGCATATGATATCACTTATGTGTGGAATCTAAAAAAGAAAAACAAAAAAGACACAAATGAAGTTACTTACAAAACAGAGATAGACTCACAGAAATAGAAAACAAACTTATGGGGGAAGGATGTGGGGAGGGATAAATTCGAAGTTCTGGGTTTGCAGGTACTAACTACTATATATAAACTAGGTAAACAACAAGGACCTAATGTATAACACAGGAAACTATATTTAATATCTTGTAGTAACCTCTAATAAGAAAGAATATGAAAAGAAATGTATATATGTGTGTGTGTGTGTGTGTGTGAATCACTATGCTGTACACCAAAAATTAACACAACATTGTAAGTCGACTATACTTCAATTTAAGAAATAAAATAATTAATTAATTAACATGAAGTCATGTTGTAAGAATGTTCTGTAGGTAAATGGAATAGAATAATAATAAAACATTACTACACTTTGTGATCATCAGTTCCTGATCCAGCCAATTAATATTTATCATATTTAATCTTCACAAAAATCTTTCATGTTGCTATTTCAGTTTTATTCACAAATTAAAAACTATATTTGAGAATAAAAAGTAAGTTAAATTACATACCCACATTCAGCCAACTATATCTGTGGTATATTTTATTATGTTCATCCATATTTGGTGTTTCTCCTTGAGGTGTTCCTCTGTGATGGACAATTACACATCCCATCTATAAAACTCAGGTATAGCCATATGACTTGCTTTGGCCAATGAAATGTAATCAGAATTAATATATGCCACTTCTGAGCAGAAGTTTAAGAGCTATGATGTGGTTTATTATTTGCAGCCATGAACAATAGCAATGTTAAAATTAGAGCCTGTTCCATCAGTCAGTGCTAAAATGATATGGAATAGAATTGCATCCAACTCAATGTAGACATGTAATATATACTAGAAATAAACCTTCATTGTTAGCCACTGACATATTGGGGTCATTTGTTACTATAGCATAACCTTTCCTGACTGACACAGAACCAAAGCCAGGCATGCATGGCATGCTTTCAACTCATGTTAATCAGAAGGCCCAAGCTTGTAGTGCTGCATTTGTTCTTAAAAGAAAGTAACCTCTTAGCATTGGAGTTATTCATCAATGTTTTCTTCTTGACCATACACCCTACATTTGTACATTTAGATTTCTCATAATTCATTCACTTAGTAATCTGTCTTCCATGCTTGGATTTCTATTGTTTCTTGTCTTTGTGCCTTTATTTATTTGTTTCAATAAACAAATTAACAACAAATAGAAAATTACTCTTAATTTTCTTTCTCTTTTATCTAATAATCTTTACAATGCTCAAGACCTGGCTTATGATTTCCTTGTTCTAGAAAATATTTCCTAGTTAATTGTATATTTACAATGAATCAGCACGGTGAAAACAATCAAATCTGTTTTGGTATCTAGACTTAGTTACTGTGGTCTCATTAATTCACAGGGCTCTTATGTCACTAATATGTTTTAACAGCATTTTGCTTCTTTATCCATGAGTGAGACAAACTCACATGCAATGATACCACAGTTTGTTCTCCACACACAGGATATAACACAAGCCCTTACAGATGTCTTAAAGGAAGTCATGTTATAATAAATATTGTTCAACAACATCTCTGCTATTTTCTAAAATACCCAGAGTTACTAACTTCCTCCCATCATGTTGTGATGATCTTGCCATTTTGTTACTGGGCAAGGCTGAGCGAAGTTTCAGACTGAAAGCAGCCCAGGGGCTTCATTCAAGGACTGGACAACTTGGTCCTCTCCACTGACCTAAGTGTGCAGGCTTTTCCCTTGTGGGGAGCATTTTCACTTAAAAAGAAATAATTAGAACATTGAGAAATTAAAGCAGCAGCTGCAAAAGTTGTTGGCTCATAGCCCCAAAGGCCAAATAAAAAATCACAATACTTTGAAAGAAAATTCTGACAGTTTTACTATCAGCTTAATTAATATTTTTCTTTCTTTTGATTTTTGTATTATTTGAGGATGTGTTTTTTTTTTTAAATAGTAAAATTGTGTTAGGGAAAATACTAACAATGGAATTCCTTGATAGGGTAAATATATCTGCCTTTTAAAAAAAGAATTCTTGAAATGTTCTAGCTTTCATATTGAAGAACGAGGTAAGAAGATTTGCATAAACAGTAAGTTAAAAAAAATGCACCTTAATTATAGGGTAAACTGATAGGAAAATGGTCATTTCAAATAGAAATGACTCAAAATCCTTTTTTTATTATTGCTATTTTTAAATTGAGGTATAGTCAGTTTACAATGTTGTGTCAATTTCTGGTGTACAGCACAATGCTTCAGTCATACATGAACATACATATATTCATTTCATATTCTTTTTCACCATAAGCTACTACAAGATATTGAATAGTTTCCCTGTGCTATACAGTATAAACTTGTTTATCTATTTTATATATATCAGTCAGTATCTCCAAATTTCGAACTCCCAGTTTATCCCCTCCCACCCCACTTCCCCCTGGCAACCACAAGTCTGTATTCTATGTCTGCAAGTCTGTTTCTGTTTTATATATAAGTTCATTTGTCTTTTTTTAGATTCCACTTATGAGTGATATCATATGAAACAACCTAAATGTCTATCAACAGATGACTGGATAAAGAAGTTGTGGTATACAATGGAATACTACTCAGCCATAAAAATGATAAAAATGCCATTTGCAGCAACATGGATGGTCCTGGAGATTGTCATTCTAAGTGAAGTAGTCAGAAAGAGAAAGAAAAATACCATATCAAAATCCTTTAAATCAATGCTTACACAACAATTTTGTTCTCATGTATCTCATAATAATTGTTTGGGGGGGTGCCCTTTTCTTTCTAGGATTTAAGTGAACCAAGTACACACACATGCAGAGACAAAAGGTATACTGCAACTCATTAATAGTGCCAATCAGATAATAATTTTAGTATTAGTTTTATTCTATAACAAATTCCCAAATCCATTGCTTGTTTTATGTTCATAATAATAATATAACCTCAGATAAACTTAAAATTCCCAAGTAGTTCTTGCTGAGAAACTTGTGAAAGGACCTAACAGATTCTTAAGATTTAATTAATTTCTTTTCTACCCAATTAAATTATTTATGTGATCTGATTATGTTCTTACTCTCTGGTTAGTTGTCACAACAACATACTTAATATAAACTTCCAGATATGGAAAATTAGCTCCAGTTGAACCAAACTTCCTGCAGAAAACAACCATAAAATCTAGAGAAAAATATTGTACACTTGAAAGTTGCTAAGATTAAGTTCTCATCACAAGAAAAAAATTGTAGTTATATGTGGTGTTGGCCAAATTTATTGTAGTAATCATTTTGCAGTGTATACACATATCAAATCATTATGTTTTATGCCTAAAACTAATGCAATGATCTATGTCAATTATATCTCAATTTCTAAGAAACTGAAAAAATACTGGAAAAAAAAAAAAAAACTAAGGCCACAGGAGGGTATGGAATGCAGATAGAAACTGAAGGGAAGTTGGCAGTTTAAAGAAAGACAGAAAGCAAGAAAGAAAGAAAGAGAGGAAGGAAGGAATAAGTGAATTCACTCCTTTTACAGCTTTTAGCCTGAGGGCATGTTCAGTGCCATGAGGACCAGCTAAAATTTCAGTAGAATCCTTTAGTATTTTTGAAGAACCACAGACTAGGTTTTAGGACAACCACTGTTCCTGGAATTTTAAGGGTAACATTTAGAAAGGATACCACTGCAGAGGAACACCCCAAATTCCATGTAGAAAAATTTCCCTGTATGCTGAACTCTGAGTGTGCAGTTCAGACTTATAAGCAGACCAGCTAAGTCCAAAAGAACTAATACAGCATTTAAGCTGCCACCCATCACAGGGGTACCAAAATTTGCAATTTTAGTTCAACCCCATTAACTGCTTGTTTAAAAAATAATAACACTCTTTGGAGAAACATAAGCAAATCAAGAGTTTTCTACAACATGAAATTCACTATTTCCAAGATAAAATTCTAAATTGCTCAAAAGATGAACAAATGAGAAAACATAGTTTCTCAAGAGAAAAGACAAGTAAGAGACAGAAACTTTGAGGTAGCCTAGATATTGGAATTAGTAAAATTTTAAAACAATGATCATTTGATGCTCAAGGACATCAAGGAAAGTATGCTTATAATGCAAAAAATATCTCAGATGGGAAACAGAAACAATAAAAGTGAACCAAGTTCTAGATTTGCTAAATTATTATCTAAAATGACAAAAAAAAAAAAACAAAAACCCAAAACACCCATACAGGATATACTTAACAATAGAATAGAGATGACAGATAAATATTAAGTAAACTTGAAGGTGGATCAAAAGAAATTATCCAATCTCATGTACAGAGGGAAAAAATAAGATGGATTTACCTTAGGTACTTGTGGGAACCATACAAAAAAGTATAACATACATGTAATTGAGTTTCCAAAAGTAGATTAGAAAGGGACTAAGTCAGAAAATTTTCTGAAGAAATACATTCTAAAATTTCCCAAATTTAATGAAAACATCAATTTATAGGTCCATGAAGTGCAGTGAAAACGAGGGACTATTAATATAAATAGAGCCACGTATATAGGCACGTCACAGTTAAACTGTGGATAGCTAAAGATAGAGAGAAAATCTTGAAAGCAGCACGAGAAAAATGTGTTGCCTACAGAATGGCAATTTGAATGACTACAGATTTGTCATTCGTAACCATGAAGGCCTGAGGACAGTGGAACAATGTCTTCAAAGTGGAAGAGGAAAAAAAAAATACTGTCAACTCAGAATCCTATGTTCAGTAAAAAAAACATTTCTCAACAATAAAGCAAAACCAAGACTTTTTAGATAAATAAAATAAAGATCTTCTCTACAAGAAATGATCAAGGTAGTTCTTCAGGCTGAAAGGAGATACAGTCAGATGGAAAATGGATCTGCAGAAAGGAATGAAGACCTTTGAAAATAAAAAATACACGGGCAAATCTAAAAGGTTTATTTTTATCCTTCTCTTTCTTTTATACATATAATGTTCACAGAAAAAAATTATAACATTTTATTTTGGATTTTAAGACAGCTGTAGAGGTAATATATATAAAATGACAACTATAAAAGGATAGTGGGGTGATAAACCTACAGGTTGCAAAGTTTACTTGAAATGGTACATTATTAACTCCAAGTAATTGCAAGTAATTGTAATTCCTTAGTAACTACTAACACATCATGTCAAGAAATACATCAAGAAGGCCAATGGATAAATGAAAACAAAATTATCTCATTCCTACCAACACCGTCCCCACCAGTTAATTGAAATAACAGGAAAGGAGGAAAAAAAAAAAAAAAGGTGGGGGGAAAACACTGGATAGAAACAAAACAAACAGTAAAATAAAATTCAACCATATCAATAATTACATCAAACTTTAACAGATGTTAATGGACTATAATAGCTCTAATTAAATGGCAGAAACTATAAGAATGGATAAAAAGATAACTTCCAAACTGTATGATATTAATAAGAGAGGCATGTTAAATATAAAGACATAGATATATTGAATGTAAATTGAAAAAGGACATATTGTGCAAAACAATAAGCATAGAAAGGCTTTAATGACTGTATTAACATCAGATAAAGTAGAATTCTAAGTAGAGGGTATTATCAAAGATAAAGTCAGACATACCTAATAAAAATAGGGTCAATTTCTCAGGAAAACATATCACTTTGCCTCCCAACAGTCACACCCTAACATACATATCCTCCAGCTCAGGCCATATGTGAGCCTTCTGATGTTTTATTTCCAAAGAGGTAAGGTATATCACACAATATAAATTCATATAGTTATGCTGATACGCAACATTCCACAGCATTCAGGTACTTGTATACTAGAAGAAAAAAATTCTCAAAATAGATCAGAGATTTTGTGCTTTCAAATATCTCGCAGTGGTAGGCGAACATCCTTTCCGTTAGTCCCCATTAGCCCATCAACCCAGAGATACAAATACCTTAATTTTTATAGCAAAGTATTATAACAAAGGCGATTTTAATGAACAACTTTTGCAAGATTTGTACAAAGAAACCATAGGAAATAAAGATGGACCTCCTGAAATTGGTAGAATCTTTCACACAGATGCATTTAATTGCTGAGATTGTGCACCTAAGAAAAATACGATGTTTGTTTTGCAGCTCATGTTGTCACTTACTATTGCAAAGTCTCCATGCTGTACTTAAATTCAGATACTGCAGAAAATAATGAGGAAACCTATTTGCTCTCTTTCAGAGAAAACTATTCAGATACAGAAACAAATACACAGTTATTATTAGGGAGGTCAAAATTGTATGAAATTCCATACACTTTTCTCAGGCCTTTATTTTCTGAGCAAAGAACAAAAGGGAGAAAATAGAATGAAGGTTGAAGACATTCAAATGCGCTACATTTTCTGTAAGGTCTAGAACTTTCTATAAAGTCTAGAACTTTCTATAAGGTCTAGAACTTTGTTTACTCTACATAGTGCCCAAGAACGCCTGGGGTCAAAGCTCTTTTGCACAGGAAGCTTTTAAATTTTGCTGCTGCTGGGTTTCTCTCTCAGACAACCTATTTCAGAATTGTTGCAAGAAGAGCATTGGACATTGATAATTTAGATAAGTATTCTAGGTGATTCTAACTTGATGCCAGGGTTTAGAACCATTGCTCTAGGAATTTTATGAGAAGATTCTCATTTTATTTGATTGTAGATGTATGAATTTAAGTAACTTTGGATTCAGTTTTGCACCTTCTGTAACATTAACATCACAGCTTTTTTTTTTTTTTTTTATCACCATCACAAGTAGCAGACACTGCCACGCTTTTGATGGGATTTCCAACGCCTTTAAATGTCACTCTACATATAGGTAAAGTAGGTGAAGGTTGAGGTAGGCACTGCCAACATTACTTAGTTTCCCTGCATTCCTTCTTGAGAAGTAGGTGCTTGGGAGATTTCACAGTAGTCCTGATTTTCTCAAAAGAAATCAGAGGCTAAGCCTAGGAGCCTTCAATACTGTTGCGCCCGGAATCTTGCACCGTATTAAACCTTTAGATTAATCAGCGAGAAGACGTTCAGATTGCTTCCTGCCATCTGCTTGCTCTAGCCAAATTCTTTCATGCTCAGGTTAGTCATTTATCAACAGCCCACAAAAAGGAAGCTCTTGACTAATACACTGTTCCGGTTCATCGTTCCTCCAAATAAATAAACGCAAATGCTGCAAACCTCTAAATAAATGATAAGCAAATATTTGCAACCTGAATCCAAATACTATGGCGGAACATGCAAGCCTCCAGTCTCCCTTTTTCTTGCCGCTAGGCAACTCGGTTATAATAGATCTTTCTAATCTGCAGAGTCTGTTGCTAAAACTGCTGAAATGAAGTCCCTGATGCTATGGAATGAACTTTGAGATAGTGTGATAACGTTTAGCTTGTGTGCAAGGAACTGTTAAATCTAAATCCTATCTAAACTAAACCTTTTTAATTCACTCACCTAAATGGGAGACTCTTTAGCTATTGCATTTCTCGACTAGGCAGTGGTAGAGTTGAGAGGTGTTAACAATTGACTTTTTCCTGGATTTATTGTGATTTGTGGAGCACAGAACAGAAAACGCTGACTAAAACTTAGCTGCATGCCGGCGGCCCGTTAGACACGTTGACTTAATAACCTAAACAGATGTACACCCAGGGTGAATAGGATCTCATAAACACCATTTTGGTAAAAATGCATACATTTTATACATCTCTGAGTAAAGCCTCCCACGGTGATCCATTACACCGCTCAAAGGTTTAGCCTTTTGTCGGACATAAAAAAAAAAAGTTTTGCTTCCAAAATGAAGTGCGTTTCTTTTGTGTATGCTGTGGGAGCTGAACAGATTTCTGGATTAATTATTTACAAGCCATTTATGAGTTGGGATATTCAAATTTCAAAGCAGAGGCTCAGAAAATATAATTGTATCAATTACTTCATGTTATTTTGATTTTTTTCGCAGGAGGAACGTTATCATTCGAGACATTTATTTTCCTTTTTCCTATTTCTTCAACACTGTGAATAAAGATGTAGACTCACTCTGAAGAAGTCACTGCAATTTTGTTTTCTTTCGCTGTGAACACCCAAGCTTTGTTTTTAATACCCACATATCATCCTGTACAACAGTGCAGCTTGATACAGTATTCCCCTGAGAAAGGAAAATGGTGTCTGGAATTCTATTGCTCAATATTTCCTGAGTTTAAAATATGTTTCTAATCTGGTAAAAGCCAAATGATTCAGCTTTGTTTAGTGATTATCTCCATTCCAACGGTTGTAAAATATTTGGCAAGATTTTTTTCCAATGTATAAAAGTGAATCTTGAGATGATTTATTTCCATGCTTTGTGTGATTGGAACAAAGCTTTCAGACATTTTATAATCACTGATATTTCTATAAATAGATCATTACAGTCTGCTGTTTTTATTAAAAGCGATGGCCTGTATTCTTTTGGGAATCTGTCCTCCTTTCATTAACAGAAAGAAATAATCTTACAGATGTAATCACCTGCATTTAATGAAATAACAGTAAGTCACTGTGTGTGGGGCTTAATACTCTTCGTGGGAAGGAAGGTGGCTATTGAGTAGATTGTATTTTCCATTTAATTCTCACTTTCCATTGAATGTGCATCAGAAGCAGGGTCCATAACAGCAGAAAAAGACACCTTCAAAGAGCTTATGTTTTCAAAGGAAAGATGTACAGAAAAAGGGAAAACGCTTACCTTGGCTGAATTGTACCATTCGCCTACCTTGAGGGTACACGCCTTCCTTCATCACACTTTTATAAAGTGTCTGACCCGGTACCAAGCTTTAATATGATGATGGAAGTAAGGCCCCAGAGGTCAGCTCTAGGAAGCCTGGGCTTGAACGGTTAGAACTAGGATCATTTTTTTGGTTGGAATAGAACAATCTAAATAATTTATTCACGAAAGGGTAGACTTCGGAATATGTATTGTCCTGGTATCTTTCTGTTCCCAGAAACAGTCTACTGAATTCAATGCCTTACACATGACAATGGCAGGCTGTAGTTATTTTTAAAGAATGTTTTTATGTATAATATCATACATATAAAATCTTGCAACCTTTAGATGTTATATTTGCAGATTAATAGGCCAACACGAATATACCAGTGGTAAGTGAAGTCTAAAAATTGCTTAGCCATTTAGAAAGGCAGAGAACCTGAAGGCAGATGCCTGAACCAAGAAGGGAATTCTAGACACTGAAGACACACACTTTAGATATGTGAGCCTCATGCCTCCCAATGGCCATTGCTATGGCGTCCCCACTTGGCTCTACCTTCTCCAGAAGTGTTCACCATATTTCTAGCCTGTCTTTTTTAATTTCCTTAATGTAATTATAGCTTAATCTTCCCATGTTTCTGACTCTTGACCTTGCTTTCTAACAATGACCTTGTTGAGTGTCTCAATTTTGGTATTCTTCAGTTTTAATTGATTTCTAACTATACCTAATCTAAAACAAATGGTAAAACATCTTGATAATGGCAGTGATGATGATGATGATGGAAGAGACAGTTTGCGACCCAGAGATTGTAATGACTTGCATGTAAGATATTTAATTTTTACATTAAGTCTGTAAGGCTGACATTTTTAGTATCATTTTTAAGAAGAAACAAGAAGACATTAGATAAGATTAAATAAATTGCCCAAACTTATATAATTGATACACGTTGAAACTGAGATTTTAGTTTGACTCACAATCTTGTGCTCCTGCCTGCTGTGAAACTCTCCTCCCTAAGTAGAATTTACTAAGTGATAACTGTGTGTCAGGCATGTATCACCTGTTTCAGATGTTACATTTATATATAAAAAGACCGCCAGGAATATACCGGTAGTAAGTGGATTATTTTCATGTCTTTCTTTTGTCAATCCCTGCGTGGGACTGAATTTTCTATACATAGCATTGCCTACTTGTGACACAGGCTCAAAGAGTAGGACTTTTTAAGATATTTCTGGAATGACACTCCTTGGGCATTCAATGCCATCCAACTCCTGATTGCTAAGTTGAATTACTGAATACCCTCTTGCTTTTTTATTCCTAATTCTAGACTCTTGTGAAATTCTAGAATGCATAATGAATTTAGTAAGCCAAAGGACATAATGTAATTGTGGTTTGGGGGCTTTAGATGAACATACATACACATTTGTGCATATGTGTGTGCATGTGCACAAGTGTATGAATATGTATACATATGTGTGCCCATACTTCTATAGGACACACACACAGAGTCTTTATCGAAGAATTACATAAGCTACTTAAATGTTAAAATGTCAAAGTGTTACTGACTATTCAGATTTTTCTTTTACTTAAAAAAATGTCTTACTTGCCTGGCATGTACTATATATGAATGGTTTTTGACAGGTTATATTCATCATGACAATTAGTAATACAGCTAAATCAGTCACAATACACAAACAGCACTGGAAAAAAAATTGCCCATATAAGAATTGATTGAAATTTATGAAAAGAAAACATTAATCAACATTTAAATCAAATGAGAATATACTTCAAGGGAACAGTAAAGTCAATTTTTTTTGGTAGGAAGATATAGGTAGGAAGAAATAACGTGAAATCAGTCTCTCTCTCTCTCTCTCTCTCCTTCTTCAAGAATAAAATGTGAAACCTTTGGGCTAAGGTTACAGTGTCCATTGTAACCACCTACCCAATTTCCTGGAACCATTTTCTTCTGTAAATAAGAGCTCAACTCACTGACCCTATTATGGGAAAACGAAAAGAGAAGAGCCAAGTGTGTTTATTCCAGGGCACTAAGCTATAGACTTCCGCAAACATGCCCAAGTGATGCTTTCCCTCGAGAGTTCCCCCCTACTGGCCCTAGCGGTCTCTAGCTCTCTAGATTTTACCTTCTCCCTCCTTCTCCCTCTCTGCCTCTTCCTCTCCCCTCCACACTCCTTCTCTAACTCTTTCCCCCCACTCCCCACCATGAGCGTGTGTGTCCACTCATCAATATTGCCTGCATTGCGTTAATCTGGAAATTGTTCTTTATCTGTCATTGCTGTAAATACACTCTTAGGAAAAATAATTTCAATAATCATTCATGTACATATTCTCAAGTTTCTAGGAATCTAGAACCTAGAAATGTGCGCACTTTAATAAACTGACAAACTAAAGAATGAGAGAAAGAGAGAGGGAGGGAGAGGAATACAGGGAGAGAAAAGGGGAGAGAGAGTACACTGAGCGAATTAATCCAAATAATGGCCAACGTGTGTGCAATTGATGTATTGTTATATGTTCTGTGTATCTGGTATGTCCTTTTCAAGTTTAAGATTTAAATTCCTGACTGGGAGATTCAATTACATGCTGATAAATCCCTAAGTAGCAAATGCCTTTTCAATGGAAATTTCTGTTCAGTAAAACTATTTATAAGTCCCAGTAGGAGGCCAATTTATTTCCATGAATATTTGCTGCAATACAGGCCCCGTGCAATGGGACAATTTAACCAAGTTCTTGAATACACTATGCTTAGTTCTCTGCTTAGGAAACTCAGATTCTATTCAACAGACAGCATACATTTAAAATTGAAATACATATATAATATTCAGTTAGGATGTTAGTAGAATATTATGTTCTTGTTCTTTTTGCCATGGGTGTTATCTTCTCCTGATTTTAAAATTGTTTTCACAATAGCAATGTATTGTTGAGGTTAAGAGTGTGAGCTTGGAGGTCAGAATGATATGAGGTCACAATTTACCTCGTGATTTTCAGCAAATTTCTTAATCACACTACACTTCACATTTCTCGTTTGTTCATAGAGGTAATAAATGCAGAGAGCACATTGGGCTGTGGTAAGAATTACTATTACTTAAATTAGCATCACTTAACTAAGCAATTACCATAGGTTTGCAAGTTTTATCCTCAAAAAGTCTTATTAGTTTAGGTGTTTTATCACCCTTATATTACAAATTAGCAATTGAATCTTAAAGACTGTAATTTTCTGAGGCCACAAAGCTAATAAGAGTGAATTTGTGACTTAGGCCCATGGAGATGATTTTCTCTCACCCACTCAGAAATATTCCATCATGAGATCACTGATGTGCGCACAGTGTTTGACGTCTGATGAGTGCTCAGTAAATGCTAGCTACAGTTTATCTGTTCACCATTTTCAGATGGATATTATTACTAATAAGAGGTTCTCCTTCAATTTTATGTTGATTTATTCAATAAATAGATATTGAGTGCCTACTATTATTCTAAGCATTTTTTTTTTTATTCTGGGAAAACTAAAGCAAAGAAAGTAAACTAAACTCCTTATCTGATGGAGTTTATGTTAGTTGCATTCTAGTATGTGTGTGTGGGGGTGGGTATACAAAAATAAGGTATGTAGGTTGTATATACAGTATAGTAAATGATGATAAATAATAAAGTACATATAAGGAATATAAATAATAAAAATAATAGTACAAGATAGAGGAATAGTAAATGTCAGAGTGTGCGACTTTAAATTATGGAATGCTTATAATTATTGGAACGGGTCCTTATAAGCCTCAATTTCTTCATTCAGGGCCAGAATAGAAATATTTACCCTGAAAATCCTAAGAAACCACATGAGAATCAAACAAACAAACAAAAACATATGAATGTGCTTTGAAAATTATATGACACTACTAAAATTGTTAATACAACTTAAACTATTAAGGACCTCAACACTTTATAATAACTATAGGTTAATTCTATACGTTTTTGAAAAAATATGACATATCCAATGTCGGATAAGTGTTGCATCTTGTATTTAATTTGCAGCAAAATTTAGGAAGAGGGACTCTAGGAAAACCAGAAGCTTTAGGAAAAGCTAAAATATGATGGACATAGAAGTTAAGTGAGAGGGATGTTTGAGTGAGAAGGTAATATCCTTCATTGCATCTACGTTCAGCAAAATTTTATAATTTAACTAGTTATACAGTATAATATATACCCACAGGCGACTCTCATGGTGCTACCGTACCAAATCAAACTTCTGGGTTTCGTGACTTTCTGCATTTTATATTTGCAGTTTCCTTAATGTAACTTGGAAAGTATTCCCCTAGGGGTCAGACCTCTCTCAACTCATACCATGACTTCGGCAGACAATTTCTTTCCGAGGTAGTAGATTTCTTTTTCTGGAAAATTAAATGTTAGAAAAAAGAAGTAGAACTGAATACTTCCATGGACCATATGAAAAGTGAAATTGGAAGTCGGTGACCCACAGGAAATCGTGGCTCTGACAACTGCCATGATTGTGCCTGTACCCCCATTCTTCACGACCATCCAGGATCAGCTTCTGTTAGAATTGGTGCCACAGTCATATTATGGGGTGTAGCCTGGGAAGGGAACTGGCTTAGTTGGTGTTTGTCTGCTTGGCGGCATCTGACTGTTGAGGTAGAGGTTAGGTACAGGAGAGCATGTGGACAGACTTTTTTTAGGTCAGCTCAAGGAAGGATGGCATGAATATAAAGCACACAGTCAGAGAAACAAAGCAGGAAGCAAAACAGCTGGAAATTCATAGAAACTAACAAAGACAGCAAGAGGGTCAGGAATCCAGATTTGCAGCAAGGGGATGTTGGCCAGTAACTCTGGTCACAACAATGAGAGACTGGCATGGAAAAAGGATGTTTTAATCAACTCAACAATCTGTCCAAGCCTGAGAATTTCTTAATCTACTTTCTGTTTTGAAGAGAACAAAATCCCGTGTAGCTCCAGCTCACAGGACAGCAACCTGCCTGCAAAAAGCTGTCATAGAGCTGTCAGAGCATCACGTCTCCTTATGCTTCACAAATCCTGGCACCCTATTCTTCAGAGCTTCAGCTGTCACTGGTGGGTGAAATTGGAAGAAGTGGATGAACAGAGAGTCTAGTGATGTTCTCCCTTCTCCAACTTTTGGGGGAAAAAAATACTTTGAAACTCACTTTCGAAGTGATTTCAAAGTGCTACTGCGTCTTCCGGCTTTAGCGATTTGTCAGCATTGGGACTGTGGGAAGATGGCAAATGCTCACCTCTGCAGAGTTAGGGTGCGCTGAGATAAGGTGGGGAATGTGAGCGCATCAGAGAGGAGACTGAATAGATATCTGCTGTAAGAGTTAAGAGCTACCTATTTAATCCTGATTTTGCATCAGCTCCTTGGGCTTCAATACACAATGTCAATCTCCCACGAGCTGAGTGTTTAAAAAAATCTGACTCATTACTTTCCTTTTTAAGTCTCTTCTTCCTCGTCCTTTTACTTCTCCCAGGTGCCCTCTCTTAATTACTAGAACCACCAACCATTCAGGTTGAGACAAACTTGGGCATTATCTTGGATTATTTTTTCAGCCTCACACAATTATTAAAGTACCGAGTCCTGTCAATTTTACCTTTTAAGGAGAGTCCCATCTTTCTTCACCTACCAATGCCCAGCACTAGGGCTCTAGTTCAAGCTTTTTTTTTTTTTTAACGTCTTTTCTTTGGAGTACTGCACTTGACTTGCGACTTGGAGTAATTCAACTATGCATCTCCCTACTAAACCTATTCAATACCTCAACATCTCATGATATCTACAGGTTAAAATCTAAGTTAACTAACATGGTTCCAACAAACTACCTATAATTTTCCAAATGCTTTGTACTTCACTCTGTACCAGCTGCATCTTCCGCATTGAATATTCATTCACTTTTCACCTAATGACCGACTATTTATCCTTCAAGACATCAAAGTATATTCTCCTTGATTCTTCCATCTCAAATAAAGATGGTGACTTCCTCCATTGTGTTGTCTCCATATTTGGTACTTAACTTCCAATGTGGAATCACTATACTCTGTTATAACCACTTATTTATGTATGCTTCCCCTTCTAGACTACGTGTAAAGGACTTGAGAGCAGATATCATATATCATGACTTTAAATGTTAAACATTCTTTAGCATCTTTGTATAGTAGGTTCTCAGTGTTCTCTATTGAAAGGAGTTACCCTAGATTTCTTTCATTCCATTTTTAAAGACAAATTATATCACCCAACATACATTATTTTGTCAACTTTAATGTGGTCTAACAACCATACTATATAGAATTTTCTGTTTGCTTCAAATGAATAAAGATTCCTTTTCATATCCAAATACACAAACTGGTTTTAAAGGTTCAGAGTACTTAATTCATGACGCACACACACACAAACACACACACACACATATATATATAAAATATATGATATGTGTGTATATGTGTATTCTGAAATAAAGGTCTTTTACTTCCTATGGAAGAAAAAAAAGACCAGAATTCCTCAAAACTTTCAAGGTCATCAAAAACAAGTAAAATCTAAACAACTATCACAACCAAGGGGACATGGCAACTACATGCAATTTGATATTCTGCAGTGAATCATGGACAAAAGGACATTAGGTAAATACTAAAAAAAATATGAATAAACTATGGACTTTATCTAATAACATCACATTGCTATTTTTTTTCAGTTTTTACCAAAAAATCAATCAACTTCACTAATGTGTGTGGGAAACTGGACGAGGGTTAGATAAGAACTCTTTGTAGTATCTTTGAATTCTTCTTGAAATAGAAAACTGTTCTAAAAATAAAGGCTATTAATTATTTCAGAATTAAGGTGAAGTAAATACTTTTTCAGACCAGAAATATCTAATAGAATTAGCTGTCAGCAGACTTGCATAAAGGGCATGTAAAAAGAAGTTTTTCAGGCAGAAGAAATATGATACCAGATATTTGGATCCACACAAAGAATAAGAATTTCAAAGACTGTTAAAAATGGAGGTAAATATAAAAGACATTTTTCCTTTCCCTAAATTCTCAAAATGGCATTTAATTGTTGAAACTGTAAATAGTTAACACAACAATTAGATGTTTTTAGTGAGTGTAAATATAAATGACGTGACGGCACAACAAAAACAATGGGAGACAGAAATAAAAAATGTTTGCTCCTATATTGTGAACAAGGTAGTATAGTATCTTTTTAAAATTAGGCAGTAATACACGAAAGGTGCATATTGTAAACCCTAGGACAACAACTAAAAAAATTAGGCAGTGGTATATAACTAATAAGCTAATAATAAACTAAAAATACAAATTGATTGATTCAAAGCTAGGTAGAAAAAATTAACAAGCAAAAAGAATATGGGGCATAAGTAGAAAACGATAAGAAAAAGTGATAAATATATATCCAAACATACCAACAAGCTTTAAAACATGTCAGTTAAGGGGGAGGGTATAGCTCAATTGGTAGAGCGCATGGTTAGTATGCACAAGGTACTGGGTTCAATTCCCCAGTGCCTCCTCTAAAACATAAATAAATAAATAAACCTAATTACCTCCCCCTACAAAATAAAATAAAGATTTTTAAAAAAAGAATAAAAATTAAAAAAAAAATGTCAGTTAAGAGGCAAAGATTGTCAGATTGGGGAAAAAAAAAACTATGTAACTGCTATATATTGTCTAAAAAAATCCATTTTTTTTTTAAATTTAAAAAATTATTAAGTTTTTTAGAGCTCAGATCCCCACCCCCCCTTTGAGCAATGCCTTCAACAGAAAGAACCCTGCAGTATAATGATGTTACATTTACATTAGGATTCTGTTCTATTTACTGTTACAACTGACCACGGCCAACAGTTCCTGGGGAGATAGAAGCCAAAAGACCCCCAACAACTGGGGGGGGGTGTTTTATCTTCCAAGAAACCAATTTTAAACATACAGATGTACGGAAGTGAAAAACCAAAGATTATACAAACATACCATGCAAGTACCAAAATCAAGAGAATGCTGAAGTGACTTTATTAACGTAAGATGAAAGAGATTTAAGATCAAGGAATAGAAGTAAGATAGACTAACAGGAACCAGACCTACTCTCCTCCCCGAAACAGACATTCACAAGCACACATCATACAAAGTAATAGTTTCAAGGCAGGACATCTGAAAATTAAGGACAGTGATCCGTCAGTGGCTGGAAAAATGTGAGGTGGGTCCAGGGATCTCCCATTCCTTGAGAGGGTTTCTAGGTAGGAACTTCAGAGAGTAGGATATTCGGAACCGTCTTGCCCCAGTGGTGGGTAATAATCACCCCAGCCTAAACACAGCGCTGGTGGCAAGATTATCTTCTTCACCAAACTCCAAACAGGCTCCTCTGATCCCCTTTCTTGCCTAAGCCTTAATTTTGGCTTCTAAAGGCTTAAACAAAACACTAACAAAGCTTCTAACAGTCTCCAGGCTGCATCCCTCGGATGCCTCTAGCCCCTCTTAAGTGCCTACCTAAGTAGGAAAACTCAAGGTTACCAAAAGAAGTTACTGCTGAAGATTGTGACCCTGTCTTCCAGCCTCCGTGAGACGGTGGAACCCTAAGCTCAGTAAGCACCAGTGAGCATGCCCAGGTGAGTTTCACATGGACCCACCCTTCCCGCCTATGTTTAGTAGGTTTTCACGTCCCTGGTTCTGCTGAGGCCACTTTCACACGCCCTCACTCTCCCTTTAAAGTGCTCAGTCAACTCTGGACGAATCAAAGTTGAGTTCACTTCACATTGGACTCCTTTCCCCGTTGCAACAGCATATTACTGCCTGAAGTCTGCTCTTGGTAGGTAATCCGGTGAGGACTCACTCTTTGCAAGGAGCCCCCAGATGCAGGCTCCTGCACACATCCTCTCGAACGGGCTTGGTAGCTCTTCCTGGGAGAACTGTGATGCGGGAGGACACTGCAGGGATCAAAAGCCTAACTCTGGAACATGACCCTGTTGACGTTCTTGGGACCCTGACTGTCAGTGTCGAGGTCAAGACCAATGTCCTCTTTAATGATCCTCAGAAGGTGGGATTACCTGTGAAGAAGGAAGTGGCTGGCTTCTGGGTTAAAATCCTGTGTGTAAAACAGATTGGGAGCTGCATTTATGACATCTGTGATATACTTGGAAGCTTAATTCTCCCTGCCCAGAACCCCCGCACACCTGTGGGCTTCCCTGCCACTGTCCCTTCAAAGAAGGCACCTACTCAAGGCCCAGGACTGATTTCATGCTGCCTGACCTGGAGCTGCCCAGCTGGCTTGGCACCAGGAGGTACCAGACCCAGAGCATCCTGAGCCCCAGCAGGAAGCATCTGGGTTGTATCAAGATCTCTGCCTCCCTGACGGGCAGATAAGGTGCCCCCGCCGCAACAGAGTGAAGGAGGTGTGAGGAGGGCACCCTCTTCCTCTGCTTTATGTTGGCGAAGGCCAAATTTTGCTCCCTGGCCTTTATCAATCCCTTTTCAACAATGACAACGCTCCCCTCGCTGAAAGTCATTTTATGCCAACTACAACATTTTTAGGAGGGGACGAGCAGCACTAACCTAAGGGAGAATGAGGATGGTGATCTCTGAGAGCCCAGAACCTCTGCTGAGCTGGCCGCTGCATTTTCCCCCTCACCCACATGGCTTTCCAAGAACTTAACTTGTTTTATAAGTAGTCAAGGAATGGGACTAATGCATCTTATGCCCCCAAGTTCAGACTAACCCAGTCTTGGCTTCCTGAAGCACCTTTATGGTTTTCTCATTGGTTTTATTTTATTTTTGAGTGTCCCTAGCTGACCTAAAGACAGAATGAGAGTATTAACACTTTTCATTTTACTGCAACCCTATCTTTCAATGAAAGATCAAAAGCAGTTGATCTGTGTCTATCCATCCATTAATGTCTATGGTTAATTTAGTGTTCTTCTCTAGGCTTGCCCAGTCAACAGTGGGGCCCAGTGTACCCTGGAGAAGCAGGGTCTGTGATAGGAGAGATACCTGAGAATGCTCTGTGTGTTTAAGGTCTGCGAACTCAGGTGCCTGCAGGGCCAAGCACAAGGCATCAGTGAGTGATGAGGACCGCCACCTTGCTGCATCTGACTTGTCTTCCATTATTCCTTTGTGTAACAGCACTGATTGGAGGCAGTCGCTGCCCACTGGTGTTATAATCAGGGATGTGGGGACTGGGTGAGTTGGAAAGGGGGCATCCAGTCCATAGGAGCAGCTGCTGTCGAGCTATAGCCAGTAAGTACCACATAAGAATGTGGGTCCAGCATTGCCAAATATCCTCAATTGTATTTTTCCCTTAGAGAAACCGGAAGTTCAGATTTTTACATAAAATCAGTTTTTAAATATTGGCAATGAATTATTTTTTGAAACACTGAACAGGCAGAAGGGGTCAAACAGACTTGTCAGTCGGAAAGTCTGACTCATGGGTGGCCAGTTTGTGACCTTGGTGGTAAGAACATTCATGTCTTGTCCTTTTGGCCTGGAGTCAGCTCCTTCAGCACTGTTTCTCCCTCCAATGGGCCACATTTGCCATGCTTGACCCTAGAAGTTTCCTCCAGTGTTGGGGGGTAGAGGCGGCCTCAGAGCTGTGAGCTTGGGGATGGCGAGGCTGCCTGCCTTGGTCTTGGAGCACTGCCAGGGTGAGTGGGGCAGACGCTGAAGAGCTGGACTCGCCAGCAGCTGCTCCGTGGAGCAGGGATCCAGTGAAGAGAGATGGACTCATGCCAGGTGGGTTTGTTCACCATCCGGTCTGTCCTCCTGTGACTATGCTCTCACTCATGGCCAGCCCCGGGGCTGTGGACTTAACATGAAGCCGGAATGGTAGTAAATCTTTCAACTTGCTGAGAATTCCTTAAAAAAAAGAAAAAAATATATGTGTGTGTGTGTGTGTGTGTGTGTGTGTGTGTGTATGTGTATATATATATATATATATATATATATATATATATATATATATATATATATATATATTCTAATCACTTCAACTAATGCTGGCTTCATTTATGTTTGATGCTGGTCCAGCCAGACATGGAGCAGAAAACTGAAGGAAGTAGAGAGTAGGGCATGTTGATGTTGGGGTGAAAGCATCTGAGGCAGAAGAGAGAGGGCAATATGCAGGCACAATGGTGAGGTGAGCCTGGCGTGAGGTTGGAGAAGGCTGAAGTTGAGGGAGCGCAGGAGACGCTGAGGTCCTTGCATGGGCTTTGGCTTTAAGCAAATGAATCTGGAGCCATCTGAGGCTTTTAAGTATATCAGCACATCTTCTGATTTCATTTTAAAAGAATAACTCTTAACTGATTTGAGAGTAGAACATAGTAGAGGGTGGAGACGAAAGCAGAGTGAAACAAATTGGAAAAATTCTGAGGAAAGATGATTCTGTTTTAGACCAGATATGTAGAAACAGAAGAGATTAGTTCAGATTTTAGATATATATATATATTATATATATATATTTTAAAGGCAGGTATAGCTCATAGATTAGATGTGGATTTGGAGAGAAATCTTAGTGTCAAGGATGTTTCTAAGGAATTCACCTAAATAAACAGAAGGGTCAATTTATCATTTACTGAGAGGGAAGACAATTGGAGGGGAAGGTAAAGGAGACAACAAAAGCTTATTATGAACCTTTGTTTTATTTAATTTTCCCATTTTTTATTGACGCATAGTTGATTTACAATTTATGTTAGTTTCTGGTATATAACAGTGATTCCGTTATACATGTATATGTACATACAAGTCTTTTCATATTCTGTTTCGTTACAAGTTAATAAAAGTTTTGCACTTGGACTAGACAGAAAAGTGGAGACGTTAAATATATGGTTGATATACAATGTCTGGAGTCCAGGAGTAGAGCTATAAATCCGAGAACCATCAAATGTGTATATGTGTGTGTATTTGCACGATAAGGATAAATAAAATAAACAAGGGGGTGAATACAGAAAGAGAAACAAACAAGAAGGATTGAAAACTGAGAGACCTACATCACTTTAAAATTTAGTCGTCAGGGAGCTGAGGAAGACTCAGCCAGAGGACTGCAGACAATTTAGGAAAATGTGAAGGCCTGGAATCTAGGTGAACTGAAAGATTTATTTTAAAGAAGAGGGCTTGATAAACTGTGTCATATGCTGCCACTAAGTCAGGAAAGCTGAGGCTTGACAGTTCAAAGTGTTTGATAAGGTGGAGGTCATTGCTAATATACATAAGGGCATTTTTGGTGGAGCAGTAGGACAGGAGAGCCTGATGTGAGGGGGTTTATTGACAAAGTGGGAGGAGATAAAATGCATAATAAACATAATAGATCATTTCATCTATCAAAGGGAGAAGAGAAGTAAACCATTTAGCAGAGATTTGCTTATCAAAGTGATCAGTTCACTACAGTGATTATCTAATTGTCAATACAAATAAAATATATTTTACAGACTAGGAGCTTAGCAAATGGATAGGTTGCTGGCATATTTCAGTACCCAGTGCCTTGAGTAGGCTTTGAATTTGATGAATGATCAATTGGCATTTGATATTAATAAATAATTTTAAAATATTTGAAGGCATAAGGTAAATAAGTGTATAATTGTGGGGACAGGCAGGGCTAAAACTTTTACAAGTAAATGGAAGAAACTGCCCCACACATGTAGAAAATGAGCCTCTGTTTATGTTCATAAATATAACATGAATTGGACGGGATTAGGCATCTAAGGAGATGATTTAGGTGTACTTTGCTGGCATATTTAATTTGAGTCACATTGGCTGTCTAATATAGCCATAACTTAATCTAAAGAAATGTTAACTTTTAGACAAAATATGCTCAAAATAATGAAGTCGACAAGTTGTGTTTTTACTGTGCAAATTACGGTTTGTAGTAGTTAAAATCAGCTGCATCAGGCACTTTTTGAGTATGAATAATCAAAGTTTAAAAGGGGATTAATTTTAAAATGTCTTTGACATCAGCTCAAAATTCCCCTGCATTAATTCTCATGTTTTTCAAACTAATGACTTAATGCAAGTTTTGGAAACTTACAGGGGATAATTGAATCCTATTTGCATGAATACCGAACAGGGCGTCCCTGACTTGTGTTTGACAAGCTTCCAACACTGATCCACGGGAAGTAGATAATTAATCAGAAAATAAAACACCTCTTTTCTTAGGAAGCACAACGCATGCTATGCAAAATAGAGCACAAAATTTGGGGAATAATGTTTATCTTTTAAATGTTGAATGTTAGTTTTAAATTCAGCTATAATTCAAATCCTTTAGAGTATATGAATATCAAAAACTCTGAATCTAAGCGAAAATGTTTTGCTTGAGCATATTCTTTGGGGTCTGAGATAGTGAAAGTTTTTTGTCAAAGAGATATGTTTGCCATCCTCTATAATACTGTTGAAAATTATGTTGACAGAGGATCTTTGTTTTATTTAATTTTTCCATTTTTTATTGAAGCATAGTTGATTTACAATGTTAGTTAGTTTCTGGTATATAACATAGTGATTCGGTTATACATGTATATGTACATACATAGTCTTTTCATATTCTGTTTCATTACAAGTTACAACAAGCCATTGAATGTAGTTCCCTGTGCTGTCCAGTAGGACTTTGTTGTTTCTCTATTCTGTACATGATAGTTTGTATCTCTCAATCCCAAATTTCCAATTTAATCCTCTCATCAGCCCCTTCCCTTCCTGGTAACCATGTTTGTTTTCTATGTTTGCGAGTCTCTTTCTGTTTTATAAATAACTTTGTGTCTTTTTTAAGGGTCCACATAATAAGTGATATTATATAATATTTGTCTTTTTCTGACAGACTTACTTCACTTAGTGTGATAATCTCTAGGTCCATCTATGTTGCTGCAAATGGCATTATTTCATTCTTTTTTATGGCTGAGTAGTATTTCTCTCTTGTGCTCGCTCTCCCTCGCTCTCTCTCTCTCTCTATATATATATATATCACTTTTTCTTTATCCAGTCACCTGTTGATGCCCATTTAGGTTGCTTCCATGTCTTGGCTGTTGTAAATAGTGCTGCTGTGAGCATTGGGGTGCATGCATCTTTTCAAATTAGAGTTTTTGTCTTTTCTAGATATTTGTTCAGGAGTGAAAATCCTAGATCATAGGCTAAGTCTATTTTTTGTTTTTTAAGGAACCTCCATACTTTTCTCCATAGTGGCTGCACCAGTTTACACTCCCTCCAACAGTGTAGAGAGGTTCTTTTTTCTTCACAACCGCTCCAGTGTTTGTTTACTATTTGTAGACTTTTTGCCAATGGCCATTCTGATGGGTGTGAGGTGATACCTCATTGTAGTTCTGATTTGCATTTTTTGAATAATGAGTGATGTTGAGCATCTTTTTACGTGTGTGTTGGCCATCTGTATTTGTTCTTTGGAGAAATGACTATTTAGATCTTCTGCCCATTTTTTGATTAGGTGGTTGTTGTTGTTGTTTGATGTTGAGCTGTGTGAACTGCTTGTATGTTTTGGAAAATAATCCATTGTTGGTCACACTGTTTGCAAATATTTTCTCCCATTTAGTTGGTTTTCTTTTCATTCTGTTTATGGTTTCCTTTACTGTGCAAAAGCTTTTAAGCTTAATCAAATCTCATTTGTTTTGTTCGTGTGTTTGTTTGTTTGTTGCTTTTATTTCTATTACTCTAGGAGATAGAGTTGGCAGAATTAGGAATTCCTGACTTCATAATATACTACAAAGCTACAGTAATCAAAACAGTACGGTACTGGCACAAAAACAGACACATAGATCAATGGAACAGGATAGAAAGTCCAGAAATAAACCCACACACTCATGGTTGATTAATCTATGACAAAGGAGGCAAGAATATATGATGAAGAAAAGACAGTCTCTTCAATAATTGGTGCTGGGAAAACTGGACAGCTACCTGTAAATGAATGAAATTAGAGCTTTCTCTAACATCATATACAAAATTAAACTCAAAATGGATTAAAGACCTAAATGTAAGCCTGGATACTATAAAACTCCTAGAGGAAAACATAGGCAGGACATTCTTGTACATAAATCAAAGCAATACTTTTTGGACCCATCTCCTCAGGTAATAGAAAGCCTTTGTTTTAACCTGTTTACTAAATCCATCTCTATACAGACAGAGTGAAATGAAGACTTCTCTTTGGAGAATATATTTGTCTGAACTAGTCATAGTGTGTTAGAAATTGTGTATTTTGTTTGGCAAACATACCACTTGTGTGAAGGGTGTTTTTCAAGGGTGTCCTTGAAAAACCACTGTTCTCAAGGAATACTTTTGTTCTTCCACCCAGGGCTAAATAGAAAGACATACTTGAAACAAAGCAGTGAAATTAGGAAGAGGAACACAAGGATCGACAGAGCTACCAAGCTACCCTTTTATTCATCTTGCTAAATAGCTCAGAATATCCCCTGAGAAATATACCAATAATATGTGCTATTTATTTGACCCTCACAGAGTTAAGATCAGAATTAAAGGAACTGTTAACATAGATTAATATATTTTGTTTGATGGACAAAGTCCAGCTCCAATATTCTCCCTAAGATCTCCTTTCTCTAGATGTCCCTAGAACTCTACTTGCACCCATGACACAGCAAAGGGCATATCTTGTACATCTACTCATGCCCAGTCCCCTGCACTTAGTAGGTGCTCAATAAATATTGAATAAAAAAACCTCTAACTGTAAGAGTGACAAGAATAAGGATAGTGTTGTATTCTTCACTCCTGCATCCTCAGCTCCCAGTGCTGTCCTGCATGTAATTGGTGCTAAAATAACTTTTATTTATTAAGTAGATAAACTGATTAACATTTATGGAAAGTCTGTAATGCACAACACAAAATTATCATCACCAATTTAAAACCAAGGTTTTGTACTCCAAAGATCTTACCAACTACTCTATCTTAACTTACATATTTGTCCTGTCCATCTCTTTAGCTCCAATCTTCTACTTCCCTTAACTTCTAAATACTGTTACCTGGATAGTCAAGCATTATATAGAGTCAATGTGTGCAAAATTGAATTTCCACCTACATGTGTTAATTTTCTTTTCTGATAAAGAGATCTCAGTTCCCTCAGTTATGCATAATTCCAAGAGTTCTTTGGCTTTGTCCAATTCCTCACCTCAACACTTTATATTTTTAGCCAAGCCCGATGATGAGATTTGCACACTTCCACTATTCCTGGAAATGCATAAGTTAAGTCCTTATCATCTTTATCCTAGACTTCTATGTTAGTTTTCTGTCTGGTTAAGTTTTCCTGGACTAATATGTGGAATCTGGTCTCTTGACTTCCAGTTCCTTAATTACCCTCTCCCTATTCAGTTTATCCTATGCAATATTCAGATCTAAAATACTCCTTCTAAATTTTCAGTCACTTTCCTGTTTATAAATCAATGGTTCAAAATTTATTACTAAACAGAAATTCAATTCCTTCAGGCATGCAAAATTATCAATATCTACACCCACCCTATTTTCAGTCTTTGCTCCTTTCCCCTTTATTATTAGTATAATTATATTCCAGCTAAACTAAACTGAAACCCTCTGTTCATTTTGTGTATTTTGCAAATATTGCTTTATTCATATTGTTCCTGAAATAACACTTTTCATCTTTTCTATCTATATCCTACTTATCCACTAAGATTCATCTCAAATGCTACTCCCTATGTGTATGCCAAAGGAGGAATTCAGGTACAGGGTTTCCGGTTAATCACACCCATCATTTTCTAGCCTACTGGTCCATGTAAGGCCTCTCTCTTCTTTTATTCAGCTATTTATTCCCTTAACCCTCTCCCCCTGTCACCATTCCTTTGCAGCCTTTTAAGAGCAACCATTTTTAATAGGTATCCAAAATTTATATGTGCTATGATCAGGCCATCATTATATAAATGACATTGTGCTATGGAATACATTTTGTTTTTCTTTTTTTATTCAGCATTGTGGTTTTTGGAGCTTTATTTACATTTTAGTGTATACATATGGTCTCTTCCAACTGCTGTATTTTATTCCATCAATTCGCTATGTACAATGCAGCCCAAGAAACCTTTAAGGATATAAATTTGATTATGGCACTCTGTTGCTTAATAATTTTCAGTGACTTTTTAAAAAATTTCACTTAGGATAAATTTCAGAATTCTTCACATGTCTACAAGGCCTTACAAGATCTGGGCTGTTTCTAGCTTTTAGATTGTATTCTTTGCCCTTCATTCCTTTGACTGCATTCTAGTCCTACTAACCTCAGGTTCCTCAGACCTGTAACACTTCCCCTTTGCTCTTTGCACAAAATATTCTCTTTTCCTTAGGTATCAGCTTAAATTTTGCTTCCTCAGAAAAGCCTTCTAAGACTGGGGAAATTAACCAGAGGTCCAAGTTTAGATATTCTTTCCCATCAAATGCTTCTTATTATACTTTATACAATCTGTGTATGCATTTATTTTCACATGCGATCAGTTCTTTAATACCTGTCTTATTCACTATAGAATCAGCTCCATGAAAGCTGGGGCCAGGTCTGTCTGTTTCACAGGTCCATCTTGTTTATGGTGCACGGTCCACTGGAAAGCTTTCAATTAAAAAGTGTTGAATAAATGAATGACCTGGGAAAAAGTGACTTGCCCAGCACCAGAAAACAAATTAAAGTCAAGCTCAGGACAAGAAAGTGGTACTTTCCTTTTCATGAATTCATTTAAAATAGTGTATCTATATAGATATATAGATATATATTTATTTATTCAACATGTATTTATTCATTTATATTAAGATACAGTTGATTTACAATATATTAGTTCCAATGTTAGAACATAATGATTTAAACATTTCTACAGATTATACTCCATTTATAGTTATTACAAAATATTGGTTGTATTCCCCATGCAATAGAATGTATCCTTACAGTTTATTTATTTTGTACATCTTAGTTTATATCTCAAGTCCCTACCCCATCCTGCCCCTCCCCCTCCCTCTCCTACTGACAACCACTAGTTTGTTCTCTATATCTGTGAGTCTGCTGCTTTTTTTTTTTTTTTATTTTATTACATTCACTAGTTTGCTCTGTTTTCTTCAGACTCCACATATATCATACCACTCTCTTCTGGCCTGCAGAGTTTCTGCTGAAAAGTCAGTTGATTGCCTTATGAGAGATCCTTGTGTATTACTTGTTGGTATTCACTTGCTACCTTTAATAATCTCTCTTTATCTTCAATTTTGGCCACTTCAACTACAGTGTGTCTTTGTGTGCTCCTTTTTGAGTTGATCCTGTCTGGGACACTCTGTACTTTTTGGACTTGGATCTCTGTTTTCTTTCCCAGGTCAGTGGAGTTTTCAGCTATTGTATCTTCAAGTATGTTCTCTGCCTCTTTCTTTCTCTCTTGTCCTTCTGGGACCCCTATAATGCTTGATGTTGTCTCAGAGGTCTCTTAAACTGATCTAATTTCTTTTTATTCATTTTCCTTCCCAGCCTCACTGATTTACACTCTTCTATCTTCCAGTATGCTTATCCATTTTTGTGTAACATTTAGTGTACTCTTGCTTCCTCTTAATGTATTCTTCATTGCAGTGTCGTATTCATCTCTGCTTGTTTGTAATTTAAAACATCTTACTTCTCACTCTGCCCATCCATTCTTCTCCCTAGTCCCTTGTCATTTTTATGATCATTATCCTGAACTCTTTTTTGGTTAGATTGTCTATCTACACTTCACTTAGTTTTTCTGGGGTTTTATCTTGGTCCTTCATTTGGAACACGTTCCTCTGTTTCCTCATTTTCCCTAGTTTGTGAATTTTACTTCTATATATCTGGAATGTTGGTTACGTCTCCTGACCTTGATTAGGTGGCCTCTTATAGGCAATGTCCTGTGTGTCCCGGCGGCACATTCTGCTCTGCCACCAGAGCTGTATGCTCCAGGCGTGCCTCCTATGTGGGCTGCCTGGGTCCTTCTGCTACAGCAGGCTGACTGCTGCGGGCAGTCTGGTAGGCATGCCTGACCCCCAGTCCAGTTGGCTGCCAGGTCCTGCCTCCTACATATGCTGCCAGCCCCCACTGGTTGATGGGGCCAGTTCATGAGGTAGGTGAACTGGGGGGTCCTAAGGATAGTGCTGGCTCAGTGGGGGCTAGAACCAGGATTTAAGAGATCAGGCCTGAGGGCTTATGCTCGCCTGTAGTAGGTGGGTTGGGCCCTGCCACAGCAGTCTGAGGGGCTGTGGTTGTCTCGGCGCTGGTGTCTGCGCACCGGCGGGAGAGGCTGTTCCCGGGACTAAAGCAGACTTGCTCGTGGATGGGGCCTGGGGCCAGGGCTTTCTGGGGCTGGCACAGCCCAGTGGCAAGCATAACTGGGCGCAGTGTCTCTAACTGAAGGACCCTGTGTGTCCCAGTCCTAGTGCCTGTGTGTTGGTGTGTGCGGTCAGGTCCGGGGTTCCCTGGTGGGTATGGCCATGTCCAGAGATGGCTGTGGGCACAGGGGTCTTAAAGCAGCCTGTCTGCTGGTGCATAGGGCTGTGTCTCTGTCCATTCAGTTGCTTGGCCTAAGGCCACCCAGCACTGGTGTGTACAGGTTGGCGGACAAACACAGGGCTGGGTCCTGAGGCTGATAAGCTCGAGGAAGGATTCCAAAATGGCACTTGTTGGCACTAGTTTCTGTGTGTTAGAACGAGCTGCCCAAAGTGACTGTCACCAGTGTCTGTTACTAGGGTGGGCTCCAGTTGTCTGCTGCCTCTGTGGGAGAATCTTTAAGATCCGCAGGTAGGTCTGACTCAAGCTCCCTTCAAATTACTGCTTCTGCCCTGAGTCATGGAGAATGTTAAATTTTGTGTGCATCCTTTAAGGGTGGAATGTCTATTTCCCACAGTTCTCTGGGTTTTTTAAAAATAAGCCCTTCTGGCCCACAAAGCCAGATGTTCTGGAGGCTTGTCTTCCCAGTAAAGGTGTCCTGGGCTGGGGCGTCCGATGTGGGGCTCTGACCCCTTGCTCCCTGGAGATAACCTCTGCAATTGTAAGTGTTTACCTGTTTGTGTGTCTCCTAGCTGGGGGGGGGGGTGCGTCTTGACTAGACTGCAGATCTATCCCTGTTACCCATCTTGTTGTGGTTCCTTCTTTATATCTTTAGGTAAAGAAGATCTTTTCTAGTAGGTTCTAGTCTTTTCCATCAGTGATTGTTCTGTAAATAATTGTAATTTTGATGTGCCCGTGAGACGAGGTGAGCTCAGGATCCTTCTGCTCTGCCATCTTCTATTTATGTGCAAACACTGTCTTTTATGACCTACTCTCAGAAGCCAAACTCCATCATTCCTGCCACATTGGGAATGTGGGAAGTGGGAATATAGGGAAGTGGGTGTTTTTTGAATTTGGTGCTGTGTATTTTTATGTCTATTCCCAGCTCAGTGCTTTTCACACAGTAGGTGTTTTGTAAGTAGCACACAAAGACAGAAATATTAAAAAATGGAACTGTTGTATTAGGTAACACTGTATTTACAACAAATGGCTACTTATTATTTTGCTGAAACTGCAAATCTTAGAATTTAATGATTAAAACTAGTTGTCATTGCTTTTTTTTTTTTTTTTTTTTACTTATAAGCAGGCACTACAATTTCGTATAGCTTTTACCAGATTGAAAATGCTTTCTTTGCTTTCATAAGATCAGAGCTACATTCAGAAGGTGTTTCCAGGAGATTCTAACTCAAAAACTGCCTTTTAAAATGTGTAGAAAGCTAAGTTTCGAACTGCAACTGAATAGAGAAAATCAATTTATGAATGTTCAATTTGTGCTCATTTTAATAAAGGAGAAAGACTAATGTCTTCTCCGCTTAAAAGAGGATGGATGGATTCAAGTTTCTAAGTGTACTTCCTTTACTCTAGCTGAAGAAGAATAATAAACTGTCATTTTCCCTAACTTGTTTTTCTGCTTGAGCAGGTTTTACCAATGGGCCTGTCACAATGCTAAAATTGGATGCTTCTGCTATGTTTTTTTATAAATCTAATTATCTTGAATCCTTGCAGTATCAGCCAAACAAGCAAACAAACAAAAATGCTTAGGGAATCTCCAAAGTAGCATTTTTCTTGTTTAATTTTTAGCAGTATCGGTGAAATCACTGTGTCTTTCGCAAGTGGCATATTTATATTACTTACTGAACCCAGTCCTTGAAAACCAAAAATTCTGTTTTTCTCTGTTAACCTCAAAAAGGTAAATTACTTGGAAAGTGGTACTATTTTAACTTTTGGTAGTGCTAATAGGTAAGAAAATGGAAAATATCACCTCTATTCAGGGTGACTGAGAGTGATGGATTAAAGAGTCTTTTGTCCCACTGGCCTGTCTCCGTATCGGAAGGTCTGCCATCTGAGACTTATTCTTTTGGCTTAAGCTATTATATTTATAGAATTCTCCCTTTTGCAAAATTCAGTGTAATTTTCAGTGTTTATCCATTCATTAATGGCTTAATCATCACACCATAATTATGATATAGCCATGTAAGTGACTTGTACCCAATAATAGGAAAGGAAACTGAATTACAACAAGATTATATTGTTTGTTCAAGGACTCAGAGCAAACGGTAAGGCCTTCTGACTGGAGTGTTTGACCAGCATCACCCCAATTCTACCCCTCTTACTCATCTCGTTGTGGTCCCTTCTTTATATCTTTAGGTAAAGAAGATTAATGCTTACTTATTGTAAGTACTTTGGGGCTATTATGAGTCAATTTTCATCATTTAAACTTTTCTTCCTTCCCAATAATCCTTCATTGGGTAGCCTCTTGCTTATCTTGTCTCGGAAGAGTCCATTCCACCAGGAGATGGCTTTGTCCAACTAAATTTATTTCTATCTGGTGCCATCATGACCTCCCAGGGCTCCTGGAGGATGCTACTGTTGAATTCTAAAGCTGTTTATAATCTACCTGTTGGGATTCAGAAAAATGAAAAATTAAAGCTTTGTGTAAGGCTAGAATAAAATTAAGGAAGAAAAAAGAGTATGCTGGGCCTTTGACTCTGACCTTAGGATCATGTCAAAGAGGAGTCCAGGGATAAATTAGCAGCTATGGATATGAAACAGATTTTCAAAGTGGTGACAGAAAATACGAGAGCCTGGGATAAAAAGACTAAATCCAGGAAGTTTGCATTAGTCAAAACTCTTCAGTTACATATGAAAATACCCCAATTCAGCAGTTTACCCTAATACAGAAAATTAATTAGATCATGTGATGAAATGGAAGAACAGAGTGTAATAAGGTGAATACAAGCTAGTATTAGGGAGAGCCATAGCCAGGGACTTGAACTATTGTGTCCACTTCTAATTTTCACTCCTCTCTGTGGAGAGTGATGTGGAAAATGAGGTCTTTGAAAATGGACCTTAGCCCTGTACACAAGTTCTTTAACTACATGACCAGAGTTTAAAAGAATTTTTTCCCCCAGGTGGAGTTAGAAGTTTTTAGGAGACAACACTAATAGAACCACTTTGGGTTATGTACCAACTTCTTTATCAATCAACATGTATAGCTATAATGAGTTTAATTATAGCCTGGTTTTGGTCATGTGCCCACAGCTGTAGCTAGGAAGGTAAGTTTGATTGTCAGAAGAAAGGGAAATGGTGCATTTATTGCATTTTGGATTAGAAATAGATTAAAGAGAGTTTGGTATGCGCTGCCAAAGAATTTGGAGTTTATCTTATATGCATAGTTTATTCATTGGAGGATTTAAAACTAGGAAAACCATATGGAAGAAAATTGGTCAACTTAGGAGAAATGGACACATTTCTGGAAACATACAGTCCACCAAGACTGAATCAAGAAGAAACAGAACACTTGAACAGACCAATCCCTAGAATGAAGTGGAATCAGCAATAAAAAAACTCCCTACAAAAAAAAGTCCAGAACTGGATGGCTTCACTGGGGAATTCTACCAAACATACAAAGAAGAACTCACACTGGTCCCTTTCAAACTCTTCCAAAATATTGAAAAGGAGGGACTACTCCCAAACTGATACCAAAACCAGACAAAGACACTACCAAAAAAGAAAATTACAGACCAATATCACTGATGAACATAGATGCAAAAGTCCTCAACAAAATATGAGCAAACAAACAGAATCCAACAGCACATAAAAAAGATCATACACCATGATCAAGCTGAGTTCATCACAGGATCACAAGGATGATTCAACATACACAAATCAATGTGATACACCACATCAACAAAAGAAAGGACAAAAACCACATGATTATCTCAATGGATGCAGAAAAAACACTTGATAAAATTCAATAACCTTTTATGATAAAAAACTCTTACCAAAGTGGGTATAGAGTGTACATATCTCAACATATTAAAAGCTAGTAACCCACAGCCAGCATAATACTCAATGGTGAAAAATTGAAAGCCTTCCTCCTATTATCTGGAACAAGACAAGGATGCCTACTCTCATCACTTCTATTCAACATAGTCTTGGAAGTCCTAGCCACAGAGGAGTTATGCATTCTTTTTCTTTCCCTTATTGTAATAAAAAATCAAGTTCTATTAATGTATCATTTCACAGTGTTCTTCCTACTGTAACTAAATTATAAATATAGTCACTTTAAAACTGTTATTAAGATGAAACTGACAAGGTCTTGATTTCTAGAATATATAAACAGCTCATATGACTTAATAAGAAAAAAAACAAACAACCCAATCCAAAAATGGGCAGAAGACCTAAACAAGCAATTCTCCAATGAAAACATACAAATGACCAATAGGCACATGAAAAAATGCTCAATATCACTAATTATCAGAGAAATGCAAATCAAAACTGTTATGAAGTATTAACTTACTTGGGTCAGAATGGCCATCATTAAAAAATTTACAAATAGTAAATAAATGCTGGAGAGGTTGTGGAGAAAGAGGAACATTCCTATACTTTTGGTGGGAATGTGAGTTGGCACAGTCACTATGGAGAACAGTATGGAGGTTCCTTAAAAAACTAAAAATAGAGTTACCATATGATCCAGCAGTCCCACTCCTGGGTATATGTCCAGAGAAAACTCTAACTTAAAAAAATATGTGCACTCCAATGTTCATAGCAGCACTATTTACAACAGCCAAATCATGGAAGCAACCTACATGTCCTTCAACAGATGAATGCATAAGGAAGATGTGGTATATATATAATGGAACACTATTCAGCCATGAAAAAGAATGAAATATTTGCAGCAACGTGGATGAACCAAGAGATTATCATGTTACATGAAGTAAGTCAGACAGAGGACAAATATATGCTATCATCTATATGTGGAATCTTAAAAAATGATACAAATCAACTTATTTATAAGCTAGAAACAGACTCACAGACATAGAAAACAAACTATGGTTACTAAAGAGGAAAAAGGTGGGGACTGGGATAAACTAGGTGCTCAAGATTGAGATATACATACTACTATACATAAAATAGATAAACAACAAGGTCCTACTGTACGGTACAGAGAACTATATTCACTGTCTTGTAATAACCTGTAATGGAAAAGGATCGAATGTGTGAGTGTGTGTGTGTGTATAGCTAATTCATTTTATTGTACACCTGAAACTAATACAAAATTGCAAATCAACTATACTTCAATAAAAATTAATTAATTAAAAAAGAGGATACCAACATGCTGAGAAAGGAAAGAAAACAAAAATAAAAATTTAAAGGAGAATGATTCAACTGTCTGCTTTTATCATATGTCAACATTTCAAATCTTTCAAAGATATTAGAGAGCTTGGCTATCTGGCTTGTGGCTACATCAATATTAATACATGGTAACCACTACGTATTAATCATCTGGAGGTTAAATTTGTGTCCAGCAATCTAGATATTTCCAGTTGTCTGAGTGTTTGATATTTGGTTGTTAAATATCTATAAACAATTTTTAAAAAATCCAAACAAATGCTTATCTTTGAAGACTATATTAACATGAACTGATGCCTTTAATGAATTATTCACATTTCACTGAGAATAAGCAAAACATTTTTATATCAATATCAATAAAAATAAAATATTTTTTATTTTAATAAAGTATAAAGGAATAAAGAGATCAATAAAAATAAAATACAGTAAAAATAATTAAAAGATACATCAAGGGGCCTAAGCCTAGTGTATCATTGAATATCTATGTATAAGCAGTTGCCAAATTTCTACAGACTAAGTTATCAATAAATGCTTTAAATCGGTTCATTTTTGCTTATTTTGATACTGTCGTGACTATACTTCTAATCACGTTTATGTCAGTTTTTCTGTTTATATCTATTTGATTAGTTTCTTTGTCAATAATATCTTTCAAATTGATTTAGTTTAATTTTAGCTATATTATTTATTTACATTTTCATTCTAGCTTACTGTTCCAAAATATATTATATTGATTCTTAATCCTGAGTGACTTTCTCCATTCCAGTTAATATTTTATAAGATAAAAGCTATTTACAGTAAATTTGTTTTAAAATTACATAAAGATTAGGGAAAGTTTTCTAATACAGAATTGGGGATGGGGACATAAGAATTCCAGATAAGTTGAACAGGAGGCCAATATGGATGACAAGTGTTCTCACTCTTGGCCTTCATGCAATCACATCCTCCATTCTTTCTATTAAGATCTTTATGCAAATGAAAGCCCTTTTGTTTTCACACATCATTAGGAGAGATTTTGTTTCATTTCCTTACAGAACAGGAGGAACTTGTGGTAACCTGCAATCTTACCAATTCTTACCTTGTCTTCCTATTTTAGTGCAGTCTCTACTACTACTGTAACTTTATATTTGTTTGTGCTTTTATAGATTACGAATACTTACACATATTTTATTACTTTGTATGTCCAATACAGTCCCCCAAAATATCATTTTTACCTTCATTTTCTAGTTAAAAACACAAAGGACCAAAGAATTAAGTCACACATGATGGGTTGTTCCATGGATCCACAGTTGGGAAGACCTAGTTCTATGACCTCTGAGTCCAAGTTGTGCAACATTTCTAATACACCACAACATCTCACTATCAGTTACTATGCTCATAGTAAATAGTTATTGAGCCAGACCCCTATCTTTCAGACCCATGGTGTTATTCATTGCCAGTGTCATTATACCATGCCACCAGGTAACATGGATTTAGGTTTGATAATGAAGTATCAAAAATGTTCCTTTTTAGATACTTAGAGTGAGGTAGGTACAAGCTTTTTCATTGTATTATAAGACAAGAATCCTATTCACTTCTGTATCAGAGAATTAAATCCCTGAGATCTGAACTTGAATGAATGGAAAACAGACCCTTTAGTATTATTTACTCACAGCCTTTCTCTTTGTTAGCTTCTTATGTATGGGGGTCAAAATGTATATTTTGACCTTTCTCAATCTTCTTAACAGTACATATCATACTATGGAATAACAATACTATTCAGTTGAATTGCATTTTACAAGTTTTAAACAGCTTGACCTGAAAAAAATCCTGTGGAGTTCATAGGTCAGATTTTCTAACTCTCATTTTAGAGATAAAAACTGGGATCAAGAGACTAACCCAAGTACCTAAAGATCCTGAGCAACAGACTTGAGGCTATAATTCAGTTTTCTTGACAGTCAGGTCTGCATTTCTTCTCCTGGGCTGCCCTACTCTTGCCCCAGCTCTGCTGGTACTTAGAAGCTACCACAATAACTCTGAAAAATATAATTTTGAGGTAGAAGAGGGGCAGTAACACCATCTTTATCTCAATTCTGTTCAAGGGAGGATACATTCTCTGTACAATTTCAGAAGGTCTCTCTTAGTTATTCACCAGATATTATGTAACCAAGCAATCAAAATGATTTGCAGTAAAAACTCAAATCTTAATTCTAGGGTAATGTACAAAAGAAATGCTTTCTGGAAGATTAATGTTCAGAAAAATAAGGGAACATTTGTACTTCAACAACATTTGTACTGGGTGCTACTTTGTGCCCCTACTAAGTGTAGCTTGGGTTAAATCATTAGACTATTGGCTAAATCAATGGACTTGAGTGTCACCATTGGATTATTCCAATTAGCATAAAGTGCCATCGTCATGATGATCTCAATTTAAGACAAGGATACAGAACATTTCTCTTAAAATAAAATTAAGCAAGCAGGGAAAAATGCTGACACTGGCTGGGTCTGCAATCAAAAATAGTTTGTTCTTGAGTGAACTGCCTTTACTTTTCCAAGAGATAGAACAATCCTGTACCCAGAAAGGAAGAACAATGAGTAAGACAAGAACAAAATAATAATGTGTAAAGGGATGCTCAAATTATTATGCAATGCACTAAAGAGAACAAATAGACATTGTGTTGCTAAATAATCTTCAGAGACAAATGATATATCCAAACTGAATTTGCATATTTAAAAAATGATGCTTGTTGAATTGCCTATTATGTAAATGTCAACGCTATGCTAGATCATAAGCAAAACATTATTTAAAACAGGATGCCTTATTTGGACGTGTGATCATCTCTAAGGCTCTAAAAGCTAAATTAAGCTGTAAACCATGATGTGTTGTGTCATCAACCACCACATTATAATCATGAGCAACATTTTATCTCTCTTTTTATCTGAAATATTTCTATATGCATGGACATTTTTCTGTGTTTAAATTTGAAGTGACAAAAATATTCCATGAAGCTATAGTGGGCATCTGAATTTTTTAAAGGAATTTTAATCTAGAAAAGGCAGCATACTGCTCAGGAAAACAACACATTCAGTGCTAGAAAAACTTTCAATAGGGCTCAGATGTATGAACTGCAAGTTCCTTTTTGGCCATTTCAAATGTCGCATTTCAATGTCAACTCACTATCTAATTAGCTCTGTTCACACTTCTTGGCTGAACTTCATGCCTTTACCCCAGTCTACTTTTATTACCTAATTTTCCATCAATTTTTACTTCATGCTCCCTGTTTTCTGTTCATAGTGACATTTTCTCTTCAAGTCCTTATTTACATTCTTCCTACTGCTGAAATGCCTGGTCCCCTCTCTGGCTCCCTACACTTCCTTTAAGTTCCACCTCAAATTCACCCTTAAGGTATTTTCTGCTTCCAAATAAGCTTGAGGTCACCCATTTAACCCAAATTACAGAGCACAATGAAGAAGCTATGTTCCCGGAAGTATAAATAGTGCTACAAGCTTCTGCACACACCTGTGACATTTTCCTTGTCTACCTTGCTTTCAACTCTACATGCTTTCAGCAGTTTCTCTCATCCTGCTGTTTTCTCCTTTTTCCTGTTCAATGCAATTATTTTCTTCTGAGTCTAACTTTACTTCTTTTCTGCCTCTGTATTTTGGCACCGTCCAGAGAGGAAGTCTTCTAACTTATACGCCTGATGGCCCATCCCTATTACTCTCCACATTCAAACTGTTTCTGTTTCTCATATGCCTAAAGAAACTTACTAATCTCTGCCTAGGGTCATCTAACCCTAATAAAGATGCATACCAGACTCGCCCAAAGCTTTTTTTTTTCCAGGACAAGAAAGGTGAAAAAAACCTCTATACTTAAGAAATCAAACACTGAAAAAAATAAAGACTTCCGTTCCACATGCAGTGAAGAACATATTGACATATAAGGCAGTGACTCTGAGGGAAGAAATAAAAGAACATCTACAGTTGCTAATACAATTTTCAGTCACATCTGTTTACTTATCTTTCCCTTCAAATCATTAAAAATATTGTGCTTAATGCGAATACATATAAATGCCACGAGGTGGGAATGCGCCGTATATGGTCTCCTAAAGCTTACACAGCAGTATAGGAAAGTTCCCTCTTATATTGCAGCCAACATAGGAATTATACCAGCAATTTTCCTGAAATTATCATATTTCTGCTTGTGGTTTTTCCTTCTAACCTCTTCTCATTGGCCAATAATAGCTGAACCTCTCTTTAGAGGTCATTAACTATGAAATTGCTCTGGTATGTTGCTGGAACCACAAGACAAAACATGGGTAGTCTGAACATTTCTCACATTATCTCTAACTTTTGGTATTTTGATAACAAAGCACAAAATTAAGAAATAGGTTTAGGCTAGTAAAATATTATAGTTTTTATATCTTTAAAACTAGTGTGGGAAATTTTGCTTCTGTCTAGGAAGGAATAGCATATATCAAAGAAATTCTCTTGAATAAGGTAAATGTAAAACCTGAATAGAAAATGAAAATAGAAGAAACAGCCAGACAGTTGTTTGAATTCTTTAGAGAACAATCAGTAAGCCAAGGTTTGTGAAGACTAGACCTAAGAGAAAAAGAAATTGCATTGAAATAAACCCCACATTTGCCTCTTGTCTATCCTACTGTTAATACACTGATTCTCAGTAATAAGGATGAAGTCTGAAGAGAAAGTTATGGAAATCTTATTGTGATAGAGAGTTCAGGGAAGCCAAGGCAACCACAATTTGAGAGAAAACCATCCTGGAGCAGAGTGCAATCACTGCAGTGAATTAAGCCTCAAATTCTGCATGCCATTTTGCCTGGAACATTTGCCAACTCTTTAGGTGCACAGGTTTGTTGTGAGACGTTGAGAAATAAGGCAGATAATTGATTCATTTCATAGTGCTGAGGATGCAATTTTAAAGCTCCATCTCAAAAAAAAAGGACAGGCTCAGGGAAACATCCCTGTTGAGAACCTCAAAGGGCTATTCTTAGCAATAAGAGTTACACCATAAAAAATAAGAACTATGTTTAAAAGTAAAGGCAAAATAGAACTAAAACAGGACTTATAAAACCTGAAACTCAGACCAAACTATATGAAGATGATCTGATCATACACTAGTGGCCTGCAGAAATTATGTTAAATATCTTTTGGAGGAAGATAATATTGCTCATGATCATTACAATAAATCTTATGTACGAAGTCCAGTTTAAAAATGTATTTGTCAGACAATGTGCTGTACACCAGAAATTGACATATTGTAATTGACTGTACTGTAGTTTAAAAAAATATATGTGTATATATATATATATATATATGTGTCATGGAAGGAAATAAAACAAAATAACTCAAAAAGAAAAGCAAAAAGACAAAGACAATAGTAAACACCCATAAAAGATGTAATTTTTATAATTATGAGGGATAACACTTTAATATAATTATGATTAATACATTTGAAATATAGAGAAAAAAGATGAATAATTTAACCACAGGACTGGGGTCACTTAAAAATATATCTTAGAAGTAAAATATATAGTAACTGAAGTAAAGAAAGTAATGAAAGTTTCAATAGTAATTTAAACACCACAAAACAAAGATTAGTAAACTAGAACGTAATTGAACAAGAAATTCCCAGACTGAAGAAGCCCAAAGAATACAAAAAAGTCATGAGAGCCAAATACAACTTGGTGAAAGTCCAGAAATTTGTGTAATTTGTCTTAGAAGAACCACAACTGTGATTTAAAAAGAAGCATTATTCATAGAAAATAGAAAGCAATTATTTTAGAAATCTTCAGAAAAGAACATCAAACCCCTGTTTTAAGTAACTTTCAAAATAACCCCAAATAGGGTTAAAAGAAAACACACACACACACACACACAGACCCATTGTTGGTTTGAATAAAAAGTTGAAAACAAAGGGAAAAATTGAAATGCAGCCATATAAAATAGTATTTCCTTCAAAGGTGAAATAAGAAGACAGCAAATTTTTCATCAGAAATAGTGGAAACTAAAAAGAAATTATATCTTTAAAATACTACAAGAAAATAGCTCCCATTTTTAGAATTCTATTCATAATGAAACATTTTTTTCCAAAGAATAAAGAAAATAAAAGCATTTATTAATAAAAATTAGAAATTCATCATGGATTGAACACACTAAAAAAAAAATCTATGAAAAAATGTTATCAAAGAGTTAAATAGAAGCAAATATTCACTGTTCAAAACAAGGATAATGATGTGTTGTGAAGTTTAAAATACATATAGAAATCAAATACATAAAAATAAGAGCACAGAAGTAATTAACTGAAATTTAAGTTGTGAGGTCTTTGCATTGTCTTGGTAGTAGTAAAAGTACTGATTTAAAATAAAATCTAATAAGTCAAAGATGAATATAGCAATGTTTAGGTCAGTCACTAAAATTAGTTAAAAACTCATAGAAGAAAATAAATTTAATAATTAAAAAATTCTAAGCAAGGAATTATTAAAAAGGAACAGAGAACAGATGAGATAAATAGGAAATAGACATTATGATGGTAGATTTAAAACTGATTGTATCAGTGATTACACCACAAAGTTTTTGACTTGGAAAAATATCCAACTACTTTGATGGATTATAGATAATACAATTATTTATTGCAGAAATCTGATATAGTTTTATTAATACTAAGATACAACTTGAACTTAAGGATGAGGACTATTAAAAAGATTGATATTTCACCAAAATAAAATTTTCAATCTACTGGAAAGTTGTGATGATTCTAAATTTGTATGCTTCTAATAACATAGACCCCAAATACATAAAACAAAACTAACAAAATTAAAAGAAAACTTAGAAAATGTAGAATCATATTAGAACATATGTAAATATTAGAACAAGCAGAAAATAAATTGAGGTTAAAAAATAATGACACTCATAAACATTGACATAAGCGGAATAAATAGAAAACTGCACCAAATAACTGAAGAGTATTCTTTTTACACAGACATAAAACAATTATCAAAATAGACCTTATATTGGGTCAGAAAGAAAATCCTAGTATATTTCATAGGACTGAAAATCTTCAGAGCATGTTCTTTTCCTCCAGTGAAATTATTCAAGAAGGCAATACAAAATGATTATTTGAAAAGGTTCAAATATTTATAAAGTAAGCAATAGACTTCTTAATACTCCATGGATCAAGGAAGCTATTAACATATAAACCTGTGGGACACAGTTAAATCTGTGACTAGTGGGAAATATGTAAGTGTAAATGCTTCTAATAGACAAAAAGAAAAAGGTAATGTTAGTGACCTAAGTGTTCATCTCATGAAGCTAGAAAAAGAACAGTAAATTAAATGTGAGTAAATCAACAGAAAATAAACAAGAGCCGAAGTCAGTGAAATGGACATTAGAGAAAATTAACAAAGCCGAAGTGTTTTTTTATTTTCAATTTTGGAAAGACTGCTGTGGTAGACGTGGAACTGTGTAGCAGGAGTTCCCCTTTAAAGGACTGTCTGATCAGCGGTAGGGAGAGTGGTGAGTAAAGAGCATCTCATTTTCAGGGTCTGGCTCAGCTGTAGAGGACTGTCTGCTCTAAATCATGACTCTCCAGAGACAGGCCATACCTGATCAAGCAGACATAGAACATCGCTACAATTTCAACCTTACACACAGTAACTTGAGAAATTCTTGCTTAGTGCTCCATGCTATGTTGGTAAAGGTTTTGGCAGACCAGCATCATAATGCTGATGCCTAACAAATTGTGAATATTGATAGTGGGAGAAATTCCAGGAAACAGATGAGAAGACAAATAGTTTTTGAAGCTGAAGTTTAAGTTAGATAATTCACTACCTGTTGTCTGGCAATAAGGATGCCAATGCTGAAGGTACGAGGACCATGAATACACCTGCCAAAAAGCAGTGGTCCAACTGCTACACCTTCAACCAGCAGTGAGGGGAATGCATGAGTAATCCTATGCATTAGGGTTTTGAAATGTACATAGAAAATAGTAGCTCTAAAGATAACATGCTTCCCTAGATATTTCCATATGCCATTGATGTTCCACAGAAAGGTAATGATGAGCTAAGAGGAGTACCAGGCAATTGAAAGACAGATGTGAAAGTCTTTCCTCCAGTGAGACGTAGAGAAAGCCAAGGACTAAGTTAAAAACTTAGTGAAGTCAGAGAGACCAACTTCAAAGATGGTTTAATGCTCACCAAGATCATTTTCCCTAGCAGGAAAAATCTGGGATTGGATGGAGACAACACGGTGGATGCCATGACATTTTTTGTCTTCTCAGAATTCTTCTGAGTCTGTAAGAGCAGCACCCACATCATCCACAAGGATACCCCATTCTCTCCTTTGTGTGTTGGAAGACAGCTCATAGGCTCTTTCCTGTCAGTTATCAGGTATGTCCCTAAAGATCTGCTCCCACACTCCTTCTAACTAGAGTTAAATTGTAGCATAAGCTATCTGCTTTGTAGCCCAAAAGAGCTGCAAGAAGTAGACTTATTTCATATACCAGTTAAGTACTGAAGTATGAATGGGACTGTATTCTGAGGGTGCTTAATCAAGGGGCAAGAATATAAAATAAAATAGAAAAGAGTTTATTGACTTGGCAATGCTTTCTTGCAGTGTAGGACTTAACATTGAGGTAAAGATCCCAGGAGATGGGGCAAACTTGCTACTAAGACGTCTCCTAGAAGCATGTAAAAAATACTGACTTAAACTGAGTCAAGTTAAAAGGCTAAATTGCCACAGCAGAAAAGGGAAAGAGAAATCAAAATGCTCATGAATGTGGACATCTGAAAAGGGACATAACGTATGTGGCCAGAAGGTCTACCGGACGATTGTGTTCCATGGGAAAGCTCAGACAACATACCATTTACAAGGGCAAGAAGGAATGATCTGACAGGAGAGGCACCAGCAGCGCTAAGACTGTTAGCAGTGGCTTCACTCTGTAAGCCGTGGCTGTGAGTAGGAGGAACTACTGTAAAATGTGGCTTCCTGATAGTAACAAGATCATAGGACTGCCTCCCAAACTGAGGACATGTGGGGGCGCTAACTACAAAATCGAATAGGCTGCAATTATCTTACCATCTAGCAAGTTGGAGGAGAAGCCGAGGGAGAACGCTCTAAAAGATTTCAGACACAGCATCTCCATGGTGAAAACAGATCGTCAGTCAACAGGGGTTGACTTGTTTCAGCAGAAGAAAATCAAAGAGGATGACGAGGAAGCGGAGGGAAGTTGTCTCAATAAGAAGTCGAGATCCCTTTCATAGCTTCGCAGCTTGAGCCTGCTTTTAGATCTGGAATCCACAGGTTGAAAAGGAAACCAGGTCCCCAGGACAAAGTTCTACAACAACACAGCAAGTCTGTTCAATAATTTCCTCAGTCCTTCCCTTAAGGGATCAATAGCAGTTATTCAGGTTAACCAGTAGACTGAGAATATGTTATTCAAACATGTCAGGGATTGTTGTCCCATCTGAATCGGCATTGATCCTGGGAGACCCAAATCACCCTGGTCCACCTGGTAAGAGTTGAGTCATGGAGCCAGGTAGTGTATAGAGTCTCGGTGAAGTTCCTGCCTACAGTGGGTGCATCTCTTGAGTCTATGGATTCATCCGGTGATCATTTTTCTGTTTCCCAAATGTATAATTAAAATACTTTAGAGGGGAGGGTACAGCTCAGTGGTAGAGCTTATCATGCACGAGGTCCTGGGTTCAATCCCCAGTACCTCCATTTTAAAAAAGTATGAAAAAATACTTTAAAGTTGATTTCCCTGCCCTATGATTCCTTGGCCTTTAAGATAAGCGCTATTACACTGGGGAAGAACAAGAAGAAGCCTCTGGAATTACCTGCATCCCTCAGCCAGGATAGTAACTAAAAAAACATCATGCCAAAGGTAAGAGTGGACATCAGTGCTTGCCTTAGGTAAATTTGCCCTCTTTTAAAAAATTTTTAAAATCCCTTCTGGTTCCCTCTCCACCTTGCTCCAGGATGTCCGAGTAACTCAGTTAGTCTACATCAACATCCTCTTTAGAAGAGATTCTGCAGTCAGTCTCACCATTCTTCATACCACAACGTGCGTGATCATCTTAACACAGATGTAGTCAGGTAATTCCTATTCTTCAAACCCCGTGCTTGGCTTACCTCTGGATTAGGTCAAAACCATGTAACTTGGCATGCTCCAATAGCATGTACTTTAAGGGCCTCTCCAGCAACATCCAGTGTTATCATGGTACCTCCTTCATACTTTTATAAACCCACATTGTAATTCTGTGTTAACTCGTCTATACCTGCCAGCTGTTCTACCCGCACTAAATTATATTCAGAGGCAAATGGCTATGTCTTACTTACCTTTCTTCCCAGTGCCTTGTCTAGTGATTGAAACAGAGTAAAGTGTTCAGTACATGTGTGAATAAATCAATCTTTGTAAAAGGGCCTAGCCCACGTTAGAAACATTAATCGGCAATGGCTAGTTAAGTCTGCTAGTTGAGCACTGCCGGGGGGCATAGTTAAGAGAGCTTAATATTTGCTCTAGGGATGCAGGACTGGCTTGTTGTCTCTTGCAGAATGTGTTTTCCTAATTAATTTTTAGGCTGACATTAAAATTAGTTGTTACTTACAAGGACATTAGAGAATGCCAGTGAATGGCGTCAGGGGCAATTATCTCGGAGCAGAAATTGCAGTAACATTGCAGTTGATCATTTATAAGCAGATGCTGTAGATTTGGCCACCATAGCAATGTAGATTAATCATAAAAAGGCACTTGAGTTCTTCTTCTCCTCCCTACAAATGACAATTGCCCATAAATTCTTGTGAAACCAGTATTTAGAAAACAGGTATGTAGCCCTAGGCTAATTTACAAGGCCAGAGGCTGAAAAAGTGATCGTTTACTGCATGGCAGAGGGGATTTGTCTCGGTCTACATACTGCAACAATTGTTGAACCTTTTTTGCAAATTTCTAGAAGAGTCATACATTAGAAATTGAAGGACTTTTAATATTCTCATTTGACCCTATCATTTCATAGTCTAGTAAAGTTGATCTAGAGGTATTCCAGAACTCTATCCAAAAAACTATACTCAGGGAGCAGTACCCAGAGCCCTCAGGCAATTTTTTTTTCTTTGCCGAATGATCCTACTCTGAGTGGTGTTGCTTTATACGGTGTCCATAAGCTCTGATGCAGAGAAGCTCAGGGAACCACAGTGTTATAAAAGTTGGTCTTAGAGTTACACTCCAGGAGGTAGCCCACTTCAGGTATGTTTGTACTCCTCAGTTCAGCCAGAATTCATGTAAAGTTGGACAATCTAAATTGTTCTTTGGAACATTTTCCTTTTTAATTCTGAAATGTTTTTCTTTTCTTCCTGAAATTAGAATAAGGTGCTCATTTAAAGAGCTTTGCTATAAGTTTGCTATCTATTGAGGCTTCAGGGAGACATAATTCATTCTTTTAGTATGTTTCTTGGGGTAAATTTTGAGGAGCAATGAAAATAATTCTACTCTGAAAGAATACTGAAAAATTAATTCAGAAATATGTTTTAATCTAGAGTAAGTGAAATAAGTTTAGATATATTCATACACTCAGGAAACCATATCACAATCAGAATAATAATTTTTGCATCTCTGGCACCTGCTCTGTGGAACCTCGCTGCTTGGGCCTCTGGACTCTCAACTGTCTCCTCAACTCAACCAGAATGCCACCCTTGGCCTATGCTTCTGCTGTCTCACCTATGTTGAAAACTACAGCTGACTACATAATTTTCTACTTAAAACAAATCATGCTAACTTATAGTAAGACCTGAAATCTCATTTGAAATTATTCCTGTACTCTTCAAGAAAATATGATGTTATAATTTTGTTTTAAAACAAAGGATCAAAAATACAAGAACAGAAAAAAAAATGAAAGGATAAATAACAGGAAGTCTGAATAACAGCATTGAACTAATTGACCTTTCTGATATCAGGGGAATTAAGTTTCTATAAACATTTTTTAAAGCATGACTACTCCTACAATGGGACGTATTGTAACCATGTTGTAAAGAGAAGGAAGTACAAAGGACCATTTTGTGAAAATTTGCTATTGATGCATGTGCTTCAAACTTTTTGTTTTTGTTACTCCTTCTCAAAAATTGTGGTGGTTCAGTTTATTTCAGATAAACCCTCCAGATACCTGTTTCCTTGTCCAAGCTCCTACCAAAGATGTTCACATTTCTCAGCACCTCCTACCCATCCCCTCATTCCTCATCACCTCTTGTCTTCTCATTTCCCACCTAACCTTTCCATGAACTCACCCTTCTTCCAACATCTAATAGGTATTCAGTCAGGGCTAAACATGTAAGGTCAGATTTCTAAGCTGGAGTTTTTTTCTCTGTAGATTTTTCAATTAAAACTTCACAATGTTCTGGTTTTAGTGAATCAGTAAAACTCCCTAATGTTTTCATTCTTAATCTATCTCTACTTGTACCCTTCACCTCTTTTGTGGCTTTTGACACCCTCTTGATATTTCAAAAATGTGGAGACAACACCATTACTCATTTCTGCGTAAGATGACCTCAAAGATATTTCTGTAAGGACCTGGATGGACAAATAAAGACATTTATTCCAAATTAAATGAATTGTCTTCTTCAGATTGAGTTTCAAACTGTGAATGTCAGAGGATAAGTTCTGCTTGATTAATTATAAAGATCAACATAATTACTTTATAAAAGAAGTAAATTATCATGAATATAAGCTTTTATATCCTTAAAGTATAGAAACATGTTCTATATTCAACATTTCTCAAGCATGTTGTCTGTGAATCACCATCCGATGATAGAATTTTCTCTTAAAATCTTAAAGCAATATGTAGACAGGTAACCAGGGTGGCGTAGATGCCTCTCTGATACTGTGTGAGTTGCTCTTATAAATGTTGATTCTGTGTTAAGACATTGATAGTCAGTCTTTCTAATCAAAAAGAAAATCTATTACAAATATCTAAACTCAACTTTTTTCTTAGAAGCAATGAACTAAATACAATGATGAGCAACAGTGAGACACAAACGTCATAACTTTAACTCAGCTATGATAATGAGGTGAAAGCAATAACTACATTCACCATAATTTGATAGAGTCTGAAAAATGTTGCTTTTATCTCAGGGAGAATGTAGGCAGGCTGTGAAGGGTTGATACGGTGAAGGAAGATACTGACGGACATTTCTGAGAAAAGAACACTTTGGCTCTGTACAAAGGGAAACTTGTTGAAAATATATTTAAGATCCTATTTGTTACCAAGTCCAAACTCGTTCTGCTCACCGCAGGACAGGCCAATAAATCAGGAGACAAGGTGTCGGGGCAAGCAATAGGGACTTTATTCGGAAAGCCGGCAGACCAAGAAGATGGCAGGCTAATGTCTTGGAGAACCATCTTCCCCAAGTCAGAATTCAGGCTCCTTTTCTACTAAAAAGGGGAGGAGTGTGGATGGTTGTTGCAAACTTCTCGGTGTAGGAATTCTTTATTCTTGCAGCTGTCCACGTGGGTCAGGCCACGGTGTCCCTATAAAACCTCCAACAAAACAAATGTTATTTTCTATCCTGCAACTTGTTATCTTTATAGGAGTGCAAAAGTGTTAATATCCTTAAAGGTCAGAGCCTTGAGGATGGGCTCTCCGGTATATTTCAGGCTAAAGGCAACATTCTTCTACAAAAGGTGCAGAACCAGCATGACTAAGCCTAGAAAACAGGGCACAGGGTTAGAGCCAAAGAAACAGGTCTAATGTGGAGTCAGATTTGTTCTTTCTGTTACATATTCTCCTATTATTAGAACTCCTTCAGGACATTTTATGATAGTTTCTACCAGCAGGGGACCATAGCTGTTTATGCTGATTTCCATCATTCCTTTCTTGGCAGCATGAAGGATAACCAGCACACCTCACAAGACATGGGTAAAAGACAATACAGACAACACGAAAATGGCATGGCTTCCCTCAAACTGTTTTATGTGAAAAGAAAGGCTGTTTTAGACTATCCGATTTCCTGGAAGAATATGTCAAAATAAGGGCACAGAGGGGAACAGATGATTTCAAAATATTCTACATACAAACAACACAGTGCACGGTTGCATTGCTATATAAATTTTAAGAATACTAGTATACTAATCCTTTGATAGGGAAAGAAAAGCGCTAAATGCATTTACCATTGACACCAGTCTCCAAGTAGTCCAGTGGACATAGTCCACTGGCTTCCTGGAGGTGACATTCTGAAGGAGAGGCAGTCCGTTCCTTGGTAGGTCAGCAGATGGCAGTCTGTCTGAATTTAGCACTGTAGTATTTTAGCATTTTTAGCATTTTCCAGGGTAATGAGGATTTTGAAAGCTGTGAGGCAGCATGGGGCCTCGTGCACAGGCCAGGAGACTGGATCTTTATTTCTGGCTCTGCTCCTGAATAAATCCGTTTGAATAAATGGAGACCAGCCACTTAACTTTTGTGTTCCTTGCTTTCCTGAACTTGAAATGAAAGAAATGCTCTGTCTCTTCCTATCTCCCTCACAAGGACACTGGGTTTAATCATATTTCAGAATCGTTGTCATTCTTTGAAGAAAGACTCTTTATGAATTTGCTATGCTATTTATAACGTGGGTGGCAAAACCGATCTGGGTTATTCATCTGGGACTTGAAGTAAATAAACACTGAGGCTGTTGGCAAGAAGGGTCTTCCGTATTTCGGTGCCATAAATGTTCGTGTATTTTGGTTTTGAATAGCAGCATTGGCTCTGAAGATGCAAACTCCTGTTTCTTGGAATTAAAATAACTTCCTCAATGCCATGGAACTTGACAATTATGGAATGAAGCCAGAGGCCCCTGGCAACCTCCCAATTTAAATGTCAACTGTTCGCAGCGAGTACAGATTCAGTCGGATACAATAATTTTTACTTGTGCCTGCTATTCAACATGAGAATTTTCACTTTGGTACTTCAGTCTAAAGCTGGCACTGTGACAAACGTGAAATGAAATTATAAATCTGAAAACCCACTGAATGATTGAGTGATGACCCCTCCTCCCACTGTGGCTCAGCTGTGCATGGCAGTACCACTTTCATTTGAATTTAGAGTCCTCAACAAAAACGGACCTGCAGATGGATGGCACCAAAATGGGTTATACCAAGAACACATTGGGGTAAAACAGATGGTGGTGTCTGACCTGCCAACTTGGTTCTGGGTCTTGTTCACAGACAGACTTCTCTGCGGGAGCCCTGCTACTTTGAAGCTGAGAACATGGATCAAAAAGGGTTAAGATCACAAATATTTCTGGGCAGGTGGGTTTTGACAGTGGGGTAGAATGCATTTAGTACAGACTCCCATCTCATCCAGTCTTCCTGGAAGCAAGAAATTGTATTGTATGGCATAACCAGAAACCTACCTGATATACAAAAAATAAAATAATAAAATGTAAAGGATGTGATGACTTGAATATACTGTACCACCATTTCATTTAGTATACAGGCACATATTTGAGATGAACTTGTGCTGTATAATCAGTCATAAAACTGTGCTAACATTACTTTTGATCACAGGGGATTTTCACTGTCAAAAATGGTAGCAAACAACTAAGCCTTCTGGAAATTTCTTGTGTAGTAAGCAGAGATTCAAGACAAGTGGTTTTTGCTGTGTGTCATCTTATTTGTCAGATGTGCCTCTGTAGTTACATGGTGAATGGCCTGTTGGTCTCGATGTCAGGAGGTTAAAATTTTAATTTAAATATGCATAAGCATTAAAATATGTTCAAGAAAATGTCACATCAACTTCAACCTCAAAGTACCAATTATGTTGTTTGGGTTCCACATTTGACCCTGTTCTGACTCAACTGATATCCCCAGCTCAGAATTGCTAAAAATGCTCAGATCTCAGTTTCATAATACATTCTATTTAAAGTAGAAACATTACCAAGTACTGAATTATAGGAACATTATTTCATAGTTTCAAGGACATAAAAGTCAAAGCATACTGCTTGCAGCTAATGAACAATTACAAAGATGGATAAGCCAGCGCATTATCTATTAGCATTAAGATAAAATAAATATACTTGGACTATATGTAACCACTCAATATGATGAATCCAAAACAAAGAAATGTTTAATGTTGGAGGTGAATTAGAAGCACTAGTTCTAAATTGGATGAGAGTAACTGTTTTTAATCCTTAGCCAACAAGTTTCATTTTTCCCTGAAGCCAGTTATTGAAAAAAATAAATAATGCAGGAGAAACCAGAGGAATGACTATTAAGTAACATTATATGCATATTTAGAGAGAGAGAGAGAACTGGATTGTAACCCAGTCGATTTAAATAAGATAAAACTTTATCTATGAGGCAATCAATCAGAATTCTCTATAAGAATCCCATTATAAGTTAATAGTAAAATGTTGAATGATGTTCCCTGATAACCTGAAACACCCTCTGACTCAGAAAAAAAATAAAATTAGAAGTAGACACAATATGTTATTATTATTATATATATTATATTTTTGAATATTGCTTATACTGAATTTGTGGCAATCTTGAGTCCTTTCATTGGTAAGCTGTAATACTCATTTCTAGATTTTTTTAAATAATTTCATATATTAAAACAATTTTAAACTGATACAGTGATGTTTAGAAATGGTTGCTCTGGCAAGCTATGAATCAGGTTATTATTAGTCACTTAAAGGCACAGAATATAAGAATGTGTTTTTGCATGCTAGCTGCACACATCAATACATTAAATTTAAAATAAAAATGCTGAAGTATAAGATGACATAGGAAACTGAGGGACTGAAAGGCCATTGGGAGACCCATGGGAATGGAAATCAGTTTTCTGAACCAGAGAGGAAAAATAATAAAATGAAGGGGAAAAAAAAAAAAAAAAAAAAAAGGGAGCAAAAAGCATCAGAGAGCATTGCATTTGAATTCTCTCTGTTACATGGATGATGATTCCCGAACTGTCCTGGTTTTTTGAAATGGATGGAAGTTGATAAAAAATAGACTGACTTTCTACAAACTGAGAAGGTCTCCAAATGTGGGAAGTGAAAGGTCACAGACATAAAAATGAAGAATTGCAACTAGTTGACTGAAAGATCGTATCTATCATTCAGGATTCTTTCCCCTCTAGTGATTGACAATTCAACTTAAGTTGGATTAACAAACCTGGAGTATTGTTGGCTAATGTAAACAAATAGTTCAGGAAGCTAGAACTCTCATCACTTGAGTTCCCTTTGCACACTACCCTCTGCTCCCTGGGCCAGCTCAGCTCTCAGAATGGTGCCTCTCATGGATGTACAATGGCACCCCTCACCTTCTACCCCCCACTTCGGAGAGAGCATTGGTGTCTAGCACACCTCGCAGTTGTTCTGAGGAATGTACTTATGGGGCTGTATTCAGTTCCTGGCCAATGCCTGAAACAATCCTGATGGCCAGGAAAGTATAATATGCCTATTGGGTGAAGTTTGTTCATCCATTGATTTGTGAACATATCCAATAAATGAATCAGTACGTTGAAATCCTTCCTTGACCTCAGTCACTATGGCCAGGAAATAGGCAGTACCCCCCAAACGGTGTAAACAATAATGAGAAAGTGGCACTTTCTCCAAAGCAGATTCGATGCTAATATTTGAAAGAAGAAAAATGAATCTTCAGCAGCAAGCCACTGTGGGGGAATTCACAGCTGACTTCATGATTCAATTCATACACAGTGTGGGGATGTTTCAAGGAGGCTGAACATAGAAAAAGCGCGCGTTTCAATATTTGTAATACTGGCTCTGGAAAAAGGGACTTGTAAGTGATCATCAGTAAGGTGAACTAGTTTTGTAAATCAAGGCCACACCAACATTTCCACATCTGTTCACCGTCAACACACTCATGTACACGTTCTGCATCGTTTATGGTTCGTTAAGACCATGTGTGTAACTGTGTGGCCACCCTGGGTTTCAGGTATATCCACGTGGGTTCACCTATATCTGAAGACCCTCTACTCATCCTTTAAAAACGAGGCAAGTGTCTTTTTCTGTGAAGACTGAGCTAAACCACCTTTATGTCAGTCACAAATATGCCTTATGCATATATTGATTTATGTACAACAGAGTCTGTTATAATTAATTTCTTGCCTTCCCTACTTAGCTTTGAGCAATTGGATGATATGGTTATTCATTTTTTTATCCCAAGGTCTGGCACAACAGGGTATGATGCTTAACATTTTTTTTTAATGAAACATGTAATTTAACCTCCTCATTTGTCATTTACTCAAAGCTTGGCAATTTTATGTAAGAAAAACTCTCAAGATATAGAGACTAATACATACAACCTGTGGTAATAATAAATAATATGTATTTATTTATTCTTGATTACATGTCAGTGATATGCTTTATATATATCATTTCATTTTCCCATCTAACTTGTTAGGTAGGTGTTGCTGTCTCCTTTACATAGATATGAGCCTGAGGTTAAATAACTTGCAACAGCCTGCTAATTAAGTAATTGGTAAAAGTTGGATTTAGCTCATACCAGGTCTGACTTAAATGCTCAGGCATTTTCTACAGCTCCCAGAATTTTCAATGCTTTGAAATTTTGCAAGGACAGGAAAAATTCCATAGCAAAAACAAAAAACGAAAAACAAAAATGCTTTCACTCTTTACCATTAAGAAAAGTGGAAAACTTATGTAATTGAAAAATCAGATGTGAAACTTGAAGCTCATTATTTCCATAAAGGAGCTTAAAAACTGACCCTGCAAGAGTGTCTGTAGCTTGTTATTATAAATTTATTTATTGTTCCTTGTGACTTTGCCTGTGTGAGTTGTTAATTACTCACATTCACATTGACCAAGGTGGCGCCCAAGAGAGATGGCCTATTGCTTTAAGTACGAAAAACTGGACAGGGGTCTATATAAATGTCCAGAGAATAAGCATTAAGGAAACTGTGAAATGATTTTCCTTTTGTGAGTTATTTTACACAGTATCCCCCTCTGTGTGTATCAATATAAGCAAGTAGTGATATAAATGTATGTATAATATCCAGTATTTAATGTAACAATTGGACCACTACCTTTCAGTGAGAAAACTTAAACTCTTAATTTCCTTTCTTCCCTAGAAATCATATTGATTTCTTAGGATTTATTTCAAAAGTGGCTTTTTGAGAAAAAGGCAAAAAACAATTTTTTTTTAATTGCAGTACAGTCAGTTTACAATGTTGTGACAATTTCTGGTGCACAGCACAATGCTTGTCATACATGAGCATACGTATATTAATTTTCATAGCCTTTTTCACCTTAAGCTACTAGAAGATATTGAATATATTTCCCTGTGCTGTGCAGTATAAACTTGTTTATCTGTTCTATATATACCTGTCAGTATCTGCACATCTCAAACTCCCAGTTTATCCCTTCCCAGCCCCCTCCCTGCAAGGTAAAAAGTTTTGTGGGCTTTTGTACTGACTGCATTTATACAATCACCTGCAGTCAGAGAGACTTTATCTGAACTAGGTAAATTGACAGCTTTGTGAAGCAGTTACAACAATATTTTGGTCCTTTAGAAACGCTAGCCACCTGTACAAGATCTCATGTCTTCTTTGGGTTCTCAAAGTGAGCTTTCACTGGCTTACCTTTGTGTCCCCTTTGTCCTTGCTGTATGATATTCCTCCAGGTCTACTTTTCAGGGATCTCTTCCAGGGTAAGCTAACTCATCTCTCCACTGAACTCTGGGTCTCACAATGTCTGATCATATATTAACTTTATAAGATCTCATCTTCATAATTGATATTTTTCCCCTTGAAAAAAAAGTAGTAAAAGCATTTAAGTTTCTCACTAAGTTGCTGATGTGTTTTTCTCTCTATACTCTGACAAATCAGCTTTTCGTTGCAGTTCTTGCTTGTGAATTAATCTAGCGCAATCCGATGGAAGAGCGCCAGACCGTCAGGAGCTGTTAAGATGGTTGTTCCTAGAAAAGATTTGGGAATTTCTACCTCATTGCATGTCTAATTGTTTTGACCGAAGGGAAAGTAGAGACTAGAGGAGGGCAGGCAGCCTGGGAGGCCCCCTTGTTTTGACAGTGATTCTACTTGTATGGACCAAATGGCTTTGTTACTGAGTCCAAACTCATTCTGCTCACAACACGACAGGCCAATAAATCGGGAGACGAGGTGCTGGGGCAAGGAATAATGACTTTATTCGGAAAGCCGGCAGACCGAGAGGATGGCAGACTCATGTCTTGGAGAACCATCCTGCTCCAGTCAGAATACAGGCTCCTTTTATATAAAAAAAACAGGGGAGGGGTGTGGTTGGTTGTTGCAAACTTGCTGCAGGAATCCGTTGTTCTTGCAGCCGTCCATTTGGGTCAGGCCATGGTGTCCCTATAAATCTCCAACAAAACAAAGGTTATTCTCTAGTTTGCAACTTGCCATCTCTACATAAGTGCAGAAGTGCTGACATCCTTAAAGGTCGGAGCCCGGAGAATAGGTTCACCTGTGTATTTCAGGCTAAAGGCAACATTGTTTCACAAAAGGAGCAGAGCTGGCAAGACTGAGCCTGGAAAACAGGGCACAGTGGTTAGAACTAAAGGAACAGATTCAATGTGGAGTCAGATTTTTTCTCCTCTATTACAGCTTTACTAAGGCGGGTAGAATGCCTCCAGATGCTTTCTCAGCAACATCAGGGGCAGCCTACCCCTCAACTCCTGCTCTTTTGCATTCACTGCTCCTCCGTTCATATATGATTCCAACTGTGAAATCCTGTATTATGGCCCCAGGTTGGAGTGTGTTAGGCAGTACTACAACTGCAAGATACTGTTGGGGGGCATGGAGAGGGAAGAAAGAAATTAAATAGAACAAAGACATATGCAGGCGTAAAGCACAGCACGGGCTGAACTTCAGGAAATATGAGATGATGTGCCCAAAGGGGAGACCTTTGCCTGCCTTTATTCTCCTGCATCCTCATTGTTTCCTCCAAGAGCCCTTTGCTGGCTTAACCACCAATTAGACAGTCACAGCCAAGCCATTTGCATGGGCTCTACCTTCACGCCACGCTGCGAGCTCGTTGCCTTGCATCTCTATGACAATGTTATTATATGACATTGAAAACTGGCTAAAGGTTGAAAAACTTAGAAAGCACATCCACCAGGGAACTGAACATTGTACCTGCTAGAAGGACAAGGTAAGGACCGGGTCTTGTGGAGCAGGAAAGAGCTAACTGGAATGAGCGATTCCACGTGAGAAAGAGGGATAGAACTCAACAGAGAGTAAGGCTAGTAACCCAATCACTTAAGAATTAGCTTCCATTAGAATGAGGGGAGTGCCATTGGAATTCCAGAACAAACAAAGGGAACACCGTTATTTTCCATAGAATAAAAAGACTGCAGGTGGACCTTGAAATAAACAGGGTGGCTGACGTTATGGAAATTTGCTTGAAATGGATCACTACAAGTATGTTGTTGCTACAGCCAATTAGAAGTTGGAAGGAAAGTATGATTATCATCATATTTGTGTGCTTGTACTGGTAGAGAATTGTACTGGGGCCATGAGAATAGTATCTATAACTCCTGTAAGCTCTACATCACATTTATCAGGTGTCTGGGAGGTCAGAGCCAGAATGGCTCATTCTTTTTCACTCTGTGTGTGCAAGAGAATGACTGGAGAGGGGAACTGGTGCAACAAACTCTTCTGATGCTTCCTCAAAGAGAAGATCCTCCCCTGAAAGGGGAGAAAGTTTTCCACCTAACAGGAAGGTATTACTGAAGCTCAAGCTTGGTCTCCTGCAGTGGGGTCTCCCTTGGGGAGGTTGCATGCCTACTAGCAGAGAAGGTCTTTGTGGGAAGCATGTTTCATACAAATATTATCTTCCTGACCTGGTCATATGTTCCAGAACTTCCCCCTGGGCTGGGACAGGGAGGAGAGGAAGAGGGTTTTACTCGACATTCCCAGGTCCTAGAATAGTTAATAAGTGAGAGCAAGACAGAGATAATGAAGAAAGAAGGGACAGAGAATTTATTGCAACATCTGGTCTGGCAGTAAGACACTGGAACAGATAGAATTGGGAACAGCTTTTGTTGAGATTGGTTCAAATACAGAAAATAGAATAAAGTCTGGCTCTCAAAGAGAGCTTCCCCATCCGCACCGGATGTTTGTGACTGTCTCAAAGACATTATTCATTTCCTCTTGGCAGAAGCCTATGAAAAGAGGGAGGAAAAAAAAAAAAGTTTCCAAAGGCTTGCTTCTATTGCAATCACAAAGAGTTATTTTCAAAACTTGTAAAGAAGTGTGCTTGTTAAATATTCCTCCTATTTTTTTTTTCAGGGACCTACAATTCAAGGGGAAACATTACAATTTGATAGTTGTAAGAGACACATTAAATACATTTTAAAACCATAAAAGGCTTAACACTGCCTTCCCTAAAATTACCAGGTTGCTCTAGTGTCACTGAATTAATTTACATAACTAAAATATTGTGTTAATATTATTCGTATAGAACCAATATGATACACCTCATTTCACTGCAGATTTGTGGCACTACTGTTTTCTGAGGACAGTCACTTTTTACCAAGGAATGTCTTCAATCATGATGGTCTTTTTATTAGCCTTTGTAATATTCTTTATCGTACCTCTTCATTGGAGAATGCAATTGCATGGATCAAAAGGCATACAAGGGTTTAATGCTAGATTAAGTCTATGAATAATGTTATGTCAAGATGATTTTATGCACAGAGAGAAGTTTGGTACTAACTAATATACATAAAATAGATAAACAATAAGTTTATACTGTGTAGCACAGGGAACTATATTCAATATCTTGTAGTAACTTATGGTGAAAAAGAATATATGTATGTTCTTATATGACTGAAGCATTGTGCTGTACACCAGAAATTGACACAACATTGTAAACTGACAATACTTCAATAAAAATATTAAAAAAAAAATAAAAGTATCGAACACTAAAAATTGATCTTGGCATTATTAGATGAGTTTCGTGAGTGATTGGTGTTAGTTAAATAGACAACAGAGTTAACAGCTAGCTTTTTCTCTTACAACCAAGTATTACTTGAAGCCATTGAGAACCAGTACTAGCTCAGAAAGAAGGGGGTTTGATATCAATGACCGTCATGCATAAATGAACATAATATTTCTAAAACCCATTATCTCCCCATTTCAACACTTAAACTCCTGCCAGATAAATTTCTCAGAAGCACAGTCCTGACACTGTCACTCATCTCACTAAGACCTTTTAATGGAAGATGCTCAGAAGTGAGGAAACCTCCCTGGGAGACCTCGAAGCAGATTTTTTTCAAATTTGCATTGAAATATCTAAAACGCCTCAGAGAAACAGAATAGTCACAATATTGAGGATGAATACTAGCAGTCAAATGGTTCTCATATTTAAAAAAAAGTTCTACCTATCCTCGTGACAGTGCATTTGGGCTGAGACAAAGATTTGGTGGCCCACCCATGCTTTAGTCTCAGAAATGCAGCAGCAGACTTAGGCCATCTGGGGGAAGGCAGGGTGACAGTCCATTTCTCTTCATCTGCCTAGTGACTCAGAGACCCAGGAGGGCATTCAGCTCTCTCCTAGCTTGTGAGAAACCTGTTGAGCACAGGATTATGGGCATCCATGGGCAGTCACGTGTAGGTGGCTACAAAGCCCTGCCCCTAACACTTCATTCTTTTCTGCTGTCTCCTTCAATCCGTGTTGGGACGTGCTGTAAGGAGGCAGCATAACATCCTGGAAAATAGACCAAGTCCTGTGCTCCAACACTATTGCTCACTAGCTCCATGACCCTGGACCTTTGAGCTTAGTGACTGCATGTAAAATGGGAATAATTTTATTAGGAAGGCAATTTCTAGCTCAAGGACTTTTTTTTTTTGGCCAGAGAGGGTTTTTTTGTTTTGTTTTGTTTTGTTTTGAGTGTGTGTGTGCCTTGAAGGAAGATTTCCTAAGGCCAGCTCAGTCTTAAAGCACTTCCTTCCACCGCTTCTGATTTGAAAGGTCAGAGCAATTTAAATAACCCCAGTTCTGCTATCTCAGTGGAGAGGGACAAGCCAATTCCATGCAGCTGTGTCAGGGATCTGGGCAGAGGACACGCTGGAGGAGAGTTAATATTGGTAAGTCCTGCTACCACAGACGTCTAGGTGAGGTCAATGCACACCCAAACAAATAGCTAGAGAGACAGAGCTACAGTTCAAGAGGAAAGTTTGGACTTGAACTTCAAGTAATTACTTGAAAGTTTGAATCTGAACAACTACAGACGGAGAAAACAAAACTGCTTCTTTTTTATATTCATCCTAATACAGGGTCATAGAGGGATGTGGGCCATGGGATTTTCGTGAGGCCCAGAGCCAGGGAACAGTCAGCATGGTGACAGAAGGAGGGGCAGGACCAGAATATGTCAGTATACTACAAAGTGGTACTAAATCATTGAGATAAAATATAATCTTTTGAAGAATATAAGTTTTGTGTGAGCTGTAAATGGGTTACCAGAGACAATTACTCTTCTAAATTATGTGCCTTGTCTGGAAGCAGACATTCACTTAAAAATGGAAAGGGTTCCCTCAATAATAATCTTACTTAAATAATCTTAATCTAAAAATTAAGTTTAAAGCATGAATAAGCTTTCCTTTATATGCCTGTCTCACCCTCTTGCTCTCTGATTTTATACTCAAAATGATAAATTAATATATGATACTTTGAAGAACACTAAATATTCATAAATCTAGTATAATCCATACTTAATTTTGAAAATTTTAAAATTTAAATATGACGCTAATTTGTAAGATTTGTAAAGCACGGAAAAATAGAAACTAGTTTGAAAAAAATGAAAATTTAATTGAGACATCAAATGACACATTTTAATTAGTACCTTAAAGTTAATGAGCTAATAAAATTATTTTTCTAAAGTGCCACAATCATCCTAGACAGGTTTGCACATCTGAACCTTTATTCTCTCGATTCCCCCATTTCTTCTTTGTCCTTTTCTTAATTCTCCATCAAGTTTTCAATTCTTCCTCACTCTTTGCAGTCCTTTTTAAGAAATGTCCTATCCTTTACCCACTGATGTTCTTACTCCCCTGCTATTCTTGGGAAATCTCAACTATTCTCAAGTTTTTAAACTATTATCTACATGCTTACAAGCTGAAATCCAAGAGTGATGTCTCCCTACACTTAGGATAACTCATATATCTAACCGGACATGTCTACCTGGAGCCTCTGTAGGTGGCTCAAACTCAACGTGCCTGACAGTAAATAATATCTATCTATCTATCTATATTTTTTAAGTCAGACTTTCTCATCCTTCCCTATTTCCTGGTTCATGGAACCACTATTTAGCTTCTGAAATCAGAGCCAACTCTCCCGCATTTATTCCCCATTTATCTTCTAGCTCATATGGCTTAGTTCAACTCCCTTTTCATGATTCTAAACATGCTTATCTCTGACCCACGGTTCCTCTCCTTTTCAATTTGAATGGCACTGGATTAACACAGGACACTTTTCTTGACTCTAAGATCTGTTCAGATTTTCAAGACAATTGGATTCCAAGAGTTGGTTTTCTAAGGGCCCTTTTCAGGGAAGTGCACTAAGAAATCAATGATCTGAAACATCCTCTATATTTTTTCAATTCCTCTGATCCTGTGGCCCTCTGCCACATTTGTTCTTTGGATTTTCAGCTCAGAATCAAACCTGGACACTAAACCTACCCTGTTTGAGAAAAATATATAAATATGCTCATTGGATTCACCCAAGAGTGAACCTTTCAAATATAGGTGGGTCTTTAAAGTGCCTAGTATTAATTTTACATGTCACTCCTTCTCCATTTTTCAGTAGTTATTATAATAAATAACTTAAGCTGGCTATCTCTATTTCCACTAGGGACTTGATTTTTCTTTCCCACAGAAATAAAATCTAATACATATCAACACTCTTAATCTTTTCTTTCCCCCTCAAAGTCTATATCTTTATCTATGCCTATGTAAATAGATATTGTGTTCTGAGTAGAATTTTCCTGTTGTCTTAAAATCATGCTAAGTCCCAAAGTTAAGAACAAAAATCCCTAAATATTCCATATTTTAAACTCAGAGGTCCATCAGTTATTGGACTGACTGTCTTTCATAAGGCTTACTGAAGGGTGCCATCAGTGAACCTATCCAACCGTTGCCTCACAAAACCTACCTAATAAAATTTTAAAACTGAGGAAAGACCTGGAAGTCTTCTCATGGAGTGTAGCGTTCTTTACAAAAAGCTCCTTCCTTCAGTCTCTTCCCTGTATCGAGGGAAAGAGTCTGCTTTCCCTCTCCAAATGAAGAGAGAGAACCCAAATAAATCACTTGGGAAATGTGGAGCCCTGCAAAAATAGGACACTAGCGTCTTGTTCCCAGGTTGAGAAGTAATTTAACCTTTGGACATGTTGACTTGCATTTGGTGCTGGAACAGGGAGAACAGATCTGGAGAGAGAAGGCATGAAGAGGAGTGTGGAGAGCAAGGACATTCCCTCTCTATCCTGATTTTAAAGACATCTAAAGTACATGACAGAGGGGTGGAGCCGAGATGGCAGAGTAGAGAGACACACAGCTCACCCTCTCCCACAGACACACCAAGAATTATGTCTACAGACCCACTGAATCGCACAGAACACCTACTGAATTCTGGCAGAGTCTCTTGCTTCAAAATACAGGAGAATTCCCACTAAAGCCAGTAAGAAAAAAAAAAAAAAAAAAGAGGAAAAAGAAAAAAATCAGTGCAGGACCGGTCCTGCAAGGAGGGAGCAGCGTAGGAAGAAAGGCACCCTCACGCTGGGACACCCCCTCTCCAGCCGGGAGGTCAGCAGGAGCGGAAGCAGAGCTTCCAAGTCTCTGAGGAGAAAGTGGCAACAGCGTGGCAGACAGAATGCAGAGAAAGTGACACGGAGGGTCCCTGCCATCCCCGGCCCCAGACGCAGCTGATGGAGATGGGTGAGGAGACCAGGGAGAGGGCCGGGCCCCCTGCACAGAGGCAGCCTCAGGGGACTGGAGGGCGGTGTGAGCTCTGGCTGGGGGTGTGTGCAGAACAGAACAGCCTGGGACCCCCACAAAAAAGGATTGAGCCCTTGCAGTCCATGACCTTGAATACACCCTGAAAGGCATTCAGGGCAAAGATCAGGAATGAGGCACTTTGTGCTCTTGGAGAACTGGCAGAACAGGCCTACAGAAAGTTAGCTATTTTCAGGAGAAAATTTTGTGAACCCCAATTCTTGCATTTTTCCCATACTTAGGAAAGCACTAACCATTAACCATCAACCATAAACCGTTACCATGATATCTGTTCCTCATGACTAGGATCAACCTACTGTGATGGGTGCATTGAGGTGTGTTGCCTGACATATCCCTTTGCCAAAATCACATCTATACTGACCTCCTCCTTTAAGTCTCTGAAGCAGTTTCTCAGAGCTACCTAAGAGGCTGTCACCTAGGCTGTAGTCCTCAGTAAGACATAATAAACTTGACTCACAGCTTTTACACTGTACACTTATTTTACATTGACAGTTATATCTTCAATTCAATTTTCAGCTTTTGGGTGTGATAAATATAATTTGCATATCCCTTAAGACAAAGCTGAATAATCAGTAGGTGTTCAAAAAAAAAATGCATGGCTAAATCATGCAAATAAGATCTGTTTTATTTTTTTCAGAATCACTTAGAGTTGCTTCATGCACCCTTTCTCAAAGGTTGGGAAAATGCCCTTGAAGAGATACTGGTCACAGACCAACAAAGCCATGAAATTTATTTAAAAATATTAACTGTCACAGGATAATAACAATGCTGTGGGCATTCATCTGGCTGACACACTGACTCATTTGAACTGAGGGAAGATAGTTCACATTCTTTATCGACATTCTTCATTGACATTTTGACATTATCTAAATGCCAGAGAGCCAACGTGAGATGTAATGAAATAGATGTACGTAAAACTCTTCCAGCCTCCGTCTGAGGAAGGCTTACTTATAGAGAGCTCCCTCATTCAATTGTGCAATTATCTGCTAAATTGAAAATGGATTTTAAACTTTCTCCTAGAGGAAAATACTGGTTTGACATTCTGTTTCAAAAAAAAATATTCTTTGCACATGTAAAATGAGAAAATAGCATTGCGGATTTAGCATGTATTAAAATTAAGTTATCTAAAACTTCTGCAGGGCCTGAAAAGGTATATGGAAATGAACTGTTTTCCAAGTTAATGCCACGGGAAATGACAGCTAAGCTGATCTCTTTTTCACACACTTTTAATGATGTACTTCTCTTAGGATTTGAAAGAACTTAAGATCTAGCTGCTTTCAACTCTAGGGTACAGAGGAGTCAAAGAAAATTTAGTCCTGGGTTCCGATATGTTAATTTGGAAGTAAATGGTGGTTTCATTCATAGGTGCTCAATTTCCATGAGTGATATGCAGGCAAGTGGGTGGACTTATTAAATGAACAATGTTTATCTCTAACCCTTCCAGCCTTTCCATTTTCTAACCCGCCCTCGATAATTTCTACAATTTTTATATCTTTTCCTTCTTTCTAAAGATTCTCTCTGAACTTTCATTCATATAAATCTATTCATGCTAAATAAATTTTTTTTCCCCATAAACCATTTTGGAGGGTCATTTTAATTTGTGCTTCAGAAGATGGAGAAAGAAATCCATTAAGCTGTTCTCCACTGAATATGGTTATAAAAGCAACGCTAGCTACCACGGCAAATCACATAAATCAGAGACACATCTCCACTGAATCCTACCCAGACTGCAGAAAAATGACCAGATAGTTTTTGCTGTTTTAAACCGCTAAGTAGTAGGGCATTTTGTTACACAGCAATAGATCACTGGAACACAGGAAGACAATGTAGGTATCAGGATATTGGTGTGGGGTGAACATCATAGGACAAACATCTATGGGAATGTTGTTTGTGTAAGTACTGCAAACTACATATTATCAGAGCCAATGAAAAAAAGATGTGATTGTGTATCTGACATTAACGTTACAGACCTTTTAAACCATGTTTTGTCTATGAGGAAATTGATTACAAATGAAGAGACTAGCTATATGCCAGCAGTTTAGATTTTGTGACAATTGCTGCCTAAAAATATTCAGTACAGATGTGAGTAAGAATGAAAGCTCTCTTAGTGACAAATAATAAACATAAATAAAGAATTTAAAAGAATGGGAGGGTTCCAGTGTAACTTTCTATTATGTCTATACTAAAAATATTTGTATAGATCCCAATGTTTAAAAGGAAAAGGGCTGGTAAATTAATATCTTCATGCTGTGTGTTTATATGTCAACATTCATGAAGTATTTTGAGATATAGCTTCCATATGACAGCTGACTCATATACTCATAGGTAGCCACAGGGGGAGAAAGGAGAATCTGGGTTTCACAGCCACTTGTGTGTATATGTCTGTATATGTGGAAACATATGGACATGCATTGTCTATTTCACAGTTGTATTTAACATCACAAGACATCATAGCAGATAAAAACAGCTTACTGAAGTCAATGTGTAGAAACAGTCAGTGATGTGAAGCCCCTGTGAAAGTCCCATAGCATTGCTTGTCTTTGATTCAATGTTGAATTATAGAGCTAGATTTTTTTCATTCTCAATGTCACCATAGCTGTAAGCATAATATATAAAACCTCATTTATCACATATAATTTCAAAAGCTGTGGCTTCATTTGTCAAGGTAAATCACAAAGAAAAATATTGCAATTTTAGAATTAGTGATCTGAAGAATAATCCTATTAAGGAAAAAAATGATCTTCGCTGAGAGAAGCTTTACTATAATAACCAAGAAAGTAACAAATATGCATAGGTGGCATTGGTTTTTTAAGGACAATTCTACACACCCTGTTTCAGAAACCTGTGTTACTGAAGCTGACCTATATGAAATCTTTCCTTCTCAATATTTTTGGACTCTTCCTATCTCCAGTACATGACATCACTTCCATTGCCAATTCCAAAACTCTGGTGCAACCCAGATCCCAGGAAGAGGCGAAGGTAAAACAATCAGTTAAAAGCATGTGGGTTTGGGCACTGGGCTCAAGTCCAGGTGATTCACTTGCTCCTTACTCATCGCCAGAAAAGAAAGTTATTGAGGCCAGAAACAGCTTTTTCTTTTAAGGGCTCTGGGAGTAGTCTGTACTGGTACTTATAGAACTTTGGGGACCTGGTTGAACCCCTTCATGTGGGTACTAGCCACACTTAATCCTAGCTCAATCATTTAATAGTTTTTGTCTTTAGGAAGCAATTTCAATGATATTTACCCCCGTTTAATAGAATTTATAAAATAATTAAATGATTAAATAATATTAAAAAAAAACAGCTTCAGAAAATAAATTCTTAATAAATGATAAATACTACTAGCTAATTTTCATGATAACTTGTTCTTTTGTACAAGTAAATTTTTAATAAGTTTAATAAAGTTAATATCAAGTTGTTTATTACATAATGGATGCAATTTAATTTACTGTCACAGATTTTAGTGTAAAAGGTATCAATCATGTGGAAAATATGGAAACTCATAAAGAACTGTAGTGTACTCACTACTCAGGTTTTTGGTATTCGTTGTTCAAAAACAATACAGATACAGGCAACCCTTGGCAGATGATTTCCGATTCCATTTTATTCCTTCCCAACCCAAAAGAAGTCTTCTATCTACATGCAGAACATTATCCTTATGTTTTCCTAAATTAAAAATTGTATTATCATCAATAAACTTTTTTTTAATTACTTTTTAAGACTTGTGCCTTTTTATTGTATAAATGTTGTTCATTGTGTAACTGCTTTAAGCCACCTATGAATACGTTAGTTAGGCTTAAGAATCTGTTCTCTTATTAATGAGCATTTAGGTAGTTTCAATATTTTGCTATTTTATGCACACCTATTTGTGCCTCATTCTCTTCATTCTTAAGGTGGAAATACTAACAGTACCTCCCTCATAAGATTTTTGTGGAGAATAAAATAGTACATATAATAATTGTGCTAAGTACAAAATAAATGCTGTATATGTCTGAAATTATAAATAACACTGCAAGGGTCCTCTATGCAATCACCTCCTTGATGTCACCTATAAGATGTAGGAAATGACACCCAGAAATGGACATATGTCGTCTTTGATGTATATCTCTTCAACTTGAGTATAATTTTTCAATCTTCTCACCAAAATAACTGTACTATTTTATATTTTCAGGATTACACAGATTCTGGCGTCAGATTCTCTGAGAACTAGCTCTATGACCTTGGCAAGATACTTCTCTGTAACTCAGTTTTCCCTTCTGTCAAATGAGCATAACAGAAATAACTATCTGATTTGGGGATGCAGTAGAGATTAAATAGGTTATGTGTATAAAGCGATTGGAACAATGTCTACAACACAGTAAGTGTATAGTAACTCTTAGCTGTCAAAACCATCACCAGCAGCAGAGGAAAGTTCTGATTTCTCTACTGGTAGTTGAAATTGTCTGACTTATTTTGCTATTTGTTTGCTTTCTTTGTTCTTCTTTCCAAATTGATGGGTGTGAAATAATATTTATTTCATGTTTGCTTTAATTTGCTTTCCTCTGATTACCAGGCAGGTTAAGTTCTTTTTTTGGAGGTGCCCAACCTCACCTTCCGTTTCCCACTTCACAGGCAATGATTTTAATCCTTGAACTGTTTGTTCCTGAAACCAGTCCCTGGCCAAACCTTCTGCTTCCAGCTAGCCAGAAGCTTCACCTTATTCTCTTCTCTCTTCTACTCCATGCAGATAATAAGTTTTTTTGAATCAAGGTATCTTCTTTTAATGTTTTCTTTTTATATATATCATATTTTCATAGCCATCTTATTGCTTTCTGATGGAAGCAAAGGCTTGCCTCCAATTGTGAATTTACAGGCCATTGTAACTAATTTTTTTTTTCCTGGAAAAATAATGTGTTACTTGTAAGCAACATGAGAAAAGATGGCAGCCATGACTACAATAAACAAAAGCCATCCATACTTCAACAATCAGGAAATATTTCTTAACACTATTTTACATGTCCATGAAATGTACTCTAAATAAAATTATATAGATATAAATGGCACTCCCCACATTACCAGTCTTGTGAATTGTGAAAAAGTGTGTTGTCAGAAGAAAGTTCCTCTTCTTAAACAATTTGATTATGTGATAATAAAATATTAATAAGTTACTCGATTGATTTTTAGATCGATTTCCAAAGAAGATGAATCTTATTATGTATTTAAAGGGTGTTACCCCAAAATTGCTTGTAACATTTTCTTAAGCTGGATATTATAATTGTGTCTTTGTAGAAGTCTTTTGCCTTAAAGCATCCCTTTAAATTTCCATTCAAAATGAAATGTGAACAATGTTGGTTTCATGCATCCATAATCTTCATTGAATGAACATTCATGGAATGTGTGATAAGTGCCAAAAACATTCTAGAAATGGACTGTTCAAAACTGAATAAAGCAGGCAGAAAAAGTCACAGTAGAGCATATAACCTAAGGCAGTAGTTGGTTGATCTATAAGAATGCATTCCCCTCCAGCAAACTTTTTGAGTGTGCAACTTCCAAATATATACATTGCCTTATTATAAAGTTATATGCATTCACTGTTGTGAAAATATTTTGAGTAAATTATAAAACTTAGCTGTTTGAAAACTTGAAGCTGTACAATACTGGGAACTATTATGACACAAGATCCAGTGCGTAAAGAATCTTTTTGTGAGTACAGATTCTGCGGGTCATAGTTTCATGCTCAGAAAGAGAGCACAAGTGGATTTTATAGCAGCTCTGAAGTCACTTTAACCCATCACACTGGTCACCATCATTTAAGATTTACTGACTACTGAGGGGAAAGTATCTTGCTTTGAATAGAGTGACAATGTGAAGATCTCAGCTAGAAGCCTTGGTAATTTCCTAACCACTTGCACAGGGCAACTTACCTACATACCTTAATGAAAAAATAGATACCCTTTATTCTGGTATCTATCATGCTGCAAATCTTAGGAACAAGGTGTGTAGTCTTTAATATAGTAATAAACTTCTGCTTGTCATCCATTTTATTCATGGGCAGTAAAGTAACTTAATATGGTTTCCTTCAGGACTAACTGAGCTATATGACTTATGTGAACCTTACACTAAATTGTCATTTAATATCATGAAATGGAAAAATAAAAAAAAATTAACAAAGCAAGGTCAAAATTTTTAGTTATTTTGTAATTGTGACACATAGGCCACTAGATAAGATACACAGATGTTCGTCTGGGGATTTCTAAACCAAAACCAGTCAGTGGGAAGAACTTTCAGCAGTGAGCTCCCGTTTAGAAATGTGCAATAGACAAGCCTGCCAATTTCATACAAAACATAATAAAAATTCATGGAAGCAGCCATGAATCATTCCCATTCACAGGAAAAGATGAAGGATATTTCCCTTAGCAATTGATCACCCTGAGGGAAAATAAGCAATGAACATTCAGTCGTCCATGGAAGTAAGGCAGAGTTGCAAAGGCTTCTTTCAATCTGTAGCACATTACAGCCTGGCTCCAATTTCCACTCCAATGTCTAAGCCCTTCCTATCCATTTGGAATAATATATTAAAATGTGAATGAAGAGTCAGTTTCTACAAAGCATGTTACAAAGCTGCTACGGATGTTTTTCTTCGCACTTCTCCCAATTCCTGCAAAAAAAAAAAAAAAAAATTAACATCAGCAGTATACAGCTAAACCACAACCTCTAAGAATTCCTGTTTTGTGATCATATTTCAGTCTTGATGCAGATTTAAAGCCAGACTTAGAGCAGGGACCTTCAAGCGCACTTTCTCTGAGATGTACTTACAATGCTGAAAATTTTTATAAAGCCATTTTCTGACTTGACATTACATATTAGATGTAGAGTTGAGCATGGCTGAACAATCTGATTTCTTGGAAACCTTAAAATTAAATTAGGATTCAGCAGCACAAATCAGGTTTAAGCTGCTCTAAGCATTTTGCTGTATTTATTATTGTAATGCTTGACCGTGGGTGATGCAAATAGATGGCAAATAGAGCAATGGTATAAAACCACACACAGGACAAGTGCCTGAAAGTAGTAAAATGCTTCCTTTACTAACATTTTACTGAACTTGCAAATTGAAAGTTTTGAAGTGGCTCAATTTGAAATGGAAAAAAAAATTATAGTTAGTAAATCAGGACGATAATATTAGAATCTGGCTGCATAAAGAAGAATGTTGGTGAAGTCAGGACAAAGGACAGCATTTTTGATTAAACTTGAATGCATCGCCCTGTGCAATCTCTCTTTGCTTGGTATCAGCGGCAATGTGTTCTGCAACTATTATCAATTGACTGCATTTTCCTTATTGAAATACACTTCTTTCTTTCATATAAATATCTAGTTAGTAATGAGGGAAAAGCTATTGAAGCATTTCCTTCATTTGCAGTGGGGTTTAGTGAGTGATTCATTCTTCACTGAATACAGCAATTTCCTGGGGTTCACAAATGCTAGCTAAAAAGCTTATCCATTTTCAGTCCTCCTTCAGAAAATGAAAGAACTAAAAATTTGGCCTCTGTAAGCCATCCAAAAAAAAAGAAGCACATAATTGACAAATTAGATTCTAAGGATGGAGAGATAATTTATATTTTGTTTATCTACAACTGTTACTTAAGTTTTCTCTTTTTTTTAATCATCTTATAAAAAGTTCATGGTGATGATCCTGTTTCTCTGGAGAACCCTAAGTGTTTTAAGGGAAGAAACATAAAAACATTCCAAAACATTCTATTTTTTTCCTCTCCCATGATCCTTTTGTTTGCCCATATAGAAATGACATGTAATTATGAAATATTTCTTCAGAAAAAAAATAGAACTGTTTTGAATCTTAATGTTTGTGATCTTTTCTTCTTCCCTCTCAAATGTCATTTTAGTAGTCACTCAACACACTCAGAGAATAATGAAGTTCAACTTTTCCTGATTCCCCGATTTGATTTCATAAGTGAATCACATAGGTCTATCATCTTTCCAGCACATTGATTTTGAGTCGGCTTCATTGATTTTGGCTCCTTGTGGAAATCTGATCCGGTCGATCATTGCAACATTTGTTGTTCTAAATTGGTTAGGTTATCTCAAATTCTTTCACTCCAAAGTACACTAGGTCTGGAGCAATAAAATCAGTACATGAACCCTTGCTTGAATTTATATGACCTTTCTTTTCGTTTAGTCAGATAAATGACCCAGTCAGAAAACTCTACTTATTTAGAAAATGTCCTAGAAAAAGTTAAGAAATACATATTTATCTCCATCCATAACCCTGCTATTCCTTTTCATAATTCAGTATTTGTCGTCACCTCCCCACCACCTTGCCCTGTGAGCCAATAATTTGGGCATATACCTTAAAAATCCATGTGACTGTCTTATGGGCAAGCTCCCTTCCTTCTTTGTATCTGGGTCTAGCACCTTTGACTAAAGATGGTGGTGACATCATGAGGTTATTAGGCTTCAAAATTCTGTTCAGCGGTAACTACTGTCTTACGTTTTCTGAACCATTAGCTTCCAGTTGTTGCCAAACCTCTTCTAAACTGGTTTCTCAAAAATCTAAATCTCCTATTTCTAAATAATACTCTTTCTTTTTAAAATTTGGTTTCAAACATTTGAGGAAAAAACATTGTGTTCATTTATATTAACACTCAATTCCTGGATATTTAGTATGCACATCTTAAACGTGATATAAAATGTATCTGGAATTAGTGACTTGACTATTGGGAGCATCCTGGTTTGTGTTTATATTTGTCATTATATTTGCTCCATCATTCCTAGTGTACTACGAGCTTGCTGACGTAAGGGACTGTGTTTTCAATCTCTTTGTAAACTTGAGATACCCGGCAAGCATTTTACTAGTGAAGTAGGGAGAAGTTACAGACACGCGTTGAATCTTGGTCTTGTTCACTGGTATGTGTGTGTGTGTGTACATGTGCGTGTGAAGGGAAATCTTCACAGACATTATAAATCTTGATTAAAGTTGCCATGCAAAGGATATTTCGCACCTCTTTATGAGGATTTAAAATTTGCTGATTAACAAATACAATGATTGATTTCACTCATAGAAATAATTAAACTTGTTATTCACATTTACTCAAAGACTACTTACCAATCACTTATTATGTGCCAGGCACAGTATTAGTCAACGGTCCTTCATGGAGGGCTGGATATAGTAAACATCCTCTCACTTAAGAGTTTGTTCATTGTTCTTATCTATGAATCAGACACTAGCCTGTGTTTGAACATGTATTATAAGACTTATGCTACATACTGAAGACAAGAGGAACAAAGCCTGCATTTGGGGGCTCCTTCATGCCAGTAAGCTGCAATGCCATTGCCTTCATTAGCTCTCTCATCTAGCAGACAGTGCCTGATGTGTAATTCCAACATCTATTTAGTATGCTTTTTTAATGAATGATAATGAGATCCTATAATGCAGCAAGTATAACTCATGAATTGGCATCAAATAAAGCGTTGCAAGCAAACTAAAGGCAAATCTCACCTAGTTAGCTATTCACACCCTGCCCCAGGAATTAAATCAAAAGCACTGAATAGACTAACAACTAAAGATTGTGGGCCAATTGTCTTTTACAGCTGACAGGATGCTTGGCACTACCATGGAAACCAAAAATTATTTAATCATTTATAACTTGTGTTGGTCTTGCAAGATTGTGCAGAAGAGCTAAAAGGAACACCTATAGGTCATTAAGGGGGAGTATTTTTAGACGACGGTAGCTCCTTGTATTGTCAGATGTTTATCTTGTTTTTAAAAATGTATAACTCAAGTATATAAATAATTAAAATGCACACTGATGCATTGGCATAAAAGGTAGCCTTAAATTTTGCATGAGAGTCCATGAAACTTAATACCTGTCTTATCCTAACATCAACTGTATATTTTCAAAGTATGTCACAAATGGACACTCGTGATATTTCTCCACCCCAAAACCTGTTCTTTATTCAGAATTTGGCTTTCCTGGTTTGTTCTCTTATGCCTCTCAGCTCAAATTAGCCCATTAAGAGATCATTAAGCAAAGATAATTCTATTTCCTAAATAAACCACCAAACTCCCCGATTTTCTCTATTCATCACGTCACAGCTTCATGTACTCCTATCTTGTCTCTTACCTGGACCCAGGCGGGAGGCCATGTGTAGGGAGGAGGGGGCAGGACAGTGTCAGTAGGGCTGGAATAAGAGATATGAGTGCAGTACTGGTGCAAGTTAAGAGCAGAATTGGAGATCTACTGAGAAGGGTCCTCACTGTAAGATCTTGGATTTTATCTGGAAATTGATGTGGAATCACTGGAGGAATGCAATAGAAAAGAACAAATCTGACTCCATATTAGATCTGTTCTTTTGGCTCTAACCCTGTGCCCTGTTTTCTAGGCTTAGCCTTGTTATTTCTGCACCTTTTGTAAAAGAATGTTGCCTTTAGCCTGAAATCTACAGGAGAGCCTATTCTCAAGGCTTTGACCTTCAAGGCTATTAATACTTTCGCACTCATATAAAGATAACAAGTTGCAGAATGGAAAATAATGTTTGTTTCGTTGAAGGTTTACAGGGACACCATGACCTGACCCAAGTGGACAGCTGCAAGAACAAAGGAATCCAAGAGCAAAGAATTCCTACACCAAGAAGTTTGCAGCAACCAACCACACCCCCGCCCCTTTTTAGGATAAAAAGAGCCCGAAGTCTGATTTGAGTAGGATGATTCTTCACGACATTAATCTGCCATCCTCTCCGTCTGCTGGCTTTCCAAATAAAGTTGTCATTCCTTGCCCCAACACCTCATCTCCCTATTTACTGGCCTGTCATGTGGCGAGCAGAACCAGTTTGGACTCGGTAACAGGAATGCAATGATCAAAAAACAAAATTATTTTGGTGGTAAAGGATTGTTTAGAGGAAAGGCTTTGCAGGCAGAAGCATAGCCACTCTAAAACTGCTAACGTTCCAATCCCTGGAACCTGTGAATCTGTGGTAAAAGGTGAAGGAGTCTGTGATGACGAGCCTTTCTTGGATTATCCAGGAGGCATTGCCAAAGAATATAGGTGGCTTCTAGAAGCTGTTAAAGGTAAAGAAATGGATTTTCCCCTAAAGCCTCCAGGAGAAATGCAGTCAGTCCTGTTGACACTTTGATTTTAGCCCAGTGAAATCCATTTTGGACTTTTGACTTCCAGAACTGTAAGACAATACATTGGCTTTATTTTAAGCCACTAAATTTGTGGCAGTTTTGTTACATAGAAAACTAACAGAGAAGGCAAAAAGAAATAGGAAAGTGGAGACAGCAGTTTCTTGGGGTTAGCATGACGGTGCATTCCTAACATTTCAGTAGTCCAGAAAAACCAGGTTTAGAAGGTAAAGAGAAGATTAAGCGTAATGCTTGAATCAGAGTGCCTTAGGAAAACAGAAAATATTTTACATATTCAAAACATTACGCAGTTAAGCTAAAGCATAGATTCTTTACAAGATATTTTTCTTATTTTCTAAGAGGAATGTAAATGTGATGAAAAGGCAATTTGGTGTTAGTACTATGAGACAATGCATTTGAAATTTAATGATGATCATCTCACTTACAGAACTTGAGCGATTTCCTCTCATTAAATCCAACATCACTAATGTTGGCAAAAATCTAGGATAATAATACACTGAAATAATGTTTGCTTTCATTTTAGTTCCCAAATACATGATGAAAAGTAACAAAAGGCAGTAAGTATATAAATTTTAAGCACCATTTCATTATTTCACATCTCAGTGACTACGTACTGCAAGCTGGAAAAAAACAGAGTAAAGCTGGCAGTTTGTGGTGGGTAGAGTGGATGGAGAAGGTTTTTATTTTTTATTTTTTTGATTGTATCCAAAATTGAAATAAAAATATTTCATCATCTGTTAGGGACCTAAAACAATTTTACTAGGCAAACCAATTTGCACTTGAGGAAACTTAGACCCAGAAATAATAAACAACTTGCAAAGATGATGTAGCTAAGTAATGAACCAAGGATAGAAGGCCTGACGTGGTAACATCAAAGCCTGGTCCTTATTTTTAACGTTTACACCATACAATTTGCAGCTATATCATTGCTATACCTATTATTTTGCATTTGTAAATAACTACCCAAGTGAATAAATATATCTACTCAGTATCTTAATGGCTGCATAGTATTCAATGGAGTATTAATGACTGTTGAACATTGGCTTTTTGGATATTTTTTTCGATGAACAATGCTGCAGTAACCATTCCTTCAACCAAACTTTACATTTATTTTTATTTACCTTCAATTCCTAGAGAGAGAATTTAAAAACAAATTGTATGGTTTAAGGCTTTTTGTTAAACAGTACTTACTTCACCTAGAGAAAGGATCTACTTATTATTATAAATAAATATGTAAAATGATTTAATTATTTTTATGCCTGTATTTACATTTTTCCTTCAGTAATGATTCTGTAGTAGGGAATTCTTTATAAGTACTGATAATGATGGTGGACATTGGTGTAGTCACATGTCTATCTTTTCTTTGGTCATGTGGGTACATTTCTGACATAGCTACATGTAGTGGTAGATACAATCTGTGAACATTGAATTTGAAACGAACATTTGAAATGAAATGAATCAGTGGCGTTTGATATTTCACTAAATTTCACAGAAACCTTAAGTTACAAAGAAGAGAACTTTCTGCAGTTCCCAAGGTAATTATTAAAATGCCTAACATGTTAAGGTCAGAGCCTACTCAAATTAAGGAGGTGTTAACATGGTCTAAAAATAGTCTAAGTAGAAGTGCTGTTGGGTTAAGTTTTCACGTCTTCTGGGAGCTGCATCTCACTGATCTAAGTCAGTTCCTCTCTTTTTGTCGGAAAGTTTTTCAAAATGTTCTTTCTCCAGTTTTCCTTTTTCCTTTCTTCCTTACAGTTTTGGTTAAGACTTAGAAGTTGGAAATGAAAGTATCTGAAAAAAGACACATACGCCTGTTATAATAAGTGCATTTTCTCTAATCCTTTCAGTTTTGTCCTGCATTGCTACAGCTTCTGCCTTTCCATTTTATTTTTAAAAGGTTTTGTGGGTTTCTGATTGGTGCTTTATATAAGGCTGTGTATGAAAAATGGACTTATTAAAAAAAAAAACAAGACTTATGGAGAATGAGTCTTATTTAGGCAGCAGAGTTCAGGGGTCCTGAAATGAACATTCAGATATCTACATTACATTTTAACAAAGCGAAATATGTGACTTCGGAATCGTCAATAACTAGCCTGTGTTATTAGCAGCAGTGTTTTCTGCTTGACCTGTATCTCGCCAGAATATCCAGAGCACTGTTTCACCCTTAGCGGACACCCAGGGAATGATGATCGATGATGACCTTGATAATAATGAGAATTTGCTGACTGGGCTGGAAGTCGAACACAGCAACTCACAGTCTAATTGCTTACCTACTTCCTTCCCTTTATCCAAAATAGTCAGTTTTATTTGTCCTTTTTTTCAATACAAAGCATCCATAATAAAGAGAACATCTTAACCAAGTTGCAAAGAACTGAGCAGTTTTATTTCACAATTATCAGAGATAATTTGACCTTATGATGAAATTATTATTCTAGTATGTGAAATTCTCACTCTTACTCAGTAGGCCGAATGCAGGTGGCTCCGGTTTGCAAAAATTTTGAAAACAAATTGTTGATTATTCTGCCAGTTTGCTGATGACTCTGGGTTTATTCCTTTGTTCTCTGTTAAGTTTGGGGAATATTGTATAATTGCTACAAATTCATCGTGATTATCATTGTTCTGGTATTCTTTAGAATCTGATGACAAACTCTATCAGTCTTTTTATCCTAACTGTGTGGTTGGAGTGGGGAAAAGTGTGATAAAGCCAGGATTTTAGATCCAGCACACAGTTGATGGTGAATCAATAGATAATAAATGTATGAATGAAAGTTCTTGATATTCTGATGGTAGGTAGACAAGTAAAAAAAATAAAATTTGTAATTTCAAGGTCAAAGAAAACCACCTGAAACATCTTATTGAGAAAAACTTTGAGCACATAAAAATGCAAGGCACAGTGTACTATGAAATCCCATATTTCCACCACACAGTTTTAATGATTATCTATTTGTAACTGATCCTGCTTCATCCATATCCCAACCTGTTTCAGACCCCTTCCCTGATGATGTACCTGAAGTAAATACTGCTATTTTTCTGAATATTGCTTCTTAACAATGAAACCTTGCTGTAACATCAAGAAATATATAATAGTTATTAGTTGACTCCAATGGATTTACTTTCATGCATTGAGCTTCTATTTCTATTTACTTTATTCTATTTACTTTCATGCATAACTTCTATTTCTTCCCCATTCTGAGTCCAACTCTATAATCTAGCTCTTGTTTCAATATTTTAATCCTTCCCACTAAATATGTAATTTCCCTCTATGGATATCCTGCAGCTTCGAAGTCGTTTATGGCAGTTAAAATTGTTCGTTTCTCCAAAGTGGCTCCTGTTCTTTATGTTTTTTTTTTTTCAATTTGAAACATTTCTACAGTTACTGAGATAACACTCACCTTTGAAATAAACTGCCTGTGTTAACCTTGTCAGATGTTATTTCTTTAGTCGACAAGAGTTTTGTCACTGAATGAGTGATATAGTCAAGGCCTTTGCTCTGTTTTTGTTTTCTTTTAGAGAAAACTTTTATTTACAAAAAAAAGCATTCATTTTCCTTAAGAATTAGCAATTCAGACCTTTTCCCCCCAAGAAAATTAAAGAATCTATCTAATGGACATGCTTTTAGGCAGGAATACTACAATTTTATTAAATTAACTGGTTTTAAAAATGATGCAACTGTTAGTCACAATCTATAAAAATAGATTTTAAAAAGACAAGTTTCTTCTCTATAGCACAGGGAACTATATTTAATATCTTGTAATGACCTTTAATGGAAAAACTATGTATTCAAATATATGTCTGTACACGCATGACTGGGACATTGTGCTGTGCACCAGAAACTGACACGTGGTAACTGACTGTACTTCAATAATTTTTTTAAAATTATGATTATTTAATTACAGAATCAATTACAGAATCAGATCTCACCTATTCCTGCAGATGTCAATAAGCATGTCCTAGAAATGCTGAGATTAACAGCGTTAGGAATCTGCTTTGTCACTCAGAATATCGCCAGTACTTATCATTCGACATCTTTTGTCACTACTTTGCAAAGGCTTTAAATCAAAATAAGCCCATTGTGCTGGATCAGGGTCTCCTGACTTTGTTTTTTCTTGCCTTTTAGCATGTCTTACAATATTTTTTTGCCAATTGGACATCATATATCAGGTAACAGGAGCTGTGGTCAGTAGACGTTCAGTGTGAGATTTTGCTAATCCTGCTGGTAGCTGGGTTGTGTTTAATTTTTGCTGTGGCTATACACGTCAGAGGCTCAGCTCCTTCTAGTGTCCTTGTTTTTCCCTCATTACTTTTGGCAAAGAGGAACAAAAGTCTCCTTCCTAAGTAGGCAGAGTCTGTGTCTCGAAGTTCTTTCAACTGAAACCCGCCGTTACTGCGCTGAAGCCCCATTGATGTGGGGGAGGAGAAGTGTTCTTACAGTCTGATGATTCAGTTTCAGGTTAGTGAGCTTGGGTCCCAGGCCGCGCCCTTCACAAGTGTTAATATTTTTTTTTCTCCCTGTAGGTGAGACAGGAAGGCTAGACAGGACTGGAGTGGGATAATTGCCCTTCCCCAGGTTGGATGAGGATCTGGTAGTCTTTTTCCTTAAAGAGTTAACCTTTGTTACAGAGAATGCGCTGAGAATATTTCAAAATGGTTGACTTTCTCCTCTTCTTGCCAGAAACTCAAGGGGATTTTTCTTTCTTTTTATCTTTTTTTTTTTTTTTTTTTTTTTTGGATTTTCACCATGAAGATCTGGTGGGGATCCTGGATGTAATGAATGTGTGATTGTCCCCTCAGACTCAGCCCCCAGGAGCTTCTCATTCTCATGTGAGCCCACATCTAGTCTCTAGCAATTCATCAGAATTACCATGTAACGGTTTGTGGCTCCAGTGGCTTCTGCTTCAGATAAACTGATCTTGGCTGGATTCTGTGCACTTGAGCACGTCTCCAGATTTTACGGTTCTGGTTTGCCTTGTGACCTTTATTCTCTGATGAATCTAATAAAAGTTATTTTTACAGTTTGATTAGCTTTTTTTTCTTGTTGAAAGCACAGGAGTGATGAAATCCAGCTCTTTACATAACAAAACTGAAGCTAGAAGTCCAAAACCATCATTTAAACATTTATTATGAAAATTTTAGACCACACAAACATTATAAAGAATAGTGTACAGAATCTTTGTATTCCCATCACACAATCAATCACAAATAAAATCATTTGTTGTGGCCATTAAATCATCAGCTGCTACTGCTATCCCCTGACAGTGAGAGGAGGGAACTCAGGATACGGACAAGCAGGCAGCCCCAACAGTGCACCTGCAGGGAACTCAGGATGCGAAAGAACAGGAGACTGGCCCTAGATGGCTAGGTGTGTATCAAAGGAATGATTTCCATGAGCCTGGACCTCTGCACCTTCCCATAAATAGAAAAGGGCTAAATTCCTTAACTTGAGATTTCTAATTTTCTTCAATTAACAGTAATCTTTTGATGTTCCACCTACCTGCAAAAACTCATACGTTCTGGCTTCTACCTTGCCACATTGGAAAGCTTCTTAGAGAAATCTGAGATGCTGTGTCCTGGGCTCGAGTCCTAAGAAAATCCACTGAATAAAACCGAACTCTCAGCTTTTAGGCTGTGAATCTCATTTCAGCCGGCAAGACAAAGAATGGGACCTTGGAGGGTCTGTACATTGCCTTGTCTTCGTAAAAAAGAAGGTCATCTGCGCGTCTTCCTTAAGTCATGTGCAGAAAGGTGACTACGCAGTAAGACGCTTCCCAAAATTAAAAGGGGTAGGGAGTTCTTTTTCTTTTTTTTAAAGTATAGTTAATTTACAATGCTGTGTTAGTTTCCGGTGTATAGGTCAGTGATTCAGTTATAGAATATAATATATATATATTCTTTTTCATTGTAGTTATTAAAAGATACTGAATAAATTCCTCGTTGTTTTCCAGGAGCAGAGGACTCAGGTAGAGTTCAACATTATCATAAAGTTCCCATAAAGTATTCACTCACGATTTTAGCAGCACTGATGTGCATTTCCTAGATCCATTACTTCATTAAAAGGTGTACCTATTGAAAATATCAATCAATATTTATCCTATGTGATAGATCCAATGCTTTGTCTTTAGTGCATGTGTTATTTTGAGGTAAGTGTTTCTACTCCTCACTATTTAATTTTCCTAGCTTAGAGTTTGCATCTATTATGAATTAAATATTACGTAACTCCCAAAATGAACTCATTTTCTAAGCAATAAACATTAAAGTTCTTCAGAATGTTTGTGTAAAGTTCTGATTTTGAATTAGATACATAAAAGATGGTTTAGAATGTTTATATTGCAATGAGATAAATTAAGTCTTGGGAGGTTTTATGTGTTTGGCATTTTTGCTGTTTCTTAGTAGTTATATTTTTAAAAGACACTGTTACTTGGAAGATTTGAAAAAATAATCCACTTATCTTCCTACATATCTGAAATTTTTCTTATCACTGAAATATATAAAACTTTTTAAATCCATTACTGCTGAAATTAACTGTTTAATAAAATTAACCTCCACTCTTTCCTATTCTAATGAAAATTGAATTTTATTTTTTGCCTGTAATTTCTCTGCAATTTTTTCAGGCACCATCCAAATAACAGCTGGATATATAATGTTAGTTTCACATTATGCATCAAGCTGGGGAGGTGGCACTTTAAAAGAATGTTAGCAAACCATGTAGATATTTAGAAAATTATGAAGCCTTTATCTTGGCGTTCATATTCATCATAATCATCTTAAGGCAATCATACAGTTGATGAAAAAAATTTACTCTTTATGTTACTATTCACAGCAATAAAAGTAAAGAATGGTAGAATTAGGAAATCACCATTTTGCAACCTCTAAGGAATAAATGGATGGAGACAATAGTCATGAGTAGCTGAGGACAACATACAGATATGGAAGACCATGGTGGAAGAACACACCACCATCTGTGAAGTAGTTTTGTGGCTTGAGATGCATAGATATAGATTCACTATAGATTAAACATGGATATGGATAAAGACATAGGAACAGATACACAATTTCCCTGTATTTCTACAAATTGGTGCTTAGATTCAGAGGCTTGAACAGACTTACCTTTCTCACTCAGATGCACTAACCCATTGTATTTCTAGTATTTCTTAAATAATCAAAGAATAATATCAATTATTTAATTATGGTGATTGAATTGATCTATTATATGCTCTTATCTTATGCTGACAAATACAAGTTTAAAATGTATTTTTTTAAGTTGTGTAATAATTGATTTTACCTCAACTGGACAGATCATATATGAACCTAAACTTGCAATTTTTTTATGATTAACTCTGTTCATGATCACATTCTGTCATAATTTCAGTTGGCCATCTAGGGTAGACATGTACATATACACTGGATCAAGGAGTGTCTGTGCTGGAAATGTCAAATACTGGTAATCATGATATTTAATGTGAACAATGTGTCTTATTCTACTACTCAGTTTGTATGCAAATTATCGCTTATGTTAATATTAAAGGATAAGGAAAATTGAAGGAAATTGACAAGGAGATTGGAGACTAAAGAAGCCATGTAGGTTTCTCAACATTACTTAATTAGGGAGGTACTAAAATGTAGTTCTGTTTGACTCCCATGCCCATATTTTTAGTCACAAAGATTAATTTATCCTGAGTGCTAAAGTTAATTTCAGTGACAAGTCACATATGAGAACCATCTTGAACATTAAACATAAAGTTCTCCTTGCCTTAGCACACAATATGTTTTAAGATGACCTGATTATTTCAAATAATACCTATACACTTACTGTATGACTCGGCTCTTCTGTTCCTGCATATTTACCCAAGAGAAATGAAAACATCTTTCCACATCAGAACATGAACAAACCAAAAGCTGTATTAGTCTTACTGCAGTTATAACAAATGACCACAAACTAGTGGCTTAAGACCACACTAGTTTATTCTTTAGAGTTCTGCAGGACAGAGTCTAAAATTAAGGGTTGGCAGGGCTGCATTCCTTCTGGAGGCTTCAGGGAAAAATCCACGTCCTTGCCTTCTTCAGCTTCTAGAAGCCACTTTCATTTCTACTCACGTTGCTCCTACTACTGCTTCTGTCATAACATCCCCTCTTAGATCATAGCAATATACTCACAATAGCCAAATTTTTTCTTTTATTGAAGTATAGTCAGTTACAATGTATCAATTTCTGGTGTATAGCGTGAAGCCCCAGTCATGTATATATATACATATATTCATTTTCATATTTTTTTCATATATAAAGGTTATTATAAGATACTAAATATAGTTCCCTGTGCTATGCAGAAGAAATTAATTTTTAATCTATTTTTATATATAGCAGTTATCATTTGCACATTTCAAACTCCCAAATGTATCCATTCCTACATAGCCATTAGATTGTTTACTATGTCTACAGTATGGAAATTCCTCAAAAGACTAAAAATAGACTTACCATGTGATCCAGCAAACCCACTCCTGGGCAAATATTCAAAGAGAACTCTCACTCAAAAAGATACATGGTCCCCAAAGTTCACAACAACACTATTTACAATAGTCAAGACTTGGAAGCAACCTAAATGTCCATTGACAGGTGACTGGATAAAGAAGTTGTGAAATACTTATACAATGGAATACTATTCAGCCATTAAAAAGAATAAAATAATGTCATTTACTGCAACATGGATGGACCTGGAGATCATCATTCTAAGTGAAGTAAGCCAGAAAGAGAAAGAAAAATACCATATGATATCACTCCTATGTGGAATCTAAAAAAAAAGAAAGAAAGAAAGAAAGAAAAAGTAAAAAGAGAATACTAATGAACATATTTACAAAACAAAAACAGAATAATAGTCAAATTGTTTTGGAAGCCCAAATATCTATCAGCAATTGAATGGGTAAACAAATTCTGATTTATCCACACTGTGGAATACCATTCAGCAATAGACAGAATCACAGTGAGGATTAATCCTGAATACACAACGCTAAGCTACATAAGCCAAATACAAAAGACCACAATAGTATGATTCCATTAATACAAAATTCCAGAGAAGTCAAACTATTGTGGCAAAAAGTAAATCATTTTTTCCCTAGGACCAGGATTTCAGTGAGGGGATTAACTGCAAATAGAAAAAGTTTTTAGAATGATGGACATGGTAGTGTTTAACCAACATTATAGAATTTTCACAACTCAGCAACTGTTTACTTAAATCAGATGGGTTTGAATTTGTGTAAGTCACATCTCAATAAAATTTTCCAGTGACTGGATTTGCCAATGATATAAACCTTGTCAACTTATGAGCAGTGAATTTCACCTTGTCCATAGTACAATACACATAGGATTAGTTAGAAGTCATCAGAAAGTCAAATTCACTAATAGAAATTAAAGTCAGACATTTTTCCTTTTAAAAACCTGAGATGAAGCATTCAAAAGTAGAAAATGTCACCAATAAAATTTCAAAGCTTCTTAGATAATTTTCTTTTCTTCTCAGCAGCCAAAACACCTGAGCCAAGGATTGTGTTCAAACTAGCTCCAGAAAAGTTATACAAAGGGTTTAAATGAAAACAAAGTCATTATTTTCTATAAAATTTAACCTGAAGATGATAGAAGCACAGAGAGGAAACCATAAAGTAAAATTTGGTGTGAATTCCTCAAGGAAATGAATATCAACAAAATGACTCTTATTCTTTATAACATCTTCATTTGTTAAACAGTTCAAAAATATTGTTTTGATATGAGGGAGTTAATTTTGTATAGTGCTATAGGCCAAAACACCAAAGAGATTTTTTCTTAAATTATGATTATTATGATAAGCATAAAATGAACATATATGTCTGACTTTACATAAATTAATAAAGTTTAATTTCTCTCCATTCTTGCCAAAGAAACCACAGAGCAACTTCAATTCATCTTTCTGCAGAATTATCTGAGAAACAGGAGCGATTAATTTGTGAGTTATTTACAAATGCTCACTGAAGCACATATGCTGCTGACTTACGTGACAGCTAGAGGTCTATGAAAAAGACAGTGCTCACTCATCAAAGGGACATTATCACCATAAAGTAAGTACATCCTGAGTGTCTTAAAACTGTCACAGGAGGGTGATATGCATTAAAGGCACCTCATAACCTTAGAACCCTGAGCACCAATGGCTAAAACCATCTATTCCACTCAGGGGTGAAACATTACATAAATATTACCAATTAAATTACCCTGTGCCGTTCATCAAGTATTGTCTTCAACTCATCCTTTAACCCTGCAACCGACCTAAGACTATCTCTTAGAATCCTACCACATGCATGTCTCTCAGCTGTATCCCTCTTTCCTTCCATTGTATCCGGACTGTTATACTGACCTCCTGCATACTGATCCCCCCATCCTTAATGGCTCCCTTCGACATGCTCCACTATCATGAACCATCTAAAACTAAGTCTGGTCATATGACCTCCCACTTAATTCTTTCCCCCACCTCTTGATGCTTCCAGTTTGAAATTGGAATGTTTTGGCTTGCATTCAAGAATTCAAATGATCTGGCCCCTTACCCACCTTTCTAGTCTCATTACCCATCAGCTTTCCTCACGTCTCTACTGCTATAAACACATACAAGTGTGTTACCATTCAGAAATATTAAAATGCTTTCCATAAACACTCCAATTTATTGCACCCCTTGGATATTTTCTGATCTCTACCCTTTGCCTTGTCTTCTTGGTGAACTTTTAAAATATTTTTTATACACTCAGCTTAGCGTTACTTTCTCCCTGAGGCATTCTCTGTGTTATTGCTGTATTACTGGAAAAATTATTTTGTATTAATTACTTATAAACAATTTACTTTCTTGATCTTTTTACTTCTATACTGCAATTCTCTTGGGTAAAGGAAGTGTTTTATTTATCTTTGCAAACCTGGTGACTGGCACATAGAAGCCACTTATTGTATGTTGAAATGGGTCCTATTGACAAAATTCTGGATTAATGACAGCTTACATTTGATGGTTTCTAATGTCCTTTTCAAATGATGAATTCTTATATCTCCTGCATTTTTGTAACAGAGCTTCAGTTTGACAAACCCTGTCCCTTTCTAGTTTAATTGTCTTTGTCAGGAAATTTTTGATTATTATAAAAGATGATTATATATGAGGAAGAGCAAATGTAACACCCTCTTCTATTTTTTAACAGTGTATAAATATTGTAGAATATTATTCTTTCCCAATATTTCTAGATCTCTTAGGGCATTCGTAATATAAAACAAATATTAATTTAAGTTCATTCAATTTTCATGTATTTACTCTTAATCTGATTTATTAAAATATTCAAAAATTGTCACTAAACATAGAGTACTCACTCTGATGAAAACCAACATACTTGTCACTCTTTAGTTCAGCAGTGTTACTTGAATCAATTACCTTTTGAGAAGGGTACATTTCCAATGGTTTTTAGCTGAAATATTTAAAAAAAAATGTCTTTCCCTCAAGCTTTTTTTTGTTTTTTTTTTTTTTTTTTTTTGTAAAAGTTAAACATTCACTCTCTCTGCGTGGTGTGCATTTTAGTAACACATTTTGGGAACACTGACTCATTCATCCAATTTTGTATGTGGATAAAAGACTGAGAATCCTTGCCCTCATAAAAACCATCTAAAAGACACTCTGAAAAAGATTTCAATACCTCTTCTATTCAGTGAGATAAATGTTTATGGTTGTGTTTAAACAAGCTGATTTCTCATGCCTACCACACTATTCACAATGAGATTTATTACTCTTTCCTAACTAACTCTATGGTGCATAAATGAAGTTTATAGGAACTGTCAAAAGTTCTCTGTGAAATCCTTAAAAACAGAATCTTATGCCTGAAAATATATCTCTTAGGTGTATCAAGATAACTAGAAATACAAAAACAGATTTGTATTTTTAAAAAATCCAGATTTTCTCTGTAGGGACCTGTTCAATCTAATGATTAAGTGGTGGATGCAGACAAATGGTCTACCCTATGTAACCACCTCCCCCAAGGTGCTCCCTCGTTCTCCTCTGAGAAACCGTTCTATCAGTGCTTTGCTTTCCTTTATGTCTCTCTCGTGTCTTTTCATCTCTCCCTCAACACTAGCTTTTCCTTCCCTATACGTCCACTTTTTACCTCTATCCTTAAGAAAGTCTTTCTTTGACCTGGTTAACATTCTTTCTTTAATTGTCAAACGTCATTAAAACATAATTTATTCTTATTGCCTTCCTATTCCTTTCACTCACATGCTCACCTCTTGCAAAGTGGCTTTTATACAATTTTATAGGGACTTTTCTTAGCTGTCGCTGTCCTCAAATGCTCTGTTGGATTAGCTATGTTAGCATTATAAATACCTTTTTCTTCCCTTTCTGGAAATTCTTCCTCCCTAAATTACATGCAGCTGTATTCTTGGTTATCTTACTTGATGGAAATCTTGGGTGGGTGTAAAATTTTGACTGTCTAGGTCAAATTATTACTCCATCATCAGCTGCTGTGACCTAGCAAAGTTACTTGCCCTTCCTGTACCTAAGTGTCCTTAGCTAGGTCAAGGTTTTATCTTTAAAGGAGGTAATCTGTCACTCCCACTGAAGAAAAAGTAGTTTACATAAAACTGATAGGTCTTCTCATATCCAGACAAATCTAAAAGGATTTCTCAAGCAAAAAAACCAAAAAAAAAAAATAAGTATTTTTGAAAATCAATATTGTACCATATGTAATTCATTGTGTAAAACATCACAGAATTTTTGATGACTAAATAATAAAATGTACATGAAACTAAAATATAATAAATCTACATGTTTTTATTCAGTATTTAACACATATTTGATTCTCCATTACGTACCAGAAAGTAGCGATGGCAGGTGCCTGGATTTACCATCATGAGTAAAGCATGTAATCTGTTAGATGTTAACCTTAGACTCATTTATTTTGTAATTTAACTGGCGTCAATGGAGTTTAAGCATTTGAAACTTTCATTTGAAAACTGTGAAAATGCAGTTAATTAGGGCATAGAATTTCCTGTTGTAATATAAAAATCCTTTCAAATCTTTTTTTAAGAGTAACAGTTTCAAAGGCCAAAATTTATGCAGACTAAAATTTTACATCACTTTACTCATTTGCCCCAGGGTCTCTGAAATTACTTGTAGACTTTATAACGTAAGCTCAAACCTAAGATGTGTACTTCCATTTTAGAGAAGTACATATTGACTTAAAATTGGCATATTACAGACTGAAAATCTTATGTCTCACATTTCCCTGAGAGTAACCTTAGGGAAGGAGGAGGTCCTTAGAATCACAAGCATTTGAAATAGGAAATACTAATGTGTTTGCTATTAATACCATTACTGGGAGGAGCAACCAAGATAGCAGAGTAGAAGGATGCTCTTAGCTCATCCTGTCCCATGAATACACGAAAACAGACAACCGCAGATCCACCCATTCACTCAGAAAACCTGCTGAACCTTGACAGATCATCGATTTCTTCAAAAGCCAAAATTCCTCACAAATCTGGTAGGAGGGAAAAAGAAGAAGAAATAGAAGAAGGAAAAGCAAATTAGTGAAGGACCTCCTCCAAGGAAGGGAATGGCAAAGAAGGTATAGCGCTCTTATGCTGGGATGCCCCTCTCCAAAGGAGAGGTCAACGGGGATGGAGGGGGACCTTCAAGGCTTGGAAGAGTGCACAGCAGCCTCTTGGCCAACAGAACTAAGAGAAACTGGCACGAAGTGTCCCTGCGATCCCCAGCCCTAGAAGTAAGCCGGCAGGGAGAAGAGAGGCAGGGCTCAGCCACAGCCACCATATTCACTGGTGCACAGCTCCCAGGCGGAGGTGGGGTTGAAACCTGAATCCATAGGTGAGACTGAGATTTGTTTACAGCTCCAGGCAGAGGGGACGATTTTGCTCCAAGGGTGACTGTGGAACCACACCCCTAAGACAAATGGGGCAAGGAGCAGAGTTGTGGCACTCAGCAGGAGTGAGGGCTGGTGTAGCGTTTCCAGTGGGCCTGCCTACCTTAGGTGGCCACAGCATTGTGCACGGTGCTGACCTGGTAGCTTGAACGCACAATTGCTACAGGGCTGGAGGCTCTACTGGTGCCAGCCTCTAAGATGAATAAGCAGAGTTCACACAGCAGAGCAAATGCAGGAGGAGCACTTGGCCCTGGGGATGGCAATGACCCAATCGCATGCCAAGATCCAAGTGTGTGACCCAGAAGTCATTGGAACCACACTGGTAGCTCTGAGGGCAGAGAACCTGGGAACAGCAGAGCAGAGCAGTGACATCCCTCCAACTAAAGTGGGGACAAAGGCAGCATCAACAAAGAACACTTAAAGTGCTCCAACCCCACTGACCACACACCTCAGCTGAGAAATGGGTCTGGAAGCCTGGAGGCTTCCCAACAAAAGGGGAACAGACTTGACCCCTGTCAGAGCTGTGACAACCACAGAACAAAAAGGAGGCCCCACTCAACAACAAGGGCAGCCTCTGACCATCAAAACAACTGCCATATCCTCAATCAAAGGGGTAACAGCCAACACACATGGAAGAAAGACATGGCAACCATCCATACTAAAAACAGACGTCATGACAAAATTGTTAGAGGTGCACATTCTACAAAGGAACACATCCTATTAAAATTTAAAAAAAACAAAATCAAAAACAGTCCTTTAACACCACAGTAGATAATTGATACACCAAAATCCGTAGTCTAAGAGAGATATAGGCAGAATGAAGAAGCAAAAGAATTTCTTCCAATTAAAAGGATGAGAAGTTCCCTGAAAGAACAATCAATGATATAGATCTTGGTAGCCTACTAGATCATGACTTCAAAAAGAGGGTGATAAAACACTGAAGGAAATGTGAGAGACAATGAATAGAGACAGAGAATAATATGAAAAGGAAATAGAAACTATAAAGAGAAGCCAATCAAAAACAGAAAATTCAATGGCTGGGATAAGAGCCAAGCTAAAGGCATTCAAAAGCAGACTAGATAATGCAGAGGAACAAATGACTTAGAAGACAGGATAACAGAAATCACCCAATCAGAACAGCAGACCAAAAAAGCAAGTAAAAACCAGTGAAAGCAATATAAGGTACCCATAGGATAATACAAAGCTTGCCAACCAACACAGAATAGGGGTCCCAAAAGGGCAAGAAAAAGCATAAAGGATTGAAAAGGTATTTGAAGAAATCATGACTGAAAACTTCCCAAACCTAAAGAAGGAATCAGATATCCACGTACAGGAAGCACAGAGGGTCCGAAACAAGAAGAATGCAAACAGACCCACACCAAGACATAATATAATCAGGATGGCCAGGGTTAAAGATAAAGAAATGATTCTAAAGGCAGCAAGAGAAAACAAAGTTACAAGAGAATACCCATAAGGCTTTCAGCTGATTTCTCAACACAAAAATTGCAGGCCAAAAGGGAGTGGCAAGATATCTTCAAAGTCCTGAATGAGAAAAAACTGCAACCTAGAATACTCTATCCAGCAAGGCTATCCTTTAGAGTAGACAGAGAGATTAAGAATTTCAGACAAGCAAAAACTGAAAGAATTTAGCAATACTAAACTTATGCTAAAAGAAATATTGAAAGGTGGTCTACTGTAAATAGGAAAAGAATCAGGATGCTTATACAAAGGAGAAAACCATAATTGGAAAGGCAATAACTACAACGAACTAAAACAGAACAAACATAAGGATGTGAAAGAGGACATCAAAATCATTAAGGGTGAGAGAAGGAGCAAGAAAATATAGATTTTTTCTTTTTTTCATTCTTTTTAGGATGTGTTTGAGCTTATTATGACTCTCAGTTTAAAGCAAACAGACATAGTAATGGGTTACATATACTTGAAAAACAGGGTAACCACAAATCAGAAGCATAAAATAACATCACAAAAAAAGAAAAAGAAATCAAGCTAATACAAAAGAAAATTATTAAACCACAAAAAAAGAGAAAGGAACAAAGAGGAAATAACATAAAGTATAAAACTAAGTTCAAAATGGCAATAAACACACATCTATCAATAATTACCATAAATGTCAATGGACTAAATGCTCCAATCAAAAGACACAGAGTGGTAGACTGCATAATAAAATAAAAATCTACAATATGCTGCATTAAAGAGACCCATTCTAGGGGAAGGACACACAAAGACTGAAAGTGAGAAGATAGAAAAAAGATATTTCATGCAAATGGAAATAATAAGAAAGTAGGAGTAGCAATATTGATTTCAGACAAAATAGACTTTAAAACAAAGGCCATAAAGATAAAGAAGGATGCTATGTAATGAGTAAAGGAACAATAAAAGATAAGGATATTACACTTGTTAACTCATATGCATCAAATATAGAATTACCTAAATACATAAAGCAAATACTAACAGACATAAAGGGAAAAACTGATGGGAGCACAATCAAAGTAGCAGACTTTAACACCCTATTAACATCATTGGACAGTTCTTCCAGACAGAAAATCATTAAAGCAACGGAGATACTAAATGACACAATAGAATAGCTGGACTCGATTGATATTTTAAGGACATTACATCACCCCAAAACAAAATTACTTTCTTTTCAAGTGCACATGGAACATTCTCTAGGATAAATCGTGTACTTGGGCACAAAAGAAGCCTCAACAAATTTAAGAGAATACAAATTATTTCAAGCATCTTTCCTGACCACAATGTCATGAAACTAGAAATTAACCACAGAAATACAAAGGACAAAGAAAGACAGCATGTAGATTAAACAACATGCTACAAAAAGAAAAAAAGGGTCAATGATGAAATCAAAGAAGAAATTAAAAAATACTTTAAGACAAATGACAATGAAATAGATGTAAAAATCCTCAACAAAATATTAGCAAATAGATTCCAGCAGCACATAAAAATGATCATACACCGAGCTCAAGTTGGATTCATCCCAGGGAAACAAGGATGGTTCAATATATGCAAATCAATCAACGTGATACACCACATCCACAAAAATCACAGGTCATCTCAGTAGATGCAGAAAAAGCATTTGATAAAAATCAACACCCATTTATGATAAACACTCTTATCAAAGTGGATATAGAGGGAATATACCTTAACATATAAAATCTATGACAAACCCACAGCCAGCATAATACTCAACAGTGAAAAACTGAAAACCTTCCCACCAAAATTTGGGACAAGACAAGGATGTCCACTCTCACCTTTTCTATTCAACATAGTCTTGGAAGTCCTAACCATAGCAATCAGGCAAAAAAAAAAAAAAAAAAAAAAAAAAAAAAAAGAGAAATAAAAGGGATCCAAATGGAAAGAGAAGAGGAAAAATTGTCACTATATATGGATGACATGATACTATAATATGGAAAACCCTGAAAGCTCAACACAAATCCTACTAGAGCTGATAAAATTATTTGACAAGGTAGCAGGATATAAGATTAACATACAGAAATCAGTTGTATTTCTTTATACTAACAATGAATTTGCAGGAAAAGAAAGTAAAGAATTAATCCCTTTTAAAATTGCATCCAAAATAATAAAATACTTAGGAATAAATCTGGCCAAAGAGGTGAAAGACATACATGGAGGATTACAAAATATTGATTAAGGAAATTAAAGATGACAAAGAAATGAAAAGATATCCCATGCTCTTCGATTGGAAGAATCAATACTGTTAAAATGGCCATTCTGCCCAAGACAATCTACAGATTTATTGTGATCCCTATCTAATTACCCCACACATTTTTCACAGAACTAGAAGACACAATCCTAAAATTTATATGCAATCACGAAAGACACAGAATTGCCAAAGCAATGCTGAAGAAAAAGAACAAAGTTGAAGGAATAACCTTCCAAACTTCAGGCAATACTACAGAGCTACATTAATCAAAACAGTATGGCATTGGTATGAAAACAGACATATCAATAAATGGAACAGAATAAAGAGCCCACAAATAAACCCACAGACCTATGGTCAATTAATCTTCTACAAAGGAGGCAAGAATATACAATGGAGAAAAGACAGTCTCTTCAGCAAGTGCTGTTGGGAAAACTGGACAGCAGCATGTAAATCAATAAATTTAGAACACTCCCTCACACTGTACACAAAAATAAACTCAAAATGGCTTAAAGACTTAAATATAAGACAAGACACAGTAAACCTCCAAGAAGAAAACATAGGCAAAACACTGTCTGACATAAATCTTAGCAATGTTCTCCTAGGCAGAGTACCCAGGCCATAGAAATAAAGGCAAATATTTAACCAATGGGTACAGTTAAATTTATAAGCTTTTGAACAGCAAAGGAAACCATAAACAAAACAAAATGACAATCTACGGAATGGGAGAAAATAATTGCAAATGATGTGACTGATGAAAGTCAAATTCCCAGAATATATAAACAGTTCATACAACAAGTAATTCTCCAATGAAGACATACAAATGGCCAATAAGCACATGAAAAAATGCTTAGTATTACTAATTAGCAGAGAAATGCAAATCAAAACTGCAATGAGGTATCACCGTACACCAGTCAGAATGGCCATCATTCAAAAGCCCATGAATGATAAGTGCTGGAGAGGCTGTGGAGAAAAGGAAACCCTCGTATACTGCTGGTGGGAATGTTTGATGCAGCCATTGTGGAAAACAGGATGGAGATTCCTCAAAAGACTGAAAACAGACTTACCATATGATCCAGCAATCCCACTTCTTGGCACATATCCAGAGGGAACCTTAACTCAAAAAGATACATGCAACCCAATCTTTGTAGCAGCACTATATACAATAGCCACGTCATGGAAGCACCTAAATGTCCATTGATGGATGACTGGATAAAGAAGTTGTAGTATAGTTATACAATGGAATACTACTCAGCCATAAAAATAAAAAATGCCATTTGCTGCAACATGGATGGACCTGGAGAATGTCACTCTAAGTGAAGTAAGTCAGAAAGAGAAAGAAAAATACCATATGAGATCACTTATATGTGGATTCTAAAATAAAAGAAAAAAGAAGACATTAATGAGCTCACCTACAAAATAGAAACAGACTTGCAGACACAGTAAACAATCATATGGTTACTAGAGTGGGAAGGGATAAATTTGGGAGTCTGAGATTTGCAAATGTTAGCTACTATATATAAAAATACATTAAGAATAAATTTCTAAAAACAAAATTTCTCTGTGCAGCACAGAGAACTATATTCAATATCTTGTAATAACCGTTAATGAAAAAGGATATGAAAATGAATATATGTATGTATATGCATGACTGGGACATTGTGCTGTGCACCAGAAACTGACACATTATAACTAATTGTACTTCAATTAAAAAAATACTATTATTGGAAATATGTACACATTTGCAAATAGAAAGTTCAGGTTCGAGGAAAGGTAAGAGGAAAGATAAGTCTATTTCTTGAGCAAATCTGTAGTGCTTTTATTGTGTGTAGTAATTTTGACGACAATATAAATCTGTATTTTAATATAAAGAAAGTGCTTTGGGAAATATATTGCAATAAATCTTATTGCTTTTTTAACATTACCCTTTTTATGTAATGTCACATACTCTTGTCTTACCTTAATATCAGTTCAAAATATTCATTAATCTGCTTGAAATTTTCTGATGGCTGGCACATTGAAATGTTCTACATGGTTCATAATACATTTTTTCTTTTCCTCTGTAATATCTACCTTTAGTCATTACACAGAAAACTCCTTGTTTTTTGCCAGAATTTCATTACAACTTCTGTAACTGTGAGGGAAATCAGACAAGTTTTCCATTATGTTGATACAGATGTTTATTTTATTATTTTATTTCAATATACTTTTTAAGGATTGAGTGTTTCTACTCTTTTCTCAGTCTGTTTAATTCAATATCTCTACTTTTAAGTGGGACAAACCTCTCAGCTATGATCCTTCTGCTTTGTTTTCTTCTTTCCTCAGTTTCCTCCTCTCCTTCCCTAATGAGAGGTGGGGTCGGGGGATACAAATGAACTTAACCCAAAACAAGTAATCTAGGTGACAAAATGCAGTTAGAATGGATAAGGTAGGTTAATTCCATTCCCTGTCTTTTGTGTCAAGATTTGGTGTATTGTCTAACTGCAGAATATTACATAAGGTTACTATTTTTAATTTTCCATTTCAAAACACACACACACAACCCTTTCACAGATTTGGGGGAAAGATTTACCTTTGTTCCTTTAAGAAAAATAGAAGTTTAATATCCCTTTGTCTACAAAACCCCAAATATCAGCCTCAGGAACACAGGACAGAGTAGTGGTTTTATACTTTATGTTGGAAAAACTATCATCTGAATTTCCTGCGAAAGAAGCAAATTCTTCAGAAATACTCTCAAAGACATCAATTTACGGAGTCTGGGTGGACTCAGGAATCTGTACTTCTATAAAAATGCCATGTGATTCTGGTTCAAATAATTCGAAGACCATGCTTTGAGAAATTTTAGCCTGAATTTTGGCTTCCTGGGGAAAAAAAATTAAAGTTCCAAACTGTCATTATTCAAAAAATAATATAGATCTTTCTCAACTTAGGATAGGATTATGTCCCAATAAACTCATCATTAAGTTGAAAATATCATTAAGTTGAAAATGCATTTGAAAATGCACCTAACCTACCTACCAAACATCGTAACTTAGCCTAGTCTACCCATGCTCAGAACACACACACTAGCCTACAGTTGGACAAAACCATCCAACACAAAGCCTATTTTGTAGCAGAGTGCCGAATACCTAATATAATTTATTTAATAGTGTACTGAAAGTGAAAGATAAATTGGTTGTATGAGTACAGAATGGTTGTAAATGTGTTGATTGCTTACCCTTGTGATGCTGTGGCTGCCAGGGAGCTGCAGCTTGCTGCCCTGCCCAACATCACGAGAGTATAGTAATGCACATCACTAGCCTGGGAAAGGATCAAAATTCAGACTTTGAAGTATGGATTCTACTGAATGCACACTGCTTTCCCACCATTGTGAAGTCCAACCATCGTAAAAGGGGGGACCACCCAGGTTAAGGTCTAAAGCTTCAGGGTTGTGAGGTTACAGGAGAAGGCAGTGGCAAGTTTCTCATCACGTCTTCTGTGGGGCCAACAGTTGAGTCAGCACCCTAGTGATGTGTATGGAGCTGAGTGAATATTTCAGGACATTCTGTCACTGTCTACCAATTCAGGGAACGTGGAACAAATACTGGAAGGAGCTCAAGCTTGGTGGAGAATGTGGAACATAGTGGAAATGAGATTTTCACCAGATTTCCCAGAGGGATTCTACTGACTAATAGCAGGCATTGCTTGATGGGTATTTTAGGCACAAACTAAAAATCAGACACAACGTATTGCATATTTCAGTAGGCAATAGGGTACTGATGAAATTCAGTCATAGACTTTCCCTGATCTCCCACAAGTGTCCAGAGAAAGGAAAGTCTGTGACTAGAAGAAAACCAAGACCAATGTTCGGAACTTGTTGGGTGATCATATTTTTCTGAAATAAATTCTCAGTGTTAGACTAAGATATCTAAACAGATTATCTGCCTTAAGCTCACACAGGGTATTGTCATGTTGTCTCTTTTGTAATGAAACTACTAAGACCAAAGTTACCAAATGTGTTAGAGAGACAAGGCCAGGGTTTGCATTCCCTCTCTCCTTCAATACTCTTCTTTCCTTGAAGAGGCACATAAAGATGTCAAAGAAGAAACACAGATATGGTCAAATATAAAGTAATGACTGAGATTGCTGGAACATTGTTAGAAATTCTAATACTCAAGAGTGAGAAAGCCTTGAAAAAATATAAAAATTTCAAAAAGGCATTTATAGATTTATTTTGTGTAAATTGACTTTCTTGTAATAAATTCTTCATCCTGATGTTGAGGTAGAAGGTCAGTATGTACACATGATGATGAGAGAGAAAATACTGTTTCTATTTTATGTACAATTACAGTTTAGGTCAACAAAACCCTTTTTTACTGACAACTGTCTACCTAGCACTTTTTCTGGTTCTGAAGATACAAAGATGACTAAAAGTATTCTTAATGTTAAAGAATTTATGGTCCAAATGAACTAACTAAACAAATTCTAATACTTTATTTAGACTTCCTCATGCTGTTCCAAGTTAAAGAGAGACTTAATATAGTAGTATTCTTTCTGCAGTCCCGTCTCTGTTAGTAGAATTCCACCAACAATTATATAACTTAGATTTTTCTTTTAATTTTTAAGATAACAATACTGAATTGTTGATTAAAGACACCAAGCTTCAAAGTGGTCAGTCACAAATGTGTATGTGGTCCATGGACTTTCTTTGACACCAAAAGTACTGATAATAATACAACTACAAAAATAAACAGAATAGAAAGGAATTTGATTTTAATACATAAATGAAGATTATAGAAAATTCATAGGTGCTTTAAATGAATCCAACACTCCAAGTCCAAAAGTATGCATTAATGCCATAAGAAGAAAATTCAGAGAATTCTGATGAACCAATTTCCAAAATTATGGAATATTTAAAAAATAGAATTTTTGAACTAAGGAACTATTTTCCTAGCTTTTAAAACAGAGAAATAAAGTTGATTGTATGTATTAGAAAATATAGACCTGAAAAATAATGATTTGGGATTTTAGAAAGAGAATCCATGATCGCCAACATTTATAGGTAATATATAGGCAGGTTTCTTTATTGATAAGATTCTTATACTCAGGAATAGGGAAATGCCACTTAGGGTCTAAATCTGAATTTCAAAAAGTTATTAATCTCTGAAAATACTTGTCAATGAATCAATAATTGACAAAAAAGATCTTGTATCTTAGAGATATTGAAAATTATTACTTGTAAACTGTGGACATTTCATTCTGTGTCTTGTTCACAAATCTAAGTTTCGCTTCAATAGGGGATAGCTCAAGATGGATACAAACTGGTGAGAGAAACACCAGTTTAAGGATGAACTGGAAACTTACTCAAAGGATTATTTATGTGATAACCAGGAAGAAAGAGTAAGTTGAGATCAAGAAACCAAGAAACACACTTGAGGTCAGAGGTCCAGAATGAACAGATTAAGCATTCAATCTGGCGAGACTAAACATAAACAGAGAAAGAGTACAGGTTTTTCCCAGCTCAAAAAAAAAAAAAAAAAAAATAAGAGTAAGGTGACAACTAGTCCTTTTTTTTCCTTTTGATAAACAACTTTTACTCCACTAAACTTTTCTCACATGGGCTTAATTCTATCAATTTTAATCATTTTTATTGCTCATTGCTGCACCTACTTAAGTTTTTTTTTTCTTCTTATTTTTGAGTATCATTTAAAAATGTAAAACACTGCACTGTGCTCTGCTGGAGCTATGCCATCATTCACATAGGCTGGATACCAGTCAGTTCATCAGCAGCAACTTATTACCATTTTTCTACCATAGGACAATTGGTTCCCATTTGCATTCTGGGAAATTTATTTTCCTGGAGCATAAAGAATAAAATAAATCAAGCCCACACACAGTGCCTGAAATGAGGAAGAAAATGAGAATCATGTCATGAGAAAATGTTCATTATAAAATTTAATTTTTTTATTGTCTTTGGTATCATGTTTCAAAAGATTACTAACGGCAGATAGTCTGTAATCCTGAGAGTGGTTGACTGGGTATTATTCTTATGAAACAGCAATTATATGCTCTAATACAACTTATCTCACCTTGCAGACTAGTTAACTTAATTCTGATCAGCTGCTACCAAAGACCCATTTGTTAGACATCTGCTATGCATAAAGCTCTTAGGTAGGTGCCTGTTCTAAAAAGCTCACAATTTATTGGCAGATATAAGAGACAATAGCGTTAATACAAGTCAAATACATAGAAGAATAAACAGTGTTATGGACGCACTGATATGGGAATAATTCCTTCTGTTAAGGAAATTGGGAAATGATCACAGAAATGACAGCTGGTTTGGGCAATAATGAATGAGATAATCAAGGCATAAAAGGCTATGGGAGCAAAGATACGGAGAAGTGAAAGCTTGCGATATATATTTGGGAAGTGGAGAATAACTCAGGGAGAGAATTCAGTATGGATAGAAGTAGTGGGGAAATGACAGAACATAGGACCTGAAAAATATGTTAAATGCCATATTATTATAGCTAATGTTTGTGGAAATATGTGAATATCTGGAGGTACTTGAAACAAAAGTAGTACGGAAAAAGGTGGTGTGAAATCCTGGAGAGCTTTTGAGACAGGTTACAAAATTTTGAATGGAATGGTAAAGAGAATGATAAAGAATTGAAAGTAAAAAACGTTTGAGAACACAAATGGCGTAATTAGTGAAGGAGAGGAGAAAAGAGTAGAGTCTGGGAAAACAATTGCCAATTAATTAGAGGTGGCCAGATAGTATATAAAAAATATATGAAGTATAGAATAATAGCAAAAGACATAGATTAGGGGATGGGTGTAGCTCATGTGGTAGAGCACATGCTGAGCATGCACGAGGTCCTGGGTTCCAGCCATAAATAAATAAATAAATAAATAAATAAATAAATAAATAAATAAACAAACAAACAAACAAACAAACAAACAAACCTAATTAGCTCCCTCCCTGCAACAAAAAAAACCTAAATAAAGTCACTCTTCAAAAAAAATAATTAATTTAAAAAAGACATGGATATAACGTAACAGGCGTGATGGATATCTTGTTGTAAAGCAAATTTGAGTTGAGGTTAATAGTGGATACCATAAGTGACTCACCCCTCTCACCTCAGCATGTACCATCTCCCTGCACTCTGACCCAAATTCCAGCTGTCAACACCTCCGATTTTTTGCCTCGAAGTTGTCCCTAACCAGCAGAGGATAGGTAGGCTAGATAGGTAGGTTAGAAGCACTGGAGAGTCAGCCCTCAGGATCAGCCATCCTGAACAGATGACTGATGGGAATATTTGAATCGTTACCCGCATCGCCCTTGTCCCGCTGAGTAGGATAATTCTCAAATGCTTTCTCTGTCTCCCTCAATTCCTCACTAGGATTAAGCTCCCGGTCTTACATGGTAAGGTACTTTTTATTGACTTCTTTCGCTTCCTTGCATTAAATGATGTTTCCTGGAATCACGTGCCAAATACCCGAATTGCATTCTAATGGTTTTTTTCAAGATCTGCGTGGAGGAGAACCCAAATTAAGCTAGTTCTATTAGAAGTGGTCCTACAGAGCCTCAGACTGAAGGAGTAACAATGAACCAGTTTCTAGGAACATATCACCAATGACTCAATCGAAGTGGCTAGAGAGAACTCCTGGCACACTTTAACGTCATGATTACAAATGCTCCCACCCGGGAAGAATTAAGACAAAATAGAGATGAAATAGAACACACTGGTATGTTGGTTTTCTATTGCATCCATAACACATTATTACCTACTTAGTGACTTAAAACAACATAAACTGATTATCTTTGAGTTCTGTAGAAGTCCAGTAAAGGTCTCACTAGACTACCAAGTGTCTGTAGGCCTGTATTTTCTCTGACGGTTCTAAGGGAGCACCCATTTCTTCGCCTTTTCAGCTTTTAAGAGGTCATCTGCATTTCTTGGCTTCCTTCTACCTTCAAAACCAGTCATGCTGCCCGTCTCTGACCATTCTTCCATAGCCACATTTTCCTCTGACCCGACATTGGTCCTGCTTTTAAGAGCCCATGTGATTATATTGGTTCTACCCTAATAATATAAAATATTCTCATCATGTCAAGGCCCCTTAACCTAGTCACATCTGTGCATTCCCTTTCTCCATGTAAGCTAACATATTCACAAGTTCTGGGGACTAAGATGTGGATATCTTTGGAGGGCATTATCTGTCTACCCCAACTGGCTCGTGGGAAAAAAAAAGACAAACATTTAAGAGCTATGTGGACAACTGTACTTACGAAGGCTGTGTGGCTTGTTGATTTGAGTTAGCAGCCATCAAAATATAGGAAGGGAAAATAAAATATATAGACTCAGGTCAGGTAATTAACAACTCGAGGTAAGATATGAAAAATGGAAAAATATCTATAGTACTATTTAGAGAGACCCTTATCTCCCACAGGCAGAAGGCAGACTGAGCTGAAAATGAGACCAGAATCTCACTGAGACAGAAGCAGAGTTGAATTTACAGACCTAACCAGTCTTACAGTAAAGATGAAGATGTGATAGACAAAGATATAGAAGAGAAACGTAAGTGTGGATGTGCTTTGAAACCCTGAACATTCGAGTTCCCCTGAAATCTCTGGGTCAACAGGAAGGAGTAAGTCACGGAGCTGTTGGCATGCCTCAGGGGCTTGTTGGCTACTGGCTAGAGCATCAGTTCTTTGCCACATGGCCCTCTCAACAGGTGAAGTTACAACATGTCAGCTTATTTCCCCACACAAACTTTGAGAAAATACATGTTGTTTTCAGTTGCTAAGTCTTGGGGTAATTTGTTACACCACACTAGATAACTAATATAAAGTAGATAACAAAAAATTTATAATGCTCAAAAATTACCATAGAGAAAGCACTGAGCAGCAAATGGAAATAATAAATTTTACAGTGACAGGCAGGCAGACTTTGGTCCTTGGCTATCCTATAATTTTTCAAAACAAGTCCAATGAATGGGCTAGTTATGTCACCAAAGATGAAGACCATGCACTGGAATAACGGAATGGGTTTCCTATCATCTAGATGGACGTAATGATGAATACGCGATTTGCCAAGATCAGAGACTAACACGGATCCCTCAGCGTGGCGTATTTCCTTGGGGACAGTCACCCACGGAAGTGGCAAATTGGTCACATCAGATCACCTGATTTAGGAAGTCCTTTGTCTTTCCTGAGATTAACATGCCTTCTGGGTAAGGTCTGTCTTCACTGTCTCAGCTAGCATCACTATCTCAGGCTCACAAAGTACTGATTTTATGATCATGGAATTTTCATAGTCTAGTTTTGGGTTAATGAACCTCTTTGATAGTGAAAGAGATATTAAAATATAGGAACTTGAGAGCCATTTGTCCTACATTGTACTGCACCATTTAGAAACTATTTCCTGATAGAACGTCAGAATGACTTCATAAAAGATACACCTGAATTGAGCTCTTTTGGGATGAGTTCTTGTGGAATTTGAATTGAATCCAACAGCTATTATATGACACTGTAGCCTCCACAGTAGAACAGATGTGTCTAAGAGTAGAAGTAGGAATACGTCCTTTTCACCATCACTGAATACCACCAACTCGCTTGGGTAATTTTTATCAATTTTCCTCCAAACTTCTGGCTCTGCTTGAGTGAGTTCCAGTTTTAGAGGGAGGGGAAACCACCAGGGGACACAGCAGAGTTCCGTTAAGCCTGGAGGTCTTACTGTCAGTGGATACTTTGTCCACTCCTACGCTAGGAGGAAAAGAAAGGAGTTACTACGCTCGCAGAAGCCACTGATTTATTACATTGAGGTGAAACGGTGACCGCTATGTTACTGGGATAGAGAGGAGTGTGTCTGAAATCAGGATGCACTGAGTTTCCTCTTGATTCTCTCATGCAGGGTGATAAATACAGGTGGGAAATCGCAGCAGGCAAGGTCTAACAGGGCAGGGTGACCAGGTGGAAGATCTGAGTTACAACACCAGGGATGAAGATCTGGCTCCCTGCATCAACAGAATTGTTGGCCGAGGGTGAGCAGCACCCAAAATAAACAGCAGAAAGAGGTTATGAATATCAGTTACAGCCTTGGGATTCAGTTGCTGCAGCAGAGAAAGTAATAGTGAATGTAAGAAACCAGAGAGAACGTTAGATAAATGTGAGTAATAGACGAGCAATGGTATCACCTATAAACATCTTGGAGATTACAGCTTTGGCAGAGGCAAACTTACATGTTCTTTATCCAATATTGTTTTATTTCCTTTATTTTCTGAACCCAGTCTCCAAACTTCCTGGCAGTTAGATGAAGTGACAGAGTCACAGACAATGGGACGTAAATAAAAGTTACGTTCGCCTGGTCCTTGATAGTATTGCATGCATTTATTCAGACTCTCCTCCCTTGACATTATGACCTAAAAGCTGTGTGTCTGATTTCAGAGCCCCAAAATAGAGGAAAGTTCCTTGACTGGCATTATTTTATTAAGTCGATAATAAATTACTACTGTATGAAGCCACTGAAAGTTCAAGGTTAATTTGTTACCACAACATTGCATAGCTTAACATGACTAATAATCATTAAAAAGAAGAAGAAAGAGAAGGGGAAGGAGAAGGGGGAGGAGGAGGGGGCGGAGAAATGCCTCAGGAGATGCACTTAATAGAATGAACACATCAGTAAATTTAAAGGGGCAATAGAAAATTGACCTAAGGGATTCTCTCAAATTGAAATGCAAAAGGACAAAGATATATGATGTAAAGGAAAAGAGTTACGATATACAGATAATTAATCCAGCATTTCCAACAAGGTTTAATGGGTAATTCAGGGAAAAGAATGGAGATCAAAAGTCTACAACAATCAAAGGAAAAAAAAAGAGAAATTTCTGTGCTCAAGGCTGCTGCAAGTCTGCCAATACACAAGGGCCACAGAAGGACAAATACATTGTATCTTAACCATCTAGCTATACTAGAGATGAGGTTCAGTTAGATTTCAGGACTGACTTGTTCCTTTTAAAAAAGGTATCAAAAAAGGGTGACTATGCAAAGGGACAATGTCTATCAAAAGATAATAATGAAATAAGTACAGAAAAAAGGAGGAATGAGAGGCTGTGAGGTCATTGAGCAAGGAAGAGAACATACAGATTCCTGCGGGATTTCTAGTATTAGAGATTTGGCTATATTATGTTTTCTGTCCTTAAAAACCAAAGAAATTTCTTTTTACCTTTCCTTCAGTTTGTCTATTTAGGGTTCTCTCTGCCTTGCAACAAAAGAGCAATATCTAAAATAAACAGTATTTATCAATTTGATCTTTAGCTAACTCTCTGCAGTCTTGTATCCTTTAACTTCAGTACTTCTCTCCTTTTTTATTCCTAGAACTTCACCATTTTCCTAGAACATCGAATCCTTTCCTAAATACTTGCTTTTGTCTGCCTAAAAATGCCTTTTTCTCTTTCTCTACCAGGCAAATTCATATTTATTCTTTAAGACTCAGATCAATTATATCCAAGATCTGTGAAATTTTTTCCAGTGCCTTAATGGAGACTCACTCATCCTCTCCTTATATTTTATGGCCTCATGTTCACATATTTGTCAAACTTCACTGGGTGGTGATGCATTAATTTTGTTACGTATTTGTCTTGCCCATTAGACTTTCAGTCCTTGAGCACAGGGTCAGTGCCTTGTTCACTGATGTATATATTCAATGCCTTTTACAATGGAGGGCATACAGTGCTCGCTCAGTAAATGAGCAATCCAAGAAATATCCCTGATTACATTAAACAGCAAAAGAAATTGTTCACGTTCAGTTATTTTATTATGACCCACCAATCACAAAATATCAAACTAAGAATGGTGGGTTTTCAATGTCGTGAGACTGCTAAAGTAATAAAATCTGCTTTTACTTTAATTTTATTTTTATTCATTTATTCATTTAGCTTGATACTCTGAGCAAACGAAAGAATTTGAGGTCAGGAATGCTGAGAGGACCATTAATTCAACAACCACCAAGGCATATGACAGCCCTCAAGGCAATTTAAGATCTGCTAATCTCACCAGCTGCTTCTGGAAGAGTCTGCCAAGTAGTTAAACGCTGTGGAAAGCAATTGTTCCCCATATGACATCTGTGATTTCAGGTGGGGTACAGTGTTCCCTTGTGACTAGACCAGGGACAAAGACATTCTTTTTACTGTTTTCTTCAATGTTTGGACAGAAAGCACGTTATTGAAAATACTTTTTTTCCCCTCACGTAGAACAACAATCCTGGCTGCACTGCCTTCATGCACATAATAATTAAGAGAAAATTATAGATGGCATACGTATCTATTCTTGAGGAGGACAAAGGGCACTGTCTGTGTTTGCATTTCACTGAGGTTTTAATCTGCCGTAGACATATTTTCCCAGTTAGCAGCTTATGGACGTGTAAGCTAATCACACTCACACGCGTGCGTACACTCACAAACACAGACCATCTTTTCGGTTTGAATTGTACATTATGTTACTGGAATGAAGAAAAGATTTTCTACAATTACATGGTTGTAAGCACTTATTTAAGGTCTTTTATTTGTCCTAAAAAAAATAACAGGCTGATTAAAAATCCAGTATAGAATCATTGTTCCTTTTTTTTGAATAAACAATATTTTGTTTAAAGTATTTTGTATTTCATTTAGAATACTTTTAGAATATTGATTTAAATTTAAACATATAGACCTAAATTGCATTCCCAGACATTTCAAATTGCTATTTTGAATTGAATTTTCCAAATAGACTGTTCAGCCAGTTACAGCTTAGTTTTAGAAAAGAGCAGAATTATGATGAAAACTGTTACGTTGGTTTTTGGGTGACCTCTAAAACTAAAATTGCTTTTAATGCTTTTCTTCTCACTCATCAAGGAGGTTTTATTATATTATTTCTATTTTTGTTGTGATGTAATGTACATACAGCAAAATTCACCCTTTTTAGTACAAAGACACAATACTGACAAATGAATACACTCATGTAACTACTAATGCAATCAAAATGCAGACTAGTTTAGTTTCATCGCCTCAAATAATGTGTCTATGCTTCTTTGAAGTCAAACCCTAACACCACCCTAGCCACAGAAAGCAATGATCTGTTTTCTCTCCGTATATTTGTCTCTTTAGAATGGAATGAAAATGAAATAGTTTTAGTATGTACCCTTTCCCTTCTGCCTTCTCATACTTAGTATATAGTGAATGTGAGCTTCATCCATGTTGTTGAGTGTATCAGAAAGTTACTGAGTCCAAACTCATTCTGCTCGCCTCATAACAGGCCAATAAATTGGGAGATGAGGTGTTGAGGCAAAGAATAGCGACTTTATTCGGAAAGCTGGCAGGCTGAGAGCACGGCAGACTAATGTCTTGGAGAATCATCCTGCTCCAGTCAGAATACAGGCTTCTTTTATACAAAAAAAAAAACAGGGAGGATGTATGGTTGGTTGCTGCAAACTTCTTGCTGCAGGAATTATTTGTTCTTGGAATCCTTTGTTCTTGCAGCCGTCCACGTGGGTCAGGCCATGGTGTCCCTGTAAAACCTCCAACAAAACAAAAGTTATTCTCTATTTTGCAACTTGCCATCTCTAAGTAAGTGCGGAAGTGCTAACATCCTTAAAGGTCAGAGCCCCAGGAATAGGCTCTCCTGTACATTTCAGGCTAAAGGCAACGTTGTTTCACAAAAGGAGCAGAGCTGGCAAGACTAAGCCTGGAAAACAGGGCACACTGATTAAAACTAAAGGAACAGATCCAATATGGAGTCAGATTTATTCTCCTCTATTACAAGAACTGTGTCTCCTTCTGTTGTTAACCACTATTCCATTATATGGAAGTGTCACAATTTGTTTATCTATTTACTATATAATGGATGTTTATGCTGTTTCCAGTTTGGGGTAGTTATGAATAAAAACCACTATAAAGATTTACATCTAGGATATTGTGTAAATAAAAGTGTTAATTTCTCGTGGGTAAATACTTAGGAGTGAGATTGTTCAGTTGTATTGTAAGTGTACATTTAATTTTATAAGAAATTGGCAAATAGTCTTTCTAGGCACATGTCACCTGGTCTGCTTGCCCGGTCCTGATCGTTCTGGTGAGCACCATGGAAGGCTTCTGAAGAGGGGCGCATGACTGTGAACAAAATATCTGTGTGTCTGTAGCTTCCAAGAGTTATATTCTCTCATGGTTTTCTGTTAACCTGCACTCTGCCTTTACACATGTGTTAAAAATGTAGCTGAATTCTCACTGCTTCTGATAGCACCTGGCGTATTTTCCTCCATGCTGAGTCACAGGTAATCCTGGGCTCATGTCCTATCGCTTCCAGGAAAGTCTTACCTTTCTTTAGATTTCAAGTCTACTTCATGGCTATGCAACATCAGCTTTCTGATTGGTTTAAGAAACCTTGTGATATTTGCAGTCTGTTTTGTTGTTGTTGTTGTTGGAATGGAAACAATGCTTCTTCCAGTTTTTTCTGTCCTAGGAGGGAGCTTAACTGAACTCAGCTTTTTAATGAGACCAAATCATAATTTCTGATGCTCTATAAGCACATTTACATAAATAATTTTCAGGTAAGGGAGCTGTCTGGTGAAGGTGAGCCTTGGTAGAAATGCATGGAATATTTTAAATGTAAATTGATTTCTTTAGCTTAGTCATCTTGGAACTCTAAGAAGATATCCTCTGGAGTCGATGTGAAGTTTTACAAAACATAGTAATATAATAAAAGAATGGCTACCATGATCATTGTACATTCACATCATGAAGACAGAACTGCATATGAAATGGTCACATATAATTAGCCAGTCGGACTTGTTTTAAAAAGATGGTGAGGAAAGTCCATCCTTGTATTGAACTTGTTGGTTCCTGGTTGTGTTATAAGTTGTGCATGATCACTTGCTTTCTCTTTTCTTTCCATATCATTTGCTCAATTCAACATCCAAGTTCTTCTGCCAAACTGTGCGTATTCCTTAAGACCCAAACTATTTTCTTCTAAATCCTGCCCCTTCCCTCAATGGGGGCAGACATCACCTTGCTTTTGATCATGACCTGACTCATACAGTATGTTATACTGTAGTGGCAGATGCTACATGTTACCTCTGGCTTTCTTCCTTAATCACAGAACTTTAGTTTTTTCAGAGTATAATTTTCTTCAAATGTTCCTAGTTACCAATTCTTTGATAAACTGGGAATATGAGGGGGTCCGCAATATAATTCCATCTAAGCTTGCCAACTTCACCTCATCAGTCCCTAACTCAAACACCAAAAGTCTTATGATGCCCTTCACAAACCATGCTATTTCTCTTGTCAATGCCTTGCCTCAAAATGCCCCCTTTTGTGCAGTCTTTTCCTCACTCAGTAACATATTTGAAATATTAGCTCTGAAGGCACTTACTTACAATCCTTTCCTGATCCCTACGGTGTGTTATGTTTACCTCTGATACGTTGTCTTTATCATCCCTTTCATTACATACGTTATGGAGTAATCATCTATCCACTTTTTTCACTCCTGTCCTTGCAAGCTGGGCTTTTGACTGCTAAGATTGTCTTACTCAGCATTATTTCCTTAGCACAATGCCTAACACGTTCTACAAATGTTTCTGTTTGATGTTTCACTTAGAGGACTGTGCTTTTCTTGAATGAAAATTTAGTGAATTAAGAGTTTAAAAATATAAGCCACTGGCTGGGAAAAAAATACTTGCAAAAGACATAACTAACAAAGGATAACTATCCAAAATATACAAAAAGTCTTAAAACCCAATAATAATAAAACAAACAACTCAGTTTAAAAATGGACAAAACATTTCAGCAAAAAACAAAAAGGTATACAAATGGCAAACAAGATTATAACAGATGCTCAACATCACATATTATTAAGGAATTGAAAATTAAAACAACAATGAGATACCACTACACACCTATTTGATTGGCTAAAATCCAAAACTCTGACAGCGCTAAATGTTAAAGAGGGTATAGATCAATGGAAGTCTCATTCACTGCAGGAAAGAATCATGTATATAGCCTCTTTGGAAGACAGTTTGGCAATTTCTTACGAAGATAAGCATACTGTTGGCCACGTGAAACAACAATCATGTATTTTGTGATTTACTCAAATGCTTTAATAAATGTATGTTGGCAAAAAACCTGGCCATGAACATTTATAGCAGCTTTATTTATTCATAATAGCCCCAAACTGGAAGCAACCAAGATGTCCTTTCATAAGTGAGTGGATAAACAAACTGTGTTATATCCATACAATAGAATGTTATTCACTAGTAAAAAGAAATGAACTACCAAGCTACAAAAAGAGGCACAGAGGAAACAAATGCATGTTGCTAAATGAAAAAAAGTCTCAATAGGCTACATATGGTTTTATTCCAACTATGTGATGTTCTGGAAAAGGCAAAATTATAGAAACAAAAAAAGTGGTTGTGAGGGTAGGAGGCGGAAATGAGAAATGAATAGAGTACAGAGGATTTTTAAGGCAGGGAAGCAATTCTATATGATACTAGAATGGTCAATACATGTTATTATACATTTTTCAAAATCCATTTGAAGCACATCAGAAATGAACTCTTTATTGTAATAGAAGAGAACAAATCTGACTCCACATTAGATCTGTTTCTTTGGCTTTAACCCTGTGCCCTGTTTTCTAGGCTCAGTCTTGCTGGTTCTGTACCTTTTGTAAAACAGTGTTGCTTTTTGCCTGAAATATACAGGAGAGCCTATGCTCAAGGCTCTGACCTTTAAGAATAGTAATACTTTTGTTCTCCTAGAAAGATAACAAGTTGCAGAAGGCAAAGTAACATTTGTCTTGTTGGAGGTTTATGGGGACACCATGACTTGACCCATGTGGACGGCTGCAAGAACAAAGAATTCCTACAGCAAGAAGTTTGCAGCAACCAACCACACCCCCTCCCCTTTTTAGTATAAAAGGAGCCTGAATTCTAACTTGAGTAGGATGGTTCTCCAGGACATTGGTCTGCCATCCTCTCGGTCTGCCGGCTTTCAGAATAAAGTTGCTATTCCTTGCCCAATACCTCATCTCTTGATTTATTGGCCTTTTGTGCAGCAGCAGAATGAGTCTGGACTCAGTAACAATGTAAACTATGAACCTTAGTTAATAAGAATGTATCAATATTGATTCATCAATTATAACAAATGTATTACACTAGTGCAAGATACTGATCATAGTGGAAGCTGTGGGAGGCATATGGGAATTCTGTACTTTTCGCTTAATTTTTTGTAAACCTAAAACTGTTATAAAATACAACATATTAATTTTTTTTATTTAGTGCACAGCAATTTATAGGATGCAAGGTATCTCCTCCTTGAGGACCATGAACATGACTTAGGAAATGATCTGAAGAAGAATATTTAATGTATCCTAGAGAGAGGCAGGTGCCCTGGGACTGTGTGCAGCACTGATCTGTGAATGTTGGAATCAGCCGTGGATCATGAGGGAAGACAAGATTATGGTTAAGGCTACATATGTTGCCAAGATACAGTCCTGCTTTTTGTAAAATTTGATTCTTCATGCCCATTAGTCAAAATGGGATGGATTATGAGAAAGAAAACCAAAGAGCTGGCTCACTGGCCTCCTCAGGACTTCACAGACCCAAAGGCTTGCTTTATTAAATTCCTACTGAACTCTCAAAATAGCCTTGGGATATATGTAAGACAAACATTATTAGTGCCATTTTATAGATGAAAACACTAAGACTCAGAAAAATTGAAGTTCCAGTTGGACTTAAAGTAGGTGTCCAGTCTCCATATCCTCCAACTGACTCATTAGTGCCCTATTGTTAATATATGTATGTCTATGTATCTCTTTATCTCTCTGTTTATTTCCCTATGACACTCTGGCAAAATAGCTACTATAGAATAAACTAAACAGTTTTGAAAAATTAAATTTCATTATTTTAAAAGAGACCATGGGCTTTAATATTTTTGCCTTGAATTTGGTGTCATCATTTTTTATCTTCCCATCTACATTTTTTGCTCCAATGTATAATGAAAGCTCATCTTTTCAAGCTCATCTTTTCCAGCTCATCTTTTCCAGAGGACTTTTTCTTATTATTCTTTCTTTACTTCTTCCTCTTTTACTTATTTATATAAATAGTTTTATGGCATTTTCAAGTACACTTGACTTACATATGCTCAGTGAAATTAGATTATATAAGTTCTCTGTCCGTATCAATATCAAAATCCTTTGTGTATAAAAGAATTTTATATATTTCCAAATTAAATAAAATTTGATAATGAGTGAAAACAAGTAATTCAGATTACGTTGAAATTTTAGAATTGATGTAGGATTTTGCCATATGGAGAACAGCAAGGCACTTGACTAAGGAAGATTTTTGTGTTATCAACACAGGGGTATAAGCAATATTAAGAGAGATTCTAAGAAATAAACTAAAAATGGCATTGGTAATGCGTACATATACAACAGCAGTGATGAAAAATTTATAAACAAATCAGGACTTCTGATGGCTCAGACATTTTATTTTTCCAAATGCATCCTTCAGATAAGTTTGAAATCGAGTTCACTTGATAAATGTATTTTTACAATGTATTTATAGGAGCAGCTGTTTTAAACTCAAACCACTTACATATACAAACCATTCATATTTGTAATGTAAGCTTTAATTATAGGCTGAGCTAAACTGTAAGATCTATACAGAATAAAAAATTACACTAGTGTGATTATAATTTTATGTTGATTGTTAAAATTATTTCACACAAGAGATTTGTTATGTTTAATAGGACTGAAATTAGAGCATATCAATTTAGTATATTACCCGGCAAGTAAATGGAACTGATAATTGAATGACTATGTTCATTGCTGTAGGGATATACTTTGTAAAAAAAAAGATAATATTCTACCTTGAAAGCGCAGCAGTGCACAGCATGCACCTTTGTTGTGCATGGTCTAGAAATGACATATCTTATTACTTGTAGTTTTGCACGCCTCCATGCAGTGGTCCATGATGGCTCTCTTGAGTATTCCATTATGAGTTAAAATAACTAGTACACATGTCTACAACCATTATTAAAATAATGAAAATCTAAAGCCCCATTCAGCTAGCTCTCAATGCTTTTACCTCTCCTTATGCTGAATCCTTTCTGTAACCAGTAGCCTCAGTACAGAGAAAAGCAGGAGTCCTGGACACTGGAGATGTAGATTGACCAGCAAACCATTATCTCTGAGAAAGAAATGTCCCCATTATCTGTTATTTCACTTACTAATTCATTCAGCAGATGTTTACTGAGCACCTATTATGTGCGAGGCACTAACATGAACACTGGAGATAAACCAGTAATCTAAACAAGTTGAATCGTTGCCTTCCTGGAGCTTACATATTAGTTGGTGAAAGATGGAAAGAAACAGGTGAAAAAATAAATAAATAAAATCATGACATAAAGTGATCAGTATGCAAAAAAAATACAGAATGGTAAGAAAGTTAGGTTGCTCAGGGACGGCATATCTGATGGAATAAAATTTAGTTAAAGACAAACAGGAGAATGCTATGTAGCTTTCCAGGAAGTGTGTAGAAATCAGAGGGAACAGTATGACCAATGATCTTAAAGAGAAACATTGTTCCTAAGAAGCAAGAAGAAGAGCAAGAAAGCCAGTGGACCTAGAGTAAAATAAACAATAGGGACACTGGCAGGAGATAATGACAGAGCATAAGTAAGATGGTAGATCGTTAGAGCCTTGCTGACAATAGCCAAAATGTTGAGTATCTGGATAAACGGTAAAAATCCATTAGAAGTCTTCATTATATGTGAGAAAAAGATGTCTTTATCACTAGAGGTGTTTTCTGGAAGTCCATCTGTTTGCTCATATTAAAAGGGTTTATGACTGTCACAGAAGTGAAAGTTTGGGAGTCATTAGTAGTTAAAGATTCAGCCATATAGAATGGTGTTACTGTAAGTACACTGAGCCAGAAAAATAGCATTCTTCAAAAGAATGTATAAAAGAAAAAAGTACATGGCTGAAGAGCTCGGGGATAAGGCAGATGCAGGACTAGAGCAGCCATTACGAGGCAGAGAGCTGGATAAATTAGAGCAGCAATCATTACTCAGTTCAGTAAATGAAAGCAGAATTCTGGACTAGGACAACTGCAGAAACTGGGCCAGAGAAAGGCAGTTTTATTGACTTGTCTTTATGCTTGGAAACCTCACAAGATGACTATGGTAAACAATTCAATTCTGTTTTATCTTTCCATTTTTAAATTAGAAATTCAGTCTAGTGAAAATATGCCGGAATTAGAGAGTTTTATTGGACACCGGTGACCATCTGATCTACTGATTCTTGGCTTTGGCAGTATACTAGATTCATTTGGGAAGATTAAAAAAAATACTGATGCCTGTGCCCAAACCTGTATCTATTAAATCAGAATCTCTGGGATGTAGGGTCTTGACATTATTTGCATAGCTTCTTGCTTAACTGTATTGTGTAGGCACAGTTTATAACCACAGATCAATTTCTTACCTGTTTCTTCCAGCTCTATATTCCAAGGATTCTCATGGAAGTGACCATCATTTGATTATTTTTAGCTCTTTCCTATATGGAATCAACATTTACCTCTATCCCTTGGTCACTTTTCTCTCCTATGAGGTCACACAGAGCAGTCTGCTCTGTCTTTCATTTGACAATCTTCAGATATTTGAGACTCTCTTAAACCTCCTCTTCTTCAAACGTAGTATTCTTATTTACTACAATTATTTTTCCTAATGCATTGTTTTTTATTTTTTCTTGAAGTATGGTGAGTTTATAACATTGTGTTAGTTTCTGCTGTAGAGCATAGTGATTCAGTTAATATATATATATATATATATATATATATATATATGTATGCACACACATATATATAGATTCCTTTTCATATTCTTTTCCATGATATGCTATTACAAGGTATCGACTATAGTTCCCTGTGCTATACAGCAGGACCTTGTTGCTTATCTATTTTATATATGGTAGTTAGTATCTTCAAATCCAGAATCCTGTTTATTGCTCCACCCTCTGTACCAACTGCCCCCACCCCAGTTACCATGAGTTTGTTTTCTATGTCTGTGAATCTGTTTCTGTTTTGTAAATGAGTTAATTTGTGTCTTTTTTTAGATTCCACATATGAGTGATATCATATGATAATTTTCTTTCTCTTTCTGGCTTAATTCACTTAGTATGACAATCTCCCGGTCCATCCATGTTGCTGCAAATGCATTATTTTATTCTTTTTTATCACTGAGTAATATTCCATTGTATATGCATACCACTTCCATGTCTTCACTACTGTAAATACTTCTACTATGAACATAGGGGTACATGTATCTTTTCAAATTAGAGTTTCCTCCAGATATTTATCCAGGAGTGGAATTGCTGGATCATATGGTAAGTTTATTTTTTTTTAAGGAACCTCCAAACACAGTTTATAGAATTATAAAATAATACATAAAGAAAATCACAGAAAAGACAGTACCATTTAGAAAAACACACTAGGATTATAGCAGATTATTTGCCAGAAACTATATAAGACAGAAGACAATGAAGTAACAGATTTAAACAATTGAAAGAAAATAAACAAACAAAAAATAAAACAAGGAGAGAAACAAACAAAAACTGAAAAGCCAGAACCCTGAGCCAATGAAAATGTGTTTGAAAACTTAAGGTGAAATAAACATTTGTCCAGACAAACAATAACTGAGAAAATTCCTTTTGCTGTAAGAAATATTCAAGGAAGTGTTCTTCACAGAAGGAATATAAGACCAGAGAAAAACATGAAAATTAGAAATAAATTAAGAGCTGTAGATGGTAAACTTGAATATATATATGATACTATTTTTCTTTTTTTAAAATTGGTTGAGATGAATGTATCCTGTTTGAAAATGGTAGCAATGTATTTTGGAGTTTGTAAACTATTAAAAAGTAAAACGTTTGACAAAAATAGCACACAGAAAGGGAGGGAAGAATTGGAAATATGTTGCTGTATGATTCTTTAAGTATATAAGAAATGGAGCAATATTATTTGAAAGTAAACTTGTGATAAGTTACATAAGTATATTGGACATTATGAAGCAATCTCTAAATTAAAGAAAATTAGGAAATGTGTTATACTGGTATAAATAAAATGGAGTCATAAAAAACAACCAAATTAACTTGATGAATCCCAAATAATATAAAAACTAAAGACAACAACAAGAACAAAAAAGAGCTGGGGGGTCAGTGACAAGATGGCAAAGTAGAACAACCCTGAGCTCACCTCCTCTCAAAGGTATACCAAAATCACAACTATTTGCAGAAAAATGATTGATAAAAAGACCAGAACCTACCAGAAAAGATCTTCTACAACTAAAAATATAAAGAGGAGGCCACACAAAAAAAAGATAGGAAGGGAAGAGTTGTGACATGGGCAAGTCCCATACACTTGGTGGCTGAACCATACGCAGAAGAATTACTACTGAAGAAGTTCTCCCAAAAGAGTGAGGGGCCCAAGCCCCTCACAGGGACACCCAATGTGGGAGCCTTACACCGGGAAGATGAACCCCCAGAGCATTTGGCTTTGAAGGCCAGCAGGGCTCACTTTGGGGAGTCCCAGAGGCCTGGGGGAAATAAAGACTTCACTCTTAAAAGGTGCAAATCTCACATGCTTTGAAACCCAGGGCAGAAGCAATCATTTGGAAGGAGCCAGGGTCAGATCTTCTTGCTGACCCTGAAGAGGCCCCCAGAGGGGCAAGAGGCAACTGCAGCTCATCCCGGGGACGCAGAGGCAGCCATTTAAACGGGCTCCTTCTTGCACGTGGACACCAGTGCAGACGTTCTGAGATCCTCCGTCTAGGTTATTAACCCCAGGATGCAGCCCCAGCCTGGTCCAACAGTCTGTAGGCTCCAGTGCTGGAATGCCTCAAGCCGAGCAACTAACTGGGTAGGGACACAGCCCAACCACCTGCAGATAGGCTGTCATAAGACCCCCATGAGCCCACGGCTGCCCTTAGACATGACCTTGCCCACAAGAGGGCCCAGGGCCCAGCCTCACACATCGGTGTTCAGGCACTAGACCTGGGACCCCCAAGGCCCTCTAGCCAAAGACCCTGAGACGCAGCCCTACCCACCAGAGGACAGACACCAGCAGTAAGAAAGCTGTAAGAAAACCACAACCTTGTAGGTCGTGGAAACAACCCAACCACTAGCCGTCCAGATGCTGCCCTGGAACTGGCTGGGCCCTGGCCTGACCCACCAGTAGGCCAAGAAGGGCTGTAAGACAGCCCAGATCCTGCAGCCAACTGCATCTTAACTATCATTAATCTGACACAAGTTCTGGGACCCCTGGGCTCTGACACAAGACTCTAGGACCTGGCTCCACTAGCCAGTAGGCCATCACTAGCCCCAGGACCCGGTTTTACCCATCAATTGGCAGGAAACAGCCCTGTGGTGTCCTGGATACTGACTGCCTACTGGTAAGTCAGTACTAGTTCCAGAGCTCCCCACCCCTTGAGGCCCTGCAGTCAGCCACCTCGTGATCTGATCCCACCAGCCAGGGGCTGGCAGTCTTTACACAAGGCAGGGCCTGGTAGTCAGTTGGACTGAGGGACAACTAAGCCTGCCAGACTGCCCACAGTCAGCCCACCACAACACAAAGATCCATGCAGCCTTCAGAGGGGGAAATCCCAGAGCATATAGTTCTGGTAGTAGGAGGACAGTGTGCTCTGGGATGCATCGGGTGTCTCCAAAAAAGACTGTTCTCTAAGGTCAGGAAATATGACCAGCCTACTATATATATATATACACATACACACACACACACACACATACACACACATCCCCTGTGTGTGTGTATACATATATATGTATGTGTGTGTGTGTGTGTGTGTGTGTGTGTGTGTGTATTTAGCAATTTAGGCAAATGAAGTGACAGAGGAACGTGTTCCAAATGAAGGAACATCATAAACCCCAGACGAAGAACTAAGTGAAACTGGATAGAACCGATTTACCAAAGAAAGTGTTCAGATTGGTGATCAAGGAGCTTGGGAGAAAAATGGATGCACAGAGCAACAAATCAGTTTCTAACAATGAATGGGACTATATAAAGAACAAACAAACAGAGATCAAGGATACAGTAGAAAAATACACTGGAAGCCATCAGCAGGAGACTAAATGAGACAGAGAAACAGGTTAGTGAGCTGGAAGACACAGTGGTGGGAATCATGGACTATGAACAGGAAAAAAGACAAAAGAATGAAAAGAAATGAGGACAGTTTAAAAGATCGCTGGGGCAATGTCAAGCACACTAATATTTGAATTATAAGTACTATAAAATTTTCTTAAAAGTATTAATTATGTCATAACACAATTCAAGTTACTTTCCAGTGTATTTTAGTATACACACATTTAATCATATGCCATCCATCAGCATACTCTTAAGAAAAGTACTCATAATTCAGTCAATAATCCTGGGAATTTATAGTGAGCTTATATTTCGATGTTAGAGTTCAATATTTCTCCTACCTAAGCAGAAAAATGTAAATATTAAAGTGCTCTCAGGCTTGTTACTCTATGGGGTGCAGGTATGCAAAGATTATCAGTACACACATCACGTCTGGCATACGGGAACTATTTGGAGAGGCTTTAGAAGATACCGTTTTATTTTCGTGAAGCACAAACAGAAATAAAACATTAAGGCAAATCTGCCAATACCTGAGAGTTCCCAATACTAAGAAAGATGTGATCAGAAACCTTCAGACTAAGGAAAGTGTTCTCATTATTAGATTAGACTTTGTGGTGAGAATTTTCTTTGCACGCTAAGCTTGCACAATTCTATACTATTTGGTACATAACAGAATTGTCAGTAAGTTGCATCAAAAGAGTTAAAATTTAAGAGTGTTAGAAGGACTTTCAAACTCTAAAAATGAAATTACCTAACCCATGTCCTAATTTTGTATTTGTTTGTATTTTAGATTTTTATGATAAAGCTGACACATATAATAAGCAAATGTCATAGAGCAAGTTAACGCGGAGACAAAAATTGAAATCAGATCCTTTGATGTTCAGTTCAGATGATCTTGTACTGAACCATCTTATCTTTGTTTTGTATAATGTTATATATAATACTATTTTCCTGTTCTTTCTGAATCTGTTTGAATGTCTTTCTGGTGGTATTTTGTCAAACAGAATTATTTCAATGCATTTTGGTTGTTTTTTTCACTTTGAAATATACTCCTACATTCCTGGCTTGTTTTCTTCTTCTTCATTTTTTTTTCCTTTTTTTTTTTGGAATATGAGGTTATATTATATAGTAGCTAATCTCCAAAGAATGTGTCTTTGATGACACAACAGTAAATTCCATCATGCTGGAAATGATGATTCTTGTGGTTTGAGTTATATACATGAAGTCTTTATCACAGCCATGCCTTCAATTAAAAACAGCTCTTCGAATAAGACACAAATTAACAACATAATAAAAATAGTAAAGTAGCTAGATTCATGCTGGAGAATTGCCTATTTGTGCCAATAGATTTCCTTTCTTGATTTATTTATTTTGTGGGTTCAGAGATAGGAAAAGATACATATCTTTATGAATTATCAAATGAATGAGGTAGTCTAAGAATTTGCTTGAATTTCCAAGCTTGACAAGACAAATCTTACTTAGGATTCAATAAGAAACAGATGTGACAGGTGCTTCTATTTGTTTAACAAGGACATGATGATGTTATTTGACCAAATGTAGAGGTGTTCATGTAACTTATGGTGACGTTCTGAAGTCATCAACCATTTTGGACCAAAAGGGTGAAGAAATTGTCCAAATGTCCTTTTCCAAAAATCTGCCAGGTAATTAGACTGTTACAAATATTTTTATAAACCAAAATGAGATTTAAAGTGGAAAAAAATCCTCTGGGTAATTTGGGGAATAAGTAAATAAAACCAGAATTTATTTATCTTATGTAATTACTTCAGGAGTTGGCTACACACACACACAAACTCACACACTTACAACTTCCAAAAGCTGGGCACAGTCCAGTGAGAAGGAGATGGACATTTTCAGAGGCGGAACTAAGTGTAAGACTGCAGACGGTGCCAGGGGCTGGGGTGACTGGCTGTAGTATCCATGGAAGGATTCAGAGCAGGGATTGGCCATAAAAGTCTGGAGACAGTAAATATCTTAGGCTTTTCAGTCTCTGGAAAATACTCAACTGCATTGTGGAAGTAGTTGCAGACAATGCTTGAACAAATTTATTGACAGTGTTTCAGTAAAACTTTATTTAAAAAACACACAGAGAGAGAGGGCCAGGTTTGCCTTATGGGCTGTAGTTTGCTGACCCAGCCCGATACAGAAGATAGTAGAAAGACCAGAGGACTTGAACTGAGAAAATGTAGATTCAAATTTATCGTCTTTAGTAGCTTTTTGAACTTGGCCAAAAGTGTTATATTTCTGAATTTCCCTTCTTGCTCACTGCAATATAATAAGTGGGGACTGGAGTGCTATAGAGATAAAAGGAAAGAACATAGACCTCTTAGTTAACAGGAACCATAGAACACACAATCTTTAAAAACCCATCCCATCACATTTTTCCCCTCAACTGAAATGTAAAGTGATAGCAAATAGAAAGGATAAATTCACAAGGACAAAATGGCAGGAGAGAAGAGGCCAGAGACAAGCCACATCTACACAAGTTCTGAATTTGGAAAGCTGAGACCAGAGTAGCAACTGCTTTATTAGAGTTAAGAGAGCTGAAAATTAAGTATGCAGAGCAGTGAAACTAAGAAGGAAGCTGCCTTGTACTCCCAAAACTTCAGAAAGTTTGGGGAACTGACAGTCGGTACAGCCAAAGGTGAGGATGCTGGGTGATGCTAAACAGAGGGAAGTTGGTACATGGGGCACTTAAACTGCCAGATCCACACGCCAGCCAGCAGAGCTTTCCTTCCCCACCCTTCCTCTGTGACAACAGATGGGAGATTTAGTCTCTGTATGTGTTGATGCAGTAGACTTTGAGCTCAGGGACATTAAGCTGACTGAAGATGGGTATTTAGTCTTACTGAATACAAAGAGGCTTAAATATAATCAGTATTCTGAGTGATTGCCCCTCAGCTGTCTACCAGAATACTGACAATATTCAAGATTATGAGCCTGGTAGAAATTGACTGGTGATGTAAGAGGGAAATAAAACAACTTTGCATATTTCATATTGATGTGACCAGGGCAGATATTCACCTCCTCTCCATTTTAACCAACTCAAAACCTGCCACTTAGCATTCTATTGTCTCACTTTAAAAATGAAGTCAAAATTACCAGATATTTGAAAAACAACCCTAACATGAATGGTAGAGACAAAAACAAATAAATAAACTAAAGAATTTTAAGGAAACAGTGACCACGCGGAGTAGAGGGGAAAACCTTCAAAATGTATAATTATATCACTGGAGAGATGAAATAAAATATCTTATTCATAAAACCAAGAAAGAAGGCTATTTACAAAAAGTAATATCCAGAGAACAAAAACAAAAACAGGGAACTAAAAACTATGACGGCAGAAATTTTAAAATTCAACGTAATGATTGAAGTATGGTTTCACCACCCTAGAGAATTTCTCAAATTTTACTGCACATATAAATCACTTCGAGAATTTGACCAAATGCAAATTATGATTTAGTATCTCAGGGGCTGGACCTGAGATGATGCATTTCTAATAGGCTTGCAGATGACATTGATGCTGCCGATCTCAAACACACTTTGAGATACAAGGCTCTGTTTTGTAAAGTAAACAAAGAGATGGAAATCAGAGAGAAAATAAGAAATTAGACTATTAGTCTAGCGGATTTTATATCTGCCCAAGAGCAGGCCAGAAAGAGACAGAAAGAAGAAACTGGAGGGGGAAAATTTTTAAAAGACAAAAAAAGACAATTTTCCAGAAGATGAGTTTCTACATTGAAAGGGCTACTAAGTGTCTAGCACAGTAAGTGAAAAATGATCTACAGCAAGTCACATAATAAGAAAGTTTTAGAATATAATGTAGAGCTAAAAAGAAGACATAAAAACTGCCTATCATAAAAACTTCCAGAATACAATCGCTCACACAAAATTCACTCCAGCCAACACACACACACACACACACACGCATGTGCATATCCACACACAACCTCATAGCAAACTTTTCAAAAGCCAAATAGTCAGGTAGCAGATATAACAATATTGCTGCCAGTTTTTTTGAATCTGGAACTCAATACCTAGCCTGATTTACAATCTGGTGTAGAACAAAATGAATATGTGTTCAAAAAGGGATGGTCTGCAAATATTTTGAAATTAAGAATTTAAAGAAGGCGGATGTAAACCTCCTGTGATCCAGAAAGCAAGGGATCTTGCAAAAGAGAGGCAAAAGGAATTTCTGTAAGGTTGGTAAAGTCAAAATTGACAGTTACATAACAGGTCTACATAGTAATCAACACTGATTGAAGCAGAGAACACATGTTTCCAGGAAAGATGTTACCATGAGTGGAGAGGGTCACTCAGTTAAAGGAATCACAGAAGAGTCTCAGGCTGGGCCCAGCGGATGAATGAGAAACCCTAATTGACTGAGTAGGGGACAAGCATTTTAAGTAAACTTAAAAAGATTATTTCAAGGAAAGATGAGAGATCCTTAGTGATAAGGTATCCAAAGAAGTCATGGGTACTACACAAAACTGGATATTTCAATAATTAAAATGAGACTATTATTAAATCATGATGTGCCTGGAGGACTTTTTAATGTCGAAAAGATCCCAGAGGAACCAAGATACCTGCCTTAGAGTAGATTTTAATCATCTGTGGGAGAGAAGAAGAAAGGTCATTTCCGGTTCCATCCTGCAATTCCAGCTTGCTCAGTGTGAAGGCTGTCGTAGAATTTTTATGGGCTCAAGAGTGTTGCAAAGACTGTGACACCGCTAATGCATGATATTTTGGGGTCCCTGGGCAGAAGCTAGAAGCATGGCTGAATCAGTGAGACAGAAGGAGGTGGCATTCCATTTGATGACAGGGTTTGGAGAAACTATTGCCCCACTTCTTGAAAGGGTTAGAATACTTTTACCATCTGTACTTTTGAAAACCACTGAAGTCACGGGGACAGAACTGCAGGACGGTTACATTGTCATAATCTCAAGAGGAGCCTCCATCAGCATCCTCTGACCCTGAAACAACGGATGTAATCTTAAAGCAAGTTGAAAAAGACAGCAACAACGAATTTTTATAAATTAGGCAACCAACCTGGAGGCTGTATTACCCTGAGGAGCTCCAGTTTTAAAGTAGAAGTGAAAGATACGTTGTGGGATAGGTGGTAATTTAGCCATAGGAGGTGGCAAAGGTAAGTAGGGAATCCTGGGACCTCTCTAACCTTTACACACTTGCCTTGATTCCATTCTCTGCATTAACAGATGAGGGCTACACATAGGGCTGTAAAACTGATATCCATGTTAACATACAGAATGAACTGTATCTTTCTCAGAAGCCACAGAGAAATCAAAGTCATCTGAAAAGCCATTCATTCACTTATTCACTCAACAGAATGTTTTGAGAGTCCACTACGTGTCAAGCACCACACTAGCCATTGGCAAGATAAAAAACTATCTCTCTTCACACACACACACACATATGTACACACACACACCTATACATATGTTATATATAATATTTACATTAATGTATATCTTGTCATATTAATATATAATATAGTAATATATAATATGTATTATATATTACTCCTAGTGATAATATAATAATATAGTATTATGTATAATGAATGAAATTAAGTTATAATACTATTATATTATAATATAATCTATATTATCAGTATTATGTATAATATAATATTGAGATAGTAATGTTACTGAATTATTAATATATTATCTTTTATGATGTATTTCATTATTATATAATTACAGATAATATTATATTAATATATTTATATTATATATTTATATATATTTATATATGGATATATAAACTTTTATAAATCCTACAGAAACCTGAGGTTTTATAATTTTATATTGATCAGTAATGTTGACATCAGTTGAAATGTAGAAGACCATAAAGTACATATAATTGTAAATCAACTAATGGGTGGAAATAAAAACTGACACATGATTATGTAAATCCTGTAATTAAATATTTATATTATGCATAAGAGAGTGCCTTGAGCAAGAATTTACTTGATAGAGATCTATTCTGTGCCTTCACCTTTATTTTTATGAGTTTTTCCTATATATTTCTTTGTTATATTTTAGAAAAAGTACATGTAACAGCAGATACTAAGAAGAAACTAAATGATACAAATAAAGAGTGGTGATAAGGGACTTTATGAAGTCACATGGTCTGTGCCCTGTTTCCACAGAGTCTTCTACTCTTACCCAACTTCCCTTCCATCCCCAGGGAAGAGAGTCAGTAGAACTAAAGAAGGACCTGAAGAGAGGACTTGCCTTCTCTACCTTGGAGAGACTTTGGTCCTTCTCCCTGCAAAGCCCATCCCACCATATCTCAACTGTGACCCTCTTCTGGCCCTCAGTGTTTTAGAGGAAAGCTCTGTCTCCTGGAGGATGTAGAAATTCAGTAATTACTATGGAGATTCCGTAAAACTAAACGATGTTTTTTTGAAAAACTTCTGAAGTATCTTTCTAGTAGATCACTGAGGAAAATATATAACCACCTCTTAATCTTGCCTAGAGCCAGAAAGGTGTCATTGATCGTTTCTGTGACCTTCCCTTAGTTACTGACTCCACTATTCTCTACATCCAAATTAGCCTTTGAGTCTCTTCCTTATTCCCTATTCCAGTAGCTTAAATATCATTCAAAGCCACCTCCTAGCGTGGATTACCCCAACTGGCTGCCTACTTGCCCCCCCACTTCCAGTCTTTTCCTACTATTTTTATTAACTCAAGTGAATAATCTGTCAACCGGAAGAAAAAACCAAGTAAGACAAGGTAAAAGTCTCACTGTGTTTCTCCAGTACAGGAAATAACGGCGGCCTGTGGAATTACACAAACCGTGAGCTTCCTTCAAAGTTCTGCTCTCGCGTTATGAGTTCCGTCTAGTGCCCCAGCAGTTTCTTACCCATACCCACCACAACTGTGAGTTACTCAGCTTGTACCAAACATATGGAACAGTCCTCCTCCTTCCGAATAGTCTTCCTTCTGCTTCGAATTTCCTCAGATCTGCTGGCCAACTGTGTTTTCTAAGGATGGCCTCCACGTGGTGCATGACCTTCTGCAATGTTACTTTACAACTCCTCCATCAAGCAGTGGCTGTCACCACCCAGTCTGTTTAAACGTGGCCAAATTTTTGACAAATAGAATATGGCAGAAATGACTGTGCCAGTTCCAGGCATGGCTCTTAACTGGCCTCTCAGATTCTGCTTTCTGTGTTCTGGCAGCAAGGCTCTGTGTAAGCAGCATAGTTGCTCTGGGATCACTAGCATGTGAGAAGGTGCTTGAAGTTCTAGAGCTATATTGAGGGAGAGAGAGAGAGAAAGAGACAGAGAGAGGGGTCAAAGAGCGCTGATGCATCAAGTAATCATCTTAGAAGAGGACCACCCTGACCCAGGCACTCCAGCTGACGCCCTATGGGTGGACAAGACAACTACCCAGTTGAATCCATTCTGAATTCCTGACCCATAAGATCATGAAAAAAATAAACGTTTCTTTAGGTTTCTGAATTTTGGGTAGTTTGTTATGTGGTAGTAGATAACAGAAAAATTGATCTAACTTTGCCTTCTTACCAAAATGCTTTCACCAAAGCTATCAGTAATCACCTAAACTCCAAGTCATGTATCTTTCTGTCCCCCACCCACTAAACTGTGCAGTAGTTTACACTGTTCATTGCCCTTTCTGTAAATATGATCCTGGGGTAGTTTGCACCTTTAATATACCGGTTCTCATTCTTTGTTTTGGGTCCTCCACCTCTGCTGGTTTCTTCTGTATTGGTTTACCCTCAGAATTCTCTCTTGATGATCCACTGATCTTGTGTGGGAGCCCATGATTGGGTTAATAAATTGTAACAGACGCCAGCCACTTGTGACCTTTAGGAAGAACAAATGTACTTTGCTAGCATGTGCCTATGCGTCTGCACTCCTGCCTCCTTGCTGTAAAAAGCAAAGACAATGCCTTGCTTGCATAGTTGGGGTTTTAGTTTAGGGCTGCTTCCAATGGCAAAGCCATCGTGTGTATCCATTGCTATAAACTCAGGACATGGCTTGTTTATCATAAGCATAGGTCCATAGTTCAGGGTTTACTCTGTTCATTGCAAAGCGACAACCCATGCCCTCAGCTATAAACGCTGGGCATGCTTCCTGCTGCTTAGATAGTCTGTAACCCCCAAGACAAGGGACTGGCTGGTCTGGTGGTCTGCTTTGTAATTGACATCTTCTGTCTGAAGAGTGTACCTTGTTCCCCTCTCCTCATGTCCGTCCTGAAGACTAGTTAAGCCTTTGTACTCATTGTGGATTCTATAATCTCTACCCGATCCTGTCTTTCCTTAAGCTCCTACATACCATGACTCAACTGTTGGTGATTTTTCCTCTGATTGTACACAATAAATGTGGGAGCATTTGAGAGGCTCTTGGAGTTGGTCCCTGATTCCTTCTCACTCTCTTGATTTTCCACAGAGTCTTGAGTAATTCATTACGTCTTGGTGGGACTTTGGCCGGACAGAACCAACAATCTTGTGTCTATACATCTGGGACAGAAACTACATGAGATCAGTTCATCAGATGATGCAGTCAGAAAATATATTGCCAGGTTCAAAAGTAGAAAGTTGACAGTCAATATCCATTTAAAAAATATTCCTTTATGTTAATGTGTATTGTACCAATTTTTCCACTGACATTCTTGTTTTTAATAAAATTATAATTTAAATAACAAGTAGAACAATTTTCTCCAATTCCAAAACCAAACTATTTTCATTTTAAACAAAAAATATAATTGGTAAAATTTTTTTTCCCTCCTGATTTGGCTCTGATGCAAAAAAAAAAAAAAAAGGAGGGGGGAATTACATGACATTTCTGTATTTCCTAATAATATCCACTTCTAAATTCTAAGAGATTATCCCTATATATTGTTGTTGTCATGTTTTCATATTTCTAATTTTATATTTTACTTTTTTATTCAAGATTATAATTCAAATAGTCTCTTGGGCAATTCTTTTTTTCACCCCTTGTAGGAATAATGGATGCTCTTTCTTCCGTGTTCCCAAGTACTGTCTCTCAACTGTAGGCATAGCTTTTGCTAGGATAATTAAAAGCGGGAGTTCTGAGTCAAGGCTAAGTGGACTCAAATCTTTTCTCTGCCCTTTAGGAGCTCAGTGACGTTGGGCAATTTGCTTCATCTTTTCCTGATACATCATGTGCTTAGAGATTACAAAAACTTGGTTTTATCCATCTGACACAAAACTGATATTCCAGAAATATCTGTGAGATGTATGAATTCGTTAGCTCTGTAAGACCCTGCTCCAGGGCTATTACCGTCATAAAAGTTGTCCTTATCTCTCTGGAAATAATTCATTTCTTTTCTAAAGCCCTATGGGTCTTTGTTAATCCCTCATATTATTACATGCTCCATATGTTACAATTACATATATTTGTCTTATATACCTAATTCAGTGGAAACTTCGAGAACACGGACTATGACACTCATTTTTGCATTCTTCAAAGAATCTAACATAACGCCTCGCTCATACTGAATGCTGAATGAATTTATCACATAAATTAATTAATTTTGACCCAGTGACATTGTTCTTTATGGTATATATTTGCTACTAATTGACATATTCTGAGTTCTTTATATTTTTCATCTCATTATAGTTATAGCCTTCATGAAGCACTTTTATTATTTTTTAACTTTTTTATTGATTTATAATCTTTTTACAATGTTGTGTCAAATTCCAGTGTAGAGCACAATTTTTCAGTTATACATGAACATATATATATTCATTGTCACATTTATTTCTCTGTGAGCTACCATGAGATCTTGCGTATATTTCCCTGTGCTATACAGTTTAATCTTGTTTATCTATTCTATAATTTCGAGGGATTTCATGAAGCACCTTTAAAATTTACTTTGTTGGTTTTCTTTATTTTGTTTATTCATTATTTTGTTATCTCTGCTCACCAAAATACAGAAATGATTTGAAATAAGAGTTAAGTGAGTTGTCCCCAGGGGCAGCAAGAGGAAAGCTTTAGCCATGTCGCCCTTGATCAGGAAGATGATCGGCACTGCCAGGGCCCCAGTGGCCATTGGTCCCTACGGTCAGGCTGTGTGAGTCGACAGGACCATTTACATTTCAGGACAGCTAGGCATGGACCCTGCGAGTGGACAGCTTGTGACAGGAGGGGCGGCAGAAGGAGCTAAACAGGCTCTTTCAAACGTGGGTGAAATTCTGCAGGCTGCAGGCTGGGACTTCACGAACGTGGTGAAAACAACTGTTTTGCTGGCTGCCATAAATGACCTCAGCACTGTCAGTGACATCTACAAAGAGTCTTTCAAGAGTAGTTTTCCTGCCTGAGCTGCCTCCCAGGTTGCTGCTTTGCCCAAAGAGGGCTGTGTTGAAATAGAAGAAGCAACTATCCAAGGACCTCTCGTGAGGGCATCACTCTAAGTGGGCCCCGTTTTACTTGGTCTGGAATTTTAATAATGGTTTCCAATTAATGTCTTAATTTTCATAATCGATGTTTGGAAGTGTAAGGTTGGTGGGCGTTTCTCAAGTTATTATGGAAGTACCATATAACAAGGGGGACTGAACATGGATTGAAGATTAATGGTGAACCTAGTTACTGTTGTTATGTTATACGCATGTATTGTAACACTGGTGTCACTGGATGTGGGAAGAGAGACCCGCAGTGCATAGTTACTCAGGTAAATAAAAATAAAGGGACATAACATGTAGGAAAGATGAGTCACTATTCCTGAGAAATAATAAAGAACACACCTAATTCAATTAAACCCTATTTAATGATGTGAAATATTTAGTTCTCATGTTAGATATATGATTCTGCTTTTACTTCAACAAAATTCAAGTTTTTAAGTTTGAATGGTAGAGATAAAGGAGAAACTGGACCAAAATTTTATATAGATAATACTTGTCTAACGGAAATAAAATTGCATACAGATTTAAAAAAAAAAAGAGTTAACTATTTTTCTTATACATATGCCTACATTTAATATGAAATCATATCATCATGTCTCACTGGACTATGACAAATGAATAAAATCAGTTTAACTCAAGCAAACAACTTGCATTGATTACACGCCCCTAATGCTAAATTTGTATATATTACTAAGTAAATAGCAAGTGTAATAACACTTTTCCTTTAAATTTTTCTTTCAGTATGTTAAACATAGCATTCTACGTTTTCATCCTGGTTTTGTTTCTCACAGCAAATTTTTCACGCGGGCTCAGAGGCTCACCTTTGTGCTTTCACTCTTTGCTTGGATGCAGTTGGAGGTTCTGTTCTCTGCAGCTGTTGCTCATTAAGTAAAATCTGCAGTGGAACTTTCTTTCCTTTTCTCCAAATGGAGACGTTTTGATTTGGGCGCTTCGTACAGTCTGAACTAAACGCCTGCCTATTTATGGAACTTATAGTGGGTGTCACTTTTGGTAATAATATTAAAAAAATTAAAGCCTGTTTACAGTTTAATGGATAGAATCAAACTAATTTTTGAAAAAAATATGTATTTTATGCATATAAATCTATTAATTTTCTCAGAATGTATACATTTACCAAATATATGTTAAGCCCGTATTGAGCTTGAGTGCGGTATGCATATAAGGATGCATCAGGTATAAACTCTTTCAATGCTTATAAGAAACATCTATTACATATTTATTTTTATTAGAATTTCAAAAGGTAGCCCACATGGTCTATCTATCAATCTATCAATGTTAAGAAACTACCCAATGATGGGATGTGAGGGCCATCTGGCTGCTCCATCTATTGCCCCATTGATTACCAGGGTTGATTCGGCTGATCTGGCCATCTAGGCGGGTGTCCCCTTCCTCCCTCACCGCTCCGTGTGTGTCCCTCCCAAAGCTGCACACTCGGTCGAAGAGGACCACCATCCCTGATAGAGGAGGACCCTTCTTCTCGGTCAGGGGTATATGAGTAGCTGCGATCCCCTGCTGGAACCTTCAAACAAGCTCTCAAGAAACTACCCGATGATGCACAATTAGGAGAAACTCAGACTTCTCTGGTGTGCTCTATTCATGACCCCAGCCTGCATCCCTGGATCCTAACCCCTGGTAGGGAATAGGTCTGTCATAGACAGAAGTTTAATTTTTGCTTGTGATGTTGCTGATTCATTAAAACTACATTAAGGTTATCTCATGACCCTAGAATATTGGACAGTCTGGTCTATTACCTGTCTTGTGCTGCTATTTTCTTCCCTTTCAAGAAAAGTATTTATCAGAATTTCAAGAAAAAGTCAACATTCTTCCTATAGATGACCTTATGCAATCTCAAGGAAAGAAGCAATGTATTACACCCGTGTCATCAGTTCTCATTTACACTATAGCCATGGTGATGTCTGTCAAACTTAGAACTAAACAATGGGAATGTTCACACGGTTATTGTGTAGTGATGTTATTCTATATACTGGCAAGAGTGGGTCAAAATGAAAAAGGTTGTCGACATGCAGATAGTAAACTTTAAGATCCATGATCTGCACTTGGTGCTTGACTTAGCGTCTGCGCCATTGCTGGTTAACAGGTAGGTTTGGGACAAATTACCTTTGAGGGCTTCCCTGGGCAAGAATGGCTCTTACATGTACCTGTAGTTCATGGCTGAAGAAAAATGCTATCTGTGCAATCCATGCTGAAGGACAAGCTATCCTGTAAGTGACTTTTCTAGCCTTCACCTATGTGTATCTTTTTCCTGCTATTTTTGCCCGGTACGCTTTGCTGCAATAAAACTTAATCATGAATATAACTTTATGTTAAACCATGTGAGTCCTTCTAACAAGTCTGTCAAGGCAATAAAATAGTTTCTTGTGCATGCATTTTAATTTCATGTAAATTGATATTATTCATTTTTCAAGAGATTAAAAAAATAAACATATTGGAGAAATACTTATTTTTGTCCTATTAATAGCATGGTAGTTTTCATAGTGCCTTTTTTTTTCTTTTTTACTTTGTTTTACTTTTTCCCTAAGTGAATCAGTCTCTCTTCTCTTATAATATTTGTTTATAATGAGTAAAAATACTTTGAAATATATATATTTTACCAAAGCTACTTTGAGTCTACTAGTATCTATGGAAAAGATGATTCATCAGAACATTAATGGACCGATGTAATGCTTTGTATATTTTCTCAAAGCATATACAGGGAGAACAAGATGGGCTTAGAGTCTCTCAGCTCAGAGTAGAACTCCATCTCTGTCTTCTTCTAACTGTGTTATGGAGACAAAATCATCTACCTCAAAAGCTGTTACCATGATTAAATTAGGCCATATATAGAACACTGGCCAAAATACAACATGCATGGAGACCGTCAAGACAGAATGCCCATAATATTTAAAAATTTAAAGTCTTAAATAATATGTCTCATGATACTAGTGTAAATGGATTTTCAAATTCTGCATTTAGTTTTGAAAAGTTTCCTGTTATTATATTAAAAAATACATTGGTTTTAACATATTAACCTGCATCCTATGAACTGACTTAATCCACTTATGAAATCTAGATATTATAGATGCTTTTTACATGACAAACCTCTATTACAATGTTTAACAGAAGTGGTGAAATGAGAATCCTTGACTTGCGTCTGATTTTATAGGGAAAGAGTTCAATATTCCATCATTAAGCATAGTGTTAACTGCAGACTTATCTTAAGATGCCCCTTACAGGATTGAAGAGGTCCTATCTCTTCCCAGTCTGTGCAAAGATGTTTTCAGGAACAGGTATTGAATTTTGTCAAATGCTTTTTTGCATCTGTTAGGATGATCATAAGGCTTTTTCTCCTTTATTCTTAATTCTTAATAAGGCAAATTACACTGATTGATTTTTCAGTGTTAATAGAGCTTTTCATTCTTTAGATAGAGACTACTGGAGACAATGTATCATCCCTTTTATATATTCCTGCTGCAATTTATGTGAAACTGCTTTTCTTTGGAATAGAGCTACTTCACAGGTATATTTATTTTCTGATAGTCATATGTTATTTCAAAGAAGTAGCATTGTTACCTTTCATGTAGCTTATTAGTTTATTTTCTTATCTTTTTCTTTTTTTAATTGAGTTATAGTCAGTTTACAATGTTGTGCTAATTTCTGGTGTACAGCACAATTCTTCAGTCATACATGAATATACATATATTCATTTTCATAGTCTTTTTCACAGTGAGCTATTAAAAGATCTTGTATATATTTCCCTGTGCTATACAGTATAATCTTGTTTATCTATTCTATATATACCTGTCAGTATCAACAAATCTCAAACTCCCAGTCTATCCCTTCCCATCCCTCTCCCCGCTGGCAACCACAAGTTTATATTCTATGTCTATGAATCTATTTCTGTTTTATATATATTTTTCTGCTTAAAGCCCACTGGCTGTCTTTACCTAGGAGATAAATTGGTCTCTATCAGGTAGCTTAAGAACTTCCTTACACATTTGTAGAAAACTTTACTTCGAAATTGTCGACATGAGAAATTAAATTCATTGCAAGTGCTGTCACAGGCCAAATTACAGGCGTGGGATTTATAAAGATACCTATAACTGAGTGATGCCAACTGGTAATATGGATCTTTAAGAGTGATGTTTGCCTTTTTTCATTAAGATCATGGCTTATTTATGTACTCCACATTTTTCATTAAAAATACAGATTATTTCTTGCCATCTAAAGCTTAAGTAAACATATACACTTTATTTCTACACTTTGATCAGTTTATTTGCAAGCCAAATATCATTAACTACGTCATGAAAAATCCCACCAAAATATTATATTTCTGACCCACAATTTGCAGCAGAAAAACCCCAGTGAGCCAACCAGTTATCTGCAGTAACAGGCCCAAGAAGCTAATCTGTTATCTATAAATCAGATTTCTAGGAAGTCAGACTACTATGTAATCAGTTGAGGGAGCCAAAGAATAATTCCTGGAACAATCAGCCCAAATGGCAGACTTGACAACGTGCCTAATTCTCTAGGTATAAAAGAAAACACACACACACACACACACACACACACAATGAGAAACAAGAAAATTACCAAAATGGAAAAGCTCACCACCAAAGAAGAACATATGGGAAAGGTAGGAAATCAACTGTACACAAATTTAGTAGGGAGGTTACAAGACAAAATTAACAAAATCATCTGCATCCACAAAAAGCATTTAAGGATACAATTATGTGTAAAATATGATATCAAAATCAGTCACCATGAGGGGAGGAAAGTACAAAAGCAGGGTATTTAGATGCATTTAAAATTAAGTGACACCAATTTGAAACAATCATGTGGATAGATAGATAGATAGATAGATTCTTGTATAAAAACCTCAAGGTAACCACCAATAGGTTACACACACACACCCACACACACACAAACAAATAAATGACTCCAAGCACAACATTAAAGATAGTCATCAAATCAGAAGAGAAGGAAACAAAAGAAGAAAGGAAAATAAAAAAGACCTACAAAAACAAATCCAAAACAATTAATAAAATGGAAATATGAACATACATATTGATAACTACTTTAAAAGTAAATGCTCCAACCAAAAAGACACAGACTGGCTGAATGAATACAAAAAACAAGATCTGTAAACTTTTTACCTACAGAGACTCACTTCAGATCTAGAGACACATACATACTAAAAGTAAGGAGAAGGAAAAAGGTATTCCATGCAAATGGAAATCTAAAGAAAGTCAGATAGCAATACTTACATGAGAAAAAAGAGACTGAAAAAAATAATATTATAAGAGACAATGAAGGACATTACATAATGATCAAAGGATCACTCCAAGAAGATATAACAATTGTAAATATATAGGCACTCAACATAGGAGCATCTCAGTATATATGGCAAATACTAACAGACATAAAGGGTAAAATTGACAGTAACACAAGAACAGGGGACATTAACATCCCATTTACATCAATTTAAAGATCACCCAGAAAAAAAATCAATAAGGATACATAGGTCTTAAATAACACATTACACTAAATGGACTTAATTTATATGTATAGAACATTTCACTTAAAAGCAGTAGAATACACATTCTTTTCAAGTGCACATGGAACATTCTTCAAGATAGATCACATGCTAGGCCATAAAATAAGCCTTGGCAAATTTAAGAAAATTGAAGTCACATCAAGCATCTTTTCCAACTACAACACTGTGAGACTAGAAATCAACTGCAAGGAAAAAAACTGCAAAAAAAAAAAAAAACATGTAAAGGCTAAACAATATGCTACTAAACAACCAGTGGATCAATGAAGAAATCAAAAAGGAAATAAAAAAATGCCTGGAAATAAAAAAATAAATGCCTAGAGACAAATAAAAACAAAACACAACAAAGCAAAATCTATGGGGTGCAGCAAAAGCTGTTCTAAGAGAGATGTGTATAGCAATACAAGCCTACCTCAGGAAATAAGAAAAATCTCAAACAAACAATCTACCTTTACACCTAAAGCAACTAAAGAAAGAACAAACAAAACCCAAAGTTAGTAGAAGGAAAGAAATTACAAAAATCAGAGCAGATATAAATGAATAAAAGACTTAAAAAATAAAAGAAGAGATCAATAAAATCAGAAGTTGGCTTTTTGAAAAGGTAAACAAAATTGATAAAACTTTAGCCAGACTCATCAAGGAAAAAAAAGTGAGATGACCCAAATCAAGAAGTTACAACAGGAGTCACAGAAATTTAAATAAAGATCATAAGAGACCGTACAAGCAACTACAGTCCAATAAGATGGACAACCTAGAAGAAATGGACAAATTCTTACAAAGGTGCAATCTCAAAAGACTGAACCAGGAAAAGATAAAAAATATGAATAAACCAGTTACCAGTAATGAAACTGAGTTGGTAATTAAAAAGAAAAAACACCCAACAAATAAAAGTCCAGGACCAGATGGCTTCACAGGTAAATGCTACTAAACATTTGAAGAAGAGTTAGTGCCTATCCTTCTGAAACTATTCCCAAAAGTTGCAGAAGAAGGACACTTCCAAACTCATTCTGTCAGGCCACTATTACCCTGATACCAAAACCAGACAAGTATCACACATGAAAAAAGAGAATGACAGGCCAATATCACTGATGAACATAGATGCAAAAATCTTCAACAAAATGCAAGCATATAGACTCCAACAATTTATTAAAAGGATCATACACCATGATCAAGTGGGTTTTATCTGAGGGATGCAAGGATATTACAAATGTTACAAATTAGTCAATGTGATACACCACATTAAAAAATTGAAGAATAAAAATCATATGATAATCTCAATAGATGCAGAACAAAATCAACAAAATTTAACTTTCATTTATGTTAAAAACTCTCTAGAAAGCGGACATAGTGGAGACATACCTCAACATAATGAAGGCCATATATGACAAACCCACAGCTAATATCATACTCAATGTTGAAAAGCTAAAAAAGCTTTTCCTCTAAGAATAGGAACAAGACAAGCATGCCCAGTCTAGCCACTTTTATTCAACCTAGTTTTGGAAACCTAGCCACAGCAATCAGAGAACAAAAGGAAATAAATGAAATCCAAATTGGAATGGAAGAAATAAAACTCTCACTGTTTGCAGTTGACATTAACACTATACCTAGAAAATCCTAAATGTGCCACCAGAAGATTACTAGAGTTCATCAGTGAATTAGGTAAATTTTAGGATACAAAATTAATATACAGAAATCTGTTCCATTTCTATATACTAACAACAAAATGTTGGAAAGATAACTTAAGAAATTAATGAGGACACATAATAACTGGTACCACAGAGATATACAAAAAAATCATAAAAGAATACTACTGAACAGTTAAATGCCAACAAATTGGACAACATAGAAGAAATGGATAAATTCCAAGAAACATACAACTTTTCAATTCATTCTGCAGGGCCACCATTAATCTATTACCAAAACCAGACAAAAACACTACCTAAAAATAAGAAAAGAAAGAAAGAAAGAAAGAAAGAAAGAAAGAAAGAAAGAAAGAAAGAAAGAAAGAAAGAAAGAAAGAAAGAAAGAAAGAAAGAAAGAAAGAAAGGAAGGAAGGAAGGAAGGAAGGAAGGAGGGAGGGAGGGAGGGAGGGAGGGAGGGAGGGAATTACAAGCCAATGTCTTTGATTAATATCATGGAAGAATTATCAACAAAGTATTAGCAAATTGAATCCAACAATACATAACAAGAATAATAAACTATAAACAAGTTGGATTAATTCCAGTGTCACAGAGATATTTCAACATTCACAAACCAATGAATATGATACACCACTTTAACAGCAGGAGGGATAATAATCACATGATCATCTTGCTAAACACAGAGAAAAGCATTTGACAAAATTCAGTATCTATTCATTATAAAGACTCTAATCAAAGTCTTTATAGATGGAAATATCTCCTAGAAGAAAACAGGCAGAGCACTCTTTGACATAAATTATAGCAGTATTTCTCTTAAGGCAAAATAAATAAAAGCAAAAGTAGACAAACAGGACCTAATTAAACTAAAACCTTTGGTGCAACAAAAGAAGCTATTGACTAAATGAAATGAATATTTACTGATTGGGAAAAAATGTTTGCAAATGACATGACAGATAAAAGGTTAATATCCAAAATATGTAAACAGCACATGCAACTCAATAATAATAATAAAAAATAAGCAAATTAAAAAATGTGTAGAGTTTCTGAAAAGACATTTTTTCAAAGAAAACATATAGATGGTCAACCAGCATATAAAAAAATACTCAGCATCACTAATCATCAGAGGAATACAAATCAAAACCACAATTGGATACCATCTCACACTTGTCAGCTGGTATCATTGAAAGTCTACAAACAATACACACTGGAGAGAATGTGGAGAAAAGGGAACCCTAGTATATGGTTGGAGAGATTGTGAATTGGTGTAGCCACTGTGGAAAACAGCATTTTGTTCCTCATAAAGTAAAAAAAGAGAACTACCATATGACCCAGCAATTCTACTCCTGGGTATATATCCAAAAAAAATGAAAATGCTGATTGATAAGAGTATGCACCCCAATGTTCACAGCAGAATTATTTACAATAGCCAAGATATGGAGGCAAACTAAGTGTTGATCAACAGATGACTGGATAAGAAGTCATTGTGTTTATGTCTGTCTGTCTGTCTATCTATATCTCATTATATATGTACATATGTATACACAATGAAATATTACTCAATCTTAAGAAATTCTGCCATTTGCAATGTACTGGATGGACCCAGAACATATTACACTTAGTATAATAAGTCAGATAGAGAAAAAGAAATGCTTTATTTTATCACTTACATGTGAAACCTAAAAAATAAAACAAATGAATGTATATAACAAAAAAGAAACAGATTCACAGGTATAGAGAACTAACTAGTAGTTAGCAAAGAGGATAGGAAATGGGAAGGGGTATGGGATTAGGAGTCACAAAATACTGTGTGTAAAATAAATAAGCAACAAGGATCTGTTGTACAGCGCAGGGAAATACAGTCATTATTATGTAATAACTTTAAATGGAATATAGTCTGGAAAATATTAAATCACTGTGTAATATACCAGCAGTTAGTACTTCAGCACATCAATTTAATATTATAAATCAGTTATACCTCAAAAATGTTTATTTACAATCTTTTATCTTACAACTTTTTGATTTACTTGTTTTTAAGATTTATGTTTAGATGCTCAACATTTCATGAGACATTAGTTTATTATCTTACAGTATCTTTCTTGCTGACAAATTCTATAAAAGAGATAACACGACCTTATTTGACTTCTAATAAACCTAGATATAAAAAAGTGTTATATTTAATGCTGATAACTTTAAAGACATGCTTCTTTGAATTAAACCAACAACAGTAAACTAGCTTTTATTTACCAAAGATTATCTTAGATCACATGAACTTGAAGACTTTTGTGTTAGTTTCTATACTTCCAAGAGTATGTTTGATTTCTATAAACCTGTGTTTGCATTTAAGCCAGTTACATAGAGCTCTTTACAAATTAATTCTGGCAATGTCATCAAGAGGTAGAAAAAAGTCACACATTTATGACATACATTTATAATATATATAGACATACAGGCAGATGCAAACAAAGATCATACAACTTTCATTTAAAAATTTCAACCATAAGACATGCACCGCAATGCAAAACTCACCGGTTATCAAAGACCAGTTGGATCCAAATTGTGTTTCTAGAACAATTTCTGACTAGATTTGTATGACAAGTACAAACTTTTAATTCTTCAAGAAATAGGATTGCAAGCTGAATGATATTCAGAGGCTTTCCTACCTAACCAATTATATCATCTTCAATTTGCTTCTTTATATCATGGGAAAGATCTTCAACTTAGATGGAAATTAAAAAAAAAAATTGCTATGCTTTGTATTTAGAGCTGTGTGTCTTTGAAATGTTTTAGTAAATTCTTCCACAAAGGGTTCAGATATTTTTTCTTTATTTTGTAGTTTTATTTTAGGTTAGGGGATAAGGCCTTACAAAACGTTTCTATTTACTCTGACTATCTGCTTCCAACCCTGCCAACTTCTGACCTTAAAGCTACTTTAAAAAAAAAAGAAAAAAAGAATCCTTCCAAACATTTTGTCAAGTTTCAGCAGGGACAAACTGTAAATATTCCTGGCAGTATTAAATCACCCTTTGGAAGCAAGAGGCATCCCCAAAGATGGTGCAAATGATGCTGTCCTCTCCAGATCCATTGTGTTTGTTTGTTTGTTTATAAAATATAACATGTTTATTTTTCACTCTATGTTTCTCCTTAATGGAGGCATTGGGGATTTGTGCTCAGCCAGCATGCACACCACCACTGAGCCCAGACACTAATTCCTATCTACAAATAGATAAACACAAGGTGCTATTATATAGCATAGGGAACTGTGTTCAATATCTTGTAATAGCCTGTAATGAAAAATATCATAAAAGGAATATATATATGTATAAACTGAATTACTATGCTGTACACCAGAAATTAACATAAACATTGCAAACTGACTTTACTTCAATTAAAAAAAAAATTAGAGCCATTCCCAAAGATAACCAAAAGAACAAAAGACTTAGACAATTCCTCTGAGAGCTGGAAACATTTCAGTATGACTTTGGCTGCAAATGAAAAGCCACTCACGTTTCTATCCAGCCATATTTTGGGGGACCCCTCACCTTATGACCATCAAGCCAAGTTTCCAGGACACAAAATGAGACAAACAAGAAGTCAACAGCCATCCACGTCGAGGGAAAGGACTGACAATCAGTGGGTACGTGAAAGCAAAATTCACAAGTCACAATTTGAAGATCTAATTCTTACAAATGTTCTTTGCTGTCCAGTCTGAATTTGGAAAGGCACAACATGACATTCTTAACTCCATCTCTTGACCAGGAGCCATACACAGAGATCTGGGAGAGCTGACTTTGGGAAGAATTCTCACCCTTCGCTGGCTTCTGCCAATTTCCCCGTGATCTCATCTGCAGGCCCCGGAGCAAGTGGAGTGGCCCAGCGGGTCTCATCCTGGTAACTAGAAACTGCAGAGGAGGAAATTTATTCTTCACTTTACCCTTTATGAGGAGTGTGGCTGAGAACTCTTCTCCTCTAGGGCACCTCATGGATGGATGACTTATCTAAATTAACTGTTCTCCCCTGTGGCCACAGTCATTCAAAGTTATCTTTGGTAAAGTTAACTTGCTTGTTCAGCCTAAAACAAAATTTTATTCACCCAAGGCCTGCACTGGATCCAGTTCAGTTTTTGAGCCAGACTCAATTCTACTCTGGCTGGTTTCCAGACCTAGTCAGGAGAGAGAGATTCTCAAGTGAACTCTAAAAGCTCAAAATACGGAAGCTGTGGAGCTTGGATCTGAGAGGGACTTACAAAGAACCCCCAGGGGCTAGCAAGAAAGCTGCCAGCTCAAGGGGCTCAACAGGTACTCATGTCTGGTTGGTCAATGTTACTGGGGGCCTCTTGGGGAGGGGGGAGCCTCCTTCAGTTCCCTCTTCTGACACCACAACTGTGAGCTGATAAACTGAGCCATATGGTCAAAATGTAAGTGTGTATTTGAGCAGACATCAATTTGAATTGAGCAGCATCCAAATGAAATCAGATATAAAGGAATTCCAAAGAATGGTAAAAAAATGAGATCTCATATGCAGAAGGGAACAGAAAAAGGCGGTTTTACTAGGCAAAAAAGCAGGTTGGTTATTGCAAAGTTCCTCTCCTTTGCAATAGATGGCAGGAGTCGGCCAGCTGGATTATGTAACTAACGCTGATCAGATTATTCCAGATGGACTGTTGGAAGATTCCATTTCTGGGAGACCTGAAACTGTAATTAAGTCTCAGTTTGGTGACATGGGGCTTACCACAAGTGACTCCATTTTGAGCCTCTTTTGTTGTTTTTAACAATACATTTTTTTTCCCAAGAACACAGCTAATTAATAAAACAGGGCTGCAAAATGGGAGTCCATGACCTGAAGTTTTATTTATACTGGCTAGTGCTTTAAAAATTGAATTATTGTGCCATTAATAGTGATATGCATACTCTAGTTTGCCCTTGTTACTGCTACCGTGTTTCATGTATCCACGTCACCAGCTCACTTGGGAAGGCATAGGCTTTTCAAGTATTGGGAAAACATATTTAAAAACAAAATCTTCTCCCAATCTAGATATTCTTTCTACAGAGGTAGCAGAGAGAGAGAATAATTTTATTATCAAAGAAGCATGAAATCAAAATGTGATACGCACCACAGGAAATCTACCAAGAAATTGCAAAGGCAGAAAGGAATCCCCCCCACCCCCAACAGCCAAGCAGATACAACCCATGTTTCCAAGATAAAAGAACAAACAAAAGAAAACAAACAAACAAAGCAATGGAAGAACTAGTTCTTAAGAGGACTTGACGGGCACTTTTTGTCACACATACTTCATCCTGGCTTTACCTAATAATCAGTGACCGTCTGTGTTAGCTTGTTAGCTTTATGCCCAAGAAAGGCAAGCCTCATAACCTTGTATGACAGGAAGCTGCTTTGCAAATTGGAACCAAGCACCCAGGGAAGTCGGCTTCCTAACTGGGAAATAGGGGGGCTACGTTCCTTAATGTTTGCATTTCAAAAAGATGGTCTTTAAGGAAGCTATTCCTAGGTCCTGAAGCTGACAAAAGGACTAGATAGTTTCCAAAAGGATTTACACACATTTCAAAGAGAGGAGGAAGTACTTCCAAGGATACGTTCTCAAGTAAATTCTCTCAGAAAAAGCTGCACAGAGAAGTCTCTTCCTTTATTTTTAAAAGGGGAAATTAAGCTCTTATTCCTTAGTTTCATATGTTCTTACAGAAAGATCACCTGAATGGGCTCTCCTAAACAAAGTAGCTTAAGAAAATATTTTTAAAGTAGTGTTTTTTGTTTTTTGTTTTGTTTTGTTTTTTTTAACAATGGCAGTCCCTGGCATTTGTGAAGTGATTTTAAAAGTTTAGTTTTAGGAAATTAAAGAGCTTTCTAAAATGCAGATTCTCATAGATACCGATTGTGAAGATCTGAAATTCAGTTTAAATATTCTCATTCTTAGCAGATGCCACTCAGACTATTCTGAGGGAAGTTATTCCATTCTGCTCCTTAAGAAACACCACCTGAGGCTAGGCAACCGTTTTGAAAAAGGAATCTTGCATAAAGCTTTTTGATTTGTTTAATGACCTTTGGACTACTCTTAGGCTACTTGTTTATCTAATAAAATTAGTCATTTCTAATTATGCCCGGACACATATTTTCCCTTGTTGGAAACAGAAGATATCTCCTGTTTCATAAGTGAATGGTTGCTATGGCATCAGTGATGCAGAGCATCCCCTGTGAGTACCAAACCCATACACTGTTGTGATGTGGTCCAAACACATTTTGAATTAGATATTATTTTTAAAAAGAAGAGAAAAATATTATCACTTTTGTATTAATTTATAAGCCAAGAGGAAGACTAAAAGTAAGCAAAATTAAATGTTTAATTTGAAATATATCTGTGGCATGGTGCTGCATTCAGTACATAATAAGCAAGTCCCTGACTTTTTAAAGTAATCAGCTGTCAGTTATTTTTGTTCTTATTAGCACTAGACTAGACCCCTAAAGGCATGGCTAGTTGTCTCCAACTTCAGCACTTCAGGCAATAAATATCAACACTGCTAACACAATTATGATGATTAAAATGTTCCTTTAAAAATGGTGACACTTACAATTAGCGTAAGTGACAACAGCTCTTTTAGTTATTTAAATTGTACAGTGGTCGTTTTAAAATTATTGTTCCACTGTATTGAAAATTTTGTTAAGGTATTTAGTAAGATTGTTGGCTGAAATAAAATCACACAACATGAGAGTTGTGGGTTAAGTTTTATTTGGGGCAAAATGAGGACTATAGCCAGGGGGACAGCATCCCAGAAAGCTCTGAGGAACTGTTCCAAAGAGGCAGGGGGAAAACTCAGTATTATAAATGATTTCAGTGAAGGGGGTACATGTAGTCAATCACACACTTAGGCAGAGGCTTGCTGCTAGTCACGAGGAGCAGTTGTCACCGTAGATGAATTTATTGTTTTTCAAGATAGAAGACGTAAGAATTTGGGCTCATAGAATCTTCTCCTGAAAACAGCCAACTATCTGAAGGCCTGTTCTGCCAGTTTTCCCAGAGCACAGAGCGCCTCACTCCTGCTCTCTCCACCCAGAAATCCTTTCAGGGCGGTTGGAGCAGCTGCAGTGGCTCATGACCTAATCCAAGCAGAGGTGGATGGCAGGTGCCTAAGTGGCTCCAATCCTTGCAGAGGGAGGTGACAACTGCCAGTTTTTACTTGGCAAGATAAATAGCAAACATAAGATATAAATAAAGGCACAGAGAAGGCTTCAACTTATCCTTTCAGGGAAAAAAAAAGTAACAATATTTTCCTCTTTAGAAATGTGTTTTGTCAACTGATAATGTAGTGATAAAGTGGCAGTAAAATCTTGGAAAACAGCTCTCAATCATTCACTTAAAAAAACTGATATTTGGTCGTTACTTATTACAGAACTTAACGGCATGGGAAGATGTTTCCATAAGGCATTTTCAGGAAAATAACAATTATTATTTATTTTGTTAGGACAAAAGCCTACACTGTAGTTTAATAAAAGCATGATGCAATTCCTGTAGGCTATGATTCTTTTTGGCCAGCTAAGATCGTGGCTTCTGTTTTCTATTCCCAATGGCAATCTCCAGTCTCCTGCCCCCTCTGTCCCACTAGCACAAAGTGAATCAAGAAATACACTGTTTTATTCCATTTATGCTTCTCTCCCTTCAAGCGCTTCAAATTCTTTAGCCAGGGAACAAATTTTAACCCTGTCCTCCCACCAAAAAATAACTAAAACCCAAAAAAACTCCTACAATTTGACTTCTCTAGCCCTTTCTTCACTACTTTCTATCTACCCAAATCTAGACAATTTAATTATCGGTTTATGCTTCTTTTCTTTTCCTGCCACCTTTTCTTTGGTTCTGCACTCTTCAGCACCCCTTCCTGGAAGTCTCTCATGCGGCCTTCATCTGCCTCCTTCTCTTGCTGTATGATATTAACCTATCTTTCAAGACCCTGGTAAATGCTACCAATTCCTTGATGCTATTACATCCACAGCAGAAATGATCATCTCTCAATTGTCCTTGCAGAATTTACATCAACTTTTCACACAAGTGTTTACCATGTAATTGCTGAATGCCTGATATATACCTGGAAATGTGCCTGAATGTTACAAGTTGGAATCTCTGACTTCATGGAGCACGTAGGTAGTTTTCATAGACTAAAGGGTAGTGGTCTTTCTCGCCTCTAACTATACTATTAACTCTCTAAAGGCAGGAATATTCATCTTTGCATCATCACAGCAACTTGTATGATACCGGGAACGTAGTAGGTAGATAATCAATAAAATTATCTTAGTGAGTGGAGGAAAAAATGCTCTACTTTAATACAGCATGTTTGAAAGCACAGATGGCTTCTGACTTACTGGCTTATACTTTTTCTTCCTGGTGTGGCCTCTTTTTGATCTTTCACCTGAACTCAGCCTCCATTATCAGAGATTTATAAATTATTGTAAAATTATGGAGATTTTAAAGAGTTGTTCTGGTGGAGTGCTTTGAGAAGGTCTACGGGGAGCTGGAAATCTAGCATTTAAAGAGAAATAGACCTCTCACTGAAGCCAAAATCAATTTTCTGAAATACAAATCTGAACATTCCATTTACTTTTTTGCAACTATTTACAGAAAATATTTCCCAAGATAAAACAGAAGCTAATTAACATATCTGACGAGGGTGTGCATCAAATAGACTGCTGAATTAATTTCACTTCTCCATTTGCCTCTGTTTGCCTAATTCCTGCTTAACTTTAGTGGTTCTGTTTTCTACCACAAACCACACTTCAACTTTCCTTTTGGGCACCATACTTCCTCCATTCTCAGCCACGTGACCTGAGGGGAATTGCAGCTGATGGGCTGAAGCCATCTATGTATTCATTCCCCTAGTCACAGTGACGATTTCAGGGACCGTGGGCATGTTACATAGGCCTAGCTGGATCAACACTTTTTAACATTCTTCTTCCCAACAGGGACTGGTTCAGAGTGAGAGGCAAATCACGCAGCCTCAATGAGTCCCAAAAAAGTAAAATTCATGAATTTTCCTGAGAATATTGAGATAATGAAGCCATCATGTTTTTTCAGCCTGAAATTTCTTCAATTACAGGGAAAAGACTGGAGCTAGGGGTTGAGCATGGGGGTTAGGAAAGGGGTTGAGAAGGGAGAGAGAGGATGTGGAGCCTGGGTAATGGACAGATCCAGAGGAAGCAGGGACAGGAGGGAGATATGATGATGCCATTTAATCCCAGGATTCAGCAATGACTGGGGCTTCTCTACCTTATTGCCATATTTTTCAGTAGTTTTTAGATTTGGATGCTCTTGCTGCCAATGCAGAATTTATAGAAAGATGCTAAAAAGTATACAGGCTAACAATTGTATAATACAATACCATCATTAAGACGTTAAGTCACATAACACACAAAAAGTACACTTAACTCAAAATGTACACTTTAATGATTTTAATTCAGCTACAGAATGTTTCAACCATAGTTACACTCTATTTTAGGACATTTTTGGCACCCCATGAGGAAACCCTGTACTCACTTACAGACACTCTGCAACCCCACTAAGCTCTCCAACTCCAGACAACCACTATCTACTTTCTGTCTCTATACTTTGTCTGTTTTGGATATTTTATGTGAGTGGAAACATACAACGTGCTGTCTTTTGCGACTGTCTTTTTTCCCTTAGCAGAATGTTTTTAAAATTCATCCATGTTATAGTGTTCAATTCTTCGCATGGCTGAATAAAATACCATTGTATAGATAGACAGCATTTTATTTATCCATGACCATTTGGGTCTCTTCCCCTGTTTAGCTGTTATGAATAATTCTGCAGCAAACAGTCATGTACAAGTTTTTGTGGGGATATATGGTTTTGGTTCTCTTGCTTATGTACTTAAAAGTTGAACTGATGGCTTAAATGGTCAGTGTGTGTTTAACTCCTTAAGAGACTACCAAACTTTGTTTTCCAAAATGGTTTACCATTATATATTCCCATCAAAAATGTCTGAGGGTTCTAATTTCTCCACATTTCTCCCTCTGATTTTTTTGCTAGCAATTTCTATTACCTTTGTAAAATTTACAGCCATCCTAGTGAGTCTGAAATAATATCTTATTATGATTTTGACTGGCATTTTCCTGATGGCTAATGATATTGAACATCTTTTCATGTGGTTATCAAACTTTAGTATAACTTCTTTGGAGAGATGACTATTCAGATATTTTATCCATTTTAGTTTTTTTGGTCTAATTTAAATTAGTAATTTATTTTCTTAATTTTTAAATTAGTTTTTTTTTTTTATATTCTGGATGCAATGTCTTACAATATATGTGATTTACAAACGTGTTATCCCATTCTGTGGGTTGTGTTTTCAATTTCTTGATGGCATTCTTTGCAGCACAGAAGTCCTCGCTGATCCTTACAGAAAAATGATGAGGGTCAACCTGAGTTTGAGGAAGGAACTCAGTTCTCCGGCCCAAAAACTGAAGAAATGGAGGTTCCTGCAGTCTAACCAAGAAGAGATGGCAGAGATGTAAAAGGTGCGCAAGTTCCTGGAAGAGGTCATGGGAATCGCCAAGGTTTATTTTCAAACCGTTCGGGAGACCAAACACCAAGCCCTGTTCATCTTTTTCCCAGGGGTGGGCCTAGGTATTAGGAAATTTCTAATAAATCTCTACCTATTGGTGAAAAAGGGAGCGTCTTCCTTTAAATTCTCCTAAGTAAAATTCTAAAGGTAATGACTTAAAAACTTTAATCGGCACATTAGAAACTGTCACCATTTGCACTGGAGTATTACTCCTAGGGAGGGAGCCTTTGATTTTGGTAGGGTTTAAAACTGAAAAGGTGGCTCCTGTGTTTATTACAGCCTTAACTGGTTCTCCCCGTACCTTTATTTCTACATCTCCCAGAGTGATAGAGAGATGGCGAAAGACTTTTGGTGTTTCCTCAGAGCAGCCCTGTTTTTGTTTAATTTGGGATTCTAGTCTGAAATCTTCCTTCATTTTTCTGCAGTCCTTTTTATAATAGCCTGGTTTTGTTTGTTTGTTTAACCGTAAAATCAAATGTTAGATTTCTTTGTCAGTCATAGATTAGACGGGGGTTTGTTAATTATAGACTCACCTTGATTACTTAATTAGCACAATTGGCGGTTCATAATTTTTCTAGATGTACTCCTTTCTTTCCTCCTAATGGTTTTGGAAAGTTGATCAGCCAGTGTGACAAGGGCATTTGTATATAATGCAGACCAACTTAACTTGTCTTTTAATTGGAATAGCCAATTCTTCATCTACGCCTTCTAAAAAGGCAGAGTTAAGTAAAGGGTCATTTTGGTGGTTAGAGGATGACTCACCGTGTCATACCTGAATCTTGTTTAAAAGTTTTTTTTTTCAAACCTCTCAGGGTAATCTGAAATTGAATCATCTAGCTTTTGTTTGCATTGTTGAATAACCAATCTATGGCTTTTGGAAAAAACTCTGAGATAAATTGAGTAATTTATAGCTAATTCTTTGCCTTCATCTCAAGCCTGCAGGCTATGCAAATCAAAAATCCATTAAGGGGTCATTGTCTCCTGCTTTTCCTATTGATGCCTTTGCTTTACTTTCAGAAACTAATAGCTGTATTCACTGACGTTAATCTGAAAACCCAGGATCTTAGGTTCAGATAGTTAGCTCAAATTCCTTAGCAAATCCTATGGGGTCTTGGCTAGGTCTGAGAAATTCCTTAGCTAAAGCTCTAAGTTTTGCTTGGGTCCAGGGTGTATATGTAAGCACCAAAGATGGTTTGCCCCTTTCCATAATGGATTTCTCCTTAAAGGGAGCTATGATTACCTCTGATTTTATGTCTTCCTTTCCTGGGGATGGGGAAGGAGCAGGAGGTGGGGTTGATGGAAGAGAGAGAGAAATAGTCTCTGAATTACGCAGTTCAGATGATACAGGCGAGCAGAGGGAGAGACGGGGTTAATGCTAGTGGCTTTTCAAAAAAAACATTCTGATGTCATTCGAAGCAACCTTTTGTTGATTTCCTGAAGTTACTTTATCATTTCATCTTTTAGAAGCTTCTAAATACCAATCAAAATAAGCATTCTATTCAATCTGTTTGATCTTATGGCTGGCTTTTCCTAGCTGTGTACGCAAAAAAAAAAAAAGTTTTGGAATATCAAAAGAGCCCCAATTTGGCCATTTTAGGCTGAGATCTCCTTTACTACAGTTTCCCCAATCAAATAAGTATTTGCAAGTATAATTTCCATATGTATTATACATGATCCTGGCTGAGGTGTCAGTTGGAGGCTGGCAACCTGTTGTTCCTTTTTCTTTGGTTCGAAAATTTAATTCCCCATTCTGAGGTCAGTTTGTCAAAATAAAATCGTTGGTGATGATTGTGTGATGGGCCCGTGTGCTGTCTGAGAGATTAACGCTTCTAAGTTTTTACCCAGAGTTGTCTCAGCTCCCTCTTATGTGTTTCAGGTTCCCCCTTTGGTGTTATAAAACCACCACAAGTGCTCAGATTGAGGAACGGCCAATTCTAATTCATGTCCCTGGCAAAGCAAACTTTAAATAAGATGAGTGGGTTTCTGTACAGGGACAGCTGCATGGCATGAAGTCTTTGCTTCCACCACTTCTGCAAGTTTCTCGGTCACCTGAGAAAGCCATTGCTGGCCAGGAGGACAGTCTTGTCTTCAGAGCCTAAAGGCTCAACAGATTTCAGTTTCATTTCAACGAACTCTATTAAGGTTACCAATTCAGGGAAAAAATGACAGGCCAGTCGCATTCCCTCTTATCTCGAGAAAATTTTTGGTCTTAAAATTTATTTTGCCTAATATTGGTACAGACACTCCATCTTTTTTATGCTTGCTGTTTGCATAATATATATTTCTCTCCCTTTAATTTCAAGCTATTTATATGTTTGAATTTAAAGTCTGTCCCCTATAGACAGCATAGAGTTGGATATTGGTTTTTATCTAGTCTATCTCTGCCTTTTGAATGGATTGTCTAATTCATTCACAGTTGTGAGCCCTTTTACTTTTTTGTTTACTGTATGTTTCCACTTTGAAACATAGAATTCCTTTTATTCATTTTTTATTTTTCTTTTTGATTAAGTGAATATTTTCTAGTGTAACATTTTAATTCCTTTAATGATTTTTCACTCTTTTAGTTATTTTCTTAGTGGTTAGAATCTTCAGATTTATACTCAATGCCAATGAGATATGGAAATGTTAATTTTAGGGATTTCTATTCCCTTTCCCTCTTTTTGCAGTACTGTTGTTATACATTTTACATTTCTATATATTTTCAATAATATAATTATAAACATTGTTATATGCAGTTGCTGTATAAATCAGCTAATGAAAGAAGAAATATACATTAATACTATCTTTTATAACTGACATAATCACCTTGATCAAATATATTTTTCTTTCATGTGGATTCAAATTATTTTCTGGTGTCACTTGCTTTCTGTCTGAAGGGTTTCTTTATGTTTTTCTCATAAAGTGTCAGTTAGCAATAAATTTATTCATTTTTTAATAACTTTCACTAGTTATGGTTGTTTCACTGGAAAATGGGTACACAGACCTTCTCACATCACTATTCCCCAATGATACGTTTTTAATGTTTAAATTTAATTCTGTTTTCCTGACTGTAAATATGAAGTATCTGAACCAGGGGCTATTATCATCACCCAGAGCAATAACCATATTATTTCTGCACATCTCATTTCTTTCCACGTCGGTGAGATATGCTGAGAGCCAAATGGTCAGGCTTACAGGCACAGGGGTTCTGCTACAGGAGAACAGCCTTACAATTATGAGCCAATGCATTTATAGAATTTGGCTTGCACACCCGTCCTTCACTCTGAGAGGGAAATAGAAAACTAGTCTCCTTAAAGAAAACAGTCTCCATATAAAGTAAAAAGTCAGATCCCTTGGCTCTTGCCCTTTGGAATGAAAATAAATATTTCTAACGTGGTAAATAAAACACATGTCTCGGGTTTACAATCCCTGGATGCTCCCACAGTTCTGAGCCTTCTCCCCCTTTGAAATGTAAATGTAAATGTAAATACACAGAGGTAAAGCTCTCTGGCATCCTCTCTCTCTATTCAGTCATCTTTTCACATTCAGAATTTGTCTTTCAGCCCACCTTCTACTTTTCATTGCTCAAAAATCCTCGCCATGACGAAATTTGAAACTACCGTATTGTTTCTAATAGCCAGTAACAGGTGCTTATTTTACTGACTGTTGATGCTAAGGCCAGGAGTACATTTAGATAAGATCAGGACACATTTGATTCTTTTTGCTTTTTGTTGTACTATCTGGCTTCTAGCTGCCAGGATCTACAACACAGGATAGTATTAACACCACCACTTCAGCCCCAGTGTCACTCCATAGTGAACATTGTCTTGCAAAATTCACAACCCCTCAGGAGCTCAGGGACTTATCTTGGGAATTAAGTGGTTTTCTGGGTGATCCAGATCCTCTCTAGTTAAATTTTATGAATAGTTAAACATAAAGGCAGGCTAATTTAAAACAAAGAAGATAATAGAAAACAAAAAGCTACTCCTAGCATTATTGTGGAGAACAAAAATGTTTTAACTTTCAAATATGCTTAACTCAATCTTTTCTAACACATTTTACAACTTATTTATAAATATTTAATAACGGAACTCAATTTTGCGCTAATGCGAAAAAATAAAATCTCTAGACAATTTTGAATTACCTTCTAATCTAAAATTGGTTCATCAAATAATCTATCAGAAAAAATTAGAAAAATATTAACATGCAATAGTCAACCCCTTCTGCTTACCTAGACTGAGAGACTGAGGGGTAGCTATCTTTTTTATGTCCTTGATAGGAAGAGATAACTCATTAATAGGTAATGAGGAAAAAAAACACACACACACAAACAGAACAGTGAACAGACTAACAGAAAGAAAAGAAACGGGATCATCTGGCCCTATGGAGATGCGGAAAAGTAGGTCTCTTGGCTTCTCAAAGTTTTTAGAATCTAATTAGGATGCCTCATGAGGCCCTATTACACTTCCTGCTTTTGGCACAGTGAAGAAATGCTTAATTTAATTTTCCCTGTATAATCTCACTTGTGCGGGTTTCTGTTACAGACACTTCTGCTATAATGCAACATATACATTGCTGAAAATCACTGCCCTATGCAAAGTCATGCAATTAAAAAAAAAAAAAACACACACACACACAGAGCTGTTGGTAAATGTGAAGTTAGAAGCAAAACCTTCAAAAAATTAATGGCACAAGCAAAGTAAGGGTGGAAGCCTAAAAAAATGATATCTGAGTTTTACACACATTAAATGGTTAAGAAAACACAAATACCACAATAAAAATAGTAATTTATCCTGTGAAAGAAAAAAACGACCTTTTTTAAGAGGGCATAAGATGAACTGCAGCTTGTGAGTTACTATTAAATGGTAGAAGAAAAGTTACACAATGTGTAATCTTTTGTAGCCTTAAAACTGAGACTTCATTTTTATTTGTTTTTTCAGCCTGTAAGACATAGGTCCTTCAAGGCTTGTATTTATAATAAATATGTTTCATCAAAATTAAAAAATTTATGTAATTTATAACCATCTTCATTAACTTCTGTATCACGTCTAGAAATTCCTTTGCTGCTTTTTAATTTTAACTCACGGCTTTTTTTCAAGAGCTGAAAACTGGAAACATCATTAATTTTTGAAAACAGCAAACCAGTACTGATGGGAACCAATTTCTGTTTAAAATCTTCCTTTATAAATAATGATTTATAGTTGATTGTGTAAAAAGGGTTTCCTGGCTTTTTAATGTTTGATCTTCAGTGTGTGAACGAAAAATACTGCAAACCGTATCAGTAAACAAAGAATGCTGAAGCCATCAAGTCACCAGTGGCTGCCCCCCCCCCCCCCCCCCCCCCCCCCCCGCTCAGTGAGATCAGGCCTGCAGCCCGCCCTCTGCAGCCACTCACAGTGGTGCACCCTGAGGGGACTCAGATAAGAAAGGACAGGAGACTGGCCCTAGGTAGCTAGGTGCTTGTCAAAGGAGTGAATTCAATGAGCCCAAAAGTTTGCTTCCTCCCATACATAGAAAAGCACTAAATGTTTTAACTTGAGGTGCCTGGTTTTCTTTAGTTAACAAGTACTCTTTTAATGTTCCAACTACCTGGTCTTTGTTGTAAAGCTCCTAAATATGCTGGCTGCTCCCCTACCTTTTCAGAGCAGTCCCTCAGAGCCATATGAGAGGCTGTCATCCGGGCCCGAGTCCTCCTGCCAAAGAAAACATAACTCTCAACTTTTAGGCTGTGCATTTGTTTCAGTCGCCAAGTGTAAGCACAACAGTCTTACCATTACTTTTATTTTATTAGGTCTTGTTCTTATCAGTTTTGCAGGGGTTGAAGTCATTCCAATTATGACGTTTCTTTTGTTTTCGCAGCCTTGTCTCTGATGGTCCCCAACGTAGATTCCTGTCTGCTTGTTGCTTGAGAGCTATCACATGTTCTCCCATTTCTTTCTAGACATTTTATTATTCTAAGCTTTTTTTCAATGCTTAAAGCTTTCCTTTTTCATGCACTGCTCTGTGTTTTCTGATCAGGGCACTTAGATACGTTTGGGATATTGAATGAGTCTCCCCAAATGCAAACGCAAAACACTCTCTTTTGGGATAACTCATGCAGTGAATAGTGAGTGAATAGTAGAGGTATTTGAGATGTTTCAGACGTGTCCATGTATACATTTTCTGTATCCCTATGTGGCTTAGTTCAGCTGGCTGCTTTTTGGTGGCGAGGTGGTATTCACCTAGTATTTCTTTCAAATAGAATTGCATATGAGCAAATGCAAAAATTGTTCTCAAAATGTTCCTTAGTAGATAGATTGCATTCTCAAATCATCCCTAATAGATTGCAGCGGAACACACAAGCATTTCAAAATAAATGCAATGGCAGAGCTGACTGTACTTGCCTATTTTTGCAGGCAAAACATATCACATAGCAGTAAAAATATCTTTAAAAATATTAATTATATTTAAAAGTTAAATAGCCAACTTTACAGGTACAAATGATCTAATTTTGATTTTCAGGAATTCTGGAATGTGGAGTGTTAGAGTAAATGATTATAGTGTAGGCATAAGTAGTTTTTGTTTTATGGATAAGAGCCTAGAATCCAGAGACAGCCGTCTGTGACTGAATCAGCATGTTACTATGTAACCTTAGGTAATTAACAATGAATGATAGTTATTATCTTCAGAATAATCGCTAACTCTTTTAACTGACTCAATTTTTTTAAAAAAACCATAGCCTAGAAGTACCTATTTCCTTTTACGTAATTGAAAATTGATCAGGAGAAATCATTTTTACATAATAAATGTAATACATAATAAATATAACATAAATGCAAACAAAGAAATAAAGCTTATTTTAGAATTTACCCCGTTCTCTTATCTCCTCTTAAGTTCTTCATGTTGAAACACCATAAAAAGAGGGACCAGAAACAAATAATAATAAATACCAAAAAGTCCAATAAAAAGAAAGTCTCTTGGTATTGGAACAGGTCAGGGCTTGGCAAACTTTCTTTTTAACAGAACAGATGAAATTAAAGATTTAAGGCTTTTTCAGCCATAGAATTTGTTGCAAATGTTTACAGTTGCTATTGGAGCTCAAAAACAGTCATAGAAATACAAAAACAAATAGCCATGGCTGTATTCCAGTGAAACTTTTATTATCAAAACAAATAGTGATCTAGATTTAGCCCACTGGCCATAGTTTAATGACTCCCCAGAAATCAATCATTTAATTTAAAAACCTGATTTTTAGAATACCTGCATTTCTGTTATAGTGCTAATATGTAACTAGAGACAAAAAAAAAAAAGAACTTCATTTCAACAGTCCCATATTCAGTATTAGCATGTCACCTGGATCAGTTTATTAATTCCTGCAGAAATTCTGCTTTGGTGGTTCTCAGAACCACTAAACTTGACCATTCAAACTATACCAAACCTAAGCCTTACCACCATAGTAGCTAATTACGTTGGTCTGAGGATGTGGTCTGAATAACTATATTAACAGAAAAAAATACTGGTGACTGAAAGATGAAGGTGTGGCCAGTGATTAGATTCTTGTCTCATCACAGAAAGAATTCAGAGATGAGATGTGAAGGTTAAGAAAGTAAAGTGAGGATTTATTAAGGGATGGACAATACACTCTCATTGGAAGAGTGGGCAGGCTCAGGTGAATGGCTTCACTGAGTTTCTCTGGCAAGTTGGTTGCACAGGGTGTAAATGTGAATGGGTAGAATAACCACTGGGGAGGGAAGGATTTGGGGTCATATTCCCTGATTTTTATCTCAACTCCACCTTCCCAAAAGGAGAAAGGATTTTTGTCCTTATTTAGCCTGGATTGGATGTGTCATGGCATTGGTGCATGATGGGCACTTCTGATCTGCAAGGCTAATTTTATTGTAATGAGGGCACAGTGAGCAAAAGTTTACATTCAGCCACTGGAGATTCCTGCTTTTCTGACCTTTCTCGGTCAGCCTCTAGGACACCTGTCATCCCAAAATGTGTGATACAAGTCCTGAGGTCCCTGCTGTTCTCTGTCTGCCCGAGGACCCCTGTTGTCTACATGATGTGTGGTTTCCTACAATTTGGCCCCGTGCCCCTCCTTCTTCCCAATTCCTGCCATTTGGCCTGCACCCCCCTTTCTCTGCTCATATCTAGCTATTTGCCTGCTCTAAAAAGAGAATGGATGAGAAACATGGCTCTGATTACTAAGTCAGATTTTGCACTAGAATCATTTGTAAATATTTCAGACTCCACTCTATAATTTCTACTTTATCACCTTTTTTTTTTTTTTTTTTTTTTTTTTTTTTTTTTTTTACTTTGGGCACTTAACATGTCTGTGAAGCAGATACTAGTAGGCAATTTTAGCTTCAGTAAATAGGGCTGATTTGGCTTCTGCACAGATGGATCTATAATAATTATTTCACATAACACTTGTATTGCAGGTTAACTAAACCAAGTCAGTGATTACAAATGTTATTTTCTGAGGCTTCAATATAATTCACCTAAACAGTATCTCAGGCTTTATATTAATCTAACAAATTTTAATATTTACTAATATTTAACAGGATTTCTCAGTCTCAAAAATATTGTCATGGTGAACTGACAAATTCTTTGTTTTGGAAGGGACTGTTCTGTGTGATGTTGAATATTTAGCAGCATCCAAGCCTTCTATCCACCACATGCCAACAGTGCTCCTCCACCTGCAGCTGCAACCATCAAAAGTGGCTCCAAATATTGCCAAATACCCATGGCGAAGTATCAGCTGAGAACCACTGACATTTTTTCAAAATGTATATATGCCATTTTATCATATTTTTATATAAATAACTATGGTATGGAACTTCTAAGTTGGTTGCCAATAGTTCTTACCTCCCTGGGTTTATGATTTTGTGCAAAATTTTCCCCTTGAGTGTCAGATGGACTTAATGATTGCTGCTGCTGCTTCTTCCTCTTTTTTTTTTTTTTTTTTTTTTTACAGTGTGTCAGTTTCTGGTGCACAGCACAATGTCCCAGTCAAGCATATACACATATATATTTATCTTCATATACTTTTTCATTAAAGTATATTGAATATAGTTCCCTGTGTTATACAGAATAAATTTGGTTTTTGTTTTAATCTAATTTTGTGTATGTGGGTAGCAATTAATGATTTGCTTCTAACCAGTTGCTTATGACAAAAGTGATGGAATGACATTTAAGAGATAAAGTTACAAGGATTCTTGTCTTCTGTCTTGCTTACCTTCTCTCATTCTCTCACTCACTTGCTCCCATAAAAACAGGTGGATGGCATATTGTAAGCTGCCCTATGAGGAGACCAAGGTGGAAAGAAACAGAGAAGCCTCAACAAACAGCCCACAGGAACCGAATCCAACTAAAAGCCACAAGAATGATCTTGGGAGGGGATCTGCCTTCAGCTATGCTCTGAAATGACTGTAGACCCCAGCACGTTTGCTGCCTTGGAGAGAAACTGAGCTAGAAGGCCCAGCTCCATTTGCCTGCATCCCTGATCTCAGGAACTGTCAGATCATAAAAATTTGGTTTTAAGCTGTTAACTTTTGGCCTAGCTTACTATGAAGCTATGGGTAACTAATAAAATTATATTTAATCTAGTTAAATATAATTAATTAAGAAGTTTTAGATATCCCGATAATTTTTTTTATCTTTTCAAAGGCAACTTCCAGGGCTCTTAGTCATCTGGTGTTCAGCCGTCATGAGAATTTTTTATTTGTCATTGGTGGGAAGACTTGATTTCCTTTTTATAATTTATCCAAAATCTCTAATTTATGCTTCACAAGATGTACATCCATTAATAGGAGAAAACGTACAGGAAAAAAGGTGTTTGTGCAAAACAGTAAAAAGCCTGGAATGCATTGTAGCAAAACATCAAGAGACAATTATTTTTAGTATATTGAGTATGTTGCTTCAATTTAACAAGAAAATCTAAGTTTTAAATTAAAAGGAATCTCTTTGATGTATTTCAAGAAGAACTATACAAATATAAAATCCTAAAGCACCATGGAGAGAGCACAGAACTAGTCTATGTCCATCTTGCTCTCACATGATCAAAAAAAGTAACTTCTCAGTTATAAAAAGTTGCAAAAACACATGACTAAACAGAATTAAAGACATAGACATAGTTGTGCTGGTTTGACTCAGCAGGCCTGGGTTGCATATTTCAAAGAGAGGTCTGTCTCAGGACTGGCCCTTAGCAGTCCCCTGGAAGATAACCTATAATCCATTAGAATATTCTTCCTGATAATGACGTTTTTTGTATGCTTGGGGCCTTGGGCTGTGCTGTACCAGACTGACCAGGTAAGTTTATCCTAACAGTGTGATTTATGATGAATACCTGTTTTAACTCTGGGGACAGCTAGAGTGTGAGTATTAAGGTTTGTCATGTAAGTTGTGAATGACTACATGACTGACATCCAGGAAGAACTCTGGAGTTCAAGGCTTATGTGAGCAACCCTGGTTGGCAATACTTTTCATGCATTGTCACACGTTGTTGCTGAAAGAATTGTGTTTCTTTGTGTGATTCCACTGAGGGAGGGACACCTTAAAAACCTGTGTCTTGTTTCTTCTACACTTAATCTCATGTACCTTTTACCTTTTCTGATGTTAATCTGCATCCTTTGACTGTAATAAGCTATAAATATAAGAGAATTTGTTTTTAATTGAAGTATAGTTGATTTACAATGTTGTGTTACTTTTAGGTGTACAGCAAAGTGACTCAGTTATACATATATCATGTACATATTATTTTCAGATTGTTTTCCATTTCAGTTATTATAAGATATTGAGTATATTTCCCTGTGCTATACAGTAGGACCTTACTGTTTACTTATTTTATATATAGTAGTGTGTATATATTAATCCCAAACTCCTAATTTAGCTCCCTCCTCCTTGATTTCCCCTTTGGTAAACATAAATTTGTATCTTTTTTTTTGTAGATTCCTCATATAAGTGATATCATATTTGTCTTTCTCTATCTGACTTACTTCACTTAATATGATAATCTCTAGGTCCATCCATGTTGCTGTAAGTGGCATTATTTCATTCTTTTTTATGGCTGAGTAGTATTCCATTGTATACATATACCACATCCTCTTTATCCATTTATCCATAACAGCTTTTCTGAATTCTATGAGTCCTAGTGAATCATCAAGCCTGAGAATGGTATTATGGACCCCTGGTAGAGACAAAATAATAAGAATTATTACATATGCATTGGGGGCTTCAGTTTCAGATGAAAGCGAAGTTCGTCTGAAACCAAGTTACCAAAGTAACTAATATTTATAGCATCAATAATACTCTTTATACTTTTTGTGGTTTCATATAAAGTAAGTACCAGAATACCTGTTATCATCAAATATGATCTCAATTTCGGTATCAATGTCAGAAATGATAGATGTTAGCTGATAGTGAGACCCCTAAATTAGGAGGCCCACCAAAGTGTGGGTCCCTGCCTGCTGGCTGGAAAGAATTCACAGCTGAGGCAGAGAGACAGAGCAAAACTGCTTTTATTTTCAAAAGAGGAAAAGAAAGAAAAGTGTTCAAGTAGGGACAAGAAAAGAAAAGCACTCAAGGGAGGAAGAGACGCTCAACTGGGGAGCCATTAGCCAAGATCCTGGTAGAGACAGCTCTGGCTTGGGTTGGGCCACGTGGCCTCTTCTGCCCTCATGTCTTCCTTCCAGGTGTGATGGAACAAATCCGCCCCTGTTCAAGATTTCAGTCCTTGTATGGGCTTTTCTGGTGTTGTCATGGCAATCATCAACTGCCATGGTGCTGGCGGGTGTGTCATTTAGCATGTCAATATATTACAGTGAGCATATAATGAGGCTCCAGGTCCTCCCTGGAAGTCAAGTCTGCCACCATCTTGGACTCTGTTGGTTCTAACCAGTTCTTGTTTTTATTCTGCAGCTGCCTCCTGGGACTTAGATAAGAGCAATTAGTTTCTATTTGAAGGAGAGGCAGGGGTGTGATCCTATGTGCAACAGCCGTGGTAACAAAAAAGAAAGTTGTTTTTAACCAGAATACTTGCAGTCTGGTGGACCCAGTATCCCACCCCTACTCCCCTCAAAAATCTCCAAAGATTCTGTTCAGCCATGAAAGTTTTAAAGGGAAATGAAGACATATTCTCCGTGAATGGTTGAGACAGGCGGTCACAGTCATTGCCATCCCCCAGTGCCTGCATGCTTGCCCTGGAGATGCTTTTCTATGACTCAGGGGGGCTGGAGGACTCCAGCTTTTCTGTAAATAAGAGGCAGGGGTTGGGGCAGGGCACAGGGTGCTGCTCCCTTTCAATGATGCAGGAGCTTGATATTAGATTCAGGAAATACCCTATTACTTGTTATGAAGCAGACAGTGAACATACTGAAAGCAGGAGTTATAGAGTAGATATCTTTATAACTGAGGAACCTAGTCTTTATAACTGCAGCCCCTGGTACACAGATCGTGCTCAGTAATTGTCTGCAAAATGAGAAGGGGTCATACCAGGAATTAGAATTCATGGAGAATCAATGTGGAAACATAGACCAACCCCATGAGAAGTGTAAATAAAGTGGTATCTTGGAAGACTAGCCACACAGAGGAAGATCACAGGATTATCTGGATTCCAGAAAAGTGTTAAAATCATTCATGATTTATTACCAATTGGAGAAATGTAGGCCAGATGAGAGAAAAACCAAGTTTGGTCAGAACTGGATGGTAGTACATTCAGATGGTTGAATTATGGCTCCCCAAGAATGATCACTTAGGACTCTGCCCTAGGCCTTGTCCTATGTAACACTTTTATTCTTCACTTGGATAAAGACAAAAATGCGTGCTCACAAAATGTTGAGATGACAAAAGACTGAGAGAAATAGTTAATATGGTGCATAACAACCAGTATTTGAAAAGTTCTTGACAGCGATTTGTGTGGAAAAGACTTCAGGATTTAGCTGACTTTCAGCTCAAAATTAATCAGCTGTAGCTGTCAGGAAAGTTAATAAATGTATGTTGTATGTAAATGCAGTGGCACAAATGTGTGAGTGTGTGTGTATTTCACTCATGGCTGTTGGAAATTACCTCTTAAATTTGGTAGAATTAATAAAATTTTTTTCTAATCGGGTTGTCCTAACTCAAAATTGTTGCTTTTTCTCTTACATGTCAATTCCTATACTTGTGATCAACCATGTGGTACATACTCATAACTCTTAAGATTCAGCAATTTCTAAGAGTCCTAGTGTGGCCAAGAAAGCTGTTGTCCTGAATGGCATTAATTCAGGAAAGCAAATTGTCAAGACGTATTAGGGCTCACTTCAGGAGATATGTACTAAGTTGTCTTAAGTGACCTACTTTAGCGAGGCTTGTGTGTTAGGCGTTGCTTTTAGATCACAAGGTTGGAGGGATGAATGGCCTGTCACAGGGCCGCTTGTAAAGGAGGGAGATTTTCTAAAATGTCTGATCACAAAAAAAAAAAAAAAAAAAAGCCTGCATGAAAAGGGGAACAACCCACATATTACCCTAAAGGATACAAAATTAATAAGCAAATAGGATTAAGAGGCATAAAAAAAGATAACATTTAAAAAAGTGTTGGAGCAGCAGTGGAATGTCTAGCGCGTGATACTGTTCTCTCTGACACCCACCACCTTCTGTGAGAATCTCTGTGTCTCATAGGCTGTTGTGGGTCCTCTCCCCGCCCCCTCCATAAGTGTGTCCACAGGAGCTATGCTTTCTCTAACAAAGGATGCCCTTCTGCAAATTAAGAGTATAATGCCCCTCCCAGCTTGACTCCCTTCGTGGTTGCAAGTTTGTGAGGATATAATTACTTTTGCTGATAAGAGCCTGAGAAATGAATCACAGGTGGATACCATGATAAGCTGCTGAATTAGGCTCTGAAGAAAACTGTCTATGAATACTTCAGCAAACACAGGGCATGATTACTTCTTACTAGTTCAAAGCTGTCAGAATATTGATTGTGGCTATGTTTGTCTTAAAGGGAATAAAGGAATAAGAAGTTTGCGTAATGTGATCATTATGCAGCCAGATCTTGGGAAAGGCAGGCAAGCACTGAATTGGAGTGATCAACACTTGCCCTGAAATGTGACAGCAAAATTGGGCCCTACATCCTGCTTGGAAGGAGGAGTCGACTTTATATAATTTTAATAATGATAATAATAATAATAATAATAATAATAATAATAATAATAATAATAATAGTTAGAAATTCTAATTAAATAATAAAGATAATCACAAAATAAAATAAATTATAATAAATATTATATTTTGTTATAAATAATAAAATATAATAAATTTTAAAAATTAAGTGTAAGAATTCTCAGTAGCATAGGGTGGCTATAATTGCTGTTTCCAGCTGTCTGTATGAGAGTTAAAGTTTTAGAACATCCCTCTATCTAAACCAAATTATTTGAGCATCTAATATATACTTGGGGTTTAAGATATTATCTGGAGTCGTTAACCTCTTAGAGCTGAGTTTGATGGGAGGCTAAAAGGAAGTGTCTGTCCAATAAAGAGATTCACTACCAATAAACTGTAACTCGCAACAGCAGCCCTGTGTTCTTTAGTGACCTGGCTCCTACAGACAGAGAAAAACGTGTGTTTGTGTCATAGCAAGAAAGAGAGACAGAAGAAGAGAGATAAAAGGAGAGAGAGAGATCAGCTTGTTAATTTCCTTTAAAAATTTAATTAGTTTGTAATAGTACCAATCACCGTTAAACAAGGTAATTCCAATAAGAATTCTCATTCCTTCAGTATAACTGATTTTCCTTTTAGAAGGTAGGGGAAGTGAGATTTGCAGAAGGAAGGAAATTGTATCAATAGCTTAGTTTAAAAAAATAATAATAGTGAGGTTTTACAGAATTAAATGCAGTCTCCAAGAATCCATTTGAACATTGTTTTAGGCCAGTTCTCTAGAAACAGACCCTGAACTGACAACTTGCAAGGGGGATTGTTAGTGAGTGCACTCAGGAACGGTGCTTGAGGAGCCGAGGAAAGAAGACTTGGTTGGAGGAAGAATTTGAACCACAATCCCACAATCCAGTTACCAGGGAGCCCACAGCTGATCGGGTACAGCATTCAGAGGCTGTAAAAGCCCTTTAGAGTTGTACTAATTTGAAGGAAAGGGGTCCAAGATTTTCCCCTTGACCCATAAAACAGCTGTTGGATCTGAGCTACCCCTGGGAAAATGGTATGACATTGGATGAGGGAGCTTCCTTCAACGAAGAGCAATTTCAGGAGAAGCACCCACCTGTGAGCTGTCCGTAGCTCGCAGCTCAGCGTATAACTGCGGGGCGTGTGGATGATAAAGGGGACCTCGCCCCGCATCACCGCATCCAGTACAAACATCCACTCACCAGATTATTGCTCAACACCCTCAGAATGTACCTGGTTAGACAAAATACTTATCAACTTTCAAGAGGCGTATCTCCTCCACTCAGCCTCTCAAAATTCAGCAGGGAACCCAAGTGTAGGGTTGGTAATCAAAAAGCATTTGGAGGTAGATTAGAAGATGAATGGCAAGTGGAAAGTGCTTGAGATTCTAAAAAGAAGGATATTGGTCACAGAAAACAGAATTGTGGAGCCAATGTCCATAAAGTTAGCGTGCCAGGAGGGGCCCGAAGGGAAAAACCTGCTTGCGTTTTTTTCACCCCTAAATTGACTTTCAGAGATACAGCTGATAAATTACAGAAGCTAGAATGAAAATTGACTCAGCCCATGGGGTCTGCCTCTGTTCCATCTGAATAATACTGGAGAGCCAGGGGCAGGCAGAATGAGAATTCATAATTTCTCAGCTTACATGAAAGCTATGAAAGTCACCAGAATGATAAACCTACGAGGGGAGAGAATCATGTTTTAATTTAAAAAAACAAAAACAAAAAAACCCTCCTTGGTGCAACTCAAAAGAAAAAGAAAAACTTCTTAGAGGCCAAGGAATACAGGAACAAACAAGGCCCGTGCGGAAAGTAGCATTGTCAAGAAAAACAGTGGATACTTTTAAAGAACCAGATACTGCTTAAAATGTTTCCTAGAGAAAGATTTAGCTCACCAACCTCTAAGGAAAGGCTGCAGATCTAGATGAGAGATTGATGTATTTAATTTGCAAATGCACATGAATGATTGTGTAATATACTTATTAGGATGTATTTCAATTGAGAAATTATTGCAGACTGCTCTGTTTTGTAAGATGACATAATTAGATGCATCCAAATTTGTACTTAAACAACAACAGGATTTAAGTCTTCTTGCAAATGGAGCTGTGTTGGGGTAACTGCATCTTATAAACTTACAAGAGCAGAAAAAATCCCAATGGATACTTGACAGAGGTAAAGGGATTTAATGCGGATTCCATACGGTAAAGTAATTATATTTATTGCCTCTAGTCTGGATGCTTGGGTTCAGATACCACCTTTATCACTTACTAGGTGAGTTCAAGCAAGTTACTTAAATTCTGAATTCAGTTTCCAAATCTGTAAAATGGGGATATTTTTTGTAATTATCTCACAGAACTGTTATGAATTTTCAACACACTAATGCATGCTTGGAGCTTATTATAGTGGCTAGCACATTATAATTATTCCATAAATGACAACGACCATTGTTATTACTATTAATTTTTGTGGTGAGCAGAAATGTTAACAAATGTCCTTGGAAATGTCTTAGAACATTAGAAAATGTGGATTTGGAGGGAGTGTGAGAGTTTAGTGAGCAGAATCAACAAAGTTTAGTAAAACAGAGTTACCTGAGGCATGAGAAAGTTAAAAAATGTGGCTTATTTCTTCCAAAGAAATTAGTTTCTACATTAATTTGAGAAAGCCCATCCGTATATAAACACACTTTCCATAGTTTGATGGGTTAATGGAGGGGTGGACATATGGTTCTTCACATTTGACTATGATAATAGTAAAGATGCATTCATTGCCTACGATGATCCTGGTGTTGTTCTAAGCACTTTTAAGTGTTTAGATCCAAATAATCTCTTCCTTGAAAAAAAAAATCTCTTCTCTTAAAAATCTTTAATTTTTAAAATTAGGCACATTTAAGTCCTACGTCAAGTAGAAGAAAAATATGATAAGAGAGTCTTTAGTAACTTGCGTACTATTAAATTTTGAACTCAAAATATAATCCCAGGCACACTGGTTCTAGAGATTGTGACCTTAAATGTATACTGCACTACAGTTCAGCTGTTTGAATGTGTGTGCTGGACTCAATAGGAAACATTGGTGAGTATGTCTGTTATTCATTAAGTCAGTTCAAGAGAATAAAATTCTCTGATTTCCAGCAGTTTCCCACTTTTACAACAGCCTGTCCCTGATGTACTATTGATCCCCTTATGCTATTTAAAGCTCTACATCTTGGTAAAGTTAATAAATGGTGAACACTAACCAAGTTTTGGGATTTTTCGGCACTCACTCTGAGTCCTGAACGGCTTACTTGGCCAATGGGAAGAATGGGAGTTGTAACTACATGCACAGTACAGACCAGTGGTCAATGGCTTGCCACCTGAGTGTCATAATCAACCGGTGGGAAGTAAGTGTGCCACAACCAAAGCAGCCCAAAGGACCAACCATCAAAAATACTAAACTGGGGAGACCAGCCAAAATGATGGGGCCAAAAGGTCCTGAGCTCACATCCTCTCATGAGCACACACAACTATCTACAAAACAACCATTGTTAAAAAAAAAGACTGGAACCTACCAGAAAAGGTATTCTACAACTAAAGACATAAAAAAGGAACCAAAATGAGATGGGTAGGAGGGACAGACAGGTGATATACTCAAGGCCCGTATCTCCAAGTGGGTGTACCCGCAAACTGGAGAATAATTACATTGCAGAGTTTCTCCTACAGGAGTGAGAGTTTTGAGCCCCACAAGAGGGTCCCCAGCCCGGGGCTCCTGAACCAGGAAGACAAACCTCCAGAGAATTTGGCTTGAAAGGCCAGCAGGACTTGATTTCAGGAGCCCCACAGAACTGGGGAAAATAGAGACCTCACTCTTAAAAGGCAAATATAAAATCTCACATACATTGGGACCCAGCGCCAAATAAGTAGTTGAACAAAAGTCTGGCCAGATCCACCGGCTAGTCTTGGGGAGTCACCCAGAGAGACATGGGGTGATTGCAGCTCATCCTGGGGACATAGACGTTGGTGGAAGCCATATTTGGGAATATTCTACACAGTGAACACTGCTTCTGTTGGCTGCAATCTTAGGATCCACACTTTAGTTCATTATTAGCATCAAGACCTGACCCCATGCAACAGTTTGTAGGTGCCAGTACTAGGATGCCTCAGGCTAAACAATTAACTGAGTGAAAACACAATCCCACCTACTAGCAGACAGGCTGCCTAAAGCTCCCTGAGCCCACGGCAGCCTCCAGACACACCCTTAGACATGGCCCTGCCCAGCAGAGGGACAAGACCCAGCTCCACACACCACTGGATAGGCACAAACTCTGCCTTCCAAGAAGCCTGCATTAGCCCCTAGACCAGGCTCACCCATCAAGGGGAAGAAACCAGACACAAGAAAACCACATCTCATGGCCTATGGAAGTAGTCCACCCACAGCAGGCCAGACACTTCCCAGGGACCAGCCGGGCCTTAGCCCTGTCCTTTAGCAGGCCAGCTCAAGCTTTGTGATCCCGGGCCTCATACCCAAGTGTGTCCGAAACCACCCCCATCGATGATCTGAAGTGAGCTCTGGGATCCCCGAGCCCTGCAGTCAGATTTCAGGAACCAGCACTGCCTGCTACTCCCAGGACCTGGCTTCACCCTCCAGTGGGTGGGCAACAGCCCCAGAGTGTTCAGGACCCTGATTCTACCCATGAGTGAGCCAGCACTAGACCCAGGGCATGTGGAGTTCTGCAGCCAGGCTCCTGGTGACCAGATCCCACTAAACAGCAGCCAGCAGCATTTGCACAAGGCGCAGCCTGGCAATCAGTTGAATTAGAGGCCAGCCAAGCTTATCAGACTGACTAATTAGTCAGCCTGCAACAGCAGAAGGATTCTTAAGAGGAACCCCTAGAGCAAATATCTTGGGTGATAAGAGGGGAGTGCACTGCTTGGACTCATAGGAGATCTGCAGAAAGCCACTTCTCCAAGGTTGAGAAATATAACTAACCCGCCACATCCCCAAAAATCACAAATAACAACTTATATTACATGTGGCAGCAGAGGAACATATTCCAAGCAAAGGAAAAAGATAAGACCCTAGAAGAAGAACTAAGTGAAACAGAGATAGGAAATCTACCTGAGAAAGAGTTCAGAGCAATGAATGCAAAGGTAATCAAAAGAGTCAAGGGAAGAATGGATGCACAGTGTAAGACGTTAGATGCTTTTAACAAAGGGTTGAAAATACGAAAACAACCAAACAAAGATGAAGAATAAAATAACTGAAATGAAGTATACACAAGGAGGAATCGACAGGAGACTGAAAGATACAGAGGAAAGGATCAGTGAGTTGGAAGACAGAGTAGTGGAATCACTTTGTTCTGAACAGAAAAAAGAAAAGAACAAAAAAAGAAGACAGTTGAAAGTTCTCTGGTACAGCATCAGGTTCACCAATATTCACATTACAGGGTTCCCAAAAGGAGAAGAGAGACAGACGGGGTATGAGAAAATATTTGAAGACATAACATTGAAAAATTCTCTAGCCTGGGAAAGAAAAGTGTCACCCAAGTTCAGGAAGGCCCATGCAGAATTAACCCTAAGAGAAACACACCGGATACATTGTGATTAAAATGACAAAGACATCAAAGATAAAGAGAATATTAAAAGCAGCAAGAGAAAAGCACCTAATAAAAGACAACAGAACTCCCATAAGGCTATCAGATGATTTTTTTTTAAAGCAGAAACTCTATAGGAGAAGGGAAAGGCATGACATTTCATCTGTAGAGACACACACAGACTGAAAGTGAGGGAATGAGAAAAGATATTTCATGAAAATGGAAATCCAAAGGAAGCCAGAGTAATAAACTTGTGTCAGACAAAATAGACTGTAAAGTAAATATTACAAGAGACAACGAAGGACACTACATAATGATCAAGGCATCAGTACAAGAAGGTATAACAACCGTAAATATATGCATCCAAGATAGGAGTGTCTCAATTTATACAGCAAACGTTAACAGACATGAAAGAAGATCTCAACAGTAACACAATACAATTAGGGGACTTTAACATTCCACATATGTGGGAGCGCATGATTGGATTAACAAATTGTAACAGACGCCAGCCGCCTGTCACCTTTAAGAAGAACAAATGTGCTTAGTAACTGCTTTGCAAGCAGGCGCCTGTGCATCCGCACTCCTGTCTCCTTGCCGTAAAAAGCAGAGACAACGCCTTGCTTGCGTAGTTGAGGTTTTAGATAGCACTCTGCTCATTGCAAAGCAATGACCCAGGCCCTCAGCTGTAAACGCTGGGCGTGCCTGCTGTTAGATAGTCTATTATCCCCAAAACAAGGACCTGGCTGGGCTGGTGGTCTGCTCTGTAATTAACATATATAAAGAAAGTACCTTGTTCCCCTCTGCCCATGTCTTCCCTAAAGATAAACCAAGACTTTATGCTCATTGTGATTTCTACAATCTTGATCCCATCCTGTCTTTCCCTAAATTCCTGCATTCTGTCACACAACTGTTAATGATTTTTCCTTTGATTGTACACAATAAATGTGGGAGCATTTGAGAGGCTCGTGGAGTTGGCTTCTGACTCCCTCTTGCTTTCTTACTTTTCCACAGAGTTTCAAGTAATTCATTCCGTCTTGGTGAGACTTCTGCTGGCCAGAACCCACACACTTACATCAATGGACAGATCATCCAGACAGAAAATCAGTAAGGAAACCAAGACTTAAATGACACACCAGGCCAAATGGACTTAATTTATATCTATAGATCATTCCACTCAAAAGCAGCAGAATGCACATTTTTTTCAAGTGCACGTGAAACCTTCTCCAGGATAGATCACATGCTAAGGCACAAAACAAGCCTCTGTAATTTTAAGAAAACTGAAATCATATCAGGCATCTTTTCTGACCACAACACTATGAGACTAGATATCAACTACAAGGAAGAAACTGCAAAAAACAGAAACACATGGAGGCTAAATAATATGCTACTAATCAACCAACCAATGGATCACTGAAGAAATCAGAGAGAAAATAAAAAGTACCTAGAGACAAATGAAAATGAAAACATAATGATACAAAGTCTATGGGATGCAACAAAAGCAGTTCTAAGAGGGAAGTTTATAGCAATACATGCTTACCCAGGGAACCAGGAAAATCTCAAGTAAACAGCTTAACCTTATATCTAAAGGAACTAGAGAAAGAAGAACAAATTCCAAAGTTAGTGAAGGAAAGAAATCATAAAGATCAGAACACAAATAAATGAAATAAAGACTAAAAAACAATAGAAAAGATCAATGAAACTAAAAGCTGTTTATTTGAAAAGGTAAACAAAATTTATAAAACTTTAGCCAGACTCATCAAATAAAAAAAAAAAGAGTGCAAGAAAGAGAGCCCAAATCAATAATATCAGAAATGAAAAAGAAGTCACACCACAGATAAATAAAGGATTATGACTACTACAAATAAGAGTGTGCCAGTAAAATGGAGAACTTATAAAAAATTTACAAATTCTTAGAAAGGTACAATATTTCAAGACTTAACAAGGAACAAATAGAAAATATAAACAGTTCAACTACCAGTAATGAAATTGATTCAGAAAAATTTGAATTAAAAAACTCCAAACAAACAAAAGTCCAGGACCAGATGGCTTCACAGGTGAATTCTACCAAAAATTTAGGGAAGAGTTAACACCCATCTTTCTGAAATTATTCCCAAACATGGCAGAGGAAGGGACACTTCTGACCCCATTCTGTGAGGCCACTATCACAATGATACCAAAATCAGACAAAGATATCACAAAAAAGAGAAAATTATAGGCCAATATCACTGATGAGCATAGATGGAAAAATCTTCAACAAAATACTAGTATATAGACTCCAACAATGAATTAAAAGGATCATACACCATGATCAATTTGGATTTATCCCAGGGCGGCAAGGATATTACAATATCTGCAAATTAATCAATGTGATACACCACATTAACAAATTGAAGAATAAAAACCCTATGATAATCTCAGTGGGTGCAGGAAAAATCTTGACAAAATTCAACTTCCAATTATGTTAAAAAAAAAAAACTCTCCAGAAAGTGGGCAAAAAGGGAATATACTTTAACATAATAAGAGCAATATAGCTCCTAAAACAAAGGAAATAAAAGCCAAAATAGGAAAATTGGACCGAATTAAACTTAAAAGTTTTGCACAGCAAAGGAAACCATCGACAAAACAAGAAGACAACCTACTGAATGGAAGATATTTCCAAATGATATGACTGATAGGCAGTTAATATCCAACATATATAAACAGCTCATGCAACTCAACACCAAAAAAGTAAACAACTTGGTTAAAAAATGGGCAGAATAACCTAATAGACATTTTTCCAAAGAGGAAATACAGATGACCAACAGGCACATGGAAAGATGCTCAACGTTGCTAATCATCAGGGAAAAGCAAATCAAAACCACAATGAGACACCACCTCAAACTTGTCAGAATGGCCATTATCAAAATGAATACAAATAACAAATGTTGGTGAGGATGTGGAGAAAAGGGAACCCTCCTACACTGCTGGTGGGAATGTAATTTGGTGAAGCAACTGTGGAAAACAGTATGGAGGGTTCTCAAAAACCTAAAAATAGAATGACTGCATGGCCCAGCAATTCCACTCCTGGGTTTATATCTGAAAAACACAAAAACACTAATCAAAAAGATATATGCATGCCAACGTTCCTAGCAGCGTTATTTACAATTGCCAAGATATGGAAGCAACCTAAGTGTCCATCAACAGGTGAATGGATAGTGAAGATGTAGTATATATTCACAATGGAATGGGACTCAGCCATAAAAAATGACAGAAGTTTGCCATTTACAGCAACATGGATGGACCTGGAGGGCGTTATGCTAAATGAAATATGTCAGGCAGAGAAAGACAAATACTCTATGACATCACTTATATGTAGAATCTAAAAAAATACTACAAACTAGTGAATATAAAAGAAAAAATCAGACTCATAGATGTAGATATTAAACTAATGGTTACCAGTAGGGGGGATGGGCAATATGGAGGTGGAGGGGCGGGAGGTGCAAACTACTTGGCTACATGGGTATATTGTACAACATGGGGAATATAACCACTGTTTGAATTAAAAAAACTGTAAATGGAGTATAACTTTAGAATTGTATAAAAATAAAAATCAAAATTAAAAGAGAGACTTAAAATATATATTTAAAAAAAAATGAATTGGCAGCCACAGGTGTGTAACAGTAGGATCCAATCACAAAGATTGACATGATTCTCCTACTGTCATAGTTAAATGCATTTAAGTTAATTGAAATTCTATTTTTAGATATCAGGGTTTTGTTTTTTTTTTCTCTTAAAAAGCAGCCATTTTTGGTAACATTTTGTATTAATTAGCTAATGCCTCAATAATAAAGTGCCACCAACTTGGAGGGAATGGGCTAAAAACAGAAATGCATTTTTTTCATAATTTTGAAGACTAGAAGTCAGAGATTAGGGTGCTGGCATGGTAGGCTTGTTCTGAGAAGTCCCTCCTTTACTTGGAGATAGTCAGCTTCTCCTTGTGTCTTCAGTTAGCCTTTTTGTACGTGTGTATTCAAATTTCCTCTTCTTATAAGGATCCCACTCAGAGTAGAGTCTACCCTCATGGCTTCATTTTAACTTACACTTCTCTCCAAACAGGGTCACATTCTGAGGTACTGTGCGTTAGACTTTCAACATACACATTTTAGCGGGGGGGAGGGGGTGTCACACAATTGAGCCCATAACACATTAGTAGTGGAATAAAAATGTCTTCCACCACAGGAGAACAGTTATATTGTCAACTAAACCTCCATGTTACCACAGTCCAGCAGAAGCTTCACATTAAAAGGGGTAATCTTAAACTTCGTTCAACATAGCCAGCTAATGAGTCAGCCGCACAAAAATCTAGCATTTTGCAACTTTGATGCGGGGATGGCAAAGAGGGAAGCTTCACAAAGTCTGACTTTATTCTCTATACCTGTTGGAATCAAAGAAGAATTTCTACCCTGTACACACACACACACACACACAAATATATCACCTTGCTGTCATTTTAATGAAAATGTAATAATAAGCCTTTTGTTTTTCACCTAACAGTGGCTAAGGCTGTATTTCTCATACTTTCCGGAAGGCATTGGTCAGAGCAATTATGCATTTAAAACATTTCAGTCTTACCAATCTAGAATGCAAATGGATAGATAATAAATTTCTAATATAACAGGGTCCTCAAAATATTACAAAATAATAGAATTTAAAAGTTAAACCCAAGTTAAAAGTAAAAATTGGTGATAAGACACTCAAAATGTAATTTAGTTTAGCAGTTCCTCGTTAAAATTTGGAATTCAAGGAAGAATCATTCTTTATGTGTCTGAAATGCTAATCTCTGCTATTCTAGCCCTGTACATCTTGATTTCTGCCCCTAAGTGTTACTGAGAAGGAAAAAATCCAGATGAAATATTTTTCATGTTTGTCCCCATAACACTAAAGAGAATATTATTATTTAAGTAAGGATATAAGGAATCAGCCTGGGCCTAAGTTAGAACTCCAATGATGATAGTGTAATTCTTTGATAGGCTTGAAAAGGGACTTTTTAAATTTCTGGTTTTAGTCAAAATGTTCATGTTGTTACAGAAGTAGAGAGAACAGTGTAATGGTCCTCCGTGTACTCATCACAGCCCCAAAAGTTATTCCATCATGACAACTTTTTTCCCTAACTCCACTCACACTCCTTGTCCCCTGATTATTTAGAAGAGAATCTTAGGCATTAAAAACTTTAGAGATAAATATTTCAGTAGGCACTTCTAAAATATAATGGATTTTCATAAACATAACCACAATAGTATTAACATGCTCCCATAAATTAAAAATATTTGTTTTCATGAACTAATACAATTTAGTTTTTAGAAAAAAAATTAGGTTCACAGGAAGATTGAAAACAATGAATAGAGATATCCCACATACTCCCTGCCCCACTCATGCACAACATCCTCCGCCAGAGTGGTACAATTTGGTACAATCGATGAACCCACATTGACACATCATTGTCACTCAAAGACTATAGTTTACATCATGGTTCACTCTGTAAAATGTATTACATTTTATGGCTTTGGACATATCAAATGTATCATGACATGCATCTACCATTACAGTATCATATGGAATAATTTCACTGCCCTGGAAATGCTCTGTGCTTCACCTGTTCATCCCTCCCACCTCTCAACCCCTGACCTTTTTACTGTCTCCATGGTTTTACTTTTCCCAGAGTGAAATAGAGTTGGAGTCATACAGTATGTAGCCTTTTCAGACTGGCCGTTTTCACTGAGTGGTATGCATTTGTTTCCTCTGTGTTATTTCATGGCTTGATAGCTCAGTGTCTTTTAGTGCTGGGAAAAAAATAATGCATCAATATTGATAACATTATTAATTATTAAAATGCAGTGTTATATATAATAATAATTTCTTTTTAAAAAGAAAATATCTGGTTAGTTCACATTTCCCAAATGATCACAATTATATGTATAATATTTGAAAATTCAAGTAAAATCCAAATATTGCAATTGGTTGAAATGCCACTTTAGTGTTTTGTTTTTTTTTTAAATTACTAGTTACACATGTCTCATGAGCTTTCTTTTTACTGTCTTTTTATTGTTGTTGAGGAGAGTAAGTCATCTGTTGCAGAAAGTTTTCTCACACAGACAGAGTTTGCTAATTGCCATTAATGCCAGAAAAACAATTGCCTAAACTCCTTGTCACGATTAATCGCTTTCCCAGAATAACAGCTAAAAAAAAAAAAAAAAAGAATGCAGAAGAAATGTCCAGGATGTTAAAGGATTGTCTGGAACACTAAAGGGAATAGCCTACTACTGAGACCAAAAACATGAATTAGAATAATGATTCTGAGAATTAATAGTTTGACATTGGACAAGCTTTTGATAATTTGGTCTCAATTTCCAACTATGTAATCATACTTAAATATATCACAGCTAAATTACCGAATAAAATTTTGTTGTTGTTAGGTATGAAAGCAGCTACTAGAGGGTGATAAACAATAAGAATGACACCTGCTATCAGAGCAAATATATAAAACAAGCTATCTTCAAGGAAGAATGCAGAGAAAATATTTAGTGACGTTAAAACTTGTGTGGAACGTTAAAAGGAATAGCTTGTGACTGACAAACAGTTTAGAGCTTTGGTTTGGGCAATAGACCCAAGGGCAAATCTCAAATTTGCTATCTTTTTTCTGAATAGCTTTTGGAAGTTACATAGACCGACCTTTCAGTTCCCCCCCCTTTTTTAATGTATATAATAATGTTTACCTCATAGAGATGTTATAGAGATTGAAATAAATAAATCAGTAAAAAATAATAAAAATAATTTGCTTAATAAAATTCATAGCTATCAAAACTGTAAAATATGATCAGAGGAAAAAGGAGATGTTATGGATATATAAATAAAATATTCACGTATTTAGCTCAGTTTCCTTCGTGTCTATCTGTGTAGGTATATATGCCAGGTTGGAGTGACTGCAGTCACAGTGAATCCCATCATTTGAAATAATCCATTTAAATAATCTCTGAAAAGTTTTCTTCACAAGTATTTTATAGTTAACTAATTGGTCTACAAAGGTTTTGTTTGTTTTGTTTCACTTTTATGAGGACTAGGGAAGACAAAGTCTGAAAGGAGTGCAGAGGAGCTCCCACTCTGTTGGCACTGGCTTATTTCCTTGGCTGTATTATCTATGTCCAAAATAGTTCATAAATTTTTTAAAAGTATAATTCAAGTATAATTAGCTAGCACTCAGAGATTACAAGTCTTTAAAAATTATGGAATAATTTCATTGTAAGTTTCAGCTACTGATATATGGGGTGTGCAGAATATGTTAATTATAGATGATATTATGACTATTGATTACACACATTTTCACTTCCTGTTTCCCTGCTCTTTATCTATGTAATATCCTCTCTTTACCATACATCTGAACACTTCTTTTCCTGTAAGGATATTAAGTCTCCTTTTCTGTTATTAATGTTATATTGGTTGAAGTCACTTGGGGAGTGAGGTCAATAATACACAGACTAGACACTGTGGATCCTGTACCGCGATATTTGGCTAAAGCTAGCCCATGAAGAGTTTTAGATCATTGGAAGCTGGAAAATTTTTTCCATCAACTTCCAAATGTATTGTCCATAGTCAAGCCTGTATTGAAAAAAAAAGATTGTCTACAGACTGTTGCAATTAATATTTTGCAGTGTCCAATCTAATATTTAAGTGAATAATAATAGATGTTTTATATGTATGTGTGTCTTACCTCATTCAATTTTTTTCTTAATTATTAAGGCAAGCTCCAGTATAAATTACTGAAGGTATATTAAATTCAGCAGATAGGCAGAAATGCTCTGAGTTTTGCACTAGCCTTTACATTCATTATATTTTTTAGGGATCATAGTTTATGTTTACTCTGACCTGAGCTAGCTTTTCATTTAGGTATGTGTTTATTCATTTGAAGGAAGTGTTGTATTGAATGTTTTAAGAAATTTTTATGATAAATTAAAACAATTATTATTATTTCAGATAATCTGATATTTTCTGAAAACATTTATTCATTCTTTTTTTGCCAGTTAGAATGCACTTTAGGCTCTCTGGAACAGAATTTCATTTTTGTTTTGGGTCCCAGTTGTGCAGCCTGTGTGTATTGAATGATGTCAAATTTAAGTCATTCCATGAACGGAGGACTAAGCCAATCTGAAGATTCCATCCACATGACCACAGTGATTGGGTCAAATATGAGCATGTGATCTAGGTCAAGCCAATCAGGCTCAACAAGCTGGTTGCAGAGTTTTGAGAATGCATTTCTAGAACAGCTACAATCCTCATGTGACAAAGAGAAGGGAACCTCTATGATAATAAATGAACAAACATTTTTTTTTAAAGATAAGAAACAGGGAGATAAACTAAATTATTTTAGCATTGTTTGAATCAATGATCAATCATGCCTGAAGCTACCATATTCCTTTTGTCTTGAAATCAAGTTTGGCTTCAATTTTCTGTTTGATGCAGCCTCCAACCCACCATCTACATTCTTGCCACCTATTTATAACCATGCAGCAAAGCTTTAAGAATTTAGCCTAATTAATCCCTTACTACCCATCCAGTCTGGGCCACTCTGCTCCTCACCCACCATATATATTCCATAAAAATATTTAATATGATGCAATTATTAATTTGTTCAGTTAACTAGCTATTCTAATACTCTGCTCAACAAAAGTCACCAAATTTAGAAGTGTCGCATTCCCAGTATTAGGCGTACACTGAAGTCTCTTTCATGCTCTGGACAGTTTCCTTTTCTGTTACCCGGGAGCATCAAGGTCGAAATCTTATTCTCAGCTTTCTGGCAGAAGAGCACAATTCTGTGATGACTGCGCTGTCTCTGCCTCTGACCTCTAAAACTGTGCATATTTGATGAATGGCATCCCAGGCGACAAGGCTTGACATGTGGGCTTGTTTGAAATCAGATGAGAAGAAACAGTTAAAAAGCACTTTAGGGACACATGTGGTTTTCACTTGGATTTATTGCAGAAAAATGTATTTATTTTCTGATAAATAATTCACTTCTTGAATTGGTTTTTAGGCAGAGTGATCCAGTTTTGTTTCGAGAGGTATAAGCAAGAGTGATTGAGAGCTTAATACAGACATAATCTCTAGCTTGCACTGATCAGTCCTCCATGGATTTTTGCCATGGATTAATGTACAGCTGCGAAATTCACACAGTAATCCTCTGCTATGCAATTTGGTGACAGGCTGTATATTAGTCATTGTCCCTACAGACAGTAAGGACATCACATGTATCCTGTCTTGGTTTACACCTTCCTATGAATGGATAAGCAAAGGGAAGACAATAACCCAAAGTCACAAGGAAGCCAACACAGAGATAAAATCTGACAGTGAAATACCTTAGTACGCAAATTGGATTAAATATACTGAGTGCAGGGTGGCTTAAAGGCAGTGATGGGATGTGAGTTGTACCTCAAATACCGACTGAGATTAGATGAGAAGTTATGTGTTCCCATTAGGAGCAGAAGTGGCATGAACAGTATAAACAAGGTATGGTTGTGAGTAATAAAAAAAAGCCCTACTAGAAAAAGGGGTCATGCTTGGAAGAAATGTGACATGAAGATAGAAATGAAACCAGAGTGCAACCATGTGAGAAATGTGTTAATGACAGTGAAACAGTCTTAAAATCTATCTTGTAAATTGTAATAAAGGTTTTTAATTGGTTTTAGGCCTTCGCATTTAGGCCTAGCTAATGAGAAAAACAAAATTCAGGTGGACGTGCCTTATTTTTGCTTCTGGAAATACGATTAGTGAACATTGGGGAAACTCTCCATCAGAATAGCTGATTCTAAACTGAGAAGATGGAGAAGAAAACGGGCAGTGTTTCCATCTCTTTGACGGGGTGGTAATGAAAGAATTAAATTCAATTACGGTTTTGAAATCATCTGCTGAAACTGGAAGAAAGTACTGTTTGTATCTTGCCCCCTTAACTGGTTGTAGGATGGATGGCAAAACTATGCCAACATGGCTTTGGGGGGAAGATCTGGAACTGATGCAGGAAAATGGATATGGGGCGTGAGAAGGGCTGTGTCCCAGGCTTCAGCTGGCCCCTGGGATGTGTCCTGCCAAGTGTGGGTCCTTGGCTTTGCACAGGAAAGAATTCAAGAGCGAACTGCAGTGGAGTGAAGGTAGATTTATTCAGAGAGATACATGAAAGGCAAGAGAAGAGGGAGAGAAAGGGGGCGACAGCTGCGAGACACCTTGTTGCCAGTTATTCACCAAGTTAATATATTATAATGGGCATATAATGAAGCTTAAGTTCTACTAGGAGTCAAATCTCCCACCATCCTGAGCCTCAAGGCCTACTGGGGGTTGAATCTTCCACCATTTTGATGTTAGTTGCTGTATCATTCCTTGAATGGCTGTGCCCTGCCCACTTCCTGTCTCAGAACTAGTCAGGTAATATTACCCAGCACTGTTTGAATGCCGTATGGTTGTGGCAAATCTCAGCTTCAAATGCTAAAGCACAGCATAGAGATGCTTTGGAATCAGCAACAGTAAACAAATGAATATGCGTTCAGTAGATAAAAGGAGGGGTGATGAGCAAAGTCCTCTTTAAGACATACAACAGGAGGGAAGGGTCCCCAAACACCAGGCTTAGCATAGAGCTATCACACAGACCAGAGACCACTGTAGGTTTGGAAATGAAGAGATATTGGTCAAGCAAAGGGCAACAGTATTTGGAGGAGGGAGGTAAAAAGTGTTGTACACTCAAGTACGTGAAAGAAGGTAGAAAGTTGGCAGAGAAAATGGTATGAATTGTGAAATATGAAAAGAAAGGCATGAATTGTGTCTTCTAGTGAAGCTGGAAGACATGGATTTAGAAATGAGTAGCCAAGTGCCAAGGCTTGATGGTTTTACGGCCATAATAATTTTCCTATGTGACAGAAAAATACTTGAAGTGCTCATCACGAGAATGAATTCTTTCTAAATATTTGTATCTCTACAAAGAGGATATTGTTGAAAATTATTGGGGGGAGTGTATAGCTCTGTGGTAGACCACATGCTTAGCATCCACAAGGTCCTGGGTTCAATACCCGGTACCTCCACCAAAAAAAAAATTTTTTTTTAATTATTTTATTAGGTAATTTGCCCTACCTAATAAAATTTCTATTATCCTTGCTGTGTTATATTCAAAACTTAAGCCAATGTATACAGTTTATAAGAATGGAAAAATTTGATCCTGGCAGCGTGCTTTAGTAACTTTTTAAAAAATTAAATACACATATTAATTGTCTGTTACATGAAAAATTCTGTGTTAGTTACTGGAGATACACAGATGAAAAGTAAATCAGATAAAGTGCAAAATCTGGAAGGTAAAGATCAATTCATAAACAAGTCATCTAAAGAGGCAACTGAGTTAGTGAGAGGTGGAATGAGAAGGAAGTGTAAACGAAAAATACCTCAAACCATCTCAGTAAGCAAAGAACGCTGAAGCCATCAAGTCATCAGTGGCTGCCACCACCAGACCTAAGTGGGGACAGGCCTGCAGCCCGGCCTCTGCAGCCACTCACAGTGGTGCACCCTGAGGGGACTCAGAATAAGGAAGGACAGGATACTGGCCCTGGATAGCTAGGTGCTCATCAGAGGAATGAATTCAATGAGCCCAAATGTTTGCTTCCTCCCATACACACAAAAGCACTAAATTTTTTAACTTGAGATGCCTGGTTTTCTTAGATAATAAGCAATCTTTTATTGTTCCAACTACCTGGCCTTTGCTGTAAAGCTCCTATATATCCTAGCTGCTCCTCTACCTCTTTGGAGCAGCCCCTCAGAGCCATCTGAGAGGCTGTCATCCCGGCTCAAGTCCTCCCACCAGATAAAACATAACTCTCAACTTTTAGGCTGCGCATTTATTTCAGACGACAGAAGTAACCACAATGCTTAGAGTTCTCTGGTGCTCAATTTTAAATACTGGTTTATGAGGAGAGATCAATTTCAACTGGATAGAATATTTGATGAAAAGTCCTATATAAACATTGAGAGTACGCTTACAAGCTGAAGTGAATTTAAAAGTACAGGGGGAAATCACAGAGCAAGACATAGTGAGAAAAAAAAAATGGACACTGAGATGAGTCAGATATGAGTTGAAATAATTAGTAACATGCCAGGCATTCTGAGGTACAACAGTGAATAAAACATGGTCCTTGTCCTTGTGGATCTTACATTCTAGTGGGGAAAATGATACGATAAAAAACAATTACAATATCAGGCAGTGATCAGATTTAAGAAAAGAAATTGGCTTAGGGGATAGGGAATATTGGGCTGTAGGTCAGGAAACAGTCCTCTCTGACATTTGAAAAAAGACCTTCAAGAGTTAAGGGAGCCCTGCAGGAATCTGATAGTGTTGCCGGTGGATTGAACAGGTGTTCCAGGTTCTTGTCCCGTCCCAGAAAGAATTCAGAGACAAGACGTAGAGGTTAAGAAAAGCAGAGTGAGGATTTATTAGAGGATGGGTGGTCCACTCTCAGGGGAGAGCGGGCAGGCTCAGGTGAGCGGCTGCCCTGAGCTTCTTTGGCAGGTTGGTTACACAGGGTGTAGAAATGAATGGTTGGAATATTCACTGGGGAGGGAAGGGTCTGGGGTCGTATTCTCTGCTTATCATCCCAACTCCACCTTCCCAAAGGGAGGAGGGATTTTTGTCCTTATTTAGTCCGGATCAAAGTGTCATGGCGTCGGTGCATGATGGGTACTTCTGGCCTGCAAGGCTAATTTTATTGAAATGAGGGCTTAATGAGCCAAAGGTTACATTTGGACACTGAAAATTCCTGGCTTTTCTGACCTTTCTTTGTTGGTCTCCAGGCCAAAAGGTGTGGCCCTTTATCAGTCCAAATGTTCCTTCTTTTCTTTCTCTGCCCAGGGGCCCCTGGTGCTTACATGATGTGTGGTTTTCTGCATTTGGCCTGTGCCCCGCCTTTCTGCCCAATTCCTGCCACTTGGTCTGTGTCCCCCTTTCTGTGCTCGTATCTAGCTATCTGCCTGCTCTGACAGTAGCAGTGATCATATTTTCAAGGTTCTGCAAAAAGGCCAGGACTCAATATTAGGTGCCCAATAAAGGTGAAGTAACCCTAAAAAGCCGTAGTAGTATATTTACAGTTTAAACCAGTTTAAAGAAAACCTGTTTCCATCCTAGAGCAAAAAACTCAAAAGAATAAAACACAAGACATTAAAGCCAACAATTGTGGAGAGGACTGAGTCCAACCACATCAATTTGCAGATGAGACAACTACATGCAGAGAAGCAAAATTATTGGCAGAATGGAACTGGGACTAGGAATTATGTCCTTTCAACCATAGGCAGTTTATTCTTTCCCCATCGTCCCTGCTGACACGTAAGAAAAAAAAAAAGGTCCCATAACATTTAGCTTAGCACTAAATTCAATAAGCTGCATGATTCACACACCTTGTTCAAAATGACATGACAATTCAGAATCCTCTTGTCATTTTCTCCATGAAATACCACATCTATTTTTTTGAAGACAAAAAAGCCAGCTTTTACATAGCAATAATGCTTTGTACTTAGGCCTCTAATATGAGCAGCATAAAAACATATGTATTTTTTTTAATTTAGGGAAAATTGGATCTCATTTTTGGAAGGAACTTCAACTACTCTCCAAAAAGTATTGCTCAGTTGGCTCCCTTTGACTCTCCAGGAGTCAATGACTAAGGCTGACCTTATTCGTATTTTTGAGTTGGAGTATTTAAAAAAATGCATGAATCAAGTTGCCATCTCCTCTTCCTTTTGTTTTTATTTGAACTTTATGAATTTGCTACAAGGCAAACCCTCGGCCATTTCTGTAATAAGAAGAGAGCAAATCTGACTCCACATTGGATCTGTTCCTTTAGTTCTAACCACTGTGCCCCATTTTCTAGGCTCAGTCTTTCCAGCTCTGCACCTTTTGTGAAATAATGTTGCCTTTAGCCTGAAATACACAGGAGAGCCTATTCTCGGGGCTCTGACCTTTAAGGATGTCAGCTCTTCTGCACTTATGTAGAGATGGCAAGTTGCAAACTAGACAATAACCTTTGTTTCGTTGGAGGTTTACAGGGACACCATGGCCTGACCCACATGGATGGCTGCGAGAACAGAGAATTCCTGCAGCAAGAAGTTTGCACCAACCAACCAACCACACCCCCTGCCCTATTTTTTTGTGTAAAAGGAGCCTGTATTCTGACTGGAGCAGGATGGTTCTCCAAGACATGAGTCTGCCATCCCCTCGGTCTGCCGGCTTTCCAAACAAAGTCGCTATTCCTTGCCCCAACACCTCGTCTCCTGATTTATTGGCCTGTCGTGTGGCGAGCAGAATGAGTTTGGACTCAGCAACATTTCTTTTGAATCATTTGCATCTTCTCAAGGTCTATTATTATTGCCTCGTTCCACAACCACCACACTTGGGCTGGGATGTTGCTGCTGACTTAGTTTCGTGACTCACATGACACTCATGGCCTGCTGTCCTTCTAGCTCTGCTTTCCCAGAAATCATCGCTGTGTGTCTATCCACATAATACTAAAGAGTAAGTGATCTTGGCCCAGGCATTCATTTTTTGTCTGGAGTTAGTCAACATATTTTTGTTGACAGTAATCTATCTGTATCCTTCAAATATGTTTGCATATTTTTGCATTATTAATTTGCATGTTTGCATGTATGCAAATTGTGTTAAAATTTTTAAAAATATTCTTTAAAAAAGAGATAAATGGTAGTGGTTTCTGTCTCTAGCCTACAAAAGCCAGTTTAACTCATAATATAGTTTTAGTATAAAATGAATAGAGTCTAATTTCAGTCCTGAGGGGAGAGGCATTTTCTGTCAAAAGAAAAAAACACATCAGTGAATGGGAGAGACACTGAGGAGTGAGTTTGTTTTCTTCCCCATTCTTAGTTTTGAAATAGCAGCACAATTCCCACAGCAGTGAAATTTGTCTTTTTTTAACCTATATACTCTCTTTCCAGGGTGCCCTTTATCTAAACGTCAGAGGTTTTCAGCAACTGTAATAGATTAAAGGTGGACACAAATTTTTTTACACTTTTCCCATCAGTAGGCGGCATCTAATTCCCTTCCCTTGAATCTGGGCACGGATTGTGACACCTTGCCCAACAGAATACTGTGAAAGGAATGCCACTGGTTTTCATGCCCACATTTAAGAAACTTAGGCTGGTCCCATGCCAGTCTCTTGAATACTCATTCTTGGATCCCAGCTGCCATGCTCTGAGGAGGCTCACCCAGTCCTTTGGAGAAACCCTTGTAGGAAGGAATGGAGGTGTATGACAGTCCCAGCTGACAGTGAGCTGTCATTTCCAGCCACACGAGTGAGCCTATCTGGGAAAACCCATCTTTCAGCTCCATTAGCCTGAAGTAAAGGAATCAGTGATGAGTTCCCCGTACCAACTCCTGCACAAATGGCAGATTAATGGGGAAGACATGATTTTGTGGTTTAAGATAAGAAGTTTTGAGTGTTTTTATGCACCAGAAGAGTGCCCTTTTGTGAGCATATACACAGCAGTCAGGCTTGCTGTTTCTGTAAGAGTGTTCTTAGTTTACTTGCACTAAGACACTACATTTTCCACAAAGCCACTTCCCCAGGTCAGCGCTCACCTTCTATTAGAGCCAGTGGGCTAATTAGTCATTAGAAGAAAGCAGAATGATTGAAGTAATTTTGCATTGTCTTAAATGACTAATGTGTGTTTAAGCCACTCAGAAAGCTTTAACCAGCAAAATTTCAACAAACAAAAAGAAACTGAAAATAGAGTAGACGACATGGGAAAGGATATTCTCAGATGGGGTCATAGTTCAGAGTATACGAAATACATCCACTTAATTGGGTAGCGTAGATCAAGGATTCATATCTTGTGTTAGTTACTAGAAAAGGGGCAACATATATAGGGCATTGAGTTGTATTTTAAAATAATCCATTGCTCACACCCATGGCTACTTTATATGTTTCTTCAAGGTAGGAATGAAGCCTACCTCATTCATGTATTTTCCATCCTACCCCATACAGTGTGTTTTGTACAATTCAGGCGTTCAAGCAATTTTTGTGTGAAATAATTAGTATACTTGTATATATATTTACCATTTTTTTTGATGTCAGAGTGCCCAAATATGAGGTTTCAAAATAAAATAATCAAGTTGAAACAATATATATATATATATATATTCTTGCCTCTTTATTGCACTGTCTAAAATATCTAGTACAATGTTGAATACTTGGATAAATTTTAAAATGTAATAATTCCCTTACATTCCTTGAATAACCCCAATTTATTTATATTCTATGATTCTTTTTCTGTATTTCTTGGTTCACTTTGCTCATATTTTATTCAAGTTTTTTAACATCTAAGTTCATGGGTTTGCCTAGGATTATCTTTTTGAAATTTTCTGGTCAGGTTTTGTTATCGAAGTTAGGCTATCCTCATAGAACAAACTGAGGGGGTCCTACCTTTTCCTAGTTTCTGAGATAAAAACATAGTGTAGCAATCACCATTAAAGCAATCTGGGGCTGGACTTTCTCTTGGATGAAAAGAATATATAGATCAATAATGGAAATAATAATTTGGTTTAGAAGATTGACACATATCAATTTCAATACATACAAACTATAATATTCAAGAAAAAAGAGAAAAGAAAATGTAACGATAAAAATTTTATTTAAAATAGCAAAAAATATGAAACATCAAATACTAAGACATCTCTACAAAAATTATAAAATATTTAAGAATTTTTAGAGAAGAAATTAGTAATGATATGTACCATGTAAAATTTTTGAAATAAGCCATATGATAAAGGTGCAAATTTTCCCAAAATTGACCTATAGTTTTAATGCAGTTCCAATCTAAATTCTAGCAGCTGTATTCATGTGTTTGGCCACAAGCAGATTTTAAAGTTCATAAAGACTTGTAAAGGCACAAAAATAGCTATCATAGTATAGATCAATAAACTACAGAATAACAGAGAGAGTGCAGAAACAGATCCAGTCTTAAAGGGATACTTGAAATATCACAAATTGGAACTAAGAAACAGGAAAGAGGAGACATCTCTTTATTAAATTTTAAGTTAATGGGATATTCAGATTTTTAATTATGAAATTTGACTTCTACTTTCATATTGTTCTCAAAAGTTAATTCCAAGGAGTTTACAGACATTAGCATGAAAGGAAAAAGAATACAACTTCTAGAAATTATATGAGACTACTGACATGAAATTCAGGTAGATAGAAAGATTTTTACAAAGAAAACAAATAAAGCACTGTCTATAAATGTAATTTGATAAATTGAAATTAAAATAAAAAATAAAATTAACATTAAAATAAAAAATTTGATAAATTCAAAATATGAGTGAAAAGACAATCTGCAGAGTGGACAAAATAATTCTAACACAAATAACTGACAAAAGGACTTGAATCCTAAATATAGAAAAAGGTCCTAAAAATTAATACGGAAATTACCAAAAAAACCCTATAAAAATGAACATGACACTGGATCAAGCATACTACAAAACAGGATATCTACATGACTGATAAATCTATGAAGAGATGATCAATCTTATTGGTAATCAGGGGAATGTTAACTAAAACCACAATACTAAAAACCCAGTAGGTGATTAAAACTAAAAAGGTAGAAGATATGAACATTAGTAGGATGTGGAGTAACCAGAATCTTCATGTTCTACTGCTCCAAGATGAAACTAGAATAGTGACATTCAAATCCTCTTTGACCAGTATCTACAAATATACATCAGCTTTATCATGATCCAGCAATTCCATTGCTGAGAATAGACCCAGCCAAAGTGATTGGTTAGGTGTACAGACAGACTAGATAGATAAATAGATAGATAGATAGGTAGATAAATAGATAGAGTTATATACTAAAAAACAAGAATGTTCATAGTACTATTATTTGCAGTAGCCACACTGGAAACAACCTTACAATATAATAGCCCACATGAGAAATGTGCAACAACAGTGATGTGGCCTATTCATATAATTAAAAATTATACAATAATGTGAAAGAATAAACCACTGATGAGTGAAACAATATGGACAAATTTCCCGGATACAATATTTAATGAAATAAACCAAACACCAGTTCATACTACTTGATTTCATTCACAGTTCAGAAATATAAAAAGTAATACGATGCTGGTTATCTCATAAGGCTATGGTAAAGTCTAATAAGAGAAGCAAGGAATTCAGCTACACCTTTAAAAAACAGATAATTGTAGTTCTATTGAAACTTTTGCAGTGCATAGAAAAAGGAGGATAAGTTTTAAATTATTCTGTGAATGTAACATTACACTCATAGTAAAGCCCAAGAAAGATTTCACAAGAAAGAATACCCACTCCACTTTGGAATGTCAAAGCCAAGTCTCTTCAAAGACACTGAGATGGTTCAACATTAGAACTCATTCAATATCACAGTGCGAGTTAATGTAAATAGATGAAAGTATGAAATTTTATTTCTTAATAAAACACAACATGGTATGTATTCAGCTCTAAGCTGATTACATTTACATCAATCCCAAAAACAACAGCAGAAAATGTCAAATTTTATTTAAGTAGACAAAGTAAATCTTAAAGTAATGTTAAAAAACAAATCAAGTAGAAAATGTCTGGAAAAGACCAACACTGAAGGGGAAAAGTAGAGGAGTCTATTCTTAGAAAGTATTAAGATATACCATGCAGCCCCCAAAATAATGGGGCATTGCCACAGAACTACACAGACTAATAGGTCAGAATAGAAAGTTTAGAAATGAAAACAAATTTCTGAGAAAAAACTTCATGTTTCAGATGACATCTTTCATCAGGGTGAAAAGCTAGACTTTTTAATAAGTGGTACGTAAAAACAATTTATTATCTGGGAAAGTACTAAAGTTGGATCAATTCTTCAGACTGTATACTAGGAAATATTCAAAACTAATCAAATATGTACATAAAAAAATAAAACAATAGATGTTATAGAAGAAAACACAGAAGAAGTATATTTAATCTTTGAATTAGAAAGGCTTTTCTCCCTAGTACATAAAAGAAGCATCAAGAGAAAAATAAACCTGGTCAATTTAACAACATAAAAATCAAAAGCTTTTGTAGGACAAAAACTCATATACCATTTTGATTAAGTCAACTAAGTTGAGAAATATGACAAATGGTGATCTTTTAAATACATGGGATTATAGTAGCTCTGAACCCAACAGAAAAATGAACAAAGGGCATGAACAGTATGATCACAATACAGGAATTATATGTGTGAAGATAATCAGCTGCAGTCATAATAAGAAAAATACAAATGAAAACTAATAAGGTATCATTTATCACCCATCAGATGAATAAACACTTAACAGCTTAATACTGCACTATCATTGAGACGTGTGAAAATATGCACTTTATATTGTCTATATTACAATTAGAAAGTAAATATCATTGCTAGGTAGGGAAACTGGGGATTGTCTTTGAAAATCACAAATACATTTACTCTTGGACTCAGCAGTTACAGTTCTAAGAATTCCTAAAAGTGTACTAGCATATTTATGAAAGGATTATTCAGTGCTGTATTACTGGAACGGGTGCCCAATCCCTTATCCAAAACCTTCAGAATAAATGTGTTAAGGAGTACAGCTTTTGTGTTTGATTTTAGGAAGATGGCATATGCACGTATTATCTATTACATAAAACCCTCAATAGGATTTGGGGCTGCATCCCCTACCGAAATTATTGCAATGTCTGTAGTGAAATATGTGTACATTCACACTAAGTGGCATATATATATATATGTATTATATATAAGTATTTAAATAGTATTTTATAAATAGTATTTAGTTTGCTTATGGTTCTTTTTTAGAGTAGTCTTTTTTAAAGTAGTCTTTTTTATAGTTTTTGAAATAATGGAATACATTTAGACCGGGGTTCTAAAATAAGAGCCTGTGTAAGGATCACTTGAAGCCTTGTAGAAAGACAAATTACGGGGTCCCAACTTCAGAGTGCATGATTCAGTAGGGTTGGGGTAGGACCTTACAATTTTCATTTTTATCACCTTATCTGGTAATGCTGATGCTGTTGGTTCTAGGCATCACATTTTTAAAACATTGATATAGACCATAAACACTCTATGCTTATTTTTTCTATAAATAATATTTAATCAAACTCCATTCTAAATATAATGCCTGTACATACACATACACTGGATATTTATTACAACAGCAAGATGAGGAAAAGTGGACACATTAGCACAGGCTTTGTAACTAGACTGGAGTTAGGTGTTTGAGGATTGGCCAGAAGCAAATTTCTCAAGTGACCAATCACATCAGAGCCTTATTAAATCTCTCTGTGGATCGCCTGATTAAACACTTCTGCTGTCTTCTGTCTCATTACCGTAAGTTTCTTTCCAAGAAGTTTCTGTTTAATTATGTAAACCACTGTAATCTCTTGCTCACTGATAAAAGCATGCTGTTTAAGGATACAAATTCAGTTATCAAACATTTTCTTCTAATAAAAAATTTAGTATGTATACAGTTTTCCCATCATTAAGGTAATGCACAACAAATGCTTTTTCTTTAACTTTCTACATAATTGATTAACTTCAATCTTGATGGAGTTTAATATCACCTCTTATCATTTTGCAAAAGAATTATTTAAAGTCTTCATCATTAGAGCTTTTCAAACCATGATTGCTGTGCCAAGCATTTTTTAATGTTGATTTATCAACATAATTCCAAACATTAGTGATGGTATAATTGGTGTCCTAGAAATTGAATGCTTTTGGGAAATCTTGAATTCTTCATTCTCTGTTAATTACAACAGCCTTACACATTAAAGTGTGTCTATACTTGCCCTTCGTAGAGTGTAATGGACATATTATAGATGTCCCATTGGTAGAAAATATATTCATCCACAAATAATAACATTTTAAAGTTTCTTTCTCTGGTTATATTGATCTGAAATGAGTTTGCATGGCTGGTACAAAATTATTTTTGAATCAGTAAAAGGCACAATATATCTAGTTATACTTGTTTTCATTTTGCACAATAATGTACAAGTTAATCAAATACACCTTTCAAATATTTTGTTGAGTTTTTCTTATCCCTATCTATTCACCATCTGTATTCCTGCATACCCAGGAGGAGTTAATATGATTTTCCATTTGTATTACCCACTGGCATTCTCTCCTCTGTTATCATTAAGATGTTTCTAGGAATTAAGCATCATTGTCAAGCTTTTTATCTAAATTGTAAATATTTTCAAGACTACATTTTTCATTAAGTACTATCTCACAAAATTTGTCAAAGTAGATTTTTTCACCATAGATTTCACTGTGGTTCTTCCCAGTACTTTGAAGTTAACATCCTAAAGACTCACACTCACCTTCATTTTTCATGATCACTTCTAGCTAGTTTCATGACCAACAAATCAGTTGCTGGTATAGATTCACTTCTTATTGTTCTATCAATACAGTCAACACATGGTTATGTCTTTAATATTTTACCCCACGTAATGTGTCTTTCTGTTTCCCATTTCTTGTTCATCATTGTCACAGAGTAAACATAAAACCTGCTAATTATCATATCACTCATTCATTTCTGATTGTAACTGCTACCAGAGTAGTGGAATTTATTCTAAACATATTTTCACAGTTCAACTAAAACTAAGATCAAAACATAAGAAAATGTTAAAGAACAACAAATACCAAATAACACATTATCAAAAATGCAATAACATGTCAGCAAACAGAGGCACATGTGACCACTGTGAGCACGGAAGCACAAATGATACTTCCTATCAGTCAAGATTAGGTTTTGTGAACAAGTGAGTTCTAGTATAAGTATTATTTTAAAAATTTATTTTCAGAGAGAATCAGATTTTGAAATATTGGACATGGGAATATGTATCTATGTAAACAAAATAATAAAAAACTTGAATATTCATCAGTAGGTGTTTAATTCAATAAACTGTGGAGTATGCTCTGTGGTGTAATAGAGTATAACTTTCAAAAAGAATGTGCGATGTTCCTTACATTTTTGTATGAAAATGACCTTAAGATTTATTATCACGTGTGACAAGCAATGCGCTAAGCCATATTACTAGTCTGTTTATATTCTTGTAGAAAAGGAGGAGATAAACACATAAACAGGTATCCTGCATAGAACTGGTGTACAAGAGAGTGAGGATGGGAGAGAGACTCTTCAGCATATGCTTTTTTCCCCTCTTTGGTAATTTTTACTACTTAAATATGGCCATATGGTATGTATTTATATTAATTCTACTCAAGAAATTAAATGCTTGAATGACTGAAAGAGAGTGCTGCTAAGAAAACTGAAAGGCAGGAATATGGGTCATGATGTGGATAATAAAAAGTTTATCAAATAAATCTTTAAAAAGTTTTCAGGACACAGCATATTTTTAACCTTTCCTATTAATTAAATACACAATATATTCTAGTAACGAACCTTAAAGCAGATATGACTACCTTCAGAATTATTATAGGTAAAGAATATATTATATTATTTAATTTGGAGTATTAAATATTTATAGAGTGGGGCAAAAGGAATCATCTTCTGCAGAATAGTTGCTACAGTAACTCCAAGAGGCTGCACACTTACTATCTTCTCAGGAAAAATTCTGAAAAATCTACCAGAAATCCCATAGGGTGCATATAGTAGGTTTCGTATAAATCAAACCAAGCACCGGAGGCAGAGTAGGAGCACATTCAGTCTCCCTTCGGAAAACCCGAGAAGTCACCACGTTCAAGGTTCCCTCCACTGTTTACCTACTCAGCTCTGAGAAAGCCAAACCATTTGCAAACAAATGCATACTCAGAACTATGTCTTCAAAGGGGACAATGTTAAGTCTCAAAATGATATAATAAGTAGGAGTGGAATGTGTTTTGGTGTCTACCTCAGATTGACAGTCAATAGACATTCCTTTCTTTTTTTTTTTTTCTTTTTGTATATATATTTTTATGGAAGTACAGTCAGTTTACAATGTTGTCTCAGATTCTGGTGTCCAGCATAGTGCTTCAGTCACACAGGAACACGCATATATGTGTTTTCATTCTTTCACTATAAATTACTACAAGATATTGACTATAGTTCCCTGTGCTATACCGTATGAACTTGTTGTTTATCAGATTTTTTTTTATTGAGGTATAGTTGGTTTACTATTTTTGTGTCAATCTCTGGTGTACAGCTCAATTGTTCAGTCGTACATGGATATACATATATTCATTTTCATGTTATTTTCACCATGAGCTACTACAAGATATTGAATATATTAGACATTCCTTTCAATTCTCCATTTTAGAACAAGCATAGGGGCACACATAGACAGGTAGACTCTCCCTTTAAATACTTTTTGCTCCAACATAAGGCAAAACATTGAGGAAGAGGTAATGTAAGAATATTCTGAGAACTCCACAGCTACATACAACAAGTAAAAGTGCCCTTGAATTATTATTGAATTATTATTGAAAAACTGTGACAGTGTATTGTACTAGCAGGATGAATCTGGGTGGGGTGGGGCCTGAAATTCATACAACTCAACATTACAAACACAAAATCAGGTACGAGAGTGAATATTTACTTACAGTAAAAATAATTTACAAGTTACACATTTTTAAAAGCTTAAAAATCTTATATACATAAAGAAATCTAGAAAAATTTCTTACTTACTACCTAGCACAATTCTACAGTACTTTTAATTCTATGCTTCTGGCTGTCTATGCTTCAATGACTTCTTCCCAGGATGACAATTTTGTGATATCACTTCTGAAATATCACAGAAAATGGGAAGCAAATCCAACTGTACTTTTAGTATGGTTGATTGAAATTTGTGTTTATTGCTAATTGTAGAGACACGAGGTACAAAAGCCCTTTTAAATAAACCTAGAGAGGGATCACAAAAATGTGTTAACATTTTTTTGGTAAATTATGCAAGTTAGCTATTTTAACCATAATCAGTTCAGACCACTGCCTATTTCTCTTCCAACTTCTCCTTTATCTGTTGATCTCATGTTGGCTCGTTCCCATATAGCCACAGAAAGTTTTGAGATCAAGCTACGGAGAAATCAGGGGAGAACATTTAGTTTGAGGTTAGCAGGAGTATTTGTGTGGTTTGAAGTCATTTCTGATTGTATTTGGATTATTGAGAACAGCTTCCAGGAATACATCTCAAAGTGTGTATAAGGTTAATCACTGCACACACAAAAAATTTGCAATTCCCGCACTGTATTTAGATGATACATGAAAAAAACTATAGAAGTTTCCTCAAATTTGATAACAGTCCTAAAATTTGCATGTTATTACTATTAATGGATTCTGAAGCTGTTGCTGAAAGTATAATGAAAGGAAATTCTGAATGGAAAGAGACAGTGGTATTGACCGATTTCACTTAAAATATATTACTTCCCAAAACACATTGGACTTTAATGACCACATTGCTATGGTCCTTCCTGAAGCTTAAAGTTTAATCGGCTTCATTGTAAACCCACCTGTGTGTGTATAGTAAGGAAAGCTAAGCCTTTAAAGAAGTTTGGTTTAAAATCTCGGCCCACTACTTAAGACTTTGGTAGAGAAGAACTATTTACTTGGCTTTAGCTTCTTCATCCATTAAACACTTAACTTGAAGAGTTGGAATGATTCGTTTATTCATCTATTGATTAAGTGTCTATTTTGTTTCTTGCCGGGGAAAAAAGCAAGAGCTGGGAAAGAGCTGGGCACGCGCCACAAACTGAATGAAGTTCCACGTGGCTGGGAAGTAGTGAGTGGAGTGGAAAGTGTTACTGAGTGAGACCTGGGTGAAGGGACCCCACAGGTGCTAAAGATATTTACTCTTTATTTTATTTTTTTTATTTCTAGATAATTATTTGTATTGTAAGTAACTTAGTTTTAAGATTTTAAACTGGAAGTGGCATGCTAATATATATTTTGAGGAAAATAATCAAAACAGCAATTGATTTATGTACCAGGCAAGATGCTAATCTCCACGCATGTGCTTTCTCATGTAACCCCCCTAAAAGCCTACTTTAATAGTATCATTGTCTCCGTTTGGCAGGTTTGGAAGCTGAGACGTAGAAAATTTAATCAAACCAATGGAGGCCATGCAGTTACATTTTGACAAGTGGGACTCCAACCCACGTCTCTGTTACTCAAAAGTCCCCCTCTGCAAACTGTAACTACCCTGTTCCCACATGGCAGGAGTCAGAGCACTTCAATGCCATGGGGGTTAAAGGAAGCTTCTGCACCATTTGGTTGAGTATTATTGGAAACTTTCTGTCTGTGCTCCAAATGTTTCTGTGGGGGGAAATAGACTAGCCTTTTAAATTGAGAACATTTTCAAATGTTTTGGCAGTTGGCTCAGTAAAGAAAAGGTGTTCTTCTGCAGTTAAATTGGAATGTAGCTTTTTGCAACAGTGACGGTATTTTTAAATGGCTTATCCAAATGGAGTACTTTCAGAAAATTTCAAAATAGAATTAAACTATTTGTGTCATGAAGCTGAACTACAGTCTTGATATATTCCTAAAATGTTGTCCAGTATGAAAGATGTCACAATTCACTTCATGATATGGCTAAGAAACAAGGAGAGGAAAAAGCAACATCACAAATTCTTAAGCTATTACTATGTGCCAGGGGTTGTTTAGATTTTTTTCATATATGTTGTTTCTTTTAATTCTCCCTAATTCCTCCCTTTCTCTCTCCTCCAACAGAATCAGAAATTCCGGGCCTAAATGTAAGTGCTAGCCAGCTAAAACGAATCAGAATATTAATTTCATTCATCTCCCCCAAATTTTTTATCTGTTAAAAAAATGTAGATTCCTGTATCCTATTGAAGCCCAAATTTCTTTCTTTCTTTTTTTTTTCTATTTGACTTTCACATTCACCCATTTTCTTATTAGGGTCTCCTTTATCTAAATTGACCAGGTACCCTCCTCAAGGTCTGAGATATTGGCTCAATCTGCTGTATAAGCTTTACAATTTCTATTTAGAAATTGTAATAAAAGAGTGAATGGTAGCTCTTGGCAGTTCTTCTAAAATAACTCAGACTTAATGCAGCCAAATTCATTACTTCTAGAGGCATACAGGATAGATAATTTTAAAAGATGGAGATCAAAGATGAGCCATGCAAAGATGTTTTATTCTCTGAAAGAGGTTAGGTGACAACTGAGACTCTTTTAGGTCTACTGTATGAGGGGGTAGAGATGGATCCATGCCAGAGAAAGTCATCAACATTAAAGCTTCAAGCGTCACGCAGAGTCTCTTTTGTTGTTGTTTCTGCAGTCTGTATTCTGCTTCCCTTTCCACTCTTTTTTAATTCATCTAAGCAGGCCTGGAGATTATTTCCATTTTTGTGTTATTCCAAAAAATAATTTTTTTTCTGATTGATTGCATCTTCATTTCTCATTGACAAGACTTCACTCCCTGCAGGTAGAACCCATCGATTGCATCACTTAGTAATTCCTGCTTTAACATTATCTTTTATAATTCACCACCAACTGTTTGCATCCGTCAGCCAAGAATTAGAATCTGAGCAACAGCAAAGGCAGTGCAACATTTGGTTGATGGATACAACCTCACATACTACTGGTAATTCTCATTTCACGGATCAGTCAACCCAAGCCAATGGTACCAAGGCTTGGTTTTAATTCATACTTTTATTCAATTAATAGGCCTGTAAAATGGAACACTTAAATGGAAATCAGTAATACTGAAGTGTAAGAAGGAGTCTGTAATCAGTTTGAAAGATTCGAATTTCTGATAAGTGCTGAAAACGTCAGGCTTGCTTGTGCCCTAGACAGAGAATCTCCTGGAATAACTGGTAGCCACTTTAAATTACTCAACATTCCAAACAGAGAATCATCCTACTATTTTAGCAGCTTCAGAAATAAAAATGCATTCTGCATGCAAAAAATGACAGAAAATGCAGTAGATTACTATGTGACTCTTTTAAGGCTAGCCTGCTTATTTCCTGCCATACTTCAATATAAGTTAATTTTAAAGTACATTTTAAGTAATGTTTGACTACAGACGTCTTGCATCTGATTAAAACATGTGATAAATGCCTCTGTGAGTTGAAGTTACAGAAGCAAAATACTTCTTGAATATGTGCAAAGGTGTTAATCAAGAAGTGACAATTTGAATTGTTCATAGTCAACTGATGAAACATGATTAAAATCTCACACCAAAGCAACAGCTACTAAAAGGGCAATGACTATGACTTCCATAGTGGGCTATTGAGCACTTGAAATGTGGATAGTGGAGCATCTGAATTTAGATGAGCTATAAAAGTAGAACATACACTGGCTTTGAAGACTTTCTGTGAAAAAAATAGACATTCCAATAGTATTGTATTGTCTTGAATTGTACTGAACGTAAGTTGAAATGACAATATTTGGGTATATTGAGTTGAATAAAATGGGTTACTAAAATTCATTTCACTTATTTTTGCTATTTTGCTTGTGTTGTTTGTTTCCTGAGGGGGAGATAATTAGGCTTCTTCATTGATTTCTGCTTGGAGGAGGTACTGGGGATTGAACCCGGGACCTCCTGGGTGCTGAGCATGCGCTCTACCACTTGAGCTATACCCTTCCCCCTATTTTTGCTTTTCTAATGTAAGTACTAGAGGATTTAAAATTAAAACTATGTCGCTCGTATTTGTGACTCTAATTGTATTTCTGTTGAACAGCACTGCTCCATGGAGACTGATGGATGAAAATACATTGTTAAGAGTAAATTAAAATCCCTTTGAGAAAGTTTGGCAGTTATATTAACCTTCAGAACACATCTTAGAAACTTTTCTCAACTTTACCTCATCATTCTCGGTTAGACAGCTGGTTCCTATTAAAAACACACACAGTAGACAAACATACACATGCACACATACTATCCTTAAAAGAAGGTGGAGGAAAATAAGTGATCAGCACAGTCAGCCCTCCATATCTGCAGATTCCACATCCATAGATTCAACCAACTGTGAACTGAAAGATAAAAAAAAAAAAAAATCCAGAAAGTTTCAAAAAGCAAGACTTGAATTTGCTGGGCGTCAACAACTATTTACATAGCATTTACATTGTGTTAGGTATTAAAAAGTAATCTAGAGATGATTTAAAGTATGTGGGAGGATATGCAAATACCACATCTTTTCATGTAAGAGACGAGCTTCCACAGTCTTTGATATCTTCAGGAGGTCCTAGAACCAATCTCTTGTGGATGCCATAGGGCAGCATATGCTAGAAAGAATACTAGGATGAGATTTAGAAGATCTGTGTTGTGTTTAACATTTCTACCAACAACTGTATCTAATGGCAATAAGATACGTATTTGACCTGACTTTCAGCTTGCCCATCTGTTAAGTTGAGTGTGTCAAAGACTCACAAGGACCCCTTCCTGCTCTGACATCAACTACTTCTTAAAACAGACACAAAAGGTACAAGAATGACATGAAAATTGATTCAGGAAACTGGACTTAAGCGGAAAAATCAGAGAGAAGCCATCACTGGTGCCCAGAGCAATGTGTCCCTTCAACAGCATGGAGAAGCATTCCCAGGAACCTTTAACCGTTAGCTTCTACCCACTGCTTGTGCATCTCACCTTTACAGGAAGAAAATATATCCCTAACCTTCTGTGGCTGTCCCTTTGTTATAAAGATTCCTTTTCCTCACAACCACCGCAAATCATATCTGTGGGCTGCTCGCATTCTGTACCTCTGCTTATTTGGGTCTACGGGGGCCTCCTCCTGCCCAGCCTTATGTGTTGTCTCTTGCTTTCAGACAGGAAGTTCTCCTGGGAGTGGTCCTGCATCCCCCTCTTTCCTGGTGGAACTTTCTGTATGGGTGCCCCTATCTTCAAATCAAGACTCAAAGCTTCACGTCTCTACCTTCCCATGTCTCATTTCCAAGGCTCTTTAGGTTACTCTATCTTAGCCATCAGTGCTCCAGGCAGACTCTGAATCCCTCAAAAAGTGGAGAACATTTAGGTCTGGGGTGGGATGAAAGGTTGGAGGATGAGAGATTTCCCATCATAGAGAGGGAAGGCATGAGAGAAGCTAAAGTATGAAGGATGAGAAAGGGGACGTATCTGCTTGACCCACAGCATATGTCTCCTTTCTTAATTTACTGACTTTACCTATTCAATTACCTTTACTGAATACTCAGCTAACTAGGTACCTAGAAGTTTATCTGTGCAGACATATTCTCTGCCCTTGGAAATATTTATTTTGCAAAATCACCTGAATATTGTTTTTGAATCACGGTAGGGGATTTTCTTTTCATTCTTACACATATAATTATTAATACTTTGTTCCGAATTACTCTTTACAATTTCACTGTACCTTGGAGCATATCTCAACTCTATGCATTACTCCCTCAAGTCAGCTGCCCTTCAGTTTATCAAAAAATGTTTTAAAAATCTTAAATCTGATGTTACATTGATTGAGCAAAGCCTCTCATTTCTATTTAAACATCAGATAATCTCTGACTTCAGAAAGCAATGGATATAATTAGTTATGATTTTGTTTTGTTGCTTTAAGTGTGCTTTTTACCTGGAAGCTTATAATTTACACAAACACACACATACACGTACAAAATTGGTCCTTGTTCATGTTTACCGTTTATATTTTTTAAATTTAATTCCATACTAAGTCATACTCTTTTGCTGTATCACTACAAGTTTTCTGGGATCCTCATGTGAGCCCAGACATAGAGTTAGAAATAAAATTTATATTTGGTTCCCCATCATGACTCCCAGAAAGTCTTTAATTGAGGACTTTTTTTTTGTAGCCAAATTTCGGTGTGGCAATATCCAAGGCCTCGGCAATGAATTCATCTCCACGAATTTTCCACCAAGGGCACATTAACTCTGTTTCCATTTGACACGTATTTATAATCAGAATGTTCAGAGGATTTGAAAAGCTTCAAACAAACCATGAGATTTTCCCTATGTGAGTCAAGGAGTCAGAGGCTTTTATCTATTTTAATAAAGAATTCTAATTGCTTCTCAAGACACTTTTATTTATAACTTTGTAAAACAATGTTAATGGAGTATATGCAAATATAAAAATACAAGAACAAACCCAGTCTGCCCCCAACTTTTAAAGGGATCGTCAAATTAATAAACACATTTGAATACTCTCCAGAAAAGCTTTCCCTCACTATGTGCTTACCGGGTATGAAAAATGGTAACAAGAATTTCCATGGGGTACAGGTAGCAACAAAACCTACGAGCATCTCCCTCTAGTTGACATTCAGATCTAAGCTGAAAAGAACGTATGGAGTCTAGAAGAGAAGCCTTTTGACTTGAAAAGGGACTGTTGGGGAGCAGAGTCATTGATACAGGGGACTCTGTAGTGTCTGAGATTCTTCAGTGGCAAAAGAGGAAATGATTGAGGGGGAAAAGCCTGTTGATGGTAGGAGCTATAGCGTTTTCTCAGAGGAAGACACTCATTCTTTATTTCCTATTTTAAAATAAAAGCAATCCTGTTGAGAAACAGAAGGAGCATCACAAAAGGCGATAACCAAAGCAAGACATGGGTACTTCCAAGTCAGTCCACAACTATGCCATTGTGAAATTATTATAGAGAAATGTTACTTATTTCTATATGTTAGATTTTTGGGAGGTTTGTATTTCATCTGCATAAGACAAATGTTTTAAAATATTAATACATGAGCTTTCCTCTGTCCCCTTCAAAATTGTCTTATTGATAGGAAGTTCCTCTGAAAGTCTCTTTATGTGAATGAGAACCCCCCAAAATGACCCGTTTTAATTCAACCAGTTTTTCTCTCTAACCCATACTTATCTTAAATTGCTTAAAATCTGTAACCTAAAGATATAAACAGAGTGATGTAATCTTAGAATAATGCAGTTTAGATTAAGCACAAAAGGTATTCAGAGTGTAAGGGAATGACTTCAAAATCCTGTCCTTTACAGTGATTGTCATTCATGCATAAGTCCCTTGAGTGATAAACACAAGGCCACTCTGAATAAGACCCACAGCAGCCACATATGATCAGTGGAAGAGAGAGTCTTGGGTCTGTTTTCCAGGTTACACAAGGTAACAGCCAATCACTGTATCCTGAGTGTTTGCCATTACACACCTGCCAGAGCTGCCACAGATCTCCGGTCCCCTGACCAGGCGACACTGGCCCAGAGCTCCCTCAGGGAGAGAGGAAGAAGCGAAAGGTATTGCAGAGCTCCTGGTGGGCAAGGGGCTTTGCGTCCCCACTTGACCCTCACAGGCGAATGCTCTAAACTTCATTCTCTTCTGGGCTAGGGGTTCTGCTCCACCTCAGCCCACGGAGACTCTGAGGCAAGCAGTGCTTGCTTTAATTTCACTCACAGGAGTCAAAGTTCCATTTGTCATCACAAAGTGGCTTCAGTGACCTTTAACCATAGCAAAAGAAATGGAAACCCAACAGGACATGAATAAACTCTTCTGCTCAAGGCTAGCTACAATCAAATATATTGCAGTTAAAGCCATAATCAGGAAAAGCCAGGTTCTCTAACTCTATTTTATTTTGTAGTTCCCATCTATTTGCTTATCCTTATTACTCGTGTGAGGTCAGTTAGTCAAAACCCCTTCGTTTTCTATTTTGTTGTCTACTGACAAAGGCACACTGGTTTACACAGTGCCCTTGTGTCCAGTTCACTTAAAGGGAGGACATCACAGAACAGCTTGTGTGATTTTCGTGATAAATCAGCCTCTACAATGATAAATTCAGTTCGTTGTGCTTTTACTGGTTCATACCTGTTGCTTCTTTATTTACTATCATATTAAATTAAATTAAATTAAAAAGACAATTTAATTTAATTACAATTAAATTAAGATCAAATTAAATTAAGAGTTAAAACAGATAATGAATATAACACTTTATTATGGGGAAAAAAATCAGTTTTTTACAGTCACAGCTGAAAGTAATCAAAATGTCAGTCCATTTTTATCTGATTAATTTTTAAGTGGTAACTGAGACGCTAAACTTGCCTTAAGTGAGGGGGTGGTATTGAACATCATCACTTTTATGTAAGAACCTCATTGCAAAAAGTTATTTCTGTTTGTTTTTGAACATTGTTATTAAACATATTAAGTCTCTAAAGTAGGTCATGTTTGTTATGGGATTAGTTACTTCGTCAAAGCTCACCACAAGATTAACATACAGAAACCTGTTGTGTGTCTCTACACTAACAATGAAATATCAGGAAAAAAGTAAACAATTACTTTAAAAATTATATAAAAATTGCCTGGGAATAAACCTGACCAAGATGGTGAAAGACCTATAGGTTGAAAACTATAAAACATTAATAAAGGAAATTGAAGATGATTCAAAGAAATGAAAATATATCCTATGTTCTTGGATTAGAAGAATTAATATTGTTAAAATGGCCATACTACTCAAAGAAATCTACAGATTTAATATAATCTCTATAAAATTATGAAGAACATTTTTCACAGAACTAAGAAAAATAATCTTAAAATTATATGGAACCACAAAGACTCAGAATTGCCAAAGCAATCCAGAGGAAAAAGAACAAAGCTGGAGGTCTAACCCTCCCAGGCTACAGACAATATTACAAGGCTAAAGTAATCAAAACAGCACTGTATTGGCACAAAAAACTGTCATATGGACTAATAGAACAGAATAGAGAGCCTAGAAATAATCCCACACAGTTATGGTCAATTAATCTTTGACAAAGGAGGCAAAAATATACAATGGAGAAAAGACAGACTCTTTAGGAAGTGGTGTTGGGAAAGATGGACTGCCTCACATAAATTAATGAAGTTAGAACTCTCCATCACATCATACACAAAAATAAATTCAAATGACTTAAAGACTTAAATATGACGTGACACCATAAAGAAGAAAACTTAAGCCAAATATCCTCGAATGTAAATTATAGCAATGTTTTCTTAAGTCTGTCTCCCAAGGCAAAAGAAACAAAAGCAAAAATAAACAAATGGGACCTAATCAAACTTAAAAGCTTTTGTGTAGCAAAGGAAACCATCAATAAGACAAAAAGACAACTTACGGGCTGGGAGAAAATATTAGCAAACAATGCAATCAACAAGGGCTTAACTTCCAAAATATACAAACTTCTCATAGGGTTCATTTAAAAAAGAAAATCAAAAAATGGACTGAATACCTAAATAGACATTTCTCTAAAGAAGACACAAAAGAAGCTGTACAGATGGCCAACAGGCACATAAAAAGATTCTCAATGCAATTAATTAGTAGAGAAATGCATCAAACTACAGTGAAGTATCATGCTGGAGAGAGTGTGGACAAAAGGGAACCCTCCTACACTGTTGAGGGGAATATAAATTGGTGCAGTCACTTGGAGAACAGCATGGAGGTTTCCTAAAAATATAATAATAAAATAAAATAAGAATAGAGTTGTCTTATGATCCAGCAATCCCACTCTTGGACATATATCCAGAAGATAAAAACTCTAATTTGAAAAGATAAGTGCACCCCAATGTTTATATCAGCACTATTTATAATAGCCAAGACATGGAAAAAATCTAAGTGACCATCAATAGATAAATGTATAAAAAAGATGTTTTTATTTATATATATATTTTATATTATTTATATATATACTTTATATATATATATATATATAAAATGGAATATTACTGAACCATAAAAAGTGAAATAATGCCATTTATAGCAAACTAGAGATTGTCATACTAAGTAAAGTAAGTCAGACAGAGAAAGACAAACTTATATGTGGAATCTAAAAAAAAATAGCGATTCAAATGAACTTATTTACAAAACAAAAATGGAATCACAGTCATAGTAAACAAACTTATGGTTACCAAAGGGGAAAGTGGTGGGGAGGGATTAATTAGGATTTTGGAATTAACTGTTACTCACTACTACGTATAAAATAGACTTTAAAAAAACCAAGGATCTACTGTATACCTGTATAGCACAGGGAACTATATTCAATATATTGTAATAATCTATAATGAAAAAAATCTAAAAAGAATATATATATATACATATATACATATACATATATGTACATATATATACACATATGTATGTATAACTGAATCATTTTGCTGCACACCTGAAAGTAAAAGAACATTTGTAAATTGACTATACTTCAAGTTAAAAATAAAAAAGGTATGATTTCCTAAATTCATCGTCTTGTTTCATTACCTAGCATGTGATCTAATGTAAAGAATTTTCCATATGCAGTTGAAAAAAATATCCATTCTGTTACTTTTGGAAGGAATGTTCTATATATATATCTCTGCTGAGTTCATTCATCTAATGTGTCCTATAAGGCCAGTGTTTCTTATTGATTTTCTGTCTAGATGATCTGCCCATTGATATAAGTGGTGTGTTGAAATTCCCTACTATTACTGCGTTACTGTCAATTGCTCCCATTATGTTTATTAATATTTGGTTTATGTCTTTAAGTGTTTCTATGTTGGGTGCATGTACAGTTACAAGTATTATATCTTCTTGAATTGATCCCTGATATCATGTAATTTACTTCTTCGTCTCTTGCAACAGTTTGTTGTAAAGTCTATTTTGTCTTATGTAAGTACTGCTACCCCAGCTTTCTTTTAATTTCCACTTTCATAGAATACCTTTTTTTATCTCCTCATTTTCAGTCTGTGTGTGTTTTTATATCTGAAGTGAGTCTCTTGTAGACAACACATACATGGGTCTTGTTCTTGCATCCATTCAACCACTCTACGTCTTTTGATGGGAGTGGTTAGTCCATTTACATTTAAAATAATTATTAATAAATATGGTCTTATTGCTATTTTGTCAATTGTTTTTGTGTCATTTTTGTAGGTGTTTTTTGTTTCTTTCTTCTTCTTTTGTTTGCTTCTCTTGTGATTTGATGACTATCTTTAGTGTTACGTTTGGATTTCTTTTTCTTTGTGTGTGTGTATCTTTTGTACATTTTTGGTTTCTGGTTACCATGAGGTCTGTATTAACAATCCATATACATTACCAGTTGCTTCAATTTCTGATCTCTTAATTTCAAATGCATTTGCTACTTTTGTCTTTTAACTTTCCTACTAGCTTGGAGAGTATATGGATGAGTTTCTCCCTTTACTATCTATGCCTTTATGGGCACTAATTTCATTGAGGTGCCAACCTACCAAAAAATAGGCAAAGACAAATATGGGGAGAAATATTTAAATTATGAGCCTGGAGTTTTTCAGAGAATGCAGGAGTTTGCAAATGCAGCTGCTATATCTGAGAATGTCAAAATCTTGATGAGAGCAAAACCACAGCTGAATTCTTTGTGGAAGGGGTGAAAAATTATTTGCACCCAGGAACCTCATGGACAGAGCAACTTTAATGACGTCACCATGAAAGTCACCGAGGACACTTCCCGGATTATGTCATGGAGGGAGGGAACAGACAGCAGTCCTTTGACTATATGGACCAAGGAAAATGGGACCAACTCAACAAATTTCAACTCTGCCACCACAGCAGGCTGTGTCATGACCCTGCAGAGCTCACCAACCATCATCCTGGAAAGCCAAGGCCTCCTGTTTGCAGGAATTCAACCTGGCAATGTACAGATGGATCCAGATACATATTTGTGGGGCCCTACATGGGCTTGAGTTCCTGATGTAGACGGAGTATTCTACCCTACTCCTAACATGGGGGGTTTGGGTGTCATCAACCCCCCTCCAATGATTCTAGTAAAAAACACTGCTGTGCCAGCCCAGCCCTGGAAAGCATTTACAGGAGGCCCTAGTCTTTCATTAATCAGTACTCCACAGGACAGGTTACAGTAGAGATGGAGTGGGAGATTGAAGGAAAAAACAGTAAGCACTGGAATCCAGAGATTCAGTACACCGGTAATTACGGTCCTACAAGGACACAATGAATTTTACCGTAGATGGGAACGGGAAATATAACGGGAGTCCCCAATTTGCTAGAACCAGGTTTCTGTCAAAACGCTTGTGATAAAAATATTATGTTTCAGATTTTGGTGTCAGTATCTTTATTTGAAATTTCCCTTTATCTCGCTGGTTGGTTTCGGTGACGTGTGCACTGAAGAGGGCGGGGCAAGGGCGTTGCATCAGCCAGAAGAGACTAACCGGAAAGAGATGAAACTGGAAGCAGAAACGAGCATCAGAGTAGGAGGGGGAGGGGCTTTAGCAGGAGGAGCTAGGGTTAGGGGTAATCTCATGGGGTAGGTGTGCCAGGGGTGCGTACGCTCTGTTTTTCTGCAAATAGTTACACTTTAGGTATGCCTCGGAGAGGAGGGAGCTCAGGGTTTCTCTACCCTGACATCTTTGCCTGTCTTTCTGCTCCTTCCTTTCAAAGCGAACCAGAAGGGAGGATGTATGTGTGTGCGTGGCAGAGGGAGAAGAGGTTCTGATTGATCAAAAATACTATGATTTCGTTGGAAATGCTGCTGGGAGGAGAATTATTTATTGTTACTGGTTATACCCATGCATCCCCTGTTCCTTGGGCTGGCAGGACACAAAGCTTTTGATTTTCTTCTCCCTACACTGTGCCGTTTCTGGGGAGAAGACTACGAAGGAGAGAAAGTGTCAGAGTTTTTATGAGCCACTTAACTAGAGCTGACTGAATACCAAATCATTAATCATTTTTATTTCTTCATATGATAGAGCTTTTGAATTCAAAGGAAATTATCCTAGGTTACAGTATGACTACTGACATAAACTTTACAATACTGTACAACAGTTCATCACCCTATGCTTGAATGATATGGTATCTTTCATAACCAAAAATCTTCCCTGCTTACTCTTTTGTGTTGAGGCAGAATGCTATTATAGTCAAATATTTAATTGTGTCTGTTTCTCTTAGATTGAGCTATAGCTTGAATAAATGTATTTTAGCAGGACTATTGCATATTCCTTTTGCACTATATAGAAGCAATGGGCCCATTGCTGGGTGATGTATTGATGTCTTAGATACAATAGTCTTTGCTTTCTCGCAAGCAACGAGATAACTTTGCTTACATGGGAAGATGGAGAAAAACAAAACTAACAAAGAATGCTTAGTGGAGATTAAAGACTGTTTAAACCAAAAAGCATGTGCATTTCAATTTCTATAGTGAGACAGTAGAAAAGAATTATTGCTAGGAGAAAAAATAGCACACTTGAATATGGAGCTCATTTGTAGAGAATATAAACAATGCTCTGTACATGAGCATAAGTATGTAGCGGTGGGATGAAAACTGAGTTGGTCAAAAGCACCTTGCAAAATTAGCAAGGAGGAAGTGCTCATTATTCAACAATTGGCAGGTTTTCATATAACTAAATAACTTGTACTCTTTACGAAGTCATATGATTTTAATTTGACTGGACCTCGAGATGCTCAGAGATGTATAGAGATGACACATTAATGACCTTCTCATGTAGCCTAATATTCCAGCAAATCCTTTGAGCTGCCTTCTGTTAAATAAATATGAAAAAAGGAAAAAAAATATGAAAAAAGGATATGGCTTACAATAGTCCTACCAGCTTAAGTTATCCACCTGATTAGCTTATGATTTATAGCAGATTCTGACTAAAGCAGGGGGAACTGATGAGTGATATATGCTGTTACTACTAGAAAAAACAGAGAACATCTTGTGTCAATCAAGATTACACAATAGCATTTCCCCATTTACATTTTCTTCTCTTTGTATGTATCTTTAAATAGCCATCATTATTCCATTTGTCTTATTTGAGAGATTAATTACCATTACATAAACTGGTAATGTTTTTTCTAAGTATTAAACACATTACTGATAAACCCAAGACAAGACATAAATTATGCACATAAGGAAATAAAAAAGTTGAATCTGCCACATAAAGTGGTATCAACAGGCAACAATTCAAGATGTTGGTAATTAAATATATATTGTAAGTTCAAAATACATTTCCTTACTAGCCAAGAACGTATTTTCAATATCAGTTTTATGGTGTTAAAATCATGGTATATTCTTATATTATCAAGACTATTTTTGGTAGTATATAAGCAGCCTATAAGGAATCTGAATCAATATGGCCTATTTTAATCAGAATGATAACTCAAAACTGATAGACATTTAAACCCAAACTGAAAGTATTTAGAAACCTAACCACATGTAAATGACATCCTGCCATTGTCTCAAGCTCTATCATCCTTAGGTAATAATTATTGAACTTACTATTTATAATGTCAACATACATGACTAATATATTCTGAATATGCACACACACATTAAATAAATTAGAGGATCAGGAAATGGAGAATGTCCCAAAATCATAACAGGATGAAAAGGGATGAATAATACAGAACAGAGTGTCCAAGACAAATAGGATTCTGAGAAAATGCAGAGTGAAAAACACCAAAATCTGTCTCCCCACTTAGACAACAATGGAATTCACAGAATCTGTCTGATGTAACTATTTTGTGATTCTGGAATCTGTTGAAGACTTACAACTTCAAAAGGGGAAGGCTTGGATGGTAAATTGTGCTTAACTTTGGTCAGTTTCAGCTTTTGGCAAAGCAGCAGCTAACCATATTCTACTCCTTGTCCTATGGCAGGGTGTACATCTCATTTTTCCCTTTTGGGAGCCAAGCATTAAATGCTAAGACATTCAGAACCAACCACATATACATGGGAAATTAAAAAGTCACCATGCTTGCCCAATGAAAAGAGAAAGCTCAGAAAATACCAGCTAAGACCTTACTTTTGTATCTTAGACTTCTCCTTGGCACAGACTACAACAATCAAAAAAGCAAAAATGATTAACAAAACCAAAGCACCCTGGAAAGAAAAGAATCTGATTTTCAGAGTTATCACATTATTAGATTCAAATATTCAATTTTAATGAAAAAATCACAAGTATACAAGGAAACAGAAAAGCATGGCCAATTCAAAGGAAAAAATTAATTTATACATATATATTTTTTTTCCCTGAAAAGACCTGATTATTTACCTCACAAAGACTTTTAAATTACTGTCTTAAAAGATTTTCAAAGAATTTTTTAAAAATGTAAATAAAATCAGGAAAACAATGGAAATGTTAATAAAAGGAAACCAAAAAGAAATTCTAGAACTGAAAATATAATAAATGAAATAAAAAATTACTGGAAGTGTACAAAGGCAGTTTTGACCAGGCAGGAGAAAAAATAATGAACTAGAACACAAAACATGGAAATTATCAAATCTGAGTTACAGAAATTTTTTAAAACATAAAGAAAATTGAACAGAGACTAAGGATCCTGTGGGACACCATCAAGAAGATCAACATATGCATTGTGGGAGTTCCAGAAGGAGAAGAGAAAGAGAAAGGGGAACAAAAATATTTGATGAAATAATGGCTGAAAAGTTTCCAAATTTAACAAAAGATGTGAATATAAACATCCAAGAAGCTCAACAAATTCCAAGCATGATGAACTCAAAGAGACTCACATTACAACAGAGGATAATACTCAAGTTTCAAAAATCAAAGGCAAAAAGAGAATCTTAAAGCAACAGAAAAGTGACTCATCACAAACAGAGGATCCTCATTAACTAATCAGCAGATTTCTCAGAAATTTAGGAGGCTGGAATTCAGCAGACCCATGTATTCACAGAGCTTAAATAAACAAATAAATGAATAAATAAATAAACAAATAAACCATCAATCAAGAATCCTATCTATGGCAAAAATAACTTCCAAATGTGAGAAGAAATTAAGACATTAAAAAAAAAAAAACCTGAAGTGATTCATTACCATTAGCTTTATCTTGCAGTAAATACTAAAGAGAGCTGAAATAAAAGGATACCAGATGACAACTTGAAGCCATATGAAGAAATGAAAATCTCAATAAAGATAAACACATGGACATTTACAAGAGCTAGCATTTTAACAATGATTTACAAGTCCATTTTTGTTTTCCATGTGCTCAAAGAGACTGATATATTTAAAAATATATATTAGTCTAAAAACTAGTATTATTTTAGCTTTTGTTTATAATTCCACACTGTATTTTCTACCTAATTTAAGAGACTAGAATATTTAAAATAATTGTTAATTTATGTTTGGGGACACACTATGTATAGAGATATAATTTTGTAAAGTAAAAAATGAAAAGTGGTGAGCATGGAGTTGAAAAGGAGCAGAGTTTTTATTATTATTAATAATTATTACTATTATTAATATTAGGTTGGATATGTTCAAATTAAAGTGTGGTAACTTTAGGATTTTAAATGTAATTCTCATGGTAATAATCACAAAGAAAACAGCTATAGACATAAACAAAAGGAAATAAGAAAGAAATGTAAACATTTTCCTACAAAAGATTAAACACAAAGGAAGACAGTATGCAGGAAATGAGGGACAAAAATTGTGAATCATGTGGAAAACAAATAGCAAAATGACAGAAGTATATCCCTACTTATCAGTAATTACTATAAATGTGAATGTATCAAACTCTTGAATCAAAAGGCTGAGATTGACAGAATGGATAGAAATTTTACACTTTAATATGCATGTGAATTACTTGAAAATCTTTTTAAAAATGCAGTCAATTTAAAATGCAAATTTGGACTCAGTCAGTCAGAGAAAAAGTCTAAGAATTTACGTTTCTAACCAGCCCAGAGGTAATGTCCATGCAGCTGGTGCATACACCATACTCTGAGTAGCAAAATATTAGAGAGGAGGCTGTAATTCTCTGAAAGCCTTCCTTGGCCACAACACTTTCTGAAAAATATCTGCATCAAATTTTAAACCACCTTCCCTCCCACCACAAGAGTCATTACAGCTTACTGGATCAGAGGTGGGCTCCTCATATAAATGCTGTTATCTGTAGTTTCACCAATGGCCTATGATGTGGCCTGGGATGAGAGTACCACCCATTTAGGGGAATTCTGCATCAAATGGAGATGAATGGCTCAACAACGATGGTCTCTTTGGGCTATGGGGAGAATGGTGTGTGTGTGTGTGTGTGTGTGTGTGTGTGTGTGTGTGTGTGTGTGTGTTAGTGAGAGAGAGGGAGAAAGACAAAACAAAAAGAGAATGAGAAAGAGAGAGAGAATGAAAGAACCAGCAGAAGAGAGGAGAGGGAGCACATAACAGTGTCCCAATTCTTACAAGATATAAAGGATACCTTCTAGACTTAGTGCTGCATCAGTAGCATCCTTGGAAGATACTAGAGATGAGATCTTTTTGAGACCTAATAAGTAGTTGTTGAGACATCTACAAGCCACTTGCTTATTTACCTGTTCTTACAAATGAATAAACTCTTCACTTGTGAGATAACAGAGTATTTCCACAGATAACTTGAAACATTCTCTCAGATTAATCCTAAATTGCTTCATTATTAAAATATTTCAAGGTCTATTTCTGTGCTTTAAAGATTTATGGTGAAAACTTTTTCCAAACCCCAGAATAGGTAGTGGATAGATTAGTTAGGTGAGTAGAATAAATAAGATACATAGGTAATAGATAAATAGATAGATAAATGCTTTGTAACTGATAGTTATGCACAAGCAATATTATGATCCAGATAATTTCACCTGCCTTAGGGCATTCTTGATACTATGTAACAGGAAGAAGCAAAAGGAGATCCATGTGACTCCAGTTACCAGTGGTAACTCTAATATTCAACTTCTCAGTCTATAGCAAATACAAAACCAGGGCAAGAATTCCATCCTTATTCCAAGACACTAGTTAAAGTTTTAGAACACTTCCTTGCACCATACACAAAACTAAACTCAAAATGTCTTAAAGACTTAAACACAAGACAAGACACTATAAACCTCTTAGAAGAAAACATAGGTAAAACACTATCTGACATAAATCTCAGCAGTGTTTTCCTAGGGCAGTCTACCCAGGCAATAGAAATAAAAGCAAAAATAAACAAATGGACTGAATTAAACTTATAAACTTTTGCACAGCAAAGGAAACCATAAGCAAAACAAAAAGACAACCTACAGAATGGGAGAAAATGTTTGCAAAAGATGAGACTGATGAGGACTTAATTTCCAGAATATATAAGCAGTTCATACAACTTAATAAGAAAAAGCAAACAAACAACACAGTCCAAAAATGGAAGAAGACATAAACAAGGAATTCTCCAATGAAGACATACAAATGGCCAAAATGCACATAAAAAATGCTCAGTACTACAAATTATCAGAGAAATGCAAATCAAAACTACAGTGAAGTATCACCTCACATCAATCAGAATGACCATCATTCAAAAGTCCACAAATGACAAATGCTGGAGAGGCTGTGGGGAAAAGAGAACCCTCCTACACTGTTGGTGGGAATGTATTTTGGTGCAGCTGTTAAGGAAAACAGTATGGAGATTCCTCAAATAACTTAAAATAGACTTACCATATATTCCAGCAATCCCACTCCTGGGCATATATCCAGAGGGAACCATAATTCAAAAAGATACATGCACCCCAATGTTCATAGCAGCACTATTTACAATAGCCAAGATATGGAAAAAAATTTACACTTCCATTGACAGATGACTGGATAAAGAAGTTGTGGTATATTTATACAATGGAATACTACTCAGCCATAAAATATGAACTAATGACATCTGCAGTAACACGGTTGGACCTGGATATTGTCATTCTAAGTGAAGTTAGCCAGAAAGAGAAATAAAATACCATATGATATCACTCATATGTAGAACCTAAAAAAAAAAATAAAGGACAAATTTATTTACAAAGGAGAAACCGACTAATAGAAAACAAACTTATGGTTACCAGATGGGGAAGTGGGTGGGAAAGGGTAAATTGGGAGTACAAGATTTGCAGATACTAACCAACATATATAAAATAGTTGAACAGTAAGTTCATACTATATAGCACAGGGAATTATATTCAATATCTTAAAGTAACTTATGGTGAAAAGTACATGTATATATGTATATTCATGTATGACTGAAGCACTATGCTGTACACTGGAAATTGACACAACATTGTAAACTGACTATACTTCAGTAAAAAATATATATATAAAATAAAAGTTTTACCTGAAATATAATTTCCATTCAATCTGCAAGAAGACAATAAACCTTCACTGGAATTTTAAAGATTGAGAAGTAGTGAGTGCAGAGAAAATGCTAATCAATGTGGTGTGAACAAAAACTACTGCAAGCCACATCAGTAAACAAAGGATGCTGTAACCATCAAGTCATCATCCGCTACAGTCAACTCAGGATGCAGACAAGCAGGCAGCCTGGCCTCTGCATCCACCCCACAATGGTTCCCCCTGAGGGGCATGAAAGAACAAGACACTGGCCATAGACTGCTAGGTGCATATCAAAGGAATGATTTCAATGAGCCCAGACATTTGTGACTTCCTATACATAGAAAAGGGCTAAATTCTTTAACTTGAGATGCCTGGTTTTCTTTAGTTAACAGTAATCTTTTAATGTTCTGACCACCTGGTCTTTGTTGTGAAAACTCCTGTATATCCTGGCTCCTCCCCCACCTCTTCAGAGCAGTCCCTCATAGTGATCTGAGAGGCTGTCATCCTGGGCTCGAATGGGTTAGAGTCCTCAGAAATGTCCACTGAATTAAACATAACTCTCAACTTTTGGGTTGTATACTTATTTCAGTCGACATCAGGAAGAAAATTTCAAGACCTTTGACTCCAGGCTTTTCTTTTTTAACTAAGCCCCTGAGTGGCCAGTTGGCCATCACACATCACAAAACGAGCAGTAATAAGACTAAGGACTTCTACTTCTGGGCATTTTCTATTACATTAATAAATTCTGCAGCTTATTTTCTTTTTAATTTTCCTGTTCAAACAATTTCAAGTCCTTACCACTTAGTTTGTTGTCATAGTATGTTTCTGAGACTATTTAACTAGACTGACTTTTAAAAATATACATTTGAACTCTAACATGTATATATATGTGTGTATTATATTTAAATATATATATATATTTTGTTTTATGTCCATCCCAGGGTAAAAATTAAATGCAATAACAGAGAACAGCAATCCATTTCTAATTAAAATTTTAAGTCCTAAAATTTACCCTTTCAAATAAATTTTTTTACTTTTTACAGTTAAAATCATAACATGAAATCTTTTTATACATCTAAATTTAGTAGGATTTCAGAGGTTCAGCTGACTTGAACTTGTTCATGACATAAACACAGCATCTTTAAAGTCAATGAAAGAAAAAAGGTTAATTTTAATCATATTCAAAGAATGTGTTCATGAAAAATCAACTATCATTTAAAGTTCCACTCACCTGCCAAACAATAATTAAAAATACCTATTTTTTATCTAAACCATTGATTCTAGTATCATTAGTATTTCAGAATAAGTTAGAGAGCCAACGTAGAATTTCACAAGCAAATCACAGATTACGCAGATGTGCTTCTCTGTGAAGCGAGTGCCCAGTCCTTCTGGATTCGGGTCCCAACTTTTTAATATCGTTCAAAACGTCTTTACACCATGGTTTAACTTGAGGGGCCATAGCAGTATTTTAGGTTGATTGACGATGATACAGAATGTAACAGGTGGTGCCCATCATGTCACGCATCAATGCGGTGTGGTAGAATGGAGATACTGCATTCTTCCCACGCTACTGTAAGTACCGCAAAGGTGGGGAATTTTGGTATTAAAATGTTTCCAAGTCATCAAATCATTCTGAAAAGCATCCTCCTCTACCACCAGCAATACTTTATGACAGTTATTTAATAATCTAATAATCTAACATGACCCAGACATTTTTATGTCAAAAACAAACAAAAAAAAATGGAATAAAGGAGCACCAGCTTGGTTGCAGTGGACCACGAAGGCATTACTACCTGTATAAGGTCCATCCTGTGGACTCTTAGGCACGTAACCAAATGTCTTTGAGCCTCAGCAACCTTCTACTCTGTACAACAGAGATGGCAGAAACTACCACTCAGAGGTAGGATTTGAATAGAAAATGGAGCGGAAAGACATTCTTGCAGGGTTCAAAAAGGGTAAAAAGTGAGATTTGGACCACAAAAAGAAAATTAGGAGGCACCACAAGAATTATCCAATATGGCTAATGCCAAGAAAAGGAATTACAGTTGCAAACCCCTTAATGATAGGGGAAAAGTTGTGATGACTAAAGTAGAGGCTAGACAGAAAATATTTACTACGTAACTTAAAGCTCTTCAGGAGAGCCAAGGTGGTACAATTCCATCACTAGTAATTGCAGGCAGGATCAGCTCCAGACATATCCGGAGGCAAACAGAAGTGATTTTCCTCCTTTTCTCTTATATCCAACCAATATTGGATAACCACGAATGGACTGAGGACAGTGCATACGATTCTGTATAAAGCAATCTGGAAATCTTTATAACTATTTCTATACGACAAGGTTAACACTCATACCTAAAACAATTAAGTGTTACACAAAATACGAAAAAAATTCTCTAATCTCAATGACCAAGAAGTAGAGAGTCCTGAAGGAGACACATACATGAGTATGCATCTATCATACAACTAAAGGAGGAATTTCAAATCCATAAGGGGAAGAATTAAAAAATGACTTAGAGATAATTGGCAATGCAATGGGAAAAAATTACTTCATAAAATATAAAAAAAGATACATTCCAGAAGCAGTTAAAAGTTCATATGAAAAAAATATAAATTATAATACTGTGTAGGGGAATATTTTTATGGTTTTTGTGCATAACACAAATATTGAAAGTCATAAGTAATTTGTATGCATAATTTGCATTCACAAAATTGAACAAAAGTTTATAAAGATTATATACAGTTAAAAACCTCAGCTGGGTAAAAATATTGACAAATGATATACTTAACAAATGATAGATAATTTTCATATCAATAAAGTCTTTAAAGATAACTATCAAATGACTATTAAAACAGAGAAGAAGATAAGAAAAATATCTATGTAATAATAACATATAATGAGCATTTAACATCTTGAGCAATATGACAGGTGCTTTACATACATTGTGTGTGTGTGTGTGTTTGTGTGTTATTTAACATTTATTGAGTATTTACTATATGCCAGGTTCTATGATTAGTGCTTGTTACTTGTATTACTAAATCCTCATCATAATCGTATCATGTACTCATCTCATTTTTACAGATTAGTAAAATGTATCTCAGTCTAGTTGAATATTTTGTTCAAGGGTCCACAGGAGTAAAACAGCCGATTAATCAGATCCCAGAGCCCCAGCTTTTAACCAGTATATTACTTGAAATTGTAAACCCTTGTATCATTATTTATAAAGTGAGTATTTTGGAAATATTTGTCAACTAAATTATGAAACACCCATAATTTGGAAAAATATGTAGTAGCTAAACAAAACAAAAAAATAGAACTATATGTATTAACATGGAAACTAATTTCAGAACATATTACTATGTGGGGAAAACTGTTACAGAACACAACGATGGGTTTTAAAAATTCTATATGTAGCTAAGTCCATATCTACTTCAAAAGCATGGAAAAGGTATTGAGAGGATACATATGATTTGTGAATATGTTTTTTCCTGAGGTCTGGAGTGGGATAAAAGAGAAAGGAGATGAAGAAGAACTTTCCAATAGTGGTTCTAAGAGTTTGATAACATTTGAATCTTTTACAAAGAAATGTAAGTTTATATTACCATTTTTAAAAATTAAAAACCACACTGGCAGTCAGTTATAGATTGTTTAGAATGTGGTTTCCCTGGAATTGTAGGTCCGTGTGTAGTGTACATGTATAATATTTGATATAGATATGTCATTGCTAAAGGAATAAATTCAAATGGACATGTCAAAATACTCTGTGAAACAGAACTTACTAGAGCAGTGTTAGTTTTGATTAGTGTATACATAATACTTACGATTGTTTGGTTATGAATTAATTGATGGAAACTTTGGGACATTTTCTATGACTGATTAAAGTAATGACAATTCTCTATATTCATAAATTATAAATTAATTATCCTCTAAAACATATATACATATATTATTTTATGCATCAGCATCTCAATAGGTTTAAAAATGTTTCATTAGAATATATTGTTTAGATTCTGCATATGTTTAATTTTGTTGTTTCTAGAATGGGTTAAAATGTGTCACATAAAGCAAACCTAATTCCTTTCCTCTACACACATTTTACTCTATTAATTTTCGCTCAAAGTAGAGGTCTTCTTGAGATTTTCCCCTACAAGTCCACTTTCTGACCTTCAGGTCAGACAATGAGGCTCATATTTCTTTCCCTGTAATTCTTTCATGCACCCAGTTTATGACTTCCACCTTGAGATGCCATTACCGGTGAAGCTGAGTTATTATATACCCAATTGAAATGAACCAGGAAATGTGTTTCTCACAATTATTTCACAGTTCCTAATGGAGGCCCAGGCCCTGATAGAATCCCCAAAATTGCCATCAAAGTTCAAATTGAATGTGAACCATGGAATGCCTCGGTTCACATTAGAAAGATCTATGACTGCCCTGCATTGGGTGTGAGGTTAATTTAGAGTTGAGGTCTTAAGCAGTTGAGTTGCTGTTTGGATATCCATGAATACACATACAGATTTGAATTTATCTGTGATCAGCCTTTGTCATCTATCAGTATCACAATGTAGACTGACTTGTCTTGCTCAATCGAAACAAATGTGAAAAGGTAGACAGATTGTTTTCAGTACTTCCTAACTATTCTTGCATTTTTTTTTAACTTGTTGTTTTAACATCTTATTGAGGCACAGTAGCACATACACAGAAAAGTGTAACCATCATAGTACGCAGCACAATGATTTTTTTAAAAACAGTCAAGTAATATTTTGGGGGGTTATCAGGGCCTGGGCCTCCATTAGAAACTGTGAGTTCAAAGCCATAGATGTAAAAATAGACCATAACTTTAATCCCTCCTTGATGTTGTCTCTGTCCGTGGGTGGATTTCAGGGAAGCGTCCATGAAGGGTTTAGTTGCTTCCGTATCAAAGTGGATGCTTCTTCTTCTTCTTTTTTTTTTAATAATTCTTTTTTTGGGGGGAAGGGGAAGGTAATTAGATTGATTTATTTATTTCTCTACTTACCTACTTATTTATTAGTGGAGGTACTGGAGACTGAACCCAGGGCATCCTGCATACTAAGCATGCGCTCTACCACTGAGCTCTGCCCTCCACCCCAAAGTGGATGCTTCTTAAGAGGAAGCCTGAAAGCTGGAGGCAACACCTACCGCTGCTCTTTGCCAGTGCTCATACAAGTACTTGTATATGCTCTCAGGACATAAAAAAAAAAAAAAATTTGTGCTACAAGCAAATATGATTTTTCTTCTCCTCAATCTATCAAATTTTACCTGAGTGACTTCCATTGCAGAATTGAAGGAGAGAGCTGCAGGCAGGGCATCTGGTAAATGGCATTACTAGGCTTTGTGTCCCTGCACTTGAACAACAGGCTTAGAAGAGCAGGTGTGGAATTATCAGCCAACACAGGCAGAACACCTTCTAAGAGTCTTCTGAAATCTAAAGGAATCATCTTTATTGCACAAACATGATTTAATGTTGCAGTGACACTCATAGAGAACCACAGATTTGAAAAAAAAAAAAATTGGTGCTTGATATTAATTGAAGGGAGTCAAAAATGACTCATGAGTTTCTTTTTTATTTTAGCTTTTTTTAAAAAAACTATAATTATAAGGCATTTTTTAATTACAGAAATTCAGTATTCACAAATTTGAAAATAGTATGCTGAAACCAATTATTTCATCTCCCAGCTGCAATCTTCCTTCATCTGTGCCCCACCTCCATCATTCTTTTCCATGTGGGTTTTTCACTCAAATCTAAAATATTACATACTTGTTTAATGAAAATTTACTATGTGTATATAAAATATCATATTTTCTAAACATTATCACCATATTTTTATCCTGTGTAAAGTATGTATGAAAACAGTATCTTAATAACACCAAATATTTTGTTGGTATTCAAATATATCCATTTCATAATTGTTAAAGGATTTTTTAAAAAATTAGGGTTCTGATAAATTCTACAAACTGCAATTGGTTCAAATTGCAATTATTCACAAATTGCAGAAAATCACAAATTGCAATTAAATCGCTTGTTTCTTTTAGTCTATAGATTTTCTGTTTGTTTCCTTCTGTCTCTGTCACTCTGACTCTAGCTCTTGTTCTCAGTCTTTCTCCATCTCTATCAATTTATTTATTCAAGACTCAGGTGGTGGTTTACCACAATATGGTTTTGGCTGATTGCATCCATGGGGTGTTATTTAAAAGGCTCCTCTGTTCCTTATCACCGTTAGAGGCTTGATCCGATTCTGAAATGTGATACTGTGTGTTTTCAGCAGGATGCACATGTAGTCTAGCCTTCTGTCCTTCTTGTGGTTTTTAGCTGTTATTAGTAATCATTTCCGACATCTTCCTTTCTTTTGGATTTATAAAATTGTTTGTTCTGTCTCTCATTTTGTGTGCTTCCTTAAAGTGAAATTGCAGTACTCACTTATTTAGTTACCCTTATGTACAGTTTACATTGGAAAAGCAGGGTAGACACTTGATTCTTTCCCTTTAGGTATCAGTTTTCAAATAGTTCCCTCCGATCCTCAAATGTGGCCAACATGTGCTCAGTCCTAGCCCTGCTGCTTAAGAGTTGTGTAACACTGGGGAAATCACTTTTCCTCCCTGTGTATATGTATTCTGGTAAAGATTTTGGACAATTAGATGTGCGAAAAATTAAATAGAAACCTCAGTTAAATAGAGTTGTGGGATGAAACAGGGGAACTCTCATAGCCTGTAATGATAGCAGAGCCCAACATGAAAAAAAAAAGATTCCTTTTCTTTCCCAACAAGGACTCAGCCAACTAAAAGCCATGGAGTTTTCTGTGCATTATAGCGTTCCCTACTTTCTTTTTCTCTCTATAAAAGTGACCACTTTCCCTTACTGTGCAGGGACTACTACATTAGTTACCATGGTGGAAGGCCTGGAATTACAATTCTCTGTTGATCCTGAATAAGCTCCTCTTTGTTGGAAAAAAAAAAATATCTGGAGTCTATTTGTGCCAGGTCAGCAGATATCATATACATAAAGTGCACAGCAGACTGTTGCACACTGTAAGAACTCAATCCATTATTATCATCATCAATTTTTGTTAAATCTCCCAGATCCAATCATCACACATATATAATTCAGTTATATACATTTTTAGAAGCCATATGGTCAAATGAAGTCCGTGAAAACAGAGAACCCTGTTTTTTAAGGCAATAGAACTTTGGAAGGGCAGTCTTATTGAGTTAATGCTTACCTAGCTGCCAATTGGAAGAAAATGTGCTGGAAGTCATTCCAGACTCATGGAGGTCACTTATGAATGTCTTCTATGTGGAAAGAAGAAAAGCATGTGTTAGTGACTCTGTACCTGAACAGAAATGATAAAGTTTGTTCATTCTGTCATTTGTTTGCTTTACAGCTATGGGAAGATATATAAAATTTGTTGAGAGTTAAAACGCTGTGTAAATTGATCTAAGAGCTGAATAGATAGATATTCTAGAATTTCTGTAAAACAAAACAAAACAAAACGGAATGTTTTTTGTTTCTGTTTTTACCATGGAGAACATACCCAATACACTGGATTGTTTCCAGTGACATGGAAATCCATACTTCAATCCCGATCTGCTATGTTTATTTGCTCTCTCCTAGGTGAATGGATCTTAAAATGCTAGTTTTTCTATGGGGTACTATGGGACCAGAAGGGGTGATAAGGGGTTTGAGGTAGCAAAACAATAAAACGAAGGGAGTATAAACTTTGAGTCAATAAAATCTAGTTTCAGCCTTAAAAAATGCATCATTTTATTTTTCAGTTGGAATTTTATATAAGCTTGCAAGAAAAGGAGAGTAAGAGTGCTTATACAGATGGCTAACTCAGCAGGTGAGAACTTGATCGATCCAAGGTCAAGACCTCATGTATCTTATGGGCTCATTATTTTCATGTTTTCATGTCCAGAGAGTCCATACGTAACCCAGGTCAGTTATTTCATAAATGCTTGGCCTGATTCACTAAGGGGTGAATTTTGGAATTTCTAACTCCACAACTAAATGGAGAATTTAAAGCACACCCATATAATGCTGAATTGGTAGTTTCAATCTCAAATTAAAGCCCAACATTAATGTTATTATGACCATTATTATCCCACAGATTCATTAATTTATGTTTGAGGTTGTTTATTTTCTTCTTTATTGACAGGTCAATTCCTTCAACTCATTGAAACAATAGAAAATGCATATGTCATGCAATCAGTATGAGTTGATCTCTGGCTGTCCAGAATCGGATCACCCTTTTCATGTTTGATTTTCTGTATATCCTGAGAGTCGAAACAAAGCCTATTTCCTCTGAGATAAGTATGAGTGTTTCCGCCTCTCTTGCAGCTAGATTGACAGCATGTGACCTTGTCCCTTCAATCAGTTTGCCCCACCTTGGATTTTGAATTGGGACCTAGTAAATTTTAGGGCAGAGATCATGGAACTTGTTTGCCAGCAATAGTAGCAACTATCCTCTCCATAAATGTTCTATTTAAATTAGCCAGTTTGTTTCTTCTGCATGAAACAAGAAAACTTAACTGATCTGGGGAGTAATCACTCAATTAAGTGTTAAATAAATTTTCTAGGCAGGACTGAAACAAAAACTTCAACTAGTATTTGGAGAAAGAATTTTGCCCACCTTTAGCATGAAATGGAAAAATAAAAGTATTCCTTGCTTTCTGAACTCTATTCACCTGAATACATGTTGGAATACCTTTCAAGTAAATTTAAACAATATTCACCATCTACATTGAAAGCTTGGCCTCACACACCTACATGCAGGTACAGTGAAAACATCTGAATTGCATGAATATCAGTGTGAAAAGATGCAGAATATGATGCAGTGTTATCTAAGTAATTTTTTCAATAGGTTTTTGTCCTGTGCTTGCGTTAAAAAAAATTATGTTGTGTATTTTTGCTATGACTTTCCCCTCATAAGTAAGTTTAAAAGGCATTCTAAGGAAGGAGAAATGCCTGTGAAGAAAGTAGGTGAGCCCAAAATGTACCCAAAAGTCATACATTAGAAGTGAGCTTAGAAGTAGGCAAGTGTGACTACAGAAAATATTTACTCATGACCGTGTACATCTTCCCAGCTACTGTGTATGTGAGTTGTTTCTTTTCATGACAAAATAAATAATGATTAGAGAAGTGTTGTCGGTTCTGGAAAATTTCAACACATTATTCATATATGGCACAATAATTTTGGAAAGCATCAGAAAATTAACTTGCTCAGTGCATTGGTAATCACAATGAGCATGGGATGACACTGAGCACTATGTTAACACAGAAATGTTGAACATATTTGAAGGTCTGAGTAAAACCACAATGAAGGAGTAAGATGATTTAGTGAAGGAGTTGAGAACTAGAGAATTCAAGACAGATTATGGGTCAAGGAGCTTCTGCTGATAATCACCTAAGGAGTCTTCTGATGTGAAGTGCAAAATTCTATTGTTGCTGACTTCAAGCCTCTGGGGAAATGACTGACACAAAGCAAAAAAAAAAAATTGTAAGACTTAGTAAGTACCCAAGTGTAGTGAACCAGTCAGGCATCTGCTGTTGCACTTTTATCAACACATAGAAAATTACTATGGAGAACAACATCCTACTTGGTGCTCATTGTTGGACTGAGAAAAAAAGAAAAAGGAACTCCAGGATACTATATGCCACATCTATAAAAGAAATTTTGTATTATACAAACTAGTTAGTTGCTATTGAAAGCAAGGTGGATGATAACATGAGCACTTCAAAAAAAATCACTTTTCAGGGGACGAGGGTATAGCTCAGGGGTAGAGCACGTGCTTGGCATGTACGAGGTCCTGGGTTAAGTCCCCAGTATCTCCAACAACAACAACAAAAAACTAATTACCTGTCCCCCTCAAAACACCCCAAAACAAACAAAAAAATCACTTTCCAAAAGACAATTATAAATTTAAGTTGCTGTATAATTGATCTCAAGCAGAGATAATGGAAGCTGATGATCATTTTTATTTCTTTATACATTTTTATTCCAAACATCCCATTTCTGTAATTTCAGATGCTGAAAGAGAATCCAACCACTTGGATTCCACCTTGAACACACTTCAGGCTGTTTCAACCTCTCCTTTACCAGCAGACTCTCCAAACACTCCAGAAAGGAGCAGCAGAAACTCTGCCTCCATCACAAAGTTTACCAAGATTGCCAAAGACGGGTATGATAATTTAAGCAGCTTGGAGCTTTTTGTGATTGTTTGTTTGCTTAGTTAACTGAAACTAGATCCAATGGCATGTGAACAGATATTCAGATGACAGAAGCATCTCCATTTAAAATAAACAGAGAAATCCACAGGCTTGGGGAAGGCACACCGAGCACATCCTTCATCCTGAAGAAATTTGTCAGTCACTTCAGCCGCTTCAGGAAGTAGAGAATCCCCAAGAGATGAAAAGCAAAGTGCTGTTTTTTAATTCTTTCATTTTCTTTCAGATTCACTCCTCCCGCTATTTTCTATAGGACATATTTGTGGTGATAATGCTATAGTTAAAACCTATCAAGGCAAGTTGAAGTCAGAAGAACAGAGCAGTGTACATTTCCCCAGAGATGCTGTGGCTGGATGCAGTAACTAATGGAACTTTGAGCTTCCCTTCTTTGGGGAGGGTGAGAGTACATTTTAGCTTCATGAAGGAGCAGGGGGGTCCATTAGGGTGCGCTTGTTTTCTTTCTTTTTCTTTTCTTTCTTTTCTTTCTTTTTTTCTTTCTTCCTTTCTTCCTTCCTTCCTTCCTTTCTTCCTTCCTTCCTTCCTTCCTTCCTTTCTTTCTTTCCTTCCTTCTTTCTTTCCTTTCTTTCTCTTTCTTCCTTCCTTCCTTCCTTCCTTTCCTTTCTTCCTTCCTTCCTTCCTTCCTTCCTTCCTTCCTTTCTTTCTTTCCTTCCTTCTTTCTTTCCTTTCTTTCTCTTTCTTCCTTCCTTCCTTCCTTCCTTTCTTTCCTTCCTTCCTTCCTTCCTTCCTTCCTTCCTTTCTTTCCTTCCTTCCTTCCTTCCTTCCTTCCTTCCTTTCTTTCCTTCCTTCTTTTCTTTCTTTCTTTCTTTCTTTCTTTCTTTCTTTCTTTCTTTCTTTCTTTCTTTCTTTCTTTCTTTCTTTCTTTCTTTCTTTCTTTCTTTCTTTCTTTCTTTCTTTCTTTCTTTCTTTCTTTCTTTCTTTCTTTCTTTCTTTCTTTCTCTTTTCAGTGTCAACAGTGGAGGGAGGCACTGTAATCCAGAGCGCCTGTGTTCCGTGGCAATTCTTTTTTTCCAACAGTTTTCATATTGGACTAGTGTTACTGATTTTGACTGTGGCCCTATCTGATGCCCACTTCCTTGTTTCTCCTCAGTCTTCCAGCCCCAGTTTTCAAGCTTTCTTGGAGTTTCTGTTAGTTATGTAATACCGTTTGTGATAAGTTTATTTTTTTTTCTGTGTAAATATGCCTAAATCAATACCTGTAGCTAGCAGCTAAGAACCATGGCTGATTCTTGGTCCAGCAAAGTAGTCTGAAGTTTATGAATAGACAGTAAATGTACATTATCAGGAAGCTATTTAAAATAGGAGCCTGATCTGCAGTCCTACGGGCTAACCCTGAAATTAACATTCTTTTACTCTGACCCAGAACCACTCAGCAAACAAACAGGCTGGGATCCCATCAGGGATAAATGCTATGCTTAGTCGATACTGAAGTGAGTTTAAATAAGGGACAATTTATGGTTGAACCAACCAGGGATGATGTTGTCCTGCAAACTAGCAATGGTGAAACACTCTATAAAGTGAAGGAGAAAAAAAACCACCACCAGAGTCACGTGATAAACTGGCATGAGGAATTGAAAAGGAGCTATAGTTACAAAGGGACAAAACCGCAGCCACAACCACAGGACCAAGTCAGGTGGGGGGAGGAGAGCAGAGAAGAAATATTCTGACCTCAAACCCCAGGCCTCCAATCAGCTGTTGGGTCCTCCCAGGGCTAACCACAGAAGTCGAATAAAAGCTACTCAAGCAAGAGATCCAGGCCTCTTCCCCATCAAAAAATGTAAAAGCAGGGTCATATGGTAAGTCTACTTTCAGCCTTTTGAGGAATCTCCATAATGTCTTCCACAGTGGCTGCACCAAACTGCATTCCCACCAGCAGTGTAGGAGGATTCTCTTTTCTCCACAGCCTCTCCAGCATTTGTCATTGGTGGACGTTTGAATGATGGCCATTCTGACTGATGTGAGGTGATACCTCATTGTAGTTTTGATTTGCATTTCTCTGATAATTAGTGGAATCTAGAAAAAATAAAAGACAAATGAACTTATATATAAAATAGAAACCGACTCACAGACATAGAATACAGACTTGTGGTGTATACCACAGGGAAATATATTCAATATCTTGTAGTAGCTTACAGTGAAAAAGACTATGAAAATGAATATATGTATATTCATGTATGACTGAAGCATTGTGCTGTACACCCAAAATTGACACAACATTGTAAACTGACTATACTTCAATTTAAAAAAAAAAAGAAACATAGAAGCAGAGAATGGACCTGGAGTTAAACAGAGAACACTTTGAATAATAATCAACTTACTTTTCGAAATAAATTAGGAGAACTTTGTGATACATTCTTGTCTCAATAAATTACCATATTAAAATTTTTTCCAAGCAAATATACATTAATTAGAAAAACTTCAATATTATCTGGGGGAAGTTAATCCAGAAATGCTTTTTGTTAAAGCATATGAGAAATTTTGAAGGATTTGGAATGAGAACATATGATTCCTTTTTAAAATTACATTGGTCGAGGAGCAAGCAACTGCAGAATGAACATATGGAGGATCGAAAACCTTCTCCGCAGCAAAAAAACAATAACCTTTGAAAATTATAAAGTAAACAACCATTTAAAATCTCTGGAACTTATCCTAAGGGCAAACAGAAAATGGAGAAATATTTAATGAAAAAAAAAAATCCACTAAGTTTTGGTAAGCGCAAAGAGAAGCTCTGGATTTGAGGAAGTGTAATTCACTCAACCTCTCCGCAGCTCAGTCTGATGGAAATCACATTATAGGCAGATTATAAGGAAGAAAGGAGACTAGGACTTCCTCTTCCCTCGGCTGCTAGTAAAGTGCTGTGGATTCCTCCTTCAGCATCCCCCATCCTCTCACCCTTGTGTTGAAGAAGCTCGATTCTAGGCAAGAGCAACTGAGAAGTCTGGGCACACTTTTTCTATCCAGCTACCAACTCATAAGGTGAAAGCTTTATGCCAGGTGCACAGGCCAAGAGCACTGGTCCCTGATGACTCTTGTCCCAGCTTGCTTAAAGAGCAGAGGCTTCATGCTAAGACAGGCAAGTCTAGAAGACCACAGCTACTGCTCCTGCCTGCCACCCCACTCACAGAGCAGGGTGTCACCCCAAGAGCAGAAGACAATAGTCCCACTTTCCAGGTTCAGAACATTAGTGCACGATTTAGACCCAGCACAGAATCAAGCCTTAAGAACAACTAGTTGTACAAAAAGACTGACTTTATTTGGAACAGAGCATGAAGATTGTCAAGCCTACATGCCCTTCCAGAAATAATGGCAATTTTAGCAGTGTGCAATTAAGAGAAGACTACTGGCTCCATGAAAGCAACAAGATAATGATACACCAGACTGAAATTTAGCAGACAAACCAGAGGAAGAGACAGCTAAAAAGAGTCCTTCTGGAGGCAGAACAAGCCTCAAACTCTAGCCTCAAAAAGTACCTCTAGTTTAATTCTATAAGACTGTCAAAAAATGTGTGCATTAAGGCATCACTGATAACAAGGGAGTCAGCTAGCATTAGAGCAGGTGAACAGCTGGGCACAACACCAATAAATGGAGATGAGCTGGTATTCCATGAAAGTGAAACCCGAAAGACAGCAGATGTACCTACCTGCATATAAAACAAAATAGAATTTAAGCCAAAAATAGTAACAAGCGACAAAAAAAGCTCCTTGTATAATGATGGGGGTGGTCCATTCATCAAGAAGATATAACAATCCTAAATAGATATGCATCCGATATTGAAGCATATATTTATATTAAGTAAATATTAACAGATCTGAAGGAAGAAATAGATTACAATATAATGACAGTAGGGGACTTCAGTGCCCCACTTTGAACAGTGACAGAAATCAACAAGAAAAATTTGTCTTGCACCATACTTTACACCAAATGTCCCTAACAGGGAAGTACAGGACATTCCATTAAAAGCAGAAGAAAAGACTTTCTTCTCAAGCTCACGTAAGTGTTCTCCAGAACAGAGTATATGAGAGGTTACAAAATAAACCTTTGCAATTAAGAAGATTAAAATCATATCAAGTATCTTTTCCAACCACATGGTATGAAACTACAAATCAATTAACAGGAGGGAAGCTGGATAATTCACAATGATGTGAATATTAAACAATTTACTCCTGAACAACCAATTTCAAAGAAGAAATCAAAAGGGAAAACAAAACAAAACAAAAAAATCTTGAAACAGCTGAAAATGGAAACACAACATATCAAAACCTATGAGATGCTGCAAAAGATGTTCTAAAAAAGAAGTTTATAGCAATAAATGCCTACCTGCATTAAGAAAAAAATCACAAATAAACAATCTAACTTTATACCTCAAGGAACTAGAAAAAGAACAAAGTAAGTCCAATTAAGCAGAAGAAAGGAAATAACAACAACAATAAAAAAAAAAAAGCAGAAATAAAATAAATAGAGAATAGAAGAAAAATGAATTTTTTGAAAAGATACACAAAATTAGCCAAACTTTAGCTAGACTATGAAGAAAGAGAAGACTGAAAAAAAAAATCAGAAGAAAACACGTAACAAAAGAGACCAAATGACGTTTTTCTGATTGAAATCAGTTGAAACAAGGCAGTAGTTTGAATCCACACACACAAAACCAAAGTTAATTATCTGGGCACATAATTGTATATTTCTTCTTCATTCTCTTACCTTATTTAATAAGCAATTGCATAAGACAATAGATATTTAATTATATCATTATTCTCACATAGGAATGTGATATATTTGACAATACCAGGACATTTAAGGCAGCTGAGGGCAAAGTTGGATTGGAAGAAAAACAAGGCCAATCAGTTGTCAAAATCAAGGAGCGATTTCCAATAATGAAAATGAGACAGGTTCTATATTTTAAAAAAATGCACACCTGCTCAGCCAAGTGACAAACAGCAGCAGTGGCAGACCGCTCCCTAACCATCCACGGATGGGTGGACATACCCTTCATTTTCAATAATTTGAATAATGAACTGAAAAAGTAATTTTGTGTCAGCTTTGAGCAAATATCCTGCCCTGTAGATAGTTGTTTTCCTCATCTTTTTTAGTCTTTCATTAATGTTTTTCTTTTCACTTTCATCGGGAGACGAAGATCCTCAGAAAACAAAACAGGACAGCTTTAGAGAGGAGGTGGTGGTGGGGAATTACATCATGGGAGCTGTAAAAATCATCCCTGAAAGTAGAAGTTTAGAGTCTTGTTACTTCTCATGAGTTGTGTCTATTTAGGGTAAAAGAAGGTCAGAAAATGAGACTAGAAAAATATACAATCTCAGATCTACATGAATTAAATTTGGCTGACTTGAAAATTGGACTAGGAGCTTTGTGAATGAAACCACCATCCTGCTGTGAATGTGGGAAAAAAAAAAAAAAAAAAGAATTCAGGCAGCATCCACATTGCCAGAGAGTGGGGTCAAAGGCTGTGCTTTAGTCAAGTGGACAAATTCAACTTCTTATTAACAAAGAAAACTCAGGTCATCTTATTTCTCATGGTTAAAAATTACATTCTTGGGAGATTATATATATATATACGTGTGTGTGTGTACACAATAGAACAGTTGAGTATCTCAGGGAGCCTTTGTTTCTTTTAATAACATTCAAAGAAAATAATAACCAAGAAACAGAGGAATATAGGTTTAAATTTGCTCCCCAGTGGTTTATCTCTTCAAATACTCCTCTTTTTAAATAATATTCACAGTATAGTAATTTACAGATCACATTAATTAATGCAGGGAACATTAATGGCTTATATTTTTAAATTATTGTTTTTATACACTTTTGATTGGAAAACATCAATTAAGTTATGTATTGCTGTAGCTGGAAGTAATTTTAGTGTTTTTGTGATTCAAATCCCCATTGACAGAAAATTAGCTAAGTAAATTATTCGTATAATGTCAAATAACAAAGGCTAAGAAAAAAGAAAAGGTGGCTGCATCCCAAAACAGTTTTTTCCTACATCTTCTGTCTCTTAACCAATCCTAAAATTGGCTAAGATTGGCACTTGACGCATAGTAGTGCTCAAAAAATACATGTTTATTGAAACCTTTTGAAATGTACGAGGGAATATGGTTTATTTCAAGAATTATCTGGTAAGTCCCCTTAAGTAAAAATTAATGGTAACACTCTAATATTTTTTTTCTCACAAATCAACATACTCATTTGAGTTTTCTTGCAATGTGACACACATTGCAGTGCATGTTGTTTATACTTGGATGCTGAATGTAAACACAAAACAAAACAAAATAAAATCCATATATATTCAACTTTACTCTCACTCATGTATTTGAGAATCATCTACCAGAGATGTGTTGTTTTTCTAATATAACCAATCGCACAGGCAATAAGAGTACAGACAAGCATTCCTTAGGACTTACGCAGTCCTGTGGGGGCAGTCTCTTAGTCGGGTGTTAGATCTTCCATTGTCACATAGAAAGCCCAGCCTGATGTTTGTATGTTTCTGGGCAATAAAAATGCTCATGTGGCTGTGTGGCCAGCATACAGCTCTAGAAGCAGAGAAGACTACCTACAGGTATGATCTCAGAGTCCCTTCTGAAAATCAGAAGAATGCGTCCTGGCAATCCTTTCAACCTTTAGCTGCTCCTTCAGGACAGAGAGAATATTTTTTTAAACATATATTTATCGGCATTCGAGGCCTGCTCACTCTGCATCCCCAAGAAATATCTTGCCTTCACTTGTGCTAAAGCAAAACCTATAATATTATGGCTAAAACTTAGATAACATTTCTAATATTCAGGGCATTGTTCTAAGCAATTTTTAAAAATTAGCTCAGTTAATTGTCACAACCACACTGTGAGTTAAGTATTATTATTACTCTTACTTTACAGGTGAAAAAAACTGGAGCATCGAGAGGCATGAGTTTTTGCATGTGAATCCATGTCATCTGGGTTGCAGCCTCCATGATCTAAGCCACCGTGGGCCCCTGCTTCCCCCGTGGTAGCCTTGCTTACTTGCCAGTCTTGCCTGCAAAGTGCTGGTGAAACTTCTCCGAGGTGCTGAGAGACAGCAAGCTAGACTGAAATTAAACAATGTCCTCCCTTACGAGTTCGGCCTGGCACACCGAACACAAATTGTGGGAAGGTGCACAGTTTAGCAAGTTCTTTTTGGCTTTTCCTAATTGCAGAAAGAAAAGACAATGTTGCTTTTTTTTTTTCCCTGTAAGATGAGAAAATGAGGGGAAAATCCATATCTCGTATCTCATTTTGACTTGCCTTTTACATCATTTTTCTACTTAACTCCAAAACTAAGAGAACATAAAAATGTAGGAATCATTTGTGAGGTGATTTCAGTAACAGAACTTTTCCTTTATTTTGATTCTTCTCTTAGTTTTCTTCAAAATCTAATTTTTATTATGTTGACTGTCCACAGCTCTGTCTTCCAAAATAAAGATTTTTTAGCATTTTAAAGTGTCATCTGTATAGATATTTTAAATACTTTCAACTTTGAAGCATGTCTTAAAAGTCTGGAACTCAACGAAAAAAAAAAATCCTTAGAGCTCACATTTGCAACCAGGACAGTTTTTGTGTGAGAGAAATGCATAGACGTATTTGGTACATAAGTTTAATTCTGTGAAGAATTCTGACCCATATGACCCATTATTTTGGATACACGGGATGGATAATGCTGAAGTCCCAATGCAAATAAGAAAACTAAGAAAATTTGGGTAAAGCATGTTTAGGGCATCAGATATATTTCTTATAATTGATGTATCCTGATATATAACTAGAATATGTGATAAAGAATTTAGTAACTTAAATTTAAGATAAATCCTAATTTGCCTTGTCTTTGACATATCATGTCTTACCAGGACAAAATGGTAAATTCTATTCCAAGAAGTGGCAAAAGTATGAGAAATTTCAAAATCCAGTATATTTTTTCAAGTATGCAACTCATTAACCAAATATTCTAATAGCCACCATCAGAATTAACACATAAGGACCACAGATTTTAGTGACCGTTTAGTGAGACCCATCTCAAATGGCATTCCCAAACTCGGAATCATAGAGTAGAGAAGCTACCCGAAAGTTCCAAGAAATAATCTTCTTATCTCAAGGACTAGGCAAGGAATGCACTCCCTAGAGTGATGAAGGGTTCATCTTAAGCACACCTGCTCCTGTGGAGGTACCGGATCCCACAGAGATAATTGGGGTATTCTAGAAACCTGTCAGTGAAGATTGAGGCAATCCATAGCTCTGCAGACTCCTTTAGCATTTCCAGGGCCTCTTTTCCTCCCATGGTTTATGAGAACAATACCCCTTTGAAGAGCAGAAGCCTTGGCAGTATAATGTGGGAGGCAATGTCATTTCAGGTTTCAATGCTATTGTCTGGAAAATTCATGGAAGCAATTAAAACTCTTAGTCTAAATAATTTGATTAGATGCTGCATAAAGTCATGGATAATTATTTGCTTCTGGCCAGAAAATAGTAAGTAGAATCTAATAAAGAAGCATGATAAAAATTTCTCTTATTATGCAGAACGTGATGAAGTCTGATAAGAGTAAGTTATAAGCTAATTTCCATTATTTAGAAGCAAGAAGTAAAAAAAAAACCAAGAAATCGGTTACAATACAGCATTCATGTCAGAGATGCAATAAAAGAGACAAGCAAGGAAAAGAAATCCCAATAACCAATAGAACTATTATAAGGTTGGCGTCTTGAAGCTTGAAGCTGATCAGACCAAGTCAGAGCAGTGCGAGTATCCAGCCTGCTCTGTGTCTCACTCAAGACTTTTCAGGATGGTATCTCATAGTATCACTTGGGTCCCAGATTTTGTCAAATGTGACAAGAAAATATGTCAATGATGAGGATGGTCACTGCATCATTGCCAAAACAATACTTTCTGTAACACTTATTTTTGACTGTTGAGTCCCTGATCAGTAACACCTAGTTGCTGGAAGTTAACAATGGCTAAAAAAGCAGGCACCCTAACCTAATGTGACCACAATTTAGAACTCATCTCTTATATAATAATAATCAAAGCTTTGCTTTGTTTTTTGACCTCACACCTCAGGATACTCTTATTTCTAGCCAGTGGTCAAGAAGATCTGTGTCCATGGAGTTTTGGGTAGAAAGTTATGGGTAATTTAAAAATGTATTCACAGTCTCTCAGAATAAAATGCTATATCATGTCCTTCTTTAGTTGGGTCCAGAGCATTTTCTTAATACTAAAAAAAAAAAAAAGAAAAAAGTAGTGTTGGTAAGATAAAGTGCAATTGTACACATTTGATTAAATCAAAAGTATATGTATCTCAGAGACAATAATAGAAGCTGTGGTTGCAACCACAAAGAGCTACACTAAATATTGTTTCTTAAATACACATTAGAAGATTTCATTACAAGGCAGACCAAGTTTGATTTTTATCTAATGAACCTGAGCTTTCTGCTAGTCTGAGCCCCTATGGGGTCCTCCTTGGTACAAAACATTTCCGTGTCCCTCATGTCTTGTTTGTAAGAAATAGACTTCATTCAGCCTCCTTGACCTTCCCTGTGTTCCAATGGGCAGATTCAAACAGTTGCTAATCAGGGATGGGAGGGTGTGTAGAGACAAGGGAGGAACAGTCAAGAAACAATAGTGAAGCCTTGGGACAGGGTCTTGGTTCCACTTCAAGGGAGATACATAACAATATCTTTGAGTTCTTCTGCAGAACTAAGGCCCCCACTGAGGTGGAGGATGGCAACTCCAGGCTGAGCACAAGTTTCCTGGAACAGCACCCTGTTGCCTTACCACCAACCAATCAGAAAAATGTGACACATCCAGCTGCCCTAAAACTCTTCCCCTCAAAGCCACTTGTTTTCTTGCAATAATAAAAAAAAAAAAAAAAAGAAGAAGAAGAAATACAAAACCAACTGGAAAACAATGTTTAAAATGACAATAAACATATCTATCAGCAATTACTGTAAATGTCAATGGACTCAATGCTCCAGTCAAAAAAAAAAAAAAAAAAATAGAGTGGTGGATTGGGTAGTGAAACAAGAGCCTGCAATATAAGTGTATCTTTAATGGTCCCTTGTCCTCTGTTCCAGTCTCACCTGGAGTCCAGTGAGCCTGCAGCCCTTGTTTTGTTGAAGCGTACACTTGAGTAGCTTTCTGAGAAAAGGTGTGAGAGAGGCAAATTTATTTTGGATGGTGCTTGTGTGAAAAAGTTTTGTCTAACTTATTTAAAGGAAATGAGATTCTAGGTTGAAAATAACTTTAATATTTTGGGGAAGGGAAATGCTTAATTCTACTAAATTCTGGCTACCAGTGTTACTTTTGAGAAATGTGTTGCTGTTCTTGCCTTAAATGTTGTATAAGACATATATTTTTCTTTTTTCTTGGATATTATTTTAAAAAAAAACACGTTTAACCTGTGTTTTGACATTTCTTTTTGAGGTACTTTACTGTTGCTCATTTTGCCTATAATATGCTAGACTTTCAATCTGGAAACTTAACCCCCTCATTTCTGAGATGTTTTCTTATCCTTACTTTATTTATTTATTTATTCACTTATTCATTCATTCATTCATTCATTTATTTCATCAAACTGTTGGCTGTTGGACCCTGTGGACTGAGGCTCTTTCTTTTATTTTTGCTAATTTTTTTTCAATAGCTTTACTTTCAAGGACAGTAACTAAAATTTATTTTCTACTCCTTATGTCAAAATTTCTATTTCTACTATCATATTTTCAAGAGATTATTTTTTCAAATTCTTGGGGTAGTCCATTTTATAAACTCCTATTCTTGATTTATAAATACATTTTTTTTTATAATTCTTTAAAAAATGAATTATAGTTCTTTGGCATTTTTCTCATAAACTCTATGACATCATTATTTATAGTTTCTAACTTTCTATTATTTTAAATTTTGCCTCTTTCACATTTGAGACCTTTCCCTCTAAATATCTGATTATTCTCTTATTTAAAAGTGGGGCATCAAAAAGCGTATCGGAAGACATTCATGTGTGGTGAAAGGAAATGGGTAAAAATGTTAACAGTTGGAATTCATTGTAGGGTAGTTGGATGAGACCCAGCTATTCTGTTAGAAGACCTCCAAATATCAGGGTTAGTAGTTCTTACTTATTAAGCCAATGTATGTCCCCCAGAGTGGAATCACCTAGATCCCTGGCTAGTTAATACTTTTAGCTACTGACTTTATGTGAATTACACAGGGCAAAAGGATGTAAGTTTTACAATTCATCGTGTAAATATTTATAAGTAATCTCTCTGTTCTCGGTTAGGTATATTACCACTGCTCTCAGTAGTGCCTCGTTTCTCTCAGTCCAGAGTCCCTTTAACTCAACCTCTGCAAAGATTAAACTTCCAATCTTTTGCTGGATTTAAGGAAAATCTGTGGATTAAAAAAATCTTTATACAACAAAGGAGAAAGGAACCTTTCAGCCAACGCTCACCTATCATGCATAATTCCACACCTTCTCCCACAAGGTATTCACTGACACGTACTTCTGAGCTTTTCTAAAACTCTGCAGCATGGAGCAGTCTGCATCTTGGTTTCTCCTTAGACAGGCTGAAGTTTCACTTTCCTTTGTTCACTTGGGTGTCACTTCCTATTTGCTTTCCACCTTCCAAAATTGTATGTACCATCATCTTTACTTTGTTTTATTTCACATTCTCTTTATTCCTTTGATACTATGTTATTTTAAAAGTATTATCATGTTAGTTTGGTTTTTGGAAAGGAGTTGAGTTACAATGTATCTAAATCTGACACATTTAATAGGATAACCTGAACCCTCTAATTTTTCCTTGCACAGTGTGGTGATAAGACAGGACTTAATATCGTTTCCTGCTTGGAAAAACATTGTCTCATTGGCCATTCTCCCTTAGTAAGAAAAAGTGAGAAAAAAAATGAGACTTACCTAACCTGGGCAAAAGTTGCCTTTCCTGGTAAACACATTTCTAGCTTAGCAGGCTTTAACATTAAAATTTGATGCCAGGGTTCCAACTCGCAATCAGATCTTGTCATCTGGGTATATAATTTCCCTGGGAAAAAAAAAAGTGTAAGTAAATAGACAAAATAATTATTAACAGCACTGGGCATTCCTGAGTCTCTGTCAAAATATATCTTCTTACTCTCTCTCTCTCTCTCTCTGTATTTATATGTAGTACATGTATATCAACATATATAAATTTGTGTGACTATATTCATATATGTATATTGTACACAACACAAAATTTTAAAAATACAGTTTTTGAGAGCGTTATATTGCCAAGTGTTAATAGTACATAACTGGATTGTAGGGATTTGGGTGTATTCCTTTTTATTTTTTTTTAATTTTCCTGGTCATCTGCCAAAGAATATGCATTGCATGTTCAATAAGGAAATTATAGCTCAGAATCTGCAATTTTAGTGAATATAATTATTATTTCCTGAGAAATTAATAAAAGTTAAGCAAAGATGACCATGAGAGAAGCTGGAACTGAGAAAAAAGTTCCCACCATGCTTTAAGGTCAATAACTTCCAATTTGGTGCCTGGGAAAACCTGGTTAAATTCTAACTGCGGATAAGCTTGGAGTTACCTTGAACTTTTATTTCTTCCTGAAAACTTGATCTTAGGGAAGGAAAACATTGTGGCAATGTGGATTCTTAATATCGATGACCTCATTGCTCTTGATCTCCTGCAACCACTGGACCTTAACTTGCCGCCGTGTTTTAACACTGACGAAACATCTCCTGAGTTTCCTGTGTAAATTTTCCCATTGTGTTTCATCAACTTGGGAAAGAAAATGTAGGCCAGAGGGGATTGTCATGTACATTGTTCAGTATCCTTGTTCTGACAAATTGTTTTCTTTTAATAATCCACTCAGCCCTGAAATGAGTTTACAAGTTTTCTGTAGCACAGTAATTTCCAGAATGCATGTGTGAGGTCACTGAGCTGTTGTGTTTCCTCATCAGAGTAAAAGGAATCATGTATTAATCTTTTCATTGTCTCTCCTCACGTGCAGCAGAGTGATGACTTTTTGGCATGTGCTCAATTATGGTGCCAAACACATGGCGACTATTCAGGCAGAAGCTGAGTCAGGCAGTGATGCCCTCCCCAGTTTTGTGCTTGTGAGGAGAAACAAATAGAGCGGGCTTCCTTTTCTTTCTCTTTTGATATTTGGATTCTGAATAGGAGGGGAAAAATCATTCTGAATGAACTGCTGTCTCTTCTATTGATAGGTATTGTATTGATTAAGAGCACATTTGCAATGAATCAAACCCTCCAAATAAATCAGTTACTGCGGAAAATTAACAAAGTACATTTAAACATTTTATTACTTTGTTTCAGAAAGAGACATTTATGAATGCCATTGTAACTCTAGGTCTCTTCCTCTTAATTTACTTTCTACAACCTGGCCCATTCATTTATTTCAGAAAGTATTTATAATGTATTCACTATACCAGGAACTTACCTAAGACCTAGAGACACTGTGAAAAATAAATGTGGATCCCCAGATCCTCACGCCACTTGCATTCTAGTGGATAAATAATACTGGCAATAATCAATATCAATAAGGGAAAATCACATGTCAGACAGTGAGTGCTGTGAAGCAGCTCACAGGTTAAGAGGAAAGAGCCTACCGGTGAAGCCGAGTTTTATTGTTCAAATGAGAAAGTCATAGAAGAGATCTCCAATGGAGTGCCGCTTGAAGATGTTTAAGTAAGACCCGTGGACAGATGAGCAAAAATAACGTAAAGAACCTGAGATAGAATCACACAGTTCTACAAAGCATACTTGAGAAATAGCAGGGGGCCAGGGCAGCGGAAGCAAGGTGAGAAAACACGAAAGCAGAGAGGAAGCAGGAAGGGAGCGCAGTGTCAGATCATGTACGGATTTTTAAGCATTTTCGAGTCTTAGATTCCACGCTAAGTGAGACGGAAAACTAGTAGAGAATTTTGAACAGAGAGAGGACACAGTAACTTACATTTTAGACAGATCATTCTAGATACTTCTTTGGAGGGGGGTTTCTGTGGGGACACAACACTGGACTCAGATCTTTTGAAAAAATATAGTAATAATCAAGATGAGAGATGATAGTGGCTTAGCCCAAGAGGATGGCACAGGATTATGATAAGCAGTTACATTTTGTGTGTTTGCTCAAAAAAAGACTAAAAAGATTTGGTGATATACTGATTGTGGGTGGAAGAAACAACAACAAAATAAAAAACCAGTTTAAAAGAATACTTTTTAAAATCATAGTAGAGGCTGGCACCTTCTGAATGATGGAGTACAGACTTCAAACATTCTGCCTTCAATGTAGGCAATGTGAGTACTGGCAAAAATTATCAGAGTAAAATGTTTCAGAACTCTGGAAATTAACCAAAGTTGGGAGCATTTTTTTAATGGCTAAATCATGGTTAAAATCTCTAAGCTTCATGGTGTTTTAACTTCTCTCCTTCTTATATCCCTCATCCAATTCAATGGTTGACTTGAAAACCAGTAAGAGACTCTTATCATGGTGATAACCAGAAAGATGGTAGCCAACTGAAGTAGCAGGTGAGAACTGGGGCTCCTTAAAGGCCGTGTTTTTAATAAGTCGTCATGAAGACTTTCTGATGATTTCTTGGAAGACCTCAGCTGCAAGGCCGTATGTATAGAAACTGATTGATGGCTTGCCCAGTGCAGAAGAAGCCTTTTTCCTGGGGATATTTTAGAAAAAAACAAACAAACAAACAAACAAACAAAAAAAAAACAGAGACAATTTACTAATTTTGCAGCTGCCTGGGCTATGGATAAATAATATGGGCAAATTACAGGCTAGCCAAAAAGCTCAAAATGTAAAGCTAGAAAAATGAGATGTTCATAAAATCTGTGAATACTCCTGACAATTTCCTGGAATAAATAAGACCATGCATGTGTGTTGTACATATGTTCAGGAAAGACAAGAGAAAGTCTTAAGCTGTGACCTTTGGTTGACTTTGAGACTCTACACAGGCAGAAAATGAGGTTAAGGGAGAGTTGTCAATTGCCTGACTGATATTAAATGACTGTTCCCACATACACACAGAATCCTTCAACAAAGACTTGGAGAATTAATGATCCTTCCCCTTTGAGAACTGCAATCAGAAGCTGACGGCTAAACTACAGAAACAAGACTTCAGAGGCCACACACAGCAAAGAATGATGATTTTGTAGAATTAACTCAAACAAATCACTAAAACAAAGAAACAACAACCTGGAAGATCATCTCAAATCTGGGAGGTTGGAAGACTGATTTCCAGAGATGCTACATTATATTGTATAGTATGTCCAATTTTTATACCATTTTATATATTTTTCACCAAAAAATAAATAAGAAGCAAACACAAAATAAATTAAGACCCATACACAGCACAGCTCAGGTGTGTAAAGCAGGGGTTGTTGAGAGTGGTGGAATCAGAAGTCTTTTTGAGTTGACTTTTGAAGTCCCTTCTACTTCAGGTTGACTCCAGTAACCAACGATAACACGGGGGATAAAGTGTCCATCAAATGCCATGGCAACTGATCTATTAAGTGGTTTGGAAGAAAGAATGCACACTGTTGTCAGAACACAGATGATCTGAAAAGCTGAAAACATGGCAACAGTTTTGTTTCAAGGGCAAGTGTGATTGCAGAGTCCGCTTGCCACATAGAGCAGCAGCGAAGAACCAAGCGTTGCCCCAAGACGAGGCCTAAATACTTCACATAATCCGTTTGTCAGCAGCAGTCAGGGGCATCACCTCATACACTGTGGCCTCTGTCTCCAGGAGACAGAAGGGATCATCGTTGGCAGAGTCACAAGTTTGGCAGCCTGTCATAGTGTTTGGAGTGGAACCCCCCGTGCTCTTTAACTGTGTTCCCAGTCCATGACGGTGGATGTATTATCATGTCTGGTTTTTTGATGAACTCAGGAGGTGATGGCAGAGACTGGGTACTGCCGGCTTAATCAGCACCTTGACAGTAGTCAGTTTCCTCAGAGAACGGGTTTTGCTTATTGCGGAAACCTACCTGAGTGACACAGACTGTCCAATTGGCAGTAGGGACCTATTTCTGCATATCCTGGCCCCTCTCCTCTCACTGATCATTGTCCCGTGCTGCTGGCTACTCAGTGTGTGAAACTGTCATTTCCAACATTTTGTCCAGATTTGTAGCATTTCTGGGTGGAAGGATAAATCCCATTTACTCCTATTCTTTGTAATAATTGGAGCAGCGAAAAGAATCTCTTCCTTAGAAGATCCTTCCTCTGGGAGAAGAACAATGGCCAAGGTGGTTGGAGCTTGGAAAAAAAGACAACATAGAATATTCAGAAATAAAGATTGTTCAAGGGCTTTGCATGTTCTTTTGTCATTTTTTTTTAAGGAGAATCTTAACCATCATATGAGAGTTTATGCTGCTGAATCTTAGCCCTAGATTTTAAAACCCAAAAGAAATACTCGAGATTTTCCAGGGAGCGCAGAGCCTTCCCAATGTCATTAGAGGATGCTTCTGTGATTGTGAGCTCGCTGACCTCCTCTTCATGCTGCTCTGTACACACTCTCCTTGGCAAGCACACTCTTTGCAGTGAGGCTGATGGGCTGCATTCTGAGCAGGGAGGAGTCTCAGCATCACAGCACCCGTTTGCTGGACCTCAGGCTGAAGATAAGAGACCAGTGAATATGCCCAATTGATTCATTGGGTTTTCCCAAATAACTCCCAGCCAAACCCTTTACAGGACAAAGGGAAAGGCAAAGCAGAGACCGGTCACTCACTAACCACTTCCTCACAGCTACTGGCTCTTCTCCTTTGACATATATACGTTTTTAAACACATCGAAACGCAGATCGCATGTCTCCTTGTGTTTTAAAGTTCATCTCTTCAGCAGCGCTTCACTTTGGGAACTATTCCCAGTGATGAGTCCTGAAACAAACGTTTCCCTATAATTTTAAAGTGAGACCCTTTGATCTGTTGTTGTTGTTTTATGCATTTCCTTCATTTCCTTTATCTTTTGAACAATTATTTTCGGTTCTCAGGACTATCATGGAAGTCTGTGAGAGATTATTCTCTTTTTTAAGCTGTAGATTTGTGAGTTGGAAAGAGAAACAAGAACGCTAGCTAGTGGCCACTGAGGGCTTTTTACTCTGTAGCATCCTCTCTACTTGGGACTGTGTATAGAGCGTCTCATTCAACAACCTTGTGAGGCAGCTGCCACAGTTCTGGAATTAACAGATGAAGAAATACAGACTAAGAAAGGCCAAGACCAGTGCATAGGCATTTTTCAAGTGTCCAAATTCAAAACATTGTCCTTCTATTCTTCTCTTTTGCAAACTTACTCTGTAAAATCAGGCTGAGACATTTCTACTTTATTTTATATATTTTATTTAAACAGCAATAAAGCAGCATTTTTATTAAAACAGTGACAGGCAATTCAGGAAATATAAACAGTGATATTTTAAAAAACATGAATATCATTATCTCTAATCAAGGTCCATCTTCTTCTGAGCAGCCAATATTAATAATTTTGAGTTTTTCATTACATACAAACTCATTCAAATACACAAAAGCACAATTTGGTAACTTTTATATGACATAGTATGTATTATGTTCTTCAATATATCTTTTAAATTTAAAACTAAGTCTTTGACTTTTTCTCCATCCAATATATTGACTTTTAAAATTGATGCATAGTATCCCGTTGTCTGCTATAGCTCAATTTTATAATCATTCACTGCTCTGTTGTCAGAGATACAGAATGTCTATAAATTTTGATATTATAAATAATACTACAGCCAACATACATATAGTTACACCTTTTCATTTTACAGGTACAAATGTATTATTCATCTTCTTCCCCGATTTGACCCTTTTCCCCTTTCCATTTAAGAGACTCTAGTTTAATTAGCAAATGCACCATCCAGTAACGTTGCCAGGTTTCCCTCGGCCTTGCTAGGGAGTTTAAATGATGATTCTCTTCCCATCCCAGCAATTTTAGGCAAACTGATATTGGCATTTAGGTATCAAATTCCTGATTCACAGCCATTCAACTCTTAAAAGTATTAGACGTTCCAGTATTCACATTCTTAGAGCAGGTTCATAGAATTATAGAAATAAGAGATTGAAATGACCTAATGGGTCAACTCTTCCCTAACCCTGCCAGCAGAAGATTGTTCCTTACAATATATATTATTAATGGGATGGACTGAAATATATTTCTTTAGAATCAATCTATTCACTCAAAGAAAAAGGGAAGAAGTCTTCAATGAGAACAGGGATCCATCCAGATGAATGATTTCAAGGTCATGAAAGGATTTATTGCAATTTTCACAGAATTACATCGAGCAATGTAATTTTATTTAATTAAAAATGTTCTAAATCAGTAGAATTTATACCCTTCTCTCAGAACACGTTTTTCATTATTTAAGACTGATTACCAACAGGAAAAATATTCCATTTCCAAAGTAAATTTTCTTGTATTTCTAAGCCTTACCTGGGAAAAGTTCGATAGCCGAGAGCATGGGCCATATTCTGATTTCAAAAATAATGACTTACAGTAAGAAGAATGCTGCCAAGATCTAGACATGATCCTCCTCATACACAAATATACATTGGGTAATACATAGATTTTATAAAAATTAGGTGAAGCAAGACAAGTTGTTCTTAGCAGAGAGCCTAATGCATCCTCAAGAAATGGTTTTTTATCTCATTTATTCACCCTCCTTACTACCTAAATTAATGTTCAAATACCTCCCTTTACTAGTGCTTCTTCAATCTCAGCTATTCATCCATTCATTAAAAATTTACCGAGTCCCATTTCTATTTCAAACATTGTGGTAAATAATACTGGTACAGTAAACGGAGAAGGAGAGTACAGGGTGATTGCCCTGCTCTTTTGAAGATTATAACCCATCTGGGGAAATCGATTATTAATCAAGGAATCATACAAATAAGTGAAAAAAAATTAAACTATTGTAGATAAAAGAACCATGTGGCGTGAAAGTCCAGGGGGGCTAGATCTAATCTGCATAGTCCAAGCAAGACTCCCAGATGATGAACCTGAGATGGAAAAGAGAGGGGGAGGAGGGGCCAGAGTACTCCATGCAGGGAGGATGTAATGAAAGGAGCAACTGTCATGTTATGGTAGGAAGCCTGGCACGTGGAGGAAGTGACTGACAGGTAACTGGGCTAGTGAGGAGAAAGTAACAGGATAAAGAAGCAGATGAGGCTGGGGAGATACAAGAGCAAGCATGGAAAGAAAAGAGGTTGGACAAAGACAAGAATGGGTGTAGGGAAACCAGCTGGCGTATTAGTGCTGTGCTCTGGGTAAGATACCACGAATGCTTGGACTAAAGGACAGAATACTTCTGCAGAAACTAGAATTTGCCACCCTTCAGTCCAGAAAGCATGATGTTCAAAACTATAAAAGATCATTTTAGCTTTAGTCCATGCTTCCTAAACCTATAAGCCTAACTTGAAGGTTATATGAGGAAAAAAAATTTTTAAACCTAGGAATCTAATTTTAGAAAGATTCCATTAGCTCACAATAGACTGTCATTATAAGTTTGTTAAAAAGCAGTATAATAGGAAAAGTGACATTTTAAGATACCATCTCTTTCCCCACTTTTCCTGAAATCTTTTAAGTTAGTTAACTTCCTAGCTGCAGTTAGCGATAGAGGTTGATGACAAAGGATGGAAAAGAAATTGCTGATACAGAAAACCCCTGATCGTTAAGAGATGGGAAGAAAATATTCAGTTATCTTTCTAGTATCTAGTAATTACCTCCTTCCTCTATTCATTAAGACTGCTTGTGAACTAAAGTATTTTGGTAGATAATGTTAAATTTTTGACTTGCTATCTGACAACAGAGAAGGTGTATTTTTGCATGAAATGAAAGATTAGGTGTAAAGAATTTCATTCTTAGTTGCATTCTAGATGCAAATAATTGTATCTTAAGTGATTATTTACAGGAATGTCTTTCCCTATAATCTTCAGGCTCTTTGGGGGCAAAATCCTTATCTTACTTATATTTGTAATTTCTGGACTCAATGTAATAGCTAGTAAGCCAGAGATAACAAATACATATTTGATGAATAAATGAAATAACAAACCCCATTTTTTGCTTCTATAGACTGAATCATTACTCTGGCACTAACCTATGGCATTTTATAAATCTAGAAGAAGCTTAATAGATAAGTTGATATAATACACCTATCCTTTTACAAATAAGGGAATAGAAACTTGAGAAGATAGTTTAAAAACTACAGCTGACTCCTAGTATGTAATGTATTAAGTGTGAGAAAATTATTTAGGATGAAATGTGCAAAGTAAAAATAAAAGTATCATTGTAATGAATCAATTTAATAATTCACTGCTTTAGACAAAGCATGCATGGCTACTCACATTTAATCAGATGTTAGCATTTTATACACTACCTAGAAATGGATGGTCAATCCCATGGAGCTCCCATATCTTTCTTCTTTATGTTCTGAGAGGTTCTGTTATTTTGATCTTTAATTTTCCTCTCTGGTTTCATCACAAGATGGTGCCAGTGTGTCTCTGTCACCACAGAATAAGAACAGATAATCTGCATATACTTGTGTTGGAGGTTGGATATAGACCTAGGAATTACAAGCATCCTGACTTTTTTTTTTTCCCTATAAAATTTCAGCATTCCCATTCCAGCAGTTGGTGAATATTTCTCTAGGAGATGTCTACAAGGCTCAGAGATGTCTAAGAGAATCCCATGTCCATATATAACTCATACATCACTTGTGATCTCAGTGAATTTCGCCTGTCTCTAGGCGCGCACACACACAGTATGCACAGACAGTCAGGGTCACGGTCATTATTCTTGATCTGGGCCATGTGCAAAATCTTTTCTACCAGTGAGCTCCATGTATAGTGTATACAAATGCTAGTTCGTCACTTCTGCAGACCGATGGAAAATTTAACTTCGGTCATGCTGACAGTTCTCCTCGTTCAGATGTCTTATAATCTTAAGCCATATTATAAGAAGAATGAGGAAAAATAATTAGTTACTGATTATGTTTCCTTTGATAATTCCATTATTCCAGTTGGCAAAGCCAATTACCTGACGCTTCTATGTTTTCCTTAGATGCGGATATTACTGCTGTGTTTGGGAGCACTTGGCTGCTTCAGTCTTCTCCATGCAACATAGTGCCACTAGTTCTGAGGTTCTGCCCCCTCCTCCGGGATGCTGACAAATCCCTCTTCTCAAAGGGCACACCTTATACACACACACGCGTGCGTGCGTGCACGCATACAGGTACACACCTCTCTCAGTTGGGAGCCATCTCTTTTTAGTCCAGAGATTAAAAATTATCCTTCAATTCTGTTCTTCACAAATGGACTTAGACACTTGGAAATGAAAGCCAAGAAACCCAAACAAAAATGCCACCTGAAGAAAGAAGACACATTACGGCTACCTACTTAAAGAGGGGAAAGAGAGAGGAAGAAAGTGGAAAATAAAACAGAAAATGCCAGGGAGAAGATCTCTGTCTCAGTAAACTATCCTGGCAAATATGCACAGAAATTCATTCCATAGCTACAGACACTACGCATTTGTTCCCCATTGTATGGCTGGATGCAGGAAGCTTTCCCAGGTTCTGCCAAAACAAAAAACTTAACCAATATCTGTTTATGGAGGGTTCACTAACTAGCATATGTACTTGAATCAATGAACCAGGTAATTAGTTTATAATAAATAAATTAATTACACAATGCCTTAATCCCAAAAGGATTTAATACAGTCCTGAATTACTAAACTTCACTGGAATATGCCCAATTCTCCATGATTAATCTGATTTTTAGGGAGGGGTCAGTCCATGACGAGGCTGGATCTTGAGTCAGGATGGAGGGCACTGGCTGCATGGATTAACTGTGACTCCTTGATACACATTCCAGTTTTTAATCTTCTCACCTGTGTGCATATTGTTTTAAACTGCCATTTGTTATTTCCACCATCACTTATTAGCACAATAGATCATTTTCCAATGGAGCATCTTCAGATAGTTCATGCAAAATCCTGCTTACTGGTAATCTTGATTAACCCGAGACGTAGCAGTTAAAATATATTTTTAGGAAAGCTCTCTCTCTTTTTTTTTTTTTTTTTGGATAGGTTCTACCAAAGCCTCCCCCAAACCAAGTGTATTTGTGTGTATGTGTGTGTGTGCACATACACACACACATGCATGTTAATGAATTAGACCCAAAATAAAAACCAAGCAAACCAAAAACAAAACAAAACCCCAAACCCTGCCTTTTACCAAGAGCTCTTAGGGCCCACTGGCTTATCGAACACTTAACCACTGAAATATTTTTAGATGTGAAAACCACAGCAACCAAATAATTTTGTGCTCCAGAACATGCCAGACAAGAGGGTAAAATTAAAAAAAAAAAAAGGTCATGTACTGTGTCCTGAAGGTGAACAGTGAAATGTATAAAACATTCACAGCTCCTATAACTAAGCTACTTCCTGGAGCAAAAGAAAAAATTGTATATGTATAAATACATCTGTAGTTACTGCATGATAAACATATCACCTGTCTCTTTAACCTCTCAAAATTCATATTTCTTCCCTGTCTCTTACTCTTTAACCTCTCAAAAATCCCTGTATTGCTTTCTTTTTCTATGGTTTCAAGTTCTGTATAATGTATAGTTGTTTTTTTTTTAACATGTTCTAGTTTCTCAAATGTATTATCTTATCTTAGTTTAAATAGTTTCTCCCTAATCTCTTTCTCTGCTCAGAGGTACTAAATAATTCAGTTTGTTTTACTCATATTTTCTCTCTCTTGCCACTGCATTCTTTTTTAACTTTAATAGTTCTTTCATTGAATTCTATGCCCATTTTTACAGAATTTTTAGTATGATACAGAGAGCTGATGGGGGAAAATGAAATGTCCTATTGATTACTCAATCATTCACTTTTTTCTCTTATTCATGAAACATTTATTTCATGGCAACTATGAACAAGGCCTCCTTGCATATGAAGAAAGGCCTGAGATTCATTCCCTGAACACAAGGAACTGATAGAAACTAAATAAATTAAATGTCAGCTTTGGAAGGATGTTAAAGGTCATATAGATCAGTGGTTCCACAGACAGAGTCACCTTTAGGATTTTAAATGATGCAGAATTATGGATTCCACACTGTAAGATGCTCAGGGAGTATTAAATGGGTTTGTAAATTTAAGTATTTACCGTGTATCTTAGGTAACTTTGGAATTTCAGAATGAGAATGGAGAAGAATTTGGACCCATGGATCTAATCAAACCTCTAATTCATTTCTTGAATTCTTTCAGTTTTGAAATACATATAGTTATTTATTATCTTCTAAATTATATAATATCTATATTGAGTAAAACATGTACATTGACCGCCTTTGGATTTAGGACATCAAAATGTCCTGAAGCAGCTCTGGACGTCTCTGACTGGTATGAATCTTTCTTTCCTTGAAGAAAAATGGTCTCTTTATAATTTCCGCTGGTTGAGATTTTCTTTCACTTGATTCTGAACTGGGTTAAATCCCTTGGGGACATCAGAGAAGCAGATCAAGATGGCAGAGTAAGAAGATACGGAGCTTACCTTCCTTTGCAAAGACATCAAAAATACATCTGTATGTGGAACAGTTCTCACTGAAAACTAACTGGAAACTAGCAGAAGGACTTCTGTGCCACAAAAGCTGTAAGGAAGATAGACACATAATTGAGTAGGAAAGGAAGAGCAGTGATTGCATTGGGATCTGTGCCCACGGGAGGGGACTCAGAGAAAGATGGAGATTACATGGATGGACACTCTCCCTGGGGAGCGAGCAAGTCAAACCACAAACTGGGTGTCCCAGTCCCAAGTGTCCTACATCAAAGAGACCCTTTGGCAGGTTGGAGGACCCCTGTAACAAATAAAAGGGATGGGAGGAGCCTGTGTGCCTCTGTGAGGAGTGTGTGCTGGGCAGCCTCCAGGGCAGGGCAGAGGGAGGTGTGATTTTGTGGCTGCCAGTTCCATGCCACTCCTTCACCAAGCACCCCAGCTCAAGCCAGTGAATGCTCTGACCCCACTAACTCCACACCACAGCAAGGCACTGGATCTTGGGAAACCAGGACTGGGGAAAAGACTTGACCTTGGGATACAGAAGTGACCTGTGGGACAGTGGTAGCCATTGTTGGCACTTATACAAGTGGTGCCCCCAAAGCCACCTAGACTTCTGAGGGCAGCCACTCTACCAAAGCTTACCCCTCAGCACACAAAGAGAAATCACACAGGCCCCACCCGCCGTGTAGAGTGGCTGCGCAACGGGGATGACGGTTGGAGGCAGGGGGCTACGATCAGCTGTGAGAGACAAAGGGGGCTTGCACTGAGGAGCCACAAATGCTTACACAGGCAGCACTTTAAACTTCCATCTATGTGTGGATCCCACTTGCTTTGGACTCTCCTCCCCTGGGGCAAAAGTACTGGTATGGGGAAAGAGTAAAACCCGCATTTAAAGGGAGGAGAGCCATCTTGAGCCTGACCATCAGGGATTCTGCTCCAGAAATTTGGTATCAGAACCCACCCTTGACAAGTCAGTGATGGATAATGAGCAGAGAGGAAATCTCACTTCACACGTGGCGCCAGCTCTAGCCCTCCATCTCCAGCCTCATCTGCTATCAAGGTAAGGTGACAGCTGTGAGCACAATCTGAGGAAAGATGTGACTGGCACCCAGGTCAAATCCAGCCCTCCCATCAAGGTCGTCGGGCACATGTAGTCTGCGTAGGGATGCTCCCACGTAAGAATTCTCCTTCACGATCATAACAGGTAAGTGTTTTACCTAAGTTCGTAGGTAAAGAAAATTAAGCAAAATGGAAAGGCAGAGGAACTACTTTAAATTGAAAGATCAAGAGAAAACCTGTGGAAAAGTAAATAATGGAACAGAAATAAACAATTCATCAGATAAAGAATGCAAAACATTGATAATAAAATTGTTAAAGAAATTAAGGAAAATAATTGATCTAAACACTGATTATTTTAACAATGAAGTAGAAAATATAAAAAAAATCAGAAGTGAAAAATTCAATAGCTAAAATTAAAAAAAAATAAAACAGACTAGAAGGAATGAATAGCAGACTAAGTGATACAGAAGAGCACATTAGTGATCTGGAAGACAGAACAATGGAAATCACCCAATCAGAACAGCAGGAAAAAACTTTAAACAAAAGTAATTTAAGATATCTATAGAATAACATTAGAAATACTAAAATTGACACTATAGGAATCCCAGAAGGAGAAGAGGGAGAGAAAGGGATGCAGAATATATTTTGATAAAATAATGGATGAAAACTTCCCAAACTTTAAGAAGGGCACAGACATCCAGGTACAGGAAGCACAGAGAGTCTGAAATATATATATATATGCAAAAATCTTCAACAAAAATCTTATCAAACCAAATCCAGCAATATATAAAAAAGATCAACAACATGATCAAGTTGGATTTATTTCAGGGTCTCCAGGGTTGTTCAACATTCCCAAATCAATATGATACACCACGTTAACAAAAGGAAGGATAAAAATCACATGATCATCCAATGGATGCATAAAAGGCATTTGATAAACTTCAACATCCATTCATGATAAAATCTCTCATCAAAGTGATATAAAGGGAGCATTTCTCAACATAATAAAGGTCCATATGGAACCACAAAAGACTCTGAATTGCCAAAGCAATCTTGAGAAAAAGAGCAAAGTTGGAGGTCTCACTCTCCTAGACTTCAGACTGTTCTACAAGCTACAGTAATCAAAACAGCATGGTACTGGAATATAAACAGATACATACATCAATGGAACAGAATTGTGAGCCCAGAAATAAACCCACGCACCTGTGGCCAATTAACCTGCAACAAAGGAGGCAAGAATGCACAATAGAGGAAAGATAATCTCTTCAATAAGTGATACTGGGAAAAATGGACCGCTACATGTAAAACAGTGAGATTAGAACATATCCTCATGCTATGTACAAACATAAACTCAAAATGGACTAAATTCTGAATGGAAGTCCTAAAACCATAAAATACCTAGAAGAGAGCACAGGCAGTACGTTCTTTGACATAAATCATAGCAATATATTTTGGGGGCCTATCTCCTACGGCAGAAGATATAAAAACAAAAACAAACAAAAGAGGCCTAATTATATTTAAAAGATTTTCTACAGCAAAACTTTTGTACATTGACAAAATGAAAAGACACCCTACAGAGTGGGAGAAAATATGTGCAAATAATATGACCGACAAGGGGTTGATATCCAAAATATATAAACAGCTTATATAATTTGATATCAAAGATCCAATCATAAAGTGGGCAGAAGACATAAATAGATATTTTTCCAAACAAAACATTCAGATGACCAATAGACACATGAAAAGATGCTCAACATTGTTAATCACTAGAGGAGCGTAAATCAAAATGACAGTAGATCTCACCTCATGCCTGTCAGAATGACTATCATCAAAAAGTCTATAATTAACAAATGTTGATTAGGATGTAGAGAAAAGGAAAATTTTGTACACTGTTGATGGGAGTGTAAATTGTTGCAGTCACTATGGAAGACAGTATGGAGGTTCCTCAAAAAATTACATATAGATCTGCTCTACAATCCAGCAATTCTGCTCCTGGAGGTCTATCTGGAAAAAAATCAAAAACTCTAATTCAAAAAAGATACATGCACACAGCACTATTTATAGTAGCTGAGATATGGAAGCAACCTACGTTCCCAACAACAGAGGAATGGATAAAGAAGATGCGGTAGAGACATACCATGGAATATTACTCAGCCATAGAAAATGATAAAATTATGACATTTTCAGCAATGTGGATGCCGGACAGAGAAAGACAAGTACTGTATGATATCTCTTATATGTGGAATCTGAAAAAAAATAAGACAAATCAACGTATATGCAAAAGAGGAACAGACATAAAAAGCAAACTTGTGTTTACCAAAGGAAAGAGGAAAAGTGAATGGGCAAATTAGGGGTATGGAATTACGAGATATAAACTACTATGTGTAAAATAGATTAACAACACAAATACATTGTACGGCACAGGGAATTATAGTCATTATCTTGTAATAACTTTTATTAGAGTATAATTGTAAAAATGCTGAATCACTGTGTTGTACCCCAGAAACTAACACAACATTGTAAATCAATTATACTTCAAAAAAACCCCTATACTTCAATTAAAAACTTATAAAATATACTGATGATTTTGCCTAACAGTAAAATGCTTAAACATTTGTAATTAAAACTGGCAATTCACATCACTATGATAATCAGTAAAATCCATCCTATTAACTTAAAAATTTAATTTTTTCCTTACTTAGAATGCCAATTATTTTTCATAGAAATTTTAATTAAAAGTTTTATTTTAAGAACTTTTTTGATTCACATGCATTTTAAGAAATAAAGCAGAAGTTCTACGTACATTCTGCCCAGTTTCCCAAATGGTGCACAAAATTTAACTAAAATATTTGCAATTTTCATTGAAGTTGTTCTGAACCAATTCAGAAAAAGAAACCGAATGATACAAGAAATATATTTTTCCCTCTGGACTCATTAGTTTTGCATTATTTTCTCCTTAATTTTAGACAATACTGTGTTTGTAAAATAATTTTGTGGGCTTTAATTTCACCATAAAACTTTTTAATTATGCCATGTCCCACTTTTTCCTTTAGGTTCTTGTGTTTTTTTTTTTTTTTTTTTTACAGAAAAGCACATCGCCTTAAAGTGTAAATATACAAACCAATTTAGGGTACGTGATATTCCCGACAGGTTAAATTACATGTAATGCTAATCAGAGCCTTGGGGAAAAAGAAATAGTGTTGTGTCTTAGATTCCACAACCACCTACTGCCCAGCCTTGTTCAGTGCCAAAGGAGAACTCAGTGTGCTCGCTAGTGGTCCTTAAAGACTTCAAGGTAAAGTGAGGTTCTCTGTCAGATTTAGAAACCTCAGAAATTATATTGAAGACTGCATTCATTAGTCAGTACCAAATGATCTCAAAATATCATTGGAAAATTTTAGTATAGTTTATTTTTCACCTGTATGCGTCCAGAACAGCTGGGGACATCTCTGCTTCCTAATGTAGGTCAGCTCAGTGTGTCTTTTCCCTGTTTCCCAAGCTCCCCCAGAACTGGTGGGCTCTTAACACAGCAATGGTAGAACATAAAAAGACAAGTCTAATCACTTTAAGCACATTTCAAACCCCTGTTTGCATCAATCCGTTGATTGCTTTAAACACAAAGAGGTTTCTATAGAAACCGCATGTTGCCTATTTTTATCCTCTACTTCTTGAAATTTTTTTTCTGATAGACTCTACTCAGACATCTTCCTCTACTGATCTCCTGTGGTAGTTACACTCTAAGTCACTTACCTTTCCTTATAAGGTAAATTCTTTTCAATGTGTAATTTTTTCTCAAGTTTGAAAGCAGAAGAAAGTATTTTCTGTTATATCCAAATTTATCAGGATATTCTAAAGTATGATAACCTAAAGCAAAGATGATGATACAGAACTAGACTTAAATATTACTCCAGAATTACTTCCAGGCATTTCTGATTTCCATGGACAAAATCTTGTGGCAATACTTGGAGTAAAATGATATGTTTCTCTCAAATGAATAAATGTGCACTATCTTTGCTTTAAAATTGCTTATAGGTAACATCCAAGATGGTTTCCCAAACACGGTGAAAGCATCACTATGCAAGATGAAGCTTTTAAAAATTACTTGGCGTGTGAGTCAGAAATTGAAAGAAGAAATGGAGTGTGTTAAGTATTAGGAAAATGGGAAGAGAGGCACATATATTTTAATATTTTCAAATATTTAGCCTATGTTCTATCTGTATCCTGACTATGGGATTTAAAAGCATCTCATATTTTTACCCTGTTGCTGTACATGCTACCTACCCCCCAATAATTATAAGATTGTGAAGGCAAAAGATTACAAGAATCATGTCCTCAAGCCCCTCAAAAAATATTTGTGAAGACTTCTTGATGTGACTGTATATTAAAAATGTTTCTTTCTAACTAGATGCTTAGGGCAATAGGGAACAGGGTGGATCTTCCTTCTGAGAAAAAGAAAACGTTTTCACTAAATCATTTTCTTTATTCCAGGAAATGCCGCTCTTCATCAGGGTTATTTTTCTCCTTTATGTTTATCTTTTTCTCAAGTCTAATTCTTTCTTTCTTTTGGGGCCACATTACAAATTATCCTCCTTTCATTGGAAGACAGTCACATAAAAATAAATGTCATTATGGAGGAAAGAGAAGTTGATAGGAATGGAAAGAGCAAAAAAAAAAAAAAAAAGAAAAAATGAAAGACTAAAATTATTTGAATCCAATTAATTTGCACTTTGGTTTCTAACTCTGAATTCCAGCTACATTCAATCTTAGGTTTAGAAATTTTGTCAGACACTTGATAATGTGGGCAATTTGGGTTTTATATATGCCAACCTGCTGTCCATTCTTCAAGTCATCTATCTTAACCGTAAATCTGGCAACACCACCCTCCTGTTTAATATTCTTAAATGTTTTTCCATTGTCTCTAAGATAAATAACAAGTCCTATGCATTTCAACAGCATACCTAATATTTTTCAATCCATGTCTCATCTTTTACTTTCCAACCACACAAAACTACTATTAAAAATTTCCTTTTTTTACTCTCACCCGAAATTTTTGTATATGACTTTCCCTTTGCCTGAGAAAAATCTTCTCTTAGCTCTTCTCTTGGGTTATTCATGCTCAGTCCTTTCTGGTATAAATCTGAAAATCACCTAAGGTTATGGAAGAAATTAGAAAGTCTTCCTGTACACTACCAAAGCACTCCATCTCATAGGCTCTGTCTTTTGATTAGAGCATTTTGTTCATTTTACATTACATAATCATTGATAGGTATGTACTTTTTGCAACTTTGTTAATTTTTTTGCAGTTTTTTATAATTCTTTTTGTTTCTTTCATCTTCTGCTCTCTTCCCTTGTGATTTGATGATTATCTTAGTGTTAGTTTTGAATTCCTTTCCCTTTTTTGTGATTGTATCTTTTATATATTTTTGGTTTGTGATTATCATAAGGTTTATATATAGCAATCCATCTATCTGATTATTTTAAGCTGATGGTCTCTGAAGTTCAAATGCACTTTAGCAATCCAGTATTTATACTCTCCTCCGCCAAGTTTAATGTTTTTGATGTCATATTTTGCGTCTTTTGGTTTGTCTCTTATCTATTTACTGTGGATATAGATGATTTTACCACTTTTGTCATTTAATCTTCCTATTAGCATGATGAGTATTTACTGCATGTTTGCCTTTATCAATGAGATTTCTTCTTTCATAGTTTTCGTATTTCTAGTCGTGGTCTCCTCTTTTCCACTTGAAGTCCCTTTAACACTTGTTCTACAGCCACTTTAGTATTGCTGAACTCTTTCAGATTTTGTTTGTCTATAAAACTCTTCATCTGTCCTTCAAATCTGAATAATAGCTTTGTTGAGCGCTCTAGGTTGTATGTTTTCTTCCTTTCATCCTTTTGCAGGTATAGTGTCACTGCCTTCTGGCCTGCAGGATTGCCACTGAAACGTCATCTGATTGACTTGTGGAAGTTCCTTTGTACATAACTCATTGCTTTTTTCTTGCTACTTTTAATTTTATCTTTATCTTCAGTTTTTGTCATTTTTATTATAATAGGTTTTGTTGCAGACTTTTTCAGGTTGATCTTGTTAGGGACACTGATTCTTGTACCTGGATGGTTGTTTCTGTTCACAGGTTAGGGTAGTTTTCAGCTATTATGTCTTCAAATAAATTACCTGCCCCTTTCTCTCTCTTCCTTCTGGGACTTCTCTAATGCAAATGTTAGTACACTTGAGGCTGTTTCACAGGTCTCTTAAACTGCCTTCAGTTTTTAAATCATTTTTTTTTTCCTTTTAACTGTTCAGCATGAGTGATTTTCACTACTGTCTTCTTGTTCAGTGATCCTTTCCTCTGAGTCATATAATCTATTGTTGATCCCTTCCAGTGTATTTTTCTTTCCATTATTTTATTCTTCAGCTTTGTTTGGTTCTTCTTCATATTTCCTAACTCTGTAAAAGTTCTCAGTGTTCATTCTTCTCCCAAGTTGATGGAACAACTTTGTAATCATTACCTTGAACTATTTTGGGGGGATCTCTTTATTGAGTCAATTGCTTATCTCCACCTTGCTTAGCCCTTCTTCTGGGGTTTTATCCTGTTTCTTCATTGCATTTTGTTTTATTTTTATTTTTTTAAATTGGGGTATAGTGAGTTTACAATGTTGCGTCGTGTTTGTTCATTTTAAAACATTCTCCTGTCGCCTCATTTTGCCTGGTTCCCTATTTTTATTTCTACGTATTTGGTGAGTTGGATACATTTCCTTGCCTTGGAGAAGTGTCCTTATGCAGATGACGTCTAATGGGGTCCAGGAGCACATTATCTTCTGCCCACCAGAGGGATGTGTTCTAGGGGCACCCCCCCCATGTAAGCTGCATGGGCCCTCCTGTTTTGGGGGGGCCGTCCACTGTGGGCACGCTGACAGATGGGACACGTCCCTGGCCTGGCTTGTTGCCATACCCTGCCTTGTGTGGAGGCTGCTGGCTGCTGGGGAGTGTGGCTGGGTTCTGGGTGTCTGGCTTTGCACTGGAGGTCTTGGGGCTCATGCCAGCCTGCTGATGGGCAGGACTGGGGCCTAGGGTATCTGGTTATTTATCCCTGGGTGTCTTGAGGCTAGTGCCAGCCCACTGGTGAGGGGAGCTTGGACCTGGGGTGGCTGTGGACCAGGCATCCCAGAGCTGGTGTCAGTCTGCTGGTGGGTGGGCCCACTTCCTGGGGCTAGTGCTGGCCCACTGGTAGATAGGGCCAGACCCAGGGGCTGCTGGCTGAGGGGCTCAAGGTGCCTTGGAGCTGCTCTTAGCTTGCTAGTGGGTGGAGCTGGGTCTCAGTGTCTCTGGCTATGGGGCTTGGAGCTGGTGTTGGCTTGCTGGTGGGTGGGGCTGGGTCCCAATACAACTGGATCTGGGGCCCTGTGGGTCCTTGGGCTAATGCCATCCCCCTGGTGGGCAGAGCCTGGTCTTCAGGCTGCTGAGCAGCTAAAGAGGACCTGCAGCTACTGCCGGCCTTCTGGTAGGGGAAGCTGTGTTATTGTACAGCTAGCTGTTTGACCTTGGGTACCCCAAGAGTGATGCCAGCCAGCTGGTGGGGGGGTCATGTCCTGGCACTAAGAGAGAGGAAGGACTGAAAAATGGTGCTTGCCAGCAACAGTGTTCTTGTGGGAAAATGAGCTCTCCAAAGTGGCCACCACCAGTGTCTGTGTACCCAGCGTGGCTTCCAGTTGCCTCCGGTCTCCCTGGGAGGCTCTCCAAGATTGGCAGACAGGTCTGATACAGGCTCCACTCAAATTAGTTGAAGGATGTGAAATTTTGTGCATGACCTTTGAGAATGGATTCTCTGTTTCCCATAGCCCTCTGGCTTTCCTGAGAACAAGTATGTCTCACCTTCAAAGCCACACATTCTGAGGGCTTGTCTTTCCAGTGCAAGACTCCAGGGCTGGGTAGCACACTGTAGGACTTGGACCCCTCTCTTGAGGGAAACCTCTGCGATTTTGGTGATCCTTCTGTTCTTGGGTCACCTACCCTCGAATTTGGGCCTTGACTATACCAAATCTTCACCCTTCCTACCTGTCTCATTGTGGTTCCCTTTTTATATCTTTAGTTGTAGAAGATCTTTTTTTGCTGGTCTTCAAATTACTCTCATCTATATTCTTCAGCAATAAAAAATCTGCTTCCCATTAGCATCAATAAATTTACTTAATTGATTAACTCAGATGTTAGTAACTAATCCTATTGCTATAGAGACATAATCCTCACCACAGGCCAGCTTGGACACCTTACACTGGATGCCATGGCTGTACCCACCAGGTTGCCTTTCTCACTCTGTCTGGGCTTTAACACAGGTACTAAGCCACTCACCACCCCCTCTTCACCAGGCTTAGCCTCTGACATGCCACGCTAGAGCATGCTGACTAGGAGACGGTGTCAAGAGAGGAAGTTCAAATTATTCAGATAGTTCTGCTTTTCTGAATTTCTGTTTCGACTTCAGTGAATCAGAGAGGCAATGTAATACTATGTGCAAAGAGTAAAAAGACTTTTATGGCTCCAAAATAACCACAGATTTGGTGACAAGTCCTCAATCCAGCTGTATTTGGATGGAAAACATGACAGTGTTTCTGACGTGACTACATAGAGATTTTGTGTATCTCAGTCTATATTTTGAAATCGATCTTGGTTAGGTCTGTTTCATTCTCAGAAGCATGGTTTCATCACATTTCCTCTTTGATTACTCCTGAAAGTTCATGAGATGCTTTATTTTCTGTGTTTACAAAGGTTTTTGATTTATCTGCTCTCTCTAAAGAAATTATTTGTTATAATAATATATTTGGATAGCACTATTTATTCTTATTGCATCTCCACACTTATTAAATGATTTTGCCCTAGCAACAATAAATAGTGCAGTATCTATTAAGTCATAGGAAAGTTTTAATTACCTATGTGAAGGGACATAGTTGAGCAGAGGAGGCAGTAAAAAGCTCCATGCCTGTGTAAGTCAGGTGGATGGCTGTTTGGTGGTGCTATTTGAGAGCACCATCTTGAATTTTTGCTCCAAGATCACTCTTACACCAAAACGGTCTTCCAGCACTCTTTATAAAATTATATGGCACACTTCTAATGGTAAATTATATATATGTAATTTGTATTTCAATAAAGCTATTAAAAAAAAAAAACCTGGTCATTATGTCCCTTGGGTATCTTTTTAAGTGAATATGTGTTTAGGAAGGAGTAAGACATTGGTTTAGAGAACATAAATTGACAACTCCCTTCTTTGAACCCTGATGCCAAGAGAAGGGAGAGAAATGCTTACGGCTAGATCTGCATTGTAGATCCACTTGTGTTGGTTCCCACTTTTTACCTGGGGTGAATCTTTCTCTGCAAGGACATACTGTAAATTAGGTCCTCATACTGCCGCATGCTACCGAGAGTAAAAACTCCTGATTTATACCAAATTTGAGCAGATCTGACAGCTATTCTATTCAATATTAAGCCCCACAGTCAATCATACATAATAAAAGTGAAGCCTACATAACTCATGGAGATACAGTGAGAGCCAATTCCTTGTAAGCTGACAGAGCTTACAAACAACTAAATGGCTGTCATTTTTGAATGACCTTATATCATAAAATTTATATTTTACTTTAATATAAAGGCAACCAGGTTCTTTGCAATTTTTATAAAACTATAAGAATGAAGAATGGAGGACCTTTTTGAAGTATCTAATTTTAAAAGGTGGAGGCATTCAGATTTTAAGGAATAAAAATATATTCAAGAAAATGTTGGTATAGTGTCTGTATTATAAGAAAAAAAGGAAGAGCAGGAGGATGGGCAGCCATTTAAGTTGAAATTTTTTTCTAATTTAATGACTGTAGCCTATATTTTCTGCTAAGTTTTTGTTCAAATTATGCAAAATTATTAAAAAGACTTTATGCAAAGTACAAAGAAAACAATAGTGTACTTAAGAAGATCTAACTCTATCAACCAACCATTTTTGAGTGTTATTCTAAATTTATATTAGGTATTATGGTAAATGCTGCAAACATAGCAGAGATTAATTTAGGTCCCTGCCATTTGCAAAAATCTTGATTGGTGCAATGCAATGTTTTTTAAACTGTTTAAGGATACAAGTCCCTGAGGGATGTAAGATTCAGGGTAGCAAATTGCTGTAGGTTGAGGCAGTAAATAAAGGCCTCATGAAGTGGACTTAAAGCTAGTCCTTAAAGGAAAGATATTTTTATAGGAGGACAGAAGCTGGAAGGATTGATCGGTTAGAAATTTAATGTGAGGAAGCTCAAGCTATGTTTGAAGCACTGTAATCATTCTCTTAAACTTTTCTCTGAATCTTATTTCATGTAGAATATACTAACATTTATAATTTGCTATTTAAATACATACCATTACCCATGGTTTTATATAATCTTTAAGAGCATCTCAATAAAAAGGTATCTTTACTATTGGATGCTGTAATACCAAATTAAAATTAAATAATAACCAAACCCATGATCTCACTATCTGATATATATATATGTATTTTTTTAAATAATATTAACTTATAGTGTTTCCTTATAGATTTCCTTGCTAGTATTTTTAGGAGATTTGTATTTTTTTCTTAATCTTGGATTGCAAGGAAAAATTAACTGAGAAATCAGGAAAGTGATTTTTCTGTAAGAACTGAAGCTTACAAATAAACAGACATTACTGGTTTGAAGGAAGAAAATCTGACATGCAGAGTCCAAGTTTAAGGTTACCATTTTGCAGGAAGGAGAGGAACAGTCATGACCTCATCAGTCAGTCTTGTCTTTAGCTGTAGCTATATTATAAGCATGTATTTATGGTCCTATCTTTGGCTAATGGTGAGTCATTCTTGCAAACAAGATGTCCAAGAAATAGCAAGTTTAGGAAACAAAGGAAGTCTTTAAAATGTCAGCTTAAACATGTGATTCTGTGCAGGGCTGTTAACCCTGTTAGATGACCATAGTTTTGTCTTATTCAAATACAATCCAGCGAGGGTACCACCAGTCATTTCTCGTATCTGAATATTCACTATGCACTACAGTTACTAGTAAATACAATGAACCTTAAAATTTCACCTTTAATGAGTAAGTTTTTTATAAATATCCACAATAAACAGTAAAGAATATGAGGAATGTTGAGATTATTTTAATAAGATGATTTCAGAAATTTCCAAGAACTCTAATTTCTTTTTCCCAGATCCAGAAGGTTGCTATCTGAAGGGAAAGGAAATGGAATTTAGAAACATTACCCTTTGAATCTTATATCGTAGGAAAATACAGTAAATAAAATTTAAAATCTGTTTTTGACAGTGTTTCTAATGGTATTTTTCTATGCATCATAGTATCATTCTTAGGATATAATATTTGTCTCTGACTTAACGAATTAATTTCTGTGATTTAGCAAATTCAGTCTGTTCCTATAGACATGCAAATATAAGTTGGATTAATTCTTGATCTCATTGCTTTTTATGTATTATTCCAATGCCCATGTATCACCATAATCAAATTCTATTATACCACCTCCTTTTACTGAAAGTAATTTGAAGATCTAAAAAATAGTTATTTACTCCAGGATATAACTATTTTAGAGTTATTTATATTTTAAGTGTATGTTTTTAATGGTTTATTTGTAGATTTCAGTATTCTCAATTCATACATTATAAGAAGTAGGTTTAGGAAATCGCTAAAAATAGCTTTAAGAATTGTAATAAGCAAGATGCATTTTAATAAAAGTATAAAAATGATTTATCACTCAAATCAGGCTATATTTAATATTCTCACTTGTCTTGTGGAAGCTGACACATCACTTTTTCTTTCACATTTTCTTTCTCAAAGCCCCTGAAGCGATCTGTTTTCAGAAGGTCAAGAAGGAAGAATGCTGTCTGCAGCATCATTCTGATTTTAAACCTCAAAGTACATCTGCTCTGGATTCTAGAAAACATTTTTAACTAATAAAATGCTTCATCTGTTAAATTTGCTGTGATTCCATGGTCACATTTCCAATGAACACTGGGAAATTTGAGAAACTGGCATAAAATGGTAGTTAAATGTACACACATTTTGAAAACTTTCTTAAGTGACATCAGGTTTTTAACTGCATTACAATGAAAGAATGGGGACCACTTTTCCTAAAAGTCGGTAAAATATCTAAAAGAAAGATTTAGTAAGTCAATGTGACTCCTTGACTTACTAATAAACCACATGGCTATTTCCACATGATTGACATGTTGCTTTCTTAATTTCACCTTCTCAAAACTAATAGCTTGTTTAAAGAGTGAACAAGCAACATTTTCCACGTATGTTGTACAAAGAAGAGCACATGAAACATCTGTATACAATGAGGTCCTCAGTGTTCATTAGGAAGTCACCAAGCCAGGAACTGGGGACAGACATGGCTACGTAGTTAAGATGGCCACTAGGGAGAAGTCAAAGCTATGGTGCCATTTATCTCAAATTCCCACAAGTGATTCTCGACATAACTGGTAACTGCAAACACATCTTTTTTCTGCATAAGAAGCTAAACATACATAAAATAAAAACAGTGCTTAGCAGAGCTGAACTTCTGTTTTTTCTGAAGATGTTTGCAGTGTGCATGGCACAACTATGGACCCAACCATCAGACTCAAAAACTGGCCAGATGGGAAGATCCTGAAGAAGGCAAAGTCAGGGGAAAATGTGAACTCAAAGAGTAAATACCATAGGGAAGACTACTATGAATAATGGTTTTAGAGTAAGAACTAGCTTACTTGCGAACTTAACCTTGGCTTATAAGTTAGTATAAGGGTAAAGAAAGGTCCCCCCCTTTCCTTGTCATTGTTTCCCTGAGTGGTTAGGAGTTTGGGCTGTGCGATCTTGGCCAAATTATCCAATCTGTGTGATTCCAAGTGTCTTCGTTTATAAAACAAGGGTAATACAACTTCTTTCTTAGACCTTTATGAAGATTCATTATGATAAACTTGGCAAAGGGTCTATGATATTACCTTGCCCATAGCAAACACTCAATAAATGTTTACGTTACGGTTGTGGTGTTGTGCTTGCGGTTGCCATTGGCTGGTTCGTGACACACATATTTGTTGTGATCTGCACCCCAGAGCCTATCGCCAAACAAGGAGAAGTGACAGTTCTTTCCTACTTTATTCAGGCCTTTCCTGCAGGACTTCTCAGAGAGGTTTCCTTCTACTTGCGTATCCATCTTTCTAACTAAACTTTGAAGTGCAGAAAGGAGAGAAAAAAGAAATTTCCTCTTCATTTTTATGTTCATGGTTTCTGTCATATTGTTGTTGAACGAAGGGCTTAAATAACACATATTTATTTGTATATGTGAACATTACATTTGCCGCTTGGTTTTGTGACTTCATGCAGGGCATTTAATCATATTAAACCTCAATTTCCTTGTTATGAATAAAGACAATAAATGCCTCTTCAATATACCTCAAAAAGTTTGAGGGTTAAATAATATAAAACATGAGGAAACATTTTTTAAATTGTAAAATATTATATAGACATCAGTGGTATAAAAATTAAACCATCACACAAAAGACTCAAATTACCTATCTTGCTATTTATCTTTTCTTGGCCAAAAGAACGTTTTTTCAAGTAAAATATAAAAATGACAAATACAAAGTTTATCTGAGAAGATCTTCTAGTATATGACTTAAAAGTAGATTAGAAACCTAATAGCAGGTAGATACATTATGAATTGACCACATGAACAAACCGATCACGAGAAATGGGTACATGTTAATAGCGGTAGACTGAAGGTAAGATCCTGTGCAATAAATTTACCAAGGGCTTGTATTTAGTTATTTATTTATCTACAGCAGGTAGACAGGTTTTTACAGATAAAGTGGATTCTCAATAAGTATTCTTTGTAACGGAACAGAACTTTAGTGTTACACCTAAAATATAATGCAGATGGGAGGCATTTGAAACCAGTTAAGAAGAGGAGAAAGTTGATTGATTCAAATGAAGTTGTCCCCAAGATGTGTGTCTGGGAGTGAGCCGTTAATGATGGCCCTGGCAAGTCTCTGGCAAGTCTCTGGCAAGTTGATGGTAAGCTCAGGGCTGACTGTTTCATCTGCTGTTAAGATTTGATTTTTTTTTCCCCTAGGAGCATAGAAAGTTGAGCGCCCATGGAGGGTGAGGGAAGTAGAGTGAAGAGGATACATAAACAGCTTGAAGAGTTCTGAATTAAAGGCACTGAAATGTCCATTACTGAAGATGTTCAAGGCTACTTTCCCATATCTTTGGCCACTGAATTAACTGTAACTGGCAGTGGCAGAGGCTAAGATGCACATTTTCTCATCTCCACGGCCAGGAGTAAGTAAGTAAGTACCTCTTCTTTGCGGTACTGCTACTGTTTCCGGAAGAAAGCCCCCAGGTAAGTCTGTCTTCCGCTCTGTGCTGCAGGCGATGACTAGGCGTAAAACTGCATTCACTGAAATGGCCTCTGCTTTCCCCTGGATGCTGGGCCACCAGAAGGACATCAGAGTATCTGTCAGAAGCTAGTGGCTAAAACCCAGGTGACTCTGTAGTTAATACCTGACAACCCAATATCTACCTGTGTCTCTTGGGCAAGTTAACTTTTGGGGCCACAAAATTCTCATACGTAAAATGGGGATAATAATAGTATACATCTCACTAGGTCCTTTTGAAAAATTAAATGAGTTAATCCCTGTAAAACGTTTAGAATGTTGGCTGGTCTGTGTCAATGGTCATTAGGTTATAGCAAATACAAGTAGCTTTTCCAAGGAAAAATTACCTCCTAGTCATTTGGTTTCAGATAGCAACATGTCAGAGAATTAAGTATGTCTCTTTATTCAGATATCAGGGATACTAGTTAGCCAATGTTGTACCAAAGCCTGATTTAGCACCAAGTAAAACCTGGTCTGTATCTCATGTTACAAGTTAACTTTGAAAAACTATGTTTAAAGAGGGGGATAGATGAGTTTTCAATTTCTTCCACATCTACCTTTTCCCTTAAAGCAAATGCCTTTGTGTAACTCATCCAGCCCTATTGAAGAGGAGGATTTAGAGGCAGATGGCAATTCTAAGCAATAGATTAATTGTAATTCATCATAATTGACTTTTAATAATCCTTGAGATAATCACAAAATCAAAGCTGAACAAGGCTTTTTGATCACTGAGTTTCAAATTCACACTTTGCACTTGGAGAAAAGTGTCTCCATTTGGACTCCTTAATTATATACCATACCTTATCTTTTCACTTTGAGAGGAGAGTCCAGAATAGGAATCCGGGTCCTTAGCTATTTCTGCCCACAGCACATACTGCCCTGTGCTTGCTCTGGGAGTGAGACAGCTAAAGGCAGTTCGGGACAAGGGTCCTGATGCCTGTGCTTTGCCAAAGGTCATCCAACTCACTCACAGGCGCTTCGTTAAACTCACTCCAGCCACTGGACAGCCATCAAGCCCATAGGTACAGTTTTAGCAACACAAACGGATGTGAAGCTTCTTTGTTTCCAAAGAATAATACAATTAACGTGCATGCAAACTTCTTACTGACCTTTAATTCTCTTGATTTATTCAATTGTGATCCAGAATTAAAGTTACCTCAACTTTACAATCATCATATCACTATCTCCAGCTAATTGCAGTGGATTTTGAATAATTGGGCCACCCTCGTGACAATGCTGAGGTTTTTTTCAATTCAGATTTAGAATGAGATGATGACAAATACAAAAGTAACTGGACATAATGGATTTTATTTCCCAATATATGACAAAAATCCAATCCAACACAGAGTAACTGCACACACCAACATTTGCAGACGGCCCCAGCACGCATAAGGCGGACAGCTAGCCAGGGGAAATGTGGTGGCCCAGATAGTGCAAATGGCAATTTTGGCCTGCGGTAAACAGGCAGCACGCTGTCACATTTCAGATGACAGAACAAGAGGCTATCCGGGGCCGTGACATTTTTCTAAGCTGTACTCATGCAATTTGAGACTTCCACGATTCCTCACAAAGAGGATATCACATTCTGACTCGACCATCTTAGAAAAGAGAACTAGATTATGGCTTTACATGCCCAGGAAGTGGGAATGGGGAGTGTTATTATTGGTTTAAATAGTGAAGAGAGTGTATTTATATATTGTTGAAAAATAAAATAAAATGTGCATGGGTGTGTGCACAAAACATACACATTGTAAGTCAACTATAATTTAACTGTAAGTAAATAAATAAATAAATATGTATAAATATATACATAAATGCCCACTGGAAGAAAAAAAAGAAAAATGTAAAGTGATTGCAAATTAAGAAAAATATATACTTTTTCCCACTTAAGTTGATATAATGCTTTATTTATGATAAGCTTACTTAGAAGTGACATACGCCAAGGAGGACGATATTTAGTATTTTGTTTTTATTCATTCTTCTCCATAAAGTTGAGTTTACAATGCATAGGAATTCTCTTCACAGCTTAACCAAAGAATTCTAAAAAGGAAAGATTGTCAGTTCTTTATAAACGATGCAAATTCCGGTATGATACTTAGTGAAGCCTTGGATCTTGAATAAGAAATTTTCATAAATTAAAAAAAAAATGTATTCCTTAAAATAATAAAAGCCCAATCCTCAACAAAAGAATAGCAATACACTGCATCATTTACATGATAATCCATTTCTAATTTGCCAAGTGATTTTAGCATAGTCTAATATATCTAAGTTAGGCTGGTGTCTCTAAGTGATTTCTGTGGTCCCTTGAAAGAAAAAAAAGTCCTATTCATATCTAAATAAGGCAGTAGGACTTCTTTGAAATCAATCTGAAGGCCTTTTCTAAAGTAGGGTGCTGGTTCAGTTCAGAACAGACCCTTTTATTCTCTGGAGCACGCTTTCATTTCCAGGACTTCCATAAGTGAAATCTCTCTGTGACTTGCATGGTTCTGTTATCAGCCATTGATTCTTCACCTCGTGAGCAGAGACAGCTGCTTTCAGTGGTCTCCTTAAATATTAATTATTCCAATCTTTGAACCAGGTCAGATTTCGATGCATCCTGCTTTCTCTGTCATTTTAAGATGTATCTGAAATTGCCTGAGCTTGCTGAATCTTTCAGCTCCAGAGTTTTTCTTTAACAATAGTCTTTTTTTTTTTTTTTTTTTTATGGGTGAGGACAGAAAGCATGAATCTTTGAGACTGAAAACGACATGCATAGGTGAATAGTGTTTTGGTAAAACTCTGTAACTCATCTTCGTTGTGTCTACATGACAGCCTTACCTTGAAAAGAAGTTCACAGACTTTTACTTTCATTTTGCTCGCCTTTGTTCATTAAAATTCAGTAAAGTCTTGGAATCAAGTTTTCATTTATTTTATTTACTTATTTATATGTACAAATCCACATCTCAGGAAGAGCTCCCTAACAAAGGCATTACTCCATTTCTCACCAGATCTCCACTGAAGTGAATTGGCCTTTTTGGTTTTTTTTTGGTCCAGTTCATGACACACATATTTGTTATGATATGCACCCCAAATCTTATCATTGAACAAGGAGAAGTGTCTATTCTTTCCTACTTTATTCAGGCCTTTCCTACAGGACTTCTCAGAGAGGTTTTTTTTTTCTACTTACTTACACATCTTTCTAACTAAACTTTGAGTTGCAGAAAAGAGAGAAAAAAATTTCCTCTTCATTTTTATGTTCATGGTTTCTGTCATATTGTTGTTGAACAAAGGACTCAAATAACACATATTCTTTGTATATGCAAACATTACATTTGCTGCTTGGTTTTGTGGTTTCATGCAGGGTATTTAATCATATTAAACCTCAAATTCCCTGTTATAAATAAAGACAATAATGCCTCCTCAATATACCTCAAAAAGCTTGAGGGTTAAATAATATAAAACATGAGGAAACACTTTTTAAATTGTAAAATATTATATAGACATCAGTGGTATTAAAATTAAACCATCACACAAAAGACTCAAATTATCTATCTTGCTATTTATCTTTTCTTGGCCAAAAGAACATTTTTTTCAAGTAAGTTTTAAAGATGACAAATACAAAGTTTATCTGAGAAGATCTTCTAGTGTATGACTTAAAAGTAGATTAGAAACCTAATAGCAGGTAGATATATTATGAATTGACCACCTGAACAAACCAATCACTAGAAATGAAATCAAATTAGCAATAACCTCCCTACAAACAAAAGTCCAGGACCAGATGGCTTCACTGGAGAATTTTATGAAACATACAAATGAGAGCTCATACCAATCCTTCCCAAACTCTTTCAAAAGATTGAAAAGGAAGACGTACTCTCAAACTCATTCCATGAAGCACCATCACCCTGATACCAAAACCAGACAAAGACACTACCAAAAAAGAAAATTACAGGCCAATACCATTGATAAACACAGATGTAAAATTCCTCAACAGAATATTAGCAAGCAAACAGAATCCAACAACACTTAAAAAGGTGAGAAAATTATACACTATGATCATTGGGTTCATCCCAGGGACACAAGGATGGTTCAACATATGCAAATTAACCAACATAATACACCACATCAACAAGAAAAAGGGCAAAAATCACATGATCATCTCAATACATGGAGAAAAAGCTTTTGATAAAATTCAACATCTATTTATGATAAAACCTCTAACCAAAGTGGGTATACAGGGGACATGTTTCAACATAATAAAAGCTATTTATGACAAACCCACAACCAGCATAATACTCAGTGGTTAAAAGCTGAAAGCCTTTCCACTAAAATCTGGTACAAGACAAGGATGCCCATTGTCACCACTTCTATTCAATATAGTATTGGAAATCCTAGTCATAAAATCAGACAAGAAAAAGAAAAAAGGGATCCAAATTGGAAGACAAGAAGTGAAACTGTCATTATATGCAGATGACATGATACTGTATATAGAAAACCCTAAAGATGCCACACAAAAACTACTAGAGCTGATAACAGGACATGGCCAGGTAGCAGGAGACAAGTTTAACATGCAGAATTCAGTTGCATTTCTTTAGACTACCAATGAAGTATCAGAAAAGGAAAGTAAAGAAACAATCCCTTTTAAAATTACATCCAAAAAAATAAAGTACTTAGGAATAAATCTGACCAAGGAAGTGAAAGACTTATACATGGAAAACAACAAAACATTGACTGAGGAAATTAAAGATGACTTAAAGAAATGGAAAGATATCCCATGTTCTTGAATTGGAAGAATTAATATTATTAAAATGGTCATACTGCCCAAAGAAACCTACAGATGTAATACATTCCCTATCAAATTACCTGAACATTTTTCACAAAACTAGAACTAATAATCCTAAAATGTATATGGAATCACAAAAAACTCAGACTTACCAGAGCAATACTGAAGAAAAAGAATGAAGCCAGAGGAATAACCCCCCGAGACTTCAGGCAATACCAGAGAGCTACAGTCATCGAAACAGCATGATATTGGTACAAAAACAGACATATGGATCAATGGAACAGAATAGAGAGCCCAGAAATGACTCCACAAACTTTTGGTCAATTAATCTTTGACGAAGGAGGCAAGAATATACAATGGAATAAAGACAGTCTCTTCAGCAAATGGTGTTGGGATAACTGGACAGCTGCATGTATCTCAGTGAAGTTAGAACACTCCCTCACACCATACACAAAAATAAACTCAAAATGGCTTGAAGACTTACACATAAGACAAGACAAAATAAATCTCCTAGAAGGAAACATAGGCAAAACATTATCTCACATACATCTCAGCAATGTTCTCTTAGGGCAGTCTACCCAAGCAATAGAAATAAAAGCAAAACTAAACAAATGGGACCTAATTAAACTTACAAGCTTTTGCAGAGCAAAGGAAACCATAAGCAAAACAAAACGACAACCTACAGAATGGGAGAAAATATTTGCAAAAGATGAAACTGACAAAAGCTTGATCTCCAGAATATATAAACAGCTCATATGACTTAATAAGAAAAAAACAAATAACCCAATCCAAAAATGGGCAGAAGATCTAAACAAGCAATTCTCCAAGGAAGACATACAAATGACTAACAGACACATGAAAAAATGCTTAATATCACTAATTATCAGAGAAATGCAAATCAAAATTACAATGAGGTATCACCTCACACCAGTCAGAATGGCCATCATTCAAAAGCCCACAGATGATAAAAGCTGGAGAGGCTGTGCAGAAAAGGGGAACCCTCCTACACTGCTGGTGGGAATGCAATTTGGTGCAGCCACTGTGGAAAACAGTATGGAGACTTCTCAAAAGACTAGGAATAGACTTACCATATGACCCAGCAATCCCATTCCTGGGCATATATCCAGAGGGAATCTTAATTCAGAAAGACACCTGCACCCCAATGCTCATAGCAGCACTATTTACAGTAGCCTAGACATGGAAACAATCTAAATGTCCATTGACAGATGGCTGGATAAAGAAAATGCAGTACATTTATACAATGGAATACTACTCAGATGTAAAAAATGATAAAATAATGCCATTTGCAGCAAAGTGGATGGCCCTGGAGAATGTCATTCTAAGTGAAGTAAACCAGAAAGAGAAAGAAAAGTACCATATGAGATCACTTATATGTGGAATCTGGGAAAAAAAAAAAAAGACAAATGAACTTGTATATGAAACAGAAACAGACTCACTGACATAGAATACAGGCTTGTGGTTGCCAGTGGGGAGGAGAGTGGGAAGGGATAAACTGGGAGTTCAAGATTTGCAGACACTGACTGGTATGTATAAAATAGATAAACAAGCTTATACTGTACAGCACAGGGAAATATATTCAATACCTTGCAGTAGCTTAAGGTGAAAAAGACTATGAAAATGAATGTGTGCATATTCACGTATGACAAAAGAATTGTGCTGTACACCAGAAATTGACACAACATTGTAAATTTATACCTCAAAAAAAACTTAGGCCATAGTATAAAGAGTGCGTGTCTTACATCAGCAAACTCATGCTAAAATATTCTATTTTTGTAAGATAAATATCACCAAAATTTTACATATACTGCAAGTTTATACCATATATTTACATGGCTCTTTCCTAGGTACTTAAAACTTTCACACTGTGCACCTCCACACTTTAAACAAGCTTTGCAGGGATTTGAAGCCACATCACTGTCAGAATAGTGTGTGCAGTGCCGTAATACAAAAAGGAATTTTGAAAGCTACTCGGTGAACACCAAACATTGTTTCTGTAAAAAATGGTTCTGGTGCATTTGTTGGCAGACACCTATCCACTGCATGTCAGAAGCAGGGCCATTTGGATATACTCTTTCGTTCTGAGAAGCCCCCAATGTCCCTTCCACGTTCACTATCATACAGTTCACTAAAACATGACTATCCACTAAAAAAAATTCACATTTTCTTTTGGCAGTGCATCAGGTTTTTGGCATATTACTGGTTTGGGTGTTTCTAGGATATTAAACTTTTAAATATTCAACTAGTTTTCAACTCTTATATGCCTTAACTGGATGCTTATAATCAGATTCATCAGCTTTCAACAAGTAAATCTGCTAACACTAAATCTAATAACCTTAAATTAGTATTTTCCCCCAACAAGCAACAGAAAAAGCTGATTCCTTTACCATTCTCCAAATCTAAACCTGAATGGTTTCACTTGGTAACTCAATTGAGAACACTTAATATCGATATCAAGAAAAATTATCATTAATTTAGTTATTTTAAGTTGCACTGATTTAACCATTACATCACAGTGCACATAATACATAAAACAAGATGAGGTCTAATTATATTTTCTACATTAATTAGCAGTTTTACAGATTAATTCCCTAGTAAATTTAGTCTGAAACAATTGCCAATTATCCTTAAATGTGACTTAATTTAAACATTAGTGCTTCATCTTATTTTATGCCTGTACTTTAAATAAGGTTTTAAGTTGAAATATATAATTTAAAGAATAATCAAATTATTTAACCAAGATTTTTGTGCAATAACATTTTTCATTCTGAGAAGAAAAAGTACGTCTCTGTATGGAAAGCAGAGTCTTTTGACAATAACAAAATAGCCCCAGAGGGATGTTCCAAGAGTTGGAAATATACTCATGGATATATTTTACATATATAAAGACTAGGGGTCAGCAAACTATGATCTCCAGGTTCAAATTCAGCCTCATACTTGTTTTTGTAAATAAAGTTTTATTGGAACACACCAACATTTATTTTGTGCTTATTATCTATTGCTGATTCCATACTACAACAGCAGATTTGAGTAATTGTTACAGGAAACCATATGGTCCAAAATGCTTAAAATATTTACTCCCTGACTCATCAGAGAAAAGTGTGCCAACACGTGCTCTAGAGAGAAAGACACATCTATGTCCCTCTAACCTTCAATTCCCTATATTTTCCTTAATAAGGAGAAATCTAGGTTCTCAGATATTTGTCCCTTGGTCTAATTGAGAGCTAAGCAGAAGATGGTAGATTTTTATTCTATTGAACATTCTGTATCTGGAATTGATTCTAGAGGCCACAGTGTATGGCCAGAGCAGCACAGATTAACTAAAGACTATCATTTAGTTTAACACAGCACCAACACCGTTTATTCACTTAACAAATATTCACTCAGCACCTATTATGTGTCAGGTGCCATTTCCATGAGTTCGGGCTATGTTCATGAACAAAGCTGACAAAGATCCATGCCTCACTGAGCTTACACTTTAGCAGGGAAAGCTATAATAAATAAATGAATGTTTTCAAAGGATTGAAAGTGACAATTGCTAAAGAAAAAAGAAAATGGGCAGCACTGTAAAGCGACTGGGGATGCCGAAACAGGGACTGGGGCAGATGAGGGCATTTTGCCACATTAAGTAAGATAGATGGATAGATGGGCAAATAAGATGCTGCAGAAGTGAACAGTTTATTCTGCACTTGCAGCCAGAAGTAAGATAGAAACCGCATAAGGCTAGTAGATAAAGAACAAGTGACTTGCCCTTCTCCCAGGTACGCATTTACATTCAGCCATTTCTTGGGGTTGAAGTGACGGCCCGTTAAAACCTTTGCCTGCTATTTGCGTTTTCTCAGTGAGACCATCAGCCGGGTCGTCAGTCCTGTTCACAGTGAGGTTTGCTTCTTCCCTTAATCTTTGTAACTCACCCCTATTTAACACATTATTTTCCATCAAGTCAGCAAATATGCGACCCAGCACATTCCTTGCAATCAACTTCACCACGTTGACCTAATCTTTTTGGCTCTGTAAGAATGATAGGATTTTAGATATGGACAGGGGCTTAGATATCAAATTAAGAAAAACAAATCTCCTGAAAAGCTTGATAAGCAGAGCTTCCTGCACCCCATTCTCAGAAATTCTGATTTGATAGATCAGGGTGGAGCCCACGAATTTATATTTATAACAATTTCTGAGGTGGTACCAAAGCTGCTGGTCTGAGGACCACACTTAGACGAACAGCTATCTTGTTCAATCTTCTACTTTTGTACAGTTGGGGAAACTGAGGTCCAGAGAAGTGACGCAATTTCACTGTGTAAGTCAGTGAGAGCTGACTCAGTTTAGTCTTCGTATCACCCACGATCCCTTCACCTCCTGGCATTTTTATCAATACCTAATTTAAAAACGCATTATACTTCAATATGTATGGTAAAATATAAACATATTATACCTGTAAAAGTATGCATTTTTTAACATTTTTTATTGATTTATAATAATTTTACAACGTTGTGTCAAATTCCAGTGTAGAGCACAACTTTTCAGTTATACATGAACATATATATATTCATTGTCACATGTTTTTCTCTGTGAGCTACCATAAGATCTTGTATATATTGCCCTGCGCTATACCATATAATCTTGTTTATCTATTCTACAATTTTGAAATCCCAGTCTATCCCTTCCCACCCTCCACCCCCTTGGCAGCCACAAGAATGCATTTTTGCTTCCATGGGCAGAACTGGCAGGGCGGAGCTGTACGCAAAGATTGCACACACAAGTATCTGGTTTGCTCGCTGCTATAAATGAAAGTTCACACAGAGAGCAGAAACAGGGAGGACACTCAAGTTACTCTGCGTTTCAACTGCATGGTCTTTCACCCTGACAAGAGAACATTCATAAAATGGGTGAGGATTCTGGGTCCAAAGAAAATGAACCCAAAGAAAAGCCTAAAACCACAAGGAAGTTTCAAGAACATAGGTCCAGATTTTCTATATTTTCCTTTTTCCCAAGAAGCTGTAACATATTACCTAAAACACTTTGTTAGTATGACCATCACTGTGCCCAAGCCGCCATCACTTACATTTCCAGAGTGGGACAGTTGTGTCTGGTGAGTGCCTCCCTCGTGGCTCCTGCCCCGCCCCCTTTCTCCTGAGCTGTTTCTCGCCCAGTACACAGCCATGAACAGCAGAAAAACTGCAGCATCCCACCAGCCATTGCTGCTCCAGCTCCCCGGGAAGGGAAAGCAGCCTTCTTGCTTTGCTCTCTGTGGACCAGCGTGCTAACATTACCTAAATGGGAAACTGCAGCTTCTCAGATTTTCTTGTTCTTTGCCAGGATAGAACTTGACTCCTCCTCTGACATAAAGCTTCTCTCCTTTGGAAAACAGGAAGCAGATACTGCCTTGTCGTTTTACTGTGACAAAGTCCAGAGGATGAAACACACACACACACACACACAAACACACACACACACACACATGCATTTCTTTGTTCTATTTTCCAAACTTTTTTTTAACACAGTAGGTCAAATTGACCCTTACTTGTCTCTGCGTCACCCGTAGGGACTGAATGGTAGGGGTGCCTCACTTAACTGCTCAACCCCGGAAATGAAGTGTGAATTTGGAAGCCTTGATGGGAGGGTGAAACTGACTGAAAACTGCCAAACAGTTTAAAAAAAACAAAACAAAAAACAAGATGAAGACTCTGTTTTCGTCCCTCCTCATCTGCTATTTGTCAGTTTTGGTTATTGTTTATCCTTGAGAGTCATGTGTATATTTTATTTGTTAAATGCACAAGGAACTCTTACTTTAAAATCTCCTATAATAATAGATAGTTGTTTGCCATTAAAATGAAACAACAGAAAATTTTGTGAAATGAAGTAAGATCTTCCAGCTTCTTTAATTGCACACTACAAAGTAACCACAATTGTTTAGCTTGCATCTTTGTGATTTTTTTCTTATGTTTTTAAAAAACACAATACAATATTGATTTTATTGATGGACGCTGTCATTGGCTTCCCGTATCCAGGCCCTTCGCTCTGACTACAGACTGGCCTTATAACTTGGTTTTGTGACACAGTAGAGGGACATTGTGCAATTCTGAGCCCAGGTCTTTGGAAGCACTGTGCGCTCCTTCCTCCTGGATACCCGAACCTTCATGTGAGTGAGCCTGGGCTAGGCTGCTAGAAGAGTAAGAGACATCACAGGAAGGAAGGGAAGTCCAGTTGTCTCAGCCAAGGTCATGCTAGACCATCTTTAAGCTTTCCAAAGCCAGATGCTTTCCAAATATGTGAGAGATCCTAGTACTGTCAGTAGAAATGCTTCCCCTACATGCAGGTGCCCTCAGACACATGGATAATCCCAGAGACAAGGAGAAACGCCCAGCTAACTGGTCAACCTGTGAATAATAGTTAAGTGCTTATTGTTTTAAGCCACTGAGTTTGGAGGTAGTTTGTTACTCAGCAAGAGATAACTGACAAATACATATTTACCGATAACTTCTTTCTCATATTATTGATAATTTGCTTTTTAAAAATTTGACAATGTATAACAAACATTTTCAACACATTAAGAACTATCTATCTCATTTTTATGACTATATATTAAAGTGTTGCTAGATTACAATTTAAAAATCTTTGTCAAATTAAAGCATACATATGGCAACTAATCCAGTAGTACAGAAAAATGTATGATTAAAAACCATATTCTCCAGTACATCTCTCCCCATCTCTCTCCCATATCCTGCATATCATTTCCCTAAATTATGTATGTTTTTATTTTCTGGTGATGATAATCTTCAGAACTCTCAATAACATGCCCATTTTATTCCTTTATTTTCTGATATATCAAATGCAATGTTGTTGATCACCACATATGAAAAATGAGATGCAGTTCATTTATACTGCCTCATTTAAATCCTACTCTACCTAATATTTGATGATAGCATAGTTTAAAATTTTTGATTAATTTTTAAATATTAAATAACCTATTAACCATTTCTTCTTCCATTTGTGTTGCTCAGTAGTTTAATTCTCTATGTAAGCTAATTTTAGTTGCCCCAACACAATTTCTTCCATCTTTACTCACCTCCAATTATGCCATCATTTTTAATCTATATTTTTATTTTACTTTGTCAGCTTATTAAGATTTGCATCCACAGCCAAGTCTACCATGCTTGTCTGTAAAATAACTAAAGTTAAAGAGCCAATGAAAAAACATTTACAGTATTTTTGGCCATGTATATATTGCAATCTGTCTAGCAAAGTGATACGTTGGGATTAAAGTTCCTTCCCATTGGTCCCAAATCTCCCAAATAATTTTCCATTCGAAGAGAGTATTTCTAGCCTCAGTATCTACTAACTTACAGTTACCTGGTCTCATATTGTTGGCCTTCACTCCTCCAACTCCATCTAAGGCTAAGCCATCACTTTTTTCATTTGATTTATTCACTCTCACCTACTCAAGGACATTATTTAACAGTATTCCCCTTGTGTTCTTAACGTCGTTAATTTTCCCACTTAATCATATCATTGCTATAACATAAAAGCACATTATAATATCCCAGATTAAAAAATAAACTCTTGATCCCACTTCCCCACAACTCAGAAGCATTGTCTATCCTCACTGTCTCCAAATGTGGTTTATTCTCTCTTGAGCCAGCTCGTCACCCTTTTCTCTTTACCCCTCTACCAGAACAACTCTTGTTAATGTAACCAGTGACTTCCACGTTGTTAAATTAAATGTTATACCTCAATTGTTATTCTGACCTATAGAAGCATTTCACACTGATATTTGCACTTCTCCCTGAAACCCTTCATTCTAAATCACAGCCCTGTCTTGACTCCCCTGTTACTTCACTGGCTGCTTCTTCTAGTAACCTTTGCCAGTTAATTCACATCTTTGGTCTTTGCTCTAGCTTTTCCTCACTTATTTAGCAGCCTCATCCAGTATTTTGATTTTCAGTACTGTTTATTTATAAGAAAGCAAATCAAAATGCTAATCTCTAGCCTAGGCCTGTTCCCTGAGTACCATATTCATACAGCCAGTATCAACTGGGCACCTATTTAAATGTCTGGTAGACATCTCAATTTTGATATCTCAAACCCCACCCCACCAATATACTACCTTCCAAGAATTCAGAGTAGAACACTTTTTTCCCCCTTTCTCAAAACTTTATGCAACTGTTGGCTTTACCTTTAAAACATGAAGCTTGCTCAAAACCCTTCCTTCTAAGCTATTCTTACTGTATTACCTTCCAAACAAGCAGTATAAACAAGCTGTCAGGTTCAAGAAGATACCCTGTTAGGTTTTCTTTGGGATTTTGTGGGGCTTATAGATTAATTTGAGTGGAAAATGGAAATCTTTTCATGTATTTATCTTCTCATCAATGATGGAGGTATAGCTCTTATTTTAGTTAAATCTTCTTTTATGTCACCCAATATTAAAAAAAATTTTTTTCCATGTATACTCTGCAAATATTTGTTTAGAATTTTCTTTAAGTGTCTTACGATATTTTTTGCTTTTACAAAGAGAAGCTTTAAAGTAGCAAAATAACAAAAAAACAATACTTCCTAATAAATTGTCTTTCAAATACAAGAATGATATTGAATGTTGTATATTGACTTGATTTCTTGCAAATGTGGGAACTTTATTATTCATTCTAAGAAATTTTTAATGAATAAAAGCATATTTTCCAGGAATAGTGATGGTTTTGTTTCTTGTGTTCCAAACATTTTTGCTTTTGGTCTTACTGTCTTAGAAGTCTAGTGCAAAATTGAATAGGATTATTATTTTTTTTATTGAAGTATAGCTAATTTACAATGTTGCATTATTTTCTGCTGTACCGTATAGTGATTCAGTCATACATATGTATATATACATACTCTTTTTCACATTCTTTTTTTTTATAGATTATTTCAAGAGATTGAATATAGTTCCCTGTGCTATACCATAGGAACTTGTTGTTTATTTTATATATAGTAGTTTGTGTCTGCCAATCCTAAATTTCTAATTTATGCCCCCTCCTTTCTCCTTTGGTGACTATAAATTTGTTTTCTATGTCTGTGAGTCTGTTTCTATTTTGTAAGTGAATTCATTTATCTCATGTTTTAGAGATAACACAATTATTTTTATTTAAAATTTATTTAAAGACAATGCTTAAGTAATTTTGCACAAGAGGGCTATAAATTTCCTCACATTTAGTGTTTTTCCTCTGTGGCTATTTTCCTTGTAGGCTTTTATTAGATGCATCCTGTTAGATTAAGGAATTATTTTTGTCTCTGTTTTTCTAAGACTTTTTATGTCATAAATGAGTTCTGAATATTATCAAATGACTTCTAAACCTTTTAAAACATTACAATTTTCCCTTTAATCTCTTATTTGAGGAATGCTATCATAAATATTTTATTATTAAACTATAGCTGGATTCCCAGAGTAAATACTAGTTGGTTACAGATATTAATAATGTTTCATACATGGCTGGAATTTCTTTGCTAACTTCTTATTTAGAATGTTTTCATCAATATTTCTGAGAAATAATCCTATATCTTTCTAAATTTGCCTCTACTTCTCTAGTTTATTTTTGTAATCAGTTTTGCACTAGCTTTGTATACAAATTTAAGGAGTATAGTATTTTTATTACTTAGAAGTGTTGAAGTAAAATTGAACTCATCAATTTCTTAAAAGTTTAGTAAGATATTTCTTTACAATCATTTGGGTTTATTAAATATTTTTGCACTAGATATGACAAAGAAAAATTAATTTAATGTTTATTGATCCCATTTAGCTTTTTATTTTTTTATGTATTAATTTTGTTAACTTCCTTTTTCTAGAATCTCATCTATGTTATAAATGATACTCTCTTATGTTTTTTCTGTATTTATGTTTATCTATATTTATTGTACCTTCCTATCTCTAATATTCTTTTTGTGCTAATTTTATTATTTAATATCACTCTTGCTGAATATCTACTATTTGACCAGTCTCTTTTAAAGGACTAGCTTTTTTTTTTGTTGTTGACATGCTCAAATTTTTGTTTCATTACTATCTCAAAAATGTTTTGCAATTTAATCTTTACTATTTTCTCTTTTCTATTCTTAGTGGTTTATTATTGTTCTGACTTCTTGAGTTGAATGCTTGGTTCATACTTTTTTCCTTCCTTGTTTTTCTATCTGTGTATGCATATGTTTTAAGTTATATGTTGGTATATGTACATATACACATGTATGTACGTGTTTGTATATGTGTACTTTTTAATTTCCAACTGTGTGTAGATGTGTGGCTGTCTTTGTGTTACTGGCTTTCTATTATGATCATACAGTAGTCGGAGAATGAGGTCTCTATTTTTTCTCTTACAAATTTAATTTTTAATTTTTATTAATTTTCACTTAAATATCAGTTTACAATGCTGTGTGAATTTCTGTACAGTATATTGATTCAGTTATACATATATATATTTCTTTTCATATTCTTTTTCATTGCAGGCTATTTCAATATATTGAATATAGTTCCCTATGCTATTCAGTAAGATCTCATTGTTTGTCTATTTTATATATAGTAGTTAGAATCTGCAAACCACAAAGTCCCAATTTATCCCTCTACCACCACTTTCCCCTATGGTAACCATAAGTTTGGTCTCAATGTCTTTGAGTCTGTTTCTGTTTTGTAAATCAGTTCATTTGCGTCATTTTTTTAAGATTCCATACGTAAGTGGTATCATATGGTATTTTTTTCTTTCTGGCTTACTTCACTTAGTATGAAAATCTCTAGATTTATCCTTGTTGATTCAAATGGCATAATTTTATTTCTTTTATGGCTAAGTAGTTTTCCACTGTGTGTGTGTGTGTGTGTGTGTGTATGTGTGTGTGTGTGTGTGTATGTGTGTATACATATATATTCCATATATAAGTGATATCATGTGATATTTTTCTTTCTCTTTCTGGCTTACTTCACTTAGTGTGACAATCTCCATGTCTATCCATGTTGCTGCAAATGGCATTATTTTATTCTTTTTTAGGTCTGAGTAGAATTTATATATATATACAAATATTTATTTTATGTATATATACATACATATGTGTATGTGTGTGTGTTTGTGTGTATATATATATACACCACTCTTCTTTATTAAACATCTGTTGATGAACATTTAGGTTGTTTCCATGTCTTGGCTATTGTAAATAGTGCTGCTATGAACATTGGGGTGCAGGTGTCTTTTCGAATTAGAGTCTCCTCTGAATATGTGCCCAAGAGTGGGATTTCTGGATCATAGGATAAATCCATTTTTAGTTTTTTTAGGGAATCTCCAAACTGTTTTCCATAATGGCTGCACCAAACTGCATTCCCACCAGCCGTGTAGGAGGGTTCCCTTTTCTCCACAGCCTCTCCAGCATTTATCATTTGTGGACTTTTGAATGATTGCCATTCTGAATGGTGTGAGGTGATACCACATTGTAGTTTTGATTTGCATTTCTCTGATAATTAGCAATATTGAGCATCTTTTCATGTGCCTGTTGGACATTTGTATGTCTTCACTGAAAAGGTGTTTTTTTAGGTCTTCTGCCATTTTTTGATTGGGTTGTTTGTTTTCTGTGATTGAGTTGGATGAGCTGTTTGTGTATCCTGGAAATTAAGCCTTTGTCAGTAGCATCTTTTGTAAATATTTTCTCCAATTCTGTAGATTCTTGTTTTGTTTTACATATGGTTTCCTTTGCGGTGCAAAAACTTATAAATTTAACTAGGTTCTATTTGTTTATTTTTGCTTTTATTCCTATTGCCTGGGTAGACTGCCCTAGGAGAACATTGCTAAGATTTATGTCAGATAATGTTTTGCCTATGTTTTCTCCTAGGAAGTTTATAGTGTCTTGTCTTACATTTAAGTCTTTAAGCCATTTAAAAAAATTTTTTGTGTATGTTTTGAGGGAGTTGTCTAACTTCATTGATGTATATACAGCTTTCCAGTTTTGTCAACACCAATTGCTGAAGAGGCTGTCTTTTTTCCATTGTATATTCTTGCTTTGTCAAAGATTAATTGACTGTAGGTGTGTGGCTGTATTTCTGGGCTCTCTATTTTGTTCCATTCATCCATATGTTTGTTTTTGTGCCAATACTAAGCTGTTTTGCTCATCATAGCTCTGTAGTATTGTCTGAAGTCTGGGAGGGCTAATTACTCCAGCTTTGTTCCCTTTCTTCAGCATTGACTTGGCAATCCTGGGTCTTTTGGGAATCCATATACATTTTAGGATTGTTTCTTCTAGTTTGTGAAAAACATGATGGCAATTTGATAAAGTTTGCATTAAATCTGTAGATTGCTTTGGGTAGTACAGCCATTTTAACAATATTAATTCTTCCAATTAAAGAGTCATGGGATATGTTTCCCTTTTTTTAAATCATTTTTAATTTTCTTAATCAGTGTTTTACAGTTCTCCCCATATGACTTTCACCTCCTTGGTAAAGGTTTATTCTTAAGTATTTTATTTTTTGATGTGATTTTAAAAGGAATTTTTTTTGTTAGTTTCTTTTTTTTATATTTCATTGTTAGTGTAAAGAAATGCAGCAGATTTCTGTATGTTAATCTTGTCTCCTGCTCTCTTACTGAATTGGTCTGTTAGCTCTAGTGGTTTTTTTGTGGAGTCTTTAGAGTTGTCTATAAATATATATATATACAGAATTATGTCATCTGTATATAGTGACAATTTTACTTCTTCTCTTCCAACTTGGATCCATTTTATTCCTTTTTCTTATCTGATTGCTTTATCTAGGACTTCCAATACTATGTTGAATAGAAGTGGTGATTGTAGGCATCGCAGCTCCAGATTTTAGTGGGAAGGCTGTCAACTTTTCATCATTGAGTATTATGTTCACTGTGAGTTTGTCATAAATAGCTTTTATTATGTTGAGAAATGTTCCCTTTATAACCCATTTTGACAAGAGTTTTTATCATCAATGGGTGTCAAGTTTTATCAAAAGCTTTTTCTGCATCAATTGAGATGATCATGTGATTTTTGTCCTTTCTCTTGTTGATGTGGTGTATCACAGTGATTGACTTGCATGTGTTGAGCCATCCTTGTGTCCCTGGGATGAATCCAACTTGATCATGGTGTACAATCTTTTTTATATACTGTTATATTCTGTTTCCTAATATTTTGTTGAGAATTTTTGCATCTGTGTTTATGAATGATATTGGCCTGTAAATTTATTTTTTGGTAGTTTTATTGTCTGATTTTGGTATCAGGGTGATTGTGGTTTCACAGAATGAGTTTGGGAGTGTTCCCGTCTCTTCAACGTTTTTGCAAGTTTGAGAAGTTTTGGTATAAGTTCTTCCTTGTATGTTTACTCGAATTCCCCAATGAAGCCACCTGGCTCTGGACTTTTATTTGCAGGGAGGATTTTTATTGCTGATTCTATTTCACTTCTAGTGATCGGTCTGTTTAGATGATCTATTTCTTCTTGATTCAGTTTTTGGGGGATTGTATGTTTCTAGAAACTTGTGCATTTCTTCTAGATTGTCCAGTTCATTGCCGTGTAGTTGTTCACAGTATGGTTTGTTGTATTTCTGTGTTGTTGGCTGTAATTTCTCCATTTTCACATCTTGTTTTGTTTATTTGCATCCTTTCCCTGTTCTTCTTGGTAATCCTGACCAGAGGTTTGTTGATTTTGTTTACTCTCAAAAAACCAGCTTTTAGTTTGATTGATTTTTCTATTGTTATGTAAATCTCTATTTTACTTATTTCTTCCCTCATTTTCATTATTCCTTTCCTTCTGCTGACTTTAGGGTTTTCTTAAATCTTCTTTTCCTAATTGTTTTAAACAGTAGGTTAGGTTGTTTATTTGAGATTGTTCTTATTTTGTGATGAAGGCCTGGATCACTATAAACTTTCCTCTTAGGACTGCTTGTGCTGCATCCCCTAAATTTTGTGTGATTGTGCTTTCATTGTAATTTGTCTCAAGGTAATTATTTTTAATTTATCCTTTGATTTCATTATTGACTCATTGGTTTTTTTTAGCCTGTTTTTAGGCTCCATGCAGTTGTTTTGTTTGTTTGTTTGTTTGTTTGTTTGTTTGTTAGTCTTTTCTCATTTGTTTTTTTTGTAGTTGATTTCTCGTTTCATGCCCTTGTGGTCAGAAAAGATGCTTGAAATATTTTCTAGCCTCTTAATTTTGTAGAGGCTTGTTCTGTATCCAAATATATTGTCTGTCTTAGAGAATATCCCATGTGCACTTGTAAAGAATATATATTCTGGTTTTTGGTTTTTTTTAATAATGTCCTGAAAATATCAATTAATCTAAGCATCCTGTGTCATTTAGTATCTCTGTTGCTTCATTGATTTTCTGTCTGGAAGATCTGTCCAATGATGTTAGTGGAGTGTTAAAGCCTTTAATATTATTGTGTTCCCTTCAATTTCTCCCTATTAGTATTCATTTCATGTATTTAGGTGCTCATTTATTTGGTTCATATATGTTAATGAACATATTATCCTCTTCTTGTATTACCTCATTTATTATTATATAGTGTCCTTCTTTATCTTTCTTTATGACCCTTATTTTAAAGTTTATTTTATCTGTTATAAGTACTGCTACCTCTGCTTTCTTGTCATTTCCATTTGCATGAAATATCTTTTTCCATCCTTTCACTTGCAATCTATGTGTGTCCTTTGTCTTTAAGTGGGTCTCTTGTAGACAGCATATTGTAGGCTCTTGTTTTAGTATCTAATCCTCCACTCTGTGTCTTTTAATTAGAGCATTAATTCCATCGACATTTATGGTAATTATTGATAGATGTGTGTTTATTGTCATTTCTAACCTTATTTTCTAGTTGATTTCGTATTTCTTCTTTGTTCCTTTGTTTTCCTTTTCCTTTTTTATTTTTTCTTTTGTGCTTATATAATTTTCTTTTGTATTCACTTGCTTTTTTTTCTTTTTGGTTTTTGTGACTCTACTGCGTGGTTTTGATTTGTGTTTACAGTGTTTTTCATGTATGTTAACATTTTACCATATGTATTCCCTTTAGACTGGTAATCATATAAGCTCAAATACGTCCTAAAAAGGATGAAAATTAATCTACACTTTCTTGCTCTCCTCTCCTACATTTTATGATTTTGATGTCCTCTTTTACATCTTCATGTTTATTCTTTTGCAGCACATTGTAATGATCACATTTCCAATTGTGTGTTTTTTTTTTTCTTTTCTATAGATTCCTGCTTTTTTTCTATTTAGAGACTTTCAACATTTCTTTTAGGATAGCTTTAGTACTGTTTTTTTCTTTTAGTTTTTGCTTGTTTGAGAAATTCTTTATCTCTCCTTGTATTCTAAATGACAGCATGGCTGGGTAAAATATCCTAGGATGCAATTTTTTTTTCTCTTTCAAGACTTTAAATATATCTTGCCGCTCCTTTCTGGCCAGCATCATTCCTGTAGAGAATTCATCTGATAGCCTGATGGGAGTTCCCTTGGAACACACTGTTTTGCTTCTGTTTCCTTTAGAATCTTTCTTTATCTCTAAATTGGACATCTTAATTAGAATAATATATCCTGGTGCAGATCTGTTTGGGTTCACCTTGTTTGGGACCTTCTACACTTCCTGTACTTGGATATCTGTTTCCTTCTACAAGTTTTGGATGTTTTCAGTCATAATTTATTCAAATATATTTTTGATCCCATTTACAATTTCCTCTTCTGCAACTCCTATTATTATTTTTAGATTGTCATACTTTATATTATCCCATAAGTCCTTACATTATTTTAATATTTTTCATTTGTTTTCCTGCTGTTCTGATTGGGTCATTTCCATTATTCTATCTTCTAAAGCACTTATTCTTTCTTCTGCATAATTAAATCTGCTATGAATTTCCTTAACCTTGCTTTTTCTCTCAGCAATTGAGTTTTCCATTTTTAATTGGCCCCTCTTTATAATTTCTAGTTCCTTTTTATAGTATTCGATATTTCTATTGATCACCTTATTTTCCTCAGTTTTTTATCCTCTCCTTTTTGAACTTAAGTTCTGGTAGAATCTAGAAGTCTATTTAATTGTTCGTTTTTTTAGGGGACTTCTTTGTTTTTTTAATTTTGAGTTGTTCCTCAGCTTCTTCATTTCATTTATATTTCTCTAAATCTATGAATTTAAGAGTAACATACATCTACTTGAAGGGCAGTTTTTATGTGTGAATGTCCCTTTGTCAACTGTGTGTATCTAAAAATTTTGTTGCAAGGGCTGATTTTAGTATGGCTGGCTGCTACGTCTTTCTCCTGTATGTGCTGACTATTATTCTCTTGATTGGGAGTGTGTTGGGTTTTGTGGTGACTGGAGTCTGCCCTGGATGTTGAGTGAGACCTCCTGTTTGTTCTGTGGTTATCACAGCCCTGTCCAGGCTCATGTCTGCACCCCTGTGTTGGAATAGGTGCCCCAAGCTCCATTTCTGAGCTGTGATGTGTGATAGGTGGGACTGGATAGCTTCCGCTAGGAAAGGAGCTGCGGAGTCTTCCTCCACAGCCAATGTCCACTGGGAAGTGCCCTCTGCGGTGCCACCTGTCACTCATTGTGCTGGCTTACAAAGCAGTTTGTTGATGCTGCCTTTCCCCAGTCACGGCTGTGGGAATGCTGGCATCTTGCCCTTTGGTCACCAGGCTCCACACCGACAAAGCCAACAGTGTAGGCCCACAGACCTCAGGGACCAGGACCAGCCATAGTGCATGTGCTGTCATGCGCCATGATCCACTCTGGGCCACAAGGTCAACCCTGTGCCCAGCCCCACATCCCCATGTGCACAACTGCCGTTACACCACTCCTGACCCCACCATGCACCGGTACTATTCTTGGATGTCCCAGTCCACCAAGGCACCCGTGGAACAAGTCCACCACAGTTGCCTGGGTCTTGACCAAATTCTCAGTCCCATCTGTGAAGTCATGCAATTCCTGAGAATGGGTTTAGATTTCAGCCCCACCTTTGCCTGGGATCCTCCTACCAGTGATTATGCCCCAGCAGAGCAAGCTGAGAAGACTGCTATGTCTGGATCTGGCCCCTCCCTCTACAAGACGACATGAGTGATGAGCAATATCTGGGCTAACAGAGAAGTCTGCTGTGGTCAGCCACCTTTCACCCAGCCCCAGGAGTGTGCCAGGAGTGGAGATTTCTACGGTAGACTCAGGTTATTTTACACAGACTCCCAACCTCAGCCTGTACCACACTCCCTGAGGCTGCCTCTGCACAGTCAACCCGAGTTGACTGGGGCTTGACTCAAATCTCAGTCCCATCTGCAAAGCTGTGCTATCCCTGGGGATGTGTTCATGTTTTAGCCCCTCCCCCTCCTCCTGGAAGCTGTCTGTCAGCCACTGTGCTCCTCCAGGGCAAGCCCAGAAGTCTGTTATGTCTGGATCCCACCCTTTCCTCCACAAGAGTGCTTTAACAATGGTGCAATATCCTCTGGGCTAGTAGAAAAGGCTGCTATGGACAGGCTGCATTGTGGCCCTCCCTCCTTGTGCACCAGCAGTGAAGCTTTCTAAGGTAGACCCAGGTTCTTCTGCATACACTCCAGCCCCCTGAGGATGCTTCTGCACAGTCAACCCCAGTCCTCTCCCCAAGTCCGTCCTCTGAAGCCCCAGCTTCAGCACCCAGTCCTGGCCTGCACCAGCCAGCTCGCGTCGTGGGCTAGGAATTGCACATAACCTCTATTCCAGTTCCTCTCTGTTCTGTCTGCCCAGAGGCTGCTGCTTTCTCCTTCGAATCTCTGAAGCCTCCTTTCTGACCCAGTTGACCTCCCCACTGGAGAGGGGGCTTCCAAGGGTGAGGGCACTTTTCATCCTCACTGTTCCCTCCCCAGGTGGCAGGTCCAGCCCAGATTTCCTTTTGATTTTTTTGCCTTCTCCCTGGTTTTGTGAATATTTCCCTGGTGGTTCCAATTGTACAAGTTACTCTGCCAAAGTTCAGTAGGTATACTGTTAGAATTGTTCCACATGTAGATGGAGTTTTGATGTATTCATGGGAGAGAGTGAGCTTTGCTTTCTTTTCAGCCATTTTGAACCTCCTCTGTATTTTTGGATCTTTGGTGTGCCTCATGTTTCCACGTGGACAAGCAAAGTCCAGAAAAATAAACATCATAAATCTTTGTAATGTTAGTTAACCCTTACAATTAAAAATTCAATTAACCCTTACAATTTAAAACACATACAATTTCAGTCTCTCCTTTCTTTGGAGAAGCAATGTAGTGCAGTGGTTAATAATGCAGATTCCAGAGCAGGTAAGTTTGCATTCAAATCCTGGTGTGGTCATCTATTAACTGTGTGACTTTGGACACATCACTTGAGCTCCATTTCCTTTTGTTTCTCCTCTTTCCATGAGCATTAGCCCTTGTAGGGCTGGTGTGAGCCTGAAGCCACCAGGAGCCATTGCGGGGAACCTGATAACAGAGGCATCAAAGAGGACAACAAGATACATAGGAGAGAGATTTCCGGTCAAGATGGTGGAGTGGTAGGACCACAAGCTTCACTCTCCTCAGGACTATAACAAATCCACAACTGAATGCTAAACAACCATCGAAAAAGACTAGAACCTACTTCCTTTTGTCTCATTATCTGTAAAATGGGGATATTAATAGTAATTACATGGCTTTTGTGAGGTTAAAGTAGTTATTTATATATAAAAAAATCCCTTAAAATAATAAAAATCTTAAAAATAATCCTGACATACAGTAATAAATATTAACTATTATGATTTATGTTTGACAACTGGAGCATCTTTAATTTTTTTAATTCAGTTCAGTGTGCACTAAAATATTTATTCAGCATTCTGTGTGTATGTAGCAAAAGTGGTATATCCCCTTACTTCGTAGCTCAGATGTGTATGTTGGCAAAATTCCTTTACCAACATTCATCCTTCCAGAAATTTTAACATTCATTCTTCCAATGCTGACACTCCCCATTCTCTCTGTTGTGCTTTTTCTAATGACATTTTTATTTATATACAAATACACTCAAGTTACACCATCTTAAACCAAAATCTCAATTTATTTTAAACAATAACCAAGTGTTTGTTAAATAATACAATTTTGCTGAAGCTTGGAAATCTAAAGAGATAATCATCAAGAAAATGAATTAACTTATAGGCAAGAAGAAAGAAAGATACATAGGTACAATTTGCTAAAATCATAATAACTTGCTGAAGAAAAATAAATGAGTTCATTATGATTTGGGCTAAAGGATAAATTAGAAAGCTTATTCTGGACCATTCTAGAGTCAGGATTTGATGGATGTGCAAAAAAGAAGCTGACCAGTTTATAGTTCTCATATCCAGATGGGCACCAACTTTTTTCACTCTGTTGCTGACACCAAATCATGGTCAGTTTCCTTCACTCAATAAAGTGCAAATATGATATGAGTCATAAAGCTAGAAAATCCAGTTTACTTCTTCCACTTCATTTCCGCTCATCTGCCATTTGAGTTGAAATTCTATTCTCTCTTAGAAGACCCCCAAAACACAGTTCACTTGTTTTCATTTTTACTGAAAGCCAGAAGTTAAACATGTGTAATGTACTGGTAATAAATGGTGCTTCTTGAAGTTGATAAAGGGCCAGACTGCCTGTGATTTTCTGAAGAAGAGAAAAAGAACAGAAGGTTAAAGTAGTAATCTCTGGAAGCTTTCAATCCGTACCTTATCATGATGCTTCTTTGATCTTATTCTGTACACTTTTGCTGTTTCCCTTGGCATCTATCTCTTAACCTTTATACTCTATCCACCAAAAAGTACTCAGAGGGATCTTTGCAAAATCTGCATTAGATTCTGTCATTTCTCTATTTAAAAGCATTTGAAGGATTTCCTACATGACTCAGGATAAAATATTTTAAAACATTTGCCTTTTGATCACCATGGCTCATGTGATCAAGCTTCCCACCATTTTTCTGAATGTTACTCTGCCATGTTCCCCACTCTCATTCTCCTTCAGCTCACTGCCTTCTTGCAGTTCTTTAAACATCTTAAACACATTTCTTCCTCAGGGCATTTGCACATCCTATCTCCTGTGCTGAGATACTTTTCCTGCATAGAATCACAGGCTCACTCTCCTGCTCTGCCTGTTCTCTGTTCTGGTTTCATCATTTCATCACTGTAAAACAGCCTTTCCTGAATAATGTATCTATAACAATACAGTATCCACCTTTTTGTGTCCCTTTGGCCTCTTTGTTTATTTTTCTCCTTAACTCTTACCACTCTCTGACATAAAATATATTTACTTGTTGTGTATTTAGAGTCTGTCTTCACTCTCTAGAGTATGAGCTTTCTGAGAGCAAGGATTCCATTAATTTTTTTCACTGGCATATTCCAAGTATCTAGAATAGAACCTGGAACATACAAAGTGCTTGATAAATATTAGTCAAATAAATAATTCAATCCCTAAATATGGGTCTGTTGGACGAATTAGGCACTAAAAGCTGTTCGTTTGAAGTATCTTTGCACTTATGCAACCAAGGTGTCAGAAACCAGGGGTAGCAGATGGTGGGTACATATTTAAAGTATTGAGATAGAGTTTACTATGATGTACAATTTAATTATGCTTCTGAGAGGGAAATTCACAATATTCTTATAAGATCATGTGATATAAAGCAGTTACCAGTGAGTAAAGTAATTGTTGGGTCAAAACTTGACATACTCATTCTAAAATATTTTGACCAAAAAGTTGTTTAAATGTTAACATGGGTGATTGAAAAGGTTTCTGGGTGGTAATTAAGAATCTGAGAACTGACACTGAATGTTCTGTGGGCTACACTGTGAGAAGAGTCAGAGAACCAGAGTTAGCACTGACACAAAATTTTCAGCCCAGGATGTGTTTGATATTGTATGGTTATGGTAGTCAGTGTCAGTAATGTGACACCTGTACTCAGAGGACCGCAGTCCTGCTTTCTCTGGAGTCTTCTCCTCTGGTTTCTGTATTTTTAGGATCTGAGGCAATATTTGGTAACTCAGTGTGTGTGTGTGTGTGTGTGTGTGAGAGAGAGAGAGAGAGATGAATATAAGTAATATAAGAAGTCTGAGTACCTTTCCATTTTAATAGTTGCTACCCTTGTCCTTCATTGTTTATTACTTCCTATCTTGGTTTGGCTTGCCTGACTGATTGATTGATTGACTGATTGATAATTATGGAGAAGGAGAGATATCCAAATGCATGTAAGTAGAGTAAAAAATAGCAACTAATCACCCAACTACATCAACAAGGAACACAAATCTGACCACGCGAGAAATGGGCTGTCATTGGCCATTGGACCTCCGACCTCATCCTTAATATATATTATATTAAATCTCCCATTTATTTTACCTGCCAGCAACAACGTTTGATACTTACTATTTTCAATTGCCAGGAAAGAGGTAGAAATATCTTGTCATAGACAGTCGTTCAATGGTGGGCATCTGGGCTTTAACATTTGGTTTTTCAAATGACTGTTGTACCTAGAGACAAAAAGAGGTTCTAGATGACACATACTTCGTATGCACTCTCAGAAAACATTCTGCACAATGAGCCAGAAAATTATTGGAATGAAAGATGTTCCTAATATTGATGGAACCAAGCTCATGGACGTTCGAACTCCCTGTCACTGCTACCTTACCTATTAGAAGTGACACTGAATGTCAGAATATGTTCTTTATCTCAGAATGGATGCATTTTATGCCTAATCCAATCTTTTCCAACTGCATTTCCTCTACTTTCCATATCTGATGACTGATTATCCATTGGTGTCCATTCTTGATAACTGGACCTCAGATTCTCTCTCTTCGACCTCCAGCAAGGCTTACTTCTCAACTCAAAAAGGCTTAAGCCCCAGGATTTTGTCCTTAAGGCCTGAACAATGAACAATTTTCACATCCCCACCAACAAGCTGACCTTGGAAATCTTTTGCCATAGACTGATCAGTAAGATCCTACTTACCCTAGATCCACTATTTCCAATATTTTTCTAAGAATTCTCTTGAAATTACAATGTCTAAATACTATTTATCCAATAGGACTAAGTTCCTACTCACAGAGACCCTGACTTCTGTTACTGTGTAATCTTCTCCAACTCCTTAAGGTATATCCCTCCTTTCCCATGGGAGTGCTACTCTTCTCTATGGTTTTAGTTTAAGAATAAACACCCTTCCCCACGTTCTTAATACTAATCCCCTCCTCTCTAAAAAAGAGAGAGGGCATCTACCCATTCATTCATGCATTTACTTAGTCAATGAATATTAATTCCCATGTGCCGGCATATTGTGGTGTTGAACAAATCCCTGCTTCATGAAACTTGCATTCAAGTGAGTAAATACAAGTAAAAAACAAACAACAAGAGTATATATTGGGTGGGTGGTGGTAAAAGCCATGGAGGAAGATGAACTAGGAAGGAAGTGGGAGATAAGGGATGTCCTGAGTTGGGGCAGGAGAAGCAAGTCTTTCTTTCTGGACCACTCCATTCAAAACATGTTTTCTCCTGTACCCTCTTGCATCTGTCCTGGGTCTTTTTCTTCATGGCTCCTATCACAGTCTGCATCACACACTTTTTGTTGTTGTTGACCTACTTGGTCAGTATCCATCTCTCACAAGCATGTTGGTTCTACACAGCCTTAGGTCACATATGTCTAATTTAACCCTGCATGACTGGGATCAAAGCCATTACCAATAGACCACCCAAAATATATATTTATTTCATAAATAAATCAATGAAACTTAATTCAAGATACTTCCAATTCTTTGAATTTTAAGGACTTATAGTCCATGACATACAAGTTCATATGTTATAATATTTTGTTCTATTTTGATCTTCTGCTGTGGGGCATTGACATCATTTTTTTTCCCCCTAAATCAGAATTTGAACACCTGAATTACAGAAACCAGGTACAACTCTTCTGTTTGTCTTGCAAAGTCTGTTACTGTCACCTGAAAGGCGAATGATAGTAGAGCCATCCTGAACAAAGTAATTGATTAGAAGAGGAAAGAGAAGCTTACCTTCCTGAATACTTCCTCTAGGTGACAGCGCCAAGCGTATTTTTGGAAGCATGTGATGAGTTGTGTAATGAAGAGAGAGCCCTTTGTGATATCTCTCCAGGATACATTATCTATGAAGATAAGGAGTGATAAGCCTTGAGTTGTGGCCTTCACCATTATTTTTTTCCACCTTTTTTTTTTTTTTTTTTTTTTGTCTTTTTAAGCATAGCTTGGGAAGTTTCTTGACGTGTTTAGGGGAAGAATCTTCCATGAACTCAATTTCCATGAAGACGTTCCATGAACTAAAGGGGCAGCTCATCAAAGCTGCAGAACATTACATAGTGATTACATTGTATTTTGGGGATTGACTTTCTAGTATGTCACTAATGTTTATTCACTTTGCTCTGAAAGGAGGCTTGAGAGATAACTGTAATTATCTCATTTTACAGAGGAAGGAATAGGAGCTCAGAAGGATGAAAAAATTCCCCATGTTCACACAAGCAGTTGTTTACAGATTGCATATCATGCTGTCTTTCACAACACAGTGAACAAAATAAAAGGACAGGTCTAGACTAAACTTTTGGAGGGGAGGAATATATTTTTGGCATAGATAGTGGTAATGGTTTCACAGGTATGTACTTATCTCCAAACTCGTTAAGATACATATATATTAAATACATACAGCTTTTTATATATTACTTATACCTTTATAAAGTGGTAAAAGGACTTAAAATAAAATTTGCAAATTAGAAACACTCCAATATAAGTCTTCTTAAGATGATTACCTAGAGGTCAAGGACTAAGCACTGCTCCCCTGTTATCAGGTCTGATAACCCCGTTGTATCATTTTCTTCCTCTTTTTAAAGGGCATCTCCCTTCTTGCTGGGGCACATTATGACACTACTCTAACTGGCATCCAGATGGGAAATACGGTAAAAAAAAAATGCCTTATAGATGATAATTTTTCAGAAAGAACAATCAGTCCCTAGGTCCATACAAATTCTACTCAAAACCTTAAATGAAGTTAATAGAAAACTGATCATTTGTTTTTAACTGTTGTAATGGTGAAGGGGTTTTCTTGTATTCAGTTGTTTTAATGTTTGCTATCCCTTTGGCTCTAAAATACAACCAATGTATAATCAAAGTCAATTTTTAAAAGTGGGAAAAAAAGTAGAATATTTTGACAGCACTCAAAATTTTTACTAAATCATTGCTGCATTGAGACTATCTTGATTTTCCAGAATCAAGCAGGGGTAGCTTCAGACCCACAGATCACTGTCAGCAACTGAGAGACACACGTACGTGGGGTGGAGGAGCAGAAAGCAATGAAGTCCTTCTCCACATGCGTCTTGTAAACGGCATCTTCCTCCAGGTTGTCAGGAGGCTCTGAAGAGCTGTCTGCCAAGCGTGCTGGAGGGGCGTCACTGACCCACAATTCTCCACGATTTGCTGTAGAGACATCAACCTTCTGTGCATTGTGCCTCCCTCAGCGTGATTATTACAACTGCCTACCTCATTCTTTTACAATGTTTATTCTAACTAGTTTCATACACACACACACACACACACGTGCGCGCGCGTGGTGGCATCTCCACCCCACCCGCATCTTGCCTCTCTCTAGTGCTGTTGAGCATTGTGCCAATTCATAGTGACAGCACCATGTCAGTAAATAGTGGCAGTGTGGTAAAACTGGAAGAACCCATTTGCCGAGAATAACAAAGGAGTTAAAGCCTTATCTGCATAATCTCAGAGCATAGTTATCACTTTATAGCTGAATTATTTCTGCTTTTCCTCTTTGAACGCTGCACCAAAAAGTGAAAAGGCAACTGGGAGTCAGAAAAAAAAAGAAAAGAAAAGAAAAGAAAAATTTAACTGCAACCCCAAGTTCCCTCATCTCCCTACTCACTTCCCTTTCAATAATGTATGAGGAAAAAACAACAACAACAAAAAAAACAGTGCTGCTGTTGCATAATAGTCCCACTTTCAAATGAAATTCTTTTCAAGCCAGAGATCGTCAAAATGTCTGTAAAACATTTACAAGTTTACAAGTAAAGCTGTCAATAAGAGAACTTCATTCCAAGGTCAGCATATTTGTGTTTAACTTTGATTTGAGGATTCTGGTCTCTTCACCACTTACCTTGGATTAAACTGAATGGAAATTTCTCAGCTGTCAAGACAAATTCTTATGATACCAGCCCCCTAGATGGAATTTCCTAATAATTCAGTTGAGTTTTTTTTTTTTGCACTGGATGGGGTCTAAGATGGTTTCTCCTAGAAATGAAATATACGTTACAGTCCTCTGTGTAAGTAACTTTATGGCCTCTGAACTTTTCATCTCAGGACTCACCACCTCTGCAGGCCTGGACAATGATGACCTTGGGTTTGTCCTTCAGACTGAGGCAGTTGCGGTTGTTGAAGATGCGGAAGATGGTATCGTAAGGCAGCACATCTGGTTTCTCATCACTGTGCGTCTTTCCGCAGATGCCATCCAGGATGCCGTGAGACATGAGCACCAAGAACATGCTGTCTGAAGACTTGTGCTCTGGGCGGGCAGCAAACCTCCGCAGCACTGATTCCATGTCCTGAAAAAGCCCACAGAGTCTTACTGTAGCAGGATAAGCATTAAACCTAACCTGACCTCCTCCTCTTTATCATGAGCAGTGTCAGAGACGTCTGTGAGTTCCAATCACGATGCATCACGCAGTGGTCGCTCTTTTATTTCTCTTTCTATAATGGATCAGTGGGTTCCACTTTTTGTTCTTGATGACATGATGTAGCCCGTCCTCTTGATATATTTTACCTTTGCTTATTGTCACTAATATATTTTCCCTTCCATCTCTGTTTTTTCTCTCAATACTTAATAAGAACCTTGAATAATAAATGTATCATAATCACCTCCCTTCTAAAACACTTCCCACTGTACTTAGAATAAAATAAAACTTCTGACATATGCATACTTCTTCCTGCTGCCCTCCTTCCTCCTTCTCTAGGCTCTAGTCACACTGGTTTTTCTGTACTTTTCACACACTAGTTTCATGTGCAGTTCACACTTCTCACTTGCAGTCATCCCTGCGTGGAATGTATTTCATTCATGTCTTTCCAGAGCTAGCATGTCTCTGATAGTCATATGACAGCTCCTATATTATCTCCTCAAATCTGTTCTCACTAGCCATCCCATCAAATGCTATTACTTCCCACACACCGGTTTGTTCTTACGTTTCCTTTTTTCCTTTTCACTTGCTTTTCACTTTCTGTTCAATCTTAGAGACACATAGACACATCAAATTTCCGAAATTTTCTGTTTTGTTATAGTTTGATCACCCCTGCCGAGTGAACCTACATCAGTGTGAGCTGGGACCCTTCAGTCTCATTTACAAACCCATCCCCAACGCCAGGAATTGCCCCTGGGACACAGTCAGGACTCAGTATTTACATGGTGAGTACACTCCTGGTAACATTCATTATTCTGGAGTTTTCTGGGGAACACTGGGGCTGAATCTCAGTCATCCCACGTTAGAACTAAGAACTGTGTGGGTACACATGCCAATCACTCTTCGTCCAGCTTTATGAAATTGAGGACATTTGGAGCTGTATGAGACAGAGATATCACCTCTCCTAATAATTTTGATTTATAGCACACATTCGCACACTTAGACACACACACACACACACACACACACACACACAGAAGTGAGATCTACAGTGGTTAAAGTATTTGCTTAACATTACAAAGCATGCTTGTTAGTAAGAAGCTATGCGTTGAATTTATGTGTGTTTGGGGTGCACAAGGTGCCCTTACCTTGGCGGTGAGCCTCTCTTCCACATCCACACTGTAGCCAAGGCCCTCAAGCAGCCCCTTCATTCCTGTGATGTCAAGGGCAGCCCCGTCCCTGACAGGAAGATGCTCAAACTCTGTATTGCATATAATGAGAGCCAGACGAGTTCGATCCTTCCTCTCCTTTATTGGATAGATCTGCAGAAAGTAGATATGCAGTGAGTTTGACTTCTCTCTTAGACCTTCATACACCAACCACTGTTGCTTTTAAGGACTCACATAGTTCCCTCTCCTCTCCTGTACTAGAAGACACCGCCTCCCCTCTTTTGGTAAGGAATTGAGTTGACAGCGGAAGGGTATATTGGAAGTGGATTACTTTTCAGGAGCCCAGACAGGATCCAGATCACATTTGTGATGGCTACGCAAGAATCTAGAAGAGACCAGAACAGTTCCTACCCTCGCCTTCTCCTCTTTCTTCTCCATCTAGTCAAAACTTTCCCAACACTCAAGGTTCAGATCAAATTTAATGAAACCCATGAGACATTTACCACTGGACCCAGCTGAAAATAAATACACCAATATTCTTTGCCTTGAGGAACACTATTATTTTGGTAGCATTTTTAACACATCAACTTCTAATGCTTTGCAGTCTTTAATTTTTTTCGTTAGAATGCAAACAATTATTACTCAGCCACATTATCTTATAAATATTTTGATTCTATGACTACAGCTAGAATTCTAATAATAGTCCCAAATATATATATGAAAACAAATAAATGAAAAAAAAGAGAGAGAGAGAGAGAGATCTGCATTTTATCATAAGATTGAAAGAGGATTGGAATCTGGGTGAGACCATGTGATTTCCTACTGTTCAAAGCATCTATGAAAAAGATTACCCCTGTCCCCACCCCTGCCACTCTGTAATTAGTGCTTTAAGAAATCGTGTAATTAGTGAAAACACTTGTTTTTGCTTTCTCTATTTTGTGTACAGAGCACAGCACCTCTCCAGCCCTTTCTTTGTACAGTTTCAGGAATTCCTCATGAGGGCAAAGCTTCAGGGTAGCTTCTTCTGACTCATCCGGTCCAGCCTCAATTTCTGCAGGAGCTGCAAGACACATCACACAATATGAATTGTGGTATCTGTCCCTGCGACCCTGTTATCACCTAAGAAAACTGCCAGAGAGGAGAAATCCTGGGAAAAAAGGGTTTTAACAAGTAGGGGTCATGGTTGTAGCTGACCTCTAGTATGAGCAGATAGATGTATTTTGACAGAGAAAGAGGGAGAAATCCTTGGTGTGAAAGCAGGTCCATGCAAAAATTGCAATAATAGATTCTGATAGTTCTGAGGAAAACACCTAAATAAATATGGGGCTAAATTTAGCATTTCTGTACTCAGCAAAACTAGTCTAATTTTTCCAATTGTTTTATGTGGACTTCCTATTGTCTCTGAGCAGGAGGACCTTGAGTAAATATTCATCAGAGTGCCATCTATTAGAAATACTGTTGAGTCACACGTACAGTTTTAAATTTTCTAGTATCCATATTAAATAAAAATAGATAAATTCAATTAATTTGATGATACATTTTGTTTAACATAATATACCCAAAATATTATCATCTCACCATGTGTTGCTAGCCACAATTCAAGCACTTAAAAGCCACCTATGCCCAGTAGCTTTTATGTTGGATAGCATATCATCCCGAGTGAACTCCTAATTCCCACAACATACACAAAATTCTCAGCCCATGTTTTACAATGGGAGGAAATAATTTTTGTTTCTGACTCACCCTGACCTAATCTCTTGAGAAATGAAGTATCTGAAACAGTTTCGTTTTACTTGAGTTTGTGCAAGAGACTGGGAAAGTCCAGAGTCTTCCCGCGGAGAAGGAAGAAAGAGGAAACCACAAACAGAAATCAGAAGAGAAGTTTTCTAAGACCTAAGGTAACCAGATTTTTGTCTATTAAAGAAATAAACCTTTATGTTGTTACATGAACCAACCACTACATTGTCTGATTTTATTTTATTTAAATTAGAAAAGCAGTATTATCCTGTATAAAATTTTCAGATTTTAAATGTTATGCTTTTTTTTTCCTACTTCACTCATTTGTTTCCATTAATTTTTAAATAATTTTTTCTGATAAATGTCTTTCTAAAAAGTATGCTAAAAATCTAAGCTCTGGGGATGCGGTGAATGGTAAGTCTTTAAGAGCACCAAACTTTCTGAACATTTACTTTTGTAGATTAAGCAGTGATACATACTCTCCCTTCAGACTCCAGAACATCCTTCCAATATGGAGATGTCTGAGGTCCCGGCGTAGTCCCTGGTCAGAGGGTATGTTTTGTTATCGAAAGTCTCCTGTTTCCAGGTCATTTACAGGCTTGGCGAACTCTCCAATTTAACAAATGTCATCTCCTCCTGACCATGATGTGTTTATGTGTAGATATAGAATTTACAGACAAAACTGAGAATTAGGATGTCTATCTTCTATCTAATAGTAAAATTAGCATGAAAATAAGTCCTTTCGTTACAACATAATAAATATTAGAGTGCAGTTCTGATGAGCTCGACAGCACAGCAAAAAGAAGTAAGAAAATGAGGAGTTTAGATAAAGAAATTAATATCTAAGTTGTATCCGTTACCTAATTAAATGCTCAGGAAGCTCTTTAAACTGAAACAAAAATGATGAGACTGATACTAGATAAGACAAGGCCGTCTCCCTTGGGAGGTAGAATTCGAGTGATCATCTCTTGAATATTTTTGTGCATATTAAATAGACAGACTGCTTATTAAAATAAACAAATAGATAGCTTGCATTCTTCCCATCCCCGACTCGGTTTCCTCAGCACTATACTAGAAAGCCTCAGAATTGTATCCATGACCAAGAGGACTGGCCAGGGCTTTTACGTAAGTGTGCCCAGCTTCCTGGCCTGCTGGGCCAGTGTTCTCTGGGTGGCCTGGGAGTCCTCTGGAGATTCCACGTAAAGATAGAGCCCCAGGGGGCTGCTGGATGCTTCATGAAAGGGCCCATACCTGCCTCCTGCCTGCCGCAGACTGCTGATGGGATAGGTTATTTCAGTTTAAGGTCCATTGTGATTCCTGGAGTTGCTAAAATCATTTTGAAGTTCCCATTAATTCAGTTCTGATTCCTACTTGCTGAATTATCCCTGATTTTGGTTTTAAATCCAAATTAGTTTCATCCCATGTCAAGTTTAAGAGACAGTAATGAACCTGCACAAGGACGCATCGCAGACATCTATCAGACGAGCATGTGCTTCCTCCATAGAGAAGGGCTTGTTGGAAAAGCTCACTTGAGCAAGTGAGGTCTCTATAGTTATGTTGCATTTTGTTCATCATTGCTTATTATTATTGATGAACTCTAGTATTCAAGACTGGGGTTTCAGGTTAAACTCTATAGCGAATTGAGCCCATCACTGGTGAACTTGGGTCTGAGGCTATTACAGACTCTAATAATGTTTATAATTCAATCCAAGTCAAAAGTTTTGAAAGATTTTAGTATATCGGACACCTGATGGATGTTCTCTTGATCACATTTTGTAACTCACACAAATAAGTAAGCACTGGAAAGATCTAAATATTATAAGCCAAATAATAATTACGGTAACTAATCTTCATTGGGTGAGTGTTTTCCATTTGTCTTCTCATTCTGTATTTATTGTGTGTCTGCTCTGTGCTTGGCACTCTGCTAAGAGCTATGACTCTTTGGTGAAGACACAGTTGTGCTCCGGATTGGGAAACTCAGTGGATTATAGTCCTGTCTAATGAGATGGGAAGGCGATCAAAGTGGAATAGATTTGATAAGGGAATCGAGTGTTTCATTTCCTATATCTTAGTTCTGTGAAGACAGGGGAATATTCAGGTGGAATTGTTGACCGCGTAGCTACAGCTAAAGGTATTTAGAGCTCGGAGGAGAGTTCTGAATGAGAGCTAAAATCTTGGGAATTGCTAGCTTACGCCTGCCATTTACAACCCTAGCCTTACAAAGATGGTGACAAAGTTCCTGAAGGTGTCCCCATGTCACAGATGCTCATGCTGATGCCTAGGGAGCGTTGAGCAACTCGGATGAAGTCACATAGTGTTGAGTGACAGACATCTGATTTCAGTTCAGGTACCCCTTACTGCAAAGTGTCTGCAGCCAGCTATTACGATGAGTTGAGTCCTATGAAGGACTCAGCTTCTCAGCTAATTGGAAACTGGATCCCTTCCCACAAATGACAAGGCGGCCTCTAATAAAACCAGAGATAGGTTTAGTGAAAATTGTACGTTAGTAATGAAAGGAGGAAGGGATTATGAAGAACAGCGGAGTGGCCTTAGAGTCAAGTAGATTCTGAAAAATTTAAGACATTCCTTGTAAATGAGTCCAGTCTTACCTTCTACACTGGTGGCATTTTTGTCTGTGTTAAGGAAGGTTTGGAGTAAGATTTGACCTGCCTCATGGCGTCTCTGTCGTATAGAATCCACCAAGAATTTTAAATCGTGAATCTTTTTCTTCTCCGCTTCCTCCAATTTCACATCATTTTTTTCCATGAAGTCCTCTACGAAGCCAGTGAGGAACTCTTTGCCCGCCGACTCCAGAAACTTCAGTGGATTTTTTTTGTGTTTGTGTTCTGTCAGAAATACAAAGTTTCCTTTGATTTGATCTTGTCTCAGTAAAAATTCAGAATTGAAAATAATCTGATGACTCACTTTTCAATATTGGTAGATTAATACGACACCAGGTTAATTTATTACCCTCTGGATAATCTGAATTTTTGTAGGGGAGTATTGAAGTCAAATTAAGAAGCATTTTATTGTAATACCACAGATATTATTTGAACAGATAGTGCATGGGAAGGCAGGATAAATCATCAATTCTTAATTAAATCACTAATGATAATTATACAGTCCATCTAGATGTAAAAATAATCTTGACACAAAACGACATATTCTAAAAAAAAAAAACGAAATGTGAAAAGACATTGAACAAGAACTTTGGCCCAGAAACACCAGCCTCATTGCTCATGTTATGGTGAAATATTCTCCCAATAAATATTTATTAAGCAACTATTATGAGAAAGAAACATGGAAATTACAAATCATAACGAAAACGTTACCAAATATCAGTCTGTTTAATAAGAGCTAACATCTCTTACACATTTACGATTAAAAAAGAAATACATACAAAGTAATGTAAATCATTATTATTATTGTTGCTTTTGTTATTATTTACAAGTCTCTGTACAAAATAGTTTACAAATATTAATATGCTGGACCCTCACAATAATTCAATGTGATGGTTAATATTTTCCTTATTGTAAAGCTCATTTAAATTAAATGTCCAGATCATACAAATTAGGATTCAAATCGTGCTCTTCCACCATATTCTATACAGTTAACCATAGCACAGCTTCAGTAATAATAGTTAATATTCATTGACTCCCCATCGTTCTCGAATGCTTCGCACAAATCGTCTCACTAAAATTCATTTCAAGCTCCGTATAACAGATAGACCAATATTTCTGTGATATAGTTAAGGAAACAGACACAGAGAAGTTAGTTAAGCATTTCATCCAGGTTATGTGAATAGTGCACATAGTTTAGTAAGGGGGCGGGAAGGAATTCAAACTCAGAACGCAGAGTCCCCACTTTCAAACTACATTGCATGTGACTTGGTGAAAAGTTACCTAAGAGAATGGACAGCGATCCAGGGACTCAGAAAAGACTCGGCTAATTCTTGCAGGTGACATCACAAAAGACCTCTTAGAAAAGGTGACAAAAAACACTGGTCTTACAGCAGAGTATAGAGCTAGAACAGAGGGTTTGAAGACTTACAGACAACATGCAGGTTAGTGTCTAAAGTATTCACTCTATCCGAGTCCTGGGTTTCTATTTTATTGATTTCTGCCCTCAACAAGGGTGAGTGTTGCCTGAATGAGTGGTATGGGGAGAAATATGGTGGAAAACAATAAAAGCAAATATTTACATGTTCTCATGGCTTCAATTATTCACTTTAAAATAATAAATTATTCCCAGGTTTATAGATTCAGCTCCAAGGTGGATCCTAAAATTGAGGCTCATGTATCCATCCCTTCTCAGTGTTCCACACACTCATTAAACTCATTTTGTAAAAATCCGAACTGCTCATTTTTTCATCCGTCTGCTGCATTCCCTATGCTGACAAATGATACCTTACCGTTAAGTACACCAACGCAGGAAAAGCTGGTGCTGCTAAACCTCTTCTTCCTTCTTTATATCTAATTTTCCATCTCACTTCAAATTATCTGCAAAATACTTGCAGAATCTGACCACTTCTCTCATTTCTAACTGCTCGTTACTCCAGTTTACGCCAACATCCTTTCTTCCTTAATGACTCTAAGAATCTGATAAATATACTCCTGTCCCCTTCGAAGCCAGTCTTTACAATGAAGCAGAGTCAGGGTTCTGAAATCTAGTTTTAACCATGAGATGTCTCAGCTTAATCTAATCGAGGTCTTCTCATTCAGCCCCATCCTTTCCAACTATACCCACCTTGCTCACTACATTTTAAACACTTTGCCCTTCTTTCAGCTTCTAGAAAGCCTAATAAAGGCTCTTAGGTGTGCAATTTCCCGCACACAGCATTCCTTTCATTCCCAACTGCTGACTGTTCACGTCTCAGATGACACGCCACTTCCTTTAGGGAATTGCCCGTGATGCTGAAGACAGAGTGTCAGAGGTCTGTGCCCTCAGGGAAGCTTGTTTCTCCCTAAGCTAGCACGTTTTCCCTTATTTGTGTTAATTAGTTAGCAATGGCAACTGAACTCATGAGTTTATGTTTATCGGGTCTCTTTACATTGTTTTGTCTACTGTTTTTCAGTTTCTCAAATCTGTTATCTAATGATGCCCTGATTTCAATTCAGTAACCACGGAGGTCATCCTGCCTGGCTGAAGAGGCAGTCGTGAGTGTGAATTTAATTTATTACTCCCCAGCCAAATGCTGTATTAGTATCATGAAGAAGGTAAGAAAACAGTCAATCTTTACATCATTTTAGGAGCTTAAATTAAATGTGTAAGGTGAGACATAAACCCTGGAAAGAATTCTACTACAGGGAAAATGAAAGAAATAAAGAACCACAACAGAAAGGAAGTATGAGTGGAGTGAATACAGTAAATATATTTTTTTAATGAAGCTGAAATCATGCTTCAGAAGGATTAATGGAAAGTGAATAAATATATTTTGAAAGGTAAGAAAATTGTCTGACAAGTTTAGACTTTTTTTTTTAAACGGCAATACAGAGCCATTGCATAGTCCTAATTAAGAAGATTGCACTAGTAGCTACTAGATTGTGAGAAATGAAAGATAGCCAACTGGTCATCATGCCTAATTATGACAATCTGAAGGCAAACCCAGACCAGCTACATAAGAATGATCTATAGATCTTTAAAGACTACGAACGCTTATGGTCTATTTATGGTTGGGTAATCTGGGATTAGGGAAGGGGAAATAACCCATTTTGTTTTGTCTGTTTTCGGTTTTGTTTTTTTTGTTAATGGAGGTGCCGGGGATTGAACCCAGTACCCTGATGCACACTAAGAATGTGCTCTACCACTGAGCTCTACCCACCCTCTAAGTTTGTTTAATGTCTACAGATTATCCAGATACGTTTTAAAATTTAGAAACCACTGATCTAGTTGACCCTTTTCCTTTTCAAATGAGTGAGATGAAGCCAGAGAAGTGCTGTGACATGCCTGAATACTAGCTGCATACACAGCTCATGACTCCATCCCTAATGCTTTTCAGCTTCTCTCTGTAAGCTGTGCGACCTGAAGGCGGCATGCAGGATGGACTGGAGCTTAAATCCCGGAGCAAGGGAGACCAGTTTAAAAACCGTGATAGCAGTCCAAGAAGTACTGCACTAGAGCACTTAGCACCAGGGCTGGAAAGGAGGGGAAAATGGGGAGTTATTTTATAGAGCCCAAGAGTACAATTCAGTAGAGGAGATGGCAAGGAAGGTGGGAATTCCAAGGCTCGCTGATCTGATTTGGGGACCAATGTTGATGGAATCAAGAGGAAGCTGAGAAGACTTCAGAGTACATTTAGACATTTTCAGAGTTTTCTCAAACACAAATAACTTACTCTGTTTGTCTTTACCAACCCCCTACTTTGATTCCCAGAAGCTGCAAAAAAGGAATTAACTTCCTCCTGGCTCTGAGATATCCGGAGACCATACTGTCTTAAGTGTCTCTAAGGTGGTGTCCCCCAATTCAAGCTACCCAGAGCTAAGAGGGAGACAGATTCAGCTTGCACGGGGTTGGCTCACTTCCCTTTTGATATCTCTGCCTGTTACAGAGCAATGGATACACTGTCTTCTGAGACCCAAGCTCCTGACCCCTGGCAAGAAAAGGACCCCTACTTACCAGCCATAGGTAACAGCCCGAGTCCCTTTCTGCTGTCTTGAGAGGAGCACAGGCTTGAAAATAAAAGTCACTGAACATTTCCTTAGTTGGGGGTGGGGTAGGGGGTGGGGCGAGGACTTCTAATCATAGGCTGGGAAAGTGTTGCTCAGAATTTCTGGGTTCACTGTCGGGAAGTCCCCTGTAGTCAGCAAGTGGATTTTCCAGCCCTTTGGGAAGAAACATTTCTTCCTTTTGGAAGGAAAAAATGAAATGACAAAACATTGTTTAACCTATGTTGGCACCTCTGACTGCTTTTTCCCTCTGTTTCGTTTTCTTTCCTGATGGCTCCACATCTCCTTTTCTCTGTCCTTCTCTTTCTGATCGCTCAGTATTTCTCCTCTGTTCACCTAAAAGTGCAAATCATGAAGGAGTTAAAACTAACAAGTCCCCTGTCGTTTCCGGATAAGGGCTTCCCAAAAAACTTATTTCCTGTTTTAACTGTGCTGATCACGGCAGTATCGTCCCCTCCCCACTTCCCTATTATCTTCAACTTGTATTGAAGTAAGTTCTGAACCTTCGGCTCCACTCCTTTCATGTTTTCACTTTAACTGCCTAAGCTTCCTTTTAAGATTTAATTTTTACCGAAGGTGAACAGACTATGAAAATAGTTTCAGGCTGCAGTAGAACTATTATGTGATAGTACAAAAGAGATATATCCAGAAGTACAGTTAGTGAAAGGAAAAAAAAAAAAAAAAAGGACTGTGGCATGCTCAACTTTGAAGGTGTTCAAAAGGTCAGAAACTCGCTTTCACTGTTAATGGGTTAGCGTTAGAAAAGGCTCATATTTGCCAAGTGAAACAGTAGTAAGTCTAACCTTGCTAAGTGAAAAATTTCACCCAAAATTCATTATCACTGCACTACACAGGGACATTATTTTGCCTACAGCTCACCCTGCCACTTATTCATAGGGTGTCAGGTTCTGTCTGCTAATTTGGTTTCATGTTTATTGACTGTCTTGTCTTCTCAATGAAACTGTAAACTATTAGGCATCTGGAGTTGAATCAAAATACTTTGTATTCCTGAAATGCCTTAAGGAAGGGCTAGAATTATGTAAACAGTAGTCATGGCTTTGTCAGTGGTAAACCTGGGGATTTCAGGTAAGTTACAGACCACATTACCTTTTCTGAATCTCTCCTGTTGAGCTTCAAATTCTTTGAAGTCAGGTATCTACTGTAATTTGCATCTCTGTCCCTAAAGCAGAAAGTTTAGCAAATCATTTCTAGAAAGAAAGAATGTTGCTATTAGCCAGTTCAGTTCATATGAAGTCTGAAGACTCGAAATCCATTGCTTGCTCCAAATTCCACCCTCTGCTTTCTCAGAGTGGTGAAGGGGGAAAAAAAAGAACACAACAGACAGCCTTTCATGTTTATTTCAGATTTATTGAAATGTTTAAAGAAATGTCTGCTTTCTGCATACATGATTCCAAAACAGGTACAGAATGACAGGAGTCCTGGCTTTCTGTAGGAAAAGGATACATAAAAAAAATAAAAAATAGAGTTCCACTAAAAGAAATGCAAGTTGTAAAATCACTCCACTGAGGGGTTACAAACACTCATAAAAGGAAAGTCTATCATATGCCTAAATCTCGGCCTTCTGAGGTGAAAGGGAGGAACATTTAAACTGAGGCCACTTCTCAATCTAATCAGGTAACTTTGAGAAAAGGCCCCCTAACTCTGCTTAACTCTGAGAGAAATGCAACGTGCCCTGCACTGCACAGCAGAAAGGCATCCTTTCATTGCCCTCTGTTTCTTATATTAAACCTTGAGACCTGAACCAGGGAGAAGTTCAGCACTCTTCACCCAGCCTCACCTCAACCTCATCACACACATCCGCCCACAGACGCTGATGTAACTTACGAATTTTAATATCCTGGAAAGAGGTAGAAACATCTTGTCAACGTCACTCTTTCAGTGGTGGGCATCTGTGCCTTGCCATCCGGCAGCTCAAATGAGAATCGAACCTAAAAGGAAAAGAAAGTCTGTAGATTTTTTTTTTTTTTCTGAGTGGGGGGATTTTCATTTAAGCTGGAAAAATTGCAAAAAATGAAATAGCAAAATAAGTGATTAAAAAAAAAAAGGTGTGCATCTGTCAAACTCATAGCAATAGGCATATCTAAGAATGGAATGACCACACTTTTAAAACCTGCTGCAGACTCCAATCGTTATGGACACAAGCAACTTAGACACCACTCACTAGTCTATTCAGGGCAAGAAGGGAGTTAAAATAAATGACTGCTTTCTGGGGGTTGTTTTCTAGATTATAACAGCTTGGAACTAGCTTCCAGATTTGCTGACTCAGCAAAGAACCTCAAAACCCATTTGCGAAGAAGGGCATTTTTAGAAGATAGACATATCCAGAGCTGCTCCCTCGGTTTCCCACTAGAACAGTCAAACAGGGAAGGAAGGAAAGTGTGAGGAGTATTAAGGGTCTTACCTTTCGGAAAATTTCCTCCAGGTCGCAGGACCAGGCATGTTCTTGCAGGATTTTGATGAGTTTAATAATAAAGAGAGAGCCCAACATGGGATGTCGCCAAGAAACATTATCTGTGAAGAAAGCACATTCCAAACTTCATGCACGGTCTTGCCTGCCCACAGCGACGAAGGCTAAAGATTTCTGTTCCAGCTGAGGCAGGCTGTTGAGTCCATGCTGTTCCCTACATATTGCATGTCATTTTTTAGTGATTATAATCAACATTCGGTGTGTATATTTTCACTGATACTTGACAATTGTTAAAGTCAAACAAACTACGGTGTATACAGTACAGATGTTAAGTGGCATGGTCTCTGAGTTCAGGGGTCCCCAAACCTGATAGAGAGGGAGAGAGAGGCAGAATGGGGTGGAGGGAAGTGATTGGGCTTTGAGGAAGAAGTACCTGAGCGTGGATCCCAAGAGTGCTACCTACTGACTTCGGTGATTTTTACACTCCAAAATGCAATGGACTTGACTGCAAAGGGGAGGGTAATCTTTTCTGCCCCAAAGAGATACTTTAAGATTAGATGCAATGCATCACAGGAGTCTGGGAGAATGTGAAATGTGTAATACCCAGTCTACACAAGGTAATTACATTAATAGTGTTTCAATTCATCTACTTGATAAATAATTTAATTAAAATCAAGTAACATTGACCATGAGGTATTTAGACAAAGAAAATGTTCACTAAATATGAAAATGGTACCAACAGAAAAGAATTACACACCTAGGAAAGATTTAAGGGGGAAAGATAATATTCTATTGTTCTATTGGAGAATAAAGTCTTATGGAGAAGACATAATGAAAAAGAATAATTATACAAAATAGAACAGACACAGAAGTCATGAAGCCATTTTAAAATTATGCCAAGAAACATATAACAAAAAGTATTAACAGCTGTGTGCATTTAACCATGGACATATGCTTTAACCAAAACTTTTAGCCAATAAAATGGTAATAAAATGTATAATAATAATTGATTAAAATCCTACCTAAAACTACAGCTGTCTTAGGAGGCTAGTTCCAGTTAAAGGAAGTGGGTGGCGGAGAGTTGCAGGCAGGTATCTGCAAGTTCTTTGTAAAATTAAGGGAGTGGATGGTCACTTTTCTTCAGGAGAGAACTACAATGTCACTGAGATTAATGGTAGAGAATGCGAAGCTAGGTTTACTAGCGGAAACTGAAGACAACTGAATTGGAGATTCTAAGAATCACCTGGAAAGGAAGGGTGGGGAAAGTGAATGAAGGGAGACAGAAATCAGCAAGATGGATGTCAAGAAGCCAGGGGCCAATGAAGGGCTAATGGCCAGAGGTAAATCTCTTGTGGAAGGCTAGGATCAAAGGCTTTTAAACAATAGTTAAGCCTAATTTTGTTAACATCTGTTAAATATAGTCAAGCTGTAAATGTGTGGGAATTTTGCCTAGTGTCACTGTTTTTGATGGTTGAAAAAAACTAATTGATTTCTACATCAAGACATGGTCAACACAATGCAAAAGCAAACTATCTCCGGAGAGATGGTACCTCAATATAGAAAATAATCTGTAAATTAAACTATGTGATCAGAGGCAAGGCCTTAAAGCCAGAGGTAATCAAGAGAATATTAATGCCTAAGAAATTCCAAAACATAGTGGGTGAAAGAACTCCAAAAAGTTTTCTTTAAACCTTGAGATGGAAAGTAACTCAAGGTGAAATCTTGAACTGAGTTACGTCTTTAATAACAGCAGTCAGTTAATGTGTGCTTTACTCTGTCATGCTTAATATTTCATACTTTTATCTCATGTGATTCTTACAACAATAATATTTGTATCCACATATATTAGTGAGAAATTCAAAGGAAGCCAAGAGAGGCTAAATAATTAAAACTGGTTTACAAAGTACTAAATGGCAAAGTCAGAATATAATTGATAGTCCTCTTAATCCAAAATCTAGATTTAGAATCAGGTAGGTTTCTTCTGTTTCATGCACTCCAAACTTCTAGTTGAAGCAACTTTAATTTAGGGATTCAATACACCTTGTCTGCTTTTCTGCCTCCCCCTACACCATCTGTAAATACCATTATTCTATAAAGACAAGTCTAGGCAAATTGAACCACGGAATTATCCCAACACTGCAGACCTTTTTGTATGTGGAGTCAGTTTCTAATTTATTTCGGTATAGATACATTTCTGTTTACCCCTCACAGTTCCAGGAAAACATTTTGCACTGCATGACTTTACTAAGTACTAAGTTAATAAAAATATATGTACATTTATTTTGTCTCTATGGATAAGGGGAACTGAAAGGAAAACTGAGAGGAAGGCTTGACTTATTCTTCAAAAGTCTCATAAAAAGCTCAGCACAGTTATCCACACTCTAACAGGTAAGTGTGAGTTTCTGCATTGGTAATGACCAGAAAGATATCTTACACAGATACTGATTACCTGGTGTTGAAGAGCAGAAGGCAATAAAATCCTTCTCCACATGGGCTTTCTTAATGGCATCCTCCTCAAAATCTTTTGGATCCAGTAAGTTACTTTGTCCGGAAGCTTCTGCTGAATCTTTTAACCATACCACCCCTTCCCTATCTGGAAAGACAAGATTTGGTTTCTTGTAACTTCCAATAGCCAAAAGAACTACTTTCTCCCCTAAACATCTAGTCAACTACATTTATTTATTTTTATTTATTTTTATTTTCATTTTTAAAAATTTTTATTGAGTTATAGTCAACTTACAATGTTGTGTCAACTTCTGGTGTACAGCACAATTTTTCAGTCATACATGAATACACATATATTCATTTTCATATTCTTTTTCACTGTGAGCTACTACAAGATCTTGTATATATTTCCTGTGCTATACAGTATAAACTCATTTATCTATTCTATATATACCTGTCAGTATCTACAAAGCTCAAACTCCCAGTCTGTCCCGTCCCACCCCCTTCCCCCTGGGCAACCACAAATTCATATTCTATGTCTGTGAGTCTGTTTCTGTTTTATATTTAAGTTCATTTGTCTTTTTTTTTTTTTTTTTTTTTTTAGATTCCACATATGAATGATATCATATGGTATTTTTCTTTCTCTTTCTGGTTTACTTCACTTAGAATGACCAGGGACATCCATGTTGCTGCAAATGGCATTATGTTGTCATTTTTATGGCTGTATAGTATTCCATTTATTCAACTATATTTATTAATTCACTTATCACTATCTTTCATTCACATGCAGATACACACAGGCATCTCAAAAGCTATCTTCAATAACTCTTAACTCTCCTAAACTTCCAATGAATTCCAACAACATCCCACCCCAGTATCAAAGTCTGAAGATTAAAAATGTTCTCTCTTTGGTTGGAAATGGAACAAATATCTACAAATGAATCATACAATTCAAGGAAACTACAATCTTGTTTGGTGACAGTAGGCATTCTTTGACATGAAGGAGCAAACTCAAAGAAAAACTGAAAAATACTGGATGCATACAGACGATGAGATCAACACTGGAATTCATCTTGTGTTCTAACAGACGTCAACACTCACCACCGCGGCAGGCCTGGATAATGATCACCTTAGGCTTGTCCTTCAAACTTGGACAATTCATGGTGTTCAAAGTTTGGAATATCGTGTTGACATCTAATACATCTGGGACTTCTTCAGAGTATTTCTTCCCACAAATGCCACTCCGGATTCCATGAGACATGAGCACCAGGAAAGTACTATCAGAGGTCCGGTGTTCTGGGCGGGCAGCAAACACTTTCAGCTCTTTCCTCATGTCCTGGAAGAGACCATACCACTGAGTTTGGACCATGCGATTCATTATCATGGCCCCTTGGAATCCAATGAAGACACACTTAAGGAATTCATGATATGAAATGATGAGATACAAAAAGAAAATTTAACTTTTGATTCCCAGAAAGGTGAAAAAGTTTATGGGATGTCATTCAGGGACTCCTAGTAAAGAGAAAGGGCATTATTGAGTTACTAGAACACTTCCCAGTCAAAAATTCCATCAGCCTCTTGCTAAAAGTTAGAATCATTAAGTACTGATTAAGAGTAAATTTAGATTTTAGATTATCAAGAGATTTAGTTTCTGGTGTTACAACCAATCTTTCTAACATTCTTTAGAAATGTAAAGGGCATGACCATTGCCTCCACATTACGGCAGACTTTACCAAAGCAGTGAGATTTTCTTTCACATCCACGCTGTACCCCAGGCCTTCCAGGAGCGTCTTCATGTCTCTGATATCAACATGAGCTCCATCTCTCCTGGGAAGACTGTCAAACTCTGTGTTGCAGATGATAAGGGCAAGACGTGTGCGGACCGACCTTTCCATTATTGGGTAAATCTGTAAGAAATGCAGATTGTGTCAATAGTCTTGTTCTCTTTAATTTAATATCCATCTTGAGGATTAAAGACAGCTTCCCCTCCCTTCGTCCACTGCAGAAACCTAACCTCTTGGAACACAGATTAAAAACAGGGAGGGGGAGTGAGTCCCATCATAGGAGAGGGAACGTAATTTGTAATCGCCCAGATAGCAGCCAAGCGCTTGACTGAATTACTTCTTACTGGGAGAGATGAGCAGGCTTTGAAGCCGTAGTGACTCAGTTCTAAAACCGAGTCACTGACTTACTGGTTTAGCCAAAATATTTGATAATTCCTACCTCAGTTTTCTGATCTCTAAAATGAGCCATTTTCAGAGTTCAAGGTGTTATTACATAGAACATCCTTAGAATAATGTCTGATTCATATCAAGCATTAAAGAGATGCTCTCGGTGTTATTATTATAATTGTTTACTCAGAGAATTGGACCAAATGTGGAAGTCTCTACATAAGCCTGGAATTCTAGAAAATAGGAATCCTTTATGCAATGGAAGCAGCAGGATGGTATTCCAGAACCTCTCAAGGAAATTAGCTCTAAGAAAGAACCAATACAAGAAAGAAAGAAAGACAATTCTAAAGTCTGGAGTTGTCTCCAGTGTGTCTTTCACCCCAGTCCTTGTGTTCTGAGCTCAGCACCTCCGCTGACTTCTCGTTCCATATCTTCTCGGCTGTTTCCGCGGGGCAAAGCTTGAGGCTCCCTTCTGGTCCTGAAGATGCAAACCTAACCGGGTTGTCCTGTACTGCCTGAGGCCCTGCAAGAGACCAGAGTCATTATGAATAGGGTCCCGTTTAATGTTCCTTCTAGGATCATCTGTGTGTGAAGCCACAGACAAGGAAGTTAAATTCTTCAGAGAACTATCCTGAGCTAGTTGATAACACTGTTGAATGCATCACTGCTAATACACACTGGGATACATTCCAGACCAGAGGAGATGCCCAGGGGTGTGATAACAGGGACCCACCTTCGTCTCTTAGACTTGGCATTTTACAAATATTTTTGATTTAAACATTGAAAGGGGTTGTTCAAGAACATGCAAAGTAAAACTCTCTGAAAACAATATGTTAGATAAACAGTTAAGATACAATTGTATTTCGAATAATTTAAAGCTTAGGATAAAATTTAATGGAGGTAAGCCTTAATAAATAGATTTCAATGCTTTTTAAATATATGTTTATATGTCTGTTTATTTACTTGCTTAAAAGGCATGATAGTGGGCATTAGAGATTTGAGAGAAAGAAAGAAGGAAAAAGAAAGAAAAAGAAAGAAAGAAAGAAAGAAAGAAAGAAAGAAAGAAAGAAAGAAAGAAAGAAAGAAGGAAAGAAGGAAAGAAAGAAAAAGAAAGGAAGAAAGAAAAAGAACGAACCTTTGGCCTATCCTTTAACATCTCTCTACTGTGTGTACATATGAAGAGGAGGATGTTAAATATATGAACTAGAATGAACATGATATAGAGTGATAAGTGCTAAAATAAAGGTGCATACTTAGAAGGATTCATAGCACTAAACACTGATTGCACAAGTATATGAGGAGAGGTTTTCACAGTGGTTTACATGAGAAAAGCCTTGCAGATTTATTTGATCCCAAGTTCAACACCATCCAACAATGTGGTGTAACTGCAAAAGAAATTAATAAAATCTTTGTCTGTTTCAAAGCAGAAATGCATTTTTCTCAGTATTTGGGGGATCCTTTAGAAACGAAACTATTCAAAAAAAGAATATGATATTCAATTTTGAAGGGGGAATTGGAAGAAACTGTAGTATATGCAGCTAGGTAAACCAAGGTAGTGTGAAGTGTGTTAACTGTAGAAAAAGAATGGATCTATTTGAGAAAACTATAGCGATCATTATTATGAGGAAGAAATGTTCTATTTCTTCATAAAAGAGTCTGAAGAATAATAGAAAAAATTAAATATAAATATTTGGATTATATTAGAACTAATTTTTCTTAGGGCATTTGGCTGTATAGTAAGAGTCCCATCCCATGAAGTTTCTGAGAAAACATGTACCCTTAATGGATTCACTAGAGTAATTTCTAAACGTGGTGGAATATTTTCTTCCCTGGCCTCTAAATTTCTTACAAATATATTTTTATTCTAAAAGAAAAGGGTCACTTTAGGATTAGTCCACAATTGTGGATGAAATACTGTTTCAGGGCAAGTAAAACACTGATTATTTTGGTAAGCAAGAGGATGAGTTTGGACAAAAATAAGGTTTGCTAATAAGAAATCTAACACATGTTAACCTTCTCGAGATTCAGTAAAGCTGAGACCACCATTGACAGGCCAGAGCACCGAAATGTTTTTAAAACTTCCTTGTCGCCTGGGACCCAGGTACTTCCTATGCTACTTTCAATATTGTGTGCAATGAAAAGCTTTGTGTTCACATTTTGTGGCAGAGACTGGCTAGCCATTCAGGATACGTTTTCTTTTTCCTGGTCACACAGCTAATCTATATTGCCAACCAGTCCGGCAGTTAAGTGTTGCCAAGTTCTAGACCATGGGATGCAGGCAGAAATATGGTATGATGCACTCGGGTCCAGCACAGCAAAATCGCTCACAAATGATCTTCCACATTCACTCCAATACCATTAACTGGGTGGTTATTACCACAGTTATTCTGGCATCACGTGCCACAGATATCAGAGCCATCGGATGGCAGAGGCTTAGGTATCTGAGTTAGCACTTGGAGGAGAACCACATTCTGATGGAAAATGCCCATTTTATAATCTTCATGAATTTGAAAAAGATTTCTGTCATAACTGAGCCACTATAAATGTTTGACCGTGTTAACAGCATTCCATATCATGTTAAGGGATGCAGACATGTGTCATGTCATCTCCATCCCTAAATTTTTGGCTGGCTTTAATTTGACGGTGGAGCGCCTTAAATACCTATTCATGTATGATTCACATACTCACGAAAGCACGATAAAGGCAGGAGCCTTGTCTGTTTTGTTCATTACTCTCTAAACAGTCCACAGAACAGGCTCTATAATACCGCTGGTATGTATAAATGTTTTTCTAATTGAATAGTAAATAATAGTAATTCTGGCCAAAGAATTTAGTGGAAAAGTCTTAACAAGTATTTGTTGCATGTACATTGTAAGTCAACTATTAGGTGTGATCTATAAATAAATCAGACATGTTCAACTTCCTCATAAAGTATAAAGTCTTATGAGGGGAAAGGATACATTTAGTTTTTAAAAAATTACAAGAAAAATGTAGTAAGCATTATGGCTGCAGAATTATGCAACAGTGCAGAATGGGGGTTCCGAAGTCTAGTAGTAAAGGCAGAAATGGAGAGATAGATATAAATTTGAGATAATGAAGTGTGGCACGCAAGTGGTTAGTCAGGATTTGAATACAGATTCGGAATTTGTTAATATAAACATGATAATGAAGCTGGAGGAACAGCATCTGCTAAGCAGAATAGATTAAAAGGAGAAAAAGGTACAGAATCACTCCATGAGAATTATCCATAGCCCCTCAGCCTGGGTCCATCCCATTACTCTGTCATTAAGGTCAAGGAAGGTAGGGTTCAAAGAATGATATTGCTATGAAAATACCATTACCTGGGAAAGAACGAACCACTGGTTGAGGTCTTAGTGGAGTAGGAATGTTTCCAGAATGGGAATCTGAGGAAAGATGAAGGACATTGAAATAGTCACTTACAACCTCTGAGCATGCTTACCCCGATGTGCTGGACACTCTCTGCGGAAGACACTTTCCATGGGCCTGGATGTTGTTCACGATGTGACTTTCCTGAGCCACACTCATCGCTGGGAAACAAAAGCCTCCACACATGAACAGTCAGACTTGTAACACCAGAGGCAGAACGGAAGCGTCTGCAAGTGCCTCCCTTGATTTCGACTTTCGACGATGAAAATAGCATTAAAACAGCTTCAGCTCTATAACCACGCCTGTTTCAAGGAGGCTCCTGAGGTGACTGCCACCGCCTGACAGATGGGCATGCAGAGTGACGCGGTCCAGCTCGGAGCTGGCCTGGACCTCAGAGGAAACTAAGAAGAAAAGGTATCTCTGCTGGGACCCTTAGCCATGCCAAGACTTTTCACAGCAGAAAATGAGGTGCGGGGACACACTACCTGCCCCCAACCAGTGCTAAGTAAGTTTCCTGCTCAAGATCTGCATATACTAACTAATATACGTAAAAAGATAAACAACAAGTTTATACTGTACAGCACAGGGAACTATATTCAATATCTTGTAGTAACTTATGGTGAAAAAGAATATGAAAACGAATATATGTATGCTCCTATATGACTGAAGCATTGTGCTACACACCAGAAATTGACATAACGTTGTAAACAGACTATAACAATCAAAATACATATATGGAATATATAAATGTATATATAGAATCAGAAAATACATATATAGAATCAATATATATATAGAATAAATAAATCAAAATATATCTAGAATAAAATCAATCAAAAAATAGAGAATAAAAAATATAAGCAAAATATATAGAGAATATATAGAGAGTAAATCAAATATATATATCAAATATATATAGAATAAGTCAGATCAAAAAATATATAGAATAAAATATAGAGAGTGTATATATATAATCAAAATATATATCTATATATAGCAACATATTTATCAGAAATATATATAATATTAATCAAAAAATATATAGAATGAAATAAAAAAGAACAAACTCTATCTATATATATAGAATCAAAATATAATAAAAATATATATAGAATCAAAATATACAGATAGAATAAATCAAAAAAAAAAATAGAAAAAAATACATGTAATAGGACAGGAAAGTGACAGATCCAGGCTGTGAACATGAATGTCTTGGCTGTCAGTGCTGGTCGGTCCATCACTAAGCCACTCTGCCAGCCCACAGAAGGTTCTGTGCAACTCTGCACGTGACGGGAGCCCCAGCCACCATCTATGATCGGCATTTGCCCTACTCACTCAAACCTATTAGTATTTTCTCTGGGGTATTAGTATGTCCATTATGATTGCTAATCCCAAGGACAAGAATTGAACTTAAATGGAGTTAAGGTGTTATAAGGATCTCAATGTAGCAACACCCACCTGAGAAGCTTATTCCAGAAACCTTAAGGACTGTCATGAGCCAGCAAATGACAACTACTCTGAGCCTTTATCTCATAGCACCTGTTGAGCACTGAATTTCTTCTCCGAGTGTTCCACTCTCACTGAAATATATTTTTATTCCTTCTGGAGAGCAAAATTTTAGAGGATGTTGCACAAAATATTGCATGATAGATCTTAAATCTTTGTATCTGCTGACTACATATATTGCTAGCAATTTCTAGACTCCAACTAACTAACTAAATAAATAAATAAATACATACATACAGACATAAAGCAATAAAGTGCCTTGCCAAGAGAACTGGAGAATATAGCATGAAGATTTTCAAGACGGTTTCCATGAACTTCACAAACAAGCTAAAACATACTCAGAGTAGGAAATGAGCTTTAATCAAAAGAAGGTCACTGAAGCCAAAAAAAAAAAAAAAAAAAAAACAGGAACAAAGAAGAAAAAAGACACAGGGGGCCTGCAGGATAGCCACCGATACAGAAATGGGGCCTTGAATCCAGAGGTAAGGAAGCCGTCTGCCAATGGAGTCGTCTGCTAACATGGCCAATGGAGAAGTCGGCTGGTGGGCTTAAGAGACAGGGACTCCGTGAACTCGAGCCTGCGCCGCGGACCTCACCTGGGAGGAGCTGCAGCACGTCTGCGAGGTGGGCGTCGTCCTCACAAATGTGATTGACACAGACCTGGCAGGCCCGGGGCCCCTTGCGAATGACCGCATCCATCAGAGCTCGGGCCTTGTCCATAACGGTAGGGTTTTCGTCTCTGACTTTTTCCATCTCCTCCTGGCTCAGCACTTTCTTCTCCAGCAGCGCATCCAGCAAGCCATTCATGGTGCCCGCGCCCACGGAGCGGACAAACAGCCTCCTCTTCTCCTTCAGGACCTTGTCTGTTGGAAGCACAAGGATGACTCACGCTGGGAAAAGCAGCCTCATTTTCCCCTCATCTCAGCAACAGCGAGTAGCGTCCTTCAGGGTTACTGGGCAGAGCGCCCCTCCGCACACAGTGCGGTGACCCCGAGGACGCCCACGTCTCCCGCTCTTCCCTCACTATTCCTCACAGATGCTCAGTGAGCGGTCTCAAGGCGGGATTTACTACCTCCAAGTTACTGCCGGGAGCCGGGGATCATCCTAAACACACCTCATGTCTATTCAGCTGTGCACGATAAAGAATAAAACAGTGACAGTTTATTTCCTTTGGGGACAACAGCTCGTGGTTCCCATTCTGTGACAGTTCTGCACCCTCTGTCCGATCAGGACGTGAAGAATTCAGTTAAGATTGCAAAATGACAGCGATGTAGCAGGGAAGCCCAGTTCCTTTTTGACTCTCGCCTTTCCTTTCTAGAGACTGTGGGACCTCTGGGCCCCTGCCCTCCTTCCCTTTACCCCCATCCCGCCCCCTCTCTTTGCACCCCCTCTGTTCTGCTCACTTATATAGTCACAGAACTTAATTATGGCTTTCACAAAACAACAGCCCTTCCAAAACTACTTCTTCCCCAAGACGTGTCCTTTTAGACAGTAAAAAAAAAAAAAAAAAAAACCAAACTCACCAGCCATGGCTTTTCTCTTTTAGCCTTGTGTGGTATGAAACTGAAAGCGTGTTCCACCTTCCTTTTCAGCAGGGTGTGTACGCGTTTAGAAACACCCACTGCGCATGCATATATATGACTTTATTATTTTTTTTTCCAAAGAAATAATCAGATTGCTGAAAGTTAGATTGCATTAGGGAGAGTATACTTGGGAGATTTCCTTCACCAGAATTTGAATCAGCTCACTGCAGGAAGAGAGTGGGGCTTAGAGAATAAGAAAAGAAAGAGAAACTGTTCATACAGTTAAACTCACACAGTAATGACCCTCCTATTCATTAGGAAGTGTGGTCCGTAAAAGTAACTAGTCCTTCGGTATCTCCACCCACCAAAACACCACAGACAGGTTGGCTTATAAACAAAGGAAATGTGTTTTTCACAGTTCTGGAGGCTGAAGTCCAAGATCAGGGTGCCAGCACGGTTGGGTTGTGGTGAAATTCCTTTTTTGTGTTGCAGACTGCCAACTTCTCACCATGCCCTCACACGGCAGAAAGGGTGAGGTGTCTCTCTGGGATCTCTGTTATAAGGGCACCAGTCCTGTTCACGATCTGCAATCACGATCAGTTCAACGCCCGGAGCCCCCACCTCCACATGCTGTCACCTTGGGCTTTAGGCTTTCAACATGTGACTTTGGCGGGGACACACAGACACTTGATTTCTAGCATTGGGAGAAGTTGAACCACTGGGACCCATGCCCCCCATCCCATGGCTCTGGACCATGTCCTGGGAACTATGTGTCCCTGTGCTAGGAAGGGAACTTCCTGAAAGTTCTACTAAAAGAACTTCCTAAAATTTTAGGAAGGAAACATTTTTCTCCACAGCCAAATCTAACACTCTTCCTTTTCAGGTGGTTCTGCTTTGAGGGACACGATAGATGCTAAAAGCACAGACTCTGGACTCAGAAGGTCAAATTTAGCATTTTAGCTATCCATTCTTGGATAGTTAAATTTTTTCTTGCTTTGGTTCCTCTATCCGTAAAACACTTTCATTAGTAGTACATACCTACTGAATTTTGAGTGTTTAGTGAGTGAAAATGTGGAAATTGCACAAAACATTGCCTGACACATGGTAAGGACCTGATAAGTGGTGTGATTATTTTTAATATAAATATTTCACACCAGAAAAAGAGCCAAAGTTAATTCCCCATTTGAGTGTATCTTTTGTGTATCTTAATCTATTTATTTATTTAGCAAATATGTGTGGATGACCTGCTCCATACCTCTGTGCTAAGGGCCAGGACTCAGCCAAGCGAGACAGTGGTCTCCTAACCCCATGGCCTCACCTTCAAAAATGAAAACACAAACATGAAATTTAATATGTGTAACGGGGATATTCAGAACATCAGATGGGGTGAGTGCTGAGGAAAATAAATTAATTACAGAAGTAGGTTATAAAATATTGGAATACTAATTAATACTGAAGATGGAGGAATGCAAGAAGGCACAGGAGGTCACTGCTTTTTGTAAACACATGTGCAATCAGTTATCCGAGAAATAAACTCAAGGTGACCAATTTATCTTTCAGATTTATTTGAGGAAAAATAGGCTAGTAACAAAATACAGATATCAGAACTTCATGTTTATTAATTTATTACTGAAAATACCATGGGGATTATTACCTTATTATCTTAAGAGAATGAGGACCCAGAGTTACTAAAATGCTCAGTGATGTGTGTATACGTGTGTGTGTGCATACATACACACGGGCATGAAATATCTAAATTAAATATTGACAGCTCTATTACTATTGTTTTAAAACTATGCAATTAGAAACAGACTTGCCTTTGGGCCTGTGGGTACCAGTTTTGCTCCCTGCACTCTAGGCCACGTGTGTGAAATTATTTTATTTAGAATAAAATGCACTGTGTTGATTTGAATCTAAGCGTTTTCTCCGGGTGTCTTTATCTTTACTCCTTTGCTGTAATTACTCAGTCCAGTTTGCAGCACCGTCTTGTGCTCCTTGCCACAGGGAGACACTGTACACTTCTTCCTTTCCATTTTTATATTTATTTGTTGATCCCAAACGCCTTAAGGATTTCACCCGAGGGTTCCTCCACCAGCCAGGGCCACACGCCACTGAACTGAGGCATGCTGAGGCGGTATTCGGGCTACAGGGGATGGCCTGGGAATGTAAAACCATAATTACATGATTAATTGATTATCCCATTGATTCTGGGAGGCTCAGCAGAGAGCCGCTACAGAGCAAGGGTTCACTGTTTCCTCAAAAATGAAGATGTTAAAAACCAGAAACATCCCAAATATCCATTATAGGTGCATGGCATGAGTAAATAAATTGTGTTAAATGCAGATGCTGGCATGCGACTCAGCAATTAAAAAAGGAACAAAGTATGCATACATGCAGAAACACGGATGAAAACATTATGACTATTGTGAGTGAAATACGCCACGTACTCTTATACAATAGAATGCTTGCCCTATGATGCCAATTATATGAAGTTCTAGAATAGGAAAAATCATGTACTGTGATAGAAATAGGATCACTAACTGCCTGAGGAGAGGTGGAGGGCCATTCAATGCAAAGAGCACAAGGGGACTTTCTGGGGTGATGGGTGGTATACCACGACGTACATTTGCCGTTGATAATCCAACGCTGTCCTTAAAAGAGACATATTTTATTTTACATAAATTGTACCCCAGTAATGTATTGAATTTTAAAAACTGAAATCTATTGTAGCGATAGACTAAAAAGGGTTTTCTTTCCGTTTTGTGTTTTTCTTGACGTAATCAAGCTCAAATCAGTCAAAACCCTGGTAAAAGGAAGAGGATCCTATAATGACTGAAATGGAATTATCTGCAGTTGGATGAGGATTTGTAGACAGAAGGCAAATAAGTTATAGGGATGATGTATAAAGATGACCAATTTATCAACTAATATATGGAACCAGAAAATAGTAATACATACCTAGAGTGTTACATAGGGATAAACTGGGAGTTCGAGGTTTGCAGATACTGACAGGTATATATAAAATACATGAATAAGTTTATACTGTATAGCACAGGGAAGTATATTCAAGATCTTGTCTCAGCTCACGGTGAAAAAGAATATGAAAATGAACATACGTATATTCATGTATGACTGAAGCATTGTGCTGTACACCAGAAATGGACACAACATTGTAAACCGACTATACCTCAATAAAAAAAATTAATGCAGCAGTACAATTTTAAGCAGTGTTTTCAAGGAAGCATAGTAATTTTTTTAAAAAGCCCTTGCACGGAAAGTAAAAAGATCCCTCTGCTTGTGTTATAGATGTGTCATTTTTATCCGTTAGACATCCACTTACCCCTACAATTTATCTATTTCTTATTCTTCTTTATGTTTTTAGGACATTTGTGATAATGCATCTTAATGAGAGTACTAACCAGCTGTAACAGGTTGTTTTATCTGTTTCTTATTTAAAACCTTCCCTTTCGTACAGCTTATCCAGGTGGACTTTGAGATTCAATAGCTCTAAGATCAACTTGCGTTTACTAGCTGAAGATCTTGGACAATTTATTTAACATTTCTAAATTTCGGTTTTCTCATCTGTATGGGGGAACTCATAATCATTCTTATTTTGTAGGATGGCAGGGTGTGTGCAAAGACCATACCACAGTGTCTCCCTGTAGTAGCCATGTGCTATATTCCAAAAACAAGGTAATGTCAAAGTATACCTTGTAAAATGCTTCTCAATTTTTCATGTGACTTAGCCTGCCATAACAACTGTGCAAGTGAGGTTAAATGAACATTGATTCTATTCTACGAATAAGATCAGGTAAACAGTTCAGAGACTCGGAAGCCCAAGTTTTGCAACTTGGGTGAGAAGCCCGCTTTCGTCCCCATCTACTGCTTGCTCTGTGTGATGCGCCACTCCCCAGCTGGGCACTGCTCAGGAAACATGGAAGATAAAAGCAGAGAACTGAACTATGGACTTGTCTTTATGGAACTGAAGATAATTTAGGAAGATAAAATATAAGCATTGGTAAGAGTTATAGCGGTGATAAATGAGGGCATAGGCAAACGTGCTGTGAGGCATCAGGAAGGAGCCACACTTAAACATGACCTGAAACAATCGAGGAAGCGCGCACAGGCTCGCAGAGCAGCAAGCAAGAGGCGTGGTGCTCGGATTGGTAACGGGGGAGAGAGAACGTAACTCACTCACTGATGCATCTCTGCGTTCTAGGTACAGTGAGGTCCTTTCACCCACTCAATACTGCTGAACAGTTATTACTAGTATCTGAGTTTTAAAGACCAGAAAACGAGATTCACCGTGGAGAGCTCCTCTTGTCAAAAGCAGAGTCCATGACCGCAAAGTATAATTTGATTGCTTTACTCTAAAGTCCATGATTTAAAAAAAAAAAAATAAACGAAAAACAAAACAGCTATAGAGAATAGAAATGTGAGACCAGAGCAATCCAATGAGAAGAATAAAAAAACCTTTTTTTTAAGCCAAAGCCAGAGTCAAAGAAGAGGGAAAGTTTATTTTATTTTTTTTAAATTTTTGTTTGAATCAAAGGATGTTTGTTTGGGATCAGCAGAAAGTGTGGTTTGAGAGAGAGATTGGATCTAGATTAAGATGATTTATCACAAACAGCCTCAGTGTGGAATTTTAAACTGATGTGAAAGGAATATGGAGCCAATGTAGCTTCTTGAGAAGGAGAGTCAAATGAACATGCCTCTAAAGTCGCTCATTTATATTCAATATTTAAGGAGAACTAGACATTGAAATAAGTACTTAATCTACATTGGTCCTGCTAGTGGAAATGCTTGAAAATATTGATATTTAAGTTGACTCCAGATTATTGACTCAGAAGCTCCAAGGGTGATGCTCCAGGTTTGAATATACAAACATAATTCTAGGTGTTTTTTTGATACATATCTTCTATTAAGCATCACTGCTGGATGTCCTCATCTAGTACCAGAGATAACTGGGAGCTCTCTGAAACCCACATCCACCACCGCATTGAGAATTTAACAGCACATGTTCTTTGAGGTATTGAAACAGGAACTGGCCCTCGAGTAGCCAGGGCACTCAGGCCCACGGATGGGATTGGAGCCCCTGGGAGCTAGGGTTGGCTGGGAAGAGAAGCTGCAGACATCGTGAGCTGGAGAGGAGCAGCAGCCGGGAGGGGCGTGGTCTCCTGGCATCAGATTTCTATTACAGCAGTATCATAAAAATGCTGACCTATGGAAGCTGCACAAGGTGGAAGGTGGACCTGGGAATCGCACTGGGGCCAAATCCCTGGGGAGAAAATGTATGAGGTCTTGAATCTGGTCCTGTCACCTGGCAGCAAAAGCAGAAGGAATTATTTCCCAAGTTTGGCCCCCAGGTCTTTCACTCAGAATAGGAGCTGTACTAGCAGACAACGTTTATAAACACACTAGAAAGCAAACCACTGTGAGAATATATCAGCGGAAACAAGAAACTCCAAATTTATGTCCCCGACGACATGTGGATGCTGGACTAATCAAACACAGAGTATAGAATGGCAGTGTCTGAGGGATTCAAATAAAGGAAACAAAAATCAGTTATTTTATAATGGAGAACGATCAGAACAACTTAACGAAAGTAGAACGTGTATAAAGGACATATATCAAATGCAATTAACAACAGACAGGTTATAAGGAAGATACAACATTTGTGAGAGCATAGGTGATCTGGAGACACACAAACAATTTATCTAGAATGCAATAAACAGAGATGAGGAGCTGGAAATTGTGAAAGATGGATTCAGACATATGAAGGATGGAATGAGGAATTTTAATATATATCTGATTCAAATCCCAGAAAGATATAATTGAGAAAATGGAAGAGAGACAAAATTTTACAAGGAATTTTCCAGAACAAAGGAAGAATGAGTCCGCTGAATGGGGAAACATGACGTAACTCAGACAGGACAAATCCAAATGATGACTGCCTTATAACAGCCCTCTGAGTTAGGCATTCTTCTGGGTTGAATTCTCTACCACAAAAATATATGCTGAAGTCCTAACCCACTGTAACTCAGAATGTGCTCTTACTCGGAAAAAGAGTTCCTGCACATGAGATGAGGTCATATTGGAGTAGGGTGAACCCTTAACTCAGTATGACCAGTGACGTTTTAAAAAGAAAAGAGACTCAGAAACAGAAAGACAGCACCACATGTGAATATAAAGACACACAGATGGAAAGCAGCAAGATGATATTGAAAGCGGAAATTAGAGTTATGCGCTGTGAGCCAAGAAACATCAAGAATTGTCAGGGACAAAGCCAGAAGCTGTCAGAGAGAGCATGGCCCTGCTGAAACCTTGGTTTAGGACTTCTAGGCTCCAGAAGCATAAGAGAATACATTTCTGTTTTAAGCCTCCCAATTCGTGCTGCTCTGTTCCAGCTGTCCTACGAAAGGAGCACAGGCGTTGTTGCTTCCATTTTGCAGATGAGAAAAGGCTCAGAGAGATGAACTGCTTGGTGTCATGAGTGAGGAGCAATCTCAGCTCAGGGATGTATAATCTAATAATAGAGCTGAGATCATATGAGTTATAACAGAAGTCAAAAATCGGTGGTCCACAGACTCCATCATGAGCAAAGATGTGTTTTTGTTGAGCCTCACAGATATGATTTCTTTTGGCATTGATTATTTAACAGACATTAAAAATTAACAGATTTCAAATCAAATTTTGGAAGGCAGTTCTCTCTTACCTGAATTTCCACATGACAATAATTACCTGGAACCACGTTCGTAATGCTGCATTCATACACTCTCCCGTTTTCCCTGTACCTACTTAACCTCATTATCTTAATTTGTGTTTCTTACCAAGCTATGGACTGTTTACATTTTCAACCTCTGATGCAGGGATCAAAGGCCAGATTTTGGACTCAGCCATTTCCTAATAATATTAACACTTAACATCGGTGTAATAATTGGTGTGATGATTATCCAACTCAAGTCTCAGTTTCTCTACCTGTAAACTTTCTGCCTTTGAGAAGTTGTTGGATGGGTTAAATCTAATGCTTGAAAACCAGTATCACCTGTTGAACAGTGAACATTCAGCAACGTAATTATTACCTTAATATAATTCTTCAAGTATCTGTAATGCTAGTAGAAAATGAGAAGTGCCGTAAGAGAAAAGTTTGCACAAGAGAAAAACTGTGTGTTTTTGCAAGGAGTTCAAAAGAGTGAAAAATTACAGCTGTTACAAGGGTGGAGGAGGGAGGTGTGGAGAGACATGGAGATTATATTGATTGAAAAAAGAAAAGAAATTTAAAGGCCAAATAGTATTGCATAACTTTCACAAGCAATGTTGTACGTGATGCTAATTTGCACTATGAATTTAAGGAAATCACTGTCATCACATGCCACTGCCCCTTTGCCCATCTGATTTGAATGGTGCAGTGGTGGAGAGTTCCGTGCATGTGGCTAGCCGTTGTGCCTCAGGTTTTTTCCTGCTTTGCTTCTGGAGTTGTTCATCAAAATACTGAGGGATGCTCAGGTGTGATGATACACACCCAGAAATTTGGGCTCGGTTAGGGCCTGCCTCTGTCAAACATCAACTGATGGAGGACAGTAGCCAGTTGATAAACATCCTCCAATTTCCCGCCTTCTCAGATGGTAGATTCTACAGTGTCCCAGAGGTTCCCCCAGGAAGAACCTGGTTCTCCTTCTCTGGTTGCTCCGAGTAGTAATGAATTCATTGATGCAATTTTTTGAGGTGATTTTCTCTTTTTCATTGCTGTTTCCCACTCCCTCACTGCTGTTTTCAGGTAAAGCCTCCAAATAAGCTACCTGCACACAAATCCCTGACACTGTATCTGCTTCCAGGGGCATTTGAATTGAGACAATATCTAAATCACCATCACTAACATCATCATCACTACCATCATCATCACCATCACCACCACCATCATCACCACCATCACCACCATCATCATCACCATCACCACCACCATCATCACCACCATCACCACCATCATCATCACCACCACCACCATCATCATCATCACCACCACCACCATCATCATCATCACCACCACTATCATCATCACCACCATCATCATCACCATCACCACCATTATCATCACCATCACCACCACCATCATCATCATCACCATCATTATCTTCATCATCATTCTTGTTGTTATCATCATTTTAACTGAGCACTTTCTGTGTGGAAAGTATTATGTTTCATTTTCTACATATACTATCTCATGTAATCCTTACTACACTGAGATTGGTAGTGTTAACTCTCCTTACAGATGAAAATCTCTAGCTAGGGTTAATTACACATATAATCATACATTTAATAACAAGATGGATTTGAATACATATCCAAATTATTTTAACTCCCTAAATCCAACCTAGACAGATTGATGATGGATCTGGGATACTAGATGGATGCTAGGTTCATTTATTTATTTTTTAAATAGACTTTGCTTTTTTAGAGCAGTTTCAGATTTACAGCAGAATTGAGCAGAAATACAGAGCTCCCACATAGCCCTCCCGAACCACACATACCACAAAACCACCCCTACCCTCAACATCCCTCATCAGTGTGGCATATCTGGTACAATCAATGTAAGTTTACTTATTTTTAATAGCCTGTGCAACAACTTTTTACCTTAGCTTTTAAAGCCTGAAAATATGTTTCTAACGTGTCTCATCAGAGTTATTCCCCACTGCCCTCCACAATATTCATTCACTAACTTTAGGCAAACCAAGCTGCCAAATAATCCCTAAAGTATTTGTCTCGTCTGCTTAGTCAGACTGAAAGCTTCCTGTTTGTTTATTTATTTATTTATTTATTTATTTATTTATTTATTTATTTTTGAGTTTTGATTTGTTTTGCTTGAGGGATCTCTACATATTCCTCTGTGATCTTTCACTACTCCTTGAAGAGGTCATTAAATGATAAGTGAACTGAGTGTGGCAGGAATGTGTAGGCTTATTTTCTGTGAATAAGTGGTATTGGAGATAACTCAGGAAGGAATACATAAAACAATATGGAAAAAGAAATCACTGTAAAAACGAAGACACTCATTTCAGCTGTCTAAATGTCTTCACTTGGGTCTTCATATTGCTTGGCCTCCTGCTCCTTCTTTTTTTGGATTTATTGAAGTCTGGGTATTGGTGACCTCAACTCATAAAAACTGTCTAGAAATCTTAAGTCCTTGAGACTGAAGGGTAGAAAGCAAGAAAAACCTTCCTCCCCTGGGCTTTGTTAATGGAGTCATCTGGGTCCAGCAAGGAAGTAATCCCAGGTAGCCTAGTGACTTCTTCACCCATACATATTCTTTCACAGAGAAGAGTGCATTTACTGAAAAATAGATGCACTGCAGTTTCACTGAAAAAATCAAGAAAACGTCAGTGTAGACATCCTTACACATTTTCTCTCAGTTTCTCCTTTTCTTTCCGTCATTATCCCCCACATCTCTGTCTTTCTCTTTTTCTTTCTCTCTCTCTCTCTCACACACACACAAACACACACACACACACACTTTATTCACTCACAACCCACTTCCTCCAACCTCCCACAAACAGTCAAAGCTTTATTTCGCTTCTCCTTAAAAAAGAATACTCCTTAAAACAAAACCAATTTATCCCAATAGGCTTTGAAAACAGATTAAAAAAGACTAATTGTTAAACATTAAAATATTTATTAAATATTCATCTCCTACTTGCTCAGTGACTTAACAGCAAGATAAAAGCAATAAGAAAGTAAGTTCACAAGAGGCACTGAATACAGTTTTTGACCTTTATCAGTCTAAGTACCATTGAGTCCGGTGAGAAATACTGGATGATAACAAGATATTTGAAATTCTGCCCTCTTAACTAAAGCAACACAACAGTTACTCAGTAGTAGGTCTAAATGATGATCTTCAGTTTGTCCTTAAAATTGTCCTTAGAAAGTTCCTTTTGTTTCATATTTGGAAGGCTGTGATACAGGCATCAGGTAGATCCCTGATGGTGAGTCTGTGCTCATGCTGGCAGTACTAGAATTACCTGTGGCTCATAAGAAATGCAGAATCTCAGGCCCCACCCAGACTTGCTGAATTTGAGTTTGCATTTTGACAAGATCACCAGGTAACTACCTTAAATGTATTTGTACATTTAAGTTTTGAAACAGTGCTCAAAGGGCTTCTTCCCAGTGACCCTCTCTCAGCTATTACAAGATATAAATACAAGAAAAGTTGCCAGCAGAAATCCAAGGTTCTGTGCAGGCAGCAAAAAACTTAAACTGAAGTCATATCTTGAAAACATTCCAAGGCTACTGAATTTGAATTCAGTTGAAGTACAGCCTACTCATTAGCACAAATTGAATGAACAATAAATAATCTTAAATTAACAAATCCTTTCCTTTATTCTCAAGTTTCCTCTTTTCCATTTTCTCATTGACAATCAATTGCATTTCCCATTAAAGAACTCAATAGACAAAGAGTTAATTTGTTTTAGAATATACTGGGATACAGCAGGAAATAACATAAACTTGGAGGACTGGGAATTTTTTTTTTCTAGTCTAGGAAATTGCAGAAAATAAGGGAGAGAGGAACAGTTTGGCAAAAGCTACCTTAAGCCATTTCCTGAAATAATAATAGACTATTAGTCTCCAGTGTCAACAGTATATACATCCTAGGATACTTCATGATGATTTCAGGTCAGAGTCACATAAAGATACTGGTGCATTCAATTAATCCAAGACTTGATTTCTCCATATTTGATCACCTCTGCTAAATCAGAGTCTGATCATTCCCAGCGATAGACAACAATGTGTGGGGGTTTGTCAAATGGCTCTGTATGACTACATAACAGTCTGAATGTAATATCCTTTTCATCACAAAATTACCCATGCTTTATTTTTTTAAACAAATGTGAGGAGAACACACACACACACACACATACACACACACACACACACACACACACACACAGACAAACCAGAAGCTAAATGCAGTTACCATCGTACTGTGGTCCTTTAGGACCCAGGTTATCATGAACTGCATCTTGTACTCTAGCCATTTATGTAAGTTGCCAACCACAGCTATTGCTACCAAAGAGGCTTTATGAAATCTCTAGAAATCAGTTAAGAAGTTATAATAACCCAAGTGAGTGCAAAGTCAAGAATAGCTACCTTGAAATGGGTAAGGGAGCTGTGGCATTTTATTCATGATAGCCCTTTCCTCAAGCTGACGTGCCTCAGTGTGATAGGAAGAAAACACCCAGCTCACAGACTGGAGTCTCTCCCAGAGGTGAGAGAGGAGTGGAATGTGTAACTAATATTAAAGGTTTTCTGGGGACCTCCCAAGGGACCAGCTGCTGTCTTGTCTGACTTGGAGCACTGACAGGGAAATAGAATACTTTGGATGCTTGAGGGCCCTTGAGAATAAAGGAAAGCTCAGTGACTTTTTACAGCACCAGAGAACCTGCAGTGCTGCAGACGGACACTAGAGAGAAGAAGAGATTATGACCTCTTGAAAAAAGAAGGCCGCAAACTCCTCTAATTCAGAAATTACACACATAATTCCAAAGAAAACACATCCCGAAAAAGGTTAGTGATGCCCCTAGAATTTCTAGTGGGGCTGATTGGTGAAGGCCTTCTCCTATCCAATCCTAGGCCGTAAAAGCTGAGAGCAGTGGTTGTATTTTGCAAATGCCCAAATCCCAAGGGAAAAAATAAGGCATACAAAGAAACACGGAAACATGGCCCAATCAAAGGAATGAAATAAATTTCCAAAAACTGACACTGGAAAAGGGAGATCTTTGAATTACCTGACAAACAGTTCAAAATAGTTGTCTTAAAGAAGCTCAATTAGCTAAAATAAAACAGATTGAAAACTAAAGAAAATCCGGAAAATGATGCAAGAACATAATGAGAATATCAACAGATAGAAACTATTAAAAAGAATCAAACAAATTATGGAGCTAAAAAATGCAATAACTGAGTTGAAAAATTCATTCAAGGAGTTCAACAGCAGACTTGATTAAAGAGAAGAAGGAATTAAACTCAAAGATAAGTCATCTGAAATTCTTAAGTCACAGGAACTCAAAGGTAAAAAGAAGAAGGAGAAAAAGAAGAAAAATGAAGAAAATCTCAAGGACTTACAGAAAATCATCAAGCAGATCAATATACACATTATGGGAGTCTCAGAAGAGAGAGACAAAGGGCAGATAGTTTATTTGAAGAAATATGGCTGAAAATTCCCATATCTGAAGAAGGAATAGACATCTAAATTCAAAAAGCTCAGAGGATTTTAACTAGGATAAGTCCAAAGAGACCCACACCAAAAATTCTGTGGCACTAAATACTTTTTCAGTTTTATACAACAGCACCACTATCTAGACTCAAAAATTTTATCATCCCCAACAAAATCTCTCTACCCAAGTTAAACAATAACTCTGCCTTACACTCTTCTTGCAACCCTTGACAACCTCCATTCTACTTTCTCTATGAATTTGCATATTCTAGATACACCATATAAATGGAGTCATACAATAGTTGTCCTTCTGTGCCTGATTTATTTTAGTAAACATAATGTTTTAAGGCCCATTCATCTTGTAGCATATATCAAAATATCATTCCTTTTTATGACTGAATAATATTCCATTTGTGTTTATACCATCTGTTGTTTACCCATTCATTTGTTGGTAAACACTTGGATTATTTCTACCTTTTAGCTTTTGCGAATAATGCTGCTATAAACATTAGTGTACAAATGTATATTAAAATCCCTATCTTTCAATTATTTTGGACATATACCTAGAAGTGGAATTGGTAAATTATATAGTAGCATAACATTTTGAGAAAAAACTGAACCATTTTCCACAGTGGCTGTACCATTTTACCACCCACAAAGCACAGGGTTCCAATTTATCCTGTGCCAGTATCTGTTATTTTTCATGTGTGTGTGTTTCTGTTTTAATAACCTACCTATTTTTGTTTTAGTTGAGTTTTAGAAGTTATTTATATAATCTGAATATTAGTCCTTTATCAGATATAAGATTTGCAGCCATTTTCTCCCATTATTTAGATTTTTTTCACTTTGTAGATTGTATTCTTCAAGGCATAAAACTTCTTAATTTTGATGAAGTCCAGTTTATTGTTTTCCTTTTACTGCCTGGTCTTCTGGTAACATGAAGTTGTTTCCAAATGCAGTGTCATGAACATTTTCTCCAGTGTTTTCTTTTGAGTTTTATAGCATTATCTGTTAAGTTTATTTTAATTCATTTTGAGTTAGTTTTATATATGGTATAAGGTCATATGGAATAAGTCCAACTTTATTCTTTTGCATGTGAATATCCAATTTTCCCAGTACCGTTTGTCCTTTCCCCTTTGAAAAGTCTTGGCACCCTTCTAGAAAATTAATTAACCATACATATAAAGATTTATTTCTGATTGTTCTATTCTATTCCATTGATCTGTCCTTATGTCAGTACCATATTGTTTTAAGTTACTATCGCATTATAGTACATTTCAAAGTAGGGAAGTATTAGTCTTCCAACTTTATTTTTCTTTTTCAAGATGTTTTGGCTATTTGGGGCCCCATGTAATTCCATATGAATTTGAGGATTGTTTTCTCCATTCACTTCTGTAAATAAAAGGCTACTGGAATTCTGATAAGGATTGTATTGCATTTATAGAACACTTTGGGTATTATTGAAATTTAACACTATTAAGTCATGAAGATGGGCTGTGTTTCTCCTTACTTAGACCCTCCTTAATTTCTTTCATCATTGTTTTATAGTTTTCAGTGTACAAGTCTTCATTTCCTTGGTTAGATTTATTCCTAAGTATTTCATTATTTTAGATAGTATTTTATATGAAATTGCTTTCCTGATTTTTCTTTTCATGTGTTCATTGCTGGTATACAGAAATATAACTAAATTTTGTGTGTGTTCCTCTTGAACCCTGCAATTCTGCTGAATTTGTTTATTAGTTTTAGTAGATTTCTTGTGAATAATTTGGGATTTCCTATACATAGGATATGTCATCTGTGAACAGGGATAATTTTACCTTTTCATTTTCAGTTTGAATGTCTTTGCTTTTTTTAACATTTTTCATTGAGTTATAGTCAGTTTATAATGTTGTGTCAATTTCCAGAGTAGAGCACAACTTTTCAGTTATACATGAACACACATGTATTCATAGTCATATTTTTTTTAGCTGTGAGCCACCAGAAGATCTTGTATGTATTTCCCTGTGCTGTACAGTATAATCTTGTTTATCTATTCTACATATGCCTGTCAGCATGTAAAATTTCAAAATATGGAACTCTTCATGTATTTGTATGTCATCCTTGTGCAGGGGCCATGCTAATCTACTCTGTATCACTCCAATTTTAGTATATGTGCTGCCGAAGCAAGCAAAAACTGATATCTTTTTTTAAAAAAAATTTTTTTATTGAGTTATAGTCATTTTAAAATGTTGTGTCAAGTTCCAATATAGAGCACAATTTTTCAGTTAAACATGAGCATACATATATTCATTGTCACATCTTTTTTTGCTGTGAGCTACCACAAGATGTTGTATATATTTCCCTGTGCTATACAGAATAATCTTGTTTACCTATCCTGCATATGCCTGTCAGTATCTACAAATTTTGAACTCCCAGTCTATCCCTTCCCACCCCCCTCCCCCTTGGCAACCACAAGTTTGTATTCTATGTCTATGGGTCTGTTTCTGTTTGATTTCACATATGAGTGATCTCATATGGTATTTTTCTTTCTCTTTCTGGCTTACTTCACTTAGAATGACATTCTCCAGGAACATCCATTTTGCTGCAAATGGCGTTATGTTGTCGGTTTTGATGGCTGAATAGTATTCCATTGTATAAATATACCACAGCTTCTTCAGCCAGTCATCTGTTGATGGACATTTAGGCTGTTTCCTTGTCTTGGCTATTGTCAATAGTGCTGCTATGAACTTTGGGGAGCAGGTGTCTTTTTGAAGTAGGTTTCCTTCTGTGTATATGCCCGGGAGTGGGATTCCTGGGTCATATGGTAAGTCTATTCCTAGTCTTTTGTTTTCCACAGTGGCTGCACCAAACTGCATTCCCACCAGCAGTGTAGGAGGGTTCCCTTTTCTCCACAGCATTTGTCATTGGTGGACTTTTGAATGATGGCCATTCTGACTGGTGTGAGGTGATACCTCATGGTAGTTTTGATTTGCATTTCTCTGATAATTAGTGATACTGAGCATTTTTTCATGTACCTATTGATCATTTGTATTTCTTCCTTGGAGAATTGCTTGTTTAGGTCTTCTGCCCATTTTTGGATTGGGTTGTTTGTATTTTTCTTATTAAGTCATATGAGCTGGTTATATATTCTGGAGATCAAGCCTTTGTTGGTTTCATCATTTGTAAAAATTTTCTCCCATTCCGTAGGTTGTCGTTTTGTTTTACTTATGGTTTCCTTTGCTGTGCAGAAGCTTGTAAGTTTAATTAGGTCCCATTTGTTTATTCTTGCTTTTATTTCTATTGCTTGGGTAGACTGCCCTAGGAGAACATTTTTGAGATGTATGTCAGATAATGCTCTGCCTATGTTTTCTTCTAGGAGATTTATTGTATCTTGTCTTATGTTTAAGTCTTTGATCCATTTTGAGTTTATTTTTGTGTATGGTGTAAGGGAGTGTTCTAGCTTTGTTGATTTACATGCTGCTGTCCAGTTTTCCCAACACCATTTGCTGAAGAGACTGTCTTTATTCCATTGTATATTCTTGCCTCCTTTGTCGAAGACTAGTTGACCAAAAGTTTGTGGGTTCATTTCTGGGCTCTCTATTCTGTTCCATTGGTCTATATGTCTGTTTTTGTACCAATACCATGTTGTTTTGATGACTATAGCTCTATAGTATTGTCTGAAGTCTGGGAGAGTTATTCCTCCAGCCCCTTTATTTTTCTTCAGTAATGTTTTGGCAATTCTAGGTCTTTTATGGTTCCATATAATTTTACCTCTTCATTTTCAGTTTGGATGTGGTTTTTTTTTTTTTTTTTTTCTGTCTGATAGCTGAAGCTAGAACTTCCATTATAATGTTGAATAGCAGAATGAAAGTTATACACTTCCATTTTTCCTGAGCTCAGTGGGAAAGCTTTCAGTCTTTCTTTGACTTTGATGTTAGCTGTGGATTTTCCATAAATATACTTCATCATACTGAGAAATTTTCCCTTTATTTCTAGTTTTCTGAAGAGTTTTTTAAAATCATAAAAGGATATTGGATTTTTTTCATATGCCACTTTCTGTATCAGTTAGGATTATCATGTTTTTCTCCATTCATTCCATTAATATGGTATATTATATTGATCAATTATTTTTTTATGTTGAAACATTCTTACATTCTCGGGATAAATCCCTCTTGGTCAAGGTGAATATCATTTTAATATGTTGTTGAATTCCATTTAATACTATTTTGTTGAGGATTTTTACATCTGTATGAACAAGGGATATTGCTCTCTAATGTATTTAATGATGTCTTTATTTAGCACTAGTATTAGAATAATTCTGGTCTCATAGAATATGTTAAGAAGTGTTCCTTCCTCTTTAATTTTTTGAAGAGATTGGTGTTAATTCTTTTTTAACTGCTTAGTGGAATTCATCAGTAAATACATGTGGTCCAAGGCTTTTCTTTGTTGTGAATGTTTTTCACTGTTAATACAATCTCCTCACTAGTGTAGGTTTATTCTGAATTTCTGTATCTTCATGATTCAGAGTTATTGGGTTGTGTTTTTCTAAGAACGTGTCCATTTCATAAGTTATCCAGCTTGCTGTTGTACAATTGTTCACAGTGCTCTTTAATAAAACTTTTTTGGTCTCTGTAAGTTATATGCTCACTTTAATTTTAATTTTTTTAATTTGTGCCTTCTTTCTGTTTTGTCAGTGTAGTTAAAGATTTGTCAATTTTGCTGATCTTTTCAAAGAACCAAGGTTTTTCATTGATTTCCTCTCTTGACTTTCTACTCTACTCAGTTATCATACTATTCAGCTCCAAAATTTCTTTTTTGGTTCCAGTTTTTATAATTTCTATCTCTTTTTTTAATATTGTCATTATGTTCATCTGTCTTATTTATGTCTTTTCCCATGTCTTTCTTTAGTATCTGTGCATCTTTAAAACAATCCTTTAAAGTCTTTGTCTAATAAGTCTGCCATCTGGGCTTCTTCAAGGATTTTTTTTCCATTTATTTTGTTCCTTTGAATGGCCTGTGCTTCCATGTTTCTTCATGTTCCTTGTGATATTTTGTTAAAAATTGGATATTTGAATTTTATAATGTAATGACATTAGGAATCTGATTATCTCCTTATCCCAGCATTCGCAGTTGTTGACAGTGTTGTTGTTATTATTGCTATGATTATTTATTATCCATTATTATTGCTCTTGTTTAAATCTATCTTTGTGTCTGAGATCAGCCTGAGGTGAAATGCTTAAGGTCTTCTCTGGTATTTTGGGGCCCTGGGAACAGGTGGTGGCTTTCTAAATTCCTTCATATTTGAAGTTGCTTTTTAATGTCCAAAAAATAATAAGTGCAACCCCTTTAAATCTGGAAGCCACCTCAATCCATGGGGATTGAAACAGTAACATCGAGCTTCTGTGCCCACTGCTCAATGGTCCAAAACAGGGATGCACAGTGAGACCACAGAACACTGATGTTTGGAGGGCAAGGTGAAGTTTGCCTATGGGTTCTGTGGGTGTTGCCTTTGTTATTCTGGAAAGAATTTCTGCAAAAGCTGTAAAAATCATGGCATAGAGTTGTAATGCCTAGTATACTGGCTGTCTTGCTGGTCCCAATATCCTATATCACCCTAGAAACCATCACAGAGAAGAGTCATTATTCTTTTGAAAGATAGAAGAAAACTTTGTAAGAAGATAACTTAGCTTTTAAGAGTTGCAGTTTTGTTCAACACCTTGTTAACAGGGATGAATTGTCAGGCAAGAGACAGCTCCTTTGTCAGGGAAGTTATCTGATTATGAGATCTACACACGATTCCAAAATGCATGCATGTGACTCTTTGGTGAAGACTAGAAGGAAAGGGTCCAATAATAATCTATTGATCTACCTCAATTCTTGGAATTCACTAAGAATCCCCTTTAAATCTAGTCTCTGATTTATAAGGATTGTCTGGCTAGTTGCTGAGAATAATGGGGGAATTGAGTTTTGTTTTGGATAAGTACCTTGCTCCCGGAGCTTACTGAGATCATCCTGGTGCCTTGCCATTGGTTCCTTTTTTACTTTATATCTCATTGTGATCTTGTCAATTCCCATGATGTTAACTGATAGCTTCCAACATTCTGTTTCCAATTCTGATGTCCAGACTTCTGTAATCCACCATCTTCTTAATAACTACTCTTGTATACATAATAGACATCTTAAAATTTAATGCATCAAAACCCTTGATATCTTCAACCATCCTAGCTGATTTTCTCTCATGTTTGCTTCTTAATAAATGACACCACTATCCCTTCATTTGCCCAAGTTGAAAACCTAGGGGTCTTCTTTGATTCCACTATTTTCCTCAACCTCTACCCATTTCACCCACCCCCACCCAGATCCATTCTAACAGCATATCCTGTTAACTGTACCACCAAAATATACACTATAGATCAGTTCTCACCTTCCCAGTGCTACCCTCCCACTCCCAGCACCTATAGTCTCCCATACAGATCACTGAAATAGCCTGAAAACCGATCTCTCTGCACCTGCTCTCATCCTACTGTATTCCACTGCCCTAGTAGTAATGAGAATGGCTTTTTTCAAAAAATTTATTTAATTTTTCTTTTAATAGTGGTACTGGAAATTGAACCCAGGACCTTGTGCATGCGCTTTATCACTGAGCTATTTCCCTCCTCGAGAATGGCTTTTTAAAAGCTATGTAGACTCTCTTCCCTCAGTTCTGATGCCCATTCAGTGTACTTCTGCCCTTGGTTCAATATCTTTGAGAACAAAGATCCTACAAAAATACCAGTATAAATATACTCAAGAATGCATCTTAGATCATAATCATAGGTGTCTATCAGATGATTTTATGATTCCTTCTCTAAGGAGAAGCTTACGATATCAGGGATTTCTCTGTTCTCACAATTAAATTTACCATCTGGTCAATTATATTGGCACTGAATGAAACAGTCCAATCGCTTCTCACTCCACTTAAAATTATATCCACATGCTTTAACATGTCATTTGAGGAACTGTATGATCAAGTCCCTACCTAAACTTTGACTTTATTTCATTCTTGCTTGACATATATGATTTTTCTGTGCATTTCTCAAACACCTCATGCCTGTTGCTACCTTGAGACTTTGTACTTACTGTCCTCTGTGTTTATGTTTCTTTTTTCATAGATCTATGTAAGATTGAATTTTATTACTCACATTATTTGCAAGACTTTAAGTGACTACTAATCCAGGAAGCCTTCCAGTCATTTTCTATCCTAACCTATCCCATTATCATCTGTTTTTTATAACTTTTACCCTTCTCTGAAAATATATTTTTTTAACTTCTAATTGCCATCCCATCTCCCCTAGAGTCTAAAATCCATCTGAGTCTTATTTTAAAGTTACATTTGCTCAAGGTGAAAAATAGTGTTTGGCAGTAGTTACTCAAAGCTTCTGTCGAGCGACATGAACAAATGAATTAACTGATAAGCTCAAGAAATTCAGGTTAAATTTTGACCTAAATTGTTTTACAAAACCGAGTCTCCCACTGGCAAGGTACGTTGCAAGCCATCTGGGTCTTAGTATCGATTTAGTACAAGGCCCTTGAGATGAGAGTAAATGTGTTCTCCCAGAAGAATCCCAGAGCAACTGAAGCATCTGGAGTTGTGCAAAGTGGGATGGAAGTTGAGACTGGAGAGGTAGAATGTGGACCAGGTTAGGAGCCGTGGGATGTGGAAAATAGAAAGGAACAGTGTTTTAAGTTGTGGAAAGCTATTGTACCGAGCACCCTGTTTTACACCTGTCACCCTGACTACTGCCGGTAGTATTTAGTATCTTTCATGAAGCAAAACGTCTTTGGGTTTGGCACAGTGAAGACCATGAGAAACATTTCCAAGATTTTTAATTTTAAAAGGCAGGAAAAAGAATGACAATTTGCTTATGCAGAAGGTGAAGTGGGAGGAAAGGGGGCAGGGCACAACCACTGAAGGAATGACACAGCCATTGAGGAAGGAGACACTGGTTAGAACCAAGACGGCAGAAGTTCTGACTTCCTGTAGACCTTGAGTCTCATTGTGCTCCCACAGGCGCCATGACAGTTCCCAGGCTGACCATAAAAGATCAAAAAGTGGACAGGGAGCATTTCTTGGAAATTCTCACCCTTTCCCTGAAGTAGTTGGAACAATCCTCCTACCCATTAGCATGTGAAATTACCGGGCCCATAAAACCTAACCACGCCCACACCTCGTGGTCCTCCTCTGTAGCTCTCACCTTCTGAGAGTGTGTTATCTCTCGAATAAACTTACTTTCACTTTACCATGGCTTACTTTTGAATTCTTTCCTGCGCGAGGCAAGAACCTATTCTTTCCCAACAAACGGATGGCAAGTTGGTTCTCTCATTACTGAAAAATTTGAGTTGTATATTTGGGGGGAGGTGGGCATGTTGCCGGAGAAATGGTTTAAAACATATCTAAATCAAGCAAGTAGAGAGAAGGGGAGGGAGAAAGCACTTCTAATTTCTTTTCAAGAGCCTTCATGACCCACGAAGGGCTACTGTTGTAAACAGCTCTTCGCAAGAAACCACCTTCAGCAGGAAATCATTTTTGCCTGTCACTTTAACAACATTGTAACTAACTTTTAAATCAGCCCACCCCACTTTCAACTCTTTTGATCACACGGTGCTTTGCCTAATTGGTAGGTTTTTGTTTGTTTGTTTGTTGTTTTTTTTTGTAGATCAAAGAAGTAGGAAAGAAGAATAAGTAATTAACAGATGACCAGACTTCTTCCCTACCTTCTCCCTCAGTAATCTCAAGAACGAACAGTGTACAATCTATTCAACTACTGATGTGCACTTAGGATGCTTCCATATCTTGGCAATTATAAATAATGTTGCTGTTAATAGCAGGGTGTATGTATTTTTTTGAATTAATTTTTGTTTTGTGATTGGCTTTATTCCTTCAATAACTATGTAAGTAAAAAAGCTAAAGCGCTAAACGTTCTTAGAAACAATGAACAGTACACATATGTAAATTTTAAAATACATGTGCAGTGGAAAAAGATCTATCAAGCTATGAAAGACACAGAAGAAACTTAAAAGACATATTACTGAATGAAAGAAGCCAGTCTAAAAAGGCTACAAACTGTACGATTACAACCAAATGACGTTCTGGAAAAGGCACAGCTACAGAAACAATCAAAAGATCGTATTTTCCAAGGGTTTGGGGAGAGGCAGGGAGGGAGGAATGAACAGATGGAGCACAAAGGAGTTTTAGGGCAATGAGATTATTCTGTATGATACTATAGTGGTGGCTACATGTCATTATGCATTTGTCAACGCTCACAGAATGTACAACATCAAGAATCAACTCTAATGTAAACTACAGACTTTGGCTGATAATAATGTGCCCATGTTGGTTCATCAATTTTACTAAATATGCCACACTGATGAGGGATGCTGAGGGTGAGGGAGTACACACGTGTGGGTGGGGAGGGCTATGTGGGAACTCTGTATTTTTTGCTCAATTCTGTTGTAAACCTGAAACTGCTCTAAAAAATTGTCTATTAAAAAAAAAGTCATGAGAGATTGACCAGCCTGCGTACAGTGGAGGATGGCAAGGACTCTGACGTCCTATCTCAATCATCAAGTGAGATTACTTCTCCTTTCTCCTTTAAAGCTTTCACAGCTGAGCTGAATCTTCAGAGATAGTCTTCGGAGGACACTGAGTCCACCATCTCCCCGGATAGCCAGCATTCTGATTAAAAGCAAGTTCAGGGAGATTAGAAAAAAGCCTTTCAAATTATTTCTGTGGGACTGAGTTATTATACTCTAATATCCTCTTCGATCAAACCGTGAGATATGGTCGAAACAGGAAGCAGAAACCTGGAAGAATTTTGCAAGGACAAAGCAAAGGAGAACAGAGAGGACAGGCCAGCATGATCTGTGGTGAATGAAAGGAGACAGAGGTTAAGGCTGATGAGTCATCTATTAGCTGGCAAGTAAACAAGAAAGCAGATTTTGGGTACAAAGTTACAAGGGCGGGATGGGACGTCCTTTAAACAGAATTGAATAATCTTACCTGAAGAATTGAATAATGCTGTAAGCAAAGGTGGAGGTTTCTTTCGCAGATAAAGTCAACAAATATTTGACCGGCATAGGACCCTTTGTGAATCACAAAGCCCATCAAAGTCAGGGGCCTTGGTTATAGTTGTAACATTTCCCTTTTTCACTAATTCAGTCTCCTCTTGGCTCAGCACCTTTTCACTCTGTACATGATTTTACTACGTTATTAAATTTGTCCTTATATACCGAGTTAACAAATATTTTTATTTTCTCCATTAGCCTCTTACCTGTTGGAAACACAGAAATGTTGAGACTTACAACCATCTTAAGAGTAGCACTCCATCACCTCAATAACTGGGTTCTCTTTCTTCTATATTACTTCTTTAATCACTAGGAGGCGCAAGGAATGACTTATTTACTGAATCCAAGATTCTTTTCACTTTTTCTAAGTCCATGGATGCCCATTCCCATAATTCTAACCCAACTAAGTCAAAACAAGGCTGTACTTAACCAATCCATTCTTCCGCTTTGATGAGTCACCAGGCAGGGTCCAGGGAGCTTCACTTGTGCTTTGATGCATATGTCCATAAAATCAGGATCAATAATGGTTACATCCATGTCATTTTTATTTATCTTATTTAGGGTCAGCAGCCCTTGGCAATCCTGCCAATGCAGGTTCCGAACTTCAGTCATGCATGGACATTTGAGCATTCGGGAAGACCCACAAAAAAACCTCCTTAGACAATGAGGTCACAAACCTTTCTGGCATTTTCCCTCTGAAGTGCCAGGAAAATCCAGCTGAGCACCCAGGTTATGGTTTCTCATACCTCATAGCCTGAAAGAATATAGGTCAGGGAAGAATGCTCCCTTTTTTCTCCTCTAGCTAAATATTGCTCACACGGACAACAGGGTCCAGTAAAAAATTAAATGAGTCAGTATCATCCCCCAAATATCTCTCCTAAAGACAACCTGATAAAACAAAACAAAACCAAACTTCCCCAACTGCTGTAGCTCTCTTCTTATAAGTCAGAAAAATAGCAAAGAAAAATTTCTCAGAGCAATCAGGATCTTCCTGTTAAGACAAGGCGCGCTCATGTCTTGGAACATAACTACTGCATTGTACACGTGTATGGCTATCTATAGGCATGCCTTTTTCAAAAAATGAGATTGTTTTTATGTCTCGAGATTTCTTCTTATGAAAGAATGAAGTCGCATTTCGTAGGTTGCTTTTCACTTTTGTGATTCTTCCTTTTGTCGTGCAGAAGATTTTCTGTTTGATGTAGTCCCACTTAATCATTTTTGTCTCTGCTTGTCTTTTGCTTTTGGTGTTGTGTTCAAAAAGTCATCGCCAGTGCCCAAATCAAGGAACTTTCTCTTTGTTTTCTTGTAGGAGTTTTATGTCTTACATTGAAGTCTACCCATTGTAAGTTAGTTCTTGTGAGTGGTTTAAGATAGAAACCTCATTTCATTCTTTTGTATATGAATGTTCAGCTTTTCCAACAGCATTTATGGAAGAGCATATACTAATCCCATTTAGCATCCTTGACTCCCTTGTCAAATATTACTTGACTGTATATGCACAGGTTTATTTCTGGGCTCCTGACTCTGGCTAGTACCGTTAAGTTTGGATTACTATAGCTTTATAATATAGTTTGAAATCAGAAAGTGCCATCTTTACAGCTTTGTTTTTCTCAAGGTTGTTTTTGCTACTTGGAGTCTTTTGTGGATACATATGAATTAAAGGGGTTAATATCCAAAATATATAAGGAACTCATGCAACTCAATAGCAAAAACACAGGTAAATCTTGTTGTGGGTGATAGGTTCTTCCCTTGTCACAGAAAGAATTCAGAAACAAGACACAGAAGTCAAGAAAGCAAAGCAAGGACTTATTAAGGGATAGATATATGCTCTCAAGGAAAAAGCAGGCAGACCCAGGTGGGTAGCCGCCCCGAGTATCTTTGGCAAGCTCGTTATATGGGTGTAAAAATGAATGCGCAGAATATTCACTGGTGGGGAGGGGTCTGGGGTCGACTTTCCTGATCCTCATCCCAGCTCCACCTTCCCAGGTAGGGAGGAGGGATTTTTCGTCCTTATTTAGTCTTGATTGGGAATTTGGATGAGGTCATAATAAACAAGAGGTTACATTTGGACAGAGGTCATAATGACTAAAAGGTTACATTCAGATGATGGGGATTCCTGTCTTGTCCCACTCTTCTGCCTCCAGGACACTTGCTAACCCAGAAGGTATGTTTTGGGGTTTTGTTTTTTGTTTTTTGTTTATCAGTCCAGAGGCTCCTGTTTTTCTTGGTCTGTCCAATGACCGCTGTTGTCCACAAGATGTATGGTTTTTGGCCTTTTGGCCCGTGTAACCCTTTCTTGGCTCATATCTAGCTACCTGCCTTCTCTAACATTTCCCCCTCAAGGAGTCTGGACATTTAGAACCTTTTAATAGGAAAAGGATTGATGGTCAGTCTTTGGTAACTACTTCAAGCTGAGCATAGGCATTGTCCCTACCTGTGAGTCCAGATCTCTTGCTTTCCGTCAGAGATAGGGGTCTCAGGGTGGTTCACAGTGGTGGGGTCGGAGTGAAGGGATTAAAAGGAGGAAGCAGCCACGTCCAGTCCAGTGGATGCTGAAAGTCTCCATCTTCAGGTGGGATGGGTTGAAATCCTTGCCATAGTATCACCTGGAGATGTAATTTTTGGAGTGTGGAAGAGACAAACTTAACAAGCAGGCTAGATAAGCATAGGCCAAAAATAAATAATAGGATTATCGCCACTAAAGGGCAAAGGAGTGATAGAAGCCAAGTTAAAGATGGGAGGAGCCCCTCGACTGCATTCCAGATTGAATGGGGAGTGGCTCCCTGTCCAAAGTCATGTAGCCATTTGGCCTGGTCGTATATTTTGGCTATATCCACTCCAGTTTCTCTGGTTAGATTTACCCATGTGCAGTATGTTCTATTAATAACACCACATAGCCCACCTTGTTCGGCTAAGAGGTCGTTTAGAACTGGTCTGTCATCCATAACCACATTAGCCAACGAGGCTAAGGTCTTTAGCTTATCAATTGCATCCCCAGTTGGGAAAGCCAGTTGGCTTACTGCAGCAGAGAGATTTTTTTACAGCGGACTCATGATAGATGAATCCTCCCCGAGGGGCAGGGTCTGCTATAGTAGCCCCAGTTCCAACCAAAGTAAGTCCAATTGCTCATTTTTGTTAATGAGTGAGTTCTGATAGTTTATAGAGAATGATCACAGTGGGGATCACAGGTAACCAAAGGAGCATTCCCCTTGATGCCAGGGGTTTTCTAAACAGGGGCAGGCTCGTGTCAGTCAAGACGTGGGGCCGGAGGGGTGTCCACGTTTAAGAACACACCCTAGTGGGGCACAGTCTTTTGGGCATTGAGGTGTTAAAAGGTAGGAGTTGTTGAGCCCAGCGAAGTGAGGACTCCTTCGGCTTTTGACATAAGGCCATTTAGTCTGCCACTGATAAGAGGAAACCAACTTGACCTAGAAGACATTGACTGAGAAGGAGGAAAAGGGGAAGAGATGCTGGCTCCCAGCAGAGAGCTGGTGGCTGGAATTTGACCAGCCCAATAGGCACATTTTCCCTGACTGTTTAAGGTGATGGGGCACCAGAAATCTCCTTCTGTATCAAAGAACATGGAGAGTGCAATTGCTTTGGGGATATGGGTTTTGGTTTAGCCGTGGTTGGACCCACTCAGGTGCCTTGATTTGTCTTTTTCTTAGAACAGATAAGTCTCAAGAGAAGCATGGTTTGTTCAGTTCCGGGAGTTCGGGAGATATTAAGGTGTTCCCCTCCCAGCACTGAAGTGTAAAACAGGGTCTGTAAGTGTAGAAAGGATAAGGTAAATCAAAGGTAATCTCATTATGACACCCATAAAGGGATTAAAAGTGGAGGGAGAGGTATGTGCAAAGGTGAGGATGCCTGCTTATCTGGGGAGGTAAACTTAAGCCTTCTAATTGGTTCACAGGGGTGCTATCAAAACCAGTACAGAGATTCCCCTCAGGTAAAGGTACGGAGCTAGGATGACACTTGTAAAAGATTTTGAGAGCAAGAAGGAGGGTGAGGAGGACAATACAAACCCAAGTCCACCAGAGCATTTCACTTAGTTTGAGGGGGGCTCGGGTACCAGAAGGCAAAGGGGAAATGGTGGCTGTCCGTACTAAGCCTTGGATAAAGTTTCTTTGTCCTTCCTGGAATAAGAGCATCAGGTCTTGAAGAGGCTCACTCATCCACCTGGACTCTTCTGGTTGTCCAAGGTCTTCTGTGTCCTGGGAAGACTCCGGGGGAGGGGTAGTTTTAATTCTAGGAAGGTGCACTCGATTAGTGATGCCCTGAAATTCCACTGCAGCTGGAGTGATGAGGAGGACCTGGTAAGGCCCCCCTCTGCCTGGGCAGTCATTGATCAGAGGGGGACCCTTCTCCCCATGTTTTTAGGAGGACAAAGTCTCCCAGCTGAACCTGAATACGGACTGTTTCTTGGCTGGGGGCTGGCCAAAACTGATCTCCATATTCTGAAGTCGCCTTTTGGCTGTGTCCCAGAATAACTGGGTACTTAATGAGCCCGCTGGTTTCAGAGTCCACCAATAAAGCAGAAGATAAAAAGGGTCTACCAAAGTCATTTCAAAGGGGCCGTAGTCCTTTTGAGGTGCCACCCTGATTCTCAGGAGGGCTATGGGTAAAAGTTTTGTCCATTGTCTCTTGACAAAGGATTCTTTTCAAAGCCTGGTTTGCCCTTTCCACTCTCCCAGATGCTTGAGGTCTCTAGGCAGCAAAGAGGTGGCAGCAAATGCCTAGGGCAGCTGAGATTTGTTGCATAATCCTAGCCACAAAAGACGGGCCATTATCATTTTGTAAAGACCGAGGGAGTCCGAACCGAGGAATTATTTCTTTTAATAATGCCTTGATAACCTCCTGAGATTGCTCTGTCCTTGCTGGAAAGGCTTCCACCCACCTGGTGAAAGTGTCAGGAAAAACCGGAAGGTATTTACATCCCTGGAGGATGGCGTCTGGGTAAAGTGAGCCTCCCTGGGTAAGTTCCTCTCCTCTGGGTGGGCTGGAGGAGGGGTGGGGGCCTAAGTGTCCCCCTGGGTTGTCACGGTAGCACGCATTACAGGCACTTGTAACTTCTAAGACCGTCTGAGGGAGGCCTATGGCAGGGAGAACTTCCTCCACTCGCCTAGTCAAAGCACCCCTCCCCAGATGAGAAGAGTCATGGAGTGACTTCAAAATTTTCCGATGTAGTGCCCTGGACGGCGTTACTGTTTGTTCCTTAGTCCAGCAGCCGTCAGGGCCCTTTGGCGTCCCCTATTCCTACCCCATTTTACCTCCTTGTCTGTACACTGAGCTGGTGAAAGCAGGCTAGGGGGTGGCATATGGGGGAGCAGGCGGCTTGGGTTGAAGGGGTTTTAAGAGCTGAGCTCTTTGCTTCTTGGCCAGATTATTTCCTATTATTAAGTCCGAGTTTCCCTTCTGATGTCCCTGGCGGTGGGTCACTGCCACCACCTCGGGGTCCTGTATTGGGTCTAGGAGCTCTAAGACCCCCTGGCAGTGCTGGACTGGGGAGCCCCGTGCAGTCAGGTGTCCCCTGTGTTTCCAGGTGGCAGCGTGCACATGTGGCACCAAAGGTGCATGCTTGGAATCTGTATGGATGTTGAGCCTCTTGTCTTTTCCTAGTCTTAGAGCTTGAGCTAGGGCTATAAGCTCAGCTTTTTGTGCCAAGATCTGGGGTGGCAGGGCATCTTTGATCTTATGTAAGTCTAGCTACAGCATACCCAGCTTTCTGAACACCATCTGTGTGTAGTTACTTCCATCAGTAAACCAGACAGCATCGGGGTCTTTGAGGGGCTGGTCCCTAAGGTCTGGTCTGCTAGAGTATGCATGTTTGATGGTCTCAGTGCAAAAATGAGCCAAATCTTAAGGACTTTCTATTGGCATAAGTGTGGGTGGCTAGATTTAAAGTCTGACATATTTTAAGAGTTACTTCAGGAAAGTCAAGAAGGAGGGCCTGGTATTTTGTGAGGCATCCCGCCGTCAGCCATTTAATTTGCCCTTTAATTTCTTTTTTTTTTTAACTTTTTTTTATTGATTTATAATCATTTTACAATGTTGTGTCAAATTCCAGTGTAGAGCACAATTTTTCAGTTATACATAAACGTATATATATTCATTGTCACATTGTTTTCTCTGGGAGCTACCATAAGATCTTGTGTATATTCCCCTGTGCTATACAGTATAATCTTATCTATTCTACAATTCTGAAATCCCGTCTATCCCTTCCCACCCCCACCCCCTGCCCCCTTGGCAACCACAAGTTTGTGTCCTATGTCTATGAGTCTGTTTTTGTTTTGTATTTATGCCCTTTAATTTCTAATACTCCCTGTACCTCATGTGGGGTTAGCACTTCCAGGGACTGGCCCATGGTGACTTTTGCAGCCTCTTCAACCAGCAGGGCTACGGCTCCCAGGCAGCCTTGCCAGCCTGAGCCGCTGGGTCCGGTTGCTTGCAGAAGCAGGCCACCAGTCATGGACTCGGCCCCACCTTCTGCGCGAGGATGCCCAGGGCTATTCCCTGTTTTTCTGAGGCAAGCAGAGTAAGGGGCTTGTTAAGATCTGGGATCCCCAGGGCTGGGGAACTAGTCTTAAGCTGATCAAAGGCTTTTTGTAAACTCCCTGTCCAGTCTAGAGGTTCTGTGTCTGCTCCCTTTAAGGCTTCAAATAATGGTTTTGCCATGAGATCAAACCCGGGGATCGAAATCCTACAAAACCCAGCCATTTCTAAGAAAGTCCTAAGCTGTTTCTTAGTATGTGGTGGCTGTAAGTGGAGGCTTGCCTCCTTTTGCTTGTAAGGGCACATTTTCCTGGGCTTAGAATATGTCCCAGGGAGGTAGGTAACTCTCAGCGAGGAAATTTGGGCTTTCTGTGGAGATGCTCTGTATCCCCCATAACTCGGGGAGCTGAGGACCTGTGCAGTGTCTTTGTCTGAAGCTTCTTTTGAGGGGCTGCAGATAAGGAGGTCATCTACATATTGTAGTAATGACCCCGTCTCTAATTTTAGTTCCTTTCCTAGGGAATTACCAAACAGGTGTGGGCTGTCCCAGAATCCCTGAGAAAGGACAGTCCAGGCATATTGTTGGGTTTCATTGGTGTCTGAGTCAAACTATTACAAAGTAAATAGGTATTGGGACTCAGGGTGAACAGGTGTAAGATCAAGGACTGTAAACCGGGCTGTGTCCTCAGGGATCTGAGTAAGGATTGTATATGGGTTGGGAACAACTGGATGAAGAGGAATTACACCTTCAATTATAATTCGAAGATCTTGGGCCATTCTGTATTCCTTGTTTGGTCTGAGGACAGGTGGGATTGGACTGTAACAAGGAAGCTGGCATGGCACCAAAAGCCCGTATTTGATGAACTTTGAGATTAGGGGTTGGAGGAGTCATCAAGTGTCTGGTTTTATGGGATAATGGCACCTGCAAGGGATGTTATTAGCTTCTTTTATGGCAATTTTTACAGGAGTGACAAACTTTGCCTTTCCTGGAATTCCCTGATCCCAGATCCGTGGATTTATAAGTTTTCTAATTTCTGGGGAAATATTTTGGCCTGGACGGTTTGTGTCTTCTCATATGTGGAAGCTAAAAAAAGAAAAAGAAAAAGAAGACACTAATGAAACTATCTACAAAACAGAAACAGACACACAGACATAGTAAACAAACTTGTGGTTACCAAGGGGAAAGGGGGTGGGAAGGGATAAATTGGGGGCTTGAGATTTGCAAATATTAACTACTTTATATAAAATAGATTTTAAAAATTCTGTACAGCACAGGGAACTATATTAAATAACTTGTGGTAATCTCTAATGAAAAAAAACATGAAAAGGAATATATATATATGACTGAAACATTATGCTGTACCCCAGAAATTGACACATTGTAACTGACTATACTTCAATTAAAAAAAAAAAAAAAACTTCTTTACTCTTGTATTTGTTTTCAAGTGTGTTATTGAGGTAAAAGTTACCATCTTACCTAACTACTACCTAAATATTTTGTTAAGATATCTCATGGTCTTTTACAAAGATAGGACTAAAATAAGATTCATGGAAATTCCTCTGAAAACCTTGGCCTTGAGCCAACCCAAGTCTCACAAAGAATGTAAATGAGTCAGCCTGTGCCTTATAACTGAGATCCAGAAATAGCTTTGAAACTTACAATGAACCAAAGGCATACAGTCTCCAGCAGACAATGGACAACACTGAGATTCCAGTGAACCGTACGGAAATAGAGAATCATGCAATATTTTAGCTTGTTTTAAATTATAAATGATTCTCAAAATACAAATTATGTTTCTGCTTAATTTATCATTATTCAGTGATCTTTCTAAATCTCTTCCTAGAGATGCTATATTCTGATTTATGTTTCATGTTAAAAAGAAAGGGATTTTTTTTTTCTAGCAAAAAAAGTCATGTGTCTTACATAGTACAGGAATGACATGAAGAGAGTCATTGGGAAAGTACGCATTATAGAAACATATATTTCTGCAACTCTTGAGTAAGAGAAATTGAAGCCAGTCAGCAAGTAACCCTTGTCAGGATCCTGGCATTCTGGGAATTATTCCGTGTGCCTCCTGGATATCGTTTGAGTCTGCACACAAATAACATTATCAGTTGTGGTTTTCTGACTTCTCTGAGCAGAAAGGGAATAAGGCAAACCAAATTATGTTGCTACAATGCTGGTTGACTTTGAAATTATTTTGAAACCAAACCTGCTTATGATGAAGACCTAATCTGATACTAGTGTGCAAAATGCAGGCATTTTGTGTTTAACAAGGACTATTATTTAAGAGTCAGAATGCCTATAGTTATGGTTGTAGAGATTAGAAGAGCTGATTGCCTTGCAAACTGGATTAAATGCACAGAAAGGAAGTGGCCAGTGTTGAAAGGAGAATTAAAAAGATATAACTAAAGCCTTCAAAAGAAAATCACTATCTTCTTTTGTTGACATGTCAGCAAGGTGTAAGGTTGCCATGACTTTAAATCAGGATAAGATTTCAATGAAAATAATGTATACATCAACCCTTGTTCTCGAATTTTCTTCTTCTCTGGAAAGTGCCAACTTTAACGTGAATATCACTTGAGCTGAAATATGAAAATTAAAGGGTTATGCTTAAAGCCCCTATCCTTCTAATGAAAATTTGAAAAGTGAACTGTTTAGAAATACTTTTATTGTTTTAAGCTTTGATAATTTTGAAAATAATTATCTTTACCTAATAGTCATGGCAAAAAAAAATACATACATTAATCACAGTATTTTTTCTTTTTCCATAGTGCAATCTGAGAACACAACAATATTACATTATTAAGTTTTATTTACTGCTTCTCAGCAGCATTATTACTGTTCTCCAATCTTTAAGAAAAGCACACTGTGAACAAAAATTGTTCCCAGGAGAGAACAGGCAGAGCTCTGACATTTAAGTAATTTTCAAACATCCAGAACCAAGTATATTTTCCATTTAGTACAGTTTGACATTTACAAATCTGTTTAGAATTTTTTGTTTGCATTATTTATTTCCATTTTTATATTTATTTTTCTAGCATGTGCCGTATTTTACCTGCTGTTCTCAGGGAACTGAGTTTGCAGACATGGGTTATTACACCCATGTCTTGGATGCAACACGACGACTTTTCTGTGTTTAAACCAGATTGAATATGCTACAGAATAGCTAGTATACAGTAGGAATTCAATTAATGTTTGTAGATATGGGAAAATCTATATATAAACTTGACTTTGAAATGCATTAATTTATGATTTTGCCATTCCTTTTGGAATTCTTCAAATCATTTGAAAGAGTACAGTGGAATGATTCTTCCTCATGGCACTTCGTTTATACATCATTTCTCTTTACAGTTGTAGCATTCACAAAATTTCTCTCTGAAGAAATTTCTTGAATCTGTCTTCATTGCTCGTGTATTTCTAGACAAAAATTTATAAACTCATGTTATACCTTTTAGTCACTACCAGTTCACTTCTCTAAGAATCCCCCTTTTCCTCACCTGGCCTCACGGTGTACGTACACAACAACACACTCTTGACCCCTTTCTCTCTTTGAAAAGTTGACTGCAGTACGATTTGGATTTGAATCAGGAGTTAACATCAGTACAGTAGTGGTTTCTTTCCTTTATCTCTAGCTACACTAGCCAATATAGCTATGGTCCTAAGTCTATGAGGAAATACCAAAGAGAGAAAATGAAACGGAAATAGAGAAAGACAAATGAATAGGCATAAAACAAAGAGAAAGTCAGGAAAGAGAAGTGTGTTTAGAAAGGCAGAAGTAGAGGGACCAAGACAGTGAAAGCATCAGAGACATGGAAGAGAAGCAGCAGTCAATTTTATTTTTAAATTGAGATTTTCCTGAGCAATTATGAAATTTCCCATGTAAGGACGTTCATAGGGAGCTTGGTAGCCAGATACAGAGAAACAGGTAATATTTCCCTCCAGTTATATACTTGGGTATTTGGCCTAATTAGTAGTGGATTGATGAAGGCCCCCCTCAAAAAAACCCCGCATTCTAATCCCTGAAAACTGTGACTGTGACCTTATTGGGGCGGGGGAGGGGGGTGGTCTTTGCAGATATAACTGAGTTAATGATTTTGAGCTAAAATCATCCTGAATTACCCTGGTGGGCCTTAAATGTAATGGTGCATGTCCTTGTAAGAGACAGAAGAAGGGAAAAAGCCCCCGTGAAAATGAAAGATTCCCTGTGTGGGGAGGTTTCACTCCCCGACACACACCCACACATGCACACGCACACGTGCACACACACACACTCACACACACGCTCACACACACACACTCTCTCACACACACACACACACCCAGAAACAAAGTCCACAAGGACGGAAGATAACTGAGACTGAGGAGGTGTCTGTAATCTAGAATGCAGACACCACTGCATAATCTTTGCAACCATTTGATATGAACCAATTTAAAGTGGCAACTTCTTGAAGACAATTTGTTCTCTGTTAAATCTGAAAGATCATTTATGAACGATGCATGGGTTCTTCATACACTAAACTAAGTCACTTTATACATTTCTGCCTGAAAAGAAATACGACCATTAATGCTATACAAGATGAGATAATGATAAGTAATACTCGAATTCATAAAGGTGGCACTGAGAATACCTTCCGATATTCTCTTTAGTTCATCAGCTACTTTCACGACAGTTGAGAGCGTTACTGCGAAGTTCGTTTTGAGCCTGACAAAATATATTGTGGTATCGAGAGAATATTTTTTTTAAATGAACAAAACTGGAGTTCTTATTTTCCCTTTGAATTCTGTGTCCAGATTTGACCAGAATCAGTTTGGCTACAGCTGGAAGCGATGAGGAATATGAAGGAAGAGTTAAAACCCTGGGAAATCGTCTTTATCTCTCACTGATTGCAGGAGAGTTAAATTGTGAATTGGCCACAAGAGAGATCTTGTCATGACGACTTACGAATTACAGAAACAGTTTCAGTTTGGGAAATAGACCTCATTAGTCCTAGATTTTACTTGATGTTTTTCCAAGTAACCAAATATCACACTTACACTAAAATGAAGCTCTTGATATTTCTTTCAATAAAAATATATACAAGCACATTACTTTGATTGTAACTGAAAGCTGACAAAAAATATAAGGAAAACAAATGGTCACATTTTTACCTCTTAATCACTGAGTCATAATTAAAGGTATATTCATGGATGATGTTAACTGTGTCAGGATGTTCAGCCTGACTCTCTGCTTCTGCCTCTTGGACCCAGGTCTTTTAGCTCTTTGAGGGGAAAGAAAAACCCTCATTTGCTATTAATATCCATGACTAATTTTTTTATAAGTTTCCAGAAGGCTTTTTTCAAATAGCAAGTTACATATCCTTAGAACTTATAGAAAGTGTTTTAATGTTCATTTATTACAATTTCCTCATTACTGGAGAGCTGGATGGTTGAATTAATGTCTCCAAACCCAAGTTCCAAAACAGAATCTACCTTATCTAAATTAGCATTAAGCCATAACTTCATTATAAGTTAGAATGCAGTAGCATTTTCCATGGCTGTAAAAGCATGTGTATTTGCAAAACAGAAATTCTCTACTCGAAAATATATATGAGAGCAAAATATTTGAAAGAAAAGCATAAGGTAAATAACACAAAGCTTTAAAAAAATTGCCTGGTAATTCAGCAAAAGCTTTATTTTAGCCCACTATTTTCCTGGTACCTCATTAGATTCTGAAGCTCTGCCAGTGAATAAGACATTGTTTCTTCCTTTAAGAAATGTAAAACATCATAGTATATACCGGTGAACATACTTTGTAAACAGACAGAGTTAGATGATGCTATGAAAGAAGAATAAAAGACCATTCATTTCATTCTTGGGAGTTTAGGAAGACAGTCTAGATTTGGCAGCTACATCAAGTCTAGATGAAATGTAGAAGCTAGCTAGAGATACGTAGGAGGGTATTCTCGCAAAGGATGCAAGGTATAAAAAAACAAATACATTGCATATGAAAAGAGTAACAAGTTTACAAGAAACTGCAAGTAAAATTCATCCACTGGAGTTAAATCAAGAAAAAAAAAAACATGTCTTGGCTATTTTAAATAGTGCTGCTATGAACATTGGGGTGCAGGTGTCATTCTGAAGTAGGGTTCCTTCTGGACACATGCCCAGGAGCGGGATTCCTGGGTCATATGGCCAAGTCTATTCCTAGTCTTTTGAGGAATCTCCATACTGTTTTCCACAGTGGCTGCACCAAACTGCATTCCCACCAGCAGTGTAGGAGGGTTGCCTTTTCTCCATGGCCTCTCCAGCATTTGTCATTTGTAGACTTTTGAATCATGGCCATTATGGCTGGTGTGGAGTGATACTTCATTGTAGTTTTGATTTACGTTTCTCTGATAATTAGTGATATTGAGCATTTTTTCATGTGCCTATTGATCATTTGTATTTCTTCCTTGGAGAATTGCTTGTTTAGGTCTCCTGCCCATTTTTGAATTGGGTTGTTTGTTTCTTTCTTATTAAGTCATATGAGCTGCTTATATATTCTGGAGATGAAGCCTTTGTCAATTTCATTGTTTGCAAAATTTTTCTCCCATTCCATAGGTTGTCTTTTTGTTTTACTTATGGTTTCCTTTGCTGTGCAGAAGCTTGTAAGTTTCATTAGGTTCCATTTGTTTATTCTTGCTTTTATTTCTATTGCTTGGGTAGTCTGCCCTAGGAGAACATTTATGAGGTGTATGTGAGATAATGTTTTGCCTATATTTTCTTCTAGGAGGTTTATTATATCTTTTCTTATGTTTAAGTTGTGGTATATTTATACAATGGAATACTTTTCAGCCGTAAAAAAACAACAACATAACACCATTTGCAGCAACATGGATGTTCCTGGAGAATGTCATTCTAAGTGAAGTAAGCCAGAAAGAGAAAGAAAAACACCATATGAGCCATCTCTAAAAAATCTAAAAAAAAAAAAGAACGTAAATACAAAACAGAAACAGACTCATAGACATAGAATACTAACTTGTGGTTGCCAAGGCGGTGGAGGGTGGGAAGGAACAGACTGGGACTTCAAAATTTGTAGACACTGACAGGCATATGCAGAATAGATAAACAAGATTATACTGTATAGCACAGGGAAATATATACAAGATCTTGTGGTAGCTCATGGTGAAAAAAAATGTGACAATGAATAATGTATGCTCATGTATAATTGAAAAATTGTGCTCTACACTGGAATTTGACACAACATTGTAAAATGAATATAACTCAATAAAAAATGTTAAAAAAAAAAAAAAAAACCATGGTGGGTATTTTCATGGGCAAAAACAACCACAAACCCACGTGGCAAGCTGCCCCTTTTGTTTCTGTATCATTCAGAGACATATAATTTCCTTTTTCCAGGAGTTTCCACTAACCTTGTTTTGCTATTCCTCTCATTCTTTTCTTTCTTTTTAAAAACATTTTAGATAAGAAAAATCCAATGTTAAAATGGGTTCCAAAAAATTAAAAGAGTACTGAAAGAAAAGAAAAAAGAAAAAAAATTCATAGGAAGTGAGGCTCCAGAGGCAGTGGCTAGTAAGCATGGTTCTTGCATGCTGTTCTAGGAAGTGTGACCTCTGTAGGGTGCAGGTAATGGGTAGCACCGTGCAATCAGAGGGAGGCAGTAAAGTTATCAGTTTTAACTTTTAGGCAGTTCATTTTAAGCAACAATCAATATGAATTCAAAGGAAAAGAGACATTATCAAATAAACCTAAAAATTAGATTAGAATGAATGGGCTTAAGGTAAGGGAAAACTTAGAAAAAAATTAAATATTAAGTCATAAACAATTTAGTGGACATATAGTAAAAGAGAAAGGGAAATTTTGGGTTAATTTCCTCTTTTCTTAACTTGAATAAATGAGTAGTGCCATCAACTGAAGACTATTAAGAAGGAACAGGAGATGATGAATTCATTATTGACACCAAAATTGAAATGTTTAGCAAGATTGAAATGTCTATCACATAAGAGGGTATATGCGTATGAAGCTTGGGAATTCAATCAGGGATGGAGATTTCTGTTTGGCGGGTCATCATTATACAAGGGTAGTGAAAATAATTAGAGAATTGGGATTACTCAAGATGTGGGATGAGATTAGGACTGACTGAAGTCAGAATTTCAGTGAACACCAGAGACTAATGGAAAGGCAAAGAAACTCGAAGACAGAACCGAGACACAGAAAAAAAAAAAAAATGAGTAAGAAAGAGTTGGAGAATGGGAGATGCTTAAAGAGACAGTCGGGTCACAAAAATCAATCACGCAGAATTTTTGGAAAGTGGTGCATGGTCATCAAGGAAGCATCACTGGAAATAATCCATTGGATTTGGCAGAAGGATGTTTATCGTTGACTTGCCAAGAGCAGTTTCAATGGAGCAAAACAAATATAAAACATATTGTTAGAAAATAAGTGAAGACTTTAATTTTATAAGCGGTGAATTGACACCATTTCTGATCCTGCTGCAAATTCAGGCAAAATAATACTAAGTATTTTTGAGAGCTATAAGACCAAAAAGACAAAGGGGAAAAAAAGACGATAGTACACACAATGTTAATTTTAGAATGTGGAAAGCATGCATGTAAATAGTAATTGACTGTATGTAAGAAAGCCAGAACATGACAGCCTAAAGGATGGCAATAAAAAGCACGATCACTTGTGTTGCAGAACTATTGTAAGTTTCAAGAACTGGCAGTGCAGTAACCTCTGAGTGTACGAGTAACTCTGGGTGTGAAGAAAGGCTAAAAGCAAAAGACCTGTTAAAAGTTTGTTTTCAGCAGTAGGTAGCTTCTGAGATATTTTCCATCAGTCCAAGCAAACAGGCAATTGCTCTTCCTTGAGCTTCTGCAGAATGAAATAAGTTTAATCTCTGGAGGTGTTGAATCACAGATACTGCACAGTGGAGATAAATTTGAACAGTTGAGGTCAAAGATGAGACACACTCCTGAACACCTGAGATACAGTGATTGATAAAGTATGAGTGGTCATACTCCTGCCCCAGTGTTGCCTGGCTCCTTTGCCCTTACTCTGTGGGCAAATGATTGGAGGACCACTTCCCAGGGAAACCTCCCTGAAGAAGAATAGAAAACCATTAATCCTATCTAAAAGAACTTATAATCCACCCCAAATAAACAAAACAAATGTAAGGTTCATGATTTTATATATATATATATAAAATATATAATATATAAATATATATAATGAAGTGTTTCATTATCACTTTAAAAATAGCAAAACATATGTAATATATCTCTCAGATAATAGCAGAAATTTTCAAAAGTTTAAGTCAGAATGACAAAACATTGACTTTATTGCAATTGTCACAAAATCAGAATATCAATAAATGCTGAAATTAATGCTCCCTTTAAATAATATAAAACATTACCTCCCATAGTTCAGACAGCTAAATCTATTTTATTTCACCTAGGAAACGCCTTTCTCTTTTGCCCTTCAGAGCTGGTTCTCCTCAAAGGCAGAGCAGAGTAACCATGCCCTATGATCTATTCTCTAATTTTTCTTTAACAATAGAATCTCTGATTTTTATCTAAGGATCTAACTTTCCATTATATAGACCAAATTTACCATCCTTTTTTCGTCACTAAGGTCTGGCCAATAGGCTGAAAACAGGAGGCTTTGGGGATGGTTAATTTTGTGTGTCAACTTGACTGGTCCACACGTTGCTCAATATTTGATTAAGTATCATTCTGTTGGGTCTGTGAGGGTGTTTCTGCATGAGATTAACATTTGAATTGGTAGACTGTGTAAACAGATTTTCTTTCCCAGTGTAGGTGAACCTCATCTAATCCACTGAAGTCCTGAATCCAGCAAAAGACTGACAAGAAGCAAGAAAGAATTCTGTCTCTGCCTAATGGCCTTCCAGCTGGGACATCGGTCTTCACTAGTCTTCTGCCTTCAGATTCAAATCCCCATTTACACCATCAGCTCTTCTGGTCTTAGATCCTCAGATAACAGATTTGAAACTTCAGCCTCCATAACAGCATGAGCTCATATAGTAAATCTTATAATAAATCTCTTTTATTCATCTATCTATCTATCTATCTATCTATCTATCTATCTATCTATCTATCTATCTATCTATCTATCTCTTTCTGTGTGTGTGTGTGTGTACATCCTATTGTTTCTTTCCTCTGGAGAACTGTGACTAATAACAGGCCTTACAGAGCTATAGAAACAAATCTTTAGGAAGAAAAAAAGTCCCACCTTCTCTGTGCTTTATATGGACATGATGGATACAGCTCAAGCAGCCAATCTTTATGTGTTTCAGGCAAGACAAATGCCAAGACAAGTCAGAAGGAATTCGGTAGCTGGTACCCACGAGTGGTACGCCAGCTGGGCTCCTGACCCTAGGGCTTATTTTATGTGGGAGAAAAGTAAAATTCTATCTTATTTAAGACACTGTTATTTTTTTCACCACCCATAAAGAAACCTCATTCTGATATATGTCCCCCAAAATAATCTCATAAAAGCTACTGTTTTTAAATACTTGGTTCAATTATAGTCAAATTCTCTAGGGTATACCTTCCTTAATATGTTCTTTCCAGGCTCCTGGAGGCAGGCTTATTTTCCAATATAAAAGAAAGTGTTAACAAAGCTGCATGATTCACTGAGAGCATAGACTTCATGCCAATGAACTAATTTTTATACTTACAAACAATAAGTAAGTATAAAGATGTAAGGATAAATCAATGATATTTTAAAGTTTGTTTTTTTTAATCTAAAAAATATATTCTCTCTGTGTGTGTATATATGTATATTTGTGTAAGGTGGCTTTTAACCACAACATGAAAAGAAAAGAAAAAGTCACATTTATGTACACACATATTCATATATTCTTGTTTGTTCTTTGTAGATCACCAACATTATATATGGGTCCATTACATTAATGATTGAGTCTAGCTCCTAGGTGTGCAAATTATGTAACATAATGCATCACAGGAAAGGATTCACAGTGGTGACCAAACCAAATGAAAGGAACCCTAGAGCATGGTGATTTAGACAGTGGGGTCTTTGGTCAAGTAGTCAGGATTCAAATCTCAGAAATACCAATTATCTCTGAGCAACTACTGCTTTAACCTCTGTAAGCCTACTTTCAAATGTGTAAAATGGGGGTAAAGACAGTAACCACTAAGCTTGGTTGTCTTGATTGCAAGAGATGATTCATGTAAATAGTTTAGCACAATGCCTGGAATATGATGAGCAGCTAATTATTGTCATCATTAATATCAGTAATGGGATATGTGGCAGACATTTATGTGGACACTTAATACTATGGACCAGAAAGATTGAAAGTCACAGCTAATATTTTTAAAAGTCTGTAGCTAAAGCTCATAAACTTGAGAACCTGATTTGTTCAGCCTTACAAAATCCCAGAAGCCTATGTGATGTGTTCCTACAATTTCTATCATCCTCTCAAGGATTAACTACAAGAAGACAGAGCCACTTACAGAGCAATAGACACAGACGGGGGAGGGACAATAGAATGGAATCTCAAGACTACGTTTTGGAGGCAGATGCTTTCCTATGGGAAATGTTGCTGGGGAGACTGGAGCAGTGACCCAGTTACATGAAAATCACCCAGCAGAAGAGGTCAAGGAGGGTGTCAACCGGAGTTTTTCAAGTAGGTTGAAGAGCTCAAGTTGAATCAGCCTATATACTGCAATGCCCTCACAGCAATGGCCTCTGCAAGAGCTGAATGATGTTTTGGGAAAAGGCCTAAACAGTAACGGTGTAGGACAGGAGTACCAGGGCACCATTCAAGTCTTTATGAGCAGCAAAGGTAGCCACCAAATGCCCTCCACTTCTTTGGGTGGCTTCCCAGCAGTTAAAAATGTTCACTTCTTCCCTTTTTGCTTTATAAATTCGAGCACATTATCACTTACTGTTGAAAACACATGGTAAACCCATTAGGGGAATACCTTCAAATGAACAAAGTATTAGTCCTAACATTAGAATTACAAGAGTGACCCTTATAAATTTGCTAATTACTTTCCCTTCTGTACATATTAGCAATGCCTTTTGTCTACATTTGCATTTACATATGCTTACAACGCACTCGTTTGTGTTATCTGCATTTATAAATGGTTACTTCATGACAGACGTCCTAAATAATTGACAGGTCTCACTCCAGAGAGTACAAACCAACCTATTCACAACCTCTCCCACATGCCACTGAGATGCACGTGACAAAAACAGATCAACTCAAAGATGTGATTCAGGAAGCCAATTGTCAGTTCATATCTGCTGTCGTAAACAGATTTGTCTGGGCAACTTGCCATATGTTTATTCAATCTTCCGTCCTGGTATTCAGTTCTGATTTTCTATTTCTATCATTCAAAGGTGTTGATTCTGTTGTAACTCTGGAACAAACTTGCATATGCTCCACTGTTTAAAAAGTAAATAGGTTGTTTTTCTCTAGGGAAGGACTCTAAGAAGCAAAAATTTAAATAATATTTTGTTCTAATAATAACTGGGGACCAAGAGTGCTGACCATGCTGATCAAAGGCTTAGAGATAAAAAATAACCTTTAATGTTTTCTTTTGATACAACCATAAATGTCATCTCTGATTATTTATTTAATAAATATTTATTAAGAATTCAATAAATTGCTAGACCTTAGGGCTTCTTCAGTGAGCAAGTTACTATATATAATTTATGCCAGGATCTAAATTAATAGATTTCTGAATTAATAGTATATTGAACAGAAATTTTGGGGTTATCCACTAAATGACAAAGTACAGTCTGGGATTCAACAATAAGTAAGGTCATGCCTGTATTCAAGGAGCTAGCAGTGCTGACAGACACTTAGAATGGTAACTGGCAACCGCTATAACAACTTTATGAACAAAGTGACTGAAAACACGTGGGAGGAGGTTTTAACCCCGTATAAGCCAAGGACATTTCCTTGGAGGAGGCAATGCCTAGAATGTGTTCAAAAGCTGAACACAAAACACAGAATTTCTTATTCAGAAATGCCAAATAAGAACACAGAATAAGAAATAATGAAGAGTAGATGGAAGGCCATTGCAAGTAGCAACAGCACATGTGAGGGCCAGAGCTGATGGAGAGCTTGGCTCTTTTCCACACATGGCTGGTCTATGAGGGTGAAGGTGAGGCTGGAGAGGGGACGTGGGGACAAAAGAAGGTTGGTCAACTCCTTCTCAAGGGGCTCTACCTGAGTGGAGAAGCTGAGAATCCCACGCTAAACAGCACACTGAGGACAGCTCATCTTCTCAAAGATACCCTTCCTCCACCTCAATTAATCAAACACAAAGCTGACATGTAAACACTGAGTTAATTGACTGGTTTATAAAGGAAAGTAACTTTCCCAGGGGTCCGCACACTTACACAAGTAAGAACATTGCATTCTTTCCCGACAGGCTGACCTATAAAGGCAGCCAATCACATTTAGAAGCTTGTTTGGGGAAAGCTGAGTCAAAGCCAAGAGACGTTGAATTGATCCACATATTGGGGGCGTAGGATAATACGACTTGGTTCATTACTTCCCCAATCAGATAATCTTGCCAATGGGGGAAAAATCACATTTCAGAGGCTAATGCCTTTTCTCTCCCTGCAAGGGTGTTTCAGTGGCTTCAGTAACCCTGCTTGTTTTATTTTCCTGAGTCCCGGGCTGTACACTAAGCATTTTGCATACTGTTACCCCCCATAAAATGATGTAGCCACTATAGGGCTGGGCTAAGATTTAATCCGTTACCTGTGTAACATGCATGTTTCCGTGACCAACAATTTTTCCTTCTCATTGTCATGTCCTTGAATAGCTGGTAGAATCTGGCTTGAATTTGAGAGCTGGTTCTGTCCCTTATTAACTGTGGGACCTTGTTCAAGGTAATTTAGCTCTTTGTTTAGATCCAAATCCTGTCCAGGAAAAGAGAGGGAGAAATATATATATAGATAGATACATGCGCATACTCACGTGTGTCTGTATTTAGTATGTAGTGGAATACAATTTTCAATAAAAAGTATATGATTGCAGTAATAACTTCAATTACAAACAATTAATTTGCACTTCTTGAGTCCATTCTGCCTTTTTCAAGTTATTTTGCATTTATCGGCTTTGGTCCACTAGGTCCTGCTTTCTTGGTTTATCTTTCAAAGGCAATGCCAAGTCAGAAAGCCTCATTGAAACCCTGACGAGACCGCGTACTGGTAAGAATTAGTGGACTAAAATCTATAAGACCCGATACGTTCACTTGTTCGGAGAGCCCAGATGATGACAATTTTCTCTTCAGGGAAAAGGTAACTTGTGTCTCCCACTGACTCTTCCTAGAGGGAGAATAAGGAGGATTTATAATTGTTTAGTACATTTTTATAAGGTCTTAAACTTCCGTATAAATATAGCTAAGCAATTCTCATAATCTCAAAACTCAAAATGATGTCTATGCAGTAAAACCTACAGAATAAAGCCAGTCATTGTTCCTGGAGTATCAGCCATATTTCAATATGACTTCCATTTTAACTGCAAGTGTGATAGAGGGGTGGGGAAACTCTCATAAATGGGACGCAGTTCAGCACACAAAATAGCAAGAGAAAGTCTGAAAGCTAGTCATGGTCCTACGAGTCTGTGTAGCAATTTGCAAGCCAGCACTTCCCTGTTGTGTAGATAAACTTGGATGCTTGTCAGCAGTTTCAGATCTTTTTTAGAGCAAGAGGAACCATGGTATCTCTTCAAGCTTAAGTAGAAAGCGTTTTATGTCATCTCTAGAGGAATGAAGCATTTTATCGAAAAGGAAGTAACTTTTATTTTCAAGTTTATTGCTATACCACCAAATTTATGGGAGTAACTTTTGGGTAGTACAACGCAGGAGAGAAAAGACGGCATGCATCTGTATCATTCTATGTGGTTTGAGATGTATTTTTAAAAGTGTGTCCACACTATGTTTTGATATTTTATATTGACCTAATTTTACTAAGTTATCATATTTATTCACTTTTTAGCTATCTGAAAATGAGCCCAGAGACTTTTGAAATGAATTCCTAAGAAAAATACTGAATTATTTGGTGTCTATAAATGAAACAGACAATGAAGCACCTCGGCCTTTTGTCACATACATAATCTGATAGATTTGTATTTCAGTTTATTTGTTCCTCTTCCACAAAAGTGGAGAAATTAATTATATTTAGGGATGCTGGAACCTGAAGAAGAAAATGTTTTCTTATATTTATCTTGTGACAGAGTAAAGCTTCTTAAGAAGAATATTATTCACTGTGACTCACCTGGGACAGGTGCAGTGCTAAATACACATCAACTAGAAGGGAACACAGGAAGGTAAAGCTAATATCAAGGCTAAACTGGAGCTCCTCATTATTGGTATTAAATACAATTTTATGTTCATTATAAATTTACATTCCTATGAGTATATGTCACTCTCTTTCTCATTGTTTTACTTTTCACACTTCAAGAAAAGCTTGAATTTTATATCTATTTTGCATTTGATGTTATTGAAAGATTTTACCTGAAACATTCAAGGAAGGCAATCCTTGTTAAAAATGAGGATCCTTTTCCTAAATTTGTTCTCAGTTTTAATAAGCTGCCATGCCATTTCCAGTTCAGCGTATAAAGTCAATTTAGAAACCATGAAATATTTAAATTAGTGGCCCTTACTTGTTCAGTGACCGCATCTCTTTGTTTCACACCTGACAAGAGACCTGAGCTCCCAAGAACTTGTGCTGCCCAAGGTCACAGAGATGGTCATGAAATTGAATTAGCTTTATTATCTAGAGTTTAGAAACAGAGACCTCTGCCTCCAGCTACTGCGTTGCACTGTTTGGATTCTGCTTCTCTCCTCAAACAAGCCCAGCAGTGCAAGGAGTTTGCGAGGGGTTAGGGATTTAATTAGTTGCAATTTTTCATCAGTGATTTAATGCTTATGTGAGCAGTAAGCCCACTGAGAGTCCATCTGTTCTTTAGGATGTAAGTAACTAGGAGAGCCTCTCACCCTAGGAAAGAGCCCCTCTCACACTTTCCCAAGCAACAAGTATTTCAGTCCACAGATACGGTATTAAGCATCGATTCCTCACCACGGCAATGGTTGATCAGCTCTTGGCGACTTTGGACTTGTGAGCTGCCTGAAGGCTGGGACTCTCTCTTACTCATCTTTGTGTTAGACCAATGCTTTCTCTCAGTGCATCTAGGAGTAGATTAATTACATTGAATGGAACTGAATCCTTAGCTGAAGTTGGCTCTAAAGACTGGTACCGCTATGCAGTAGAATGAAATATTTGCTGTAGAAAAGACCTTGCAGACCAATTGTTTACTCTACAGCTAAGAAGACGAATGCCCCCTCCCCAACTAAGATTTAGTCCCAGATCACAGCAGAACTATGACTTGGAACAAAGCCACTGTGTTTGTTGTATGAACAAAGCATTTGCTTAAACCTTGACTTTGCTCTGGTCTCTTTTAGAGTCATTGTTTGCTGACACGTGCCGTTGGATAATTTCTTTCTCTTACATTCATGTTCTTCCTTTATCTTTTCTCAGAAAGGCGTACACTTCATTAGCATTGTCAGCTGCTCTGGCTGCTTCTGCTGTGGTTTTATTTGAACTTCAGCTTCAGTGCATCATTAAAGTCGTTTTCTGGTCTCCCCTACTTGACTCGTCCGAGGTCTACACAAAGAGAAGTTGTATTTCTTTTACCCTAGATCATTCTGAGCTTTACCCAGTCCTCCAATCTATTTTATTCCAAGTAAAATCAATACAGTGAAAGTCCAAATTATGACAAAAGGAAGACTTCTAATGCTTCCTTTGCAGTAAACAAATATCTGCTCTGTACCTATACACACGTCCTCGAACTATTTCAGTATTTCATAGAAGGGAGATTTCATATAATGAAGAGCAAATCAATGTGACTTTGCTCCAACAACAGACACAAGTGACGGTTCCCAGCAGGGCTATGAGACTTCACCTCACAGAAGTTCCTTCTATTTTTAGTTCTCATAATTAATACCAACCATTTTTTAACAAGAATCTCTAATTATATCCTTTAATGGATGATTCTAGAATGCTGAAGACAATTATAGGTGTCAATACAAAACAAATTTGGAAAAACAAGACTCCTTTTTTTCCTGCTGAAGAGAAGTAGACAGTCTTCTTCAACTATGCAAAATCTATATCCAGTTTCTAAGTGTATTTGGGATCTCCTCCCCCTTACTGAATAATTCTCTAAGTTCTCATTTCACTCTCATTGTCTAAAAAAAAGTCAAAATTATGGCATGAGCAAGGATTATGAGGCTAGGTTGCAGAGGCAAACAGAAGAATTTCAATGGCTTGGCACAATAGGAGATTTTTCATTGTTCAAGCTATGGTTGCCATGAGTGTGAGAGACTGTGTAATGGATCTGTCCTCCATGCAGTGGTTCAACAATCCTCGGGCTTTGATCTCCTGCCATGTCTGTTGCAACTCACACTTCCATCACTGAAATGGCAGAAGAAGAGATGGTTGGAGGGTTCTGTATCAGGATTTAAATTCTTCGGGCCATGATGACCCATGGAAGTGTCACTAGGAAGTGTCACTCTTTTATATCTGGATGGTGAGGAGAATTGCATGTAGATTAGCATGATAAATTCTGATCACATAATAAAACAGTGACTGAAAATAGCTAAGTGGAAATCACAAATCCACACATGGTAGCATTTTTTTCCTAGACTTACATTGTTTTCTAAATCATCCACAACCAATAATATCTGCCAACAATTTCTGACATGCCTTCAGGGAGTATGCAATCCTTCTCCTTTAAATGGGAGATTGTCATTATGAATTTCTAAGAAGAGAATGGTGGAGATTGGGGAATATAAGAATTAATAAGTGTATAAATGCAAGTGCTGAAAAGCGTGAGTTATAATTGATATCCCTGATTTCAAGGGGAACTGATTTAACATCTTTTACATCACAGTTCTAAACATATTGGATATACTATTAATTTCATATTCTAAGTCTGAGGAGTTTATATGGCCAACCTCTTGGATGATAATTGACAGCATATCTTCATTAAGTCTGAAAAATGGAGAATCCACTACAGGGAATCATTTTTTTGCAGAATTGGTGAGAGATAAAATTTTTTTCATCTTTTTTTTTTTTTATAGAAATATAGTCAGTTACCATGTATCAATTTCTGGTGTACAGCATCATGTCCCAATCATACATACATATACATGCATTCATTTTCATATTATTTTCATTAAAGGATATTACAAGATACTAAATATAGTTCCTTGTGTTTTATAGAAGAAATTTGTGTTTGATTTATTTTTATATATAGTGGTTAACATATGCGCATCTCAAACTCCCAAATTTATCCCTTCCCACCCCCTTTCCCCTGGTAAGCATAAGATTGTTTGCTATGTCTGGGAGTCTGTTTTTGTTTTGTAGATGAGTTCATTAGTGTCCTCTGTTTTCTTTCTCTCTCTCTCTTTTTTTTTTTTTTAGATTCCAGTAGAAGTGATATCATATGGTATTTTTCTTTCTCTTTCTGGTTTACCTCACTTAGACTGATGATCTCCTGGTCTATTAATGTTGCTGCAAATAGAATTATTTTATTCTTTCTTATGGCTGAGTAGTACTTCATTGTGTAAGTACACCACAACTTCTTTATCCAGTCATCTGTCAATGAGCATTTAGGTTATTTTCATGTCTTGGCTATTGTATATAGTGCTACTATGAACATTGGGGTGCATGTATTTTTTTCCAATTAGAGTTCCCTCCACATATATGCCCAGGAATGAGATTGATGGATCATATAGTAAGTCAATTTTTAGTTTTTGGAGGAATCTCCATACTGTTTTCCATAAAGGCTGCACCAGACTATATTCTCACCAGTAGTATAGGAGGGCTCCCTTTTCTCCACACACTCTCCAGCATTTATCTTTGGTGGACTTAATGATGGCCATTCTGACTGATGTGAGGTGATATCTCATTGTAGTTTTGATTTGCATTTCTCTGATAATTAGTGATAACTACAAAACATTGATTAAAGTTATTAAAGGTGACTTAACAAAATGGAAAGATATCCCATGCTCTTGGATTGGAAAAATCAATATTGTTAAAATGGCCATACTGCCCAAGGAAATCTACAGATTCAATCAGATCCCTATCAAATTACCCATCACATTTTTCACAGAACTAGAACAAATTATCCTAAAATTTATATGGAATCACAAAAGACCCAGAATTGCCAAAGCATTACTGAAGTAAAGAATGAAGCAGAAGGAATAATCCTCCCAGACTTCAGACAATGCTACAGAGCTACAGTAATCAAAACAGTGTGGTGATGGCACAAAAACAGACACATGGGTCAACAGGTCAGAATAGAGAGCCCAGAAATAAACCCACAGACTTATGGTCAATTAATCTTCAACAAGTGAGTCAAGAATATAAAATGGAGAAAAGACTGTCTCTTCAGCACATGGTGTTGGGAAAACAGGACAGCTGCATTTAAATTAATAAAATTAGAATACTCCCTTACACCATACACAAAAATAAACTCAGAATGGATTAAAGATTTAAATATAAGACAAAACACTATAAACCTCCTAGAAAAAAAAAAAACAGGCAAAATATTCTCTGACATATATTTTAGCTATGTTCTCCTAGGGCAGTTCACCCAGGCAATAGAAATAAAAGCAAAAATAAACAAATGGAACCTAATTAAACTACAAGCTTTTGCACAGCAAAGGAAACCATAAGCAAAACAAAAAAGACAAACTATAGAATGGGAGAAAATATTTGGAAATGATGCAACTGACAAAGGTTTAATTTCCAGAATATATAAACATCTCATACAACTCAATAACAGAAAAACAAACACCCCAATCCAAAAATGGGCAAATGACCTAAACAAGCAATTCTCCAATATATGTTTTAAATATAATCCTTATCTAGGACTTATCTATTGTACAATATTGAGTGTATTGTGCTTATGAAGATTACATTAACGTTACCTTGGGAAAGTAGGACTATAAGTCAAAAATCTCCTTGGCATCCTCTGGAATGCCTATTTAAATCCATGTAGATGAGAGATTGAAAGCAATAATACTGGATATTTAAAGCGTGCAGAAATGTTCAAATAATTATACAAAAACCTAGGCCTTACATCTATTCAATTTTAAATAAGCATTTCAAATACAAACAAATGTCATACATAAAGGCTTATTTTTTCATAATTGTATAAGTCTACTATTCTGTTATAAATTTGGGATTGCCATTAAATCAATATGATAAACCAATGCAAATTGTGTTTTTATAAAATAAAAATATTTTTAAAAAATCTAAAAAGTGCTTTAATGTCATTTTATTGGGGTTTCTCACCTAGTAATTGGGAAAAATTTTTTTCTGGATTTAGTTTAGTTGAGTCGAACTTTTTTGCAATAAAAAAATGTAGGCTATATCTGCTACACACATTTTTTTTAATTAAAAATATTTAAGAAAAATCTTATTTCCTAAACTATTTATACTTTTTTTTCTGGTTTGTTGTTTATGTGAGATCATTTTTTCTATAAAGAACGCAAGCCTGTATTGCAATAATCATGAAGGTGAGTTTTGCTTTGAGTGTATTTTCTGTTTCTAACTCTAATATTGAGAGCTGAGTGGGTCAATCATAGTCATTTTCTCTGATGTTCACAGGATGCTTTCTACTGATACACATGGTTTATGCATTTCCTGACCACTGCTCAAATGTGCGACCCTTATATCTCAAGTTCAACAATGCAAACTAAACGTAAGTTTTAAAGTTATGATTCTTTTAAACATCAAATTGAAAAAAAATTATAAAGAATGATAATAATCAGACTGAGCTGCAAAGGACTATAGCTCTTGAGCCCCTGTCCTTGTGTTTGCTAGTCCCCAAATGTGAGCTTATAAACTGGGCCACCAGACCTTAGAAACTCTTTGACGTCAGCTTCACAATGCATACGTCATATATCAGAATATTTATTTTTTTATTTACTGTTATGTTGGGGAGACCCAGTGGATATTTCTAGTGTTCCTTTTAGTAATATGAATGATATTCAAGAACTGGGGCTTTCCTCGGTGTTTATAATTTAAATGAGAAAGCAAAATGTATAACACAAAATAACCACAAGATATTTTAAATGTAAATGGTATGAAAATTGAAAGTCAGACAGTGGTTTATGTGGAATGGAATTAGAGCAAATTATTTGAAGGACGTCTGTCTAATTTATGAGTTTTAGTTTTTTAACAATTTGAAATACAGAAAGCATTCATGCCTATGTCAGAAAAAATACTGACAGGCAAGCAAAGAAATCCCTTGTAGCTCTCATCCATAATCATAATTGCTATTTTGAAAATAAATCCTTAGCATACAGACACAGACTATATAAACTATACACACACACACACACACACATATATACATATAAAACTATAAATATGTATATACTTGCCCTCTGGTTTTGAAAAATGGAGTTGTATTATATTTATCTATAGGCTGCTTTTTACTTTATTGTATTGTCCACAGAAATAATACACATCTGTGTTGTGTTGGTCTCAGCCTATTGATAGCAATGCTGTTGACTAGAAATGCCTGAGGCACTTGCCTGGGCGCATACTGCTTGTAGCACCCCCCACCACCACCACCCCAGATATTCCCCAAATTGGAGCCAATACTGTGGCTGGACCAGCCCTTGTGGTTCTTACTGTGATTGCCGGGCATAGCTAAACCACAACTATCAGGTAGCTTGAAAAATCAAGATGTATTACCCACAGATCTTGAAGGGAACATGGCATTCCCAGAGGCCACACAGAGATGCTGCTGTGGGGAGAGAAAGAGAGGGAGTGTGGACCTGGGGCTCTGCCTCTATTAGGATCCAGGGTGGGGGGTTCACAGTTTCACAGTTTCTCTCTTTATTGGCCAATTTAAAGCACAAGAGAGGGAATTAGGGTGCAGAAAGGGAAGAGCAGGATCACGTAGATGGTTAGTTCTCTAGGTTACCAAGGGTCTTCTAAAAGGAGAACTGCATGGGTCGGAGTGGCCTGGTTTCTTGTCTAGTTATTTTGCTGGTAGCTGTATCATCTAGTTGGCAATGTGATTATTCCAGATGGATCTCTTTGAAAATGGATGTCTCAGGAGTCAAAAGTTTCATTTCAGGCACTTACAGTACAATCTATGACATAAATTTTAGTAACTGAATATAGTCTATTATGTGGATGAACCACAACTTAAAATGTCCTATAACTGAATGTCAACAATACTTACTTTGGTTTTACCATTATAAACAACTCTTAAGTGAATGTCTTAATACCTAAGTTTGTCTTCTTGTACGTTTATTTCCTTAGAACAAATTTCTGCGAGTAAATATCTGTCTCAAAAAGTCTGTTCATATTTAAGATTTCAAAGTATTGACAAAGAATATTCTAGAAAGACTGTAAAAATGACACCTCCACCAGTGTATAAAATTTTGTTTTACCATACTTTCTCATACATTAATTAAATTATTAGCAATATTACAATATTTAATTTAAAAAGTGAAAATGACTTTTGTCATTGTAATCTATCTGTCATTTTTTTCTGATAAGGTTGAGCAATATTTTTCATTTTTAACAGCCCATTTCTATCTCATTCCAGCAAAAGTATAATCCACAACATACAGTAGTTACTTTGTAAACACTGGTTTGCTTCCTTTCATTCAGTTTTTGCAAATAAATAATAGAAAGATAAATTTAATACAATAGCCAACAAAATTCCAATGGGGTTGTATGGAGAAGCTGTAGAAAGAGATTCTGAAACTGAATATGAGAACAAAATTTTATAAATATTTGATTAAATTTTAATGGCAGTATTTGTATCACAGTCCACTGAGAAAGAATATTTATTTACTAGATATCATCTTGGAAACTTTAAGCAGGATCCAAGTCACAGTATATACAGTAATAAACCTAGATGGATTAAAGGCCTAATTGTGAAAGATAAAGCTATAAAATTAATGAAGAAAATCTGCGACAATGTTCTTGTGAACTTGATTGGGAATTACATCTTAAACAAGACTTAGAAAAGGTACAAATAATAACAGTAAATTTGACAGTTTTTTCAATTAAAATTAAGAAATGATCTTCAACAAAGAACACTACAGACAGAGAGTAGATCGATTCAGTCAGTAAAGGTATTTGCAACAGTTAAAGTTGCCTAAAATGTAATATCTAGAAAATGTAAAGAGCTTCTTTCCTTCAGTAAGAGATGGACAAAAGACCTAATAGCAAAAGGGGAAAAATCAATGTTTGAGAAACTTACCAAAAGAGATTCGGAAATGACTAGATGGTACATGAAGACGTTTTCAGTCTCACTAGCCATCAGAGAAGTACAACCCACAGTGAAGAAGGACCACTCACATCCTCTAGAACAGCAAATACAGAACATCAGGTAGCATCTAATACTGACCAGGACATACAGTCACAAAAACCTTCATGTGCTGCAAATAAGAATATAAAGTAATTCCAGTCACTTTATAAATCTAAAATATAGTAATCAAGTGATATAAATACTTGTATAATGTATAATTCAGTAGTTATACATCAGGTTACAAATCAGAGAGATTCTATGTTATGCTTTCTGGTATTTGTCCTGATGATAAGCAATTGGAGCATCAGTAAAAGGCTGGATAATGGAGTATGCTTCAATATTGAGAAGATTCGAATATGGCAATTCAGGTATATTTTTTTAAATGTTGGGTGGATTTGAAAAAGGAAAGCGAGCAAGATTTATAACACAAAATACCACTTCTATAATAATTTAAGTAAACAAATGAGTCATATACAGATAAAATAATATATTCACATGTATTTAAGAATAAATTATTTTGTTTGTGTAAGAAAATATGTCAATACATTATATCAGTATGCATTGTGGGAAGAACAAGTAAAGATGAATGGGAGATATGTCATTAGATTAAAATAAAGATTCGGAAAGAATGGTAATGTGAGATGAACTGAAGGATATGATAAAGTGACTGAGAATCTAAATTACAATAAAAGTTAAGAAAATTTAGACAGAAAGTAAAGAAAAATAAAAACTAAGCAACTTTAAGTCACTTGGAAACTTTTGTACGTTTGTTTCCTCAGTTAATAACAGTTAAAGCACAAACTCCTTCATCCGGCCATGAAGGTTGTCTACTCTGAGTCATTAATCTACCTTGCCTCACTTTTTGTTTTAACCTTAATTTTTACCAGTTATAACTGACAGAAACAAAACCAAAATGAATTAGGATATGCCTAGTATTATTTTCTGTATAAAACTAGTTTCAAATGATCAGAGTGTGCTAGCTAGCTCAGTTCTGCCTCCTTCTTTTTCTCTCATCTCTCCAACTCCTTCCTTCTAGGGCCTATGAATTACACAGTTGGGAAGAATCTGGCTTCGTTTGTAGGTTGGCTCTATCCTTAGATCAGTCTGTCTGTGAAAGGAATAAACCACCTCCCGGTGTAATGATTTCAACCTTGTGCTTGGGGAGTGCATTGAGGGTCACCAGGACAGACTGGTCTACCAAAACTGCAGAGGCTAGGGAGAAACAGGTTTTCTTGGCCAAAAGAAAAACACATCACAGAGAGCTGCAGTAAGCAACATTAGGCATATAGAGGTTAAGTGTTGAAGGATTGCGGATGGGGCATGAATGACATTTGCTACAAGTTACTCCTTGAAAGACTCACTGGTATTGCACATGTCCCACTCTGTCGTATAACTGAAATTTCAAGAGACCTGACCAGTTACAATTTCTAGATATACAAAAACAAACACCTTAAAATAACAGAGGATCCCTAATACTCTGAGCTAGAACTTATTTTGGACTAGGTTACTTCCAATCAAGTTTAACACTGGCCGTGGAAGCACTAAGATAGGCTCCTGTAAATCTTTGAGATCCAGTTACATCTTATTATTTGCCTCAAATAATCAGAGTATATTATAGTTCTCCAGAAAAACAGAACCAATAGGAGATCTGCAGTCAGCAAGCTGTCACAAGACCCAGGAAAGCCAATGTTGTAGTTCTAGTCCAATTCTGAGGGCCTGGGAAACAGAAGATCTGATGGTGTAATTTCCAGTCTAAAATTGAGCAGGCTCAAGACCAGGCTCAAGGTCAGTCCTTCAGTTCAAGTCCAAAGGCAGGAAAAGATAAACTACAGGAGTCCAGCAGGAGGCGTTCCCTCATTTGTGGGAAGCTCAGCCTTTTTGATATTTTCAGATCTTCAACTGATTAGATGAGGCTCACTCACATTTGAGAGAGTATTCTGCTTTACTCAGTCTGTTAATGTAAATATTGATTTTGTTCAAAAATGTCCTCACAGACATATCCAGAATAATGTTTGACCAATCTTGACAACATATAACCCAGCCCAGCTGACATATAAAACCAACCATCACATAAGGTCAATTAACCTTGTTGATATTAACTGATTTCTGTCTACTAGGTTAAAGAATCTAAAATAAGCAAGTGGTGGTCATAGTTTAGATTTAATGGAACCCTAGTTGTGTATGTCCTCTCATATTAGAATCAGAAATTCTAGTCCAGGGAAGCCTAAAATTACGGAGATGGGAAGCATACATTTCCAAGTGGGTCACTGATAATGATGATGAGAGATGACTCTCCCAGTTCTTCTGCTTGGTTCCTTCACCCATGGATCCCAACTATCAGGTAGAAATCACCATATTTTGTCACAATTACACAGAACATGATCACCAAAGTGTCATTTAAATTGTGCCTTCCAGGCCATGCCAACGTTTATCAGTCTGGACATTTCTGGGTAGTCTGGTATATGGTATGACTAGTGGATTCCATGATTATTAATAACTGCCATTCTTCCTCTGCTGTAAAGTGAATCTGCAGAACGCTACGTGAGATCCTGTAACAATAGTTCAGATATTGTGTGAGAACTCAGGCCGAGATACTGTTGGCCGCCTCCATTCATTCAACCCCACTGATACGTCTTTTCAATGAGAACAAATCGTTGGAAGGAATTGCACCCTCCAAAGTAGAAATGGCAAAAAGAATCAACTTGCCACTGGGGGTGGATCTTCTAAAAAATGGTACAACATCAAGAGCTCAGTGTGAGTTTATGTTGCCAACAGTCTGGACATTCAGCAATGTCACAAGCTATTTTATCCTTGGTCACAGCCTGTGATAAAGGACCACACCCAGCCTGCATCTGCAGCATTGTGGCTATTATGTTCACAGGCCCAACAGTGAAAACACTGACGTAGCCCAAAACAGAGACTCACTGAATTCCAGTAGATCAATCATTCTACTCAAGTAGTTGTTCAATGCCTTCCGTGCACTGGATTTTTTTTTTTTTTGGTGGATATTACATGAGAAATAAATATTTACACAATTTCTATCCACTCTTCTAGGTCCACTGCATACTTCTGTCTCAGATTGCTTTGCTTTCAGTCTTCTAATCTTACTCGTTCCCTAAATAACTAGGGAAGCCAGTGGTTAGGGGTTTGTCAATACCTTGGTCCAGGCTATTCGACCCTCTCCAGCACGTTGATGACTAGATGTACTGCTCAAAGCTCTGCCACAGAGACTTCTCACTGTCCATCGCTGGCCGAAAAGTTGCTTCAAGGACTCTCTCTGGTATTTCTGGCTTATCTGCCTGCAAGTGGAGTGTCTTCATTGATCAGGAAAAAAATAAAAATCCCTCGGGTGTACAATCACAGGTAATCTCAGTCCCCAGTATAATCTTATAGAGTTAATTTCCAGAGGGATACTGACAGGATACTAGTAACCTCTGCTTAATCAGGCAAAATCGTCATCCTGCCTGTCTCTAATTTATCTCATAAGTGATCCTTACTCTCAGGAAAGCTTTAAACTTGAAGTGAAATATCAGTATCCTACCCATCCTTAATCTCTGTCTTCATAATCTGTTCAATCTAATGATTGCCTCACTAGATTGAATTGCCCTTCTTTAAAATCAATGACTATTTTACATTCTTTCTCTAATGCCACTTAAAATAGTGTGGTTATAGGTATTTTTTTCAACTACATCATAAAAATTACCAGTCATGCTTTTATTGCAAATAAACCATGAACACAGGGATTATTTCTTATGCATGTCAGCATTTCACATGGTTCAAATACCAGGTACAAAGTAGTTCCTCATTAAGTATATATTTTTTGAACTATAATTGAATCGAATAATTTTACCTTTTCAATCCTTCAGATAACAATGAAAATGTCAAGTGCAGAATAAGTGAAATTATCTGTTGAATTGAGTTGCGTTAATAATCCTGAGCTACATTTTTCTTTCTATCTCAGACTTTGAGTTTAACTTTAGATTCTCTTTTAGATTCTCATATCCACAAAAAAAAAAAAACAAATCTAGAAAATTGTTTATTTGGAAGTTTTATCACAGATAGATAAAAGTTGATATAACTCTGGGCCTCCTGAAAGTAAGTGCTGCTGCCTTTCTAAGCCAAATGGTCTGGGGTCTTGTTTTCCCTGTGCAGGACCCCTGGTATGGGGAGCCTGACATCCGTCTCTGACCTCTCACTCCTTAGGGAAATAATTTCAATTTCTACAATTGAAATTATTATCTCATTTGTGGATCACTCACCCAAATGTATGGGTCTTGACTATATTGTGACTCTACCCCACCTAACTTATCTCTTTGTGGCTCCTTATGAAATATTTGGTCATAAAAGATGCTTTCTGTTAGGTTCTGGTCTTTTACAACTTAATGTTTTTTCTGCAAATAGTTGTGATTTTTGTGTGGTGAGAAGAGATGAGCTCAAAGTGTTTCTACTCTGTCATCTAGGCCAATCTCTCCTATATTCATTGTTTCTTATCTGTACTTGTCATTCATCTAATTACCTATAGTCATCATCTGTGATGTCATTTTTTTCCTCCCATCTCAGGGAAAAACCTTAAACAATTAATCGCAAGCTGCCTCCATAACCAAACAATCTCTTGTATACTCTTCAAAGAAATTTTATGGCCATGGCAGCTCAATCATGACTTTTTCTCTACGTATGTGGAAAGAGAAGCTTCAGATTAACCAATTTATCCAATGTTACAAAATATTTTAATAGCACAGTCAAGATCAGATATTCCATTTTCATCCCCATTTATGACTGTTTTTTTAGTCTTCTGCAGCTTGCTCAATGTCTAAAAAATTGGTGTTCACTAAATCATATATTTTGTTGATGAATAAAATAATAAAAATAAGTAAGTCTCAGAAGCCCTACTCAATTGTTTAATTATGTTTTATTTCTCTTTCATTTTACAAATACTACATCCAACATAGGATGTTACTTAATATTCTGCAAGTAAAAGAATGAAAAACAAAGTAGTTTAGTTAGCTACAAATTGAGTTGCTTTTATATCAGGAGGTTTTCATGACATCTATCATGGTGCAGAAAAAAATATATTTGGATTTTAGATTTTTTAATTAAAACAATACCATGCATTGTTTAAAAAGTCAAACAGTTCAAAAAAGCTTCAATTAAAACATAGTACTCCTCACCTTCTCTGCATGATCCACTTCTGCTACCCCAAGCAAGCATTCTGATTTCTTCTTGGTTGTTTTTCCTAACGTTTAATTAAATAGTTCTGTTTGCAGAAAAATGTTTGCTTTACAGTTCATCCTTTTAAAGTTTATACTTTTGTATTTTAAAATTTACGTGAAATGACAGTATCATAGGACATGTAACTATAATTTATAAATATATACATATTGAAGGCATCTTCAAAATCGTGGTCTAGCCTGGGAACATGAACCTTTCTTAATCACAGTTATCAGGTAGATATTTACCTAGGAATCTGATAGGCGCTGAAAGAACGTTTATTTTTTTTTATCTTCCACAGAAAAGCTACAATTCCTCTGCAAGTATAGTCAGAAGGAACTTAGGAAATTTGTATCAGGATTTCTTTACTAAGTTTTCACACCTTGTCTTGTGAACATCTTAAATTCAACTGAAACAACATAAATATAAAATAGAAACTAGGGTTTGAAATTGAATTTCTAGCAAATGCACTTACCTTTAAGCCAAATGAGCATCAGTACTAATTCTCACCCAAAGGCTTTCTTTTATCTTTAATTTAGTTCCCTTCACAAACTCTGGGCAGTGTGAGTTAGAGTAATGAATGAGACTGGGCAGAAGCCATGAAGCCAAAGGTGAACGGGCAATTGTTAATGGCATAATTACTCAAAATTATTTTGCATGGAATGTGTGCAGCCTTGTTTTCCTCCAGTCTGTTGAACTTCATTTTATCACATGCAGTTTTCTAGTATGAAATTTGATTTTCAAATATTTTCACTGAAGAGGACACCTTCCTTTTGTATCCTTTTTTGAATTATCAATCATTTAATGGAAAATTTACAAAAGAAACCTCATTTTAAAGAAAATGTATCTTTTTAAAATAAGAATTTGCATTATCCTATCAATCACTTGCCATTTCATTTCCAAATGATTATAAACAATCTTACCAGTAATGATGGTCTTAGAGTTAAGTACAGACTAGCAAATCAGCTTACATGACCTTTCATGCTGTCTTCTCCAAGCTGGGTGGTTATTAGTCTCATTAATTTACTGTTCTCAGTGTTACCACCTTTACAATTCTGGATAGCTTAAATAAAATCAGTTAACTGACTTTCTCAGAATGTACATTTTTGAACGTTTAATCTTTTTTCTCACTAATAATGTAAACACATATTTCTGTTTTAAGAGAATTTTAGAAAATGCAGTTCATTGGAACAAATGAGTCCCAATTCAAAGACAAATACTTTCATTGCGTTATTTTTTTTAAACATTTTTTTTTATTGAGTTATAGTCATTTTACAACGTTGTGTCAATTTCCAGTGTAGAGCACAATTTTTCACTTATACATGAACATACATATATTCATTGTCACATTTTTTTTTGCTGTGAGCTCACACTTTTATTGTGTTCCTATATTTCCCTCAAGTGTATTTTTATTAAATATCACTAGATAGCAGTGTGGCTTATCTTAATTTTTTTTCCTACAATTCATTTTTTCCCCTGTCTTTTAGTATAATTTTGTAGGATAATTTCCCTCTGCGTAGTGTTTTTATATTTCAGCCTAAGAGCATTCCTAGGCCTTTTCCATTTTATTTTCTGATTATAATCTTATTCCTTGTAAGTGGTTTCTGCCAGTGCAGATTATCTCTAGGTTTCCTAGCCATTTTACTACACTAGCATTAACTTAAAAAAAAAAATTTGTATTGAAGTATAGTCAGTTACAATGTTTTGTCAATTTCTGGTGTACAGCACAATACTTCAGTCATATAGGAACATATATATATTCTTTTCCATATTTTTTCACCATAAGTTACTACAAGATATTGAATATAGTTCCCTGTGTTATACAGTATAAACATGATGTTTATCTATATTATATATATTAGTTAGTATCTGCAAATCTTGAGCTCCCCATTAATCCCTTCCCACCCCCTTCCTCCCTGGTAACCATAAGTGCTCCTATGTTGAGTGCTTTTACATTTATAAATGTCTTATCTTCTTGTTGGATTGACCTTTTTATTATTATGCAATTCCACTCTTTGTCTTTTATTGGCATCTTTGTTTTAAAGTCTATTTTGTCTGTATTTTAAAAAAATTGTATTGAAGTATAGCTTATTTACAACATTGTGTTAGTTTCTAGTGATTCATCTAGACCTGTATATTCTGTTTTACATTTTTTTATTATAGGTTATCATCTTGTTAATTATGTTCTGGCTGTTTTTGCAGTTCCTCTGTTTCTTCCCCTTTGTTTTCCTGTTGCATTAAGATTCTTTTCTTTAGTGTAAATGTTTAGGTTCATTTCACATTTTCTTTTGTATATTTACTGTACGGTTTTTCATTGTGGTTACCACGAACCTTACATATAACATCCTACGAAAATGTCGTTCTGTTTTAAATAGGTAACAACTTAAACTTGAACACATTTGGAAGATTTATCTTTTTACAACCCCTCATTTTATACTTCTGATGACGTATTTTACAACTTTTTATTTTATGTATCTCTCAACTAAGTATTGTAATTTTAGTTAATTTTACTACTTAGTTAGTTTAACCTTTATGATGGCTTTATAAGGAATTACCCACTACCTTTATTATATATTTACTTTTTCCAGTAAGATTTTTACTTTTATATGCTTTATTATTATTAATTAGTGCCACTTCTTTCCAGCTTAAATAAGTCCCTTTAACATTTACTGTAGGGCTGATTTACTGGTGATAAACTCCTTTAGTTTCTGCTCATCTGGAAAACTCTCAATCACTCCTTCAATTCTGAATGTTGGATAGCCTTGCAGGATAGCGAATTCGTGGTTGAAAGTTTTTGTTTTTTGTTTTCTTTTCAGCACTTTGAATATGCTATGCCACTTCCTTCTGATCTGACCTGTAAAGTTTCTGATGAAAAATACTGATAGCCTTATTGAGGGGTCACAAGTGGTTATTCTCTTGCTGCTTTTAAGATTCTCTCTTTATCCTTAACTTTTAACATTTTAATTATAACGTGTCTGGATGTGATGTGTGTCTCTCTGGGTCTCATCTTATTTGGAACTCTCTGCTGCCTAGACATAAATGTCTGTTTCCCTCCTCAAATTAAGAAAGTTTTCATCTACTATTTCTTCAGATAATGTTTATGGCCCTTTCTCTCTCTCTCTTCTCCTTCTGAGACAACTGGAACACGACTGTTATTCCACCTGATGTTGTCTCAAAGGTACTTTAAGGTAGCTTCACTTTTTTAATTCTTTTCTTTTTCTTTTTCTTTTTTTTTTTTTTTTCATTTTGTTGCTCTGTTTGGGTGAGTTCCATTGCTTTGTTTATTTGCTCTTCTACCTCATCTAACCTCGTGTTGAATCCCTTTATCATATTTTTCAGTTCAGTTATAACTTCTGTTTTGTTGTTGTTGTTTACTTTCTTATATTTTATCTTTGTTGAAGTTCTTACTTTGTTTGCCCATTCTTCTCCTGAGTTTGGTTAACATCTTTATGACTATTGTTGTAAACTCTTTATCAGGTAGTTTGTTTGCTTTATGCAATTCTCCCTCCAAGGTTTTTGTCTTGTTCTTCTAATTGGAACATATTCCTGTGTCTCCTCATTTTGCCTAATCCCCTGTGTTTGTTTCTATGCATTAAGTAACAACTATCTCTCTCAGTCTGAAAAGAGTGCTCTTATGTAGGAGATGTCCCATGGGACTCAGAACTGCAATTCCACCTGGCCACCAGAGTCAGGAGCTCAAGGGGTTTTCTTTTTAGGGATTGCATGTGATCTATTGTGGTGGGTCTGTGGCTGCTGCTGTGGGGCATTGGTGGCAGGGCAGGCCCCTGGAATGGCTTGTCCATAGCTGCTGCTCATGTTGGTGTGTGTGGTTATCATCCAGTCAACTGTGAAGCCTGGTTGAGTCTCAAAGGTGGTTAGGGCTCTCAATGCAGTCCATAAATTGATGCTAATAGGCAGGAGAGAGAATTTCAAAACGGCATCTACCAGTGCTATCATCAGCAGAGCCTGAGATCACAAAAATGGCTCTTATGACTCTTGACAGTGCCTCTGTCCCCAGGGAGTGTCCCAACTGGTTCCTGCTTATCCAGAAGATTCTTCAAGATTAGAAAGTGGGTCCCAACTTATCTATGGTCCACATGCCTTTTAATTTGGTGTTCTTGTGCTGTTTTTTTGGTTGAGTGAGTCTGGATGTGAGTCTATTGAGAGTGGGGTTTTTGTTCCCTGCCACTCTATAATTTCCCCGAATATATTCCCTGTTGGCTTTCAAAACCAGGTGGCTTTTTGCGGGGTCATCTCTACCATGCAGGATCTAAGCATCAGGGTGCTTGATGTGGAGGTCAAATCCCCTGCTCTCCAGGGAAAATAGCTGTACTCTTGTAATCCCTCCCATCTGAGGGTTGCCATGGATGGAATTTGAGCCTTTTTGCCTTGGTGAGTCCATCTCTCTGCTTCTCCTACCCACCCATATACTGTCCTTTAACCCTTTGTTGTGGAGACTCTATTAAATCCAGGTTTCAGGTCCCTTTCAGAGGGAATTATTCCATATGTAGTTGTAGATTTGCTGTGTCCATGGAAGGAAGTGAGTTCAAGATCTTCCTAAGCCACTGTCTTGAACCCTGTCCTAACATCTACTCTTTAAAACACATCTACCTCTCTGTTAACTATTTCTTAAAGAATATTCATGTATTAGTATATCTGACTTCCAAAAACTCAAATGATAGTTGTTCTCACAGAAAATTATTTTTACCTTATTATTCTGACTTGATGTCTTAATCAATCAAGATTCAATGATTCCTTAATGAAAATCCAAGTAAGTTATTTTGTGGATATCAACAAGCTGATTCTAAAGGTTATATAAAAATGCAAAGACCCAAAATAGCCAACACAACATTGAAGCAGAAGAACAAAATTGGGTGACTGACACTGCCTGACTTTCTATGAAACTACAATAAATCAAGTTAATATTGGCAAAAAATAAACAAATAAATCAAAAGAACAGAACAGAGATCCAAGAAATAGACCCCGTAAATACAGTCAACTCATCTTTGACAAAGAAGCAAGGGCATTATAATGGATCAAAGATAAGTCTTTTCAACAAATAGCAGTGGAACAAATGCAAAAAAATAAATCTAGGTACAGATTTTCACACAAATTAACTTAAAATGGATCAGAGGACTTAAATGTAGAATGCAGAACTATATGACTCCTAGAAGATCACATAGGAACAAACCTAGAGGACCTTGGGTATGACAAAGAGCTTTAAGATATAAAATCAGGGCATGACTCATAATCTGAACAATTGATAAGCTAGATTTCATTTAAATTAAAAACTTCTGCTCTGTGAAAGTCAATGTCATAGACTGAAAGAAAATATTTGCTAAAGATGCATCTGGTAAAGATTGCTATCTAAAATGTACAAAGAATTGTTACCAACTTTAAGAAAACAAACAACACAATTAAAAAGGGTTCAAAGATCTGAACAGACAACTCATCAAAGAATATATACACATAGAAAGTATGCTCTCAAATATTTGTTATTCTGTGAAGACTTGTAACTAAAAGTCAAGAGTAAAATAATCACCAAGAAAACAAAAGAAAGACAAGGTAACATTCTAGACCTTGAATTAAGGGAGCTTGCTGATGATGCCCACATGGCAGCCTATTTTTGGTAACTCACACAAACACTGTCAGGTGTTTTTCTGAGCATTGGCAGTTTTTAGAACACTGCTGAGCACTGACACTGTGAGGTTATAAATTAAGATCACCAAGGACTGGGGAGACTTCATGGATGAGGTGATTCCTAGACTGAATCCAAAAGGAAGGATGAGACAAGGGGGCTAGGAAGTTAGGACAAGCTTCCCAGGCAGGTGCAACAGTGTGAGGCTTCAAACCTGCCTCAGTAGGAAAATGATGGTGCTATTGGCTGAAGTTTCAAAGTCTAAAGAGGAAGACAGTGGTGTTGCAGAAGATGAACAATTTGGAATAATTTGCTTCCTCTCTTCCGCCACCAACTCTATGCTAGTAGTTTATAAATTGCTTCCCCTTGAGTCCGTGGATGGGTTTATAATAACCCACTTATTTGATTATCCAATTTTCTCATCAATCCCTCAAAATAGCATTCCCTACAGGTTCAAAATCCCTTATCTCTTGCTCGTTCTTTGCCAGGATTTATGGAATGAAATTGTCACAGGTGGGTTCCAAGTAATATCACATAGACTAGAAACATCTTAGAATGCCTGGTGGAGGGGGATGTGTGTGTGTTGGGTGGGGGATGGTTAGTAACAGCACTTCACAGGATTGGCCAATGTCTGTGTTTTAACCCAAGGATTTTCACTTGGAGCAGCTCCTATTATTTAACTGGTCAGTTAGTCAACAATATTGGCTGATCATAGAGGCCCAACATTTATGCAGGAGGTTATTTTTAGTTCTGTTATTTCTCGATCTCTATCGCCTTCAAAAAATTACTACCACCTGTCAGCTTTGAGGCACCCTGAGACCTAGACCTTTTCCCACAAGTAAAAGATATCGCGCAAGAAAACTCTCAAAAAAAAAGAAAGAAAGAAAGAAAGAAAGAAAGAAAGAAAGAAAGAAAGAAAGAAAGAAAGAAAAAGAAACAGAATTTCAGAGACCCGAGCTCAAATCTGAATATCACCACTCTCTAGTCATGGAAACTGGGAGACTTGCTTTATCTCTCTCAGATTTATCTTCTGTAAATTTGGAAGAATAATTCCTACACAATAGATTTACAGCTAAGATTAAATTGAATACAGATACAAAAACGATGCAAGATTCCATAAACATCATGGAGCTGTGATTTTAAAGTAGTATTCTGTCATTCTCTTTTTAAATGAAGATAGGCAACCCTTGTGTGAACTGGCAATAAGCCTCAGTTCCTCCTAACGTGGCCTCTCTGCTGAATCACAGCTCTTGGGTGCTGAGGAATATACATAATAATCAGGATGCTGTTGAGAGATGTTTAACCAGAAAAAAACAAATTATGCAGTCTCTGCATTTAAACATCTCTGACTTGCTCAAGTCCTCACCTCTAAGGTGGGGAACTTTGTCAGCGTAGCCCAAACACATTCAGAGAACTGATGCCAAAAGTTCTCACGGTGGCATGAAAGTGTTCGCTTATGCTCCTCTGCCAACTGCTTAATTGCACATTGGCATACATTGTGTTTTATCATAATAAGACCGCTAATTATCTTTCACTTCTGTAACACAGAGGGTGCGTGAGCCAATTATTTGAAATATATAGATATGACTTCCACTGCCTTTCTTGCCTCCAGGAAGGCAGAAACTCAGCTCTTGAGTAGTTTTGGGGTCCATGATTTGTATATGGTTGCCTACGGAATTCCACCCCCCCCCCTTGACTTTTTGTCCAAGGAAAGAACCACTTAGAGATTGAGGAATTTCCAAAATGTTATTTCCAATGGAAATTGGGCTAAAGTAATACAACATCTTTGAGCAGAAAACTAACCTCCGCTTATTCTAGCATTATTAGATGGAGAAAGTTTTCTGCTACCTGAAGACAGGATCGAATTACTTGATATTGATTAGATGTTTGCTTTCCTTAAGGAAATAAGCAAATAATTCTTGTAATTGATTAGAAACCTTTTAAAAAATCAAATTTGACATAAATTTGTTAATATTAGTAAAAAAAATCAGCATTGTGTTTGAAATGCCACCAATTTTTCATGACAAAAATTTTAGGGATGATTTAAATTTAAGCATTTTATTTACTCTGAGGAATCTAAGCAGCAAATAAACATCCATTGTCTTTGTCTTAAAAGTAAAATATTTCTCAGATTTACTGATGCAACAAGCCTAGTCTGAAATCACTTCAGTTAAAGAAACATTCATTCCCCTACACACGTTTTGACGACGTTTAACTCAACAAAATACATTGGTCCTCATTTCTGTACTAATAACTGTTATCATGTGACAGGGCAGATGTCATATTCAAAAGTTACTTGAAATTAAATGCTTCTAGCATTCTCTTTGTGTCATCATTTTTTCATAGGTGTGTTGTGAGTTTTTTAGCACTCAGTCCCCTTTTTTTCTTTTTTACCAATCATGATTCAAGGATTTATTAAGTCATACATGCAAAGCATACTGCTAATTGCATTAGCAAAAGATCAGTGTAAGAACACTCCACAATTCTACAACTGTCCATTTAGAAAATGTTGGTCTAGTGGTTGAAAGGTCCAAGTTCATATTGTCACCAGTGGGTAAGTTGTACAGAACATCATTAGCATGACCACGGCATTTACAGGAACTCACAGACCCAAAGGAACATCCTTAAGGTAAGGACAGGGTGTGTGTGTGCACACAGGTGAGGCTAGAGGAGGCTCAGTCGAGGTGCAGTGTCAGTGATCTGGCAAGGCAGTGATGGTAAGGAGGTTTATACTTAAAGAATAAATGAAGTATTTTAAAAGCTGTAAAGCTGCAGCACATGACTTTTATGCCTCGTTACTTGAAACCTAAGGAAACAGCTTATTATTATCTCTGATTAAAGTAACATGAAAACAGGAATGTGCCTTTACTGATCTACCAAAATTTTTTCTAATGCACATTTTGATAGGTTTTATAATGCAAGGAGGCATATTACTCATTAAGAAGGGGTTCTGTAAGAAAAGCACTTACTAAGTGAGCAAACATGGCCAGGTCAAAGATGAATTAAATGCCGAATTTCAGAAGGGATGGGCAGGTTTAGAAAAAGGAAAAACTTAAGAAAACTTACTGATCATACTGACCTTTCTTCATCACCTACTGCATTTGACAGAATTTAACCTTTAACCTTTTAAAAGTTTTACCCTTGATACTTTTAATAGTTTAACCATTATGTATACATTTAGGGTAAATTACTCTCCACTTCGTATTTTGTCAAAGTACTGTCTTCGTTCTTTGATCACAAGTGTTCCACCCACTCCGCCCAGTGCACCTACGGCCAGAGCAGAATACTTCATGAGAGGGGAAACACGTGAGTAAGAGATCTGTTCAAAACCTCATACTATTTTTTTTAACTTACTATGAAATCTAAAAAAAACTGATCCAAAGAGTTGAGTTGTTACACTCACTCATTATGACATACAGCGCAATGGTGGGCAATGAACATGGGTCGATAAATTATGACGCATTAAATGCCAACACTTCATGAAGGAGGCTGGCTCCTCTTACCTGAACCTAGTTAGAAAGTGTTTGCATTTCCTAAGCTCAGCAGCCACTGTCTTCTTAAAGACAGAGATCTTTAAACAGTTTAGTGCTTGGTGTTAGCCCAGCAACGCAACTTCGTCCGTAAGGTATCTGAGCGAGAATAGGGGCTTTTGAAAAACGAGGCTTTAAGAAAGCTTGTCAGTTTAGGGCTAACCTTTAAGAGAATGTGAAAGTTTGAATTTTTACACTTCACACAAAGAAAACTTCAAAATTACTGATTGGTTCAAAATGGTGTGGTAGAAAAGCTCTAATCTGTAACAAAAACTTGGCCTTGGGTGTGAAAGCTCCACATTTTGAGCAAAGTCCTACAAAGCCTCCCAGGGGACCAGACAGGGTAGGAGAGAGGCCGGGACGTTTACAACAGCAGGCATCTTCCTTTCCTCTTTGCGATGGGAAGTGGGCAGAGAGCCACGTGCTGGAACAGCTACACCAGACACTGTCTTGAGGCCTCCATGCAAGAGTGGGAAGCATTCCAGGTATTCTACATCACCGATCTCCTTGGCCACGGCTACACCCTGTAGTACCGTAGCACTGGCAGAGTAGTTGTCAAAGACAGCGGGGATGCGTTGGTCGTATAACTGATGAGTGGGCAAGGTTTACCGCCAGCTCCATTTCCCATCACCACACACCTGGTGGTCTGCGTCTGGGCCACTTCCCGGCCAGCAGTGGCACCAGGCGCAGAGGTGAGAAGTGGCAAGCTCGGGCTGGGCAAGTGCGCACCTATGGGCGATGGGGTGCAGGGTGCCGGGGCCGCCATCCACTTTGCTTTGCCCTTGACCAATGAGAAGCAGGAGCCCAGCAGCAGGAACAACCCAAAACTGGGGAGAAAAAATGCAGAGGAAAAAAAAAAAACAAACACAAACCCTTCAGCCTTTTTTTTGACAGAGATGTGATGCTGTTATTTTGAAGAGTTGATTAACAAGAAATGTTACCAAAATACTGACTATCTTGATGGCACTGGTTAGCAGGGGCCAAACTGGTACCCCATCTCACACCTCACTTTGTTCTCAGAGCTTCCTTAATTGCCTGGGCTTTATACACTCATTGTGCTAAACTTTAGGAATGAATTACTTTAGGCCACAATCCCTGTATTTCCTTGACCAAAGGATGACAACAATTAAAAAATCTTCAGCCTGCAATAATAGTAAATACAAAGTAATTACTAAAAATATATATAGAATAGCCAATTTTCCTATTTTACTAAAATCACAAAGAAACAAAATGATTTTGGTTTGAAAGAGGTAAATTCAACCCATGAAAGGACTTTTCTGATTATGTGGTTGGGTGGTAGACACTGGAACAGGTACAAAGGCAATCTGCGACCTCCCGTAGTGACCTGTCTAAGGTTAGCCCTGTGAACTAGATGGTCACTTCACGCCTTTTTATAGTCTGTGGATTTACTAAGGAAAACCATTCACTAACCCCATTAATTCTGTAGAACACTGGAGAGGGTTGAGCTACGGTATGCTTTTATACCTAAAAATTAGATTTTTTTAAAAGCTAAGTGATCTGTGTCACCCTGCCCCACCACTTGCCAACCCTCATGGTGGCTAGGATGGTTTTACCGTGATAACCATAATTAATTCAAAAGGGAAGCAAGGGGTAACAAATAAATGTTTTCACTGCGAAGACCCTGACTTAAGCTAAATAAACTGTAAGAGCCTCTCTTTGCAGCATCCCCTTATCTTTTCCTAATGCCACCTCTTTCTTCACCTTCCTGGAAACTACCAATCATTCAGAAGGTTCCACGGTTAATACGTGCTCGGATGTTGATTTCAGCTACCATCTCTGAAAGCATGAGATCTTTCCTGATTTCATCTCCACGTGGGGAAAGACAAACAAACAAACAGAAGAGCAGCTACCTTCCTGGACATTCACCTCTGAGAACGTTGCTTCTGAATAATTTATCTAGTAACACACTTTAAGTCATTTTGAATCACGTGAAAGTTCCCTGAGCTCTGGTGGAAACACCGGTGATCCTTGGAGATTCATCTACATACCCACAGTTAGAGAAGCGGGTCCCATCCCAAAGCACTGGCTTTCACAGAGTGCATGAATGTATGAGGCCTCAAAGGAGACGTAATTACAGTGTCTATTCATTTCTGAGAGGAGCAGCTCCAAACTGAGCACCAAAACTCTTCATCACCAAAACCTGACTCAGTTGCCCACTCATACATTCACCCATATTTCTATTGCATTATTTGCTTATTTGTTTTTATTGATTTGTGGAGATATTCTATATATTAACCATTGTCCACTACAGATGTTTCAAATCTTTTTTTTTTTCTTGTCTGACTCTTTAACTCCATTTCATTGTAGTAAATATTTGATGTAGATTTAGCCTAATTTATCAATATTGTATTTTATTACTTGGGCTTTTAATATAGTGTTTAAAAAGACTTCTTTTTACTCAAGTCATAAAAAAGTTTTATGTTTTCTACTAGACCTTTATTTTTTCAATTTGAAGAGATATTGAAACTTTAATGTTCAATAAATAAAATAAAGTTGCAAGTAATAACTGTAGGATAACGTTTATAAAAGTTTTAAAAAAGGCTTTAGACATATACTACCTACACTCAGTAAAAATATTAAAATATAGCCAGGAAGGCACATAGCAAAACCAAGATTGTGGCTGCTTCTGAGACAACAGAGAGCCCACCAGCAGAAAGAGAATTGCCACTTTTTTTTTCATAAACATGGTTTAAATAAAGCATGACAATGTATTAACATTTGCTAGTTCCAGATAGTGGAGAGATAACAAATCTTTATTGTACTTTCTGTATTTTCCTTATTAAAATTCCTATTAAAAATGTTGAAAGGAAACGTTTAGGAAATCTGCCATATTTAAGCCTGACTTACTTTCTCGCTGTGCCTGTAATTTGATAAATAACACACCCAGAAGGGCTTATATGATAGGAAACATCACGGTAATTACAACAGTAGCAATAAGACTATTTTTTAGCATATGCTATTTGACAGGTCTCAAACTTTATGCATGCATAGTATCATTTAATCTGATACTGTGAGGTATATGTTATTTGTTATATACATATGACATTTTATAAATAAAGAAATTCCAAGTTGAGAAAGATCAAGTAGTTCAGTGTCAAAAAACTAGCGATTCTGGAAGAATCTGAAAATGGACCAATAGAGCTTGCCTTACACGTGAGTGTGGAATACAGACATTCTATAACTAACCCCCAAAGATGTTGTATCTTAATCCTGCGAACTTTGCATCTGATGGAATGTCACTCCTGTGATTATGTTCTTGTATGGCACAGCTGACGTTAATACAGGGAGAGTATCTGAGTGGGGCTAACTTAATCACATGAGTTTAAAAGCAGAGAGTGTTCCCCGGCTGGTGGCAGAAGGGGTGGGCAAAAAGATTAGCAGACTGAGAAGACCTCACTTTGTTGTCCCTGGCTTGAAGATGGAGGGGACCACATGAGAAGGCCAGCCTCTATGAGCAGGAAGTGGCCTCCAGATGGTAGCCAGCAAGGACCAAGGAACTCAGATCTGTGCCCACAAGGACATGGACTATGCCAAGGACTTGAATAAGCTTGAAAACCTGTTCTTTCCTCAGATCTTTAGATAAGAGCCCAGCCTTGCTGCCCCATGATTTCACAGAGAACACAGCCAGATCCACCTGGAATTCTGATGTATAGAAGAGGAAGACATTGATAAGCGTAATCTTAAAGTACTAAATTTGTAAAAACTTGTTATAGCAACACTAGAATACAGTCTGTATCTTTAACTAGTATGTGACATTAAGCCCTTATATATATATTAACTCCCCAAAAGTCTGTCCATTAATGTTTAAATTAAACTTCAAAAGTTATGCCACCATCATCACTAATATAAATATTGCTAACTACCATTATGATTACTAAAATGAAGGCTACTACCACTATTGCTTAAAAAATGATAAAAATAATAATTTCATGCATATATACATACCAAGAGCTAGCCAGGCCCCAATGATAAAAATTGTGATCTAATAGGTCTGAATAGACATGGGAATCTGCATGTTTACACACTTCTAAGTTAATACTATCGTATTGTCAAGATTGAGGAACCAATGGGCTATGTACCATTATAGACTGAATTCTGCTCTGCCAAAATCAGTATGCTGAAGCCTTAACCCCCAGTAACGCAGAACGGATTGTATTTGAATATTGGGCATTTTAAAGAGGTAATTAAAGCCAACTGGGTCATCCAGGTTCTAGTAATGAAGGGTCCCAACTTAATATGATGGTGTCCTTATAAGAAAAGGAAATTCGGACACACAGATAGAGACACCAGGGATGCACAATGCACAAAGGAAAGATCATATGGGGAAGCAGCAAGAAGGCAAGCCAAAAAGAAAGGCCCCAAAAAGCAAGAAAAGCAAACCTGTCGCCGTTTTGATCTTGGATTTCTGGCCTCCAGAATTGTGAGAAAATAAATCCCTGTTGTTTGGGCAACTTAATATGTTGTTTTTTGTTGTCTTGGGGCCTCATTTTATAGTGGACGTGATGGAAGCTCAGGAAAGTTTAAGTAACCCCCCAAGGTTACACATCGAGGTATCACTGTCGGAGTGGGGGTTCATCACTGGTTTGTTTGGTTTGTTTTGCTTTCAGAATCTAAGCAACATGTTTTACCCATTCTTTGCCACAATCCAAATTTCCTACAGATAAAGCATTGATCATGTATGCAGATAAATAAAAATGTCATGTTTCTAATCTTTTTTTTTTTTAATCCAGGAGCAGAAGTTAATTGTGAAGTTTCCAAGACTGACAAGCACAGAAAGACAATATTTTATGCACAAACTAGGTGAAATATAACAAATTCTGTTTAGTTATTTTATTTTGGAAATACAGGCTGGTCAGGCCTTATATGAAATGATGAAAACAGAATAGAAACTATAAATAATAATACTAATTTCTTAAAAGAGTCAATTAATTTCAAAATTAGAATTGAGTTAATATAACTTGGATAAAAAGTTAAGATAATTGAAGGAAAATCATGTATGTGAGATGAGAAATTTATTTTTAATTTTTAAAAGAAATTATTTGAAAGAGACAATTTAAAAAGTTCCATGTCTACAATGCCACTTTGCTGTCATGATATTCTAGCCTCAATCAGATAAGTTTCTTTGGACATAGTACTATATTCAACTAAGACTTTATTTTTAGATACAAATAACTGCATTGTTAATATTAATGACAAAAACTTTTTTATATTACAAGCAAAAATACAAGTCTTTTTTTGATCAGCTTTAGCTGTAACTATAGATAATATTCTCATTATTATGAGCTTATGTTCAAGGTCTATGATTAGAGCCCCCTTGAAACAAGTAGTGACAAACACAGGAAAACCTGAGATCACAGGTGACTCAACAGAGAATAAAAGTCAAGAGATAATATGATTTTAGAAGCAAATGGCTAAAAGGAAAATGCTTTTACAGTTCATTAACAGGCAAATAAAAGAGAGGAAAAATAGGCCTGATTTTATGTAAAAATTAAAAAAATAGCACTATATACTGTTTGCTAATACAATCACATGGTTCATTTAGGAAAAATTAAAAAAAAAAAATCCGCTACTCGTTTCAAGGAACAGACTCATGAGACATGATTATGAAGCTAATTTTGAAATGCAATCAGTTTACATAAGACAGCCATGTTCATTGCATTTTTGCCACTAAACATAGAAAATCTGACTCTGGGTTCTTTGTCTATTACATATAATTACATAATACAATGGCTAGAATACACATTCCAGTCAAGATCACAATGAGCCCATTCCTCTTTAATGCCTCTAATGTGCCTAGGTTTGCAAACTGATATCCGTAGTCTAAAAATGAAAGGCAGTGGTATTTGAAACTGCCTTTAAAGTACATGTAAAATTCACCATGAAGAGAAGAAAAAGGTATTACCAAGATTTTTTTTCTCATTTACAGGCTGCCATAAAATTCTATTATTTGGGGGAAATTACCCATTTTCTTTCTTCCCACTCTGCCTTCTGTGTGTCATTTTTAGCTTTATCGAAGCACTTTATCTAGGAGAGCCACAAGCATCCTTTGAACTAAATCTCTTCAAGGCTTCACTACATAAATTAGAAGTAATGAGGAAACTTCAGAGATAATAGAATCATAAAAAAACTGGAAATGTTTGGAATATATGAGTCAGTATTTGCTTGTAGAATAGAACATAATGAGTCTTGTGGGAATGAGTAGTTTATAACAGGAAATGAAAAGACTGAAAGGGAGAGTTGGAGGATCAGAGGAAGAGTCACTGGCCAATCTGACAGATGAACTAGTGCACGTAGTTAAACTGGAGCTTGCAGATATATGTGAGAAACCAATCAGGTTGTGCCTCAAAGTAAAACTGTGAAAGGGAAGACGTGGCAAGATCTAAGGGAAGATATCGTAAGTACCACATCTCTGTGTCAAGGATCTGGTATGGTGGACCCGAAGCCAATGTTGGACAACAGGGCTGCTAATAGGGAAGACAAACTGGAGACAGAGCAAAAGAAAGTAAAATTAAGCTGGGATGGGACATCCCAGGCTCCTCTGTATCTGTCCATCGTTGTACCCAACCGCCATGTTCTTCTGAGACTAATAATTGCTCTTCCACTCACTTTACTGTAACTCACAAGCATTCAGGGAAGGGGATTTGGGGAAAACGTATGGTTCACAGCCTTCATCAAGTTGACATGGCGCAATCCTTCACTACAAAGGAAGAGATAGTGGCTAGATTAGATCTTAACATATGGCCAAAGGAACTCACGGATATTGGTAAATTAGCTTAACACTGTTTGTGAAACCATAAAATTATAGTTAGGTAGAGAACTAGATATACATCTAGAACTTGGTATATGAATGTATATTTTCCTTGGGAGATGTTTTAAAGCTTTTCTTAGGTTATATAAAACAGTTGAGGTACAAATAAAAACATTTTTTTCTAAAACAACCCTTTTCACAAATATGAAATCTATCATTTGCCTAATCTTGCATAACTTATTGGTGAAAAATTCATTTTTCTCATCTAACATTTTATTTTTATGGCATGCATACAATGAAGTATCCAGGAGTTTAAAATGAAAAGAAAGCTATTTTTCTGCCTTTAAAAAATAAAAATAGATAAAATAGTAGGAACACTTACATGCAAATTTTATAAGAATAAAAAAGTATAAATATATTTATACAAGTATCTGTGAATAATAATATATATCAAAAAGAGATCATATTTAGAGGTAATATTTAGTATTTTTCAATTGTCAGAAATTACAACAACATGGCTTAATCTTAAGGGCATTATGCTAAGTGAAATAAGTTAGACACAAAAAGACAAATACTGTATGATCTCCCTTATATGTGGAATCTAAAAAAAAAATCAAATTTAACAAAAAAAGATCAGATTTGTGGTTATCAGAAGCAGGTGTGTAGTGGGTGGGGGAACTGGATCAAGGTGGTTCAAAGATACAAACCTCCAGTTACAAGATAAATAAGTGATGACTTAGTGAGCACTGATGTGTGGTGTGTTTAAAAAGTTAAGAGAGCTAAGAAAGTAAGCCAAGGTCCCAAAAGTTCTCATCACAAGGAAATATTGTTTTTTTCTTTTTTTCTTATCTCTATGAAATGATGAATATTAACTAAAATGGTTGTGGTTATCATTTCACGATATATGTACAAGTCATGATGCTGTACACCTTAAACTTATACATTGCTATGTATCAATTGTATCTTAATAAAACCAAAAGAAAAGATTAAATAAAATAATATGTGAACTTGAACCCTACAGATGTTTAAAAAAGAAGAAATCTGGAATATGTAACAACATGGACATAGCTTGAGGACATACGTTAAGTAAGTAACATGAGCCAATAACAGAAGAACAAACACTGCACGATTGTACACACTTAGGCACCTAACACAGTCTCACAGAAACAGAGGAGAGTGGTGGTTGCCAGGTCCTGAGGGGGAAAGACAAAAAGGTGAGTTGCTAATAAACATGCATAAAGTCTCAGTTATGCAAGACAGGTAAGTTCTAGAAAGCCACTGTACGTTATCCCTGAAGTTAACAGTACTGTATTGTACACTTAAAACGTTATTATTGGGGTAGATCTCACATTGAGTGTTCTTACCACAATAAAAATATACTTAGGGAAAAAAATTAGTCTGGACTTGCACCATTTTGACAATGGCATTTGAAGTAGTGAGGACAGTGGGTGCAAAGATTGTAGCAGAAAGAAGAGCATTGTTTTATTTATATATATATATATATATAAAATAATATATATATGAAACATATATATAGCATACATACATATATCATATATAACATATATTATATATTTGTATTAGCCTGCATATAAAATCTAAGGGAGAAAGAATGCTTAAATCAGAAGTTGAGAAGTAGAACAAAAATATCTCTCACTACTGTACAAATTACACATCTGTTGTTCTGCCTGTAACAGTACACAGTTTAGAATATCTATGGAAAATTTAAATGGCATTAAGTAGGGGTTGCATGTTATCAGTTCATTTGATACTCATACGAATATAGAAAAATAGTACAGTGCTAAATATTTGGACTCTGGAATCAGACAGATATGGTTTAAATCCTGGCTCCATGATTTAGTAGATAAGAGACACAGGCAATTTACAACAAAAGTTTTTTTCCCAGAATTTTATTATGTATTTACATTGGATGAGTACATTAACCTCTTTAGTATTCAGTTTTCCAAGAGTATAAAGCACTCTCACCTAGATAAAATATGTGAAGCTATTATAAAAAATTAATAGTGCATATAGTATTATTAATTAGTTTATGCTTTAATTTTCTAGCCAGAGGGAATAGTATACGTTAAGACATTGAGGTGAGAATTTGGGTTATTTAAGGAACAGAAATTAGGCTAACTTCAATGGACAATAGTGGTAAAGAGGAAGAATGCTAAAAAATAAGGCAGAGACACAAGCAGAATCCAGCTCATGTGTAGACTGAATTAGTAATTTAAAAAACTAAAAGTGCTCACAAAGAAATTCCCCAAACCAGATGGAGTCACTAGTGAATTCAACCAAATATTTAAAGAACTAACAGCAATCTGTCACCAACACTTCCAAAAACAGAGACAAATGAATAATTTTCCAATTCGTTCTATGAAGTCAGTTGTATCCTAATACTAAAACCAGGCAAAGATATCACAAGAAAAGAAAACTACATACATGTTAAAAATCCTGAAGAAAATACTAGTAACAGAAATCTACTCATTTATTAAGAGGATATATTAAAAAAAAAAAGCAATGTATCTTAGTAACACAAGATTGGTTCAACATGTGTCACTCAACCAATATAATGTACATTATTAAGATAAAATACAAAGCCACATGACCATGTTAATAGACATAGAAAAGACTTTTGACAAAACCCAACATAAGACTAAAGGTTTCTCTTTAATATTAAGAAAAGGCCAAAGATGTTTGCTTTCACCGTTTCTATTCAACACTGCACACGAGGTTTTGTCTAGGGTAATTTGGCAAGAAAATAAAATAAAAGGCCCCCATATTTTAAATACAGCAATAATTTCCAAATTTATGTACACTTTCAACATGATCCTTACCAAAACTCCCCCTTCCGTTTTTGCAAAACTTGTCAAGCTGTTCCTAAGAGTCACAGGAAAATACGAAGAATCCAGAATAGTCAAAACATTTTTGAAAAAGAACAAAGGTATAGAATTCACAATTCCTGATTTCAAATCTGCAACAATCAAGACTGTGTAGTATTGGCATAAGAATAGGCATGTAGATTAATGGACAAGAATTGAGAATCTTAAAATAAACCCATACATCTATGGTAAGTAGATTGTCAACAAGTGCCTCAAGACAATTGAATGGGGGAAAGATTGTCTTTGTAACCAAAGGTGCTGGGACAACCAGATATCAAGATATAATAGAATGAATTTGGATGCCTACCTCAAATCATCCACAAAAATTAACTCAAAATGAGTCAAAGACTTAAATGCAAAAGCCAGAACTGGAAAATTGTTGGGAGAAAGCCCAGGGGTAAATATTCATGACTTGAATTTGCCAACAAAGGAAAATATAGATTAATTGGACTTCATCACAATTAAGAAATCTTTCTTGCTTCAAAGGACACTATCAAGAAGGTGAAAAGACAATCCAGAGAATGGAAGGAAATATTTGCAAATCACATATCTGGGAAGTACCTAGTACTCAGAATATAGATAGAACTCTTTAAATTCAACAATAAAAATAATAACTAAATTCAAAATGAACATAGTATATGGGTTGACATTTCTTCAAAGATTATACGCAGCTGACCAATAAGTACATGAAAAGATGCTCAATACTATTTGTCATTAGAAAAATGCAAATCAAAACCACAATGAAATATTACTTTGCAGAAATTAGAATGGCTATAATAGAAATAGACAATTACAAGTGTCAGTGAGAATGTGGAGAAATTGGAACCCTAATACTTTGCTCATGGGAGTGTAAAATAATGCTGTCACTTGGAAAAATTTTGACAATTCCATAAAAAGTTAAATGTACAGTCCAAATGATCAAATGATTTCACAGGCATATAACTAAAAGAATTTAAAACATAATTCCCACAAAAATGTATACACAAATGTTATAGCAGCTTTATTCATATTAGCCAAAAAGTGAAAACAACCCAAATGTCCATCAGCTGCTGAATGGATAAACAAAACGGGTATATTCCTATAGTGAAATTTTATTCAGACATCAAACGGAGTGAAGTACTGATGCATGCTGAAATATGGATGAACGGTGAAACTCTTATGACAAATGGAAGGTCCCAGATGGGGAATGTATTGCACGATTCCAGTTACATAAAATTTCCAGTGTAGGCAAATTCATAGAGACAGGAAGTAGATTAGTTTAGTGGTTGCCAGAGGCTGGCAAGAAGGGGGAAGTGGGGAGTGACTGGTCATAGTTATGGTGTTTCTTTTGAAGATAATGAAAATGTTCTGGAATTAGATATAGGTGGTGGTTTCACCACCTTGTCAATATATTAATAGTCTTTGAGTTGTACACTTTAAAATAGTGAATGCATTTTATCTCAGTTAAAAAGAATCAACGAGAAGGGTGAAAAAGGACATTTGTACCCCAGACACCCCCTCTCTTTGCCAGGTTCAAACTGACTTGCCAACTCCATCCATTTCCCCAATCCTCTCAACTCTCTATGGAGCATCCACCATGCTTGCAAAGCCTTTGATGAATCTAATTAAGACCAGTCTACCTACACTTCAGGTTTCTCCAGGAAGTTTATAGAAAAAAAGTCTCAAGAAAGCTTTCATTTCCATAATTTAGTTCACATAACAAGCCACATCAGCAAGACTGACTCCAAGAGAGCGATGGCTAGAAGTGTAGTCTTGGTACCACATGGCCATTAGGTATTACCGTGTGGAGGTGCCATCATGGCTACCAGCCACTCTGTCTCCTGCGCTGGCCAAGGATATATTGGAAAAGTGGGCTTCCTCAGGAAAGCAAAAGTGAGTTGGTGGGAGATCCACCATAGTGCCAGGTGCCAGTGGCATAATTAGCCCCAAGTAGCCCTAAAAGGTGCCAATGGAAACGCTCAGGCAAAAAACACTTTGAAACATAGCTGGTACTTACACCAACCAATCATAGTGGAAGCTGACCATAGAACTAAACCGACGTGGGTCCTGGAGATCCCCTGACAGTCATTCAATTTTTAGTTGCTTGATTGTAGGACGTTGGGGAGGTAATTAGATATGGGGCCAGGGAGGCTGGGACAGATAGTAGAGAGTAAAAGAGGTCTTGCTCAGAGCAGTGGGATTTTATCAACTGACCCAGAGGTAGTACGATGTTTGAACAATCAGGATGACCATACCATTGCATATGAACTGAATTTTAGCACTAATTAAAATGTAACTTGCTAATGGGTCCTACCTAATGACATAAGGGAGAAGGTGACTCAAGAATAACTTCTAGGTTTTAATTTGGGCGTATGAGTGCTTTTAACTGACCACCGTGTTGATTATAAAGAAACAGAGTAGGGAGGGGGAAAAGGAGCTTTCTGTGGAGTGTATGACGTTGAGCAGCTACCAGTCACAAAAGCATACAGTGTTACATGTGAGGTTGATTACTAACCCAAAAATCCTGGGAAAATTTGGGGCTAAGGATATGGAATTTGTATAGTATTTGAAGCTCTAAGATTCTATGAAATCATCCAGGGAGAGTGTGTAGGAAGAGCAACGGAGATTGGAACCAAGGCCGGAGCACTCATATTAAAAAGAAGGCATACAAGGAGCTTGCAGAGTTTGAGGGAACATAGTCCACAGAACTCCCTCATTTTTAACACCAACCACATGCCTGGGGGTTCCCAAAACCATGCTCAGATTTGATAATTGTCTAGAATGACTGACAGAATGCACTGAAAATTATTTCCTGAAGTCAGTGGGTGTCTATAAATGGAGCATTGTCAGCCACGTAAGCTCATCTGAGCCTTGGGGTCCAAAATTTTTCATGGTTGACTGTACACGTGCATAACCTTTAGTTTCTAGGCTCTCCAGAGATAGAGCGAACGCTGCAGGCCTCGAAGCCCCTGTCATAAATCACATTGTTTGATGGGCCAGTGGCCAAGACTCCCTAGGTAAACTTTTATCAGGCATGGGGTTAAGTACACAGCACTATATGTGTGAAGGGACAGGAAATGCTGACAGCACTCAGAGATGGACCCAGCATGTGCTCTGAGGCAGAGAAACACAGAGAGAGCTTTGAGGCATGAAAACAAAGGAATAAGATGTCTTCTTCGAGGCGGTTAGAACTAAGGACTACCAGAATTACTAACGCTCTTGCTAGGCCCACTGGCAAATCAGTTTTAGGATAATGACTAAAATATTCTTTCATGAGTTTTACATTTTCTTAAAGATTATTCTGTTACATTTTCTTTGTTGGAAAGATAAAACCATACACATCAAACTTTGCAAATTAAAGTGTGGACTCTGTAGTTAAAGCCGTGACTTTTATAAGGAAAATGATGATATACTGCCTACTTATTTATCACTTTCATTCACTTATTTATTTTTATATTTTTAAGTCTCATACACACACACAAAGTAACCGCTTTTCTAACTTTTATCATAAACACTTCTTTTCGTTATATTTCTTTATAGTATTATCACATTGGCACGCACCTCTAAATAATACAGCACAGTATTATCTGCACTATGAACTTTTATGAATGTAAGTATACAATATGTAACTTTTTGTATCTGGCTTCTTTCATTCAGCATGATGCTTGTGAGATTCACCCACGTCATTGAATATAGCCATAGTTAATTCTTCTTTATTAATGAGAGTTGATTTACAGTGTTATATTAGTTTCAGCGGTACAAAATAATGATGCAATATTTTTATAAATTATATTTCATTTAAAGTTGTTATAAAATTTTGGCTGAGAAAAAAAAAAGTGACTAGGAAGATTAATAATTTAAAATACCTTCACCTTAGATGCATCAAAAGTGAGGACTTACTTGTGTGTATTTTATAGGTTGAATTATAGTTGAACTCCATCTTAAAGAGATAGCTCCTCTTTCATTTAACACTAATTGGCAGAATTGTTGAAAATTTTAGCAGTGAACCCAAAGGGGAAGTTTTTTTCCCTACACATATACATAACCCACAATAGTAAAATAACTTTAGCATTTTTACTGATGTGCATGGAAAATTAAATTTTCTTGGATTGTATGCCCTGACTCCATACATTTGTATGTAGAATCAGATATGTGAAATATATTTTCCAAGTAATACAACATACACATTTATTGTGATGTTGTTTAAACAACCAAATACTCCTCTTGTTAAAAAACATCTAAATAACTGGAAATAATTGAGATGACTTTTCTAAACCAGAATAGCTAAGCTCAAATTGATTGCATTCATGCTCTGAAAATTCTAATTTGCTTGGATCCATTTACTGTAACCAAATGTGAAAACCCTAGTTTTTAGGTCATATATTGTTCATGACAAAATTGCACAGGGAACTCATGCATTTATTCTAACACATTATGGGAACTTAATATATCTCTTGTGGGCAGAAATGTCAATCATGGTAATTATGATTAATAGAGTTGTATTTAAGTTGTTGTATATATCCTAACAGTTTAAGATATGTGGAAAATGATTAACTCAGTAGCTTTAGTATAACTAGATACACTCAGCTGTCATAGAAACTCACAGAGAAATCAAAAAAAAGGCAAAATATATTAGTATTTCCAGACTTTCCTCAGAGTAGAAAAGTCAATATTTTGCTTCATGTACAGAATTTTCAAGTATCACCTGTAAAAGTAAATTAAAATTAATAGATTGTATAAAGCTATTTACAAATCACCCCCCTCAAGGACAAGTAAATACAGCTTAGAAGTTATTTGGAAAATAATCTCTCAGTTCTGCCTAACACCCTTGTCCACAAATGCATTTCCTTCTAGTCACCAAAGCTAGCTGACCTTAGGAAACTCAATTAATCACAAACTAAAATTAGCAACCATATGTCCTTTGCCTAAAGCAAGCCACAGCTGAAGGATAGAAAAGTAGAAAAAAGGGAGGCTTGCTCTAACTTGTAATTGTGCCTAATACTTCATTACTGTATATTCATCATGAGTGTTAAGTTTTACTACTACATGAGCAGAACAACTTAACCAGGAGGCTCAAATAAACCTTGACAGTTTAAGAAATCTGTATCCCTGCCTCCAGGTGGAAGAGTTTGGAAATGTTACAGAAAGATTGGGAAACTGCTGAGCATTGCCTGTCTCCTTGAATACAAATTTTCTGCTTTTGTAAAGCCACAAATGAGTCAGCAATCACGACAGAAAACTTGAAAGTCTCACGGGAACTATGAACCATAAGCAAAAACGGTCGTACCCTTGAAAGCTCTGTGTAGCCGTCTAAATAGGAAACACCAAAGGGGATAACAGAATCCAGTCAAATTCAACAGAAAGCCCAGTTTCAGGTCTGTATTGTTTGATCTGTTTGTTTTTCAAGCTTCTACTTTTCTTTTAGACTATCTTTTAGAAAAATCAATTTTAATTATTTTTGAAACAGGGAAATATTTTGGATATATACCAGTTTGTTGTTCCATTTCTGCCTTACTCCGTTATTTTTTTAAAAAGCCACCTGTTCTGTTTTCAGACCAGTGTCTCATTATAATTCATAATTCATAATAATACAATTATTAATAGAGGTGATAACTATCATTCTCCTGTATGGGTCACATTCTTGCCACAAGTCTTCATATCACTGGTTTTAAAACCTTGTGACATATTACAATCACCTAAGAGGATGTGAAACATTCTGAAGCCCAAGATGCACACCGTACCAATGAAATCAAAGAATCCAGGGATGGGAACAGGGCGTCAGTGTTCTTTGAAAACCACTGTTTTTATCTCACAGCATATTCTAAATAGTCCTCTGAAATAGTGTAATTATGGCAACTGTCGGGAGCGGTTAAGCACGCCTGATCTGTTAAAACTGGCATTGATTGCAGGCTGCACTGTTTGTGAGCTCTGTGACATTGAGCGTTATCTAACTTTACTGCACCTCAGTTTTTCATCTGTAAAATGAGAATAATAATTAGTAACTACCTTACAGTGTTTGTTGAAGGTTTATCTAATGCAGGTAAACTGCTAAACATGAAATAGCTCTGGTTATTATGTTCTCCGCATTTTGTAGATGAAGAAAGGAAAGAACAGAGTGTGACTAACTTGCTCAAGTTTGCACAAAGCTTCCACACCCTGGAGGATTTCAGTCCAAGCCTCCACTAGGACCGAATTTTAGATATCAGCTATTCGTCTAAAATATATAATTCTCACTTCTATGATCTATGTAACATAGTGTAATCTAGAAACAGGTTACATCAAAAGTGAGGTTAAAACACTCAGGGACTGTATTCCTGTAGATTTAAAATCATGAATTTCTTCTAGGTGGCTGTGGAGCTGGATCCTAGCCTTTCCCTTGTCAAAAAGTCAACTACGTCAATCTCAATTATAACTGCTCAGGAAATATGATTCATTTTGCTAACTGGATTAATTTCTTCTTATGTCCTGTGAAGTATGAGCACTGATTATGAAGCTTGTGGTATTTTTGTCTTGTGTCCATTGTGGCATATGACTGTCTTTAATTTTCACAGAGATAAGGGAAAATGACTTCCTTGAATATAAGACAGTGAGGCAGGTGTCACTTATTTCTAAGCACTCTTAGAAATAAGTGGTCCTCAACTTCAGAGTCACCAGAGTAGATTTTGTTACATATTGATGATGACTTCACCCTTAGAAATAGTGATTTTGTTGATCTTGGGTGGCATCCAGGTGTCTGTATTTTTTAAAAAAATTTATCCATGTGATTCAAATATATAGTCATGTTTAAGAATCACAGAATAAAAAGGATAATAGAATAATAATAACTAAAATAATAAAACTACTAGAATATAAATTGTGAGGCTTCATTATTTCATTATTTTAAATATAAGGTGAAGTCCTCCGTGTTAACGCTCCTCGACATCAACAGTAAGTACTTTCATAACGACTTACGCTGTACATTCAGTGTATGCAGCAAGTTTTCAGCACTGGATCAGAAGAGTATGTGGCTTGTTACCAGGACAGTGACTTTTGCTGAAGATCCAGGATGAAAGTTTAAGCCCTCTGACCTTATAAAACTTCCCAGTATAATAGACATAACAGAAGTAATGGGCTTTGAAATGAGATAGACATGGACCTGAATTCCGTTTCCAGAATTTTCCAGCCACGTGGTTTTGCATAAGATCCTTAACTTCTCAGAACTGTTTCCTTTGGTATGAAATGGAGACAATAAAATCTACCCCACAGATTTGTTTGTTTTAGGTATTTAAAACTACTATGTGGTTGTGTGATGTATCCCTTAACCCAGTGCTAGGACAGAATAAGATCTGAAAAGTTACTCGTCATTGGTATTATATCATAATTCAGCATAGTAAGTATGGAGACGGGTAATTCTCAGGGAGCTATGAGACAATAGAGGTGGGACCCCCAAAACAAAACCCTTTGAGGAAAGGCAGTTTCATGGGAGACATATTATTCACAGCTGCAAAATCCTATGATGTATCTCTACAGTCAGCGTCCTAAGGTGTAACTTTATTTATGAGTACACGTAATGATTTCACCTTCTGTTTATTTCCCAGGTGTTGTAAAGTTGTTGAATTAAAAATCAAATCGTCTATTGAACTCTTGACCCATGGTGACCTCATATCCTGCATCTATACCCACAGCAAATGAAGAAACAAATAAAATGAAAACAATTATGAAGCAACATGTGCTATTTATAAATCATACTGGTGGTTATTTAAGAAATACTTCCTACCAGTGACCCTTGCAGTCATTTGGCGCATCATATTGGATGACTTTTCCCCAAATTAAGTTCCAAATACATGAAAATCCTTCCAGCACTGTGTCTGTAAGTGATATTTCAGTTTATAACTAGAAGGAAGACCAAAGAAGATCTTTAAATTATTTTAGAGCAGTCTCAGTGATTTGTTTTAGTGAAAACCTAAATGAAGTTTTTCACCTTCTACATAAAGATCAGAGCACTGCTTTGCTTACGAAGTCCATCATGTCTTCATTTTTAAATTATTTGTTTATAAATATTTAAATTTATAAATTTTTATCCTATAATTATTTCAACTATTATCCTATAATTTTCATTTCTCAAGTCACTTTTCTTCCATTCACACAGAGTTTTAGTTTGGTGAGCTCTCATCCTCTTAATCCATAGCCTTCTCTTTTCATAATGCATTTACTCAGCAACCTGGTTTTACAATTAAAATGTCATTGTCAAGTTGAGGAACTAGATTTGAGACTTCAAGTGGTAGTTACATATAATGATGGAGACAAAATTGTCAACATTTAAAAAAATTAATCCTGTGAGGTGTGTCTTTATAGAAAAGGCTTAAAAGTTCTACAGAAACTATCTTGTTTGTGCTTTAAAACTATTCCATGACTTTTTTTTTTTTCAAATTATTCAGAAGGTAGAAAAGCCTGGTTTATTTAAAAAGGCAGTCTTATTCAAAACATTTCCCCAGACCTTTTACATCATATTAAACATTCATAGTAAAATGTATCAAGGAATTAATGAATGGCTGCCCCTCCACAAAGGAAACAGAGTGAGTCGAAGCCCACTTTGGGAGAGTAGCCATCATAAGTAATTTCATTTCAGACGTAACATCAGTTAATATCTTCACATTTTATTACTATTTTCTATTTTGTTAGCTTTTGTTTTTGTTTTAATAGACTTTATTCTTTTAGAGCAGTTTCAGGTTCACAGCAGAATTGAGCAGAAAATACACAGAGTTCGCACATAGCCCTCCCCACCCACATGTATCTACTCCCCTGCCCTCAGCATCCCTCATCAGTGTGGTGTATTCGGTACAAGTGATGAACCAACATGGACACATCATTATCAACCAAAGTTTGCATCAGGGTTCACTCTTGATGTTGTACGTTCTATGGGCTTTGACAAATGCATAATGACATGTAGTCACCACTATAGTATAGAATTATTTTCTATATTTTCTAAAAGGGTAGTGTTGATTTTCCCCTGGTGAACTTTCCACCAAAGGTATGATTGTGGTAATGAAAGGACAGGGAACTGGAGCTTTATTAAAATTACGAACTAAGTCACGTGGCTGCCTTTGTGCCCACTGGCTAATAGTTGTTTTTATGTACATAATATGTGTGTGTGATGGAAGAACTCTGTCCCCTCTCCTATGCTTGACCTTCACTCTCACACTATTACCACACTTGTGAACTTTCTGATGCCAGACATGTGAGGGGTTTTCTCTACCCAGAAAGTCTCTGACCCCAGCTGGGTGTCCTACAATTTAACTCAGTTCTAATACTCTCTACCTGGAGATAGTTTCAAATCCCACAGGTTAACAGCTCAGCCACATGAGACCGGTCCCCCCTCCCACTTCAGAAGCCAATCACATGTAGTAGGTTACCCACAATTTCTGCCTGACCTGGGGACAAATCAGAGGTTCCCTCAGGTTTAATTAATTTTGCTAGAGTGGCTCAGAAAACTCAGGGAAACACTTGCTTATGTTTGCCATTTTCTTATATGATAAGAGATTTGACAAAGGATACAGATGAGTAGCCCAATGAAAAGATACAAACAGCAAGGTCTGGGGGAGTCCAGAGCACAGGAGCTTCTGTCCCTGTGGAGCTGGAGTGTGTCACCCTCCCGGTATGTAAACACGTTTGCTAACCTGGATGCTCTCTGAACCCTGTACTTTTGGATTTTATGGAGTCTTCATCATTTAGGCATAGTTGAGTATAAACTCCATTTCCAGCCTTTCTCCCTCCTCAAGAGAATGAGGGGGTGGGATGGGGTGCCAGTGGGGCTGAAAATTTCAAGCTTCTAATTATGGTTTTTTCTTCCTAGGGGACAGCCCTCACCCAGGAGCCAACCAGAAGCCCAACCAGAGTCACTTCATTAGAATAAAAGTTATTTGTATCACCCAGGAAATCACAAGGGCTTCAGAAGCCCTGTGCCTGAATCAAGGGTAGAGACCAGTATATATTTTTTGTACTATCTAACAGTATATAAACTTGCTTTTATTGTAATCTGATTGTGAGATGGGAACCTTCACATAGAACCTTCAGAGAGGTTACCAATATTTACTAAAATAAAAAAAAATAAACAAAAAAGCTACTAATAATTGTGTACAACAAAATTAGCTCAGGTTATTTACCACAGATTGATGTGTGTGATGGTTTGGAAAAATTACATATTTAAATGCTTCTAGAGGTTTATGGGATTGCTTTGCACTGGACAAGGAAAGATGTAATAACCAATTTCTAGTTTCTGTATTTAGTAGTGCCTTGTTGACCTTGAAGGGACTGCCCCCCACAGGGTTAGCTGTTTTCTGGAGAGAGCAAAGGACGCATTTGCAAGTGCACCCTTCATATGCAAATCAGTCAGTAAAAACCCACATTCGCAGTCATCTCCTTTGTCAGACTTTCCCAGAGTTCTTATTCTCTGGGCTGCTACTTCGTCCTAACTTCTCCAGGGCCAGGCATCAGACAGCTAGAGACAGCCCCCATGCTCCAGAACCCACTGAAATTATTTAAACCAGCCAATCTTAAGCTTGCTTGCCCACTGTCTTTGCCCTGCCCATTCCTTCCCAAGGAAGGATCCAGCACGTATTTTGCTTTGCTCTCTCAGCCTCCTGACCAACCTTTGGTGTGCTTACTCATGTGACCCTGAATGGTGTGCTGAGTCCTGTTTCTAGGGATCTGTAAATATAAAAATCTCCTTTCTTCATGACAGTCATTTCTAAGTCTATGTATCTTACCATAACTGATTTATGCAAATCATGGGCATCCTTACACCAAAGGAGTTCAGACTTTGTCATTTCAAATGTAAAGCTCAGCACAGTAAGAAAGAACATGCATTAATGTTGTGTGATAATATTGGTATTGTCTGGGCCTTTTGAAAGTATCGTGAAAGGGAGGTTGGTAGATTTGACTTAATGATGAGTTTCCGTAGACCACATACTTTAACTTAGATCTTTAACTTCAGATGTCTTAGTGACAGGGGTAGTGTAATTTAAGGATATAATTTAGGAAATGTATCAAAGCCTACTTCCAAGCAACCCCTTAACTTTTCACTATGACCTTGTAGTCCTTCAATGCTTCAGCAAAATTGGCATGAGTGATAAATAGTCTGATTTTCCATGTATCTTAAATAAATTGAGGAGTCAAGCCAACGTTATCTAAATCTCTGGCCTAAGGGAACCTCATGATACCTAGATAAAAGGAATCATGTTAATACTATTTTTCCTATTATTATTTCCCCACAGGAAGGCATCTGGTATTTAAAACAATGCCAATCTGTAAGTTAAAATCAGCAAAACCGATAGATTATGTACCATTAGAAAAATCTCATTTATTTTGATTAATAAGAATTTATTTTTTACTTTTGGGTTAAAATAAATTTGACTCTTTTAATACACATTTAAATATTATCTACTACATATAATTGAATTTATATTAGAAAATGCAAGATGGAAACTATCTAAAAGTTATCAACTACATATCAGTCTAATAGCCATAGATTCAAATCTATACTATGGTGAATATCAGTTTAACATTTTACTAAAATCGGAACATATTAAGGAAGTTTTAGAATACGCTGTAAGACTCATTTTCTTGACATTTATTTTCCATTCTTAAAAGAAAAAAAAGTTGCTATTAGCTCTGTGGTTAAAATAATCACAGTAATTGATTATGCATTATTCACCCTTTTATTTGCTTTTTTATTCATTTCATGAACAATTAAAAGCATTGAAATGATGTAGAGAAACAAAGGCAATTTGGCATTTTCTAATAAAAAAGTTAATAGATAGAACTAATTTAGAGGAAAGCCATTCTGCTATAAATTGCTTATAGAAAGTTGATTTATTCAAATTAGCCTCTACTGATGTCCCTATTAACAAGCCATTAATTCATTCATTCCATCAGCTAACATTTCCTGAATGACTACTGTATGCTAAACACCCAGGAAGAAAGATGAATCTAACAAGATTGCTGCCCTGCAGATATTCACTCCCCAGAGCAACGATAGGTATCGGAGCAAAAGGAGTTGCATTATTACATGACGGGCAGTCACACAGTTATAATTGGAATACAAGGGAATTGGAATACAAAGAGAACAAATAATTGTCTGGGGAAAATGGGAACATTATTTGAGAGCTAAGTAGAAAGGAATTTGATAGTGCAAAAGGAAAAGAGGGTCAGATTAAGTTAAAAGAATGAAATGGTAAAGCCACAATGGTATAGAAAAGCAATGGCTTGTGAGACCACCCCACTTATCCTATAAGCAGAAGCACAAACAATAAAATTAAGCCTTTGTGTTCGCCATGCCCATGAAATTTACATCCTGTTCAAACAAACTTAATGCAATAAAGCAAGTTAATTTTGGAGTTGGGCTAATACCATCTCAGAAAATAATAATAATGATAATGATCATTGGATCATGGAGAAAAAATTCCTGTTAAATACATATGACAATTTGTTTGTGGAATTAAAAGAACCAGATATAGAATGAATTAAAGGAATTATGTCTGCCTCAAGGACATTTGCTGCTCACGTTTAGATGCCAGCTGCCGTAAAGTCCAAAGATCAAAAATGAAAAACAATGAAAAGTGGCAATTCTCACCATATTGTCTCTAGCTAGTTAATGTATGGTCCATTTTACCCAGCATCTTTATTAGAGAGCCGAAAAGGTGTAAATGACACCACACTGGTGATATTCACAGATGAGAGCAGATTGGAAACTGTCTCGCTGACACCACTGTTAACTGTGAAATAACAACCGGGGAGACAGAATAGCTTAGAAGTACGGGGAGACAAAGTGGGAGAAGACATTTAGCTTCGGATAAGAAAAGGGGCAACTGAACAATCTGGAAAGGAAGGAGAAAGAGGCACAGAAACACAGAGAGTGACAATGCCAAATTTCATTAATATGCAAAAGCAAGCCATTAAAAACTCTAGAGTTTCTCCAGTACATCCAAATTTCTTATATATATGTATATGAGAGAGAGAGAGGGAATACATATGTGTGTATATACACACACACATATACATATGATATATATATGACAGAGAAGAAAGAACATCAAGGAAGTTATAGAATTATGGGCATATGGAAGGTGATCAAAGGAATTAATTGCCTATGACACAGTGGATAAGAAATATAACATCACTTCCCTGAAGACTTGGGAGGTAAAGGACTCTTTTAACAGCTCTAAAATCAATACAGTGAAATGAATAATGACCATACATTTGAGGAAAAAAATACCCTCAACAGAAGCATGTTTCAAAGGAAAAGGTGGTAAATCTCTCCCTGGACACTTTTAATCTCCACTGGAAGAGCTTCAGAGTATACATTGAAAAAGCGAAAACTGTCTTTAGAGAAATATCACCAACAAATTTGTAAGCTAATTCGATGGAGAATAACTTAGAATTATTAAAATGTAAAGGAAAATGAGATAGCAGAAGTAAGAGATCAAATGAGGAAGCAGCAGCATGTAAGTGGGCACTCAGGAAACCTTACAAGTCAAAGGCATTGAGACGAACCTAATGGTAATGAAAAGACATTTGGGAAGGTGGAGAGCATTGTTACTGGTACAAGGGCTTGCTTTTTTTTCCCCAATGTTTGTTATTTTTTTTTTTGATTCTTGAGTAACCTAAAGGAAGATCAATAAACTGGAGGAAAATTGACATATTATGATCCCTGGGAATCCAAAACACCATATAAGAAACATGCAGTGTGATGACTTAAACTTTACAGTTAGTTAAAATGTGTATATTCACCAGAAAGCCCCTCCTTCAGTCAACAATTCACAGTATTTTCCTAATTGCAGTCCCTTTTCTACACAACACAGTAACAATCCATATAGTGGAATTAAATTGAAGTGCATTCATACTTGTATTACTGAGTAAGAAACACACCTTTCTCCTGGGATGATTTGCATCTTATGATCATCTGTCCATAAACATGGATGCAGCCTTTACTAGAGGTCCTGATCTTTAACTCCTTTTCCCATGACCAGCACCAGTAAGTCTTAGCAGAACATGCTAACCTCTAGAAAAGGGAAGCATTTTAGAGCTGAGTTTCTCTGGAGTAGGTTAGTGGTACTGAATTTAGAACAGTCGGACTTCACATCTTTCCATCCCCATCTCTCCTTAGTCCTTATTAGGCAGCCTGGAAACTGCCATCAGTTCTATGTAAAACCACTCTAGAAGGCATTTCAAAAAAAGGAAGAAGGATGAGAAAAGACTGGATTTGTGGATATGTGAACTACACCAGGGAAGACTGGTGGCCCAGTTAAGCATCTTGTAAAGTAGATTAGCAGAAAAATGAAAGTGGGGAGGTGGTCATCCTGTAGATGACATCAAAGGTCAGGCTGAGGACTTGATTTTACAGGCTAGGAAAATAATTTACTATTTCTGAGAAGTAAAGTTATAGAAGAAGGAAAGGGCAGTAGGAAGTTTGATCTGGCAGGAATGCATAGGTTGGATTTTTTAGGGAAAACAGAAGAGGAAAAAAATAATCAGTTTGGTGGTTGTGTCAAGTAGGCTAGAATTTCTCCAGACTGAGCCATAAAATGCTAAGAAGCTGAGAGACAGTTACTACCATGGTTGGGCATGGATTTGATCGTGATTTCATGGGGACTGAAGCATATACAAGTTAGAGATCTTTAAGAAAAAAATACAAAATGTTAAATAAAAAATTATACAACTGAAGGGACCTAAAAATTAAGCTTCTACCTCTGATGGCAGTACCTCAAAATCTAAATCTTTCTAAACTATAATTGTTTTAAATAAATTGACTTTTTTTCAGTGTTTGGGATTTTCTGTTTCAAATTTTTATCCTTCAGGCTTCCAGATGCAGCCAGTTAAATAAATACAGGAAAATAATTTTCAGTTACTTTGAATAAATATGCATATTCGTCTGTTAAGAATTTTTACTAGAAGTAAAAGGAATCTGAATTTCTAAGTAATTCATTTTTTTCATTTAGCACATTTATTACAGTCTTATGAATTTCCAGACACTGTTAGACTCTGGTATTATTATTATGAAAAAACACAGGAAAAAAATCTAGGATCAATATAGCTTAACTTGGACAATTAAAGTGGAAAGGAGTTTGCTGATTTTTTTTGAGGTAGTTTTTATGTATTGTGTATGTTCAATGTATAAAGAATACTTTATACTATGAGCTTGAATGTTGTATCACTATAATATCATGTTATTTCTACTATGAAATACCTTTTGTTTTATAGACGTTATATAACCTTTATCAATAATGGAGTAAAAAAGATCAGGTGCAAGATTAACTATATAAAAAATTAACAAGAACGACCTTTGAGATAATATATTTCAATGGAAGAAGCTATACATCAGAAATGGCAGAAGTATAACTTTAAAAATCAAATCACCCCAAACAACAGAAAAACAGCATTAGTGATTTGGAATTAAAATCAAAATTACATTTCTGGTCATTAGTGGAGTGGCCAAGGTGGTGGGGTAGAAAGACCCTGAGTTCACCTCCTCTCACAAGCACACCAAAATCACAACTGTCTGCAGAAAAAAAGACTGATGATAAAGACTGGAACCTACCAGAAAAGATCATCTCCAACTGAAAACATAAAGAAGAAACCACAACTAGAGGGGTAAGAGGGGTGGGGACGTGACACAATCAAATCTCACACCCCCTGGGTGAGTGACCCACAAACTGGATAATAATTATATTACAGAGGTTCTCCCACACAAAAGAGAGTTCTGAGCCCCACATCAGACTACCCAGCCCAGGTGTCCAGCACCAGGAGGACAAGTCCCCAGAGATCTGGCTTTGAAGGCCAGTGGGGCTTAATTACACAACCCTAGAAAACTGCGGAAATAGAGAGTTTACTCTTAAAGGGGGCACACACAGTCTCATGCACACTGGGACCCAGGGAAAAAGCAGTAATTTCATAGGAGCCGGGGCCAGACCTACCTGCTGGTCTAGGAGAGTCTACAGGAGACATGGGGTGGTTGGTGGCTGTGGCTCACCTTGGGGACTTGGACACTGGATGGAAGACATATTCTGGAATATTCAGTCCCAGGAACACTCTTGGTGACTGCCATCCTGAGTCACAGCACCAAGACCTAGTCCTACCCAGCAGCTTGTAGGGGCCAGTGCTGGGGTGCCTCAGGACAAACAACTAATTAAGTGGGACACAGCCTCACCCATCAGCAGACAGGCTTCCTTAAGACTTCCTGAGTCCACAGGTGCCTCCAGACACACCACTAGACATGGCTCTACCCACCAGAAGGACAAGACCCAGCTCCACCCACCAGTGGGCAGGCACTGGCCCTTCCTGCCAGGAAGCCTGCACGAGCCTCTAGACCAGCCTCACCCACCAGAAGCAAGAAAACTACAATCCTGCATTCTGCAGAATGAGTCTTCCAACACAAGGCCAGACCATATCCTGGGACCAGCTGGACTCTGGCCTTGCACACTAGCAGGTCAATACGCCTTCAGGACATACCAGACCCCATATCCAATTGCATCAGGAACTGGCCTTCCCCACCAATGACCTGAAATGAGCTCTGATATCCCTGGACCCTACAGACAGACTCCAGGAACCAGCTCTTCCCACAGTAGTCTGGCACTAACCCCAGGATCTAACTTCACCTGCCAGTGGGTGAAAAACAGCCCCGGTGTATTTGGGACCTTGACTCCACCCAACAGTGAGTCAATACTAGCCCGGGGCCCCTTAGGGTTCTGAAACCAGCCACCTCTTGACCAGGCCCCACTAAACAGCAGCCAGCAAGCATCTGCACAAGGAAAGTCCTGGTAACCAACCAGACTAAGGGCCAAGCAAGCCTACCAGCCCACCCACACAGTTATCCTGCCACAACATTAGGACACACACAGCTCCCTTAGGGGAGCCTCTAGAGATGTAGCTTGGGTGATGAGAGGGGAGAGCACTGCTGGGACACACAGGCATCTCCTACAGAAGGCCACTTCTCCAAGGCTGAGAAATGCAACTAACCTACCACAAACATAAAAATAAAAATAGTAACTTAGGCAACATGAGGCAACAGAGGAATATATTTCAGATGAAGGAACAAAATAGAACCCCTGAAGAAGAATTAAATGAAGTGGAGATAGGTGATCTACCTGAGAAAGAGTACAGAGTAATGATTATAAAGATGACTGAAGAACTCAGGAGGAAAATAGATGTAAGAGTGAGAATTTAGAAGGTTTTAACAGAGTTAGTAAATATAAATAACTTCCAAACAGAGATGAAAAATACAACATCTGTAATAAAAAAAACTACACTAGAAGGAAACAATGAAGGACCAAATGGTACAGAAAAATGGATTAGTGAGCTTGAAAACAGAGTAATGGAAATCACTGCTGCTGAACAGAAGGAAAAAAAACAGAATGAAAAGAAATGAGGAGAGTTTAAGAGAACTCTGGGACAATATCAAGCACACTAATATTCATATTATAGGGATCCCAAAAGGAGAAGAGAGAGAAAGGTCCTGAGAAAATATTTAAAGAGATTAATAGCTGAAAACTACCATAATCTGGGAAAGGAAACAGTCACTGAGTCCCATATAAGATTTACTCAAAGAAGAATAGACCAAGATACATTGTAATCAAAACCACAGAAATTAAACATAGAGAGAGAATATTAAAAGCAGAAAGAAAATAGCAACGAATGAATGACACACAAGGGAGCTACCATGAGGTTATCAGCTGATTTTTCAGCAGAAACTCTGTAGGCCAGAAGGGAGTGGAACAATATATTAAAAGTGATGAAAGGGAAAAACTGCAACCAAGAGTACTCTAGCCAGCAAGAGCTTCACAAACAAGCAAAAGCTAAAATCATTCAGCACCACTGAAGAAGCTGTACAACTAGTGTTAATGGAACTTCTCCAGGTGAAAAAGAAAAGCCAAAACTCAAAACAAACAAACAAGATAAAAAAAAAGCTCTCCAGTAAATGCAAACATACAGTAAAGATAGGAAATCATCAACATCAAAGCTAGTGGGACTAAAATCAAAAGTATTAAAAACATTTGTATCCATAGCAAGCAGTTAAAGGGTACATAACACAATTAGATGTAAGATATGATATCAAAACAAGAAATTGTGAGGGGAGGGGAGGAGAGTATAAATGAAGGTTTTTTAAAATGTATTTGAAATTGAGAGATCAGCAACTTAAAACAATTGTATATCTATACAGACTGCTACACAAAAACCTCATGATAACTACAAGCCAAAATCTGTAACACATATACACACAAGAAAGAGGAATACAAACATAACACTAATGCTATTTATCAAATCACAAGAAAAAAAGGGGAGAAAAAAGACCTACAAAAAACCCAAAACAACTTACAAAATGGAAATAAGATTGTACATATAAATAATTACCTTAAATGTAAATAGACTAAATGTGCCAACCAAAAGATGTAGATTGGCTGAATGAATACAAAACAAAGACCTGTATACATGCAGCCTACAAGAGACACTTCAGAGCTAGAGACGCATACAGGTTGAAAGTGAGGGGATGGAAAAACATATTCCATGCAAACAGAAATCATGAGGAAACCAGAGTCACAATTCTTATTTCAGACAAAATAGGCTTTAAAATAAGACCATTATAAAAGATAAATAAGGACATTAGATAATCATCAAGGAATCAATCCTTGTAAATTGTAAATCTATATGCCTCCAACATAGGAACACCTCAATTTATAAGGCAAATATTAATAGACATAAAAGGAGAGATTGATTATAACACAATAATAGCAGGGGATTTTAACACCCTACTTACAGCAGTGGACAGAGAATCAATACAGAAACAGAGACCTTAAATGACACATCATACCAAATGTAATTAATTGATATTCATAGAGCATTCTATCGAAAAGTATCAGAATACACATTCTTTTCAAATGCACATGGAACAGTCTCCAGGATAGATCACATGCTAGGCCATAAAACATGCTTCATTAAATTTAAGAAAACTGAAATCATATCAAGCTACTTTTCCGACCACAAATCTGAGACTAGAAATCAACCACAAGAAAAAAATCTGCAAAAATCACAAACACATAAGGCTCAACAATATGCTACTAAAAAAACAATGGATCATAGAAGAAACCAAAGAGGAAATCAAGAAATACCTATAGACACAAATGAAAACAAAACACAATGACCCAAAACCTATGAGACACAGCAACAGCAGCTTTAAAAGGGAAGTTATGGCCATAAAAGCTTACCTAGGAAACAAGAAAAGTCCCATATAAACAAATAACCTTACACCTAAAGCAGTTAGAGAAAGAGGAACAAACAAAACCCCATGTTAGTAGAAAGAAAGAGATCACAAAGACTAGAGCAGAAATAGAGACAAAAAACAATAGAAAAGGTTGATGAAAGTAAAAGCCAGTTCTTTGAAAAGATAAACAAAATTGATAAACCTTTATTGACATTTATCAAGACAAAAAGAGAGGATCCAAAAAACTAAAACCATAAATGAGAAAGAAGTTACAACCAAAGTCACAGAAATACCAAGGATTATAAGAGATTACTATGAGCAACTGTACACCAAAATGGACAACCTAGAAAAAAAATGGAAAAATTCTCACAAAGGTACAATCTCCCCAGACTGAACCAGAAAGACATAGAAAATATAAACAGACTACACCAGTAATTGAATCAGTAATTAAAATTCCCAACAAACAGAAGTCCAGGACCAGATGACTTCACAAGTGAATTCTACAGAACATTTAGAAAAGGGATAACACCCATCTTTCTGAAAACTATTCCAAAATATTGAAGAGAAAGGAAGACTTTAGAACTCATTCTATGAGACCACCATCACCCTGATACCAAAGCCAGACAAAGATACCACAAGGAAAATTAGAGGCTGATATCACTGATAAACATAAATACAGAAATCCTAAACAAAATACTAGCAAACCACATCCAACAACTTATTTAAAAAAATCATACGTCATAATCAAGTAAGATTTATCCAGAGGGAAGCAAGAATTTTTCAGTATCCACATATCAACCAATGTGATACACTCCATTTAAAAATTGAAAAATAAAAACCATGTGACCATCTCACTAGATGCAAGAAAAGCTTTGGATAGAATTCAACATCTATTTATAATAAAACCGCTCCATAAATGGGCATAGAGGAAACATACTTCAACATAAGAAAGACCATAGACGACAAATCCACAGCGAATGCCTTTCTCTTCACATGCTGTTCCTTCCCTCTGCCTTGCAGGGGTAGCTTTTTCTCGGGCTCTCATGGTCCGCCCCTAGTGCCCCACTCCATAAAAATGCAATGACATTTATGCAGCACCTATAACCCCTGGCACATGATAACTACCCCTTAAGTATGAACCTTCTTCCTCCGTTCCAGCCAATTCTAAGAGGGGCTTCCGTTTCATGAGTTTCGATGATAACTTTGTCATCGTGTGCTTTTCAGCTCCCAGTTGTTTTATGTGTTTCTGCTTTGCATAGTGGTCAGAGCCATTATTCCTGCTTCTACGATTTAAGTTTTATGTCGAAGCTAGCCAGAAATTACTTCCTAACTAGGAAATAAAGGATCATTTTTTCGTGCTTTGTGATTACTTTTCTCCCACATTTCTGGGCAAGGAGATGATATAATTGCACTTAATAAGCAAAAGCTCATGTTTACATCTCTATTATCAAAATAGAAAAATCTTCAAAACATTAAAAATGTAACCCCTTTCTGTCCTATGAATTTATAACTCCATTTAGAAAAGGGTAGAGGTGAATTTGTATCACAGAAATAATCAAATTGTTCTCATTTCCAAGGGGTATAACTGGCTTTGATTTTCCTGGTGCATAAAGATACATCATGCTATGGATATGATTGTAACATAAATGAACCTTTGCTACTGCCCAGTCAATTAACGTAGCCTGCAATGCCATGCCTAGCAACTTGCATGTCCTTTTATTCAGAATTTAAGAGCATCTCCAAATATTTGTAATATCCAGGTGAAAAACAAAGGTAGCTTTCTCAATAATCAGGACAATGCAAGTGGTTTCTTCTCTCTGCTCCTGACCTCCAGGTAACAAATATGTGCTTTTTTAGAACTGTACTTGAAACACATTAAATAGAAAACGAAAGCGAGTGTAACATACCATCAGGAGACCTCTGACTGTGATCAGGGACTAATGTCATCATGGAGTCTAGAGAAGGAAGATAAAACAGAACAAAATCTGTACACAGAAAGTTTCTGTTTTAACATCTGAATTAGGCCAGAGTCTACTGTGTCCTTTCTACAAAGGAGTTTACTAGAATTATGTGGGTAGTTTTATTTTCCAAATGCTACCGTCTCCCTCCACCCTGAAAATTCGGATCCATTGGTGCAGGTGGGGATAGTGCACTCACACACTGATGAGGTCCCTGGGAGATTTTGACAAGCTCTCTCCCTGTTACTCCTCTCTCCCAGACTTGGCCTTCAAATCTCTGTCCTGGAAAAATATTAGCACTCTCTTTCTACTTCAGCATGGAGCTAAGTGACTCCCTGGAGTGACACTTCCTTACAGACTGTGAACTAATTTTAAGAGCAAGCATTTACTGATATTTATTTACTTGCCAGGGACTTGTTAAGCATACATTTTCAGAGGTGAACAAATCTGCATTCTGCCCCTCCACAGAGTTTCAAAACTAGTGGGCTCTTAACACATAACTTTTCTATGCAATATTTATTTCTGGTAGAACTTTCTAGAAGAGATAAGAAGAACCATCTTTTTTTTTTTTTTACAAAAATGATAATAAAATTTGTTACACAAAAATTTCCTGAGTATCTTACAATGTTATATATCTAACCAAGCCAGCTAATGTAAATATAAAAATTATAAATATAGTAAAACATCCTCCTGCCAGTCCCTTTCTGTTTCTCAAGTCCATTTATTCCACACAAGTCACCTCACCCCTTAATTTTAAGGCGTTTCTATTGAGTCATGAAATTATATCTTTTTCTGAGCATTGCCCCCTCTTCCAGTTCTTGGATATTTTATGACATTGAAAAGTTATTAGCAGCTTTATTTTTAGGTATGAAATGGTGTTTCAGTTAAATTATTTAGAAGAGTTCTTAGCTCTTAAATATAAACATTAAATATGTATGAGGGAAATAACATAGTATCTAGGACTTGCTTCAAAATAAATAATTGGGCAGGGAAACAAGTAGATACAGATTACAAAAGAAATAAGATTGCCTGTGAGTTGATAACTCTTGAAACTTGAGTGACAAGTAAATGAGGTCCCATTATACTATTCCATTTATGTGTGTGTTTGAAATTTCCCATAACAAAAGGTTTATACAAATACCGTAGTTTTCATTCCTTCATTTAAATTGTATCAATAGGCCTGATGGTAGTTCTGTGTGTTAACATGGCTAGGATATACTACCCAGCATTCAATTCAATACTTACCTAGGTTTTGCTGTGACGGCGTATTATTGACTTTAAGGAAAGGAGATTACCTTTGATAATGTGGGCAGGTTTCATCTAATTAGCTGAAATGCCCTAAGAGCAAAAACAGGTTGCCTGGAGAAGAAGAAATTGTGCCTGAAGACCATGGCATCAATTCTGGCCTGAGTTTTCAGTCGGCCAGGCTGCCCTGCAAATCTCTGATTTGCAAGTCCTCACAAGTGGGTAAGCTAGTTTCTTAAACTAAACCTAACATTCATGCATACACCTGTGTATATGCTCAAAAAATGAATTTCTAATGGTGGGAACTTGAGATCAATAGCAGATTTTCAGATAGGGTACATGGTAGAGTTGAGCTCCACATGTCACTTGCCAAAGACTTTCCATGTCTATGCCATATGAGAAAGCTTATTCTGATCTTATTAAAGTATAAATTTAAATTATGAGAAAGCCTATTCAATATGTTAAGCCATTAGAGCACCCCTAATTTTTATATAAAATAACTCTCTTGCGATCTAGATATAATGTACCTTGATAGTTGAAAAAGCTGATTGTGTCTCTGTTGGTATTTTCGAAACTCATCCGATACAAAAATTACAAAGTCAAATAAGACTGTTCCATTGCCAGAGAATTTTAGCATACCGGAGAACTTAAGGCTTGAGGACTAGCAATGGTAATATAAGACATTATCTACAGATAAATGCACTGATACTTATAGAGGATAAATGTTTGCCTGAAATACACAGAATAAATATTACATCAATGTTGTACACATTAAAAACATTTGGGAGAGTGTCTTCAAAATATGCAGTATTGGTTCACCCTAACCAAATTAACCAACCACAGAGGAATCCATGTTGGTGTGTTTTGAAGTTTTCTAGCCCATCTTTTGTATACCCTGGTTAAAAGCTACTATATGACCTGCCGAAATCCCAGGCTGTTGGCCAGTGCTGTTTTCTGCTGTCTACTTCCATTTCTAGGTTAAAGTCCTTGGAGAAGCATTTATAGTCCGTAGACCTGATGGCTCAGAGGAGGGCTTTCTCATTGGTCATTACAGAGCCCAAGTGTCTGCCCCTGGGCATTCAATAAAGATGATGCATGTAAGATCAATAAGTTATTTACCCAAGGGGCAGAGTTATGCTATATTTGTTCTTACATTATGTGATTATCCTTCATTTCATGGAAAAAAGTGTATTTTCATCATGTACATTCATCATCTGAGCTGGTATGTATGTTAAATAGTTCAGGGATATTTCAAATGGACATGTAAGGACAACGTCCAACAGAAACAGCTACACAGGTGTGTGGACACTAATGCCTCACCTGTTTGGCCAAGAATGAGGTTTCCATGGTGACTCCAGAGAGGAGTTTAAAAGTCCCTTCTTTTTCACTGCTCTCTCTTTCTCACTCTTCCAACATGTGACTTCTGTCTTAAATAATAACAGACAAGATTGATAAGGTCCAGACTGTTTAATGAAATCAATTTTGGCACAAAGGCCTTTATTCTTCCAGTCTTTCTTCAGCAGCTGTAAGTGCCACACACTCACTTTCTGCAACTCTCTGGAGAGCACAGAAGGATATTCTTTCCATCTTTGGTCTGTTTCTTGTTACTGGAAATTATCTGCAAGAATGCTTCAGCAGAAGTTCTTTTTCACTCATGCTATTATGATACCAAGAAATAAAGTCTTTTCATCTCCTTCGTTAAAATTAGCATTCACTTTGGGTACTTAAGCAGCATTTAATGATGCAAAACCCTTGGGGGGTTTAAACAATCAAAGAGAATCCCAGAGAGCCGGTCTCTCTGCCCTATTTAAGGTGGAAAGCACTACTGTGGGTAAGTAGGGCCAAAAGAACACAGTCATTGGGATAGTAAGTGGTTCATTGATGAGAAAATTTCTCACCTCATTCACAGTTTAAAGGTATGTGTCTTTTAAGGATGAGGTCAGCTCATCTGATTGAATTATGCTACAGAGGAGCAAGCCATCCTTGCACTTATATCACACTGGTGATTGCCAAGTCAGGATGACGGGAGCCTGAGGTTGCTCTGTGAACTCCTGCCAGATACGTCCTTTTCAGGTGGAATGTCTCCCATTTTTATTTGTCAGTTCTCTTCTTTCATCTAAAAACACCTGTATCCTCAAGAACAACAAACACGATGGTCTTACCAGGGTGGTCAGGATGCTCTCATTATTTGGGGATCAGCACTGTGAAAGTCACATGGCTCCTAAAATCTCAGTCTTATCAGATGCAAGGAGGCCCTAAGTTTATTGTGGGAATAAAGTTGGCACTGTGTGCTTAACTTTAGTCAAACTGTAAGTCAGAAAACAGTAAGTTGTTCATCTTACTCATCAGTGACTCATCGGGCTTCGTCCTTCTGATCCAGCATATGCTCAGAACCGCTGAAGTTTAGAAGAATGGGTCAGACACAGTGCCTCCCCTCAAGGAGCTTAAACACATTTAAGACATATAAAGTAACTCAGTAGTAAAGGCCCACTGATATTTACAATCTGATATTTAAAATCAGCTCTTTGAGAAATCACAAGGCACAGAAAATCTGGAGACGGGTAGAGGACAAGAGGCAAGAAAGAGCACACTGTGATGCTGCATTAACGCCTGTAATTTACATGTATCAGTGTTATTTAATTTCCCATAATAATAAAAGAAATACATTTTCACATTTTACAAGAAGGGAAACCAAAGTTCAAAACTGTTAAGTAACTTAGGTCATTCAAGGAATTGGAATCCAGGTTTCTGATTATTTTTATTACACTAGATGTTTTAGACTTTATGAAGAAATTAGAACTTGAGAAGGAAGAAGACGACACAGGTGTGAACCAGCAGACAGCAATAGTGAGGATAATTCTAGCCAGAGAAAAAGGATGAGCCAAGAATTGCACATGTAAAAAGGCCAGTGCTGTTTTAAAGGAATAATGAATAAACCACCGTCACTGAAACAGTGGTCTTTGTCTAATTCTGACTGTAAAGTAAAAACATTCACTGTTATTTGCATAGAGTTTTAATATTTACACAGGAATTTCACAAACATTATCTTGTTTGAGGCTCATGAAAACCCTGTGAGTTAAATAGGAAAGATAATTTCATTTCCCCTGTTACATACATGAGTGAAACCTGAGGCAGAGAGTGAACCATGGACCTTAGATCTTAAAGTTAGTAATGGGCCAGGACAAAAATTGAATCTAAGTAAGTCCTTTGGCTCTAAAGTCTACACATTTTTCAAGTTACTTTTTGAAATATCCCTGTATTTCAGAATTCAAACAGAGATATGAACCTCAATCAAGGAAATCACAGAGGTAATTTGGTCTTTGAGTAAGTCGTTGAGCCGTGTGATATTGGGGGCCACTCTAAGATTTTGTGATTCTGCTGCTGTTACATACACTTCACTGTTGCCAAAATCAGTTTCTCACTACCTCAGGAAGGTGGCTCATGCTTTCAAAACCACTCAAGAACTTAGCTTGCAATTTTTTTTCTTTTCTTGTGTATCTTCTACACCAAGTATAGTGCCTGCCACCTAAAAGCTGTGTTGTAAATACTACTGATGTTCGTATCTAACCACAGATATTGGACATAATTACTATCATTACTACCACTTTGTGTTTGAAGTTTACAGATATCAGTGCCTTTCTCTGACCCGGACCTGGTGATTGGTAGACCTTTTAGGATGCAGACTTGAATGAAAATCTGACTCCAAACCTCAGCTTTGTTTCTCAATGGAATTGGTATAAAAATACATGAGCCAATGCATGAGAACTTGAGGACTAAATTTATCCTACAGCCAGCTGGAGAAATCACCAAATGTCTCTTCAGTCTGCAGTTGGCTGTTGCTACCATCAGTTCTTGCGGTCAGATCGAGCTCTTGAATTCATGCATCTATAGCGAGAGAGATGCTGCTTAGCCACTCCAATGGTCTACTGTTGCTGGTCCAAGTCCTGGACCAGATCTCTGCAAGGCAATATAAATCTACTGCCTAAAATGGAGTCAAGCTAGCCCTTTTTTTCTGGAATAATGGGTGAGTAGAACTCAGTGTGTTTAGCTCTGTTCAACCCAATCAGAGCCACCCACACATACCAGCTCTTTGAGGAGTGGTTCTGGCATCTGCCATTTACAAACCTAAAGTCTTCCTATGTTTTCTTTTCAGGGACCAAAAACACCATGATTTATTCTGTTTTGTTTTGTTTTTTTTCCTTTTATTGTTCAGGGTTTTAAAAAATCTTACTTATATCCATCTTCTCTGTGAATGGTGGTAGGGTGGTAGCCAATCACCCATGGCTCAGCTATGCTGGTTTTATTAAGCCTCTGCATTTCTCTCTGTTACATCCCCCCTCTCCCCCCAGTTCTTTCTTGGAGAGTTACCTTTGGTGGCTTAAGGGTAATGTCAGGGAATTAAACTCTGGCTTAGCAACCTGCTCATCGGGCTTCAATGTGGGGAAAAAACAAAATGATGGGATAGGGATTGAGGGATGAAACAAATAGATAGTCTTTTCTGGGGCATATACCTCAGTTCTCCCACAAAGATGTTTCTTTCACTCTCTCCATTAGTTTATTTCCAGGAAGCTGGGGAAATGGGCAGTCTTTCAGGCAGGTGCACCAGAATTCTTGTCCAAGATTGGATTCTCCAGAAAATTAACTCCTATGTATCTAAATAGAGTATTGCTACGTAGGTATCACCTTCCCAGCAATATTCAAATGTGATGCAAATAGGCCAGCACTTTGAATGAAATTCAGACCATTTCTTCATGGTAACTCTTCATGGAGATTCTTTGAAACTTGCACACCACATGAGCTCATTAAAAAAATAAATATGTTGAAAGACATATTCTAAGTTTTTCAAAGGTAGAGACCAAGTCATATTCATCACTGTATCAACAATGCATACCCAGGTCCTAGTACATAGCTTACCTACAACAAATATTTGCCAAACAAACGTTGTTTAATACATAGATACTCAATACAAAGGAAGAGAGATATTTATTTTATTCTGAACTATAAATTGAGTTCTGGAGCATTTTAAAGGACACATTGATCCATTTCTAAATGCAACCTCATTGTTTGCAATGCAAATTTGTACCTTCACGTCTAAGCGAACATTATCTGAAATATAAACAGAAATTTACACAAAGGGTCTCTATTTTTAAATAGATACTCAAGTTCAAGAATCTCTAAAATATGCCAGTTAACGGACAAGTTTAAATTGCAAAACAACTTGGATTAATTTGAAATTCAACTATAATTAAATATCTGAGATTTGGGTCATGAATATTGGTTAAGTCAAATGACCTCTATATGGGCCCAAGTAATTATATTATTTATAGGACCTTAGTCCTTCTGAGATTTATAGACTTTTCAGGCAACACTGATATTGCAGAGAAAAATATTCTTTGTAAAGTAATATTAAAAATACCATCTGGTTATTACATATTAAAACACACTTTGATAGCCCAAGTAATAATTGCAGGGTGATCTTGAGAAGATATGATTTCTGCATCTCAGACTTGTATCCTGTGAAACGAAGACAAGAGTGTAACCATAGGCTGTTTCTAAGATGTACATCCGGTTACATGCTTAGGTACATGACTGACACATAGTAAATCATTATTATTATTTTATATACAAAAATATTATCATTATTTTGTATATAAAATATTCTGCTTTTATATTCAGGATTTCAAAACTTCAAATAATATAAATTTCTGGAACCCCGTATTGGTCCATTATAGTAATAAATTTTCTAACTACTTTTCTTTTCCCCTACCTCTCCAATATTCAAGAAGAATTTCATTAACCACTAGTCAAGGTTATTACATTTATTTGCAGGAGGCATATGCCAATGCTTCTACCTCCAGAGGAAAAGGAAAGAAACTGAAGATCGTGAGAAGAGCCACCAGGTGCTACTTGGAACAAAATGTTAAGAATTGACACAACTTTGCAGGCTGATTGAGGTTTTTAAGCCCACTAAATTTCAGAATTACTTGCAAAAATAATCTGGTTTATTTCCAATTCTTTTAAAATACGTAAATTTTTAAGTCCTTCTGTGCCTTCTTGTATCACAATGTTATCCAATTGCCCTCAAATAGTCCTATAGTGTTTGATATAGAGGACAAACCAATGTGGAAATAATCTATGGGGAGACAGCTTTTTGGCAAACATTCTTTCTCTTGACCTTGAGCAAATTTTTTCTCCAAGTATAACCCTGAAGATCGTCATCTTCCAGTCAGTAGGAAAGATTAAAGAGGTAATGTCTTACAAATTCCTTGAGTGACATAAACGATGCTCCATAAAAAGTAAACCACTATTGAATATTCTTTAGCACTTAAATTTTCTACTCCCCCCCTGATCTGAATGTGTGGCGTGAGGGTGAGAAGAAAATAGAAATATTGAGGGAAGAGAAGTGATAACAGTGGTGAGAATTCAGTGTTTTCCCATTTAGCTTGGACAGCAATGTTCTGTAGCAAGCACAGAAAAATAGCAGATATCACAAGAAATAATGGAGGGCGTTTGCTTTGGAAAACCCTGCAATTTATTTTGAGAAATGAAAAAAGAAACGGTGGTGTAGCATACAAAATCCTAACTTATTTACTGATAGGGTAAGTAAAGGAAATACTAACTGTGAACATTTTCACAGTAAGTCAAACCACCAAATCTTTTAAAATGCCATCCCACAAAGTATGACCCAGTAGCAAACATGAATATGATGTTGGTACCTCTGCTAATAAAATAAATTCATATAAATCATGATAGTCTAAAGGGAGAATTATAAATGACAAAACTTATTGGGAAAAAAAAACTGTATACTGAATATAAGAATTTCCAAATGATTGCCTTCAAATTACTAGTCTTAACTAAAAACATTCGTACTCTCTTCTTTCCTTCCTTCCTTCCTTCCTTTCCTTCTTTCCTTCCTTCCTTCCTTCCTTTCCTTCTTTCCTTCCTTCTTTCGTTCATTCTTTCTTTTTTTGTTGCTGTAAAACCTATGTGCCATTTTAAGCCACAATGGCTTCCTTTTGAACCACAGCAAATGTTGTCATGCATGTACGGATATTGTGATACTGTATATGTGTTATCTGCTATATTGCAATTTAATTACACAATTTAGCAACTCTCTTCACTCTTTGGTTTCTTACTCTTATTGTAAGCATATGAATGAAAAATACTGCAAGCCATATCAGTAAACAAAGAATGCTGAAGCCATCAGGTCATCAGCCACTGCCACCACCCCCAACAGTGAGCTCAGGGTACAGACAAGCAGGCAGCCTGGCCTCTGCAGCCACCCCCAGTGCTGCCCCCTGAGGGGACCCAGACTGTGAAAGGATAGGATACTGGCCCTAGATAGCTAGGTGATTGTCAAAGGGATGATTTCAATGAGCCCAGACGTTTGCTCCTTCCCATCCACAGAAAAGCACTAAATTCGTTAACTTGAGATGCCTGGTTTTCTTTAATAGTAATCTTTAATGTTCTGACTTCCTGGGGGGGTTGTTGTAAAGCTCCTATATATCCTGGCTCCTCCCCGACCTCTTCGGACCAGTCCCTCAGAGCCATCTGGGAGGCTGTCATCCTGGGCTCAAAGGGGGTTGAGTCCTCAGAAATGTCCAACTCTCAGCTTTTAGGTTGTGCATTTATTTCAGTCAACAAGTATTATTTTATATAAATATAATACATAGAAATGTACTGATGTGGATGGACAGAGAAAGAAGACATTAGGCTTTAATTTACCAATAATTTTTTTCTCATATAAAATACTATATATATAATACACAATAATTTATGATTTAGTAAATACTTATTAGAAAAGGCTATTCTTAGTTTTTATTACCAGATACCCCTAGGAACTATTACCAGAGAGTGGGGTCTTATCTCCTCACAGAAAGAACTGAGATGAGACGTGGAGATCAAAAACATAAAATGAGGCTTTATTAAGTAATAGGATGCTCTCAACGGGGGAACAGGCAGCCTCAGGTGAGTGCTGCTCTGAGTTTCTTTGGCAAGCTAGTTACATAAGGTGCAAATAATAAATCATTGCAGGGGGGAGTTGCGGTCCTATTCCCTGATTTTCATCCTATCTTCACCTTCCTGAGGGGAGGAGGGATTTTTGTCCTTATTTAGTCTTGATCAGAAGTGTCATGGTCTCAGTATGTTAATAGGTACTTCTTATCTGCAAGGCTAATTTTATTGTAATGAGGGCATAGTTAGCAAAAGGTTACATTCCTGCCTTTTCCCGCTTTTCTTTGTCTGCCTCCAGGACAGGACACTTGTCACCCCAAAGTGTGTGAGTTCCTATCAGTCCAGAGGTTCCAGCTTTTCTCTGTCTGCCGAAGGACCCCCATTGCTCACAAGGTTTAGGATTTCTTGCCATTTGGCCTGTACCCCCCTTTCTCTGCTCATAGCTAGCTATCTGCCTGGTCCAACATACCCATACAGTGAGTGGAGTGACTTAGAATTCAAAGTGACTCTTTCCAAATCAACAGTTTTAGAGGGAATAAGTCAACTGCAATCAATGACAATGGAAAACCCAGGATTCACAGACGTACAACCGTAATCCACTCTTACAGGTTTACAGAGGCAAAATGCCAAGTCACGTTCCTGCTTCCAGAGAAACCTCTTCACACGTTATAGTATAATTTTATAGTTCCATTTCTCTTTCAGGACTTCAACGATACTCATTTAACATAATTTTACCTGAAAAATAAATAATATCTGTATATAAATTTGGAAGTGAAGGAGTTTTATACCTGAGTGTGATTTGCTTTTAGTCTTGCTAGATACTGAAAATTTGTATCTCCCAAAATTTATATGTTGAGACCTAGTCCCGAGTGTGATACTGTCTGGAGGTGGGGTCTTTGGGAGGTGATTAGATTGTGCAGGTGGAGCCCTCGTGAATGAGGTTAGTGCCCTTATAAATGAGACCTCAGAGAGATCCCTCCCCTCTTCTGCCACGTGGAAAGTCAGTGAAAAGACATCCATGAGTCAGGAGGCAGGCCCTCACCAGCCAGACTCTGACAGCTCCGTAATCTTGGAATTGCCTGCCTCCAGTACTGTGAGAAACAGATGTTTGTTGTTTATAAACTGCACAGTTTATGATTTTTTTGTTATAGCATCCCAAACAAAGACAGGTTCTCAAAGATGACTACGTAGGCCTCTTTCAGTGGTGCCTGCGGAGAACACAGCGCGGGGAAAGAGCTGTCAAGTACCGCTAACATCTGAATATGCTGGAAACTGGGACACCCTAAGCTATTTAATTCTCTTGTTTTGGTAAATTATTCATGTTTCTGATTTTTCCTCCTTTTTAGCAGGTATTTATAATGTGCACAGGTATGTCTGTGGGACATCTGTATCCTGAGATATAAATATGATATCCCATCCAGATATGTGTATACATATAAAACACATACACACATATATACATGCTTACATTAATGGGATACATATTAGTTTAATTTTAGATGAGAATTTAAAAAGACGTCTCAAAAGAACACTGTAAAATATTCCAAAATCAGGGTTAGAACTATGTTGATGGAAACATAAATGTAAAGCAAATATATCAATATATCAATGTATATCAATGTATCAATAAAATTTTACACTCAAACTTCAGCTCATAGATTTATGATGGCAATAGGCTTACAGTGAATACTGACTACATTTTAAAGCATCTGCGTTGCGCTCTTTAAAATGTATTATGTTTAATGTTATAGAACATGTATTTTCAAATAGAAGTCACATCCCTCTCATCTATGAAGGTTTCATATGGTTGAAGAAGACAGTCCAAGTAGCAACCTTTGAATTTGATCTGCTAATAGAAGAATCTCTTTTTAGCTTTCTTTATGTTTTCAATTAGAACTCTTTTTACTTTAAAAATTCTTCATATTTAAGATTTATTTATAAAAGCTAATGATTTCTTGAATATGTGTGAGCACATGTGACTGTCCTTTATGATCGCATTACGGCATTCTGTTGATTCTTACTCTGTATTTGGCTTTATTCCTTTGATAAGTAGGTAAGTTTAAAAAGCTAAAGCTCTAACCTGTTCTTAGAAATAATGATCAGTACACATATGTAAACTAAAAAATGTGCAGTATACTGTATATATTCATTTAGATGCAATATAATGTGTATGTGCAGTCAAACTGTAATAATTCCAGCTAATAAAACTGAAAAAGGGAAAAAGAGGCACAAAATGATCTGAGGGTGGAAGTTCCAGCCCTCTGACACTGAGAGGTCACTGAGTGGACATTCAGGCAGGCCCACGTGGAAGATCCGTGGTCCGATCCAGTCGTCACTGGCTCAGTTCTAACTAGACACAGCTGACTCCCAGTTCCTGGAAAACAACTCCGGGAAACATCTGACTGTTTAGGCCATGTGCTGCTTGGAGCACAAGGGAGGCTTTGTTGTAGCTGTTGGTTTTGTTTTGTTCTTTTATGGGTGCTTGGAGTTTATCTTCTACTTGGTGCAAGGTAAGGCGCAGGGTTATGGGGTGTCAGGAAGGCTCTCGAGTAGCTTGGGTAGTAAAGAATGGGGTTCTCTCAACTTCCCTTTTGGTGTTTTGCCGTTCTGATATTAAAGAATCAATTGTGTCCTCTGAAAAACTTGAAAACCTAGTGATGTAATTCTAAACACTAATAATGTTATTTTTAAAGTGATTATTTTAAAACATAATTGTGATAAACTACAGTGTGTAGATTATTTAAAAATCTATCAGATTGGAGAGCTAACAAAAGAAAACCTCAAAAAAAAATCATGAAATTTTGAAGAAGTAGAAACCCTACATAACTTAGGAAAATAATTTTGCTCAGTTCTGTTGTGAACCTGAAACTGCTCTAAAAGAATAAAGTCTATTAAAAATAAATAAAAATAATTTAGGAAAATAATATTATGTCAACAACACATATAGAATAGACCATAATTTCTGGAATCTCTTATTTTCCTTCCTAGAACAGACATAGTGTTTGCCAAGGTACTGACATAATTAATTAATTAGGTGATAGCAAATATTAAAAAGCCTGAAGTTATTTAAAATTCAAGTAGCATATTATTCTGAATACAATGCAATAGTTGGCTTAATTTGAAACATTTCAGTTTTTGCAGAAGCCTCTAGCATTTGCAGACAGAATTTTATCTTTTTTTGATCTTTTCTTTGATTCCTTTGTTCATTTGCAGATATGGGCTGATTTAATTTCTCTTTATTACTGAGATTTGTCTGCATCTGTCATTATGTTATTCAAAACAGTGTATGATGTGTTGGAAAATATACATATTGAAAATATGAAAAAACATAAAATATTGATAGTGGCTGTATAAATTTGGAGAGGGAAAAACTGAGATTTAGACCCTGCTTTATAGAGCAGCTTTTAAAACACAAATACATTAAACTTGTTTCTAAATAAATTCACACTCTTTAACTCTCTGGGGTGTCTCCCATTTGGCCAATAATATCTATCCAAAAATTTTAAAATATATAAAACTTGTAATACTTCCAAAACATCCAGTAATTTATGGTGAGATATTTGTAAATATATGTTTGATATTTTCAAGATGTTCCTGTATTTTTAAACAACTGAAAAGAATTATTTGTGACTATTAGAAAAGACCCATTTTCATTATTGATTCTCTTATTTATTATGAAATTACTTTCTTGTTTTCCAACATAATTTATTGTTTGATTGGCCTAAAAATGGTTATGTAATTAAAATAATATTATTACCATTTGATATTTATTCTATGTCACTGTCACTGAGGTCTATTTCAAACAGGCTAACTTAGGGTGATTTACAGAAATTTGTCTTCTGCATAGCACCATGTCTATTCTGAAAGAGGTTCAAGGAGGACTAGAAAAGTTGGTCAAATACTATGTCTATATTTGGAAACACAATCATCAGACCTAATTAACAACAAAAAATATATATGACAGCAGTTGTCTCTCAACATGTAACATATGTTTCACAGGCCTTAGAGCAATCCTGAGTTGAACAGGAAGTTCTAATAGGTAAAAAGCTACAATTTTATTTTAAGAAAGGTATGAACTGTATTCTTTATTCTTTTCCTTTTCCTCATTATCATATCTCCTTTCTCTTTTCTTTTGAGTTGACAGGATGATCAGACCCCACAAGGTACTTTCTCTGATGTCCCTAAATTTATGGATGCTAAGACAACAGGGCTGCACATTATTTTCAGGTTTCTAGACCTCTGTGGCATTTCTCTCCAGCTGACCATGTTCTCCTGAGGTTATATAAGCAAAACAAAAATAAATCAAAGAACAATATAAAAAGACTAAGGTGGCAGTACTAAACACTGTTTAATTAATTTTGAAGGTTTTTTTTGTTTGTTTTTAACACTTTAGAGATGTTATTCTATTATTGGTCCAGGTTAAGAAAAAAGTGTCAACTGACTGAACCTTGCCAAGTTATAAAACATTGCTTGGAAAATATTGTTTCATTCTCCAGTTGGTCTAATTCCTTCTTCTTCTTTTTTCTTTTAGACTTTTAGGTAAGACTTTCATTAAAGTGCTTCAGAAATTGAGATAAACTCTTGACTATTTCTTTCAGTAATCTAATAAAAGTGACTTAATTGGTCATTATTATATTGGGTATTGAGGAAAGAGCAGAGAAGAAACTCATGGTTATTTAACAAATGTGTGCAATTTATTAGATACCTCATTGCAAAAAATACCGGTACCTAATTTCAAGGGATATCTGCACACCAGCCCTTAGAGAATGAAACGTCCCTCTTTAGTACAAATGTGATTATAATCAAAAGTCACATTTCCATGTTTGTAAATTTGAGTGAAATTCTTGTCACTTTTTTTCAAAACATGATGCAGTTTTTTCAAATACAATATTTATACCATTGTATGAAAATATGGAAATTCTGCCTCTAGCCAAGATGAGTAATAGAGATTAGGTTTACTCTCCCTCCTGAAAATACCAAAAAGAACCCAGAAAATATATGAAACCATGGTATTTGACACTAAAAACAGCAATGATGGACAGTGACCTTGAGATATGAGAAACAAATGAGGTAAGCCTCTCTGTTGCCTCAGCTTACTTCAGGCCATAGCGTAGCGAGTATGCGCACAAGTGGAACCTAACGCTTAGTGCAAAAGTTATCTAAATACAGATCATAGATCTAAATATAAAATGTAAAGCTATAAACTTAGAGTAAAAAATAGGAGAGTATATTCATGATCTTGGGTTATCCGAATAGCCATGACACCAAATATCTGATTCCTAAAAGAAAAAAATGATACATTGAATTTCATCAAAATTAAAGTTTCCTCTGTGAAAGTCACTGCTAAAGAATAAAAAACAAACACTCTAAAAAAACCAACAGCAAACTGAGCAAAAGGGGGATATAGCTACGAAACACGTTCAAGATAGGATTTACATTCTATAACTGTAATTACCAAAAATCAACAAGAAGAAAACAAACGACCTAATCTGTGCAAAGACATTTTACCAAAGAGAATACAGATGGCAAATAAGTATATAAAATATATATTCAGCCTCAGTGGCCAAAAAGGAAATCCAAACTGAAATTTTGACTTGATACCACAATATACCCATGAATATTTTAGCAAATTGAATCCAACAATATATTAAAAGGCTAATACATCATGACCTAGTGGAATGTCAATTTAAGATTGCTTACACATTTTAAAATAAATCCTTGTAACAACAAATTAAACAGAAATATGGTTATCTCAACAGACACAGAAAAATTTACAAAATCCAGTATCTATTCGTGATAAAAATTCTCACAAACTAGGAATGGAAATGAACATCCTTTACCTGCTAACAGGCATCATACTGTTACCGAGTCCAAACTCATTCTGCTCACTGCACAACAGGCCAATAAATCGGGAGAGGAGGTGTTAGGACAAGGAATAGCGAGTTTATTCAGAAACCCGGCAGACCGAGAGGATGGCAGACTCATGTCTTGGAGAACCATCCTGCTCCAGTCAGAACACAGGCTCCTTTTACACAAAATAATAGGGGAGGAGGTGTGGTTGGTTCCTGCAAACTTCTTGCTGCAGGAATTCTCTGTTCTTGCAGCCGTCCACCTGGGCCAGGTCATGGTGTCCCTGTAAACCCCCAACAAAACAAATTTATTTTCTCTTCTGCAACTTTCTATCTTTATACGAATGGAAAATTGTTAATATCCTTAAAGGTCAGAGCCTTGAGAATAGGTTCTCCTGTGTATTTCAGGCTAAAGGCAACATTGTTTCACAAAAGGTGCAGAGCCACAAGACTAAGCCTGGAAAACAGGGCACAGGGTTAAAACTTAAAGGAACAGATCCAATATAAAGTCAGATTTGTTCTCCTCTATTACAATACTTAACGGTAATAGACTAAAAGTTTTCTCTCTAAGATTGGGGAAAAGATAAGAATATCTTTTTCTTTACTTTTCTTCAAACTGTACTAGATACTCTATGCAAGTAAACATAGAAATGGGGGGGCGGGGAAAGCATCCAGATTGAAAAGGAAAAAGTGAAACCATATTAGTTTGTCTGTGGCATGACTATCTAAATAAAAAATGTAATGGAATCTTCAAGAAATAGAACTCATAAGTAAATTTACAAAAGGTTGCAGAATATAAAAACAATATTGATTATGTATTTCCATATACTAGCAATGAACAATCAGAAAGTAAAACTACAAAAGTACCATTCCCAGTAGCATTAAAATGTATAAAATATTTAGAAATAAATCTGATAAATATGTTAAGGACCTGTTCACTGAAATCTGTACAAACATTCTGAGAAAAAAAGGTTTTAAAGTCCTAAATTAATGGATATGTATACCATGTTAATAGTTTGGAAGGCTTAAATATTGTTAAGATGTCATTTATCCCCAAATTTATCTATAGAATCAAGTTAATCCCATGTAAAATCTCATAAACTATTGGCAAAAATGTAGAGAAACTGAAACTCTCGTAGACTGTTGGTGGAAATGTTAAATAGTGTAATCAATTTGGAAAACAACTTCTTTCAGTAAGCCAATTCCATAAAAAGTTAATCATATATTTTTCATACGATTCAGTTATTCCACTCCTTGGATTAAGTAAGCAAAGGAAAGCAAATGCATATGTGTATACAATAACTTGCATACAAATGTTCATAGCAGATTTATTTACATCACCACACAGTGAAAACAGGCAAAATGACTATCAACATGTGAATGGATGAACATGCTGTGGTGAATCCTGGTAACGGAATACTGTACAATAATTTTTTAAAATGAATTATTGATGTATGCAAGAACAATAAATACGCTAACTAGAAACTGGGCAAAAAAGGGAACATGCTATATGATCCCTTAATATACAAAATTCTAAAAAATACACCTAATCTATAGTGAAGTGACACAAAGTAAATTAGCAGTTGCCTAGAGATACAGGGAGGAGATTGAATAGAAAGTGAGGGCCTCAAGGGAAGGTTACAAAATGGCATGAGAAAATTCTAGGGGTGATGGATACAAAGATGTTCATTGTGGGAATAATTTTGTAGGAGAATACAAAAATCAAAATTACTAAATTGCACACTTTAAACATGTTAATGTATAATAGTTATTTATGTATCAGTTATTTATCAATAAAGCTGCTAAATTTTCAAAATGAAAGTATAAAGAAGTGAGAAAAATATATAGAAATTCAAAGCTGAATGATAAACTGTCTGTAAATAATAATGTACATATGCTATTTTGTTCTAATTCTTTCTACAATTATAATTTTTTACGTAATTTAGTGTGGCTCTCACGTAGTTTTTTAAATTCAAGGGAAAAACACATTTTTGTGTGTGAAAAATTTGAAAACACCACATTCCTTAAAATGCCTTTTTCCACAGTTACAGGTGTTCAAAACTAATCTATTGTGTGAATAAATAAGATCAAGAGGCTGAAAATCATAAGATTCAGTTTCAGATACCAGTTCTAACACCAGGTGATTTATGCCAATTCTGAGAATATACATAAGTTCTTAATGGAAGCCTATAGTTTTTGAAAAAATAAGATAATTGTATTAAAACAGCATCATTCAAACTATAGATTCCAATTTATTAGTAGGTTGTGAAATCAACTTATGTAGCCAGGGGTGGTGTGAAAAACGTAACAGTAGAATAAATATCAGTGCATTACTCATGAAATAGGTACTTCTTCTTCCATGAAGCTCTAATTTCAGTTATCAATATAAATGCATCTATATACTGAGATGCAATATAATATATAAAGTTAATCATAGTTTAAAGGTTGAAAACTTGAAACCTAAATAATTTGGGGCCCCCACTTACACTTCTAAATAATTGTGGTCTGATAAAATTTTTTAAACAATAGATATGCGATAAGATGATTCACATGAACTTTTCTAGCTCATTATTACTCATGCTAGAAAATTAGTCAGAATTATCTTTTTTTTGAAATACATAATGCTTGAGAAAATACTCTTTACCCAGATAATAGTATTTCCTGATAGTCTTCTGAGCAATGACTCAGAGACTAACTGAAAAATGCTGAAAAGGATACCAGAGGATGATAAAAAGATCTCAAAAGCGGCTTTGTTTTATAACTAAAATTGTGTCATCCACCTTAGAGAGATTTTTCCAGTGTACTTAATTTTAACCCTTTAACAAGATTCTCAATCTGAAAAGGATATATGCAGATCAATGAATAAAACGACCAAATGTTCCTGCTTTTCTATATAATTTCTTCTGAAAAAGTAATAAATCCTCATTATAAATTAAAAAAAATTGAAACTGAGAATAAAATAAGCCCAGTGAGTTAAATTTTACAAATATATAATTATTGTTTTAAAAACTGTAAAGTTAACATTTAAAAAATTAGAATAAAAAAGTATAGACAGCATTAAAAAGAAAAAAATTCTAAAACCATTAGACAACTCGTAAGAATAAACTTTAATAAATTCATTATGTTGAGGGTAGCAAATCCCTACTTCTCCTTAAGCAATGATTCAAATATTTATGCCCCTGCACTGGCAGGCTCCCACTTTTGGCACGATAAAGCACCTCCAAGATCATGGAGCTATGTTTGTTAGGTTGAATCAAAACAGTACAAATATAAGCAAAGAGTGTGTTGGTGGCAACTCAATACTTAGGGCTGCTTAGAAAAATATGTGAAGAGAAGGTAGAGGCTGTACTGAGGGAATGTGAGAAACGGATGGACCTAACTGTCATCTGAAGACAGTGCTGAGAGGACCGATCCATAGATGAAGGCCAGGCCTCAGTGCATCTCTCTCTGGTGGATCACAGGCGCAAACAGAAAGGCCAGACGCTGACTCTCACGTCCCCATGAGAATTAGGGAGAAGCTGCAAGAAGAAAGTGGAGTGGAATTTCAGATTGCCGGGACTGCCATGCTGTCACTAGAGGAAGACAAGAATAAGATAATCTGTACAGTGACAGCCGGATTAGTGGCTATTAGGTCCACTGAGCTGCCGCATTTCAGGACACAGGATTTCTCCCAAGAGTCAGACAAGGCTCACCCATAAGACTCAGGAGTGCAGATCATTCTCACTCTGCCAACCACCCTCTGGGGGCGTTCACAGGGGCCTGAGGTTTTGGTGGGCAGGACCCATGGGCTGTGGAGCATCCTTTCACTCTGCAGTATATTCCCCACTGCCCTCTCCTTTGTAGAGGGGGCCTGGCCTTAGGGATATGCTATTATTCACCCTCTGGGATCTTAAACTGTACCTAGATGCAAGTCACGTGCACAGAAAAAAACACAAGTGCCAACTCTCACAAGCTGAACAGAAGAGCTTTTTCTCTCCCCCGGAACAGACCATGGCCAAAGATAAACAACACTAGAAATAAAGAACTCAGTGGGCAGCTAGGGAAGTACTCAAAATCAGTGTAGAAACAGCCGTCTATGACAGTGTAAATTAATTTTATAATTATATACTTAAATGGAATATATTTATATGAAATATGGAATGTGACTATATTGAATAATGGGTAAGAGAATAGAGTTTGGAGTCAAACAGATGTAGGTTCCAGTTCTACTTTTTTTTTTACTTATTAACTTGGTAACTCATGATATTGCTTAATTATGTAAAAAAAAAACTCACAGTATTCCTTCAAGGATTTAATAGAATAATGTATATGAAAATAATTTGTAAGAAGTTTCATTGTAGGGGCTGGCTGAATGGAAACTTCAACTGCTTTATATATGCCAGAACCTATGATTGCTGACACTAAATAATTAATTTGATTTAATATCATATGTAAAACCAAAATAAGTAGATTGGTACCAGTTCAATGGTGCCGCAGATGTTGCCATTCAGACACAGTCTAAAAATGAATCTGAATTAGCCTCCATGGGGAGGGGGGTTAAAATATGCTGCAGTGCATAAAAGTATCCTTGTATCAGATTTATTCCTAAGTATTTTATTTTTTGGATGCAATTATAAAAGGGATTGTGTCTTTACTTTCTTTTTCTGATATTTCTTTGTTAGTGTAAAGAAATGCAATTGATTTCTGTATGTTAAGCTTGTATCCTGCTACCTTGCTGAATTCATTTATGTATTAGCTCTAGTAGTTTTTGAGTGAAGGTTTTAGGGTTTTCTATATATAGTATCATGTAATTCACATGTAGCATCAATTTTAACTCTTCTCTTCAATTTGGATCCCTTTTATTTCTTTTTCTTGTCTAATTGCTATGGCTAGGACTTCCAATACTTTACTGAATAGAAGTGGTGAGAGTGGGCATCCTTGTCTTGTTCCAGATGTTAGCAGGAAGGCTTTCTACTTTTCACCCCTGAGTATTATGCTGACTGTAGGCTTGCCATAAATAACTTTTATTGTGTTGAGATATGTTCCCTCTATACACAATTCTGTTTGTTGTGTATGGAAAAACTATTTTAAGTATACAATATTGGAAAGTCAAACTGTTGTAAATGGAAGATAAAACAATGTGAAATATTGACCATTATTAATAATAATTAATAAATAATAATTGATAAATATTAATCTCTTTAAAAATAAATAAATGAAATTAAAGGCAAATGAGTAATGTCATATATGTATTAGTTCATATGCATGTTAGTTAATATACAAAATATACTCCAAACAACACCAAAGATTTCTTTCAAATCGTTAAGAATTTATGAATACTCAAAAGAGATATTGTCAATGTGCATCAGTAGTTAATCCATGGAAAATGCAAATAGCCAATTAAGTTATAAAACATCCAGCCTCAGTAGTAATCAAAGAAAATTCATCATAGTCAAAATGAGTTTTTATTTTTGTTCTTCAAATTGTCAGAGATTAAAATTTAATATCTAGCTTCTGTAAGAATTAGGGAAAATGAGCATTCTATGTATGGCTGATAAGAATATAAATTTGCTGAGCAATTTGGAATAATATAACTTTATTTCTATCCCCATTTCTATCTATGGATATATATTTAGGGATAAATATGTTCATACTCTTTGACTCAATATTTCTCCTTTTTAGAATAAGCGGTAGGAAATTACCTGAGATGTAAAGAAGTAATTATTGGAAAAAAGACCACATCATAATATTTGTAAAACATCAATAATTAAAGTCAATCTAAATGTCTAATACCAGCATCATAATTTATAATATTTCTAGACAAAGGAATATTCATTAAAATAACAATTTCAAATAAACTTAAGAATTCCAAACAAGACAAATTGTTCATGTCATTATATTATATAATGATTTTAAGATAGTGTGTTTTATATATACTAAGATAATAATTTTATAAACTTTCTAAAATAAGTACTTATTTAAAGTTGCAGTACTTAAGACAGAGAACCACTATTATAAAAGTATCTTGCAAAACTCATCCTACTGTTGTTAATATTAACAACTTTCCTGCTCTTTGTAACTTCTGGGAAGGATCTCTGACCCTCTGCATAGTTTCCACTCAATTAATTATACTATTTCCTCACTAGTACAAGAGAAAGTGTTTGGTGGACAGATAATGGATTACACTTTGAAAAATACTGCTTTCTAGAACTAAAAGGTGCCTGTATATCCAGTGAATTCCAGGCCATAAAACAGAGAGAAAGCTGTTAGTTGTGCCCAGTTTAGAACTGGTTTCTGAACAATGAATAAATGAGCTCAAGAGCAAACTTTTCAATATGGCCTCCAGTTGAAGTATGCTTCCCTCCACCCCTGCCTCCCTCTGGCATCTAGTTTCAGGAAATAATCGCTGAGAATGCAAATCTCTCTTACGCCCCTCTTTGGATGCCTCATAATTCTTTTTATCTATTTTTCTACCAAGTTATTAGAAAATGACAATATTGGAAGTCTTCACCTTTGTGATAGTAGGATCTATGACAGTGCCTGATACATACCAGATACCCTCAAATTATATGTTAAATTAAAAGAACACTCATGTGCTTTTGTATTTGTTTTATACTATTCTGTAACAAATGACACAAAGGTAGTCTGAAACAAAACAGTTCCCACAGGGATCTTGCATAACTTAGATGAGTCTTCTGCTCGGGGTCTCATAAGGCTTAAATCATGATGTTGATTGAGTGTGCCCTTATCTGGAAATTCAACTAGGGAAATATCCACTTCCAAGCTCCCTTAAGTTGTTGAAAAATTCATTTTCTTGCAACTGTATGACTGAGATTCGTATATTCTTGCTGTGAAGGTCTGATCTTGGTTGTCAGAGGCCACCCTCAGGTCTTTGACACACAAAGCCTTCCATCATCCTTTTTCTTATACTTTGAATCTCCTTGATCTTCTTTCTCTGATCTCTAGATCCTTTTTAAAAAGGGATCGCCTGATTAAATCAGACTCACCTACACTTGAGGGATAGGGATTATAAAGGGTGCTCACACCAAGGACCAATAGTCTCAGGGACTATTTTAGAATGCTGCCTGCCACAATCCTTAATAGATGACGTTCTTAAGAGTATTCACTCCAATGTAGATTGTTAAATTTTACATGGAAGCTTAACAATTGCACTCTTTGCTCTCTACCATGTGTAGTCAGAGAAACAACCGATCATGGCAGTATGATCAGTGGATCATTTCCTAAATGAATTTTTTTTACCCAGGATGTAAATAAACAAGGAATGTCACTCACTGTCTGGTTCTGCAAGGGTTAAGTCGTTAGCCGCCGCAGTCACTGGACTGCAGAACAGCCCGAAAGGAATTCAGGACAAAGAACATGCTGTGCTTTGGGAGAAAAGGCAAAACAGGACCTTAGATAATTATATATATTTCAGAGAAAAAATGTTAATCAACTCAGATTCTTGCATCTCCCCATACATACAAGAGCACTAAAATCATTAACTGCGATAGCTGATCCTCGTGAGTAGTAGTAACATTCTACATACAAGATGTGTGCTTCACTACCTGTATCCTGTAGCCAAGATCACATACATACTGACCTCTCCCCTCATGTCTCCAGAGAATTTCCTCAGAGCATTTCCTCTGAGAAGCTGTCTCCAGGGCTAACGTTCTCAGTACGACACTGAGTAAAACTCAACTCACAGCTCTTACCATCGTGTGTGTGTGTTTTTCCCCCCAAGTCAACAAGTGCTAAACGAAAATCTCAGTCTAGGATTACAGCAATTATCTAGCCACACAGAAAGAAGGGAAGAAAGTGACTGCTAAAGATTCCTTTTACCTTGTAAGATAATTGGTGGAAGCTGATGCCTGACGTCTGTCCTTCCCTCTACCTGTGTAGGTGATAACAAACTAGCTAACTTAGAATGAGTGCTTACTTTGATCAGGAATGGTGCTAATACATACCTTATGTGATTTCATCATTAATGAATTTTACGAAATTTGCTATTACTGTGCCATTTTACAAATGATGAAGCCTAAGCTAAGACATACATTCTGATTTTTTTGATAAATATCTACTCTTAAAAAAATCTCATTTTGTATTGTTTTTACCCATATATAGATGGATTACCTTTTGATTTTTTTCACAACTCAAATATGAGGTTATGTGTTAAAGAGATTAAAATAAAGATTATTTTCTTACTCTGTTTGCCCATAAATCCATATTTTAAAAAGGGCTATTTTATAAGCTCTAGCAATGTACAAATGAAGGTGAACTTTGCAAAACAATATAGACATGGTTTTGTTTTCAAAAAGCATATAATGTAGTCACTTTGACACAAAAATATTCACAGCATCTGACTACCTTTAAATTCTCAGAGAAAAGTTTAAATCCTAAATCATTTAGACAAGTTAATAACATTTCTTTAAACTGAAACATTAAATTCTGAGTGTATATAATTAATTATACATAAGTAATTTCCAAATTAAATAGTTTATAATTTTATTGGTGTACTTGTTAATATAAATGTAGAAAAAATACTATGCTAATAAATATAATTATACATGTAAAAATCATTTTTCTTAAGATGTAAAATTAGACTAAACAGGCACTTGAGGAAATAATATTTTACTCTACACTTAAGAAATTTTAAAGTAGTTTACCACATCAGATAAAATATATATTTATGTAAAATGAGTGGGAAATAGTTGGTAGTTAATGTGTATATAAAAAATTTACATGAATTAATTCCCACAGCAAGAATAAAAATAGACTAATATATGAATTGAAATCCCATTACAGCTCTTGTCATAAGGAATCATTTATGAAGTTAAATAAGATTTTCATTTTAACATTGCCAGTATACTTTCCTTGAGTATACAGAATATTTTAGCCAAACTTTTATACTTTTAATGAATCCAACATACATGGAAATAGAATCAAAATAGAATCTCAATTCTAGAGATCTCAGCAAAAGTTTTTACTAAAAGAAATTTCTGAATTGAAATAACAAAAAAATTCACTTGGAATATACAAGACATAAACTATATAATCTTGTCATTTGAAGCTGATTAGCTTTAAATACCCAGATCATGGCATTTTCTCCCTATGGAAACATAAACAAACAAATTTTGATCTATCTTATTTTGTTTTCCATGACATCTATATTATTTTTGCAATGCATGTTAATGGAAAGCAGGCCAATTTTTGCTGATATTTGCTCTTTTGGTAACATTTCATGATTCCAATAACTTAAAAATGTATTTCTTTGATTGTATGAGCTAGTTTCAATTATCCCGAGATATATTTTGGAGCCAATAGATGTGAACTAAGTTTGGCATAGTGTTTAATCCTTTATATAATGCTTGGTCTACATTTGCTATTTATTCATTCAGCAAATATGGTCAATTATGCTACATTATGGAGTATATTGGAAACATAACAAAGGCACATTGTCCTTGCCCTTAAAGGACACTGTATACACATAGGAGAGAGACAACATATCCTAATATGGTCCAAGAAATAATACACATGAAAATAGGCTGTTCTGGAATCAATTTAATTTGTTACCTAAGTTAGACCAGGACGACAATGATGGTTTGTTGGTAAATGTGTTGACTTTTGGAAGATTAATTTTGAAAAGTATGACATGGCCTTAACTCCTGTTTAAAAAATAGAAATCAAGAAAGTAAAACTTCCTTATCTTTCTACAGTTAAGTCTTCATAATACGAACTTACACATCATTCTCTCTAGTTACTAAGGAAAAATGTATCTCTGCCCTGATTTAGTGCCAAACTTTACACTTAAGGTCTGGATCCTGTGCTTTCTTTCTTCTGCAAAGACTTTGCTCCTTTGATTATATCCTTTTTTAAGTTATGAAATCTGAACTGTTCTTGAAGAACTGAGTGTTGTCTGGCCCACTTAGCCACAGAGTTAGAAATGGACAGCAGTTTTCCTCATCAAATGCAAGCGGTATATACAGGACCAGGCTCAAGCCGTCCTGACGGCGCAAGTGAGCTGCACAGAGGAGTGACCTAGATACCCATGACTGCGCTCCTAGGATTTTTGCCTTTTCTCTCCATGCTTGCAATTCTAGGCTTGTGCAGAGTTTCTTAGAACCAGCTGAATAAAGAACAAACACAGGCTTGGTTTACAGATGATTCTTTATGATGTACATGCACCACTGAAGAGTTGACAGCTAGAGTGCTACGGTGTTGTCTGGGACAACACTGAAGGACAATGATAAAGGGAAATCTTGTCAGTAGGCAGAACTTCAAGCAGTGCACCAGGTTGATCATTTTGCCTGGAAGTGCAGATGATCAGAAATACATGTCTGCACCAATTCATGAGATGTGATTACTATTTTGACAGGATGGTCAAGGACTTGAAAGAAAGAAATATGGTTGGAAAATTGGTGACAAGAAGGTCTAGTAAAGAAATCTGTGTATAGAACTCTCTGAATTCGCACAGAATGTGAAGATATTTGTGTCCCATGAGAATGCTTACCAAAGGTGACCTTAGCAGTGGAGGATTTTAAGATTAGCACTGAACTCCAAAAATGGCACCATTCCTAAGGGTATCAGCTAGTTAACCATTTGATGGACTGCTTCCATTATAGAAGTGGAGTGCTTTATTTTTACAGGAAAAAAGATCTTTACTCTGAATATATATTTGCCTTTCTAGACTGCAATGTTTCTGCTAAAATTGTCATTGTGGAAATTATACGGTGCCTTATTGTGATACTATAATTTGTAATAAGAAAAATATATTTGGTCTTTCTCCCTGTTTCTGTCACCCTTGAAATTTCCTAAGTAATGAAAGCTACAAATGTGTCTTATGTTAGTGACATGACTTTTGGATACCATTTAAGGATGGGAGATGGTTGTCAGAGGAGTCAACTGTGTTATTGGAGATACAGAATTTTAGTCCTATGCACTTGACCCCTGGGAAGAGAGAGGGGTTGGAAGCTGGATCTACACCTATGGCCAATGATTTAATTAATTGTGCTTACATAAGAAAGCCTCCATAAAAACCCAAAAGGGCTGATTCAGAGCGTTTCCAGAGTAACAAACATGTGGAAGTGCTGGGAGAGTGATGCACTCAGAGAAGGTATACTTTTTCCCAAGCATCTCTTCCACTGGTTGTTCCTGAGTTGTATTATTTTATAGTAAACTGGTAATCCATTAAACTATTTCTCTGAGTACCATGAGCTGCTCTAGCAAATTAATCAAACCCAAAGAGGGAGTCATTGGAACCTCTGACATATAGCAGGTCAGTCAGAAGCACAGTGATAACCTGGACTTTCAGTCAGTGTCTGAAGTGAGAGGTGGGCAATCTTGCAGCACTGAATTCTTAACCTGTGGAATCTAATGCTATCTCCAGGTAGATAGTGTCAGAATTCAGGCGAATTGTTAGGAAACCCGGTGTTTTAGAATTGTTAGTGTGGAATCACCTCCCCCTCTTCTCAACATATTGGAAACTGGGATCAGAACTTTAATGTACCCACTGGCAAGCTAGTCTACACAGCACTACTGCTGACCTAGAAATTAATTAAACAGCAAATGAAGGAAGTTTACCAATAGGCACATGAATAGTGAATCCACTGATCTTACTATGCTCCCCCATCCTCTTAAAGCATTGGTTTCACAAAAGGGTGGCATAACCTTTTGAAGACTTACATAGGATGAAAGATAGGTGAGTCTGGGAATCAAGGGATGGAAAATTGAAGGACACCTCTTCATATTACACCTAGGGATCCACAAGCAGAAATTTTGCTTCTTGCCCCAAGATTTTACGCTCTGATGCTCTAAAGAGCTTAGTCGCAAATGAAGAAATGTTTCCAACAGGCAAAAAAAATAATAATAATTCCACTGAAATGGAAGTCGAGCCTGCCGCCCACTGTGGGAATATCACGACACTGAACACACAAGACAGGCAGGAATCTGGGATGCTTGATCTTACCAAGTTAAAATTGAGTTGATACTGCATATTGGAATAAGGCGGGGTATGCTGGAATGTAGATCTTTTAATGTGTGCAATGTTAATCCTGTATTTTAAGATGAACGTCAATAGCAAATAAATATAATTAAGCTAAAGAAGTCTAAACAATTCAGGCAGGACAGCTAATGACCCAGAACTTTCAGTAATAAAGGTTTGGGTCACATTACTAGGCAGAGAACCACAGACAACTGAGGTTCTTGCTGAGGGCGAAGGGATTATGGAATAACTACTTGGAAAAGGTATTTATGAAACTATCTATGACCATGTGCCCAAGTTTCAGAATTAAGAACTATAATAATTATGATTATGTAGTCTTTATTTTGATATGATTATATTTGTATATATCAAACTTTTCCACTTATTCTCCCACTTTCTTCTTATCTGATGTAAGACGTATTAATGTATTAATCAGGATTTCAATGACAGGATATCAAAGAGGGAATACGAATCAACTGAAAGAAAGTTAACATCACCTAAAGATAAAAGAGGGATGTTTTGCATCCTTCTGGGGAACTAGCTAGGACGCTTTGCCTTTTCACACTGGAATTAACTAATTTTATATTCCCTGCTGTTGATAACACTATCTTTTTAGCTCTATTATAGTACTTCTTACATTATGCTTTAGAATTTCTTATGCGTTTATCTGTTTCCTCAATACTTTTCATGTCCTGGAATTGCAGGAACAGTCTTATTTATCCTTGTTCCCCTCACAATGCCTGGCATAATTCCATATAGAGTAGGTGCTCAATTAAAATTTATTGTATTGAAATATTTAACATTTAAAATGTCAACATCTGTATGCATCATTAACTTAATTAGCAGCTTTTGTATTCCAGAAAAAAAATTTTTGAGTGTTTTGTCCAGTATGTCATCAACCATTATTAACTGTGATCAAATTCTAGAATGTGAACATTAAGATAAATATAAAACTTTTATATCATCATAAAATTAATTTATGACCATATGTTTAGTTTTGTTGATATTTTAAAATAACTGTTCTGTTTTCCTGACAGGAATAGAATTGAAGATACTGAACTCAAATAATTATTTTCATTGATTAATAGCACTAGATAGTAAATCCTCAAAAGACAGAGTTACTGACCTTTGAAAAATACTTTTGAAATATGATTAGTAAGTTGAACATGCACTATAAAGGTAACGGTTCTAAGTAACAGGGGCAGCTTAATAACTATAAAATATTGATGTAGTTCTCTGTGCTATTCTGTATAAATTTGTTGTTTTTCTATTTTGTATATAGCAGTTATTATCTGCAAATATCAAGCTCCCAATTTATCCCTCCACACTCTTTTTTCCCCTGGAAGCCATAAGTTTGTTCTCTTTGTGAGTCTGCTTTTGTTCTGTAAATAAGTTTTTTTTTTTTTTTTTTTTAGATTCTACATATAAGTGATATTATATGGTATTTTTCTTTCTTTTTCTGGCTTACTTCACTTAGAATAATGATCTCCAGGTCCATCCATATTGCTGCAAATGGAATTATTTTATTCTTTTTATGGCTGAGTAATATTCCATTGTATATATACCACAACTTCTTCATCCAGTCACCTGTCAATGGACATTTACATTCCTTCCATGTCTTGGTTATTGTATGTAGTGCTGTTATGAACATTGGGTTGCACATATCTTTTCAAATTACAGTTTTCTCTGCATGCATGCTCAGGAATGAGATTGCTGGATCATATGGTAAACCTGTTTTTAGTTTTTAAAAAAAGTGCCATACTGTCCTCCATGGCGACTGCACCAATTTACATTCCCACAAACAGGAGGAAATGGAGGGTTTCCTTTTTTCCATGCCCTTTCTAGCATTTATTATTTGTAGACTTTTTAATGATCATTCTGACTGGTGTGAGATGATACCTCACTGTAGTTTTTGATTTTCATTTCTCTAGTAATTAGCAATGTTGAGCATCTATTTGTGTTCTTTTTGGTCATCTGGATGTCTTTGGAGAAAAGTCCATTTAGGTTTTCTGCCTATTGTTTGATTAAGTTGCTTTTTGTTTGTTTATTTGTTTTGTTTTTTGATATTAAGCTGTATGAATTGTTTGTCTGTTTTGGAAATTAGTCCCTTGTTGGTCACAAATGTTTCCTCCCATTCTGTAGGTTTTCTTTTCATTTTTTATGATATTCATAGCTGTGCAAAAGCTTTTAAGTTTAATTAGATCCCATTTGTTTATTTTTGCTTTTATTTCCATTACTCTAGAAGCTAGTTTGAAAAAAATATAGCTGTGATTTATATCAAAGAATGTTCTGCCTATGTTTCTTTCTAGGAGTTTTACAATATTCAGTCTTACATTTAGGTCTTTAATCCATTTTGAGTTTATTTTTGTATATGGTGTTGGAGAATGTTCTAATTTCATTTTTTCATGTAGCTGTCCAGTTTTCCCAGCACCACTTATTGAAGAGACTGTCTTTTCTCCATTGTATATTCTTGCCTGCTTTGTCATAGATTAATTGACCATAAGTGTATGGGTTTATTTCTGGACTTTCTATTCAGTTCCATTGATTCATGTGTCTGTTTTTGTGCCAGTATCATAGTGTTTTGATTATTGTAGCTTTGCAGTATAGTCTGAAATCAGGGACTGTGATTTTCTCAGCTCTATTCTTCTTTCTCAAGATTATTTTGACTATTAGGGGTCTTTTTTGTTTCTATACAAATTTTAACTTTTTTCATTCCAGTTCTGTGAAAAGTGTCATTGGTAATTTGATATGGATTGCATTGAAACTGTATATTGCCTTGGGTAGTATGACGACTTCAACACTATTGATTCTTCCCATCCAAGAACACAATGTATTTTTCCATCTGCCTGTGTCATCTTCAATCTATTTCATCAGTGTTTTAGAGTTTTTGGAGTATATGTCCTTTTCTTCCTTAGGTAGGTTAAATCCTAGGTATTTTATTCTTTTTTGATGTGATGGTAAATGAGATTGATTCCTTAATTTCTTTTTCTGATATTTTGTTAGTGTATAGAAATGCAGCTGATTTCTGTATATTAATTTTGTATACTGCAACTTTATCAAATTCATTGCTGACCTAATAGCTTTCTGGTAGCTTCTTTAGGATTTTCTATGTATAATATCTGTCATTTGCAAATAATGACAATTTTACTTCTTCTTTTCCAATTTGGATTCCTTTTCCTTCTTCTTCTCTGATTGCTATGGATAGGGCTTTCAAAGCTATGTTGAAAATTGGTGAGATTGGGCATCCTTGTCTTGCTCCTGATTTTAATGAAAATGCTTTCAACTCATTACATTAAAAAAAAAAAACCCAAGTGTATTAGTTTTCTATGGCTGCTGTAATAAATTACTGCAAAATTAGTGGCCTAAAGCAGCATGAATTATTTTCCCACAGTTCTGTAGTTCAGAAGTCCAAAATGAGACTCACTAAGCTAAAATCAAGGTGCTGGCAAGACTACATTCTTTCCTGGAGGCTCTAAGGTTGAATCCATTTCCTCACCCTTTCTAGGATTTAAAGATTACCAACTTCTCTCGGCTTGTGGTCCTTTTCCTGTTTTCAAAGCCAGAAACTCCAGGTTGAAGTCTCACATTCCATCACTCTAACATCTTATTCTGCTTCCCTTTTATACATTTAAGGCAACTTGTATTTACATTAAGTTCATCCAGAGAATCCAGAAGAATTCCTACACTTTAAGGTCAGATGATTAGCAGTCTTAATTCCTTCTTCAGTCTAAATTAATATAATATAATATGTACACAGGTTCAAGGAGTTAGAGTGTATACTTATTTAAGGGCGATTATTCTGCCTACCACACTAGGAAATCTGAATAAAGTATGGACTTTAGTTAATAATGATGTACCAATATTGATTTATTAATTGTGGTAAGTGTACCATTAAAAAGACGTGATGTTCATAATAGAGGAAGCTAGATGTCCATTAGTAAGCATCCTCTTCACATTTCACATATTTTCTGTAAACCTAAATTATTCTAAAATAAAATATTGACTTTTTAAAAAGTAGGACACTAAAAAGATAATATTTATTATTTTTAGTTTTAGTTTTTATTTTACCAAATTAAGAGAGTTTGTTTGTTTCACTTGTATTATCAAAATAAAATTTAAGAAAGGTGCTTACATACCAGGATTATTAAAAGAGCTACCAATATGTTGAAAATGTAGAAATTGCACCATATACGGACCATCTGAAGTAATTAATGCAATTGGAATTGTTTAGCTTGAACAATTCTATTTCCAAATTGAAAGGCTATCTTTTTTACAGAATTTTTTTCTAGTTCTGTGGGAAATGCCATTGGTATTTTAATAGAGATTGCATTGAATCTGCAGATTGCCTTGGGTAATATCCTCATTTTAACAATATAAAATCTTCCAAATCATAAACATGGTATATCTTTCCGTCAGTTTGTATCATCTTCAATTTCTTTCCTGAGTGTCTTATAGTTTTCTGATTACAGGGCTTTTACATCCTTAGATAGGTTTATTCCTAGGTACTTTATTATATTTTTTGATATTATGGTAAATAGGATTGTTTCCCATTTCACTTTCTGAGAGTTTATTGTTAGTGTATAGAAATGCAGCAGATTTCTCTGTGTTAATTTTTGTATCCTGCAACTTTATCAAATTCATTGATGAGCTTTGTAGTTTTCTGATGGTGTCTCTAGGATTTTCTGTTTATAGTATCTTGTCATCTGTGGCATGTGACAGCAGTTTTAGTTGTTCCTTTCCAATTTAGATACTTTTAATTTTTTTCATGTCTGCTTGCTGTGGCTAGGCTTTCCAATAATATGTTGAATAGAAATGGTGCAGGTGGGCCTCCTTCTCTTGTTTCTGATCTTAAAAGAAATGCTTTCCACTTTTTACCATTGAGTATGATGTCAGCTATAGGTTTGTCATATGTGGCCTTTATTATGTTGAGGTATGTTCCCTCTATGCTCACCTTCTGGAGAGTTTTTAGCATAAATGGAAGTTGAATTTTGTCAAAAGTGTTTTTTTCCTGTATATATTGATGTAATCATATGTTTTCACTTTTCAATTTGTTAATGTGGTGAATACATGATTTGCAGATGTTGAAAAATCCTTGAATCCCTGGGATAAATCCCAGTTGATCGTGGTGTATAATTCTTTTAATGTTTTACTGGACTTGGTTTTCTAATGTTTTGTTAAGGATTTTTGCCTCTATATTCATCAGGAGTATTGGCCTGTAATTTTCTTTCTGTGTGATATTTTTGGTTTTGATATTAGGGTAGTGCTGGACTCATAGATGAGTTCAGAAGTGTTCCTGTCTCTACAATTTTTTGGAATGGTTTGAGAAGGATACGTGTTAACTCATCTTTAAATGATTAGTAGAATTCACCTGTGAAGCCATTCACCTGAACTTTGCTGAAAGTTTTTTTTATAACTGTTTCATTTTTAGTACTGGTAATTGGTCTGTTCGTATTTTCTATTTCTTCCTGGTTCAGTCTTGGGAAATTGTATCTTTCTAAGAATTTGCCCATTTCTTCTAAGTTTTCCATTTTATTGTCATATTTGTTTTTAGTAGTCACTTATAATTTTTGTATTTCTGTGGTGTTGTTTGTAACTTCTTTTTCATTTCGGATTTATTTATATAGGCCCTCTTTCTTTTTTCCTTGATGAGTCTGGCTAAAGCTTCATCAATTTTATTTCTATTATAAGAAGATTTATATCAATAATTACTTTAAATGAAAATGGACTAAATGTGCCAATCAAAAGACATTGTGTGGCTGAATGGATTAAAAAAAAAAGCTGTATATACTGCCTATAAGAGACTCACTTCAGAACAAAAGATACACACAGATTGAAAGTCAGGGGATGGAAAAAATTGTCCATGCAAATTGAAATCAAAAGAAAGCTGAGGTAACAATACATACATCAGACAAAATATACTTTAAAATAAAGACTGTTACAAGAGACAAAGAAGGACAGTACATAATAATCAAGGGATCAATCCAAGAAACTGTATTAATTGTAAATATATACATATCCAATACAGCAGCACCTCAACATATGTCAAATATTAATAGACACAAAAGAAGATATCAATGGTAATACAGTTGTAGAACAGAACTTTAACATCCTATTTACATCAATGGGTGCATCACTCAGAAAGAAAATCAGTGAAGAAACACTGACTTAAATGACACATTAGATCATATTATGGCCACAAAACAAGCCTCCATAAATTTAAGAAAATTGAAATCATATTAAGAATCTATTCTGACCACAACACAATGAGACTAGGAATCAACTACAAGAAATTAACTGCAAAAATTACAAATACTTGGAGGCTAAACAATATGCTAATAAACAACAAGTGAGTCATGAAGAAATTAAAGAAGAAATTTTAAAAAACCTGGAAAAAATGAAAATAAAAATATGGCAATCCAAAATCTGTGAGTCAAAGCAAAATTAATTCTAAGAAGAAAATTTATAAGGATACAAGTTTACCTCTGGAAACAAGAAAAATATCAAACAAATGATCTAGCCTTACATCTAAAGCAATTATAAAAAGAAGAACAAACAAAACCCAAAGTTAGTAGAAGAAAGGAAATAAGATCAGAGCACAAATAAATGAAATAGACACTTTAAAAAATCAATAGAAAAGATCAATGAACCTAAGTAACTACTTCTAAAGGCCCTACTAGAATTTATCTGCCATCTAGTCCAGAATTTCACTTTAAGAAGTGCCATTGTCAGCATCTCTGAGAGATACTCATCACTGCTTAAAATCTTCCAATGTGGGGGAAACTGTTGTTTCATGAGCCAGCTTATTTTATTATTTTGATATTTTCCACTCTCAATTCATTCTCTGGTTTATATTTTATTTTGGAATTAAAAGCTCAGTACAGGCTTTGAACTTTCCTTAAGCAATATAGTGGAGGTTGGAGATTAAATTTTCATCAGAGGAGTAAGATCTCTGAATGCGATTGAGAATACCACATTACAAAATTTTCAAATCTTGATTAATTCACAGGAAAAATAACAACAAAGTAAGAAACAGTCCTCTGTTTTAAATTTCACAATAGGCAAGGAAATTGTAGCTAATTACCATAGAACACGAATGGCATTTGCTGCCTTCCACTACCACATAGTGTTTTATTATAACAGACAATCATCTTGCTGATGGCAGTTTCCTCAAGGAATAATGTACCTGTCAAGGTTCCTTTCTAGCATCCCATGCACTTTAGATGGAAACTATCACGATGGTTCACAGACTTTGATGTATGCCGTGCCATAAGCTGGGACAATATTTGCTTGCATAATCCCATGCCTATTGGGGAAGAATTCTCAGACAGAAAATATTCATCAAGCATTCTTATGCACATAGTTAATGAGTCGTTTGTTAATGGGGAATTAGAAAGAGTGATCAAGCTTGGACTTGTTGTTGACACATATCATCAAATAATTGAACAGAAATGATTAGACAGCTGTTGGATGACTTGTGGGGAATTAATTGAAACATTTATTTTACTTGATATAACTTCTTGCATCTTCTCTTGAAAACAATAGCAGTGCTTTTGATTATTCCTCTTTGAATTTTAGTTCATGTTCATGTACTTTTTAGTGGAGAAAACATTTTTTCTTTTATAACTATGGAGGAAATCAAATCTGCCTTTATTTTTCCCCAAACTATTAAAAAGAGGGAAAAAAATCAATTTTCACTTTTTCTCCCTCAATATCCTCCTTTCCTCCTCTCCAGATTTTTGCTAAAAGGCCATAAAACTACATGTTTTGGTACACAAATCATTATTTTATATGTTGGAAGATATGGGCGTTACAAAGAGCAATGAGAATTTATTCATAAAATAGATTTGTCTGAAGTGCTTATAATGCTTGCCTCTACTTTACACATAACATAGTCCAGGAAGAAGTGGGGATTGTTTGAAAGCACACCAAGCTAAACTAACAACTTACAGATGCCTAGGGCAAAAGATTATAATTGAAATATACAATAGAACCCTTGAGAGCAGAAGCAAACGCTGAGTTGCATTTCTTTGAGAAATCAGAGCTTTTGAAAGCACCCATATATATTGGGGAATTTAGATGGATGTGTGCGTGCCCAGGGTGAGAGGGATGCTAATAACCAACCTGTGGCAGCCTTTATCTTTATATTACTCTGATTCTTAGACTAAGCACATGTCCAGCTAAGCTTTGAATGAATGTCCTGATATTGAGACAATCAGCATAGACTGGCAGAACTGTTTGTTTCTGTATTTGTATCTTAGTTTTTAGTCTTTGGCATTTAAGGAAATCTCTGTAAAAACACTAGCTGAACAGAAACTAGGCAACAGAGACTTCAGTAACTACACAAAAGAAAAAAATAGTATCTTTGAAAAAAAAAGTTTTTAAATACTAAACAAATGGACAACTATAGACATCAATAATTAGGAAAAAAAGTAAATCCTGGAGAAGACAAAGAATCTGATTTCTATATTTACCACACTATAGTATTCAAATCTCCAGTGTTCAAAAACAACAAAAAATCCAAAGCTTACAAAGAAACAATAAAGAATAACCCTTTCAAGGGAATAATAGTATTATTATAAACCATCCCTCAGGAAGGCAGACTTACTAGACAAAGACTTTTAAACAATAATCTTAAATATAGTCAAAAAGCTAAAGAAAAACATAAAAAAAACTAAAGGAAATGAATGATGGAAAATGAGAATATCCAAAATGAAATAATTTTCTAAAAGGCCAAATGAAAATATGGTAACTGAAATAATACCTATTAAAAAATTCACTGGAAGACGGGGAGGCACAACACTTTGGGCAGAAAGAAGAAAGAGTCAGCAAACTTGAAGATAGGACAATTGAATTTATTAAATCTGAAGTGTATGGGGGAAAAAAAAAGATTGAAGAAGAGTAAGAAGAACATAGCAAACCTGTAGGATACATTAAGTGGAGAAACATACATTTTATGGTGGTCCTAGAAGGAAAAGAGAAAAGAGGGGGGATAATATTTGAAGAAATAATAGCTGAATATATTTCAAATTGATTTAAGATAGAATCTACAAATCTGAAAGGCTCCACAAACTCCAAGTAGGACAAACTCATATAGACCTTGTCCAAGACAGATTACAATCAAATTGTTATAAGTCAATGACAAAGATAAAATCTTGAAAGAAGCAACAGAGACACAAATTAATCAAGTATGAAGGATCCACAATATGATTAATAGCTAATTTCTACTTAGAATCCTTGGATGCCAGGAGACAGTAGGATGACGTACTTCAAGTGCTGAAACAACAACAAAAAAACTATTAAGAATTTTCTGTCAAGAAAACAAGACCTTGAAAAATGAGGGAGAACTTAAGACATACCCAGATAAACAAAGGCTGATGGAATTTATTACTCCTAGACCTGCCCTACAAGAAGTGCTAAAGGGAATCCTTTAAGGTAAATTAAGAGAACAATTGTAATTCAAAGCTGTATTAATAAGTAAAGATATCTAATACTGATAAATATCAGGCTGAATAGAAAACCCAATATAATTATATTTTGGCTTGTAATTTCACTTTTTTTATTTCCTACAGGATTTAAAAGATGAATTCATTAAAAGAATTATAAATATATGTTATTGGGCACACAATATAAAAAGATTAATTTGTTATAACAACATAAGGCAAGGGGAGATGGAGATGTGAGGGAGCAGAGTTTTTGTATGCTGTTGAAGTTAAGTCGGTAACAGTTTGAACCATAATTTTAGGGTGTTTGGTGTAATCCTAATGATAAGCACAAAAAGATGTCTAAAAAATACAGAAAAAGAATAAGAGAAGGAAATAAAAACATGTCACTATAAAAAAATAACAAAACAAAAGGAATGTAGTAATGGGGAAATGAGGGACAAAAAGTTATTAGGCATGAAAAAATAAATAGGAAAATGACAGAAGTAAATCATCCTTTTTCTATAACATTTTAAATGTAAATGAATTAAAAATTCCAATCAAAAGCCATAGATTGGCAGAATGGATAAAACAACAACAAAAACACAACAGCATACTGCAACTATATACTTTCTACAAGAAGCTCACTTAGCTCTAAGTACTCAAATGGATTAAAAGTGAAAGGGCAGGGGGAAAAAAATCCATGCATATCATAACCAAAAGAGAGCTGGGGTAGGAATGTTAATAAAAGACAAAATAGACCTTCAGTCAAAATGTGTTATAAAGGACAAGAAAGGATATCACACATTGATAAAAAGCCACAAATTATCACGCAATGTGGCAATTATAAATACATATACCCCAAATAACAGAGCCCCAAAATATATGAAGTAATATAATAGATTTAAGGAAGAAATAGCTCCACAATAGTAGTTGAGACTTTGATGCATCATTGTCTGTAATGGACAGAACATCTAGACAGATCAACAAAGAGATACAGGACTTAAAAAACACTATAAACCAATTGGATACACAGACATACGTAGAACTAATAAACATACATAAAACAGGTCACCCACAACAGCATAAATTGCATTCTTTTCAAAGCACAGGGAACATTCTCCAAGATAAACTATATGGTAGCCTATAAAACAAATTTCAGTACATTTTTGAAAGATGGAAATCATACAAAATAGCTTCTCTGACAACAATGGAATGCAGGTAGAAGTCAATAACAGAAGGAAATCTGAAAAACTCACAACTACGTGAAAATTAAGACACACTTTTAAGCATCCCATGAGTCAAAGATATCACATGAAAATTTGAAAAGAGAGGTTAATTAAAACAAAAACATCACACACCAACTGTGACAAGATTTAGCAAAGGCAGTGCTCAGGGGGAAAATTATAGCTATATTATAAATTCCATATTAAAAAAGAAATAAATCAAAAACAAACTAAAGTCAAAGCTGATAGCAGGGAGAAACAATTATTAGAGCAGAGAAAAATAAAATAAAGAACAGAAAAGCAGGAAAGTATGGTGGCAATTAAGACAGCAGAATAGAAAGATGTGGGACTCACTTTCTCCCATAAAAATATCAGAAATACATCTACATGGGGAACAATTCTCACAGAATACCTACTGAATGCTGAAAGTTTTCCCTACCCAGGGAACACCCTTCACTGACTGGAAGTTCAGGAATAATAGATGGGGAGCCTCTGAGACCCAAAGGAATGTGCAGCAGACAGTCTGCAGCAGGCAGAACAGAGAGAGACCAGCACAGCCAGTCCTTGCCATGTTGTTGTACTTTCCAGCCCAAGATGCACATCTGCTGGTGTGTGTGCAGTGGTTGGGTACTGAAACCTGGGCTTCAGCATACATATCTGAATAAAGAACTTGGTTTAGTGGCATGGAGGGAGCCCAAAGGGTCTGGTCCAGGCTGCAACTGGATGTGTGTACAGGATGAAGCCTGAATCCACCATAGAAACCCCATTGTTTACACACAAGAAGGGAGGAGCAAACCCCCACCAAAGCAGCCTCACTCTTGCGTGCTCACAGTGGGTGCAGGTCAAGGCCGGGTGCAGGTCAAGGCCAGTTGCAGTGCCTTGAACAACATCAAAACTGATTAATGGTGTGCTCACTCATAGAGGGCTTTGTTGGCATGCACAAGCAGAAGTGGGGCTGAAATCTGGGCTGGTTCCCAGTGTGCACACAGTGGAGGCAGTGCCAAGGACACTGCCAAATACGGAGTATGTTATGAGCACACACACCAGGTGACAGGCAACATCACAGAGCACACGTATAGGAGGACAATTCCTCGGAAGGAATACACAGTGGCTCCTTTCCCAGAAGGAGCACTTTAGTCCTGCTTCCCTCACACCGTACCTTGGATCTGAGGGCTCCTATCCCAACAACTGGGGAGCAGACCCTGGCCCTGACAGGGCTGAGATGGCCACAGAGCAAAGATGCCCTGCCCAACACCCAGTGTAGGCTCTGGTCATTGCAACACCAGTTACACCACCCATCAAGGAAATAATAATCAGCACACCCCGAGGAAACACGTGGCAGGCACCCATAGCAAAAACAGTCCTGATATTAAAATATTGGATTCACACAGGCTGCACAGGGACACTCCTATGTAAAAACAGCTATTCAAGATCACAGTGGATAACTGTTTCCCCTAAATTCATAGAATCAGAGAAATATAAGTAAAATGAAAAAAAAAAAAAAGATGAACAATTCCCAATTAAAAGAGCAAGGAAAATCCCCTGAGAGAACAGGGAGACAGACCTCTTTACTCTAGCAGACCTCAAGTTCAAAAAGGAGGTGATAAAAATGCTAAATGAATGGAGAAATGTTATAGACAAAGATGCAGGTAACTGTAACAAGGGACTAGAAATTATAAAGAGGAGACCATCGAAATTAGACAACTCAATTTCCAAAATGAACACTGAGCTAAAGGCATTAAATAGCAAACTAAGTACAGCAGAAGGATGAATAAATGATCTCAAAGACAGAATAATGGAGATCACCCAATCAGAGCAGCAGACAAAAAGGAAAAGCTCTTTTTTAAATGAAAGCAACATACGAGACTTATGGGATAATATAAACTGTGCCACTCTATGCATAATAGAGATCCCAGAAGCTTATGTTTTACAAGAGTTAAAAATAAAATGAGAAAAGAACATGGGATTCTATGTCAGAAATGTTTTTATTCTGTTCTTTTCAGTTGTAGATGAATGAGTTCCAGCATCTCATTTCAAAATAAAATACTTATGATATTTATATTAAATAACTCAAAAATTTTCTGGATTAGTAAAGTAGTTCAACTATCTTACAAGAGTTGTACACAGAAGAGTACACAGAAGAGTATTTTTATAGGATGTGTTACATTGAGATGTATTGAGTATTTTAAATGTTTACAACAATGCCATTTTTTCTTTGTCTTTGACATCTCACTTTTTGTTAAAACTATTATTTCCAAATTCTTAAAACTATTTCCCCATAAATTTTTTGCCACTGTTTCATATTCACTGCTAAGAAATCAATCCAACAAACCAATTGCCATTGTAAAAGTCCGCAAGTCAATCATTGATACAAAAATGCTAGAAAATCTGGAACCAATGGAGCCAATTTTTTATAGATTTATTTCAAATTTGACTAATTCCTGTTATCTCTTTTTATACTTGTTAAATGAAGACAAGAGTCCTGGTACCACAATTATTAATTCAGTTATTCAATTGTTTATACATCCCATTATTTATTAATTCAATGATTAAACAAATAATCCTATATTATTATTTTGCTTATAAACAAAAAATAGCAGAGTATCTACTATAATCCAGGCACCCTGTTGCACACTGTGGCTTCAGCAATTGAACAAGTAAACATTCCTTCTTTATGCTCTGTTTGAAGAGACATAGGCATCAAATATTAAGAAATATAAGGTGGGGTGTGTGTCTGTGTGTGTCTGTATGTGTGTGTGTATGTGTGTGAGAGAGAGAATGTGTGTATTGTAGATGGCACTATACAAAATCATTTCAATTTTCTGAATGCCTAAGTGTTTGTATAATTAATTGTTATAACTATGGAATCTCTTGACAAGGCCAAACGTTTCTTTCCAGGATAAGTCTTTGTCTATAGACCAAAAAATTGAGGCGTAGTAAGTTTGCTCTTAGCCAAAAGGTACATCATTTTAAAAAGGACTAAATTCGTATGTAATCATGCAAAAATTTGAGTAATAAAGTCGAATACTGGGCCAAAATGCTATAGGAAATACTGAAATAATTTTTTAGTTAACATCTGAGAACAATGTATTATTTGAAAGTGTGCTAATGTAATTTATTACACACTGCTGAGAGAAGACAGGCTGATTTCTGATCTGTGCATATAAAATATATCTGCCTATTTCATAATGCTTCAAGTGGCGATTAATATATTTTTCACACATCAATTTAATGTACTTCTCCCAATAGGCTTTTCAAGCCCATTTATTTCCTTTTGTACCCCTTGTGTAAAGTTCTAGACTGAAAATTTAAGCCTTAGTGGTTGTACAACTTAATAAATTAATTTATTTAATTGAAGGATTTTTGATCTACCATATTCGTTTCAAGAGTACAAAACAGTGATTCAGTATTTTAGAGATTATACTACATTTAAAGTTATTATAAAACCTTGGCTGTATTCCCTATGCTGTACACGTCTTTGCAACTTATGTATTTTATACATAGTAGTTTATACTTCCTTAATCCTCTACCTTCTACTGCCCTTCCCCATTTCTCCCCATTGTTAGCCACTAGTTTGTTCCCTGTATCTGTGAATCTATTTCCCTTTGCTTATATTCGTTTATTGTTTTAGTAGATTCCACAATTAAGTGATAACGTAAAGTATTTCTACAACTGACTTATTTCACTTAGCATGACAGCCTTCAGGTCCATACATTTTGTTGCAAAAGGCAAAAATCAATTCCTTTTCATGGCTGAGTAGTATCCCATTGTATGTATATATGCCACATTTTCTTTATTCATTCATCTGTTGATGGACCTTAGATTGTTTTTGTATCTTGGTTATTGTAAATAATGCTGCTATGGACACTGGAGTGCATGTATCTTTTCAAATTAGTGTTTCCATTTTCTTAGGTTATGTACCCATGAATGTAATAGCTGGATCACATGGTAGTTCTATTTTTAGCTTTTTGAGGAACCTCCATATCCCTTTCTATATTGACTGAAACAGTTTACATTCCCACCAACAGTACTGAGCTCCCCTTTTCTTCACATCCTCTTCAATATTTTTCACTGGTGATATTTTTGGCAGGTATATTCTGACAGGTGTGAGGTGGTATCTCATTGTGGTTTTGATTTGCATTTCTCCAACGATTAGCAATGTTGAGTATTTTTCATGTGCCTGTCGGCCATACCTATGTCTTTTTTGAAAAAAGGAGTCTATTTGCTTCTTTTGTCTATTTAGTTGGATTACTTGTTTTTTTGATACTGAGTTGTGTTAAATGTTTATATATTTTGGATATTAATCACTTATTGGGCAAATATTGTCTCCCATTTAGTAGATTGTCTTTTATTTCATCAGTGGTTTCCTATGATGTGCAGAATCTTTTTAAGGCTAATGAGGTCTCATTTCGTAATCTTTGCTTTTGTCCTTTGCCTGAGGAGACACACCTACACATTGCTAAGTCTGATGTCAAAGAGTGTTCTCTTCCCTTCCAGAGGTGTTATGGTTTACAGTCTTACAATCAAGTCTATGATCTATTTTAAGTTTCTTTTTCTATTTGGTGTGAGAAAATGTTCTAATTTTTTACATATAGCTTCCCAGCTTTCCCAGCACCACTTATTGAAGAGACAGTATTTTCTCCCTTGTTCAGTCTATTCTTGCCTCTTGTCATAGACTGATTGACCATGAGTGTGTGGGTTTATTTGGGGGATCTCTGTTCTGTCCCATTGTGTCTGTATTTGTGCTAGTATCATGCTGTTTGATGACTGTAGCTTTGTAGAATAGTCTGAATTCAGGGAACATGATACCTCCAATTTTATTCTTTTTTTTCTCAAGATTACTCTGGCATTTTATGGTATTTGTTTTATTCCAATATTAATTTTGGAATTATTTGCTCCTGTTATGTGAAAAATGTCATGGGTATTTTGATAGAGATTGCATCGTCTGTAGATTTCTTTGAGTAGTATGAACATTTTAAAATATTAATTATTTCAATACATGAACATGTGATATCTTGCCAATTGTATCATCTACAATTCCCGTCATCAGTGATTTACATTTTTCAGAGTATATGTGTTTCACATCCTTGATTATGTCATTCCTAGGCATTTTATACATTTTGATGTGATTTTGGAAGGGATTGTTTTCTTGCTTTCTCTTTCTGATAGCTCAGTATTATTGCATAGAAAAACAACATATTTCTGTATTTTAATCTTGTATTCAGCAGCTTTACTGAATTCATTTATTAGCTCTAATTGTTTTTTTATGGGGACTGTATTATTTTTTCTATATATAGCATCATGTCATCTGAAAATAATGACAGTTTTACTTCTCACCTTCAATTTGAATGTCTTTTCTTTCTTTCCTTTTTTTTTTTTTTTTTTTGTCTGATTGCTAGGGCTAAGAATACCAATATTACATTAAACAGAAATGGCAAGAATGGGCATCTTTGTGTTGTTCCTGATTTTAAAGAAAAACATTCAGGATTCACAATTGAATATGATGTTAATTCTATATGTTCCCTCTATACCAGCTTTGATGAGAATTTTAATCATAAATTGATGTTAAACTTTGTCAAATGATTTTACTGCATCTACTGAGATAATCACATAATTTTTTATTCCTTATGTTAATGTGGTGTATTGTATTGATTTGTGGATATTTAACAATACCTGCGTCCCTGGAATAATTTCCACTTGATCAATATTTATAATCTTTCTTATATATTGTTGAATTTAGTTTGCTAATACTTTGTTGAGGATTTTTGCACCTAAAATCATCTGAGATATTGGCCTGTAATTTTCTGTAGTGCCTTTTTCTGGTTTTGGTATCAGTATGAATTGTATGTATGAATTGGGGAGTGTTTCCTCCTCTTTAATTTTTTGGAATAGTTTGAGAACGATAGGTATAAATTCCTCTTTATATGTTTGGTAGAATTCCCCTGTGAAGCCACCCAGTACTGGACATTTGTTTGCCTAAAGTTTTTTATTTCTAATTCAATTTTACTACTAGTGATTTGTCTGTTCGTATCATCTATTTCTCCCTGATTTAGTATTGAAAATTTGTATGTTTCTATAAATTATCCATTTCTTCTAGACTGTTTAATTTGTTGACATGCAGCTATTTACATAATTATTTTATTTTATTTTATTTTGTATCTCTGTGATACCTGTTGTAATCTCTCCTCCTTCAATTCTTAATTTGTTCTTTTGGGTGCTCTCTCTCTTTTTTAAATGTGATATATTTTTATTGAAGTATAGTCAGTTTACAATGTTATGTCACTTTCTGGTGTATAGCACAATACTTCAGTCATATAGGAACATACATATTTTTGCTTTCATATTCTTTTTAACCATAAATTATAACAAGATACTGAATATAGTTCCCTGTACCATGCAGCATGTTGCTTATCTATTTTACGTATAGTAGCTAGTATCTGCAAAGGTCGAACTCCCAATTTATCCCTTCCCACCCCCAGCTCCCGCATTGGGCAACCATAAGTTTGTTTTCTACTTCTGTGAGTCTGTTTCTGTTTTGTAAATAAGTTTGTTTATCTTTTTTTTTTTTTTTTTAGGTTCCATTTATAAGTGGCATCATACAGTATTTTTCTTTCTCTTTCTGGCTTACTTCACTTAGAATGACATTCTCCAGGTCCATCCATGTTGTTTCAAATGACATTATTTTATTATTTTTTAAGGCTGAGTACTATTTGATTGTATAAATATACCACAGCTGCTTTATCCAGTCATCTGTTGATGGACATTTAGGTTGTTTCCATGTCTTGGCTGTTGTAGATAATGTGCTATGAACATTGGGGTGCATGTATCTTTTTGAATTAAGATTTCCTCTGGATATATGCCCAAGAGTGTGATTGCTAGATCATATGGTAGGTCTATTTCTAGTCTTTTGAGGAATCTCCATACTGTTTTCCATAAAGGCTGCACCAAACTGCTTTCCCACCAACAGTGTAAAAGAGTTTCCTTTCCTCCACAGCATCTCCAGCATTTATTGTTTCTGGATTTTAGAATGATGGCCATTCTGACTGGTGTGAGGTGATACCTCATTGTAGTTCTGCTTTGCATTTCTATAATAATTATCAGTATTGTGCATTTTTTCAACTACAGCCAGCGTATTACTCAATGGTGAAAAGCTGAAAGACTTTCCACTAAAATCTGGAAAAAGATAAGGATGCCCACTCTAGCCACTTCTATTCCATATAGTATTGGAAGTCCTAGCCATAGCGATCAGACAAGAAAAAGAAATAAAAGGGATCCAAATTGGAAGAGAAGAGGTAAAATTGCCATTATATGAAGATGACATGATATTATATATAGAAGACCCTAAAGACTCCACACAAAAACTACTAGAGCTGATTGAAGAATTCAGCAAGGTAGCAGGATACAAGATTAACAGACAGAAATCAGTGGCATTTCTTTACATTAACAATGAAATACCAGAAAAGGAAATTAAAGAAACAATCCCTTTTAAAATTGTATATAAAAAATAAAATACTTAGGAACAAATCTGACCAAGGAAGTGAAAGACTTGTATGTGGAGAATTACAAAGCATTCACTACGGAAATTAAAGATGACTTAAAGAAATGGAAACCTGTCCCATGTTCTTGGATTGGAAGAATTAATATTGTTAAAATGGTCATATTACCTAAAGCAATCTACAGATTTAGCAACTCCTATCAAATTACCCAGGACATTTATCACAGAATTAGAACAAATATTCCTAAAATTTATGTGGAATCACAAAAGACCCAGAAATGCCAAAGCATTACTGAAGAAAAACAATAAAGCTGGAGGAATAACCCTCCCAGACTTCAGACAATACTAAAGAGCTACGGTAATCAAAACAACATAGTATTTGTACAAAAACGGAATAGAGAGCCTAGAAATAAGTCCACAAACTTTTGGTCAATAAATCTTTGGCAAAGGAGGCAAGAACATACAAGGGAATAAAGAGAGTCTCTTCAGCAAATGGTGTTGGGATAACTGGACAGAAGCATGTAAATCAATAAAGTTAGAATACTCCATCACAACATACACAAAAATAAACTCAAATGGCTTAAAGACTTAAACATGAGACAAGACACTATAAATCCCTTAGAAGAAAACATAGGCAAAACTTTATCAGACATAAATGTCAGCAATGTTCTCCTACAGCAGTGTACCCAAGCAATAGAAATAAGAGCAAAAATAAACAAATGGGACCTCATTAAACTTAAAAGCTTTTGCACAGCAAAGGAAACCATAAGCAAAACAAAAAAAAACCTACAAAATAAGAGAAAATATTTGCAAAAATGAGACTGACAAAGGCTTAATCTCAGAATATACAAATAGGTCATACAACTTAATAGGAAAAAAAATAAACAACCCAATCCAAAATTAGGCAGAAGACCTAAACAAGCAATTCTTCAAAGAAGACATACAGATGGCCAATAGGCACATGAAAAAATGCTCAATATCACTAATTTTTTTTTTTTTGTCTTAATGAGCCTGACTAAAGGCTTATCAACTTTGTTTACGTTTTCACAAAAACAGCTCTTGGTGACATAAGCCTATATTGCTATAAACTTTCTTCTTAGAAGTTCTGTAGCGGTGTTTCATATATTTTAGAAATTTGTGTTTTATTTTTATTTATTCTGAGGATTTTTTTCTGATTTACTCTTTGATTTCTTCATTTGTCTATTTGCTTTTTGTTTGTATGTTTTTCAGTCTCCACATTTTTGTGTTTTTCCCATTTTTCTTCCTTAATTGATTTCCAGTTTTATACTATTGTGGTCAGAAAAAAGTGCTTAATAAATTTTCTATCTATTTAAATGTGCTAACATTCGATTTGTGGCCTGGTATAGGACCTATCCTGGTGAATATCTCATGTGCATCTGAAAAGAATGTGTGTTCTGTTGTTTTGGGATGGAATGTCCTGTAGATCTCTACCAAGTTCAACCACCCTAATGTGACATTTGAAAACCACTGTTTCCTCATTGATTCTCTGTCTTGATGATACGTCCTTTGATGTAAATGTGGTGTTAAAGTCCCCTAATATTATTGTATTATTGTCGATTTATCCCTTTATGTCTGTTAGTACTTTTTTTTTTATATATTTAGGTGTTCCTATATTAGGTGCATATCTGTTAATGAATGTTATATTTTCTTCTTTTGTTGATCACTTAATCATTATATAATGCCCTTCTTTGCCTTTTGTTATAGACTCTATTTTAGACTCTGCTTGGAGTATTGATACTCCAGCTTTTTGTTTGTTTGTTTGGTTTCCATTGTCATGAAATATCTTTTTCCTCTTGCTGCTTTTAGAACTCTCTCTTTATATTTAACTTTTGTCATTTTAATGTGATATGTCTGTGTGTTTCTCTTTGGGTTCATTTTGTTGGGACTCTCTGTTTCCTTTACCTGGATATCAGTTTCCTTCCTCAGGTTTGGGAATTTTTCAGCTGTAATTTCATCAGATAGTTATGACTCTTCTTCATCAGATACAGTTATGGCCTTTTTTCTCTCTCTTATCCTTCCTGGACCTTTATAATGTGAATTTTGCTATGCTTGATGTTGTCTCAGTGGTTCCTTAAACTGTCCTCATTTTTAATTAATTAATTAATTAATTAATTTTTGATGTTCTGATTGAGTGATTTCCACTATTTTATCTTCCAGGTTGCTTATGTGTTCTTATATATCACCTGGTCTGTTATTAAGTCTCTCTAATGTGTGTTATTGTTTTTTTTTTTTTAATTTTAGTTATTTTACTCATCAGCTCTAATTCATCATTTTTCATAATATTTTATAGCTCCTTGTTAAAATTCTCATTTATCTGTTCTTTTCACATATTTAGTTAACATTCTTGTTACCAATGTTTTGAACTCTTTCTCTGATGAATTATTTACCTCCACTTTAATGGTTGTTTGTTCATGTTTCTTTTTTTTTCCTTTTTTTTGAAACATGTTTCTTTGTCTTCTCATTTTTTTAACTTTCTCTGTCTCTATGAAATTAGGTGAAATAGTTACGTATCCTGTTTTTGAAGAGATGTCTTTTTGTGATGGTGTCCCTATGCTGTCTGTGTACAGTCAGTGGCTTTGGTGGGAGAACTCACATTAAATTGAGCATCAGCCACATTTTCCCCTGGGTGAACTGGCAGCTACCACCTTGGTGGGAGGTAGGGCTGGAGGTAGAGGGGGTAGAGCTAGGGTAGGGAGTAAGCTAAGGCATCTCTTATGTAGTGGGCCAGGTCTCAAAGTGCTGAAGCACAAGCCTTGATGTTTGGGTCTAAACTGGTTGTTTCTTCTAGGTGACCACTCTCACCCCTACCATGACACCTTTACCCAGTATAGAGCAGAGGTGGAACAAGAGAGGCTGGAATGGTTGCCCAGTGTGGGCTGAGACATGCCTGGGAAGGTTCCAGCACACAAGTCAGAGTTCCAGATAGCTCCCAATTCACCACCTGCATGAGTGCCAGAGATGACTACCATCGCCCTGTTCAGATGCCATGCCATGTTTATGCCAGCTTTGTTCTCCCCAAGAGCATCCTTTCTTTGAAAATGACAGCCTTCACCCTAGTAAGAACCTACACTATAACAATAGGGGTTGGAGCAGGCATCTTGTGCTGGAAAGGGCACGTGCAGAGGCAGTCATGGGAAATGGGCCAGACCACCAGGCAGTTCCAAATTAGTTTCTTCCTCATTGTTTTGGGGAATAAGAAAGCGTGTGCACATGGTCTTCATGAGTGGAGCCTTGGTTTCTTATAGGTCCCCTGTAAGTCCCACTGGTTTTCAAATCAGCTAAGGAAATTCATCTTCCCAAAGTCAGACACCGAGCTGGGGTTTCCAATATGTGGCTTGGACCTCTCACTCCCCAGGAGGCTCTCCAGTATCATGATACCCCCTTCTTTTCTGTGACCCTCACTAGAGTCACAGGTCCTGACTTGATTACTTCTCCTCACTTCCTATCCAACTCCATGTGGATCTTTTTTGAGTCTTGGTTGTAAAAGTCTTTCTGCCAGTCTACAGTTTGGCTTTCAGTGAAAGTTGTATCACATGTAGATGTATTCTTTTTTATAACATTTTTTATTGAGTTATAGTCATTTTACTACGTTGTGTCAAATTCCAGTGTAGAGCACAAGTTTTTAGTTATACATGAACATACATATATTCATTGTCACATTTTTTTTTCTCTGTGAGCTACCACAAGATCTTGTATATATTTCCCTGTGCTATACAGTATATTCTTGTTTATTCTACGTTTTGAAATCCCAGTCTGTCCCTCACCACCGCCTGCCCCCTTGGCAACCACAAGTTTGTATTCTATGTCTATGAGTCTGTTTCTGTTTTGTATTTATATTCTTTTTTTTTCTTTTTAGATTCCACATATGAGCGATCTCATATAGTATTTTTCTTTTTCTTTCTGGCTTACTTCACTTAGAATGACATTCTCCAGGAACATCCATGTATCCATGTTGCTGCAAATGGTGTTATGTTGTCAGATTTTATGGCTGAATAGTATTCCATTGCATAAATATACCACATCGTCTTTATCCAGTCATCTGTTGATGGACATTCAGGATGTTTCCATGTCTTGGCTATTGTAAATAGTGCTGCTATGAACATTGGTTCATTTGGTGAGGGGATGAACTCAGCAGCTGCCTACTCTGTCATCTGGATCTCCTCTCCATTAGTTGTCCAATTTTAATCCACAATGTAAAATATGATTCTGGCCAGTCATCACTTTTCTACAGCCTCATTTTATATCAATAAATTCTGAGAAGACACAATTTCCTCTACTAAATGATTTTCATAATTGGATAACTCAGCTGAGAGTATGGGGTATAAGAATTCCCAGGAAAGTATATGGCATCATTGTCAGGATTTTTTTAAATACAGACAAGCTAGAGATAAAGAGAAAATAAGCAACTTAAGACTACAAGGATGATTTGACTCTAAAATAAAAGTTACTTAAATTTTTTAATAATTGGATGAATAAATTGTAGTAAGCACAGTACACTAACAATTTATTGATGTGCACTAAAATAGTTATACACTGCATATGCTATAGTCCATACTAGGGATTTCATTCAAAACAAGTCATCAGTGAGAACTTACAGATAATTGAAAACAGCCAGTTTTTAAAGTAACTAAATAAATTTATACCTCAGGCAATCAATAATAGATCTTTCAGTTAGGATATTTTTAAAAGTCTTTTAAATATTTTCATACTTTTAGCAGTAAGAAATATAAGAAAGCATAGCAAAGAAAAGCCTTGGATATAGTTCCCTTTCCATCAAGACATATTTAAAATCTAGTGCACAGTATGATTAAGCAGTTAAATTTAATAGACTGTGAGTTTTGGCTCTCATAAAATAATTTTTCTTTGCTAGTATTGATTCACTAACACCTTACTGAGTGGAATGTATGTTTTGTGGGTGTTTTAGATAGTCTTATTGATTCCCCTGAAGGTTGAGAAGGTGAGAAGCATAGAAATGGTTTTGATTTTTTATTAAAAATTAGTTGTGATCAAGCTTAAAACTCAAAGGTAATCTGTTTATAAACTATGTCCCTTTAAATCTGCTTTCACTGTGAAACCAAAGGAAGCTAATTAGATTGAGCTTCATTAATGGAAAGAAAGAAAGATGATGTATCTTTCTGTTCTGAGAAGGTGAGGCCAAAACTGCAGAATGTATCCAAATCTGAGGGATAAAGTTTAAGGAAGACTAGAGGTAAACTGCAAATGCATTAGTAATAATGTGACCAAAATATTGAGAAGTCTCAATGCTATGTAAATGAGAATCTCTGTGGGGACTTTTTGTTTGATTGATTTGGTTTTTTAATATTTGTTTTAGTCTGATTAGTATCTTTATGCATTTGGAAGACTACCATTTAAAAGAGGAATATACCTCAAAAAGTCTGAGTCTACCTTAAGAAAATTTTATGAGAATTTGGCACATATATAATTATCATAGTATCTGGCACATAATAAGCACTAGACAATTGTTAACCATATAAATTATTATTGTTGTAGCATATTAATCAAGGAAGAACTTGTAGAAATTAATGCCTGTGAAGAGGAATTTTTACAGCCCATTGATGCATCTTTTAAAGTGCCTATGTTTACTATTTGGATATGAAAATTATACCTACTCTTTATGAATAATAATAAAATGGTGTAATGGGCAATAAAAACCTATAAGAAGGCTGATTTTGAATCAATGGAAGAAAGAATGTTTGCAGGATTTTGAAAGATGGACTGAAAAATAAAAACCCCAGAAATAATAACCATTTTCATAATGAGGTGCTAAAGCTGCATGTACAGCTACAAAGGAAAATAATATGGAGAAAACCCTAGGAGAAACAGGAAACAGAATCTAAATTGTATGAACTTTTAAGTTTCACCTAAACAAGATAACCTATAATGCCATTAAATCTTACGCATATTTATGCTAAATAAGTATCTTGGAAAAGGCAAAAACAATTCTCATTTTAAAATTAAACAGTTTCTGTTTTCAAAAGAGAGAATATTTGTTCCATATGAGTGAATTATTCCATTATTGGAAAAAAATAGATAAAACAAAAATAGAAAGGAAAAACATTTCTCTCCCTCTACTTGCACAATGTTAGTATGCTAATACATTAGTGCATTTCTCCATTGTATAATTCTGTTTATTTTACATTGTTATAGCCATTCTGTAATGTTGACTGAAATAAAGTCACACAGCGTGAGAGTTGTGGTTCATTTGGGGCAAAATGAGGACGATAGCCCAGGAGACAGCATCTTAGAGAGCTCTGAGGAGCTGCTGCTCCTTGGAGGCAGGGAGAATTCAATAGCATATGTGATTTCAGTGAAGGAAGGGGTATGTGCAATCAAGCACACATTTTGGCAGAGGCTTGCTGCTAGTCACAAGGAGCAGACGTCACCATTAATGAATTTAGTGCTTTCCTAGATTGGAGGAGATGCAAGAATTTGGGCTCATAAAATCTTCTAAAAATATCCAACTATCTGAAGGCCTGTTCTGCCAGTTTTCCAAGGTTTCCCGGTTTTCCTGCCTCATTCCTGATCTCCACCCTGAACTCCTTTCAGGCTGTGTTGGGGGTCAGAGGTGGCAGAGGCTCATGGCCTAATCCAAGCAGAGGCAGGTGACAAGTGCCAATTTTTACTTGACAGTAAATATAGCATTTTGAGTTTAATATATTAAATTAAATACTTTATGTATAAAATTGATATTTATAATGCATTTTTCTATTACTACATAGTTTAATTATTTAAATGGTTTAATATATATTATGTAATAAATTATCAATAATTTCCTTATTACTGTATATTTAGTGTAAATTAGAAGCTTAAAATTACAAATAAGACTGAGATTAAAACATTAATACATGTGGTTTACTCCATATATTGGCTTATTTTTGTAGAATGGCTTCTGGAAATAGAGGTACTAAATCACATGACAGGGGATGTTTATGGTTCATTACATGGAGTGCTAAAATGCTTTCCATAACTGCTGCATATTTTACTCAGGCTTCAATCTGATGTTTTTCATATCTTGACATAATTTTTAAATTATTTTTTATTGAAGTATAGTAGATTTACAATGTTAGTTTCAGGTATACAGCAAAGTGATTCAGTTACAATATACATACACATATATGTGTATTTTTTTCAGATTCCTCACCATTCAGCTCATTATAAGAAACTGAATAAAGTTCCCTGTGCTACACAGTAGGTCCTAGTTGTTTATCTATTTTATATATAGTAATGTGTATCTATTAATCTCAAATTACTAATCTATCCCTCCCTCTCTTTCCCTCCAGCTAAATCCAGTTCATTTTCTATGTCCACCAGTCTATTTCTGGTTGGTAAATGAAATGGGGTTTTTTTGTTCCATGTATAAGTGACATCATATAATATTTCTATTTCTCTGTCTCATTTACTTCACTTAATATGATAATCTCTAGGTCCATCCATGTTGCTGCAAATGGCATGATTTCATTCTTTTTTATGGCTGAGTAATATTCCATTATATATGTATAACACAGCTTCTTTACCTGGCCATCTGTTGATGGACACTTAGGTTGTTTCCAAGCCTTCGATATTATAAATAGGACTGTTACAAACATTGGAGTGCATGTGTCTTTTAAAATTATTGTTTTCTCCAGATATATGCCCATGAGTGGAATTGCTAGATCACATGGTAAATCCATTTTCAGTAGACTTTTTAGTGATGGCCATTTTGACTGGTGTGATATGATACTCATTCTAGTTTTGAGTTGCATTTCTCTAATAATTAGCAATATTGATCATCTTTTCATGTGCCTATTGGCTATCTAGATGCCTTCTTTGGAGAAATGTCTATTTAAGACTTCTGCCCATTTTTTAATTGGGTTGCTTTTTTTTTTTTTTTTTAAGCTGTATGAGCTGTTTGTATATTTTGGAAATCAGTCCTTTGTTGGTCACATCATTTGCAAATATTTTCTCACATTCTTTAGGTTGTCTTTTCATTTTTTATGGTATCCTTAGCTGTGCAAAACCTTTTAAGTTTTGTTAGATATGATTTGTTTTTTCACTTTTATTTTACTCTAGGAGCTGGATAAAAAATATTGTTGAAATTTATGTCAGAGTGTCCTGTCTATGCTTTCCTCTAGGAGTTTTATATTATGCAGGCTTACATTTATGTTCTTAATCCATTTTGAGTTTATTCTGTATATGGTGTTAGAAAATTTTCTAATTTCATTCTTTTACATGTAGCTGTCCAGTTCTCCCAGCACCACTTATTGAAGAGACTGTCTTTCCTCCATTGTATAAGCTTGCCTCTTTTGCTGTAGATTAACTGACCATAAATGTGTGTGTTTACTTCTGGACTTTCTATCTGGTTCCATTGATACATGTGTCTGCCATCTTGACCAGAAATTGATGTGATTTTTCTTCAATTTAATTTTAATTTCAGAAATATGTTGGCTAACTTTGTAATATGGTTTTTGTAAAAGTTTTTAACAATTGAAATATAAAGTAATCTTCTTCAATAGTCTTTTCAAACATGACACATTCTGTATTATTTCTACCCAAATAAGCATAACCCAGAAAAAGTATGGGATAGGTATTTTTTAATTCATCTTTCTAAAAATTAAGTAAAATACAACCTGTGTTTGTAAAGATGGATACAGCAATGGTAAACTATCACAGCTGTGGCGTTTTATGATGCTTTAGGTTCCATATTTACTGTCAGCATAACAGGTTTCTCCCATTGTCAGTCTACCTCCCCATCTTTCCTATTTATAAGGGCTTAAGCTTTTTCATGCATCTCCCATCTAAGAATCATTTTGCCTCTGTATCACTACATCCCCTTTCTTTGTTAAATAATTACAGATGCAGACAACTCTCAGGATAGATTGCTTAACTAATGGGGATGATTATGATAGCAACATTAGTAATAACAAATAAATTTTTCCTAGTTGCTGATCTTAAATGGCAAATATTATGTCAACAATATATAAATTGGCTAATTTAATTTCTACCACAATCCTTTCCACCACATCCATGTAATAGAATACACTATAACACAAATGTAATTTTCCTAACAAAACACATTATATAAATGCTAGAAAAAGGATTTGAATACTCACCTTTCTTACCTCAAAGCAATCTTTTCAACAAAATTTCTTCTGTTTTAGACAAATGATGTGTGATATTCAAATTAGACACAGAAATGTCTTGGCAATAATTTTGATCAGCCACCCATGGTCTACCTGTATTATATTTAGGAGTCAAGTTTAGTAAAATTTCCTCCTACCAGATGTGTTTGTGCTGTTCTAAAATGGTATTTATCCCCCAAAACAGTCTCCTAGCCAAGGTCACAATATTTTTTTCTCAACTGTTTAAACTATACATTTTTTCTTCATTTTATGGATGTTGCTTACAATTCTGTTAGCCTGGCTACTTCTAAGCAGATGATTCTCAATTCCCTTCTGAATACCTCAGTCTTTTTTTTCCAACTATAAATACCATTCTCATCTCATCGGTTTGGAATCTGGAATGTCACGTTATCTTAATTAATGGAAGTAGAGAGTACAGTTCTTTTTTGCTCAGTATTCATCTTCTACAATTGCATTTGTTCAACACTTATAAAAATAATCTCTGGGATTTCACAGTCAAGAAACACTTGAGATAAAGTATAAGAAAGGGTGATGGCAATAATTTTTCTGTACCATATCAAGTTGGGACTATACAACTTCTGTTCAAATTTGTGTCACAAAGACAGTGTGCAGTTTTCAAAGGGCTAAAATTATATGTGTGGGAAGTTAAGCCAAGGAAAATTTCAGCATAAAATGATGAAATGAAAATTAATTAATAATAAAGACACTTACCTGAATGAAGCAACAAATTTACTCCAACAATCAAATATGGCAGAATTTCTTTGGCACAGAATCAGGACACTTAGACATTCTAAGATGATGGTCTCACCTGGATGATTGACATATCTCAAATAGTGATCCTTGAAAGAAAGTTATCAATTTTCATTCTCTCTCTTTCTCTTTCTCTGTCTTTCTCTCTCTCTCTCAACATAAAACTAGATAAATATAAAATACAACTATTTTTTAGCATTGGAAAAATGAGCAGTGCAAGACAGCAATAGCTGAAAGAAGGAACACATAAGAGGTGAGCCCTGTGGATATCCTGGCCCCTTGGGAACGATTTCCAGAACACAGTACAATGAAATGGGAACCAAGCAGTCAAGCGAATCTGACTAGACAAAGATCAGAGTTCAGGGTTAGCTGAAGTGGCAACAACTGTGGGGAAAGTTATTAGAGAGGAAGGAGATGTGTTTGTGGGAAGGAGAAGCAAAAACCTAAGAGTTAAGGGCAAGACTATTCAAGTTTACCAGAGATCAGCTTTTCTGACACTGAGAGCATGCACACACAAAAAAGACATGAAAAAAAATGAAAAAAAAAAAAAAAGACGTGAAAGGTCAAGTTATACCTAGTTCTGGTACAAAGAAGAAGAAGGACATCTGTATAAGACAGCATTAAAATATCAGGCATTCAGTGCTACAGCAGTACGTACGGTATTTCTAAAGTCCTATATAAGAAGACAGTTCCCAAATTAACGGCCTCAGCCTCCACCCCAACAACTGAAGTCAGGAGAGCAAATAAAAACCCAATTAAGTAAATGAAAGTAAATAATAAAAATACAAATGGTAAGTAATAAAGTATAAAACAGAAAAATAAGGAAAATAAGTAAACACAAAACCATCTTATAAAAGTATTAAAACTGATAAACTTTTAGCCAGATCAGGAAAAAAGATGAGACACCAAATATGAATATCAGGAATGAAAGCAGCAGCATCATTACAGATTCCACAAATATTAAAAGGATAACACGGGAATAGCATAAAAAAAATTTATACTGGGGACTGGCCAAGATGGTGGACCAGAGAGACTCACAGCTCACCCCCTCCCACAAACACACCAAGAATTACATCTGCAGACCCAGTGAATCGCACAGAACACCTACTGAACTCTGCCAGAGTGTCTCTTGCTTTGAAGTACAGGAGGATTCTCACAAAATTGGGTAATATAAAAAAAGAAAAGAAAAAAGAAAAAAATCAGTGCAGGACTGATGCTGCAGGGAGGGAGAGGCATAGGAAGAAAGGCACCCTCACACTGGGATGCCCCCTGCAGACGGGAGGTCAGTGGGCACAGAAGCAGAGCTTCAGAGGCTCAGAGGAGAGAGTGGCAGCACTTGGCAGACAGAACTAGGGGAAACTGTCATGGAGGGTCCCTGCAATTCCCAGCCCTAGATGCCAGCTGGCAGGTAAGCCAGGACTGACTGCTGGAGATCAGTGACAAGCCAGGGATAGGGCTGGGCCCACTGCACAGAGGCAGCCTCCGGGGACTGGAGGGCAGTGTGAGCTCTGGCTGGGGGTGTGTGCAGGTCAGAACAGCCTGGGACCCTCATTAAAAAGCACCACTGCTGGTGTGCATAGTGGGGAGGGGCACAATGCAGTTTCACATTAGCTGCTTTCTCCACTTGGCTCCACTGCTGGAGTGTTCTTGTGAGAAGAGAGGTGTGCTTCAGTCATAGCCATCACTGCTAGACAGAGGCTGGGCTGAGAGCTGAATCCATACCCAGTGGCCCTGCAACTTCACAGGCGGGGCTGAGATTTGTTTAAAGCCCCAGTCAGAGAGGGTGGATTTGCTCTATGGACTTTTGGTGGATCTGTGCCTCTGGGATGAACAGGCAGTGAGTGGAGTTCTGGTGCATGGTGGACAGGGGCAAGTACGGGTATTTACAATAGGCATACCGTGTGCCATAAGTGGAGGTGGGGCTGGGGTCTGCACTGACCCTGTGGCACACCATGGATTCAAGTGTGTGACTGCTCACTCCCTATGGCAGGTCCTAGTGGCTGACATTGGCAGATCTGCCCTGGTGGTTCCTGGGGCCCAGAACTTGGGGACACCAGAGTGGGTGGCCAATATTCCTACAGCTAAGGTGGGGACAAAGGCAGCATCAACAAAGAATACTTTCTAAGCCTGCATAACAAGAGACAGACAACACCACACAGGGCACCTCCCAGTGGACATGTCCTGCGGAGGTACACTCAGTGACTCTTCTTCCCAGCTGAAGCACTCCAACCCTGCCCACCACACACCACAGCTCAGAAATGAGGTTAGAAGCCTCTATCTTGGCAACAGAGGAACATACTGGGCCCCTGTCAAGGCTGTGACAACCACAGAACAAAAAACAAGGCCCCACTTAACAACAACAACACTCAGTGCAGGCTCTGATCACAACACCAACCACACCCCAGTCAAAGGGATAACAGCCAACACACATGGAAGAAAGACGTGGCAACCATCCACACTAATAATAGTCCTCTCAACAAAACTGTTAGCTGCACACAGTCTGCAAAGGAACACTCCCACTTTAAATAAAAACCAACAAAAAATGAAACAGCCCTTCAAGACCACAGTAGATGACTGATGCTCCTAAATCCATAAAGCCAGAGAGATACAAGTAAAATGAAGGAGCAGAGGAACCACCCCCAATTGAAAGAACAAGAGAAGTCCCCTGAGAGAATGAGCAATGATACAGACCTCAACAATCTACTAGATCATGACCTCAAAAGGGGGGAGCTAAAAGCACTGAAGGAAGTAGGAGAGACTATGAATAGGGACAGAGAATACTGTAAAAAGGAAATAGAAACTATAAAGAGAAGCCAATTAAAAACAGAAACTCAGCGGCTGAGATAAGATCTGAGCTAAAGACAGTCATGAGCAGACTAGATAATGCAAAGGAATGAGTAAGTGACTTAGAAGACAGGAGAACAGAAGTCACCCCATCAGAACAGCAGATGGAAAAGCAAGTAACAACCAATGAAAGCAATACAAGGGACCTATGGGATAATATAAAGCATGCCAGCCTATGCATAAAAGGGGTCCCAAAAGGAGAAGAAAGAGAAAATAGGATTGAAAAGGTATTTGAAAAAATCATGACTGAAAACTTTCCAAATCTAAAAAAGGAATCCGATGTCCAAGTACGGAAAGCACAGAGGGTCCCCAACATGAAGAACCCAAACAGACCTACACCAAGACGTACTGTAATTAAGATAGCCTAAGTTAAATAAATGATTCTAAAGGCAGCAAGAGAAAAATAGTTACAAGGGAACCCCCATAAGGCTCTCAGCTAATTTCTCTACACAAACACTCTGGCCAGAAGAGAGTGACAAGATATATTCAAAGTCCTGAATGAGAAAAAGCTGCAACCTAGGATACTCTACCTGGCAAGTCTATCCTCTAGAGCAGAAGGAAAGACAAAGAATTTCACAGACAAGCAAAAACTAAAAGAATTCAGCAATACTAAACTTATGCTAAAAGAAATATTAAAAGATGTACTCCAAATAGAAAAGCAGGAAGCTATAGAAATTAGAAAACCATAATTGGAAATGTGATAAATGCAATGAGTTGTGAGAGGGTAAACATGAAGATGTTAAGGGAAAAAAAAAAGGACATCAAAATCACAAAAGGTGAGAGAGAGGAACAAGAAAATATAGATTTTTTTCTCTCATTTTTTTCTTTTCTTTTTTTTTTCTTTCTTTCTCTCTTTTTTTTAAATTTTATTCATTCTTCTTAGGATGTATTTGAGCCTACATGTTTACCAGTCTAAAGCAAACAGGATAACCACAAATCAAAGCATCAGACTCTCAGACACAGAGAACAAACTTACGGTTACCAGGGGGCCAAGGAGGTGGGAGGGGATAAATTGGGAGTTAGAGATTTGCAGATACTAACAGATATATACAGAATAGATAAACAACAAGTTCATACTGCTCAGCACAGGGAACTATATTTGATATCTTGTAGTAACTCATGGTGACAAAGAATATGAAAATGAATATATGTATGGTCATATGACTAGAGCATTGGGCTGTACACCAGAAATTGACACAGCATTGTAAACTGACTATACTTCAATAGAAATATATATATATATATATATATATATACACAAAAATTATACCAATAAATTTGACAATTTATGTGAAATATAAAAATTGCTTGAAAGATAAAAATTACCAAAACTCCCTCAAATAGAAATAGGTAACCTAAAATCCCAATATCTATCAAAAATTAAATTTATAGTTAAAGCCTTCCCACAAAGAAAACTGTACGCCCAGATGGCCTCAGTGATAAATTCTACATTTCACTTAAAAAATTATCCCACAAAGACTCTCCCAGAAAATTGAAAATAAAGCAACAGATTTCAACTCATTTTATAAGATCTAAATTATCCTAACAACAAAACCTAACTACAGTCCAATATGCTTCATAAACAGATATAAAATTTCTAAACAAAATTTTAGTAAACCAAATCCAGCAATATAGAAAAGAAATAACACATCTTGATAAGGTGCAGTTTATTCCAGAACTGCGAGACTGGTTTAATATCTGGTAATTCATTGCTATAGCACACCATATTAAAAAATTAAAAAAGAAAAATCATCTGATTGCGTCAATGATACAGATAAAACATTTCACAATGTCCACTATCCTTTCATGATGAAAACTTCCAAAAAACTAGTTAAACTAGACAAAAGTCATCTACAAAACACTTCAAGAAACAATACATCAACAGAGAACATATGTGGGTAGCAAATAAGTACATGAAAAAATGCTCAACACAACTTCCCTTTTGGGAAATAGAAATTAAAACCACAATGAGACACTACTGCACAACATTAGAAAGGCTAAAATTAAAACTGCAAAAAACAAAGTGTTGAAAAGGACGTGGAAGAACTGAAACTTCTATACAATATTGATGAAAATGTAAAATGGTACAATTTTGGAACAGAGTTTGGAAATGTCTTAACAATTAAACATGCAGCTACTATATCCACAAACCAAATCAGTTAATAGTAATTGCTATTCAAGAGCACATAGATTTTCCATTTAGCAGACAAAGACTTTAAAGCAAGTACTTCAATGAACTAAAGGAAAACATATGCAAAATATTAAAATATTATGATAATCAGTAAATAGGTAAGGAATATCAGTTTTGAAAAACTACTAAAATGTCCAGATTAATAGAAAAATTTCCCTAATTTAACTCAATAGTTGTTTGAAGTCAATAAATGTGTCAATGAAATAGAAGGCAGATGAATAGAAATGATTAAATCAGAGGGACAGAGAATTAGGTTAGAGTAACAGACTCTCAGAAACCTGTGAGAAACTATTAAATGGATGAATATAAGTGTAATTATATATCCAGAAAAAGTAAAGAATGAGGATGAGGAAAAAAAACTGTGATGAAATGAAGCAAAGTACTAAATTTGATTTTTTTTTTAAATTATCTTATTGATTCAAGAAACTCATGAAGCTCAAGTACGCTGAATACAAAGAAAACCTCATTTATAGACACGTAATTGTGAAGCTTCTGAAAATTTTTCAGAAAAATATGAAAATGCCAAAATATTATTTCAAGTCCTATTATCTCTCATTAAAAAGTTGAAATAAAGACATTTTCAGAGAAATGAAAGCTGAACGAATCAGCCAGTAGTAAACCTGCATTACAAGATATGCTAACAGATACTCTTCAGACTGGAGGAAAATGATACCAGATAAAACCTTGGATCTACCAAAAAAATAAAGAGCTTCAGAAATAATTAAAAATTGTGGTTTCTTCTTGTAATTTGTTTCTAAGTAATAACAGTTTAAAACATAACAACAGTGGCCGGTGGAGGTTACTACACATACAGATGGAAAATACATGAAAACAAAAGTACAAAAGAGGAAGTTGGGTAAATGAAATTAAGGTGTTACATACAGTTAAGGTTATATTACCAAAGAAAGAAGCAAGAAATGTAAAAGATAAAATGTGACTTTAGCAAGTTAAAACATTTGCTTTAAAAAAAATATCACTGAGGGGTATTAAAAAGCATGCCTCGGGCTGATTAAAAATAATTCTAATACAGATCTCTGGTAAGGACTTGAAACTAGAATATAAAAGTAATTTAATAATTATATATATATATAAGTTAAAGAAATTTTATTAAAAAAGGATTAATAAACACAGGAAAATATACTTCATATCATGAAGTTATGAAGGAAATCCAAATGAAAGCCAAATTAGATACCACTGCATCAATAAAAGAATGCCTAAATTAAAAAAAAAAAAAGATTAATAATTCCAAGTGCTGGTGAAGATACAGAGTAACGAGAACCCTAATACATCACTAGCGGGAATGCAAAAGTATACGGCCTCTTCAGAGTTAATATCCACTTCCCATAGGATCCATCAGTGTCGTCCCTGACATCATACAAGATAAATGAAGATATAGACTCAAACAAGAAAGCTCACAGCAGCTTTATTCCTAAACATCAAGAATTGAAAACAATCAAACCATCCAACAATAGGTGAAGGGATAGACAAGTTACAGTAAATGTATACAATGGAATATTGATAAAGAATAAACAGGAACTAACTGTAGATACAGACAAGAGTGAATTCCAGAAACATTATGTTGAGCACAAGAAACCAGATGCAAATGATTATGTCCAGTATAACCTATTTATATAAATCTCAGACTGCTACACATATAATAAAATCTGCCAGGATCAGACATACTTCTTAAGGCCATGTTTCAAATGTAGTCACAACTTCTTCATATTTTTGTATGCAATTGCAACTTTTTACACTTAGGGCAACTGCCAAGAAAGGCATGTGAATGTACGAAGGCAGAAAAGAGATTTAAATATCACCCTGACATGACATGCTAATACAGTGTGAGAGTTCAGACAGCCTGCTGAATGACATACCTTTTTTTGAGTATCTGTCAACAGACGTTCAGAACACTGATCATGCACTTCATGCAGATTTAAGACTCAACATAACAGAAGTGTGAATCAAGAGTGTGTTTTGTAAATGCTTTCTGAAAACAAAACTGCCTACAAGAAGGCAGTTCCGAGTTACTTACAAAAGTTTGGCTCCCATTTTTCCCTGAGTAACCACACTCAGAGGCTAGCTTTCACTCAAACTCAATGTGATCACAAACCTGTCAGAGAACACTTGTTCACTAAACCTAGAAATTCTTTAGAATTCTACTATTTATAAAACTCTGTCAATAGGAAATATGAATTCTAGTTTTTTCCTCATTTCGTTGCTCCTGGGTTGAACCATACACCTGCTTCATTCTTTCCTAAGAATACTGGTTGGTAGACAGTCATACAAATAATATACATTAATAAAACTCATTTTGTTTTCTCCAAGCTAACACCTATTAATAAGAAACTAGATTTACTGCCATTGATATAATTCATATGGTCTTTTTGGTGACTTTCCTACAAATTGAGTTTCATCACATTTGGGGGAAAAACTATTCTCATTTTACATGTGACTTAACAACAGACCATAACAATTCTATTTCCTAGAATTGCCTTATTTTTTTCAATCACTGTCTTCTAGACAAGGAGTAATTGAAAAGGATTGTATGTATAAATGTAAAATATAATGCTGTCCTTTTAGGGTTTGCTGTATCAAAGAAAATTAAAATAATTTCATTACATGCTTTTTTTTTTTTTTTTTTTTTTTTTTTTGGAGGTGAGAGGTTGACAAGGTGAGGACTAGGTGGGCAGATTCTGTTGCAGTGAGACCAGTAGTTCCACTTAAGGGCAGGTGTTATAAACTATATCTGATGTTCAAATCTGTGAGGCAGGGAGGAACAATAATTTGGTGTTCAAATTTGTGAGGCAAAAAAAAAAGCCACTGTCCACTAAATACCAAGTGTAAAATAATTTCAAAGTCAAACTTGTCTTAGAACCACGACAAGGTTAACTGCACGGTTACACACACACAAAGAAATATATTAGATATTTAAAGTTAAACATCTAATTTGTCGACTTCTTCTTCCTCAGTTATTTTTCCCTAATCTGAATCTATCATTGTGTACCATTAGGATAGTCTCTGGGGCACTCATGATTGCATTAATTAAGCTAATAGGTATCTTCATAAAAAGAAACAGGGATGTTAACAAAATTAAACTTTAAGTAGCATTTATTTTCAGTTCCCCAGTCTAGATGTTAGTTTTGAAGAAACAAAAGCCCAAAGAAACGAATGTGGTTGAGACTGCTTGAATGTCCAGACTAGACTGGATCTCTTCCAAATACACCAATCAATTGTGAGGCACTCAGCTCTTTAAAAAAGGTGCTACTACAATTAAACCTTGATTAAGCTCTCGGTGTTTCCTTTGTCTTCAGGGCATTAGGATGACAAAAGATATTAAGAATTTATGAAATCATATTTTTAGATGCTGTAAAACTAATCATTCGTTAAAGCATGCTCACACTTAAACCATCTCCGAAAGATTCTGGTTACCACGCATTTGTGTTGCTAGGCATTCACACCCAGATAAAAACAGAATTCAAGCTGACAAAGTCAACTGTCCAGATTTTTTTGGCAAAACCACAGTAAGTACTATTGATATCTATCCTTTTTTTGTTCTTAGGTGATTATTTGATTGTTCATAGCTATAAAATACGGACCACATATCCTGTCACATTTTATTTGTGGAGATGACGTCCATCCAAGCAGCAAGAGCGCTGTGTTAAGTTAAGGGCACACTTACATACACGTGATGTCTGAAACAGTAGTGGATAATTGTAGTGAACGTGGAATGGATTGGCTAATGAAGAAAAATAAAGTCAACTTTTAAATTATTTTTGAAAATGTGGGTTAATATATTTGAATTCCACCTCAGAAAAAAATTCTAAGTACACTCTGTGTAGACAATTGAATAGGTACTATGTACAATAGTATATAGTTATCTTCATGTATATGTTTGCCCAAAGTGCATTTATTTTGTTTTACTTGCCCCTTGGGGAGTTCTTCAAGGCCTGTGCAAATTGCTTTCATATTAACCTGTGGAAATTCATCTCCAGATCTCGGCCTCCTAGGGAAGAACTCACAAGTGAAAATCAGTTCTGCTCCAGTTTATGAAGTGGCATTCTTCCATTATTGACGGTTCTTATTAAGTACAAGACTCACAGAGTGCAGAGCAATGAAAATTATTCTTTTGTTTCTTATGCACAGTGGGCATATTCTTAGATTGTCTAGAGTAAACACTTTGCTTTCCATTTTTATGTTAAAATACTTCATCTCTGATCTATACATGCACGTCAAATTTTGAAGATTTCCATTACATGAAAATCTTAGTTATTGATGTTCTTTCCTTCAGTAATTGTCATAAACCCTCAGAACTCTCTAAGCCTGAGTTTACATTATAGTCCACTAAAAATTTCCCACTGTTTCTCTTAGAAGCAGGCATTTTAAGTGCCAAACGAAAAACATGGGCTATCATTCTAAAACAGATGTTTCAGGAAATCTAGACAACCGCCAGTAATTCTCTCGCAGATGTGGAAATGAGACAAATTAAATCTTCATCGAGACAAACCCCTGGAGACTCAGGCCTGTCTTCCAAAGCCAAATAGAAGCACTGGAGATACATGAAGAAATCAGTTGAGTGAATGCTTGTGAAATGCATTGAGGACTCCCTTCTAGATCTGGATTTTAATCATTCCAAATCCACACTTGGATTTTTTTTTTCTACTAATGTAACAAAATTATGTCCCTGTCCAATTATAATTTAGGAAAAAGTCAGTCTTGGCATCCTTACTTTTCAAGCTTCATGTTGTGGGGGGTGGGGTTAAAATATTAAACATTTGCAAGGTTTGAAGATGAGTCTTACACTCCCCGACCCCCCCTGCGTGCTTTTTCTTAGCATGGGAAGAAACAAGTCACCATAGTTAGTTACACCATATACTGTGTACCTTTCACTGTTGCCCTGATCAGGCTGTTTACTTTCTTTGACAATGTTTACTTTTTGTCCTTGAATTTATTGATGTAGCCCTATGTAAGGATTGACCTGGAAAACTCATAATATGAGCCCAAATTCAGGACTACCTTAAAAGAGAAGAAGAGGCAAGAAAACACCCAGAAGTCCATGTTCAAGGAACCCTAAGTTACTTTGCTAGAAGTAAGAGTTGGATTGAAATGCCTTTGAAGTGTTATGTGATACTGGGATTTTACACAGAGAACCAAGACTATTTAAAGTTTAGCCACGACCCAGCCAGCAAACCTAGTTGCTGGGTTTTCCAGAAGAAACACATATGTGTAGGAAAAAAGGGAAAACAAAGTAAAGTAAACCTTTACACGAACTAAAGATTTGGCCAGTGCCTCTGCTCTTAATCATCATGCTGCTCTTGATCGATATTTTGTGCATGAATATAAGTGATACAGAGAAATTTTTACTTAAGTGGAAGAAGTTTATAACACAATGTTTAATATAAGAAAAATATACAAGTAATCGAAGTTAGGGGGCAGGGAAGGCAAGTGGAGAAAGAGAGACAGGCAGAGAAATCCAAATAATTGAGTCACTTTTTAGATGAATGGCTGCTTTGTCTGGCCCAGCTAGGTAGGAATTATACACCATTTTGCTCATGGAGAACCGAAAACTCAGACAAATTTAGATTTGGAAGTTTTTGGAGTCAGGACTTCACAGGTTTCATACCCAACGTTTCAATATTAAATTCCTTTGAAATGAAAACAGCATAGGAATTAGACCCACATAAGATAAGAACAATCTTGCAGAGAGAATTTTAAAAAAAAAATCTTAGGAGATAGCTGTTTCTTAACTGTGAAACCATCATCTCTCATTCAGTCTCACCAGACAGCATCTTTCAGCGATGACACAACAGCAATTTATCTTTGCTCTGAAATCTGCTGGAATCGTAAGATAGGCATTTTCTTTGCAGGGGTCCCAGTTCATGAATACTCATTTCCTCTTGTAAGAAAAGAACAGAATTTTGTCTCTAACTTCTCAGTTTATATCAAAACATCTTTTTGGCTCAATCTATCCTAATAAGTAGCCCAAAGCAATTCTCAGGATTTTTTTAGTATTAATATTGTGAATTTTAGGTTTCTTTGCTATAATTTTCAAAGCCTAAAGTTAAATCTCTTTAGATTTGAAGTTATGAGAAGCATTTTAAATAAAAATCAACTTATAGAGATTTCCAACTATAATTTTAAAGTGACCATCGTAACTCAGAATCATTTGCTCTGATTAGAGATGAATTTGGTGACCCTCAAAGGGTTTCTGCCTTCTGGAGCAGCAGCTCCTGAAAATCATTCAATTAAAATGGGAGTTAGGCAGGGAAATATATACAAAATCTTATGGTAGCTCACAGAGAAAAAAATGTGACAATGAATATATATATGTTCATGTATAACTGAAAAATTGTGCTCTAGACTGGAATATGACGCAAAAGTGTAAAATGATTATAAATCAATAAAAAATGTTTAAAAAAATGGGAGTTAGGGGAGTGAAAGTCTTGGGCTATTTATGATCCCTAGACTTCCTCTCAAATGATTGATTTCTCCAAAAAGAAAACAGGTTTATTAAATGTTATTTTTTTATCTATTATTTATTTAGTTAGCTATTGCATGTGCTGCTGAATTTGAGTTGTGACATATCAGAGTCATATTTTAGGAAACAATAAATAAACTGATAGTAAGGCAAGGTACACATTTTTAAGTTTTTGTTTACCCCGACTGCCATTCAAAATTAAATGTTACCGTATTTGACTATTCTCTCTTGCCTAATAACACCTATACAGTTTTGTATGTTTATACCTCTGCTCCTATTGTTCCTTAACTACAGTGACTTCAGTATATGTATGTGGTACACCACCCAGATCCCCTGTCACCGGGTATGGCTATTTCTAGCTGCCACTAAGCCTGAAACTAATGGCGTATACCTGGGTCTTCTCCAGAGAATCACCTTGGTTATCAAGAGACACATGGAGACTCTATGCCCCAGAGCTCCCCACAGAGAAGTCCAGGCTGGACTTTACTTGTGACCACATCCCTGATGAGCAAGTTTCCTTTTCCTTGTCTGCGCCATTCTTTCCCTTATGCGATTTTCCTGAGGAATACTCCTTTAATAAATCACACGTACCTCAACCCTTGCCTTAGGCTTAGTTTCTAGGGAACCCAGCCTACAGAATTACGTTTCCCACTCTTTTCTACCGTGTATATTACTGTCATTCTCCCAGGTCCAGCTCAAATGCATTTCCTCTAAAGTCTTTCAGTATAGTTCCTCCATTTTGATATCACAGGCAAAATTAATTATTTTTTCCCTTCGTACTTTAGTGGGATATATGGCATTTATATTAAGTTAATTCATTGCATATGTATTCATACAAAAACCATTTACCAAATACCTACTGCATGCCCGGTGCTATTTTGGGGCACTAACAATACAAAAGGGGATAAGACACACAAGGTCCTGCTCTCCTGGAGCTTATAGCCTAGTAATAAATGTAAGTGTACTGGACAAGTTTAGACAGGGAAAAAGGCAATAATAATGAAGAGCAAAAAAATAATGTAAGTGTTCAGGGAAATGTTCTTTTGTAAAGGTAAGCGCTTGGCAAGAGCAAGAGCACAGAGCATGCATGTTTTGCACAATGAAATGCATAGCACCTAGAAAAGGTGACTGACTTGGACTAGAGCATTCTACTGTTAACTGAATGCAATTCCTCAAAATAGTGTTCTGACCGTTTTTCTTTGAAACTTTATTCTTTAGTTTAATACTATTTTAACAATGGTAATTTGAGAGTTCCTTCTTTCAGAGGGTATCTAATTAAGAGATCATAAATTATCCTTATTTAGTTTTCTTTGTTGACATAGCTATGACGATTGAGAAGAAAAAATTTTCATAACTTGGAAAGTCAAATCTTCCAGGCAATAAATTAGCAAACTCTAATGAATCTTATAAAAATAGTCCATAGAACCAGATAAAGAAATATTTGAGGGGCACATGCATATTTTAAGTTACAAAATAGGGAAGTCCTACCCATTCAATAAGGAGATATCTGGTTAGCACTACTGTTTGCCTCTGGCTCAGATATCTAAGATTTACACAAATAAGAAATGGGAATTTTTTCACAAGAGAGTCAATTCTCTTGCTTTTATCAAATCACATCAGACTTATACAATTCTCAGACTCACTGATATCCTTGAGAAAAGTGGCCACATGAAAAATAAATATTAAAAGTATAGCTCCATTGAAGCCAAGAATAACCAATTGAAAGATATTTTAATAAATAATTGCATTCACAGGTGTACCATGAAGATAAAAAGAGATAAGAATAAACCTGACAAGAAAAATTAGGAGTATATATTTTTAAGAGTCTACAAAAATGTACTCTTAGAATAAATAAATTCATATACTGTGTTTCTAGGAGTTCTTTAAATATGTCTCTTTTCTTAGATTTATTCACAGGTGAATGTAATGTCACTGTCTTTCAAAAAAGAAGCAAAATAAGGACATTTTCTGATAAACAAAAGTTGAGAAAATTCATCATCAACAAACTTGCTCTAAAAGAAGTGTTGAAGAGAGTTCTTCCCACAGAAGAAAAATAATACCAGAAGGTAATTTGGCTTTGCACAAAGAAATGAGGAGTAATGGACATGGTAAATATAAGAGCAAATGCTTTTTATATTATTATTATTATTTTAAATCTCTTTAAAAGCAATTGAGTATTTTATGTAAATACAATAGCAATGTATTTTGGAGTTTATAACATAAGCAGAAGCAAAATATATGATCGCAATAGCATAAAGAATGGTGAGGGAAGTTGAAATATACTGCGATAAGGTACTTGTCTTATATATAAAGTGTCATAGTATTTGAAAGTAGGTTGTGATAAGTTAAAGATGAATATTGCCAAAACCTGAAGCAACCACTAACTAATAAAAAAGAGGTATAGTTCTTGGCAATGGAGAAGATGAAATGAAATCATAAAATACACACAATTTATGAGAACATAGGAAGAAAAGATAAAAAGAAACAGGTGGTGACAAATAGAAATAAATTTAAAAAAGGTAAGTTTAAAATCCACTCCATCCATAATTATGTTAAGTATAAATTGTCTAAATGTTCCAATTAAAAGGCACATATTGTCAGTTTGTATAAATTTGCAAGATCTTACTATATGCTGCCTATAAGAAATCTACGTTAAATATAAAGAGAAAGAGAAATTAAAAGTAAAAGGAATATATATATATATATATATATACACACACACACACAGAGAAATATATATAACACACATACACACACTGTATATATATGTATGTGCATATATATATGTGTGTGTGTGTGTGTGTGTGTGTGTGTGTGTATACACATTGTAGGGAGAGGAATATTTCCCCTACCCTTCTTGGTTCTTTTGGCTGGTCTAACAAATTGTCACAATGCAGATTAATGGGAGAAATAATAAAGCATATATAATTTAATTTGTACAGAAGTCTCATAGAAATAAAACCCCAGAAATGACCAAAGCAGGCTGTTTATATACCTTTTAGACAAAAAAAGCAATGAATTTGTGAAGAACTGACAAGAAACAAAAACTAGGCTTGGGTAGTAATTATTAAAAGCAATAAAAACAAAACAAAAACAAACAAATTAGACAGAGTTTCTTTACACAGCATTCTCTGCACTAAATTCCCTTTCTCTGGTGGTAAGACTGTCTCTCTACCTCCTGGTACAGGCAGGGCTTCTGTCATATGGAGGTTTAGTCCATACTTTCAGGGGGACAGAAGAGGGGTCATACTTTTTGCACTGGCTGTTTCTCAAGTAATTTTAATTCAAACTAATCAATATGCCACTTTAGTATATTTTGGGACAACCTCCCCTGAGCTCCATCAATACTATGAAATCAAAAACCTTTTTTTTAAACTGGAGCTATTATGTTAATATTAGAAAAATTAGAAAAATCACAGAACGAGAGACATGGCCAGTGACAAAGAGGGAAATTTCATAAAGATAAAGGGGTCAACTTATCAGGAGAACATAATCCCAAAGGTGTATGGATCCTAAAACAGAGCTTCAAAATACGTGAAGCAAAATTTCATGAGAATACTAGTCAAATCTATAATTATCACTTGAAATTTCAATACTTCTCTCTCAGTAATTGTTAAACAAGTAGATAGAAAATCAGAAAGACATAAAAATCTTGAATACTATCAACCAATTTCTACATGTTTATATCCATAGAACACTTTCTCTAAAAGCATCATTAAATACACATTCTTTTCAAGTAATGTGGGACATTCACCAAGATAGACCAAATTCTGAGCCACAAGGCAAATCTTAATAAATTTAAATGAATAGAACTTGTACAAAATATGTTGTCTGACCAAGTGAGTTATACTGAAAGAAAAAAGATGAAATCTGGAACATCTCCAAATATTTGAAAATTAATGAACACAAAATGGGTTTAAACCAATCCATGAATTAAAGAAGAAATTATAAGTAAAACTAGAAAGTATCTAAATCAAATGAAAATCAAAACATAATATATCAGTATTTGTGGGATGCAACTAAGCAGTGCTTAGAGGGAAAATCATAACTTTTAAATACCTATATTGGAAAATAAAAAGTTCTCATATTTATAATATTGTTGTTTACCTTAAAAAACTAGAGAGAAAAAAAGCAATTTAAACATAAAGTAAGCAGAAAGAAAAAAATGATAATTTTTAAAAGCCTTAAAGAATGAAATAAAAGCAATGACAATAGAGAAAACCAATGAAATCATAAGCTGGTTCTTTACAAAGAGTATAAAAATTTATAGACTCTAAACATACAGACTAGGACAAAGAAAAGACCCAAATGAGAGATGTTACAAATATCACTAAAGATCCTCCAAGCATCAAAAGATTAACATAGACTATTATAAATATTGTATGCTGATAAGTCAACAATGAAGGCAATCTGTTCAAATCACTTTGCAAGATACAAATTGCCAAAGCCCACACGAGACAAAATATAGAACTTAAATAACCTTTCATCTATTAGACAAATTGGCTCTATGTTTAAAATTGTTCCCCCAGTGAAAATTCTAGGCTGAGATGAGTTCACTGTGGAGTCTGCCAAATACTTATGTAAGAAATCATATCAATCTTACACAAACTCTTCAGAAAATAGTTTTTCCATCTTATTTTATGAGGTCAGAAATATCCTGATACAAAATCCAAAGGCACTGCAAGAAAAGGAAGCTAGACACCAAAGTCTACCATTAATTTAAAAGTAAATGTCTTCAACAAAATTTTTGAAAAGTTGAATCCAGGAATATATACAAAGAATTGGAATCTTTACCAAGTGTGGTTCATCCCAGGATGCATGGTTGGCTTAAATTAACATTTGAAAACTGAGCAATGTATTTCACCATGTTAACACACTGAAAAGGAAAAAAATACATATATTTATTTCAATAGATGTAAAATATAAATTGACAAAATTCATACTCATTCATGATTAAATAAAAAAACTATCAGCAAACTAGAAATATGAGAACTCCCTCAACCTAGTCAAAGGCATATATGAAAAATGTACAGCTAATACCATAATTAATTGTTAAAAGCTGAATGCTGTTCCTCTAAGATTGAAAACATTATAAGGTATCTGCTCTTACCACTTTTATTCTACTTCAAAACAGAAGACCTAGTCAAAGCAATAAATAAATTAAAATGCAAGTAAAGGAAATAAAAGACTTAAAAATTGGAGAGGAGGAAGTAAATTCTCTTTAATCATAGATACCATGATTTTTTTTATGAAGGAAATCCTGACGTATACAAGAAATCAACCAGAACTAATGAATGCATGTAGCAATGTCACAGTATATGAGGTCAATATACAAAATTCAACTGTGTTTCTATATCTGAACAATGACGAAATGGACATTGGAATTTAAAAAACACCATTTATGAGTGCAAATGAAAATATGAAACATTTAGAAAGGAATTTAACAATAGGTATATGATCTAGACAATGAAAACCACTAAACATTGCAAATAAATCAAGACAAAATAGAGAGTATACTGTGTTCATTAATCTGAAGGCTCATTATCATTAAGATGGGAACTCCCAAAGTTGAACTATGGATTCAACTTAATCCCTATCAAAGTTCTGATAGGCTTATTTTTGCAGACATTGAAAAGCTCTTGTTTATATTTATATGCAAATGAAAGGAACCAGAATAGCCAAAATAACTTTATAAAAGTGGAATAAATCTGAAGCACTTACACACCTTATTTAAAGGTAAAGAGAGTGTGGTATGGATATAAAGATAGATATACAGATGAATGCAAAATAATACAGAGTTCAGAAATAGAAACAAATGTATTAATGTATTAGGTCAATTGATTTTCAACAAAAGAGTCAAAATAATTAATGGGGAAAGGATCATTCTTTCAACAAATGGTTCAGGTACAGTTGAATGTGCAAAAGGAAATAAACCTTGACCCATACCTTATGCCACATATAAAAATTAATTCATAAGAGACAGTAGACCTCAATATACTAAATAGGAGTATACAACTTCTAGTAGACAACAAAAATGAAAATATTTATGACCTTGAGTTTAGCAAAGTTCTTTCTTGTATAGAACATGGAAATCCCAAATCATAAATAAAATGATGGAAAATTGTATCTGACCAAAATTTAAAATGTTTCTTCTCAAAAATGCCATTAATAAAATAAAAAGCTATACACTAGGAGAAAATATTTGTAAAAATATGTATTTGATAAAGGATATATATCTAGAATATATAAAGAACACTTACAACTCAATAATAATAAAACAAATCGCCCAATTTTTTAAAAACACACAATATATTTAAACAAGAACTTCATGAGTGAAGTGCTGATCCATGCTAAAACATGACTGGATCTCAGAAACATGATAAATGGAAAAAGCTAGTCAGAAAATACCACATATTCTGTGATTTCATTTATATGAAATTTCCAGGATAGGTGAACCTATGGAGGAAGGTGGAGTAGTTGCCTACTCTTTTGGGGGTGAGAAAAATACTCTAAAATTAGATTACGGTAATGGTAATGGAAAATTTGTAAACACTGAAACTCTTTTAATGGTATATTTCCAATGGGTGACTTTTATGGCATGTAATTATATCTTAATGAGTCTATTAATTTAAAAAACTACAAAATGATAAGTAAGAATACAAAAAATGATTGACATAATTAATAATTAGGGAAATTATCCACAATGAGAAGTCTCTACACATCCAAAATGGCTAAAAATAACTTGGATAATAGCAAATGCTGGAGAAATTCTTTCCCTCATATATTACTAGTTGGAATTGAAAATGGTACATCCTTGGGGGAAGGTATAGCTCAAATTGTAGAGCACATGCTTAGCATGCAGGAGGTCCTGGGTTTGATACCCAGTACCTCCTCTAAAAAATAACTAACTAAATAAATCTAATTATTTCCCTCCCCCCAAAAAAATAAAATAAGTAAATTTCAAAAATGGTACAACCTTTCTGAAAACCATTTGGCAGTTTGTATGAAGTTAAATATACATTTTTCATGTCACCAAGAAATCCCACTCCTAGACAGTTATCCAAAGACACAAAAACCTACGCCCATGCAAAAATGTGTACTCAAAAGTTCTAAGCAGCTTTATTCATGATAGTCAAATTTTAAACACAATCCAAATTTCCATCAAATTGTAAACAGATAAATAAATTGTGATACATGTTTCCATGAAGGAATACTACTGAGAAATGGGAAGAAGCAAACACCTGACACACAGCAACACAAACAGACACCCAAAGTGTTATGCTGGTTACGAAAGCAGCCAGACACAAAGAGCTGCACACACACTGCATAATTCCATTTTTATAAAGTTCTAGGAAAGGAAAAACCATAGAGACATAGCATACCAATTGTACCAGAAGAGAGAAGTTAGGAGAAATGATTAAATACAAAGGGGCATGAGTTAAATTTTTGAGGTGTAATTATTCTATATGTGATATAGGGATATATATAATATATGTTTAATACTCAATGAATTGAATATTTTAAATTAGTAAATATAATAGTATATAAATTCTGCCTCAATAAAGTTGATTTAAAAAATCATTTAAACACTTCCTCTCACTTTTGCTCATATGATAACCTATCATTAGTCTCATACCTATACCAAAGGCATTTTACTTCTATTACAAATATTTTTATTTTTGCCCTTGCACATCTTTGATTAAGATAGCTATTTTCCCTAGTGTAGCATCTTTGATTTAGAGAAAGGATAACTCTTTCTCCACAGCAGTGATGAGAGCTTTTCATATTCCATCACCTTCAAGGAATCGTTTTTGTGATTAAATCTCCTTGTACATGTGAATTATTAGGAAGTTTTGTGTAGTGTTTTTGTGCTATATGTCTGAATCATAGTGTCTCTGGTCAAATAGTCCACTTGCTGTCTGCCTGGTCTGGGCAAGAACCTGAGTATTCCTTTGTCCAGTGAGAAAAATAAAATTATTTATTTTACTGCCATGGAGGCGAAAGGAGCTAGAACCATGCCTCGTATGTAAGGAGCACTTAAATTCATTAGCTTATTTACTACTAACAGTACTGCTATGAACTCAGTGTAGCTTCTCTTCCCTGAGAATTCGTGTGCTTTGCACACACTTGCACTCTGCTCTAGCGACACCTGACACACAGATATCTCATGCAAAAGTAGTTACATTTCTTCTGGCAATTAATTAGACTCTTCCATTCTCAATTGCAAAAGACACAGGTGTTCTTTAAACATAGCGAGCTAAGCAAGTAACTGTAGTTACTGGACTGGGGTGAGGTATCACAATCTAAAAGGCAAGAGGAGTTCTTAATTCACAAGGTAGATATGTTCCAATCTCTAACATTTACTGATCTCTAAGCAATGAATTATTGAGGGAAGTTCCAAGATTTTTGTCTTTGATGTTTTAACAAGTTTCCCAGAGAGTATTTAATTTTAGCAGGAAAACCTTACCACTTGCCTCCTATGGGAAAAGCATATTCATTTACAAGCCTTCCAATTGCTTACTATAAATAATTATACAAACGATGTACTATACTAATACTGCCACAGTTTTTTTATAAATTAATGAAAAAATACACAAATGAAAACATTTTCATTAGCATAACAGATTAAGGGGTATAAAAGCCATCAAAGTGAATAAAGACAACAACATTTATAATGTTTTGGAAGTAATTTCCATTAATGTAAAAACAGATTGAGAAAGGAAATCCTAAAGTAAACTCTCACTTCAATGATGTGGAAGAATACGAGTAACAAAGAAGTATACAGAGGGTGTATTAGCCTTTCCCCACTCCATAGCCTTTAGTTGAAGAATAAAAGTCCACATCAATCAGAAAATCCAGCAAAGAATCAAACACGACTGCCAAATTTTCCCCCTTCTCAACCTACCATCCTCAGTAACTGTTTTTCTAAATCCATTGAAAGGCTACAATTGCAATGGAAAAACATGACAGCAAATAGGTTCACTTGTGCTAGGTATATGCAAGACATGCGGGTTTCATGCATTGCACATAATTTATTTAACACAGGAAAACCACAGTTTCCCTTGTTGTGTTCTATTGATTGTTCATAATCAGAAACTTGTAAGGAGTGGGAGAGGTGTGACAAAAGTTGAGGCTTTCAACTTTGGAAGAAGCAATCAGATAAAAGCCAGTTAGAAATTTGAGTCAGGACTAGGAATTGGGCACATTATTCTGCTCTGCAACTTTAGATATGAATGGGGGATTCTAACAGCACATAAAAGATCAATAGAGTGGTTGAAAATCAGCTCAAATCTGCTCTTTATTGTAGAAATAGTAGTGATGAAGAAATTCCAAAGCTCAAAATAAAGGAAATATTGCTTAATGGTTAAGAGAAAGAACAAACTTCTAGAAATAAAGAAAAAGAAGAAATTATTAGAAGAATTTTACCTCATATGTGTAAGTATCAGTTCTATGGAATATTACACTAAGTTTTTTGATTGCTCCAGAAATAATTTATTATGGTATGGCCTCAAATAATTGAAATTTCTGTATAAGAAAACAGAAAGAAATACTCTAGATATACTGATCTGTTAATTTTTTAATTATTCAGTGTCTAATACATACCTAGGGAATGTATCCAAGCCAAAAAGAAACAACTTGAATATGGAGTTTAATTATGTTTATCATTATCAGGCAATATAAATGAAAAATATCTACCTATGCACATTGAAGCTATTCAATACATTATAGAAACAGCACATAAAGAGGGGAAAGAAAGTGCACTGTCCTCAGATTCAGATATATTTTTATTCATGCAAAAGCTGAGAAGTAATGCAATCAACAAACCATTAATGAAAGGTAATTTAAGGACATTTTTAAATCAAAATTCGAAATATATCATTAGGGTTGTAGTGATATGAAAGAAAGATATAAAGAGTATTAAAATATCTCAAATATAGAACTAAGTTAAAATGATTGCTATAAATTCCTTTTAAATTAAAATGTCAATGACAATATTGCTGAAAGAATATAACGTAAAAAATAAATAAGATGTCATATAAAGTACAGTGCCAATTTATACAAATAGTTGTACAAGTAAACAGATGGATAAAGAGATGATGTAGATACAAGATAAATAGAATTTAGGTGATTTTGTTTCATTTTGCTCAATTTTCTAAATTATCTTTAATGTGACTTAATAATTTGATAGCCAGAAAAGTCTTACTGAAGTATTATAATGTAATCAAATAAAATCTATAAAATAATTTTTCTCAACAAAAGGTTTGAACCCGAATCTTTTAGAGATAATCTTTTCAAACATACATTTTTAACTTTCCTAAAACACAAAATAAGGGAAAAGCTTCTTCTAACCTAAAGGGATGGACAGAAAGCTAAACACAGGTGGCCCTTAAACAATGTAGGGATTAGGGGCTTTGAACCTCACACAGCAGAAAATCCAGGTACAACTCTAAAGCCCGCTTGCCTTACCCAGGGTTGCATCCCCAGGTCAGCCATCCAAGGATCATGTAGTACTGTGGTACTTATTGAAAAAAATCTGCATATAAGTGGATGCATACAATTCAAACCTGTGCTGTTCAAGGGTCATTCATGTTCTGAATATGGTATAGTCATGCCAAAAGTCTAAAAAATTACTCATAAAATACATTTTTTCACTTATGATTATAGACTAAAGGTTTATAAGCAGAATGAAACCAAATTAAAAGAATACTTTACAATTGCTAAATAAATAAGGCTTATCTTAGAAATAATTACATTTTAATTCTGTGAAATACATTATTATGGAACATCACATCAATGGAGTCACAAGAGAAAATATGTTAAATTGATGTTAGAAAAACATTAATATTCATACTTTAATTTATTGAGATATAATTGACATACAGAACTGTATAAGTTTAAGGTGTACAGAATAATGACATACATATAATCTGACATGATTACCAAAATAAGTTTAGGTAACATCCATCACCTCAAATAGTTACAAATTTTTTTTCTTGTGATGAGAAACTTTAGGATCTATTCTTAAGCAACATTCAAATAGACCAGATAGCAACGTTAATAGTAGTCATCATAAAACTCCTAGAAGAAAATATAGGTAAAAAGCTATTTGACATGGATCTTGGCAATGACATTTTTGGATAGGACACTTAAAACATAAGTAGTGAAATAAAAAATAAACAAGCAGGGCAGGATCAAACTAAAAAGCTTCTGCACAGCAAAAGAAACAATCATCAAAATGAAAAGGCAGCCTACTAAATGGGAGAAAATATTTGTGAAATATATATCTGATAAAGATTAAGATCCAAGTATATATAAAAAAGTCATATAACTCAAAGCAAAAAATGATAATTCAATTTATAAATTAGCAAAGGGTCTGATTAGACATTTTTTAAACTTGGCTTGCTTTTAAAATGGCACTACTATTTTTTTTTTGTAAGCAAAGCAGATACATTAATGAGACAAGTGTTTCTGAAATGTCACTATATACTCAAAATACACTGTTTTATCTTTATCCCTTTTCTGTTGCTCTTCTTCTTCACCTCTTTCTTTGCTCTTTTTTAACACTGAAGTTCCATCTCACCACTTCATAAGCTAAATAAATTCAAGGTCAGTAATATATAACGAATGCTCAGAGCAAAGAAAAAATGAAAGATACAAACTCAATTGGAAATAGAATTTAGAGTAAAATTTAGACCTTTAAACATTCACATTCTTTAGAAACTGGATATTAGATCCTTTGATCTGTTAATCATTTAATAATATGATATAGAAAATAATGAAAGATCCCACTTTCACAGGATCTTAGGGTCTCACAGAAGCAAGTAAAATGCACATGGTAAAGGATAGCCTAGGTAGAAAGTGTGTTTAAATGTTTCACCTGAATTATTTTGAGTATTCAGAGGAAAAAGATGTCATAGCATGTCTGGAGGAGGGCCATAGAGAGTGGTAGACGAATGAGAGAAACCTTCTTGGAAAAATTGGGTGTGTGCTAGGATTGTAGGATCTGAATGTGCAACAAAAGGAGAAGGCCATTGCTTGGGAGTTGGGGTGGATGGGAGTGGAGAGGACCCACATAAACCAAAGCTGATTTATAGGGAAAATACAGGGTCAGTGGTGGATTGCTTTGGCTACAGTGGAGAGTCCCTGAAGGAGCAGAAGGATGTAGCACTGATTCTGCAAAGGCACCAAAAGCTGAGCTTGTGGACCATCTACTTAAAGCGAAGATTCAATCCATCCCATTGGTAAAATAGAGCAGCAGGTGTATGAGGATTAAATAAGTTATCTAAAGTCCCCAGCAAGCCTTTGGCTCACAGGACATAGTATTTCTCCTTTTTTCAGTAGCAACATAAAGGCACATGAGGTGCCTGAGTAGAAGAGTGAACTGACCAGAGCTGTGTTCTCAGACAAAGTAATCAAGCAGCCACATTCTGTATAACATTGTTAAACAGAGAGAGAAAAAGGAAAAAAGTGTATCTAAAATATATATAGTGTGACTTACTCCAGCCTTGAACCTGCCTTAAACTACACTAAGCCAGGATTTTATTTAATTTGTTCCTCTGAAAAAATTCTCAGCATGTTACATAAGACTAACAAGAACAAGGTTTCCAAGAAAAAATCTTTTAAAAAAATGTGTGACATGGTGTAGACTGGGGCACACACTTAGTATTTTAACACATGATGGAAAAATTTAGGGACAGAAGGGTAAGGGTTGCAGCTAAAGCTGAAAATACACATTTAGACATACTGAAAGCAGCATTTAGCAGAGTGTCTTAGCCGTGGCAGGAAACAAGTGGCAGATAGGCCACTCTTCTTCCTGGCAGGTAATGACAGGGTCACTCTTTTGGAACGAAAAATCAAAACAGACAATGAAGATATGAGACAGGTCCAGGTCACTGAGAGAAATCTGACAGTAGAGTTTTGGGACCAATCTGATTCCATGGTATGTCTGTGTGGTTAGGGAAGTCTTCTGCACCTCTCCAAGAAAAAGAGGACAAATGCAACCACACAGAGCATCGTTGTTATTAATTTGCAGGTAGCAAGTTGTACAGATCTAGTTTCACCTGCGTGAGAGTCTTCTGACTCTTTTTTCTGGTTCTAGTTTGGTGTTTCCTTTCCCTCACTGTCTCTTTTTCAACACCTGAGGTGAACCCCCTACCCAGACAGCCCAAGCAATCTCCCTACAAAACAATCTGCAGACTTTATCAGGACGTTTGTAGAGTGGAGACATTCTCATCTAGGGAAGAGGGGAACAATAGCTCAGTCTACCACAGATGTTGTTGGTATATTGATGTGAGCCTAAAGACACCAGTGAAAGCCATACATTTGTATGAGATCACCAGTAAAGGGACCACAGGAAAGCAGAGAAGTCTGATGCCTTGGGCACTCCCATCTTTGGAAGTCTGGATGAATCAGGAAAAGAGTCTGCAATGAAATTGTCAATAATGTGGGAGAAGAACAGAGATTGGTATCCTGAATGTCAAGTGAAATAAATGCTTCAAGAATTAAAGATTGATTAACACGCTGTTAACCAAATGCACTGAAGACTGAGAATTGACTATTGTATTTAACAGTGTGCAAGTTATTTGTTACCTTGAGAATAGCAGTTTCTGTAAAGAATGGGAATGAAAGCCTGATTCAAGTGGGTACAAAAATGAATAGAAGGAGAAGAAATGAAGCATAGACAACTCTCTAAAAGAGTTTTGCTATATGTAACACAGCACAATGTCATCAGCAAAAGGCTTCTTCCTCTCCATGGGGGAAGATGAGATGCAATCAAATCAGCAGCCCAGACTGATATAAGCTGCTCTCTTCTTCAGAAAAGGGCAGATGTCATAGAAATTTCAGCAGCAATTCATTTTGTGAACTCTTGGAAGACAGAAGAAATAACCACACTAATACTTGAGAAACAACACTTTTCTTTAAAAATGAAGTGGTCTCTATTTGTTAATTTCAATTAATTCATATTGACACCATATGGTCTTACAATAAGCTGTTCATTTACTTTCTAAATAGGTGAGGAGAGCCAGTCCCAAGGAATAATAACAATAGTAATTATAATAATAAAAAGAAGAAGGAAAAAGAAACATTCCCTGTATAATCTGAAAAAAGGAATTTTTTGTACATATGAGATAAAGCACACTATTGTCAAGACATTGACTCTTGACTATCTGACATACAGAAACAATAATAAAATCTGTGTACTGGGTTCAAGTTTGAAGGTAATCTGTTTTGTTATTCTCAAATATGCAAAGTTCTATCAGAAATCATAGCAAAGGCAGCTGTATGTGTTTAGTATTCAGAAATGACACTTCAGATTATAGTACTCAGAGTGACCAAAACAGCCAGATCTTGATAGGAATATAAAGGAATAATTAATCTGATCATTATAGTCCCTTATTTGGATTAATAATGTGATTCAATCAGTTTTAAGCAAGCAGAGATTTTGAAGGTGGAAAGATTGAATTACTTGGATTTTGATCAATTCAGTCATGCTGTAAAGTATCACCACAATGTGCCAAACACATTTTTCCTATTGTCAATATATGGTTGAGTTTCCCACATGATCTGTTTAATACTGATGCAGCAGCTAAAAATTTCAAAACCTGTAAGATCAGGTATTATCGGATTTGACAACTTTTCTTTCTAGATGAATAATAAAAATTTTAGTTTTAGCATATATAATATCTAGCTCTTCACAAGTCAACATTTTACCTCTCTTGAGACTTAAGAATTTTTGCCCAAGAACTGTGGACTGCTGCATCCTTGAAGTACCATAAAATGCATACTTGAGACCAAATGGCTTTTTTCTTTCATATTCTCCAATCAGTCATCTGAAGGAGAAATGTTTTAAAGTTGAGCCAGTCTTCCTTTCCTTTTGAACACTTAGGCTGAATTGTCTGCAAACTTGTATGCATTTGAAGGGAAGTTAGACTCAAGCCCCTGTAATACCAAGGCGGGTTTAAAGTATCGCTTGTCAGTATTTGAATGTTTCCTTCCAGATACAGAAAGCAAGAGTCCGACTCCACATCCCTCAGAGAAACTGACTTGTCAGAATAGATCCTTGGCTTTGCCAATGTTGGATTTCAATTTACCAGATAAACAACATCATAGTTAGATACTTCTCACAGAAAATGTATAAGGCAGTAGAAAAAGTGAGTCATCTGGTATGACCAATGCAAGTTTACAAAATGTGTGATCTATATGAAATAAGCAGGAATTAAAAGGTAAATGTAGTGTGCATATGAAGTATGGTTGTGTGGGGGGTGGTAATACACCAATTATTAAATGCCTTTTGCCAAATACCTACTTTTCTGAAGTTGAACATATCTATGTACATGCTTTTTTTCTCAATTTATAGAAAAAATGATATTATATTGTCTTATTTTTTCAAACAAAATCCAAGTGAAAGAAAACTGTTCCCTTCTTAAAATGGATGCTGCTCTTCAATGAAGTAGACAGATGCTTCACTTGTAGATTTTAATGCTTGACCAAGTGCTGTAGGTAAAAAGGAAAGGCTCACATTATAGGAACACTAGAAATCAGCCTTTAACTGAATTCAAACCCATGGCCAAATACATATTCAATAAACTCAAAATATATCTACAGCCAGAAATGTAGGTCAAGAATAAATTTCAATCCATGAAGCACTTGTTTTTGTATTTATATACTCAAATTTTTATATTTGATGGATACTTTGATATATATATACACTCTGGGATAATTTGTGTATCTGTTTCAAAATTGGGCTTATCTTAGGTAGGTCAGCAAGGCAAGCTAAAGATTAGCTCAGCAGATGTCATTTTGATGGTGGTGTGATTAATCTCTTGAGAAAGTTGATTGTTAACTCCAAGGGAAAAAGCCCTCTTATTCACTAAGACATGTTTTAGATGGAACAGAATAAAAAAGTAGAGGAGAATTTTCAAGATTAAGAGACCAAGAATTGTGATGATTCCTGAAGGAAATTTTGATAAAATTTCTAGCTTAGTGTGTCAGAAATTGGACTACACTTTTTATAGGAGCCCTGTGAATGAGCAAATGGATATAAGAATAAACTGATATCAGTTTATAGCCTGAACAGGTTACCAACAACAGACCAATGTAAATTTTTTTCCAGAATTCTTTTTCTTTCATTTATTAGCTTGGTTTGAGCAATGTTTTAACCTCTCTAAGCCTCACTTTCTTAATAAAAAAGTCTACCTCACATTGTTGTGAGGATTATTTGAGAAAAATGCATGGAAAGCATTTCTCATAGTGCCTGATATAATGTAAATCTACAATTCAAATGCATGTTATTCTTATTAGGGGGGAAGAAGAAACAATTACTGCAAACAATTTCAGAATTTAAAGATGTAAGTGGATTACTAATAAGGTGGTGAGAAATACTCAAAAATTCTTTCAGATGGTGGCCAAGATGGCAAACTGGAAGACCCTGAGTTCACCTCCTCGTGCAAGCACATCAAAATTACAAGTGTTTACAAAGCTATTTATGAGAACAACCTGAAGACTAGCAGAAAAGATTTCCTGCAACCAAAGATATAAAGAAGGAACCACAATAAAAGAGGGTGGGAGAGGTAGACCCACACCCCTGGCAGGTGACCCACAAATGGGAGGATAATCACAAAGTAGAGCTTCTTCATAAGAAGTGAGGAGGCTGAACCCCTCATCTGGCTTCCCACTCCAGGGGTCTGAGCAGGAAAGAGGAGCCAACAGAGCATCTGATTTTGAAGGCCAATGGGCCTTTCATATAAAAGACACAGAGGACTATAGGAAATAGACATTCTGCTTTTAAAAGGCATGTGCAAAATCTCACATGCTCCAAGTCCCAGCACAGAGGCAATAATTTGAAAGGAGTCTGGATCAGACCCACCTGATAACCTTGGAGAGCCTCCCGGAGAGGCAGAAGGCAACTAGGACTCCCACTGGAAACATAGACACCAACAGCAGCCATTTTCGGAAACTTGCTCTGCCACAAGGACACTGGTGCTCGTAAGGCAATTTTGGAGTCTTCCTTCTAGCCTGTTAGTACCAGCGACTTCCCTGCCCACCAGAGGGCTGGGATTAGCCCCCAAACCCCCTGGGCCATGCAGCCCACTGCCCCAGGACCGAGCTCCACCCACATGTGGACTGGTAGAAGCCCCAGAATACTCCAAGTTATGCAGACAGCCTTGCTGGGATGTGGCCTCATGCAGGAGCTAGCTGACAGCCACTACATAAGTCAGGGCCTGGCCGCCAACCAGGCCAGGGTCTAGCTCCACCTTCCAAAGCACCCACAGTGACCAGCCCTGCCACAAGAGAAAGGCCCCTGCAGCTCACATTAGGGACACATGGATCACAGCTCTGGTGAGCAGAAGGCAGAAAGCTGCTCAGCCATGTGGGACATCTTCTACATAAAACCACTTCTCTCTAAGAGCAAGAAGCTTAACTGACTTACCTAATACATAGAAATAAACACAGAGAATTAGGCAAAATGAGGAGACAGACGGACATGTTCCAAAAGAAAGAGTAAGTAAAACCTCAGAAGAACTAAAATAAGTGGAGATAAGCAATCTACTTGATAAAAAGGTCAAGATAATGATCAGATGCTCACCAAACTCAAGAGAAGAAAGGATGGACAAAATGAGAATTTCAACAGAGTTAGAAAATTCAAAGAAGAATCAAACAGAGTTGATGAATTAAAAAACTGAAATAAAAAGTAAACTAGAAGGAACTAACAGCAGGTTAGAGGATTCAGAAGAATGGATAAGCAAACTGGAAGACAGAGTAGTAAAAATCACCCAAGCTGAACACAAAAAATAAAAAAAGAATTTTTAAAAATAAGAGTAGTTTAAGTGACCTTTGGAGAAACATCAAGTATGTTAACATTCACATTAAAGGAAAAGGAAGAGAGAGAGAAGAGGCAGAAGCTTTATTTCAAGAAATGATAGCTGAAAACTTCCTTAGCCTAGGGAAGAGAACAGACATCCAGTTCTGGAAAGTGCAACGGGTTCCCCTAAAAATGAAACCAAAGAGATTCATTCAGACATTCATAACTAAATAGCAAAAAATACAGAGACTCTTAAAAGCAGCAAGTTAAAAGCAATGAATTATGTACAAGGGAACTCCCATAAGACTCTACTGACTTTTCAGCAGAAACTTTGCAGCCCAGAAGGAAATGGTATAATATGTTAAAAGTGATGAAATGAAAAACCCTACAACCAAAAGTGTTCTGTCCAGCAAGGTATCATTCATATTTGAAGGAGAGATAAAAATTTTACAGAAAGCAAAGTCTAAAACATTTCAGCATTGCTAAGCCTGCTTTACAGGAAAAGTTAAAGGGACTTCTCTAAGCAAAAAAGACCACAAATAGAAATATGACTATTATAACAGGAAAAATAATAGGTAAAGACAAACATAAAGTGAAGGTAGTAGAGAAAAAAGTAGTAAAATCATATCCATTCTAATCTACCCACTATATATGTTTTGTGTATTAAAGGATACACAAAACAAAAATATGTAAAATATTATGTCAAAATATTAAATCTTGGGAGAGGGAGCAAAAATGCATAGTTGTTAGAATGCACTCAAACTTAAGATTATATCAACTCAAAATAATCATATATATGATACAGATATAGATATGGTTGTTATATATAACCCTCATGATAACCACAAATAAAAACATATGACAGGTACACCCACAGAAAAGAGAAAGTAATCCAAACATAATGTTAAAGATAGACATTAAATTACAAGGGAAGACAAGAAAACAAGAGAAAAAGAAATAGAAAAGAACCACAAATAGAAAACAATCAACAAAATTCTATTAAGTACACACCTATACTTATTTTATAATTCCTTTAAATGTCAATGGACTAAATGTTCCAATCAAAAGAAATAGAGTGGATGAATGGATACAAAAACAAGACCCATATATACAATGCCTACAATAGACTCACTTCAGAACCAATGACACATGCAGACTGAAAGTGAGAAGATGGAAAAAGGTATGGAAATTAAAAGATAGCTGGGGGAAATTAAAAGATAGCTGGGGGAGCAATACTTGTATCAGAAAAGATAAACTTTAAAGCAAAGACTGTAGCAAGAAACAAAGGAGGATATTATATAATGATAAAAGGATCAATCCAACAAGAAGATATAAGAATTACAAAAATGTATGCACCCAACATAGGAGCAACTAAATACGTAAAGCAAACATTAACAAACATAAAGGGAGAAATTGACAGCAATACAATAATAGTAAGAGACTTTAAAACCCCACTTACTTCAATGGATAGATCATCCAGTTAGAAAATTAATAAGGAAATACTGGCCTTAAATGACACACCTTATTGCTGGCATTAATAGACATATTAAAAGCATTTCATTCAAAAGCAGCAGAGTGTACATTCTTCTTGAGTGACCATGGAACACAATCCAAGATAGATTATATGCTAGGTCACAAAACAAGTCTCAATGAATTTAAGAAGACTGAAAACATATTAAGCATCTTTTCTGAGCCAATATATTAAAAGGATTCTACAACATGATTAAATGGCTTTTATCTCAGTTGTGCAAAGATGGCTCAGTGTCAATAAAACAATCAGCATGATACACCATGTTAACAAATTGAAGAATAAAAATCAGATGATTATCTCACTACATGCAGGAAAAGCTTTTGACAAAATTCACCATCTGTATATAATAAAAACTCTCAAAAACATGGGTATAAAGGGAACACACCTCAACATAATAAAGACCATATATAACAAACCTACAGCCAACATCATACTCAACAGTAGAAGCTGAAAGTATGACCTCTAAGATCAAGAAAAAGACAAAGATACCCATTCTCACCATTTTGTTCCACATAGATTTTGAATTTCTATCTACAGTAATCAGACAAGAAAAAGAAAAAAAAATTGGAAAGGGAGAAATAAAACTGTCACTGTCTGCAGATAACATGATACTATATGTAGAAAACTCTAAAGATGCCACCAAAAGACCAGTTAGAACTAATAAATGAATTCAGTAAATTGCAGGGTACAAAGTTGATATACAGAAATCTGTTGTAGTTTTATATACTAAAAACAAAGTATCAGGAAGAGAAATTAATAAAATTTAAATGCACCTCCTTTCTCTTCCTGGAAATACTTCTTATAACCTGTAACATTAAAGCATAATACTGCCGTTATTTCATGAAATTATTGTGCTGGTGTTAATTGTCATGACTTTCTCTTAATTCACCTCCCCTTGTAGTTCCAAATACCGCTTCTATACTGAAGGCTAACAATATCGGAGCTCTAATTTTATCCTCCATGCTTAACTCCAGACCCACATAAACATAATTTTGAACACATTTATGTGAAATTGTCACAATAAATTTAAAGGTGCAAAAATGAATTTACTATCTTTCTCTCACCTATAAAACTTACATAATTTAAGGTCACCAGTACCAATTGGATAACCTCAGGTAAATCTTTCCCTCTCTTACCTGAGAAAGGAAATATATACTCCACTGTGCCATCCCCTCCAACTCTGTAAGTAGCTCTTAATCTCTTCGATTACATTTCTAGCCAAAACAAGGTTGGATACATTACCCAGCCCTGATCAACCCACTGCATGAGTATGCAAAAATTATAGAAGTAATTGAAATCTTTAAAATTCTTCCTATGCAAAGAGTTTAGAATTTTTATGAACACCTGTTCAATTTATATTCTGTATCATTTTATAGAATACTGCTTTATTTCTGGTATTGATTTTTGCCTTATTGTCTATTTTGTCAGATATCAATGTATTCATGCTATCTTCAAGTTGCTTTTTTTCTTATGTATCTTTTTCCACCATTTGACTTTCAATCTTTCTCTTTCCCTATGTCTTCAATATATAGCAGTAAACACTACAGAACTCTGTGTTTTCTAAATATATGTAGGATGATGATCTGTTTGTGTGTGTGTGTGTGTTTTGAGACTTTAGTCAACACCCATTAATTGTTAGTAATGATATATTTGGATTTTTCCTGTCTTCTCATTGTGTGCTCTCTTTTCGTCACTCTTTGTCAGTTTCATTTATTTTTTCCTGTCTTTCTTGCCTTCTTTTGCAATTATGCAGTCTGTGGTTTTATTTTCTCATTCTGTTTTCCCTCTACTTGTTGAGAAGCTATGTAGTCTACGTTTCCTTTTATTGATGTATAATTTATATATATTGAAGAGCTTAAGTCTTCCCAGTACAACTTGGCCGTCCTGAAATTCACTTGTATAATCTATATTAAATCAATATTTAGAACATTTCCATCACCCTCGAAAGATCCCTTGTGTACCTTTTCAGACAAACCACCTCCACCCCTTGAAACAACCAAGTATCTAATTTCTATTATAGATAATGCCTATTAATTTTATCTGTTATATAATGTCATGTACATTTAATAGTATGGTATACTCTCTGTTGTATTGGTTTTTTTTTTTTTTTCATTTATCCATCTTGTGTGTTTGTTACTTCAAATTCATGGGTAGTATTCCATTGTATGTACTATAATTTCATGGTTTATTTTTGGTTTTGTTTTATTAAAATACATTGTCCTATTCATGGCCTACTGCACTATTTCCAGATTTTGGTTATTGTGAATAAAACTGCTCTGAAAATTTTTGTTCAAGCCTATTTGGGGCATTTGGGTGCAAAGTTTTCCATTTCCTTTAGATAAATAACTTGCAGTGGAATTACTGAGTTATAGAGTGGATGCACATTTAACTTTTTAATAAGGTGACCATGGGTTTCCCAAGTTTTCAACCATGCTCATCCTGCTCCCTACTTACACGCTTTGTGGCTTAGTATTTAATTTTCACTCATTTTCTTCTTACCATGATAGGCATTATTATTTCTTCACACAAAGTTTGTTTCAACTTACCCACACGTCTGCCAGTATCTTTGCCATCAGAATATTCTGGCATCAATCACAGATCTTCCCTCTGGGATTATCTTATTTATTTCTCGATTTGCGCCATAGAATGCTATCCTGTGAGTGTTGGCTGGTGGTCACTCAGGTTTCATCGTTATAGCATTGGTGTTTCACCCTCATTCTTGGAAGATAGCTTCTCTCAAGATTGAATTCCTGATCGCTTCTCTCAGAATGTGGAAGATACCCCACCGTCTTCTAGTTTCCGTTGACGCTGTTAAGAAGCAGCCATCAAAGTCAATTACGGAGCTGCTGGAGGTGATTTCTGTTCTCTCTCTGGCTACTTCTTCTTCTTCTTGTACTGTTTCAGTATTACAGGCCCAGGCTGGATTTCTCTTCGCTAACCTATTGAGATTTACAGTGCTTCTTAAATTTTTTATTGTTTTACTTCAAGTGTTGCTTTTCCTCATTCTTAGCCTTATCCTGTTCGAGGGCTCTGAATAGACAATTGGTGCAACTTCTCACTCTGTCCTCCCTGACTTTTAAACACTCTGTTACAGCATCATCTCTCTTCATTCTGGGTTATTTTTAAAATGTATTTTCTGTCTTCAGTTCTCTATTAAACTCTGCTATTCAATCCATCTATTGAGTTTAAAAATTTAACTAGGTGTATAACATATTGTGCACACATATAATAATTCTACAAGCTTTATTTTGTTACATTCAACTGTACTTTATTGTTCTTTGTAGCTTTTTTTTTTGTTCCTTGCTTTTTATTTTTATTATACTTTTCATTTCCTGAAATGCATTTAATATAAGTGTATTATATTCTTTGCCTGATAATTCCTATTGAAATATATGTGTAACTCAATATATTCTCTGATGTTTTTTATGGGTCTCATTCCAGGGGCATTATTTCAATATCTTCTATGTAACATTTTGTTGTGAGCAGCATGTTTTTGTTGGAATTGTGCCTGTGGGACAGCTTTGGGTTTTTGTTGATGCTGTGTGTTGATTTGAGAGCCTATCATCTATGCACCATATTAAATTTAGTTATCTGCTCGATATTTTTAGACCAAACAAGTATTATGAATTCAGACATAGATCAGAGGTTGACTGGCTTCTAAAAAATTATCAGGAGAGATTCTTTCCTCCCACAAACTCAGTATCAACCTCCAGTCAGATTTGTTTACTATTCCCTCTAAGCAGGGAATTTAATTAGTATTCACTTTTACACTGAGTTTGGCCCCCTGGGGTCCCAACGTTCTTTAGAGGTCTTTTCTAAGATGCTCCATCTTTGGCAAACAGTAAGATTTGCCTACTATTCCCTGAAGCTCAAGGTCTCCACGGTGTGTCAGAAACCGTTCAATGGAAAAAATAATTTTGATGTGCACTACTGACAGTCATATTTTTGTTTCTACTTTATGGACTCCATATAGAAATAATCCTTCTTTTCAATGTCAGATCAGATATACATTTTAAAAGGTGTTTTGAATATTATATTAAGCATTTTAGTTCTTTCATTTGGAAGGCAGTGGCTGGTCTGCCATACCGCCAGAGACGGAAGACCTTAGTTTTCTTTACAAGCGAACTCTTCCTTCTATTTCAAAACTCTGTTCAGGCATCACGCTTCCTCCAGGAAATCTTTCCTCTCAGTCCAGATTGAAAATAGTCCCTGTGCTCCAAAAGTACCTTAAAGATTGCCGTTTTATATTTAAATTATCTCTCTATGTGACTTCTGCCACCATTAGACTCTTGACCCCCTTGGGAAGGAATCATGACATATGTTTGTTTCTTCAAGAGCTTCACAGATTACTGCAGGACCTCATTAATAGCATTAAATTAACCACTTGGCTAGCCCCCTCACTCACAGATACACAAATTTCTGACTCTTTTCTGGTTCCCTGATTTCCCTTTGAAGCAACTACCTCTTGCTTAGGTGTTTTAATCCCAAGTTCTAGTACTTTTACCTTTTATCCCAGCTTTCACCTTATGTAGTTACCATTTATGTGTGTGAAGTAATTAAGATCTACTCTCATAGAAAATTTCAAGAATATAATATATATAATATAATATATAAATATAATATATTGTTGTTAACTATAATCACCATATTTACCTTAGATCCCAGAATCTATTCATCTTATAACTGAAAGTTTATACCTTTGACCTATCTCTCCTCATTTCTCCCCCTACCCTTACCCCCAACCTCTGGAAACCATGGTTCTACTAGTTCAGAGTTTTTAAATTCCACATATAAGTGAGAGCACACAGTATTTGTCTTTCTCTGTCTGGCTTATTCCACTTAGCATAGTGCCTTCCAGGTTCATCTATGTTGTCCCAATTGGCATAATTTCTCTTTTTCCTGGCTGAATAATATTTCATACACGTATTTTCTTTATCAACTCATCTTTCACTGGAGACTTAGTTTGTTCCCATATCTTGGCTGTAGTGAATAATGTTACAATGAACATGGATGTGCGGATATCTCTTTAAGATCCTAATTTCATTTCCTTTGGATACATACCCAGAAGTAAGATGGTTAAATCATGTGAGAGTTGTATTTTAATATTTTAAGAGAACTCCGTACTGCTTTCCACAGTGGTTGTACCAACTTACATTCCCACTGACCCAAAATGAAAGAAAATATTTGTAAACCATATATCTAATAAGGGGTTAATATCTAAAATATATAAAGAACTCATACAATTCAACACACATACACACACACACAAATCCACAAATAGCCCAATTGAAAAAAAAAAGCAAGAAACCTGAATGGTTATTTTTCTAGAGACATACAATTGACCAAAAAGTATATAAAAAAATGCTTAGTATCAGTAATTGTTAGGAAAACATAAATCAGAACCACAATGAGATATCACCTCATGCCCTTTAGGGTGAGAGTCATGAAAAAGACTAGAGATAATAAGTGATGATGAGGGTAGGGAGAAAAAGGACCCCTTGTACACTGCTGGTGGGAATATAAATAAGTGCCTTCAGCTTTTAATCTGAAATATTTATATGTGGTTATCTTGACTTAAAATGATAAGAGCTTATTTTAGAAACATCAAAGGCAATTAACTTTTCACATCTGAACAGGACTTTAGTACTTATCTAGGCTCAACCCACAGTCTCAATTCCAATTCCGTTTTTATGCAAGGCCTTTATTGCCATTCACTACTTCCTATTATTTTTTTCTCTTGAAGTCCCAAACTTTATTTGGAAGCAGAACTGATGTCATCACTTGCGGCACTGATGCATTAGAGTCCTGGAGCTCACACTGCCTGAAAATACTGGTCCGTTTTTATCATTGGGTTGCAGGAAGGATTTGAATAGACACAATAAGAAAAGCACACATTAGGATTCCTCACATATAATAAATGTGCAGCTCAAAATAAGACTATTGTTATTATTATTGTTGTTGTTATTAAGAATATATTAAACAAATAAATGATCACCAGTGGTATTACTATGTTATATGGGAAATTTCATGATGGGGGATCTTTTATCCACTTATGAAACTTGGTATCTTGTTGAAATGAATTAATCTTAAAAACTTTCATTCAGGAGCAAGGTTAAACAGAAATGTAATGTGGAGGAACTTTCCTTTCACGCCCCTGACTCCTGTCTTCTCTCTCACCAAGCATTTAAGCACATTGTCCCTCTGCAAATGTCTTGTGCTTCCCCACTGTATTGGGCCCATGCCTTCTGCTTTAAAAATAAATGAGGCATTCACTTAAACTACAGAGTTAATGGAATTTTAATGTTACCCATGTCTTAGAGTATTTTTATTAAAGAAAAAAGAACTAAAGAAAAGACTATCCTTAATCCAGTGAAATAAATCCTTTTTGTCATATTGTGAACCTGGGCTTTGACACTACAGCATATCTGATTAGAGCTGCAACTCTTCTCATTACAGAGAGTGACCTTGGGCAGGTTCATCAGTCTCTCTGAGTTTCAGAGTGCTCATCTGTGAGTTGGGAAAATAATGCCTAAATTATAGGGTTGGGGAGAGGACTTACAAGGGTGAAATAAACAAAGCAAAAATTAGAATCCTTGGCATATAACAAATGTTTATCACCAAACAGGGGCTACTGTCACTTTCATTATTATTACTATTTATGTATTAATTAAATGGCCAGACACTGTTACAAATATCATCGTATTTTAGGGAAACCTTAGGACTGGAGCTCTCTTGGAGCTACAGTTTTACCTTAGCTCCGCATTATACTAGCCTGTTCCTCTTCTTCCTGGAATTATCACAGGATAACTTTACATCAGAATGATTAGGAATTATACCAGACATCCTTGTGACAGACCCACTTTCAAAAATTTATTAAAGACAATGAACTTAGCAAAAAAAAAAAAAAAAAAAAAAAACCCAGAAACTCTTAAAAATTGCTAGTGCCAGAGGAAAATGGATTTAATAAACAAAATTGATTTGTATTTGAATGACTATTCCAACCAAAAAACAGAACACATGTATGGGAACAGAAGGATGGAGAAGACATTCAAACATTATGAAGGCAAAGATTCCTCAGCTAGTCAGTGGCACCCTAGAGAAAAATAAAGGACACAGTAAATTGTACAGTGCAGTCACACTGGTGCTGCATAAGTGCCGTTACAACTTACTTTCGTTCCACCTGCCTCCTCTTCACCCAGCAGGGTTAAGCATGAGCTAGTCACCGTCCTGTGCAGCACCTTCCTCAGGTCTCCTTTGGATCTTTAGAACTGGTTTCCAGACAGTTTTTTTTTTCTTCCCACGAGCCTTCACTTAATTCAATACTTGCCTCCTCCTGGCCTCTCATCTTGTTTCTGACTCATATTTAAACGGCTGCCTCATGAAAGGCCCTCACTTCCTCTGCCTCTTCATCTCCATTTGCACCTATGTCTACTGCCTTTCTTTCAGTTATAGGAAATAAGTCCTGCTGGCCTTCAACTTAATTGTTCCCTTTCCTTTGTTTCTGTTATAGACACTTCCCCAATCTCTATGTTAAAACCAACTTCTTTTTCTGTACACCTTCCTGAGACATTTAATTTGTAATCAAGTTCTTAACCCATAACCTCCATATACATAATGGCCAGACAACTTCTCCACACCCATTCCTCGGCACTGACTTCCGTCATTCAGTTCCAGTCATGCATTGGTTTCATGTCAAAACCAATATTACCTTTCACACTGATGTTATAGTATTTAACTCTAGGTCTATCTCTCCGCAAAACACTATTTCATAATGTAGTGTTGAAAGTTATTATGACGTGCACTGGAAAAAAAAAAGATGTTGACATTTATCAACCTTGTCACCAGATAAGGTCTGATTTGCTGTAATTAAGGTTGGACTGTACTGAAAATGCATTTTTTTAAATAGAGGGGATGTACTTAACTCCACTGTGAACCCCAAGCATCCAGAGCTCTGCTGCACAGTCAGTGGTATGAATGTAGGTGTTTTAAGCTACTGTGAATATAAAACTGAAAAAGATTTATGGGCAATAAAAAGAAATATGCTCATAATTCACACCTGGCCTGTGAGACCCCTGGCTCTGCTTTGGAGCCACCAAGACAGTTTGTTAGTTTCACTAGACAGCCCTGGAATTGAAATAGAATGGTCACATCACTAATGTGATTAAGGCTCTTGATTTCATGGTTTAAAAAAAAATAAATTAGTTGATTTCACAGCTTCTCTTTTATATGCATCAGGGGTCAGTAATCAGTTGTTGACAACTGACAGGACAACCTTGAAATGTTAGCCAGCAGCTAAAGTTAGAACTCCAAGAAAGGTTTTTGTGCTTATATTTCTTCCACACTGGAAATAAAATTTTCAGTGGCACATTCAAAACAATTGTCTGAACTGATGAAATAACTCTATTTGGTAAATTAACCCATGTTAATTTTCACACAGTGAATCACCATCTACTCCCTCTCTTTTGAATGTTTGATGACGCAAACAAATGCAATTTAACGAATGTGCCCAAGTTAAACTTTTTACCATGCATTTTGCAAAACTAAGGTATGTTTAACACGTGAAAAAATTAAACATCACTGTTTCTTTTTTTAATAACCTGCACAATACTCTGTTATTCCTGCTAATCTATTTCCATTAATTTTCAATCATCAGAACAGTTAAGTCAAAATGACAACGTATATGTCCTTGCTGTTTACTAATTGGTCACTTTTTTGATCACAGGTAAGATTAGATTTTCATAGGTTACTAGTGAATTTAACCACTATTTAGCTGGTGATAATCTGCACCTTTTCCTCTCTTCTCCAAAATTTGTCCTGGAGATGAGATGTGAAAACCTTTGTCTTCCTAGATCTTAAATAAGAATGTGCAAACCACCCCTACTTGGAGGCTGTGCAACATGTTATAATAAATTCTCACAAGGAATTTCTTCTACAACCCCAAAGAAAGACTACCAATTACTGCAATTAGTTAATAGATATATTTTGTATAATATGAATGTAAATGAGGAAATTATTCAGGGAAAAAATTGTGATCTTATACTGGCAGTTTAGAGTTGTCTGAGGGACAAACCAGACTGAATGAACAATCCCATCTCACACAGCAATCAATGGCAGATGCAGACTTAGAACCCAGAACTCCAGAATCTAGTCTGGGTGATTCTAACTACTGATCACTGCTCCTTTTTCTTTTCATGTAACCCTTTTTAGTAGACCCATGGCATTTACATTAATTAACACTAGCTCTTTTGATTTTTTGAAAACGACCATGATATGCATGCAGTAATTTTCAGTTTTGTTCTGAGGCAGGATTTGAATTGTTCATGTGGTGAGATTTACGTGCATGAGAGAGCCCTCATCTAGTGTAGGGGACACCTAATAGCACCTAAGCCTAGGAAAACTCCAATACTTGCCCCTCTGTATAGTTTTTTGGTCCTTCCTACTAATCATTTCTCACTCAACTACCTTCAGAAGAAGCACTGTATCTATTTTTATAATTAGATTATAAAAGAAACACAAAATGATAATATCATTGAAGGCAGTGAGAACAATCCAGAGGGGATACTTTCTAAAACACAAATATAAAGTTGGGATTAATTAAAAAGTTAATGTGGATCAGTTATATGTGGCTAATGGGAGGTTAAAATGATACAGCCACACTGGAAATCTCTTCACTGTAGTAAAACTAAACATGCAGCCATCACATAACCTAACATTTGCACTCTTGACGTGTTTCTATCAGAGCAATGAAACCTTATGTTCACACAAAAACCTGTACATAATTGTTCATAGAAGTTTTATTTGCAATAGTCAAAAACTGAAAGGAACCAGATGTCCTTTAATAGATGAATGGTTAAACAGAGTGTGGTACACCCAGATCACAGAAAACTACCTAGCTATAAAAACAAATGAATCATTGACACATGCAATGATTTGGATGCATCTCCAGACAATCATGGTAAATGAAAATGCCCAGTCTCAAAAAGTTACTTGCTACAAGACTCCATTTATGTGACACTTTTGGAATGACAGAATTTTATAAATGGAGAATATAATGCTTTCCAGGTGTTGGGGATGAGAATGAGGATAGAAGACAGAGTGAGGTGGGTGTTATTATAAAAAGGGGTCCGTGTGGTGATGGAACTGTCAGTATCTTGACTGTGTAGTGGACACATGAAACTATACATGTGATAAAAATTACATAGAACAAAATGCACACACATGTATATATATAAAAACTAATACAAATTGGGGAAATGTGAATCAGATCAGTGGATTATATCAATGCCAAAACATTGCATTGTTTTGGAAATGATATCATTGTGGGAAATTGGAAAAAGTGTACATGGGATCTTTGTATTTATTTCTCACAACTGTATGAGAACTTACAATCGTCTCAGTAATAAATGTCACTTAAAATAGTTTGAATTTAAAATGTTGATTTTGTTGAAATTATTGGTGGCTTATATTTCTGATATATTTATTTATTTAGTGTGTATATATATATATATATATATATTTAGTTCATATAACATTGCTATATAAGTAAACGATTAAAAAGCCATTTTTAAAATTGTTTGAATGAGAGCTTTATCTAGCACAATACAAATATACTGAATTTGTGAGTGAGGATCAGTGACAGTTTCAGGAATTATCCCTCAAAAAATACTTAACAACAACTACAGAACAGGTCCTGATGGTTCAAAATGGTGGTGGTAACAAGCCAGCAAAGCCACATCTCTATTTGCATCCTGGGGAGTTGTGGTTGACTCTCTTTCCCAATTCATATTTCCAAGGCCACAGATTGGAAACAATCAACACAAAGACTAATAAGAATCCACAATCAGATGAAGCTTAGATGAAATCAGCAAACTTGCACAGAGACACCACATAGATAGATGTAACAGGGGATCCTCCACTCTCCAGGTATAAGCCTTGACTTCTATTTTTCTAAGATAATAACATGTGAAACTGCTTGGCATGCTTTGCAAAATTGTTCCATCTCTCCAAAAAGAAACTTACCCTTACATGTTAGGAAATTGCTACTCAATAATTTGTTTCAAAGAATCAGAAAAGAACTGTTCATGATGGAAGTGCAATTGGCTTGGCTGAGTCTCCCAAGTCTAACTTAATAGAGCCTAGGGTCGGCAAAAGATATATACTCTTTTAACATAGTAAGACCCAAAAGTCACTCTAGAAGTCATAAATCTTGATACAAACTCAGAAATAGAACTACTGACAAATAATAAGCTCACTCAGTGGGAGCTATTGGAGTTATTAAAATACCTTAACTCACAGTGTCCTTTTGTTTTTGTTTTTGTTTAGATGCCACATATGAATGATATTACATGGTATTTTTCTTTCTCTTTCTGGCTTACTTAGAATGACAACCTCTAGGTCCATCCATGTTGCTACAAATGACATTATTTTATTCCTTTTTATGGCAGAGTAGTATTCCATTGTATAAATATATGACATTTCTTTATCCAGTCATCTGTCAATGAACATTTAGGTGGTCTCCAAGTCTTGGCTATTGTAAATAGTGCTGCTATGAACATTGGGGTGCATGTATCTTTTCACATTACAGTTCCCTACAGATATATGCCCAGGAGTGGGATTGCTGGATCATATGGTAAGTCTATTTTTAGTTTTTTGAAGAATCAGATAAATTTGGGAGTTTGACATTTACAAATGTAAGCCACTATATGTAAAAATAGATTCTTAAAAACTTTCTTTTGTATAGCACAGGAAACTATGTTCAATAACTTGTAATAATGTTTAATGGAAAAAAATATGAAAACAAATATATGTATGTATATGCATGACTAGGACATTGTGCTGTATACCAGAGATTGACATATTGTCACTGACTGTGCTTCAATTGAAAAAAAAGAAAGAGAAAATCAACCAGCAAAACAAACAAACAAACAAAAATGACAGCATTTACATCGTGTTTTACTGTTATAATCCTTTTTTGTATAAATCACCTTGATCAATTCTTATAATAACCACACTCTAGTGAGCCTCAGGGCCTTTGCACATGCTTTTCTCATTGTTTGGATAGTTCTTCCCACCTGTCTTTCCCTAGTTCTACTAATGCTTCAGGTCTCAACTCAATGATCACTTTATCAAGGTAAACCTCCCTGACTTCACTATCCATGCCAGGTATCTCTGTTACACACTCATGGCACCAGTACCTTCCTTTGTTTCTCGTATCACAATTGCAATTATAAATGAGTGGGCATGGGTATTTACTTATGATAGCTCTATAATATAAAGTTATTGTTGAGAAGTGCCTGCCCAGCCAGAATGTATTTCTCAGTCATCTTAATATTTTGGGGAAGGGAAAGATGCATATGACCAATTCTTACTAATGAAATATGAACAGACGTGTGGCATTTCTGGGTCTCAGCATTTAAAAATCAGGTGTGCCTTCTTTGTCTTCTCTTTGTAATTCTCCTGGCTAGGTGCAGTGGCTTCTGAGGCCCAAGGGCAGTGGTTTCAAACTTGATTGCAATATTAGAATCACTCAGAAACTTTAAAAAGTCTGATACCTCTGCTGCATTAAATCTCTGTAAAATATTTTTAAAAATAAGATACCTTAACTCTAAAATCACATTTTCATAGTTTACAGTCTTTGAAACTATTTACAATTAACAAAGTAAAAATACAGGCAGTAGACTTAAAAATACATTTCAACAAGAGTATATGTGACTATGTTTATATGTAGAAAGAGATACATCAATACTTTATACATCAAATGTGTGCAAATGATTAGAAAGGAATCCCTACATAATTAGACAATAAAAAGTTTGGAGGGTAAAGCAGGGTTTATGCTCAACTGTAATCAATGAGCAATATACAAACAGCGAAGTAAGAGATGACTATGATCTCTGTGAATTTATGGTGATAGAATCTTCCCAAAGGGCAAGTGCAAAACGGTTCAGCCTTTTGGGAAAGTGGTTTGGCAATATGTCCAAATGTTACGCATGTAACCCTCAGCCCCAAAGTCTGTTAGCACCTCAACTGAGAGAACTAAAATTCAGTACATTAGCTGGTAACATTTGATTACAGTCTGTAATTAGTGATAGTGCTGCGTTAATGCTCATGTTCTGATTTTGATAACAGTACTATGGCTATCTAAGATATCAGCAAATTAGGGGAATTTGGGTGAAGGCTGTGTGGGAATTTTTGCTAGTTTCATTTAAGTCTAATAATTCCAAAATAAAAAGTTAAAAAAGGAAAGGAAGAAAATGTAGGGACAAGAAGTGAAAAGAAAAGGAAAAAAAAAGAACAGAAAAGAAAAACAAAGTGGCAAACCAATATAGAAGATAAAGATTCTGTTCTTTGAATACCAAAGTTTATTGTTAATGCAGTAAAATCTATGGACAAAGACAAAAATACCCTTATTTGCAGACATGTTTCTCCATATAAAGCCAAAGATAACCAATTTCGTTACAGTTGAGGGTTCACCAGAATGTGTAGATGTGAAATGAATAACTCAAAATCAAGATATACCAATTTCCTTGAAATACTAATGATGAATTGGAGAATTGTAGGGGATAATTTGATTCATAAAGGAAGCCAAAAACTAAAAAATACCTAGGCATAATATTAAGAAGAAATTTAATGTGTGTATAAATGGGAAAATATACAAGTAACATATATGACTTAAGAGGCAAAGTAATTCATTGAATATTGTTTAAATATCTATAATGGAAAAATCTAAGACAAATGAACAAGATATTTTTGGATATGAAAACAAATAAGCACAATATAAACTTCAATTACTGTATTAATTTATTAAAATACTTAATGGACACATACTATGCTAACAGCTGTGGGAGAGAGGAGGAACAAAACAAGCATGACCCTGTCCTCACTGAGCTGACACTTGCCTACTACAAGACACAAATATAACACAATTCTAACACTATAAAATCAAAGTGCTTGGGGAACAATTAATAGAGAGTCTGTATTAATCTGTGCTCTTTAAGTTGGAAGTGTCACCAATCCAACCCAAAATGGCTTAAGGTAAATAGGAATTGATTAGCTCATGTTGAAAAAATTATATAAAGCTTTACTGACAGATTCAGACAACGTTATCAGGACTCAGTCTCCACCATCAGATTTTGCTTCCCTCATTGTCAGCTTTGGTCTCATGTTGAGTGTCCACAGTGGCAGGATAAAGATCTCTAGAATATCTAGTTTACATCCTACTGACTTCAAATCCATAGCAAGGGTGCTTCTCATTCTCAATAGTTCAAAATAAAGGTGTGGAATTATGTCTTTGGGACAACTGGGATGGCTTCAGCCACACATCCATCCATTTTGGCCTTTGATACCAACAAATGCTGTTTTCTGATCGATCACGCCTGTGACATGACTGCTTTGTAAGCAGCAGTGGAGACATTTCTACTGAAATCATGTGGATTGAAATTGAGTAAATTCTAGAGAAGCGAGTTTTCTTTCTCTTTCTGGCTTCCTTCACTTAGAATGATGATTTCCAGGTTCATCCATGTTGCTGCAAATGGCATTATTTTATTCTTTTTTTAATGGCTGAGGAGTATTCCAAAGTATAAGTGTACCACAGCTTCTTTACTGAGTAATCTGTTGATGGACATTTTAGGTTGATTCCATGTCTTGGCTGTCGTTTATAGTGCTGCTATGCATATTGGGGTGCATGTGTCTTTTTGAATTAAGTTCCCTCTGGATATATGCTCAGGAGTGAGATTCCTGGATCATATGGTGAGTCTACTTTTAGTCTTTTGAGGAATCTCAATACTGTTTTCCGTAATGGCTACACCAAACTACATTCCCACCAACAGTGTGGGACGGTTCTCTTTTCTCCACAGCCTCTCCAGCATTTACCATTTGTTGACTTTTGAATGATGGCCATTCTGACTGGTGTGAGGTGATACCTCATTGTAGTTGGATTTACATTTCTCTGATAATTAGCAATGTTGAGCACTTTTTCATGTACCTATTGGCCATTTGTACATCTTCACTGGAGAAAAGCTTGTTTAGATTTTCTGTTCTTTTTTGGATTGGGTTGTTTGGTTTTTTCTTATTAAGTTGTATGAGCAGTTTATACATTCTGGAAACTAAACCTTTGTCTGTCTCATCATGTCCAAATATTTTCTATGATTCTGAAGATTGTTGTTTTGTCTTGCTTATGGTTTCCTTTGCTGTGCAAAAGCTTGTAAGTTTAATTAAGTTTCATGTATTTATTTTTGTTCTTATTAATATTGCCTGGGTAGACTGTCCTAGGAGAACATCGCTAATACTTATGTCAGAAAATATTTTGCCTGTTTTCTTCTAGGAGATTTATGGTGTCCTCCCTTATGTTTAAATCTTGAAGCCATTTTGAATTTGCTTTTGTGTATGGTGTGAGGGAGTGTTCTAACTTCGTTGATTTACATGTGGCTGTCCAGTCTTCCCAATGCCACTTGCCTAAGAGACTGTCTTTCCTCTGTTGTGTATTCTTTTCTCCTTTTTTGAAGAATAATTGACCATTAGTCTGTGGGTTTATTTCCAGGCTCTCTATTCTGTTCCATTGATACATATGTCTGTTTTTATGCCAGTACCACACTGTTTTGATTACTGTATCTCTGTAGTATTGCCTGAAGGATAGGAAGGTTATTCCTCTAGCTTCGTTCGTTTTCTTCCGTACATCTTTGGCAATTCTGGATCTTTTGTGATACTATATAAGTTTTAGGATATTTTTTCTCGTTCAGTGAAAAAGGTCCTGGGTAATTTGAAAGGAGTTACATTAAATCTGTAGATTCCTATGGGTAGTATGGCCATTTTATCAATATTTGGTCAAAGAGCATACGATATCTTTCCATTTATTTAAATCATCTTTAATTTGCTTAGTCAAGTCTTTGTAGTTCTCCATGTTTAAGTCTTTGACCTCCTTGGTCAGATATATTCCTAAGTATTGCATTTTGGGGGATGCAATTTTAAAAAGGGATTGTTTCTTTACTTATTTTGTTGTTGATATTTTGCTGTTAGTGTAAAGAAATTCAGCTGATTCCTGTATGTTACTCTTGTACCCTGCTATTTTGCAGGATTCTTTCACCAGCTCTAGTAGTTTTTGTGTGGAGCTTTTCAACTTTACTATATACAGTATCATGTTGCCTGCATATAATGGCAACTTTACCTCTTCTTTTCCAATTTAAATCCCTAATTTTTCTTTTTCTTACCTGATTGCTGTGGCTAGTACTTTCAAGACTATGTTGAATAGAAGTGGATAACCTTGTCTTGTCCCAGATTTTAGTGGGAAGGTTTTCAGTTTTTCACCATGAGCACTATGCTAGCTGTAGGTTTGTCATAAATAGCTTTTATTATGTTGAGATTTGTTCCCTCTATACCAGGTTTGTAAGAATTTTTATTATAAATGTGTGTTAAACTTTATCTAATGCTTTTTCTGCATCTATTGAGATGATCATGTGATTTTTGTCCTTTCTTTTGCTGATGTGGTGTATCACATTGATTGATTTGCATGTTAAACCATCAGTGTGTCCCTGGTATGAATGCAACTTTATCATGGTATATGCTCTTTTTTATGTGTTGTTGGATTCTATTTGCTAATATGTTGTTGAGGATTTATGCATCTACATTCATCAATGATATTGGCCTGTAATTTTCTTTTTTGGTAGTGTCTTTTTCTGGTTTTGGTATCAGGGTGATGGTGGCTTCATAGAATGAGTTTGAGAGTATTCTCTCCTCCTCAGTCTTTTGAAAGAGTTTGAGAAGGATTTGTATGAGTTCTCCTTTGTATATTTGGTGGAATTCTGCAGTTGTAATTTATAATGCTCCCATTATCACCTTTTAATTTGAAGTGATATAGCCACCATCCAATGAAAATCCAAAATTATATTTCCAATAAAGTTCTGAGATTGGGGACAGAAAGCCATAGTTAATTACATGATAAGTGTTTAGTTTATATGGATTTTTCATAAAAAATAATTCTGTTCTTTTTAAAATCTCTTTTGTATATGTTTTATTTCTTAACTTTGTTAAGGACTGTGTTTTATAGCATAATATAGTATTTAAGAGTTTATAATTGGGAGCATAGAGACCTGGGTTCAAATCTTCCTCTGCCATTTACTAACTTTGTGAACTTGAAAAAAGTTATTTAACTCCTCAAAGCATATTTTTGTAATCCATACAATTTTTTAAATTTATTTATGCCACAAGTGTTTACTAAATACCTAATTTTTCTAGGTTTCTATAAAGACTACACAATAATGGAAGTAAAATGATTAAAAATACTTAATAAGCCCTTAATAAATATTTGCTGTTATTGTTACTGTTTCAAATACTCCTCCTTATTTTAAGGAAAGAAAGAATTAAACACAAGACTGTATTTTATTGTCAATATTCCTTCATTGTGTGCTATTTTGCTGCTGAAAATCAAATTATCAATGTATAAAATAATTTCAAAATTCTGACATTTATATTGGTTAGAAAAAAGATTTTTATTAAAGCAATACCAAGGTTATATGTGGAAACCATGCTGGAAAATTGTGCATGAGCTCTTCCAAGCCCTTTAAAACTTTGAAAGCAAATATTTAAATGAATCCTAAAAAGAAATGCATGGAATGATTTAATATCAAAAAAAATCTTCCTTTTCTTCTCTCAAAGTTTCTTTCCTGAAATTAAAATATAAGAGTCAGGCATAGCTTCCTATATTTACTAAATGGGAAGGGAAAGTTTACATAATTCAATTCCCTAGTTTTTATGTGGAAAGCTTGTGTTCCCTGAGCTAGAACTCAAGGTTAGTTTTCCTTTTGTGTTCAAGCTGCTTTTCTCTCACTGGTATTCTAAAAAGCAGCGTGCTTTTCTTCACAAAGATGGGTCAGATTCCTTTTTCTAGATGAGCACTATTAGCATCCGCTGAGTAGTAAGAAAAATAAATGTATTTCTTTAGCAAACAAGAGCAACTTGGCTGAAGAGCTAGGGAAAAGCTAGTGTTATTTTCTTTTCTAAGTGATGTCTTGCATTTCAAAACTTGCAAAGTAAAAGGGGGAGTCCTATGACCCTTTACTGTCCACCAGTGCTTTAGTTCTTTGCTCTTTAGAAGCCCACAATGTAGTACGACACAGAGACTGTCCTCATCAAAGGCACCTGTTGTATTTGTGTGCTAGGGCTCGCCCTAACAAAGTACCATAAAAGTTTATTTCCTCTGTCCTGGACACTAGTGGTCTAAGATCAAAGTGTCAGCAGAACTTGTCTCTTCTCACGTCTCTCTCTTTGGCTTGCAGGTGGCCGTCTTCTCCCTATGTCTTCACATTGTTCTTCTCTCTATGCCTGTCTGTGTCCAAATTTCCTCTTATAAGGACACAAGTGGTATTAAGTTACTATCCACCTCAGTGATGCCATTTAACCTTAACTGCCCCTTTAAAGCCCTTATTTCCAAATACAGTCACATTGTATGGTGTTGGGTCAGGACTACAACTTACGGATTTGGTAGCTGAAGTGAGACGCAATTCAGCCCTTAACTCCTGATAACCTGGTTCCACAGTTTTAAAAGTGTGTCGCATATATACCACCCAACTGTTTGCAATTTTTTTTTTTAATTCCCAAAGATAGCCCTCCCAGATGAGAGCTAATTTTTTTAACAATTAACATTTTATTTTTTAAAAAAATCTAACCACCCCATGGTAAAGGGTCACCAACTGTTTATGACAAAGAAAGTATATGTCCTAGGATTACAAAGACAATAAGAATCAAAAGACCTTTATTTCTAAGGAACTAGTGCTAGACAGCTCTGTTTCAGAACCCCTAGGAGGGAAGAAGAGATGACAAATGAAATTCTTCAGGGCTATGTTTTTAAAAATGCCATCAGAAGAGAAGACAGGAACAGCACAAAGACCAGCACTGACAGTTTTAAGAGGGAGACCATCCAAAACAAAATTCACCACTTTTCCTTCAGAAGAGTCTGCACATTGAGCACAACTTTAAAAAGCAGGGACTAAGAGAGCATTATATTAAATAACTCTTCCCTTAAAATGGTCAGACCACAGGCTGAATTTTTACAGGACTGAATCTATAAACACAGAGTAATTTTCCCTCATGTAGTAATGTAAAAAGTCAGTTAAATCTCACAAGATACTTTTCAGTGTTCTAAATCACAGGATTTTAAATAGATGCCTTCTTCTATACAATATAGGATTATTTAAAATCTTATTTTTACAAGTGCTGATTCAGTCCCCCCTCAGGCTGCAGAAAAGTCCCCAACTGACTGTGGACAGTGCCTCACTGGGCCCAAATATTTCCCCTGTTACCATTTCACAAAAAGCATGTTATGAGTGGTTTTGCACAGGTGGTTTCAACGCTGTTTAAAATCACGGAAGACTGAGTTGGCCCTGCTTATATTGGAGGGGAGAACTTGAAAGAAAGGATGGTTCAACCCCCACCACTGTTAAGTATTGGATAAGGGATGACAGGGGTTTAGGTCTTCTTGGTTTCCATACCAAACTCCAGTTTGTTACATAATGTCCTCAAGACTAATTTTTTCATAAATAAACAGTGGTTTCATAAAAATATCTGATAAATCTATTTTAACTATGCTGTTATTATTATTGGCATATTTGTAATGTCTTTATAATCTTTCTTCCTAACATTGCAGATCAGTTGTCCTTTCCCAGATCCTGGTATTAAAATAATAAACTTCTTTTAAACAAATCTTCATTGTTTCTGTCCATGCACTTAATCTTTCTATGCATAGTCTTCATTTGAAAGTGGGAGTTTAATATTTTATCTGTATTATAAACTTCTCTGGACTAAATGGGGTAATACTGATAAAGAATTTAATGCTTTGGCACAGACATAGCACTCAGACACTAACTCATATCTCTTTAAATTGGGATTGGTGTTTTTCCATATTTAATGCACTGTATTTATTTTCATGTCATAGGCATATAACAGAGAACTCAATATGGCAACCCAGATGGATTGGGGAAAATGTGGCTGGGAGAAGGAAGGAAGAAGTTAGGTGCTGGCTCACTCTCACCCTGAATGGGGCTGAACAGATGCTGGGAAGACATTTGGGATCTATGTATACAAAGCAATTCAGTGGACTAGAGTCACAGTCACTGACAAAGGCTTAAAACTGAAAGTGCAGTATTTTGTCTCTAAAGGAAGACAGAGAGCAATGTTAGAGGTTCCGCTGTCATCTGGGAAGTTCGTACCTAGAGTCTCAGACACTAGGAATTAACAAGCCATCTGGCCCTACACAGGAACTTTCAGAGCAAGTCAAGACTATAGGGCTAAATAAAAGTCTATTTCTGCAACTGGGTTGTATAGTATTGGAAAGACTAAGCATTTTAGGTGCTAGGTGATCAATTTGAATTGCCAGCCTTTGGCTGATTACAATAAGAATCCAGAGAATCAATTTAATATTAAACTTTCATGTTTGGTGCTTTATAAAAATCTTGCCTCTGAAAGGATTTTTTGAAGAATAGAGTGGAACCAAGTTACTGAGGAGGAAGGAAATGAGTGCCTTAAAAGTCAGTTCCATAGCAAGGGAATTCCATTCAATAACTTGTAATAACCTACAATAAAAATAGAATATGAAAAATAAAAATACGAATTGCTATGCTGTACACCAGACACTAACACAATATTGTAAATCAACTATATTTCAGTAAAAAAGTGAGTTGTTAGAAAAGGGTACTAGCATGTCCTAGCTGCCGAAGCTTCCCTTCTGTCTGCTAACGCTCATAATCAATTCCCAAATTCCACATTCAAAGAGCATTTCTTGCCTCCTAACAAGAGATTATCCCAGGAACATGCTCATCTTTATTCTAAAATCTGAGGCTGCTTAAGCACTGTATAGGATAGTGGAAAAAGTCTATTGGAAATTCAAGTTCTGCCTTTGGTCCTATTATTGACCAGCTGTATAATTCCGGGAAAATTGTGGATATTTCTGAGGCCAAGTTTTCTGTATTTGCAAAATGAAAATGGATCTTATTTTGTTTCCAGCTTTACTGAGATACAATTGACATAACACTGTATAAGTTTAAAGTACATGGTGTGATGAGTTGCTACATGTGTATATTGCAAAATGATCACAACAATAAGGTTAGTTAACATATCCATTTCTTCACATAATTACCTTTTTTAGTGGCAGGAATATTTACGATCTACTGTCTTAGCAACTTCCAAGTATACTACACATTATTATAAACTATAGCCATAATAATGTACATTAAATGAATAGAACTTATTCATGTTATAACAGGAAGTTTATAACCTCTGACCAACATCTCCCCATTTTCCCCACCCCTAGTCCATAGCAACCAACAATCTACTCTTCTTTTCCTATGTGATTGGATTTTTTAGGTTCCATTCATAAGTGAGATCACAGAGTATTTGTTTTCCTCTGTCTGACTTCCTTCATTTAGTATAATGCCTTCAAGTTTCATCTATTTTGATGCAAATGGAATGATTTCCTTCTTTCTTTATGACTGAATAATATTCATATATGTATATATATATATGTATATATATATATATATATATCATATTTTCTTTATCCATTTACCTGTTGATGGACACTTAGGTTGTTTTCATATCTCAAGTAGTGTGAATAACACTGCAATGAACATAAAGGTGCAGATATCTCTTTGAAAGGTGTATATATATATACACACACATACGTATCTTATTTTTAGGTACAGATGAGCTCTGAAGATAAATAATGGGGATAAATAATGGGGATGGGGTGTGGTGGGTAGGGTAACGAGTATGGTGGTCAGAAGAGGCTGCTCTGGCTAGAGAAAAGTAAGCAAGAGGATAACTGTAGGATATGGGATACATGAGAAGTAATCAAGGCTAGATCATGCAAAGTCAGTGTAAACTATGATAGGGGAGCCATTGAGGATTTTGAGCAGGGTAATGGCGTGACCTAGTTTACGTTTTTAAAATATCTTCCCTGCTGCTAGTTGGAGAGACCTGAGGATGTAGTGGAGTGACGGAGGAAGAATGGAGATGTATTAGGAACCTAAAACAATGTTGTAGGCAAAAAAGAATGGTAGCTTGAGTTAATGAAAATAGTACCAGTGGATGTAATGAAAAGAGTTGAACATGAAATATACTATTTTGAAGGTAGATTATTAACGGATTAAATGGGGAAGGGGAAGGAGAGAGTTTGAGACCATCTGGGTAAATATCCCATAAAATTTATTCTAGAAATAAAGATCAATTAATTCATGATGTGAAAGGCTGTACCTTAGGTAACTGTAAGAAGAGGTTTTACCTGAAGCAGGTGCATCTGTAAGCCATTGTGCAGCTTGGGTCATTCCACAGGTCACTTAACATTTGTGGTAATTAAGTTGCACATTACCAAAGTGAGGGAAGTAAGACATTTTATCCTTTCTCATTTAGAAGCATTATGGCGGTTTAGAAATTGTATACGGAACTTATGTAATCCTGGCACTAACCACTCATGAACTATGTGACTGTGGACATGTTATATAATTTCTCCCAAATTGGGATGCTCAAGAAGATAAAAATACCTCCCTCTTATTGTTGTTGTGAGGTTAAATAAAATCTCACATAATAACTGTCTTTTGCCTACTGTCTATGTAATAGTGGGTGGGAATATCGACATCAAGATGTTGAGGATGAAGGCGACATAGTTGTACTCCTCAGGATACTCTTTCCTGTGCTTCAGAATGCCAGAAATGGGGCATGAATCCTATAGTAGGGATTCATTGGGAGCTCATGTTCTTCCAAATCCAAAATTATAAGCTTATTGGGAAAGAGATCAAGATGGCAGAGCAGGAGGACACTGGGCTTGCCTCCTCCCATGAACATATGAAAAATATATCTACACGTGGAGCCATTCTCACTGAAAACAAAGTGGAGAATGGCAGAAAGACTTCTGCACAACATAGGCTGAAAAGAAAGATCCGCATGGAATTGCATAAGAAGGAGAAAAAAGCAATCAGGTTAGAATACGTGACTCTAGGAGAGGACACAAAAGAGGCAATGGATTGCATGGGCTTGGAAACTCTTTCGGGGAGTGCGCAGTTTGAGCCACATATGGGAACCCCGGCCCTGGGTTCCAATACCAGAAAGATGAGTCCTCCAGCTGGTTTAAAGAACACTGGGACTGGAAAGCGGGCTGTGGGAAACTTCAGCTGCACTCAGCTGTATCTGTGCTTGCTTGGTCCCAAAACAAGGCGGAGGAGGCAGATTGAGACTGCCCAGGACTCTGGCTGGCTTCTTGCAACTGCCCCACCTACACTGAGTGGGCCCTCTTGCTCTGGTGCAGCTCCTCCCTGAGATAAAAGCTGCCATTGTCAAGGGGAATGTGCAGTTAAGAGAGACAGAACTAGCTCAAACCTGGCACATCATCTGAAAAGGAAGGGGATGGCCACTGCTAATGTCATTAAGGGCGCAGATTGGGACTGATCTGAAACTCTAACTGGTGTGCCAGGACGTGTCAGCATACACCCCAGCTCAAGCTGAGGGCCCACTCCAGCCCTTTTTGCTCCGGCATGGATCCACTCTGGTGTCAAAGTGCCAATGCTGATAGAGGGGATAGTGCACAATTACAGAAAACAGAACAAGCTCAAATCCAACCTTCAAGACGTACGCTCCAGCAACTTGGAAGCCCACCCCACACTTGTTAAGACTATTTAGGTCACTGAGCATAGGAGAAGCCCAAGCTCATACTTGGTTCTGGATCTAGGAACTCCATCTCCAGCCCCACTTCCCACCACATCTCACCCCCGGGGAAGACATGACTCATGCTTACTTCAGACTCAGCTGTCTCACGAAACCTACTGGACACATGTAAAATACACAGGAGTGCTCCCACAAAAGGACATCCTTTCACAACCAGGATGGGTAACTGCTTCATCTAATTTCACAGAGACGGAGAAAATTCTGCAAATGAGAAGACAAAGGAATTTGTTTCAAATGAAAGCCCAATAAAAAACCATGGAAAAAACAACTAGTGAAAGAAAGACATATAATTTATCAGGTAAAGCATTCAAAGCATTACTAATATGAATGCTAACTTAACCAAGGAAAAGAATAGATAAACACAGTGAGAATTTAAACAATTAACTAGAAAATATAGAAAGAACCAGTGAGAGATGAAGAACACAATAACTGAAATTAAAAACACATTACAGGGAATTGATAGCAGACTAGGTTATACATAAGCACTCATAAGCAATCTGGAAGATGAAATAATGGTAACCACCCACACAGAACAACAAGAAGAAAAACAAATTTTAAAAAATGAGAAAAGCTATGGGATCTCTAGGACAACATCAAACATACTAATATTCACACTATAGTGTTCTCAGAAGAATAAGAGAGAAAGGGGTCAAAAATATATTTGATAAAATTATGGCTGAAAACATCATGAACATGAAGAAGGAAATAGATACCTGGATACAGAAAGTACAGAGAACACCAAACAAGATCAAGATAAACCAAAATAGACACACACTAAGACAAAACATAATTAAAGTGGCAAAAGTAAGAGATAAAGAGGGAATTTTTAAGGCAGTAACAACAACAAAAAAGTCACATAGAAAAGAACCCTTTTACAACAATCAGTTAATTGTTCTGGAGAAACTTTGCAGGCAAAAAAAAAAAAGAGAGAGAGTGGCATAATATATTTAAAGTACTGAAAGGGGAAATGTGCAAACTAGGATACTCTATCCAGCAAGATTATCATTCAGAACTGAAGGAAAGTTAAAGAACTTCTCAGATAAGTGAAAACTAAGAGTTCGTCAATATTAAATCAATCCTATAAGAACTGTTAAAAGGTCATCTCTAATGGAAAAAAAGCTACAAAAAAAGTAAGAGTTTATGGGAAAAGAAAAATGCCACTAGTAAAGGCAAATATATATTTAAGGCTGTAGACCAACTACTTAAATAAACTATACAAAGATTAAAAGACAAAAATTGTAAAACCAACTATAATTATAATGAACAATAAGGCATGAACATGTAAAATATGATAACAAAAGCACAAAACATAGGGGAAGGGAGTAAAAGATGTAGATTTTTTAGTATGTGCTTGAACTTAACTTACGATCAGTTTAAAACAAGTAGATATAGTTATAGGTCAACATATATAACTCACATGGTAATCATAAATCAAAAATCTACAATAGATACACAAGAGCTACAGCAGAAGGAACCCAAGCATAACCCTATAGACAATCTTCACAGCACAATGCAAGAAACTAAAAAAAGAAGAAACTGACAGAGAAGAACTACAAAAACAATCAGAAAACAAGTAACAAAGTGTCATTAAGTACGTATCTATCAATAATCACCTTACACTGATGAACTAAAGTAAAAAAATGGCAATAAGTATGTACCTATCAGTAATCGCCTTACACTGATGAACTAAATACTCCAATCAAAAACACAGGATGGCTGATTGGATTAAAGATAAGACTCATCTATATGCCTTTTGCAAGAGACTCACTTTAGAGTTAAAGACGTACAGAGACTGACAGTGAGGGGATGGAAAAAGATATTTTATTTGCAAATGGAAATGACAATAAAGCTGGTGTGGTAATACACATATCAGACAAAACAGACTTTAAAACAAAGTTTATTTTAAAAGACAATGAAAGGAATTACATAATAATAAAAAGATCAATACAGGAACAGGATATAACATTTGTTAGCACATGTTCACCCAATATAGGAACATCTAATTATATAAAGTAACTATTAACAGACATAAAAGGAGAAACTGATGATAATATGCTAATAGTAGGGGACATTACCACCTCACTTACTTCAGTGGGAAGATTCCAGATGGAAAATCAACAAAGAAACACAGGCCTTAAGTGACACATTATATCACATTGAGCTATAGATATGCATAGAACATTTCATCCAAAAGCTGCAGAATAAAGGGGAGGGTATAGCTCAAGTGGTAGAGTGCATGCTTAGCATGCATGAGGTCCTGAGTTCAAACCCCAGGACCTCCCAGGACCTCCATTACAAATAAATAAAGAAATCTAATTACCCTCACCAAAGAATACCCACAAAACAAACAAAAACTCAAAAAAAAAAAAAAAAGCTGTAGAATACACTTTCTCATGGGTACTTGGAATAGTCTCCAAGACAAATCACATGCTAATCCACAAAACAAATCTTAACAAATTTAGGAGGATAGGAATTACGTCAAGCATTTTTTTCCTGACCACAATGGTGTGAAACTAGAAATCAATTACAAAAAAATGAGAAAAACACAAACACATGGAAATTAAACAACATGCTACTGAAAATCAATGGGTCAATGAAGAATTCAAAGAGGTAATCAGAAAATACACCAAGACAAATAAAAATAAAAACAAAACTTTCAAAAATCTATGGGATGTAGCAAAAGCAGTTCTAAGAGGGATGTTTAAGTGATACAGGCCTACCTCAAGAAACAAGACAAATCCCAAATATACAACCTAACCTACCATCCAACAGAATTAGAAAAAGAAGAACAAAAAAAGCCTGAAGTCAGCAGAAGTAGGAAAATAATAAAGATCAGAGAGCAAATCAGTAAAATACAGACCCCCAAATTTAGAAAGTATCAATGAAACCAAGAGCTGGTTTTTGAAAAGATAAAATTAAGAAAACCTTTAGCCAGGCTCATCAAGAAGAAAAGAAAGAGGACCCAAATTTTTATAAGATAAGAAATTAAACAGGAGAAATTACAATAGAGATCACAGAGATATCAAAAGTCATAAAAGAATACCACAAAGTTATATGACATCAAGTGGGACAACCTAGAAGAAATGGATAAATTCATAGAAACAGATAATCTTCCAAGAATAATGTAGGAAGAAATAGACAATCTGAGCAGACCAATCACTAGCAGTGAAACTGTATTAGCAATGCAAAAAATCACAGCAAACAGAAGTCCAGTCCTGGATGGCTTCACAGGTGAATTCCGCCTACATATAAAGAAGAGCTAACACCTATGCTTCTCAAACAATTTCAAAAATTGAAGACAGACCTCTCCCATATTCTCGGTACAAGGATAACACTACCCTAATACCAAAGCCAGGAAAAGACACTAAAATCAGGAAAATTACAGGCCAATATTACTGATGAACATAGATGCAAAAATCCGCAACAAAATATTAGAAAATCTAATTCAGCAATATACCATGATCAGGTGGGATTCATTCCACTGATGCAAGGATCATTCAAATCTGTGAATCAATCAATGCAATATACCACATTATCAAAAGGAACACTAAAAATCACGTGATCATATAAATAAATGCAGAAAAAAGATTTGGCAAAGTTCAGTATCCTTTTAGCATAGAAATTATCATCGAAATTGGTATAGCGAGAACTTAACATAATAAACATTATATGACAAACCCACAGCTAACATCATATTCAATGGTGAAAAGGTGGAAGTTTTACCTCTAAAATGAGGAACAAGACAAAGATGTCCACTCTTGCTACTTCTATTTAATACAATAGTGGTAGTCCTAGCCACAGCAATCAGATCGGTGAAAGAAATAAAAGGCATCCAAATTCAAGGGGAGATTTAATACTGTTACTATTTGCAGATGGCGAAAAACTATTAGAACTAATAAATGAATTCAGGAAAGTTGCAAATACAAAATTAACACAGATATCTGTTGCTTTTCAATACACTAATAATCAACTATAAGGGGAAAAAAGCAAGAAAACAATTCTGTTCAAACTAGCATCAAAAAGAGTATAATTCCCATCCATAAACTTAACCAAGCAGGTGAAAGACCTATACTTAAAACTGTAAAACATTGATGAAGGAAATTGAAGATGACTTAAAGAAATGAAAATATATCCCAACATCATGGACTGTAACAATTAATATTGTTAAAGTGTCCATACTACCCAAAGCAATCTACAGATTTAATGCAATCCCTATCAAAAGATCCATGACATTTTCCACAAAATTAGAACAAATAATCCTAAAATCTATATGGAACCACAGAAGACCCCTGATAGACAAAAGCAATCTGGAGGGAAAAATAACAAATTATTTTATAGTCATCATGCTCCTGACTTCAGACTATAGTGCAAAGACACAGTCATCAAAACAGTGTGGTCCTGGCACAATAACTGACACATAGATCAATGAAACAGCACAGAGAGTCCAGAAATAAACCCACATACATATGGTCAATTAACATATGGCAAAGAAGGCAAGAATACACGATAGGGGAAAGACAGTCCCTTCAACAAATGGTGCTGGGAAAACTGGACAGCTACAGGCAAAAGAATCAAACTGGACAACTTTCTCACCCTACACACAAAAATAAACTTTAAATGACTTAAAGACCTAAATTTAAGACCAGAACCCACAAAATGCCTAGAAGAAAACATAGGCAGAATGCTCTTTGACACAAACCATAGCAATATTCTTTTGAATCTGTCTCCAATGGAAAAGGAAACAAAAGCAAAAATAAACAAATAGAACTTCATTAACCTTAGAAGCTTTTGCACAGCAAAAGGAACCATCCACAAAATGAAAAGATAACTTACTCTATAGGATAATACATTTGCAAATGATATGATCAATAAGGGGTTAACATCCAAAATATATAAACAGTTCATACAAATATCAAAACAAACAAACAAACACCTCAAGTTAAGAATAGGCAGAAGACTTGAATACATATTTTTCCAAAGAAGACATACATATGGCCAAGAGGTACATTAAAAGATGCTCAACATTGCTTATCATCAAATGCCAATCAAAACCACAGTGAGGTATCACCTCACACCTATCAGAATCATTATCATCAAAAAGACCACAAATAATAAAAATTGGTGAGAATGTGCAGAAAAGGGTATTCTTATGCTCTGTTAGTAGGAATGTAAATTGGCACAGCCAATTACATTATAGAGGTTTCTCAAAATATTAAAAACAGATCTATGATTTGACCCAGGAGTTCTATTCCTGGGTATATATCTGAAGAAAACAAAAACACTATTTCAAAAAGGTACATGCACTCTGTGTTCTTAGCAGCATTATTTACAATAGTCAAGATAGGGAAGCAACATAACTGTCCATCAATAGATGAATGTGTGAAGAAGATGTGGTGTACATATAAATGAAATATTACTCAGTCATATCAAAGAATAACATTTCGCTATTTGCAACAACATGGATGGACCTGGAGGGTATTATGCTTAGTGGAATATGTCAGACAGAGGAAAACAAATACTCTATGCTACCACTTATCTATGGAATCTGAAAAATAAAACAAATGAGTGAATATAACAAAAACAGAAATTGACAGATATAGAGAACAAAAGAGTGGTTGCCAATGGGGAGAGGTAAATGAGGAGGGAGAAGGTAGGGGTAGAATATTAAAAGGTACAAACTACCAAGTATAAAATAAATAGGGCACCAAGATATACATATTGTAAAGCACAGGGAATATAACTGGTATTTTATAATAACTTGAAATGGAGTATAATCTATAAAAATTTTGAATTGCTATTTTATACATATAAAACTAACATCATTGTAAATCAAATCATCATTAAAAATCATTGATTGATTTTTAAACAAAAAAATTTACATTCTTGTGTAAGATTACAGAGCACACAGTTAAAGACAACACAGCTGTCTCCTCAGTGCAGTTTTCTGGACCCCAGAGCCTAATCTAGATAAATGGCTCTAATATAATTTTGGGCAAATTAACAGGTAATAAAGGAGATCTGCTGGACAGGGAGGCATTTGTTCTCTCTCAAATTAAACATATTTTCTGGCATCTTTAATCACAGGAAGGGTTTTTATTATAATGCATGTCTTAAGTACTGACTTGTATTTAAAATTAAAGAGAATATGCAAAGGAGTAAATTGCAATACCTCATTTATTTCACTTTGTCAGTGAAATGATCCCACCTTGAGAAGTTTGAATTCATTGGCAAAGTTCTTTTGTATTGCCCTTAAATTTATCATTTAACATAGCAGAAAAGGCGCAGCCAGCTCACCTGGAAATAGGCACCGCAGTAGCATTCTATAGGAATGTCATATTCAGTGAGTCATTTCACCATGCATCTTAATAATTAGCGAACTAACCCATGAAACGCCACTAAAAATCACATCAGGTGACTGTTTCCTCAGCCATTTAGACACTATAAGCATGCTTTCAAGTTTAGAACTCAAGGTGAATTCAAAGCAAGTCCATGGTCTTCAGATTTGCACAGTGACATTATGAACCTGAGACAGATAGGGCAAAAGGCTCTATTTTCTTATTTCTTTATCTAGCTCACAATCTCTCCATTTCCCTGTGTGTCTCCACCATCCTCCCTACATGACTAGAATCATGACTACATCATGACTAGATCATGACTAGAGTCATGAGTGGTGTTGGCAGGGAACTAAATTTCCTAATCAACTCAGCTTCTGCTTATTTCTATATTCCAGTCAAAAGATGGTGGATTTGGCTGAAATTTCAAAGACAGAATATGCCATTAATATTGATTTTTTTAATAATCTGTAGTAGAGTGTTATGTTGACATCCCTTCATTGGAATTCTAAATATGTGGATTAATCACAAAACCATATTCTTCAGAAATACTGAAATTACAATATTCATATGTTTTTCATATATCAAAACTGCATTTGCTTTCTGTTCTCTCATTTTTTTGGTTTTCCTTATAAATGCTAAATTGTAGGAGGCAATTCCTGGTTGTTCATTTTTATATATTTCAAAATAAAATCTGCGTTTTCCAGGGCACTGTTTCAGAATAATTACATAGTTAAATTAAATATGTCCCTGCAACTAGGATATAAATTAAGCTATTTATTAACCAATAAATATTTTTAAATGTCTACTTTAAGACTTTAGAGAAATACAAAGAGATGCCAACCTTTTGTCTTCAAAGAACTCATAATTTAGTTTGGGAGAAAATGCTCACTTACATGAAAAATCAATTACTAATAATGAGTCAAACTGGAAAGCAACGCTGGTTCAGAGGGTGTCATTAGGTATCATGCAACTGTTTAATGAATAATGAAGACAAGATTTCTGTGGTCCAGTGAAGCTTCTAGGCACTTTAGCTAGACTTTGAAATTAAATTTAGAGAATTTTGTAGAGAATCCAGTCTTATGATTCAATATCAGCACAAAATAAAATAAATCTGCTTCCCTCTTGGGTTCATCTCAATTTAACCTGCCCTTAATTGGCAGTTCCAGGATACTTACCACCTGTACAGAGCATGAACAATCCCTAACCCTGACATCGTTAGCCACACCCAAGAAGAGCTATTGTGTTGAATCACTGACCTACTTGCGCCCTTGAAACTTCAATTCAAATTAAGTGACGCCCATCTGTCAAAATCTGTGATGGATAAATCAGGGGTTATAAAAATAAATACACTGTTGTTATTGAAATAGTCCCTCAGATTTCCCCTCCTTCATCCTGCTCCTGTAGAAAATGGTATCTGGCAATATGGTGGAGGAGGTACGATTTAAATGACCCTGAGGATTTACAGGAAAGGGGATGTCCACAGCCACAGGGCTCTTCGGGGACCTCACCACACAGGCTGCAGTAGTGGAGAAGTTTGTCTTGGGTGAAAACAGAACCAGTGACTAAAGAGCTGCAGCTGGTTCTTCCTGGCTCTTTTGGGGAGTAAATATTATGACTGCTACCATCTGCAGTGGTCCTGATCCTTCATTCCTGATTTTGAAGCCCAAACCTTCAACAGCTTCTCATCCTGATCGACACACCACCTTTATACCTGAGGACTCAGGGAAGACAGGAACTCTTTGGGTTACTGTGTAACAGCTATGGATACCCAGGACCTCTGTTTCAGGACCACCTGTTTGGATGCTTCCTATGAATGAATCTGTACCATCTTTGAAAGTGGCTGCTCTCAGGGATATCTCTCAAAACTTACAGGTCCCTGGCTAGTGTCCCAAGAGAAGCATAAAACATGTCCTTGTGTTCCTGAGCTACCCATTCTTCACCAAATATTTCTAAAACATTGATCAGTTCCCAAGTAGAGAACTTGAGATTCAGACATGTGAAGGTATACTTAAGTATGTTTCTTCCTTTACCATATTTTTTACTACTCTTAAACAGCCAACTTCAAAACTACTATGGGCAAAAGGTTTTCTTCTCTACACTTACAGAAGAAATTCTGTAACCTAAGCCTTTAGACTTGGTTCTCATCATTTTAAAGGAATTTGGAGAATTCCTTTTGTTTTGGCATATAATCTTACTTTAATTGTCACATGCTTACTGTCAATTCTATCTGATTTTATTACTTTAGAAATGATCATAATTAATATACACCTCCATCTACTCACTTATGTCAATAACACACTAGTTATAACGTCTTGCATACAGAAATGTACGAAAGAATAAGTAACACTTAACAAAATAATACTCCAGCTAAACTGTGGTAAAAGATAAGAACTGTATCAGTCAGAGTTCTACCAAGCAGAACTAGCAGGATATGTATGATTGCCATGATAAATAAGAGAGAGAGGTATTTGGCAGGCTGGGATGGCAGCTCTGGGGTAGGAGCTGATGCTCCCGTCCACCAGACAGCAGAATTTCTTTTAACTCAGGAAAAACTTTTTGCTCTTAAAAGCCTTTCAACTGATTGTATAACCTCTCATTTACTCAATATCAGCTGATCGTGGATATTAAGCAAGATCTACTAAATATCTACACAATACCTAGATTAATGTTTGATTGCAGAAATGGTTACCATAGTCTAGCAACCTTTAAAGATGGAGATTTTGACTTTAGTTCCTGTCTTTCTAAACACTGTTTTCATGATACCTGGCTTTGCTTCATTTACTTTTTCTACGTTTTATTCTTATTACATTTTTCTAAACGTATTTGAGTTAGATTGAGTGGATTTCTGTTCTTGCATCCAGGAATAAAACCAAGTACTAGAAAGAAATCTAGTTAGAAATATCAGCATTATTTATTTTCAAACATTCTACTACCTTAATAGTTAATAATTATGTTTGGTAGTGGTGAGATGGAGAAAGAGAGAATTTTAAAACCAGGACAAATATGAGTCTGGATATAGCTGAACTGGAAAATAACAGGGAACCTGACTGGAAAGGGAGATGAAGAAACTTTCTGGGTTGATGCAAAAGTTCTAAATCCTGATTGCAGTATTTATTACACAAGTTTATGCATTTGTCAGCATATACTAAACTATTAAGGAGGATCTATGCATTTCTCTATATGTAAATAAAAAATCAATAAAAAGTTAACATGCCTCATTTGGCTTAGTTAGCAGGTGGCAGTCGGCGAGGAAGCTATTTTCAGATGCTGAAAAGATGCCAATTCATATTGTTGTAAAAGATAAATACATTGTAAATTTATTTCCTTTGACAATCTGGATGGCTGCCACCGAGGAAAAGGGCTCAGCAAAGTATCAGTTATGTGTGATGTTTTTTTAACACAATGCTTATAGCAAAGTGTTATCAAAAAGAGAGACAGAGACAGAGAGGGATGAGGCTCGGGAAGAACTGACTAGTTTGAGAGCAAAAGTGAATTCTAACCAGAAGAAATAAAAAATCTAGGTCTTGCAGGTTAGAAAACTCAGCTGCTTTAAGATCCCAAACTGGGAAAGGCCCACAAAGATCTTTTAGTTAAACAAAGACTTAGCTGTGGGCAGAGGTTGAAGAACGGGAGGACTGAGTAACATGGTTCAAATTATATGGTGCTAATTTCAGAAGTAAAGAAAGAAAATCAAGGAGGTGAGGCCCAAATAAATAGCTCATGCTGGCTAGTTACACCTAGCCGAGAACTTGAGCATGGTCGCATGTACGTGGTCCCGACCAAGGTGATTAGGTTCATTTGTACAAGAACTGTGTTGCCCAAAGAACCGTGACCCTGGCCTAAACATATCTGTGCTTACAGCATGTGGCCACAGACCATGACTTCCCCAAGGAGGATATACTCCCTAATGCCCATTATGAATACAGCCATGGGCTACAGGAAAGAAAATGGACAAAAGGTGTCCTTCCTGGAAAAGAACGTCAGAGTCCACTCAAGTGACTGCCTCTACCACCAGGGCAGAGAGTGTTTATAAAGTCAGGCAAGTAGGATTTTGTCTTTGCTATGACATCCTTCCCTTTACCAAAGGAGACTCTCAGTGCCGTTTGCAGCCCATCCCGGCTTCAGGGAAGGGCAGGTCACTTGTCTTTCCTATGACTGCCGGAGTGGGATGGCATGCTTGATGAAGAAGATTGTAGAACACCCACAGATCCCTCATGAGGGATGAAGGCAACTTTTAGTAGCCTTGTGGCTGAGGGGATTGAGAAGCGTGGATCAATGTAAGAAACATTTTGCTATTTTTTATTATTTGTCTGGCATACTTAGTAGGCACCGGAGTCATTCAGATGGTGTAAATATAACATTCATATAGCTTGCATTCTACTCCTGGAAATCATGGAACAGCAGAAGACCATGTAACCAAATATAATTAGTGAACTGGGGACTTGGTTTGAACTGTTACATGAATTCAGAGGAAAATAAGCCAGTGAAGGCTGGGTTTATCAGGAACTTCTGCCTGCAAGATTGAAAAGATCATGGAAAGAAAGACCATGGAAGCTTGAAATCTATCTCAATTTCAAAAGCATTCTCTTAGTCATAATCTGTTACATATTAACAGGATAGAGGGAGTAAAAATAAATAAGTAAATATAAAATTTTTTTAAATAAGAAATGTTTCAAAGGTAAAGTTAACTGAAATTGATGATGCATTAAAAACAGTAGGTGAGAGAAAGAGGATAATAAAAAGGTCTTTTTGAATTTTGACATAAAAGTGTAGTTGGATAACGGTGTCATTTATTAAGTGAACAACTAGAACAGAACCAGGTTTGGAGAAAATAGGTCGACATGGGACCAGTTGGATAAGAGGTGTTTGCCATCACCTGGAGACATCTAATGTCTTGAATTCTGAAGAGATGTCATCCAGGAACACTCACCTAGGAATAAGCAGAATATAAATAATGATTGAGGCTTTGGACGTGAGTTAGCCTAGGAAGAGACTACAGAATAAAAACAGAAGAAAAGCCTAGGTCAACGGAAGGGGCAGCTCCATGAAATAATTACGTCTAATGCAAGGTCTGTGGCACTTAGGTCAAGTTCAAATTGAATTCCAAAACATATGCCGTATTATACAACTCTGAAAGAAATATGCTGCAGTGATAAGATTTTTAGCTCAAGTTAAAACATTTTTGGTTACTTAATAACTGTTGACCTTTGGCTATTGCATAACCGGTCTGGGTTCCAGTTTTCCCGTGGGAAAATTGAGGATAAGACTGAATTGAAGAACTATTGTGTAGGGTTATACTTTTTTTTTTAATGGTAAAACATTTGATATGTATCATGAATTCAAAACAAAGGTAGCTCCCGTTATTATTAATTCTGTGACCCTAGAAATACCGGGAAAAAAAGTACCTGTTTAAAATTATAAATGTGAATCCTTTTTTTAAAAAGGTAATTATTATTATGTACGAGAGTGATTAAAAATCTTTAAAAATATTATTCCACATCCAATGCTTATAATCACCATAGATTCAAAGAATATTTTAAAATTTAATTGAATAGAGAGTATTATTTTTTTAATTTCAAAGATATAAAGAAAGAAATCTCATGACTTTGCTGTTGCAACAATAGGAGAAATATAATATTAAGCTGACTCTTTTTTCAGTAGTTATCAATGTCATTTTCCTGTCACATTATTTCCAAGATAAGAGAAAATTAGTTACTGTTGGCTGCAGTTTCTCTGAAACATTTCATTAATGTGGTTCATGTTATTTGTACATTTAATCATTTTCTTTTTTTTCCCTCTCTTGAAGAAGAGAAATTAATCTGTTGGCTGGGAAAAGAATTAAAAGATACCAAATACCCACAAGGAGAAATTGTTTTTGTGTTTCCTTTTAATATCGTTATTATATTGCCATGTTAGAAAATACTTTTTGAGGGTGTAAAATGTCTTTTACTCTATTACAAAGTTTCAACCTTTAAAAAGATCTCTGTCCCACAAAGTCCTCTACATCAATGGATGCCTAATAAAAATTGTTGATTAAAACAGGAAAGAACATTTAAAAACACTGTCTGTAAGACATTTGATCACCTTCTTTTCTACGAAGTATTTTATTTATGCTACGTCGACATGGTTCTATGTATGAAATTTAATTTTGCAGAATTTCCCTGAGGTGGCCTGCGGTGTGGAGGAAAGGAAGAGAGTCAGGCTGGGAATAGACTTAAGAAGATGTAGTTTGCTTTCCACTGATAGAGAACAATATAATTAAAATTAACAACTGCTATGGTATTACCATCAGAGCAGGGTCAAGGAAAGGGGGAAGCTACTGCGAGCAAAACTTCAGGAAACCTGTGAAATCAAAGGCACTAATTAGTCTTTCAAACAAGAAGGTGCAATCACTGCTTTGTGACTAACCGGAGAAGATGCAAGAGGACTTGCTGTTGCTAGCAGCTTCACAAAGAGTCGCTCTTCCTGCAAAGCAGTGACTTCAAGCATGTCTGTGTGCTTAGCTCGGAACTGTGTTTCATTAGTTTCACTGAAACAGCCAAGGGTTTTCAATCTGATTCTGCTACTCAGCACTCCCCCATTTCTAAGCTGGCTACTAAGAGCATGGATTACTTTTTTTTTTTTTTTTTCTTTGCCAACAGTAGGAAAACAGTTCTACGTGTATTTCATCTTTGTCAGGGAGTAGTCACTATAGAAGTGGCATTTAGAACACTTTAGGGGTGTCAGTTACTCATTTTATATCCTTTAATGGACACATGTGTTCACAAATACTGGCTTTTTCAGTTAATGTGTTTTCTCCCCAGATTTGTTTACCAAAATTGGGAAGATTGAATTTATCTCCCATTTGCATTCATATAGGAAAAAAAAAAAAAGGTTAGAATAGTCCTAGTTTTTACTTGGTTTTAATATAGTTATGCTTTTTTGTTCCATTTAGATTTGTTAGCTCTTGCCCTAATTTTACCATGAAGATTGGAGCACTTTCCTCTTACCCTTTGTTTCAGGTTTTTATTGTCATTTTCATCTCCTCCTTTCAAATTCTAGATTCTGTTTAATCTGCGCTTGCTTGTCTGATTTAGGCATCCACTTTTTGTTACTTTGTTTACTGTGGTGCTGATATGAGTATAACTGGTTAAAAGCAGTTAGACCATTCATTCACACTTCTCTTCAGTGACATCAGTGTATGAAGGAGATTTGACTCATAAGGCTGAAGCCAACCTTTCACTTCTCTGTTCTCAATTTCCCACTCTCTCACCACAGGGAATTCCTCCAGTGTTCATCAAGGCTGGCTGAACCCAGCTGTCTGTGCTGAGTTTCCAGAGTGACTTGAGCACTGGGGACAATCTGCCTCATTTATCAGCATCTGACTTTTCGGCCCAAAGAACAAAATCTCGTAAATAGTACTTACAAAAGTCTCAGTATTTCATGACAACTTTTGTGTAAAAAAAAAACTTCTTCTTGGAAAACATAGTTTTTCCCTTAGTCCAGCGTATTATATACTGACAACATTTCTTTTTGGAAAGAATTGGCATGGAATTTAATTGAAAAAAGCTAATAAAAAACAAAAACAAGACAAAAACCCTAAATGATCCAAATGGGAGTAGACATAGGGCTAAATAAGCAAATTATTCAATTTCAACAGCATTTAGTTCTCAAGCCAAGTTTTCTACTAGCATTAAATGATTTAATAGATTTCAGATATTGTTGCTCTAAACAAGTGACAGCTACTTTCTTTATTATTAAAGGGGTAAGACATAGATGAAGTAGGCTGAAGTGAAGATGGCACCGTGGTTGTGTCCAGAACTCATCCATAGTAATTACTACTTAGAAGCTCCAAGGTAGACATAGCGAGACAGAATTCAGGTGCACAAGAGAGGAGCACTGAATTAGCAGCAAACAGATACAGCTGTGGCCGTGGCAGAGTCCCGGGTCAGAACCAGAGTGAAACAGCAGATCTCAAACAAAGGACAGAAAGCCCAGTGTGTAAGACGGCAGAGTATAGGCCTGAATGACTACATCAATCACCAGAAAGCTAAATGAGGTAGCAGAAGCTGAGGTCCCCTGGAAAGGAAGCCAGACAGTACCTGATTCTCACAGACATCGCTCTGTCTCAGAGATCACTATTGAACACTAAGTTTCAGCCTTACCGACGAACAGTTGAAACTTTGAGGCCAAGTAAGCATTCTCCTGAATTAATTATCCTGAGGACTCAGTAACCACCAAGTTAATTTCCATACCTGAGTGTCCATATGTATGTATTTTTGAATAGTACTTCTTAAAAAAAGTCTGTTAGGTATTTATTTATTTTTCTAATACCCTACCACTAGAGTGGAATCAGAAAAGCATCTTTTCTATTGTGTTTATGGCTACATCCCCAGCAGATGGCTTAAGACTGACATGTATCCATTGCTTTATAAATCATTGTGAATGGGTCAGTGAATGGCTGTCTTTCTTTTACATTAATACTCCATTCTTAAAATTATGAATTATGTCTCCTAACATTCTTTTCCACACAGTTTCAATCTCTGTTTTATTGCATATGAAAACTGAACATCCTTACCACAGATAAATTAGCACTGCTCAGTAGAAACAGAACTCAGTGCCAAATACTATTTTTCTGCTGGAAACAGATCAAAAATTCTAGCAGCTTATGAAGATGAAATAGTGGCATATGGTGTGATTGGATTGAAGAGGACAGAAGTATAAATTCACAACATCATCTCTTTAAAAAAAAAAAAGAAAACAATATTTTGAAAAGAAATGTTTCTACCATAAGACATCATGAATGCATAATACTGACAATATTTATTAGTTGGTAATACAATTTCTAAAAATTTCTATAAATCATGAAGACCAGTGTTTTTTAGCCTATACATTCTTTGTAATTTCTAGAAGATTATATATTTGGAAATCTGTTGCATAGTGAGCAAATAATAAATATTACAGATATGAGATTTAGTACTTTCCTTTGTTTTGGTTCCATATTAGCTTATAAAGTAGAGAACTTCTTAAAGATATCTTATAGCGGCTGCTGCCTATGTCAGGGCAGACTCCCAAACCTGGCTTCAAGATTGTATGTTGTCAAGGGGTTAGATCGCATGATACAAAACATGGCAAAGGAATCACTGTGTCGCCAACAAGGGTGAAAAGAGCAATTCACTTACTAGGGGCAGAGCGTGGGCGGTCCCCATAGATGGGTTATACAATCCAACTAAGACAGTTTCGATGGAACTCAAAAATTTCCCATGAAACACTCCACTGTTTACACTTCGAGTTTTATAATCAATAAATAACTCCCCTATTTTCTTGGCAAATGTAGAAATAATGGAGAGCTAGATGCAGGTGCCACACAAAAGGACCATCTCATCTCCTACATGCTTCTTACAAAGTATGATTTTTAAGTGATCATGAAAATTTATGTCTTTAGTATACACTTTATATGAAAAATAAATTTGCTTACTGACCATGTAACATACTTAACTTTGAAGACTCAGTTATCAGAAAATAAACAAAATCTACATGCTACTCCAGCTGTGCTCCTGGAGACCAGGTTGTGCACTACAAGAAGAAATGATTTCAAAAATTCTTCACCCCAATTTAAAAGTAGCAAGCGTAATTTCTACTGTTTGATGTAAGCATAAAAATCCAATCTCACTTTTATGCTTAAGACTTGAAGGGTAGTTCAGTAAAGCTGGTCAGGAGTCAAACTGAGAAGCAGCTCAGGCTGGAGATGACCCAGCTAAAGTTTAAGGGCTGCTGCAGGTCAGAAACAGCCAGCGATCTGGACCTCAAGTCCTTGAAAGTTGAGATGACAGCAATTTCAGTTCTGACTAAATTAGAGAAAGCCGAAAATACGAGAAGTAGGAATTTAGAACGAGAAGGCAAAAATGGGTCAAGGAGGGTAAATGTCAGTAAATGTAAAATATCCCAAGCAGACTAAAGTCCCAAGTGTGACTGACTCTAGATCTAGATTATTTTTGCTTTGAGTATTTTAATATATATTGTCAAGCATGGGATTCCATGATTCATGAATAATAATAAGGAAATTGTCATAAAGGAAAAGTCAGAAATCCCTCAGAAACTGTCTAACCAAACTCCTCTCTTTAAACAGCCAACAGACATACAGGCACACCTGTAGCATACAGCTCCATTTGTTTCCCCTTAAATAAGTGGAATATTCAATTTTAATATCTGTGTTTCTTTTCTCAGTGTGTTTCATTGGCTTTCTGGTATCTAGATTGCTCTACTTTAAATTCACTTTTTGATGTCAGATTTGAAAATTGGATCCAGTTGCCATAGACTTAGTCCTTGATTGCTATGGTATTTTGTTAGAATTCCTATAATGAGATCTCACAAAACTGAGTGGCTTAAACAACAGAAACTTATTGTCTCGCAGGTCTGAAGGCTAGAAGTTTGAGACCAAGGCGTTGGTAGAGTTGGTTCCATCAGAGGGATGGATGTAAGGGAGAATGTGTTCCAGGCTTTTCTCCTAGCAATCTTCGGCATTCCTTGAACTGCATATGTAACAACTTATTTCTGATTCATATTTACATGGAGTTCTCCTGTGTGTGCATCCGCCTACAAATTTCACCTTTATATGAAGACACCAGTCCTTTTGTGTTAGAGGTCTATTCCACTTCTGTATGACCTCATCTTAACTAATTGTATCTGCAAAAACTCTATTTCCAAATAAGGTCACATCCTGAGGAGCTGGGAGGTACTTCAACGTATTACTTTTGGAGTATCAGAACCAAGCCATGGCAATGCTTCTGATCATATAGGGCTTGTTTGTTAATCTTGTTTTAGAGCCGTTCATTCGAAGAGCTGATTGTGACTGGTGCAGTCACCATGAAAAATAGTATGGAATTTCCTCAAAAAATAAACAGATAAAACTACCATATGGTCTAGCAATCCCTCTTCTAGATATATTTCTGAAGGAATTAAAATCACTGTCTCCAAGAGACACCATGTTTGCACCCCCATGTTTGCTGCAGTGTTATTCACAATAGCGGGTCATAGAAATGGACTAAGTGTACACTGATGGATGAACACATAAATAAAATGTGGTATATATTTACAATGGAAAACCATTTAGGCATAAAAATGAAGGAAATCCTGCTATTTGGGATGACACGGATGGACCTTGGGGACAACATACCAAGCGAAATAAATCAGAGAAAGACAAGTACTGTATGATCTTGTCATATGCGAAACTTAAAAAAAAACAAACTCATAAAAACAGTGCAGAATGGTGCTTGTCAAGCACTAGAAGGTGGGGAAAATGAGGAGAGGTTGGTCAAAGGGTACAAACTTCCTGTTTTAAGATGAATAAATTCTGGGAATTCAATGCGCAGTATGTATAGTTAACAATACTGATTTGTATATTTAAAAGTTATTAAAAGAGTAGATCTTAAGTGTTCTCACACACACACAAACACCCATACACAAATGTTAGCTATGTGAGATAATAGATATGTTAACTAAACTTATGGTGGTGATCACTTCACAATATTTATATATATATCAACCTATATCATGCTGTACACCTTAAACATATATATTGCTACAGGTTAAGTATATCTCAATAAAGCTGAAGATTTAAAACAAATAAACCAAGAAAATATTAATTGTGAAGTCGAATGGAGAACATTGAATGACCCGGATAAGAGCAATAAAAGTGATCGTAGTTGTGTTATACCAGTTACACGTTCATTTCTTTAAAAGTAGTACTTTATACTCACTATTCCCATTCTCTTACCACCTACTGACCCTTTACCTTTTTTTCCCTGGCTTTATACTTAGCATTCTCACACTAGTGGTTACTTGAAGACAGCCTTTACGTGACTAAAATCTCCAGATTGAAGTTTTCTCTCTTGATCTCAGTTTCCTCTAATTCTTTGCAATCATTTTCATTAAAGGCTCATTCAGACTATTTCTGCTCCAGGATTTTATTACATCCAATTTCCTGCCTCTTTCTTTATTTCTCCGACCACATACTTTTTATTGTACTGTCTACTTTACCATCTCTCTTCTGTTTATGTAAATATCTGTTGAATAATTGAATGGATAGATAAATGGATGGATGGACAGATGAATAGATAAATAAATTTAAGATACATTCACCCCAATGTTCATAGCAGCACTATTTACAGTAGCCAAGACATGGAAGCAACCTAAATGTCCATCAATAGATGATAGGATAAAGTAGTTATATATATCTACACACACACACACACATACATTGCACACATATACACACTACATATGAGAAGGCAGAAATGGGTCAAGGAAGGTAGATGTCTATATATATATATATATATATATATATATATATATATATATATATACACACACACACACAATGAAAAGCTATTCAGTTATAAAAAATAATAAAATAATGCCATTTGCAGCAACATAGATGGACCTGGAGAATGTCATTCTAAGTGGAGTAAGCCAGAAAGAGAAAGAAAACTACCATGTATCATTTATGTGTGGTGTTTGAAAAAAATGACACAAATGTAGTTATTTACAAAACAGAAACAGATTCACAGACATAGAGAACAAACTTACAGTACCAGGGTGGTGGGGGTGGAGGGATAAATTGGAAGTTTGGGATTTGCAGATACTAAGTATTTTACATAAAATACATAAATAACTGGGTCTTATTGAATGGCATGGGGAACTATATTAAGTATCTTGTAATAGCCTATAATGAAAAAGAATATGAAAGGAATATATATATATATATATATAACTGAATCACTATGCTGTACACCAGAAATCAACACATTGTAAATCGAGTATAATTCAACAAAAAATTGTTTTTTAATTTTAAAGAGTACTGGAAAGGTAATGTAAAGTTTTAACTGAGAAAATTTCATAGCTGGAATATATTTCCTTTTTAAAATAAATATTGCATATATGATAAGGTGAACATGATTATATGATGTATACATAATGAAATGATTACTATACTCAAGCTAATTACGATATGATTTCCTCATAGAGCTAACATTTTGTGTGTCTGTGAGGAAAACACCTGAATGTATTCAACTTTTTCGTTCTGACATCTAAGAGAGATCACACAGTTGTTTTTTGAGTTTTGTATTTGGCTGGTTTCACTTAGCACATTTCTTGATGGTATCCCATCATTTTTTGTTCTAACTTCAATTGTTCCCACAGTTCTTTGCCACATTATTATTTTCCAAAACTCTCTTGGTCAAGAACTTGACTAGTACTCATCATCTAATAAACAATAACAGTGCATCACCACAGATCAAGGTCTTACCATTTTTCATCAGCCCTGCTCCCCACTATTTTCATACAGGTGCTCTGAGAGAGTGATCAAGCTGTTTTGAAGCGTAAATTTTTCTACGCCTGTGATTTTGCTACTGCCACTCACTCTGCCTGGAATATCTTTTGCAAACGGATTATTTACTTATGTGTTAGTGAAATTACCTTTAAAGGTGTTATTAATTACTTCCTGGAAAAATTATTTTGCCTATTACCTGATGGCTTTGTTTCTCAGAAACGGAAAAGTCATTTATTTTATTCTGGAATTTTCTCAAATTACAATCGTTTTTACAATTATTTAGAGGGAATGCTATTACTTCTACTACTCAGAAGTTCAGTTGTTGTTTGTTCATTTCATACCAAAAGTTACATAGAGCTTTACTTGTAAAGGTTATAGAATTTTGTATCCAAAAAAAAACTTTTCTATTTTTGACTTATCTGGATCTTGTTATTCTTAGGCAAATAAGAACTAATGTATGTTAGTAAATTATAAACATTGTTTATTTGAAGATAATGAAAATGTTTAGATGACAAATGCATACAAAGTTGGATAAAAGGTCAAAATCTCTTAGTTTTTAGTATGTTTATGCGTAGAAGAAACTAGAAATTTAAATAGAAGAAAATTCACATTTTTCATAAATTTCTATCTTTCTTTCACATGTTTCTATTAAACCAATGTCACTGTCCTTGGTTACATAGAAAATCTTGAAAACTCTTGTGCATAAGGTGTATGTTATTTGTCCTCGGAAGAAGACTTCAAAATATCTTGAGAAAAATATTTATTACATTAAAATTAGAGAACATTTAAAGGACTCTCATTCAAACTGTTTTTTAAAATTACTCTATTTTCTCTCACATGTTGCTTATTAGGAAATGTACTGTGTATATAGGACATCAGCAGCTTTATACAAGTTTTCAAAGGTCAAACAGTAATTGAGTTTTATATTAATTTGTAGTATTGTGAATTGTCCGTAATAAGAAAATCTACAGTTTTTGAATAAACTTTATTTTAGAGCTAGATTTACAGAAAAATTGCTAACATAGTACAGAGTTTTGTATTCCCCACACCCAACTCCCCTATTAATAACATTTTACATTAGCATGTTATATTTGGTACAGTTAGCAAACCTGTTTGATTCATGATTGTTAACTAAAGGCCATAGTTTATTCTGAGTTCCTTCATTTTCACCTAATGTCGTTTTTCTGTTCCGAGATAACACATCACATTTTGTTGTCATATCATCTTGGACGTCTCTTTACTGTGGCAGCCTGTCAGACTTCCCTTGTGTTTAATGAGCTGGGAGTCACTTGAGGAGCACTGAACAAGAACTTTGTAAATGTCTTTTGGACGTGAGTAGTTTATTTTTCTCATGATTAGATTGAGGTTATGGATTTTAGGGGAGCAGGATCACAAAGTAAAATACTATTTTCATCACATCACATTGAGGGTACAGACTGTCAACAGCACTTACAACTATTAATGCTGACCTTGATCTTTTAGCTGAGGGTGAACCAGTTCATCAGGTTTTCTCCTCTAAAGTTATTTCCCCCCCAACCCTGCTCTGCTTCTCCATACTGTACTTCTTGGAAGAAAGTCTCTATGCACAGTCTGCACTTAAGGAGGGGGGAATTATGTTCCACCTCATTAGGGGCAGAGTATCTACAGAAGTAATTTGGAATTTTTCTGCATGGAAGATTTTACTAGTCTCATTCATTAATTTAATTTACTTATGTAGTCATTTATTTCTATCTGAACAAACTCATGGATGTATTTTCTGCTTTAGATTATAATCCAATGACACATTATTTGTTCTGTTGCTCAACATGGTCCAGCTTAGACTATTGGGCTCTTTGTGTGGCTCCTGTGTACCTTTGAAATAGCCTTATCCTTGTTGCTGTTATTTTAGCATCTCCCCACTTTCTTGCATGCTCTAAAATCTTCTTTTATATTTTCTATTTCAGTCCTAGAATGAGCCATTTGTTCCAAGAAGCCCTGGTTCCTATTATGGAAGAATGACATTGGAAACCAAGATCAGGGTACAAGATGGGCTTGCTCATTGCGATCAGGTTGTTACTGATTCTAGGACCTCCTAGCTGACAAACCAAGATCTCACATGTGTGTGTTCTAATATATATATATATATCCCATACCTATACATATTTCTATATGTAAACATTTGTATCTGCCTTAAACTAAACATGAGTTCGTACTGGTGTCTTCCACTCTGATCTGCTATCACCTGTATGTTGTAGTCTCCTCCGCTTGCTTTTCTGTAACCTCCAACTCCAACAGTGAGAAATCTGGCTCCTACCATTTGTCATTCATTTATTTAATTCCAGTATACATGTACAACACTATCAGAATTTTTAACTGGTACCCCCAATGAGAACTAGCTTTATCCCCTAGAGCACAGTGCTGTGTACTGTTTCTCTGTCTTTAGTCTAACAGGCTCCAGTCATTTCCAAAGCTACTTAGGTCAGCAGCTTCTCATCCTACGTCCTTCAGTGAAGTTGTTTCACAAACTTATGGTTACCAGGGGGAGAAAGGGGTGGGAAGGGATAAATTGGGAGATCAAGATTTGCAGATACTAACTACTATGTATAAAATAGATAAACAAGTTTCTACTGTATAGCACAGGGAGCTATATTCAATATCTTGTAGTAACTTATAATGAAAAAGAACATGAAAATGAATATGTGTGTGTATATGTATGACTGAAACATGATGCTGTCTATCAGACATTGATACACCATCATAAAATGACTATACTTTAATTGAAAAAATAAAATAAAATAAAATGTTAAAAAATAAAATAAAAAAATAAAGCCAGATTCTCTTGCAGAATCTGCATTCTATCTTAGTATCCTACAATGCCCATACAATTTTTATGAATTTGTATGTTTAGGCTCATTCTTTGTGTAATAAAGTTTTATGAGTTTTAACAAATGCTTTCTGTCATGTATCTACCATTATAGTATCATACAGAATAATTAGATTACTATTTTAAAAAATAAATCAGTGTTTTATCTATTTAAACTTCACCAACATCCCTCCAGGCCCCTGATGACCACAGGTCTTTTACCATCTCTATAGTTTTGAATTTTTCAGTGTCATATAACTATACATTATATAGCCTTTAAACCAGCTTTTTTCACTTAGCAGTTTGCATTTAAATTTCCTTCAAATTTTTCTGTAGTTAAATATATTCTATTGAACAGATGTTCCAGAGTGTGCTTATCCATTCATCTATTGAGGACAAATTAGTTGCTTCTAGTATTTGTCAATTAAAAATAAAGCTACTATGAACATTCATATACAGATTTTTGTGTGGACGGAAATTTTCAAATTAGTTGGGCAAATGATAAAGAACACAGTTGCTGGGTTCTATGGTATGACTATATTTGGCTTTGTAGGAAACTGCCAAACTGTCTTCAAAGTGAATATAGCATTTTGCATTCCCATCATCAGTGAATGAGGATTGCCATTGCTCTTCATCCTCTCCAGCAACTGGTGCTGTCAATTTTTTAAAAAAATTTACCCACTCAAATGTGTTTGGTGGTATCTCTTTTTTGTTTTAACTTGCAATTTCCTGATAACAAATAGTGTTCAACATCTGTCATGTGCATATTTGACATCTACAGGTCTTCTTTTTGGAGGTGTCTGTTCAGATTTTTGCCCGTTTTTTCTTATTCTTGAATGCTAAGTGTTCTTTGCATATTTTGGATACAAGTTCTTTATCAGCTCTGTGCTTTGCAGATATTTTCTCCCAGACTGTGGCTGATCTTTTCACATTTTTAAGTGTCTTTTGCAAAAGTTTTTAATTTTAATAAATCCAACTTATCAATTTTCTTTCATGGATTATGCTTTCAGTTTTGTTTGTAAAAACTTGTCATCAACAAAGATCACATAGGTTGCCCCCTGTGTTTTCTTCAAGTTTTATAGTTTTGCCCTTTACATTTAGGTCTATTTTTAGGTTTATGGGCTTTATCATAATTCTTGAAAACACATAGACGAATCATCCAATTTTGATTTTCTTCAGTATTATATTGACTATCTTGGGACTTTGCCTTCCTATATGTATTTATAATTAGTATTTGTAGCATCATCATAGGAATTGAATTGAAACTATAGATGAAGTTAAAAAGAACTGACATTTTAAAAAATATTGAGTCACCTAACACATGACATGAAATATCTCTTCATTTATTTCAGTCTTTTATTCATTTCCTCAGAGTTCTGTAGTTTTATATATCTATATAAATATATGGGTATTTATAAATAGATAAAATATAAAAATATATATGTATATTCTGCACACATTCTTTATTTACACCTAAGTATATGACTCTCTATATAACTTTTTTAAAAATTTCAAATACCAATTGTTTATCACTGGTATATAGGAAAGCAACTGACTTCTATAAATTCACCTTGTGTCCTGGAAACTTACTATAGTCACTTACTAGTCACTAGAAATTTTTTGTCAAATTTTTGGGATAGTCTACATAGACAATTATGTTATCTGCAACTAAAGACAGTTTTATTTCTTTAGTACGATGTGTATACTTCTTAGTTCCTTTTTTGGCCTTTTTTCAGCTTTATTGAGATCTGATTAATAAATACAATTTTAGATATTTAAGGTATACATGATTTTTGATTTACATACACATTGTAAAATGGTTGCCGTAATCAAGCTAAATAACATGTCCATCACCTTACATCATTACTATTGATGGGGACATTAGGGTGGGATTGAGAACACCTGAAATCTACTCTTTCAGTGAATTTCAAGTACACAGTACATTATTAACTTTAGTCACCATGACGTACATTAGATCTACATTATCTTCTTATCACTTAAGGTCTGTACCTTTTGATCACTATCATTCCTTTTTCCTCACACTCCAGCCACTGGTAACCCCTATTCTTCTCTATTACTATGAGTTTGTCTTTTTTTTTTTTTTTTCTTTTTCTTTTTAAGACTCTACATACAGGTGACATCATGCAGTATTTGTCTTTCTGTATTTGGCTTATTTTCCTTTGTATAATGTTCATCAGTTCCATCCACATTATCAAAAACAGCAGAACTTTCTTCTTTTTTAGACCTAATGATATTTCACTAAATATATATTTACTAAATTTTTATTCATACTGGAAACATTGTGTTTTCAGATATTCATTAACATTTGTTAATGAGGAGACAACAGATCACAGGGGAGTTTTATGGAGGTTCTCAGGCCCCTTAGATTCTACCCATGCCCATTTCAAAAGCCACTGCTATGTGTTTGAGATTTTGGTGATAGTGGTACCTGACTTACAAGTATGATTTTCTATTCCATTTTGCTATTGCTGCATGAAAAAAATACTTCAAAACTTAGTATATTTTAACAATAATTTTTGTGTCTGTCCTTTGGTCCAGAATTCATACAGGACAGCAAGAATGGCTTCTCTCTTCTCTAAAATATCTGGGACCTCAACTGAGAGACTCAGTGAATGAAAGCCTGGGTCACCCAGAGATGAGGTGGGCCATGGGGAGGCATCTGTATTGCCTATTATGACCTACCTTGGAAACCCTCAGCATCACTCCTGGTGCATTCTATTTCTTATAAGCCAATCATTAAATTCCCCCCACATTCGGGAGGAGTGACATAGATCCTCACTTTTCAGTGGGAGGAGCAATAAAGAATCTGTGCATGTTTACAAAACCTTCACAATGATTTTAATAGAATTTTGAGAAGTGAGGAGATGAACACCTTCTTTACATCACATTATGTAGAATCCCTATTTTCCCACTTTTCCCTTAATATAGTTTAATTACAAAACTAATAATACTCAAAATTTCAAAACATAGAAAAATAGAAATAAGATTATCACTGATTTTTATCTTCCTGAGAATTAATGAGTAACAGGTTTCCTACAGTCATTTTTAGAATTAATGTTTTTCATTAGTTTGTTTTGTTCTAATAGCGCTTCATATAAGTATCCCTTTAAATTTTTATTTTGCCTTTGCCGTTTAATATTAATATGCCAGCATTTTAATACCATCACAAAGATTTCGTATGCAATATTCAAGTGGCATTTAATGTCTTTAAATAAAAATAATTTATTGAATAATTCCCAGGCCATGGAAAATTTGTTATCTTTTCTTTCTGATAAGTAAATAACATTATTTTCCAAAATGTACTTTATTAACTTGAAAGTTGGGTTCCATTCTTTTTTCTGATATGTAAAATTATAAGTTTTATGTAATTACTTTATTTATAATGTTGCTTTTTAATCACTTTTACTATTTTTAACCTTAGAAAACCTTCCCAGATCAAAGGGCAAGATATATTCAAAGTCCTGAATGAAAAAAAGATGCAATCTAGAATACTTTATCCAGCAAGGCTATCCTTTAGAATAGGAGAGATAAAGAATTTCACAGACAAGCAAAAACTAGAAGAATTCAGCAATACTAAACCTGTGCTAAAAGAAATATTGAAAGATCTACTCTAAATGGAAAAGAAGTAGGATGCTACAGAAAGGAGAAAACCATAATTGGAAAAGCAATAACTACAATGAATTATAACAGAATGAACCAGAGGATGTAAAAAAGAACATTCAAATCATTAAAGTTGGGAGAGGGGAGCAAGAGAATATAGTTTTTTGGTTTTTTTTATTCTTTTCAGGAAGGGTTTAAGCTTATATGACTATCAGTTTAAAATAAACAGATGTAGCAGTGGGTTAATATACTTAAAAAACAGAGTAACCACAAGTCAGAAACTTACAACAGAGGCACAAAAACCAAAGAGAAACCAAGATAATACAAAAGAAAATTATTGAACCACAAAAAGAAAAAGAAAGGAACAAAGAGGAAATCCCAAATGAACTGGAAAACTAAGTACAAAAGTGGCAATAAACACACACCTATCAATAATTACTGTAAATGTCAATGGACTAAATGCTCCAATCAAAAGACATAGAACAGCAGATGGGATAATAAAGCAAGAACCTACAATAGGCTGCATACATAGATTGAAAGTGAGAGGGTGGAAAAAGGTATTTCCTGCAAATGGAAATGACAAAAAATCAGTAGTGGCAATAGTGATTTCAGATAAAATAGACTTTAAAACAAAGGCCATAAAGAAAGATAAAGAAGAACACTATATAATGATAAATGGAGCAATAAAAGATATGGATATTACAGTCATTAACATGTATGCACCCAATACAGAAGCACCTAAATACATAAAGCAAATACTAATAGATATAAAGAAAGAAATTGATGGGAACACAATCATAGTAGGGGAGTTTAACACCACGTTAACATCATTGGACAGATCTTCCAGACAGAAAATTAAAAAGGCAATGGAGAAACTAAATAACTGTAGAAAAATTGAACATGGTTGATATGGTCAGACCATTACATCCCCTAAAATAGAATATACATTTTTTTTCAAGTGCACATAGAACATTTTCTAGCTTAGATCCTGTACTCAGGCACAAAAGAAGTCTCAACAAATTTAAGAAGATAGAAATTATTTCAAGCATATTTTCTAACCACAGTGCCATGAAACTAGAAATCAACCACAGAAAAGCAAAGGAGAAAAAAATGACAACATGGAGATTAAACAACATGCTACTAAAAATTCAATGGGTCAATGAAGAAATCAGAGAAGAAATTAAAAACTACTTTGAGACAAAGGACAATTAAAACACAACCATACAAAATCCAAGGGATGCAGCAAAAGCATCTCTAAGAGGGAAATTCTTAGTGATACAGGCCTTCCACAAAGAAGAACAACCTCAAATAAACAATCTAACATACTATCTAAAAGAATTAGATAAAGAAATACAAACAAAACCAAAAGTCAGGAGAAGGAGGGAAATAATGAAGATTAGGGAGGAAATACATAAAATAGAGATTAAAAAACAATAAAAAAAATCAATCAAATCAAGAGCTGGTGTTTTGAAAGAGTAAACAAAATTGACAAACCTCTGGCTAGACTCACCAAGAAGAAAAGAGAGAGAACACAAATTAAATAAGAAAGGAAAATGGAGAAATTACAACCAATATCACAGAAAGATAACATATCATAAAAGAGTACTTTGAACAACTATATGGAAACAAATTGGACAACCTGGAAGAAATGGAAAAGCTTCTGGAAACATACAGTCCACCAGGACTGAATCAAGAAGAAATTGACCACTTGAATAGACCAATCACAGGAAAGGATATAGAATTAGCAATAAAACCCCCTCCCTACAAAGAAAAGTCCAGGACCAGATGGCTTCAGTCAGAAATTCTACCAAACATACAAAGAACTCATACCTGATACCTGTCCTTATCAAATTCTTTCAAAAGATTGAAAAGGAGGGAGTACTCTCAAACTCATTCTATGAAGTCACCATCACCCTGATACCAAAACCAGAAAAAGACACTACCAAAAAAGAAAATTACAGGCCAATATCACTAATGAACATAGATGCAAAAATCCTCAACAAAATATTAGCAAACAGAATCCAGCAGCACATAAAAAAGATCATACACCATGATCGAGTGGGGTTCATCCCAGAGAAACAAGAATGGTTTAACATATGCAAATCAATCAATGTGCTACACCACATCCACAAAAGAAAGGACAAAAACCACATGATCAGCTCAATAAATGCAGAAAAAGCATTTGATAAAATTCAACACCCATTTATGATAAAAACCCTTACCAAAGTGGATATAGAGGGAATATATCTCAATATAATAAAAGCTATTTATAACAAACCTACAGCCAGCATAGTGCTCAATGGTGAAAAACTGAAAATCTTCCCACTAAAATCTGGGACAAGACAAAGTTGTCCACTCTCACCACTTCTATTCAACATAGTCTTGGAAGTCCTACCCACAGCAATTGGGCAAGAAAAAGAAATAAAAGTGATCCAAATTGGAAGAGAAGAGGTGAAACTGTCACTATATGCAGATGACATTATACTATATATAGAAAACCCTAAAAGCTCCACACAAAAACTACTAGAGCTAATAAAAGAATTTGGCAAGGTAGCAGGATACAAGATTAATGTAGAAAAATCAGTAGCATTTCTTTACACTAACAATGAAACAATAGGAAACGAAAGTAAAGAAAAAATCTCTTTTAAAATTGCACGCAAAACAATAAAATACTTAGGAATAAATCTGACCAACGAGTTGAAAGACATATATGGAAAGCAACAAAACATTGATTAAGGAAATTAAAGAAGACTTAAAGAAATGGAAAGATATTCCATGTTCTTGAATTGGAAGAATCAGTATTGTTAAAATGGCCATACTGCCCAAGGCAATATACAGATTTAATGTGATCCCTATCGAATTACCCAGGACATTTTTTACAGAACTGGAACAAACAATCCTAAGATTTATATGGAATCACAAAAACCCAGAATTGCCAAAGCAATATTAAAGAAAAAGAACAAAGCTGGAGGAATAACCCTTCAAGACTTCAGACAATATTATAGAGCTACAGTAATCAAAACAGTGTGGTATTGGCATCAAACATACATATGGATCAATGGAACAGAATAGAGAGCCCAGAAATAAATCCACAGACTATGGTCAATTAATCTTTGACAAAGGAGACAGGAATATACAATGGAGAAAGGACAGTCTCTTCAGCAAGTGGTGTTGGGAATACTGGATAGCAACATGGAAATCAGTGAAGTTAGAATACTCCCTTACACCATACACAAAAATAAATTCAAAATAGCTTAAATACTAAATATCAGACAAGACACAATAAATCTCCTAGAAGAAAACATAGGCAAAACATTCTCAGACATAAATCTTAGCAATGTTCTCCTAGGGCAGTCTACCCAGACAATGGAAATAAGAGCAAAAATAGACAAATGAGACCTAATTAAAGTCATAAGCTTTTGCACAGCAAAGAAAACCATAAGCAAAACAAAATAACAACCTACGGAATGGGAGAAAATATTTGCAAATGATGACAAAGGCTTAATTTCCAGAATATATAAATAGCTCATACAACTTAAGAAAAAAAATAACAACCCAATCCAAAAATGGCAGAAGACCTAAACAACATTTCTCCAGTATGAACGGCCAATAGACATATGAAAAAAAAAAGTATCACTACTTATCAGAGAAATGCAGATCAAAACTACAATGAGGTATCACCTCACACCAGTCAGAATGGCCATCATTCAAAAGTCCACAAATGACAAATGCTGGAAAGGCTGTGGAGAAAAGGGAAACCTCCTACACTGCTGGTGGGAATGCAGTTTTGTGCAGCCATTATGGAAAACAGTATGGATATTTCTCCAAAAATTAAAAATAGACTTAACATCTGATCCAGCAATCCCACTTCTGGGTATATATACCAAGGGAATTCTAATGCTAAAGATACATGCACCCCAATGTTCAGTTTGAACTCATCTACAAAACAGAAACAGACTCACAGACTTAGCAAACAATCTTATGGTTTTATGGTTACTGGGGAAAGAGGGTGGGAGGGGATAAATTTGCAACTTTGAGACTTACAAATGTTAGCCACTATATATAAAAATAGATTTTCAAAACAAATTTCTTTTGTATAGCACAGGTAACTATGTTCAATATCTTGTAATAATCTTTGCTAAAAAATATGAAAATGAATATATGTAAGTATATGTGTGACTGGGACATTGTACTGTACACCAGAGATTGACACATTTTAATTGACTGTTTTTCAATTTAAAAAATCCATAGAAGGCTGTCTCCTGTTGTTTCAATTAACAGAAGTACTACTTAGAAAATCGTGATGCCAAACTAATGATATTATGTGAACAAGTATAAATACAGGCCTTGGAAAACGTGAAGGAAAATAATACTTTTATTTCAAAGCTATTAAAAATTATTCAAGTTTGTATTCTATGTCTATGAGTCTGTTTCTGTTTTGTAGTATGTTTTTTGTTTTTTTGTTTTTCTTTTTTTTTAGATTCCTCATATGAGTGATCTCATACGGTATTTTTCTTTCTCTTTCTGGCTTACTTCACTTAGAATGACATTCTCCAGGGACATCCATGTTGCTGCAAATGGCATTATGTTGTCATTTTATGGCTGAATAGTATTCCATTGTATAAATATACCACATCTTCTTTATCCAATCATCTGTTCATGGACATTTAGGCTGTTTCCATGTTTTGGCTATTGTAAATAGTGCTGCTCTGAATACTGGGGTGCAGATGTCTTTCTGAAGTAGGGTTCCTTCTGGATATATGCCCAGGAGTGGGACTCCTGGGTCATATGATTCCTGGGTCATACTGATATAGACCAGTTACCCTAGTCTTTTGAGGAATCTCCATACTGTTTTCCCCAGTGGCTGCACCAAACTGCATTCCCACCAGCAGTGTAGGAGGGTTCCCTTTTCTCCACAGCCTCTCCAGCATTTGTCATTTGTGGACTTTTGAATGATGGCCATTCTGACTGGTGTGAGGTGATACCTCATTGTAGTTTTGATTTGCATTTCTCTGATAATTAGTGATACTGAGCATTTTTTCATGTGCCTATTGATCTTTTGGTTGCCAAGGGGGTTGGGGGTGGGAAGGGATAGACTGGGAGTTCAAAATTTGTAGATACTGACAGGCATATGCAGGATGGATAAAGAAGATTATTCTGTATAGCACAGGGAAATATATACAAGATCTTGTGGTAGCTCACAGCAAAAATAGATGTGACAATGAATAAATGTATGTTCACGTATAACTGAAAAATTGTGCTCTACATTGGAATTTGACACAACATTGTAAAATGACTATAACTCAAAATGTTTAAAAAATTATTCAAATGCCTATATTTCTTAAGGGAGTAAAGTAGTGAAACAAATTTGTATATTGAGGTGACAATAGCACAGAAGATGTGTACTTCTTAGGACATGAACAGGGTGGAAATGTATGAAAAATGTAAAGGCAAAGGAAGCACCAAAATTACCTTGTTTCATCTACATTTGGGCTCTGCAAATGGACTTCACCACTTCAGGGTATCTCTTTTCATTAATGATTTTACTATTTATGTTAATTTAAAAAAGGTGGCCTTCATGAAGACTAAAAAAGGTGGCCTTCATGAAGACTAAAGACTAAAGATATATGTTGAACCTGAGCATATATGTTTAAATGAAACTTTGTTCTTATTTTTACATTTTTTCTGTCTCTAAATTATGAGGTAAAGTGTTTGCAGAATTGATTAAACAGAGAAGTTAAGTGAAGTCTCGGCAGGTTTGTGCCTGGGGAAGGATTTTATTATATGATTTAGAAACACGAATCATTACATATGCAGTAACTCTTCTGAGGCGATGCTCTTCAGTGTGTGTAACTCAGACATGAATAAGGCAAGGTCATGCTTTAGTGCTGGCCAATTTAACTGAAATGTAAATCAACTATATTTTTTTCTGAAGCATGCAGGCTTCCATAGCTGAAGATATCATTTAAGATATGTAATACAGAGCAGTAGTTCTGATCTGCTGAGCTCAAGAAAAATTATTTCAAAGGGGTAATTCTTCTTCCCTGAGAGGGATATTTTATCTTCTGTTAATTAAAAAAGTGAGTTTTGAGATTATTAAAGAGATTTATAAAGATCATAAAATGGATGACACTAATGCTAAATGTACAAATACATCTGACATCTTAAAACCCAAAGAACAGCATCAGCCTCAAAGAAGTGTTAAATGTATTTTAAGGCATAGCGTAAGTTTGGAAGAGAGTAAACAGTCACATTTCTGTAAATGAGGTACAAGATATGAAATTAACTTAGTTCTGGAGAACTTTGTTGGAGATCTCATCAGATATCAGACAAAAATTACACTAAATTACATACGCATGCACACAAGTCTGGTCACTGTCTGTTAGCACCACCCCTGACGTTTCCAGAGCCTGTGACAACAGTATAAATGGAGCCCACATACCATATGTTAAAACATTAAAAAATGTATAAATTAATTTTTCAAATTGATAAGATATCTTTAAAAATCCATTAAATAAAATGTCTTAACCTTCTGTTCTGACAAACATGACTTTCTTATGATCTGCAACCTGCTGATACAGGGGGAGCTAGCTACCCTGGCTACTCAACCCGCTGGCTGCTACCGCCTGGTTCAGCTATGCATCCCCCACTTCTTTTCCCACTCCTGACTTTATCCTTCATTACAACAGGTCTTAAATCCACATGTATGCACAGATGTATCAGTTCCATCAGTTTCCTTAAATCCTCTCCCCCTGTAAGCTTAGGGTTGCATACAGAGGCTAGATAGCCTATTTTTAGGAGGACAAAACCAGGACATAACCCAAACCAGTTTGGAAGGAGATGAGGGCCATTCAAACAGGAATTCAAGCTTCCAGTTACCAAGAATGTTGTATCGAAGGGAAATGTAGAATCCATATGCGTCTACCTATTGGTCTCATAAACTCCTAACCCATGGATTGAGAGACTATATCGTGACCAGAACAAGCTATACAAAACATGAGGTCCACAGCAGGAGGACTCTCTTACCAGGATTTCTAAGGACAATACTGCTTTCCTTACTTAACCAAGCAGGTCTTTTGAATAAATATACACTTCAAAACTATTCATTACTTTTACTAAGTGTGAACAGAATCTGGAAATGTCAAAATAATATTTCAAGTATATTTTCAATGTAGAATATGTATGAATTTTATATGATGTCTGTTTTATAGCTTTTGGAATATCAAAATGTATATAAATTCTGTTTTCAGTTTTATAAATTCTGTTTTCAGGTTTATAAATTGTTATGCTGTTGCTTCTACTGTGTGCCAAGCACTGTGCTAAACGCAGTGGGTGTAAAATTGAACAAGACAGGTACAGCCTCAGCAGCCTTCAGAGAAATAGAGAATTCGTGTGTAATAAGCATTAGGATAAGATGTAAGCCCTGTGAAGCAACTAACTATACAGGTTTGAGAGTTCAGGAAAATCTCCTTGGAGTTGTGATTTTAAGTTGGGACTTGTGGAATAAATAGAAGTTAACCAGGCAAAGGGAACCTGTGAAAATCATAAAGTTTAGAGGGAATAAGACAAATTCCAAGAACTAAAAGAAATTCATGGTTCTATATAGTTTGGGTAAGGAGATGAGTGGCAAAGCTAAATCTGGAAAAGTAAGCTTAGACCATATCATGAAGGTCCTTGTGTAACAAGATAACGTGGACTGGACCCTGAAAGACTTTATTTATTTATTTTAATTTTTTTTTATTGAGGTATAGTCAGTGTACAATTTTGTGTCAATTTCTGGTGTACAGCATAATGCTTCAGTCATACACAAACATACATATATTCATTTTCATATTCTTTTTCACCATAAGCTACTGTAAGATATCAAATATGTTTCCCTGTGCTATACAGTATAAACTTGTTTATCTATTTTATATATACCTGTCAATACCTGCAAATATCGAACTCCCAGTTTATCCCTTCCCACCCACCTCCCCGCTGGCAACCACAAGTCTGTATTCCGTCTGTGAGTCTGTTTCAGTTTTATATGTAAGTTCATTTGTCTTTTTTTTTTCAGATTCCTCATATGAGTGATATCATATGATATTTTTCTTTCTCTTTCTGGCTTACTTCACTTAGAATGACATTCTTCAGGGCCATCCATGTTGCTGCAAATGGCATTATTTTATCATTTTTTATGGCTGAATAGTATTCCATTGTATAAATAGACCACAACTTCTTTATCCAGTCATCTGTCGATGGACATTTAGGTTGTTTCCATGTCTTGGCTATTTTAAATAATTTTAAAAGTGAGTTACAAGATCAGATTAGGTTGGTTGTTTGTTTGGTTGGTTTTTAAAGCTCACTTTAGCTTCAGTAAGAGAAAGTGGATAGATTGGTACAAGACTGAATGTAGGGATCCAGGTGAGATGGTAAGTCCAGACTAGAATAGTGTTTATAAAGATAAAGAGAAGTGGAAAGATGTAAGGGGTATCTAGAAGGTATAACTGACAAGGCTGCCAATTCAGTTAATATAAGGAATAAGAGAAAGAAGAAGGAATCATAATTAAATCAAGTGTCTGCTAGTGCCATTCACTGAGAAGAGAGCGTAAGGGGAATAAAGATCTTGGTAGTCACGTGTGAGGAGCTATCCTGTCCGTAACGTATGTGGGGCTGGTACAAAAGTACAAATAAGCCCTTCTTACATGTGTCTGCATATGTGAAAGTTATGAAACAAGTAACAAATGGTTTAATAAAGGCGTTCTACTTTACCTTCGTAACCTGGAAGGCCAATTTCAAGTTTAGAATTATTGGACTCCTCCAAGTTTTGCACCAGGGCATAGCAACAGAGAGATAGCTGGTCCCCACCCCCACTTCTCTCCCTATCCCTGACCCTGTGCCATTTATGTGAATACTCCATCCTGTATGTCCACATCTCTTGGAAACAGACATCAACTGAACATTCACCCCTCAGGTGCAAGGGTCAGCATAGCTGAAGCCGAGGCCTGCTATCAGGGGACAGCCTGTGGGAAGATACCCATACTGGCTCCAGAAAGGGAATTATAAGGTCCTGGAACAAGAAGTGTGGTCCAGAAGTAAGGACCAAGCCCCGACAGAGCACATCACTTGGTCCTGCAAACTTCTCAACCTGAGAAGTGGAGGTCAGCTAGAGAGCAGCCAGTGAGGAGCCCTTTAAAGCACAGGGCCCAGGGCATACTTCCCTGTAGCCTGTCTATTAGGAAGAAGGTGTGGTGAAAGTCGGATGCACATAAGAAGTAATATGAGTTCATCTGGGGACAGGTTCACTTAAAACTGAAGAAAGATTATCAAAGCAATAACATTCAACAATCAGTTGAAATGCAGATACCCTCTTTTAGAAAACCAATGTATCATTTTGCTGCCATAACAAAACACCCCAGACTGGGTGGTTTAGACAACAGAAATTCATCTTCTCACAGTTCTGGAAGCTAGGGGTCCAAAGTCCAACCTCCCAAACTGGGTGAATTCCCTGTGTCACATATGTTTTAATTTTATTTATTTGCTTATTGATTATGTTTACTTGTTTTGGAGGGAGGTAATTAGGTTTATTTATTTATTTTAATGGAGGTACTGGGGACTGAACCCAGGACCTTGTGCCTGCTAGGCACACACTCTACCACTGAGCTATCCCCTCCCCCTGTGTCACATGTTTATATAGTTCCGCTATATTCCTACAGTTGCTGGCTGAGCTTGTGTCTTTTACTCCACTCTCTTAGATGTGTGAGAATAACGGTACGTGTCCTGTTAAGTGCCATGAGCCAAATACCCAACACTCTGTCTGTAGAGATTACAGGCATTAAGCTGCCAAAAAATGTTTGTATTTCTTTTGAGACATTCTGCTGAAATCTGTTATCATTTATGTAAAATGAGTCAAATCAAATAGTCATTTTAAAGTGACAAAGTTTTTGAGCTCAGAAACCATGTGTCTGTTATTCCTTGCTTATTCAGTACTTAACATGCTTGGCACACTGTAGACGTGCAAGAAGTCAAGGTTAAATGACAGTGCTCAATACATTAGACGACTTAGAATGTTAAAAGGATAAATATGCATTGCGGATCTATGTTCCAGCTTGACTCCCATCCCTATAAACTGTGACCAGGACAAGCTGCTTAACTTCTCTAAGTCTCAGTCTTTTTTCTATAAAATGAGAGAACAGAAATTCCTATCTTGTAAAACAACTAAGACTGGACAGCCTCCAAAGTTATTCCTAATTTGAAGATTGTAGTAGTCTAATTTTTCATCATGGGAGTTATTTTTTATCCCTTTTTTCCTGAATTTTGGTGATTTGATTAATTAAGCTCTTTGGACTAACTACACTAAAAATTAGCCTTGAAGTAACCCAGAAATGTGCTGCAATACGATTTTCTCTGGACCAGAGTTTGTGAAAAGGCAGATCTCTTTTGAACACCAGTCAATATCATTTAGATCCCGAATTTCCAAAAAGGACCTATTAAAAAACACTTTATCTTGAAAGGTGATATTCCGGACTGTCCTTATGTCTGCTGCCATCAGGGTGCCAGAGGGATCCATTGTCAATGAGCACATTAATTAGAATTTATGTAATACAATGATTACAACCAGCTTCTCAACTAAGCCCTTAACAATGAAAACTATGTTTTATATACAATTGTGGACAATTTTATGAGCATTTCAACATGATTTCTCAATGCATCATTCAACATAAAATTTAGGGTTAAAATAGGGCATCTCTGTACTCATAAGTGTATCATGTCACACACACAAAACAATTTCTAAAGTTAAACTAATACTGTGATACTTGATAATTGATATTTTGTGGTATTTAAAGTTAAATTACTCACTGTAAAGCATGAAAAGATTTATTCATAATAAATGGTAAGGACCAGAGTTTCTTAAGTTTGTTCCAGAAAAAGTCATACTACCAACATCAGAATTATATGGAGTGCTTATTAAAAGTTCAAACATCTCAGTTTTTTCCCAAGAACGATTGGATAGTTCTGGAATAGTGGTTAGGAACCTGCATTCTTACAAATATCCCCCATGAATGTTACAAACACCAAAGTTTTAAAATTCACTATAATAAAATATGGCTGTGGACAATATATGAGAACATATACAAACAGATTGTGATTTTAAATCATGATTCACATGTCCAGGTTTCCAAGGTAATGTAATAACTGAAATAGTTTTATGGGATAATTCTGAACTAAAAGTATGATTTTGGAGTTGTACTCTCTTGTGACAGAAGCAAAGTAAACACATATAAAGATAGACAGGTGATAATAATTAGACAGACGGATAATACATAGATTGATAGGAGGACTAATTTTTGTGCGTTGCTATATATAAAATTCTTTCTTTACTTTTAAAATGCTTTTAGAAAATGGTAAATTTTATAGAAAAGTAGGCATCTGGCAAGCTATTTTTGATTTACTAAGCTTGGAATAGCTGCAAAAACACTTCCCCTTACAGGCTTATGTAATCAATCATTTGTTGCTTTCCCTTACATGTCAGCATTAGTTTTATATTTCTAATCTTTCCCCCCATTTTTTAGCATTAAAGGAGGTCACAGAGCAATTCAGTTCAACTTGAAATTCAATAAAATTAAGAATATATTTAATGAACTGTAGTTCTCTGCTAGCACTTTTCTAAGTGCTGTGGCAAATCCAAAGTCTTTAACCATCAAAAGCTTCTAACTTTACTTGAAGTCTCCTCCCAGTAAAATAAGAAATAATGGAGTAACAAAATAGACCGTTCTAGAATTTGGGTTCGGAACTGGGAGGTGGCACTCAATATTAGTAGGAAGATCCAAAGAAGGCTTCATGATTGAGATGGACGTATGACTTAAGTTTTGATAATCTTTGAATAATTCTTCACCCCTTCCATGGAAAACAAAAAAAAAAAGTTTCAAAGTTGGAATGAACATGATTATGCAGGGGTCAGTGAAGAGGTAGTTTATGACTTAGAGACACCTTTGAGTCTCAGACTTTTATGTGTGCCAGCTGCTTAGTAAGAATGTAAGCCCTTTGGTGTAAGGACTAGGAAGGTAAGATTGATAATAGAAAGATTCTGAATTATGGAGTTAGAAAAACCTCATTTCTCAGTCTTGTCTTTGCAATAAACACCAGTATTATGTGGAAAATTTTACTAGCATTCTTTGAGATTGGGGTTGGGTTTCTTTATAACAATGGGAATAATGAATCCTTTCTTGAAGGGCTGCAGTAAAGACGTAATGAGAGTAATGCTCTCTACAGCAAGTAACAAGGAGTCAAAAATATGAACTTTCTTAGTATAAGTGCATACCCTACCCATGATAAGAGCTCAATATATGTGATGTGACTGATAGGAGAATAATTCTGTTGTAGTGGGACATCATTATACATTTTTTCAAGCATGTTATAGGTACTTAAACCATGAGAATGATACAATTACACAAGGAGAATATGTAGGGAAAGGTTGATTAAAGGGAGAACCACAGAAGGGATCACAATTACAGGATAGAAGGAACATACATCAACACAATGAAGGCCATTTACAATAAACCCACAGCCAACAAAGTGCTGAATAATGAAAGCCTTTCTGCTAAATTCAGGAAAAAAACAAGGTTGCCCATTCTCATTGTATGTACTTAACATAGCACTGGAAGTCCTAGTCACAACAATCAGACAAGAAGAAGAAATAAATTGTATCCAAATTGGAAAGGAAGAAGTAAAATTGTCACCATTTGCAGGTGACATGTTAGCTTATATAGGGGCCACTAAAGTCTCCACTCAAAAACTATTAGAACTAATAAAAAAATTCAGCAAGGTAGCAAGATACAAGATTAATGTGCAGAGATTTGCTGTGTTTCCATACACTAATAATGAAACATCAGAAAGAGAGAAAGTTTTTTTAAAAATCCCATTTAAAATCACATAAAAATATCTAGGAATAAATTTAACCAAGGAAGTGAAAGATCTACACTTGAAAACTGTAAAACACTGATGAAGGGAATTAAAGATGATTCAAAGAAATCGAAAAATATCCTGTGCTTTTTGGATTGGAAGAAATAATATTATTTAAATGACCACAGTACTCAAAGCAAACCACAAATTTAAAGAAATTCCTATCAAAATACCTGGGATATTTTTCACAGAACCAGAACAAATAATTGTAAAATTTATGAAACCACAAAAGAAACTAAATTGCCAAAGCAATCCTGAGAGAAAAGAACAAAGCTGGAGGTATCACGCCCAGACTTCAGACTATACTACAAAGATACAGTGATCAAAACAGCAAGGTACTGGCACAAAAACAGACACATAGATCAAGGGAACAGAATAGAGACTCCAGAAATAAACCCACAATCCTATGTCAATTGATCTACAACAAAGGAGGCAAGAATATACAATGGAGAAAAGATAGTTTTTCAACAGATGGTGCTGGGAAAACTGGACAGCCACACGTAAAACAGTGAGATTAGAACATTCCCTAACACCATATTAAAAAAAAAAAAAACTCAAAATGTTTTAAAGACTTAAATGTAAGACATGAAACCATAAAATTCCTAGAAGAGAACATAAGTGGAGCACACTTTGACATAAACTGTAGTAATATTTTCTTGGATCAGTCTCCTAAGGCAAAAGAAATAAAAGCACAAATAAACAAATGTGACCTGGTTAAACTGAAAAGCTTTACATAACAAAGGAAACCATCAACAAAATGAGAACACAACCTATGGAATGGGAGAGAATATTTGCAAATGTTGTGAACAAAGGGTTAATATCCAAAATATAGAAACAGAGCATACAACTAATTATCAAAAAACAAACAAATGATTCAATTTAAAAATGGACAGAAGACTTGAATAGACATTTTTTCCCAAAGACAGAGATGGCTAACAGACAAATGAAAAGATGTTGAATATGGCTAAATATTAGAGAAATGCAAATCAAAACCACAGTGGGATCATTACCTCACACCTGTCAGTATGGTAATGGTTACCATCAAAATGTCTACCAATAATAAATGTTGGAGAGGATGTGTAGAAAAGGGAATGCTCATATGCAGTTGGAAGGAATGTAAATTGTGCAGCCACTACTGACAACTGTATGGAGGTTCATTTAAAAACTAAAAATGGAACTACCATATGATCTAGTGATTCCACTTGTGGTTATATATCCAGAAAAAAAACCCCACTAATTCAAAAAGATACATGCAATCTTTATAGCAGAACTATTTGCAATAACCAAGATATGGAAGCAACCCAAAGCCCCATCTATGGATGATTGGATTTAGGATATGTGCTATACATTTGATTACTCAGCCATAAAAAAAAAAAAAAATGAAATACTGCCGTTTTCAGCAATGTGGATGATTCTAAAGAATATAATACTCAATAAGTCAGAGAAAGACAAAAAATACTATATGATATCACTTAAATGTAAAATCAAAAAAATAATACAAATGAATATGTATGCAACACAGAAACAGATTCACAGACATAGAACACAAACTTGTGGTTACCAAAGGGGAGATGAAATGGGGAAGGGACAAATTAGAGGTATGGGATCAACAGATACAAACTTCTATACATAAAATAAATAAGCAACAGAGATACATTGTATAGTACATGGAATTATACCCATTATCTTGTATTAACCTATGATGGAATATAACCTGCAAAAATACTGAATCATTATGCTGTACATCCGAAATGAACATAATATTTTAAATCAACTATACTTCAACAAACAAATAATAAAAACAAATTTCAAAGTTTAAGTACCATATAAAGCTCTGAAACAAGGAAAATTTAAATATTTTGTTTAAGCTTCATATATGGTTTTACAAATTCAAAGGAATGATAACGCACAATTCAGAGCAGTGGGAAGGTAGTGGAATAGAATAGAGGAAACACAAGAGTCATCTCAGTGGCATTAATAATTTTCTAGTTGGGTGATGGTTTTACAGCTGTGTATTATTTTGCTCCATACCTTACATTTACTTTTGTTTATATCAAATACTACAGAGTATAATTATACTTAAAGACCTTTTTAATAACCACAGCTCCTATCCTTCTGTCCAGGTAATTATACTTCCACACATGTTCAGACCATTAGACCCTTGCATTTTCTGCAGTACCCTTTGCATAGAAAGCACACAGATTGCCACTGTGACTTGTGTTCCCTGATGTCACTTGTAACAATCAGCTTACTTGTTAACTTTGCTCAGTTAACACCGGCAGGTACACTTTCTACCATTCATTCTCTTCCAGGGGAAAAGGATTTTGAATGTGATTGTGTATCTTCTAGATGTCACATATTACCTGACATTTTCATTTAGTACCTTTAATCATTAAAGTTAATCTTGTGAAAACATTTTAATGTAATACTAATAACCCCTGGGCCTAGGGATTAAAAGTGTTGGTTTTGATGCCAGACATCTTGGGTTCAAATCTTGTCCTCAACACTTGGGAAAGTCAGCCTCATTACACTTCCATTTTCTCATTTATAAAGTGGAGGTAATAAAAAAAATTCATAGAGCTACCCTGTGGGAGTTTATACACTTAAACCACTTACAAGAGTGGTTGGCATCTGGTAAGCTTTTAATTCATGTCAGTTATTATTTTGTGCATGTTAGATATTTATTTTCTAAAATAAAGCTTTTAAAGAGGAAGTCCACCCCTAGCCCCAACCCTGAATCCTTTAAAAATTTTTGAAAAAAAGAGAATAGTTAAAAAATTATTACAAAAATGGATGAACCTAATACTTATGCTAAGTAAAAGAAACCAGTTGCAGCAGATTATATGTTATGATTCCGCTTGTATGAGAAGTCCTAAAGAGACAGATTTATAGACAGAAAGCAGAACAGTGCTTCCCTAAGGCTCTGGGTAAGTGGAGGAAGTTAAACGGGGGCAATGGGAATGTTCTAAACCTGGACTGTGGTGATGATTGCACAACTCCATAAATCTACCAAAATTATTGAATTATGCACTTATAAAAGTTTTTTTTAAGAAACAGTTTCACAGTTTTTACTTTAACAGAACTTTTATCAGGGTGGGTAAAATCTGATTAAACTCTCATATTTGAATGTAGTCACAAATCCAGTAATATATTGTTATATGTGGGAGGCAGAGACCAGATCATGCATTACTTGGGGAAAAGTTAATTTTGTTAAGCCTTGCTATTCAAAAATGCAGTATATCTTTCAAATTAAAAAAAAAAAGAATTGGAAAAAGAGGAGTATTTAAGTTTGAATGGGCACTGTATTATTTTTTTTTCAATATATGTTTTCTTCTCTACTCAACTCAGTTTACAAAACCAACAACCTTGTCATCCAGGGAAGAATTATTACAGTATTGCTCCAAGAAAAAAAAAGTCTAGGCACAGTGCCCATCAAGTTATGTATTATCTAAGAGAATTTAAAAATACCTGTGAAACATAAAAGAGAATTCTATCCTCTGACTACTAAACACACACCATCCCAAATCAAACTCCTAAAATAAAGTAAGAGAACAAAGTAAAATAAACAACATATTTGTAAATTCTGTCATATAAATTACACAACAAAATTTCTAAGCATTCTTTTCCATTAAAGATTCAACTTCTCTTTCCGAAACTACTTTGACACTGGAATTCAGGCAAGATTTCTCTTGGTTTATTACAGTCTGCTTCCCAATTCACTAGCTTTTATTCAAATTTCTTCACTTTCTGACATGTGTTTTGCAGTAAGTTGATATTCACCTGGAAATACTTGTTTTCCTAGATTCTGACAATGTCTAGGCCAGCAGCTACAAGCTCACTGAGAATACAGCAAATGTGTGTGCACAGGACAAAATTCTTCCAATTAGGACTTCTGCTTAACTGGCAAGTTTGCTGTCAAGGGGCATGACCACTGCATTTTATTCAAATCTGAGTTCCATGGAAGTGTAGATATTTAAGAGCCTATTAGAGAATTTGCATAAGAGTTAACAGAGAAAATAGATGTGTTTGAGGGAAACAAATCTGACTTGATTTTAACATTATTCTTTTCTTAAACTACTTGAGCAGTGTAGCAAACTGGTTAAGTGTGTCAGCTCTGGAGTTAGAAATGGATAAGAATTCTAGTTATACATCTTGGCAGGTCATGGGATTGTAGATAAGATTCTGAACCCACCTGAGCCTCACTTTTTCATAAAATGGAGATAAAGTATATCCATCCTGGGCTGTTTAAAACTGAAATGAAATGATAAAAATCAATCACTCAGCATAGGGACCATCAGATAGTTAGTTCTCAGTGAATTGTGGCTACTACAATTATCCAGACAAGGACAAGAAAAATGTTCTTGATTTCTTAATTCAATGGCATACATTATAGACTCAATAAATATTATTAAATTAAATTTTTTTCTGTTTTAAATTTTACTTCAATCGATCTTAATGCCAGCTTATACTGAAATATTTATTTTTGAACTTTTATGCACGTATGTTGTACCTGGCTTCAGAATCCTTCCATTTGCTCTGCAAATATAATTCAGTTCTTTCTCTTCTTCCTTCCATACTGACTCCTCTTTGAGCCTTTGTGAATGTGATGCTGCTGATGGTGGTCAAGGTTTTTAGAAGCAGGAGCATCCACAACATTTCCTCATACAGTAGATTAATCATTAGGTTTTTTTTTTTTCATTAGTTGTGATGAAGGACCATCCGCTGCCACAGAACTGTCATGATCTGATTTTACTAGTCTAATGAAGCTCTCGGTGCCTACTACACTGACGCTCCTTTCTCCACTGGGAGTTTAGATAATTAGCTAACAATTACTCAGACTTGATGGCAATTACTAGTCATCCCCTGACAGGGCTGTATCTCTCATCTAGCTGTTCAGACTTGGTGACCATCTCACCAAATGGAATTTCTAATGACTACTGTTTTGATATTCATGTGCTTAACAATCTCAGCTGTCCTTCATATCTGTCTCTGAACTCTGAGTGCAAATCCTCAACAATCACCCCACACCAGTTCACCATTGCACACACACTGTTACCAGCCTTTATATGGCAGAAGAAATACAGACATTGAAATGGCCTAAAATAAAGATCCTCATTTGCTTAACCATAAATGGAATGAAAAGCCACATTATTTGCTGATACAAAGCCCAGGTAAGCCAGACAGCAAAACCAAACCCCACAAGTTAATACAAAACTTGGCAGAATTTCCCAGAAAGGTTGCCTGCTGTGTCTTGTGAACCTAGGACCATTAGCATTATCAAAATTGCTGCGACTTCCAAAGAAATCAGGAGGACAGGAGCCATCTTCTGTGTCTACCAATGAGCATAGCCCAATTGCTGCCTCATTCTAATGTAAAGAATAGATAATCATCCAAGAGTTTTTTCCATAGATGTTTACTGGTCCTGTCTCACCTAAAACTATAGAAAGATCTAAATGAGTATTAAAAACTATCTTAATAAAGAGAAAAGAGCTAACAAGTAAATCCCAAGGTAGAGGGTGGGGGGTGCTGAATAGAAGGTTTGTGTGAGGAACTATTACTATTGAGCTCCCCATTTCTGTCAACCAGAGAGTTTCTCAAGAATTTAAGAATGTTTTTCTTCTCTATAAAACTCAATGTCAGAGAAGGGTAAAGGAAAAAGATGAGTGGAAAATTCATACATTGTATTTAGATCCCCAAAGTACAGGGTATATTGGCAATGGTTACACGTTTGATATAAAACTACAATGATAGATAGAGAGTGGGTAGGTAAGTAGGTAGAGAGAGATAGATAATTATTGCTGGAAAAATTGGAATTTTTTTCTTTGTTGTGATTTTTAAGTGAATTATCTTAAAGAATTTCTAAAACAAGTTTGCATGTTGGTGCATTTTCCATTATTTTACCAAGTGATAAATGACGCTTTTCCTAAACAAGCTTGAAAACCATTTTAACTTCATCAATAGTGACTTAGAATCTTCAGACCTTCCTGCAGCATTCCTAAAACTGTCACCAGATAACATTATAAATAATCTATGCAAAATTTAATCCTTTCAAATGTACCTGGAATACCATGTGATACTCTAATATTGTTCTCAATTTATTATATGTGATAATTGGTCTTTTGGGATCTGAGAGTTATTCTTAAGGAAATTGTAATCATTTATATTATTTCTCAACCTTATCATATAAAGTCCAACTATAGATTATATATAGAAGCAATAAACCTTATTTTTTGGCCCAATATTAGTTAAGACTTTTTCCCAAAGAAAATTCTTCCTTTTGAGTGATTAATATTGTAGAACTTCTAGGGTTCACCCTATTCATTATTTTCTACAATTCCATGCTTTCCTTTCTGCTTTATAAAATCACTCAGATTGTATTCAACTATCCACACTTTTATTCTACAAGAGTAAGAAAAATATACCCCATTTAAAACATCAGACAGTGGATTGTGATAAGACCAAGACAATCATGGTGATCCTACTGCCTTCTGCAGCAATTAACTGGTTTGAGTATGTGATTCTGATCAAAGAGACATAAGGACAAATCTGATGAGACTGGTTAAAAGAGGTCGTCTCTTTTAATAAGGAGCTAAAGTAAGAGACAACACTTCATTGTACTTTGGCTATTGTCCTGTTGAGATGTGACACCTACAACCGCTGGGAGTAGTTAAGGGTAAAGCCATCTAATAGAGGAGGGTAATTCTCTGACATTTTGGACCCGGGGCTTATATATTTCCTTAGATGAGGTAACGAATTTCTTCATTATTCAAACCAGTTTCAGATGGGCTTTATTATAATTTAAAAATCCAAATTGTTGACCTTTATAATTCAGTAGAAAGGCTATTCAAACTGCAAACACTCAAGAGATCACATTTAGGCTAGCTGCAGCAGAAAACAAATTGGATGATGGAAGTGAACATTAGCTACAATAAGGAACTAAGAAACACACTTGGCAAATTCAGTGAAGCTACCATTTGTAAGTGTTTGTGTCACTTCTGTTTCAAGTTAAAACTTAAGAGCTACAGGAATACCTATATTGTGGTAAGGTGGTGATAATTTATTTATATCCATTAATTAAGGTTGATTTTAGTTCAACTCTCATTCAATAAAATATATCAAAAATTAAATAAGATTGGATTAAACATTCAGATAGAATTTAGACTGTAAGTTCCTGAATGCTATGAACTTACAGTCTAACAAAATGCCATCAGATTAAAATTACTCAAAGATGTGCCAATAACTATAAATGCTACAGGAGTACAAGGTTGTAAATGAGAGATGCAGAAGTCTGTGAAAGTGCCATGTAAGGGGTAGATGTTAGACCCTGGAAAGTGAAATACTCACTATAATTTGTAATACATGACATGAAGGTGTAAAAAGCAGAACACTGTGAAAGAAAGTATCTCATGATACAGAAGTGCTTCTTGTCAGTTTCTACAAATAAAATCAATATTCTCCCAGTCATACAGTCTGGGAGTCACTTCTATCTTTTCTTGCTTTATTATAGAAAATTTACTGAATTATTTCAGTTCTCACTCTATGATGCCTTTCATTCTTCTTTGTTTCCACTATAGCAATTTTTCCCATTACAGAAAGCTTCCTAACTAGCTTCCTAACAAATTGATGTTTCCACTGTGTATGACTTCTTCTGAAGACTCTCAAAACAATATTTCCAAAATATTCATTTTAGCTTATTTATTTCTACTCAAAACCTCCTATGAATCCCTACTGCCTACAGGTAAGGATATAGAGACAAAATATATTGTCCTTTATATTAAATTCTTTATAGCCTGGTAGGAAATCACAGAAAAAGGAAACACAAAGGTAAGTTCAATAAATTATTAAAGAGTTTCTGATAGAAGCTTGCACCTCATAGAAAGTATCTTTGTGATTGATAAAATTAAAGTCTTTATCCAGGAGGGAGTGCCAAGATGGCAGAGTAGAAGGACACTCTTAGCTCACTGTCTCCCACAAATAAACCAAGAGAGACATCCTTGGACCCACCCATTCATTCAGAACATCTGCTGAACTTTGACAGAACACCTTCTTCAAAAGACAAAATTCCTCACAAATTCTGGTAGAAGAATGCAATTTTTTTAATTCAATTTTAAAAGGGATTGATTCTTTACTTTTTTTCTGTTATTTTATTGTTCGTGTAAAGAAATGAAACTGATTTCTATATGTTAATCTTGTATCCTGCTACCTTGCTGAAATCTTTTATCAGCTTGAGTAGTTTTTGTGTGGAGCATTTAGAGTTTTCTATATATAGTATCATGCCATCCACATATAATGACAATTTTACCTCTTTTCTTTTAATTTGAATCCCTTTTATTTCTTTTTCTTGTCTAATTGCGATGGCTAAGACTTCCAATACTATATTGAATAGAAGTAGTGAGAGTGGGCATCCTTGTCTTGTTTCAGATTTAGCAGGAAATTTTTCACAGAACTAGAACAAACAATCCTAAAATTTATATGAAATCACTAAAAAAATACCCAGAATTGCAAAAGCAATACTGAAGGAAAAAAAATAAATAAATAAAGCTGGGGAAATAACTCTCCCAGACTTCAGACAGTACCACACAGCTACAGTAATCAAAACAGCATGGTATTGGCAAGAAAACAGACCATCAATGGAACAAAATAGAAAGCCCAGAAATAAACCCACAAACCTTTGGTCCATTAATCTTTGACAAAGAAGGCAAGAACATACTATGGAGTAAAGATAGTCTCTTCAGCAAATTGTGTTGGGATAACTGGACAGCTGCATGTGAATAAATAAAGTTAGAACACTCCCTCACACCATACACAAAAATAAACTCAAAATGGATCAAAGGCTTAAACATAAGACAAGATAAAATAAACTTCCTAGAAGAAAACATAGGTAAAGCATTCTTTGACATAAATCTTAGCAATGTTCTCCAGTCTACCCAGGCAACAGAAATAAAAGTGAAAATTAACAAATGGGACCAAATTAAACTTATAAGCTTTTGCACAGTAAAGGAAACCATAGGCAAAACAAAACAACAACCTATAAAATGGGAGAAAATATTTGCAAATTATGTGACTGAGGAAAGTTTAATTTCCAGAATATATAAGCAGCTCATACAATTTAATAACAAACAAAAAAGAAAAACCCCAAAATGGACAGTGACCTAAACAAGCAATTCTTCAATGAAGACATACAAATGGCCAATAAGCACATGAAAAAATGTTCAATATTGTAATTATTAGAGAAGTGCAGATCAAAACTATAATGAGGTATCACCATGAACAATAAATGCTGGAGAGGGTGTGGAGAAAAAGGAAGCCTCCTATACTGCTGGTAGGAAGGTAGTTTGGTGCATCTATTATGGAAAACAGTATGACGTTTCCTCAAAAACCTAAAAATAGACTTACCATATGATCCAGAAATCCCACTCCTGGGCACATATCCAGAGGGAACCTTAATTCAAAAAGATACATGCACCCCAATGTTCATAGCAGCACTATGGACTATAGCCAAGACATGGAAACAACCTAAATGTCCATCAGCAGATGACTGGATAAATAAGCTGTGGTATACTTATACAATAGAATACTACTCAGCCATAAAAAAGAATAAAATAATGCCATTTGCGGCAACATGGATGGACCTAGACATCGTCATACTAAGTGAAGTAAGCCAGGAAGAGAAAGAAAAATACCATGTGATATCGCTCGTATGTGGAATCTAAAGAAAAGGAGAAAAGAGGACACTAATGAACTCATCTACAAAACAGAAACAGACTCACAGACACAGTAAACAATCATGGTTACCTTGGGAAAGAGGATGGGAAGGGATACATTTGGAAGTTTGAGATTTGCAAATGTTTGCCACTATATATAAAAATAGATTAAAAAAACAAAATTTTTCCTGTATAAGACAGGGAACTATATTCAATATCTTGTAATATCCTTTGATGAAAAAAGAATATGAAAATGAATATATGTATGTATATGCATGACTGAGACATTTTGCTGTACACCAGAAATTGACACATTGTAATTGACTATACATTAATAAAAACAATTAAAAATAAAGTCTTTATGCAGACAAAACTATGCATTAACCCTCTCTCTCCAAAGCACTTTGCACTTCTTCATCACCATACCTTCCCATAAAACATTTCTCTCCTCTGGAAAATTCACTTTATCCAACTTATTAATTAATCCTTAAATATTATTCAAGGCTTATTTAAAGTTTATCTTTCTCCACATTTTATGGCCTCTTACTCTTAAAATTGATTCAACAATCCTCTTTCTAGCTGTTCCTTATGCTAGAGAGCATTGCACTTTAGAGAACAGCTTGTTGTATTTATAAACAGTTTCAATTATCATCATGAACTTGCTTAAATGGAACCAAAATTCACTTTTCTCTGTTCATTTTAGTAGAATGTTATAATGCCACAATAAATAAAATAAATTTTCTTGTATATAGCAATCAGACATCTGAAAATATTATGACATCCTCATATTTTCTCTTTCCTAGGCAAACTATCAATAACAGATTTTTTTCTCAAATGATGTTCTTTCTAGAATCTTCACAGTTTTATTGTTCTTACTGTAGGAATTAATTATGGAATGGTTAACATTTCTCCTAAAATAAAAACATAATGTCCAAGACATCTGTTTTTGACTTTGTTTGTTGAGCTTATCCCACTACAACTGTTTCGAACATGACAAGTAGGAAAACTCAATAAAGTAATTTATATGCCACTTACTTCAAGATTTTAGTTTCCCAAGAAAGCATTTATTAACTTTCATCACCCACTCATTATTTTTCAAAAGTCTTTGCAAAATGGAAATAAAAGAAAATTTTCTTATTCCCTTAAAAGGAACCTACAGCAAAATACCTACAGCAATTGTTATACTTTCAATGATGAAATATTGAAAGTTTTCAATCACACATCAAAAAATGGTCAAGATCCAATAACATTATTTGCACTTATTTTTGTACTGGAAATACTAGCCAGTGAAGTAAGTGGAAAGAAATGCAAAGAGATGTAAGTATAAGAAAAGAAGAAATAAAATCATCAATATTCACAATTTTATTATAAACACAGAAAATCCAAAATAATACAATTAAATAAGTACACTTAGAAAGTTTATTGCAAACAAGGACAATTTTAATTGTTAATTATAATTTTTCTATAGCAGCTACTTATAACATATTTTAAATATATTTTAAAATATTAACAACTATAATACTGAAGACATCAAATATCTAAAAAGTATAATAGAAGAAAACCCAACAAACAGTAAATCATAACATATTAAAAAAATCCATGAACTGCCTCTAGTCTATCATGTTTATTGATTGGAATAAGCAAATTTATAAAAATATTCTCTTAAATGTATCTCAATTCAGTGCAGTCAAGATCAGAATCTTAAGCAACTTGTGTAAATGGTAGATGCAAAAATTGACAAGACAATTTAAAAATTTATTTGAAAGAAAGGAGTGGCCAACATGGCAGAGTAGGAAGGCCCTGAGCGCCTCTCCTCCTACAGGCACATCAACATTCACAGAGCAGCTATCAAGAAGAACGTCCTGAAGCCTAGCAGAAAGACCTTCCAAACTAAAAATGTAAAGAAGGAACCACAGTGAGACAGGTAGGAGCGGTCGAGACATGATATAGCCAAGACCTATAGACCCAGGTTAGTGACTCACAAGTGGGAGGATAATTACAGTAACAGAGGTTCATCACAAGGAGCAAAGGGCTCAAGCCCCACATTGGGTTCCCGAGTCTGGGGCTCCTGCAGCAAAAGGACAAAGCCCCAGAATATTTAGCTTTGTAGATCAATTGTGCTTATTTTCAGGAGAGTGAGAGGGCTGTAGAAAATAGAGACTTCAATCTTAAGAAGTGTATGCAGAATCTCACAGCCCAAGAACAAAGGCAGAAGCACTAATTTTAAAGGACCCTGGGTCAGACTCACTTGCTGATCTCGGAGATGCCCCTAGAGAGGCAGAAGGCCACCAGGACTCACTCTGAGGATATAGATGCTGGCAGCAGCCTTTTGGAGGAGCTTATTCTACCATGAGCACACTGATGCTAGCAAGCAGCATTTTGGACTCCTCTCTCAGCTGTTAAGCTTCAGGACCTGTTCCACCCACTAAACAGGCACCACCAGTTCTGCGACACTGTGGGCCAGGCAGCTAACTGGGCAGGGACATAGTCTGAGCTCTCAGCAGGCAGGCTGCAGTAGGACCCCCGAGGCTCCAGGCTGTCCCAGGAACATGCCCCACCCACTAAATCTGGGATTCCCAGAGCCCATAGCCAGAGACCTTAGGATCCAGCTCTACCCACCTAGGGACCAGTGCTAGCACCAGAAAACACTGGGCCCCAGATCAGCCCACCAATGTGCTGACACCAACTCCAGGGAACACCAGATCCCATAGTCACAGACCCTAGGACTCTGCTTCACTTACCAGTGAGTGGGCACAGCATAAGGAACCCCTGGGTCCTAGCCCTCACCAACAGTGGGCCAACACCAACTCTCAAATCCCCGGGCCCTTACAAACAAAGGCCTGGTGTCTGGATCCACCCACCACACACCAGCTCTAAGGTTCCCAGGGCCCACAGATAAAGACCCCAGGACTTGTCTCTACAAATCAGTGGTAAGGCACCAGCCCTACGATGACCTGGGCCCTGTTTCCACCTGTGATAAGGGCAATACCAGCTCTGGGACCATCGAGCCCCTCAACCAGCTGCCCCAGGAGCAGGCCTAAACCACATGTGTGCAGAAACCAGCTCTGGGAGACAGCAGACTCCACAGACAGCCCTGACAGGAACCAGCCCAGCCCACTTTCAGGCCATCACCAACCCCGCCTCAGGATGCAACGGGCCGTAGTTTTGCCCACAGTCAGGAGAACACTGACTCTGAGACCCCCAGCACCACAGCCAGCCTCCCCAGGACTCAGCTCAGCTAGCCTGCGGGCCAACATGACAGCCCCGTGACACCACGGGGCTCCACAGCCAACCACCTCACGTGCCGTCCTGCCCACCAGCAGGACTGCACCACCCGGGCTGCAGCCAGCCTTGTCAGGACCTGGCCTTGCCCACCAGCCGCCAGCAAGCTCTGCACTAGAAAGGGCCTGGCAACCTGTTCTTTCTTATGAAAGAAAAAATTCTCACTTGTAAAGGTAAATACACAGTAAAGGTAGTAGATCAACTATTTATAAAGCTAGAAGGAAGGTTATAAAGGAGTAACATCATCTCTATCCACAGTCAGTAGTTCAGAGATATATAAAACAAGATGATGTAAAATATGACGTCAAAAACATTAAACATGTAGAGGGTAATATGCAAGATTGTTACAATGCATTCGAACTTAAGAGATCAGCAACTTAAAATAACCATATATGTCTACACACATAGCTATATATAAACCTCATTGTAACCACAAACCAAAAATCTATAATAGATACACACACAAAACAGAGAAAAGAATCCAAACCTAACACTAGGCATTGTCATCAAATCACAAGGGAAATGAGCAAAAGGAGAAGGAACAGAAGAGAACTACAAAAACAACCAGAAAACTGCTAACAAAATGGCAGTAAGTACATCCCTACTGATAGTTACTTCAAGTACAAATGGAAAATGTTTAAATCAGAAGACACAGATTGGCTGATTGGATGCAAAAACAAGACCAATATACATGCTGCCTACAAGAGACTCACTTCAGGTCTAAAGACACAAACATTCTGAAAGTAAAGAGATGTAAAAAGGTATTCCACGTGAAAAATGAACAGAAAGCCAGGGTAGCAATACTTATATCAGACAAAATAGACTCTAAAACCAAGACTGTAACAAGATCAAAGAAAAACATTACATAATGAGAAAGGGATCAATCCAAAAAGAAGATGTAACAATTGTAAATATATATGCATGGAACATAGGAACACTTAGATAAAAAAAGGAAATATTAAAAGGCATAAAGGGACAAATGGACAGTAGCATAGTAATAGTAAGGGGCTTTGACACAACACTTGCATCAGTGGATGGGCCACTCAGAGGGAGAATCGATGAGAAAACACTGACCTTAAATAACTCATTAAACCAAATGGACTTACTAGATATTTACAGAACACTTTATCCAAAAGCTATGCAATACACATTTTTTCAAGTGCACATGGAACATTCTCCAGGATCGATCACATGCTAGGCCAAAAAACAAGTCTTTGTAAATTTAAGAAGATTGAAATCATATATTTCCAAACACAATGCTATGAGAACAGAAATCAACAAAGAAAAATCTATACCAAAAAAAAAAAATTGTGTTTTAAACAACATGCTACCAAGTAACCAATGGATCACTGAAAACATCGAAGTAGAAATCAAAAAAATCTGAAAATAATTGGAAAAAAAAAAAAAACCCACAAGATCCAAAATCTATAGGGTGTAGTAAAGGCAGTTCTAATTGGGAAGTTTGTAACAATAAAGGCTCATCTTAGGAAATAAAGAAACAAAAAATCTGAAATAAATAATCTAACCTTATGCCTAACTGAAGTACAAAAAGAACAGCAAAACTGAAAGTTAGCAAAAAGGAAAAAAATAAAGATCAGAACATAAATAAATAAAATATAGACTAAATAAGACAATACAACTAAGAATTGGCTCTTTGAAAAGATAAACAAAATTGATAAGCCTTTACTTGACTCACCAAGAGAAAAAAAAAATGAGAGGGCCCAAATAAAATCAGAAATGAAAGAGGAGTCATTACAACCCACTCCACAGAAATACAGAGAATTATTATAGATTAATATGGATAATTATACACCAATAAAATAGAAAACCTAGAAGAAATGGTCAAATTCCTAGAAATGTACAATCTCCCAATACTGAACCAGGACTAAATTGAAAATATGAACAGCCAACTTGACAGTAATGAAACCGAATCAGTAATTTAAAAACCGGCAGCAAGCAAAAGTGCAAGACAAACCAGCTCCACAGGTGAGTTCCACCAATCATTTCACGAAGAGTTAAAGCCTACTATTCTCAAAATATTCCAAAAAGTTTCAGAGGAAGGAGTGCTTCCAAACTCGTTCTATAAGGCTGGCATCACCCTGACACCGAAACCAAAGGCACTCCTTCCTCTGACCCCTAACCATCAGAAAAATGCAAATCAAATCCACAAAGAGATACCACTCCACACCTGCCAAAATGACCATTACCGAAATGACATCATATAACAAATGTTAGCAATGATATGGAGAAAAGGGACAGTTGTGTACTGTTGGTAGGAATGAATACTGGTGCAACCACTATGGAAAAGAGTATTGAGATTCCTCAAAAAATGAAAAATAGAGCTACCAATGATCCAGCAATTTCACTCCTAGGTATTTATCCAAAGAAAATGAAAACACTAATTCAAAAAGATATATGTACTCTTATGTTCATAGCAGCGTTGTTTACAATAGACTAGACATGGAAACAACCTAAGTACCCATCAATAGATGAATGGCTATGGAAGATACTGTATATGTACACAATGGTCTGTATACAGTAAGTCAGAAAAAAAAGAATGATACTTGCCATATGTGACAACATGGTTGGACCTAGAGGGTATTATGCTAAGTGAAATAAGTCAGACAGAAAAAGGGAAATATTGTATGATTTCACTTACATGTGGAATATAGGAAACAAAACAAATGATCAAATATAACAAAAAAGAAACAAGAGTTGATATAGAGAACAAACAGGTGGTTGCCAGAGCAGAGGGGTTGCAAGGAGGAAAGAAATCTGTAAGGAGATGAAAAGACACAAACTTCTAGTCACAAAATACATGAGTCGCAGGTATGGAACGTACAGTGTGTGGAGTGTAATCAATATCATGTAATGTCTTTGTATGACAACACATCATAACTAGACTTTTCACGGTGACCATTTTGAAATGTATAGAAATACCAAACCACTATGCTGTGTGCCAGGAACAAACGTAGTGTTGTAAGTCAATTCTACTTCAAAAACAAACAAACAAACTCATAGAAAAAGAGATTAGATTTGTGGTGACCAAATGCTGAGGGTGAGGAAAGGGCAAATTGTAGAAGGTGGTCAAAATGCACAAACGTCTAGTTAGAAGATAAACAAGTACTAGGGAAGTGATACACAGCATGATAAGTGTAATTAACACTGCTTTACCTTATTTCTGCAAATTGTTAAGAGAATAAATCTTAATAGTTCTCCCACTATTTGAAAAATAGTTTTCTCTATTTTTCAAATTTTATATATGATGGATATTCACTAAACTTTATGGTGGTGATCATTTCATGATGTATTTCAGTCAAATCATTATACTACACACCTTAAACATATGCAGTGCTATATGTCAATTTTATCTAAGTAAAACTGAAAGAAAAAATAAAAATTTTATTTGGAAAATATAAGGTTCAAGAATAGTCAAAAATTCTTTAAGAAGAAAAAATGGAGGGTAATATTCAATAGCAACAGTCATTATAAAACCACAGTAATTAATATAGCATGGTATTACTGCAAGGCTAGACACAAAGGGTAGACTCCAGAAACTCTAATAGGGACATAAACATATAGACTCTACACATATGACAAAGGTATCACTCTTGAGCAGTGGTTAGAGGTCATTCTGTTCAATAAATTGTGCTGGGTTAATTTGCTATCCATGTTAAAAAATATTTTCCAATCTTTAACACTGCAGAGAACAGTCAATATTGTAGATCAAAATGATAATGGCAAGTCAAACTTTTAGAAGATAAAATAAAATGTATAAATATTTACTTAGTTTTTCAAAGTAGGTACATATTTCTTAAGCACTAACCATAAAGAAAAAGTTTGATAAATTGGACATTAACGCTAAGAATTTGCAAGGCAAAGCAAAGGAATAATGAGAACCACAGCTTGGGAAAAGATATTTGCCATATATAATTAGGAACCCTTATCCAGGATATAAATTTTAAAACTCATCCAAGTTAATTAAAAAAACAACAACAAAAACATTTGCGGACCCAGGTTCTTCCCACCATGTTGTTTTGTCACTCCTTGGGGTCTTACTTTTGTCTGCAAGGTCAAACAAGGTCACATACATGGCCATGCTCCAGCTGACTGGAAGACAAGAGTGCATGGCGGTCGACACATTCAAAGCCCTAAGGATCATAATTTCATGTCATTCCCGTTCAAAGTCCACGGTCAAAAAATGCAGTTGTATCACCACACCCAGCTCTAAAGGAGAATGGTAAATGTAGTCCATTATTTTCTTACTCTGGAAGATGGAGAGAGTAAGTGTGGCTGGATCAAAGCTGCCTGCATTATCCTTGATACCCGCAATATGAGGTTGTTGCCCTTGAGTGGCTGCAATGGGTAGCATCAATCAATACCGTAAGAAAATGTCTCTCTAAATGAGTGTTTCCCAAATCACTAATATTAAGGAATACTTCATATAAATGAAAGGAATGCAGCAGACATGCAGCCCAAGGTCAAATGCAATCTGAATCCATCTGTACACAGTAAGATACTGAAAATCAGAAAAACTTCTGCTATACAGAAAAATCTTAGCAGGTATTAATGACAACTTAAACAGTTTCCTCAATTTTTTTAAACATGAAACATTTCTGCAAAACTTACTAATAAGCTCCAGAATTAGGACTTTATAGAATACATTTTGGGAAATATTGCTCTGGTTACTGCTTTAAGTATACTTTATTACTGCTTTTTTTAAATACAGATTTTCCTTTATTTTTTAAAATACATTAACAATAGAATATTGTGTAAATTTAAGGTGTACAATATGATCACTTGATAAATTTTTATAATATAATATGATTGCCACTGTATACTTAAAATACAAAAATTTATGGATATTTGATGCATACATTTTGATGAGTTTGGATATATGCATACTCCCCTAATACCACCCAGGTTAATTTGGTGACTGGGGGACTGTGATGTCTGCTGGTTTCATCTGCCTGTGTCCCTTCTTCATTTTTCTCTCTTCCCTGTTCATTATGCCCCCATGAGAAAAAACCTAAACACAGACGATTATAGCAACAAAAAGCTTTACTTTCCCCTCCAGCCTATCTGCTCTGGAAAGAAAAGTTGCTTTTTAAAGGGCACAGGATCTCTACAGAAATTTAAAACTTGATATAAAACCTATTTCTAATAAGTGTTTTAATTGTAAGAATGTATCTAAAATAGAATAAAATCAAAGACATTTAAAATAATAATTATTAATTTAAAACCTTTTTGAGAATGTAAAAAATTATAAATTGGGACTTTTGGTATAATTATCTTCTTATGATAAATACTTTAATAGATAAAACAAAAAATTTGAAAGTTACTTAAGGCTTATTACTGTTATGACATTTCGTATCGAAATAAGATACAATCTAAGGCTACTGTTTTCCTCTGCCCTGAAATGACGCAGTGATCTATTTTTTTCCCCCTTAGGAAACTTCATCTTAAATCCATAGCTAAGGTAATTAATTGATGTTAAACAGTATCTAATCTAAGTTGCATCAGTGATTAAAATTAAACTTTTTTTCATTCAATATGACTAAAGAAATAGCATACATAGAAACCAGAGCAGCACTGGGAAGGGCTGCGGATTGGAACTGAGACAGAGTATTTCCCATTTCTAATTTTCTGAAGTTAAATTAGGAACTCAAATATGTACAGTAACCTCTCAAAAATCTCAATAACATTGTGCCAACTGTGTATGTGGGAGAAATTTGATGTAATGTTTCCTTGCTTGTAATGCTAAAATTAACTGAATTGTGGCACTGGAAATCATGGACTTTGTAGTAAAGAGATAAAACTGCCAAGGCAGTTCCTGTAGAAGAGATTAAAGGCAAGCCCATCTCTAAAGACACAACACAGTGGCCTGGGAATAAGCTACCAAAAGAGAACCCGCCCATGAATAGCAGTTGCTTTATTTCCAGCAGCAACTTTTTTTTTTTTTAATCAGTGACACACTTTTCTGAGCAGAACCACCTTTGAATATAAATTTATATAACTCGTGACATAACATGAAATGTTTTACCGCAAAGATGAACTTTTATGATAAGTCCCATCTGAATTCCTATTTTAAATTGTCCAGTGTGAATGTTTAAAAACATACACCTTCTCTTTCCTAAATATAAGAATTATTCATGATTTATTAAACTCCATTAAGACTGAAAAAGCTGAGCTTATGAAAACCAGACCATAAAGCTATCTTTTATCTTTTACTAAGTAAGTACTTGATCTTAAATAAACTGATGCAATGGGCAGATTTAGAACCTTCTGGGAAACAGGTTGATTTTAGTCAGCTGTGTTAGGAATCTCTGGATACCCGGGTTTGATTTTCCCAGAGAAGCGGTAGAAGAAGACCAAATCATTTCCTTTCATATTTTATAGCTTTTGGGTCCCCAAAACTTGAGGAACAACTTGGGTGATCAGCACAAATTTTTCACAAAACATTCATCTGCCATTTGATGAAACAAAATTTGTATTTTAAGGCAGGACAAGAAAAATTAAAAATATAACTATTTATTTGGGCCTCGTCCTCTCTCCCTAATGTGCGGTGTGCACTTGCATTACACATTAACCAGGGCTTCTTAAGGATGCTGGTGCCTACCTGACCCAAAAGATCATTTTTTCTTCTGATGTTAGCGATGTAACTTCCTAAAAGAACAGTGTGATTTCCCAGCTCTGCAGGGGGTGATGGTGACTTGCTCCTCGCTTTGTATGTACTTATATGGACTATGTTTCCTTGGTGAACTTCAGGCAAAGTATCAGAACATCATCTGATGTACAATCATTTGTCTCAAAATGTACATGACTGCACGTTTGGCTTCTAACAGGCAAAGCAATTCTCAGAGCTTTGTGAGAATCTGTTTCTCAGGTTAAATTCCTCAGTTTGGCTTGAATAAAATTCCTTTTTCACTTCTTAACTTGATTATTAATTGTATTTTCTTAGACATATTACAATTTAGAGAGTTGGAGAACGCAACGTGGTTGGTCAAAGGACTCAGTAGAGAAAATACATCAGGGTTCACATCTATCTCCTTTTTTTCCACACTGCCCTTTTGTGTGTAGCTTCCCTTCACTGGAACTTTAGGGAAATGCTATGAGGTGGAACTAATATGAAAAGGAAAACATATTTACTAAAATAAACTAGCTCTACTAGGGCAGAAATGTCCTAAAATTGGGTTTTAGATACATCTATGTGTGTTTTTAAATTATGTATTGATCAATTTTTTAAGTGTTATTTACTTTTTAAGTGATGTTTACAAAACTGCTAACCAAATAAATGATTTCCTATGAGGCAAATTTGCCAACAAATTAGGTAAGCTAATTATTGTGTTTAAATATTATGACTAATGCTGCACCAGAGGGTTTTTTTTTTTCTGAACCTAAAAAGATTGCTGTAAGAAAGTTTGTCGTTATTTAATAAAACTCCGAATACATTAAAAGAACAGATTTTTTACTTATTTGGCTTTTTAACAAAAAAGTTATAAAGCATTCATTTAAACAGTTAATATCTAAAATGAAATAGTGACTATTCATTTAATAATCTTATGGCACATTATTTCTGGAATGCTCAGGACACAAAATGGAACACCAAGACAGAAATTACAGATGTATAAAATATAAAAATGTGTATGCATCTATTAAAAATTCTTGACCTACAGAAAGTACATAACTCAGGAGAAAGCTGAGTCATTGATGTCTTGCATAATCAGTCTTTGGGCTACAACACCATACATAATATTGCAGGAGCAAAGTGCATAATTTCTATATCAATCACTTACATACTGTAAAGAATATACACTTACCTTCTCTGCAGCTGTTTATTTCAAGTAATCCCTCTACTCTTTGAAGTAACACTCCCAGAGACACACATGAGAATATTTCCCACAACATGGAAGCATTATTTTTTTTTAATAGACTATTCTTTTACAGCAGTTTCAGGTTCACAACAGAACTGAGCAGAAAATACAGAGTTCGCACATAGCCCTCCCCACCCACACATATATACTCCCCTACCCTCAGCATCCCTCATCAGTGTGGTGTATTTGGTACAATCAGTGAACCAACAGGGGCACATTATTATCAACCAACCAAAGTCCATAGTTTACATTAGGGCTCTCTCTTGATGTACATTCTATGGGTTTTGACAAATGCATAATGACATGTAGCCACCACTATAGTATCATGCAGAATAATTTCATTGCCCTAAAAACCCCTTGTGCTCCGTCTATTCATTCCTTCCTCCTCCTCCTCAGACCCCTGGAAACCACGATCTTTTTATTGTTTCTGTAGCTCTGCCTTTTCCAGAAGGTCATTTGGTTGGAATCATACAGTTTGTAGCCTTTTCAGACTGGCTTCTTTCATTTAGTAATACATCTTTTAAGTTTCTTCTATGTCTCTCATGGCTTAATAGATCTTTTTTTTTTACTGTGCATATATTTTTAATTTACATATGTTAATCCCAGGTGTATGTATCTTTTTGAGTTAATTCTTATTTTGTGGTTGGCTTTATTCCTTTGATAACAATGTAAGTTTAAAATCTAAAGCTCTAAACATTCTTAGAAACAAGGAACAGTACATATATGTACATATATGGAAGCATTATTTGATCCTGATCTTTAAACAAATAAGCAACTATGAAAAATGTGAGAAAGCAAAGACTTGAAACTAGAGGCTTGCCTTTGAGCTACATGATCCTGGACAAGAATATAGATCTCCTGGGCTAAAATCCCCTCACCTATAGAAATGGAATAATAATAATATTTGTGTGAAATAAGGATCCAGTCCTCTACCATTAACAATGCCCACTGGGTATGTAGTGCCCCCAGTTTTTAGTTACTCATAATATTATCAGTATTCAAACAGAATTCAGAGTGACAGAAACCTCTCCATTATTTTCTTTCATGCTTAAAGTCACACACTACTCACTCGAGTGCTTTATAAATTTTCAGTGCACTTAATGATAAATGTTTAGAAACCTCTTTTTAGGTTTATTACTTAATAGTGAAAAATCAAAAAGCCATACACCATTGGAAAAACACTCATTTTTTCTGCTACAATAAAAATGACTGAAGGAATATGCTGAGAACATAATGCCTTCTTTTCTCTGCCAAAAATGTAGGAAATTTCATCGTAAAGCATTACTAAAGGTGTGAAAAACAAGCATTAGGAGAAAACTGCAGTGTGAAGTTTTGCTATATAATTGGATTAACTTACAGGCTTTGCAACATCTCTTTGCTTATTTTATTTACTCAACTACAGCAATAAAAATGATAAATTTTATATAATATGTTGTGCAACACAATTGGAATTAAAAATTAAGTAATAATGAGATATGTAGAAAAGTTTAAAATATTTAAAAATTAAATAACACACTTCTAAATAATCCACAAGTAAAAGAAGAAATCACGAGGAAAACTGCAAATCCAATGACAATGAAAATTCATAATTTGTGAGGTGTATCTAAAACAATGCTCAGAAGAAAGTGTATGGCTTTAAATGATTACATTAGAAAACAAGGATGATTGAAAAGTTCTCAAGTTTCACCTTGAGAATTTAGAGTAAAATAGACCATCAGAAATGAAAAAGAGAGAAAAAAAAGATATGAAATTCAGGACTTTTCAAATTAACAACGAAAAAAGAGATGAACAACAAGAATTTACAGTATAACACAAGGAACAATATTTAATATCTTATAATAATCTACAATGGTAAATAATCTGAACATATATATGAAACTGAATCACTTTGCTGTACACCTGAAACAAACACAATACTGTAAATCAATTATACCTCAATAAAAATGTATTAAAATCACAAAAAAAAGAAATGGAAAAGAGCTATATACTGTAACTTCTTCAGGCATTAGTGTGATATTATAAGAACAGTATGATCACCTTGCAACAAATTCAGCCACTGAGATTATCCAGAGATATGTCTTAACAAATACAAATTACTAAAACTGATACAAGAAGAGTTAAGTTTGAATAGCCTTACTCAGAAACATACTTATTTTCAAATACCAGTTATTCAACATAAGATACATTAAATAACTATAACATTTAAAATCTTAATAGGTTATACATTAGCAAATATATATTGTTCACAGCATCTTTCATTCAAACATTATTCCCAAGCAACAGTGACTTATTTAAACATTAGCTGTCGCAGATTTTTTTTAAATAGCAATACATTAAAAAATTTGAACATGGCAGGTCAAAAACATAAGTATAAATGTTTTATATCTGAGATGCAATCAAAAGGCTAGGAGGAACTGCTTTCACCACACCTATGCTTAAACCTTCAAAGTGTTCCCAGTTTGCATTCTGTAACATTAAGATACACTCAAATATTAATTTGGCAACAGTACCTGGGATGTATTTTCATTAAGAATAGATTTGTGTAGCTTAGTATAATGTCAGTATCAACCTGCCTACCCACATTTAATTCTTTTTTCTCTAGGACCCCAGTTCATCCCCTATTTTATTTTCTTTCAGAAATTAGGGATTTGTTCTTAGCTGACATCTGGATTGAGCCGGTTACTTGCCATCACTCACTGAGAATCTAATGCTTGTGTTGTCACATTACTAATGAATATTTTTTTAATGCGTCTTGTAAAGTATGGTTTTCAATTCCTTGTATCAGTCAATATGTTTATATAGTAAAGGATTATTTGTCACATTATAATGTCACCCAGGAAAACATGCTTCATCTCTTAGATTTTTAACTAAAACTGGTTAAACTTTAGTATTTCACTGTCGGATTAAATCCCCTTGCCTGAAGAAAAAAAAGTTTTTATAGCCTGTATTTATTTAGGAAATTGATATAGTTCCTACAAAGAAAACACCTGGTCCAAATAGTTTCCTTGGTGAAGTTTGTCAAACACTAAAGGAAAAAAATAACACCAAATTTATACAGACACTTTCAGAAAATAGAGAAGGAAACATTCCTCAACTCATTTCACGAGGACAGTACAAACCTGAAAAGAAGAATCTAACATTGTTTGGAAATAAAACTGCAAATATTCTTCATAAACATATGCACAGATATTTGCAAATTGAATACTGAAACATATAAAAAGAATAATACAAACAACCAAGTGGGTTTTTGCCCAGAACGTGCCCAGACCTGAAAATTCCTACTCTTTAAGAGAAACCATTAAGAAAATGAAAAAGCAAGCGAAAGTGACAAAATATTTGCTACTATCTGAAAAAGACCTTATGTCCAGCATTTATAAAGATCTCTTACAGGTCAACCATAGAATGATAAAAAAAAAAAATCTAAAACAAGCAAAAACAAAATATGGACAAAAGATTTGAACAGACACACAGAAGTTTGATATCTTGATTCTCAGGAGTATCAACTTAAGTACTTGAGATCAGTGTGAAGATTTACATGTGCTTTGTCTTCTTGCTCTGCTTCATATACAGGATCTGGATGTATAAATTGTAGAATATCAGAGAATAATTTTCTCAAAAGGCTTGATCTCTGCTAATTTAAACACTATCAGATCCAAAATCTTAGTCCTAGAATTCATACAATGAATATGCTCATATACATTGTGTATGTGTAAATGTATCTGTGTATATAAAAAATTTTACCGTCTTAAACAAAAATTGTGAGTGTGTGTGTGTGTGTGTGTGTGTTGGGGTAATAGTTTCATTTTAGACAAACTCCAGTGAATGTATTAAAACATCACATTTTAAATACCACTATAAATCAAATGATGTTTGAAATATAAAATATTGTCTAATTTAAGAATGTCATAAATGATAGTTAGATCTTCAAATGAAACTAAAACAAAAATAAGGAAAAAAGTAAAGTTGTTAAAGGCAAAATACATGCCAGAGTTTTCACAAACAATATTTAATTTAGTGCATTTGCTTCCTTACATTTCTTCTTCAAAATATACCCAAGGACTAATTGGTTCACATTTTCTATGGGAAAACACGTTGTGAATATAGTCAAGATATGCTTGCTATTGGAAACAGAGGATGTGGTGGTCAAGGATTTGGGAAATTCAGTGTCCTGTGTTAACAGGACTCCACATGTGCACAAAAGAATCTGAAATGGAGAACAACATTAGTTTCTTTTCTTCAGGGTCAGTGCAATGTAGGATAGATCTCCCCTTTACATTTTCTTAGAGATGTTTTATGGAGAGAGGTTATTTACAAATCAAGTATTTGTATATCCTGAACTAAATGTAGTTGAGGTTTTTCTCAAGCCCAATCACTTGAAATTAACCATCTTCTACCACACTTGAGAAAATTTTCTTACAAATATTTGAGAGCCCTCTGTCCATTAAAAAATAAATAAATAAATTGTGAAAACCTAATTATCCTGTAGAGAACCAAAAGGAACAAGAAGGTAAGAGGGAAAAAAATGGTGTAGGCAAACTTGGAAGTAAAATTTTTGAATTTTCAGTATGTTTTAGTTGTTACTACTCTTAGAAGCTATTAGGAGTACATAGCCACAAGAATTTTCAGGAGTTTCGATGATTACTTCCTGTTATGATTTTATCCAAAGTCTGTTACAAATCACCTGAATGACTAGATGAGACACTTCAAGTGAAATTGAATAGGGTGCTGCCAAATAGGAAAATGTTTGATCTAAAGAGCCCTAAGTAGAATTAGAAAAGCATGATGCCTTCTGCCCTTTTGATCCTAGAAATGCTCTCTCTTTACAAATTGGGGGAATAGTTCCTTCTAACAGCCCAAGTATTTTTTAATCTAATTTTAAACCTTCTCATAAGACAGCATGATATTTTATTATCATGTTCTATGTATGTATATAATATGTACTGCATGTTAGCCACTCAACACTATTTTTAGTTACTATCATTTAACTAGACTTAAAGATTCCTATGAGCAAGTCTGTTATTTACCCATCATATGGGACAGTGGCTGGAACAAAATAAATGTTCGAAGATATCGGTTAATAAATGTATGAATAAAGATAGACACTGGCATCAGATTTGGAAAGGGGGGTTTCAGCAATTGGTATTATATTAAAATAACATTTTCCCATCACTCTATTTTTTCTCCTTTTTGTACTCATCTTTACCTGAAATAGTACAGTATTTAAATTTAGAACTATTTACACAGATAATTACAGATGATGATAAATAGATAATACGATAGATAAATAGATGAATACAGATGCAGATAGAAATTCCTTATTGTCTGTCTTTCTTACTAGAATGTTTTGTCTCCTGAATTAACGTTTAAATAAAGGAAAGCCAATGAGGTTTAAGTGATTTTAAATTGACTCATGAATCACAACCAGGCTTCTTTCCCCATTTAATCAAAGGACACGTGCGAAGGCAAAATCTCTATATGAATAAAAGTAAGACTACTAGTGAATAAAATATGACAGAACTTACTTCAAAAAATATAATATTCTTAAACATTGATAGAAATAGCTCTTTAATTAAGTCTGGATTATTAAAAAAAACTACTTTCAATCAATTTAAGGAATACTGTTTAATTTCCTGAATACTGCTGTTAACAATAAATGTCTAGATGAGTACATTAAATATATATGGATGTGAAATATTTTAGGATTCAAAGTTTATGCTGTCTTTAAAGTACATCATATTTATGCCAGAATGTTATTCAGAGCATGCTAATATTTCCAGTGAGGTCTCTGGAATCACTGATCAAATATTCAGCATTTGATATTAATAATTTTTTTTATAACACAAGAGTACATATTACAGAAACAGTCTTTGTATACATGTATACATGTTACACATACATTTATAAAAAGATGGAAAACTATAATAAAAATCCATACATGTAACTACATCATTTTTCTGAAGAAATCTTTTCTCATTCTGCTACCACCTTTTGACTGCCAGTTATTATGTAATAACAATAATAATCATAATTAACTACCTAACATTCTTTGAGTGCTTGTTATATGCCATAAAATGTTTTATTAGCTTTAAATGTATTTCAGCTATATGTCTTTGACAGAGGTGCCGTTATTCATGTAATAAATGAGAATGAAGCCATGGTTGGTTAAGTAATCTGCCCACGATCACACAGTAAGGTGGAAAGATGTCAATCCACATAGTCTAGTTCCAGAGTTTACACTCCAGCAAATAAGCAAGCAAAGGAGAGAGATTTTAACAAAGGGCAAAAATATTTACAGATCAATAGAAAAGCTAATGATAATAATGCACCTCCAACAACTAGATTACCATTTTTTCAGATTCATCAAAACATTTATAAATTTGATCTATATGTTAAATTTGCATTAACATGGATTCTTATTTGTGAATTAATGACAGCATAAAAATAAAATCCTCACCACCTGGGGACGAGGTTAGTAAAGTGAGAGAAGTACTATATATCTAAAACAAGCTTTTTAAAGCTTTTTCTCATTTTAAAATTCATTTTCTTGGAAATATTAAGATAACTATATTTTTATTTAATTATATGTACCCTGGAGTTAATACAGTCTTTAATAGCATAATTTTATTTCTGCTTGGTCACATCACACATCACCAGACATTTTATTTTTTTGAAAAAATATGATATAGAGCAGATTGTCACTTTCTATTAAATTTAATATAGAATAATCAAAATTAGCTCAAATATTCATTTTATTATTTCTTATTTTTCTTCAGTTATCTGTGTCTTTTTTTCATTTTCATTTTTATTAAGTAGAATTATTATGGTTTGACTGCACTTATATATGATATTGCATGTAAATACACGTATACAATATACTGCGTGTTTTTTAGTTTACATATGTGTGCTGATCGTTGTTTCTAAGAGCCAATTAGAGCTTTAGCTTTTTAAACTTACATAGTTATTAAAGGAATATAGCCAACCACAAAATAAGAATCAACAGAATGCAATAATCCAATCATAAAAGACAGTCAGATGTGCTTACACATATTCAGAAATCAATCATCTAAGTTATAAATAATAAGTAGTTCATTTGTGTCCTTATTTTTTATTATATAACTCATAATATATGGCATTTTTCTTTCTCTTTCCTACCAACTTCACTTAGAATGGTGATCTTCAGGTCCATCCATGTTGTGGCAAATAGCATTACTTTATTCTTTTTTATGACTGACTAGTGTTCCATTTTATATATGTACCACATCTTCTTTATCCAGTCATCTGGATAATGGACATTTGGGTTGTTTCCATGCCTTGGATATTGTAAATAGTGTTGCTATGAACATTGGGGTGTATGTGTCTTATATTAGTTTTATTTTTCTCCAGGTATACACCCAGGAGTGGGATTGCAGGATCACATAGTAAGTCTATTTTTAGTTTTTTAAGGAAACTCCATACTGTCCTCCATAGTGGCTGCACCAATCTATACTCCTACCAACAGTATAGGAGGGTTCCCATTTCTCCAGACACTCTCCAGCATCTATCATTTGTAGACTTTTCAATAATGGCCATTCTGTAGGTTGTCTTTTCATTTTGTTGATGGTATCCTTCTCTGTGCAAAAGCTTTTAAGTTTGATTAGACCCCATTTGTTTATTTTTGCTTTTATTTCCGTTACTCCAGGAGCTGGTTCAAAAAATATATTGCTGTGATTTATGTCTGAGAGTGTTCTGCCTATGTTTCCCTATAGGAATTTTATAGTATCTGGTCTTCTGGTCTGACATTTAGGTCTTTAACCCATTTTGAGTTTATTTTTGTATATATTATAAAATGTTCTAATTTCAGTCTTCTACAGGTAGCTGTCCAGTTTTCCCAGCACCACTTATTGAAGAGACTGTCTTTTCTTCATTGTATATTCTTGCCTCATTTGTCATAGATTAATTGACCATAAGTGCATGGGTTTATTTCTGGACTGTCTATCCTGTTCCATTGATCTATGTGTCTTATTGTGCCAGTGCCATACTGTTTTGATTACTGTAGCTTTGTATTGTAGTCTGAAGTCAGGAAGCATGATTCCTCCAGCTCCATTCTTTTGGCTATTTGGGGTCTTCTGTGTTTCCATACAAATTTTAACATATTTTGTTCCAGCTCTGTGAAGAATGTCATTGGTAATTTAATAGGGACTGCATTGAATCTGTAAATTGCCTTGGGTAGAATGGACATTTTAACAATGTTGATTCTTCCAATCCAAAAGCACAGTATATCTTTCCATTTGTTTATGTTGTCTTCAATTTCCTTCATCAGTGTCTTATAGTTTTTGGCATACAGGTCTTTTGCCTCCTTGGATAGGCTTATTTCTAATTATTTTATTCTTTTTGGTGAGATGGTAAATGCTATCATTTCCTTAATCTCCCTTTCTGCTATTTTGTTGTTAGTGTATAGAAATGCAACTGATTTCTGTATATTAATTTTGTATCCTACAACTTTACCAAATTCATTGATGTGTTCTAGTAGTTTTCTGGTCACTTCCTTAGGGTTTTCTATGTATAGTATCATGTCATCTGCAAACAGTGACAGTTTTACTTCTTCATTTCCAATTTGGGTTCCTTTTATTTCTTTTTCTTTTATTGCTCTGGCTAAGACTTCCAAAACTATGTTGAATAAAAGTGGTGGGAGTGTACATCCTTGTTTTGTTCCTGATCTTAGAGAAAATTCTTTTAGCTTTTCCCAGTTAAGTATGATGTTAACTGTGTGTTTTGTCATATATGACCTTTATCATGTTGAGGTATGTTCTGTCTATGTCCACCTTCTAGAGAATTTTCATCATAAATGAATGTTGAATTTTATCAAAAGCTTGTTCTGCATCTATTGAGATTATCATATGGTTTTTATTATTCAACTTGTTAATGTGGTCTGTCGTGTTGACTGATTTGTGTACATTGAAAAAATCCCTGCATCCCTGGGGTAAATCCCCCTTGATCATGGTGTATAGTCCTTTTAATGCATTATTGTAGATTTGCTAGTATGTTTTTGAGGATTTTTGCATCCATATTCATAATTGATATTGGCCTGTAATTTTCTTTTTGTGATATCCTTGTCTGATTTTGGTATCAGGGTGATTATGGCCTCATAGAGTGAGTTTGGAAGTGTTCCTTTCTCTGCAAATTTTTTGGAATTGTTACAGAACTCTTCTCTAAGTGTTGATAGAATTCACCTGTGAAGCTGTCTGGCCATGGACTTTTGCTTGTTGAGAGGTTTTTAATTACTGATTCAATTTCAGTACTGGTAATTGGTATATTCATATTGCCTATCTTCTTCCTGGTTTAGTCTTGGCAAGTTGTACCTTTCCAAGAAATTGCCCATTTCTTCTGCATTTTTGTTTTTGTTGGCATGTAATTGCTCATAGTATCCTCTTAGGATCCCTTTTATTTCTGTGGCATCAGTTTTAACTTCTTTTTCATTTCTGATTTTGTTAATTTGGGCCCTCTCCCTTTTTTTCTTGATAAGTCTGACTAAAGTTTTATCAATTTTGTTTAGCTTTTCAAAGAACCAGCTATTAGTTTTGTTCTTTTTTTTTTTTTTTTTTTTTTTTTTTTTTTTTTTTTTGGTCTCTATTTCATTTATTTCTGCTCTAACCTTTATGATTTCTTTTCTTTCACTAACTTTGGGGTTTGTTTGTTCTTCTTTCTCCAGCCACATTAGGTGTAAGGTTAGGTTGTTTACTTGAGATTTTTCCTGTTTCCTGAGGTAGGCTTGTATTGCTACAAACTTCCCTCTGAGAACTGCCTTTGCTGCATCCCAGACATTTTGGATCATTCTGTTTTCATTTTCATTTGTCTCAAAGTATTTTTGATTTCCTCTTTGATTTTTTCCATGTCCACTGGTTGTGTAGTAGCATATTGTTTAGCCTCCACAAGATTGCAGTTTTTGAAGTTTTTTGGTTTTTGTTTTTTTGTTTGTTTGTTTGTTTTTGTAGTTGATTTCTAACCTTGTAGCATTGTGGTTGGAAAAGAAGCTTGGTATGATTTCAATTTTCTTAAATTTGCTGAGGCTAGCTTTGTGGGCCAACATGTGGTCGATTCCAGAGAATGTTCCATGTGCACCTGAAAAGCTGTATAGATATCATTTAGGTCCATCTGGTCTAATGTGTTATTTAGGGCCTGTATTTCCTTATTGAATTTCTGTCTGGATGATTTGCCCATTGATGTAAGTGGGGTGTTAAGGCCCCCCACTATTATTGTGTTATTGTCAATTTCTCCTTTTATGTCAATTAATAATTGCCTTATATGTTCAGGTGCTCCTATGTATATATATATACACACAACTGTTATAACCTCTTATTGGATTGATCCCTTAAGCATCATATAGTGTCCTTCTTTGTCTCTTGTAACAGTCTTTATTTTAAAATCTATTTTGTCTGATATGAGTATTGCTACTCCAGCTTTCCTTTGGTTTTTGTTTGCATGGAATATCTTTTCTACTCCCTTACTTTCAACCTGAATGTGTCTCTAGCTCTGAAGTGGGTCTCTTGTAGATAGCATATATATGAGTCTTGTTTTTTCTATCCATTCACCCAGTCTATGTCTTTTGGCTGGAGCATTTAATCCATTTACACTTAAGGTAATTATTAATAGGTGTGCTCTTACTGCCATTTTGTTAATTGTTTTGAGTTTGTTTTTGTAGGGTTTTTTTTTCCCCCTTTCTTCTTTTTGTTCTCTTTTGTTGTGCTTTGATGACTAGATAGGTTCCTGTAACATTTGTTGTAAAGCTGGTTTGGAGGTGCTGAATTCTTTTAGCTTTTGTTTATCTGTGAAATTTTTGATTTCTCCATCAAGTTGGAATGAGAGCCTTGCTGGATAGAGTATTCTTGGCCATAAGTTTTTCCCTTTCATCACTTTAAATCTGGCCTGAAGGATTTCTGCTGAAAACTCAGCTGATAATCTTATGGGAGTTCCCTTTTATGTTATTTGTTGCTTTTGTCTTGCTGATTTTAAAATTCTCTCCTTATCCTTAATTTTTATCAGTTTGATTAGTATGTGCCTTGGTGTATTTCTCTTAGGATTGATCCTGTGTGGGACCCTCTGAGCTTCCTGAATTTGGGTGAGTGTTTCCTTTCCCAAGTTAGGGAAGTTTTTGGTTAGTATCTCTTCAAAAATTTTCTCAGGTCCTTTCTCTCTTTCTTTACTTTCTGGGACCCCTATACTGCAAATATTAGTGCATTTCATGTTGTAACAGAGTTCTCCTAAACTATCCTCATTTCTTTCCATTGTTTTTTCTGTTCTGCTGTTGCAGTTTCCACTAATCTGTCTTCTAGTTCACTAATTTGGTCTTCTGACTCATTTAGTTTATTCTTTTTTCCTTCTAGTGTTACTCACTTCAGTAATTTTATTCTTCAACTCTCTTTGGGTAGTCTTTATATTTTCCAGCTCCTTGCTAAAAACTTTGCTCTGTGCATCTATACTTCTCTTGAGTTCTCTGAACATCTTCACCATCATCATTCTAAACTCTTTCTTGGATAAATTGCCTATCTTCTCATCATTTATTTCTTCTTCTGGGATTTTATCTTGTGCCTTGTTCTGGAAGATATTCCTCTACTGCCTCATCTTGTCTGTCTTTCTCTTTGTATTTTTAGGTAGGTTAATTATGCTTCTCAGCCTTGGAGAGGTGGCCCTTGTGGTAGACATCCTATGTGTCCCAGCAGTACACTCCTCTTGTCACCCAAGGGCCAGCATCAAGCTGGTCCCAGTGTAGAGTCTGGCCTGTGTTTGTGGATTCCATCCACAGCCTTTGGGACTGTTGTTTTTTAATTACTGGTATCTGCCCTCTGGTGGATGAGGCTGGACTAGAAGCTTATGCAGGGTTCCTGGCAGGAGGAGTTGGTGTCTGCCCACTGCTGGGTGAAGCTTGGCCTGGACCTCTGATGGGTAGGGTCCTGTCTAGAGGTATTTGCAGCCCTGATGGCTGGGGCTGTGTTCCCACCTAGTCTATTGTTAGGCCTGAGGCTTCCCAGCACTTAAGCCTGTTAAGGCTTTAGGTGGGGCTGGGTCTTGGTGCTAATGATTCAATCAAGATGTCTCCCTCCAGGAATGTTCATGTAGATAAACACTCCTGGAATGTCTTTCACCAGCTTTTATGTCCCCTGGGTGAGCAGCTGCAGCCCCTTATCTCCCCAGGAGAACTTCCAAAACCAGCAGGCAGGTCTAGCCCAGGTTCCTATGCAATCACTATCTCTGCCCCTGGATCCAGTGCACATGAGATCGCATGCAACTTTCCCAAAAGAATTAAGTTTCTGTCTCCCCCAGTCCTGGGGGGTTCCTGAAGTTAAGCTCCACTGGCCTTCAAAACACAGATGCCCTGGGGTCTCCTCCTCCAAATGCCGGAACCCTGGGCTGGAAAGCCTGACACGGGGCTCAGAACTCTCCTTCCTGCTGTGGTTCCCTCTCTCTGTTTCCAGTTGACACAGATATTTTTGGCTAAGATTTGTCTTTTTTCTTGATGGCTGTTTAGCATTCAATTGTGGTTTTGTTGTAGTCGTGAGGAAAGGTGAGATTATGGTCCTACTACTCCACCATCCTGACATAAATCCAGTGTCTATCTTGACAGAAATCCACAACTCCTCTTTTAAATCTAGCATTTATTTTGATTGCAAGACTTTGATATCATTCATTTAACAGAAATTCTAGGAAGCTCAATTAAAATTGGAAAATTATTTTCTTTCCTAAACATATTTTATTTAGTATTTAACAATATTTAATATTACACTATATTTTTCTTTTTACTTTACCCAGAAAACAAAAGGAAATTCTAACAAATGCATGTATATACTTGAAATTGTACTTGACAAAAGTCATTAAAATATGTTAATTAAATATTAAAATTTTACAGCAAATATTTGAAACTGTATTATTTCAGTAGTTAAATATTTAATTAACATTATAGTTTATGTTATTTTGCGTTTAAATAATAATACACAAAGAGACAGTTTTCCTATGCAGAAGATTTCTAAATACTTTGTGTGGATACTCTGCCCTCATAAGATGGAGTATGACTCTCCACTTCTTTAGAGTAGACTATTCACAGAGCCTGCCTTCCAAAGAATACAGAATGGAAAGGTAGGGTTGGGAGGAAGCAGCTTAACTGTGGAAAAATCTGGCCAATGCTAGCACTCCCAAGTGATCCAAGTGATCAAGGTCAATATCAAGAGCTATAAATCATGTTACTAGTATTTACTGTTGATATGATGTGATGAAATGGCACTTTATCCCTATGACATTCCTCCTATTACTCATAGCCCTCATATAATCATGAAAAAAATCAGACAAATCTCAACTGAGAGCATTCTACAAAATACCTGACCAGTAGTTCTAAAAATTTGTCAAGGTCATCAAAAACAAAGAAAGTGTGAGAAACTGTCATAGCTGAGAGGAGCCTACAGAGAAATGAATGCTAAAGGTTAATGTGGTATCCTGGAACAGAAAAGAGCACTAGGAAAAAACTAATAATATCTGAATAAACTATAGATGTAAGTTAATAATGTACCAATATCAGCTCATTGATTGTATCAAATGTAGCATATTAATGTAAGCCACTATAATAGAGGGAACTGTACATAAGACATGTGGCAACTTTCTATACTATCTTTGTAATTTTTCTGTAAATTCAAAGCCATCTTAAAAAATAAAAGTTATAAAATATGTCCCAAAATAAACAATTAACAAATAAATAAATACCATACATTGATTTTTTGAAACTTGAAATAGGTACAAAAAGAGTAAAAAATATTAACTATAATCTCACCATCCAGGTATAACTACTGCTAATAGTCCCATGTGTTTCTTTCACAATCTTTTATTTATAAATAAATAAATAAATAAATAAATAAATAAATAAATAAATAAATAAATAAATAAATATATTTTACCCAATTTGGGTCTTGAATTCAATACATATTACTGCTTGGGCATCTTACTGTTGCACTTAACTTTAAAGTCCAAGTATTTTATCACATCACTGCACAGTCTTTAAAACATAATCTTAATAACTGCGTATCACTGGATTGGGCTCATGTATTATAGTTAGTTTCTTTTTTTAAAACACCATCAGACAAGAGAAAATTTTCCAATTGTGATTAATTTTTAAGAGGATAATTATTACTCTAGTACATAAATGTTTACCTAATCTGAAACTATTTCTTTAGTACAAATTCTGGCAGTGTGTTATGATATCAAAGAATAACACTATTTAGACATTTGATAGTCACTGCCAAATTGCTTTTCAGAAGGTTTATTTCTCCATTTACTCTTGCAGTATATAAGCTTTGGGCCCTTCTTTCTGTAATTTTTTGCTAATGGCATCATTAAATAATTGCATCTATAGGTTGAACTTTGTTTCTTTGATTATTAGTAATGTTGATGTATTATTCACGTATTTTTTTATTTCATTTATGAAAATTAGCTGTGCAAGTTCTTTGCCTTTTGTTCTTTTTGTTTTAACTGGAGACTGGTACTTTTCTTCTTGGCTGAAATAATCTTTTATGTATTAAAGAACTTAACTCCTTGAAATTTGTTTATTTCTAACATTCTATCATAAGTGTTTTTCTATTAGATTTATTTAGTATTATATTTGTTTGAAGCCAGATCTAACAATGTTTTCCACTATCACTATATCCACTATTATTGTTTTAACAAAGTTGTTTTCTTATCCTAAAATGCACTGATAGTTATCTTTCATCTATTTTGTTTGTCATTCATTCTTACTTTTCTATTTGTTAATTTTGTTATTTGAAAGCTCTAAATCTCTAAATAATATATAAAATTTACTGTACATTTTGAGAGTAAGGCTTATTCTTTTTATGTAGCTTTCTTTTTTTTTTTTTTTCTCAGAAAATCCAGACCAAGCTGAGCATGTGACACTTTTTACTAACTGACTCAATTAGTGTTGATTGAAGTGACTGAAGAACATCCAGGGAGGAAATGTTAAACTTACATGAACAACGTCTTTGGGCTATCATTGCTCATGAGAACTGGCCCAGTCAATGACGCTCAAGACTCTGCAGGGAAGGGAAATAAAGGACTGATAGGATTTGAGGTGAGAGACAGAGAACACTTATTCATCTGGAAATTGTAATTCTTCAGTAATTTGTATCAAATTCTCCATTGCATCTTAGTCCTAGAGATCCGTTAGATTTAGCCATTTCATTCACTTGTTCCTTCAGGACAGAATGGGCAGAAACTGCCCTGTCCCTTGTTCTTGGATTGGAAGAATTAATATTGTCAAAATGTATAAAGAATGTATATAGAATCTAAAGTGATCTACAGATTCAATGCAATTCCTATCAAAATTCCAATGGCATTTTTCACAGAAATAGAAAAAAGCATCCTAAAATGTATATGGAACTACAAAAGCTTCGAATTAGCCAAAGCAATCTTGAGAAAGAACAAAGCTGGAGGCACCATACTTCCTGATTTTAAGCTACATTGCAAAATTACAGCAACTGAAACAGTGTGGTATTGGCATAAAAATGGAAATATAGACTAGTGGAACAGAAGAGAGCCCAGCTATACCACATATATACAATCTATTTTTGACCAGAATGCTAAGAATACACAATGAAGAAAGAATATTCTCTTCAGTAAACGATGTTGAGAAAACTGGTGATCCACATACAAAAGAATAAAATTAGACCCCTATCTTACACTACTCACAAAAATTCAACTTGAAATGAATTAAGACCTAAATGTAAGAAACTGTAAAACTCCTAGAAAAGAACTTAGGGGACATCAGTCTTGGTACTGATTTTTTGGATAACACACAAAAAGCACAGGAAACAAAAGCTAAAATAAATAAGTGGGACTACATCAAACTAAAAAGTTTCTGTACAGCAAAGAGAACAGTCAATAAATCAAAAATGCAACACACAGAATGGGAGAAAATATTTGCAAACCATATATCTGATAAAGGGTTAATATAGTAAATATATAAGGAATTCATACAGGTCAATAGCAAAACTGCAAATAATCCAATTAAAAGATGAATAAAGGACCAGAATACACATTTTTCTCAAAAGAAGACATATGATTAGCCAATAGGAATATGAAAAGGTTCTCAACAGTATAAGGGAAATATAAGCCAAAACCACAATAAGATATCATATCTCATCTATTGGGATGGCTGTTTTTGCAAAGAGATAACTATTGTTGGCAAAGATATAAAGAAAGGGAATCCTTATACACTGCTGGTGGGAATGTAAGTTGGTACAGCCATTAGGCAAAATAGTTTGTCAGTTTCTCAGATAATTAAAAATAGAAATACCATGTGATCCAGCAATCCCAACCGTGCGTATATATCTGAAGGAAATGAAATCACTATCTCAGGATATCTGCACATCCATGTTCATTGAAGCATTATTCACAATAGCTAAGATATGAACATAATTGCCCTTCAGTGGATGAATGGATAAAGAAAAGGTGTTACACTCGGCCATAAAATACAAGAATATCCTGACACTGACAACATGGATGAATTTAAAGAGTGTTATGCTAAGTGAAATAACACAGGAAAAGAAAGAAAAATACTGTATTGGAATTATTCACACGTGGGAAAAAGCTGATTTTGTACAGATAATAGTATGCTGGTTTCCAGGGCCTGGGTGGCAGGAAAAATGGGGAGATACAGGTCAAACAGTACAAATTTTCAATTATAAGAAGAATAAGTTCAGAGGATCTGAGACACAAATTCACAGCACGGAGATCATTTTTAATAACATGGTATTGTACACTTAAAAGCTGCTGAGAATAGATATTAATGTCTCATATATACGTGGAAAGTGGATCTATATCCATATCCACATCTATCTACATAGATATAAATATAATATATAGTATACTTTATTTTCCCAACTTTGTCAAGGAGTAATTGACAGATAAAATTTTATACATTTAATTATTTGTACACATTAAATAAAAATTTATATTTGTCAAGTATTCCTCAGTAAAGTTGGGAAAATAAAAAAGTATACCATATATAATAAATGAACATTTAAATTAATTACATTAATCCCGGTTAAGTGGCTTGTATTAGTGAGGTAGTCTCTCGGGTTCATTCACTGAATCTCAAATATTAGACCTTTAGAGATGCAAACCTTTATCTTCAGCAGCTTCATTTCAGACGCCTTATTAAGCAGGGAAACATGACCTGGAGAAAATAGAAATTCCAACCATTAAACTATTTCTACATTAAATTATAAAAAATATTTATTTCATTGAATCACTGTTTCAAAATGTCTTAAAATTAAAATAATAATCAAGAAGATTGCCACTACCAATTTTCAAGTAACTAGATTGAAAGAAAGAAGTTCAAATTTCATGAAGAATCTGATCCTAATCATTCTTTAGAGAATTTTGAAGGAAATATTTTTTGAAACTGTTTAATAAACTTCATGAAGTGGCCTAAACATTAATGAAACTTTTCCAATATTCTTAGTATTTGTTTTATTTTATTTAATTTATAAATTATAATTTCAACTTGATTTAGTTACAAGTGAGTTTCTGAATAAAATATGCATATATAGATATACTTAACACTGTAGTGCACCTTGTGTAGGTATAAAATTTTAATTGTGTATGTAAATATTGTCCTCAAAAATCTTAAAATTTTAATAAGTATTTAGCTCAGAGAAAATATAAAAATATTAATAAAGATAAAGCCACCAGGAAACAAACCTTCAAAATATAGGAACTTTCTTCCAATATTTAAATCCTGCTAGATAATTCTGACAAAATAATTATCCAGACCATTTTTAAATGTCTCAAATTATTGGAAGGCCAATACTTTTCAAGATAGGACCCTTTTTCTTGGTTGCTTCTACATATAGAAATGAACATTTCTGTATTCAGTGACACTGTCTTCCTGAAGCATTTGGCACACGGATCTTTTTCCTAGACATAGTGGGTGCATTCAAAAAAATTCATCTTCATCATGAAAGCCCATCCAAATAATTTGGTGCTTCTTTTCAACAGTTACCACTTTTCTGAACTAAACCACTTAATCTGCTTCTGTTCCATTTTTTGTTTTCAGTTTCTAGACCAATCACCATCTCAATTGCTCTCTTATTAACACAGCAAGTTTACCCACTTAATTCTTAAAATGTGGTGTCCAAAACTGGAAACAGTGTCTTATGTAACCCAATCACAAAAACTGTTACATCCCTCAGGCAAAATACTTGTTATGGACTAAATGTTTATATCCTCTGCCCTAATTTATATGTTGAAACCCAACCCCCAATGTGACTCTATTTAGAGATAAGGCCTTTAGGAAAGCAATTAAGGCCAAATGAGGTCATAAGGGTAAGACACTGACCCAATAGGATTAGTGACCTTTTAAGTGACCTTTCTCAACTTGAGAACACAGCAAAAATGTTGTGTCTGCTGGCCAGGAAGAGCACATACCTGGAACCAAACTGACCTTGGCCACTCCTTGATCTTGGATATCTCAGCCTTTAGAATTGTGAAAATAATAGATTTAAGCCATGCCCTCTATGATATTTTGTTATGGCAGCCTGAGCAGATTAAAACAATTCATTATCTTTTATGTCACTTAAGGTAGACAAAGACTACACTGACTTTTTGGTAATATCATATAGTTATCTCTATCAAATTAACTACCAGATAAACCTTCAAGCCTGCTCCACACACACTACTACTAAGCCGTGTATGCTCTATTCTAGGCTAATATTTGTTTATTTCCTATGGAGGGCTCTGTGAGTACTGACCCATCATCCTGCGTTTTGCTCTATATCCTAGCTTCATATGCACATTCCTTTGCTTCTTCATCCAAGGCTTTGGTAAACATACTTAATAACTTTGAGAACACAGATTTCTGGAACACCAACAAGAAGCTCCCATCATGCAGGCATCAGCTGATTAGCCAATTCTTAAATTATGAGTATCAAAGTGATTTTCCTGGTCTACAGGCCTTCAAAATTCTGCTTATTTTCTGCCAATTTTATAGCATCTTATTAGTGTAAATCATGGTAGGAAATGGCTGCGGCTGCTGCTTCTATGGTGATTATTAATCACTAATTGTAGAGTGTCTTTCAAAAATTTCCCAATGTGTGTTAAAATATCTAAAAACTAGGATTCTAACCTGTTAATTCTTCTTATTTTGTACTGAGCTATAGTTGGCTTACAATGTTAATTTCTGGTGTATGACATAGTGATTCAATTATACATGTATACATTATATATTCCTTTTCATATTCATTTTCATTATAAGCTATTACAAGGCATTGAATATAGTTCTCTGTGTATCATCTGTTAATTCTTAAATTTCCAGGGTCCAGAAAGTCCATGATACATATATGTCATATATATATATATATATATATATATCGTTAACTTCTCTTAAACTAAACTGTATGTTGGAATGCTGTAATGAAATTGCAATAGCAACCAAATTAGAAGAGTGGGTATTTACTGACAATAGACAAGCAGTCGGGACAGTAGTGAGAGTGCCAATTATTTTATAAGTAATTTAAATTACCCTTTTATTTTCCAGTTTAACTAATATTCTAATAAATATTCTATTTTACCTGCTACCATTTTATTGGAAATTCAATGAATTCATTACAATTTTAAAATTTCATTTGTATCCGGTATTTATTTTTGCCACATGCTATTTCAAAAATGATTAAGACAGCTTAGAAGACTGCATAGAACTCAGGAAGACATAATGTACATTTAAAATAAATTAGAAAAATTATGCAATGAGAAAACAAAATTAGCAAAAGCAAATGCAGCCAATAATGAGGTCAGTGCACAAAATTCATGCCTTCAACTCTTATGTACTTGTTGGATCTGGGCCACTATATGCCTTTATTATTGGAGCAATCAACAGAAACAGAAAAAAACATGATTCACAAGACAGTTCATAATACTGGGACTTATATGTTTCCCATCTTAGGGTTTGACCCCAACCACCTATTCAGTTAGACAAAACTCACACAGGAAGTTCCTACGATACCTCTGGTGCTGTGTCCATATTCAGTCCATCACTCTACCAGTGATTTTTTGCCTCCTAAATATGAATTGGAGGTAGTACCCTCTCCTAAGATACAACTTTTTATATCTTGCAACTGGTGTTCCCACACCTGTGTTTACCCCCCAACTCTGTAACACATGTTTGACGTTGCAGCCACAGTGATCTTGTAAAATGCAAATAAGATTCTATTAGGTCCTTTAGTAATTCCTTTTAGAAATGTTTTATCTCCCTCAGGATAAAGGCTCAGTATGGCATACAAAGTCTTTCATGGTATGCCTCCCCAACACCCAAGCCCAAATAATTTAATTATTTTCTTTGTGGGCTTACTGAATGATCTTAGTTTAGTTCTGCAAGTACTCTGATGCCTTGCAACTCAGGCCCTTTGCACTTGCTGTTCCCTCTGCTTAACTTTTTATTTTTGCGATTTTTTTTTAGTTGTACAAACATTGTACATTTAATGATGTCCAAAAACATTTCATGTAAGCAGATATCAGGACATTCTCTACAAATGTACATTCAACTGCATATATGCTATATAACATATATATCATAAATAAATAAATTTTAAATATATAGGATAACTTTAAATAAATCTCAAAAGGAGTATATTAACTAGATTGGTTAAATAATGCCAAATTCACAGGGATATTAGATTACCTCTACACCATCAACTCAAAAAGTTCTTTTTCCTTAGAGTGAAAAAAATGAGTAATATGTATGTAATATTTATTTGCCTAGCTCAATAAAAATGTCCTAATTATGTTTCAGAAATATAAAATAACATTTAAAATAGTGTAGACTTTAAAACATTAAGGATCAAAAAGCTGATCTGGGACATGAAGAAAATAAATCTGAAAGTCTATAAAAATAAAATTCATGTAACAATCCCCTTTTCTACTGTTTATTTGCTAGAACTATAATTGAAACTTTCTATTTCACCTCTTCTCACCTTTAGGAAGTAATCATCCAAAGACACTTGCAGGGAGAGAGACTACAAATTATTTGAGCTTCCAATCAAATGATCCCATAAGGCCCAGGATAAATTAGTTTGTAGTCAGTATCTTGAAAAGATACAGAAGACACAAGGGTATTAGTGACACATTGTGTTCTGTAGATAAAATCTTTCTAAAATTATATTCCTTAAATTACTTTATAAAAGATGTCATAGGAATAAACTACAATCTTTGTTACTATTTTGGCAATTAAAGAAAATGTTATATCATGACAATATAACATTTTAAGAGCACACTAATGTAAAGGAGAAATACCATCTTTGGAAACACTTTTTTGAAAATGAAAAGGTAAGGACACTTCTTAAATAAATATCAAGTGTTAATACAGTGATTTTTCTCTGGATTTGATAGTATGTTACTATGATATTTTATTCAAGAAGAGAGTTTTCTTGAAAATTGGATCCCTGGTGGATTTATCAATTTAAGTAATGTTATATCAGGCAATATTTAGCAAGGCCAATTAAATTTAAACTAGAACATTATCTAAAGCATGAATGAGTGTTGAAACGTGAAAGGTGTGCTTGTTGTATAAAAGCAATGGAGGGAAGTAAGAAACAGAAATTAGCCGTAGCTGTTAATACTAAAGGAAACATTGCTATATGCTCTAAAGACCACATCAAAAGCAATCTCTGGTTCACGTCTGTTGTGGTTACTGATACTGATGTGTGATCAATTTTCTGTATATGATCAGAAGTCACATTTGATTAAAATAAACGTAAACATTCATCTAACAGCATAAATTGTATTTGATTTTGGAAGTAATGGGTAAACATTGCAAAAACCAAAGTCATACACACACACAAACACATGTCTTCTTCCACCACCTCTGCACCTCCTCCAAGGTTGGAGACCTCTGAAGTTATTTAAACTTTGTATTCATATGTGTTAATGAACCTTTGTTGTATTTATTCTATTGTGTTTTATTCTACTTAGTTTCACTTCCTCATCCCACTGACATCCGTTTTTTAGAATTTATTGGAAAAAAACAATGCAAAAGAAACAGACTAGGCCTTCAGGATGGATAAGTACTGATCACATATTTTGCTGCTTTGTTGGAAGGAAATGGATCCCTAAGTCATTTCATTAGCCAGAAAATGGTCCCATTCACGTAAATCACAAGTTTGAGAAGAGAACTGGTAAGAAGCCACCGTCAGGTGTGTGATGCTGCTTTCTGCTTTCATTTTCACTTTACTCCCATAAGTTCCTCTGCTTAGGATCACGTGATTTTGACCATGTTCAGTATGTGTAAGCAGTAACAACCCAAAGAAATACCCAATAGAAATTCAAAATAATGACAGCAGAATATTTAAAAGTGACTATGGGGTAAATGATTGTAGTTACACAAAGACTGAAAGAAAAATTGAGTGGCATTTCTATATCAGGACAGTAAAATACGATAGCTCTTTTCTATTTCTAGAACAAAATATCATTACATCATGGTTTCAGCATACAACAAAATAACTACTGTTTCACCATTGTTTGGACACTCATAGTCTTAGTGGTTTAGAGTATTTAGACATCTCTGACATCATGGAATCAATAAAATTACTGAACACTCAGCAGCAGTAGTTGGTGACTTCAAAGTCTGTAAATAAGAATTAGCAGATCACATATTAAAAAAGAAAAAAAAACAACAGATAGCCAAGCTGGGACACGATGGAGAGGTTTTTAGAGCTTGGCATTTACTAACTCTGCCATTTTTATCCTTGATGCCTGGTGTTCTTTATTCTAAGCTTTAAGTCTGTCTACTTTGTAATTGTTCTCTCCTCCACAGGGTCTCCAGTGAATCCCTGAATAATTGAAAACATTTATCTCCCCGGTGGTTAAGTTTTGGTCACTGTGGGAATGAAAGAGCTCAGGGAACTGGCCTTCGTGTTCACGTAAAGATAGATTTTCAGATGGAGCGACACAGCTTTGACACTGTGGCCCGTTTTCATTTAGTTAGTTACTTCATTTTTATACTACAGTGTTTTGTATTCACAGGCTAGTTATGATAGCATGGACATTAATATCTAATATGGATCTGACCTGGTGTCGTAGTTATAATTCTCCCTACCTCTCCAAATATAGAAACCATTATTTTAACTCTTTAAATACTATTATACAACTAAAAAGATGGAGTTATTTTGAAATACGCCATTGCCAATGGGATGGTAATGGAGCAAAACTTTAAAGGAAACAGATAAAAATGAAATATCACTAACCAGAATCATGAGTCTAGTGATGGCTATTATTATTATAGTCTGTATATTAGGATAAAACACTATAACAGCCAAAAGCAGAGAACTAGAGCAAGACAGAAACATAACCCTTCATATTTTCATGTGCACTTCTGTTCTCAAAGTGAGAGTCTTTGAGACACTGTAACAGAACTCTAAAATATTTGTTTATTTCCTCTATAAAGTGAAGGGTTATGAAGTTGAAATATATTGTAAAGTACAGAGTTGATTTGCTAATGGTAATGCGTTTAAGCTGGTAGACTCATTAAACCTGTTTTAAACCTAAGCCAGAAGATCTATACGAGAATGCTCCAATGTCACTGAATGAATAGAGGAATCCAAATAGAAGGCAAGTAGAAAGGTTTAATGTTTTAAAATTTTAATCATAAAACATCTGTTACTATTATTCAGTGAAGACCAACAGTAAAATATTGGCCATATAATCTAAAAGTTAAAAATATTGTCCATAATAATCAGAGAAATCAAGTTACTGTCCAAAATTTGGTGGTATTAATTACAAACGGATTATAGTTCATTATTTTTATGCTTAAAATTACATTTTAAAAATTACAAAGTAATTTTTGTGAATAATTTACATAAGATAGGAAAACACAAGAAAAGAGTTTTTAATTTAATAATCAACATTTTGGTGAACATCCTTGTATAAATGTCTTTATGAATTATAAATGAAAACACATACTTTAAAGTAACTACATATAATATATACTATTTTTATCATAGACAATTATTTGTCTTTTTCCCTCCTCCTTCCTCTTCCCCACATCCTATATTCTTACATTTCCTACTTTCTACCCCAAGAAAACAGTGGCTAATAACTGGTGTGGACCCTTCTGTCTTCACTCTAAGTATGCATTCAGTCACACATGCATATATATGGTATATGAATACATATATGTGCATAGTATACACACAGACACAGGTAAGTGTACATGTCTGTGTGTGTGTGTGTACACACATACACATGTAGGCCTTATTCAGAGTTTGTATGACAGAAATGGGATAATTATAAATAAATGCCTCTGAATCTTGCTTTTCTCACTCTACATACCCTCCATACCTTTCTTTCTAGTGATTGCATGATATTCCATGTTAGGGATATATAACAATTTTTGCAGTCATTCATTCTTTTTTCTTCTTTCCTTCCTTGCTTCCTCCTTTCTTCCATCCTTTCTTCCTCCCTTTTGTTAACATTAAAACTGCTACAATTGATATTTTTGTATATATAATCTAATGTATTGATACACTTTTTCCTATGGGGTGTAGTCATAGAACTTGGATTGCTGCCTCAAATTATATATGAACTATTCACTGTAATAGATGTTGCCAGATTGCTGTAGAAAATGTGGTAGCAATACTTAATTTCACAGTTAATGTTTAAGACGGCCTTATCTTTGTCAGTACAGAGTGTTAGTACTCTTTAATTTTTGTAGTACAAAGTGTTAGTGTTCTTTAACTTTTATGTTGGTTTGCAAACTTAGAAGCTTCCTGGTGAAATCTGAAACTGGCCCCTGTGCACCAAGGGCAAGGAAGGAGCGAAGGAAAAAGGCCGATGGCTCCAGATTGGTAGGGGGCAGATTTAATAAGCAAGGGGGTTTACTTACAGGGCTTGTCTTGGGTGGATGCAAAACAAGCAGATCTCTGCACCTGAATCTTAAAAGATTATAAAGACGCCTTAACTGGGTTCAGTCACACATTTACTCCAAATGGTCTCTATAACACATTGCTCTCTCACGTCTGTGTCCTTAAAAATGGCTCCAGCCGTGGAAACAGTGGGCAAAACCTACATTCCAAGGAAAGGAGAGAGGGCTGAGAAGCCTCTAATTGCCTGGGTCCAGCTCGTGTGTCAACAAGCAGTCACATCCTGTCTGTGACCTCTTCTAACATTTTCAAACTACCAAATGTGGTTATTAGTAGTTATTTAATCACCATATTCATTCATTACTTTAATTTGTATTTCCTACAGAAGTGGAGCACCTCAGTATATATTTTGGGCCATTTTGTTTACTCTTCTGAATTGTCTATTTTTATCATTTTTTTATTGCTCCATTAGAATTATCAGTTTTAAGAACTTCTAATAAAGGTATCAGTCCTTTAAATGACACAAAAATTTTTGTCAACCTTATATAGTTTCACTTTGTTTATAGTATTTTGCTATCATAAGCATTTGATGTATGTATAAACAGAAATATTTTTATATATGAGCTTTAGCTCAGTTGAAAGTTTTTTCCCTAAACCTCAGCTGGTAAAATAGATTATCATATATTTTATTTTAATTTATCTAAATACACTAATTGTAGATGAAGATTATCAGAATGGATTTTTTTTAAAAGACCCAATCACATGTTTCATTTTCTATAAGAATCTGCTTTAACTATAAAGACACCGACATAGAATACAAACTTATGGTTGCCAAGGGGGTGAGGGGTGGGAAGGAACAGACTGGGATTTCAAAATGTGGAATAGATAAAAAAGATTATAATGTATAGCACAGGGAAATATATACAAGATCTTATAGTAGCTCACAGAGAAAAAAATGTGACAATGAATATATATATGTTCATGTATAACTGAAAAATTGTGCTCTACACTGGAATTTGACACAACATTGTAAAGTGATTATAACTCAATAAAAGCTGTTAAAAAAATAAAAACAAAACAAAGACACTGGTAAGTAAAAAGTAAAAGGATGGAGAGATGTACCAGGATAACACTGGTCAAAAGAAAGCAGGGTTGATATGCTAATATCAGACAAAGTTACTTCAGGACAAGGAAGGTTATGGGGATAATGAGGGGCACTGCATAATGACAAAGGAGCCAATTCTCCAGAAGACATAAAAATCCTGTATGTGTATGCACTTAACAACAAAGCATGAAAATATATGAGGCGAAAATTTATAGAACTGCAAAAAGAAATACACAAATTCACTATTATAGATCCAGTAGGAAGAAAATTAGTAAGGATAAAAATGACACGATTAGCACTATGAGTCAGTTGACCTAACTAGCGTTTATAAACTACTGTATCCAGTCACAGCAGAACGCATCTTCACTGTATCACATGGAACATAAACCAAGACAGACCACAAACGTGCCACTAGTGTAAGATGTTAACAGAAGGGAACCAGGTGTGGTGTTTCTGGGAACTGTGTATACCATGTTCGTAATTTTTCTATTAATCTAAAACTATTCTAAAATAAAAAATTATATTATAAAGAATAGATGTGAATTTTAGAAGTATATTTAGAAGTTTTAATATCATATTTAGATAAGTATGCATGGAAAAATCATAATATTGAATTTAAAATTTCTAAAAAAGTTACCAAAAAAAGTTAAAATTTTTAATTTGCTATGTACTTAGGAAGAACTGTAATTAAATTACAGGATATTAAATGTACTTTTCATATTAGCAAATATGCATATTTTAACTAGTAAAGCTGATGGTTTTGACTATATCATGTTGCTTATTTTTATGAAATATATTTCAGCATTTAACATGGTAGTTAACTGTAAGTTAAATAAATGATCTGAGAAAATATTTTGGTTACCTCTGTTATGCTTCGTAACTTTCTTTTGATGCTTTCCTTAGCAGAAGGTTTTAAAGATTGGTATCGATGTTCATTAATAGTAACAAGCAGTTTCATGAATATCAAATGCTGCTAAGAAGAATTATGAAGAATTTAATGCTATTAAAATTCATTTAACTTTTGAAAACAAATTATTGCACAAAATGTCACCTAACATTTCAAATTATTATTTGTTGAAAGCCATTATGAAGCAGTCAATAAACTGTTTCATATAATGATAGTATAAATATTTCATGACAAAAGTCAGTGGTATCCTGCTGCCAAATGATAATGTCATCGCAACAAATCCTTAGAGCTAGGTTCCAGGGAGTAAAGTTCAAAGTCCCTCATGCAAAGAGCGTAAGTTAGGATTACCCTTCTGTGAAAATAATTTAGCATTTAATAATTTGGGGCAATATTTTACCTTCAAATACATACATCTTCTTAGAATACTTTGAGTATGGGAATATTTAAGAATCTCAAGCTTTGCATATTTTTACTACCCACCACAAAAGTTAAGAATTGTTTCACATGTCAGACACATATAATTGTTACTTCCAGAGTTTTACCAAATTAGTGAATATAATCACCTTTTTTTTTCTGAATCAGAAAAACACATTATGTTTTACTTTTAGGCATTGCTTTAGTGTCATTTATCTTTCATAAACAAAATTGTTGGTTTTTTTAAAGTTGCAAATTGCTTTGATATTGCTATGTAAAAGATAACGAAACTGTCATGTTTAAAAGCCTAATTTTATAGTATGTTCTTGTAACATATTTGACATGATTTAACTACCGTGGATGTAAGATAATCACTTTTTTCCTATAGGATTTGTTCCCTTGCTCCGTTTCTGACTTTTTAAAAAGTTTATTAAAGTATAGTTGGTCTACAATGTTGTGATAATTTCTGGTGTACAGCATAATGATTCAGTCATATATATAACATATTATATATTCCTTTTCATATTGTTTTCATTACAGGCTATTACAAGATATTGAATATAGTTCCCTACATCTTGTTGACAGAATAATGACTCTTTTTTTAATATGTTTTTATTGAAGTATGGTCAGTTTACAATGCTGTGTCAATTTCCAGTGCACAGCACAATAACTCAGACATATAGGAACGTAAATATATTCATTCTCACATTTTCTTTAACCATAAGTTACTACAAGATATTGAATATAATTCCCCATGCTATGTAGTATAAAGTTGTTGTTAATCTATTTTATATATAATAGTTAGTATCTGCAAATTTTGAAATCCTGATTTACCCCTTCCCACTCCCTTTCCCCCCCAGTTAACCATAAGGTTTTCTATGTCTGTGAGTCTGTTTCTGTTTTGTAAATAAATTTGTCTTTTTTTTAAGATTCCACATATAAGTGATATCATATGGAACTTTTCTTTCTCTTTCTGGCTTACTTCACTTAGAATGACAATCTTCAGGTCATCCATGTTGCTGCAAATGACATTATTTTATTATTTTCATGGCTGAGTAGTATTCCATTGTATAAATATACCACAGCTTCTTTATCCACTCATCTGTTGATGGGCATTTAGGTTATTTCCTTGTTTTGGCTATTGTAAATAGTGCTGCTCTGAACATTGGGGTGCATATATCTTTTTGAATTAAGTTTCTGGATATATGCCCAGGGGTGGGATTGCTGGATCATATGGTAAGTCTATTTTTAGTCTTTTGAAGAATCTCCATACTGTTTTCCAAAACAACTGCACCAAACTACATTCCCACCAACAGTGTAGGAGCGTTCCCTTTTCTCCACAGCCTATCCAGCATTTACTGTTTGTGGACTTTTGAATGATGGCCATTCTGACTGGTGTGAGGTGATACCTCATTGTAGTTTTGATTTGCATTTCTCTGATAATTAGTGATACTGAGCATTTTTTCATGTGCCTATTGGCCACATGTATGTTCATTAGAGAATTGCTTGTTTAGGTCTTCTACCCATTTTTGGATTGGGTTGTTTGTTTTTTTCTTATTAAGTTGTATGAGCTGTTTATATATTCTGGAAATTAAGCCCTTGTCAGTCTCATCATTTGCAAATATTTTCTCCCATTCCGTAGGTTGTCTTTTTGTTTTGCTTATCATTTCCTTTGCTGTGCAAAAATTGTAAGTTTAATTAGGCTTTTATTTCTATTGCTTGGGTAGACTGCCTTAGGAGAACATTGCAGAGATTTATGTTAGATAATGTTTTGCCTGTATTTTCTTCTGAGAGATTTATTGTGTCTTGTCTTATGTTTAAGTCTTTAAGACATTTTGAGTTTAGGTTTTGTCTGTTTTTCTTTTTCTAATTTTTTTAGGTGTTACATTAGGTTGTTTATTTGAGAGTGTTCTTTTTTGAGGAAAGCCTGTATTGCTATGAACTTCCATCTTAGAGTTGCTTTTACTGCATCCCACAGATATTGTGTGGTTGTGTTTTCATTGTCATTTGTCTCAAGGTATTTTTTAATTTATTATTTCATTTTATCATTGACCCATTGGTTTTTTAGTAGCATGTTATTTAGTCTCCATGCTGTCATGTTTTTTATTTTTCTTTCCTTTTTCTGTGACTGATTTCTTGTTTCATGCCCTTGTGGTCAAAGAAGATGCCTGGAATAATTTCTATCCTCTTAAATTTGTTGAGGCTTATTTGTGCCTGAGTATGTGGTTTATCCTAGAGAATATTCCATGTGCACTTGAAAAGAATGTATATTCTACTTTTGGGTGATGTAATGTCCTAAAAATGTCAACCAAGTCCAACTGTTCTATTGCATCATTTAGTTTCTCCATTGCCTGATTAATTTTCTGCCTGAAAGATCTGTCCAATGATGTTAGTGGGGTGTTAAAGTCTCCTACCATTGTTATATTCCCATTTATTTCTCTTTTATGCCTGATAGTATTTGTTCTATATATTTAGGTGCTTCTATGTTGGGTACATCTATGTTAATGAGTGTGATACCTTCATCTTGTATTGCTCCTTTGTTCTTTATATAGTGTCCTTCTTTATCTCTCCTTATGGTCTTTGCTTTAAAGTCTGTTTTGTCTGATATGAGGATTGCTACTCCCACTGTCTTGTCAATTCCATTTGCATGAAGTATCTTTTTCTATTCTCTCACTTTCAATCTTTCTGTGTCCTTCACTCTAAAGTGGGTCTCCTGTAAGCGACATATTGTAGGCTTTTGTTTTATTATCCAAGCCACTGTACAACTTTTGATTTGAGCATTTAGTCCACTGATGTTTATATTTATTATTGATAGATGTGTGTTTATTGCCATTTTGAACTTTGTTTTCCAGTTGATTTGTTATTTCTCCTTTGCTCATTTCTTTTCCTTTTTGTTTTTTTCTTTTTGTGGTTGATAATTTTCTTTTGTATTATCTTGGTTTCTTGTGTGTGTGTGTGTGTGACTTTATTGTATGCTTTTGATTTGTGCTTACCCTATTTTTCAGGTATGTTAACCCGTTACTATATCTGTTTGCTTTAGACTAATTGTCATCTTGGCTCAAACACATCTTAAAAAGAACAAAGAAAAAAAAAAGAATCATTTATTTATCTTTAACTTTGGCCATCTTAATTATAATATATCTTGGTGTAGATCTGTTTGGCTTTTTCTTATTTGGGCCCTCTGTGCCTCCTGTACTTGGATATCTGCTTCCTTCTTTAGGTTTGGAAGTTTTCAGTCATGATTTCTTCAAATACCTTTTCAATCCCCTTTTCTCTTTCTTCTCTTCTGGGACCCCTATTATGCGTAGGTTCGCATGCTTTATATTATCCCACAGGTCCCTTATGTTGCTTTCATTGGTTTTCATTCAGTTTTCTGTCTGCTGTTCTGATTGGGTGACTTCCATTATCCAGTCTTCTAAGTCACTTATTCGCTCTTCTGCATTGTCTAGTCTGCTTTTGACTGCCTTTAACTTGGCTCTTATCTCAGCCATTGAGTTTCTGTTTTTAATTGGCTCTTCTGTATAGTTTCAATTTCCTTTTTAAAGTATTCTCTGTCTCTATTGATAGTCTCTTTTAGTTCTTTCAGGACATTGATGATTCCCTTATTGAAGTCATGATCTAGTAGACTATAGAGGGCTATTTTATTGATTGTTCTTTCAGGGGATTTCTCTTGTTCTTTGCATTGAAAGTAGTTCCTCTGCTTCTTCATTTTACATATATTTCTCTGGCTCTGTGGATTTAGGAGCATCAGTCATCTACCATGGTCTTGAAGGGCTGTTTTTTATGTAAAGTGGGAGTGTTCCTTTGTAGACTGTGTGCATCTAATAGTTTTGTTGTGAGGGCTGTTTGTAGTATGGATGGTAGCCATGTCTTCCTTCCGTATGTTTGGCTGTAATCCCTTTCATTGGAAGTGTGGTTTATATTGTGATATTCAGAGCCTCCCCTGTTTTTTGTCGTTCAGCCAGGCCTCCTTTTTTGTTCTGTATCTGTCACAGCCTTGACATAGGCCTGGTCTGCTCCCCTGTTGCTGGAATCGAGGCTTCTAGACCAATTTCTGAGCTGTGATGTGTAGTAGGGTTGGAGTGCTTCAGCTGGGAAGAAGAGTAGGCAGGAGATGTAAACTGGGCGATGCCCTCTGTGATGTTGTCTGTCACTTGTTATGTGGGCTTACAGTGCACTCTGTTGAAACTGCCTTTGTCCCCACCTTAGCTGCAGGAATGTCCACCACCTGCTCTGGTGTCCCCCAGGTTCTGAGCTCCCAGAACCATCAGTGCAGATCTGCCAATGTCAGGCACTAGGAACCATGGTAGCAAGCATGCAGTCACACAGCTGAATCTGTGGTTGCCACAGGGTCAGTGCACACCCCAGCCCCACCTCCACAAATGGTCTGGTAAGCAAGCCTGTTGTAAATACCTGTATTCACCCCTGCCATGCATCAGAATTCTGCTCACTGCCTGTTCATCCCAGAAGGTCTACAAAGGTCCAGAAAGAGCAAATCCACCTTCTCTGCCTAGGGCTGTAAACAAATCTGTCCTGCCTGTTAAGTTGTAGTCCTGCTGGGTATGGATTTAGCTTTCAGCCCCACCTCTGCACTGCAGTGATGGTTATGACTAAGCCCTACTTCTCTTCTAGCAAGAACACACCAACAGTGGAGCCAAGCAGACAAAGCAGCTCTGGCATGGCTGCATTGCATCACTCCCCTACACAGATACACCAACAGTGGTGCTTTTTTATGGTGATCTCAGGCTGTTCTGTTCTGCACACACACCCCAGCCAGAGCTCACACTGCCCTCCAGTTCCCTGAGGCTGCCTCTGTGCAGTGGGCTTGTTACAGATCTCCAGCAGCCAGGCCAGGCTTGTCCCTGCCAGCTAGCATCTAGTGTTGGGGATCTCAGAGACCCTCCATGGCAATTTCTCTTAGTTCTGTCTGCCCACTTTCTCCTTGGAGCTTCAGAAGTACCACTTCTGTCCATGCTGAGCTCCCAGCTGGAGGGGGGTGTCTCAGTGTGAGGGTCTTTTTGTTCCTATGCTGCTTCCTCTCTACAGGAATGGCCCTGCATTGATTTTTTTTTTCTTTCTTTCTTTTTTCTTACTGGATTTTGTGAGAATCCTCCTGTATTTTGAAATGGGAGACACTCTGCCAGAGTTCAGTAGGTGTTCTGTGTGATTCAGTGGGTTTGTAGAGTGATTCTTGGTGTATTTGTGGGAGAGGGTGAGCTGTGAGTCTCTCTACTCCACCATCTTGACCCAACTCCCTTGCCTAGAATAATCACTCTTAATCACTGCATTCTTACAGTGTTGTGTTCTTACCTGCATTGTGTTTATTGTACACCATTTTGTTCTACAGTTATTCAAGACACCGATGTCTACAGACAGAACATTTTCATACATTTTGGAATCCTTCAAAGTACTGCATCCTGATATTATAGGTGTTTAATGATGATATAAGTGTTTGTACCTCTCAACTGTATTTGACAATGGCTATCATTCCTTCTTTATTGGATTCTATTCTCTATAGAGAGGCTCCTGAATCCTGTAATGGACAGTGTACATTCTAGAGCTCATTGCTGAGGTAACTCCTGAATTCTTCCTTTCCTTTTCACCCCTTTTCTTTATATCCCTCTCCTTTCATTCTTCAATGGATAAAACATTTTGCTATGTACTATAGAGCAGAGCTTTCTAACAGTCCAATGGTGCAACGTAGAAGGCTTATAGATGTGTCATAAGATACTGACCCCAGCCCTTGGGATGAACAGGTGGGGCTTAGAGCTCCCAGACTCTTTTTGTTGATCACCTCCAGATTAAAGTAGACTTTCCCCTGGCTTCTCTGAGAAAGACCTGGGTGAAATGGAGTCCAACTCTTCTGTCTTGTAGGCAGTGACCATTGAAGATAATGAGCACTCACTGCTCATAATAAGGTAGAGGACAACCACAAAGGTGTTTGACCACCTGGCTGTTTATATCAGCTGCCAGCTACAGAATACACACTGTTCATTACAGAAGGGGCCTGTGGAATTTGGGGAGGAATTCTTCCCATTTTCCATGGAGCTTTTCACTCAGCCCAAAGTGCTGCCAATTGAAGCCCAGGGATCAGGAAAGTTGAGTAAGATTCCTGACAGGTGACTCTTCCAATGCCACTCCCAAATTTTGCCTTCACATAAGCTGAATACTGCTGTCCCTATGCAGTTGACATGCCTTGCATTGCCTTCATATTGGCTGCTCCAGCAATGCTTGTGAATTCTGTAAATCAAGGATAATTATTTTGAAAAGCTTATTATGAAAACTTTTATTATATCCAAAATCCATACCCATTGTTGCAAGAAAGCTCAATAAAAACTTGTCAATTAAAGAAAACCTAAACTATTTAATAGTTTCAACTCAGGGAAAGTGTTAAATTGTTATTAAATAAACAGCTAATGTTTTTAGCACCAAATTCTGAGCAAATTTTCTCATGGGTGAAAATTAACAAACACATGAAGAGATCACAACTAAAAAGTTGTGAATGCATTTAGCCATTCAAAGCATCAAATCTGATTTTAAAAGAAATTAATGTTCTTAGGAAGCTCAAATTTCTCCCTATAAAGTGGAAAACATTATTTTGAAGGATAAATTTATCATTTAATATTTTCTTTATTTCTTTGCAATTAATTACTCTTATCATAATCATTTAATATATCGAAGAGTTGGTTAGGCTTTTCACCAAACTCTTTGGAGATATCTTCAGAAGGTGGGAGGCCCTTCTCAATGACACAGGATCAGTCATAGATGCACCACTAGCTCTGAGGAGCTCCACCTCTCATAAGTTACCTGAACATGGACTGAAAGGCCTGCAGTAATGTATGAAGCTATTAGCTCCTGCTGCTGTAGAAATGCAAACAATTGAGCAATTGTGTTTAGTTGGAGAATCAGTAAAAGAATGAAGATTAGGGGAAAGAAGTTAAGGGAAAACACAGCTACAAAGGTTAAAAAAAATTTTTTTAAGCCTGCTTTGGATAGAATGAATGGTTTGCTCAGAAACAAGGGAGTGGAGTTAACTTAGTCAATTCCCACTGACGCTCTTGCCCTCAGCTTCCATTTCCCCTCAACTCACTAAGACTGGGTTCCTTCACTGACAGATAAACTGAAGCTGCTTTGGAACTTTATCAACAGCTTTTTATTTCTAATCCATTTTCAGATTACATGTTGTCTGCTTACAATAGCATTTGGCATACTTATTATTTCCTCTTTTCACTTGAAATCCATGACACCGGTTTCTCCTGGAAATGCTCTTAGGATCACTTGTCTTCATCCTTCAGAGCATCTTTTCTTCACCCACTCTGTTTCCACAAGTTTAGGTCCTCGATCCTCTTCTCTCCCCTCCATACACTGCTGTCCTTTGTTCCCTTGTCCTTCCAAGGTGTGACCTGTCACACTGAGCCTGACTTGCACATTGGACTCAGAGCTCAGCTGAGCTTTGGATCCATATATTCTATTGGAAGTGGAATTCTTCATTATGTATTCCTGGAGGTAATAAATCACAAATTCATCACATTTTTCCCCATATCTTTTCATTTTGTATTTCTGTATTTATTAACCCATGATCATCAACCCATTTGCTCAAGGTAGAAATCAGCAGCCGTCTTTCATTTTCTTGATCTCTAAACTCTGTTCCCCCAGTCCAGCCTATCTTTCAGTCTTACTAATGCTCTCTCTGACATCTGTATGTTTCTCTATGCCACTTCTCTGTCTAAAAATGAAAAAAACATGCATTCCATGAAGGTTTAATATGTAGATTTACATTAGAGGGTAAGAACCCACCAGAGGGCCCCAGACATGGTCCCACAAACCAGTGTTCAGGCACTAGTCCTGGGACCCTCAAAGTCTCATAGTCAGCCATATGGATCCAGCCCCACATACTAGCTGGCAGACACCAACTCTGGGAATCTAGGCCCTGCAGCCAGAGATCTCAGGACGCAGCTCACCGTCAACAGTTTGGCACCAGCCCCAGGACTCCCTGGGCCCTGGTCCTACCCACCCCCAGGCAAACACTAGCTCTGGGACAACTTGGAACCTTTAGCTAGCTGTCCTGGAATCCAACTCCATGACTAGCATGCTGACACCAGTTTTGGGACCCTAAGGCCCTGCAGCCAGAGAATCTAGGGTCTGGGTTTACCCAGCAGTGGAGCCAGCACTAGCCCTGAGACCTCTGCCCCAGCCACAACCACAGGAAGGCTAATACCAGCTCTGAGACACACTGGATCCCTCACCCAGCCCCCAAGAATACGGTAGGCTGAGATCAGCTTTGGGATACCCCAGAACCCACAGCAAGCCATGTCAAGAACCAGCCATGCTCACCAGCAGTCCAACTCAAGACACACAGCTCCAGCCTCTGCAACCATCCACCCCAAAGCCAAGCTCCACCCTCCAGTGGGCCAGACTAGACCTGGGAATACCTAGTGCTCTGCAGCCAGCTACCTTGTGACCCAGAACCCTCTGCATAAGGCAGGGCCTGGAAACCAACTGAGAGCCTGCCAAGCCCACCAGGCAACCCACAATAGTCAGCCCACATAGAGGCCACACCTAGAGCATGTAGCTCTGGTGACCAGATGGGTGTGTGCTGCAGTGCCCATAGGACTTCTCCTATATAAAGCCACTTCTCCAAGTTTGGGGAAAGTAACCAAACTACTATATGCATAGAAATAAAAAGAGAGTTAGGCAAAATGAGACAACAAAGGGATATGTTCCAAATGAAGAAACAAGATAAAACCCAAGAAGAATAACTAAATGAAGTACAGATAAGAAATCTACCTGATAAAGAATTCAAGGTAATAATTGTAAAAATGATCAAGAACTTGAGATAAGAGGAACAGAATTAGAAGTTAGGCATTTCTAACAAAGAGTTAGAAAATACAAATAACCATATAAAGCTGAAGAATAAAATAATGAAAAGAAAAAATACATTAGAAAGGATTAATAAAATAATGAAAAGAAAAAATACATTAGAAAGGATTAACATTAGAAAGGACTAAATCATACAGAGGAATGGATAAATGAACTGGAAGACAGAGTAGTGGATGTCACTGAAATGGAATAGAAAAAAAGATTTTAAACATGAAGACAGTTCAAGAGACCTCTGAAGCAACAGCATTATTTGCATTTTAGGGGTCATAGAAAGAGAAAAGAGAGAGAAGGGGCAGAGAACATAGTTGAAAACAAGAGCTGAAAGCTTCCCTAATCTGGGGAAAAACAGATATCCAGGTTAGGGAAGCACAGAGATATCCAAATAGGATCAACCTAAAAAGGAACATACCAAGATACATTGTAATAGAAATGGCAAAAATTAAAGATAAAGATAAAATATTAAAAGCAGCATGGAAGAGCAACAAGTTACATGCAAGGGAACTCCCATAAGGGTATCAGCTGAAATTTCAGAATCTCTGCAGGACAGTTGGGAGTGGCACAACATATTTAAAATGATGAAAGAGAAAAACCTACAACCAAGAATATTTTACCCAGCAAGACTTTCATTCAAATTTGATGGAGAGATCAAAGGTTTATAGACAAGAAAAATCTTGAATTCAGCATCACCAAACCAGATTTGCAAGAAGCGTTAAAGGAGCTTCCCTAAATAAAAAAGAAATACCACAGCTAGAAATATGATAATTACAAAAAATTTTTTTCATTGGTAAAGACAAATACACAGTAAAAGCAGTAAATTAACCATGTGCAAAGCTAGTAGGAAGGTTAAAAGACAAAAGCCGTAAATCATCTATATCCACAATGAGTAGTTAAGGGACATGCAAAACAAAAAGATATAAAACATGATGTCAAAAAGAGTAATAATCATGACAGGAGAGGAGTAAAAATTCAGGATTCTTAATATGCATTTGAAATTAAAAAATCAGAAACTTAAAGTAATTTATATATATATATACATATATATATGTATATATATATATATGTGTGTGTGTGTGTGTATATATATATATATATATATATATATATATATATATAGTAGTTATAGTTATAGTTAGTTATAGTTATATATAAACCAAACCAAAAATCTAAAATAAATACAGACACACAAAACGAAATTAATCTGACACACAAAGTTAATCATCAAATCGTAAGAGAAGAGAGCAAAAGAAGAACAAAGAAAAAGTGGGATTTATCCCTGGGATGCAAGGATGGCTCAATAACCCAAATAAATCAACTTGATACACTAATAAAAAACAAAGTATAAAAACCACATGATCTATGAGTCATAGACATAGAATACAAACTTGTGGTTGCCAAGGGGGCGGGAGGTGGGAAGGGACAGACTGGGATTTCAAAATGTAGAGTAGATAAACAAGATTATACTGTATAGCACAGGGAAATATATACAAGATCTTGTGGTAGCTCACAGAGAAAAAAATGTGACAATGAATATATGTATGTTAATGTATAACTGAAAAATTGTGCTCTACACAGGAATTTGACACAAAATTGTAAAATGACTATTACTCAATAAAAAAAAGTTTAAAAAATACCATATGATCATCTCAACAGATGCAGAAAAAGCTTTTGACAAAATTCAGTATAACTTATGATAAAAATTCTCAACAATTGAGTATAGAGGGAACACACCTCAACTTAATAAAGACCATATATGACAAGCTCACAGCTGTCATGGTCAACAGTAAAAAGGTAAAAATATTTCCTCTAAGATCAGGAACAAGACAAGGATGCCCACTCTTGCCACATTTATTCAACATAGTATTGGAAGTCTTAGACCCAGCAATTAGACAAGAAAGATAAATAAAAAGAATCCTAATTGGAAAGGAAGAAGTAGACTGTCACTATTTGCACATGACCTGTTACCATACATAGGAAATCCCAAAGACACCACCAAAAAATTCCTAGAATTCATCAGTGAATTCAGTTAAGCTGTAGTATACAAGTTTAATATATCTGTAGCATTTCTATACACTAATAACAAACTATCAGAAATAGAAATTAAGAGAACAAAATCTCATTTGCTTTCATGTCAGAAAGAATGAAATGACTGGAAATTAGTCTCACTTGGAAGATAAAAGAACTGTACTTAGAAAAATATATGACATTGATGAAAGAAATTAAAGATGACACAAACAGTTGGAAAATACATTTTACTCTGAAATTGGAAGAATTAATATTTTTAAATGGTCATACTACTCAAGGCAATCTACAGATTTAGTGCAATCCTTATTAAAATACCAGTGGCATTTTCACAGAAATAGAACAAATAGTCATAAAATTTGTATGTAAACACAAAAGACCCTGAATAGCCAAAGCAATTGGGAAATAAACACAATGCTGGAGACGTTATCACACTTCCTGATTTCAAACTATACTACAAAGCTACAATAATAAAAACAATATGGTACTTGCACAAAAACAGATATGTAGATCAATGAAACAGATTCAGAGCCCAGAAATGATCCCACACTTACATGGACAATTAATCTTTGACAAAAGATGCAAGAATGTACAATAGGGAAAGACAGTCTCTTCAATAAATGCTGTTGGGAAAACTGAACAGCCACATGCAAAAGAATCTAACTGAACTGCTCTCTGACATCATGCACAAAAATCAATACAAAATGGGTTAAAGACTTAAATGTAAGACCTGAAGTCATGACACTTCTAGAAGAAAACATGCAATACTCTCTTTGACATTGGTTGTATTATATTTTTTGGATATGTCTCCTCAGGTAAAGGAAACAGAAACAAAAATAAACAAATGTGGCTACATCAAATTAAAAAGCTTTACACAGCAAAAGAAGCTTTTACCAAAAAGGAAAAAGTCACCTATTGAACAGTAAAAGACATTTTCAAACAATATATCCCAATGAAAGGTAAATATCCAAAGTATACAAAGAACTCACACAACCCAACATGCACAAAAACAAACAGCCCAACAAAAAAGCAGGCAGAAGACCTCAATAGACATTTTTCTAAAGAAAACATACAGATGGACAACAGGCACATGAAAAGACGGTCAACATCACTATCATAAGAGAAATGCAAATCAAAACTACAATGAGATATTACCTCACACCTAGCAGAACTGTTATTATCAAAAAGATTACAAATAACCCGTGGTGGTGAAGACGTGGAGAAAAGGGAACCCTCATGCACTATTGGTGAGGATGTAAATTGGTGCAGCCACTGTGGGAAACAGTATGGAGATTACTCAAAAAACAAAACAAAACAAAATAAAACAAAAGAAAACAACCATATTATCCAGCAATTCTACTCCTGGGTATTTAATCAAAGAAAGTAAAAACACTAAGTCAAAAAGATACATGTACTTTCATGATGTTCACTTCAACATTATTTACAATAGCCAAGATATGGAAGCAACCTAAATGCCCATTAATAGATGAATACATAAAGAGGTTAGATATATACACACATACCCACACCCACAATGGACTACTACTCAGTCACACACAAAAAATGAAATCTTGACATTTGCAATCACATGGATAGACCTAGAGGGTATTATGCTTCGTGAAATAATTCAGACAGAGAAAGACAAACACTGAATGATTTCACTTATAATGTTGAATTAAAAAATAATACAAAGGGAAAAAAACAACAATGAAACAGAGACCTTCCCATAACTACTCATAGATACATAGAACAAGCAGATGATAACCAAAGGGGAGAGGCAAGAGGGGAGGAAAGAAGTAGATGAGGAAGTTTAAGAGGTACAAATGTCCAATTGCAAGATAAATGAGTCATGGTTTTGAGAATGCAGAATATAGCATGCAGAATATAGTCAATAATAATTAATATCTTTGTATGGTGATACATCATAACTAAGCTGATCATAACTAGATGATCATTTTGAAACATATAGAAATATCACATTGCTACATTGTGTACCAGGAACTGACATAGTATTTTAGGTCAATTATACTACAAAAACAAACAAACTCGTGGCATAAGATCAGATTTGTGCTTACTAGAGAAGGCATTAAGGGGAGGGAATTTGGATGAAGGCAATCAAAAGTACAGATTTCCAATTTTGAGATAAGTAAGTTCTAGGGATGTAATGTGCAACATGATAAACATAATCAACACTGCTCTATGTTATATGTGAAATTAGCTATGAGAATAAATCATGCATTCTCATAAAAAATTGAATAAAAGGTTTCAACACATAGATTTTGAAAAATTAGTTGGTTCAATCAAAAAATAAATATGGTGACTGGATAAATACCATACAGTAAGCTCATTCCACTTGGGTCTATATGTATTTATGGTGTATTTTCAACTTTGATAGGCGTTAAAACCAGTATCAAAATAAACCAAAATTGTAACCAAATCTTCAAACGTCTGTATCATAAAGAACTCTAAAACTTTCAAAACTAGTGAAGAACCTTTGATCATGCTGCTCGTTCACAAACGATTAGTAAATACAAACACACTGTAATATAAAGCACAGGATGATGCCAGACTTTGTTAGCAGATTATAAAAACTCTTATGAAAATAAAATGAAATTGAAATATGCTTTATTTCCTACATTTTAATTTCCATATTCACATGGTATACCTAAGAGCAGACATAAATCTACCGTTAGAAAACACACACTCTTCAACACATTTTTATAGCCTTCAACACAATTTTATAGTTCAAATTTCTCTACCCATTTGCTGTGTTCCTTTTCTGTCTTACCAGGTAATTCACTTACTTGATATGGACTCTACTCCAGCCAAGATATTCTGTATAGCTTCTATGCTTATTCTAGAAGTATTTGGTTCATTTTATTATATGCATTTTATTTCTTCTAATTATAAAAGAAGCTCAGCCACTTTTCTCCACCAGTTGGCTTAAGGTCCTAATATATTGCTATGCTAGAGTGATAATAAATGCAGATAATTTATAAATACCACTAAATATATATTAGACTGTATGTTAGCATGCATGATCATTTTTATTTTATTAATAAAAGGATGCAGAAAAATTTGGATGATAGCACTGTCATCTCTATGCAATGTTACAAGTCTTCCATGGCATAGAGGTGTACACAGGATGCCTGCAGCTCCTGTGCCCACCATCTATCTTACCCATGGTTCTAGCTTCCTTTATGCTTACAGAATACACAAACTATGAATGGATGCAAAACTATTGCACAGAGTTATGTTTCAGTTCTACACATTAACAGCGGAGTATCAAAAATAGAAAGCAATTCCATTTATAACTGCATCAAAAAGAATAAAATACCTAGGAATTAATCTAAGGAGGTAAAAGATATTTACTCAGAAAACTATGACACTGACAATGGAAACTGAAAATGACACTAACATATGGAAAGACATAGCATGTTCATGGATTGGAAGAATTAATATTGTTAATATGACCATATTACTCCAGGAGACCTATAGATCAGTGCAATCCCTATCAAACGCCAATGGCGTTTTTCATAGAACTAGAACAAATAAATCTAAAATTTGTATGGGAACACATGACTCTGAATAACCAAAGCAATCCTGAGAAAGAAGAACAGAGCAGGGAGTTTTACGCACTCTGTCTTCAGACTACAAAGCTACAGTGATCAAAACAGTATGGTGCTGGCATAAAAGCAGACATGTAGATCAACAGAGCGGAACAGAGAGCCCAGAAAGAGACCTGTGCACTTGCACTTAAAGTCAATTAATCTATGACAGAGGAGGCAAGGATGTGCAGTGGGGAAGACGGTCTCTTCAGTAAGTGCTTTTTGTTTTACCAGGGTGCTGGTAAAATTGGGCATCTACATGTAAAAAAATAAAAAAAGGAAGTAGAACATTTTCTCATATCACATACAAAACTAAACTCATAATGGATTATAAAGACCTAATTTTAAGACCAGAAACCATAAAATTCTTAGAAGTTAGGCGGAACACTCTGATAGAAATCACAGCCATTTTTTTTTAATCTGTTTCCTAAGGCAAAGGAACCAACCGCAAAGCAAAAAATGGAATCTAATTTAACTTCAAAGTTTTTGCTCAGCAAAAGAAACCAGCAACAAAACATAAAGATGGCATACTCAACGGGAAGAAATCATTGCAAATGGTATGCCTGACAAGGGGTTAATATCTAACATATATAACCAGTTCATATAATTCAATATGAAAAAAACAAACAACCCAATTGAAAAATGGGCAGAAGACCTCAACAGATATTTTCCAAAGGAGACATACAGAAGGTCAATAGGCATATGAAATTATATTCACCGTTGCTATTCATAAGGAAAATGCAAACCAAAACCACAATGAGATATCACTTCACACCTGTCACAATGGCTATCACAAAAATGACCACAAATACCAAATGTTGGCAAGGATGTGGAGAAAACAGAACCCTGTACACTGCTGGTGGGAATGCTAATTTGTGTAGCCGATGTGGAAAACACTGCAGAGGTTTCTCACAAAACTTAAAATAGAACTACCACAAAACCTAAAATTCCACTTGTGAGTATGTATCAGAAAAAAAGCAAAAACACTAATCCAAAAAGATACATGCACCTCAATGTCCATAGCAACGTTATTTACAATAGCCGAGATACAGAAGCAATTTGTATCTATCAACAAATGAATGACTAAAGAAGATGTGATGTATACACGTGTGTGTGTGTGTGTGTGTGTGTGTGTGTGTGTGTGTATGCGACAGACTATTACTCAGCTTTAAAAATAAATGGAAATTTGCCATTGCAACAACATGGATACACCTAGAAGGTATTATGCTGAGTGAAATAAATCAAAGACATCAGACTGCATGTTATGAACTTATATGTGGAGTCTAAAAATAAAACAAACAAATGAATTTAATAAAAGAGAAACAGATTTACAGATACAGAGAACAAACTAGTGGTTACCAGTGGGGAGAGGGAAGGAGGAGAGAGCAAGATAAGGGGAGGGAATTAAGGGATACAAACTACTATGTATAAAATAAACAAGAGACAAGGATACAGGATGAAAAAACTATAGCATGAGGAATATGGTCAATATTTTATAATAACTGTAAATGGAGTACAACCCAAAACTACCTTGAATCATCATGTTGTACATCTGAAACTAACATAATATTGTAAATCAAATATACATCAATAAAGAAATAAATAAATATAAAAGCAATACATTTGATTTTAGAAAATTTTGAAAGTACATAAAATATGCAAAAGAAAGTAAAAATACCTATGATTCCACATTCCCAAATAAACACTGTTTTCTTTAACACAAATCTGATTTATACGCAATGTTCTATTATGTATAATTATACACAATTTATAAGACAATATTTTTGTATTCTTCAAGAATAAAATAAGGATACTGAAATAATCAGATTTTAACAGTTTGTCAGGGATAGTAGTAATTGATCATTTTTGTAAATAGCTTATCTACAATCTCCCCATTGGACTAAGAAACGTGCCAGCCGACACACATTGCACAAGACTGCTTTTAACATTCAGGAAACCAGACAGGTCTGTGAGCAGAATCATCTTGAGAGTGAAGTCAGTATGGCTCCATGTTATTTTTGTTAAAAATGCTGTGCGAAATATATTCAGTTGCAGCCAAGGATATTTCCAAGGGAAGGCAGGTGGTTGGGGTGTGACTACATACACACAGCTCAGTCTTCTCAGCTGGTAAAAAAAATAAAGAAGGTAAAAACAGAATCAGAAAAAAGTTTGGAATTCAGATGTAATAAGCTGGGATGTGTACAGTTAATAATGAGGAAGAAGGTAACTCTTTAGGAATCAGTCACTTGAGTTGTTTCAAGTACCAGATGGTTGTACGACTGGAGTGACCGTGCTGATTTCCCTGTACTTAGATTTTTGTCCTTCCCAACCACACACGTATTTCTACTTGTTAAACTGAAAGAAACAGTCATTATTGATCTAAGTTTGCTACCATGGCACTTGCGTTAAATGACTCAGTCAGGACAAATATTTCTGCAAAAACGCAAATGTACATAATTTTTCTATCACTAATGATGCATAAGCGTCAGTTGTCAGAGCCAAGACAATGATGATAATTAGTGCAAACCAAACACTTGGCTTTTCTCATAAATATATGTGATATATATGGATTTGGGTGTTTCTTCAACTCCTGCTGCATACATTACTGGCTGTCTGACACTGGGCTGGTTACATAACCACTTATGTTTTAATTTTCTCATCTCTCAAACAGGTTAGTACAACCTAAATTGAAAGGTTGTTTTAAGAACTAAACATTACATTCTTAGATCATAGTAGCTCCTTAATGAAGAACAATTTTAGCCATCACAGTTAAATTGTCCAAAGTCAAAATAAATTTAGAACTGTTAAACGCGTATTTTGTGAATGTGTCTAATGCAGTTGTTTAAACTAGAAAACATGATAGAATATTCACTTTTTAAAATCTGAAATATCATTTTAGAAGAGTTTGATTATCCAAAGTAATTTCATAAATTCAACATCAACTGCCTGTTTATAAATCAAGTTAAGCAAAACGAACCATGAGTTCATTATTAGAAGAAATACAATACTATTTGTTAATAAACAAGGTGGGCGATAAATGTATGGCTCAACACCCCAATTTGTATCTATCCCTTGCCGATTTGTTTATAAAGTATTTATTTAATGTCTACATATGCCAGGCTCTTAGAGTCTGGCTTTAAGAGAAGCTGCAGAGGCCTACTGGCTACTGACCCCCATCATGATTCCCATCTCTGAGCAGCTCATCACTCCTGTGGGCACCCACTTCCGTCTGTCTGGAACGCTCCTCCTTTTCTTAACAAATTATGACCTTCCAGTTTTTTGTAATCATGCTCAAATACTAACTTTCTCATGATATTTTACTTGACCATCCCAACCCTTGAATAGGTATTAAGACAAGGAGCTGGCAGTAAGGTAGGGGTAGGTTCATATTTAATATGATATAATCCCTGTCCTGAAGATTTCTACCACTAATGTAACGTTGAAAACATATTTCTTTGTACTCACTTGGATATGTGTGTTTGTGCATGTATGTCTGCATTTGGGATCCTTTAACTGGAAGGAACAAATGCCATAAAGGCTAAACCACTTTTTCATTCCTTCGTGACACCATAATCCATAGTAAATGTTCTATAAATAAATGGTGACTGAGTGAGTGAATTAGTCTTACTTGGTGACACCTTTCAATTACAGTGACTCCAGAGAGGAATGAAGAACATAAAATAAGGAAAGTGATCCTTTTGGTGTAATGAGGATTCTGTGGTTCTGAAACAGAGATAATTTATCAGCATTAAAATCATGCACGATGTCAATCAGCTTCATGGAGAGACCATGTTGGGTAGAAAGATGACAAAAGATTAATCAAGCAGCTGCTATAGGGCAAGATTAGTGTGTTGATTTCAAGTAAGTCTGACAGATAGATACAAAGGTACCGCAACACCCTCTGTGAGGCATAAGGGTATTGTTCCTATTGCTAGGAAGTGACTGTGTCAAGCTATATGAAAATCAAAAAGTATCAGTTCAATCAGGGAAAAACATATACATATTGAAAAAAAACAGGCAATGCCAAGAAGTGATTTAGCTAATAAATACATAAATAAGTGCATTAAATCATTGGCATTTGTCTGGATAATGCATTGGCCTCCTATAGGACAGAATGCCATAAACAAGTCATCCATTTATATTAATGCCTATGGAATTCAGTGTGTTCCAGGCTTGCAGATAATCAACAAGAGCAGACATGGGTTTTTAGTAATCACCAGTGCATGAAACAAAATATGGTATAAAAATTAAATTGTTTTGGAAAAAAATTCAGGTTTCTCACTGTTGGCGAGAAATTATGAGTTGGTTTCTTAACATTATATAAAGGAGACCTTTGAGACTCCTGTCTCTTTAAACTCATCATTATGATGTCACAAATTTAACACTGATATGTTATATTGCATGTATTATTCCTTTTGGTATCTAAACAAGATAAGAAAGAAGGGAAGCTAGAATGAACCCGGAACTGCTGGATTTGAGGTGGAGACATAAGTATGAACTCATGTTTAGCTTAATACATATATAGATGGATAGCTAGAGAGTAATTTTAGGTATATATCTAGACATAGGTTAGTATAAAATCTCTGTCATATGGGGAAACCTGGAAGCAATGGCAACCCAGTAACAATGAGCAAACCCATTGTCCAGATTTTGGTTTTTAAATATCATCCTCCAATTAAAGGAAACAGAACTCCTAGAAGAAATGTACCAAACTAAGGCTAGAACAGAAAATATACAAGATGATCCTAGATCACCCTATAATTACACTAATCACGGAAGTGTTCAAAAAACCAAAATGATGGGGCATATCAGTAGCTTCAAATGTCCAAAACTGGCTAATTTAAGCAAAAAATAATTAGTAAACAATTTAGTATTGAATTATAACTCAAAGTATAAAACAAGTATAAGCAAATGATTAAATAAAAAATAAGAGGAGAAAAGACAGATCTTCCTTACAAAATTCCAGGTAATATATGTAGTTACTCTCCCATCCTAGAGAGTGAGCCATACTTCATGACTCAGTTTTATGGAACTGGTTACGGGATACGAAAATTGTGACTTTACAGGGGGGAAACCTTGCAAACACACTTTAACCCATCGATGAAGGTTGTCACTAATGATATCAAAGGGAATAGCATAAAACCCCCAGAATGATGGGATGTGAAGGGCACATCACCCCTATGGTAGTCTTACCAAGAATCCATAACCTCAATTAACACGAGAAAAGCATCAGACAACTCCATCCTGGGGGACATTCTACAAATCTCCTGATTAGTACTCATCTAACTGTCAAGGTCATGAAAAAAACGAAGACCTGGAAACAGCTGCAGGAAAGAAGAGACAAAGGAGGTATGACTACTGAATGCAATGAGGTATTCTAAACTGGATTCTGGAAAAGAAAAATGCACTAATGGGAAAACTGGTAAAATCTGAATCAACTCTGGAATTTAGTTAATAGTAACATGCTACAGTTGGCTTCTTAATTTTGATAAGTGTGCCTGAGTGATGTGATGTAACATTTGAAAAACTGAAACTTATGTTTAAGTCTTTGATCCATTTTGAGTTTATTTTTGTGTATGGTGTAAGGGAGTGTTCTAGCTTCATTGCTTTACATGCTGCTGTCCAGTTTCCCCAGCACCATTTGCTGAAGTGACTGTCTTTATTCCATTGTATGTTCTTGCCTCTTTTGTCAAAGATTAGTTGACCAAAAGTTTGTGGGTTCATTTCTGGGCTCTCTATTCTGTTCCATTGGTCCTTATGTCTGTTTTTGTACCAATAACATGCTGTTTTGATTACTGTAGCCCTATAGTGTTGACTGAAGTCTGGGAGGGTTATTCCTTCAGCCTCTTTCTTTTTCTTCAGTAATGCTTCGGCAGTTCTAGGTCTTTTGTGATTCCGTACAACTCAATTTAAAAAAAAAAAAAAAAACCTGAAACTAGGTGAGGGGTATAGAGAAACTCTGTAGTATCTCTCCAACTCTTCTGCAAGTCAAACATTATGCCAAAATGAAAAGTTTACTTTAAAAATAAACATGAGTTGGTCTTCTAACATCTTATAAAGGAGATTTATGAAGTTTCTATGTCTTTTCAAAATTATCCCTGTGATGCCATGGATTTAACAGTGATGTGTTATGATATTTTACAAGTATTATTTCTTTTGATATTTAAATTTTCACATCTTTAGCCAATAGGAAGATCTTCCAGTGGCTGCTAAAACCTTTTGACACGAACTCAGTAATGATAATAATTTCATTTCTTTCTCATATGACACAATCTTCCAAGTGCATTTTGTATAGTTCCTTCCATAGACTTGGAATGAGTCATTAACCTAGACTTGGAGTGTCTTTTAGCAGGGAATAGCATTAGATTCTACAAACTGTGTACAGGAAGTGCTGATTTTTAATAGGTTGGTAATTATTTCTAAGCCTTTTGTGTGAAAGCTAGAAAACACATGTTTCATTGAAAGTATAAAATACATCATTAATACACACTGAAACTTCAAGTTCAGAACTACCAGGTTTTTTTACTAATCCTTTTTGATCTTAAACTTGTATCACTTTTCTCTAATGCTTTTTCCAACGTCAGCACAATAATTTATTGGCTTTATGCAAAAATATATACACAACCCTCTCAGAACAGCAATATCAATACTGGCATAAACAATACAGCTAGTAAAGGCCTTGTAAGTTGGTTTTTTGCAATTGTTTTTGCCTTTAGGAGATATCTCACTAGAGAGGATAAGTCAGATTATCTGCTTTAAAATACATTAAAATAATACAACTCTGAGTAGCTTTGTCTTGCTTCTAAGACGCCCTGATTCTCTGTCCCTAGAGAAAACACTCGTTCTTCGAGATAAATGCTAGTGTGCACATACCTGTCTCTATGTTCCTTTTTCTCACATATAATATCCTTGCGATCAATCCACATTGGTATATAGAGGCAATTTTCTTTCGTTGAATAACAATATATAGCACCCCAATGTTAAGATACACCATAACTTGCAAGATAGACTCTTCTCAAAAAACATTTGGGTTGCTTTGGATTTTGCTGTGATAATTAGTACTGTAGTACATTATGTAGCTTTGTACATGCAATTTTTATAATTTTGCTGGTGTATATTTGGGATAGAAACCTAAAAGTATGACTTCAGGTAGTTTTCACTGTTATTAGCTTTGTTCACACAATCATGTTTCACCTAGACTATTTTTTCAACTTCTAAATTTCTCTCCTTGCCTCCAGCCACACTGTATAACATTTACTACACATATCAAAACTTTGAATCTAAAATGCAGATCTGATCACTGTACCCCTTTGCTGATAACGTTTCATGATCTCACTGTCCCTGTGAGATACAGGCAAAGCTGGCGAGTGAAACAGTTCATACCCATCCCGTGCTTTGCTTCCCAACCTCACTTCCAGCACTTTCCCAATACGACCTGAAGTCCAGTTAAACCAAACTTTCAGTGATTTACAGAAAGGCATATGTTCTCTCCTGTCTGGCACATAATTTTTTCTTTCTACCTAATTCATAAAATACATCTATAAAAATTCAATTCAAATTCTCTTTCTTTGTGAGTTCTTCCTGGATTCCCCCAAAATTAGAATTAGACTTCCTATTTTGCATACATGGCACTCTGTGCTTCCCTCTGTTGGAACCCTGATCACATTCTTTGGCAACCCTTTATTAATGAGAATTGCCTAGGATGTGCAAGAAACGTGCTGAAAGGTTACATATATTGTATCAGAGTAGAAAGGTTAAGTAATGTACCCAGGGCAATGCAGCCAAGAAACTAGGGGCCTACAGTCTGAACCCACTTATTTCACTCTAAAAGCCTGAGATCTTTGAAGCAGACCTTACTGTTTTCCTAAATATTATGGATTCTTCCAGTTGACTTTTTAGCTTCCAATCCCTCATTGCACCTTAAACTCATTAACTCAGCAGGCTTTAATGAGGACAACATGGTCTCTGAAATCAAACAGACCTGAGTTTTACCCCTAGCAATTGATAAAAAAAAATTTATTTTATTGAGTTACAGTCAGTTTACAACGTTGTGTCAATTTTAAGTGTAGAGCACAATTTTTCAGTCATACGTGAACATACACATACTCATTGTTGTATTCTTTTTCACCGTGAGCTACCCCAAGATCTTGTGTATATTTCCCTGTGCTATACAGTATAATCTTGTTTATCTATTCTATATACACCTGTCAGCATCTAAAAATTTCAGACTCCCAGTCTGTCCCTTCCCACCCCCTACCCTCTGGCAACCACAGGTTGGTATTCTATATCTATGAGTCTGTTTCTGTTTTGTATTTATGTTTGTTTGTTTGTTTTTTGGATTCCACATATGAGCGATCTCATACGGTATTTTTCTTTCTCTTTCTGGCTTACTTCACTTAGAATGACATCCTCCAGGAACATCCATGTTGCTGCAAATGGCGTTATGTTGTCATTTTTCATGGCCAAATAGTATTCCGTTGTGTAAATATATCACAACTTTGTTATTCAGTCATCTGTTGATGGACATTTAGGCTGTTTCCATGTCTTGGCTATTGTAAATAGTGCTACTGTGAACATTGGGGTGCAAGTGTCTTTCTGAAGTAGGGTTCCTTCTGGATCTATGCACAGGAGTTCTAGCAATTAGTTTTATCAATTGCAAAGAATTTAAGCTTTAGATGAGTTTCCTAATCAATTTAATGATACCTAAATTCTTCTGTGGATATAAGGCCTTAGCACAATAGTGAGGGTCCATAAATACTAAGAATCTTCCAGTAATAGGCAGGATTTTGTTTTGTTCACTTTTATATCTCAAGCACTTGGACAGTAAACACACATCTTAGGTGCTCAATATGTAAGTATTCTAAGTGTGAATAATTTGATGAGAAGCCTATTTCCCAGCAAACTCACCTTTTCTCTTAAGTTCCATATCCCAGTTGAAGGTATTACCGACCTGATGATTACTGATGCTTCTTTTTTACAACATTCAGGTCTTGAACTGGAGGTTACCTTTGATCCTAACTCCTCAGTATGTGCCACACTCCCATGACCCCCTACCAGGTTATGAGTGTGCCCTGTCAGTTTTATCTCAGCAAAAACTCTCCTATCTCCCTTACCCTGTTTCTTTTCTACTGTCCTACTCCAGATCTTTGTCCCATCTTACTTGATTTTACGCAAGGGGAGTCTATAAACTAGTCTCAACTCCTGCCTTTCCTGCTCCACATCCCCAAGCCACCCCACTGTCACCAATGTTCCCTCTCTAAAAGTGGCATTCCTGATTATACTGTCTGTCTGTCTGTCTGTCTGTCTGTCTGCCTATCTATCTATCCACCTATCTATCTATCTATCTATCTATCTATCTATCTATCTATCTATCTGTCTATCTACCTACCTGTCTATCTATGTCTATACACATACCAGATACCTCTTCACAGAAGAAGGTTCAGTATCCCAGCCACTTCATTTGGTATGCTCCATTAATGGTCCAACCTTTCTGTTCTTATCATTCTCTCCATCCCCAAGTTTGTAGCCCCAAACAGCTCAGCAGCATATACTTAATACCATCAGGCGCTTGGACACCACTTTTCTATTTAGAAAGCTGTATCTATTTATCTAAATCTCTCTTTTTTCATTGAAATTTCTCCACAAAGCCTTCCCTGATACATTCCATGTGCTATTTCTCCTCTGCTCCTTGACAGTGACTCACTGACTCTGTACGATCACATTCTGCCACACCATGTGAGCGTTTTGAGTATGAGGTCATAGCATGTTTATCTGTGGATTTCCCACAGCATCGGGGTCTTTCTCATAGCAAAACTGCCCAAATGCTGGCTGTACTGACTTCCTAGGATCAGAGATTTGGGTAACTCTAAGAAATTTTAGAAATCTTCTGGTCTGATAACTTCATTTAATATGTTAGTAAACTGCATTTCAGAAACCTGAAAATATTTACTTAGAATAACACAAAAACAATGAAATCAAACATATGTATCTTTGGCTTTCTCAGCCAGTAATAATCCTTTGAATTTTCTATACTGATACTGCAGGATCTTTCACCTCTGCCTTTACAAATGCTCCAAAGAGAGATTCAGGTAATTGTTTTCTATATGTAAATGCACAGTGGGGTAATAGGATGTATGTCATAAGTCATATTAACTAAATGGTTTCGAGAACCGGAAACTAAGGATTAAAAGCGTAGGTGTTAGCTGTGCCATTACTAGCCCCATTTCTGTTCTTCACTGTTTTGTTTTCAGCACTGTTGATCATTATTTCTGTTATTTATGAATGCGTACCATCTGCCTCAGCCTCCGCTAGCCTTCCTTCCTAGCCAGCTCCAAAACTCTTTCCTTTTGGTGCATCTTAAAGACAAGGCATGACATGAGGATATACATCTATTTAGTATATCCATACAGATATAGATATAGAGAGAGATAGCTTACAGAGGAAGATAACTTAGATTCATAAAGTAAAATGGAGGTTTTAATCAACCGGAAAAATAGAAACGAAAAAGAAAGCAGATTACTATTTCAGAAAAAATATAATTGTGTCACCCGTGGTCATATTAGCCAAGGTGTCATTATGGTGGTTAGAAGAAAATTAAAACTTGTTTTATACCTATATTGATGGTGGCATTAAATGTAATGTGGAAGCTCGAATCTCTCAAGTTTAGAAGAATAAAGTTGATCATTGCTTCTGTGCATTAGGGAATTAGGCATTACTAGTTGCCCAACTAGGCCACTAGTTGGATTTAATCTTTTGGTGGGTTTTGAAATTTTACTTAAAGTTAAATTCAACTTAAATTTTACACAGCCTATTTTATTACCTTCCCATAAGAGACACAATATTATTACAGCCTTCATTTTTACCTTGACAGAAAAGACAAAAAGGAAAACATTCCAAATCTCACTTGACTTGCAAGACTAAAGCCTCAACTCACAATTAGGTTTTTTTTGTCATAACAGTCTGTGTTGAAATGTAGCAAAAAAGTGGGTAGGTAACAACAACAACAACAAAAAGATGTGATTTTAAAAGCAAAATTATAGAACTTCGAAAAGCACTCTTAAGTTTTAGCAGGGATTATGAAATGGCATCCTCAAAACCCAAACACAGGTAACTGGTGATATCTGAGAGAAAGAGATTTTGAAGGAGAAGAGACAGTGCATTTTTTTTTTTTTAAAGTCTTTACCAGGCGGGGCCCTTGTAAGAACTCCACATTGATCAAATCTTTCTCTTTTTCCAAATGTTACATCAGATAAACATCGGTACTTGCTATATTCTTTTGTTGAATGTAATGGAAGACAATATTTTAGGTGTAGAAAATGCTAACGTATTCAATGAAGGTATCACACCAGATTTCTACATTTTTTTTTACAGTTAACCTTTAAGGAGAATCTCTCCCCCTAATGATTCATCAGAAGCTTGGCTTTAGCTGATGGGACCCAACTGTCCAGGCTTTAAAATGATTATGATTCAACCAGTGTCACCCAAAGAACTGTAAAGATTTAAAACACTTTTTCTCTCGTTGTTTAATAGAATCAGGACATTGTATCTACTGTTTAGATCAAGAGACCTCAAATCCTAAGAGGAAATCAGAAATCTGTCTTTCTTTGCTTCCGAATTCTCTCTTTTTGGCTCTATACAGACTCCATCCAATACAGTCAAGTGAAATGAAATCTTCAAGGCAGTTACAACATAGCTCTAAAACTTTCTGGGATCATTAATTTTCTTCTACCTATTCAAAAAAACTATTGACACTTTTAATGCAGTACTTGAGTATTCCTGAAGTGACATGGAGAAGAGTGAGTATTATGGAGAGCCACAAGCTAAGAAAAGATGTGCGTGAAAAATATCCCATTTTTCTGTCAGGCACAGATACGCACTTGTGTCCACTGCCCCAAGGGCTGTCCTTCCCAACCCCTGAAGCATGGTCCTCCTACTCTTGAAGTGGGCCCAGCAAAGAGGAAAAGTGTCACCTGGAAAGGCAATTGGAAAGAAAGACTTTACTTTTCCTACTTTACAGGTCAAGTGGTTGTCATTCCTGGGTCCATGCCTTTCAAAGAACAAGGTACAGACCCCATTCGGTTTTCATTTATCAGTCTCTTCCCCACCTTGTTCATTACCCTACTTTGTTATTTAAATTAATTTTTTTCTTTTTTTTTCTACTGAGTTATAGTCAGTTTACAATGTTTTTTACAATTTCTGGTGTACAGCATAATTTTTCAGTCATACTTGAATATACATATATTCATTTTCATATTCTTTTTCACCATAAACTTCTACAAGATATTGAATATATTTCCCTGTGCTATACAGTATAAACTTGTTTATCTATTCTATATATACCTGCCAGTATCTGCAAATCTGGACCTCGCAGTCTGTCCCTTCCCACCCCCTCTCCCCCTAAATTAACTTTTTTTTTCCTTTCTTTGTTTCCTAGCATGTTGGAACATCTCGGGTCTCTTCTCCAGCCTCACCTCCATCAATGCTTACCTCCTTGGTCCCAGCCTCCTAGACCTGCCTGTGGCTGCCCTTTGCGCCCTTTCCTGATTCTGTCCCTCCCCGAGCCTCTTCACCTCATCCATTGCCGTCACAGGCTCTCCAGATTCCCGGGCTGTGTGCGGGTGAGAAATCTTTGCTGCAGCGAAGACCGGAGTCCCCCGCGCGCAACCCAGTGGCAGAAGAGGGCGAGGCTGAGAGAAAAGCAGGGCTGAAGGAGAGGGAGGCAGCCGGTCCTCCCCGAGAGTCTGCAAGAATGCGGCAGGGGGCCGGGGACATGGGGAGACACTAACTCCCGAGGCCCTGCTCGGGGCTTGAGGACCCGGCCCGCGGGCGAATTTCCTGCCAAGTGCATCGCAGAAGAGGAGGCGCCTGGAAAGCAAAGAGAGGGACGCTGGGGGTGTCCATCCCCCGGAATAGGACCCCCTGCGAACGCGGGAACAGCAGAGGCGGGAGTCGGTGAGTGGTGTGAAGGGAAAACCCGTCTCCAGATTGGGCTCTGGAGCGTCGGGGAGCCTGGGGCGCTCGGGTGAGCACCCAAGGGGTGAAGCGTGCCGCGCGAGCGATGGGCGAGGGGCAGCCGGAGGGAGTGCCGCGCGCTCGGGGCGGGGACGCGAGCGGGGCGCGGGGCTCGGCGCTGGCGCAGGCTCAGGAAGGGGGGCTGCCCGCGGGTGCGAGCTGCGGAGCGCGTGCGGCGGCCGCGGCGACAGTGTTCGTGTGGCTGTGGGAAAGCTAGGGCCGAGCGCGAGTGCGAGTGAGGCACAGACAGAGCGCATGTCTCATCCGCGCGAGCAGCCACTGGCCGCTCCACCACCATCTTTTGCATGTGCAACATTTGCAGCCGGACAGAAAACCTCTCCCAGGGCTATGGAGACTGCGGGGAAAACCTGGCACCTCGAGATGGATTGCTAAAGGGACACAGTCATAGTCCCAAACTACCCAAACCTCTCCCCCCCCCTTTTTCCCCCCTTTTTTTGGTTGTTTTCAATTTTAGCGCCATAGCCTTCAATGCCTCTCTGAACAGCCTTTAGGAAGAGTGCGAGAGAAAGAGAGCGCGCGCCAGGGAGAGGAGAAAAGAAGATGAGGATTATTTGCAGACAGATTGTCTTGTTATTTTCCGGATTTTGGGGACTCGCCATGGGAGCCTTTCCGAGCAGCGTGCAAATAGGTAAGCTCTGCTCCGGTGGGGTATGCATGTGGGTGGCTGTAGCAGATACCCGAAAGTGAGTTGAATGAGTTGTTCATAAGCAATTTAGGGGAACCTTTGGCGGCTCCCTTCTCCTCCGCTTCTCTCTTCCTCTCTCCCCTTTATGGAAAAAAAAAAAAAGCCTCTTTGGTGCAGGTTCAGTCTGAACAGCACAGAGCTACCCACCCATCCGTCCTCAGTGCATACTCCTCTATTTCTACCTTTGGCTTATGTCGCTTAAGTAGGGTTGGAATAAGTTGGGAGAAAAAAAATTCACCGGGGGGTTTCGTTGCATTTTATCTGATATGTCTTTTCATTGCTTTCTCTGGAGCGTGAAGGGATGTCGAGTTTGTTTTTTAAAAAGCACCACAACAAAACAAAACAAACCACCTCCCCTCCCCGCACTTCTTCCCATACTGTACGCCGCAGCTTTCTCGCTACTACGGAAAGACACTGGGCATTTACACCTGCACCCCCTTGCTTTTGCTCGCCACTAATTAACCGATTTCAAAGTTAGATCTCTTTCCCGGAACCTTTGCTTCTTTTGTTTTCCTCTTGGGTCTTTTGCCCCAACCCTCCGTCTGGACTCTATTTCCAAGGGCCCTGTCCATCCGTGCCTCCTGTCTTTTAATGGGACGCAGCTATTGAATTTCTTCCAGCTAAGCCCAGCCTCAGACTGCATCATTTCTCGTGGACAGTGCACAAAACGGTGCTAATTAGGCTGAATCCAAGAGCTGCATAAAAACAAAGTTCAAGTCTCCTTTTTGATTTGCCTCTAACCGGCACATCACCACATCCCTTCATGTCTGTATTTTAATGCAAATTCTCTTTTCTGTTTATCTGCATGCATCTTAGAGATGCCTGAGCTAGCTGATGAAGCAGTGTGCTGGGAATCACGGGGAGGGCAAGAGAGAGAAAGGAAGACACAGCAAATGGTCTCAGAGGTCACTGTGATCATGACAGATCGGGACAGGAAAACACTGAGCTGTTCTAAAGACGAAATGCTAAGCATACACCTTAGGGACAAAGGGCAGTCTTCCAAGACGTGGCAGGGATAGCCCCCTAATCGTACGTGCTAGTGAATGGCACTGGGTCTGACAGCGCTTGGGGTGGGTATGATGACATTTACAAGAGGAAACACTGAATGTGCTTTTTCTGCTGTTTTCAATAGGTGGTCTCTTCATTCGAAACACTGATCAGGAATACACTGCTTTTCGGTTAGCAATTTTTCTTCATAACACCAGCCCCAATGCGTCAGAAGCTCCTTTTAATTTGGTACCTCATGTGGACAACATCGAGACAGCCAACAGTTTTGCTGTAACAAATGCCTGTAAGTAAAACATAAGTTGTGGCTAAATGAGAAGAGAATTCAAATGGGGCAATAGAGTCCCTTTCCTCTGTATTATTATTATTTATTGTTATATTTTTTAGAAAGATACTCATGATCTCCACAGTTGGCTGGTTACAGAGCAAATCAGAGTTAAAAACGAGATTTAATCTCAGGGATATTTAACTGGTATTTCTTTCTTTTCATTCCTTCCTCCTTCCCTCCTCCCACCCTCCCTCCTTATGTTCTTCCTTCTTCTTTTTTTCTTTATTGAAATTAATTCAAGTTACTTTCCCCTTTAGCATTTCAGTATTATGCCTACAACCTGAATGTCAAATGAGTAAAAATTGTTCAGTCTAGTTTCTGATTTCTGTTTCTTTGGTTTTTATTTGCTTTTCACTTGAGTAAGTGTCTGTCTTGCTTTTAAAGAAGACACATGCTCTCTTACACTGGTAAAGGCAATGGAAGCTTTGCTCGCGGTGAGAAAGAGAGGGGAGTGGTGGTGTAGAGGATATATATTTGAGTCGGTTGGTTGACGCTGCAGATGATCTGGTGATGTCACTTGAGGCTGCCCTGCTCTTATATTCTGGGTTGTAAATGTCTGCTGCTATCAGGTAATGCATATATCCTGTGGATATAATTCCACAAACCCTTATGTTGGTGGCAAATCATGTGAGTCTCCAATCGACTTGAATTCACAAACCAATCCAGCTGGATCTATGTTATCCTACAGAATAAGACTGAGATTGGGTGAGCTTACCTAATGCTATAATGAAATAGTTGTACAGTGCTCCCCAGCCAAAATACAGCATAACTTAATGCAAAAATGTAATCAACTGTGTATTAATTTTAAAATCACTAAAATATATCAGTCAAAAGAGCATTTAGGTTGCATATTCACTCTTGAGGGAAACACATTTTTCAACTATCTCCTCATTTTTACATGCTAATTTATTACTGTTTAAAATGTGTTAAGATAATGGTTATAATTTATGTAAGAAATATAGGACTAGTTTCTACATAAAATTTTGCACAACAGTAGTAAAGTGTTTAATCTGCATTGTATAAATTTTTATTATCTCAAGTTGAGTATATTTTAATTTTGAAAGTCCTCTTTCTGAACAAACAAGTAAAATTGAAAATGAAGAGGTTTTATATGTCAGGAGGATATCTGTTTCATTAATTATTATAATTCATATATTTTTGCCATTAATTCATCTAACAGGTAACGTGATCACTTTTCCTTAATTTTTGGCATCTAATTACTACTTTATTTTAGAACTTGGTTTCTTAAGGAGGTTAAAGCATTTGACACTTTTTTAAACTGCCACAATTGTATTAAGTGGCAGAATGGTGTAGCTCTTCTGAGCACTAATTAATTAAAAAAATCATTTGTTGCATTTAATAACAAAATCGCTATTCATTATAATGATAATTGTATCAGAATGGAGTTATTTTTAAGCAGACGTGCACATAAATTAGAGCTGGGTTTGTGGATAGTCATTTTTTAAAATTTCTTAAGTTATTAATTTTTGTTCTAAGTTTTGAAAGAGATGTCAACATTTAAAATAGTTCTAAAGATAAAATATTTTCCTTAGTATATGAATATTATCTGTTCATTTAAATAGTTCTCTCATGTCTTTCTTGAGATCCTGTCAACGAAAACATTTCTAAGTTTAAAAATAATTCATGATTCAAATATATTTTGAAGGTACTTTTTCTACAGTAAATTACTACTCAAACATTAATTTTTATTATTAAATTTTGAAAGACTTTAAAAGTGGAGGTATATTCATTTTATTTTTACAAATTAAGTTCTTAATTATTCTAAAGTTTGCCTTATGGCTTTCAGCTGTATAAACTATAAAGTGCTAATTCTTTCTTCCTCCATATCATTTGTTAATCTCATTTGGGATAATTTTAATCAGTATTATATTATTTATGTAATGAAAATATTATATAAAATAAAATCTTACTGGTAAGGAACAGTAAACATGAGGAATTGATAAGAAGCTGTACATAGAATGAGAAAGTAGAAAAAGGTATAAAATATAGATAATATGCTATTTTTTAACATGTTAGAACTGAGAAAATTGAAGCTAAGTAAACTAAGTTCGCTTATTTTGATTCCAAGTGTAACACAATGTTAGTGATACCATGTTTTTCATAATCACATAGAACTGATTTGTATACATGTTTAAAATATTTTTAAGGCATAAAGTGCAAATAAGGAAAAAACATTTTCTAGTGAAGAAAAGGAAATTTTTTTGACAAATGAGTGTGCCAAGTGTCCTTAAGGCAAATCTAAGCAGAATTTGGAAAAAATCAATGGTCAGAGAGCGTGGGTCAGGTGATTGGTGTTTGTTAAATGGACTGACCGAGAGCATGTGCTAGCATGCTTTTCCAGTCTAATTAAAGGTGAAACGTAAGCAGTAAGTATGAGGCAACCTCATATATCAAGCTCCATGCCTTTGGGTACAAAAGGATAAAAATAGTATTCTGGAGAATTAACATGGAACTTATTTCTCATAGTGGTACAGACTGGATTTTTAAATTTTTCATGTCGGATTAAATATAAACGTGTAATATGTGTCTGGCTAGGTTTATTTTTAATATGATTTTCCTGCAGTGAATCCTTGTAAAACCACAGGATCTAGTGTCTTTTTGAATAAGGGCCATTAAAACAGGGTATGTTTATTTTATGGAATGTGTGCTTAAAGACGAAAAAGGCAGATTAGGGAATAAAAGTATTATTGGTCATCTATTGGACAGATATAATTTAACGTTAGTTCTTTTACCTGGATATTAATTTCGCACTCTAAGAATACTTTGAGCAATCTAAACATTCTGTGTATAAAGTTTACACACTGCATATCTGTAAATCCGTTTAACTAAAATTTATCACTTTTGGTATAAATCCCAAATTGCTGGGGTGGAGAGAGGGGTGGGGGGATAATTTTGGTTTATCATTTTTTTGGAAATAATATTTGTGTAAGATTATATTGACATATTGTTCTCTTTTTAAACTATTCACATTGTTGAAAAAATCACACTTTGCTAAATATAAAACTGAAATTACAAGAAATTCAGATTATATAAAATTATGACATATTTCAGTAACAAAGTATAGTGTAATAAGTAGTCAGATTTCAAAATGTAATTAAAGTTATACATTTCTTTGTTGTAATCTGTACAAACTATGGAGTAGAGCAAAATAGATAATTTAAAAATAAATCCAACATGGGCAGTGTTCTTTAATAAAATATTATACAATCAACCCAAAATAGCTATCCTTGCAAACAAACATGCTACTTAAATTGGATATGTTCTTTGCAAAACATTTGAGACAACCCGAAAGCAGGCTGTGTTCTTATATTTTCCCCAAAGCTTTTTTTAATAAAGATATTTTGGTTTGGAGGATGATGTGTGTTAAATTGGCCAAAAGTAATAACCAAAATACTGAAATAGACTATCAATCAAGTTTTCAAAAAGATAAAAATATAAGACATTACAATTATTTATTTAGTCCAGTTACGTTAGAAATCCCGTAAAAGCAGCAGTCCTTTAATAAGGCCTTCCCTTTATAATATAATCCACAGACGTCTCGTTTCTGAAATGATTCTTTTAAATTTCAGATGGGCCACAGGAAATACATAATGAAATAGATCAAGTGCTCATGTATGTTACTTTGGTGAAATAATAAGATAATTTTGTGGAATATTTCCAACTTTTTTAACTTGTATAGGAAAGACCAACTCGTTAATACTTTCGTTTTATTATTTTTTAATAATGTGTTTATCTTACTCTTCTTTTCTGTTTAAAATCTGTCTATTCAGTGGTTTAAAACATGATGGATTGGAAAGTTGTAACAATCAAAAATAGAATGGATAACATATCCTAGTAGTGATGAAAAAGCTTGTTCTTTTTTAAGTTAAATATTAGTCCTATTCGTGATGGCTTTATTTATGAACTCTCAAGTATCCAGGTTGAGTGCTACTTGTAAAACGATAAGTTTGTACGTATGTTGGTGTGTAAAATATACTTGTTTAATTAATGTGAATACATTGGAATGTGACACTCTATCCAGTAGACTCTGCAGGCATTTTAATTCAAACTTGTAGAATTTAAGGGTATTAAATAATACAATCTCTTGGCTTTAATTCAACAGTGTTTATTATTGTACATTTTCCTTTCAAGGGACGTAAAGTCCTCAAAAGACATACTAAGAGTTTATTTTGGACTGATACAATAATCTTAAAAGTGCAAAAAATGCAATTCTGATGGTTTGACCTGCAAAGTTGTTAGTAGAAATACGTTAGGATTAAATACTGTTTGACTTTTGATTATTTTTATAGAAATGAGTGACTTGACTCTATTGTGACTGTCATTAAGTTTCCTTTTAGTTTTATAATATTCTTTCTCTCATTTTTTGATTTTCCATCATAAGATTGATAACAAAGATGAGTCATATTCCTGTGGTTTGTCCCTTTCTTAAATGGTACCCAGTTTGCCTTGATATATTTCAGAACTGTGACAGGATTAAGCTTTCATAAAACCATTGAAAAACTCCGTAAACTTTTTTTTTTCCCTTGTGGATTCTTCCAAGTGTTATTTCCCAAAAAGGAAACATTTTTACTTTCTGGCATTGGGAAGTATGTATATCTTATTTACAGAATTGTATTATAGTTCAGGAATTTAAAGTGAAAAATAAATGCCATACACCTTACATTTTATGACAACACATAGTTTTTAAACTGCTTTGATATGCATGATTTTATGTGACCTCAAGCTAGTTTTAGAGTGAGACTGTCTGAGAAGATAATCATTATTTTGTAGATAAGCCAGCTCTGGCTCAAAGAAGTCACTTGACTTGTCAAAGACCATGTAGCTAATAAGCTATAGAGCCAAAGTTTGAACCCAGGTCTTCTAACTACTGTCCTGGTACTTCAGCCAGGAGACCATAGGGTGTGAAAAATACATCTATATTGAGATTATTTGAATTAAGAAAGAAAAAAGAATTATCATTTTTTTTTTTTCTGATGCAACGTTTTGAAGAAAATAGGGCAAGACGTTTCTGGGCAACTCACTCATTAATCAGATGACAGTGAGTGATGCAGCAAAGACTGAAGTCATACTGTATAATGAATTTGTTCATTCGGTCACTAGATTAGGTAATAGACATATCTCTTTATTCATTGAGCATATGTATCAAGGGCAGCTGTATTTATGACACTAGACTGGAAATGAAGATACAAAACCTTGTGAGTAGTTGCTGCCCTCAGGGAGCTAACAGTCCGGTGGGGAAGATGCACAAGCCAGTTGTCCCAGTGCAGTAAGACAGAGTATTGTGACAGAGGAACAGAGTGCTACGACAGAGATCAGCACAGGAAGGAGCATCAAACTTGGCACAGTGTCTGAGGGGAGGTATCACCTGAGCTGGGTGTTAAGGCTCTGGTTGAGTTATTTGAAGCCCAGAGGAAGGAAGTGTACCTGGCCAGGGGAGCAGTGCAAGACAAGGCACCAAGGTGTGGCAGGGCCAGGTGTGACTGAGCCACTCAATATGGTTGAGTTTGGCTGTAGCGCTGAGTGTGATGGGAAGGAGAGGTGTGCTGAGAGGCGAAGGTTTGTAGATCCACAGAGGATCTCATAGCTGTTGTAAGGAGACTTTTCTGAATAAAAACAAGGGCCCATGAATGATTCAAAAACAACAGTGACATGATCAGATTTATATTTTACAAAGAACAGGATGATTTCAAGAAGGAGAATGTATTGCAAGGTGCCAAAAATGAAAAGAAAAAGACTAGTTAGTTGGGCTTTGAAGTAATAGAGTTTAGGATGATGAATGCTTGGATAAAAGTAAGAGCATTAAAGGGGGATAAAAGTACCTAGATGCAAGCATACAGAACTGTTGACAGACTCAGTGATGGTTTGGATGTCTTTGTGGGAAGGAGGGAAGGAAGAATGGGAAGAATTAAAGATGACTTCTTCCGTTTCTGGTCTGGACAAATGATTGGATGGTGGTGCCATCAATTAGGAAGGGACACACAGAAGAAGGGGCAGATTTGAAGGGGGAAGGTGCATTTAGCGTGGAAGTACTGATTTTGAGGAGTTTAAGAGACACTCGGATGCAGCAGGAAGTTGGACGTGTGTGTCTGGAGCTGTTGGTCTCAGTCTGCACTGAAGAGAGACACTTGCTAATGGCTGAAACCATGGGCATGGGTGAAATCATCCAGAGAGAGCAAGAGCAGTGAAAAGGCTGCTGAGGACAAAATCCTAGGAGATACCAGCGCTTGAGGGACAGGGAGAGAAAAGGAAGCTGAAGGAAATGGCTCAGAGGGCTCAGAGGAAAATGAGGCAAGAGTGATTTCACAGGAGCAATTTTAAGTCAGTAATGATCAACTTTGTCAGTTGCTGCAGAATTTAAATAATGAGTTGCAACTATAATTGATCTTTAACATCAGATCAATGTTTTTTGTATTTGACCAGGAAAAAAAAAGTAGCGTTTATTAATACCACATGTATTCTATTAATACATACTCTTTTGTGTATATTGGCTTAAAATAGCCTTATCTTTTACTAAGAGATAGGAGAGTCTTTTCTGGACTTTGGAACCAGGTGGGCTTCAATTTGCAACCTGATAGTGTGTAAATTAATTAACGCTTTTGAGCATCAGTTTCTTCATCTGTTAATAGGAAAAAAACACATGAATTTTATGAATATTAGAAAAGTGTTTGGAAAGTACTCAGGAAATAATTATAACTCAATTAAATTTTGTTGTATTACATTTTCTGTGTCATATAGAACAATTTTTTCTGAACCAAAGTTACCATTTTGAGTTATTTATATTTTCTGTTTGTATTTTAAAAAAGCAATTTATGTTTTGAATAAATATATTTTCTTAATATTTTATAGGAATTTTTGACCTCTCACTGAATTGTTAATTTTAACTTATTTGCACAAATCTAAATGCATAGTTGTCAAAATTATTTCTAAGCCCTTTAAGAGGTTAATTTTGTCTGGGATCTGTGGACCATTTGGAGAGAGAATTGGTTCACAAATGGATTAAAAAGACGGATGAATTCTCCTAATTGTATGCAAAATTATGTGTTCCTGAGCACGTTTTGTGTGTGTCTGTATGAATCTGTGTGTTTCCAGAGAGGCAGTCTAAACTTTTGGACAGCTTCTCAATGAATTCTAGTCATAAAAAAAGGCCCACAGCCCTAAAGGAGCTACACGTAAATTAGATAAACAAATAGCACTTCATTCCCTACTTTCTTCATTTCAGAACCAATTGGATTTTATCCTTGAAACTAACCAGGAATTTTTCCATAAACGCATCTCCAGTAGCTTCTTCCTTGTCATAGAAAATAACCAGTGTGTCCTAGCTGGAAAAAAAATGTTTGGCTTAGTCCCCTGCCTCTTAAGCTGTCATTATATTATTTTTATTTCTTTTCTTACTATCAAAAGTTCTACTTATTTCACATCAGCTCCTTCTGTTTTTTATCATGATTTACCTTTTCCCTTAACCATCACCACTCTTGCAACAACCTTCTTGAAGGTCATCGGTGACTTACAAATTAGTAAATCCCATTGTTCCTTGGTCCTCACTGTCTCTTTGTAGTTTGCAGGATTTGATATGACTGATAATTTCCTGTTCTTTGAAGCTCATTTCTCCTCTGATAATAATAATAATAATAGCAAAATGGGGTGCTGATATGTGCCAAGGGTCTGTGTTAATTACCTCTATTCTTACACAACTCTGAGAAGCAGGAATCATTATTACTATTATTTTATATGTGGAGAAACTGAAGATTTATAGTTAGGAAAATTTGCCTAACCATGAAGTGTGCAGGGTATCGCATCCTAAGGTCCCTTTTGCCAGCCGTTCACACTATAGTATGTTGGTGATTTCAGCAGGCACAAGGTAGCCATCACTCAGTGTGACAGTAGCTAGATAACTCTTCATTTAAACAGCAAGATGTTTCTCTCAAAGTCACTTCTTTATTTTAACGATATTCGTGGACCCCATTGAATACGTGTAGCATTTTACATTGGACACCGATTTTTCTACGTGATCTGTAATCCAACACAGAAATTTGAGAATTCTAAACGATGATGCCCTCATTACTTTACGCTGCCAAATTCATGTTGTAAACACCACCAGTGTAAAAATGACTAAGTAAACCTTTGTATGTTATACACATAGCGTTGGATACCTCATTAGGTGGCCAACCTATGTAACTTTTATAGGAATGATATCTGATTTCAGAGTAACTACAGCTATTTGAAACATATTTTCTCCAGTGTTTTATTTTAAGACTTGCTTAGCCGTCAGCATTTTCTTTCAGATTTTCCTTTACATGCTTTTGGATTCCAATAAACAGAGTGAGGACTGCCTTAAAGAGTACCGCTCTAAGTCAAAATTGCTAGTCTTTATAGCATCTTTGCTCGCCTCCAACTTAATAAAACGAATAGTGCCATAAATAAAAAGTTCAATGTTATCTTAGAAACAAAAGGTAAAAAAAAATGGGATTTAGTACTTTCTTTGAATAAGCCACTGTATTTCTCCAGCTACAGCAAAAATTACACCTTAACTTGTAATCAGTGTTTGCTTACTTTTGTTGCTTATATGCTTATTCTAAAATAAGCAGCTTTTCATCAGTGACTTTAAATGTTATGCCCTATATTCTGTTTTACCTATATTTCTTTTTAAAACTGACATATACTTATGAAAATTTCAAATAATTTAGAAATCTTAAAAAGCCAAAATATTTTGCAATTTCACCATGCAGAGATAATCACAGTAAACAAGGGTTATAGATCTTTCCAGACTTCTTTTTTTGTCTATATAGACCTAGAAAGATAGAGTATAATAAACATAATAGTAATATATATCTAAATAAAAGTTTTTATTAAAAATGATATTAGTGTATACCTCTATTTTATTAATGGTTTATTTATCATTAAAAGTTTTGTCAATGTGTAAGAGCACTCTCATTTTATTTTACTGCCACATAATGTCATTGTGCAAAGTTACTATGACAGACGTGTTTAGCACCCTCTGGACCAACATTTAGGCTGTTGTCCACATTTTTCATATTACGAGCAGATCAGCAGTAAAACTATTTGAGCACCCGTGTGAATATTCCTGTAGGATTAATTCCCGGAAATGAAATCACTATTTCAAATAACGGGGCTTTCTGCTTTTAGTGCATATTGTCAGTTTCTTCTCAAACGCAAAATATGATTTAAATTGATAACCACTAAGATGTGAGAATAGTTGTTTTTCTATGACTTGCTAACACTAGTCATTATCAGTCTCTTGAATCTTCGCTTGTCCTGATGGAGTACAACTGACATCTGATTGCTGCTTTAATTTGCATATTTTTGATTAATAGTGAGGCTGATAATATTTTCCTGTAAGACCGAGTATATCTTTCTGGGTAAACTGCTGTTCTTTTCCTTTGCCAATGTTTTCTTCTTTATTTGTGGGAATGTTTTACAGACTATAGAAATTAACCCTTTGTCATGTATGTTGCAGATTATTTTTCTACTGTGCTTTTGGCTTCCAGCTGCTTTTTTGATGCCTTTTACCATACAGACATTTTAAATTTTTATGTAGTCAAATCTGTGAGTCATTTTCCTAATGGCTCCTGGGTTTCATGCTATGCTGATAAAGGTATTTCTATCCTTAAAACTATAAAGCATTCTCTCACATTTTTCTAGTATACCTGTATGGTTTTACATTTTATATCTATAATAGTAACTCTTTGGAATGTATTTTCTTACGTGTGTTAGGAATGGACCTTTATTTTTTTCTGCACTGTTTGTTTAAATAAGTTATTCTTTTACAACCGCTTTGAATTGATACATTTGTGCAAATCTCCTGCAATCGTGACTGAATTTGAGCTTGAGCAGAAATTTTACCTGCATTTTACCTCTTGCAAGTTCTCCTGTTTACTGTTCGTCATCTACCTTTTCTGACAGTCCCTATGGTAATATTGCTAGTTTTGATAATTTTATTATCTGCTTTCTTGTTCTTTCTATTACTTCCTGGGTTTTTTTTTTTTTTTGCCCTGTTTGTCACTTACCATCTGACCACGTCTTTTTGCGTCTATATCCAGAGTACATTACAGATATTTCCACCTTTGTACATTGCTCTCCCCCTCTTCTGGGAAAAGTCAGTGGTACTTTTCTAACAATTTCTTATTTAATCTCCTGCTTCTCCTCTTTACCTCTCCTTGTCCGCTTTACATAATGGAGCCAGTGGTTCCCTTCAGAATTGAAATCAGCGACGGTTTCCTTATTACTCAAAACCCTACAATGGGTTTTCATTCTCTTAGACTAAAATTGCAGCTCGTTTTTTTTTTTTAATTGAAATATAGTCAGTTTACAATGTTGTGTCAATTTCTCATGTACAGCATGATTCTTCAGTCATACATGAATATGCATACATTCATTTTCATATTCTTTTTCACCATGAGCTACTACAAGATCTTGTATATATTTCCCTGTGCTATACAGTACAAACTTGTTTATTTTATATATACCAGTCAGTATCTGCAAATCTCAAACTCCCAGTTTATCCTTTCCCATTCCCTTACCCCCCCCCCCCCCCGGCAACCACAAGTATGTATTCTATGTCTGTGAGTCTGTTTCTGTTTTATATATAAGTTCATTTGCCTTTTTCTTTTTAGATTCCACATATGAACGATCTCATATGGTATTTTTCTTTCTCTTTCTCTCTTACTTCACTTAGAATGACATTCTCCAGGGCCATCCATGTTGCTGCAAATGGCATTATTTTATCATTTTTATGGCTGAATAGTATTCCATTGTGTAAATATACCACAACTTCTTAAAACTACAACTCTTTAACATGCTAATTCTAAGTATGATCTGACTTCTGCCCATCTTTTTGCCTTGTTCACCATGCTGGAGTCCACTCAGTTTTTGTTTTTTTTTTTTTAACATGCTTTAACCCTCTCTTTTTTTTTTTTCTCTCTATGCTTTTATACTTTCCACTCCCCCTGCTATTTTTTTTTTAATCCTCAAATCTAGTTATTTGCTGGACTAGCTTTTTCTGAATCTTCAGGACTCAGGTCAAAGTCATCACTTAAGAGAAACCTTCCTCACCAGCCTCTCTATAGTCAGCTCTCCCACTCCCAAACTCCAATTACTCTAGATTGTCTTACCAAACCTATGATCATCTTTACTTTGAACACATTCTGTAATTATTATTTTCATTTGTTTACTTATTTATTATCTATATTCTATAAATTCCCAGAACCAAGGATTCTACCTGTCTTGTTAAACAATAGATCCACATAGCCTCACAAAATACCAGGTACAAAGTAAGAATAAGTAAGTATCTTTGAATATGTGAGTGAATAATATGTGATGAGTTTTCTCTTCACTCATCCTTGGGTCGTCCTTAGAATAGCTGAGACTCTTCGTGTGTTATCTTAGAGAAAACTGAGCAGATGATCTAAAGACAATGAGGTAGTAAATCCAAAATAAATGTTCTGTGTTTTCCTTTTCGTAAGCTTTTTTTTCCTCACTTGTTTCCATCAGATTCAGTTTGTGGCATGGGCTAAGTAAGGAGGAAGAAAGTGGGACTGTTCGTGCAAATTGATGTCCATTGTGCTGGCCAGATAGCACTTTGATAAATTTCAATTTGGTAGAAGGGAACATCTAGGTACTTGTAACATGTGGTGTCTGCTGACAAAAGAACTAGAAAATGCTGAGACAACCTGCTTTCAAAGCAGGAGAACGCCCGTGTGGGAAGCCCACATGTAACCAGTATCTGTTCAGACATTGCTTCCTTAGCACTTCGAGTTTATGAAACTAGAAGACTTGTGGGAAAAGGAAGGTGAAGTCAAAGGTGCAGGGAAAACCTGTCAATTCTTAATTATCCACGTTGCATCTTCAATAGTAAATTTCACAACTTGCCACTTTCTCTAACCCTTTATCCCTCACTCTTTTGAAATTAGTTTATCCTTGTTTGAATTACTGAATTTTAAACTATGTATATAATCTTACCTCACAAGTTTGAGAGGCATTTCACTGCTTCTCTGCTCCAAAGATTGGGAATCAAGAGAAATAGCTTTTTTTTCTGAAAGATGTGCACGCTTGCTTTTTTCTTGATGGAAAACCCATAAGTCAAAATGTTTCCCTTTTTTGCTCTACTAACCGACGAGCTCAGTCTCACACTTACTGATCAGTAACAACTTCAATCCTCATTCAAAATATTTACTTTATTGTTATATCTCTGATTTTTTAAAAATCATATATCTAATATAAAGAATAAATGAATATTATATGTGATATAAACATTGTGTTTTATATAAATATACCTTGTAAGATTATGCACATTATTTTAGGAAAGAAGCAAACAGGTACAGTGGCTATAAATAAAAAGTCTAGGTGAGATTTCTTTCAACACAGGTGTTGGTCAGCTTTTGCTGACAGATTATCTATCTATCTATCATCTTCCCAAACATACACAAAATACAGAGAGGACCTAGTTCTGGCATTCTAAATATCCCCTGGATTTATCATAATTTTATGCCAATGTATTGACCTGAATTAACCCCATCTTGTCATGATCTGCCTAGAATTAAACCACATTTTTGACACTTGTAATCAGTGGTCTGACGTGATCTGTCCAGGTGGGAATATTAATTCTGATTTTTAGGCATCATACATGTAAAGTGTAGGCCAAGATGATTTGAGTTTTAAGTAGTGAGTTATAGCACTCTGTTCTTGTTGAATTCATGGTCAATTAAAACTTAACACTTTGCTCTTTTTTCCACATGAGTTGTTAGAAATTGACCTCTCCATAGGGATTTCTGTAAAATTCAGAAATGAAAGATTTAACGTGTACACTTGTAAATTTCAGTTTGTTTGGAACCGTCGAGACCATCTTGAGCCTTACTTTGGTTAGCTGTAAACTGCTTGAAATTCCATGTGACTTTTACTGTATGGTTATCCATATTGATGATTACAGTTAAGATCAGGCTGTGACACAGGACAGATGCAAGACAATCCCAGATCACGAACCAATATGCTCGTCAGGTGTGTGTGGTCAGGTAAAAATGAACTCTCCTAAAATAATTTATTTGATCGAGTTCTCCATCTTGTTCATAAAGATTGTCATTTCAGCGCAGCTGTCCTTTTCTTTAACATCAAAACAAAAAGACCGTCAGATTTAATTGAAAAAGAGAATTTTCAATTCTAAGACGGCTGGGGCTTTTGAAATTGGTATAATGCTTTTGAAAATCAATTTGTCACAATTTATCAAAAGCATTAAAAAATGTGAAGCATTTGAACTCATGAATACAGTCAAGTATCTATCTAGTCATGAAAGTGCTCTTTAAGCATCACTTAGCAGTGTTTAGTTGGGGAATGGTCAAATTAATCAAACTTCAGCCAGACAGTCTGAGGAAGAGTATCAATTATGACAGCCCTCTACCTGACCTGTCCCAACAGTTCTGAGTTCAAGAATCTTTTTCTATGTATGTAGAGACTCTTTATATTTTTTCTTTCTTTATGTTATCTCATTTCATTTTCTTACAGAAGAACCAGTGTCACAATAGGAAATAAAAAGTGTTCTAGTCAGATGTAAAACAGTTATTCTCAAAAGGCAATAATGATTTATGAGTCATAGAGCTATTTGAATGATTTTTTAAAAGGCGTCGCTTGTTTAGAGGACATAGATCTTCCACACCAGTCCTGGATGACAGCCGGGTAAACATACATGATTTGTTCTGGCAATAGTATATCTTACGGTTCTGTGCAGATATTTGGAAATTGTAGTCAATGAATGATGTGAAAAATCACTGTTGTTGATTTTGCCCTCCCTCTTCCGCACTCCCTCCCCCTTGCTTCTCATCCTCCCAAGCACAGAAGACATTGGAGGGGGATTCAGAAATGATGTGATAATCCACCTGGGTCTGAAAGATGGGTGAGATTTTACCATTCTGTAAAAGACAGAAAAATAGTTGAGACAGACAAAAGAGCATCATAAAAAAAAAGGTATAAAAGTGTGTGGACAGCTTTAGGGAGCAGAAATGCGGCAGGAAAATGGAGGCAGGGATGGGGGGATGGAGCGGAAGTTTGAGAGGAGGGTGCGGACAGCACTGCAGATAGAGAGAGGAGCCTTGCAAATCGCCTTCTAAGCAAAGATAAGGATTTTGTTTTCTTATTCTGGGCCAGAAGACAACACGACTCATTTTAAGCAGTTTATAACATAATTATATTTGTGTTTTAGGAAGAATTCTAGCACCACTGTTTATCATTCATGTGTACAGCTAAACGTGGCTCCTTTTCCATACCAACTACACTAGGAAATTGTTCCCTAGAGAAGAAATGCTTTCTTGCTACTTCAGTTGCTGTTTGTTGAACCCATTATTGTATGTAATTCTGCTCACTATTTTCCATCAAGAACTGTTAACTTACAGAAAGAAAAAAAAAAAAACCTTGGCTTATTATCTCAACCATGTGTCTTCAGACTACAAACCAGGTCTTCTATGATAATAGGCAGGATGGAAAAAAGTTGGTGTCTGTGGGAGGAAAAAATGAACAAACAAGCATCATTTATACTGTGTATAAAGGCAATTACGCCTCCTTACAGATTGGTTTAGATGCTGGCAGAACACTGCATATTCCATTGCAGATTTAATTTCAGACTATCCTCCTTTTTAGGTACTGCTGTTAGTAGAAGTTTATTTAATTTAGTTGGTACAGATGAGCATCTGTACTAAAGTTGGACTTGTCACTCAGTCACAGAGTATTAATAATTGTTTTAAGACAAGTGAATTGAACAATTGTAAGACTATAATAATAATTAGTACAGTTGCCACAATATATGTATGACCACCACATACAAATGAATACATGTATATGCACGCACGCGCACACACACACACACACCTTACCAAAGGGAAAAATACTGTGAAACAATAGTGCTTATAATTTGCAAGATACTGTTTTTCCTTACCTTCAGAATAATGAATTATGAACTTTCGTGTACATACTTTTGCCCAATACTACTTATAAATTTATTTTTGAAAATAAAAATACAACATATATTTAAGAATAACATTGTAAATAACTTTATACTGTTATATATAATGTATATGTGTATAATATACACTGTATTTATATATAATGTACATTATATATTATGTATAAAGTTATTTACAAAGAATCTGTTGTGTACTTATGTAATACATACATGCCTTTAGCATTTGATTCTTGTTATTTTCACAAACTTTGTTAATGATTGTATGTTATGAAAATGTAAGTGGCTGTGAAAATAAGTCTCATTTTACAGAAGTGATCAAATCACAGGTTAGAAACCAAGTATGAATATTTTATTGAGAAGGAAATCTTGCTATTTTTTTTAATTTACAAAATGGCAATGTCTCCACTTCTCTTACTCTTTGTTTTATTTCAAAGAGTAATTATCCATTTAGTGATAGTAACACTCTAGTGCTTTTAAATCATTAGACTGCAACCAATGTGCTGTCTACTTGGCAGAATAGTATATAACTTAATAATTTAGAGGCTTTTAATATGTGGGATGTATAAAAGATGTCATGGCAGTGAAAAAAAGATAGACTGACTTTTGATTCCAGTTTCATAAGAATCATAATATATAGAAGAGATTGAAAAATGCCATACCAAAATTTTGGTAATGATTATTTTTAATATTATTATGCAGAATTTTTGTTTTTAATTTACATATTTCTGAGTTTTTACATGTTTACAAAAGCATACTTTTCTGATTAACAATATTTAAAGAAGAAAAAAATATAGTGACCTTACCACTAAGTATTGTGTTTGTCTTGTTCTGTCCAAATGGAACAGATAATCTAGGGAGATCTTTAGACATTGAAGCTAGTGTCAGGGCTTGTTGTCAGACTGTCACGTTCACTTAGCAGTTGCCGTGTTTGATCTCTCTGCTTACACTCTTTTATTCTTTTAAAATGAAAATATCAGCTTGAATTAATTAAAAGTATTAAATTAAGTTGTTATGCTTACTTGCATTAAAAGAGCCAAGAGAACAGTTGGTGACTACAGGCATTTTTCACGGCCAGTTGAAATATATAACTTACCAAGCTTTTTTTTTAATAGACTTTATTTTTTTTTAAAGCAGATTCAGGTTCACAGCAGAACTGAGCAGAAAATACAGAGTTCACCCTTAGCCCTCCCCACCCACACACATATATTCCCCTACCCTCAGCATCCCTCATCAGTGGGGCGTATTTGGTACCATCGATGAACCAACATGGGCACATTATTATCAACCGAAGTCCATAGTTTACGTTAGAGTTGACTCTTGATGTTGTACATTCTATGAGCTTTGACAAATGCATAACGACCTGTAGCCACCACTGTAGTACCGTACAGAATAATTTAATTGCCCTAAACTTGCCAAGTTTAATTGCCTATATTTTTTTCAATTCTGTGGGAAGGACAGTAGCTGCACGAGTGAGTTGATGGCTCTCGGATACCTGGTCCCTTTCTCTGGGAAGTCTTTCTCACCACCCTAGGCTGGTTCAGACTCTACTGTGCTATGATCCTAATGGCATCTTGAGCATCCTTTGCTGCATTCTATTATCATTTTACATTCTCCGTCTGGAATATGAACTCCTGGCTGACTGGGATGTCATTGTATTTGTGAGTGAATCCCTAGGGCTTGGCTCATGGCACTTCGCCTGGCACATAATACTAAATTAATACCACTGAGTGTGTGGATATGAGAACGGAGGGATTTGGGAATTTATGGTTAGACATTAGTGTTCTAAGTCAATTTTTGAGCATCCAGTTAAGAATTGTGGCAGATTCCGTATTAGTGATGGTTAAGAATATAGAAACATGAAAAACAATTCTTTTGGACTTCTCCATATGAACAGGAGACTGGTGAAGGGTTGTGAAGATTATCACAGTTGTATAAACACATTGCCTTCAGGATTTAGAGGCTAAGAGTCGTATAGTTAGAGTTTCCACGTGTGAAGGGACAGTCTTACAACTTGCCCTTCGTCTGAGTTCAGATGTCTCATGGTGATTGTTTCACCTGAATTATTGGCACTGCCAGGATGCCTGCCCATGGACAGCTCTCCATTTAAAATTCTGATCCAAGCGTCAATGGTTCATTCTCATTTCTACCCCCAACTTTGTCTGAACACAGCATTTGTAAAAATTTTAGAGCCACTCAAAACCTTACCTGGTTTCCAAAACAATTTTTGTGTGTCTAGGACACCAAGCAACATTGCATTTCGGGGACACAAGCTTCTCTGCTTCTAAGTAGCACACAGTGTAGTGAAGACCATTGAAAATCTCTACACGATGTTATAAATACTATGATATCATTGGAGATGAGGCATCTAGCCCTGCCTGCATTAGTGTTTTTATAATGTACTTTAAAAGGAATTTTTCTCTTTTCTGTCCTTATGGGGAGGACAGTTTGACTGTCTCTTATAGGGCCAAGATAATAGATTAAAGAAAAGGACTCTGTATTAATCACCCTAATTTGATTCATGAAGTAAGATGGATCCATTTACTTAGATGCCAAAATTTATATGGAAAGAATAAAACCAAATTCTTTGTCAGCCCCAGGTTAGACTCAACACCTATGAATCTGAACCACCTATTTTGTCTCAGAGCTCAAATTTCTTGTCACTTCTAAATTCTATATTCTTTAAGTATCTGTATGTTTGCTACCAAGTTATTCTGCCCCTTTTAATATGCATCTTTTTAAGAGTTCAGTTGTCACTTTAGTTAATTGAATGTTCATTTGGCAACTGTCTTGCTTCCTTCATTGGGCTACACATTTTATTGAAAAGAAATATTAGATGTGATATTAGGCCATAAAAAGCTGATAATCTGCTGGAAAAGTGGAAATCACTTCAAGTGAAATAAGAGAACAAGAAGGTGTTTAATTAGAATACTGTGTATCGTGTGATAATCACCAAAGAAGAAATATCAGAAGAGGCCAGGCTTTATAAACATCAACTTTAATAAAGTGTAATTTAATCTGGTCATAAAAGGAATGGGAAGGGAAGGGAGAGGCATAAAAGAGGGTTGAACGAAGTAAGCAAGCCCGCTGACCTTGGAGATGGGGTGACGCAGTGCAGGAAAGTGTCTTATTGGATCCAATAAGTAGAGTTAAAGTGAGGGGATACCGGTGAGGGAGTCCATTGTAAATTCAGGACTTGAGAAGCCCAGAAAGGAAGCTGATAACAGAGAATATGCTAAGGTTTGGGCAAGGGACTGGCATTATGAAAAGTGGAATTCAAGGACTCTTGTTCTGGCATGAGTATGCAGGATCAACTAGAGAGAAAAGAGGGCAGATACAAGAGCACAGAATGAGCCAAAGTCTCACTCGTTTCTCAGCAGCTCTCGTTGTTCTGTTTCCCTACAAGCTGTAGCTTTAACTGACTTCTCATCTTACCTCCTTGCAAGAATCTACTCCGGACACATCTTTTTACTTACACTTCCCACTTTCTAGCCTCTGCTCTTTCTCACTTACACCCAGTTTTAAAGACAATAAATAGCACTGCTGTAAATGTCTTTCCACTTTCTTTGCATATGTGGAAACACTTCCATCCTTCCAGTCCAGGTCCCTGTGAAGGGAGGAAGCGTAGGCAATGGAGCTAAACGTGGATTCAATTCCCATCATTGTCACTCACTCGCCATGTGAATTTTTGACAGCTTTGTCAACTTCTTTGAGTTTCAGGAGTCTAAGTTATAAATGAAGGGAAAATTACCTTGTTTTAATTGGAAACATACAGCAACGTGCGTCAAAGTACATCACAGGAAGTGTGTAGGTGTTCTCCGAGGATTACAGCGATCATTGAAATAATATTATGTATTATTCACTCAGCCTCATGGGAACAAAGGCAGACTTTCATGGCTGATGGAGGTGAAGTTGAAGGCGTCTCCAGGATTATGACTTAAAAGATGGTGGAGGGTGTTGCTGTGAAGTAGGATAAAGAATGAAGATGGAATAAAAGATCCTATAGCGATATTATTTATTCATTTTGGAGCTAATTGAATTAGAAATTTCCGTCTGCTGGAGGAGTTCGGTGGGCAGTTGAGTATTCAAGTAGCTGTAAAAAGACTGAGCTGAAGGTATGGTTTTAGAATTACCTGCATGTAGGTAGCAGTTAAAACCATGAGCAAGAAGGAGATTGCTGGAATACATCCAGTTAGCATTAAAACAGAATAAAAACAATTTTCTCTGGAAGATCAGCATCATGAGAAAGACAATAATAAACTGTCTAGTTTGGTCTACAAGACTTTGAAAAAATCAATTTGTTTCCACCCTAAAGATCAGTAGATTATACATAAAAGTTTGGATTTCTGACTTCTCTGGAAAATTACAAAATCCTTACGACAATGTGTCTGAATTCCCTAATGGCAACTATTATCTGGAGGTTAACTGGAGTGGCCTCCAGTTAAATAATATCTGTTTTCTCTAGTTGGATCTTAGAAATCTTGAAGTCTACTTCCCATCTAGACCTTGTAGGCAGTTTCTCAGAAGCCACAGAGAATATATAACCCTGGCATATGCCTCAGCGAGGCGTGGAAATGGAAATTTATTATGATGGAGAGACTTCTCAGCTTTAAGATAAGTTACCAAGGCAACATCTCCAATACCTTGAAGTGTTTAGAACAAATCAGAATGTAAACGTAGAAGCTTCTTGAGGGTGGTAACTCCATGGTGTTCTATGTTGTGTTATATAGGAACTATTAGTTCCATAGGTGCTCAGTAATTATTAAATCACCTTAATAAATAAGTACACTTTAAACAGAGGAACTTTACTACCATTTATATGGATTTCTGTTGGAAAATGACAAACTCAAGATTACTTTTTTGTATGTATATGGTTTTCACAACTGACAACATTGCCATTTCTTAGAAGACTTTTATATATGTCTATCTAAAGTACTTATTTTTCTAGTTGTCAGATTTAAAGAAACTGATTCGAAAGTATAAGCTTACAAATGATGCAGAAGTTGTAAATCTGTTCAGTAGAGTTTAAGCTTCTTGGGGAGAGAGTCTTCAGTCTCTGTATGTTATTCCCTGAACATAGAACATAGCACAGCGTGTAAATTGTCATAAACTCTCAGGAACTATTTTTGATGTAGATTTGCATTATTATTCAAGCTGTGGATCCAAAAATCAGTGTAATTGCCCTGGAGTTTTGAAGTTCAAGTTTGGAAATCTCTTGCACCCCAGAAAGCTAGATTATAAACATCAGAGAACTATATTTCCAGACCTAGTTCAATAACAAAATCAGAATCCAAGACCTGGAAGACACTTTTTGAAATCACATAAATTACAACCACTTTATCAATAACAAAACCTTTCAGATAGCCTATGTTATTTAATTCTCAATACAACTCCTAGAAATAACTAGAAATATTAGTCTGGAACTTAAGACTCCTAACACTAGCCTGGTGCTTTGTGCTCTTAAGTTGCACATGGTGTCTACCCCTTCCTGGACATCATGGCCTGAGGCAGATTGTTGAGCCTTTTCTGAGTTTCCTGATCTGCAAAACTGGTACAGTAGTAGTAACGTGCAGGGCTCCAGCGAGCTCTGATGGACATTTTGCCTGTAAAATGCCTCGCGTGGTGCCTGATGCATGGATCATCTGGCTGTGACTCTCACTACTCTGCCGCTTACCCTAGGTCTGTCAGCCAGTAATTAGACTCCAAACCCAAATCTTTTGACTCCAGATTCCAGGCTGGTTTTAATATTCCACAAAAGACTACCCAGGCTTAAAAGTTGCCACTCAGATTCTGACAGTCCCCAAATTTCCTATGTTGCCTGTATGGACTTATTATGTAATAGATGGAAAATAATCTTCTGGACTGGCTGCATGATTGTGAAAAATAAAACATTGTCAGATATTCTAGATATAGGTGAGTTTTGGAAAAGTTTTTCCAAAATCTATTGCAAAAAGTACACACACTGTAGTGCTCGCACCAATATTTTATTACGTGATTTCTGCATGTGTAATTTTGAGCTGAGACTTGCAGAATATGAATAGCTCTGTCCGATTAGCTGTGATAATAATACCTCACACATGGATGGTACTTCACAATGTTTCTAAAGTGAGACGTTTGGAAATTAGTTGCTATGCAGGGTTTCTGATAAGTGTATCGCCAGTTAAAACTACAACTTATGTCTTTTTCTCAAATATCTGCAAATACAGGAGTCATATTTAACTGTTCCCTAAAATAACAGTATCAGAGACTTCAGAAATAAATAAATATCTTTCATTTTCTTTGAAACACAAAATAGAACCAGGGGAATTAACCTCTCTGTAGGAAATTAACTGCTAAAAGTAAAGTAAAATGTCCGTATTTGAATTACAACCATACTAAGAAATAGATAATTTGTGACTTGGGAGCAAAAACCAGTATTTTAAGCGGGGAGGGAGACAATATAAAGAAGATATGTCATCGTGCTGATAAATGACTGTTCCACAGTAGGTGCCAAGCATAAGAATATACGTTATAAATTTCATTGGTTTTCCTTTAGGAGAACTGGCTAAGTAAAATTGCAATCAGAATTGTGGAAATTACATTTTTGACAAAGGAAAAACTAGGAAGAACATTTTGTAATTTCTGTGGGACTCACAGAGGTGAGTCTTGTCCTGGATTCAGGCCATTTCACAGATCATTAGAGGCATGAGAAGAGACTGCTGCTCCTTGCCTGGCTGGGCTGTGGCAGCCTTCCACACGGAGCCTCCGAGCTAAATGGTCCCCTCAAGTGACCCTCACTATCCCTGCACCTGAAATTGTGTGAGTGGCTACGAGCAGACTTTGACTTTGAATATGGACCAACATGAACAACTTCTCAGATTTTTTTATTTACGATTTAAATATCACAGTAAACGCTAACCTTATTTATTTCAACTATTCTCCATAAACTCAAATCCTGAAAAGAAAAAAAAAGCACATAGACATTATTTTATATATTCAAGGTGATTTAGAAACAGGGAAGTATAAAAGACGATTTCCGGAGCCTGACATGGAATGCTACCAGAAGACCTGAGAGCTGAGTATTCCACATCAGCCCAGAGGTGTCTCTGCCTTACATCTCTTTTACCGTGCCTGTGTGCAACTCTGAACACTGGCTCTTAATTGTTGAGTACATTTGGCATCCAGTAAATGTGAAGCAGACAATTTTGGAATACAAACCGAGCAACTTCCAACACAAAAAAGAAAAAGGCAAATACCATCTTGTGTTCCATCAGTTGTTTTTATTAGACGTTTCCCCACATGGAATGTCTAGTAGTGTAACATTTTCATGTTTATTATAATTAGATAATGCTCATGAAATGTACATTTTTAATGCAGTGGAGAACAAATTTTGCAGAAGTGCAGATAGCATGATTTCCTATGTTTTTAAAATAATTTCCTGCTCTCTTCATTTTGTCCCTTAAGAATACTTTGCCATTTTTCACTTTGTTCAAAATCAGCCTTTTAAATTTCAAAGTGACTTTTTATTTAGTCTCATTTACTTTCCTCACCCCACCTGACCCACATACCAAGTCAAAACATTATATATTTTCATCCTTTTCCTTTCTTTATAGATACAATATGTAGCCTTCATTATCTGGGCTAACATGGAAAAGACTGCCCTCTTCCGTTTCCCCTGCATCCCCAGGGTTTGGAAGTCCATGGTATAAAGTCTAGCCTCATTTAGTGCACACCATATGGTGAAGCTTCCCCACTGTGGTGACAATGTCACTGTAAACATATGCTTTGGAAAAGAGGATGCTTATTTAATCCATGAACTCTTTATAAAGAGAAATCTTAAAATAATGACATGGGATGACAGGATTTCTCAACAATTCATTTCAAATAAACCACAGAGGTGGGGATGCTCAGTTCTAACTGCCCTGGCTAGAATTGATTCAGTGCATTGTCCGTCATGACCATCAGATCATCCAGTTCCCTCAGTCTGATGTGTTTGAATTTTACCAGAGGATCATTCAGGTTTCTTGACTTTTCATTTGGTATTAATAAAACAATGAATTCAGCATGTATCAATACAAAACAATGGTGGGAGGTTTTTTTGGCATCAAAAATATTAAGTATAGAGATAGAGGAGAATTTAGAACATTTATAAGATTAAAACTGTACAAAATGCTGTTTAACTTTGATATTTGTACTCCATGTTATCATTGAGAATATAGTCAATTGTTTGAAAATATTTCCTGTGATGTTAGATAATCTTAATAGTGCAAGGTATAAATAGAAGCTTTGTTGCCTTTAAAGCTAGAAATAGAAATATATAATTGACTTTAATGTATTTCATTATATTAACAATAGAATTCTATGCCTATCACCTTTAAAAAAAATCCTTTTGCCTACAACAGCATTATATAAAATCTTACTGTACTATCATTGCTATTTTAATAGTAATACTTTTAAATTAGACTGAATTTCTCTAGGGAATAGTGTCTTTGGATTTTGTGCATATTGTGAGTCATCTCAGAAAAAAGCATTTACATTTGTTAAAACAAGTATTTATAAATGTTTACTGAGAGCTTAAGTAAGGCAAGATACCATACTAGGCACTACAGAGGATTCAAAGAAAAGCCTGCCGTCATGAAATTTAAAGTCTACGAGGAGAAATAAAACAAATAAGTGGATGACCATCATATAAACTAGATAGTGGTAAATACCACAGTGTTCTCTGCAGGTTCTAAGAACAGAAAAAATTTTATTCAGGAATATGTGGCATTGTGTCTTAAAACTAGGTAGATTATTAATAGCTCATATTTTTTAATTGAAGTATAGTCAGCTTTACAATGTGTCAATTTCTGGTGTACAGCACATTGCTTCAGTCATGCATGAATATACATATATTCATTTTCACATTCCTATTCATTGTAAGTTACTACAAGATATCAAATATAGTTCCCTGTGCTATACAGAAGAAACCTATCATTTATCTATTTTATATGTAATAGTTAATATTTGCAAATCTTGAGCTCCTGATTTATCTTCCCTACCCCCTTTCTCCCGGTAACCATAAGTTTGTTTACTATGTCTGTGAGTCTGTTTCTCTTTTGTGAATAAGTTCATTAGTGTCTTTTTTTTTTTTAGATCCCACATATGAGTGAAATAATATGGTATTTTTCTTTCTTTTTCTGCCTTACTTCACTTAGAATGAAGATCTCCAGCTCCATCCATTTTGCTGCAAATTATTTTATTCTTCTTTATGGCTGAGTAGTATTCCATTGTATAAATATACCACAGCTTCTTTATCCAGTCATCTATCGATGGACATTTAGGTTGTTTCCATGTCTTGGCTATTGCATATAGTATCAGTATGAACATTGGGGTTCATGTGTCTTTTCAAATTTGAGTTCCTTCCAGATACATGCCCAGGAGTATTTTAGAGTCATTGTCACGTACTGTTATTCTACAAGGAGGTAAAATAAAGTGTAATTTGAAAATAAGGATTTTTAAAAGCTAACCCAAATGAGAATGATCATAAAGGAAGCAGATGGTTCACCAGTGGAGTTTTAGTTCCAACTAAGATGGCTATCTGAGATCCTAAATTCTTATAATGCTGTATTTTTGCTATCAATGTGTCATGTAACTTTGAACTAATTTCACTGTCACCTGATGGATGATCTAGGTTGCTTTTTCTGAAAGAACTAAAATAGCTCTTATGGTGAGTTCTTATGCAAGAGTGAAATTGTGAAGTACTTCCCCCAAAGAAATCCTCAAGTTGAAACACTAATTGAAAGACTAATGGAAATTGTGCAGTAGTGATGGTGATTGACATGAAACCAATGTAGTGGAAAGATCATGCTAATATGAACAGGGAGATATCCGGTGGAAGAGATGGTTAACTAGAGGCTACCAGGGCTGCGGCATCCACAAACACCACTCAGTAAGCAGAGTATATATTGCAACTACCCTGAATTTATTCCATAAATAATACATAAAATTATTTTTAAACAAATTGCATTAAGTACAAAGTAGTGATGTTATCAAATGGCTTTTCTCCTGAGGAATCTGTACCTTAGAGAGTACTTTATTTTTTTCTTCATATTCTATTATTGCATATTATTTGCATTTGTTTTAAAATAATTTTTTCTATTGTTCATGCTTTCTTTATGGTAAAAAAAGTATTTTTTCATTTACCCTAATATTTCAGAGTCTCTTCATTGACCTCAGGTTTTCATACATCAGCCTCCTTTAGAAAGCTTATGGTGAACTACCATTTTCACTGTATATCTATCCCTCGAGGGAAGTGCTTTCTTTATCCAGCTTTCTTTCAGTTATTTGAACTCACTTTTTTCTCTCTAACTTTCCTGTAACATTCTTTCTTCATTTTCTTCGCCATCATCTTTTACCTTTTTTTATTAGTGAAATTGTCCACATATGCTTTTCTATTACGTATTCTCAGTTTTCAAATTAGTGTTGTACACGTGGTAGATTATCAGAAAGTACTTACATAAACACTCAATATTTCACTAGCATTTTTCCTTAAAACAATAAAGTGACAAAGCAAGTAAATCATCATAAATAAAGCAGGGATACATCTTATCTCCCTCTTACTTGGAAAGGAAATACTAATTAAAACACACTAATTCCATGAAGAGGAGGGAATATTTATTCTTTGCCAGACCTAACTCCAAATTGAGCTCTTCTACGTTGCACTGATTACACGTTACACTGATTAGCTTTTTTCCTTTATTGAAGTATTATTTGCCTACAGTACTATGTTAGTTCCAGATGTACAACTTAGTGATTGGATATTTCTATACATTAAAAAATAATCCTCATAAGCCATTACCATTTATCACCATACAAAGATATTTGAATGTTATTGACTATATTCCTCATGTGGCACATTTCATCCCTGTTACCCATTTATTTTGTAACTGTAGGTTTGTATCTCTTAATATTTTTCAGCTATTTTACTCACCACCCCCACTCCCACCCCCTGCCCCTTAGGCAACCACCTATTTGTTCTTTGTATCTATGAGTCTTCTTCTGTTTTGTTACCTTTTTCCATTGTTTTATATTTTAGATTCCACATATATGTGAAATATGAGGTATTTGTCTTTCTCTGACTTATGTCACTTGGCATAATACCATCTAGGCCCATGCATGTTGTCACATGTTCTATGACTGACTAATATTACGTTGAATATATATACCTCCTTTGTCATAGATTAATTGACCATAAGGGCGTGGGTTTATTTCTGGGCTGTCTATTCTGTTCCATAGATCTGTGTGTCTGTTCTTGTGCTGGCACCATACTGTTTTGATGTCTGTAGCTTTGTAGTATAGTCTGAAGTCAGGGCGCATGATACCTCCAGCATTTTATTCTTTTTTCTCAAGATTGCTTTGGCTATTCAGGGTCTTTATGGTTCCATATAAGTTTGCAGATTATTTGTTCTGAAAAACAAATAGTTTTGTGAAAAATGTCATGGTGTTTTGAAAGGAACTGCATTAAATCTGTAGATTGCTTTGGGTAGGATGGACATTTTAGCATTATTTATTCTTCCAACCATGAACTTGGAATATTTTTTCACTTCTTTGTATCATCTTTAATTTTCTTCACCAAAGTTTTACAGATTTCAGAGTATAGGTCTTTCACCTCGTTGGTTGTGTTTATTCCTATGTATTCTATTCTTTCGAAGTAATTTTGAACAGGATTGTTTTCTTGCTTTCTCTTTCTGATTGTTCATTGTTAGTGTATAGAAAAGCAACAGATTTCTGTATATTGATCTTGTATGCATCAACTTTACCTAATTCATTTATGAGTTCTAATAGTTTTTTTGGTGGAGACTTCAGAGTTTTCTATATATAACATCATATCATCTGTGAATAGTGACAGTTTTACTTCTTCTTTTCAAATTTAAATGCTTTTATTTATTTTTCTTTTCTGAATGTTGTCACTCTGACCTCCAATACCATGTTAAATAAAAGTGGTAAGAGTGTTCACCCTTGTCTTGTTCTAGGTTTTAGAGGAAGAATTTTCCACTTTACAGCAATAAGTATTAGGGTTTGCCATATGTGTGGGTATCCCAAAAATGGCCTTTATTATGTTGAGATATGGCCCCTCTGTAACAATTTTGCTGAGAGGTTTTATAATGAATGTGTGCTGCATTTTGTCAAGGTTTTTTTTGCATCAACTGAGACAAGTTTTATTCTTTTTTTTGTTGTTGTTGTTAATGTGGTGTATCACATTGATTGATGTGCAAATAGTGAATCATCCTTGTATCCCTGGAATAAATTCCACTTGATCATGTTGCATGATCATTTTTGAATATTGTTGAATACAGTTTGCTGAGGACTTTCTCACCTGTATTCATCAAAGCTTTTTCCTGTAATTTTATTTTTTGTAGTGTCTTTGTCTGATTTTGATATCAGGGTAATGACAATCTTACAGAATAGTGATTCTTTTCATCAGATTTTTGGAGTAGTTTGAGAAGGATGGGTTTCTTTCTGATTCAGTTTTGGAAGATTTTATGTTTCTAGAAATTTCCATGTCATATCTTCTAGATTGTCGAATTTGTTGGCACATAACTGTTTGTAGTGTTGTTGTCTTGTCATTTTTTTATCTCTGTGATAATAGTTGCAATCCTTCCTCTTTCATTTTTTTGTTTGTGTCTTCTCTCTTTTTTTCTTAATGAGTCGGCCTAAAGGCTTATCAATTTTGTTTACATTTTTTAAAAGGCAGCTGTTGGTTTCACTGATCTATTTTTTTGGGCTCTCTTATTTATTTCCCCTCTGATTAATATTTCCTTTTTTCTGTTGACTTTGAGTTTTGTTCTTTTCCTAATTCCTTTAGATGATGGGTTAGGTTATTTATTTGAGATTTTTCTTACCTCTTGAAGTAGATCTATATTGCAATAAACTTTCCTCTTAGAACTATTTTTCCTGCATCCCATAGACTTTGGAAAGTTTTGTTTTTATTTTCATAGTGTTGAGATATTTTTTAATTTCCTCTTTGATTTTTTCATTGACCCATTAGTTTTGTAGTAGCATATTCTTTAGTCTCAATGTCTTTGTGTTTTTGGCATTTTTCTTTCTGTAATTGACTTCCAGTTTCATACTGTTGTGGTTGGGAAAAAACGCTTGATATAATTTCTATCCTCTTAAGTTTGTTAAGATTTATTTTGTGACCTAGTATGCCATCTGTCTTGGAGAATGTTTCAGGTGCACTTGAAAAGAATTTGTATGTTGATGTTTTTCAGTGGAATGTCATATAGTTATCTACTAAGTCCAAGTGGTCTAATGTGTTATTTAAGGTTAATATTTCCATATTGATTTTCTGTCTGGATGATCTGTCCATTGATGTAAGTGGCACGTTTAAGTCCCCAACTGTTGTTGCATTATTGTCAATTTCTCCCTTTATGTCTGTTAATATTTGCTTTACGTATTTATGTGTCCCTATATTAGATGCATGTAAGTTGAGAAATATTGTATCCTGTTCTTGTATTGAATGTTTTATACTTTATATAATGTCCATCTTTGTCTTTTGTTATAGACTTGGTTTTCAAGTCTACTTTGTCTGATGTGAGTATTGCCACCTCAGCTTTCTTTTTATTTCTACTGATGTGGAAAATCTTTTTCCATCCCCTTATTTTTAAGCTATGTGTGTCTTTAACTCTGAGGTGAGTCTCTTGTAGGCAGCATATAGACGGCTCTTGTTTTTTTATTACCCAATCAGCCACCCTGTTTCTTCTGACTGGAGCATTTAGTCCATTGACATTTGAAGTCTTTATCGCTAGGTATATGCTTATTACTATTTTGTTATTTATATTCTGTATTTTTGTACTCTTTCTCTGTTCTTTTCTTCTCCTTTTGCTCTTTTCCACTGTAGTTTGAAGTTTTTTTCAATTGTTATTCTTGTGTTCCTTTATCTCTAGTTTTTCTGTATCTGTAATAGGTTTTTGAGTATTGAGGGGGGTCAGATAATTAGATTGTTTTAACGGAGGTACTGGGGATTGAACCCAGGACCTTATGCAGAAGCATGCACTCTACCACTGAGCTACATACTCCCCACACCATAATAGGTTTTTGATTTGTCAGAATACCCCAGGGGAAGATGTGACCCATGCTCACTTCAGATCCAGAAGTGAATGCATAGGTTGACCTGTTAAGTATATGTAATGATCTGTATCTACTTGTTATGTTGACCTATAACTATATATTGACCTGTAACTATATCTACTTGTTTTAAATTGATAGTCATTTAAGTTCAAACACATTCTACAAGATCTACATTTTTTACTCCCCTTCCCCTCATTTTATGCTTTTGGTGTTATATTTCACATCTTCATGTCTATCTCTTAATTATTTATTGTATTTATAGGTGATTTCACATTTTTGTCTTTTAACCATCACAGTAGTTTATTTAAGTGTTTTATCCACAGCCTTTACTGTATATTTGCCTTTACTAGTGAGATTTTTCCTTTTCTGTAAATTCTTCTTTTTGTAGCTTTTTCTTTTCCATTTAAATAAGACCATTTAATACTTCTTGTAGGGTCAGTTTAGTATTGATGAACTTTTTCACTTGCTTGGTAAGTTCTTTACAGGTTTTCACTTGTTCTTTATCTCTCTTTGAACTCTAAATGATAATCTTGGTGGGTTGAGTATCCTAGGTTGAAAGTTCTTCCTTTTTAGCAATTTAAAGATATCATGCCACTCCCTTCGGGCCTGGAAAGTTTCTGTAGAGAAATCAGTTGATAGCCTTATGGGGCTTCCCCTTGTATGTGACTCTTTGTTTTTCTCTTTCTGCCTTTAAAATTCTCTATGTTTAGATTTTGCCATTTAATTGTGGTAAGTCTTGGTATAGCTCTCTGGGTTTATATTGTTTGGGATTCTTTGCTTCCAATACCTGGAAATCTCTTTCCTTTGGCAGCTTTGGGAAGTTTTCAGCCATAATTTCACCAAATACATTTTTGGCCCTTTTACCTCTCTTTCTTCTCTTTCTTAGATTCCTATAATGTGAGTATTTATATGCTTGGTGTTATCCAAGAGGTCCCTAAAATATGCTAGTTTTTAAAATTTTGTTTTTCTTTTTACTGTTTTGATTAGGTGACTTGTATTATTCTGTTTTGTAGTTCACTTATGTGTTCTGCTGTATCACCTAGTCTGCTGTTAATTCCTTGTAGTGTGTTTTTCATTTTGTTTATTGTATTCTTCAGCTCTGACTGGTTTTTTTGTATATTTTCTAGTCCTTTGTGAAAATTCTGTGTTTGTCTATTCTTTTACCACATTTAGTTAGCATTCTTATTACTAATGCTTTGAACTCTATATCTGGTAAATTATTTATCTTCTTCTCATTAGGGTTTTTTTCAGAGATTTTTCATCATCTTTCATTTGAAACGTATTTCTCTGTATTCTTATTTTTTAACTTTCCCTGTCTCTATGAAATTAGATAAATCAGTTACCTATCCTGGTCTTAAAGTGGTGCCCTTTTGTATGGAGCTGCTCTGTTGTCTCCATGTGCTCAGTGGCTGTGGTGGGAGATCTGGATCTGAAATGAGCACAGGTCACATCTTCCCCCAGGTGTTCTGAAAGCTACCACTTTCTTGGGAGTTAGGGATGGAGATAGAGGGGCCAGAGCCAGAGCCAGGTTTGAGCCAGGGCTTTTCCTGTGCTCAGTAGCAATCACAGCCTCATTGCAGGAGGTGACAGGGCCCGAGATGCTAGAGTGAAAACCCTGAGGGTCGCATCCGAGCTGGTTCTGTTTCCTCTAAGTTATGGACTCTCCTTGCTGACAGCAGCCTCCTCCCTAGTTAAGAGCAGTGCCCAAGCAAGAGGGGCTGGAGTGAGTGCCCAGTGGAGGCTGGAGTACATGCTGTGATGGTTCTAGCAGGTTTTTCAGAATCCCAGACACTGTGCACTCACTGCTAATGGCTGTTTTCACCCTGTTCAGGCATGGTCAGATCTGAGCGGGGTTTGTTCTTTTTAATTCTGCACAAGCTCCTTGGCAGTGGCTCCTCTGCCCTAGTTGAGTGAAGTGCCCGAGCAAGAGGGGCTGGAGCAAGCATCAAGGGTGGGCTAAGGTTTGAACTGAAATGATCTCAGCAAACTGGTCAGAGCCCCGAGCAGTTTTCAGTCTACTTCCTCTGTGTTGTTCCCAGGAGTAAGCAAGCATGTGCATACGCAAGAGTGGAGTCTGTTTCTCACAGCCTTCCTGCTCCCTCGGCAAGTCACACTGGTTTTCAAACCAGCTAAGGGAACTCGTCTTTCTGTGTCAAGCCCTAGGGCTGGGCAGCCCAGGATGTGGCTTGAGCTGCTCACTCCCCCGAGAGGATCCTTGAGACCATGATATCCCCCTCCTCTTCTGTGTCCTCTGCTAAGGGTGTGGGCCCACGCTGGATTGCTTCTCCTCCCTTCCAACCTGATTTCGAGTGGATCTTTCTTTACAGCTTTCATTGTAGAAGAACTTTTCTTGCAGCTCCCAGGTTGATTTCAGAGAGCTGCTCCACATGTAGATGTATTTTTGATGTGTTCTCAGGAGGAGGTGAGCTCATCTTGATCTTCCTTCCAGTTGACAAATATTTTTAATTACAAAAGTAATGTACCTGTGTTAGGCACTCTGTAAAATACCGTTACAACAAATAAAACAATTAAAATCACGTAAAAGTAATCCTACTACCTAATAATGCTATAGGTATTAATTTCAGTTTTAAAAAAACACATATTTCTAAAATATGTTGTGCTACTTTGGATGAACATTTTATTTTAGGCATTTTCCCAATAAATATTATTCAAAAATACTGTTTTAATGACCAACCAATAATTTGGTCCATGGGAGGAAGTTAATAATTTATTTAGCTGCTTTATTTTCAAGTGTTTTTTAATTTTCCAGTATTTAACAATTATGTTTAACAATTTGACCGCATTTCTACTTACTTGCATTGGCTGTGTTTCCAGAACATTACTGGCTGAAGGAGCCTTCACATCTTAAAGGCTCTTGATCCATACTGTGACATTGCTTTCCAAGTAGACATACATGGTCATCGATACGCCTTTTTCATCACACTGTATATTAATTTTTAATTAGATGGATGACTAGTCATAGCTAATTCTTTTCATTTTGTTTTGCTTTCTTTGTAATGTATTTCTTAAAATTACATTATTTTGCTTAATTTTTACTCTTTCCTTTATCTAACATGTAACAATAAATTCAACTAAATTGATGTTTTTAAAAGCCTCAAACAGAACACATTTTATAGCATTATTCTTATCCATATATTACTTTTATTGTAAATCACTGTGTTTAGAATTATGGAACGTTGCTCTATAAGCTTTTAATGAGCACTTACATGCTTATGGGAGTATTTATCCAATATCTGTCATGATAATATTGAAGAAACTAAAAGTAAAATAAAATAGAACTTTGAATTACCTTTTAAGTCTAGACTTTATTAGCATTTAATGAGAAAGTAATATAAAAATAATTATTACTTCTACATGTTTAATAAAATTCTGAAATTAGCAACTATATTAAGTTTCAATCTGCGAGTTATAGAGTTTAGATCTGATGGTCATTTAAACACTATTGTTCTATTATATTGGACATCTGCTCTCTGCTCACCCTAGCCATTACCCTCTTTTCTCATGTTGTTTCCCAGCTCATTCTGGTCACTGATGTTTATTTTAACAGTTGGATGAGCAGAAAATTGAGAAGAGTTTTTCTGCTTAATGGTTTAGTAGAGACTAAGAGCACTTAACTGGCAACAGATTTGGCAAGCAAGATATCTATGATATAGGATTATTTTTAATCTCCAAAGAATCATTGGATATAGCAAGATAGAGCATATCTTACAAACACATGTGGTATTACGTGATATCATTCTGTGTCATCCTTGATTTTGGTCATGTGGCTCCTACAGACCCTGTGAAGGTGTCATTCCCCAGTTTCAGTCTAGGCCATAGAAAGTTAGCCACCTCTCGGTCCTTCAGTATCTTGTAGTAAGGAACGTTCTCCAGTGTTGCTGTGTTACTGGTCCACAAAGCAATATTACCTGTCTTCTATTCCCTGCAAGGCACAAAACTGCCCTTACAACCCTTCTGTGCTCTCACAGGAATCCACAGCGGAGAGTGGAGGAGTGGGCAGCAGACAAGCTGAGAACACACATTTCATTAAAAAAGTCACCCGTCCATCCTGATGAAAGCCCATTATTCATGAAACAAAATTGTACAGTTTAACTCTGTTTAGTATCATGGTGACATTCCATCCGTGCAGTTGTGTCACATCCAATAATCCTTAGAAGGTTAAACGGTGACCCTTGGTTCCTAAGTAGGGACATAAACCTTGACAGTCATATAAAAGCCTCAAAGGCATTAACTAGACTATATATACCATTAACATTCTCAATTTTTATGCAAATACGTAACTGGTACCAGAAGCCCTCCAAACCTACTCACCTGGCCACTGAAGTTCCAGAAAAAACACAAAACAAAATAAAACAAAACAAAAACAAATGTGTATAAAGTGATCTGGACCACATGTCCTAGATCCTAAATTTGGGCTTTCCATTGGACTTCTATTAATGCCAAATAAGTTTATATTACATTGTTGAATCAGACACATCTAGCTTAAAATATTGTTTATTTTTAATTCTGATGCAAAGCCATGTCCCCCACATTCAATAAACATTTGGGGAATTTGTTTAAATTAGAGTACAACATTTTATACTTCTTCCTATGATTTTTGTTTTAAATACAGATCATATTTCAGTACAATATGTTTAATATATTCACCATCTTATCTGCTTCTTGCCCTCTGAAAATATTGTGATAAACATTTAAGGGAAAGATAGTGACCAATGTAGAATAGAAACATGAAAAAGATAAGATCCTGTAGAATTTCCTTAAAACTCTTTCCTTTAGGAAAGGTTGACATCTGTCAATTGTCAACAGCTATTTAACCAGTTAAAAAGCCCCTTTCTTTTCTATTTTGACCCCATGTTTCTTTATGATTTACTTAGGGATTTTTTTAAAGAGATTCTGCCAAATGCTCTTGTGGAGTGCCAACAAACTAGGCACCCCTCATTTTCCTGCTCTCCTTCAGTGGACGTGGTGGGACTCATCCTCTTAGTTGGAGAAGCGGAAGTAATAGTACTTCTAATATTGTTTTAGACACAACTATTCCTGTTGCAATTTAACAGAGTTATTACCAATATGATTGATGTCAGGTATAAAAGTATGAGAAGAGTTCTGCCTATAAAGATTTTCAAAGGAAATTACTGCAACCCTGATTGCATGTGGCAAAGCTAAAAGATGACAAAATCCAGATATGCTCATTGGCAGGGAGTCAACTGATTTGGAAAGAAAGTGAGAAGAAATAAACCCAGAATGCAGCTATCCATTGTCTCATGCTCTACTTACACCCTTCTTCAAGCAACTGAATAACTAAGAAGAGCACTCAGTTCAAAGAATGAGGAGAAAATTCCAACAGCATCTGTTTAGACAGGGAGAGGAAACAAAAAATAATCCATCAACACTATTTCGGAGCAATTAGCAGGATGGACAGAACTTCTCAGAGTCTGAAGTACAGAGTGTGTAAAAACAACAGAAGCAACTGAGAACCCTGTGGTAACACTGTACAATTTCTATTTAACTGACAAAAGGGAATATAGCATGCAAAGGACAAATAAGTATTCATTAAAAATATATCCTAAGAAATTAGAAAAAATATAAAAAGGTGTAGAACTTCTCAGAAAATTAAAGAGACGATGAGTTCTCTGAAGTGAATTATAAGAATAAAGAAAGAAGGGACCTCAGAGATGAAAGGGATCAGGCAAAATTAAGTGAAGCATTTGATGACCAAAGTAAAATCATTTCAAAATTTAAACCTAAGGTAGCAACGTCAGTGAGTAGAATCAGCATTTTTAAAATAAGGAGAATGGAGTGGAAACAATATCCCACAATGTAGAGCTACAGACCAGAACCTAAGTAATGGCAGACTACATATTATAGCTGTGGAAGACAATGTTGATCAAATATATAATAGATTGGCATTTCTGAAGACAGGGAAAAGTTCAAAAATGAGTACAAGAAAGTTCCAGGTAATGGAACATTCATCTGAAGTTCTGTACTGAGAGTTTGTTATATTCTGTGAAATAAAATTCACATTTTAGGGCAAGACAAGAAAAATTGAAACATGAAATTTTTCTCTGCCCTTTGGCCTCCTCCCTCCTTCTCTGTTGTGTACCTGCATTATGCATCGACCAAACCTTGCACGTGGGCAGAAATATCTACTCAGCCATAACGAGCAACATTCTCCTAGCGTCAACGAGACAACTCCTTAAAAGAACTTAGCTTCTTTACCTTGTAAGGGGCCATAATGACACTTAGATCTGGATTGCGTAAACAGTCAGCAATTCATCATTCCTTTAGCCCTCTGTCTCAAAAAATTTTATGTAATTGTGTTTTGACTTCTAATGGACAGAACAGTTCTCAGAGCTCTCTGAGATGCTGTTCCCTGGTTATAATCCTCAAATTGGCTCGAATAAAAATTTCCATTTCTTTCTTAGATTGGCTGATTATTTTTTTCTTTGATAATTCTAAGGAAAATTAATAGAGATTGGCTGAGACATAGTCTGGTGCATTGTTTGAAATTAAGGTAAAGAAAGATTCCTATAATCCTTGAGAAGAAAAGAGGAAAGTCACCTACAAGGTAAAAAAAAAAAAAATCAGGCTGTTCTCAGACATCTTCTCACCAATGTTAGCAAGAGACAGCAATGTGACACTAGCTGTAATTACGAGGGGAAAAACTGCTAGTTAAGCATGTGTTACCAAGTTATATGGTTACTCAGATATAAAACAATATCAAAAATGCAATAAAGCAGGACATAAGCCACTGTTTTGCTCTTTCTAAAAATAATATTAGTGTATTTTAATAAAGTTTTTTTAATTTTAACTGTAGAACTTTTTTAAAATTTTTTTATTGAGTTATAGTCGGTTTACAGTAAACAGAAAGTTTTATGAAATACTTTAACTTAGTAGGAAATTTATGGCATTGAAGAGCTATAATGATTTAAATAATCATCATAAAGCTCTAATAATTATTGTTTTAAAATGGAAGCAAGTTTAATTCTTGAAATAAAGTATAAAAAATAATATTCAATTTAGTATAATTCACTGTTACCAAAAAACAATATGTTCAAAAATGGACACTGGAAAATAAATGACAGAGTGGAGTGAGATTTGAAAACAGACATTGTTTTTGTGTATGTGTTTTGTTTTGTTTTATTGTAGTCAAGTCACATGATAACAGACACTGTTAACAGCTAAAGTTGATACATTAAGAAGTAAGCATATTATTTAGAGTTATAAATGTAATTACCAGTTACTCTCCAAATTACCAGTGGGACAAAGGCTTAAGAATATGTAAATCATAACACATATGATCGAAATTAAAGATAATATTAAGGAAATCAAGAAAATAAAAAATATAAAATAAGATGATACAACTGGACATTTTTGTTATAATAATATAATTTGATATCTTCAATTATTAAAATATAATGTTCCTTGTATAAAAATAATACTTTATACTCTGAGGAAGGCACATTCTATTCAAATACTTTGGAGAATTTAAAAATAAAATATTTGCAAAGATCTCAGGAAATGCAAAAAGCAGCGAGGAAGGGAGAAGGATGGGGGAGAGAGAAACAGATTCTGGAGTGAAAAAGGGAGGGAGTGACAGAGAAAAACAAGAGAAAACTTTTCTAAGCTTTTAACAACCCCTTGAATAGATACTGTTATTATGGCCATTTTACAGATTGCAAAATTGAGAGCTAATAGGTTTGCCCAGAGTGTCACAGCCTAAGAGAGGCAGGGCTCAGGTTCCATGTTGGTCTGCAGACCGTGATCGTCATTGCCACGTTCATGCTATATTGCTTATCAGACAAAGTCTATGTTAATGTGAAAAACATTAAATAGGAAACGGACACTTGCTACTTACAGCAATATAAATGGTCACTATGAATTTGTCATAAATCTTCAGACAGCAAACAGTATTGACCTACAAAAAGCAAAAACTGTAAGATAGATGAGGAAAAAGTCAGTATAAATGCATTAGTAATAATAGACCATAGTAGATCAGAGTGGTTAGAACTAAAGCTATAATGTGTTTAAAAATAGAATTAATTCTTCAGTTTACTTCACCAAAATATCCTTGAGAGTGTTTTAGCATTTTTATGTATAGGGTCTCAGTATATAACTTAAATTCATCTTAAAAATAATAATTATTTCATCCTATTCTTGGCCTTTAATTATGTCTTAATAATGTTTATTATTCCATTTGTCTGAAAGTTCTATTTGACAAACAGGTTTAAGATAGAAATCAAATGCTTCAGCTTTTTTTCTCTTTATGTATTAGCACTGACTTGTGAGTGTGACCTTTTTTCCATGTCACATAACTAAAAATCACCTATGCAAAAGCAGCATACCTTCATAACAAATTAGCAAAATTCAAAAAAGGCTAAAAGTTCATCCTTATGAGAGTTCATACATGGGGTTTATCGTATACTTCTAGTGGAATTTTAAATTGGTTTAACTTTTCTGAAAAGCAACTTTATTCTTATCATACAAGAACTTTTAAATACTCATAACCTTTGACCTGTAAATTAATATTTCAGCAGCACAGAAGTGGAGTTCAGCATTATATTTCATATTGAAAATTCAAATACAAACTAAATGTACAAATATAGGGGAATGATTACTGAAATGATGACTCACCCACACAGTCAGCTCATATGAAGATGTTAAAAGGATGATGCTAATAATTTTGAAATATCTAAGAAAATAGCTATGACAGAAGATATTAAGATAAAACTAAGAACCTTGAAAACATGGATATTACATGATTTCAATTGTCCCCACTTCCAATGGCTTGACAAGATTTTTCCACTTTTGATGGTGCCAAAGTGATACACACTCAGTAGAAATGGACTTCAAATTGTGACCTTTGCCCAGGCTAGCGAGATGCTCTGTGATGCTCCCTGGTGACGCTAGACCGTAACAGCCAGTTGCAGCTCCCAGTGAGCCATGTGATCATGAGGGTAAACGACCAATAACACAACAAACATTCTGTTTTTCACTTTCAGTACAGTATTCAATAAGTTACATGAGCTATTCTACACTTTGTTATAAAATAGGCTTTGTGTTAGATGATTTTGTTCAAGAGTAAGCTAGTGTAATTTTTCCAAGCATGTTTAAGGTAGGCTAGGCTAAGCTAAGCTGTAATGTTTGGTAGGTTAGGTGTATTAAAAGCATTTTTGACTTAACGATATTTTCAACTGACAATGGGATGGGTTTATTTAAATGTAACCCCATAGCAAATGGAAGATGATCTGGGTAAAAAAAGACATTTAGGAAAAAAAAATGCCAAAATATTTACCAAGTCTTTCTGAGTGTTGGGAGAATAAATAAATGATGTTTCATTAAACTGTTCTGCATTTACAAATGTTCCAATATATAATTTGAAAATGGTAGAAATACTTCCTTTTATTTGTTTTGGCAAGTCTCACCTATTTGGGAACTTATCTCTTCATCCTCTCCCTGAGGAAAGCCTTGGAGAGAGTACAGATCTCTCAAAGAGTATTTTCCCAGAAGAGAAGGACTATCAGATAAAATAAAATAACTCACCCTGTTTCCATGTAGTGGGAATTCCCAGCATTTACACAGCCCTTCAGGCTTCCTTATACTGAAAGCAACTTCTGAGAATGGAAAATAGGGTACCAGTTATGACAATGTACAAGATTTAAATATTTTATTATGTAACAACCAAAGAGTGTGAAAGAATCCTTCCATTATTGAAAAAGATTTGACAACAACATGAAACTCTTAAACATCCAGACCAAAAAAAGAAAATATAGACTCTGACACGGAGTTTCAACTTTTAGTATACATAAGAATCTCTGGGTATAGTGGGAAGGCACATTAAAGAAATATGTATATGAAATCTTAGATTTAGTCTTAAAAATTTTGATTCAGTTGATCTAGGGTGGGCACAGAAACTAGGTTTTTTGATGAGTGTTCTCAGGCTATTCATTCCAAAAGCCCATGAAGCACATTCATTTTAAACTTTCATATGACAAGCTGGCTTTTCCTGTAGAAATCTTAGAAAAAAAGAAGATTGTGTGTAAATATTCTCACTAAAAATAATGTGGAATAACATACAAATTATCTTCAACAAGCCCCTCTTAGAGCAAACTCCTATCAGTCAGGTAGACACAATCTTGAAGTAGGTGGCTATTTGAGCAAACATTTTGCAGTGTAATCAAATGAAATTGGAAATTTGTAAGAAGTCCAAGTTTTATAACTTTTATATTTAAAAAATGAAATTTCAGGCAGATCAGTCTTTCATCATGGTTATTTCTTATGAATTGTCAATTAGCTGATTAAACAAAAAAAATTTCTACTTAATTATGGTAAACATAAAAACTGAAAAAAACATACACTTTAGGCCAAATTTATAGTCAATGAAAATACTACTCTGAAATGATAATCAATGTAAATACTATATTTCAAATACTATTTTCCTCAAATAATGCTACACTTTGACTTGGCATGCACTGTCTTTGCAACATACAGCTACACTAAGTGAACCGAACATTTGCGTGCACATACGTCCTAAATCTGTTGTTCCCAAACTTGCATCATATATACCGACATATTTATAAAAATGCAGATATTTGATAGACTCAAAAACTTTCCTGAGGAAATGGAAGGCAGGAGGGAGAAGGACATAAAAATCTATTTTTTTTAAGAAAAATTTCCAGATAATTCTAATGATCAATCGTCTTTAAGGACCACTATTCTGAATGTAACTGGCTGAGATGTACTTGAACCATTAGAGTCCTTCCCTGTGAAGACCTCTACTTTGGTTTCATTAAATACTGAAGAGAGAGTCTCAAATACACCCAAATTGCTTATGACACTTTGATAACCTTTGTTTCCATGTCACTGCAGTGTTTTCCCGGGCACACTTATGTTTGGGGTTGCATTGATGTGGCTCAGTAGATAGTAACAATTATAGTAGTCTGTTGTCATTTATCATTTCCACATCAGCTTCTCTGTAATGGTAATTGCTTCAGTGCCAAAAGAATGAGTAATGCTCATCCCTGAGCTAATTAATGGAACTCTGTCACTTTATGTCCAATGTGGTTTAAATATTACTGATGAAACAGGTTTAAATTTCACACACAAAGTGAGCCATTTTACAGACCTTTAGCACATTTTGGAACTTCATATAATATTGATGCTAGAGTTTCCTGTTCCACAAAGGAGGAGTTAACTTTCTTGATATTTTGCAATTAGTATTTGGCATAAAAACTTTTTCTATAAGGACCACTAACACAGTGACCCATACCAACTAGAAGTTTCTGCCTCCTCATTTCAGAGAAGTTGTACACCCCCCCCCCCAGAAAATGGGTTTCTTTTTTATGACAGTATTGAGTTATGCTTAATTCATACATGTACCCAGGTTGCTGATCAATCTAGTATAATGTTATACTGACCAACCAGTCAAGCCCTGTTCAGTTGAATGTCTGTAGGTAGGGTTTTCCAGAAAAACAATCTTCTACCTGGATGAACCTCTCAGGGTCATCACTGTGATAGAAATTCACCCATAGTATGAAAATGCTTAGCTGGAGGGACAAAAGCCAGGTAGCATGGAGTCAAGAAAAGCAGCCTAGACGAAATGCATAGTTAAGTCTAGAAGAATGAGCAAAAGCAAGTGGGCTGGAAGGATAGTGAGTGAGAAGTGTGTTGAGCTGGGCTTTGGTTTTGTTCCATTTTCATTTGTTCATTTCCATTTTGTGGGAAAAAACCAGTGGCCTGACAACAAAGAGCAGTAAGAACAGTAATGTGTGTTAACATCCTGTATAGTTCATAGTTAACTTACCTGTCTACTTATTTTAGCTTTTTGGTTGAGTTTAGCAGTCAGGAGGAGGGAAAACAAAGTGTAAATGGGGTAAAATTGCTAGTCACCCTCAGCACAGCCACGACACCAGGAGAATGTCCCAGTCTATGCAGAAGCGACCACCAGATACAGCAGCTAAAGTAACGTGCATACATTTCTTACAGTGACTGAGAACTTCCTCAGGGGAAGTGACAGGTCTGAGTCCCTAGTAAGTCTAAACAACGAGGCTCAGTACACAGATACCTAAATTCAAGCTTGGGAACACTGTCCTTTGTCCCACCTTCAACCTCTTTATAAACACCTCTTCTGTCTCTCCAAAGGTAGATCTACCTAGATGATTCGTATTTCTGTCCCGAGTTTCTATTTACTTAATTTGCCCCTTGTTCTTCTCTCTCTAAACCTTAATAAAAGGGTGAATGCTTGAGGGTGGCAACCAGCAGGGGACTTGTGCAACTAAAACTCTGTAGAGCCCTTATCCTTAACTGCGACCAGGGTACTATCCACATCATGTAATTCTCCAGATATTCTGTCCACAATGTAGCCAACACCCTCTTTTTCTTTCTGTGTAAGTTTGTTATAACAATTATAATTTACAAGAGACTTCTCTTTTATACACAGCACTATTGGTGTTATTTTAAACAATAGTTTTCTTCTCTGGGTTCTTTGGATATTATCTCTGAAGGGAAATAACTGTGTAAAGAACATGACAAAGAAATATTCTCTGCATGACTAAGACTTTTGGGAGTTGCAGTTATCCTTTTTTGTACAGATAGAGACAATTTCTCCAATATTTTAGATTTTTTGTTTGAGTTATTTCCTTCAAAGTCATAGTATTTCTAAGTAATGAAAGTATTGAAATTTCTCACTGCAGTTAGGTTATCAGAAATAATTATGTATTTACTTTTTACAGTGATATTTTCTTAAAAAATCATGTCAGTATGTGTTTTATATTAATAATCATCCTAGGAGGAAGGAACTTTCATTTACAAAGGAAAAAAAGAAATATTGGACTGAGTTGGAGAATGGAAAATAAGTACTTATTGATTCAGTAATGAACCAGAGAGAAGAATGTATGTAAAGTGTACACAGATAATTGAATGAAATGATTTTTGAGTCCTCAGTATAAACTACCATTTGATCTGTACATTTAAGAAGATGGGTTTGTTTCTGCAGAAAGCAAAAATAGTATAAAATAATGAACTGAAGGTTTTAAACACCAAGGACTAATAGAAGCCACAGAAAATGTATAGAGAACCAAGGAATCAGCATTGGTGGGTATAACCCTCAATTCCAGTAGTTAACTCCAGAATAAACAAATCTATGCTATGGGAAAGCTATCATTAATCAATGTAACTTGAGCTTTCCCCACCCTTTTTATGGGTAACAATCAAATTTTTCAAAATGTACTCATCCAAAAATATTTTACAAATATTGGGATACATTTTTCTTCTTCAAAGAAAACAGAGAAAATAGCATCATTCTTTGATGTGTTCTTTGTCTTGCATTGATTTTCCCTTAGTATTACTGGTTGAGAAGTACTAACCTAATGTTAGCAGTGATCCCAAAATCTGAAGGACAGATGCAAAGGCTGGTCTATATAACACTCTTGGTAAAATTCATTGCTAAGCCTCTTTAAATTACTGCTAAACCGTCTTTTCCAAATCTCCTGGAAAATCTGCTCCAATATGTCTCTGCTGTAACACCTTTTAGATTCAGAATCAGCTACCCACTAATGGAATCCAGCAACATTTCCCATTTTCATCTTCTCATGATATTATACTCAACTATCAGGCTGTCTGAGACAAACTATGTGATTATTCACTGCTCACAAATTTGTCAACCTGAAGTCAAATCAAAAGAACAGCACAAGACTTTTTTTCTTTTAATGTTGCAGGTTGAAGTTAAAAGCCACTACAGTTAAAAACAAAAACAAAAAATAGGAGAATGTTTTACAAATAAGTAGCAACAAATAGACTCTAATACTATAGGATGAAAAATTAAAAATGGATTTGATTTACATAGGAGATATCCAGTACATCTTCAGTGTGTTTCTTGATACTGTCAATCAGTTTAACATGACATCTTTATTGTGAACTTGTAAGAGTCAACAGTCTTCATACTTTCACCTTGACAATTTGCTTGCATGGCTAAGATGATACTTCAGAGTAAGCAGAACTGTGTTTCACCATTCCCTTTCACTTTTCAAGTATTGTTCATCTTCCTAAGGATCAATTTGCCACAACGTTGGTCTATTTTTGAGACTTTCCACTAAATAATAATTCAAGAAGTGGATATTACACTCATTAACATATATGCACCCAGTATAAGAGAACCTAAATATATAAAACAAATATTAATAGACATAAAGGGATAAATTGATGAAAATACAATAATAGTAGGAGACTTTAACATCATCAGATCTCATAGACAGAAAATCAAGAGGGCAATAGACATTCTAAATAACACAACAGAACAAATAGAGTTAATTGATATTTTAGGAAATTACATACCCCCTACAAAAAGAATATACATTGTTTTCAGGTGCTCATGGAACATTGTCTAGGACAGACCATGTACTCAGACATAAAACAAGCCTCAACAAATTTAAGAGTATAGAAATTATTTCAAGCATTTTTCCTGACCACAATGGCATGAAACCAGAAATCAACTACAGAAAGAGAAATGGGGGAAAAAAATTGCGTAGAGACTAAAAAACATGCTACTAAAAATCAAAAAGTCAATGATGAAATCAAAGAGGAAATTTAAAAATACCTTAAGAAAAATGACAATAAAAACACAGCCACACAAAATCTAGGGGATGCTGCAAGACCAGTGCTAAGAGGGAAGTTCATAGAGATGCAGGCCTTCCTCAAAAAATAAGAACAATCTTATAAACAACCTAACCTACCACCTAAAAGAATTAGGCAAAGAAGAACAAACAAAACCTAAAGTCAACTGAAGTGAAGAAATAATAAAGATCAGGGAGGAAAGAAATAAAATAAAGATTAAAAAAACAATAAAAAAATCAATAAAAGCAAGAGCTGGTTTTTTGAAACATTATACAAAATCGACAAACCTTTGGCCAGGCTGGAGGTAATAATTGAGTAGTGGCAGGTACACTATGTGGTGGGTGAACAATATGTACAAAAATACACAACTACATACTGGACTTTCTGATTGAAGTTTGGCATAAATCTTGCATTTTATTTAGTAACTACATTAATTTAAGAGTCTAAATGAAAGTCGTCTATTGGAAAGGGGTGTGTTTTGTTATATATGCAAAATTAAAGAATCTAAATACGAAAAGGAAAATAAGATTAATATATTTAAAGAAGGTGCAGATGGAAGGTGTTTTCTTTTTCATCAGAAATAATTTTTGATTTTTCATAAGTCTCTTAAGTTAATTACTTGTGTTTATAACTATTTTACCATTAAATTCCTCATGTTTAAATATTATATTTAGAAAAGATGTTAACTGGCATTTTTCATAAACATAGTAAATTTTAAAAGTTAAAGACTATTAATATGAATGTCATGTACACTCAGCTTACAAAATGTTTGAGCATCTGAGCTTTCCTAGTTTCCAAATAGTGAGCAGTATTACTTGAATATGTATAAAAATTGATGAGGTACATGTGTTTCAACATTTAAATTATGCTGTGGACATTATCACCACGTACCAGAAAAGATTAAATTTATTAAACAATTTATACACTTACATACTTACATTTTCAACTTACAATTAACAGAGAAATACTTTTAGTGGTGAAAACACCCTTTACCTGTTTTAAGAAAATCAGCAAACCTGTGTTGGTACTACTATAAAAGTACAAAGTGAGTTTTCTAATTTAAAAAATGTTTGCTGTATTATGCCTAGTGCTTACTTATGGGCATAGAAATGTTTTGAAAATTATGCTTTCTGCTGTGAATATTATCTAGAAACCTGAAGTGTTTATGCAGAGGGAGGATGCTGAGCTTGGACTAAGCTGTGCTTTGTAAAAAGCATCATGATTTTTCATAGAGGAGCACCGTTAATATAATAGATATTATAATAAATTACAAATATTTGGGCTGAATAAATATTTAAGTACATCTTTTTTAGATTTAATTTAAGATGTTTTTTAGATGAATTTGCTACATGCCATGAGTTTATGAGCTAAATAAGATGAAATAATTGAAATTTCCTTTTTTATCCTGAATGGGCTTTTTCCTTAAAAACCTGTAGTTTACGTTGTAAAAATGAGGTTCAGAAAAACAAGTAACTAATCTTTAAAGAGAGTGCTCTAAATGGCCTGGAATTTATAAAATAATCTACTGTATTACAGAGAAAAGTCTGAAGTGTGCCTAGAAAAAGAAGAGAGAGTTCACTATTCTGGATAAAAAGATGTGAGATTAAGAGGAGTGATTTCTGTGGGGACCAGCTTGAGTTCTATGAATCCAATATGAGTAAATTCACTCAGGTCAGAAGGGGAAATTTTTCACAAATAAAACAACAGGTTGGAGAAATTATTTTGGCTGTGGTATTTGACATTGCCTGTGCAATAAGAAATTTACAGATATAGGATTCAGGTGTGAAATGAATAAAGACGTGCTCAGGTCTTTGTTGAAGTCTTGGAAGAATTTTCTAAGAGACACTGTGTGGAAAAGTAGCGAAATATAATGAACTCATAATTTCCTCCTTAAATGTGACTTGAAAAGATAGATTGGTAAGTAAAACTCTCGTTGAACTTGAATTTTAAACTTCCATGTCAACATGTTAGACTGAATTTACATATTAATCTCTTCTATAACCCTAAAAAAAAATTTAAGTTATAAATCCGCATTGGTGAGGGCAGTGGGGAAAGGCCATGAGTAGATTCTAAAATGTTCACAGAAACAAAGACAAAAAGGAGCCAATGAATTTGGCCACAGCCCAGGGAGATTCAAGAAGCAAAATACCTGGGAGTTCCATAATACCAGTTCGTTCCTGACGTAACCCCCATGTGGCAGGTCCTTTTCATTGTTAACCCGAATGTCGTCTACATCAACCCCCAACCCTTTCCTTATTGGAAGAGCTGGATGTCACCATCAAGGCTAAAAGTGCCAAATACTCACTTCTGAAAACTCCCTTATATCTTGGCCATGAGCATTTGACCCATCTCTGAACAGCGGGATGTAAGGAGGTCTTGAGAGACGTCTGGGGAAGGTTTTTCTCACTCAGGGAAAAAGAGTCTTAGGAGAAAACACTGTTTTTATTCATCATATTTGTCGTGTCTACCTAGGATACCTGGAATTGCCACAGTCTTCTGTGACCAAGGGACAAGCCCAAGAGCCTCTGCCCAAAATCCCATCATTGGACTTAGGCGTTAACCCTGGAATAACCTACCCCATATCTAGAGATGCTCCACACTGTTTACGCCATTTTATTTAACTATTGAGTTACTTGAGGCCAAAACCCTTCTGACAGACAGCCTCAAATAGAGCCTCTTAATTGACAAGCTCTTACCATGTCTGGAGTCCCAGTCAATTTTTTAAAGACTAATTCTAAAATATGAACAAATAGGCAAGGGTCCCCAGACTTTTGAGGAAAGCTTGTAACGTAGGACTGAAAGAATATTGGAAAAACAGAAGAAAAAGCAATAATTCAGTGAAAAGAATATAAATTTAAATCTAAAACCTTGTATTATTATTACCAGAAAATTTATTACGTCTAGGAACTTCTGTAAAGTAAGAAGCTGGAGTCACAAAAAACTAAATGTAATATGTAATGTGTGGATCCTGTTTAGATTCTGATTCAAATAGCCTTTTGAGGGAAAAAATCATTTTGAAACAAATAGGAAAATAAGAATATAGGCTGGATATTAGATAAAATCAAATAATTAATTGTACTAGGTAAGATAAGGGCACCATATTAGATGATGAAAATTTATGCACTTTTAAAGAAATTCGTGCTTAATTCCTTGTACAGACTAATGTATAAAAATGAAGAAATAACAAGATGTCTGGGCTTTGCTTTTATATATAATACACCTGAGATATGACAAGCAAGAGGAGGGGAATATATACGTAGTTGGGTAAATTCTTGATGATGAATAAATTTGGGTGATGGGATATGGGAATTAAATAATATTTTTAAAAGCATAGATGCTACTAGAGAAGACCTGGTTAAGGAAAGGTGAGACAAGAGGTTTTTCCTGTCATTATAGGACTTTCTTTTTGATTTTTTCTTATTTTTGGAAAATCATGCTCATATATTTCTTTGAAAAAAAAATCTTAATGAATGTATCTTTCCAGTGCAACCATTAAGGAACTGTAAATTTGAGATAATAAGACTTTAAACTATGCAAAGTGTGTTTATATGTGTGTGTGTACGCCAAATAAATATTAAAAATATGAACTCAAAGGTACTCAAGAAGGTTAAAAGAATGTGATGTGGCAAAGCAGGCAAGACAGAAAAGCTGTTAAGATTTTATTTGTCGTAAAGTAATAATGGGTCGTATACATTTTGGCTACTCTGTACATAATTTGAAATTTGGCAACCCACTTTATCATTTTATTTAACCATTATGAAAAATTCATTTTATGGGGTGGATATAATGGGAAGTGAAAATGTTAATAAACCAAAGTGGAGAGTTTAAATTAGGAAGGAAAAAAGGAATCTGTCAGATTAATAGGATGAAATCATGGTAAACACGGCCATAGTAACATGGAAGTACTGAATTTTTAGAAAGAAAAAATAGTTTTACTCTTTACTCATTCTGAAATAGAATTTTGAGAAAGATGGAAAATATTACATAGCAAAGCAAATGCTACATAACAAGAGAGAGCCATAGAAAGCTGAAAGTACATGATCTAGGAGAAAGCTAAATATTTCAAAAAAGGTAATAGCTGACAAGGAGAGAAAAGAAGTTCTGAGCTAAGGCTGAGATCTCTATCGGTGAGAAGAATGATGTCCTTTCAACTCCAAAATTGCCTTTTGCTTTACATCTATGACACAGAAAGCAAAATACTACATATTAAAATAGTATCTAAAAATTAGTGAACAAAAGCAAATTTGCCAAAAATGTTTACAGAGCAGATAATCCAAAATGTCCTTGCCCCTTTATGAAGAAACATTGTTATTAAATACCAGTAAGTATAAACTTATGCTGCTCAGAACAAAAATTTTAAAAAGAATAACTGTCTTGAAAAACCATAAACTCTTTATATCAAACATGCACCAATTGACTCAACCACATTTTAATATAGAGAAATTTATAAATCTTAAGTGCATGGGCTTTCCAATGAAAAAGTTACCCGGTTAAGAAAATCCATTATATTATAAATCTTTGTAAAATACAGCAACTCAACTAAAGTATTTCATTTGCGTTATTAGTAATAGGGATTGTTTAAATTCATCTACTTCTTTGATAAATATTTATTGCAAATCTGCTAAGTTCTAGGCACAGTCATTACTCCCAAAGGACTCATGGTCTCACGTGGAAAATCAACATGTAAATATGTTTTGAAGTGACAAATGCTGCAGGAGATATCTGTATAACATGATGTGCCGGCAGAGATGATGGCAGGACTCAAAATGCTGAAGTTTACATTTATCTTTGCTAGTAGGTAGACATCCCAGATGGTGAATGTGGACCCTCACTAGTTATAAATCATAATAAATGATTACCTTGCAAGGTTGTAAGGAAGACTGGAGGAAATGCTGTATCGCTAACAGCACACAGCCTATCATGTAGTAATTGCTTATTCCACTACTTAACAGATAATCTATTTAGTGTCCAGTGTATAAGGTGAATCAAGTTGTCGGTGATTCTATAGAGAGCAAGGCAGCCAAAGAGTTGAGTTCATGGAACCAAGATTTTAGCAGCATGTATGGTTAGGAAAGGTCTCTCGTTTGAAGTCCATTTTTAGCCCAGAAGTGAATGGGAGTCAGACAAGTGAAGATTAGGAAAAAGAAAGTCAAAACCAATGGCCCTATGATCAAAATGAGCTCGCTGATTTTGAAACAGAAAGAAAACCAATGTTTCCAGCATGAAGACAGGGTGGCAAGTGAAAGAGAAAATTGATGAGACCATGAGGGATGGGCATGGAAGGGCCTTAAAAACCAGATTAAGGAGTTTTGACCTTTATCCCAAGTTGGGACAAGGCGGGAAAGCAACATAACCTGTGGTATAAATTAAAATGCCAACTCCGGCTGCATCATATGCATTTTGTAATTTTGATGCACGTTGTCACTAATATTCTCTGGTACTTTCGCGGCAGGACCGGTAGTCTTTTCCAACTGTAAAATAACTCGCTAAAACAACCAATTAACAATCTTATTTTGTTAAACTAGTGTGATTGAATTAGTCCTCTGTAAAAGACAGCAATATTCTGGCCAGTCTTTAGAAGAGAAATCATTGCGGGACCAAGCGGTTAAATCAGATAAGATGTCAAAGGATCTTAAATATAATTATTTTCGTGGGTTGAGAAGAAGCTTCATTTTAACTTTTTTTTAATATGTATTCCACAATAGAATCAGTTGGGCGATTCTCATTTTGTTTAATGATGCCCCAAGGATCCAAACATTTGATTCCCTTTCAAATAGGATAAGCAATTATAAGAAGCACTTTCAATTAATTTATTCAAATTTAAACAGACACTATTTGTGAGATAATTTGGCAGTACTGGGGAGATGAATTCAAAAGGAATTAATTTGGGCTAATGGCAAAGTATCTGCCCATAATTTAATTTTCCAAATATTTTAAATTTTATCTAGCATCTTCTAAAAAGAAAAATATACTCTGACTTTTAGGAATAGAAATTGTGAAGTTTTCTTATCTTTTTTCATTAGTTAGAATTAAAGTAAAAAAAAATTGACTTTTTGAGAGTCATATTATAATATAGACCAGTTTTTTCACTTCTCAACATTAAAAGGTACCATCTTGATATTATTATAGAATTATGATTTGGGGGCTATTTTAATATTTTTGTCTGTTTCTTTCCATTACATCAATATTGAAAATGGATGCGGGCTGTAGTAATCTTTTGTTTTACCATTAAGTACAAGATCAAATACTAGGAGTGTGAGCTTACCAGGGGAGGGAATGGGTTTAATCTTTGCAGTGTGATCCATAGGTGCTTCAAAGGAAGGCTTCTTGGCCTCCTGTGACTCATTCACTTTTTCAGAAATGTGTTTCTCTAGTTTATGAATCATTGAATCATTGAGTATTCTCTTTTATACATTTGAATTGGTAAAATATTTTAGTTCGAATTATTTATCTGAATACTTTGGGAGTTCCTCTGTAGCACAAAAGGAATAAAAGATTTGATTATGGAATAATCAGGACTAACCATTTTATGGTCTTTACTCTGTACCAAACATCATTTTAAGTGCTTTCCACATATAAACTTATAAGCAGATAAACTACATGATGAGATAGATAATTTCTATTCCCATTTGGCCTAAAGAAATGAGCCCCTGAGAGTTTCAATAACTTGCCCTAATTACACAGACATGTTAACTGACAGAGCCATTGATTTGGACCTAGCCATGCTGACTCCCATCCCAGGTTTTTAACCACTGATGTAGCCTTGTCCATGGAGGATGGGGCTGGTGCAAGGCCAGGTGGGAGGCCACAGGGAGCCAGGGCACAATCCAGGGCACTGGAAACTGGTGGTGAAAGGAGCCCAGAAGGTGGGAAGCATAACTGTGAAGCGATTTGTCTGAGTGTAATATGTAAACAAAGCTGTTAATTAATTCTTGTTTTTACAGAGCTACAATAAAATATAGAAAGCGGTGCTAATTTCTCAATTTCTTACTTGAATTCAAAAAGTCCCCTTTGGGAAGCAACTTATATCAAAATGACTTCATATGCATTCAGACAAAGTTAGGAATATGGTAATACATCCCATTACTTGTGAGACACTTCCTCCAATGAGTTGAATGCTGATAATTTTCACAGAAAGTGCACCGAGCTTGGTCTCCATGCCTTTCATCAAGGAACACTTTATGCTTACTTGCATGCAGGTATGTGATGGATGAATGCTTTTGGCCAAGAAGGATCCTAGTCATGGTTTTTACCTGGACATGGAATAAACTGGGATCAGTCAGATGAAACTCAGTTGTTTATTAAAACCAAATGTCTTTCCACTTTATTTTGAAATTTGCTTTATTTTAATGGTTTTTGGATAGAGGCAAACTGAAGGCTATCAATAGGTGAAGCTGTATATTGCAATAACTTTGAACCAGGGCCTGGGAGCTTTTAAAATGTAGATGTTAATGACAATGTATTAATATCATTGTTTCTCTCTCTCAAAAATGCAAGAAACAATTTTCTTTGACTATAAATCTCAAAGAAAAATTTATTTTAATTTCTTTTAATTGTAGCTTAGTTTTCACTAATCCATTCAAACAGTATTTATTGAATATCTATTATGTGCCAGGTACTATGTTAGTGCTAAAATTTATTTCCATAAATTTTGATAATGTTCTTCCCAACTATCTATGGAAAACTGGAGGGAAAAGATGACAAGAAATAAAATATATTTTATCAAAGATTCAATCATGTAGCTATTCACATGAATGTATTCCTTCATGATTTCTGAATTGATTGGTTTTAAGCAGATATTCTGGAAACTTAATCTCTTTTAATATATGAGATAGTGCTTTATATCTAACTGAGGCAGTGTTTGGTGTAGATGTTTATTATTTATTGTTAGTTTTGTTGATATTATTCAAATTGTATAAATAAATCACTGAAGAGAATTCCTTAATATCTAATATGTGTTGTTTTGATCATTTTTGAATTACTTATTCATAAAAGAATAGCTAAGTAAATGTTGTGGTTATCTTACCTAAATTATACTGCCTTGCTTTCTTTTTTTTGTGTTAACTTCCTAACCTGATCATCTTTCTGCCTTATATGAAACATTATTTAATTTCCTCCTTTGTTTACATTTGCTTCTGAGCACTCCTTTTGACTTTAAAAAAAAATCATGCTTCTTTCTGATCATGTTAAACTAACTGTCAAGTTCATAAGCATCTTCCTGAATTGATTACCTACTGTCTCCACTGAGTATAAAAACACATGGTCTCAAGATCATTCAGTCTCTTCATTTGTTCAGGTGGAAGCATTAAAAAAGTGTAAGTGGTTCCTATAAAAGTCTTCTCTACCTATAGTGAAAATACTTTGAAAGCCACATAACATAACTGCACATATTCAGAGCCACTTATGCACTTACTGCAGACAAGCTAATTCAACTTTCCATTTTTTTTAAATTAAGAAAAGTCCAAGTAATTATTTACTTTGTGCTAGATTTTATTTGCTCCCAGCAAAGAAAACAAATTTGATGGCCAAGTGTCATGTATGAAAATACCATATATTTATCTTCTCTGGATTTAATGTTTATTAGTGGTTACTGTATAAACTACTATGGTGGTAAAAACAGAGAAAGTTGATAACTACAAAAGTCAATCAATGCTTAGAAATCGAAGTGGTGTTGGGTGGAGATGAAGATGAAGGCGTCAAGGACTGGCCTAACTCATATCATTTTGACTTATATTTGTGTGTTTGTTTGCTTGTTTTGTGTATATATTTTTTATTGAAGTATTCAATCACACATGAACATAGATATATTCATTTTCTTATTTTTTCCACCATAAGTTAGTACAAGATATTGAATATAGTTCATTGTGCTATGCAGTATGATCTTGTTGTTTACCTATTTTATATATATGCTAGCTAGTATCTGCAAATCTCAAACTCCCAATTTATCCCTTCCCATCCACTTACCCCCCTGGTAACCATAAGTTTGTTTTCTATGTCTATGAGTCTGTTTCTCTTTTGTAAATAAGTTCAATTGTCTGTCTTTTTTTTTTTTTTAATATTTTAGATTCCACATATGAGTGATATCATATGGTATTTTTCTTTCTGTTTCTGGCTTACTCCACTTAGAATGACATTCTCCAGGTCCATCCATGTTGCTGCAAATGGCATTATTTTATCTTTTTTATGGCTGAGTAGTATTCCATTGTATAAATATACCACTTCTTCTTTATCCAGTCATCTGTCGGTGGACATTAAGAATGTTTCCATTTCTTGGCTATTGTAAATACTGCTGCTATGAACATTGGTGAGCATGTATCTTTTTAATTAAGATTCCCTATGGATATATGCCTAGGAGTGGGATTGCTGGGTCATAGGGTAAGTCTGTTTTTAGTTTTTTGGGGAATCTCTATACTGTTTTCCGTAATGGCTGCACCAAACTACATTCCCACCAACAGTGTCAGAGGGTTACTTTTTCTTCACAGCCTCTGCAGTTTGTTTGTGGACTTTTGAATGATGGCCATTCTGACTGATGTGAGGTGATACCTCATTATAGTTTTGATTTGCATTTCTCTGATAATTAGGGATATTGAGCATTTTTTCATGTGGCTATTGGCCATTTGTATGTCTTCATTGGCGAATTGCTTGTTCAGGTCTTCTGCCCGTTTTTGGGTTGTTGGTTTTTTTCTTATCAAGTTGTATGAGCTGTTTATATATTCTGGAAATTATGCCTTTGTCAGTCTCATCTTTTGCAAATACTTTCTCCTATTTTGTAAGTTGTTGTTTTGTTCTGCTTATGGTTTCCTTTGCTGGGCAAAAGCTTATCAGTTTAATTAGGTCTCATTTGTTTATTTTTGCTTTTATTTCTATTTCATATATAGACTGCCCTAGGAGAACATTGCTGAGATTCATGTCAGATAATGTTTTGCCTGTGTTTTCTTGTAAGAGATATTTTATAGTGTCTTATGTTTAACTCTTCAAGCCATTTTGAGTTTATTTTTGTGTATGGTGTGAGGGAGTGTTCTAACTTCATTGATTTACATACAGCTGTCCATTTATCTCAACATTCACTGTATTCAAAAGTCTGTAGTATTGTTGTCTAAAGTCTGGGAGGGTTATTCCTCCAGTTTCATTTTTTTTTTTTTTTTTTTTTTTGTTATTCAGTATTGCTTTGGCAGTTCTGGGTCTTTTGTGATTACATATAAATTTTCGGATTATTTGTTCTAGTTCTGTGAAAAATGTCCTGGGTAATTTGATAGGGATTGCATTAAGTCTGTAGATTGCTTTGGGCAGTACGGCCATTTTAACAATATTAATTCTTCTAATTCAAGAACACGGGATATCTCTCCTTTCTTTAAGTCATGTTTAATTTCCTTAGTCAATGTTTTTCACTATTTTAATTGCACAAGAAATCTTTTTAACATATGAAGACATTAAAGGAGAATTAAAAGTCTCCTTTGAACTTGGTTTAAAAAGTGAATAAGACCTGAATTCTTACTCCCAATATCTTTCCTGAGCTGTGTTCATCTGTTTCTGACTTCCTGCTGTACTTTGCTAGCTAGATGTCCCTGGCACAGTGTCCAAAAAATGTACCTGTCCATCATTTGCTTCTTTTCTTAGTGTGTGTACATTTCAGTCACACATGCCTGAAAACTTGGAGTCATTTTTATGTCTCCCACACTTGCTACATTCATCAGTCACCAAACACTTATTCTTTGTACCATGATGCCTCCAGCATTTCTCTCTTATTTTGTGTCCTCTTTTCCACCCTTACAGCCTCTGTTCTAATTTAGAACGTTGTCTTCTTGCTGGATTATTACAATAACCTTTCCACTTGTACCAGCTTTACACTAATCTCTTTGGATTTCAATCTACTCTCTACACCACAGTTAAAACATCTAATTTTATACATATAATAATATATGTAATAAACACAGTCATATTCATATATGTTGTGTTTTTATTTAAAACAAAAACAACATCCTTGCCATATGCTAACTTTCAAAATTCTTTCCTTATCAGCTTCAAGTTCAGCCACATGGGATGTGCAGTAACTGAGCTTTTATCCATGCTGCTCTTCCTGACTGGGAATATTTTAACCAAACCTTTATACAAACAAGTAAAATCTCATAATCTCTCTGGCAAGACCAACTTCACCTTGTCACCCAGAATGTGTCATGCTATAATTTATTTTCTCACAGCTCTGTTTTGATGCTTTATCACAGGACCAAACACAATGCATTGTATGTACTTTGTGGTTTACTTGTTGGTCTCCCCAGCTCGATTCCCTTACCAAACTTGGAGATCAGACTTGTACACACACATGCGTGCACGCACACACACACACACACACACACACACACACACACACACACACACTTCCCTTGTATATTAGGTACCTGGCAGATTGTCTTCACATTAAGGAGGTTTGTGAGTAAGTAAATATTCTGTGTTCTGTTTACCACATGATCCTATATTCTCAGGCGTTAGTTATTCCCAAAGAACTCCCTTAAGTGGGACCAAAGATGTATATTTTGCAAAATTGTTTCTGCAGGCTGCTGATCCTGTTTGAGTACATATTTTAAATAGTTGTCTGTGTTACTAACCCAGTGGAAGAATTGTTCAGAAAATCCCTGGTGGTCTCCCAAGCCATCATCTATTCTTCCATTTGGATTAGATGGGTATAGTAAATATGAGGCATAATAAAAATATAAGATAAACTCCAAAGAATGAGTTATTAAAAGTATCACTTACTTATTAAATTTACTTCTAGATTCTAGGAGTGACCAAGAACCTGAGGATATGTTGGGCCTATGTATTCAAGTAGAGCATACACCTAAATCCTTTTACCTTGATTTATTTTGAGGTGATTTAATTCGTGTGGATGCTTTAGTATTTTAAAATATATTCTATTTTCAGGACATTTTGAAGTTGATCAGTTGCTTTTGGGTAACTGCTTCATTTTAATCAAACAAAGACCCTAGGGAGGAGGGCTATGCATTATTGTATTGATTTTCCAGATGAAGAATGATGTGCACAGAAAGGGGGACTGTTTATCTAAGACAGCCAGCGCTAAGAAGTGGTAAATGATCTAGATTAACTTTAAGATGAGTTCTACTTCTATTAAACTATTTCAGCTTCTCAGCAGTTTCAAGTATACGTAACAAACATAATTTGGGTGATAAGCTTCCGTTCTAAATACCTTTGTGTGTTATGCACAATTGTGTATTTTTTAAATCTCTTAACAACCTTCACTAAAATTTGAAGAGCCGAACTGATCATAACTAGAATATCCTTTGCTCATGACAGCTACCAGTCACATTGGTACTTGTAAAGTGAATGAAAAAACGTAAATGGGATCAAAGACAATGACCTCTGTATTTGTTTTCTATTTCTGCCATAATAAATCACCACACCTTTAGTGGCTTAAAAACGGCAATTTTTTTCTTATAATTCTGGAGATCAGAAGTCTGGTAGGGCTCTCACTTGGCTAAAGATCAGTATGTCATAGGGCCTCATCCCTTTCTGGCAGCCCACCTTTGTAGAATCAGTGTCCTTGCCTTTTCTGGCTTCTGGAATCCATTTGCATTCCTTAGCTCCTGAGCCCCTCCTTCCAACTTAAAAAACAGCAACAATACATCTCTTTACGCTCTTCTGTCATAGTCACATCTCCCTCTCTGACTGCATCTGGTGAAGGTCCTTTGCTTTTATGAAAGCTTCATGTGATTAGATGAGGCCCACCTGGATAATACAAGCTAATCTCCTCATCTTAAAGTCTTTAACCCTAATCATTTCTGTAAGGTCCCTTTTGCTCTGTTACCTGGGTTCCAGGGACGGGTTGTGGAACTGTTTTTCTACCTACCATACCTTCTTATCAAAATAGATAGAGAAGTGGCTTGAGGAAGGCTGAGAGGGGGGCTCAAAGGATCATACAGAGGAGGCAGTCAACATAGGTATCATTTATGACATTGCTAATAGATCAAAGGAGGTTCAAAGTAAGAATTTAAATAACTTTGGAATTAATGGCATGGTCAAAATCACATTAGGGGAAGAGAAGTTAGATAATTATTGTAATACCTCAAGGAAATACCAATTAACATTGGTAAAGTTATATTCCATTGCCACAGCTGATGTCTAGGGACTCTGTTAAAATTGTGCACCCCAGACTCCACCCACCACAGATGGTGACTCAGGAGGCCTTTGACGGGCTTAGCACTTTGCTTTTTAATGCGCACGTCAGGTGATTCTGATGACTGTGCCCACTTACTACCATGCTTTAAGAAATACTGCTGAGGTGTTTACTTCTTGACCACTGAGACTAGAACAGCTTAATAGCTCTAACTGGAATGTGAACCACTGACTCTGGAGAAAATATCTTATTCAAAACTGACATTTACTATGAAATAGCACAGTGTAGAATGTTAAGTTAATGTAAATGGAATAATTGGAGCTTATGAAAAATACAACTTTTAATCAGTTACTATAAAATTTTCATCATTTAAGGATTGTGTACAATTACTGGATTCAGTTTACTATAAATGTAATACAAATTGAAGGCCACTTGCTAATAACTAAAGCCCAACTATGGAGCTTTCCCAGAAAGACAGGTCCAGTGGTTCCAGCAGAAATAGACTGACTTTTAAACATAAAATTGAGAACAGCTTTCCAATGCAGAGCTTAATATTGAGCTGAGTAGGAACGATAATGGCATTTGTAGAGCCAAAAATTTGGTATAATTTTGTTTTACTGCAACATCACCTTTTATTTTAATCCAGACATTCAGTCATCCCCAAGAGTTAGTTCACTTGTAAGTACTATAAGAAATAATACATAACTTCATTAAAAGATTATTAAAAAAATAAATTACTTTTTCCAATTATCAATTCCTTTTACCAATCTAAAATTTGTGTTTTCTACTTCTGTGGTTTTCTTATCAATTTTCATATGCACCTACATGTTACAGAGGTGCTATTTATTAAATACCAGCATCATTTCATAATTTATTTTCAGAATAGGTCACATGTTTCCTTATAGCTGAATTGAACTTTCATAATTGAAAATCAAATCGGATAGTTCACTTAACTTTTGTAATTAAACTGTTCTAATCTATCCGCTTCGCTCTTAGAATAATTCTTAACTCCTGAATGGGGCTGACTCCTACTCACCTGTCCAGCCTTAACTGCACACACTCACCTCCACCCACCAGTTATAACTACTACAGTTCAGGAGCCATATTCTCTGCACCTTCTCAGGACCTACGTGCGTGCGTGCTTTTCTGTGCCAAAAGCTCTCCATTCTTTTTCCATGTCTTGCCTCATTACCAACTAATTATCTTCAGGAACCAACTTTATTTCCTTAAAGAAGCCCTCCCCCGCCACTGCATCCAGATTAGCACTCTGAACTCAAAGCAAGTTATCATCTCACCTATCTTATCATATGGTGTTTGCCTGCATTGCCCCTAAACCATAAGTTTGTTGGAGGCAGAACCCAAGAATAAACTAACTGAAAGAAGAGCCATCCCGGTGCTGAGGAGCTGATCGAGATTAGCTGCCTGACTCCAAGTAGCTCACAAAATAGTGGGGAAAAATAACCTGAAGACACAGATTACAGGGTCATATGGCAAGTGACCTTAACAGAGAACTATACATACTTATTTAGTTCCCTGACCTTTGCATTGAAGTTGGCAAAATGTACAACTAGAAGTAACCCCTTTTTAAATTGATGCAAAGCAAATAAATGTTTTCTTCTATATGAAAAAAGCAGTTCTACTCTTTACTCCACTTTTCCATAGGACTTGGGTAGAGCTTTTATCCATTTGTTATAAATTTTATGAAGCAAGACAAGATGCCAGCTCATGGTTTGCCACTCTCATTTTTTTCCACATTCATGTCTTGTGAAATAACGCTACTAAATTTATTTTAAAGCTCCCCATCTTACTGAATAATAAAGTTTGGATGCAATTAATATTTTTAAAATTAATAAATGATAAGAAAATACTCAAAATACATACATGAGTTATTTATTATTATATTAATAATTTTATTATTAATTGATTTTCTTATTTATTATTAATATTAATTAATTATTAATGAAAATGTATTTATTATTAATAAAATTTTTATTATTGATGAAAGTATTAAAGTTATCTACATCAAATTATGAGATCAATTGAATATAGTTTTAAAGGCAAAATGTTTAAATAGCAGAGTATATCTAATGTTTTTTAAATGTAAGTGGATTTTAATGTGTTCCTAGATTTTTTTAATGTAGTGAGATTCAAGGTAAGGACTACTTAACAATCACCTTCATATGCAATTTATTTTATGTTACATCTATATTTGAAGTATGACATCCTACTTACCTGAATGATGTATGAAGCATGAAGAATGTGAAAATATATGGGGAAATGGAGAAATAGCAATTTAAGTATTTATTTCTTCTATCTAATAGTGAAATATTCTACCAATTTTTTGCAATCATGTTTATGAAATCTGTATGTATTTTGATAACCTATATATACCATGGTGTATTAACATATTACCATGCAAGTAAATCAATTTTATAATTAATTTTAGCAATGTTTGATTATGACAAGTTTAGCAAAGTGGACGGTGTGTGTGTGTGTGAGTGTGTGGCTAGAGAGCTGGGTGATTTTTAAATTTATTCAAAGAAGTCAAGTCCACATGTCTATAACTTGATACTTCCTAGATGATTTAGAAACCTATCTGCCTAGGATGACTTTTGGTGAAAGAGAAAGGATGGAGCAGACAACTTCTAAAGATCATAGTAACACTGTGGCCAAACAGAGGCTATATTACAATTCAGTCATGGACAAAAATTATGAATTTCCATCTGGTGAACCATATGGTTTCCATATGTCAGCAAATTTGAAACTGTCTAAATAAACAGTGAACCCAATTCTTCTAGAATTTCCATTAAAATATGTACACTATGTAGGATGCCTATGTATGTGTGTATATATATTTATACATATATATATTTATACATATTTATATATATATATATATTTATACATATAATACGTATTATCACAGTTATTACTATTGGAAATTAAAAGTGTGCATCAAAAGGAAAGCTGAGTTTCCAAGTTTAAAAAAGGAGTATTGCCAGTAGAAAATGAAGGTCACTTTGGTATCCCTATCTGTAAATACGAAACAAATCTTTTACTCCATGAAAAATAAAACAAATGCCAATTCAGGCAAGAAGCTCAGTTGTAAAATCAAAACCTCAGAAGCACCAGGCCATCATCTTACAGATGAAAGTATTAACCTTCTCTTAATCCTCAGGGACTTGCAAAGAATTGAAGTTATAAGTGCCTATGTGAAAAAAAAAAAAAAAAAAGGAAATCTCTGCATGGAGAGCATTTTTGAAGTATGAAAAGGGCTCCTTGGGGGTTATGTTCTTACAGCAGCTGACAGGCAGAGAGTTTATGTTCTTTTCAAGATTTTTACTATAACGAAACTCAGGAAAGCTAGTCAAGTAATGGCACAGGCTTTGAGTTGATTTCTATTTACAAGTAATTAGGTATGAGTTGATGTCAGCATAGAAAAAATTCCCCCTTTGTGTCGATGCTGCCTTTGTAAAAAGCTATCTGGCACTTATCTGTATAAAAAAAAAATTTTAATGAGTGCTCTTTGTGACCCAGGTTAATTCTTATTTGAAATGTTCTGCAGATTGTGAATTCCATAAGAATATAATTGCTTGAGTCAACTGCTTATTGACATGGTCAAAGAATAATAGCTCTAATATTTGGGATTCAAAGCACAGTTTATTAATCAGTAGGTTTAATCGTTAGAGTTCTCTTGTTTAATTTTTAATTTGAGGAATTTAATAGAAAATATAACTTGATGCTTAAAAATTCTATTTCAAGTGTCATATTCTTCCCCAGCTGGAATTCAGTTTTAATTTTTGAACTGTTTTCTTATGAACAAGATCTATAAAGGTCATCTAACATTAGTGTTATTACCCAGTTAATTTCAGTGCTTTTTATAATCTTGAACTCAGAAAACCTGTTTCTCTGTGATATTTGATTACTTATAATAGTGCTATCTTTTATTATTTCAGAATACAAAAATCTTTTTTTTTAATTATGGAATCACAGTTTTTGTCAAAGATGAGTATTTCTGTGTTCTGATATTTATACTGTTTCAACTATCCAATTTAAAAAGTGAGATATGTACCTATATTCCAGATATTTTTAGTCATTTTATTTGTTCCTAGGTTAATTATACTGATTCTAAGAATATATGCAAGACATTATCAATATGTCTCTGATCCTTTCACATTAGTCTTCTCACACTTATACATCTATTAATTTATTCAACAAGTATTTAATAATCACCAAATAACCAAGTAAAATAGTTAGGCACAGTGGGTATGTTAAGAAATAAAACAGAGAATATTCTTCTTAAAATGTAGTATATAATAAATATATATTAAATATTAGAATAAAAGGAAGTAGGTGAGTACTTACACTACTGATGGATAAAAAGTAGTTATTCTATAGGAAATTTGGTGCTAAATAACATTATTAAAAATATGTGCATATTCCCTTGGAACCAGCTTTTGGTATCTGCTCTAGAAAAAAATACCTGCACAGGTATACAGAAGGAAGTTTCAGTACTTTACAGCAAAACTGTTTGCATTAGATAAAACAGAGAAACAAAGCCGAAGTCCTTCCATCCGTGATGGCTAAATAAACTCGTTGTAATACTACTCAACAATTTGAGTAAATAGGACAAAAGTTTCTTTTGGTTCGTGGAGCATATACATTTGATACATTGTATTTAATAAAATCTATAGAAACAAAGCAAGATAGTAACTGGGTGTGTGTGTGTGTGTTTGTGTGTGTGTGTAAATGCATAGAAAGAAATCAGAAAATATACACATGAACTGATCATTGTTACTTGTGGGGAAAGAACTGGGTGGTGGGTGATGCTAAAAGTGGACTTCAGCATTATTTCCTTTTTTTTTTTCAGTTTTAAAAAGTTTTTCTTTATTGTGTTAAAGCACACACAGCATAAAATTTACCATCCTAACCATCTTTAAGTGTGCCGTTCCGTTGGATGAAGTACCTTCACATCATTGTGCAATCGCCACTGTCCATCCCCATAACTCTTATAAATCTGAAACTGCTAACTGCCCCCCTCCCCTCCGCTGGCCCCTGGCAACCACCTTTCTACTTTCTGCCTATATGAATTTGATTACTCTAGGGACCTCATCTAGGTGGATTCCCACAGAATTTGTCCTTTTGTGACTGCCGTCTTTCACTCAGCATAATGTCCTCAAGGTTCATTCATGGTGTAGCAGGTGTCAGAATTTCCTATCTTTTAAAAGTGGAATCATAGTCCATTCTTTGTATGACCACGTTTTGCTTATCCATTTATCTGCTGATGGGCACTTGGGATGCTTCCATGTTTTAACTATTGTGAATAATGCTGCTATGAACATGGGTGTGAAGGACTTCAGCATTATTTCTCACATGAAAATGTAATATTCATAAAATTAAAAATAAATAGCAAAATAAAGTTGAGTGTACTGCATTATATAGGAGCCTACATGAATGAAGAACAGTAAGTGACTAATTTTAGATAGTTCTGGAGCAGAGAAATTGTTACTGAGTTTGGTAGATATTCACTAAGTCTATATGTAACCATGCATGTGTAACTTTCCAAAGGTTATTTTACCAATTTACATCTGAATTACAGTTTTCGTGGAGATATGGAGAGGGTTTATGCGGTTTTTCCCACGGCAAACTTCCTATAATGCTTTTGGATATTGTTTACCCCAAAGTGTCACACTTAGGACAGCTGCTAGAAATCTCCTCTCCCGGTCCACTGCCCAGCACTGCCCAGGCCGCTTCCTCTTTGGTGTCCTTCCTGGTCCTGCACATCTCATGTAGCCCTCTCCTACCAGAAGCTTCTGGGTGTCACACATGATCCTCCCGCCACAGCGTAACTTTGGAATTAAAGTATCCTATTTTCTGGTCTGCTGCTTTTCTCATGAGGAAAAGCTCTTCCTGGAATTCTGGGTGCTGAAATGTTTCACCTTGTTAAGCTGTTGCATCTGCGAAACATTGTACTGGGTGCTGTGGCTGCCAGAGGAGTCAGGTAAAATCCTATCTTCAAGGGTCTTCATTTCTAGGAAGGAGAGAGAAACAGGTTGACCAAGAAGTGTGCAAACACTGTAAATGTAGAGATAGAACTATGTTAAGAGGACACTGATCATAAAGGAAAACAGTTAAATTTAAATGGCAAGGATGAGAAAAGTTTCATAAAGAAGGTGAACTTTAAATGAGCATTGAAAGTACAAGTAATGTTTTTTTTTCTGAACCCCGAAGGATGAGCTTATTAATTGATTCGACTGAAGAGAATATATATCAATAACCATAAAAATATTGAAATACTTCAGCATTGCTAGAGAAAAGAAGCCATCGGGAATAAGTAAAGGGAGATGAATATTTTCCTTTGCATATCTGCTATTGAATACTTGGTAACTCTCTATGAATATAAATTGCATAGGTCATATGTCTTTAATAAGAAAAATAAATAATTTTTAAAATTCAATTATACTAAGTACAGAATTTATAAAGCACAAAAGTAGTTCTATATAATGTTATTGTCAAATAAATACATATATGTGAAAAAATAATTGACAAGACAAAATGAATATTTTTCACTGTTTCTAAATGAGTGGCAAAACTGATTCAATCTCTTTCTAATTTTTATTTATCTTTAGAATAGTCATAAAGTTCATAATTAGGCTAGTAAAACCTTAAGGATAATGTGCCTTTGAGCAATCACTGTAACCATCTAGTGTGTCCTCTGGTGAAGTAAAGAGAAGGGCAAAGTGCTAATAACCACAGTCAAGCCTGCACACTTTTTTTTTCCTTTTTCAGCTTTACTAGGTAGAATTATTGCAGTTTGCACGTATACCTTACATTGTGTGTAAATGCATATATAAAGTATACTGCACATATTTTTTAAATTTACATATATGTACTGATCATTGTTTCTAAGAACAAATTAGAGCTTTAGCTTTTTAACTTACATAGTTATCAAAGGAATAAAGCCAATCACAAAATAAGAATCAGCAGAATGTGGTGATCCAATCATAAAGACAGTCAGATGTGCTGACACATATTCAAAAGTTAATCATCTAAGTTACAAATAATACGTAGTTCATTTATGTCCTTATTTTTTAACTTTTATTTTTTTTAGATTCCCACCTATAAGTGATATCATATGGCATTTTTCTTTCTCTTTCTGGCCCACTTCACTTTCAATGACGATCTTCAGGTCCATCCATGTTGCTGCAAATAGCATTACTTTATTCTTTTTTATGGCTGAGTAGTGTTCCATTGTATATATGTACTACATCTCTGTCATCTGTTGATGGACATTTGGATTGTTTCCATGGCTTGGCTATTGTAAATAGTGCTGCTGTGAATATTGGGGTGCATGTGTCTTTTTGAGTTTTATTATTCTCTGGGCATATGCCCAGGAGTGGGATTGCTGGATCACATGGTAAGTCTATTTTTAGTTTTTTAAGGAACCTCCATACTGTCCTCCATAGTGGCCGCACCAACCTACACTCCCACCAACAGTGTAGGAGGGTTCCCTTTTCTCCACACTCTCTCCAGCATCTATCATTTGTAGTCATTCAATATAGCTATTCTAGCTGGTGTGAGGTGATATCTCATGATAGTTTTGATCTGCATTTCTCTGACAATTAGTGATATTGAGCATTTTCTCATATGCCTATTGATCATTTGTATGTCTTCATTGGAGAATTGCTTGTTTAGGTATTCTGCCCATTTTTGGATTGGGTTACTTTTTTTTTATATTAAGGTGTATGAGCTGTTTGTATATTTTGGAAATTAGTCCCTTGTCAGTCACATTTGCAAATATTTTGTCCCATTCTGTAGGTTGTCTTTCTGTTTTGTTGATAGTATTCTTAGCTGTACAAATGCTTTTGTTTAATTAGATCCCATTTATTTATTTTTGCTTTTATTTCCATTACTCCAGAAGCTGGTTCAAAAAATGCACTGCTGTGATTTATGTCCATGAGTTTTCTGCCTATGTTTTCCTCTAGGAGTTTTATAATATCTGGTGTGACATTTAGGTTTTTAACCCATTTTGAGTTTATTTTGTATATGGTATTAGAGAATGTTCTAATTTCAGTCTTTTATAGGTAGCTGTCAAGTTTTCCCAGCACCACTTATTGAAGAGACTGTCTTTTCTCCATTGTATATTCTTGCCTCCTTTGTCATAGATTAATTGACTATAAGTGCGTGGGTTAATTTTTGGACTTTCTGTCCTGTTCCATTTATCTGTGTGTCTGTTTTTGTGCCAGTGCCACACTGTTTTGATTACCGTAGCTTTGTAGTATAGTCTGAAGTCAGGGAGCATGACTGCTCCAGCTCTGTTCTTCTTTTTCAAGATTGTTTTGGCTATTCGGGGTCTTCTGTGTTTCCATACAAATTTTAACATTTTTTTGTTCCAGCTCTGTGAAGAATGTCATTGGTAATTTGATAGGGACTGCATTGAATCTGTAAATTGCCTTGGGCAGTATGGACATTTTAACAATATTGCTTCTTCCAATCCAAGGACATGGTATATCTTTCTATTTGTTTATGTTATCTTCAATTTCCTTCATCAGTGTCTTAGTTTTGGCATACAGGTGTTTAAGCAATGCACTCTGGATGCTTATAATGTGAATGTAGCAAGCTGTTAACTGGGCAAAAATAAGCTGAGTTAGCATTCTCCTGTTTTCCTGCACCAGGAAACATCCCAAGTGAACTGCATGACCAGTTCACAAAGTATCAACTAAGAAAATGTCAAAAACAGGAAATAGGCCATGCAATAGAACTAGCAATTTTTTCAAAAGGATTTTATAAATTCAAATAAAGAAGAGTTTAACCAGGTATTCCCTCCATAAACAAAACAAAGCAAACTTCAATTCAAAACCTGAGAAAGTGCTGTGTATTGTAACTACCTTTTTAATGTAATTTAGGCCACCACGTCTCAGAGTCCTTCTTTTCTTTCATATTTACTGTTCTCTTTGAACTTAAAAAAATAGCATAACCATGCAGCAAATTCAGTTTAGAAAGAAGATAATATTTGAGTTGAGACCTAAATGAGGGGAAGGAACTAGCCGAGCAAAGATTTGCAGACAGAATTGTAAGTTCAGGAAACAGCCATTTCAAAGCCAATCTGGCTAGCGTGCATGAACAATGGAGGTATTCCTAAATGATCAGGTCACAGAGGCAGACAGGCTACATAAATATTTATACATCATGGTGAGGAATGTGGATCTTGCACTGTAGTCATGTATTTGTCTTTGTCTTCCATAAGCCTGTTCATCAACGAGGTTCACGCTGTGCCTGGAACTAAGTAGACACTCAATAAATATTTGTTGGATAAGATGATAGATAAACAACTTATTTTATTGGAATTTGGTACTTCTATATATAACTTCTATTCAAGTATGCACTTTTAAAATATTATGGTATATGTATTTCAAAGCCTGGGAGCAAGCTCTATTTAAGCCAGGAGTTGGGCCACTAATAATAAGAAAAAAATTCTCTGTGAGTAGCTGTAGAGGTCATGTAGGGGCCCAATTATGTAGATGCTCTAAGCTAAATCTTTTTCAGCATTGATTATGTTTCCCTTCTCACCTAGAACTTTAACGGGCTTTTTACCCGTTATCTTGATTGTTAGTGAGTAAGCATTTCAGAAGACTAAAGAGAGTGGTAAGGGTTGAAAATTGCTCTCCCTTGTCTTATTCACTCTAATTCCATATTTAATTGGGGAAGCTAATGCTTTTCTGTTTCAGTTTTCTATTCATAACTGTAGCCTCATGAATGCAATATGGTTTTTGACATTTCATGTAAGCCCACACTGAATTTGTATTCTGTTTAAGTACGACTTATAACCTGTTGCTGAACGAATAAGCTCTATGTTTAGCATCCAAAATTCACCTCTGAATTTCAGCTTTTGAAACTGATTCCTGAGTGTTTTTCCACAGAAGCTACTCATTGAAATCGCCATTCAGATCACTCTAGTGAAGCACATTTATAACAACGTGGAGGGACTTGGAGGGTATTATGCTTAGTGAAATAAATCAGAGAAAGACAAATATTGTATGATACCACTTATATGTAGACTCTAAAAAAATTTTTTTAACAATGAATAAAACAAAAAAGAAGCAGAATCACCGATATAGAGAACAAATTAGTGGTTACTAGGGTGGAGAGGGAAGGGGGAGGCACAAGACAGGGGAAAGGTATTACTAGGTATAAACTATGATGTATAACATAAATATGCTACAAGAGTATATTGTACAGCTATATTGGAATATAGCCAATATTTTGTAATAACTATAAATGGAGTATATAACCTTTAAAAATTGTGACTCACCATGTTGTACACCTGAAACTTATATAATATTGTAAATCAACTACACCTCAACAAAAAGAGAAAAAAAAGAAAGTGCTGTTTAGACTGCTGTAGTGAAGCACATGAAAAATTTGACTAGATGAGACTCTGAATAAGACATTCTAGATAATTTTTTTCAAATATGTTTAAGCTAAAATCATGTTATTTGCAGAGATAAATAAAATAAAGCTAATACTTAATCATAAAAGATAGGATGTGAGTTTTGGGGGATCGAGGAGATAAGTGAGGAAAGGATTGTAGTTAATTTTCCCACTTGAAGAGATTTCAAACCTGAATGATCAGAATGTCTTGGAAATATTTTTTAACAAAAAGAAGAAGGCAAGATTTGGAGATTCCATTAAGATACTCTGATTTACTTGATGTATTTGTCAAGGTTCTCTTGAAAAATAGAACCAATAGAATGTGTATTTATATATGTAGAAAGAGATTTATTTTAAGGAATTGGTTCACATGATTATGAAAGCTGGCAGATCCAAAATCTGCAGGGTGTGTTGGGAAGCTGGAGACCCAGGGAAGAGCAATGTTGTAGTTCAAGTTCAAAGACCATCTTCTGGTGAAATTTCTTCTTGATGGAGGAAGGTCAGTTTTTGCTCTGTTAAGGCCTCAGCTGATTGGATGAGGCCCCCTCACACACAGCAGAGGCCATCTGCTTTACTCAAAGTCCACTGATTTAAAGGTTAATCTCATTCAAAAAATACTCACAAGAACAACCAGAATAATGTGTGATCCAGTATCTGGGCACCAAGGCTCAGCCAAGTTGACATATAAAATTAATGACTATAAATCTACTCCATGTCAATTTGGCACCTATAATGCATCTCCTAAACCATACTTAATCTCTGAATAAAGACAATAACAAGCTCATAAATGTGCTTAACATGATAACTATCCTGCATGCAACTGAAAACAGCTAGCCCTTTTCCAAGAAAAGGCTGCAAAGTCCTTGAGTGATGTAACCCTTCCCCTTGCCATGCTATTACTTAAATATTATGATGTAAAGTTAGCAGTACTTGAAAACTATGATATAAAGTGAATGTGTCTTATGTTACATGAGAAGAGGATAAGAAAGGACAGAAAACAAATACACAGATATGTATGTGTTTATATATATAAACATATCCATAACACAATAAAGAAAATACTCATGACAATTACAGTTCTGGTTTCTATAACTGGTCATGTGGTCACAGCTGGGATTTTACTTCAGCAAGCACCTCAGCTGGTCATGATTCATTGCCTGGTGGGGAGACCCAAACCTTCATTCCCGAGACATTGCTATTTGGATGTTGTGTGATACACCCATTCAGGTTTTTTAGGAGCTTTTAGCTGAAGGCAAATTTCTTTTTGACTTTCTTAAGTTGTTTCCAAAATATTAAAAAAAAAAAAGAAAGAAAGAAATATGATTAATGGTAAAAAAAAAAAAAAAAAAAAAAAAAACCTGCAAATAGACTGGACTGTTCTATCCCCCGTTTTCCCCAGGTCAGAATCCCTTAGTGGCAACAAACAAGATATTTCTTTGAAATCTACAGGTATAACAACAAAATGCATGCACAATGACTAATTAACTCCACCAAATTTTATTTGCTTTACAAAATAGTTCTTTTCAATTACGTTCTATCCAATAAACTGAGGACTTCAAGGATCACATATTGCTCTTTTCATGTCACAATTTTAATAACTCTGGTCCCACTGGAGACCAGTATAAGCAATGTGTTCAGAAGGCAGTATTTAGAGTCTGTCTACTTAGCAGTGGGATTTAAAGAGACAGCAAACAATGCACTTCTTGGATAGAGATACGGTCAACCCCACTCTTACTCACAGTTCTAGCCATGGTCATTACTTAATCCTGTGCACAGAAAGCTATCATGATCAGATTTTTGCTGTTTCAGACTCGCATTTTAACCCAGCACTATAGTTGGCTCAGATGATTAACTAAGCAACTATACAATGTAGAGAAGCGCAGAGCTTGGAACTCTGACACTAATTTCTAGGAGATTATAGTCGACTTCGTAATAATAAATGATTGGACAGTGATGGTAGTTGTCTTTAGCAAAAACCATGTGCTTGAACTGATGCCACATACTCTTGGTGTGAGGAGTGACAAAATCTTCATGTATCATATAAAAATATCCCGTAAGCTATCCGTCACTTTTGATAGGTCAAATCCTACTCAGAGGGAAAAACATTTATGATATTAATGGTATCTTTGAAAGACATAATCCATTTATAATAATGGTAGGTCTTAGTTTTTCTACTCTTACAGCTCTAAGGAAATAAATTGACCAACTAAAGCTAAAAGAGTTAAGATGGAGTGTAAGTATGAGAAATCTAAAAATCCATGTTTATTTCTCTGTGTATATTAAATATATATATATTAATTTTTCAGTCATTTCATTCAATGATACTTAATAGCAATTATATTTTAAGTTTGTATGGCACTTGATATTTTGCAAAGGAATCATTGTAAATGATGGCCCCCAAAATAATATATTAATATTAATTATTTCATTAATTATTTTTTCTTTGCTTGTACCCAGAATTAATCTGAAGCAACAGGTAACTAGTATCTTTGGCACTTTTAAAAATCTGCATTCTGATTGGAAAATGTGTGATAATAGAGAATAATTATAGGAAGATTATACTGGCTTAGAGTGACTACACTCTTAAAAGGAAACTTAGGTGATTTTCTTTTCTGAGGAAAAACAGGGTAAATAATGAAACACAGGGAAAAAGTTGGTCTTCCTTAATCTTACTTCAGCAATGAAGGAAAAGAATTTGGCTTACATAAACTCTGTCTGTTCTAATGATGGGCACTTTGGACATGGCATTAGCTTTTTTGGAATTGTTAATATTTCTTATGCATAAAAATATGCAAAAAAATTGATGCATCAGTATTTCTTACTACACTAGAAAATAGTACATTGACTGTTGTTCTCATAAGGAAAGTGTACTTTAAAAAAATCTTTTCTCTTAGTTTCATTATACAGATTACTTAGCATTTGGTGTATGGTTTGTTTCTATAAGTCATATAAAGAGTTGGAGTCTTGAACAACCATTTGCCCCAATTCATCTTTTGGATATAAATAATATGACTGATCTCCTAGCTAAGAAACAATAATATTCCTGGTATGTCTGGGTCACAGCATTCATGATTAGGTAACACATCTATTTATCGATTACCTGCCACCAAGATTCCTTTGAGTCTGTGGTTTTGTCACCATAACTGTATTTGGGAGGTAGGGAGAGAGAGAGAAAAAAAAAGAGAGAGAAGGAGAAAAGGAAAGAAAGAAAGGAGGAAAGTGGAAAGGAGGGAGACTACGAGGGAGGGAGGGAGGGAAGGAGAGAGAAAGGAAGAAAGAAAGAAAAATTAAAGAGGGGGGTTCCCCTCTTCACACATCCAGGAAGCTGAAATATGCCCACTGGCTACAGACTGTCTATCTTTAGAAACAAATGTGACTTCCTTAAAGTGAGGTTCTCAGCCAAAGCTCTAATGTTAAATAAAATATAAACTTAAAAAAATTTTGTTTTCAAATTTACCAGACTTAGCCCCTGGTTTGAAGTCACTGCAAAATTGGCTTTGTGACACCATGACATATGTACATTGAATCATATGGGCTTGCCATTTTAGAGGTCAAAACTGGCAAATATCATCACTTTGATATAATTCAACCTCACTGAAGCGTGATAGTAACTATAGGGCATAAAAAGACAATATAAGATATGTTGGTCTGTTAATAGTTCTTAATTGTATAAGAGAGAAGTCATGTATGAACAATTATGATTTATATATGATCAGAAAGGTTTTAAAGTGGATTAGATTGGATTGAGAATGGAGGTAGGATGAAAGACATTCTAAGAGAAGAGAAAGACCAACAAATATATGAAGGTGGAAAAATATAGTGTGTGCTGGGAGAGTTATAAAGGAAAAAATAGCCTTCTGTGGATTGCACATGAAAGAAGAGAGAGAGGCAAAAATCTAAAGGGGAACAGTGGCCTGATTGTGAAGATCTTTGACAGTTACATGAAGAATATTCAAATCTAGTATACAATAGAAAAATAATAAAGGCATTTCATTCAGAAAAGTCACATAAGCTGTCCTGAACTTTTTAAGGTGAATAAGGCAATGGTGTGCATGTTAAGACAAAAAGGAGCAGAAGACACTCAAAGCTGAGAAATAAAATTGCAAATATTGTAACAATAATATTCTGGCAATAAAGCTAGAAGGAAGTTGGCAGAAGAAATGGAAAAAAAAAAAGAGGGATTTGAGAAGTATTGCGATGAGTCACTCTACATTTGTTACTCTCCTCTATGGACAAGGTTAAATACTGTGAAATATCTAGATTTCATCCCCAAGGATCTTAGAGTTTAGGGAAGACGGTAACAATTGTAAGTCAGTGTCTATTATTAGTGTTATTAAATGGCTTGTTCCTCCTACATGCCAGGCTACTCCAGGTGCACTGCATCTAGAAGGCAGAAAGTAATACTACTGGAGAGACATAAGTGCTAGGGGAACTCCTCCTGGGGAAAAACACAAGAAAAACATTGTGAAGAAGGGGAAATAGTACTTGCACCTTCAAATATTTGTAAACCTTGGATACATCAAGATGACTTGGCAGTTAATTCAATATGGGGGAGTTAGCAGTTAACGAAGAAGAATCGATGATAACTCGGTTTCCAAATCTGAATGGCAGTGCTTTCTAAGGAATTAAAGATTATCCTGAAGGGCGAGAAAGTTCTCAGGGGAATAATAATGATTTCTGTTATAGCTCGGCTGAAGGTGAGCGATGCCAGGGCAAGTGCAGGGTTGTGAGTGTTGAGAGGGTTCAGAGTTAGGCAGGAGACACTAGATGTGCCAAGACATTCCTAAAACCTAGATACTCAATATTGTTACTGAGTCCAAACTCGTTCTGCTCGCCACAGGACAGGCCAGTAAATTGGGGGATGAGGTGTTGGGGCAAGGAATAGTGACTTTATTCGGAAAGTCAGCAGACCGAGAGGATGGCAGGATAAGGTCTTGGAGAACAACCTTACTCAAGTCAGAATTCAGGCTACTTTTATAGTAAAAGGGGGACAGGGTGTGGTTGGTTGTTGCAAACTTCTTGGTGTAGGAATTCTTTGTTCTTGTAGCTGTCCACGTGGGTCAGGTCATGGTGCCCTTGTAAATCTCTGACAAAACAAATGTTAGTTTCTATTCTGCAACTTCTCATCTTTATATGAGTGCAAAAGTGTTAACATCCTTAAAGGTCAGAGCCTTGAGAACAGGCTCTCCTGGCTATTTCAGGCTAACGGCAACATTGTTTCACAAAAGGTGCAGAACCAGCAAGACTAAGCCTAGAAAACGGGGCACAGGGTTAGATCCAAAGAAACAGGTCTAATATGGAGTCAGAGTTGTTCCTTCCTGTTACAATATCACTGTAAGACATCATTTTCCCCTTAAAATGCAATAATGTATGGCTGATCCTTAATGTTTCTACATATGTTTATAAAATCATCTTTATCAGTTTTTTAGTTCTCTTCATTTTTCTTCATTTTCATCACTTGCACCAATAGATACATTTGTTTCTAAGGAAATGGAGTTTTTAATCACCATTAAAGAGTAGTTTCATATGCAGCACTAAGCAGAGAATAAGAAACTGTGGCCTCATGAAGAAATTAGGTAGTTCCCTTAGGTTTACTTCTACCCCAAATCAGCCTCAGTCAGTCTGTCTCTCTGTCTCTGTCTCTGTCTCTCAGATCTGGCAACTGACACAGTTCACATTTCAGGGTCTTAGAAAAGAGGAATGAGAGAAATGTGATGAAAATAAGGTGGAATATGAAACAAATCCATACTCTCAACACTATATATTAAACTACCAATATGCAACAGAGTCGTGTTAAGTGCTAGAGATACAATGGTTTATGAAATAGAGAGTCACATTCTCATGCTGCTTACAATTTATTCACCGCTTCTACAACACAGCTTCATTGCACACACCTGCTATGAGAAGGAGATTCTGTTAGCAGAGAGATGGATAGTAACATACAGCTAATACATCGTTCACGAGATGGTGGTGCTAGAAAGAATCAGGAGGGTCTGACTTAGTCGAGGTGATCAGGGAAGGCATTTCCAATGAGGGAACATATAAACTGACAATGGAAGAATGACTTGTCCAGTAGATTAATTGTGGGAAGAATATTCTAGACAGATGAACAGCATGTGTGAGAGAGAGAGTTAGGGAAGGTGACAGAAGATAAAAGCTGAGATTTTCTGTTATAAAAGGCATTGAATAAAAGACAATGTTATTTGCTTTCTAAATTAATACATGAATTTTATGATGAAGTAGTTTAATTATTCATGACCCTGTTTATTTGGAGGGGAAACAAAGGAGAGGTGGTGTTTGTTTAAATTGGAGGCATTGTAAGTGGGCAAAAAGGAATATATTAGATCAGGGGACAAAACTGCTGTCGTTTAAGAAACAAGGAAAATTGGCTCTCTCCAAACCCTTGCCTGCTCTCCAATGCCAAAATTTAAGGTGTTCTGCCCTACTGAGAAGCACACTGTGAGTTGTATACATCCTTCCTGACCCTTTTTGTGACCCACAACTTATATCTCAGTTCTATTGTAAAACCACCCAATTGTGAATTAACCAGAATTTTGATAAATTAAAGCCTGGTTGTATACTTCTGTAAACAAACCTCTAAAATTCTCAGACTCTTTAATCCATTTTGAGTTTATTTTTGTGTGTAGGGTCACAAAATGTTCTAATTTCATTTGTTTACATGTAGCTGTCCAGTACTCCCAGCACCACTTATTGAAGAGATGGTTTTCTCTCCATTGTATATACTTGCTTCCTTTGCTTTGGATTAATTGACCATAAGTGTGTGGACTTATTTCTGGGCTCTCTATCCTGTTCCAATGATTTGTGTGTCTGTTTTTGTGCCAGTACCATACTGTTTTGATTACTGTAGCTTTGTAGTATACTTGGAAGTCAGGGAGAAAGGTTCCTTCAGCTCTGCTATCCTTTTTCAAGATTTCTTTGGCTATTTGGGGTCTTTTGTGTTTCTCTACAATTTTTAAATTATTTGTTCCAGTTCTGTGAAAAATGCCATTTATATTTTGATAGGGATTGCATTAAATCTGTACATTGCCTTGGGTAGTATGATCATCTTAGCAACATTGATTCTTCCAATCCAAGAACAAAGTGTATCTACCCATCTGTTTGTGCCATCTTCTGTTTCTTTCATCAGTGTCTTATGGTTTTTGGAGTACAGGTCTTTTGCCTTCTAGGTATTTTATTATTTTTGATGTGATGGTAACTAGAATTATTTCCTTAGTTTCCCTTTCTGGTAGTTCATTGTTACTGCATAGCAATGTAAGAGATTTCTGAATATTAATTTTCTATCCTGCAACTTTACAGAATTCATTGATGAGCTCTAGTAGTTTTCTGGTTGTATCTTTAGGATTTTCTATGTATAATATCATGTCATCTGCAAATAGTGACAGTTGTACTTCTTCCTTTCCAATTTGGATTCCTTTCATTAACCTAAATTTAAGACCAGATACTATTAAACTCCTTGAGGAAAACATAAGCAGAACACTCTTTACATAAATCATAGCACTATTTTTTTTTTTTGGATCCATCTCCTAAAGTAAAGGGAATAAAAGCAAAAGTAAACAAATGGAAACTCCTTAAACTTAAAAGCTTTACACAGCAAAAACCATCGACAAAATGAAAAGACAACCTACTGAATGTGAGAAAATATTTGCAAATAGTATTACTAGTAAAGGATTCATATCCAACATATATAAATAGCTCATCCAACTCAACATCAAAAAACCAAACAACTCGATTGAAAAATGGGCAGAAGAACTGAATAGACATTTTTCCAAAGAGGAAATGCAGGTGGCCAACTGGCACATGAAAAGATGCACAACATCACTAATTATCAGGGAACTGCAAATCAACACCACAATGAGATGTCACCTCACATCTGTCAGAATGGCTACCATCAAACACAAATACCAAATGTTGGTGAGGATGTGGAGTAAAGGGAACCCTTGAACACTGGTGGTGGGAAAGTGGATTGATGAGGCCACTGTAGAAAACAGTGTGGGAAGTTTCTTAAAATTTTAAAAATAGAACTACCATATGATCCAGCAATTCCACTTGTGGGTATATATCAGGAAAAAACAAAAACACTAATTTGAAAAGATACATGCACCTCAATGTTCATAGTGGCATTATTTACAATAGCCGATAAATGGAAGCAACCTAAGTGTTCATCAACAGATGAATAGATAAAGAAGATGTGGTATGTATATATGTGTGTATGTATGTGGCTCACATACATATACACTCACACAATGAAATACGACTCAGCCATAAAAGACGATGAAATTTTGCATTTACAGCAACATGGATGGACTTGGAGGGCGTTATACTGAGAGAAATAAATTAGATGGCAAAAGACAAATACTATATGATGTCACTTATATGTGGCATCTAAAAAATACAACAAACTAGTGAATATAATAAAAAAGAAGCAGACTCACAGATGTAGAGAACAACATGGTGGTTACCGCTGGGGGAGAGGGAAGGAGAGGCAATATAGAGGTGGAGGAATGGGAGGTACAAACTACTGGGTGTAAGATAGGCTCAAGGATGTATTTTACAACATGAGGAATGTAGCCAATATTTTGTAATAACTGTAAATGGAAAGTAACCTTTCAAAATTGTATAAAAAATAGAAATATAAAAATATTTAAAATATTATATTCTCAGAATCATATTTATTTTTAAGCAGATTTAAAATTATATTGCCAAACTATTGCCCTAGAATTTAGAGAAGTAAAATCGATACCAAAAGATTGCCACCTTCAAGAGCAAGGTTTTTCAAGACATCAAATAGAACATTTAGTTTCTAATTAAAAGTAGTGGTCGAGTTCGGCTTCATTACAATTTTCTCTCTCTCTTCTTTACCTCAGTGTCAGCAGAGTCATGTGAAAGAATCCCTCTCATTCAGTCAACCCAGAACTTTGTGCTTCAAAGTCCAGCCTCTCGAGCATCTAGCTTTTGTAGAGCAGGACCTCAAGAGGTTGTGACCTGCAGTTACCAGGAGCACGATTATTTCTTAACTTTGAAGGTTAGTCCGTCTTTGCTGAAGAGCCATCAAGTTCCCGCCAGCAGCTACTGGGCTACAAGTTTTTAATTAGTGCTTATCGTCACACCTTAGCTAACCCCCTTATCTAGAACAGCTTTCTGCTACCCCGGCAGAAGAGTCATGTTACTTGCATTTTTCCCTGGCACCTATTTTTCTTTTTTCCTTCAGAGTCAGAAAGAGAGAGCAGAAGTATGAGAGAAAATAAATGTAATGTTTCCTTCCCTCTTGATCTCATGATTTTTCTGCCCTTTTAAAAAGGGAGTATTGAGGGGAGGGTACAGCTCAGTGGGAGAGCGCGTGCTTAGCGTGCACGAGGTCCTGGGTTCAATCCCCAGTCCCTCCATTAAAATAAATAAGTAAATAAATAAACCTAATTACCTCCCTCCAAAACAAAAACAACAAAAAATAAATTAAAAAAAAAAAAAAAAAGAAAGCAAAGGGCGTTAACTTGATTTCCATGGCGACTCCACAGCTCCTGCCTTTAGCAAGTTTACACTCAACTTTCCCTTATGGTTAATAGAATTGAGATTATTTTTCTTAACTAAGCTCATGTGCATTTGCTGACAGAAGCTGCTTTAAAAAAAAAAAAAAAAAAAAAGGATCTTACAGTTTAGGGGGCAACTTTAACATTTGACCAGTCTGCAATACATAATATAGCTGAATTTGCTCTGTGTGGGTTAATCGGTCGCTTTTACCTTAGTGGAAATCAAAAAGTGTGTGAGGCTTACCTTTCACAGAGTTAGGGGAAAGAGGTCTGAATAGGGCTATTCACGTAGACAGGATACGCCTAAAATATGGATTCAGAATGGAAGGATTGGGGAACGAACACAAAGCTTCTTTCAGAATATTCTCACAACTTCTGTGACCAGGTTGTTTAAATAACAGAAATATGTAAGTATTTTAAATAAAAAGATGTATGCATGCTCTCCCCCGAATTTTGAGACTTTTCACCCACCCACCATGGATAGTCATTTTTCTTGCCAAGTCTGGGGATCAACCCAAGTGACCTTGTCTAGGGATTTTTTAAAAAATCACATCCCAGCTATGACTCATATTTAATAGAGGCAAGGTTACTAAAACATCACAATAACTTCAAGATTAAATATTTAAACTATGTGAGTTAATTCATTTACCCGTTCATCTTTTCTTCCTCTTTCCCTATGTGAACACGTGTGTTTTATATTCAGTCTTTATTTCTTCATCATTAAAATGAGAAGGTTGAACTTGTCATAAAAACCTGATGTTTACGAGATTAGTCAGAACTGGATTTTCATGACAGTGTGTGTGTGCGAGTGTGTGTGTTTTGTACGTGTGCATGTATGTGGGGAAGGAATCACTGTTACCATTCTTACACAAATACCTGATGGTATCACTTTTCTTTAATAATAAGAACTTTAAAATTTTTTGAAATAGAAAATCGATGGATAATTTTCCTCAGTAAAGCATGTCCTTGCTTTACATTAGTACTTCACTTGAACAGCCAAGGGCAGAGACAGGAGATCAAGAAGTGAGTGGTGGAGCCCTGAGGCGAATACGCAGATCAGGTGCTTCCCCGCATGGTTTGTACTGACGCTGAAGAAAATGTACGCACTGCACTAAGACAAAGACGAGAGGAAAATCACCTAATCCTTGTTGAGGGTTTTTATTTCTCTGTTTACTTCGTTGGTTAGTTAATTGTTTGGCTAGTTAACTAATTAGTTCTTTAGTTTAAGACAAGCATGCTGGAAAGTGCATGATTCCCTGGTATAGATTTTTATAAGTTACAACAGCCAAGTTAGACAGACTGATGTGTGCCTGCTGAAGGTGACAAGATTGAGGAAACAGAAAAAAAAAATTTAAGCTTCCAGATAGTGGTGCTTAAATATAAAAAATAAAAGTTAGGAAACAGAAACAATACAGAATAAGACATTTATTAGAAAGGAATATAATCTATTTCCTTTGTAGAATTTAGCCAGAAGGAGAAATTACATTTTCTTATGAAAATCAAACATGAACCCTATAAAAGAGTCTGAATAAGACTTTGCTAAGCTTAATTAAAAGTTAGTTTTTTAAACAACTGGGCCTATTTCCCCATCTATAAAATGAAGATGATGATAATACTTAAGCCATAGGACTATTTTGATGATTAAATAAATTATTTTATTGAAGCATATTTTAAAATGCTATCAAATAATGTTAAGTAATAGATATATGAATAAATATTGCTAGGTTATAAAACCATACACCTAACAGAATATCTAAAATCAGCAAAAACTGAGTTACAAGTTAACCCATGGTTTGTTTGAAAGATATGTTATCCCTAAGTTGTTCAGAATGCAGGGATTGTATAAATTTCATGGTGTTGTGATATTAATAATGACAAAGACAATTTTGATGTTGAGAAACAGACTAATGGTCACCATTTAAGTACCTTCCATGGGTTACATCTGTACTAGAAACATCACATATGGGTTTTTTTTTTTAAGTTGGCATTTATTGAGTGATTTCTGGGTCTAAAACAACATAGTAAACATTATCATTGGGAACATCGAGACTCCAATGGTGCCTCCAACTTCAAAGCACCCAGTGCTATTGGAGAAATATGATATGAGCTGGGACAAATCAAATACCAACGAACTATCTGCTATTGCTCCAAAGTTCTACATAGCTTCATCTCTTTGGAGCATAATTCTGTGTTCAAATGTAAATAACTCATAAAATCAACTAGGAAGAATACCCATCTTAACATGTTCTCTTTGAAACCCAAATCAAAAGAATATCATACCCCCATTTAACTGCTAAACTCAAAATAGCTGTTTGTCTAATTATGCTTTCACATGACTTTTTGGTAACTCATTGTTTCAGCTTTAAATTTTAATCCCAAGAGATACGGAATTCTGAATTGTAATCATCTAAAGTATGATGATCTCATCTGTAACATATCAAGTGGGTAATTTTTCCTTTAGGAAGCTATGCAAGTAATGTAATATAAATTACTAAACTGATTTATAGTATTTTTTCATTTCCGCTAAATGATGTAGCTTTGAGCATTGCTAAAATACAAATGGACATGAAATATGCAAAAGAATGTTACAGCATTTTTGGTGTATATTGTGTTTCTTGGAAAAAATGAACAAACAAACAAACATATGATAATTCTAGATTCATAGTATTTTGCTATTAAGTAGCTTGGTCGTCATCTGCCAGAGATTTCACTGAGGGAACAGAGTTGAAAGCTTCAGCTATATTCATACCACTTTTATGTTATAAATATTAATAGGTTATATATTTTTGAGACTTTCAATCACCCAATGATTCAAAGTCATAACTAAATAAAATAAGGGACCAGAGTCAAATCAAATCACAGTTTGGAAAAAACGTAGTGAAAATACAGCTAATAGTGATGTCTGCTATTTTGTCTCTTGCAAACTGAACTGTCTGGGCACGTTATGAAAACAGTTCTTATCTGTGACTCCATTCCTGCCCCTGATTAATATGCAGTTTATCAGTAAACTGGCAGATGGCATCTGGACAAGGGAAAAGAAAAACGTTGTTGGGGTTTAGGATTTCTAAAATTAGTTATTAAAAAACAAAATCAATGTTTTTGAATTAAACATCTTCTATCTCCACTACTGGACTCTAACCCCAAAGACCAGGGTGTGTTTTTTTCTTACTATATCTCTAGTCTAGCATCACACAGAGACAGGACCTCAGCAAATATGTGTGGAGTCAATTAAAGTGTCTTTAATGTGCAAATAAAGTTCTGTTGTATATAGTCATATCATACTTGGATTCAGAATGCATTGAAATGAACTGTCTTTTAAAGATGTTTGAAATTTAATAATAATAATTACTTACTAGTTTGCAAGATACTACTTCTTACTGAAGTTTATTTAATTTAAGTGTTTCCACCTGATAAGGATTTTTAAAGTTTATTTTACTCTGCACAAAATGCAGTATCCAAGAAGTAGAAGAATAAGCATTTTCCTGCTAATGTATTTTATATTCTAAAATAGCTATTGTTCATATTTTCTCACATACTTATTACTTTATTATTATTTTCTGGGAAAGAAAGGAACACTAGCACTTAGAACACAATGAGAGACTTTTTGGTGATGTGTAAAGGAATTTAATGGTAGTTCTTAACCTCTGTTTGAACACAGCATCCTTTTGAAAGACCGATAAAGCTCTCTTTCTCTCCAGAACAATGCCCAAATGCACATGTGCTCACCTATTTCGCCTACAATTTTAAGACTCTTCTGTTTCATTCAAGACAAATAGGTTAGGAAACCCCAGGCTAAAATCAGTCCATGAAAAGAACATGGACTCAGCCAAGAAGTAGGACAAAGGTGGGAAGATGAGAGGGTTAAAAATGGTCAAGAAGCATGTGCTTCTGAAGGGAAGAATGCAGAATCGTTTATAAATCTGTGAAAGACTCCATAACTTGAATGCTTCCTAACAAGATGATTTGAATTGTTTGGAATTAAAACACTGGGGCTTATTCATGCATCCAGCCATTTGGTTGGCCACCATGCTAGGAACCGAGGTGGTGGGGAGAAGTGAAATTGTGGGAAAAGAGTTATTATTTTAAACTAGGCAGTTCCTCTGTGTTTCTCACATAAACTAGTGTATCACGAGATAAGGGAAATTAATCCACTTATGTAGAAGTTTCTGCTTACTAGGGTGCAGATTTTATACCCAGTAGCCATTTTTCATTTATAATTACTATTGACAATTATATGCAAATGAATGAACTTTTTAATGAAGTCTAGAACCACAAAATGTAATTTACTTATATTAATATTAAATGACCATAATTAAGAGTATTAATGTGATATATAATCAAAGCACCAATACTGTAAGTTTATGTGTTTAAGCATCATAGCAGTACCCAAAATAGGATGAATATTTTTCTCGAAATTGAATGAAAAACATGGCATCTTTAATTACCCTGAAATTATTTACATGCATAGGGATAGCTCAAATTAAGACAGCAGTTTTTGTGGCTTCAGTCAAGCTCAAGTGAGTTTAGAGGTAATTTCAATTCACTGTGACATTCATTGAGACTCAGGCTTGCGTCTGTTTCCCTAGTAACATGGAGCTGCTTTGCAATGAGACACCAGGGAAGACTTTGATTAAATCCACGTAGAAGTAATTGTGGCCTCAAGTAGATTGCAGTGGAGCCAAGTAAAATGTTTTGTATATAATCTATCAGAAAACCAGACAGAATGTGCATTAACAATCACTTTGCATATGAGATCGTTATTCTTCATATTTGGTGACCCTGGACACTTATTATGATCCGTGTGCAGGTGTGACTGAGAGACCTGTTTGTGAACAATGGGTCTTTTCACTCTGCACTTGCTATGATGCTTCTTTGGTTTTGCAGCTGCAACTGCTATTCGCAAAGCATGCAGCTGTTCAAAGGGAATCCATTTAAATGTGAAGCCAGTCCCAACTCTTTGCACAAAAGAGCCACCCCATTCCTGAATATGCCATGACAGTTTGATCAGTCTGCACTGAGCTACCTAACTTCCTATAGCTCCATCATACTGTTGGAGAGCCTACACAGAACATTCCCCAGGTGCTCCTGGCTGCTTCTGTGCTCTTTGCTAACGCTGAAACGGACAAGAGTTGTACTTTCATGAACATCATTTGAAACTCCAGGCATTTGTTTTCTCTTCATTCATTTATCCTTTCATTCAGAAAACATTTATTGAGGACCTATCATGTCCCCCTCTCTTTTCATGTGCTCCATGTGAAGCAGACAGGAGAGGGAAGGAAGACAAATGCTTTCCCTGGACACTGTTTTTGGCTGCTCCACACCTGCTATTTGATTACAGAGATGGCTTGTAAATAAGGTTGATCAAATTACTCGAGAAACAAGCTGTCGTCTTTGGACAAAAATCACTTCACATGACAGTTTTGAAATTTGAACGGCACCATAACTTCAGCTGTTGTCAACTTCTGTGATGTTTGGTTATGGACACAATGATACCAGTGATACAAACACATCGACGCCATGTGTCACTCCAGTCTTCAATCAGCGTTTTGTTTCCCCATCCATTCTGCCAAAAGTAACACCATAACTTTTTCTTTATAGTGACACCTTCTACTTTCTACCTTTGAATATCTTATATTAAGGTATATGTTCCTTGGGTCATCTCATGGATATCCACATGGCTCCCTCCCTCAACCCTTCACTCCCTTTGAACATCATCTCATCAGAGAGGCTCACCATAGAAACGGCACAATTCTCCCATCCCACCAATGCCCGCACTTCCTATTTCTCTTTGACCTAATTTGTTGTTTTTCATAGCATTTCTCACTATCAGGCACATTTGTTTATCATCTGTTTTCAACCACCAACAGCTCAGCTGTTCTAGTCACTGTTTAATTCCCAATGCCTGGAACACTCAATAAACACTTGTTGAATAAATGAATGAATGAATGGTATAAATCCATGCATACCATATACTGCCTAACAAGACATGGAGATGTGATGGCTTGTCACATGACGCTGGCAGCATGTGAAGAGCTCAGGGAGATGCTCCTGTAAACGTCCCTCTGGGGAAGGACACAATTCAAAGTAGCAAAAACGTTTCTGACAGTCACTGACTTGATGTGCTGCAGTAATTACATAACTGCAGGAAGAGGAGAATGAATCAGCTCATTGCTGGTCTCACACCTGAACCCTAGATAGGTGGGTACCTTTCTGGAATTCTACCGTTTTGTCTTTAATTAGTGAGACAGCTGCTTTGGCAGCTGCAATCTGATGCCAGGCACATCTTGCTAAACCAGAGCAGATCATTCCTGTTAGTGGTTTCAGTCCCATGTGGCTCCATGACTTTCCTTACTGCCAACAAAAGGGCTCAAATCCCATGTGACAGTTAGTTAAATGCTGGCAAATTTTCAATGAATCTGTTTAATCATGGAATGAATCTCTCTTTGCCTTTTCCCTTGCTGGTCAACAGACAGCTATACACTAATGGTAGCTTCCATTTACCCACATGCTCAGGCCAGAAGCTGGAGTATCGTCCTTGCCTCCTCTCTCTTCTTTACCCCCAAATCCAGCCATTACAATGATAAGTCAGCTCTCTTGAAACTGTCTTCTTCTTTTAATTCCCACTGACATTGAGTCAGTTTCAGCCACCATCGCGTCTCATGGAGACAAATGCATTCCTCCTTGCTGGTCTCCCTGCCTCTGGTCTAGCTCCTCTCCAATGTATACTCCTAACAGAATACAAGACAGCCTTTCAAAAATGCAGATCTGTACTGGCTTCTCTTAATCTTCAGAATAAATTCCTAGTCTTCAGCTTGGCATGAAGGGTCATTTATGAGTAGACACCTGCCTCATTTTCCAGCTTCCCAACTACCCAGTCCCTTCGAGCTCCAGTCATTCTGAGTTACCTGCAAAATCCCTGAAGAAAGTCTACTCTTTCTTGAGTCTGGACTTAGCACACGTTATTCCCTATACTTGATAGAAATTCTCTCCCATTTTTAGTGGGGTTTATTCCCTTTTCCTGTTTCAGTTTGAAGACTATCATATTCAGAGTTTCCTTAATCCCCTGGACTGTATTAGGTCTCTGTCATCTGCACTTATTTCTCATGCTGTGATCACTCCTATCAAGATTTAAAACACGTGGTGCTGAAATTATTTATTTACTTTCCTTTTTACCCACTAACCTACAAGTATATCTTCTGTGCTCAACACAGTGTTTGGCACACATAAAATATTCAGCATCATTTGTTGAATGAGTGAAGTTTTTTTTAACATTTTTTATTGATTTATAATCATTTTACTAATTTACAATCATTTGCAATTTACAATGATTTACAATCATTTTACAGATTCAGTGTAGAGCACAATTTGTCAGTTAAACATGAACATATATATATATATTCATTGTCACATTTTTTCCTCTGTGAGCTACCATAATATCTTGTATATATTTCTCTGTTCTATACAGTATAATCTTGTTTATCTATTCTGCATTTTAAAATCCCAGTCTGTCCCTTCCCACCCCCTGCTCCCTTGACTACCACAAGTTTGTATTCTATGTCTAAGAGTCTATTTCTGTTTTGTATTTATGCTTTGTTTGTTTTCTTTTTTTTTTTTTTGTTCTAGATTCCACATATAAGTGATCTCATATGGTATTTTTCTTTCTCGTTCTGGCTTACTTCACTTAGAATGACATTCTCCAGGAGCATCCATGTTGCTGCAAGTGGCATTATATTGTCAGTTTTTATGGCTGAGTAGTATTCCATTGTATGAGTGAGTGAGTTCTTAACTGCCATGAAAGCGTGTTTATACTCGTGGGGATAGTATGTCTCCATATTACATCTACTTAGAAGTCACTTTCAGAAGTTCACAGATCCTTCAAGACAGAGTCTGTAGAATATGTACCAATGTGATTGTAAATTAAAGCTTTTCTTTATTTCAAAGCAGAATGTATCCATTCATTACAAGTTAATGAAGAATTCAGGTCTATTATTAGAGAGATTATGTGTGCATGTATGCATGTGAAGCAAGGTTTTTTTAAGGGTACTGGCTAGCACTTTTGGTAAGTGTAAAGCAAACATAATTTTTAACCTCCTTGAATGCAATTAAATAGTGTGGAGAAACCATTGATTAAGATCGCACCTGAACTTAGCCTCTTCCACCTGAAAAGTGTTAATTTTGGATTTGTGACAGCACCCGAAAATGAATGAGAATAAATTAATAAGCATAATAGGCATTCAAACTTGATACTATCAAATGACTTCCCCTAAAGTTAGGTGTATGACTTAAAACTGTCTATTTTTTTACTTTATTTTTGCTGAAGAGTGTAAATGTTTGATCATAGTGATAATATATATTAATGTTTTTCTCAAGCCACTTTTATTCTTACACAAATACTTTTTCTAGTCATGGAAGAAAAGTTAACTTAAAACTATGGCTTCAAAGACAAACCACAATAAGTTCCACTTCACTAAAAATAAAATAAGACAATTAAAATTGAATATCCAAGTCATTCAGATGATTCTGGAGTAATACAGGAAAATACAAAGGTAAATTAATACATACAGTTGTAAGATATTTTAATTACACATATATATTTAATTAGAAAACCAAATAAAATAAAAAATAATAATAATAAAGATAGTAGAAAAACCAAAGAATGGGAGACATACAACTAATGGCTGACGGTTATGGAAATGGAAAAAAATTCATATAACAAAAATATTTTTAAAATATTAACAAACCACAGTAATGACACTAAATAACACATACAGCGTTTTAAAATTTTTTTACTGAGATATAATTATCACACAATATTATATAAGTTTAAGGTGTACAACATAATTTAACATATTTGTATATTGCAATATGATCACCTCTGTAGTATTAGGTAAAACCTCTATCATGTCTCATAATTATAACTTATTTTTTGTGGTGGGAACAACTAAGATAGAGTCTCTTAGCAACTTTGAAATTTATAATAACTATTGTTGTCTATAATCACTATTCTGTACATTAGTGCTCCAGAACTTATTTATCCACTAGTTGCAAGTTTGTACTTTTAAACGTCTTTCACATCCCCCCCACCCCACCCTTGTAACCATCATTCTACTCTCTGTTTTATGAATTTGGTTTTTTAGATTCCACATGTAAGTGATGTCATACAGTATTTGTCTTTCTTTTTCTGGCTTATCTCACTTAATGTAATACCCTCAAGATCCATCCATGTTGTTGCAGGTGGCAGGAGTTCTTCCTTTTTCATGGCTGAACAATATTTCGTGTGCGTGTGTGTATTTTGTGTATGTATATGTATATGCACACACACACACAGATACGTGGATATACATCTTATTTACTCACCTATCTGTTGACAGACACTCAAGTTCTTTCCATATCTTAGCTCTTGTAAATAATGCAGCAAAAACATGGGAGTGCAGATAGCTCTCGTATGTCCTATTTTCATTTTTTTGCACGTACAAACATACCTCATTTTACTGCTCTGTATTTTATCGTGCTTCACCGATACTGCATTTTTTTACAAGCTGAAGGTTTGGGGCAACCCAGTGTAGAGCAAACCATGTTTCCAACAGTGTTTGCTCGCTTTATGTCTCTGTGTCATATTTTGGTAATTCAAGCAATATTTCAAACTTTTCATTCTTATTATATTTGTTAAGATGATCTGTGATCAGCGACCTTTGATGTTAATATTGTAATTGCTTTGGGGCACCATGAACCGTGCTCATATAATACAATGGACTTAACTGATAAATATTGTGTGTGTTCTGACTGTTCCACCAACTGGCTCTTACGCCACCTCTCTTCCTCTCCTCAGACCTCCCTTCGTCTCCTCAGACCTCCCTTCCTCTCCTCAGACCTCCCTATTCTCTGAAACACAACAATGTTGAAATAGCCCGATTAATAACCCTACATAATGGCCCCTAAGTGTTCAAGTGAAAGAAAGACTTCCATGTCTCACTTTAAATCAAGAACTGAAAATGATTAAGCTTAGGGAGGAAAGTGTGTTGAAAGCTGACATAGACAGAAAGCTAAGCCTCTTGTGTCAAACAGGTAGCCAACGTGTGAATGCAAAGGAGAGATTTTTTCTTAAGGAATTAAAAATACTGTAGTGAACACACAAATGATAAGAAAGCACAACAGCCTTATTGCTGAAATGGAGAAGGTTTTCATGGTCTGCAGAGAAGATCAAACCAGCCAGCCACATTATTCCGTTGAGCCAAAGCCTAATCCAGAGCAAATTTCTAACTCTCTTCAATTCTGTGAAGGCTGGAAGAGGTTAGGACACTGCAGAAGAAAAGTTTGAAGCTTAGCAGAGGTTGGCTCATGAGGTTTAGGGAAAAAGCCATCTCCATAACCCAAAAGTACAAGGTGAAGCACCAAGTGCTAATGTGGAAGCTGCAGCAAGTTTCCCAGAAGATCCAGTTAAAATAATTCATGAAGGTGGCTCCACTAAACAACAAATTTTCCGTGTAGATGAAAGTCTTATATTGGAAGGAGATGTCTTCTAAGACTTTCATAGCTAAAGGCTTCAAAGCTTCAAAGGACAGACTGAATCTTTTGTTAGAGGCTAATGCAGCTGGTGACTTTAAGTTGAAGCCAGTGCTCATTTACCACTCCAGAAATCCTAGATCCTTTAATAATCATGATAAATCTACTCTGCCTGTGCTCTATAAATGGAACAACAAAGCCTGAATGACAGCACATCAGTTCATAACACGGTTTACTGAATAGTTCAAGCTTGCTGTTGAGACCTACTGCTTAGGGGGAAAAAATCCTTTCAAAATATTTTTTAACATTTTTTATTGATTTATAATCATTTTACAATGTTGTGTCAAATTCCAGAGCACAATTTTTCAGTTATACATGAACATGTATATATATTCAGTGTCACATTTTTTTCTCTGTGAGCTACCATAAGATCTTGTGTATATTTCCCTGTGCTATACAGTATAATCTTGTCTATCTATTCTACAATTTTGAAATCCCAGTCCATCCCTTCACACCTCCCGCCCCTTGGCAACCACAAGTTTGTATTCTATGTCTATGAGTCTATTTCTGTTTTGTATTTATGCTTTGTTTGGGTTTTTTTTTTTTTTTAGATTCCACATATGAGCGATCTCATATGGTATTTTTCTTTCTCTTTCTGACTTACTTCACTTAGAATGACATTCTCTAGGAACATCCATGTTGCTGCAAATGGCGTTATGTTGTTGGGTTTTATGGCTGAGTAGTATTCCATTGTATAAATATACCACATCTTCTTTATCCAGTCATCTCTTGATGGACATTTGGGCTGTTTCCATGTCTTGGCTATTGTAAATAGTGCTGCTATGAATGTTGGGGTGCAGGTGTCATTTTGAAGTAGGGTTCCCTCTGGATAAAAGCCCAGGAGCGGGATTCCTGGGTCATATGGTATGTTTATTCCTAGTCTTTTGAGGAATCTCCATTCTGTTTTCCACAGTGGCTGCACCAAACTGCATTCCCATCAGCAGTGGAGGAGGGTTCCCTTTTCTCCACAGCCTCTCCAGTATTTGTCATTTGTGGACTTTTGAATGATGGCCATTCTGACAATGTACCTGGTCACCCAAAAGCTCTGATGGAGAAGTATAGTGAGATTCGTACTATTTTCATGCCTTCTAACATAGCATCCATTCTGCAGCCCATAGATCAAGGAGCAATTTTGACTTTCAAGTCTTATTATTTAAGAAAGACAGTTCATAAGGCTGTAGCTATGATTGACAGTGATTCCTCTGAACGATCTGGGTAAAGTAAATTGAAACTCTTTAAGAAAGGATTCACCAGTCTAGATGCCATTAAGAACATTCATGATTCCTGAGAAGAGGTCAAAATATTACATGAACAGGAATTTGGCAGAAGTTGATTCCACCTCTCATGGATGACTTTGAGAGGTTCAAGGCTTCAGTAGAGGAAGTAACTATGTAGGTGGTGGAAACTGCAAGAGAACAAGAATTATAAGTGGAGCCTGAAGATGTGATAGAATGAATCATTGCAAGTCTCATGATAAAACTTTAAAAGATGAGGAGTTGCTTTTTATGGACGAGCAAAGAAAGCGGTCCTTGAGATGGAGTCTACTTCTGGTGAAGATGCTGTGGAGACTGTTGAAATGGCAACAAAGGCTTTAGAATATGACATAAACTTAGTGGGTGAAATAGTAAGAGGGCTTGAGAGAATTGACTCCAATTTTGAAAGAAGTTCTATTGTTGGTAAAATGCTAATAAACAGCATTGTCTTCTACAGAGAAACTGTTGGTGAAAGGAATAGTTAATTGATAAGGCAAAGTTCAGTGTTGTTTTATTTTAAGAAAGTACCACAGCCACCCCAACTTTCAGCAGCCACCACCCTGTTAGCCACCAACACCAAGGCAAGACCCTCCACCAACAAAAAGACTACGACTCACTGGAGGCTCAGATGATGGCTAGCACTTCTTAGCAATGAAGCATTTTTAATCAAGAGATGTACATTTTTCAGACATAATGCTGTTGCACACTTAATAGGCTACAGTATAGTGTAAAGGTAACTTTTATCTGCACTTGGAAACCAAAAATTTTGTGTGACTTGCTTTGTTGCGATATTTGCTTCATGGCAGGGATCTCGAATGGAATCAGTGGTATATCCAAGGTCTGCCTGTATACCCAGAAGTGGAACTGGTGGGTCACATGGTAGTTCTATTTTTAATTTCTTGAGGAACATTCCCGCTGCTTCCCATAGTGGCTGAACAAGTTACATTCCCTGTGATAGGGAACCCCTTCACATCCTTGCCAGTGCTTGTTATCACTTGTCTACCTGATGACAGCCATTTGAACAGGTGTCGCTTTAATTTGTATTTCCCTGATGATTAGTGACGTTTAACATCTTCTCATGTAACTGTTGGCTGTCGGGATGTCTCTTTTGGGGGAAAAAAGAAGTCTATTTTCTCTGCTTATTTTTTAAACGTATTTTTTGTTTTTTTAATTATTGAGTTACATGAATTCTTTGTATATTTTGGATATTAACCCCGTACCCAATATGATTTGCAAATATATTCTCCCATTCCGTAGGTTGTTTTTCATTTTGTTGATTGTTTCTTTTGCTGTGCAGAAGCTTTTTAGTTTGATGTAGTCCCACTTGTTGATTTTTATTTTTGTGTTTTCTGTGTTTTATCTAAAAAAAAAATCATTGCCAAGATTAACATCAAGGAGTTGTTTTCTTCTGGAAGTTTTACAGTATCAGCTCTTATGTTTAAGTCTTTGATCCACTTTGAGTAAACTTTTCAGAGTGGTGTGAAATAGGGGTACAATTTCATTTCTCTTCATGTGGTTATCAAGTTTTTACAGCACCGTTTGTTGGAGAGACTATTCTTTCCCCCATTGAATGTTCTTGGCTCCTTCATCAAATATTGGTTGACTATAAATGTGGGAGTTTATTTCTGCACTCTTGATTCTGTTCCATTGGTCTATGTGTCTATATTTATGGCCGTACCATTCTCTTTTAATTAATTACTATAGCTGTACAGTATTGCATGAAATCAGAAAAGGTGATGTCTTGAGCTTTGTTCTCCCTTTTCATGGTTGCTTTGGCTATTTGGAGTCTTTTATGAATACATACAAGTTTTAGGATAGTTTTTTTTCTATTTCTGTGAAAAATACCTCTGGAATTTAGATAGAGGTTGCATTGAATCTATGGATGGCTTTGGGTAGTATGGATATTTTAACAATATTAATCCTTCTGATCCATAAACACAGCCATCTTTCCATTTATTTGTGTCTTCTTCAGTTTCTTTCATCAAAGTCTTGTAGTTTTCATTCATTCACAAAGCCTTACCTTCCTTGGTTAAATTCATCCTGAAGTATTTTATTGTTTTTTTGATGCTACTATGAATGTGATAGTTCTCTTTATTTACTTTCTAGCTGTCTTATTGTATATGTATAGTTGTTAGTGTTAGTGTTTAATTGTCAGGGCAACTAATTTCTCTATGTTGATTTTATACATGATACTGATACATTTATACATTGATGCTGATAGCCTAACGGAAATTCCTTTGAAGATTACAATCTTAATCCCCGGAAGCTTTTAGAATCCTCTCTTTGTCTTTGATTTCGGACAGTTTCATTACAATGTGTCTTGGAGAAGTTCTTTTTGCATTGAGATAATAGGGTTATCTATCAGGTTCATGAACTTGGATGTCCAATTGTCTCCCAGGTTTGAAAAGTTCTCAACTATTATTTCTTTAAATAAACGTTCTCTCCCCTTTCCTGTCTTCTTCTTCTGGACCATGATTATTCTATTTGTTTTTTGTTTTTTTGTTTTTTTAATGGAATCCCATAGATCACATAGCTTTTCTTTGTTTTTTTCATTGTTTTTTTCTTTGTTCTCTGCAAAATGGGTTATTTCAAAATCTGTGTCCTCTAACTCATTTATTATGTCTTCCATTTGCTCTCCTCTAATGCAGATGCTCTCTATTGCATTTTTATTTCATTCGTTGAATTTTTTTCAGCTCCAGAATGTCTATTTAGTTCTTTTATATGACAGATATAGCTCTTATTTTGGTCATCTTTTTTTTTCATGATTTCATGTCTTTTGAGTTTTCTTGTGGCTTGTTGTGTCTTCAAAGACAGTTATTTCGAGTTCTTTATCAATTAGGTCATGAAGGACCATGACTTTGACCTCAGTTATTGGAGAAATGGTTTTGTCTTTTGATGATAGCATGTTTCCTTCATTTTACATTGCTACTTTCACATTTGATGTAGCAGATCCTTAAACCTCTGCTAGTTGCCTTAAGATGGTTTATTCTGTTCATTGGTGCTGTATCTTTTCCAATAAGACAAAAAAAAAACAAAAAACTGGGGTTTGCTCTGCCTTTGTATAGGTACATTCCACTCATCTTGCTCCCTCTTGCGGCAGAATCCTTAAGCCTTTATGCCTTCCCTGGTTCTTACAACTCACCAGGCTGCTACTGGAAACCTCTCTTGTTTTTCAGAAGGTGGCACTACAGTCCAAGTTTGTGGATTCTCCCTTGTCCACAGACCGTGGCCTGTTTTCTGAGTGTACCTCCTGTCTCCTGGAGCTCCCTCTTCCCTCTACACCTGTGAACATATACAAGGAGCTGTCTCAGTGTGGCAGGAGGTGTGTGTTTAGCACTTGGTGCATCGAGGGCGCCTGCAGAGTGATGTAGTAGGGAGATCCTCAGGTGAGTTACTCCCAGAAGCCTGCTGAAGTAACCCCTTTAATGTACTTCGATGCTGTTATCTGCCTCTTTCTTGATCTTCTTCCTCCTCCCAGTCATGGAGGTCTTGCCTCAGTACTCTAGACGCTGCTGGGCAGAAATGGGTTTCCTGCTCTCCTTTTTCCCTGCAAGAAAGGTGGCCACTGCCTGACAGTTCAGCTCCATGCAGTATTGTGTGGGATGGGGGGGGGGTTGGGAGTGGGGACAACGCTGGTAAAGCTCTTCTTATCTCCACTGAATTCTAACTCACAGTGTTTTCCTCCAGTGGTGTCCTAGAATCTCCCCTCAAAAGGCTAGATGTCTGCAGTTTCTCTCTCACTTGCGGGCATTTTCCCAGGTCAGCACTCTGCAGATTTTCTCCTGACTCTGGCAACAGGGTTGGAGGCAGGCTTGCTGCTCTGTTAGTTCCACAGCCTGTATAGAGGTCAGTCTGCCTATTTTGGAAGCACAAGTGGGAAGACTTCTCCTAGGTCCCTTGTCATGTGATGTTGGATCCCACAACTCCCAGAAAGGTGCTTTTGTTCAGGGATGGGTGTCTAATCTTTGTTCTAAAAGGGGACAAAAAGGAGAAACGTTTTATGCCACCGTGATGTTAATGTCACTCTTACAAATAGTATTTGATGTGTGCCAGGCATTGTTCTAAGCATTTTTCACATATGAGTGCATTTAATCCTATAAAGCATGGGTAATATCCCTATTTAAAGGCAAGGGAGCTGAGGAACAATGAGGATAAATTACTTACCCAGTGTCAACTACCTAGAAAGCCACAACCAACCTAGGCAGGGATGCTTTTTCACATCTAATCATGTACTTAAAATAAAGACAATCAAACTACGAGTGTGAAGATGCAACAGAACAGGGAGACTTAAGAATAAATAACCAATTAAAGAGTGACTCCTTATTGTTCTTTTGGAGAACAGTTTCATATTAAAACAAATGGTTTTATTCTACCTTGTAATTCATAATGCAATTACGTATCATTTATTCCAAAGGAATAATTCAAAAATTAAATAATTAAAAAGTTTTATGCAAAGACATCACAACACGATTGCATGGGGAGCTAAGTATGGCAGGCCAGGGTATTTGCAGTAAATCATTTAAAAAAAAAGACATCTTAAACAATTAAACATTGAATTGTTAAATAGATTGGAGACATCATTGGAATGAAATTTATATTGCCACTAAAATGATAGATTTCAAAAATATAAAGCAATACTTAAAGTTCAGGCACATTTAGACAAATACAAATGAAAAAAAATGCTATTTCTCACCTACCAGCCAGGCAAAAATTTTAAAGTATGACAACACATCCTTATGGTGGGAAAACGGGGACTCATATATTGTCAGTGAGCATGCAAACTGGCACAACACTTCTGACGGAGAATTTAAGGATATGTAACAAAACTGTATATGTACTTATCTTTTGATCCAGCAACCCCACTTCTATGAATCTACCTTGAAGACACACCTCCAACAATACATATGCACAAGGTTCTTCACTACAGTATTGTTTGAAGTGCAAACTATTGAAAGCAACCTAGATGCCCATACACAGAAGAGTGGTTGAATAAAGTATGGTACATCCAAACACTAGAGTACTAAGAAACTGTGAAAAAGACTGAAGAAGACTGCTATGAACTAATATGGAGTAATTTCCAAACTATATTGTTAAGTTAAAAAAAACAAAAAGCATGGTGCGTGCAGATTGCCAGGCCTGGGCCAAGGGGATGGAAGCTGCTGCACAGACAGTACCAAGGTGCAGTGGGAGCAATGGAGAGAGGGGACATGGGAGCTTTGCTGTGTGTGCCATGCAGTTTGTCCCTTACTTCACCAGGTGCATGCCCCACCACCTCCTTAGGCAAATGCTTGGATAACCTGCAATCTTTCACCAGAATAAGGCCAGTGTCCAGGGCACTGGGTCCTTATCTGACTTGGGCTTGTGCCAAAGATGTAAAATTTGGTGCAGATGTCCAAGCCTTGATGCTTCAAGATGTAGTAGGTCTTTTAGTTGATGCTAGAGTCATTACTAGGGGGCTAAAGGGAAGGACAGTGATTGAAAAGTGCCAAAATAACAAAAGATGGTGTGACCATTGCAAAGTCAATTGACTTACAGGATAAATAGAAAAATATTGGAGCTATACGTGTTAAAAAATATTACCAATAACACAAATGAAAAGGCTGTAGACCTGCCACCACTGCTGCCGTCCTGGTATGCTCTATTACCAAAGATGGCTTAGAGAAGATTAGCAAAGGTGCTAATCCAGGGGAAATGGGGGTTAGGGTCATGTTAGCAGTAGATGCCATAATTGCTGAACTCAAGAAGTCACCTAAACCTGCATCAATGCCTGAAGAAATTGCTGTTTCTGCAAAGAAATTGGCAGTATCATTTCTGATGCAATGAGAAAAGATTGGAGTAAAGGGTGTAAAAATATTAAAGAATGGAAAAACACTGAATGATGAATTAGAAAGTATTCAATTATTAAGTTGAAGTGTGTTTAAGTGTATATTTCTTCATAGTTTGTATACATCGAAAGGTCAGAAATGTGAATTTCAGTATACCTGTATTCAACTGAGCGAAAGGAAAGTGTCTAGACCATTACACTTGCCCTTGAAATTGTCAGTGCTCATTGTAGCCCTTAATGATAACTGCTAAAGATGTTAATGGAGAAGCTCTAAATGCACTCTTTTTTTTTTAAGCTGCACATTTCAATGAGTTATTTTATCTTTTTTTTAAAGATAAAATAGAGCAGTTTCAGGTTTACAGCAGAATTGAGCCGAAAATAGAGTTCACACATAGCCCTCCCCACCCACAAGTATATACTTCCCCACCCACAGCATCCCTCATCTGTGTGGCATATTTGGTACAACTGATGAACCAACATGGGCACATTATTATCAACCAAAGTCCATAGTTTACATCAGGGCTCACTCTTGATGTTGTACATTCTGTGGGTTTTGACAAATGCATAATGACACATAGCCACCACTATAGTACCATACAGAATAATTTCATCGCCCTAAAAATCCCTTGTGCTCCATCTATTCATCCCTCTCTCCCTCCCTCTTCCCAAATGCCTGGAACCACAATCTTTTTATTGTTTCTATAGCTGTGCTTTTTCCAGAATGTCATTTGGTTGGAACCATACACTCCTTTTGAATAGGCTAAAAGTTGGTCTTCAGAGTGTAGCAGTCAAAGCTCTAGGTTTTGGTGACAATAGGAAAACCTGCTTAAAGACATGGCTATTGCTACTGGTGGTTCAGTGTTCAGAGAAGACAGATTGACCCTAAATCTCAATGATATGCAGCCTTATCACTTAGGAAAAGTTGGAGAGATCACTGAGACCACAGATGAAGCTCTGCTCTTAAAAGAAAAAGGTAACAGGTTCAAATTGAAAATCATGTTCAAGAAATCAATGAGCAGTTAGATAACATAATTAGAGAATGTGAAAAGGAAAAATTGGGTGGACTTCTGGCAAAACTTTCAGTAGAATAGCTGTGCTGAAGGTTGATGAGTCAAGTGATGGTGAGGTCAATAAGAAGAAGTTTACACATGCCCATTATATTCCATGAGTTGCTGTTTAAGAAAGTGTTCGCGGAGGGGGTTGTATTCTGCTTCAGGGTATTTCATGCCTTAGACTCACTAATTCCAACTAATGAAGATTTTTTTCAAAACTGATGTAGAAATTATTAAATGAACACTCAAAATTCTTGTACTGATCGTTGCTAAGAACGTAGATGTTGAAAGATTATCGATAGTTGAGAAAATTAGCTAAGTTCCTCGGAAGATGGCTATGATGCTGTGCTTGGAGATTTCGTGAATATGGTGGAGAAAGGAAGTATTCACCCAGCTCAGACTGTAAGAACTGCCTTATTGGAGGCTGAAGGAGAGAAGCATCCTGGAAATCGATGGAATGGGTAGGATAGGGGTTGGTAGGTTCTAATTCATAGGATGGTGCTTCACCATTACTAAGCTATATGACAGGCTGCTTGAGGCAACGTTTCTTACCAATAATTTCAGGGAAGTCAGCTGAAGAAAACGACCAAAGAAAAGGCCAAGTGATACTTAAGAAGTTCACTATAATCATCAATTACTAGTTTCAGTTGACAATACATAATGATTTATCCCTGTCATTGTCCATGCTTATAGGTAATTTATTTTGTATTTGTAAATAAAAAATCATTTGTACAATCATGAAAAGTACATGTGAAAGAGAATCTATAGTGTGCTATCCTTTATGTTAGAAAAAATGGAGAATGAAGAAAAGATTTATCCACTAATCTCTTCAAAAGAGAATCAGAAAGATAAGACAGAAACTGATAAGGCTGGTTACCAGTATAAGGTGGGTAGGAATGGAAATGAAAGAATGTGAAAGGAATGATACTTCTCTAAGTAATACTTTTCTATGTAGCACTGCCTTTTAAGATGTACCCCAAAACATAAACAAATAGTAACAGCCAAGATGTATGGGGAGCCCAAAATGGAAATAAAAATTAACAATAATACAAAAACACTGAAGTATGTTACAAATAAATGACATAACCATACTTGAAGAGGGATAGAGAAAAAACGAATTAGCTTTAATTTGGGGAAACAATATTTTGATTGTATACAATACACGAATATATACTACACACAAGTATTGTACTGTAGTTCATCAATTTGTTTTTTATGAATGTGTTGACTAGAAATTCTGAAATACTTTACTTGTATACTAGAATTGAGCAAATAATAAATATGTGTGAATATAAGAGCCAGCTTGCAGATAAGGAAAGGAGAAAGGCAGAATGAGCCCTCTGATGTTGAATTAAAATCAGAGGTGTGAACTCATGATTTTTAATATATACAGAGTTTTATAGAGAGAGATAAGTACAAATATATATGTGTGTATGAGTGTCTGTATACATGTGTGTCTATGCATTTCCTAGCTCTGTCCACTGAGAGGGCCTAGAAGTAAGAACCTCCCAGTAGCAATGAACACATCTGGCACCCAAATCTTAATTTCTGAATACCATTCTACAAGAAAGAAGGCAAAGCTTTACAGAAAAATGGCTTGGGGGAGGGTATAGCTCAGTGGTAGAGCACATGCTTAGCATGAACAGGGACCTGGGTTCAATCTCCAGTGCCTCCATTAAAAAACAAATAAACCTAGTTACCTCCCCCACCAAAAAAAAATTAAAAACAGAAAGATGGCTTATCGCAGGATTAAGAAATTTTTGTATGAGATAGGATCATCTTGTGGTGTCAAGAATTAAGGGAGCGTTTATAAAATGATTGGGAGAGGCATGTGGAAAGAATTCAGGAACCAACTTGAAGAAGCTACCTACCAAAGGCCAAGCCTGGGATATTGTGAGTAAAAAAATAATAACAACAATGGTCATAATGCATGGTAATCATAGGATAAAATAAATATCCAAGAATCCCGAATGATACTAAGTGAATAAATGAATAAATAGTTAAATGTGCAGGAAGAGACAGCTTTCCCTTACAGTACCATTTCAGTGAATAATGTAGAAGGAAGAACGGAAGCAAAAAATCACCATGAGGCAAACAGTACAATAACAATTATTGCAGGAAAGAATTACTGATGGAAGCTAGAATTAATGGGTGAAATTATGATGAGAAACAGGATGTTAATAGTCTCAAGGTATTTCTTCACAAAAAATACTTCTTAACTGTTAAAGAAAAGCTTGTAACTTGACAGTGGAGACACTTGGAAAACACTATCTTAACCAAGTACTTGAACGTCACTGGAGATAAGATATAGTAACATGGTGACATTCCACACTGAGAAGGGCACAGCATCACTTCTGTGGTATTTCTGCCACATGTGAAAATATCAGATTCCCAAATTAGGAACTATTCTAGAAGAGAAAGATGGATGGACGTAAGGGTAGGGAGAGGGGAGAGAAAGGGAAAGAGAGATCGGAGGAACATAGAGAAGGAGGAATGAGAGGGAGGAAAACAAGGATAACTAATGATGGTGGTTTGGGTTAAGATGTAAAGACTGGAGACAGAGAGAAGGGGATGTTGAAGACAGGATTTGAAGTAGTGTGTTATAGAGAGAGCAGAAGAAGGTTTAAAGAAGCCAGATTTATGTATGGGCTCACAATTGGTGGATAATCTTGCCATTTATTGACTAGGGTACATTGGAGAAGATGAAGTCTTAGTGGGAATTATCCACCAACTGGGAGAGACTGTCAGTTTGTTAACAGTGGTAGAAAATCCATACGGATGGTGTCTATTTCATTGTATTTATCAAACTGAATCCGTGGGGAAGCTAGTTTTTGACTGACAAGTTTCACACAGGCAGGCCGGCTTACCTTGAAACACTTGTCTTCGTAAGACCTGGGCCACTGTTCACGTGGGTTTATTCTTTGTATTAAAAAATAAGAACCTTTTTCTACTTCATTGCCTTATTCTTTTTAACTTTAATGATCTGTGAAAAGTAGTCATGGCCTCAGTTATGTCATGGAAGACCTCTAAAATGAGTTGTGGTTTCATGGTATTGTGGAAAAATCCCTGACCCCTTGTCCAGCACCTCAGAAAATTTTCTATGTGAAACATTGTAAAAGGGATGTGATACAAGGTGAAAATTCTCCAAGAGGAACATTTTGAAATTTTGAAAAAAAATTACAAATGACTAAATCACAATTAATTATAAATGATTAGATTATATGATTTAAATCAAAAAGTATTTCATTAGTTTGTGAGAAATCTTTCATAGTCACAGTTTTTACCCCTTTTTTTTTATAATACAAATGGACACAGTCATGGCAAAGATACACCATTTCAAAAGATAAAACAGAAATAGAGTTTTATTACAGTTCCAATGTTTCTTGCTAAAGTCTGACTCTTGAAGGTTTTAGTCCGTGAAATAGTGAGCTAAATTATGAAGAGGTCCGTCTCCATCTTATTTAGCAAAGTTTGCATTTAATTATAATGTATGGATAATTAAAATTAAACTTACTATCTTTAATTCGATTACTTTTTATTTTAGGCACATATGAAACATTCATGGGTACTTCTGCTGTACTACACTGAATTGTTTGGCGGAAGCATCGCACTTGGGCCAGCTAGACCTGGTTACCTTGACTATGGGGACAAACGTGTCTCATTTTCTTATTGCACAGAATGGAGTAAAGGACTCACTCCACGGTATTCATGGAGAATTAATTGAAATGGTTGCAATACTGAGTACTATACCCAGTATATGTAGATTTGTTTTAAAAAGCAAATTAATTGATTAAGTTTAGCTGATAGTAAACACAAGAATGGGTTGTATGTACTTTCACTTTACTATTATTTTTAAGGAAACAAAAACTAAGTAATCAGTACTGAGATCTCAGAATTATTTGTAATACATGATTTTTCTTGGCCATGTTATTAAGCAAACACAAATTAATCTATTTATTTGAAGATTATAACTATCAATATAGTGAGTAATTGCTAAAGCAGAAAGATTATTATAAATGTATACACGATAAATCACCTGTGTAACTCAAATGTGTTTACTTAATTTGGTTCAAAGCTACATTCCAAAAACAAAATTATGAAGAGAAAGAAAAATCATTCCTTCATGTGTTACAGCATACTTGTGTTTTGGTTGTACAAACTTTTGCTCATTATATAGAACTTAATTTATATGGATTCCATCTACATCCTCCCTTTGGGGAAATAACCTGAAAATGGACAAAGTAACAGCCACTCTTTGAAAGTAAAACACTCGTCTTTAACTCGGAGCACCATTTCTATGAGAGGGTTTTTAAGAAGAAATTACAGGGATGGTGAAATAAGGAAGAGAGATTATTTCATGAAATAAATGTTGATTGTTTTCCATGTCCCAGACATTAAAGGGAATTTTGTCGCAATAACCTCTTTACGATGTGGCATCTGTCCTTAAGGGTTTGGAACCAGATAGGCGTTGAGGCTCAATTCTATTCTGGCTCAGCAATGCACCAAAGCTGTAATGTTGGATGAGTTAAAACCTCTCTAAACTGCAGTGTCACTCTCTTAAAATGGGGGTCCCACAACACTTATTTTGAAAAGTTCTGGGAATTAAATGTAAAAAGTTGTGAGAATAGTTGGCAGGAAATAAGTGTCAATGTTTCTTTCCCTTACCCTGAAGATTTAGCTTTAATATACATGTACGTTAGAGATTACATATAATTATATAGATTTAAGAATTGTTATTATAAGTAATTAGAAAAATGATTTCAATTTACTCTTACTTATCAAGAAAGCCAGTCTTACTGAATGAATACTTATTTTGGTCTATGCATCTCTGTGGCCAACGTTTTGTAATAGGACATTGAAAAATAGGGTGGATTTTTCCCTTATGGTAAAGAACTGGTGTCTCTAATTCATGTATCTAAACTGTCCAAAAGAGTTATATCTAGAATATCTAGATAGAAAAAGTAAAACCTTCAGATAATGAAGATAAACTAAAGGGAACTGAAAAGGTCTATAACCATATTCTTATTCATGCTATGTAAACCCTTTAGTTTACTAATATTTATATTATTTGGAGTGAGAAAATACCATAGAAGTGGAAAAGGCATAAATAATGCAAAAATTCTCTCCACATGCGTGAAGATTACAAAGTCAATTCATATTAGCTTCTCAAAAAAGAGCATTCCAATACTTCAGCCAATCCTGTTTTTGTGCATAATTCAAAAATCGTATTACTTGTCCCCTTTACCATACTCAGTGAATTCTTTTCGTGTAGGTGTTTTTTTTTAACATTGAAAAAGCTTTAAGTGAATTATCTATGAATAAATCATTGCAGTCCAGATTTAAAAGTACATTTGGCCTCAGGCTATTCCTCACAACTAGTGAATGCTCCAAAAATGTGAACATAGTGTTAAAAAAAAAAGGCACTGAAGAAAAAAGGCCCTGAAAAAATGATTTTATAAACAGAAACCATATATTAAACTTAAATACCTTTTAGAAAGGTAAATATTACTCTATTTTCATGTATGATGAGATGTTTAATTTCATGGTGGAGATATAAAAATGAGTGTTTATCTTCAGAAATCTGAGCAAAACTCTTGTACTAAGTAACGAGTTGCTCCTGCAATATAGTATAGAAAAAACATTCTGAATGCCTTTAATTATGTACCTATGGACACATACTCAAAGGAACTCTAAAAAATGAAATTACTTGTTAAAATGATAGGATTATAGGATCCTTTTTTCAAATTTTTCTCTAATGCTTTAATAAATAAAATCCATACTTAATTTACAAAAACACCATCATGCATTATACATTATGATTTTAATTGCAAATGTTTGCTCTTTCCTGGATGATCTGTGTCGGGTAGAAGCTTTCAATAAATTTTCAACTACCTGTTATTCTACCTTGTACAAGGAGCTTTTTAAGTTAGGTTTGTTGTTAAATTACTCAGGGAAAATAGTTCAGGGATTATGAATTAATATATGCTAATTAAAAGCATAAATATTTTAAACATGCACAGAGAGAACTAGAATGGAAATTTAAAGTAGCTCGAGGCGATTAAAGTAACAAAAGGACAATTTAAAAGTTACTAGCAACTGACCCAGAGGACTGGTGGGTAGTAGGTACAGCTGCAGGGAATTAAACATGTGCACTGGCAGGCTTTGGAACTCGTACGGTACGCCAGTGAGCACAGCTGTACTAAGCTAATTTTGTTTGACACGATGATGCTAGAGAAATCACTAAACTTAGAAAGGCCTTGAGACAGAATCTACAAGATTTAGTCTTTACAAAATATTTGTTGAGCTTCTTACATGTGAGAGTTGTAGAAACGATGTCTTAACTTCCAAATTTAAATTTATAGAAGCATTATTTGAAGCCACATTTGATAAACTAAATTAATGATTTCTTGCTTTTTTCTTTGGATTGATAATCTCAATCTTATTTTAGTAATTTTTTAAACTAAGAATTACAAAAATTAATTGTGCAATATTTTAAATTCTGAAGGACAAATAAACATGTAATTGAGGCTCAAAGTTACTGCAATTGTCAAATAAGTGTAAGTCTAATCTTTGGATGGCAGCCAAAAAACAGCAATTACTTATTTACTACCTGTTGGCTTGGCGCCCTGCAGAGCTGCCAACCATGGCAATGGTTATAATCAAAAGATGTTGCAATTTCCCATACTGCTGCATCTATTAATTGCATTCGTTGTAGGCATCTTGTTGAGGACATTTTCTACTATATTGCCATCTTCCCTATGTGAAGTTCCATGTTTGAAACGCATTTTAGAATTTAATACTAGAAAAATTTTTTCTTTCCATCCATGAACTGGTATGTTTTGTCCCCACCGGAAGTAAGAATATGGAGCTGTCCATGTTTTCCTTTTCGTTTTGATGGCCAAGAAGCCTACAGGTAGACATTTCTCTCTCATTACTGTTCAGTTTACCAGTACACGACATCTGATCGGAAGGAGATTATTTACATCAAGATAAAAGCATCAAGGAAGGCTGTACACAAGATTCTGGTTCTGGGCCAGGTCTGAGAGTACAGAGTATATTTGGATATTAGACAGGTGTAAAGGATTCAGTATAGTTCTGTTCTGGCTAGAACAAGCTAAGCTGCAGTAGCAAAAAGACCACACATTTCAAGATCAGTAAAAGAGAAGTCGTAATTCTGTCATTTGCCTTCAAGTCAGCAGGGGAAAGGCTTTCCTCCACTTGGTCTCTGGGGACCCAGGATCCTTCGATCTTGTGGTACTGGCACCCTATAAAGTCATCCCTGTCATCTGCCTTCAGCTAGCAGGAAAAAAGAATGAAGTACACATGAGAGGTGAAATGTGTCACAGTGGCTCATGTCACTTCTACTCAGTTTTCATTACGAAAGACCTCCTCACTCAGTCACCAGGAATTGCAAGTGAGACCCAGAAATGCAGTGGAAATAAGTGCCAGGAAGAGGGGAAGGGATGCTGGTGGACTCTGCCACAAATATTAAAAACAACAAATTAATTTTAAAATAGAAATAGTCTTGGGCATAGTAAAAAGCGTAATTGTTCTCTTAGATAATGTCTGTAATTTCTCTGTAGATTTCTTATCCATTGCAACCATCTTTTTTTCCACATATGCAAAAACCTTAGCTATAAACTCAGAGGTTTCAGAATCTATTAAAAATCCTAGATTGACAGGACACACTAGGGAACATTTTTCAGCTGTGATTAAATGTAGATTTCATTGAAAGCATAGAAGAAAGACAATAAACTCCTATTTACATAAAAAAGCAAAATAACTTCCTTCTACAGTCCATTTGAGAATGTATGCATTTCAAACAACTTTCAGAGGTTTTATCACTAGAGTCTCAACTTCCTTAATTTCAATAATTTTAAATGATTATAGAGTGGGTTGAAACAGAATGGAAAACTTAGTTTCTTAAATTAAAATTTATTGCAGTCGCTGAAAACCTCAAATAGCTATGCTGTAACAGAACGTGATGTATAGTGACTCTGGTTAGAAAAGGATTGGTGGACAGTTTCCCAAAGACCACTGTACTGTACATGCTCACTGTATGGATGTACATGCTCACTGTCTGGATGTGCGTGCTGGCTGTGTGTTATTGCCAGCACATCAGTGTGCCCCAGAACAATCCCCTGGGGCACAATACTTGTGTTTAACATCAACACCACTTTCTCCAGACATGTGTTACGAGGTTTCATAGCTCAGCAGAAATCACCTGTCTATAGCGGAGGACAAAATTATGTAAAAATAGGACATTACTGAAAAAAATTCACATCCAAATGGACTGCAACTCAGTACGGAGCTAGAGAGGATGCTACATTATAATGTAAATTACCTGGCCACCCTACTTTCAGAAGAGCAAATTGTTCTCACTTTTTACCACTGGACAGGCAGCTGCTCTAATTCATAAAATAAGAAACTGAGTCTTTGCCTCTCCCTCCTCTCTGTAACCCTTACCATTCAGTTTATATAGATGTTTATTTTAACAAAATCTTCCATGATAATTTACTCATTAATCTGTGGAATATTCAAGATAAATAAATATTTTTCCTCTGACTTTGAAAATGAGGTTGACATTATCTTTAGCCCCATGGGCTGAGTCACTACCAAAGGAAGCTTGGAGCTGAGAATTCCTGAAATGCCAATCCAAATGTGTCCTGTCCTCTAAGCCATCTTTTTAAAATTAATTATTCCATGCCAGATCATGACAAGTTCCATGACAGGTAACTTTTCTATGTGACTATGAAGAGAGCATATTTACTTTAAAAAAAAAAGGTAAAAAGAAAAAAATTTAAGTAGGAATTCTGCTCTTACCTGAGCTGCTGTAGCAGTTACCTTCTTACAGAACTCTTAATTTTGAACTTTTGGAGAATGTGAAATAAAGCTAAATTTCATTTTTAGCCCAAGGAAAGATTCTACCTAAGACAGTCTTTCTAATCCAATGACATGTTTCTGAGTTCCTAAAAAGACATCCTTACAAATTAGTTTCTTTCCTTGGAAAGGAGGAATTGTCATGCTGGGTGAGAGAAATTCAAATGTCAATGATAATATATTTTCCATAGTTGAAGCTATCTCCCTAAGGCCAACAGCAAAGAGGAGGTGCAAAACGGAGTCAAACTGACTAAGATACTCAAGTTCAGGCATTTTTCTCCTTAAAAAAATGGATCATTGTTTAACTGTGTACTGAAATCAAAATCAAAGTTATGTACTATGGTTCACCTCCAATATGCACCCTGTATGTAAACAAAATACATACAATCTTAAATTTTTAAGGGCCATGCTACCTGTGAAAGCAGGGTACAAAATTCATTGTTATCACACAAGTATATAGAATACACGTGAAGCACTGACTGAAAGTCAATCTTTCACTGGTGTAATTATTTAAAGTGCATGATTGGTTCTCTGGTACAATTCACAGATGACTGATACCTATGTGGGACTCCAGGCAGCAGCACCAAACATGAGCACAACCTCTCTTCCACCTCAGTTGTCGTGATGCTTTGCATAAAGCAAATGTCAACAAGTTTGGTTAGTTGACTGGATGGATGGACAGACGGATATTTGAGGCAGATGAAGATTTCAAAAATTTGGAAACCAATACTTAACAATAGAAAATTATTGCTGAACCATGATAACACACACAGAAAAGAATGAGGAAACCGTTCAGTTCACTGCAGATGGAACAATTACTTAACACAAGCAAACATGCCTTTTAAGACATAGGATGCAGTGCAAATATTAGCTGTCAGAATCATTATCCTTTTAAGGTACTCTGGAAGATGTCACAGGTTGTGATATGACAGTGCCATTATTCAAAAAGATTCATTGATAGACTCTTCAGAGATAACATATTTGTCATTTTGAGGGATTCTCAAATCTAAGATGTGTAGGCAACTTGCTTTGTAGGAAAATTTGCATCCTCTTTATTGCAATGAGAGAGCAATTTATTAAAAGAAATTTGACAGCAGAGAGTTAAAAAGACCAGCCACCTAATATAGAATTATTTTCTTACCAAATGATATGTATATTCAAGGTCCTAAATGAGGTCTCTTTTTTTTGTTTTGTTTTGGGTGGTAGTGGGGGTTTTTTGTTTTGTTTTGTTCTTTGTTTTTGTTTTTTGTTTTACCTAGTTGACTAACGTCTCTTGAAAGGAACTAAAATGGAAGCCGAAGTTCACGTTAATGCGGGTGCTGATGAACTGAGAGGGGATGCCTTTCCGTTCCATTGCTCCCTGGGCAGCTTAGCCCTTTGAGCCATCAGGGTATTGAAATGGAAAAGATTTGTGCTTGCTGGAGCTCCTGGAGCAGGAGTCTTGTCAATTTCAGTCAGCGGCCTACTTAGGAGCTGGGAATCAGTGAGGGGACACAAGGTGAGGAGAGACCCGTGAACGAGCTACATCATAGGTATGTCTTTGAACTTCGTATGTGAGGTATTAACAGCGTTGCAGCCTTTATTCTTAAAAAGTTGCTCTCTCTCTTTCTCTCTTTTGATCTAAAGAATTGACTTCTTGAGTCTTTTTTTTTTTTTTTAAAAGGAAGTTGACATAACATTGATTTGTAGAACAGACAAGCTGTATCTCTTCAGGCATTAGGATCTGGTCTTGCTATTTAATTTTTAAATTGTAAGTTTAGAAAGTGCTATAAATAGTTCTAATTTTGCACCCAAAGGGTAGGAATGACTAATAGATTTCTCTTTTTCCCTGTCACTAATTAAGGGACCCCTTGAGGTTCATTGCAAAAAATAACCATTGTAGGGACAGATCTGTACTAAAGTAGAATGGTTTTAAGGAGGAGGAAAATTCCAGTTCTTTTGTCAGTGGTTTCTATTTCTGAGCACCACCTAACAACCAAGAATGCTCTTCCCCCATTCCTGTTCCATTCTGTCTGAATTTGCATTTCCCTCTCACCTCTTTCCTCCATTCTCACAAACTGGGGAAATCACCAGACTGAAGCACTCTTATAGTTTAATTTCTGTTCTCAGCATAATATCCAAGAACATGTGTTTTGTTATTTACAAAAAATAATCTATGAACCTGGACTCCGACAGACACATTAAGGAGTATTCCATGGTTGGATATCTTTCATTGATTCTACAAATATTTATTAATGGTGCAAAGCACTGTGCAAAATGCAGCAGACTGACCCCTACAGAAGGTTCTGCCCTATTAGGGTTTACAACCAAACAGAAAAGAAAAACTTAATTAAACAAGCAACTGCACAAATTACTTGTACAGTTATTAATCCTGACCTTTATAGTTGTCTTCCTTTTGCCTGGAACATTCTGCCCTCAGCTATTTCCACAGCAGGCTAAATCTTACCCTCCCAATCATCCGTGTTGGACACAGAGAGCTTAAATGGCCCAAAAACACTGCCTCAGAGATTGGTTGGGAGAGCTTTGGTCTTGAACTCAAAGACCCTTTACTCTTGCAGAAGATCCAGTCATCATCTTCCTGCATTCACAATAAAGCTTATTTTTCCTAATTGTAAAAGTGATGAATGCCAATTATAATAAATTTGATATAAGCAGGAAATTGTAAAAGAATATTAAAAATTTCATATTCGTGTCTCTCAAAGACAACTTTTCTTGATTACTTGGCACATGTTCTTCTACTCTCCTGATATGACATCATATTGCATATTCAACTGTGAAAGTTTTCAATATTGGGAAATTGCAGTTTCCAATCTACTATGTTACTGACATTAGACATATTTGTGTATTAGTCTTTTAAGACCACTTCCCAGAAGCTACTTGATATGAAAATTTTTAAGCCTTTTCATAGGTGTTCATATACAAATGGTCTTTGACTTGAGATGGTTCAATTTTTCCACTTAACAATGGTTAAAAAAAAAAAAAAGATACACATTCAGTAGAAACCATACTTGAAATTTTGAACTTTGGTCTTTTCCCAGGTGAACAATACATGGTGTGATCCTCTCTCCTGATGCTGGGCAGTGGCAGTGGGCCCCAGCTCCCTGCTCAGCCACTCATAAAGAGAAACGATCATTGTACTGACAACTATTCTGTATCCACACAATCATTCTGCTTTTCACATTCAGTAATCAGTAAATTACATTAGATATTCAACACTTCTTTATAAAAGAGGCTTTGTGTTAGATGATTTTGCCCAACTGTGGGCAAATGTAAGTATTCTGAGCAAGTTTAAGGTCAAATAAATTCAGCTATGATATTCTTATACATTAGATGTATTAAATGTATTTTTGATTTACAGTAGTTTCAAGTTAGGGTTTATCAGGACGTAACCTCATTGTAATTCAAGGAAGATCTGTATATATTGAATTCCTTACAGGTTATGTGAATTCTTTGTGTGTGTGTGTGTGTGTGTGTGTGTGTGTGTGTGTGTGTGTGTGTGTGTGTGTGTGTGTGTGTGTTTATACACATACTTTTATTGAAGGACAGTCAGTTTACAATGTTGTGTCAATTTCTGGTGTACAGCATAATGCTTCAGTCATACATGAATATACATATGTTCATTTTCATAATCTGTTTCACCATAAGTTACTACAAGATATTGAATATAGTTCCCTGTGCTGTGCAGTATGAACATATTATTTATCTATTTTATGTATATTAGTTAGTACCTGCAAATCTCAAACTTTCAATTTATCCCTTCCCACCCCTTCCCCACCTGGTAACCTTAAGTTTGTTTTCTATGTCTGTGAATCTGTTTCTTTTTTTATAAATAACTTCATTTGTCTGTTTTTGTTTTTGTTTGTTTTTTAAGATTCCACATGTAAGTGATACCATATGGCATTTTTCTCTCTCTTTCTGGCTTACTACACTTAGAATGACAACTCTAGTTCCATCTATATTGCTGCAAATGGCATTTTTAATGCCTGAGTAGTATTCCATTTTATAAATATACCTCAGCTTCCTTATCCAGTCATCTGTAGATGGACATTTAGGTTGTCTCCATGTCTTAGCTATTGTAAGTAGTGCTTCTATAAACATTGGGGTGCATGTATCTTTTTGAATTGAGGTTCCCTCTGGATATATGCCCAGGAGTGGGATTGCTGGAGCATATGGTAAGTTTATTTTCAGTCTTTTGAGAAATCTCCATACTGTTTTCCGGTGTAAAACCAAACTACATTCCCACCAACAGTGTAGGAGGGAATCCCTTTTCTCTACAGTCTCTCTAGTATTTATCACTTGTGGACTTTTGAATGATGGCCATTCTGACTGGTGTGAGGTGATAACCTCATTGTGGTTTTGATTTGCATTTCTCTGATAATCAGCAATATTGAGCATTTTTTCATGTGGCTATTGGCCATTTGTATGTCTTCATTGGAGAATTGATTTTTTTAGGTCTTCCGCCCAGTTTTAGGTTGTTTTTTTCTTTTGTTATTAAGTTGTAAGAGCTGTTTACATATTCTAGAAACTAAGCCCTTCTCAATCTCATCTTTTGCAAATATTTTTCTCCTAGTCAATAGATTTTCTTTTTGTTTTATTTGTGGTTTCCTTTGCTGGGCAAAAGATTATAAGTTTAATTAGATCCCATCTGTTTACTTTTGCTTTTATTTCTATTGCCTGTATAGAGTGCCCTAGGAGAACACTGTTGAGATTTATGTCAGAAAATGTTTCCCTTCGTTTTCTTCTTAGAGATATATAGCATCTTATGTTTAAGTCTTTAAACCATTTTGAGTTTATTGTGTATGGTGTGAGGGAGCATTCTAACTTCATTGATTTACATGCAACTGTCCAGTTTTCCCAACACCATTTGATGAAGAGACTGTCTTTACTCCATTGTATGGTCTTGCCTCCTTTGTCAAAGATTAATGGACCAAAAGTTTGTGGGTTTATTTCTTGGCTCTCTATTCTGTCCTATTGATCCATATGTCTGTTTCTGTGCCAGTACCATGCTGTTTTGTTTAGTGTAGCTCTGTAGTATTGTCTGAAGTCTGGGAGGGCTATCCTTCCAGCTTCATTCTTTTTTACTTCAGTATTGCTTTCACAATTTGGGTCTTTTGTGATTTTATATCAATTTTAGTATTATTTGTTCTAGTTCTGTGAAAAATGTCCTGGGCAATTTGAGAGGGATCACATTAAATCTGTACATTGCTTTCAGTAGTATGGCCATTATAACAATATTAATTCTTCCAATCCACTAGCATGGGATATCTTTCCTTTTCTTTGGGTCATCTTTAATTTCCTTAGTCATTGTTTTATAGTGTTCCACATATAGGTCTTTCACTTCCTTGGTCAGATTTATTCCTAAGTATTTTATTTTTTTGGATGCAATTTTAAAAGGGATTTTTTTCTGTACTTTCCTTTTCTGATATTTCACTGTTAGTGTAAAGAAATGCAACTGATTTTTGTATGTTAATCTTGTGTCCTGCTACCTTGCCAAATTCTTTTATCAGCTCTAGTTTTTGTGTGGCATGTTTAGGGTTTTCTATATACAATATCATATCATCCACATATAATGAAAATTTTACCTCTTCTCTTCCAATTTGGATCCCTTTAATTTCTTTTTCTTGTCTAATTGCTATGGCTAGGACTTCCAATACTATATTGAATATAAGTGGTGAGAGTGGGCATCCTTGTCTTGTTGCAGATTTTAGATGGCAGGCTTTCAACTTTTTAACCATTAAGTACTATTCTGTCAGTAGGCTTGTCATAAATAGCTTTTATTATGATGAGATATGTTCCCTCTATAACCACCCACTTTCGTTAGAGTTTTTTCATAAATGGGTGTTGAATTTCATCAAATGCTTTTTCTGCATCTATTGAGATGATCATGTGATTTTTGTCATGTCTTTTATTGATATGGTGTATCACATTGATTCATTTACATATGTTGAACCATCCTTGTGTCACTGAGATGCATCCAAATTGATCATGGTGTATGATCTTTTTTCAATTTGTTGTTGGATTCTGTTTGCTAATATTTTGTTGAGGATTTTTGCATCTATGTTCTTCAATGGTATTGGCCTGTAGTTTTCATTTTTGGTAGTATCTTTGTCTGGTTTTGGTACCAGGGTGGTAGTGGCTTCATAGAATGAGTTTGGGAGTGTTCCCTCCTCTTCAATCTTTTGAAAAAGATTGGTATGAGCTCTTCTTTGTATATTTGATAGAATTCCCCAGTGAAGCCATCTGGTCCTGAACTTTTGTTTGCAAGGAGATTTTTTATTGCTGATTCTATTTCATTTCTAGTGATTGGTCTGTTCAAGTGACCTATTTCTTCTTGATTCTGTTTTGGTGGACTGTATGTTTCCAGAAACTTTTCCATACTGTCTATGGGTTTTTTTCCAGCAGAAGTCCCACTGTGATGGGATTAATTACTCAATACTCTTTGGAAAGTCAAGAGAGTGAGAGGAAGTCAAAGACCAACTCCCTGAACCTCTCAAACACTCCATATTTATTATGTACAATCAAAGAGAATATCACAAACAATTGTGTCATGGAATGTGGGAGCTTAAGGAAAAACAGGAAAGAGTGGAGAACCTAAATTCCACAATGAGTACAAAGGCTTAATTTATCTTCAAGGCAGTCATGGGGAGAGGGGAAAAAGGTACATTCTTCAGATATAAGAAGTTGATTACAAAACAGAACACCAGACTGCCAGTTTCTTGTCTTGGGGGTTATAGACTATCTAAACAGGAGAAAGTATGCCCAGAGTTTATAGCTGACGGCATAGGTTGTCGCTTTGCAACCAGCAGAGTAGACCCTGAACTATGGACCTATGCTTAAGATAAACAAGCCGTGTCCTGCATTTATAGCAAGGGACACACAATGGCTTTGCCATTGCAGAAGCAGCCCTAAGCTAAAACTTCACCTATGCAAGCAAGGCATTGTCTCTGCTTTTTATGGCAAGGAGACAGGAGTGCAGATGCACAGGTGCCTGCTAGCAAAGAGGTTAGGAAACTTATTAACTAAGCATGTTTGTTCTTCTTAAAGGTCACAAGCAGCTGGGGTCTGTTTCAATTTATTAACCCAATCATGGGCTCCCACATCTTCTAGGTTGTCCAGTTTACTGTCATATAGTTCATAGTATTCTCTTATGTTTTTTTGTATTTCTGTGGTGTTGGTTCTAATTTCTTCACTTTCATTTCTTATTTTGTTTGTGTCCTGTCTCTTCTTTTCTTGGTGAGCCTGGCCAGAGGTTTGTCAATTTTCTTGACTCTTTCAAAAAAAAAAAAAAAAAAACAGCTCTTGGTTTGATTGATTTTTTTCTATTTTTTAATCTCTATTTTATTTATTTTCTCCCTGACTTTATTATTTCTTTCCTTCCACTGACTTTTCATTTTGTTTGTTCTTCTTTTTCTAAGTCTTTTAGGTGATAGATTAGGTTGTTTATTTGAAATTTTTTGGTATGATTTCTTCCAATACTTTTTCAATCTCCTTTTCACATTCTCCTTCTGGGGCCCCTATTATGCAGTGGTTGGCATGCTATATTGTATCCTATAGGTTCCTTATATTGCTTTCATTGATTTTACTTGCTTTTCTGTCTGCTGTTCTGATTGGGTGGCTTCTGTTATCCTGCCTTCTAAGTCACTTATCTGTTCCTCTGTATTATCTGGTCTGCTTTTGACTGCCTTTAGCTCAGCTCTTATCTCAGCCATGGAATTTTCTGTTTTCATTTGGCTCTTCTTTGTAGTTTCTGTTTCCTTTTTATAGTATTGTCTCTATTCATAGTCCCTCTTATTTCCTTCAGTGCTTTTATCATCCCTTTTTTGACATCATGATCTAGTAGACTGTTGAGGTCTATCTCGTTCATCCTTTCAGTGGGCTTCTCTTGTTCTTTTAATTGGGAGTGATTCCTCTGCTTTTTCATTTTATTTCTATTTCTCTGGCTCTATGGATTTAGGAGTATCAGTTATCTACTGTGGTCTTGAGGGCTGTTTTTGTTTCTTTGTTTGTTTTTATTGCGGGAGCATTCTTTTGTAGACTGCGTGCATCTAATAGTTTTGTTGTGAGGGCTGTTTTTAGTATGGATAGTTGCCACGTCTTTCTTCTGTGTGTGTTGGCTGTTATCCCTTTGACTGGGGGCATGGTTGGTGTTGTGGTGATCAGAGCCTGCCCTGACTTTTGTTGTTGAGCAGAGCCTCCTTTTTTGTTCTGTGGTTGTCAGAGCCTTGTCAGAGGTTGGGCTGCTCCCCTGTTGCTGGAATAGAGGCTTCTATACCCATTTCTGAGCTGTGGTATGTAGTAGACAGGTTTGGAGCACTGAGCTAGGAAGAAGAGTCACTGAGCATACCTCCCCAGGCGATGTCCACTGGGAAGTGCCCTCTGTGGTGTTGTCTGCGGCTTTTTATGTGAGCTTACAAAGTACTCTTTTTTGACACTGCCTTTGTCCCCATCTTAACTGGGGGAATGTCAGTCACCCACTCTGGTGTCCCCTAGGTTCTGAGCCCCAGGAACCTCCAGCAGATCTGCCAATGTCAGGTGCTAGAACCCACCTTAGCAAGCATGCAGTCACTCACCTGAATCCATGGTGCATCACAGTGTTAGCTCAGACCCCAGCCCTACTCTGCCTAAGTTATGGTACACCAGCCTATTGTAAATACCCATACTTTCCCCTGCTGTGTGCTGGAGCTCTGCTCACTGCCTGTTCATCCCAGGGGTGCAGGTTTATAAAACACCATGGGAGCAATTCCACCTTGCCTGGCTGAGACTATAAATAAATCTCAGTCTTGCCTGTGAAGCTGCTGGGCCCCTCTGTATGGATTCAGCTTTTCACTCTGCCTCTGAGCAGCAGCGATGGCTATGACTAAGCCCCATCTCTCTTCTCAGGAGAACACACCAACAATGGAGCCAAGTGGAGGCAGAGGCTATGGCATGACTGCATTATTCCCCTCCCTGCCACGCACACCAGCAGTGATGCTTTTTTATGGAGGTCCCGTGCTGTTCTGCACACACCCCCAGCCAGAGCTCATACTGCCCTCCAGTCTCTTGAGGCTGCCTCTGCACAGTGGGCCTGGCCCTCTCCCCGGGCTTGTCACTGATCACCAGTAGCCAGTCCCAGCTGTCTCTGCCAGCTCAGGTCTGGGGCTGGGAATCTCAGGGACCCTTTGTACCAGTTTCCCTGTGTTCTGTCTGCCAAGCGGCTGCCACTTTCTCCTCTGAGCCTCAGAAGCTCTGCTTCTGTCCCAGTTGACCTCCTGGCTGGAGAAGGGGTGTCCCAGCATGAGGGAGCCTTTCTTCCTGTGCCCCTCCCTCCCCACACGACCAGTCTCACACTGATTTTATTTTTCTTTTTTCCATTAATAGATTTTATAAGGATCCTCCTGTATTTCAAAGCGAGAGACACTCTGCTTGAGTTCAGCAGGTGTTCTGTGTGATTCAGTGGGTCTGTAGATGTAATTCTTGGTGTATTTGTGGAAGGGGGTGAGCTGTGAGTCTCTCTACTCCATCTTGGCTCCTCTCCTGTGAATTCTTGTTGTACTAAATACAAGCTACCATTTCATCATGCCTTTACCAATATTGATTTTTTTAAATCTTCTCTAATTTCAAAGGTTAGAATGGTATCACTAATTTTTATTTCCTTGCAATTATATTTCAGTTCATCTATATATGTATGCAGTGTATGTATATATTTACTAAGATAGCATAACTCTAATATATGCCCACTGAATTACACACAAATAAAGTAAAAATGTAGGTAAATTTTTAAAAATTTAAAATTTACAGCCAAATTTCCCTGCTTAAGGTATTTTTATAACGAAATCATATTACCACCAAACTAACATTATAATCGCACCCTTAGAATTTGTCAGTTCTATAAATCAACTTATTTAAATGACATTTCTTCTTTCAAGTGATTTTCACTTAATTAAATATTAAAGCTATTATATATATATGTACAAAATAGGTCAGTTTTAATGACCCCATGATTCAATTCCAGGAAGAAGACAAATGGACCCTGAAATCAGTCAATGAATAAGGTTGAAGAGATAGACTTTTTTTAAAAGAGGCGGAGAAAACCCTCTTAATTACACACAAATGTCTCAGCAGTGAGCAATCATGAGAAAGGAAACGCTGGAAAAGTGCTTGACATTTAAATGTCAATTTAATCAAATTACGCAGTTTTTAAATGTGGTTGTGTGTAATGGGCTTTTTAAATTGTTTAAACCATGCCCTTTTCTAAAATGGCCCAGGAGCCTTTAGTGACCTCAGCTACCTTTTGAACTAATAGCCTTAAAAATAGCCTTAAAAATGAGGTACACCATTACACTTTAAAAATAAAAATTTAAATTTTACATTTTTCAAGATTAAATATATTAACATATCTAATGGAAAATAATGATTGGTCAGCTTTTACTGTAAGCTAATAAGATGACGTTCCAAAGGACAAATTACAGCATTAGGGTATGTAAATTTTAAAAAGGAAAATTGTTCACACTATGAGGAAGAAAGGATATAGGATTCTTCCTCTCTACTAATTCTATTTCCCTTGACTTTAATAGGAAGTAACCTTAACCCCAACTGCCTTCTCCTGAACCTGGACCATTCACTGGACAGAGAACTAATAAGTATCTTAGATTTCCCAAAGTAGCAGTTTTTTTGTGGAACTATGAGAAACGGACAGAAATTGATCAGAAAGTATCTCAGGGAAATGTTGGCTCAGGTTGGCCCCAAAGCACAATCAAATTTGAGCTCTGGATTGAACACTAATGACACAGAGGTAGATTTCGCTCTCTAGCTGACTATCGAATGTAATTCCTATGTTGTTGGGAAAAATAATACCCTGTGTTTGACCACATTGTTGTCACAGAAATAATACAGAGGATGTCTTGTAGGTGCAACTAAGAGGATCAAATTTAGAAATCATTGTTAGTGTGACTACCATTTCTACTATTTAGTTCTGTGAGCTTTGGCGAATTTTTTTCTCTCTCTGAGTTTTAGTTTTCTCATTTGTAACATGTAGATAATTGATACTTTATAGGATTTGAATGAGGATTAAATATGATAATACAGATAAAGTAATTAGAACAGTATCTGAAAAATATAAGTACCCAATAAATATTAGCTATTTCTAACAGTGTTCTTTGTAGCAAGCAAGGGAAACTAATTCTGGCTCACTTAAGTCAAAAATTAATCCATTAAAAATGTACGAAGTATTTCCCAGAATTGCCTGGGAATGGACCGGATAACTAGTTCCAGGAACAAGACATGAACATTGCCCAAACTGACCAGAGAATGATCTGGTGAAGACACCCGTGTCATTGCCTGGCTTCAGCCCTGTACACAGCATGTAGCTGCTTGCACCAGGAACTCATTAGGACTAAAACCTGAATGCCACCAAGGAAGGCAATCTGTGCTTGCTACTTCGACACATCATTTACAGCTGATTGGGTCGTGAGATCATGAGCTGTGTCAGTGAGAATCTAATCTTGAGTCAAAAACCACAGAATTTATTTGTGGGCGGAGAGGGAGGAATGAATATAAAGAGTCTTTAGTAGAATGAAGTTAAGTATTAAAAGACATACAAGAGGACGCTAAAGTGTCCAGAATTAGCAAGTACAAAAGAATAGCTACAGTCTCTAGGCTGAAGAAGAGTGAACAAGAATAAAGACTAGGAGAAGGTCCCTGTCAAGGTTGAAATTCAGACTTCTAAGAAGAGAGTGTAGCCACCATAAGAAATTGCAGCCTGAAGGTGGCAAAGAAACCTGCCAGAAGTTGCAGGTCAGTTGCAAGCCATCATTTGTTCAGTGTAAGAGTGAGGACTACATGTGAATTATTTATTGGAGTGTCCCCCAGCACCTAGAATATTGCCAGACTCAAAGTAGATGCTGATTTTGTTGAATGGCTATTCCAGCCCTGATGGAACTAAATACTATCACACTAAGTTCTAATTTTGCATATTCTCAAATTTACAGAATGTATTTTACTTACTTTTATTTTCTCAGCCCCTAACAGAGTACCTGACACATAATGTGCAAATCAGTCATTATATGCTGAATTAATATACGGCTACCTCAACCACAAAATATTACTCAAAATAATTCACTTTTATATTAAATTCTTAGCAATTTTATTTCATGTCAGAAAGAAAAAAGAAAAATCAAGTTGCAAAAGCAAAAATCTGCCAAAAAAAAAAAAAAAAAAAAAACGCTGCCTAAAGATTCAATACAGTGGACCATGTTATCTGCTTGCCTGTAAGTGAGTGGAAGATATAACAACTTGTTTGTCTTAATCAGCAGAAGGAAAAGGAGAGCAGTTTATACACAATGAAGCACCAATTAAATATTTGAGTAATTAAAATGTGCTCAGACCCATAATGAAAAACTGCAGGCGTATCTGGCAGACTCTCCGAGCTCAGCAATTTCATGAAATATAGCTCAACACCATGACACAGGAGAGTGTACACCTTCCTTGCTCACAGATCTCCCTGCCCAATCAGTAATAAATAATACACTCTATAAATGTTAAGTGTCTCTTAATTTATAATTGGGATCTTGCTGATGAATTGTTTCTCTCATTTGAATGGACTTTTGACTTGTACTGCGTTGTCTAAGCTAAGGATGTCTGCTTGACTTTGTCAGTGTCCAAAGGCCATGGGAAAGTGACTTTCTATAATAAGACTTCACTTTCCTCCTGCATAAAAGGAGCTAATTTATCAGGGTAGTCGCTAAGTTTTCCTCTAGTCACAAAATTTGATAATCTAAGAGAGATTTTCTCCTTGGCCCTGGCAAAATACACACAAATACTTATACATACTTTTTTAAAACTGACAATAAGCAGCTCAAGTTTAAGAGCACCAGGTTAAAAATAAATGCTGTGAAGATCATAAAATTTAGTCTGGCAATGTACTATCAAGCCATAATGAACAGAAGGCAGCAATAGTCCCAGAAAACTGTCAGTTCTAGGTAATATGCTACCCACAAGTAAAAGTTTTCCTGACCCCTTCTAAAATAAATAATGTTCCACTTGGTGGCCAACATTTAACAATGAGCAGATTACTCACAGATATTCATATGTAAATATTTTGTCAAAAAATCAGAATCCCCAGCCACATTGGGCCATTAATCCCACATTGGGAACAGTTACATGGAGATGGGAGTGGCTAGCCCCTTTCGTTGGAGCACGTTGCTGATTGCCTCAAGTTCATTACTGATGTCATCACCCTTCCCTTGGCCTGTTTTACCTATCCACATTCCCTGCCTCGCACCTGTTGAGGGTCAATTTTGCAGTCTTCCTTTAGAGGACGTTAACATTGGGTGAATAATCAGGTGGCTGTAGAATCATAATGAAAAAATATTCATTATTGTACACCTCTCTAAAAAATGGTTGGTTATATTAGAAAGCTATTATATTTGAAAAGTTTGTGATTATTCAGAAAACTGTGGATCTTAATGTTATTATATAGCTTTGAAATCTATTCTTTTCTTTCAGAGTGTGCCAAATCATCAAGTTGTTTAGAAAAAAAGTTTTAGAATGTCCCTGTGTAGTATATGGTAGAGTAGACGTGTCTGTCCATCTCTTCAACACTTGACATTTACTTTATATACGTAATGAAACCTTATATTGCATAATTTCTTTTCCTTTAGATAAAATGAATAAACTTCTCTTCCTTTTACTGGCCAGTAAATAAACATACACAAATTTCATTTTTTAAAAGTCTGTTCTTATATAATAGTTTGGTTTTTGGTTTGTTTGTTTGTTTGTTTGTTTGTTTGTTTTGTCATAAGGGATTTAACTAATCTAAGAAAAGTTATTAGAAAAAAATGTTATTTTAATAGAAAAGCAAGGAAATATATACTTCAAGTTTTAATGCTTTTAAAAGGATTATGATTATAGTGATTATTATACCAAGGCATATTCTAATTTCTCAAAACCCAAAACACACAAACACACACACTCAGACACACACACACACACAGATGTAGTCAGAGCAAATTATAAATAGTATTCTCTGAATAATAAATCATGGTTTAATATCATAGGGAAATGAAACAGCATTTTTATTATACATTATTCAGTTCTATAATATCCTAATAGCTTGGAGGGAAGCAGTAAAGGGCTTTATAATAAGAATTTATATAAGTATGAAAATTCTGAAAGTGGTTCTGAGAATTCCAAAAGCTTACAAATTCAGCTTACACTGGCAAAGTCACTGGAGAGGTTCATTATTTCACTTTTGTGTTTTCCTTCTTAGTGGACAGTGCAGATGTTTGACAGTTGTTCTTGACACTTGAATATAGACAAAATAATGCATCACAACACACAGTTAAACCAGCCATTTTGTGATCTTTACTAATGTTACAGCAAAGTATGTTACAGCTCAGTGTTATAGCAACCTGGATCCTGGTGAGAGACCAAGCAGCACTGGGAGGGCTGGAGAACTCAGGTTTATTTCGCCTGCAGGCCCAGAGGAGTTAACACTCCAAGCTCTGGACCCTGCCTGTAGGTTTACACAGACTTTTATAGGCTGCCAGTTGAGACTTTGCAACATTTTGCAACTTCATATGCAGAGTAGGTGTAACAAATGAACTAATCAGGAGTGAGCTAGATTCACACCATATGCAAATGAGGTGTTACAAATGGACCGATCAGGAGTGAGCCTTGGGAACCAATAGACTCTTAAGGGTAAGTTTCGTTTTCCTAGAAGCAAGCCCTTTTAACAGAAGCACAAAAGTGAGATAATACAGACGGACCAAGAAATCAGATGGCGCTGGCGGGAAAGCAGTAGCCCTGCCTGGGGATCCTGCTAGTCTTTTCATGGGGCTTCCCAACTCACTAACATCTGACTACTGATTCTAATATTATATTTTAGAATGGGAATGTTTTCATAGATGAGCTAACTAAACCATGCAAATGTTTAGTATATCCATCTAGTCATGGTTGCTTGTAAATTCTCTTCTAGGATTTTGGGCAATATGTTTTAGAAAGGCACAATTACAAAAATAAATAAATAAACAGTGAATAACGCAATCTTATTTGTCAGAGTTAGGTATGTGTTTGTTCTTCTTAAATTGACAGCTAAGGTTGGTTTGCTTTAAGAAGCAGCTTTTTAATAAAAAAATCGATTTTCCATAATCCCTTAAGATCTACTTCTGTTTCCATGAAGTACACTTCCTATGCCTCTGCCAGCAGTATAAAGGTATAATGGCCAAAATCCCTTCAGCAGAGCAGAATAGAAGAGGTGCTTATCCAGTGATTTACTTTTCAAGCAGCAGAGTAGAATTAGCATGAACTCTGGAATCAGACTTGGGTTAAAAATTGCTCCCCCCCCCCTTAGATGTATAAATTTATACAAGTTATCAAATTACCAAATTTAATTTTTAAAAAAAAAAGAAAAGAAAAAAATGAGAATAATGCCTATTTTGCAGAGTTGTCACAAAGTTTGAATGAAATAGTGACCAGAAATGACTATCACAGGGACTGCCACACAGTAGGTATTTAATCATTGTTCAGTTGTCTTCCCCTTCCCTTCCTCAGCTAGCTGTCTGGATGGCTCCCTCAAGCTTGTGGCACGGCATTAGAACATCTGTGTACGTAGCCTTAGCCTAAAGCACAGAGCAGGCAGTCCCAGTAAGGGCATGTAAGCTATGAATTCCAAACAAGCTGCATATAAATTAACTTGGGTAAAACTGTACCATCTTAAATACAATGAGGCATAATTATATTTTGTGAAAATACAATTTTACATGCTAGATTTGCTTCTGATGGCTGCTTGTTTCATTCAAAATGTTAGTTAGGCCAATAATTTAATATTGAATCTCAAATACCTTTCACACATGACCTCTTCTTTGTCTCTGTTGATTTGGTTATTCATTCAGCAAATATTTACTGACCGCCAACTATATGCCGAGCATGATGCTGGATGTTGGAGGGAAAAAAAGATAATGATGAAAGCAGCCAGAGTCCTTGCTATCACAGAGTTATGTCTAGTATTACAGAAGGACATTAAACAAATGTCACAAATTTTGCATCCAAAATAAGTGATGACACTTCAGTTATTCAGGAAACATATTCATGCGAACAGTTGTTTCTAAAACCCACTCAAATAGCTGCCAAATATTATTCCATTCCATTTTAATTGATGTTACCCACTTCCATGATGTATTTAAATGCTTTTCAGGAAGACAGCTGTGTCTCCTCTGATGAGGAAAATCTTTCAACATATCAATTAGACCCTTGAAAAAGTGCTTCTACCGCATACTGAATCCTCTGAAATTATGCAACTGTGTTATATAGAATAAAATACTGATGATAAATCAAATTTTTCCATTAAGGAGCCACTTAAAGGTAAATTATATTCCAAATCCTTGACTGCTAAACAGTAAATAACTGGTTGCCCTTCTCCCTACACTTTCTTCATGATTGGAAGTTGACAAGTCAAGAACCAAGCAAACTTGTTATGATTTAGATGCTTTTTAGAGTTGGTTTCTTCCTCCCCTTTCACCTTCCTTTCCTCTAAAGGCTCACTTGGTGGAACCTTTCAGTTACATATTAGTAGTGTAAAGAATCGTTGCAACACCCAGATTACTGTCAAGGAAGCCGTCTTGCACTGAATGGCATCTTGCTTCTCATGCTGGGTGTTGCAAACAGTCTTCTGCTTATTTCTTCGTAGGCTTTGAAAGAAAAATGAACCATACATTTCCATTATGATGGCCTGACTCTGGAAAGAAATTTGCAAACAAGCCTATATACTTTTGCTAAGCTCTCCGTTGGTTTAATTTAGAATTTGAATGTGCTTTCTAGCTGAGATTTTATCAAACTGAAGGGGAGCACATACAGGGCTGTGCGAGGGCAGCCTGTGATTCTCTCTCATTGTGCTCTCCCATGGCATTGTCCAGAGCATCTTCAGAGGAGACGTCTGAGAAAGTAGAAGGGCTTAATTGTGATGTAATTATAGTGAAATATTTTTGTGTAAGTTGCACTGCGACTTGTCATTTATGGTGACGAGCTTCAGTAACTTCATGTACTGTAGCTAACTGCAGTTTAGACATCTAAGAAAATTAGCTTTTACATATTAATAACCTATGATAATGACTTAAAGGTATAAATTAATGAATCCTGGGCCCAGCATGCTCAATCCACCATCTGATTGAAGCTTTTCAAATCTGAACATGAGGGGCTTATCATTTTACCAACAAATAATCAGAGAAAGAGGAAATGCTTAATGAACACTTTCCAATTTGTAAAGAATTCATAGAAACTGCTAGTGCTTTAAGAGAAATTATTTTAAAGATCCAGTTGGGTGATAATACTTCTTTTAGAAGAAAGATGAATGGCAAGATTCTAAAAATGAACAGTAAGAAGTTAGAGTGGGAAACAATAATCAGGAAAGTCTAGGGCCAGGAGCTGTGCAGTGGGAAGCTGGGGAGAGGCTGCAAGGCCACAAATTAGCAGAAGTTCACCTGCAGCTCCAGGCCATGTGCCGCTGGGCAAACTCATAGCCTCATCATCTTCTAGCTAGCAGAAGTTCAATGTGAAAAAATACAAGTATAATATTGCTCTGATAAAAACATAAAATATGAAAGTATATTTTTTATCCATTGTAGGGAGAAATGTAAAGTAGGACCTGAAGTTTAAAGTGTTAAAAATTAATATATAATTTTGACTCTAATTGGTTTACTTGTATAGAATCATTAAATTTCTATATCATCATAGCCGGAAGCTTTTAGAAACTAAGCTTTAATTGCAAACCAATAGTGAGCTAACACACAGTTGAAATGGAAGGGATAACACACATAAAGACCAAAAGTACAAACTCACAGTTGAAATGAAAGCTTTTAAGTACCCAGGTCAGCTCAGCAAGCTGAAAGTCGACTTTAGCAGCTTCCAGCCAGTCATTCCATACTCTCCTAGTCTATCTTCTTTCCTCATTTCTTTTACAGGGAACCATGATTTCATTCATTCAGCAAATATTAATTGAACACTTTCCATGTGCCAGTTTAAGAACCCGAGAACACATCATTGTCAAATGATGGAGGTCAAGTTATCTCCTCTTGTAAAACTTATATTGTCCTTGAGAAAAGAGATACAGAAGCGAGCAAATAAATAAGATAATTTCATTAGAAGTTTTTCAGACCACATGAATATTACTTTAAATATGATGAAAAGCCATTGAAATTTCAAGCAGGGATAAAATGCAATCTTACCTGCATTCTCTGCTGCCTGGAGAGTAATTGGTGAGGAAGAAAACTGGAAGCAGGGAGTTAGCACCGTTACAGACTTCTGCGGTGGGCTGGGCAGGACAATGGCAGCACATGGAGGCAAAGAGGACTGAACGGATTTAGATGTATTTTAGACATTTCGGAGGTAAAAGCGCCAAGATTTGCTCACAACTTCAATGTGGGAAGAAAAAGAAGATAAAAATCAAAAATATTTTGGTAAATGGTCATGCTTTTAACTAGGAGTAGGGGAAACAGATCACAGGTTCTGTGAGGGAAAACTGTTTTTCTGTTTTGGCCCAAATAGACAATCAAAGGGAGATGTCAAACATCGATCGTTGAGTCTGAAGCCCATCGGAGAGGACAAAACAGATGATACTGATCAGGGAAATACTGGCACATGAATGATATTTGAAATCGTAGAAATAGATGAGATTATTATACAAAGAATGAGCGTAGAAGAAGAGCTATGTCATTATTTGATAATAGGACATTGTGTCAATCATACCACAATGAAGCTGGAAAAGAGAGGGAGGGTGGGAAGGAAGGAAGGAAGGAAGGATGGAAGGAAGGAAGGAAAGGAAAGGAACGAAGGAAGGAAGGATGGATGGAAGGAAAGAAAGGAAGGAAGGATGGATGGAAGGAAGGAAAGGAACGAAGGAAGGAAGGAAGAAAGGAAAGGAAGGAAGGAAGGAAGGAAGAAAAGTTGGAAGGTAGGTTGGACAGGGAGATACAAGGATACAGCAAGGAAACAGAGAACAAGAGTTGAGGTAAGAGGAAACCCAGGAGAGGGTGCTGTTAGGTAAGCCGAGAGAAGACTGTGCTTCAAGAAGAAAAGCAATGAACTCCTGACCATCAACTTCTCTTTATTATTCGCTTTGGTCACTATCCTTGTGCTGTGTCTGAAGAAAATCAGAAATTTCTAAGTCACTGCCCCTTCCAACTCATATTTTTCAGATCCTGCCTTTTATCAGTATTCATTTAATCGTACATATTGTTTTGTCATTCACTCAATAAGATTTCAGAGAGCACTCACCAGTTGCCAGGCATTGTGCACAGGTGTTGGATACAGTTGTGGATGAAATAGGCATGGTTCTTCATCATCGTAGAACTTATAAGCTATTTTATGTGTTCTTGGTTAAACACTTCCTGCAACCATTTGAAATGTGTGCCATTTTCAAACACCCTTATCAAATCTCACTAATACAACCTTGCCTTTCATAGCAGTGCAACTAGGGAACTACCAGCCCACATAAATATTATCTAATCTTGTAATCTGTAAAATCTATGGACTGAGGTACCCTTCACACACCTGCACATCTCGTTCAAGGCCAACCTTACATCCATCCCTGACCCCAAACATTCTATTTTCTAGGACCTTCCTTAATTACTGCCCCCTCTATCTTCTGTAGTCTGTCTCCCTCTTCTACTGGCTCCATTTCCTTAACCTATAAATATGCTCAAATTTCTCCTATCTTCCTCCATACATACATATAATATATATATGGCATTTGATATAGAGAGAGAGAGAAAGAGAGAGAGAGCATTTGATACTCTGTAAAGTCATATTCCTTTGAAGATAAATTTAGCATTACATCATTAAAGAAGACATTTTACTGATATCTAATTCAATTGTTGCTGGAATCATGAACCTCAAAATGTATTATTGGGAACTCACTATTGCTCATATTGCTAATTATCTCCTAGAAGTGCTTCTGCACAGCAACTTCAACCAAGAGTTCCTGGATGAGAAGCCATGCCCCTCCTACAGCAACAAGAACACCTCATCGACTCCATGGACCAAACAGCATTCTCTGGCTTCTCCTTTGTGAACCCCAAATTTGAGAGTTTCCTGAAAAGTTGAGGTTCCCAGGCATGCCCCCAACCCACTCCAGCCAGTGAGCCTGGGTCAGCCAGCACGACGCATCCACTCAGCCCAGGCAGAGAAGGCTGCGCCCTCCAGCCCCCATGATCAGCAACAGTGTGATAATTGTGATTCGTTCTGTTGGCCACTCCCTAGTCCCCTAGAGGGACCTCAGCTCCTGTCTGATTGGGCTTTTATGGTACAGGATCTCTACAGTATATATTTGCAAAGTGCACAGAGTTTTGAATCTTCTGGTGGCAGTTTATTGTATTTTAAGAATATAATAACCAAGTGCCATCTTCTCACCACCATGTTTATATTCAAGCAGTCATGGATTGCCTAATATTTTTTCATTTGTCCTTGAGGTATTAAATGTGATTTTAATGAGAAATAGAAGTGCTTACTGAGATACCAGGGCTTAACTCTTTTTCAAAGAGACCATCTAGATGATTCAGCATGTGCTTACCTACTTTTGGATAACCATTAAGATGCTAACAGCAATATCACAAAGTCTCACAAACAACTCATAGACCTCTAAAAATAAATCCTCAAATGAAAATTTACGAAGTTTTTCTCTGTAACATGTTATACTTTTCATCTTTCGTTCCTTGAAACATTCTTCTTCTTTCATCTGTCAGCTCTCCTACTATTCTGATAATGTCTGCTATAACCTTGAAATGAATTGTTTCTTATAGTTGTATCCTCAGACCAAAGTCTCATCGCACATTCTTCCTGAGGCATCTCACATTGACTTTCACACCCACCTCTTTCCACATCTATATATTTAACCCATTTCTTTTTGCTCAACTTCATATTTTTATATGCAACTACCTGCCAGGCATCTGACTTCTTAAACTCAACACATTCAAAATGGAATCTATCGTTTTTGATGTAAAACTGCTCTTCTCCCACAGTACCCAAGCAAAATCCAATCCATCATCAAATGTAACATCACCTTTGTGATAGCTATTCATTCATTCACTTAAGATAGAATCAAAAGTCACCCTTCAGTCTGTCTTCTTGCTTGTCCTCCCCCTTCCTCATCCTCTTCATCCAATGATTTATTAGATTCTGCCTAATTAACTCCTAAATGTTTCCTAAATATGACCTCTACACTTTATGCCTACAACAACTGTGCTAACATTATTCCTTTACTATATTTTTCTTGGCTTACTACAGTAACCTACTTATTGGTTTCTATGTCTTTAATCACTCTTCTTAAAACCTACCCTCCAAGATAGGTATTTCCTCCAGTCAGCCTTCCCTGTGTACTCTGGACCCTTCCTCTGTACCTCCTCATTCCCTGTACCAATTCCTTCTTGCATTCCCCATCCTGAAATACCAATTTATAACTCTGTCTTGTCCTCTGGAGTGTGAACCTCTTCTCAGTGAAAATACCCTATTAACTATACTTTATTAGAAATATTCAGCACAGTGACTAAGATGATTGTAAGCCTTTGCTGAGTAAAACAGTGGGTGATAGTGTTAAATCTATCCTTTTTGCAGTGCATTCTTTCTGCTACAAATGGAAGATACATCAATGCTTTTTACAGTACTTTATACAGTTTACCCAAACCAAGAAACAGTTATGTTTATGTTGAAACATGAATAGCTTCTCCATCCTTAGTCAAATTCAAATATCTACAAGGCTGGGCTGTTAACGTAAATACCTGAAATGTCCTAGTAGTAGTAGTAATAGGAAGGGATCTGGCTTGCTGCTTACTGAGGAGTGTATACTCCACCATAAGGCATTCATATTCAATTGAAAAAAATGTAGGGACAAGCAAAGCTCATGTTCTCTGGACTCTGGGGGTCAAGTTGGTGATACGTGCTACAAATGTACTATAACAACTCATAACTCCTGTCATCTTAGCTCAAAAAATGGCAATTCTTAGACAAATGTAGCCTACACATTATATACAAATTGGATAATAGAAATGATAATTTTAAGAGTTTTAGTAGTTTTTTTCTTTTCTGTTTTGCTCTCTTCCCATTTCCCGGACCCACTGTGATCACATGCCATACATTACACTGTCAACTTTTTCATGTTTCTAGTTTTTTTATTGATGTCAGCCTACTGACATATTTTCCTTCTGCAGTTTCCAATCATATTTCTGTTGCCATAGATACAAGTGACTTTCAAAAAAAGTAATATGTAATTAAGATTTTTACAAGAAAAACAATTTTTGTAACTCTGGCTATAACTGGGTATATATCTGAGGGAAATGAAAACACTAATTCAAAAAGATATGTAAGCCCCAGTGTTCATGGCAGCCTTGTTTCCAGTTGCCAGGATATGGAGGCAACCCGGGTGTCTATCAATGAAAGGATGGATAGAGAGGATGTAGCATATGTGTGCAGTGGAATGTTACTTGGCCACAAAGAGAATGAAGTTTTGCCATTTGCAGAAGCATGGATGGATTTGGAGGGTATTGTGTTGGGTGGGGTGAGTTAGACAAGAAAGGACAAGTATGGTGTGCTGTCACATATGTGTGGAATCTAAAAAATAAATCAAACTAGTGAATGTAACCAAATAGAAACAGACTTACAGATATAGAGAACAGACTGGTGGTTGCCAGTGGGGAGAGTTAACGGGGAAAGGGAAGGTAAGGATGTGGGATTCAGAGGTACAAAGTACTAAGTATAAAATAAATAGACTACAAGGATATATTGTACAACACAAGGAATAAAGCCAATATTTTATAATAACTATAAATTGACTATAACATTTAAAATTGCAAATAACGTTTTACAACTGACACATATAATGTTGTATATCCACTGTACCTCAATAAAAATAAAAAATAAAATTATGTGGAGTGAAGATATGAAGAAATTAGCAGTTTCAAGGAGGATAATTTGAAACATTAGATAAATTTCTGTAACCCATATTTTCATTCACTAGGTAATAACTAATATTTTCTTTTATATAAAATGTAAATTATAATAGTAACAATAATAAAATAGCAATAATAATGAATGAGGTAATATACGTGAATATTCTTTGTAAAATGTAAGGGTCTATCTAAAGGAATAAGCTGTTGTCTTTACCTTTTCAGTCTTCTGCCAACGCACCCTAACCTTTCTTGTGGCAGAAAAAGCTAGGGAAATTATTCAATGCAATAGACTGGCACAAACGCTAACAATGTCAGCTAATTTGCCAAAACCATCATAGTGGGAGAGTATGTTTACTTTTCGGGTTTTCACCAACGTAACAATGACGAGCAGGTAGAACAAGTGAGGTAACATATGTACACTGACTAATCATGGGAAGGAGGAACAACAGGTCTGCAGTACCAAATCAATCCCTGGCATAATTTCTTTTATTTTACAATCCCCATAACTTCACCCATTTCTAGCTCACGAACTCCTCCCTAGTTCTATCTGCAAAATGTAGTTGTCAATTCACTTGTTGTTCTAATTATCATAGTTAACATTATTTGCATTGGTAAAATATCACTCATAAAAGGAGGTTGCTGATAACCATGAGAGCCAGCAATAAGGCTTGTGTAGTTCAAAATCTATATTGAGACTCTTGTCCAACATGGCCTAATTCCAACACTTTCTTAGGTTACCTCCCTGCTGTGATCACAGGAATGTAAACACCCTGTAGTTTCCTCTTTTTTTAGCTTGCTGACTTCTTCTCAATGTTGGCCTGTCCAGTCTTCTTCCCCTGAACTTACTGACTCAACACATTCTATTTCTGGTAACTAAAATTAATAATTTGCCCCCCCAATATTAACAGATGAGATTTTTTATTACTACTACCCAACAATTATTGCTGAAATGTGTTTATAAACATTTATACAATATGTCTACAACACATAATGTCTAACCTTAATTGTATATATAAACCGAGTAGCTAAAAGAGAAACAAGAAACTTTATTACAATATAATAATTAGCAACTAATCAAATTTCTGAGAAATGATAATATATCAGATTGTGTAAAATGATACTCTTCCTTAAAATATTATTGTAGCTTATTTATTCACTTGTTCAGTCAGCAAAATAGCCACTGAAAAATGTAAGATGAATAAGACTCCCAGGAATCTCAGGGCTATTGCTAAGGATGGACAATATCAAAAATAATTATAACAAATACAGCTAAGGAAGTTCAGGTTTTTAAGAAATGCCCAGAGTATGAGGGCACAAAAGAGGAGAGGCTGCTAACTCAGTCTAAGGGAATTAGGGAAAGTTTGCAGGAAAAGGACATTTTTGCATAATTAGGATTGATAATTCACTGAAAAGCCAAAATATTTTAGGGGCTATGCCAAATGTAAATTCAGATGAAATTTCTACCTGAGATCATAGCATCTTAGTAGCAGGCAGCAAAGACTTCCAGTTACAGAATTATTACTGATTCTTTAACATAAAACATACTTTTAAAAAACAATTATAAGATTTTTTAAATGCATGCTGAGTTTACAAGAAAGTAAAAAATATATATATCCAAAGGACAGAACTAGGAAACTGGAAACAATAATAATTTAAAAACAAGAGTGGACACTCTGGCTTTCCTTGGGAGATTTGAATTAAATGTCTGAATGGAAGCATGATTTTAAAGACATTGTACCAACAACTGGCAAAAAGTTGGAGTCGAGACTACCATACAAACCAGGCTATGGCTTTAGTGAGAGTATATCTTTAGTGGCTTGCCAGGAGCTCTGTACACAAAAAAATTATAATAATGATTTCCTATGAGAATTTTTATGCAATTGTCTGCTCTCGTGTGAATTTCCTGTAAAATTTATGTACTCTGCATTTTCTAAGAGCCCATAATCTGAGGAATTCACAGATATGCACACACACACACACTGCTGCTACCACCACCACACATATAAATACACTGGGATGCTTGGCAGAGTAAATGCAAAATGACTTTCAAGAAATGTTTCTCCAAAGCAGGTTTCTCTATATTTTCACAGATAGACTTTGCTAAAATGAGCTCACAATCCAAAATTATCAGACAAATACTCTGACAATCCACCTTGAACAAGAATTAGAATCAACACAAGGGAGTGTTAAATTACCAAGTGTTTCAGATAGTAGAAATATCCGATAGATGCTACGCTATGTTTAAAATGATTAAATACATGAGTAACTACAATATTTAATAATAATAACATGTATGACAGGAGAACAATGTCTAGGTAAAAACACTTAAATGTCATGGTTTTATTCAGGTGGAATGTGGAGATATTTTAGAATTTTATGACCAAGATGGCAGTGTAGGAGACCCAGACCTCTGTCCTCCTACAAAGAATAACTAGGTAGCTATCCACAAATGAAAATAGCTCTTGGAGAGCTCAAGAGTCCACTTACGAAGCTTTAGCAACACAACAGAGCAAAAATCTACACAAAAAGTGTAGGAAGAAAAGTTTCATTTTGCCTTGTTATCCCTTCCCCAAGACTGACACTGTTCAGTACCAAAAGGGAATTCCCTACCCCAAGAGAGTTCTCTTGGCCCAGAAAAGGAGAGCAGGTGAGTGACTAGCTTCCCCAGTATTTTGGGGAATTGCACAAAGAACCCACTGTGGTTTAACCCCAGCCAGAAACCATAAAGCTGAGACATCTGCAGACATCTAGGATCAAGGAAGAAGGGAAGAGCTACCAGAAACAGCCATGTGCAGGAGTGACCTTGGTTCCCAGTAGCTTGCTGGTCAGAGGACCTCAGTAGGCTTCGCTGCTAAATATCTCAACAACCCTTAAAGACACTGCAGACCATCACAGCTTTTATTTCTGGACCCAGCAGACTGCTCCACAGAGGATCCAGGCAGATTTCTCCCCTGAAGAAACCAATAATTGGGACAACCATCAAAGATTCCCTACATATTTCATGGTTGAAGTTTTTGTCCTACATTCATGACTACTAGCTGCCTAAGTCCCCTCTCTTCCCGTCAGAACCCAGGATCTGTACTGGCAGCCAGTCCCATCCTTTTCAGCTATGCACATGCAAGATGCCAGCCTAGACCCCTGCAGCCACCCTCCACTGCTGTGTGCACACCCGTTATTAGCCCCTGTAGTCACATAAGTGCCTACCAATAGCCAAGGCCCCCACACCTGCTGTGGGCATGGATCTGGTGCTGACTTTTGCTACTGATCAACACTGCAGTGGTTGCCTGAAGCTTGTCCTGAAAGCTATGTACCTTATGCCACGGCCCTATTCCCATCACTAGCCTCTAGTGCCATATGTATGCCTGAGGTCAGCCCATGCAGCTGCATGAGTGCACACTGACAGCCAAGGCTCCCCACAGCTGTTTGGCACCCAAATCTAAGCTGACTCCTGTCACTGGCCTGCACTTCCATGCATGTCCACAGCTAACCCTGGTAGCCAAGCACCTGCACAATGCCTGCCCCAATTCCCATCACCAGCCCCCACCTCCATGCATACACTTGTAGCTAGCCCATGCTGTCACACAACTATGTGCCAACAACCAGGGCTCCCACAGCTGCTGGTGCTCCTGTAGCTGGCCCTGGCTACTGCTGCTGGCCCCAGCTCTTTCCACTGTGTATGTGGATACAGCCAGCCAAGAGTGTGCACACCACTGGTTCTGGCCACCACTGCCACCTGCCACAACCCCTAGCTGCTGGACCTGGAGGTGCCACTGAGAACCCCATAAGCCTTAGCAGCCACAGCTCTTGCCAAAGACCATGCAGTCTGCAGCATCATAGACCCCAGCTGCCTGAGCTGATTAAGACCCCCAGACCTGAAGCTCCCACACACTCCTGTACTTGACACTCTGTAGTATTAGACTAGACTGGAGCCACAAAATGCTTCTGCATGCCCCAACCCACAAAAGAAGACTTTTCCATATCAAAGTCAGTCCATGAAGTCTGAAAGAGGAGATTCTACCTTAAAATGCACAGATACCTACAGAAGGTTACACGGATCACAAAGAATCAGAGAAGCATGACAGCACCAAAGGTACACAGTAAATGTCCAGTAATTGACCACAAGGAAATGAAGGTCCATGAATTGTCTGAAAAAGAATGCAAAATAATTGTCTTAAAGGTTCTCAGAGAGCCACAAGAGAACACAGATAAACAATTTAAAGAAACCAGAGAAACAGTACCCAAAAATGAGAATTTCAACAAAGTGATAGAAAATATAAAACAGGAATCTTGGAGCTCAAAAATACAATGACTGGCTGCAGGATTCAGTAGAAAATTTCAACAGCAGACTCAGCCAAACAATAGAAAGAATCAGTGAGCTTGAAGACACACCATTTGAAAATATTCAGTTAGAGGAACATTAAAACAAAAGAATGAAAAAAAATGAAAACCTATAGGATTTATAAGACACCATTAAGAAAACAATCTATGCATTATGGGAGTTACAGAAGAAGAAGAGAAAAAGATAGGGACACAAAGGCCACTTATAGAAATAATGGCTGAAAGAGTGGTTCAACATCTTCAAACTAATAAATATTATAAACCATATTAATAGAATGAAAGATAAAAGTCCTATGATCATTTCAATAGATGCAGGAGAAAAGTCTGAGGAAATTCAACATCCTTTCATAATAAAAACTCTCAATAAAGTAAGCACAGAAGGAACACCTTAACAAAAGGTGAGGCTGTGCACCTGGTTGCGTCTGGTTCTTTCACTTCAGGAAGACTTGGTTCTATCGGGTTTGGGAATTGCTTTGCCTTAGCTTTATGGCCATCTAGAAGCTACTCAGCTGGCCACAGTTCCACTAAGCTTTTAGGATACCCCAAAAGGGACTTTCCTGATAGCATAACCTTTGTTTTACAAAGCATGAGTCAAGAGAACTCTAGGGTTGTGATAAAAACCAAAACTGCCAATGCAAAAAAAAAAAAAAAAAAAAAAAAGTAACAATTTAGGCTGAATAACAAATGCAGAACAATTCAAAATAGCGAAGATAAATGCATATGTTATTTCATTTTAGTCAAATTTCCATTTAATTCAATTTGGCTTTTTGAGAAAACCCCTTGTTACCCCATACACTGCAGGGCTTTGAGTACAAACGCAAGAATTCACTGTTTGTATAACTAATTGCACACATCACTTTTACTCTTTCCTTTTATTATATTCCTGACATATCAATGATTCAGAGATTTTTCTGTTTCATAGGCTGCAGATGTGGAGTCAAGAGTTTCAGAGTGTGCTAAATAGTTTGTGTGTTTTTCTTTTGTTTCAGTCTGTTCCCAGTATTCTAGAGGAGTGTTTGCCATTTTTGGACTCTATGATAAGAGGTCAGTGCATACTTTGACCTCATTCTGCAGCGCCTTACACATCTCCCTCATCACACCAAGTTTCCCCACGGAGGGGGAGAGCCAGTTTGTGCTGCAGCTAAGGCCTTCCTTACGAGGAGCACTCTTGAGTTTGCTGGATCACTATGAATGGAATTGTTTTGTCTTCCTGTATGACACAGACAGAGGTAAGTCACAATTCCACATCTCTATAAGTAAAACTCTAAGTTTCAATCTGAAAAGGCTTTGTATCACTTAGGTGATTTAACAAAATATTTTGATGCCCAGTATGGCTAAAATCAGAAAATGATCGATGTATATTCTCAGTATTTTTATCTTGACCCTGGGGAAAATTTTCTAATTAAGTGAGCTTCAAATTCACAAGGTTGGTTGCTCATGAGAAAATCATGCTCTGTTACTAGTTGAAATTAAAGTATATAATTTTTTTTTACATTTCCATGATGATATTTCAGGTACAATCATAAAATAAGTTTGTCTTTTACCTCAAATAAAAATGATTTAATGTTTTGGAACATCTTAAAATAGTAGCAGGTTGAGCCATAGCATTGACTTTGAAATACAAAATGTTAAATGAGTAATTGAAGGGTCATGACAATGAAAATAAAGATTTGGTGGTAAGGCTTCTACATGCTGGCAACCTTTCACTTTATCTTTACCTATCAGTCTATAAAGGTTAATAAATGATACCATATGATCCATGTGCTGGAGAAACAAGGTGGATAACTGACATAAATTATTGGCAATCCGTATAATTTTGTACAATGTTGATATACTTTGACTTTTGGTTGGAGACATAAGTTAAGGAATTCCAATTTTTTTTCAGCTCTGTTTTTTATTTAGTGACTAGAATCATAGCAACATATTATATTTGAGAATAAATATTAGAGAATCACCTGTGAGGTTTTGTCTTCATTCTTTTTCCTTGAAGTGTAAGATTTATTAGCAGACAAGAAGTTAAAAGAAAAGTTTGAACAGGCAACATTTCAAGAACATCCTTGAATACAATTCTGTCCGTGAAATGAGTAAAACAATTAAATGTGAGAACGATAAACAAGCAAAATAAATCTTTTAAAGATATAAGTACCTTCAAAATCCAAAGCATAATTCCCTATATTCAGAGACAAAAACTTGTTAAATGAATTCACCTTTCTCATTAAAAATTCACATGTTTAATTAGATGGAAATAGGTTGTCATATAAGATGTCTCACCAGTGGTAATCCTAGTACATTCCTTATCTTGGCATTCTTCATAAGTTTACCTTTTGGAAACAAGCTCAGAAAATTTAATATTATCAGTGTATTTTATGCATGGCTGTGGCATACTCAAATTCTCATTTGGAAGTTTGAGAACCTACCCATAGGTCATGATACATTTTTCAATAGCTGACAATCCAAAGCATCCTAGAGAATGTATTACAAATTAGAGAAACTGTTACTTTGTTCATTCTAACTTTTGGAAAAATCCTTAAGCAAGAAGACACTGAAAAATGAATCATAATGCAAATTAAAACAGTAATGAGGTATCACTACATATCTATCAGAATTGCTCAAATCAAGATCATTGACAACATCAAATGATGGTTAGGATGTGGAGTAACAGGAACTCATTCATTACTGAGGGGGATGAAAAATGGTTCAGCTGCTTTGGAAGACAATCTGGCAGTTTCTTACAAAGCTAAACTTATTCTTACTATTTATCCAGCAGTCATGTTCCTTGGTATTTACCCAAACCACACAAAACCTTCACATGGATGTTTATAACAGCTTTATTCACAATAGCCAAAACTTGGAAGCAATCAAGATGTCCTTCAGGAGGTGAAAGGATGATTAACCTGTGGTATATTCAGACAATGGAATATTATTCACAGCTGAAAATAAATGAGTTGTTGAGACATGAAAAGACAAGGAAGAACTTTAAATACATATTACTAAGTGAAAGGAGTCATTCTGAAAAGGCTACATACCCTATGATTCCAACTACATGACATTCTGGAAAACACCAAACTATGGAGACAATAAAAAGATCAGTGGTTGCCAGGAGTTAAAGGAAAGGAGAGATGAACAGGTAAAGCACAGAGGGGCTTTAGGGCAGTAAAACTGCTCTGTGTGATATTATAATGGTGGATACATGTCACTATATATTCGTCCAAACCCATAGAATATACAGCACCAAGGGTGAACCCTTCTGTCAGCTAGGACTTTGCATGATAGTGATGTACAAAGGTAGGTTCATCAGTTGTAAAATATGAGTGTCAATGCAAAAAAATTTACACTTCAATAAAATTGATTTTGGTTCAAAAATTGAATCATAATGTGAAGAAATATAGACGAGATGGTTCCTCCTGTAGTGTGTTATGACACAGCTCAGTTTGCCACTTTGGGCAGAAGACTTTCATTTTACGACATCTTAGTCTCACTGAAATGCCAGTGGGACCAATGTCTTACTTTTTTCCCCTGCCCTTGTGCAAACCAGTCTCTGGCAAGGGGAGGGTTCTAGGCATTCATGCATCAGCCTCCCCACCAAACAGGGATTAAAAGCAGTGCTTTGCTTTTGCACCAGTTTATACTTTCCGGGATCCTCACTCCTGCATGACAAGTCAGATGCTCCAACCTTGAGCCACCTCCCGGTTCTTTTTACCATCAGATCTCTCTGGTATACTCAGACAATACTTGACTATGTAAAGATCCTTTCTCCTGGTTAAATTTCTGCCTTCAAAGTCTTAAACTCATCATGGTACAAGCACTATTTCTTCTAATATGTATCATGTAACCTTTAACCTACTTATTGGCTTGCTGCACAAAAAGCCTACCTTTTCCTGTCACCACACTAGAATTTAACTGGTTTGCTTCTAACCAGCTGAGGCAAGTCACTCTCTAGACACTCTCTTAGTTCTCTACAATACTTGTTTCAGGATTCAATACCTTTGAATTGTCTTCTATTATCACCTAACTCGACTTCAGAGTATACACCTTTATTCCAAGTGGTAACTGCATGAATGAGAAATACAGGAAAACGGTCATTTCATCATGCTCAGATGCCTCACTCTGCCATGATACTACCATTCTTCTCAATATTCTGGGTCTTCCTCCAGTACTTGCAAAGAGCAAGAATAACTTCTCCCATTTGAAATTTTTGTGCTCACTTTATGAGTTTAAGACCACAAGCCAAATCTATCTCCTCTTGAATTATGTATCATTATGACCAACTGAGGTATGAACTTCAGTTATGAACATATGATTAACTTCTATCATAAACATAGTTGGCTGTCATCCATATTTTCACATCACATAAAATTAAAAGAGCACAGATCAACATTAAAGATCAGAGTTTTAAAAAATAATGCACAAAGCCAAGCATAAAGAAATAAGATGGTATGGTATATTTTAGTACTTTCTCTAATCCCCTACTGCCATCGTGAACTTCTCATCTAAATATTTTTCTTATTATAAGTAACTACCTTAATATGACCCTGAATTTCTCTATAAATTGAGTAGAACATGACTTTCTGATGCCTCATAAATTCTTATTTTGGAATAAGTTATTTCAATGCCATTCAATTATTTCTAAACTTTTAACCCCTAAAGTTATCTGGGGATCTCTTAATGTACCAGAGCTTCACTCTGTCATAACTTATTGTTTTTATGTTGAATTATAATCAATAAAAGTAATGATTATTTCATCTGATATGGAACTTGTGTTCTAATCCTGGTCTGCTACTGATTAGCTGTGTGAACCTGTCTGTATTTTGTTCACACTTGAGAGAAAGAGGTAAGAAAGAAAGAAATAAAGAAGGAAGGAAGGAAGGAAGGAAGGAAGGAAGGAAGGAAGGAAGGAAGGAAGGAAGGAAAGAAGGAAGGAAGGAAGGAAGGAAGGAAGGAAGGAAGAAAGAAAGAAAGAAAGAAAGAAAGAAAGAAAGAAAGAAAGAAAGAAAGAAAGAAAGAAAGAAAGAAAGAGAAAGAAAGAAAGAAAGAAAGAAAGAAAGAAAGAAAGAAAGAAAGAAAGAAAGAAAGAAAGAAAGAAAGAAAGAAAGGAAGGAAAGAAGGAAGGAAGGAAGGAAGGAAGGAAGGAAGGAAGAGAGAATGAAAGAGAGAAAGAATGAAAGAGAGAAAGAAAGAAAGAAAGAAAGAAAGAAAGAAAGAAAGAAAGAAAGAAAGAAAGGAAGAAAGAAAGAAAGAAAGAAAGAAAGGAAGAAAGAAAGAGGAAGGAAGAAAGAGGAAGGAAGAAAGAGGAAGGAAGGAAGAAAGGAAAGTTGAACTGCATTTTCTTTAAAGCTAATTGAAACTATCTTTAATGTTTTTTGATATTTTATATTCCAACTATTCTATTCCTTCCCTGGAAATGGTGGGTGGAAAGAAAAAGATAATAGGTGGAACAAGTGATCGCTACCAGCAGGTAGCTCCCTACTTCTGTTTCTTTGGCTGAATCTCAAAAAAAAAAAAAAAAAAAAAAAGTATTCATTTATTTATTTGTTCAATATATCCATTTAGCACTCAGTAAAACTTCATTGTTCAGCTTTCATCAAGTACTTTGATAAGCATTAATGCAGCAATGAGCAAGACACTTCTGAAAATAAATTGTCTTGCTATGACTTCATTAGGAAACAATACACAGCACTCTACTTGACAATTAGAAACTCGTCTTTGATACGTAGCTAGATGTTTTTACAATTTTAAATTGGAAGACAACTATATTTTCCAAAAAGATCATTGTCTCTTTGGGAAAAACAATTATAAAACATCATTTAAATATGAACTTTGGTAAGATTTTTGAGTTAATAAAGATGAGGCTATTGAGCACTTACAATGTGGCTCATGTACCTTCATGAGGAACTGAATTTTAAATTTTCTTTAATTTTACTTGATTAAATAATTTCATTTGACTAATAGTCATTGTATTGGGCAACACAGCATATCTAACCACTGAATTCATCTGCAATAGCATATCTCCCATTAAATGAAATTTCCAAATGTCTTCTTGATTCATATTTTACTATGTAAGGATAGAACACAGAGAACACCCTGTGTGTAATCCTTTTTATAGTAATTTTCCCATTGTGTTGTGTGTACATTTACATCTTTTCTTCACTTAGAGTGTAAGTCCTTCTGCCGTTATTATTATGTCTTTTTACATTTATCCTTCATTTTGAGCATAGTTACCCCCAATAGGCGTCCCATAAATATGAAATAAATTAACAGACAAATCAAATTAAGTCATTGACAATAGGTATCAAGTAATTTTCAAGCTCTAAAAACTAATCATGTAACTCATGTCTTATTCATTGTACCATTTTACCATTAAAATGGTTCATAGAACAGTCAAAATGAAAAAAGCATCTCCTGTACGAATAGTACTTGAATTGAATGCAGTTTTGTTGTGATGAGAATTGTGGAGCAGGCTGAAAATAAACATTCTTGACTTAGACATATTAAGTTAAATATTTAGAAAAATTTTGAATGACCTATATTTTGGTAATATGAAATCTTGACTTTTTTCAAAATCAAGTAGTACAGCATTTTCCTTGAGTGAAAAAGAGACTAATTTAAATGTTTATAATGTAAGTCATGGTTATTTTTGAAATAAATCTTTTCAGAAGAACATATTTTTACCTGTGTCTATCACCCAGAATTTTAAGAATTCATGATGTTTTAAGGCCATTTCTAACAACACTGGTAACAAGATGAATTTATGATCAAAAGACAGAGAAAGAGACAGAAACCTAACATTTTTAAAATTCTAATAATCACTGTCAGTATTTTTCAGAACTGTTATGATGGCCAGCAACTTTGATTTCATGTCTGGCATAAGCAGTGGCTGACACTGACCTTGTCTTGCTTAATTCCAGTTTTCTTTAATGCTTAATGCTCAAAGTTTTACTCACATTAGTGCTTTCCAGGCAAATGGTGTTGTTTCACAGTTTGCTAAATATCTTATATGCATTATCTTAATAAATATTATAACATTATGTAAATTGTTCCTAGGAGAGATGTATTTGGCAAAGCATAGAGGATAAAACTTAACTTTGGCTAGTTTTGGCTTGTTTCCTTTGGTCTGTTTCTCGTTGTTGTTTTTTACAAAAATACATTCTGCGATGTGCAGAAACCTAGAAACAATGTTGTAGATGGTATAGTATGCATACGTTGAAGCCAGTGGAAGAAGTGACAAGGGTATGGAAAGAGAAGTATGTTTGGGTGGAGAAGGTGGGGGATCTTGCTATTTTGTTTCTGTTTTGGGAGTTTTATTGCATACATATCTTTTATCTTTAAACTGCTTTAAATCCTTTTGCAAAAAAATAAAAAGTTGAGATCTAAGTAATAGAAAAAGCAATAAATGAAAAAGAAGAGGCATGAGACACCATTCAATGGCATCTCTTTTACTCTCCCCAAAATAAACATGCATAAATCACTCCAGAGAACTCTCCTATCTTCCTTCTGGGTTCAGCTCCAATTATCTCCTTCTCTGTTTTTTTCCCTCATATTGTTTCATTTCATTGCTCTTTTCCTCTTTCTCTGCCTCCTCTCAGAACCTAGAGTGGGTAGGCAGCATGATTTATTTCAGGAGCACTGGGAACCTTAATCTCTTTCTCATCCATCACCAGGAATGGACTCCTAGGATCCCTTTAAACTCAAATCCATAAGTAATATAGAGGGATGACAGAGTAGATAACACTAAAGAACATAGCATAATGACTTCAGTTCACACCAAAGTAAAATTACTGGCCTCTGCTCCTTCCTTGAAATCCGTTTCGGGTAGGGTGGGATCCATACAACCTATCAACTGGACTTGGAGTGCTTCGTGTCTGTCTACACTGCTGATTTCAAGCATCCTTTTTCACTCATTCTCCCCATCTCCAATTCCTGATTACCACACATACTGATACCTTGCTAGCACACATTCACCATTAATTGTGTCACTTAAAATACTTCTGGGCCATTTCTTTAATTAAAAACAAAATTAATAATAGCAAAACAGTTAATTGACATATAAATTCAGGACGTAAGAATCTTTCAGATTCCAACATGGTATTATGTAAGAATGGGTAAGTAATTTATCTTTAATTCCTGATAGCATTCAATTCCATTTTCAACTTATTTTTTAATCCTGAAAAAAGAAATATCTAAGTCTAAAACCCTCACCAGGATAAAGAGGAGTTCCCTTTGTGTAAACCTCCAATGACAACCCTCTGGCAATCATCTGTGTTTATAGTGAACTCATTAAGATTTAGACTACACTTCATAGTTCATCCAAATACACTTGCTTACTGACTTTTATTACTTTTACGGTGCAGGCTGACAATGCCAAACTTGTATTTGTTTCCAGCTGCCAAGTGTGAGGATAATGCATTCCAACAGGGGGAGAATAACATTTAACTATATCTCTCAAGCATGTATCACTGCCTTCCTGCTGGATCCAGGCCAGTGGGAGGGCAAAGGTATAGAAATAACAGTAGAGCTCCCTATGGAGATTCGAATCCATAACTGAGGGAGAAATAGAACAGTAGCCCTTTCTTCTCCATGGTAGGGGGACGCGTTTCAAGACCCGCAGTGGGTGCTTGAAACCATGTATAGTATCAAACCCTTTATATGTTATATTTTTACAGTGATAAAGTTTAATTTATAAATTAGGCACAAGAAGAGATTAACAATAATAAGTAATAATAAAATAGAAAACTATACCAATATACTATAATAAAAGTGATATGAATGTGGTCTCTCACTCTAAAAATATCTAGTGTAAAAATTTAATACTTTTTTTAATCTTAACTAAGCACTTACCACACCCAGTGCCTATAACTTTTGCAGTTTGAGGTGCCACAGCAAAACTAGCACAAATATATTTTTCCTCCTTCACAATTTCATGGATAGATTTGCTCTTACCATAGACCTTAGCAACCTCAGCATACTATTTTTTTTTTCTTAGGTAGTCAAGAACGTTCACCTTTTCACTTAAAGGAAGCCCTTTATGGCTTCTCTTGGGCATATCCAAATTGCAAGAATCACTACTTTTGTGCTTTGTGGCCAAAAGTAAAAATATGACTTGGATACTAGCACTGCAATGCCATGACAGTTGATCTGATAACCAAGCTGGCTCCTGAGTGACTAAGTTACAGGATAGCTGGACAAAAGGAGGATTTATGTCTCAGGTGGAACAGAGCAGGGACAGCAGGAGATTTCACCATGCTACTTCTAAGAGCACGCACTTTAAAACTTATGAATTGCTTATTTCTGCACTTTTCCACTTAATATTTTTGGACCACAAAGGTTCCTGAAACTGTGGAGACTGAGGTTCCTGAAGTCTCCTGAAACCGTGGAGAGTGAAGCCTCAGATAACAGGGGCTACTACAATCACAAAGAGGCAAGGCGGTTCCTGCTCCCTTCAGCGCATCTCCTTTGGTGTTACTGCAGTGTTTCTTCCCTGCCCTTATTAACCCACATTCCACAGGCCATTACCACAGTGGGTTAGGAAGGGGAGCAGTGGACTCAGTGCTGAGTGGAGGGACAAAGGAGTACTGATGGGTGTTTTTATAGAGGGGGTTATGTGTCCCATCCCTTTTCCCCGGTGACAGGAGGTAATGAGAAGCACATGCCTATCTGTCACCGCCTACTTTCCCTGGTTATAGAATGAAGGGTTTGAGGGCAGATGCTGGAAGTTATATGCTGAAAGAGTGCTGAAATCTAACAAGAAGAATGAATCAGAATAGGACTGCCAAACAGGGGGATACGCAAAGAACAATGCTATGGGCTACACAAGGGAGATCAAGGAAGGGAGCAGAGAAGGAGCAGCAAAATCAGCAGTGGGTTGACAAGATGGAGAGATTCCGGGATGAAATACAAAACCCTACAGTTGTTTTTGTGATGCTAGCAGTCTTTCAGACATTCATCTGAAATGTTAAAGAGGCTTGAGTGGGATGGCAAAGAAAATAACTATGCACCTTCCATGAATATTTGTGGTGGGTCAGTTTACCTGTCACTCAGCAGGCACTAGACATACACTGTTGACTGACCAAGAGGTCACCTGTCTGGATGTTCTTCCTTTCTCGCTTCTTTCCCCCTGTCAGTGTTCAGTCTCTGAATAAAAGATAAGAACACACCTGCAGGGAACAGATCAAGGTGGCAGAGTAGGATATGGAACTCACCTTCTCCCAAGAACACACCAAAAATTCATTGACCACATTTAAGTGATATCACATGGCATTTTTCTTTCTCTTTCTGGCTTACTTCCCTTGGAATGATGATTTCCCGGCCCATCTATGTTGATGCAAATGTCATTATTTTATTCTTTTTTATGGCTGAGTAGTATTCCATTGTATAAATATACCACAACTTCTTTATCCAGTCATCTGTCAATGGACATTTAGGGTGTTTCCATGTCTTGGCTGAAAGACACAAATTAATTTATTTTCAAAACAGAAACAGACTCACAGACATAGAAAACAAACTTATGGTTACCAGTGGGGAAAGCGGATATAAAGGGATAAATTGGGAGTTCGAGATTTGCAGATTATCAACCACTATATATAAAATAGATGAAAGATATGTATGTATATGTATGACTGAAACATTACATTGTACACCAGAAGTTGACACAACATTGTAAACTGATTATACTTCAATTTTTTTAAAAGGAAACAAAAAAAAATAAATAAAATGAAATGAATGTCACTGATCTCACTATTCCCTATGCCTTTAAAAACTTTAAATAAAAAAAGAATGCATTTACCTATGGAACAATTCTCACCACAAAACTAACTGGAGACTGGCAGAAAGACTCCTGTACAAACAAGGCTGTAAGGAAGATCCTCACGGAATCAGACAGGAATGGAAGAGAAGTCAAGTCAGGACTTGTGCTCCCGTGGAAGGGATACAGAAGAGAAGAAATCCTCCCTAGGGAGTAAGCAGTTCAAGCCACATATTGGGTTCCTAGGCCTGTGGTCTGACACAAGGAAAACAAATCCCCTTGGCTGGTTGGAGGACCAATGGGACTGACAGGAGGGCCTGGACTGCACTTCTGAGGAGGGCACACACACTCACTTACTCCTAAAACAGGGCAGAAAGAGCAGATTGAAACTGCAGGGGTCCCTGGCCAGTCTCCCACAAACATCCTTAGCAGAGTGACTTCCCCAGCCCTAGTTGCTTCAGGACACAACTCCACAGTGGTGTGAGGGCCGCCGCAGCCAAGGGGAGAGCTCAACTGTGAGGGACTAAGGCAGCTCAGACCCCAAGCTGTGTCTAAGCAGGGTGGGGCAGCCAAGAAGGCACATACATAGGCAGGGCATCACAAGATGTCTGGGGTTCTGACTATGGCCACAGCCCAGACTCAGACCTATGCAGAGCACCCACACCAGGCCCTCTTGCCTGAGCACTGCTCTGCTCAGGGGTGAGGGTGCAGGTGCTGGGAAGGAGGAGAGAACACATGTAAAGGATATGGAGCCAGCTCAGACCCAACCCTCAGGACTGATGCTCCAGCAACTTAGGACCCACCCACACCTCTGATAGGACCATGATGGCCACTAAGCAGAGGAGAAGCTAGAGCTACAGTGGTTCTGAAATAGCCACTCCATCTTGAGCCCTACTTCCTTCCATGGTGATAGTTATCAGCCCCCTCAGGGAAAGATGTGTCTTGTGCTCACTCAGATCCAGCTCTACCAACAAAGTCACTTGGCACACACACACTATATAGAGACACTCCCACACAAAGACACCCTCCTTCAAGACTGCAACAGGCAACTGTTTCACCTAATTTCAAAGAGACAGAAACTGTTAAGCAAAATGAGAAGATGGAGGAAGTGGTCTCAAAAGAGCAAGAAAAACCTCTGGAAAAACAACTAATGAAGCAAATAAATAATTTACCAGATAAGGAGTTCAAAGCATTAGTAATAAGAATTAGGGAAAAGAATAGGTGAACGCAGTGAGAATTTTAACAAGAAACTAGAAAATATAAAAAAAGAAACAGTCAGAACTGAACAATACAGTAACTGAGATGAAAAACACTCTAGAAGGAATTGAAAGCAGACTAGACGATACAGAAAAACACATAAGGGATCTGGAAGATAGACTAATGGAAATCACCCAATCAGAATAGCAAATGAAAATTTTTAATGAGATCAATTTAGGGGACCTCTTAAACAACATGGATTGTACCAACATTCACATAATAGAAGCCCCAGAAGGATAAGACAGAGAGAAGAGGGTCAGAAATGTATTTGAGGAAATTACAGCTGAAAACTTCTAAAACCTAAAGAAAGAAACAGATAGCACAGAGGGTCCCAAACAAAGTGAATCCAAATAGACCACATCAAGACATAACATAATTAAAATGGCAAAAGTTAAAGATAAAGGGAGAATTCCAAAAGGCAGCAAGAGGAAAACAAAGAATCATACACAGAGGAACCTTCATAAGGCTATCAATTGATTTCTCTGCAGAAAGTTTTCAGGCCAGAAGGCAATGGCATTATATACTCAAAGTCCTTAGAGAGAAAAACCTGCAACCTAGGATACTCTATCCAGCAAGATTATCATTTAGAATAGAAGCTTTCCTCTAAAATCAGGAACAAGCAAGAATGCCCACCCTCACCCCCTTTTACTTAACATAGTATCAGAAGTCCCAGACACAATGCTCAAAAAAAGAAAAAAAATAAATAAAAGGCAACCAAATTGGAAAATAAGAAATAAAACCATCACTATTTGCAGATGACATGATACTTAATAGAAAAAACCTTAAAGCCTCCATCAAAAAAACTAGAACTAATAAATGAATTCAATATATTTGCAAGATACATGATTAATATACAGAAATTTTCCATACACTAATAATGAACTATCAGAAAGAGAAATTAAGGACATAATCCCATTTACAATCAAATCACAAAGCAAAAATAAATGGGACTAATTAAACTTAAAAGCTTTTTCCCAGCAGAGGAAACCATCAACAAAACAAAAAGACAACCCACAGAATGGGAGAAAATATTTGCAAATGATATAACTGATATGGGGCTAATATCCAAAATATATAAACAGCTCATACAAGTCAATATTAAAAACTCTGTCTTAAAAATGGGCAGAAGACCTGAATAGACATTTTTCCAAAGAGAACAGATGGCCAATAGGTACATAAAAAATGCTCCACATTGCTAATCATCAGAGAAATGCAAATCAAAACCACAAGGAGATATCTCCTCACACCTGTCAGAATGGCTGTCATCAAAAATTGCACAAATAACAAATGTTAGTAAGGATGTAGAGAAAAGGGAATCCTAGTTCACTGTTGGTGGGAATGTAAATCAGTGCACCACTTTGGCAAACAGTATGGAGTTTCCTCAGAAAAGTAAAAACAGAACTACCACATGATCTAGCAATTCTGCTGCTGCATATATGTCTGAGGGGGAAAAAAACACTGATTCAGAAAGACACATGCACCCCAATGTTGATATCAGATTTATTTACAATAAAAATTAAGTGGCCATCAATATATATATAATAGAATATTACTCAGCCATAAAAAAGAATAACATTCTGCCATTTGCAACAACATGGATGGACCTAGAGGGTATTATGCTTAGTGAAATAAGTCAGACAATCACAAATACTATATATGATCACTCAGATGTGGAAAATAAAAAATGAAACAAGCCAATGTGTGTAACAAAACAGAAGTAAATAGAGTACAAACTAAGGGTTATTAGTAGGCAGAGAATAAAGGGTGAGGGGCAAGATAGGGGTATGGAGTTAAGAGGTACAAATTACCATGTACAAAATAAATAAGCAACAAGGATATATGTTACAGCACAGGAAAATATAGTTATTATATTGTAATAACATTAAATGGAATATAATCTATAAAAATATTGAATCACCATGTTGTACAACCTGAAACTAATATAATCTTGTAAATCGGCCATACTTCAGTGAAATATATAAATAAATAAAATAAAGTATTAAAAACAGATCTGGATAAGACCTTCAGAGGCCCCACTCACTGCGCCCTGCCTCATGGAAATTCAAAATTCAAACAAACAAATTACAAAATAAGTGTGTGGGAGTCAAACAGAGTGCTGATTTTCCCCCATGGTGACTATTTTAATGCTTTTTAAAAATATATTAATTTTTATAGGCTTTGATATGAGGGGGAGCCCTGAGCATATGCTGAACCCGTCAATAGAGTTATTGAGCCACATCTGAGGACCAAGGGGACGGAACACGTTCCTTGAGAATCCTTTTAGTGATGGAATGTGGGTATAAAGTTTTAGCAATTTTCTTATCCTAAAAGGACAAACTTCATAAGCTTTCTCATGGCTCTGCCTTTTCAGTGACCCACAACTTTCTAAAGCAATAAGTTTGTGAATAACTTGCAATTTCCTGACAGCTCTTCATTAAGAAAAAAAAGTTGCTTTCTTGAAGATCTCAGGAGAAAAAAAAATCTTTCTTTTAGAGCTGTGATTGAACACAGTACCTCAAGCTAATTGATATTGTCTCAATTAATTTTCCCTTCTATTAGAAGAATGGAACAAAATGCATGTATAATGACAATGTGCAATTAAGGTTGAAATCCTTATAGTATAAAACTATGTCAGAGGTAAGGTTTACTCAACTGGTGTATCTTATCGTTCATTCACCATGTCATAAGACATCTGGTAACAGGACAATAGAAAGCAGTAACTTACTATTTGAAGCAATGGAAAAGAGTTCTTAGATATAAATAAATTCATTAGTTTAGGCTATGACAGCCTGCCAATCTTTTGCACGTTTAAATAGAAATCGTTTCTGCATTCTTTCAAGTCTATAGCCCAGATTTTGTCAGTGAAGGATAGTTAGAAGACCACAATGCTAAGTGCCTGAATTCAAATCCCAGCTGTTCCAATTATGTGTTCCTTAACATAGCTAGATCTCAGTTTTCTAGTCTGAAAATTAGTATTAATAATCAAATCTACCAGGCCACTGTGAGTTATACACGAAGTACTTACAAAGTTCCTGGCATACAGTAAACTCTGTAAGTTATGGCTATTATCCTATTGTGTCTGTTTTTACAATTTTTATTGGTACAGTGGTAGCAGTATACTGACGCCATAATAATTTACACTTAAACTCCAATAAATATTTATCATTTTAATATTATTAATCACAAATCAGAAGTGTTTTGCTAAGATTTTGTATAATATTTTATACTATGAGACAAATTTTTATTATAAGATCTTATGAGACATAAACCTGCATAATACATAAGACATCTCTGGGTATAAATGCTAAATTGATGATGAGACGGACTAAAGCATAAATTTATGATTTCTTATTTTTCACTTCCTTGGTAGACTTCCTCTAACTTCTCTTAAAATGCTGGTATTACCCCCAGGGTCTGTCCTCAGCCACTTTGCCTCTGTAAATTTCTGAAGTACAAAGCTGCATGTGTCCCTTTCCTGATTAGGATTTATTTCATGACTTTTCACCGCCCTTCAAATAAAGTCCAGATTCCTTAAATGATGCTGTACAGTCGTTTGTCTTGATTGCTCCTCCCAATTCATTATATAGCCCACTGATCTTGAAACACCAAGCCCCAGTGACAATGGCCTTCTTTAAACATTTTGAGCACTAGATTCTTTCACTTGCCTTCACAGCTCTGCAGATGCCATTTCTTCAGACTTGAACATTCTCTTTTTTTCTGTGGTATCTCTTTTTTCTGGGGTAACTCCCATTCATCCCTCAGGTCTGACCATGACTCCTTTCAAGGAATCATCTTCTACACATTTACCCTCAAGTGAGTTAACCCCTTTTCTGTATGCTCCCATGGAATTTTGTATTATCTCTATCAAGCCTGGTATTCTAACTCTTTGTTTAATTCTGTGCCTTTGTCATCAGACTCTTTTTGTTGCCGAGTCCAAACTCATTCTGCTCACCACACGACGGGCCAATAAACCGGGAGACGAGGTGTTGGGGCAAGCAATAGGGACTTTATTCGGAAAGCCAGCAGACCAAGAGGATGGCAGGCTAATGTCCTGGAGAATCATCCTGCTCTCATCAGAATACAGGCTCCTTTTATACAAAAAAACAGAGGAGGGGTTGTGGTTGGTTGCTGCAAACTTCTTGGTGTAGGAATTCTTTGTTCCTGCAGCTGTCCACGTGGGCCAACAAAACAAAGTCCACCCTCTATTCTGCAACTTGTTATCTTTATTTAAGTGCAGAAGTGTTAATATCCTTAAAGGTCAGAGCCTTGAGAAAAGGCTCTCCTGTTTACCAGACAGGCTAAAAGCAAGATTCATTTATAAAAGGTGCAGAGCTAGCAAGAACAAACCCAGAAAAAAGGGCACAGTGGTTAAAACTAAAGGAACAGATCCAATACAGAGTCAGATCTGTTCTCCTCTATTACATTTTAAAGTCCATAATAGCAGGCATTCTGTCCTACTCACTGAGTTTCCCTGAACAATAGCTCTCCTGGCTATTGCAGTCGCAGTCAATAAGTATGAGTGAATGAATGTTGTGGTCTCATCCTCTCTTGTATGACAGTGACTTCAAAATTTAGAACTCAGTCCTCACTCATTCTAAGGAAAGTACCATAGAAGATTATTGCAAACTGTTTTCTATCTTGGGTAATGTATGGAATAGGAATAGTTTAGGCTGTAAATAATAACAAATGCAAAATAACAGTATATATATACATGTATACATATATATGAAGTCCATATATTACAGAGCTTTTATAGAACTGCTATGGAGGATGCGTCATCTTCTGGCAGTCAGACTTGGGTTTTGTTGCTACAGCATCTTCAACATGTGTCTTCAAGGTCCATGGTGGCTACTTAAGCTCCAATTGTATCCATATTACAGTCAACAGGAAGCAGTGGAGGGGAAATGATGCCCCACCACCCACTTTATTACACACATCATTTTACCGTGTAATCACACATGCAGTTTTGTAGCAAGGTTATCTCGGCCGTCTACAATATGAGGCAGAGTATTACATAGTTTCCTGTTTCCTAGATGAGTTTGTATAATGTTAAAATTAGCTTTTCCTCAAACGTTTGATAAAGCATACCTTAAAATATTTAGGCATGAAGTCTAAAGAACTTTTTAAAATCACACTTCATTGTCTTTCGTGAGTCAGTAGCCTCATTCCAATTTTTCATTTCTCCTTATGCCACATTTGTTAAAATATGTATAAAATGCCTTTGTGTGAAGTACTTAATGGATTCTGGCAGAAAATGTGCTCTGTGTGATACGAATTCTCTGAAACTTTTTAGAACTTTCCTCATGTCCAATGCATGCTCAATTTTAAAAATATTTCATGTAGTCTTAAGAAGAATATTTTCTATTTTTAGCTGCAACTTTCCTTATCATCAGTATATTTTTGCTCAAATCTTCTACATCTCTATTAAATTTCTGACTGACCTAATTGAGAGATAAACATGGAAATCTCCCACATTGGTCATGGACTTATCACCTTCTTACTGTATTCCTATAGATTTTTGCTTTATATGTGATACATTTTAATACAAAATACTTTAGAATTGTTAGCACCTTCCTTGAAAAATGAATCTTTTTTTTATACTATGCAATGAACTTCTCTCTCCTTAATGATGCTTTTTGTCTTAAGATCTTTTTTCCCACTAGTAACATAGCTACTCAAGTTTTCTTTTGGCTCATATTTGCCAAGTGTATGTTTTAAAATCTATTTATTTCTTTTCTGTATCCTTACATTTTAGGCAAATCTTTTTGGCACCACAACTGTCATTATGCACTAGGTAATTTAATATGTGTGTTACATATTTAATTCTCCCCAAACCCCAAAAAATAAGTCAAATTATTATCCTGTTTTATTCCTAGGACAATTAAGACTTAGAGAGTTTAAATGATCTGCCTGAAGTCACATAGCAGTCAATGAGAAAGCATGGCTTCTCTAGTCAACAGACTCTTGCTTTAACCGCCATGTTATACTACATATAAAGAAAAGTTGACATAATGTTCATTACGCCTCCCTTAATGGTGGAGGATGATCTATGCCAGGGATCACCAAAATTTTTCCATAAAGAGCCAGATAGTAGATACTTCAGGCTTTGCAGAACATATGGTTTCTGTCACAACTACTTAACTCTGATGCTGTAGCAAAAAGCAGCCTCTGATAATGCATAAATGAACGTGCATACCTCTGTTCTAATAAAACTCTGTTTATGGACACTGAAATTTCAATTTTATGTAAGTTTCATACATCACAAAATTTTATTTTTATTTTGTTTTATTTTATCCCCTCCAAACATTAAAAATGTGAAAGCCATTCATTTCTTATAGGCCATACCAAGGCAGTTGGGGGCCTGGCCCATGGGTTAATGTTTGCAATATGCATATTGATTTCTATTTTATAAAAACTATAGCTTTTAAACACTGTGTTGTAGTTTAATAGGCTTACCCTGTAATAAATTAAAAATTCATTAATTTTAGAAATGGAAACAGTTCTTCAATTATATGGGTAAATGAAGTTGTTACTACACAAGTGTATAAGCGTGCAGGCCTTCCCAAGATATCTCTTACTCAAACTCCTTTGGGAAGTCTCAATATTTAAATTCTGTAGGACATGAATCAGGTATTCTTTGATGAATTTTTGTTTAGAGTCAAAATAATAATTTTTCTGACCATTATTTTGTTGGTGATTTTGTCTCTATTTGGTTAATGACTAGAATAAACTGATTTCCAAAATTCAAATCTGTAACCTATGTTGTATTAGTTTGTTTTAGAAATACATAGCTGCCATAAATATTTTTTTGGCTTTGAGCATTTTATATATCATAGCTCATCTGTGTGCAGCATGCCAACAGATTACAGACTAGCAAACAAAATGGCATAAATAGCTATTTGAGATTGATGTCAGGAGCAACTGTTGAATCAGATACAAGGACCATGTTTCAGTGTGTGGTATATGCACGGTGCTGTGCTAAGTTGAGCAGTGGGTAGAAAGACAAAGTGGAAAGAGGATGTGGGTAAATATCAGGTTTATAGTTATAGGAGGTTCCAAAACTCTTTGGGAGAGGACAAAAAGAGTCTGAAGAGATAGAATTTTCTAGAAGAAAAGGGAGTGAGAGCAGAGACCAGTCTAGGTAGAGCAGGCAGCAGAAACCAAAGCACGGAAGTGAAAAGGCTCATGGAGCTTTGCAGATGCTAAAGAGTCTGGTTTGGTTAAAAATCTTTGGCACGAGGGGTTTACAGGGAGGAGGAAGCTGAGGCCAGCAATGTGGTTGTGATGGCTGTGTTTCGCCAAGTGTTCACTAAGATGTGTTGGCCTTGTGCCGTCGTGTTTTTACTAAAGCTCCCTTCTGAAAGAGAATTTGGGTTGTGACTAGACTCTTCAATTCATGGCAGAATAGAAAAGACCCACTGAACAGATGAAACAGACCAGAAGATTTTGGTACCTAAACACAGTAATCATTGTCACACAAAGGATTACACTCAACCATTTTGCAGAGTTTATTTTAGGGTTTTATTCTGTGTTTATACTTGGCAGATTAAGACCAATAACAAACAAGCGGTCTTCTATGACTGGAGGAAAACAGCATAAATGCTCGCCTTTATAACACTCTGTGGCTCTAATTTGGAAAGTAGAGAAAAGAATTTTGTGAGGGATGCTGCTCTCTGGTCCTTTTGCATTGTCGCCCTCCTACATCCTGCCAAAGAGGACCCCACGTCATGGGATATGTTATGAGGGTGTGCGTGTTAGTCTGTCTCTCTCTCTTCTTTGGGAATCATTTGCCTCTTTTCATATGAATTTTAGAAAGGGATATTTAAAGGTGCATTTCTATCAGCTCTAACTTACAGAAGATTTGAACTTCAACTCACTTAAAAAAATGTGTCTACTTGTTTCTTAAAACAAATCCAGGCACAACTTTAAAAGGCTAATTCAGAGATAGACAATAAGTAAAGTATGGAATTAAAACTGATATTTTTGTCACTGATGTATCCTTAAGAGATTGTTTTTCTGTAGCTTCATATTAACCTGGATGATTTATATTAATTCCTAGGTACGTTTTACCTGAAATGGGTGTTATTTGAAGCATTTCAGTTACTTCGTTTTGTGAATTTGTATTCTCTATATTACATTATCTCAGTTTTCACTCAGTTATTTGGGAAATAAATGGTATCTAGAATCAAAGAGTCCACATGCCTAAGTCAAAAAAATACCCTTCTAAAGTTAATTTATATTAGAAAGAGTTTCTCCCTAGCCACCTCACTCCAAACCCCCTGAAAAACTGCGTTGGTTTACATAGGAACTGTAGATGGTGAATTAAGGAGTCAGCAGGTTTTAAATGACAAAAATGGCTGTTCTACTAGAATGAGAAGTTTAAGAATGAGTTTGTTCTTCAATGTTAAGCATACGTTGGCTCCATATAACTCTTGTTTTTTAAAAGAAGAATAGGGAAAAGAAGACTTTAAAAAAGGGAATTTTTACTTTCTTAACAGCCTTCTTTAGTAAGCACCTGAACTAGAAATTATTGTCTCTTGTCTAAAAACATGGAACAAGGTAGATTTATCCTTACTAGAACCAAGAGGCCTGTGAAAGCCATGCAGTTGTCAGAATAAAACCAGTAATATCCATTGTATGTCACCCAGATGTTACCATAGCCAAGAAATTCAGCCCCCGGAAGTACGTGATCAATGGTGCTTTCAGCCCTGTGGCTATACAGAGTCTAAGAAATGCCCTAAGGGAGAGAACTATTATAGAGGTATAGCTCTGAAAACTGGATTGATTCATTTTTGTGTGTGTGCATGTGCATGTGTGTTGTTTTTTTTTTTGAGGTGTAATCAGTTTACAATGTGTCAATTTCTGGTTTACAGCACAATGCTTCAGTCATACATGAATATACATATATTCATTTTCATATTCCATAAGCTTCTACAAGATATTGAATATATTTCCCTGTGCTGTACAGTATAAACTTGTTTATCTATTTTAATATAATAGTCAGTATCTGTAAATCTCGAACTCCCAGTTTATCCCTTCCCAGCTCCCTCCCGGCTGGCAACCACAAGTCTGTATTCTATGTCTGTGAGTCTCCTTCTGTTTTATATATAAGTTCGTTTGTCTTTTTTTTTTCCTAGATTCCACATATGAGTGATATCATATGGTATTTTTCTTTCTCTTTCTGGCTTACTTCACTTAGAATGACATTCTCCAGGGACATCCATGTTGCTGAAAATGGCATTACTTTATCATTTTTATGGCTGAGTAGTATTCCATTGTATAAGTATACTACAACTTCTTTATCCAGTCATCTGTTGATGGACATTTAGGTTGTTCCCACCTTAGCAAAGGCCATGATGCAGCTGAACTCAATACAGATTAACACAGGGTACAAAGTGGAACAGAGCATGAAATAGTTATGATTTTTCTGATCAAACATAGAGAAATAATCCTATTCAGCACTTGTGCCTTTGGGTATCCATAAAAACTAGAATTTACCAGTTACCACAAATCTTCATAGATTGAAGCTGGTCACTTCTGACTTCCAGAACAGAAGTCAGCAAACTGCAGCTGAAGGACCAAATCTGGCCAACAGAATTTTTTTGCAAATAAAGTTGTACTGGCGCTCAGCCATAGTCACCCATTTACACATCCTCTGTGGCTGCTTCCTGAACGGCAGAGCTGAGTAGTCGCAACAGAGACAGTACGGCCAGCAAAGCCTAAAATATTTACCACCTGACACTTTATAGAAGCTTACTAACCCCTGACTTAGAACTTTCATTGCAAATTGATTATGTAAATAGCATTATTACATGAAAAAGTATGCTCTATGACAAATTACCATGTGAAAAATTCCTTAAGTTTGTATTTGTTCTGTGTGTAGTTACCTTGCTAAGCAAACCAAATTTGCATAATACAAAAATATCTTTAAAATTATTCACACAAGTAACTCACTAAATATTTATGAAGTTGATTTCAGAGTCTATGCAAGAGTATGAATATGAATATCATGGAAATAAATCTGTAATACCATGAACGTAGGAATTTACACCTGATATATTCCATTCCTGATTTACCAACATCTTAATCTTCATATTTTTCACAATAATAATGAACTATCCTCTTCAATTACTAGATAAATAGAACTCAAGCCTTTTTATTTAAAAAATATTTCCTATTCTTTAGAATACCCTATAATCATAAACTTGATCAAAGCCTCTAATGTGAAATATCAAACTGGGGATTGTTCGTTTGCCTTCATGCATGACACATGTCTATGGGGGAAAAAAACGATTTCCCAAAAGCATCCAAGCATATAGAAGGTTTTACTGTGTATTTATATATATGGTAGATGAAGAAAAACAGTATAAAATAATGTTGTACTTGTCTCAAGCCATATTTAGGGTTTTTTGGTTGTTTTATACTGCTTTTAGATCTTATGTTAACTAAGCAATTAATATGAACTTTGTAAATTAAACTTAGAACCGCTGTAATGTAATAACAGCATTTTTAACTTTAGAATGCATTTATATGTATTTCCAAAATCTTAAATGGGTCTTCGTATATGGCTTAGCTTTGCTTTATGACTTACATATTTACCTACTCAAATAAAAAGGAGATCAAAGGCAAAGGCACCATCATATCTAAGCTGGCTTGCTACCATCGTTTCTTAACTGATTTCTCTGCTTTGTCCTTACCGCAGTCTGTGTATTCGTAATGCAATAACCAAAGTGAATTTGCTAAGATAGTCAGATCACAACTCCCTGCCCGTACCCCCCCCAAAGCTATTCAATGGCTTTCTACTCACTCAGCATAAAATCAAAGTTCTTATGATGGCATGCCATGCACATTCTGTCCTCAGGGCCTTTGTACATGCTCTTTGCTATGCCTGGAATACACTTTTTGCAGATGTAAGAAGACGTCTCTCCCTCCCCTCTTTCAAGTCTTTGCTTAATGTTGCCTTCTCAGTGAGACCTCTTTGTCCACCTCCATTCTCCATCTGGTATTCCCCAGTCTCCTTTCCTGCTTTATTTTTCTTCTACAGCACATTTCCCCACCCTTCCTTCTATACGTTTACCTACTTAGCATAGGCTCCATCACAACAGGAAATTGTGTTTATTTACTGCTATACTCTCAGGGTCTAGAACCATATCTGGCACATAGAAGATGCACCATGTGTTATGTGTTAAATAAAATTTGATGAATGAATTTAAAAATTGGCAGGAATAATGATGGAAAAACAAAGGGCTGAAGCAACTTAATGTCCATTGACAAATGACTGGATAAAGAAGATGTGATATATATATATATCATATATATATATATGATATATATATATGGTATATATATGGTGTTGTGTATATATAATATATGGAATATTACTCAGCCATCAAAAGAATGAAATAATGCTATTTGCAGCAATGTGAACAAACATAGACAGACCTAGAGATTAAGTAAAGTTAAGTCAAACAGAGAAGGACAAACACCATATGGTATCACTTATATGTGGAATCTAAAAAAAAAAATGATACAAATTAACTTATTTACAAACTGGAAATAGACTCACAAACATAGAAAACAAACCATGGTTACCAAAGGGGAAGGGGGAGATAAATTAGGAGTTTGGGATTAACATATACACACTACTAGATGTAAAATAAACAACAGGTTCCTACTGTACAGCATAGGGAACTATATTCAATATCTTGTAATAACCAATAATGGAAAGAATCTGAAAAAGAATATATATATATATATATATATATATATATATACACATATATATATATATATATATATATAAAACTAAATCAGTTGGCTGTCCACCTGAAACTAATGCAACATTGTAAATGAACTATACTTCAATAAAAGAAAATTTTTAAAAAGAACTGGAGCTTGCACCATCATCTAGTAGTTATCTAAACAGATGGTAGTCCGGAGTTCCCCAGGTGCAGGAATGAAGGACCAGTAGTGCTTGGCTTCTAAGACGTCTATGGGAGTCATAAAATATCTGACATCCTGTCACTTACCAAGTTATTTATACATGAACTAGGAAGATAATTTTTCTAATTTTAGCACTTAACAATTGGTGACTGTGTAAATATGAAGTGGTACTGTACATTCTTAGGATATTCTACAAGAGGGGAGAAAAATTCTAACATGTTTTGTCCTAAACTCACCAGGGTTAGGCATAAGCTCAGTGTGGTTTTGATGACCCTTCCTCATTCTTTGGATAAACAAGAAGCATTTAGAGCATGGTTCACAGTACATAATGGTTCACATTGCATAATGAATTGCTACAAACATGCAAATGTGAAAAGGACATTGTGAACAAGGAAGAAGGCTGATCATAGATATTAGGGGAAAGTTACTTTCAAGTGGTGTCTGAGGTTCTTTAAAAATGTGTAATCTAATAATAGTAGCAAGCACTTACATAGTGCATAAAGCGTGCAGGCGTGGCTCCCAAAGCTATACATATTAGACTCATTTCATTGTCACACATTCTGAGGTAGGGGATATTACTATTTCCATTTTACAGCTGAGAAAACTGAGGGCTACAGAGCTTAAACAAATTATCCTAGATCATACAGCATAGGTGGCAGATCCAGACTTCACATCTGGTCAGTTAGACTTCAAAATTTGTGCTTTTAACCACTACATTATGCTGCCAGTGAGGACCTCCACCTTTAATTTGAATCAGAGACAGCCAAAGAAGACAGCAGAGTGAGCAGAACCTGGACACAACACAGATCACGATGCGGCACTGGGAAATCCCGACAGTTCCTGAAAGGCTCAGAAAGACAACCAGTCACAAATCCAAATATTTCTGCTTTAGAAATTGATTTCAGCATGGACACGTGAGTCCTGCAGCTGCTGGGCATGGTCTTTTGTGTGGTCCCAGGTGTCGGCTGTCCTGCTGGAGCACATGCTGGAAGATGCCAAGGCGAGCATGGTGGGCACTGCCAGCCCCAGGAGATGGTGTGCCAAGTTCAATGCTGAAAGTCAAACACACGCACGTGCCAATTTCCTTCCAAATGCATTTTTATTGAAGAAAAACAGAGTTGTCTTCTGAAAAACATCATCTGTGGATGGATAAAGAATGATATTGGCATTAAAAATAGTAGCATGAGCAGATTTTAAAATTAAAATGCTGTTTAAAAACTGAAGATGCTAGAGTAATGAAATTAGACAGTTCCATCAAGGAATGGCCACTTGAATACCAAGTGAACAACGATCAGAATCTGTATATTTCTGTTTTAGAAAGTCAAAGTGTTGATTAGGTTTTCAGGTAAAAATATTTAAAAAAAAAGAAAATGTGTACCATGCTAGACGAACATATGTACAAGCTATAGATTTTGATAGCAAAGAGGAAACAGAACACAGATCACTGTAATAGAAAGTACATTTTAGAAAAGTAACATCGGAGAGTTACAAAGAAATGTTGGGATTCAAAGGACGAAAACTCCATATCAGATTTGAGATTAAGATGGGCCCTAAGCAGGAGCCAGAGTTTGAACTGGTGCCTAGGAAGTTAATACAGGCTTTCAACTAGAGCAGCGTGAAGGCCCTGCAAGAAAAGGAAACTAAATGAAGAAGGGGAAACGATGGGAAGGCAAGTGTCAGCATGAAGGGAGAGCTGTCCACACTTTCTGGGGCACAAGCTCAGTAACCTGGAAAGGCCTAGAGTCTAGTAAGGGAACTTGACCGGGTCCAGGACAAGTGCTAGGTCTTGTTCAGACTCCCCATACCAGTGACTGATACAGAACATGCGTTTGGCATGTACGTGACATTAGATGGCATGTAGGTGAAATGTTACATGAAATAAAATGGAGAACGGTATCCAAGCAGATAACCATTATGTAATGTGAACCATGCTCTAATTGAGGCACATACCAGACTGTGCAGAGGTACCGGAGAAGGCAGGTTAATTTACATAGACAGTCAGAGGCTTCAGAAAGGATAACGTTTGAGCTAAGGAGATCATAAAGACGGATTTCCAGATAAAGTGAGGGAAGAATGGTGTTTCTTAGTGGCAACAGTGTGTCCAAGATGGTAAAATGGTAATGCAAATGATAAATAGCTCAGTATGGCTCAATAAGGAAGGGACTGGGAGATGCCTAGCAGGGAAAATGTTTGGGACAGATGAGCATATGCCCTACCTGAGAATTTGAACTCTCCGCCCTAGGTAAAGGGTGCTGATAGTTATTTTAGTGTTGATGTGTTAAAAGTTTATGCTTCAAAAATGGAACGCTAACGCCGTATGGAGAATGAACTGAACGTGGTAAGATTCTGCAGGCAAGAAAAAGCAGCCAGGAAAATTAGAACATGCCACAGAAACAAGTCAAAATGAGCACAGGAAAAACTATATACATAAATGCTAAGAAGATGGCAAGTACATGAGTCATCAGAGTAGGCTGGCTGGCTTTAGTCAAAATTTATCATTCGGGATTTGGAGCCAGATTTTTTTTTTTTAATTTCCCCATGTTAACCTTTAAGTTACTTTTAAGTAACAAAAACAAGGTATTACCTTAACTCACGGATTCCCACCTAACTTCTGTATTTCAATATGTACTGAAGATGCTAGTAACATCAATATAAAAGTTTTCCTTATGTCACAGCACATCATTTCTATTGCTAGCTGGTATATTTACATGATACATATGGAGAATATAGGTGATAAACTGCTTTAGTTTGCTGCAGCCTTGTCATGTGTATAACATCCTGATACAAAGAGAGTCTGATCTGTGATGACACCTGAACACTTAAAATATTAAGGATTTTAATACATGGCTTAACAATGTCCTCCAACTTAACACCAATTTTTTAAATAAACCCATCATTCAGTCTTTTCCTATTTCCAGGCTGAAAGACAAAATAGGATCACTTTGTTCCCTTACAAGCTGACCCAGGCCCTCACTTCTACTGAGCAATTTTTGCTCATCCCTAGTTAAAACCTTATTACTTTCCCCAAAGCTTTTATTTCAAGTGTTTTCCTAATTTTCACAAATATCTAGCTGGACTTTGTCTATTCCCTTAATTCTTTGCTGATCAGAGTACTTCTGTTGAGGCCATTTAATATGAGCTTTCTCAGTAGTCTATCAACATCAAAACAATCTGAATACTCCCTCTGTGTTCTTTCTGCCTTGTCACAGAAAACAAACTTATGCTTACCAGCGTGGGGAGTACGGAGGGAGGGATAAATTGTGAGTTTAGGATTGGCATATACAAATTACTGTGTACACAATAGATAAACAACAAGATCTTACTGTATAGCACAGGGAGCTATATGCAATGGCTTGTAGTAACTTACAACAACAACAAAATACATATATATATATATATATATATATATATATATATATATATATATATATATATATATATAAATGAATCACTATGCTGTATATCAGAAAATAATACAACATTGTAAATTAACTATACTTCAATTTAAAAGGGGGAAATATTTCTTCTAGGAGAAAATTTTTGAGATGTATGTCAGATAATATTTTGCCCATATTTTCCTCTGGGAGGTTTATTGTATCTTGTCTTATGTTTAAGTCTTTGATCCATTTTGAGTTGATTTTTGTGTATGGTGTAAGGGAGTGTTCTAGCTTCACTGTTTTACATGCTGCTGTCCAGTTTTCCAAACACCATTTGCTGAAGAGACTGTCTTTATTCCATTGTATATTCTTGCCTCCTTTGTCGAAGATTAGTTGACCAAAAGTTTGTGGGTACATTTCTGGTCTCTCTATTCTGTTCCATTGGTCTATATGTCTGTTTTTGTACCAATACCATGCTGTCTTGATAACTGTAGCTCTATAGTGTTGTCTGAAGTCTGGGAGAGTTGTTCCTCCAGCCTCTTTCTTTCTCTTCAGTAATGCTTTGGCAATTCTAGGTCTTTGACGGTTCCATATAAATTTTATTATGATTTATTCTAGTTCTGTGAAATATGTGGTTGCCAGGGGGCAGAGGGTGGGAAGGGATAGGCTGGGATTTCAAAATTGTAGAATAGATAAACAAGATTATACTGTATAGCACATGGAATCACAGAGGAAAAAATGTGATAGTGAGTGTGTATATGTCCGTGTATGACTGAAAAATTGTGCTGAACACTAGAATTTGACACAACATTGTAAAATGATTATAAATCAATAAAAAATGTTTAAAAACCTAAAATAAATAAATAAATAAAAGGGGGAAATATTTAAAAATTAACACAAGCAACAATCAAAAAAAAAGAAAAAAAGAAGTAGTCTTTGCCTTCATTCAAGGCTAACCCTCCAAATATTTTATCTCATATTTCCCTTCAGTTATCTACACAGCTTCTTTGGCCTTCAGTTTCTCTGCCTCTGTCTATACACATGACCAAAATGTCCCCAAACTATAAAAACTCAACCCCCTTTACAATCTGAACTCTCCTGAGCCACTATGTCAAGTCTCTCATCATCACATTCACTGAAAACAGTCTAGAGAACTCTTCGTACATCTTCGCTATTTGCGATTTGGGCTCTACCTACCACCACTCTAAGAATTTAACCTTTTCAAAAATTAACCTTCAGCTCTCCAAATCCAAAGATGTTCCTGGTATTTTTTTTACTCTTAAATGCTTCTTCTTTATCCTTTTAAATTCCTCTTTGATAGCTGACATAATTTTGCACTATTTATTTCAACATCATGTTCCCATGATCATCTTCAATACAATCAACCAACTGAGGATCAAAAGATTCTGGAAAGTTCCAGATGTTAAGACTTGGTTTTGAATTTGCCTCAAGCCAGCAACTATTTACATGGCATTTACATAGTACTAGGTATTTTAACTAATCTAGAGACAATTCAAAGTATATGAAAGGATGTGCATAGGTTACATGCAAAGACTATAACATTTTAAATAAGGGATTTGAGCACTGTGGATTTTGGTATCTGGAGAACCCTGCTACCCTGCAGATCCTGAGGGACAACTGAGCAACCGCACTGTTTCTTCTCTGCCTTACGTTCCTGATCCTGAGCTTATGTATTCTCCACGTTCCGTCCTTACTGCTCAACTCTGCTGTCTCAACATTCTCTCTGGCGCCAATGCTGCCTTTAGCATTGCTCTAACCATAATTTTGATCAGAATGATTTCCAAGTCCCTGTCTCTATATGAGCACATGCTAAAGCTTCAGTCCCTTTGTTCAAACAAGCTTCTCTAAGAAGGTATAATTCACATTTTTTTAATAAACTAGGTGTTGATTTACACAGTTTGTGTATATCAACTAATTCTTAGGAAATAAGCACTGAAATAATTTGGAGTAAAGGGTCATGATGAATGCATTTTGTTATAGAAAAAAAGTATGTATATACCCATAAAATATGCACAAGTGTATGCACGTGTGTATGTGTGTGTAGAAATATATATTTGTATATTTGTGTGTGTAAAATGTTAACTATAGGTAAATTTGTGTAAAAGATATATGGGTCTTGAATTATTTTTATCCTTAAACTTTTCTATAAGTTAAAATTATTTCCGTAAGTCATAAAAATATGTGTGGGAATGTAACTGAAGTTATACTGAGAGGAAATTTCATAGTTTCAAAGATATTTATCATAAAACAACAAATTAGATGCAAATAAACTAAGCTTTCAACCCAAGAAGCTTAAAAAACAAAGAGACACATATTATATACCTAGATTAAACATGCAGAAAAAATTTAATGCAGTCAAGGGAAGAAATTTATATACATGATTAATAAAACTGCAGGAAAGTTTCTCCTACCCATTCATTGCTAAATAGGTCCCCATTCCCTCCCTGTGGAGATGAAACATTCTATCTAATGTTCATATATCTTGTCTTGCATCCCTCATATTTTATTTAAATAAAATCTGTATTCATCTGATTAAAATAAGTCCTCATTCATTTTAATGCATAATCTTTTAGGGAATCCTTTAAAGTTGTTTCAGTGGTGCTCAAAATAACACATTAATCAAATAATATCTTTAAAAACATTTTTTTATGATTACACATACCATCACGATGAAGCCTAAGTTCATGGAAATATGAAAGAAGGCCTGGAAAAGTTCAGCTTCTAGAGCTCTTTTTACATATTAGAGTAACAGCCATCCATCACAATAATTTTAATAGGAATAATGGAAGTATAATAACAGTCCTCAAAGTGTTACTTCTCCTAACTCGTCACTTCAAGGTGTCAGAAAGTGACACCAGTGAGCAAACAGGGGTGCTTCATGGGACCCAAGGTCAGGAAGGCAGAGAGGCCACAGTATGGAAGAGGGACCGAGAAGTGAAAACCCACCCAGCCAGGCAGGAGGATGCTCTTCAAGAGTGGGTCAGAGACAGTCACTCCACAGATACTGCTGCTCCGCAGATATTCCACGGATACGGGATCATGAGACTAAGCAAGACTGAACTAGGTTAGGTCCTCTTTGCTTTTATTCCAGATTTCTACTAAATGGAATTCTTGGCCCAGATTTGGCAAGAATTTCCATTGTCCAAATAACTAGAGACAATGGTGTCCTCGTATGTAGTTTTCACTGATGCTTTTAAAAGCCTTCTAGTTTCTATTAATTCACATTATTTCATTATAAATTCAGGGATTCCATCTTATAGACTGGATATTCAGAAAAAGGATCATTTGTGCTATGCACAAATCCCCAAATACATTTTTTGCAAAGATGCACACATCTTTTACAAATGCCTTACCAGTTTTAAATGAATATAAATAAAACCTTTAAATCACTAAGCAGAAGGGGAGATATTTAAGACACCAGTCAAGCATAGGAAAATATTATTAAAAATCCCATCAGTGTCATAGAGTATAGACCTCAGCTCATGCTCCATTTATATGATGATAGTAAGTTATCCATTGAAGAATAATATTCACATTTATATTCAGTAGCTCACATTTATAGACTTTGCATTTCAATTCAATAGCAGTTATTTGAAAGCTACGGAATGTCTGCTTTCAATGGTGCATCACCTGATTCAAAATGGTGCTTAAAAGAGTAAGAACATCAGGATGATGAAATTACAGAGCACTGGTTAGTTCTCAGAGAGATGAGTGCTGCAAGTCTACCCTGACCACCTGCTAACAGTGGTCCTCTCATGGGTCGTCTTCCCTCATGCTTTAAAAGCCTTCTAGGTTTTGTTACCTAAAATTTTATTACTGGGAATATATACTTTTCAGCTACCAAGAACAGGGGGGAAAAGTCAGGTTTGTAGAATATCTTTACAATTGATGTGTGATGGGGATTCTGTTGTTTGAAGAAGAAAGAAAAGCAGCAGACTCGAAAAACAGAAACATGAGATATTCCAGGAACCTAGATATCTATTAATCTGATAGATTACTTATAATATCTATTCTGTAGAATAAGAGTATCATTCAACACCACAAGCCATATACTGTCTTTTTCTGTCAATAAGATTTGAAGTCATGAAGACATATTCATGGGTCCACCACTCTACTGTAAAAGAAATTAGTTCACAATTCTTCTTGAAATGTGTCACAAACAGATATTCAAATCATATTTTATTTTTAGGTATTATAGCCAAAAAAGGACAAAATATAAACATTCCAAGATGAAACAAATTAATATAGATATAAACTGATGAAAAGTAATTGTTACTGTTGAAAGTTGAAAGCTCTTACAAGGAGAAATGTCTCTTACTTTCTGTTCTTATTGTTTCCAAATTGATGTGTGAATTTGTATTAAAAATTTTACAAGACAAATACTACTGATGAACATAGATGAAAAAATCCTCAACAAAACATTAGCAAACAGAATCCAACAGCACGAGCTAAAAAAGATCATACACCATGATCAAGTTGAATTCATCCCAGGAACACAAAGATGGTTCAACATTCACAAATCAATCAGTGTGATACACCACATCCGCAAAAGAAAGGGCAAAAACCACATGATCACCTCAATAGATGCAGAAAAAGAATTTGATAGAATTCAACACCCATTTATGATGAAAACCCTTACCAAAGTGGGTATGGGGGAACATATCACAACATAATAAAAGCATAATATGACAAACCTACAGACAGCATAGTACTCAACGGTGAAAAACTGAAAATCTTCCCACTAAAATTTGGGACAAGACAAGGTTGCCCACTCTCACCACTTCTATTCAACATAGACTTGGAAGTCCTAGCCACAGCAGTCAGGAAAGAAAAATAAATTAAAGAGATCCAAATAGGAAAAGAAGAGGTAAAATCATCACTACATGCAGATGACATGATACTATATATATAGAAAACCCTAAAAGCTCCACACAAAAACTACTAGAGCTAATAAAAGAATTCAGCAAGGTAGCAGGATAGAAGATTAATGTACAAAATCAGTTGCATTTCTTTACACTAAGAATAAATCAACAGAAAAAGGAAAGAAACAATCCCTTTTACAATTGCACCCAAGCCAATAAAATACTTAGGAACAAACCTGACCAAGGAGGTGAAAGACTTATACATGTAGAGCTACAAAACGTTGACTAAGGAACTTAAAGAAGACTTACAGAAATGGAAAGATACCCCCTGCTCTTGGATTGGAAGAATCAATATTGTTAAAATAGCCATACTTCCCAAGGCAATCTACAGATTTAATGTGATCCCTGTCAAATTACCCAGGACATTTTTTGCAGAACTGCAACAAACAATCCTAAGATTTATATGGAATCACAAAAGACCCAGAATGGCCAAAGCAATACTGAAGAAAAAGAACAAAGCTGGAGGAATAACCCTCCCAGACTTCAGACAATATTACAGAGCTACAGTAATCAAAACAGCATAGTATTGGTATAAAAACAGACATATGGATCAATGGAACAGAATAGAGAGCCCAGAAATGAATCTACAGACCTATGGTCAATTAATCTTTGACAAAGGAGGCAAGAATATACAATGGAGAAAAGACAGTCTCTTCAGCAATTGGTGCTGGGAAAACTGGACAGCAGCATGTAAATCAATGACATTAGAACACTCCCCTACACCATACACAAAAATAAACTCAAAATGACTTAAAGACTTAAACATAAGACAAGATGCAATAAATCTCCTAGAAGAAAATATAGACAAAACATTATTTGAAATAAATCTTAGCAATGTTCTCCTAGAGCAGTCTATCCAGGCAACAGAAATAAGAGCAAAAATAAGCAAATGGGACCTAAGTAAACTCATAAGCTTTTGCATAGCAAAGGAAACTGTAAGCAAAACAAAATGACAACCTACGGAATGGGAGAAGATATTTGCAAGTGATGAGACTGACAAAGATTTAATTTCCAGAATATATAAACAGCTCATATAACTTAATAACAAAAAAACAAGCAACCCAATCCAAAAATGGGCAGAAGACCTAAACAAGCATTTCTCCAGTGGAGACATACAAATGACCAATAGACATATGAAAAAATGCTCAATATCACTAGTTATGAGAGAAATGCAAATCAAAACTATAATGAGGTATCACCTCACATCAGTCAGAATGGCCATCATCCAAAGTCCACAAAGTCCATAAATGCTGGAGAGGGTGTGGAGAAAAGGGAACCCTCCTACACTGCTGGTGAGGATGTATGTTGTTGCAGCCACTATGGAAAACAGTATGGAGATTCCTCAAAAAACTGAAAGTAGACTTACCATGTAATCTGGTAATCCCACTTCTGGGCATATATCCAGAGGGAACTCTTTAAGTTGAAAAGATACATGCACCCCAGTGTTCATAGCAGCACTATATACAATAGCTAAGACAGGGAAGCAACCTAAATGTCCATCAACAGATGACTGGGTAAAGAAGTTGTGGTATATTTGTACAATGGAATACTACTCAGCCATAAAATAGAATAAAATAATGCCATGTGCAGCAACATGGGTGGACCTGGAGATCATTCTAAGTGAAGTAAGCAAGGAAGAGAAAAAAAAAGATACCATATGATAACACTCATATGTGGAATCCAAAAAAAAAATGGGCACTATGAACCCATCTACAAAACAGAAATAGACTCAGACTTAGTAAACAATCTTATGGTTACTGGGGAAAGAGGGTGGGAGGGGATAAATTTGGGAGTTTGAGATTTACAAATGTTAGCCACTGTATATAAAAATAGATATAAAAATTTTCTTTTGTATAGCACAAGGAACTAAGTTCAATATCTTGTAATAATCTTTAATGGAAATAAATGTGAAAATGAATATATGTATGTATATGCATGACTGGGATATTGTGCTGTACACCAGAGATAGAGACATTGTAATTTGACTGTACTTCAATAAAACTAGAATAAACATCAACAAAAAATTTTACAAGATGAAAGAAAAAATAAGTATAACCATAATTCAATAGTGAAAAATTATACACTTCAGTGTGCAGGGGCCTGATACACTCAAAACACTAGCATTCCTTGTATGCTTTCCAAAATTTAAGCATTTTATTTCTACGAATTTGAACGGTTTAAAGTGACAAAAGGAAGACAGCAAAGGGGAGGAAAGAGACGGAGGGGTGAAATAGGTGAGAGGGTTAAGGGGTACAGACTTCCAGTTATGAAGGAAATCAGTCACGGGGCTGTAATGTGTAGTATAGGAAATACCATCGATAATATTGTAATAGCTTTGTGTGGTGATCGACGATCGCCCTGCAGAGTGGTAATCGTCTCATAATGCATACAAATATTGAATCACTATCTTATACACTAAGCTAATATAATGTTGTAAGATAATTCTACCTAACTCATGTCAACATCATCTAATTCATATCATCAGTAGCCATTAAAGTTCTAGTCAAGTTGAAACAGCTAAGAGCAAAAATAATGCTTAGATTTTTAGACCAGTTTCAGAGTTGATACTATATTCAAATTGCTAATAACTGCTGATCTTGATTTGTATACTGATTTAATTATAGGAATTTTGTAATTGGCATTTGTCACTGCTAAATTTAATATGTGCCACCAAGCAATTTGGGAATGTTAACACTAGTAAGACATGATACCTCCATGATCTCCTCCATGATCCCTTTCTGTCATTGCCTTGTTTCTCTGGGGTTTCTACAGAACCCACCGCAATCTGAAATCCACCACATACTGCTCTTGTTACTGTGGTAAGGTCTCTGACAGAGACATCTGAGCTCTGGTCTCTAATTCTTCTGCTGCCTTTATGCACCATCCATACTCCTGTTCTTTTTTTTTTTCTTTCCACCATTCAGATTCTAAATTTTGAATTTATCAAAGATGAAGTTTCTAGATAAATAAGTTGCATAACTATTTTTGTTTGTTTGTTTTGCAATTTCTGGTTTACATTTCACGTGATATTGGTGATTATTTTGTTGTTCATAAAAATAAAATTTAATGCTTCTGTACAGAACTAGTTCCCGGGGGGGAGGGGGGAAGTTGGGGTTTAATTCAACTTTTTGAATTAAACAGTTCTTTTTAAAATCACTTTTAATCCCCACAAAATTCACATGGGCAATAATGCACAGTGTAACTTGTGCTTATTTTTAAAGTTCCAGTGAACCCCAGAGTAAATTTTATCCAGGTGGCCTAGAAAAAAAATGATTGGAAAAAGAATCTCTCCCCACTTCCGAAGAGAGAGGCATTTATTTCTTCACCGCAGATTTATTTTACAATTAACAAAAAGGCATTAGGCTTTTTAAGAGATTTTTGCTTAAAGAGTCAGAGGAGACAATAGATGTTTGTTAACTGTGAAATAAACAAATCTGAAGCAGCAGATGGTAACTAACAAAACTCACTGCGGTTTCTAAAGCGTAAATGTAAGCTTGGTGCCTTGCTGAACATGAGACCAGTTACGATCATCTCACACATGGTGTCTCTGGCCTGGGGCTTAGTCCTCTTATCAGATGTAGTTTCAATAACCCTTGACCTGCACAGTTCACACTTCGTTCCCACGGGGAAACTTAATCTGGTTGTGCTTCGTTCCCTTAGGATAGATCTAGATAGTTACTAATTAATCTCACAAATTCATCAGCGCTCACTTTTAATGAATGATTCTGAGTAAACATGCATCCTACCAAGATAGGTGTTTATGTTAACATCGTTTCTCAGAAACAAAATTCCATATACCGAGGTTTTCATACGAAGAAACTCTCAAGTTTTTGAGACTTTCAGAATGTATGATTTCATTTCAGTAAGAATAATAGGCAACTAGTGAAGGATTATTGAATACCTTCTTACAACCAAGTGGTTTCAGTGTTTCTATCAACGTGTGAATTTTTATTCCCCATTACACTGGCGTCAAACCATAAAACCACGTTATATAGGGTGGGGTTCAGTTTTTAGTAAGGTGGTGTTTCTCATATTAGGATTCATGGACTCTTAGGGGTCTGAAGATGTTCTTTTGGGCTTGTGATTTCTCGAGTTTGAGAAGTGCTACCTTAACCTGAGGACTGATTCGAAGGATAAGGAGCAGGATGTGGATTAAGCACTATTGCATGTAGATCTTTGTGTCCTTCTCAGATCACACCAAGGATCTCCCTGCTCCTGCTCAACACAAGCCCAGCATGACTTCATGAACAGGAAGAGCAATGCTAGTGGGCTATGGAAAGTTCAAGGACTCTGGGTTCAAACAGACGTGGCTCAGGTTTAGATTCTGGCTTCAGGGCTTTCTGGTTGCTTATCCAACTTTCCAAACCTCAGGTAGGCCTGAGGGCTGAGTGAAGTGATAAATGTAAAGTTATATCAGTGCTCAGATCAATACCTGGCCCATAGTAGCCATTTAATAGAAGTTATGCCCTCTTAGTCAGAACTTAGCTTAAAATTGAGATTTTCTGACTCTGAATTCCATGGTTTTACTTTTATAATGCCGTGCTGCCCTTAAAAAAAAGTCAAAAGGAAAATAATTCAGGAAGAAATGTCTGTTACTGTTTCTATTTTTCCCCAAGTATTTAACTCTCCAAAAAAAAAAAAAAGGAAAATATATGTATTAACTTTATCATCACAGTGGATTAAAAGGTGTTTTGAACTCATCTAATACAAGCACTTTAGCGTATGCAGCTCTCAGACACTTGGGAAAGTTTAAATCCAAAACTAGGGGAACACAAAGTCACACAATCTTCTCATTGGCAGAGGCACTTTCGGTCTTAGCCCCACACAGCTGTTACACTGGGAATCATCCGACCGCACAGAGATAGATCTCTTTCCATTCATCTGCATAATTCTGGATTCCTTTCAGAGGAAGCATAATGCCAGTGCAGAAGGATAAAGACTCAGTAACAGTCATCCTTAGGAAGGATTCAACCAACTAGGACAGCTGCTCGTCAGAAACGTTGCAAAGCTTCCTTTTTCACCCATATGTTTCTTCCTGACAGTTGAAATTTCAAAATCCTACTGGATACTTTTTATTCAGCCATAGTATTACAATATTTTCTCAATTGTGCTGTTCAAAATATGGCAGACCTTGAAATAAGAAGAGATGAAACAGCTTCTGGGTGTGTGTGTGTGTGTAAAAGAGAAAAAAAAATCTTACCAGTCTATTACATAATTGAAACAATAAGGTATAAGGTCAAGAGACAAAATTAATTTGAGAAAATTCACCAGGATTTGGCTTCACATTACTCAATTTCATGAAATTGCATTGTAATAAATTAATCACTTAAATGTTGATCTAGATGTAGCAAAATTATTAGAGCAATAATTATCTTCAATGCAATACTACCTGGATTTACATCCTGACTTTACTTCCTATATTTGTGTGACCTTGGGGTCCTTATCTCTCTGTACCTCACCTTAACATGTCAAATAAGATTAAGTCCATTTATGGAAAGTGCTTAGAACAGCACCTGAATCGTCATAAACACTGTGTAAGTTACAGTTTTCATGATTAATGTCATTTAATGTTATCCCAGAAATGTATGCCTATATTGGTTTAGCAAATTAATTGCAATACAGTTTGGTAGACTTGTAATTAGATTTTATTTGGAAAACATTTAATTTGGAAATTTAAAAAGAGCATTTTCTGTAGACATCTCAGCACTTGTATCATTTACATACAAGCTAGACAAATAGCTAGTAAATTTCACTTCTGTTAATAAAATATTTAATTCAATATTAATTCTTGAATATGAGCATTTCACTGTTCAAATGCCATGAGTACAGGAGTCTGGCCCATCTTAACTCATCTTTGTAACTTCAGTAATTTGCAAAGTGCTGGGCATGTGTGAGCACTCAATATGTGTTGAATGAATGAAGACTTTTTAAGGAAAGAGTGGAGACTGGCGTAGTCTTCTTGAAATTTCATATGGTTTTTTGTACAAATCATCTTTTCTACTGCACCACGATAAATTACCAATTTTCCATGGGTAGGTTATGCAAAGTTTAAATTTTACAAGTATTTCTTGCAACTGAAGATCCAAACATACTCATTTCACTGGCATAACTCAGATCTGTGTTGTTAAAAAGAAAGGACCTGTTAAAACAAAATATAGCCTCCTTTGGAAAAATAATGTTTAAAAAAACGATTAGCATCACTTAATAGGAAGTACTACAGCCGTGATTCTCGAATAGATATTTTGATTCAGTGGATATGGGGTGGGTTCCGGGAATCTGCAGAAATTCTCCAATACGTATTGAAATTGGTTTGCACAGATTTATAAAGTATGTATATATTAAGTATTACTATTATATTGATGAGTTATAACAGTCTGAAAAGCATTAAATTTTGTTTTCACTCTCAAAGGGGGAATAAGCAAGACATTACAAGGAGGATGGAGTGAAAAAACGTTAAATAAATGAAACATTAATTAAGATTGATTTAATCTATTGCTATAAGGCACCAAAGAGAAATAAATTGTTTCTTGGGATGTTTATAACTAATCATCACCTTCAGACATTTCTAAATCATGAACTAGGCATGTGTTGATTTTATTGGCATAGCTTGGATTTTTAGTGTTTTTTTTTAAATGATAGTACTTCCCACTGGAAATTTACGATATAAATTAAGTTATACTCACAGCCTTAAGGTGATACAACATCAAAAAGTTCCCTGTTTCATATTTAACATCTTACAGCTAATCTCTCTTAACTGTTGTATTCTGCTTTTTAATCTAGTCCTAAAATCAAATCACTGAAACAAAAGAAAATCGTGGAGAACTCTTGCCAGTGCTATCAACTGACTGGGATAAAAGCATTCATGCCTAGAATGAAACAGCTGCATTAATCAGCAGTTTAGACAATGTTTCGTAAAGTATGAATGCCCTCATGACGACACGTAAGATCACATCACTGAGTTGAGTCTCTTATTGCAGTGGATTATCTCAAGTCGTGAGTGCAGTGAAACAACAGGTGTTTCTTTTTAGGTTCATTCATTATAACAAATTTCAAAATTAATCCTTTAAGCAATGTAGACTTTGCTTCTCAATATATTATTGATTTTTGAAACATTTATCTTTATAATGCTTTAATTTCTCCTTATGTGAATTTTTTAGGTGAAAGATTGCATATTAAACAGAATCCAAGACTGGAGTATACTCATTCATTCACTCATTCATTCAACCAAAAATTGTCATGTGCTGATGTATCATGCAGTGTGCTAGATTCTCAGGATTAAATGATAGTAAGTTACAGTGCATACTAGTCTTTCTCTTCTAATTCAGTAGCGGGGAAAATCTTGCCCCACAGTCAAGGTCTTTTATTACGTGAGGTTATTTTGCTTTTTTTAGTAAGGGAAGCTTGAGAGTTATGTTACCATTACTCTGCAGCAGAAGCTCTGTTATAATCGTTAATCCACAAAACAGTGGTTTTAATTGAATCACGAGTAATTCCACTGCGAATTAGACTGTAAACATGCTGTTAAGGTGCATCTTGGACTTTCAGAAAAGAAAAATGGACTCCTTCATGGAAAGAGAGAAATCTCCTTCAGAGAGGAGGTCAACGGAAAGCTGTCAAGGCCAACACTCATCCGCATGCAGAGGGAGACGTGGTTCTCTGATTCTCCTAGCTTCTCCTCCGAAAACAGAGCTGACAAGCACTCTTTTCCTTAGTGCACGTTTTAAACATTAACAGCAATTCCCATTCCTGACATTCTGGTGGAAAGAACAGAGAGACTCTAACTTGGTAGCTCAGGCCAAAGACTATTGAATACCAACCTCAGTTCAGTTCCAAAACTGTTCAAAACCTGTTTTTCTGTGCATGAAGGAGTCAAAGGCATTTGACGTTATTAGCTTAGACTCCAAATAATTCATAAATGATTATATAAAGCTTTATAATGTAAATTTGGTGAGACATAGCAAGTGAGCAATAGTGATTATTTTTCCCCAATCTATTAAAAGTATGTAAAGCTCCATCTTGTTTGTGTAGAGCTGTATTAGTGTCCCTGAAGAACACAGGAAAACACAAACATTTCTCCCTGCAGGACGGAGCTGGGAGAGATCTAAGAGCAGGGAAACATTCTGCAAACCACGTAAGACAGTCTGTAAGAGGTGGAGAATTCTGTGCACTTCTAAGTTCAGAAACAGCAAAGCTGATAAAGACTGAATCATTCAAGTATTATTGATATCACACAAGTTTAATATTTTTAAATGTTGATTACGTACCATTTTTATAAAGTAAAAAGATGGATTGTGACATTGTCCCTAGTATGGGGTTTCATTTTTGTAATATTAGCATTAGCACCGAAAATGGAATGTCTTTACAATAATCTACTTCTGCTTAATGAATAGGAGTGGATCAGTTGTCTTTACAAAGACGAGCTTCTCCCCCTAAACCAAAGAAAAAAAGTCACATGGAATCAGTCCATGTTTGATTAGCAACACTAATACCAAGTACTATTGTTGATGATAAAATTATGTTCAATAAAAACTGAAATTGAATGACTATATGCCAAAATATCATTTTAGAAATTGCAATGTGCTGTTTTAAAAATGGTATTAAAATATTCTCAACAAACCCATAAAACTCTGTGTGATGGTTCTAAAATTAATAGAACTAAGAACATCACTGTTACTTTCAAAGAACAGCTGCAAATATCCATGCAAATAAATGGTAGGGGGGAAAAAAAGCCTTTCCATCACTGGTCAATGTTTCCAAGACTGGTGGGATTCAAAACTAGAAGTCGCATACTGAAATAAGGACAGTTTATTAAAGCCCTGGAAAATTCTTACAGTTCTGATAAAATATATTCATATAAAATTTAGACGGTGACGTGAAAATTATGCTAAAAATGTAGAATGATGAAATCTGGACTTCTAGAGTCAAAGGAAGTTAGTGCTCACAACTGAAGTATCTACAGTCAAATACAGGCGGTGGACATGTGTCGCCACACACAGGTGGAGGAAAGCATTTAATGGATTCTATCCTCATTCCGAAAATAAAGTCAAACCAAAAGTGGGACGGAGGTGTTGTTTCCAGGGTACAAATAAACTCATATTGCTTATTTTTTAAAAAGCATTTCTTGGAACAAAGAACAGAAACTTTGTATACTTACAAACAGAACTGATAAAAACCAGAAAGACGTAAGGTTCATGCAGTACAAATTAAGATGTTAATTCCTTGAGATGATGAAATACAGATCTATCAAAATAGCAGTAGGCTGCTAGTCTCGTGAATGGCATCCATCAGAGGCCACCCCGGGTAGCCTCTTACCAACGGTTCAAGGTTTCTATTAGATCTCAGGCTGCTGGGACTCGCCCCATGACTACTCAAGCCCCAATTAATTTCCATTGTCTCTGAACTCATCTAGAACGCAAAGAATTTAGCACTAATTGTAGCACATACGCGTACAAAGTCAAATGCATGTTTAAGCAAATTTTCCAAGTATTCAGAGAGAAGGTGTGTGTATCCTAGTGCTTCTGCTTGGTCCTTACAACACAAGCTGCCTCCGTGCTGGAGCTGTAGGGCCCGGACCTGACCTGGCACTGTGATCCTGAGCAGCTCTGTCTCTTCTGGCCTTGCCTTTTCCTACTAGAAAATAATTAGAGTCAATCGTAACCACTCGGTGATTACAGCTCAACAATTCAAATTCTGTTATCTTATTTCTGTTGACATGACTTAAAAGGAAAACACAGAAGATAATATTCTGACCTGAAGTGAAATTAAAGCTTTCAGAAGCAGATTCTCTAAATGAATATCTTTAATGTCATTGTTGCCCAGGGTGCCTTTACTGACCAAAAGAAGCAGCGCATGCACACACAAAAAAATTGCTAAGTGAAGTCATTGTGATATTCTTAACAGTCCTAAATGTCAATTTGAAGAATAGGCCGCTTCTTCTGAAGCACTCCTATTTAAAACAGAGTGGACAGCAACACTGATGGATGATCGAGTCACAGTCTGAGTCACACAAGGGGACTTTATGCTTCTGCAAGTGAGGAGAAAAAGGCAGAATTTTTTTTCCATCACACTCACACAGCTATGAAATGCTGTTAGCTATTCAGAATGCAAAACTGACTACCAAAATCTGAGAGAAGATAATCTAGTCTTTCCTTCCACCTGCATGGGGAAGAACCACAGGCTGGGTGGGAACTTCTGGAAATTTCTTTATACTGTGTCCTTTCTACATTCTTTTACCATACAAACTGTTTTCTCTTGCTAACCTGTCAAAGAGACATCTGTTACCTTTATAGAAGCCAACACACACTGGTACGTGTCATGCTTTGGTTACTCAGTGCCAACATTCTGGAGCAAATCTTCTTACTAAGTAAAGCTTCATCTGGAAACATTTTTCAGCTACATCAGTCACTAGGGGACATGCGTTTCCCGTCGTCAGCTTCAGACACCAGCAGCCAGTGATCTGTGAGCTGAGTTATGTTCTCCCATGCTGCAGAAACGACATGCTACCTCTGCAGCTCCCTTGCCAGTTTTTAAACTACGCTGTCAAGTACAGACAATGAAGAAAAAAATACAAAGCCTTCCTAATATAACTTTAATGTCCTTGTGCACCGTTCTTCCATTACTTTTCCCCTTTCTGTCTCAAGTCAGAGAACTAAAAAGATTAGATGTAATGCTATAAACTGAAAAGAGTGACAGGCCTAGAGGCCTCAGTACAGGTGTGCAAGATACAGGAGCTTATCATGTTACTACTGACATTTTAAATTTAATGCTTTGATATATTTGTTTTTTTAAAAGGGTTTTTTTTTTAAAGATCTGAAGAAAGGTTGAAAAGAGTTAAGGCCTGAAGAGGCAAGTTAAAATTATAATTGTTGCATGTAAAATAATGTATATTTCCACTTACATCTTATGTGACTTGATCATTTGCATGCTCTTCTGCCCTAAAGAATTTTGGCTGCCCATTGTGGAACCATCTTCAGATTGACAACATTCTGCCTTATTTATCACCACACAGAGTCTGTGTCAGCACATCCAGTGACTTCTGTGAGTGTTGGCCTCCCACTGGGTGGGCGATAAGCTTGAGCGTTCCATCCTTTTAAGGGCTGGGGGAACTTCCAGCCCAGATGGCCCTCTTGCTGGTTCTATCTGGGGGTTGTTTTATTTTCTTTTGTTTCCCCTCTAGGCTGGCTAATTTAATATAGGATTTATCTGAGCAAGTTTGGTCTGACCCTACAAAAGATAATAATATATTTGAACTATGAATTATAGTGCTGCCTTAAAAACCAAAGTCAGTAAAGCTATTTCCCACAGTGGCAAAGAAAAGCTGTGATATGTGGTTACGTGTGTCGATACTAACAGGACCAAGTATGCTCTATTTGGTTGCTTGGTCTCAAAAAACAATGTGCACTTCATACCCACTGTCTTTCTATAGAAGAGACTGGGATTTTTTTTTTAATTCACTTTTTAAAGCTTAAAAATATTACATAGCCAACATATCCATGAGGCTGCCATCTTCACTGTTAAGGGAGGGTGCCCCCATTTCATTCCTAAGTTCTTAGTGGTGGTTTTTCTTCGCCAGTCACCAGATGTGCCATGGAGTGCCAAGTTCTGGCCCTGTCCAGCCTTGTTAACTACCTGACATGGTGCACATACTACATGTAGCTGCACAAAACCTTGTTCCTCGTAACATTAACCACTCAGTGTTCAAAAGGAAAGACCTGGCCCAGCTTCCAGAGATTATGTCATCACAGAGGGTCAGGGATACGGCACACCCAGAGGTCCAGAGGTGCTGAAGCAATACAAATTTTGCTATTAGTTGACTATGCATTTGAAACTAACATTAGAGGTTTAATTGCAAAGTGAATTACACTTGGGCAATGTTATCAATCCTCTAAAACATTAACGCTTAGTAAAAAGATTTATCCCCGTATGATCATTAGAGATGGAGAAGGCTAAAGAGATTCTTATGGAATGTTATATAAGAAAGTTAGTTCACATAGTACGGACCTAATTTTGGCTGAAATGAAGAGACAGAAGCAGAACCATCACTTCCCCTTGTAAGGGAAGCTGAATGTTTTAAACATATTTATTTATAAATGCCATATGTTAAAGATATTAGTAAAAATTTTCAGAATGCCAAAGAGTAAAACTATACTTGGTTCTTCTCACATGAAAAGCAGAAATAAAATAATACTAAACTTTATGTCACTATTAAGTCTATCGGATGAAAATCAATGCCAGGCTATGGAATTTGAAAAAGCAGACAGAAACTACAAGGAACAAACTAACATGAAAAGTAAGAACTTAAGTTATTTTTAATATTTTAATATATTCAGATATATAAAGTAATTTGCAAGGGGAATGTCTGAAGTTGAGTGTGCAATTTCTTTTGCCTAAGTTTAGTCAAGAGAGTTTCTGTAAGAGGAAACATTTTTGACATTAGCTCTGAAAACAAAACATTAACACCTTACAATTAAAATCTGTAGATATTTATAAGATATTTATACCATAATCCTTTGAGAGATTTCTTGTCAAGAATAAATTAGGTTCTTTTCATATAGAAAATCAACACAACTCTTAATCAAAACTTTGATTATCAAACATATTCAGTATCCCCAATACAATTTTATATTCATTATCTGTGTTATGAAGATGTAAGTTTTTTAAATTAAGGAACACATATTTTTAACATACCTGAAGATTTCCTTGGTTCTTCCAATAATTATCAGCAAGAGGGAAGGCACTTAATGGTTACACATATTTTTGGTGGTGTCTCTCAGTTTAATTTAATTTTTAGTTAAAATCCGTATCTAAACTGTTCAGTTCAACAAATATGATTTAATAGGTTAAGACATTGCCTTCAAGTGGTTTATAATCTAGAACAGGATACAGACACTAAATTCATATTTTAATGTTTTTTCCAGTTTTATTAAGATATAATTGAGGGGCAGCACTGTGTAAGTTTAAGTTGCACAACATTATCATTGGACTTACATATATCATGAAATGTTTACCACAACAAGTTTAGGGAATATCCATCACCTTATATAGATACAAAATTAAAGAAATAGAAAAAAATTTTTCTTGTAATGAGGACTCTTAAGATTGGCTCTCTTAACAATTTTCATGTATAACGTACAGCAGTGTTAATTGTACTTATCATGTTGTACATGACATCCCTAGTACTTAATTCATCTTATAATTGGAAGCTTGTCCGTTTCATTGCCTTCATTCAGTTCCCTCTCCTCCCACCCCCTTCCTCTGGTAAACACAAGTCTAATCTCTTTTTCTGTGAGTATGTTTGTTTGTTTGCTTCTTTTTGTTTTTTGAAGCATAATTGACCTATATTATGTTAGTTCTTGGTACACATCATAGTGATTCAATATTTCTATACATTTTGAAATGACCACCACAATAAGTCTGGTTACCATCTGTCACCATAAAAAGATATTACATAGTTATTGACTGTATTTCACAACTGAAAGTTTGTACCTCTTAATCTCCCTCATGTATTTCTATCCTTCCCTAACCCCCTCCCTCTGGCTACCACCTGTTTGTCTTTGAATCTATGACTCTGTTTTTGTTTTGTTTTGTGTACTCATTTTCTTTGCTGTGTATATTTCACATTTGTCACTTGTATACTATATATATTTCTCTGTCTTATTTCACTTAGCATAATACCCTCTAGGTCCATCCATGTTCTCACTAAGGAAAAGATTTCATTCTTTTTTATGGCTGAGTAATATTTCATTTTATACATAAACAACACCATGTTAATCGATTCATCCAATGATGGACACTTAGTTTGCTTCCTTATCTTGGATATTGTAAATAATGCTGAAATAAACATAGGGGTGCATATATCTTTTTGACTTAATGTTTTCATTTTCATCAGATAAATACCCAGGAGTGGAATTACTGAATCACATAGTCACTCAATTTTTAATTAGGGGGGAAATCTCTATAATGTTTTTCATAGTAACTACAAATTTACATTCTCATCAACAGTGTACAAAAGCTTCCTTTTCTCCACATCATTGCCAACATTTGTGATTTATTGTCTTTTTGATAATAGTCATTCTGACAGGCATAAAGTGATATCAAGGCTTTGATTTGCATTTCCCTGATTATTAGTTATGTTGAGTATCTTTTTGTGTCCCTGTTGGCCATATCTGTCTTCTTGGAAAAATGCCTATTTAGATCCTTTTCCCATTTTTTAGAAGGTTATTTGTTGTTTTTATGTTGAATGAGTTCTTTGTATATTTCGAGTATTAACCCTTATGGCATATATTGTTTGTACATATATTCTCCCATAAGTAGGCAGCCTTTGAAATTTTTTTTTGATAGTTTCCTTCACTGTGCAAAAGCTTTTCAGTTTGATGCAGTCCCATTTGTTTATTTTTGCTTTTGCCTCCCTTGCCTGAGTAGACGAATCCAAAAGAAGGCTGATGTCAGAGAACATACTGAGTATGTTTTCTTCTAGGAGTTTTATGGTTTCAGGTTTTACAATCAAGTTTTTTATTCATTTTGAATTTATTTTTGTATATGGTATGATAAAGTAGTCCAATATGATTGTTCTGCATTTAGCTGTCAAGTTTACCCAACACCATTGATTGAAGAGGCTATCTTTTTGCCATTGTATATCTTTGTCCCTTTTGTCATAGATTAATTGATCATATAACAGTGCATTCATTTCTGGGCTCTCTCTTATGTTCCGTTGATCCGTGTGTCTGTTTTTGTGCTAGTACCACACTGTTTTGATTACTGTAGCTTGGTAGTGTAGTTTCAAATCAGGTAGCATAATGTCTCCAGATTTTGTTCTTCTTTCTCCATATTGTTTTGGCTATTTGAGGCCTTTTGTGTTTTCAAAAAATTTTAGGATTTTTTGTTTTAGTTCTGTGAGAAATGCCATTGGTATTTTGGTAGGGATTGCATAAATCTGCAGATTGCCTTGGATAGTGTGATCATTTTAACAATATTAGTTCTTCCAACCATTAAGCATGGTGTATCTTGCCATCTGTTTGTGTCATCTTCAATTTCTTTTCTCTGTCTTACAGTTTTCCAAAAACAGGTGTTTTACCTTCAACTTGATTTACTGCTAGATATTTTATTCTTTTCAATGTGATTGTTAGTGGAATCATTTTCTTGATTTCTCTTTCTGATAGTTTGTTGTTAGTGTATAGAAACACAGCAGATTTCTGCATATTAATTTTGTATCCTGCAACTTTACAAATTCACTTATTACTTCTAAATTTTGGCTTCAGGATTTTCTATGTAGAGTATCATATCATTTACAAACAGTGACATTTTTATTTCTTCCTTTCCAGTTTGGGTTACTTTTGTTTGTTTTTCTTGTCTGATTGCTGTGGATAAAACATCCAATACTATACTGAATGAAACTGGTGAGCATGGGCATTCTTATCTTGTTCTGATCTTAAAGGAAAGGTTTTCAGCTTTTCACCATTGAGTATGATATTGGCTGTAGGTTTGTCACATTTGGCCTTTGTTACATTGATATGTGTTCCCTTTATACTCGTTTTGTCAAGTGTTTCTATCATAAATGGATGTTGAATTTTGTTCCAAAGCTTTTTCCACATCTATTGAGATAATTATATGATTTTTAATTCTTCAGTTTATTCATGTGTTGACTCACATTTTTGATTTGGGGATATTGAACCATCCTTGTATCACTGGGATAAATCTTACTTGATCTTCCTGTTTGATCATTTTAATGGATCATTGAATTGGGTTTGCTAGTATTTTATTGAGGATTTTTTGCATCTATGTTCATCAGTGATATTAACCTGCAATTTTCTTTTTTTGTGTGATATTTTGACTGGCTTGGCAACCGGGTGACTCTGGCCTTGTAGAATGCACTTGGAAACATTCCTTTCTTTCTCTGCAATTTTGGGGGAATAATTTAAGAATAATATTTAGAAAAATTCACCTGTGATGCTATCTGGTCCTGGACATTTTTGTTGGGAGTTTTTAAATTATTATTAATGGATTCAATTTCATTACTGGTAATTGGTCTGCTCATATTTTCTGTTTCTTTCTAATTCAATCTTGAGGAATTGTATATTTCTAGAAATTTGTTAATGTCTTCTAGGTTGTCAATTTTATTAGCATTTAATTGTTCACAGTAATCTTTCACAAGCCTTTGTATTTCTATGGTATCAGTTGTAACATCTCTTTTTCACTTCTGATTTTATTAATAGTGGCCCACTCTTTTTTTTATTGATAAGTCTGCCTAAAGGTTTATCAATTTTGTTTATTTTTTCAAAGAACAAGCTCTTGGTTTTATTGATTTTTTTCTATTGTTTTTTAACTCCCCATTTCATTTATTCCTGCTCGATATTTATGATCTCTTTCCTTCTACTAACTTTGAGTTTTGTTTGTTCTACTTTTTCTATTTTCATTAGATGTGAGGGTAGGCCCTTTATTTGACATTTTTCTTGTTTCCTGAGTAGGCTTCTATCACTCTAAACTTCTCTTTTACAACTAATATGCTGCTTCTCATAAATTTTGGATCATTGCATTTTCATATTCACTTGTCCGCAGTTTTTTTTTTTTTTTTTTAAATTTTCTCTTTGATTACTTCAATGACCCACTTTTAGCATATTGTTTAGCCTCAATGTTTTTGTGTTGTTTGCAAATTTTTTCTTGTAGTTGATTTCTAGTCTCATAGCATAGTGGTCAGAAAAGTTGCTTTATGTTATTTCAATCTTCTATTTACTGACACGTTTTACGGCCTAGCATGTGATCTATCCTAGGGAATGTTTCTTATGTACTGGAAAAGAATGGGTATACTGCTACTTCAGATGGAATGTTCTGTTATCATTTAAGTCCATCTGCTCTAATGTGTCAGTTAAGACCATTGTTTCCTTATGGATTTTCTGTCTGGATGATTTGTCCATTGATATAAGTGGGATGTTAAAATCCCCTACTATTGTTATATTACTGTTACTCTCTCACTTTATGTATGTTAATATTTGCTTTATGTATTTAGGTGCTCCTATGTTGGGTGCACATATATTTACTGTGTTATATCTTTGCCTTGAATTGGTCCCTTGTTCATTATGTAGTGTCCTTCTTTGTCTCTTGTTACAGTTTTTATTTTAATGTCCATAAGAATTGCCACCTCAGCTTTTCATTTCCATTTGCACAGAATACTTTTTTTAATCCCCCCCCCCCCCCCCCCGCTTTCAGCCTGTGTGTATCTTTATTTCGTAAGTGAGTCTCTTATAGGCAGCATCTATATGGGTCTTGTTTTTGTATCCATTCAGGACTTTATGTTTTGATTGGAGCATTTAGTCCATTTACATTTAAAGTAATTATTGATATGCATGTACTTATTGCCATTTTTTGTTAATTGATGCTGGATTATTTTGTAGTTCTTTTCTGTTCCTTTCTTCTTCTTTTGCTCTCTTCCCTTGTAGTTTGATGACTATATTTAGTGATATGTTTGGATGTTTGTCACTTTTCTGTGTGTGTTATCTATGTAGATTTTTGGTTTGCAGTTGCCATGATGTTTATAATTGGCATTTTATATATATATATATATATATATATTTTCTATAGATATAAATTATTTTAAGTTGCTGATCTCCAACTTCAAATGCATTTTTAACAGCCATGCACTTTTAAATCCCTCCTGTTTACTGTTATGACATCATATTTTTTGTTTGTTTGTTTTATGTATCCCTTAGCTATTTATTGTGGATTTAAGTATTACCACTTTTGTCTTTCAACTCTCCTGCTAGCTTTATATGTGATTGATTTATTTACAGTATATTCTTTACAGTCTTTACAGTATATTTGCCTTTACCAACAATATTTTTCCTTTCATTCATTTCATATTTCTAGTTGTGGCATATTCTTTTCTGCCTAGAGAAGTCTCTAAAAATTCTTGTAAAGGTTGTTTCATGTCACTAAACTCTTTTAGCTTTTGCTTGTCTGTAAAAGTTTTGATCTTTCCTTCAAATCTGAATGAAAGCCTCAATGGGTAGACTTCTTGGAGGAAGGTCTTCTTGATTGTGTGTTTTTCCCTTTGTCATTGAAAATATATCAGGCCACTCTTATGGCCCTCAGAGTTTCTGCTGAAAAGTGTGCTAATCACTTTATGGGAATCCCTGTATGTAACTGGCTGCTTTTCCCTTGCCGCTTTTAATAATCTCTCTTAATCTTTAATTTTTGCCATTTTGATTACAATATGCCTTTGTGTGTTACTCTTTGGGTTGATCTTGTTTGGGGTTTTCTGTGATTCCTGGACCTGGATGTCTGTTTCCTTTCCTAGGTTATGGAAAGTTTTTAGCTATTTTGTCTTTAAATACCTTCTCTGCCCTTTCTCTCTCACTTCTCCTTTTGAGACCCCTGTAATGCAAATGTTAATATGCTTGATGTTGCCCTACAGGTCTTTTAAACTGTCCTCATTATTTTATTAGTTTTTTCTTTCTTCTGTTCAGCTCCAGTGATTTCTACTTTTCTTCCAGTCTACTGATTGATTTCTCTGTATCATCTAATCTGCTGTTGATTCCTTCCAGTATATTTTTATTTCAGTTATTGTAGTCTTCATCTCTGTTTGGATATTCTTTATATTTTCTAACTCTTTGTTAAAGGTCTCACTGTGTTCATCCATTCTTACACCAAGTTTTTAAAACACTTTTATGATTATTACCTTGAACTCTTTGGTGGGTAGATTGTTTATCTCCACCTCACCTAGTTCTTCTGGGATTTATCTTCTTCCCTCACTTGATACATATTCTTCTGTCTCCTCAGTTTGCCTAATTCTCCATTTTTATATTTTTGCATTTGGTATGTTGCTTATTTCCCAGCCTTATGGGTCCAGGGTGTCCCAAAGGTGGTGTTGTCCTGCTGGTGAGTGGTATCAGATCACAGGAAGGCTGGCTGAAAGGCCCAACATGTCTTGGAGCTGGTGTAGCCTGCTGATGGTGCAGGGGAAGTGGGAGTGCTAGGGCTGGTGTTGGCCTGCTGGTGAGTGGGGCCAGGCCCAGGGCATCTCAGGGCTATTACTGTCCCACTGATGAGTGAGGCCAGTTCCTGAAGCTATTGCCAGCCCACTGGTGGGTGGTTCTGGAACCTAGGGTCTGTTGCTGTAGGGCCCAGGGTTCTCAGATTTGGTCTCAGTCCACTGGTCAGTGGGGTGGGGGTCTAGGGAGTCCGGTCTAGGGCCAGCCGACATTGATGTGGAGCTGGGACCTGGGGTCTCTGACTTCAGGGCCTGGGGGTCCCTGAGCTAGTGCCAGACCACTGGTGGGAGGGTCTGGGTCCTGCCCCTCTGGCGGGCAGGGCTGGGTGCCAGAGAAGCTGAGGGCTCGTGGGTGTCATGAAGCAGCTGGCCTGCTGGTGGGTGGGGCTGTGTCCCACCCAGTTACCTGCTTGGCCTGAGGTCTCAGTACTGGTGCCAACAGGCTGGTGGGTGGGTTGGGTTTTCTGGTGCTGATAAGCTTGAGGGAGGATTCCAAAATGATGCTTGCAGCACCAGTGTCCTCATGGTAGAAAGAGCTCCCCAAAATGGCTGCCACCAGTGTCTATGTCCACGCGGTGATCTCCAGTTGCCTCCTGTCTCTCTGGGAGGCTCTCCAAGATCAGCGGATAGATGTGACCCAGGCTCCTTTCAGATCACTACTTCTGCCCTGGGTCTCACAGCATGTGAGGTTTTGTGTGCTCCTTTTAAGAGTGGAATCTTTATTTCCTAGAGCCCTCTGGCTCCTCTGGTCTTCAGAGTCAAACATTCTGGGGGCTCATCTTACTGGCACAGGATTCCCAGATTGAGGACCTTGATGTGGGACTCAGACCTGTTGCTTCTTAGGGAGAATTTCGGCAATTGTGATTATTCTTCTGTTTATCCAGGGCTATGGGTCTTGGCTATACCTCCTTTCTGCCCCTCCTACCCATCTTGCTGTGGTTTCTTCTTTATCTCTATAGTTGTAGAAGATTTCTTCTGCCAGTCTTCACAACATTCTCATCAACGGTTGCTCTGTAAATAGTTGTGATTTTTGATTTGCTTATGGGAGGAGGCGAGCTCAGGGTGTTCCTACTCCACTATCTTCCTACACTGATGTTTAAAGACCTACCCAGGCATGTTTTCTGGGCTATGCCAGTTGACCAGCTGGTGGATCCAACCTGCAAGGCATGCAAGGATAGGCTGCATATCATCCCTGTTGTCTACGCAGAAATTAAATTGTTGAGATTTTCAATAATACAACCAAAATCATATCAGATTCTCAATTTTCCCATTTATTATCTTATTCAAGAAAAAGTGTGCATTTTCAACAGGAAAACAATTTACTGTGCCAGTGGGCTAGTAAATCTCATCATTTCATTAAAATCACTTTGGTTCGGTTCAAGCACCATTTATAGAGAACTTCCATATGCTGAGCCCTGTACTTACTACTAGAGATGGATAGGACTGGACTGCTAGTCCCTGGGGTCTTAGGTTAGACAAAGCTGATGTGAATGAAATCCAACATCTCTTGAATGCATACCTGAAGCTAGTGCCATTTCCCTTACTTTTAAAGATACAGACAGTAACAAGGATACTGCACAGTCTTGGTTCTGTCTCCTCCTAGTGAGTAAACAGAGGATGAAGGATAACGCAGGTCAAGTATTAGGGTCACAATATCTAGACACAGTCCTTGCTGAGTCTGTCTCCTGCAGGGAGCTGGTCCATAGAATCCAACAGGAGGGAGCTCCAAAAAGTGCATGTGATGTCATTTTTGAAGGGGTTTTGAGGGCTCCAAAGTGCAGACTGTCTGCTACCTATCTTAAAATTGACCTTTAAACATTCTCAGTAAAGCAAGAATAAATGTTCTCAGATTTGAAAGGGTTTTTCTTCTCATAGGGAATTCAGAAGCAGTGCTTCAGCAGAGAGAGAAATCTGTCTGCTTTACTGAGGGCCTCGTAGTCTAGCAGAGGCCGAGGGTCACATAGTTTTGGCGACGGAAAACAAGGGTATGAATACACAAGCAGATAATTTCTCTCCTGTCTGTCAGCTGTCCAAAAATAGAGATACGCCCAAAGTGCTATTTAAACACCAGCAAAGAATTCCTAACCAGAGCAGTGAGGCTATGCGTGGAGAAATGGAGAGAAATCTTCCCAGAGTAAGTCATATCTCAGTCTTGAAAATTTAGTGATTAACTGGGAGCAGTAGGCTCTCAAGGAAGGGAGAATTGCATAAGCAAAGGCATAGAGATGTAGGGCTTATAATTCTGTATATCAAAATAAAACTAAATGAGCAGACAGTTATGAAAATGTATATTTTAAAGGGGTAACAACAATCTCCCTCCATTTTTAAAATGATCTCTTTATTATCAGCCAATTAATCAGGACTTCAAACCCATTTCTAATCATCATCCTAAGCTTCCAGTTTGGACATAGTGATTTCTTGATAAGCTGTATCATTTTAAAGGACATTTATATGAATTGCTTCCATTTTAATTTTATCTTTAGCCAAATCCTCTCTTTCCTGTACTGTTTGTTCCCCCAGGATACAATTCAATATTCTCATTGATGTCATCCAATTTATCTGTTATCCTAAAATCAAATGCAGTACATTATCTGGCAAGAGTGTCCAAGTTTCACTCTCTCTAGCAGGTATGCGTTTACTTGGGCATTTTCTCTTGATTACACGTTAAACCTGTTGTTTTCTTTCTAAGTCCATTGAAGCATGAATGAATGTTCTCAGATTTGAAAGGTTTTCCTTTCAACTTTGATTTTGTTTATACATGATTTTTATGCATTTTTATTAAATTCGTTGGAGACAATGCATGAGCACTGGCAACTACGTGAGCTGGCCTCTTAGAGCATTTAGTTTCCACTGTAATGAGACTAGTCTCATGAATATCAGTGCTTACTGTAGTCATACATTTCCAACATTTGATGAATATTGTGTCATTACTTCATTTAGCTTCAACCAATCTCTTTGTGTGAGCTTATTTCCATCAGTTTCCAGATACAGGAGAAGACAAATAGGTAGTAGGTAGCTATCTAGAGTGCAAACACATCAGAAACTAAGAAAATAAGGAAGAAAAAACAGGTTTCTTATAAAATTAAGTGACTCTAAGGTAATCAAATAGAACGTAATTTCTTGTAAACATTTTTTTAAATAGTTGTGCCAAACTTACACTGAGCAATAGATGAATGCTTTTATAGCTACTGATGATTTGTCTTATGAAGAGTTCATAGAAGTTTTTGTGATTTGCCTTTCTTTTCCATACAATGTAAACGTTAGTATCTTATTCTGGTAATGGGAAGAAAGAACTCCAAGATAAATCAGAGACTACACAGAAGGCAGTGCATTAGAAGCATGGACATATAAGAAATATTAAAGAATTTGTGTTTAGATGAGACACAAATGAAGCTCACTACCAACCAAGGTTACAGAATGAAGGCTTAATGGGTGGTGTGCACCTTTGAGAAGATAATTATGGTATATGTATAACTAAAAAAAAAATTAAGTGTTTTGGTTCTACAAATATGAATAATCAGGAAACCTGATTATATAGTGAGATGTGGGGTCTATGATTACACTCTAACTCTCAATTAACACTGCATGGTTCTGTATTTTTCTTGGAATACCACCTCATGTCAAAATTTATTCTCCAATTTCACTCTTAATCCATTCTAATTAGCTAGGTCTCCAATACCCTTCCAGTCTAACTCATGCTATGTTCTCATAATCTGGCTAAATACCATCCATCACTTAAATCAGCTTAATTACACCACCTCTTTGAAACCATAATGGATGCCTTTACATCTTGTTCATTTCCCCTCCTTAGGAATTGAAATCAGTATCGAAACCATGGCAATTAATTATAGGTCGATTTCTACTTATTGTTGGCTTCATCTGTACTCCAGCAAGAATGTAAACTCTAAGCCAGCATGTCTCCTAATATACAGCATGGAGCTCAATGCATTTATCTATTTGTGTGATTGTTGACTACGATTTAAACAACAGAAATTACATGAATTTTTGGAACAAGATAATGCCAAGTTCCTCTATGCATTCATTTATTTAGCAAATATTTATAGAACCCTACTGTGTGTCAGGAACAATTCTAGATTTAGGAATAAAAGCAAAACAAATGAAATCACAATACACATACACACAAAACCACACACACACAGACACACGGGACAAAACATCCTGTACCCATGGAGCTTGCATCCAAATAGAAGAGGCAGACAATTTAAAAAAGACATGTTATATGACAGGTTGACAAATTTAAAAAAAAAAATAAAGTTAGGAACAGGGATATGAAGTGTTGGCAAAAGTGGAGACGCCTGTAGAGGTAACTTTGAGAAAGATCTGAAGGAAGTAGGAAGTGAGGGGTTTGCCCTGATAATATCCATGGGAGAATTTTCAGGCATGACGAGCATCAGTTGCAAATACCTGAGTGAGGAAGTAGGCTTCCTCAGAGTGCTCAGCCAAGCAGCTGAAAAGAGAGGGCAAGGAGGAGAAGAATAAGAAATTAGTTCAGAGATGTAATGGATCTTATATTACACAGGACTTTGCAGGATCTCACTTGGAATGAAAAGAGAAATGACATAATATGACTTGCATTTTAACAGGATCTCTATGGTTACTGATTGAGCATGGGAGTGGGCAGAAACACAAGACCATTTAGGTGACTACGGCAATAATCCAGGCAAGACATGCGTGGACTGGCCCTGGGGGTGGTCACAAGTGGTTAAATTTCGGATATACTTGGAAGGTAGAGTCAATAGGACTTGCTATTGTGGAGAGTGAAGGAAATGGAGGAATCAACAATGGCATTGAGCTTTTAGGCTTTAGCAGCCAGAAGTGGAAATATCATTACTGAGATGAGGACTGGTAGAAGAACACTGGTGGAAGACGAAGGAGAACTCAAGTTTTAACATATTAATCTGGAGGTGTTTATTGTTAAATCTACAAGTGGGATTGTTAAGTAGACAGATTTGCTGGTCTAGAATTCAGAGAGGAACAGGATGAAGATATAAATTTGGAAGCTATTAGGATTAAGTTGGTATTTAAGCCCATCACCATCACTAGAGAATGTCAACACCTAGACGTTGAGGATAGAAGAATAAGAGAAATGCCAGCAATGAACTCTGCTCCGGGTCTCTGTGATCTATAGAAATGGATGAGATGGAAGGAATCAATGGAGACAGAAATAAATGGCTGGAAAGAAGGAAAATGAGGTGAGTGTGGTAGGAAAATGAAGTGAGTTCTAAATGCCAAGTATCAAATGGCTTCAAGGAAGAGCGATCAACTGGCAAAATACTGTTTATAAATCAAATGTGATTAGGTCTTAGAAATTCCCACTGGATTTAACAACATGGTGGTCATTGGAGATCTTCACAAGAGCAGTTGCAAATGGGGGTGAAAACTTAGAGTGTGTTAAGAAAGAACAGAAAGAGGAAAGTTGAAGACAGCACGAATAGATGACTCTTTCAAGGATTTTTGCTGTAAAGGGAAGGATAGAAATGAGACTGTAGCTGGAGGAATATAAGATCAAAATATAAGAGAAATAACATGTCTATGAGCTGATAAATGTTCCCTAGAGAAGAAACATGGTGATGCTTGAGAGAAAGGAGATGCCCTTGAGCAGGCAAGGACAGGTGGATTCTAAGGTACAAATAGAGGACTTGATCTTAGTGAAGAACACAGATAATTCACTCATAGTAACGGAAGAGAAAGGAGACTATTTCACAGAGAATCAGAGGCAGGGGTAGACGTAGTGGTAGGAGCTTATGGAAGTTATTTTCTGAAAGCTTCAGCTTATTTTAGATAAAACAGGAGTTAGGATCATCTGCTGAAACTGAACATGTGAAAAAGTTATGGTACATTTGAGGAAAGAAAAGAAAAATTGAAAAACCATCTAAGATAGGAAAGAGAATGAACTAGGGAGACACAGTATGATTTCCAGACACCACTACAGGGCCACCACGACCGTGAGTTTTTATCCAGCCACTTTCTGCTATGTGGATGTGATGAAGAATAGGAGTTAATCTAGGCTGGAATTTGGTCAAATGAGTATGATGAACTGGGGAGAGGGAAAGGAGTTGAGAGTGTATACAATGTAATTATAATTATCCATGAATTTTAAACTGGTTTAGGAGACAAGAAAACACATAAGGACAAGGAGGAATAGAGCAAAAGCAGTAAGACTAATGGACTGATGGCTCCAATGGGGTCAAAGAATTGTTGGAGTATGGCTAAAGGGACCTAATTGGAGGCACAGGAGATGAAGTTTAGAGGGGGACTAATTGAAATTGACATTATGTAGGGGTTGCAGTTTTTGTCAGTGTTAAGTCTATAGCCATAGGAGTGAATGACTATGGTGAAATTAGGCGAAATGAAGATCACTGGGGAAAGAATTAACAAAACTGAAATAGCCTATGTTAATCCTGGGATCACAGTCTACTAACTGTAACTTTTGGCAAGTTACTTATACCCACTGAGCCTTGGTTTTTTACTTATTTATTGATGTTCTACAACATCAAAAGCAAAGCCAGAATGACAGTGCTGGACGTAACACGGAAACAGAGCTTCTTTTACGAATTCCTATTTAAGAGCTGAGTCAGTCTCTCTTAGATTTAGAACAATCTGAGATAACCAGGTGCTTGCAGAATGAAGATGTGTAAGCATACATTAATAACAAATAAAATCTAAGGATTTGGTTAACCTCATCAGTGACCTCAACTGTCAAGATGTAGAAAGTAGAACTAATTGAACCACGGGCACAAAATAAGGAAGATGATTTGAAATACAACCAAATCTATCAGTAAATGTAATTACATTAATTTTTTTTCCTATTACAGTAGATAAGATATTCGCTCTCTTCTCAACAATTAATAAAGCTGTTAAAAGATTTTCTAGATGCTGCTTATTAAATCAGTCAGAAATTCGTACAAATAAAAACATTTGTTTTTTCTTTAATGTTTACCAAGAATTGTTTTTCCTTACAAGTGTACTGAATATAATTTTTCTCACTAAAATACATCTTATAAGTTCATTGCAAAGTTTATGTCTTAAAAAAACATTTCTTTTTACTTTTCTTCTTTCAAAATAGATTATTATTTGACAGCATTATTTTATTGATTTATGTTAGGTTATGAAACATATTAAGAATATAAATATTATACATATTACATATCTCTATAGACACACCACACATATACACATACACACACAGGCACAAACACATATTAGAACCTCAAAAGAACAATATTCACTATATAATTTTTTTTTGAGGCAGCATAACAAAAGAGCATGGGCTTTGCAGTTCTGATAGAAAACGGAGATGAATCCTGGCACTATTTACTAGCTGTACAACTTCTGAAACTTTCTCACCTTCACTAAAACTCAGTTTACTCATCTGTTGAATAGGATTAATAGCTCCTAGTTTATGGGGTTGTTGTCAGGATCAGGAGCTAATGCAGCGTGTGCAAAACACATGTCAATACATTTTAGGCTTTTTTAAAAATTATTTCCTGAGGGTTTCAGATTTAAATACATATCATCTTTCTGGTCTAGGATTCTGTCATTTTTTTCTGAATGTCTTTTTTTTATTCAAATATATGCAAATATATTCAAAACAACTATATATATCAAATATATTTCAATCAACTACTATCTGGCTGTAGTTCTTGCTATTCCTTTTTTTTTTTTAACTTTTGACCCCCGCTTAACTCATTTCTCCCACACCCTGTCTCTGGCAATTATCACCAGTCTCTTCTCTGTATCTATGAACTTTGTTCTGTTTTGTTTAGATTCCACACGTAAGAAAAATCATACATTACTTGTCTTTCTCTGTCTGACTTATTTCCCTTAGTATTATACCTTCTAAATCTACCCATGTTGTCACCAGTGGCAATATTTCATTCTCTTTCATGGCTGAATAATATTCCCGTGTGTGTGTGTGTGTGTGTGTGTGTGTGTGAATAAGACAACTTTTTTCTTTCTTTATTCATCCATTGCTGGGTCCACTCACCCATTAGCTGGCTTCCATATCTTGGCTATTGTACGTAATGCTGCAGTGAACATTGGAGTGCATATATCTTTTCAAATTAGTGTTTTTGCTTCTTCAGATAAATACCCAAAAGTAAAATCACTGGATTGGTGGTAGTTTCATTTTTAATTTTTTGACAAGTGTCTATACTGTATTCCATAATGGCTGTACCAACTTACATTCTCATCAACAGTATACTAGGGTTCCCTTTTCTCCACATTCTTGCCAACATTATTATTTGTTGTCTTTCTGATAATAGACACTCTGACAGGTGTGAGGTGATATCTAATTGTGGTTTGGACTTGAATTTCCCTGATGATTAACAATTTTGAGCATCCTTTTGTGCTCCTATTGTAGTTCTTCTCTAGAAAAATGTCTGTTTACATTCTCTGCTCATTTTTTCATCACATTATTTGTTGTTTTGATGTTGAATTGTATGAGTTCCTCGTATATTTTGGATATTAATCTCTATGGCATATATCATCTGTAAATATCTTCTCCCATCAGTAGGCAGACTTTTTATTATTTTGTCGATAGTTTCCTTCACTGTGAAAAGCCATTTAGTTTGATGTAATCCCATTTGTTTACTTTTGCTTTTGTTTCCCTTGCCAGAGGAGACATGTCCAAAAGAAAAGCACTAAGACTGATGTCAGAGAGCATACTAAGTATGTTTTCTTCTAGGAGTTTTATGGTTCATGTCTTACATTTAGTCCTTAATCTACTTTGGGTTTTCTTTTATATGGTGTGAGAAAGTCGTCCGCTGTGGTTCTTCTGCATGTAGCTGTCCAGTTTTCCCAGCACTTCTTACTGAGAGTCTGTCTTTCCCCTATTGCCTCCTTTGTCGTAGATTGATTGATCATATAACTGTGGGTTCATTTCTGGACTCTCTGTTCTGTTCCTTTGATCTGTGTGTCTGTTTTTGTACCTGTACTACACTGCTGTAGTAACTGTAGCTTTGTACTATAGTTTGACATCAGGGAGCATGTTACTTCCAGCTTTGTCCTATTTTATCTTTTTCAAGTTAGTGGGTTTTTTCCCTTCAGACAAATACCCAGAAGTGGAACTATTGGATCATATGGTAGTTCTATTTTTAATTTTTTGAGGAATCCCATACCATTTTCCATAATGGCTGCACCAATTAACTTTCTCACCAAGTGTACAATGGTTCCCTTTTCTCCACATCCTCACCGATGCTTGCTATTTCTTGTCTTTTTAATAATAGCCATTCTAACAAGTTGGTGAGGTGACATCTTAATGTGGTTTTGATTTGCATTTCCCTGGTGATTAATGATGTTGAACATATTTTCATGTACCTGTTGGCTATCTGTATGTCTTCTCTGGAAAAATATCTGTTCAGCTCTTCTACCCATCTTTTCACTGGGTTGTTTTTTTTTTTGCTATTGAGTTGTATGTGCTCTTTATATATTTTGGATATTATCGCCTTATCAGATACATGTTTTGCAAATATTTTCTCCCATTCAGTATGTTGTCTTTTAATTTTGTTGATGTAATTATATGTATTTTAATTTGAATCTCTGAAATTTTAGTCAAGCTCTTTCAGCTAAATTAAAAGTCATCTACCAGGTCACAGGGAAAAAATATGCATATATATTTGTACCTTAATATGTTAATATTTGAATGCTTAAATGTAAATTTAACGTAATACATTCCTTATAAAATAATTTTTTACACTTGTTTCTCATTACTTAGACTATTCTTATATGCACCATCTCTGCTGAAGATTACCAAATTTTTGCAAGAGGCAAGGAAGATATTCATTATTACTTCCATATTTTAAAGAAGACTGAGGATCTAGGCTTTTAGGTTACTGACACTATGAACTCTAGATTCTTTTAGCTAATTATACAAATTATAGCTAATAATTTATGTCCACCTGTATAAATAAATAATCTTCAATATACATATGTTAAGTATATACATACATCTATATAGATGAGTCTTATGTTGATATTATTATATTTCATAAAGCATAACAAAAATTATTTATTCATGTTAATGTAAAAGTGAAATTACACTGAAAAGTTAATTATTTGTTTTAACTGAATTAAGGTACAATTGAGGTAATTAAATCCATAGTTTTTTTTTTTCTGAGCAATATTTTAGATCAATGTTCATGAACAGCTAAATAAACTGAAGTGCTACCTCCATTATAATTTTTAATTAGTTAAGCAACACACTTTGTAAATCTTCCAGATAAAGAACACTATGAGCTATTAATGAGCTCTGCTTTGAGCTTCAAAAATGTAGATGTGGCACTGGTCTCAAAGTGAGTTTACAATACAGTTGGTAAGTTGGCTAGATAGGTGATTCTAATTAGTGCAATACCGAAATAAATAAATAATAAATAAATAAAGAGCCATGTTTATTAATATCTTGAAGGTTACAATTGAGACTAGCTCTCTCACATGTCTGATATTTTCTAGATTTGAAAAAGCCAAAGGTAAATTTGAGAGCAGAAGAACGAGGAATTTTGGCATAGAAAATGAGCACTTGCTGTATATAATAACTTTATCATACAAGGCATCATTACCTACTTGTTTTTAATCTTACATTTATTTAAAGTATAGATTAGTAATCTAGTGAATCACTCACATTACACATATAGAAATTATTAACTGAACACCCTAATTAATAAATTCATGTGATATTTTTACCAATCCCCAACAGGTCAGTGACACCTCAGTGGGTCCTTTGCCCACTGGAGTCACAAATGCCAATCAAATGAAGTCAGGTTCAATGTAGCAGAGCAGAAACCTAATTTATTGATAAAGAAATGGAGAGGGAGAGCGCATGCTCTGAAAAATAGCCTTCTCCTTAAAGGGAGAGGAGAAAGGGAAACGTAAGGGGTAGGAGACAGGTGTCATCAGGGCTTTAGGGAAAGGACAGAGATTCCCAGGTGCAGGCGAGGGCAGCCAGGGCACACAGGCTTCCTTGTTAATTTGCACAGGGCACGAATGATGTCTAGTAGAGCACAAATCCCCACCCTGAGTGATCCTACCACGACAATGAAATGAAGGTAGCTTTAAGACATCTTCAGTTCTCATCTGCACAGGTGGTCCTTCCTGTGGTCAAGTCAGAGCCAATTTAGGGCTGCTGACCACTGCATAACTCTTAAAGCACAAGCCACAAAACGTTTCTGTCAAAAGCCAGGAGCTTTTGAAATAAACACAAAGATAAATCAAGACAAGGGTCCTTCAGCTCTCAGGAGCAGGTATGGGTGACAAAATTATCTCTTAAAATAATTTCACTTAGACTTTGAAAAATATAAACCTGGATATTAGAGTCATATTATGATTTAAAGTGATCCTTAGTCTTCCGTAATAAATAAATACAATTTTCTGAACATTAAGTGTTCTTGCTTCTATTTCATTAAAAAACACACACTCACTACACCACGTACAACATCCTCAGGAAATGATACATGTACTCAATTATAAAGGAAAATTCCATTCTAAACAGACCTTTTAAACTATGAATTGTACTGAAAAAAAGATAAAATGAATTCTGGTTGTGTATTTTTGCACAGAAAAATGACAGTAGACATGAGGAGGGCTTGATAAAGATTGCTAAAGTTGTCAAGAGGGTAGCTAAGTTATAGTTAATTGTAACTGGTTGAAATAAAGGAGAAAACTATTATAAAGATAAACTTTTCATGGAGGATTGCACAATTTAAAAATTCTAAGAGCATGGAGTAGCTAGTGTTAAGTTAATGATCTTAATTTTTTAACCATTTTCCTTCTATTTTTATGTGTGAAAAGTATGCTTTACTTGAAAAATATTCCTGCATGAAAACCACGGGGGAAATGGATTAGATATGATCATTGCAAAGGTATTTTCAATTAAATGACTAGAATACAGTTGTTTGCCTTTTCCCCAAGAGAACATTAAAATGAATCTTTTTTTTAAACTGCTTAATATGTGTGAGTACGTAATAGAAAAATACACTTTAGAGGCTTTGTTCTTATAAGCTAAATCATCTGATTTCAAGGAATTTTCCCTTTCAGATCCAGAAGTTTTAAATTTGAAACAATTTTTTACTGCATTCAGAATTTGGCTGCTAATATTTTAAATTAACATTTTGTTACACTGATTGCTTTAAGTTGGCCTTTCCTCATTTTATTTCTGTTATGCTGCTGTTGTAGCATGATGTTTATTTAGGAATGAATAAGAGTGCTAACAAGGAATCAGAGTCTTGTTTCATAAATAATCTGTATTATTTAATTAATGACTCACTGTGAGTGAGTCATCAGGGAACCTGAAATAGACAGAGTGAGGAGGGGATCCCTGATCTGGTAACACAGCCCGCTCATCGGTAACTGAGGCTGAGGGTTGAGAGGGAAACATGAACAATTCAGCCTAAAATAGCCTTCAAGTCAATTGAAATATTCAAAATGCCCCAGCAGTGTAAGGCTGAAGCTTTACAAAAGTGGATAGGAAGAAATTACAAAACCAAAGGAAAATGGCTACAGAAAGATAAACCCATAAGACAACTTTTAGAATAATGGAAGCAAAAAGTATTAGCGAAAGGCAAAGCACTGTGGTAAAACAAATGGCTCAATTAAAGCAATACAACATAAAAGCCAAAACCGAAAAATGCTATAATGTTAAAGGTCAGTATATGTGATCAGATGCACGTCCCTCTGGCTCTGGGCTTTCTTGACCACAGTAAGTGCTAATCGCGCGGGAGGTTATCCCATCTACAGACATTTGCATTTTGATAAGGAATTGTGAAATTGTAAAAGCCTCTAGACACAACGTGTGTGCTTCACTACTGAAGGACAGAATGTCAGACTCTGCTGAGGTTATTTTGTGGAAGACAGCCATCCTTAGTAACTCACAAATATGGCCTAACGGGAAGCCAGAGGCCTGACCTAAGAGTTCCATTTAATCAAGAAGTTTAGGGGGAAATTGACATTATCCAAGAAGTAAAGGTGAAAAGTGAAGGATGAGAGAGGACTTAGACCAGAAGCAAAGCGATTTGTAATTGCAAAAGACAAATCCAAACTAGCCTCATTTTTCAATGCAATAAAAGTAATCTGCCTTTCTTTTTCCTTGCCTTCCCTAGACCAGTAACTGTAGGATTTTTTTTTTTTTTAGGTTAAAACATTTAAACTTCTAGTTAAGTAAGAACTGAACTTATTTCTTTATCCATTTCACCATTTTATCCAGTACAATGGGAATGGCAAAGCAATGAAGTTAGGGGATTTTTTATGTAGAGAGATTCCAAGTGTTTGACTTCACAGAACTGAGGAAGCTGACAGACCAAAGGACAGATGATTAGAAACAGAATCCGCCAGAAAGATTCAAAATGGAGGCACCAATTTCACTGAAAAGAGAATACCTCTAGGGCTGGAAATTGATTGAAAGTCTACTTTAAAAAAATTTGAACACCCCATTCTTTCCTAAGTCAGGTAACTGACATTTGCCTATCTCCCACCTAACACAAATCTGGATGTATAATTTATCAAGAGAATAAAACAAAGATATTCCAGACTTGAGGACATGAAGTTGAGTTTAGGGAAGATGTGCCAAGATGAAAATTGGCTTTGAAATGAAAATCTGCCTATTGAATGGAAATCCACTCCCAGACAGTTTTGTTTTTTTTTTTTTTTTTTTTTTGTGCCTTACTTATAAATATTAGCAGTCACCCCATGAGAAATTTGAGAAGTGCCCCAACTGGAAAACTACCCACCCAAAGAAAACAAAATAAAGAAAATAATTTTCAAGTGAAAAGATTTCAATGCAAGAAGCCAAAGTATATGTCAAAAGACGTTTGTTAGTAGATGAGACAATGCTATGTATGCATGAAACAAGAACAGGAGGCTGTTATAAAGAGGACTACTCAGAGAACAAGACAACACAAAGCTCTTGAAAAGTAAAACTAAGAAACTCAAAATACCAAAAGAAATATACCAAAGTATGACATTGAACTATAACATTGGCAAAATCTCTTAGAAGGTGCAGCCAAAAGACAAAGAAAGGAAAAATAGGAGTGAAAAATTTTAACGAAATGTGATAGTCAGTCCATGACACCCAATGTCCAAATAGTAGGAATTGCTAAAGGAGAAGAGAGAAAACTGAAGATTTCATAGACTCCAAGGATAAGAATTTCCAAATTGAGCAGATGGCTCAGCACAATGAATACGGGGTGGAATTACTCAGGCTTTTTCATACTATAATTTAAGAACACTGAGAATAAAGAACAGATGACAACAGCCTCCAGAATGAGTAATAAGCCAGCCTGATTCAAACAATTGGGAATAAATAACATGGTACATTTATCTTACTCCAAATTGTAAGAATTTTTTAAGAAGAGAGAGAATAGAGGGGAGTGGGTATTTGAACAGGGTGGAGGTAGCTCAGTCTTCATCTTTCAAAGCAAGAAGTCAATAGATAATATGTAACACTGAAAAACAGGCCAAGAAAATAGCAGTTTACGTATGATATTTGGAACTTACATATTTAGATATTTAAGATCTTGTCAAAAACTGTCAGGAGTTTCAAATGCTTATTACCTCTGAGGAATAAAAACTGAGGTTAAAAAGGAAACATTTTTTCCTTTCTATGCCTTCTGGAACCGGTTGTCTTATTAAACAGGTTGCGTGTATAATTTTTATTTATTTTAATTACTGGGTGTGTTTTGAGGTTAATTACTATTTATTTAGTTTTCATAGGATTCAGTGAGATCCATATTTGAATTTAAGTTTCTCTGATTCTGAAAAGCTGAAAGGGTTTTCATCCTACTCTGCATGAATGACTAGTTATTCATAAAGTAGCTCTCTATATATTCTATCCCACATTCTGATCATCTTTTTTTGTGGTGGTGTTCACATTTTTCTAGATTATTTGCTTACTTCCTTCATTTTTTGGATATGTCACAATCATCTTCTGTGTAACTTCAGATAATCTTTACTGTCTGTTCCTTTTGACTGTTATCAATATTAATTTTATTTGATCTACTTCAATTTTTATGTCATGGTCATTTCTTTTAATCCTGTCTTGTTCTGTTTAATAATAAATAGCTACTTTTATAGAATTTATTTGAAATCTTAAATCTAATTAAGGAGATATATCCTTTTCTAGAGTTTCACAGTGTTGTCCATTTTTTTGTGTGGGTGCTAAGAATGTATTTCATGGATTTAATATTACTATTTGCTATTCACTCATTCCATGAGTTCAATTTGTTGGTCTTTGTTGTGGGCTCAATCAATTTTGAAGGGCTACTTAAAAACTTACCCCCAGAGTCCTGGTTGAAATAGAAAATCCTATCCAAGACCAGAGGGGGGAAAAATCAATAAAGGAGAGGAGTAGGGTTGGGGGGAGCAAATTTAATTATTTTTCCCGGATGGCCTAGGAGCTCAGAGTTCCTTCTCTCTGGATCCAAGATTAGAAGGCAAACTGGGAAAAGATGCAAATAAAGATCCATTCCCACTGGAAAACCTTAGGATACCTACCCTCCTGGGATTTGCAATAATCCCTGTCCTTTTCCATTGTTGTTGCATGATCAAAAATATTTTAATTATGTTAAAGAAACTCAGGAAAGGCAAGGTCTTTGCTCATGCTTGTAATTCACTCCTTTCCCCAGAACTGATAAAACCCAATAGCTGGTAGATCAACAAATTTAAACTAAGCTGATTGAGATTTTGGATCAAAAATATAGTTAAGTACATCTTCTTCCTAACTAATGAATAAATGTCAGTATCTAGCCTGTCTCACAAGCAGTGAAACACAAATTTAATCTATATCCCCTGAAATTTAAAATAACAAAGTTAAAAGTCTAGTAACTAATGAAAAATAAAATATTAATAATAAATGGAGACCAAAAAATATCTGCAGCTAATTTATGATATAACAGCAAACAGAATTCCGTGAATTCCAAGGAACAGCAGATAGCTCTACAAATTTATGAAATAAATTCACCTCAGGGTTTCACCTGCCACCTGAAGACAGGAGTAAGCAGACGTTTTTGCATAAGATCCAATAAGGAAAGAAGCAACTGTTTGTTGGCTTCCTTCTTCGGAATTATTTTCGTGAGAGAGTGTAATATTTGCAATTGTGTTTAAGAATTTTAAAAATGTTTGATTACTGCTTGCTTTTTTCTAAGGCTACAATTTCTGAAGCTGTCTAGCATACGCTGCAACACTGACCACCACGCTATAACTTTTAACGAATTGTATGAAAGATGAGATCTTACAGATTTGAGAAGATGTGGGAGAGAAATGAGTTACTTCGAAGTGATGAGCTGCGTTTTTATTAGAGTGCAATCACCCCTTCTATTTGTAAGATTATCCATGCAGGGAGTCTTAAGTATTAAGAGGAGACAGGAAGCCACCAGCAGGATCAGTGGTTGAAAGAGCTGCAGGGGTTCGAGCAGCGCCACTCAGAGAGCGGATGGTGACGGAGCTGTATTAAAAACACGTTATGACTTTCAGACTTCCTCCAGGAGTCTTGGACTATAAACGAGACAGAAACGAATGTTGTTACAGCAACATATCTAGGAAGCAGCAGGGAGACCTTAATCCATCTCTTCAGTTCCTTTTTCTCTCACCTTATCTCCCACATTCTTTGGTGCGTCAAGTCCCAAATGTCACATCCCCAAAGACAGCCTCTGGTGGCGGCGACCTCTACATCCGAGCCTGACAGTGAGCAAAGGGCTGCCTGGAACTGCTCAGTCTGGGGAGGAGTTTTCGATGCCTGCTCATGAATAGGTGTGCTTTATCATTTTTAAAAAATGAAACTCAGATCCGGCTGCCTGAGAAAATACAGGAGCACCAAGTTAAATTTGAATTTCCGATAAACAATAAATATTTTTTGAAAAGGAAATTCCAAATGTTGTATGGAAAATAATAAAAAAAAAAATACTCTGATGTTTATCTGAAATTCAAATTTAGCTGAGCATCCAGTATTTTTACCTACTGAGTCAGGCATCTTAGATCACATTGCGAAGCTCGGCCACGACAAAGCAGATAAGGACATTTAGAGTTTGTACTCAGTCTCCTCATTAAGTGCTTCTGCTGAGCGAGAATTCAAAAAGATCGGCATCCTTGGGATCCAGATTTGTTCCCTTCTGTTCCTACCACCCTTCACGTCACCTCTCCCTCCCTTCCCCTGTAAAAGAGGAACCCTTGGACTGTGATTTTAGAGTAACATGGTTCCCTTAGTACATCCAGAAGAGACCTGGACAGCTGGGAGAGCGCTGAGGAGGAGAAAGGGAAACTCTAACGTAAACCTTGGATATCCCATTATTTTGCCAAGGATTATCTGTTAGAATTTATTCATGCTTTTGAGTTTCTATTGTGAACTGGCATTCCTTTGTTCTCTCCGTATTATTGCCCATTTGCTTTCTTTCCCTTTCCCATGTTAGCATAAAGGAATTCTTTCTCTTTGGGCAGCATAACTTTATTTTCTTAACAGACGCCTTGAGATGTAGGTGCTCGGACTGGGAGGAACCACCATCTTCTGACTCTTCTGAGGCAGAGCCACTGCTCAAAGTTGTCTCTAGGTTTTCGAACTGGTGATCATCACATCTGACATCCTACACAAACCTTTCATTTTTAGTTTGTCCAAATTTAGATTTGACCAGTTTTCTGGTCTAATAACAAGTCTGTCCCCAAGTGTCTACTTATCTATTAGTGTGTGCCACCCACTCCAGTGGTTATTTTTAAAATCCAGGATTTTTTTCCCAAATGTATCTACACAACTTAACTCAATGTTTTCTTTTTCAAACACACATAAATACCTCACTGTCATAATTAAGCATTGCCTAGTTTCCATGTTAACATAAAGGAATTCTTTCACACTTATTTGATAAGCACTTATGGATGAACCAGGCTTCACTTAAATGTTGTGAATGATTGGCCATGAAGAATTATGTCAAATGTAACTTACTGGAACATTTAGAAACTCTTCTCCAGTCGTCTCATTCTCCAGATTGGAACACTGAGACCCAGGCTGACCCTAACTTGTCCTTTCCACTGCCTGGTGCCATCTTCTAGTGTGATGTGAAGGACCATGCCGTGCCCGGACTGTGGACACATCACACCACAGTTTGAATCCCGTCTCTCTCACCTATTATCACTTTTGTCCTTTTAGGAAATTTATATAACCTTTATTAACAAACCATTATTTCCTCTTTGAAATAGTGATAATAATGGCCTAGTTGGATTTTGAAGTAAATCAAATAAGAATGTGAATATCGAGTAACTAAGACCAAGTGGGGAACTCCATGTTCCTTACTTTCCTCTCCTTCTCCCTTAGAAGAACTCATCACAGCTACAAAGGGTTATAACCCAAATCACATCTCTGGGCTTCTGATTCTTACCTTCTTTCCAAATGATTCTGCTCATACGCCAAGAAGATTAGGGAAAAGTGCTTTGGTTCTTATTTAAAAGATGATTACAAAGAAATTAAGAATAACCAACTGGTTCCTTCATCTAGCTTAGGAAATAAGGACCAAAGTGAGCCTGAAGTGTGAGACATGCCATTTTTTATAAGGGAGGAAGGAAAAAGAATCACAAAACCACAAATGATCTATTCATCATCCGATAATGGGTTAACAAGAGATCTTCAGTAAGGAGGGTTCCATTTGTCATACAGTTTGTTTCGTATACAGCTTGAAATATTTTCAGGAATTAAACGGTTGTAATAAAACTCATAGTATTGATAGTGAGTCATCAAAGTGCCAAAAACAGTTTTGTAAAATAAAGAAAAGTTCTGGAAGCAGCTGAAGTCAGAAACATTCCTGCCTTATACTGCATAAGCCACTCTAAGTAGATAAGCGATCAGTATTTCCCTGCTGGAGAAAAGTGGTGTGGAGATCTTATTACTTAGCTCTAATTCCAAATAGGATCTAGGAAAGTCCCAAACCAATAGGATGGCAGGTGTATGTGCTCTGGAGTCGGATAATAAGACTTTGAATGTGGATTCTGACACTTACTAACTATGCAACATTTGGCCACTTTACCTAAGCCCATCTACATACTCATTTCCTTATTGGTATAAACTAGGATTCTGATAGCATCCCGTTCATAGGAGGCTGGGAACAACCTTCTCTTCAGAAAGTGCTGAGTGCCTAGTATGTGCCTGGCCCTGTGCTAAAAGGGCTGAGGACACATGAACAATAAAAGATACACATTTACAGACTATATGAAGGAGACAAATGGGGGGCACATGAGCGAGTAAGGGGCAAGGGGTTGGGGATCTGCTTTAGGTAAGTGGTCTTAGAAAACCTCTTTTTCGGATTGCATTTCAACTGAGACCTGAAGGAAAAGAGAAAACCAGCCCTGCAAAAAAAAACAACAACGGAAGAGGGCAAAACATAAAATAAGATGAAACAGCAGGTGCAAATGTGCTGACCTGAAAAAGAGCTCAGTGTGCTGCAAGTGAGCATGAGGACAAGGGGTGAGATCTGAGGTTAGAGAAGGAAAAAGCAAGTTCTTTCAACCCTTGTTAAGAAGGTCATGGTAAAAATTGTAAAACGCAAATTTTTTTAATCTTTATATTTTTTAAAAGTATATGTGACATTAATATTCCTACCGATTAAAATTATAGTGATAGAATAATTTTAAAAATTAAGTCAAATAAGGGTTACTTCCACATGAGTAGCGATGCTGGCATTTGGATTTGGCCAAAGGACCCGTAAAGTCGTTTTTTCTTAAGTGAAAAGGTGAAAGTTCTTGACTTGAGGGAAAATCCTATGCTGAGCTTGCTAAGATAGATTCGTTCTCACCGTATGTCTGTGAAAGGGTGACAGAGAGAAATTCATGCTAGACTTGGCTGTTGTACATCAAACTGCAAAAGCTGCAGCCACAGTATGTGATAAAAGCTTAAGATGGCAGAGGCATTAAATCTGTGTAATACACTTGGAGAGAGACCATACTCACAGCTTTCTTAGTCTATTAAAATTCGTCACTTACTGTGCCTAATTGACGATCTTATCGTAGGTGTGTATAAGATAACAACTCAGTAAGTATAAACAGGCTTCAGAACTATACGCTCTCTTGCATCCACTGGAGGACTTGGAAAAAAAAACGTTTTTAAAAAATGAGAGTTTCATTGTATGAGCGGAATGAGTCACTGAAGATTTTTAAATATAGGATGACTAGATCTGATTTATTCCGATTTATAGTTCAAAGAAATCATGTGGCTGCTGCACAGAAAATGAATTTTAGTGTTTGATACATATTTAGTGTCCAATAAATGTTAGTAATTAATACGTTATTATTACTTATTTAGCAACATCTCCGCCAATCATGATTGCTGATATTACTCTAGTGTACAAGCACAGTATTAGTGACCGTGTTATGTGTGTGACGACCATTTACAGAAATTAAAATGATATGATCTCTACCATTAAGTAGGATAAATTATTTTGTAGCAAATATTGCTTTCTGTGTAGCCTTGAGCAAATTAATCTCTCTGAAATTCAGTGTTTTGATTTGTAAAGTGGTACAAATGATGCAGATGTTGGGATTCAAATGAGAAAACATAAAATGTCTGGTAGAGAGGCAAAGAGTAGGCAAATAACAAATGCTACTCATTATTATCATTTTAAGTGTATACACAAAGAGGAAAACAAAATTGGATACATTTTCAGCCTTGGATCCTTAAGAACACATGCAATATATACAGAAATCAATGCATAGCAATGTGTGTGACCATCTACGGTCATATATTCCTGTCCAGCTCTTCCTCTTGTTACTCCTACTGTGGGGAATCTGCCAATTCAAGGAGAGTGTCTACCAAGGATGGGGTAGGTCTTGTTCCCCATCTACCCCAGAGGTGAGCACATGACCCAGGGCTGGCCAAACTACAGTACCCTCTCCTTAGACGTGCGATTGGTTCAGAGTTGGGCATGTGACCCCAGCTTAGCAAGTCAGGGAATTTTCTGCCACAGGAATAAGAAAAAATTTTTGAATAGTTAAATAAGTTAAGTCTGGGTCTACCATCAGTCCTTTTTGCTTACTGAGAAATAAGAGACATGATGACAGCAAACAGGCCCTAAATTTAGCAATATCTAAAGCCAGCATCTCCACTGAACCTCTCCAGTTATATGAGTCAATACATCTCTCTTTTTACCTAAATCAGTGTCATGAATCAAAGATTCCTATGTAATAGACCGAAGTAATTTAAGGTCATTTCTGGAAGTATATTCATCCATTTTGGATGCAAATTTAGCATTCTTCAAAGCAAATCCTTTACCAGTTTCAAAAGAGAGATGTAGAAACAATCAGCTAAAACAGGAAGTGTTGCTACTGAGATTTTTTCACCGCACAGAACGATACATGGGAACGTCCTTCCCCTTCCAGAGCTCTCCTGTTCCTCTCACATGACTACTGACCTCCCTCATATTCCACGTCACCTCAATTCTGAGCTCTCTCTGGGTTCTTTTTGTTGCCCAGCCCATCTGCTATCGATGCTGCTCCAGTTGCTACTGCTGAAGGCTGAATGAGAGACTTTTAGATTCACTGACAGATATATATTTAAGGGGTTCATATGCATGAAAGACCAAAAAAAAAACAAACAAACAAAAAAACTTGTGTGAATGAGTCCTAAGAAGATTTCTTCTTTCTTACTTCCAAAACATCAGAAGAGTTGATAGAGTTTAGAAATCATTTCTGCTATATCTAAATTTTTAATACATATTTTAGGAAGCCAGATAGATTTAAGGAGCATATAATATTAATAGGAAAAAAGGTCATACTTCTTTATGAAATTCCTCAGTTACTCTGAGGTTGATTGAGTTCACTAATGTGCCAAGATCTCTATCCATTTTTCTACATGTTTCAAGGAGTTAATTACTTAAGATACAAATCCTTCTTATTGCCCAGTAGCCCACCTGTATGTCATACATACCACTCTGGGTGTGTGTGGGACACCATGATGTAGCATAGCGTTCCTACGCCTGGAGTCTCTGCCCACCCATCCTAGGTGTGACTCCATTTATATTAAATGTTCTGAATAAGCAAATCTATAAAGACAAAAAGTAGATTAGTGGTTGGCCAGGGGCTGTGAAGAAGAGGTAATAGTAAGCGACCACTAATGTGCACAAGGTTTCTTCACCCAGTGATGAACATGTTCTGGAATTAGACGCTAATGATAGTTGTACAGCATTCTGAAGATACCATTAAACTATGAAAACCTATTCAATTGTACACTTAAAAAGAATGAATATTATGGTATATAAATTACATTTCGATTCTTTTTTAAAAGATAGCATGTTTAAAAGGAACAACACAACTCCAGTGCTTGGTTAACCCAAATCTTGTGTGATAGCTATAGATTTTACTTTGAAAACATTTATCACATTCAAATCATGCTTAAGGATGGTGAAATAGAGTTAGCTACTACTTCTTTTGGAAATTTTTCACAATAACCAACAAGAAAATTAGAAACAACAATAAAATCCATCATTTGTGAAACTAGAAAACAACAGAAACATTAAAACAAAACAAACCAATTACTTATATATTTTAAAATTTTCCTCAAAGCAGTATCAAGCAGAGTTGTGGTTGAAGACAATATAGACATGACATCAAGGCCACAGACCTCAGAAAAACTGGGAAATTATGTGTCTTAAAGTGAGAGGCACAATCTGAGGTAGAAAACTTAAATTTCATCTCTGTGACAATGACAGGTCGTAGTGGCAGGAATTACCTGGACTCAGTTTTGTTCCGAGAAGTAGAGGAGATACTGCTAAGTAAGGGCTAACACAGATGCTCTGTATTTGCAGGGGGACAAATCTCCATAGCTGGCAGAGCTGGGGGTCTGGTAGAGAAGACAGGGTTCACACTGCCAGTAATCTAGCATCCGTCTCTCTCCACTGGATAAGGAGAAGTCAAAGTGAAACAAACCCATAGCCAAAACCCAAGCTCTTAAGGAAAATTTCTGTTTCCCTAGAAAAGAGCACCACCCATCCTCCTCCAATATATACTGTCTACAAATAGATACGTTAGGAGAAAATGACCTTCAAAAGTTAATAATTTAAAAAGGACACGGCCTGGGGGAGGTGAGAAGGATGGAAATGAATGGTAAAAATAAATGGCAACAAAAGAATGTACACCAACAAATTGAATCCAGTGAAACTTATGGTAAACATCTTTTTGGGAACATTTTAAAATTTATCTTCCTTTCTTCCAGTTTTTTGAGATATAATTAACATATAGCACTGTGTAAGTTTAAAGTATGCAACATAATAATTTTTGACTTACATACATCATGGAATGATTATCGCAGTAAGTTTAATGAATATTCACCATCTCATACAGATACAAAACGAAAGAAAAAGAAAAAAAAACTGTTTGATGAGAACCTTCAGATTTATTATCTGAACAACTTTTATATATAGCATACATCAGTGTTAGTTATATTTATCATATTGTACATTACATCTCTAGTACTTATTTATCTTATAACTGGAAATGTGTAGTATATTTTCACTGCCTTCATCCAATGCCTCCTCTCCCCATCCCCTGCCTCTGATAACCACAAACCTTAACTTTTTTTCTATTTGTTGTTTATTTGGTTGTTTGACAAACATTTTAATTTAATGATGCAAGCACTTGAATGAAGAAAGAACACAAAGCAGAGATACAGCTGCTCAAGAGGAGAGCTAAGGAAAGTAATGGAAGGGGAAAAAAAAATAAAGATGAAATTAGAAAGACAGAAGAAATAGATAAACAAGATTATACTGTATAGCACAGGGAAATATATACAAGATCTTGTGATATCTCATAAGGAAAAAAAATGTGACAATGAATATAATGTATGTTCATGTATGGCTGAAAAATTGTGCTCTACACTAGAATTTGACACAACATTGTAAAATGACTATTACTCAATAAAAAATGTAAAAAAAATAAAATAAAATAAAATAAAATAAAATCCCTCTAAGCCAAAAAAAAAAAGAAAAAACAGGAGAGAATTGGTATTGCTAAAAATATAGTATGGGTCATGAAAAGTGAGCAAGATAAAGTGGTTAGCAAAATAATTTAAAGACATTAAATAGCAACTTGAAGTTATGGAAGACAGGCTCCAGAAATCCACTGAATGCATAAAGAGCGTCCCAATAGTTGGTTAGGGAAAGATAATGTTTGGTTTGGAGCCTAATGAGTTAGAAGTGCCCGTGCCAGCCTCCTGTGGAGATGTCCCACGGGGAGCTAGAAGCACAGGTCTGTTACCCAGGAGAGAGGCGAAGAATGCAACTTCTCAGTTACTTACGTTGTTTTCACGTTCAGAGTGTCCCGGGTAACCTGCACGGCCATAACTTGTGTGTCTGGTTGATGACAGTTCCACCCATTATAACCACTGAAATTATACTATAAACAAAGAAGTAATCTCCATCTTCCTTGCTTCTTGCTATGTTATTTTTCTCCAGATATTCAGTTAATAGTTTATTACACATAATAACAGTGGCAGAGATAGTTCAGATGGATAACATCCTTAGAATGGTCACCAACTTCCTCTGAGTGAAATTTCAGTCACCTTAAGCACAAAATGCCTGCTGAGAGCAATTTTGTAACAAACGCAGCTTCCACATGCTGACCTCTTCCTTTCACGTGCACACAAGAGGGCATAATGGGAACCAAATGACCAGAGGGCAAGCAGCAGGACAGAGCATGCAGCCAAGAAGGGCTTGTGCTAATGGCCATAAATAAGTGACCTTTACTCTGTGATACTGACGTGCATTTAATACAGGTCTCTGAAAACTGCTACAAGTTTGACACGGGATTTTAGAAGTCATATGTTTCAAACCTAAACAGTTCCTCTGTTTTTAATCAAAATTTTATTATTGTATAACAAAATCAAGTTATGTGAATTGTTAGATTTCGTGACCATCCATTTTAGACAAGGAAATTGGGACAATGGAAAAAAAAAAAATTTTTCCCTTCATCTTTCTAAGGCACATGGATTAGGGACCTAAAAGCAGCAATTTGAGTTTGGACACTGACAGTTTATTTTAGTGTATAATTTTTCCCTTGAGGCATGGTAAAACATTTTATGGTTTCAGGAAGAACTAGGGCAAATAAGGGTGGAAAAGTAGAAATAAATCTTTACTTATTTATCTACAAGCTTCTGTTAAGAGACACACAGGGCAGAATTTGAGAAACTATGGTCTAAAGTCATAATATCTGGTTTGCATCCTGGCTCTCCCCCCTATTTATGTGACCTCCTGCAAGGCAGTTAACGTCTCTGTCCCTTACTCTCCCCATTTGTTAAAATCAGAATAATAATGCATCTATCTGAATGACAATTACTTCTTTTTGTTTCTTTTTTTTATTGAGCTAAAGTCATTTTACAATATGTTAATTTCTGGTGTACAGCATAGTGATTCAGTTGCATTTTATTTTCTTTTTCATATTCTTTTTCATTTTAGGCTATAACAAAGTATTGAATATATTTCCCTATGCTATACAGTTTGGGATTTGCAGGTACTAACTACTATATATAAAATAGATAAACAATAAGGTCCTACTGTATAGCACAGATAATAATTTCTAATAATTCCCTCATAGCAGTGCTCAACACAGCATGCATTCAGTTTTGTATTTTATAACATGTAAGCATCATCACACACTTTCATATGTAAACCTCTCAACAATACAATGAAATATGTAAACATTACTATGCCTCTAACTGGTCGAATTGTGTCCCCTTCAAAAAGACACATTGAAATCCCAACATCCAATACCTCAGAACCTTATTTGGATGCAGGGTTATCGCAAATGCTTTTGGTTAAGATGAGGTTATACTGGAGCAGGGTTCTCTTAGTCAAATATGACTGGAGAGAAGACACGCATGTGACAGCAACGATGTGAAGCCAGAGGCACAGAGGGAAAATCTCATGTGACAACCAGAGCAGAGACTGAAGGTAAGCAGCTCCAAGCCAAGGACAGCAAAGACTGCAAGCAAATCGTCAGAAGCTAGGAAAAGGCAAAGGAAGATTCCCCTACAGTTCTGTAGAGGCTAGTGGTTAGCTCTCTTTATCTCAAGTCTTCTCCGTATTTAGCCTACTTTATAAGGTTACAGTTCTTTGCCCTTCTCCCTGGAGATCGACTCAGAGACCAAGCTTTTGATTAAAGCAGAAGCAGTAAGATCAATAGCTTTAGTCTTAACAGCGGGCCTGGAGCTGTGAGTAGCAACTGGTCAGTCAGGCCAATTGACCGTTTTAAGGGCAAGCATAAGAATGAGCAATCTGTTAGCCTAAGTGCGGCCATTTTATTAATCCGCCTTCACTTTTTGTCTCGTTACCAATTTGAATTCTTTTCTTTTTATTTCTTTTCCAATATTTCTCCAAAAAAAATTATGTTTAAAAAAACTCTCTATACACATACGCACACAGAGACACCACGTTAGGCCAAAGGCTGGTGGAAGGCATGACTCACCGTGTTAAGCAGAGTCAGGCTGATCTCACTGTGGCTCCGAAGTATCCACATAATGCAACAGAACTATTTCATGCTGCAGATGAGCAATTCTAAGCTTTGCTAGCCATGAAGCTTCCTAGAACTGGGGACATCCCTGTGCTGGGGAACAATTTGCATTACAAAGAGGCAGTAATACCAAAAGCTTAAGTGGAACTGAAAATACTCAGCTTTAAGTGAAGCCACCCCTTTGTAGACGTAAAGTTATTTTAACTCTTGTAGCACATTTCATTCTTCATGGTAGTAGGGCCTTGACAAATGATATAAATATGGTTTCATGGCTGGTATGCAATAATAGCCATGATAAAGTTTATGTGGCAGCCAGAAAGATTTTGCTAGGAGTGCTACCTAAGCCCTGCCCCAAAGCAAAGCAGAAAGGTCTTTGAGAAAATGAATCTAAAGTTTATTGACCTTTCTGTTTTCTCTTGAGTGATTTTAGAGAACGATTTATAAATTTGGGAAAATTAGACGCTTAACTATAGTGTTTATGTAAGTTGGTGTCACCAAGGAGATTTTAAACTCGGGATAGAAACCTTTTTTAACCATTTTTGCTGATACATAACATTTAATATAATGTTGGCAAATGGTAGGGTGTTTAGGAAATGCACTGATTTTTTTTTTCTACCCTGATCTTTATTTTACCATATTTGTTCACATTTTTATTCTACGTCCTTTAAGCTTACTTAAATTTTGTTGAGTTTTGATAATCAAGTAATTAATTAAACTATGATGAACTAGAATTTAATTAAACTTGTGATATATCCTAATTAAATATTTTCTTTACCTAATAATAGTAGAATGACAGGAAAAAGGGCATAACTATCTGACAAAAGATGATTGAGTTCATATATCACAAAATTATGTAGTCAAATGGACTTTTATGGGAGCATATAATATTTGGGAATTATTTTGCAATGTCTGGATACAACATAAATGTTGACTAAATATATTTTGTTGGCCAGTCCTACTCTGCTACCTTTAATACGGTTGATGCTTCTGAACATTTCTACTTTCATAATGTTCTAAGTACGCTGTTCCTTTCAGTATATATAGGCTATTTCCCAAAGTTTTCTGTTCTTTTCAAATGACAGTGGTGCTAGGCAATATATTAACCCTCTCTCATTTTGGTCTCATTTCCAGTGCATATCTCCCCATTCATTTTGTTCAGGATTTCTCTCAGGATCTTCTCAGACGCATTGTGATGAAGCAGGGTTATCAATGCTTACCAAACTTCACTTGGCATCTCAGTGTTTGTCAGAAGAGTCATGTATGTCTCCCAAAGGATTTGCCAGAGTTGGTTTTGACCTCTTATACCACAGCTTTTGAATTACAAAAAGTCACTAATTACCAACCATAGAGGTGAATTTCTTTTTCTTCTCTTGCCATAATAATACAATTTCTTCCAAGGACAGGAAAGTTCTGTGGTTAGGTTCTGCTGGAAAAAAATTAAGGCACTAAGTCAGAAAATGAGAGGAGAGGTCAGAAAATGGAGGAGAGAGGACAAAGCAAGCAAATTTGAAAAACCAAGGGTAAGAAGCTTGAAGAGTTTGTGTGTACGTGAGAAAGCAGGTGGTAGAAAAAGTATTTTGCAAGATTGAGTGGAAACAACTGCGAAAAATAGTAGAGATGGCATCCTCCCAAAATATTGTATCTATGGTTATTTTGCTTAAAGCATAAAATGTTCTGAAATTAAATGTTACTTTTCAAGTCCTGGCATATTGTGCAAAGTATGTAATACTAATGGGTATTGCAGTTGGAGCTAACAATGAAGTTTGAAACTTCAGATAACTATTAAGCCCTGTATGGTTTAAATCTGAAGGACAGTTTTAAGATAGGAATTCTTACTATTTTAAGTAATGCATAAATTATGGGCTGAACTATATTGCCCCCAAATTCATGTGTTGAAACGCTAACGCCTAAAGCCTCAATGTAACCATATTTGTAGATAAGGCCTTGAAAGACGTGATTAAATTCAAATGATGCCACGAGAGTGGCCCTAATCTAGTCTGACTGGTGTCCTTATAAGAGGAAATTTGGACACACAGATATGCCAGGGTGCATGGGGAAAAGACCATATGAAGGCACAGAGAGAAGGCAATCATCTGCCAGCCACGGAAGGAGGCCTCAGAAGAAACCAACCCAGCAACATCTTGATCTTAGACTCGTAGCCTCCAGAAATGTGAAAAATACATTTCTGTTGTTTAAGGAACCCAGTCTGGTATTTTATTATGGCAACCAAAGCAAACTAATACAGTGTGCATATGGTTTTAAAGTCAAAAAAAATTTTTGAAGTATAGTCAGTTAAAATGTGTCAATCTCTGGTGTATATATATTGCCCCAAACATGCATATATACATACATATATTTATATTAATACACTTTTTCATTAAAAGTTATTATAAGATATTGAATATAGTTCCCTCTACTATACAAAAGAAATTTGTTTCTTTAATCTATTTTTACACATAGTGGTTATCATTTGCAAACATCAAACTCCCAAATTTTTCTCTTCCCACTCCCTTTCCCCCAGTAACCATAAGATTGTTTTTGTAGATGAGTTCATTAGTGTCTTCTTTTTGTTTGATTCCACACATATGAGTGCTACCATATGGTATTTTCCTTTCTCTTTCTGGCTTCCTTCACTGAGAATGAGGATCTCCAGGTCCATCCATGTTGCTGAAATTACATTATTTTATTCTTTTTTATGGCTGAATAGTATTCCATTGTATAAGTATACCACAACTTTGTATCCAGTGATCTGTTGATGGACATTTAGGTTGCTTCCATGTCTTGGCTATTGTAAATAGTACTGCTGTGAACATTGGGGTGCATGTATCTTTTTTAATTAGAGTTCCCTCTGGATGTATGCCCAGGAGTGGGATTGCTGGATCATGTGGTTAGTAGGAAAACTTTCTTTCCACATAGAATGAACAATAGTAATGCTTATTACAATAGGGAAGATCTGAGACTGAATACAACATTGGCAAGGAAATATCCTGCCTGGAATAAAACTAACAATAACTAGGCACTATTTGGGCAGCTGTCTCTGAATCTACTTCCTGTTACTCAGCAACCACCACCTCAATTCCTTCTCATTTATAGATAATAAAGTGGAGGATAATTTACTGCTGCTTGATGATACAATTTAGTCAACATCTTTGTTACTAATTCTTATGGATTTTCTTTGAAGCCTGTCTATCAGCCTGTGAGACACTTAGCCTTCTGCTCTCAGAAAGCTGTGTCTCTCAGCACCCATCCTCATTGCCAAAACTGTCAAGAATTGTTAAGTCTGAGATTTTACCCTATGTTTAAGCTAACTGGTTATCCTGCTACTGTTTTATGGATGCTGGAGGAAGACAAAATCCTCCTGGGTCACAGATGAAGGCCAATGTGTTACTCACAGCGATCACAGTAGCTAGAGCATCACCATTTTTTGTCCATTCCCCAATCCCCAGTTTCCAGAAGATGAAACAAAGAGGATCAGCTGACACCTGCATACACAGTGGGTTGCATCTATGGAAAGGAACCCTGAGCTGAGGGATCCTGAGCCTTCATTCATGGACAGTAAGCATGCCTAAGCCTATACTCCAGAAGGAGATGCTGTCTTTAAATCTTTTCCAAAAGCTGTAAACAAAACTACTATTTGCCCCAGAAGGAGATGCTTTTCTATTTTCCAAGACTCTTTGCTATACAAGTATCTTTGAGAAGGTAATCTGGAGCAAAGGCAGTTCTCACAGGACATGTGTAAGCGTGAGAGGCTGTCAAGAATTTCCCAACAGGTGTGAGATAAACATTTGTCCTTCAGCTGCTCTCTTGCTCTGAGTAAATTATTTCAAAATTCATGCCTTTCATTTCTGGGAAACTTATTTTTTTCTCTGGTAATTTGCTCTTCTCTGTCTTCTATGTTCTCCTTTCTAAAACTCTCAGTATCTAAGTGTACGATTTTCTGGATTTACCTTCTGACTTTATTATGTTTCCTCTCTTTTTCTCCTTTTCTTTTTGTTCTACTTTATGAGAGATTTTCTCAACTTTTTCTTCCAACCCAGTTATTAAATTTTAAATTTCTGCTGTCATTTTTTTTTTAATTTCCAAATGTCAGTGTCTTCTTTTAAGTTTTTGAATGTTTATTTTCAAAAGCTTACTCCTTTTTATTTCATGGCTAAAATATTTTCTCTTGGTTCTCTGAGAATACTAATTATAATGGCGGCTTTTTTGTTTTGTTTTCTGAGTCTTCTTCTGCTCCCTGCATTGCTATGTTCCCTTTAAGTTCTTATTTTTTTAATCTCAGAATCTTTCTTGAAATATGTGATAATCCTTGCCTGTTTAGCCTTATTTAGATTGAAATAACAACAACCAAAAAAAATTTTAAAAACCTGACTAGAAGCTGAAGCTTATCAAGTGATTGGCCTCATCACAGAATGATTGGGCAAGAACCTCCCCAGCTCTTTTTTCCTGGGCTAGTCAATATCGTCAGGAGGAATCATCAATCTCTTGCTTCTTGCAGGTAACCCTAGCTGCCAAAATTCTTGGAAATGAGCTGGAGGCAGGGACTGAGATTCTCCACCTTTTAACATATAGACCCTCACTCTATTCAGTCCAGTCCTCTTACCCTCAGCTCTGCTGGTGTCCTCGCTAGGCAGTAAACTGTCTCCTGCCAGAACTGATGAGAGAATCTGGAAGCCTAACTCATTCTGTTTCTGTTATTTAGCCCCGCCGACTGTCCAGCCTTCGGAAATGACTGGCACCTCCCAGTCTTGAGACACTGGTGTTTTGCAGCATTATTTGTCTTGATCCCTGCTTCCCCCACTGTAGACACATAGCTTTCATCTGTCTCTGCTTGTCTAAATATGTCACCACTTGTCTGCTTCTCAGCTTTCAATATTTTGTTGACATCTCTAGTGTGCTCTTTTGTATCTTCTCCGATTTTCTGTGCTTCTGTTTTTACCTTAGATTTATCCCTTTGCAATGTCATTTGAGTTGGATTTCAGAAGGAAGAAAAAAGGTACATTTGTATTCAGTCTGCCATATTTAACCAGAACAATGATAGATTTTTAACGAAGGGAAGGCCCTGGTGATACAAGGAAACAAAATAAGAAAAGACTTAATTTCAATAGATGAAATTGGGGCTTCATATGTTAATTGAGCATCATGATTTGCTAAGCTCCAAAAATGCCAAAATAGAAGTTTTTGAACTCAGCAATTGTTTTCAGATGACCTAATAGAATATCTGGACTTTCCACTTTAAAACATGAAATGAAAATGGTTTTCAAGTTTGGGTAATCCTAAAGTGTCTACTTGAAACCTGAACAGATTCCAAAAATAGACGCTTAAACCAAGAATTCATACAATATTGCCATAGCAAATTAATGATATTTTCTTATATACAAGTGTTTAAAATGATTAAAGAAGACAACTTACAAACTTTAATACTTCATGAAGCAGGCAGTCTCCATTTCCACGTGTTCAGAGAACTTCAAAATGGGGCAGAAGGCAGGAAGATTTCATAGGATAAAGAATAAGTAATAAGAAAGAGAAAAACCAAAAACGACTAAAGCACAAGGGAATAAATATAGTGCCCAGAGTTGGCTTGGTGTTTGGAGATTGGCTGACTGGATATTTTAGGTTTCTGGTTAAGTAGAGCATTTACAGGGACACAAAACTGTCAACTGAAAGAAAATGCACGACCTAAAAGCTGAGAATTTTGTTTTATTCAGCGGACTTGTTGAGAACTTAAGCGCAGGAGGCAGCCTTTCAGGTAGCTCTGAGGGACTGTTCTGAGGAAGTAAGGGAGGAGTCAGTATATATAGGAGCTTTTGCAACAAAAAAACAGGTAATCAAAAGATTGCTGTTAACTCAAGAAAACCAGACATCTCAAGTTAATGAATTTAGTGCTTTTCTATGTATGGGAAGATGCAAGAATATGGGCTCATTAAAATCGTTACTTTGAAATGCACCTTAACCATCTAGGGTCAATGTCTTGTTTTTCTCCATCCTGAATCCTCTCAGGGTGCACCGTTGGGGGTAGCTGCAGTGGTTGAGGGCTAGATGGTCCACAGCATCCTTTGTTTACCGATGAGGCAGGCAGCATGTTTTTGTCCATAAAGGTCATGTAAGTTTCAGTTTGCTGACATGCCCCCACCACCGCAGAAGTGGCTTCATCCTGAGCCTTGAAATTTAATTCAACACAAGATACCAATGCCAATGACATTGTATTTGCTAAATTACATTGCTGATTGATTACTATTAAGCAAAATATAAAACATTTAGAAGAAAAAGTAGTAAACTGGAGAAATAACCCAATGTTAAAATTTTTATTTCAGGAAAATGTCTCATGTTAAAACAACTTCTGTTCAAATCAATCATTCATGGGTTTACTAAAATATTCTATCATCTTATTTTATAGTCAAAGGATGACAGAGAAAAGAATGGCATTGCTAGCTATTGTGGGACCCCTCTCTTTCATAAATGAAAACATAATGAGAGCTAAATAAGCAAAAAGAATTGTTGAAATTCTCTTCCATTCATCAGTGTTACAGAGCTACAGAGGAGATAGAGCTATATGCTATTATTGCTGATGATTTTTTGATTTTCATAACCAAGAGAACAGAACAGAAACTAATGGGGATACCAAAAGGAAAAAATATGCATTTATTGTCTCAGATTTTATTATGCTGTGTAAATATTTTAAAATCAATCATTTCTATTTAAATCAATGAGTATTCACTAAATTTGCTTCCTTACATATACGAGGATTAAATAATGAATCACAGATTATTCCAAACAGCCTGATGTGTTTCCAGTGTAAAGAATTTAGTATACATATTAAAAGACCATGTAACAAATGTTTCTTATATGTAGTTCTTTGTTAAGATACCATTGGCGAAACAGGGCTACATTTTCAGTTAGAATTTTTATTGCAGCACTATTTTTAGTCATTAAAAATAGATCCACAAGATTTTATTTCTCCCCAACAATTGACACCACAAATGTGAATTGTTAATGAAAAATACTGGAAGCCATTTCAGTAAACAAAGAATGCTGAAGCCATCAAGTCATTTCAGCTTCTGGCCCTAGATAGCTAGATGTTTGTCAAAGGAGTGATTTCAATAAGCCCAAACCTTTGTTCCTTCCTGTACATAGAAAAGCACTACATTCTTTAACTTGAGATGTCTGGTTTCCTTTAACAGTAATCTTTAACGTTCTGAATACCTGGTCTTTGCTGTAAAGCTCCTGTATATCCTGGCTCCTCCCCGACCTCTTCGGGGCAGCCCCCAGAGCCATCTGGGAGGCTCTCATCCCAGCTCGAAGGGGTTTGAGTCCTCAGAAATGTCCACCAAATAAAACATAACTCTCAACTTTCAGGCTGCTCATTTATTTCAGTCGACAGAATCATATCAGATTATTTAATTTATTTCACACCCGAATGAGTGCTTCTGGGTGTTGTCAAAGGAAAATAAAATCTCCCAAGCTGTTTTGTTCTATATAAGGGGCATTGTACTCATGCTGAATCCAGAAGGATTTTTAAAAGTGGACAAATGGCCTAGCCAAGCATATATTTCTTGTGCGTGAGAAACAGTTGGCACAGCAACCACCACCCACCCTGTATGCGGTAAGTTCCCAGATGATTCCTTAAGTTGAAATGCAACTAAACACTGTTGCTAACGTAGGCAGTATAGACTGAAATAAAAGTGCAGCTTAAAAGTTGAGAGTTATGTTTTATTTGGTGGGAGGACTCCAGCCGGGATGACGGCCTCTCAGATGGCTCTCAGGGCCTGCTCCGAAGAGGCAGGGGAGGAGCTAGGATATATAGGAGCTTTACAACAGAGACCAGGTAGTTGGAACAATAAAATATTACTTGTTATCTAAAGAAAACCAGGTATCTCAAGTTAAAGAATTTAGTGTTTTTCCATGTACGGGAGGAAGCAAACTTCTGGGCTCTTTGAAATCATTCCTTTGACAAGCACCCAGCTATCAGCGCCAGTCTCCTGTCCTTTCCTATTCCGAGTCCCCTCAGGGTGGCTGCAGAGGCCGGCCTCCCTGCTCGCCTGCATCCTGAGTTGGCTGATGACTTGATAACCACGGCATTCTTTGTTTAGTGATATGCCCTGCAGGATTTTTCACTCGCACAGTCACAATTCAAGGTAAGGAGAGATATGAACATGGCATTTTGCCAGGCAGCAGACTTTTCTAGAAGATGAAAGACTGCTGAGACAAATCCCAATGTTTTCATTAAAAAGTTATAAGGCTTTCAGATTTTCAATTTTTTGAAGTCATTTTAATTTATTTTTTCCTTTCAGTTTTATTCAGATATAATTGACATACATCACTCTATGGGTCAGGGGAGGTAATAAGGTTTTATTTATTTATTTATTTTTATTACTTTTTTTTAATGGAGGTACTGGGGATTGAACCCAGGACCTTGTGCATGCTAAGCACACGCTCTACCACTGAGCTCTACCTTCCTCCCTCCTCAGATTTTCAGTATTTATGATCTGATTTTTCATACATGGTAGAACAAAATTTTCAGACGGCTGCAGCAAAATTCTTGAGAAATGGTTTATCTGAAAACACCATTGTCCCGTATCTTTGGGGATTGCCTTTTGCTCCATGCAGTGTCACAAGATGTGATTTTTTGACATGAGATTGCTTATAGGTAGCTACTTAAAGTATTCCAAATGTTTAGGGGCAATTTTTCAGATTTACCTCAGAGAGTAGGCTGCTGACATTACAAATTAGAGACTGCTCCTCAGTGGGGAGGAGAGATAGACTTCCCAGTACTTCCAGACCGTCCTGCAACAGGCAGATGAATCATAGAATCACCTAAAAACAATAGCTCTTTTTATCATGTACTAGATCAAGTCATGTACACACATAGACTAATAATCTCTAATTCTCAGTAAATACCAGTAAATAATGCTTTCACAGACTAGAATAGTGAAACACATTAAGGCTTCGTAACTCACGGAAAATGGTCCAGTTTGCAAGGTAGAGAGAGATTCAAGCTGAGGACATGTCTAAAATGAGGAATTGAAACATCAGGTTCCTTCTGAGCTGACGTCCTGATCAATGCAAGAACAACAGTGCTACGCGGAGTCAAGAACTGTCTCCTAATATTTAGCTTCTTACTCGGTGAATCTGCCACAAATTTAGAAGACTTCAGAGGATGGCTGCAGAACAATTTTAATTTACCAGCCTCATCTGCCAGTGACAAATGTAGCAATGATCGCTGGCTTCTGGGAACAGTCTTTGCAATTGTTTTTGTGGAAAGTGATGGGACTGCCTGATAGTTTAAACTGAAATGCGATCAACTAGTCACAGAGAGTCGAGTCCTCATGCCAGGGAGACCACTTACAGAGGGCCAGTTATAAGATACGTTCCCTACTTCATGTCAACATATGCTAAAGAGTGCTAATATCTGTTTGGGGGGATGTTCAAAGGAAGGGGAAATAGTTATCTGATCTGTTGGGACTGGTTCCACTTTCTTTAGATGATAAGAAAAAAAACTGAAGGAAGAGAAGCAGATAACTATTTTATCTATCTATATGTAAATACAAACCTAAAGTTGTAGACTCAAAGAGAGATGAGAATAGGAAGGGCTGAGTTAAGGAAACGTGACTATGAGTGTAAACTGAAGCATGAGACAATACGCAGAATAAAATGGAAAAAAATTAAAAAGAGACATACACAAAATATTTTAGTTGCTGTACACTAAAACTAGCAGACTTGTAGACCAGTTTAAAATCAGAAGAAATTAATGAATCTGACACTGAAAGACATTTTCAAAATACTTCTTTGATCGTTTCACTCCCTCCTCAAAAATCACTGCATAATCTCTATTCCCTGTGGAATAAAATCTAAACTCTTTACCCTGACGTCCACCCTGTTGATCTTAGCAACTACTCCATTATATGTGTTGAGAAATTCAAAGGCAGATTTTCTAACTGGGCGGTAAAGTGACAGGTTTGTGTTTTAGAAGTGTTCCTGACAGCAGAATGGAGTATTCATGGAAGTAAAGAGGAACTACAGACAGGGTAATGATTTAGGCCACGAGGGCAGTGGTTTCGTCTCAAAGATGAAGAGGATATAAGCTGAAACGGTGAAAGCGGGCGTGGCACTTTCATTGGGCTTGAATTTTAAAATCCTGAAATGTGTCTAGGTTGTCTCAAATGCAGAATATTTTGTCTCAAGTCCATTTAGACAAAATCTGGAGGATCTACGTGAGACAAGGACTGGAGGAGGGGGAGCAAACTCTCCCCTGCTGGTTCCTAGCTCCCACAGAGCTGATGATAGTTGTAGCCCCATGGATGTCAAGCTACATCTCAGCAGGTCTGCTGGTCTTACAGACGAGTGACCAGATGGTACTTCAGTCTTCACTTACTTCAGTTTTATTCATTTGCTTGAAGTTTTATCAACTCAATTGGGCATAAGTATGACATATGAAAGAATAACCAGAAGCTTAGATTATGAGACTCGTTGAACACACTCTCCACCCAGGGTTGGGCTCCGTTCTCATCTCTGGGGCATTCTCCTCTTTTCTTTATTTATCCCATGGCCTTAACAGATGGCTTTACTGACTATTGTAGAGAGCTGTTTTGGAAACTACTTGAACCAAAATTATACGTATCACTTTTAGCTAATGGTCTTTGCCTTTATCTTAGGCTCCATAAACAGATGAATTAAACACACACACACACACAATAAACCTAATAAACCACCCCAAACTTAGTGACTTAAAAGAAGCACTTACTGTTCTCAATGACACTTTGTGGGAACTTGCTCAGCTTGGCAAGCCTTCTGTCCCTGGGCAATCCTGTGACAGTGGTTGGGGCTACAGTCATCTGGGGATGTGACTGGGCTAGAATGTCCAAGTGGGTAACCGACATGACTGTTAAGTTGACACTAGCTGTCAGCTGGGATCTCAGCTGGGTCTGTTACCCAACGTGCCTCTTCGGGTATTTCTCAAACTTGACAGCTAGGTGCTAAGAAGGAGTGTTTCAGAAAGACAAGCCCCAGTGTTCAAAGCACTGCGTTCAAGACTTGGGAAGTCTTTAGTCGCATCTTTTTTGGTGTCCCATTGGTATCCCACTGGCCAGGGCTACTCACAAGATCAGCACAGAATCATGGGAAGAGGAAATAAGCTGTACCTCTTAATGTGAGGAGCAGCTTGAGCGTCTCACATCATCATCATCATTATCGTTATTACTATTATTATTATCATATAGGGAGAAGGAATTATTGAGTGTTATCTTTGGGTACTCTCTACTAAACATACACACATACACACACACACACATATCTGTATACAGTATTAAAATGTATATGTTTAAATTAATACAAAAAGCCCTCCTGCTTTATCATTTCCACATATAACATATGTCACATATAACCATCCAGACTCAGGATATTGTCCCTAACTTATCAGCTAAAGGTAAAGCCGTGATAAAGTGTCACAATTGTTTAAGTCAGAAACTGTGATAAATTGAGAATTGTCCACAGTCTCCTCTCTACTATAGAAAATCAAGGAATTAGTGACGGCTGAGATAACAGGGCAAGTGGTAGAGGTGTTGGGAGGACTGCCACGTTCAGTTTTGCAGGTTGTACACTGCACACAGAGACTACTATATGAATGCCATGCATTAGAGTTGTGCAGAGCAAAACCAACCACCATTTCCTTGGTTCTAAAATTGAGAGACTGAATAGACAGCAATGTAACTAACTGAGACAGAAAACTCAACAGAAGATTTAAGTGTAGTTAGGAAGACAATGAATCCCACACTGATCACTCTGGGTTTGACGTGCGTATTCAACATCTGTTTCTATGTGTGTAATGGATACTAGGAAGCGTTCACTGGAGCAGAGTAAGACAGGGGAATAGATGAGATCATCAAAAAAAAAAAAAAAAAAAAAGGTGTGGCTAGGAGAGGAAGAGCCTGAAACAATAAGCCTGCAATGTACAAGACAGAATGATGGGAGCCACTGAAGCATTCAGAGAAAGAGCAGTCAGAAGCCACTCACAACATGACATGTATCTGCCAGATTGTGAGAGATCAGTAAAAGCCAGTTTCTTAAGACAAATATAAAGATCTCTGCTTAAAACAGGGGCGATTAACTTTCTATCACTGTCTTTATGCAAGCTCTCTGAGACAAGATGTTAATTCACAGTAAAGCTGCTGTTTTTTTTCTGACTTTCTTCCTGCTGCAGAGTTGCAAAGATAGCCTTAAATAGTGATCTTTGCCTCATGTAATGCCTTACAGTTAGAAAGCATGTTCACTTACTTTATCTAATTTCACCCTCGGAAGTACTCAGGGCAGATATCAGTATCTTCGTTTTACAGAGGAGCACACTGAGGCGGAGAGAAGAGATCCTTCCAAACTGGAGTTCTGTCCTCTGACTCCTAATCAGTTTGGTTTCCACTGAGTTGCTCTGTTACATTAAGTATCAAGTCCTTGCTTTTCATTATCCATGCAGATCCCTAGGTTATCCAAACTGGGGATGTCCTGCCTTAGAGCTAACAGTTCTGCTGGCGAAGATTTGGCAGCAGCTGATCCTCTATGGTGGCTGATAAATGTCCTTCTGCATTTTTTGTGGCTGTGTATTTCACTCCCTCTCTGTCCGTGGCATGAATTTCAGAATATATGTTACATTTTCCACATGATGAAAAAAATTAATTAGTTATCACTGCCTCTAGGAATGCACTTGAATAAAGCTTACAACTAGAAAATTAAACATGCCTTTTTATTGACAGAAGCATCTCTCATTATCTTTTCAACCCCTAAATTTATGTATTTATAAGACATATTCCTAATAGTTTAACAGTACTGTTTCTTTCAAATTCCCACATCTTTCAACAACCCCCTTTATAGCGTAATATTTCAGAACATTATTATGAGGGTGTCCACTTCTTCACCCCCTATTTCTAAGCAAAGTTTTCCTTTCTCATCACTTGCACAACAAATATTTATTGAACTCTTGGCAGGCATTAGGCACTATATAAGATTTTTGTGTTATAACATGGTTATTACTGAAAAATTACTGGTGTCAATATTTGGTGAACATTATTTCAACTATTTCTGGATAGATAGGTAGACAGATAAATAGATAGACAGAGATAGATAGAGATACACAGATGTACCTCCCTATCTCTACTCCATATCTCAAATCTCCCATCTCCATTTAATATCTAAATTATTCAATGATTATTAACCTTGTATTTATTTTTTAATTTTTTAATTTATATATTAATTTTTTTATTGATGTATAGTCAGTTACAAAATGTCCATCTCTGGTGTACAGCATAATGTCCCAGTCACACATATACATACATAGATTTGTTTTCATGTTCTTAATTACTAACCTTATAAATTAATCTGAGATATTTATTGGAAGATACACATATATATGTAAAAGATAAAATGGAAATAATTTCACAAAGTTGACTTCAAGCAATAATGTAGTTTTATGTATATGATTAATAATTTTTCTATTTGAATTCATGAGATGAGGAAATAAGCATTGATGAACTTCAAATGAATTCCTTTATGACAAAAGACATTACTTCCCGTGAAATTATTTTAATATTAAGAAAAAGACTGTGAACAATATTAAGAGGCTGGAGACATTATAATTGATTGTGTTTTTGTCTTACAGACGTGTTTTATCTTTTTAAATTTTTTAAGTGAAGTATCATTGATTTACAATATTCTGTTCATTTCAGGTGTACAGCATGTGATTCACCTATTTTTTCTGATTATATTTCAATATAGGTTACAAGATAGTGACTGTAATTCTCTGTGCTATACAGTAAATCCTATATAGTTGCTTATCTATTTTGTGTGTAGTAGTTTATATCTTTCAATCCCATACTCCTAATTTGTCCCTTCCTTCCTCTCTCTCTTCAGTAACTGTAAGTTTCATTTCTAAGTCTGTGAGTCTGTTTTAGTTTTATATATAGATTTGTTTATATTATTTTTTAGATTCCAAATATGAGTGATATCACATGGTATTTGTCTTTCTCTGTCTGATTCACTTCACTAAGCAGAATATTCTCTAGATCCATCCATGTTGATGCAAATGGCAATAATTCATTCTTTTTTATGTCTGACTTAATAGTCCATTGTATACATGTAACACATCTTCTTAAGCTGGTCATTTGTTGATGGACATGTGGGTTGTTTCCATGTCTTGGCTATTGTAAATAATGCTGCTATAAACATTGGGGTGCATTTATCTTTTCAGGTTAGAGTTCTCATCTTTTCTGGATACATACCCATGAGTGGATTGCTGGATCGTATGTAGCTCTATTTTTAGTTTTTTGAGGAATCTTCATACTGTTTTCCATACTGGTGGCACCAATTTCCATTCCCACCAACACTGTAAGAGGGTTCTCTTTTCTCCACACCCTAACCAGCATTTATTATTTGTAGACTTTTTAATGATGGCCATTCTGACCAGTGTGAGGTGCTACCTCATTGTGGTTTTGACTTGCAAATAATTAGCAATACATGCATTTCTCTAATAATTAGCAATTATGTACATGTTTTCATCTGCCTGTTGGTCATCTGGATGTCTTCTTTGGAGAAATGTCTATTTAGGTATTCTGCCCATTTTTCAATTGAGTTGTTTGTTTTTGTGATATTGAGTTGTATGAACAGTTTGTATATTTTTTTGATATTAACCCCTCGTCAGTTGCATCATTTGCAAATATTTTCTCCTATTCCATAGGTTGTTTTATTTCATTTTGTTGATGGTTTCTTTTGCTGTGCAAAAGCTTTTAAGTTAGATTAGGTCCCATTTGTTTATTTTTGCTTTTATTTCTTTTGCTTTGAGAGACTGATTAAAAAAATATTGCTATTATTTATGTCACAGAATGTTTTGCCTATGTTCTCTTCTAGGAGTTTCATGGTTTCATGTCTTATACATAGGCGTTAAACCATTTTGAGTTTATGTTTTGTACACGGAGTGAGGTAGTGTTCTAATTTCATTGATTTCCATGTAGCTGTCCAGCCTTCCCAATATGCTTATTGAAATGACTATCTTTTCTCTATTGTATATTCTCGCCTCCTTCGTCATAGATTAATTGATCACAGGTGTGTAGGTTTATTTCTGGGCTCTCTGTTCTGTTCCATTGATCTGTATGTCGTTTTTCTGCAATATCACACAGTTTTGATTACTGTAGTACATAGCTTGAGGCCTGGAAGGGTTATACCTCCAGCTTTGTTCTTTTTCCTCTGGGTTGATTTGGCAATTCCAGGTCTTCTGTGGTTCCAAATAAAATTTAGGACAGTTTGGTCTAGTTCTGTGGAAAAGGTTATCGGTATTTGGATAGGGGTCACTTTAAATCTGTAGATTGCTTTGGTAGTGTGACCATTTTAACAGTACTAATTCTTTTCATCCACAAGCACAGGCTATCTTTCCATTTCTTTAAATAATCTTCAAATCCCTTTATCAATATTTCATAGTTTTCGGCATACAGATCTTTCACCTCCTTGGTAAAGTTTATGCTAAGTATTATGCCTCAGTATTTCCTTTCTTCTTGACTTTGATTTCTGTTTGTTCTTCTTTCTCTAATTAATTTAGGTGGTGGTTTAGGTTGTTTATTTGGGGTTTTGTTTGTTTCTTGTGGAAGGCCTGTATCACTATGAACTTCCCTCTTTGAACTACTTTTGCTGCATCCCATAGATTTCATAAAGTTGTGTTTTTATTTTCATTTTTCTAGAGGCATTTTCTGATTTCTTCTTTGATTTCACGTTTGGCGCATTTGTTTTTTAGTAGCATGTTGTTTAGTCTCCATGTGTTTCTTCTTTTCCTATCTTTCTTTCTGTGGTTGATTCTAGTTTCATGCAGCTGTGGTCAGAAAAGATACTTGAAATAACTTCTATGCTCTTAAATTTGTTGAAGCATGTTTTGCCACCTAGTATGTGGTCTATCCTAGGGAACATTCCATTTGTGCTCAAAAAGAATGTGTACTCTGGTGTCTTGTGATGTAGTGTCCTGTAGAAATCAATTGAGCCCAATTGGCCTATTGTGTCACTTAGAACCTCTGTTGCCTTTTATTGATTTTTCTGTCTGGATCATCTGTCCAGTGATGTCAGCAGGGTGTTAAAGCCTCCTAGTATTATTGTATGATTGTCCATTACTTCCTTTATTAGTTAGTATTTGCTTTACATATTTCAGTGTACCTATATTGGGTGCATATATATTAATGACTGTAATAATCCTTTTCTTGCATTGATTGCTTTGTCATTATGTTTCATTTTGTTTTGTTTTGTTTTGTTTGTGTTTCCTTATGGCCTTTGTTTTACAGTCTCATTTGTCTGATATGAGCCAAAATCTTTGCTAACTTGTCATTTCCTTTTGTATAAAATATCGTTTTCCATTCCCTCACTTCTAGTCTGTGGGTGTCTTTTGCCTTGAAGTGAATTTCTTGTATGCAACATATTGTAGGTTCTTGTTTTTTTATCCATCTGCCACTCTATTCTCTATCTTTTTTTTTCTGTTTCATAAGGAACATTTTATTTTATTTTATTTTATTGTACTTTATTGAGCTATAATCAATGTACAATGTTGTGTTAATTTCTGGTTTATAAAATAGTGATTCATTTTTATTGATAGATATAGATATATAGATATATATTCCATTTCATATTCTTTTTCATTACAGGTTACTGCAAAATATCTAATGTAGTTTCCTGTGTTACACAGTAGGACCTTGTTGTTTATCCATTTTATGTATAGTAGGTAATGTCTGCGAAACCCAAACTCCCAGTTTATCCCGCTCAACTCCTGTCCCCCTGGTCATTATAATGTTACTTTCTATGTCTGTGAGTCTGTCTCTATTTTGTAAATAAAGTAATTTGTGTCCTTTTTGTAGGTTCCACATGTTAAGTGATATCCTATGGTATTTTTCTTTCTTTTTCTGGCTTACTTAATATAATGATTCCCAAGTTCACAAATGTTGTTGCAAATGACATTCTTTTTTAGCCTTTTTTAGCCTTTTTGTGGCTGAGTAGTATTCCTGTGCATATGTATATCACAACTTCTTTATCCAGTCATCTGTCATGGACGTTTAGATTGTTTCCATGCCTTGGGTATTGTAGGTTGTGCTGCTATGAACATTGGGTGCAGGTGTCTTTTCGAATTAAAGTTTCCTCCAGATACATGCCCAGGCATGGTGTTGCTAGATCATAGAGTAAGTCTGTTTTCCATATTTTCCACTTTTTTAGGAATCTCCATACCACCTTCTCTAATGGCTGCACCAAAATATGATCCCACTAACATTGTAGGAAGGTTCCCTTTGCTCTACAACCTCACTAGCATTTATCTTTTGTGAATTTTTTAATGATGGCTGTTCCGACTGGTGTGGAGTGATACCTCATTATAGTTTTGATTGCATTTCTCTGATAATTAATGATATTGAGCATTTTTTTCATGTGCCTATTTGGGCGTTTGTATGTCGTCAATGAAGAAATGTTTGTTTAGTTCTTCTGCCCATTTTTGGATTGGGTTGTTTGGGTTTTTTTGTTTATTGAGTTGTATGAGCTGTTTGTATATTCTAGTAATTAACCCCTTGTCGGTTGCTTTGTTTGCAAATATTTTCTCCCATTCCATAGGCTGTCTTTTCATTTTGTTTATGGTTTCCTTTGCTGTACAAAAGCTTAAAAGTTTAATTAGGTCACACTTGTTTATTTTTGCTTTTATTTCTGTTGTCTTGGTAGACTGTTCTAGGAGAACATCGCTATGATTTGTATCAGAGAATGTTTTGTCTGTGTTCCCTTCTAGGAGGTTTATGGTGTCTTCTCTTATGCTTAAGTCTTTAAGTCATTTTGAGTTTATTTTTGGGTGTGGTGTGAGGGAGTGTTCTAATTTCATTGATTTACATGCTGCTGTCCATTTTACCCAACACCATTTGCTGAAGAGAGTGTCTTTTCTCTACTGTATATTCTTGTCTTCTTTGTCAAAGGTTAATTGACCATAGGTCTGTGGATTTATTTCTGGGCTCTCTATTCTGTTCCATTGATCCGTCTGTCTATTTTTGTGCCAATATCAGGCTGTTTTTATTACTATAGCTCTGTAGTATTGTCTGAAGTCTGAGGGGTTGTTTATTTCTCCAGCTTTGTTCTTTTTCTTCAGTATTGCTTTGCCAGTTTGGGGTCTTTTGTAATTCCACATAAATTTTAAGATTAGTCTAGTTCTGTGGAAAATGTCTTGGGTAATTTGATATAAATAGCATTAAATCTGTAGATTGCTTTGGGTAGTTTAGCCATTTTAACAATATTAATTCTTCCACTCCAAAAGCATAGCATGTTGTTCCATTTCTTTAAATCATCTTTAATTTCCTTAATCAAGATTTGGTAGTTCTCCGTATTTAAGTCTTTCACATCTTTGGTCAGGTTTATTTCTAATTGTTCTATTTTTTAATGCAATTTTAAAAGGGATTGTTTCTTTACTTTCCTTTCCTGATATTTCATTACCACTGTAAATATATGCAACAAATTTCTGTATGTTAATCTTCTATCCTGCTACCTTGCTGAATTTTGTTTATCAGTTCTAGTTTTTATGTGGAATCTTTAGGGCTTCCTATATATAGTATTGTGTCATCTGAATACAGGGAAATTTTTACCTTTTCTCTTGCAGTTTGGATGCCATTTATTTCTTGTCTGATTGTATGGCTAAGACTTCTAATACTATGTTGAATAGAGTTGTTGAGAGTGAGCATCCTTGTCTTGTTCCAGATTTTAGTGGGAAGGCTTTCAAGCTTTCAACTTTTCACCATTGAGTATTATGTTGGCTGTGGGTTTGTCATGAATAGCTTTTATTATATTGAGATATGTTCCCTCTATAGCCACCTTGGTAAGAGTTTTATAACAAATGGATATTGAATTTTATCAAATTATTTTTCTGCATCTATTGAAGCTATCATGAGATTTTTGTCCTTTCTCTTGTTGATGTGGTGTATCACATTGATTGATTTGCATATGTTGAACCTCCTGGTGTCCTTGGGATGAATCCAACTTAATTGTAGTGTATGATCTTTTTTATTTGTTTGATTCTGTTTGCTAATGTTTTGTTGAGAATTATTGCATCTATATTATGTTATATATTATAATAGATATTATATGTTATTATATCTAATTATTGGCCTGTAATTTTCTATTTTGGTACTCTGTTTGTCTGGTTTGGGTATCAGGGTGATGATGGCCTCATAAAATGACTGTGGGAGTATTCCTTCCTCTTCAGTCTTTTGGAGGAGTTTGTAAAAGATTGGTGTAAATTCTTCTATGATTGTTTGGTAGAATTCCCCAGTGAAGTCATATGGTCCTGAACTTTTGTTTGCATGGAGTTTTATTATTATCAATTCTATTTCACTTCCAGTGATTGGTTTGTTCAAATTATCTATTTCTATTTCTCTTGACTCAGCTTTAGTGGGCTGAATATTTCTAGGCATTTCTCTATTTCTTCTAGGTTGTCCGATTTGTTGCCATATAATTATTTATAGTATTCTCTTATGTTTTGGGGTTTTTTTTTTTTTTGGTAGTATTAATTGTAATTTCTCCTCTTTCATTTCTTGTTTTGCTTTTTTGAGTCGTCTCTCTTTTTCCTTGGTGAACTTGGCCAGTGGTTTCTCAATTTTGTTTATTCTTTAAAAAACCAGCTCTTGGTTTGATTGATTTTTTCTATTATTTTAATCTCCATATTATTTATTCCCCCCCCTCAATTTTTATGATTTTTTGCCTTCTACTGACTTTGGGTTTTGTTTGTTCTTCATTTTCTAACTTTTTTAGGTGGTAGGCTAGGTTGTTTACTTGAGATCTTTCTTGTCTTTTGAGGAAGGCCTGTATCACTGTATAGTTTCCTCTTAGGACTGCTTTTGCTGCGTCCCATTGATTGTATAGTTGTGTTTTCATTGTCATTTGTCTCAAAATATTTTTTAATTTCTTCTTTGATTTCATCATCGCCACTTTGGTTTTCAGTAGCATGTCATATAGTCTCCATGCAATTTTTTTCTTTTTTTATTTCTCTTTCTGTGGTTGATGTCTAGTTTCATGGCATTGTGGTCAGAAAAAAAATGCTTGAAATTATTTCTATCCTCTTAAATTTGTTGAGGCTTGTTTTCTGTCTGAGTATGTAGTATATCCTAAAGAATGTTCCATGTGCACTTGCGAAGAATGTATATTCTTGTTTTGTTTTGTTTTTACTGTAATGTTCTGAAAATATCAACCAAGTCTAACTATTGTACTGTGTCATTTAGCATTTCCATTGCCTCATTGCTTTTCTATCTGGAAGATCTCTCCTATGATGTTAGTGTAGCGTTAAAGTCTCCTACTATTATTGTTTTCCCATCAATTTCCTCCTTTCTGTCTGGTAGTAATTGTTTTACATATTTAGATATTCCTATATTGGCTGTATATATATTAACAAGTGTAAAATCTTATTGTATTGGTCTTTTGATCATTGTATATTGTCCTTTTTATCTTTCTTTATAGATATCTTCATTTTAACTCTATTTTGTATGATGTGAATATTGCTACCCTCACTTTCTTGTCATTTCCATTTACATGAAGCATCTTTTTCCATCCTCTCTCTATCAATCTATGTGTGTCCTTTACCCTAAAATGGATTTTTGCAGACAGCATATTGTAGGCGCTTGTTTTATTATCCAGTCTGCCACTCTATGTCTTTTGATTGGAGCATTTATTCCACTGACATTTACAGTAACTATTGATAGTTGTGTGTTTATTGACATTTTAAACCTTGTTTTCCAGTTGATTTTATATTTCTTCTTTGTCCCTTTTTTCTTCTTTCTGTTTTTCCTTTTGTGGTTTGATGATTTTTTTTTGTATTAGATTGATTTCTTTTCTTTTTGTTTTTTGTGTCTATTATATATTTTTGCTTACTCTGTATTTCAAGTATGTTAAGTCATTACTATATCTGTTTGCTTTAGACTTGTTAGGCAGATAGAAATGAGCACCAGGCAGGGGGAGAGAAAGGGGAAAGGAGAAACCCAGAAAGTAACAGTATGCCTGCACTCAGGATAAGGGGCTCCAAAAACTTTCTTTAAATCAGGGCCAGCAAAGAAGCCAGCTAGGATCCAATGCTGCAGCCGTGCAATAGAGAGAAGGACCTGGCTTAACGTGACCCAATGCTCATTATAATGTAATTAACAGTACAGTTTGAGCCCCCTCCCATGGGTTTCTCTGTGTGCTTCATGGGTAAGAACCTGCCCAAAAAGGGATGGGCGTGCCTGAGCACAAGGAACCTGAGCTGTCAGTCAGCCTGAGCATTCAAAGAACCTGAGCTGTGGATCAATCAATCATGAAAACGCCCCTAAGCCAGGACATAAAAATAGGAAAACCAAAGGAGCAGCGCCATGTTTCCTCTCTTGGATCGAGCTGCTCCCATTTCTTGGGAGTGTGCTATACTTTACTACCTTTTTACTTTACTAATAAAATCTTGTTTATATCACATTTTCTGTCCTTCATTACAAATTCTTTTTTTTTCAGGTGACTAAGAACCGAGGTAATTCTTACTTTCCTTTTCCTGGTAACGGACTGGTCATCAGATAGGCTCAAACACATCCTAAAAAGAATGGGGGGAAAAATCTACATTTCCTTGCTCCCCTCTTCCACATTTTATGATTTTGGTGTCCTCTATTATATGTTTATATTTATTCTTTTGCTGTTCAGTGTAGTTAGCACATTTCCAATTGTGATTTTCTCTTTTCCATAAATTCCTGCTTCTTTTATATTTAGAGAAGAACTTTCAATATTTCTTTTGGGATACGTTTAGTATTACTGTACTCTTTTAGTTTTTGCTTTTTTGAAAAAACCTTTATCTCTCCTTCTATTCTAAATGATAGTCTTGCGAGTAGAGTATACTAATTTGCAGGGTTTTTCTCTTTCTGGACTTTGAATATATCTTGCCACTCCCTTCTGGCCAGCAACACTTCTCTAGAGAAATCAGCTGAGAGGCTTATGGGGGTTCCCTCATAACCAACTCTGTTTTTCTCTTCATGTCTTTAGAATCTTCTCTTTATCTTTCACCACTTCAATTATAATATGTCTAAATGTGGTCTGTTTGGGTTCATCTTGTGCTTCCTGTACTTTGGTATCTGTTTCCTTCTTTAGGTTTGGGGAGTTTGCAGTCATAATTATTTCAGATATATTTTCCATGCCCTTTTCCCTTTCTTCTCCTTCTGGGACCCCTATTATGCATGGATTGGCACACTTTATATTGTCCCATAGTTCCCTTATATTGCTTTCATTTTTTTTAATTTGTTTTTCTGCCTTCTGTTCTGATTGAGTGGTTTACAATAGTCTCTCTTCTAAATCACTTGTTTGTTCTTCTGCATTGGTCTATTCATTGTCTTTAGCTCAGCTTTTATCTCAGAAATTGATTTTTCTGATTTTAATTGGCCCCTCTCTTTAGTTTCAAGTTCCTTTTTACGGTCATCTGCATTTCTATCCATACCTTCTCTTAATTCCTTCAGTGCTTTGACTATCTCCTTTTTGAACTCAAGTTCTGTTATACTATGAAGTCTGTATCATTATTTGCAGCAAAGGTGGTTGCTGTGATGATGTCCCTCCCTTCCCTTTGTAAGAAAGTAAGTTAGCAATGGAGACTTATGACCAAGCCACATCCTGTGGGGAGCATTGCACCCCTCCATTTGTGTGCACCAACAGCAGAGTTTCCTATGGTGGCCCCAGGCTGTTTTGCATACACTCCCAGCTTCAGCCTGTACCACACTCCATCTCCTTGAGGCCGCCTCTGTGCAGTCAACTCCAGTCCTCTCCCTGGGTCTGTCCTCTGAAGCCAGAGCTCCAGCACGCAGTCCTTGCATACACCACCCTGCTTGTCTCTCAGGCTAGGGACCACATGGATCCCCTGAGCCAGTTTCTCTCCATTCTGTCTGCCTCAAAGCAGCCCCTGTGCTCTCCTCTGGGTCTCTGAAGTACCCCTTCCGTCCCCAGCACTGATCTCTCTGCTGAAGAGGGGGCTGCCAAAGATAAAGATGCTTTTCCTCTTTTACTGCTTCCTTTCCAGCAGAGCCTGATTTCCTTTTTCTTTTCCTTTTTTTTTTTTTTTTCTCCTACTCAGATTCATGATTATTTTCCTTGTAGTTCCACTTGTACAAGATGTGCTGTAAGTATTCTGGGTGAATTGTTCCACATGCAATTTACTTTTGCTGTGTTTGTGGGAGGGCGTAAGCTGTGTCCTTTTCTTCTGCCATCTTGAAGCCCCTATGCTCTATGTCTTTTGTTCAGAGTTTTCAGTCAATTGACATTTAAAGTAATTATTGATAGGTATGTACTTAGTGCCATTTTAATCCTTGCTTTCCAGTTGTTTTGTAATTCTTTGCTCATTTTTCCTTCTTTATGTTTTTCCTTTTGTGGTTTGATAACCTTCTTTTGTAGTGTGCCTGAGTTTCTTTCCTTTTGGTTTTTGTGTATCTATTGTATGGTTTTGATTTTTGGTTACCATGGAGTTCAAGCATTTTCACCCATACTTGCTTTAAACTGATAGTCATACAAGGTCAGACATATTCTAAGAGATTTACATTTTTTACACTCCCCTCCCTCACATATTTTGATTTTGATGTTTTATTTTATATTTTCTTGCTTATGCTTTTATTGTTTATTATAGTTATAATTGCTTTTGTATATTTTTAATGGTTTTAATCTATGTACTTGCTTATTAAGTGAGCTTCAATTCTTTTATATATTTACCTTTCCCATTGTGATTTTCTCTTTCCTATAGGTTCTTGCTTATGAAAAAAGAAGACCCTTTATTTAGAGAAGACCCTTTAATACTACTTTTAGAGCAGGTGTTGTTTTCCTAAGTTCTTTTAGCGTCTGCTTGTCTAAGAACATCTTTATATTTCCTATTCTAGCTGGTAATCTTGCTTGGTAGAGTAGTCTACTTCACAGAAGTTTCTCTTTTGTAATTTTTAATATTTCATAGCACCCTTTAGCCTGCAAAGTTTCTGCAGAGAAATCAACCAATAGCTCTATGGGGGTTACCTTGTAAGTAACTCTTTGCTTTTCCCTTGCTACCATTGGAATCCTCTTTAACTTTTGCCATTTTAATTATGATATGTCTTGGTGTGGGTCTATTTGGGTTCGTTTCATTCTGGACCCTCTGGGCTTCTTGTACCAGAATATCTATTTCTTTCTTTAGGTTTCAGAAGTTTTCAGCCATCATTTTTTCAGATACTTTTTCAATCTCCTTCTCTCTCTCTCTCTCTCTCTCTCTTTTTCTGGAATCCCTGTTATGTTTCTTTATTAATGACGCAAGGAGGGCTGGCTACAATTCATCAGGATTACTGAACACAAAGCTGCAAAAGTTGGTACCTTTTATATTAACTGATAGATCTCATTTGTTGCTTTTATTTTCCCTCATTTCTCTTTCTATCTGTTGTTCTCATTGGATGATTTCTATTATTTCATCTTCCTAAACCTTTATTCATTCTTCTCCTTCATTTAATCACTGTCATTGCTTCTACATTGGTTTTCATTGTGGTAATTGAATTATCTACTGTTGATTGGCTTATCTTTATGGTTTCTAGTTTCTTGTTACAAGTAATCTGTGTTTCTATCAGTAATTTTCTTAATTCACTTAGGATTTTTATTACCACTTTTTTTGAACTCTGGGTCTGGTAGATTGGTGGGCTCCATTTTATTATTTATTCTTTCTGTGGATTTCTCATTATTTTAATCCTCTGCCTTTTCAATTTACTTAACTTTCTCTGGCTCTATGAATTTAGGAGAAGTCCTGAAGGGGTGCTTCTCTGTGGGAGTGCCCCTGTGTAGACTCTGTGTCCAGCATCTTTGTTAGGAGGGCTTGTTTTGACATGGAGCTTACTACATCATTTCTCAGGGTGTGCTGGCTGTTATCCCCTTAACAGGGTGTGTGGTTGGTGTTTGGGGATTTGAAGCCTGTGCAAGATGTGAGGCTGGACTTCCTCTCTGCTCCAGGGCTATCCCTGTTCCATCAGATGTGCTGTTTACTTCCTGGTGGTTGGAGTAGAACTTCTGAGGGGTGGATCTTCTCAAGTTCATTTGCCCTTGAGCTTGTGTCCTGCCCCAAAGGAGGTGATTGATGAAGCAAGTGAGGCTGTGCAGTCACAGATGACCCACATGCCATCTGTGCAGGTGCATGCAGTTCTGCTCTGGAGCACCCAAAGTCACGTCCCTTCCTGTGATGTGCTCGTCTGAGACCCAGGGCAAGGCTGGCTGTGGTATGGAGTGGGCTGGAGAAGGGTGTTGGGCTGTTGTGGCTGCAGGAATTGAGGTAGTTGCCCTGCCTGCTAAGATCTGGGCTGCCTCTGGGCCAATTTGGTCCCAGGACTTGTCTGCCCCAAATCTAGTGCTAAATGTTGGTAGGACTAGGATTAGGTGGAGCTGGGGTGCTCTTTCTGGGTGGGGAACTGCTTGTACTCCTGAGCGTCTGATAGTGACCACTGCCGTAGTCCCAGACCACACCATAGGCCCACAGGGCTGACCTCTCCCAGGGCCTGTCTGCCCGAGATTCAGTGCTTAGCCCCATCCATGCTCTTGTGGCTCACCCCACGTGCTGACAGTGGCCACTGCAGCTCCACTCAGATCACACCCCAGGCTCCTCAGTCTGTCTCTGTGTAGCTAGACGGAGTTCTGCCCAGATCTCTCACCAGGCTGTGGTGTGGAGTGAGCAGAGCTGGGATGTTTGTCCCTTTGGACTGGGACGTGCAGGAAGGTGGTAGCTGCCAGTGCAAGGCTGTCTCTGTCTCAAGAGTAGAGTCTAGCTTCTTCAGCCCTTCTGTCTATGCCAGCAGATTTCCCAGCAGGCAAAGGGGGCTTATCTCTTCCTCGCAGGACCCTAGAACTAGGGTGCTCAGGCTGTGGCTTGGCCTGCTCCCTCCCCAGGTCCGCCTGTGCAGACCTTCTCTTCTTACAAAGCCTTCCAAGTGGCACAGGTCCAATCTGATGCCTTTTTCTTCCATCCTACTTGGTCATGTGTAGAACTCTATTGCAGGCTGGTTTTATAGGGTTTCTGCTGCCAGATTCTAGTGAGTTTCTGTGAGAATTATTGCACATCTAGATGTATTTTTAATGTGTTTGTAGGGAGAGGTGATCTCCTTCCTTGTTTTTTGGGTTTTGTTTTTTGTTTTTTTAATAAAGACACTGATACATTTTATTTAAAAGGTACTGAGTGGCTCTGTGTTACCAAAGACAGGGGACATAGTGCCCTCACATTTTCTCCTACCTAACTCCAACTATCTTCCAGTTTTGTTTCTTATGTTACTATTTTTACATGATCAACATTTATTACATTAATTTTGCTTTTCTATAGACGTAATTCCTGGCTGCTAAGTCTCAGCTGTTTATTTTAATGGAATCGGTGCTCATCAGCAATCACTTTACTGTGCCTTTCTATTCCAAAACACTTTATTTTAATTCATATGTTGATTAGTTGATTGTCAATACAGCCAACGTAAAGGATAGTTAAGATAAAGTGTGTTGATTGTCCTGGCTTTGGAAATACAGGATATTATGATATGCCAGTAGGAACAGCTAAGAGTATATCATAGTTAGGAAAAATGAAAGGAGGCACAGAAGAGCGGACACTGTTTCAGAGGTTGCTATCTTTATGCCTTATGCTTATACTACACACATACATGCTCCATTCTCCATATCTCAGTCCATCTTTTTGTAATATCTAAATTATCCAAGATAATAATTATTAATATCATAAATTAATTTGTACAAATATAATGGAAGCTCAGTGGAAAAGTATTTAAGGACAGATGAGGGTTTGGAGCCCAAATTATCCCTCACATGCTGCTTATACACATGGCCCTGTGCATTACAACGTTCTGACTATTTCATGTTAAAATCAGCACAGACATTATGTGAGCACAGCACCACAAAACAGAAAATGACAGGGTAGCAGGCCGCTGCACTGTGACCCCACTAATGAAATGTATTTGGGGAGAGCTATGCTAGTATTCTCTGTGGGAGGCCTGCTAGCATTTTTAAGGATAAGAAGACAGAAAAGGTTTTAAGGAATCAAAGACGTTATGGAAAATATGGTTTCTACCTAGAAACATGCGGTGAAATGTAGAGTTATCTGAAGAAATTTTCAAATGTAAATATTCCTATCTTGCTACATAAAGACATTTTTTAGCTACCGTGCTGTGTGGCATGAGCAGGTAAGTTTAGTTCCTTGTGGGTTCAAGCAGGCATCCAGGCCTGAGCATCCCTGCAACAAGCTGACATACTGACAAAGACAAAATCTGAGTGTTTAAATGTCAGCCTGCTGCAAACGGTCTTCAATACATTTTAACACCACCTTAGGAAATACAGTTAATTATATAGTATATTTGATTCAAGGGTTTCTGATTTATATATACATATACATATACTCAAGGGTTTCTGATTTATATGTATATATATAAATAAAATATTAGGGGATAACTAAGATATCATTACTTATCTATTGTTATAAAATGCAGAGTAATCTTTACTTCCTATTTCTAGAAATGCTAATATTAAATTGAAAATCCTGAAGAGCTGGAACCTGAAACATATTATTCTCTATTCCATGTATTTTGTAATACATTTAAGACTTTTTAAATATTTTATTTAATTTTATTATTAAACATTGTACCAATTTATTTCAAAATCTGAGCAAAACAAATCAAAAAAAGATTCATTATACTGTGAAATTTTAAGTAGAGAATTTTCTTCACCAATTAAAATATTCTATGATCAGATTATAAAATTTGATTTGGACATGAGGGATGTACCCATTGCATGTCCTGGTTTTTACTAATATGTTTTAGTAAAGTGTTAATTTGTAAATATTTATAAATTCATATATAGTACACACACAATACAAAAACTATATTATAAAGTCTACCAAGGTCCAAATCTATTAACCACAGATGTATGTGATGTGATTTTTATTTAAATCATACTGTGCTATAAGTTTGCATTCTCTTCCTCCATTTTATAAATAAGAAATAAAGCTATGAATGGTGATAAAATGTAGCCAATTACATTCAAATAAAAATCCGCAAATCCATAAGCTTTCGTTAAATATCACACTCAAACTTGTGATCAAGTAATAATGTGGCCAATGGACTCCCAGGTGATACATAATAAACTTCAAAATTGTTTTATAGCTTTTAATCAACATGAAAAAGAGTGAAAATCATTTGATTTAGAAGAGCAGAGACCACTGGTTATATCTGAGAGAAGGATGTCACTAAAGTGGGGTGCTAGAAATAAAGTGGGTTTCAAGAAAAGGAATTCAGAAGATAACCACTTAGTCATTTGAGAAATTTGGTAATGAAAGAAAGAAGAAAAATAAGACAATAATTAATTAGGGTAAGACAGGGAAAGGATAAGACAGTTTATTGGGATGGAACTCAGTATGTCTGAGAGTAGAAGAGCCAATAATAAAAGGAAATTCTGAGTAGCAGGAAGGAGAAGGGGATTAAAAGTAATTTTTAAAAAAGGAATTGTGAATTAGCATAATTCTGGCTCAATAATTGTTCCCTTAGTGTTTCTCAGTAATAAAGAATTTAAGCCTCTAGGCAGGTAGAAAGTGAAAGTAAATAGTCATAGCAACATGGGACTCTTGGAGTAGCAATTTTATTTCACACCTCTCCCCTTGCCTCTTTTTTTTTTTTTTTTTTGAGTTATAGTCAGTTAACAATGTGTCAATTTCTGGTGTACAGCACAATTTTTCAGTCATACATTAATATACATATATTCATTTTCATATTCTTTTTTAACCATGAGCTACTACAAGATCTTGACTATATTAAGTTGTGGTATATTTATACAATGGAATACGATTCAGCCCTAAAAATGACAACAACATAATGCCATTTGCAGCAACATGGATGTTCCTGGAGAACGTCATTCTAAGTGAAGGTACCCAGAAAGAGAAAGAAAAATACCATATGATATCACTCATATGTGGAATCTTAAAGAAAAAAATAAGAAGAAGACAAATGAACTTAAATATAAAACAGAACAGACTCACAGACATAGAATACAAACTCGTGGTTGCCAGGGGGGCGGGGGTGGGAAGGGACATACTGGGAGTTCGAGATTCATAGATACTGACAGGCATATATAGAATAGATAAACAAGTTTGTACTGTGTAACACAGGGAAATGCATTCCCCTTGTCTTTTTCCACCAGACCCAGAGTACGAAAGAGAGAGAGGCGAAGGAGAAAGTCCTGGATGCTGACTGGCTCTATTTGATTCCCTTAGACTGTGAGCAGTGTAGGAAGGAGATAGTATTGGCAGCACCTCGCTTACTTTCAATGAGCAGGCTGTCCAAAGAGATGGGGTGCTGACACAAAACTTTCAGCCATTGGATTGAGAATAATCATGAGGTGATCCAGGAACACGAGGAGCATAGACTAGCTGGGAGGTGGGCTTCCTATCCCCCCAGCAGGGTACTGCTCTCGGTTTCCCCTGGCTTCCTTGCCTTGGCAATCTTCCTTCATATTACGGACACTTTTCTTCACCTTAGGCTTCAACTTCAGAGCACTCATAGCTCATACTATCTTTGTCATATTAAGTCAATGATTCTCAAACTTTATTTTCCATAGTAACTCCATGGGGAGTTTATGAGTCCCACACCTAGGGGTTCTGATCCAGCCGGTCTGGTGTAGAGTCTAGGTATATTCTTTTTAACAAGAACATTAGGTGATTTTGATGTCAGTGATCTGAAAATAACATTTTGAGAAACAGGCTTAAGTGAGGTAGAAGGATGAATTTATTATGTGTGTGCATTACTTCTGATACTGATCACTTTGATTTTCTATTTTTTTATATGGTAATCCATACTTCACAAATATTTGCATAGTACTCTTGAACTGGCAGAGGGGTGATTCAGGTGACATAGTTAAACTTAGTGTTTTCCACTAGTGAGGATGTTCACAGAGACACCTCAGGACTGCGTTGGCCCTTCATGGTCCGTATCCAAGACCACAGCTGGAGTCACTGGCATTAGGGAGGAGGGAGTACCCCTAACCCCCCCATTATTGAGAAAAGGGCAAGGAGAATAGTCTAGGCTCAAGTGTTGGGGAGTGCTTACAGAGCATCCTTCCAAGTGTCCTTCATCTTCTCAGTCAGGTAGAAAAACAAGGCCAATGGCTGAAGGCGAGATTAATATGGGAAAGAGGGAGACTAAGTGAGAAAACATGACAGAGTCATTAATTCTGTTTCTGTTACAATCACTTTTCTTTCTGATAAACTTTCAATGGAACTAGAGAGAGAAATCTCACTCTGTTTCTCTCATCTGAAGACACTATTTAGATTGGTTTCAAAATTACTGATCTATTTAGGCAATTTTGAAATTCACAGTAAGGTTTTTATTATTACAGTGAATTAAACTTTGATTAAAATCTTATTAAAACACTCAGAAAAAGATAAAGGTTAAGAAAAATGAGTATTTAACAGCATTATTTTCTAAGAAAGATAAAAGTCACCTGATCAAATAAGTGTGGTTCTCTTTTTGCGAGTTAGAATGCTGTAAGTTTTAAATTAAAACCTAGAGGTTCCATTTCTACAAATTGAGCAATCTGAGCTTTTTCTGCATGATGTTGTGGCATTGTGAATAGGCACAGGCCTGTTTTATTCTGTATAAGATGGTGGGGTGTCTGTCTTCTGCGGTGGGGCTCACAGACCCAGCCTGCTACCTTACAGCTGCATACATTATACTCGCCAGGATCCCAGGTTAAAGCCTGTTTATGGAGTTGTGGTTCTGGCCCTGCAGCATGATTTAAGGAGTTTTGGCTAAAAAGATGCAGAGGAGATGACCTCATCTCACCCCTGAAACAGTCTCAAATCTGCCTGAAGCTGGATCACTGCTCCCCACGTCAACTCAGAAAACTGCTATGTGGAAGACGTTGCCTCTCTCCTGGGTGACCAATGGCAGAACCCCGAGGCTTGACCACTCTGTGAAACTGGCATTCAGGCTGCTACTGGCACAGGTTTTTTCTTTGGGAATTCTGCTGGTTCTTCCTACTCAACTGCATTTCCCCTGCTTCCTCGGTGTCTCCAGCATCCCCACACCCACTTTAACACACAGTGCCCTTGTCCTGCCCCATCCATGGGCAGGCTTCTTCCTGCCTGCCATCCACTGCTACGGCTTAGTTCCCTTCCTTTCTGATGTTCTGAAGACACACACATAGCAGACTCTACGTGCTCCAGAAAAAGAGAGAAGTTATTGTTACTGAACTTTTACAGTAGCACGTCTAGAGCTCTCCAAATATCTGCTGCTTTCAGCTTTGTAGCAAAGTTATTTACTTACGTGTCATCTTTCCCACCATACAGGACGGTTCCTCCTCTCCTGATAGGATGTGAGCTGCTCATGGGCAGGGACCAGTTTTGTTTCTCTCTGCCAGTCATAATCAGTATGTCTAAATATAGCAAGGTGTTCAATTTAACCTTTTCTTAATGTTAACCTGTATCTAATTTTACTTGGCTATAAAATGGAAAAGATGTCACTCTTCCTTGAAAATGTATCACATGTTTGTATGGGGTGCTGTATCAAAACGTTGCATCAGCAAAGTCAACAATTTCTAAGAATTAATAGACTAAAGATTGAAAATAGGATTTCAAATGACCCACTTAGTCTTATCTCTAGTTTTTCAATAATGGTTGATACTTAATTCCTATAATCAGCTTCTGTATCTGTGAAATGGGAACAATCATAAATCCTTCCATCCCCTGTATTCAAAGGTGTAAGGATAAATGGGCGGGTATGTGAGAGTATTATTAGTGTATTTTTTTAAGTTATTTGTAAAATATCAAGTATTGAAAGTCTAGTAAAAACAATGAAAGCAGACTGCTTTCTGACGCATTCAAACTTTAATTATGAAATAGGCATAAATCAGAGTTGTAGTCACAGAACATTTTAATGAAAACAGGATTTTATGTGAATCAAGCATATTCAATAGCACACTGTTGACCAATAGTTGTGAGCAAACAGAATTCCTTAGAGGTCTTCTACAATATACATAATAATTATTTATAATTACCATAGTCATTGTCTTACACAGAAATGTTTATCCAATATATTTTCAACCAGAATATTATAATTACCATAATCATCTTATTAAAAAAAGTTTCTAAAGTATATCTTAACCATAATGAACTTTATTAATATTTTATTAATATTATTTTCTCACAAAATTTTATTAGTAGCTAAGGGAAATATAAACCTGGGCCTGCCTTACCTAAACTTTTTACAAGTGCTGAATTAGTTAAGTCTATAATAAATAGGTTTTTTAGGCTGTTTATGTTATTATTGCCAAAAAAAAAAAAGTTCTATGTTTTAGATTTAACTAATACTTGACAAATTATTATAGATAGATAACATTATAAGATTTTGAATAATTCTTGTTTGAATAGTAGATTAAAATCCTTGAAAACTTTTATTCATTTTTTTCTTTTTTTTAATTGAAGTATATTTGATTTACAATACTGTGTTAGTTTCAGGTATACAGCAAAGTGATTCAGTTATATATTTTTTTCAGATTATTTTCCATTGTAGTTTATTGCAAGATATTGAATATAGCTCCCTGTGCTCTACAGTAAATCCTTGCTGCTTATCTATTTTATGCATATTAGTTTGTATCTGTTAATCTCATACTCCTAACTTATCTCCCCCTTCCCTTTCACCTTGGTTACTATAAGTTTGTTTTCTATGTCTGTGAGTCTGTTTCTATTTTATATATAGATTCATTTGTATTACTTTTTAAAACCCACATATAAGTGATATATAATATTTGTCTTTGATGTACTTCTCTTAGGATGATATTCTCTTGGTCCATCCATGTTGCTGCAAATGGCATTATTTCATTTTTTATGGCTGAGTAGTATTCCATTGTATATATACTACATCTTCTTAAACCAATCATTTGTTGATGGACACTTAGGTTGTTTCCCTGTTTCGGCTAGTGTAAATAGTGCTGCTATGAACATTGGGAAGTGTGTATCTTTTCAAATCACACTAGTCAGAATGGCCATTATCAAAAAGTCTACAAATAATAAATGCTGGAGAGGGTGTGGAGAAAAGGGAACCCCCCTGCATTGTCAGTGGGAATGTGAATTGGTGCAGACACTATGGAGAATAGTATAGAGGTTTGGTGAAAAACTAAATAGAGCGATCATGTGATCTGACAATCCCACTCCTGGGCATATATCCAGAAAAGATGAAAATTCTAATTTGTTCATTTTTAAGTCAATAAATTTTTCTTTTCATAAGTTGAACTAAAGTGTTCTGCCATTATAAACTCTTGAACACAAACTTTTCTTCATTGATGCTGTTTAAAATCTTCAATAACCATATTACTACCCACAATGAAGTGGGTCACTTTGTTATTGGCCCTGAAACATGTGTATTCTTCCACGCTGTGTAAACCACTAATAAGTGTTCCATAAGTACATTATTTCATTTCCAATTCCACTCCTGTCCTTCAAAATTGATGACATAATTCATGAAGGAACTTAATAAATATAAAATGATAGATGAGTCTTCAGTGAATTGTTTTGACAGAATTCTCCAAATATACCTGGCAGCACATATCCACAGCATTTAGAATGCCCTATTAATACAGCATAATGGATCCTGCTGTGATGTTGTGGAATGTTGGTGGTGAAGTGCCGTGTTCACATGTACCTCGAAGGTCTGAATGATGCAGCTTCTTTACAATATTATAAGATACCTCCAAAATTGCTTCAAGGATGCTCTCAATTTCAGTATATCAGCCATAAGTTTAACTTTTGATTATCAAAAAGTACAAACACCTCACAGACTCAAAATATGGTGGAAAATGTGCATTTGTTAGAAAGCCAGTCTTATAAAGAAATTGGAATCTGAGCTGTTCCTCCATTTGAGTGTGCCTGTGGTTTCACAAATTGTCCTTTTCCATCTATTATTAACCAAGGGGAGTGACCTTTTCTTACCTCTTTGACCTTTTCATAATCAACCATCCTAAATCCTCAAAAAACATTCTGTTGCCCTCCATGACTCATAGAAATCTCAGAAAGCAAGCAAAGGAGTCAGCCTGTGTAGAAATGGTTGCTTATTTATTAAAAAGCCCAGAAATCTTGACTTTCATTTTGGGCTTCTTAAGCTTCCAGTTGGCTCCACAGCAAAATTCAGATGATTAACATTCCTTGTATATGTTTTAATGGTTTCTCTTTAACCCTCACTTTTTTCTTTTTGATAATATGATTTCTCTTTAGTAAAGTCAAATAAAACAGCATTCAGATATTTGAACTGAAGACGGAATGCAGAATGGGTAATCCCAAGAAAAGTCTTTAAGTCTTTTAAAATTTTCACTCTTTTCTCTACATGCAACATCTTCACCCTAAAGCCTTTTCTTAAACCCTTAGTTTTGTCTTTCGACAACAAAATGAAGACATAAGCACTGTTCTGTTTGCACCCTGTGGGCAGAGGGAGCTTGCTTTCCCTTTGGATGGTTGAGGCTCGTTCACAGCAGGACCGCAAGTCTGGAGTCCAAAGCTCAGGCTTCTTACGACCCCATTTTCCACAGTTGGTACAGGAAGGAAAATCAAGACAACGTAGAGGGTTTCTGTGAAGCTAACTTTTTAAATTTGGAAAAATATTCCTTATTCTAAAACTATATCTTTCCTACTATGTATACCTGCATAATTTTACAGAAGAAAACATTTTAATTCTAAAATAGTAGGAAAGAAATGTTAGAGCAGGCAGATAGCTAGATATGAGCAGAGAAAGGGGGACACAGACCAAATGGCAGGAATTCAGCAGAAAGGCAGGGCACAGGCCAAATGCTGGAAAACATATATCATGTAAGCACCAGGGGTCCCTGGGCAGAGAAAGAAAAGCAGGAACCTTTGGGCTGATATGTGGCCACACCTTTTGGCTTGGAGGCCAACAACAAAAAGTGAGAAAAGGCAGGAATCTCCAGTGTCTGAATGTAATTTCTTGCTCATTATGCCCTCTTTTCAACAAAATGAGCCTTGCAGATCAGAAGTCCCCATCATGCACCGACGCCATGACTTCAGATCCAGACTAAATAAGGACAAAAATCCCTCCTCCCTTTGGGAAGGTGGAGTTGGGATGATAATCAGGGAATATGACTCCAAGCCCTTTCCTCCCCAGTGAATATTCCGCCCATTCATTTCTACACTCTTTGTAACTAACTTGCCAAAGAAACTGCCGCTCCCCTGAGCTGCCTGCTCTCCCCCTGAGTGTACTACCCATCCTTTAATAAATCCTCACTTTTTTTTTTAACCAAAAAAAAAAATTATGCAGGTATAGATGGTAGTTATAAGGTTTTTGTGCATTTTTCATTATCCTGACTTGTTAAAATAAATCTTGGCAAATCCAAGTGAATATCACCATTTTTATTGTTGCTGTTGTTCCAAAGATTGTAGAGTCTCGAGTCCAAAGCCACATGGAGATCTCAGTCCAATTCTGGATTTGCAGCCCTCTAATCTACACGTTATTTTATTCTTCCCCAAGTGAAGCTAGAAACAAAAAGAGATGCCTAGTGCTGATAGCTGTGAATGTCACAGATAAGGGGGGGGGCACACATCATTGCTTTTCATTCACTGAATTAATGTTTGTTGAGTGCCTACTACATGCTAAGCACTCGGGATATAGGTTTTACTTTTTACATTTTTTTCATTTATGTTTTAAATGGAGTTCTCAGGGCAAGTCTCACTGAGAAGGTACCGTTTGAGTGACACTTAAAAGATATGAGGAAGCTGTGTGGCTTTCTGAGGGAAAAGCATGGGTGGTAGAGGGAACAGCACGTGCAAAGTCTTGAAGGGAGAGTGTGCCTTGTATAACTAAGGAATAGCAATGAAGCCTGTTTACTTGAACAACTTGAGCAAATTGCTGAGGAAAGGAGATGAGGTCCAAGAAGTATGATCGTGGGAGGAAAGTGCCATTGTGAAAACTTTATCATTTTTTTAATGTCGTACTTATTTTATGTATGTATTAATGTTTGTATGTATATAAGTAGGTATTTCCCTGAGTGATGTGGAAAGTTATCAGAGGATCTTGAGCAGAGAGATGGCATCAGGACAGGATCAATCTGACCACTTTGATGAGAACAGACTGAGAGGAGACCAGGGCCAAAACAGGAAAACCTACTGAGAGACTATTGCAGTAACTGAAGTGAGAAATGACAGTGATTTGGATCAGCACAATGGCAGTGAAGATGTTGAGAAATGTTCACATTTATTTTGAGGCAGAACCAAGAGGATTTAGAGAGTATAATATCTAACAGTATTAGATCATACTTTCCTGTTAGTATGGATAAATGATTTCCTATAGCATTCTGTGAACAAATACTTTAATTGTAAGTTTGCTTAAGTGGTCATGCGACAATCACAGATAATTTGCAACCCATATTCTGTTGATCTCTTCCAAAGATGTGGCAGTCACTCATTGTAAAGGAGAAATGAAAGAGTGAAAGCAATGAGATACAGTGAGAAGTGAAGTTTCAGGTCCTCAGAGTCTGGAACCAACCAGTCATTGAATGATTTAAGAATTCTTGATGCAGATCTGTTCCTAGAATAATATGATACTGAGGAGAAAGAGAACCATACCATTGATAATCCTTCAAAAGCCTTCTTAAAATATTTATTTTAATGGAAACTCAACAAGAAGAATCTTATTTTGCTCTTTTTCCTCTTTTGATTTATTCTGCTCAAAGCTAATAGGAGTTCCAGTCCTTTTGAAGACTATTAACTTCTTCTTAGCTTTGCCCTGTCCAGATTCCCCAAGGACAAGGACAATGTTCTCAGAAACATGAGAAGTTTTTTTGTTGTTTTTTTTTTTTTTTAGATCCTTCTCTGCAGTAACCAGCTTCCCACAACTCAGCCTTTGTGTTAACATCAGAAGTTTATTTAAATTGCACTGTGATTCCTCCCAGCTGCAAAATGCTTTGACTCGACATGGATTAGAATTGCAAGTGAAATTTGTTTGCCTAATAAGGTCACTTGATCCTCAAATCTACTAGTTTATGTTGTTTTGTAAAAAAAAAAAAAAAAAAAAGTTTATTTGTTAACACTTTTAAATTGGTTTGGAAAGTGTAAAATATAATATGCCATAGACAAAAAAGTCAGTAAGTAATGTGTTAGGCCTATGTTTGAATTCTCTCATCTGTCTACAATTTAATTTGGCTTTTCAGGAATAGTATCCACTGAACCCATCCTGTTAACCCAAATGCATCACCCTTTTAATATCTTTCCAAACCAAGAAAGCTCGAATTGCTTTGCATTGGAATTCCAATGCAATTTTCCTGGTCTCAACATCTTGCAAACACTGGGTCCAGAATTCTTTGATCTCACACCCTGGATCCTGGTTCCTGATTCCCAGCTCTAGACACGTCACAGAATTTCTATTATCCTAAGTTTCTGAGTTTAAAAAAAAAAAAAAAAAAGTAGTGTTGGTAGGTTCACATGTAAGTCCTCAGAAACATGGATTAATTAAACTTTGGCCAAATAAGAATAAGAAAAACAAGAAAGGAGACTCAGAGACAACCTGAACAGCCAAGACCTCTTCACAGATAATTCCTCTGGACTTTCACATGATCTCTCCCATTGGTCATTTTCTCCTGTCATTGCTTTTTGTCAGTTCTCAGTTATAACATAGGAGGAATTTAAAATTATGAGCTGCTTGTGGGCAATGCCTTATTTACCTCTGTTCTCTCCAGGACATAGCCTGGTAGCTGACCCCCTACATCTTGATTTGACTGCATGGTTCTGGTTAACACCTGATACTCTAGTGTAATATTAACAGTGCCCCTACTTTTTACTCTTGAAAATATCTCAATTTGTATGATAAATTGAAGTCACCCTACTGATAACAAGCAAAGTTAAATATCACTGAGCTAAGAAGTGACCAATCCAGTCCAAGTGAGTTTGAGATGCAGGGCACCTTCAGCCATGCTTGAAACGATTTCAGATTATTCTGTGGATGAATAGACTCTTACTGGCAATCAAGATGGCAGAGGAGGAAAATCCTGAGCTCAATCTTTTCCTGGACACCAAAACTATAACTACATGTAAAGCAATTCTCTCTGAAAACAACCTAGCAGACTAGCAGAACAGCTCTTCTACAATTAAGGATATTAAAACAAAAACAAAAACAAAAATGCTCCAGGACGGGTAGGAGAGGGAGAGAAGTGATCCAGTCAGGACCCACCCACTCCCAGGGCAGGCAGCCCCAAAGAAAAAAGGTAGAGGAAGGGTCTGTCATAAACTCGAGGTCCTCCCTAAAGAGCAAGGGGTTCCAGCCCCACACTGGGCACCCAGCACTGGCGACCAGCACCGGAAGGATGACCCCCCTTAAATGATTTTGAAAACCAGTTTATGACAGGGAGAGCCGGAGGGCTGTGGGAAATCAGACTCTGTTCTTGAAGGAACATACACACAAATTTACTCTCTCCAAGTCCCAATGCAGAGGCAGCAGAGGGAAATGCTTTCATTTGTCGAAGCAAAGAAGAAAAGTAATTGATCATTAACTAGTCATGGTGTGTTTATCTGTAAAATGCATGGTAAGAACCAGTTCCTGGTTATTTAAATACTTTGGAAATCTACATATACAGACTTCTTTTTATACATAATACTTCTTTGTTAGTAATTCTAAAAATTAAGAAACTTATATTCGGAATTTGGAAAACAGAGCCCATTTTAAAATTACTGATTTTTCTAATGTCCATTGCATGTAAATAGTTTTGACAATATCTGTAGTTAGTTTTGAAGAGGAAAGGAAGAAATTGTTTTCATATGTATTCATGTGAAATTTCAGAAATTATTTTCATATATATTCATAACTTGACTCTTAACAAAATGGAGCTGAGGTGGTTTTACAATAGAATGACAACATAAATACATAATATACATAATATACTAAGGAATGTTCATATATGGAATTATACATGTATGTAGTTACACATGTATATTTGCATTGTACATATAAATGAATATTAGACAATACACACTATATATGTATGTTATCTTAAAAGAAATAGAGAACAAAGGCAAGAAAAAGAAGGAAAAATCAACTATGCAAACACAAGAGCTAATAAAGTTGTAACAATTAAGCATAACATTTATCCTGTACTGCTTAGTAATTAGTGGGGGAAAAAGGGAAATTACTAACTGCGTAATTCCTGTTACTATAAAATATTGAGTTTACAAGGTCCCTAAGAAGGATCACCCTGATGATGCAGTCATAAAGATAGGTTAAATGTGAGAGCTTATTTAGAGGATACTGGATAAAAACACTTCTTTACAGAGGTTTACAGCACATGCAGAAACTGACTAGAGTGTTACTCAGCAAAGTCAATACACAACATTAAGCGTACTTTGTGAACCCAGTGCTGCAGGCGGAACTAAGCTGGTGCCGTCCGGTGACCCACTCTGACACAGTCCAGAGTGTGAAATGTCTAAGTGACTAAAGGGGCAGAGTAACCAATCTCCTTTTCTCTCCCAGCCCTCGACGAAAGGACAGCACATTATTCAAGAGTGTATTTAATGAGGTCGTAGAACACTGGTTTTCTTATCATTGATTGAGTCAGCATCCATACGTTTTGAGAACCAAATGATCAAGTGTCAGGAGAAGACGTTTTATTCTGATTGCCGAAAAACATACAGAAAAGGTATCCTTGCCTCCCTGCAGAAAATTATTTGTGGACAAAGTTAGAATGTTTCCCACAAAGCATCTTTGTATCTGTCAAGCCAACCGTGTTTGTACTTGCTTGATTGTGACCCCAAAGTTCCAAATCATAAGGGAGAAATGTTTAGATTTGGAAATAACAAGTATTAAAACTGACCCACTGGAGCCACTGACTATCCCCTAGAAAGGCCCCTATAGAATATCTGGTTATGGACCCCTTAACCGTCTGGTGGACCTGCCAGCTTGGGTGAACTGGAAAACGTACCCCGTGAAATATAATGAGTAGCCTTATTGGATGAAGCTTTGTAGAATTAACCAATTTGATTTTGGATAATGTCTACCAAAAATAATAATTTTAATTTTGACAGTTTTTTTGTCAAGTAAGCCAATCTTTGTGGCAGCAGTTGGATGACAAAAGCTTTTGTCTTTTCGAATCATATCTTGTTCATAAAAATGATATTCACTACCATAATGGAGGATATTTTCCATTATTTATTATAAAACAGCCTTTGTCTAAAATGTAAAAGTAATACAAGATTATTAAGGTACAACCCCAAAATAAGGAGGGCTAGAATACAGCTCTTTTTTGTACTTTTTAAAATTATAGATTATTGTGTTATATCGTCTTAATTTTTGAAGCAATATTAAAATGTAGCATATTTGGAAGTAGTGATGTCTGGGGACATAGAGTTAGCTCATAGGCTTTTTGACTTTTTGACAGAAAGAAATAACAGCACAGTGAAAGTTACAAACTCTCTCATGCAGTTTTTGGAATTTGTATTAAAGTGAGAGACGTAACAGGATACATAGAATAATTATACCTATAAATTCCTTCTACCAAACATGTATTTCTTTGGATTCAAAGCTACTTGAGTTAGTTCCTATCCTGGGGGAAAACAAAGAGCTCACTCTGACCGGGTAATTGTTATGGTCTGAATATTTGTGTCCTCCGCTCCAAGAATTCATATGTTGAAATCCTAACTCCCAGTGTGAGGGCATTAAAAGGTGGAGACTTCGGGGACTGACTAGGTCATGATCATGAAGCCCTCATGATTGTGATTAGTGTCCTTAACAAAAGAGATCCCAGAGAGCTAGCTCACTCCTTCTGCCTTCTGCCATGTGAAGTTACAGAGCTCCCATTGGATAAGCTGGCCCACACCATGGGCCATGACCGAATCTGCCCAGTGCCATGATCCTGAACTTCGCAGACCCCACAACTGTGAGAAATAAGTGTTTGTTGTTTATAAACCTCTCAGTTTGTGTTATTTTTGTTAAAGCAGCCGAAACAGATTAAGACAGTAATCAAGAACTGTTTAATAACAGTACTGCATAAAATAGTGTTGGCGGGGTTTAAGGACACCAGCAAGGAAAGGGATGGTGCGATATCCAAGAGCTAACACAGGGAGCCTTTACCTCCACAGATGTGAACGCACAAGAAAGTGGAGAATGTGTCTGCGTGGGGAGTGTAGCTGTGTGGAGAATGCTGAACGGCAGGGACTATGGCCCATTATTTAAGGGATGCAGTGGTCCCAGATTGACCTGGCAGGAAAGGAATCATGGGAAAAATACCCTGACATCACCCTTTTCCAGCCCTTTGGTATGTTGCAACTGACTTCCTTTAATCAACTCAGTTGGAAGCCAAAGATGATAAATTCAGATCCCATTGGTCAGCCGTCTCTATCATGACCACAAGATAAGATGGGGAAAAATGAAAGATGTATCTGGATGGACAATCCAGCACAGTTCCCAAGAAAGACACAGCATAAATCTGAGTAGAGATAACTAGCAAAATAATAAATCTATAGTTTTGAATATATGCAAGTTTGCCTTTTGTAAAATGAATGGCTAATTGAGAATATGAGTGGTTAATTTGACAAGGATGCTGAACTACCTGTTTAAACAAAGCAGCAGCTGCAGTGCAGCCAGAGGAATTTTTGGTGTGAAGTGATGGAACAAATGATGCAGGACCAGTGCACAAGCCCCAGATAAGGAGGGGGCTGAGCTACATGCACTGGGAAGCAACTGTCCTAGGTCTAGTAAACTAGAATAAATAGAATTTCATGCAATAGTGATGCTCCCTCCCCTTCTGCATGCTTAACTACCAAAGAAAGCATAAATACCTCAAATTTTACATTCATACTTAGCCCTAATAACCAACCCTGGATTTTCTTACTGGAATTTATCATTCTGAAAAAAAAAAAATTAACAAGGTTTCTAAAAGGATTTGAACCTAATAAATTACTCAGTATTTTTTCTGTATTTTATATGTCTTACTGCCTTACTAAACTTTTCAATTTTAGAGAGATAATAACCAGTGTTTTCCCAAATATAAAGCAAACAGAATCGGTTTAACATGACAAATATCTTTTGAGATTTAATCTAGAGCTCCTTCCACGTTCCCCTTTTTCAAAGAACAACTGAAATGGAGTATTAGAAGGCAAATATTCATTATAATATTTTTCACAAGAGCAAAAACATGGAACAATCTTAATAGGGATACCAGTAAACTTTAGAAAAGCCTCATGACATAATATTAAGCAATCCTTAAAATAGTGCTTGTTAAGTTTTTAACAGCATAGATAAATAATTATTTAATGGAAGAAAAGCATGCGTACAATATCGGCATTCATATCGGTGAGACCATAAATAAGAGAAACTGGAGGAAATTCAACAAATATTAACAGATAGCTTTGGACTGTAGGTTTATGGTTGATTTTTTAAATCTTTTTTTACTTTATGCACACCTCTTACTATCTCTCTGTCTCTCTATAAATATCTCTCTATATATGCATATAGATATATACGTAGAGAAATGGATGAATGACTTTTAAAAATAGGAAAGTGTTAAATAGCTATACTTGTTAAAAACCCATGGGAACCTTTAACAATTTCTTCAAGTATCAGAAAGTTGCAAAGGTGTACTGATTTGAGCCTAGTCTTTTAGTAAATTTTGTGCTGATTTGCCGTCTGAGACATTGTTAAGTTATACGAGAAATGTTTTGATCACCTGATCTTTCTCTAATACGCGAGAAAGATCCAAGACAGTTCCTACTGTGGAAGAGAAGTTATCTTAGCTCACGCCTGCTCTCAGATCTGTGTATTAAAACTCAGATGAGAGCCTTTTCAGCATGTGAGTCAAATAGGCAATATCACATTTATCTTATATGGTCACATATCTCAAATGGCATGTTTAATTTATCTTTAAAATATTCTTTCTTCATTTCGGTGCAGCTCAATTTAATTACAGTAAATTAGGAGCCTTTAAAATGTTTAGACTGATGCTTGAATTGAAAGACCTAAGTAAAGGCAAAAAAAAAGTAAAGAAAAGAGAAATGAGTTTCATTTTATGCACAATTTTAAATGTCTGTGGAAAGAATTTTGCTAGAAAGAGAGCACTCCAGTACTACTTGGTTTCTGTTTATAAAGGTCATAAAGGTATGTTTCAATTTAGTACTGATGTTATTTATCAAAAACAAAAATGATTTGTAACATGTTAGCCTGTTCTTATTCCTTATCAAGTTATCTATAAACAGGGATTTGATCTGAATTACATTTTAAAAAAGGAAAATTATGGTGTTGTTTATAATAAGAAACAATTGAAATAACCTAAATGTTAAATACAATATGATACACCAGCCTGTGGCATACTATGTTACCCTTAATATTCATGATGTACGGCTGTGTTTTTTGACCTGAAAAGATATACCTGAATCTATTATTAAAGAAAAGTGAGGTTACAAAAAAGCGCATATAGAGAATTGATGTCTTCCCTCCAGGACCGTGCTGCACCAGTGGTCCTTTTGAATGACCAATATCACATGACTGGTTAAATATTTTGGATATCAGCTCTATACGTATAGTAAATCATTTTTGTAAGCTATAATAACTGAAAATAATCTAAGTGTATCAAGAAGAGATGACAGAGAAATGAAGGAGGGGTAGATGGAGGGGGAAAGGCAGAACGGGAGGAGAGGGAGACAGAATGAACAAGAAGGGGAGAAAGAAAGAAAGGAAAAGAGACTTCTGGAGCCTCGTTTTATGTTCAGCTTTTTAGAGAATCTATTCTTCAGGTACTGATTTTGCCACTGACTTCTTAAGAGGTGTCTATCATTTCCTCTACCTCAAACTCAGTTCCCTTATCTATAAAATGAGAGTTGCTTTCTTTCATCTTTAAAGTTTTATGGCTGCTAAATATGAAAATAGTGCTCAGTAACTGCTCAGCCAAATTCAGTCATTTTAAATTATTGCATAGTAATAGTTGCTTTGCATTTAGTGCAAAAGTATATGGAAAATGGTATCATTATACAATAGGACAATACTCACTGGGGAAAGGTATGCCATGATTTTAGTCTTCACTCTTGTCTTTCTTGGATCCGAAGCAAAACAGGAGACATGATTGGCTTGGTTTGTATTCATACTGTTTTACAAAGGGCCTAGATTACAAGGATCTAGATTAGGATCTTGATTTGGAAAGGCAAACTCTTTCCTCATTTGCATTGTAAAAGGAATTTATCAGGGTTCTTTCTGATACAAGGGACATGAAGAATACTTTATTGTCTTGCAAAATATCTGATGCTGAGGTTCAAATAAATAAATACACTATAAAGACTCATGTTTGATAATTAGGTCCTCGGTGAATAGCTTATTCTTCAGATCACTTTCTTCAAATAGTAATTGCTAAACTGGAATTTTAAAAGGAAACTGGGACAGTGATATGCAAGAAAGTATACTAGTTTGGAAGTCAGGAGAATCCTGTCTTAGTCTCTACCATCCCCAGCACTGACATCTTGGTAAGTCATTGTTTAGGGACTTTGGACTACATCATCCTTAAAGTCTCTTCTGGCTGCAAATAATCAATGAGATCTTAGATTTGCTAGGAGAGCAGGAATGCATTCCCAGTTGCAAAGAGAGTCTATATACTCCCCATAAAATATACGCAGATGGCAGAGCTGACATTCTGTTACAAAATTCAGAAATTTAACTTATACTCTCTTGTAGCTATAAGACCACCCCACATCTACAAAGAGGTGAGTCCCAGGGAAAAATAAAAAGCTTTTTTGAACTCTAGAGTTTTCCAATTTGATTTTTTTTTTAAGGAAAACACTTTTTTCCCCATATTGCACTGAAATAGTGCTTAAGGAAGTCAGCCTACAAAACTTGCTAGAATTATCAAACATGGAAAGGAGTATGATAAAAAGCAACCCATGCTTAATGAAGTCAGCATTATTGGGGGAAACATTCAATACAGATTCTCATTTAACTCTAAGCATCCATCTGCAAATGGGCACAGTCTTAGAAATGGACTATGATATATTTTTCACAAATACCAAGCACTAAAAGCTTCTTAGAACAAAGACAATAGTTGAGTTCAAGTATTATAATTACATTAATAACATTATGAGCCTTGAAGGAACATCTGGAGTTTAAAATAGAGAATATAATTCAAATTTTACATGTTAAAAAGCACATAATGAAGATATTTGTATTAGCTTTATTAATTAATGCGTGGGATGCTTTATGATAACTAAACAAATAAAAATCAAATTCACTGGCACAATTAATTTGATAGTGACTTAGTGGTTTCATTAAAATGAACCTTGAAAATCTTGAGTTTCAATGAAGACATCAGTGGTAACTACACAGACACTCTATAGGGTTTTTTCGTATCTATATATTTTTGAAGTATAGTCAGTTTATAATGTTGTATAAATTTCTGGTGTACAGGATAATGCTTCAGTCATACATGAATGTACATATATTTGTTTTCATATTCTTTTTCACCATAAGTTAAACTGGTAGCCATGTAATCGCTCAAACACTTACTAAAAAGAATGAATAAACAAAAAAAGAATAAAAAGAAGAGATAGAAAAAAAATCTATATTTTCTTGCTCCCCTCTCCCACCTTTTATGATTTTGATGTCCTTTTTTTTTTATCATCTTACTGTTTATTCTCTTGCAACTCACCATGGTTATTGCATTTCCAATTATGTTTTCTTGTTTCTATGGTTTCCTGCTCTTCTCTTTAGAGTAGAACTTTCAATATTTCTTTTAGCATAGGTTTAGTGTTGCTGAATTCTTTCAGTTTTTGCTTGTCTGTGAAATTCTTTATTTCTCTTTCTGTTCTAAAGGATAGCCTTGCCAAACAACAGATCCTGGATTGCAGATATTTCTCATTCAGAACTTTGAATATATCTTGCCGCTCCCTTCTGTCCTGCAGTGTTTGTGTAGAGAAGCCAACTGAAAGCCTTATGGGGTCCCCCTGTAACTAACTCTTTGTTTTTCTCTTGCTGCCTTTAGAATTGTTTCTTCATCTTTAACTTTAGCCGTCTTAATTATAATATGTCTTGTTGTAGGTCTATTTAGGTTCTCCTTTTTTGGGACTCTTTGTGCCTCCTGTACTTGGATATCTGTTTCCTTCTTTAGGTTTGGGAAATAATCAGTCATGATTTCTTCAAATACCTTTTCAATCCCCGTTTCTCTTTCTTCTCCTTTTAGGACCCCAATTACGTGCAGGTTGGCATGCTTTATATTATCCCATAGGCCCCTTATATTGTTTTCTGTGGTTTTTCCTTGCCTTTCTGTCTGCTGTTCTGATGGGGTGACTTCTGTTCTCCTGTCTTCTAAGTCACTTAGTTGTTTCTCTGCATTATCTAGCCTGCTTTTGACTTCCTTTATCTCAATTCTTATCTCAGCCATTGAGTTTTCTGTTTTTAATTGGCTCTTTTTTAGAGTTTCTGTTTCCTTTTTATGGTATTCTCTGTCTCTATTCATAGTCTCTCTTGTTTCCTTCAGTGCTTTTATCACCCCTTTTTGAAGCTATGTTCTAGTAGACTGCTGATGTCTATATCATTGTTGGTTCTTTCAGGGGACTTCTCTTGTTCTTTTAGTTGGGAGAGGTTCCTCTGCTTCTTTTTGCTTGTATCTCTCTGGCTGTGTGGATTTAGGAGTATCAGTTATCTACTGTGGTCTTGAAGGGCTGTTTTTATTTGTTTGTTTGTTTTTATTTAAAGTGGGGGCATTCCTGCATAGACGGTTTTCCTGTGTGGATGGTTTTGTTGTGAGGGCTGTTCTTAGTACGGATGGATATGAAGTCTTTCTTCTGTGTGTGTTGGCTGTTATCTCTTTGATTATGAGTGCAGTTGGTGTCGTGGTGATCAGAGCCTGCCCTGATTGTTGCTGTTGAGTGGGGCCTCCTTATCTGTTCTGTGGTTGTCACGGCTGGGAAGAAGAGTTGGCAGGAGATGTCCACTAGGAAGTGCCCTTTGTGGTGTTGTCTGTCATTTGTTATGCAGGCCTACGAAGTAGTCTTTGTTTCTGCCACCTTTGTCCTGGCCTTAGTTGCAGAAATGTCAGCCACCTGCTCTGGTGTCCCCCAGGTTCTGGGCCCCTGGAACCACCAGAATGGATCTGCTGATGTCAGGCACTAGGATTCATCGGAGCAAGTGTGTAGTCACCACCTGAATGTGTGGTGCACCACAGGGTCAGTGCAGACTCCAGCCCCACCTCCATGTAAGGTACCATGGAGTATGCCAGCCTGTTGTAAACACCCATACTCACCCGCCATGTGCCAGAACTCTGCGCACTGCCTGTTCATCCCAGAAGCACAGGTTCACAAAAATATCAGTGGAGCAAATCCACCTTCTCCGCCTGGGGCTATAAACAAATCTCAGTCCCACCTGAGAAGCTGCTGGGCCACTGGGTATGGATTCAGCTTTCAGCCCTGCCTCCGTGCAGCAGCAATGGCTATGACCAAGCCCCAGTTCTCTTCTCATGAGAACACACCAACAGTAGAGCCAAACGGAGGCACTAGTTATGGGGTGACTGTGTTGTGCCCTTCCCCCCTTGCACACCAGCAGTGGTGCTTTTTCACAAGGTCCCAGGCTTTTCTGTTCTGCACACACACCCCCAGCCAGATCTCACAACACCTTCCAGTCCCCTGAGGCTGCCTCTGCTCCGTGGGCCCAGCCCGCTCCCCGGGCTCCTCACTGATCTCCAGCAGCAAGTCCTGGCTTGTGTCTGCTGGCTGGCATCTAGGGCTGGGGATCACAGGGACCCTCCATGCCAGTTTCTCTTAATTCTGCCTCCCAACAGCGGCCACTTCCTCCCTTGAGCCTCAGAAGCTCCACTTCTGTCCCTGCTGATCTCCTGGCTGGAAGGGGGTCCCAGCAGGAGGGTGCATTTCTTCCTTTGCTGCTCTCCCCTGCAGGACCATCATACACTGATTTTCTTTTTCTTTTTTCTTTTTTTTTTTTTTCCTCTTACCGGATTTTGTGAGAATCCTCCTGTATTTCAAAGTGAGAGACATTTCTGCCAGAGTTTGGTAGGTGTTCTGTGTGATTCAGTGGGTCTTTAGATATAATTCTTGGTGTATTTGTGGGAGAGAGCGAGCCATGAATCTCTCTACTCCATTATCTTGGCCCCTTCCCCAATTGTATATAGCATGTTGATTCAGAAATCAAAGCAGGTGCTGACTTATAGCCATATTATAGTTGATGAAAAAACGAATAACTTGATCTGACTTTTCATCCTTTTTATACAAAACTTGGCTCAAATTTGTTACAATTATAAAATTGTATACAGTTATTTCTATATCCATTACAAGTCTCAGGCAAGCACATTCTAATTAAAAATACAAGTACTTATTGGTTTTACTATCTTAACACTTACTCAGAAATCACCTACATTAACCCCTGCATCAGCAAAATCCATCCCATACTGTGATTCAAATATAACTTATGAAATAATTCTATAGGTTTTTGTGACTCTTTATAGAAGGGAAGAATTTGGGTAAACATATAGGTAAATCTAAACAGTAATTCAAAATCTTGTTCACCAGATTTGACCTAATTCTACTATTTAATGTTTGATATCCTAACCGAGAGAAAGCAAGCAGTTGATGGCATGTCCTGAGCAGTGCCAAGGATGACACCATTAACCAAACTTGAGCTCAGGGCAGCATTCACAGAGGACTATCAAAGACGAAACTTTCTTCATTATTGTAATCTTTTCAATGGATGTAACATTTGGGCCAGATCTCCGGAAACTGTTAGGGAGAAAGTGCTGAAAGGAAGGTGCTCTATTTCTCTGTGAACCTGGTGTTAAAGCATCAAGCATATCCCAAACGTGAATGCAGAAGATACAGCACTCCTTGGAAATACCCATGGTGCCTAGGAGTGCTTCATAGTCAGGGATATCTCTGTGTCAAAATTAAATTCTTAAGAGTGAAATAAAATTAATCCAACAGGAATAAAAATGTTCATTGTATTATAGACCATATCATAGAGGAGAATAGAGGGCAGACTTTGATGTCAGACAGAATGAAGCTCTACCAATAAACAGCGAAGTGATCTTAGCCAAGAACTTAACTTTTCTATCATCAGTTTCCTTTATAGAAGATGAAGCTAATAAAACTAACACCATGCCCAGAAAGCACCAAGTGCAGGCTGCTGTGGATTAGGTGGACCTTCAGTAATTGTTTGCTAGTTTTATTATTACCTTTATTACTATTATGCTTGATCAGATGGGGGAAGGAATATATAAAAAGGCAGTTTTTACACTTTGCCATTCAATTCAATTTAACTCATATTGACATTATTCTTTCCTTTGTGTGGAAAAAAAAAACTAGAGAAACAGAAATGAATAAGAGATCATCTCATATTTAAAGAGAGCTAGATAGGCAAACTAGAAACTGAAATTATTCTAAGTCAACATCCTTGAGATCAATAACTGTGACATACTGTATACTCAGTACTTTGAAAAGTAGCAAATAGTGCTTACTTGATTAAAAAATTCAGTGAGACATGAGTTATAATTGCTGTAGAGGTAGCTAGGGGAATATAAATTAAAAAGACAGCAACTCAATATAAGAAGGTCAGAGAAGTCTTCAAAGTTGGTAGGGTTGGAATTTGCAAGCGAGGATAAAGAATACAGACCTTCTTAGCTCAAAGAACTACCATTACACTGCATTAAGACACGAGAGAAGCAGTTTATTCAGTAAACTAGCCATCCCTAGTATTACTTGAGTGATACATGTGTAAGAAAAACAGTGAATGATTGGTTCAGAAAGGTAAGCACCCCTCGCGCCATCACCTCCAGTCATTTCTGTCCCATTCTTCCTTCTTTTTCTTTCACAGCACTTACCACCTTTTGTCATTATATTTTATGTACTTTATATTTGTTTATTGTCTGCCTCAGCCACTGGAGTGTAAGCTTCATGAAGGTAGGCACATTTGACTGTTTTTATTATTTCTATGTCTTCAGCCCCTAGAACAATAACGGGACAGATAGCAGACACTCAATAACCATTCACTGAATGAAAAATAAAAGAATATGTAGGGACTTGCTTATGAAAAAGCTTAAATATAATATTTAAGAAGGAATATCAGCAGTGAATATATGTATGTTCACGTATAACTGAAAAATTGTGCTCCACACTGGAAATTGGCACAACATTGTAAGCTGACTATAACTCAATAAAATTATTTTAAAAGAAAAAAAAAAGAAGAAATATCAGGATTGAGTTGGTTTGAAGGTGGAGACAAGTGACAAGTTGGAGAGTATCCCTGGGCTTCTGATTAAAGTGACTGAGTAAATAAGTAATAAGAGTTAAATTTTTGCTTTCATTTTTGAGACGGTGTGGGATGTTGAGTTACACACTGTGATTCTTCCAGGGTTGCCGGAGGAAGTCTCTCACCTGTCAAGAATTCACAAAGCACTCCCTTCAAAGGCACAACGGCATTCTACATTTGCCCTACCATAAGGAATAAAGCTGACTTTTTTTTTTAACATTTTTTATTGATTTATAATCATTTTACAATGTTCTGTCAAATTCCAGTGTAGAGCACAATTTTTCAGTTATACATGAACATATATATATTCATTGTCACATTTTTTTCTCTGTGAGCTACCATGAGATCTTGTGTATACTTCCCTGTGCTATACAGTATAATCTTGTTTATTTATTCTACAATTTTGAAATCCCGTCTGTCCCTTCCCACCCTCTGCCCCCTTGGCAACAACAAGTTTGTATTCTAAAAGCTGACTTTTATTAACAGCAAACTACTAGAACTAATCAAATCCTACATTAATCATCTTCTTTGCATACAAGTCAAAAGTCGACAATTAAGGAATTCAAATAACTTGCCTCAGAACCGTACAGTTGAAATGAGAAACACAATTTTTGCAGTGGAAAGTGAACTGAGTCTACCACTGGAACCATCACTTGTGACCTGGCATGCTGTTCAAAACATCAGTCTTTATTTAGATGATTAACTCTGTGTCTTTTCTCCACTAAAGAAATTTAATAATGAGTAATCAAATATATTCGTTCTCACAGTCAGTGACACGAGTTTACAATTACTTGTTGGAATTGAGCTAGCCCCAGTGGGATGTAAAAATAGGCTAATCGCATGGTGACTGCTTACTTCATCCTGTGATTCTCCCTGCTAAAAGCAAACCTTGTCTCACTAATTGTGTGCAAATCCTTCCACCAGAGCCATCACAAGAGAATTCTCTTCTGCTACTCCTTTTCTAAAGAAAAGACAAAAGTAACATTTTAAAATATCACATTCAAATCAACCCAAATGAATTGTTTTGGCTTTGTGTATAAAAGCCAGATCCAAACTAGTATTATTCACAGTACACAGTTTGGAATTTTAATATAATAAACTGATGTTTAATACGCTGTGTGATATTTCTGTGTGTTTTGTTTCTAGTGATTGATTTCATAATTAATTAATGAGACATATTGGCCTCAAACTTCAACATAGGATACAATAAATTAATGAGTCTTTTAAGAACCAAAATACTACATAGACTGTTGGTTATCTTGGATTTTCAACCAAGGAACAAACTCTTTAGGGTTAGCTGGGGATTTGTATTCATGAACCAAAAGTACGTCTGTTTTTATCACTTAGAATAGAGTCCTTTCTAAGATAGATTTCACACTTTCTTTAATTCTAAGTTTTTTGAGGCTTGTTTTAGGCTTAATAATGAATCAAGATGGTTGCTATGAAGACCGATCACAAAAACTTAAGAAAAATTTCCAGGCACAACCTAGGGACTTTCACATTATTTATGCATTCAAACAACTCTTTGCTGAGGTGGGCAGGGCTCTAGGCTCCTACAATCTGTGAACTCCCTCTGCCCCAGTTTGGGAGTTTTTGTATTCACCTGTCACATTCTCTTAGGGTCTAGCTATGTAGATTAAGTCATTTTCATATTGCTCTAATTCCATTGAATATTATAGATTATAGATTCAGAAGTTATCTCTAGATTGAAATATAAGACATTTGTCAAAATGTGAATATTTCTGACTAATAGAAATGGCAATTTCATATGGCTCCACCTGATACAATGGAAAATCTCCTGGCTTTTATATAGACAAGTACAGAATGAGGGGGAAAATATAGAATTTGGAGAAAAACAAGCACCTGGAATTCTCCTTTCTCTTATTTTTTTTTAGAACGAAGCTACACTAGAGGAGTTATTGCATTACAGCTGTATTAACTTAGTAGCCTTCTATTTGGATTATATTTTCTTCTTCTTCTACTTGAATCATTAATTTTGACTAATATTATGAATGTTAATATTAAGAAAGGAATTTTATAAATCTGTCTCTTCTCTGCTCCCAAGTCTCCAGTGTCTTCCAGTTGCCGATGAAGTAAAATTTAACTTCCAGCATTTTATAGCAAAAGTTTCACTGAGCGTCTTTCAGTTGCCAGGCACTCTTCTATCACTGTAAACAAAACAAAATCTGCCTTCATGAGTTATATTCTAGTGGGAGAAATAGACAACAAACATGGGTAACTGAATAAAACATTTATTATATATTGGATGGTGGTGTTAGGGGGGAAAAATAAACAAAGAAGGGAAATAAGAAATGTTAGGACAAGGGACTGGAAATTTTAGAGAATGTAGCCTACCTTTGGCCCAATGAAAGAGGGCGTTTGGGTAAAGATCTACAGGAAGTGAGAGGGTGATCCTTGCAGACGCATCTTAGAAAGAGCACACCAGGACAGAAAGAGGTGGAGCGTCACCTGGCAGGTAATTGCAACTGCAAAGAGGCAAGTTTGCAAGTGATACTTGACAGTGAGAATAGATGAGGTCAGAGATGTGGGGCCATGAGGCTACTGTGAAGAAAGAATAAGAGGGTTTAGGACCATGAGAGATATGATCTGGGCTTGCTTGCAACTATGCTATGAACAGTCTGAAGGAGGTAAAGGTGGAGCAAGGAAACTTGTAATGACATCATTGTCCTAATCCAGACAGGCGGCAGTGTGGTCTGGACACGGATGTTGCCGGAAGAGATAGGGAGAAATGGTCAGATTCCTGATGTATTTTGATGATAGCACTGATGGAACACGCTGAAATAGGAGATGTGTTCATGTGAGAGAGGGAAGTGTTGATGGCGACTTATTTAAAGGCTTTCACAACACAGCCTTCACCTGCCTTTCCTTTCTAATTGCAACCCCAGTTCCCTCTGTTCACTGAAGTGTGGTAGAAAAGTCCCTGGACTTGAAAACAAATGGCTTGAGTACAAATCACAGCTCCGCCACTTGCTAGGATAGTGATTTGATATAAATCACATTACCTAACTTTCTCTCTGCTTCTCCATCTGTAAGGTGGGGAAAATGATACCTACTTCACAGGGCTCTTGTGAAATCCAGTTGTTCTGTACAATGATGCTTAGCTTCCTGCCTCTCTCTCTTTGCTTCATGCTACAGTAGCTCCTTCTTCCTCACCATCTTTATCCATCCAACATCCCCACCCTCTAAGGACCAAGTCATGGTAAGGCCATTCTCTCCGCAGTGAAGTCCTCTCTGAGCGCCAGTCCCTCCTCTCAACTCAACATTTTGCTGGCATATAAATTTAATGTGTAAAATTAGGTCTTAAGTACTTTCAATGCTTAATATGGTATTGAGGTGACTATTAATTCATAAATCTATATTTTGAGGTGACTATTAATTCATAAATCTATATTTTAATCTCCTTATGAAGATACAATGGTTGCATTTTATACAAGTTTGAATTGCGAACTTTATACATTGTGATATTAAAAAAAGATAAAATCAGAATTGTGAATTTTATGTACTGTGATATAAAGAGTAGATAAAAATCTCAATTTATGAGCAAAATAATTACTATAGAAAGTATGCTGGACATTTATTCTTATTAGGAAATTAGTCTTTAGTTACTTAAGCTTAAAATTATGCACAATTTTCAAGAATGCCTCCCTTGCATGAAAGACACAGCCTTATATTATAAAAAGATATTGATAAATAGCCATAATGCTGAGGAGATAAAAATCGCTAGAGACAAACTTGAAAAGGTATCTAGTTATTCTTAGGGAATATTCAAAATGTAGAGATGACCTCTAGAAAAATTGATCTCTATAGCAAGAGAGAAAAGAGGGTTTCTCAAACCTGTGCCAGAATTCAGCATACTGCTTTGGGTGATGAGGGAGGTGACTGCAATGACTGTATCATTAGAAGTTAATTGACATCTGAAATCCAAGTAGAAAAATATTCACTTCTCAGAGGATCAAAAAGACCTAAGAGTTTCTTCTGAAAACGAGTAAAACAGCCATCAATGAAATAAATTGTCATTATGCTCAAATCTTCCTTCTCCTTGTTACTTATGTCCCATCCGTCACCAAGTTGATCTATTCTGCTCCTTAATCTAGATTCTACTCTCCTTCCCTTATTAGCTGTCACCAGGATTACTTCAGTACAGCCTCCTAACTGGTTTTCTCATTTTTTTGTGTTACCTTCATCCACTGTATTGATCACACCTCAGGTGAATTATCCCTCCAAAACATACTCAGTTTGGTCAGTCTCTTCAAGTCTCTGAGGAGTAAAGATCAAATTTTATAATATAATAGAGAAAGTCTTTGTGATATGTCCCTTGCCTGCTCATCTCTCCTGCCTTTGGAGCACTTCCCACAGTCCACACCCATTCTCCACACATCCTCCTTTTTCTTCCAAATATACAAGATAGGCTGAAGTATTTGAAGTTTGGGGATGTGACCTGTCACAGTTTTTTCTGAGCCTTTTGATATCCTGATTTCTCTCTATGAATTTCACATTATTTATGCATTCAAACAACTCTTTGCTGAGCATCTACTGAGCACCACTAGACTAGGTACTGAGCACAGAAATACTCACTACTTTTATGGAGCCTACAGTATAGTGGGGGGAGCAAAGACAATACTCAGATCATCATTCAAATACATAGTTAGAAACTGGTAAAAATTACTGAAAGAAATGTACAGAAAACTGTAAGAGATTATATGAAAGGGAAATGATCTAGTTAAGAGGTAAGGGATGTCTGAGATGACATCTGAAAGATAAATGGAAGGCAGAAGTGGAAGGAAACAGTCTTTTAAAAGGAGCAGTAGCGTGTGCAAAGGCACTGAGGTGGAGCTGCATGATACCTTCTAGACTATCTGAGAAGGGCAGTGTTCCTACCAGGTAGAAAGCAAGAAGGGTAGTGGTACAAAATGAGACGGAAAGAGAGGGAGGAGACAAGCATGACCAAATTTTGGTATGTATCAGAAAAGAATAGGAAAACATTGAAGGCTTCATTCAAGGAAGTGCCGTGGACACTTTCTAGACAGAAACTAGAGCAAGATCAGTATAGCTGCCATATAAATGAGTGAATCTATTTTATATGGAAATTTTATACTGGAAATAAACTTCTCCAGTGGTCTAGCTCTAGAAAAGCCCAAGAGAAATAAGAGAAAACAACAGTGTTAGATCATGCCTCGGAGGAGGTTTTTAGTGCCTTGAACCTGTGGCAAATAGCTGACTACTTGCTATGTGTTTATATAAATAAGGGTTAGTTTCAGTTGCAACTGACAGAAAACTTTAAAGACTTAAAGTATCAAATTCCCCTATAAGATGTCTTGGAATTAAATATGAACACTGCAATGTAAGGGTCAAGGACCAATAAATGTTATTGTCAGAAAATACAAGAGGACTTAGGAAAAATCTAGGACCCCAGTCTTTGAAGGGGGATTTTTCTATTTTAACTCTCAATTGTTTACAGAAAAAGGAAAACTCAAAATATTCCAACTTATCTCAGGTTTTCATGTCTGGCTTCAAACCATGTAAGCGGGAAGATCTTTACTTATCTTCACTATGCCCTTCTTGAATTATGACAAATAAATGTTATAGTCACAGCTGCGGATAATTTTAACCAAGGTACAATGTTGCTCACTCCTTCTGTGTGCTGAGAGTTTAGAGTCTCGGCTGAAGCATTTGAACGTGTTACTTCAGTACCTAAGCTGCTTTGGAAAGAGTACAAACTAAATGGTTACTAAATCTGTTCTATGGCTCCGGCATGGTGGCATTAAATGCAGTGAGGATTACAGAATCTTATTTCTTTCTGTGACTGAGGTTAATATACACCCTAACGTAGACTTCCAGGCACACACACCTTTCTCTTTAAATATACTAGCTTTGAATGCAGGTAATTGTGCCAGATCAGAGAAACTGGGTGGTACTGATACCCGCATAGCAATTATAAGATTAATGAAAGAGGCTTTAATTTGAGGAAGTACAAACTGCTGCCTCCCTTTGGCACTTCTTTGTAACCTCAACATCTCCTCGTGGGACAGCCCCAGTCCTCTCCTTCCCAAACCAATTCGCATGACCTCAGTGTTTCTCTATCTCATATTTATCATAATGGTATATCCTTCGTCTCATTACGTCATTATTCTGATGATATTCCTTCCTAATTTCTACATTCTCCCTTCCCATTTTCTCCTCAATTTCTTACTTCTCTAAAATATGTTTTTTTCTTTTTTTAAATTAAAGTACAGTCAGTTACACTGTGTCAATTTCTGATGTACAGCATAACGTCCCAGTCATACATACACGTACATATATTCATTTTCATATACTTTTTCATTAAAGGTTGTTATGATATTGAATATAGTTCCCTGTATTATACAGAAGAAATTTGGGGGTTTTGGTCTCTTTATTTACAAATCTCAAACTCCCAAATTTTTCCCTTCCCATCCCTTTTCCACCAGTAACTGCAAGAATGTTTACTATGTCTGTGATCCTGTTTCTATTTTATAGAGGGGTTCACTAGTGTACTCTTTTTTCTTTTAGATTCCACATATGAGTGATATTATACGGCATTTTTCTTTCTCTTTCTGGCTTACTTCACTTAGAATGACAATCTTTAGGTCCATCCATTTTGCTGCAAATGGCATTATTTTATTCTTTTTTGTGGCTGAGTAGTATTCCATTGTATAAATACACCACACTTCTTTACCCAGTCATCTTTCCATGGATATTTAGGTTGGTTCCAAGTCTTGGCTATTGTAAATAGTGCTGCTATGAACATTGGGATGAATGTACCTTTTTGAATTAGGGTTACCTCTGGATATACACCCAGGAGTGGGATTGCTAAATCATATGTCTATTTTTCAGTCTTTTGAAGAATCGCCATACTGTTTTCTATAATGGTTGCACCAAACTACATTCCCACCAACAGTGTAGGAGGATTCCCTTTTCTCCACAGCCTCTTCAGCACTTATTGTTTGTGGACTTTTGAATGATGGGCATTCTGTCTGGTGTGAGGTGATACCTCATTGTAGTTTTGATTTGCATTTCTCTGATAATTAGTGATACTGAGCATTTTTTCATGTACCTGTTGGCTATTTGTATGTCTTCACTGGAGAATTGCTTGTTTAGGTCTTCTGCCCATTTTTGGATTGGGTTGCTTGTTTTTTCTTATTAAGTTGTATGCACTATTTATATACTCTGGAAATTAAACCTTTGTCAATCACATCATATGCAAATATTTTCTTCCATTGTATATTCTTGAATCAGTTGCATTCCTTTACACTAACAATGAAATAGCAGGAAAAGAAAGTAAAGAAACAATCTCTTTTAAAATTGGATCCAAAACAATAAAATACTTAGAAATAAATCTGACCAAGGAGGTGAAAGACTTACACATGGGGAACTACAAAACATTGATTAAGGAAGTTAAAGATGACTTAAAGAAATATAAAGATATCCTGTGCTCTTAGACTTGAAGAATTAATATTGTTAAAATGTCCATACTGCCCAAGGGAACTACAGATTTAATGCACTCCCTGTCAAATTATCCATGACATTTTTCACAGAACTAGAGAAAAATAATCCTAAAATTTATATGGAATCACAGAAGACTCAGAATTGCCAAAGCAATATTGAAAAACAAAGAATGAAACTGGAGGAATAACCCTTCCCAACTTCAGACAATACTACAGAGCTACAGTAATCAAAATGGTATGGTAATGGCATAAAAACAAACATATGGATCAATGGAACAGAATAGAGAGCCCAGAAATAAACCCACAAACCTATAGTCAAGTAATCTTCAACAAAGGAGGCAAGAATACAAAATACAGTGTCTTCAGCCAGTGGTGTTGGGAAAATTGGATAGCAGCATTTAATCAATGAACACTCCTTCATACCATTCACAAAAATAAACTCAAAATGACTGAAATACGACTTCTGTGTTCAGCCTTCTTTTGCTGCTGCTCCTGTTGAGTGCACCAGTGATCGTCTAATTAAAATCACCACGGGCACTTTTCTGTCCTTATCTAAGTGAATGGTTTTTTATATATATAGCATATGGATAACTCGCTCCTTTTGAAATTATATCCACCTTGGCATAAATTTCTCCTGATTCTCCTCTGTGTGCATGTAACTGAATCAAGTAACTCTTGAAGAATATAATATCAGATAAATACGCCCAGCTTGTGTTGCTAGCAATTTCTCTCGATGTTACTACTCATCCAAAATAGGTCATTATCCATGAATGATATGAAAAGAGTTGATGTGAAATGAAACAGTAGCTCAAGGCTGCTTACATCACTGTGATTCTGCTTAGCATAATTGATAACATCATTACATAACATAGCATTTTTAAAAAATATCTGTATGTAATTGACAGTGTTCATTCATGACCTTGAAAAAGCTTTTAATTATAACAATGTGATCTTGTCCATGGTACATTTTCACTATGACTTTTTTAAGTTATTTTGGTCTTTTGAAGTTACTTATACAACACTGTATGATTTCCATAATGGTTAGTTACTTAAGTGTCAACTTTGCTAGATAGTTAATTCCTTGTAGAGACAAGAATCATAACTCTGTTTATCCTGGCATACTTCAGAGAATCTGGAGTGTTAAAAAATTAAATTAAATTAAAATGCTAGTTTGTTTTTTTTTAATAGAAGCAAGACTTTAAAATTTCCTTACAGTAGTGAACTCCACATTAGTCTTATGATATTCACCTAAAACCGTAGTATTCATTTTCTGACTGGCAAGATTATATTACAGATTTTCAAATAACTAGGAGATACATGTCATAGCCAGATGTAGATTTAGTATGATTTGATTTGTGATTTCCTAATTTATAGAACAGCTAAGCTACACAATCATAGATTCAACAGCAGTATTTTCTCTGAGTTCCAATATATTCCCAGCTATTTTGGCAAATAAATGTAAGACACACACACCTGATTATCAATAAATAAGAGATGATATTTCAATCAAACAAACTTATAAAAGAATTCAAATTTTCAGTCAGACTCTTAAACTTGAACTGTGTGTCCTTTGCACTGACTGCATTTAAAAGATGCCACTTATTTCTGATTATGACTAATGGTTCTTTTTAGGCAACCAATGTTCTTTACCATTTAACAAAGATTGTGTCCTAGGGTTTTGTTTTATTTCAATTCTAGTGTCATTTCTAAATCTGAAAAATTAGATTTAGAAATGTTGAATTTGAATTATAATTGTGTTTTATTAGTGTGTCTTTCAACATCAGTTATGTAACTAGAAACATATATAAATTTTAACAGAAGGTGTACGGCTCTAGATTTTGTAAAATTCCTATAGGCAGGAAAATAACAACCCAGCACTAACATGAAGCATGTTATCAACATGATGGGATAAAACAAAAAGGCAATAGCTAAAGAACTGTGCCAAGCCGTGAATTGGTCCTAGGGAGCAAGAGACTACTTCCATGCGTATAAACAATAGTTGCTATTTTTACAACATGCAAGAAAAATCAAACAAAAAGTTTTAGAATTATTTTGGTATGACAATAAATAAAAGGAGAACAGGGAAAAGTAACAGGTCAAGATGTCAATTAGTGTTTTTAAAAAGAACATGTTTATAGATGTCCAAAATGAATAAAAGAACATTGATTCACTATCAGAGAGTAAGTCCCAGTGACAGAATAAATGAGGCATGAATATGTACATTAAGGCTGTGGAATTTACGTGTGTGTGTTTGATGCATAGTGAGGAAAAACAAACTGAAATGCCGGAGTCTACAGCTGAGAAAGGTTTATTGATCAACAGAGCACTGTCCTTTGGAGCAGATGAGAGACAGAGGTTTGTCTCAGATCCATTTTGCTGGCTGGCCCATGCCAGAGGGTTTTAAAAGCAAAAAGAGTACAGGGGAGGTGGCTTTGTGATTTCAGCTTCCCAGTAAGATTTCAGCTGTAGCATCCTGGCACCATCTTGTGACTCAGTGTGTCATTGATGATTTTTGACTGATCTATGTGTTCCTGCAAAGCAAATTTGTAAATCATGGTTTGTGGCCTTTTAACTTCTTTCTAGGAGAGAGTAAAAACCATGGTTGAAGCATTTTATTATTTACTTAGAGCCTATATGATGGTCAAGAACCTCAATTTCAAAAAATTTTTTTAAAAAAAGAATGCAAGATACTGAGAGATTTAAGATTGTAGTCAGTGAAAGATTTTATTCTATGTGGCTTTAGGGCTACCATTTTGAAATGAAGCATTTTCTTAATAAAATACACTGTCTTTGATAAAGAGAAAAAAAATGATTGCAAAGAAAAAAAATAGAATCCCAATTTTCAGCTGGCCGCTGCTGTTTTTTCTTTTAGGATCTTTTGGACCTTGTGTTTTTTCTAAGACCATTTGGGCCTTCTGTTTTCTTCAAGACCATATGGGTCCACTTTTCTTTTGTTTCTGCATTCCCTCACTTCCCTAATTAGTAACTGCTTAAGTCTGCTCTTTGGAACTCAGGGAAGGTGTAGGAGATCAAAGCCTTTATTTAAAAATAAGAAATAGGGGACACAGAAGGGCTTTTGTACCCTGGAGGGCCCCACAGTATCCTGCTCAGTTTCATTAAGACGGGACTCAGACCATCGTGTTACATATGCATAAAACAGGAATTAAGGGAAAGAAGGGTACTGGATTTGAGATGGGGGTGGGGGGGGTCTAGGTAAGATCTGAATAGATAATTAAAGGCGTACGTTACAAAAGGAAAGACTAAACGGAGCAACAGACAGACTAGAGTAATTGTACAGTGATTAACATGCCTCTTTCTCCCTCTTCGGGGAATTATTTTCCATTTAGATAAAAATGAATCCTGATGCCACAGTATTTCATTTGGCAGGATATCAGGCAATTTATATTTCAAATATGATCTCATCATCAGTTCCGTCTGCTGATATTAACTGAGCATCCATAATGTTTGAAACTCTGACTTGTAGAAAACATACCTAAATATCAAAATCCTTGAATCTCAGAGACTCACATACCAATCAGAAAACTGAGTACATGTGCTCTTATCTAGGAAACGCTTTGTATACATTTTAAGCCTTCACTTTTAATCTACCCAGCTCTCCACTCCAGGGGCCAAGACAGGGAGAAACTATAGGCACCTGCCGTAGAAGGAGCTCAAATAAGTGTTAGGCCTTCTTAAAGAGAACTAGCATCTTTTTCTTATGCTACACTACAAGGGGTAAAATATTAACAGTCTCTGATCCTAAACAATTCTTGTTTAAAGGCTGCTATTCATAGATTCAAATAATCTTTTCCCTTTTTTCACATTCCAACTCAAAATTGAGAGCTGGAAAAAAGCAAGAGTTCGAGACAATGTGGGTGTGAAGAAATTCTCTAAGCGCTAGGTTCATGAGTTTGCAGATACTAAGACCCATGACTTCCCTTCCACACGCAGAGATCTGGACGAAGAACAGGCTAAAGGCCATTTCTCCCCCTCTGTAAGGTTGTCTCCAGGTGAGAAACACTCCTTCTTCAGCAATCGTAGAAGCACCTTCTCAACCTTTAAGTCCTAGTTCAAGTTATTTCTCCTCATGATATTTTCCCTTGTCCCATCAAGGCAGACGTAACCAAACTTCCCCGTGGGTCAACACTTTACCTCAAGCTCTCATTACACAGTTGTAAACTAAGTTGCATTTATTTCTATATGGGTTTCCTCTACTAGATTATGAGTTTAAGTGCCCATAGCCTCACCTAGTTTTCATTCAATTCACTGCCAATCCACATTATTCCCCTGGCGAGACAGGAAGATTAAACAGTGCCTTCTCCATTTATGATAACAGGTCCTCAATAAATACTATTGAATGTTTATTTTTTCTTATTCTCTTCCATAGTTGAACCCAAAAATATTGTTATTTACATGCTCAAGGGGAGAGTCAAAACAGTTCTTCAAAATTAATTATGTCTAGTGGGTAAAATTACCGAAGGTTTAGGAAATTGTTCTCAACTACAGGTAGAGCTGGATTCTGTTTTTGGTTTAGCTCATCAAAAGTGTCTAAAGCAATGTTTATATTCTCCAGTAGAGGGATTTTGAGAGCTTACTCAAGGTATGGTGTTGCTACTTCATTCAACCAGTATTTTTTAAGGGATGTTTTTGCCCTGACTAAAGAAAGCAAAATCAAATGATTTAGAAACAACCACTCAGATTTTTTAATTTCTAAGAATTCACTGTATATATTGGAATGTAAAAATGTTGATGTAGACTCAGTGGTGTCTGCATAAGTTATTTAAAGGGAGTAAAAGTGTGTTTTTAGTAACCCCCTTTGTATTTTTTTTTTCTCTACTAGGATACTCAATACTTCAAGCTATTATGGAAAAAGCAGGACAAAATGGTTGGCATGTCAGCGCTATATGTGTGGAAAATTTTAATGACGTCAGCTATAGGCAACTTCTAGAAGAACTTGATAGACGACAAGAGAAGAAATTTGTCATAGACTGTGAGATAGAGAGGCTTCAAAACATATTAGAACAGGTAAGTTCTGGATTTTCTGTTATTATTAACTTAGACCTTCTACAAAAATGTTGACCTTTGTTGATTTATCAGTATCTTCTCCCAACCACTTACCCTGAAGTGAGGAGTTCGGGCATTTTCATTCATGATTTATCTCCAAGACTAAATCGTAATCCTTTATCACCAAAGGCCATCTCAGTTCTCAAAGCAGTTAGGAGCACTATTTCTCACAAGTTTTTAAGATGTACAGTAGAAAGGACCTTTTCTGAAGCATCGAGAGATCTTGATCGCTTATTTTCATGAACATCAATTTTGAAAACTAATTCCATCTAAAAGATTAGAAAATGTTAGTATTTGTGACTCTGTGCTTTTTCTAATCTTCAGAGAAACAGCTACATGAAAAATAGTAAAATGCGTTGGTAAAGCAATGAAATAAAATTAAGTAGCATACTGCGCCTAACATTGTTTCCTCTGGATGTTGTGAGCACATACATTACCACCACAGTGAAGACGGTTTCCAACTCTTCTCACAAGGAATAATCTTTAATAAAGCTTTCAGTAAGTGTTTGTTGATTCGGTTTGAACCATACAGGGAAAGAAAAAAAACTGAGCTTTGTCACCGTTAAATCATGGAAAAATGTCATCAAATAATGGGTAACCTTTGCCTTCCCTCTAATCCTGCATATCGTGATAAAGTTTTAAAGGCTGTATTTGGCCCAAACTGCAGTGAATGAATGCCATCTAGTGGTTTTATAAATGCTTGCTCATATTTATCTACAATATGTTAGTTTAGCTAGACAATATTGTTGCATGTTTTGTTGGTTACCTTGCTACATAGAGTTTATTTACATACCACTATGATTTGATTTGTGGTCATAACTTACCAATTTGAAGGTTTATTTATAAGAGCAACTTAAGTACTCAACTATACAAATCAAAACCAAAATATGTCTTAGAGATTCCTCCTTAATATCCAAGGACGCTAAACAAGACGCCTAAAGTTTCCTTCTTCAGCTATATTGCTATTTGTAAAAGGTGAAAGTCAAAAAGCATGTGGTGTTTCCTTTAAAGGTCTAGTGGAGCCAGACTATGCTGTAAGAGGAAATTACAGAGTATTCTGTTCTGTTATCTTTTTATAGAAGGAAAAAAAAAAGTTGATGGATGAAATATGTTGATATTATATTAGAAAATATTCATTCCTTACATCACTCAGGTTTATTCCCCAGGGAGTCCAGAAAATCATTCAGGTTGTAATTGTACAAGTTATATGGAGTTTTTGGTATGCATTTATGGAATCCAAGAAAAAACTCTCTCTTTCTTTCTTAAGCAAGACCTAATCACTTCAATTCAAGCTCCCATTCTCCCACCCTCCGACCCCAGCTCCTATGTTGAGGGTTGAGTTATTAGACACGAACCACTGAAGCATTAAAAATAACTCCTCATGAATCCCACTGTGAAGTCAGTTCTAAGACATTCCTGACCCATTTCAGACGATGAGCAGGTTTCTAAGAAGAACGTCAGGACACCCAGGCACTGTAGATAAAGTCAGGGAACAAGTAAACTTTGAATAAGCTCTTGCTAAGGGAACTGGACCTCTTGTGTTTGTTATCATTTCAAATAAATAATTATTTTTATTTTTTCTAACTTTATTGAAATATGATTAACATACAACAGTGTGTAAGTTTAAGGACTACAACATGATAATTTGATACACAAATATATTGTGAAATGACTACCATAGTAGGGTTACCTAACACCTCCATCACTTCACAGAATTACCATTTCTTTTTAGGGGTGGGAACATTTAAGAGCTCTCTCTTAGCGACATTCAAGTATATAATACAGTATTGTTAACTACAGTCACTATGCCATACAGTAGATCCCCAGAACTTAGGAAACTCGAGTGTTTACCGACTATTTCTATTTCGATTCTTGCAGAATTCTAAAAGTTTTCTATCATTATTGCATAGCAATAATGAGACTATTAGTAGACTTTTGTTCTTTTAAAATGCCGCTCAAATATAAATCTCATAAATTATAACAAAGTCTACTCTACAGTGAAAATATATTGTGTTCTTAATTGTCCTATAAAATTTCTCCCCAAGAAAAGTTGTTTTTCATTCTGAACTTTTTTTTTTTACTATCTATATTTTAATTCCTGTAGCCCTAAGCAAAATCACTTTTAATGTTTCTTGGTTTCACTCAACTCATCTAAAAACAAGATCTAATCCAAACTTTGTCAGAAATTTGTATATACACTTCAATAACTCTGTGCTTCAACATCGTTTTTAATAAAATGAAATAACAATAGAAAATAATTTCAGAGAATAAAACAAAGCATTTTTTAAAAAATAAAATGCTAAGTAATATTGATCAGAAAAACATCTCTGATTTTTCCTATTAAAGTACAGATAATTAACAATATTACATTAGTTTCAGGTATACAACATAGTGAATCAATATTTTTACAGATTATACTTCATTTAGAAACATTATAAAATATTGACTATATTCCCTGTGCTGTACAGCATATCCTTGTGTTTTATTTATTTTGTACATAATAGTTTGTCCTTCTTAATTCCCTAACCTATTTTGTCCCTCCCACCTTCCCTCTTCATGCTAGTAACCACCACTCTGTTCTCCACATCTAGGATTCTGTTTCTGTTTTGTTACATTTATTACTTTGCTTTTTTTTTTAGATTCCACATGTAAGTGGTAAGACACAGTATGTGTCTTTGTTTAATTTACTTCACTAAGCATAATACCCTCCAAGTCCATCCATGTGGTTGCAAATGGCAAAAGTTCATTCTTTTTTATGGCTGAACAGTATTATTTATATGTTTTATACACACACACACACACACACACATATATATATATCACATCTTCTTTATCTGTTCATCTGTCGTTGGACACTTCTGTTACTTCCGTATCTTGTAAATAATGTGTGCTTGTAATACACAGCAGAGTATTGTAAATAACTCTGCTGTGAACACTGGAATGCATTTATCTTTTTGAGTTAGTGTTTTCATTTTGTTTGGAGATACATCCAGGAGAGTCAAATTCCTAAATCACGTGGTAGTTCTATTTTTAAGTTTTTTGGAAAGCTTCATACTGTTTTCCATAATGGCTCCACCAGTTTTTACATTCCCACCAAGAGTGTACAGTACCATTTTCTCCATATCTTTGTCAGCATTTGTTATTTGTGGTCTTTTTGACAATAATAGCCATTCTGACAGGTGTGTGGTGCTAACTCATTGTGGTTTTGATTCGTGTTTCTCTAATAATTAGTGATGTCAATCATCTTTTCAAATGCCTGTTAGCTATCTCTGTCTTTTTTGGGAAAATACCTATTCAGATCTTCTGCCTGTTTTTTAATCAGGTTTGTCTGTTTATTTGTTATTGAATTGTGTGGGCTATTTATATATTTTGGATATTAGCCCCTTAATGGTTATATTGTTTGTAAGTAATTTCTCTCATTAATTAGGTTGTCTTCTGTTCCGTCAATGGTTTCCTTTACCATGCAAATGCTTTTAAGTTTCATTAGGCCCCATTTGTATATCTTTGCTTTTGTTTCCTTTGCCTGAGGAGAATAGGAGCAGATGATAATTGCTATAACTTATGCCATTTCTGCATATGTTTTCTTCTGGGACATCTATGGTTTCCAGTCTTATATTTAGATCTTTAATCCATTTTGATTTTATTTTTGTATATAACAAAATGTTCTAATTTCATTCTTTTACATGTAGCTGCCCAGTTTTCCCAGCACCACTTATTGGAGAGACCGTTCTTTCTCCATTATATATTCTTGCCTCTTAATTGTAGATTAATTGACAATAGGTGCATGGGTTTATTTCTGGGCTCTGTATTCTGTTCTGTTGATTTATGTATCTGTTTTTTGTGCCAGTACCATACTATTTTGATTAATTTGTAGCTTTGTAGTGTAGTCTTAAGTCAGGAAGCCTGATACCTACAGCTCTGCTCTTTTTTCTCAATATTGCTTTAACAATTCAGGATCTATTCTTATTCCATATAAAATTTTGGATTACTTGTTCTAGTTCTGTGAAAAATGTCATTGTATTTTTATAGGGATTGCATTAAATCTGTACATTGTTTGGGTAGTATTAAAATATTAATCTTAAAATATTAATTAAAATCTTAAAATATTAATTCTGAAAATATTAATTCTTAAAAATATTAATTCTTCCAATCCATGAACACAGGATGTCTTTCAAGTCTTTGTATCAGCTTCAAATTCCCTTCATCAATGTCTTATTGTTTTCAGCATATAGGTCTTTGACCTCCCTGATGCAATTTTAAAAGGGAGTGTTTTCTTGCTTTTTCTTTCTGATAGTTAATTTTTTGTGTCTAGAATAGCAACAGATTTCTGCACACAAAGCTTGTATCCTGCAACTTTATTAACTTTACTAATTCTAATAGTTTTTGGTGGAAACTTTAGGGTTTTCAATATATAATAACATCTCACCTGCAGACAGTGACAATTTAACTTTTTCTCCTCCAACATAGATGCCTTTTATTTCTTTTTCTTGTCTGATTTCTGTGGATAAGACTCCCAGTACTACGTTAAATAGAAGTAGCAAGAGGGCATCCTGGTCCTATTCCTGATTTTAGAGGTAAAGATTTCAGCCTTTTACCACTGAATATGATGTGACCTGTGGGTTTGTTATAACAGTAAACCAACTCTACAAGAAGTGTTAGAATGGAAAAGAAAAGGCTATAACAAGAATTAAAAATTTATTTAAAAAAAAGGACAAATCTCAGTAGAAAAGGTACTGCTGTATCAAGAAGGGTCAAAGCAGGCACTGGGTACCGGCCAGTGTGCACACTGTGACAGCCCTGGTCCACCAGCGGAGTCCCAGGCCATTCCCAAGCTGCCTCCTCCACTCACACCAGTGATGGCCATCCTTGCCCTGTTCAGGTGCAGGGCTGGGTCACAGCTTGCTACATCCCCACTCCAACTGCACTCTCTCCTCAGCAACCTGTCTTCATCCTACTGAGAGCTGCACCAGAGCAAGGGGATCCGGAGCAGGCTATGGGCACAGCCTGGGCTGTGTGCTGGGGTGGTTGCAGGAAACTGTCCAGAGCCCCAGGAGGTTTTCCATCTGCTTCCTTCAGGAGTAAGCAAGCATGTGTTCCCCTTCAAAAGTGGAGTCTCAGTTTCTTACAGCCTCCTGTTAAGTCCCACTGGTTTTCAACCCAGCTAAGAGGATTCATCTTCCCAGTGTTGGACCCCAGGGCTGGGTCCACAAAATGTGGTCACACCCCTCACTCTCCAGGGAGGACATCCAGCCCCACATTGTCCCCCTCCTCTTCTGTGTCTCCTGCTAGGGATGCAGTCCAGACTGATTGCTTGTCCTCCCTTCCCACCCATCTCTGTGTGGATCTTCCTTACAGTCTTGGTTGTGGAAGAGCCTCACTACCAGTCTCCAGTTTGCTCACAGCCTGAGTTGCTCCACATGGAGATGTATTTTTGATGTGTTATGGAGGAAGTGAACTCAGTATCTTCCTTCTCTGCAATCTTTATCTCCCTTTAGAAAAATGTTTTTGAAAAAAAGGTAATCCTTTCTCAGAGGATGGTGAAATTAACACAATGAAGATAAAGGATGTGTTAGTAAGTTTCTAGAAGGATGGGCACGCTTTATGTTGTGGTGACATGCTATCAATAATTACTTTATTTACATTTTAATTTGTATCAATTTTCAAGAGCATTATGGAAATAGCTCACCCAATTATCTCTCAAAATATGTTAATGGACAACTGTGGTTAGAAAAGCACTTTATCTTCTGTGCATGTTTTCTTAATTATTTTTAGGCCACGAACTATTTAGTTCTCATAAATGTATTGCTGGTTAAAATAGCAGTTAGCCATATATTCATGCAAACATCTCAATATATGTGTTTCACGACAAGTATGTGAAAATATGGTTTAAAGTATAATGACTTTTCTACCCTTAATTATACCATAGGAAAAAAATGGAAGAATTTATGTAAATACCACCTACTTAGCTATTTAAGGCAACAGAAATATAATGAAACTACAAAGTTAGATTTACTATATTGTTTATATCATGTCCAATAAAACAAATTACATTTCGGCTCTCTAAATCCAATGGGCAATTTGGTTCACTCATCTGCAGGAAAAAAAAAAAAAAAAAAAACTCCAAAAAGAAACTTAAAACTGAAAGTATTTTTTGAGTATTTTTTTGAATTTGTGATCAATTATTGATAGAAAGAGTTTCAATTTTTACTGAAAATAATATACCGTTTTGGACACTAGCATTATTCTTCTCACAATACATTAATTGTTTTATGGGATAAATCAAAATAGCTTAATATAGCTGGGAACAAATGAATTGTTTTATATCAAAATAAGTGCTTAATAGTGGGAACACTTTCATATATTATTTTATTTTCACATATATCCGTTGATTTTAAATTCTAAACTTGATTGCTTGCAAAAAGTCCCCAATGATTTTATCTAAAGCCTTATCAATTGAACATTTAAGTGCCAGACTTTGATATATATGTTTAACCCAGTAGCAAAAAAAGTAACAAATAAACTTGATTTTAACTGTCTTTCTGGCATCAAAGTTTATTCGAACAAAATATCACTTAAGGCTACTAGTTGCTCACATATTTTTACTCCACCATGGAAGACTCAAGTGGCATGCAGCTGGATTTCCATGTTACTATAGTGTGAAACCCTCCTTTTATCAACACCCAACTTACCCCCTGGAACACTGTCATTACACTGCACAGTGGGATGGCATGTATTTCTTCTGCCTCTTCCTTCGATCAATTGACTTACATCCTCAAAATTATTTCCAAAAAAAGATGAATGTTTTCACTTTTTGAGAGATGGGTAAGAAATCTTCAATTGTTTATTTTTTTAAAAGTAAGTGGAGGAGCTTAATGCCTGTGACTCTTCTTCTGTTTATTTTAAATAAAAAGCACTGGACTGAGATGGTCTTGAAAAGCCCTGCTCCTAAAAGTCAGTAGTGCTATTTTCCACTGAAGATTTCCTGATAATTGCATGTGATCTTGAAGCGATGTATAATTTTATGTGTAGGATATACCTTGAAAAGAAGCATAAAGCCTCAGTCAAGTGCCTTTCTCTATATTCATTCATTCTACAAATACTTGCTGTGTCCACTTTATTTAGGTCAGGCACTATGTTCTACTGAAGATAAAGTGATGAGTAAAGCAGATGTATTTTCTGTCCTAGTTAGTAACTCCTACCTGATTAACTAGGGCTTAAGTCAAAAACATTTGCTAAAATCCTACTAAAATATATTCTTTCTATTTGAAATATAGTGCATAGAAAATGATCAAGCATCTCAGGCCTTTTGCTAGGAGTGCCAGTTCTTATTCAATAGATGATGATATAAAAGGCATTAGAAAGAGAACTGGGACTATGTTGACCCTGGGACAGTTTATTTGGCCCTAGAATGTGTTTAAAGAGTCTTAACCAAGTATTCATCAGGAGAAGATGACAAGGACTGCCCTTACAGTATGAACTAGATGTTTAACAAAAGAATGGCTCTACAGTTGGCTCACAGATATCTCACACTACCTCTTTGTTGCATCCTTCAAATTAGTTGATGCCCTTTTCAACAGTGTTCTCACTTTCACTGTATAAAAGGGAAATTCAATCTCCCATTAGACACAGTGTGAATCCCAAATAACTGGCAAGCCCAGCGACCTTGTTACACTGTTTGCAAATTAATCAAAAATGCCTAAAAGCCATGATTGACCTCTCAGAGGTTGATTACATCACCCGAAGAAGCCAATAACACTATTTCAAAGTGTGATCACTTAGAAAAAAGGAAAACTCCTCACAGATAGAAATATGGCTATTTGCACGGAGGTGGTGAAACGTGGACATGGCCCCCAGTTAACTTACTCTAAATCCAAGGTTGCCTCCTTATCTAGCACCACCTGAGTGAGACGTCAGAACCCCAGCAGGATTTTTGGCAAATGATCAAATACGTGGCAACAGATAAAACCTGCTTATTAGGAATCTGCATTTACAAATTTTCAGAATTCTCTAACGTAAAGGAACTCTACCCAGTTCACTTCACTTCCAGAAACATCTCTGATGCCAAATAAAGCATCAAAAAGAGCCCAAGTCTTAAATGGCCTGCTTCCTTATGCTACAACTGATTACATCATTATTTAGATGGAAATGAGCATTTTAGTTACTGGCTAATGGCCATAAGGTCATTTTTTCACACTAAAACAAAACAAAAACCCCCACAAAAACAAAAGAGTAAGGGACAAAAGAGACAAAACAAAGAACAAAGAGAAGAGGAAAGCTGGCTTCAGTTACAGGGAGTAGCCACTGAAGAAGAGAGCTGATAAGCAGAGATAACAGCTGCGATGATTTGAATCATCTATAGGAATTAAGCAGCATACATTCTGACAGTAAGAGTGAGTCAACAGCCGTAGACTGGACAATCCCGCACTTAATTATAATAATATATAATATATTAATTCAACAGCTATGTGCCAGACAGCATTCCAGGCACTGCAGGGCTGGACGAAGATGAGCAAAACATGGTCCCTACACTGAGAATGCTTTCACTCAAGCTGGGAACTCAGAAACATGAATAAACAATTACAGGGCAACTTGATGGGCTCAGAAACAGAGCTATTAAGAAGCATATCAGGAACCTAAAAGATGCGGTGACTGAATATTACCAAGACAGTCAGAAATGCTTTGCAGAGAAATAGACATTTAAATTGATACTGCCTCGTATTTTCCAGACAGAAACAATTGCAAAGACAAAGAGGTCTGAAAAAGTTCGGAAGGTGGATACTAGTTCCATGGGATAAAAATTGAGTAGGGGGCAAAGGTAGGAATTAGAGGAGCATGGTAATTCAAGATGAAGCTGTAAAGATTGGAAGTAGCAAGAAAATTGATTCCTAGTACTGTGTTGTTTTAGCTGTCTTTGCTGTTGAAATATTATCTCCATCAGAGCAGGGTCTGTGTTTTGATTTACCAATATGTTTCAGTCATATGAACAGAGATCAAAAAAAAATCATTGTTAGATAAATGAAAATCTGAATGAGCTTCACTTGAAGACAGAGGCAAGACATATCTCTTTCTTTGTGTTTAACGGAAGAGCACTCAGTAACATTTGAAGTTTCCAAAGGTACGCTCTCAGTTACCTGAGAAGCTTTCTCGTCCAGAGTATCTCACCCACCAAAGGTGACGGGAAATCTGGGTTTTCCAGAGTTTGTTGCATAAGCTGAAATAAAGCACAGGAGTTTCATTTCTACATATTAAAGTAACAATGAGTAAGATGCAATGGAAGAAATCAGGCACTCAAAGAAATCATATTAGCAATTTCCCACCCTGCGGGACCCGCCAGAGCTTGCTGCCTTTGCTTCGTTATAAAGCTGCTTTGCACATCGAGATTAACTTAGTCGGGAGCTGCAACAAAGTAAGAAAAAACTTAAAAGACATAAGGTTATATCAAAAAATAAAAAGGTGACTTTTACTCCTTTAGTCTTTTTTTTTTTTTTTTAGCCAATTGACTCGAATGTGCAAGTCTCATTATGATGCATTGGGTCTGTTGTTTTCGTAGAAAAGGGAAACACTTTTACAGATCTTGGTCAGATTCGTACACACGGAATGGGTGGGAGTTAGAAAGGGATCTCTAGTTGTTTCTTAGCCACTGTTGCCATGGTTGTAGCTATTCTTCATTTTCTTCTGAAGTTAAAAAATAAATGAATTGAAAAGTAAAGAAAGCAAAGAATACGTCTTTTTGATAAAGAAAAATATAGTTGTCTTTGTCTTGAAAGAGTTGCGAGTTGTAGGATTAAACTGTATTCGACTGAACTTGTTTTAGTTGATGCTGCAAGAACACTTATTAGAAGAGTTTGCATTATTGCTGTGCTCACAAACATTCAAAAGCTCAGCTTCTCTAAAAAAGATAAAGGAAAATCTACTTGATAATTTTAGACATAAAATAAAGTCGTTTTACCAGCCTTAAATAGAAAGCAATGGTTATAGAAGTATCTGCTATGGTTTAGGGAAAGGCACATGATACTTCTTTTTAAATAGAAAAGAGAAGATAACTCCATAATTTATTTCAGTAGAATTTTTGCATCTACTCTTCAGATGTACAAAAGGCAGTGAGATTAACGAAAAATAAGCAAAGCATTCAACAATACCTTTGAGGACACTTTTCTGAATTTGTAAATATGACAAAATTCACTACTCTTTATAAATTCTAGAGCATATTAAATAGCTCAGTAATAATGTTTACTACCTGCCAGCCAGAAAAGTGATGAATCTTTTTGATCACTTTGATTCAGTCAGAAAAGTAAAGAACAAATCCACTCCTAATCCTTCCCCTAAGATTAACCACATAATCAGTCAATATTTCCTTACTCTTTTTCTGGGTTTTCTCCGAGCTCATATACAACCAATGCTAAGCTTAAGATCAGATCGTGGCAAGAAATTAAAATGGTCTTGTTTTTACACACACACAAAAAGAAAGAAATTTCACATAATCACTGGCAAATAGAAGAAAGATCAAGATTGGACATAGGTAATTTATTTCCTATTTTACAAGGTTTTTTTTCAACATCACATACTAAATGATTGTTGCATTATTCCAAAGTCTAGGCTTAAATAGTCTCTATTCTTACCTTATGTCTTTCCCTTTAAAACCACAGAATGTATACTAGAAATATACGTATATTTGAATTCTATTTTTATAATTAATTTGTGTTTGTTTTTGCTGATTGTTATAACAATGTAAACTTAAAAGTCAAATATTCTTTGTATTATAATAATATATTAATGCAAATATCTTGCAGCTAACAGAAGAGAAAAACATTTTTTCTTATCTCTGCCCAGCCCACCCTATCATTTTGCTTTCTTATACATGTAAACAACACTCATCCGTTTTACCAAACATGGGATATTCAACAAACATTTATCTAATTCCTACTAATTTCCAAGCACTGTATATAAAGTTAAATCAATTTCAGTCCTGGGGCCAGGCCAAGATGGCAGAGTCGGAAGACCCTCAGCTCACCTCCTCCCGTGAACACACCAAAATTACAACTATGTATAGAGAAACTCTCTCTGAGCCCAACCTGAAGACTAACAGAAAGGTGTGAAAGATTTCCACAACTAAAGATAAAAAGAAAAAGCCACACTGAGATGGATAGAAAGGGCAGAGATGTGCTCTGGCCAGAACCCACACTCCAGCACTGCGACTCATTGATGGGAGGGAAATTACAGCCCTGGAGGTCAGCCCTGGGGAGTGAGGGCTCCAAATGCCACATGGGGCTCCCTAACCTGGAAACCCTGCCTTGGGAGCATAAGCCCCCGTGGTGTCTGACTCTGAAACCCAGCAGGGCTTGTGTCCAGGAAAGCCAGAGGACTGTAGGAAGATGAGACTCCACTCTCACAGGGGGCACATGCAAAAACTTACTCTCTCCACATCCCAGCACAGAGGCAGTAGTTTGAAAAATGCCTGGGTCATACATGAAGGACATTCATTGACTATTTTTAGGGCATATACCTGAGAAGCAGGGACCTGTTGGAACTTTCTCTGGGTACAGAAGAACTGATGGGTACCAGTTTTGGAGGGGAGTAGGAGGTTGGGTTTTTTTGTGGCTCACCCTCTGCCTTGCTAACCCAGAACTGTAAGGTGCCATTTCTGACTCCCCATCTAGGGAGTACCACTTGCCTCACCTTGGGTTCACCTACAGACCAGATTCAGCCAGCAATCTTCCAAAGTATACTTGCTGGGGTCCTTCAGAAGGCACCAGAGCCCCTCTAAAGTGGCCTGCCACCCCACTAGTTCCATCAGGCACCCATGGATGGCACTGCTGTCCCCCTAAAGTGGCTCCACATGAGGGGCCAGACCTGCACACAAAAGCTTTTGTAAAAGTTGCAACTGGGCCTTAGAGCCAGAACCACCAAAGACCAGCCCCACACATTAGCTCTCCCACAGTAAATACAGCCCAGCCACAAAAGAAGGGCTCACACAGCCAACCCCGAGGACACTCCTGGAAGATCTGTCTTTAGTAACCAAGGAGACCAGGGCAGCCATGCCACTGGGCCCCAAAAGGTATCTTCTACACAAGGCCACTCTTTCAAGACAGGGAGATGTAGCTGATCTACCTAAATACGTAGCAACAAACAGAGAGTCAGGCAAAATGAAGAGACAGAGGAATGTGTCCCAAATGAAAGCACAAGATAAAACCTCCAAAAAAAAAAAAAAAACCTGAACAAAATGAAGACAAGCAATCTTTCAGGTAAGAATTCAAAATTCAAACTACTAATCATAAAGATGCTCACTGAACTTAGGAGAATAATGAAGGAACACAGTGAGAACTCTTTTTTTACAAAACGAACTATTTACAAAGCAATTATTGATGAGAAGACTAGCAGAAAAGATCTTCTACAACTAAAGATATAAGGAAGGAACCACATGGGACAGATAGGAGTGGTGGAGGCACAATATAGGCAAGACCCACAACAGGAGGGTAATTATAGTTGCAGAGTTCTCTCCACAGAGTGAGAGGTCTGAGCCCCACATCAGGGTCTTCAGCCTGTGGGTCCTGCACCAGGAAAATGAACCCCCAGAATGTTTGGCCTTAAAGCTGGGCTTACTTTCAGGAGACCCAGAGAGCTGTAGGAAATTGGCTCCGCTCTTAAAGGGTACACCCAAAACCTACATTCCGCAGGACCCAGGGCAGAAGCAGTGATTTGAAAGGAGCCTGAGTTAGATTCACTTGCTGAACTTGGAGAGTCCCCTGGAGAGGCAGGAGGGAACTGGAGCTCACCCTGGGGACATAGACCTTGGTGGCAGCAATTTGGGGGAGCTCCTTCTACCCCATGGACACTGGTGCTCGCAGATGCCATTCTGGAATCTTCCTTTAGCTTATTAGTGCTGGGACCCGGCTCTGCCCACCAGCCTGTTGGCCCCAGTACTGGGATGCTTCAGTCAAAGCAGCTGGTAAAGCAAGGACACAGCCCAACACATCAGCATGCAGGCTGCCATAGGCTCCCCTGAACTCCCAGCCACTTTGAGACCTGGCCTCACTCACCAGAGAGCCCAGGACCCAGCCCCACCAACCAGTGTGCTGGCACTAACCCCAGGATCCCCAGAGCCCTGAAGCCTAGGACTTAACTCCACCCACTGGTGGGCTGACACTAGCCCTGGGACCAGCCTAACCCACCAGCTGGCAGGCACCAGCCCCAAGATCCCCTGGGGCCTGACTCTGACCACCAGCAGGCTGAAACCAACTCCAGGACACCCAGGGCCCTGCAGCCAGAGACTCCAGGACTCCACAGGACTCTGCTCTGCCTATCAGCAGTCTGCTATAGCCCCAGGACAATCTGGGCCCAGGCACCACCCTTCAAGGAACAAACACCAGCTCTGGGACCCCTGGATCCCTAAGCCAGAGACCCTGGGACACAATCACAAGCAGGTCAACACCAGCTTTGGGACACCATGCATGCCACAGTGAGTTGTGTCAGAAAATGGTGCTGTCCACCAGTGAGTGGACACCAGCTCTGGGATCCCAAGGGGCCTACAGCTAGACACCCCAGACACAGGCTCCATTAACGAGCATGCCTGCACTGCCCCTGGGAGTCTCTGGGCCCCAGTTCTGCCAAGCATCAGGCCAGCACCAGCTTTGAGATACCTTGGGCTCCTCAACCACCCACTAGGGGATCCAGCTCCACTCACCCATGCGCCAACACCAGCTTTGGGAAATCCCAGGTCCCGCAGCCTTCTGTTTCAGGAACTGGCCCTTCCCACCAATAGGCCAAAACTAGATCCAGGACACTCAGCCCCACAACCACCCACCCTAAGACCTGAATCCACCCACCAGTGGGCCAGTACTAGTCCTGAGACAGCCCCCACCCTGGTCTCTGAAGCCAGCCACCTCATGATCAGGCCCCAACCACCAGCAATTGGCAGCCTCTGAATAAGGCCAGGGCCTGACAACCAGCTGAAATGAGTGCCAGCCATGCCTACCAAACCACCCACAGAACTTAAGACTACCACAACAGAAGGAGAAGCCGCTAGACATAAAGCTCTGGTTGCCAGAGGGAAGTGCACTGCTGGGACACATAAGATGTGTCCTACAGAAGGCCACTTCTCCAAGACAGGGAAACATAATCAGCCAACCAAATACAAAGATATAAAATAGATAATTATGCAAAATGAGGTAACAAAGGAATGTGTTCCTAATAAAGGAAAAACACAAAAACCAGAGAAGAAGAACCTAGTGAAGAGGAGATAAGCAATCTAGTCAATAAAGAGTTTTAGGCAAAAATCATAAAAATGCCAAAGAACTAGGGATGACAATGGATGAACACAGTAAGAGTTTTAACAAAGAGTTAGAAAATATAAAAACGAACTAACCTGAGTGAAGGATACAATAACTGAAATAAAAAATACACTAAAATGAATCAAAATTTAATTATATAATACAGAAGAATGGATCAGGAAGACAGAGCAGTGGCCATTAATGAAACTGAACAGAAAAAATAATTTTAACAAATAAACAGTTTAAGAGACCTTTGGAATAGGATGGAAAAGCATATTGCATGCAAATGGAAACCAAATTTGGAGTAGCAATACTTATATCAGACAAAATAGATCTTAAAAGTTACAAGAGGTAAAGAAGGACACTACACAATTCTCAAGGGATCAATCCAAGAAGATGTAACAATTGTAAATATATATGTACCCAACATAGGAGCACCTCAATATATAAGGCAATTGTTAACAGACATAAAAGGAGAAATCAACAATAACACAATAATAGTGGGGGACTTTAACACCCCACTTACATCAATGGACAGATCATCTAAACAGAAAATCGATAAGGAAATACAGGCCTTAAATGACACATTAGACCACTTGAACTTAATTAACATCTATAGAGTGTTCCATTCGAAAACAATAGAATACACATTCTTCTCAAGTGCCCTCAAAACATTCTCCAGAATTGATCACATGTAGGCCTACAAAGCAAGTCTCAATAAATTTAATAAAATTGAAATCATACCAAACATCTTTTGTGTCCACAATGCTATGAGGTTAGAAATCAACTACACAGGAAAAACTGAAAAAATTGCAAGCTCGTAGAGGAGAAACAATATCCTGCTAAACAACCAATAGATCACTGAAGAAATCAAAAAATATTTGAGACAAATGAAAATGAAAATACAATGATCTGACACCTCTGGGATGCAGCAAAAGCAATTCTAAGAGGGAAGTTTATAGTAATACAAGCCTACCTCAGGAAACAAGAAAAATCTCAAATAAACAACCTAACCCTATACCTAAAGCAGATGGCGAAAGAACAAACAAAACCCCAAGTTAGTAGTAGAAAAGAAATCATAAAGATCAGAGCAGAAATAGATAATTTAAAAAATAGAAAATATCATGAAACTGAAAGCTAGTTCTTTGAAATGAAATAAACAAAATTGATAAACCTTTAATCAGACTCATAAAGAAAAGAAAGGAAGAGGGCACAAATTAATAAAAATAAGAAATGAAAAAGGAGAAGTTACAGTCGACACCACAGAAATACAATGGATCATAAGAGACTACTATAAGCAAGTATACACCAACAAAAATGAAAACCTAGAGAAATGGGAAATTTCTTAGAAAGGTACAATTTGCCAAGATTGAATCAGGAAGAAATAGAATACATGAATAGTCTGATTACCAGTACTGAAATTGAATCAGTAATTTTAAAACTTCCAGCAAACAAAAGTCCAGGACCAGGAGGCTTCACAGGTGAATTCTACCAAACATTTAGAGAAGAGTTAACGCCTATCCTTCTGAAACTATTCCCAAAAATTGTGGAGAAAGGAACATTTCTGAACCCATTCTATGAGGCCAACATCACCCTGATACCAAAACCAGACTAAGATATCACAGAAAAAAAAAAAAGAAAATTACAGTCTATTATCATTTATGAATATAGATGCAAAATTTTTCAATAAAATACTAGCAAATTGACTACAACAATGCATTAAAAGGATCATACACCATGATGAAGTGAGATTTACCCCAGGGATGCAAGGATTTTTCAATATCCACAAATCAATCAATTTGATACATCACATTAACAAATAGAAGAATAAAAACCATATGATTACCTAAATAGATGCAAAAAAAATATTTTAATAAAATTCAACTGAATTTATGATTTAAAAAATTCCCCAGAAAGTAGGCATAGAGGGAACATAACTCAACATAACAAAAGCCCTATGTGACAAACCCATGGCTAACATCATATTTAATGGTGAAAAGCTGAAAGCATTTCCTGTAAGATCAGGAACACGACAAGGATGCCCACTCTCACCATTTATTCAACATAGTTTTGGAAGTCCTAGCCATAGCAATCAGAGAAGAAAAATAAATAAAGGGAATCCAAATCATAAAAGAAGTAAATCTGTCACTGTTCATGAATGGCATATTATACATAGAAAACCCTAAAGAAGCAACCAGAAAACTACTAGAGTTAAAATTTGTATAGAAACACAGAAGACCCCAAATAGCCAAAACAATCTTGAAGAAGGAGAACAGAGCTTGGGAAATCTTGCTTCCTGGCTTCAGACTGTACTATAAAGCTACAATAATCAAAACTGTGTGGTACTGGCACAAAAACAGATACATAGATCAGTGGAACATGATAGAAAGTCCAGAAAAAAAACCCATGCACTTATGGTCAATTAATCTACAACAAAGAAGGCAAGAATATACAATGGAGAAAAGAGTCTTTTCAACATATGGTGCTGGGAAAACGGGACAGCTACCTGTAAAAGGCTGAAATTAGAACATTCTTTAACACCATATACAAAAATAAACTCAAAATGGATTAAAGACTTAAATGTAAGACAAGATACTATAAAACTCCAAGGAAAACTTTGGCAGAACACTCTGACATAAATCACAGAAATATTTCTTTTGAACCAGCTCTTAGAGTAATAGAAATAAAAACAAAAATAAACAAATGGGACCTAACTAAACTTAAAAGCTTTTGCACAGCTAAGGATACCATCAACAAAGTGAAAAAACAATCTTCAGAATGGGAGAAAATATTTATGAATGATGCAACTGGTAGGGACTAATTTCCAAAATAAACAAACAGCTTTTACAGCTTAATATTAAAAAATAAGCAATCCAGTTTAAAAAATGGGCAGAAGAGTTAGGTAGACATCTCTCCAAAGAAGACATTTAGATGGTCAACAAGCACATGAAAAGATGCTCAACATCACTAATTGCTAGAGAAATGCAAATCAAAACTTTAAAAAAAAATGAGATATCCCCTCACACCAGTCTGAATGGCCATATTAAAAAATCCACAAATGCTCCTGGGCATATATCCAGAAGGAACCCTACTTCAAAATGACACCTGCACCAAAATGTTCATAGCAGCACTGCTTACAACAGCCAAGACATGGGAACAGCCTAAATGTCCATCAACAGATGACTGAATAAAGAAGATGTGGTATATTTATACGCTGGAGTACTATTCAGCCACAAAAGCTGACAACATAGCACCATTTGCAGCAACATAGATGTTCCTGGAAAATGTGATTCTAAGTGAAGTAAGCCAGAAAGAGAAAGAAAAATACCATATGAGATCACTTATATGAGGAATCTAAAAAAAAAAGCAAAACATAAATACAAAACAGAAACAGACTCATAGACATAGAATGCAAACTTGTGGTTGCCAAGGGGGTGGGGGGTGGGGGGTGGGAAGGGACAGACTGAGATTTTAAAATGCAGAATAGATGAACAAGATTATACTGTATAGCACAGGGAAATGTATACAAGATCTTGTGGTAGCTCATAGTGAAAAAAAAAGTGGCAATGAATATATATATGTTCATGTATAACTGAAAAATTGTGCTCTACACTAGAATTTGACACAACATTGTAAAATGACTATTACTCAATTAAAAAATGTAAAAAAAAAAAAAGTCCACAAATGATAAATGCTGGAAAGGGTGTTGATAAAAAGGAACCCTCCTACTCTGTCAGTGGGAATATAAATTGGTGCAGCCACTATGGAGGACAGTATGGAGGTTCCTTAAAAAAATGAAAAATAAACTTACCATATGATCCAGCAATCTCCCTTCTGGGCATATATCCAGAGAAAAATATAATTCAAAAATATACATGCACCCCAACATTCACAGCAGCACGATTTACATTAGCCAAAACATGGAATCAACCCAAATGTTCATCAATAGATGACTGAATAAAGAAGATAAACATACATGTGCACACACACACACACACACACACACATACACACACATAATAGAATACTACTTTACCATAAAAAAAGAATAAAATAATGCCATTTGCAGCAAAATGACCTGGAGATTGTCATTCTAAGTGAAGTAAGCCAGAAAGAGGAAGAAAAATACCATATGATATTGCTCATATGTGGAACTTTAAAAAAAAAAGAAAGGCAAGGGGCAGGGGACACAAATGAACTTATCTACCAAACAGAAAAAGATTCATAGACACAGAGAACAAACTTATGGTTACCAAGGTGTAAACAGGATAGGAAGGGATAAATTGGGGATTCAAAATTTGCACCTCTTGGGGAGTGATAGAAATGTTAACTATCTTGATTGTGGTGGTGGTTACATTTAGTGTATACATCTTTAAAAATTCATCAGATTGTTCATCTGCAATATGAATCATACCACAGTAAAGGTGTTTTAAAAAAGAGAGAGAGAGAGAGACCTCTAGGACAACATCAGGTATACTAACATTCACATTATAGAATTCCCAGAATAGAGAAAGGGACAGGGAACATATTTGAAGACATAATAGCTGGAAACTTCCCTAGCATGGGAAAGGAAACAGACATTCAGATCCAGGAAGCACATAGGGGCCCAAATATGATCAACACAAAGAGGACCACACTGAGACACATTGTAATTAAAATGGGAAAAAAGATAGAGAATACTAAAACCAGCAAGGGAAAAGTAGCAATTTAAAAACCAGAGACTTCCCATAAGGCTATCAGCTGACTTTTCAGCAGAAACTCAGCAGGCCCGAACAGAGTGGCATAATACATTTAAAGTGATGAAAGAGAAAAATCTAGAACCAAGAATATTCAGTAGAGCTTTCATTCAGATTTGATGGACATATCAACAGTTTTACAGACAAGCAAAAGCTAAAAGAGTTCAGCACTGCAAAACCAGCTTTACATACATGTTAGAGACTTCTCTAAGCTGAAAGTAAAAAGCTGCAACTAGAAATATGAAAATTATGAAAGGAAAATATCATTAGTAAAGGCAAATACACAATAAAGATAGTAAACCAATCATCTACAAAGGAAGGTTAAAAGGCAAAATAGTAATATTATCTATATTCACAATAAATAAAGAATACACCAAAAAAAGATGAAATATATTATGTCAAATGCATTAAACCTGGATAGAAAAGTAAAATGCAGGATTACTAAAGTGAATTTGAACTTAAAAGATCAGCAGCTTAAAATCATCACATATATTTATATGAATCGCTATACACAAACCTCATGGTAACAAAACAAAAATCTACAATGCATCTACATGTAAAAAACAGAAAAGAATCCAAGCATAACACTAAAGATAGTCATTGATCACAGGAATGAGAGCACAAGAAGAAGACAGGGACAAAAATGAACTACAAAACAATGCAAAATCAATGGCAATAAGCACATACTTATCAATGATTACTTTAAATGTGAGTGGACTAAATGCCCTAATCAAAAGACAGTGGCTGAATGGATACCAAAAAAAAAGTCCCATATATATGATGCCTACAAGATACTCACTTCAGATCTAAAGGCACACACAGACAGGAAGTGAGGAGATGGAAAAAGGTATTCCAGGCAAATGGAAATGAAAAGAAAGCTGGGGTAGCAATATGTACACTGGATGAAATAGTCATTAAAACAAAAATTGTGACAAGAGACAAAGAAGGACATTACATAATGATCAAGGAATCAATCCAAGAAGAAGGTATAACAGTTGTGAACACATAAGCACCTAACATAGGAACAACTAAATACATAAAGAAAATATTAACAAACCTAAAGAGAGAAATTGACAGTAATTACAATAATGGTAAGGGACTTTACCTCCTCAATGACATCAATGGACAGATCATCCAGACAGAAAGTTAATGAGAAAACACTGACTTTAAATGACACATTAAACCTGATGGACTCAATAGATGTGCATAGAACATTCCATCCAAAAGCAGTATTCTACATATTTTTTCAAGTGCACATGGAACATCCTCCAAGATAGATCACATGCTAGGCCGCAAAATAAGTCTCAGTATATTTAGGAAGGTTGAAATCATATCAAGCATATTTTCCAAATATAATGATATGAGATTAGAAATCAATTACAAGGGAACAAACTGCAAAAAACATAAACAGGTGGAGACTAAACAATATGCTACTAACCAACAAATGTATTACTGAATCAATCAAAGAAGAAATCAAAAATATCTGGAGACAAAGAAAAATGAAAACACAATGATCCAAAATCTATGGGACACAGCAAAAGCAATGGGAAGTTTCTTCTAAGAGGGAAGTTTATAGCATTACAAGCCTACCTCAGGAAAGAAGAAAAATCTCAAACAAATTACCTAACCTTACATCGAATGTAACTAGAAAAAGAAGAATAACAAAACCCAAAGTTATAGAAGGAAAGAAATCACAAAGATGGAGTAGAAATAAATGAAATAGAGACTTTAAAAAAATGAAAAATCAATGAAATTAGAAGCTGGCTCTTTAAAAAAATAAACAAAATTGATAAAACTTTAGTTTCATCAAGAAAAAAGAGAGTGGGTCAAAATCAATAAAATCAGAAAGAAAAAAAAAAGAAGTTACATTCATCATCATAGAAATATAAAGGATTGTAAAAGATTACTACCAACAATTATACACCAATAAAAGAGACAACCTAAAAGAAATGCACAAATTCCTAGAAATGTACAGTCTCCCAAGACTGAACCAGGAAGAGATAGAACATATGAACTGACCAATTACAAGTAATGAAATTGAATCAGTAATTTAAAAAAATTTCCCAACAACCAAAAGTACCAATTACAAGTAATGAAATTGAATCAGTAATTTTAAAAAATTTCCCAACAACCAAATGTACCAGACACTTAGAGAAAAGTTAATACCTCTATTTCTCAAACTTTTCCAAAAAAAAAAAAAAAATTGCAGAGGAAGGAATGCTCCTGAACTCATTCTATGATGCAAGCATCACCCTGATACCAACCATACAAATATATCACAAAAAAAGAAAATTACAGGCCAATATTCTTGATGAATACAGATGCAAAAATCCTCAATGACAAAATATTATCATCTCAGATTCAATGATACATTAAAAATATTATGCACCATGATGAGGTAGGAATTATCCCAGGAATTCAAAGATGGTTTGATATCCAAAAACCAATCAATTTAATACACCACATTAACAAAACAAAGCATAAAAATCATTTGATTAGCTAAATAAATGAGGGGAAAGCTTTTGACAAAGTTCAACATTTATTTATGATAAAAACTCTCAGTAAAGTTGGTATAGAGGAAACATATCTCAGTTTAATAAGGCCATATCTGTCTTATCAGCTAACATCATACTCAAGGGTGAAAGCTGAAAGCTTTTCCTCTAAGATTAGGAACAAGTCAAGGATGCCCATTCTTTCCATTTCTATTTAACAAAGTATAAGAAGTCCTAGCTACAACACTCAGACAAGGAAATTAAGTAAAAGGAATTCAAATTGGAAAGGAAGATGTAAAGCTGTCACTGTTTGCAGTGACATAACTATGCATAGAAAAATCTGAGAGACATGACCAAACTCTAGGAGTTTTACTATAGCTCATCAATGAAGTCAGTAAAGTTTCAGGATACAAAATTATTCTTCAGAAATCTGTTGCATTTTAATACAATATCATTATGAACTATCAGCAAGAGAAATTAAGAAAGCAATCCAATTTACAATCACATCAGAAAGAATAAAATACCTCAGAATAAACATAATAAGGAGATAAAAGACCCCTTGCTCTGACAACTTTAAAACATTGATGAAAGAACTTGAAGACAGCACAAGTAAATGGAAAGATATATGATGCTCATGTTTTGGAAGAATTAATATTGTTAAAATATCCATATTATCCAAAGCAATCTACAGATTCAAAACACTTATGGCATTTGTTCATTAGAACAAATTCTAAAATTTGCATGGAACCACAAAAGACCCTCAATAGCCAAAGCAATCTTTAGAAAGAAAGAACAAAGCTGGAGGTATTATGTGCCCATACTTCAAACTATACTACAAAGCTATAGTTATTAAAACAGTAAAGTACTGGCACAAACCCTCAGAGAGCTCAGTGGAACAGAATAGAGAGTCTAGGCATAAACACACACTATATGGTCAGTTATTCCGTGTCAAAGGAGGCAAGAATAGACAACGGGACAAAGACAGTTGCTTCATTAAGTTGTGTTGGAAAAATTGGAGAGCTACCTGCAAAAGAATGAAACCAGACCACGTTCTCACACCATATACAAAAGTAAACTCAAAATGGATTAAAAACTTACAGGTAACACCCACAACCATAAAACTTCCAGAAGGAAACATAGGCAGTATGGTCTTTGAAATAGCAACATTTTTTGGATCTGTCTCCTCAGGTAAGGGCAACAAAAGCAAAAATAAACAAAGGGGACCACACCAAACTAAACAGCTTTTGCACAGTGAAGGAAACCATCAAAGAGAGAAAGAAAGAAAAGGCAGCCTACTGAGTAGGAGAAAACATTTGCAAACCACATATCTAATAAAGGGTTAATATCCAAATTATACAAAAAAAATACAATGCAATATCAAAAAAGCAAATAATCTGATTTTAAAAATGGACAGAGGACTTGAATAGACATTCTTCTAAAGAAGACATACAAAAGGTCAACACACATATGAAAAAATGCTTAACATCGCTAATCATCAGAGAAATGCAGAGCAATACCACAATAAGATATCATCTCATACCTGTCAGAATGTCTAATATCAGAGGTGTTGATGAGGATATGGAGAGAGGGAACCCTTGTGCATTGCTGGTGAGGATGTAAATTGGTGCAGCCACTGTGGAAAAGCATATGGAGTTTCCTCAAAAAAAAATGTAAAGTCATCATACCATAGGATCCAGTAATTCTATTTCTGGATATTTTTCCATAGAAAACAAAAATACAAATTCAAAAAGATATATCCACTCCTATGTCCATTTTAGCCTTGTTTACAATAGCCAAGATACGGAAGAAATCTAAATGTCCACCAACAGATGAATGGATAAAGAACACGTGATATGTATATGTACTGGAGTGTTAGCCCAAAAAATGATGAAGTCTTGCCATTTGTGATGATATGGATCGACCTGGAGGTATTACACTAAGTGAAATAAGTTAGCATAGAAAGATAAAGGCCGTATGGTCTCATTGACATGTTGAAACAAATAAACAAAACAGGCAGGCTATAGTTACGAAGAATGAATTGGTAATTGCTTGAGGACGGGTGAGGAATGAGAAAAATAGGTGAAGGGGACTAAGAGGTAATCCAGGCAAACTTCCCGTTATAAGTGAAATAAGTCACAAGGATGTAATGTACAGCATAAGCAACGTAATCAATAAATCTGTAATAAAGTTTGTATCAGGATAGATGATCACTAGACTCACCATGATCATTTTGTAATGTCTTTTACTGTCAACTCACTATGTTGTACACCTGAAACTATTGCAATGCTGTACATAAACTATACTACAATTTAAAAGAAAAAAATTCAATCCATCCTTTGATGGAATTTGAACGTAAAGAAAAAAAAAGGAACACAAGCAAATAACACAGCACAATGTAGAAAGATGCTGTAAAGATGAAAGCAAACTGCTGAAAAACAAATCATAATTCCCCAGGAAGAAAAACCGAGAAAGAACACTCAAGGCACACAGCATATGCCAGAGCAGAGCACTGGGAAGGAGTTGCATATGTAGGGAAGCAAGTGAGTATGGCTGGAATATCAAGTGTAGGGGAAATGAGAATATGGTCAAGGCAAATTGAAGACAGATTACAAAGAGTCTCGTAGTGTTCATTAAGTGGTTTGAAATTCATCATGGCATTTACATGTCTTTGGATGCTTTTAAACTGATCAACTTTGTGTTTTATGGTGGTAATTCTTATGACAGAGAATGGACTGGACAGTAACTGGGTACCAGATGAGTAATGGTTCTCAATCTTTGTATTTTACTTTTTATGTTTCATATATACCAGCATATAACTTTATTTATTTGACATCGACATAAAAAATATTTATTGAGTGCTTTTTATAAGCCAAGCAGTGCCCTAGGCTCAGTAAAATCCCAGCCCCATGGAGCTTAGTGGGGAAGCCACACAATAAACAACAAATAAATGTGTAATTCCAAGTAGTGATAATGAGGAGTTGCTTATCAATTGTATTTATACTTTGCCAAGCACGATGCTATGAACTTAATTTAGGAATTCATGGTCTTTATTATTTTTGTTAAGATTTTAAGAAGTTTAAATTATCTGACTGGAGTTAATTTTTTTTCTTTTAGCAATTTTAAAGTACTGTCAGTTATAAATAATAATCTTTAAATTTCAACCGTCCTATGTAAAATATGGACAAAATATCTACCCAGTGATCTTGCTATACAAACATTGTTTGTCAACACCAAATACGAGACTCTCAATGAATAGGCAGAGGTCTATTTTTCCTGCCTTTTGTCTTAGTTTTGATGTTTGTTTGTTTTTTAAAATAATTGTAGAGTTAATCATTTGAACAAATGGAAAGTGTTCACACAGAAAAGTTCTTCCTCATTCATGAAGATAAGGTACCAGCTTACCTCTGGGTTCTCTTTCTGAATCCACTTCATAGGAACCTGGTAGTCTAGTGGCAAACTATTTGAAGCATGACATAACAAATAAGGTCAAATTCAAAGAAAATATTTTACTGAAATAAAAATACAGAAAACAATTCTTTATGTAAAAAAAATACATACTTAGTTAATCACAATTTCATTTGTAGAATATAATGACAAACAGGCAAATTTTAAAACTCATGACCAAAAACATTACTGGCTGAAGTTAATTAAACAGTGAGCTGCTATCACAAAAGTTATGGACATAATTTCTCTTAAACATGCCTCAAATGGTTTAGTTGAGTTATTGTTGTGGGTAAAGATGATCAACACTGAAGAGAAATAAGAAGCTGCTAAAACAACTGAAGTCTGAAATGTTCATGGGAGTTGACGGAAAAGATGAGTGAAAAGTAATGTTATAGGGTAGATGTCTTTTTTATTTTTTTTCCTTTGATCAGGGGCGGGCAAGGAATAGCGACTTTATTTGGCAAGTAGGCAGACCAAGATGGCAGACTAATGTCCTGGAGAACCATCTTCCCCAAGCCAGAATTCAGGCTCCTTTTATACTAAAAAGGGGAAAGGGTGGTTGGTTGTTGCAAACTTCTTGGTGTAGGAATTCTTTGCTCTTGGAATCCTTTGTTCTTACAGCTGTCCACCTGGGTCAGGTCATAGTGTCCCTGTAAAACCTCCACAAAACAAATGTGATTTTCTATTCTGCAACTTGCTGTCTTTATATGAGTGCAAAAGTTAATATCCTTAAAGGTCAGAGCCTTGAGAATAGGCTCTCCTGAATATTTCAGGCTATTGGCAACATTCTTTTACAAAAGGTACCTAGACTAAGCCTAGGAAACAGGGCACAGGGTTAAAGCAAAAGGAACTGATCTAATATGCAGTCAGATTTGTTCTTTTCTATTACGGTTCCCCGCTGTCAATGTTCATTCCACAATCTTGTGGGAAAGGGGGCGACGACCATTCTGGCTACTTCCTGCTGAAAGGGCCGCTGAGGGTTATGGAATGGAATTGATCAGCCAGGGAACATTCCGGGCATCTTTAGGCAGCAATATAATCTCTCTCTTCTTTTTGTCTCTTTAGGATGGATGTCTTTAAACAACCTTTTAAAACATTCTACAGGCTTCATACTCTATGTGGGTCTCGGGATTTCAGTGTACATGATTAGCATGTTAAAGTCTCTAAAAATTCCTACAGCAAAGAAGCCCCTTAAATCTTATTTAACTTAGAGTTTCCAGCAAAAGTAGCCATAGAGCTCTTTTTTTCCCAATCACCTCTATGCATTCTATTTGCTTGGAAAATAAAATAACATATTTCCAAGAAAATAAGGGAAGTTTTGAATTAAAACTAAGAGAGAAAAGAATGTTCAGATGATAATATTTCAAATAAATATGATAAAGAAGAGAAATACAAAAGTAAAGAGATAGTGGTGGGAACATGATAAATTAACAGAAGTCTCCCATAATGAGAGGTTCTCGCAATTCTCAAAGCTGGAGATTCACAGAATTATAGACCTTCAGGTTGACTGGATTTTAGAGGTCCTCCATCCCATGAACAACATGTTCCCATGTGCTTATGCAGGCCACGTTTGAACAATTTGATCTTGAACATCTTTGATATATAATTCAGCAGATAATTTCTCATACATCCTTTTACAACATATGTGATCATATGTGACATTTAAGTATAATCTTTATTCCCATCATCACTGCCCCCTCAAGTTTTCTTTATAAACCAAAATAGATATTTATTCATTGATGATATATTTAGTTAGGGACATCTCAAGAAATGAGATATTTTGATTAGTAGAAAGTTATCTCTACATACTACCATTTATGAAGTTCCCATTTTCAAAGAAAACACCATAAAATGTATTTAACACTGAACTGTACTCTATGTAGTTTGACCTTTAAATGAGCATTTAGAGCTTGTCACATAAATAGATTATATACTGGATTGAGTTGGATTTGCATTAAGTTTAGCATATACACTTGAACTATCATTTTAAATTTACTGAATCCAAGTTACTTGAGCTTTGCTGGTAATTAGCTTTATTACAGATAGATGAAGATTTTTGCAAAACTAGATTTGGGCTGTGTTAAATTTTACCTGATAATTTTCCATCTGTGTGTCCCTACCTCAATCTGGTGTAAGATGGAATTAGAAACATCTCGCATGTGTGCTGTTATTCAAATAACAATATGTTCAGAGAGATTATTTGAAGAAAAGGAACTGTGTCTTTCGTTTCATCGTGCAAAAGCTGTTTTTTCTCATAAACAAATTTGGCATTCATCAAATATGTAATGATAAAGAATGTCACTCACAAGTATCTATTTTTTTCATTTTCCTCTTATGAAAGATATATTCATATTGGCCTAAAATATGTCATTTTTCTGAATCGCTATGGCCTAAAGAAGGCAACAGGATGTAGTGGAAAAAAGAATGAAAATTATAGTCAAAAGTCCCTGGCTTTATCACTTAATGACTGTATTTATTCTACATGTTTGTTTATGAATGCAAAGGATTACCCCCTCTACCTACATCTCATTAAAATTATTTTTAAATTGTTTCTTATAAAATGTCTCTTTAATTAAAGAAAAGCATGCTGTTCAGTGATTCTTTCAAGCAGTTATGTACATTTCAAATTCATAATCACAAACTCCACAGAATCTTTCGTGCCCCTTTGCAAATATTTTAAATCACTAAACTGAAATGCTGTTAAATCAAAATGGATCTCTGCTAAGATATACTCATAGTTAACATGATTAGAAACATTTTAGTAAAGTTTTGTGGGTGTAGAATTTTAGAACCACTACAATAGGCAGAGAAAAGAGTATACCCTTCAATGTGCTTTCCTGGAGCTGTTGGCAGTTACCATGAAGATATGGAGTCAGAGAGTGGGAATTAAACACCCAAATTTCAGCATTTGCTTTTCACTCATATGCTATGACCTTATTCAAATTATATTGCTTACAAGGCCCTGAATGAGGGAGAGGTATATATCAAGTGATCTGTGATCTGAAAGGATGAAACTGAAGGATTTTTTTTAAGATTTGCAATAAAGTCAAAGAAAGAAACCAAAGCAAACCAGTACTAAGAATGGGTGTCCTTAAGGTATATAGGACAGTATGAAGGGGGAAATCGTGTGTCATGAATATAAAGAATTTATTTAATGAGGGTACTAATTCATTCTTATTTCCCTATGTAAGAGAATAAAGCTTTTCCACAAAATTTAGATATCTAAATAAAAATATTTTATGAAATTTGGGTCCTTGATTAGACATAGAGATTAGAGACTTAGAATATAACATAGATGTGTTACACTACAGAGATGGAAGCTTGGGACAATTAGCCAACAAAAGTAACCGTTTTTAACATTACCAATTTCACTACCCCAATGGTAATATTTTTTTAATTTGGAGGTTGTCTTAGTTCGGTTTCCCTCAGAAACAGATCCTAAGACAAGGATTTACATGTAATTAGTTGGTTTAAGAAGTGAAGAACACACTGGAAAGTGAATAGAGGAAAGCAGTCAATAAAAGATGCGTTTATCTAGGAAATTACCATGTGGATGGCAGGGGCTTAATCTCATTTGAAATCGGTGTAAACTGATTATTGTAAATGACTGTAGAACATACATGTCAGAATCATCTCACTTGAGGGGCAAGTGGACTGGAAGGAGGATTCATGTGCCCGCTCCTGTCAGTCATTGTATTGAGAAGGGCATTCATTCCCTGGCATTTCTGACCTGATCTCCTCACCACCGAGGGCAAAGTGGGTTCTAGAGACCAGAAAAGACCCTGAGCCAAGGAAATTCAAGGGCTGGCAGTTAGAAGGTGAGTGAGTATGCACTGAAATAGTCAAAGGGAAAGCACGGTTGGAGCGTCAAATAGTGTCTGTTACATTGACTAACAATACAGACGTAGGAATTTAAGTCTGCACAAGCGTCTAGAGCCCAAAGAATACCTCAAAATCTTTTACTGGTAATCAGCCTCTGCTAAGAGCTTCCAGTGAAAGAAAGAGAGATCAGTGATTTGAGAGGCAGCCATCCCTTCATGGACAACTCTCCCCGCCTCCCTTTTCTCTAAAAAGAGTCTGCCCTAATTAGAAACTTTTATAAATTCTAACATTTCCAAGTATAGAAAAAAAATGCACGTGTGTACCTATTTATCTTAAAATATATGAAGAGCGTTCTCATTCCTTCACTTCTCCTGGATCTCTTCTCTCACTAAACAGACTTCGTCCTTTTGGTCAGAGAGTCTTTATTTTCCTCTTGCCATCTGTGCCTCATCCTGAAGACCTGCTGTTACCTTACAAAGTTGTAGTTTAAGGAAGTCTACAGCTTGTTCGCAAAAGTTTACTTTTGATGGAACTGAAGTAAACTTTAAAAACTAACTAGACAAACTAAAGCTTTTATTTTTACTTATAATAAAATATTTTGAAACATCTTAAAAATCAACATTCAGAGGAAATTTGGGAGTTTGGAATGTCTATAGAACAAAAAAAAAAGGTTTAGTGATAGTGACTGCTCACTATAATAAGTTCCCCGCATTTACCAGGCATCATTGTCCCTAACACCACCAAATATATTGTGCTGTTTCTCCCAGGTCACTGAATTCTCTGGACCATAATAACAGCTAATAATTCCTGGGAGAGGAATTTCCAACTGACTTATAAAGCTAAATTAAAAGGAAACTAAAATCATTCATATTGGAATGTGCATTGCAAGTCTTTAGCTTGAAGACAGTGCTCAGTATAATGACTGCAGCTCTGTAATAATAGTTTGAGGTAGTATACATCAGCCCTTACCTAGAAAGCCATCTGAGTCCCTTATAGGTCATTGATATATAAAGGATTAGTGTAAAATTAGTTTATGGATTGAAGGCCGAACTATTATTCATTCAATGTTTGTGATATTTATATGCTTATTAACCTCATTATTCATCCATTCATTCAGCATTGGTTTAGTATCTGTTCTCTTTAAAACTACCTTGTTGTCCTAACCAAATGATATCACTTCCTAAAATCATGCCACTCCCTTTCCTCTGCTCTGCATTTCAGTCATTTCTGTTTAAGTCTTACCCCCTTATGAGATAATAAACACTCTTGTAACAGCAGCACTGACTTACTTTATAGTCCTTGAATCTCCTTACCCTAGACTTGTACATTTATTGAGTTAAATTTATTTAAAGGTGGAGTCAAGGTGGAAAAGTGTCCTGGATCCATTTTTTTCTTAATTTTACTAAACAAATAAAGATTTAGAAGTCATATTCATGAAGACTGATTATGTCGTAATTTGTTAAGAAAACAATTGTGATCACATCTGTAGTTTACCATATTAATATACATAAGCCTGATTTTAGAACTGATTCATTTGACCAGCGCAATAGATACTTCTAAACAACTGTTTATTTCCTAAAGAACAGGAAAATGTTAACTAAAGGAGTCAATTAGTCACTTTTTGTAGAGATTTTATTCTTGGAAAGATGGGCTGCTTTGAAAGTGTATGATCAATACAACTTGTTTCTTCCTAACACATTCTTTGGAACTCTAAACAGACACGTGATCAACATTCTTTGTCTAGCTGCTTCCTCTGTGTCTTTTAAGAAGATAAAAAGAATGGAGATGCAGATCCTCTACTCCTGTATTTTTCTGTCTCTATGAAAGGCCATAATTAATGACTGCAACCAAGCCCTCACCCTAGGGCGTTGTTTTCTCTTAACAATTTGGCCAAACATACTTGTATGAAGGTAGTGCTATGTTACAGTCATATCTTTCACCTCAAGCTGTTTATTTTCCCTTTGTAGAAGAATAATTTCAGAAATACAGAGACATGAGGTTTGGTCTACATCCAAAATCAAATCACTCGGATTTGGGTTTTTTATGAGATAGTCTTCATTTTGGTTGTGATGAAAAACCACACCCATGACATTGTCAGTTTTACACAATCATAAAAAAAAAAAAAAACCCAACTTAGACAAATGACCCTCTAGGTATAGGACACTTCACAATGGAGTATAAATTAGATTTTTTTCACAAAGAAGTTCCCATTTAGTGGTGGATGCTTGGCAGAGGGACCGAGATCTGGCCTTACACCAGGCCACACTAGGTCAGGGTGGTGAGTGTTCAAAGGCAATGAGGCCTTGGCATTAGTTTGTCTGGCACATTTGTTTTTTCCCAGCCAGGATCTGGCTCAGCAAAAATGGTATGGTATTCCCTAGCCAGGCAATAAATCTTCAGAGCATTTTCCCTTGAGACCTCCAGTTTCCAGAATGTTGATGTATCTTAAGGTCTGCAGAGCGTTTTCTGCCAGAATTAATGACACTTCCAGTTCTTTGTGGTTGTGATAAGTCCTCACCTCTTGAAAATGTATTTCATCAGCTTTAGTTTATTATAGCTCTTTGCTAGGAAATCTAGAACTAAGAGTGATTTCTTCATGGAGATGCCTAGTGCAGAATTTCCACTGGTTGCACATTTTTTTTTAACATTTACAAGTGTTTACACTTTAAAATTAATTTAAAAGAAATCAGAGGTTATTGAGGACTGCCACATAGAAATTAGAAGCCGAGAGTGACAAGAAGAGGCAGGATGTGTATGGGGGCTTAAGGAGTATGTATAAAAGGCTAAAATAGCCACACCAGAGAAACGTTATAGTGAATCAGCAAGAAATAAATAATGGATTGCCAAGTGACAATCCCTGCTGAGGTCAAATATCACGAATCTTTAGTAAGACTCAGTAATATAATAGAGTATGAAGTTTTCCAAATGAGTACCACCCATCCTTGATAACTGTCTGTGACAAGCTTTACCTGAGATTCCCAGAGAATAAGAGGGCTACAGCCCGATCAGCTCATGCTAACCCACTCAGGCTTGCATTACCCAATAACATAATTAATTAAGCGGTTTATTTACCAAACTTTCTTTATACTCCTATCTATTCATTGTTTTGTTCTCATCTTTATGGTGAGACTGTAAAGGGAGGTTTTGTTTAAGGTAAATTATGTACTGCATAAATCTGGCAATATAAGATATGTAGAAATGCTATGAAAAACGTTACAAATGCATTGCTTACCTTCCAAGAAAGTAAAAGCTCTTCAGGGGCCAAGAAGGAAAGCAGACTGTGCTGAAAGAAGTTGTCAGATTGGGTAGCCTGACTGGGGATTTAATGCTCACCCAAGAATGGGAACTTTGGGCTCAGTCAAGGCAATCAGTTAGACCTTAGATCCCATTTGAAGGGCAACACCTCAATAAAACAGAAGAGTAGGGGGAAAATCTACCATTTATACACAGAGTCAACAAAATGTCTTCTGTCTTGGCCTGAGGTTAGTGTAGGGAGGGAGGTATCTTCTGTGAGAATTTGTCATCACAGCCTTCTTCAGGCAGATTGTAGTTCGAATTTATGCCACACACAGTCATCTGGGAATCTGGAAACTGAAAAAGTATCTAAAAGTGACCCTGAGGGTAGTGATACCAAGTTGTGGTTATCTGTTAGAAACAAACACGAAATATATTTGAAGGGATATTTATGGGATATTGGCTGAGGATTTCCCAGAATTGTTGACGTGCAATCCTCAGAGTCAAGAAGCACAACAAATCCTGAACAAAATAAACAAAAAGTGAAAATCCAAATTCATTGTAATGAAACTGCAGAACGTTTAATACAAAGAGAAGATCTTAGATGTAATCAAAAAGAAGAGATGAGCAGAGATTCCATTCTACCAATAGCCATGTATGAAAAACTCTTCTTTCCAGCACAATTCATTTATTCTAGGTTTAAAATAATAGAGTCTTCCTGTGTTTCATACACAAGTCACTAATTTACAAATAATTATTTTTAGAAGACATTAAAATGCTAAAAATAATTCAATCTTTCTTTAATGATGAAAGTACATGAAAATTTTATGTTATCTTTAAGGACACAAATGAGGCTGCAAAGCTGTTCATTAGTAACTGTCATTAGATTTTTCTCTTCTTAAAGGAATTTTCATTTTTATGAAATAAGATTTTTGATTTCTAATATAGAAATAAAGTTATTTTTTAAATCCCCTTTTTCTTAAAATTTGTTTCTAATTTCCTAAACACTCCTAAAAACATTCATAGAAAAAAAATGAATCTAGCAGAATGAAAAGTCTCTTGATGTTGTTTTGTCCTTATTCTTTTTATTTAATAAAATATTTCTATACCCATCTGCAGTTGAGAATTAACTAAGTATTTTGTGGCCTCAGAGGTATCTAAAAGCAGAAATTAGGCCTTAAAAAAATCTTAACTTGGTTTTCAGGACAACAATCCAATCGACTCACAGAAGATCATTCTCACCAGTTGGGTACACCCAGCAGTCTACCATGAATTTCTATAAATTACCAATAAATTTAAGTACATCTAAATTCTTTGAGCCAAAATAACTTCATTTCTTATGTTAAAGTATTCTTTTTTAGAAATATATATAAGCTATTGTTCATAGCACTGTCATTCTCTTTGAGGGGATTATAGCATAGTAGTTTTCTGAACAAAGTATTGTGAAATGATTGGTCATTTACACAATGTGACTGAAATTAGAGGGTTTTTTAAACTTCAACTATTTAATTTCTAATGTGGCTTATGAATTTGTTTTAATTAGGATAGATCGCTTTTATAAGAAAAACTTATCATTTTTTCATCATGTTTCTACATGGAATTATGCTAGAATAGTTAAAATTGTTTCTGTTAATATAATCATTCAGTAAAGTTAAATTGGTTTTCTCATATTTCCTTATCTCTTTACAGATTGTGAGTGTTGGAAAGCATGTTAAAGGCTACCATTATATCATTGCAAACTTGGTAAGAACTCTTTATTTTCTATCTTTAATAAGAATTGCTCAGACAGTCAAGATTATTTTAACTGAGCCTTAAAATAAAGCTCTAATAAATTGTTACACTATATTAATTACTTACTGAGATTTTTATAACACATAGGATAATATTTTTATGTGGTGACAAAAAAAATAATCGATGATCAATCCAAGAAAGAAATGGAAAATTTTATTCAAGCCTTTAAGCCTATCTGAGGGTTATTACCCAGGAGACACTCTTTCAGAAAACTCTGAAGACTGTTCTGCCCATTAGAGGTCAAAGCACAAGTTTTTCTGCACAAGTTAGGGGTCAAAGCAGAAGTTCTTGAGATAAAGGGTTTTGCATCAAAGTAACATACTGACAGTTTACATATTCCAACAAGGCCAGCAGTGGATCATTGTGACTTCTTACAGGACTGAGAAAGGAATGTCATCTCCCAACGCGTTATCTTGTTGGTAGAGGAGGAAACTGCTTTGTGTGGGGTGTGTGTGTGAGTAGGCATTCTTGTATCTTTTAAGGGGTTCTAATTAATCTGTTAATATACAATGTAGATGCACAATGCACACTGAAGGGGAGGAGGTAGTGGCTCAAGTAGTACAGAAAGTGTTATGTTATATTTCTCTTGTCTTGCCTTAGAAACAATTTTATTCCATTAATTGCAATAATCATTATATTTTTAATTCAGTATATTTTGATGTAGATTAGCTAGCTTGATAGCTATCAAAGTGACCTTTAAAGCTAATTATAATGTTTGTTTTACTATGATATTATTTGGCAAATTAAATAATGGCCTTTTCTCTGTGTATGGATAAAGACGGTCAATACTTAGGAGTATTAGAAGAATGACTGAAACTAGGGACTCATTATTTCTTAATTTTATGAAAACCAAGATTGAAGTGGCTATTTAAGGAAGCTTTTTTGACTGAGAGTAATCCAAATTTTTAATATCATGTCAATTTTTCACACATATAAATGGCTATTGAACAAGATACAGGCATTAGCATAAAATTCTTAAAGGTGTAAAGCAAGTCCTTTTACATTTCTTCGCAAGACTCAAGTATTTCTTGTTAACTTTGCAAGTATGGGCAAAAACTAACTATGCAGGGGGCCATACTTGTTTTTTTAGAGTACCATCTGCCCTAAGGGCTTGATCTCCATAGTTGTTTATCCTAAAGAAATCAGGAATGTGTTCTCCTTTTTCTTTCTTCCCCACCACGTATATCTTTGGTGAGGATCTTGTGCTCAAAGCAGGGAAAGAACCAAAGGCTGCATAAAAGATTCAAATTCATCCGGTCTTTTCATGTGGCAAGTGAGCCATCACACTTTGAGACAGGAATTTTTAGACTTTGGTGAACTACGTTTCACTATGGAGTTGAGATAATAAACTGTAAAGTCTTATTATATTGTGTTTCTTAAATAAAGTATAATTCTGTTAGTTAATATTATCATGAAAATACTGAGAAATTTTGACTTGTTTTTTCCATTGCTTTTAGCAGACCTATAGTATAGATATTTAATATTTAATATATTAAATATAAAAATATTAAATATATTAAATATAAAATAGTATATATTTAATATTAAATATATAAAAATATAAACCTGAAAGCAAATATATTCTGATATGAATCACTATAAGAGAAAAACAGAGATTTATTTATGTGACGTATAATGTCAATGACACGATATAAGGAGACTCTAGAAAATAGCGGGTTTTACTAACATCTATTCTTTCCAAACAATAGGTTTCAGAAGGAAAGAAAGACAATATGTTACAGACTATGATGCCAGAAAGGAATTGCTGACATTGACAAGCCAATACAAAATGAAAAAAATTAATAGTTGTAACACCCTAAAGGGTATAACAGCTAATATTAAATAGCTAGTAGATGGCAACATATTCCAGTTATCTATATAATGACTAAGTAACAATATATGAAGTAGAAAAGATTAGTTTAGTTGGAGGGATTAAAATGGAGACATAGGAAGCTTCTTAACTTCCTTCCTCCCACAAACACACATACAGAGCAATTCCCCAAAGAGAACTTGAGAAACTAGCTGAATGACTCCCACACATCAAGCAACCAAGAAAATACCCGCATAAAAATGGGTAGGAAAGACTGAGACACATTCTTTCCATAAACACTACTGCCTGGCACAGTGCCATACAATCAGGAGGGACCCCTCTAAGCCCAGTTTCTCCGTGAAAAGCAAAGGATTTGGAGCACACAATTAGCACCTGTTTTTAAGGCTGCCACTCAAGAGACATCCAGCCCCCTAAAAACAACTAGCTCTGAAAGCCAGTGGAGCATGCATCCACAAGACTCACATGCCTGTAGAAAACAAAGAAGCCATTCTTAACAGGCACATGAGCATCCACTGCACCTCTCCCCACAGGCCTATGCTCAAAGGGAGCAGACAAAAACACTCATCTGCCAGTCTTTCCCTGGGAAGGGACTGACTGTATACTTTACAGCCCACTATCTGAGAGTTCATCTTCAAAGGGTCTGACTGCACGCATCTAGGACTGGGCTTTGACCCTCCGTGGAGCACAAGGGAGACAATGGGCATTTCTGCCACCTTATCCCTCCAACCTGTAATAACTGTAAAACCAAGTTGCCAGCAGCATGTCTCTAGAAGGAGGTTGTACACATGCTTGGCACCTTCCTTTTGCTGCTGCTACCAACAGGCCAAGTGGATCTGATAGCCAACAGAACTTGCATTCGCAGTTCCACAGAACTGCAGCAAACAATAAAGCAGTTCTTAACAGGTGTGCATGAGAATACTCACCAAGGCTATCCCTTCAGGACTCATATAGAGGGAATAGGCAAAATGTCCACATTTCAGTCTTTCCCCAAAATGGGTTTGACTGCATACTTTACAAGCTGCTGCCTGAAGGTTAGGCTTATAATCAGTATGCCCATAGATGCTAACTGTGGTCCTCTCGTTTAGGACACTGACAGGTCTTGGCACACCTTCAACTACTGGGAAACACTAAGAACAAAGAAGGTGGCTTGGCCAATTACATAGGTCTGAGAGACAATAAGGAATTAAGTCCAGGCTGATTAACTATGTTTATCTCCTATACAAGACCAATCTATTTGGACTAGAAGAGGTGGCTATTTTATCTAATGTACAGAAACCAATCCAGAGAATCATGAAAATATGAAGAAACAGGGGAATATTTTCCAAACAAAAGGACAAGATAAATCTTCAGAAAAAAATTCTTAATGAAGTGGAGATAGTGATTTAGCCAATAGAGAGTTCAAAATAGCAATCATAAAAACGCTTACCAAGTTCTGGGGAATAATTCATGAACAAAATGAGAATTTCAACAAAAACACAGAAAATAGTAAAAAGTTCCAAACAGAAGTCACAGAGCTGAGGAATATAATAACTTAACTGAAATATTCAATAGAGGTGTTCAACAAAAGATTTGATTAAGTAGAAGAAAAGATCAGCTAACTTGAAAACATGGCAATGGAATTCATTCAATCAGAGAAAGTAAAAAGAATGAGAAAAAATGAAGATAGCTTAAGGGACTTATGATACACCATCAAATGGATCAATATATGCATCATAGAGGTCCCAGAAGGAGAAGAGAGAGAGAAAAGGTCAGAAAACAAGTACAAAGAAACAATGGTGGAAAATATTTCTACTCTGAAGAAATCCATATCCAATAAGACCAAAAAAATACCAAATAAGCTGAATGATACAATTAAAATTGCGAAAAATTAAAGACAAAGAGATAGTTTTAAAAGCATCAAGGAAAAAAACAACTTGTTATGTGCAAGGGAACCACCACAAGACTATCAGTGTGTTTTTCAGCAGAAACTTTACAGGAAAAAAAGGAGTGGAACAATATGTTCAAAGAGCTGATAGGAAAAAATTGCCAACCAAGAATAATCTACTTGACAAAGTTGTCCCTCAGAATTGAAGGAGAGTGAAAGAGTTTTCTAACAAACAAAAGCTAAAAAAGTTGACCACCATATGTGACTTTACAAGATATTTTAACATTTCAAGCTGAAATAAAAGGACGCAAATTAGTAACATGAAAACATAGGAAAGTATAAAACCCATTGGTAAAGGTAAATATACAGATAAATTCAGACTACTCCAACATTGTAATCATTTCTAAGTATGTGAGTAAATGTGGGTAAATCATTTCTAAGGTTAAAAGACAAAAGTATTGAAAATAATTATAACTACAGTAATTTCCTAATGGACACAGAATATAAAAAGATGTAAATTGTGACATCAAAAACATAAAAAGTGGGAAAGAATGTGTAAAACTGTAGAGTTATTGTATGTATTCAAAGTTTACTTGTTATCAGTTTAAAGTGGACCGTGACAATATGTAAGCCTCATGGAAATCACAAGGCAAAAACCTATAGTAGAAACATAAAAGAGGAAGAAAAAGGAACTAAAGCGTATCACTACAGAAAATCATCAAATCATAAAAGCCAAAAGCAAGAGTGGAAGAAAGGAATAATAGAACTACAAATCGTCTAGAGAACAATTAACAAAATGTCGATATTTATTATCAGTTTATACTGATAACTATTGAAATGTAAATGGGCTAAATCCTCCAATCAAAATGCATACAGTGGCTGAATGGATAAAGAAAGAAGACCCAATTATATGATGCCTACAAAAGAATCATTCCAGCTTTAAGGACATACACAGATGAAAGTAAAGGAATTGAAAAAAATAGCCCGTGCAAATGGAAACCAAGGAAAGAAGAAGAAGATAGACTTATGCCAGACCATATCAACTTTAAGCCAAAACTATTACCAGAGATGAAGATCATTGTATAATGATAAAGGGCCAATTCATCAATAGAATATAACATTTATGCACCCAACATGAGAGTACCTAAACATATAAAGCAAATATTAACAGTTTTGAAAAGGGAAATAGACAGCAATACTGTAACAGCATCATTACCACATTTTCAACAATGGATAAATCCTTGAACAGATTATCAGTAAGGAAGCATTGGACTTAAACTACCCATTAGACTACTTGGACCTAACAGACAAATACAGAATATTCCATCAAACTTCAGAGTATACATTCTTCTCAAGGGTATATGGAACATTCTTCAGAAGAGATCATATTATATAGGCCATAAAACCAGTCTTAAGCAATTTAAGAATATCAAAATTACATCAAGCATCTTTTCTGACCACAATGGTATGAAACTAAAATTCAGTTACAATAAAAAAAAACTAAAAACTCTACAAATATATGGAGATTAGCCAAATGCTCCTGACAACCAATGGGTCAAAGAAGAAATCGAGAGAAATCAAAAATTACCTTGAGACAAATGAAAATGGAGATGGAAACACCATACCAGAACATATGGAATATACCTAAAGCAATTCTAAAATAAAAGTTCATAGCAATGCCCACATTAGTATAAGATGTTCACATTAAATAAAAAGAGAGAACTAAAATAAACACCTCAGAGAAGTGAAAATATAAGAACAAATTAAGCTCAAAGTTAGGTGAAAGAAGGAAATAACAGAGTGGAGATAAATGAAATAGAGACTAAAAAGACAATAGAAAAGATCACTGAAGCTAATTCTTGGGAAAAATAAACAAAACTGATAAATCTTTGACTAGCCAAAACAAAAGATGGAAGATTTTAAATAATCAGAAAGGTAAGCAGATCCATTACAACTAACACCACACAAATACTAAAGATCATAAGAAACTTCTATGAACAATTATAGCAACAAATTAGATAACCAAGAAGAAATGGACAAATTCCTAGAAACATATGACCTACCAAGCATGAATTATAATTAAAAGGAAAATCTGAACTAACCAATAACTAGTAAGGAGTTTAAATCACTAGCCAAAACATTCCCCCACAGAAAAATGTCGGGACCATATGACTTCCTGGATAAATTCTACTAAACATTTAAAAGAAGAATAAATATCAAAACTTTTAAAATTATTCCAATAAATAGAAGCAGAGAGAACACTTCCAAACATATTTTACAAGGCCCACATTACACTGATACCAAAGCCAGACAAGGACACTATAAAAAAAACAAATTTCAGACTGATATCACTGTTGAACATTGATGCAAAAATCCTCCACAAAATACTAACAAAAAGAGTGAAAAATACATTAAAAGGACTATACTAAGGTTATACCAAGATCAAGAGGGATTTGCCCAGATATGCAGGGATGGTTCAGCATCAGCAAATCAATCAATGTGATGCCCCACATTAACAAAAGAATAAAAATCGTATGATCATCTCAATAAATGCAGGAAAAGCTTTTGATAAAATTTATGTCCTTTTATTGTAAAAACTCTCAAGAAATTGAGTATAGAAGAAACATATCTCATATAACAAACTCCATGTTTGACAAGCCTGCATCTAACATCATACCCAATGTTGAAAAGCTAAAAACTGTTCATTTGTTTTTAATTATTTTATTTTGTACCATTATTATTTTATTGTGGGGGGTTTACTAGGTTTGTTTGTTTGTTTATTTATGTATTTATTTATTTATTTATTTTTGGAGGAGGTACTGGGGATTGAACCCAAGGCCTTGCATATGCTAAGCATGCACTCTACCACTTGAGCTATACCCTTCTCCATCAAAGCTGTTCATTTTTAAGATTAGGTACAAGACAAGGAAGTTCACTCTATCCACTATTTTTCAATATAGTACTGGAAGTCCTAGATGGAGCAATGGGACAATAAACAAACAAACAAACAAACAAATAAATAAATAAATAAATAAATAAATAGCATTTCACTTGGAAAGGAAGAAGGAAAACTGTGTGTAGATGACATGATTGTATCTACAGAAAAATTCCACAAAAAAGGATTCCACCAAAAACTTATCAGAACTAATAAATGGCTTTATTAAATTTTCAGGATACAAAATTTGTATGCAAAACTTAGTTGTGTTTCTATACAATGACGACAAACTAGATAAATTCTGAATAGCTGGAGGCACTACATTTCCTAATTTCAAACTCTATCACAAAGCTATAATAATCAAAACACTATGGCACTGAAATAAAAACAGACTTATACCTAAATGGAACAGAAGTATAGAGCCCAGGAATAAACCCAAGCATACGTGGTCAGTTAACTTTCAACAAAGGAGCCATGAATATACAATGGGGAAAGAATAATCTCTTCAATAAATGGTGTTGTACTAACTGAATATTCACATGCAAAAGAATAAAAATGGATTCATACTATACACAAAATGTTAACTCAAAAATGGATTACTGAAAATAAGATTTGAAACTATAAAACTCCTAGAAGAACAACTACGGGGTAATCCCCTTGACATTGGTCCTGGCAATGAGTTTTTGGACTTGATGCCAAAAACACAACAGACAAAAAGAACACTAAATAAGTGGGACTGCATCAAATGAAAAAGCTTATTCACAGCAAAAGAAATCATCAACAAGACAAAATGAAGATCTACTAAGTGTGAAAAAATATTGGCAAACCACATATCTAACAATGGGTTAATATCCAACAAATACTAGGAATTCCTACAACTCAATAACAAAAAACAAATAACTCAATTTTAAAATGGGCAAAGAGTCTGAGGAGACATTTTTGCACAGAAGACAACCAAATGGCCAACAGTGATGATGCAATGCTCAGCATAAATAATTATCAGAGAAATGTAAATCAAAACCACAGAGAGATAGCACCTCACACTTGTTAGGGTGGCTATTATCTAAATTACAAAAGATAACAGATACTGGTGAGAAAGTAAAGAAATAGAAATACCTGCACACTGTTGGTGGGAATGTAAGTTGGTACAGCCACTATAGAGAACAGTATGAAAGTTCTTCTATAAATTTAAAATGGAACTACCATATGATCTAGCAATCCCAACTTCTGGGTATATGTCCAAAGGAAAAGAGATTATCTCAAAAAGATATCTGTACTCCCACGGTTATTGCAGCATTATTCACAATAGCCGAAGTATAAAAACAACCCATGTCCATCAATGGATAAATGGAAAAAAATATAATACACACACAGGAATATTATGCAGTCTTAACAAAAGAAAGAAATCCTGCCCTTTGTGACAACATGATTGAAACTAGAGGGTATTATGCTAAGTGAAATAAGATAGACAGTGTAAAACAAATACTGCATAGTATCACTTATATCAGGAATTTTAAATTGAAGTATAATTGATTTATAATGTTGTGTTAATTACAGGTGTACAGCACAGTGATTCAAGGATTTTTGCAGATTATATTCCATTATAGGTTACTAAAACTTATTGAATATAATTCCGTATGCTATACAGTAAATCCTTGTTGCTTATCCATTTTATGTATAGTAGTTTATGCCTATTAATCCCATACTCCTAATTTGTTCCTTCTGCTTCCTTTTCCCCTTTGGTAACCATAAGATTATTTTCTATGTTTGTGAGTTCTTTTCTCTTTTGTATATAGTTTCATTTATTTTATTTTTAAGGTCATTAATATAAGTAATATCATATAGTACTTGTCTTTCTCTGATCTATTTCACTAACCATAATATTCTTTAACTCCATCCATGTTGCTGCTAATGGCAGTAATTCATTCTTTCTTATGGCTGAGTAATATTCCATTGTATATACATATGTGTCTATATATACACCACATCTTCTTAAACTAGTTGCCTGTTGATGGACATGTGGGTTGTTTCCATGTCTTGGTTATTGTAAATAATGATGTATGAACACTGGGGTGTGTGTATCTTTTCAGATTAGAGTTTTCATCTTTTCTGGGTATATGCCCAGGAGAAGAAATGCTGGATCATATGGTAGCTCTATTTTTAGTTTTTAAAAAACTCTTCATACTGTTTTCCATAGTGGCTGCAGCAGTTTGCATTCCTGCACTCTTTCCTCTACACCTTCTCCAGCATTTGTTATTTGTAGACATTTTGATGATAGCCATTCTGATTGGTGTAAGGTAGTACCTCATTGTGATTTTGATGTGCATTTCTCTAATAATTAGCATATTGAGAATCTTTTCATGTATCTGTTGGCTATCTTTACATTTTCTTTGGAGAAATGTCTATTTAGGTCTTCTGCCCATTTTTTGATTGGGTTGTCTGGTTATTTTTAGATATTGAGTGATAAGAACTGTTTATATTTTGAATATTGACCCTTTCTGTCAGTTATATCATTTGCAAATATTTTCTCCCAGTCTATAGATGGTCTTTTCATTTTGTCAATGGTTTCTTTTGCTGTACAAAAGTTTTTAAGTTCAGCTGGGTCCCAAATGTTTATTTTTGCTTTTATTAATTTCCCTTTGGGAGACTGATCAAAGAAAAATTTTGCTATGATTTATGTCAAAGAATGTTTTGCCTGTGTTCTCTTCTAGGAGTTTGTGGTGGCATGTCCTACATGTAGGTCTCTACACCATTTGGAGTTTATTTTTGTCTATGGTGGGAGGGAGTGTTCTGATTTCATTCTTTCATATGGGGCTGTCCAGTTTTCCCAGCACCACTTGTTAAAGAGACTGTTCTCTATTGTATACTATTACTTTCTTTGTCATAGGTTAATCTGCTGTAGGTGTGTAAGTTTATTTCGGGGTTCTCTATTCTGTCCCATTGCTCTGTGTCTGTTTTTGTGCTAATACCACATTATTTAGATTACTGTAGCTTTGTAGTATAGTCTGAAGTCTGGAAGGATTGTACCTCCAGCATAGATCTTTTTCCTCAGGGTTGCTCTGGCAATTATGGGTATTTTATGTTTCCATATAAATTTTAGGATTATTTGTCCTAGTTCTGTGGAAAATGTCAGAGATATTTTGATAGTAATTGCATTAAATCTGTAGATTGCTTTGGGTAGTATGACCATTTTAACAATACTGATTCTGTTGATCCAAGAGCATTGGATATTATTCTATTCAATTTCAGGAAATGTTCAATTTCCTGTACCAATGTTTTATAGTTTTCATCATATGGATCTTTTATCTTCTTAGTGAAATTTATTCCTAGGTATTTTTGACATTGTTTTATATGAGATAGTCATTGTTAATGTAAAAAAAAGGCAATAAATTTCTGTAGATTCACCTTGTATCTTGTTACTTTTTTACTGAATTCATTTATTATGATATTTTTGTTTGGAGACTTTACAATTTTCTAAATAGTCTGTAAATAGTGACAGTTTTACCTCTTCCCTTCCAGTTTGGATACTTTTAATTTCTTTTTCTGGTCTGATTTCTGTAGCTATGATTACCAATACTGTGTTGAATAGAAGTGGTGACAGTGGGCATCCTCTCTTGATCCTAAATTTAGTGGGAAGGCTTTCAGCATTTCACCATTCAGTATTACGTTGGCTGTGGGTTTATTGTAAATGGCATTTATTGTGTTGAGATATGCTCCCTCTGTATCCACTTTAGTGAGAATTTTTATCATGAATAGGTGTTGAATTTTATCAAATGTTTTTTCTGCATCTATTGAGATGATCATGTGTTTTTTGTCTGTTAATTGTGGTGTATCACACTGATTCATTTGCTTCTGTTGAACCATCCTTTCAACCCTGGAATGAATCCAAGTTGATTATGGTGTATGATCCTTTTTATGCATTGCTTGATTCAGTTTGCTAATATTTTGAGGATATTTGCATCTATATTCATCAAAGATATTGGCCAGTAATTTTCTTTTTTTGTAGTGACTTTGTCTGTTTGTTATCAGGGTGATGATGGCTTCATAGAATGACTTTAGGAGTGTTCCGTCTTCTTCAATTATTACTACATCCTTCTGCTGACTTTGGGTTTTGCTTATTCTTTTTCCAGTTCTCTTAAGTGATATGTTAGGTTGGTTGAGATTTTTCATGTTTACTGAAGAATGCCTGTATCATTATGAACTTCCCTCTTAGCACTGTTTTTGCTTGATCCCATAGATTTTGTAAAGTTGTGTTTTCATTTTCATTTTTCTAGAGGCATTCTCTGATTTCTTCTTTGATTTCATCATTGACCCATTGGTTTTTTTAGTAGCATTTTGCTTAGTCACCACTTCATTATTTTCCTGTTCTTTCTGTAGATGATTTCTAGTTTCATACAATTGTGGTCAGAAAAGAAGCTTGATATAATTTCTATCCTCTTAAATTTGTTGAGGCTTGTTTTGTGACCTAGCATTTTGTCTATCCTAGAGAAGGTTCCATGCACACTTGAAAAGAATATGCATTCTGGTTTCTTGGATGTAATGTCCTATAGATATCAATTAAGTCCAACTGGTTTATTGCATAATTTATTATCTCTATTGCATTATTGATTTTCAGTCTTGGTGACCTATCCACTGATGTCACTAGGGTGTTAAAATCTCCTACTAATATTGTACTATTGTCAATTTCTTCCTTTATGTCTGTTAGTATTTGCTTTATATATTTAGGTGCTCCTATTATGGGTGTGTATATGTTAACAATTGTAATATCCTCTTCTTGTATTGATCACTTTGTCATTATATAATGCCTTTTTGGCTTTCTTTATAGCCTTGTTTTAAGGCCTGTTTTGTCTGATATGAGTAATTCTACCCCCATTTTTATCATGTCCATTTATATGAAATATTTTTTCCATCTTTCACTTTCAGTCTGTGAGTGTCTTTTGCCCTGAAGTGAGTCTCTTAAAGGCTTGCTTGGTTCTTGTTTTTTTCTTTTTAACCAATCTGCCACTCTATGTGTTTTGATCAGAGTATTTTGTTTATTAAAATTTAAAGCAATTCTTGGCTGCCATTTTAATTCTTGTTTTACAGGGGTTTTTTGTAATTCTTCTTTGTTTATTTTTCCTTTTTGTTTTTCCTTTTGCCATTTGATGATTTTCTTTTGTAGTATGTTTAAGTTCCTTTTATTTTTTTATTTTTTGGTTTTTGCGGATCTATGGTACGTTTTTTATTTTTGTTTACCGTGGAGTTCAAATATGTTGACCCATACTATATCTATTTTTTTTTCAAGCTGATAGCCATTTAGTTCATATATATTCTATAATATCTACATCTTTATACTCCTCTCTCCCAGGTTTTGAATTTTGATGTCATATTTTACACCTTTATGTTTATTCTCTTCTCCATGGCTGTAGCCACATTGTCAGGGGAGGGGGTTGCTGAAAGAAATAAGGCTTGTGCAATCACAGAGAACCTATGCACTGCCTATGTAGGCATCTGTGGTTCTACTCAGAATCAGCTCAAAGTCTCATCTCTTTCTGTGTTGTGTTTGTCCCCAATGTAGCACAAGTCTGTGGTGTGGATTGAGTGGGGCCAGTGGGTTCGCCCTGTTCAGATTGGAGATTGTGGTGAGGTGGCAGGCACCAATGCAAGACTCTCTCTGCTCTGACTGTTGGCAAGCCAGCTTGCATGCACTCCTCACAAGTACAGTTTAGTCTTCTCTAGCCCTTCTGTCTGTCCCAGCAATTCTTCCTGCAAGCAAAGTTCTTGTTTCCTCCTTGCAGGACACTAGGACCAGAATGCCCATATTGTGGCTTGATCTACTTTCTCCCCAGGGTGAAGGTCTGCCCATGCAGAGCTTCTATTCCATACAGATCCCTCCCAGGGGTGCAGGTCCTAATCTGATGCTCTTTTTTCCCTTCCTTCCAGTTATATGGAGATATTGCTTGCAACTTTAGTTTCCAGTTAGTTTTCAGGGAGAAATGTTCCACAGGTAATGTATTTTTGATGTGTTTGTAAAGTGGGAGGTGAGTTCCATGTCCTACTTCATCATCTTGATCCCAGTCTCTTACAAGCATGCTTTTTTATATAATTCAGGGACCTCCCTTATATAAACAAGGTTAATTCGCTGAAGAAGCTGACATTTTAAATTTGGTTAAGGAATGACACAGAAATATTGGCTTAATGGCTATTAAATTATTTTGCTGAAATACAGAAGGCAGATTCCATGTATTTAAATAAAGTAATATTCAACTTCATTATGATTAAGAGGATTCAAATAGTTTATAAATGCTCTTCAGTGTTATTCAAAATTGTTTTTTCATTATCTATAGGTTAAATTTATCTTCTTCGTTTAACTACAATTCAATCTCATGCATCCTTTTATCCTGATGAAATAGGAATAAACTGATGTTTTCTATGTTCCACTGAATCTCTTAGCCTTTACAATTATTGTAGTGCACTGAGATCTCTCCTCAGCCAGGCCAAAAGAAATGAGGATCCCTTCCCTTTTATTATTCAAACCTTTTGTTGCTGAGGATCCAAACAGACCCACTGTGACTTGATACCAAGTAAATAACATGAGCTGTGCCTGGTATCTAACTGGATGGATACCTCCTTTTTAAAAATTGAAGTATACTTTATTTACAATATTATAGGGTTTCAGCTATACAATATTCTCTTTCAATATTTTTACAGATTATACAACACTTAGGGTTATTATAAAGTACTGGCTATATTTCCTGTGCTGTACCATATGTTCTTATAGCTTATTTATTTCACACATAGTAGTTGGTACATTTTAAATCCCTACTCCTCTCTTGCCCCTCCCCACTTTCCTCATCCCACTGGTTTGTCTCCATATCTGAGTCTGCTTCTGTTTTGTTATACTCGTTCATTTATTCTTTTAGATTCCACAGAAAAGTGATAACCTACAGTATTTGTCTTTCTCTGTCTGACTTATTTCACTAAGCGTGTTCCCTTCATGTCCATCCATGTTGTTACAAATGGCAAGATTTAATTCTTTTTTGTGGATGAGTAACATTTCATATATATATACATATATATATATATATATATATATATATATATATATATATATATATATATATATATATGTATATATATATTTCATATATATACACACCATATCTCCTTTATCCACATATGCTTATGGACACTTAGGTTGCTTCCGTATCACGGCTACTGCTGCTATGAACATTGGGGTTCATGTATGTTTTGAATTAGTGTTTCTATTTTCTTTGATATATAGCCAGGTGTCGAATTGCTGGATAATACTGTTGTTGTATTTTATATTTTTGAGGAATTTCCATACTGTTTTCCATAGTGGACACATTAATTTACATTCCCACCAGCAGTGAGGCACTGTTGCCTTTTATAAACATCCTTGCCAACATATGTCATTTGTGATCTTTTTTACAATAGCCATTCTGAGAGGTATGAGATGATATTTCCTTGTGATTTTGATTTGCATTTCTCTGATAATTAGTGATGTTGAAAATGTTTTCATGTACCTGTTGACCATACCTATGTCTTCTTTGGAAATATGTCTATTCAGGTCTTCTACCCATTTTTTAATTGAATTGTTTGGTTTTTTAGTATTGAGTTGTATGAGCTATCTATATACTTTGCATATTAATCTTTACTAGTCTTATCCTTTGCAATTATTTTCTTTCATTCTGTAGGTTGTTTTTGTTTTGTTGATGGTTTCCTTTTCTATGCAAAAGCTTTTAAGTTTCACTAGGTCTCATTTGTTTCTTTTTGCTTTTGTGTACTTTGCATTAGGAGACAGACCCAAACAAATATTGCTGTGATTTATGTCCATGAGTGTTCTACTTATGTTTTCTTTCAGTGGTTTTATGGCTTCTGGTCTTACCTTTAGGTCTTTCAATCAGTTTTGAGTTTGTTTTTGTATACAGCGTGAGAAAATATTCTATTATTTTGTACATGTAACTGTGCAGTTTTCCCAAGCACCATTGTTGAAGAGAGTATCTTTTTCCCATTTTATATGCTTGCCTCTTTTGTCAAAGATTAATTGACCATAAGTTTATGGATTTATTTCTGGGCTCTCTACTCTTCCATTGATCTATGTGTCTGTTTCTGTGCCAGTTCCATATTCTTTTGATTACTGTAGCTTTGTAGTCTAGTCTGAAATCAGGAAGCATGATACTTTCAGCTTTATTCTTTTATTTCATAGCTTTGGTTATTCAGTCTTTTGTGGTTCCATTAAATTTAAGGATTTTTTTTTTACTTCTGTAAATAATATTGTTGTATTTTGATATGGATTGTATTAAATTTGCTGATTGCACTGCCTAGTATGGTTATTTTAACAATATTAATTTTTCCAGTTCATGAATTTGGAATATCTTTTCATTGCCCTGTATCATCTTCCACTTCCTTCATCAGTATCTTATACTTTTCTGAGTATAGGTGTTTCATGTCCTGGGTTAAGTTTATTCCTCAGTATTCTTTTCTTTTTATGTGTGTGATTTTAAACAGGATTGCTTGCTTGCTTTCTCCTTCTAAAAGCTCATTATTAGCATAAAGAAAAGCAACAGATTTATGTATATTAACCTTGCATTCTACAACTTTACTGAATCAGTTAATTACTTATAATATTGTTTATGATGTAGACTTTAGTGTTTTGTATATATGGTTTCATATCTACATGCAATGATGGGGTTTTTTTTTCCCTTCCAATCTGGGTGCCTTTTGTTTCCTTTTTTGTCTGATTGCTCTGGTAGAGACCTCCAATATGTTAAATAGAAGTTGAGAATAGGCATCCTCGTTCAGTTCCTGATTTTAGAGGAAAAGCGTTCACCTTTTCACCACTGAGTATGTTATTTGTTCTTGTTTTGTCATATATGGCCTTTATTATTTTTAGATAAGTTATCTCTATGCCAACTTTATAAGAATGTTTATCACAAATGGATGCTGAAGTTTTCAAATTTTTTTTCTGGGCCTGTTGAGATGATCATGTGATTTTTATCCTTCCTTTTGTTAATGTGGTGTACCATATTGATTTATTAGTAAATATTAAATCATCTTTGCATCCCTGAAATAAATCTCACTTAATCATGGTGTATGACCCATGGTATATGATTTTATATAGCATTGAATTTACTTTACTAATATTTGTTGAGGATTTTTGCCTTTATATTCACCAAAGATACTGGTCTGTAACTTTTTTTTTTTTTTTTTTTTTTGGTAATGCTACTGTCTGGCTTTGGTATCAGCATAATTGTGGTCTTGTAAAGTAAATTTCGATGTGTTCCCTACTCTTCAATTTTTTGGAATAGTTTGAGGAGGATAAGTATTAGCTCTTCTTTTTATGTTTGGTAAAATTCTCCTGTGACACCGTGTTTGTCCTGGACTTTTGTTTGCTGGGATTTTTTTTTTTTTTTTTGATTACTAATTCAACTTCACCACTAGTGATTGGTCTATTTATATTGTCTATTTCTTTCTGTGTCACTCTAGGAGGACTATATGTTTCTAGAAATTTATCCATATCTTCTAGGTTGTCCAATTTATTGATATATAACTGTTCATAGTATTCTCTCATGATTCTTTTGTCTCTTTGATATTAGTTGTAAATTCTCCTCTTTCATTTCTTGTTTATTTGGGTCTTCTCTCTTTTTTTTTCTTGATAAAACTGTCTAAAGGCTTATCAGTTTTGTTTATCTTTTCAAAAATATCTCTTTGTTTTTTTAATATTTTCAATTATTTCTTGGGTCTCTATTTTATTTTTCTAACATTTTTTATTGATTTATAATCATTTTACAATGTTGTATCAAATTCCAGTGTTCAGCACAATTTTTCAGTCATACATGGACATATACATACTCATTGTCACATTTTTTTCTCTGTGAGCTACCATAACATTTTGTGTATATTTCCCTGTGCTATACAGTACAATCTTGTTTACCTATTCTACAATTTTGAAATTTCAGTCTATCCCTTCCCACCCTCCACCCCTCTGGCAATCATAAGTCTGTATTCTCTATCTATGAGTCTATTTCCATCCTGTATGCTTTGTTTTTGTTTGTTTGTTTGTTTGTTTGTTTTTGCTTTCATTTGTTTAGATTCCACATATGAGCGATCTCATATGATATTTTTCTTTCTCTTTCTGGCTTACTTCACTTAGAATGACATTCTCCAGGAGCATCCATGTCACTGCAAATGGCATCTATTTTATTTATTACTCTCTATTCTTAGTTATTTCCTTCCTCTGTTAACTTTTGGCTCTATTTATTCTTTTTCTAATTCCTTAAGATGATAAGTTAGGTTGTTTATTTGAGATTTTTTCTTGTTTCTTGAGATAATCCTGTATAACTATAAACTTCCCTCTTATAGCTGCATTTGCTGTGTCCCATTTTGAAAATGTGTATTTTTATTTTCACTTGCCTTGAGGTTTTTTCTGATTTCCCCTTTGACTTCTTCATTTACTCATTGGTTTTTAGTAGCATATTATTTAGTCAACACATGTTTGTGGGTTTTTTGTCCTTTTTTTTTTTCCTGTAATTGATTTCAGGTTTCATACTGTTGTGGCCAGAAAAAATGCTTGATGTAACTTCTATACTCTTAAATTTGTTGAGGTTTGTTTTGTGGCCTAACTTGTGATCTGTTCTGGAGAAAGTCCCATGTGCACTTGAGAAGAATGTGCATTCTTCTGTTTAGAAATGAAATGTCCTGTAGAAAGCAATTAAGCCCAACTGGTCTACTGTGTAACATTCAGCCTCTGTTGCATTATTGATTTTCTGTCTGGTTGACCTGTCCATTGATGTAAGTGAGATGTTAAAGTCCCCTACTATTGTTGTGTTATTGTCAGTTTCTTCCTTTATGTCTATTAGTATTTTTTAATATAATTAGGTACTCCTATTTTACTATATACACATATACATATATATGTTAACATGTTATATCCTCTTCTTGTATTAATTTCTTTATCATTACATAATGCTTATTTTTGTCTTTTCATATGGATTTTGTTGTAAACTCTACTTTGTCTGATATGAGTATTTATTATCCCAACTGTCTTGTCATTTCCTTTTGTCATGAAATATCTTTTCATCCCCTCACTTTCAGTCCATGTATGTCTTTAGAGCTGAAGAGAGTCTCTTATAAACAGCAAATATATGGGTCTTTTTTTTAATCAGCCATCCTTTTTCTTTTGATTGTAGCATTTAGTCCACTGACACTTAAAGTGAGTACTGATAGGTATGTACTTATTGCCATTTTGTCACTTGCATTTTGTATTTTGGGGTTTTTTTGGGTTTTTTTGGTGTGTTTTTTTTTTTTTTTTGCCTTGTCTGAGCTATTTTATATATATTTTTTATTGAAGTACAGTCAGTTTACAATGTTGTGTCAATTTCTGGTATACAGCACAATGCTTCAGTCATATAAGAACACACATATAAGATACTGACAGGCATATGTAGAATAGATAAACAAGATTATACTGTATAGCACAGGGAAATATATACAAGATCTTGTGGTAGCTCTTAGCAAAAAAAAATGTGACAATGAATATATGTATGTTCAAGTATAACTGAAAAATTGTGCTCTGCACTGGAATTTAACATAACATTGTAAAATGACTATAACTCAATTAAAAAATGTTAAAAAAAATAACACACATATACTCATTTTCATGTTCTTTTTCACCATAAGTTACTACTAAAAGATGTTGAATATAGTTCCCTGTGCTATACAGTATGAAATTGTTTAACATATATATATATATATATATAACAGTTAGTATCTGCAAATCTTGAACACCCAGTTTATCCCTTCCCACTCCCTTCCACACTGGTAACCATAAGTTTGTTTTCTATGTCCATGAATCTGTTTCTGTTTTGTAAACAAGCTCATTTGTCTTTTTTTTCACCCAATTCCACATATAAGTGATATCATGTGGTATTTTTCTTTCGTTTTCTGGTTTACTTCACTTAGAATGACAATCTCCAGGTCCATTCATGTTGCTGCAAATGGCATTATTTTTTATGGCTGAGTAGTATTCCACTATAAAAATGTACCATAGCTTCTTTATCCAGTCATCTGTCAAAACATATTTAGGTTGTTTACATGTCTTCACTATTGTATATAGTGCTGCTATGAACATTGGGGTACATGTAACTTTTTGAATTAAAGTTTCTCTGGATATATGCCCAGGAGTGGGATTGCTGGATCATATGGTTAGTCTGTTTTTAGTCTTTTGAGAAATCTCCATTCTGTTTTCCATAATTGTTGCACCAAACTACATTCCCACCAACAGTGTAGGAGGGTTCCCTTTTCTCCACACCCTCTCCAGCATTTATTGTTGGTGAACTTTTGAAGGATGGCCATTCTGACATGTGAGGTGATACCTCATTGTAGTTTTGATTTGCATTTCTCTGATAATTAGCAATATTGAGTATTTATATGTTTATATATTATGGAGTTTAAGCTCTTGTCAGTCTCATCTTTTGCAAATATTTTCTCCAATTCCATAGGTTGTCTTTTTGTTTTGCTTATGGTATCCTTTGCTGTGCAAAAGCAAGTAACTTTAATTAGATTCCATTTGTTTATTTTTGCTTTTATTTCTATTGCTTGAGTAGACTGCTCTAGGAGAACATTGCTGAGATTTATGTCAGATAATATTTTGCCTATGTTTTCTTCGAAGAGGTTTATAGTGTCTTGTCTTATGTTTAAGTCTTCAAGCCATTTTGAGTTTATTTTTGTGTATGGTGTAAGGGAGTATTCTAACTTCACTGACTGACATGCTGCTGTCCAGTTTTCCCAACACCATTTGCTGAAGAGACTGTCTTTATTCCATTGTATGTTCTTGCCACCTTGGTCAAAGATTAATTGACCAAAAGTTTGTGGGTTTATTTCTGTGCTCTCTATTCTGTTCCATTGAGCCATATGTCTGTTTTTGTACCAGTATCATGCTGTTTAGATTGTGGTAGCTCTGTAGTATTGTCTGAAGTCAGGGAGAGTTATTCATCTAGCTTCACTCTTTGTCTTCATTCTGGGTCTTTTGTGATTCCATGAAAATTTTAAGATTATTTGTTCTAGTTCTGTGAAAAAATGTCCTGGGTAATTTCATAGGGATTGCATTAAATCTGTAGATTGCTCTGGGTAATATGACCAATTTAACAATATTAAGTCTTCCAATCTAAGAGCATGGGATATCTTCCATTTCTTTAAATCATCTTTAATTTCCTTATTCAATGTTTTGTAGTTCCCCATGTATTTCTTTGACTTCCTTGGTCAGATTTATTCCTAAGTATTTTATTTTTTGATGCAGTTTTAAAGGGGATTGTTTCTTTATTTGCCTTTTCTGGTATTTCATTGTTAGTGTAAAGAAATGCCACTGATTTCTCCATGTTAATCTTGTATCCTGCTATGTTGCCAATTTCCTTTATCACCTCTGATAGTCTTTGTGTGTAATCTTTAGGGTTTTCTATATATACTATGTCATCTGCATATAATTAAAAATTTACCTGTTCTCTTTCAATTTGGATACCTTTAATTTCTTTTTCTTGTCTAATTGCTGTGGCTAGGACTTCCAAGACTATATTGAATAGACACGGAGAGTGGGCATCCTTGTCTTATTCTAGATTTTAGCAGGAAGGCTTTCAGCTTTTCACCATTGAGTATTATGCTGGCTGTAGGTTTGTCATACATATTTTATTATGTTGAGATATGTTCCCTCTATACTCATTTTGGTTAGAGTTTTTATCCTAAATGGGTGTTGAATTTCATCAAATGCTTTTTCTCCGTCTACTGAGACGATCATGTGATTTTTGTCCTTTCTCTTGATGTGGTGTATCACGTTGATTGATCTGTGTATGTTGAACCATCCTTGTGTCCCTGGGATAAACCCAACTTGATTGTGCTGTATAATCTGTTTTATGTGTTGTTGAATTCTGTTTGCTAATGTTTTGTTGAGGATTTTTGCATTTATGTTCATCAACAGTATTGGCTTGTAGTTTTCTTTTTTGGTGGTGTCTTTGTCTGGCTTTGATATCAGGGTGATGGTGGCTTCATAGAATGAGTTTGGGAATATTCCCTCCTATTCAGTCTTTTGGAAGAGATTGAGAAGGATTGGTATGAGTTCTTTTTATGTTTGATAGAATTCCCCAGTGAAACATCTGGTCCTGGACTTTTGTTTGCAGTGAAGTGTTTTATTGCTAATTCTATTTTACTTCCAGTCATTGGTCTGTTCAAATTATGTATTTCTTCTTGATTCAGTTTTGGCAGACTGTATGTTTCTGCTTGTTTTTATAGTTCTTCTCTGTTCTCTTCTTCTTCTTTTAGTTTTTTCCCCTGTGGTTTGATGATTTTCTTTTGTGTTTGCTGGTGTTCTGTTCTCTCTAGCTTCTATGTATCTACTGCAGATTTTGATTTGTGGTTACCATTGGGTACATACACATTGACCTATAAATATATCTACTTGTTTGAAACTGATAGTCATTTATGTTCAACACATTCTAAATGATCTATGTTTTTTACTCCCCTCCCCCACATTTTGGAGTTCATATTTTACATCTTTATGTTTATTTGTTTACTGTTCATTGTAGTTATAGTTGATTTTCCAATTTTTCTCTTTTAACCACTATCCTAGCTTATTTGATCCACAGCTTTTACAGATTTACTGTATACTTTTCTTGACTAGTGAAATTTTTTCCCCTATAGGTCTTACTTCTTTCTGTAGCCTTTTTTTCCCCCCACTTAGAAATGCCCCTTTAACATTTCCTGAAGAGTTGTTTTAGTACTGATAAACTTTCAGTTCTTGCTTGCCTGGTAAGTTCTTTATCTCTCCTTTAATTCTGAGTGATAATCTTGCTGATTATTGTATCCTAGACTATACAGAGTTTTCTCTGTTCAACATTTTAAAACTATCATCACACTGCTTTCTGAACTGCAAAGTTTCTGCAGAAAAATCAGCTGATAGCCTTTTTGGGGTTCCATTGTATGTGACTATTCGTTTTTCTCTTGCTGCTTTTAAATTTTTCTCTTTATCTTTAGATTTTGTCATTCATTTATGATATGCCCTCATGTGGATCTCTTTGGATTCATCTTATTTAGGTCTCTCTGTGTTTCCTCTACCTGGGTATCTATTTACTTCTTCAGATTCAGGAAGTTTTCAGACATAATATCATAAAATACATTTTCAACTCCTTTCTCTCTCTCTTCTCCTTCTGACATCCCTATAATGCCAATGTTAGTACATTTCATATTGTCCAAGAGGACCCTAAAATTTCCTCATTTTTAAAAATCTATTTAGTGTCTGATTGGGCGATTTCCATTTTTCTGTCTTTCAGATCACTTATGTGTCCTTCTATACCAGCTAGTCTCCTGCTAATTCCTTCTAGTGTATTTTTCATTTCAGTTATTGTATTCTTCAGCTCTGACTAGTTTTTTTTTTGTAGTTCTTTGTTAAAATTTTTCAGTGTGTTCATCTATTCTTTTCCCATATTCAGTTAGCATTCTTATTACTAATGCTTTGAACTCTTTATCTGGTAAATTATTTATCTCTATTCCATTCGTTGTTCTTTCAGGGTTTTTTCTTGTTCTTTCTGTTGAAACAAATTCCTCTGTCTTCCCAATTTGCTTAATTTTCTCTTTCTTTGTGAAATTTCATACCACAGTTACCCATCCTGGCCTTCAGGGGATGTCCTTGTGAGGGAGCATTTCAGTGCAGCCTATGTGTGCTCAGTGGCTTTGTGGGGAGAACTGGATCTGAAGTTATCATGTGTCATGTTCTTCCTATGCCAGGGTGTACTAGCAGCTATCATGTGAATGGGAAGTGGGGCTGGTGATGGAGACTTGAGCTTGAGCCAGGTGAGCAGGGCTTCTCATATGCTTAGTGGCTGATATTGCCTTATCATGGGTAGGATTGGGTACCAAGCTGCTAGAGCAGATGCCCCAAGGTTTGAATCAGAGCTGGTTCTATTCCCTCTTAGTGTGTGCTCTCCCCTTCCCCCAAACCATGGCTTCTTCACCCCCCGAGAAGGAAGTGCTGGAGAAGAGGGACATTATGGGTGCCTGGTGCATGTTGGTATGTGCCCTGGGATGATCTCAGCACACCAATAAGAGTTCCATATTTCTCCTGATATGCCACCTCCATGAACACCAGCAATGGCCACCCTTGCCTCTTTCAGATACCATGCTGGCTCTGTCCCCACCAATTGTGCACCCTCCTGGCTGTGGCAGGCTTTTCCCTAGTTGGGAGTTGCCCAGGGCAAGAGGGGCTGGAGCAGGTGCTAGTTGTGGGCCAGGGCATATACTAGGGTTGTCATGGGTAACCAGCCAGAGTCCCAGGTAGTTTCAATTTGGTTTCCTCTGTCTTGTTCCCACTAGTAAGCAAGTGTGTATGTGATGTTCATGAGCAGAATCTTGGTTTCTTACAGCTCTCCTGTTAATCCCACTGCTCCTCACATTAGCTAAGGGGACTCATCTTCCCAGTGCCATTCCCCAGGGCTGGGGTACGCAAAATGTGCTTCAAACCCCTCAATTCCCCAGGGAAGTATGTGAGGCTGTGGAATCTCCCCCTCTTATGTATCCGCTCCTAGGGACACAGGTCCTGACCTGATCACTTGTCTTCCCTTCCTACCCAACTCCATGTGGATCTTTCTTTACAGCCTTGGTTGTAGAAGAGTCTTTCTGTCAGTCTGTAGTTTGTTTTCAGTGAGAATTACTCCAGTATATTTTTAATGTGTTTATGGGAGGAAGTGAGTTCCACATATTCCTACTCTGCCATCTTGATCTCTTTATGCCCTTCCTTGATTCTTGAAAATTTTCTGTGATTATCATTGCCACTGTCATTAACAACTGCATATTAAAGATGAGCAAAATTTAGAAGTAATGGAAGAGTGATGAAATCTTTCTTTTTTATGTCCCATTTGTGGTTTGTATGTGAGTACATGTATGTTTTATTTACACACCTAGAAGTACTAGTGAAAGAACATGGTCTCTCAATAGATTGAGTTTTGTTCTAGAAACTTCCAAGAAGCTTAGAGGCATGAAAACTTTGCCTATTTGTTGGTTCACTGTAGTCTGTTTTTCAGATATTTAAATAAGAAAATTACTTTCCTACTTCGCCCCAGGACTTTCTTTTCCAGTTATTGGTTCACTTTGCTCCCGATTATTTTTTAAAGGCGGGTATGATTTTATCATTTCCTTATTTAAATTATTTTTTATTGGCTCCAGGCTGCAAATACAGTAAAAGAACTCATGTCCTTCGTGAAAGGAAAAGACCTTGTGATCTTTCCAACCCTACCTGCATGTCATTTCATCCTACCACTGAATTTCTTACATTTCTCTCAAAATGACATACTGCAATTACATCAGTTGTTACCATCTTGTATCACAGTAAGCATTGTAAATCCACACTCCTAAAGTCCTTTAGGATAGAGTATTACACTATTAACCTTCATGCACAAAGTTCTTGAAGATTTACCCCTGCTTAACCTTTGGAGCGGGAACCTCTCTCCTACTCCACCCAACGTGTGCCAAACTGAAATCAAACTAATCCCCAGACTCCTAATGCTGCTTTTATGTTTGCAGCTTTCTCTTATGCTGTTTTCTCTACCAGGACACACTTACCCCACCCAATCTTAATTAACAATTAATTCTTCTAGAAGGCTGTCCTTATGCACTAGGTCTGATAGCCACTTTTCTGGGTTTACAAGTCCCCCTGTACACCAATAGTGTAGAATGCATTCATTGTTTTCATTTATGGAATTATTTTATGCTTTCTGTGTATCAGGTATTGTCCAACTTCCTGTACCACAGTTGCTAATGAGACATTAGCAATTGCAAGCTCATTAAGGGCAGGAACAATGTATTTTTTGACCTTATAAAAAGGGCCCTTATTCTTACTTTTCATCTGTTGAATGGCTTCATATCCTCCAGCACCCAGCTTATGTCATTGTATTTATTTTGTTTCTATAATTGTTCTAATTAATCCTGAAAATGTATGTTTATTCTATAGATCAGAAAATGAGGTTCATTGTAATTTTCCCAAGATCACAGACCTCCCAAACCTAAAAAACAAGACTGAAGCTCTGTCCCATCTGGTTGCAAAGAATAAATAAGTTCAAGTAAATAGACTCAAAATTAGTAAATAGCTTATATAGCCACAAAGTGACCATTCATTTAAGCACCTCTCATTCCACCCTTAAAGGGGAATTTGGGCTTACAAACGTTCTTTGTATTTATATTCAGATCTTTCTTCATCTCTCCTCCAGCAGTCAGATGATTTAAATATGGCCGCCAAAAGCAACTAGTAATTGTTGATATTTGTTCCAAGGTAATTTTCTTCAGGGCAAGTTCTTAAAATCTTACTATCATTTAGATTTAAATTTTTAAAATATATTCAGTTCACATCTAGGAAAACACCTGGCTCTCTCACAAAGTAGTATAAAGCTGTAGAATGTTCAAGTTATATCATTAGAAGTTAACTGAACCTATTCATTACCTACCTTGCACCACACTGCACACAGAGACATACATGCACACATCATTTATGCCTCGTTTAGAAAGTATGGAAATTAAGACACAGAAAGTGACTTGTCCACATTTAGTTGTCTGGTTAGTGTAAGAATGGGGACTAAAACTCAATTCTCAAAATTTGCACATTTTTTTACTCAAGTGCAATGACCCCAGCTAAAGATTCCATGAACTTGGAGATATTGTTTTACTTTTTTCTTTTTCATTCTTATATTTTTCAAGTTTTCTGCATTGAGCATGTCCACCATCTATCTACTTGACTATCAAAAATGCATACTTTATGACTGGGACGTTGTGCTGTACACCAGAAATTGGCACATTGTAACTGACTCTATTTCAATTTAAAAAAAGACTAAAAAAATGCATACTTTAAGTCAATTTTAAAAGGAGTTAACAGGGGAGTCTCTCCCATTCTGTTTCATATTCCTTCTGTTAACCGCACTAGAGCTGTCTCAGTGTGATTTAGTCGACCTATGAACCTGCAATACAAAGTGGCAAAAACGTTATCTGAATTAGGTAAACCTTAAAGATACGCATTTATTAAGCACCCAAGATGGGATGGATCTATAGATTTACATCAGTAACCATTAGGATATCTGAAGTTTCATAATTTATTCATTTTACTTTCCCTCTTATTCCCAGAGGATTATGAATTCTAAATGAAAATTAAAAAGGAAACCAAGTTAGAAATTAATCTTTCCTTAGACGATCACTAACCATTGTGAAATGCAAGCATTGTTGAATAGCCTATTTCAACAAGCAGAAAGCCTTTCCCTTGGTCTCCCCTCATGGTTTACTCAGTTACTTAACCATGGTCCACCTCCCCCTACTGTCCCAGGACTGTAGAGTTACAATTTTATTAAAACCTTTCCCAGAACTTTCAGTTCCACAATATTCTCTGGGTTACACTGCCTCACAGTCTAGACCTTATCAATGTTCTGTGTAATAATTATTTTTAAATATATGAAAGAAAAAATATTGCCTATACTCCTACAGACATAGCTAAAATTAACTGAGCCACCCAACATTCTTTCAGATCATAACTAAAAGGGGTTTATAATCAGATGTGGCAATATTTTTTCCTTTACCATCAGCATAGCAACAGAATGGAGTCAGAGAAACGTGAGCCATTATTTATCCGTTAGACTTTACATCAGATGGGTTTTTTTTTTTGTATATATCTTTTTATTAAAGTGATTTTTATGAAAGCTGCAGCTTTGCCTGTATGTCGTGCAGCTATGGGATAATGCTACCAGAGAAAACTTGGCAGGACTTCTATCTCAGCCACTGTTAAAATAAAATAATCATGTCATTGATTAGTAACTAATGCAATAGTTGAATCTCTGTGGCTTTTAGAAAGTTGAAATTATTTGCCTGTCTGTAGGTCTGCCCTATCTTCTCATAGAAGCAATCAAATGTTCCACTGACATTTTACTAGCTAGAGACTGATAGACAGTGTTTTTCCCATTTCAGAAACATAAATTTGATTTCTGGTGCCTAGTTTCTTTCCAAGTGAAATGAGAATATTACTGATGAGCTGTCAAATTAGCTGGTGTGAAATAAACATTTGCTGATTAAATGGATTAATCATAGCTGCTATTTACTGAATTCAAACCAGATGTGCTAGCTGTTTTGGCATTCATTCTTATTTTGCATGGGGGAAACCTAAGGCTAGAAATTTACAGAGGTGGGATTGAGAGCCTGGGCTGTTTTCTACAGTATCTCCCTGCCTCTCCTAGGGGCATTATAATAAATACCAAAACTGAAAGGACACATATTTGTGTAAGAATACACAAGAGTATGGTGTTAACAAAGCAAACTTGATACCGATGATCCCCCAATCCCACTCCTGGGCATATATCCGGAGAAAACTCCAATTTGGAAAGATACATGCACCCCAATGCTCATAGCAGCACGTTTTACAATAGCCAAGACATGGACACAACCTAAATGTCCATCCATAGATGACTGGATAAGGAAAATGTGGTATACTTATACAACGGAATACTACTCAGCCATAAAATGGAATAAAATAATGCCATTCATTGGCAGCAACACGGATGGACCTAGAGATTATCATACTGAGTGAAGTAAGTCAGTCAGAGAAAGACAAATATCATATGATATCACTTATATGTGGAATCTTAAAAAAAGACACAATGAACTTATTTGCAAAACAGAAAGAGACTCACAGACAGAGAAAACAAACTGATGATTACTGGCAGGGGGAGGAGGGAGGAATAAATTGGGAGTTTGGGGTTGGCAGATAGAAACTGCTATGTACAGAATAGATAAACAACAAGGTCCTACTTATAGCACAGGGTATTATATTCAATGGCTGGTAGTAACTTGTAATGAAAAAGAATATGTATATTTAAATGTATATCTATGCATGTGTATAACTGAATTATCATGCTGTGCACCAGAAACTAATACAATATTGTAAATTAACTGTACTTCAATAAAAAAGGAAGAACAAAATAAAGACAAATTAAAAATAAAGCTGCCCTCTGAGTGTAAAAAAAAAAAAAATTACCAAGGAATCTTTAAGGCTGCTTAGCAAAAATGTTCTATACAAATGTGTTGTAGGCAAGAGGAAATGATGGATATATATAGAACAAGAAGTTTTTTAAAAGTCTGATTTTGGAAGAAGAGGATACTTTTTATCAGATTAATTGTCATGAGAATGTATAAAATAAAAATGAAGAATGTTTATTCTCCAAAAAAAAAAAGGGCAAACTCAAGAATCTCTTGGTTCTAATATGTATTTGCTGGGAAATTTTGTGTAGTTTTGCTTTGGCCCATTGATCTTTGGTTTCATTTGTAAGATAAGGCAAATAATAAGACCTATCTCGTAAGTTTGTTATGGGAACTAAACTAGGTTGGTCATGTATGTAGTGTGCCTAGCACAGCACCTGGTACATAATAAGCCCACCATTAATTAACTATGAATACACACGCCCAGGGCTCTCTACAGCAACTTTGTTTCGTTGCCAATAGACTGGTCTGTTTTTTCTTAAGGAGCTAGACAGTAACATGCATAAGTTGGCCAGTAAGACAGTCTCCTTTGTTATTTAAAGGAAAATACAGAGAAGTTTCCAAAATAATGGCAAAGACACCCTCAGGAGGCTAGGGACCACTACGTCTTCCTCTTCCCCCTGGTTCCCACAATTCGTGCAGGTCATTGCTGCACATTTGACTTTTACCAAAAACAAAATAAAATAAACAAAACACTTTCCCTTAGTTCCCTTGGCACGATTGAATCAAATTCACATTTTCAAAAGAAACTTTACTAAATACTAAAAGGGAACATAAAAGAAAGCAAGTACAGATGCTACAAACTAGCATGCCCATGTCTGTGTGTGTGTGTCTGTGTGTGTCTATGTGTGTGTGTCTGTGTGTGTATCTATGTGTGTGTGTCTGTGTGTATATGTCTGTATGTGTGTGTGTCTCTGTGTGTTTGTGTGTGTGTATATGTGGTTGACTTTTCTCTGAGCTATTATCTTTGGTTTTATTAATTCAGTTCCATAATATGTTTTTTGCCCTCTTTCTATAATTGTATTTGTTTCCAAAATTGAGTATGTATTTTTGTAAGGCATCTTAAATACTTAATGGAAAAAAGACGGTGGAGGCATAAAATAAACTGAATAGAAGATAGCTAGATAGATGACAGATAAATATAGATAGAAAATAAATAACTTTCCAGAATTTTTTAAACTCAGATAATACCTCTGGACCAAATCAGGTGACACCCTTTCCTCCCAGATTCCTCACCCCACCTGGTGGGCACGATCTTTTTCCCCACCACGCGGGAGTCCATCTCTCTTTCTTCTCATCCACTGCCATTTCCCAGGACTGTGAGTGCTGTAGTGACAGATACAGTTTTCACCCTTTCTGGCTTGAATGTCCCGCTCTGTCTGCTTTTAAACCACTTCATAATTACAATGAACCTCCCCAAAAAAGTGTTACCCATCACAGACTCAAATACCTCAGACAATAATACCTTGATATTACCTTCACATAACACACATTTCTGCTTTTATTTCTTATATCAGAGGGCAATTATGCCCTCAACAGAAGACATTTTGATGCTATCATGTGAATCTCCTATATCTTCCTCCATGCTTCATAAAATGCATTCAGAGGCATTTAAGAACTAGTTTTTAAATTGACTTGAACTGAACTGGAAATATTTATATCCTTTTCTCATATATTAGACTTTTTATAGAAGTATAGTTGATTCACGATGTTAGTTTCAAGTGTACAGCGAAGTGTTTCAGTTATACATACATATATATATACACACACCCATATATATATGTATTCTTTTCATATTCTTTTGCATTATAAGTTATTTAAAAATATTGAACATTCATATTCTTTTGCATTGTAAGTTATTTAAAAATATTGAACACAGTTTCTTGAGCTATATAGTAGGCCCTTGATTTTTATCTATTTTATGTATAGTAGTGTGTATTTATTCATCCCAAACTCTTAATTTATCCCTTTGGTAACCATCAGTTTGTTTTCTATGTCTGAGTCTATTTCTGGTCTGTAAATAAGTTCATTTGTATCATTTTAGGTTCTATATATAAGTGATATTATGTGATATTTGTCTCTGTCTGCCTGACTTATTTCACTTAGCATAATGCCCTCCAGGTCCATCCATGTTGCTGCAAATGGCAACATTTCATTTTTTAGGCTGAATAGCACTCCATTGTGTGTGTGTGTGTGTGTGTGTGTGTGTGTGTGTGTTTGTACACACCACATCTTTATCCATTGATCTGTTGAAGGACACTTAGGTTGCTTCCATATCTCAGCAATTGTAAAAAGCACTGCTGTGAATATTGGAGGGTATGTATCTTTCTGAATTAGGGTTTTCTCCAGATAGATGTCCAGGAGTGGGCTTGCAGGATCATATGGTAACTACATTTTTGGTTTTTTTCAGGAACTTCAGTACTGATTTCCATAGTAGCTGCACCAGTTTACATTCCCATCAACAGTGTAGAAGGGTCCTCTTTTTTCTATACCTTCTCCATCATTTGTTATTTGTAGACTTTTTGATGATGGACAGTCTGACTAGTGTGAGGTGATACCTCATTGTAATTTTGATTTGCCTTTCTCTAGTAATTAGCAATGTTAAGCACCTTTCCGTGTGCCTGTTGGGCATCTGTATGTCCACTTTGGAGAAATGTCTATTTAGGTCTTCTGCCCATTTTTGGATTGGGTTGTTTGGTTTTTTCTTACTAAGCTGTATAAGCTGTTTATATATTCTGGAGATTAAGCCCTCATCAGTCTCATCTTTTGCAAATATTTTCTCCCATTCCATAGGTTGTCTTTTTGTTTCGCTTATTGTTTCCTTTGCTGTGAAAAAGCTTATAAGTGTGATTAGGTCCCATTTGTTTGTTTTTGCTTTTATTTCTATTACCTTGTGAGACTGACCTAAGAACACATTGCTACAATTTATGTCAGATTGTTTTGCCTATGTTCTCTTCTGGGAGTTTTATGGGGTCATATCTTATATTTAAGTCTTTAAGCCATTTTGAGTTTATTTTTGTGTATGGAGTGAGGGAGTGTTCTAACTTCATTGATTTACATGCTGCTGTCCAGATTGTTCAACACCACTTGCTAAAGAGACTGTCTTTTCTCCACTGTATATTCTTGTCTCCTTAATTGAAGATTAATTGATTATAGGTGTGTGGGTTTATTTCTGGGCTTTCTATTCTGTTCCATTGATCCATAGGTCTGTTCCTGTGCCAATGCCACACTGTTTTGATTTCTGTAGCTCTGTAGTATTACCTGAAGTCTGGGAGGGTTTTGCCTCCAGATTTGTTCTCTTTCCTCAGGATTGATTTGGCAGTTCAGGGTCTTTTAAGTTTCCATATAAATTTTAGGATTATTTGTTCTAGTTCTGTGAAAAATGTCTTGGGTAATTTGATAAGGAATACGTTAAATCTGTAGATTGCCTTAGGTAGTATGGCCATTTTAAAAATATTGATTCTTCCAATCCAAGAGCAGGGGGTATCTTTCCATTTCTTTGAGTCATATTCAATTTCCTTTATCAATGTTTTATAATTCTTAGTGTATAAGTCTTTCACCTCCTTGGTCAGGTTTATTCATAAGTATTTTACTTTTTTAATGTCATTTTAAAAGGGATTTTTTGTTTTTTTTACTTTCTCTTTCTGATATTTATTGTTATTGGGGAAAATGCACCAATTTTCTATATGTTAATCTTGTATCCTGCTACCTTTATCAGTTCTAATAGCTTTTGCATGGAGTCTTTAGAGTTTTCCACACAGAATATTATGTCATCTACATATAATAACAATTTTACCTCTTCCCCTCCAATTTGGATCCCTTTTATTTCCTTTTCTTGCCTGATTGCTGTGGCTGGGACTTCCAAATCCATGCTGAATAGCCGTGGTAAGAGTGGGCATCCTTGTCTTGTTGAAATTCTAGTGGAAAGTCTTTCAGCTTTTCACCATTGAGCATTATGTTGGCTGTGGGTTTGTCATAAACAGTTTTTATGATGTTGAGATATGTTCCCTCTGTACCCACTTGGTGAGAGTTTTTAACCATGAATGGATGTTGAATTTTATCAAATCCTTTTTCTGCAACTACTGAGATGAGCATATGGTTTTTATCTTTTCTTTTGTTGACGTGGTATCACGTGTTAGATATGGAATGATGGAATTGAACAGCTAAATTGATGCAATTGGATCTTTTACCTTTTTCTAGCCATCACTTAATTAGAAATTATATTGGTTATTAATTTATGTTATTGAACAGCTGAAATGTGTAATAATGACCTAAACTTTAAAAACTCTCGATTTTTATAGGGATTCAAGGATATTTCCCTTGAGAGGTTTATACATGGTGGAGCCAATGTGACAGGATTCCAGCTGGTAGATTTTAATACACCTATGGTAACCAAACTCATGGATCGCTGGAAGAAACTAGATCAGAGAGAATATCCAGGATCTGAGACACCTCCCAAGGTATTTGTTTGTTTTTATCTTCTGTATTTTTAGAATTTTTTAAAATCCTTAAGGTAGAAATTTAATTATGCAATTCTTCTAGTAATATTTTGTCAGACATGTGACATAGGGAAGAAATATTTTGTCACTGTCTCTGCATTATACATGCCCTTAATAATTTCTAAATTTCTATGTTATAGAGTTGTTAGACGTTAGCTCAAGTAGTTTATTATTATTATTATATTATTATTACTTTGTATGTGAATTTTCATGAAGAAATTGTATGCTTTTTAAAAAATTTTTGATAACTAGACATTTCAAATGTGAACAATCACTGGTAACTATTCCACTCAGATAAAAACTATGTTTGCAAAGTGATTTACAGTGAGTAGGGAAATTGGGAAATTAGCAGAAATGTAAAAATGTACAAGATTCTCAAAATTTCTCTTTCAAATTAACAGTAAAAGGTCAATTTTTTTCTGGCAGACATTGCAGAAGTATGTTATCAGTATCTGCAAAGGAAGCTGTTAAATTTCTGATCATAAGGACATTTTCTTCTCACCTGAAAAGATAGATTACTTCCTTAGATGTCATGTAAATGATGGCATAATGTTTCTTAAACTCCAGCTTAGTGGTTCTGAGCTCCTACATAATAAGGCATAATCATTTTTAATAATTTTTACTAATAGCTAACTGACAGTGTATTCTAGTGAAAAGTTTTCAACTATAATTTGGAAACTCAAGCCTAGAAAACTGTGATCTATGGGAAGAGAATCTTTGTTCTTCCATTTTCTAATTATAAAATTTTCCTTACTAGCTATGTCAATTTCCTCTCTGTAATATAGTAATTTGGATAATCATACCATTTTCACTATACTATAGAATCATGAGATTTCAAAACAAAGTATTTATTTGAGTATCCATTGTGTAAATTACTGTAATCCAACCCTCTGATTTAAAGATTAATAAGAGCAAGATATTAAATGGTATGTTAATTGGCATTCTCTGACTCAAGGTCCAGGTTTGTGGAATGCTCAGGACCAAGTCATGGGCTCCCTGAGTCTTGGACAAGTGCTTTGTTCACTATATTACACCATTTTACACCATTTCTCATGCTTAGATAATACATATGAAAGCATATTAAAAAGAGACACATTTTCAAGATGCAAACCACCTTCAGGATTAAAAGGACCTTGAGAAATCTTTTAGTCCTCTTTTTGCCTTCAAGCTGGTTCAGAGAAAAATCATCTCCAAAGCTCAATTATATCAAGTATTAATACACAAAGATAAAAACATAAAGCTTTCTTCTGAACTCATTTCTAATCTGGACAGTTTGCTCTACAGCATGTTCCCCTCATTCTGTCATCAGTGTATACAGAGACTCCCTTGTCCTTCTCTTCCTCATGATAAACTGTCATATGTCTTCCTTCCTGACATTTTATTTTATCAGCCATTACTTATCTCAACACTTTTGTAAATCACCTCTTGAAGTTCCTTTTCCCCTTAGAGTTTTAGTATCCAGAATGGGCTTCAAACTTCTTGGCAGTGTTTTGTAGCTCCTTGCAACTATTTTTCATCTCAGTGATAATATATAATAGCATGTGTCCATTGTGGTCCTCCTGTCTGACACTTGGGTGTAGTTAGTTCTTCCCTATCTTGCCTTTAGCCTGTCACAATGTTTGCTATTCGATAATCTCCAACCAGACTTATCTATGTCATGGCTTTGGGCACTTTGTTTTATATATAAATACATATAATTTTCTCATCCTTTACAGAGCTCTTAGCATGATACTAGGCATTCAGTGGTCATTTGATAAATGCATACAGTCAATTCTCATTATTCATGGTAGTTCTATTCTATAAAATTGCCATGAACACTGAATGAGTGAATACTGAATCCTTACTTCTATGGGAAATTACAGGGTTAGGTCACAACATTTTTGTCAACCAATCTGTTGCCGATGGATGCAACCGGTGTTCCAGGTTCTTTTCCTGTCCCAGAAAGAATTCAGAGACAAGATGTAGTGGTTAAAAAAAGTGAAGTGAGGATTTATTAAAGGATGGGTAGTGCACTCTCAAGGGGAGAGCGGGCAGGCTCAGGTGAGTGGCTGCCCTGAGTTTCTTTGGCAAGTTAGTTACATAGAGTGTAAAAATGAATGGGCAGAATATTTATTGGGGAGGGAAGGGCTTGGGGTCGTATTCCCTGATTTTCATCCCAACTCCACCTTCCCAAAGGGAGGAGGGAGTTTCGTCCTTATTTAGACTGGATCAGAAGTGTCATGGCGTTGGTGCATGAATGGTACTTCTGATCTGTAAGGCTAATCTTATTGAAATGAGGGCATAATGAGCAAAGGGTTACATTCGGACACTGGGAATTCCTGCCTTTTTTTCACCTTTCTTTGTTGGTCTCCAGGCCAAAAGGTGTGGCCCTTTATCAGCCCCAAGTCTCCTGCTTTTCTTTCTCTGCCCAGGGACCCCTGGTGCTTACATGATGTGTGGTTTCCTGCATTTGGCCTGTGTCCCGCCTTTCTGCCCAATTCCTGCCATTTGGTCTGTGTCCCCTTTTCTCTGTTCATATCTAGCTATCTGCCTGCTCTCACAAATCAACACATAACACATTGTTATTTATGTGTTTCTGTTTAAAGACATCTTATTTAAGACACTGTTGACTCATTAACATTGAATTCATGACCAACAACACGATAACTCATGCCTGAACAAAGTCCATCTTACACATACTTTCTCCATGAGCCACATCACAGCCTTCCTGCACTGAGGAACACTAGACAGTGCTTCAGGCACTACACCTTGGGGCCATTTTAAGCAGTGAAATCATCAGCAAAAAACACAAAACTGTGAAAAACCCTGCACTAACTACATCACAAAATGACACTTGTTTACAGTATGAGAGCTGAAACAAAAAAGAAGAGCACTGCCTTGCTTGACTGCAGCTGGGAATGTACTTGTGGGGCAATGACTTGGGGGTCACAAATAAATTTTACCAAGTAGGCAAATTTGCAAACATGGAAACCACGAATAGTTAGGATTAAATGTACCTAATAAACGTGTGCTTCTATTTTGTGTGTGTGTGTGTGTGTGTGTGTGTGTGTGTGTGTGTGTTTCAACCAAGATTTAAAGCATGATTTCTGATCTTGTCAGTTCTTGCTTTAAAAAAAAAAAAACTTTCAGAATAAAGATCTTCCACAATATAAACCTAATAAGTCTTTCCATTTGTGTGTCCCTCTGCTACCTTTGGGGCCAGCCAAATTGAACTGCCCTAAAATTTTCCACTCCTTTTAAGTTCCTGGGCCCTTACCTCCCCCACCTCATCTGTCCTCTACTTTAATTTCCACCTGCCCAAATCCAACCATCTTCCAAATCATTATCTTGAATTTTACTCTGTCTGTGGAGGCTTTTCTTAGTCCTCCAGTAGGTAGTCATATGATCTGTTTCTCCTCTGTAATCTCCGTAATATTTCATTGTATAACTCCCATCAAGGACTTAACATAATTATTTCTGTACTTACAGTTTCACTGTTATAAACTCCTTTGGAGCAGTTAACCATCTATTATGCATCTTTAGTCTTCACTATTCCTAGCCAGCCAGTGTCTAGCACATTTTTTCAAAAAGCTCTCAGAGAGGATATGAAATTTTATCCTCACAATGACCACTATTTTGTTATTTGATTTTGTTCTGTTTTGTGTGGCATAGCTGAAAAAATGGACCACATATTCCCTTCGAACTATTAGTAGCAGAATTAGAATTCATCTTGTTCTTTCTTCTCAAAACCTAGACTCTTACCACTGCACCATAATTCTGCCAAACTCTGCCTTTTTATTTACAAACGTTGACAAACAGAATTCATCCCACCATTCTAATCACTGGTTAAAGTAGTAAATAGCTCTAGGTCAAGACTTAGTTTTACTCTGCCCCTAAAACAAAGCATGTATTTAATAAGTATTTTTAAATGCCATCTATAGAAAAGTGTGCCATAAATATAATTTATTAGACTGTAGCACAATAAGACACATGGGAAAGAATGAAATCCTTTAAAAAAAAAAAAGTAAAAATGATTTAAACTACTGCTTCTTTCCATCCATCAGTCCTATGACCTGTCAAAGGCCTCTAATGCTCTGGGTGAATGTCTGCTTTGCTCTGCTCCACTCTGTATGATTTCTGGTCTTTTTTCTAGTTCACTTGTTTCATAAAAATGAATGGACTTTTTCAAACGCAGGAAGTGCTTTTACTTTTCTGGTGTCATCTCTTCTCAGCTTTTTCTACCTATTAAAAAAGCATCAATATTTTTCTTTTCTTCTCTCTTGATCCTAAAATACAAGCATTGCATTTTTTTCCTCTTTTCCTTTATGTCTTTGATTAATTCTACTTTTTTCTTATTTTTATTTTCTTGCCATCTATAAAGATGATGAAATGGCTTTCTCTACTCAGATGTGTGTTGGTCTAGGCAGGGAAGGATGCATATCCATGTTTGGCTTGGTACCTTGCTTAAGTACCTCAGTTTCCTTTGGTCATCCCCTTCCAATTATGAGGGTGCTTACTTAACCTTAAGCCTATCTTGTCATGTACTTGAACAATATATAGTAATGCTTTTAATATGGTAATGCTTTTCTTTATTTCCCAATGATTTTATTCAAGAGAAAACACATATTTTTAATCATATAATTCTTTTTGCTTCAAACTAAAAACCCCACAAAACTAATTGTCAAGATTTCCAACCAAAAACATTAGTTGTAAAATGAATTTATATTGCTTTGTTCTTGTTGTAGGAAAAGTGAAGAATTTTTTTGTTACTAATAACTAAATATATATTTCATGAATCAATACACTAGGAGTGTCCCTAATGAATCCTCATTTTAATCTTTTTTTTTTTTAGATTTTTTTTTAATTGAGGTATAGTCAGTTTACAATGTTGTGTCAATTTCTGGTGTACAGCACAAGTCTTCAGTCATACATTAATATACATACATTCGCTTCATATTCTTTTTCACCATAAGCTACTACAAGATATTGAATATATTTCCCAGTGCTATACAGTATAAACTTGCTTATCTATTTTATATATATAATGCTTTTAATTTATATGTCACACATAAATCTTTCTGATGAAACTTTAATTAGATTCTCTACCATTGAAATGTTCTCTGTTGGAGTTTATATTCTTTATCTTACCCATGTTTTAGTCCTTCTCTTCCCGGGAATGCTGACAGCTATGCTTAATAATCATATTGCTTGAGTTTACTTTCTACAATTCAAATTTCAAAAGATTTTTCTTAATTTATGAGCAACAAGTCAAGGAGATCATTTTCCATGTTCCATAGCACAAAAGTGCTCCTAGTACAGGCTTAGCATGTGTTCATCATATAGAATTGTCCATATAGAATCCCTGAAGGAGATAATGTAGTTTTTTGTCATGATTAGCAGTTGATGCTCTGCCATGCCTCACGAAAATTGTGCCATGCTTTTCATGTGTTTAGGAATTTTCCAATCAAACTCTACAAGCATTCCGTGTCCTTTTTATTTTCAGCTTAAACAAATCGCATTTTCTTCTCAGCTTTTCCTCATTTCCTCTCCTAATCTTAATAACCTTTTCCTGAAGGCTTTGTGTTTTCTCAAAGAGAAGCATAGGACAACCATCAGAAAGCCAGTGGTCTAGACTGCACTTCTCCACTTTGATCCTAGGTTACAGGGGAAACAGAGAAATGACTTAACCTTCCTGAGCACTCTCAGCAGGCATGGGCATCTCGGGCATGCTTATTTAGCACAGAGACTGATGCGTACACATTTGTTAAGTAAGTAGATGTTATTTCTGGCATCCTATATCTGAGCAACAATAAACATTCCCAGTCATTCTTCTAAGGAACTGGACAGTGATTACATTTCAAAGTCAATAAGCATATATTAAATCTAAAGGAGCCCTGATGGGCATTTGGAGGAGGAACGAGTGGGACATCCCAGCCCTCCTGGGGCTCAGCCACAGCAAGAGACCACAAGGCAGCTTGTGGCAATACTGCACTTAGCCTTTTTTTATACTTTAGTTGTTTCTACTTGGACACAACAAAAAGACTTCATCTAGAGGTCTTACCTCTCCCAACTATCGGAAAACTGTGCATTAGAATTTCTACTTTTCAGAGTGTGTTTTCTCCTTTTAAAATCATAGTGGTAAGAATTGATATACAGTCTTCATAATAAAGCAATAACAGACATTTCTGAAGCTAGAGGCAATAAACTATCAATCATTTAACTGTCCTTCAGACAGGATGGTACTTTATGTCACAGAATACACAAATCCACAGAGCTCACAGACTATTCCTGGTGATTTATAGGAATTTCACATTTACCATTATAATTATTTTTATTTTGTTAGTACACATCTGCTCTGACTTACGATGGCGTCCTTGTGATGGCTGAAACATTCCGAAATCTTAGAAGACAAAAAATTGACATTTCTAGGAGGGGAAATGCTGGGGATTGTCTAGCAAATCCTGCTGCTCCATGGGGCCAGGGGATTGACATGGAGAGGACGCTCAAACAGGTAACTCCCAATGTCTTGTAAGTTCAATTTATTTCATAGTCCTTTTTAAATGGAGTAGTCAAGGAAACAGAATAATCTATCTGAGAATAAACATATACTACAATTATCATTTTAATATGTTGAACCATTATTATTTCTGAAACATTTCTAACTAGAGTACTGGATGGGATACTGTTCATATTTTATGTGGTGGCTTAGCCAGTATAAGCTAGGTTATGACACAGTAATAAAGAGCCCCAAGTCTCAGTGGCTTAAAACACTCACACAGACACCAGATTAGTAGGGGCATTCTGCTTGTTGTAATCACTCACGGATCCAAGCTGACAGAGCAGCTACCATCTTGAAGGCTACAAAGGGAAATAGAATTGTGGGGACGTTTCTAACTGGCCATTAAATCACTCTGGCCCAGTAGTAATACACATCACATCTGTTTACAACTTATTTGTCAAAAAGAGTTCACATAGACCTAGCTAACCAAAAAGAGTCCAAGAAGTACAAGCTTAGCTTGGGTCCACAATGAGGAAGAACCAGAAATACTTGATAAATGCTACCAATCTACTAATCTAATGGCTACCTCAGTAGACCTTTAAATTGCCTTGTAACCTTGAATTGAGTATGTGTTTATTTTAGTCTTTTATAGTTATACTAACACTGATTTCAAATGATTAATGTAATGTGTGTATATTTTTCATATTACATTTTAAATTGTTCTGAAATGCCGTGGGTTCAGAACGTAAGTTAAGTAAATGAATTAAAAGGGAATTTGGAATAAAGTACACTTGAATATTTTCAAAAATACATTTATTTTTCTGAATCCCTTATATAATATTTGCAAAGAGAAATATGATCTGGTGTGGTTATCAGGGTTATTTAATCTATTATGTAGATATGTAGACAAAATGGAAAAGTAACTATAAAACAAACCATATTTCCATTCCTATAAATAATATTTCAGCATTGAGGAAGTATTCTGTTAGTTACAATGGAAACATCATAATAAAAAACAAATAAAACTTGTATACCTTTCAAGTATACAGCAGAATTGCTTGTATATTACTTTGATATTCCTCTTTCAGATTCTAGTCCAATAACTCAATTACTCCTCTTTTTTTTTGCAAATTGTTTATAGATTATAGTTCCACATCCATGTATAGTCATAAGCCTAGCAGATGAAGTCACTTTCTGCAAGTAAAAAGGCAAAAGATAACATGTGTGGATTTTGTTTTTCATTCATAGGTTCAAATTCAAGGACTGACAGGGAATGTTCAGTTTGACCACTATGGACGTAGGGTCAATTACACAATGGATGTGTTTGAGCTAAAGAGCACAGGACCTAGAAAGGTGAGCCACACTTGCTGTCTTCTTAGTTTGCATTTGACAGTTTTAAAGGCTTGTAGGTGAAAGGTTTCTGGATAGTCTATATTTTTTTCTAAATGTGAGTACAGATGACCCTTGAAAAGGGGGAATTAGGGGCTCTGATCCTCCATGCAGTAAAAAAATCCAGGTATAAATTATAGTGGGCCCTCCACGTATGTGGTTCCATCAGTTCTACATCTGAGGATTCAACCAACCACAGACGGTATAGCACTGTAGTTTTTAATATTAAAAGGAATCTGACAGAATCACACAAAATCTATGGGATGCAGCAAAAGCAGTCCTAAGAGGGAAGTTCATAGTGACATAGGTCTTCCTCAGAAAAGAAGAACAATCTCAAATAAACAACCTAACCTACCACCTAAAAGAATTAGAAAAAGAAGAATGAGCAAAACCTAAAGCCAGGAGAAGGAAAGAAGTAATAAAGATCAAGGAGGAAAAAAGAAAATAAAGATTAAAATAATGGGAAAAAATCAATCAAACCAAGAGATGGCTTTTTGGAAGAATAAACAAAATTGACAAACCTTTGGCCAGGCTCACCAAGAAGAGAAGAGAGACCACACAAATAAACAAAATGAGAAATGAAAATGGAGAGATTACAACCAACACCACAGAAACAAAACAAAACAAAACAAAAACCATAAGAGAACACTATGAACAACTATATGGCAATAAATTGGACAACTTAAAAGAAATGGACAAATTCTAGAAACATAGTCCACCAAAACTGAATCAAGAAGAAATAGATCAATCACTAGAAATGAAATAGAATCAGCAATAAAAAAAAAAAAACCTCCTTGTAAACAAAAGTCCAGGACCAGATGGCTTCACTGGGGAATTCTATCAAACATAAAAAGAACTCATACCAATCCTTCTCAGTCTCTTCCAAAAGAATGAAGAGGAGGGAATACTCACAAACTCATTCTATGAAGCCACCATCACCCTGACACCAAAGCCAAAGACACCACCAAAAAAGAAAACTACAGGCCAATAATGCTGATGAACTTAGATGCAAAAATCCTAAACAAAATATTAGCAAACAGAATCCAACAACACACAGGAAAGATTATACAGCATGACCAAGTTGGGTTCGTCCCAGGGACACAAGGATGGTTCAACATACACAAATCAATCAGTATGATACACAACATCAAGAGAAAGGACAAAAATCACATGATCATCTCAATAGATGGCGAAAAAGCATATGATGAAATTCAACACCCATTTAGGACAAAAACTCTAACCAAAATGGGTACAGAGGGAACATATCTCAACATAATAAAAGTTGTGTATGACAAACCTACAGCCAGCATAACACTCAGTGGTGAAAAGCTGAAAGCCTTCCTGCTAAAATCTGGAACAAGACAAGGATGCCCGCTCTTACCACTTCTACTCAGTATAGTATTGGAAGTCCTCGACATAGCAATTAGACAAGAAAAAGACAAAGAAAAGGGATCCAAATTGGAAGAGAAGAGGTAAAATTGTCATTATACACAGATGACATGATGCTATATATAGAAAATCCTAATAGCACTACACAAAAACTTTTAGAGCTGATAAAAGAATTCAGCAAGGTAGCAGGGTACAAGATTAACATGGAGAAATCAGTGACATTTCTTTACACTAACAATAAAATATCAGAAAAGGAAAGTAAAGAAACAATCATTTTTAAAATTGCATCCAAAACAATTAAATACTTAGGAATAAGTCTAACCAAAGAAGTGAAAGGCATATGTGGAGAACTACAAAACATTGAATAAGGAAATCAAAGATGACTTAAAGAAATGTAAAGATATCCCATGCTCTTGGATTGGAAGAATTAATATTGTTAAATTGGTCGTATTACCCAGAGCAATCTACAGGCTTAATGTGATCCCTATCAAATTACCCAGGACATTTTGCACAGAACTTGAACAAATAATCCTGAAATTTATGTGAAATCACAAAAGACTCAGAATTCCCAAAGCAATACTGAAGAAGAAGCAGCAAGCTGGAGGAATAGCCCTCCCCAACTTCAGACAGTACTACAGAGCTGCAGTAATGAAAACAGCATGGTACTGATACAAAAACAGACATATGGATCAGTGGAACAGAATAGAGAGCACAGAAATAAACCAGCAAAGTTTTGATCAGTTAATCTTTGACCAAGGTGGCAAGAACAGAGTAAAGACAGTCTCTTCAGTACATGGTGTTGGGAAAAGTGGACAACCACATGTAAATCAATGAAGTTAGAATATTCCCTCACACCATACACAAAAATAAACTCAAAATGGCTTAAAGACTTAAACATAAGACAAGACACTATAAACCTCTTGGAAGAAAACATAGGCAAAATAGTCTCTGACATAAATCTCAGCAATATTCTCCTAGGGCAGTCTACCCAGGCAATAGAGATAAAAGCAAAAAAATTAACAAATGGGACCTAATTAAACATATAAGCTTTTGCATAGCAAAGGAAACCATTAGCAAAACAAAATGACAACCTACAGAATGGGAGAAAATATTTGCAAATGATGAGACTGACAAAGGCTTAATTTCCAGATTATATAAAACAGCTCATGCAACTTAACAACAAAAAATCAAACAACCCAATCCAAAAATGGGCAGAAGACCTAAACAAGCATTTCTCCAAAAGATATACAAATGGCCAATCGGCACATGAAAAAAATGCTCAATATCTCTAATTATGAGAGAAATGTAAATCAAAACTACAATGAGGTATCACCTCACATTAGTAAGAATGGCCATCATTCAAAAGTCCAAAAATGATAAATGCTGGAGAAGGTGTGGAGAAAAGGGAACCCTACTACACTGCTGGTGGGAATGTAGTTTGTTGCAGCCATTATGGAAAATAGTAAGGAGATTTCTCAAAAGACTAAAAATAGACTTACTATATGATCCAGCAATCCCACTCCTGGGTATATATCTGGAAGGAACTCTAATTCGAAAAGATACATGCACCCCAATGTTCACAGTAGCACTATACACAATAGCCAAGATATGGAAGCAACCTAAATGTCCATCAACAGATGACTAGATAAAGAAGCTGTGGTATATATTTATACAATGGAATACTAAAAGAACAAAATAATGCCATTTGCAGCAATATGGTTGGGCCTAGAGATCATCATTCTAAGTGAAGAAAGCCAAGAAGAGACAGAAAAACGCCATACGATATCACTCATATGTGGAATCTTAAAAAAAAAAAGGGTACACAATCTTAAAAAAAAGATGTAATGAATTCATCTACAAAACAGAAACAGACTCGCAGGCATAGTAAACAATCATATGGTTACCGGGAGAAAGGAGGTGGGAAAGAATAAATTTGGGAGTTTGAGATTTGCAAATATATAAAAATAGATTAAAAAACAGATTTCCTCTGCATAGCACAGGGAACTATATTCAATATCTTGTAATAACCTTTAATGAAAAAGAATATGAAAATGAATATATGCATGACTGGGACATTGTGCTGTACACTAGAAATTGACACATTGTAACTGACTGTACTTCAATAAAAAATTTTAAATAAATAAATATATATATCAAAAAACAAAAACAAAACAAACAAAAACATTAAAAAAAAAAAAAAAGAATCCATGTGCAATTGGACCCAAGCAGTTCAAACTGGAGTTGTTTAAGGGTCAACTGCACTTATAAATTTTTCTCTGTAATTTGTGCTGAAAGAAATTCTTGTGTCATATGATTTATATTTAATGGTGTACCAGAGCTGAAATGAACTAATTTATATGCTGCTCAGATCCTTTATCCAAATAGAAGCAATTTTTTTTTAAGGCTTAGCAAAAAGAATCCTGCAAAACAAAATGCACTCTTCAGGAAAGCACACAATGTAGGTAAGAGACATACTCCCTTCCATGTAGTCATTTAAGAAACCATTAGAGGGAGAACAAATAAAGCTACTTCTAACGGGTGGGCATATTTAGAACAGGCTGAATGTTCCTGAAATAAACAAGTAAACACATTCAAATGAGCAATGGAAACAGCAGACAGAAGATGATACTATTAAGATTATTGTTAGGTTGCAGAGGGAGAGAAATACCTAAGAAACTTCAACTGAGGTGGCAGGGAGGTTGTTCAGAGAGCTGCTGGTGCCAGATTTTTGGATTTTGGAGGGTAACTCTGTTACTTTTATGATGTAACTAGGCATATTAGCAGTCATAGTGAAATTATACAATCTCACCACACCAATTGGCTGTAAACATTTTATACCTAACACATTATAACTTTCAACATTCTTCTTCTCTTGCATTAGCTAGGATGCTCAAGGAAAGACATGACTTACCTTAACCTAAAAATTCTATTTATTTCAAAGCTTGGCTGTTTTAAAATGTTCCTAAATACACTTTCTTGTTTTAATATGATAATGATAGCTACAATTTATGAAATGCCTGTTGTGTTCCAAGCTTTGGACTTGGTGTAATTTGATCCTCACAATAAACCTATAACAGAGCACTATTATTTCCCTTTTTCTAGTGAGAAAAGGATGGTGCAGTGGGTTATGGTTACTTGTCTAAGCCATAAAGTGAGAAAACAAAGTTTTTTTAACTCAAATATGTCTGACTCCAGAACCTTCCTACATCATTACCCGGCCTGAGTAGATCCTGCTCTAAAGGAGTTTATTTCCTTGTAGAATATAATATAGTAAGTTCCAGACAGCAGTTAAAGAAAAAACATGTGAAAATTCTAAAGACGAAGAGATCATTTCCAGCTGGCAGAAAGCAAATCAAAGAAAGCTGCATGGAGGATGTGAGATTTAAAGTTAGCCATGAACTTAAGAGTTTGGATAGGTAGAAATGGTAGAGGCAAAAAGACAAGGGCTTTTCCAAGTTGTGCTTTGCTCCAGTCTGTCATAGCTTGTGCTTCTGTATATGAGTGAGCAGGAGAGATTTAGAGCTGCCATGAAAACGGTCTCTTGCTTTTCAGCCTCTTGTGGCATCCCCCTTGAGGGCAGGCTGCCAGCTAATACAGGGTGGGTGGGAGCCTACCTGATCCAAATCAGGTGGGGCGGGAGATGGATGGCAGCTTGGAAGCCAAACTGGATGATGGATCCTTCTAAGAGGGACTGAGACATGCTTCCAAGGTGAAATTTAAGAGGTCCTATGGAAACACTAATTTTACTCAATCTGTCAGCACACAGCCAGCAACAAGAAAAGAATGAGGCCCATTTTTAAGCAAAGTACATCTGCTAGCCATGGCGTAGACAGCATAGTCATAGGCCCCTGAAAATATTGGCTAACTGGTGACCAGCCTGCCACAAGCAGACCCTGCAAAATTAGCCATTTAAGCAGAACCTTTCTGAAGCACAAAAGACAATTCCGTATTTCACAAAACAGTAAGTACAAAAAGTAAAATGATCTTTATACAAAAGAAAGAATAATGGGAAAAGGAAGCCGGTAGTAAATTAGTGCTAATAGTAAGTGGGCTGTTTACAGCGCTGAATCTTTTCCTGGCTTATTGAACCACAATGGTAACAAAAATTAAGGTTTTTAGAGGAGAAAGTTAAAGAGTAACTTAAGAAAGCACTTCACGCTCAATTGACATTTGTCAACGATTCTTAATAGAAATATGAAATGTGAAACGGTGAAGATTCATGTCTCTTTGTTTTTCTGGGTCAATGAACAACTCGGGCATTCTATCAGGAATGTTAAACTTAGAACTGAGCTACCATGAGAAAAAAATGTGCTGGTGAGACTCAGTAATGTATCTGAAAAGCGAGCAATTGTTCTTATAAATTGCACATTTGCCAGTAAGGGAGCTATTTTTTGAAAATAGAGAGTTAACTCATCAGTTTGTCTGACTTGTGTAACAGAAAAACTGAGTGAGAATCTCCTTAAGCAGAAGCCACAAAGCTCCTTCTGAAGCCTCAGCTCCTAAGGACGGTGGAATCTTCTTACCATTCCAGGGGTCTTAGACAGGGACGTTCTAAAACCAGACTTGTATGGTTTCTCGAATTCTTAATTGTAAAAATTATATTTATTGAGAGCAGGTTATATGCCAGACATGTAAAGGGAAAGTGATGTGCATTTTAATATTTAATGCTTACAACAACCTGAAAGTAAGATCTATTTTTCTCACATGATAGAAAAGTAAGGCTCAGAGAAACTAAGTAACGTGCCAAGGGATGTTCAAGCAGAAGGAGACGGAGATGGGGTGGATACCAAAACTCATCTAGCTTCAGAGCTACTCTTAACTGCTACGCATTACTGTCAGTCCCAGGGCAGGCCCAGAGATGCTATCTTCAGAGCTGGTGTGAGAAGTAAGCCATATTTTTTAGGACAGGTCTGGCAAAATCAGCTCTCCCAGGAACCAACTTTGAGCAGAACAGGGGCTTCTCACAGCCCCTCAGTCTCTATCCAATCCCTGCATTACAGGCAAAGGGCACCATAAATAGAGATGTTTACTCATATATTGTCTTATGCTCGTATTTGTGTACAGTTCACCTGTAGGAATCCAAAGAAGACAAATGTTTTTTCTCATTTCCTGCAAGTTTACTGATTTAAATGCTTGCATATTTTTAGCCTACCATTACAGAACTATTTTTCACCCAATTTTTGTCTCTAGGAAAAAAAAAATGCCTAAGTTCCCTGTCTGTTTAAATGAGATCAGTTGTGGGAAGAATTTTTAATAAATTGTAAAATGTTGTGAAAAATTAGAGGAAAAACTCTATCTCATGTGAAGTTCTAGATACAAACGTCAATATTCTTTTCTTTAGGAAATGACCTTTATTTTAGTGTTCACCCCATACAGCCTTACTTCCCAGTAAGTCCACGACCCACATGAGATTTATTAATTAGCTATGTATCACGAATCATTGCTTTCTTTGTCACCAGAGTTGCAAGTAGATATAAGGCAAATATAGATAGAGCTGGGTAAAACTTTGCTTATTATTTTAATTTGCCAGCACTTCTAAATCATTTATCTTTGAGGGGTAGATAGTCATGAACCCACAGGCTGCTCTTAAATGCAAAACATGCAACTGAAGCCTCTCCAGAATGTGTCCTAGATCTGGGGTTTTTCTGTTGTGGGAACTCATTAATAAAGAAAAATTGCCTTTCCCAGAGAATGGGCCGCTGAGATCTGGAAAGGGGCTGCATCTTAACGGAGTACTGAACTGTGAAAACGATTTCCATGTTGTATAGCTGTCATATGGAAAGAGTTAACAGCAGCTGACATGGTTTTTACTTACTTTTTAAGTATATGTAGTTACTGAGGAGAGGGTAGGTCTCAAACATTGTTTGTTTTTCAAGGGGGCATATCTGAGTTTTTTAAATTAAATTTTTCACTGCATTATTAAATAAGTGTTAGCTATAAATAAATTCATATGAACAATTGAAAATAATTGCTGAATTAATTTATACTCATAATTTTGGATCAAACTAAGCAGTATTGCAAGCCATATTAATGAAAATTATTTTTCTCTATCAATTTTGTGATTGAATTATACAGGTAGTATTTGTGAATATTTGTGAATAATATAGTGTTTCCTTCTGACATGTTAATGCTCATTGAATTTTAGTATGTTCACAGATAGTTACATGATAGACAAGAACTTGGAGGAAGCAAGAGAGACCTTCAAGATGTTAGAATAAGTAAATCAGCTATACTTCGATAAAAAATAAAAATTTTAAAATAGTTATGTAGATTTCAGAGGCAATCAAATTTTGGAAATTCAGATAGCTTATAAATAAATAATTATAGGACAGTCATTCAATAACAAGCAAGCTGTGTAAATACTGCTTATTTTGAGGCATCAAAAGTAAGAAGTATGTTTTCATTTATATTAATAAAAAGCAATGGTGATTTACCAGTGTGGCATAAATGCAACATGTACTTTTCTGTAATATAAAGCTCTGCCATAGAAATTCCAGTTGCTAATCACTCCAATAAATATGTTATGAGATTCTAGAGGTCAAGATAATCTTGTATCATTGTTACCGAGTCCAAACTCATTCTTCGCCCCACGAAAGGCTAATAAATCAGGAGATGAGGTGTTGGGGCAAGGAATAGAGACTATTCCAAAAGCCAGCAGACCGAGAGGATGGCAGACTAATGTCTTGGAGAACTATCCTGCTCCAGTCAGAATACAGGCTCCTTTTTTACAAAAAAATGGTGGGTGGGCAGGGGTTCGTTGTTGCAAACTTCTTGCTGCAGGAATTCTTTGTTCTTGCAGCCATCCACCGGGGTCAGGTCATGGTGTCCCTGTAAACCTCTAACAAAACAAAGGTTATTCTCTATTTTGCAACTTTCCATCCCTACTAAATGCAGAAGTGCTAACATCATTAAAGGTCAGAGCCCCCAGAAGAGGCTCTCTCCTGTCTATTTCAGGCTAAAGGCAACATTGTTTCACAAAAGGTGCAGAGCTGGCAAGACTGAGCCTAGAAAGAGGGGCACAGTGGCTAAAACTAAAGGAACAGATCAAGTATAGAATCAGGTTTGTTCTCCTCTATTCCATTATTGATTGCCTTTTACAGCAATAGATGAATTGCTCTGAGTACACTGTAATAGTGAGTCAGTGACTTTCTGTACAAACAAGCTGGGACATTTTTAATCACTTTCAGCCTTTGACACTTGAAAACGTGATAACCAATACTTGTATTACTCATCAAAATATTACTATCGGGGATACAACCGTCTTTTCGCTGAAGGAGATTCAATGTGTATATATTGATCTTTATATTAATGAGAATGTCCAGATAGTTCTTTTTGAGGAAACAAAATTTAAATCTTTGTTAGATTCAGTTTAGTATATTTGCCTGAAGAAATATTTCTTTATTTAAAAAAACAAAAAAGAATTAGAACAAATAGTGAATACTGACCAGTGAGCAATTACATACATTTTTACTGGAGAGATGAGTTTTATCAACTGCATCCAGAAATTAAAGAAAGTTTGGCAAGCATTTAATGAGCATCCATCTGGGGCGGTTATGTAGCGTAATAGCATAGTACATGGAATTGTAGTTGCACCTACCTTTACATTTGCTGTGTGTATAAACTTTAAGATGCATATATGTTTTTAAAGCACTAAGTTAGTGTCTGAGGAAGAGCAAGCAGTCAAGAAGTGGTGGCCATTACTATTACTTAATGGTCTGTTTGGCAAAAAGAACCCTACATTTCCTTTAGGACCCCTGTAATAGTTGTGCTTAACTAATTATTTAATATATTTTATGGAAAGGAGTTTATTCCATGTCTAAATAGGAAGTAACATAAGGATTTAAAAATGAAAATAATACAAATTTAAAATGTTCAAAAGTGAAAATGTTAAGTAATCATTCATATGAACATCTGATTTATTTAGCATTTTCAGAATGGTAAGATTGGTACCTGGTGGCTAGGTTATGTACACCAAGAACTATTTCTATATTGCTTTTAAAATGCACAGTCTTTTTTGCTTGAAAACATCCTGTACCTGTGCTCTTTGTAAATCTGGTTAGTCCCTTCACCATAAAACCTGTAACATTATCAATAAAATTATGTAAATTAATTACAGAGGGTGCCAATCAATCTCGCTACAAGAGGATCAGCACAAAATGGTATTCCATCTGTGTCCATATTCTTTTTTGAACCTACTCATTTTCAATGTCTTGGCTACCCCGTGATTGTAAACTGTAAAGTTGCCAACTGTGTACCCAGGCAGCATCACTAACACCAGGAAAACTGGCTTAATATCAGTTAAGAAAACTCCCAAACACATTTTTGTGTGCTTTATAAATTTGTATGCTTACTTATTAATACCTCATTGTTCCAATAAGAGCTAGAGAAAACTCTTCTAAAATAAGTTTTCAAGAATTTTCTCTGTTTGGCAGGTTGGTTACTGGAATGATATGGATAAATTAGTGTTGATTCAAGACGTACCCACTCTTGGCAATGACACCGCAGCCATTGAGAACAGAACGGTTGTTGTAACTACTATTATGGTAAGTTTCGGTCTGTGCCTTATGATGTTCCGTTTTGTCCACAGGCAGTTTTAATCCCCCGGCTACAGTGCACAGGCAAGATGAACAGGGCATCTTAGTGGCGGTGGCATGGTTGTTCTATGCACAAAAGTCTGCTGAGGCTTTGAATAAGTTTGTCCTGAACTTTGAGTGCATTCGGTATTATTTATTTGTATTATCTTTTGTTACATTGCTGTTCTTGGAAAAATGATTGGATGTTAAACGTTGAAACTGTCTGGTTGGAAATGGATGAAATGCTAAAATTCCGAAGGACAAAAGAATGAACATGAAAAAAAAATCAACAATGAATCCCACAAAAATATCCAGTAATAAACACCGTATCACTGTTGTTACGTTTTTACAACATCAATGTAAATAGTAGTTAATAGTGTCTAAAATTATAATTTCAGGTAGTTTAATTATTTGCATTGTCTGTTTATAATAGTGGGTAAAGCACTGTTTTAATGAGCATGTTTCATACAACTGAATGCTTTAGAAATAAATTTTGTTTTATATTTATTTTTAATGCAAAAAGAGGTTTTTGTACCGATTCTTTTTCTCATTGACCTGTGACAGATACACAGTACAATTTATTGAAATTCTCCTAAGACTTAAGAAAAATGTGATCTTCATTTGGTCACATCCTAAGATGGAAAATACTGTAAATTTTAAGGCTCTTTTTCAAAGAGATTCTCAGAAAATTGGCTTTTAAATAATATACTATCTTGTATGTTTTGTCTTCTAAATGCAAACATGCTTTAAGCGTAAACGCTAGTCAAAGGAGATCAACAATCGGTGACCTTTTCTATCTAATTTAAAGTCATATGCCCTCAGCTCAGTGTCTCATTAGGCAGAATCTTTCTTAAACTAATTATGAAGCCCTTACTGTAAATAAAGTGGAAGTATTTTATGTAATGTAGTTTTTAGCTTATGTGATTTTAATTTTCGGTTTTTATCAATGTCGAGTTATTTCCAAAATTCTGACATGGACGTCCAAGTGTGAAAATACCAGAGAGAAGCTTTCACGTGCTGTCATTAGTTCTGTCTGCGTGCATCGCCACCTAGCACTTTAATGTAAATCTGCCTGCCCTTAATTGGAAGTTTATGATTTTAGAACGCGAACCAACTAACAGCAGTTTTGGTGTGAGAATGCAAAATATCTATCTTCTAACTTAATTATGTAATATTTGCATGGGACTTAAATATATATGTGTATAAATACACACATATATATATATATTTTCCTTAAAAAGACACAGTAATGGAAAGTCATACTTCAGTACAGTCCTCCTCTTTTCAGCCTCTGATGAAGAATCCTATTTTAAGGAATTGATCAAGAAAGAAATGAGCTCCGCGCTGTTCGGCATTCCTAACTAAGGCTCAAGTCTTGTTCTTCCATGTAGTAAATTTAAGCTAATTTTTCATGTGGGATTCTTCTTGGATGATCAACTCTGGACTACCAGAAAAAAATAAAATAAATAAGTTCTGTGACTTTCCTGAGATACTAGAACAAAAGAAGAATTAATGCTCATCTTTTTTCAAGAACATAGATGTTGAAACAGAATCACTTAACAATTCTGACATATCAACTCCCGTATCTTGAAATGAGGTCATTGTACATAAAAAATGGAATTATAACTCTTCTAATACTTAGCGTAGATTTTCTAAAAGTAAATATCTATGAATTTGTGTGCTTGTTTTCTGAATACACACAGTTGTTTTCTTTAAAGGTTTTTTTTTTTTTGAAATTTTGCTTGTTCTGTGTGAAATAAAGGTTTTTCAATGTGCATTATAAATAGAATGTAGAAAATCACCTTTCCATTCCTGTTATTAAAGGGGCTGAAGATACAATTCTTAAAACCAAAATACTGAATTAATTTTGCAAGCATGGCTAGTTTGCAGGAAGCATGCTGTCAAAAAAATCAGTAAAAATGATTGAAAAATCCAATTGTTTCCTATATACATAAAGAATATTTTGTAAAGTTATCTGTTGCTTGACAGTGATATCACCAATATTTTTGCTATCAAAATAGTGCAATATTAGTATCTGTCCTTTGTATAAAAATGTAATCTCCATATAAATAATACCTCTGATCTTAGCAGCTTAAATACTTTTTTTTTTAATGCTACAAATCCCTTCGCTGGAAGTGTTCCTTGTATCTGCTTTTGTTGAAAATGGTATCCCAGGACTTATGACATCTCCATCATCTCATTCATTTTGAAAGAAAAATGACTCTTTGTAGATGAATGAGATATTGGTACCAGTGTATAATGATTCCTCAAATTCAAGTGAAATTGGTTAGACATTAAATTATGTGCAAGACAGATATCTAGACACAGAAGGCTGAGAGGGTCGTGGCCCTGGAAATCATACATTTTGATCGAAATTGATATGGCATTGCTGTTCTCCCGTTTGTCTTTTCTGTGTATGTTGTTATTTATATGTTGATACACTGTAATGATATATGGTGTCATTAAATAAAGTTGATTGAGAAATTCATTTATTATTCATAAATATTTATTAAGCGTCTGCTATGTGCTAGGCACAGTTATAAGCCCAGGGATACGTGAGTGAAGAAAACAGACAAAAATCCTGCACTCGACTGAACTTTCATTCTAGTGAGAGAAAGCAGACAAGTAACATAATATGTATAGTAAACATCATTCTTAAAATGTGGCTTTAGATTTTTGTATTGCTGACATCTGTTTGTTCTCATAACAGTGTTTTACATCTACATGTGATCTTCATTTTAATGACTAATTTATTCTTCCTGAATATAGACATACTGAATATAACTTAGCCAAATCTAAATAAAAGTAAACTTGACAATATAATCCTATGAGCCTCGTGACTACAAAGTTGAAAGTTCAAACGTTTAGGATTCAGTTGCTCATCATTTTTTATCTTTAGGTCTTAGTAACCAAAAATTTTTTAAAATGTGTAAAATTTACAAGACTGTGACTGCACGGGGTTAATTTCTTGCATTCAATAAACAACGTGAGGAAGCTAAACCTGTGCCATGAGGTTTGGACAAGTGCAGCAACTGAGGAAAAAAGTGGTTTACAATAGACACTGGGGGAAGAGAGGGCGGTGTTTTCGTTTGTAATATCAATACTTTCTTTGGCTGAACTCTCTGGAAAAGGAGAGGTGATCCATTTCTATTTCAGTCAAGTCCATTTTCCCCAAATCTTTACTCCTGAAGGTAAACGATGCTTATGACGCATTACCAAACCAAGAAGATATTTCTTACCAGCCTATGAACGTAACAATCCTTTTGGAAATGTTTCCATAAAATCCAAATTTATTCACTGTGGCATCTGACTTACTTATAAACCTTAAAGCAGCTTGACTTACAATGCTTAATCTTTCTAGGAATAACATGTATCAATCATTCAATGTTTTACCTTCTCTGTGTAGAATTTTGTAAATGTTACTATACATATACACATGCGTGTCTGTGTATGTATATGTACATCCATATACAGAAAATACAGATATTTTTATTTTCTTCCTTCTACCAAGTATTAATTTCCCCCATAAATACATCTGCCTCCAAAGAGCTTATAACCCAATACGTTTTTAAATAAGTTGCTTTTAATAAACTTTAAACTGTGTAGCCATTGAATTTACTCATTTCTTTCTGAATTTAATCATAACATTTTAATGTCCAATTTTAAGAATTTTACCAATGGGATAAATTATCTACATTAAGATTCCTTGGAAACAACCAGATATCCACATAGCAAATAACTGTTGTCTATACTACTGATTTTTATTGTTTTAACTGTTTTCCAAGAGTAACTTTAATGATTATATTTGTGACGTGTAGAAAATCTTAAATCCTCTCTAATAAATAGCTTGTTCAACAGTTTCACTTTTGCTAAATACAAAGAATCCAAACCAAATTTCCTCAGTAGGAAAATGATACTTTAATAATTATAAAAAAATTGTCTTAATTCATTTACACAAACATTTTCATAAGCAAGCTCTAACGTAGGAGCTTTAGACAGAGATCGATTTCTCTCCTGAAATAGCAGAGCAGATGTAGAACACTGCCCATTATGGAAATTGTAGTAATAAAACTCATAATCACTAAGAAGTAATTCATTTCAAATAACTTCTAAGAAATTACTGGCCCACCGAGCACAGTAGTTGACAACATGGATGGTACCCAGTCTTCCCTTCCTATTCACAATTGGCCACCTGGGGCTCCATAAGGCTGCTTACCAAAGATGGCCCACAAATATCCCTTAGTGATTAGTTAGAATTCATTTTTCACTCGATTCAAAAGATTTGGTACTTTCTTTACGTAGTCCCAAAATTTTGTATTAAATCTCCTCAAGTATGCAGTGTTTGAAGGGCTACTTTTGGACAAACTGTCAGATCAAGGATGGGGCAAAGGAAGAGGCTGGGAGAGTGCTGAGAATTTGCTGGTAATTTGGATTTAATGTGAAAGAAAAGGAAAATGAGACACACTCAAAGGTATTGGGAAGAGCTGAGCAAGTCTGAGAGCTTTTAGGAAAAAGTCCAACTTTTCTCTCCCTTTGTTCTTCAGTCTTCCTGAGTGTGGTCATCTTATTTCTCTTAATCTTGCATACACCGCTCATCTGAATCTCAATAATTATGTGTGCCCTTGGTTGTGCCGAAAGCCTAGCTAAATTTCTAGTCAGCATCTTTGGTAAGCTGAAGTTTTCTCTAGCCTTTGTTGGTTGGTTTGTCAGGAAAACAAAGACTTGATGGATCCCTGCTGCCCAAAAAAGAAATTGAAAAAAAAAAATCAAGGAAGATGCTAAATAAATTTATACTTATATATACATATACTTGTTTCAGAAGAGATGACCTGGCATGTGTTAATATTTACTTTCCTTTTGAAGACCTGAATCAAAAGTTCTAACATAATTACTTTGCTATCATACTACTATTTAGGAAGTACTGATAGACCAGGAAATCTTTATATTTACTGAGTGCCTTATATTTATTGAGTCCCAGACACTATGAAGAAATATGAGAAGGTTTTATCTACATTGCTACTCAAGATTTCATATAGAGAATTTCATTCACTAAAAATACAGAAATTCATTTCATTAATCATATCTCCTCTCTTGTTAAATCATATGACCTCTCAATTAGTTGCCCACATTTTGAAAGATGTAACCATAGCTTCAAAACTGTCCAGGTATTTCAAAATATGGGTTCATTTCCCACTGCTGCTAGTTCTGTGAAATTGAACAATTTGCTGAACATTTCTAAGCTTAAGTTTTCCGTCTGTACAGTGGGAAATGCCTACCTTAGAATGGCAGTGTGAGAAGTATATAAAAGGGCACAATTAAAGAACTTAGCATTGTACCTGACACAGAGGAAGCACTAAATAAGTGAGAACTAGCATTATTTTTCACTACAACATTTTACTGCCCCCACTCTCAGTCCTTTACTCTTATTACAAAGAATTTAATCTTAATAACAAGAAGCCAAGGGGCATATTTTATTTATTTTTGTACCGTTAGTTCCTGGCAAGCTGTCTGGCACACAGTGGGTGTTTAAGAAATGTTTGAGTAAATAATAAAAATGCAGCTCTTAATGAAGCAAATTGTTTATTATATAATGTAGATGGGATTTTGCAAATTGGATGATAATCCTATCTAGGGAAACTTCCGTACACAAGCTAATATGGTAATATATATATATTTGAGGGCTAAAATTCATGTGTTCAAATAGTTCAGACCCTTTAGAATGTATCAGCCTTAGTACCAAATGTGAGCCTTAGCGATGCTCCTTCTGAAAACCTCTCAACTTTGTTAACTAACAGCCGTTTCATTTAGAATGTTACGCATTACCCAAATGTCATTCTTGCTTTTTTTATACATATGCTTCCATATTTTAATTAGCTATTGCCAGAAGAAACTAGAGGAAATGAATGGATTGGTTCTTTTTAACTACTGGCATTCCATGGTATATCTTAGAAATTAACAATGTTTTGCAACAACTCACCAAGTTTCAAAATCACTTTTATAATTTGCAAAACACATTATGCTTGGAGAATGTATTCTATAAGCTAACAAATCATTTTTATCCACCTAAGGTGACAATTAGCTGCCTTTATATTGTAGGTGGAGAATCTTTCTTTACTCAGGTCCAGTGTTAGAATACTCATCAAGTTCAATACACTGAGAGATTTCTGGGTCACTTGGCCATGTCTCCCTAAGGCAGGATTTAAGGAAATAATACAAGGACCACTTCTGCACAATTGCCCACAATGGAGTTATTTAGGGCATTTCTATGAGAAAATCATGTATCATGTAATTTACAGTTTTATGAAGTTTTTAGAAGTAGTTTTTACGTTTACAAAATACTCAAAAGCAAAATCAAAGTTAGCATAGAAACTGCCATGTTATGCAAAGTAAATGACCTTCTAATCAAGAGTTTTAAGAGCAATTTCAACTTTCCCAATTACACTTTTGCTGGGAGAAAAGAGAAGATTCATTTCAAAATTACTAAATGAATGTCACAGTAAATTTTATAAAATATAAACATGACTTCAGTGGCGTTGTGGTCAAAAGTGGTCACTCCTTGTCTGCCAATGAATAAAAAATCTGAAGTGTGACCAGGAGTTCTGTATGTATTGCCTGTTCCCAGGGCTTTTAGTTGATGGCTTTAGGTTTTATTTATAAAATCAAGTGTTTTTTTGCTAACATGTCTCTTCAGTTTCATGGACTTTAAATGTTTTGAATTAGGAGTGTGCATGCATGTGTGTGCGCGTGCGTGTGTGTGAACCGAAAACCATTTAGTTACTATTAGCCGCCAATAATCGTTTTCATTTTATAAGGATTTTCACAATAATTCTTCATCATATTTTGTCTAACTTGCTTCCGAAACTAAATGGGACTATCATTTGAAGTGTGTGATTGTCACAATTAGCTTTCATTCGGGACGTATTTTATAATAGAATAAAAACTCATGGGACATAACTTCATTAAAGCCAAAATATGGACAATTTTAGGAAAGCCAATTTAATGCATATTAGTATATAAAATTTTTTAAACAACTAATTCATTTCTTCTTTGAACATGTTAACGCCTGCTCTGAAAAAGGCATCTTGCTAAATGCTAGAGAGCCAAGAAAAATTATCTAGTTCTTTTCCTAAAGGAAGTCTCAGTTGAGTGTGGCTAAACAAGATGCAGACTATGGAGACCTGTAACCTTGAATGAGTCTTTTATTACATTAAGCAGACTTCTAAATGGTCTTCAGCTTCATAAGATATTTTGGAAATAGTCATTTCATTGCTAAAGGTGATAATTTATGATTCTCTAGCCAATTATTAAGGTATATTTTTCTTATTACAGTCACAATGGTAGGTATATCATAATCACTCAATAGAAAAGTATTTTAAAGATTTCACTTTTAGTATCCACTGTAAGGCAAATTAATATACTTCTAAGCATATTTATATATTCATCTGTTTTATTCTTGATTTCTTGGCACACAAAATCAGTGCATATGCTACTACTAGACATATGTTTTGTTAAATTCTGAAACTGATGGTTGCATAAAGATTTTTGAATGTTTTATCATTTCTCCTTTACAGTTCTACTTCTCTCATTATAGGAATCCCCATATGTTATGTACAAGAAAAATCACGAAATGTTTGAAGGAAATGACAAGTACGAAGGATACTGTGTAGATTTGGCATCTGAAATTGCAAAACATATTGGTATCAAGTATAAAATTGCCATTGTCCCTGATGGAAAATATGGAGCAAGGGATGCAGACACAAAAATCTGGAATGGGATGGTAGGAGAACTTGTTTATGGGGTAAGCAAATCAATCTATTGAAGAATTTACTTACATAAACTGGAAACGTTTTTTTTTTTTCACTTGGGCACATATCAGTTTTTAACTGTCTATTGCTATTTTGCAAATTTGCAGTTATATTTAAAGAAGTATATGCGACGTTCAAATGTCTCTCTATTTCATTAATAAGGTGATTCCCAAACAATGAGAGAAACTAACACTTGATAACTACCAGAAGATAAACATTCAGAATATGATGTTCTATTTAAAAAAAAAAACACTAACTTCTGTATCTGTAATGATTATTCCCTTAAGCCTTATTCTGTCTGCTATGCCATAGACATGCTGTTTTGAAAACTACAAAACAACTCCACTAGTAATCTGTTACTTGATAATTATAAGGAGCAAATTTCCTTCAGCAGCACAAAGTTGGACCTGTTTTAGCTAGTTATTTATATCCCTGTTGGTTGTATTTACAGCTAAATATCTTGTAAGTAATTGGTGAAGTGATCACTAAACTACTTCAGCATCTGTTATAGTATTCACATGGGGGATTCTTATAACTCTGCTGAATACAGTAAATTTAAATTGTATACAATGTCATCCTTTTTTTCCTACATAGCAAAACACAAAAGCTAGAATTTACTCCATAGGGGGCCTCACATGAAATCACGTCATGCCCTTCGCTTTGAGTTCACCAGATACTGAGTGTACATATTCATAGCCAAGGGCAAATTCAATGTAGGCATTCCTGCCTGATTCAGAGCAAGACGGGTCTCTTCAGCCACAACTGCAAAGTGTCAAAGTCAAGCCAGCAGTTAATCAAATGCTAGCGAAGGTATGATATTTCCAAAGTCTAGAAACTAAACCTAGAGCTCACAGTAAGCTCCATTCATCAAGTAACCAACAAAAGTCCCATCACTTGAAATGTATTCCCATATGAAAATTTCCTATTTCACAAATTTCACCTTCAAAGCACACTCTTGATTAATTCTCACAAGATCCCTTTGAAATAAAGGATTACACAAAAGTCATCCATCCCCGGAAAAGAATAAAGGTAGAATGATTTAGAACGTAACTAAAAGTCTTGACAGGGCTCACTTCCCGAGCCAGAACTGTAACTCCGTAGTTCCATGATTCCGCGTCCTGCTTTTCAGACCGCGAAGCAGTGAACGTTCACCGCACTATTCAGTACAGTAGCTCGAACGTCAGCCACGAGGGGAACCTGTTTGGCATTAAAGAGCGATCAGTTTTATATTCATTTGCAAGAACTACTGACTAGTTAGGTGCCCTAAATAAGAACAACAAACTTTGCAGTTTTAAAAAATCATAAATTATTTTACTGCAAGGCTCATCAACTGATATTGAGAAAAAGGGTCCCTAAAGCTTGTGTTCCTTGGTACCATGTTAAACTTTTGATACAATAAGCAGGATCTTAAATGTGAACATTAACTTAGTTGTTAGAACTACAGTAATTCATTTTCTTCAGAAAGTACATTGAGTATTTCGTCCTGAAAACTCATACTTGGCTTAACCAATGAATTATGGACAAGTTACCTTCTAGGTTAACTAACTAACTAACTAACTAACCCAAGTTACCTTCTAGGTTCTCTGGAGTCCTTACCCATTTGGCAGCCCAGGCTCAGCCGTTTGCAAGGGCTCTGACCAAACTTTACTGGGATAATAATTGTTTAAGCAATCAAAACAAATGATATGAAGAGAGTTGCATAATTAAACAACAAAAAAGTTGTATCAGTGGTCCACACGTCACAGGCACAGAAAGTCTCAAAGTCAGGCAGTGCTCAGAGAGACACGAGAAAACACATAATCTGCAAGGATTTAAATACCCTGATCTCTGCCACTTGAGTTGTCCACTTTTTTCCCCGAAAGGAATTGTTCCCCTGCTCATGCACTTTCTGCAGAAATTTGGTACTTTCTGTTCTGGTGTCTGCAAAGTCTTTACTTGCTTCTCAACTATTTTCCTTTCTCACTGCTAACACACACACAAATCCCCAGCTTGCAGGGCCCTAATTAAAACTCCATCTATTTTTCTTCTACCCAACAAAGCCAACAAAATGATTAACTTTGAATCCATTTATTTTTTTTTAACTTAATTCTTTGCTAACTTTGTCACTGTCATTGTTAGGAATAGATTATCTGTGAAACAGTCACATACGATCTGAGCATACCAACAGGTGGTGACCCCGAAGCCCAAAACCTCCTTTACACTCTCGGGTCCTATCTTCTTGTCACAGCCACACACTGTGGCAAGTTTAATATGTGATCTTCCGTGGCACACTGCTCCAGGGTCTTCTCCTCGGCCCTGCTGTGCATATGTGTATGTATTTTAATCCAAGCAAGGTCATTCAAGGTCACAGGTCTCAAAGCAAGTTCCATGGCCTACCAACACCAGAATTACTTGTGGTCTGTGTTAAAATGCTGGTTCATGAGACGCGCTCCAGAGGTCCTCAAGAATCCAAATATTATCAAGCTCTTCTAGGAGATATTTCACACAATTTGGGGAATCACTGAGAGATAATGGAACAAGGCATACGCAACATCTTTGATGTTAGCCGAGAAAACTCAGATGTAATCTTCTGTTCACTGATCTCTTTCAAATCACAAATTTCAGAACTTCAAACGTGCCCTCACTGAACATTGCTGTCACCACCGTCACCTAATGTTGGCTTCTGTTGCATCTAGTTTTACTGGGCACCCCTTTACTTCTCTTCATGTTTCTCTATTTTTAAGGCTTTTACTCTATTTAGTGGTAATTTGTAGTATTAAAAAATTTCAGAAGATACCACACAGAACAATGTAGGATGTGAAAGGTGGTATTTCAAATCAGTGAAAGAACGCATTATTCATTTATTCCTATTGGGAAAGCAGGACAACTGCTTGGAAAATTAACAATTGTGTAACATATTATCATGTGATATGCTAGATAAATTATTGAGAGGTTATAGGTACTAGGATAAAAATATATGACTGAGATTGATTACATGATATGAAAAGGAATTTTCTAAGCATGAAACTAAAGGTTGAAAACACAAAAAGATAATTTTATATGACTACAGCAAAATGTTAAAGCATGTATATTGCAGTAAAGTACCATGAACTAAGTTTTGTAAACAAAATGATGACTAGGGAGAATATTTAAAATATATATGGAAAATAATGTTTTTAATATATTCAAAAACACTTACAAATTAGCAAGTAAAAAGTGAATACCCATATGGAAAATAGGGGCAGATCATGACATATGATACATAAAAGGAGGAAATTTCAGTGGTTATTTGTTTTACAAAAAAAAAAAATCAAATCAATACAGTGAGATTTAATTTGCCATATGGCGAATTGGTGAAGAGAAATGAGAATAAAGGTACATACAGGATATCCAAGGTTCCAAGCTGAAGGTGCTGTCACACCGTGCTGGTAGCAATAGAAATTTGCATGACCTTTCTGGAGAAAAGTTGGACAAAACGTGTAATGAGCATGAAAAAGATTGTTACTATTTAGACCAGCAATCCCCTTCTAGAAATTTATTTTAAATAATAGAGATATATGTCTTCAAAGATGTTCCTATCATCCATGTTATAAATTGTGTAAAACTGGAAACAATACAAATCTCCCCCAAAATAATAAATTGAGTAAATTTTGACCCTTAACATGATAAAATATTTGCAGTCATTAACACTTATTTTTAATACATGGAAATAAAATTAACTCATCATATTTTCTTAAGAAAAGGAATTATAAAATACAGTGCTCTGTAGTATCCCATTTTAAAATAAGTAAAATAATATTTGTAAAACAATGTCTAGGAGGGCATATGTAAAGAAAAGTAAGAGTAGGTGAAGGAAATGGAGATAACTTTTCCTAATTTTCTGGTTCTGTTTTTATATACTAATTTTTCTATAGCTACTTCATATATCACCGTATAATAAAAATCATGCAGTTAATAATAACAATGAAGGAAACAGTAGCCTCTCAGCAATAATTCTGGCTTTTATATATGTGGGTGTTTATGAAGTGAACTAAGTTTATTCCCACTTGAAGGCACATGCAGTTAATTCTCAGTGGGTAACTTGTCGGCCAGAGTACATTGCCCATGCTAACCCTCTAGATGCCTTTGTATCAAGCTGGTGGCCATCATCTCAAATTAGGGACCTGAGGACACACAGAGGGAATGTAAGAATGGCAGCCACTCTGTAAGAACATATGTCTGTGTTTCCGATTCCATTCTAATGCCAAATATTTTCCTTTCAAAATAATCAGAAAACCTTTTTTTCATTTGTAGATTATGTAACCGTTTACAGTTTTTTCACCATATTTCATTTCATTTGATTTTAGAGGTGGCATGATTTAATGGAAGAAGCACGAGCTCAAATCACAGAGCTGCCATGATGTGTAAAACTCATTTGAGTCTCAATTTTGTCATCTATAAAACAATGATAAACATAAGATTGTTTATCTGTTTATAAGAATTAAGTGAGCCACCATTTAAAATATTTTAATCAGACACATAATTCCTCAGGAAATGCTCACAGTATTTTATTAAGATTGGTTTATGAGATAATCAAAATAGTGCAATGAGGTAAACAAGAAAGAAGATAATTCATTTTAGAGATTTTGGAAATGGGCTCAGAAAAGTTGCTCAAAATCACAGAATGAAAATGGAAGCTGGTGTCTTATTAATAATAATACATGAGAAATGAATTTACTGTTTTCCAAAACCATTTTTAGAAACTGAAAGTAGAAAATCAAAGTATGTGAATAGGTGCCAATTTCCAGATTTTTGTGTGTGCGCTGAGTTGAAAAATGTTGTCAAACAGTGGGGTTTCTTCTATCTCACAAATATAAACTTTATGATAGGTTTTCTCATCACTGGAAAGGAGTGAAAAAGAAGAATGTTTGAAATTTTCAATTCATAATATCAAGGAATGAATAACAAATCAGTGGCAACATTCTAAATGAAACAGAAAAGACTGCAACATAGCAGCAATTCTGGCCAAGAAATTTACAAATTCAGCCACATGGAAAACCTATCAAATATCCGCCTTTGCACCATCCCAGACCCTTAAAGACTAATGTCGTTATTTAAGCTCAAGTTATTTTGGCTTGTGTCTACTCTTTCTCTTCTTTTTTTCTAATTTCTAGCACCAATAAAAATATTTTGTGCAAAGTGATATATAGTATCTTATGAAAACAAATCCACTGTTCATCTTTGTATTTGTCACTGGCGTTATTAATTGTTGGCATTCCAAAAAAATAAATGTAGAATATGTAACTACTTAGCTTTGAGTGGATCAGTCCAGTACTAATTGCTTCATAAAATCTATTAACCTATGTGTTTTCACGTGTCTTTTCTCTTATAGAAAGCAGAGATTGCTATTGCCCCTCTGACAATCACTTTGGTCCGAGAAGAGGTCATTGACTTCTCCAAGCCCTTCATGAGTTTGGGCATATCTATTATGATCAAAAAGCCTCAGAAATCTAAACCAGGAGTGTTTTCCTTCTTGGATCCTCTGGCCTATGAGATTTGGATGTGCATAGTCTTTGCCTACATTGGTGTCAGCGTGGTCTTGTTTCTAGTTAGTAGGTTTAGTCCATATGAGTGGCACACGGAAGAGCCAGAAGATGGAAAGGAAGGACCCAGTGACCAGCCTCCCAATGAGTTTGGCATCTTCAACAGCCTCTGGTTTTCCCTGGGTGCTTTTATGCAACAAGGATGTGACATTTCACCCAGGTTAGTTTCAAATCTCTTAAGTTCTTTGCCAATTCCCCAGTAAATTTAAACATTGTGCAGAAAGTCTCTCTCTATGTTTTTTTCCTGGAGGCAGAGAATTGCTTGAAGCACAGAAAAACCTTGCAATCTCCAAATTAATCAAAAATATATTCATAGCCAATTTTTCCAAATTAGCACAAAGTGAGGCTACATCATAAAAACGAATTTCCCAATGGAAAAGTAACATATGGAACCCATCAAAAATCTCAAAAAACACTTTTTATTAATATTCTCTTCAGTGATTTGATGGACAGAAGCTAAATCCAAATCGTTAAGAGTAGGAATTTATTTTCATGTCTCCTTTTCAAAATCAAATGTTGTTCATTTTTGAAAATTAATTTTGAACTTGATTTACATCCCATGTAGCTTAAGAGAGAGATTTCTGCGATGGAGTTAACTAAAACCAATGAGTCAATATAGTGGGTACCAGGTACACATTGTTCTATCCAGCAATGCATAAACAGCTAAGCATTAACCAAGAAGTCAGCAATATAAATACGATACTGGTTTTCATTATCCTTGGAGTCACGGCTCACTTCTGATGCCATCAAGACACGTTTCAGTTATGTTTGCCAGAAATGCAGCCAATCTCGGGCTGCATGAAAAATACCAAATTTCTCTCAGAAAAGGTAGCTGAAGGCAGGAGAAGCTAAGAATTGAATTTAAATAGTGATTTATATTAGTATTGCAAATAAATGTATTTTATAAAGAAACATAACTTTTTCTCAAAAAGAGTCATTTTAGCTACAATGCGGTTTGCCTTCCTTAAGACCCAAGAATACTATCAGTGTGTTTAAATCCCAGTAACACAGGAATTTGAATCAATAACTCTCAATTAATGAAATGAAAAGAAATCAAAGCAAATCAAGCAGTGGTTTTATGGCTTTTAAAACCAGGATTAAGCAAATGCTAAGTTAAAAACAACAGATGCCACTTATAATGGTTAAGAAGGGAGCATTTTAAGCCTAGAAAGGCTGTGGAATATAGGAAAATTTTCCTCACTTGAGAAACAAGGTTTCTTATGGGAAATTTAAATAGTTTGTCTTATCAATTGAGATCAATTATGAATATGCTATGAATTTTGTATTCATTCCATTCTCACTTTTCCTCTCCTCACCCACATATCCTTAGTAGCCAGAGAAAGGGTGAAGAGAGAACATTTTTTTGAACTCTAGCATCAGTTTTTAGTGTTCTCACACTGCCCATTGACAAGTCACATGCTTTGGTCTTACATGGGCAATAGCAGAGAGAATATTTTCATACCAGTATCTAAAGATGCTTAAGACATAGCTCATCTTCCACTCAGATAAGAAATAAAATATCAAACAAACAAAAATGTTCAACTATAGTTACTTTGAGACCAATCCTGAATCATCGTCTGTGCCAGCCCCACTTGGGCATATGTCCCAACCATCCTGGCGTGGCTCTGATTGAAGGTAAAAAGAAGTTTTCTCAGAAAAGCATCTACCAGCTTGTAGCCAATTTGAGAGCTCACCCATTGTTAAGATGTATTGCGATTTTATACACCATCAAGAGAGAAACAGTGCTGCCAATTAAACTATGGTACTGTGTTTTATCTCATTAAACATGAGCTGCATCTTAATTTCAGAGGTGCAAAATGTAAGAGGGGACTCAATGAATTTAAGTAAGTATTCCTTTTCTGGACCTGAAGGAAAGGCTTTAAGTTCCACGTTTCTGCCAATTAAACAATGAAAAGGAAAACGTTTCTTTATTTCCAGCGGCATTTGTACATTCCATATAGCATGAAAGTTATCAAGTGTTACAGAAATATTAGAATAATTCTTGAGTAGACTGTCAGAAAATAAAAATGATATTTGCAATTATTTTTGAACATACATGGTGAATTGATGTTTTTTCTTTCCTTTCTCTATGCCGATTATAGAAAGGAAAATGTGCATTATCTTATCCGTGTTTAGATCCCTTTCAGGTCGAATTGTTGGAGGTGTTTGGTGGTTCTTTACGCTCATCATTATATCATCTTATACTGCTAACCTCGCTGCTTTCCTGACGGTTGAGAGAATGGTCTCGCCCATAGAAAGTGCGGAAGACCTGGCCAAACAAACAGAAATTGCCTATGGAACATTGGATTCAGGGTCAACAAAAGAATTCTTCAGAGTAAGTTGAGGGGAAACTAACAATGAAATAGTCATAACTTTGAAATTCAGGCAATTTACAATTTACCAATAAGAGTATGATGGGCTCTGGCTGTAGCAGGTTTTGCAAACACAATGGTAACTGCTATGTTTAATGCTTAATGTTTATGTTTAATGTATAATTAAATCCAAGTAGGATTTAATTATAATCCTACTTGGATTTTATAATCACTTTAATTTGCAAAAGCTAATTGATTTATTCACGTTGCAAGAGGAGCCCTCCCTAAGGAAAAGTAACAACAAAAAGGTAAATACAGCAACTTTATAACATAATTATCCCAAAGAGCCCATTGTTGAGAATGCTGTGAAGATACATCATCTTGCAAGATTGGATTTATTTTATACTTTGGGACTTAGAGCATAAAAATGAAAGCAAAGCTTTTTTTTTTTCCTTTTTTTAAAGAATACATTTAACTTGCGGCATTTGAATCCCCAAAAACTTAAGGTTTATTATTCTATAATCTATTCTGTAACAATAGATTTCAAGGCAATATGTTTGCTTTCTCACAAGATAATGGGAGCAAAAAGTATTAAGTTCTAGCACCTTTGTAAGACTTTATATTTCATCTGTGCTGATTTCTCTGCTTTTGCAGATAAAATTGTTCAAACTGATATAATTGAGTTTCACATATGGGTATGATTCCTTTGACTTGCCAGGTATTTGGGGGGTTTTGGACCAATGTAAGGATGGAGTTTTGATCAGTGAATCTCTTTTACTTTGGTTTTACTGAAGTCCAAAGATACACACTTTGTAAAACTCACTCAGCTTGGAAATTAAAAACAACAAAATGTGCTACTCCATAAACCAGCCTTAACTTTCATGCAACTGAGTTTCAGTAAGATATTTCTCTTTTTTAAAAAAGATTCAATTATGGTATTCTTATATACTGCAGATGTTTATGTAACACTAAATCTGGAACAGATAACTCAAAAATTCTGTCAAATCCATCACTGGGCATTGTCTAAAAACACACAAAAAAAAACAAAAAACAACAATAAAAAAACAGGACAGAAAGCGCAAGTAGAAGGTGATTCTCTCCTGTTGTGAGGAGTACATGTGGCAGGCAGAGCTGTCAGCCCTTGAGAACTGGCACCTCACGTGTCCCTTTTGCAGCAAGCAGGGCTTTGTGTCTGGCCTTTCCTTGGGGTCAGCATGGGGCACCCTTTGCAGGCATGGCCCAGGCCTCCTCTGGCTCTTCCCCAAGTGTGGCGGTGGGCCCGGGTGCCTCCCTCCCCACCATGGACAGCTATGCATCGCCTTTCCAGGCTTTCCTTGCCAGAGGCTCTCCTGCACCCACAAATGTGACTCGTAGACATTTTCTTTAAATAAAATCGTCTTTATCAACAATTGGGAGAATTGCTAATAGATATAAAATTTGTAAATTAATTATAAAGTATTTGTAGATTTTTCTAAAACAAAATAATACTCATGACACCAGATTTTATTAACAGTATTCAATGGAGAAACTTATTTAGGCAATTTTTTTAACTTACTGCATACATTCCAGTCTCTAAAGCTTAATAATAGCAGTGTACTGCTTTAATACATTTTAGCATAATTTCAGTACCTTGCTGGACATCTGTAAGTTTCCATCCAAAGGACAGCTGGTAAAATGTAGTGATTTTTGCCTAAAAACAGTTATGTATATGCATCCAAATAGAATACAAATTTGTGCTCTCACTTCCATTTTACTGAAAAATGATGACTGATCTTCATGGAAGTAAAACAAATATTTGCAGGTTCATCGCTCTGCCTTGAGTGAAAAAGGGAGAAAGTAATGTCATATTGATTCCTTGAAAACGTTTCAAAAATAGCTCACTGTAAAGTTCGGTGGCATCAAGTACATTGAACATGTTATTTCTAATCTTTATAGAGTTTTTAAAAATTGCTCAAGCTCTAAAAACTAGTAGATAAGAGAATATATTGATAAGAAATACAGAAATTTCCCTCACATTAAGGGAAGCTGCTTCTTCAATTTAGAGAGCTTTCCACATGAGCTGTGCCATCACCATGCCGTTTCCTTTCTCTCCCACTCAATTTGTTTTAAAATTGAAAGGTTTTTGTAAGTACAGGTATTTATTGTTACGGAATAATTTGAACCCTAATAGGACAAGAAAAACATTTTCCCCAGAAACACACTTCCAAGAATGCATACATTCAGGATCTCTGATAAAAATCTCATTCATTTCCTACCCTGTGTTCTCCCTTCCCTCCCATACGTGATGACCTGGTTTAAATAAACCATTTGTCTCATGGGTTGAGGAAACAGAATGTGAAGGGTATTTTTGCCCTTGCCAGAAATGTTTTCTCATCAGAACCCAATAATGGCACATCTGCCAACTTCCCTAAACTGCTTCAGGCGGTTACCTATACTCAGCACTTCAAAAAATGCTGCAATTCTTCTGCAAAAAGAATTAGGCCATGGAGGGAAATTACATCTAAATTCAACTGTTGTCCATTATAGAACTTGAAATGTTTCATGTTCTATGCACCTTGTTAAGCATAAACACAGAGGTATTTAAAGGAAGGGTATAGCTCAGTGGTAGAGCTGCATCCTTAGCATGCATGACGTCCTGGGCTCAATCCCCATTACATCTGTTACAAAATAAATAAATAAAAATATTAAACCTAATTTCTTCCTCCCCCCAAAAAAGGAAGTTTGTACTTGTCACTTAAAGACAGGCCTTTGTATTGATAGTTTTACATTATTACACACGTGATTTGAACACACTGATTTTCATTTCAGTGCGGATTTTAGCCCGTGCCTGTTTCGGTCATCAGTGAAATCATGAAGGCATGAGTGAGGTGGATTACTATCTCAGGACTTGCACTGTTATCAAATAGTGCATTGATGAGCTCTTACTGCATCAGTCTTGCTGCGTAAGCTACTGAAAGCAGGAAGTAATTCACTTCATAACGATGTAAATATCAACTAGAAGGCATGACATTTTTACATATTTTCTACTCAAAGCAGAAATGGCAGAGTACTTAATTTTGAGAAATTAAAAGGACAGCATATTTTTAAAACTCCAAGATTTATTTTCAGTCATAAAACCGTGCTTTAAACAAGATAGTTCCCCATGCATTGAGTTTCACAGTGAAGATGAAACAAGTAAATCTGAAATTAATTTTATAATTTTAAAAAATAATGACGTATTATCTTTGCTTATTACCTTGAGCTTGTGCACTCCTCAAACCTGATCTTTAAGCACATGTCACAGTTGAGGGTGTTAAAAGTCCCGTTGTCACTGTGTTTATGGGCTTGCTGGGCCTGCAGAAATGTCCTCATGTTACCCTGACTTCACCAAACTTATGAAGATTATCTTGCCCTCATTGCTTAGCAAGCATCCTCTTACAGTCAGAGATAAGGCACTGGGACATTATTTCCAGTCCTTTACCTTTTGAATTTCCCCCACCCTACCCCCTTCGCCATATGGGTGTGACTTTATGTAAGCCATACCCCTTTAAATCAGAATCAGAATCTCTAAACATTAACGAAGTGACACATCGTGTAAATGTTTTTTTCCAGAGTTGCTTTCACCATTCCTCAATTTTCCACTGGGAGTCTGTATTCTATAATTTCTATTATATTTACGACCTGCTAAGTTAAGCATAACAACACTATGGATTTCTCTTTCTTCTGGATTTTAAAGGAATTCATTTAACTTCTTTTGCACTTAAAGAATATGTAATTCAATATATTTAAACAAATGCAGTAGTAATTTCCCTCACATTAATATTATGCAAATAGACTTCTATAAAAATGTCAGTGGCTTAAGGATATTTTATTCCTTTAAAAAGGAATCATTTGTCTTAATATTATGTTGTATTCTATATAGTTAAATTAGCTTCATAATTACTAGGCCCTAAAAATACTCTTTTTCCATTTTGTTGTGTTAGTTTTCTTTAGCTGTTTCCTGTTCCTTTAATAAGATACAGAATAGTAACTGGAAAATTGCCAAATAACTAGCATGATTCTCATATTCTTTGAATTTTTCAAAAATACTTCAATCAAAATGCACTCAGATTTTATTTCTTCTGTTTGGAGTGTAGTCTACATAGTGAAGCAAATAATACATATAGGACTCTGTACCTTTTTGCGTGAAACTCTCAAGTCATCGATATATTTTAAAAAGTGATTCTATACCTAAAAGATGGTGTTTACCAACACTTCTCTAAATTGAAATCATCAGAATAAATGTTTAAGGACAGTTAGTATCGAGTGATCCAGAGAGTTTATAATTTTCAGAGATTGAAACTCATGGTAAAGTGGAAGCATTCATTCTCTGGAGGAGAACTTCATTATTAGAGATGGAATGACTGAGGCTGGGCGATATGGTGCCCCGAGGGGATGTCACGGTTTCAGGTTCTGAATCTAGCTACTCTTCTGTCCTGGAACCACATGGAATCTCTGCAATTGAATTAGAGTTGGCATACAATTTCCTAACATGGGGACTTGTATAGCCAGAAGTAAACTGTCATTACTTGAACACACATACACAGACATATCAGAATCTCTATTTCATGAGATATTTTTAAGTGTTAATAACGTAAAAACAATTCATATGACATTACCGGGTGTCTATTTCCCTTCTGATATTTATCACCATTTAAATATACATAACATAAAATATCTGGGCCTTTTTTTTTTTTGATGTTCAAGTATGCAATCATACTAAATTTCCATCTTACAAAGCCAAAATTTTGAAGACCACTTTTATCAGCTTCTTTGTCCACCTGAGTACTTTGCTTTTGCCCAAAGACACATATTCTTAAGTTTGCTATTCAGATACTTTGTTGATCATTGAAGATCGGCTTCTTGTTGGAGTCTGTCTTCTGGTCAGTAAAGCAAGGGCAGCATAAATAGATACACGTGCTACGCAGGATCTGGCCTCATGTATGGATTAAAGTTTGAGTGAAGTCTCCATCACTTTTTATTTGGATTCTGATGCAAAATTGCCACACCACGCTATTGAACAAAAGCAGTTGCACCAGATAAAAGCCTACATGCATGACTGTATTACCAAACACCAAACAGGATTCAGGCTTTTCTATTTTATTAAATATATCCTTTGGGGCATTTGAGTTCATTTGGATATATTTTCATGTGAAAAACATGTGGATGAAAAAAATCTAATATGACTACAGATACCTGCAAAAGGAATCAGCTAAATTAAGCAGGGGAAGTAATACAGATAGAGCCCAGATAGACAAAAAGTGAATTTCTTGGCTGAAGTCAGGAGATTAGAAAAACGAACTGTCCAAAATATAAATTAGGAAAACCGGAATCAATTGTCTTTAAAGTTTAATATATGTTATATATATATATATATATATGTATATGGAGATTTTGTTAGAAAAATTCTAAAAGTGTTTTGGTGGACCTAGAGTTTGATTCTTGCTTAATGGATACTTGGTTTGTAAACCACGACAGATTTCTCCTTCCCCTTTGGTGACCAACTACCAACTTGGTAGGGACTGCAAGTTTTCTGCATATCTTTTTTAGAATGGTTTTTGTTAAAACTTTGAGGCGTGAAAAAATATGAAAATAAAACAATATAACAGGTCTCCTTATTTGCTATAATTCAATACCACTCTCTTTATGGCAGTTCACATTTTATAATAATAATATATTCTTCTTTAAGCAGTAGAGCAGGGAAGTTAGTATGACAAAAGGTACCAGCTTTTTCACGTTCCACTTTTAAATGTCTTTGATTTCAGGGATTTTCTTAAACAGTTGTAAGAGGCAGCTTTCTCATTGAAAAAGAAGAATGTTTCTATGTGAGACTGGAATTAGAGGGTAATGTAAAAAGGTTCTTGAGCCTTCTCAGTTCAGCCAATATTAACATCTTGTTCCCTTCTTTCCTGTATTTAATTTTGTTTTAATTTCCTGCAGAGATCAAAAATAGCAGTGTACGAAAAGATGTGGACCTACATGCGATCAGCAGAACCGTCAGTGTTCACTAGGACTACGGCTGAGGGAGTGGCCCGCGTCCGGAAGTCCAAGGGCAAGTTCGCCTTCCTGCTGGAGTCCACCATGAACGAGTACATTGAGCAGCGGAAGCCCTGCGACACCATGAAAGTGGGAGGAAACCTGGATTCCAAGGGCTACGGAGTAGCCACCCCCAAGGGCTCCTCATTAAGGTGGGTGGAATAATATAACAATAGAGCGCGTGTTGTTATAGTATTCCACCCTCCCTGATGTCCCCGAGAGAACTGTTTTGTTTTGTGTGTGAACATGGTATGTTTGTTTGTTTTTCTTTTTCTCCATTTCATAGTTTTTTTTGTTTGTTTTTTTTGTGGTTTTTTTTTTTTTTTGGTCAACAATCAGGTAATTTTTTTTTTAATTTTTAGGATACTTAATTATAATTGACCTATATCTTTTAAGGCCATATAAAAACCAAACTGGTTGAACACTAGCTGCTTCCGGTAGGCCTAAAACATGGGTAGCATACGCTTCTATATCTCATCAACTTTTTTTGGCCACTAAAATGCACACTCTCATTTTGTCAGTAATAAGTCTACATTTTATCTTTTTTTTTTTTTTTCAGAAAATTATGCCTACCTGCTAGTTTCTGAGTAAGAAAAATGATCAATTTCTTCCAAACGCTTTTTTTTTCCATTTCAATGTTTCATTTATTACGGAATCATTAACTTTTAGATAATCCTGATGTATTGATGCTAACTTTGTAAATCACATCTATTTATAAACGCAATCCTGATCAGAGGGGACACTGGGCTCTGATTTTATGGGGCTTACTCAAGTCACACTCTCACTGGTTGCAAAGGGAGTGTGGTGTAAGTAAGATCTGTAAAACCAGACCCAGTAAGAAAAGAATCCAAAATCGTTCACACGTAGGCTCCTAAAAATGTGACGCATGAGCAAACCATCACCCATGTGGTTAACAGTCCACATGTGTTCAAAGTGAGACTTTAATTCTCAAGGAAATGTTGGTAAAATCTGCCCTTTGCACAAACTTGTTCCTGGACATAGAGAATTCACATATTTATGTCCAGGAGGCAGAGTTTCCTATTTTCCTTAAGTAATAAAGACTACTGTTGAAAAGCTGGGGTCCAAAGCGACAACTGACAAATTACTCTGGTCTCAGTGCTGCTTAGGAGAGATTCACACAAAACGCAGATTCAAGAAGAAATCAGCATCTTTGCTAAAGGACTTAACCAAGAACCTGGTCTTGGAAAAATGATGTTTCTGGTAAGCCTCTGACAAAACGAAGGTAATGAGAACTGTCCTATTGCCTAATAAGAGTGAAGACAATATAAAAAGTGTATGATTGTTTTCAGAAAGGGAAGTGCAGTGTCCTTGGAGTGTGCGTGTCGGGTCGGGGAAGAGCTGAGGCAGTTGTAAGGAGCAAATCCAGCGCTGAACAGGTTGCGTTAAACCGGTGTTTTGTGTTTACAGACAACACTCTAATACTTAGAGAGGGGTTCATGGTTCAAAGGGGACAGTTTTTAAAGAAGACAGAAAATTAGCCAGTAAGGACAAAAATTGGGGTATGGATGTTGGCAATTCTGATGTCAGGTTTATCTGAACACACTTCCCATATGAGACTGCAGAAATGTGCACGGAGAAAGCCAAACAGATAAATTATCCAGGATAAAATTCTGCCCGAAAAGATTTCAGCCATTCGGAAACTTAAAGTGGCATCAGGGTATTTGGTCTTTAAAGGTCTTTATATTTTATAATGATGCAATATGAGAAATATGTGATTTCAATGAGGCCATGTGGCAAAGAAATAGTAGCTGTAAGAAATGATAGTTATAAGAGCACCTTAGTGTAAATAATTTAAAAGAAATAGGAGGGGAGAAAGCAATGGTTGATTTGTAGATCAGTGTTCAGACCATTGATTACATTCACAGGATGCAGCATTTGCTCTTAATTAATTCTCTGTGGAGGTAGCTTGCCTTGTCCTCTGTCTTGTGTCTACTGATAAAGTCAAGTTCCAGGGACTGAATTTGGCCCTCAGATACGGGCGCGCCTGGCTGCCATTGATGGCAAGAATGTTCCCTCTTAAATGTGCCACTTTGTCAAATCCACACTACAGGGATTGTTTAGGGGGACGCTGAAGGGCTTCATCTGTCCAGAACTGTATAATTATCAGCTATTGGCTTCCCCCTCTTTTCCTGTCCTTTCCTGGATCTTGTTAATGAGGCAATTGTTAAACCCAGCTTCCTGGGTGAAGAGTTTGTTTATGCGCTTTGTTTTATGCAAGCCACAATTTCCTGAGCAAGCTGGCCCCTGCATGCCAAAACCACAGTCACTTTGTCCAGTCTCGGAGACACTGAAGGCTAACCAGCATTCACCTTACCCCCATCTCCTCACTCCCCCACCCCCAGCCCAACTAAGCAGGAGGCTCTTAAGCTCAAATTCTAATTCTTATTCAACTAGCAACCTTCTGTTTCAAAAGAGGCAAACTAATACAGAGATGGGCAAACAGGCACCTTCTGTACAAATGATGAAATTCAAAATAATTGCAGTCATCAGAGCAAGATCCAGAGGGCATACCTCTATCAAAAGTATCTTTGAAATCTTCTTGCTTTATTTGTTCTGTGGTGATTGTCTGTTTTCCTGTAAGATCTATCTTTTTGAACCAGGGTTTGAGGTTCACAGTTCTGCATACAGTGAGACTGCTCTTTTTCATTGTCTTTATTTATGGCTTTCTTACAAACTGCTGCCATTTTGATTCATTGGGCAACATGAGACTTTAAGGAAAGGAAAACAATCTTCCTTCTAGATAAGCATAAACAGGAATGCAAATAACTAGCAATCTTTTGTTGATCTAGGGAGTTTTAAATTTCCAGATCTTGCTGTTTGGTCAAAATGCTCCAGAATGAACTGTCACAGAAAAGAGGAAGTGTATGTTCTATAATCAAGATGGAAAGTTAGGGCTTGGGTCTTTAATGGAGACTAAAATGCACGCAGTCAGGTCAGCACAGGGAAAGCGTACCTGTGACTGATGTAAGACATATGACAGCAGTGATGACTGGTACCCGTCTTTATGGTAAATGCAGGACTCTGTTGTTCAAAGAGACTTTATTTCAAACTAGAGTTTGCTAGGCACACAGTGAGATGTTAAAAACCATCTGGCTAGCACTAACAGTTACAGAGGCCAATAAGCATGCTCAGAAATCATTGGTTTACTGTCATTTGACATATATCCTCCAGTTTGTAAGTGATAGAATGATGCCAGGTACGTTGAGGTTGTTAAACTTAGAATCTGTTAGTTCTAACATTAAACAGGAAGGCAATTATAGCTAAATGTACTTACAAACTGTAAATATCAGTGAGTGAAAGAACTTAAATCTTACTGGCATGGTTATTCATTTTTCTAAGTTACCTTCTAAAGAAAACTTCCAGGTATTCCTGTGAGATAAAAAGGTAACATCTTTTATATTATCTCTGAACCATCTCCCTACTTTGATACTGCTCCTGAATCCCCTTTCCACCTGTACAGTGCCGTTTATACCGTTATCAGGGTCATGAACCTCCTGCTCATGCCTTCTCCTGGACCCTTGGCAATCCAAAGCGCTTGTAAAAGCCTGCACTGGCTGAGAAACTTTTTAAGGTGGTTTAAAATAGACACTTTAGATAGGACAGCAATGGAATGCAAAGTTTAGATGAGAGGAGAAATGTGTTTATTTTGACTATACCAGCAACGATACCAACTGTACTAAAGAATTTGACTACAATGGTACAGTTACAGAGTTGCATATTTATAGAATAGTACATGTCCTTACACTATAGTATTTATTATATAGTAATTATTATATATTACTATAGTCATACTATAGTATTATATAGTATTTTGTATAGTATTATATAGTATTTATTATATAGTAATTATTATATATTACTACAGTCATACTATAGTATTATATATAGTATTATATAGTATTTATTATATAGTAATTATTATATATTACTATAGTCATACTATAGTATTATATATAGTATTATATCATATTTATTATATAGTAATTATTATATATTACCATAGTCATACTGTAGTATTATATAGTATTACACAGGAATTATTATATAGTATTCATTATATAGTATAGTATTTATATTATAACGTATACTTTACTATCAAAATAATGCTTTCTTTACTGCCTTATCTATATTACACTAGTTACTATAGTCTCAGCTTTACCATGCAATAAATAAAACTGATAAATATCATTCAGAGCACATCATAATTTAGGTAATACAGATTTACTGACTATTAAATTGTTGTTAGATGAGAAATACCCCTTTTAAAGATATTCGTGATGGCTAGTATCTGTAAGTACCTCCAGGGAACAAAGCAGAGGCTCATACCTTCAGAATTCGCCTGGCCTGTGTAAGGATTTGTATACTTGGCCCTAATGTTTGAAGCCAAGTTCAAAAATCCATCTCCTCTACTCTTATTATTCAATAATGATAATCACCATTCAAATTTTGCCTTCTCTAAAAATGTTTGTGGAACTATGCCTAAAGCAAGACAAATGCTCAGTTGCAGGGAAAATTTAGAAAACAAACTTTCAAGGGAAAGCAATTCCAAAAGAATTTGATCAGTGGTTGAAATCTGGAACAAACAGTGAGGCCCAGTTGGACATGCTGATGCCCAGTAACAGGACCCCGTGGCAGCAGGAGCTGATGCTCTGAAACGAGACACATCATGCTCGACTTACAGCAGGCAACTCAGAGCCCCACAGCAACACGTGGCAGGGGGAGGAAGCACTAGGGATGGGGATTCAGGTAGCACAACCTCATTGGACTTTTCTTTCAGTGTTTAAACACAATCACTGCCTCAGAGGACACTTGGCTCAAGTCTAAATCTGTATCAGGGGAGGTGTTCTCTGTAGGCCAAATTATGTTTCTTCCACTTTGGTGAATTAGTTAGGGCAGGTGTATTAAATTTAAATTCATGTGGGATTATATATTATCGCTAAGGGATCACTTTGTATGTAGAATTTGTGAGATATATTTAGTCATCCGCTCAGGAATACTCGGAAGGTTTAGAAAGAAGGAGTTTGCTGGATGCTGTGTGTGAGAATAAAGTTGTAGACTATTTTTGGTGTTAGTGACAAGTCAAAGGTTAGTACTTAATATAGACACTGGTAAAACTTAAATGGACAGAAGTTTAAAGCTCAGCACTTATATTAACAGGACTTGGCCTCAAGTAAATATACTTTTAACTTGTTTTCTGGAAATGAGTTTTAGTAGATTAGTACACAAATATTTTTTTTAACTATTATGGAAAGAGATTTGTTTTCATTTATGGGTATCCTTCATTTTTCTTGGTGCCATATTAAAAGATGCTACAGATAAGCTTTTTTTAAATTTTTCATTTAGCTCTTACTTATGATTAAAAGATGATTAAAATTATACCTCCCCATGAAGAAGAAAAAAAATGCCTATTTTTCCGCATTTTTTTAAGATTCATCAGGCATTATACATTGTCCATTCTCCCCTACTTAAAAAAAAAATCTGATATGACTTGCCTTTATTCATTTGCTAGTTTATTGAACAGATGGTTGCTGGGTTCCAACTGACAACTTACTGGATACTTTCCGAGTTGTTCACTCTCAGGATGGTTTGTGGCTGCCCTAGGTAGCACCACTGGAAAGTTTCTAAATTCAGTGTTTAGCTGTGTACTCCTTCTCAATAACTTGCTTGAGAAAAATGGGTAATTTTTAGCCATTTTAGTTTATACCAGTTCAAAGAGAATTAAATTCAACAAGATAAAACAGCTACTAAAGAAGTTTAACAGTTGAAGCTTTGCGACCTGATTTAACAAGAGATCTAAGACCAGATCTCAATTTTGACAAGTTATACAAAAAGCCAGAATTCCAAACTGCTGTTCTTTAGTCCTGACACAGTTGTCTCATAAACGAATTCTATAAGGATGAAAAATCCCCAGAAAGAATATTTATATCTTATAAAATTTCAGTTAATTAAGTTGCAACACACAGCTAATGTGAGTGTAGAAGCTATAGCTAACCAAGTCAAGAAGCCTTGACCTACACATGCGAAGTGTGTTTAAGAAATATAAAGTTGTCTCTAAGGCCCGAGTTCATAATCTGATACGTAGTAAATGTGCTGTGGGTGAACTTACCCCTACATCAGCAGTGTATTTCAGTGTGTTGCCTCTGGGTATACGTTCAGTAGCTGGACGGGTCCCGTACTGTGTCACTCATCTTCACAGACCCCGTCACTGTAAGGGTTCGTTTCCAGAAACGATTGCAGGGCTAGGGCTCAGATTAAAAATGGAACGTGAGGGAACAGCAAAGCAAGTGAACAGGTGCGCTGTGTTTGGGGCCCCCCTTTCGCTGGTGCTAGGTCGAAGCCCAGGTGTGAGTTCTCCAGAACTACAGCTAAAAGCCAGGGCTGCAGGGAAGACATGCCGCCTGAGGACGCTGGCAGTGCTGAAACCTAGAAAGAGGCACGACTGAGGTACCTTAGTAAGAAGATGAAAGTCCAGGTAGTCAAAGCAAAGCGTCTGAAAGACTCTCCAAAACAAAATGATTGGAGTCAAGAGGGAAGAGACGGAAAGGGAACGTCAAGAACCAGGAGCCCTAGAGCTGGGAAATACCAAGATGAGCAGACGGCAGGGCAACCAGGGCTGCTGCTTCCGCCTTTGTGTTGAGCCAGACATGTTGGTGCGGCACAGGGGATGGGTGTGCTCATCACATTTAAAGACGCTGCAGTAGGACAAACCAGAGAAATTATTCATGTGAGAGCCTTTCAACCTCCCCCAGCCCTGCCCGCAGGCGCGAGTTGAGAAGGTGTGCAGCCATAAGAAGACTTTAGAAGATTTACTCCCCTGACAGGAAAGGACACTAAAAAATCTCCAGGCTGTCACCATGATGTTGTACTCCGATCAAAGATAAAGACATAGTGCGTGCATGGAGTTCATGTGCAGAGGACAGAGCTTGCCCGCCCTCAGAAGTAGCCAAAGTAGATATGAGTGTATCAAACATCCGCGCTATTCCTTTTCCTTTATTTTTAGGGTTTTGCTTTGTTTTGTTTGCTTTATTGAGGTACCGTCAGTTTACAATGTTGTGTCAATTTCTGGTGTACAGCACAATGCTTCAGTCATACATGAACATACATATATTCCTTTTCCTATTCTTTTTCATTATAGGTTCCTATAAGGTATCAAATGTAGTTCCCTGTGCTATACAGTAGAAACTTATCTATTTTATATATACGACTTAGTATCTGCAAATCTCAGATTTCCTAATTTATCCCTTCCCACCCCCTCCCTCTTGGTAACCATAAGTTTGTTTTCTATGTCTGTGAGTCTTTTTCTCTTTTATATGTAAGTTCATTTGTCTATTTTTTTTAGATTCCACATATGAGTGATCTCATATTGTATTTTTCTTTCTAGTTTACTTCACTTAGAATGACATTCTCCAGAGCCATCTATTTTGCTGCATTATTTTATTATTTTTATTATTTTTTAGGCTGAGAGATATTCCATTGTATACATACACCACAACTTCTTTATCCAGTCATCTATCAACGGACATTTAGGTTGCTTCCATATCTTGGCTATTATAAATAGTGCTGCTATGAACATTGGGGTGCAGGTGTCTTTTTGAATTAAGGATCCCTCTGGATATATGCCCAGGAGTGGGATTGCTGGATCATATGGTAAATCTATTTTCACTTTTTTGATGAATCTCCATACTGTTTTCCACAGCGGCTACACCAAACTGTGCAGGAGGGTGCTCTTTTCTCCACACCCTCTCCAGCATTTATCATTTGTGGAATTTTGAATGATGACCATTCTGACTGGTGTGAGGTGATACCTCATTGTAGTTTTGATTTGCATTTCTCTGATAGTTAGTGATATTGAACATTTTTTCATGTGCCTATTGATCATTTGTATGTCTTCCTTGGAGAATTGCTTGTTTAGGTCTTCTGCCCATTTTTGGATTGGGTTGTTTGTTTTTCTCTTATGAAGTCATATGAGCTGTTTTTATGTTCTGGAAATCAAACCCTTGTCAGTCTCATCTTTTGCAAATATTTTCTCCCATTCCGTATGTTGTCATTTTGTTTTGCATATGGTTTCTTTTGGCATATGGTTTCCCTTGCTGTGCAAAACCTTGTAAATTTAATTAGGTCCCATTTGTTTATTCTTGATTTTATTTCTGTTGCTTGGGTACAGTACCCTAGGAGAACATTTTTGAGATGTATGTGAGATCATGTTTTGCCTGTTTCCTTCTAGGAGGTTTACTGTATCTTGTCTTATGTTTTAAGTCTTTAAGCCATTTTGAGTTTATTTTTGTGCATGCTGTGAGGGAGTACTCTAACTTCATTGATTTACATGCAGCTGTCCATTTCTTCCAACATAGTTTGCTGAAGAGACTGTCTTTACTCCATTGTATGTTCTTGCCTCCTTTGTCAAAGATTAATTGACCAGAAGTTTGTGGGTTCATTTCTTTGCTCTCTAATCTGTTCCATTGATCCATATGTCTGTTTTTGTACCAATACCATGCTGTTTTGATTACTGTAGTTCTATAGTATTGTCTGAAGTCCAGAAAAGTTATTACTACAGCTTCTTTTTTTCCTTCAGTAATGCTTTGGCAATTCTAGGTCTTTTGTGATTCCGTATAAATTTTATTATGCTTTGTTCTAGTTCTCTGCAGAATGTCGTGGGTAATTTGATAGGGATCGCATTAAATCTGTAGATTGACTTGGGCAGTATGCCCATTTTAAAAATATTGATTTTTCCAATCCAGGAGCATGGGATATCTTTCCATTTTTGTAAGTCTTCTTTAATTTCCTTAATCAATGTTTTATAGTTCTCCATATATAAGTCTTTCACCTCCTTGGTCAGATTTATTTCTAGGTATTTTATTGCTTTGGATGCTATTTTAAAAAGGATTGTTTCTTTACTTTCTTTTACTGTTGATTCATCATTAGAGTAAAGAAATGCAACTGATTTTTGTACGTTAATCTTCTATCCTGCTACCTTGCCAAATTCTTCTATTAGCTCTAGTACTTTTTGTGTGGATCTTTTAGGGTTTTCTATATAAAGTATCATGTGGTCTGCTTATAGTGACAATTTTACCTCTTCTTTTCCAGCTTGGATCCATTTTATTTCTTTTTCTTACCTGATTACTGTGGCTAGGACTTCCAAGACTATGTTGAATAGAAGAGGTGAGAGTGGACAACTTTGTCTTGTCCCAGATTTTAGTGGGAAGGTTTTCAATTTTTCAACATTGAGTACTATGCTGGCTATAGGTTTGTCATAAATAGCTTTTATTATGTTGAGATATGTTCCCTCTATCCCCACTTTGGTAAGGGTTTTTATCCTAAACGGGTATTGGATTTTATCAAATGCTTTTTCTGCATCTATTGAGATGATCATGTGGTTTTCGCCTTTCTTTTGTGGTTGTGGTGTCTCATGTTGATTGATTTGTGTATGTTGAACTGTCCTTGTGTTCCTGGGATGAACTCAATTTGATCATGGTGTATGATTTTTTTATGTGCTGCTGGATTCTGTTTGCTAATATTTTGTGAGCATTTTTGCATCTATGTTCATCAGTGATATTGGTCTATAATTTTCTTTTTTGGTAGTGTCTTTGTCTGGTTATGGTATCAGGGTGATTGTGGCTTCATAGAAAGAGTTTGGGAGTATTCCCTCCTTTTCAATCTTTTGGATGAGTTTGAGAATGATTGGTATGAGTTCTTTGTATGTTTGATAGAATTTCCCAGTGAAGCCATCCAGTTCTGGACGTTTGTTTGCAGGGAGGTTTTTTAATTGCTAATTCTATTTCATTTCTAGTGATCGGTTTGTTCAATTGGTCAATTTCTTGTTGATTCAGTCTTAGTGAACTGTATGTTTCCAGAAATTTGTCCATTTCTTTTAGGTTCACTGATTTGCTTCCAAATAGTTGTTCATAGTATTCTTGTATGGTATTTTGTATTTGTGTAGTATTGGTTATAATTTTTCCATTTTCCTTTTTTAATTTGTTTATTTGTGCTGTCTCTTCTCTTCTTGGTGAGCCTGGCCAGAGGTTTGTCAATTTTGTTTACTCTTTCAAAAAAAACAGCTCTTGATTTGATTTATTTTTTCTGGTTTTTTTTTTTTAATCTCTATTTATTTCCTCCCTGATCTTTATTATTCCCTTCCTTCTGCTGACTTTTGGTTTTGTTTGCTCTTCTTTTTCTAATTCTTTTAGCTTGTAGGTTAGATTGTTTATTTGTGATTTTTCTTCTTATTTGAGGAAGGCCTGTATTGCTAAGAAATTCCCTCTTAGGACTGCTTTTGCTGCATCCCATAGATTTTGTGTGGTTGTGTTTTCATTGTCATTTGTCTCAAAGTATTTTTTAATTTCTTCTTTGATTTCATTGCTGACCCATTGATTTTTTTAGTAGAATGTTGTTTTATCTCCATGCTTTCCTTTTTTTCTCCTTTGTTTTTCTTTAGCTGATTTCTATTTTTATAACATCGTGGTCTGAAAAGATGCTTGAAATAATTTCTACCTTCTTAAATTTGTTGAGGCTTCTTTTGTGCCCAAGTACACAATCTATCCTAGAAAATGTTCTATGTAGTGCTATTCTCTTTCTATTGAATTTGCCTCCATTTCCTCATGGTCAGCATTCTGTGGACCAATATTCAAAATTCTCCAAAAAATAAGTTGTCCTGTTCTTGCTATGCATAATGTAGCTTCTGACCATAGCTACAGAGCTGCTCTTTGGTCTTGCCTATACTCAGTTTTTAAAGAAAATGTGTCAGATTAATTGTCTTCCCTTTAGGACCCCAAGCTATAAGGACCATACTTCTATTGATAGTAAATGCCCTTGAAGTTTACAACTGTAAAGTTGCCTGTATTTGGTTTAGAAGCAGCTGTTAATTTATTCTCAGAACATTAGCAAGGTGAAGTGATAGGCATATTTTTGTTGCTGTTTTGGCTTTTTGTGCATCATTAATGTAGGATCCTATTCCCCAAACTTACCTTCCTAAAGGAAAGGACAGCAGGAAAATTACAGTCTGGGAGGCTTCGGCATGGGCTACTGCAGAGGAAGGGACCATCACTACCAGAGAGATCATGACTCTTATACCACTCTGAACAGTTCACTGGAAGCAAGAGGAGAAGAGTTATAATCATGCTGTGGTAGATTCCTACCCCTTAGTGTCCCAGGGCCCTCTTTGCAAAGAGCATGGAGGTAGGGTGGGAAAAGACTGCCAAGGAGAGGGAAGCGGGGCTATTTACACTTGGAATAATTAAACATGTAAAGAATATTTTAGACACACACACAGAGGACTTTGGAGGGATTATGGTAATCAGATGCACCATAAAACTCAAAAATACCTGTAATAAAATACCATAAAATTCACCTTATTGTGGAGATGTAATATACAAAATATAGAATTCTATACAGTGGTGACTTAATGCAGTTTTATACTAATTATAGACATCTACTTAGTACTTCACAAGTAAATAATGGCTTTGCATAAAAAGGAAAATATACCCATTTGTTTCATAATAGCATGTGGGAAGCCACTCACACAACTTTAGATGTTAACTTCCTTTTGTCTCTAAAGATAATGTCAGCCAAGATGAGGCTGATTTATTATTCATATTTAAGAAAAAGAAGATAAAATAGTTTGGCAGTCATTTGGAATGAACTGGAACATAATAAAAAACCTGGTTTAAAATTATATTCTGTTTTAATTTAACTAGGAATATGAAACTGTAGCTCATTTGTTTTAATGTTTGTTATTTTAATGTTTGTTTCTCCCCAAGAATCAGTCCTATAACTATTGTTTTCAGAATTAAATAGCATACATTTGAGATATTTTTGCCACAAACATAGTATCATAAGCACCTGGCAATACCTGAATAGAAAGTCACTGTTAGATTCTGTGAAATCCCTAGCCTGGCCTCAAGCCTTCTCAGAAATAGGCATTATATTGATTATGAGAACATTTCATAAATGACAATCATACTACGAGAAGTTAGAAATACTATGAATACATTGTTTATCCTCCTTAATACCAGAAATATATTTTTCATGATTAAAAGTAGTTTATTTTAAATGGACAGATTCCCAATTTTTTGAAAACCTAAAAATCATTGTTAGGACTCACCCACTCTTTCAAAAACTTTGTAAAGCCCTTTCAATATGCTTCCTTACTATCCTACAACTCAACAATGAAAAAAATTAAATGCAGAAAAATATTCTTAGCATTAATTCTGCATTTCAAAGTATACAATATCAAAATGTAGAATAAATCTATCACTTTAAATACCACTGACCACACACCCTCATCATAGCATATTGAAATAACCTATATTTTATGTTTTTAACTTTTTTCCTAGGATACTCAATGAAGAAATTGATGAACAACTAATTTTTTGCAGAAATGTTCAAATTCAGTCTGTTTCTCTAATTTTTAGCTATTTGAGAGTTAGCCAAAAATAAAAATTCAATTGGAGTCAATCAAACGAATGTGACACAAACAACTAACTTCCAAAGAAAATTTAAGAGTATATGAACCCCCTCCATTATTGCTTTACTACACAGAAGATTGTATAAAAACTGTCAAGAACTACCCGTAAAGTCCCTACTATTATAGAAGCCTAGTTGTTTCGTATTTGGAGCTGACAGATATGCAGCTTCTGAGCATCCTTTCTGATACGGTAACAGGGCAGAATCCTATTAATAACTGGCAGGCGACACCTTCAGATCCCCAGGCCCTAGCCTCCTGTCTTTTCAGGCATTTGCAACTAGAACCACAAAAAAAGTATTATCTGCAAACACGGCTGCTCTATGTTGCTAATGCCTTTAGCTGACAAAATAAATTTTTTTAAGCATCAGAAATAGAACATTTCAAGTGAAACCAAGTATCCAGAGCCCTAAATCAAGACCCTAACCTTTGGCTTATATGTGAGGCTACATAGAGGTAAATAGAAGTAAATTGGATCCAAGAGAAACGAACCCCAGATAGTCTCCCAGAGTGAAAATGAAGGACATAGACAAAAAAAGAAAGAGAATTACTTTCTACGAAATGATACAGTAATGATAATATCATATAAGGCAAAGAATTGGCTAATCTATTATTAATGTTCTTTTTAATTTGTTTACTTTTAAGGCATAATTTTTAATTTGGCTCAGTATATATTGAGCTCTAAAAATTACTGAGCAATGTATTTCTTAAGTGAAACAGTGCTAGTAACAGTAGAGCATGATAGCTCTCAAATCGCTTCCACATATGTACATTTTTTTTACTTGCTCCTTTTAACGCTCTTATGATGTCATTTTGTTATAGGGGAAGACACTATAAGTTAGAGATGTTAAGTGACTTGCCCACGGTCCCACACCATTGAGATTGGAACTGGGATCTTCTGACTCTCTCCAGTGCTCTTATGGGAAAAGAATTTTTTTTTAAATTTTTTAATATAAATACAGTTTACTTTGAAAACTTACTGAACAGGTTCTGTGATTCTTCCACGCTGCACTTGCAGCAACATTGATCATTTCAAGGCATATTGAAAATACCCATATAGAGCTCAAGAAAAGAAGATGTTTAATTCATATTAAAAATTAAATAAATCTTGCTAAATTGAATAAGTTACACAGAAGTAGGTCTCAGATAAGCACAAAGGCTTTTACAACAATTAAAACTGATCCAAAAATGGAGAGGGGGAATGGCTATGATTCCCAACATCAGAGTGGTTCAAATAGAAGTACTGTCGCATCTCTTAGGAGAGTGCACTGTGACAGCGACAACTAGATTCCCTTCTCACCCTGAGACTCTGAGCCATGTCCTGGGCTGTCTCAGCAAAATAACCAAAGAATTCTCTTACACCTCTCTGAACTTGCAGACACTTAATAAGACTAGGGGAAATTTCATTCCCAGAACCTCAACAGAAGCTCGTCCAGTTTCGAAATTAAATAAGTCACTAGTTCAGTAAATAGCTGCTCTTCCCACCGTCTGTCTACATTGAGAAGTGGAAAGCTATTGAAGGAAAGCACTTCTCTGAAAGAACCACAGAGCTAGAGGTAGACACTGTTCTTGTGTGCTAATATACACAGACATTTAAAATTATATACTGACATCCAATTTTCAGCAGGTACAAATCTGGCAAAATTCGCTGGATTATATGAATAAAATGGCAAAAGCAAAGCACATGCATGTAGAAGAACTTCCTTTTTTTTAGAATAGAAGATGTATTTCCATATCTAGATACAGTTAAAAATTTGATCCATGTAATATGGTATCCCATGGTGTTTCAATATGTTAATATTTGGGAGGGTTGATTTTTAAGGATGCTATGATAATGCCAACAACTTTAGTACCACTTAATTTCTTTTTCATTTTTCCCTTCATCACAAATAGCAATCAGTTTATGCCCTGAAGCATGAAGACTGCCCAGCCACTGTAGTTGTAACCAATCCAAGCGGTATACCTACAGTTATTTTTATACATAGATTCTCAGATCATTTCAGAATATAAAGATATTTAAGTCAAACCTCTGTCATATAAGTGAGTTCCATGGATGAAGGAGGCATTTCATAACATATAGTTTACCCTATTTTTCTCTTTATAGCACAGCTTTACAATTTCTGAATGTATCTGTTTCAGAAAAAATAAGGTCACTATTTCTGCATACATCCCTTAGAATTTATAGTGTAGTGGATAGAAATCTAGTTTGTCAAAATAGCCATTCTTCAAATATTCATTAAAGAAATGAAGTTAAAGTTTCCAAGGAAGAACATGAGAAAAAAAAAAAAAATATATATATATATATATATTTGTAGTAGGAGTTTTATTGTGCCATATTTATATCATGTAACTTCAAGGTGGTTAAAGTTCGTAGGGTGACTCTAATGCTAAATACATGGTAATAGCAATGGATATATAATACAGAATCTGCCATACAGTGTTTTTTCCCTGCACATTTTCATAATAGCCATCTGAGTGATGACCACAACATCCTTCATTCTGACATCACTCTGGAATATACTGTAATAACCTGAGGTTCCAAAGTTCATCCATTTTCTCACTTGATGTCATTTTACTTGATTAAGAATTTTAATAAGTTACCCAAAGTTAAATAACAATAGCACATGATCTTGTATGGGTTCAGGCTCATTCTTGGTCTCCACTTTCCTCCACGTCTCACAGAATTCAATCAGTTGTCTGGTATTTGACCTTTTTTTGTGGGAGCCAGTCATGATCTTTGAAATTATGCCAAAGGGTGTCTAGGAATTGACCCTAAGCTCAGTGAATTAGACAGTGGTCTCAAAAAGAAACAAAGGAATTCAAGTAAGAAAAGATCAAATCAGAGACCATACAAGTGAAAAGGAAATAAAATATAATAACTACTACATAGCAAGCACGTGTATACAAATATGTTTTCCCCTACGACCCCTTGACTTTGGCTCTGGTGTCTTCATCTGGGCAGATGACGCTGCTGGAATTCAAGGCAAAGAGCTGAGACATGACAGAACTGGAATAGAAACCCATTATTGCCTAATTCCAAATCCATGCTCTTTTCATCGTGCTGCCTTGTTTCTCTCCAAAGACACCAAAAATCCTACTTAGACAGAGGAACATTAAAGGGGAGGAAAAAAATCCCATCTTTATCCTACCTGTGATTTCCTGTTTTGAAAAATTAAGCACATAGTTTCTGATAATACTCATCTCCCAGACTTTTTCCTAACGCTCCCATCTAATGACCTCTTAGATTTTCTTTCATTTTTATAGTAATTCTTGTTCATATCAGATTTAGTACTGCCCTAAACATGATGTTGCTTGTAGCACTATGATTTTACCCTCAAAAGATATGAAGACCATGAGGGGAATGGGTTGAGCACATCACAGCATGCCTCTTTCCATCTAGGGAACGCTAGGTGCCCCCATGGTACAACCTTCATGATTCACTCCAGCTGAGCAACGCCCTTCCATAAGTTACTCTGCTCTAAGTCAGCCTTCAGTTTATGGGAGTGCTAATAAAACGGACTGACTCAGGACTGCTAATAAGATACACTGACTGAAGAGCAGATAATTCTGTCTCCCTTACACAGCTGTTGTTCTTTCCCCTTTGGCTTAATCCTTCAGTGGATTTTAAATTCAATTCAATGATCGCCCCAGTATATCAGACAGTTGGTAGTGTCTTGTGAGACCTGAGGAAGGGATCAGCCAGAACTGAACTTGACTTTAATACAAGACCATGTTCTATTATTGTTTAACTTTGGGTATTTCTCCCCTAGGAGGAGGACAGAGGAGAACTAACCAGCTCCAGGACCAAGGTAAGAGGGGAGTTTTCTTTCAAAAGAATGGGTTCCATTTATTTGAAGGAAACCCCTCCCCCACCTATTTTTAATTCCCTTTTCTTTATACATTTATATTTTTAACCCAACAGTATTAGGAACCAGCTTGCCACCCATGCATAATAGTTTTTTTTTGAACATCCACTTACAAATATAGGAGGAAAAAATAAAAACCTTCACATAAGTCATATCAGTTAAACACTAACGTTTTTATGTTTTCTGTCATTATTAATATCAGTGCCAGTTTTCTATTAAGGATTAGATTCTCACATAGGCCTTAGGAAACCATTATCAGCTGTTAATTTCACTCTACGTAAAATACGGATAGTAACTGACAAACCACAATGGATAATGGGGTTACAAAAATATTAAAACTAAAATCCATAGTGTTTCTATTAGAAAATATATCATTATTAAGAAATTTTTGATTAAAAGAAGCAGCTGATATAATTTAAATGATACATAATTTGATGTATAGTCAAGTTAGACTTCTGGTGTGAAGTAATGTATTTAACGCGATATTTAAGGTACCGTATGAAAACTGTGGTTCGAAAAATAAGAGGAGAAGGAGGTAATATTGTTTTGAGCAGTATTTATCCATCCTTATAGAACCTCTTCCCAGGCCTTTTATGTTGCTTTTAATGGCTTTCAGTGATACCTCTCACATTTTACTTTGCTGTCCATGAAAATCATCAGTATTCCCTGCCTTTGGTACTCAATTTCAGACTGGTCCCTGCATAGGGAAGGAATACAAGGTGAGAAACAGGTGAGAGAATTTATAAAACATCCAAAATTTGAGACATGAGAAGAAATCACATGGATGATGGAGGCACCAGCTTCCAGATTCTATCCAGAAGTAGTCTTTGTTATTGTTGCTCTCCAAGGAGGCTAGATTTTATGTGACTCAGGTGGGTTTTAGGAAAGCTTTAGGATCAGATAACTGAGACACGTGGGGATCAAGATGAAGGAAATTTCTGGAAAGAGAAGAAATGTGCAGAAAGAATGAGAATTCAGATCATGAGTTACCAGAAAATAGTTAGCATCTTTCAGAAACACAGTTTTTGCTTTGTCACAAATATGTTCAAAATCTTGGCATCTTAAAATCGGATTGTTGGGGTTTTTAATGAAAGGAAGTCATTTCAGAAGGATATATTTTTGTGAGACACTTGTCTTCTGAGCAGTGAACCATCGTAGTCACTGGATTAGGAATATACATAAGAGGAACATACAACATAGAAATTTAATTTTAACACCAACATACTCTATTTATGTAGATCATGATATTGCAGTGGTCACCGAATCCAGAAACCTAATCACTGAACTTTCAGCAGATAATGCATTTTGTCAGAGTCAAATAGAACCTAACTTTGACTTTCTCACTCACTGACTCTTTTAGTGAAAAGTACTGGACATATTTGAGACACATTATTTATTTCTGATTAATTTATTCCTGAGTTTTAGGATGCCAGCTGTATGGATTGCATAAGCAAAAAAGAAAAAAGTCACGATATATTTAGTGGGCTGTATGTGTTAGAATTGGACACCCTTAGTTATGTCAGGCAGATCTGCTGTGTACTTTGAATTCCTATGAAACATGTCACCCTAATCTCATTCAAGGAAAGAATTATTGGTGGTTCTGCAGTGACTTCTTGTTCTTCTGCATAACCTGAAATTGAGACGAAATACCATTTTTTTGCTTGTTTTGTTGCTCAAAACCGTAAAAGTATTGCTCTCATATTAACTGCATTCAATATATTAGGCATATCTTAAATAGTTAATGCCAGTGCTCAAGCCAGTAGTTTAAAAAGTACCCAAGCCCTGTTGAGGAGCAAATAGCTGAAAGACTTTGTGATATATTCTAGTATTAACACCAGTAGGAGCAACTTGGGTAAGACTGTTAGCCAATAGGGAGGCCCTCTAAATTAAGAGGCCCACCAAAGTGTGGGTCCTTGCCTGCGGGCTGGAAAGGATTCACAGCTGAGGCAGAGGGACAGAGTGAAACTGCTTTTATTTCTTAAAAGAGGAAAAAGAAGGAAAGTGCTTGAGCGGGAAGAAGGAAAGACAAGCGCTCAAGCCAGGAAAAGGCACTGGAGTGGAGCCATCAGCCACGGCGGCTGGTAGAGACGGCTCTGGCCCGGGTCAGGCCACTTTTTATGGGAGGCTTCTGCCCTCATGTTCTCCTTCTGGGTGTGATGGTGCTAGTCAATCGTTGTTCAAGTTTTTTGGTCCTTATATGGGCTTTTCTGGTGGTGGTTGTGATGTGGTGCTAGTGGGGGTGTCATTTAGCATGCTAATATATTACCATGAGTACATAATGAGGCTCAGGGTCCATTGGTAGTCAAGTCGGCCACCATCTTGGACTCTGTTGCTTCTAGCCAGTTCTTACTTCTTCTCTGCAGCTGCTTCCTGAGACCTAGATAAAAGTAATCAGTTTCTAGTCGAGGGAGGGGCAGGGGTATGGTCCTGGAGGGCAACAGCCTTGATGACCAAAAGGAAAGTTGCTTTTAACCAAAATGCCGCAATTTGGTGGACCCAGTATCTCCCTTCCAGAAAAAAAAAAAAAAAAAAAAAAAAAACTCCAAAGATTCTGTTCAGCCATGAAACTTTGAAAGGGAAATGAAGAAATAATCTCAGTTAATCCTTGAGATAGGTGGTTAGAGTAGTTGCCAGCCCCCCTGCAGGCTTGTCCTCTTTGAGCTTGCACTTCTAAGGGTGAGGGAGGCCTGGGAGACAATAAATGAGAGGCATGGATTGGTGGAGGGGCCACAAGGTCCTGCTTCCTTTCAAGACAATTTTAATAATTTAAACTTTTTGTCATTTCTTCTTCTTTAAATTTTTAATAAAGACAAATGAGAGTCGGAATATATTTTTGTTTTGAAATATGATTATGAGCCTTGTTGCTCTCAAAGAGTTGCTTCGTGTTTCAGTTAGGATAGTGTAAATGTTAAATCTTTACCGACACATGTACTCAGAATTCTTAGCCTTCAGGTATTTTCAGAGAATAACAGAAAAGCCACATGCTCTCCTAGTTATGAGCCCCCTTTGAATGGCAAATTCAGACAGCTTCCTTTCAACATCCTATTAGCTTATAATCTCTGTTTCTCTAAGACCTATTTTTATCACTCAATTTCCTTTTCCTGTTTGTACCATTATCCCACCTAACCAAAATCCAAGCCAAAACTTAAGGTAGATGAAACAAGATTAATTAAGACATTTTAAGTTAAATTCAAATATAGTGTACTGCTAATGAAACTGAAGCTTTAAATAAAAGAGAAAAATTAAAACTTTTTTCTCTCAAGAACGAGATAAGAAATTTAAAGTATTTGTATATAAAGGTTAAGTAGATGTATTTAGTGAATTAAATACATATTTATATATATATATAATAAACTTAATTGAGTTAAACCAAATACAGTTAGCTTTAAAATCTGTTTACGATAAATGCAATTTTTATTTCTAAAATGTGATAAATTGTATTTGTTAACTAAAAAATACACAACCTAAAAGTTGAGAGTTCTGTTTCGTTTGGTGGACTTTCTGAGGACTCCAGCCTGGGAGGCAGCCTCTCAGATCGCTCTAAGAAACTGCTTCGAAGAGGCAAGGGAGGAGCCAGGATATATGTGAGTTTTTGCAACAAAGACCAGGTAGTCGGAACATCAAAAGATTACTGTAGATAATGAATTTAACACTTTTCTATGTTTGGGCTTATTGAAATGACTCCTTTGATACGCACCTTAGCTGTCTAGGGCCAGTGTCCTGTTCTTTCACATCCTGAGTTCCCTGAAGGTAACCCCTGGGGAGTGGCCACAGAGACCAGGCTGCCTACTTGTCTCCATCCTGAGTTCCCTCTGCTCACTGTTGGAGGCGGCAGCAGTGGCTGATGACTTGATGGCTACAGCATCCTCTGTTTACTGATATGGCAAGTACTATATTTCATTCACATATTGTTCTAAGTAGGAAAAATTTTTTCTAAAGTTGTTATGTTTTATTTGCAAAATAGATTAGAACTGAATTATAAAAATATGAGTATCTGGGGCTTTTATCTTAGAGTTTAGTTGGAAGTGTCAGATTTCCCTGGATATTTACAACAAACTTGTCTTTGATTTTATCTTTTAGAATTCTTTGGCTACACATACTTTACTGGTGACCCCTTTATTTTAACTCTCTATAATCCTCTGAGATGCTTTCTTAGGTTATTTTTTTATACAATGGACAAAATTGCTTGCCAACATTCATCATGATAGCTAGTCTCAGTAATTTTTATGTCCCTTTTGCCAGTATTTGATGATAGGCAGCTTTTGAAGCCTTTTGCTTTGTTTTGTTTTGCTTCAAAATACTCTTCATACCAGATCTTCCCAAAATTCATTAGATTCCAAGGTTGAAGAATTTTCTTTTATCATCTGACACACTATACTTTTATTTTAATGAGATTTTTGAAAAGTAGCACCTTACGTTAACTCACTGACATTTCTATTCTTCACTTAGTTATCACACGCCCACCGCATTCCTTGCCCTACATTAGGACTGAGGAAGGTATAAAGTACCATAAAACAAAGCTGTTGTCCCCCAAGAAGGAGAAAAATGTACTGGTAAAATTGCAAAGTAATGTATGACTTAGAGCAACAGTGAGCGCTCCAGAAAATAAATAGATGATTTGAAGAAGCTGTAGATAAACAGCATCTAGAATATTTGGGAAAGACCTGATAAAACAAGTTTAGATGTACTGATTGGTAAATATCAATTGAATGAATAAGTCAATGAGTGATTACTGGAAAATGGTAGGAACTTTAGAAAAGTTTTTTTAAAAAGGAATTCTTGGTGAAGTTTCTATAATGAGACTGGAATTGATTCTGAATAAAACATGTCTGGGACTTTTAGGAAACTAGGCTGGCTGGAGGCAGAGAAAAGCTGTTTGGGGAACTAGAGTGGTTAAGAGACTGGGTTTCTCTGTTAGGCAGACCCAGATCCTATTCCCATACTTGCCATTTACTAGCCATGTGGATACAATGAGGATTCGGTGAGAATGCAAACAACACACAGAGTCTGGCTCAACACAATAGAATGAAATTATACTTTAAAGGCATCTGTAAACTGAATTTGGGGGAAGCCTTGAATGCCAGAAAAATTAGAATAGATTAGTATCTTGGAGGCAATCAGGAGCCACTGCAGATTTTGGACAAAGCACTAAAACAAGCAAAGAGGCAAGGTTGTTCTGACTTTGAGGATCTGAGATTGGATTGAGAGAGTCAATGGCTCTTGTCTCAGGTGATAAAGCCTTTGACTGAGGGGATGCCAGTGTAATAGAAATAAAAATATGAATTTAGGAGACACTTCAGAAAAACAGTTCTTAAAGGATAATTGGCTATAGGAAAGGTAGGAAATGAGAATTCAAAGATGAGATTGAGTTTTTATGATCGCACTTTTTTCTGTTAATTGTTTTTACATTTCTATTCCTTCTGTGAAAAATTCAGTCTGTTATACCGAAGCTTCCTTATGATGCTGGTCTTAGGAATCCCAGATTACATATCCTAAAAGATTAAAACAAATAATTAAGAACCTTGAATTATCAAAACAAACCTATCTAATATTAACGTGGTGAGAAAATAAATGCTACCATCTAATCAAATCAAGTCATCATTTAGATGATGTATTGCTTTTTAGAGAAAGTCAGTATTGCTTTTTAAAGAAAGTCATCTACTGACTGTACTTCTTTCTGGAATATATAGGAAGAATCAGTTCAGTTGACGAGATCACCTGCCTTTGAAGACTTAAGGAGTATTTAGCCAGACAGCACAGAAGTTGCCAACTTACTAGTGTAGAAAATACAAGTCAAAGTTTAATCAAGGAGCAACCACTACCAAGTGTGAAAAACTTCTCAGGAAACAGAAAATTTCCTTCAAGACCCATAGGAGGGATTGGTAAATAGTTTAACTCCCCAGGAAAGGGTGATAGGAGGCAAAGATATCATAGTAACTTTGGGAAAGAGCACTGGACCAGAAGGCAGAAGACCTGCGTCCCAGCTGGGCTTTGGTGAGCAAGCCACCTAACTTTCATTAGACCCCAGTGACCACACTTGTAAAATGAGAAGGTTGGAGCCAACCTCTAAACCATATTTTGACTCAACTATTGTATGATTCTTGTTCTTTAAAGCAATTGTTGGACGTTTTTAAGAATAAGCAAAGGATGCAAAAAGGAAGCATGGTCGTAGTTCATGGAATGGCTTAGAATTCTGGAAATTATATAAAGAGAATAAAAGGAATGTTCTAGGAGATGAAAGAATCTAAAGTCAGGGGTGGGACAGAGTCCACACAGCTAATGACGGTCCAAGCAGAGCACCTTTGCTTAGCACCGCAAAACAACCACCAGGTCTTGTATTTTTGAAATTTTACTTTAGAATGATAATAATCACAACTTAAAAAGTTACTGATATCCAGAGATAACTTGAGGTACTTCATAAGCTAGGAAGTTGTGGTCATACCTTGAATTAAAGTCCTTTATTGTATGATTTGATCACAGATAATGGTAATAATGGGGTGGCTTGGGGCAGGGACTTAATCCCATATCATCTCAAACAGCACACTCAAAAGGCCACCACAAGTCAAATGAAATGTACATTATTTACTATGATTAATCTATATTGTCTCAATATTATACAAGGGTAAATAAAAGTATGTTTTGACAGTTTTTATTTTTAACGTTTATTGATTTAACAGACAGTCCTTTAAAAAAAAAAAAAAACCCATGTATGATGTGCTTGCAGAATGATCACAAGTTGAGGTTAATATCTTGGAAAGTCCTTCCTGCCAAATCACAGTCTTAAAACCTCTTCTCTATTAAAATTCTGGAGCCACCATGGGTTACAGAAATATTTTTATTTCTCTTACCTTTAACAGACATATTTGAAAATAGTCATTCATTAATTTCAAAGCAGGTGTTATCAAGATTGTCAGGGCAGGGAAGGTATAGCTCAGGTGGTAGAGCATGTGCTTTAGCATTCACAAGGTCCTGGGTTCAATCCCCAGTATTCCCTCCAAAAAAAAAATAAATAAGTAAACCTAATTACCTACCCCTTCAAAATAAATAAAAAAATTTTTTAAAGAGGAAGAAATTTTCCTCTGCCCTTCAAGGTTCTTCTGGCTGGTCTAAGTGTTGCTGCAAAACTGGCCTCTGGACCCTGAAAGACAGATTGAGACTTAGAGGCAGAGTTTTGGGAGAATCAGAAAATAACAGCTTTATTGCTTTGCCAGGCAAAGGAGAGTCACAGCAGGCAGTGCCTTAGAGGCTGTGAATCCCTCTTGGGGTTGGGGTCTTGAGGTTTTATAGAAAAACCGGATGGAACAGAAGAGGTGATAACATTCAGGGCATTTTACAGGATGCTACATTCCTCTTAACCTCAGTGAACCTTCCTAGCATCGTGTCGTGGAGGAACTCTGGAGGGTCTGTCCATTCTTCTGAGATTTCCGCCTGTTAGCTCCTTCCTGGAGCATAGCCTCCAGGTTAAAGCTATTCTTAGTAAGGAATATATAGAAAGGAGAAAGCCTAATGGAAAATTGGGGAGGTTGTTTAGCAAAAAAGCAACAAGGGAGAAGGAGCAAGCTGCAGGACATCTCATTCCAAATGAGTCAGCAAACAGTTTTAGCATCAGGGAAGTCAGTCTGTAAGTTTACTTTCTACTCCTTCATGAGAATTAAATTGATGTGAGATAGATTAACAAGAGAAAATCAAACAAAAGTTTAATAACATGTATACATGGAGAGACACAGGAAAACTGAGTAACTTGTCAAATGGCCAAAACCCTCACCTTAAACTATCTTCAGCTAAAGGCAAAAGAAGATGTTGGGACTTCAAAGAGGGAGGAAGGCAATTCACACAGAGAGAGAAAAGCAAAATTCTGGGAAACAAATGTTTGCTGGGCCATGCAGAGACCGTGGGACACAGAGTGGACTCTGATCTCTAAGAGTCTCCCCCATTATACCCAGCCCATATTCTTCACAGACATCTCTGGTGATAGCTTTATTCCGGTAAAAGACCAACTTTCTAAATTCTTATGGCAGTTAGCTGGAAGGTCAAGGTTTCTTCGTGAGTTTTTTGGGCCTTGATTGTTTTCAGTTTGAAATAATTCGCATGCCAGAGCTATTTGGGGTTTGCAGATTTTGTTCTCCTTCTTTTAGAAGTTTCACAGTCCAGAAGTTGAATTGATAGATTGCTTTACATCTTACTGAATCCGTCTCATGGTCCTGACAATAGGTCAGTTCATTCTAGGATGTGATAATGCAGGCAGGCTCTCAAAGACCTGTAGGGTGCAAGCAATCAGGTACTTAATAAGAGGCATTTCTGTGGAGAAAAATGAAAAATAAATGTTAATGATTGGAGCAAATTATAAACCTGATGTCTGAGTCCTGAGAGCTGCCAGTCAAGAAGTTTTCTAGACATTAGGGGCAAAGCAGCAAGCACTGCAGTTTGAAATGTTTCTGATGGTGCTGTTGCAGGAGGAGGGGTGTTGCGAGAATGGTCATATGCTGGGTCAGGCTGAGTTCTTGGGACAGGCTGCCAAGCGAGGGCAGGGAAAAGTGAGTGAGTCAAGAGTGAGTCCAAGTAGAGAGAAAGCAGGTTCATTCAGGGAGATACACAATCCAGAAACAGAGTGTAGGCCATCTCAGAAAGTGAGAGCAGGCCCTGGGATGTGGGGTGGTTAGTTTTTATCAACCGGGTAATTTTGTAAGCTAGCAAGTGGAAGAATTATTCCAACTATTTTGGGGAAGAGACAAGGATTTCCAGGAAGTGGGCCACTCCCCAGTTCTTGGCCTCTTATGGTCAGCCTCTATACTGTCATAGGCCCTGTGAATATTTCACTTAGCATGCTAATTTATTACAATGAGCATATACCGTGGGTTAAAGTCTACCGGAAGTCAAATCCTCTGCCATTTTGGGCCTAGAAGGTTCCATCTAGTTTTTGTCATATCCTTTTTTTTTTTTTCAAGGAATGTGTTATTATTTTAATGGTCATGCCCTGCCCCCTTCTCTCCTGTCTAAATGTAATCGGGTGTTCAGGTAAACTTTTTGAGACAGTCATGAGATTTGTCTAAATATAGATAATTATGGTGCTCTCTCTTAAAATTATATCAATTGTTCAGCTTCAGTTTTCAGGGTTTCAGGAAAAGGGCAGCTTTAGTTCCTAATGATTTCAAATGAAAAGGAGAAGCAGGAGAAAAATTGGAAACATTAGTTTGAACCATTGTAGCCACATATTTGAGGAAACTAGAAGAATTCAGGATTCTGTCCACTGACAGTGGAAAAACAAACCTTGAAGATAATTAATACAACTACAACCTAGTAGCCACAACTACATTTTAGTTTCTGCTGGAACACATTTTTCTTCTCTAAAAATCACCTCACTTTTATCAAAGAAAATCAAATTACGACTAATTTGTTTGCAAAGTAAGTTCAGTGTCATTAAACTTGGCCTGCAAGGCCAGCAAGAGTAGCAATTGACCATATAGGCACTTTTAAATCTATTTTGCTGGAACTTTTCAAGGGAACCCTTAGATCTGAACTTTCAAAGGCCTCTCAAGGCCAAGGACTTGCCATCAGATTTGTCTGTAGTATCTATACATTTGGGTCAGTTCCTCTCTTCTTGAGGTCCCCAAGATATTCTGAGGTTCTTGGGCCTGCCAGGAAGTAACCTTCCTTACTCTCCTGGTAAGGCTGCTGGGAACCCAGTAATCAAGATGCCAGGCTGTTTTTCAAGGAGCTTTATGGGTCTATAAAGTCAATCTTAGTTCCTTAAAGCTGTCTGGTCATATCTGATTCTATGCACATTCACAAATATGACATTCCAGTCAAAGACTTGGTAATATAACCAAGTCTTTCCAATGATCTCCTGTTACAAGGGGAACAGATTCTTAGCGAACTTTTGTAAATAACTATACTGCCATGAAAATAGGAATACTCATTTTGAGTTTCCAAAGTCTGAAGGAATCAGGTAGGGAGAAAAAGATCTTTCAAATCTATTTACAAAGGTATAATTTACCAAATTGCTGTAAGTCATAGAGGAAATGTTCCCTTATATCTAGAATGCAAAGATTAAAAAGCCAGTAATATTTCAGACAAAAAGTCATAAAGATTATAAACCATACTCATCAGTTCATTCTTGTTGAACTTGATCTTCTGTTAGAAGTTTTATGCAGCCATTAGGTTTTTCATTAGAGTTCTATAACTTCTTACCATTTTAGTTGTATGACCTGAAAGTTATCAGAAACTTACATTTGCCCAAAAGTCCTTTCTATGAATCTTCTTGAAGATCTTCATTTTTTGTAAAAGCATCTTAGTAAAACAATAACTGTCCATAAATGACAAAAGGCTTAAAATTGCATTGTTAAAGATCTGATTGCAATGCAATTGACAAGAAAATTTGGCAATTTCTGTGACATACAACATTTTAAGATAATAAATAGAACTAAGTCTGATAGCATGCCAGGATCCAAATTTTAGGAATTTCGTATAACTTCTAGAATATCTATATGAATAACATTTACCCATACAGTATAACTTAAGGAAGCTTATCATCACTCATTTGACAATGCTTCCCATGTAATTTAACACATCACTAAGCCTAATTAGGTTAATATCTCTCTTTGAGATGTTTCAGGGACCCTCTAAAACATACCAAAGTTAACTAGAGGTCAAAAGGACTTTATTAAGAATTTGATTTGGGGAAGTTTGTCAAAGGTACCAAAAGGTTTTAAAACACTTGGTCAAATAGGAATATAGGTCACTGTGAGACAATAGTTATTCACTTAATCAAAGTGATGATAAAAGATTTGAAAGGTAAATACAAAAAGTTATAACACATTCCTTAAATGATAAGAAACTTTACAATCTGTTATCAAAGTAGAACAATCTTCCAAGAAAATTTTGTCCTCTTAGCAGAAAAAAAAAATCTAATTTTGTACCAGCTTACTTTAAATATTAGATAATTCTAATGTTCACTCAATTAAATTCATTTTAAGCTTAGCCAGTCCTGACAATGCACAAAACTATTTTTTGTAGGATTCCTTTTCCACAAACCTTCTATAAGTTTGTTTCTCACCTTCAGATTTTGACCTATGACTTCTCTTTTACTCTCTCCCTATTTTTTAACCTCTTTCTAGTGCAGAATTACTTTCTTTTCCCTTAACAGAATGTATTTCCACTCCTTATATCTTTTTTTCTTGCATATGAAGATGTTTTCCTTGTTAATTTTACTAGTTTTAATTATATGGATTAATTAGGGTTCTTAATCATTCGAAACCTTAATTTCTAATGAAATTAAGAAGTGAGCAATTGTAAACTGTTATATCAGTATTTTTTTAATTGTCAAACTTATGAATATATTTTATAATTTCTGAAAACTTACATTTCCTCATAGCATATTTTTTTCCAGTGTGGTATATCACATATTTCCAACAAACACAAACATTTTTACTTTTTCTGTAATAAGAAGACAAAAGAAGGCTTAGATTTGTTTAGTAATTAATGTTCAATATTTTAGCATCTCTGGAAATGATCTAGATGTTCAATGAATTCCCATCATTTGACTTAACTTAGCAAAACCCTAAAGCTTCAAGTCACCAAAAAAAAAAAACTAGGGAAAAATATTTTTAAGTATACATGCCTTAAAAACATAATTATTCTTGAAAAGTTTACCTAAAAACTTGTGTTTTATTTAAATTTATTTAATTATAAAAATTTTATCATACAAGTTATCTTTTTTGTTTTTGCTGACAAATTTTGTAACAGAGATAACTGAGTTGATTTGACTTGTGGTAAAGCTAGTAAAATATATCTTACGTTTAATGCTGATAACTCTCAAGATAAGCCTATTTGATTAAACCAACAAACTTAAACTTTCTTTTATTTATTAAAGATTAATCCAAGATTACATAAACTTGAAAACATTTGAGTTTGTTTCTACTACATTTAGAAATATTTAACAAATAAGTGCTTACTTTTAAGTCAATTAAAAAGAGCTCTTTTACAAATTAATTTTGGTAATACCACTTGAAGATAGAAAAATACCATATCTATATTGTACACACATAGACACCACTAGAGATCTCATAACTTTCATTTTAAAACTTATTTTTTTAACATTTTTTATTGAGTTATAGTCATTTTACAATGTTGTGTCAAATTCCAATGTAGAGCACAATTTTTCAGTTATACGTGAACATTCATTGTCACATTTTTAAAACTTTAGTAATGAATCAAGTACAACACAAAACACTAGTTTCTAAATAATAGTTGGAATAAGTTAAGTTGATCTGCTCAGAAGCTTCTTTACCATTTTTGGAAAAGATTTTTAAGATTTGTATTTGCTCTCAATAAATCCTCAAGGAGGCTGTGAATTCGATTTAGGGTAAGGGAGCATTTCCAGCAGATTGTACTTTTTAAAAGGCCTCTTTTTTCCCCACTTTGGTTTTTCAGATTCTACCTGAATGAGTCAACCAGGCTGTCTCAGGCCACTGTGCACTGTATTTACATTTCTGATTGTGTAGAGATTTTTAAGACAAAGACGATTGCTTTCAGTTTCCCCAGAGCACTGGACTGCTGCCTAAATGATATTGAAAGGCTGATCTACTCATCCAACTAGCGTTTCTTTAATTTTCTTCTTTACATCACAGAGAGGATGTCTAGCTAACATGGAAACCGAGAGATTTCTATGTTCTAGAACTTTAGGATTCAAGCCATCATGCCTTCAAAAACTCTGCACAAGGGACTCAATAAAGGCCCTCTTTCTGGGCACACAAGTCAACCCCATACAATTCACTCTAGGGGCAAAATCTTCCACTATTGCTTCTTTTGCACCCTGAATATCGGCCCCCAGTTTCCATCTCATATTATGTGAGCTCAGGCAACCCTATTCACGTCTTTTAGCATGTTGAGTTAACACTTCCTAAAGGGTGGATTTACTTGCCCTGTCTTACAACCCCTGACAAGGGAAACATTTCCCAGTGAGACACAATGCCCATCCCCACAATACAATCAGGCAAAAGAGATGCAACCATCTTACATAAAGTCCATCCAAATACACCAATTTTCCTATAAACTTTCATCTCAGTTCCATCAATTCTTATACCTTTAATCTTCATTTCCATTAGAACCTCGCCAACAAGTCTCAGTCTTACAAAGAGTCCCAGAAACTTTTCCTTTTTGGCCCCCAGTCACTTTATTCCTGTATAAAATGCTTTGGAGACCCCAGGAAGGGGTTAAACCAAGGGACCCAAGCCCTTTTGTCAATCTTTAACTTGATTAATCAGCTTAACTGTTGCCCCAAGAAACTACTGGTCAGGTTTCTCTGTAATTTTTTTTTTCTTTCTAGTCTTTTAAATTTAACTAAATTGGGGTAATTACAGCAGATTTGTTTGGAGTCCTTTAACACTAGGGGCCACCAAAAGGGGACCCTTTTGGCTCACACAATCTTAGGTAGTGCTGTATTAAAAAACCTTTGTTTTGATCCCATCAATGCTCATTTTATTTATCTCAATTCTTAATAATCATCTAAAGAGTTCCATCTTGCTGTGATGAGTTCCATGACTCTTCCCATTCTGATTTCTCTTTATTCCATCACTTTCAATATTTGCTTTATTTACTTTATGTTTTAACAACCCTTTAAAAATTTCCACCTTGTTGGGAAGAGTCTCTTTCCCTTGAATTTTCTTACTAAATAATCTAATGTTTTTATTAGCATCTGTAAGAATCATTGAGGGGAAGCTGAGACTACAAATTCAATAAGGCTTTCTGGACAGGTTTTTTTATTTGTTTGTTTTTATTTTTAAAACTAAGGGAGTTCTTAGCATTAGCTGGTATATTTCCTTGTATCCACTTTTTTATTTGGTCTCTCCATAGGTACCAGTAAAACAGCTATTTAAGGATGAGAGCTTTCTAAAAATTGACCAATTTAGAAGTTTCCTCCAATTCAGAGGATTCATCGTCTGGTCATTGATGAGTAGGATCTTAATAGTGACTCAAACCAATAAGCCTATTTATGGAAAGATCCTGAGATAACTTTCCAAACATAGTACCATGAACACAAGAGGTGTCCCCAGTTAGGGCAGAGATGATGTAGTCCCTATGTTCCAAAAATAGTCTAAGAATATTTGAGAAGATAAAAGCCGCTGATCGACTGGGCCCCTTATGACAAAACTCTCCTGAGAGCTGGCACAGCTGTGCAAAGAGACTGCTCAGAATCCCAGTCTACTTAACTGGCTACCAAATGCATATTGGTATGTGTGCCTGTGGATGGCAGAGACCAATGAGATTTTTCTCACTGGTATATAAATCAAGCTCTCAAGACATAGACCAAGGCAAAAGGAAAATCTAATCAGACCAATGATTTTCCTCCTTATAACAAATGAACTAAAAGACAAAGAAAAAAAAGTGACCATATCTGGGAGGAAAAGGAACAACAAAACAAGAGTACTCTACCAAATTTTAAACCAAAAGTCACCAAGTCCAAGGAGTTGGCCTCACAAGAATTTTTTCCTGCTAATCTAATCTGAGAAAAGAGGAAAACTCTTACCACTCTCTTCTCCAACAGAGCCTGCAGAAAGAGATCTAGAAGACTGACATGGTAAGAAATATAACTTTCTACTGGCTTTTGCCAGGTGCCCCAGGGTCTCTTAACTGCAACAACTTTGGGAGAAGTAGTGTTCAGTAGTGTTCAGTGAAGTTGAATCTCATTTGTCAGAGAAGAAGGAATTTTCCTTTACCCTTCTGGGTTCTTCTGGCTGGTCTAAGAATTAAATTGCTACGAGACAGATTCATAGGAGAAAATCAAACAAAAGTTTAACAATATGTGTATATAGAGAGACACAGGAAAATTTAGTAATTCACAAAAATGCCCCAAACCCTCACCTTGAATACTATTTTTAGCTAAAGACAAAAGAGGACATTGTGGGTAGTGGTTGGAACATCAAAGAAGGAGGAAAACATTTCACATGAAGACAGAAAAGCAAAAGTTGGGGAAATAAATAGTTGCTGGACCACGCAGAGACAATGGGACACAGAGTGGACTCCAATCTCTAACAGTTTCTCCCATTATACCTAGCCCATATTCTTTGTAGATGTCTAGTGATAGAGCTATCTATCCTATAACTATTCCTATAACAGGTACCTTGTCTAAATTCTTAGGGCAGTTAGTAGGAAGATCAAAGTTTCTTTCTGAGTCTTTTGGGTCTTGGTTGTTTTCAGTTTGAAATAATTCACACACCAGACATACGCTGGGCTGGCAAATTTCGTTCCCCTGTGATTCACTGAAATTGTATATCAATCTGGATTTTGCATGTTTGTGCATTGTTCCTGAGAAAGTATCCATGCTTTCATTGACTTCTAAAAGAGGTCCATGACCCAAAGGAGGATAGAAAAGTCTACTCTGTGACCTAAAATTGACAAAATCATGAAACTACCCTAAGTGAAATATTTGTAATTAAATGTTTTATTTTTCATAATCTCTAGCTAGCATGCTGACTAAATTACTGGCAGACACTCTCACAAAAATCAGTGTTCCTTCTAAGAATCACATTCTTCAGATCGAGTTCTCAAATAGGAATTAGTCATGCAAATTCCAAAGAACACAAGTTAGAGACAATTCCTGGAATTTAGCCCAGTATCAATTCAATTTGTTCAGTTCTTTTTGACTCAATTGGAGTGTGAAGTACAAACCATTTCTATACACTAATTTGATAGCACATATGTCATCCAAAATCCAAAATAAAGACAATAAATCCCTCATTATCAAAGTGGTTTCAAATGCTTCTTGTAAATCATGCTGGGTCTGAATTGTCTTTCACACAGGAAAATTTTCCTTCAGATTTTTGATATTAAATTATTGATCAATATTGACATTTTATGTAGACCTTACTTGCCATCACATAAGCAAACCGGAGTGAAAATTTAATTATCTTTTCTAAAAATGATTGCATATATATGTAGAGCAACTTAGCTCAAATTCCGCCTTTGGAAATGAGCACACAAATCCAATGAAGCAAAAGGAGTTTTGTGCTTATTTACTGGAAGGAAAAATTTGGGAAGAAAAATAATAGTACAGCTAGAAGTTAAATTGAAAACTTAGTGGAACATTGAGAAATATTGAGAATTTGTTAGTCTTCCAAGCCTAGATATCTATAAAGTGTAGAATTGTGAATGCAAATACTTTCCCTTAAGATCAGACATATTTAGTTCTTAACTTATTATTTGACAGCCTGCTGATTTTTATTTACTTTAAATATTTTCTTCAGTGATAAAATAGTTCTTTTTCTTAGCTAGTTATTGACTAACTGCATACAAAATTCTATGGTTTGTTGTAAATTCTCTGTTTTTCTGCCAATTTCCTCTACCTTTATATGGTGGGGGTAGGGGTGTGGAGGGGACAGAAGGACATCATTAAATTACAAAAGTAAAATCCCATGTGCTATTTCCTCCTCCCTACCTATCTCATCTTGTTACATGGGATGGACTTTCCTTTAGGCAACACTTGTTACAGTCCTGACAATGCGGCCACCTAAATAACAGAATGAATAGTCTATACAGAGTTGACTATTAATTTTTTGAAAAATTATTATTTTCTTATTAGAGTGGTCCTGGAAAATCTTCTGCATATATTTACCTGCTGCATAACAAAATTTAAATCAAATGAGTTTTCCAACCTGGAATTTTAGTTCAATTTCAAAAAAAAAAAAGGGGGATAGAGTAAATATGTCATATGATGGAAGATTTTTTTAATTGCCTTTTTAAAAAATCCTGCAAAAAATCAAAACGGACTTTTCCCTTAGAGTCCCTAATGCTTGTTTGGGGAAGAACATAGTTGCCAGACATGGAATCCCTTTTTCTAAAAATAGAGGTATATACTTTTTTTTTTAAATGGCCCACTTAGTAGGACTCAAGTTTGTTCACAATTACATTTATTTAATCTGGCATAAAGGAAAAAACTCACCATCTATGTAAGTTAATGTGAAACAGAAAGGCTTGTCTCTAGGCCACTGAGAGTTCCATTAACTCCCACCTCTCTGCCTGACCTGTTTCCCTCAAATAACGTAGAACCTTTGTAGAAGCCAAGTGCATCATCACATGTTCTCCCTCCAGCCTGTGACTAGAGACACAAAACCAAGTGACCAAAGCAAACCACATTATCAAAGCAATGAAAGGTTTCCTGAGGTCCTTAAGAACGACTCCTAAATTCTACCTTTCTCAATTTTTCTTGATCCAAAATAGAATATGTATTTTGATTTGCATGAAATAATTATATTAGTCATTGTACTATAAAATAATTGTGAGGCTTTTCATTTGTTCTTTACTGATTATCAAAGTGTCAGCTTTTCATTGCAGAAAATTTTGGGTGAGTGGGGAAGCATAAAGAACAATGTGCAATCCAAATTAATCATAAATCCCACTACCTGCAGACAGTTATTTGTTTATTTCTTTCCAGTATTTTTCCATCAACATTTATATATATATATATATATATATATATATATATATATATATATATATATATATAAACATTATATATTTTTCTCAAATTAAGATCACAATGAATATACAAATTTGGTTCTTTCTTTCACTTAACATTAAGGATTTCTTTTTTCATTAAATCATTTAATGATTGCTAAACAGTCAGCCATATGGATTATTGGTGCTTATCAATATTATCACCTCAAGAGCTTCATAAAAATGTAGATACACTGCCCCCAATTCACAGTATTCTGATACAGCAAGTTTAGCCCTGAGCATCTGTATTTGTAATAAGTGGTTCTGACACTTACATCAAGCTTGAAAATGGCTGTTGTGCACTAAAATCTACTGAATTCTCTCTTTCTGTTGGGCGTGTAAATTGCTTTCAGTGTTTTGCTATGTAAATATATTACAATATTTATTATGTTACTTTGTCAACGTCATTGATTAATTTCCCATCATTGATTCCTCAAAGGGAAATTATTATTAATAATTATCAACATTATCAATAATTATCAAGCATAAGAATTACTTTCAAGTTTTTGCTGTATAAAGCCGTATTATTTTCTTGCCAAATTTTAATTCTACTTTCAGTGTATAAGGACACCTATTAAACCCCTGACTATACTGAACATTATCTTTATTTTTATCTTTCCCAATGTGAATAGTGAAAAGTTAGTTTGCATTTCTTTAATTCACATTAGTTTAATTCCAAATAAGGTTAAATTATTTTTAAATGATTTGTCTTTCTTCCTGCATAAATTATCTATCAATATCCTTTACAGATTTTAAAAGGGATTTTCTAATATGTTTACACAATTTCTTACTGATTCACATAATTTTTAAGTTTTTAAAAAAATATAATTAAGATTAATTAGAACTATGCAAAAATTTTTTAGCATCACTCAAGTAAACATTCTGAACATTTTAACACCTAGTATTTAAATTTTACAGAAAGTTTAGGATGAAGAGACTGCTCAAATTAAAAGAGCACGGGCTTAAAACTAGGGAGACTTTCTCCTGTGTATGTAATTAATGGATCCTTTTTTATAAAGACAGTAAATCACTAGCAAAATCACACAGCAGTTTAGACAAATAAAATCCATTAGGTCCATGTATTACTGATATCAAAACCAAAAATGAAGTGTTCATCCTACTAAGTAAAAGGTAATTGAATTTGTTTTAACCAGACTAAATACAATATTGCAAGCTATTTACAAATTATAGATACCCTAAATAGCTTGTGTGCAAACAATGACTAAATTTAAGGTTTGTATATCATTCTTTTATAATAATATTCTCAAATCCAGGAAATCATAAAAATACTTTACATTTTAAACAAACTTTTTAAAATTTCTGTATTTATGTAGATATATATTTGATCAGATATAAACTTTAATATTGTACCAACAGAAAAATTATACTACAAGAAATATGGTCTAGAAGTTAGTATAATGAATAAGGCATAAAGTAAGCAAAAAAGCATATCCAGATCTATAGAATTTAAAGATAAATTATTTATGGAAGAATAGAGAGTAAGCAATAACTATCTTAGCCTGAATTAAGCATACTTTCAACAAGAAAATCTTATTTTGCACTAGCCTAACTTACCCAAAATTAATAAATGGAAGATGTTTAAGTCTGTTAGCTCCCATTCTAAAGCTTTTGTTTAGTTAACAAAAATGGGCCCCAGATGCTAGTGCAATACAGGATAGATTTTCATGCTCTCAATCTCAATTGAATGAAATTTCAGGAGTAAAAACCCTCGGAAGTTTTCCAGAGGTCCTGGAATTTGTCCAGGTGAGCATTTTTGTTTGAGATGATACAGGAAAAATGAATGTGGGGCATGAGGAGGGCAGTGTCTCAGGTCTTGGCTGAGCCCCTGGGATGTGCCCTACCAGGTGTGGGTCCTTGGCTTCATGCAGGAAAGAATTCAAGAGCGAGCCACTGTTGAGTAAAGGTAGATTTATTTAGAGAGATACATACTACATAGAGGGCAGGCTGTTTCAGAAGGCAAGAGAAAGGCCACGAGGTATGGGGATTGGGTGCTCAGGTTAAAGTAAAAGTCAATACAAACTCCATCCACAGAATGCAGGCCATCTCCGAAGACAGGAGAGCAGCCATGAGGAGTGGTGTTGCCAGTTTTTATGGGCTTGGTAGCTTCATATGCTAACAAGTAGGAGGACCATTCCAACCACCGTGGGGAAGGGGCTGGGATTCCCAGGAATTGGGCCACTGCCTACTCTTTGACCTTTTATGGTCAGCCTTGGGACTGTCATGGTACCTGTGGACATGTTACCATGCTAATATATTACAATGAGTGCATAATGAAGCTCAAGGTCTACTAAGAGTCAAATCTCCCCACCATTTTGATCTTCAAGTCCTACTGGGAGTTGAATCTTCCACCATTTTGGTGAGAATTGCTGTGTCATTCTTTGAATGGCTGTGCCCTGCCCGCTTCCCTCCTGGCTTACAACCCTGAATTAAGTTCCCCATCATCTCACCACTATGAAAAAAGCTATTTGGAGAGTGGGTTTTCTTACCTAGGATTCCCCTAAACCATAAAAGGCAAAGGCAAGTAAGCACAATGCCTGGGCCCTCGTGCATTCTGTGAAAGGTCGTGGTCAACACGCCTGGGCTCTCAGATGTGGTTACACATTCAGCTCAAATGCAGTCACTTCTTCTTGTTGCTCCTTCTCCTTCCATTTTTAAGTGAAAGCGATCCATTTCAATTGAGTTTATTTGAATTTACAGAATTTAAATAGAATGTAAGAGAATAAAAGGAATAATTAATGTAAAAAATAGCTCACAATAGTTTTCTTCTTTCTCTGACCTGCTTGGCAGATCCCTATTACAGCTTCTCTGATGCTTAATCAGGACAAGAATATCCCTTGTCATCCATATGGGCCTCTACCATCGATTTTGAAATCTTTGTCTGACATGTATGAAGGGGATTCCAAAGCAATAGAAAAATTTGCGGCAGCAAAGATCTGCTGGCTCTGTCCCTTTTTCACCTGACTCTTTATGACTTCCTTAGGCTTGCTTGTAATTATTTTTTCAGGGCTCCTTTTTCTTTTTTTGTCTGGATAACAAAGACTTCTTAACCTAGTCTCGAAAAACGAGTAAAGTAACTTTATGTACATTTTTAAAGTCATTTGATGATTCTTATTAATAACATGTAAATGTGACACATTCCATAAAATAGAACAGATGTTCAAATGGCCCTTGCTGACGTGGCTTATGCTGCATTTTAAGTGGCAATCTAAGGAGGCCTTTAGACCTAAACCGCGTACATAAAGAAATTAAGTCTTTAGTCAGACAGTTGTGGAAATAGCAGGCACGTTTAACAGGCAAGGAACTCTCGAAATCCTGAAAAGTGTTTCTAAATATTAATTATCAAGTGCCTTCATTTAAGAAAAGTAAATTTTACATGTGATAGTATTAAGTGAGTTTTATTGAGGGACCACAAGAAAATGGGGATTAATTATGAACTGGGCAGTGACTTACTTACTGGTCAATTATATTATACTAACCAAATATAGATACATACACACACAAGTATGGATAGCAGTGTGAAACTAAACTGTTTTTACATGGCCTGTTAGATGTTATTAGAAAGACAATGTCTTAGAATAACTTTGTAGAAAGCTTTATTCCAAACAATTTTCTCAACATGAAGCTTTTGTTTCCTTATCCATTTTTTATTTTGCTTTTTTGTTATCTATTGTGCTGGGAAACTGTCGTTGGATATGGCTAATAACCCTGTTAAATAACCCTCTCATGAAATGGTTTTAGTTTTCTCAAAAGAATGGTCTAAACCAACATATAAAATAATTGGGATACCACTTCATTAAAAAAATCTAATAGAAATGTTTAAGGCTAAAACAAAGTGGATTATAAAAATAATTTCCTCTGAAATAGAATATTTTAGTTTCAATTCATTGAAAGACAAATTTATTTAGCTTCCTATGGACAAAAAATAAATTAGAACAATTATTTTCTTCCAACAGCATTTTTTTAAATAAGATGTTTCTAGCTTCACTGAATATTCATTCATTCCTACATTTCAGTCTGGTCCTTTTGGAGATTAAACTGATAACTTGATATTGCTCATTTTAGGATGTACATTAATTATTTTACACCATTAATGTGGGACTAACTGAGGAATGTGGGAACAGCTAATTATTTATTTAGCATTTAGTAAATGGCAGTCTAACTCTTAGAAAGAGTTAATACTCTCAAAGTGTGTGATTTACTCATGGGAAATGTTTATTCTGCAATGGATCAGACCATTACAACACTAGAAAATGCACATCACTTACCTGAAATATTACACATTTTAAGAGAATAAATACTTTAATAGGCTGATTAGTGGTGAAATACACGATGCTTTTTATTAGTCAACTAAATGATATTTCACTTGCAAATCAATGTTCAAGTGCTGCTCATTAACATGAGGTTGCTTTGTTGTATCTATAATTCATTTGGCATTAAGTAATCATCAGACTCAATCATTATCAAATAGAATATCACAAACTGTATCCAAATTCTCTCAGTATAGAAGCCACTCCGTAGATTTAATACACATTTCTTGAACGCAGGGAAAACCTCTTAAAAGAGTTAAATGGATCATTTAAAAACTGTAACTTGAAAGCAAGAAGGAAACCAAGTACATGGGAAGCAAGAACCCATGACACATTTTTTTAATCCTCTTAGGGAATAATTAGAATGCGTGATCCTTACTCCCCTATAGAGGTAAACATGGAAGAAATCTAATCCAGTGTTTGTTGGCAAAGTCCGTATCACATGCAGCATGACTTCCTGGGGGTTAATTACATAATTTAAACAGTCAAATTGGACATGTGATCCTGGCTTCTAAATAGCATAGAGTGACTTTAAGAATCAACACAAAATTCAAATTGAAGCTCCCTGGGGGCTGCTACTACCTTTCTCTTGACTACCCTATGATTTCCAGTCCAAGAAACTGACCCAACTTAAATAAGAAAAGAAATAAGAATTAAGCTACACTCCATTGTCAGGAAATCAGTACACAAAAATTAGTGGCTGGTTTGTTGATTTGTTTATGCCATTATGTTTTTCCTTCTGGGACTGAATTTACATTCATCTCTTATGGGTCGTTGACATTCTTAAAGAAAAAGGAATTCAAGACACAACTCTTTCTTGATGACTAGTAAATTCTAGTTTATTACTGTTTTGCAAAAAAAAAAAAAATCCATGTAATTGGTTGATGTTGGTTATTTGACAATAAATGAACTGTGAAAGTGAACAGCACCAAATGCTGCAGATTTAATACATTCTGAAGGTAGTTGCAGTTGCATTTGGTTTGGACTCTGGTGGAAGGGCCTGCAGGATGACAAAATGAGAGGTTTATTTAGCGTCTGGGAGCAGCTTATAAAAGAGCTTAAATCCTCATTCCTTCTAACATCTTAACAGCTGTGCAGTTTCTTACAAAATATGTTTTATCGTTTCAAGAAATGCTGTTAACCTCGCAGTTTTAAAACTGAATGAACAAGGCCTCTTGGACAAATTGAAAAACAAATGGTGGTACGACAAAGGAGAATGTGGCAGCGGGGGAGGTGACTCCAAGGTCAGCCTCAATGTCACCAAAAGCGGGTAAACAGTATGTCAAGTAATAGGTCCATCTGCTGGGAGACTTGTACTTTAGACTTACTAATATCCCCCGGATTGCGAGTGCAGTCCCGTCACAGACTTAAGTGTGCAATTACTGTCAAAGCAAAAATATTCGCAAACAGTCTCAGTGTGGGGGTCACACTAACAAAACTAATTAAAATAGTCACTGAAAATCTCTGGCTTTGAACAAGTTGTGAAGAGTCCTAAGAACCTCAGTTCTGGAAAGCAGCAAGCTTTTGAAAGAGCAGTTTTGTGAAGAGGAGAGAGGACAGAGAGGGGCGATTTGTCTTGTTTCCGTCACAAGGACTGCCATGAAATTATTTTTAAGTAGCAGCAATAATCTGACTCCACCTAGACCAGGTACCTACCAGAAAGTCATTTCTCCACCTAAAACTCTCGGGCTTCCATTAAATAGCAAGTTCAATAACAAATCAAAGATAATCATGTGAACGAGGCCTTTCCTTTTGCCTTCCAGAACTGGATCAAACTACAAAAAGATCAGGCTACAAAAACAAGACCAACTCAGCTTTATCTTCACTGCATCCATGTTATATTTCCAGCTTCATAAAATGATCTTTTTTTTAATTTCTAAGTAGTGTCTAAAGAAAAAAAATGTATACAATTAACAAAAAATTACTAGCTAGTGTTCCAGAACTCTTCTTCACTGTAGATAATTTAAAGAAAACACTTCAGAGATGGGCATCTTCTGACTGAATTTTCTTTCCTTATATATCTTCAATTGGTTTGTAAGACCATTGGAAAATGTGAAGTATGCCCTCTTGCCCTTTCTTTTAAATTCTAGAGCAATGCCCAGAACAGGAAGTCCTGCTCATCTGCAGGCTCCTGGTCGGGCTACACATTTCTCACTTGCCTGGCTACCGAACCAGGAGGAGGAGGCTGTTTACAGGGAGGATCTGTCAGGGAGGCTGCTAATCTCACCCTCTTCCAGAGCTGATAACTTCCCCTTTACTCCTAATCGGACAAGCCTTCCAAATTCAGCTCACCTGCATATGTCCATCTAATAACCATCCCTGTTACAGGAGGAGAAAGGATCAGCTTTGTCAGATGAATATTCTGGCCACAGAGGAAGGCGGGAAAGAGGAGGAGACAACAGAATTGTGTGGACCCAATTCTGATCATCTTCAGAATCATCCATCTTCTATCCCCAGAGAGAATCTGAGTCCCTGGAAGGAAAAAAGCAGAGAGAGGCTAGAAGAGAGTCCTCGGTGATTCTCCTGAGATGGTTCCTCTTTAAGACACTTCGTTCAAGATACCAACCATATGTTTTCTTAAGAAATATTAACTCTTTTATATTTTGGAGCCCCAGACTGCCTAGAATGTCCTGATCATTTCCATAAAAATATAAACACATACATATGCAATACATAATTAGAAAATTACTCATTTATACTAATAATCTCTTCCTCTATGCAAATTAGAAATATAAGAAAATGTACTCTAATAGCACCAGAAAAAGCAAAAATGAAGATATTCTATTCAACTAGAAAAAAATTATTTTTATCACAGATCTGAACAAAGTATAACATTGCTTAACAGACAAAATTTTCCACAAAAAATGAATAATGGATTCCTGTTTTAGTGTACACTGAAGACTCTTTCCAGAGAAAAATAAGCAAGCAGAAACAGAAATGTACACATCCTGGAAAAAACCTATGAACAAAAGTCATTTTAATTTATTTAAATAAGGGATCGGACAACTCAGTTGAATTTTAATCTGTTTGCATCCAACACACTGGTACGTAATGGACACCAAGTAAAATATTTGGTGTTCAGAAAAATAAATATGAGTCTAACCTTGCAGTTTTCAGAAATCAAACTGCCTGTTCCTGTAGGTATATGACACGTCACTTTCACCAAAGCTGATATTCTAAAATGTTGTTTCACATCTTGATGTCATTTTCTAAAATGTTATAAAATTTAACATAAATGTATGTTAATTACATACATAATTACAGTATGTTCTATTTTCCTCTCAAGAATTTTGTTTTCACATTAGAAAAAAAATTCTCATAGGTTGTATATTGATATAATATTTATCACCAATAGAATAGTAATAGTAATACTCTACTGTGAATTTATTTTAAAAGATGATATTTTAAATGGTCTGACTTAACTTAGACCAAAGTAAATTACCAGGAGACAGTTGCTGCTTTTTTATTTTTGTTATGTGCCTTCTTCAGGTGACTGATTTTCTTGTTAAACTTCTCTCTCCCCTTCCATTTGGCCTGATCTTTATCCAAAGAGGTGGAAGGAGGAAAGGTGCTGAATTGGAGGATGAGGCTGGTTCTTAAGCCTTTGCTAAGCGTAAAGCCAAAGCAGAAGAAAGAATTAAATGCTGTCAATTTATCTACAAAGCACGTTGTTTAAAATGCATATTAGAGATCTCAGCACAGCTATGCTGTAATCTGGCGTGACCTACTTTTGAAATACAGAATCTTAGTAGGAAAAAACTAACTTTCCTAACAGCGATTCATCTAGCGAAGGGGGAAAAACATGGAAAGCTGTACCACACATGAATGGGTTCCTATGAGAGGCCAACTGACCCAACCTGTCATTTACAGGATTGGAACAAGGGAAGACATCTCCAGCCTCCCATTCAGCAGCATGTTATTAAATGTCTGCTTTAACTGGGCTGTCTACCAGTATCTATGGGTAAAAAAAGACTTACTCACTGTCCTTTCCCCCAAAGAGCTTATGATTTAATACAATCATTAACTGAATTATTTACAGGCACAATGACAATTTCCAGTCATACCGATGACTCAAAATAATTAGCAACCCCACTCAAGTGATAGCCATTCCCAGAGCATGACCAAGCAGCCCTCAGCCAGAGACACCACAAAAGAAATAAAGAAAGAGGTCTGGTATTTTACATGAAATAATGTGGAAAGGCATCAGTTGAGGGGTATGAATTTATTTGTTTGAAAATTTACTCCTTTGAATGTTAATATTATTGGGCTGTGGCCTTTTTTATGGTCATAAGAGATTCATACTCATTCTTGTCAATAAGATAAAAATTTACTAATTGACCATGAACCAATTTAAAAATATCATTGCAATGTCTAAAACTCATAATCCCCTTTGATTAATCTGATATGATTTAGTCTGAGCCCCAACCCTACACAGAATTTTATGCCAATTTTTTACATGTGTTGTTTAATCCTGGTTCTAGTTGGAAATTTTGACAATGCCTATAATCATCAATGACCCATAGTGCTAATAATAGCCACAGAATTATTGATTTTTTTGTTTGTTTTATACTTTATTCTCCTCCTATGTGTCTAAAAATAGGCATACCCATGGATGTGGATATTCATATTAAAATCATTTTGTAAATGTGATTACTAACTAATGTCCTCTTTAGGAATTATAGTAGATCACACAATACCCAGCTTTTAATTCGGCACTCTGAAGGATCAGCCCGTTCTTGACTTTAAAATATGTTATACTTGCAAATGGCCTTCTCTACAGCCATGGAAACCAAGGCAATAATAAAGGGATTATTACAGAAAATTATGCATGCATAAGCAGAAAATAATGGAAAGGAAAAAATGTTGAAAACAAAAATGAATAAGGGAACGTAATCCTTGGAGAAAGAATCTCCTAGTAATGAATTCCCTGCTCAGTGCCTGACATTCCTCCAGTTGACAGTAAGTTTGGTATTAACAAATATCTTATATTCAAAATTCCAATCTAATCTTAGCCTCTAAAACCAGGCTACTGGAATGAGTAGTGGAAAGAACAAAGAGGCAAGGGGAAAATGAAGCAAGTAGAGGAAATAGTATCTTAAGAGATAAATCAAAGTCAGTCTTGGATTTAATCTATAAATTATGCCTTCTATAAGAAACTTGAAGGAAACTGCTTTCTTTTCGTTCTCTTCTCAGCATTAAGTCCATCTCCTCTGAGCACACCCCATTCAACAAGTGTGACATAGGCTAATATAATGTACCTTACATGTGTGTTAAAAAAGCTTTGGTGAGCTAGCCTGAGGATAAAAACCCTTAGTATAGATTAAACAAAAACACTTGGTCTGGATTTAAAATAATTTAAATGTAATAATTTTACAGAGCACCTACCCTGAGTCAGATACACTGGCAAATATTTTACAAAGATGAATGAGGTGTGGCTTCTGTTCTCAGCTAGTTCACATTTCACCAACCAACCTGCAGCTGTGGTTTTGTGACAATTACTTTATATATGGAGGTGGGGGATGTATTAAGGGGGTGGAGAGGTTATAGACAGTAAAAGCTAGATTAACTGGAGCTAACCAAGCACCCCAATTAACCATAATCCTCACTCCACCCCAACCCCAAACTTAGTTTTTAGTACAAAGTGTTAAATCATGCTGATGCTAATTTTTAATCCAAAAAACAATATAATATTCTAGGAGTGTGGCAAATGCATATTCTTAAATAAACTTTGTAAGACCTTATAACACGGACACAAAAATTAAATTGAATTCAGAAAGCAGATAAACCAAAACTTATATTTTGAAAACTTTTTTCAGAACCAATAGTACCAAAAAAAATGGATTTTAGTTTAACTATTAACTAGAAAGTTCAGTTAGCCAGAACCCTTATTTCCTGAGTCTTCTGTTGTTAATATTGTTAACTGTACAGGCTATGAAGGCAAACCATTATAAACCCTGATTAAGCTAATTTCTAGCTATTTGGCTAGATGAGTTAACCTCTCTGTGCTTTGGTTTCCTCATTTGTAAAATATAGGTAATAATAGTAACTAAACATGTAAAATGCTTTTAATAGTCCCTGGTACACAGAAAGCGCTCACGAAGTGCTAGGAACCATCCTCACAATCATTATTAACACATTACCTAGTTGTGAGGATAGGTTTCTGGAATTAACCCGCTGGTACCCAGATAAATGCATGCTATATTTCTCCAAACACACTCAACATTTCCTAGAAAAAGTGAGGCATTAGGAGATATAACCAGACAACATGTCAAGAGGAATGTAAGGAGTCTCTCTCTGAACATTTGTAAAAGCATAAAGAAACAAAAACCAACCAACCACAAAAATAAAAACAATAAAAGACCTTAAGAGTTAACAGCTCCCATCCATCTTAGTAGCCTTTATGCTACACACAGAGGTTAACATGGGACTGAAAACTAGAAGAATTCTTAGATTCTCAGAACACTGATGCTGACTGACAAGTGACCCTGGCCTCTCTGACACCCCTTGTATAATATTTAGTATTGAAGGACTCAAAGGTGGTAGGAAAGAAAAGTGGGATTTTAGAGTACGGGGAGTTTGTCTATTTATAAAAATGTTGGTTACCCCTAACCAATCATGTATTTGTCAGTAAGAATTTATAAAGTAAATTATAGTCACTACAATTTATGCTTAGAGTGTATTCATATGGTAGACTCAAGATAGATGAAAATTACTTCTGGTGACATTATTTAGGTTAAATTTAAATATTGCAATTCAGAAGGAAAATACCAGCATGGAATTATACTTTTAAAGAATGATTTACATGTTTGTCGCACATGGACTTCTGCATGAGGTGGTCCTTTGTCAGTAACATCCTCCTCTTTCAATTAGGTCTTGGATGAGGGTGGTGAAGGAGTCAATTTAACGATGGATACTGCAGATACACTTTTAAAGCATAAAGTAAAACGCTACTAGCTGAATCATGATGTCTGCAAGAAATGAAAGCAGTCCTATTTAGCTTCTGTGTAAGCCTGTCAACCTGTAGCCACTTGCATTAATTTTGAAAGAGACAAAAAGGAGCTTCTGGATTTTGAAAGCTTCTGGATTTTGAGAGTCTATAATTATGTTAGGAAAATTGAAACTGCTGAAAAAGCCCAATCCAGGCTAATAGTTTTGGATTCACAGTAATTGCATACATTTTATTTAAAACTCCTCCCTAGCAGTATGTGCCTGTTACCCAAAGCGATGGAGCAGGCCCCAGTTTTATGTCTGATTCTAAACCTGGGCCTACGGTACAAGACATAACAACCTACTGTGGCTTCTGCTCTGTCACTTTGCCATGCGATTCTAATGTAGTTTTCCTTGAATAACATAAAATAACATATATAATGTTATTTATGTTATTTTCCACGTGAAGAACTCCTGTAAACCTTGCCGTTTTGAAACTCAGTGAGGCAGGCGTCTTAGACAAGCTGAAAAACAAATGGTGGTACGATAAAGGTGAATGTGGACCCAAGGACTCTGGAAGCAAGGTCAGTCACTGCAGTTCGGGGCCTCTTGTGTTCACAAAGCAGTAAACGGGAGCAATTGTCAAGAGTATATGGAGACACTGAAAGCTAAATGTTTCTCTATACACCGCCTAAACTAAATGTTAATGTCATAGATTTCAGCAACAAGGGAGTGAGTGTCTTTTCAGAAAATTGCAAACTGCTCCCCCAATATTTTTAGGCTCTTATATAAATTTATATTAATTGCAAAAAATATATAAAAATAATAAAATCCCCGTATTATTCTCAAATATACGTACCACTAATCAAAGTAGTGCTTTGGGGGTTCGGTTTTTCTTTGTTTTGGAGGCAAAGGCCATGAGCTCTGTGATTTTAAGAACTGATGCACTTTCAAAACAGGAAATGGGAAATTCGTCAATAGTCACTTACAAAAAGATGATTTTAAATATTAAATATACATTATTCAGAAGTTCAGTCTTTTGTCACTATATTGCCAAGCATTCCACTTTTGTTCGAAGAGGACCTGTTATATTTTTGTTCTGACAGATAAAGGGTAAATCTTCCAATTCCATGCTATCAAAATTGTTTTAATGAATCAATATTTATGAATAATATTCCCAACTTCTAAGGTGTCTTATTCATGAATTATTTTAGGACAATGCAGGAAACTGTAGGCCTGATTCTGTTGAGTACAAAAAAAAAAAAAAATAGTGTTCCAAACAGTTATATTTTCATTATAAAGGAAAAGATGTAACAGTTTGTCAGTAGAATTTAAATATCTGCACAAATCAATAGAGCATAATGCCTGAAAGCCATTGTTGAAGATTCTTGAAATCTTCATTTATTTTTTTCTGTACCTTCTTTTATAAAGAAAAAAAAAAACCACTGGTCATCTTAAGACATTAAATAAGTGACTTACATATATAGGATAACTTCAATTAATTTCAGGAAGAATGAAAGTAATACTAATTGATCTCTTCTCAGGCTTATCCCTATATTTTAAGCACTTTTGTCCACCTTTGAACCAGAGTGGAATGAGACAAGCTTGGCCAAATAATGAAATAATTGTCTCAAATCCTTATTTAAAGTCAGAGGAGCACAAATACTTAATGAGTGATTATTTTTAAAATGAAATTACCCTAAATTTTTGGCCCAACCAGTTGATGTCATAGCTCAGTGGATGGTATACATAGTACATTCTTTAAATTAAACCCTCTCCTAATAAAACTATGTAAGTTTGCAAAAAACTCCCTGCTGAGAAGATAATGGCCACAGAGCACCCTTCAGGTAGTCTACCCAAAATATTTTTTCAAATAATGCTATATAATAAGTATAATATTTATGCTTTATGAAAAAATTATATATTATTTTATAATTTTAATATCTTCCTATCATATGCTTGACTATTTCTGAATTTATTATGAAGTAATATGTATACTAAAGCTCTGAAGAATAATGTCTAAAATGTTAGCTGATTAAGCATTTTAAGTGGAGACAGAATCATATTTTAAATTAATAAAAATAGTTATATATTTGTCCATTAATAATTTATTTCTCAACTGACCATGGAAAAATTATATGTTTTTAAAGTATCTTTTTAAAAAGTTACCAATGTGTTGCTATATAATTATTCCTAAATAATATGTTAAATATTATTAATATGTTAAAGTAACACTTTCCAGATTTCCCAAACGGATGTGACTAGAAGAACAAATATGTGTACCCTAGCACACTATTTGCATATATTGGTAAAGTCATGATGAACAAAATGTGAAAATTGCTAACTTAAAGTCCCTTAGTTTGCTAAGTAGGAAATATAAAGTTAAATTTATCCAAGAGAAATCTCAAACATTAAAAATTTTTAATGGAAAGAAAGCCAAAAGAGGTTCTCTTCTCACGTAACTGGGTTTTAAACATGTCATTTTTCAAACCTAACAATTATAATCCCACTTCTGCCACCCCATGCTTACATGTGGCAAAGTGTAGCACTTTTCATTGTATATTTAATAATGATAAAATGTTATAGATTTTACTGAATGAAATTCACACAATTTATTGGTAATCATCATAACTTCACTTCTCCCAAGAGCTATAAGCTTTATATTTAAACCCATAAACCTACACCAGTGACTTATACATGTAAATATTTTCAGATTAAATTAAGTATTTACTTTAATTAGCTGTTTGGATTTCATGTGTTCTTTACCCTCTGCATGTGACCTTCCACCGCTAACCACAGTGTTTTTATCTCCCCCAGGACAAGACGAGTGCCTTGAGCCTGAGCAACGTAGCAGGCGTCTTCTACATTCTGGTTGGCGGCTTGGGCTTGGCCATGCTGGTGGCTTTGATAGAGTTCTGTTACAAGTCCAGGGCAGAAGCAAAGAGAATGAAGGTGGCAAAGAGTGCACAGACTTTTAACCCAACTTCCTCGCAGAATACCCAGAATTTAGCAACCTATAGAGAAGGTTACAACGTTTATGGAACCGAAAGTATTAAGATTTAGGGGTAGGACTTAGGGCCTACTACAGCGAGTGGGTGATGCATTCTGTGAATGCGGTGTTGTGACCTGTCTGTCCAGTGGTGGTATCGCTTGCTTCTAATTTAGAGCTTTGTATTTTTTAAACCTTCAGTGCAAAGTGGTTCAGTTTTCTTTGGCTGCAGACGTACCGTTCGAAACTTTATGTTGCCAATAGATATCTGCATTGAAAGGGTCAGAAAGCCAAAAACAAACCTCCTGAATTGCTCTGGAAAACGATTTAAATAGTATATTCTACCTGAAAATTGGGAGAAATTTGAAATTAGATCTGTGTTTCCTTGTACACAGACCAGGCTGATCTTCTCTGGAACAATCTGATTCTAAGATAAATGCTAACAAAATTTGCGTAAAATGCTGTATCAATGATGAAAGCCTAAACAGTTGCCTATTTTTGATAAGCTTGTGTTATTTTCTGAGAAAATGTATGTAAAATCTCCAACGCACACAGTAAGCACTCAATGAATTTTAGTTCCGAGTCTAATTTGTTTTACATTAGCCATCTTTCTATATTTTTAAAGAGTGAAACCCTGCTGTTTGTTCAACTAGCAGTAGTCCTTGAGCCAGACCTTCAGGCAGAAGTGATCATCAGAATACTGACTACAATTCACATTTAATAGATGAAATTCAACTTTTATTTTCACAGTATCACTAAGGTGAATAGGCATTTTAGGCAGTTTCTCCATCAAAGATGTCAGCGATATATGTTGTTTAGGAAAGACACAGTAAAAATAAAAATTGCAGTGAGTTTTCATGCATTTTTGTTTTCATTTCAATTGCTTTTAAGGAAGCCAGATCAGACCCACATAACATCCTCTCATCATGTCACAATAAAAAAGTTGTAAGTATTCAGTGAAATACAGGATGGAGATCATTTTATTTTTTTAAGACTCTAAATGTCCGGTACTTTTTCCCTCTAATGATAGAAAGTGGTTTTAAAATAAGATCTCGAAGCATTTGTTGTTGTCCTCCTTAAAATCAGGTTTCTAAAATCCATTTCTAAAATTATATATAATAGCCATTCTGATTGCAATGATAAAAGAGGCTTTGAACCTCAAAGGGACAGTCAGTACTTGATGTACCCTAGAGTCAAACCCAACGTAATTTTTATGAGAATAAGTTGTACACCTGAGGTTATGCCAGGTGAACATGCTTGGTTTTGAGATTGATTGATTGATTGATTGATTGATTGATTTTATTTTATTTTAAGCTATTGAAATGTGTGTTACTATCTTAAAACAAAGAACAAAAGCCATTCCTTTTTAACCAAGATCTAATTGCTTTTATCTGTAAACCAGAAATCAATGACTGGGTAGAGATGCACATGAGATAAGCCCAAAGTGGTTCTTTCCAAATTCTGTGGAAGAGAATTGAGAACAAAACCCTCCATTTACTCAGATCAGACTGTTTTGAGCATGTCTTCTAATAGCAGAACAGCAAACTATGATGGCGTCAAAGGTTCTTGGCCATTATAAGAATGCTTTCATTTTAATATTTACAGAACTGAGAAGACATGCTCCCAAACTGAGGAAAACAATATCTGACAAGTTTTCAGAGACAATTATTCAGAGAAATTCACTCTGAGATGAATTTCATAAGATAGTTTTTAAAAGTTTTCCTCAGCATAGCAAATGCATTCTAGACAGTTCTGGAAATACTCGTGGATGCCTGTTCAATACAAAGTTCTGGGAAGTTGCTAGAAAGAGCTATAAATCCCCAGGTTATGTAGACACAATTCACAGGTAATAAATGTTTTTGGAGTCAGAACCTAACAGTCTGATAAAACTTACAGTTTGTCACATGAATTGTCTATAGAGCTGGGGTTGAACTTTTAAGACAACAAATTTCAAATAAAAATAAAGCATTCATATCCATATGACTTCTTAAAAGACTTAATGGCATTCAGGGCAAATGGAATGATCTGCACCTGGAGGGAAGACTTGACAGTAAGCATTTTTTATTGTACGTCCATATTAAACAGATTTTTCCTTTCAAAAATTCTCTTGGCCATAATTATGAAAGGGATTGATAACTTAGATAATATTGTCTCAGAATTTCTAAAAGAAAACCTGAAACCTTAAATATAAGGTAGAATTTCTACTTTAAAAGTGATCATCCCTCAAGGGAACACATGAAAATAAGGTCATAGCCACTGACCGCAACAGTCCGACCAGATGAGCACCATATGGTAAATGTCTAAGAACGTTTCCCAGTTTGAGGCGTCTTAATAGGGCCACATAAAGATGAATAGAAATGACATTTTATGGAAGAAGCAGGAGATATAAGTATAGGAAATAAGAATTCTGAGAATTAAGAATACTAAGATTTAAAGAGAGAATAAGCAGTTGTCAAGGACTTATTAATACTCAGTTGCATTAATCTAGAGAGAGAGATCACTTGAGAGTGTGTGGAATCCTTCGTGTTTTGATATTTCCCTTTTCTCATAAAGGCAATCAAGAAAAGAAAGGAAACAAAAACAGATTTTATGGCAAAAGCTTCCCGAAAAAAAAAATCCTTTCAAAAAAATCACAAGGCTTTTATTAATTATATTTTAGTATTTCCTCTTCAAAAAACTTTAATAGATTTGTTTTAAATAATTATTTTACTTAATATTAAAAGTTGAAAAGGAATATGAAGAAACAAATTCAGACTTTAGTCTTGGTTTGTTTTAATTTAGTGACAAGTAGTTTCTATAGAGATTGTCTCCTGACTTCTGATTATAAAGAAACGTAAAATTTAATTTTTGAGACTGTTCACTATAATAATGACATTGGTTTCTTTCTATCATAGATATGTAAGTAGTAATTTGACTTTAACTTTCTGAAGTCATCAGGGCAACTGGTCTCTAAATCTTTTCATTATAACATTTTCTACTCCAAGTTTTAGTTTCATATTTAATACCTCATTATTCTAAATTAAAATTAAGTAAACTTAAATTCACAACAGAGAACTAAGATATAATATGAGTTATGAGAAAGTTACGATCTAAGCCGTAAGAAACTTAGGGAATATCTCCTTTACCTTATTTCCTCTTGAGTTAACATTAATATTCAGCTACTAGAAAGAATTTAAAAGCAATGAATGAACAGTCATTAGATTTCCACAGTGACACTGCCTGTTTCTCTTCTGTGTAGTGTTATTACCTGGTACTTAATACGACAGAACAAGAATATAATGAGGATTTCGGAGACTTGACCCCATAACCTGTCCACCTGTCCCTCAATCTGGGACACCCCCGGTGATGGCTATCCGTGAGGCACTGAAACATGCCCCCTTTCAGTGCACTCCCTGTAAGCACTTACGGCTTCTTAATATATGAGCCTTGGCGTCCACAGTAGGCGTAGAGTGAACTTTACGTCACTAATTGTGCTGTTCTGGGTCATGTCTATAGCTACTGTGAATGAATGCAAGCGTCTGTGAATGGATCTATGTTCTGAAAGCAGGAAGATGTGGCATGAATAGTCTATATATACACTTTGGTTAGACAATTCATCATGATTTTAAGACTATAATCATTTAATTGTTAAGACATTTTCTAACAAGAAAAAAAAAGATCTAAATAAAGAATGCTGTCAAACATAAAGCTGGACTAGAAACACTAAGTTGTAGAGTGCAGCAAATTAAAAGATGTGCCCTGCCCAGATGGGCCAAACAAAATCTAATTTTATAATTTTTAGAATTAGTTCCTAAACAGGTAGGGCCACAAACTCTAGAGCGATTCATTCTTCCGTGCAGATGAGCTTCCATTTTCCGTGATAATCCGTTCTCATATGACCGAAAGAATATGGGAAAAATGCAGATGTCTAATTATTGATATTTCGGTGTTTGTTGTGTCTTATTTGGCTGGAGAGAGCGAACTATTGTAACACTCCACATTCTTTCTGTTTCCTTTTCCATGCAACCCAGCTGACCTTTTCTGAAGCCATAAGAAACAAAGCCAGATTGTCCATCACTGGGAGTGTGGGTGAAAACGGCCGCGTCTTGACCCCCGACTGCCCAAAGGCTGTCCACACCGGAACTGCAATTAGACAAAGTTCAGGATTGGCTGTCATTGCATCGGACCTACCATAAAAACCAAAAAAATATTTGAGTGCCTTAATTAAACTGTGTTGGTGACTGATGGAAACGCAGCCCAGAGAGACACGCCAAGCGCAGGTCTTTGTGAAACCGGTCCACCGGCTGAGAGCGGGAAGCCACGGCCCCAGGCGCCAGACATCAGCCCCAGCGAAGTGTGCATGAGCTCAGCTCGGAAACCCAAACTCAGATTTTCTATCAGGAAAACTCACAATTTAGTTCTTTTGTTTGGTTTGGTTTGGTTTTTCGGGGAATGGATGGGGGAGGGTGGGGGGGAGCTGGGATGGGTGTATTAACAGCAACAAATTTCACTTGAGTGGACTTAAAAACTAATCAGACATGCGCGTTAGCACATTAAACCATGACGTTCTTGCTCAGAAAGGCCTCGGTCTTCACGCCAAGGGATTAAATAGTTGTAGAAGTCGATGAATCTGCTAACCTGTCTCCAGAACACCCATATATTCAATGGAAGACTGTCCAGCCGAGAAAACAAATAACTAAGCTGTGATAAGAAAACAAGAAACAAACATGTAAATCCTGTGAAAAAAAAATTTAAAGGAAGCATTTACACTTACTTTGGAGAAAAATACTGAAACATGCTTGCTTTTTAACTGACGTAAATTCAGTAGAGGACAACACAATTCTTTTTTCTAACCATCTTAGGGAGAAATACATTGCAATAATTGATATAAATGCCATCACTGTAATAAACTTTAGAGACTTTTTTTTTATAAAAGTCGTTGGTCATCTTCTTGTTTGCTGTAACCTTCACTCTGGCACATGAGTCAGTGTCCACAGATTGTGTTTGTCTCACTACCAGAAATAAAAAGAAAAACGAAGACAACATTCATGTCAAATCATCGGTCTACAATGTAGAATCAGAAAAGACTACGGGTCACTCGGTATCAAGATTATTTATAACCTTGCTCTGTGTACAAAATTGTGGTTTTTTTGTACCCACCAAAAAGAATTAAAAAAAAAAAAGACATTCCTACAATATTTACAGAGCTTAAAGTTTTTTTTTTCTTATCGTTATAAAAGTTATTTGAGAAATTATAAGACTTTGTTGGTGGGACTCTAGAAGTAGAGTGTGGGCCATATTGGAAAATGTAGCTAGCCCTTATTATTTTTGCGTAGTAAGCTACTCTTTTTTAGATCTTTGCCTCATTAGCAGGTTAAATTGTCAAAGATGAAGTGTTTGAATTGGGGAATGAATCACTGTCATAACAGCAACATACCCTGTAATTAATTATGTATTGAAATTTTACTTGGCTGTATTTTGCTGCAAATAATGTGTCTCCTGGGCTTCTTTCCCCGCTCCCACTGTTCCATTCAAATCATTTGAACGCACTAATAATAGTTTGTGGTAGACAACAAGTGAAGGGTTAGTCTTTGTTTTCAACTGGAAATTGTGAAGAAAATTATACATGTTTATTTGCAAAAATCACCTTATGTATGGATTAAATTAACATGATTCAAAAAAAGGTTTGGATCATTTGAAATAACAACTACCATCATATAGATAAACATCACAATCCTTAGAGATCTTGGCAGAAAGCACAAGATAGGATGCTGCTGGAAGTCTGGCTTGAAGGACGAGTTGAGTTTTCATAGGTGGAGAAGGCGTTAAGAGCCTTGCGGGTAAAGTGACCCAAAACTTGGCTTGTCAATGGCTTGTTTAAAGGAGTGCGCGCAACTGGATGGACTGGAGAGAAATGGGTGTGATATCATGGACGGTTCAAGACTGATCACCTTGCTTCAACTCTCAAGATTCTCATGCCCCATTCAACCTCTGTGCTGCCGTAAGAGCAACTTAAAAAGTGCAAATCTGATAGCACGCGCACACACATGCTCACACACACACACACACACACACACACACACAGAGTTCCTACAGGAAAAATTGTAAGTTCTTGAGCAGAGCAAATGAGTCCCTTTATAACCTGGTCCTTACTTATATCTCTTCCATGAATTCTCTCACTCCCTACCCAACCTCTCCAGCCCACAAATGAAGCTCAGAAGCAGGGCCACTGCATTTACTATTTCCTCAATCTACAGGTCTTCCCTATCTCCTCTTCACCTAACTAACTGGTACTCATCCTCCGGTATTCAGATCATATTTTCCCTGCCTTGGGAAGATTTCCACGACTATCCACCAGCCCCTGCCTATGAGACTGAGTTAGGTGCCCTTTTAATGTTCTGTGCCCATCACAGCACTTACCATACCACATTGTAATTGCTTGTGTACTTGTCTGTCTAACTACTAGACTGTAAGCTCCTTGAGGGCAGGGACTGTGTCTATCTTGTTCACAGTTGTATCCCCAGCACCCAGCACAGTGCCTGGCATATTGTAGGTGCTTAATAAATATTTGTTGAATGAATTGAATTGAACTGAATTGAATTGAACTGAACTGAATTGAACTGAACTGAATAGAAGTGGAAGCAGAAAAAACATCTTTCCTCATTAACAGTCCCTAGAATATGTGTGAAGTACATAGTGAGTCAAAATATAGGCTGAATTTTGGCTGATTTCATGAAGATGTCTATCTCATTAGTAGGACTGACTAAAAAAAAGACGATCTGATGAATTTTTCTGATCAGATGAGAAGGTATTCCACATAATTGTACCTAGCTGTGGAATAATTGCCTGGAGAAATTATCAAAAGATAATTAAGGTTTTTTGCCATACTTTTGAAAATAGCTTTCATTTAAATCTGAGTAGATTAGTGACATAAAGATAAGAAGTTACATTTCTTATAATTTTGTCTCTATGTTAGTAATACTACTGTATGGTAAAATTTCTATATTTCTTATAGAATAGTTTTGCCAAAAACAAAATTTTAAATTTGACATCGGTAAAAAGGGATAGCTATTTGGACTCTAATCTGAGGAAATGCTATAAAGCTAGGAAAAAGTGATTTTTAAATATTTATGTTTAAGTTATAAACATTTCAGTTAAAACATTTAGTTTCATAGAGTAAACTCAAATTACCAAGAAAGCAAGATCAATCCCCAGTGCAGAATTCACTGAACATGTCAGGCAAAGCCAGTTTTGAAACTACATCAGCTGGTAGTTTCTAATGACCACATTTGAAAGATATAAAGAGCTCTCAAGAGACCTACTTTGCTACACTTAATTCAGTAGCTATTAACTGAAAATGCCACACTTACTACACTTGCTTTAGACTGCTCCCTGGTCTCCCCACTGTCAGCTCGTTCCATTTCCCTAAGGCATAGCACATAGCAGGTGCTCAGAATATATTTGTCAATGCATAAACACAACTTATATAGTATCAGTGGAAAAAAAAGGTCCAGGAATTTCCCAGAAAATGGAATATTCCAATTTGCTAATTTGCTATTATTATCCCACTGATATGCTCATAGAAATAAGAACTAAATGAAAAGTGACATCAAGGAGAGTTTCGGAAAAGACAAATTGGAATTGTCCAGAATCATCTGCCTTATAGTTATTAGTATGATGCTACATGGAAAGTGTGCGTTCTCTCGCACATTCAGAAATAGGTTTTAATCTCAGAAAGTCCAGCAGGATAGAGTACTTAGCATTTGTAAAACCAAATGCAAATGTACTCGGTAGTATGTTTATATATTTTCTAAACAGTATCAGTAGTCTTTTCAAAAGAGAACTGTTCTTTAAGAAAATATTTGGATAAATTATGAAGAGCAAGAGATGAGGTTTGGAAATAGTATCTCAAAAACCAGCAGAGAACTAAATTACTGTCCACGAAATAAGAATAACCTGTGTATTTATCTAGCTTTCAGTTTATTTTCTTTGGATGAAAAAGTGGACTGAAGAATGAGGGAAACTACAAGATAAGAGAAAAAAAAAAGACATTAAGAAAGCAGAAAGTTGGGTAAAAAACCAATAGGATTCTCCAGAACAACTAATGGGAACAGGAAAGTTTGACTTACGATTCGTCCATTGTAGGTATGTGATGCTTGATGTAATTCTCTTCCCATGACCTACAGATTAAATTTTCCTACATGCCACAGACACGTGCTGTTGGATTAAAGGAAGGAGTCAAGGAGAAAATCCTAAATCCCATGTTTGGGTTGGTGCTAGGCCAGAAATAATTCTAATAATATGTCTCCTTCCAACCAAAATGTACAGAAATCCAGACTGGAACTTGTCCTTCCACGTGGCAAAGAATGAGAATGAAGATTCTTTTTTTTTTTTTTTTTTTTTTGGATCTGAAGAGAATGGGAGGCTAAGGAGTCCTCCAGAATACACAGAATTCTCAGCCACCTGCACAGACTGTGACGTGTCACAAACTACAAAGTAAGTGCAAAGCGTAGATCATTATTTAATTATATGTGAGCATTATGTAAATAATCTGTTAAAGTGCCATGTAAAATTCAGGGCTTGAGTGAAGGAATTATTTAGGAGATTTGTAATCCTGTAATCCCAAACACAAAAAGAGTTTGCTTAAGTAGAGATTATTATAACTCCCCCCTCAGAGTTCGTACATGTGACCAACACTTTCAAACTTCCTAAACACTTAGCGATGGCTGAAAACCGTTCTTCCTAGTGCTCTCAGAATAAGGTTAGGAAACTCCTGACATTCTCAATCTCTTCTCAGAGCAGTGTCCAGTCTCATGATAATATCACTCCACGTACTGTAGTGGGACTTAGAAGGAAAAGCAATGGTAGTTCGTACATTTTCTTGTACATCTTCTCCCATGCATAAAAATCCCCCCTCTTTGAAGTGTGTGTCATGTAAACACGCTGTCAAAACAGACTGCCTGCCGGTCCGTTTTGTCTGCTGACTTCTCTGTCACGGCCTCACATTCATCAAGGACTATGGCCTTTGGCTTATTCTTCCTTCGCACCCCAACTTCTATTATCATCTTGAATGACTTCAAGGTCAGTGTAAATGCCTCATGGAAGCCCTGGCCCTGCGGTTCTTTGACTCCATGGCATGTGAGTCACCCATACAATAGACATGTGGCAGACCTGATCATTTGCTTTCTCATCCTCCTCCACATGATGACCCAGTTCTCTCCTTTCTCTCATACCCTAGTCACTGAAAAGAGCGGCCTTTTATCCCTTATTCAGTCTCTCTGTCTGGCTCTATCACTCAACCAAAATGTCCATCGCGGTATCACGAGTAAACATCCTGCAGCTGTATTACCCAAAAAATTTTCATATGGAAGTAAACCAATCGATCTCTTCATTTTTTTCAGTCTTCCCCCAAAACCCATGTTTCTTTTTTCTTCTCAGTCTGTTTCACATTTCTCATTCCCTCCAACCAAACCTAACATGCTGATATTCCCCAGGGTTTGCCCTCTTCCCCTTTCTCTTTTCACAGGAAAAGGTAAACTACCTGGTTATCTCACCATCATTCAGATGTCTACAATCATCTATACTTTATTAGCTCAGAAATCTCTATTTTCCAGTCTAGTCTCACATAGACAACTTTCTAGTGGTTATCTCTTTGTGACTTTTAGTCGCAACATGTCAAACTTTTACTCTGTATTTCTACCTCCTTTGGTATTTCCTGTCTCGGTGAGTGGCTCTAACATTTATCTAATCTCCCAAATTAGAAACCTAAGAATCATTCCAGAACCACTTTTCTTCATCATTCTCCCATGTAATGAATCAACATCTTAAATTTCTTGTATGTCCTAAATATCTCCTTACTCTGTCCCATGCTTTTCATCTCTACTATGTCTGACTTAATCAAGGGCTCATAATTTCTCACTGTTGCTACTACAGTTGTCTCCTGCTGAGTCTGTTTGCTTCTTTTCTCCATTATAGCCTCCTCTAGTCCATTTTCTACATAGCTGCCAGAGAAATTTTCCTAAAACACAAATATGATCCTGTCACCTTCCTCATTAAAATAACCCACTGTCCATTATATCAGCGTCTCCTATCAACATCTCCAGTGCACACAGAGACAAGTGTTAAGGTGAAGCAGCCAAGAACAGTACTTAAATTACATCCCTGATCTACCTCCATTCACCAGGGCACACACAGAGCAAGGACACTGAACAAGGGACACTGCCGTCAGGACTTCTGTTTCTCCTGTCTCTGAAGGTGGAGTGCCTACCAGCATGCTCTGCTACCTTCTCAGGAAATGGGCTCCATGCATGGCCTCTTTCCAATTGAAATGTCAGGCATGAATATCTTAACTCGTGGGTTTAGATGATAACTCAGTTCTCTCCCTCCTTTTGTACCCTACGGAGAGAGGGAAACTGAATACTGGCCTCTACTTTTTTCATAGGCACATGAAAAAATGCTCATTACCACTAATTATCAGAGAAATGCAAATCCAAACTACAATGAGGCATCACCTCACACCAGTCAGAATGGCCATCATTCAAAAGTCCACAAATGACAAATGCTGGAGAGGCTGTGGAGAAAAGGGAACCCTTCTACGCTGCTGGTGGAATGTAGTTTTGTGCAGCCATTATGGAAAACAGTACGGAGATTCCTTAAAAAACTAACAATAGACTTACCATATGATCCAGCAATCCCACTCCTGGGCATCTATTGAGAGGGAAACTTAATTCAAAAGGACATCTGCACCCCAGTGTTCACAGCAGCACTATGTACAATAGCCAAGACATGGAAACAACCTAAATGTCCATCTACAGATGACTGGATAAAGAAGTTGTGGTATATTTATATATACAATTGAATACTACTTAGCAATAAAAAATAATAATAAAATAATGCCACTTACAGCAACATGGATGGAACTGGAGATTGTCATACTAAGTGAAGTAAGTAAGGAAAAGAAAGAAAAATACCATATGGTATAACATTTATGGAATCTAAAAAAATAACACAAATGAACTTCTTTACAAAACAGAAACAGTCTCACAGACATAGAAAACAAACTTATGGTTACCAGGGGGAAAAGGGGTAGGGGGGGAAGGATAAACTGGGAGTTTGGAATTTATAGATACTATTATATATAAAATAGATAAACAACAAGATCCTACTGCATAGCACAGGGTACTATAATCAATATCTTATAGTAGCCTACAAATATAAAAGAACATGAAAAGGAATATATATATATATATGAATCACTATGCTGTACACGAGAAATTAACACAGCATTGTAAGCATCAATTTAAAAAAAAAAGGAAAGTTTCTTTAACATCTCATATTAAAGCTTATTTGGTGTCACTGAACTCTTTTGCTTTTGCTTGTTTGTGAAGTTTTTGATTTCTCCGTTAAATTTGAACAAGGCTTGCTGGGTAAAGTATTCTTGTTGTTAAGTTTTTCTTTTCATCTATTTAAATATATTAAGCCGCTCTCTTCTAGCCGCCTGACTTTCTGCGGTGAAGTCAGGGGATGGCATAATGGGAGCTCCCTTGTATGTTACGTGTTGCTTTTCCCTTGTTCTTAATATTCTCTGTTTATCTTAAATTTTTGTCATTTTAATTACAGTGTGTCTTAGTGTATTTCTCTTTGTGTTAATCCTGTCTGCAACTCTCTGTGCTCCTGTACTTGGATAACTGTTTCCTCTCCCAAGTTAGGGAAGTTCTCAGATATTATTGTCTTCAAATACATTTCAACCCCTTTCTCTCACTCTTCTCTTTCTGGGGTCCCTATAATTGGAATATTAATGTGCTTAATGTTGTCCTGTCTTAAACTGTCTTCACTTCTTTTCATTCATTTTTCTTCTGTCTGTTCAGCATCAGTGGTTTCCACCAGTCTGTCTTCCAGCTGTCTGCTTTGTTCCTTTGGATCATTCAGTCTGCTGTTGATTCCTTTCAGCGCATTTTCCACTTCAGTTCTTGCATTCATCTCTGTTTTGTTGTTCTTTTCTAACTCTTTGTTAAAAACTTCTAACTCCTCACTCTGTGCATCCATTCTTCTCCTGAGTTATTTGATCATCTTTATGATGATTACTTTGAACTCTTTCTTGGTTAGATTGCCTATATCCACTTCACTTAGTACTTCTGGGGTTTTATCTTGTTCCTTCATTTGGAACATGTTCCTCTGTGGTCTCATTGCCTGTTTTTATGTATCTGGTACATAGTTTGTGTTTCCCAGCCTTGGAGAAGTGGCCTTTTGCAGGAGATGTCCTGGGCATCCCAGCAGCACATTCCCCTCTCGCTACCTGAGCTATACGCTCTAGGGATCCCCCTGTGAGGGCCGCCTGGGTCCTTCTGCTGTGGCAGGCTATGTGGGTATTCTCGGAGGCTTGGCTCTCCCCTGGTCCAGTTGGCTGCCAGGCTGCTGGCTGCTCACTGGTGGGACCAGGTCATGAGGTGGCTGACTGCAGGTCTCTGAGGGTCTCTGGGATGCGCGTTTGCTCACTCATGGGCAGACTCAGGATCCAGGAGACTCCAGGGCTGTTGCCCACTCACTGATGGGGGAAGCCAGGTCCTGGGGCTAGGGCTGGCCTACTGGCAGGCAGAGTTGGGTTATGGGTTCTGATTGCAGAGCCCAGTGATCCCTGAGCTAGTGTTGGATTGCTGTTGGGTGGGGCTGGCTCCTGATACAGTTGGGGGCAGAGTCTAGAGTGTCCTGAAGCTTGTGGTGGCCTGCTAGTGGGTGGGGCTAGAGCCTAGCTGGTCCCAGTACAGAATCTGGCCTGCTGGTGGGGGAAGCCAGGTCCACAGGCTGCGGAGCTGTGCTTTTTTCACAATTGGCATCTGCTTCCTAGTAAGTGAGGCTCACCTCGAAGCTACAGCAGGCTCTCTGGAGGGTGGTGCTATGTATTTAAGTCTGATTTTTACATAATGATGTGATATTGTGATTTATAATAAATAAATATATATATATTTCATCTTCATCCCCATTTCTGGCACAGGGCTTCTGAAGCACTTATGATTTTCTGGGTGATATGAATGTCTTTTGTTCTAATGAGGCAACTCTGTGTGGGCTTCTGGATGACTCCTGGATGAATGACCATTCACCAGAAAGACCAAATCATTATTAAAAGCTTGGAATTTTCAGCCCCACCCTCCATTCTCTTGAGAAGGGAGAAGGGCTGAAAATGGAGTGAATAATCCATTATGCCTGTGTGGTAAAAACCTCCATAAAAATCCCAAAATTCTAGGATTCAGAGAGCTTCCAGGTCAGTGAACATCCACATACTGAGAAGGTGATGCACCTTCCATGGGGACAGAAATTCCTGTGCGCAGGACCTTCCTATACCTTATCCTTTGTATTTCTTTATCTGGCTTTTCATCTGTAGTCTTTAATTATAAGACACCAGTTGGTTTTGTGCAGAATTACTTGGTGTGGGGGGAAAAAAACCCATGCATTTGGTGACCAGAAGTGTCAGAAATGAAGTTTTCAGCACGAGGAGTAAAAGGGACACATAGCAGGAAGAATATTGAGTTTTTCAAACACAATTTTTATATTCCTAGTATCAGAGTTGGGGCAGTTTCAGTTAACTATTACCATTTCAAATTCACTCATCAAAAGGCAATTTTTAGTGGTTATTAACTTTAAAAACTAAATTATTTCTTTGAATGAATCTAGCTCCTTTTCCAAGGTCAGTATTAGAATGAGACCAGTGAAGCATTTGCTTTAAGAGTAAAATTTAAGTGGGCACTAAATAACTCAGTAATAAAGTTAAATAATATTTTAGTGCAATTTTTTAAACCAAAATTATTACAAAACACTTTGGTAAAATATCAAAAATTTAAATGAATACAAGATTCAGAGTTCCATGCCAAACCATATGAAACTGAGATAAAAGAAAAAATTTCCCTCTGTACTTGTGTTTTATTTGCAATAAATAGCTTTATTGTAGAATATTAAAGTAGTTGAAAAAGTACTGAAAATTTGAAAAATACATGTATTAACTGACAATATTGTTTTAGGTTTAAATATTTATATCAAAAATGCATTTTTTTTCTTGGCTTAAATAAAGCAAACATCAATAATACTTTCAAAATCTTTTTTATCGTCTTTTCAATTGAGAGAATTGACATTTTTGACACATTCTTTTAACTTGGAATGACATTCTCCAGTTCTACCCATGTTGATGCAAATGGCATTATGTTATCATTTTTATGGCTGAGTAGTATTCCATTGTATAAACATACCACAGCTTCTTTATCCAGTCATCTGTCGATGGACATTTAGGTTGTTTCCATGGATAGATCATGTATTCGGGCACAAAGGAAGCCTCAGCAAATTTAAAAAGATAGAAATTATTTCAAGCATCTTTTCTAACCACAGAAAAACAAAGGAGAAAAAAATGACAGTATGGAGATTAAGATACATTTATTTTAATATGTCAGTTTTTCAGTTTTCAAATTTTCCTATTTTGTCAAGAGTTTTGCTTTCATTTATATATTTTAAAATACTGCATTAAAATATACTTATCAATTACTGAGTTTTCTGGTGCCCATTAAATTTCACACCAGGCCAAGTGCCACATCTTGTGCTCCAGCCACTGAAAATTATTTGTCCACACTCAAGCAGGATGAGTCAAACTTCTGAGTTTTTGTCCATGCAGTACCATCTGACTGAAAGCTCTGCTCTGTTGGTAACAAATTCTGTCTAGGACCCAGTCTTTCTAGGAAATTTTCCTGAACACGACTCTTAAGAAAAACCAGTGAGTCTCTTCCTCAGGCCCCTAATGCTTCTATCAGATTATTTACCATCTATCTACTCGAAATGTATTCATTGCAAGCCATTCAAGGGCAGGGACTGTCTCATGCAACTCTGTGACATTTGTGCCATCATAGGCACTCAGGAACACTTCATAAATACTGAAGGAAGGAAGGACGTGAAAGAAAGAGGGGGAGGAAATGAGAGAGAGAACAGTAGATGATAAACAGTTGTCTAATTTTAAAAAGGGGGGGGAGTAGACAGTTATCTGATGAGTCACACCCTAGTATGACTTACTTTTTTTTTTGTTATCTGACTACATAAGTTTTAAAACATAAGCCTTAAGTAACAGAAACTCTAAATCAAACAACCAAAACCCAAAAAAGGAAGTGAAGTAAGTGTTCTAAAACTGTATCTGGGATTTAATTTATAGAGGCTGTGACTGACTGACCACATCAAGAGGCCAATTACATTGAAAGAAGATTTTTATTACTTACATTTCCTAAAAGAAGAGGTCACACCACACCCTGCAGGCTCACAGGGGGATTATTAGGTTTTAGGCTGGAAGCAGGTAATGGAAATGCCCTATTTTCAGTCAAGTTCCTCAGACATTGTGAGTAACTTGGGAACCTATTACTTGCTATTGGCTTCTGAAGTGGGGCGGAAACAGTCTTAAGGTACTGAGCCCTTAAACCGTGGGATCTGACACTATCTGTCAGAGTAAATGAAATGCCTACCCAAAGCCTTTATTGGAATTTCCATGGGGAAAGGCATGGCAGGGCAGAGGAAACAGCTTAGGATAGGTCGGTTTTAAATACTGTTGCATACCTGGTCCTGGGTTGATTTAGGGCAGGGAAATACTGGTTTGTTATATAATAGTTTGATAAAGGGGGTGGCCGGGGCATATAGACTCAAGATTGGTTGACTTGCGTATGAAATGCATGCTCCAAGACATCTCTAAGAATTGGTAGTCCTGAGAGGAGCAGTCAGAGAGGCGCAAAATCGACCCTGTGATGAATGCTTGCCAAATAGACAAATGCAGAACCTAAGAAAGCTCAGAGCGGGGAGAAATTCACTGATTCATAAAACTGAAAATTCAGAATTAGTCTCAGTATCAGGTGAGGTTTGATCCAGCTGTTCAAATGATGTCATCAAGGGATCACCTTTATTCTCTCCATTCTGTCTCCCCGATAGGCTCTATACAGAGACTTCCCAACTGCACCACCCAATGTGGCAGAACGGCTTTATACCTCTCCGGGCCTCTCATCTCCATGGGAAGCTAAGATGTCAAGGGAAAGAGTGAAAGTTTCTTTTTCTTAAAAGTTTCAACCAATGCCTTCTTATGTTTCATTGGCTCTGAATGGGTTGTGTGCCTACCTCTGAACCAACCACTGCAGCAGAGAATGGAATATATGGATAGGCTTGACCCATCCTTCCCCATTCCTGGAGCTGGGAGTCAGGTCAACCCTACTTGGACCGTGAAGATGAGAAATGCAGTGATTTCTAGAAGAAAATCAATAAACCCAGGAAGGGGACATGGATTCTGGGTATACAACCTGTTAACCAGAATTTTTCTATTTCTGGTACCAGAAGCTATATCACAGTAGTAAAAGATGCCAGATTCCTTCCTTTCAGGACAGAAGACCATGGCTTTACCAGGCAGTAGCCCAAACAACTGGGGTATGTTTAGAAACACACACACTATTTATTAATGTCTATTTTAATAAGCAGAGAGAACATATATTACCAATACCATTTTGGTTAAACAGAAGCAATACTTTTGCTAAAGAATCTTTTACATCTTGGCCCACATCACAGTGTTACTATTGTAGCCACACACTTGGAGTAAACAGGAGGATATTTAGAGGCATCTGTATGGGACTTGGTGAAAAAACTGAACTCTATTTTTCCTGTATTACTAATTGTGATAAGAAATAAAAATACAAAGTATTAGTGAATAAATCTGTTCATGCTTCCAAATCAAGTATTTTCCAAACAACTTTATTATGAAGCTTGAGGTTAGTTCTGCAGCCATAAATTTTTAAAATCAGATTGTATACTTAAACGCCTACCCAAAATTCTCAACAAAGTAAAGACAACCTCTTCAAATTCTTGATAGCTGACATCAACCAGAAACGCTATCTGTGCTAGTGACTTAAAAAAAAAAATTAAACCATTTTTACAACCATTTAAAATTTTACAACAAATAAAATTATATTTAAAGGATAAAACAAATATTTCCCTTCCTTTTTCAACAAATGTAATGTTGAAAATTCTTGCTAAAATGTGAATGGATTTGAATCCAATCCAACTTTTTTATATCAAGTATTTTAAGATAATGATGCACCATTTTGAAGGATGCACATGCTTTATTGGAGCAGCCACCCTGAAGCTGGCTTGGATGCCATTAAAAAGCACATGTGCCTCAAAAGGATAGAAGAATCTGATACATATGTATAAGGACAGTTTCTTTGCTGCTACAGTGAATGTTCTGCTTTGTAGAGTCTCTCTCCGTTTTCCACTTCCCACCCATAGACACCATGGCAAGACCTTTGGCAAGGTATAGTAACCTTTGAGCATGTCTCCGGCAGCTTTGGGTGCCTCTTGTCCATCATGTGCAGTGGGACATGCTGCACCTGGCTACTAAAATAGACATCCAGAGGGCCAGCCTCCTTGGCCTTGCACTAGGAGCTGAGCAACAGGTGCCAGGTGCATCAGAGGAAACCATGGGACCTGCCCTGATGAGGCAACTCCTATTTTGAGGCCTTTCATCACCATCCCTAGGGCTGAGGTACACCTGGAATCCATTCCTGAACACCCATCAGAAACCTCTGCCCTAAAAGTACAATTACAATGCCAGATGCTAAGAGCAACCCACATTGTACCTTCCTAAATCCTGCTAATAAAATAGTAACACTGGGGGAGGTGGTGCTTATGGCAAAGACTGCTCTTGTCCCAAGTCATCTATTTTCTCCTTTAAGAGTAACTGAACCTGAACCCTTGATTTTCATCTGGGTGCATAGCCCATTTTCCAACTTCCCTCTGTGGCTGTGACTCTGTCACTTAATTTCATTTAAAAGACTGGATGCTTCCTAAGGACATAGCTTCCCCTGAAGTCCTCTCAAAAGATGTCTCCTCTGGATAAAGAATTTGTGGCATATGTATACAATGGAATACTACTCAGCCATAAAAAATGACAACATAATGCCGTTTGCAGCAACATGGATGGTCCTGGAAAATGTCATTCTAAGTGAAGTAAGCCAGAAAGAGAAAGAAAAATACCATATGATATCACTCATATGCGCAATCTTTTAAAAAGGACAAACGAACTTACATATAAAACAGAAACAGACTCACAGACATAGAATACAGACCTGTGGTTGCCAGGGGGGAGGGGGGTGGGAAGGGATAAACTAAGAGTTTGAGATTTGCAGATACTGACTGGTATATATAAAATAGATAAACAAGTTTATACTGTATAGGACTGGGAAATATATTCAATAGCTTATGGTGAAAAAGAATATGAAAATGAATACATGTATATTCATATATGACTGAAGAATTGTGCTGTACACCAGAAATTGACACATTGTAAACTGACTATACCCCAATTAAAAAAAGAAAAAAAAGATATCACTTTCTTTTTTCCTGCTGGCTCTGAAGGTGATCCACGCCCTCCTTGCTCATTATTGCTGCTGCCAGATCATTATTTCTTTCCTCCTAAAAATCCAGCTCCATTAAAGCACTTGTCTTACATCTGTTACTTCCATTTATTGCGGTCATCTTCCTGGTCATTTCTTATTCACTGGAGGTTTTAGCCCCTGACTTTCTGCCCTTCACTTCACCTACATTTTTGTCGGCATTTTTTGGTGATTTCAGTACACACGTAGAGAATTCACCTAAACCTTAGCCTCACTGGCCCTTGCACACATTGTCTCCATCGTCCTGTTTCCACTACATGAGGCTGCCACTCTTAACAGTCATGCAGTCTGTGGAATACACATTAAAGAGGCTTCCATAAACACTACATCCTACAGTAAGACTACAGTGCTTCTCTGGGAAACAGACAGAAGCCGGTCCTTCATCATGCTGATGGACTACCAAATTAAACAGTTCTAGACTCAACCAAACTTGGACTTTGTTTTGTAAAAATCTGAAATTTCCTTATGTTTGAGCCATTTAAAGTTGGGGTTTTTTTTCCTTAATTGTACCCAAAAGCATCTTAAATAGTACAAACATAGATGTAACAAATGCATCACCCATTATTAAGTAATGTCCAGATTTGCATTAGAACAAATTGAAATTCCTACATGGAGAATGAAAGGCTGGAAGAAGTAGTACACTAATCCAAGTGAAACAGTGATGGGTTTGGGACAATGTGGTGACAGCAAAAATGGAAAGAAGTGCAGAGAACGAAAAATTATTTAGAGGTAAAATCTATAGAACAGCTGTGACTAATAGATTTCTATATGAAAAACACGACTGACTCAAAGATGAATGCCAGATTTCTAGTTTGAACACCTACAGGAATGTGTTATTATTTGTTGAGATCTTGAACAGCCGAGGAGGACCAGGTTTGCAGCAGATCAAGAGTTCAATTTTATAGGCACTAAATCTGAAGTGTCTGTGAAACACTTGAACAGAATAAAGGAGAAATCTGGGCTAGAGATGTAATTTTGAGAGTGAGCATAGAATAGTAATTGAAGCCAGTGAAATGTCTGAGCATTTAGGTAGAGAGTATAGACCTGTAGCTCCCAAACTTATTAGAACTAACAAATGAAATCAGTAAAGTTTCAAGACAGAACATTAATAATCAGAAATCTGTTGCTTTTCTATACACTAATAATGACTATCAGAAAGAGAAATCAAGAAAAAAAATGCCATGTATAATTAAATCAGAGAGAATGAAACACCTAGGAATAAGTTTAACTAAGGAGGTGAAAGACATATATTCTGAAATCTGGAAGTCACTGATAAAGGAAATTGAAGACAATATAATCAAATGGAAAAATATCCTGCGGTCATAGATTGGAAGAATTATTATTGTTAAAATGACCACACTTACTACCCAAGGCAATTTGAAGATTCAAAGCAATCCCTATCAAAATGCCCATGAGATTTTTCACAGAACTAGAACAAATTGTTCTAAAATTATATGGCATGACAGAAGACCACAAATAGCCAAAGTAATCTTGAGAAAAAGAACAAAGCTGGAGGTAGGCTCCCTGACTTCAGACTATAGTACAAAGCTACAGTAATCAGAACAGTGTAGTACTGGCACAAAACAGACACAAAGATCATGGAGTTAGGGAGCCCAGAAATAAACCCATTCACATATGGTCAGTTAACCTACAACAAAGGAGGCAAGAACATACAATGGAGAAAAGACAGTCTCTTCAGTAAATTGTGCTGGGAAAACTGTACAGCTACATGTAAAAGAATGAAACTAGACCATTTTCTCCCACCATATATTAAATAAACATTAAATAAATAAACATTAAATGGATTAAACACCTAAATGTAAGACCTATAATCATAAATCTCCTAGAAGAAAACGTAGGCAGTGTACACTTCGATATTAGTCTTAGTAATATTTTTTGGATCTGTCTCTTCAGGCAAGAGAACAAAAGCAAAAATAAGCAAATGGGATCTAATCAAATGTAAAAGCTTTTGCATAGCAAAGGAAATCAACAAATTAAAAAACAACCTGTTGAATGGGGGAAGATATTTGCAAATGGTATGTTCAATAAGGGGTTAATATTCAAAATATATTAAAAAAAAAAAAACTCATACAATTCAGCATCAAAAAACAACAACAACAATTTGATTTAAAAAATGGTTGGAGGGCCTGAATAGGCAATTTTCCAAAGAAGACATACAGGTGGCCAATATGTCAATGCTCAACATAAATGGAAATTAAAACTACAATGAAATATCACCTCACATATGTCAGAATGGCTATTGTCAAAAAGACAAGAAATAACGTGTTGAAAAGGATATGGAGAAAAGGGAATCCTTATGCACTTTTGACAGGAATGTAAGTTGATACAGCCACATTTGAAAACAGTAGAGAGTTTCCTCAAAAAAATGAAGAATAGAATTATTCTATGATCCAGCAATTCCACTTCTGGGTATTTATTCAAAAGGAACAGGGTGTGGAGAAAAGGGAGCCCTCCTACAAGGCTGGTAGGAATGTAGTTTGGTGCAGCCATTATGGAAAACAGTATGGAGATTCCTCAAAAAACTAAAAATGGACTTAGCATATGCTCCAGCAATCCTACTTCTGGGTATATATTTGGAGGGAACTCTAATGAGAAAAGATACATACACCCCAATATTCATAGCAGCACTATTTATAGCCAAGATGTGGAAGCAACCCAAATGTCCATCAACAGATGACTGGATAAAGAAGTCGTGGTATATTTATACAATGGAATACTACGCAGCCATAAAAAAGAATAACATGGATGGACCTAGAGACCATCACTTTAAGTGAAGCCAGAAAGAGAAAAAAAAAATACCGTATTATATCACTCATATGTGGAATCCAAAAAAAAAAAAAAATACACTATGAACTCATCTACAAAACAGAAACAGACTTGCAGACTTAGTAAACAATCTTATGGTTACCAGGGAAAGGAGGTGGGAGGGGATAAATCTGGGAGTTACAGATTTACAAATGTTAGCCACTATATATTCTATATATAAAAATAAAGTTTTTTAAAAAGTTTCTTTTGTATGTCACAGGGAACTATGTTCAATATCTTATAATAACATTTAATGGAAAAAAATATGAAAATGAATATTTGTATGTATATGCATGACTGGGACATTGTGCTGTACATCAGAAATTGACACATTGTATCTGACTGTATTTCAATTAAAAAAATTTTTAAATTTAAAAAATAATAAAAACATTAACTCAAAAAGATATATGCACCCCAATGTTCATAGCAGGGTTATTTACAATAACCAAGATATGGAAGCAATCTCAGTGCCCATCAACAGATGAACTGATAAAGAAGATGTGGTATATATAAACATTTGAATATTAGCCATTAAAAAAATGAAATTTTGCCACTTGTGACAACATGGATGAACCTGGAGGGTAAGTAAGTCGGGCAGAGAAAGATAAATATTGTATATTTTCACTTATGGCTGGAATCCAAAAAATAAAACAAATAAAAACAATAAGACAGAAACAGACCCACAGACACAGATAACAAACTACTGGTTATCAGAGGGGAGAGTGATGAGTGGAAGGGCAAAGTTGATGAAGGGCATTAAGAGGTACAAACTACTAAGTACAAAATAAATGCTGCAAGGTTGTAATATGCAGCACATGGAATATAGTTAATATTTTATAACAACTTTGTATGGAGTATAATCTATAAAAACATCAAATTACCATGTTGTACACCTCAAACTAATATAATATTATAAGTCAACTATACATCAATTTCTAAAGTGATTCCAATTTTATCTGATAAAATACACCAATTTTATTTAGTGAAGTTTATTTTTACATTTGTTTAATTATGGCAGAGAATGGTAGAAATAAAAACGTCCCCAGATTGGAAAAAGCTTTTCTCTGCTGATTGTCACTCTAGGAGAGAAATTAAAAATTTTCAAGGGTAAAAGTACCATGATCAAAGGCAAAGGGAAGAAAACTACATAGAATTATTTGGAAAGTAGCTTGACAAACATATTTAGTTATGTTGGTATGAGACAATCTTAAACAGGGTGGGCAAAGAACACTGGAGAACATTACACTGGGTTCAGAAGGCAAAGAGAGACTTGTTACAGGGAAGACAAAATTGTAATACCTTTAACCCAACTTCCAAATCCATTCTAACTGGTTTCTCACATATTTTTTATTATTCTAAACACAGTGAGAGTTAGCCAGGGCCTAATATTCAATGTAATAGAGACAAGAACCATGAAGCTAAGAGACATGAACTGCCCCACATCACCCAGCTGATGGCTGGACCTATGGTTTTTCCAGAGCTCTGCTCCTCTTCTTGTCAGTTCATGTCCTGTTAATTTGTAGGACATAATGAATGCAGTACTTTGTGAAATCTGTTCTGGAAATGCCATAGAGGAAGGGTTTAAAAGAAAGGAACTAAGAATCAGGAAGCTGCTGGAGCACACACAGCAGATGCCTCCTTGCTAAGGACTGTATGTGAGATTGGAGGAGGCTGACATGAGGAATCAAAAGAAGAAAATACAAGACTTGATCAACAACTTGAGCAGATTGAAGAAGGCAAAGGATTGAAAGACAGCGCTAGAATTTCCACCCAAACAACCTGGTAAAAATGGTGCCACTGCAGAAGAAAGACAATTTACAGACACGAGAGAAGAGGGTTAATGAATCTGATTCTGGCATGTAGTATGTATTCGAAAAAACAGCAAAATATTCAGGGTGAAATTCCTTAAAACAAAAATACAGGTTTATAGTTCAGTTCAAATGTTGGAACTGGAAATTTAGATTTGAAAGGAATTGACACCAGAGAGAATGGATTTTTATATTTCAACTTATTGAGTTATTTAAAGATAAATGGGTCACATCAGAAAAATAAATGGTAAATAATGAAGGGTATTCCCTAGTGAAATTCATCAAGAAAATTCTCCTCAGAATATATTTGTCAATATTCAAATTTTATAATCATTGTCATTTCTCATTCCTTCTGGTCTCAATTCAGTTCAGCAGTCTCAATGCCTTTATCTACAGTGGTAAAGTAATCTCCTGAGAGTAAATCAATCAATTTATCTTTGTTTTTTTTTCCAAGAAGATATGTTCTTTGGTTGTCTTCCCACTATACATAAGATAAATCTTTTTTTGATATGCATTAGGGAAAATTTCAAAGTGATTCTTTTGACAATTCTCATCTGGGTTTTAATTAAGGCACCGCACAAAATGTCACCTGGTATGCATACATGTAAAGGATCAAAACACATGACAAAAAGAAGTTAAGAGTTTGGAAAATGAAACAGGTGGTTTATATTTTGGAAGTTTTAGAAGTTATAACTTCAAGGTAGCTACTAGAAAGCCGTGACAAATTAAAAATTACATACAGTTGAAAAGAAAATATGGTAGTCAGTATCTGCAAATCATAAACTCCCAATTTATCCCTCTACACTCCCCCCTTTCCCCACTGTAACCATAAGTTTATTTTCTATGTCTGTTAGTCTGTTTCTGTTTTGTAAATAAGTTCATTTGTGTCTTTTTTTTTAGATTCCATGTATATGTGACATCATATGATATTTTTCTTTCTCTTTCTGGCTTACTTCATTTAGTATGACATTCTCCAGGTCCATCCATGTTGCTGTAAATGGCATTATTTTGTTCTTTTTCATGGCTGAGTAGTATTCCATCAACAGCTGACTGGACAAAGAAGTGTTGTGTATATATAATGGAATACTACTCAGCCATAAAAAATAATAAAATAATGCCATTTGCAGCAACATGGATGGCCCTGGAGAATGTCATTCTAAGTGAAGCAAGCCAGAAATAGAAAGAAAAATACCATATATTACTTATATGTAGAATCAAAAAACAAGGAAAAGAAAAAGACAAATGAACTTATACATAAAACAGACTCACAGACACAGAAAACAGACTTATGGTTACCAAGGAGATAGGGGTGGGAAGGACTAAACTGGGAGTTCGAGATTTGCAGATACTGACTGGTATGTATAAAACAGATAAACAAGTTTGCACTGTATCGCACAAGGAGCTATATTCGATATCTTGTAGTCACTTATGATGAAAAAGAATATGAAAATGAATATATGTATATTCATGAGTGACTGAAGCAATGTGCTGTACACCAGAAATTGACACAGCATTGTAAACTGACTGTACTTCAATTAAAAAAGAGGAAGGAAGGAAGGAAAGAAGGAAGGAAGGAAGGGAGGAAGGGAGGAAGAAAGAGAGAAAGAGAGGAAGAAAGGAAGAAAGGAAGGAAGGAAGGAAGGAAGAAAGGAAGGAAGGAAGGAAGAAAGAGAGAAAGAAAGAAAGATGTAGAGCAACCCAGTGAAAATAATTTTGAATTCAAAATAAAAATTTACAGAGAGGTAGCTACCAATTTAAAATAAACTATTCTGGAAGCACTATGATCTGTTTTTATTTTCAGGATAGAAGTGACAAAGCATGAAGAAGTAGAAAATGAAAAGAGAGAAGCAAAGTTATAAAATAGACAAATCAGGTAGAAATGAAGTGAAGCAAGAATTCTCTTCTGTTACAAAGACTAAAGTGTTTAATTTATAAGAAAAAGCCTACAAGTACACTTCTTTCTTTCCCTGAAAATTTACGGCCCCTTTCTTCTTCTAAATCAGTATTCTTACAAAAGGGATGGGGAAGTGTTCCTTATGATCAGGATGACAATATAATTTAATGCCTGTATTAGGGTATTTCTCTCTAGGATAAAGGCTAAACCAGATAATCTCCCAATTCCATTGTGTTACCAGGAGTATCCGAGGCTAACCAGAATGGCAGTGCAGAAGATTATGAGAATGGACAGAATCCGTCACCCCTCCCTCTATCCCCATCTTTTGCAGAATGACTTTACAGCTCCTTATATCCAGAGGTAGACTTTATTTTCCATCTCTTAACTCTAGTCTGACCCTATGATTTGTTTTGGCCAATGTCATGCAGCAGAAGTGATGTGCCAGTCCTGAGCCTTGATCTCAAGATACTTTGAGTATCACTTCTTTAGCTATTGAACTCCTGTCATTCCCATTAAAAGAAGTCCTGTTAAAAGATTAGACACCATCAGAAGAGCTGAGACCCCCCACCCCCCAACCAATATCCAGTTAGCAACCCCAGAAGTTGAACAGCCTAGTCAACCTACAGTTGACCACGAGAAGCCAGCCTAGACCAGAACCACCCACCTGAGCTCAGCCTAATTGCCTCTAAAATCATAAGCAACATGAGCCACTAGGTTTCAGAGTGGTTTGTTACACAGCAATAGCTAACCAATATGACTCACTCCAAGTGTGCCTACCACTTCAGAAATGCAACAATGAAGTTTTCCACTGTAGCGAACCAACGCAATCCATCTACACCCAGGGCAGGCTTAAGAAACCCAAGGCTCCTCGACCAAAGCCCAGGAAATACTAAACTGCTGCTGCTTTTCATTTTTTAAGTCTCTTACTTCTGGGAACATAAGAATGCTCCATCCATAAATAATATTGGCTATCTTCATGTTTACTTCTAGGAAATTAAAATCTATTGATCTTACATGTAACACTAATAATCAATTTGCTTTTAAAGTTGCATCTTATAGTTTACATACCATTTTAAAAACAAAAAACCTATGAAGCATAGGCAGAGGAGAAATCATCATGCTCATTTTACAATGAGGAAACCAGAGCACAGGTAAGCTAAATGACTTTTACAAGCAGCAAGTAACAAAGCCACCGTACTTCTAACTTCACCTTCATACTTTCAAGACTCCTTCTCTTTATACCTCTTATGCTAAAAGCTTGGGTCAGCATTGGAGTATCATCTTTCAGGTATTTAATTAAATTGGCGAGGTTGTCGTTTCCTTTCTTATAAAGGCAGAGCTAAAATGACTTAACTCAAGGGTTGTTTTGAGGAACAAATAAAATAATGTATGAAAAACACATAGCACAATGCTTAACACAAATGTTAGGCCCCTTCTTCTGACTCACCATGATAAACCTCTCTTCCAGGCTTGATAAACCCCAACCATCAGAGCACTGAGCATCACCTACAATGATAAATGGTGAGATAGTACAGGCAAATTTTATTTCTATAGTAGAAGTATTTATTTCAGGTATAGAAAAATAACACTATTTCAAAGTCAAGGTAACTAAACAGAAGTATATTTTGCCCTTATATACCCAGACTCAAATATCACATATGGTTTCAAGACATTCTTAAATTAACAAGGAACATTTGCAGAATCAAGGTAGTATCTGTCAAGAGAAGAGCTGTATGAAGTCTACGTATCAGCCCTGGAAATGGGAAAATACAAAGTGATCTCGTGCCATGGTTCTCAACTTCAGTGTGTATTAGAATCACCTGGATTATGGGAAAAGCACCTTCAGGGGACTGAAGGCAAATCACCAGATAAAGCAAGCCCCTGGTCTCAGAATAAACACCGAAGGGACTGAAGATACAAATTCTGTTGCTCAGGGAGGGGCAAAGACAAAATACACCATGATATATGAAATCAGCCTTTTACTCACTGTGTGACTTCCCTAAGTTTCAGATTCAGGAATAATAATAGATACTGTTCTCCATTTGCTCTGCAGATTAGATCAGATGGTGTGCAGTAAATGCCTCCCTAATTCATAACACACAGCTAATATTATTATTTCATCATGATCATTACTATGAGATACAAAGGATTCTCCCCCCCCACCCCCACTCCCACTTCCAAGTAGCTATTACCTATTTTAAAAATCAAATAACCACACATGGAGTTCAAGCTCATCGACTACTGGTACCATTTTTTAATTAGTACCATTTGTACTAGCTTCAGCCAGTCACTTACATTAAGATTTCAGCACATGGTTGCAATGACAATTTTTGTATCTCAGCTAAGACAATGGATTCAAAGGAAGGGAAACAAAAGCTTAAAAACTGTGTTGCTTCTAAAGCTAGGCAAGTGAACTGCTTTTCAAAGTGACCCGCTTTAGCCAAATCTCTGATGTTCCCTGTATTGTTTTCTGAGTCCCAGGTTATTTATAGATGGAAACACAGGAATAAAATACCTATAATCTTCATCACTTCCTATATTCAATATACTACACAGTAATGTTTCATAGTTAATTTGGGGAGCCATTTAAGTAACTCCCACATAAATATCTAAGATTTTAATAAACTGTGAAACAAAGCTAGAGGTGCTCAGTCAGGCTAGGACAGGGTTTAACAACCTCAGTAATATTGACATTGGGGTTGGATCACTCTTTCGTGTGGGAGGCTGCCCCACACATTGCAGGATGTAGGCGTCCCTGGCCTCCATCCACTACATGCCAGTAGCAACGTACCCCACTGCCCAGTTTTGACAAACAAAAATGTCTCCAGGCATTGCCAAATGTCTTTTGGGGGGGGCAAAATCACCCCCAGTTGAGAACTACAGAGCTAGAATTTTATATAGACATAATCGTAAACTCTGAGTACACAGATTATACAAGACTTTATGCAATTTTACTAATTTAGAGTAGAGCTCAATAGTTGTTGCTATACTATGTATGCTAGGGCACATAGATTTTATGCAATATACTACTTAAGCATACAGTTACCCACAGATAACTATCTTCTTCCTACTGGAAACACTGAGATTAAACAGGAGAAAAAAAAAAAAAACCAACAACACAGCTAATCCTGCAACCATTTTTGTATTACCTAAACCTAGGGTTTCCAAACATTTGATAAACGGAGACCTCGATAAATTACTGCAAATGGCCTTCCTTCTGAATTCGTAGTCTCTCTTTCTCTACTTGCAAGCGTTCCTTTTCAATCTGCAGCTTCTCCGATTCAAATTTCAAAAACTGCAGCCGATCTTTCTCCAGCTGCAAGCGTTCCCTCTCAAGTTTTAACTTCTCTGTTTCTATATCCTGTGGCTGGAGGATGGACTTTTCCCCTTGACCCAGTTCGTTCTCCGGAGCCGGCTTCTCCGAGCTCACTATCTGTAGGCGCAGCTTCTCCCTTTCGATCTGCAGCCGCTCCTTCTCCAGCTGGAGCCGCTCGTGCTCCATGTCCAAATGCCGCAGCCGCTCTTTCTCAATCTGAAGGCGCTCCTTCTCCACCTGCAGTCTTTCGGCCTCAATATCCAGCCGTCGTTTCTCTAACTCTAGTTTCTGTTTCTCTATGTTTACGAGCAGGTGGGGCTCATCGTACGCAGACCGAGATGGTGTTGAGTTCAGGGTGAAAAACTCATCGATGTGGGGGAAATCGGGAAGTTCGTTTTCCCTCCTGGAATCTGGTATAACTGATGACAACATTTCTTCCTCCTCCTCAATCTCAAACTAAAAGAAAAGAGAAAAGTCATTTTTAGTTTTCAGCATTTATTTCTACTTCACAGCTGTTAATTTGTCTGAACATTTCTTAAAAGTTTTCTGTATTGTTTTGAGTACACAAAAACCATTTACTTTGAATTCTGAAAAGGATTTCCTATGAATTACTTGATATCATTAATATATAATTAAGAGAAGTATACTTAGGTGAGAAGAGATTACTGATATTAAGATGGAAAAAACCAGAATGATTTTGTTATGTACTATTTTTAAGTTAGCTTGAAAATCTTGGAATTTAACTATTCTTGGTCTATAATAAACTGTGACATCAGAAATGAAGAAATAAAGATGTGGTATATTTATACAATGGAATACTATTCAGCCATAAAAAATGACAACATAACATAAGCCAGAAAGAGAAAGAAAAATACCATATGAGATCGCTCATATGTGGAATCTAAAAAAAAAAGAAAAAAAAGAAAAAAGAAAAAGAATGTAAATACAAAACAGAAGCAGACTCATAGACATAGAATACAAACTTGTGGTTGCCAAGGGGGAAGGGACGGACTGGGAGTTCAAAATTTGCAGATACTGACAGGCATATGTAGAAGAGATAAACAAGATTATACTGTATGGCACAGGGAAATATATACAAGATCTTGTGGTAGCTCACAGCAAAAAAGAATGTGGCAATGAAGATATGTATGCTCATATATAATTGAAAAATTGTGCTCTCTACACTGGAAATTGGCACAACATGTTAAACTGACTATAACTCAGTAAAATAAAATTAAAAATAAAGAAATGAAGAAATACAAAGATGGTTCATGGGATAATACTTACTTCAGGACTCTGGGGATCTCTTTCCTCCTCTTCCACTTTGACCTCAGTTAAGGATCCACCTGCATCCCGGAAATCTGCCATGTTTTGCCAATCAAAATTTGGATCATTTCGGAATCCAATCTTTTCATCTATCTCTTCAGTGAGGGAGTCATCTAAATCGGATGTGGGAAGGGGAAACCCCGAACCAACCAACTTAATGTTCGCCTTCATCCTCTTTCTCTTCATCAGTGCTCGCCAGTCAAGGTACCTTCTCTTCACCTCCGTTCCTGTCCTCTGTTCTCCTTCCCCTACAGCGTTCACACACTGTGCAATCTCCTCCCAAGCCATTCGCTTCATCACGTTAATTGTTGTATTGAGCTGCTTGGAAAAAATGACTTCTTTTCTTTTTGTAATTTCCTTCAGGAGAGTCTGAGTTTCTTGTACACTAAAATTACTTTTCCTTTTCCTTTTCAACTGCTTCATTTTTCTAACTTAAATGCAGTAAAAGAAGATGAGAAGAGAGTTTGGGGAAGGCTACAAAGGACAAAAATTAAGGCCAATCACTTGTTAGCACTTTATTCAAATCAGAGTCTTCTGTCCATCTGCTGGCACAGGCAGGCTGGATGACTCCTAAAGAGAAAGAAGTAAAAATCAATCAACCTGTGACTTCTGCAATGTACTTCAACTCAATAAGCTATATTAATTAATTTTTTTTAAAACTTTACACATGGCTCAAAACTGACCACATGTCTGTCCGCCAGCACTACCGCAGTGCAGGTTACCACATTCTCTCTCACCCGGGCTGCTGTAAAGTTTCCTGACTAATTGTCAGTATTTCCTCTCGGCCCACTTCCTACTTCTACTCTGCTCTCCCCAGTGCATCCTCTCCAACCACAGAGGCCTTCTTTCAGTCACCCATTCTTGTCAATCTCTCTCCCTGCTCAGGGCCTTTGCACACACTGTTCCTTCCACCCAGGAAAATAAGACAGCTCCCTGCCTGGCCTACTTAATTCCTCCCAGCTTTCAGTTTGCAGATTAGCAATCTGTTTCTTGGTGATACATTTCCTGATGAGTCAAGTTACTTCTTTTCCTCATCCAAATGTTACACTTGTGCTAACATACAACTAAGAGTGTCTTTTTCCCACTTCACTAGAAGTTTCATGAGGACAGCAACAGTTCTGCTCACCATCATTCCCCAGGCCCTAGCAGGGATTCTGGCACATGGCAGGCATGCCATAAACACTTTCTGAATGAATAAACGAGTCAACCTGCCAAAGTGACTGCTAGTTTGGCATGTTAAAAAGCAAACGAAAAAAAAATTTAGACTCTGTGGAATAATTTTAGAGGAACACTGAAAGGCTGAGCTACAAAATCAGTAAAATTCAGAAACAAATTTGAGGCAATATAATCTGACCAGAGAAATGGCAACTACTTATTTTTTACTACTTCTTAAATTAAAACCCATATTTACCCACTCCTGGGCATACATCCAGAAGGATACCCTAATTCAAAAAGACACCTGCACCCCAATATTCATAGCAGCACTATTTACAATAGCCAAGACATGGAAACAGCCTAAATGTCCTTTGACAGATGACTGGATAAAGAAGTTGTGGTATATTTATACAATGGAATACTATTCAGCCATAAAAATGACAACATAATGCCATTTGCAGCAACATGGATGTCCCTGGAAAATGTGATTCTAACTGAAGTAAGCCAGAAAGAGAAAGAAAAATACCATATGATAAAACTCATATATGGAATTAAAAAAAAAAAAGACAAATGAACTTAAATATAAAACAGTAACAGACTCACAGACAGAATACAAACTTGTGGTTGCCTGGAAGGAGGAGGGTGGGAAGGGATAGACTGGGAGTTTGAGATTTGTAGATACTGACAGGTATATATAGAATAGATAAACAAGATTATACTGTATAGCACAGGGAAATATATACAAGATCTTTTAGTAGCTCATGGTGAAAAACCATATGAAAATGAACATATGTATATTCATATAAGACTGAAGCATTGTGCTGTACACCAGAAACTGACACAAACAACATTGTAAACTGACTATAACTCAATTAAAAAAATGAAATAAAATAAATTTCAAAAACCCATATTTAGTTTAAACCTACACAGAAATCCTAAGCTTGGAATAAAAGTTCCTGAAACAATGAAAATATCGTAAGGATATGACAGAATGAAAGGGATAACATAAAAGTGGCAAGGATTTTTCCCAAACTAATTAATTAGTTACAGAAAAAGATTACTAATTAAAATAAGAACAATATTTTTCCGAATTCCAAAACGTCTTGGAGACTAATAAACGTTTCGTGGTTTACCACTGTTAATACGGTCTCTCAGTGCTCACCATAGCCTCCCTGACCTCAAACGAAACCCATCTGGACAAAAGCTTCTAACACCAAACGAAACAAGGTTGGATGGTGTATTGTTTCTAATGTTTCAAGGAACTACTGAAATCAAAACCTGGCTTTCTCCCTCCTCTGCCATTTACTCCTCTCCTGTGAGGACCTAGAAGGTGGAAGCCCACTTGCTTCAAAGGCAGTATCTTCAACGCGTAACATAAATACTGTTATATTTAAAAGGTAGAAGCATGGTAAAAATACAAATAGTCATCAATAGGAGATTGGATGAATAAACTATACTACAGCAGCGGAACGGAATACAGTGCCTCATTACAGTATATGAACGTGGCTTAGCACAACATTATCACTGTGTAAATGCTAGAGTTAATGCAAGCCAACAAAATCAGAAAAGGAATGTGTGCATGTGTCTACGTGTGTGTGCACACTCACAGAAGCTCAGTTTTCAACTTAGGAGTATCTATACACAGAATATGCTTCGCTTTACAACAGGTTTACTCTGTGTCTACCACCACTCTCCAGCTCCAGGGACCACATGTGGAGTCATTTGTCTCAGTCTTATAGCTGTTTGTTAGCTCCTTTATTTTATTTTACTTTGAAATGATTAACATTATGTTAGAAATATATTTATGAGAAATTTTTATTACAGAAAAGTACATTTTTAAAGCCCCATAAACCCAACACCCACAAATCTCTGTTGACTTAAAAAAAAAAAAAAAAAGCAAAGTATACACATATGGTTAGAAAACCTAAATAAAGGAATAAAATGAAATGAAAATCTCTCTCCACCATCACTGTAACTAATCTTAGTAATTTCTGGAGATGCTTTCCAGAAAATAATATATGTTTATAATAGCTTATATGTATTTATGAACTTATATGTATTTATGAACACATAGTCTGTATCACATATATAACATGAATACATATGAATTCCATTCCCATACATTAATTTTAAAAGATGTGACTGTTGAAATTATTAAGATGTAAAATTATAAAAAAAAAAAAGTGAAAGGAGAGTTGAAAGCAGAAAAATTAGATAACCATAAAGGCAACATATTATCATTCCAATAAATGGTCAATATAAAAATGATTTATGAGGGAGTTTCCATTCTTGTTTTTCTACTAAGTCTTAGAGTCCAATATGTATTTTACAGTTAGAGCACATCTCATTTTGTACTAAAGACATTTCAAGAACTCAATAGCATATATCAGTGCAACTCTACAGCACATAAAAATCACCAAGAGAGCTTTTAAGAAATACTTACAATCAGTCCCCATCTCTGACCAATTAAAATAATCTTTGGAATTCAGCCAGGCACTGGAAGTTCAAAAAGCTCTCCAGCAAATCTTCAGCATTTTCAACACACCACACACACACACACACACACAGTTAACTATGTGAGGTGACAGACGTGTTAATTATCTTGATCTCAGTCATCATTCAACAATGTATTATATGTATCAAGCCATCATATTGTACACTTTAAATATATACAATTATATTTGTCAACAAAGTTTTAAAAATCCTTTCCAGGTGATTCTCATTTGCAGCCAGGATTGAAGACAAGGAATCAGTGTGAAAAGTTTACTTGCTGAAATGTGCACAGAGGCCAAGATGGGGAGCAAATGCTGTAGCTGCTAAGAAATTTCCCTTCAGAGATCATTAAGACCTTATCTGCCGCAAGACTTACAACATAGACAAAGCTGGTCTCTTTTTGGGAAATCTGCCCAGTAGAACGTTAGGTCAGATGGAACAAGAATATGGCTAATTGTAAGGACCAATTCACACTCCTGTTTGTTGGAAACGTATCAAAGGAATGCAAGCGAAATCAACTCAGGCTTCAGTAGAAATGGACTTCTCTCTTTAGAGAACCAAACATTCTTATAAATAGCATATCTTGAGACATCTACCCATATCTCTGTTAGAAAGAATTAGGATTGAACTAGGAGTATATATTGGAAATATCCATTAAGGTTAATGAACTAAGACACAATGCTTCATTGAACAGATACATAGAGTGCTTAAAACCTTTCAAAGGCTTTGCATATACTTAGGAGGTAAACTCACTCTCCCTATACCTCCTCTCTCTCTTACAAAACCTGAGTCCTTCCTATATATCTTTAAATCTGCCTTTGACAGTTTTATCTGTCGCCTCCAATACCAGCCCCAATCATACTTACCCATCCCACCCTCTCCAATCCATGTGTACTCATGGGCACACACAGCACCAACCATTCTGAAATTCCTCTAAATTCTAGATCAGTGCTATCCAACACAAATTTAATGAGAGTCACATACATAATTTTAAATCCTCTAGTAGCCACATTAAAAAAGTAAAGAGAAACAGGCAAAAATTAATTATTAATTTTATTTAACCTCATATACCAAAATATTATTATTTCAATATGTAATCAATATAAAAAGTAATTAAGACATTTTATACTTTTTTTTCTACTAAGACTTCAAAATCCAGTGGGTGGTCTGGACTAGCCACACCTCAAGTGCTCAATAGCAATGTATGGCTATTGGCTACTTTATTGGACAGCCCAGTTCGAGCTTTCATAACCCCTGCCCTTAGGACTACCATACCTGTATTCCTTTGGCCCATCCTCCCAACTCCCATGGTCTATGCTCTTATGTCTAGCCAGTGACTTCTCATCCTCAGCACCTTCACTGTCCCCATTAATCTAAAGCTAATGTCCTTGCTACAAGCTCCCATTATCAGGCTACATTATAATCACTTACATTACACTAGGAGTAATAAGGGATCAAAGATGCATGTATTTCTCCTATCAAGTAATTCATAATCTAGTAAAACTTATAAAACACATATACATTAAAAGCTTACATGAAAACTTGTAACAGAGACTGTAAACTGAAAGTTTTGAATACAGACTACCTAGACTTGTATGTTAATTCCACCACTTAGAAGCTCTGTGATCTTAAACAAATTACTTAACCTTCTAAATTTATTTCTTCATCTACAGATGGGAAAAATAATAGAGAAATACTCATGATGTTTTGAGGATTAAATGAGAATATGTGTAAGCACATGTGACTGTCCTTCATGATTGGATTACCGCATTCTGTTGATTCTTCTTTGTAGCTGACTTCATTCCTTTGATAACTATGTAAGTTTACAAAGCTAAAGCTCTAATCTGTTCTTAGAAACAATGATCAGTACATATATGTGAACTAAAAAATGTGCAGTACATGGTACATATGTATTTACATACAATATAATGTGTACGTGCAAACTATAATTCTACCTAATAAAACTGAAAAAGGGAAAAAAACAAAAAACATAGAATACAAAAGATAAAGTAAAAAAAAAAAAAAGAAATAGGAAAAAAAAGATAATCCAATCAAGAAGTTTACAATACCTAATACATAGTAATCCCTCAAAAAATATCAGCTATTATCCATTTCCTGGTATAGTCTGAACACAGCACATGAATATATCTTTACTGGATGAACAATTCAAATGTAGGAAAAATGCGAAACAGAAGTACTAACAAAATACCCTGGGTGTTCAGGAGAAATCTTTGGTGGGATCAAGGAAGGTTGTGAGAAGGAATTAGCATTTGATTTGAGTCTTTAAAAAAAAAAAACTTATTAGGGACTGTGATAAAGGGCAGAAAAACCAGGAATCAAAGTTGGAAAACTAGGTAGGGGTCAAATACCAGCAAATCTTTAATGTTGGCTTGTAAGACCCTACTCTTTGCTAAAAAACTTCCTGCAAGAAGCAAATATATCTGTAACAATTCACATATTTTTGAAATTCAAGCAGTGTATCTTTTATATGGAGGCAATATTATAATATACAAACATACAAAATATATACATAATAAAATAATAAACATTGTACTTGTCAAGAGAATCCTAATTTAAACAGAAATCCATCCTCAGACTTGACTCCCAGTCAGTCATGGCTTAATTGTGTCAAAATCTTTCAATCTGATTAATTTAAGACAGTACCCAAATCAAAGCAACCTTGAGTTGAAATTTGTAACTATGCTTGCATGAACAGAAGCTAAGCTATGTTTCCAGGAACTGCTTTTTTCTGCTTCTCCTTTATATTTTGGTATTTATATAAGAGCTTGGGTTTTCATCATCCACTACCCAATAATTTACTAAAGTATTTATTGAGCTCTTACTATATGCAAAGCACATATTTTTGGTGCTGGAGATAAAGTATGAAAAATGCCATTTTAGATGGCAAACACGATCCCTTTTATATTCACTATCTTCTCTATCTTTACAGAAGGGAATTCAGTATTTGCAACCTCTAAAAATTCATAGTTCTTCCATGCCCAATCACAGAGGACAGCCATTTTTCAGAAATCTCATCTCACAATCATTCTTTACTGGCTGGAAATAGGTATGGTAAGTGGTTCACTTACGTAATCCTTGTCAAGATGACGTACCACCAATAGCGTTTTATACCTGAGACTGAAGTTCCTAAATACTGCATAATACAGAATTACGAAGTCTGAGGAAAATCAAACAGTAAATTCTGGGTCCAAAAAAAAAATTTTTTTTAGGTAAACTTATTATAGGCTGCTCAAGAAGAAAAACATCACAAAATCTACAGACTTCCCCGAACCCAATCCCCTTTGAAGTGTGCTCCCCACCTCCCACCAACCCCGCAGCCTACCCTCCACACCATGTTCTTAGAGGAAAGAGAGTACTTCTCTGCCGAATGGGGTGCTCTACTCTATAACGTGTGCCAGATAAATGGCTAAAGTTTACTTAAGAGTGGCCTGTTATCACAATAAAGCACCTCTCACTCCCCACCTTCTCCTCTGGGGCCGCCCTGTAACAGCCCCTAGGGAGAATCCCGGCAGGGAGTAAAGGGCGCGCACCTGCCTCGGCCACAGCGCAATGGCTGCACTTGGTGGGACGTGGGGCATGCTGGAAGAGAGTCCCCTCCCCGCAAATGAGAGTCCCAGCTGGGCGCCCAGACACTTCTGCAGCGTTGTTTCGGAGGCTTGGGCCCTCCCTACCCTCCCGGGTCAGGCGGCAGCTGCGACTGGTATTTCTCCTGGGCGTCGCAGTCCGCTGCGCTGCAGAGCCGGGTCCAAAGCCGGCATCGGGGCGACAGCGACCTGACGCTGCCCCCGCTGGTACCCACCGTCCGCGGAGCCGCCGCTCCCCTGGGAGCCTCCTCCGGGACGCTACCCGCTCACCTGCGACCCTGGCGGCACCTCCCCACTGTCGGGGCGGGGGTGGGGTGGCAAAAAAAGATGCTTCATTAATTCCCCGCCCACTAACTTCGCCCGCCCCCCTGCCGCTAAGCCATTGGCTGGCATAGCTGCCGCTCGTTTAATGAGGCTCGTCCATTGGTCCGGAGAGTACTGCCATTCTGGCTGAGGGCCGCCCTAGGTCTGGCCTCACAATGGAAATCGAGTCCCAAACCGTTCCGGGTTAGTGCCCTGGATGCCGCCCCCTCGTGATTCGTGGCCTCCCACTCTACGCTCAGTCTTTGGCGCGCGGCTCTGTCAATCAGAAAAGCTCTAGGAAAGGATTGGCCCCCGGCGATCAGCGTGCTGACTGTTCTGCCTGATTGGGACATAGGCTCCCTCCACCTCCAAACTCTACTCCTGTCCTGTAAAGGTCGGACTTACCTGTGAAAAAGGCAAAGAGGAAGTGGGACCCTTGCGTTGTTCCAGCTGCTTCCTAGCCAAGCCCAGCATCACCCTCTGTTCGGCCAACTGACCTAGATTGGCCTCAGCCATTCCTCTGAGCCTGCCCCTGCCAAAGATCACTGGTGATTTCCTCATGGCTAACTCTAGGCGTCACGTCTCAGCCCTTATCTTACTTGCCTCTTCAAAAAAATATTTGACATGTTGACCTTTCTTCGTTGTTTTCCGTAATTCGTGTTTCTCCTGGCTTTCCTCCCTCTGAGTCCTCTTCTCTATCCCCTTTGCACTTGCCCCTTTCGCTGCCATCTCAAGTTCTGGTGTTACTGATGGATCTGTCATCCTATTGCCTTTGTCCAGGCCTCTGCTGAGATCCTGAATTACATCAGTAGCACCCTTACTAGCATGTCAGTTATCCTGCCTGTTTGACTGCCCTCCATTCTTCATACTGTAGCCAGTCAGGCTGCTGACATTTCTTTAGTGGAACCACACTCATCTTAAGATAAAGTAGAAACTCTTGTAAAGAGTTTTTTTTTCCCTCAGGCTCCATCTTTCATCAACATTCCTCCTCCTCCCTTTACCTTCTGCCTTACCCCGATTCCTTGGCTTCTTTCAGATCCTAGACTTGACCGTGACCTTGGGATTTAGTTTGCATCGCATTGTTTCCACCTGGAATGATTTCTCCCTACCTCTTCCCTGCTATGCCCAGGACTCACTTTAGAAGTTACTTTCTGAAGAAAGGCTTCCTTCCTCTCCTTTCAAGTTGCCTCTCTAATGTAGGTTTGCAAGGTAAAAGACAGGATACTCAACTAAATTTGAGGTTCAGATGAATAACAAATAATTTGTAGTATAACCATGTCCTATGCAGTATTTGGCATCCTGTATTTTTATTTGCTAAGTCTGGCAACACTGCTCCAGCATGCTCCCTTCGTAGTCAGTACCTTTCCTCTGACAGCTCTTATCACATATTCCATGTGGGCTGGTCTTTCTTGTTCACTGTTTAAATTTCTTTGCCTAGCACAGTGCCTAAAATATAATAGAGATTTGGTAAATAAATAATGGAATATTCTAGGGGAATCGTGAATAGCTGCTTGATATTCCTGGAGGAACTTTCTTCCATAAAACAGAAGTACTGATGAAATATGCTCTTTGAAATGTTAGTTTAATCTTTCGTATTTTTACTTGTGACTTTGTGAAAGAAGCATGTCTATAACTTTGTCTAGGTAGAACAATAAAAATTGTTTTTGGAAAAATATGAGAACCTGTATTTTATATTTTGGAGCTTTGTTTGTATTGGAGGTTTTTGGGGTGAGTGCAGTGAGAAGTTAAGAGAACTCTCCATCCTTATTATGACCAGACTCTTCCTCTCTGATCCCTTTCAGAATCTTTCTACTACTTGACTTTATTTATTTACTTCAGTGGCAGAGTTAAGGGCTAATAAGTCAGTAAGTATTAAGAACCTTCTGCTTTCATATAATAAACTCTTTAAGCTTCCTCCAGTTAACCTCAGTCTCCTGGCTGCTTGCAAGATCTTTTCCAGATACCCTCACTATTTTTTCTCATCTTGTCGGAGTAGATATGGACCAACAAGGAAGAAATTAAAGGTAATCCAAAACGCCTAGTATTAGTACCCTATTACCAATTTGGTTGTCTGCTTGCTGATTTGTTTTTTGTTAATAGTAATTTTCAGGCTGGAAATTTGACCTAATATTTATTCTAAAACTGAGTTGTTCAATTGCGGTAGTCACTAGCCAGATGAGCCCTTGAAATGTAGCTACTATTATAACTGAATAACTGAATTTTAAATTATAAAATTATATTATATTTAATTGTAATTAATTTTAACTTAAAACCTGATACTCAAATCAGTTACTGCATAATATCTAAGTATGTTTGGAAAACTTGAGTTATCTGAATCTACTTTTTCAACTGTAAATTTTATGAAATCTAAATACAAATTGAATATTTCTGATAAAAATTAGCATCTGAATTGAGATGTGCTATAACTGTAAAATATTTACAGGATTTCAAAGATTTAGTATAGAAATGTAAAATGTCTCATTGATAATTTTTATATTGATTATTAGTTGAAAGTACAATCTTTTACATAATTGGGTCAAGGAAAATATATTATTAAAATCAATTTTACCTGTGATTTTTTTTTTCACTTTTTAAAAATGAGGCTAATCGGAAATTTAAACTTATACATGTGGTATGCATTCTCTTCTTTTAGACAATGCCGTCCTGAACTGTGCCTGGCCACAGCTTATTAAAGTTCTCAGAGTGAGAATATAATAGTTAACTAAAATCTTTCTATTTCATTGCTTATTATTTAACCAAAGGGAAAGAAATAAAATCACTTTTCCTGTCCTTCCTTTAAACACAGTTTAGTTAAGAAAAAAATAACCCAATGAACATGTTACACCCTATATCACATACCAGCATTTGCACTTAACTGTATCACGTTGTCTTCAGTCTCCATTTTTGCCTGTGCACGTGGTATTTCTTCTTGTGCACATGCCTTGCTTCCTCCTTGTCTCGTCCTTATGACGCACTCTTACTCTCCTTCAAAACCAATACTTCCCTGGCAGTGCTACATCAGCTTTTCCTTTTTTGTGAGTTTTACACTTATGCATATTCTAGGTTATCATTCAGTATTGCTGTTAACTTTTACCTTTTTATCTTAAGCACCCAGAGCATTACCTGGCACTTAGTCTGGCAAAAAATAAATTTGGTGAGTTGATCTCAACAATGACAAAAGAAAACTCACTCTGCTTTGTTTTCTGGGATAAAATTGCTTGCAGTTTTCATCCTCCGTCAGATAAATTATGATGGTTTGTAAAATAGCATCGAAAGCTTTTCACCAGCAAATTTCATGTTTCTAAAAAATTTACACAGACTGGGAAGCTAGTATGGTTCCTGTAGGAATTGTGGCAATCAGTTTCCTTTAGATTTTGTTTCCCTTGTAACTGGGAAAAACAGGACGTGTTAGAACACGAGCTATTTTGAAATAGTGATCATTATAGTACAAGGTAGGAATGGCAGATTTTAGTTTCAGAGATCAGTCTGCTATCAAATCCTGAGAAGTCAAATGGGTTCTGACATTCCAACCAGCATCAACTGTGGGTAGGTTGCCATTTTTGTTTATAGTAGGAGTTTAGTTTCTACTAGAATAGCCCGTGAAATAGAACGGGCCAATGGTTATTAGGAGAATCATTAAAAATATTTTTTTAATATTATTATGTTTTTCATTCCAGTACACCTACGCATGGAGTTGCACATGAAAGAAACAGATCAATTGCAAATCTTGTAATTTGGAATGTGTGCCCCGGGTCACTTTCTATTTGGAGCTCATTTTTAAAAATCATTTTTGGTATGTATATTCATGGTTTATCTCTCCTGTTTGACAGTCAGAGAGGCCCCTTGTTGAATAACAATTTTATTGGTTTTGTAGGATGACCCCCTGTTTCTTTGAGTCCCCTGCATAATGAGTTTTACGTTTGCAGAATAGCCTATATTTTAAATCACCCCATGCCAAATACATGTAAAAATTGGTCTACCCTTTTTTTTTTACATGATGTGTCAACAGAAAAACATATGCATAAATTTCATTTGGTAGTAAAGATTGATCACACTGTTTTCTGTTTGAGAAATTACTGTGGCTTTTTGTAACCTCTTGGTTGTGGTTATGCATGTGCGCTCTTGAGTTCCTTTTGTAAGAATTGCACAGATTTCTGAAGCTGGGACTATTTCATTCACTGGCGAGTTCCCTTCCCTTAACTCATTTAAAAAATAAGTTTTGAATACTGTTCGGTGCCAAGCACTGATCTAAGGACTTCGTATATGTTAATCTATTGGACTTTTATCATCACGCTATATGGGAAGACTACTAGTATCCTTCAGATTTTTTAAATGAGGAAACTGAGGCAAAACGACGTTAAGTATCTTTCCAAGGCTGCACAGTTAGTAAGTGGCAGAGTTGGAATTTAAACCCAGTTAGTCTGTACATGTAAACCCCATGTTGTACCATCACTCAAAATGGATATGATCACTACCTTCAGGGAGATTGCTTTAAAGATGCTAAAATGTTTGAAAAGGTTTTAATAACAAACTGTGCCCACAAAACACTGTGTTTTTACTAGTATTTACTGAGCTATGTTGTAAGCTCCTCAAAGCCAGGAATTAGTATATCACTCATCTTTCTTTTACCCCAGCATGAAACACAGACCTTACATTTACTGTTTATTCTCAAACTTAGATTTCAGATTGTGGAATGGGCAATTATCATAGAATTCCTCTGAACAGTAGCCACAGTCAAGGAATCTATCATTAGTTAGCAGCTGACTGAAAGTTTCTCTATACTACATTGTCCATTGCTTTTACTTCAATTCTTCACCAATTTGTCTTTCTTGTTCTGATTTACTACACTTAGTATGATAACATCTAGGTCCATCATGTTGCTGCAAATGGTATTATTTCATTCCTTTTTATGGCTGCATAATATTTCTCTCTCTCTCTCTCTCTCTCTCTCTCTCTCTCTCTCTGTCTCTCTGTCTCTCTCTCTCTCTCTCTCTCTCTCTCTCTCTCTCTATATATATATATATATATATATATATATATATATATATATATATATATGCCATAGCTTCTTTACCCAATCATCTGTTGATGGACATTTAGGTTGCTACCATGTCTTGGCTATTGTAAATGGTACATCTATGAACATTGAGATGCATGTGTCTTTTAGAATTATTGTATTTGTCTTTTCAGGATATATACCTGGAAGTGAAATTGCTGGGTTATGTGGTAGCTCTATTTTTAATTTTTTAAAGAACCTCAATACCATTCTCCATTGTGGCTGCACCAATTTACATTCCCACCAGCAGTGTAGGAGGGTCCCCTTTTCTCCACAGCCTCTCCAGCATTTATCGTTTGTGGGCTTTTGAATGGTGGCCATTCTGACTGGTGTGAGGTGATGCCTCACTGTAGTTTGGATTTGCATTTCTCTAACAATTAGCAGTGTTGAGAATCATTTTGTGTGCCTGTTGGCCATCTGTATGTCTCCTTTGGAAAAATGTCTATTTAGGTCTTCTGCCAATTTTTTGATTGGTTTGTTTGATTTTGATATTGAGCTGAATAAGCTTTTGTATATTTTGGAAATCAATCCCTTGTCAGTCACATCATTTGCAAATATTTTATCCCATTCCATAGGTTGTCTTTTCATCCTGTTCATAGTTTCCTTTGCTGTGCAAAAGCTTTTATTTTAATTAGCTCCCATTTGTTTTTTGGTTTTTTTGCTTTTGTTTCCATTACTCTAGGGAGTGGATCAAAAAAAATATTGCTGACATTTATATCAGAGTGTTCTGCCTATATTTTTCTCTAGGAGTCTTATAATATCCGGTCTTCCATTTAGGTGTTTAATCCATTTTGAGTTTATTTTGTATATGGTGTTGGAAAATATTCTAATTTCATTCTTTTATGGAAACTCTCCAGTTTTCCCAGCATCACTTATTGAATGCACTGTCTTTTCTCTGTTGTATATTCTTTCCTCCTTTGTCATTGACCATAAGTGCATGAGTTTATTTCTGGGCTTTCTATTCTGTTCCATTGATCTATGTGTCTATTTTTGTGTGCTAGGACCATACCTGGTTATTATAGCTTTGTAGCATAATCTGAAATCAGGGAGCCTGATTCTTTCAACTTCGTTCTTTCTTCTCAAGATTGTTTTGGCTGTTAGGGGGTCTTTTGTGTTTACATACAAATTTTTAAAAAAAAAATTTGTTACAGTTCTCTGAAAAATGCAATTGGTAATTTGATGGGGATTGTACTGAATCTGTGTATTGCCTTGGGTAGTGTGGCCATTTTAATAATATCGATTCTTTCAGTCCAAGAACATGATATACCTTCTATCCGTTTGTATTATCTTCAATGTCTTTCAGCAGCGCCTTACTGTATTCAGAGTATACGTCTTTTGCCTCCTTAGGTAGGTTTATTCCTAGGTATTTTGCTCCTGTTAATGTGAGAGTAAATAGGATTGTTTCTTTAATTTCTCTCCCTGATAATTCATTGATAGTGTATAGAAATGCGGAAGATTTCTGTGTATTAATTTTGTATCCTCCAACTTTACCAAATTAATTGATGAACTCTGGTAGTTTTCTCATGGTCTCTTTAGGATTTTCTGTGTGTAGTACCATTTCATCTGCAGACAGTGACAATTTTCCTTTTTTTCCAATTCGATTCCTTTTATTTCTTTTCATCCCAGGTTGCTGGGGCTAGGAATTCAAAAACTATGTTGAACAAGAGCGGTGAGAGTGGCCGTCTTTGTCTTGTTCGTGATCTGAGAGGGAACGCTTTCAGTTTTCATTACTCAGTATGATGTTATCTGTGGGTTTGCTGTATGTGACCTTTTATTTTGTTGAAGTATATTCCCCATGCCCGTTTTCTGGAGAACTTTATCAAAGATGGACGTTAAATTTTATCAAAAGCTTTTTCTACATCTAAAGAGTTAGTCATATGTTTTTTATTCTCCAGTTTGTTAATGTGGTGTGTCACACTGCTTGCTATGTGGGTATTGAAAAACCCCTGCATCCCGGGGATAAATCCCACTTGATCATGGTGAACGACCCTTTTAATGTATTGCTGGATTTGGTTTGCTAGTATTTTGTTCAGGATTCTTACATCTATGTGATATTTGCCTGTAATTTTCTTTTTTCTTTTTCTTTTTCTTTTTTTTTTTTTTTTTGTGTGTGTGTATGCTATCTTTGGCTTTGGTATCAGGGTGATGGTGACCTGATAGAATGAGTTCAGAAATGTCCCTTCCTCTGCATTTTGGGGGAATAGTTTGAAAAGGATAGGTGTTAACTCTTCTCTAGATGTTTGGTAGAATTCTTCTGTGAAGCCACCTGGTCCAGACTTTCGTTTGTTGGGAGTTTTTAAATTACTGATTCTATTCAGTGCCGGTAATTGGTCTATACACATTTTCTATTTCTTCCTGGTTCAGTCTTGGCATACTGTTCCTTCTTAAGAAATTGTCCATTTCATCTAGGTTGTCCATTTAATTGGCATATAGCTGCTCACAGTAGTCTCATGATCCTTTGTATTTCTATGCTATCAGTTGTAACTCCTTTTTCACTTCTGGTTTTATTGGTTTGTGCCCTGTCCCTTTTTTTCTTGATAAATCTGGCTAAAGGTTTATCAATTTTGTTTGTCTCTTCAAAGAACCAGCTTTTAGTTTCACTGATCTTTTATATTGTTGGGGTTTGGGGGGGGGTTGTTTGTTTGTTTCTTTCTTTCTTTTTTAGTCTCTATTTCATTTATTTCTGCTCTGATCTTTATGATTTCTTTCCTCCTACTAACTTTGGGCTTTGTTTTTCTTTGTCTAGTTTCTTTAGGTGTAAGGCTAGCTTGTTTATTTGAAGGTTTTCTTGTTTCCTGAGGTAAGCTTGTATCACTGTAAACTTCCCTCTGAGAACTGCTTCTGCAGTTTGGGTTGTAAGTTTTTCCCTTTCATTATTTTAAATATATCATTCCAGTCTCTTCTGGCCTGCAGAGTTTCTGCTGAAATTCTATTTTATTTACTGCTTTTCCCTTGCTGCTTTTAGTATTCTCTCTTCATCTTAAATTTTTGTCTTTTTAATTACAGTGCGTCTTGGTGTGTTCCTCTTTTGTTAATCCTGTGTGGGACTCTCTCTGCTTCCTGGACTTGGGTAATTATTTCCTTTCCCAGGTTAGGCAAGTTTTTAGCTATTATCTCTTCAAACATTTTCTTGGGTCCTTTCTCTCTTTCTTCTCCTTCTCAGACCCCTATAATGGGAATATTAGTTAGCTTGGTGTTGTCCCATAGTCCCTTAAACTGTTCTCATTTTTTTTTCCCCTTTTTTCTGTTCAGCGGCTGTGAGTTCCACCACTCTGTCTTCCAGCTTACTGATCCATTCTTCTGAATCGTTTAGTTAATTCCTTCTAGTGTATTTTTTCATTTCGTTTATTGTATTCTTCATCTCTGTTTGGATGTTCTTTATATTTTCTAACTCTTTGTTAAAGACTTTTAACCTCTTGCTCTGTGCATCCAATTCTTTCCCTGATTTCTTTGATCATCTTTATGATCATGACTCTGAACTCTTTCTTGGGTAGTTTCCTGTCTCCACTTTACTTAGCTCTTCTTCTGGAGTTTTATTTTGTTCCCTCATTTAGAACATATTTCTCCGTGGCCTCATTTTGTCTAAGTTGCTCTTTGTATTTTTATGTATGTGGTAGGTTTTTGTTTCTCACCCTTGGAGAAGTGACCTTCTGTAGGAGATGTCCTATGTGTCCCAGCAGTGCACTCCCCTCTCGTCACCCAAGCTACAAGCTCCCGGGGTTCCCCCTTAAGAGGGCTGCATTAGTCCTTCTGTTGTCGCAGGCTGACTGTGTGGTGGGTCTGGCAGGTTTGGTTGGCCCCTAGTCTGGTTGGTTGCCAGGGCCTGCCTTGCGCAGTTGCTGCTGGCTGCCTGCTCCTGAGGTGTCTGCTTGCAGAATTCTAGGGGGCCTCAGGGCTAGTGCTGGCTCACTGGTGAGTGGAGTCAGGGTCCCAAGACATCTGGGCCTGTTGCCCACCTGCTAGCCAGTGAAGCCAGATCCTGGGCTCAGTTCCAGGTTCCTGGCAGGCAGAGCTGGCTCCTGGACTCTGGCTACAGTGCTCAGGGATCCCAGAGTTCCTTTCAGATCGTTCAGTGGGAGTAGGGGAAGGCGGATTCCTAACAGTTGGGTGTGGGGTCTGCGGTATTCCGGAGGTTGCATTGGCCTGCCTGTGGGCAGGACCAGGGCCCAGCGAGGGTAGGGTCCAGCCTGTGTTGCAGGATCATAGTTTTCTTGCTTATGGTGTCTGCACCCTGGTGGGTGAGGCTGATCTAGAGGCTCATGCAGACTTCCTGGCAGAAGGTGTCAGTGCCTGTCCACGGGTGGGTGGAGCTGCGTCTTGGCCCTCCAGTGGGCTGGGCCATTTCTAGGGGCATGTCCAGGAGCAGCTGTGGGACTTTTAGTCTTCAGGCAGCCTGTCTGCTGATGGTAGGGCTGTGTCCCCACCCAGTTAGTTGTTTGGCCTGCAGCATCTCAACACTGGCCCCTGCAGGCTTTTGGGTGGTACTAGGTCTTGACAGTAATGAGCCAAAATGTCAGCCACCCACAGTAGCAGTGTTCGTGAGGCTGAATGTTCCCCAGTATGTCTCCCACCAGTGTCTATGTCCCACAGCTCTTCCCCGTACCAGCCCCCACCTCTCCAGAAAACTCTCCGAGACCAGCAGGTACTTCTGGCTTAGGCTCCCATCAAATTACTGCTTTGCCCTGGGTCTCAGTGCACATGAGATTTTTTGTGCACCCTTTAAGAGTGAAGTCTCTATTTCCTCCAGTCCTGTGGTGCTCCTGCAGTTAAGCCCCACTGGCCTCAGACCCAAATGCTCTGGGAGTGTGTCTTCCCAGTGCCAGAACCCCAGACTGGAGAGCCCGACATGGGGCTCAGAACTCTCACTGCTGTGGGAGAACCTCTGTACTATAATTATTCTCCAGTTTGTGGGTCACCCACCTGGGGAATACGGGTTTTGATTATATTGTGAATCCACCCCTCCTGCTGATGCAGGAAAAACAGATGTGCTGCGTGAGGTGGGCCGTGTCCCAGGTCTCAGTGGAGCCCCTGGGATGTGCCCCTCCAAGTATGGGTCTTGGCTTCATGCAGGAAGGAATTCAAGAGAGAGCCACAGTTGTGTAAAGGTAGATTTATTTAGAGATATGTTACTGCATAGAGTGTAAGGAAAGAGAAAGGCCACGAGGTGTAAGGGTTGGGTTCTCAGGTTAGAGTAAAAGTAGATACACACTCCACAGACAGAGCGCGGGCCCTTTCTAAAGAGGAGGGAGCAAAAAGGGCGTTGTGTTGCCAGTTTTTATGGGCTTGGTAGCTTCATATGCTAACAAATGCTTTAACTAGCCTGGGGAAGGGGCTGGGATTCCCAGGAAGTTGGCCATTTCCCACCCTTTGACCTTTTGTGGCCAGCCTTGGAGCTGTCATAGCACCTGTGGGCATGTCACTCACCATGCTAATATATTACAGTGGGCGTATAACAAGCTCAAGGTCCACTAGGAGTCAAATCTCCCACCATCTTCAGCCTCAAGGCCTACTAGGAGTTGAATCTCCCACCATTTTAATGTTAATTGCTGTCATTCCTTGAATGGCTGTGCCCTGCCCCCTTCCTGTCTCCCTACCTCTCTCGCTAAGGTTCCTTCTTTGTGTCTTCAGTTGTAGAAGATCTTTTCTGGTAGTTTCCAGTTTCTTTTCTCATCAGTGATTGTTCTGCGGATGTGATTTTGGTGTGAGAGGAGGGGAAAGGATCCTTTGCTCGTAAGAGGAGTTGAGCTCACAGTCATTCTACTCCACCATCTTGCCTGCGCCCCGTATATTTTCTTGAACACAAAAGTCCCTCAAAACCCCAAGAAATTTCCCTACTCATGTTGTGGCCCTTAATTGCCATTATTCTCCTATTTATTTCTCCTAAAAAGAAACAAAAATTTTTTTGTCCATTAATATTTTATTTAAATTTAGCATCTCATAAATTAAAGCTGTTTTTATTCATGTTCAAGATATAAGGCTGATTCTTAATAACAAAAAGATTGCTTTACTATTGTTCTGCTTTCGGAGCTTTTTCCTCTATGTTTTTCTACTTTTTGAGCATGTTTTTTAGTTTGATTAAAGTGCAGCAAAGTGTGTCTCATGTCATCCATGTCCTAGTGCTAGGAAATATTCTCATATATCTTTGTGCATTAATAGTACTGGCCCTTCCTCCTCCTTGGAGGGGTGAAAGGGGCTTTATTCTAATAGAATTTGGAAATGGTGTCAGAATCCAAGGTTTCGTTGCTATAGCAACAGAGAATAATGGAAAGACTAATGTCAAACACATTCACTGTTGCCATAGTGACAATCAGTTGCCTTACAAAATATGTTTACTGTTACATTCTGGTTCTATTTTTAAAATATGCTTATCTATATGAATGCTCCAAAAGGGGATAAACAGTTCAAAATGATTTAAGAAAGATTGAAACTCTTCAAGAGATGAAAGAAATTTGTTTCACTGTCCATTATTTAATGATAAACCCACAGAGTCCACAAATAGCCTACAAGGGAAATAAAAATAATCATTTCTATTCAAGTAACTGTTCTTCCTCTTGTCAGTCAGAGAAATTGAAGCATGGAGTTTAAGACATGTGTGTATTGTCATTTCATGCTATTTCAAATCACTTTTTCTGAGCTTCTGAAAATAAGGAATTCTGCCACGTTGAAGTGGAATACTTTTTAAGCAGTAGCACTTGAGTGGGGCACATGCCCACCGGACAGCTGAGCCCAAGACAAAATCATTAAAGCAGGCAATAATTTATTTTAGCCTCTTTGATGATCTTTCTTTTCCGTTTCGCAGACTCCTCCCCTAGCTGACAAAACATTCTCATAATAGTAAGTCATCAAGCCCTCCCCATCCCACAACTTCCTTGTAACCTTGATTTGTACCTTTCTCTTCCTCTTCCCATAATTACTTCTATTTGACTAAAGCTGGGGAGGACAGCCCTCATTTTACCATTGAAAATGCAGTTCCCTTTTTCAATTGGGCTTTTTATTTTAATGTTGAGTTTTATGAGCTGTTTATATATGTTGGATATTAACCCCTTATTGGTCATATCATTACAAGTATTTTCTCTGTCAGTGGGTTGTTTTTTTGTCTTGTCAATGGTTTCCTTTGCTGTGCAGAAGCTTTTAAGTGTAATTAGGTCTGATTTGTTTATTTTTACTTTTATTTCTTTTGTTTTAGGAGACAGAACTGAATAGATATTTCTTCCAAAGAGGAAATGCAGGTGGCCAATTGGCGCATGAAAAGATGCTCAACATCACTAATCATCAGGGAAATGCAAATCGACACCACAATGAGATATCACCTCACACCGGTCAGAGTGGCCATCATCAAAGAGAACACAAATAATAACTGTTGGTGAGCATGTGGAGAAAAGGGAACCCTGGTGCACTTTTGTTGGGACTGTAAATTGGTGCAGCCACTGTGGAAAACAGTATGGAGGTCTCTCCAAAAACTAAAAATAGAACTACGATATGACACAACAATTCCACTCCTGGGCATATATCTGAAAAAAAAAATAAAAACAACACGAAGTCAAGAAGGTGCATGCACCCCACTGTTCATAGAAGCATTATTTACAGTTGCCAAGATACGGAAACATCCTGAGTATCCATCAACAGATGAATGAATAAAGAAGATGTGAGATACAGACATATAGAAATACACACACACACAATGCCATACTACTCAGCCATAAAAAAGAGTGAAATGTTGCCATTTGCAGCAACGTGTATTGACTTGGAGGGCATTAATGAAATAATGAAATTTAATGAAATACATTAAATGAAATAAATCAGACAGAAAAAGACAAATACTCTGTGTTATCATTTACGTGTGGAATCTGAAAAATACGGCAAACTAGTGAATATAACCAAAAAGAAGCAGACTCACAAATGCAGAGAACAAACTAGTGGTTTACCAGGGAGGAGAAGGGCAAGATAGGGGTAGGGGAATAAGAGGTACCAACCATTAAGTATAAAATAAGCTGTAAGGATACATTGTACATGGGAAATAGAGCCAATATTTTATAAAACTATAAACAGAGTATAACCTTTTAAAACTGTAAAAAACAAACAAAAAACCCACAAGTAACCCGTTACATACATACATACATACATACATACATACATAATTTATTTAAAAAAAAGAAAAAAGAAAGAAAATGCAGTTGCTAGCACAATGCCTGGCTCAGAGTAGAGCACAATGAATATGAACTGAATGAATGTGCTTCCATCAAACAATAGCCTTTGTTTTAGTCTTTCTGAGACCTGCTAGATGGCTGAAACACCAAATTCAAAGTTACATGTAAATAGACCGTAATGGCCTAATGGGTTACTTATCTCAAAGGATAGTCTCCTTTAGAAATGACTGGTATTTATAGGTTAATTCGGGAGGAGGAAGTTGTTGGGAAATAAAGATGCATGTATTCTACAGAAGCAATGTGTGTGATGGTAGTTAAACTTCTGGGTTGACCAACAAAAATTCATATAATGCCAAATGTGCCTGAACTATACAGATAATAGTCTGACTTCCATCATTTCTAGTCTCTTTCATAAAATTATTTCAATTGTTCAAAATTAACTTCCATTGACATTTCAGGATCTCAGGAGCTTGGCTCTACCAGCCAATAATGGTAATTCTGGCAACAGAAGATATCCTTAGGTGCCAGTAATGTGCTGGGCAACTATACTTCTGCAGTGGGCAGGGTCCTGTTCCCTGAAAGGTCCACAGCCTAATTCCCAGATCACATGAATATGTTACCTTACACGGCAGAACAGATGTTCTACGTGTGATTAAGGATCTGGAGCTGGGGAGATTATTATGCATTATTTCGGTGGACCCAGTTTAATCACGAGAGTCCTGATAAGTGAAAGCGAGGAGGAGAGTGTCACAGTGATGGAGAGTGAGAAGGCCTGACTAGACATTGCTGGCTTTGGAGAAGGAGTAAGGGAGCCGTAAGGCAAGGATGGTGGGGAGCCTCCAGAAGCCAGAAAAGGCAAGGGAATGGATTTAACCCAGTGACTTCAATTTGGGGATTCTGATCTCCAGAATTATAAGAGAATAAATCTGTGTTTTAAGCCATCGCGTTTGTGTTTTTGCTAGAGTGGCCATAGGAAACTAATAGGCAACTTCTACAACTACATGAAGGAAATGAGCTCTCAAGAGCAGTGGTTTGGAAAGGCTTTTGATTTGGCCCACTTAAATTCCATTTTAAAACTTTTCTCTTACCCACTGCAGCTGTCCTTACTTTTTAGTGAGCAAAAAGAACTTTAATCATATGGAAAACGTGCAAAGTAATACTAAAAATGAGAATCATCATTAAAAGAAAAAAAATCAGCAAAAGTAAAAATTTTACAAGACATTAATAAGTTAACAACAATCAAAATCTACAACCAGATTAGACCAACACAGATAATTCAATAATAACAATTTTCCCTCTAGAAAATTTTAGGAATTCCAAAGATCTGCATATGCCCAGACACAAAGAGGAAGTTTGCAGTGTTGCCAAGAACTTTGTGAAGTCAGACCCTCAGTGAACTCATCATGTGCTACTTTTAGCTTAAAAGCATCAAATTTTATTAACCTTTAATAACAAACTCAGTAGGCTACTCGGAATTAGCCCTTATCCGTATGAAAATTAGCCCTTATCCATATAAGTAGGGCTTTTGAAAGGGCTCTTAAGAACCAAAAAACAGCCCTTGATTTGGAAAGCCTCTAAGACAGGAGGGGATCACACTTTGAGAAACACTGGATAATCATTCTTACAGCAATGACCATACAATTTATTAGAGAGGAAATACTTACTATGTGCGTAAGATGAGTAACTGTGAAGAGGGGTTGAAAGAAGGTGAAAGAAAATAACTTCAAATTTTGATTCTTGAGAGATGATCCCGTTAATTGTGCAGGTCATTGTAAACTGATTCTTTTTCTTGGAACACTTTGGTTTAGACTTTTATTTTTCATTCATCTCATCATGTTTCAAAATATATCTCTATAAGGAATATGATATTATCACAACTTAATCTAGGTTTAACAACTAACAAACCTTACAGTTTAATCTAGGAATTAGAGTTACCCTACTAGACACAAATACTTCAGTTGTGATGCTGTATTTTCAAAAGGCTCCATAGAAAACTGACAGCAGATGTTCCAGATATTAAGGCGGGGGCCACTGAGTCACAAGAGTGAAAGGCTCTTTATAGGTGAACTACTTCAAATAATTTAATGAACGTTTGAATCCCATCTACCCAGCTACCTACCACTAAGAACTTTCTACCTAAATATTCCCGATTCCTTTAACTAATTTTCAAAACAGGATTTCAAGCCTCTTCCTACCTTGGCCCTTTAGAATACTTCTAGCATTCTTGTTTTAAATGTGATATCCAATATTCTAGATATAAAATGGGACCTCCCCATAGCAGAACAATCAAACCATCATTTTCCTTATTAATAAAGGCTAAGATTATATTGATCTGCTGTCTATTTCGATTGCCACATTTATTCATTCAACAAAAATTTATTAGGAATCTACCATGTGAACAACAACCGAAAAGAAAAAAGAATCCCTGCTTTCACAGAGTTTATACGTATCACTGACTTATAAATGCGTAAGTCCTAAATTCATTTTTAATTTATTTTAAATCTACTCAGTGAGGTTCCCACCAGCTTCACACCCCCTTTAAGCCACAGCTTGTGCACGAGATGTTTGCTTCTGCTCTGTTCTTGAAAATGTTTTTAAAGTTTTCATATCTTACCCTCTGTGAGAGTTGCCATTCTTTCACAATAAACAGACCTTTAAATGAAAACATTTTTATCCAGATTTTGCACTTGCCATTAACTCAAAATTACTTACTATTTCCTTTCCTTACTGAGAACAATAATAACAAGTGTGAATGAGCAGAACTATAGTGAGATATCTTAGAAAACTAAATAACAACAACCAAAAAAAGATCCAGCCTCAGCACTTTGAGAATGATAAAAAGAAGAAATTGTGCCCAAATGCAGGAAGCTAAGCATTGCTTTGTAGTTAATTGCAAAAATGAACAGCAGTGCATTACTGAAGGAGCAATAATAAAATGGCCACGCTCAGGCCAGCTAATTCTTGGCTTTCTGCTGACTGCTTGCTTTTAGAACAAGCAGCAAACCTGCCTGACCGGACACGGCTCCCAGCCCCGGGCCTGTTGTCAAAGCTCAAGTTATTGATTTTGCTGTTTGTCTCACCTCACTCTGGCAATCGAAATTTACAGTCATGTTTGGATTGAGTCATTCCCCCAGGAAGGGAGTTACAGGACGTTGCTCTCAGGAGAACGACCAGACCCTCTGAAGTTCCTCCTGGCGTCTGATGAGTCTGATCAGATAAAGAAGGTCACAGGCTGATGACCCTCCAGACCATTGGACGGTCCCATGATGTGGGATGGACTTGCCGAGATTCAGGAGGGAGCTTCACCAGAGACCCTTGCTGATTAATATCACACTTTATGCCCCAATTTGTTCACTGTATAATCACTAAGCCCCAATCCTAAGACAGGTTCACAGTTTTGAAGGCACTAGCCTGCTGTAAGTCCTCTTTGCCTGGCAAAGGAATAAAGCTGCCTCTTTTCTTCTTAAACTCCAAGACCCTGCCTCTGTGCCATTTGGCTCGTCAGGGACAGGGGCCGATCTTTCGGCAACACTACTGAGGACAATTATTAAGAAGCACATCACCCAGCATTCTCTATGTCGGCTATTTGATTACACTTGTTTTCATTCATGCATGTGGACTTTAAACATTATTTTAAATTATGCTATAAAGAAAGCTGAACATGTTTTTTGTTTTATGCAGGAAACAAAATGGTTTTGCAGCATCAGACTAAAGTAATAACTTTTTTCAAGGCACTTTTCAAAAGCATGAGTCACTACTTTTGCTTGGGAAGCAAGAATCCCTAAGGTCGTTTGATTCAACATAAACTAATCCACCAGCTGTATCTTACAGCTAACAAAGGAAGGGAACATTTTGCATGACTGGTTGTATTTCTCCCTCACCCCCAGATCTAATCAGTCTTTCTGATTGTCCTTCTCTGGTGTTTTTTTCAAAACTGTTACATTCCGTTTCCTCTGTGTCTTGGTTCTCACAGCTTTTGCCTATAGAAAGGTATGATCTCAATAACCCCCGTGCTCCAATCCATCCTGTCCACTGCTGTCAAGAATCTCATCTCGAAGCATAGATCCCATATTGTTACAAGGGACAACTTCTTCCTCAAAAACCTCTACCTCTCATGCTGTGTCCTGTTGTTCTTTTCTGTAGCAACATCTCATTTACAGCTTCTGAGCAGTAATTTACAAGGTAATTTTTATTTCATGTTCTTATCACTAACGAGCCATTTCCCCCCACCCGTACCTTCTATCGGGTTTTATACACGTGGGGACTTCTGTCTGCTTGCGTAGGGGAGAAGAGGGGGTGAGGGAAGGTGAGGGGTCTTACGTGCTTTTTGAACTGCACTGTACGCTAATGAATGTGTGGGTTTCTGTCTCTTTGGCAGGAAGGCGAGTAATATTATTGAGGAAATAAAATTCATATTTTATCGCAAGACAAGAAGAATTTAAACATAAAATTTTTTTTCTCTGCCCGTTTGGGCCTCCTCCCCCCTAGTTTGTGTGCTTTATACATTAACCAGACCTCAGAAGACACAGGAATGCCTGCTCAACTAGAAGGAGCAATTTTCTCCTGGCGCCAGCAAGGTAACTCCTTAGGAGATAAAATTCCTTTCTCAATCCTGTAAGGGGTCAGGATGACCCAGTCACTCACCTTGAATGTGCTATGTAAACTGTCAGCATGTTGCTTTGATGTATAACGCTTTGTCTCAGAATGTGTACAACAGTGCTTTGACCTCTAGTGGGCAGGACAGTCCTAAGAGCTTTCTGAAAGACTGTCTCCCGGGTTAACCTCCCTGAAGGTTCTTAGGTTGACTCCAGTAAAATTCTCTATTTCTTTTTTAGATTGACTATGGTTTAATTTTTCATCTACAGTATCTTCTACAAGCCTTGAAAGTTGATAAGAAGTGAAGACAGGACAGTAAAGTCTCCCTGACAAGGAGAAAAGAAACAAACAAACTCGGGGACAATACAGAAGGAGAAGGTTAAGTGGGAAATGGCGAGAGACCAGCAGGTGGACTTGGAGATCTGGTGTGGGGCCAGCCGGGCCTGTTAGACGAGTGGGCATCAGCATCACGGCAACACAAGGACTTACAGTAGAAGCTGCATTAAAAGTAGGTTTGAGCCATTTCTTTAAGCGTAATTAAATCAGGGTGGCTAGGAAAAGCAGTGCAAAATACTACAATCCATGGCTGTATTAGAAATTTAACCAGATGGATATATTCAAAAGCCGTTATAATGCAAGGTTAAAGCCATAGGCATTTGTTGAATCTTTTTTGTTGTTTTTCCTTTGGTCCAGTTTGGTGCAGTGGAGACGTCACTGGATAGAAATTAAGAGAGAACTGAGTTTGTGGAAGATTATGTTTTCCAAAGGTGACCACAACAATATCTCCCACCCCGCACATTTTTCTACAACGTGACCTTGCCATTCCCCGATTAAGAGAGGGGGTCTCTGGCTCCTCCTCCTTGAATTTGGGCAGGTTCTGTGACAGCCTTGACCCAAAACAAAACAAACAGAAATCCCCAATCACAACAATAAGAAAAGCAGCAGAAACAACACTGTGCCAGTCCCAGCCATAACCCTTAGCTGGCAGCTTCCATTTCTGCCTCTTGCAAGGCAGCCACCATATCAGAAGTGTGACCACTCTGATACCACTAAGTGTGTGAGCAGTCTACACACGGAGAGGTCCTGTAGGATATGTGATGCGGAGTTAGAAAGATACCATGAAGCTCTGAGGTGGCACATGTGCGTGAAGAAACCATTTTGGAAGTTGAATCCTCAGCTGCTGCCCCCAGCTGGTACTTCAAGGATCAGAAACAAACCACAGAGCCACACCCTTCTGAAATTCCCCATCCACAAGGGAGGAGGGGTTGGGCAGACACAATGGTAGTTCTAAACCGTTAAATCTGGGGGTCTTTTGTTACACAAAAATAGATAACCAAAATAGGGGTTTTGTTCCATTTCTAGCATTTAATAATCCAGTGACTAAAGAAGGTCTTCACCCATCTCTATAAGGTGCGAACACTGATTCTTGTCTGTCTACCTCATGTACTTGCTGTCACGTTCAAAGAAGATAAATACGTGAAAGCGCCTTGGAGGCAAGATATAATTATTGTTCCTTGAAAAATGTCTGTGTGTCTTTATTACTGATTTGTGTTTGCCCACGTAGGTACGGGCAAATTTTCATTACCTCATGATTGCTCTTTTCAATTATGAGCATGGATATTTGAGATTAGATCACCATATTCCCTTTATGGTAGCTTTCAATTTAGGTGGACTAGCTTTTTATTAAACATAGAAATGATTCTACTATGTTATTTTATAACAATATTTTAAGCAATTACTAGCATTTTTCATTCCAAGTATACTTTACATTTTGGTCCAATATGATTAGAAAGCATCCCACATTTCTTTCTAAGTTATCAAAATGATTTTCTAATTATGTGAACAAATCACAAAGTCTTAAAGGAATTCTATGGTTCATCGTTTCTTGACTAAGGTAATTTAAAAGAGGAGATAAAAATCAATTGTGCGTCTCTGAATAATAGAAAAGCAAAGGAGAAATCAAAGTAGCAGTAAAAACTGTATTGGCTGTTTTCCTTTCTATAGAGAAAGCATATTTCTAATTTACAGTCAGCTGAGCGACTCAGTCTTCAGAAATGGTCAATAACATAGTCATTCTCAAACTTTGAGGCATTCTAGCTAATGACGCAAGGGCTCCCTTTTCAATAATTTACATGGATAATAACCTTATAATGTTGAACTAAGGCTATTTTTTTCCTAGTAAATTAGAAAACATTGATCAAATGAAGTTTCACAGCTATGCTACTTCCAACTATGATTTCTTGGAATTAAGCGTTTTAGTCAATTCAATAATCTGGTTAAGAAAAAATTTTGTAAGAGCAGTGTGGGTTCAAGAAAATAGTTTCAGGTTCTGTCCTGACATCTTCTTACCAGTTGCGTGTCTTAGGACAAGGTGTACAACCATCTATACCTCAGTTTACTCATCTTTTAATTCATGAAACGGAGATTATGGTATCTACAGGATTAGAGTATAATGATTAATAAGAAATGTAAATAAAGTCCCTATTATTATGCTTTACGTCGAGGTGCTTTGATTGGAATCTGTTGCTTTGGTATCTGTCTTGGAGGCAGGACTGGCTGTTTTGCTGGCTATGTCACTAATATCAGCCTTGTCACTTCTATAACTACTGTCATCAACCTTACTCCTTTTTATTGCCTCTGATGGGTCAGGGGCAGACCTTCTGTAATAGAGGAGAGCAGTCTGACTCCACATTGGATCTGTTCCTTTAATTTTAACCACTGTGCCCTGTTTTCCAGGCTTTGTCTTGCCAGCTCTGCTCCTTTTGTGAAACAACGTTGCCTTTAGCCTGAAATAGACAGGGAAGCACCATATATCTGCGCAGACTCTGCCCAGAGACTGTATAAGGTGTTTCTTCTCTGATTTGCCTTTCTGACATGATTAAAAAGGAACCAGAATAAAAAAGGGAAAGAAAGAAAGCAGTGTCCTGAACTTATTCCATTTAAGGGGGAAAAAAAAACCAAACAAACACTGCAGCAAGTAGGCCACACAAATTTGCATTTAAAAGAAATTAGATCAATACAATAATCAAACAAAAATCCACTCAGCTTTGAAATAGCAGAGCTACAAATCTATGTTGTCTTTAATGAATGCATTTAGTTGTCAAGGGATAAAATGTTCACAGGAAAGGCTAAATGAGTCCTTGGCTTTAAATAGATTTAACCTTGCAAATACCATTGGTATACACAAGCTCTACTTCTAGACAGACATTATGGTAAAAAATGCAATTTACTTTACCAAAATATCAGAACAAAACATTAAATACTGTTTCTGAGAATCCTGAAGTATTATCACTGAATGTTTAATAAGCACCCATAGAATGGACTATAGTCTATTAGGTATTTTGGGACCCCTGTAATTTTAATTAGAGCAGATTTTGTCCTCAGAAAGTTCAGAATGAAATAAGACAAGAAGCAGGTAAACATTAAGTATAATATATGTTGATTTATGTAATAGTAAGTATACAATTGACTTGTCAGATCATTGAGCAAAGCTACGTTGTAAAAATTGTTATGTCACAGTGTTCTCTTATCTTTAAATCTGTACCCAAAGCTAAAAAGCCATAGAATTTTATCTGAATGTACGTAAACAACTTAAATTTCAAAACTGGAGCACCAACAATAAAAAGCAGCCCTTGTATGGTGCTATTATGGGCCTGGCACTATTCGGAGGATTCTATATATGTTAACACACTAAATTCTCATAATGATTCTGTGATGATGACACTACTATTATTTGTATTTTTCAGAGGAAGAAACTGAGCCAATAAGATGATCAATAGCCTAGTGACAGAGCCTTCTGACTCCCGACACCACATTCTATTGGAGGTAATTAAGAATGAAAGACTCCTTCAAATAAAAAGAATTTCACATTGCAAAACTGCCATTTAAACCGCTCTAATATTCACAAATACAAGGCAACTAAATGTGAAAGGCAGAAAACATTAGTTTCAGAAAACTATGAGTTTTGAAAATAAAAAAAACTACAGGCATTTTCCTGATGAGGTACGACGTCAAGCCATTGTGGACTAATACATTGGGAGGAATTAGTGTATGTAGTATATGTCTTTAGAAATGGGGTGTAAGTAAGAAAAGTAAGATAAGGAGGGAAGACTAGCAGAGGGGGAAAGGGTCATTAACCTTTCTTGACAATTTGACCTGGAACTGGCCTTGATTTCTCTTCAGAAAATAATTTTATCATCTGGAATAATGTTGATCATCAAACTGCTCTATAATGTATTTAAGTTGATTTTGGCATCGGTTCTGATATCGATACAGACAAAATATGCAGGTTTCTAAAATCTCCTTTAGTTATTCAGCTGTTAGGCACCTGTAGTGCACAAGGTACTAGGTACTTGAGACGTATCAGTGGAACCACAGACAAAGAAGCTGGCTGTAACAGGGCTGAAAGCCTATCAGAGGGCGACATAAAACACAGCTCTATAGTATGTCAGAAGCTGAGCAGTGCCACGGGGTAAAGGAAGGGCAGAGTGCGAGGGGATGGAGGCTTTAGTGGAAGGGGGTGGTAATAGGTTTAAGCAGAGTATTAGGGTGAGTGTCACTGAGAAGGTGACATCTGACCTGAGCTTTGAAGGCAGAGAGATTTAGCCATGCAGACAGCAAAGGAAGCAGCCACTGTGAACGCCCTTGGGTGGGACTGCCAGGGCTGAGTGAAGGTGAGAACAGAAGAGAGGAGGTCAGAGAGACAAGAGGGAATGGGTGCATCGCGTGGGCTTCGGTTTTCTTGGAGAAATTTGGAGCGATTGGAAGGTTTTGAGCAGAAGAATCAGATGATCTGACTACATACATCTTAATGAGGTAACTCTGGCTGTTGTTTTGAGAACAGATTGTTAGAGTTTAAGAATGGAAGCAAAGAAAGTAATCGAGAGGCAATTACAGTGATCCACATAGGATACGTGATATGATTGTGGCCCAGGAGGAGGCCGAAGAAGTGGTGATTCTGGTTATTTTTTGAAGGGAGAGCCTACGATCATTCCTGATGGGTGGGGCAGAGGATGTGAACAAGAAACGCTGAAGATGTTGACAAAACCTTTGGCCTGAGGAACAGAAGGCTACAGGTGCCACTACTGAGTTGTAAGAGAGTACACTAGGACTTCAGCTGTGGAAACCTTAAGGTTTGGGTGAATATTACACATGAAACAGGAGATAATTTGTAGGGATTTTGAGATGTATGCACTTTAGAAGAGGTGAGGATTAGAACTGTACGTTGGGAAGCCATCAGCAAATGTGTAACTGTGCAGGGCCCTTTGGGACCTTTCTGGGACAGACCTCCCCTTCTTCCACGTCCTCCACCTGCCTCTTGTTTGTAGAAAAGCTTTAGTCTTCCAGGCCCCTCCTGAGTCACAAAAGGCTGGCTCAAGAATCAAGGACTGAAAGAATGTGAACATGTGGTAACAAAAATAGCAGTTGGGCCAGGAGAACTGGTAACAATTTAAACAATAGACCAGCCAATGTAACAGAGTCAGGGAATCTTTAGTTCCTCCCTGAAGGACATAGACAACAGTGCCTGATGCGTTCCTGAGCTGTTCTGAAGATACTGAACCCCCATGGGATGGAAAAAGATACCCACATGATCACACTAGCACACGGCCCCCAGATGAGCTGAACCTGAGGGTGAACGGTGTTAATCCCTGTGACATCGCCCTGCTATGGCACCATCAACCAGTAAGGGAACTGTGCACAAGCTGATCACTCACCGCGCACAGCTCTTCCTTGACCTGGCCCTGAGAAATGCTTCTCCGAGTCTACCAGGGAGCAGGTCTTTTGAGCATGAGCTGCCTATACTCCTTGCTTGGCCTTTGAAATAATATTTTTCTGCTCCAAATGTCTGGCCTCACTGTTGGGCGCACAAACTTGGATCTGATAACAGATGGATGGAATATAAATTCGTGCTGTTGGATGAAATTGCCTAGGGAGTTAGTGTAGATGGATGAGACTATACTTCAATTAAAAAAAAAAAAAAAAAGACTAGGGAGAAGGGTATAGCTCAAGTGGTAGAGCGCATGCTCAGCACCCAGGAGGTCCCGGCTTCAATCCCCCGTACCTCCTCCAAGTGGAAATCAGTGAAGAAACCTAATTACCTCCCCCTCAGGAAAAAAAGACTTAAAAAAAAAAAAAAAAAAAGAAGTCTTAAAAGCCGATCCCTGAGGGCACTCTAGATCTGTGAGAAGAGAAGAAACGAACATAGGAGATGAAACGAACATAGGAGATGCATGGAGGGAGGCAAAAAGAAAGCCAGAAGAGGGTGGAGTTCTGGAGCAAAGTTTGTCAAGGAGGAGGGAGTGATGAACTGGGTAAAAAGCTGCTGATAGTTCAGGTAAGGGACGTATCAAGAGGCTACTGATGGCCTTGACAAAAGCAGTTTGGGCAAAATGATTGGCAAAAGCCGGAGAGAAGAAAGGTAAGAAGTGGATGCATACAAAGAACTGGGGCAGAGTTCGAGATCTGCATATAGTAACTACTCCATGTAAAGCAGATGAACAAGTTTATAGTACACAGCACAGGGAACTCTGTCAATATCTTGTAGCAACCTACAATGAAAAAGAATCTGAAAAGGAATATATGTATGTATCTGGATGTCTGAAACATGATGCTGTGCACCAGAAATTGACACAACATTGTTAACTGACTCTACTTCAATTAAAAAAAAGAAAGAAATGGAGCAGTTGCTGGAAGGTATACGGAGTCAACGTGTTTGTGTGCTGATGGAAAGGATGCATAAATGTGGGGAAACGGATGCTGGAGGAGAAAGGAAGAGAAGCTGCAGAAGTGACAGGGGATTTGATCCACTCACAAACGGGGAGTGTCCACAAGAACAGTCTGTCCGTTGTAGAAAGGGGGAGGGCAGAGTATGTGGATAAAGATGCTGGTAGATGGGTAGAAGGGGTTGGTGACGGGAATTTACAGGCATATTCATCAGATCACTTCAGTTTTTGTGTTTTGAAGTGAGTATGGCAAAGCAAGAGAGGGGCAAAGGATTTGAGCCTGCCACAGACGCCTGGCAGTGATCGTGACGTTTGACAATGGGATGTAAGCAGTTTTTACTTTACCGTGTAATTAAGGGAGAAAGAGAGGATACAGAGACAGAGGTTTGAGGGACTATGACTGCCAAAAATAGTGTAGATTAAAGAGAGAAGAGGCTAAAAAGAGTCCAGATTCTGACCTGTGAGTACTTACTTCTTAGAGAGAACTCAGAGGTGGATTTGATATGTTGGTAGATTGTTAGAAATGACACTCAATAATCTGTTTCTGTCCCTTTACAACATGTCTCTGCTATTTGCTGTGGAGTCTATTTCCCACCCTTTACGTCTGTGTTGTTCTGTGAATTGCTCTGACCAGTAGGATGTAGAAATCGTGTCCTAGTTGCCCAAACCTCGGTCTCAAGGCGCTGTAGCTCTGCTGTCAATTAGAGAGAAGCTAGGTACCATGGAAAGAAGTTTGGGTTCTCCTGCTGGAGAGGAGTGTAATAGAAATTTCTGCAGGGACGAAAATACTCCACATTGTCCAGATACTCTGCATGTGGCATCCACTAGCCGCACATAACTACTGAGTACTTGAAATGTGGCTTGTGACTGAAAAACTACGTTTTAAAATTTTTTAAAACTTTGATTAATATAATTTTTGATACGAATAGTCACATGTGGATAGCATTGACCATACTGGACAGAGCAGCCCCACAGGAAAAAGACCACATGAAGAGAGAAGACACAGGGACGAGCGCTGAGCTGTCTCATTGACCCCTAGCACCAAGGCACCAGACGTGGGAGCCCGCAGCCTTGTGTGAATCTGTGAGGTCCATGTGGAACAAAGATAAGCTGTCCCTGCTGAGCCCTGCCCAAATTCCTGACCACAGAACCACGAGCAGGAAGATTGTTTTAAGCCATTAAATTTGAAGTAGTTTGTTATGGAGCAATAGGTGACTTGACTAGACATGGTGGCAACCGCGTCCTGCCATCCCACGAGGACCTGTCTGGGGTAGGCAGCTGGCCTTTCTCAGGTGACACCTTAATGCCGTGTGCCTTTCTACTGAAACAGTGATACTGTGATTCTACAGAAATGCTGACTGCCCCCAGCCCCAGCAAAAGAAATTGAGGCACTAGAAATAGAAAGAAACATTTTCATTTATTGAGCATTAGTGTCACGTGCTGGCTTCTCAGCCCTGCTCAGAGAGGTCTCTGCGACACAGTGGAAGTTTCTAACAGGGAAGTCGGGGCCCCAGGCTCAGGGTGTGAATGTCTGTTCTTTGGGCTGAACAGAACTTGTAAGTCCAGATCTCTCCTATCCCCCATTAGGTATCCTTCTGCTCTGTCTTCCCTTCAAAGACATAGATTGTCGTGGCTCCTGGCCACATGGAAGTGAAGCCCACTTAAGGCCAGAGATGTTGGCTGAGCAGAGCAGGGTCGAGGAATGACCACTTACAGCAGCAGCTGACCTAACACTTCTTAAAGGATCACTGGTGTTTGGCCTTCAGCCCTCCCCTCACTCCTGAGGTCCTGACTGCATGCATTGTATCCTCAGTATTCTTGGTCACATGGAATTTACACCGCTTGCCTCTGCTTTATTTGACTCCCTGATGCCACATTAGTTACATTTGCAAGATCTAAAAGGGCTCAAATTATTAATGAGAAGGATCATTACACGTTAAGTGAAATTTTTATGACTGATGATCCTCATTTTGTGTTTCTAAATATCGATAAGCTGACCTCTGCATATTTTCTTAAGTCTGTGTTATCTTGATGAAGACTATGCTTGGGAAACAGTTGAGAAATGATAATCTTACTTAATTTACCAGGTGGAAAAATACTCAAGTAGTACTCTGCATGATATGTGAAAATTTGCCAACATGACACATTAGATAGGACTGAATATATACAGCAGATGGGAGATTATGGAGAAAAAAAATTTGAGTTTTATTCAAAGATTTACACATTCTTCTGCAGTGCAGTTTGTGAAAATAAAATATTCAATAGATTTGAAATCCCTTGTAGATTTCTAAGAGCTTTCACCCATTTTATGACAGTTTAAGGTTCTGTAATCCAGTTGTCTGACCCTCTGCTCATGTGTGTGCAAGAGATTTGGGCTTCATGCTCCATCTGGCATCAGCCACAGGAGCCCCTATTGAACTTGAGAGCTGTGGGTCAAGGAGAAGAAAGGAATTCTCATTTGGACAGAGCAGATGTGGAAGCCAAGGAACTTACTAAGCTCAAGGCCCTGAAACAGAGAGTAGAAAACAAAAATGGGGCCAAATTGAAAGTGTTAGCAGTAGAGACCAGGCAAAAGCCAAATCTGGGGAGACTTGCAGAAGCAGCAGAACACTCAGTGAGTTCAAGGAGAATAGGGAACGCACCTGATTTTCCTGCTGTTGTACCCTCGAGACTGGTACGGTGATGACACACATTAAGAACGCAAGAAATGGTTGTTCAGTGAGTAAGTTAATAAGTGAGAAAGTCATTGTTGAGCCTAAGAAGGAATGGTTAGGGCCAAGTCAAAGCTAAACTGTGTGTTAGGCTAAGATTTCCGTTGTGACATCAATTCCCTCTCCCAAGGTAGATTTGGGTACTTTTCAGATTTTAAAGTTTATCTCTAATTGTAGAATGTAAGACTGGGGTAGCATGTTGGAGAGAGAGGGTAACATGGCTTCTGCTGAAATCAAATAAGAAAAAAAGAGAGGAAGGATATAAGATATTTGTTGAACATTTCTCATTGCCAAACATGCACGTCTCACTTGATTTAATTATCACAACAACATTTTGTGGGAGGTACAAATATTGTCTCCATTTTGCCCATAAAGAAACTGGGCCAGACCTGTCTAACTTCAGAGCTGAGCACTTAGACTCCACCCCAGCATATTTCCAGACTCACTCACTGATAAGAATTATTTGCAGTACTTATTAAAAATGTGAGTTCCTAGGACCCAAATCTAGACCTTACTAAATCAAAATGTAAGGGTAAGGTCCTGGATCTGGTATTTCTAACAGATCTCCCAGACGTCTTGGTTTTGTTTTTTTGAAGCGAGTTTAAGGAACACTGCCTGACACATGTATTCCTGGATAGACATCCCATAACAGAAATTGTTGGTTAGAGCCTCAATATTTCACTTATAAAAGAAAGAAATTTAGATGCTTTAAACCATTGAATAAATCTCTTTGTAAAAGTTGGCTAGAAAAGAGAGTGCTCATTAATTTGTGCTTTTAAGAGAAATGTGAACTGTATTTCTTTATTTTTCTTTTTGGGGGGGAGGGGGAGGTAACTAGGTTTAATGGAGGCACTGGGGATTGAACAGGACCTTGTGCATGCTATAGGCACGCACTGAGCTACGTCCTCCCCACCATGAACTGTATTTAAATGGAAGAATACCGTGGTAATATTTTACTTCTTCAGTAGATACCAGGTGAACCGTATGTGTAAAAGAAACCAAAATCTTACTGATTTGTTAAAATGCTGTTTAAAAAACAGCTATAAATAGTTTGAATTCCAATTAATGTTTTGTAACATAAAAGGGTGGTTAATATCTAAAAGAAAACATTAAGTCTAATTGGATTTTTAACTCTGAAAAGGCTAGAGAAAGGCTTTTCTTGATTTAAAAAAAAAAAAATTAAACTAATTTTGTACCATACATTTTGATCAAGGTTAGAGAAGGGAAATTAACTTCCCTTGGAAAATTCACCAATTACCACCAGAGCAAAACGAGGTTAGACAAGTCCTGAACTTGGAAGAAATGCAAACACATTTACCAGGTGAAATCTAGCGCTTGATAAATACCAGGATGATCTGTTTAATATTTATGCTTAAATTCTATTTTAGGATAGCTCCCACAGATTTCTTAAGTTTTTCATTAATATTATTGTTTGCTATCTTAAGTTGTTTCGTTAAACTTTATGGAAATCTTTAAAACTGCAAAATTTAATAAATGCAAAGAAGCTTTACCCTGGAAACATGGGTTTTATAAAAGTAATTAAAATATAGCTTAATTTATTAAAAGTTCAATTAATTAATATTATGTAGATTAGTTTAGTGCCACATTGCCTAAAAATTCAATGTTTTGTAGTTTTAAAAACCCCAAAACACTTTATAAACATTTTTAAGACTCTGTTTTCATAGTGAAAAGAGTAATTACTTTTTTAGGATTATTATTTTTCTCTGGAAAATATACACATACATCAATTAAACTCTATATTGGCTGAATTGCTACAAATAGTTTTTGACAAAACATATGTGTAACTTACACTATAAATGCCCAAGAGCCTTACTGTGTCCGCACAATATTAAGTAGCTCTTATTTACTCAGTGATTAGAAATCTTAGTGATTGGAGAGGGGACCAACCGCTACTTTAAATGCTCTTTGCAATTTATTCCCTGTAAGTTTGGAGGTTAAATTTTGTCATTGAGAGTCCTTTCTTTTCTCCTGTAGTGGGGCAAAAGGACAAATTCAGGCAGTTCAGAATTTAGACACAGAACTTCGAAAGCCAGTGCATCAGACTGAGATTAGTAGCCATTGTGTTTAATGACTTAAGAGGAAAGCTTGCAAGAATGAAAACGCTGGCCAAGGAGGAGACCTCTGATTCGAGGGGAGCATCTCTGACAACTTGGTAACAGGCAAATTCCCTACAATATCTTTACATTTTTTAATTAATTTTGTGAAAGGCTTCTGTCTAGGATTAAAGAGAAGGAGATGAGTCAATATTTGATGGCAAAGTAAACTACAGAGAGCTGGAAATACATGAGAATTGGAGGTAATAAGGGAAGAAGCCTGGAACGATAAGGTTGGCCCAAGGATTTGTTGAGGGAGTCTAGGAAGTTCAGGGAAAGCGACTGGCCTTACGCATTCTTGTGGCTATGATAGGGACAGCTGGGTTTTTAAGGGCTGAGTTTCCAAAGAGGAACCCTGTTTTAACCTCGGCAGTAGTCTAGAAGAGAGACGTGGGAGCCAAGGTCATTTAGTAAATCACAGCTCTTCATAGAGGAAAATCAGAATCATGACAGCAAATGGGCCTGTCCAGAAAGAGGGAAAACTACAGGAACTGGACTTGAGAGCATCTGTCCAATGTAACATTTACAAGTCTTGTTTATGGCACTGCTTAGTCTCTCAGACTCTGAACCCCTTTACTCGCTCCCCCTCAGTGAGCACTTTGGACACACGAGGTAGGAACCATGCTTATGCCCTGGCAGCTGGCTGCTGCGTGTATGGCTGCTGTGCCGTGAAGAAGGGCTGGACGGTGCCTGGCCCTGCACATTCAGCTAGCTCCTGCTGCTTTGTGACTCATGGACATTTGCTTTGTTCTTTCTTAGCCCAGTCGGAGCCTGGAGGTCTCTCCCCACCTACGACTCACTTGAAATCTAGCTGTGTTTTATTCTTTCCGACCAGGATGTCCACCTTGAAGTCTGTTTTGCAGAACATGTCATCACAAGCACCATAGCCCCTTCTGACAGTACCCCCACCTCCACAACCACACTCCCGGGAATGCTGAGCCTCGTTAGAGCCACTCAGGGCATCTGAGAAAGGGGATGGCAAGAAAATGAGAGCCTTAGTACCCACCTTTTTCTACCTTTTTTAATTTCTAATAACAATAAAGACAAACAGAATAGGTATTCATTTCTGAGATACATTTTAATACATTAGTAATTATTTTATATAATTGAAATGTTTTACTGCATGTTAATATGGTTAACATGGACCTGAAAAAAATGCTGATTTTATTTCTCATAGCATACGGCAAAAGCCCATATTTCTACTAATAGGGACATGAAGTAAATTACTTAGATATGCAATGTTAAGTAGCTTTGAGCACTATCTCCTAAGTAGGAAAAAAGCCACTAAAGCTATTATGCTCTTATAGGAGAAATGGGGGTTGCATGTCTACTAATGAAACTTTCAGTCACTGCCTTATCTATTATTGCATTTGAAAGGAAACACAGAATTAAATATTATAATTAAAATTCAAGGAGAACAAATAATCTTTAAGCACTAAAAATTCAGTGGATAAATTATTTTCAATGTATAATCTCATGAACCAATTATACATACACTATACAACTGTACAAACAACTGTGTATGTTCTCCAAAGGTGGGCAATGCACTGTTGAATGCAATTACATTCTCAAAAAATACTTCATTACCAACTTTTCCACGTACTAACAGAAGCTCGTATACAACATATACTAACAAACAGTTGTATAAATTACCTAACCCAGACTTTGAACATGAGAAAGATATCAAATATTACAAAGAGAATGAATACATACATTAATAGATAACTAAAGTACAATGTGTAGCATTCTAAAATGCAAAATCCTAATGTAATCAAAATAATCTCTTTTGTACCTTAAAACAATTGCAAAATGTACAGTTATATCTAACCTATTCAGTAACAATATAACTATAATAAATTCTGCTTCACATATTGGCTCAACAGAATGTCAGTTTATTAGATGTCTTATTATATATGCAGGCACTGTGCTAATTGCTAGGTCCAGAAATGATAAATATATGTCACTATTCCTAAGAGTTTCCCATTAAATGAGGAAGACAAACATGTGAAGAAATATTTACACCACAATGTGATACTCAAGAGAATTGTACTCTGAGTTATTCGAATAACCTTGTTACTTTTGGAACCAATAGCATAATTTGTTGAGCTAGTTAGACAGTTATGATTGGGAATGTTGTCAAAAAGTTAATGAGATGAATAAAGCTACCTGACCTGTAGAGTTATTTAGTAATGGCCTTGTTTTCTGGAACTATCACGCTGTATCGAACTAAACAAACAAGTACAGATGAATCTCTGGACTTTGTTACTATAAGGCTGGTCTTTATTGATTTGTGAGCAAACTGTCCTCTCATTAACTACCAAGAATGTGACTGCTTTGGTTTCTATTTTTTGGTATACTTTTTAGGGTCTCTTTTTGAATTGTTTTTAAAAAATTCTGAAAACCGTATCTAATGACAAATAATTGAAAGATATTAAAATCTGGCTTTAGACTCCCTCTCCCAGAAGATATATATTTATGATTATGTTGATGGGGAGTAGAAGGAAAGAGATACAAGGCTCTAACCCATATTGGGTTTATAAGAGCTAGAGAAATGTTTAAGGGAACGAGATGCCTGCATTATCAAGCGATTCTGCAATGCTGGTCAGGCTCAACACACCAAAAAGAAAAAAAAAGCCATAGAGCTAAGATGTATTCTCTGAGGCAACTATACAAGAGAAAGCATGTAATCCCAGCCACTGTGCAGGTTTAAAGTGTTAAGCATTTGAACAAGAAGGAAAATGAAGCCTTGATATTCGAGGAATGGAAGACATGCTGTTTCTAATACTTACGGAGACGGCAACCTAGGACCAAGGATGGAAAGTTATTACAAGGGGGGTAAAATTACATTTCAATGTTAGAAAGAACTTTCTAATAGACCTGTTAAAAAATGGAGGTAGTGAGCACTTTACCCTGAAAGAACTGAATTAGAATTTGGAAGAAAATCATCTGTCAAGGGTGTTTTAGAATTCAGAGGGGCTTTAACAGGTCGGAGCTGTATTAGATTCCAAGGTGAATTTCAAGTTTGATGTGAGTCTATGATTTAGAAGAGTTATCTTTTGATAAGTGTGTAATATCATCCTGTGATTAAATTCTATTTATGTTTTAAATCTGATTAAGCATCAGCATCATTAAATATAATTTATAAATACATCTAGAATTTTAAGATATAAAGATATCCTTTCAAATCACAGAATTTTTTATTAGAATCACTACATTTAGCTATATAGCTACATCTACAGTGAAATAAGAACAATAATTTAGGACAAAATTTTAAATAATGGTCTTTCAAAATCTTCTATTCACTATAAAACAAATGTGCACATACGGTAGACAGAAGGAAAAATCCACATTATATATAGTTCACTATAAATGTCAGCACCATTTACAGACCTTTTTCCTGAGTAATTAAAAAAAAGAACAAATTTCCTTCAATAAAAATGCTCCTACAATGATGTACTTTTAAGACTCAAGTCTTACTGCAATCTTGAGTATGCAGAATCATTGAACTCAAGTTACCGAGAATACCCAAATGCTAAATAAATGGAAGCAGTAAGCAATCAGGTGAAAATGTGTAAATAGAATGTAGAAATCTTTGGTTGTGTACTCCTGTGTAGGAATTTACTGGGCTAATCACCTGCCACATGCCATAGTCATTGATAACTAGTTTTATTCTAAGTATGGCTCTATAAAGTGGAGAAAAGTTTTTTCTTAAGTTGAACCAAAATCTGCTGCTTCCCTATAAATTCTAGCCTTTGTTTTTAGGTTGCCCTAAAGAGCTGCCCATTGGAAGACACTTGAGTCTTATACACTCAATTCTAAATATGTGTTTCCAAACACAAGTTCCAATTAAACCAAGAAGGATGATCTAAAAGTAACATCATATATTCAACAATATATTTAATCATTATATTTATTGCTTCCAAATCTAAACAGATGTTTTCCTGTTTCTTTGACTCTGATTTTCAAATCACATGCTTTGAGGCACACTGAACACTATTCAGTTGCTCTTACTGGTATCTGGGAAAGATGGAACCATGTTGCAGGATGTGGTTGCTCTCAAACAATATTCTAGCTTCCAAGGGTAACATGGAGTAAATACTACTATGATAAAGACCTCTTTCCCTCCCCATACCAGAGTTGAGTGTTATGGGAATGTAGTTAGTTTTGATTATGTAAATATTCCACATATTGCTTAGTCTCACAGGTAACAGATGAACAAAAGGTGCTCCACACAGTAAATCAAGTTTGAAGATTGCTCTAAATGTTCATTAACTTTGACCTTATATAAATGTTGAATTTAATCTTTTTAATATTTAATAGTGGCACATACCCACTTCCAATTTTAAAAGACACTACTGTATTAGAATTTTCTGCGTGCATAATCCAAATGTAGTGGACCAAGACAAATACTAAAGGATTTAGAAATGCCAAATAGTATTTTCCACAAGAATGAAAGCAATCTGGATAAGGAGCAGAATTATTCTATCTCTTACACTGCAGCATTGGCTGAAGGATGGTAATGAAAGGAAAGTAGACTTTAAAGAAGAAAAAAAAGAAAAAGACTAAAGGAAGAAGTCATAGATAAAGGGAAGTTACTTCCTAACCTTACAGACAGAAAAACAGCTCCTCCTGAGGGTACTGAGAACAGACTTGAGAGATCACTGAGATTTGCATGTCAGAGATCCAGAATGGAAGGTGAGGCCAGAATAATATATATGGTTCTCAGTGAAGCCAAAGTGATTGGCAAGATCAGAAGGAGATAACCAACTTAGTCAATGACCATGTGTGTACATGGTTGGGTTCCTTGAGGATTTTTCAACACAGAGAACCATTTTTCAATAACCATTTGATAAGATAAAATTAAAGTGTTACCTTTACCAGATGATGCAAAATTAGAGAGAACAAGAGCCAAGCCCAGCACAGATTGTGATGGTGCCCAGGGGAAAACAAACAAACAGTAAATACAGGAGGAGTTTGGGGTTTTATGACCAGACAGACTCCTTTTCTTGCAGTTACAACTGATGAAGAGCACTCAGGTACAGATGTAAAGGGATGGCAACAAATGAAAATGATTAACAAGTGACCTGCAGCAGTTTTGGAAACTAAGGCAGAAAGCTTTGTGCATTAGAAAGTGTATTAAATCAAATGCAGAGGGAGCCATCTAAGCTTTGATAACAAGGATATTTCTAGTAACATTATTAGAAATCAATGGCCAATGAGAAGAATGGTAGAAATCAAGATATAATAATGAATCAAGATTAGGAAAGGATTCTACTTTGCTTTAGTTTCTCCTTTCTGGAAAGATGAACAATTCCTAGAGTCATTGCTTAAAAACAATATTTATTTATTTTTTTTTAACATACTCTCATTTATATATGCTTAAATTAAGACTTTTAGTAAATCCACATACAGGTCACCCAAAGTATTATGTTCTTTCTCAAATAACTTGTTTTCAAAGCCACACATTCACACAGAAGAAAGCCTCCCCTGAATTGTTTCTTTTTCTCTTACACATGCACACAGAGGAAAAAGAGCAGAGCCAACAAAGGTAGATAGGGAGGAAGCCGCCAGTTCTGCAGAATACTTTGTATGCAACCGTCATCGGATTAGGGACAGTCTCCGATTTTGGAACTGCACAATAACTTAGTCTAATATCCTGTTCTACTTTGAAAAATATATTTGAAGCTTATGATTGCATAAATTTATATGGTAAAAGACCTGCATTTCAGTATATTTCTACATCTAAAGAATATGTATATTTACAACAGATTAACATTTACTACAGTATATGGGAAACTACATTTGATTCCAGAGAAATAGTCTACACATTACCTGAGCTGTAAATCAGGAGGCTTAAAACCTGAAATGCCTGTACCTTTAAGACTGACTAAAGAAACATGTCCTCTTACAAGGCAGAATCATCTTAGCTGAGAACAAGGATGATTAATACTCTTTCATTGTTCGGGTTAAAGATGATTAAACATCTAATCAGATGCAAGTTTTTGAGTACTACTATCAATACCGAAAGCCCAGTTGTATTTTTAAATTTAGGAAATAATTCACTATAACTTACTGAAGTAGTAAACATACACAGTGCTTTACAGCTGGTATATATCACTATAGGAAGCTGACATGGTACTAGTTGAAATGCTGAAATTTCTTATTACAACTCAAATTTGGACATGTAAAAGTATAAGAAATGTCAACAAGGGTGATCCACTTTTCTACAGGTCAGATTTTCTACATCCTCACATTGGAAACTGGCAACATGATAGGAAAAAAGTATTTTAGGACAATCATCCCATAATTCAAGAACTTCACTCCATGGGTTACAATGTTAAGATAAACTCAGGTCAGCTGTAACTTAGAATTAATTAAATCAAGAATGCTACTTTACTGAGCATGAGTCAGAAAATACGAGAAATAATCTTGCTGGAAAATGAAACGAACTAACACTGACAACTAAGACAATCAGCAATTTTTAAGGCATTTCAGTAACTGCCAATGGCATTGTGGCATAACAATACGGTTACATTATGCTCTTAATGAAGAGTTGAATCATAAAAAGAGATAAACCATATTTACTGTACAGTTTAGAAGGCAGGGGAAATACACTACATTTCAGAAATTTCCTGACTAAAAGTGATGAAAGAAATGAAAGGGCTTAGAAGCAGCTAACCAATGATTGGAAAAAATAGGAATTCAACAGCTCTTATACCTATAGTAACAAGGTAGAATTCTCACCTCTAATTTATTTTTCACTTCATGTAATACAGAGTGTAAATAAACGGTTTTTACTACCTAAAGAGATTCCTCCCATTTAAATTGCACAAATCTGTTAACTCGGATTCATTTTTAACTAGTCTTTCATGGATAAAGTACTTCAAAAATCAAAACATCAAAGCCTATGAGTTTTATTTTACATATGAAAATACTAAGTATTCTAGATTCTACAAGATTAAATTAAATACAGTGTAATTTTTGGTAAAATGTATTCTGTATTTTAAGTTTCTGGAAATTGCTAATTCATAGATGGTGTACATTCATAGTAATTCTCTAACAGAAGGTGCATTTTATTAGGCTGTGAAGACCTTTTTACCAACAATTAAGGTTAACAGATTTACTGCAGGTTTCTAAGCTGTAATAGTTTTAGGATGTCTAATCACAAACTACTTTTAGTAATGATTAGAAAACCATGGGTCCCTGTATTTATTAAACTGAATCGCCTGGCAGTAAAATTCGGTTAAGGCTCTTGGCATTGGTGAAACTTCCTCCCACTCGGACCTGCTGCTGTGGTAGACCTGGACTTCATCTGTGATTTCATCTGGTGCATAATCACCACCTAATATATAAATTTTATCTTCAATGCCAACTGCACCTGCGTTAAAGCCTGCACATTCAAAAGATCCTTCACCCTTCCAAACGCAAGTATCTGGACAAAAACTATAAACCTTATAGGTGGAAAGGTCACATATATACAGCGTACAGTTTACTGGGACAGCTTTGATTAGTGTTGCGTGAAAAAACTGCCCAAACTCTGCCACTAGTTCAGACCACTGATCGGTTGTGGCATTGTATTTAAAAAAGCAGTCAAGTGATGGGTTAAAAGCATCTGTAATCTCTACCTCTGATCCAAGAACATAAATTACATTTTGGCATGCACTTGCTTCGGGATAGTAGATGCCCCTGGGCAATGGGCTAACAGATATCCATTCTTTGGAAAGAGGATTGTAAGATTCAACAGCTAAGAGACTTCTAATGTCCTGAGAGCCTTTAGTCTTACCACCTATGACAAATAACCGATTGAGAGCCATAACTGATGTATGCATGGTTCTTGGTGTTTTCATGGTTGATACCAGGAAGAAATCATTTTTGACTGGACAGTAGCACCAGGTTTGATCAGTGGCATCATGATATGACTCTGCAATATGGAGCCGGACGGTTCTGCAACACGGCCCTTTGCAACCACCTGTCAAGAATATTTTCTCCCCATAGCTAGACAGACTAGATCCTGGCAAATCAATTAGGTGTGACTGTGGCAGTATTTTCCATGAATCACTTTTAATATTATAGCAAAATGTGTATTGATTTTCTCCATTTTCCTCAGTTTTGTGAACAAATATGTATTTTTCAGTTGTGGAGGGTCGGGCATCAGGGAAAAGTCCGCCAGAACCTTGCACACACTTAATCGCATCCATGATCACGTCAAAACAGTCTGTGCTTTTGAGTAAACACTCTTCATTGAGCAGACAGTCTTGAAGTGTCTCCTCAGATAAGTGATATAATCTTACTTTTTTAATCAAATAAGGCAGATGCTTTTGCCTTGATTCTAAGTTATGTTTAGTCCAACTGAGGACGACTTTCAGTACAGTTTCTTCTTCGGGAACATTTAATTCATCTGATTCCAGACACTTCTGTAGTACTCCAAAATTCAACTCTAAGAAATCACTGGATTTAAATACTAAAGAAAAGTGATGTTGTACAAAGTATAAAGCATGATCAAACAAACGGGTAGAGCCATAGCTATCTGAGATAGATAATAACTGTAAACAGTTGACAAGATTGATATTTTTTATTAAAAAGTCACTGCAAGCTTTGGATAGGAAGGAAACTTGAAGAAACGATGACAACTGGAGAAACATTTCCACATTATCATCTGTTATCTTTGTTTTTCCAGTATAGGCATAATCAAGAAACGCTTTTACTGCTTTGGAGGACAAATTAGTAATGGTAACACTTCCACCATCTCTTTCTTTCATGTTTACTTCAAACATAGCCCTGCAAAAACAAAGAACACAGAAGAACAAATAAACAGGAATATGTTATCCCACGATAATTTTTGACGTTACCTTGAAGAGGTTTCCTCTACTCTTAGGTTGGTTTTAAAATATATTTCTGAAATGTATTTTAAAAGCACCCTAATATATTACTTTAATATCTGTAACAGAAACCAAATTACTTATCTGTCAAACATACATATTACATAACTCTTGTATTGCAAAATATATACATTATAGCTGAGCTACAGCAAATAATTCAAAGAAGGCTACAAAAAGATTCAAATTTTGGACACTGATTTGATGTTGTCATACATTATTCATAAAATTAGAGTAAAATCTCTCTAAGAGCTGAATTAATTTATTTATGGGTTAAACAGCATCAACCCTGCAGGTGATAATAAAAATTACTTAAAATTTATCAAGCTTCTGAGTTTAGGATTTAAAAATCTTTTTCAAAATAATTTTCAATTTGGTAGGAGTGAAATATGTGAAATACGGAATGTAGTGAGGTACCAGATGTCTCCAATGAATCTGTCTGTGTGGGGAAATCCACCAAAGAAGATAAACTTAAATACACATCTAAGAACATACTTCATGCAGCACTTTAGGAAAAAGGGAATATAATTTTATAAAATGAAACAACAGTGTTATCACCAAACCAAAAATGCTAAAAATAAGTTTTCGTAGAAATAGCCACTGAGAGACGGAGATGGGTCCCCAACTTTGAATAATCAGACCAGCTTTGGTAAAGTTGGTAAAACTCCAAGGAGCTGGGAACTACTTTGGCTCAGTTTAAGCACAAATATAAATTATTTAGAAATGTTTGGGTAGGAGACTAAGATATATTTTACAATTGGCTTTGGTAAGAACAATACTGCCATCCATCCTTATATTAACTTCATATCCAGAGTTATTCATCTTTATACTTTAAACAAACCCATTATGATGGTTGTCAGCAGAACTGCAAAAAAAGATTAAGATTAAAGAGGACAGCACGGCCTCGGAGAGCTAAGGACGGCCAGCTGAACATTCATTAGGACTGAAGATCATCTGATTTGGGTTCTAGTTTAATCCTGGTTTGTATTTGTACCATATTGTCCAGAACACCCTTGTGAGCATTGCGTGGGTGCCCAAGCCCTCCAGGGAAAAACAAATTTTCATTACTGGAGCCTACTCTAGAGGGTAACTAACTAAAGCTACTAAAAAAAGCACTAGCCTCCAACTGAGAAGTGTGAGGAGCCTTCTAGATACAGCCCAGGCTTTAGGAAAAGGATGAGGAAGCACCTTCTCACTAGTGGGTATTCAATGCTTTAGGAAAAGGATGAGGAAGCACCTTCTCACTAGTGGGTATTCAATACTTCTTAATAAACAGTAACAAATAAAAACAGTGACCAAGATGTATACATGTTACACATTAGGCAGGGCATTTCAGTAATGTATGTCAATTTAGAAACTGTGATAATTATGTGAGATTATTAAGATCCCTGTAAGTGAGGGTAGTAGTAAGAGCACGGCCTCTAGAACAGAGCTGCCAAGGTGGGTATCCTGCCTGCATCACTTACTAACTGTATGGCCTTGGGGAGGTGACCACCTCTCTGCGCTTCAAATCCCTCATCTGAAAATGGGAGACCAGTAGTACCTACTTCACTGCATTGTAAGAGGAATAGCTGAGTTAAATACATGCAAAGTATCAGCTGCTAATATCATTTTAAGAAAATAAATGTTTTCTATCATCCTACGTATTTCTAATTTACCATCAGCTTCCACATTTTCTTGGAGAAGACACGTGTAGTATCATATTTCTATACTTCCTCCTACTCATCTTTAAAGTATCCAGTTAACTTCTGTCTCAAATTTGCCATGTTATCATAAAACGGTTATACAACATGATTCCTTTTCAGTCTTGTCTCCAGTTACTTTACATTTCAATCGTAATTTTCATTTTCCAAAAATACTATAAAGGGCATTTATCATGCACTGTGTACTTTTCTGCTACTTTTATTTTATATACCCCAATATTCCAGTAAGCTTATATCCCAATATTCCAATGAGTTTGGTCATAACACAAAATTATGAATTAGTAACTTTATCATAAGAGTGCCAATTAGACAGATTTTCTATCTACATTTGTACATATTTTTATGAACATCATATATTCATTTAGTAAAATACTATATATAATCAAGGATCTAGATCATTATAAAACTGTCATTTGTGTTACTTCAAATTTTAAAAAATATATTTTTCTAACAGTAATTTTTAAAAATTGAAAGTAGATCCCTAAAAAGCTAGGAGTGGGCTGAACAAAGAACTACAGACAAGAATTATGTGAAGATACATTTAATTAATAAATAATTTCAACATAAAGAGTAGCAGACTGCCAATTCAAACGCTTACATGTACTTCTTATTTTGTTTACAGGAAAACTTTCTAGGGAAATAAACCTGCATATTCATACCAATTTATTTCCATTTTGGGGAGCTAGGTTTTGAAATAATAATAATATTATTATTATTATTATTATTATTATTATTATTATTATTATTGCAGCTAACATTAACTGAGTGTCATGGTAACTGACCTAATCACTACATACTCATTTCATTTCTTCATTTCATTTCCTTATAGTGCTCCTAATGACTCTATGAGTTAGGTTCTATTTTTATTATCTTAATTTTTTACAAATAAGGAAACTGAAGCCTGAAGAGGTCAGGTAACTTACCTAAGGTCACAAGTCTAATAAGAGGTGGAGCTGGGATTTAGATTTAGGACATGTGCATTAAGAGGCCAAGTACTTAGCCATGATACTGTACAGCCTCCTCTGATGAAGAGGTGCTATGAAGGATAAATGAGCAAAAAGGGTTCTTTGGAAGAAAAACGGGGTTAGAAGAAAGGTGGGAAGAAACTGGTGGAACCTGAGAGTTGAGAGAGCATAAGAACAGGGCTGCAGTGGAGTTTTGAAGAATGACTTAGGTTAACTGGGAGAAGAAATAAAAAGAATAAATGAAGACAGAGTCTAGTTAGGTAAATAGCTAGTGATAGCTGCAGCCCCCTTTGTCCCCAGTAAACTGTGATGCAGCTCTGAGACACTGCTCCCCAGTATAAAGCAGGAACCCCTGCAGAAACAGGTGTTTAGCAAGTAACAGATACCAAAAACTTGCTGAATGAAGTACAGCCTTTAAGATTTACTCTGGAGCAATAAGGGTGCAGTCTAATTAGATGTTGGTAGTGTAACAGGAATTAAGGATTAAAACCAATATAAGTTAACTTGCATCTAGGTGTTCTTATATCTTAAATCTTACTCTGTTTTTATCAAGTTTACTTGTTAGAGGTTTAAACCCTGCTTGCTTAGAATAAAAATTGCTTCTAAAATTGAGCATAGTGCAGAACAGTGCAATTAGGATTTGAGTTTATTGCAGCATGACTAGGAGGGCTGATGGTCAGGATGTCAGCAAGAGAAGTTTGGCCAATTAAGCCTCACAGGACAGTATTGCCTTGTTACAGTTACCATAGTACTAAGGTATGTGTCTGACCCTTAACCTCGAAGAATCAGAAACCCGTTGTCATCCCAGTGGATTCCTAGTGTCATGATTAGGACACTCCTTGTGGGATGATCTACGTGGGGAACCAAATTATAGTCAGAAGATTGCCTCGAATCAGAACAAAATGGATGCTCTCCAGAAATGCTTCTGGAGGTCCTTTTCCCTACTGTGGGACTATTTTGGCTAATGAGAAGAGAAATTCTCTGGGTTAGAGTTCCTCACCCCTGGACAATCCATGGATGTAATAATACATAACCAAAATGCGTTTTCTTCTCAGACTCATTTTTTTTTTTAAGGTGGCTTCCACTTTTGCTCAATCTGTCCTTTCCTCTTTCTCTAAATGATACAGTGCAGGGATCCCCTAAACAAAACTGACCCTATATCAAAACAACTTTCTTCCAGAACGTTTCAAGGGACTAACGTTCCATAGATTTTTGGGAAATGCTAGCCTGGGAAGGCCTGAGCTTTAAAAAAGGCAGTCTTCAATTTTCTTATTCAAAAATCATTAGTTAATCTAGGTTCCAATTAGCTTTTTTAAAGTATTAAAAATTACTGTCCCATGCTCTGTGGGGGAAAAATTGAGTACAGTCACAAAAAATAATTTAATTAGTGGTATCATAAAATCTGAGGGATCCGGAGACAAGAAAAAGTACCTGAAAAAGTCACTGCATGCTGCTAACACACAACGATGACATGGGATTGTTTCATCTTTCATGATTATTTTGAAATCATAAAAGACATTCTGTTCTCTAAAATTCTGTAGTATACTTAAGATTTTCTGTCCATGATCTTCTGACACAAGGAAGTTGTTTTTCTTCTCAGATGAAATTCTATTACATGAGCTTTGTTGATGGAAACCATATGAATTATCCATAGCCAACTCCACCTGTTTTTAGAACTGGAATAAAAAAAAAAAAATCACTGATGTAGCAGAGTCCTAATAAGATTTTCAGATCCAAAATTTGCCTTCATAAGGTCAATGACACAAAAATGCCCAAGGAGAGCAATCCTAACAGTAAAACTCGTCCTAAACATTTATTCTCATGACATTTCGCATTTCTTTTTAAATTTTTATGAATATTGAGCTCACTGGACTAAAAAATATATGATTAAGGGGTAAAGTTCAAGGTTATACAATTATGTTAAACAGCACAATTTATAAGTCATCACTTACACAAGATCTGACTACATGACAGTTCTGTTACGCGTAAGAGGTATTGTTTATACAGCAGTTATCATTTGGGTCTATGTACCCAACACATCCCTCTCCCCTCCCATCCATTTTCTTCTGGTAGCAAAGCAGATGTTAAAATGTTGATCTTGAAACAAAGGTATATGCCCTCTGGAGTTAGACTTTTTACAGGACAATCAGTTGAAAAAGATCAAGGTGTTAGATTGTATTAACTGGTTATGGCCTTTAGTAAGGAAGAAAAAGGGCAAATATTGGTCCAAGTTGGCCTATTTGAAAGCAGGAAGGCCGTTTAAATACGAGGGTCAGAAACCCAAGATAGTTGAAGGCCAGATAACTGTGACTTTCCCAAACTGCAAGTTTAGTTCTAAGCATAAAAGTTTACACCACAAAAAGCAAGAAAGCAGGAAATAGAAAGAAGACTGGGTTCTAGGGGAGCCAGAGAAATAGGGAACCTTGATTCCTTAGTAAATTCTGTTCTGGATATTTAGCGCTTTGCAAAATCACCCCAAAACTTAGTGGCTTAAAACAGTAATTTATTATTGCTCACGGTTCTGCAGATTTAGATGGAGCTTCTTGCTTGGGGGCTTTCATACGGTTAGTCAGGTGGCAATTCTGGCTGAAGTCACCTCAAGGCCCGAATGGGTTAGAGGCCCAATACGGTTTCTTCATTCACATTTCTGATGCTTCAAAGGGGATGGATGGCTAGCACACACGGGGCACTCTCTCCCTCCCCTGAGGTACGCTCTCCACGTGGCTACCTTAATACTGCCTCACAGCATGGCAGTCTCAGGGTGGCTGGACTTCTCACATGGTGGCTGGGGTCTCTCACAGGGAGTATTTCAAGCCCAGGTGGAAGCTAGACAACTGGAGAAGTAGTCTGAATGATCCTACAGCATCAATCAAGGCTTTAGTCTAGGACTGAGACGATCGATAACTGTGTTGTCCAACACAGTAACCATGAGTCATATATACCTATTTACATTTAACTTACTTAAAATTAAGATTGTAGTCTCTTGGTTGCCCTAGCCATATTTCAAGTGGTCAGTAGCCATATATAGTGTAATGGGTACTCTTTTATGTGTCAACTTGACTGGACCATGGGGTACACAGATATTTGGCTGAACATTGTTTCTGGGTGTCTGCGAGGGAGTTTTCGGATGAGATGAACGTCTGCATGAGCAGACTAAGTAAAGCAGACTGCTCTCCTTAATGCGAGTGGGACTCACTGAATCCAATAAAAAGCCTGACTAGAACAAAAAACCAAGTAAGAAAGAAATTATTTTTCTTTGCCTGTCTTTGAGTAGGAATACCAGACTTCTCCTGCCTTTGGACTAAGATTTGGATCGCAACTTTACTATTGGATTTCCTGGACCGGCTTTCTGACTAAAGATCTTCGGACTTCTCAGCCTCCATAATTACATAAGGCAACTCCTTACTGTAAATCAACCAGTCAATCCATCCATCCATCCATCCATCCTTCTATCCAATTGGCTCTGCTTCTCTGGAGAACCCTAATACATGTGCCTAATGGCTGTCATATTGTACAGCACAGAGTATTTTCATCACCACAGAAAGTTACTAACTAGATAATGTACTATATAAAGAATAATATGCCTGGATAAGAGTGCGTGTGCATGCACGCACAGGGGGCAGTAACAAGATGTAATCTGCAGTAATACTGGGGAAGTAAGTTGCAATGCAGTGTTCTGAGCAGCTGTAAGTAGGAAGACATATTAAGAATGAGAGTGGGTGGCATGGAAGGAGAGAGATAATGAGGGGTTTGGGAGCAGTTCGGAAGAAAAGTAAGGCAGAAAACAGTTGTATTAGTCAGCGTTCTCTAGAGAAACAGAACCAATGAACCAATAGGCTATGTATGTGGGTGTAAGCCTACTGGTTATATACATAACTACTGGGATATGTGTGATGTGTGGGGGTGGTGGTGAGAATGTGTGTATATACACATATGTACTTACATATTTACATTTATAAGATGGTATGGGGAGGAGCAGGAGAAGTCGTTCTCTAATAATTTCTAGGGCTTAAGAGAAAAGTTGAACACAAGAGCTATCATTGCAAAGTAGTTTTATCTGGCATATGAGGATCAATGAAAAGAGAGACACCTGGTGGAGACAAGCCAGCCTCTTCTGACTCCCTGATGATAGGAAGGAGTACTTAAAAGGGTCTAGCGAGGGAGTACTTAGACTATGCAAAAGGTACACAGAGCAGTAACCAGGCATGATTTATACCAGACAGACAGACATGAGTTAATGCTGTGCAAAGATCAAAGCACCTTCTCAACACCACAGTGAGGTCAGGGCCTGTTTTTTCAAGCCTAGCAATGGGCTAGAACTACAATAATCTGTAACAGCAATGGAGGATATCTGCATGGCCTGCCTCAAGAGAACCACAGAATTGGTCAAGACTCAGTCCAGGTCACCTAGACACCCCCTGGAACTGCTCTAAATTCTTGTCCATTTAAAGGTATGTATTTAAGCCCCTTTATTACAGGAAGTTGGATGCTGAAGATGAAAAAAATAAATTTATCTCTTATAAGCTTAGATGTGTGTCTGGGTTTTTAAAAGTTCTCTCAAAGTTTAGGATTTTGGTGTTGGCAAGGATATTTGATCCACATAGGAAAATCTAAAGCAGAACTTACTACCCTGCCCTCCATGCCACCTAGCCAGGGAGAGATGAAGGAAAGGACATGGGAAGATACTGAATACTTGTTTCACAATCCTTTCATTCTGTATATGATTGATTGTGTATGTATGTGTATACATATAATTTCATTTTTAAAAATATTTTATTGGACATTTAAGAACATGTCTACTTTCCAGTTATTTAATGTGGTCATAATTACCACTGGAAACTACTAAAATTTAAATATTTTCATGCTGGTTTTCCCCCCTTAACTATATTCTTTTTATATTTCTCATCTAGATGAATGGCCTCTGTACTTCCCAAGCCAGATGCTTGGAAGTCGTGCTTCACCAACCATATATACATCTATCTTCTCTCCATCCCTCCTGACATTCCTTAGTGTAAGCTCTGATCATCTCACTTGAATTGCCTAATAGCCTCAACACTGATCGTCCTCATTCTATAAACTTTTATTTAAAATCTTTTGGGTTTCACACCTATGTATGCATTGGGAATATAAAGATAAATGAGGCACAAAATCCCTGCTCTTACACGTATAGACAGAAATAAGTAAACGGTGATACGGGTCATAATAGAGGTATGAACATTGTTATGGAAGCACACAGGAAAGACAACATTCAGATTTGCTTTCAGGGGTGGCAGGACAAAGCAGAGAGGGGAAGGGGAGTGCGGAAGACATTCCGATAAATATTGTACCTAAGCTGTTTAAAAATAAAAGGTTACCAAACAAGATGAGAAAGACATTTCCAAGGGAAAAAAATTATAAGTGCTAAAAAGGCATGGATGCAAGAGTGATCATGGCCCCTTTGGAGAATACAAAGTTGAGGGGATAGCGTAAAAAAAAGCTGAAGTGGTAACCAGGGAATGGCTCGTGCAAAGTCTTACATACCATGCAAGGGGGTTCGGATGTCATTCTATAGATAGTGAGAAATATTTAGAAAGCTTTTAAGTGGGAGTAGCATTATACCATTGGATTTACAGTTTAGAAAGATCATTCTGCTAAGAATACAGCAGTGACTAACACAGCTGTGGCTCCTATTTTCATGGTGCTCACTATCCAGTGGGACAGATACGCACGTTCACTGGCATTGGTAATAAGAATTATCAATTTTAAAAATCCAAACCATTTTTTGGAATGAAAAACAAATTTTTATTTTGTTAAGCCACTGAAATGTAGCTATTACAACGAATAGGATTACCTTAATGGATGCATATTAATTTTAATCCCAGCAACTCAATAAGCACATTTATTAATCTAGATATTTATCTAATGATTCTTTAGTGTTTTCTGCACAAAAATTACATCATTTGTAAATAATGGGGTTTGCTTTTCTTTCCTATTTTTTACCAATTTTATTTCTTTTTTTCTTGTACTACTACTGTACAGCTAAGACCTCCTGCACAATGTTGAATAAAAGCACCATGGTTTTCAATACTTTTTAATATCTCTGTATGTGTGGGTACATATAATTAATACCTAATTATTTATACCAAGGTATACATACGTAAATAATCTGGAACTTGTGTTGGAGTAAGTCAATTATTAAGGCTCATAGTTCATAGATAAAAAGTGAACCCAATGATACATGTATATAGTAATTTTTATTTCTGTCACTAGTAATATAAGTACAATGGCTTTAGTAAAAATTTTCAAGTATCAGATTAATACATTAGCATTACACACAGGTATTCACTTTCACAAAGTGGTTAAAAGTTAAAGCCTGCCATGTTTACTCTAAGCAGAATGGTCAAGCAGAGAGGATGAAATGTCCTTATTTTATCACTTTGGCTTGAGTAAATTTCTATATGTAGTCTTTACTTAATCAACAATTCTAAGTACTATCAAATAGAAAGGGTGCTGAAAATATATGAAAGGGAAAGGGGGAACTGATCCACAAGATAACTAAAGCCACTGAAGTGGATAAAATAATCAGTCAAGGAAGATAAGTAGAGTTAGTGGAGACGAAGGCTAAGGATGGAACACCAAGGGTAACTGACCTTAAGTGACATGACAATTTAAGTTGAAGAATTATTGATGCAGCATCTGCTACATACCAGGTGATAGTCCAGAAAAATTGAAAATATAATGGAAAATAGATCAGTAGACGATACAAGGTGAGAAAGAACTACAGCTGAGGAATAATTCACAAAGAACAGGGAGAGAAATGGAGGAAAATAGGAGAGATGGCGGAAGCCAAGGAAGAACATTTCAAGTCTGAAGTAGTTACCCGTATCATCAAAATCTCAGACAGGTTAGGTAAGAAAAGGACTGGTAAGAAGTCAGTGATGATTTGAGTGGGGTTGGGAGAGGCCAGATTAGTGGTTTTTAGAGGAAATAACAAACAAATTTTGTATAAATAATTTTTTTTTCAGTCCGGTGAGGCTGGGGCTAGAGGAGCATGCAGATTCTAAAGAACTCTGTTTTGTTTTAGATGAGAGAAATTTGAGCATGTTACTACATTGAGAAGAAAGGGGAGATATGAGGGAAATTTCTGATAATGATTACAACAACCTAAATTAAGCATTTTACATCGCTATCCAAGCAAATCATTTCTAGCCTTTAGACCAATAAATCAGAGAACAATACTGTATGGTTAAACATCTACTTTTGTTAACAAGCAAACATTGATAATCAAATAAATTGTTAGAGACTTAATTTTTATAGTTTATTTAAGTGATACAACAAACCTGAAAATACTGGCATTTTATAATAAATAATTTATAGTTTTTTCATTCAATGTCATAATCCTTTAAGGCTGGTATTAAGAATGACTTCTTCAAAATGGGAAATTGAAGCTGAAATTAAATAATGAGGCTTAAAACACAAAACTAGTAGAAACATGTTTGTTTCACTCGAAGTGTATGTTCTTTTCAATACTATTCTGACCCTGGATTTTAATATTAAATGAAAGCAGAAAGTAATTTCAGCACTCAAAAGACCAACTGTACTGGTCAAAAGTTACCATGACAATTTAAGATCATTCTGGATAAGGCAGACATATATAATAACTGCTAACATTTATAGACACAGTACCATGTGTCGTGAACTGGGCCATGGGTTTCACACAGTGTTTAATTCTTATAAATATTACCCATATAAAAAAAACAATGAGACCTCTGTCTGCTTTAATAAGGTATCGTAGACATACTTCTATTTCTCCTGCTAAGTACAACTAAAAATCCTGGACACATATAAAATATATATATCACAAACATATTAAGACTATGAAAAGTGGAGATACTGAAACATTATGCTGTGCATCAGAAACTGACACAACATTGTAAACTGACCATACTTCAATTAAAAAAATAAAATTAAATAAAAAATTTAAAAATACCACAAAAAAAGACAAGTAGAGAGAAACGGGAAGGCTGGTTAGTGAACTTGGGATCCAAGGAATAAGACAGTGATCAGTTCCTTGGGTTTTTTTTTTTTTTTTTTTTTTTTGCCTAATATATTCCAGATACTGAAGAAGCAGACAAGACTGAACACCAACGGGCACATACATAAAGAGCTGAAAGAAAAACCTGATAAAGAGCAACCTAGCAAGACAGAAAAGTTTTGACAGACACCAAAAAGAACTAGGGCTATACCCCACCCATGTCAGCAAAAGTGGCGTGGAGAGCCAAGAATTCCACACTTGCCAGGATGTAACGAGGTGCCTCAGCTCTCCGCCTTCCATCTCCCCACTGGAGTGGTGTTGGTGAAGGATGAGTAGGGAGTCAGGACACTAATCTCTGCTAGGTGATAACAAGTGGCCACCAACACCCGCTTCCAGTCCAGAATGTGGAGAGCCTGGACTTCGACCCCCAGCTGGCAGTACTGTGGCATTCTTCTGTCTCCTTGCTGGAGCAGAGCCAGAGGCCCAGTAAAGAGTCAGGACTTTCACTACCAATTAGCAGCAACAAAGCCAATCCCCCGTGATGTCAGTGGATACCATTGGGAGGAGCAGTAACAAGGTGCCCCTGGTCATCAGAAGATAGTTTGAGGCTGAGATTGCTATTAGAGAACGCAGAGAGGGAAGTGGTATCAGAGCATGCAGAGAGGGGAGCCTAAACGTCCAATTCTGTCCAGCAGTAAAAAAGGAGCCCCTCTGACACCAGGAATCAACAGAGGTATGGTGGAACGTCTGGACTCAACCTGGCAGCAACGAGGTGGTAACCTTAACCCAATGGATCAGTGACAAAAAGACCCACTAAAATACAAGATTTAAATAAGACCTAGAGTCTTACATAATATCCAATATAGCCAAGAACCAGGAATATTATCAAATTAAATGAGAAAAAACAATCAAGAGACACCAACAGTGGGATGACACTGATGTTGGAATTACTTGCTAAGAATTTTAAGGCAGTCATCATAGAAGAGCTTCAATGAGCAATTACAAAGTATATATTACATACATGCACATATATATATTATATATAGTTATTCCTTGGTAGCTGCAGGGGATTGGTTTCGGGAAACTCCTCACCCCAATACCAAAATCCACAGATGCTAAAGTCCCTTATATAAGATGGCATAGTACAATCAGCTCTCCGTATCTGCAGATGTGGAAAATGAAGATACGGAAGGCGGAATGTATATATGTGTATATGTAAATGATGTAATATCTAGAACAAACACTAAAGAGTCCATACAAGAGACAGTATTACTATAGCTGAATGAAAATGGAATCCTAAAAAAGGTCCAAGTAATGCATAGGAAGACATAAAAAAGAAAAAAGAGAAATTAAAAACAAAACAAACAAAAAAACAAACTTAAGTACTAACATATCTAAATTAAATGTAAATGGTGTATAGAAATATAATACCAATTAAAAGACAGAGATCAGTGGAGTGGATTTATTTTTAAGTGACCCAATCTTACACTTACTACAAGTAATTCACTTCAAATAGAATGATATAAGTAAGCTGAAAATCAAAGGATGGGAAAAGATATACTATGCAAGCATTAATTAAAAGAAAACAGGTGTAGATATGAATATCAGACAGAGCAGACTTCAGCAAGGAAAAGTATCAGGAACAGAGAGAAATATCACATAATGTCAATCTACCATGAAGACATAGCAAACCTAAAATGCGTCTATGCCAAACAAAAGAGCTGCAAAATAATGTGAAGCAAAAACTGATAGAACTGAAAAGAAAAACAGACAACTGTACTTATAACAGCTATAATGCTGGAGACTGAACACCCTACTCCCTAAAATTAAAAGAACAAGACAGTAAATCAGCAGTGATATGGAACACCAGAAGCCAACAGGATCTAATCAACAGAATATGCATTATTTTTAAGTGCCTATGAAACATATGCCAAAGGTGGTCATATCCAAAATCACAAAACAAACTTCAAATGATTTAAAAGAATTGAAGTCACACAGAATATGTTATCTGGCCACAATGGAATCAGACTAGAAATCAAGAAAAAGGTTAACATTAAAATGTCCACATACCTGGAAACTAAATAACGTACTTCTAAATAATTCACAAGGCAAAGACAAAGTCTCAAGGGAAATTTGTTTAAAATACATTGAACTGAATAAAAATGAAAATACAACATGTCTAAATATGTGGGAAACAGCTAAAACAATGCTGTGAGAAAATTTCACCTCAGTAAGTGCTTACATTACAAAAGAATAAAGGTCTCAAACCAATAACCTAAGCTCCCACCCTCAGGAAACCAGAAAAAAGGCAGCAAAATAAACTCAATGTAGGCAAAAGAGAAGAAATGATAATGAACAAATATCCATGAAACTGAAAATAGCAAAATGCAGAGAGAATCAATGAAACAAAGAGCTTATTCTTTGAAAAGTTCAATAAAGTAGACAAACCTCTAGCAAGACTGACAGAGAATAAAAGAGAAAACACAAATTACTGATATCAGAAATGAAACAAGGGAATTAGTACAGACCTTGAAAACATCAAAAGGAAAAGGAAGTACTAAAAACAATTCTATAAATAACAATTTGATAGTGCAGATGAAATGGACCAATTCCTTAAGGAACACACATTACCACAACTCACTCAAGATGAAATATAAACTTTGAACCGCCATGTTACTATTAAATAAACTAAACTTAGCAGAAGTATAAAGAATAAATACCGAATCTGTGTAATTTCTTCTACAGTATAAAGGAGTGAACACGTTCCAAATAAATTTATGAAGTCATTATTACTGTAGCATCCCAAAGACAGTACCAAAAATAAAAAAAGTTCAGCAATACATAAAAGAAACTATATACTACAACCATGTAGGTTTATCCAGGGGTGTAAGAGAAGTTCAATATTTGAGTATAAATCAATGTAATCCACCACTGAAGGACATATGAAAGAAATCTCATATGATCATTATCAACTGACACAGTAAAAGCACTGAAAAATCCAATACCTATTAATGAGAAAAACTTTCAGCAAACAAGGAATAGAGAAGAACTTCCTCAACTTGATAAAGAACATCTATAAAACACCTACAGCTAACGTTATTCTAAATGGTAAGGCACAGATGTCTTCAGGATGAGAAAAATGGCAAGGATGTCCACTCTTACCGCCGCCTTTCACTACGGCACTGGAAGCTCAGGCTAGCACACCTAGGGACCGCCCCTCCTCATTACTGGTTCTGATATCACACTTTGCGTCTAGTTGTCCTGTGTATCCTTTAACTGCTTATGTGGTTACAGATGATTTTACTGCTTTTGTCTTTTTGCTTCCCTATTAGTTTGTGTGTGAATGGTTGAAAGTACATTTGCTTTTACTGGTGAGTTTTCCTATTTTGTCATTTTCTTGTTTCTAGTTGTGGTCTCTTCTACGTGGAGAAGTTCCTTTAGCATTTGTTACGAAGCTAGTTTGGTGGTGCTGAATTCTTTTAGCTTTTGCTTATCTTTGAAGCTTCTGATTTCTCCGTCATATCTAAACGAGAGCCTTGCTGAGTAGACTATGCTTGGTTGTAGGTTTTCCTTTTCAACACTTTAAATATATTGTGCCACTCTCTTCTGGCCTACAGAGTTTCTGCTGAAAAATCAGCTGATAATCTCATGGGAGTTCCCATGTATGTTATCTGTTGCTTTTCTCTTGCTGCTTTTAACGTTTTCTCCATATCTTTAATTTTTCTCAGTTTGGTTACTGTGTGCATCACATGTTCCTCTTTGGGTTAATCCTGTATGAGACTCTCTGTGCTTCCTGGACTTGGGGGAGTGCCCTTTCTCAAGTTAGGGAAGTTTTCAGCTATTACCTCTTCTAGTATCTTCTCAGTTCCTTTCTTACTTCTCTTTCTGGGATCCCTGTAATGCAAATATTAGTGCACTTCATGTTGTCCCAGATGTCTCTTAACAATCCTCATTTCTTTTCGTGTGTGTGTGTGTGTGTGTGTGTGTGTGTGTGTGTGTGTGTGTTTCCTCTTCTGTGGTAGTTATTTCCACTACCTTGTCTTCCAGCTCACTGATCCATTCTTCTGCCTCATTTACTCTTATTCTCGGTTCCTTCTAGTGTACTATTCATGTCAGTAATTATATTATTCTTCAACTCCATTTGTCTGTTCTTTATATTTTCTAACTCTTTGCCAAAAACTTCAGCTTCTCACTCTGTGCATCTGTTCTCCTCCTGAGTTCTCTGATCACCTTCTCAATCATTACTCTGAACTTTTTCTTGGGCAGATTGCCTATTTCCTCATCACATACTTCTTCTTGTGGGATTTTACTTTGTGTCTTTGGAACATATTCCTCCGCCACCTCATTTTCTCTGAACTTCTATTTGCATTTTTATGTCGGTTAGTTACATTTCTTGACCTTGGAGTAGTGGCCCTCTGTATGAGAGTCCTGTGTGTCCCAGCAGCGCACTTCCTTCTCATCACCCGAGGCCAGGGTCCAGCTGGTCCCTGGGCAGTCTGGCTTGCATTTGCAGACTCCTTCCACAGGATGTGAAACTTGTTTTCTTACTTCTGGTGTCTGTCCCCTGGTGGGTGAGGCTGGACTAGAGGCTTGTGCAAGTTTCCAGGTGGGAGGGGTAGGTGCTTGCCCACTGCTGAGTGGAGCTGGGTCCTAGCCCTTTGGTGGGCAGGGCCATGTCCAGGGTCATGCCTAGAGGAGTTTGTGGCTCGGGAAGTCTGCTGATGGGTGGTGCTGTGTTCCCACCCAGTATGTTGTCTGGCTTGAAGGGACCTAGCACTGAAGCCTACAGGCTGTTGGGTGGGGCCAGGTCTCAGTGCTAATGACCCAAGCAAGATGGCAATTTCCAGGAAGACTCATGTAAATGAGTAATATCGGACTGTCTGCAATCAGCTTTTATGTCCCCACGATGAGCCATAGCCACCTCCAACCTCCCCAGGAGAACTTCTAAAACCAGCAGACAGGTCTAGCCCAGGTTCCTATGAAATCAGTGCCTCTGCCCTTGGTTCTGGCATACACAAGGTTCTGTGTTTGTGTCCCACGAGGGTGAAGTCTGCTTTCCCCAGTTCCGTGGAGTTCCTGTAATTAAGCCCTGTTGGCCTTCAAAACCAAATGCCCTGGGGGCTCCTCCTTCCAATGCTGTAGCTCCAGTCTGGGGAGCCAGACGTGGGGCTCAGAGCTCTTATTCCTGTGGGAGGGCCTCTGCAATACAATTTTTCTCCAGCTTGTGGGTCCCCCACCCAGGGAGGGGGTATGAGCCCAACTGTATCATGGCTGTTCCCCTCCTACCATCCTGCTGTGGTTCCCTCTTTAAGTTTACCATTGAAAAAGATCTTTTTTGGCAGATTCCAGTCTTTTTTTAATTGATGATTGTTTAGCAGTCAGTTGCGGTTTTGTTGTGATCCTGAGAGGAGGTGAGCTTGTGGTCCTACTACTTGCCATCTTGGCTGGAAATGAATCATAAATTTAAGTGAAGTTTTAAACTCTAACATTTAAAACTGTATAACTTTTAGAAGTAAGAAACTATAGGAGACAATCTTTGTGACTTAGGGTTACTCAATGAATTCTCAGATATGACATGAAAAGTATATCCATAGAGGAAAAAAATTGATAGAATGAATTTTACCAAAACTAAAGATTTTCCTTCTATGAAAGACTCTGGTAACATAACATAATGAAAAAACAACCTATGGGCTAGGAGAAAATATTTGCAAATGAAACCCAATAAAGGATTCATATCTAGAATATATAAAGAACTCTCAAAATTCACCAGTAAAAAAAAATCAAACAATTCAACCAAAAAACAGGCAAAGGGCATAAAGAAATTCACCAGTGAAAACATACAGATGACAAATAAGCACAGTCATATGGAATCACAGATGACCCAGAACTGCCAAAGCACTACTGAAGAAAAAGAATGAAGTTGGAGGAACAACCCTCTCAGACTTCAGACAATACTACAGAGCTACAGTCAAAACAGCATGGTATTGATACAAAATAGACATGGATCAATGGAACAGAATAGAGAGCTCAGAAATAAACCCACAAACTTTTGGTCATTTAATCTTTGACAAAGGAGTCAAGAACATACAATGGAGTAAAGACAGTCTCTTCAGCAAATGGTGTTGGGAAAACTGGACAGCTGCATGTAAATCAATGAAGTTAGACTATGCCCTCACACCATACACAAAAATAAACTCGAAATGACTTAAACATGAGACAAGACACTATTAACCTTTTAGAAGAACACTTAGGCAAAACATTATCTGACATGAATCTCATCGATGTTCTCCTAGGGCAATCTACCCAAGCAATAGAAATAAAAGCAAAAATAAACAAATGGGACTTAATTAAACTTGTAAGCCTTTGCATAACAAATGAAACCATAAGCAAAACAAAAAGACAACCTACGGAATGAGAGAAAATATTTGCAAATAATGAGACTGACAAGAGCTTAATTTCCAGAATATATAAACAGCTCATATAACTTAATAACAAAAAAACAAACAACCCAATCCAAAAATGGGCAGAAGACCAAAATAAGCAATTCTCCAATGAAGACGTATCAATGGCCAATAGGCACATGAAAAAATGCTCAATATCACTAATTATCAGAGAAATGCAAATCAAAACTATAATGAGGTATCACCTCACACCAGTCAGAATGGCCATCATTCAAAAGTCTACAAACAATAAGTGGTGGAGAGGCTGTGGAGGAAAAGGACCCCTCTTACACTGTTGGTGGGAATGTAGTTTGGTGCAGCCATTAAGAAAAACAGTATGGAGAGTCCTCAAAAGACTAAAAATAGACTTACTATATCATCTAACAGTCCCACTCTGGGGCATATATCCAGAGGAAATCTTAATTGAAAAAGATACATGTACCCCAATGTTCACAGCAGCACTATTTACAATAGCCAAAGACATGGAAAGAACCTAAATGTCCATCGTCAGATGACTGGATAAAGAAGCTGTGGTATATTTATACAATGGAATACTACTCAGCCATAAAAAAAGAATAAAATAATGCTATTTGCAGCAACAAGGATGGACCTTGGAGAATGTCATTTTAAGTGAAGTAATCCAGAAAGAGAAAGAAAAATACCATATGATATCACTTGCAGTGGAATCTAAAGAAAAAAAAAAGACAAACTTATTTACAAAACAGACTCACAGACATAGAAAACAAACATGGTTATGGGGTTGGGTGGGGAAGAGAGTGGGAAAAGATAAATTGGGAGTCCAAGGTTTTCAGATACTAACTAATATATATACATAAAATAGATAAGCAAGTTTATACTGTATAGCACAGGGAACTATATTCAATATCTTGTAGTAACTTATGGTGAAAAACAATGTGAAAACATATATATATATGTTCCTATATCACTGAAGCAGAGTGCTGTACACCAGAAACTGACACAACATTGTAAACTGACTGTACTTCAATAAAAAAAAAATATATATATATATATATATACACAGAGAGAGAGAGAAAGAAAGAGAGTCAATAGCTTTAAGTCAATAGCATTAGTCATCAAAGGCATACTTTGCTTTACTGCACTTCACAGATACTGCATTTTTGAAGATCTGTGCTGTCAGATGATGATTAGCAATTTTTAGCACTAAAGTATTTTAAATCTGAAGTGTGTACATTGCTGTTTTTTAAAAAGCATAATGCTATTGCACACCTAATAGACTATATAGTATCGTATAAGCATAACTTTTATGTGCACTGGGGAAAAACTCATATAACTTGCTTTATTGCTATATTTGCTTTATTTCAGAGGTCTGAATCAAATTTCCTGTATTTCCTAGGTATGCCACTATGAAATGTGAAATTAAGACCATAGTGAAATATTACTACTTATTAGAATTGCTAACACAATATTATAAATAGTGGTAATGCTAAAAGATTGAGAGAATGCAGAGACACTGGGTCACTCATACATTACTAGTAGAAATTATTTGGCAGTTTCTTTAAAAATTGTTTAGTTTCTGTTTACAAGACAGTGATCTTTGGCCAAGGAACTCTATGTGCAATTCTGCCTGAGGCAAGACCCCAAACAATGAGCCTGGCTGGCTTGGATGCCTTCTTTGCTGTATTTGCCCAGGCAGGGAGGTGAATTCCTAGGTCCACTGACTGCTGAGCACAACTCCACCCCACCCCCAAGGAAACCTGGCCAGAGCACCCGGGAAACAGCCCTGCAGCCCTTGAAAAGTGCCAAGTCAGTGACTCTGCGCATCTGCAGAGCCCAGCTTGTGACCCTGTCTGACCGAGGAATTTGGTGCGCAGTTTTGCCTGATTCAGCTTCTTGGCCAGCAAGCCATACCAGCTGAGAAGGCTGTTTTACAGCCCCCAGGCTGCAAAGCAAATTCAAAGCCTGGCCTAGGACTAAATCCAGCTTCCAGGCCTGCTCAACCAGGAAAACTAACCAGAACATCACGAAGCTGCGTAACTCAACCTACAGCCCTGCTTACAATGGCAAAGAAACAGAAAACTGAGCCAACATGACACCATCAAGGGAAAGTAGTAACGCTTCAATAACTGATCCTAAAGAAATGGAGATCTCTGAACTGTGTGCAAAGATTTCAGAATAATACTCTCAAAGGGTTTAGTGAATTTCTTTACAGACAATTAAACAGAATTAGTAAAACAATGCATAAACAAGACAAGAAGTTCAACCAAGAAATAAAATCCATTAACAGCAAACAAACAGAAATCCTACAGTTGACAAATACAATGACTAGCCTGAAGAATTCAGTGGAAAGCTTTAACATCAGACTTGGTCAAGCAGAAGAAATAATCAGTGAACTACAAGGTAAAGCATTTGAAATTATCCAGTTAGAGGAGAAAAAAATGAAAAAGAGTGAAAATAGCCTATGAGAGCCACAAGACACCATCAAAAGAGTAATACTTGCATTATGAGAATCCCAGAAGAAGAAAAGATAAAGGGACAGAAAGTATTTTTAAAGCAATGATGGTTGAAAACTGTCCAAATCTGGGAAGAGAAATGGACATCCAGAGTCATGAGGCCCAAGGGACCCCAAATAGATTATACCCAACAAGGGCTACAGAGACACATTATAATTACATTGTCAAATGTCAGACAAGAAAGAATTTTAAAAGCAGCAGGAGAATAACACATTATACACAAGGGACAACCCCCACCATAGACCACAGGCAGATTTCTCAACAGAAACTTCTTAGGCCTGGAGAGAATGGAGTGATATATTCAAAATATTGAAAGAAAAAAGCTGCCAATTAAGAATATTATACTTGCCAAAGCTATCTTTCAGAAATGAATGAATGAAAGATCAAGACTTTCCTATACAAACAGAAACTGAAGGAGTTCATCACTACTAGACCTGCCTTAAAAGAAATCCTACAGGGAGTTCTTCAAGCAGAAATGAAAGGATGCTAATTAATATGATAAAGACATGAATGTAAGTGTAAAACTAACTGATAATAGTAAATATACAAAGTCAGATTCTCTAATATTGTAATGGTGGTACATAATTCACTTACAATTCTAAAAACTGAAAAATAAACATTAAAAAATAACCATAACTACAGTAATATATTAGATGCACAATATAAAGTATATATAAATTGAAACATCCATAACTTAAAATGTAAGGGGAGAGAAGTAAAAATTTAGTTTATGTATGCTATCAAAATTAAGTTATCAGCTTAAAATAGGATGTTAAAGACATAAGAAATATTACATAAACCTTATGGTAACCAGAAAAAAAAAACCTGTAGTAGTTACACAAAAGATTATGATAAAGGAGTCAAAGAATCCACTAAAAAAGTCATCAAATCACAAAGACAGAAAAATAAAAAATGAAGAACAAAATGAGAACACAATTAACCAAATGACAATAAGTAAGTCTTTACCTATTAATAAATAGTGAATGGATTAAATTCTCCACTCAAAAGACACAGAAGAGCTGAATGGATTAAAGGAAAAAAAAAAAGGCTCCAAAAGCTGACTACAAAAGATTCACTTTAGTTTTAAAGACACATAAACTGAGAGTGAAGAAATGGGTAAAGATATTTCAAGCAAATGGTAACCAAAAGAAAGCAGGGGTAGCTGTATTTGTATCAGACAAAATAGACGTTAAGCTAAAAATAGTCAAAAGAGACAAAGGATATTATATGATGATAATGGGGTCAGTCCATCAAGAAGATATAATAATTGTAAATATTTATGCAACCCAATATCAGAGCATTTATATATATTTATTTATTTATACATAATTCTTAAAATACTAACAAAACAGGAAAAATAAATGAATATAATAACAGTTGGGGACTTTAATACCCACTCTCAACAACGGATAGATCATCCAGAAAATCAATAAGAAGCTATATTTAAACAACACTATAGACCAAATTAACCTAATAGACATATACAAATATTCCGTCCAAGAATAGCAGAATACTCATTCTTCTCAAGGGCACACAGAACATTTTCTAGGCTAGAATATACATTAGGCCACAAAGCAAGTCTCAGCAAATTTAGGAAGATGAAATCACACCAGTTATGTTTCCTGGCCACAATCATATGAAACTATAAATCAGTATCAGGAGGAAATCTTGATAATTGGCAAATATAATTGGAAATTAAACAACACCCCCCGCAAACAACCAATGTTTAGAGAAGGAACTAAAAAGAAAATTTAAAAGTATCTTGTGAAAGTGAAAATGGAAATACAATATACCAAAACTTATGGGATGGAACAAAAACAGTCCTAAAAGCAAAGTTTATAGCATTATATCAAGAAAAAAGAAAGACCTCAAATAAACTACCTAATTTTACATCTCAAGGAACTAGAAAATGCAGAACAAAATAAGCCCAAAGTTAGCAGAAGTAAGGAAATAATCAAGGTTAGAGGAGATATAAATAAATAGAAAACAGAATGACAAAACGAAGAGTTAGTTCTTCGAAAAAATACATAAAAGTGACAAACCTTTAACCTGACTAACCAGGAAAGGGAGAGACAGAGAGAGAAAGAGAGGAGCGGGTGGGATAGAGGGAGGGAGGGAAAGAGAGACAGAGAGAGCAAGAGAGAGAGAGACAGAGAGAGAGAGCTGGCTGAGAAGCTAAACAAATAAAGTTATAAATGAAAGAGGAGATATTCCAACTGGAACCACAGAAATACAAAAGATCATAAGAAACTACTACAAACAATTGTATGACAGCAAACTGGACAACTAAGAAGAAATGGATAAATTCCTAGAAACGTACACCCTACCAAGCCTGAATCATGAAGCCCAACTTCTCTAAGGCTGAATCAGTAATCAAAAGGGAAGTCTCAACGAAGAAAAGTCCAGAATGGAGTCACAGGTGAAATTCACTGAACGTTTATAAAAGAATTAAGGTCAATTTTTTTCAAATTCTTCAAAAATACTGAAGGGGTGGGGAATACTCCTAAACACATTTTATAAGACCAGCATTACTGTGGTAACAAAGCCAAATAAGGCCACTACAAAAAAGTAAAACTACACAACAATATCCCTGATGAGTAAAGATGCAAAAATTCTCAGCAAATTACTAGCAAACCAAATTCAACAGCACGTTAAAAGGATCATACCCCATGATGCATCCTGGGGATGCAAGAGTAGCTCAACATACACAAATCAATAAATGTGATTCATCACACTAATAAAAAGATAAAAATCATACGATCATCTCAATAGATGCAGAAAAAAATCTGAAAATTCAACATCCATTCATGATAAAGATTCTCAATAAACTGGGAATAGAAGTAGTTCGACCTAATAAAGGCCATATATGACAAGGCCACAGCTAACATCATACTCGATGGTGAGAGGTTGAAAGCTTTTCCTTTAGTGTCAATACCAGGCTAAGGGTACCAACTCTTATCATTCACTATTCAACATAGCACTGGAAGCTTCAGCCAGAGTAGTCAGGAAACAAAAACAAATAAAAGGCATCAGACTCGGAAAGGAAGAAGTAAAGCTGGCTTTGTTTGCAGATGACATGATTTTATATATAGAAAACCCTAAAGACTCCACCAAAAAGTATTAGCAGTAATAAATAATTTCATCAGGGGAGTGCTAATGCTAACCCCCAATATATCACCTCATACTTGTCAACATGGCTACTGTCAAAAACACAAGCAATAATGAGTACTCTTAGGGATGGGGAGAAAAGGAAAGAAAACTTTGTACACTTTTGGTGTGAATGTAAATTGGTACAGACAATATAGAAAATAGCATGAAGGTTCCTCAAAAAATTAAAAATACAAGTGCCACATGACACAGCAATTCAACTTCCGGGTATACATCCAAAAGAAATCAAATCACTCTCCTGAGGAGTTATCTGTATCCCCATGTTCACTGCAGCATCTACAATAGTCAAGACATGGAAAAACCTTAAATGGGTGAATGATGGATAAAGGAAATGTGATATACACACACACAGGGAAATTATTCAATCATTAAAAAAAAAGAAGGAATCTTGCCAGCTGCGACAACATGGATTGACTTTGAGGGCATTATGCTAAGTCAGATAGAGAAAGACAAATACTGTATGATATTACTTATATGTGGGATCTAAAAAAAACCAAATTCATAGAAATAGAGAACCAACTGGTGTTTGCCAGAGGTGGGAGGTGTGTGTGTCTACATGTGTGTCAGTGTGTGGAGTGGGGCAGGGGGAACTGGTTGAATGTGGTCAAAATGTACAAACTTCCACTTACAAGATAAATAAGTTCTAGTTAACAATACTGTACTGAATATCTGAAAGTTGCTAAGAGAGTAGATCTTACAAGTTCTCATCAAAAGAAAAAAAATTGTAACTGTAGGTGATAGATGTTAACTAAACTTATTGTAGTAATCACTTAGCAATATATACATATACCAAATCATGATGTTGTATACAATGTAATAATATATCAGTTATATCTCAAAAAGTTGGAGGTGGGAAGCCAAACATATACCATATTCCCCAATAGTCATGACACGGGCATTTATCCTAGAGAAATGAAAACTTACGTGGGCATAAAAACCCACACATGATTTTTCACAGCATCTTTCTTTTCTTTTCTCTTTTCTTTTTCGTTTCCTTTCCTCCTCTCCTCTTTTTTCTTTCTTTCTTTCTTTCCTTTTCTTTTCTTCTTTCCTCATTTACTTCATTAAAGTACAGTCAGTTACAAGGTGTCAATTTCTGGTGTACAGCACAATGTCCCAGTCATGCATATACATACATATATTCATTTTCATATTCTTTTCATTAAAGGTTATTACAAGATATTGAATATAGAAAATTTTTAAATCTACTTTTATATATAGTGGCTAACATTCGAAAATCTCAAACTCCCAAATTTATTCCTTCCTTCTCCTTTCACCCCAGTAACTGTAAGATTGTTTACTATGTCCGTGAGTCTGTTTCTGTTTTGTAGATGAGTTCACTAGTGCCCTCTCTTTTTCTTAGATTCCACATATGAGTGATATCATATGGTATTTTTCTTTCTCTTTCTGGCTTACTTCACTTAGAACGATGATCTCTAGGCCCATCCATGTTGATGCAAATGGCATTATCTTATTCCTTTTTATGGCCGAGTAGTATTCCATTATAGAAATATACCACTTCTTTATCCAGTCATCTGTCAATGGACATGCGACTGACAAAGGTTTAATTTCCAGAATATATAAACAGCTCATACAACTTAGTAACAAAAAAACAACCAAATCTAAAAATGGGCAGAAGAGCTAAATAAGCAGTTCTCCAGTGAAGACATACAAATGACCAATAGTCACATGAAAAAATGCTCAATATCACTAATTGTGAGAGAAATGCAAATCAAAACTACAATGAGGTGTCACCTCACACCAGTCAGAATGGCCGTCATTCACAAGTCCACAAACGAAAAATGCTAGACAGGGTGTGGAGATAAGGGAACCCTCCTACACTGTTGGTGGGAATGCAGTTTGGTGCAGCCATTATGGAAAACAGTATGCAGACTCCTCAAAAAACTAAAAACAGACTTAGCATACAATCCAGCAATCCCACCCCTGGGCATATATCCAGAGGGAACTCTAATTTGAAAAGATACATGCACCCCAATGTTCATAACAGCACTATATACAATAGCCAGGACACGGAACCAACCTAAATGTCCACTGACAGATGACTGGATAAAGCTGTTGTATATTTAGATAAGGGAATACTACTCAGTTATAGCAGCTTTATTCATGCAGTCAAAAACTAGAAACAACCAAAATGCTGCTCAATGGGTGAATGAGTATACAAACTGTGGTACATACATCCATACCATGGAATACTAAAAAGAAACAAACCACTGATATACACAACAACTTAGATGGATTACCAAGGGCAATATGATGAGTGAAAAACAAATAATCTCAAAAGGTCACATACTGTATGATTCCATTTCTATAATATTCTTGAAATGATAAAAGTATAGACATGAAAAACAGATTAGTGGTTTTGAGGGATTAAGGACTATGGAGTGGGGGCTGGGGGGAGGTGAATAAGCACAAAAGAGACCTTTGCAGTGATCTATATTAATCTGTGACTTGATTGTGACAGTAGTTCAGGAACCTACACAGGTGATAAATGACACAGAATTATATACAGACAGTATTAATGTCAAATCTCTTGTTTTGAATTTGCACAATAACTACATAAGATATAAGCACTGGAGAAATTGGTTGAAGGATATATGTGATTTCTCTGTACTATTTTTGTAATTTCCTGTGTATCTGTAATTATCTAAAAATACAAATTGAAAGAAAAAGACAACGATAATTCAAATCAAACTATTTTGATATTACCGTTTTGTTCTTGTTCAAAAAACTTAGAAAATAAAAAGAAAACATCTTTTTATTTTGGGTATCAGTGGTTCCTCAGTTTTTGAGAATAAGTTGAATGTAAAACAAAACAGCTAAAAGGTACTCAAACCTGAGACTTTCAAAAGGATAAAACCCATATTTCTGCATAAAGGCGTACATCTCAAGAATATCAATTTAAAAAACCCAACGACAAATATTTTTATATTAAACTCATTGCCATTAATAACATGAGTGTAATTTGGATTTTGTGTTGGATTAAGTCAATTATTGAGGCTATTTATGAACAAGAGTGAAACCCAACAACACAAGTATAAAGAAATTCTTATTTCTATAGATAGTCACAGAAAGCAAACTTTACTAGGAAACTTCAAGTATTTTCAAGTAACTATTCTTAAATATATAAGGATCACACATAGCTATTTACTTTCATAAAGTTGTTAAAAGATAAAGCCTGCCATATATATTCTATACAGAATGACAACTCCCAGAAGCTAAAATTTTTGTTTCTTAAATTTGGTTTTTAATAAATCTCTACTTATATTAGTATATTTTGCTAATACCAAAGAATCTGGGATTCAGAGCTGAGGGAACAGAGTCCTAAATTGTCCATCAATTACGAAGTGACACCTACTGAGGCTCTGTGAGGCTCTGGTTTCCTCATCTGCCAAGTGGACACACCAATTACACTGTACTGTTGTGATGCTTAAATGATAATAATGACTATTAGATTAATATTGTCAAGTGGTATATAAATATAAGTAGTTAAAATCAATAATAACATACACTTAGCCAGTAATATTATGTTAATTCTTAAATCTTGGTAAAAGATCTGTAAAGCAATTTTTTTCCTCCAAGTTATTCTGTAAATTCAACATCATATTTCACTAATGTTAAGACACACATTTTTTCACACTTAACATATCTGAAATTGATAGATAGGAATCTTACAATCACTTCCAGTTAAATAGCAGTCATAACATATTTGTCATTAGATGCACCAAAATGTGAAGGATACGTATCAGTGTCTTAAAAGAAAATCCTGAATAATGGACATTCATTTATGAAATGATGCATCACCGATGCTCCTGATAACAGAAAACAATATTATGTAGAAAAACATGGACACTGAGACTCTGGAGTTGAAGGTGAATTAGAAAAGATAGACTCTGAATATAAGCATCTCAGCTAATTAATTTGTATGTGTGTGTATATATATATATATATATATATATATATACATACACATATATATACACACAGACTTTTTTTTAACAAGTAACAAATTATCACTTATTGTTCCAATACTGAAATGCTTATATTTCTTTAATGGGTGTACAAGGTTGGTATGATTTTTTTTTTAAAGGGCTTTCCCTAAGTACAAAAAATTCCAAGTGATGAAAAGCTGTGTCATAGTTAAAACAGCATTTTTTTTCTTTCTTAGTAGCACGTAAAACAATTGCGTATTTTTTAAAAATGTATCTCAGCTTCAATGAAGCATCTTCCTGCCCAAAACGTTGAATCACTTTTTAAAGCTATTCTCGTTCTTTCTTCTAATGTTTTCCATTAGTATTTGACTTTTTAAAAATGAATCAATAAAAGTACAAGAATCAAGCCTAAGAACCAAATCTTTGATACTAAGTAATGACAAAAAAGCATATGCAACTTGATAGACACGGAATATTAAACTAAAGCTGTGCTGAGGCTGATCTGGACTTTGATTTAATCAGATCTTTCAATGATACTAGTTTGGTAACTGATGTTTCAATATAGAGTATGATTTCTGGCTTATTCTATTCAATATTTATTGTAGAGTGCTAACTCTCTGCCAGGTACTAAATAAGGCACTAGAGAATGGAGAATAAAGGCAGATATTATTTATCCCTGCTTTCCTGATGTTTCGTATCTGAAATGGAAGACTGACAAATTATAAATTGTAATAAATACTATTAAGAAACAACTGGGAAATAGAAATAGAAATGAATAGTAGGGGGAGCATTCAACTTCAGATAATGACAACGGTAACAATGAGCACTTACATAGTGTTTACTCTATAGCACATGCTTTACATACTCTAACCTTCAAAACAACAGTATAAAATAGATGCTACTATTGTCCCTACTTTATAGGCAGGGAAAATGAGGCTTAACATATCTGAAATTGACAGATTGTCTTACAATCACTTACGTCAGGGGGCAGTCGTAACACGTTTGTCATTGCACGTGTATGTGCAACAAAATGTGAACAACGGGTTATCAGCGTCTTGGAAGGAAACACTGAAGGTAACAATGGCCCGCAAGTAAGCAGGGACCTGGGATGGAACCCCAGACAGCCTGGCTCCAGAGCGCATCCTCTCAACCACTACAATATTAGGGAGAGACTTTCTGTGAAGGTGTCACTCAAGTTGACACCTGAATATGTTCTGAAGGTGAGAGGTTGGTGAGGGAAAGCCTGTATAAAGCTCTGAAGTGGGAAAGGGTCTTTCAGTTCTAGGATATGAAGGAAGGCCAGCATTGCTGGAATATAGTTAATGAGAGAAAGAATACTGGGGAGACAGGGCAACAGAAGGCTAGCCCTGTAGGCCACAAGGAGCTGGAATTTTATTCTAAGTGAAACTGGAATTATGGAAGACTGAACTGGACATGATCTGATTTATTTTTTTAAATAATTTTTCTGGCTGACATGTGAAAAATGAATTAAAAGAAGGTAAGATAGAATCCAAGTCATTCATTTATTCAACATATATTAGAAAGTTTACAAAGCAGCTATTATTGTAGTAAGCACTACTCCAGACACTGGGCATACAGTCAAAAACAAAAGAGACGAGGTCCTCCCCTCTGAGTGTACTTTAGAATGGTGACCAGACACACAAACCACCCCTTCTCCTACATCCACAATTTCTCCCACTCTCCTGAGCATTTTCAGTTAGCATACAAATTTTAGTATCTCTCATCTTTAAACAAATATCAAACAAACAAAAATCTATCCTTTGATCTTTTATTCTCCTCTAGCTACCATCCTATGTTTCTACTTTCAGAAAAACTTTTTTAAAGAACTGTCTGCAGTAACTTCACCTCTAGTTATCATTTCAACCCAATACAATCAAGTTCCTCTCTTTCACTATATTAAAATTGCTGGTCACTGGAATGAAAACTTTTTAAATTTGTATGGAAACACAAAAGACCCCTAACAGCCAAAACCCTCTTGAGAAGGAAGAACAAAGCTGGCGGTATCACACTTCCTGACTTCACACCATACTACCAAACTACAGTCATCAAAACAGTACGATACTGAAAAATTGTGCTCTACACTGGAATTTGACACAACATTGTAAAATGATTATAAACCAATAAAAAAATGTTAAAAAAAAAAAAACAGTACAATACTGGCACACAAAAACAGACATACAGAACAATAGAGCAGGATAGAAAGCCCAAAAATAAACCCACGCACTCATGGTCAATTAATCTACAAGCAAGGAGGCAAGAATATACAATGGAGAAAAGACAGTCTTTTCCCAGTGGTGCTGGGAAAACTGGACGGCTATCTGCAGAAGAATTAAAGTAGAACATTCCCTAACATCGGATACAAAAATAACTCAAAATGGATTAAAGACTTAAATGTAAGACCAGATACTATAAAACTCCCAGAGGAAAACACAGGCAGAACACTCTTTGACATAAATCTCAGCAATACTTTTTTGGATCCATCCCCTAGAGTAATGGAAACAAAAGCAAAAATAAACAAGTGGGACTTAATTAAACTTAAAAGCTTTTACACAACAAAGGAAACCATAAACAAAATGAAAGACAACCTATATAGAATGAGAGAAAATATTTGCAAACGACGTGACAAAAGCTTAATTTCCAAAATACACCAACAGCTTATACAGCTCAGTATCAAATGACCCAATCAAAAAATGGCAGAAAACCTAAAAAGACATTTTTCCAAAGGAAACATACAGATGGCCAATAGGCACATGAAAGGATGCTCAGCATTACTAATTAATAGAGAAATCCAAGTCAAAACTACAATAAGGCATTACCTCACACTGGTCAGAATGGCTATCATCAAAAAGTCTACAAATAATAAACGCCGGAGAGGGTGTAGAGAAAAGGGGACCCTCCTGCACTGTTGGTGGGAATGTAAACTGGTGCAGCCACTATAAAGAATAGTACGGAGATTCATTTAAAAAACTAAACACAGAGTTACCATATGATCCTGCAAGCCAACTCCTGGGCATATATCTGGAAAAGGCAAAAACTCTAATTTGAAAAGATACATGCACCCGAATGTTCACAGCAGCACTATTTACAACAGCCAAGACATGGAAGCAACCTAAATGTCTATCAAGTTTGGATGGGTAAAGAAAATGTGATATATATACACAAGGAACTATTACTCAGCCATAAAAAATAAATAAATAATGCCATTTGCAGCAACATGGATGGACCTAGAGACTATCTTACTAAGTGAAGTCAGACAGAGGAGGATGAATACTATATGATACCACTTTTATCTGGAATCTAAAACAATGATACAAATAAACTTATTCACAAAACAAAAACAGACTCACAGACATAGAAAACAAACTGATGGTTACCAAAGGGGAAAGGGGGTGGGGAGGGATAAATTGAGAATCTAGGATTAACAAATACAAACTACTATATATAAAACAGATAAACAACAAGGACTACTGTATTGCACAGGGAACTATATGCAATATCTTGTAATAACCTATAATGGAAAACAATCTGAAGAAGTATATATATATGTATGTATAACTGAATCACTTTGCTGTACACCTGAAACATTAAAAATAACTGTACATCAATATAAATAAATAATAAAAATAAATAAATACAAGTAAATAAAATGGCTCATGTCAATGTCACCACACTTCGATCTTGCAGTCAAATGCTAACTTCTCTCTCTGTCTTACTTACCTCTCAGAAGTATTCACATTGTTAATTAGTTCCCCCTTCTTTTTTATGCCACAACACTTTTTAGGCTTCCTATCTCCTCCTCAGTCTGATCAGGGAAGCTTCTAGCACTGTGATTAAGGGCGTGGACTTCTAGACTCGAGTCTGAAGACAGGCTGGTTCAGAAGTGCTTACCGTGCTTATGGTGGAGGACAAACACAGGAAGAGAATGTTTCCCTTTCTTGGATAAGATAGAAAACTTGATGGAGGTTTAGACTAGAGACTGGAGATGGAGAGAAAAGGATGGATTTTAGCTCTATTTTAGAAGTAGAACCAGTAGAATTGGGGACAGATCAGATACAGAAATCCATAAAGGAATCGGATAAAGGAAAAGGGGAAATCAAGATTTCTTCCTTCAGTAACTGGAAGAATTACGGAGATACTTATTGAAGTCTTAGAAAGAAAGTTTTGCAATGGAATAAAAAGCTAATTGAACATTACCTAGAAAAAAAATCACTGAATCTTAAGAGATGATCTCATCTGATGCTTTTCCATCGAAATTGAGACCTGGGAGAGGTTATGTGAGTTACCCAAAGTCACATAGATAATTGGTGGAAGCACTGAAAACAGAACAAGAGTCTCTCAGAATCCTGCTAAGAAGCCACAGATCAGGATTCAGCAAGATGACTATTACTCACAAGCCTGCTGAGTCTTCATCACTTCAGTCCTTTCCCCCCTAACCAATGCAATAAAAAATACCGTAATAAAGCTTGGGGGTTTATTCAATATATTTAAGCAAGTTAGTAACTGTACACTTTACATTTCCTCAAGAAAAAAGTAAGGAAAGTAAAGGTAGACAGAATATAAATATCAGTGTTAGCTCACGAAAATAATTAAATCTAGTGTAAAAGTTCATCAAAAACATATGCGAAGTCTATTATCCGTAAAAGGCAAGGTACACATGAATTTCCCCCTCAAGCAGTTTACCTTCTAATTTGCAAGATAACACACATATAAATATTTCAGGCAAATTGGAGAGATGTCATAAGGCAGTACTAGAATAATTGCCAAATGTATATATTTTTAAGTACTCTGAGGTAGATCTTTAGAAAAGGTAAGGTTTGAGCTAAGCCTTTAATGAAGACAAGAATTTATAAAGTAGATAAAGAAGTGGATTAAATTGAACAAACCTATAATGCCCACTAGGGTACCAGGCTTAGGGCTGGGGGGTTGGGAGTGGGATGAGTGAGCTTTTTACGTGTGTTCCGCAGAGACATCCTCTTTGGAATGACAGTTAAGCTGAGATCTGAATGATACAGAGGAACAAGGAATGTGATGGTGGGAGAAGAGAATATTTGGAGTTGCAAGAATAAGCACAAATAATCATGGCATTACCTGCCTGTATTAGGCTCTACAGACTGAACACACAGAGCTTAGGTGAACGGCAAAAGAGTGGACCATTAATTCCTAAACCTGAATTTAAATAATTTCAAATACTCTTTCTGATCTCAGTTTCAGATAACAAATATAAAATTGTTTTAGAAACAGAAAAGTAACATACCAAAATTGTAAAAGTCAGTTCCAGAAGACAAGAATGGAAAAGTTTTAATATGATTCTTAGATGCATAAAGTTAAAGTTGTAATCATTGCTGATCTGTAATCAGTAGATAATTTATACTTTACATAGCTTCACATTTTCTTCTATCAGAGTTTTTGGTACATGTTCTGTCGTCTTTGCCAGATTGTAAGCTCTGCAGATGGTAAGCTGATACAGTACCTGACACAGGATTTTAGTATTAGCTACACTGATACATCAAGACAGTAATTCATTTTACAGCCATTTAAGGATTTGTGTTTGTATGTGTTCAAGATCCCATCGACTTGCAAATGATTGGAGGAAGTTCATGATATCTCGAAAAGTTAAAAGAAACAAATATAGATGAAAACAGAAGAGAACCCATCTTAAAGATGGAAATAATCCGCAGAGAACTGTGTTATTATTACTGGTGGCCTTTAGCTAACATTCCCTGGCAGCCAAAGAGGGGAATCGGCTGAATCCCAGGGTGGCATTTAATCTACCACACGATGAGGCACTTACATTCATGGTCAGAGATCAACTTTTCCCTGGACCAAAACCCGCAAAGATCTCTGATCCGGAGCAAGTAACTAACAGAGACACAGAGTAACTATGGAGGGCTCCCTAAATTATTTGGTTCTGTTGCTTTCAAAGCAAGGACCTCTTTTAACAATGGAACCACCGGTGCGTCAACAACAGGATCCTGTTCTCTCCCTAAGGCTCTGGCCCAGGCTTGGCAATCGCAAAAACAGCACCTAGGTCACTTTATGGCCTCAACACAGTGTCAGCGCTAGATCAGATGCTCCTTAGCAGCCCTGGTTTCAGGCAGAACCGACGCCCCGCACTGGGGGCAGAGCAGCGGCTCGGCCCCAGTCTTCCCAGGCGGGTTTCAGGGCGGGCAGCTACGGGTAGCAATTATCTAGGTGAGCCGCGGGGCTTCTGCCTAAGGGGCTGGGGGAGGAAACACAACTCCTGGGGGCACCATGCAGCGCCCCTCCAGCCACAGAAACCTCTCCCGCCGAGGAAAACTCAGGAGCGGCAGAGGCAGCTGAAGCCAAGAGAATCCTGTCCTTGTGGATAACAGGGGCCGATGCTGGTCCCCAGGAACAAGGCGCTGCCATCCCACTCCTCAGAGCCCAGAGATCACCCACCTGCAACTGCAGTCTCCGAAGTCTCCACCCCAGTCTCTCTGCCTCCAGAGGCCTGACTGCGATTGGCCTGCACCTCTGTCCCGTCAGCTCTCCTCCAAGTGTGAGTGGCGTAACCATCCCATACGCTGCGGGCCTTTTGTCCCTCCCTCCGCTCCCCGCCGAAGCCACGCCCCACGTGACGGTCACGCGCTGCCGCAGAGCGCAGAGGAGGGGCGCCCTCTCGGCTCCCAGGGGAGGAGGCGGCGGAGTCGGGGGCGGGGACGTGAGGGCTCTCGCTGACGACGCGCCGTTGATGTAAGCGACGCCCCGCCCCCTCCGCACGGGCGCCGGAAAGAAGTGGGTGGGGCCCCGCCAGCGTCCGCGCCATCAAGCCCCAGGTGGCGGCCAGGCTTTCGGTGCATGGTGTTCCGGGCCGAGCGATTCAGCCTGCTGCCAGCGATGGAGGGCGTGCGCTGGGCCTTTTCCTGTGGCACCTGGCTGCCGAGCCGAGCCGAGTGGCTGCTGGCCGTTCGATCGATCCAGCCCGAGGAGAAGGAGCGCATCGGCCAGTTCGTCTTCGCTCGTGACGCCAAGGCAGCCTTGGTACTGCAGGTCTTTTCGTATCTAGAGCCGGGGGAGGGGGGGCAGGTGTGGCGGGAGGTGGGTCGGGCTGTGGGGACGCCCCCCTCCCACGCCGGCCTGGACCCCGGCTCGCGGCCGCCGCGGGGCGAGGGTGGTAGGTGCTGCCGCCGCCGGCGTGCGCGCGGCGCGGCCTCCGCGGTCTTTGTAGTTGCCTCGGCGGCTTCGTTCGCCGCCAAGCTAAGCCCCTCCCCCACTGTGATTGAAAATAGGGGTCCTGCTTAGCCATAGAATAGGTGCTGAGGAGTAGGTTTTTTACCCCATAGTGAATGTTTTTATTATTTTTAAGTGTTACCAATTGTTTTTTTGTTTCCTTGCGTGGGCCTATAGCGCATGCTTAGTGGGCTTGTTAAATATCCCACCATTCTCCAAGGGAACCCTGTACGTGGTAGGCCCTAAGAAATGCTGATGGTGTGTCTTAGTTTAGCCTTGCTCACCGTCGAGCTGGAAGAGTCCAGCCTCCTTTTACCAGTGAAACTGAAGCCTAGGGAGGAGGATGCAGTCCTAAAAAGTACCTTCCAGACTAAATATGTTGGAAAACAGTATTTTAAATATAATTATTGATTTTAAATGTGTATTTTTAAGCGGCAGATGGAAACTTGCGATTCGAAATGACTTCTGTGTAAGTGCAGTTTGAAACAGCCTCCGAGTACCATCACATCAGACGGTCTTGAAAATGTCCCTCCATGGAAGCTTTTTTTCGTTTGAAATGTGGGTTAATTGATAGTTTTTTGGAGGCGTATTGGTGAATTTTTTAAACTTTTTTATAATTTGTAAGAAATTGTAAAATACAAAATCTTGCAGCTTGTAAGTCAGTGTTAGAACTGAAGGGAAAAAAAAACTTGAAAGATTTTGCAAGGTATTGTGTCTCTTGTCATCTTATACCCTTGGGTATTTTTGTATGATTTTAGTCATTCTTTATGATAATAGAGGGAGAGAGTGGATGGGGTATATGTGAAAAAAGATAGGTCATGCATTGCTAATTGTTGAAGCTGAATGATAAGTAAATACTATTTAGAAATACACATAGGCACAGAGGTACAACAGCATTGCTCATTGGGGAATTTTTTTAATAATAGCAAAACTCGAGAAGCCTAACATATCCAATAATAGGGAAATAGTCAAGTTGTGGTACCTTGATATTATAAAATATGCTACATTTCAATGTACAGGCTAGATGGTTATGTATAGACATGAAATAATCTCCAACATTAGAAGTTAAAAAGCTTATACATGGTAGAATAGTACATATAGTAGGATTTCATATGTAGATGGATAGATAGCAAAAGGAGATGCAAATGAACATATATTTAGATACTTGGAAAGATTGAAAGGATGACTGCTTGTTCATATCTGTCACCTGTTGAGGGGAGGGAGGGCATTGCTTAAATCTTAATATGGTTGTGTATTTAATACATACATACTTTTAAAAACTGAGTATTTTAGAAACCCACAAAAATAGATTTTGTGTGTTATAGGCAGTGTTACTGAAATCTTTAGGATAGACATCAATACATACCAAATGTTTTATTAACAGGCTGGTCGTCTGATGATAAGGAAATTAGTTGCAGAGAAATTGAATATACCTTGGAATAATATTCGTTTGCAAAGAACTGCAAAAGGAAAACCAGTTCTTGCAAAAGACTCGTTGAATCCTTACCCCAATTTCAACTTTAACATCTCTCATCAAGGAGACTATGCTGTACTTGCTGCGGAACCTGAGCTGCAAGTTGGAATTGACATAATGAAGACTAGTTTTCCAGGTAACGTTGCATTTTTTTAGTACAAGAGTTACGGAGTGTTTTGTCTTAGTTCTTACCTTTTGAATAATCTCAGACAAGGAGACGTAGATACCTAAGTTTAGGGAAAATGTGCTCAATACTCAAGGGTACTATATCTGAGAGAGCATATATCTGAAAAGGGTACTGTGGACTGAAAAAAAATGCACACCCTAAAAGTTGGGCATTATTCTGAGAACTTCGCAGAGGACTCAAGAGGCCCAGGAGGCAGCCTCTCAGATCGCTGGGAAGGGCTGCTCCAAAGAGGTGAGGCAGGAACCAGGATATATAGGCGTTTTTGCAACAAAAACTAGGGGGTCAGCACATCAAAAGATTACTGTCAATTAAAGAAAAACAGACATCTCAAGTTAAGAAATTTAGTGCTTTTCTATGCGTGGGAAGATGCAAGACCTCATTGAAATCATCCCTTTGATATGTACCTTAACTATGTAGGTCCAGTACCCTGCTTTTCTCCATCCTGAATCCCCTCAGTGTGCACAATTGGGGGTGGCTGCTGGCTTAAGGACCACACATCCTTTGTTTACTATATAGTTTCTTGAACATAAAGAGATTTCTATATAAAGGATAGATTCTCCATTACTGAGGATTCATACATTGCTTTGCCTAGAGACAAAATGAAAAGAAAGATTTTCTTTTTGAATTACATTTCAGCTTGTTAAGTAAGACGAAATTTGAAACATTTTCAAAGACATTTTGTAAAGAACAGTTTTTCATAACTCAGTTTGACTTTTTATTTAGGTAATAGATGTTAAATTGAATTGAACTCAGTGAAGAGTCAATTTTGAGTAGCATTCTATTCAGAAGATATTTTGAAAGTACATGTATTACAATACTTGAGTGGAACAAAGAGAACTTTGTTTTTCCCACAACTTGAGATAACATGTATTTGTGGTAAAACCAAATATGGCTCTTTGTAGCACATTTATATAAGTAAAAGTCAAGAGCAAGCAATAATTATAATATTTACGTGGTTTATATTTTGCCTTAGAAATTTGTAATTGGCAGCTGTAGGAATTGCTGGCACTTATTTGTGGGGTTGAGTATATTTACGTGATTATACTAGAACTCAGGTTTTCTCAACTACTCTAATTCTCATCATCACTAACATTAGTGAGCACTTACTGTGTGCCAAAGCGTTTTACTAAGTGCTTTACGTATATTATAAGGTGGGTAGGGCACAGCATACTGTTATTTTTACCAGAAGATAAGTAGCAGGCTAACAAGAAAGCTGTTAAAATCAGAGGAACAACTTCTTCCTAATTTCTTAGTGCAATTTCCTAATCTTCACACTGAGTCCACCACAGGATCTTTGCTTATGTTTCCCTGGGACTGGAATATTTGTATTCACTTTATCCCCCACCCTGTTCCTGCATAGATAACTTATTTACTGATTAGCTTCCACTTTAGTCTTACTTTAGTCAGCCTTCAACTTAAGCCAGATTCTTTTGTTCTAGACTCTCATAAAATATATTTTCCTACGTCCCAACATTTCCTACATTCCACATCTCAGTTTATGATTATTTCTCAGGATGATTATCTTCCCACGGGTCTTTATAAGCTTCATGAGAACAGGAACTGTGTTAGCTACATCTGATAGTGGCTGTTTCTACTGTCATATCTAACACCCTATTTAGTTCAAGATAATGCCCAATAAATACATGTCAGATGAATCAGCCATCTGTGCTGCAGTAGTGAGGCTTCAGATTGTGGCTGTGGATCTCATTTCTTATCTTTGTTGACACTTTGTTGTCAATATCTTTACCTTGAATTTTCCCACCAGTTGATTTTTTTCCATTCTGCTCATAAATCTTTCTCTTTCCTTAACTTTGTTCAGAAGGAGGCCCTGCTGTGAGGACAGGGATTCTTGACCCTGGATAAGCATCAAGTCATTTTTTTTAACCTCCTGAAATTGTTTGCTAAATTTCGTATGCACGTGTATGCTCTTCTCAGGAGGGCTCTGGTTTTCAGCAGGGTCATAGAAGGCTTCTTGCAAAAGAACCACACTATAGAGGATTCAGAGTGAGCATGCGAACGAGCCCATAAACTTCCCTAGCTTTCTGTGGCTCTTATATGAACTTTCCCTAAAAATCAGAAAATGTTGGAGAGGCCATTGCTCCTTAGAATGCAGTCAGCACAATCACATGGTAATGGGTGGTTCATCAGGTTGGTATCTGCCTGGTGTGAGACACAGATTTTATTACCAGTTGGCATAATGGGCAGTGTTGGCTTATGGTCAGTACTGTATAAACTAGTAATTACTAATTGAAATTAATAAATGATAGGTAATTGAGCAAAAACTGGAGATTCTGTGTTCTGTTAATTATATTTTATGAGACTTTTTTTTACCACCCCCCATCTTTTTTTCATTGTTCTTATTTGACTAATTGCAGTACCCAGGCCTTTTCCTATTCTTAAGCTGTTTCATTGCCAAGAAACCAATTGATACATCCAGTAACACCCTGGGGAAGAGAGATTGTCCAGCTGTCATTAGTATTGCTACTGTGTTACTGATGTCTGAAGGCTGAATGGGCCCAGCATCATTTCTCAGTGAGAGTAGGGGGTAGTCACTGGCTTGCTTCCCTGGTGATGCATTTGGATTGCTTTGCATCAGTGTGAGTGAGGAAATTGAGCAAGGGAGGTTCCCAAGAGCTGCTAAATTAGGAGGGTGAAACTGAGGATAGCAGCAAGGGAAGTGTACTTTGTCCTGGACGTTATTAGCTTCTCAGCTCTTAAGATGGAATGAGACTTTGGGGACATCATTAGTATATTGAAAGACTCAGTTCCGTTAACCCCGTTTTGTCTGCAAGTAAACACTTAGGAACTTCTGGAGTCTTCATTCTGTGACATTTCCCATTTCTACTAGTGCACATCATTTCCTGCCATCTCCCAGTTCCCCCAGTGCAGCTATGGCAGGGTAGGAGAGAATATATCGATGGCTCTAAGAAGCTTTGGGTTTCTTCCTTTTAGCCAGTTGCCCATGATGAAAAAACAATTGGAACCACCGCTTTAGTCTCTGCTTAGTGGAGAAAGGAACCTTACACCAAGGTAACTGATGTGTAATTGGTGCTTAGTAATATTTGTTTAATGAATATCCAGGGAAGAGGGGTTATAAGATACTGGGGGCCCTAGTATCGATAAACTGCCAGTGCAGTATAATCCTAACCCTGGGGGGAAAGGTGTTTTGTAGGTCATCATTATAATGTGCTGCACTCAGTTGGGAAGTATTGGCTGTTTTTCCTTCATTTTCTAATTTTTAGCTACCATGAAAGGCTTTTGCAGTTGCAAGTATAAAAGTAGGATAGTTTTATGAATTGTTCAGTTTTGTCCCCATATTTATAAGCTAAAGCAAGACAAGATGGATACTATATAAAAATTATGATTAAAATACAGGAAACGACCCAAAATATTTTTCACCATGGTTTTACACTTTCAAGTTTACATTTTTGTTAATAAACTTTGCTGGGTATTAATTGACAGGACAAAAATGACTCTTTTGAGATTTAATACCAATTTAATAGCATAGAACTGCTTCTCTAGAACAGTTAACTGTAGTGCGTATGAAGTAAGTGGTGATATTATATAATAGCTGCGGAAAAGCCGGCTTGTCTCCTCCCACCATACTATTTACAGCACTATTTTAATGGCTTATTAGTCGGTTCCCCGTCTTCGCATCTGATCTCACTCAGTTCATTCTCTATATAGAGTTGGAGTGGTCTTTATTTATAACCTATAGCAATTTTCTTAAAACTTTTAGGTTGGTTCTTAATAAACTCCAGTCCCTTTAACATGACCTTGTCGTCTTGTTCTCATTTATCTATTTGCGTTTTTAGCTCCTCTCTCCGCTCACTATTTTCTGTCCACACTCATCTTTTATTGCCTGGAAGGTAGCAAACTTTTTCCTGTTCAGGGTCATTTCAAAAAAGCTGATCCCTCTGCCTGTTCTCCCCGCTCCGTCTTGAATGTATTAGACCTGGAGGATGAAACGTAGCCAGTACCTCAGGAAGGACTTCCCTGACCTCCTGATCTTGTTTTCCTTCATGGCCCTTCTTGTTTGTAATTATAACTGAGTTACTTGATTATTATCTGTTCTCCTTTATTAAATAAGTTCAGGAGCTGTGCTTGTTTTTACTGCAGTATACCTAGTACTCAGCAGAGTGTGTGGCACATAGTAGGTGCTCAGTAAATACTTACTGAATGTACAAATGATAGTTCTCAGTTTCACTTAAAATATTCCTTACCTTTGTTGAAAATTGAAAAAGTAGGTATGCAACTACAGTGAAAAATGATACCCCTAAGAATGTAGTCGGAATGCAAACTTCTCATCAGTGAGTTGTGATTAAAAATAGCTCTTCCTTCGAGCCTTCTTCCTCACCCTCCCATTTTTCTCCCTAGCTTCTTTATCTGAATCCCCATCAGATTCAATTTTCAACTTTGTTGCTGCTGCAATCTACAGGCAGCCCCCAACTAGTAATTTTTCACCTTTAGGATGGTTTAAAAGCAGTACGAATTCAGTAGAAACCATACTTTGAATTTTGATATTTTCCTGGGCTAGCGGAATGCCATACCATACTCTTACGAGGCTGGGCAGCAGCCGTGAGCCAGGGCTCCCAGTCAGCCATGCAGTCACGAGGGTACACAACCAATACAGCCGTTCGGGTTTTCACTTTCAGCACAATATTCAGTATATTTCATGAGATATTCAACAGTCATAATATAGTCTTTGTGTTAGATGATTTTGCCCACCTGTAGGCCAGCATAAGTGTTCTGAGCATGTTTAAGGTAAGCTAGGCAAATGTATGCTGTTCCCTAGGTTAGAGGTATTAAATGCATTTTTGACTTAAAACATTTTCAGCCTAACAACGAGTTTATCGGCACGCAGCCCCATCAAGGAAGATCTGCATTCCACTATCATTTCTGATCTGCATTCTTCTAGATCTACATCTTGCAGATTGTGCTTAATTAAAGCTTTTTTTTTTTTTTTTCTTTTTTTAACTTGGAGATTTAGAGCCAGCAAGCAGCTTAAACCAGTCACATTCCTCTTCATGCTCATAACACCTTCTGGAAAACCAGGTCTTTACTGGCAGGGAGCTTTGCCCCTTCCCAAGTTAGAGGAGGAGGGGTCTTTCCCACTGTACAGAGGGTTTAAGTAGAGCCACAACATAGAACTAGTGTTTATTGAGTAACTTCTAAGTGTTAAATGCCTTGTATTCATGATCTTATTTACCCACTTAAGCCTAGGTTGTAAGTTAATTGTTATTTTGTGGAAGAGGTTGAGACTTGCCCAAGGCAACTTAACTAAAAGGTAGAATATACTGGATTTAAATCCATACTACAAAGCCTATATTTTTAGGCACTGCACTCTACAATGTATGACCTCTCAGTACTAGATTTTATTAGTATCTGTTTAAGGATTTGCAAATACAAAATCTGTGGGAAAATTCCATGAAACTGAGTTTAATTAAAGTTTTTGTGGAGAAACTGATATCTAAGAAAAGTGTACAAAATTTAGTAAGAGAGAGCTTGCCTTGGCATTTTTTTAACTTACATTAGGCATTGTAAACAAAAGAATATGGTGTTAGCAAAAGAAAAGAGAGTTAAGGGGTTGGTGCCCAGTATTTATACATAAAATTTCAATTCAGTGGTTAAAGATTAGTTTATTAAATGGTGCTGTAACAGAGGTTAATATTGTTAATATATAAAACACTTGTAAGTATTGATAGAAAAACCACTTAAGACTCACCTGATGAATGGACGAAGGACTTGGTAACACATTTCACAAAGGAGGATATATTAATAACAGTGACAACTACCCCAACAGCCTTATGTTTATTAAGTACTAATAGCTCTGGGCCTTTTATGTTTATTTCTTAAACTACCCTCTTTCTGTATTTTGTAGCTTAAGAAACAGCCATAGAGAAGTGAAATAAATTTAACAGTAAAGAAGTGAGAGAGCCAGGACTTGAACTTGACTCCAGGGGCATAACACTGGAGTTAAGAGTGTGTGTGTGTATGTGTAGATTAAGTTGTGTCCGTGTATGTATTGGTTTCCTAGGGCTCCTAACAAAGGACCAAAAACTCAGTGTCTTAAAACAACAGGTATTAATTCTCTGACAGTTCTGAAGGCCAGAAGTCAATCGAAACGTTAATAGGGCCAGGGTACCTCTGAAGACTGTGGGGACGAATCCTTCTTTGTTGCATTGCTGCAACTTTTTACCTTTATCTTCATGTTGTTTTTCCATCTGTTCTCTCTCTGGGTCTAAGTGTTTCTCTTTGGGAGGACACCAGTCACTGGATGTAGGGCATACCCTAATCCAACATGACCTCATCTTAACTTGATTATACTTGCAAAGACTATGTCCAAATAAGGTCACATTCTTAGTTTCTGGGTGGGAATGAATTTTGGGAGACTGTTCAATCCAATACAGTCCATCCTGTGGCCCGCCCAAATTTGCATCCATCCCACATACAAAATAAATTCACCCAATGCCAGCAACCCTAAGTCATAACATATTCCAGCATTAACTCTAAATCCAAAGTCGCATCTAAATGCAGCAACTCAGAAAGTTCCAGATATCATTGTCTGAATCATCTAAATCAGATACAGGTGAGACTCTGGGTATGGTCCATAATGGGGCAAAATTCTCCCATCAGTGAACCTGTGACACTAGAAAATAAATCATCTCCTTCTGAAATACAGTGGTGGGACAGGCACAGGCAGACATTTTCATTTCAAAAGGGAGAAGTTTGAAGAAAAAAGGATCATGGGTCCCAGTAAAGTTCAAAACCCAGCAGAGCAAATCCCATTAGATTTCAAGGCCTCTTAACGATCCTGTGTGGCTCCATGCTCTGTCCCCTGGCCCCTTGAGGTGGATCTACCCTGCCATCAGAACCCTTCCCATTTCTTGAAGGGGAATACGTTTGCAGTCAAGTAGCCCTGGCTCTCTGTTGGCCCCTTTCTTGCCTGTATGTGTTGATACATGTGTAAGTTAATCAGTGCACATTTAAGTAAACACTAAGCGCAGCTGACGTTCATGACTGCCTCCGTGGTGAGTTTCAAGATTAGGTAGTCACATTTCAATTTAGCGCTCTTTCTGCTGTATGCCGCTTGTATTGAAAGATTAATTGCTCCTTTGTTAGTAACATACTAACGGATTTGTGTATATGGTTTTTGAAACCTGTATTAGCTGCTCAGACACTTTTGTTTTATTCTGGATTTGTACAGGGATAAATTCCTGGGTAATAGAGCTGATAGGTCAAGCCTTATTGTGCACATTTTAACTGAAATTTTACAAGACTTCATCTCCCATGGAAGCAAGATTAAATGTAACCTAGTACTTGAAAATGAAACTACTAGAATTTCTAATATGACTTACTATCTCAAACTAAATTTTGTTACTTTGAAGCACACAGATGGACATTGCTCAACTGCCCCCTAAAGTAAATGTCCCCTCTTCTATAAGAAGAATGGTGAATTTTAACTGAGATACTGTTAGATATACACACCCATGGCCGTGTTCTGAAGAGATACTGATGTAGGTGGGCTTTGGGGTTCTGGTACTAGCAGGATTTTTTTAAATAGGCTTGTAGTAGTAGCTAAGGTTTTATCAACAGCGGTGGGTATTAGGGGCAGGGGTTGGTTCAGGGGCCCCAGCCTCCACAGGTATGACTTTTAGTTGGCCCTTCATATAACTTGATTCACTCATACTCACATCCGTGGATTCAAGCAACAGCAGATCGGTTACAATTGAAAAAAATTCGCATGTAGGTGGACGAGCACAGTTCAAACCCACATTGTTAAGGCTTAACTGTGTGAATTATTTTGTTGTAGGTTACTGCTCTGTTTGAACTTTCAAGTTGCTGCGTGACCTTGGTTAGCTCATTGCAGAACGCTTAGTTAATACCTAGTGCTGTTTTCCCTAAAGATTAAACTATGAGATGGGGGATCCGGTTTTTCTAAACTTGGTTGGTGGTTCCAAGTAAGCTTTTCAGTCATTTTATCTTTCCTACGTATATATGTAAGTTCGTACATGTGCAGTAAAGTGGTTAGAATGAAGATTGGAGTGGACATGAATATGTATTAGGAGGCTTTGCCCACTTACGCGTCGTCTTCAGATGGTTTGAGAGACAAATGTACTATTCTGATATTTTTTACTGGTTTTTTTTTCTTACTTCCAATTTCCTAGATAAACACAATCTTGAAGAGTACTCACCCACTGTGCATTTTCACCATCATGCCACATTGTGGCACTGTTGTTCTTTGGCTGAATATTTACAGTCATCTTTTTCTGTTGCTGTCAGATTTCTTATTTTGTGGAATATAATGCTCTCAAAAGTATATGAAAACACTCGTATCAGAGTTTTAAACTGTACACGATCAGTTATGATTGCTTTCCAGTTATTGTGCTAGATGGCTTTTTATGTTAATGAGTTTGGTTTTGGGGTTTTTTTTTTTTTTTTCACTTAATTTTTTTTCCTTGATTGCCCCATTGTGTTTAGTTAAAAATAAGAGCCTTGAAAGTTACAGAATTATAACTTGAAGAAACCAACAAACATAATGACACTGTAGATGACAACAGGCATATCTTTTTAAAACTTTAGGCTTTTTGATAGTATGCTGTTAAAACTACATTTCCACTCAAAACATATAATGCTGTCTACAAATTCAAGGTAGCTTTCTTCTCAGTGTTGTTATTTACACTGTTTATGCCAGAATCTGTTCAAGAGGAAACAGTTTATGATTTACGTAGTTTTGGTGCTTCCAGTATTTAAAATCTCCAGGTCTACCTTCATCACTTTTGCAAGCTTGATTTCTTTACTTTCCTTTAGTGTTTTAGCTGTCAAGCCACTATATACTAGTGATGCTTGCATTTTAACAGGACAGTTTTTACTAAGGGGCTTAAGGAATTTAAGCAGCAGACTATCAGAGGGGGTTCAGAGCCTCAAAAGAGTAAGAATGCCCTGCCCTGGGATTCCTAAGGTCACAGTAATTAACTCCGTGCTGTTACATGAAATGACTTTACAGTTCTGCAGGGCTGCTTTTACGAAAGAATAGCCTTTTAATGTTAATATGAGCAGATAAACAATGGACATTGTTGATTCATGAAAGTGGATTGTAAAGTTATCCTTTTTGAGAATAGTAGAGGAATAGATATATTAGTTAAATGTGTTTGATGAGCTTGAACATAGATGAGGAAATTTGCCTTGAACTAAAGGACCACATGTTATTGTAGGGTCATTAGAAATTCCCTAACTAAACAAGACTGTTTTGAATTGGGGTGGTGGGAGAATTATAGACACTTTTGTAAGAGAATTGTTTTTTTAATGTTTTCTACCCTTGAGATAACTATGGGAAAGGTGCTTGGTTACTGTGTAACTCGGGAAAGGTAGAAGAAACTGTAAACTCGCTGTGAAGGTGAGTGAGGACCATGCCTGTTTCGCTCATTGTGATACTCCTGGCATCTAGCACTGGGGTATTTTTAGAGTGACTGATGCAGTAGGCATTCTAATTATTGAGTTTTCATGGGGTTAGCTAGTGAAATGCCAATAAAGGGTTAAGTAGGAGGATTTGATGTCTTTTTTTTTTCTTTCCAGACGTGCTAAGGTTGCAGCCAGTTGGGAATGTCAGATTTTGGAGTTGAGTACTTCAGAAATAGGAGTTGAGGGAGTAGACAAAGCTTCGTTAACAGAATCTGCAGGGGGACTACTTTCAAGAGGTTTACTGAAAGTAATGTAATCATAAGCTGAGGATACAGGGCGGTAGAGCACTTAGGAAGTAATCCACCACATTATAGTTAACACACGTTTATTCACATAGTGAACCTTTATGGCTCACGTACCTTGTCGCCAGACTTTCTGGCCGACCAGTGAGGCTGTAATCGTGTGCGGGTAAGAACTGCGACAGGTTTGTTTTTACTCACTAGTTCAGTTCATGTTGGTGTAATATTTGTATACATGCTACACACTTGTAGGATAAATGAATGGTTATAGAAGGTTCCTGCTTAGTAGTAAAGATAGACAAACACATAATATTTGGGGACAATATAATATGAAAGGCATACATATATTTTAATTTGTGTCTTAGCCTTAATTCTGGGAGTCAGAGCCTTTGAGCTCTGTTTATATTTGGGATGCTGTATAATATCTTTTTGTCTGTGGAACAGTAGAGCTAGGGATATACTTCAGATTTTTTTTTTAATGAGCCAAAAGAACAGTAATTAAAGTCTGTTTTTATTTGAAAAAGTCATATTAGAAAACATTTTTAAAAGCAGTTATTGTGAAGGAAGTTAATGTATATTAATTTTCAAGTCATAGCAATAACTTAGAATAAAAGAACACTCCTTAGCTTTCTACCAGTTTCCCAAAAATTATAATAAATTGTTCTGTACTCTTCCTGTTATATAGTAAAGTAAAAATTTAAACCTCGCGGTAGTAGTGCTCTGTTTTAAGAATGCTTGTTTTGAGAACTCTGATATTCTGTTGTACATAGGAAATTCCCCCTGTAATTTAAGATTTATAATAGGTTTGGGTGCTAAATTTTATCAGATTTTTGGTGGGTGTCTATTTATATGACCATATGTTTTTTCTACTTACAATAATACTCAAAGTTTTACCGTTAAGCTAGCTGGCTGTCTCTGGGTTAACCCCTGCTTGTCGTGTGTGTTATTCTTTTAATTCTCAGCTCACTTTGATTTGCTGCAGTTTTGTTTAGGATTATTTATTGTGACTGCATTCAAAAGTAAGGTTGGACTGTAGTTTTCTTTTAGGTGCTGTCTGTAACAGTTTTAGTCGTTGGAACAGTTATTTTTAATTCTCTGTTTCCTCGGTTGACAGGTCGTGGTTCAATTCCGGAATTTTTTCATATTATGAAAAGAAAGTTTACCAACAAAGAATGGGAAACAATCAGAAGCTTTAAGGATGAATGGACTCAGCTGGATATGTTTTATAGGAATTGGGTATAATTTGTTTCTAGTTTTGAGAGTAAACCCATGTGGTGATTCTGTTATCTTTGCTAAAAACAGAAGAAATCCTTTCGTTACCCTGTAGTTCATACAGTGTTCAAAATAAATAAGTCATTACTTGGGAACTTCATTATTTTTATGTATTCATTATTACATTATAATGACATTTAAGAAAATTTAACATGCATTTTATGCTCAATTAGAAGATACTCTTAAAGCTAAAATAAGACTTTTTATTTATCATGATTTATAAATTAGATTTAATGCTTTCTGTCTTAAAGGATCTCATACACATGAGGCCTTATTTAATGAACATGTATACTATTCATTGCTAGAAGACATGTAAGCCCTTTGTAAATTAGTTAATTTAATTATTGTAACAACCCTATGAAGAATGTAATTTATCATTGCATGTTACACCTGAGGAAATGGAGGCACAGGGAGCTTAAATGGTTTGTCTTAAGGTCTCACAACTGGTTTGTCTCCATGCTACTATAAAAATGAATAGCTTATAGCCATAATGTAGTAAAGGATTAAAAATCCACATGTGTTGGGGACTGTCATTTTTATGAAAAATGTTGCCTACTAAGTTGTCTCAGAGAATATGTCTGTCTGTATCTTAGGCACTGAAAGAAAGCTTCATAAAAGCCGTAGGTGTTGGATTAGGATTTGAATTGCAACGGCTTGAATTTGACATCTCACCATTAAACCTGGATATAGGCCAAGTTTATAAAGAAACACGTTTGTTTTTGGATGGGGAAGAAGAAAAAGAATGGGCATTTGAGGTAAGAAATTTATCAGAATTGCTGTAATTATAGTAATTTCCTTATTTTGTGCATGTGAGTATAGGCTTAAACTTGGGGGGGGGCTAGTCATTGAAACTAGACACATTTAGAATCCATTCCTGGTGCTCTGAGGTGAAGTCAGGGGTACTCTGAGCGCCTGTAACATTTAAGCTGATACTTGAAAGGTAAGTTGTAGTGCGTTAAGTAAAAGGGAAGGCAAAAGAGGCCATGGAATAGAACACCTTTGTGTATACGAACAACTAAAGGATACCGCTCCAGTGCTGTACTGTGTTGAGGGGATTTGAGAGAGATTCTAGGTTAGGCTGTAAGATCAGGTAGGGCATTATGAGTCAGTTAATATATTGGTCTCTTTCTTTATTTTCTCTGTCACTGGCAATTCTTGGCTGCTAGTGAGAGAAACCTAATAACATTTTAACTGAAAAGTCGTGATAGTAGCATACTAGAGTGATTCGTGTAATTGCCTTTCAGAATTAGCTAGGGACTGGAAAACTCCGAACTCTTTTTATCTTTTACTTTCGCCTTCCTCGCTTCAGTTTTCTCCCACCCTCATTTCTCATTCTCTCCACCAGCTTTCTTAACTTTATGTGGTCTGTGTGGCAGGAAACATAACAATTTGTAGTTTAAAAACCCAGAGATCGGTGAACTCCCTTTCTATTCAGACCCTCAAAGTCCTGGAGAAGGGGCTCTGGCTTAGCTTGGACGTGAGGTGCTTATCTCTTGACCAATCATTGTAGCCAGGGGAGTGTGTGACAGCTTGTATCAAGTGTCCGTAGCTGAGCAAATGGGTTATACTATAATGTGGTTGTTCCTGCGGTCATCATCTGAATCATGTGCAGAGGTCACGGTAAAGAATTCATGATGAGTGGGCAAAATAGAAGGTATTCGTTCACTAATTCTCTCAAGGGACTTTAACAAGTGTCAAATAGGGAGTAGTAAGATCAGAATTGTATTTTAAGACCAGGTTCTGTCTATGGAGGCATAAGGGGTTAAGGAAGTGAGGTGTCAAAGATGTTATGATCAATTCTGTGACTTACAGGCCCCTCTGTTGAGCTACTGAATACTGGAGAACAAGTAGGAATTAAGTTTGCCATGCCATAGAAACACCTAAGTGAAGGTGTCAGGTAGTTGGCAGAATGAAAGGTTAGGCTAAAGGGAAAATCATAACCAGTAACGTGTGGATGGCAGTTGACGTAATAGGACTTAAAGTTGCAGCAGTGAGATCACCTAAGTTAGACTTGAGAAAGACCTAGGGCAGAGTCCTGAGAATACTATTTAAAGGTGGAGTGGGGAGGAGACTGAGAAAGAATGATCAAAATGGTAAGAAGTAAAATAAGAAAATAGTGTTAGGGGATCCAAGGGCAGGAAGTATTTTGAGAGAGACCTGTGTCAAAACTGCTAACATACCAGATTTCTGGTCAAGATGGTGGAGTGATGGGACCACAAGCTCCCCACCCCTCCTGACTACAGCAAAACCAGAACTGACTGCTAAACAACCATCGGAAAAAAGAATGGAACCCAGCAAAGAGATCTTCAACTGGAAACAGGGAACCATAGCAGGACGGTAGGAGGGGCATGCTCATGATATAATCGGGCCCCATTACCCCACAGGTGGGAGACCCACAAGCTGAAGAATATTTCAGTCATAGGGCCCCCCCCCCCGCCACAGGAGTGAGTGTTCTGAGCCCCACATCAGGCTCCCCAGCCCAGGGTTCTGGCATTAGGTGGAGGAGACCCCAGGACATCTAGTTTTGAAGGCCAGTGGGGCTTAACTCTAGGAGCCCCACAGAACTGGGGGAAAGAGAGACTTCATTCTCTTGGGAAGCATACCAGAATCTCACGTGTTCCAGGTCCAAGGGAAATGACTGATTTCATAGGGACCTGGACCAGACCTGCCTGTGGTTTTAGAAGATCTCCTAGGGAGGTAGAAGAGGGTTGCAGCTCACCCAGGGGACGTAAAAGCTAGTGGTGGATATTCCAGGAGTGTTCATCTACATGAGCTTTCCTGAAGGCTGACATCTTGATCGGATCATTAGTACCAAGACCCAGCCCCACCCAACAGCCTGTAGGGAAGCCTCAGGCCAAGCAACGTACAGGGTGGGAACAGCCCCACCCATCAGCAGGCTTCCTGAGCCACAAACACCTCTAGGCCCAGCCCTACCCACCAGAGGTCCAGGTCCAGCAGGGGCAGGTACCAGAAATAAGAAAACAACAATCCCACAGCCTATGGAAGGAGCCCACAGACACAAAGCAGATTCTACACTGGGACTGGCTGGACCCTGGCCCTTGGCTGACAAGAGAGGAGTGTACTCCTCGGACACATAGGACGTCTCCCACAGAGGGCCACTTCTCCAAGGTCGAGAACATAATTAACCTACCTAAAAATACAAACAAAAAGACATACAGAATGAGGCAGCAGAGGAGTATCTCCCAGGTCAAAGCATAAGATAAAAGAAGAAGATAAAAGAAGTAGAAAGAGTTTAAAGTAATGATGGCAAAGATGTTCAGAGAACTCAAAAGGAATAGAGATGGACGGGGCAAAGTTTTTCACGAAGAGTCGGAAAATACAACGAATACCCAAATAAAGTTGAAGAATTAAATTACTGAAATGAATAACACACTAGAAGGAACCAAGAATAGACTAAATGAGGCAGAAGAACAGATCAGTGAGCTAGACGACAGATTAGTGGAAATCACTACTTTAGAACAGAAAAAAGAATGAAAAGAGATGAGGATAGCTTAAGAGAACTCTGGGACAACATGAAGTGCTCTAATACTCACATTGTAGGGGTCCCAGAAAGAGGAGAGAGAGAAAGGACCTGAGAAAATTTTTGAAGAGATAACAACCAAAAACTCCTCTAACTTGGTAAAGGAAACAGTCACCCAAGTCCAGGAAGTGCACAGAGTTCCACACAGGATCAACCCAGAGAGGAACACACCAAGGCACATAGTCATCAAACTGTCAAAAATTAAGGATGAGGAGAAAATATTAAAATCAGCAAGAGAAAAGCAACAAATAACACACAAGGGAGCTCCATATGGTTTTCACCTGATTTTTCAGCAGAAACTACAGGCCAGAAGGAAGAGGCAGGATATATTTAAAATGATGAAAGAGAAAAACTTACAGCCAAGAATACTCTATCCAGCAAGGCTCTCCTTCAGATTTGATGGAGAAATCAAAAGCTTCACAGATAAACAAAAACTAAAAGAATTCAGCACCACCAAACCAGGTTTACAAAAAATGTTAAAGGAACTTCTCTAGTCATCAAACCATAAGAAAAGAACAAAAAGAAGAAAGAGGGAAAGAAAAAAGACCTACAAAAGATTGCTTTGGCAATTTGAGGTCTTTTATGGTTCCATACAACTTCTAGAATTGTTGTGGTTCTGTGAAAAATATTGTGAGTATTTGACAGGGTTGTGTTGGATTTGTGGATTGCTTTGGGTAGTGTGGCCATTTTGATAACGTTGATTCTTCTAATCCAAGAGCACAAGATATCTTTCCATTTCTTTGTATCATCTTCAGTTTCCTTCATTAGTGTTTTACAGTTTTCAGAGTTTAGGTAACCTCCTTGGCTAAGTTTATTTCTGGGTATTTTGTTCTTTTGGGTGCAAACAAAATGTTTATGGCAGTTGTAAAATTCAGGATTTTAAAGTGGGGGAAAAAGTGAGGGGCTGCAAATGGCAAAATATCCTTTTTTATGGGTGAGTTGTATTCCATTATGTATACATGCTACATCTTTATCCATTCATCTATTGATGTGTACTTAGGATGCTTCCACGTCTTGGCAATCATAAATAATGCTGCTGTTAAAAAAAAAAAGCTGCTAACATACCATGTAAGGTAGGGATTCTATCAATTAAAGAGTAAATTGTATTTAGAGTACTGTATTTTAATTGAAGTGTAGTTGATTGACAGTGTTGTGTTAATTTCTGGTGTTATAGCATAGTGATTCATTTATACATACATATATATTCCTTTTCATATTCTTTTCATTATCAGCCATTATAAATATTGAACACAGTTCCCTGTGCTATACAGTAGGACCTTGTTGTTTATTTTATACATAGTAGTTAGTATCTACAAATTCCAAGTTTCCCAATTTATCCCTCCCCAGTGCTTTTCCTCCCTGGGAACATAAGTTTGTTTTCTATGTCTGTGAGTCTGTTTCTGTTTTGTAAATAAGTTCATTTGTATCCTTTTTATTTATTTATTTATTTTTTCAGATTCCACATGTAAGTGATAACATGGTAGTTTTCTTTCTCTTTCTGGCTTATTTCACTTAGTATTGTCATACTCCAGGTTGTTGCAAATGGCATTATTTTATTCTTTTTAATGGCTGAGTAGTATTCCATTGTATAAATATGCCACGGCTTCTTTATCCTGTCATCTGTCGATGGACATTTAGGTTGCTTCCATGTCTTGGCTGTTGTACATAGTGCTGCTATGAACCCTGAGGTACAGGTGTCTTTTCTAATTGGAGTTTCCTCTCAATATGTACCCAGGAGTGGGATTGCTGGTTCATAGGGTAAGTCTGCTTTCAGTTTTTTAAGGAATCTCCATATTTTCCATGATGGCTGCACCAAACTACATTCCCACCAACAGTGGGAACAACCAACAGTGTAGGAGGGTAGCATACTATATTTTTAATAGGTTTTTTTTTTTAAGTTTTTATACTTAAAGGGGTAAACATCAGCCATTGCATTCATGGAGAATCCTTTATTTTAATGGTGCCACGTGGAGCAGGCCTCATAGCAGGGCGAGGAGGGGAAGAGTCAGCAAGTGAGCCAGCTGTGCTTCAGCTCTTTGGGTGACAAAGATGTTTGAGTTCCTGGGGACCAAATAGATGCTTCAGAAAGTGGCAGCCACCGGGCCTGAAGTTTCCTGAGAGAGGAATTCCAAAAGAAAGGCAGTGGGTGTTCTACTGTGTATTAATTGCTGAGGGTGGGAATTACAAGGGTCAGCTGTGAGAGCTGGAAGTAGTCCATGACAGTTCTCAGGTGCTCGCTGAGCCAGCATTTGGATACTTGATAGGACCCAGGGTTCTGAAACTGGTTTGCAACAGTATTAGGTCATAACTTTGCCTGTTTCCTCTGTCCCCTTCCTGTCTGCCACCTACGTTAGGGAAACCAGAGCAGAAGAGGAGGGTGAGACCAAGGAGAAGAATGTGTTCTTGGATTGAAATGGGTTTTTTTTTTTTAATCTGAAAGGGACTGAAGGGCTATGGGGTTTGCCTAAGGGCTTGTCCAGGAGCTGAGAAGGGAGATCCATCAGGGCATATTTGAGGGCATATATGGAAGAATAATTAAATGTACCTGAATGTTTAGCCCATTCAGTGTACCAGTTAGAAAAAATATGAAAATAATACATGTCATATGTGTATTTTAAGTGTGGATTGTTTATTCTACAGTAAACAGGCCTGGGAGGAGAGGGTGAACTTAACAGAATGAGTGTGGTGGTCTGGACAGCCAGAAGCCAGAGGCGGAGGGGAGCATGGTGAGAGCACAGAGCCAGGGGAGGTTGGGGTCACGGAGCACAGGTGTCAGGGCATCTCTCAGTGCTTCACAAGCTCCAGTACCAGCCTTTAGGCATGCGGCTGAGGAAGGGCTGTGATTTCAGCGTAGAGATTTCCGTGTGCGGCTGTGGCATGCGTGATCTTCACTGTCCTGGCCATTCTCTCCTTCGCTCTCTTCCGCTCTCACTCGTACACCCTGAATTTACCAACGCTGGAGCAACGAGAGGCAGCAGCACAGTGAGTGGGGGAGCGTCCGGATTTAGGAGGAGAGATGGAATCGCCTCCCTGTTGGAGGCTTCTAACCCTGAATTAGGTTGGAGCTAGGATAAGTGGAAGAGTCTTCATGAGATGAGAGTAAAACTTCATTTGGGTCAAATGCTTTTCAGAGAAAACTCAGTACTGAGAATGACCAGAAGTGTCATTTATGAGATCTGTTCAGGATTTCATCCAGGGAAAGAGAAAAATGAATTGTCAGAACTTGCTTTAAGGAAAAGGTGAGAGAGAACCAGTTGCCCCCTGTTCCCACACTGTGGAGTCCAGTTCCTTTGGTAAACTGAAAATAAGGCAGGAGAAGCCTCAGCCCTCCCCTGCTTCTCATGCCTAACTTGCTCCTCTCTCCTTTCCCTGCTGTGTAAATAGCCAGAGTCACAGCCAAACAGTGATAGCCTCCTGGCTTGATTTTTCTCTATATGTAAGTGATGACTATATTTAAGTGCCCAGGCTATTTTCAGAAAGTTCTTTCAAAAGTGTTTAGGAGTATTTTAGAAAGTACTGTTACCTGGTTGGAGACAGGACAAATCCCTGGAAACAGTACGTGTCAGAGAGGACACGTGCCTCTCTGGACACAGTGCCATCGTAGGACATACAGTAAAATTCTGGATGCCAAGAGAAAAAGGAGCATTTATTTACTTGGAGACTCAAAAGAAGATTATGAAATAAAAGTTATAAAGGAAATGAAGATTAAAAAAAAAACCTGCTTAGTGTCTTGAATACTATTCAGGAAGAGAGTGTATTTATGAAATGGGAGCTGAGAGCCTTGGGGGGAGGAATAGGCTTGTCGTTAAAACAAGGCTGTTGGTGGAAGATGGTCTGTGAAACCATCTAGAAATGTTACAGAAAAGACTGCAGACTAAAGCCTAAAACTCTTCTGTTTAAAAAGTACATCGCACCATTGCCGCCTTCTAAATGCAGGCATTTCCCCAAGCACCCGCTCCTTTCATGGGTCCGGCCGCAGCAGCAGTCTCAGCCAGCCTGCCTCTCTGTGTGTGAGCCCGGGCCTGCCCCGCAGCTCCTGGCCCTCCTGCCTCCTGCCCCTGGTTCTCGCAGCCGCGTGCTTCTCCCTGGCGGCTGCACAGCGCGGGCACCACGGGTGCCGCAGGCGCGTCGGAACGCTGCTCGCCCTCAGTCTCTTTTTCTCACCGCGCTCCTTTTGATGGTACGACCATCCAGTCACCTCGGGTTAGTAAAGCCCAGACCCACTCTGGTTCCTCTCCTGCGCCCCTCGTCGTGCCAGTGCCTCTAGTAAACAGTGGCGGGCCCCCTTCTGAGAGCCCTTCCGGCCCCTGCCGCTTCTCAGGTGTGGGCCCTCTCTCCGCTGCAGCTTGGGCTGATGCGGTAGCCGCGTGATCACTGGCTTCCGCTTCCACCGTTTTGCTTCAGCCGTCTCCATTTCTGGCCGTCACGTCCCTGGATACGTACTCCACGTTGCAGCCTGCTGTGTGTCATTCTTTGACTATCGCGAACCCTCGTCTATTTGTATTTATTTTAATTCTTCCGTGATCTCACCACCCACCCACCCATCCACCCTGCCCCAGTCTCCCCCTTGCTTTCTCCTTTAACAATTTAAGTCCAGCTCAGGTGCCCTCTCTTTATTTCCTTTAAGACCAAGCTTCCCCTCCCCCCACCACTTATGGCATACCACATTTTGCCTCATAATCTTTGTACTTACCTACCTGTTTCACTTTCCCAGGACTCCCTGAGGGCAGGGGCCATATCTCACTTTGTATTGTAGCTGTTACATAATCAAGAGTCCACTATTTATTACAACAAACCCAAAGGATTTCCCACTTACCTGAATATTGCATCTCACACCTGGAAAAGTAATACTCTTAAAAAAAAAGAAAGCTCGTGCCAAGAGTTTTCATAGGCTCTCAATTTTCATAACCAGTTTGTTAGGAAAGTTACCACCAAACAGTTTCAAACGATGAGATTAGATGAAATAGAAATTCTTTGCTTTGGTTTTGAAAGGAAAGCTTTAAAAAAAATTAACATTTATGACAGATTTTTTTTTCCAGTACTTTGACTATTGGGGAGAAATTGTAAAACTTGAATGTTACTATTTCTTGAAAAAATAAAATATCCTTGCTCCCTTTGGGTTTGTTGAAGACTTTAAGGAAGTTTTGGTATTCACAATAATTTTATGGATAAAAAACTATAAGCTTGGGAAAATCTTGAAAATTTAGAAAGTCTTTCAATTTAAGTCTTAAGTTCAGTAGCATTGAATGTACTGGCTTAACTAGCTAACTAGCTTGCTGGTTCCATTTCTTTTTTCAACTAATATTTATTATAGATGTTGTTTTAGGCAGAAAAGATTCAGGGCAAAGCTGATCACCTCATAGAGCTTTTTATTCTAGTGATACATCAGTGTTTGGTAACTGAGTCGTTATGAAATAACTTCTCTGGTTTTGCTGTGTCAGATTGCATATTTATATGATGTTGATGAGGTCTGAGTAGATACCTGGTGAGTCTTTATCTTGATAGCAGTTTCATTGAATTTTGGCTTGTAATGAAGGAAGTAGGTAGACTGAGCAGGGCTTCTCGGCAGTTTAGCAGACAGGCTGAATAGAAACTGATTATTGCCCCGGTTACCGCTGTTGTTTTTCTTAGATACAGATACTACAAAACTGCTAATCTAAGTGGGATTTCAGAAGTAATTATAGACAAAACATCTGTATACTGTAATGTTTATATTATCAATATATTTAGTGTAAAGAATGAGATAACCATGTATCAAAAAGAATAGTTCTGTTTATAATAATTAAACTTTGACCTCTTAATTTTTTCTCATACTTATTTAGCTAGTTATATTTTTCTTCCTCTTGAAACATTTTCCTAAAGTTACCGTTTTTGAATTTCATTTTTTGCTAATTTGGTATCTTAAGGTGTGAAGATAGGAAGAAGAGGATGAAGGATGAAAAGTCCTTAATTAATATTATTTCCGATTGCTGTTTCAACTGACGTCTCATGGAAGAATGCCTTAGTAAAGTGGCTTTTTGGGGAAATTTTGTTTAGTGTTTAATAGTCATTCGTAGTTTTCTCTGGTAACTGCCTCCAAGTCTATTACATTTTAAAGCCCCCTCCCCCTCTGTCTCATACATGGGGGGAAGTAGGAAATTGCACATTTTGTAAGTCTTAAGTTATGAATTTCTGCCATGATTTCCCATAGGCTATAGTAGGTAAGCTAAATGCTTATAAACCAATATTGCGATCCAGTTTTTTAAAATTTACTCTTTAGGCATATATAAAACTAACGTCACCAGTCAGGGCAGATGGCTTTCTAAGTGTGCCTCTCTATAGGAAACTGCATTTATGTCAGGAATGCATAATCTAAATCTAATCACTAGAACCATCAGACCAAAAATGAGCAGTGTTGTATTAATAAAAAGGTGGCGGGGTGGGGCTTATTTTAAAATATTAATGTAATAAAAGACAAAAGAAGAGCTAGCAAGACATGACTACTGAATGTAATACTTGACCCTAGACTGAGTCCTGCCTGTCCTAGAGTTGGGGAAATGCTGTAAAGGATTGGATTAATTCACCAAATGTGCAGTACAGAGAGTAGATTTAAGTATGATTTCAATGTTAAATTTACCAAAGTTATTAACTACTGTGGTTATGTGAGAGAATGTCCCTGTTAGGAAATATATATTGAAATATTTCAGAACACAGGGCCAAAAGTTACGTGACTTCTCCTTAAATTTTTCGGGGGAAGTGGAGGCATATATGTATATGTGGGGGGGGGTTGGAGAGAGAGAGGGGTTTTTTAAATGTAAATAGAAGTGGTCTAAGTTTACATATTTAGTATTCTGTGTTTACTTGCGTTTTATTTTTCAGGAAAGCAAAATAGACGAGCACCATTTTGTTGCAGTAGCTCTTAAGAAACCCAATGGATCTAGACATCAGGATGTAAGATTTTACAATTTCTCTGACTTTTTTCTAAAAAATATGAACTAATGTTGAGTTTGTTATTTATTGATGGAAATAGTCATTTGGTTTATATTAGGTTAGAGGCTTTGACTTTTTTTTTTAAATATATAGACTTTAGAGGTGTTTTTCAGCATCCTTAAGATCATCTGGGATTTTACAGAAATGTTTTAAAAGCACTTTACCTACTTTTTCTAATTCAAATACACTTAAATATTGCAAAGAAAAAATGTTGGTAATACTGTCCTAGTAGTTCTATTTTCGGTAGAAATTTAAGATAGGTACTGTCTTGGTCATCTTATAGCGGTTCATTTCCTGGTGATCTGAGGCTGTCTTGAATATAAGGGTTCCAAGTCAAAGGTACTGAGTAGTGGAATTAGCTGTCACATTAAACTCCTCCCCCTTTTTATAGCACTCTCCTAAATTATTCCCAAAGTTACAGTGTCAGACGTGACATTCTGGCATAACATCAATTATTTCAATTAAAATCTATTTTTACTTTCTTCTGCTGTTAATTGGTAAGTTGAGAAATTTTTAAAAAAAGAAACCTCAGGGTCTTGACTCTCAGCCTACATACAGTTGTAATTCTGTTGAAGTATTTATTTAAGGAATACGGATAACTGTTATAATAATCGAAATATATGCACGTTGCATTACTATTTTTAGGGAATCTGCATGAGAGAAGCTGGTATGATCAGTATGTTGGCATCATTACCTCTAGGGAAGAAGCTCCCTCTACAGATCATGCCTTTGATAGATTAAAAAAGATGAAAATTTTTCATAAATTAATCTTTCTTTAAAAGGGATGACCTGTTAAACTTGACCCCTGTTACCTGAAGATGTTCTGACCCAGGTTATCTGTCCTTGTGTGCTCAAGTCTCAGCATTACCCTTTCTACAAGTACCTTATTTTCAATAGAGCTTTATATTTTTTAGTAACATTTGCACATGGCAGTAATTTCTTTCTATTTCCCTAGACGCAGCAATGTCTCTTAGGCAGCAGTGACAGAAAAGGGCAAGGGTACTGCTCAGAAGGCCTGGCTGGGTTTCAGGCCCAGGTCTACCATTTAACCTGTGTTGTAAGCTTGCATATGTTGATGGATCTTCCTAAGCCTCAGTTTCCCCATCTGTAGAATTGAGATAACAACCATATCAGCTTAGTTGTGAGACAGAAATCATATTAAATGGTTACTGATCTTGTCATATGGGTGTGGAAGACGTGAGTACTCTCTTTACTAGAATGTATAGACTGTTAGAGATGGTCCATGCTCGGCTGAGTTGTGAACAAGGCTTCTATCAGAGTATAAGATAGAGGTTAAATTTAGTGCTGAGTGAATCATTTCTTAATGAAGGGTTGCATCTCTGTGGTTACGAGAGTCTTACGCCCTCTACTGGAGTATTTCTCAGAAGTTTGCTTGGTGGTCCCTCCCTATCAGAATAACCCACCTCCCTGTTAAAGTTATGTACCTGGGGATCCTTTTCAAGTCATCTACTGAGTCAGAATTGTTGAATGTGTGACTCAGTAAATCCTCATTTTAAACGAATGTAGGTTACTGTTATCTACAAAAAGTTTGAGTATCACATTATTTCATATTTTTCTTGATTTTATTATATTGGCAACACTAATACAAGAAGTAAAAACAATTATCTAGAACTCCTACTGTGTTATAATTTAACGTTACTGAAATCTAATCATCGATTTGTTATTTTCCTAGTTACAAAATTGACCGTAAGATCAATACGCAGTGTAACATTCAGGTAATCTAATTTTTTTCCCTTTTAGGTTACATCTCAAGATGATTCTAAACCAACCCAGAGGCAGTTTACTGTTCTCAGCTTTAATGATTTAGTATCATCTGCTGTTCCTATGACTGCTGAAGATCCTTCCTTTTGGGACTGTTTTTGCTTCACAGAAGAAATTCCAATACGAAATGGTACAAAGTCATGATGTGATTTTCTTAGTAACAAAGGGAAATGAAAACTATTCTTCTGTAGTCACTAAAAAAAAAAGTCAATGCCTGATAGTATAAGTTTTATTTCACAAAACAGTTCAAAAAAGAAAAAAACTTTTCCCATTAAAAGGGCAGACTCCCAGGTCAAGATAGCTCACTAGAATTCATGTTGACCCCTTCTCCCTCCCCAAAGTCACATGGCATCGACTGCAAACACAGAAATCGGTGGCAGATTCTTAAAGTGATGCATGTTCGTTGTAGGGGAAAAAATAGAAAATGCAGATATGCAAGAAGGAAATAATTGAATTCCTTCCTTTCAGAGAGAACGGTTTCAGAGGTAATTATTCCTAAAACCTGGAGTATCTTTCCAGACCTTTTTCTTGGCAAGAAATCCATATTGATATACTTGTTTTTTGCTTTTTGGGTTTTTTCATGGGAGCATACTGTTTTTAATTTTTTTTCTCTTAATTGTACATCTACTGTTCATAAATAGAATTCTGTAGCATAACTTTTAGTGGCTCTAAAGTAATCTGTTGTACGGTTATTATCAGGATGTTTTTGACCAGGGGTAACGTTCATGTATGATTGACTTAAGTAACCAACGACATTTATTGTCTCACATGACATATAGGTCAGGGGTGTTGTCATTAAGGACTTTTTTTTGCCTCAGTCTCAGTTTATCAGTTTTGCCTTAGGCTTGTCTCCTTCATGGTCACAGGAGGTGCTGATGTAACTTACGGCTTCACATCTTCATAAAAATTGCATCAAAAAGGCAGGGAAGATTGTCCTCTCGCATCTCAGTTTTGTCAGTGAGGAAGACCTTTCCCTCTTAAGAAGCCCCGGAAGATGTCCCCAAAGTTTCTGTTGACTCAGATCAGGTCATTGCAAAAGCTGAACGCAGACACTTTTGGCCTCTGTGGGAAGTAGACTGGTGAGGAAGCAGCTAGGGCAGGGTTTGGGGAGTGACACCGAGGGGAAGCCCGCTGCCGGCCATCGGGAAGGCGTGCCGGTTTACCCATTCTTCCCTCTGTCAGGCATGGTGAGTGTCTGTGCTTTTTACTCTAAACAGTGGTGCATTGAATATCTTTGTAACCACATTTTGAAGTACGTGTTTAATTATGTCCTTAAGAAAGTAGATTTCTATAAGTGGAATGATTGGTTCAAAAGGATTAAACATTTTTAGGGCTTTGATAAATACTGCCGAACTGTTCTCTAAGAAGGCTGTCCACTTCACATTGCCAGCCAGTGTTCTGTGTGTGCCCCTCTCTCACCGCCCCCCGTACTCCTGCCCGTGTATAGATACTGTCTTTTTTTTTTTTAATGTAATCTTGGCCAATATAGGTGGGAAGTGGTACCTTATTTTTTAAATTTGTGTTTCTTTCATTATGAATGAGGTTAATATATCAGTGTTGTTATTGGCTGTTTGTATTCCTTTTTTATGAACTGCTCGTTCATTGTCATCACCTGTTCTCTTTTTAGTAAATAGGACTTAATTTAAAGTGGGAACATAGTGTAAAAGATGCCAAGACCTTCATACTGCTGACAGGACTATGGTTGTAGCGCACGTCTTGGGGAGTTAAAGTCTTGTTATTCTTAAATGTCAAGAAATGAATTAACTTGTTTCTGTTACTAAAATTAAAAAATTGTGTGTAACTTGTATAAAATGAGATACTTTGCTTAAGTAAAAAGATTTGGAATGTTTTATGATTTTTCGTTTCATTAAGCATGCCCAGATATGCCAAGCATAGTAAATTAACGTTTTTAAAAGATCAGTAGCATTTGTAATAGAGGAGGCATTGTTATCCGTAGCATGAATGTAATGGTGATGTGAAAAGCTGTTTTCTGACTTGTCGTTATAATAAAATGATTTAACACTGAATTTTATGAGCCAAGTGCTATGCTAGAATTTTGTGGGGCTTTTTTTTCTTGTTATTTCTTAGTTTCACGTACACACAGTTCAGAGTAGATCTATAAAAATATTTTTTCTAAATGAAAAATGCCTCTCCCTTGACCTCCTTCTCTGATTTCCTGTCCCCAGAGCAAGGCCTTGCACTGATTTGTGTTATTTATTGTCATGTCTCCAAATAAGATGCTCCTACTGCTCTTACTTCTGTTCAATTTTAGACAATCCTCTAATTCCCAGTGTAAAGCTTTGCTCTTCTGCTTCGCAGCCAGTACGCTTTCCCTTCCCGCTCCCCTCTTCCCAGCGTTTGTAACTCAGCGTTTACATGACTTTGGTCAGGACTGTTTACAGTATAAGATTAGGTAGCACTGTCCAACTGCGTGATGTGCTTTCCTCACCCTATATTGCATCTTTATGTTGTTGTGTTGATACAGTGACTTGGTTTGTGTGGGTTCCTGTGCGCTCACTGCTAGTTAAGCCCAGAGCTCTACACTCAGGCACACCGGGGGCTCCGTCAGTCTCGCCCAGCCTGAGGAAGCTGCCCCTGGAGCCGTATTCTGTCCGACTGGCCGTCGCCTCCTGCGGATCAAAAACATGCCTGGAAACAATTCCATCTAATAGTACTCAAATTTCAAGGGATGTGAATAGGGCTAATGATTATTTCATTTTATGGGGAAGATAAATATGCCATCAGTGTTGTAGTTGGGGGTTGGCAGAGAGTCTGGACATCTCTCCAGTTAGTATCAGGTGACTCCCTTGTCCTGAGTGTTTATATTAGAATATTTACCTTTGCAAGTGCCTCACCTGTATCAAGCTATTCAATCCTCATAATATAACCTTATAGAGTAAGTCCTATTATCTCCATTTTACTGATAGGGAAAAGAAGGTACTGAGATGCTAAGCAACTTACTAAAAGGTTGTACAACCATTGTACAGTGGACCCCATATTAGAACCAGAAGCCTAGATCCAGAGCCTGAAGTCCACTGTACTAAATTCACTGATAATGCTGTCAATGTTTTCATGTAAGCAATTCTGGGGCAGGGTTGATTGGGTCTGGGAGCCTTTGTAGCTTTTGCAGATTTCATTAAATAATGCCAGGTGTGTAACCAACACCTGGGTTTAACACAATGCTATTTTGCCATAGTTGCCTCATTTTTTTTTTATCCCAAAGGTGCTTCTAAATACCTCCTACCCGAGTCCTAGTCCTTTCTCTCCAGGAATAATCACTTGTAGTTTTATGAACTTAGCTACTTGTTTATGCATCCATGATCTCTAAGTAGTGTTGTGTACTTAAATCGCACATTTTCCTATTAGAGTTTAAACGTCAGGACTGGATGTCTGGGTATTAACAGTGGCAACAGTGAGAATGTTACCGAGTCCAAACTCATTCTGCTTGCCGCACACAGGCCAATAAATCGGGAGACAAAGTGCTGGGGCAAGGAATAACAACTTTATTCGGAAAGCTGGCAGACCGAGAGGATGGCAGAATAATGTCTTGGAGAACCATCCTCCTCCAATCAGAATACAGGCTCCTTTTACACAGAAAAATAGGGGAGGAGGTGTGGTTGGTTGGTGCAAACTTCTTGCTGCAGGCATTCTCTGTTCTTGCAGCTGTCCATGTGGGTCAGGCCATGGTGTCCCTGTAAACCTCCAACAAAAGGAAGGTTATTCTCTGTTTTGCAACTGGCCATCTACCTAAGTACAGAATAGCTAACATTCTTAAAGGTCAGGGCCCCAGAATAGGCTCTCTCTCCTGTGTATTTCAGGCTAAAGGCAACATTGTTTCACAAAAGGAGCAGAGCTGGCAAGACAGCCTGGAAAACAGGGCACAGTGGTTAAAACTTAAAGGAACAGATCCAATGTGGAGTCAGATTCTCTATTACAAGAATACTCAGCTCACTTAGGCAGAAACTTCTCAAAGGAGATTATACATATCCTTAGGGATAGGCAGTCACCCTTAGGAGTTAAAATAAGACACCGAGAGGCATTCATTTTATGTAAATTTTTGGAAAGAATTTTTTTTCCTGATTTTTTTTTAAATAGAGGTATAGTCAGTTTACAATGTTGTCAGTCTCTGGTGTACAGCACAATTCTTCAGTCAAACGTGAATATACATATATTCATTTTCTTACTCTTTTTCACCATGAGCTACAAGGTATTGAATATATTTCCCTGTGCTATACGGTATAGCCTTGTTTATCTATTTTAAGATCTTTACTTTTGTTATGAGTTTAACGTATATTCTTGATGACATGCCAGAGTTCTGTTGGTGAAAACCATCATAGGCTTTGAAAGCCAGTTATTTATAGTTAAGAAAATACCATTCTCTTTGGATGTAGCTGATTGTTTAAAATAGAAATTAATATTTTATTCATAGATTTTATATTTTAGAATGAGCTTTGCTTTAAAATGTACTTAATATTTCTATCGAAAATTTTAATTCCACTGGATAGGAGTCATGCAATCATTAAATTGACAGTCAATACTTTTGATATGTAAGATGGAAAAACTATAGATCACAGCATGACTACCACTAACTCTTAGTTTTCATTTGGCATTTCCAAACCACTGCTCTGAGTTTCTTGATGTTGCCACGTAATGGTCACTTTTAAATTGGCATTAGGGGTGCTTTTAAGCTGTGTATAAGTGTAACAGGAAAGAAAAAATCTGACTCCATATTAAGATCTGTTCCTTTGCCTTTAACCCTGTGCCCTGCTTTCTAGACTTAGTCTTTCCAGCTCTGCACCTTTTGTAGAATAATGTTGCCTTTAGCCTGAAATATACACGAGAGCCTATTCCGGAGGCTCTGACCTTTAAGGATATTGACAATTGCACTCACATAATGATAACAAGTTGCAGAATAGAAAATAACATTTGTTTTGTTGGAGGTTTTGCAAGGACACCATGACCTGGCCCACATGGACAGCTGCAAGAAAGAATCCCTACAGCAAGAAGTTTGCAACAACCATCCACACTCCTCCCCTTTTTAGAAGAAAAGGAGCCTTAATTCTGACTTAGGAAAGTTGGTTCTTTAAGACATTCGCCTGCCATCCTCTCAGTCTGCCAGCTTTCCGAATAAAGTTGCTATTCCTTGCCCCAAAACCTGGTCTCCCGATTTATTGGCCTATCATGCGGCAAGCAGAGTGAGTTTGGACTCAGTAAAGGAAGCTGTTTATTAGTTTTCTCTTTTTGTGTATGTGTAGCTCCTAAAAGTAAAAGACTAGACCCTTTTATCCCAATAAATTTAATTTTGTTTAAAGCAAACGCAGTGTGAATGAGCTAAAGACTTCGATAATAATACATTTGAAACCTGATATTAACTTAGGTACTTAAAATAGGTCTAAAATAAACTGGTAGACAATAAAATACTTCCAGTGCATGGTAATTAAAACAAAGAGATAGCCTGAATCTTGAAGCATAAATTTCCATTGTTTATATAGGAGTCCCCGATACATAAATGAGTACAACTGACCATTACATTGAATGAAAACGTTAATCTTTTAATAACTTGGAAGAGATAAACATACTGTCTGCAAAAGTTTGGTCTGTATCGTTGTAGACCTATTTTCTGTAATTATCAAAGAATTATTTTAAGATCTCTCTTATTTGGATATCCAGGATTAAGCTACGTAACTTAAAGCAAAATCATTAAAACCATTTTAGAACTGAAGTAGACTAGAAAAATCAGATCCTGGAATCTTGATTAAGGTGATTTGAACACTCCTTTTCATCAATAAAAAAGTGTAATTCTTGGATGACGATCATCAGTGAGTTACCAAAACATAGCATTTGATTTTAGGTTAAGAACACAGGTTTCTGGATCTTCTTTCACAGAAATGATGGTACAAATATCAAATACATTGTCTTTTGGAATTCGCCTTTGCAAAACTGACATTCTTTCAACTTTGGGCATGGTCATTTACTAGAGAAAAAAATGTTCATGTCTCCCTGGACTTTACTTATATTTATATTTAGAATTATCACTAAACATAGTATTTCTCAAAATAATTGATAAATTATAAATCAAGACACATTTGTGAAGTTATCAAAAAGAAGCGTGTTTAAAGCTATTCCACATTTTACAGGGAAATGAATCCTTTATGTCCTTAGTTCATTTATATCATATCCCAGTTACTTGTGTTACATGCTGTTTTGTGTGTGTGTGTGTGCGGAATGTACGGTATTTGAACATTTAAAATCTTAACTAATTCAGAGTTAGCCAGAAACAAAAGCTATATACATCACATCTAAAGTAATCATGCAGATATTCCATCAAGAGAAAGAACTGATTTCCTTTCAAATGGGGTTTTTCCCTCTTTCCTTCTCCTGTTAACCCCCCGAGTCATAGGAGAGTACTTCCTTTCTGTTACGCTTGAGGCAGAGCAACAGCAAATTTGTTTCAGAGCACGTGGCCCTTACTTACGAGGTACCTGGGACAATTCAGACAGCCGCTTAGATAAAAAGCTCATTGGGCAGTCATGTTGGGTTCATATATTTCAACAACATTCTGTTAGGAAATCTTTTATTGCCCAGTTTTGTTTCATAGAGTAAATAATATTTTTGGCTATAAAAAGTCATTTTTAGATACTACACATCCATATATATGTACTAACAAGCTTTCAGCCCATCATGTTCATACCTACCCAAATTGTTGCTCTGGAAAACCATATTAAATCATACATCGCTCTGCTTGAAAGCAGGATTTCCTTTTATCTTGTAGGTTCAAATATAATTTTTTTGTTTGTTAACATTTTTTTATTGAGTTATAGTCATTTTACAATGTTGTGTCAAATTTCAGCATAGAGCACAAGGTTCAAATATAATTCTTAATTAAAATCTTTAACATGGCTTACAACTCTCTGGTCCCAAAATCCTCCAGATTTTCATTTCTCTGCTTTATTCCACCACATTACACTTTAGCTAAAACTGTTCCTCACTTCTCTCCAAACCCTCAAATTATTCACTCTCTTCCTTTTCTGTCCCTCCCCTTCCCAGCTGATCGTTCTCATTTAAATTAATTGCCATTAATATTAAACGGGTTGTAGTGCTTCCTTGCAATCCTATGTCACTCCTCTGGCTCAGTCAACCAGATGACTATTTCATACCTTTTCTTCTCTCCTCCAACCTCTGATGCATCATTTTCAATCCTTACTCTCTGCTGATTGCCTTGTTCCCTGTTCCACTGAAAGCAGAATCATTCAGAAGTTCCCTTCACCACATCCACCCCCCTGGCTGCATCTGTCCCCTTCACTCTGCCTCCCCTGCCACTGGAGAGGAATTGTCAGTGCTCCTGCCTAAGTCCAGCCCCTCCATCTGTACGTTAGATTCAGTTCCTTCTTCCTTCCTTAAAATTTACTTGGGCAATTCCCACCTCTTTGACACATACATTTCCCCATCTTGACTGCACCATTCCCCAAAACACATAAACAGGTTATTTCTTTTCCCATTAAAAAAAAAAAAATCCCTTCTTGATCCCATCCCTCACCCTTATATGTCTCTCTTCCCCTTTTCTGCAAAAACTTGAGATACAAACATTATCTCCAATTTTTCTCCTCTATTAGCTCTAAAATTCACTCAAATTAGGCTTTTGCTCCATTCTTCCACTGAAGTTTTTTTTCCCCCAAGGTCACAGAAGACCTTCATATTGCCAAGTCCTTGGGACAACAGTAGCCTTCATTCTTCATTCTCACTGCTCATCTTACTTGACCCATCAGCAATATTTAACTAAATACAAATGCTCTGTGTTAGGGACTGGATGTTCAGGTGACCCCCATTCATATGTTGGAACTATGCCTTCCAATATGATCATATTCAGAGGGGGGCCTTTCGAGGGGGGTGGTGATTAGAATTCGGTGAGATCAAGAAGGTGGTGTCCTTATGGATGAGGGCCTTTATGAAAAATCATGAGAGAACTTGCTCCCTTTCTCTGCTTCTGCCATGTGAGCATACAAGACATCTGTACCCAGAGAGGGCTCTCGCCAGAACCTGCCCGTGCCTGCATCCTAATCTTGCACTTCCAAATTCCAGAACTGTGAGAAATAAGTTTGTGTTGTTTATAAGCCACCCAGCCTATGGTCTTCTGCTATAGGAACCAGAACTAGGACACCCTCTTTGATACAGCATCTTCACCTGGATCCCAGGAGACAGTGCCAGTCAAGTTTCCTCCTGCTCATTCGTCATCTTCTCTCAGCCTCCTTTCCTGATTCCTTTTATCTCCCCAAACCCTAAGTTTTAGAGGCTCCCAGGTCTCAGTCCTCAGGTCTCTCCTCTCCTCTTTCTATTACTACTCTCTTTAAATACACTGATGGTCCCCAAATCTAAGTATCCAGCCCAAACCGCTCTGAACTCCAGGCTCCTCCTCTTTCTCTACTTAAAATCCTCACTTGGATGACCCACCCACAACACATTATGTTCAAAACCAAAATCTTGTCCTCTTTAAAACTTTTCTCAGTCCTCAGTCATCTCTCCATAGTAAATATAAATTCTGTTTTTTCAAATGACTGGGTTAAAAATCTTGGAGTTCCCCTAAGTCCTTACTTTCTCTTATACCCCACATTTATAGACAGTCCATCAGCAAGTACCATTGGCCATACTTTTAAAGTATCTGTAAATCAGACTACTTTTCATTATCTCCAAAATTACCATTCTTCATGTGGAATATCGCAGCAGCCTTGTTGGTATCCTTGTTTTTGTCTATTTAACTCAAAATTTTACTTTTTAACAAAAAGAGAGAATAATCCTTTTATTTTTTTTTAATTGAGGTATAGTCAGTTTACAATGTTATGTCAATTTCTGGTGTACAGCACAATTCTTCAAACATTACTATATATATTTTCATGTTCTTTTTCACCATGAGCTACTACAAGATACTGAATTTATTTCTCTGTGCTATATATACAATATGAACATGTTTATCTATTTTATATATACCTGTCAGTATCTACAAATCTCGAACTCCCTGTCTGTCCCTTCCCACCCCTCTCCTCACTGGCAACGACAAGTCTGTATTCTATATCTGTGAGTCTGTTTCTGTTTTGATATAAATTCATTTGTCTTTTTTTTTTTTTTTTTTTAGATTCTACATATGAGTGATATCATATGGTATTTTTCTTTCCCTTTCTGGCTCACTTCACTTAGAATGACATTCTCCAGGGCCATCCATGTTGCTACAAATGGCATTATTTTATCACAAAATGATCCTTTTAAAACTTAAGTATGATTATATGCCTCTTCCATTCAAAACTCCACATGGTCTCCCAAATTTCTCAGACTAAAAACCAAAGCCATTATCATGGCTTATGGGACCTTACATTGTCTGCCTCCACCCTTGCTACTTCTTTGACCTTATCTTCTACACTGTCTCCCTCTCTGACTCTGCTCCACCTATACTGACCTCCTTTCTCTTCTTCAAATACACCAAGCAAGTTTCTTCTACCTCAAGAACTTTGCAAGAAGCTCAGAGAACGTTTCCCCAGCTATACACATGGATCAGCCCCTTACCTCCCTCCTGCCCTTGTGCAAATGTTATCTGGTCAATAAAGCCTTGTCAGCAACCTAACTGAAATGACGCCTTCTTTCGTAATTGCTATCCCCCATACCCATTTATTTTTCCCATAGCACTCATTATGCTCTGATACATTACATCGTTTTGCTGAGGTTTCTGGGATATTATCTGTCCCCTGATCCCCCGTTAAAAATCAGCTCCATGAGGGCAAAGATTGTAGCCTGTTTTGTTCATGGCTACATCCCTGTTGCTTTGCTCGGTAAGTATTTGTTGAAATACTGAACACCTTTATAGCTTTATGTTATTAACTCTTTTCTCTGAGATGTCTTGAATGTTGTTTAGCAATTTTTTAATCTTCTGTAGTACAGCATTCTACCAGAGAGAGTTCCCTTTCGTATGAAAGCAGCTTCTAGTTGCTTTTATTAAAATAATAATCACTAACACTCACATTGTGCTTACCCTGGCCTGAATGCTTTGCCTATAATAGTTACAGGCAGTATAACCACCCCACGGAGTAGGAGCTATTTTAACATCTATTTTACAGATGAGTTGACAAAGAAAGTTTAAAATACACAGTGAGTAGTGGTGGAGCCAGGGTATTTCAAACCTAGACAGTGTGGCTCTGAAGTTGGGGCTTTCAACCATAGTGCTGTACAGCTTAGAGACAGAAGCTCATTGTCAAGCAGGTCTGCAGAAGAGGTAAATAGACACTGTCATTTGATTTATGGAAGCCAGCCCCTTCTAGAGTTGGAGTCAGAGTGTTCTTTAAAAGAACTGGGTAAGTTTGTGTAAGAGTATGAATATTTGTATTCATGTATGAGTATGCGGGCATTCTAGGGGGACAAGAACTACGAGTTGATACTCTGGTGAACTAGAATGATGGGAAAGTGGATGATTCTTACTGTCGTGGTGAAGACTGAACCAGAAACAGCTTTGAGTTGTGGCAGGGGCAGTGGTTCTGCTTCCAGGAGGCAGCATGTCCTGGGCGTGGTCCTGACCCAGCCAACTTGCTATTCAGGAAATTTAGTAACTAGGCAGGTGAACCCCCCCCCCCAAAAAAAATGGCCCCAGAAAAACCTCAAAAGCTTTGGGCCCATCAGGGCAGGAAGTCATTTCAACCGAACCTGTAATTCCCTCACAAAGCCTCTGAAGAGTTTCTCTTACAGAACTGCCGTCCCCTACAGTCCTCTCTTTAGTTCTTACTATTATCTCTGACAAGTGTCACCTCACAGCAAGAACACCACAGTCACCAGCTCCTAAGGAGCCTGGAATTCTGCAAACTGACCTGACCATACCACCCTGGAGCTGCCTGCTCCTTATGAATATGCGTAGGGCAGGGGATGATGGAGCACTGAGCCCTGGAGTCCTCTCTGAGCGTGACGCTGGGGAGTGGGCGCCTCCACCCTCAGAGGATCTTTACAGCTGTGATAAGACGCTATCTTACTCCTGTAACTACAGAGATCCAGTTACTATGCTCCCAGAACAGCCTGCTGAAGCCAACTTTAAATGTCCAGTTGCCATAATCTACTTAGCAAATTGGTTTAGGGCAAAACTGAAATCCACTCCTGCTTTTGATGTATAAAAGAGGAGAGAGCCTATGAGAGATGTGGAGTGAGTCCGAACTTACTGTTCCACCTGACGGGTGGTAACGCCAAGCACAGCATTGACAGGGACCCGTTAATTGGACTCAAACCTGTGACCAGCTACACTTCGCAGCCCATCACAAATATGACCTTATTGATTTTCTTCAGATTAAATTTTAAAGCGCTGTTTCAGCATTCCCTTGCCTTGATCATAATTTGTATGTTGTTATTTCTGGATTGATATCTCTGTCTCCCCCCACAAGCCAGTAAATTCCTCAAGGATGGGAAGCATTTCATGTTGTTCTTCATACAATGCGACTTACTTATCTGTGCCTAACATTATAGAACTCTCACTGCATGCTTGATAATAGAAGGGATGAATGAGTGAGTACATGGATGGAAAGAGAATATGTCTCTTTTTCGGATGATGTTATTGAAACCAGTTACACATTTTCTCTTAAAAACTTTATCAAAAATGGTATATGGAAGGACGAATTTGTGACAGATATTTTAGGATAATCACTTTCAAAAAACATGTTTCCTTTATGCAAAGAAGGAATCTAACACACATGTTAAAGCAACTGAGTTGAATTTATGCAACAGTGGAAATCAACATTAGTGGAAACAGTACACGAGTTTATAGTCCCATTTTTTTGCCACTGAACTTGAACAAGGACTGTGACTTCCAAAGCCCCTTCTGTCTTTTCAATTCTCTAGTTCTGTGAATTTATGGGTGAAAGTCAACTACAAATATATTTCCCAATTAAATTAGTGAAAGTGCAAACAAAAACACCCCTCAAAGCACAGCGCATGTCTCTAAACAACCAAAGAATAAGAAAAATTCTGTCAGACTCTTTTGGAGATGGATTATTTTGCAATTCTAGCACCAGTCTCAGAAAAAGTATTGCTTGACTATTTGACTCATGATGGAACTACATGGAAACCCGTCTACTGTTTTTTAATGAGTTATAGTCAGTTTACAATGTTGTGTCAATTTCTGGTGTACAGCACAGTGCTTCAGTCACACATGAATATACACATATTCATTTTCATACTGTTTTTCACCATAATCTACTATAAGATATTGAATATATTTTCTTGTTCTATACACTATAAACTTGGTTATCTATTTTACATATACCAGTCAGTATCTGCAAATCTCCCCCTGGCAGCCACAAGTCTGTATTCTATATCTGTGAGTCTGTTTCTGTTTACATATAAGTTCATTTGTCTTTTTTATTTTAGATTCCACATATGAATGGTATCATATGGCATTTGTCTTTCTCTTTCTGGCTTACTTCACTTAGAATGACACTCTCTAGGGCCATCCATGTTGCTGCAAATAACATTATTTTATCATTTTTAATGGCTGAATAGTACTCCATTGTATAAATATACCACTGCTTCTTTATCCAGTCATCTGTCAGTGGACATTTAGGTTATGTCCATGTCTTGGCTGTTGTAAATAGTGCTGGTATGAATATTGGGGTGCAAGTACCTTTTTGAATTAAGGTTCCCTCTGGATATATGCCAAGGAGTGGGATTGCTGGGTCATATGGTAAGTCTATTCCTAGTCTTTTGAGAAGTCTCCATACTGTTTTCCACAGTGGCTGCACCAAACTGCATTCCCACCAGCAGTGTAGGAGGGTTCCCTTTTCTCCACAGCCTCTCCAGCTTTTATCATCTGTGGAGTTTTGAATGATGGCCATTCTGACTGGTGTGAGGTGATACCTCATTACAGTTTTGATTTGCATTTCTCTGATAATTAGTGATACTGAGCATTTTTTCATGTGCCTATTGGCCATTTGTATATCTTTTGGAGAAATGCTTGTTTAGGTCTTCTGCCCATTTTTGGATTGGGTTGTTTGTTTTTTTCTTATTAAGTTGTATGAGTTAATTTCCTTTCTGATACTTCTTCCAACCTGGGTCCAGGGGATTTTGGTTTTGCCTCGAGGTAGGAAGAAACTGGGAAAAGTCTGGCTCTTACAACTTCATGTGCTGCCCTGAATCAGGTTTATTGTCTTTGAACTGAGTTCATTTCAATTCCTCCTCATCCACCCCATTCTCCAAGTCCAAGCAGATGATCAACAAATGCAGACTTGCAGGAACAGACCGAGCCTGTTCCTGCAGGAGACAACAGAACCAGGACCCATTCCACCAGCCCTGCAGGGAGCCCCGAGTCTGCTCCTGCAGCTCCTCCTGCACCTGCACCTCCAGGCCACCAAGAGCCAATCCCAGCATCACCACCCTCTGGGGCTGAGCCGCCTCTGCAAACACCAACACTGTCCTCTCCGAATTCTCAGCATCCACACCCACCCCCACCCAAACTTTACTTCCCTTCCCCTGGCTGGATTGTCTGTAATTTCCTTTTTTTTTTTTTTTCATATCATTTATGGTATCCTCTATTTTTATGTTTTAAATATATAGTAAGAAAGTTTACCCTTTTCCCATTTTAAATTGTGTAATTCGGGAGCACTAAGTGCACTCACAATGCTGTGCGACCAGCACCAGTGTCTGCTTTCAGACTGTTTCCTTCCTTGAGTAAAAGCTTGTATCCAAAGTTCATCCCCCTTCCTCCTCCCGCAGCCCCTGACAAGCCCTAATCCCCTTTCTCTCTCTGTGTCTTTACCTATCCTGGAGGTTCCCTAGCAATGATATCATACAAGAGGTGGCCGCTTGTGTCTGCCCACATATCTTAAGCAGGGACTGTTACATTTTTTTCTTTTTATATGAAATAGCATTTTGGTTATTTGAAAAGGAAATCAAGATGGACAAAAGATGAGAAGTACAAAATGAAGCCCATTTAGTAACTCTGTGCAGCATCTCGGGGGAGGCGCTGCTGTTCTTAGTATGAAACCAGAGCCAGAGAGAGATGCTTAGCATCTCCTGTGGCAAAACCAAACCAAACAAAACCAAAAAACAAAGGCCAAGAAAGAGAGCTGGAAAGACAAACCACAGCCTGGAAAAAGAATTCCTCATGACCCGAGGTCAGAGAAAGGTTTCACATCCCTGTGGTCCAAAAACCTCTGCTGAGCCTGTGCACGAGCTCCCTGTGATGCCAGCCCACAGGGGTGACAGGTGCAGTAGGTGTTTCTTGGTCTACAGACAGGATGGCTTCTCTAGGAAGCAGGGGCTAGAATGATCCCCACTGTGCCGATGGGGGACTGGGGAGACCCTGAGAGGCACGTGGCTTGTCCAGGGTGACAGCACTACTGAGAAGGGGAATCCAGGTCTGAACCCAGCTGTGTCCTCAGAGCTGCGGCCCTGGCTGCACCCAGGCCTCCCCAGGGCTATGGGGGGTCTGAGTTGGTGTCACTGTGTGCGGACAAGGCATGGGGTGGGAAGTGGGCTGTCGGCAGCCCAGAAAGGCCCTTAGGGAGCTGTGTGTCAGGAGGAAGCTTGGGGAAGGGGACCCCAGGAAGTGACCTCACTTCCCTGGCAACAGAGCCCAAGAGAACTTGGAACCGAGGTCACCAGGCACCCACTCTGTAGAGAAGCCCCTACTCAGCTCACTTGGTTGGAGACAGAGTCTTGTTCTGCTGCGTCCCAACACCCCGAGACCACGGCCCCCGGAAAGCCCACAGCGAGGGGCTGTACCAATGGTGCTGACACTGGGTCAGGTCTCACCCCAGGCGCCTCTGGCCTTTTGGCCACAGGGACCCAAAGGTAACACAGGGAGGCCCAGGGCAGGCCCGCCCATGCCGGGCCACCACTCACATCCCACTCAGGTAGCCCCACGGCCACTTCCTGGTGGGGCAGGCATGTTGGGGGGGGGTCCTGCCTCAAGCAAGAGCAGGCTGAGGAAGGGTCAGAGGCCTGGGGGGCCGGTCACGTCCACAGCCCAGGTCAAAGCTGGCTGGCTGGGATGTGGAGAGCCGGGGCAGGGCCCTGCAGCCAAGGTGGCGCCCATGCCCTCTGGTGTGTCTCTTCCCTCCCAGGTGACCGTCTCAGCTGACAAGGTCTCAGCCTGATCTGGCAGCAGAGGGTCGAGTGGGCAGAAGCAGGAGCGGTACTGGCCAGGCAGGGCTCTGAGACCTCCGGGTCTGGCCGGCTGTTGGCCACTGTCATTGCAGAGACGGACACCTTAAGCCACACAGGAGCTGGTGGATGAGGACATCCATGCCACTTCTCCAGGTGAGGGGCTGCTACACCACACTGTCGAGGCCCAGCACAGGCTCCAGGTGAGTGTGGACACAGAGGGGTCCACAGAACCATGGCCCAGAGATGAATGGGGCAGGCCTCCTGCCCAGACACCACCCAGGCCTCTCCCCAGGGTCCTGCCTGGGGCTGACAGGCAGCTCAGCACCCCCAGCTCCGACCTGGAGCACCGTGCCCACTTCACTGTGAGTCAGGTGGAGGACCAGGAGCCTGCTGAGGCAGAGCCCAAAGGTGAGAAGGGCGGGGCTGGGTGCATGTGTGTAGCTGACAGAGGCGCGAGGGTTGGGCCACACAGGGAGGTGTCCCCAGAGACGGCTGTTGGCACCAGCACAAAGACTGGCCTCAGACCACCTGTCTGGGAGAATGCAGTCACACAGTGCATCCTGTGGGCACTTCCTGGGTGGGACTTGTCTCGAAAGCTCTGGGAAGATTTGTCCTTGAAAAGGCACATGGACAGCAGGCAGGTGGGTAAATTGCTCCTCTCTCACAGCACAAGGACTTCCACAAGACTTAAAGTTGTCTTCACTTCCAACGGATCCAGATCCAGAGGAGGCGGGGGCAGGGGAAGACGCCAAGGACAAAAGAAATGAAGAACCCGATCCAGCAGGAGATGCATAGCAAGATGAGAAAATACCACGTCAGCAAAGAGGAGCTGCACCTGCTCCTGCAGCAGACCCAGGACCAGGTCTCATGCCACCAGGCATGCAGGGAGCTCCTCAACCTGCTCCTGCAGGAGACACAGAGCTGGGTCCAATTCCATCAACCTTACAGGGAAATTCTAGCCTGGTCCCACAAAGGTGCCAGGACTCGGTGATACCCCACCAGCCATACAGGGAGACGGTCATCAAGCTCCTACAGGAGGCCCAGACCTGGCTCCAATTCCAGCAGCCCGTCTTTTGCAGGAGACCCTTTAGTTGGTCCCATTCAACCAGCATTGCAGGGAGATCCTGAACCAGCTCCCGAAGGAGGCCCAGAGATGGGTCCCATTCCGCCAGCCCTGCAAGGAAACCATGAACCTGCTCCTGAAGGAGACCCAGGACTGCATCCCACTGTACCAGCCAGCAGGGAGACACTGAGACTGTTCCTGCCAGGAAACACAGAGCCAAGTCACATTCCACCAGCCTTGCAGGGGACCCCGAACCTGCTCCTGCAGGAGACCCACAGCCCGCGGCTGCAGGAGACTCAGAGCTGGGTCCAATACCACAAGCCTGCAGGGGGACCACAAGACTGCTCCATCAAGAGACTCAGAGCCAGGTTCAGTTCAACCACCTTTCAGGGAATCAACAAACCTGCACCTGCAGGAGATCCATGACTGGGTCCACTTCTACCAGACTGGCAGGGAGACATTGAGCTGGGTCCAATTCCACCTGCCTTACAGGGAGACCCCAGGACTGCTCCCACAGGAGAACCAGTAGCCCTGCAGGAAGATCCAGGCCCTGTTCCTGTGGGAGACCCAGGAACGGGTCCAATTCCACCAGCCCGGCAGGAATAGTCTGAGCCTGCTCCTGAAGTAGACACAGAGCCGAATCTCATTTCACAAGCCTTGCAGGGAGACCCCGAGCCTGTTCCTGCAAGAGACACAGAGATGGGTCACATTCCACCAGACCTGTCAGGAGACCTGAACCAGATTTTGCAGGAGACCAAGAGCTGGGTTACATTCCACCAGCCCTGCAGGTAATACCTCAGCCTGTTCCTACAGGAGACCACGGCCCAGGGGCAATTCTATCAGCCTTGACAGGAGAACCCCGGTCTGCTCCTGAGGAAGACAAAGGACTGTGCCCTATTCCATCAACTTCACAGGGAGACATCTAGTCTGATCTGCAGGAAACATCGAATCTGATTTGTGGAAACACAAAGCAGTGTCACATTCCACCAGCCCTGCAGGGACACCCTGAGCATGTTCTTTCAGAAGCCCCACACCGGGGTCACATTCCACAGGCACTGCTAGAAAACCCAGAGCCGGCACCTTCAAGACACCCAGGACTGGGACCAATTGGAACAGAACTGCAGGGAGACCCTGAGCCTGCTCCTGCAGGGGAAACCAAGATGAGTCCTATTCCAACAGCTCTGCAGGGAGCCCTGGAACCTGCACCTGCAGCAGACCCAGGAGCGGGACCAAGCCCAGCAGCCCTGCAGGGAGACGCTGAGCCAGCTACTGCAACAGACCCAGGGCTGGGTCCAATTCCACAAGACCTGCAGGGGAACCCTGAGACTACTCCAGAGCCGGGACCAATTCAACCAGCTTTGCAGGGAGACCCCAGGACACCTCCTACAGGAGAAACAGAGAAGGGTCATGTTCAAAGAGCCCTGCAGGAAGACCCAGGGCCTGCTCCTGAAGGAGAACCAGAGATGAGTCACATGCCATCAGCCCTGCAGGAAGACAATCAGTTGCTAGTCTAATTCTGCCAGACCTGCAGGGAGACCCTGAGACAGCTCCTGCAGGAGAACCAGAGTAAGGTCATATTCCACCAGCCCTCAAATGAGTCCCTCAGCCTGTTCCTCTAGGAAACCCTGAGCTGGTTCACATGCCAGCAGCCCTGCAGGATGACCCTGAACCTGTTCTCGTAGGAGAACCAGAGATGGGTGCAATTCCACCAGCCCTGCTATGAGGGACTGAGCCTGCTCTTGCAGGAGACCCTGAGACGTGTCACATTCCAACAGCACTGAAGTGACACACCCAGCCTGCACCTGCAGGGGACCCAGGAATGGACCAATTCCACTAGACATGTAGGGAGACCCCAAGCCTGCTCCTTCAGGGGAACCAGAGATGCAACATGCTCCAACAGCCTTGGAGGAAGACCCAGGGCCTGTCCCTACAGGAGACCCAGGAATGGGACCAAACCCAGCAGCACTGCAGGGAGAACCTGAACCGGATACTGCAGGAGACCCAGGACTCAGTCTCACTCCATTAGCCACACAGGGAGACCGTGAGCCCACTGCTGAAGGAGACACCGAGTCGGTCCTATTCCGCCAGCCTGAAGGGAAAGTCCAAACCTACTCTTGGGGAGCAAGAACTATTGCTGGATTCCAATCGACCATCCCTGCAGGAAGGCCACAAACCTGCACCTGCAGGAATCCCAGGTTTGGATCCATTTCCACCTGCCCTGCTAGGAGACCCAGGACTATGTCCCATTCCACCAGCTCTGGAGGGAAAACCTGAACCTCTTCCTTCAGGAGACCCATACCCAGGTCATATTCCAACAGCACTGCAGGAAAACCTGAGTCGGCTTCAAGATACCCAGGACTGGAACCAATTCCACCAGCCCTGCAGGGAGACCCTGAGCCTGCTCCTCCAGGACACCCAAAACTGGATCCCATTCTATCAACCCTGCAGGGAAACAAGAAGACTGCACCTGCAGGAAACAGAGAGCAAAGTCACATACCACCAGCCCTTTAGGAAGACCATGAGCCAACTCCTGCAGGAGACCAACAGCCTTGTGACATTCCACCAGCCCACCAGGTAATCCCTCAGCCTGCCCCTGCAGGAGACACACAGCAGCATCTAAGTCCATCAGCCCCCGAGGGAGACCCCGAGGCTTCTCCCGCAGCTCGTCCTGCACCTGCACCTCCAGGCCACCAAGAGCCAATTCCACCCTCTAAGGCTGAGCCGCCTCTGCAAACACCAACACTGTCCTCTCCGAATTCTCAGCATCCACACCTGCCCCCACTCGGACTTAACTTCCCTTCCCCTGGCGACGTTTATGACTGGGTTGTCTAATTTCTTTCTTTCTTTTTCTTCATGTCATTTATGGTATCCTCTATTTTTACATTTTAAGTTTACGGTAAGAAAGGTTAGCCTTTTCCCATTTTAAACTGTGCAATTCGGGAGCATTCAGTGCACTCACAATGCTGTGTGACCAGCATCACTGTCTGGTTTCAGACTATTTCCTTCCTTAAACTAAAACCTTGTATCCACAGATCATCCCCCTTCTACCCTCCCCCAGCCCCTGACAAGCCCTAATCCCCTTTCTCTCTCTGTGTCTTTACCTATCCTGGAGGTTCCCTAGCAATGACATCATATAAAAGGGGGCTTTTTGTGTCTACCCACATGTTTTAAGCGGGGGCTGGTGAATTTTTTTGTTTTTACATGAATTAGAATTTTTGTATTTTGAGAGGAAAATCAGATGGACTAAAGATGAGATGTACAAAATGAAGCCCTTTTAGTAACTATGTGCATCATCTCGGGGAGGCACTGCTGTTCTAAGTGTGAAACCAGCACCAGAAGGGAGATACTTAGCACTTCCTTAGCACTTTGGTGGCAAAACCAAACCAAACAAAACCAAAAAACAAAGGCCAAGAAAGACAGCTGGAAAGACAAACCACAACCTGGAAAAAGCGTTCCTCATAACCCAAGGTCAGAGAAAGTTTTCACATCCCTGTTGTCCAAAAACCTCTTCAAACCCAGTGTTCTCAACAGAAACAGAACACACACAAGCAGTTCCAACAAGAGGCAGCGAAGGTGGCCAGTGTGTGTTACAGGTGCTCGACCTCTCGGGTGAGGACACAGGCAGACGGACACACTGCTGGACAGCACTGGTCACCATCTCACTGGCAGGTCTTTAGCCTGGTGACAGCCAGCCCTGGTGATGTGAGGATGCAAAGGCCCCAGCAGGTCTCCTGGAAGGAAGAGTGACTGGACACTCCTCTCTGGGAGAACAGGGTGCAGGACGCATCAGTGTGCCACAGGTGCATCCCTTCCTCAGAAGTGCTGGTCCTTACAGTTCATCCCACTAAAATTCTTCCACAATTTTTCAAAGATGTCTTTCAAGGGTGTTCATCACAGCCCCGGGTGAACTTGTAGGGAATTGGGAGCAATACTTATGTTCATGGAACAAGCGTAGGTTCCATCAGTTCTGGTTCACATGGACAAATGACTGATGTACAGCTGGAAAAGTGAGTGTGTGGTCTCTACCTGATGTCAGGGGAGCCCTCAGGTTGGATGCTTGTCGATCCACTGTCTGCCTCCAGGATGCCATCTCTCTGACCACGTATGTGTCAAGTCACCAGAGGTGTAAATGAATCCTGTGGTGTGCAAGAGACAGAGACAGCGATAGAGACAGAATGAGACAGAGGCTGATGAGCACCAAACCATTCATGGCGGTCACTTCTGGGAGTGGGATTTGCAAATCTCCACTCTTCTCCTTTAGGCGATGTTTCAATTTTTTTTATGTGTATGTATTGCTTTACTAATTCTAAAGGATTAAAACCATATGTTAATTGGGATCCATTCATTTCTCATCTATGGAGTAGTTAAATGTCATTATTTCTGTTTTAAAATATTGGTTACAGGGACAATAAGCATTGATGAGAGTAAAATGATAAATTCTAAAGAAGTAAGAATCAGGTAAAGAACAAAATCATTTGGTGACTGAGTCACAGGCCAGCTATATGGCAGCACATGGCAGGGTGGGGACAGGTTTCTCCAGGAGGTTGTGTATGTTCTGAATCCACATCCAATAGAAGCAAGGAAAAAGTACAAGGCTTGTACACTGAGAACTACAACAGCTTGTTGGAGTAATTAAGAAAGACTTAAATTCACAGAAAATAATCCCATATTCATGGAGTAGAAGTCTTAATTCTATGAAGATGGCAGTATTCCATGAACAGATCTAAAGTTTCAAAGAGTCCCTCCCCAAATCTCAGGTGGTCTTCTGCAGAAATTGACAACCAATCTACACTTCATGTGGAAAAGGCAAGGGGCTCAAAAAAGATCAGGGAATCTTGAAAAAGAAGAACCAAGTTCAAGGTATGGAAAGTCAGGCTGAACCCATGGCTGGTATAAATACACTTCCAGCTGAAGATAACCTGAGATTCAACAGATGCAAAAGGGAACCCTTCTTGGAGCCCCCCTTATCTGAATAAATGTAGAAAATTCTGAGAAATGACCAGCGCCATCAATTCCCTCATCAGTGTGGCTTCTAATCCCAGGAGAGAGACCGAGAGTAAACCTGCCATAAATCCCTTCTGCAAGGCGGTGTGTGAGCCTGAAGAAGATGCAAAAATCACTCATCTGTGTACTGGCAAACATTACCACAAATGTTCTTATATCCCCTTGTTTTCCAAAGAACCCATCTGTCTTTCTGGAAGAAGCCTGTAATAGAAGCCAATTCTCTCCTCTCCCTTTGTCCCATTAAATTAGCTTGATAAAAAGCCTTTAACTTTCACCATTGAACATGGTAGTTACTTTTCTGGTTGCCTTCTGTGTGTGCAGGAATAAACCGTTTCTCTCATTCATCTCCTCTTTACTTCTGTGGGCTCTCTGGGAGGGACTCCAGATGATGGGGACCTGCTCTTTTCTCACCTTCTTTACTGACATCTTTTGGTCCATGGTTAAGCTCTAAAATGGCTCACTGGTTTAGAGTCACTTTTGGAATATGTATATCTTTGGAGACCCCCTGGGAGGGAAAAAGGGGTTCAATACTGCTGGGAGGATTTACTGGTCATCCTGGCCAAATGCCTGATGAGACAATATTTTCAAGGTTTTTAAAACAAAACCTTTGTTTTAAGATTTTCACCCTAAATCAAAAATCCTTTTGATACCTCTTAGATGATCTAATCGAAAGACAAAGAAGAATCACAGCTAGCCTAAGAGCACCTCCTTAACAAAGCACAGAAATCAGATTTAGAGCAAAAATTAAAATCCATTTACACCACCAACCCTCCCACCCTTTTGTAGACTGTCCTCATGTAATCTTCCAGACAGCCCCCTGGAGAAAGTCCTTACCTAGATCGCCAATGGCCAGACCCTTTGCCTGGACCTCGTGCTCATTTTCAGAGCTTGGCCCAGCAGGTGGCTGGTCCCCAGGGCCTGAGAGGGGCTATGTGTGCGGCCTTCCCTGCTGAGACCCACCAGGCTGAAAGGGAACTGTGCGCTCTGAGGGGGAGACAGAGCACGCTGAGCCTCTGTGGAAGGATCTCTGAGAGCATCCCAGAGGCACACAGCTCTAACTCTGGACACAGGAATCTTTTGATTGGCATCTTTGTTGGAAATCTCCTCCTTGAGAGAAAGCAGCAAATTCAGGATGGTGAAGTTGGATGGGCAGGTCAGTCTCTTGTAGTTATCACTAAGGAGAGTATGCAGTTCTCTCAAGAATTTAAAACAATGATTCTTGCCTTACTACCTCATCTAGAGAGAAACAAACATGGCTCTAAGAGTAATTCACAGCCCACCCACCCTTCTTGTGGATATTAGCATCTCTACTTGCTTCTCTTCTCAGGGCACTGGAGAAAGAAAGGGTTGCCCTACACCTCTGACAACAGGAAATATGCCCTAGAATTTCTTCTTTTAAAAGGCTTACATCCTACCTCATTCATTCCCTTCTGACAGCAAGAGCTGTTTTCTCCAGGTCCTGAGAAGCAAGTCTTTAAATAAAAACATCCAATGAAATAACTGTAATTTGAGGGTGCCCTGCTTTTAATTGTGCTTCTTAACTCCCGTCACAAAATAGGAGACATTTAATTCTTCACCTGATAAGTGCAATGAAAACCTCTCCCCTCCCTCAACCCCTGGCTGCCAGCCCCTCAACATCACAATGCTTTCTTCCTCTGCACACCCAGCCATTGACAGTAACTTAGTCCACTAAAATCGGCACTTGAAACTGGAAGCAAAAGACTAATTATAGACAAACTGAATATCTTATCCACTCAGATTGGCTTTAAAAAATACACCAAGATGACCACATGTCACTTCCAAAAATTCCTTTGCCCAGAATTTAGTCTACAGCCTCCATAAATATTGACATATCAGGGCAAATCTAAATTTTGAAGGTCTTCTCCACAAATATCAGTACAAACCTGCAGCTCTCACTAAGCAAGTAATCTTTCTTATTCCATCTACCAGAAGCACAGTTCAGAGCCTACTATTTTCTATAAACAGCTGATTTTTGTATTACTCAGTTTTACTGACTCATGGCTGAGATTTTGGAAAGAAAGCTGTTATATGTATTTGCATTTGTCTGTATTATGTGTACTTTTTATTATGGGGGGGGAAGCCCACAATTATGAACCTACAAGGGTATGGGGAAAAGTAGTTCTCCTCCTGTACACATGCAGTGAAATACTATGGGGTCAGTTCAGAATGGAAAAAATAAGACGTAACAGGAAAAGAAAAGACTTTGTCTTGGATGTCAAACTGGTTAAAATTCAATGAACTTACAAGTTTTGTTTGTTTGTTTGGTTTTTAATGAGCTCAATCGCGTACTGATGCAAAATCAGAACTCGGCTTTTTTAAATCTCTTTTAAATTGACTTATTTTTTCAGATTGTCTCCTTTAATAAGGAATTATAAAAGATTTCTCTTTGCCCTTTGAGGAACCTGCCTAGGAAACAAGGATTGTGCATCTTAAAATAACTTCCTGTGCTTCCTGTTGTCTTCATGGTGTCCTTGATTAGAAAAGGAAGCCAAGCTTTCTCAATACTGAAAGAGCTATGTGGGTCATTTTTTTAAATTTTTTAACAAAATATTACCTTCTATTTTTGTCTTTTAAATCTTTGATTGTCCCTTTGGTTAAACAGATAACTAAGTATTATTTCATAGTGATCTGTGATTCTATGTAATCAAATGTTCAGAGTTTGACATTTTGGACAACTTCCTTAAATCAATTCTGAAATAAAGTTTTATTGACTTTGAACTGACTGAGATTGCCCAGAGGGCTCCTGGAAAATCTCAAAAGATTTGTTCTCTCAACTGGTAAAAAGAGAGATGTTAAACAAATTAAGTTTCCTTGCTGTGCTAAATTATGTCAAATCAGAAGTGATGTTTATGAAGGAGGAAGATGGTGGTGGAGTTGCACATTACCCACGAGGAAATTAAAATGGAGCCAGAGAAAGCGATCCATCAAGAGATGATGTGCCCACTGTGGCTGTGTGTCCTCGCCACCAATAATGGCTCCCACCATGGAACGGACAAGTTCTCCTGCTGACACGTACAATCCAGTGAGCTACAGACCTACACTTGGTTGAATGCAACCTTGAAGGAACTGACTAGTTTAGTTACCCAGGAGCTAGAAAGGGCACACTGTTCACTTTTGCAATTGTTCTATGCAACTCAAAAGACTCAGCTATCAAGGAGACTGGCAGCACCATGTCTAGGATGACTCCATAAACCTGTGGTCTCAGAAGTTCCAAATAGGAGATCACTTTGACGTAACAGTCACCCTTCTAATTGGGCACCACCGCCTTCTGACCACATGAGATCCTACTGTATTTTATTTACAATTTCTTGGGAAAAAAGAAGCAATGATTAACCTTCTTTAGTTTATCTCTTTGTGGACATATGTTATTAGTATGTGGTTCTAAAGTTGTATGAAACTCCGAGAAATTTGTCAGTGTCTTTGCTGTTCATGATAACATCCTGTTATAATGCTATTAGTCGTAATTCCAGTTATTATGCCAAAATGTTACGTCACAGAAACAACAAAATTTCCTTGCCAATTGCATTAAAGTGAGTTCTCCTCAGGCCTTTAACTCTGACCGTCTTAAGCCTCCTGTCATTCAGTTATTCATTTACTCTGATGCTCTCTGAAAGCCCTTACAGTCAGCAGCAAGCCAACATGCTTCATCACCCATAAGAAATACATAATTCTGAATCTAAGTCCATCCTCCCTTTCTGAAAGTCATCTGTCCAAAAGAGTTCCTAATTCTCACCAAGAGGACAGTGAAGGCATTTATGGAGGGCAGGGGCTTTGATTGGACCATTTCTAAGATTTCCAATTTGCTGCCTTCAGCCTGATCCAGGGGATATCAATTATTTTGCCACAAATATCTTTTACAATTGACCATTTACAGAAGGAAGCCTTTGGGCTTCTTACCACTGGAGCAAAGAGCCAGGCTGACCACATACCTCTGCACAGTGGCCAGCTGGTCGGTCGGGGCAGCCTGGTTCTGTGAAATGGGGGGGGGGGTCCTTCCTGCTGGAGATGTTCTGATTCAGAGTGCTCATGGGCCGCCTCCTCTAGCTGGGAAATGGAGACTTTTTGCAGATGTAACAGAGGTAGTGGAGAGCACCATCTGGACCCACTGACCCAAGTCTCACGTCTGGTGTGAAAGGAGAAACAGCACGTGCTCTGTCATCTCCTTCTTCATTCAAAAAACACTGAACATTACCAACAGTCTTGTGTCAAGCCCAGAAATGGCGGTCTGCTTACTTTTAATCTGTGTCTGTCTTATTCCCAAAAGTCCTCTGAATTTCAAGCCTCTGTTTTACGGGGGGGGGGGGGGGGACCTCAAGGCCCAAAGCGGGTGGGACTTACCTAAACATCACACAGCATGGAGGGGCGGTGGGCTCCGGAGCTGCTGTCACCGAGTCAGGTCTGAGTGTCCGCAGCCAGCGCAGCATGCTTGTGAAGTCCCGTCAGCGCGAGAACCGGCCCTGCCGGGCAGCAGCCAGAACACACACAGTTACAGGTCTTTCCTCAGCCTTCCCCGCTGGTGGGTTCTGGGTGGCAGGAAGCAGCAGTGTCCATGGAGATGTGGATTCTGGTTTTGATGTGTCTTTTGTTTGGAGTCTGGAGTTCCACATCTGAAATCAGAGGACAATGCTTGTCCTTCCTGGTTCCCTGTTGCCTTCCACTGACCTTCATCCTGGAGGGCCCTGCCTGCTGCCCTGCCACACTCCCCACTCGGCCCCAGTGCCTCCCTGGTGTCCTTCACATCTGGTGTCCCCTTTGCCTGGCTCGGCCATCCTGCTGAAGGAACATGTTATTCATTGAACACTTCCCTGAACATGTGTTTATCCCATAATGGCTGTGTTTAGATGTCCTGCTGGGCTTCAGGAATTCAGTTGGGAGAGTGGGAATTTACCCAGGGGCTCCAGGCACTCATCCAGGGGCTAAGTATTCTGAGAACTGAAGGAGGAGCAGGCATTTTGTAGGCCATGTGAGGGGCGAGAGTTGTGCAAAGGCCCTGAGGTCGCCAGAGGGAGGCACTGTAAAAACTCCATGTGAGTTCAGGATGGGGATGGTAGCCATTCAGCCCACTGACTCAACCAAATTCTGCCCTTTCCCACCCAACTGCCTTCCTGGGCTGACTTTACACTCAGAGGGCTTGAGTCTGAATCCTGGCCTGTCACTGCTTTTTGCTGTGTGACCTGGGCCAATGGCTTCCCCTCATGAAGCCTCAATTCTCTCATCTGTGAAATAGGGGAGAGGCTGTGAAAACTAGGAGAAACCCACAAGGCTTTGGGGAAGTCTAGATGGAAATGTGTAATGCATCTGAAATGCCACTGTGATCAGTACTCAGTGAGTGTGCACTTCTATTTCCTCCTGTTAGAACTATTATTACTCCTTTAGTTCAAAGCTAATATGATAGAAACAGCAGAGGCTAGAGGGTAAGGTCACAGGCTTTGTCATTAAGCTTGGGAGTCAAGTAACTGCCAGCTCCTCCACCTGCCTGCTGTGTGACTTTGAGCAAGTTGCTTAACTTCTCTGAACTGCGTTTTCCTTACCTACAAAGTGAGGGGGCTAATTCTAAGAGAGCCTTCATGTATGTGCTCGTGTGTATTGGCATAAGGACGGACTGCACATGTGAAACCGCTCGCCCTGGTTGTCCTGGGACAGTGGACGTGGAGCCGGATGGACAGGGAGAGAAGCAGGCATGGGGAGACTGTGAGCTTGCTCCTTGCACACCTCTATTCTACTAGATTTGCTCCAAGGAGCATGCATTCCTTTTGTAATCACAACGAAAGCCCCAGAGAGTGGAAAGGTTAAATGAAATAAAGGTACTAGCTTCATCCTAGGGTGCAGTGAGGATTAAATGAGTTAATGCCTGTAAACTGATCAGAATGTGGTCTGGTGTGTGGGAAGTGCTCAGTAATGATAGTTGCTATAGTAATAAGAATTTTATTACCATCGCTGTTACTTTTCAAGCAGCTCTAAAGAATCATTAGCATCTGTCACGTAACTCTGAGGGAAATGAGGGTCCTCTTTAATACTGGGGGTACGGGGTACCAGGAGGCCCAGAATGCTGAGATCCCCCTGGTCCAGGTAGGAAGGTGAGAAGCCCTGAGCAGTTCCGCGCAGCTATGTGCCCTTAATCTTGTGAACGGAACACCCTTCAAAGCCTCAGGAGGCCTGAGGGGCAGAGAGGGAGTGGCTGAATTGAAACTAAGCCAGAGCAAAGCACTGGAGCCTGCCACTGTGACCTCCGGCCCTCCTCCAGCCCGGACAGGTGACAGGGCAGGAGACGGGCCTGCACACCAACAGGTGGGATTGCTCCTGTGGGCCCCCGGGTGGCTAGGTGGGGGGCTGCTCATGGGCTTCTCTCTGCCTGCAGGCTGAGGCCCCTGAGCACCGGCCCAGGGAGAAGCAGGGGGACTTGGTTGTACTGTTATGATGAACAAGGCCTTCAAAAAGCATGTAAGCATTTCGCAGAATGGGTCTTTGTAGACATTGTTTGCATAACAAGTGCCCAAATTATCAAAAACAGGGAAGAAACTGCACGTGAGGACAAGCAGAGATTTCCTAGAAGCACAGGCCTTTCAGCATCTATTTCAAGTTTATGACAGCGCCTGTGTGTGAGGGGCTCTGGGGAGGTGATGGGGAGGAAGCGGGGAACAGCCTTGGGCTGTTCAGGGGACGGGGCTGACCCACGCCTGTGGGGCCTAAAGCAGAGAACCTATACAGCTTTGGTTGGTGCTTAAAAAAACAAGATGAGAACCCAGAATTATGTGTTGGATCTAAGAAGGGCCTGGACAAGTGAGGGGCCTGTGGTTTTAGCCTTTGTAGCTTCCCAGGAAACCTGCCTTTGGTGAAGAGTCAAACTCAGGGTTTTCATAAGAAAACCTCTGCCATCATGTCTGCTCTGTCCCAGTAGGCAGTGTGCCCTTGACCCGGGCACCTCTCCCCTAGTGTGTGACCTTGACCTGGCCACCCCTCTGGACTCCCACGACACTGTGGTGCATCTGAAGGCCATGTACACGTGTAAGAAAAAGACAGCAACACTGAGGACTTCCTCCCCAGGGAGAGAAGAAAGGCATGAGGTTTATCAGAGACTGGACTGTATTTAAATGCTCTTGGCTTACATTCACTTAGGCTACTTACTCCCTGCCTAACACCTCTTCTATTTTTATCACTTCAAAGCTAACTGCGTATCATGCAAAGATACCAGTAGTGTGGAAATCCCCCCCATCTGACTGGAGTAGTCCTCCCCTCTGTGGGCTGCAATTCCTCAACCCCCCCATGACCCCAAATATTCTGGCCTGGACTGCGTGGGCCCACACACCAACAGGTGTGTGTGTGTGTGTGTGTGTGTGTGTGTGTGTGTGTGTGTGACCAGGCACACTCTTGGGGACTCTCTTTCTGGAGCCCTCTTCCCTCCTTAGTTTGTGCTGAACACACTGACACAAAGATGCCTCAGTGTCCAAGCTGGTGCCTTGCTTTGATGGCTTTAGTCCTAGCTCAACTGTGGTCCTCCCCCATCAAAATCAAGTCAGCTTCAGGTCCAGCTTGACCCAGGGTCTCATATTATGCTAACAGGAGTTACCTTAGCACTGCTTTCCATGTTGGCCTCGCTCTTTGGTCAGTTAGCTGCATGCAGTGACCCTGGCAGCCCTCCAGAGGGGAGAGGGCTTCTCATCCACAGTGGTTCTGTTTCAAGTCCAGGCACGGGTTCCTGGGACCAGGTCACATGTAACCTCGAGCAGGTTACTGAAATGAAAAGGATGAAATCTGTTGATTGGCCAGATCTGGGTTATATGCCCATCTTTTAATTCTGGTATTATAGAGAGTTAACGGCCCCCAAACCACATGGACTGAAAAAGGCTGGGGTTGAGGAGGGGAGTGCTTCACAGAAAAAAAAAAAAAAAAGAGAGACAGTTGGCAAAAGCTGAGGAGACAGAGGGCAGGCAGGAATAGCCATCACAGGTGTCCATCACCCCACCCAGGGCAGGGGAACATCCTGGGAACTGAAGGGGTAAGTTCACCTCACACCTAGTGGGACACCCAGCTCAGAACCCTTAAGAACCACACATACATCAGGGGCTGTGGAGCCTGGAGCTGAGAGCCAAATGGGACAGGGCCTGAGGCAAGAAAAGCAGAAACAAGCACGTCCTTCCTGCTGGGGCTGAGGCCTGGGAGGCTGAGGTCTGGGCAAGGGCACTGGTGCCCAGGGGTGTGTCAGCATGGAGGACAGACCCTGCCAGGAAAGATCAGGCAGGATGAGGGCCTGTGGGATGTTCTCTGGGGAGACTGTTAGAAATGCAGCATCTCAGTCCCCACCCCGGACCTCCTGCAGCAGAATCTGAATTTTATTCAGCTCCCCAGATGATTCATGTGTTCTGTTCATCCAAAGGCTCATCCCTTGGCTCTCAGCGCTCACATTCAGGGGTGGTGGGGCTTAGGGCTTCAGTCAGACTTTCTGCAGTGCAGTGCGGCCATGTGTGTGAAGGAGCCTTAGACACATTCATAATCTTTAATGGAGCCAATATTTCTATTTCTGAGACTGTTTCTGAACAAAATCACCAGGTACAGGGACAGAGAATGTTATGAATGGAGATGTTCATTGCAGTAGTATTTATAATCAGAAACTACTGCATACCCACACATAGGAAAGGGTGAGGTAAAATATGGCATCTTATACATTGGCTGTTACATTACTGTTTGCAAAACTGTTTTTAAAGAAATCTACAGGGAATGGGCAGGAAATATAAACAAGGCAGACGCAGTGTCCGTCCTCTTGCAGTGGACATTCTGTGGGGGAAGACAGACAATAAGCAAGTGAACCAATGAGAAGATTCCAGATTGCGACAAGGACACAGAAGGAAGAGTGGGTTAACGTGGTTGAGAATCACAGGTGGGTGTGGGGACCATTACTTAGATGGGGAAACAGGGAGAGCCTGTCCTAGGAGCTGGCATTTAAAGTGAAATCCACAAGGTGCAAGGGAGCCAGCTAAGTGAACAGCCAGAAAAAGATGCTGCAGGCAAACAGGAATTACCAGGACGCTGGGGTTGAGGAGCTTGGCTGTATGAGGGATGTAAATAGGAAGTGTGTGGCTGGAGCAGGATAAGCAAGCCAGAAAGAAGCTGGAAGGTAAGAGGGCTGGAGAAGTGAGCCTGGCCAGATCCCTCAGGCTGTGTGGGCCGTGAGTGAAGTTTGGGTTTTGTTCTAAGGCTGGAGTGTTACAGTGTGCATGGAGAGGGTGAGTGATGTCAGTAAGACGGCAGAATAGGAGGTCCCAGCCCTCATTCCCCCATAACAACAATCTGACAAACATCTACAGACAAAAATACCTTTGTGAGAGCCCTGGAGTCCAGTTGGAAGGTTCCAGCACCCCAGTGGACCACAAAATGCAAGATGAACCACACTGAAAGAGTAGAGAGCAGTGTCACTTTAATTGCATCATGCCTCCCCCAGGCTGGCAAAACTCAGAGCCAAGAGAGATGCACCAGCCCACGGCTTCTCCTGCAGGATAAAGAAGGGCCAGGTGAGGGTCTGGCTCCCCAGACCTTTTGGGACAATGTCTAAAAGCTCTGCTTATCTTGATGCACCCAGAACACTGAAGGAATCAGTATGTACAGGAGCAGCTAAAAACAAAGAAAATGGTGGAGGCTCATGGAAACAGGCATACACACCCCCAGAGCTGCAATTTCCCACAGAATGTGACCCACACACTCCTAGAGATGATATACAACCCTTAGCAGTCATCCAAGTTCTTGGCAACTAACTTGAACCCATTGTCTTGGCATCTCAGGATACTGCCGTATGGAAAGGGGCAGGTGACTCTTGGCGCTCGACATAGCTGTGTAAAATAGGGAAGATGCACAAAATTCTAAGATGTGCCCTTCAGAAGGGAGGGAGGGAAGTGGTGCTTGCATATTAACAACCTGGCCTAGCAGGGCACTGCCCTAGGGAAAAGGAGCAGGCAGCTCTCAGCACCTTACACAGCTCTGTGGGGTTAGGAGAAGGCACACAGTCCTAAGACTAGCTCCCCAAGGAGGGAGTGAGAGGAGCAGAGTGGGCATATTTATAGAAAAAGTTTGATAAATCACCAGAATTTCTAGCTGAGCTGTCTGGTGAAGGTCTTTCCCTTCCAAAGCCAGTACACAAAGACTGGAAAGGGTGATTATTTCTTCAAATGTGCAGACATCAACACAGGTTGAAAAGATCACACAGAATCAAGGAAACATGGTATCAGCAAAGAAACAAAACAAAATCCCAGTAACTGACCCCCCAAAATGGACATCTATGAAATGCCTGACAACGAATTCAAAGTCATCATCTTAAAGAAGCTCCCTGAGCTATAAGAGAATGCAGACAGGCAACTAGACAAAAATCAGAAAAGTAACACATGGTCATAATGAGAAGTTCAACAAAGAGACAGAAATCATAAAAATAAATAAAGAAATAAATAACCAAAATGTAAATTCTGGAGCAAGGAATACAATGACTGCACTGAAAAATTTAATAGAGGGCTTCAACAGCAGACTTGACCAAGCAGAAGAATCAGCAGACTTGAAGCCAGGCTATTTGAAATGCTCTGTTCGCAGGAACAAAAGTAAAAAGGAATGAAAAAGAGTGAACAAAGCCTATGGGACTTATAAGACACAGTCAAGAAAAATTATAATGGGAGTTTCAGAAGAAGAAGAGAAAAGAGAAGAAAGCTTATTTTAAAAAATAATGGCTCATTTTTTCCCAAATCTGGGAAAGGAAAAGGACATCTATATGTATAAATCACAAAAATACCCCAAATAGGTTGAATCTAAAAGAGGTCTACACTGAGACACCTTAAAATTAAATTGCCAAAAGTTTAAAAAGGGAAATTTGAGAACAGCAAAAGAAAAGTGACTCATCACATACAATGGGTCTCCATGAAGATTATCAGCATAAATTTTAGCAGAATCCTGAAGGCCAGGGGAGAATGGGATGATATATTCAAAATGCTGAAAGAAAAAATCTGCCAACCAGGAATACTACACCTGGCTAGACTGTCCTGTGACCTGGAGAGATAGACTTTCCCAGACAAACAAACAGTGACAGTTCGTTTCCATTAGGCCTGCTGAACAAGAAGTGCTAAAGGGGGGTTGCAAGTTCAAACAAAAGGACATTAAGCAGCAGCACAAAAGCAGAAGGAAGTATAAATACTCCTGGTAAAGTGAATATATAGACAAATGCAGAACAGTGCGATGCTCTAATGGTAGTGTACAAATCATGTTTAACCCTGATCAATAACTGAAAAGTCAAAAGTATTAAGAATAACTATAATTACAATAATCAATTAATAATTCCTTTAAATGTAAATGGATTAAACTCACTAATCAAAAGAAAATGAGTGACTGAATGGATAAAACAACAAGCTACAACCTCACGCTATGCATAAGAGACTCACCTTAGATTTGAGAACACCCAAAGGTTAAAAGTAAAGAGACAGAAAAAGATAGTCCATGCAAATGGTAACCAAAAGAGAGCAGGGGTGGCTATACTTATAGGAGATAAAATAGACTTAAAAGTTTTTAAAGTGCTCCTTGAGATAAAGAAGATAATTATATAAAGATAAAAGAGTTTATCCAACAAGAAGATATAACAATTATAAATATATGTGCACCCATTCCATTCCTCCTGGGTATATATCTGGAAAAAAAAACAAAACAATTAATTTGAAAAGATACATACATACCAATGTTCACAGCAGTATTATTTATAGTTGCCAAGATATAGAAGCAACCTAAGTGTCCATCAACAGATGACGGATAAAGAAGATATAGTGTCTATTTATACACAAAGCAATACTACTCAGCCATAAAATACACTGACATGTTGCCATTTGCCGCAACATAGATGGATTTGGAGGGCCTTGTGCTAAGTGAAATAAGTCAGACAGACAAAGACAAATTCTGTAGGATATCACTTACATATGGAATCTAAAAAACAAAACAAACTAGAGATTATAATAAAAAAATGTAGACTCACAGATATAGAAAACAAATGGATGGTTACCAGTGGAGGGGAGGGGAATTTGGGGGTGTGAGAATGGGGGGTACAAACTACTGGTTGTAAGACAGGCTCAAGGATGTCTTATACAACATGAGGAACATAGCCAATATTTTTTAGTAACTGTGAATGGAAAATAACTTTTAAAATTGTATAAAATGTTTTTAAATATAAAAATATATATGTATGCACCCACCACCAGAGCCCCTAAGTATAGACAGCAGACACCTACAGATCTAAAGGGAGAAACAGCCATGCAATAACAGCAGGAGACTTGACTACTCCACTTCCAATAATGGGTGGAACATCCGGACAAAAGTTAATAAGAAAAGGGCAGAGTTGAACACCACTATAAACCAATGGGCCAAACAGATACACATTGAACATCCAATAGCAGCAGAATGCACCTTCTCCTCAAGCACACATGGATTCTCCAGGATAAATCACATTAGAGACCACAAAACAAGCCTTGACAAATTTAAGAAAACTGAAATCATTCCAAATGTCTTTTCTGACCACGATGGAATGATATTTCAGGTCAATAACAGAAGGAAAATGGGGAAATCCACAAATACTGCAAATTAAACAACACACTCTTTTTAAAAACTCTTTTAAAAATCATTTTTAGGGGTAGTTAATTAAGTTTATTCATTTATTTTAATTTTTTAAATGGAAGTACTGGAGATTGAACCCAGGGCCTTGAGCATGCTAAGCACATGCTCTACTACCGAGCTAATCCCTTCCCTGTAAACAACACATCCTTGGGTGAAACTGGATCAAAGTAGAAACTTAAAGAGTAATTAGAAAATATTTTGAGACCAATGGACATGAGAAAGTAACATACCAAAACTTACCAGATGTAGCAAAAGCAGTACCAAGAGATGCCAAGAAACACCTACATCACAGAAGAAAAATCTCATATCACCTAAATTTACACCTCAGAGAAGTAAAGAAAAAGAATAAATTAAGCCCAAAGTTAACAGAAAGAAAGAAACCATAAAGTTCAGAGCATAAATAAAATTAGAAAATAGGAAAACAGTAGAAAAATAGACAAAACTTTGTTTTTAAAAAGAGAAAACAAAACTGACAACCCTTTAGCAAGATTAAAAGAACAAGACAAGGCTCAGATAAATAATAAATGAAAGAGAGGGCATTACAACAGATGCCACAGAAGTTTTTTTTTAAGTATTAGAAACTATTATGAACAATTAAATGTCAATAAATTGGACAACCTAGAAGAAGTGGCTAAATTCCTAGGAGCATACAAGCTACCAAGACTCAATCAAGAATAAATTGAACATTTGAATGGACCAATAATAAATAAAAAAGATTGAATCAGTAACCAAACACCTTCCAACAGAGCAAAACTCAGAACCAGTTATCTTTACAGGCAATTCTACCAAACATTTATAAAAGAATTAGTACCAATCCTTCTTAAACTCTTCCAAAAAAAAAAAAAAAAAGGAAGAAAGAGCACTTCCAAACTTATTTTATGAAGCCAGCATTACCGTGACACCAAAGTCAGACAAAAAATTAGAAACAGAGCTACCCTATGATCCAGCAACCCTACTTCTGTGGATGCACACAAGGAGCTAAAATCAGAATCTCAAAGAGAGACCTGCACTCCCTGCTCACTGCAGCATTGCTCACAACAGCTGGAACATGGACGCTGCATTGGCTGATCAATGGGTAAAGAAAAGGTGGTATATACAAAAAATGGAATAGTATTCAGCCTTAAAAAAGATGTCCTGCCATTTACAACAACATGAATGAACCCGGAGGACATTGTGCTAAGTGAAGTAAACCAGACACAGAAGGACAAATTCTCCCTATTATCACTTCTAGAGAAATCTAAAACAGTCAAACTCATAGATGAGAGTAGAAGGGTGGCTGCCAGGGCCTGGGGAGGGGGGATCGGGAAGGTGATGGTCAAATGTACAAAGTTTCAGTTTCACAGGATGAGTCAGTTCTAGAGCTCTGAAGGGCGTGGCGCCTATAGTTAGAAATGTGATATTAAGTACTTAAATCTTGGCTAAAAGGGTAGACCTTCTGTTAAGGGTTCTCATCACAATGATAAACAAAGAGGGTGGAGGAGACTGGGACGTGATGGATGTGCTTATGGCACAGACTGCGGTGCTGGCTTCACATACGCACACTTACCTCCAGAGTCACTGAGTCGTGTACATTCAATATGTCCAGCTTTTTTTTTTTTTGTCAATTATAGTTCAAAATATTGGTTGAAAAAGGGGACTGGAACCTGATCTGGTCTAGGGAGCTGAAGGCCTCATGGACAAGGCCATTGGGACACATTTAGAACCCACAGTATGTGACATTAAGTGAGCAGAGCTGGCAGAGAATTCTACTGTGTCATTTTGACTATATAAAAAATAGGGAACATGCAAAAATGTTACAGCGGTTACCTCCAGGGGGTGGGGCTACAGGTGATTTTTACTTGTTTTCCTTAGGTTTTCTGTGTGTCTTCCACACAGGAAAAACAATGGAGGTCATTTCAGAATCTGAATCTGTATCAGTCACAGTGATTAGTTATAAATGACAGGATCTACTTTTTGTGGTCTGAGCAGAGGGGGACTTATTCCTGGGTGTTAAGACTGAGATTGCAGGACTACTGGGGACCAAGAGTGGATGCCCCATAGCCAAGGACAACCGCCTGGACAACCAGCTAACCCTACCCATGACCGCTGCCATGGAAACCCCACTGTCTGTGATGCTCAGGCCTAGACACTGCGGCTGCTGCTACAGGGGAACCAGACCCTCTCTCCCTGCCAGCCAGGAGCCCCGTCCCTACACCACCCTGCATTGCTCGCTCCCATCTTTTGGATCTCAGGCGGGCATCTGTCCCGAGGAGCCGAGGCTGCCTGCAGAGCCTGGGCTGCCCAGGGTCCGAGAAATGTGGCTTTCAAGTTCCCAGAGACTAACATACACAAAGCATAAAAGGAGAGGGCAGCACACGTGTTGAATGAGTCAGTCTGCAGGATCCACCACAGAAGCGAGACAAAGGTGACAAACAACCCCATGTACCTTTGACCTTGTGAAGTCCACATGGTGGCTCAGGTATCCATGGCCCTATGATGAGGATGGCAGGAGGCTCTCTCTCATTCCAGGGAGCACTGGCTGTCAGAGCCCTGGCCCTGGGCTCCCTTCACATGAACTGCCAGCACCTCTCTGCCTGGGGGCTTCCCTTGCTGGCGGAGACCCTTGGCCACCTGTGCGGCAGCTGAAGTGTGGAGGCTTACCCTCCCCTGGGGGCAGATGCAGCCAGGACCCCAGCCACCTCTCTGCACTGGTTCCCGGCTCCCTGATGGACCATTTCCCCCTGCCTGCAGTGGGGGGTTTGGGGGGGTTTCACAGCAGGGGCTCCTGTAGTGGAGGGCTCCTGTAGTGGGGGGCTCCTGCAGTGGGGGGGCTCCTGCAGTGGGGAGATCCTGCAGGGGGCTGCACAGTGGTGGGAGATGTGATAACAGCCATACAGAGGCACCTTCTCTTCCTCTTCTTGCTTCTCCTACCCCCTTGCCTTCGTCTCCCACATGAACTCCTTGTGCCAGAAGCCTCATCTCCGGCTGTGTCTGGGACAGCTCAGACCAAGGCATCTCTGGCTCAGTGTGAGCACATGTGAAGCCTCGTCCTGGCTCCTGCTGGGTTCAGCCCCCTGGACGTGAGTTCACAGGTGTGAGACTGCTTCTGTGACCTCACACCCATTCATGCCAGCTTGGAAAGTCATCCTGTTCCTGGTTCTTGTCCTCCTGAGCAGGAAACCAGAGGGCTCTGAATGGCTCCCACCGCCTGCTGCCCAGGCCACACTGACACCACGACCACGCGCACACAGGCGCCTGCTGCCTGAGTCCTGCCCACCCTGTTTCTCTGTCCTGGGCTGCTCCTCTGTCCTAGGACCGGCAAGGATGCACCACGCAGTTCCAGGGTGTCCTCTGCACGTGCTGTCCTTGGGTTATAGGTGACTCAGCTGTCAGCACGTGAGGTGGGTTTCCTGGAGCATGCTCGGGGCCAGGCCCTGCGCTGGGCCCCCCACGAGGGAAGGTGCCCTTGCCTCCATGCACCCAGCTCTGCCGATGAGTGCCACCCGGGGAGGGAGCTCACGGCCTCACAGTGCGCCTTCAGGCAGGTGCTGGGAGAAGCGGCTTTACTGATCAGCCCCTCCGGGCCGGGTGTCCGCCTTGTCTCCTTCCAGGCTCATTGTTCCTGTCACCCCCAGTCCACCAAGGAGGAAACTGAGGCTCCTAGAGGTGGAGTGACATTCTGGGGTCACTTGGCAGGCAGCTAGGGGCCGGGCTGGGCAGGGACCAGGAAGGCCTGCTCAGGGTCCATCCTTGCTCCGCGTTGTGTCCTGGCGTCTCACACACAGGATGTCCCAGAATGATGGGGCTCCTGGCATGGCTGCATTGCTGCACCTCAGACACTGATCCAGGGCCCCCACCAGCCTTAGCACCGGAGACCTGCAGTGCCCTTGACAGACCCCTTGTCCTTACAAAGGATGACAGAGGCAGTACACAGATGAAGATAAGGTCGCCTCCCCAGCCCTGAGGGGTGGAGAGGAGTCGCGTGTTCCCGGTCCATTGCTGCATCACGGCTCCTGGCAGCAAACGCTGTCATGCTCTCTGGGGGCCAGGAACAGACAGGGCCAGTGACCCAGGGCCCCTCATGAGGCTGCAGTCAAGACATCAGCTGGGGCCGCATCACCCAAGGGGCCGAGGAAACTCGGCTCACTCCTGTGGCTGGTGGAGGAGGTGGAAGGTCCTCACATGTGGGCCCCTCACAGGGGAGCTCACAGGTCAGGGCAGGACATGGCTGCTGGCTTCCTCCAGGATGCGAGGTCAAGATGGAGTTAAGAAACACACACACACTCACTGCCTGCTTTCTTTTCTGTCACAGCTGTGATAAAATGGGGGAGAAAAACACAGAGCAAGAGCTTTCCACGCCGCCCCAGGCCACCCTTCCTCACCGGTCTGTGCTGGCTTTTGCTTTGGAGAGTCCAGCACGAGGCTGGGCTGACCTTGTCACTGCCCTGGGGCAGGAGGAGCACAGGGTTCTACTGGGCACTCAGGTCCCTGTCACCTGCCAGCGTCCAGGGCTGTGGCCATGTCGGCGAGCACTGGTGCCCACCAGGAACCGCTGGGAGGGAGTCCGGGTCCTTCTGGACAAGGGGTCTACACGTAGGCAACTGGGAACCATGGCTGTTCACTCATTTACTAATGGTGAGACCGAGGGGGTGGCTGGGTGCTGCCAGAAGTCCAGGCTTATCCGTCTGTGACAACGGGCCTGGGTGTTAGAGGGGCAAACTGGGGCTCTGTGCCCCCTTTAAAAACAGTAATTTGCCACTTTGTTGAAAAATTGTTGATGCACTACAGAACTCCCCTACATAGCTGTGTGTGTGTGTGTGTGTGTGTGTGTGTGTGTGTGTGTGTTGTTAACAGTTTGAAGATCCACTGTCCTCATTGCTTGAGTCAGTAAATGAAAACAATCCTCTCCCCAGAGGGCCAGTGTCAATCCTGTCCCTGCTCTGCCTCATTGTCTGACTCCCCAGTGGGCACTTCTCAGCCCAGGCACCAGGCTTTTCTGTTCTGCTTCCTTCAGATTGTGACACGTGCCGTCTTTGGGGACTGGCCATATGGGCGACTCACCCTGATGCCGTGGCTGGTGAGTGACCCTCGTGTGTCCCACTCTCCTGATGAGACACGCTGGGCCTGTTCTAGCTCGGGGTCCAGGACTCACCACCAGGCTGTATCCCATGTTTTATAATAGAAAATAACAAATCTGACACCACATTGGATCTCTTCCTTTAGTTTTAACCCTGTGCCCCGTTTTCTAGGCTCAGGCTTGCTAGCTCTGCTCCTTTTATGAAACAATGTTGCCTTTAGCCTGAAATACACAGGCGAGTCTATTCTAGGGTCTCTGATCTTTAAGGATGTTAGCTCTTCTGCACTTACGCAGAGATGGCAAGTTGCAAACTAGAGAACAACCTTGTTTTGTTGGAGGTTTACAGGAACACCAAGGCCTGACCCACATGGACAGCTGTGAGAACAAAGGATTCCTACAGCAAGAAGTTTGCAACAACCAACCACACCCCCTCCCCTGTTTTTCTGTGTAAAAGGAGCCTATGTTATTACTGGAGCGGGATGGTTCTCCAAGACATTAGTCAGCCATCCTCTCAGTCTGCAGGCTTTCCAAAAAAAGTCGCTATTCCTTGCCCTAACACCTCGTCTCCCGATTTACTGGCCTGTCATGCGGCGAGCAGAACGACTTTGGACTCAGTAACAGTTTCACTGGTGTTTACATCTGGGAGCAGAACTTCTGGGTCAGAGGGGGCCCTCACCTTCCCGGCCAAGAACATCATCCTTCCTAAAACTTGAGCAGGTGTGTGTGTGCCAGGCCCTGTGCAGACCTGGGAGGAGGGGAGCCACAGTCCGACCATTGCTCAGGGACATCTAAGCCACCGCCGCTGCTTGCGCTGTGCTGTGGGGGAGGGCAGGGGCTTTGAGAGGAGGGAACGGCGGGGGGCCTGCTGATGCCCCACCTCCCGCCCCTCCCCAAGTTAGCAGCACAGATGCTGAGCAGGGAGCTGCATCAAGCGTCAGGCAGTGGGGAGAGGGTGTGCAGAGGTGTCAAGGCCGGAGGGGCCGCCACGACCCAGGGTCACAGGCCAGGAGTCCTGAACAGCAGAAGTTTATCTTCCTATGGTTCTGGGGGTGGGAGGCCAAGGCGAAGTCCGACGAAGTTGCTTTCTGGTGATGACAATCCTCCTGGCTGCCAGCTGGCCATCTCCTCGCTGTGTCCAAATGTGGCGGGGAGCCAGCTCTGGGGACTCTCATGTAAGGACATCAGACCAACCAGGTAGGGCCACCCTTGACCTCACTCAGCCTCTGCATCTGCCACACAGGGGGACATCAATCTGTGAATCCGGGGGGCACAAACACCAGTCTGTAAAGGTGAGAGGAGTCCGAGGACCTAGGGCAGGCGGAGGTGAGAGCAAGGCGGCATTCAGGTACCTGCTGTCATGAAGCCAACCACCCCTAAACGCAGTGGTTTAAAACAATCCTCATTTGTCCCCGCAGGACTGCACAGTGTGGGCAGCCCAGGGGCCGGCTCCTCTCCGCTGCCTGGAGCCTCGGCCTCGGCCTCGCTCACAGGGGCCATCATCTGGGGCTCAGCTGGGCTGGTGGCTGGGCCTTGGCCTCCGTGTGGCTGCTGGGTTTCCTCACAGCCTGTGGGCTGGTTTCCAAGAGCGAGAAACCAAAAGCCGCTGTCCTTTGCAGGTTGGGTCTGACCCTGGCAGGAGTGTCATTTCTGTCTCGAAGTCAGAGTCCAGGTGCAGCTGCTGGCCTCTCACGTCCCAGAGCTTGTCTTTTTTTAAATAAAAATTCCATGAATTTAAGGTGTACAACGTGACGGGTGGTGCGTGTGCACATAGTGAAATGATCGCTATGGGCAAGCTAATCAGCACGCCCCTCTCCTCACCTGTTTCTCACTTTGTGTGGTGGGAGCACCTTGAGGCTACTCTCCTGGAGAATGTCCCCGACATGATGCAGTGTCACTAATCGTGGTTGTCCTGCCGCAACTGTGTCCGCAGACACACTCATCCTCCAGAACTGTCACTTTTACCCCGGGACCACCTCTCCCCATTTCTGTTACAGCAGCTGAGCCTGACCCTCAGCAGGACAACAGTCTTGGAGGAGACATTTCTAGTGGCCCCCCTGAGTCAGGCTACTCCCAGGACCACAGCTGTTTGAGGTTTCCAGTCCTCCCTTCCGTGGGTGACAGCCAAGCCCAGCTCCAGCCCACTCTCCCCTCTGGACACCTCTCTGGAAATCCAACGTGTGAAGATGGATGCTCCCAACTAAGTGAGTCAGGAGGTGACATCTTCCAGGGCACCACCCCCACTCTCTCCCAAAGATGCAGCTTGTGTGTAATACACTGCCCTGACTCCCTCCTGACACCTGCAGATTCTCATCAAGTAACTCAGGCAGCGGCATCTCACGCGGTGTCACTTGGTTATTACTGGAAAGATGCGTGTGGAACCGACAATTTCTGCTAAGCTGACAAGTGTAAAAGCCTAATTTGAAAAACAGTGACACTCCATTCACAGTGTGAATGCAGGACTTAGTCAATCCTCAGTTTGGTCCTGTTCACGTAATTTTTATGTCTCCTCCACCCTCAAGGAGCCTATGATTTTATGGGGAAAAGGAATTCTCTTCTATATTAAAATATTAAACTTGATGATATTGGAAAAAGGTGTATAAGTCACTTGTTCTTCATATGTTTACTCTAAGTGTCTCACAGGCTGGTGTGAAATAGATTATATTAGTAGGAAATCTGAGGTTCAGGAAGGCCGACAGATCAGGGGACAACTGCCATTGAAAAGGCAGTTTCTACTCACCATCCTGGAGGAAGGGACGGCTTCCCACATGGAGCCGCACCACGGGGGTCAGGGTCGGAGGAGCAGGGTGCCGTGGACAGGGCTGTTTCTGCAGGATGGAAGAGTGAGGCAGGTGAGCAGGCTGAGGACTGGCCGGGTGAGTAACTTCATGGGCTCTGGGGTGGAGGGGTGGCCCCGAGGGCCTGGACCTGACTCTGGATGAGTCAGGCAGGTGGACAGTGGCTCAGCGTGAGTCCGAGTCCAGTGGAGGAGGTGGGGGGGCTAGACCTAGAAGGAGGACTCCTCCTGGGGCAGGAGGGCCCACAAAGGGGGCAGGAGGTCAAGTCCAGGTGACAGAACAGGGCATGTCCCGCCTAGGCCTGCAGGGTGGATGAAAGCATCCAGTCTACAGAAGGTAGAAACAGGGCCCATACAAGGGCTCAGCTCAGATGTCACCTCCTCAGGGGAGACTTCCCTGTCTGCTCAATCTACAGGGACAGCCTCCTGCAAACACGTCTCCCCAGCAGTTACCCGCTTCATTTCCTGCGCAACATTCCAGACCCGGCTCCCTGCTCCGCACCTAGCCATGGTACCCCTGCCCAGAGGAAAAGCCCTCACAAGGGCCACCAGGCCCTGCACGACTTGGGACCCCACCTCTCTATCTCTTCTGCCACCACTGTCCCTCCTACCTGGCCTTCTCGTCCTCCACCCTGCAGTCCTGACTTCCCTGAGCCCTGTGTGTCCATCCTAACATGTGGTGTGTGCTCACTGTGTGTCTCACTCCCTGCGTGCCTCCTGCCCAGGTCAGTGCCCAGCACACAGTAGGGCTCAGTAAGTAGTGAATGAATGATTCTTACCATCATGGCTGGGAAGACTCCTGTCTGTGGCCTACAGCGTTCATACACCAGGTGCACATTCACTGAGGCCTTACTGCGTGCTGGGTGGGATCCAGACACCGGGCATAGCAGGGAGTCAAGCAGGTGGGTCTCCATTCTCATGCAGCAGACAGCCTAGTGGGGGACACAGAGAAAAATAAGTAAAATATATCAAAAGTCAGGCGGTGATACATTCCATGGAGGAAAATAAAGTCATGGAGGCCATTTGGGCAGAATACTGGAGATGTTTAAGGAGCAAGCAATGTGGAGGGAGAAAGTTCCCAGCTGAGAGAATGGCCAGTGCAAAGGCCCTGAGGCCACAGTGGGCTGTGTGTGGACAGTCATAGTGATCCTGTGGGTTCTTAGTCTTGCCTTCAGTCTGTATGCTGCTTTTATTTGTAAACCTTGGGTTCAACTTTCTAGCTAACTAACCCGAGTCACCAATCTTTGAATTTAGCGAATTCTATCCCAGGGATTTAAAGTGGAAATGGGAGAATTTGGGTCAAGTTACCTTGTGTTTCCTTATGACCTCCCTGGACCTTGCTCTGTGAGGTACCAGGCGGCTGTGAAATGAACATGACGGTCCCCTCCCTGCGGACCCAGTGAATGAACATCTGGGCATCCTCAAGCCTCTTCTGCTGCACCCCCACCCCACCTCTCTGGGACTTAAGCTCTGATCCTGACCCCGGTGGCACCTTCATCCCCTACCTCCAGCTCCTCTGGACATACCTATGCTGAGCTTTTCCAGGTCAGCATGCCCCAAACTGAGCTCAGCCCTTGCCCCACAACTGACTCTTCCCTGTGAAGCCCCCTCGTGAGAAAGGCCACCACCAGCGGGATCCTTCAGGCCCAAGGCTTGGCCCTCCCACCCCTCCAATGCCTCCAAGCTAGTGATCCCCTCTGGCAGGGCCTTATCATCCTCTGCCTCCCTCTTTAGCTTTGGGCTGCACACCGACCCCCTTTTCACAATCCCCCACGAGACATGTCCAGGTCCCCTCGGGGACATAGAGGTGGCACAGCTGGGTGTTGCTGGGAAAGAAGAGCAGGTCCCAGAGCACAGTACAGACGAGGGCTCCCAATCCACCAGGGCACAGGCTACAGTGGCGGCAAGACACCCATAAAGGGTGAGGCTGGCATTACACTGCATCCCCACCCTCTGTTCCCCATAGGTGCCCTGTGTTTCCTGCCTTGCCTGGGGTGCTGCCCCCCTCGCTTTCTGTTATGGGGACACCTATTCATCCATTCATTCACTCCTTCATTCATCATGTACATGGGTCCTGCTCGGTGCCAGGCCCCGGCTAGATGACAGCTCATCCTTGGAGACCCAGCTCAGACCCCACTTCCTCCATGAAGCCCTTCTGGGTTCCCACCCTCTCCTGCAGCCCCTGTGGCCTCCCCTGGCACCCCCAGGGCTGTGACCACACTCTGATTACCTCTCCAGTCTGTGAGTTCTGCATGGAAAGGGACTCAGAAAAATGTGACCCCAAAAGGCTAAGAAAGATGTTACTAGTTTTCTATTACAGAGAAGGACACTGAGCAGTGAGAGGGCAGTGGCCACCCAAGGCCACAGAGCAGGGTCTCAGTGAGCCCTCCCGTGGCCCTGTTACTGGTTCTCTGTTACAGATGAGGACACTGAGGTACAGAGAGGGAGCAGGAACCTGCTAGAACCTCAGCCCCACAGCCTGTGCCCTTCATGACCAGCTTTATGCAGCCAGCAGGGGTGTGGGCCTGGCATGGACGTTAAAGCAGCCTGGCCCCCAGTGCCCCTTCAGATGCAAAGTCACCCTCAGGAAGCACCCCTCGACACCTACTCCACACCCCTGGGATGGGGATCTCATTGCTGTTCCTGGAAGCTGGCTGGGCCTCCCTGCGGATTGGTCTGGGACAGCCCAGGAGAGTCTTGGGGCAGCCACAGGGCCCCTGAGGCTCCCTGTCCCCAGCTGAGCAGCTCTGGTCCCCCTGACTGTCCCTGGCAGAGGCCTGATGACAGAAGATGTCAGCCATGCAGCCAGGCTTGCTATGGAGATGAAGAAATGGGGTGCACCACGCAAGTGCATGCAGATATTCTGGTATTCACTCAACAAACATCAATACAGGCCTTGCAGTGTGGCCGGCTGGGGCCCGGGCCCGGGTGTCCAGCAGTGAATGCAACCAACACCTTGAGCCTCCTGGGAAAACAGTGCTCAGAAAAACGGGCCCCCAGCGCCCCCACTCTGCTCCCCATGAACAATCACACTGATGAGGCTGCAGCTATGGGTCCCAGTGGAGGGTGAAGGGAGGGAGGAGACACCCAGAGTGGGCACTGGAGCCAGACAGCCTGGGCTCTGATGTCTGGGGCGGTCACCTCACCTCTCTGTGCCTCAGTTTCCTCATCTGTAGAAGGGGTGATAACACCGGTCCCTGCCCCATAGATTCCCACGAGGAGTCAAGCGAGCTCTTACTTGTAAGGTGTGTAAGACTGCATCTGGCCTGGGGTCAGACTGCCGCTCACCTCACAATGGTCTGTCTCACTTTAAAGATGAGAAAACCAAGGCTGAGGGGGGTTATGAGGCCAGCCCGGGCTCGCCCCCTCCTCATGCTCTGCTGACGTCCCCTCTGTGCCCAGCTCTCCTGCATTCACGTCATCCCTCTGTCCCCGTATCCACTCAGCAAAGTAGGTGCTAAGAATCTCTGAGCAAATCAGAGCATGAACGGGGACACACCCTCTCCCCACCCTGGGCTCTCGGGGCTGTGGACAGGATGGGGATATCGGTCTCCCCCAGACTATCCAGGAGGCCCAGCGTGTCCATCACCTCACTTCCACCCACTACAGAGAAGGTGTGGGGCCAAGGGCCAGAGGGCGCTGCTATAGCCCAGGATGGGGGCTGCCAGGCGGGCAGAGGGAGGCATTTGAGGTGCAGGGAATGAGGGTGCCCAGGAGGACAGGGGACAGAGTCCAGCCTGGGCTCCACCCCCTGCTGGACCCTGAGTGGGGCTGAGAACTGGGACCAGTCCAGGCCCCACTGGGACGACTCCTCACCCAGCAAAGAGGGGAGGAAGAGACAAGGAGACCAATGCCGCTGGCCCCATGGCACTCACTGTGTGCAGGTGCTGCTCCCAGGATCCTGGAGGTTCATTCAGCCCAGAGTGTGCGCTGGGCCCCTCGCTGAGAGCAGCCTCTGGGCATCGTGGACCAAGGAAGTGCCCTGTCCTCCCTCTTAAGGCTCCTAGCATGTTAGGCAGGGAAGGTCCCAGGTCCCACACCCAGGCCTCTCTGGGGGGACACTGACATGTGGGGTCACGATGGTCCTGGGAAAGGAGAGAGAATGTGGGCTGGGTGTCGGGTCTGCATCAGACCCCAGTGCTGCCCCTACTGCTGTGCGACCTGGAAACTTCCCCCGACCTCTCTGTGCCTGGCTTTCCAACCCTGACTCAGAGGACTGCTGTGCTTGGCATGCAGTAGGCCCTCAATCAGAGGAAAAAGCCAGTCCTCCCCCAAGAACCTCTCCTCTTATGCGCCCAAAGCTAAGCTCATGTGCCACACGTCACCAGAGCTGATCCTTGACAAGCAGGGCAACTGCAGTCCAGCAGCTCCTCCCTCCTGCCTGAGGCCTTTCCCTCCTCTGTGACAGTGGCTCGGAGCAGGTCTCAGCACCCCAGAAGTCTGAACTGAGCTTTGTGACCTGGGGGAGTCCCTGTTCTACACAACTTGGTTTCCAGGTCCTTCCAGCAAAGAACAAAAGCACCTGCTCAGTGTTTTAGCTACACGGTCCTCCCTTTACAAATTGCCCTGTCACTTCTGGGCTGGAAGATGTGAGTTCCAGAGCACGTGACCATCTGACTGATGACTACGAGGAAACATCCCCGCCCACACTGCCCTCCTCAGAGCCCACCTCCAAGAAGAGGGGATGGTGACCCACAGCTCCACACAGTTTTATCAGAACACAGCCTCCACCCACTATTGGAAACAGGTGTGAGAAGCAGAGATTCCCGTGTGCCTGAACCCCTGTCATCCAGAAAGCAGAGGTCCCCCAGACAGAAGGGGAGAACGTACTTTCAGATCATATATCTGATAAGGGGTTAACACCCAAAACATAAAGAACTCCTACAACTCAACAGCAAAAAACAAGCCATCTGATTTAAAAAATGGAAAGAGGAGCTGCATAGACATTTTTCCAAAGAAGACACACAGATGGCCAACAGGTACATGAAAAGGTGCTCAACATCCCTCATCATCAGGGAGATGCAAATCAAACCCACAGTGATCTATCCCTTCCCACCTGTCAGGACGGCAGCCATCAAAATACAAGAGCTAACAAGTGCCGGCGGGGGTGTGGAGAAAAGGGAAATCTGCGCACTGTTGGTGGGAATGTAAATGGTGCTGTCACTGTGGAAAACAATATGGAGGCTCCTCAAAAGGTTTTAAATAGAACCCCCATATGATCCAGCAATTCCACTCCTGGGAGTGTATCCAAAGGAAATGAAATCACATGTCAAAAAGACAACTGCACCCGCGTGTTCACTGCAGCATTATTTACAATAACCAAGTTATTGAAACAACCTAAGGGTCCATCAGCAGATGAATGGATACAGAAAATGCGATCTATATAATGGAATCTTATTCAGACATTAAAAAAAATGAAATCCTGCCATTTGTGACAACTTGGATGGACCTTGAGGGTATTGTGCTAAGTGAAACAAATCAGACAGAGAAAGACAAACACCTATGATCTCATTTATATATGGAATCCAAAAAATGAACCAAACCCATGGAAACGGAGAACAAGTTGGTGGTTGCCAGAGGTGAGGGTGGGGCTGATTGAAATCCGTGAAGATAATCAAAAGGTGCAGACTTCCAATTATGAGATAAACAAGCCCTGGGGACATAATGCACAGCAAGGTGACTGGAGTTAACAGCACTGTGCTGTGCATTTGAAAGTTGTTAAGGGAGTCCATCTTAAAAATTCTCATCCCAAGAAAAATAATGTGTAACTATGGGTGGTGACAGGTGTCAATTAAACTTCCTGCAGTGACCATTTCACAGTATGCACAGCATTACGCTGCACGCCTAAGACTAACAACATTGTGTGACAGTTGTACGTCAATAACACACATCTCAGGAAGCGGGGTGGGAGCCCGGACTACCTGCTGCAGAAGCTGCCTCTGCCCTCCAACAGCAGCAGGCGGTGGTTGTGACAGGGGCTGTCAGTCCCTCAAAGCCTAGACTGTTTACTGTCTGGACCTTCACAGGGAGAGTACGCAGACCCTGCCCTGGAGGACAGTGGTCATGGCAGCGACAACGGCCTGCCTGGGTGCAGGCTCAGCCCAGACACCCCTGTGCCCTGCTGTCGCCCCATGTAACCCCTCCCCATCCTCAGAGGGAGAGGCTTCAATGTTCCCATTTTACACATGAGAAAACTGAGACTCGTTTGCTTTGAATCACTGACTGAGTGGTGAGGGAAGCTTTGAACCCGTGTTCTGATTTCATAGCCACATCTCAACCCTAATTTTTACAAGGCAGGGGTCCAGGCACTGGGGACCCTCCACCTTCCACACTTGTAGTCGTGCTCCAGGCCCGCCATCCCCAAGGCGTCTGGGTGAACACATTTAATCCACTTACTCTGCACCCGCTCAGCCCTCGGCTGCCACTCTGCTGTCGCTGCCTGACACCAGCTGAGGTTTTAGGTGAATCATCACCCCCGCCTGCCCACCCGCCCTGCCATGTGGGGCAGGCCCCTCCTAGCCTGGGCATTCTAAATCCTTAGCGCACACATCTGCAGAACTGCATCAAAAGAGCGCTGCTCGTCTGTGTCAAGGTGTTGACAAGGGGAAGGGAGGGGGAGTTTGGGGTGGCCTCTTATACCAAAGGTGGCACATGAAAGGGACATGTTTATGTCCATAATGAGACTCAGTTTGAAGCCAAGAACTTGGTCCCAGAGAGTAGTAAAGGCTGAGAGACTACAAGGCTGCTGAGAAAGGGGCTTGACTATTGGATTGCAAAATTTTAATTTAATTAAAAAATCAGCCCCCTGGATGATAACAATTTGCCCCTAAGGCCAGAATTGGCCACCTGAGCCCTGGGCACCCTTCAGTTCCAGGATGTAATCATCTGAGCAAGGGGTCCTTAACTTGGGGGGCTGTCCTCTCAGTCATGGGTGCACCTGCTCACATGTGCACCCATGGACTGCAGTGCCCACAGGTCAGGGTGCTCCTCATGCCTGGCCAAGGAGGCCCAGGTCATAAGGAAGGAATGACAGTCTGTGGGGTCACACGTGTGCCCCTGCAGGGGAGATTGTTGTATAGGGAAGAGCCCACCCTCCCCCCTCCTCCCCACCCTCACCTCCAGGAGGGGTGCTGGAGGGAGCAGGACTCCTGAGCCCCTAGGCTTAGCAAGCACCCTGGCTGAGGGTGGGGAGGCTGCCCACTCTGAAGTCACAGATCAGATGGTGGATTGGGGTCCCACCCCCACAGCTCACCAGTGAGCCTCTCTAGTCTGTTTTCTCTTCTGTAAACTGGAACCCAGTCACCCTCACCCTCAGACGTGGGGGCAGCCTGTGTAAATTACAACACAAAGCCCTGGGCTGTTTCAGGTGCCCTGGGGTGTCCAGCCCCAAGGCCCGGCAGGTGGGAGACGAGAGGTGTGGGTTAGCAGGTGTGACAGCAGTGCTGAGACCTGGCTGAGTGTGTGCGCTCTAATATCCAGGACCTGGGAGCTGCCACTAGCAAACCCACTCACTGAGGCCATGTTTACTCTCACTTGTCAGCTACAATCCCTTTTGCACAGAGGCTTCTGGAGTCTATCAGCCACATCATTGCCTGTCACCACACTGTTGCAGTCCCAGGGTCCCCATTTAGCCAGTTTGAAGGGATAGTCAGATTCTCTTTTTAATCAGTGACAGAAAACCGAAGCGGCTTAAAGAAGCAAATAAGGCAGGAAAGAATGACTTACCTAACTGAGATGTCCACGCGGAAACAGCTTCAGGCAGGGCTGTACCTGGTGCTCAGTGACGTCAGCAGAAGTTGTCCTTCCCCACCTCTGGGATCTGCCACTGGTGTCATCTTCACATGGCTCTGCCTTTATGAGAGCAAGATGGCCACCAACTGCCATAGGCTGACATCAGGTCCCTTCAACTCCCAACTGAAATAGAACTTCTCCACCCCCAGGTTTCCAGCACCAAAGCCTGACCGTGGAGCCTGACCGGGCTGGTGCCCAGCTTTGAGCCAGTCACAGTGGCCAGGGAGGATGGAACACACTGACTGGCCAGACTGGGGCCATGTGGCTAACCTCTCCAGAAAACTTGTGATCTGTTCACCTGTTTCTGTAACTTAGCAGGACCCTGGGGGGCCTTCCAGAATCAGACCCCCTCCCCCCATCCTCTGCTGCAGCTCCTCTGAAGCACCCAGGTAATATTATTTCATGTCTATTTCCTGAGATTTTCAGATGCTTAAAGCCACCACCAAGGGAAGAAATTAACACTTGATGATTGAGGGTGCATTGCCTCCAGTCCTTCTGGTACCTGGGGGTTGATGGTGTTGATCGCCCTGTTCCCTCCACATCAACCAATCAGAGGATTGTGCACAAGCTGATCACCTACCCTGTGACTCACCCTCCCTTACCTGGACTTTAAGTATGCTTTGCTGAAATTCTTTGGGGAGTTCGGGATATTCTTAGGCATAAGCCACTCTGTCCTCCTCACCCGGCCCTGCAATAAACTTTTCTCTGCTCCAGACTTTGATGTTTCAGTTTGCTGGGCCTCGTGGTGTGGCAGGCACATGAACTTGCCCTTAGTAACACTCCCTCTGCCTGGAACCTCTTCTGCCACCTGTGCACATTACGTGCACTTCCTCACATCTTTTCAGCTTTATTCTTTCAGGAATATTTACTGAGAGCAGTTTACGTGCCAGACACTGTTCTAGGTATGGATGGTTGGATCCAGCATCTCTCTGATCATCACTGAGGTGGAGCATCATTTCATGAATTCATTGTCTGTTTTATTGGAAAAAATAGATACATAAATGTAGGGAGTCCGAATTTCTCAGGCATAAACCCAAATACTAGACATAGATACTTAAACTATCAGGGGAATGGTGCATAACTTCCCAACTCCGTCAATTTTGGCTGCACATAATGACATCCTTTCAAAAAGCACATGCAGAAGAGGCTGGGAAATGGACTCATTTCATAGAGGAGGCACCTGAAAAACGTGCCTCAGCCAGCTGAGCAAGGGCAACAGCAACAGTAATGCCACCCTCAGGGCGCGTGCCCTGAGTTTTACTTAGACATGGTAACTAAATGTGATGGGGCATTCTGAATGGGACCTTAGAAGAGAAAACGGTAAAACTAAGAAAATCTGAAAAAAGCATGGATTGTAGTTAATAATAATATATCATCAATAATTCATTAATTGTAACAATGAGCATAATAATACGAGATGGCAATAAGACAGAAAACTGATCTGGGCTACTTGGGAAATCCTACACTATCTTTGAAAAGTTTCTATAAATATGAAACAAGTGAAAATAAAAATTATATTAAACATTTTTATATTTTAGAATATATTATTTTAAAATTACCCTATAAGAAATTACTATGACTTTTACCTGTCACCTCCTTCTATTTTGTTTTTTCTAAAGATAGGACTTATGACACAGAATAAATAACCTAGAATAATACATACATAATTTCCAATCACATTTATTTCACATTTTTCATATTAAATACTAATGCACATGTTTGTTAATGATGTAGGCTGTTCTTTGGAGGGTTTTTCTTTCTTTCTTCTTTGGTTGTTTCACTGGTATAGCTGTGTCCTAAGTTCACTCTAAAAAGTTTGTCATCATAAATGTACATTAGGATTCAGGCTTCAGTGAGTTTATTTAATTTCATGGCTGACTATATTCAAAATACTGGATTGTTTAAAAATAATAATAACAATAATATTAATAATGCTCCAATGTGACTGGCTCACTTATTCCAAGAATGGTTGTTTTTATTTTGTTTCCATGATTACTTTTCCACACTAACAGAGCAAAATCAAACATTTGCAACTGAAACATTCAGATTAGAAGAATGAGAACAGAACTTCTGACCACAAAGATTCAGTATTTTCCCTTGGTGTTTTCTAGTCAGAATTGTTTTAAAAATATCTAAACTAATCAACTTCTAAGTGATAGTTAACAGAAAGTGACAAATGCAGAGAACCAAACAGCAATCTTGCAAGTGATTTTACTTGTTGCTATATTTTGTCCCAGAAATAAGTTACCTCTTAGAATAATTATTCCAAGATCAAACCCTGAAATGCCTTTCAGTGTAGTCAAACTTGCATGTTATTATAATGTTCATATAGCTAATGATACAGGTAAAGATAAAAAAGTGATCTCTCTTCTGTGTTTAATGCAATTTAAAAGAAATATCTAACAGTCTTAAGAAATTAGGTTAGGTCTGAAATACAGGTGGGAAAATTAGCAGTAATTAGCCAGTAATTTTCCTTGCCTTCTCAGTGTACAAGAGTAGTAGCCCATGGTAAACAGATATGTAACATGACAAGGTACCATCATGTGAAGAACACTTTCATCACCACAGAAAGACAGGTTTATTGATTGCAATGAAATGAAAGAAAAAAATGGATATGATGTACCATAGGTAATTACTGGTCAATTGGAAAAAGATAAAATTGATATAAAAATGCTCGTCATCACAGATACTATAAACGAGTGACTAAGACAGTTGCTTAGAGGGAGAAGCTAGCTTTCCTCAGTTGTGTATGATTATGCCAAATGTGTGCTTGTTCAGCTCATAATTTTAAGACAAAAAAGTTCTTCTATAAATTAAAACATAACCTTTATTGCACAGTGGATATATTTTGTGAATTAAATGAGTAGATGGAATATTTTCATGTCTGTTCTAAAAAGCGCTCTAAATACATATAAGAATATTCAATGTTCATGAAGATGAAATGCAGTCAGCCACCATCCCAGGCAAACCCACAGGTATGTACGTGTAATGCATGTATAACATATAGTAGTAAATAATACACAAAACAATATGAAATACACTATTATCATAATATAGCAGATAAAATAACATCAGAAAATAAACTGCTGAAAAAATAAGCATGTTGGTGTAAATAGATAACAAAGCAGTTATGATGGGATGCGATTGTGAACCCAGGGGACATGTTAACAAAGCTCTCCAAAAGCAAATCCTGACTGTGCAAAGATAGCTGCTTCTTCGAAGGCCTCCCCCCTTGTTTACAACCAAAGTGAGAAGCTGGAAATAGAGGGTGTAAATAAGGCATAGAAATGTACTTCCTGATTCAGAAAATAAACTAAATGGAAACTTAAAGATACAAGCACTGAAGATTCTATAAAGTATCAATTCTCCAGGGTGGGGATACGGCAGCTCCTAGCGCGGGGGGTGGGGTGGGCGGTGGGGCTGAGTGGGCACTGTGCAGGGGGGTGGCTGCGAGGGGCCCTGTCGCAGGGCAGATCCTGGGGGTGGGGGTGGGCGAGGACCTGATGCTTCCCTTCCCTGCCCCCGTTTGTGTTTCCCCACAAATCGGCCCGTCCCAGGGGGAACCGCGGCCACCCCACCCCGCGCCAGAGGAGGGTGGGGAGGTCGTTCCCTCTCCTTCTCCGGGCGACGGGAAGGAGGCAGGGGCAGCCAGGGCTGGGGCGGGTGGCCTGCGGTGGGAGCCCGGCCGGCCCCGCTGGAACTGTGAGGACAGGTGCCTGCCAGACTGCGGGCCAGCGGCCGCACCACAGGCTTCCTTGGAGGAGGAGAAGGCGACGCGGGGAAAGATGCGCGCCAAGCAGAACACCCCCCGCACCGCCACCACCGTACCCCCGCCCTCCACGCTGGGGCACCGGTGGCGCAGCTGGGAAGCTCCCCGCGGCTCCGGGCACCTCGGCTGCGGGGGCCAACGAGCTCAGCAACAACCTCCCGGGTGGCGCCGCTGCCCCTGCCGCCCGGCCCCAGGCCGTGAACTGCGCGGTGGGCCCGGGGCCGCAGAGCAGCGCCGCCTCGGCCAGGGCAGCCGGAGGACCAGTCCCCCCCCCTCTCCGCCGCCGCCACCGCCGCTTAGCGGGCAGCGCCGCCCCGGGCGACGAGGAGGAGCGGGACAGCGCCCCGGAGAAGGGCAAGAGCTCGGGCCCCATCGCCAGGAAAGGCGAGGGGCAGACGGAGACGAGGAAGCTGCGGGAGGAGTGGCGCTCCGGGTCTGGTAAGCATCCCCGCTGGGCAGAGTGCTTAGAGGAACCTGAAGGTGGTGAAGCTGGGCAGACAAAGCGGAAACGAGAAGATGCAATTACACCCCAGAACACGGTGCAGAAGAAGGCTCTAAGCTTATTAGATCCACATAGTTCCTACCTGCTACACTTAGAGGCAGATCTAAAAACACAACCACTACTAAGATGTCTCCAGTATAGGTATCCCCGAATAGACAGAAGTGGGTTCAGCAGATAACAACAGGATGCACGTGCTTAGTGGTAAGAGAAAGGCAAGAAAACTTAAGACTTGTGAGACTAATGCAAGATAAAGAGGAAATGATCGGAAAACTCAAAGGAAACTGACTTGTTAAATAGAGACCTTGTTAAATAGATGACATAGAAGATAAAAATGAACAACTAAAGCAGGAGAATAAAACTCTTTTGAAATTTGTTGGGCAGCTAGCAAGGGAGAAGATTCATGGCTCAGTGTGGGAAAAAAATTTAAAAACTACTGATCGAATGTTATGGTTAATGCTAGGCCAATATTCCTCTGCAAGTATCTGTATTTATTTCTAGAAAATAAATTTCTAGACAGTGCTGCCCACTGTCACGGTGGTGTTCCAGGCTCAGGCAGCGCCTTTGGCTGTGAGGTGCTGTCTCCCTGGGGTGGTTTACCCTTAGGCGTGGGGCAGGAATACTGGTGTTCCCTAGCTTCCCAACCACACTTTGGATGTTGTGCAAACACTGTTAATATTCAGCCTTAAAATGTATTAGTGTACTGATTGTCAATAAAAGAAGTATTTTAAATTTTCTACTTAATCCATTAGTAAGTAAAGGAATATTTCGATTCCTTTTTAAGATTATACCAGCTATTAAGGCTTTTAAAGACCGAGCTCTTTTAAAATGTTTCCTCTATTTCGGTTTATCAGGAACATTTCCAACAATAACCTTTTACATAACGGTACCTGGTGCAGATACAGGGGCCTGACAATTCAGGCAAAGCAGGTCATGTGCAGTCCTCTCTCCCAGGCTTAAAATGTATGCGTGTATCACATATAGATTTTTACACTAAAGATTGAAAAATAAAGTAGGATCTGCTACAATCTGTTTCCCTTTAAAATTTATAACTAACATTGAGATTTTAAAAAGGTTACTTAGATACATGTGCACTACCTGGGTATTGTCAGTAAAGTGCGAGTATTTGTGAAATTATTAGTCCCATTCAGGAATAATATTTATTATATCTCCTGGGAATTTGTGGCATAATAAAGTATATCCAATATTCAAAGTTCTAATGCATTTATGATGTTATTTTCAAAATACTAAGTTTATTATCTTTAAAATGAACATGACTTGCCTCCTGCATTTCTGACCTGAATTAACTTGGGAATCACTGAAGAAATCATCTCTATTTCATCTTTCTAGAATTGTTATTAATTTTACTGCACTACAATTACCTTTAGAGAAGAAGAGGAAGGCTTTAGGTGTGTATTTCCAAGGGAATTTACTAAATATAATAGATTAGCAGTGTCATGCTTGTTTAAGTAGTTTAAAACATAGAAAATTAAGTATCAGGGGCAGATACATGAAACAATGTATTTTTAAGGTTAAAAAACCTACTTCAATTACATGTGGTTTATGTTTTCAGGGTTAATCTGGATTTTTATAAGTAGAAATTAAAATGCAAGTTTTGAGTCCATTAATACTTTGTTGAAAATAATGCAAATCAATGTAATAGCATGTTCATATGTTCAACACCAGAAGATAAGATAGGAAGGAACTTGGGTTTGATAATCAATCTGATGTCGTAGACAATATTCATGTGTACATTGAGTGTCATCTTTCATCTTTTTTGTGCGGTTTTTGATCTTGACTCAGTGCCTAGTAAGTTCCATGCCGTGTTGGCACTTATTTAATAACTATTCTTGATGTTGTTAATAACCTGTTACAAGATTCAGGCATATATATACATATTTTTTAACCTCCCAAATATTTTATTAATTTATTTGAATACGGTATAAGTTTGGTATATAACATGTGAATGTAAGGTGTATAGTGTGTTACTTTGATATATGTATTTATTGCAATATAGTTGTCAGGCACATATTTGCTTCTTGCAATATAAAAAAACCAAACACATCAGCTTTTCATTGGGGGGAATGTATTAAATGAGAAGGAGCTAGCGTTAAAATAACATGTTAAAGTCTGGTCACACATTGTCTCATTGTGTCTGAACCATTCCTAATACGTAACAGTAACTTGACTTCTTTTGCATTGGAACTATGCTCTCATAAATAAAGGACCCTCTCATTGATTAGGACTGTCACTTGTATGCCTTACCTGAGAACTAGTGACACTTTTTGGTTGTTTCAATAGGCTGAAAACATGGTACTAATAGGCAGCAAACAGTTTACTCATCAGGTGCATGAAAAAAGGCACTTTCCCCCATGCTGTTTTCTCCAAGTTGGCTGTTTCATTCTCAGTATAAAGACTTGAACCATCGCCCAAGAAAACCTGACCCCATATTGTTTTTTTTATTTTTGTTTTACTGAGCTAGAGTCTCACAGTGTGTTAAAGTCGTCTCTCCATACCCCACCCAAAAAAAGTAATTACATATGAGTATGTGAGAGAAATATGGTTGAGGGGGTTATATTAAATTTTCATACTTACTCTTTCAGTAAGTAACTGGATAGACAATTATAGATATGATAGAAGCTTTAAAAAATGCTCATGGATCAGCCCTTCTGTCTAGCAGTGTGTAGTGTGTGTCAGTGCTGTCTTAAGAGTGCTGACTTAAGTACAATTAGCCAGTCTAATCTGAATACTTCATTCAAAAGTACTTTCTGTATTAACTATGCAGCCGTTGTACTTTGGGTCTGGTTAATGGGGACTACTGAGTTTGCTGCAGCACTTACTGACTGGCGATGAAAGCCCTGATGCATGTTGAGAAATGTCTTACCACAGTTCACATGAGGCCTTCCCCTATTCTCTTAACTCCTTGCTTGGTTCCCTCTTGGCCTTTATTGGGGCCAGCAATTACCCGTTCTCTTGTGTGTTTGGTTTTTTCTTTCCCCATTAGATCATCTCTATGATGACAGGGAGTGGATGCTTGTAGCTCATTCACCAACGTCTCTCCAGTTTCTCCCTGGCCTCTTTTCAATATTCAGTAAATATTGCATACGTGCATAAATAAATTAAATATTTAATGTACAAAAAAGGTAGGCCAAAGCAGTGCAATCTGGAGCTAAATGGGACCTAACAGACCTGAATTTGAATCTCAATTTTAGTATTAATTAGCTTAATGCTAAGGGTCTTTCTGGGGGAGGTGATGAGAACTTTTAAGATCTCATCTCTTACCGACTTTTAAATATGCAGTACGGTTTATTAACTATAGTCACCAGGCTATACGCCTCACATCCCCTAGGACTTATTTATTTTATAACTAGAAGCTTGTACCTTCTGACCACCTTCACACATTTTGGCCACCCCCGTATCACTATATCGTGAGATACTCTGATAGGCCTTGGGTGACAACTAAATTTTAGGGAACACAGATCATGGTAAAGAGGTGTATTTTTTGATAGCAAAACTCTTGATGAATAAAAGTTCCTGAAGAAATGTGTTTTTTTCCCTACAGCCAAAAGAGCAAAATTGTCAATGAGTCACTCACAGCTTATTTCAAGAACTTTTAACATTCCTATCACATCGGTAAGTGACATATCCCCTTCCTAACGGCCACGTGGTGGCAGACACTGCTTCTGGGTGGGGTGAAAGTGGTGAGTGCCAAACGTGGTCATACTTGTTCCCTCTGGGTCACTGAGCTTCTCTGCCTCTGTCTTAGTTTTCACAACTATAAAACAAAAGAAGTCACACTTGTGTGAAGTGTTTCTGAGCGCTTCTTTAAGGACAAATTGAGATCATGGATGTGAAGGCATGTTATATTTTTAAAACATTATATGAGTAAAACATCATCTCCCAACCTTAACTAGAAAAACAAGTAAGGAAAAAATGTGAATACAATGAAGAGAACTTGGGAAAGTTCCAGCATGTTTTACTAGTGCCAAAGTTAGCCCCCATTCTCCCACAAACAAAAATGGTGGGGGAGGGGCGAATTGGAAAATGACTGTGAAAGGAGACAGCAGTAAGATTGTTTTGTAAAATCTGAAGCACACAGGCTGCATTTTCAAGCCCGATTTGTAAAAGGATGGGCAGTGATGGTGAAACCTGGAGGGCTTAGCTCTCCTTTAGATTAGAGGCGGGAGAGATGCGAAGCGGCCCAGCACCAGCACCTGGTGAGAGAGGCTGTCACCTCTCAAATAAGAGAAAGGGGGAAGTCAGCCAGCACTGTAGTCACCTGTTCCCTAGTCTCTTCCTTCTTCCATGTGCTCTCCCAATTCCTTCACAAACTGTGCTTAATTGATTGTGTTGCTTTTTAGTTATAAAATTCAGCCCCTCCGAGAACCCCTCCCGTAGACAGGGATTGGGGGAGGAGGGGTGGGGGGAGGGAAACCAGAATTTAGTCCATACCACAGTGACTGCACACTGGAGGCACGTCGCTGTACAACAAAGCCCGGCAGACGCATTGTTTATCAGTGAACTTCCTACTGTGGCCCTGAGATGTAGGTCAGGCTCATTGGAAATACTAGCCACGGATCACATGCCGTCTTTATTATATTTCCAGAACGGGTGCTCCGCTGATTCCTGCACACTGGAGTGCGTCTGCGCTGCAGGAGGGAGAGGAGACACATGTGCCTTAGGGAAGCAGGTAGAGTCCCATCTATCTTCCTGATACTTTCCGGGGTGCTTTCCCATCCCCTCAGCCCTCCCTCGTCACCACCATCTCCCTTGCTGTCTTGGCCCCCAGCCTCTCTGTTTAACCTGTGCCATTCCCTCTCTCTCCCGGCTCTGCACCTCAGTAGAAGGCAAAGAGGGCTCCTTCTAATAGCTGGGGAGGGCTTGGCCTTCTAGAGGAAAGCACTCGCACCATCCGCTCCCCTCCCCTCTGCAGCTGCCTCCTGCCAATCAGGAGATACGACGTCTGGCGCGGTCCAATGAGGGCCCGAAGTCTCCGCGGGGTCCCGCCGATCACAACACCTTGGCCAGTGAGCGGGGGGCGGAGGCGGGACTTGCTCCGCTCTTAAATCTCCAGTTCTGGAGGCTGGTTTGAACAGGCTTGGGAGCAAACCAGGGGCGGCGGGCGGAGGCATGATGGCTCTCTGTTCCTAGTCTCCAGTTAAGGCCGCTGAGGTGAGCCGGCCTGGGCGCGAACGAGGGACGGCGAGCAGAGGCAGGACGACTCTCCTTTCCTGCGTCTACAGAACGTTGGTGTGAGCCGTCCAAGGCGAGAACGAGGGACAGTGGGCAGAAGCAGGATGACTCTCCGCTAGTACATCTCCAGTTCAGGACGCAGAGGTGAGCCGGCTTGGGCGCGAACGAAGGACGAAGGGCGCAGGCGGGAGGGCTCTCCGTGCCTACGTCTGAAGGCCGCTGGTGTGAGCCGGCCTGGGCGCGAACGAGGGACGGCGTTCGGAGGCGGGATGGCTTTCCGTTCCTGCGTCTGAAGACCGCTGGGGTGAGCCGTCCAGGGCGCGAACCAGGGACGGCGGGCGGAGGCGGGAAGGCTCTCCGGTCCAGGGTCTCCAGGCCGCTTGTGTGAGCCGGCCTGGGCGCGAACAAGGGACCGCGGGCGAGGCGGAGCGCTCTCCGGTCCTGCATCTCCAGGCCGCCTTTCTGAGCCGGCCTGGGCGCGAACGAGGTAAGGCGTGCGGTGGCGGGATGGCTCTGCGATCCAGGGTCTCCAAGCCGCCTTTCTGAGCCATACTGGGCCCTGACGAGGGACCGCGGGCGAGGCGGACGGCTCTCTGGACCAGGCTCTCCAGGCCGCTTGTGTGAGCCGGCCTGTGCGCGAACGAGGGACCGCGGGCGAGGCGGAGCGCTCTCCGGTCCTGCATCCCCAGGCCGCCTTTCAGAGACGGCCTGGGCGCGGACGAGGGACCGCGTGCGGAGGCGGGCGGCTCTCTGGTCCAGGGCCTCCAGGCCGCTTGTGTGAGACGTCATGGGCGCGGACGAAGGACGGCGGGCAGAGGAGGGACGGCTCCATCTCCAGCGTTTCCAGGCCGCCTTTCTGAGCTGGCCTGGGCGCGAACGAGGTAAGGCATGCGGTGGCGGGATGGCTCTGCGGTCCAGGGTCTCCAAGCCGCCTTTCTGAGCCATACTGGGCCCTGACGAGGGACCACCGGCGAGGCGGACGGCTCTCTGGACCAGGCTCTCCAGGCCGCTTGTGTGAGCCGGCCTGTGCGCGAACGAGGGACCGCGGGCGAGGCGGAGCGCTCTCCGGTCCTGCATCCCCAGGCCGCCTTTCAGAGACGGCCTGGGCGCGGACGAGGGACCGCGTGCGGAGGCGGGCGGCTCTCGGGTCCAGGGCCTCCAGGCCGCTTGTGTGAGCCGTCATGGGCGCGGACGAAGGACGGCGGGCAGAGGAGGGACGGCTTCATCTCCAGCGTTTCCAGGCCGCCTTTCTGAGCTGGCCTGGGCGCGAACGAGGGACCGCGGGGGAGGAGGACCGCTCTCAGGTCCTGCGTTTCCATGCCGCCTTTCTGAGACGCCCTGGACGCGGTCGAGGGACCGCGTGCGTAGGCGGGATGGCTCTCCGGTCCAGGGCTTCCAGGCCGCTTGTGTGAGCCGGCCTGTGCGCGAACGAGGGACCGCGGGCGAGGCGGAGCGCTCTCCGTTCCTGCATCCCCAGGCCGCCTTTCAGAGCCGGCCTGGACGCGGACGAGGGACCGCGTGCGGACGCGGGACGGCTCTCTGGGTCAGGGTCTGCATGCCGCATTTGTGACACGCCTCGGGCGCTAACGAGGGACCGCGGGCGAGGCGGGCGGCTCTCCGGTCCTGCGTCTCCAGGCCAATGTTGTGAGCCGTACTGGGGACGGACGAGGGACCGCGGGCGAGGAGGACGGCTCTCCGGTCCAGGCTCTCGAGGTCGCCTTTCTGAGCCGGCCTGGGCGCGGACGAGGGAACGCGTGCGGAGGCGGGACGGCTCTCGGGTCCAGGGCTTCCAGGCCGCTTGTGTGAGCTGCCCTGGGCGCGAACGAGGGAGCGCGGGCGAGGCGCACCGCTCTCCGGTCCTGCATCTCCAGGCCGCCTTTTGAGCCGGCCTGGGCGCGAACGAGGTAAGGCGTGCGGTGGCGGGATGGCTCTGCGGTCCAGGGTCTCCAAGCCGCCTTTCTGAGCCATACTGGTCCCTGACGAGGGACCGAGGGCGAGGCGGACGGCTCTCTGGACCAGGCTCTCCAGGCCGCTTGTGTGAGCCGGCCTGTGCGCGAACGAGGGACCGCGGGCGAGGCGGAGCGCTCCCCGGTCCTGCATCCCCAGGCCGCCTTTCAGAGCCGGCCTGGGCGCGGACGAGGGACCGCGTGCGGAGGCGGGCGGCTCTCTGGTCCAGGCTCTCTAGGCCGCCTTTCTGTGCCGGCCTGGGTGCGAACGAGGGACCGCGGGCGGAGGCGGGACAGCTCTCCGGACCAGGGTCTCCAGACCGCTTGTGTGAGCCGGCCTGGGCGCGGACGAGGGACCGCGGGCAGAGGCGGGACGGCTCTCGGGACCAGGGTCTCCAGACCGCTTGTGTGAGCCGGCCTGGGCGTGGACGAGGGACCGCGTGCGGAGGCAGGACGGCTCTCCTGTCCAGGGCCTCCAAGCCGCTTGTGTGAGCCGGCCTGGTCGCGGACGAAGGACGGCGGGCAGAGGCGGGACGGTTCCAGCTCCAGCTTTTCGAGGCCGCCTTTCTGAGCCGGCCTGGGCGCGGACGAGGGACCGCGTGCGGAGGCGGGACGGCTCTCGGGTCCAGGGCTTCCAGTCCGCTTGTGTGAGCTGCCCTGTGCGCGAACGAGGGAGCGCGGGCGAGGCGGAGCGCTCTCCGGTCCTGCATCCCCAGGCCGCCTTTCAGAGCCGGCCTGGGCGCGGACGAGGGACCGCGTGCGGAGGCGGGCGGCTCTACGGTCCAGGCTCTCCAGGCCGCCTTTCTGTGCCGGCCTGGGTGCGAACGAGGGACCGCGGGCGGAGGCGGGACGGCTCTCCGGACCAGGGTCTCCAGACCGCTTGTGTGAGCCGGCCTGGGCGTGGACGAGGGACCGCGTGCGGAGGCAGGACGGCTCTCCTGTCCAGGGCCTCCAAGCCGCTTGTGTGAGCCGGCCTGGTCACGGACGAAGGACGGCGGGCAGAGGCGGGACGGTTCCAGCTCCAGCTTTTCGAGGCCGCCTTTCTGAGCCGGCCTGGGCGCGGACGAGGGACCGCGTGCGGAGGCGGGACGGCTCTCGGGTCCAGGGCTTCCAGTCCGCTTGTGTGAGCTGCCCTGTGCGCGAACGAGGGAGCGCGGGCGAGGCGGAGCGCTCTCCGGTCCTGCATCCCCAGGCCGCCTTTCAGAGCCGGCCTGGGCGCGGACGAGGGACCGCGTGCGGAGGCGGGCGGCTCTACGGTCCAGGCTCTCCAGGCCGCCTTTCTGTGCCGGCCTGGGTGCGAACGAGGGACCGCGGGCGGAGGCGGGACGGCTCTCCGGACCAGGGTCTCCAGACCGCTTGTGTGAGCAGGCCTGGGCGTGGACGAGGGACCGCGTGCGGAGGCGGGACGGCTCACGGGTCCAGGGCTTCCAGGCCGCTTGTGTGAGCCGGCCTGGTCGCGGACGAAGGACGGCGGGCAGAGGCGGGACGGTTCCAGCTCCAGCTTTTCGAGGCCGCCTTTCTGAGCCGGCCTGGGCGCGGACGAGGGACCGCGTGCGGAGGCGGGACGGCTCTCGGGTCCAGGGCTTCCAGTCCGCTTGTGTGAGCTGCCCTGTGCGCGAACGAGGGAGCGCGGGCGAGGCGGAGCGCTCTCCGGTCCTGCATCCCCAGGCCGCTTTCAGAGCCGGCCTGGGCGCGGACGAGGGACCGCGTGCGGAGGCGGGCGGCTCTACGGTCCAGGCTCTCCAGGCCGCCTTTCTGTGCCGGCCTGGGTGCGAACGAGGGACCGCGGGCGGAGGCGGGACGGCTCTCCGGACCAGGGTCTCCAGACCGCTTGTGTGAGCTGGCCTGGGCGCGGACGAGGGACCGCGTGCGGAGGCGGGACGGCTCTCGGGTCCAGGGCTTCCAGGCCGCTTGTGTGAGCTGCCCTGGGCGCGAACGAGGGAGCGCGGGCGAGGCGGACCGCTCTCCGGTCCTGCAACTCCAGGCCGCCTTTCTGAGCCGGCCTGGGCGCGAACGAGGTAAGGCGTGCGGTGGCGGGATGGCTCTGCGATCCAGGGTCTCCAAGCCGCCTTTCTGAGCCATACTGGGCCCTGACGAGGGACCGAGGGCGAGGCGGACAGCTCTGTGGACCAGGCTCTCCAGGCCGCTTGTGTGAGCCGGCCTGTGCGCGAACGAGGGACCGCGGGAGAGGCGGAGCGCTCTACGGTCCTGCATCCCCAGGCCGCCTTTCAGAGCCGGCCTGGACGCGGACGAGGGACCGCGTGCGGACGCGGGACGGCTCTCTGTGTCAGGGTCTGCATGCCGCATTTGTGACACGCCTCGGGCGCTAACGAGGGACCGCGGGCGAGGCGGGCGGCTCTCCGGTCCTGCGTCTCCAGGCCAATGTTGTGAGCCGTACTGGGGACGGACGAGGGACCGCGGGCGAGGAGGACGGCTCTCCGGTCCAGGCTCTCGAGGTCGCCTTTCTGAGCCGGCCTGGGCGCGGACGAGGGAACGCGTGCGGAGGCGGGACGGCTCACGGGTCCAGGGCTTCCAGGCCGCTTGTGTGAGCTGCCCTGGGCGCGAACGAGGGAGCGCGGGCGAGGAGGACGGCTCTCTGGACCAGGCTCTCCAGGCCGCCTGTGTGAGCCGGCCTGTGCGCGAACGAGGGACCGCGGGCGAGGCGGAGCGCTCTCCGGTCCTGCATCCCCAGGCCGCCTTTCAGTGCCGGCCTGGGCGCGGACGAGGGACCGCGGGCGGAAGCGGGACAGCTCTCCGGACCAGGGTCTCCAGACCGCTTTTGTGAGCCGGCCTGGGCGCGGACGAGGGACCGCGTGCGGAGGCGGGCGGCTCTCTGGTCCAGGCTCTCTAGGGCGCCTTTCTGTGCCGGCCTGTTTGCGAACGAGGGACCGCGGGCGGAGGCGGGACAGCTCTCCGGACCAGGGTCTCCAGGCTGCTTGTGTGAGCCGGACTGGTCGCGGACGAAGGACGGCGGGCAGAGGCGGGACGGTTCCAGCTCCAGCTTTTCCAGGCCGCCTTTCTAAGCCGGCCTGGGCGCGGACGAGGGACCGCGTGCGGAGGCGGGACGGCTCTCCGGTACAGGCCTCCAGGCCGCTTGTGTGAACCGTCATGGGCGCGGACGAAGGACGGCGGGCAGAGGAGGGACGTCTCCATCTCCAGCGTTTCCAGGCCGCTTTTCTGAGCCGCCCTGGGCGCCGACGAGGTACCGCGGGCTAGGCCGAGCGCTCTCCGGTCCTGCATCCCCAGGCCGCCTTTCAGAGCCGTCCTGGACGCGGACGAGGGACCGCGTGCGGAGGCGGGACGGCTCTCGGGTCCAGGGCTTCCAGGCCGCTTGTGTGAGCTGCCCTGGGCGCGAACGAGGGAGCGCGGGCGAGGCGCACCGCTCTCCGGTCCTGCATCTCCAGGCCGCCTTTTGAGCCGGCCTGGGCGCGAACGAGGAAGGCGTGCGGTGGCGGGATGGCTCTGCGGTCCAGGGTCTCCAAGCCGCCTTTCTGAGCCATACTGGTCCCTGACGAGGGACCGAGGGCGAGGCGGACGGCTCTCTGGACCAGGCTCTCCAGGCCGCTTGTGTGAGCTGCCCTGTGCGCGAACGAGGGAGCGCGGGCGAGGCGGAGCGCTCTCCGGTCCTGCATCCCCAGGCCGCCTTTCAGAGCCGGCCTGGGCGCGGACGAGGGACCGCGTGCGGAGGCGGGCGGCTCTACGGTCCAGGCTCTCCAGGCCGCCTTTCTGTGCCGGCCTGGGTGCGAACGAGGGACCGCGGGCGGAGGCGGGACGGCTCTCCGGACCAGGGTCTCCAGACCGCTTGTGTGAGCAGGCCTGGGCGTGGACGAGGGACCGCGTGCGGAGGCGGGACGGCTCACGGGTCCAGGGCTTCCAGGCCGCTTGTGTGAGCCGGCCTGGTCGCGGACGAAGGACGGCGGGCAGAGGCGGGACGGTTCCAGCTCCAGCTTTTCGAGGCCGCCTTTCTGAGCCGGCCTGGGCGCGGACGAGGGACCGCGTGCGGAGGCGGGACGGCTCTCGGGTCCAGGGCTTCCAGTCCGCTTGTGTGAGCTGCCCTGTGCGCGAACGAGGGAGCGCGGGCGAGGCGGAGCGCTCTCCGGTCCTGCATCCCCAGGCCGCCTTTCAGAGCCGGCCTGGGCGCGGACGAGGGACCGCGTGCGGAGGCGGGCGGCTCTACGGTCCAGGCTCTCCAGGCCGCCTTTCTGTGCCGGCCTGGGTGCGAACGAGGGACCGCGGGCGGAGGCGGGACGGCTCTCCGGACCAGGGTCTCCAGACCGCTTGTGTGAGCAGGCCTGGGCGTGGACGAGGGACCGCGTGCGGAGGCGGGACGGCTCTCCTGTCCAGGGCCTCCAAGCCGCTTGTGTGAGCCGGCCTGGTCGCGGACGAAGGACGGCGGGCAGAGGCGGGACGGTTCCAGCTCCAGTTTTCGAGGCCGCCTTTCTGAGCCGGCCTGGGCGCGGACGAGGGACCGCGTGCGGAGGCGGGACGGCTCTCGGGTCCAGGGCTTCCAGGCCGCTTGTGTGAGCTGCCCTGTGCGCGAACGAGGGAGCGCGGGCGAGGCGGAGCGCTCTCCGGTCCTGCATCCCCAGGCCGCCTTTCAGAGCCGGCCTGGGCGCGGACGAGGGACCGCGTGCGGAGGCGGGCGGCTCTACGGTCCAGGCTCTCCAGGCCGCCTTTCTGTGCCGGCCTGGGTGCGAACGAGGGACCGCGTGCGCAGGCGGGACGGCTCTCCGGACCAGGGTCTCCAGACCGCTTGTGTGAGCCGGCCTGGGCGCGGACGAGGGACCGCGTGCGGAGGCGGGACGGCTCTCGGGTCCAGGGCTTCCAGGCCGCTTGTGTGAGCTGCCCTGTGCGCGAACGAGGGAGCGCGGGCGAGGCGGAGCGCTCTCCGGTCCTGCATCCCCAGGCCGCCTTTCAGAGCCGGCCTGGGCGCGGACGAGGGACCGCGTGCGGAGGCGGGCGGCTCTACGGTCCAGGCTCTACAGGCCGCCTTTCTGTGCCGGCCTGGGTGCGAACGAGGGACCGCGGGCGGAGGCGGGACGGCTCTCCGGACCAGGGTCTCCAGACCGCTTGTGTGAGCAGGCCTGGGCGTGGACGAGGGACCGCGTGCGGAGGCGGGACGGCTCACGGGTCCAGGGCTTCCAGGCCGCTTGTGTGAGCCGGCCTGGTCGCGGACGAAGGACGGCGGGCAGAGGCGGGACGGTTCCAGCTCCAGCTTTTCGAGGCCGCCTTTCTGAGCCGGCCTGGGCGCGGACGAGGGACCGCGTGCGTAGGCGGGACGGCTCTCCGGTCCAGGGCTTCCAGTCCGCTTGTGTGAGCTGCCCTGTGCGCGAACGAGGGAGCGCGGGCGAGGTGGAGCGCTCTCCGGTCCTGCATCCCCAGGCCGCCTTTCAGAGCCGGCCTGGGCGCGGACGAGGGACCGCGTGCGGAGGCGGGCGGCTCTACGGTCCAGGCTCTCCAGGCCGCCTTTCTGTGCCGGCCTGGGTGCGAACGAGGGACCGCGGGCGGAGGCGGGACGGCTCTCCGGACCAGGGTCTCCAGACCGCTTGTGTGAGCAGGCCTGGGCGTGGACGAGGGACCGCGTGCGGAGGCGGGACGGCTCTCCTGTCCAGGGCCTCCAAGCCGCTTGTGTGAGCCGCCCTGGTCGCGGACGAAGGACGGCGGGCAGAGGCGGGACGGTTCCAGCTCCAGCTTTTCGAGGCCGCCTTTCTGAGCCGGCCTGGGCGCGAACGAGGTAAGGCGTGCGGTGGCGGGATGGCTCTGCGGTCCAGGGTCTCCAAGCCGCCTTTCTGAGCCATACTGGTCCCTGACGAGGGACCGAGGGCGAGGCGGACGGCTCTCTGGACCAGGCTCTCCAGGCCGCTTGTGTGAGCCGGCCTGTGCGCGAACGAGGGACCGCGGGCGAGGCGGAGCGCTCCCCGGTCCTGCATCCCCAGGCCGCCTTTCAGAGCCGGCCTGGGCGCGGACGAGGGACCGCGTGCGGAGGCGGGCGGCTCTCTGGTCCAGGCTCTCTAGGCCGCCTTTCTGTGCCGGCCTGGGTGCGAACGAGGGACCGCGGGCGGAGGCGGGACAGCTCTCCGGACCAGGGTCTCCAGACCGCTTGTGTGAGCCGGCCTGGGCGCGGACGAGGGACCGCGGGCAGAGGCGGGACGGCTCTCGGGACCAGGGTCTCCAGACCGCTTGTGTGAGCCGGCCTGGGCGTGGACGAGGGACCGCGTGCGGAGGCAGGACGGCTCTCCTGTCCAGGGCCTCCAAGCCGCTTGTGTGAGCCGGCCTGGTCGCGGACGAAGGACGGCGGGCAGAGGCGGGACGGTTCCAGCTCCAGCTTTTCGAGGCCGCCTTTCTGAGCCGGCCTGGGCGCGGACGAGGGACCGCGTGCGGAGGCGGGACGGCTCTCGGGTCCAGGGCTTCCAGTCCGCTTGTGTGAGCTGCCCTGTGCGCGAACGAGGGAGCGCGGGCGAGGCGGAGCGCTCTCCGGTCCTGCATCCCCAGGCCGCCTTTCAGAGCCGGCCTGGGCGCGGACGAGGGACCGCGTGCGGAGGCGGGCGGCTCTACGGTCCAGGCTCTCCAGGCCGCCTTTCTGTGCCGGCCTGGGTGCGAACGAGGGACCGCGGGCGGAGGCGGGACGGCTCTCCGGACCAGGGTCTCCAGACCGCTTGTGTGAGCCGGCCTGGGCGTGGACGAGGGACCGCGTGCGGAGGCAGGACGGCTCTCCTGTCCAGGGCCTCCAAGCCGCTTGTGTGAGCCGGCCTGGTCACGGACGAAGGACGGCGGGCAGAGGCGGGACGGTTCCAGCTCCAGCTTTTCGAGGCCGCCTTTCTGAGCCGGCCTGGGCGCGGACGAGGGACCGCGTGCGGAGGCGGGACGGCTCTCGGGTCCAGGGCTTCCAGTCCGCTTGTGTGAGCTGCCCTGTGCGCGAACGAGGGAGCGCGGGCGAGGCGGAGCGCTCTCCGGTCCTGCATCCCCAGGCCGCCTTTCAGAGCCGGCCTGGGCGCGGACGAGGGACCGCGTGCGGAGGCGGGCGGCTCTACGGTCCAGGCTCTCCAGGCCGCCTTTCTGTGCCGGCCTGGGTGCGAACGAGGGACCGCGGGCGGAGGCGGGACGGCTCTCCGGACCAGGGTCTCCAGACCGCTTGTGTGAGCAGGCCTGGGCGTGGACGAGGGACCGCGTGCGGAGGCGGGACGGCTCACGGGTCCAGGGCTTCCAGGCCGCTTGTGTGAGCCGGCCTGGTCGCGGACGAAGGACGGCGGGCAGAGGCGGGACGGTTCCAGCTCCAGCTTTTCGAGGCCGCCTTTCTGAGCCGGCCTGGGCGCGGACGAGGGACCGCGTGCGGAGGCGGGACGGCTCTCGGGTCCAGGGCTTCCAGTCCGCTTGTGTGAGCTGCCCTGTGCGCGAACGAGGGAGCGCGGGCGAGGCGGAGCGCTCTCCGGTCCTGCATCCCCAGGCCGCTTTCAGAGCCGGCCTGGGCGCGGACGAGGGACCGCGTGCGGAGGCGGGCGGCTCTACGGTCCAGGCTCTCCAGGCCGCCTTTCTGTGCCGGCCTGGGTGCGAACGAGGGACCGCGGGCGGAGGCGGGACGGCTCTCCGGACCAGGGTCTCCAGACCGCTTGTGTGAGCTGGCCTGGGCGCGGACGAGGGACCGCGTGCGGAGGCGGGACGGCTCTCGGGTCCAGGGCTTCCAGGCCGCTTGTGTGAGCTGCCCTGGGCGCGAACGAGGGAGCGCGGGCGAGGCGGACCGCTCTCCGGTCCTGCAACTCCAGGCCGCCTTTCTGAGCCGGCCTGGGCGCGAACGAGGTAAGGCGTGCGGTGGCGGGATGGCTCTGCGATCCAGGGTCTCCAAGCCGCCTTTCTGAGCCATACTGGGCCCTGACGAGGGACCGAGGGCGAGGCGGACAGCTCTGTGGACCAGGCTCTCCAGGCCGCTTGTGTGAGCCGGCCTGTGCGCGAACGAGGGACCGCGGGAGAGGCGGAGCGCTCTACGGTCCTGCATCCCCAGGCCGCCTTTCAGAGCCGGCCTGGACGCGGACGAGGGACCGCGTGCGGACGCGGGACGGCTCTCTGTGTCAGGGTCTGCATGCCGCATTTGTGACACGCCTCGGGCGCTAACGAGGGACCGCGGGCGAGGCGGGCGGCTCTCCGGTCCTGCGTCTCCAGGCCAATGTTGTGAGCCGTACTGGGGACGGACGAGGGACCGCGGGCGAGGAGGACGGCTCTCCGGTCCAGGCTCTCGAGGTCGCCTTTCTGAGCCGGCCTGGGCGCGGACGAGGGAACGCGTGCGGAGGCGGGACGGCTCACGGGTCCAGGGCTTCCAGGCCGCTTGTGTGAGCTGCCCTGGGCGCGAACGAGGGAGCGCGGGCGAGGAGGACGGCTCTCTGGACCAGGCTCTCCAGGCCGCCTGTGTGAGCCGGCCTGTGCGCGAACGAGGGACCGCGGGCGAGGCGGAGCGCTCTCCGGTCCTGCATCCCCAGGCCGCCTTTCAGTGCCGGCCTGGGCGCGGACGAGGGACCGCGGGCGGAAGCGGGACAGCTCTCCGGACCAGGGTCTCCAGACCGCTTTTGTGAGCCGGCCTGGGCGCGGACGAGGGACCGCGTGCGGAGGCGGGCGGCTCTCTGGTCCAGGCTCTCTAGGGCGCCTTTCTGTGCCGGCCTGTTTGCGAACGAGGGACCGCGGGCGGAGGCGGGACAGCTCTCCGGACCAGGGTCTCCAGGCTGCTTGTGTGAGCCGGACTGGTCGCGGACGAAGGACGGCGGGCAGAGGCGGGACGGTTCCAGCTCCAGCTTTTCCAGGCCGCCTTTCTAAGCCGGCCTGGGCGCGGACGAGGGACCGCGTGCGGAGGCGGGACGGCTCTCCGGTACAGGCCTCCAGGCCGCTTGTGTGAACCGTCATGGGCGCGGACGAAGGACGGCGGGCAGAGGAGGGACGTCTCCATCTCCAGCGTTTCCAGGCCGCTTTTCTGAGCCGCCCTGGGCGCCGACGAGGTACCGCGGGCTAGGCCGAGCGCTCTCCGGTCCTGCATCCCCAGGCCGCCTTTCAGAGCCGTCCTGGACGCGGACGAGGGACCGCGTGCGGAGGCGGGACGGCTCTCGGGTCCAGGGCTTCCAGGCCGCTTGTGTGAGCTGCCCTGGGCGCGAACGAGGGAGCGCGGGCGAGGCGCACCGCTCTCCGGTCCTGCATCTCCAGGCCGCCTTTTGAGCCGGCCTGGGCGCGAACGAGGAAGGCGTGCGGTGGCGGGATGGCTCTGCGGTCCAGGGTCTCCAAGCCGCCTTTCTGAGCCATACTGGTCCCTGACGAGGGACCGAGGGCGAGGCGGACGGCTCTCTGGACCAGGCTCTCCAGGCCGCTTGTGTGAGCTGCCCTGTGCGCGAACGAGGGAGCGCGGGCGAGGCGGAGCGCTCTCCGGTCCTGCATCCCCAGGCCGCCTTTCAGAGCCGGCCTGGGCGCGGACGAGGGACCGCGTGCGGAGGCGGGCGGCTCTACGGTCCAGGCTCTCCAGGCCGCCTTTCTGTGCCGGCCTGGGTGCGAACGAGGGACCGCGGGCGGAGGCGGGACGGCTCTCCGGACCAGGGTCTCCAGACCGCTTGTGTGAGCAGGCCTGGGCGTGGACGAGGGACCGCGTGCGGAGGCGGGACGGCTCACGGGTCCAGGGCTTCCAGGCCGCTTGTGTGAGCCGGCCTGGTCGCGGACGAAGGACGGCGGGCAGAGGCGGGACGGTTCCAGCTCCAGCTTTTCGAGGCCGCCTTTCTGAGCCGGCCTGGGCGCGGACGAGGGACCGCGTGCGGAGGCGGGACGGCTCTCGGGTCCAGGGCTTCCAGTCCGCTTGTGTGAGCTGCCCTGTGCGCGAACGAGGGAGCGCGGGCGAGGCGGAGCGCTCTCCGGTCCTGCATCCCCAGGCCGCCTTTCAGAGCCGGCCTGGGCGCGGACGAGGGACCGCGTGCGGAGGCGGGCGGCTCTACGGTCCAGGCTCTCCAGGCCGCCTTTCTGTGCCGGCCTGGGTGCGAACGAGGGACCGCGGGCGGAGGCGGGACGGCTCTCCGGACCAGGGTCTCCAGACCGCTTGTGTGAGCAGGCCTGGGCGTGGACGAGGGACCGCGTGCGGAGGCGGGACGGCTCTCCTGTCCAGGGCCTCCAAGCCGCTTGTGTGAGCCGGCCTGGTCGCGGACGAAGGACGGCGGGCAGAGGCGGGACGGTTCCAGCTCCAGTTTTCGAGGCCGCCTTTCTGAGCCGGCCTGGGCGCGGACGAGGGACCGCGTGCGGAGGCGGGACGGCTCTCGGGTCCAGGGCTTCCAGGCCGCTTGTGTGAGCTGCCCTGTGCGCGAACGAGGGAGCGCGGGCGAGGCGGAGCGCTCTCCGGTCCTGCATCCCCAGGCCGCCTTTCAGAGCCGGCCTGGGCGCGGACGAGGGACCGCGTGCGGAGGCGGGCGGCTCTACGGTCCAGGCTCTCCAGGCCGCCTTTCTGTGCCGGCCTGGGTGCGAACGAGGGACCGCGTGCGCAGGCGGGACGGCTCTCCGGACCAGGGTCTCCAGACCGCTTGTGTGAGCCGGCCTGGGCGCGGACGAGGGACCGCGTGCGGAGGCGGGACGGCTCTCGGGTCCAGGGCTTCCAGGCCGCTTGTGTGAGCTGCCCTGTGCGCGAACGAGGGAGCGCGGGCGAGGCGGAGCGCTCTCCGGTCCTGCATCCCCAGGCCGCCTTTCAGAGCCGGCCTGGGCGCGGACGAGGGACCGCGTGCGGAGGCGGGCGGCTCTACGGTCCAGGCTCTACAGGCCGCCTTTCTGTGCCGGCCTGGGTGCGAACGAGGGACCGCGGGCGGAGGCGGGACGGCTCTCCGGACCAGGGTCTCCAGACCGCTTATGTGAGCAGGCCTGGGCGTGGACGAGGGACCGCGTGCGGAGGCGGGACGGCTCACGGGTCCAGGGCTTCCAGGCCGCTTGTGTGAGCCGGCCTGGTCGCGGACGAAGGACGGCGGGCAGAGGCGGGACGGTTCCAGCTCCAGCTTTTCGAGGCCGCCTTTCTGAGCCGGCCTGGGCGCGGACGAGGGACCGCGTGCGTAGGCGGGACGGCTCTCCGGTCCAGGGCTTCCAGTCCGCTTGTGTGAGCTGCCCTGTGCGCGAACGAGGGAGCGCGGGCGAGGTGGAGCGCTCTCCGGTCCTGCATCCCCAGGCCGCCTTTCAGAGCCGGCCTGGGCGCGGACGAGGGACCGCGTGCGGAGGCGGGCGGCTCTACGGTCCAGGCTCTCCAGGCCGCCTTTCTGTGCCGGCCTGGGTGCGAACGAGGGACCGCGGGCGGAGGCGGGACGGCTCTCCGGACCAGGGTCTCCAGACCGCTTGTGTGAGCAGGCCTGGGCGTGGACGAGGGACCGCGTGCGGAGGCGGGACGGCTCTCCTGTCCAGGGCCTCCAAGCCGCTTGTGTGAGCCGCCCTGGTCGCGGACGAAGGACGGCGGGCAGAGGCGGGACGGTTCCAGCTCCAGCTTTTCGAGGCCGCCTTTCTGAGCCTGCCTGGGCGCGGACGAGGTAAGGCGTGCGGTGTCGGGATGGCTCTGCGATCCAGGGTCTCCAAGCCGCCTTTCTGAGCCATACTGGGCCCTGACGAGGGACCGAGGACGAAGCGGACGGCTCTGTGGACCAGGCTCTCCAGGCCGCTTGTGTGAGCCGGCCTGTGCGGGAACGAGGGACCGCGGGAGAGGCGGAGCGCTCTACGGTCCTGCATCCCCAGGCCGCCTTTCAGAGCCGGCCTGGACGCGGACGAGGGACCGCGTGCGGACGCGGGACGGCTCTCTGGGTCAGGGTCTGCATGCCGCATTTGTGACACGCCTTGGGCGCTAACGAGGGACCGCTGGCGAGGCGGGCGGCTCTCCGGTCCTGCGTCTCCAGGCCAATGTTGTGAGCCGTACTGGGCACGGACGAGGGACCGCGGGCGAGGAGGACGGCTCTCCGGTCCAGGCTCTCGAGGTCGCCTTTCTGAGCCGGCCTGGGCGCGGACGAGGGAACGCGTGCGGAGGCGGGACGGCTCACGGGTCCAGGGCTTCCAGGCCGCTTGTGTGAGCTGCCCTGGGCGCGAACGAGGGAGCGCGGGCGAGGACGGCTCTCTGGACCAGGCTCTCCAGGCCGCCTGTGTGAGCCGGCCTGTGCGCGAACGAGGGACCGCGGGCGAGGCGGAGCGCTCTCCGTTCCTGCATCCCCAGGCCGCCTTTCAGTGCCGGCCTGGGCGCGGACGAGGGACCGCGTGCGGAGGCGGGCGGCTCTCCGGTCCAGGCTCTCCAGGCCGCCTTTCAGAGCCGGCCTGGGCGCGGACGAGGGACCGCGGGCGGAAGCGGGACAGCTCTCCGGACCAGGGTCTCCAGACCGCTTTTGTGAGCCGGCCTGGGCGCGGACGAGGGACCGCGTGCGGAGGCGGGCGGCTCTCTGGTCCAGGCTCTCTAGGGCGCCTTTCTGTGCCGGCCTGTTTGCGAACGAGGGACCGCGGGCGGAGGCGGGACAGCTCTCCGGACCAGGGTCTCCAAGCTGCTTGTGTGAGCCGGACTGGTCGCGGACGAAGGACGGCGGGCAGAGGCGGGACGGTTCCAGCTCCAGCTTTTCCAGGCCGCCTTTCTAAGCCGGCCTGGGCGCGGACGAGGGACCGCGTGCGGAGGCGGGACGGCTCTCCCGTACAGGCCTCCAGGCCGCTTGTGTGAACCGTCATGGGCGCGGACGAAGGACGGCGGGCATAGGAGGGACGTCTCCATCTCCAGCGTTTCCAGGCCGCTTTTCTGAGCCGCCCTGGGCGCCGACGAGGTACCGCGGGCTAGGCCGAGCGCTCTCCGGTCCTGCATCCCCAGGCCGCCTTTCAGAGCCGTCTTGGACGCGGACGAGGGACCGCGTGCGGAGGCGGGCGGCTCTCCGGTCCAGGCTCTCCAGGCCGCCTTTCTGTGCCGGCCTGGGTGCGAACGAGGGACCGCGGGCGGAAGCGGGACTGCTCTCCGGACCAGGGTCTCCAGACCGCTTGTGTGAGCCGGCCTGGGCGCGGACGAGGGACCGCGTGCGGAGGCGGGCGGCTCTCCGGTCCAGGGCCTCCAGGCCGCTTGTGTGAGCCGTCATGGGCGCGGACGAAGGACGGCGGGCAAAGGAGGGACGGCTCCATCTCCAGCGTTTCCAGGCCGCCTTTCTGAGCTGGCCTGGGCGCGAACGAGGGACCGCGGGGGAGGAGGTCCGCTCTCAGGTCCTGCGTTTCCATGCCGCCTTTCTGAGACGCCCTGGACGCGGTCGAGGGACCGCGTGCGTAGGCGTGATGGCTCTCCGGTCCAGGGCTTCCAGGCCGCTTGTGTGAGCCGGCCTGTGCGCGAACGAGGGACCGCGGGCGTGGCGGAGCGCTCTCCGTTCCTGCATCCCCAGGCCGCCTTTCAGAGCCGGCCTGGACGCGGACGAGGGACCGCGTGCGGACGCGGGACGGCTCTCTGGGTCAGGGTCTGCATGCCGCATTTGTGACACGCCTCGGGCGCTAACGAGGGACCGCGGGCGAGGCGGGCGGCTCTCCGGTCCTGCGTCTCCAGGCCAATGTTGTGAGCCGTACTGGGCACAGACGAGGGACCGCGGGCGAGGAGGACGGCTCTCCGGTCCAGGCTCTCCAGGTCGCCTTTCTGAGCCGGCCTGGGCGCGGACGAGGGACCGCGTGCGGAGGCGGGACGACTCTCGGGTCCAGGGCTTCCAGGCCGCTTGTGTGAGGTGCCCTGGTCGCGAACGAGGGAGCGCGGGCGAGGCGCACCGCTCTCCGGTCCTGCATCTCCATGCCGCCTTTTGAGCCGTCCTGGGCGCGAACGAGGTAAGGCTTGCGTTGGCGGGATGGCTCTGCGGTCCAGGGTCTCCAAGCCGCCTTTCTGAGCCATACTGGTCCCTGACGAGGGACCGAGGGCGAGGCGGACAGCTCTCTGGACCAGGCTCTCCAGGCCTCCTGTGTGAGCCGGCCTGTGCGCGAACGAGGGACCGCGGGCGAGGCGGAGCGCTCTCCGGTCCTGCATCCCCAGGCCGCCTTTCAGTGCCGGCCTGGGCGCGGACGAGGGACCGCGTGCGGAGGCGGGCGGCTCTCCGGTCCAGGCTCTCCAGGCCGCCTTTCTGTGCCGGCCTGGGTGCGAACGAGGGACCGCGGGCGGAAGCGGGACTGCTCTCCGGACCAGGGTCTCCAGACCGCTTGTGTGAGCCGGCCTGGGCGCGGACGAGGGACCGCGTGCGGAGGCGGGCGGCTCTCCGGTCCAGGGCCTCCAGGCCGCTTGTGTGAGCCGTCATGGGCGCGGACGAAGGACGGCGGGCAAAGGAGGGACGGCTCCATCTCCAGCGTTTCCAGGCCGCCTTTCTGAGCTGGCCTGGGCGCGAACGAGGGACCGCGGGGGAGGAGGTCCGCTCTCAAGTCCTGCGTTTCCATGCCGCCTTTCTGAGACGCCCTGGACGCGGTCGAGGGACCGCGTGCGTAGGCGTGATGGCTCTCCGGTCCAGGGCTTCCAGGCCGCTTGTGTGAGCCGGCCTGTGCGCGAACGAGGGACCGCGGGCGTGGCGGAGCGCTCTCCGTTCCTGCATCCCCAGGCCGCCTTTCAGAGCCGGCCTGGACGCGGACGAGGGACCGCGTGCGGACGCGGGACGGCTCTCTGGGTCAGGGTCTGCATGCCGCATTTGTGACACGCCTCGGGCGCTAACGAGGGACCGCGGGCGAGGCGGGCGGCTCTCCGGTCCTGCGTCTCCAGGCCAATGTTGTGAGCCGTACTGGGGACGGACGAGGGACCGCGGGCGAGGAGGACGGCTCTCCGGTCCAGGCTCTCGAGGTCGCCTTTCTGAGCCGGCCTGGGCGCGGACGAGGGACCGCGTGCGGAGGCGGGACGGCTCTCGGGTCCATGGCTTCCAGGCCGCTTGTGTGAGCTGCCCTGGGCGCGAACGAGGGACCGCGTGCGGAGGCGGACGGCTCTCCGGTACAGGCCTCCAGGCCGCTTGTGTGAACCGTCATGGGCGCGGACGAAGGACGGCGGGCAGAGGAGGGACGTCTCCATCTCCAGCGTTTCCAGGCCGCTTTTCTGAGCCGCCCTGGGCGCCGACGAGGTACCGCGGGCTAGGCCGAGCGCTCTCCGGTCCTGCATCCCCAGGCCGCCTTTCAGAGCCGTCCTGGACGCGGACGAGGGACCGCGTGCGGAGGCGGGACGGCTCTCGGGTCCAGGGCTTCCAGGCCGCTTGTGTGAGCTGCCCTGGGCGCGAACGAGGGAGCGCGGGCGAGGCGCACCGCTCTCCGGTCCTGCATCTCCAGGCCGCCTTTTGAGCCGGCCTGGGCGCGAACGAGGAAGGCGTGCGGTGGCGGGATGGCTCTGCGGTCCAGGGTCTCCAAGCCGCCTTTCTGAGCCATACTGGTCCCTGACGAGGGACCGAGGGCGAGGCGGACGGCTCTCTGGACCAGGCTCTCCAGGCCGCTTGTGTGAGCCGGCCTGTGCGCGAACGAGGGACCGCGGGCGAGGCGGAGCGCTCCCCGGTCCTGCATCCCCAGGCCGCCTTTCAGAGCCGGCCTGGGCGCGGACGACGGAACGCGTGCGGAGGCGGGACGGCTCACGGGTCCAGGGCTTCCAGGCCGCTTGTGTGAGCTGCCCTGGCCGCGAACGAGGGAGCGCGGGCGAGGCGCACCGCTCTCCGGTCCTGCATCTCCAGGCCGCCTTTTGAGCCGGCCTGGGCGCGAACGAGGTAAGGCATGCGGTGGCGGGATGGCTCTGCGGTCCAGGGTCTCCAAGCCGCCTTTCTGAGCCATACTGGGCCCTGACGAGGGACCACGGGCGAGGCGGACGGCTCTCTGGACCAGGCTCTCCAGGCCGCCTGTGTGAGCCGGCCTGTGCGCGAACGAGGGACCGCGGGCGCGGCGGAGCGCTCTCCGGTCCTGCATCCCCAGGCCGCCTTTCAGAGCCGGCCTGGGCGCGGACGAGGGACCGCGTGCGGAGGCGGGCGGCTCTACGGTCCAGGCTCTCCAGGCCGCCTTTCTGTGCCGGCCTGGGTGCGAACGAGGGAACGCGTGCGGAGGCGGGACGGCTCTCGGGTCCAGGGCTTCCAGGCCGCTTGTGTGAGCTGCCCTGGGCGCGAACGAGGGAGCGCGTGCGAGGCGCACCGCTCTCCGGTCCTGCATCTCCAGGCCGCCTTTTGAGCCGGCCTGGGCGCGAACGAGGTAAGGCGTGCGGTGGCGGGATGGCTCTGCGGTCCAGGGTCTCCAAGCCGCCTTTCTGAGCCATACTGGTCCCTGACGAGGGACCGAGGGCGAGGCGGACGGCTCTCTGGACCAGGCTCTCCAGGCCGCTTGTGTGAGCCGGCCTGGTCGCGGACGAAGGACGGCGGGCAGAGGCGGGACGGTTCCAGCTCCAGCTTTTCGAGGCCGCCTTTCTGAGCCGGCCTGGGCGCGGACGAGGGTCCGCGTGCGGAGGCGGGACGGCTCTCGGGTCCAGGGCTTCCAGTCCCCTTGTGTGAGCTGCCCTGTGCGCGAACGAGGGAGCGCGGGCGAGGCGGAGCGCTCTCCGGTCCTGCATCCCCAGGCCGCCTTTCAGAGCCGGCCTGGGCGCGGACGAGGGACCGCGTGCGGAAGCGGGCGGCTCTACGGTCCAGGCTCTCCAGGCCGCCTTTCAGAGCCGGCCTGGGCGCGGACGAGGGACCGCGTGCGGAGGCAGGACGGCTCTCCGGTCCAGGGCCTCCAGGCCGCTTGTGTGAGCCGGCCTGGTCGCGGACGAAGGACGGCGGGCAGAGGCGGGACGGTTCCAGCTCCAGCTTTCCCAGGCCGCCTTTCTGAGCCGGCCTGGGCGCGGACGAGGGACCGCGTGCGGAGGCGGGACGGCTCTCGGGTCCAGGGCTTCCAGTCCGCTTGTGTGAGCTGCCCTGGGCGCGGACGAGGGACCGCGTGCGGACGCGGGACGGCTCTCTGGGTCAGGGTCTGCATGCCGCATTTGTGACACGCCTCGGGCGCTAACGAGGGACCGCGGGCGAGGCGGGCGGCTCTCCGGTCCTGCGTCTCCAGGCCAATGTTGTGAGCCGTACTGGGGACGGACGAGGGACCGCGGGCGAGGAGGACGGCTCTCCGGTCCAGGCTCTCGAGGTCGCCTTTCTGAGCCGGCTGGGCGCGGACGAGGGAACGCGTGCGGAGGCGGGACGGCTCTCGGGTCCAGGGCTTCCAGGCCGCTTGTGTGAGCTGCCCTGGGCGCGAACGAGGGAGCGCGGGCGAGGCGCACCGCTCTCCGGTCCTGCATCTCCAGGCCGCCTTTTGAGCCGGCCTGGGCGCGAACGAGGTAAGGCGTGCGGTGGCGGGATGGCTCTGCGGTCCAGGGTCTCCAAGCCGCCTTTCTGAGCCATACTGGTCCCTGACGAGGGACCGAGGGCGAGGCGGACGGCTCTCTGGACCAGGCTCTCCAGGCCGCTTGTGTGAGCCGGCCTGTGCGCGAACGAGGGACCGCGTGCGAGGCGGAGCGCTCCCCGGTCCTGCATCCCCAGGCCGCCTTTCAGAGCCGGCCTGGGCGCGGACGAGGGACCGCGTGCGGAGGCGGGCGGCTCTCTGGTCCAGGCTCTCTAGGCCGCCTTTCTGTGCCGGCCTGGGTGCGAACGAGGGACCGCGGGCGGAGGCGGGACAGCTCTCTGGACCAGGGTCTCCAGACCGCTTGTGTGAGCCGGCCTGGGCGCGGACGAGGGACCGCGGGCAGAGGCGGGACGGCTCTCGGGACCAGGGTCTCCAGACCGCTTGTGTGAGCCGGCCTGGGCGTGGACGAGGGACCGCGTGCGGAGGCAGGACGGCTCTCCTGTCCAGGGCCTCCAAGCCGCTTGTGTGAGCCGGCCTGGTCGCGGACGAAGGACGGCGGGCAGAGGCGGGACGGTTCCAGCTCCAGCTTTTCGAGGCCGCCTTTCTGAGCCGGCCTGGGCGCGGACGAGGGACCGCGTGCGGAGGCGGGACGGCTCTCGGGTCCAGGGCTTCCAGTCCGCTTGTGTGAGCTGCCCTGTGCGCGAACGAGGGAGCGCGGGCGAGGCGGAGCGCTCTCCGGTCCTGCATTCCCAGGCCGCCTTTCAGAGCCGGCCTGGGCGCGAACGAGGGACCGCGTGCGGAGGCGGGCGGCTCTACGGTCCAGGCTCTCCAGGCCGCCTTTCTGTGCCGGCCTGGGTGCGAACGAGGGACCGCGGGCGGAGGCGGGACGGCTCTCCGGACCAGGGTCTCCAGACCGCTTGTGTGAGCCGGCCTGGGCGTGGACGAGGGACCGCGTGCGGAGGCAGGACGGCTCTCCTGTCCAGGGCCTCCAAGCCGCTTGTGTGAGCCGGCCTGGTCACGGACGAAGGACGGCGGGCAGAGGCGGGACGGTTCCAGCTCCAGCTTTTCGAGGCCGCCTTTCTGAGCCGGCCTGGGCGCGGACGAGGGACCGCGTGCGGACGCGGGACGGCTCTCTGTGTCAGGGTCTGCATGCCGCATTTGTGACACGCCTTGGGCGCTAACGAGGGACCGCGGGCGAGGCGGGCGGCTCTCCGGTCCTGCGTCTCCAGGCCAATGTTGTGAGCCGTACTGGGCACGGACGAGGGACCGCGGGCGAGGAGGACGGCTCTCCGGTCCAGGCTCTCGAGGTCGCCTTTCTGAGCCGGCCTGGGCGCGGACGAGGGAACGCGTGCGGAGGCGGGACGGCTCACGGGTCCAGGGCTTCCAGGCCGCTTGTGTGAGCTGCCCTGGGCGCGAACGAGGGAGCGCGGGCGAGGAGGACGGCTCTCTGGACCAGGCTCTCCAGGCCGCCTGTGTGAGCCGGCCTGTGCGCGAACGAGGGACCGCGGGCGAGGCGGAGCGCTCTCCGGTCCTGCATCCCCAGGCCGCCTTTCAGTGCCGGCCTGGGCGCGGACGAGGGACCGCGTGCGGAGGCGGGCGGCTCTCCGGTCCAGGCTCTCCAGGCCGCCTTTCTGTGCCGGCCTGGGTGCGAACGAGGGACCGCGGGCGGAAGCGGGACAGCTCTCCGGACCAGGGTCTCCAGACCGCTTTTGTGAGCCGGCCTGGGCGCGGACGAGGGACCGCGTGCGGAGGCGGGCGGCTCTCTGGTCCAGGCTCTCTAGGGCGCCTTTCTGTGCCGGCCTGTTTGCGAACGAGGGACCGCGGGCGGAGGCGGGACAGCTCTCCGGACCAGGGTCTCCAGGCTGCTTGTGTGAGCCGGACTGGTCGCGGACGAAGGACGGCGGGCAGAGGCGGGACGGTTCCAGCTCCAGCTTTTCCAGGCCGCCTTTCTAAGCCGGCCTGGGCGCGGACGAGGGACCGCGTGCGGAGGCGGGACGGCTCTCCGGTACAGGCCTCCAGGCCGCTTGTGTGAACCGTCATGGGCGCGGACGAAGGACGGCGGGCAGAGGAGGGACGTCTCCATCTCCAGCGTTTCCAGGCCGCTTTTCTGAGCCGCCCTGGGCGCCGACGAGGTACCGCGGGCTAGGCCGAGCGCTCTCCGGTCCTGCATCCCCAGGCCGCCTTTCAGAGCCGGCCTGGGCGCGGACGAGGGACCGCGTGCGGAGGCGGGACGGCTCTCGGGTCCAGGGCTTCCAGGCCGCTTGTGTGAGCTGCCCTGGGCGCGAACGAGGGAGCGCGGGCGAGGCGCACCGCTCTCCGGTCCTGCATCTCCAGGCCGCCTTTTGAGCCGGCCTGGGCGCGAACGAGGAAGGCGTGCGGTGGCGGGATGGCTCTGCGGTCCAGGGTCTCCAAGCCGCCTTTCTGAGCCATACTGGTCCCTGACGAGGGACCGAGGGCGAGGCGGACGGCTCTCTGGACCAGGCTCTCCAGGCCGCTTGTGTGAGCCGGCCTGTGCGCGAACGAGGGACCGCGGGCGAGGCGGAGCGCTCCCCGGTCCTGCATCCCCAGGCCGCCTTTCAGAGCCGGCCTGGGCGCGGACGAGGGACCGCGTGCGGAGGCGGGCGGCTCTCTGGTCCAGGCTCTCTAGGCCGCCTTTCTGTGCCGGCCTGGGTGCGAACGAGGGACCGCGGGCGGAGGCGGGACAGCTCTCCGGACCAGGGTCTCCAGACCGCTTGTGTGAGCCGGCCTGGGCGCGGACGAGGGACCGCGGGCAGAGGCGGGACGGCTCTCCGGACCAGGGTCTCCAGACCGCTTGTGTGAGCCGGCCTGGGCGTGGACGAGGGACCGCGTGCGGAGGCAGGACGGCTCTCCTGTCCAGGGCCTCCAAGCCGCTTGTGTGAGCCGGCCTGGTCGCGGACGAAGGACGGCGGGCAGGGGCGGGACGGTTCCAGCTCCAGCTTTTCGAGGCCGCCTTTCTGAGCCGGCCTGGGCGCGGACGAGGGACCGCGTGCGGAGGCGGGACGGCTCTCGGGTCCAGGGCTTCCAGTCCGCTTGTGTGAGCTGCCCTGTGCGCGAACGAGTGAGCGCGGGCGAGGCGGAGCGCTCTCCGGTCCTGCATCCCCAGGCCGCCTTTCAGAGCCGGCCTGGGCGCGGACGAGGGACCGCGTGCGGAGGCGGGCGGCTCTACGGTCCAGGCTCTCCAGGCCGCCTTTCTGTGCCGGCCTGGGTGCGAACGAGGGACCGCGGGCGGAGGCGGGACGGCTCTCCGGACCAGGGTCTCCAGACCGCTTGTGTGAGCAGGCCTGGGCGTGGACGAGGGACCGCGTGCGGAGGCGGGACGGCTCACGGGTCCAGGGCTTCCAGGCCGCTTGTGTGAGCCGGCCTGGTCGCGGACGAAGGACGGCGGGCAGAGGCGGGACGGTTCCAGCTCCAGCTTTTCGAGGCCGCCTTTCTGAGCCGGCCTGGGCGCGGACGAGGGACCGCGTGCGGAGGCGGGACGGCTCTCGGGTCCAGGGCTTCCAGTCCGCTTGTGTGAGCTGCCCTGTGCGCGAACGAGGGAGCGCGGGCGAGGCGGAGCGCTCTCCGGTCCTGCATCCCCAGGCCGCCTTTCAGAGCCGGCCTGGGCGCGGACGAGGGACCGCGTGCGGAGGCGGGCGGCTCTACGGTCCAGGCTCTCCAGGCCGCCTTTCTGTGCCGGCCTGGGTGCGAACGAGGGACCGCGGGCGGAGGCGGGACGGCTCTCCGGACCAGGGTCTCCAGACCGCTTGTGTGAGCAGGCCTGGGCGTGGACGAGGGACCGCGTGCGGAGGCGGGACGGCTCTCCTGTCCAGGGCCTCCAAGCCGCTTGTGTGAGCCGCCCTGGTCGCGGACGAAGGACGGCGGGCAGAGGCGGGACGTTTCCAGCTCCAGCTTTTCGAGGCCGCCTTTCTGAGCCGGCCTGGGCGCGGACGAGGTAAGGCGTGCGGTGTCGGGATGGCTCTGCGATGCAGGGTCTCCAAGCCGCCTTTCTGAGCCATACTGGGCACTGACGAGGGACCGAGGACGAAGCGGACGGCTCTGTGGACCAGGCTCTCCAGGCCGCTTGTGTGAGCCGGCCTGTGCGCGAACGAGGGACCGCGGGAGAGGCGGAGCGCTCTACGGTCCTGCATCCCCAGGCCGCCTTTCAGAGCCGGCCTGGACGCGGACGAGGGACCGCGTGCGGACGCGGGACGGCTCTCTGGGTCAGGGTCTGCATGCCGCATTTGTGACACGCCTTGGGCGCTAACGAGGGACCGCGGGCGAGGCGGGCGGCTCTCCGGTCCTGCGTCTCCAGGCCAATGTTGTGAGCCGTACTGGGCACGGACGAGGGACCGCGGGCGAGGAGGACGGCTCTCCGGTCCAGGCTCTCGAGGTCGCCTTTCTGAGCCGGCCTGGGCGCGGACGAGGGAACGCGTGCGGAGGCGGGACGGCTCACGGGTCCAGGGCTTCCAGGCCGCTTGTGTGAGCTGCCCTGGGCGCGAACGAGGGAGCGCGGGCGAGGACGGCTCTCTGGACCAGGCTCTCCAGGCCGCCTGTGTGAGCCGGCCTGTGCGCGAACGAGGGACCGCGGGCGAGGCGGAGCGCTCTCCGTTCCTGCATCCCCAGGCCGCCTTTCAGTGCCGTCCTGGGCGCGGACGAGGGACCGCGTGCGGAGGCGGGCGGCTCTCCGGTCCAGGCTCTCCAGGCCGCCTTTCAGAGCCGGCCTGGGCGCGGACGAGGGACCGCGGGCGGAAGCGGGACAGCTCTCCGGACCAGGGTCTCCAGACCGCTTTTGTGAGCCGGCCTGGGCGCGGACGAGGGACCGCGTGCGGAGGCGGGCGGCTCTCTGGTCCAGGCTCTCTAGGGCGCCTTTCTGTGCCGGCCTGTTTGCGAACGAGGGACCGCGGGCGGAGGCGGGACAGCTCTCCGGACCAGGGTCTCCAAGCTGCTTGTGTGAGCCGGACTGGTCGCGGACGAAGGACGGCGGGCAGAGGCGGGACGGTTCCAGCTCCAGCTTTTCCAGGCCGCCTTTCTAAGCCGGCCTGGGCGCGGACGAGGGACCGCGTGCGGAGGCGGGACGGCTCTCCCGTACAGGCCTCCAGGCCGCTTGTGTGAACCGTCATGGGCGCGGACGAAGGACGGCGGGCAGAGGAGGGACGGCTCCATCTCCAGCGTTTCCAGGCCGCCTTTCTGAGCTGGCCTGGGCGCGAACGAGGGACCGCGGGGGAGGAGGTCCGCTCTCAAGTCCTGCGTTTCCATGCCGCCTTTCTGAGACGCCCTGGACGCGGTCGAGGGACCGCGTGCGTAGGCGTGATGGCTCTCCGGTCCAGGGCTTCCAGGCCGCTTGTGTGAGCCGGCCTGTGCGCGAACGAGGGACCGCGGGCGTGGCGGAGCGCTCTCCGTTCCTGCATCCCCAGGCCGCCTTTCAGAGCCGGCCTGGACGCGGACGAGGGACCGCGTGCGGACGCGGGACGACTCTCTGGGTCAGGGTCTGCATGCCGCATTTGTGACACGCCTCGGGCGCTAACGAGGGACCGCGGGCGAGGCGGGCGGCTCTCCGGTCCTGCGTCTCCAGGCCAATGTTGTGAGCCGTACTGGGGACGGACGAGGGACCGCGGGCGAGGAGGACGGCTCTCCGGTCCAGGCTCTCGAGGTCGCCTTTCTGAGCCGGCCTGGGCGCGGACGAGGGACCGCGTGCGGAGGCGGGACGGCTCTCGGGTCCATGGCTTCCAGGCCGCTTGTGTGAGCTGCCCTGGGCGCGAACGAGGGACCGCGTGCGGAGGCGGACGGCTCTCCGGTACAGGCCTCCAGGCCGCTTGTGTGAACCGTCATGGGCGCGGACGAAGGACGGCGGGCAGAGGAGGGACGTCTCCATCTCCAGCGTTTCCAGGCCGCTTTTCTGAGCCGCCCTGGGCGCCGACGAGGTACCGCGGGCTAGGCCGAGCGCTCTCCGGTCCTGCATCCCCAGGCCGCCTTTCAGAGCCGTCCTGGACGCGGACGAGGGACCGCGTGCGGAGGCGGGACGGCTCTCGGGTCCAGGGCTTCCAGGCCGCTTGTGTGAGCTGCCCTGGGCGCGAACGAGGGAGCGCGGGCGAGGCGCACCGCTCTCCGGTCCTGCATCTCCAGGCCGCCTTTTGAGCCGGCCTGGGCGCGAACGAGGAAGGCGTGCGGTGGCGGGATGGCTCTGCGGTCCAGGGTCTCCAAGCCGCCTTTCTGAGCCATACTGGTCCCTGACGAGGGACCGAGGGCGAGGCGGACGGCTCTCTGGACCAGGCTCTCCAGGCCGCTTGTGTGAGCCGGCCTGTGCGCGAACGAGGGACCGCGGGCGAGGCGGAGCGCTCCCCGGTCCTGCATCCCCAGGCCGCCTTTCAGAGCCGGCCTGGGCGCGGACGACGGAACGCGTGCGGAGGCGGGACGGCTCACGGGTCCAGGGCTTCCAGGCCGCTTGTGTGAGCTGCCCTGGCCGCGAACGAGGGAGCGCGGGCGAGGCGCACCGCTCTCCGGTCCTGCATCTCCAGGCCGCCTTTTGAGCCGGCCTGGGCGCGAACGAGGTAAGGCATGCGGTGGCGGGATGGCTCTGCGGTCCAGGGTCTCCAAGCCGCCTTTCTGAGCCATACTGGGCCCTGACGAGGGACCACGGGCGAGGCGGACGGCTCTCTGGACCAGGCTCTCCAGGCCGCCTGTGTGAGCCGGCCTGTGCGCGAACGAGGGACCGCGGGCGCGGCGGAGCGCTCTCCGGTCCTGCATCCCCAGGCCGCCTTTCAGAGCCGGCCTGGGCGCGGACGAGGGACCGCGTGCGGAGGCGGGCGGCTCTACGGTCCAGGCTCTCCAGGCCGCCTTTCTGTGCCGGCCTGGGTGCGAACGAGGGAACGCGTGCGGAGGCGGGACGGCTCTCGGGTCCAGGGCTTCCAGGCCGCTTGTGTGAGCTGCCCTGGGCGCGAACGAGGGAGCGCGTGCGAGGCGCACCGCTCTCCGGTCCTGCATCTCCAGGCCGCCTTTTGAGCCGGCCTGGGCGCGAACGAGGTAAGGCGTGCGGTGGCGGGATGGCTCTGCGGTCCAGGGTCTCCAAGCCGCCTTTCTGAGCCATACTGGTCCCTGACGAGGGACCGAGGGCGAGGCGGACGGCTCTCTGGACCAGGCTCTCCAGGCCGCTTGTGTGAGCCGGCCTGGTCGCGGACGAAGGACGGCGGGCAGAGGCGGGACGGTTCCAGCTCCAGCTTTTCGAGGCCGCCTTTCTGAGCCGGCCTGGGCGCGGGCGAGGGTCCGCGTGCGGAGGCGGGACGGCTCTCGGGTCCAGGGCTTCCAGTCCCCTTGTGTGAGCTGCCCTGTGCGCGAACGAGGGAGCGCGGGCGAGGCGGAGCGCTCTCCGGTCCTGCATCCCCAGGCCGCCTTTCAGAGCCGGCCTGGGCGCGGACGAGGGACCGCGTGCGGAAGCGGGCGGCTCTACGGTCCAGGCTCTCCAGGCCGCCTTTCTGTGCCGGCCTGGGTGCGAACGAGGGACCGCGGGCGGAGGCGGGACGGCTCTCCGGACCAGGGTCTCCAGACCGCTTGTGTGAGCCGGCCTGGTCGCGGACGAAGGACGGCGGGCAGAGGCGGGACGGTTCCAGCTCCAGCTTTCCCAGGCCGCCTTTCTGAGCCGGCCTGGGCGCGGACGAGGGACCGCGTGCGGAGGCGGGACGGCTCTCGGGTCCAGGGCTTCCAGTCCGCTTGTGTGAGCTGCCCTGGGCGCAGACGAGGGACCGCGTGCGGACGCGGGACGGCTCTCTGGGTCAGGGTCTGCATGCCGCATTTGTGACACGCCTCGGGCGCTAACGAGGGACCGCGGGCGAGGCGGGCGGCTCTCCGGTCCTGCGTCTCCAGGCCAATGTTGTGAGCCGTACTGGGGACGGACGAGGGACCGCGGGCGAGGAGGACGGCTCTCCGGTCCAGGCTCTCGAGGTCGCCTTTCTGAGCCGGCCTGGGCGCGGACGAGGGACCGCGTGCGGAGGCGGGACGGCTCTCGGGTCCATGGCTTCCAGGCCGCTTGTGTGAGCTGCCCTGGACGCGAACGAGGGACCGCGTGCGGAGGCGGGACGGCTCTCCGGTACAGGCCTCCAGGCCGCTTGTGTGAACCGTCATGGGCGCGGACGAAGGACGGCGGGCAGAGGAGGGACGTCTCCATCTCCAGCGTTTCCAGGCCGCTTTTCTGAGCCGCCCTGGGCGCCGACGAGGTACCGCGGGCTAGGCCGAGCGCTCTCCGGTCCTGCATCCCCAGGCCGCCTTTCAGAGCCGGCCTGGTCGCGGACGAAGGACGGCGGGCAGAGGCGGGACGGTTCCAGCTCCAGCTTTCCCAGGCCGCCTTTCTGAGCCGGCCTGGGCGCGGACGAGGGACCGCGTGCGGAGGCGGGACGGCTCTCGGGTCCAGGGCTTCCAGGCCGCTTGTGTGAGCTGCCCTGGGCGCGAACGAGGGAGCGCGGGCGAGGCCGACCGCTCTCCGGTCCTGCAATTCCAGGCCGCCTTTCTGAGCCGGCCTGGGCGCGAACGAGGTAAGGCGTGCGGTGGCGGGATGGCTCTGCGATCCAGGGTCTCCAAGCCGCCTTTCTGGGCCATACTGGGCCCTGACGAGGGACCGAGGGCGAAGCGGACGGCTCTGTGGACCAGGCTCTCCAGGCCGCTTGTGTGAGCCGGCCTGTGCGCGAACGAGGGACCGCGGGCGAGGCGGAGCGCTCTCCGTTCCTGCATCCCCAGGCCGCCTTTCAGAGCCGGCCTGGGCGCGGACGAGGGACCGCGTGCGGAGGCGGGCGGCTCTCTGGTCCAGGCTCTCTAGGCCGCCTTTCTGTGCCGGCCTGGGTGCGAACGAGGGACCGCGGGCGGAGGCGGGACAGCTCTCCGGACCAGGGTCTCCAGACCGCTTGTGTGAGCCGGCCTGGGCGCGGACGAGGGACCGCGGGCAGAGGCGGGACGGCTCTCCGGACCAGGGTCTCCAGACCGCTTGTGTGAGCCGGCCTGGGCGTGGACGAGGGACCGCGTGCGGAGGCAGGACGGCTCTCCTGTCCAGGGCCTCCAAGCCGCTTGTGTGAGCCGGCCTGGTCGCGGACGAAGGACGGCGGGCAGGGGCGGGACGGTTCCAGCTCCAGCTTTTCGAGGCCGCCTTTCTGAGCCGGCCTGGGCGCGGACGAGGGACCGCGTGCGGAGGCGGGACGGCTCTCGGGTCCAGGGCTTCCAGTCCGCTTGTGTGAGCTGCCCTGTGCGCGAACGAGGGAGCGCGGGCGAGGCGGAGCGCTCTCCGGTCCTGCATCCCCAGGCCGCCTTTCAGAGCCGGCCTGGGCGCGGACGAGGGACCGCGTGCGGAGGCGGGCGGCTCTACGGTCCAGGCTCTCCAGGCCGCCTTTCTGTGCCGGCCTTGGTGCGAACGAGGGACCGCGGGCGGAGGCGGGACGGCTCTCCGGACCAGGGTCTCCAGACCGCTTGTGTGAGCAGGCCTGGGCGTGGACGAGGGACCGCGTGCGGAGGCGGGACGGCTCACGGGTCCAGGGCTTCCAGGCCGCTTGTGTGAGCCGGCCTGGTCGCGGACGAAGGACGGCGGGCAGAGGCGGGACGGTTCCAGCTCCAGCTTTTCGAGGCCGCCTTTCTGAGCCGGCCTGGGCGCGGACGAGGGACCGCGTGCGTAGGCGGGACGGCTCTCGGGTCCAGGGCTTCCAGTCCGCTTGTGTGAGCTGCCCTGTGCGCGAACGAGGGAGCGCGGGCGAGGCGGAGCGCTCTCCGGTCCTGCATCCCCAGGCCGCCTTTCAGAGCCGGCCTGGGCGCGGACGAGGGACCGCGTGCGGAGGCGGGCGGCTCTACGGTCCAGGCTCTCTAGGCCGCCTTTCTGTGCCGGCCTGGGTGCGAACGAGGGACCGCGGGCGGAGGCGGGACAGCTCTCCGGACCAGGGTCTCCAGACCGCTTGTGTGAGCCGGCCTGGGCGCGGACGAGGGACCGCGGGCAGAGGCGGGACGGCTCTCCGGACCAGGGTCTCCAGACCGCTTGTGTGAGCCGGCCTGGGCGTGGACGAGGGACCGCGTGCGGAGGCAGGACGGCTCTCCTGTCCAGGGCCTCCAAGCCGCTTGTGTGAGCCGGCCTGGTCGCGGACGAAGGACGGCGGGCAGGGGCGGGACGGTTCCAGCTCCAGCTTTTCGAGGCCGCCTTTCTGAGCCGGCCTGGGCGCGGACGAGGGACCGCGTGCGGAGGCGGGACGGCTCTCGGGTCCAGGGCTTCCAGTCCGCTTGTGTGAGCTGCCCTGTGCGCGAACGAGTGAGCGCGGGCGAGGCGGAGCGCTCTCCGGTCCTGCATCCCCAGGCCGCCTTTCAGAGCCGGCCTGGGCGCGGACGAGGGACCGCGTGCGGAGGCGGGCGGCTCTACGGTCCAGGCTCTCCAGGCCGCCTTTCTGTGCCGGCCTGGGTGCGAACGAGGGACCGCGGGCGGAGGCGGGACGGCTCTCCGGACCAGGGTCTCCAGACCGCTTGTGTGAGCAGGCCTGGGCGTGGACGAGGGACCGCGTGCGGAGGCGGGACGGCTCACGGGTCCAGGGCTTCCAGGCCGCTTGTGTGAGCCGGCCTGGTCGCGGACGAAGGACGGCGGGCAGAGGCGGGACGGTTCCAGCTCCAGCTTTTCGAGGCCGCCTTTCTGAGCCGGCCTGGGCGCGGACGAGGGACCGCGTGCGGAGGCGGGACGGCTCTCGGGTCCAGGGCTTCCAGTCCGCTTGTGTGAGCTGCCCTGTGCGCGAACGAGGGAGCGCGGGCGAGGCGGAGCGCTCTCCGGTCCTGCATCCCCAGGCCGCCTTTCAGAGCCGGCCTGGGCGCGGACGAGGGACCGCGTGCGGAGGCGGGCGGCTCTACGGTCCAGGCTCTCCAGGCCGCCTTTCTGTGCCGGCCTGGGTGCGAACGAGGGACCGCGGGCGGAGGCGGGACGGCTCTCCGGACCAGGGTCTCCAGACCGCTTGTGTGAGCAGGCCTGGGCGTGGACGAGGGACCGCGTGCGGAGGCGGGACGGCTCTCCTGTCCAGGGCCTCCAAGCCGCTTGTGTGAGCCGCCCTGGTCGCGGACGAAGGACGGCGGGCAGAGGCGGGACGTTTCCAGCTCCAGCTTTTCGAGGCCGCCTTTCTGAGCCGGCCTGGGCGCGGACGAGGTAAGGCGTGCGGTGTCGGGATGGCTCTGCGATGCAGGGTCTCCAAGCCGCCTTTCTGAGCCATACTGGGCACTGACGAGGGACCGAGGACGAAGCGGACGGCTCTGTGGACCAGGCTCTCCAGGCCGCTTGTGTGAGCCGGCCTGTGCGCGAACGAGGGACCGCGGGAGAGGCGGAGCGCTCTACGGTCCTGCATCCCCAGGCCGCCTTTCAGAGCCGGCCTGGACGCGGACGAGGGACCGCGTGCGGACGCGGGACGGCTCTCTGGGTCAGGGTCTGCATGCCGCATTTGTGACACGCCTTGGGCGCTAACGAGGGACCGCGGGCGAGGCGGGCGGCTCTCCGGTCCTGCGTCTCCAGGCCAATGTTGTGAGCCGTACTGGGCACGGACGAGGGACCGCGGGCGAGGAGGACGGCTCTCCGGTCCAGGCTCTCGAGGTCGCCTTTCTGAGCCGGCCTGGGCGCGGACGAGGGAACGCGTGCGGAGGCGGGACGGCTCACGGGTCCAGGGCTTCCAGGCCGCTTGTGTGAGCTGCCCTGGGCGCGAACGAGGGAGCGCGGGCGAGGACGGCTCTCTGGACCAGGCTCTCCAGGCCGCCTGTGTGAGCCGGCCTGTGCGCGAACGAGGGACCGCGGGCGAGGCGGAGCGCTCTCCGTTCCTGCATCCCCAGGCCGCCTTTCAGTGCCGTCCTGGGCGCGGACGAGGGACCGCGTGCGGAGGCGGGCGGCTCTCCGGTCCAGGCTCTCCAGGCCGCCTTTCAGAGCCGGCCTGGGCGCGGACGAGGGACCGCGGGCGGAAGCGGGACAGCTCTCCGGACCAGGGTCTCCAGACCGCTTTTGTGAGCCGGCCTGGGCGCGGACGAGGGACCGCGTGCGGAGGCGGGCGGCTCTCTGGTCCAGGCTCTCTAGGGCGCCTTTCTGTGCCGGCCTGTTTGCGAACGAGGGACCGCGGGCGGAGGCGGGACAGCTCTCCGGACCAGGGTCTCCAAGCTGCTTGTGTGAGCCGGACTGGTCGCGGACGAAGGACGGCGGGCAGAGGCGGGACGGTTCCAGCTCCAGCTTTTCCAGGCCGCCTTTCTAAGCCGGCCTGGGCGCGGACGAGGGACCGCGTGCGGAGGCGGGACGGCTCTCCCGTACAGGCCTCCAGGCCGCTTGTGTGAACCGTCATGGGCGCGGACGAAGGACGGCGGGCAGAGGAGGGACGGCTCCATCTCCAGCGTTTCCAGGCCGCCTTTCTGAGCTGGCCTGGGCGCGAACGAGGGACCGCGGGGGAGGAGGTCCGCTCTCAAGTCCTGCGTTTCCATGCCGCCTTTCTGAGACGCCCTGGACGCGGTCGAGGGACCGCGTGCGTAGGCGTGATGGCTCTCCGGTCCAGGGCTTCCAGGCCGCTTGTGTGAGCCGGCCTGTGCGCGAACGAGGGACCGCGGGCGTGGCGGAGCGCTCTCCGTTCCTGCATCCCCAGGCCGCCTTTCAGAGCCGGCCTGGACGCGGACGAGGGACCGCGTGCGGACGCGGGACGACTCTCTGGGTCAGGGTCTGCATGCCGCATTTGTGACACGCCTCGGGCGCTAACGAGGGACCGCGGGCGAGGCGGGCGGCTCTCCGGTCCTGCGTCTCCAGGCCAATGTTGTGAGCCGTACTGGGGACGGACGAGGGACCGCGGGCGAGGAGGACGGCTCTCCGGTCCAGGCTCTCGAGGTCGCCTTTCTGAGCCGGCCTGGGCGCGGACGAGGGACCGCGTGCGGAGGCGGGACGGCTCTCGGGTCCATGGCTTCCAGGCCGCTTGTGTGAGCTGCCCTGGGCGCGAACGAGGGACCGCGTGCGGAGGCGGACGGCTCTCCGGTACAGGCCTCCAGGCCGCTTGTGTGAACCGTCATGGGCGCGGACGAAGGACGGCGGGCAGAGGAGGGACGTCTCCATCTCCAGCGTTTCCAGGCCGCTTTTCTGAGCCGCCCTGGGCGCCGACGAGGTACCGCGGGCTAGGCCGAGCGCTCTCCGGTCCTGCATCCCCAGGCCGCCTTTCAGAGCCGTCCTGGACGCGGACGAGGGACCGCGTGCGGAGGCGGGACGGCTCTCGGGTCCAGGGCTTCCAGGCCGCTTGTGTGAGCTGCCCTGGGCGCGAACGAGGGAGCGCGGGCGAGGCGCACCGCTCTCCGGTCCTGCATCTCCAGGCCGCCTTTTGAGCCGGCCTGGGCGCGAACGAGGAAGGCGTGCGGTGGCGGGATGGCTCTGCGGTCCAGGGTCTCCAAGCCGCCTTTCTGAGCCATACTGGTCCCTGACGAGGGACCGAGGGCGAGGCGGACGGCTCTCTGGACCAGGCTCTCCAGGCCGCTTGTGTGAGCCGGCCTGTGCGCGAACGAGGGACCGCGGGCGAGGCGGAGCGCTCCCCGGTCCTGCATCCCCAGGCCGCCTTTCAGAGCCGGCCTGGGCGCGGACGACGGAACGCGTGCGGAGGCGGGACGGCTCACGGGTCCAGGGCTTCCAGGCCGCTTGTGTGAGCTGCCCTGGCCGCGAACGAGGGAGCGCGGGCGAGGCGCACCGCTCTCCGGTCCTGCATCTCCAGGCCGCCTTTTGAGCCGGCCTGGGCGCGAACGAGGTAAGGCATGCGGTGGCGGGATGGCTCTGCGGTCCAGGGTCTCCAAGCCGCCTTTCTGAGCCATACTGGGCCCTGACGAGGGACCACGGGCGAGGCGGACGGCTCTCTGGACCAGGCTCTCCAGGCCGCCTGTGTGAGCCGGCCTGTGCGCGAACGAGGGACCGCGGGCGCGGCGGAGCGCTCTCCGGTCCTGCATCCCCAGGCCGCCTTTCAGAGCCGGCCTGGGCGCGGACGAGGGACCGCGTGCGGAGGCGGGCGGCTCTACGGTCCAGGCTCTCCAGGCCGCCTTTCTGTGCCGGCCTGGGTGCGAACGAGGGAACGCGTGCGGAGGCGGGACGGCTCTCGGGTCCAGGGCTTCCAGGCCGCTTGTGTGAGCTGCCCTGGGCGCGAACGAGGGAGCGCGTGCGAGGCGCACCGCTCTCCGGTCCTGCATCTCCAGGCCGCCTTTTGAGCCGGCCTGGGCGCGAACGAGGTAAGGCGTGCGGTGGCGGGATGGCTCTGCGGTCCAGGGTCTCCAAGCCGCCTTTCTGAGCCATACTGGTCCCTGACGAGGGACCGAGGGCGAGGCGGACGGCTCTCTGGACCAGGCTCTCCAGGCCGCTTGTGTGAGCCGGCCTGGTCGCGGACGAAGGACGGCGGGCAGAGGCGGGACGGTTCCAGCTCCAGCTTTTCGAGGCCGCCTTTCTGAGCCGGCCTGGGCGCGGGCGAGGGTCCGCGTGCGGAGGCGGGACGGCTCTCGGGTCCAGGGCTTCCAGTCCCCTTGTGTGAGCTGCCCTGTGCGCGAACGAGGGAGCGCGGGCGAGGCGGAGCGCTCTCCGGTCCTGCATCCCCAGGCCGCCTTTCAGAGCCGGCCTGGGCGCGGACGAGGGACCGCGTGCGGAAGCGGGCGGCTCTACGGTCCAGGCTCTCCAGGCCGCCTTTCTGTGCCGGCCTGGGTGCGAACGAGGGACCGCGGGCGGAGGCGGGACGGCTCTCCGGACCAGGGTCTCCAGACCGCTTGTGTGAGCCGGCCTGGTCGCGGACGAAGGACGGCGGGCAGAGGCGGGACGGTTCCAGCTCCAGCTTTCCCAGGCCGCCTTTCTGAGCCGGCCTGGGCGCGGACGAGGGACCGCGTGCGGAGGCGGGACGGCTCTCGGGTCCAGGGCTTCCAGTCCGCTTGTGTGAGCTGCCCTGGGCGCAGACGAGGGACCGCGTGCGGACGCGGGACGGCTCTCTGGGTCAGGGTCTGCATGCCGCATTTGTGACACGCCTCGGGCGCTAACGAGGGACCGCGGGCGAGGCGGGCGGCTCTCCGGTCCTGCGTCTCCAGGCCAATGTTGTGAGCCGTACTGGGGACGGACGAGGGACCGCGGGCGAGGAGGACGGCTCTCCGGTCCAGGCTCTCGAGGTCGCCTTTCTGAGCCGGCCTGGGCGCGGACGAGGGACCGCGTGCGGAGGCGGGACGGCTCTCGGGTCCATGGCTTCCAGGCCGCTTGTGTGAGCTGCCCTGGACGCGAACGAGGGACCGCGTGCGGAGGCGGGACGGCTCTCCGGTACAGGCCTCCAGGCCGCTTGTGTGAACCGTCATGGGCGCGGACGAAGGACGGCGGGCAGAGGAGGGACGTCTCCATCTCCAGCGTTTCCAGGCCGCTTTTCTGAGCCGCCCTGGGCGCCGACGAGGTACCGCGGGCTAGGCCGAGCGCTCTCCGGTCCTGCATCCCCAGGCCGCCTTTCAGAGCCGGCCTGGTCGCGGACGAAGGACGGCGGGCAGAGGCGGGACGGTTCCAGCTCCAGCTTTCCCAGGCCGCCTTTCTGAGCCGGCCTGGGCGCGGACGAGGGACCGCGTGCGGAGGCGGGACGGCTCTCGGGTCCAGGGCTTCCAGGCCGCTTGTGTGAGCTGCCCTGGGCGCGAACGAGGGAGCGCGGGCGAGGCCGACCGCTCTCCGGTCCTGCAATTCCAGGCCGCCTTTCTGAGCCGGCCTGGGCGCGAACGAGGTAAGGCGTGCGGTGGCGGGATGGCTCTGCGATCCAGGGTCTCCAAGCCGCCTTTCTGGGCCATACTGGGCCCTGACGAGGGACCGAGGGCGAAGCGGACGGCTCTGTGGACCAGGCTCTCCAGGCCGCTTGTGTGAGCCGGCCTGTGCGCGAACGAGGGACCGCGGGCGAGGCGGAGCGCTCTCCGTTCCTGCATCCCCAGGCCGCCTTTCAGAGCCGGCCTGGGCGCGGACGAGGGACCGCGTGCGGAGGCGGGCGGCTCTCTGGTCCAGGCTCTCTAGGCCGCCTTTCTGTGCCGGCCTGGGTGCGAACGAGGGACCGCGGGCGGAGGCGGGACAGCTCTCCGGACCAGGGTCTCCAGACCGCTTGTGTGAGCCGGCCTGGGCGCGGACGAGGGACCGCGGGCAGAGGCGGGACGGCTCTCCGGACCAGGGTCTCCAGACCGCTTGTGTGAGCCGGCCTGGGCGTGGACGAGGGACCGCGTGCGGAGGCAGGACGGCTCTCCTGTCCAGGGCCTCCAAGCCGCTTGTGTGAGCCGGCCTGGTCGCGGACGAAGGACGGCGGGCAGGGGCGGGACGGTTCCAGCTCCAGCTTTTCGAGGCCGCCTTTCTGAGCCGGCCTGGGCGCGGACGAGGGACCGCGTGCGGAGGCGGGACGGCTCTCGGGTCCAGGGCTTCCAGTCCGCTTGTGTGAGCTGCCCTGTGCGCGAACGAGGGAGCGCGGGCGAGGCGGAGCGCTCTCCGGTCCTGCATCCCCAGGCCGCCTTTCAGAGCCGGCCTGGGCGCGGACGAGGGACCGCGTGCGGAGGCGGGCGGCTCTACGGTCCAGGCTCTCCAGGCCGCCTTTCTGTGCCGGCCTTGGTGCGAACGAGGGACCGCGGGCGGAGGCGGGACGGCTCTCCGGACCAGGGTCTCCAGACCGCTTGTGTGAGCAGGCCTGGGCGTGGACGAGGGACCGCGTGCGGAGGCGGGACGGCTCACGGGTCCAGGGCTTCCAGGCCGCTTGTGTGAGCCGGCCTGGTCGCGGACGAAGGACGGCGGGCAGAGGCGGGACGGTTCCAGCTCCAGCTTTTCGAGGCCGCCTTTCTGAGCCGGCCTGGGCGCGGACGAGGGACCGCGTGCGTAGGCGGGACGGCTCTCGGGTCCAGGGCTTCCAGTCCGCTTGTGTGAGCTGCCCTGTGCGCGAACGAGGGAGCGCGGGCGAGGCGGAGCGCTCTCCGGTCCTGCATCCCCAGGCCGCCTTTCAGAGCCGGCCTGGGCGCGGACGAGGGACCGCGTGCGGAGGCGGGCGGCTCTACGGTCCAGGCTCTCCAGGCCGCCTTTCTGTGCCGGCCTGGGTGCGAACGAGGGACCGCGGGCGGAGGCGGGACGGCTCTCCGGACCAGGGTCTCCAGACCGCTTGTGTGAGCAGGCCTGGGCGTGGACGAGGGACCGCGTGCGGAGGCGGGACGGCTCTCCTGTCCAGGGCCTCCAAGCCGCTTGTGTGAGCAGGCCTGGTCGCGGACGAAGGACGGCGGGCAGAGGCGGGACGGTTCCAGCTCCAGCTTTTCGAGGCCGCCTTTCTGAGCCGGCCTGGGCGCGGACGAGGGACCGCGTGCGGAGGCGGGACGGCTCTCGGGTCCAGGGCTTCCAGGCCGCTTGTGTGAGCTGCCCTGTGCGCGAACGAGGGAGCGCGGGCGAGGCGGAGCGCTCTCCGGTCCTGCATCCCCAGGCCGCCTTTCAGAGCCGGCCTGGGCGCGGACGAGGGACCGCGTGCGGAGGCGGGCGGCTCTACGGTCCAGGCTCTCCAGGCCGCCTTTCTGTGCCGTCCTGGGTGCGAACGAGGGACCGCGTGCGCAGGCGGGACGGCTCTCCGGACCAGGGTCTCCAGACCGCTTGTGTGAGCCGGCCTGGGCGCGGACGAGGGACCGCGTGCGGAGGCGGGACGGCTCTCGGGTCCAGGGCTTCCAGGCCGCTTGTGTGAGCTGCCCTGTGCGCGAACGAGGGAGCGCGGGCGAGGCGGAGCGCTCTCCGGTCCTGCATCCCCAGGCCGCCTTTCAGAGCCGGCCTGGGCGCGGACGAGGGACCGCGTGCGTAGGCGGGCGGCTCTACGGTCCAGGCTCTCCAGGCCGCCTTTCTGTGCCGGCCTGGGTGCGAACGAGGGACCGCGGGCGGAGGCGGGACGGCTCTCCGGACCAGGGTCTCCAGACCGCTTGTGTGAGCAGGCCTGGGCGTGGACGAGGGACCGCGTGCGGAGGCGGGACGGCTCACGGGTCCAGGGCTTCCAGGCCGCTTGTGTGAGCCGGCCTGGTCGCGGACGAAGGACGGCGGGCAGAGGCGGGACGGTTCCAGCTCCAGCTTTTCGAGGCCGCCTTTCTGAGCCGGCCTGGGCGCGGACGAGGGACCGCGTGCGGAGGCGGGACGGCACTCGGGTCCAGGGCTTCTAGTCCGCTTGTGTGAGCTGCCCTGTGCGCGAACGAGGGAGCGCGGGCGAGGCGGAGCGCTCTCCGGTCCTGCATCCCCAGGCCGCCTTTCAGAGCCGGCCTGGGCGCGGACGAGGGACCGCGTGCGGAGGCGGGCGGCTCTACGGTCCAGGCTCTCCAGGCCGCCTTTCTGTGCCGGCCTGGGTGCGAACGAGGGACCGCGGGCGGAGGCGGGACGGCTCTCCGGACCAGGGTCTCCAGACCGCTTGTGTGAGCAGGCCTGGGCGTGGACGAGGGACCGCGTGCGGAGGCGGGACGGCTCTCCTGTCCAGGGCCTCCAAGCCGCTTGTGTGAGCCGGCCTGGTCGCGGACGAAGGACGGCGGGCAGAGGCGGGACGGTTCCAGCTCCAGCTTTTCGAGGCCGCCTTTCTGAGCCGGCCTGGGCGCGGACGAGGTAAGGCGTGCGATGTCGGGATGGCTCTGCGATCCAGGGTCTCCAAGCCGCCTTTCTGAGCCATACTGGGCCCTGACGAGGGACCGAGGACGAAGCGGACGGCTCTGTGGACCAGGCTCTCCAGGCCGCTTGTGTGAGCCGGCCTGTGCGGGAACGAGGGACCGCGGGAGAGGCGGAGCGCTCTACGGTCCTGCATCCCCAGGCCGCCTTTCAGAGCCGGCCTGGACGCGGACGAGGGACCGCGTGCGGACGCGGGACGTCTCTCTGGGTCAGGGTCTGCATGCCGCATTTGTGACACGCCTTGGGCGCTAACGAGGGACCGCGGGCGAGGCGGGCGTCTCTCCGGTCCTGCGTCTCCAGGCCAATGTTGTGAGCCGTACTGGGCACGGACGAGGGACCGCGGGCGAGGAGGACGGCTCTCCGGTCCAGGCTCTCGAGGTCGCCTTTCTGAGCCGGCCTGGGCGCGGACGAGGGAACGCGTGCGGAGGCGGGACGGCTCACGGGTCCAGGGCTTCCAGGCCGCTTGTGTGAGCTGCCCTGGGCGCGAACGAGGGAGCGCGGGCGAGGACGGCTCTCTGGACCAGGCTCTCCAGGCCGCCTGTGTGAGCCGGCCTGTGCGCGAACGAGGGACCGCGGGCGAGGCGGAGCGCTCTCCGTTCCTGCATCCCCAGGCCGCCTTTCAGTGCCGGCCTGGGCGCGGATGAGGGACCGCGTGCGGAGGCGGGCGGCTCTCCGGTCCAGGCTCTCCAGGCCGCCTTTCAGAGCCGGCCTGGGCGCGGACGAGGGACCGCGGGCGGAAGCGGGACAGCTCTCCGGACCAGGGTCTCCAAGCTGCTTGTGTGAGCCGGACTGGTCGCGGACGAAGGACGGCGGGCAGAGGCGGGACGGTTCCAGCTCCAGCTTTTCCAGGCCGCCTTTCTAAGCCGGCCTGGGCGCGGACGAGGGACCGCGTGCGGAGGCGGGACGGCTCTCCCGTACAGGCCTCCAGGCCGCTTGTGTGAACCGTCATGGGCGCGGACGAAGGACGGCGGGCATAGGAGGGACGTCTCCATCTCCAGCGTTTCCAGGCCGCTTTTCTGAGCCGCCCTGGGCGCCGACGAGGTACCGCGGGCTAGGCCGAGCGCTCTCCGGTCCTGCATCCCCAGGCCGCCTTTCAGAGCCGTCTTGGACGCGGACGAGGGACCGCGTGCGGAGGCGGGACGGCTCTCGGGTCCAGGGCTTCCAGGCCGCTTGTGTGAGCTGCCCTGGGCGCGAACGAGGGAGCGCGGGCGAGGCGCACCGCTCTCCGGTCCTGCATCTCCAGGCCGCCTTTTGAGCCGGCCTGGGCGCGAACGAGGAAGGCGTGCGGTGGCGGGATGGCTCTGCGGTCCAGGGTCTCCAAGCCGCCTTTCTGAGCCATACTGGTCCCTGACGAGGGACCGAGGGCGAGGCGGACGGCTCTCTGGACCAGGCTCTCCAGGCCGCTTGTGTGAGCCGGCCTGTGCGCGAACGAGGGACCGCGGGCGAGGCGGAGCGCTCCCCGGTCCTGCATCCCCAGGCCGCCTTTCAGAGCCGGCCTGGGCGCGGACGAGGGAACGCGTGCGGAGGCGGGACGGCTCACGGGTCCAGGGCTTCCAGGCCGCTTGTGTGAGCTGCCCTGGGCGCGAACGAGGGAGCGCGGGCGAGGCGCACCGCTCTCCGGTCCTGCATCTCCAGGCCGCCTTTTGAGCCGGCCTGGGCGCGAACGAGGTAAGGCATGCGGTGGCGGGATGGCTCTGCGGTCCAGGGTCTCCAAGCCGCCTTTCTGAGCCATACTGGGCCCTGACGAGGGACCACGGGCGAGGCGGACGGCTCTCTGGACCAGGCTCTCCAGGCCGCCTGTGTGAGCCGGCCTGTGCGCGAACGAGGGACCACGGGCGCGGCGGAGCGCTCTCCGTTCCTGCATCCCCAGGCCGCCTTTCAGAGCCGTCCTGGGCGCGGACGAGGGACCGCGTGCGGAGGCAGGACGGCTCTCCGGTCCAGGGCCTCCAGGCCGCTTGTGTGAGCCGGCCTGGTCGCGGACGAAGGACGGCGGGCAGAGGCGGGACGGTTCCAGCTCCAGCTTTCCCAGGCCGCCTTTCTGAGCCGGCCTGGGCGCGGACGAGGGACCGCGTGCGGAGGCGGGACGGCTCTCGGGTCCAGGGCTTCCAGTCCGCTTGTGTGAGCTGCCCTGGGCGCGGACGAGGGACCGCGTGCGGACGCGGGACGGCTCTCTGGGTCAGGGTCTGCATGCCGCATTTGTGACACGCCTCGGGCGCTAACGAGGGACCGCGGGCGAGGCGGGCGGCTCTCCGGTCCTGCGTCTCCAGGCCAATGTTGTGAGCCGTACTGGGCACAGACGAGGGACCGCGGGCGAGGAGGACGGCTCTCCGGTCCAGGCTCTCCAGGTCGCCTTTCTGAGCCGGCCTGGGCGCGGACGAGGGACCGCGTGCGGAGGCGGGACGACTCTCGGGTCCAGGGCTTCCAGGCCGCTTGTGTGAGGTGCCCTGGGCGCGAACGAGGGAGCGCGGGCGAGGCGCACCGCTCTCCGGTCCTGCATCTCCATGCCGCCTTTTGAGCCGTCCTGGGCGCGAACGAGGTAAGGCTTGCGGTGGCGGGATGGCTCTGCGGTCCAGGGTCTCCAAGCCGCCTTTCTGAGCCATACTGGTCCCTGACGAGGGACCGAGGGCGAGGCGGACAGCTCTCTGGACCAGGCTCTCCAGGCCTCCTGTGTGAGCCGGCCTGTGCGCGAACGAGGGACCGCGGGCGAGGCGGAGCGCTCTCCGGTCCTGCATCCCCAGGCCGCCTTTCAGTGCCGGCCTGGGCGCGGACGAGGGACCGCGTGCGGAGGCGGGCGGCTCTCCGGTCCAGGCTCTCCAGGCCGCCTTTCTGTGCCGGCCTGGGTGCGAACGAGGGACCGCGGGCGGAAGCGGGACTGCTCTCCGGACCAGGGTCTCCAGACCGCTTGTGTGAGCCGGCCTGGGCGCGGACGAGGGACCGCGTGCGGAGGCGGGCGGCTCTCCGGTCCAGGGCCTCCAGGCCGCTTGTGTGAGCCGTCATGGGCGCGGACGAAGGACGGCGGGCAAAGGAGGGACGGCTCCATCTCCAGCGTTTCCAGGCCGCCTTTCTGAGCTGGCCTGGGCGCGAACGAGGGACCGCGGGGGAGGAGGTCCGCTCTCAGGTCCTGCGTTTCCATGCCGCCTTTCTGAGACGCCCTGGACGCGGTCGAGGGACCGCGTGCGTAGGCGTGATGGCTCTCCGGTCCAGGGCTTCCAGGCCGCTTGTGTGAGCCGGCCTGTGCGCGAACGAGGGACCGCGGGCGTGGCGGAGCGCTCTCCGTTCCTGCATCCCCAGGCCGCCTTTCAGAGCCGGCCTGGACGCGGACGAGGGACCGCGTGCGGACGCGGGACGGCTCTCTGGGTCAGGGTCTGCATGCCGCATTTGTGACACGCCTCGGGCGCTAACGAGGGACCGCGGGCGAGGCGGGCGGCTCTCCGGTCCTGCGTCTCCAGGCCAATGTTGTGAGCCGTACTGGGGACGGACGAGGGACCGCGGGCGAGGAGGACGGCTCTCCGGTCCATGCTCTCGAGGTCGCCTTTCTGAGCCGGCCTGGGCGCGGACGAGGGACCGCGTGCCGAGGCGGGACGGCTCTCGGGTCCATGGCTTCCAGGCCGCTTGTGTGAGCTGCCCTGGGCGCGAACGAGGGACCGCGTGCGGAGGCGGACGGCTCTACGGTACAGGCCTCCAGGCCGCTTGTGTGAACCGTCATGGGCGCGGACGAAGGACGGCGGGCAGAGGAGGGACGTCTCCATCTCCAGCGTTTCCAGGCCGCTTTTCTGAGCCGCCCTGGGCGCCAACGAGGTACCGCGGGCTAGGCCGAGCGCTTTCCGGTCCTGCATCCCCAGGCCGCCTTTCAGAGCCGTCCTGGACGCGGACGAGGGACCGCGTGCGGAGGCGGGACGGCTCTCGGGTCCAGGGCTTCCAGGCCGCTTGTGTGAGCTGCCCTGGGCGCGAACGAGGGAGCGCGGGCGAGGCGCACCGCTCTCCGGTCCTGCATCTCCAGGCCGCCTTTTGAGCCGGCCTGGGCGCGAACGAGGAAGGCGTGCGGTGGCGGGATGGCTCTGCGGTCCAGGGTCTCCAAGCCGCCTTTCTGAGCCATACTGGTCCCTGACGAGGGACCGAGGGCGAGGCGGACGGCTCTCTGGACCAGGCTCTCCAGGCCGCCTGTGTGAGCCGGCCTGTGCGCGAACGAGGGACCGCGGGCGCGGCGGAGCGCTCTCCGGTCCTGCATCCCCAGGCCGCCTTTCAGAGCCGGCCTGGGCGCGGACGAGGGACCGCGTGCGGAGGCGGGCGGCTCTACGGTCCAGGCTCTCCAGGCCGCCTTTCTGTGCCGGCCTGGGTGCGAAGGAGGGAACGCGTGCGGAGGCGGGACGGCTCTCGGGTCCAGGGCTTCCAGGCCGCTTGTGTGAGCTGCCCTGGGCGCCGACGAGGTACCGCGGGCTAGGCCGAGCGCTCTCCGGTCCTGCATCCCCAGGCCGCCTTTCAGAGCCGTCCTGGACGCGGACGAGGGACCGCGTGCGGAGGCGGGACGGCTCTCGGGTCCAGGGCTTCCAGGCCGCTTGTGTGAGCTGCCCTGGGCGCGAACGAGGGAGCGCGGGCGAGGCGCACCGCTCTCCGGTCCTGCATCTCCAGGCCGCCTTTTGAGCCGGCCTGGGCGCGAACGAGGAAGGCGTGCGGTGGCGGGATGGCTCTGCGGTCCAGGGTCTCCAAGCCGCCTTTCTGAGCCATACTGGTCCCTGACGAGGGACCGAGGGCGAGGCGGACGGCTCTCTGGACCAGGCTCTCCAGGCCGCTTGTGTGAGCCGGCCTGTGCGCGAACGAGGGACCGCGGGCGAGGCGGAGCGCTCCCCGGTCCTGCATCCCCAGGCCGCCTTTCAGAGCCGGCCTGGGCGCGGACGACGGAACGCGTGCGGAGGCGGGACGGCTCACGGGTCCAGGGCTTCCAGGCCGCTTGTGTGAGCTGCCCTGGCCGCGAACGAGGGAGCGCGGGCGAGGCGCACCGCTCTCCGGTCCTGCATCTCCAGGCCGCCTTTTGAGCCGGCCTGGGCGCGAACGAGGTAAGGCATGCGGTGGCGGGATGGCTCTGCGGTCCAGGGTCTCCAAGCCGCCTTTCTGAGCCATACTGGGCCCTGACGAGGGACCACGGGCGAGGCGGACGGCTCTCTGGACCAGGCTCTCCAGGCCGCCTGTGTGAGCCGGCCTGTGCGCGAACGAGGGACCGCGGGCGCGGCGGAGCGCTCTCCGGTCCTGCATCCCCAGGCCGCCTTTCAGAGCCGGCCTGGGCGCGGACGAGGGACCGCGTGCGGAGGCGGGCGGCTCTACGGTCCAGGCTCTCCAGGCCGCCTTTCTGTGCCGGCCTGGGTGCGAACGAGGGAACGCGTGCGGAGGCGGGACGGCTCTCGGGTCCAGGGCTTCCAGGCCGCTTGTGTGAGCTGCCCTGGGCGCGAACGAGGGAGCGCGTGCGAGGCGCACCGCTCTCCGGTCCTGCATCTCCAGGCCGCCTTTTGAGCCGGCCTGGGCGCGAACGAGGTAAGGCGTGCGGTGGCGGGATGGCTCTGCGGTCCAGGGTCTCCAAGCCGCCTTTCTGAGCCATACTGGTCCCTGACGAGGGACCGAGGGCGAGGCGGACGGCTCTCTGGACCAGGCTCTCCAGGCCGCTTGTGTGAGCCGGCCTGGTCGCGGACGAAGGACGGCGGGCAGAGGCGGGACGGTTCCAGCTCCAGCTTTTCGAGGCCGCCTTTCTGAGCCGGCCTGGGCGCGGACGAGGGTCCGCGTGCGTAGGCGGGACGGCTCTCGGGTCCAGGGCTTCCAGTCCCCTTGTGTGAGCTGCCCTGTGCGCGAACGAGGGAGCGCGGGCGAGGCGGAGCGCTCTCCGGTCCTGCATCCCCAGGCCGCCTTTCAGAGCCGGCCTGGGCGCGGACGAGGGACCGCGTGCGGAAGCGGGCGGCTCTACGGTCCAGGCTCTCCAGGCCGCCTTTCAGAGCCGGCCTGGGCGCGGACGAGGGACCGCGTGCGGAGGCAGGACGGCTCTCCGGTCCAGGGCCTCCAGGCCGCTTGTGTGAGCCGGCCTGGTCGCGGACGAAGGACGGCGGGCAGAGGCGGGACGGTTCCAGCTCCAGCTTTCCCAGGCCGCCTTTCTGAGCCGGCCTGGGCGCGGACGAGGGACCGCGTGCGGAGGCGGGACGGCTCTCGGGTCCAGGGCTTCCAGTCCGCTTGTGTGAGCTGCCCTGGGCGCGGACGAGGGACCGCGTGCGGACGCGGGACGGCTCTCTGGGTCAGGGTCTGCATGCCGCATTTGTGACACGCCTCGGGCGCTAACGAGGGACCGCGGGCGAGGCGGGCGGCTCTCCGGTCCTGCGTCTCCAGGCCAATGTTGTGAGCCGTACTGGGCACAGACGAGGGACCGCGGGCGAGGAGGACGGCTCTCCGGTCCTGTATCCCCAGGCCGCCTTTCAGAGCCGCCCTGGGCGCGGACGAGGGACCGCGTGCGGAGGCGGGCGTCTCTACGGTCCATTCTCTCCAGGCCGCCTTTCTGTGCCGGCCTGGGTGCGAACGAGGGACCGCGGGCGGAGGCGGGACGGCTCTCCGGACCAGGGTCTCCAGACCGCTTGTGTGAGCCGGCCTGGGCGCGGACGAGGGACCGCGTGCGAAGGCGGGACGGCTCTCGGGTCCAGGGCTTCCAGGCCGCTTGTGTGAGCTGCCCTGGGCGCGAACGAGGGAGCGCGGGCGAGGCCGACCGCTCTCCGGTCCTGCAATTCCAGGCCGCCTTTCTGAGCCGGCCTGGGCGCGAACGAGGTAAGGCGTGCGGTGGCGGGATGGCTCTGCGATCCAGGGTCTCCAAGCCGCCTTTCTGGGCCATACTGGGCCCTGACGAGGGACCGAGGGCGAAGCGGACGGCTCTGTGGACCAGGCTCTCCAGGCCGCTTGTGTGAGCCGGCCTGTGCGCGAACGAGGGACCGCGGGCGAGGCGGAGCGCTCTCCGTTCCTGCATCCCCAGGCCGCCTTTCAGTGCCGGCCTGGGCGCGGACGAGGGACCGCGTGCGGAGGCGGGCGGCTCTCCGGTCCAGGCTCTCCAGGCCGCCTTTCTGTGCCGGCCTGGGTGCGAACGAGGGACCGCGGGCGGAAGCGGGACTGCTCTCCGGACCAGGGTCTCCAGACCGCTTGTGTGAGCCGGCCTGGGCGCGGACGAGGGACCGCGTGCGGAGGCGGGCGGCTCTCCGGTCCAGGGCCTCCAGGCCGCTTGTGTGAGCCGTCATGGGCGCGGACGAAGTACGGCGGGCAAAGGAGGGACGGCTCCATCTCCAGCGTTTCCAGGCCGCCTTTCTGAGCTGGCCTGGGCGCGAACGAGGGACCGCGGCGGAGGAGGTCCGCTCTCAGGTCCTGCGTTTCCATGCCGCCTTTCTGAGACGCCCTGGACGCGGTCGAGGGACCGCGTGCGTAGGCGTGATGGCTCTCCGGTCCAGGGCTTCCAGGCCGCTTGTGTGAGCCGGCCTGTGCGCGAACGAGGGACCGCGGGCGTGGCGGAGCGCTCTCCGTTCCTGCATCCCCAGGCCGCCTTTCAGAGCCGGCCTGGACGCGGACGAGGGACCGCGTGCGGACGCGGGACGGCTCTCTGGGTCAGGGTCTGCATGCCGCATTTGTGACACGCCTCGGGCGCTAACGAGGGACCGCGGGCGAGGCGGGCGGCTCTCCGGTCCTGCGTCTCCAGGCCAATGTTGTGAGCCGTACTGGGGACGGACGAGGGACCGCGGGCGAGGAGGACGGCTCTCCGGTCCAGGCTCTCGAGGTCGCCTTTCTGAGCCGGCCTGGGCGCGGACGAGGGACCGCGTGCGGAGGCGGGACGGCTCTCGGGTCCATGGCTTCCAGGCCGCTTGTGTGAGCTGCCCTGGGCGCGAACGAGGGACCGCGTGCGGAGGCGGGACGGCTCTCCGGTACAGGCCTCCAGGCCGCTTGTGTGAACCGTCATGGGCGCGGACGAAGGACGGCGGGCAGAGGAGGGACGTCTCCATCTCCAGCGTTTCCAGGCCGCTTTTCTGAGCCGCCCTGGGCGCCGACGAGGTACCGCGGGCTAGGCCGAGCGCTCTCCGGTCCTGCATCCCCAGGCCGCCTTTCAGAGCCGTCCTGGACGCGGACGAGGGACCGCGTGCGGAGGCGGGACGGCTCTCGGGTCCAGGGCTTCCAGGCCGCTTGTGTGAGCTGCCCTGGGCGCGAACGAGGGAGCGCGGGCGAGGCGCACCGCTCTCCGGTCCTGCATCTCCAGGCCGCCTTTTGAGCCGGCCTGGGCGCGAACGAGGAAGGCGTGCGGTGGCGGGATGGCTCTGCGGTCCAGGGTCTCCAAGCCGCCTTTCTGAGCCATACTGGTCCCTGACGAGGGACCGAGGGCGAGGCGGACGGCTCTCTGGACCAGGCTCTCCAGGCCGCTTGTGTGAGCCGGCCTGTGCGCGAACGAGGGACCGCGGGCGAGGCGGAGCGCTCCCCGGTCCTGCATCCCCAGGCCGCCTTTCAGAGCCGGCCTGGGCGCGGACGACGGAACGCGTGCGGAGGCGGGACGGCTCACGGGTCCAGGGCTTCCAGGCCGCTTGTGTGAGCTGCCCTGGCCGCGAACGAGGGAGCGCGGGCGAGGCGCACCGCTCTCCGGTCCTGCATCTCCAGGCCGCCTTTTGAGCCGGCCTGGGCGCGAACGAGGTAAGGCATGCGGTGGCGGGATGGCTCTGCGGTCCAGGGTCTCCAAGCCGCCTTTCTGAGCCATACTGGGCCCTGACGCGGGACCACGGGCGAGGCGGACGGCTCTCTGGACCAGGCTCTCCAGGCCGCCTGTGTGAGCCGGCCTGTGCGCGAACGAGGGACCGCGGGCGAGGCGGAGCGCTCTCCGTTCCTGCATCCCCAGGCCGCCTTTCAGTGCCGGCCTGGGCGCGGACGAGGGACCGCGTGCGGAGGCGGGCGGCTCTCCGGTCCAGGCTCTCCAGGCCGCCTTTCTGTGCCGGCCTGGGTGCGAACGAGGGACCGCGGGCGGAAGCGGGACTGCTCTCCGGACCAGGGTCTCCAGACCGCTTGTGTGAGCCGGCCTGGGCGCGGACGAGGGACCGCGTGCGGAGGCGGGCGGCTCTCCGGTCCAGGGCCTCCAGGCCGCTTGTGTGAGCCGTCATGGGCGCGGACGAAGTACGGCGGGCAAAGGAGGGACGGCTCCATCTCCAGCGTTTCCAGGCCGCCTTTCTGAGCTGGCCTGGGCGCGAACGAGGGACCGCGGCGGAGGAGGTCCGCTCTCAGGTCCTGCGTTTCCATGCCGCCTTTCTGAGACGCCCTGGACGCGGTCGAGGGACCGCGTGCGTAGGCGTGATGGCTCTCCGGTCCAGGGCTTCCAGGCCGCTTGTGTGAGCCGGCCTGTGCGCGAACGAGGGACCGCGGGCGTGGCGGAGCGCTCTCCGTTCCTGCATCCCCAGGCCGCCTTTCAGAGCCGGCCTGGACGCGGACGAGGGACCGCGTGCGGACGCGGGACGGCTCTCTGGGTCAGGGTCTGCATGCCGCATTTGTGACACGCCTCGGGCGCTAACGAGGGACCGCGGGCGAGGCGGGCGGCTCTCCGGTCCTGCGTCTCCAGGCCAATGTTGTGAGCCGTACTGGGGACGGACGAGGGACCGCGGGCGAGGAGGACGGCTCTCCGGTCCAGGCTCTCGAGGTCGCCTTTCTGAGCCGGCCTGGGCGCGGACGAGGGACCGCGTGCGGAGGCGGGACGGCTCTCGGGTCCATGGCTTCCAGGCCGCTTGTGTGAGCTGCCCTGGGCGCGAACGAGGGACCGCGTGCGGAGGCGGGACGGCTCTCCGGTACAGGCCTCCAGGCCGCTTGTGTGAACCGTCATGGGCGCGGACGAAGGACGGCGGGCAGAGGAGGGACGTCTCCATCTCCAGCGTTTCCAGGCCGCTTTTCTGAGCCGCCCTGGGCGCCGACGAGGTACCGCGGGCTAGGCCGAGCGCTCTCCGGTCCTGCATCCCCAGGCCGCCTTTCAGAGCCGGCCTGGTCGCGGACGAAGGACGGCGGGCAGAGGCGGGACGGTTCCAGCTCCAGCTTTCCCAGGCCGCCTTTCTGAGCCGGCCTGGGCGCGGACGAGGGACCGCGTGCGGAGGCGGGACGGCTCTCGGGTCCAGGGCTTCCAGGCCGCTTGTGTGAGCTGCCCTGGGCGCGAACGAGGGAGCGCGGGCGAGGCCGACCGCTCTCCGGTCCTGCAATTCCAGGCCGCCTTTCTGAGCCGGCCTGGGCGCGAACGAGGTAAGGCGTGCGGTGGCGGGATGGCTCTGCGATCCAGGGTCTCCAAGCCGCCTTTCTGGGCCATACTGGGCCCTGACGAGGGACCGAGGGCGAAGCGGACGGCTCTGTGGACCAGGCTCTCCAGGCCGCTTGTGTGAGCCGGCCTGTGCGCGAACGAGGGACCGCGGGCGAGGCGGAGCGCTCTCCGTTCCTGCATCCCCAGGCCGCCTTTCAGAGCCGGCCTGGGCGCGGACGAGGGACCGCGTGCGGAGGCGGGCGGCTCTCTGGTCCAGGCTCTCTAGGCCGCCTTTCTGTGCCGGCCTGGGTGCGAACGAGGGACCGCGGGCGGAGGCGGGACAGCTCTCCGGACCAGGGTCTCCAGACCGCTTGTGTGAGCCGGCCTGGGCGCGGACGAGGGACCGCGGGCAGAGGCGGGACGGCTCTCCGGACCAGGGTCTCCAGACCGCTTGTGTGAGCCGGCCTGGGCGTGGACGAGGGACCGCGTGCGGAGGCAGGACGGCTCTCCTGTCCAGGGCCTCCAAGCCGCTTGTGTGAGCCGGCCTGGTCGCGGACGAAGGACGGCGGGCAGGGGCGGGACGGTTCCAGCTCCAGCTTTTCGAGGCCGCCTTTCTGAGCCGGCCTGGGCGCGGACGAGGGACCGCGTGCGGAGGCGGGACGGCTCTCGGGTCCAGGGCTTCCAGTCCGCTTGTGTGAGCTGCCCTGTGCGCGAACGAGGGAGCGCGGGCGAGGCGGAGCGCTCTCCGGTCCTGCATCCCCAGGCCGCCTTTCAGAGCCGGCCTGGGCGCGGACGAGGGACCGCGTGCGGAGGCGGGCGGCTCTACGGTCCAGGCTCTCCAGGCCGCCTTTCTGTGCCGGCCTTGGTGCGAACGAGGGACCGCGGGCGGAGGCGGGACGGCTCTCCGGACCAGGGTCTCCAGACCGCTTGTGTGAGCAGGCCTGGGCGTGGACGAGGGACCGCGTGCGGAGGCGGGACGGCTCACGGGTCCAGGGCTTCCAGGCCGCTTGTGTGAGCCGGCCTGGTCGCGGACGAAGGACGGCGGGCAGAGGCGGGACGGTTCCAGCTCCAGCTTTTCGAGGCCGCCTTTCTGAGCCGGCCTGGGCGCGGACGAGGGACCGCGTGCGTAGGCGGGACGGCTCTCGGGTCCAGGGCTTCCAGTCCGCTTGTGTGAGCTGCCCTGTGCGCGAACGAGGGAGCGCGGGCGAGGCGGAGCGCTCTCCGGTCCTGCATCCCCAGGCCGCCTTTCAGAGCCGGCCTGGGCGCGGACGAGGGACCGCGTGCGGAGGCGGGCGGCTCTACGGTCCAGGCTCTCCAGGCCGCCTTTCTGTGCCGGCCTGGGTGCGAACGAGGGACCGCGGGCGGAGGCGGGACGGCTCTCCGGACCAGGGTCTCCAGACCGCTTGTGTGAGCAGGCCTGGGCGTGGACGAGGGACCGCGTGCGGAGGCGGGACGGCTCTCCTGTCCAGGGCCTCCAAGCCGCTTGTGTGAGCCGGCCTGGTCGCGGACGAAGGACGGCGGGCAGAGGCGGGACGGTTCCAGCTCCAGCTTTTCGAGGCCGCCTTTCTGAGCCGGCCTGGGCGCGGACGAGGGACCGCGTGCGGAGGCGGGACGGCTCTCGGGTCCAGGGCTTCCAGGCCGCTTGTGTGAGCTGCCCTGTGCGCGAACGAGGGAGCGCGGGCGAGGCGGAGCGCTCTCCGGTCCTGCATCCCCAGGCCGCCTTTCAGAGCCGGCCTGGGCGCGGACGAGGGACCGCGTGCGGAGGCGGGCGGCTCTACGGTCCAGGCTCTCCAGGCCGCCTTTCTGTGCCGGCCTGGGTGCGAACGAGGGACCGCGTGCGCAGGCGGGACGGCTCTCCGGACCAGGGTCTCCAGACCGCTTGTGTGAGCCGGCCTGGGCGCGGACGAGGGACCGCGTGCGGAGGCGGGACGGCTCTCGGGTCCAGGGCTTCCAGGCCGCTTGTGTGAGCTGCCCTGTGCGCGAACGAGGGAGCGCGGGCGAGGCGGAGCGCTCTCCGGTCCTGCATCCCCAGGCCGCCTTTCAGAGCCGGCCTGGGCGCGGACGAGGGACCGCGTGCGTAGGCGGGCGGCTCTACGGTCCAGGCTCTCCAGGCCGCCTTTCTGTGCCGGCCTGGGTGCGAACGAGGGACCGCGGGCGGAGGCGGGACGGCTCTCCGGACCAGGGTCTCCAGACCGCTTGTGTGAGCAGGCCTGGGCGTGGACGAGGGACCGCGTGCGGAGGCGGGACGGCTCACGGGTCAAGGGCTTCCAAGCCGCTTGTGTGAGCCGGCCTGGTCGCGGACGAAGGACGGCGGGCAGAGGCGGGACGGTTCCAGCTCCAGCTTTTCGAGGCCGCCTTTCTGAGCCGGCCTGGGCGCGGACGAGGGACCGCGTGCGGAGGCGGGACGGCACTCGGGTCCAGGGCTTCTAGTCCGCTTGTGTGAGCTGCCCTGTGCGCGAACGAGGGAGCGCGGGCGAGGCGGAGCGCTCTCCGGTCCTGCATCCCCAGGCCGCCTTTCAGAGCCGGCCTGGGCGCGGACGAGGGACCGCGTGCGGAGGCGGGCGGCTCTACGGTCCAGGCTCTCCAGGCCGCCTTTCTGTGCCGTCCTGGGTGCGAACGAGGGACCGCGGGCGGAGGCGGGACGGCTCTCCGGACCAGGGTCTCCAGACCGCTTGTGTGAGCAGGCCTGGGCGTGGACGAGGGACCGCGTGCGGAGGCGGGACGGCTCTCCTGTCCAGGGCCTCCAAGCCGCTTGTGTGAGCCGGCCTGGTCGCGGACGAAGGACGGCGGGCAGAGGCGGGACGGTTCCAGCTCCAGCTTTTCGAGGCCGCCTTTCTGAGCCGGCCTGGGCGCGGACGAGGTAAGGCGTGCGATGTCGGGATGGCTCTGCGATCCAGGGTCTCCAAGCCGCCTTTCTGAGCCATACTGGGCCCTGACGAGGGACCGAGGACGAAGCGGACGGCTCTGTGGACCAGGCTCTCCAGGCCGCTTGTGTGAGCCGGCCTGTGCGGGAACGAGGGACCGCGGGAGAGGCGGAGCGCTCTACGGTCCTGCATCCCCAGGCCGCCTTTCAGAGCCGGCCTGGACGCGGACGAGGGACCGCGTGCGGACGCGGGACGTCTCTCTGGGTCAGGGTCTGCATGCCGCATTTGTGACACGCCTTGGGCGCTAACGAGGGACCGCGGGCGAGGCGGGCGTCTCTCCGGTCCTGCGTCTCCAGGCCAATGTTGTGAGCCGTACTGGGCACGGACGAGGGACCGCGGGCGAGGAGGACGGCTCTCCGGTCCAGGCTCTCGAGGTCGCCTTTCTGAGCCGGCCTGGGCGCGGACGAGGGAACGCGTGCGGAGGCGGGACGGCTCACGGGTCCAGGGCTTCCAGGCCGCTTGTGTGAGCTGCCCTGGGCGCGAACGAGGGAGCGCGGGCGAGGACGGCTCTCTGGACCAGGCTCTCCAGGCCGCCTGTGTGAGCCGGCCTGTGCGCGAACGAGGGACCGCGGGCGAGGCGGAGCGCTCTCCGTTCCTGCATCCCCAGGCCGCCTTTCAGTGCCGGCCTGGGCGCGGATGAGGGACCGCGTGCGGAGGCGGGCGGCTCTCCGGTCCAGGCTCTCCAGGCCGCCTTTCAGAGCCGGCCTGGGCGCGGACGAGGGACCGCGGGCGGAAGCGGGACAGCTCTCCGGACCAGGGTCTCCAAGCTGCTTGTGTGAGCCGGACTGGTCGCGGACGAAGGACGGCGGGCAGAGGCGGGACGGTTCCAGCTCCAGCTTTTCCAGGCCGCCTTTCTAAGCCGGCCTGGGCGCGGACGAGGGACCGCGTGCGGAGGCGGGACGGCTCTCCCGTACAGGCCTCCAGGCCGCTTGTGTGAACCGTCATGGGCGCGGACGAAGGACGGCGGGCATAGGAGGGACGTCTCCATCTCCAGCGTTTCCAGGCCGCTTTTCTGAGCCGCCCTGGGCGCCGACGAGGTACCGCGGGCTAGGCCGAGCGCTCTCCGGTCCTGCATCCCCAGGCCGCCTTTCAGAGCCGTCTTGGACGCGGACGAGGGACCGCGTGCGGAGGCGGGACGGCTCTCGGGTCCAGGGCTTCCAGGCCGCTTGTGTGAGCTGCCCTGGGCGCGAACGAGGGAGCGCGGGCGAGGCGCACCGCTCTCCGGTCCTGCATCTCCAGGCCGCCTTTTGAGCCGGCCTGGGCGCGAACGAGGAAGGCGTGCGGTGGCGGGATGGCTCTGCGGTCCAGGGTCTCCAAGCCGCCTTTCTGAGCCATACTGGTCCCTGACGAGGGACCGAGGGCGAGGCGGACGGCTCTCTGGACCAGGCTCTCCAGGCCGCTTGTGTGAGCCGGCCTGTGCGCGAACGAGGGACCGCGGGCGAGGCGGAGCGCTCCCCGGTCCTGCATCCCCAGGCCGCCTTTCAGAGCCGGCCTGGGCGCGGACGAGGGAACGCGTGCGGAGGCGGGACGGCTCACGGGTCCAGGGCTTCCAGGCCGCTTGTGTGAGCTGCCCTGGGCGCGAACGAGGGAGCGCGGGCGAGGCGCACCGCTCTCCGGTCCTGCATCTCCAGGCCGCCTTTTGAGCCGGCCTGGGCGCGAACGAGGTAAGGCATGCGGTGGCGGGATGGCTCTGCGGTCCAGGGTCTCCAAGCCGCCTTTCTGAGCCATACTGGGCCCTGACGAGGGACCACGGGCGAGGCGGACGGCTCTCTGGACCAGGCTCTCCAGGCCGCCTGTGTGAGCCGGCCTGTGCGCGAACGAGGGACCACGGGCGCGGCGGAGCGCTCTCCGTTCCTGCATCCCCAGGCCGCCTTTCAGAGCCGTCCTGGGCGCGGACGAGGGACCGCGTGCGGAGGCAGGACGGCTCTCCGGTCCAGGGCCTCCAGGCCGCTTGTGTGAGCCGGCCTGGTCGCGGACGAAGGACGGCGGGCAGAGGCGGGACGGTTCCAGCTCCAGCTTTCCCAGGCCGCCTTTCTGAGCCGGCCTGGGCGCGGACGAGGGACCGCGTGCGGAGGCGGGACGGCTCTCGGGTCCAGGGCTTCCAGTCCGCTTGTGTGAGCTGCCCTGGGCGCGGACGAGGGACCGCGTGCGGACGCGGGACGGCTCTCTGGGTCAGGGTCTGCATGCCGCATTTGTGACACGCCTCGGGCGCTAACGAGGGACCGCGGGCGAGGCGGGCGGCTCTCCGGTCCTGCGTCTCCAGGCCAATGTTGTGAGCCGTACTGGGCACAGACGAGGGACCGCGGGCGAGGAGGACGGCTCTCCGGTCCAGGCTCTCCAGGTCGCCTTTCTGAGCCGGCCTGGGCGCGGACGAGGGACCGCGTGCGGAGGCGGGACGACTCTCGGGTCCAGGGCTTCCAGGCCGCTTGTGTGAGGTGCCCTGGGCGCGAACGAGGGAGCGCGGGCGAGGCGCACCGCTCTCCGGTCCTGCATCTCCATGCCGCCTTTTGAGCCGTCCTGGGCGCGAACGAGGTAAGGCTTGCGGTGGCGGGATGGCTCTGCGGTCCAGGGTCTCCAAGCCGCCTTTCTGAGCCATACTGGTCCCTGACGAGGGACCGAGGGCGAGGCGGACAGCTCTCTGGACCAGGCTCTCCAGGCCTCCTGTGTGAGCCGGCCTGTGCGCGAACGAGGGACCGCGGGCGAGGCGGAGCGCTCTCCGGTCCTGCATCCCCAGGCCGCCTTTCAGTGCCGGCCTGGGCGCGGACGAGGGACCGCGTGCGGAGGCGGGCGGCTCTCCGGTCCAGGCTCTCCAGGCCGCCTTTCTGTGCCGGCCTGGGTGCGAACGAGGGACCGCGAGCGGAAGCGGGACTGCTCTCCGGACCAGGGTCTCCAGACCGCTTGTGTGAGCCGGCCTGGGCGCGGACGAGGGACCGCGTGCGGAGGCGGGCGGCTCTCCGGTCCAGGGCCTCCAGGCCGCTTGTGTGAGCCGTCATGGGCGCGGACGAAGGACGGCGGGCAAAGGAGGGACGGCTCCATCTCCAGCGTTTCCAGGCCGCCTTTCTGAGCTGGCCTGGGCGCGAACGAGGGACCGCGGGGGAGGAGGTCCGCTCTCAGGTCCTGCGTTTCCATGCCGCCTTTCTGAGACGCCCTGGACGCGGTCGAGGGACCGCGTGCGTAGGCGTGATGGCTCTCCGGTCCAGGGCTTCCAGGCCGCTTGTGTGAGCCGGCCTGTGCGCGAACGAGGGACCGCGGGCGTGGCGGAGCGCTCTCCGTTCCTGCATCCCCAGGCCGCCTTTCAGAGCCGGCCTGGACGCGGACGAGGGACCGCGTGCGGACGCGGGACGGCTCTCTGGGTCAGGGTCTGCATGCCGCATTTGTGACACGCCTCGGGCGCTAACGAGGGACCGCGGGCGAGGCGGGCGGCTCTCCGGTCCTGCGTCTCCAGGCCAATGTTGTGAGCCGTACTGGGGACGGACGAGGGACCGCGGGCGAGGAGGACGGCTCTCCGGTCCATGCTCTCGAGGTCGCCTTTCTGAGCCGGCCTGGGCGCGGACGAGGGACCGCGTGCGGAGGCGGGACGGCTCTCGGGTCCATGGCTTCCAGGCCGCTTGTGTGAGCTGCCCTGGGCGCGAACGAGGGACCGCGTGCGGAGGCGGACGGCTCTCCGGTACAGGCCTCCAGGCCGCTTGTGTGAACCGTCATGGGCGCGGACGAAGGACGGCGGGCAGAGGAGGGACGTCTCCATCTCCAGCGTTTCCAGGCCGCTTTTCTGAGCCGCCCTGGGCGCCAACGAGGTACCGCGGGCTAGGCCGAGCGCTTTCCGGTCCTGCATCCCCAGGCCGCCTTTCAGAGCCGTCCTGGACGCGGACGAGGGACCGCGTGCGGAGGCGGGACGGCTCTCGGGTCCAGGGCTTCCAGGCCGCTTGTGTGAGCTGCCCTGGGCGCGAACGAGGGAGCGCGGGCGAGGCGCACCGCTCTCCGGTCCTGCATCTCCAGGCCGCCTTTTGAGCCGGCCTGGGCGCGAACGAGGAAGGCGTGCGGTGGCGGGATGGCTCTGCGGTCCAGGGTCTCCAAGCCGCCTTTCTGAGCCATACTGGTCCCTGACGAGGGACCGAGGGCGAGGCGGACGGCTCTCTGGACCAGGCTCTCCAGGCCGCCTGTGTGAGCCGGCCTGTGCGCGAACGAGGGACCGCGGGCGCGGCGGAGCGCTCTCCGGTCCTGCATCCCCAGGCCGCCTTTCAGAGCCGGCCTGGGCGCGGACGAGGGACCGCGTGCGGAGGCGGGCGGCTCTACGGTCCAGGCTCTCCAGGCCGCCTTTCTGTGCCGGCCTGGGTGCGAAGGAGGGAACGCGTGCGGAGGCGGGACGGCTCTCGGGTCCAGGGCTTCCAGGCCGCTTGTGTGAGCTGCCCTGGGCGCCGACGAGGTACCGCGGGCTAGGCCGAGCGCTCTCCGGTCCTGCATCCCCAGGCCGCCTTTCAGAGCCGTCCTGGACGCGGACGAGGGACCGCGTGCGGAGGCGGGACGGCTCTCGGGTCCAGGGCTTCCAGGCCGCTTGTGTGAGCTGCCCTGGGCGCGAACGAGGGAGCGCGGGCGAGGCGCACCGCTCTCCGGTCCTGCATCTCCAGGCCGCCTTTTGAGCCGGCCTGGGCGCGAACGAGGAAGGCGTGCGGTGGCGGGATGGCTCTGCGGTCCAGGGTCTCCAAGCCGCCTTTCTGAGCCATACTGGTCCCTGACGAGGGACCGAGGGCGAGGCGGACGGCTCTCTGGACCAGGCTCTCCAGGCCGCTTGTGTGAGCCGGCCTGTGCGCGAACGAGGGACCGCGGGCGAGGCGGAGCGCTCCCCGGTCCTGCATCCCCAGGCCGCCTTTCAGAGCCGGCCTGGGCGCGGACGACGGAACGCGTGCGGAGGCGGGACGGCTCACGGGTCCAGGGCTTCCAGGCCGCTTGTGTGAGCTGCCCTGGCCGCGAACGAGGGAGCGCGGGCGAGGCGCACCGCTCTCCGGTCCTGCATCTCCAGGCCGCCTTTTGAGCCGGCCTGGGCGCGAACGAGGTAAGGCATGCGGTGGCGGGATGGCTCTGCGGTCCAGGGTCTCCAAGCCGCCTTTCTGAGCCATACTGGGCCCTGACGAGGGACCACGGGCGAGGCGGACGGCTCTCTGGACCAGGCTCTCCAGGCCGCCTGTGTGAGCCGGCCTGTGCGCGAACGAGGGACCGCGGGCGCGGCGGAGCGCTCTCCGGTCCTGCATCCCCAGGCCGCCTTTCAGAGCCGGCCTGGGCGCGGACGAGGGACCGCGTGCGGAGGCGGGCGGCTCTACGGTCCAGGCTCTCCAGGCCGCCTTTCTGTGCCGGCCTGGGTGCGAACGAGGGAACGCGTGCGGAGGCGGGACGGCTCTCGGGTCCAGGGCTTCCAGGCCGCTTGTGTGAGCTGCCCTGGGCGCGAACGAGGGAGCGCGTGCGAGGCGCACCGCTCTCCGGTCCTGCATCTCCAGGCCGCCTTTTGAGCCGGCCTGGGCGCGAACGAGGTAAGGCGTGCGGTGGCGGGATGGCTCTGCGGTCCAGGGTCTCCAAGCCGCCTTTCTGAGCCATACTGGTCCCTGACGAGGGACCGAGGGCGAGGCGGACGGCTCTCTGGACCAGGCTCTCCAGGCCGCTTGTGTGAGCCGGCCTGGTCGCGGACGAAGGACGGCGGGCAGAGGCGGGACGGTTCCAGCTCCAGCTTTTCGAGGCCGCCTTTCTGAGCCGGCCTGGGCGCGGACGAGGGTCCGCGTGCGGAGGCGGGACGGCTCTCGGGTCCAGGGCTTCCAGTCCCCTTGTGTGAGCTGCCCTGTGCGCGAACGAGGGAGCGCGGGCGAGGCGGAGCGCTCTCCGGTCCTGCATCCCCAGGCCGCCTTTCAGAGCCGGCCTGGGCGCGGACGAGGGACCGCGTGCGGAAGCGGGCGGCTCTACGGTCCAGGCTCTCCAGGCCGCCTTTCAGAGCCGGCCTGGGCGCGGACGAGGGACCGCGTGCGGAGGCAGGACGGCTCTCCGGTCCAGGGCCTCCAGGCCGCTTGTGTGAGCCGGCCTGGTCGCGGACGAAGGACGGCGGGCAGAGGCGGGACGGTTCCAGCTCCAGCTTTCCCAGGCCGCCTTTCTGAGCCGGCCTGGGCGCGGACGAGGGACCGCGTGCGGAGGCGGGACGGCTCTCGGGTCCAGGGCTTCCAGTCCGCTTGTGTGAGCTGCCCTGGGCGCGGACGAGGGACCGCGTGCGGACGCGGGACGGCTCTCTGGGTCAGGGTCTGCATGCCGCATTTGTGACACGCCTCGGGCGCTAACGAGGGACCGCGGGCGAGGCGGGCGGCTCTCCGGTCCTGCGTCTCCAGGCCAATGTTGTGAGCCGTACTGGGCACAGACGAGGGACCGCGGGCGAGGAGGACGGCTCTCCGGTCCTGTATCCCCAGGCCGCCTTTCAGAGCCGCCCTGGGCGCGGACGAGGGACCGCGTGCGGAGGCGGGCGTCTCTACGGTCCATTCTCTCCAGGCCGCCTTTCTGTGCCGGCCTGGGTGCGAACGAGGGACCGCGGGCGGAGGCGGGACGGCTCTCCGGACCAGGGTCTCCAGACCGCTTGTGTGAGCCGGCCTGGGCGCGGACGAGGGACCGCGTGCGAAGGCGGGACGGCTCTCGGGTCCAGGGCTTCCAGGCCGCTTGTGTGAGCTGCCCTGGGCGCGAACGAGGGAGCGCGGGCGAGGCCGACCGCTCTCCGGTCCTGCAATTCCAGGCCGCCTTTCTGAGCCGGCCTGGGCGCGAACGAGGTAAGGCGTGCGGTGGCGGGATGGCTCTGCGATCCAGGGTCTCCAAGCCGCCTTTCTGGGCCATACTGGGCCCTGACGAGGGACCGAGGGCGAAGCGGACGGCTCTGTGGACCAGGCTCTCCAGGCCGCTTGTGTGAGCTGGCCTGTGCGCGAACGAGGGACCGCGGGCGAGGCGGAGCGCTCTCCGTTCCTGCATCCCCAGGCCGCCTTTCAGTGCCGGCCTGGGCGCGGACGAGGGACCGCGTGCGGAGGCGGGCGGCTCTCCGGTCCAGGCTCTCCAGGCCGCCTTTCTGTGCCGGCCTGGGTGCGAACGAGGGACCGCGGGCGGAAGCGGGACTGCTCTCCGGACCAGGGTCTCCAGACCGCTTGTGTGAGCCGGCCTGGGCGCGGACGAGGGACCGCGTGCGGAGGCGGGCGGCTCTCCGGTCCAGGGCCTCCAGGCCGCTTGTGTGAGCCGTCATGGGCGCGGACGAAGTACGGCGGGCAAAGGAGGGACGGCTCCATCTCCAGCGTTTCCAGGCCGCCTTTCTGAGCTGGCCTGGGCGCGAACGAGGGACCGCGGCGGAGGAGGTCCGCTCTCAGGTCCTGCGTTTCCATGCCGCCTTTCTGAGACGCCCTGGACGCGGTCGAGGGACCGCGTGCGTAGGCGTGATGGCTCTCCGGTCCAGGGCTTCCAGGCCGCTTGTGTGAGCCGGCCTGTGCGCGAACGAGGGACCGCGGGCGTGGCGGAGCGCTCTCCGTTCCTGCATCCCCAGGCCGCCTTTCAGAGCCGGCCTGGACGCGGACGAGGGACCGCGTGCGGACGCGGGACGGCTCTCTGGGTCAGGGTCTGCATGCCGCATTTGTGACACGCCTCGGGCGCTAACGAGGGACCGCGGGCGAGGCGGGCGGCTCTCCGGTCCTGCGTCTCCAGGCCAATGTTGTGAGCCGTACTGGGGACGGACGAGGGACCGCGGGCGAGGAGGACGGCTCTCCGGTCCAGGCTCTCGAGGTCGCCTTTCTGAGCCGGCCTGGGCGCGGACGAGGGACCGCGTGCGGAGGCGGGACGGCTCTCGGGTCCATGGCTTCCAGGCCGCTTGTGTGAGCTGCCCTGGGCGCGAACGAGGGACCGCGTGCGGAGGCGGACGGCTCTCCGGTACAGGCCTCCAGGCCGCTTGTGTGAACCGTCATGGGCGCGGACGAAGGACGGCGGGCAGAGGAGGGACGTCTCCATCTCCAGCGTTTCCAGGCCGCTTTTCTGAGCCGCCCTGGGCGCCGACGAGGTACCGCGGGCTAGGCCGAGCGCTCTCCGGTCCTGCATCCCCAGGCCGCCTTTCAGAGCCGTCCTGGACGCGGACGAGGGACCGCGTGCGGAGGCGGGACGGCTCTCGGGTCCAGGGCTTCCAGGCCGCTTGTGTGAGCTGCCCTGGGCGCGAACGAGGGAGCGCGGGCGAGGCGCACCGCTCTCCGGTCCTGCATCTCCAGGCCGCCTTTTGAGCCGGCCTGGGCGCGAACGAGGAAGGCGTGCGGTGGCGGGATGGCTCTGCGGTCCAGGGTCTCCAAGCCGCCTTTCTGAGCCATACTGGTCCCTGACGAGGGACCGAGGGCGAGGCGGACGGCTCTCTGGACCAGGCTCTCCAGGCCGCTTGTGTGAGCCGGCCTGTGCGCGAACGAGGGACCGCGGGCGAGGCGGAGCGCTCCCCGGTCCTGCATCCCCAGGCCGCCTTTCAGAGCCGGCCTGGGCGCGGACGACGGAACGCGTGCGGAGGCGGGACGGCTCACGGGTCCAGGGCTTCCAGGCCGCTTGTGTGAGCTGCCCTGGCCGCGAACGAGGGAGCGCGGGCGAGGCGCACCGCTCTCCGGTCCTGCATCTCCAGGCCGCCTTTTGAGCCGGCCTGGGCGCGAACGAGGTAAGGCGTGCGGTGGCGGGATGGCTCTGCGGTCCAGGGTCTCCAAGCCGCCTTTCTGAGCCATACTGGGCCCTGACGAGGGACCACGGGCGAGGCGGACGGCTCTCTGGACCAGGCTCTCCAGGCCGCCTGTGTGAGCCGGCCTGTGCGCGAACGAGGGACCGCGGGCGCGGCGGAGCGCTCTCCGGTCCTGCATCCCCAGGCCGCCTTTCAGAGCCGGCCTGGGCGCGGACGAGGGACCGCGTGCGGAGGCGGGCGGCTCTACGGTCCAGGCTCTCCAGGCCGCCTTTCTGTGCCGGCCTGGGTGCGAACGAGGGAACGCGTGCGGAGGCGGGACGGCTCTCGGGTCCAGGGCTTCCAGGCCGCTTGTGTGAGCTGCCCTGGGCGCGAACGAGGGAGCGCGTGCGAGGCGCACCGCTCTCCGGTCCTGCATCTCCAGGCCGCCTTTTGAGCCGGCCTGGGCGCGAACGAGGTAAGGCGTGCGGTGGCGGGATGGCTCTGCGGTCCAGGGTCTCCAAGCCGCCTTTCTGAGCCATACTGGTCCCTGACGAGGGACCGAGGGCGAGGCGGACGGCTCTCTGGACCAGGCTCTCCAGGCCGCTTGTGTGAGCCGGCCTGGTCGCGGACGAAGGACGGCGGGCAGAGGCGGGACGGTTCCAGCTCCAGCTTTTCGAGGCCGCCTTTCTGAGCCGGCCTGGGCGCGGACGAGGGTCCGCGTGCGGAGGCGGGACGGCTCTCGGGTCCAGGGCTTCCAGTCCCCTTGTGTGAGCTGCCCTGTGCGCGAACGAGGGAGCGCGGGCGAGGCGGAGCGCTCTCCGGTCCTGCATCCCCAGGCCGCCTTTCAGAGCCGGCCTGGGCGCGGACGAGGGACCGCGTGCGGAGGCGGGCGGCTCTCCGGTCCAGGCTCTCGAGGTCGCCTTTCTGAGCCGGCCTGGGCGCGGACGAGGGAACGCGTGCGGAGGCGGGACGGCTCACGGGTCCAGGGCTTCCAGGCCGCTTGTGTGAGCTGCCCTGGGCGCGAACGAGGGAGCGCGGGCGAGGACGGCTCTCTGGACCAGGCTCTCCAGGCCGCCTGTGTGAGCCGGCCTGTGCGCGAACGAGGGCCCGCGGGCGAGGCGGAGCGCTCTCCGGTCCTGCATCCCCAGGCCGCCTTTCAGAGCCGCCCTGGGCGCGTACGAGGGACCGCGTGCGGAGGCGGGACGTCTCTCGGGTCCAGGGCTTCCAGTCCGCTTGTGTGAGCTGCCCTGGGCGCGAACGAGGGAGCGCGGGCGAAGCGTACCGCTCTCCGGTCCTGCCTCTCCAGGCCGCCTTTCTGAGCCGTCCTGGGCGCGGACGAGGGACCGCGTGTGAAGGCGGGACGTGTTTTGGGTCCAGGGCTTCCAGGCCGCTTGTGTGAGCTGCCCTGGGCGCGAACGAGGGAGCGCGGGCGAGGCGCTCCGCTCTCCGGTCCTGCATCTCCAGGCCGCCTTTTGAGCCGGCCTGGGCCCGAAGGAGGTAAGGCGTGCGGTGGCGGGATGGCTCTGCGGTCCAGGGTCTCCAAGCCGCCTTTCTGAGCCATACTGGTCCCTGACGTGGGACCGAGGGCGAGGCGGACGGCTCTCTGGACCAGGCTCTCCAGGCCGCTTGTGTGAGCCGGCCTGGGCGCGGACGAGGGACCGCGTGCGGGGGCGGGACGGCTCTCCTGTCCAGGGCCTCCAGGCCGCTTGTGTGAGCTGGCCTGGTCGCGGACGAAGGACGGCGGGCAGAGGCGGGACGGTTCCAGCTCCAGCGTTTCCAGGCCGCCTTTCTGAGCTGGCCTGGGCGCGAACGAGGGACCGCGTGCGAGGAGGACGGCTCTCATGTCCTGCGTCTCCATGTCGCCTTTCTGAGACGGCCTGGATGCGTACGAGGGACCGCGTGCGTAGGCGGGACGGCTCTCCGGTCCAGGGCCTCCAGGCCGCTTGTGTGAGCCCGCCTGGTCGCGGACGAAGGACGGCGGGCAGAGGCGGGACGGTTCCAGCTCCAGCGTTTCCAGGCCGCCTTTCTGAGCCGGCCTGGGCGCGGACGAGGGACCGGGGGCGAGGCGGATCGCTCCCCGGTCCTGCATCCCCATGCCGCCTTTCAGAGCCGTCCTGGATGCGGACGAGGGACCGCGTGCGGACGCGGGACGGCTCTCTGGGTCAGGGTCTGCATGCCGCCTTTGTGACGCCTCGGGCGGTAACGAGGGACCGCGGGCGAAGCGGGCGGCTCTCCGGTCCTGCGTCTCCAGGCCAATGTTGTGAGCCGTACTGGGCACGGACGAGGGCCCGCGGGCGAGGAGGACGTCTCTCCGGTCCAGGCTCTCCAGGTCGCCTTTCTGAGCCGGCCTGGGCGCGGAGGAGGACCGCGTGCGAAGGCGGGACGGCTCTCGGGTCCAGGGCTTCCAGGCCGCTTGTGTGAGCTGCCCTGGGCGCGAACGAGGGAGCGCGGGCGAGGCGGACCGCTCTCCGGTCCTGCAACTCCAGGCCGCCTTTCTGAGCCGCCCTGGGCGCGGACGAGGGACCGCGTGCATAGGCGGGACGGCTCTCCGGTCCAGGGCCTTCAGGCCGCTTGTGTGAGCCTTCATGGTCGCGGACGAAGGACGGCGAGCAGAGGAGGGACGTCTCCATCTCCAGCGTTTCCAGGCCGCCTTTCTGAGCCGGCCTGGGCGCGAACGAGGTAAAGCGTGCGGTGGCGGGATGGCTCTGCGGTCCAGGGTCTCCAAGCCGCTTTTCTGAGCCATACTGGGCCCTGACGAGGGACCGCGGGCGAGGCGGACGGCTCTCTGGACCAGGCTCTCCAGGCCGCTTGTGTGAGCCGGCCTGTCCGCGAACGAGGGATCGCGGGCGAGGCGGAGCGCTCTCCGGTCCTGCATCCCCAGGCCGCCTTTCAGAGCCGGCCTGGGCGCGGACGAGGGACCGCGTGCGGAGGCGGGCGGCTCTCCGGTCCAGGCTCTCCAGGCCGCCTTTCTGTGCCGGCCTGGGTGCGAACGAGGGACCGCGGGCGGAGGCGGGACGGCTCTCCGGTGCAGGGCCTCCAGGCCGCTTGTGTGAGCCGTCATGGGCGCGGACGAAGGACGACGGGCAGTGAGGGATGGCTCCATCTCCAGCGTTTCCAGGCCGCTTTTCTGAGCCGGCCTGGGCGCGAACGAGGGACCGTGGGCGAGGAGGACCGCTCTCCGGTCCTGCGTCTCCATGCCGCCTTTCTGAGCCGGCCTGGATGCGGACGAGGGACCGCGGGGGGAGGCGGGACAGGTCTCCAGACCAGGGTCTCCAGGCCGCTTGTGTGAGCCATACTGGGCAGGGACGAGGGACTGCGGGCGAGGCGGAGCGCTCTCCGGTCCTGCATCTTCAGGCCGCCTTTCAGAGCCGGCCTGGGCGCGGACGAGGGACCGCGGGCGTGGCGGGAAGGCTCACCGTTTCTGCGTCTCCAGGCCAATGTTGTGAGCCGTACTGGGCAGGGACGAGGGACTGCGGGCGAGGCGGACGGCTCTGCGATTCTATGTCTCCAGGCCAATGGGTTGAGCCGACCTGGGCGCGGACGTGTCCCAGCGAGGTGGTTTCGTTGCCTACAGGGTGCGGGGTGTCGGTGTGCTGTCCGCGTCCGCAGCGTTAGGAGTCTGCCGAGGTGGAGCGGTTCCATTTGGTCCTGTCTCTCCCGTGTGTTGGCCATGGGAGCAGTTTCTGTTGCCCCAGGTGCCATTACACACGTGTCCCTGTGTCTGATCCTGGGAGGCAGGCGCGGTGGTTTTGGGGCGGCGACGTCGCAGGCGGCAGGGCGAGTGGGGCTGCCCTAGCGAGCTGGTCCTTTTTCTTCTGTCAAGTTTGGCCTGGCTTGAGTGCGTCCTCTCTTGCCCAAGATTCGCCCGACACTCCACTGCTGGTCAGGTTTGTCCTCGGAGGTGGGTGTGGTGCAGTCAGGGGCCAGAGAGGGGAAAGGGCTGCCCTTGTCGAGCTGGTGAGTTAGCTCCCATCTCCCCGGCATCCTGGCCTGGGGGCGGGCTCTTCTCCCCCTCATTTGCTGGTTGCCCTTCTCCAGGTCTTCCTGTGAGCAGTGGGGTGGTGGCGGGGGTATGGGAGCCTGCAGGGGGTAGCCGTTGGATTAGCTCTTGTCTTCCCTGTGGCTTGGCCTGGGGGCGGCCTCTTGCCCCAGGTCAAAAGACATAGATTCTCTGACAGCCTCACCACCAGATTTAGGGCACGTTGCCCTGAGGGGACTACCCCTGGCAGTCGGTCAGTTTGTTCCTATCTCCCCTGCAGCCTGGCACATGGGCAACGTTTGCTGCCCCAGGTTCACATGATGCCCAGTCTCCAGTTTACCTGCTTTTGGGAGGCCGGCGAGGTGTAATCAGCCCAAGGTGTGGGCTCTCCCCAGGGGAGGGGCAGAACTCTCTTGGTCTCTTTTGTCTTTTTTCAGCAAAGGGGTCAATGGAACCTGTTCGTCACCCTGAGAAAGTGTAGCCTGTGTTGTGGAAGAGCTGCTGGACAGTGTGGTTTCTGGGTTGGTTTTCACATCAGCTGATGCTCCAGGCAGGCAGAAAGGCTGTTACTCAGAGCTTCTTAGCCTGGAATAGGGGGATGGTGCCACCATCCTCACCGTGCTGTTTCTAAATGTGTTACTCCCCTCTTTTTATCCTAGGTGACATTTTAGGCTATTGGGTCACAGATTGCTGGCACACTCATCCCTGTTCTCAAACATCTTTTAAACTTTGGTGAAGTGACAAGTAGTGGAAGAAGAGTTACTGAAAGGTAAGACCACTTAAATTTGCATTAAAGCCGCATTCTGTCCGTCTTTCTCAAATGATTTTACTCTGATTCTAAACCCACAGTCTAGTGAGTGTTGTGCTCCTGTGTAAGTCATTGATCTTCACATCACATTTGTTGAGTGGGCGACAAGATTTGTTCATCAGGCTTATCAATGAAATGAGAAACTGAGGCTTTGAAGCAGAATTCCTTGTCTGATGTCACCCAGGCAGTCATAATAGGAGATAGATCTGATATAAAAGTCCCTCAGCTGCCTGAACTGCAAAGCTTCTGGGATTACTGATCCCTGAAATGCAGGTGATTCTTGATAATAATTTGGAGGTTAGTTAACATGATCAGTTTTTTCCAGTCCTGTAAATGGGTTCCGTGGCCTCAGCCCCGGTAGAACTTGGTCATAAGGGCCGTGTTGCAAGGAGCAGGTGGCAAGACAGAGGTGTAAGAGCTGGAATCACTGCGATTCCACACTCGCCAAACACAGACGCTAGAGCCTAATTGTTGTCAGGTTCTGCTGTGGATTTGAGAGAGTGTTGAGACATGATTCTTGCCACTGCCTGGGTGGAAGTAACTTTTATATAAACCTGGAAAGGATGGTGATGAAAGTAGATGGGCTGTTACATTACTCAGTTTACCCAGGCTCGCTCTTCCAGGCACTTGTGGGACTAATGGAGAGTTGTGTTATTCACTCATTCACCGATTTATTACCCCTGAATTGATCATTTGTCCCACAGTTAATGAAACAAGGAATCAGGAACCTGAGTTTTGTCTCCTCTCCTATCACTGATTGTATCAGTCAGTCGGGCGCCCTGCGTATGCATTTATGAAATGCTTCTTGCCCTATGGGACTGCGCTGATCAGTTTTGAGGATCAGGTGAGATATGTGGATAGGACAGTGCTTTGACAAACATGAAACCTCTTTATATTGTCACCTGGGAACTTCTGTCTCCATATTTAGCTCTGTATTATTTTTGTTGTTGTGTTTTATCCAGTGTTACTAAAAGTTTTACTTTAAAGGGATCCAAATTAGTTCTGTTCACTTGTTTCCAGATCTGAAAGCTTCAGTTTTAAGAGTATCTGTTTGATTTTTCTTAAAAATACATTCTAGTATATATCTCATGTGAAAATCTTTATCCTGTTAGCTATTTCCCCATCATTTTGTTATTTTCTTGAATATATTAAAAGTAATTATTTTATAGCCTTTATTGTTAACTCTGATGCCTACATCACCTGTGGGTTTGCATCCATTGTCTAGTGTTTCTTATTCTCATAGTGTCAGTCATATAGTCTTGACATGTTGCATGTCTAGAAATTCTTTATTACATGGCAGACATTGTGAGTGAAAAATCCATATGTTGTCTTCTGTGAGAGGTTTTCTACCTTCCTGTTAGGCAGACAGGGTGAGGGACTGATCATCTCACTCCAATCAGGCGCTGAGGTGGGTCAGGACTGAGGTGCCTTTTTTTTCAAACAGCTTTGAGGTATACTTGGCAGAATAATTTTTACATATTTAAAGTGTACAACTTAAAACATGTTGACATAAGTGTATCCCCAAGAAACCATGACCACACTCAGGACAGTGAACATACCTATCACGCACAAAACTTCTCTCCTGCCTTTTGTTGTCCCTCCCTCCCTCCCCATCTCTTCCCCTGGAAACCATTGATCTGCTTTTCATCACAGCATACTGGTTTGCATTTTCAAGATCCTTGTATGAATGGATTCATGCAGTATCTACTCTGTTTTGTCTGACTTCTTTCATTCAGCGTAATTATTTTGAGAGTCATCTGTGTTGCTGTGTGTATTAATAGCTTATTTGTCGTATAGCAGAGTATTGTTTAGTGCTGCGTTATTACTGACTAGTTTATTTTGAGTAGTGTTTGGATAGATCATCATTTGTTTATCCATTTACTTCTTGATGGATGCATGGGTCATTTACAACATTGGCTATTATAAATAAAACTGCAGTGAATATTTGGTTACAAGTCTTTGTATGGACATATGCTTTTATTTTCTAAAGCACCAGATGAGGAATGTCTGGGTCATATGGTAGATAGGTGTTTACCTTTTTTAAGAAACTGCTAAACAGTTTTCCAAAATGATCATATTATTGTAAATTCCTCGTGGTGTAGTATCAGTTCTGGTTGCTCTACTTCCTTGGCAGCACTTTGTGAGGTTGGTCTTTCTAATCGTATTCATTCTAGTATGTATGTGTACTAATATTTCACTGTGGTTTTTAAAAGCATTTCTCTAATGACTAATGGCATCTTTAATCAGCATCTTTTCATACGCTTATTATCCATCTGGGAATCTTTAATGAAGTGTGTTTTCAGGTCTGGCTCATTGTCATTCGGTTTATTATTGAGTTTTGAGAGTTCTTTATTCTGGATCAGATGCAAAGAGAGAGATCTATGTATCTGATCACCTTTATCAGATATATTATTTGCAAATAGTTTCTGTCTGTGGCTTGTCTTTTCACTTGCTCAGCAGTGTTTCAGAAGACTTTGAAGTCTTCATTTTGATAAAGTTCACTGTATCAGTTTCTTTTTTAAATAGATTATACTTTTGGTGTCATAGCAAAGAAATATTTGCCAAACCCAAGGTCATAAAGTTTAAGCCTATGCTTTTTTTCTCTTAGATGTTTTATAGTTTTAGATTTTCTATTAAGATCTATGATCCACTTTGAGTTAATTTTTGTGTATGTGGTGAGGTATGGATCAGAGGTTTTTTTGGTTTTTTTTTTTTTGCATATGGGTATCTAATTGTTCCAGCACTGCTTGTTGAAAAGACCCCTTTCCACTGCATCCTTACTGAGAATTAATTTTCTATGTAAGTGTTGGTTTAGTTCTGAACATTCTATTCCATTCCATTATTCTGTTTTCCTGTTTTCCACCAATACCATACTTTGTGATTACTGTAGCTTTATTAAAAAAAAAGTCTAAAAATCAGATAGTGTCAGTCTTCCAAGTTTGTTCAAAGTTGTTTTGGATATTTGGGATCCTTCGCATTTTTATATGAATTTTAGGATCAGATTTTAAGTTCTCTTCCTTACATCCTGTTCTGCCAAAATTTCTTTGTCCATCTCTAAAGCCACATTTTCTGAAGAAGTCTCTGTAGATCCCAGATGAAAGGAATTTCTCTTTCGTTTGTGCTCCATTCACATTTCATAATATTTGATTGCATTTAGTCATATTTGGCTGTATGTACTTGTCTGATCTTCCCTGCCATGTAGTAAATCTCTCAAGATTAGGAATCTTGACTTGGTTCCGTCTGTCTGCTGAGAAAACTAGTTCTATGCTTTGCAGGAGTGAGCCCTGCAGTAAGAGGTATCTGCAGCACACATCTAGCTCATTGCTTGCATATTGTCAAGGAATCCTGCGGATTTAGAATTGTTTATTGTTTGTTGTCTCCAATACGGCTCAGTCTTTATTATTTCTGTTGCTCCTTCTGCACTGTCAAAGAGCAATGGGCTAATTATTTTCCAAATATCAAAACAAACTGTAATTGACTTGTGATGCTAATTATGTGCTGCTGTGTCTTAACAACCTGCTTAGTGTTCACACACCCCTTCACTCACCGAACTTTTGGGAGAATGTCGTATCCTTAGAGATAGCAATGCTGTCTTTGGCGACCTGAGCAGCAGTATCTGAACTCACTCCTGCTGTATTTCCAGTGTCCCCTGTAGCCCTCTTCCTGCCCTCCAAGGGGGACCTGCAGTTCTGCCCTCTAAAAGCTTGTTGTTTCTCAGGAAGACTTTTCATATGAAATATAATCATGTCCTTCCTGTGGGGACATTCAGTCCAGAGACCTGACAGCAGAGGAAAATGTTTAGTCTGCTTTTGGTAGAGCCTAAACTGTTCCATACTTACTAGAAGCAAATCCAATGAGGAAACTGTTGGCATCTAACAAATCAGCATAAATGTCTGATGAGGAAGGTCAGCTTCCCCATCCCACTCAGGCGTCATGTTGATGTGACGCTCACCTTGGCTAACATTTTCTCCTGTGAGCAACGTAAGGTTCAAGACGTTGTGAATGGCCTTTTGTTTTTCTTCCTTAGTCTTTCCACATTCACTGTGTCTGGTGAGATTATATGAATCCTGCTTATTTTCAGCCCAGCACTAATCTTTTTTAAAGGATCATGTGTTTAAAAGGCCAGTGGGCAATTTGTTAGAAGATAGAAATCCTCTTAGATTTTGGTCCTAAAGTCAAATTTTGGTTAGTGGTGAATGAAAATTCCCCTTAAAATTTTAAATACAGTGATATAAAAATTTAAAAGTAATTAAATATTAGTCGACTTCATTAAACACTATAGCAGTTATTTACCTCTAAGCCTGTTTCTGGCAGTTTTGCAATGATTCCCTCTCTTTATTGATTCTCTCATTATCAGAGTCCTTGAGAGGCCCCTGTCAGCACTGTCAGTATCATCAGCACCATGGAACTGATTACTCTGGAAGAGCCTAGGAAAATAGAGATGGATGGGGATACGTGTAGGTGAGTGTGTGATAACAATAAGAACAGTTGTCACATGTTAGATGCACAATATCCATTCCATTTAGAGAAGAATGTGGCCATGAAATCCTGATGTGGTGAACAAAGGAAGTGGTGGGAACAGGATGGTCAATGAAAAGGAGGAGAAAGTGAGCAAAGCTGGGAGCATAGATCCTCAGCTAGGAGATCATGTTGGTGTGAATGACAGGAGTGTGGTGGCAGAATAATGTGCCCCCCCCCCCCCCGCAGGGTGGCCACCTGTGACATGTTACTGTGCACGGCCAAAGGGATGACACATATTTTAGGACAAAAATCTTAGAGGACTTCTATCTTCTAAATTGTCTACTAGTTAGCCTTTTAAACTGATGATACATTATTAAAGATTAGTGCCACAAATAAACAGGAGTCATATAATCTTACCAGATGTACTGAATGTGGAAAGACTTAAGAAAGAAAAACAAAAAGCCATTCATAAGTGTCTTGAACCTTAAATTGCTTGTGAGAGGAAACGTTACCCAAGGTGAGTGTCACAGCCACATACATAATGCCTGAGTGGGGTGGGAAAAGGGGATCCTGAGATGAGACAATAGGGAGAGTAGCCTGGATTGTCCAGGTGGGCCCAGTGTAATCACAGGGGTCCTTAAAAGCAGAGGACATTTCCCAGTTGAGCTTAGGGTCAGAGGGAGGTGTAGCCATGGAGCAAAGTTCAGAAAGGCTGCTGGCCATGAAGATGGAGGAAGTCATGGGGCACAAGCTAAGGAAGGTGGGTGACCTCTGGAAACTGGAAAAAAACAAGGAAACGCTCTCTTCTAGACCCTCCAGAAGGCAGGCACCCTGCTGGTACCTTGAATTATCCGTGAGAACTGTGTTGGACCCCTGACCTCCACAGCTGTAAGGTGATAAATCCTTGCTGGTTTAAGCCATTAAGTTTCTGGAAATTTGTAATAGTAGTAATAGAAAAGTAACATAGGGAGGGGGTGTGTAAGGGATTAAAGGTCTGGGATGGGGTGTGGAGGGGATTCTGACATTTACACCTAAAAAAATGAGGTGAAGTGGGAAGATGGTATCCTCAAGCCAAGTTTTAGGGAGAACTATGTGGCAGACTGGAATGAGGAGAGAATTGGAGTAGAGGAATCAATGAAACCTCTACCAGGAAAATAAGGAGTAAAATGTCACAGGGCTTCAGTGGTAGTGGATGTAGGAATGGAAAAGGGCAGAGAGATATAAGTGTTAATTTGAAGGAATTAGTATAGGTTTGATGATAGCAAGCTGGGGAGAGTTAGCCGATGTGTGGACTGAATGGGTCCCCTCGAAATCCATATGTTGAAACCGGATCTCCCAGTGTGAAATCCATATGTTGAAACCGGATCTCCCAGTGTGATGGTGTTGGGAGGTGGGGCCTTTGGTGATTAGTGGATTAGTAGGATAAAATGAGGTCATGAGAGTAGAGCCCTCATGAATGGGATTAGTGCCCTTATAAGGGGCCCCAGAAACTTGCCTCTCTCTGCTCTCAGCCCCATGAAGATAGTGGGAAGACGGCCATCTTCAAGCCATGAAGCCAGTCGTCTCCCAGATACCTTCATCTTGAACATCTAAGCCTCCAAAACTTGAGGAATATGCTGGTTGTTTAAGCTGCCTGACCCATGGTAACTTGTTACAGCATCCCAGACTAACTAAGGCAGTGGAGAATGCCTCCAAGTTTGGAGCTGATTGCCTGGAGAATGCTTAAACTCAGGGGAGTGGGCGGCACATACGTTAACTCATTAATCCTGCCAGCACAGTAGGAGATAGAGTCTACATATTCCTCAGTATTTAAAAGGTAAGGAAAAAGAGGCACAAATCAATTAAGAAAAATAGAAGAAGAATTTGTCCACGATTCACACAGAAACCCTCAGAGGCAGAGTGAGAATTTATACTCAGGCAGGCTGGCCCCAGAGCCTCTGCTTTAACTATGAAATCAGATCACCTTATGTGGATCAATTTTTTTCAACTGTGATATGAGGGTACTGTGTCTAGTAACTTATAATTTCAAAATACCTCACTATAAGGGAATGGTTAGTCACGGGCATTACAAACCACAGAAAGGCAGACATACAAAAATAACTCGTTAGGGCAAGAAACCCACTAATGTTTCTAAACATCATACATACTGAGCCTTTGCAGTAAAATGTTTATAATTCTGCCTGGGTACAGAATAACTTCATTATTCTGCATGTGGCTGATGGCTCCCAAAAGAGGACAGCATGGGCCTAGAGAACTTAAATGACTTGCCTAGCCTCGCCCAGGAAGCTCCTGGTGGGATCAGTGCTACAGTCTGGAAGTTTTCCGTCCTATCCAGCAAGTCCCTCATGGGGGCTTAGAAGCTTCTCCTTTGGTGCCCAGCTGTCTGTCCCTGCTTAAGACATCTTGTCAGGTGTCCCAGCCTGCTCCTGAGCCCCAGCCAGTACCCACTTCTGCCCCTTTCTGACCAGGTAATACCTCTTAGCAGCTTCCATTGCCTCTTGGCATCAGTTTTTGCCTGGAAGGGTAGTGGCTAGATGGAAATGTGTCCACATGAGCAGACGGACAGACTTTTCATAAACGTAGCAGGAGTGGGCAAGAGAAGGAAAAGTCAGGAAGAAAGACCAGTGGAAGCAAGTCATTAAATACACCAAATGGATACTTTCAAGGTATGTTTGTGTTACTGAATCCAAACTCATTCTTTTCCCTGCGTGACAGGCCAGTAAATTGGGAGACCAGGTTTTGGGGCAAGTAATGGTGACTTTATTTGGAAAGCCAGCTGACCAAGAAGATGGTCAACTAATGTACTAGAGAAGCATCTTCCCCAAGTTAAAATTCAGGCTCCTTTTATATTAAAAAGGGGCAGGGGGTGTGCTTGGTTGTTGCAAACATCTTGGTGTAGGAGTTCTTTGTTGTTAGAATCCTTTGTTCTTGCAGCTGTCCACCTGAGTCAGATCCCTGTAAACATCCAACAAACATGTTATTTTCCATTCTGCAGCTTGTTATCTTTATATGAATGGAACAGTGTTAATATCCTTGAAGCTCAGAGCCTTGAGAATAGGCTCTCCTGTATATTTCAGACTCTAGGCAACATTGTTTTACAAAAGGTGCAGAGCCAGCAAGACTAAGCCTAGGAGACAGAGCGCAGGGTTAAAGTCAAAGGAACAGATGTAATGTCGAGTCCAATTTGTTCTTTTCTATTACAGTAGTGCCATGGAGAAGGCAGTTTGGGCAGCTTTTTGTGGGGCCTTGGAGCCTTCGTGTCTTGGCCTCTGGGTGCCTTTATTGAAAACCCTTCCTAGCTGTCTGGCCTGCTGGAAATTCACTCCACGTGTTTTGCCCTGAAGTTGTGTTCTGTTTATAACATTTCTACTCCTTGGGAAACAACTCAATAAAAACTCAACTGGTTTTCCACCAGCCCTGTGCAGGGGTGAGGGATAGCATGTTGTTACTTTATTAAAAACAAATAATAAAAGAAGTCATAAAACAGCACTGGGCACATAGTAGAGAGTCAGATGCTTCCCAGCTTAAAGCAAAAGTGAATGGCTCAGTGTTTTCATGGATGCTGTATTTGCTGAACTAGTTAGTCCTTCCCTCCATTACACTTTTTTTTTAACTGGAAAAAAAATACATATGGTAAAAAAAAATTCAATCAGAGCACAAAACTACACGAGGGAAAGGTTTCCCTCATCTGTTCTCTCAGCCCTCCCTGGAGATGCCACTGTTTACAACCTTTGTGTGCTTTTCGAAATACACTATGCACATTCCAACCTATGTGTGTAAATTCCTTTAAAGTTTTACTTATTTTTAACCTAAAGGGATTTAAATCCTCAAGTGGCTTCTGCCCCAGTAATAGAAAAGTACAAATGTGACTCCATATTACATCTGTTCCTTTGACTTTAACCCTGTGCTCTGTCTCCTAGGCTTAGTCTTGCTGGCTCTGCACCTTTTGTAAAACAATGTTGCCTAGAGTCTGAAATATACAGGGGAGCCTGTTCTCAAGGCTCTGAGCTTTAAGGATATTAACACTGTTCCATTCATACAAAGATAACAAGCTGCAGAATGGAAGATAACATTTGTTTCCTTGGAGATTTACAGGAATCTGTCCCAGGTGGAGAGCTGCAAGAACAAAAGATTCTAACAACAAAGAACTCCTACACCAAGAAGTTTGCAACAACTAAGCGTACCCCCTGACCCTTTTTAGTATAAAAGGAGCCTGAAATCTGACTTGGGGAAGATGCTTCTCAAGGACATTAGTTTGCCATCTAGGTCTGCAGAAATTCGCTATTCCGTGCCTCAACACCTGGTCTCTGGATTTATTGGCCTGTCCTATGGTGAGCAGAATGAGTTTGGACTCCATAACACTCCTATCTGCCTAGCAAGCTGGGTGCTGGAATTGAGGACAGCTCTCCCAACCCAGGGACCTACTGTGGGACCTTGAAGGGCCCCCTAGCGCAGGGAGTGGTTTACCCAGGAGGGATGGGGACTATGCACTAACACTCAGGCAGTCTGCTCTGTCTAGGGCTCTGATATTGTACTTCCTCTCCCGCCCACCCAGCACCTGAGACAGTGCAGCTAAGGCAGAGATCGTCCCTGCCTCAGTTTCCCATCCTGTAAGAGGGGAATTTATACTGTACCCAAGGTGGTTTTGAGCGACGACGCCTGCGGGTGCTAGGTTCTCAGAGTGACAGGAAACTCAGCTGTCCAGGGGGATAGCAGGTGTGATCCCCGTAGGGGTTCTGCAGGGGCCTAGGCTGGGGGGCTTGACCAGGGAGGTGAAATTTGAGCTGCGGGCCTTGAGAGGTTAGAGGGACGCAGAGGCAGGACTGGCGCCTCCTTTGGGGTGCCCCTGAAGGTAAAGCTTTTTTCCTCTGTCTCACCTACTCTCCTCCCTCCAGATCCCTCCCTACTACCTCCTACTTCTGTCCACCTCTCTCCCTCCACTTTCCCTCTCTTCTCCCGCTCCCAACTTCTCCCTCCCTCGCTTCCCCAGCGTCTCTCATAGAGCCCAGAGCGGCTCGCTGGCCCGTCTGCGCATGCGCACGGCCAATGCGTGCTGGACCGCGGGTCCGAAGCGCCAGCTCCGAGCCGGGATCGGCCACAGAGGCTGCTCTGTCCGCCGCTCCTGCCCCGGGCCGGGGCCTCCGGCTGTGGAATTGTAAGGTAGGGGAACTCCGGGGAAGGGGGTCCACGTATCACAGCCCGCGAGGGCGCGCGTCAGCGCGCTTCCAGCTGAGGGGCTCGCGCCAGCCCCCTCTGCCCTCGCCGCCTGCCCCGGCGCCCAGGCCACACCTGTCCAGGGCTGGGCGCTCGCCTGCCGGGGACCCGGCCACCCCCGTTCCCGTCCCGGCGCGCAGCTGCCGCCTCTCGCCCCAGCCGGGCTTCCCTCAGTCCGCGGCCGGCGTCCCCATCCCCTCTCCCGCCCGCGAGTCCTCTCCTCCCGGGCTTCCTCTCCTCGGCCGCCGACCCGTCCCCGCCCCTGGGTCGGCTGTGTCCGGGGCCGGTGGGGTCTGTGGACCCGGGCGGGGTGGGGGCGGGGGCTGGGACTTGCCTCCGAGTGGGGCTGCAGCCCGCGCCCCGCGCCGCTTTCCCTGCCCCGCGACCCCGGGGCTGCCCTCCTCTCCCTTTCCAGCTCCTTGAGGTCCAGCTCAGCGGTGTGGGTGCTGCTCCCTGGGCTGAGAGCCTCCGGCTGTAAAGCCCAGCTTCTCCTGGCGGAGCCTTAGGAAAAGAGCGTGCATTGGTCTCCTCCCTCAGTGTTTCTGCCCCAGGTAGTACCTTTGAACACTTTCAGGTGTTAGGATGCGGGTGCTTGTTGATGTCACGTGTTTTTATAGTGAGAGGGATTACAGTGTTGAAAGCAGGGCTTGGTTCAGTTATAAATGAGCTGAAGGCGGGAGGCTGTGACATCCTCCATATTCCCCCGTCCCAGGGTGTAACCTGTGACCGTCGTTTTTAAAAAGACAGTTACAGTCCCTGACTAGTCCAGCCCAGCTAGTGTGTGTTAACAGGAACAGAACCACCAGGGGCATTTTGGAGACCCAGGGATATTGCAGTCCTCAAGATCTCCTGGTAAATTTTTGTTTGGTTTTGGTTTTTTTTCTTTTTCTTAAATTGTAGGGCTGACTAGTAGTATAGAGGGAAAAACAGTTGTCAAGGACTATTTTTTTTCATGTAACAGCTTTATTGTGATATTGTTCACACACCATGAAGTCCAGCCATTTAAATGGTACAATTCAGTGGCTTTTAGTATATTCACAGTGGTGCAACCATTATTATTCCAGAATGTTTTCATCGCTTCAGAAAGAACAGTGGAAATGAATGACCTATCCACTCCTCCCCAGCGGTGGTTCTAAAGAAGTTTCTTGGCTGTTCCTGACCATAAATTAATTTGTTACATTCCATGAAAAATCTGGTAGGAATTCTAATCAGAATTGGATTGAATCTATATCAGAATGGGGAGAATTAATGTTTTTATGACATTAACTCTTTCTACCTATGAATATATCTGGGACCCTATCTTCATCTCTCTAGTCTGGCCGATGGGAGGTCCTCAGTAATTGTTGGGTCTGTGAATGATGAGATTATATACATGGTTAGTTGCATCTGTAGCCTTTCACAAAAGAGAAAAAACTAACCTCAGTGAAGCTATGTGACTCCTTGATGGTCAGAGTGACAGCCAGTGCTGGAGTGATCCAGTGGACTTGGTGCTTGTAACCAGAGTTCCCTGCCACCTACAGCTAATGGGATTACAATGTTCTTAATTTTTTTTTATGGCGTTGCTTTTACTTACTTTTAAAATTCTTATTTTTGATTGAAGTGTAGTCAGTTTACAATGTTAATTTCAGGTCTACAGCAGCGACTCAGTTATATATATGCTTATGTATATATATATATATTTCAGGTTGTTTTTATTACAACTCATTATAAGAAATTGAATATAGTTCCCTGTGCTACACAGCAGGTCCTTGTCGTTTATTTATTTTATATATATTAATGTGTATGTGTTAATCTCAAACTCCTAATCTGTCCCTGCCCCCTTTCCTGCCTGCTAACCACAGTTTGCTTTCTATGTCCATGAGTCTATTTCTACAAGCACCATCTTTGCTAGTAATATATGCTGGTTGGCTGCTTTCAGTTTCAGTAACTCCATCTTATCTGTGGGCGTTTTTCTCCTGGTGGGCCTGCATGTGGTTTGCACACGTGGTAATAGAGATCTGTATTTGGGAGAACTCCGGGCCTCATGTAGTGCCTGGCACGGAGCGCCCGCTGAGCTCATGCTTGAACTGGGAAAAACCATAATAAAGGTTGGAATTTCCACTATGGTTCAGACTAGTGGGTTTCTGTAACTTACGTAGCCCACCTTAATGTTGGCTGCACCCATACTGGGTAATTTGGTGGAACTGCATGGTATGGCGATGTAGAGACAGGGCCTTGTCTGTTTCTTCTTTTTTCTAACACTCATTCTCCTGGGCCTCCCAGATCCTCCCCCAGCAGTGCCCAGGGTTGGCTTGGTGCTGCGCTTAGGCAGTATTTGTTAGTAAGGCTCTTTCCTCATCTCTTCTGAGCCTCCATTTCCTTCTCTGCACAATGAGGGCTTAGACTAGATAAGTGCTTTTCAGTTTCTTTTAAACCCATGTCTCCTTTTGAGAAACAGAAAACCCAAATCTCTCCTCCCATCCCAACCCTACAGATTTTGATACGTCCTCCAAGGGGTGACATAGCTCTTTGTGGAAAGTTGATGTGATTTTGGTTCTTTCCAGGTGGCCCAGAAAAGACTCTTCAGAGATTTATTGCAGGGAGGGGGCAGGAGGGGAGCAGTATGTCACACTTTCTAGTGTGAGCATTGAAGTAGGGGCTTGGGTTTAATTACAGCCTCTTACATGGCCTCTCTCTAATGTTGCACAATGTGATAAACCCGTTTTCCTCAGTTTCTTCATGTGTCAAGTTGGGCTGACATTATTTTAGTGTTTTTGTGAAACAATATGCACATAAGCCATTTGTGTCTCAGTAGAAACATGACCTGTTAGGGAGTCAGGGATTTTTTTTTTTTAAAAAATCTTGTCCATAGCACTCTGTCTATGTGTATTTGAAGTTCCTGGAGGGTGTGGATTGAGTCTAAAGTCCATCATAGGACAGGTGGCCCTAGGTCTGCATGTCCTAGATTGCCCCCTCCTCCCCAGTCCTCCTCCTCTCAGTCCAGGATGAAGTTCCCCATTAGAAGTACACACAGGTCTTGTGGAAACAGCTTTTAATTTTGTTTAACCGGGGAGGGCTGCTGTCATGATTTCCGTGATCAGGTTTTGGTAACCTGAAGGCTATGCAGTTGGGGGTTCCTATTTAAGAAAAAGAAAACAAAATTGTAAATACAAAATTAGACCTAGGGCCACGGCAGGGGCTCTTGGAAGTGGGGACCATTAACTTTGTTAGCTTCAGGTGCAGTGGCCTCTGGCCACGAGGACCCATCCTCGTGCTCTGAAGTTGGAGGGACCAGTGGGTTCAGTGGGAATGTTTACTGAGTGTGTCTCATGGGCTGGATGTTGTCCTATTTGCACTGTGTGTTCCTTATTTGAGACAGTGAGCTCATTTAATCTCAACAGCCTCTTTAAAAAATTAGACTTTTTATTTTGAGGTACAGTGTAGATTCCCATGCAGTTGTAAGTGGTAATAGGGAGAGAGCCTATGGACTCTTTGCTCGATTTTCTTTAATGATACCATCTTGCAAAGTTGTGCTACAATTCATTATTAACTCACTAACCTTTTGAGGTTTGTGTTATTACCCTCATTTCTGTTCATGATTAAACTGGGGCTTAGAGAAGCACACAGGCCTGCCCAGGTCACCAACATGGTTAGTGCAGAGTCAAGGGTGGAACGTGGGCTTGGGATTTCCAGGCAGTACCATTATGATGGTCTGTGGCAGGGAGCAGCATTCAGTTTGCTTGTTTATTCATTCATTCAACAAACATTTATTGAGTAACCTCTGTGGGTCAGATGCTTTCGTAGGGTTATCTAATTCTTCAGCAGTACTGGGAATCAGGTAATGTTTTCTTTTTTTATCTGAGAAAATTAGCTCTGAAAGGTTATAAAACCCCCTAAAGGAAACACAACTCATAAAAGAGGGATAGTAAATGTGTACAGCCCCCCCCTTTTTATGCAGGTGGTACTGTAGGCATTTTGCATTTGCAAACTTCTTTAATCCAGATATGTTCTTGTAAGGGAAGTTTTTTTTTTTTAATTGAAGTATAGTCAAGTTTACAGTTGGTCAGTTAGTTGCAAGGTGTGTTTTTTAATTTTGAATTTTTTTAAAAAATTATTTTTTGACGAGGTAATAAGGCTTATTTATTTATTTATTTAATGGAGGTACTGGGGATTGAACCCAGGACCTCATGCATGCCAAGTGTGTGCTCTACCACTGAACTGTACCCTCCTCCCCAAGGCATGTTTTCTTACCTCCATTATTTTGCAGCTTAGGAGCTCAAGTAGATTAGATTTCAAATCTAGATCTTCTGATCCCACTGTGGTTCTTTTCAGTATATTCTGCTGAGGGGTGGGGAAGCAGTTCCCTTGTTTATTCCTTTATTCAGCATTTTTGAGCACTGACTTTGCATCAGGGCCTGGCTAGGTGTTGGAAACAGAAAACAAGAAATGACCCTTTTCTGCAGTGGATGGAAGCCTAGACCAAGAGCTACCGCAAGGTCTTGGGCCTTGCGTCACCAACACTGACTGCTTCTCGGCCAAGAACTGGCCGCAGACCTTCGAGAAGCTCCATGTGCAGAGTTGCCGTGTGGCACCATGCTCTATGACTCTCAGCTCTTTGTCTTTGGGCTGCATGGGGAGGTGGCTGAGCAGCCGCGCACCATCGTGGCCTTCAACCTACGAGGACTGCGGGACGGTGGAGGAGAGGGCCGAGGACTTCAGAGTCACTCTTCATTGTGCTCGAGTCCAAGTGCCTGGACGGGGCCACCAACAAGTCTGGGGACAAGATCCGCCTCCTCTGCGTCCCATTTGAGAAGGAGGACTTGGTGGGACTGGACACAGACAGTAGGTAAGTCTATCTGGAGGCCCGGCCACCCTGGCTGTGTGCCGGGTTGCTTACCTACGTCCAGAAAGGGATCGGCAAGGAGGGGGGCTGTCTTGTAGCCAAGGGGGGAGGGAGGTGCAGCCCGCCGGTTTTCAGACGTTTAAAAATGAATCCGCCTTTGATTCAGAGAGATCCTTTTAGGGTTAGTGTGGACGCTTACTCCCCCTTTTCAGCCAGGACCCCTGGTGGAACCCCTGGAGTTGCTGTCCAATAGAGTAGCCACAGCCACTGATGCTGGGAGCGCTGGGGAGGAAGCTGGTCTGAGCTGAGATGTGCTATAGGTCAAATGCACATCAGATGCTGAGACTTGTCTAGAAAAAAGAATATAAACTATCTTGTTACTTTCTATATTGATTACATGTCAAAATGATAGTATTTTACATACAGTAGATAAGTAGGATTTGTTCTTAAAATCAGTTTCAAATTTTTTTTTTTTTTACCTTTTTAAATGTGGCAACTGGAAAACTTTCTTTGTGTGGCTCGCATTTCATTCCTGTTGGACAGCCTGCCCTGGGGCACAGTCTCGTCCCTTTGATGTATAGGTGAGACGCTGAATCCTGAAAGCTGGGGGTGGAGCCCATGTCTCCTCTCCTGCCTCCCAGGCCCCTCTTCCCTCTAAAATACAGGATGAGGGAGAACTGGTTGAGCTGCTTGCAGTGGGGAGTCTTCTCAGGTGACTCCCTCGCCCTGACTCCAGCCACTCTCCCCCATAGCCCTGCATGGCAGTCCTGCCGAAGCAAGCATGCACTTTGCTCAGAAACACGCTGAATTTCCTTGTGCCTCCGTTTGTCGGCTTTTTTTTAAAAGCACACCTTGCCCTTTGCTTAAATGCCATCCCTGTTAGTCACCTCTTACACTCATTCTTCCAGACCTTGTCCATATGTTGCTGCTGAGTGGATGAACAGAATATAGTATCTCCATGTAGTGGAGTATTATTCAGACATAAGAATGAATGAAAAAGAAAAAAATTAAAGGGGAAGATGAGAAAGGCCACCTGCTCTGGGAAGTCCACTCTGACTGCTCAACCCGCCCTTTTCCTTAGGAAACCCCACCCCTTGTACTCCTCTCTATTTGATAGTACTTAACACCTTCTACTAAACTATAACCTTAAAAAAAAAAGAGAGAGATGCTAATACCCCTTCAACATGGAGGAGCCTTTTTAACAGCATATTAAATAAAAGGAACCAGACACAAAAGGCCACATATGGTTGATTTCAGTGACCTGAAATGCCCAGAATAGGCACATGCAGAGGCAGAGAGCAGGTGATGGTTGCGAGGGGCTGGCTGGAGGGGGAATGAGGAGTGACTGCTTATGGACAGGGGGTTTCTTTTGGGGTGATGGAGTGAGTGTTCTAGAAACAGGTGGTGGTTAGGACCGCACAACCGAGTATACAGAAAGCTGCTGAATCATACCCCTTTAAGCAGGTGAGTTTTATGGTATGTGAATTATATCTCAATTGAAAAAAAAAACCCTCAAAGGACAGCCTCTCCTGGGTCTGTCAGAGTCTCCCTCTGTGCGGGAGCTGCCTGTGACATGGTTTTCTCCTGCAGGGACTGTCTCCTGGAGGTGGGAGCGGGAGGCAAGGTCTGTGTGTCTCCATCATCTGGGATGTTGTAGATGTTCCCTAAGTGCTTGTTAATAAATGCTGTGGGAGTAAGGACTAAAATGGGGCCCTTTCCTGGAAGAAGCTGACAGCTCAGAGAGCCTGCCAGCCCCTTAACAATTAATACGGGTCAGAATGAAGCAATGAAGTTTTAACAACGCGCTGTAGTACACACTAAGTAGAAGAGATTCTTGAATGGACTTAAATTTCCTAATCTGGCTTCTTAAAGAGAGAGAAATAAAAGTGGGAAAGAGAAGAAATCAATGCAAAAGAAAAGAGAAAACAGGTAAAAAAAAAAATTAAGCCAGATGAGAAGGGGAAATGATGGGAGCTTGAGTTCATTGTATTGAAAAAGAACTCTGTAAATTCTTGTGACTGATGGGCTGAGGGTAGCTGTGAGATGGGGCACTTCTCCAGCATGAGAACCCACCCGGGCCCCTGACCCACGTGGTGGTGACGGGCCTGCAGAGGACGGTGCGCTGTGCTCTTGGTGTCTCACCTTCAGTCCATCGGAAACGCACAGTGGAGCTTCCCGGGGGCTCCACGACGTGCGACACCACGGCAGACGGAGCGCAGAAGCGGCCGTGGGGACGTGGCTCACTTGTTTTGAGCCAGACAGGAAGGAAATTTGTAGAACTGAAAAACGATGCCACTCTTCTGGCATTTTGTTTTGGAAAATAGTTATCCTTCATAAAAGTTTAACATGTAATGGGCTTACTATTATTTTAATAGGAATGAATACATACATTTTAAAATCCTTCTCTATTTTTCTTTTTCTTTTTTTTAATGGAGGTACTGGGGATTGAACCAAGGACCTCTTGCATGCTAAGCATGTGCTCTATCCCTGAGCCATATCCCTCTCCCCTAGTTTTATTTTTGAATATGGTAAGTATCTGTAGGTGTAACCTGCACACACACACAAAAGCACTCTTTGAGATCCTCAGTGATTTTTGAGTGTCAGAGAGTTCTAAGACCAAAAAGTTGGAGGCCCATGGAGCTAATGAATACAGATGAAGACTAGCACAGCTTGTCAGGTGTGTGGCTGCGTAAGGTTAGCCAGGTGGAACTGCCAGTGAGAGGAGAGCAAAAGATTGCAGCCACTAACTGTGGCCGCCTTTGAGAAGGAGGCAGGCCAGTTAGATATTTATTCCAGGTGGGGCAGATGCATTTAGGGTGAAGGAGGTGGAAAGGTATTCTGGTACTGCTTCAGGTGGTATTACTTTAAAAGTGTCATTCCAGGCCCTTCCTGCTCCATCCCTCATCCCTCTACAGTGTCAGCACCTGGCCCAGAGCCTGCTGCACAGCGCGCACTGGACTCTTGGTTAAATAAAGGACTGGATGGCCTGTTTTATGTGTGGGCTCAGTTCCTCAGTGGAACCCTGAGCATTGTGAGATTCTTCGGTGTTCCCAGCCTTGACACAGGCGTGCAGAGCAGAAAAGGTGGCATGTTCCTGCTTGTAACAAAACCAGAGATCTGTGGGTTTGATCTTTGTTTGAAGGGAAAATTGGCATTTCCATGTAATCAGACTGTCTAGATCGTTCTTAGTCCCCGCAGTCTGAGCTGAGGATGGCCCCTAACTTTGTTCATTGTACTTTCATTTTAACGTCCAGCTGCCCCTGAGAGGTTGCGTTCGGCCTCTGTCATCTGTCACTATACTGCTGGGACTGGTGGCCAAGCTGGGGCTTGGAGGTTCCAGGGCAGCTCACTTCCTGCCGAGTTAGCCAACAGACATCGCCCAGGTAAGCTCTGCCCGTGCCTCTGTTGTGGGCTTGTTGGCAGTCCTTCAGCGAGCAGGAGCAATTTATTACTGTCCCCCCTGAGTTAAGTTTGACTAATGTTTAAATAAAGTATAAAATCCGTTGGGTCAAGAATCCTACACGAGACATTTTCTTCTGATTTTACTGATATGCATTGATTTTATTGAGTCTTATTGAATGATATTAATGGATTACAATGATTGGTTCATTTCTGGGACAGGTGCATAGCATTTCATGGTAGACCGACCTTGACGTTCTGGGTCCTTTTCATAATTCCTGTGTATTTGGTGAAGTTAATCCCAGATGTCAGTTTTAACAGCTAATTCAGGGCCTGGGGGCTGTTTCTTTTTTTTTTTTTTCTGGTTAACGAAGTTCTCTTACTGAGTGAAGTTAGATTTAGTTATGTTCGTTACCAGCTGCAGAGAGTAAAGAATCTTCTTTGGAGGAGCTGACCCACAAGTGATCGCTGAATGACTTTGACCCTTTGGGCCCCTAATGAATGAACTTGCCTTAAATGTTTCAGGACGTAGCTGTCATATCGCACAGGTCGCAAAGGTAATAACAGAATGCGGAGATCCAGGCAGGACACAGAGCTGCCAGGTGTTGTTTGATACATGAGGTTTTTTTGTTTTTTTTTAAAAAGATTTTTCCCTCCAAAGAGAAAGCCTATGGTAGTAGATGTGTATTAGATGAGGAAATGCCTTAAATTTCCTTTTCCCTGACTTATACCATCCCCCACCATCAACAAGTTGTGCAGAGACCACTTTTATAAACCATCAGTGCAGCCGCACGGTCTGAACCTGGGTGCACTCTTTGTAGATCAGCTTAGATGAATCTGATGGTTCTTGAAGACAGTTCATCATTCTTCCTCAGACCGTTCTAGTGGTTTCAGTGGGGTCTTGGCTACTGGAGAGGGAAGTAAAGCAGGCTGAGAAGTGATAGAGGAGATCAGGTCTAGAATGTCTCTGCTCCCCCTTCCCTGGGCTTGATTCTGACCTGAGGTCCCTCCTGTCAGTGTTCACACCCTCCGTGTTTATCCCTTGTTGTCGTCCCTGCTGTCCTTGGAGGAGGCTCCAGCTTTCTAAGTCCTGCGGTCCTCTGCTCTCTCTGGGAGTGCCTGTTGTTGGGGGCGGCTTTATTTTCTTCTCATCCTACAATGTGAAGAGTCATCATGTGCTGAGGTCGTTCTACTCCTGTGAGTGGTGAGGCTCAGAGACTTTGCAGAGTCGTGTTTCTTTTTTCCCCCTTGCTGAGTGTAGGCAAAAACGGTCTACCCCTGAGAAAGTGCTCCATCTGCAGAAATGTGTTTTAGTTTTGCAGGGTGTAAAAATCTTGAGGGCTTTTTAATCGTTGAGGACAGTCTGGGGGGGGAACAGCCCGTGAAGCCTTGGGGAGACCTGGAAAAGCCGTGCATCCCTCCCTGACATGGGTGGGGATTTCACCCCCGTTTAGGCAGTGAAGGGCCCAGACCCGTGAGCAGAGTTGACAGTCGTGAATATTTATGTGTATCCGCTGCTTCATCTTGGATATTAATTTCAAGCTGAGTCAGTTTGTGGCGGCAGCCTCATCCTACATCAGGAATTTATAGTATCTGCTCTTTGAGGTGAAGACCTGACAGACTTGATTATTTAACAGTCTCTCTTGAATTGATATCTCAGATTCCTTTGTCAATAGCAAAACAGCAGAAATACAGACGTCCTTTAATGCCGATGTGACCTGAAGCAGGTTTAGTCTCTGTGCCTCAGTGGCCTTATCTGCGGGTGGGGAAGGTGATAACAGTGCTTCCCTCAGAGGGGCTGGTGAGGGGGGAGTGGGAAGCACAAATGGAGGACTTACACAAGATGCTCATGAATGACCGAATTGAGTGATCTCAGCCTGGTGAGGCCTCAGGGGCAGAGGTGTCAGAACAGAGCAGTCCTAGCCGGAGCTTGATCCATGTTGGCAGCTGTTAGGATCACTATCACCACTGTGGGTTAGCAGGTAGTTTTAAGACTTGGTAATATGAACTCATGAATAATGTTAAAAGACTAGACATCTCAGATCCAGTTTACATAGTTCTCAAGATTTCCTTTGAGAAAAGGATTTTTTCCCCAACTTAAATCTGAGTTGAGTCTGCAAAAGAATTCTGTAGTCCTCCATCTTTGTGCTTTAATTCTCCATTTCTTCAGAAAAAAGTTTTTAAATGGAGGTACTGGGGACTGAACTGAGGGCCTCATGCATGCTAAGCACGTGCTCTCCCAACTGAGGTGTAATCTCCCCCCTAATCTTTTTTAACTTTACTTTCTTAGTATTCAGAGGTTAGAGGCCTCTTATTCTTTTTCTGGAGACTTGTCCATGAACCTGGAAGTCTATAATTAATCGACAAAACTTGGTTTATTAAAACAGTCAATAGAACATTCTGCAATCCATGCAAAGGAAATGCTCATTGACTTAAAATGTTTCTCCTTTATGGTGATTTGTACTTTTTGGTCTAGCTTACTTTATTAACAGCCATCCTCATCATCATAATGACCAAGTTTGCTCTGAGTGAGTGGGCACCTACCAAAGGCTAAAATGCTTTCCTTATGTTTTACTTCATAGCAGGGGTTCGAGGGTAGGTGTCAGTGTCTCCTTTTTGGCAGCTGAGGGATTGAGAGATGGGGCAGCTTGTCCCAAATCACACGCAGCTGGCAGTGGCAGGCTCAGGGCTGGAGCCCAGGCTGCACGGGATGCATTCTCAATGGCTCCTCTGCTCAGCCCCGTGTTGAGTGGTTTCCCGAACTCCTGTGAGCCCATAAATGACCGATTTTAGTGATCTCAGCCTGATGAGGCCTTCAGAGGAGACACCAGTGAGAATGTGAGACAGAGTGGCATAAATTAAAATTGTATATTTTCACAAATGTTTTTTTCTCAGCTAATGACTTAAAAAATTAGTATTTTTTATTCTAGTGTTCTGTGAGCACTAAAAACAAAATACTAAAAATGTTTATAATGCAAAACAGAAGTGGGCTTTGAAAGTCCAGCCACTGCTAATGACTCATTGCTTGTTTTTCTCTAGTGGTACTTACTGAGAGAAAAGTTTACAAAGACTGAATTGATTTTATGTAGTCTTAGTATGGAAGAAAAGGTTGTCTGTGAATATTGAAAGTAAAATCTTTACTCTTCTTTAATGATGATGATATGTAAGTTGTTCTTCATGGCTTAAGTACATTTTCTCATTTGTGAAATCTGAGTAATGCCGTTTACCCTGTCTGACTGTGAGAGTTAGACGCCTTGTATAGAAAGCACCCAAGAGGTGCTCAATAAAAATGTGCTGTCACAATGACAGTTTCGAAGGATCAATTCTGAATATGAAAGAGGGTGGCTTGTTTCTGATGCATATTCAATATGTATATATATGAATATGACTTAAAGTAACAAGGATTCAGTTTTTTTTAAGTGCAGTATGAAGTTTTGATGAAATCAGTGTCATTCTAGTAAGATAGGGACTAGTTAAATTGCCTTAAGCAGACGACCTTGAAGATTATTGACACAGAATGTGTATTTTTACAATGTGTGTTTTGCCATGTAACTATACACTAGAACCTTTAAATTCATAGGAATCTGACCAGAACCATTAAGTTTAGAAAAATCAACATTGATTCTTTTCAGGGAATAAGCTTATCTCTTTTGTGATTGAAGAAAATTTTGATTTTTTTCTGCATTCTTAATATGTTTAAAAATATCAAAACATTGATTTGACATGTCACTTTTTAAATAGAATAAAGCTCATGCTGTTCTAATATGTAAATAAATGTTTTTGCATTTCAACAAAATTGTATGATTTCCTGACTCTTTGGGAAGTATTTTGCAAGACACTTAGATTACCTACTGTTGGAAAAATGCAGAAATGACTTCTATGAATATAGGCCTAGTACAGATCTGTTGGTTTTTGACAGAGTGCAAGACATGAGGACTAGGAGAGCTTTGCTGCTGATTGCCAGGACAGATCCCGGGTCTCAGTCTCCCCTCCTGTAAAGTGAAGAGGCTGGACTGGATTCTTTCCTCTTCTAAGATGAGTTTCCAGGAGCCTTTGTCTTTTGTTTATATTCAGGAGTATTAATAATTTGAGATTAAATACCGAATACCACTCTCTTCCCCGAAGCAGAATTTAGTATGTGCTAGATAAGCTTTTAGTTATCTGATTCTTTTTTTTTTTTAAACTTTACTGAATTACAGTTACTTTACAATGTTGTGTGAACTTCCAGTGTAGAGCAAAATTTTTTAGTTATACATGAACATACATAGATTCATTGTTGCATTCTTTTTCACCGTGAGCTACCAGAAGATCTTGTATCTATTTCCCTGTGCTATACAGTATAATCTTGTTTATCTATTCCATATATACCTGTCAGTATCTACAAATTTCAAACTCCCCATCTGTCCCTTTCCACCCTCTGTCCCCACGGCAACCACAGGTTTGTATTCTATGTCTATGTGTTTCTGTTTGTATTTATGTTCATTTGTCCTTTTCTTTTTTAAATTTCACATATGAGTGATCTCATGGTATTTTTCTTTCTCTTTCTGGCTGACTCCACTTAGAATGACATTCTCCAGGAGCATCCATGTTGCTGCAAATGGCATTATGTTGTCGGTTTTTATGGCTGAGTAGTATTCCATTGTATAAATACACCACTTCTTTATCCAGTCACCTGTTGATGGACATTTAGGCTGTTCCCATGTCTTGGTTATTGTAAATAATGCTGCTATGAATATTGGGGTGCAGGTGTCATCCTGAAGTAGGGTTCCTTCTGGACATAAGCCCAAGAGCGGGATTCTACAGGCAGTCTTTGTGTTGCATGTTTCCCGGCAACCTGGAAAGCCTTTTTAGCCATAGGTGGTGCTGTTGCACCTTCTTATAGTCTTAATTTTCCTGTTTGTAAAAGAAGGCTTAGACGACGTTGTTATATTTTGATTCCTTTGTTTAATGCTTCAGGACAGCACAATGTCCATTATGTCTGTCTACCGGGAAAAATTATTCTGCTTATATCTTAGTTTTTTATTCTGTCATCTCGCTGTGAACATTTCAGACTTGCTGTGCAAACAATGGCAAAATTGGACTTTTCTTCCAGTGTTAGAAACCAGTGAGGCAGAATTTTATAAAACGGCTAGAAGCAGCCTCTGGAGCGCCTTAAAGCTGAAAAGTGTACTGAGCTCCCTGACTATTGACCCCGCCGCTGTGTGTTAATTGGTGGGAGGTGATTTGGTACATATAGGAAGGGGTGCAGTTTTTTGACTTGGGTTTGTGTGCACGCGCTGCCACTGAGCCACGTGACTCTGAGTCAGTTCGTTCTGAGTTTTTCCCTCATCTGTGGGATGGGGACACTCATACCTGCTTTGTAGAATTAGAATTAGAAATTATGTAAAGTGTTTAGCACAGTGGGTATCTCAAGAGGGCTCATAAACTTTAGCTCCTGTTTTGTGTGAAGCCATCATTTTATAATCTTTGGCAATTGCTAAGAAACAGGAAAATAAGAAAAGCTGGTTTTATGATGAAAGATATTTGAGGAGGTTCCATAGTTCCTATACCCATAATTTAACATCAGCAGAGTCAGGACCGTTACACAGTCGCCCTGAACCAACATTAAGCCACAGAATGTTTTGTTAGTTCATATATGTTGGGGCTTAAGGGGATCCAATACTTACATACATGTTTTCTCCAGCAGCCAACTGAGAGATGACACAGAAGAGCAGGCAGGTGATAAATGTCTCCTTTATTACTGATGGAGCCACGTTCTCCATGAAATTCAGGGATGTGGGAGAGTGGGTGCCATGATACTGTGTCCCAGAAATAGAGACTCACCCAGTCCCAGGTAGCTCTGGGCCACAGCGAGCCTTCCTTTGAGAGGATCTGCCCCATCATGCACAGGGCTGTCCTGCCATGGAGCTGAGCATCCCGGCTGCTTCCTGAGGGTGGCCAACACTGGAGGGAAAGGAAGGGTTTCACATGCCCTGCTTGTCTCCCGGACTCACACCTCACTCTGTTAGTGTGAGGAGGGCTAGCCGTGGGCCAGGGGTCAGGGGTGTGAAGGGAGAAGCACTCTCCGTGGCCCAGAGGAGTGGGGAGGAGGCATCCCCTCCCGCAGTTTAAACAGGTGGTGGGATGGAACAGAAGGGTGCTCCCCAAGAGTTTATAAAAGGAGAAATAAGGATTTCCTTTGGGACTTAGACTAGCCAGGAAACACAAGATGATTAGAAGGGAGACTTGTAAATCACTTTCATATTAAGTTAACATTTGTTGACCAAAAATATGCTACATTCTTTTCTGAGCATTTTATAGAAACGAATCCTTCACTCTTCAGAACAAGTGAGTAAGGAAGGTTTGATTGTTATCCCAGTTTTACAGATGTAGGAATTGAGGCACAGAGAGGTTAAGTAAGTTGGCCAAGGTCACAGAGCTAGTAAGTGGCAGAACTGGGATTTAAACCCTGGCTGTCTGGTTTCCAGGTTCCCAGAAATGGGCTTTGGGTGTTTAGAGGTATCTGCATGCCTGGATCTCTGTACCTCTGTGCATCAGTTAGCCCAGAAAGGACAGGGGAAGGAGCGTTACACAGGTGCTCACAGTCGTGTCTCGGCCACTGTCCGTGGAGAGTGCACCGTGATTGGCGTTAAATGTCTTCTGGGCAGCAGATCTGTTCATATAACAGAAATTTAGCCCATTGAGTTAATCTAGAAACCCTTCCTGCTCTGCTTCTGTCCATGCTTGCCATGTGACCGCCTGCCTGTGATTGGGCTGTTGAGGAGAATCTGTACTGATGGTTGAACTCTGATATTTCAGTCTGGTTCGTAGTTTCACGTCTCCAGTTACATTAATAAGTTAAACTTCTGCTTTTCTTGCATCAGTCTCTCATGAGTTTGGTTAATGTGAAACCAGTCCATGGGAGCCCAGGGGTGCTGATGGTATAATTTCTGAGCACGTTGTGGCACTTCTGCCCGTGCAGACCTGGCTGGAGGATATACCCCTTCCTCACTGATTTCTCGCAAAATCAGCGTCCTCTCCCACCCCCAGATGTGAGGCTGGGGAGCTCTCTGAGTAGGCCAGTCAGAGGCCAAGTCCACCTGTCAGAAAATGAAGTACCTAGAAGTGGGTTTAATAGAAGAAGAGGGCTTCCAGGTAGACTGATGGGCTCTTCGAGTCCGTTTGGTGAAAAGCTGTCCACTTTGTGGTTGAGCTGCTTCTTCGCTGTTGAAAAGACTGGATTAGATGAAGGGAGTTTAAAAGGCAGAAAGGGGTTATTTCAGGTGGTACATCCACACCGGTGAGAAGTGATGGATGACCACCTGTGTGAGGCATAGACAGAGTCTCACAAACTTCATCAAACAGCTTTAAAAACTCTGCCATCTGAGTGCACTTCATATGGGGTCCAGTTCCTCACTGGTCGCACTGAGAGGGCAAATAGTTGACGATGGCAGAAAGGACACAGGCATCAAAAAGGTCTCAGTCATGTTCCCTGTTTAAAGGATATGGCACAGTGTAATATATTTGAGGCAGTTTTTCACTGAAGTTTTGAGTGTTTTCTGGGAATCCTCAGTCCCCAAGGTTCCATGCAGCTGGGTGTCCCCTCAGTGCAGCTCTGTCAGCGCAGCTCTGTCAGCGCTCGTCCTGGGCTGACGTGGGTGTCACGGGGAGCAGGACAGTCAGCGTCCCCAGCTCCTCCGAGCTCTGTCTCCTCATCCGCAGTGCCAGGCTTCTCATCCGTGTCTACTTAGTAGGGTTGCTGAGAATCACACGTGATGGTGTCAGGTGTGATTTGTGGTTGTCACTGTGTTTGGCATGTAGTCAGTATTTGATAGAAAACAATTGTTTTTTATTATAATCTTGGCTCCTAGATTGCAGTGGTTTTTAGTCTGCATTTATTTTTTATAATTATTTTTTATAAGCACTTATTTTTATTTATTTTTTTGGAGGTACTGGGGATTGAAGCCAGGACCTTGTGCATGCTAAGCAGCTGTTCTGCCACTGAGCTATATACCCCTCTCCTTGTCTGCACTTAAAAATAGACATTGCAATACACAAAATAGCTCTCAAGCACCATCATGGGACTTAGTCTCTTTATAGACAATTGAACACATATGCTATTTCAGTAAGAATAAATGTTGTTGGGACATAACCTTTCTGAATCTGTTAATGTGTTTAAAAATGATCATAGCTAGTGATAAACACGAGTCTTGGGTCCAGTACTTCTTAGGGTCTGTTTGGCCATCATGGGAAATTACATTCTACAGAGAAGGCTAATTGGGTCTCTTGATTTTGGATGGTTCAGCAGATGATCAAGGCTTTTAAAAGCTCCTTGATAATAATGAAGTTGACTGTTTCATATTTTAAACTAACTACAAAGTTATCTTCCAAATGTTGGAAGTCGTTAGCTTGTGAATTGCCCAGTAATTCAGTGTGTCTGTGTGTCTGTGTCTGTGAACGTGTGTGTGTGTGATTTCAGGAAGGTGGAAATAAGTTCCATGTAGCCTCCTGGTACCTTTCTCCTCCAGTTCAAGGTGTAGGCGTATATTTACATGAATAAATTGATGTTCTTTTGTCATTTAGTGTATTGGTGGGAATAAGAGGTGGTCATACTTGTTTCAGAAGGGTTGGGGAGCATGAGCTTAGAAAGTGGGAGGGGAAAGAGGCCGGGAGGCACTTCACACTGTGCAGGATGTGAGAAACAGTAGCTTTTCTTTTCTCTTCCCTTCTAAAGCAAACTGGCGCTGAATTGTAACCTACTATTTACTCAGAATTGATTTTCTGATCAGATACAAGTGCCTCAGATTTTTCAAGGCAACGTGAATGATGAAATGTGTTTTAGCAGTTATCTTTAAAAGTAGTTTTATTTTTCAAGTAAAAGACTGTGGCCTGTTCTTTCTTCCAGCGGTACAAGAAGTTCTCATTGATCCAGGTACATGACCTATGTGCTTAGTTTCTTTGGGTTATTTTTTAAGTGCTTGTTTCGTTGTGGTGTGAATGAATGTTTAAAATTTCTGGATTTTGATCTTTAGAACATGCTGATTTATCAGAACTGTTAAAAACCTGATTGTTGTTTGGTCCTTGTTTGGTGGGGCACCCTATTGATTTATGTTGTCTGTTAAAGAGGGAACTTCTTCCTCTAGCCTGCAGATCATTAAGTGAATGGTTTGCAGTGTGACTTTAAAATTCTTGAATGCATTGAGCATGCTTGTCCAGTGAATTTTGAGTTGACTCATAGTAATGATTTTGCTCTGATTCCATGGCTTTTGCTCCTCTCCATGTGAATTTGAATTCTCTGTTGCATTTTGTATATGTGTTCTTAATGGGGGAAGAAATTTTGCTTTTTTAAGAGAGGTGGGTTTTCTTATGCCCTCTGAATGCCTTCTGTAATTAATACAGCAAAAATCTCTTTTTGCAGTGCTTAATTATCTCATAATGAGCTGTTACTTTTTGGTTTAATCAGAAACAATGACAGAGTGATAATAAAATACAAAAACCTTCCTTCCTTTGAAGAATAGAAATCAGGTGGTCAGGCTCACGCATGCTTTGTGCCTGACACACTTTCATGTCATTGTGTATCATGATTCTGAGACAGAGTTGCTTCAGGTTTGTAGATTTTTGTTTTAACATTTGTGTTGAATTCTTTCTGTAGGTTGACATTTCCTGTTGGGTTTGTGGAAAGTGTAGAGGAAGGGGAAACAAATGCTTTGTTTTGTTTTCAGGAGGCCTGAGTTGCTGATGAGAAAAGAGTTGAGGGTGGGCTGAGGAACAGAGTGACACTCCCTCTCCTCCCGGCTGAAATTGATGAACAACGAAATCAATTAGGTATATCGGTATTTGACCAATAGAAGTCAGAGAGCCCAGACTGGCTAGTTATGCCCAATGGAAAGTACTGAATCCACCTGCAGGAGAATTAGGTGCTTTACCAAGTAGAAGCAGCTTAGAGCAATCAGAAAAATCAGTCCTGTGGTGAGATATAGAAAGAATATAATATCTTTTATTTCTGTAACGTTCCTACGTTAGGTTGTGCAGAGCTAAAATTAAGTTTCAAGAACCAGGAGTTAAGAGTGTGGGTGGTTCTGTGGGATAGTTATTCAGGGAGGTGTCTAGACCCTGCTGGAGGGGTTGAAGCTGGCAGGAAAGGACCCAGAGCCAGGCTTTGTCATCCCAGGGTGTCCTCCATAATGGTTCCAGCTGAGAAGGATGCAGGCTTGATCTCTCCTACCTGAGGGAGAGCGAGGAGAGAATTGAGATCTGCTCCCCTGTGGTCCCTTCCTGCCCCAGGGCCACTCCAGTTCACCTGCAGCCTTCTGGCCTCTGCTCACAGGGCCTCTGTCCTGGGACTGACTGCAGCCTTTTCTTGTCAACATTTCCTGTGCCTTTCAGAAGTTGGTCTCTTCTCTGCAGTTCAACCCTGGCAGATGTGATGGTGGTCAGCGTGCTGGTGGGCAGTCACCTGGGGACACCCAGGAGCCATGCTGATTGTCCCGAGTCTCTCATTTGGGGTTACAGAACTGTCGAGCACCGGAGAAAGCCCGTTCACGTGAGGTCAACACAGCATCGCATCACTTTCATTTTATTTTTGAATTTTCAGTGGAGAAATTATTTGTAGCAAACTGTTCCAGATTTTCTGCCACCTGCTTTCCTCACCACTGTCTCCTTGTTGGCTCCGGTGCTTGTTTTAAGAACCAGGTTTCTTCTCTGGTCACTTCTAGCAGCTGGGCTTGCCCAATCCTTGATCTGCATTTGAAGCAGAATGCTTCTTCGTGATGTCCAACTAGTTTTCCTTGTCGTTTCTGAATATTTTGTGTACACTCAGCAACTGTTTCAAGTGAAATGCCCTTGTCCAGTTTCAGTTAACTCACATTTGCTGATCTGCTGCTTTCATGCTGAGGGCAGTTTCTTCTTCCTGTAATAAAAGTTAGCAATTAGCATTTACTATGGGAAGGTACTGGCCCGAGGTGCTTTTGTTCTTAACAGTTTTAATGCAGTTAACCCATTAAAATGTACAGTGGTTTTTACTCTATGCCCAGAATTGTGCATCCCCATCAATCTTAGCACATTTTCATCCCCCCAACAGGAAGCCCCGTACCCATAAGCAGTCATTCCCATCTTCCCCATCCTCCCCCAGCCCCCGGCAGCCACTCTTCTCTCTCTGTGGATTTGCTTGTGCTGGACATTTCATGTAAATCAAGTCATTTCATGTGAATGGAACCGTCTGTTGTGACTGCTTTCACACTGAGTAACGTTTTCAAGGTTTGTCCACGTTGTGGACAGTACACGTTGGGGTCAGTACTCCATGCTTTGCTATTGCTGAATAATATTCCACTGTATGGCTGGGCCCCTCTGTTTACCCATTCATCAGGTGATAGACATTTGGGTTGTTTCTGCTTTTTGGCTATGATGACTAATGGCGCCGTGAACATTCCTGTAGGAGTTTTTATGTGGACATATGTTTTCAGTTCTCTTACGTGTGTGCCCAGGAAGCAGAATTGCTGGGTCATTCAGAAACCAAATGTTCAGCTCTCTGAGGACCCACCAGGTTGTTTTGCAAAGTGGCCATGCTGTGTTACATCCTCACCAGCAAGGGCTGCGAGCTCCGCTTCCTTTGTGTCCTCATTAGTGCTTGTTACTGTTTTTTTGTATTATAACCTATTGTAGTGAGTGTGAAGCAGTTTCTCCTTGTGGTTTTGATTTGGTTTCCCTTACAGCTAATGACACCATGCATCTTTTCCTTGTGCTTATTGGCCATTTGTATATTTTACTTGAAAAACATTTTTTCAGATCCTTTACTCATTTTTTAATTGAGTTGTGTTTTTATTTTTGAGTTGTAGGAGTTTTTTTTTTTTTTTAATCTTGGAGGTACAAATTCCTTATGAGATAAATGATTTGAAAAAATTTTCTCCTGTGTATTGTTTTTTCACTTTCTGGATGGTGTCCTTTGAAGCAAAGTTTTAAATTTTGATGAACTCCAGTTTATCTCTGTTTTCTTTGTTCTTTGTGCTTTTGGGGTCATATCTAAGACCTGAGGTATTTTATATAAACTTTCTATATAAAATAACTGAATTCTTAGGACCGTTCTCAGAGACGGGGTGCTGCTGTTGTCCCCGGTCTATGGATGAGGAGACTGAGATGCAGAAAAGCTCACTGACTTCTCAGGGGCACAGCTACTTTGTGGTGCTGTGAGAGTTCAGACCCTCATGTTTGTCCCCAGCGTCTGTGCTTGTCACCACCACACTCTACTCCTTCCCGGGGTTATTAATGAAAAAGCCTTTACTTTTTTGATTTCTTGTTTTTTTTTCTCATTGGGGATCTCATCTCCTCATTTTCCTTGTAGAACGCAGTGTAGGTTTATTTTAGGCCTCATGTAGGCAGAAGCACTGCTGTCAGTTAACTTCTTTATTACTCACCCTCCAGTGATGGTTGTTGCTAATTGACCTAATCAAGTCATGCTTAACTCTTCCCTGCTCATGACACTAAAAACAGAGTCATGACTTACAGAATGCTCAAAGAAGAAATTGATTGATTTTATTTTGCTAACCAATCAAATAAAAACCCCGGTGTTGACACAGATATAAGCCCTCCAGAATAGAGTCACTGTCTTCCTTGTGTTTCATTTGTTTGGTCACAGTGTCTGGATAGTGCCTTGCTGTCCAGCAGTTTAGTTAGAATACGGTGCTCGTGAGTCATTGTAAGGACAGAATTTTGGCAACAGACTCTGTTGTTCATTTCACAAGGGGAAAGATAATATAGAAATCCTGCTCAGATCTATTTTAAAATTAAGCTTGGAATTTTGAGGAGAGTTCAAGAAACCATACAAAGATATTTTCACTAATTTTAGGTCTATCTTAGACACATTATGGTTACATAGCAGACTAACTTACCAACTATATTTGACAAGAGAAGTGCATTATTGATTATTTGTTTTCGTTAAAATATTCTACCTGGGATAAAGCAATCAGGGCCTATAAATGAACAGTTCGCTTGTATTTCTTTGCAACATGGGAGCAGACTTCATGTATTTATATATTATATATGTGTGTGTGATTTGATCTGTTTGAGTGTTTTTATAGTTTTTCAGCAGTGTTCTAACTTCAGAATTCTTTTAAAAAATCACCCCCATGTCTAGTGCAGTTTGCACTGTGTATCCTGCCTTATGCATGGGATCCCACTGTCCCCTCAGTGAGGAATCTCCTCTCTTACTGAGTTAATAGCAGAGCTACAGGGATTGGGGTTTCTAGGCCTTTGCTCTCCATGTGTTTGAAGTTGACTGTCAATCACGATTTTCCCTTTCTTGGGTTTTCATTGTTCAATTAGAATTTTTGAAAATAACTATTAATATGTTGCACCAGTCTCCCTAGAAACTTGATGTGTTTGTGCTTTTCAGTTTTCATTGTATGGAAAATGTAAATGCATTCATGTTTTTAAGTAGTCCTTTTTCACTAGGCATTTGTTTACCTCTTTATAGTTAAAAAAATTTCTTCCAATGAATGCATCAGTGTGCATGTTTTAAAAGATACCTTACCTTTTATTTTTCTTATTGTAAAAGTTACATTCATTGTGGAGAATTTAGGAAATAAGGATAAACACAATAAATAAGTTAAAAATGACCTGTAATCTCCTCACCTAGAGATAAAGTTGTAAGTTTTGAAATTGAGAATTCCAAGTCCTCTCACGTTGTTCTATTTTTTCAAGTACGTTTTGGTTGCTGAGACCCTCGAATTCCCATATGAATTGTAGCAGCAGCTAGTCAGATTCTGCAGAGGAGCCCGCTGGGATTGTGATCGAGACCACGTTGAATATACGGATTACTCTGGGGAGCACTGACATCTCAAGAGCATTGTCTTCTGATCCAGGAACGTGCGTGGTGTGTCTGTCCAGGTATTTAGGTCTTTAATTGTTTTCAACAATGCTTTGAGTTTACAGAGTATTATTTTACACTTTGTTTTTGCCTTTATACTGAGGACAAGTGTGCAAGGTACTGGGGTCAGAAGTTACTTGTATTTGAGCGCCACCCCTTGCTGCCACCATGGTCGCTGCACTCTTGCTTTGCCCTCTGTACAATCTTTCACAAAATAGGACCTCAGTAACTCTCTCAAATGAATGGTTATATGATTGTTGGATGATGCTTGAGAGCCCTTGCAATGATGTCTTTTTTCCAGCCTTTCCCCACTTCTTCTTAACTATACCCTTTCTCTTTCTTTTCTCCAGCCTGGGTTTCAGCCTGCCTGTGGTGTTGATTTTTCTTGTCTGTAGACTCTTCCTTTCACTGGTTCATGATAATGTTACATGTGGGCTGTGGAAACTTGCTAGATGTCAAGAAAGAACAAATCCATTGCATGCTAGCATTTTTAGAGTGTGTTATTCTTTTATCGATTGAAATTAGATCAGGCTGACCCCCTGAGCTCTCCTGTGAGCTCTTTTCGCCTTCCTACAGGTGATACTGCTCTGGTTGCTGCATGTGCCCTTCCCCCAGCCTTGGTTTTGGAGTTGAGTAAGTCACCATCAGTGGAGCCCTCTCTTTAAAAGATGGAGAGAACATTTGCTCCTTCTCCCTGGTTGAGGACGTGGATGAGATGAGGTATCAGATAAAGAATGGAGCCCCACCTCATTCTGACCCGTTCCTTTCCCCAAGGGAAAAGAGTACAGTTCCAACAGTATAAACACTAATTGTGAGCTAATGAGATAAAGACAACTGATCATTTATTAAATATCCTTTCACAAATGTATTAATACACATGAAAAAGCACACAAAGCACAGTAGTACTGTGGTTACAAACCTGGGTCCGAGTTCAAGTCTCCATCTGGAGTGACCAGTCCTGTGAGCTGGAGAACTAGCAGGTCTACTTAGCCTCTCCTGGACTTGTTTTCTGTCCTGCAGAGACGGGCTCGCTAGGCGTCCCTCCCGCATAGAGGTGCTGTGGGGTGTAAATGACGCGCGTGGGCAGCCCGAGCACAGCTCCTTGTTCCTTGTAAGTGCAGGATAGCATAGCTTTTGCGGTGATGGCTTTATGACCGCCCCGTGTAGACTCTCAGTGCTCCAAAGGGGTGCCTTGTGGTTTGGAGATGGGATTGTGTTGTTGGGCCTTGCTGATTTGAATCTACTCTTTACAAAGTATATAATGTATATTTTTTTTCAAGCATGCATGCTTTTTTTCTTTTATTATTTATAGTTCTGCCCTCTCATCTCTTGGTGTGACTTTTCATAGAATCCAGGAAACAGCCCTAAGCCACCTGCCTCTTCAAACGTCTCCGTGGTGGTTTTCTTCCCTGATTAGAGGAGGGTTTTGCATAGGAAATTTTCTTTGTTCCCCTTTTCTTGGAGTCACCGTCTCTCTGCCCATCTCTCACCTGTCCATCTGTCCATTTATCTACCCACCCATTCTTGTGACTTGTTTCAAAAAGCATTCCAGGCAGCTTACAGAATAACAGATACCAAATAAGCAGGTGAGAAAACGGGGCCAAGTTCAGATGGTGAGGCTAGGAGGCGAGCCTGTGTGAGGGTTGCAGGTGTGAGACACATGCCTCTGCCCTGTGACTTGCAAGATCGACAGCAAGAATGTGCCTGAGGCTCCCAGCAGACACAGGGAAACAGGGTTTGTGGGAGATGCTCACTGGCTGTGAAATAAATAAGTGGCTTAGGAGAAGCCCAGCCTTTCCAGCTACTAAGGCTTAGGAGAATATTTTGAGTGTCTTCCAAAATCAGTATTTCATCTTTTCTTTTGTCAGAGTTCTACGTATAGTTGGTTACATTCTATACCTGGAAATTTCTCCAAAACTCCTTCCCACGAGAGTCCCATGGCTCGGGAATGGGGTGGTTCTGCTCATTGACGGGGGCTGACAAGAAACAGAAATGACAGCCTCAAAGGAGCCTGGGATTTGTCAGTCATGTTTTGTCAGTGCTGTAGATTTCAGAAAATGCTTTCACAGTTCCTCTCCATCTGAGGCGGCAGCGTGCTCTCTTACCAGCACCAGGAGCTCAGGGCCACGGGATGGTGGGGGTGACTGCACTGCCGTCAAGACAGCTGAGCTGGTCACTGCAGGCCTGGTGCTTTCACGTAGTGCATTTCATGTTCTTTAATAGAAGGTTTCAACAGGGAGTTAATTAACTGAGTTGATTAACATTTAATAAATATGATGCTTTGTTGAAAAGACAGTTATAGGCAGAAAATAAGCTGTGGAGACTTTAAACGGTTTCATTACTGAAATTTCAGTAGGGAAGATACAGAGTTTATCTTATTTGTGCCTCTCTTTTAAAGTAACACAGAAAAAGAAAAGGCAGAGGATGATTTCTGTTCTTCCTGTCTGTTTGCAGGCGCCCTCACCTCCAGTGTCATCAATCCAGACACCAGCACTGACACTGGCCGTGCTCAGAACTGCCTCAGCCCTGAAGACACAACTGACAAATAGAAGGGGGCCACGCCCTGTGACAGCGGGTGCCCTCACTTTGTGGGTCCTTACATAGCTGCGCGGTGTTAATCAGGATCGCCCATTCTACATTGTGTGACGCCGCTACAGTGTCTCCTAGTGACTTGTTTCTGTAAGTACTCATGTATTATCCTCCAATGCGTGGTACTACACACCTAAAAATGCTTTTTTCAGATGAAAAATAATGTGCATTTAATTTAATAAGTCTGAAAAAAGGGGCAAAAGAGGCTATCCTGGCCCCGCTACTCAGAGATAATAATTAACATTTTAACATTTATCTTTGGTTCTTTTCCTCAGTGTGTATCACCTCTGTTATATAAACCAGCGAGGACTCTGTGCCTGTTTACTGTGTGGAGACCTCCAATTCCATTTGGCTTGTTACGTGTTTTTCTACGATATTTAGTCTCCCCTGGCATGATTTTTAATGACCAGTATAGCATTCTGTCTTGTGGAGGCATCATTCTTTTTACTTAAGAGTTAAATAAATTTTTAAATTCCAAGTATACTTAGCTGAAATACTGCAAAGAGAACTGCGGTGGTACCGAAGAGTGGTATCAAGGGAAAAGCGAAAGGCCCTGCCTCCCGTCCCCTTATTTCCTGAGACTAAAAGCTGTTGACAATGTGGTGTATATATTCCATGACCCTTATGCCCATGACAAATGCATATATACACATATATATGAGAAATCTATGTATACGCGTGTGTATATATGCTTTATTGAAAGATGAGACCATACTGTATGTTTTTCTGCAGCTCGCTTTCTTCACTCAGTGATATATCATAGATGTCCTCCCACTCCAGACCTGCCTGGTCCTTTCAGATAGAGTGGAAGGGTCTCCTGATGTGCGGGTGTGGCCTCTTGTGCACGGACACCTTTGGTGGGAGAGTGCTGTGGACAAGGCCCTGGAACATGCCGAAACACCGGCTCTCTCAGAGCCCGCAGCTTGCCGTGATTTACTGCATCATTGTCTTAATGGTGGGCACTTAGGTTTTCTCCATTTTCCACCGTCAGAAAGGATATTTGACGGACATCCTTCTGTATAGACACTCCTGTGATCTTGTATGAGTATTTCTTTAGTTAAGCCTTCTGGAAATTTAGTCCCTGGATGTGACATTTACACTCATCACAGGTTCCTTTCAAGTGACTCTAGAAATTTCTTCTCCAGTGGGGAATGAAAAGATGTAGATTTACTTATGTAACCAATTCTCTTATCGCTGGATATAATTTCACTTCAGCTTTTCTTCCTGCCATTTTAAACAGTGCTGTGTAAATGCCCTGATGGGTACATCTTTTTGGACTGTTTTTTTTTTTTTTTTAAGGAAACAGTTCCTAGAAGTGGAGTTGAGTCAGTGTGTATGTACGTTTTTCAGAGTTTACATAGCCATTCACATGTCATCCAAAAAGGTCACTCACAGCTTGTTCTCCCACAGATGGACACTAGATAGTAGATCCATTTAAAATATTTGCCAGTATGATGAGCAAAAGTACGTTTTCATTGTTTTAGTTTGCATTTGATGACCAGCGAGGTATTGAGCATTTTTCTCTTGTTAGCCATTTGCCTTTTTTAAAATGAATGGTCCTTTTTGTCCTTCGCACACATTTAGGTGAGGGAGCATCTTGTTGCTTTGTGACAGCTCTTTGTATGTTATGAACATTAGCTTCTTGTCTGTCATCGACATGTATCACAGAGCTTTTTCTTTTTTCTTTTTTTTTACTGATTTATAATCATTTTACAATGTGTCAAATTCCAGTGTAGAGCACAATTTTTAAATTATACATGAACATATATACATTCATTGTCACATTCCTTTCTCTGTGAGCTACCATAAGATCTTGTATATATTTCCCTGTGCTATACAATACAATCTTGTTTATCTGTTCTACAATTTTGAAATCCCAGTGTATCTCTTCCCACTCCCCACCCCCTTGGCAACCACAAGTCTGTATTCTATGTCTATGAGTCTATTTCTGTTCTGTATTTATGCTTTTTTTGTCTTTTTTTTTTTTTTTTTTTTTTTAGATTCCACATATGAGCAATCTCATATGGTATTTTTCTTTCTCTTTCTGGCTTGCTTCACTTAGAATGACATTCTCCAGGAGCATCCATGTTGCTGCAAATGGTGTTATGTTGTCAGTTCTTATGGCTGAGTAGTATTCCATTGTATAAATATACCACATCTTTATCTAGTCACCTGTTGATGGACATTTAGGCTGTTTCCATGTCTTGGCTGTTGTAAATAATGCTGCTATGAACAATGGGGTGTAGGTGTCATCCTGAAGTAGGGTTCTTTCTGGATATAAGCCCAGCAGTGGGATTCCTGGGTTGTATGGTAAATTTATTCCTAGTCTTTTGAGGAATCTCCACACTGTTTTCCACAGTGGCTGCACCAAACTACATTCCCACCAGCAGTGTAGGAGGGTTCCCTTTTCTCCACAGCCTCTCCAGCATTTGTTATTTGTGAACTTTTGAATGATGGCCATTCTGACTGGTGTGAGGTGATACCTCATTGTAGTTTTGATTTGCATTTCTCTGATAATTAGTGATATTGAGCATTTTTTCATGTGTCTATCGGTCATTTGTATTTCTTCCTTGGAGAATTGCTTGTTTAGGTCTTCTGCCCACTTTTGGATTGGGTTATTTATTTTCTTCTTATTGAGTTGTATGAGCTGCTTATATATTCTGGAGATCAAGCCTTTGTCAGTTTCATTTGTAAAAATTTTCTCCCATTCTGTAGGTTGTCTTTTTGTTTTACTTATGGTTTCCTTTGCTGTGTAGAAGCTTATAAGTTTCATTAGGTCCCATTTGTTTGTTCTTGATTTTATTTCTTCTAGGATAAAATTTTTGAGATGTATGTCAGATAATGTTTTGCCTATATTTTCCTCTAGGAGGTTTATTGTATCTTGTTTTATGTTTAAGTCTTTGATCCATTTTGAGTTGATTTTTATGTATGGTGTAAGGGAGTGTTATAGCTTCATTGTTTTACATGCACCACAGAGCTTTTTCTTGACATTGCTTGCCTTTCATTTTGTCATGAGGTTTTTCATTTTGGTTGTGGCTAAAAATATTCTTAATATAGTAAATCTTTTCCATATGGGTTTTATCCTTGGCTTTATTCTTAGAAATACCTTCTTAAATGGAATAAAATTCTTTTCTGTAGGCTTTTGTATTCTCTAAAGTGGAGATGATAATAGTACTTGTGATAGGAGGTTAAGTTGAGTTAATATGAGCAAAGAGTTGTATTTGCTGCTACTAGTATTTTTTAATTCTTACATCATTATCTAATTTATCTTGTGGTCATTATGGTAGGAATAGAATTTATTTTTTCCAGGTGATTCTCTGAGTGTCCCAGCACAATTTATTAAATTCATACTTTCTCTCTGAATTGAAATCCCACCTGTACTAAGTACTTACATGTACTAGAGCCTCTTTCTGAGCTCATGGTTCCTGTCAATCTATCCTTTCTTACTCCAGCACTGTATCTTACGTATTATAAACATTTATTTAATATGTAACAGTGTGATTCTTTTTTCCTCTTTTTTTTTTCTTCCATCCCAAATTTTCTTGGCTAGTATTATGACTTTATTATTCCCGAATAATTCTAAAATATTTTAAGTTAAAAAAAATCAGATTGGAGTTGTCATGGGAATTTTTAGTAAGTTTTGAATTACTTTTGGGAGAACTTACATCTCTACAGAACTGCTCTCCTCCAAGCAGTGTGTTGCTGTCGCTACATTGACACCTCTGATTTTTACCCCTTAGTGCAGTCCTGTAGTTTTCTCCATTTAGAACATGGGCATTGTTTTTGAATTTATTCCAGGTTATTGTTTTTGTTAATTTTGTAAGTGAGAATTTTTTGCTGTTATACTTTTTAACTGCTTAAAACTGACACATAGAAAGGCAGACTGGTTTTGTAAATACTCATTTTGTAACTGGTCATTTAAAAATTGTAAGAATTAAGTACTTTTCCCAGAGCCCTTTTCTGTTTTTAAAAATTTGGTTCCAAGATGGTCAAACTGATCGTAGCTAAGCAGCACAGACAGGGAGACAGCTGGAGAGAGGGGGTGCGGCTTCTGTACAGACTGAGCAGGTTTGTGGCTGCCTTTGGATAGGAAAAGCCCTGAAAGAGGTTGTTAGACCAGGGCTGGCTTTGAATGCACTTGAAGGCCAGCTCTCCTGCCTTTAAGGTGAAGCCCAGTGGGCGTGGCAGGCAGATGCCACTTCACTGGTCCAGCCTGATCAAGGTCACTGGCTGCACAGAGCACCCTGTCGGTGAGAACTGGAGACCATCGCCGTGGGAAGTGCTCGATGGCAGGAGCACAGCGGGGGAGTGGGCAGCCTGTGTGTTAAGGGCTTTCCAGGCCTGGGAGTGGGAAGAGCAGACTCTGCAGCTGGAGCTGAGTTTGAATCCATCCTCTCCTGTTCACTGATCCTCTGACTTTTGTCAGGTTATATGGCCTCTTTGAACTCCTGTTTTCTTGTCTCTCAAAATAGGGGAATTACGGCCTGCTGCTAGTGTTTTAATCAGGTAAATGATTTGTGTCTATAAAATGCCACGTACAGAGACAGGCTCATTTGTACTGCTCAGTAAGAAATGAGCTCTTGTTTCTTCTTCTGCAATTCAGTGCTCGACAGGACACTGGGGGAAAGTCAGTTCCTAATTTGTATGTGATGCAAATAGGAACAAAATTAACGTCTTGCCTTTCCCTAGCAGTAGTCTTATTTCTTTGCTTCATTTACCTCTTTCCTCCTTTCCTTTCCCCTTCTACCTCCTCCACCAAAAGAGCCCGAGACTTTCTCAGAACACTTGATTCAAATTGGTTTTAAGGTTGGCTCATCCCCATGAAATGACAGTGACATAAACAATATCTGTACACATCCCAGACTTGATTGTATTTGATTTACACACACACACACACAAACCAGGCTACCTCCCACTTGCTGAGGGAGAAGGACCACCTTTTCTGAGTTTTCATTCACTGAGCGTGAGAGCAAAGCCTCTTAAGCAGACTTTTGCCTGGCTTCATGCGTGGTTTTTTATTGGATTTCTGCTGTGGCCAAAGAAATCTCCTAGTAGAAGAGAGGAAGTGGAGACATAGATATTCTGAGATATTGGTGTCATCATATTTGAGTTGGAAGGAACTTAAGACAGCATAGGGCCATAACTTTTTATGGGTGAGAATCCATGATGGTGTAACTTGGACTAGAACCTGGGTCTTCTGTCATCGTGTCCACGCGGATGAAGAGGCAACTGGGTAGGGGATTGCAGGGGCCCTTCTTGCTTGAGTTCCAGGGTCTTGCTAGTTTTCATTGCTCAACTGCCTTTAGTTTATATCCATGTGGCCTCTCATGGGAAGGTCACTCTATCCTGATAGATTGAGTTTCTAATCAGCAAAAAGCTCTGGACCCGCTCATATTTCCCAGAGTTTTTCTGCTGACCTGCTGACACTTTATAAATGAGACCTAAGAAACTACTGGATATAAAATTCCTATTATCATTTGCCCTCAAGTTCCATAGGTATGAGGTGCTGTCTCAGGCTGTCTAAGGCTAGATCTGAACAAAGATAGGGTCATAGGCTGTGCTGCTGGACCCTCCCCAGTGGAATGGGATTCCCACCTTAGTGTTTAGAATCAGGCAGACGTGAGTTTTAGAATTGAATGAGCCAATCCTCTCATTTGTTCCTAAAATGCTGATCGCATGGTTCTGTGCTGGTGCCTGGGTAGTTGATTACTGAGGGACTCGGCAGTGAGAATGGGGGTGGGGCCCCCTGGATCATAAAGCTTATATCACAGGATATGCTGTAAAAGACTGGGTGTGCAGTGGGTTTTTAGTAAATGTCCATTCCTTTCCTAATCCCCATTGATTATGTATCTTTATAGTAATATATGAACAATTTTCTCATTGCAGTTTAAATCTCTGTAATATTTAAAATATGTAGCTAGAACCAAAGTACGTGAAATAAAATTATTTGACTTTTATTTTCTTTTCAGTAAGCAAAACAAAACAATAGAAAAGAAAAAGTTTTGAAGGAGTAGAAATAATTTTATTTCCATGGAATCAAGTCCCTGTGTTAGGTTTTTTGGTTTTGTTGTTAAACAGTATATAAAATTCATAAGATTTTTGACTTCAGTGTTGATAGTTAAGTAAGAATAGTTTCTTTTTGTGGTTGTTTTTGATGAATTATTTGCACCAGATCATAGATGATGTGCATGTTTACATATTGGAAACGAGGAAACAGTGAAGACATACTACCTCCAATGCAGTCATTTTGTTACCGAGTCTAAGCATGGTTTGCTTGCCACATGACAGGCCAGTAAATCAGGAGATGAGGTGCTGGGGCAAGGAATAGTGACTTTATTTGGAAAGCCGGCAGACCCAGAAGATGGCAGACTGATGTCCTGGAGAATCATTTTCTCCAAGTCAGAATTCGGGGTCCTTTTATATTAAAAAGGGGAGGGGGTGTGGTTGGTTGGTACAAACTTGCTGTAGGAATTGTTTGTTCATGCAGCTGTCCCTGTGGGTCAGGTCATGGTGCCCCCGTAAAACCTCCAACAAAAGAAATGTTATTTGCTATTCTGCAAGTTGTTACATTTATCTAAGTGCACAAGTGTCAATATCCTTAAAGGTCAGAGCCTTGAGAATAGGCTCTCCTGTCTATTTCAGGCTAAAGGCAACATTGTTTTACAAAAGGTGCAGAACCAGCAAGGCTAAGCCTAGAAAACAGCACAGGGTTAAAGCCAAAGGAACAGACCTGACAGGAGTCAGATTTGTTCTTTCCTATTACAATTTCTTTTTCTACCTCATAAATAATTTCAGTAAGAAACAAGAGCAGTTTTGTATTTTTGCGTCTTAATAACCGGTAAGTGGGCTGACTGCGTTTTTGTGAGCAGGGATGCTGTGCGGGCCTTGGGGTCTCAGCAAACTCTTGTTGGGGGTGGTCAACCCTGCAACATGCCTGATGCCCCGTTAGTGTTGGTGAGGGTCCCCCTAGCCAGGGGCTCTCTTCAGGCACCAGCATATGGGCATTGACCTCTGGAGACCACTTTCTCAGCTGCAGGAAATTTTTTCAGGTACTGTGATTGAAAAATCACTCCAGCTGGGGATAATTTTAGGGGAAAAAGGAGAAGGGTTTTTGGAGTAGAAGAGAAGGGCAGAAAAACAGGGAGCCTGAGGGCTTTGCAGTGGGGCCTTGGGGGCGAGGACAGCAGGGGTGGGGAGGGCCTGGCTCCGGATCCAGCTCCTGCACCTGTTCCCGCACCCAAGCCACACAGCTTTTAGTTAGCCGGGGCTCTCTCCTGGCTGGATGTCACCTTGGTCACATCCTTGAGAACTGAAGGCAAGGGGTGGGCAGCACTCACCCAGGGGGTCACTGAGGACTTCGGTCAAGTCCACGGTGCCTTTTCTAGTCATGTGCCTTCACTTGTTCTTTATCTCAGGATCTGAGGAGCAGGACCAAGGAACTCAGGGAGAGATCCAGGAAGACATCCAACTGGGTTAAGAGAGGACAGACACAGTGACACGGGGAGTGAGGACTTTCACAGCAAAGTAAAATGACTTCACAACTACTGCATCAGAGGTGCCCGTGTGAGAGAACCCAAGCCTGTCTCAGAGTGCAGGGGACAAGTGGAAAGGAAAGGTAAAATTTCCACTGACAATTGAAGTTGTGTAAAATAGCCTGCTACTGTTGGTTGTATCACTTGAATGAACACAGGTGTATTTCTGTGGGCATTTATAGGTTCACTCAACCCTACCAGCCCCTCTTGCCCCATCGGGGATGGGCTTTCTCAAGCACAGTGCCCCTCCTGCTTGGGGGGGTGCCACACTGCGGGTCCTCGCCTGGGGCCGGGCTGCTGCAGGGCACTGAGTCCCCGAGGCACAGCCTGTGAGACACGACAGGAACATCTCTGCTCTTGACTGAGGGCCTCTTTTTTCTCTTGCAGTGTAGGAATGCCGGTGAATGAGTTAGAAGCATGCATCCAAGCCGTCTGTGTCCTCGCCATCCAGAAGCAGAGCCTGCAAGCTTCCGAATTTCTCCAGAATGCGGTTGCCATTCACCTTCAACAGGTGAGTGTGTGTCCTCTTGCAAGTGGAGGAATTACTGCAGTTTTCCTGGAACTTACTCACCACTAGTCCATCTGATTATTCTGTGCTAGGATTCAGTATGGCCTGCTAAAAACTCTGGAGTCAGATCTTGAAACCCTGATGAAGAGGGTTATTTATTTTATTTCCTTATATGATAGTCTTTTACTTTCAAATTTCAGAATTTTCGGTTCTTTCAGGATTTTTTGGGGGGGTTGGAGAAACAACTTTGCTCTCACCAGCTTTGCAACCTGTTGCTTTGTGCCTCTCACCTGTCTTCTGTCACTTGCGAGGTGGTTCCATTTGTGACCCTGTGCGGGTCGTTCGTGTTATAAAGCATGAAGTCTGTGAAAGTATAGTTCCTTTTACTCTGAAGGCATTCCACAAATACTGCTTAAATCTGGGTGTGGTTTTAAGAAGACAGAATCATTAGAACACGTACTTGCAGGTTGCTAGTGCAAAATCCCCAAATCGATAGTCTAGCTCAACATCTAAAATCTTTCTAACCTACCTTGGATTTGTATAGATAAGTGAGGCAGTTTGCTAAGAACACAAGACCAGGGTTAGAATACAGGCCGGTGTAGCTCAGCAGGTCCTCCCGAGCTGGCGCTGTGCCAGAGGGTCATACCGAGGGGAGAGGGCGGGTCCTGCCCTCCCTGAGCTGACAGTTTCATGGCAAAGACCTTCACCAGGTGAAGAACTTGAAGTTTCTTCTAAGAACAGTGGATTTGAAAAGAAAGGTCTTAAAAGCACGGGAGGGACACAATCCTATTTGTCTCAAGTAGGGGACAGTGGTGGGGGACCACTTGGGAGACTCGTGAGTCCAGGTGGGCAGTGTTGGTGGCTTCCACCTGAGTGGTGGGATGGTCAGTGGGAAAAAGCGAACAGATTGAAGGCATATTTAGATGGTAAAATGAAAGAATGAATGATGTCTGTGAGGGTAGGATGGAGTAAGGCCTAGGTTTTTTGGGTGGATTAATGAGGTAAATACTGTGCTCTTAGGAGGGAAAGCTGCAGAGGGAGTTCTGGGGGAAAAGTGATGAGTTCAGCTGTGGGTAAAATGAAAGACTGTTAGATGTGTGGTCTGGGAGCTCAGGTGAGAGCCAGTGGTGAGTAGGGGGAGGGAAGAGAGACTTTCAAATCATTTTGTCTTGTGAACATACAAAAAAGTATGAGTAGTACGACACTCACGCCTCTGCCTTCTGGATTTAAACCCATTAACATTTTGCTATATTGACTGCAGAGGTTCTTAATTTTTTAAATAGAAATAAAATAAATAGAAGCAACATAGTGGAATTAATGAACACCTTAGAGTTGATGTGTGTCCTTGTATGTCATTTTGATACCTCATCTGTTTGTAACCGTAATCTATAAAAAGGTAACTAGTTTAGCATAAGAGTTAAACAGAGAGACATGACACACACTGTTGGGGCTTGAAGCCAATCTTCTCAGGCAAATTATGCAGCCTCTCTGTGCCTTAGTTCCATCTTCTGTGACTGCCCCCGGGCCCCTCGTCACAGCTGATTTCCTAGACTAGATGTTGGGAGGGAGGCTGCTGTAGGGAGTGAGAAGTGGCAACTGCCAGGGACACTGAAGAGAGAGACAAAAACAGAGTAAAGCCGATAAACTGAGTACAAACAAAAACCCTCAAAAGAGAAAGAATCCCACGGTGTTTTGAGCCACTTAGCGTAAGGGAAACAAAACCATGTGGACGCAAAGCTCTTGAGCGTGTGAGTATTGTGGGTGGGAAGGTGTCATCAGGAGAGGGTTGAGAAAAGGCCTTTTGGTTTCCCTTGACGTTTCCAGTAAGGATAGACAGCAGAAGAAAACCCCCCGCTGCACAGTGGAAGCTGCTGTTTTCTGCGAAACTGAGCAAAGGGTGGAAAGCAGCCGTCAGCGGTGCTGGCACGTGAACAGACTTCTGGATTGGGTGGGGCACTTACTGTGACTTCCAGGAGACCTACTGGCTGGGGGCTGTGAGGCGGGCAGTAGGTTTGCAGGGTGACCCGGGCATAATCCCTGGCTCTGAGGCTGCTGGTCTGATTAGCAGACCTGGGCACACGCAGTCCTAATGGGGCAGCTCGGGATGTGGCCTGGGACACCTGCCATGCTGAGGGTGAGAGGAGGGCTCCCCTGAGGGGGTGTCCCTGCGGAGAGTGGAAACATCCACCTGCAGGGGCAGAATATCCTCTGAGCAGGGGCCAGATGCGCAGGCAAGACCAGCCTGAGCACGGAGGGTTCGGTGAGCCGGAAGTCATACAGTGGCCCGAGCAACCTTGTTCCTGAGAAACTGGAGGGAAAAGATGGTGAAAAGGCAGGCTAGGGACAGACCCTGTGGTGGGTCATGAGTGACAGGAAAGGACTGGTCAGGCGGGCACGAGAGAACCCTGTGGGCATCCCAGCTGGGGCGTCACGCCGGAGAGGAGGAGCAGAGTTACGGACTTTGCCACTTACTAGCTGCGTGACCTTGAGCAAGATCACCCCACCTCTGTCTATATATATCTTCACCTGTAAAGTAACAATGATAAGCTCATGTCATCAGAAGGCTTAGTTTAGCTCTGATCCTCGGTGTCCAGTCCTGTCAGTGCTGCCCTGCAAGGTTCTACAGCGGCTACTCTTGTCCTGAGATGGGAGGGCGTAGAGGGACATCTGTAGCGCCTGAGGGCAGGCGGGGGCTGCTTTAAAAACAGACATGTAGTCGCCTGCAGCTGCAGACCTGCAGGCAGTTTGGCTGATGGTTGTGGAGAGGGCTTTGGAGGACTTGGCATTGTCTTAAGACTTGCTTTCCCTTGGTGACCGGAATTGCCTTTGCAGATGAATGTTTAAGATTTGGGCTCCTGGCAGACCTGTTTTCAGAGATGGGTGTATATGTAACATATCGTATAAAATAAAATGCTTTTATTTAATGTGTGGGACTTTGCAGCTGCTGAGAACAGCTCTGTTGGCCTGGTCTCCACGGAGGACACTTGGGGTCCTCAGAGCGTGTGGGAGGGCAGGCAGCCCACAGTGCTGCTGTGGGGTGTTCTCCCCAGCATGGCACTCTGCTGAATTAACTCTTCTCCGAGTTTGGTTGCCAGATGAGCAGACAGCAAAGTAATGAGTTCTGGTGGGATGTTATAAATGACAGGAACAAAGAGGGACCCATAGTTTTTCTGGACTATGACATGCTTTTGGTTCTTGATTCAGTGTGTTCCATTGTGGAATTGATGAGTTGTGTCTGTTCTGGGTCTGATTTGGGCTAATCTGGAAACTTGGAAAGAAACTGACATGGAATTATTGCAGGTATCTTGTGCTTTAATAAGCCTTGTGCAAACATAAACACGGATGAAGCATACATTTGGATTTGGTGGTGTAGGGAAGAGTTTCTGCACATCACAGGGAAGGCAAGGCAGAATTCCTCTTCTTTGTGGGCAGGGATGTGGGTCCACCTGTCTTTTCTGTAGCAGTTTCAGAGAGCAGTTGATGGTAATTAACCAGCATTGACAAACGGTGGCACACATTGCATTTAAGAGCTGGCCGGCTGCAAACTTGTGTATTGGACAGGTGGGTTTCACAGGCAAGTGGTCAGGGGGATGGGAGAGAGATGGAGCCCAGGCCTGGGCACCCCAGCTTCAGATTTAAATCGCCATTTTCTCACCTTAGGACCTTGGACTAGAATGTAACCTCCCTCAGCCTGTTGGTGAATCTGTAAAATGGGTGTGATAATACTCGCTTCTTCCTGGGTTTGTTGTAAGTTGTAAACAGTATTATAACACACGTGAAGCACTTGACACATTGTTTGGCACTTAGCAGTGTTCACTGTGTGCGTCCGCCCTGCTTGGCGTGTGTCAGAGCCGTAAAGGCAGCATGTGTCTGTTGAGGACGCAGTGGTAGCCCCTTGGCTAGGTTGTGAATTCGGTGATTTCCTTTAATCCTTGTAACTCTGTGTGCCATGGGCAGTTATTTTCATGGACAGATGAGGAACCTCAGGGTAAAGAAGACTCTGTAATTTGCCCAAAGTCAGACCATAATTTCGGGTGCAGGGGCCTCGGTTCAGCATGGGCCTCTGGGCTTTCTGCCCTCTCTGTTCAGCACCAGAGCCAGATGCAGAGTCGGCTGTCTCCCAGGCCAGAATATCCAGCAGGCAGCAAGACACACTGGCCCTGTGCTGCTTGAGCAAAAACTCCGGAGGGGAGGCAGGTACTAAAGAGATAAACAAAAACAGATGACTGCAAACTGTGATCAGCTCTGAGCAGGAAAGGAACAGGCCTCGCCGTGCAGAGCTGGGAGCTTTCCTGTTGGGGCTGCTCTGGGGGCATTCATTTCAGCTAAACAAGCTCTGCTCCTGCACCAAGGCAGGAAGGCAGGGCGCGTGTGACCAGGTAGACTGGGCATCGTTGATCATACTCTTTCCCCGTTAAGCGGCAGCTGTCACGGGCACTTACCTGGTAAACATGTTGGCCATAAGCATCATGCACTTTGCTTGGTAGTTTTATTGGCCCCACCTTTGAGATGAGGTAACTAAAGCTGGGGAGTTTGCTGCATGCCTGTGATTACCTTGGAAACACCCCCACTGGTCTTTAAACCTAGACTGGTGTGGCTCTTATGTCCCAGCTCTGTGAATGGCATCATGTAGCTTCCCCCAAGTGGCTCAAATGACTGACATTGATTTTCTTAATTCGTAGGAAATGGTATGTGACAATAAGGGAAAACTGTAGTAAGGAATTGTTTGGAAAACTAGAAAAAAGCCCAATGCTTCCCCAGCTGGGGGAGCATACCCTGGGACCAGTGTCATCACCGCACTCACTGCCTGGCACCTCCTCCCTGCTGACCCTGTGTTCAGAAGCCACTCTGAGCCGTTGAAGACATTTTGCCTCATGACATTGTTGACGAGGATCTGCGACCTCTCTGTCCCCGGTTAACTCTCTTCAAAGCCATTTAAGTTTTTTGCAGGCTCCTCCGCTCAGATGTAAGAATAGCCTCTTTAAACTTCTTGATGCAGCTCCTTGATGAAGATCTTGTGAAGGAAACCTAGTCAAAACCTGGGGGGTATGCACATAGTGACTGTAACCTCAGCACTTTGTCAAGTTCAGAATCAGAGGGGTGGGAGACTCAGGAAAGGCTATTTTAAGGTAGAAAGAGGAAATTGAAAGGACGCAGGCTCTGTGAGACTGAAACATCTCAGTCCCAGCCAGCAAGGCACCTGCGTTCAGGATGCTGTGTGGGGAGTGCAGAGTTCTCACAAAGAAAGAAGAGGTGGGATGGGAAGGCAGGAAAGTCAGGTTCTTAACTGGGGAAGGAAAAAGAGGGGGCTGAAAACTTCTTGGTTGAACAAGAGGACTGTGATACGACGTATTAGGAGAGAAGGGTTTTGTGAGGACAGGCCTCGGGAGAACGCTCTCTGGGTGGGAAGTCACCACAACAGAGAACCGGGCAGACCCGAGGGCCCCTGCTGGGGGAGGGGCTGCCCGCCAAGCCCAACCCTGGGGGCTGCCTCTGTCCCTTAGCTGGGGCCTCAGAGCTACCTTTGCAGCCCAGTCCTGTGATGACAGGGAGAGCAAAGGCCTGGCTGAAGCTCGAGCCACATACACCTGCTCCTTGCATTTAACGGGGAGGGTGGGGTGGGCCTGAGGATGGCACTGGGTGGTGAGAAAGATGTTTCAGGTTTTCCCATGTGGGACCTGTGCACCTGCCAGTAGCTGCTGCAGATTTATCTCCCAGGCATTACAGCTCCTGTCACTCATCTTCTGTTTCTTCTGTTTCTTTTTTTTTAAGTATTTAAATTTAACTTCTCTTTCTTGTTTGGAGGGGTAGGTAATTAGGATTATTTATTTGTTAGTGGAGGCCCTGGGGCTTGAACCCAGGACCCCGTGCACGCTAAGCACGCACTCTGCCACTGGGCTGTACCACCCACCCAATCATCTTTTTCTTTTTGCTTCAGCTGCCAAGAATCTTAGAGCTGGATCTCTAGTTGGCCTTTAACACTTACCCCGACTTCGTGGCATGCATTTTTATGGCTTTACCTCCCCCTGGTTTCATTTAAGTATTGAATCCCCATTTTCTCTTCACTCTCACTTTTGTCTTTTTGTTGTCTATGGTGGTTAAATTTTGTTTAAAAAATTGTTTAATTTCTCTTTTAGCAGGACGCTGAAAATAAATGTGTAAACAGACTGTATCACACTTAACTGCTTTTATACATCCTAAGCTGCTAGTTATTTAAAAACAGTTGAATATTAAAGTGATGACATTTTAAAATTATTTTTTAATTTTCTGTAAAGGTATAGTTGATTTACAGTATTATATAAATTTCAGATGTACAATAGATTCACAATTTTTAATGTGCTCCATTTGCAGTTATTGTAAAATATTGGCTGTATTCCCTGTGTTGTACAGTACATCTTTGTAGCATGTTTATATTACATGCAGCCATTTGTATGAGAAAGTTGGGTAAGGCAGGCCGTCTGGAGCGGGGGCTGTGTCTGACCCAGGTTCACGGTCACTGTGCCGAGCATGGTGCCTGCTAGAGCCTAGGCCCCCCTGCTTGTCGGGGAGAGAGTGGAGGCAGTTCTCCCCAGCCCTGGCGCCACCCCTCCCCAGCCCTGGTGCCACCCTCTGAGTGGCAGTGAAAGCGCTGACTGACTGTGGATGTGCAGAGTGTTGTTCCAAGAGCTTTACAGGCATGTCTGGGTTTAATCCTTAAAGCCCTCCTATGAGGAATCATTTTATGTTTTTTTAATGTATAATAATACACTGTATTTTGAAAGACTTCAAACCTCTGGAAAATTTACAGGAGTTGCACAATGAACGCTTAGATACCCTTCACCTAAAAGGGCAGCATTTGTCCTTTTGTGTCTGGCTTATTCACTTAGTGTAATGTTTTCAAGGTTCATCCATTTTGTAGCCTGTATCAGTACTTTCTTTTGGCTTGATAATATTCTTTTTATTTTTTAATTTTTTGTTTTTTTTTGTCTTTTGGTTTTTAAAAAAATTTTTATTGAAGTATAGTCAGTTTACAGTGTTGTGTCCATTTCTCATGTACAGCACAACACTCAGTTATATAGGACCATATATACTCATTTTCATACTTTTTAAACATAAGTTACTATAGCATATTGAATATATTTCCCTGTGCTATACAGTATAAACTTTGTCTATTCTATGCATAGTAGTCGGTATCTGGAAATGTTGAACACCCAATTTATCCCTTCCCCCTCTTCCCCCCACTGGTAACCATAAGTTTGTTTTCTATGTCTGTGAGTCTGTTTCTATTCTGTACATAAGTTTGTCTTTTTTCTTTTTTTTTTTAGATTCCACATATATATGGTATTTTTCTTTCTCTTCCTGACTTACTTCACTTAGAATGACATTCATCAGGTCCATCTTATTGCTGCAAATGGCATTATTTTACTATTTTTTATGGCTGAGTAGTATCCCATTTGTAAATATACTGCAACTTCTTTATCCAATCATCTGTCAGTGGACATTTAGGTTGTTTCCATGTCTTGGCTATTGTCAATAATGCTGCTATGAACATTGGGGTGCATGTATCTTTTTAAATTAAGGGTCCCTCTGGAAATATGCCCAGGAATGGAATTGCTGGGTCATATGATAGGTCTATTTTTAGTCTTTTGAGGAATCTCCATACTGTTTTCCACAGTGGCTGCACCAAACTGCATTCCCACCAGCAGTGTAGGAGGGTTCTCTCTTCACACCCTCTTGTGGACTTTTGAATGATGGCCATTCTGACTGGTGTGAAATGAAACCTGATTGTAGTTTTGATTTGCAATTCCCTGATAATTAGTGATATTGAACATTTTTTCATGTGCCTAATGGCCATTTGTATGTCTTCATTGGAGAATTACTTGTTTAGTTCTGCCCATTTTTGGATTAGGTGGTTTGTTTTTTGTTATTAAGTTGTATGAGCCATTTATATATTCTGGGAATTAAGCCCGTGTCAGTCTCATCTTTTGCAAATATTTTCTCCCATTTTTGTAGTTTGTGTGTTTTGCTTATGGTTTCCTTTGCTGTGTAAATGCTTATGAGTTCAATTAGGTCCCATTTGTTTATTTTTGCTTTTTTTCTATTGCTTGGGTAGACTGTCCTAGGGGAACATTGCTGAGATGTATGTCAGAAAAGTTTTGCCTATTCTTTCTTCTAAGAGGTTTATAGTGTCTTGTCTTATATTTAAATCTTTAAGCCATTTGAATTTATTTTTGTGTATGGGTGTGAGGGAGTGTTCTAACTTCATTGATTTACATGCAGCTGTCCAGTTTTCCCCACGTTATTTGCTGAGGAGACTGTCTTTACTCCATTGTATGTTCTTGCCTCCTTCATCAAAGTTTAATTGACCAAAAGTTTGTGGGTTTATTTCTAGGCTCTCTATTCTGTTCCATTGATCCATATGTCTGTTTTGTACCAATACCATTGCTCTGTAGTATTGCCTGAAGACTGGGAGGGTTATTCCTCCAGCTTCATTCTTTTTCTTCAGTAATGCTTTGGTAATTCTCGGTCTTTTGTGGTTCCATATAAATTTTAGGGTTACTTGTAGTTTTGTGAAAAATGTCCTGCGTGATTTGATAGGGATCGCATTAAATCTATAAATTGCTTTGGGCAGTATGGCCATTTTAACAATATTAATTCTTTCAGAACAAGAACATGGGATATCCTTCCATTCCTTTAAGTCCTCTTTCGTTTCCTTAGTCAGTGTTTTGTAATTCTTTGCATATAATTCTTTCATGTCCTTGGTCAGATTTATTCCTAAATGTTTTATATTTTGAATGCAATTTTAAAAGGGACTATTACTTTCGTGTAAAGAAATGCCACTGATTTCTGTATGTTGATGTGTCCTGCTGCCTTGATGAGTAGTAGCTTTAATAGTTTTTGTGTGGAGCCTTTAGGGTTTTCTATATATAGTGTCATGTCATCCACATATAATGAGTTTTACCTCTTCTCTTCCAATTTGGATCCGTTTTCTTTCTTTTTCTCCTTTAATTGCTGTGGCTGGGAACTCCAATACTGTATTGGATAGAAGTGGTGAGAGTGGGCATCCTTGTCTTTTTCCAGATTATAGTGGAAAGGCTTTCAGCCCTCTTGTTAGAGTATTATGAAGACTGTAGGTTTGTCATGAATAGCTTTTATACTGTTGAGATATGTTCCCTGTATACCCACTTTAGTAAGACCATGGGTGCAGTGCGGTCAGTGGATTGGGAAGATGGCAGAGGCGGTAGCCTTGGAGGTGGCAGTGAGGGGAGGGGGACTACCCCTTGGGAGCCAGTCACTTGCTCCCCTCTCCCCCGCCGCCTGGCCTGGGGGCTGCCTCTGCTGCCCCAGGTCCGTCTTTAGGTCAGCCTGCTCCCTAGGGGCCTGTGCGATCCAGTTACGGAGCCATGGGGAGGATGAAAGCTGTGGCAGCTGTGGAGGTGGGATAAGAGGTGCTGCCATGTGTGAGCAGGAGGATTTGCGCCCAACTCCCTGTGGTCTGGCCTAGGGGCAGCCTCTGTTGCCCCATGTTCGCTGGAGGCACATCCCCAGGTCAGCCAGCTCCCGGGAACCTTGTGCGGTGAGGTCAGCGGGCAGCGGCAGCCACGGTGAGAGGGGGGCTGCCCTATGTGAGCCCCTGAATTTGTTCTCGTCTCCCAAGGCCTGGCTTGGGGGCGGCATCTGCTTCCCCCGCTTTGTGGGACGCATGTCTTGCAATATCTTTCTCTTAGGAGGCCTGCGCGGTGTGATCGAGGGTCGGGGGGCAGGGGGCCTGTCCCGGACGCTCCGCTTTGGTCATTTTGCTCCCATCTCCCCTGCGGCCTGGCCTGGTGCTGGCCTCTACTTCCCTAGGATCGCCGGACACAGGTTACAGGTCAGCCTGTTCTGGGAGGCAGGCGTGAAGTCTGTGCTGGGGCGGCTGCAGCAGGAAATAGGAGCAAATCCCCAGGTTAGCACGGGGCAGCCCCAATCCCGCCACCGCCGCTGCCACCCCCTGAGCACAGCGCGCCCGCCTCCCAGGAGCAGGCTGACTGGGAGGAGTGCACTCTGCGAAGCTGGGGTGGCCCGCCGCCAGGGAGAGGGGAGCAAGTCGACTGGCTCTCCCAGGGCAGCCCCCTCCCCGCCGCCTCTACCTCCACCGTAGCCCCCTGACCTCACAGCCCTGGCCTCACTTGAGCAGACTGACATGTAAGCCGAGTCCCGTGAACCTGGGGCAGCAGAAGCCGCCCCCAGGCCAGGCCGCTGGGGAGAGGAGAGCAAATGGACAGGGTCACAGGAGCATTCCTCCTGCACCCCCTGCCGCCATCCCCTGAGCGCACCATGCCCTCCCCCGGGCAGCAGACTGACAGGGAGACGTGCCCTCCTGGAAGCTGGGGCAGCAGAGGCCGCCCCCAGGCCAGGCTGCAGGGAAGATGGGAGCAAGTCGACTGTCTCTCGGGCTGCCTTCCTCCCTGCCGTTGTCGTCATCGTCGATGCTGCAGCCCTCGCATCCTCACTGCACTGCGCCTGCATCCCAGTTCCCAAGACGTGCATCCCGCGAATCTGGGGCAGAAGAGGCCGCCCCGAGACAGGCCACGGGGGAGACTGAAGTAAATCTACAGGCTTGCACAGGGCAGCCCCCCTAACCCACTGCCACCACCCCGTGACCTCACCGCGGCCGCCTCCCGGGAGCGGGCTGGCCTGGAGAGGTGCCTCCAGTGAAGCTGGAGCAGCAGAGGCTGCCCCAAGGCCATGCCCCAGGGGAGATGGGGGCAAATAGACCAGCTTGTCGGGGGCAGCACCCCTCTTCCCACTGTTGCCCCAGGTTCACAGGACACATTTCCAGGTAAGTTGGCTCCCAGGAGGTGGGCATGGTGCTGTTGGGGCAGCAGCAGCAGGAAGGCAGCGGCAGTGTAGGCAGGGGGTCTGCCCTGGGGGAGCAGGTGGACCCGCTCTCATCTCCCCTGTGGCATGTCCTGTGAATCTGTTTTGTAGAAGAGTTCAGTGCCCCATCCCCCTTTTTTTTTTTAAGATTCCACATGTGAGTGATATATGGTACATTCCTTTCTTTTTCTGACTCGATTTAGAATGATGATCTCTAGGTCCTTCCATGTTGCTGCAAATGACATTATTTTATTCTTTTTCATGACAGAGTAGTATTCCATTGTGTAAATACACCACATCTGCTCTATCCAGTCATCTGTTGCTACATTTAGGTTGCTTCCATGTCTTGGCTGTTCTATATAGTGACAATGTACTATGAACATTGGGGTGCAGGTATCTTTTCACATTAGCGTTCCCTCCGGACATATATCCAGGAGTGGGATTGCTGGGTCATATGATAAGTCTATTTTTAGTTTTTAAGTTTCCATACTGTTTTCCATAATGGCTGCACCAAACTACATTCTCACTAGCACTGTAGGAGGGTTTCCTTTTCTCCACACCCTCTCCAGCATTTATCATTCATAAACTTTCGAGTGATGGCCATTTTGCCTGGTGTCAGGTGATACCTCATTATAGTTTTGATTTGCATTTCATTTGATAATTGAGCATTTTTTCATCTGCCTATTGACCATTTGTTTGTCTTCATTGGAGAATGGCTTGTTTAAATGCTTTGCTCATTTTTGGATTGGGTTTTTTTAAAGTTGTATGAGCTGTTTATGTATTCTGGAAATTAAGCCTTTGTCAGTCACATCATTTGCAAATATTTTCTCCCATTCTATAAGTTGTTGTTTCATTTTGCTGTGCAATACTTACGAGTTTAACTACATCCCATTTGTTTATTTTTGCTCTTACTTCCATTGCCTGGGTAGACTGCCCTAGGAGAATGTTGCTAACATTTATGTCATCTTTTGCCCTTATTTTCTTCTAGGAGATTTATCATGTCTTGTCTTAAATATATTTAAGTCTTTAAGCCATTTTGAGTTTATTTTTGTGTATGGGGTGAGGGAGTATTCTAAGTTCATTGATTTACATGCTGCTGTCCATTTTACCCAACACCATTTGCTGAAGAGAGTGTCTTTTCTCTACTGTATATTCTTGTCTTCTTTGTCAAAGGTTAATTGACCATAGGTCTGTGGATTTATTTCTGGGCTCTCTATTCTGTTCCATAGATCCGTCTGTCTGTTTTTATGCCAGTACCATGCTGTTTTCTCTTTTTTGCTGTCTCAGCAGAAAACTGAATATGTTGATTTAGGCACTTGTCACATTGTGTCATAAAAATCTGTTTAAAAATCTGTGTCTGTAAGAAATCCTTTGGCTGCAAGTGACAAATTCCAACTGGCTTTTTGGATGAGGAAATTGCTTATGTCAAGGGATGAAAAGCTGGAAGGAAGTAGCCTCCAACTCAGAGTTCAAGAGGTGCAACCAAGGGAGAGGGGATGGAGTAGTTTTAAAATATGAAGGGAAACTCTTTTGCACACCTCTCTTCTAAAGGTAGAGTCTAAATCCCTGTCCTTGAGTGCACGTTCTTCTGGATCCTCATGGTCTTCATCTGTCTAATGGGGTAATAATCACACTCACCTCCTAGAGTTACTGTCAGTACAGTGAGATCAGGCAGGTGATGTGCCTCAGGGAAGACAGTGTTTCCAGGAATGTTGATGGTCATTCTGCACCAGCAAAGATTCAGCTGTTGGCCAAGTAAGTTTGGGAAGCTCTGAGTTAAGCTGGTTGGCTGTAGGATTTCTCAGAGCCTTGAATAAGCTAATCTTCATTGCACCTATCTAAGAAAGACGTATTACCAAGCGGTGTTTCTTTAGTATATTTGACCCTAGGGTCCTACTTTGGAGGGCATTTTATGGGTCTCTGTCCACTGCCTTAGCTCTGTGTTAGGGAAGCCACCTGTGGCCACCCCGTGTCCTGTGGTGGGTCCGTGGTTGGTACCTCTCCTATTTGAGATGCAGGGCAGACCCTCCGCCGTGAGTGGAGCCCTGCCTTTCCTGCTGCCTTGTGTGAATTCTGGGCTGAGTAGACTTAGCAGTGGCCTCACCTGTACCTCACTTGTCTCCCATAGTGCACAGGGGCTCATAGTCTCAAGGCTGCCCTGGGCATCTGGTGCCACGATGGCTGTGGAAAGGCACCCGGCAGGTGGTCCTGGGGGGCCCGGGCATGCACCATGCTCTTCTTACCACCTGGGCCTTGCAGCTCCATTTGTTACCAAAAGCCCCTGGAAAGTGAGCTCAAGGACGACATGAGCACCTTTAAGTAAAAGGAACCTTTAAAATCCACACGCCAAGTGAGGTGCTTCCTGAGTGGACCCCGTCACGGAGAACCCATCCTTAGCTTCCTTAGCTCCCAAGGTAGCTGATGGGAGTCAGGGTGGAAGAGGGCACTGACACAGACAGGATGGCACACAGCCACTCCCCGCCGTTCCTCCCAAGTTTCTGTTTTCCTACCCTAGAGAAAATAGCCATTTCTCCTGGCTTTGAGAATGTGATGCAGTGCCCTTTCTGTGATGGGTTTTGGCCTCCTTTGTCCCTGGCTGTCCCAGTGAGGCTGCTTTTTTTAAAAATTTTAATTTAATTTTGAAATATAGTCAGTTTTTTAATGTGTTAATTTCTGGTTTACAGCCTAGTGATTCAGTTATGCATATATATATATTCCTTTTCATATTGTTTTTCATTATGGGTTACTACAAGATACTGAATATAAATTTCCTGGGCTAACAACAAGTTTAGCTATTTTGTTTAATTTGTGTTTTGTTTTGTTTGTTTGTTTGTTTTGGTAGAGAGAGGCAATCAGGTCTGCTTGTTTGTTTATATATATATTTAGTTGCAGTACTGGAGATGGAACCCAGGACCTCGTGCATGCCAGGCACATACTCTAGCACTGAGTGATATCCTCCCCCATCCTCCCCCATATTTTCCTTTTTTAAAAGTATAGTCAGTTTACAATGTTGTGTCAGTTTGCAGTGTAATGTTTTAGTCATACATGTATGTACATATATTGACCTTAATGTTTTTTCATTATAGGTTACTACAACATATTGAATATAGTTCCCTGTGCTGTACAGTAGAAATTTGTCTATTTTGTATATAGTAGTTAGTATCTGCAAATCTCAAACTCCCAATTTGTCCCTTCCTGCCCCTTTCTCCCTCTGGTAACCATAAATTAGTTTTCTGTCAGTGAGTCTGTTTCTGTTTTGGGAGGCTCCTTCTTAAGGCAGAAAAGGCTGTGGGTGAGGGAAGGGAAGCCTGTTGGGCCGAGGGTTCAGACTCAGGGTTTATCTGTCCCAGCCCACAGCTTTGATACCAATAGTGTGGAGTTAGTTTGGGATTCCCAGGGCTGTTGGGCCATATTGGGATGAGCAGAGCCTCTGAGTGACAGTTCTTGGTCTATTCTGGGGACCATATGGAATCATTGATTCCTCTCCCCAGAGAAACACACCCAGACTGACGCAGACAGGGTAAAACCCCTTGGATTAGGGCACTGTGAGTCTGCTCTCTTCTCGTTTCCCTTTTGCGGTCCCTGTTTGGTGTTGCCTTCCTCCCCTTTACGGCTGCATTTGTGCCTGTGCCCAAGACAGTGACGACGATGAGACACAGGGATGACCAGTTCCTCCATTGTGATCCCCCATCCTGGTGGTGACAACATGGGTGACAGGGACCAGAGCATGAGCTTCCCTCATCCAGAGCCTGGATTGGGACAAATCAGGGCTGGAGGATGGGGGATGGGGAGGAGAGGAAATAGATGGGGAGGGAAGAGGGTAGGAGAGGATGGAGGGGGGGTGAGGAAAGAGACCCAAGAGGAGGGGGAGGGGAGGGGCAGGTGGGAGGGGAGGGGTAAGTGGGAGGCAAGGGCCAGAGGGAGCAAAGGTTCCTGACTGGGGCATTCAGGACAGGGTGACATGGGAATGATGCCTGGTGACTTAAGAGAGACATTGGCGGCCTGAAAGGGAGGGAGACAGAAAGCCGGGCTTTTCAATATGAGCATTCATGTCACTGTGACAGTGGTCATTTATCACACCCTGAATGGGAGCTCAGGGCCCAGTGCTGCCGCCAAAGGCCTCTGGGTAAAGTTTTACCTGAGTGTGAAAGGGTCTGGGGCCTGGCCGAGCAGCAGCTCCTGGCGCTTCCAGGGCTGCGGGGGTGGCCCCCTGGGGGCTGTATGTTTGGAGCAGAAGGACTTTGGCACCAGGAGAAGGGGATACAGGACAGGATGTCTGCAGCTGGGGGGCCCCTCCAGGCATCCCTGGCCATTGGGGGAAGGGGCTGCTTCATACAGGGGCCTGGAAAGACTTCCAGGCACTGAATCAGGGCCCTTCCCCCATTCAGTCTTGTGAGCCTGCCAAGTGGGGGACATATCTGGGCAAGTGATGTCACTGGTAGCAGTTCAAGTTTTTAGAAAAAGATATTATTTCATACTTACCACGTGTAGGTCATGTATAGTTTTTTAATGAGGGTGACCCTCCGTTTGCTGTCCGGGAACTCGGGTTTCCTGAGATGCCGGACGTAGCTCTTGGAAAGATGGACTGCGTTTATCTCCACTTACAAGTAAGGAAACGGGCAGGGAGGACAAAGTTCCAGAGGCCGGAGGCCACAGAGCCAGGGAGCGGGAGGGCCTGGGTCTGGAGGTAACTAGTCTGGTGCCTAAGTGTGCGCTCCCAACCACTCCCCTGTGCCGCCTGGAACCTGGAGGCGACACCAGTGTGATGAACATGTTTTCTGAACAGTGAACCAGGATGATGGGGGCCAAGGGGGTCACTGGTCTGTAGGTCCCAGTGCTTGAGACAGTGTGTGAAGAACTGAAAGATGGCTTGTAAGATTAGAGCCCCATGAGTGGCATGGGGCAGAGGCCCAGTTCTCCTGGAGCTTCCCCTGCCACCCCCCACCCCTGAGCCTCCCACTCCAGCCTTAATTGTCTCAGAGGAGCTGAGCAGGGAGTCTGTGAGGGGCTCGTGTTTGTGCCTTGCACAAAGGACATTAAGTGAACAGGGTCCCTCTCTGTTTTTCATGTCATTAATTGGTGACCTTCAGACTCTGAAATAGCATTTTTCCTCTCCCATCCCTGATTTCAGCATGCTTGGATATGTTAGGAATTTCTTAAATGAGATGGGGATATATGGGTAGTTAAAAACAGCCTTCTATTCTGCCCCAATTATGTATCGAATTATGTTACAATTATTCCCAAATAAACTTGCTGAGAATCTCAAAAGGGGAGGTCCTGGGAGATTCAGGAGAAAAGTGAAATAGGGCACCGTTTGGGGTGGTGGCCCTACGGCCTGCATGGGCTCTGAAACCCAGGCAGTGTGTGTGTGTGAGTCTGGGTGTCTGTGTCTGTGTTATCAATCCATTTGCCTTGCTTTGTCTGTTGGGCTTCATTGGCTCGGGCCTTGGCAGCTGTAGGAGGGCAACAAGAGGTCTTGTGCAGCCTCTGTGCCAAGGGATCTGCTAAGACGCCACCATTCCCCAGCCATGTGATTGAGGAGAAAGTCTTGGAGCCTCTTGGAGCCTCAGTTTCCTCCTCTGTAAAGAGGAGGTGATGCCGGTGGCTCTAGTCTCTAGTACCTGGCACCTGGGGGCTCTTGGGAAATGGGATGAGTCACCATTTTTACTGCTGTTAGCTCACCAGTTGGGTCCATCATGGTTATCGGCTTCTGTCAGGGGTGGGAACCTGCCCTTCCCTCTGGCTCTGACTCCCTCTGCCAAGCTGATCAGGCTCGGGGCTCATGCCTCCGTAAGGCTGCAGCCTTCCCTATAAGACTGACGACACTGCAGAGCACCTCCCCTGCCTGGCCCTGTGCAAATGCTCATTCAGTCTTGGGAGGGAGGCATGGACTCATTCAAGGTGTTTCTGCTAAAAAGTGGTTGAGTGGGATTCAGACCTTGGTGTGCCTCTGAGGCCACAGGCCCCAGGAGGTGACAGGGCGCCACTTGGTCCCCGGGCTAGCGGTGAAGTTTCCTCTGAGTGGTTTTCAGCCATTCATTTTATGCAAGGAGCCAGCCTCCCCTGTGGCTCTTAGGAAAGGTCTGGATTAATCTTTATTAGTAACTTATTCATAATTATTAATCATCAGGAGGCTACTGTTGTTGCGGGGCTCCGAGCTAGGCTGCCTCCATTCCTCTTCTCCCACGACTGCCACCCACAGCTGCTCCTGTTCCAGGCCTGGGGTGGGGGACGGGAGGTGTTCCCATCAAAGGACCCTTTCCCTCTCTATTAGGTGGGTAAGGTTGCCCACGGCTGTCAAGGCATTTTCAGCCAGACCTCAGAGCCTGCTGAGACCTTGCTGTGGGGTGAACTGTATCCCCCCCACAAAAGATGTTGGAATCCTAATCCCCAGGACCTGTTTCCAAATAGCGTCTTTGCAGGTAATCAAGTTGAAATGAGATCATTGTGTTGGGTGCTATCCGGTATGATTGTGTCCTTATAAATGGGGGAATGTGGTTTGCAGAGTCCCAGCTCCAGCATCAAAATCAGAGTATAGAAGAGGTTTGAAACTTACAAACAGTAGCTTAATAACTGACACACTATGTCAACAAAAATTTAATGTATATACAGGCTGCATTATTAGAAGTATAAAGCCTAGTTTGAGGGAGGTGATAATCACCTTTTATCTTGAACTGGTCAGATCCATTGTGTTCAGGTGTGTGTACAACAATTCTAACAGGATCTAGGCCCCCCTGGAGTCCACGTTGTTAAGTGTCTTAACCTGGGGAGGAGATTCAGAACCAAAGCAACATGAGGAACACATGATCAGAGGAACTAAGGCCTCAGAGGAATAAGCACTGTCCTCATGTCCCTCAGGCTGCAGGTGAGAGACAGAGGCAGCTCAGTCTGGATGGTTCTGGGTGGGCAACAGTGGGCCCCAGAAAGGCAGGTTCCAGCTTTGAGATAAAGGAGATTGTTCTCCTTAAAAAAGGAAAAAAAATAAAACATTTCTTCCCCTTGATGGTAGAAGCAATGCCTGCTTGTTACAGAGCACTTGGAACATACGGGTTACTGGGCTGTCAGCTGGGATGCAGGATAGAGACATTATCTTTTAGAGTTCTGGGTGCAAAGGGCTCGACCCCTCCATTCTGTGAGCCGAGGGCCCTCAAAGCACTTGCAGGAGATCTGCGCATTCCCCGCTGGCTTCTGTTCTCCGAGCCTCCCCAGATTAGACCCCTGCCCACGTGGCCCTGAGATTCAGCTTGCCTGGCATCAGTTCCCCCTGGGCCAGGCCCTCAAGGGTTCAGCTTCTAGTCCAGGTGCTTATCAAAGCATTTCTCCAAAGCCAGATTCTTTCCTCAGAGGAATTCTGGCTCCAGCTCTCAAGATAATTAAATTTTTTCCCCCTTGTTGCCTACGGGAAAGTTTAAAGAAGCAAATAAAAACCATTTGTAATTATACCTCCCAAAGATGACCACTGTTAACATTTTGTCCTTTTTCCCCCTGCACCAGTATATTCATTTTTAAGATCATTGGGATCATGGTGAATATGTAATTTTATATCTTGCTTCTCCTTACCCTCCTCACTTAGCACATGAGACTAACCTCATTTAAATTATCTTCATCAGTAGGAATTGGGGAGCCTTAAGGCTATAAGAGCATTACGGCTCTATTTTTACCGCTTTGAGCCTGCAAATGTGTAACATGCCATATATCTGAACATACGCATGCATAGGTGGCCTCCATTGTGCAAATACTTAACACACAGATCTGCATTTCTTTGAGAGTTTATGTAAATATTCTAAAGAAATAAACATGGGCTTTTGATTTCTTAAATTTTTTTCCAGGCTGAAACATACAGGCATTTTTATTTTGGAAAATACATCATGGGATGTTTTCAGTTTGGTGTATTTTTGTTGCTTATATTTAAGCCTTGGGAAATAACCTGTTGCATTTGTAAGCCTTTTACTTTTTTCCCGTTTTGTTATTGTTGTTTATTGCCAAAACCGCATTAAAAGTGCTTCAAACCTCTTGTTAAGTGTAGGGAAGGAGGACTACAACACTTCCCACCTCCCCAGCAAAGCTGTTTACAAGGCTGATATTGTCCTAAAAAACGATTTTCTAGGTTTTCATGAATCTGTATACATTTTTACACGTGTATTTTGTTCAGGCAAAGGACTGAACAGGGACTTATGATCATAGGTGGAACGAGCAATCTGGATGTCTGTTTGTAGCTAACCCTTCAAGTAACATCCTAAGGCTTGGGCTGTTTCTGGGTAAATTCTTTTTTTTTTTTTTTTTTTCATTCTAGGAGCTAGAATTCTGGAGGAAATAAGCGGGCAGGCTCTGCTAGCTGTACTTTTCTGTATTTCCAAGTTGAATTTTTAAATTTCTATGCTGACCTTTAATTTTTTGTCTTATTTTTCTTTTCTCCAATAACTTTCTGGTTTTTTTTTTTTTTTTTTAATTTTTATTGAAGTACAGCCAGTTACAATGTGTCAGTTTCTGGTGTGCAGCATAGTGTCCCAGTCGTGTATGTACATACATACATTCCTTTTCATATTCTTTTTCATTAAAGGTTGTTGCGGGATACGAAGTATAGTTCCTTGTGCTATACAGAAGATACTTTGTTTTTTAAAAAATCTATTTATATATATAGTGGCTAGCATTCATAAATCTCAACTCCCAAATTTATACCTTCCCACCCTCTTTCTCCCGGTAACCATAAGATTATTTATTATGTCTGCAAGTCTGTTTCTGTTTTGTAGATGAGTTCATTAGTGGCCTCCTTTTCTTTTTTTTAGATTCCACATATGAGTGATATCATGTGGGTTTTTTTCTTTCTCTTTCTGGCTAACTTCACTTAGAATGACGATCTCTAGGTCCACCCATGTTGCTGCACATGGCATCATTTGTTTATGGCTGAGTAATATTCCACTGTATAAATACACCGCAATGTCTTTATCCAGTCATCTGTGAGTGGACATTTAGGTTGTTTCCATGTCTTGGCTATTGTAAATAGTGCTGCTGTGAACATTGGGGTGCATGTATCTTTTTGAATTAGAGTTCCCTCCAGATATATGCCCAGGAGTGGGATTGCTGGATCATATGGTAAGTCTGCTTTTAGTTTTGTGAGGAATCTCCATACTATTTTCTATAATGACTGCACTGAACTGCATTCCCACCAGCAGTGTAGGGGGGTGTCCCTTTTCTCCACAGCCTCTCCAGCATTTGTCATTTGTGGACTTTTTAACAATGGCCATTCTGACTGGTGTGAAGGGATACCTCATTGTAGTTTTGATTTGCATTTCTCTCATAATTAGTGATATTGACCATTTTTTCATGTGCCTATTGGTCATTTATATGTTTTCATTGGAGAATTGTTTGTTTAGGTCCTCTGCCCATTTTTGGATTGGCTTGTTTGTTGTTTTATTATCAAGTTATATGAGCTATTTATATATTCTGGAAATTAAACCTTTGTCAGTCGCATCATTTGCTAATATTTTCTCCCATTCCGTAGGTTGTCATTTTGTTTTGCTTATGGTTTCCTTTGCTGTGCAAAAGCTTCTAAGTTTGATTAGGTCCCATGTGTTAATTTTTACTTTTTTTCTATTGCTTGGGTAGACTGCCCTAGGAGAAGATTGCTGAGTTTTATGTCAGAGAATGTTTTGCCTCCATTTTCTTCTGAGAGGTTTATAGTGTCTTGTCTTAGGTTTAAGTCTTTAAGCCATTTTGAGTTTATTTTTGTGTATGGTGTTCTAAATTCATTGGTATACATGCTGCTATCCAATTGGGTTTTTTCAAAATTGGCATATAGTCAGTTTACAGCAAGATTCAAGATCTCACAGTATACCCATGATAATATGTTAAGTATGCTCCTTTGTGCTGCGGGGTCTTTCTTTAAGCTGGCATGAAGCCTGGCATCATCTTCACCCTCTACCTCTCAACCTTGTGTCCCTGAAAAACTGTTCTCAGTCCAATTCCAGTGCTCCTCATAAATGAAGATTTCCATGGTCCCTGCAGGCTGACGTGGGCAGTTCCTCCTCTAAGAACCCTAGTAAAGCACATGTCACATTGTGCTGTACCTGTCCCCATGTCTGTCTCTCCTGTCAATGTCTCTATGAGGGCTAGGATCTGTCTTTGCCTTTATGGATCCAGGGCCAACTCCCGGCCTGGCTTTTATGGCTCAGTTTGTTGAATGAATGAAAGAATGAATTAGTTTGCTGGCAGAAAGAATAAAGTCAGAAGAGGATAATTTAAACAAATAAGATTAACATTACTGTGCAGGCATGACCAGGGCCCATATCATGTTTTAATTGCTTTCTCTACTGGGACGTGATCTAAGGAATGTTACAACAAGGAGTCCAAACAGCATGGAAACTTTACAGTGTGGCTTTCTTGTGGAGTCCATTCCCACAGGGCAAGTTGCACTCATGATGATCAAACAATTACTGAGTCTCCTCCTCATGCCAAGGAGGGTCTGAGGCGAGGCTCAACCCAAGAAACTTGGCCGTGGCACCAAACCAGAAGCACCATCTGATGGAGTCAGCAGGATTCATGGTAGAAAAGAAGTGGGCAGGAGCCCGAGGTCACAGAGAATTAGTAGCCGAGGTGGACGTAAACCCCAAACCTTCGAAGGCCTGTTTGCTGCTCTTCCCGTTGGTCCTTGTTGCTTTGCTTCATCTGTGTTGAATGAAATAGTGGTTTTTATGGGAAGATAAGTAAGGATTGGTGGCTGGCGCCCCTCCCCTCTTGCATCTACAGGTTGGCCTGCTTAGTTGGGTAACTAGTGACTAGTCAGTCCATGTTTCCTTCAGGAATCATGTTTCTTGTGCGTATCATCAGCTCATAGCTGCTTTCCCACGTTCATACTTTTATATCTCATGCTGTGGCCCATCATTGGCCTGCTTGTCCTCGGAATCCCTCACTGTTCTCCTGTTCTGTATCACAGGGCAGGCATTCATACAGGATGCACTTCTCAGGCTCCCCATTTCACGTGGTTTTGAGTAGGCCGGCCCCTGGGAGTCACAGACAGGGGTTGGTGTTTGAGGGGGTAAGCGAGAATCTAGGGTATCTTCCCCCTCTCTCGGGCAGTATCCCCAACAGTGACCATCTTCCGTGCCTCCAGATATCCCCCTTCTGTCTGTAGTTCCTGCCTCTTCCAGTTAGCCTTCACCAGGGTGTTCTGGCCCCAGTGATACCTCCAGCTTTTGAGGCCTGGTCACACCCCCTCCTCTTGGTGTACCTCTAGCCCCTGGTGTGCTGATGTTAATCTCTGCATTTTTGTCACCACCTTTTGCTTAGCTTTTCAGCTCACCCATCACTTTTATAACTAATTCCATGTCTTAAATTCCCTTTCTTGAACACACCTAGAATGCATTCTGGGTTCCCTCCTGGCCCCTGACAACCCTCTTGAAGTGATAAAACATTTCAATTGCCTTTACTGCTCAAAGTAGCTCAGATGCTCCCAAGCCCTTGGAGCATGCTGAAAATATTGGTTCCCTAGACCTACCACGTAGGAGCAGTGATTCGTTGCTTTGGTGCATGGCCCGAAAACCTGAGTTTTCAAAAAGCTCCTCGCTGTTTCTGATGCTTAGCACTGGGATAGAGAACAGCAGAGCCCGGCTGAGATGGAGGGACTGCAGGTCACTCTCTAAGGGCTTCTCTTCTACAAACCAGCCTCCCAGCAAAAACCTCGGCAAAATTAAAAATGACTGCACCCCGTGGATATTACAGGAAGCTCAATTACATGTGTCAAAATAGCAGAAGCTAAATGGGAGAATGCTAAGGGATTCATTGCAGGAGTCAATGAAATCATGTATGTGATAGCACCTCACACAGTAGAGTTGTTGCTCTGTAAGTGATAATGTCTTTTCTCCACTCAAATTGAATGAAAGCATAGACATGTAGAAGGCTATGAAATAATGTAAATTATTTATTTTTTAAATGAACAGAATCCAGATGCCAAATAACCAGAAAGGACAGATAAGAAATTAAAAGTCAAAAAAATTTTCATTGCTTGGCATGTATTATTGTTAATGGAGCTGGTGTCTCAACAATCTAGCCATAGGACACCATAAATTGTCTCTGTTTAATGACAGAAATAATTTAAGAAAATAAGTTCCAACTGGGAGTCTCGTGTCAGGTTACATCTTAAATTTCCTAGGGAGACTTGAGTCTTATGATCATGCCCTTACTTGGCCATTAGAAATTTTGCATTCCAGGCTCTTGCCAGAAACTAAAACTTTGAGTGCTGCCTAGTCCAATTCTTATCAAAAGTTTGTTATGAGAAGTAGTATTCATAGAACACCGCCTGAGGGATACGCAGTTTGTTCATTCCTCAGCTTGACAGCCTAAATATTATTCATGGTTTAAGTCATCACCCTTCTGTGTAATAGCTTCTTGTCAGTTTCCCTTTACTGAGCAGGATGGATAAAAAAGGACATATCTTTCCTTATGGACTTTTTGAACTATGTGTTAAGAGAGAAAACTCTCATAGGTTTCAAAAAAGAAAACCACAAAGTTACCAAGACAGGAGCATCTGACTAGCATGAAACTATTCATCTGTAATCCAGGAAGCAAGGAGATGGCAATGGCACATCAACAGAGATGAAAGAAGGACTGTGAGCCAGGAATCCAAAAAATCTAGTTATATATGAGGACAAGAGAGAGACATTTCTGGACATGGAATGACACAGAACGGACCATCCATGTGCCACTCGTGAGAAAACTACTTGAGAAGTTCTCCAGCCAAATGAAAATTGAATCAAAAGTGTTCGGGTAGCGGGAGATGAAGAACCAAAGAAATGCTGAGCAACAAAGCTCGTAAAACTTAACGGTCAAGTTGAAATAAATGATACTAATGTGGCCATGAACTATAAATTGTTCATTAAGAAGAGCTGTGAGAGTAAAAATATTCCATGTATCTCCTCTTGGGGATGAGGAAGAGAAGAGATGTCATGGGTTGGGCTCTCTGGAAGCAAGCACTGGACCAGAGTTTTGGGTGCAAGATGTTTTTAGCATCAGTACCTGTGGCATGAGTTGAATTGTGTCCCGCAAAATACGTTGAAGTCCTAACCCCCAGTTCCCATTAACGTGACTTGTTTGGAAATAGGGTCTTTGCAGATATAGTCAAGTTAAAAGGTGGTCATTGGGGTGGGCGCTGATCCAACATGATGTGTCATGTAAGAAGAAGAAAGTGCCACGTGAGGACAGAGACACAGGGAGACGACAGAAGCAGAGGTTGGAGTGATGCAGCTGCATGCAGAGGAGCACTAAGGATCCATGGCCACCCCTAGAAGCTAAGCTGGAAGGGGAAAGGAAGGATTCTGTCCAGAGCCTCGGGGAGTAGGGTCCTGCTGACAACACCTTGATTTGGGGCTTTTAGCTTCCACAACTGTGAGAGGATAAATTTGTGCCATTTAAATCCACGCAGTTTGGAGACTAATACAACCTGCGAAAGGAGGAGGCAGCCGAGGAGGCACGCTGGGCAAGCAGAGGAAGAAGTCAAGTCCTCCATGGAGGACCCACAGAGCCAGGGCCAACTCGGGATGGGGGTGCTCCCTTGTCATCCAGTCACGGGCTCTGTGCAGTCCCAGGGAGGCCGTGGCCTACGGGGCAGTGGCAGACCCTGAGAGGGCTGACAGCCAGATGTGTCTGCGGACCGTGCTCATAAATGACCAGCAACCTTCCCTCCTGGGGGGCACAGCTCTGTGTCCCCCACAGTAGACCAAAGGGAAATGACTGGATGGTGGGATGGAATCATTTTATTTTTTTAATAGAAATACATGGACTCAATGTTTTAGAAATGGAAAGATAATTATCAGGAAAACGTGGAATAAAAAATTATTAGGAAAACAGATATAATGGAAGTAAATCAAATACAGTCTTACCACAATAGAAGTGAACTTATTGAGATCCCTTTTCAAATGACAGACTTAGATTGGTTAAAAAACCAAAAATCCAATGTTAAGCTATTTGTTGGGAACACAGCTAAAACCAAATGAAAACAACTAAAAACATTGAAGGTGAAGAAATGGACAAGGATATGCCAAGTGTGAACAAATAAAAGGAAAGCAGAAGTGGGGATATTAACATTAGCTAAGATGGAACTGGAGACCAAAATTATTAAATAAGAAAAAAAAGATACTTTTATAGATAAAAGAGTACAATTCACAAGGACACTATTACACACATATCCTTTGTACACTGGCCACCATAGCTATGGAAATTTTAAGGCAAAAAATAAAAAGAACTACAGGAGAATATGATTAATCTATAACCATATTAGGGGATTTTAATTTTTTTTCATAATTTGACAAAGTAAATGATATACAGTGGTAATAATATAGTCCTTTTTCTAGTCTAAACAGAAAATGCACATTTTTCTCTTGTGTCTACAGAACATTTATTAAAAAGTTATTTCTGTAGCCATAAGCAAAAACTTGATACATTCAGGAGTGGAGGAAAGATATTTCACTCATCCCATATTTTGATCCTAGTGTGATAAAGTAAGAATGTGCAATGAATAAAACATTAATAATTAAAATATACTTAGATGATTTTTAGATGATTTTAGATGACCTCTTTTAGATGATTCCTTGGTCAAATTGAAAATCAAATCCAAAATGACAAATTATTTGGAAATTAACAGAATACTTCACATCTAAATTTATGGGGAAATAATATATTCAGAAATACTTTATAGCCTGTTACTTCAATATTATATTTTAAAATAATGAAAATAAACTATTGCATCTAAGAAAAAAATAGTTTCTGTCAGCAGGCATTAAGGAGATCAACACACAACTGCACGTCTGTCTTTCATATTCTAATCTTATGGTTACCAGGGAAAGGAGGTGGGAAGGGATTAATTTGGGATTTGCAAATACTAACCACTATGTGTGAAAACAGGTTGAAAAATTTCTTCTGTATAACACAGGCAGCTACATTCAATCTTACGATAACCTTTAATGAAAATGAATACAAAAACGCATATATGTATGTATATGTATGACTGGGACATTGTGCTGTACACCAGAAGTTAACACGTTGTAATTACTTAAATAAGAGAGTCTGAGAAGAATAGCTTCTTTAAAACACTACGTCTCAGAAATAATTTATTCGAATAGTTTTAAATACAAAAAGACAAGCATCTTTATGTAATCATACTGTTAAGTTGTCACTTTTTTCTTATCTACAGAAAAAATAAACACGTGGCAGCAAGTGTGTTAGGTCAGGGGGCTGATTGTCTTTACGTGTAAAACCAAACCAAACAGAAAAACCAACCTTCTGCTTCTACCGGAGGTGAGTGGACACCTAATGGACTCTGGTTCCTGCTGCAGGTGCAGCGGGGAGAGCAGACTAACCCAGGCGGGCGCTGGCTGTGGCGCACACGCGCGCACGCGGGGCTGGGGGCGGGGCGGCGGCGTTTGGGGACTTAAGCAGGGCGGGCGGCGGCCGCGGAGGCGCGCGGCATGTGAGGTCCCAGACGCGTTTGCGGCTCCTGCGGCTCTTCCGGGCTCGTGCCCGGAGCTGAGAAGGGAACGACGGCCGCCTTGAGACCGCCGAGCACACCCCCAGCTACTTTCCACACCAACCGCCCTCCCTTTCCAGCTGTGGGTGCGGGGCGGCCCCGAGCGGAGGCGGCCCGTCGGTGGAGCGGAGCCCCGCGCTCCAGCCTCGCTCCGCCGCAGGCCGCGGGGGCCTACAGAGCCCCGCGCCCGCCCTTGCTCTGGCCTCTGCGTCCGCCGGTCGGAGCGGCGTCGGTCCGGGAGGTCTCTGGGCGGCGGCGGCGGCCGCTTGTCCGGCTCCACCGTGTCCGCGGGCGGAGGCTCCGGGGCTCCGCTGAGGACGTCCGAGCTGGAGCTCGTGTGGGAGCAGAGCGGTGAGTGCGCGGCGCCCCCCTCCTGCCGGCCCGCCCGGCCGCCCCGCCCGTGCGGCCCCGCCGTCCGCGGAGCCTCCCTGCTGGCCTCGCGCCCCCGCTCCGTCCCAGCCTCGGTCCTTGCCCGTGCTCGCCGCCCCGTCTCAGCCCCCGGGTCCTCCGGGCGCCCACGGTGCGTCGTGCTGCTGTGACCCTTCCGTCCCCGACGCCGCCCGCTCCCGTGGACCTGCCCTCCCGGTCCGCACCCCGCCCGGCCCAGCCTCCCGTCCATCCCTTTCCTCCCCGTCTCCGGCGTCTCCCCGACCCCCGCGCCCTTCTTGGAGCCGCACCCTTGTTCCCGCTCCGCTTCTGGTGCGTCAGCTCTGCGAGGCCACCGGGAAGCCCCACTCGGGGGACCGGCCTCCTTCAACCTGGCGCGGGGAGGGTGGGATTCAGGCGTCGCTTTCCCCTGAGGCTGGGCCCGGACAAGTGCTGGCCTTACGGAAGGCGGGAAGTGGGGTCCTGGGACATTCTCGGATGGTTTTCCCCTGGGTAGGGGCTTGCTCTGGGTTCCAGGGGATATATTTTCGGAGGTGACTGGAGGACGGAGCGGTCGGGGAGTGAGGGAGTGGCGGCGGCAGTGGCGATTTGTGGCCCTTGGGTTAGGCTGCGGCTTGTTGGAAAACCTGGTTTTCTTGTCTTGGCTTTCATCCCTGACAGTTCGTTTGGCAGTGTTAAAGGTTTTCTAGTCTCTACCAGATGCTGTGTCATGATGCTCTGACTTGGAATTTTTCACGTCACCTCATTTTTCTCTTTTCAACATGAAGCAGTGTCTGATTCTCCTCGCGGAGCAGACAGCAGGGATTACTGGGGAAATGGGAATTACTCCGTTTCTTGACTATTTTCCAGTGATACAGTTAGGATTCCTGAGAGAAAAGGCAGAACGAACATCTTTGTTTTGTAGGATTTCCTTTGGAGTTAGGGAGTATTAGAGACGGAACGGATTTATCATTTATTTATCTAAATTAGATTTAAATGTTATGCCATTTTGGCTAAATGTTTTTGGTTAATATTTCATAGTATCTGATGAGTGAAGTTTTTATGCCATTTACATCTCAGGCTTCTGCTGTCGCTGTATTCTATATGAGGTATAGCATTCTAATTTCGTGATGGCTGTCTCTAAATATTTCTTGTGATAGTTGTGCTTTTATGCTGTATTAAGCAAACTTCACACTGTATAACTTAGAGATGATCATCCTCCGTTGTTTTTCTCACACTTCTGACTGTCTTTAAAGTTGAGACATTGAGGTATTAGTTCTTCCAGAGTCATCAGACATTGAGTTACCTGCTAGGTGTTTTAGGTTAGGTTGTAAGACATTTATTTCTTTTGACTGGAAAGAAGGTAGCTGATAGAAATCCAGAGCTTTTACCACCACCTTGAACTAATTTGTATGGCATTAAAAGTAGTTTAATAGTAGTTGCAAAATTGCTTCCAGTTAGACCTTAGAAATCATTTTTCTCCATTCATATATAATTTTTCCTCCCTGCCCTTTAACCAAGTCTCCTCTTTGCCTGTTTTTTCCATAAGTAAATATGAACTTGTTTTTCTAGTAACTTAGTAAGACTTGTAAAGTGGACCCTTGTTCAGGTATTTTATGACAATTGCAAGGCACTGCCATACATAAGATACAGCCTTTTGGTCATTATTGTTAAGTATGGTTTGAAATGCTTGTTGTGTGCTCTAGGGATGTTACTGCCTGCCTTATGTTGTGATGCAGAGCTGTTTAGTGTGCATGAAAAATCCATTAATCTCTGTCCTAGGAAGGTTTTAGTATGAATGTTTTTGCATTTGCAAGTATTTGCATGTTTCCTTTGAATGTCTTCAGTATTTATGTTCTAATTCACATTGCAGAGTTTTACGGCTTTTCATTTCTTTAAGTCTTTACTAACTTCCCCCCATTCCACTGTAATTCCTGAAGCCATCTTAGTGTTTTTTTTTTTTTTAAGATTTGATTTTTTTAGAATGGTCTTAGATTTACAGAAAAATTAAGATCATGCAGAGGGTTCCCATGTATCTTCACCGTGTTCCCTTGTTATTACCATCTTAGGTTAAGTATGGTACTTTGATTATAGTTAATAAACTGATACTGATACATTATTAACTATAATTAATATGGCCTATAGTTTATTCAGATTTCCTTAGTTTTTATCTTTTCTTACTTCACCATTCAGTTCAGTATAAATACTACATTACATTTAGTTGTTGTATCTACTTAGATGCCTCTTAGGTTTTTTGTTTTGTTTTTTTTTTGTATTGGGTTTACATGCTTTTGAGATTAAGCTGTGAGATTAATTATCTTCTGAGGCCACTGTATTGCTAAGTGATGCCATCCAGTAGCTTTGACAATGAAAGATTGATCTGTTTTCACAGACAATGTCTGTAGTTTTCTTGTGCATGAGCAAAGGTCTGTTGTAGAATCCATGTCATCTTGATGTAACTCTTCATGAATTTTTTTACTTTCAGGTTTTAGAATCTCGTAATTCAACTTTCAGAGACTAACCTGTGGCAAAGCCTTTCTGTCTCCTTCATAGCATTTACCACATTTATATCTTATTTTTCTGTGTGTTTTTGTCTGTTTCCCATTGCAGAATGCAAGTCCCTGGAAGATTAAAAACCACTATTTATTTGTTCATTGTATCCCCAGTGCCTAGAATAGTGCCAGGCTTTTAGTAGCTACCCAGGAAAGTTGGTAAATGAATGATGGTTGAATCTAATAGTAACCAAAGCTAGTAGTCCTGTTGGTTATGATGAAGTCAACATTTTTTCCTTATGTAATTAATGGTTTAACAATAACATTTAGAGGGAGGATGTAACTAAGTTTGTTTTTTAACAGAGGTACTGGGGATTGGACCCAAGACCTTGTGCATGCTAGGCAGGCGCTCGCTCTACCCCTGAGCTATATCTTCCCCCCAACAATAACACTTTGTATTATTTGATTGTAACAGGGATATTCCAGATGCTCAGGGGACAGGGAATCCAATAATTTTTTACCCTGTCACTAAAAAGTAGAATACGACTGACCAGAATCTTACATTTTTTTTTTGAGTTGAACAAAATTAGTTTTGTTTTGTTAAAGCTATTGTTAAATTATTGCTGTTAGCATAGCACCTAAAGTATGTCAAATGATTGTTGAAGCTGTGTTCATGGAACAGATTTAAAGTTAGACCATTTTACTTAGCTTTTCAAAAATTTAAGGTTCTGTGGTCTATAATGAGGATGAATTGTTTCAGTATATGAAGCCTCATATTAAATTAATGATGTCAATCTTGGTAATCTTCCTGTAAACACTTACGGTTTTTTTATATTTCAGTGGTATACATGGCTTAATAGAGGAATGTTGAAATGCCAAAAGAAAATCAATCAATAAATCAATCAATCAATCCTTGGGGAACTGAATTCTATCCAAGGCAAAGTATGCTATTACACTCATTCACTAATCACTAGTAAAAATTGCAGAAGATTTCAAAATATTGAATCTGATCATTTTATTATTTTTCTGTTATTTCTGACTTTTTAAAATTGAAATATAGCAGTTACAATGTGTCAGTTTCTGGTGTACAGCACAATGTTTTAGTTATGCATATACATACATATATTTGTTTTCATATTCTTCTTTGTTAAAGGCTATTACAAGGTATTGAATATAGTTCCCTGTGCTATACAGAATATTTACATCTATTTTTATATATAGTGGCTAACATTTGCAAATCTCAAGACTCCCAAATATATCCCTTCCCACCCCTTTTCCCCCAGTAACCATAGGTCTTTTTTCACTTGGCCTCTTTCTGTTTTGTAGATGAGTTCATTAGCGTCCTCTCTGTTTCTTTTTTCAGATTCCACGTATGAGTGATATTCATAAGGCATTTTTCTTTCTCTTTCTGGCTTACTTTGACAGTCTCCAGGTACATCCATGTTGCAGCAAATGGCATTTTATTTTTATGGCTGAGTAGTATTCCATTGTGTAAATGTACCACAATTTCTTCATCTAGTGATCTGTTGATGGATATTAGGTTGTTTCTATGTCTTGGCTATTGTAAATACTGCTGCTGTGAACATTGGAGTGCACATATTTTTTGGACTTAGAGTTCCCTCTGGATATATGTCTAGGAGTGGGATTGCTGGAGCATAAGCCAAGTCTATTTTTAATTTTTTGAGGACTCTCCATACTGTTTTCCATAATGGCTGCATCAAAATACATTCTCACCAGCAGCTTAGCACGGTTCCCTTTTATCCTCTCCGGGATTTATTGCTCATGGACTTTTTGATGATGGCCATCCTGACTGGTGTGAGGTAGGTATAATTTTGATTTGCATTTCTCTGATAATTAGCGATACTGAGCATTTTTTCATGTGCCTATTGGCCAGTTACATGTCTTCAGTGGAGAATTGCTTGTTTAGGTTTTCTGCCCATTTTTGGATTGGTTTTTTTTTTTTTATTATTATTATTAAGTTGTATGAGCTGTTTGTATATTCTAGAAATTAAACGTTTACAAATCTGACCAGTATCAATCAGGTGATATTTTCCTCACAGTCATTTGTTTATCTTCTCTGTTATTATATTTTCCTGGTGGGAATTACTGGTCATTTTCCTGTTTTCACTTTATCTTTTGAATGGAATTTTCTTGTATCTTTGTATAAATCTTGTTTTGGTACAAAAAATACTTCATTATGGAAAATTTCAAACATATGCAGAAGCAGAGAGAAGAGGTCAGTGAATTCCCACATACCCATCATCCAGCCTCAACAACCATCAACTTACATCCATGAAATTCCATCTCGGCCCCACCTGCTTGTCCACTGCTGTAGTGTAATTATTTATAGTACAATATTCATAACGTAAAATATGTCATTTTAATCATTTTTAAGTGTGCATTTCTGTGACAGTAAATGCTTTCACATTGTTGTGTAACCATTGCTACCATCCATCTCTAGAACCCTTTAGTCTTCCCAAACTTAAAACTCGCTACCCATTTAAACAACTGTCCATTCCCCACTCTCCTCAGCCTCTGGCAACCACCAGGAGAATGTACTTTCTATCTCTATGAATTTGGTTACGCTGGGTACCTCATATAAATGGAATCATACAATATTTGCCCTGTTGTGACTTGCTTATTTCACTTACCATGATGCCGTCATGGTTCAAACATGTTAGAACTTGTCACGTGTCAGAACTTCTTTTCTGAACAATCTCCCCTGGTGTAAATATGCCACATTTTGTTTATCCATTAATTCATCAAGGAACACTTAGGTGGCTTTCACATTTTGGCCCTTGGAAATAACACTTCTATGAGCACAGGTGTAAAAATAACTGCTTGAGTGCCTGCATTTAATTCTTTAGGGTATATACCCAGAAGTGGAATTAATTCCTGGACTGTATAGTGGTAATTCCATGTTTAATTTTTTTGAGGAACTGCCTTGCAGTTTTCCACAGTAGCTGCACCATTTAACATTCTTACCAGCAATGCAGAGGGGCTTCAGTTTCTCCACACCCTTTCTAACATGTTACTTTCTGTGGTTTATTTATTTTTGATAGTAGCCATCCTAATGAGTCTGAATTGGTTCCTATATTGTTTCTGAAGCAAATCTCAGATATCGTAAATTTTACCTACAAATATTTCAGTATATGTTTCTGAAAGATGAAGACCTTTTTAAAAAATACACCTCCAGTGTAAACAATTGGTACAATCTTTAAAATATCAAATATCTAGTCAGTATGTACAATTTCAACTATTTTTGAAAAGGAATAATTATTTTTTTCAGTTTTCTGTTTGGATCTGGAGCTAGAAAATATTCACACATTGCCATTAGTTGTCTGAGTCTCTTTAGATTTATAGTTTCTTTCAATTCTCTTTATTTTTCCTTGCAGTTTATTTGTTGAAGAAATTCGATTGTTTGATGTAGTATCCCACAGTCTAAATTTTGCTAACACATCCCTATGGTATTTTAACATATTCCCCTATATTTCCTTGCAAATTGGAATCAAATTCAGGTTCAGTCTTTAGACAAGACCAGTTCAGTGGTTCTGTTTCTTCTATAGGAAGACTTAAGGTATCTGGATGTTTCCTTTTGTAATACTAGCAGCCATATATGATCATTGTTTAGGTATGCATGATACTATATGGTGGTCACATGTTGCTACTTAAGTTTAAATTAATTCAAATGAAATAAAATACAAAAATCAGTGTCTTGGGTGTTCTAGCCACATGTCCAATGTGCAGCAGCCTCATGTTGCTCATGGCTACTGTATTAGGGCAGACATGGAACGTTTTCACCATCACAGAAAGTTCTAATGGATAGAACTGGTCTAGACCTATTAATTCATCGAGGGTTGTGATACAGTGGATTTCTAATTCTAATATTTAGTTCACATTTACTAGCTGGAAAACTTCTATGAAGAGAAATTTCCCCATTTCTACTATTTTGCTACCAGTTCACGTAGGAAAGGCAAGTGCGCTTCCTTTAATGAGGTTGATTCTCTAAGCTGTAAGTAAACCATGCTTATGTCAACATTATATAATTCTTGTGTACTACAGAGCCAACTAATGGGTTATGTTACACTTCCTATTTTATCCAGTTTTTTCTTTCCCTTGAGTTTCTAAGTTTCCTTCCCTTCATTGCACAATTTTACATTATCATAGTCTCGATTTTCTCCCCCCATTTTCCATCACACTAATCTACTCTATGAAGATCCTTTTTTTCCCCCTTGAGACCTTGCTCTTGGTGTTCTTCCTTTTGGAAGTCTCTCTTCACTACTCTCTGGGATTATAAGTTTTTCCTGAATCTTACATCTTCCTATTTTGTGGCTTAATTTATTGGTTTGTTAAATATGTTCTCTTAAGATAATTTCCTGAAAAGAGTTTGTTGAAGGCAACATTTCTGAGTCACTCCATTTCTGAAAATGTTTTTTTCTGTCTCCATTCTTACTTGATAATTTGGTTGGACACAGAATTCTAATTTTAAATTCTGAACTTTAATGTAGAAAGTTAAGTACAAATCTTATTCCTTGTTAATTCCAGTATCATTCTTTGTCTTCCAGTGGACAGGGATTTCCTCCTCTGCCCTTGGTAAAAAGAATTTTGGTGTTCTGGCAGAATTCTGTCTAAATAGTTCTCAAATAGAAGATGAATGTAAGTAGACATTCATTTCATACTTAATATTTCTGAACTTTTATACAATTCGAATGTGTAAAAATCAAACAAGAGACTTGAGGACCTAGACTATGCTCTAAATCAGTAAGTAATGTTTCTCCCAAAGCCAGCCTCACTGGTCTGAGAATAGAGGATGGAAATAAATGAAAGGGGCTTCTCTATTAACCCCTAGTGACCCACCTCTGAAACTTGTCTCATTCCCGCAACAGCGGGCTGTGCTGGTTTAAAGTTCTCAATTCTCATGAGAGAAATACTTTCACTAGGGGGCACTGCAGTGGTTCAGTTAAACTGGCAGTTGAACCTGGCCACTTGGGGCTCCTCATACCAGTGAATCAACAGTCACTGAAGTGGTTACTCTACTGGCTGGAGTAATGGAATGATCTTGATTGTCAAGGAATTGCCACTACACAATGGAAGTACAGAGTATATTTCTGGGATGCAGAAGATACACTGGGGCATCTCTTAGTCCTCCCAGGTCCTGTGAATACAATCAATAGAAAACAATATAACATGAGGGCTGCTAATGGCTCACACCTTTCAGGAGTGAAGATTTGAGTCACCCCACCATGCAAAGAGCCATGAGCAGCCTACCTGCTTACTGAGGGCAGAGGAATAAGTAGTAGAAGGTAGTTATAAGTACAACCATGTGACCAGGAGCAGAAATAAGGACTGTAATAGTTGTTTGCATTTTCTTCTGATTTTGATATACTTATGTGTGTGTGTGTGTGTGTGTGTGTATGTGTGTATATATAAATATAAATATTTTTTTCTTCCCCATCTCATTCTCCTACCATCTAACATGTGTTAATAGCAGTTAATCTTACACGTTTGGATTAAATCTACAGGATGTCAAAGGCAGAATGTGATTTCAGCTAGAAGAGAGACAAATAACTTCCAAAGTTGAAGGAACTTTGTAAACTCTTTGGAGAGACAGGTTGGTTTTCATTGTATGAGGGATAATTGCATCATGTTGGGGGCAAGCATGGTTTTTCTACTCTTTTTTTGAAGTTAAGTATGGTTACAAGGTGTATACACAGAGGCCAAGTGGATTTTGGTAGCTTTGTACTGTGCCAGCTTACTGAAGATGAAGCTAAACCTCAGAATTTCCCTCCTTGTCTGGTTGTGAGTAGGTGTTGGCCACAAGAGACACTTCATGGGATTTTGGAAGCCAGCAGTGAAGCAGAAGTCATATCTTTCACCCTCTGAAGCTCAGTGCAGGATGCTAGGCAGGTGAGCCACTCGCCTAGACTGTCACCAATGTGCTAGCTGACTTGGTGGGCGTGGGGCAGCAATGGGGCCCATAGCTCCTCCAGGCCTCAGAGGATCTCCTCTTGGAGCTCTTCTGAATCCCGGGCCCAGTGCATGTGCAGTCAGCTTCCCCTGCGTGATGTCCCATGATGTCAGCATTGGAAGTGGTAACAGAAGCATGGGTTCCGCTTCACCTTCACATCTCCGTGTTCTGGTGCACAGGCAGCTTTCTCCTCTGGCTGTCTAGAGTGACTTAGGCTTCTCACTGACACAGAGGCCGTGGCTACTCCAGCTCCCACAGTTGCACAGGATCTGTCTCCTCGTGGTTCTGCTTTTCTCATTGAATTACACCTTAAAAGTCATGTCAGAAGGGACGTGGGAACAGTATGGGGTTCTTATGCCAAAGGCCATTCAGTTTTCTTGGCAGGAACGCATACATACTTTTTGTATCAAAATTCATGAAATTTATTTCAAAGAGTTTCTAAGATGCTCCCTTAAAGACTACTCATTAAAACTATCATTTTTGTTTGTTTTCTTCTTAAAATATGTATATTAATTGTGGAAAACTTGGCAGGTCCAGGTAATTATCCGGATACCAATGACATTTTGGTAAGCACCCTTCAAGCCTTTCTTCAATGTATGTATCAATAATGTATACATACACATAAGCACACTTTATTTTTTATTAATATGGAATCACATTTAATTTCTGTTCTGTAAAAGACTCCCCCAAAGAGCAAGCACATCAAGAATATTTGTCTCTAGGTAATTAAATAGCCCTAATTCAAGAACATACTTTTTAATTACTTCACAGTATCCTTTTGCTTAGGTATACCATAACTTATTTAACCCCATTTCTTATTGTTGCTCTCACACAAATTTCAGTTTTTCTTAATTAATTAAAAAAAAAAAACCAACTGAGGAGAACATTTTTTAATTAATCCTTTCAACCAATTTTGTTGAGTAGCTTCTCTGTTCCTGGCAGGTCATAGTGTTGTCTCTGTGCAAATTCTAAATTCTAAACATAGCTGAACTTCTGCATGGTTAAGTTTTCCATGTGTGTTGTGAGAAGGAAAGCATAAACAGGGAGGTTGCATCAATTTAAAATCTACCTAGATTGAATTGTATAAAATAGTAGGATTTTGTAAACCTTTCTAGAAGTCTCTTTGGAATGCAGCATTATCATCCATCTTTGGGAGTCCCTCTTACATTTGCCTGCGTCTAGAATATGCATGGATTTGCTGATCCATCTTATGAAGTAAAACTTTAAGTCCAACTTCTTTTCTCATCAGAGTGCCCCCCAAATTGCCTCTAGACCCTCTGCGGCCCACTGTACATGGAAACAAAGCAGAACTTCAGTCCCTCCTCCAGACATGCTGGATCCATGTCTGCATTTCACTGATTCTCATGCACACAGGTAGAGCTTGAGAAGCGCTGATTTAGCCCCTGACACAGCCCACACTGGACCTTGAACAACAGCGGTGAGGAGGCCAGGCCAGCAGTAACAGCTGTGTCAGGGACAGGGTCTGTACCAAGGTCCTGTGCCCACTCCTGCCCTTTCACTTTACCAGAGCCCTGCCTGCACAGGAAGGCGGCCACTAAAATAGGCACTTGCAGGAGACAGGATGATACAGGGATCCCTGCAGGCTGCTCAGCAGGGTGAGGAAGGGTGGCACAGGAAAGGAAGGAAGGCAGTTCCTGGACACCAAAACCACAGCGTGTCTAGATGCTGCTTCCCCCCATTTAGCCCCATAGCTCTGCCCCCGAGATGACTCTTCGCTGACCTCTTTCCCTTTCTGCATTTTGCCTTGTATCAAAATGTCACCATCTAAAACTTTTCTCCATGAAAATTAGAAATGTTACATTGTCAGGGACTGAATGTGCCTGATTTCTGACAGTTGTTGGCAGTTCCCAGTTTTTATGGTGTAGTCATGGTGGAACCTGAGTCATCTAAAGATGGTGACAGTGCCAAGGAGCTGAAAAGGAGCTGCACACAAGCCAGGCTGCAGGAGCTGGGGCCCAGCCACTGCCGGGCATCCTGGGCCACTGGCCCTCCTGGGGACAGGAGAGCCACGCTGGCCCTAACAGGGTTGATACGAATTGCTCCAAGCCTTGCGGTGCTGATGAATTCTTGTAGCAGATGTGCTTAGAGACAGCCCAGAGTATGGAGTTTCTTCCCACATAGTTGTTTCTCAGAGATCCAAGGGACGACACCTGACTTCCACGTGTGTCAGAATTCTTTTCTCCCTTTTCTTTTTAAAGCTGAGAAACCACATTTTCTTGGATATAGACCTTACTTTTTGTTTCAAGGAAAAAAGGTTTCTTTTGTGCCTATTCATATACATTAAACAACTACCTGTGTGTGTGAGCGAGCGTGCATGCGCGCACACTTTTTCTCTAAAATTCTTACTCATAGTCTGGAGGACAATGACTTTTTCCCACCTCACATAACTGCTATGAATTTCTCCACGCAAGGATGGGCCTGTTTGTACACACTGGGCACCGTTGGTGGAATGTTAATGCAAACAGCCCCAGAAGCTCAGTGGGCCAGGGCACCCTATGTTCTCCTCAGGGAGCAGGGATGCCGGGGCCAGAGCCAGGTTGGGCTGACCACACTTGGCCTGCCCCGGGTTTGAGATGTTTGCCAGGGCAGCAAGGAGCACCATTGTGATGGGCTGGGAGGGATGAAGCTACCAAATTCCAGCTCAGTTTAGATCCTTCCCTCTACTGGGCTCCGGGGCGTGCCCAGTGCTAAACTCCAGAGTTGGTTGGGAGAAATCTCAGAGGAGGTTGGAGGCCACATCCCCTAGTGCCTGTGAATTTCCTTGGGAGCCCACAGTCCCTGGGCACAGGCTGCCAAGATGCCGGGCCCCCGGATGGTGACCCCTGCCCCACCTCTTACGCTTATGGAGCTCAGAGCTGGCCGCTGTCCCCGGGTAGGAGCGCGTGGGGTTGGGGGGCATCGGAGGCGATCCCCAGCCAGACCCTGGCCAGGAGGTCTGATCGTCTGTCGCTTGATCTCAGTGTTCCGTGGGACAGTTGCTTTCTCCACCCCGGAGGTTGCTGAAAGGTCTCTGCCCATAACTGCTTTCTAAAGACGGTTGTTATACTTTTAGTTCATGTTGCCTCTGCATTTTTCTCAACTTTTTCCTCCCAAATAATGTGCCTTTTTCTTTCGAAGACTTCCCCCCCCCAAATGAGATATCCTGACTTTGACATTGGCAAGGTGTGGCCGAGGTGACTGAAGCATGGGTTCAGGTACAGACTTTGTAGGAAGATAACTCTTGAGACACCCAAGTAATAGCCCCTGTCAATCCCCCTAGCCCCCCACTTCTGCAAAGGTTTTTGCCCTTGAGCCCTAACCCCTAGCTCTGGCAGAGAAAGTGCTGTTTTAGCGATTTTTATGCTCTGTACCTGATAAAGTCACCAAGGATCATTGAATTTTAGATGGCATACTTTAATCAGTGGTGTTGGTTAAATGATGTTTTCTTGAGTAGATGCCAAAGCATGAAGATTTGAATAAGAAACAGGCAAAATGTGTGTGTGTGTTTAAGCCAAGAAAACAAAAGCCACGCTGGGATGAGATCTTCTGTAAAGGAGTTTAGAGGCTTATACTTTGCCAGTAACTTCTGCGTGTCCCAGGGTAAGCTGTCCTGTGCTGTTTGTAGTTTATAAAATGGAAATTGTAACACAGGCCATCCTCTAGTGGTGCATGAATTAACTGCATTAAAATTGATTTATGAGAATGTACAGCATGATAAATACAACTAACACTGCTGTATGTCATATAAAAGTTAAGAGTAAATCCTTAGAGTTTTGATCATAAGGAAAAACTACATTTTTTCTATTTCTTTAATTTGTAGCTAAATGAGATTATGGATATTCGTTAAACTTACGATAATCATGATGTTATGTAAGTCAGATCCTTCTCTGTACACTTTAAACTTACATGGTGCTGTATGTCAATTTTATCAATAAAGCTGGATAAAAATTGATTATGGGTGTTACTGTTATAATAGCATGTCAGTGCTGTTGCTAAATGGAGCAGTGGGGCAACAGTAATTGGAACAGTTGTAGTTAGCACAATACAGGGAGACTGTCTCACTGTGAAAGTTGAGAATCTTGAAAGAACAGAGATGTGCGGCTAAGAAACTTTGTTTTCCCCTCCTTTAGGCCCAAGTTTCTGGTGACAGCCCCGGGGATCATCAGGCCTGGAAGAAACGTGACTATTGGGGTGGAGCTTCTTGAACACAGCCCCTCACAGGTCACTGTGAAGGTGGAGCTGGTCAAGATGTCAGCCAACCTCACTGTCTCTGTGCTGGAAGCAGGAGTCATCTTTGAAAAAGGTAAGATAAACAGCAGTCTGGCCCTTCTGCAGTAGTAACTGTAGTATGTTGATAAAGCTGTGTGCTAGGTGAGTTAATGGAGAAGCCCTACATTTTCAGTAGCTTACATGATACACTTTTTTTTTTTTCATATGAGAAAGGCTTTATTTATCTATCTCACAATTCTTAAAAGAGAAAGTTGGTAAACAGTAACATCTTGATTAATTGTGCTCTTCATTTTTTCTAGTTTATTTTTCTTTTCCTGCATTTTTAAGAGATGGAACCTTAGAACCAAAAAACTTACTTCTTTAACTTAAAAAAAATTCTTCACACTGTAAACATCAACCACTTAAGAAGTTACTTTGAAAGAGCTTTGGACAAGCAAACAGAGCCCACTTACTTCCCACTTCATAATACACTTCTAATCCTTATGCATGTGAGTCCAAAATGGTGTTCCTGAGATGCTCTTCCAGGTGGAGATTCTGAGACCCAGGTTCCTTCCATTTTGTGGCTCCATCATCATTAATATGTGGTTTCCAAGTGTACAGTGGAAGAGCATGGAATTTCTCCCCTGGGAGTTTTTAATAGGGCAGGCCTGGATGTGGTCATATCACTCCTTTTCTGTTGGCCACATTTAGCTGCACAGGAGGCTGGGAACGTGGACCAGTGTGTGCCCAGAAGAGGAGATGGGTGTCTTAACAGTCTGACACAAAACCATATTTATGTATGGTTTACACAAACTATGTATAACCATATTTCTTTATTGAGTGCAGAGGATTTTACTAGGTAGTCCTGTGGGAAGGAAAAGATGAGCTGTAGTTAAAAATCTAGTTTTATGGAATTTTTTTTAGTTTTTTAAGTAGCAGGAAAAAAGATAATGTAAAAGTGGGAACCATTTGTAAAAAGAACCCACATCTCCTGTTTTGTTTTTTTCTAACCAGGCCCAGGATTAAGTTGGGTCAAGGAATGTCTTCTTTTTCAATACTAAGGGGAAAATAATTTGAGGAGGGGACGATAAACAGTTAAAATATGTAAACATTTTCTTTTGATTAAAATGAACTTTTTTTTTTAATTGAAAGAATAGTCTATACTCAGTGCTCACAACCTGATAAACAGTAGGAAGTAAAGGAAATGAACCAATAAACAGTAGGAAGTAAAGGAAATAAACCAAAATCACCTGCAATCCTACCACCCAACTATAAACAGTGTTAACCAGAGGCACATTTAGATGTTTAGTCAGAGGACAAAAATTGAGGCATGAGTTCTTATTATATTAAGAATTATCTTTTAAAAACATTATTTAAGGGCATGAAATGAAAGGTGGATGGGATTCCACAGTACTTCATTATTATAAATGTTTGTTTATCCTTTACCAGCACAGAGAAATTAACCCCATCATGAAATGAGATAAAATCAAGGTTTATCTACATCCAAGGTTCTTTCTGCACTGCGAAGCTGAATGGGTTAGTTTGGGATAGGAGTCAGGAAAAGGTGATAAGTGCAGGTGCCAGACCACTTTGTCTTTCATAGGTATGATGTCAGGAAAGTGGGAGGCCTTGTTTCCCTGGAGAGGAAACGTAGTTAGTGCTTAAGATCTGAGACTGAGTCTTAGTATTAGCTGTGTGATCTTGGGCAGGTTACTTTACTTCTCTGAGCCTCAATTTCCTCATCTATAAAATGGGGATGAGGTACTTCCCAGGGTTGTTATAAAGTTATGTTCAGTACTAGTACCTATTGGGCATGCAGTAAACAATAGCTGTTAATATTGTAAGTAGTGGTAATGTTGAAGAAGATGCCAGAAGTGTCATTTCCATCTTATGTGGGGGTGGATCTGTACTTTTATTATTGAACTGTTTATTCTGAAAATGAATGAATTTTGCTTTTATGATAATGGCTAAGAAAATGTTGAAATACTAAGTCATAGCAGACAACACTTAAGGTAGTTCCACATTCATTGTTCATTAAGAATGATCACTTTGGCTCTAGTAGTGTGGCAGTTTTCCTCCAGGGCAGAGGTCCAGAATAACAAGGATGATTTTGATAGGTATTTGGGCTTTGCTTGGGCATTTGCATACTCTTATTCTAGAATTTCTCCTACATTGTCTCTTCTGCAGTCTCCTTTATCAGTCTCCTTTCTTTTTTTCTATAAACAAATAGAATGAACACTGGGGTGCATGTTACTGTGACTTGGTTTTTAAACTTAGATTTTCCCTTTGGGAGGAAAGTTGGTCATACGCCTTTGGGAAGGCTACAGTTCTCAAGATTGGGTCGGACAACCCTATCCTGGGAGCAGGATAGATCTTTGAAAAAGAGAAAGAAAATGCTACTTTCAGGGGCTGTTTTGGACTCAGTTGATGTACAGTTTTATTGAAAATACTATTGCCTGGAGCGTTCTCCCTCTTTCAAAGGAGAATGTTAACTTTGTTATCGGGGCTGTGAGTCATTGTTATCAGAGCAGTTGCTTACTGTAAGGTTAGGGCCGAAGGATCAAGACATTTCTCCCTCCTTGTCTTCACATCATTTGCTTTATCTGATTTCTCCAGTTGTAACAACATGTAGATAAAGGAGGACTTTCTAAATCAATGGGGTCTGGATCTTCCTAGGATTCATTTTTTTCCCTGCCACATAAACACAAATGAATATATGTTAGGTCTCATTATTTCATCATTATCTTATGAGGGCCTCCAAAAACTTCCTGCCAAGAAAAGATTGGTTTTAACACAGATTCATCTTCTAGCAGAACTGGGTAAGGAGGGGACTGTTTCTGAGGGCTATTTCTAGCAGTTCTAGTCTTAGAAATTTGTGGGGCAGGGCAGTGTTTCACCATAACCATATTGCATTTCTAGCTTAATTTGTGTCAGAAATAGCAACAGCTAAAGGATTTGAATTGCAGGACGACACCAAGTTGAAAAAAGTCAAGTACTTGAAGTCGATCTTTTAATAAGGATGCGTGGGGCAAGGAAGGGGGCCTTAAGTTGGATCTCTCTGCACATCCTCCAAGTCATTCCCTGAATCCAGCAAGAATTAGGCATTAGTGGGGCCTCTCTGCTGCTACATTCCAGTTTTGAGGTGTGGCTTCTGTTTCTGGCTGTGTGTCTCCTGGGTCTGTGATGGACACAGTCACGTGTCAGAGCAGTAGGACTCAGGCTGCAGTTCAGTCCCCTTCAGTTTCTCTCAAGTGAGAAAACCCCTCAAAGCTTTGACTCTATGAAGAGCTACATTAAAAAATATTTCTATAAATGGGATTTCTTGCACTTCAGATCTGAGTAGCTGTTTTAAATTGCTGAAATGCTTGCCCTTCAATTTGTCATCAGTCTACAGATTTATTTGGATTGGAGACTCAAAGCTGTTTTTTCACTTTCTTCCTTGCTTGGTGTCACTTAGATAAAACTAAATCCATCCCCTGCACAGACACACATATACTTGGTCTTTAGACTGTGAGTGTTGGGAGGTAAGACGGTGTGTCAGGCCATGATAAAAGGAAGCACAGTGTTTCCTCCAGTTGCTGGGCTGACACAGTAGTCAACCCTGATGACTTACCCTGAAGTAATGAAAATCAGGGACTCTCAATAATCAAGGGTCCTGGTTGGTTGGGGCCGATCCCCTGCAGTTCATTCCACAGTGGGACGTTGTGGGGATGCTGTGCTGTGCTGTCCAGGTACTGCCCATCAGGGATGAAGACTTGTTCCCTGAAGCTGCTGGGAGTACTGCCCTTCGAGCCAGCCCCTTCGGGGACTGCACCAGCTAGAGTCACCCTGTCCCGGGGGCACCCCTCCCTGGGGTACCCCTCCCCCTCAACTCAGGACAACTCTCAGGAGTCAGTGCTGCTTCTGAGTGCCCCATGGACCTGTCCTGAGCCTGCATTGTGGCCCCCTTCTCCCTCTCCCTAGTCCTGCCTCCTAGTCCGTTCTCTTCTCCAGATGCTGGTCCCAGGCACAGTCCCTGCAAAACCTCTTGCACTTTTTTTTTAGGACATCTGATACTATATTTTTTCAGACTAATGAATCAAAGGGGAAATTATTTGATAATGAGAGGTTTCCAAAAAACATAGTATCTTGACTTTTTAGAAATTCAGTAAAATTAATAGCATACACATACATAAAACCAGTAACTTGTATCCTGCTTATCGGTGTAACAAGCATTCTGATTAAAGTCTCACACAGTATAAACATGCTAAATAAAATAGCTAAAAAGTAAAAGGCATTAATACTCTAAATGAGAAAGCACATTTCCTATTATCTGTGGATATTGTCATTGCATTCCTCAAAAAAAACAAAATCAACTGAAAAGCAATTGGAAATAATAAACAAATTCAATAAAGTGATCATCTATAAAAATGCAGAAAATCTGTATAAAACCTCTTGTAGTTTAATCAACTATCTCAGAGTGGGCTTCCTGGGGAACCCAGCCCTAGATAGACAGTTGGTTGTGAGGCAACTTTCCTTTGATCTTGATCTTGAAATTAACTTTATACTGTGTAGTGTGAAGAACTGATAGAAGAGTTGGGAAATTTTCTAGTTTTTATTTCCTTTTTGGAAGTTCTTGTGTACCACAAAGTATTTTAAAATTAGTTCCACTGCTGCAGTGCTTGTGTGTAACTAAGGGATGGGAGAAACATTAAGGAAGAAGAATCCATAGGTTGTGGTGTTGACTAACATAGAGCTGAGGAGAGAAAGGAGACCAAGAGGACTGAGATTCTGAACCTCTGTGACTGAGGGAATAGGACTGTAAGATGTTACCAAGTCCAAACTCGTTCTGCTTGCCGCACAACAGGCCAGAAAATCAGGAGACAAGTTGTTGGGGCAACTTTGGAAAGCTGGTAGACCTAGAGGATGGCAGACTAATGTCCACTTCCCCAAGTCAGACTTCAGGCTGCTTTTACGCTAAACAGGGAAGGTGGTGTGGCTGGTTGGTACAAATTTCTTGGTTTAGGAATCTTTTCTTGCAGCTGTCCACATGGGTCAGGTCATGGTGTCCCTGTAAACCTCCAACAAAACAAAAGTTAGTTTCTATTCTGCAACTTGTTATCTTTATATAGTACAAAAGTATCAATATCCTTGAAAGTCAGAGCCTTGAGAATAGGCTCTCCTGTGTATTTCAGGCTAAAGGCAACATTCTTTTATGGAAGGTGCAGAACCAGCAAGACTTAAGCCTAGAAAACAGGGCACAGGGTTAAAGCCAAAAGAAAGATCTCATGGAGTCAGATTTGTTCTTTTCTATTACGAAGATACACAAAGTGGCTACCCAGGCTCCCAATGCCAGTCCCCCCCCCCCATATTGACTGTTGAAGTGTTTCAGCCCAAATATTTTGCAAGATCTGCCTGCAGAGTACCTTGCCTCTTTTTAACAAATATTTTTACAAGACAGAACTTGTCAATAGTCTATATTTATGGTTCTTTTGGGGTTCCACCCAGTTTAGTTGCTGCAACATCTCTAGGGCTTCTCAATTTCACTTTAGTTCACCATAGAATACACCTCTCCCATTAAAAACAAGAACTTAATGCACAGAAGTTTCTTCCCACAAAAGGAGATATTCCCGAAGCGTGATTACACGCTTTCAGAATTAAATCTTGTGCAAATTATACCCACTTCATATTAATACTTTGCTAAATCAAAAAAGATCCATGACAAATGCTAGACACAATGCTGGGGTAACATTGTGACCCGTACCCTCCTGGCGAGGCTCACCTGTCTAAAGGGCCTTTTGTGGTCTGGTCTAGCCTTGTCTCCACAGCCTCTCCCTCTGGTCTTGTCTCATCCAGCTCTTTGCTTCAGTAGACTCATGCTGACCCCCCCTCCTTGCACTTGCTGTATCTGCTTAGCTGTCCCTCCCTCAGCTTTCCAAGACACTCTGTCCAGTGGCCTATGATTTCAGAGTCCTGCTCTTTGCTTCCTGTGGTGACAGTTATTAGAAAAACTGATCTGCACTGAGTGGTTAGTGATTTTGATGCATTGCTTATCTCCTCCTAAAAACATATTTGTGTTTCACTGAGGTCCATTGGGGCAGTGGTCACAGAGGGGGTGCCCACATCTGAGAGTGCACAAGACCATTTATAAGAGTGTAGGTGGAAAAAGTACTTTTATTTCTATTATTTTATTGACAAAATTAAAAAAAATATTTAATACTTGGAGAAAGTGCATGTATATTTTTATAAAATATATCTTACATTTATATATAAACACTTTATATATTGTATAATACAGAAATATATAACATTTAAATAAATACAATATATATGTAAATTATGTATTTATAATATCACATAATATATAAAACTATATATTTATGTATTTTATACTTATATGTTTTATAAATCTAACTTGACAAGGGTAATGGGTACTAAGTATTTTATTGATAGAGCACTCTGTCATCGGACACTGCTGTAGAGGCACACTGATGTGCCAGTAGGTGACTCTACAAACTTTCTGGCACTGTGATGACTTACATTTATCAAGTATTTTTTATGTGCCAGACACTGTCCTGTACCCTTTACAGGCATGGGTGTACTTATTCCTTACAACCACCTGGTGAGATGGTTGCAGTTATTACTAGCACCCTCATTTTATGGATGACAAAAGAACCTGGAGGGTCAGGTAACGTCAAGGACAGGACTCATATGTGGCTGGCTCAGGAGAGCACTGATGTGGTCTGATTGCAGAGGCTACTGGCTTAACCCTGCTCCATGCTGTTTCTGTCTGTTCCCTCAGGGCAGACACATGTGACCTCCAGGAGAGAGGGACCACATGTGTCTCGTTCACTGTGGTGAAATAAATGTTTTTCAAATGAATGAAGGAATTCAGGGCCTGTCACCATCTCTGAATTCATATCACTTAAATAAGAACTTTGGATGAGTACTCTTTTATTTTGAACTTGAAACAATTTTCTCCTTGTAATAGATTTGATGAGGAATTGGCATGTGTTAAATTAGCAGTCTTTGTTTAGGAACTTACATGAAAAAAAAGTCTGCATCATTCTAGTACTAACGGGTCAGGTATGAGTCCCAGCTCTCCCCGACGTGACTAGTGCCTCCCTCTCTTCCCTGTGTCCTGACTGTGTGAGAGCATAGGAAATGGACCTCAGCTTGCTTGTGTGCACTGTAGGAAGTGTCCCTCAGACAATGCACAAGCTTAAACAGCAGCAGGAGCAGCAGCAGCACTGACAGCAAAAGTAAAAATGGAAAGCAGAAGCAGAACTTAACTAATTTTGGGGGGGTTCACCCACTGATAGCCTTTCAAATCTTAGTTCTTGGCACTAGAATCTGTAACAACTCTCAGGTATTTTGGGCTTTAGTAAAATTGTTCTGGTTTGACCAAATAAGTTTGTGGTTTTGTAAGTTTATGACTCCCTTTGCATCTGAAAGAGGATTGAGTCTTAGGAGTGTTGTATTATATCATCATATTCAAATTATGACTATTTTCTTTCTTTTGGGCTCTTTCAAGACACTTACTCTTCCTTTAGTATTTATTTTAAAAACTTGATTTCAAAGATATATTAATATTTTATTGGCTTTTATATCAATTTGCATTCCTTGTGAGTTTGACTTGAGTTCAGTTCCCCCTTCAGATTATTTAAGAATAATACTACTTCTGAGAGATTGGCTATTAGCCTCCTCAAACTCATAGCAGAGATTTTCTTCTCATAAAATAGAGAACCTCACTCAGGGGGACTGGCTTGGGCTCTTGGCACAGGGACCTGGGCTGGTTTGGCCCTGCTTCTGACGTAATGAGCCTTATAGTCTTGGGTGTGTTATTGATGCTCTGTCTGAGTTTCTCTGTTCTGGAAAAGGACACTGCCTTGCTGAGCTGTATTGGAGTCTGAGGCAAAAAGGAAACTTAAGTGAGTAATACTGATCCTGCCTTTGTTTAATGTTTTGACTTTTTGGTTTATAATTTAATTTTTGCATCACTTTTGCCATTTAAAAATTTAAAATATTTTAAGTATTAAAAATTTGTTTTATCTTTATTACTGAGATTTTTTGATGCCCCCTTGAATTTGGCACTTGGGGCAAGTGCCTTGCTCACCTGAGCTTTGTCCTGGCCCTGGAGGAGGGTGAAGGTGTCGCCTGTCTGGCACAGGGGCTGCCTTGGAGGTGAAGGGAGATGGTCACGTGCTGCAACACTTGCTACAGAAAGTTTTGATTTTGAGAGAGTCGTAAAACCTGACGACTAAAGGTTGTGTGTGAGCCAGTCCTACTTCCCGTAGCTTTGATTTGGAAGTTTATGCTTTTATTACTGTTTTGTTTTGGAGCATCCCACGTTTGCTGTACAGTTGAGTCGACTACAGCATCCACAATGAGGTGCAATTCGATGGACTTTTCTGGAAATAGATGACTGATAATTTTGACCCTGACACCACATTACGTACTTAAGTAGGGTCAGCGCTACCCGATGAGCCAGGTTCCCCCATTACCTCTTCTTTAGGGGGAGGGAGGGTAAGTGATCAGGTTTATTTACTTAATTGAACCCAGGACCTCCTGCATGCTAAAAGCATATGCTCTACCACTGAGCTACACCCTCCCTGCCCCTATTCAGAAACATTCAGAAGCCCCATTCCTTTGAGGGATTCTTAGAGAATATAGTGCTCCCAAACCGTCCTTTGTAAAAATTACTTATATTCCATTGATACTACACTTCTTATCTATGTTTTTATATACTAACCTTACTAAGAAATACACTGCTGTAACAATGGAAACTGGGGGGAAAAGGCATAAGCAGACAGATGTGGGGGAAAATCCCCAATCATAGTGACAGTAAGACAGTAGATCGCATTAATGTAAACCTCAGAGGTTAGGTGCTGGCCTCCAGCGCCCCGTGCCAGTAACTCCGTGGAAAGAGAATTCCAATGAGAAGATTCAGATGAATCCTTTGTCATACAATTGCCTGATAGCAGAAGGGGGCGATGTTTAAGTTTGGGAATCACAGGCTGTAGTGAAGAGAGGGCTGAAAAGAACAAGCATGTAGATGGTCCAAGGGCACTCAGGCTGATTCCAGTAATGCTTTCGTGAACTGTGTTCCTCCCAGCTCTCATTAACAAGAAATTGGCTACTATTATTCTTTAAGGTCTGAACAATAAGAAATGCTAACCCTAACATCCTACATTTATCTCTAATATTATGCCACTTCTGTTGTATATATCTTAACAATTATTTATTAAAAGCTTTACTAGAGGTTATATTTAGGACTAGATCCGCTTTTAGTGAAACAGAATTTTAAAGACTTAGTCATGAATTGGGAAAATTTGATAAGGCTTAGCAAAAATAGACAGTTCTGCATTTTTATGAATTTTCAATTAAAACAGACCCATCTTTTAAAGTTCACTTGCACCCTGCTGCTTCTGAGTGTAATATTTTAAATTAATTTTAAGGTCCTCATGAATTTTTGCTAATGATATGACTGTCTTGACTACACTGAACAAATTAAATATATGATTAGCTCATTGTTTCTAGTTTTTATACAGTAAAAGCAGCCTTTAATAAGAAGTAAATGTAATTTCTACTTGCTATGAAGAAAAATTGTGCTGAACACTGGAATTTGACACAACATTGTAAAATGATTATAAATCAATAAAATATAAATCAATTAAAAAAGATTTTCCCAAAGGGCCTCCACATTGCGCAGGCGCAGCCTGCGTGGGTCTCGCCCCACGTGCACCACTGACAGCGAGGGCGCGGGCAGGATGGGCGGCTCGGGAAGCCCGCTGGGCCCGTGCTGGAGTGGGGAACGTCGGGAGCGTCGCAGTGGCACCGGGGCTGGCTTGGTGGTGGTGATGGTCAGGTCGTGGGTGTAGTCACGTTCCAACCAGACTGGTGTTCTGACCCATAGCCCACGAGGAGCGCGGCCAGGCAGCCGGCAGCCCAGAGCAAGGAGCGGGAGAGTCCCGACATCCAGCCGTCTGCGCTGGCGTTTCAGCTAAAACTGGGGTGCCCAGGGCTGCATTTGTCGCTTGGTTCCCCACAGCGCAGCCTGGGAGGCTCCGCTGCGCCCGCGGGAGCGCGCCGGGTCCAGAAGGGACCCCAGGCCGCAGGATGCGGAGGCGGGGTGCCGGCGGTACCAGCTGGGCTTCTACGGGAGGGAGAACAGGGGCGTGGAGAGGAAACCAAGGGAAGCTGTTCTTCTCAGCCACTGTAACCATAGCGGAGAAACTGGCAGACCCGGGAAGCTCTTGTATTTGCCTTCAGGATGCCACACTCGGCGCGGATGAGCTTTTCTCGTGCCTGAGATAGAGAAGGCTCCCACCAAAGCTTGGTTGGAGCAACCTACGTGACAGGCGATGACCTCCCCTCGCCCCCCTGGCCCTGCTGGGCTGTAATTCCGCAGCCCCACGTGACCCAATCCAGGGCTGCGCCGCCCCGACCAGGGTGCCGCTGAGCAGAAGTGGTTTCCAGGCGGTGCAAGAGTTAAGTTTGTGCTGTCCTGCCGCATTCCCAAGGTTCTTGCATACTTACCCTTCAGAGGACCGCGCTTTTTTCCTTTGAAAATCAATTTTGTTGAAGTAATCCTGTGTTAGGACACCCCAGGAAAATGAAGACATCACGTGGCGGAGGGGTTTCTGCTCGCTACACAAGTCTGTGAGCAGCTGAAACACGGAAAGTGGTCTTCTGCCCTCATTCCTGAGCGGCACACCATCTGTCTCTGTCGCACTTTCCCACCCTGACTTTTCCAGATTTCTTGAGGTTTCAGCCAGCCATAACAGCAGCCAGTCAGCGCCACTGCTGTAATCAGAGATGATACGAGTTGGGAATCCCTTTGGTCCATTCCCACCTTCACTTTACAAGTGGAGAATCCGAGACTCAGAAGTGACTTGACAGAAAGGCACAACTGTTTGGCATCAGGGCTGGATTTTGAAATGCCTGTTAGTGTTCTGTCACTGCTCAGGCTTTAGTAAGGGTGAATGCCATCTGATGCCCAATCACAAAAATATCCACAAGTGCATCCATGTTTACAGCAAATGGTAGAAACTAGGTTGTAAAAGCAGTATTTAATGCTGTTTTCAGCTATTTGTACTTACTTAATTATGCACGTTTACCCTTAAAAAAAAAACCCTGAGCTTGCTTTGAGGTCTGCTTTGTTTTAAAATGCCCCCAGAAGATGACTACAGAAATGCTGTATCTTTTTTTTTCTGGCCCAATCATGAAAGCTTTTCTAAATTCCTAAAATCTAAGCAGTGGGGTCATTCTGTACCTCTATGACTATGAACATTTTTTCCATCGACTACACTAGTTGAAGATTTCCTTGGATGTAAACAAGAAACTGATGGTTTTCATTGATCCAGCCTATGGCCAGAAGCACGAGAGTGCAGCCAAATAAGTGAGGTCCCATCATCAGCCTTCAAACAATGAAAGGTGGCTCTTCTCTCAGGATACCTCAGAACAGTATTTATTTATTAGTGCATGACCATCTGACACCCAGGCCAGATGAAGGCACTAGTCAACTTTTACATTTTTAGGTTGAAAATACAGTAGAAGTTGTGTTTTCTTCCCAGATCCTAGTAGGTTATCTTGTTTAAGTGCTCAGATGCACACACCCCACTGTGGAAGCCATTGTTTTAGTTTGCCATCTGGACGTTCAACTTTAGTCCTCAGATTTTTATTAGTCTTTGTAAGGGGACATTTCACTATTTTAAAACTAGAGACACATTGGCTTATTTTATTTTACTTTGTTTTATGTGGCATCTGTTGAGCTAGATCAAGGAAGACTTCCAAATTGATTTTCACCATTTCAGAGCAAGGACTGGCATCTATAATACAGTTTTAACATGTATTAAACCTAGTATAATATTTAAACGACTTTCGATAAAATTAGAAGATGATTGTAATAAATCAAAGATTATTAGTGATAAAAGATTTTTTGTACAAAATATGCTAGAAAGAATTATTTTATTCTCTGTGAAGAAATCAACTTAAAATGAGGGAGTGGCTTTTAAAATCAGAATGCCTTTAAAGTTTAAATTTAATTATCAGTATATATTTAAATGAAAACTGCCGTCTTAAGTTTCTCAATTTTTTTGAAAGTTATTAAAAATCTCCATTACTTTTGATAACGAGTTACTAATGAAGTAAAGTTGGAGAAATAATATTTTGTTGCCTCAGTTGCCTTAAGACAGCTGGTCTTTCAGAGAAGGGGAAATGGTTTTAAATGGCCCAGATTAGAGTAAGGAATCCATTTATTGTCCCTCAAGACCCTTTTTGATAATGCCTCCCTCATGTACTCTGGGTGGAGAACTGTCATCTACTCCAAGAGACACAAGAGACTTAGCATAACTAAGAATCAACCATGCTCAACTCAGGAGATATCTTGTTGATCAAAGCCCTTGGTACTGTGCACCCCTAGACTCTTGTCCTGCTGCCAGACAGGGTCTGCGGAAGCTACATCTTTCCCCAGCCCTGTGGCCTCGGTAATTGTGGCCCCAAGGAGGCAGAAGGCAAGTGACCAGCAGAGATCAGGAGCTTTTACTGTCTTCTGGGATCCCCTCCACTGTGGGACACAGGTTACAACCCATCCAGGTCTGGCACAGACAGAATCTTTCAGAAGGATTGCTTAACATCCACAGTATTTTCCGTAGTCTCCTTCTCCTTATGTCCCTCTACTGTTGACAATGGAGGGCCAAGATCTGTACTGACACCCAGGGTCCATGATGACGCCCCCAGCTGTACAGTGGTGCCCCATGGTTCACAGGGACACCCCAGGTCTACTGTTGTGGCAAATCCATATTGTCATCTCTGACTTTCCGCCTCTAGGATTAGCACTGAGGCTTCGAGGATCCCAAATCACCTAAATTTTACATGTGGGGAGGTAAGGTTTCTAACTGGAGGGTTGAAAAAGAGAGGGTAACTGAAAGGAGCAGAAAGATAGTACCATCTCTCCTGTGTCAACTCCTTAAGGAGGATGGAGTCGGGGACAAAGTGAAATGTTTTGGACACCTTTGTGTTAATTGTGATTCTGTAATTCTTTGGCTGCCTCATGGTTAATAGACCTCTTTAGTTTCAGGCCTCTGTGGTGTTAATTTTGACATATCTACTGTCTGTTCTGGGGCCTCTGTGGCACTAAAAATCATCAAATTATATGCAAATCATAGACATTCCATCAAATATTTTTTAAGCATGAACAATTTATCAAATTTGTTCCATATGTAAGCATGTGGTATGCTGGTCCCTGGCATATATATTTTTCTACTTACAGTATTCAGGAATCTGTTTAAAGCAGTCTGAGGACTGAAGCATCATTTGAGGGAATAGAATATAAGAATGCAAGTTCCAGGCCAGTTTCTCATCCCTCTAGGGCACACATCTTGGTTCATGTTGAATCCCAAGTGCCTAGAACAACCTGGAGCCAGAAGGTACTAAAACCAGTACCAGAGGTCATTTGAAGCTGATGTTACTGGTGGTTTCACCCAAAATTTTATTATGAAAATTTCCAATATCCAAAAAAAATGTGAAAGGGTTTCATACTGAGCACTCCTACAGCACATGCTTAGAATTTGACCATACCTGCTCCGTCTCATGCCTGTTCACCTACTCATCTCTTTGTCCATTAATTCACCTTATGTTTAAAGTGCACTTCCAAGTAAACTGCAGACATCAGTACTTTCTCCCTAAGTGTTTCCTGCTGACGATTTTACGGTTATGTTTCCTTCATTTCCTTTTCCATATTGCTGTCCTCTTGGTGGCTGCTATTGCTCGAAAATCTCCTCGGAGCTCTCTGTGGACAAATACTATTTGCAAAAAGGAGGCAGAATGTAGTTTCAGAATCTCAGATTTATGAATGTGAAAATGAACTAAAAATCAGGTGTACTAGTTATCTCTTGTTGTGTAACCTGTTATCCCGAAACTGGTGTGAACCAGCTATAAGCTTGTTTCACTTCTCACAGGTGCTGTAGGTCGGGAACTGGGGAGCCACGTGGTTGGGTGGTTCTGCTTTGGGGTCTCATGAGGCTGTTCTCACGGTGTCAGAGCCACAGTCACGTGAAGGCTCCCCCACGTGGGCCCTGCCCAGGCTTCATGAGTGTCCCCATCACGTGGTGGCTGACTTCCCCCAGAGCCAGGAATCCAAGGAAGAGAGAAGCAGGCAGAAGCTGTCCTTTTAATGACGGAGCGTCATTCTGCTCTTGAGAAGCAAGTCCCTGGGGCATTAGGCGCTACCTTTTCGAGGGAGGAGGGTCAGAGAGGCTTTGGACGTCCTTGAGAACCACCATGTGAAGGCTCTTTAGAGTAGCTCATCCTGGAGGTGACTCCACCTGCGACCTGGAGCACCTTCCTTTAACTTCCAAGCCCCAGTCTCCCGGTGCATGAACTGATATGTGTTAGAGCTCCCACCTGAAGGACTGCTGTGAGGTGAGATGACACTGTGTGTGAGCTGCTGAGTCTGGCTTCTGGTCTGTTGATGCTAATGTTAGGAAGTGGCATTTCCATTACGGATAGAGACAGCAAAAACCGTGGCACCAGCATCCTTACGCAGACTCTGACATGATGCTCAAGATACAGGAAGAGACTGCATCATAGAGCAGGTAGGAGATGCTGGAAGAGGTATGGCAAGAAAACAAATCATGTGCAGCTGTCCTTTCACCCATGGGCTGCCTCAGGCAGGGCGAGGCGTGGAACAGAGCGCTGAGGGTTGTTAGGTACTCTGACCCACAAGGGCGTCAGTGAGGAAGAGTGCACTTGGCGTAGGAAATGACAGGGTGACTGCTGGAGAGCCGTGGGCTGTGCTTTAACTTGAGAGCCGATTCCAGGTTGCTGAAAGAAGAAAACAAATTGTTTAACTTTGGCTCCTAGGAGGGACACGTTTTTCAACATTGCAATTACTTTTGATAATAGCATGTATTTAAAATTTCAATCCTAACTTACAATTAACTTACAGTTTTTGAGATAAAATAAGGAGACCTTGATATGTCTGACCCCATTTTTCCCCCACAGCTACCTCTGAGCAGTGCCAATGAGATTTATGAGCCTCAATGTGTCCAGGGTGAGATTTTATTCTCAAATAGTACATGCTTATCACTTGAAACCATGGGAATGACTGTCTTCATTCAAACAGACAAGCCCCCATATAAGCCAAAGCAAGAAGTGAAATTTCGGATTGTTACACTCTTCTCAGATGTTAAGCCTTACAGAACATCTTTAAATATTCTAATAAGATAAGTACCAGACAGAAAGGAAGCGAGGAGCTGAAGCTGCCTCCCTGAAACTCTCTTGGAATTTCTGCTCATGTTACTGGTACTGGGATGTCTTAGAATTCACATGGCTGAGCTTCCCTCCCAACATGGGGGTGTCTCTCCAGGAAGGGGAATGGTAGGGCACTGGGTTGAGAGCTCAGGCTCTGGGGTCCAGTCCTGGCTTCTTCTTTGATTAACTCATTCATCAAACATTTATTAAACTAATGTGTCCTAGGTCCAGAAGGGACAGGGCAGTGAACAGAACACATTGAGTCTCTGCTAACATCGAGCTGTTTATTCCAGTGGGTAGTAGACAGACAATAAGTAAGTACATATATATACATATAAAAAGGAATAGGTACGTACGTGTGTGTTTGTGTGTGTATGAGAGAGAATGTGTGTGTTTACTGTTTTCTGTAGGGTTGTTAGAGAAGCTCTATTTGAACAGAGACCTCAAGGAACTAAAAGAATGAGCCTACACAAACGGAATAGCACGTGCAAAGACCCTGAGGTGGGAGCTTGTTAGGTGCATTGGGGGAACCAGCTGGCAGTACACTGGAGCCCAGGAAGTGAGGGGACAGGTATTAGGAGATGAGATCAGATAATGGGTAGGTTGGTTGGAGGAGTGGTTATGCAAGATCTTCTTGACCATGATACGGAGTTTGGAGCTTACTTTGAGTGAAATGAGAATTCACTGGAGAGTCCTGAGGAGAGAGGCATAAAGTGATTTGACTTAACATCTTAAAAGGATCACTGCTCTAAGAATGGATTGAGGCTCTGGAATCTGGAGAAGATTAATTCTTTTGGAGCCTCAGTTTCCTTTTTTGTAAAATGTATTATTATAATAATAATGAAAATGCCTCCCAAAGGTTTTTGTGGGGTTTATGTGAGATGATTCATGTAAAGGATTTTGAATGGTGCCTGGCACATAGTACGCGCTCACTGAACATAAGCTGTGGTTAGAATAGGACCCCCCTCTGGCAGGGAGTCACTGGCCTTTGCTGCTTGAACACTCTGAGCTCCGGAGACAGCATGGTTAGTAGACTGAGTTTTCCTGTGTGAACCAAGCTGAAGACAGCTGAGATCCAGCTGGATCTGGCTTTCTGTGCTTAAGCCGAGGAGAATACTAGACATTTGATGATTACATGGGAATAGGGTGACCAGTGCATCCCATTTTGCTGAGACTCTCTGAGAACTGAAGTGTACCCCTCAGTCCAACACATTGGTTACCCTAAATGTTCTGACGAATAACACACAATGGAAGATAAAGTCAGGCTTTTCAGTTCAGTATATTCCCTTCCTTAGTTTCTTTGTTGTTAGAAGCTAAACAAACAAAAATCTGGCAAAAAACCATGTATATGTGTAACTCCAAGCCAAGAAATCTGTAGCAGACAAGGCATTGGTTGGCATGCTCAGTGCGTACCTTGAATGGAACTGATGTTACTTCAGAGTTTGCAGCTGTGTGAATTTCTGCCCGTACTCCACTCTCCGCTGCTCTGTGTTGGAATGAAGTGGGTTGACACAGTGAGTAGCATTTCTCAATTCATGTAACTCTCAGAGCAGCGTTTAGGGATGACTTCATCCCACCCTCCATCATTTATCCACAAATACTGAGAACTGAGTCTATACCAGAAATTTTATGGAAAATGCAGGACTTAGAATTAAATGTCTGCCTGTGTCTGGCTGTTTTCCTATTCAATCTGCCTCATCTGTCTTAGGTAAATAAAAGTCAGCACTGGCTAAATTGCCTATTCTAGGCATTAACCTGAAACTAACCCTGCTGATTCTGGACAGCTGGTCTGTGTATTTTTATATTCTTCCTCCTTCTGCTCTAGCATCTGCCTTTGAAACTTCAGATTTGTAGATTCCTTGGGCTTCTCTCTATGATTTTGCGCTTTGCCTGTCACATTCGGCTTTCCCAGAGGTGCTCAGAGAGCCCTTCCTCTTGCTGCTTCTGGTCCTGGGATCCTGCTGGCCTGGCTGACGTGTGGCTTGCTTGGGCAGGGAAGGGAGTTTAGACTGAAATTGCAGCTGGAACGCAGTGTTTGGGACCAGTGAATGAGCATGAGTGTGGGTGCCTGAACTCCGCTCTCTGTATCTTGGTAGTGAGGCGGGGATGTGAACTCAGGTCCAGCCGACTCCTTGCTTGTAATTTGCAGGGGCCAGGTCAGACCACTGATGTGAATGCCTGCACACTGCCTGCACTCCTCCACCTGAAAACAGTCTTTTGGGCCAGGGTTCGCCAGACTGTGATGTTTTCTACATTTTTCAGTGTGGGATAGCTGGTTTCTTGGAAAAATTTCCCAGAGAAAAGTGAGCCTTTAGTGTAATGAAAGCTCCTGACTTGGACAGTCGCACTTGCCAGCACAGTGCCACCTGCAGGCTAGTGTGAAGCGCACCTTAGAGCTGCGGGAGCCAAATCTGGGGGAGCCGTGTTGCCCAGCCAAGAACGCCTGGAGGATGTAGCTAAGATATTGACCATCAAAGCATGTATCAGGCATATTATTGGAGGATCATTGGATGTTACTCATTTCGCATGCCCTGATAACTGACCTCAGGAAGCAAAGGGTCTTCAAAGGCCTTTCTATGGTGGAGTAGACCTCTGCCCTAGTTCAGCTTCCTCTGGCCTGTCTATCCTTACGCTGTGTAAACAAGTGCCTTCAACACCCTGATGGCACTTGGCCTGCTGGCTTCTACCCTCACCTCCCTTCCCGAAGAAGGTTATTGCTGTTGGTACAGGTGAATGACCTTGTGGGAGCTGGTGCTGTTGGCTTGAGGTCTGCCCTGTGACTGTGCTCTGACCCTTTGGCCTGGAGCAGTGGTGGCAAACCCAGAACCTCATCCCTGGCCAGGTGAGAGGCCATCTCTGTTAAAGTGATTTGACATCTCTAATTTGATGTGCTAGACACATACTTTGTGCATCATCCAGGACTCCTGGCAGTGGCAGAAATACTTACATCCTCCAGCCAGGGAGTTCATTGCTTGAGACATTTGGCACAGGCAGCGGGCGCTGTGCTGTGCAGAGGGGATTGTTGGAGAGCCAAAGCCATCCAGATATGACTCAGAGAGCATAGGAGACCACTTTTCCAGTGTCTCCAGCCACATGGTTGTTCCAGCTGTGACGGGCATGCTTCACATCGTACTTGGCTGGCCTGTGTGCATCCCAGCAGGGGGTGGCCACACGCAGTTGCAGGGCTCTGCTGCGATGCCACCGTGCATTGCCTGTTCAAATCCCAATGTGCTCTAAAGACATTCTCTGTGTGCTCCTTGTTGGTGATGTGCCCAGGTCCAGGACAGGCTTGGGACGTAAGACGGATCGTCTCATTCCCTCCCATCCCTCCAGATCCTCCAGGCCATCACCCTTTGGTTCTGATTTCCTTTGCTTGTAGGACTGTGGGAGAAATGTGCACCTTCACGAAAATAATACATCCGTGAACTAGGAACATTTGTTTCCCTACATTTTAAACAATACTGGGAATTAATATTTTTATTTTTGTCAGTGTGACAGGAGAAAAACGGGCTTCATTGTTTTATTTGCATTCCCTTAGGTACTAGACAGCATGTTTTTAGTAGCTCTTTGTCTTCATCTGTGTTTGATCCTTTGACTCCTTTAACCCTCCCACGTATCACGCTGTGGCAGGCACAGGAGAGCCAGGCCTGGTGACAGTGTCTGCTTGCCCCCGGGCTTGGCGAGGACAGTGACCTGCTTACTCCTGACCTGCTTGTGGTCTTTGGTTTTAACAATTCGTTCCTGGCTCCCTAGACCACTTTCTGCTCAGTTCTCAGCATTGTATTTATGCTGATTAACATTCTCCCTCGCTCAGGGAGAGAGGTTTCTTATGGCTTCTAATAACCAGGCCAACCCACTACCTCTAGTCAGAGGATAAGAACAAGGGAAAATATTTGATCCCGGCTGCCAGTTCATAGTCTAGGGAACAAAGAAATACCAAAACCAAAAAAATAACAATGACATAAACACCAAAACAAAACAAAACAAAACAAAAAAAACCCCAGAAAACAAATGAGTGCCTTAAACAATAATAGATGTCAAGAGGGGTAAACTCTAGGTGAACTTAGGGGCTCTCCTGCCGGGTGCAGGCACGTCCAGAAGGCGAGAAGCTGGACAAGGATGAGCTGGCATTCCCTACAGCAGTTGCCAAGGCCAAGAGGGCCCTGGGGACAAATTGCAAACAAATCTGTGTTTGGAGGAAGATGTGCCTAAAAATGTAGGTGGGGCAGCTTCCTAAGCCTTTTAAACTATGCCAAGAAGTGTGGATCTCATCCTGTAGACAAAAGTCATCGTTACCTACTGGTCTAATGATCGTAGCCAGTGTTTCCTCACTGCTTGTTACATACCAGGAACTGTGCCAAGCATTTCAATCACTTAGCCTTAGTCACAGGTCCGTGTTTCAGATAGATGACACTGTTGGGGGAATATGGATTAAGGGGCAAGACTGGAGGAAGGAGATTAGTTGCAATAGTTAGAACAGAGGCTATGGTGGCTGATTGTGAGGGTGGAAAGAAAGAGACAAATTTGAGAGAAATTAAAGAGGCAGAGTTGACAGGTCTGGGCAGGTGAGGGGGGTCTGGGATGACTGCCGGATTGGCTTGGATGAATATTGCATGAAGCTTTTGTGGTCTGGGAGAGCATAAGAAGACTAAACTGTTTTGCATGCACCCACTTGGTAAACACCCCTGTGGCACACTTTTGTTGAGTGAAAAGACATGTGGGTTTGAATCCTGTATTCCACCATTTACTGGGGCTGTGGTATTGGACCATTGCTCTCATTTACAGCTGAGGGCTTACGTAACCTTTCTAGGCATCAGTTTTCTCAACCACAGCGTGAGGATAATCCTAGCTTGAAGGAGGATTGGAATGACTGAATCACGTGTGAGTGGTAATGATAAGGCAGAGTGCCGGACACATCGTGGGCCTTCATCACATGGGGCCTGTTATCTCCACAGTGGAATTTTCTCTCAACACCACCACCACCACCAACACGTTTGGTGATGTACATGCTGTAGTGTTTCATGTAGAAGGAAATACGTTGCCAAGAATTAAAAAGTAGAGCCGAGTAAAGGTGTTCCTGGGAAAATCTGAGAAAAGAAGAAATTTTGATTTGTCGTCTCTAGTCACATTGAGCTGACATTTTCCAAAAGCATCTGTGTCCCACATTTTGGATGTGCCTTGCCTGGGTGTACTGCACGGCCTCATGCATAACCATTTAGGATCCACATGTACACGGGCCAGCTTTATCTAGTTAAATGTGTGGTTTTCATTGTAGGACCCCGAGTCAAATTTGATCCAACAGTCAGAAGAAAGTGATCTTGGAGTCGTTCCCAAAACTTCCCAGTTATCTTCCCATCCAGTACTTGGTGACTGGTCCATTCAAGCTCAAGTAAATGTGAGTATAAATATATTTTCTGGGGGGAATGTTACTATGATTTAAATAGGTCGGGTGGGGGAAATACCTCCAAAGTCATTTATTCAGTGAACAGAAAAACATTAGTCTGAGCACCTAGACAATTCAAGTGGTTTATTTTTAATTTACTATTGCTATCAGTGGGTTAGCCTTTGTTATATGTGAGGTTTAATCGTCTTTTTATGTAATATAACATTTCAAGATTAAAACACTTTGCATTTTAGTATGAAACTGGTTAAATGATGTTTATTGTACTTATTGCATACATTGAGTATTTAAAAACAGTATTTAAAACAGTAATAAATACGTAGCTGTTATATGGTAAATTTTATGTCCCAGAATGATGACTTTTGATGAACGGTTGGGCTAACCTACTTTATCTTTAAAAACTCCAGTGACCTTAAACGGCCACATCAATCTCTGTTCCCCAGTCTTTCCTTCTCCTCAGCTCCTTCACCATTTCCTTTGTTTGCTGCCAACTCCCCTAGCTCTGAGATCTAGCAGGGCAGGGGCACAAAAACGCCCCATCCATCCATCCATCCATTCACCCACCCATCCATCCATCCATTCACCCACCCACCCATCCATCCACCCATCCATTCACCCACCCGTCCGTCCACCCTCCATCCATCAAGTATGTGCTGAGGACTTACAGTGCCATGACAGATACAAGGAGGCTAAACATGTGATCTCTGTCTTCAGAGGTGTGGGGAGATGACTAATGTGACAAGGATTAAGTTAAACAAGGGTAACAGAAAAACATGAGGTCGTGCAATAGCAGAGGAATTGTGAGGCGCTGAGTCCGTGAGGCCCATGAGGTGCATCCAAGACTCAGGCCAGCTCGGGATAAAGAGGGTCTGCTGTAAGCATGAGGGCCTGTGCTTTGGGGGCCAGAGGCTGTCCTTGTGGCCAGCTCCATTGCCCTATCTCTTGTCCAACCTCTAAGGTGTTCTCTAGTCGCAGTCTAGACTGAGCACATTGGTTCAGCTGAATAACCTCCAACCTCAGAGTGCTGCAAGGACCTCTGCACGGGTGGCTGGCCCCCTACAGATGGGTCACTGGGTCAGGTGTCCATGGTTGGTCCATTCAGAGGCCACCTCTGCTCCATGACCAGGCAGGACAGTCTCTGAGGCCCTAAGGGTGGCAGCCTTAGAGGGATTAATTTGTTCAGTGAGTGGTACACAGAATATGTACCAGAGGAGAGAGGACAATAGTGGAGAAAGGCTGGAAGATGTGAGATTGTAGGTTGAAAGATTTGTAGGATTTCTCATGTAGTGAGTTTTGGATTCAACGCGTCATATTGCTTTAGTAGGAAAAAAAAAGATAAATGCTCTTAATTAAATTTGGGTGCTTGCAAAATGAAAAATCATTCACAAAAGCTGGTCCTTGCTCACCTCTTAGGTCTTGTCAAATGCCATCCTTATCCTCGATCTCTGTGCTTTAGGCACAAATTACTTCATAAGTTTCTTTTTTTTTTTTCTCCACAAGTTTCTTAAACCCACCCATCTGTCTGATCCCAGAGCCTTCCCCTGTGCTGTTCCCTCTGCCTGGAATGCTGTTTGTCTGCTTGCTGTCCTCCTTTGGGCATTGCCTGAGGTGGCCCAGCCCCACTGGCATCTCCACTGCCCTCTGTGCTTCTCTTGGTCCATGCCTGTCACTGTTAGTAGACAGGGCCTGATGGAGAGTCTGTGTGGGGCCTGTTCTCCCTGTGTCTTTGGGACCTAGTAGCACAGGACTCTGCACACAGGTACACGTCAGTACGTAGTAAATGAGTGCGTGAAAGCTATATAATCGTCATTTGTCTTGAACTAAACATGATGTCCCCTTTTCCACATTCTGTAAATGTCTTTATCCTTTGTGAAGACAGGCATATCGATCAGGAACTTACTAGTGGTGATGTCGTGTTTCTTCCTTCTAGATTTACTGAGGTATAATTGACAAAGTTGTAGGATATTTAAAGTGTGCAATGTGAGGATTTAATACACACGTGCATTGTGAGAGGATTCCTTGCAGGGGATATAATGTTAAGGCACACAACGAAAATAAGCTGCTTTGTTTAAAAAAAAAAAAAAAAGGAATCCTTCCATTGCCATCAGGAGTCAGTATAGTCAAATAAGTGAGAGGCCTGGGCCCAGCCCTGAGCTCTGGCTTTTGTCTTTCCTTGATTCCTGCACAGCATTCAAGGATGATACACACACACACATACATATAAATAAATAATATATAATATATATATATAATTACATTTCTCTTTTAGCAATTAATAATGACTATGGAGGAAGTATATTAATTATTTAAATAGTCACCATTATAGCCCATATTTTAATTTCCCCAAGGCAGTGACCATTCTCGGTATAAACCTTAGGAAGGGGAAATACTTAATTTTTAGGAGAGTGTTTTGAAATCCCAGTTTGTCTCTAGAAAAAATATGGAATGATCCTAGTATTACTACTGAAGGACAGTGCATTAAAAAAAATATACAACATACCAGAGCTTTGTTTAGTGGTTACAGTGCAGATAAGCAGACTGGCATTTTTTCATTCCCCATCCACTAGATCAGGAGAAGACTCCTTTAGGTAAAACACACTTGATTGTCCCCTTGGTATTTCTATAACTGTAACTGTTTATAGGATAAGAGTGAATGAATTCTTTTAATATACTGTTAACCTTTCTGGGTTACTTATATTGCTTTTGAATTTCAAGTGTTTTTCACCTTTAGGCTTTTTAATGACAATTATTTTGATCGAGTAAGATTTGTAGGTTTTTATTCTTCTTTCAATCCCCTTTATTGTGCAATGTATGGTGGTGGAACAGATAAGACCTTCCCTGAGGGATGCAAGACACAGAACCTCCTAGCCCAGGGCAAGCCCCACCACCAGCTGGGAGTCCTGGTACTGGGCCCACTACAGCCACCCATCCCCTGGGGTAAGTCACCAGGCTGAAGTGGGGAGGCAGGAGGCCCTTCAGAGATTCTACCCAAGGTGGGAGGCCTCAGCAATGGAAGAAGGCAGGGAAGCAAGCCACACAGAACCTGGCCTCATCCCCAAGTCCTGAAGGAGCATCCTCTGGAGATGCTGCTGGCCCCTGCCAGCCTGGACCAGTATGTTCTGCTCTGGGAAAGGTAGGGGGAGGCAACCATGATCTTCCAATATGAAGTGTCCTCCGGGAGGTCAGAGGCTATGATTATTTGGTGGGTTCCCAACACCGCCAGGAGGCCATCGCTGCCTCTGAGTCAGTGAGGAGGTGTAAGCTCCCTCTTACTGCACATGGTACCCAATTCCCACTGCACTTAGCACTTCCAGGTAAACCTGGGCCCCGTCCCATATCCCCAAGGCCTCTTGCATATAACCGCAGCTTTTCCCCCAGGAGCATGATGTAGTTTTAAAAAAAAGCACTAGACCAGAAATTTGGGGACCTGAACTATTTTCCTATGCAGCAACAACCTCTGTGACTCTGAGTGGGCCACTTACCTCCACGTCGTCATCTATCATGACATCTGTAGTTGTGAATATCAAACAAGAAATGAAAGCAACCCCCAAACTATGCAGCATTCCACAAATGTCTGAGACAGTTAAGGATACCATCAATAGCCACTTTAAATCGTAGGAGATAAGGGGCAATGGACAGAGCACCCCAAACCTGAGAAAACCTAAGCCACTGCTGTGAAATAGGTTACACAGGAAGGACCTGCTGGGGACACACAAAAACCTCAGCCAGGGCAGAAATCATGTCCAGGGTTTCAAACTTCCTGTCTGGAGTTTCCGTTTATGAGGCAGGCTGCTGTCGGCACCCGGGCAAGCCAGCTTGCGTGTTCCATGCTAGATGTCACCGCCAGAGCACAGGAACAGGGCGGTTCCACGCAGATCAGAGGTCTCCACTGCCCACAAAGTGATGACCCCTTTGGCAGAGATTGGCCACATGCCTCTCCTCCCAGTTTCATCTCCAAGTATGTTTTTACAGCAGAGGGGAGGGAGCTTCCGGATGGTAGATTGATATATTTAAGTGACAGCCATTGTGCAGAATTTTTAGAAATCACGCATGTGGCCATTTTATCCACCTAAACTTGGCCTCAGAATATTCCTGTGAGAGGCAGAAGGGAAGGGAGGTGTGGGGTGGAAAGAGCTTTATGGCCCAGCAGGAACACAGGGTACCTGGAAGCAGAGGGCACCTGGCTGAAGACTGAAGGATCTCTGATGATCAGTCACAGTGGAGCTGAGAGCTGAGCTCACAGTCAGGAAGCCCCAGCTGGGCTGTACTGCCAGGCCAGCAGGGCACCCTCATCTTTCTAGGAGAAAGGAAGGAGAGTGAGAGGGTGAAGAAGAGGCCTGGTTTTTCCCAGTGTTACGATCTCCATCCTGAATCCCAAAAAAGGAATCATGAAGGTGTTTTATGAGCGTTCTCCCCGCAGCCCAGAGAAGCCCCATGTCCTGCTCACTTCCTCTTCGCCCAGAGGCCCATCCTGCAAGGTCGGGTGAGAACACACTCTCACCAGCTCCTGCAGTGGTAGGAACCAACTTTATACAGAGCAGGACCTCATTTCTGCCAGGGACACGGAAAACTGGGCTGACTCAGTGCATCAGAATGTAAGTGGGTGGGAGGAGGGGGCTAGATGAATATAGCTTCTGAGGACAGTCAGTCCCAACCACCCCCTGCCATTCCTGCACTCTTCTTTCCATGGTAACAGGACGGTTCTGCTAGAAGGTGGTGCCGACCCAAACCTCACAGACATCACTGGCAACACTGCTCTCCATTACGCTGCCTTGTTTGCAAATACTTCAGTTGCGGCAAAGCTGCTTTCCTCCAATGCCAATATTGAAACAAGAAACAAGGTATAATAGCTCCACTAGCTTTATTTACAAAATAATTTGAAATACAGGGTCTTTTTTAGCTACAGGTGTTACATTTATAGTATGTATACTGAATACAATATCTCAGGCCCTGTTAACCATAGAAACAACGCCAAAGCCAAGGCCGGGGCTAGTGAAAGGTGGTGCCCACAGAAAGGGCAGAGCTCTGTCTCCCAGCCCCTCCTCTACCCTGGAAGGAACACTGCTCCATTAGGAAGTGCCTGGGAATGGGTGGTAGGCTCAGAGCCCACAGAAGATGAAAGCCTGGGGGTAGTGAAGTGATGGTGGGGGCTGACTGCGTGCGGAGGCAGAGGTGCTACTTGGGTGGGTGGAAGGAGGAAGGAGACCCAGTACCCAGCAGGGGAGCTGGGTGAGTGCACATGGGCAGGGGAGGCAGTAGGCCACAGGCCCTGAACACCCCAGGACCCCCAGTTCTGCGATCAGGACAAGTGAGGTCAGGTCATGTTTGACAGCCAGCAGGGATGTTCACTGGTGCTGGTGGCCATGTGGCCGGCCGTGTACACCTTGGGGTCTTCCACGCTCAGCCTGGAGCAGCTTCGCAGCGGGGCTGTGGCTACGTATGGGGAGCAGGTGATGGTGAAGCTGGTCCTTCTGCTTTTGCTCCGGGACATCAGTTGCCTCCTGCTGCTGCAGCCCTGCCAGGAATGCCCTCCGCTGATATAGTAGGTGCAGGTTTACATATTGGAGGCTCAGGTACTCCCTGAGTGAAAATATTTGGAAAGAACTTAATTGTCTGAGATTTCACTTTAAATAATGAGATTTCTATCGAAGCATTAAAAGGTACAGCTTTCTTTTATTTATTTATGGCAGATATTTATGAAAACATTGCTTTTGTTGCAAATAAAAATTTTTTTCAGATATTTTTCCCCACTCAAAATTTCTTTCTGATTAGCATAAAAATAGAAGAAAGCAAAACTTGCCTTGGAAATAGACTTTGTCTTAATACTCAAACAAAAACACCTGACAATATAATCAGTCTTGCTGCTGCGGGTAAGTTCCTGTTTTATTTAAAAAATGATTTATATAAAAGTGATTTCTTTCTCATTGCCCAAGGCTTAAGAGGAAAAAAAGAAACAGACTGGAGAGAGCAGTTGAAATATACAGGCCAGTTTGGAAATTGGACAATTGGGAATTACCAAGAGGAGGTTTTTGTTTTTGTTCTCCTTCTCCTTCTCCTTCTTTTTATGTAGGTGGGCAAGCTACTCTTCAGTTGTCGGGGATAATCATTCTCATTTTGGGAAAGAGGGAGTGAATTGTAAACTTGGGAGAGATCAGTTTTATGAGGACTCTGAGGAAATCACACTGGCAGTGAACAGGTGATGATTAAGTGGGAAGTAGGAGAGAAGAACAGATAATTAACTGGCCTAGTGTCCTATTCTGGCAGAAACAGCCACTTAGAGAAGAGTCTAGACTTGGCTTTCAAATCTAGGATGTCTTGATGGGAAGTAAGGAATGCATAGATAATAAAATCAAGTTGCTTCTGAATTGACTAGCCCCTGTTCTACCGCTATTTACCCAGGACAATGAAATGCAGTTTTGTTAAGTAACTTATCTCTCACACTTTTCTTTGTGCAGATCCTCAAATGAGAGAAGGAACTGGCCACGTGGGTAAGAAATGAGACTGCAGTGGTCGGTTGTCTCCTGCATGAGTTCTCAGCTAGAATTGTGCTGATGAACCACAATCACCTGGGAGAATTTACAAGAAATTTACAAGCCTAGGCTCTACTCTCAAGATTGTGACTGAATAAATCTGGTAAGGCCTGGACCACGGATATTTAGAAATAGTTCCTTGAGATTCTGATAAAACCCTTGGTTAAGAACTGTTGAATGGATACGTGTAATACCTGTAAATTCACAGATCTCAAAAAAAGACCTCTCTAGAAGAGTGGGAGATTTGACAGATGCTACTTCTTCAGTGCTCTCCTTTCCAGCCACATAAGCCTGACTTTTATCCATCTCTGCTTCTGTGCTTGACAAGTTAAAAGGAATATTATTGGCAGTATCTGTGGGCTTGAAGAATAACTCCTTTTTCCTTCCAATCACTGATCATTCAGTGACACTCAGTCTTAGAAATTTGCTTATGGTGAATGATTTAATAAGTAGAGCCCTTTAAGGATTTTGCACCTTTTGTTACCATCCAAGTCATTAGGCCAACAGGGTTTTCCTGACTGTGATCATAGTTAAATCATGACCTTTCTTTTGGTTAAAGCTGTGTGGCAGATCTTGGAATGTATCTGTTAGATTCACTGAGCGCTGGCATAATCAAAATGCAGTTTTATTATTTTTATTGCAGTATAGTTGACTTACAGTGTTGTGTTTATTTCTGGGGTACAGCAGAGTGGTTCAGTTTTACATACGTGTGTGTATACACACACACACACACACATACTTTTTCATATTCTTTTCCATTTTGGTTTATTACAGGACATTGAGTATAGTTCCCTATACTATACAGTAGGATTTTGTTGTTCATCTATTTTATATAGAGTAATTGCTATCTGCGAATCCCAAACTGGTCATTTTCCCCCCTGCAACCCCCTTTCCTCTTTGGTAACCATCAGTTTGTTTTCAATGTCTATGAGTCTGTTTCTGTTTTGTAAATAAGTTCATTTGTATCATATTTTAGAGTCCATATATTAAGTGATATCACATGGGATTTATCTTTCTCTTTTTGACTTACCTCATTCAGTGTGATCATCTCTAGGTCCATTCATGTTGCTGCAAATGGCATTATTTCATTCTTTTTTTTCTATGACTGAATAGTATTCTATTATATGTAAGTATACCGTGCAAGATGGCAGTTTCAAACATCCAAACCCATGAAGTTAGTGACAGATGAGAATTGTTTTAATAATTTAGTTTCAGCCATCTTATGAACTAATTGTCCATTTGATTAAAAATAAGGGAAATTGTGATACAGATTGTAGTTTTAGTAGGCATTGGAAAAATTCTCATAGTGGGTATTATGAGTCTTAATAGCAATTTTTATGACATGTTGGGGCCCAGTTTATTTTCTGTAAAACATGATACTAAAGAAAGGAAAGGTTTTATGTCCAAATATTTGCTTTATACCCAACTGTTTGGAAACACAGCAAACAGAAAACTTCAGGTGGGCTGTAGACTAAACATGGTGCCTGGGTATGTTCAGTTTGCCTCCACACATTGAATCAACATTTAAAATTTAGGAGACTCGTGCAGAAATGTGCATTTCAGACTTCTAAAGAAACAAATCTGGTCCCCTTTGAGCCCAGGCTGCTGTGTGGTCTGCTGTGCAGAGGCGGCCCCTTCTTAGTGGGGCATGTGTTCTCCGGTTTGCTATCCTCACCTGGGACCTTCAGTTACATGAGTCACCTACTTTGCCTCTGTAAGCATTTGACTCTACAATTCCTGTTTTATAGTATATTTTGATAACTACTTCAAGATTTTAAAGACTATGATCTATTTCATATTTTATAATAATCTCTTAAGAATGGGACTGAATTTTTCAAATTAGATTTGTAAGTTGCTTTTAAAGAAAAACTTTTTCTTTACATGTACATGCAAATAATCATACTCCCATTGGAATGTCTGTTAACCTGATGAGGTTGGTCATGATTGTAGCTGGATAGGTTATGCATATTGCAGACAGTCTATCTTTCCCCTCAGCCTGGTTCCTTAAAAATGCAGTTGACTCAGTAGCTAAATGGTTCTCTGTGGAGCCGTGTTGAGAGTTTTGAGAGTAATAGAGCCAAGAAATGAAGTACAGGAATGCCTGGTAGACACTGATAGAAGGGAAGCTTCTTGGAGCCAGTAAACTTCACAGTGAATCTTTTGAAGAGGTCAAGGAGGTACGTTTTAAAGAGTAGGAGCCCAGAGGGGTGGGGGAGGGGCTACTCTTTACTTACTGCATGTGATATGCTTAAGTTCAGAGACTGTTACAAGTATTACACTCAGTTTTGAATTATGTAATTTTGTACATTATAAACTTTTTGCTGTTTACAGGATGACTTCACACCACTGGTACTTGCTGTAAGTGAAAACAAAGAGCCCCGTCGACCCGCCACCCTGTCGACCCGCCGCCCGGCCCCGCTTGGCCCACCAGGCCCCACTCGCCACATCCCGAGCAGCAGGAGCCCCAGCCTGAGGGTCTGTGCTGCTGGGGGTGGGGGTGGGGGCTGCGCATGCGCGGACACGGGAGCGCGCCCAGAGCCTATGGAAGCTGGGCGGGAGCCCGGTGCTCCTGGACCAGCTTTGGAGGAAGAAGACGGCCTGGGGACTGGGCCGTCGCTTGCCATTGCCTCCCCTGCTGCCGCTGGCGCCGGGAAGGTAAGGGGACGCTGGTGGGGGTACGCTGGTCAGGAGCTGGCGGGTGAGGCCTGGGCTGCGCAGTTGGGGAGGCGCACAGGTAGGGGTGTGTGGGTGAGGCCCAGGCCGCGCGGCCCGTTAGGACCCCGAGGTAGGTTCGTGGTGCCCCACCTCCCACGTCTGTAGTCCCTGAACCCCATTTCTTCATTTGTTCGCTGCCACTTGTAGCTGGGTTTGGGGAAGCAGGACACCCCCGGGAGATGGGAGGGCGTGGGACTCCCCGGAGCGCCTCCGACCGGCCCTCAGGTCATGGCCTGCTCTCGGGAGGCTGGTGGTGCGTTCATGGGGCCCAGGCTGCAGCCGCGGTGGGATGGGGGCTGCCCAGTGCAAGCACGTGGATTTGTTTTTTATTCTCCCGCGGCCTGGGCCGGGTTCTGCTTCCCCATGTTCTTGGGGTGCACGTCTGGCAGTCAGCCTGCTCCTGGGAGGTGATGAGGTGCTGTCAGGGTGCGGGGGGGTGGGGGGGCCGTACCACCTACGGAGGCGGCGCGGAGAGGGGTCCGCCTCTTGGATCCTGTTGATTGCTCCCATCTCGAAGGCGCTGGCTCTGCTTCCTTACATTCGTGGGGTGCTTGTCTGGCGGTCAGCCTGCTCCTGGGAGGCGACGCGGTACTGTTAGGGTGCGGGGGGCGGTGAGGGGCGGTATCCTCGGTGCAGGCGGCTCGGGGAGAAAGGTCTGCCTGTTGTATCCTGTTGATTTGCTCCCATCTGGAAGGTGTCCTGTCCTGGGGGCTGGCTCTGCTTCCTTATGTTCGCAGGATGCTCATCTGGTGGTCAGCCAGCTCCCAGGAGGCGGGCGTGGTGTAGTCAGGGAGCAGGGGGCAGCTGGGGAGGGGGCCTGCCTTGGAGAATCTGGCCTATTTGCTCCAGTCTCCCTTGCGGCCTGGCTTGGGGGTGGCCTCTGCTGCCCCAGGTGGGCAGGGGGTGGGGGCCACCTGACCGTACAAGCTGACCCCATCTCACCAACCTCCAGTAAGTAAATTGGGAAGTGTGTGTCCTGCCACTGGGGACAGCAAAGGGTGCCCACAAGCCAGGTGTTGGGGAGACAAGGAAGCCTTGGGCAAATCCAAAGTCTTCCGCAGGGCAACCCTCCTCCCCTTGCTATTAGCTCTGTATTCTTGCTAGATTTTAAAATTTTGTCAATCTAGTGTATGTGTAATATTTCATTATGTTTTAAATTTACATATTCTTAATTATTAATGAGATTGGTGGCCTTGTTATATTTGTTGGCCATTTAAATTTCCTTTCTGTGATGTGGTTGTTCAAGTCTTCTGCCCATTTTTCTGGTGGAATGTCTTTTGTCTTAATTGATCTGTAGGAGTTCTTTATGTAGCTGGATGTTAAGTCTTTTTGTCAGTGATACCTGTTATAAATATCCTCTGGCTTTTTTCTATGGTTCTTTTTAATAAGAACTTCTTTTCCTCAAGTAGTCAAAATAATTTTTTCTTTCCATATCAAAGGAGAAGTTCTCCTATATTATTATCTAGAAGTTTTCTTTTTTTCCCCATCTTTAAATCTTACATCCATCTGAAAGCAGTTTTGGTATATGGTTTGAGGTGGAGAGCCATCTAATTTTAAAAAATATGGATGCATAGCTCTCCCAGCAGCAGTTATTTTGAAAGGTTGCCTTTCCCCATGCTCAGCAGTGCGGCCTTAACATGAGTGTAGCAAGGGTCTACGTGCTTGGTCTGTTTTTCTGGACCCTCTTCTGTTTGATTGATCTTCGTCTCTACATCAGTACCACACTGTCCTAAATATTGTTGCTTTATTATAAGTCTTGATATCTTTAAGAGAGTATTGACTGTTCCTAACCTTTGATGCTTCCAAATACAGTTTAGAATCAACTTGTCAAATCCCACCCAAAAATGTTTTTAACCTTCTGATTCTAATAGGGGTTGCATTGAATCTGTCATTCAGTGTCAGTTTAAATTGACATCTTCAATTCTTTACATCATGAGTCTTCTGTTTAGTGACCATTTGGCATAACCCTTTATTCAGGTATCTTTCTATAAAGTTTTAAAATTTTCTCTGTAGAGATTTTTCATCTCTAGATTGTTAGATTTACTGTTACAACTGTATATTAGCACAACAAAGCTATTGTTAATATTAAAAATTTTTTTATTTCTAACGTGTGCAGTATTTACTATAAAATTTTTTATGGAAGTCTTTTATTTCTAGTATGCTAATGGTTTTTCTCAAGAGTAAATTTTATTACCTTTTCTCCCTTATATTTTTGTTATAAATTTTATTGATGTTAAACCACCCTTGAACTCTGGATAACTGTAACTTGATCCTAGTGTATGATCCTTTTTATACATTTTGTGTTTTGTTTTTATTTAGGATGTTTGTATCAGTGTTCACGATTAAGATTGATCTGTGATTTTCCTTTTCTTTGTTATCTTCTGTTGGGTTTAGGTATCAAAATTTTGTTAGCCTTATACAGTGAGCTGAAGAAGTTTCCCTCTTTTCTGTTCTTTATGAGATGTAATGTTGGGAATACTTCTTCCTTAAATGATTTCTAGGACTTAGAGTGAAGCTGTTTGGGCCTAGAGTGTTCCACATGGGAAGATGTTTGACTATTTATTCAATTTCTTCAGTGGTTAAAAATCAACGCAGCTTTTCCATTTCTTACGTCAGCTTAGTAAATTATATTTTTCCAGGAATTTACCCATTCAGATTCTCAACATTAATTCATAATAGTTTCTTCTTAACGTCTGAAGATCAGTAGTAACATTTTCTTTTTCATTTGTGATACTACCTTCTCTGTTTTGAAATGTATAAAGTGGTATAAAAACTATAGTTATTTCTATCAGCTAATTATTATTCATCTACAATTACTATCGTGAAATTACTAGATGTATCATAAATTTTGCAGTCATAATAACTTACTTTTATTTGGGAATATAATATGTTTATCTGTAGCCAATCTTTGCATTTTAGCAATAGAACATGCAATTGAAAAGGTGTAACAGTGTCACAGAAACCAAGCATGAAGAGAGTTTCAAGAAGACAAGAAGAGCCAGTGGTACTGAGGAAAGTTCAAGGAGAGGGCAGATTGGAGGTCTTAGATTGGACAGAAATAGGCCTTATGAAGAGTGGTCAACCTCTTAGAGTTACGATCTTAAGTTCCTTTCTTAAGACACTTCTGACTTCAAAACCCACCAGGCATCAGAGGTAAAATTTCAGAATTCTTAGCCAGAGAAATCACAGCTATATTCCTTTTTTTCATTTCTTTAAAGTTACGACTCTAAGATCAAGGGTGAAATGCACTGAGGGGAATTTGGGGAGGTGTTTTTTCCTTTTCATCCTGTAGGTGTCGTCGCCTATGTCCTGAATGTTTACTGCTTTCATTTTCTAAGAATTCTGAATTACCTTTTATATCAAAATCAGGTTTTTCACATGGTACTTTTAAAATTTTGCTTATTTGCAATATGCCTTTAATTAAAATTGAGGCCCTGTGTTGAGGTCTCCTGAAAGGTAGTGCAGAAGCTCATGAAAATTTTGAAGGAGGTGATCATGCTTCACATCTGTGGAAATTCTATTTAAATTTAATGTTAAAGATCATTTTATCTTTGCCTTTCATTCCAGGAACCTGTGTCCCTGAAGTGTGGTAAAGCTGCAGAGCTGGTTGCTACTCACTTTTCTAAACAGATTGAAACAGTCCTTAAAAAACTTCAGGTAAATTTTGCAGAATATATTGGGAAAAAATACGTAGTGGAGAGACAGTTATTGAAAATGTACTTAAGAACTTTTGCTTGTAATCATTTCTTCAATTGATAGTTCCTTTTAATAGCAATTTTTGCACATTGTGTGTGTGTGTGGTGTGGGGAGGGGGAATTTGGGAGCAGTTGTGGGTCTCTTGAGTCTGGAAATGAGGATACTCATCTTTATGCTTTAGAAATACTAACATGACAGAAACATTTCTGGAGCTGTGACCTGCACTCACCCTAGACATTGTAACCATGGAGGCCCCCCCCACCCCCCCATATCTTCTGCTGTAGTAGCTGCAACGGTATTCTCTTTGGGTTTCACGTAATTCAGACTTCTGTCATCCTCGCATTGTGTTAATGATGACTAGAATTTTTCTTGGAAAATCTTAATTGGAATATAGCTGTATTAATGTTGAATGCTGAGATGCTCAGTTGGAAGTACTGTATGTATCATGGAGCTAGTATTCCATTCACCACTACCACAGCACTGCTGGGAGAGTGCTTTGCTCACTACCATTATGGCCACAAGTGGTAGAGATAGGGAATAGGACAGTGACAGGAACATGTAGCACAACCCAGGGTCCCCACATGGCAGTAATAGTAGTAGGAGACACATGCACAAGATGAAAACCACAGCAGTGAGTGGGAGGCAGCTGGTGTAAGAGATAGAGATATGGAGTTCATTCATTGACACGCTTCATTTTCCCACTACTGTGCCCCCACCACCACAGTATGGTGGGCTCTGGGGGGCACAGATAAGTGTACAATGTTTTCTTTAATTTTTTCATATGGAACAGAGGAGTACCTGTATAAGCACAGTACAGTGTTAAAAGCTCTACACCAGACATAGTAAAAAAGTGCTGCAGGAACAAGAGCAGAGATTGAGAGAGTCAGACAAGAGTTCCTAGATATGCACGAACTGGGCTTAAATAATTGGTATTAGTTGTCTAGGCAGAGAATTGGGCAGGAGTTCTAGATAAAGGGCCCTGGGTGTGCAGAGACTTAAAGGCACAAAGCGACATGCATTTTCAGAGGATGACGTGGGGGCGATAGCAGAAGATGAAGCTATAAATATGTCGGGGGGAGGAGTTAGAAGTATAGAGACTCGAAAATAGGGTTTGGGGGTTTACAGTGAACAATTTAATATGTAAAGCTAAGAAATAATATACTGAATCTTCTGTGTGCTGGAGAATTACTAAGTGTTTTACGCAAGGGAACTATAGCATTAGATTCAGCTTAGAGAAGATTAACCCTGTAGTGTGAGGAAGACTTAGAGGCGCTGCCACTGAATATTGTTACTGAAGATTGTTTTTCCACTTAAAGTGAGAAATACTGTGATTTAGAAGGTCTCTGATGTAACTTGCAGTTTTACCTGGCCAAAAAGCAGTCTTGGTAACATACTTTTTACCTGTAGCCTTAGTTATAGATGTGATTACATAATGCTTTTTGTTTCAGAGAAGATGTCCTTGTAAATCAGGAATTGCTGCAAACGTCTCCATGTGTCGCAGAGCCGTTCACTGAGCTGTTGTGTCCATTCAGCCCCAACCGGGTTATAGAGATGCTGCCAGGCCTGGAGTGCTGCCGCCTGGAAGAAAGCATTCAGGTGAGACCAGTGGTGTAGAGGAGGCAAGAGTCAACTTCCCTTAATCATTCACCATTGTATAAATGAGCAAAGGGAGACTCACATTAAATTAATCTGCTTAAGTTTATACCTGAGATTAAACCCAGTCTGACTCCGTGGTGCATGGGCTCCATTGCTGTGATAAAGTTCTTCTGTGTTTATTCCAGTAAAATCAGAAACAGCACATGTCCATCATTGTTACTAGTCAAGGTTCACAGCCATTCTAGCCAACATGATAAATGTGGAAAAAGGAATACCATAAAAATACTAAGAGAACAAAACACGCTCTAACTTGCAGGCACTGATGTCACATGGTCCTGTTGTGCCAGGACCTACAGGTTGAGTGGCAGCCAGGAGCCTTAGCACAGGCGCTGCCTGGATCCTCTTTTCCTTGTGTTCTGTTTCCAAATGAAAATGAATGTGTGTGCACACGCGCGCGTACCTGTGTGTACGCATATACACGTGAATTCTAGTCTACGGAAAGAGGCAGCACATTCCCTGCTTGAGATTTGTTTTTAAGCCTCAATCAGATCTTTCCTCTGCTGTCAGTACTCCTGAAACGGTAACCTCCGTTTTCCACATCCACCTCCTGAACTCCCCACACACTTACAAATTTTTAATTATGAAATATTTCAAATGTATAGAAGTATACATATATTATACCTACCAACCCAATTTTATATGTGTGAACACTGCTGTACTGGCTTCTATCTTTGTTGTTTTGTAGTTTGTCTTAGAAATAAAGCACCCATTATCTGTTATGTCCCCCTGAGCTTATCACCCACATGAAGCTAGGCAGTTTCTCCTTCCCATCCATGTTTTTTATTTTTCCTATATGTGCATTTACCTAAGGAACACAAGATACAGTTTTATATCTTTTAAAAATTTGTATTAATGATATAGTGTATGTATCCAAATGCAAATTTTTATTAATTTTTATCTATTTTTATATGTACAGATGTAGTTCATTCATTTTAATCTTTATACAGTAGTCTATTGACTGACCACAACATTGTACACTGACTATACTTCAATAAAAAAAGTAAATAAATAAATAAAAGCAGTCTACTGACTGACCCGCCACAGTTCATATATTTCCCTATTCATGGATGTTCTGATTGTCTGCAGTCCTTGGCCGTTACAAACTGCTCCATGGGACACCTTTGTGCTTATCTCCTAGGTACTCAGGTGAGGTTTCTCTAGGTAATGTGCCTTAATATCCCAGGAAGTGGGATTCTTTAGACAACAGAGTAGCTTAATTCCACTGGTTTTTGCCAAGTTGATTTCTTAGTTGTTTCCATTCTCCTCATCCGTGTTTTTAGTTTGCTGTTTTTCCACATCCTTGCATGTTCCTAATATTCAGACATCTTAAGTCTTTTTTTATTTGATGGAGCATGACACGTAGCCTTGTTGTTTTAGTCTGTTGATTCCTGCCAGTTCTGATGGCTCTCACTGATCACTCGTGACACTGCGTCTCTTTCCATGTGTTCAATGACACTTTGGGTTTTCTTGTCCCTGAACTATCTGTTCACATCATTGACCCATTTTCCTAGTGAGGATTTGCCCTTTGTGCTGATTTCTCGAAGTTCTTGTTATTTCTGGGTTTCTAATGCTAAGTGCTCTTTTATGTTGGAGGTGCCTCCTTCCATGCTGTTATGGCGTATTTTTTAAATTTGTTTTCAGTGATTTCCAATTTAATTATCAGTATTTTCCTTTAAAGTTAAGTTTTTGTGTGTGTGACTTTTATTTCTATTCCTACTTTAATGGCATAAAGGATATCTTATATGAGTTTTATAGTTTGGCTTTTTACATTTTATCTGGAATTTATTTTTGTAAACAGACCAAGAGAGGGATTTATATATTTTTTCCATGTGGATGACTGATGGTCCACATGTCATTTTATTGTCCTTTCTTCCCTTATTTTTAATGCCATATACCAAAATCCCAAATATACATAGATGTTTCTGTGGATTCTGTTCTTTTTTGGTCATTTTTCTTTCCTTATACTAATACCACAGATTTTAATGAAAACAGCTTTAGAATAAGATTTATTAGTTGAAAGAAAATTCTTCCCTCGTCATTCTTTTTCTTTAAAACCCTTTGGCTGTTCTTGGCCTCTTACTATTTCATATCAGTTTAGGAATCACACTGTCACATACCTTTATAACTAGGATTTTGATGAAGAAATGCATTGAATTTATAGATTCATTTCAGGAGAATTGACATTTTATGGTATTGTTTTCACATCCAGGACCATGGTTGCCTTTTTAAAATGCCCTTTGTGCTCTTTGGTGAGGTTTTATCACTTTATATAATATCCTACTTGTCTCTTGGCATATTTTCTTAAATTTGTTTCCAGATACTTACACTTATTAACATTCTAAAGGAAATTTTTTAAAATGACATTTTTTACTGATTACTTTTGGTGCATATTACTAAGTTTAGCATGTTGTTTTGTAGCTAGAGCTACGAGGCTGAAGTATTTTTTCATTCAAATAGCGTCTAGATTTTTATTATGACTGTAATATTTTGTGAGAACCATGGTAGTTTTTTTCCTTTCCAATCTTGATGCTTTTTTCAGTCTCCTGTCAGAGGTCTAGGAGCTCTGGGGTTTTACTGAAAAGAGGCAATGACAGTGTGCACTGTCATTCCTGATTTAAAAGTGAGTGTGTCTACCATTTTATATTAAATATGACTTTTATTGTAGTATTTTGATAGCTTTTTTTTTTTTTATTAAATTACAAAAGTTCCATTCCCAGTTTGGGTTAGAGTGTTTTATATTTTTATTTTTGTCAAGAATGGGTTCTGTGCTGCATTTTATCAAATGATTTTTTTCTCTATTTATTGAGATGATCACATATTTTCCTTGTTTTACCTGTTAATATGTTATTTGTGCTTCTCTTTTTCCTTGGTAAGAAAGTATTATTCTACTTTATTAGTCTTTCCAAAGACTAATTGGGGATTTTTAAAAACCTCTGTTGTTTCTCTGTTGATTGTGACATTCTTTTCTGTACTTATTTTCTTTGTTTTATCGTGGCTTAATTGCTATTTCTCATTTACTCCCTAGAAACTTAGTTTATGAATTTTTATTGAGATCCCACAAGCTAATGTGTAGTGGTTTCATTGTCATTTTGTTCTAAGTATTTTGTGTGTAGTTATACTTGTCAATTTCTGGTGTATATTATTATTGTTTATATATTCATTTTACCTTTTATGTCATGGATACACATAATTCAGGTTCACAAACAACTTTTAAAATAAAGTAGAAAAAAATGAATGACCTTGGTTCAGTTAGAGTCCCAAATGGGCCACTCCAAGACTAGAAAGTCAAATATTTGCATGTTATTCTGTAAAGTAGCATACTTCTGGGGTTTGAATTCATGTTTTATTATCCAGGGTTTTTTTTTTTTTTTCCATTCTTAATAGAATCTTCTAACTCAGTGAACAAGATTTATGAAAGTTTGTCATTTCCTTTTTCCTAGATTACTCAAGTATCAGCTTCATGAGGTCACTGCCTAACTATTTGAGAAGAAAGGAGATATTCATGGTGCCTTTTTAATAATGCTAGAGGTAAGATTTTACTCTGTGCTTTGTCATGTTTCTATCTAGCCCTCTATTCATTTATCATTCCCATGTTTTTTTATTTGATGTATAAAACTAAGTTTTCATCATTCCATCTTAATTTCCTATGTCTCAAAGTAAGTTGCAGACAGGGTACATTTTATCTGTAAGTATTTCTATCACATGTATCATTAACTAGATTTGCTTTCTTTGTGGCATTTTTTTGAGGTAAAATAACCGTACGCAATGCATAAGTGTTAGTTGTGGCATTTATTGAGTTTTAACAAATGCATACATCTGTGTAACCCTAGTCCCCAACAAAATAGAGAACATCACCTTCAACCCAGGAAGTCCCTTCACAGTCAGTCCCCACTTCCATCCCCCAGAGATAACCACACTTCCGATTTTTTTTCCATTGTGGATGAGTTTTGCCTGTTTTATTCATTCGTACTAGTGGAATCACTCAGTAGCTACTCTAGTAGAATTCTCCTTTCACTCAGCGTAATGGTTTTGAGGCTTATCTCTGTCACTGCACGTGTCAGTCCTTGTGCCTGTTACTGCTGCGCACTGTTGAACTGTAGGAAGACAGCACCGCTTCGCCGTTCTCCTGGTGACTGACACCCGGGCTAGTTCCAGCTTCTGACTATTCCGAGTACAGTTGCTGTGACCACGCTTGTACGGAAATGCTCTCCTTCCCCTGCAGTCACTGCCAAGGAGTGGGGCTGGGATATCGCAGGGTAGGCGTCAGTTCAGTTTTGTAAGCAATTAGCAGGCGTTTTCCCAGTGATTGTGGCATTTCACGTTCCACCAGTGATGTATGAGAGTTGTGGTTCCGCATTCTTGCCAACAGTTTGTCCTATCAGTTTTTCAAAAATTTTTTTCTATTCAATTGTTGTAAAATAAGTTTTATTACCATTAAATACATTCACATTGTTCTGCAGCCATCACCACCTTCCATCTCCAGATCTTTTTGAACTTCCCAAACTCATTAGGTAATTACTCCCATTCTTCCCTGTCCCTGGCAACCACCATTCTACTTTAGACTCTATGCGTTTGATTACTCGAGATACTTCATATAAGAGGAATCAGTGTTTGTATTTGTCTTTTTTTTTTTTTTTGGTGGTGATAGGTAATTAGGTTTGTTTATTTATTTTTAGAGAAGTTCTTGGGGATTAAACCCAGGACCTTGTGTATGCTAGGTGTGTGCTCTACCACTGGGCTATACCCTCCCCAGTATTTGTCCTCTTTGTTTCTAGCTTATTGCACTTAAACCATAAGATCTTCAAGATTTATCTGTGTTGTGGCACATAACAGAATTTCATTCATTTTTTAAAGCTAAGTAACACTCCATTTTATGTACACACCACATTTAGTTTTTCCATTCATCCATCCATGGACACTTGGGTTGCTCCCACCTTTTGACTCATGTGAATAACGCTGCTATGAACATGAGTGTGCAAATACTTTTTGAGTCCTTTCAATTCTTCGGGATATATACTGAGAAATGATATTGCTGGATTAAATGGTAATTCTATTTTTAATCGTCTCAGGGACCACCGTACCATTTTCCATAATGGCTGCATCACTTTACATTCTCACCGGCAGTGCACCAGGGTTTCAGCTTCTCCACATCCTCACCAACACATGTTGTTTCCTGTTTTCTTGATGGTAGCCATCGTCGTGGGTGTGAAGTGTTATGTATCAGTTTTTAAACACTGTCACCTAGCTAAGAATAGGGATGTTCTATTTTTAATTTAAAAAAATGGTTACTATTGGCTTCTTGTTTTTTCCTAGCCGTATGATTGTGAAACAGGCCAGGAACACTATTCCACAGAGCATTTGTGTAGGCTCTTACCCTCTTTTAGTCTCTGCATTACCCTGACATCTCTTTTTTCCCTTGTAATTTATGTGTAGGTGACATCATGAACCTAATTTTAAAGGGTAAGTAAAAGTACTCATGGCGTGGATAGGGAGTGGGGAAGTGGGAGGTCCTCCCAGGGAGTGAGATGGCCATTTGCAAAGGCACAGGGATGTGAAGAAATAACAAGCTTGTAGGAGAGGAACTGGCAGCCCTACGGGGGCACAACTGTCCATGTATAGGCAGGTCAGGCTAGAGACAGAAGTTAGGTCCGGATTTGGAAAGATTTTGTAAGACGTGCTATAAAGAATTGGGACTGGTAAACATTTCACACAAAATCAACTGAAGGTTTTTCAACAAGGAGCTGATGTGATACTGTGTTTCATAAAGACTGCTCTGTGGACCCTAGGAGGATCTATGAGAGGAGGGTGGGGAAGGGGGAAGGGGGAGGGGACACCGGAAGCAGAGAGCACTTGGCGGGGTACTGCAATAGTACAGGTGTGACTCAGTGAGGACGTGAGCTGGGCATGGCAGTGGTCGTGGAGTGAGAGGAGGTGGATTTGAGAACTTACTGATCATTTGAATGTGGTATGGGGTGAAGGAGAGGGGATTAATGACTCTGAACTTCAGCTTAACATGAGCCTGTGAGGAACCTCAGGGAAAGGAGCAGATTTGGTAGAAGGGGTAGATGAAGATCAGCTTCAGCTTGTATTAAGAAGCCTTTGAAACATCAGTTAAGGGGGTGTAAGAATCCAGAATTCAGCAGAGTAGGGGATCCTGCAGCTGCGTGTTGAGGAGGGGCCACACCTGAGGCTGTGCACTACGCTGTCACCATAGACCTGTCATGTCCTTTTTATTCCCACCCATCCCTCTTTCTCATAACCCGGTATGAATTTTACTCCCTTACTGTAAGTTTGGGTTAATTGTAATCTTCATTGCTTTGCCTAAAGAACGTCATGATTGACTGTGGTGGCACAACGGAAGCGAAAGTGGGGCACACTTGGTGATATTTGGTATTTTGAATCTGTTCCAGTGCAACTAGTGATGCTTTCTGTATACAGAGCAAGTCTCATCTAAATGACAGAGATCACTCTTAATAACTTTCTTTCTTGGGTTTTATCTTTAAAATATGTTAATTCAGATATTGATGGATGAGAGATATAAAGTGTTCCTTTCACCTCCTAGAGACTGCAAAGCAAGCTTCCAGAGAGAGCACATCAAGATGAACGTCAGTTCTTGAGTAAAATTGATTCGTTTTTCCGTGGACCCCACGTTTTAAAAAATGTTGAATGATAACTGTATCTGTTAAACAGTAATACATTGACCTGCATAATTACTGTTTATCCACTTTAATAGTGATCCCAATTTTCTCTTTGTTTTCAAGGGCTTCTAGTAGGAAGTGAAAGAAACCGTTGTGATTTTGTGCTGCTAATTGTCAGGAGAGGTCGTTGTACAGGAACTTAGGTGCTTTTCACTGATCCTGATGAATTTTTTGGCTATGTTTTTGTACTTGTGTTTTGGTTATTATAAATGAGGTACATACTAACACCCTAAAAATTACTATAATGTGCTGAACAACAGCAAAGTGAGCTTCTAATCAGTAAGTAGTAGCCAGTTTTTCTGTGTTGAATTTATATAATTTTAGCACAATGCAGCAAAGTTTGACAGTTTAGAATTTTAAGTCTTCGTCACAGATACATAGTTTCCATGACATTCCTTGATAATAAAAAATTACTGATCTTATAAAATTGTGGTACAATATACATAACATAAAATTCACTATTGTAGCCATTTTTAAGTATTCAGTTCAGTGGCGATAAGTACATTCACATTGTTGTGCAATCCACCGCCATCCATCTCCAGAACCATGTCAGCTTCCCAAACTGAAACTCTGTGCCCGTTAGACAGTTACTCCCCATCCCTCCTCCCGATACAGCCCCATTAAGCATTCTCTTTTCTGAATTTGATTATTCTGTGTATCTTGTATAAGTGGAATCAAGCCGCATTTGTCCCTTTTTGTCTAGCTTATTTCATTTAGTATTACGTTTTCAAGATTGGTCCATGTTGTGGCACATGTCAGAATTTCATCCTTTTTGTTTTTTTAAATGGAAAGATAGCCAGTTTACAATGTTGTGTCAATTTCCAGTGCAGAGCACAATTTTTCACTTACACCTGAACATACATATATTTATTGTCACATTCTTTTTCATTCTGAGCTACCATAAGATCTTGTATGTATTTCCCTGTGCTATACTTTATAATCTTGTTTATCTATTCTGCATATGCCTGTCAGTATCTGCAAATTTTGAACTCCCAGTCTGTCCTTTCCCACCCCCCACCCCCTTGGCAACCACAAGTTTGTATTCTATGTCTATGAGTCTGTTACTGTTTCATATTTATTTAATTTTATTTTTTTAAGATTCCACATATGAGAGATCTCATACTGTATTTTTTTTTCTCTTTCTGGCTTACTTCCCCAGGAGAGAGAGGGCAAGACGAGGAGAGGGCAGGCCTGGGGAGGGCAGGCAAAGGACATGGCAGGCCCAGGAAAGGGCAGGCCCAGGTGAGGGGAAGCCCAGGAGATAGTGGGGAGGACCAGGTGAGGGCAGGCCCAGGAGAGGGCAGGTCGAAGGGCAGGACCAGGTGTGTTCAGGCACAGGAAAGGGCAGGTCCATGAGAGAGCAGGCCCTGGTGAGGGCAGGACCAGGTGATGGCAGGCCCAGGAGAGGGCAGGCAAATTACATGTCATGCTCAGGTGAGGGTAAACCCAGGAAAGTGCAGCCCTAGGAGAGGGCAGGCCCAGGGGAGGGCCGGCCCAGGAGAAGTCCTATTAAACTTCCAAGAGATGACATTGAGAGGCAATGGGTATTTGAGTCTGGAATACAGGAGGGAGGTCTAGGTTGGAAATAGCAGTTTGGAAGTTGTCAACTTGTAGAGAATACATAAAGCCCTAAGGCTGATGGGGGCAGCAGCAGAAAGTAGTAGAGGCCAGAAGACTGAGCCTCAGGGGTGCTGTGTGCCAGCATTCAGGGGCTGGGACTGAGAAGTCCAGCCAGGGCCATGGGAGGAAATCAGAGCAGCCTGAGACCCAGGAATCCCTGTGAGGAAAGGGCTTGACGTGACAAGTCAGGGAGAGCAGCGGTGGGAAGTGTGGCTGCCGGGCTGTGCGAGGAGAGGACTGAGCTCCCCGTGGAGTCAGCACCTGGTGGGTGGTGGGTGATCCTGTCATGAGCAGTTGCAGTTCAGTGGACACGCTTGCTTGGATGGAAAATGAGAGGAATCAGAGGAAGCGAATGGGAAGAGCTCCTTTGCAGGGGCAGGAGTCGTGTGTGCCGGAGAGCAGAGAGATGGGGCCTCAGCTGGAGGGTGAATGCATCTTTTTTAAGATGAGGGCAATAACAGTGTATGCTAATAGAAAAGATAGATTAAAGGGGTAAATTAGTAAGACCACATCCACTTAGGTGAGGGGAGTTGCAGGTGACGGCAGGTGTGGGCCCAGAAATGCCCCTGAGAGAGTCAGCTTCAAAACACTTACCAGGTTGAGTCCACTCAAGACCAGCTCCCAGGAGTGTCAGCCACTTAGGAACTCTACCGCCCCCTGCAGTTTTGATCCTGGCAGGGCCAGAAACCATAATTAGCCAGCTGAGGGAGGTAGGATGGAGTTTGGCAGGAAGAAGAGGCCTGCCCTGCCTTCCCCCCCTCCTGCAAGTGCTCAGCCAGCAGCGTGGCCTCACTGAGTAACTGACGTGGTGCTTTCATAGTTATGTGGTTAAAAAGTTCTCAAATGTTATACCATGCTCCCAAATAAATCTTTGATTGATTAAAGATTTACTTGGTGGAAATAAAAGCAAAAAGTAAAATAAAGTGAAGAAAGTGTGTAAACATAAGGCTGAGCCACAGAGCAAGGTCAGCAGACATGCATAAACACGTTTTCATTTCATCTGGAGAGCGTGTGTTGGTTTCTCAAGTTTGTACTTAATGATACATATTGCCACAATCTCTGAAACCATGAAAACAGCTTTTTGATGTTTGCATCTGCTAAATTCCATGGAGACTGGCTGGGGCCCAGAGGGATGTGGAAAGGAATGAACTGAGGGATGAGATTTAGAGATTTTTGTTGGGGAGCTCCCTGGGGGACTAGGCCTTCAGCATCCTGTGGTTCCACCCCACTCTAACCACAGTTGCGTACAAACATGGCTTTCTCAGGGGCAAGCCTCACTTGTGGAAATCTCCCAAAACACTCAGCCACCTAGCACCAACATTTGAAAGGAATCCAAAATGGCCCATAAGTAATTGCAGAGATTTGAAATGCCTTAGGCTCCCAAGTGCGCACCAGGCACACTGGGCCTCTGGGTCTCTGTGCACACTCACAGGGACACTGGCTCTGGAGGGACAGTTGAGGGACAGTTGAGGGTCAGTGCTGTTGCTAGGCTACGACTGTTCCGGACCAAACATTCCGAGCCGTTGAGCTTTTCAGCCAAGGTGTGGCAGCGAGACCTCTGTGGCTCTTCTGCAGCGCCAGCGCTGAGATTGGGAGGTGGCAAGAGACCAGGAGGGAAGTGAGCGGTGTCGGAAGGCGATAAGCCAGATGAAGAAGAGACTCACTGAGTTCGCGAGCTGTGTGGGCTTCAGCATCCATCAGAGAGAGCGCAGGAATCGTGAGAACCCCGTGCCTGGGTATCACGTCCGTAAGCGCGAACTAACTCCGTTCCACAAAGCCGCATATTTTGGTCATCTGGACACAGCGGAGGTGTTGCTGTTATATAACAAAAATGTTGTAAACAGCAGAGACAGGAAGAACAGGTAACAGCGGCGGGACGGGGTGGGGCAGGCCTGGGACGAGCTGCCAACTATGGTTTTAAGACATGAATTTTAAATTGCCTTCCCATGTCAGAGATGTTCAAGTGTGAGAAAATGAGCATGTTAGAATCATTGAAGTACAGTGTTCTCTCTCATCCTTGCAGCAGCAAAGTAGATACATTATCACTTTACTTAATTGAAATGTTGTTTTTGTAAAATAGTAACGGTAACAATTATAAGATTATCTAACAATTATTGAGCTGTTATTTTGTGCAAGGAACTGCCAGACAGTTTGCATAGCTTTTCATTTAAGCATCACAGCGGCGTCCTGTAAGATAACTACTACTTCATGCCCATTTTGTTGATGAGGAAATTGAGGCACAGACAGGCTAAGTGAGAGCTAATAAGGGACAGTGTTAAAGTAGAAGTCAGACCCAAGGTGAGCTGAATCTCAATGGCATGCCCTTTCTATTCAAACAGGTGGTTCTTCCATTAATGTGGTGAGTAATAAGAGCTAATAAATATTGTTCTTTCCCCATAGAAAGAACTAAGATAAGAAGACTAAATGTTAGTTTTAAAGGGGTAGGAATAGCATGCTGTTGAATGTTTACAATTACACGAGTAACTGTACCTTTGAACTAGTACGCTCTAATTTCCTAAAAAGTCCTCATGTTCGCAGGACTGCCCTACACTTGGCCTGCACCACCGGCCAGTCATCAGTGGTGAGTCTCCTCATACATTGGGATTGTAATCTGAATGCTCGTGACAAGGAAGGCAAGACAGCTCTCATCAAGGTGTGTAGCAGCCAACCATGTCCACGTGAGATGGATTCGATGTAATTACTTAGAATAAAAATGAATTTATCTGTTTTAAATATAACGAACTAATGGAACTTGAGGAATGTTAACTTGGAATGCCTAGCACTTACAGTCTGTTTCTTGGCGTGATACCAACAGGCTGTACAATGCCAGAAAGAAGTATGTGTCACTGTCCTGCTGGAATACAGAGCTGACCCAAATCTTGAGGACAACTGTCAAAACACTGCTCTGCATTACGCTGTCTTGGCTGGAGATATATCAATTGCAGCAAAGCTGCTCCGCTATAATGCAAATATCGAGGCGACAGACAAGGTATAGCTCAACTGACTTTATTTACAAGATATTTGAAATACAGGGTCTTTTCTAGCTACAGGTGTTTTATTTATAGTAATATGTATACTGAATACAGTACATCAAGCCCTGTTATCATGGAAACAACTCCAAAGCCAAGGCCAGGGGCTAGAGGTAGTGCCCACGGAAAGGGCAGAGCTCTGTCTCCCAGCCGCACTTCTACCCCAGAAGGAACAACGTCCCATTAGGAAGTGCCTGGGAGTGGGTGGTAGGCTCAGCGCCTAAAGAAGATGAAGGCTTGCGGGGAGTGAAGTGATGGCAAGGGCTGGCTGCCTGCCTGGGGGTGGGTGGGAGGAGGAAGGAGCCCAGTACCCAGCAGGGGGAGCTGGGTGACTGCACCTGGGCAGGGGAGGCGGCAAACTGCAGGCCCTGAGCACCCCAGGATCCCAGGTTCTAGAATCTGGGCAAGTGAGGTCAGGTCATGTTTGACAGCCAGCAGGGGCATTCACCTGTGCTGGTGGCCACATGGCCCTCCACGTACACCTTCACCTTGGGGTCTTCCATGCTCAGCCGGGTGCAGCTCCCCTGCGGGGCTGTGGCTGTAGGTGGGGAGCAAGTGATGGCGCAGCTGGTCCTCCTGCTTTTCCTCCTGGCTCTCCCCTGAAGATTTGGATTGAATAAAGGTACTCAGGTCTAGACACAGTATTTAGAAATACTTCCCTGAGATTCTGATACAACCCTTGGTTAAGGACTATTGAATGGATACATGTAATACATGTAAATTCACAGATCTCAAAAATAAGACATCTCTGGAAGATCGGGAGTTTGATAGATGCTGCTGCTTTCAGTGCTCTCCTTTCCAGCCGTGTTAGCCTGACTTACCCATCTCTTCCTCTGTGATTGAGGAGTTTATTGGTAATATTACTGGCAGTATCTATTGCCTTGAAGAATAGCTCCTTTTCCCTTCTAACCACTGATCATTCAGTGGCACTCAGACAGTCTTAGAAACTTAGTTGTGGTGAGTGATTCAGTAAGTAGAGTCGGACCCTTTAAAGATTTTGCACCTTTTGTTCCCATCCAGGTCATTAGGTCAGTAGTTTTTTTTTTTTTTTTTAACATTTTTTATTGATTTATGATCATTTTACAATGTTGTGTCAAATTCCAGTGTTCAGCACAATTTTTCAGTCATTCATGGACGTGTACACACTCACTGTCACATTTTTTTCTCTGTGAGTTATCATAACATTTTGTGTATATTTCCCTGTGCTATACAGTGTAATTTTGTTTATCTATTCTACAATTTTGAAATCCCAGTCTATCCTTTCCCACCCTCCACCCCCCTGGCAACCACAAGTCTGTATTCTCTGTCTATGAGTCTGTTTCTGTCCTGTATTTACACTTTGTTCTTGTTTGTTTGTTTTTGTTTTTGTTTTTTAGATTCCACATATGAGCAATCTCATACGATATTTTTCTTTCTCTTTCTGGCTTATTTCACTTAGAATGACATTCTCCAGGAGCATCCAAGTTGCTGTAAATGGCATTATGTTGTCGGTTTTTATGGCTGAGTAGTATTCCATTGTATAAATATACCACATCTTCTTTATCCAGTAACCTGTTGATGGACGTTTAGGCTGTTTCCATGTTTTGGTTATTGTAAATAGTGCTGCTATGAACATTGGGGTGCAGGTGTCATCCTGAAGTAGGGTTCTTTCTGGATACAAGCCCAGGAGTGGGATTCCTGGGTCATATAGTAAGTCTATTCCTAGTCTTTTGAGGAATCTCCACACTGTTTTCCATAGTGGCTGCACCAAACTGCATTCCCACCAGCAGTGTAGGAAGGTTCCCCTTTCTCCACAGCCTCTCCAGCATTTGTCATTTGTGGATTTTTGAATGACGGCCATTCTGACTGGTGTGAGGTGATACCTCATTGTAGTTTTGATTGGCATTTCTCTGATAATTAGTGATATTGAGCATTTATTCATGTGCCTTTTGATCATTTGTATGTCTTCCTTGGAGAATTGCTTGTTTAGGTCTTCTGCCCATTTTTGGATTGGGTTGTTTATTTTTTTCTTACTGAGTTGTATGAGCTGCTTATATATTCTGGAAATCAAGCCTTTGTCGGTTTCATTGGCAAAAATTTTCTCCCATTCCGTAGGTTGTCTTCTTGTTTTGCTTCTGGTTTCCTTTGCTGTGCAGAAGCTTGTAAGTTTCATTAGGTCCCATTTGTTTATTCTTGCTTTTATTTCTTCTAGGAGAAAATTTTTGAAATGTATGTCAGATAATGTTTTGCCTATGTTTTCCTCTAGGAGGTTTATTGTATCTTGTCTTATGTTTAAGTCTTTGATCCATTTTGAGTTGATTTTTGTATATGGTGTAAGGGAGTGTTCTAGCTTCACTGTTTTACATGCTGCTGTCCAGTTTTCCCAACACCATTTGCTGAAGAGACTGTCTTTATTCCATTGTATATTCTTGCCTCCTTTGTCGAAGATTAGTTGACCAAAAGCTTGTGGGTTCATTTCTGGGCTCTCTATTCTGTTCCATTGGTCTATATGTCTGTTTTGGTACCAATAGCATGCTGTCTTGATGACTGTAGCTCTGTAGTATTGTTTGAAGTCTGGGAGAGTTATTTCTCCAGCCTCTTTCTTTCTCTTCAGTAATGCTTTGGCAATTCTAGGTCTTTGATGGTTCCATATAAATTTTGTTATGATTTGTTCTAGTTCTGTGAAATATGTCCTGGGTAATTGGATAGGGATTGCATTAAATCTGTAGATTGCCTTGGGCAGTGTGACCATTTTAACAATATTGATTCTTCCAATCCAAGAGCATGGAATATCTTTCCATTTTTTAAAGTCTTCTTTAATTTCCTTCATCAATGGTTTATAGTTTTCTGTGTATAATTCTTTCACCTCCTTGGTTAGATTTATTCCCAGATATTTTATTACTTTGGGTGCTATTTTAAAGGGGATTGTTTCTTTACTTTGTTTTTCTGTTGATTCATCATTAGTGTAAAGAAATGCAACTGATTTTTGAACATTAATTTTGTAACCTACCTTGCTGAATTCTTCAATTAGCTCTAGTAGCTTTTGTGTGGACCTTTTAGGGTTTTCTATATATAGTAACATGTCGTCAGCATATAGTGACACTTTTACCTCTTCTTTTCCAATTTGGATCCCTTTTATTTCTTTCTCTTGCCTGATTGCTGTGGCTAGGACTTCCAGGACTGTGTTGAATAGGAGTGGTGATAGTGGGCATCCTTGTCTTGTCCCAGATTTTAGTGGGAAGCTTTTGAATTTTTTTACCATTGAGTACTATGCTGGCTGTAGGTTTGTCATATATAGCTTTTATTATGTTGATATATGTTCCCTCTATACACACTTTGGCAAGAATTTTTATCATAAATGTTGAATTTTATCAAATGCTTTTTCTGCATCGATTGAGATGATCATGTGGTTTTTGTCCTTTCTCTTGTTGATGTGATGTATTACATTGATTGACTTGCGTATGTTGAACCAGCCTTGTGTCCCTGGGATGAACCCCACTTGGTCATGATCTATAATCTTTTTTATGTGTTGTTGGATTCTATTTGCTAAAATTTTGGTGAGGATTTTGGCGTCTATGTTCATCAGTGATATTGGCCTATAATTCTCTTTTTTTGTAGTGTCTTTGCCTGATTTTGGTATCAGGGTGATGGTGGCTTCATAGAATGAGTTTGGGAGTATTCCCTCCTTTTCAATCGTCTGGAAGAGTTTGAGAAGGACTGGTATGAGTTCTTCTTTGTATGTTTGGTAGAATTCCCCAGTGAAGCCGTCTGGTCCTGGACTTTTATTTGTAGGGAGGTTTTTAATTGCTATTTCTATTTCCTTTCTAGTGATCGGATTGTTCAAGTGTTCAGATTCTTCTTGATTCAGTCTTGGTGGACAGTATGTTTCCAGAAACTTGTCCATCTCCTCTAGGTTATCCAGTTTGGTTCCATATAGTTTTTCATAATATTCTCGTATGATATTCTGTATTTCTATTTTGTTTGTTGTAATTTCTCCATTTTCCTTTCTTATTTTGCTAATTTGTGCGCTCTCTTTTCTTTGTGAGTTTGGCCAGAGGTTTGTCGATTTTATTTACTTTTTCAAAAAACCAGCTTTTGGTTTGGTTGATTTTTTTCTATGGTCTTGTTAATCTCTATTGTATTTAATTCCTCTCTGATCTTTATTCCTTCTGCTGCTTTTTGGGGCTTTTTGTTCTTCTTTTTCTAATTCATTCAGGTGGTGGGTTAAATTGTTTATTTGAGATTGTTCTTTTTTGAGGAAGGCCTGTATCGTTATACAGTAGGGTTTTTCTGATTGCAGTAATAGGAAGTCATGAGCCTTCTTTTGGTTAAAGCTGTGTGACAGACTCTTGCAATATATCTGTTAGATTCATTGAGCCCTAGCATAACCAAGATGACAGGTTTTTTTTAAATTAAAGTCTAATTGATTTACAGTGTTGTGATTGTTTCTGGTGTACAGCAAAGTGATTCAGTTATATATATATATATTCTTATTCAGTTATATATATTCTTATTCAGTTATATGTATATACATATATATATATATTCATATTCTTTTCCATTATGGTTTATTACAAGATATTGAGTATAGTTCCCTGTAGTATATACAGTAGGACCTTGTTGTTCATCTATTTTATATACAGTAATTTGTATCTGCTAGTCCAAAACTGCTAATTTATTCCTCTCCCACCCCTTTGGTAACGATCAGTTTGTTTTCTATGTCTGTGAGTCTATTTCTGTTTTGTAAATAAGTTCATTTGTATCATATTTTAGAATCCACATATTAAGTGATATCCTATGGGATTTGTCTTTCACTGTCTGACTTACCTCACTCAGTATGATAATCTCTAGGTCCTTCCATGTTGCTGCAAACGGCATTATTTCATTCTTTTTTATGGCTAAGTCGTATTCCATTATATATAAATATACCATGCAAGATGGCAGTTTTAAACATCAAGACCCATGACATTAGTAACAAATTGGAATTGTTTTAATAATTTAGTTTCGGCCATCTTATGAACTAATAATCCATTTGATTAACAATTGGGGAGAATTAGATACAGGTAGATTGTAGTTTTAGTAGGCATTGGAAAAATTCTTGTGAGTCTTAATCACAATTTTTATTACATGTTGGGGTCCAGTGTTTTTGTGTGTAAGATGTATGATTCTAAAGAAAGGCAAGGTTTTACACACAAATACTTGATTTATACCCTACTGTTTGGAAACACCTCAAACATAAAAACACAAGTGGGCTATAGACTAAACATGGCCCTGGATATGTTCAGTTTGTCTCCACACATTGAGTCAACATTTAAAATATAGGAGACTTGTGCAGAAATCTACACTTTAGAACTTCTCCTAAAGAATCAAATCTGGTCCCCCTTGAGCCCAGGCTCCTATGTGGTCTGCTCTGCAGAGGTGGCCCCTTCTCGGTGGGGCGTGTGTTCTCCAGTTTGCTGTCCTCACTTGTGATTTTCACTTGGGCCACCTATGTTGCCTCTGTAAGCATTTGAATTTACAATTCCTGTTTGTATATTTTGATAAATATTTCAAGATTTTAAAGACAATCTATATTAATTTATAGTTTATTTCATATTTTGTAATAATCCCTTAAGAGTAGTTGATTTCATATTTTGTAATAATCCCTTAAGAGTGGGAAGGAATTTTTCAAATTAGAATGTATAAGTTGGTTTAAGAAAAACTTTTTCTTTACATGCAAATAATCATATTCCCATTGGAATGTCTCCAAGCTTTATGAGATTAGTCATAGTTGTAATTGGATAGGGTATACATGCTGCAGACAGTATGGTATCTTTCTCCTCAGCGTGGCTCCTTAAAAATGTAGTTGATTCAGCAGCTAAATGGTTCTCTCTGGAGCAGTGTTTAGAGTGTCAGGAGTAGTAGTTGAGCAGTAAGGTAACTAGAGAATGCCTGACACACGCTGCGATAGAAGCGAAGGTTCTTGGAACCAGCTAATGTCTGAAGTGAGTTTCAGAGAATGACTTCCCAGGGAAACTTTTGAGGAGGTCAAGGAGGAACCTTTTAAAGAGAAGGGGCATAGAGGGGCGAGGAAGAAGGGGCTGCTTGTTATTTACTTTATAGTGTATGTTTAAGTTCTTTAAGAGACTTAAGTTTTTAAATTCAGTTTTGAAATTTATATGTAATTTTACACATTATCAACTGTTTTTACTGTTTTACAGTATAACTTCACACCACTTTTACTCGCCATCAGGGAGAACAAAGAAGAAATGGTCAAATTTTTGATAGAGAACGGGGCAAATGTACATGCAGTCGACAAGCTGCAAAGGTACAATAGTTTGTTCTCTCTCTCTTTTTTTTTTTTAAATCTTAATGTTGTTCTAGAGCAGTAACAGCCAATCAGAAAGATTAACTTAATAAGAAGAGGATTAACTTAAAATCAACACATCATCAGTCAGGTAGAAAAGCAATTATTCTGCCTGGTGTCACGAAGAACGGTATGCAGCAGGACTCATCTTCCTTTATGGTAGTGACTGCTGTCATTTGCAACCTGATTTTTTTGGTCATGTGATCTTACCATAGTTCAGGGATTTCATTTTAGTTTTATTAGTATGGACTCTAATTTTAATTTACCTTATGAGACAGTGTTGAATTTCTTCATTCTTTTATAACTTTTTAACCTCTTCTTGGTACTTTTTTTTCTTAAAAAATGCATATTAAACAAAGAGGAGTTTGTTTTGTCTTTTGGATGACTCTGCTTTAAATTACTTTCTTTGAAGGATACTGATGTTATTAGGTTATCACTGAGTATCACTAAGAGAGTAACTATGACCAGATACTGTGGGCTCATCAGTTTTTATCCTTTTTCATTTCTAGTACATTTTGTTTTTATTTTTAATTGATAATAGTAGAAGGAAGAAAAATAGCTTTAAATATTGAATAAACATTCCCTTTAAAGAAGACAGGTCATTGGTGGATGATAAAGAGGAAAGAGCTGGGCTTTAGAGTCAGACGAGGTTGAATTCCCAGCTCTCCTGCTGGTCCAGGTGTGTTACCTGGGGGACATGACTTACCACCAACCAGTATGTTTCCTGTCACGTAAAGGAGGGTCGTCATACATCCTTCAAGGGGGGTTGTGCCTAAGAAAGACCATACGTAGACTGTTCAGGTTAGTGCCGGCCACATGCTTCTCAGCGTGTTAACTGCAGCCGTGACTATTTTTGTTGCCGTTTTTATTCATATTACTGTTTTCATCCTGCAAACAGCTTCTCCTTACCTGATTTCTAGCTGATTTTAAAGTATTATATTTCAGACTAGGGAAGAAATGGGGAATCCTTTAAATCTTTACCTACTTCAGATAAGTGACCTCAGCATCCTTTCTTGTCCATCAGAGGACTTTAAATTAGCCACTTCTACTGTGTGCTACCCAAGTAGGACAGGAGGCTTCTTTTTTGTCCCTCCATTTTGGCCTTCGAGGTGATTTGCAAAGATGAGCACTTGAGCATGTAAGTGGTCAGTTCTCCAGGGGTGGGCAGGATATTAACTTGGTAAACTAGACCAAATTAACTGCTTGAGTTACGCTAACTAAGTTCCTAAGGGTGAAGTTGTCTCTTTTATTTTAGATCAGCGCTCACGCTTGCTGTGTTTCATGACTCACCGGACATAGTCAAGCTGCTGCTTCAGAAGCATGTTAATGCCAGTTCTCGAGATTTACAGGGATGGTGTCCTGAACAATACGCTCATTTTAACGGTTTTAAACAGTAAGTGTTTCCATTAAAGTGCCAGTTATCTCTAAACTGAGGTTGGAAGTGACCTAACTGTTACTTGTTACGTGACAGGTGAGAGTTCCTAGTTGGGAGCAGGCACTTTGGGGATGGCAGTGAGACCCTCCCCATCACCAGCTGGAAACCAGCAAAAGGCCAGACTAGTGAGATGGAGCAGTGGGCACGGGGTTCTTTATCTCAGGATTTGTAAGACATTTATCCTTAGGGTCCTGCTGTTCTCCATTTCATTCCAGTGTAACACCTATGCGTGGGGTACAAGTAATGTCACATATCTGATTTTTCTAACTAGTTGGGTCTTGAAATGTTTAGTAGAGCAGAAAATCCTGTATTTTCCTTTGGGGACTTTCTTCTATAATCTTCCTCTTGAATTTTCCAGGAACCTATGGGATTCCCTAAGGCCACAGTGACAGTCCTCTCCCACAAGGCATTGGGGCAGGGCGAGGGCACTCTAATCGTTCTCTTGTTTCTTTTGATTCTGTTGCTGCAGCGTTGGTACTAAAACTAGTTTTAACAGGATCTCCTTGGCAGCTGAGTCTGGAGTCTGGATGTTGCTCTCTAAAGACCTTTAATAAAACTTTAAAAGAAGAAAAGGAAAAAGAAACTGGTCGTGCAGTCGGGTCATTGACCTCTGCTCCCGGGATGCCTGTGCTGATCCAGTTTCCGTGGTCTTCATGGTGATCGACACGTAAACTTCAGCGTGACAGCTTGTTTAGTTCTCATACATATGCTTGTATGAGGTCATATATTTATAAATAAATGTAGCTACAAATTATGTAGTAGCTGAGGTGTCCTGAATTATAAACCACGAGGAACACCTAATCACCGTAATTTGTAACATTTTCTGAAAACTGCCACATTTAAATGTTACACCTGGGAAAGAAAACACACATTGGGTTTTATTTGGGATTCTCAAATAGTTCCAGCATTTAAGTTCAGGAAGAAATTATTCCATTCTTCCACTATTTCTCTGAGCATCTGGGGGATACATTATCTCATTAAATCTTCGTAATACTCTTATGAGTATTAATAACTAATTGCCTAACAAGACAGTAAGATCCCAGTTTTATAAAGGAAGACTTTGAGCTGAAGAGAAGCCCCTTTTCCAGGAACAAATAGTTGTTGGTTATAGAGCTGGGACTTCTGAGTTCGAGATACCTTCCATATGTCAGGCTCGCTTTAGTTAACTTGCTGAGCTGTACTGCCCTCAGCTCATGACAACTTCACCTTTTTTCTTTTTTAGTTGTACATGCTAAATTTAAAAGTTTGTATATTGTACAAACTTGAACTATATGGGACAATTTGAAGGTTTGCTATTACCTCTGATATTGTCTGAAATAATCTAAGAATTTAATATTTTTGGTAATTGTTTTTATATTAGTATTCAAGTAGTAATATTTATTTATCACTGTTTTTATACGTAGCATTTACCAACTGATTGTCGACTACAGAGACGAAAAGATACCAACTACTCCCGCTGAAAATAGCGACCTAGGACAGAGTTCGGGTAGTAAGTTACTCTTGTTGGGCCCATCATAGATACGGAAGTAAGAGTGAGGAACTTTTGATAATGAAAGAGCAGTGAAAAAAGCCAGTGTGTAAATTTCATGCATGTTTTTATTTTTTTCATTAATTTTTTCTTAATGGTCTAGTATTCAGAATTACTTAAGAAGTTAATTGTAGGTAATTTAAAATCTGAGACAATATTGTCTGAAAAGAAATTCATTTATTTAATCATGGCCCCTGAAATCCCATATTTTTTTTTGTGTAAATAAGAAAAACAGGTTTTTAACTTTGTTGTACATTTCCCCTAACATTATAACAAGTTGGCCTTGTTACAGAACTGGATCTTTAGTTTTTACAGCAAATGGATTACATTGGGTAAATGAATGCTAGTTATTGCACAGTGATTAGCCTCACTAAAAAGTGATTGTCTTTAAAACTGGGAGCTCAGCAATACCTTCCTGGTGCTGTAAACAAATGGCCAACAATTAGAACTGCACAGCTGGGCCAGTGTGTAGCATACTAATAAGAGATTGTTTTTTAAAGATACCTAGTGATAGTGCAGAAGTCAGGAAAGCAGTGCCTTATTGAGAAGCACTGGTTACTTTTCGCATCATTACACCAACAAAGTCTCAGTCTCACCGATTGCATTCCTCAGAAGTGCAAACAGAATGTGACATGTTGCCTTTGTGAGAGTCAGATGTTTTCTTCTCTTTTTTGGGATACTTGTCATGAAAGTATAATTTTGTTAGAACAAGATTTCCTGTTCCCATTAGTTAAAGGATTGTCATAATAATTACTCAAATAGCACAACTCAGGACTTAACAAATTGTAATAAAAGCACAGAAGTACTTCACATAAAAAAAAAAAAAAGACTGTGTTGCCTAGGTGTGACCCCTAGCGTGCTGTTCAGTCTGAACTGTATAAGGGCACCTTTAACTTGGTAGGCCTGGATCAAGCAAAGAACTATTGTAGGAAATACAAAGATGGAATAGACAGAGTTTTGGTCTTCAAGGTGCTCATAACACAACAGAGTTGTCCCTGGTTAATGTCTGTATGTTTTTTAAACAGGACTTCCAAAGAAAACATTCTTATCTGTTAATTGATCCACTTAACAGATGACTATCGAGGGTCGTTTAGGTACTAAGCACCACTCTGACGTTACAGCATGCAAACAGGTCAAAAGCACAGTTCCTGGCCTCCTGGAGCTTGTTACTGTCATCCTCATTTTTATGATTTTCTTTACTTTATTCTGTGCTTACTGTGTCCCAGAGCCCACGAGGACTTTGTAACTGTCTTTATATATATTTTTATGGGTATTTAATATGTGCCAAATACTTTAAGTCCATGGTGAGGAAAGAAGTTTTTGAAAAGTGGGTAGGATGTCAGGTAAGCCATGCAGAGCGAGTAGAAGTTTGCCAGGGAAGGATGCAGAAGGGCAGTGTTTGGTGGGCGGAACATCTTTGAAGATTACATTTGGCAGAAAGGACAGCGGTGCAAAGGCTAAGATGTGCCAGTGAACTTTGCAGGGTCTATGAGTTTCATTTTGTTGGTGCAGGAAGGATGCTGTAGGAATGGTTGGGAACGAGGTGACTACGTAGCTCAGGCACGCTTCTGAAAGCCTTTCTAGTAGTATAGAAAGGAGGAGGTCTGCTGTAGACCTTGGGAGATGTGTCAGAGTGCTTTTAGCCACAAATAATAATAGGAGGCCTAAGTAACAGTGGCTACAGCAGCAGGAGTCAGGATTGTTTAGAAGGTTTGGTGATGTCATCAGGATCCCAGACGCTGTCCCTCCTTCAGCTGTGAGGCTGCTGGTGTTTGATGTCGCCTTTCCTGGTCTGCTGATTAGCGGCAGCTCCAAGCATCATATTCTCGCATGGCAGTATCCGCAGGCAAGGAGGGCTGCTTCCCTCTGCATGTTTTCTGTTAACTAGGAAGAAAACAGAGAAGCTTCTGGTAGACTTCCCCTAGCATCTTACTGGCTGGGCTACATCGCATGCTCATGCCTCAACCAGCCACTGGGGAAGGAGATGTAGTTACTGTGATGACTGTAGAATAATCATTTCTCTTTTTGCAGCTAAGGAGAGTTTACCTTCTTCGCATACTGGAGCAGAGAATATCCAAGAAAAGTTGCAATTGTCCGGCAAGGATGACGAAGAAGAAATGGTTGTCGAGTTGGGAACCAGCAATGGCAGCTGCACGGATTCACCAAAGAATGTTGAGCAGAAGAGTAAGAAGATTCAATTTGAGTCTTGGGGTTTCCTGTTATGACATAAAGCAGGGATGCACAAGCTTTTTCTATAAAGGGCCAGAGAGTCAATATTTTAGGCCATGTGGTGTCTGTCACATCTACTCATGTCGCCATTGCAGTGTGAAAGCAGCCCTAGACCGTATGTGAGCAAATAGGGATGAATGTGCCCAGATAACATGAGGCTGACAAAGCCAAATGGCGGGGTGGGTTAGTCCCATGGGTGTCGTCCAGAAACACCACGCTGTGTGAGCTTGATGTCAGTTTATGATGCTGATTCTACTAACGATTACCATTTTTTGTGAGTCTCATAAAGTTTGGTTGGGATTTTGGTCCTTGTAAACAGTTCACTTTAAGATATCAAATTTGGATAAACACCCTTTTTTTGATAAATATAAAGGAGGGGAAGTGGTTTTTATGCATTAATTACCTACCAGGAGTATACTCAGTATTCACTGAAGTGTGTAGTCTCCAGGTGTGGTCCCAAAGGAATGCTTTTTAACAAAACATTGGTCTTACACTTTTAATATTCTGTGTTTTTCTATTGCTGATATAGAATCTTTTTTACTTTTTTCTTTAATAGCGGATTTAGTGGTTGAGGTTTCACCAAGGTTTGAAGACATCTCTGTCATCAGGTAGGATTTTATGGATTTTTCAAAATATGTTGACTAAGGGAACACAGAGAAAAGAAACAAGGCTTGTTGAGTGTCCTACTCTGGGTTAGACACCGTGCTGTGTACTTGACATTTGTTACCTCGTACAGTCACCACAACAGCTTTGCAGAGAAGCTGTGCTGTTACAGCTTACTATTAGTTAGTTAGGCAGCTGTGGTTTAAGGAGGTTGACTAGTTGACCCATGATTCCATGGTTAACAAGTAGTTGACCTGTGACTTAACCATCAAGCAGCCTGGCTCCCAAATCTGCTTTCTTATCTCTCAGCATAGACTTTTGTCACTTTTGTTTGTTTAAAGAAATGAACTCACTCATTTTTGATGTGTATTTTTGCTCCAAAGTATTTCACCCAAACATGATGTTGATGATTCAAGGCCTCCATCAGATGCTGACTTAGCTCTTCCTCCCAAGGTAAAGTGTTCTCTTGTGAAATTCATTTTTCTGCTCTGAATTTAGTTTTGTGTAGTATTTACTCTTAAAATTTAGCAGTGGTCTGCCTATCATTGTTTTATGTTTGTGTTAGAAAGTTGGTCAGAGTAAACCATTTTATAAAAATATGACAGGTTGAATTTTTTTCTTTTTTTTACTTTGGTAAATACTGAAGATGAGGCTGAAGCAGAATGGACTAGAAAATAGATTGTGACAGGAAAACTGTACTGTGAAAAGGTTTCCCACAACAGAGGAAGTGTGAAGCTTGGCCAAGGATAAAGATTCTTTGACTTTTAAACCACACTGACGGGACTTGTATAATACTTGTGCCTCAGGGACATCTTCAGTGCACAACAGCTACTTACTGTGATCATCATGGCATCTTCCTGGGGCCTTTCAGTTCCAAAACTACGTAGCATGTATCTTTTTTTTTTTCCCCCTTGGACACTTTTTGTTTTGGTATCAGAGAGTTCTGAGGAAAGAGGGTTTTTTTTTTTTCCCCCTTTATTTCTATCTCTGGTTCTGCATTAAGACTAATAGTTGAAATTATAGAAATTTTGAAATTAAAATTCTGTTTCTCAAAATCCACGTTATAAAGAGATTCCTCTGTGTTTTCTAAATTACCTCATTACGAGTATATTCAAAACTCTTCATCTAATTGAAGAGTACATGTTTTCCCTAAAATAACAGCCAGCTCTCAAAGTAGACTCCTAATAACCATATGATAAAACCTACTTCAGAATTCTTTTGTGTTATAGTTTTAAAAAGTAGGTGCAGTCCTCGTGTCCCATTCTAAAACTTCAAGTTTCAGATATTTTGTAGTATAGTTATTTACATACTCATTTTATAGCCCCTGCATCAGCATACACCACTAGAGATTAGGGAACATAATTGTGCATTTCCTGGAGCACTGAGAATAAGGTCTTAAATGTAAGAAGCATTTTATTATTTTTGAATGTGAATGCATGAAGAGACATGGAATTCTGCATCATGCTGCAGGTACTATAACATGCACACTCTGTCATAATGAAATCTATTTGATGGTACTATGCATACTATGTCATAGTGAAATCTATTCAAATTCTAAAAATATGACTTAAATTTCTATTCCCTTTGTTTAGGCTGTAAAAGTTCAGTTGTTATGAGAGGAAGTATGTCATAAATGCCAAGGAAATAGATAAGAAGTATATGAGAAATAGGAAAAGGTTACAGTCTGTTTTTCAGTGTCCACCAACTGTGAGCTTAGAATTTGAGATGAAAACTTTTTAACCTTCTTTTAGCCCCCTCTCATGTTCCATTCAATATATCTTTTCAAGCTATATAATATCCTTAGAATCCTGACCACCAGTTCTTTCTCTAGGTGGAAAGCTGATATGTTAGGAACTTTTAAAATCTGTTTTTCTCTCTCTCTAGTAATAATTTGCAGTGTTCCTAGTAATAATTTGCAGTGTTCAGGTAGGGAGAGATGACCATGTTCAACTGAGTGACTTGGAGTGACAAAATTTAACTCTCACTTATAGTAGTATTTACAAACAAACAGTTGTAGAGTAATACAGGTCAGCATTATTGGGGATACACTATGAACAAAGGCCTTTGTTTTATATATATGTTTCATATATTATGTATTTTGATATTTTTATAATACTTGCTGAAGAATAATATATATACTTTCATATATAATTTATACATTTTTACATATATAATAAAAAGGTAAAACAGAGGCTTTCACTCGTAGTATATATATCCCTAACAATACTGATACAGCCCTTATCTATTATATATAGATGCTGAAATATATATATTTCTCCACATGCCTTGTTATACTTACATTTTCCTTTTTTTCTTGCCTGAAGTTTGTACTTGACTAGTCATGTCTCACTTTTTCTTTTCTTCCTCCTCCCCACTTTTTTTTTTTAATGGTTTGTCCCAAACCTAATATTTCTTTGCAGAAAACACTTCTTCAGTGTCTGTTCTTTCAGTCCATCTCACTCTGCCTCTGTGAACATGTTTAGTTACAGCTTTCTGTTCACTATGTGTGTGGCTTTCACTCATGAGTCATTGCCCTTCAGAATTACTTTTGTTTTTATTCCTCTTTCTTAGAAGTAGCTGAATTTGAACAATCATTTGTCTTTAGCTTTTTGGCGAATGGGATAGAAGTAGCTTATACTGTTTGCTGTTCTAACTCATCCAAATAAGATACTGCTAAAAAGTAAACTCTCGTATTTCCCCCATGAGAGAGAATTCACACATATATAAATCATGCAAGCACATTTCAAAATATAACAATTACTTTAAATTTCTTAATGTTAGTTTTTTCAGTAGGACTCTAAACAATAGAACTCCAAACTATCAGGGATAAGTTTTTGTTCTAGATCATTTTGGTCAAGAAAGTCATCTAATGGATACCATAATGTTTGTATAATAATCAATGAAGGGTAAAGAAAGTAACATTTTAGGACCCCTGAGGTCATCTCTCATAATCCTCACCCCATGAGAAGATGTAGGTTGGTAAATGACAGACCCAGAACTTGAATCCATATCTGAATGACTCCAAAGCCAGCGCTCTTTGTGTTAGATCATCTAGGAATGGGGAATGTTGTAATTACTTTATTCAATTTCATATTTGTTGTTCTTAAAGCTGTTATTTTCTTCTCTAGAAAGTCCGGCATCCAAGATTTGCAAAGCCAGTTCAGGCCTGGCAAGAACCCATGATAAACAGTAAGTTATTTGAAGACTGTCATTTTGCGTTTTCACTGATGAGAAATTATAATTTCATCTACCATACCTTGTTTTCACTACAGCAGAGGCAAAAGATGGTGTTTTGAAACCAGGAACTAGCACCTTCTTTGAGGACAATAATTCTAATAATGAAAATGAAGATGCGGTTACAACCTTTTCCCAACCATCAACCAAAGTTCCAGGCTTTTCTCATCCTGCCTTCCCAGCACCGGAACCTCTCATGTCTTCAGCAGTCCTTGGTGTTACAGAGGTAAGTCGTTTTGTTTTTAACATTTCCTTCCTGTACTTTTTCACTTATCATCCCCCTGATTCTCATGGGGATGAAAAGGATCCTACACAGAAATGGAAGTCCTCAAGATCACAATAGAAAACAGTGTGATAACAAGAGAGGTACACGTGCAGGACTGAGATTTGTAAAGGTTGGTGGCATAAACAGTTCTCAAATATGCCATTAAGAAAAGAAAGAATAAGGAAGCAACTGGAAAGAACAGCTGGATGAATATGAAGATGGGCAGGGGTACAAAGGGGAAGGATTCATCTAATAAGGACAAGATGAATATAAAGATAAACGAGTGTCAAAATGAGAGAGATTTTTATACAAACACAGCAGAAATAGTGGGGTTAAGTGAGAGCAGGAACTCCATAGTACACATTATGAGAGAAATCATCTCAAATTCAAATTAGAGAAGGAAAAGTCAGCTCATGGAAAAAAGTGCTCAGACTCTTCTGAAGGACATATAGCTGATTTTATGAACAACAGAAAGAAAATTTGATCCTCACCTTTTTTCTTTTTGGTTATAGAAGTTTTTTTTTTTTAATTCAGATGTAATTGATGTACAGTATTATATGAGTTACAGGTGTGCAGTAAAGTGATTTGGTTACACATATATGTACATATCTAATTCTTTTTCTTTCTTTTCCATTATAGTTTTTTATGAGATATTGAATATAGTTCCCTATGGAAGTTAGTTTTAACTTGAAGTTATTTCTTTTTTTAGCACATTTAAATTAATGAAGTGATGTCTTATATTTAATCTAGCAAATTTTGTCTCTCCATTCCGTCCCCAGTAACTGAGTTCTAGTTTTCCATGTGACTTCTCATGCTGTTTCACACCTCGACCTTTGGCTCCGGCTGCCCTTTTTAGAATCCCCTTCACATCTGCTCTTTGCACTGGGTCTGTCTTTTAAGACACAGTCTGGTCTTCCCAGCATTCCCTGAGCTATTGACACGCAGCAAGTCTCTTCTCTCCGTTGTGCCCTTACTGTATCTGTTCACTTCAGGTGTAGAGCTGTTGAATGATACTTGTCTGTGTTGATTCATTTTCATGTGTGTCTGCCTCCCCTAGAATATAGAGCAGAATCTGTCTTTTATATATATTGCCAGCTTCTCCCAGGATAATGCCTATGATCTGATGGATACAGTAAATATATGCTGTCTTCCTGACTGATTGAATGACCAAGTGTGGGAATATGACGTCTTCTGAAGTTGGGTTTTTGTTACATTTTGTTTTGTTTTTATAGGAGGAAGCAAGAAAGCCGAAAACTGGGGGAAAAGAGACCGGCACTCGGACTATTAACAGTGTTCTAAAGGAGCAAGCAGATCATAGCAAATTGATTTCTTCTGACAGAGCACACAAAATTGACAGAGGTGGTAAGTCAGTGAGCATCTATGGATTTTCTTCTCTGCTTAAAAGCTAGTATGGTTGGAGGGGGGAGGGTACAGCTCAGTGGGAGAGCGCATGCCTAGCATGCACGAGGTCCTGGGTTCAATTCCCGGTACCTCCGTTAAAAAAAAAAAGCTAGTATAAAAAACCTGAAGTGTGTAGATCCAAATATGATATCCATTTCTTCTTAAGTGTTTTTCTTTTGCCATCTTCCTTCATAAATATCCCAACTACGACCAAGTTTTCTTCCAGAAAATGCTTCAACCCTCTGAAATTCTTTTCTGCCACTTTAATTTATTGACATATTCATGAATCAAGATAGACTTATATATGTATTTAAACTTCCCAGTGGTATGTGTTCTCATTAATGTATCTGTGACTGCATTTTGTAGACTCAACATCAGCATTAAGATTCGAAGAAAAGGAAGATCTTAAATCACCCTGGGATTCTGAGGTGCTGCCTTCTACTATTATTTTCAAATATAAGAATTGTATGATGTTAAAACATAAATGGAGGGATGTTTTGACTTTGCTTTCTCACTTTTACATTTGCCCAGCAAAATTTTTTCCTCATTTTAACCTACGCTTAGTAAAGTCATTCCGTGCTACATGTCATACCACTGCAGAGTGCACTTCTGTTAATTTTCCAGACTCACCTAATGGAACTGGTGTATGTAGTGCAAAAACCAAGGCTTAGAAGTCATAGGGAATCGGTTTGGGTTCTGAAGTTACATTTTCTAAAAACTAAAGAAAATAATTCTTGGTCAGCCTGTGACCAGATGTTTGTTTCTTTGTTATAAATGAATGTGTAAAACCCTTAGTGAGATTTAGAGAGAAACAGGTTGTACTAAAAAAAAAACACACACACACAAGAAAACTGTTTTTGTTTAACCACTTTGACCTTGAAAAGACAGTGCTTGTGACTTGAAAGTATTATTATATTTGGATTGTCAATTAGAGCTGCAACGAACATTTCAGGAGAAGCAGAATCATGGGGAATAGTAATAAGCATGTGGGGTTAAAATATCAGCAGTTTGGTTTAGTGATGTTTTACTGAGGACAGCCCATTTTGGGTAGGGAAAATAGCGTGCACTGAGTACCTTTATGGCGACCGGACTTGAAGCTAAGTACAGGGTAGTGGTGACCTATTCCAAGGTGATAGCCGTGGAAAGAGGTCAGAAGAGCCTGAACTCTTGGATCCCGGCAGCTCCTGCCTGGTGGCACAGCACTGTACTTGAAGTCAGGAGATGTGGTAGCATCCTGGTTCTGACCCACTGTGGGATCTTGGAAACACTTGTCTGACTTGTTTGAATGTCAGTGACCTCGTTCAAAAACATGATACTGATACCTACCTCTCAGGTTATGTGTCGTGAACAAAAATGTGGTAACAAGTGTGAAAACACATTGTCAACTGTAAAGGGTGCTATAGAAACGTAAGACAGAATGATCACAGTGGCCACTAGTGGCCTACTGAAGTGTTGAGGACACTTTTTTAAAATCTGAAGGATAATAAAATGGGGAAGTTAGAGCGGGCATGGGGAGTTCTCATTTGGGGTATGTTAAGTGTCAGCAAACTATTACCAGACATCTCCGATAGGTATGTAGTGCTTTGGTACTTGACGCCTTCTGGGGACTTTAGATGATTTGACCTTAAATAAACTCCTGTTCCTGAACACCGACTAGCACCAGGCAGCTAGACACTGAATGTAGCAGTTGAGGGGTTAGGCTGTAGTGGCAGGAACAGAAGAACAAGTAAACAGGAACCCTTCATCAGGGACAGTAAGTCCTTCACTTAAGGAACGTGGAGAGCGTTAGGTTAGACAACAGTGGGGGAGTTTGTAGTTAGGCCGGGGGTGGAGTAAGGGTGGAATTTAGGTAGTCAGAAAGGAGCTGAGTGTGACCAAAGCTGCCAGGTGATGAACAGGAAGGAGCCAGTCACACGAAGGTCCAGGGGAGGGATGTTCCGGACAGAGAGAACAGCGGGTCCCGTCTGCTCATCACGGTGCTCCAGCATGTTGGAGTGGCCAGGAAGCAGCAAGTGTGTAACTGTCCTTAGAATCACTTTTACTATGATTGTGTGTAGAGAAGAGAATGTGCGTGATAAGGGCCTGGCACAGGCGGTTGGTCACTAAACAGTGTTCTTACTCTTCCCTAAGTAAAGCTTATGGTACTTTTTTGAAGAACTGCATAACTACATTTAAAATTTTTCTGCTGTTAATTTAAACATAAATGTTTTTCTTTCTACTTTGGTACTTTATTCAACTATTTTTCCTATGAATAAAAGTTTTATCAAATAATCGTTAGATTCTGCTAAGCCTTTGTTTACTGAAATGTAGCAGTTTCCACAGTGTTCTTTTAATACTCAACATGACAGACTCCAAGGCTTCTTTTCATGCCAAGTATGTTATTTTAATATTAAAAGCAGTATCTGTCCTAAGAAACAGTTTAAATTTATAGCATGTATACTTATTAAAGAATATATTTAAATATGTATGTTTTTAATTTTATTTTTTATTGAAGTGTAGTCAGTTTATAAAGTTAGTTTCAAGTTTACTGCAAAGCAATTCAGTTATACATATAAAAATGTGTATTTTTTAAAATGTCCTCTTCTTTTGTCGAGGAATGCAGAATGGAATTAGGTATTTTGAAGTTAATTCTTTGTTGAAATCTGCACATAAATCAGTATTTTGTCTATGAAAATATTTGCTCTGGCTTTCCATGCTCAGTTTACAGAGTCAGAAGCCAACTGAAGATAAAAGATAGACTTGATCTAGAGAGTCTATATGAAATTTTCTCTTTAAATGTTTGGGTTTCCAGGATATGCTTATTTTGTTTTTAAGCCTAATTGCTTTTAAAGTAGGAAATTTAAAAATAATAATAAGGTAGGAAACACAGGTATTTTCTTAGAAAGGGATAAGGGAATCTTTATGCAACTCATTATTAATATTAATTTTAACAGAGTACCTCCGAGATTCAACTACGGAGCCATGTTGGTCATTTATCTGGAGCTGCAGGTCTAAGAGAAAAAAATACATTAAATGGACAAATAGAAAGTAAGCACTGTATTTTATAAAGAAGTCATTTGACAGAATGTTGATTTAAAACAAGGATTTGGATCTGTTCTCTCAACCAAAGAAAATCACCTGTTGAACGTATAGTGAGAAAAAAGAGGAGGAAAGGAAGTAAATTGTATATCTTATCGGGTGTCAGCAAGAGATTAAACTAGAATGCTGTTTAAGGAGCTCAGTTGTTAGCTTTCTTTCAAGATGCTCTGTGACCTGAGGACAGTCAGGAAATCAGGAGGAGGGAAGGAGGGAGCGAAGAATGAGAGAGGTAGAGAGGAGGGGAGAAAATGAAGGAAAAGGAGGGGGGGGTCCCTGGCAGGAGGTGGTAATGAATGTAGAATAGTTCTTTAGAAGAAGGAAGAGGAGTGTTTGAAATGAGGTGGGTATGAAGTGAGCTGCTTCCAGCACCAAAGCTTGTCCGGGAAGCTCAGCAGAATGTTCCACTCCCCCGTCCCCCGATCATTAGGAAGGCGGTGAGGACTGCGGTACCTGATCACACAGAGCTGGGTGTGCCTGCCGTGGGTGAGCACAGGCGTGTGTGGTCAGCTGTCAGTGTCTGGACCTTCGTGTCATGCAGCGTGCTGCTGCCTTATAGGATGGTGTCTCATAGGCCAACAGAAGAGAGTGGGAAAGAGGAAGAGGGCAGGGTGCGTTCCGGGGAGGTCAGGGGCGCTGGAGCCTGGTAAAGAGTCCACTGGAAAGTCTGCAACTCCTGATGCAGCTTTCGGGGAAGTGTTACAGTGAGACGCGTGCGGCTGGATTTCAGAAGGATCAGTTAAGTCCGAGTGCTGCAGAAGCAGACTCGGTATAGACCAGAGTTTCTCATATTTTACTCAGTCACCTGGGGACCCAGTGAAAAGTGCACATTCTGAGCAGTGGGTCTGTGTTTCTAACAAGCTCTCAGGTGATGCCCTTGTTGCTGGTCTTCAGATCACGCTCAAAGGGTAGACTTGTGTTTAAGGGAATCTAGAAGACGAGCCGCTGGGGAGTTAAAGACATAACAGCATCAAGGAAAAGCACAATTTTGTTTTTCTTTCTGAGCACGTTCATAGCCAGAGCGAGGCAAAGAGTTGAAGTAGAAATTAGAGATGTAAGCTACTGCTGCTAAGCAGAGAGGGAAAAGAAGTGGTGGGCATCATCTGTCCAAAGAATAGAGAAGGGGAAGAATTAAGACCACAGATCTAGAGGTACCTTTGAAGAGGAAAGTGAAAGGAAGGAAGGAGGGAAAAAAGGCCGCAGGTAGGTGATTTTGGAATTGAGGGGAAACTTGCGAGAACTCCTTTTCGATGGCGTCAGTATATTTATAGAGAAGCAAGGTTAGATCATTGCCACTCCAGAGAATACTGGAATCAGGAGGCGGCCTAGAATTGGGGTAAACCACAGCTACTCCTCCTATCAGGCTTCAAAGATATATGTTGTATTGGTATTTGTTACTCAAGTGAGATTAATTTGAATATGAAGCATTGGCTGTGGTTTTTTTTTTTTTTTTCTTTACTGATACCTGATTTTTTGATAAGATAGTTGTTTCACAGAAATGCTTTTAAACATTAGCCTGATTTACCAAACCAATTTTGGAAATGATAGAAATTAATAGAATTCATTCCATAAATGCTAAAGTTGTTATTTTCAGTGAATACTACACAGGTTTTGAAATATAAAAGACTTTTAATGTCTAATAATTCTGTGGCAATGAATTTTTTTTTGATCACCAGATTTCAATATTGAAAACTCAGTATACATTCTTTCTTGCATGAGTGGATCAAGAAACTTTGATGGCTAGAGGATCCAAGAAATGTAGGCATACCAACAGCCCATGTGGGTATGGAAAAAAATGGTTATGAACGATTATTCTACAAGTGTGTATCCAAGCCGATCAATTCATAACACTTTCTCTGACGAGAAGTGAATTGCACATTGAAATGAACTGCCATCACAGCTGTGGACTTCCTAAATCACAGGACGAATTGAAGAGCGTGGTAAATACTTGTAGTCTAATGGTGTCAGTCGCATGGAAGATGTGCTGTTGCGTTTTACCGTCAGCTTTCACATTTGTCTTCTTGGAGCCGTGACTTGCTCCTCTGTTTGGAGATTGCTTTTCTCCTCCTCAGGCAGCATGTTCACACTGGTACATGTGCACGTTTCTAGTTTATAAAGTCATTTGAAACATAATCGTACTTTTGAGATCTTACCTGCATGTTTTGTTAAACCTATATTCCTGCTCTTTATTCAGTGTCTATAATGGATTTCTATTTCTGCCTTGTTGCTGTCCTAACTGCCCCTGAAAAACAAAACACCGAAACGTAACGTGTTCATTTCCAAAGCAAGCATGAGGATTGCGCTCAGTACTAACTGCATGACTGGATAGTTGGCTTTCATATTTACTTATAATTGATTATGTGTCCCTTTTGGCTTTTAGATTCTACTGAAAAGTATCCTCACCTGAAGGTAAAAACTTTTATACTTTTATCTTGAATTTTTTTTTTTTTTTAATGAGGGTACTGGGAATTTAGCCTAGGACCTCATGCACTGCTAAGCAGGCAGTCTGCCACTGAGCTAGACCCTCCCCCCTTGAATTATTACTACAGATTGTATCAAATGTACATTATTAATCGGTTTGTTTCAAAAACCATTCAGCCTGCAGTTGGAGTGAAAGATTCTGTTCCTAAAAAAACAGGAGCAATGAAGAATTTTCAAAGATTCAAATCAGGTAAATTTTGCAATACAAATTTAACTCTGAAATGAAGTACAGTGTTCTTCTTCCTAACTCCTTTTGCTTTTTCAAATTTAATTGAAAGATGACATAAGTAAGGCAGATGTTATGATCGGTATCCATGTTTGAAAAATACATATAAGCATAAGAAATAGATTTTTAAAATGTCAGCTTTGACTCGGATGTTTCTATTGATGTTGGGAGACACTAAAGTGCTCAGTTTGGAGTCCGTATACTTCTCGGGGATTCTGAGAGATTGATTATTTGGTTCTAAGATTTTTCCAGTTTTAAAATGCTTAATTGAATTCTGACCTTTACATAGGGTAAAGCTTCACTTGCTAACATGTCAGTCATATTTCACTTTAATTATTTCATCTAGTGCTATCACATTGACGATATTTATTTTTATATTTACTTATTAATGGAGGTCCTAGGGATTGAACCCAGAACCTTGTACATGCTAAGCATGTGCTCTACCACTGAGCTATTTCCCTAGCCCAAAGATCTTAAGCCAACTGAATGTTTTGATTAGGAGTGTGTGTGTGTGTGTGTGTGTTGTCTTTGATTATTAAAAATGATGGAAGTTATTAGTCCTACCTTAGTATTTGGTAGACGTGATCTTTTGAAACAATAATCCTAAAAGTTCTGGGGTGTAGGACATTTCTTTATAGTATTAAAAGTTATTGAGAATTCTGAAGAACTTTTAAGTGGGTTGTATCTATTGATGTTTAGTATGTTAGAAAATGAAACTGAAAGATTTAAAAAACAAGCACACACAAGCATTCCATTAGCCATTAGAGCTATGATGTTATCATATGTCATGTATCTGGAAACCTCCACTGCACACTTAACGGAGAATGAGAATGAAAATAGCGTTCAGTATTATTGTGAAATTAGTTTTGACCTCCTGGACTCCGTAGATGGAGGGAACTTGGGGCTTCAGGGCTTGTCAGATGACACTTGAGAACTGCTGTTTTAAACAGGGCTCATGGATGTGAAATGATAAAGGGGCCCTTGTGATGAAGTGGGCTTTAAAGTTCACGTCTACATTTCTTGCCTTTTTTTCTTTAACTTGTCTCTAAAAGTTTACATCTAACAACTTAATTCTTTTAAGAAAAGGAAAATATTTTTGTTATATATTCCCTGCCTCGTGGCACTCTGTACTCTTTGGATCTAGTTTGTACCTAGACTTATCCTATTTTTATATGAAAAAAATTAGTCACTCAAGGCTATCCTTTCTTATATAAATTTATGATGTTTATCCAAGGCTTAAGGTAAGAATTCTGAAGATATTGGTACATTGGGGAAAGACTGTCTCATTGTAATTTAAGTAGTACCATTCAGTAAATTTTTCTTAAAGCCCATGTGTCTAGGACACAATACTGTCATGCATATTTAAAAGTCTAGTAAATGGCTGGTTAGACATACATTTTGTTAATGAAAAAATTCATATGTTGAAGAATCATAATTATTCATAAAGCTCTTATGGAATATAGACTGTTTTATAGAAAGTGATGAGTGAATCCAAATAAGTAATACTAGGAAATTAAAAGTAGGAAAAAGAGAGACAGTGGTTCCCTATGTGAACAGCAATGACATGTAAAGTACAACCAGCTGGGAAGGAGCAGTGTGTATGGGGGGAGAGGAGGATGTGGGGCTGCTGCTCTGGAAAGAGAATTTGTGTAAGTTAGTCAAGTTTGTATTGTTATTCACATTCTGATATGTGGAAACTTTGTTTTCAGATCATTCAGACTGGGATTCTAGTTTGAGCCTCAATAATGAGGCTGGTCAAAGAGCTGAGCATTTGAAAGTTAATAAATGTCCGTTGGTATCACAATCAGTGACCACAAACCAGTCAGCACCCACAGAACTGAGGCAGACGGCCCTACTAGATAAAGACCGGATGAATATTGAAGCCGTGTCTCTGTCAGAAAATGCAGCGCTCCGTGGCCTGTGTGAATCACAGCTGCCAGAGAACAGAAGCAGCCAAGAAGGTAATAAAGCAGCATAGAGAACTAGCCATAGTCTACCTGTGCGTGGCTTCACCATACTCTGACTTTGCAGAAATCACTTTGTGGCAGGATCGCCTTTGTGTTTACTCCTTTTATGCAACCTACAACCAGACAGTACCTTTTGGCATGACATTTACATTCATCCTCTGACCAAAGCAACATATTAAATAGCAAAGAGAATTAGGAGAAAGTAAGTTCATTCAGACTAGTATTTAGCACACTCCTGAGAGCGGGTAGGAGGATGATGTCCAGAGCTTTGTGACTAGTTGGGAAACCTAGGTGGACATCCAAAGATTCCCTTCTGAAAATATGGTTTCTTAGCTTTTTTATCTAGCTCTGAATTTTTAAGTGTTTGTTATAGCTATATTCAGTGTAACTGAAAAAGCACCTCTGCAACTAAATATCAAAATATTTCTGGTATATTCTCTGCCTTTCTGTATTTTAGAAGTGGCTTTCCCAGCGGTAGTGGCAGTCATTGGGAATTTGCTACACAGGACCTCCTTCTTAACTGTGTCCACGTAGTATATCAGCTTGTTTTATTATTTTTAATGGATTGACAGGGCGAAAAGGATATTGGTTTTTAAGGAGTGCTTTATCACTTAAAAATAATCTATGGAATATCAATTCTAATTCTCCTAGGATAGCCAGTCTGTTGATTAACCACATCTAATATGTGTTCTACTTTATATATCAATTAATTTAGTGCCTTAATGAGTGATATAATCAGAGCTGTAGTAGAAAGTCATACAATATTTTTTCTGCTCCTATAGTTTTTTCTTTTCTTTCCTTACCTGTAGAATTAATGTCGTATTTACAAAAGATTCTCAGTTATCTCCTATAGTAGTGACTACAAGCTATAAACTCGAAGTTTTTCTTATAAATACTGTTTATACAAAGATACTTTTAAGAGTTTGTCCTCGGCAGCAGAGGAGCAAAGAGGATAGACATGTAAAGAAATAGTTTACAGTTCAGCTGGTGAAGACACACTAGAAAAGTCTGTGAAGTACCAAGGTAGCTCCAAGGAAAGAGATCCCTGTGTCTCTGCAGAAAGACAGCTGCAATCAAGGAGGACTTCACAGAGCAGGCTGAGTCTTCAAAGAGGAAAAGGAACTTGTCAGAACAATAGAGGGAAACATTTCAGATTAAGGAAAGATAAAAGCATAAAAAGTAACAGTAATTTTGGAAACCATGAATAACATTGCTCTTGAAGCTTGGTATGTTGTTAAAAAGGTACTGTTAGGAGAATAGAGTCTATTGTGACTTTGTATATTTCTACTGTATTTTTAAATTTTGTTTTATTTCTCTTTGTTTTGTTCATGTCTGGTGAATCAATTTGTGAGTGAAACTTTGAGATGTTTGTATGCCTTTAATCTGGTAACATCTAGTATTTCCCAAATAGTTTGTTGAAGTTTTAGATAATTAGAAGTATTTCTTAAAGAAGTAAATATCCAGCTAAAGATTAAGCTTAATTTAAACTGTCAATTGATGAAATGTGTTTTATGTTTTTATAAAGATGATGCCTTTTATCTAGCTGTTCTAAGTAGTGAATTTTAACTTAAGCGTATTCATTTTTTCATCAGACCTAGACTTAGAAAGGACTTCTGAGGAAGAGCAAGAAAGACGTGATGGAAGGGAAAATAACCACTCACAGGTATGTAAAAATGTAAATTTAAATTTCTTGTTTAATACTGTTTTCTATGCTTTAATAACACAGTTCAAGAGAAATTGCCTTTCAAACTAGACTTTTAGAGTCAATAAATAATTATTTAATATTTAGTTTTTAATAGCATTTTATCTAGTTACAAAACTTAAAGTATTGTTAGGATCTATAATAATTTATAGTTAAACTTTATCCTTGGAATTGAGGCAAAAAACCTTCCTGAATATTGTTTACTTCTTCCATTTTTATAACTTCCTCACATGATAAATGTGAAGGTGATATCAAATATTAAATCATGTGATTAAGCAGTTGAAATTGTAAATAATATAGCAGTGATGGCCACCGAGTTAGTTTCATGTAAGGAACAGTCATTCCCAGTGGTCCAAAATTTGCAGTTTCAAATTGCAAGTCATTAATGCCAAGATGAAATTTCTTCTGTCTTGTGATCTCTATGTAATCAATTTCAGAATCTACAATCAGGGAGAGAATAGGGGTCATAGAGTCAACCCAACTGCCTAGTAAGAGAATCAAACCTTCCAGGATTGGATCTTTGCTGTTAGGGAACAGACAAAAAGTTTCTAACTTATTTCATTTCAGGGTAGGAAATCAGTAAGTATTATTAACAATTCTTTTATTCACTCTCACTAGTGAATGTTAGAGTATAATATAACTCGGTGGATGCAGAGAATACATATTGAGATAAGTCACTATCATAGTATATCGTTTGCATTAAAATTCAGGAATTTGTTCCTCTTTCTGATTGATGTTAATTGATTTTGGCTCCTAATAATTTGCAGTTTGCCTTTTCTCCAGTTATTAGTCCTTTAAAAAAAAATCTTTACATGCACTGGAGGGGCTCACTATTTAAGGTACGAGAGGTGAAATATTTTTTAGTGAGGAAATCTTTGTAATGTTAAAAATCTAATCTCCTCTAATTCTTGGTAGATTTAACATGTGTGAATTGTTTAGTTCAAACAAACAGTGACAAAGTTAGGTTTCTGAGTTCCTGTTTTTCTCCTATTTCAAGGCTAAGGCAAGTTATGTTTTACTTCTTAGTTTGTGAGTAGCCAAACATAGATTGGTTTGTTAAATCTTAATTATTTTCTAATTTTTCTTTATCCATACTTGACTACTTAAGGATAAGTGTGTTTTACAGGCATGTACTGTGAAAGAAAAGAAATCTGAAGATCAAATCAAGCAGATTAATCTTTCACTTGTGCATCTGCAAAAAATGCCTAGAGAACCAGAAATGAATATGGAACATGACAGAAAGGACGTACCTGTATCTTCAAAACATTCTTGTGTGGAGAAGCATGAGGACATGTGGGTCAAACAAGGCAAATTGGACTGGAAAAATACTTCCGAATTTATCACAAAGAAGGCAAATCAGAAAATCAGTAAAATCCTTGAAAAATGCAAAATTATTTTTCATCGTAAGGGAGGGTCACTACGTGACAACTCTGAACTACATGGTGATTTAAAGGAACTACCTTCCAATGTGACAGATAATATATTTGATAGTGAGGAAAAAGATGCACCTGGAGCCTCTGTCTCTGTAGGATCCCAGGCATTCTCTGAACACAAAGAGCCCAGTCTTGAAAAAGTTTCTCCATCTTATTCCAAGTCTGAGTCAACAGAGTATGGTTGCCAGCCATCTTCAAAACTTTATTTAAATGAAAAGAAGTTAGATGAAAATGATAAGCCAGACACTGAACGCGTTAACAAAAATGAGAGTTTTTATAATGATAGAGAAAATGAAGTAAGGAACCGAGTTCCATTTAAAGTGAAAGAAGACCAAGAATTTGATACAAAAAGAAAACAAAAAAGGAACCAAAATACTCACTGGAAATCAGACATTGGCCGTGCACCTCAGGTAAGTGATCCTGAAAGCCTTTTTGGTTTGTGGCTTGCCCGCTCCAGTGAGATGAAACACACGATTCAAATAAAAAGTCACGATATGTCTGCTGTTTCAAATACTTACAAGAAAACCAAACCAACACAAGACCAGCTCCAGAAGCCATTGCTTGCAGATAACTGCGGTGCTAATAACTAAAATCATGGACCCTGAATTAGGAAATGTGAGTTCTTCTCCATCAAATGGTAATAGAACATCCAAAGTATATCTAAAAGATTTACACCAAGATATGCAAAGGTTTCAGAATGAGGTAGACATGTTACAAGTAGAATTCCTGGCTTTGGAAAAAGAAAATTCAGCTTCAGAAAGAGGTAGAGGTTCCTCTGCTGCTACTCTGTTTTTTTCTCTTTATCAATAATCTCTTCCATTCTGATCCATATTTGATCTGATTTTCCACTTATGAAAATAGCCTATGTATAAAATGGGGTCATCTAAATATGTAATCGTGTAGAAACAGACTATTTCTGCCATCTAAATAACAGGAACTCAGGGAAGTATTTTCCTGGGTTTTGTTCTTTAATCAACCTAAGTCTGTGCCAGTCTTTCGTATGAAGTGGGAAAGTAATTCAGCTGTGTGCCACATGACCTGAGCCAGAATAAACGTGAGTGAAATGGCTTAGGAAATATAATAAGCTCAAGGGTTTTTTTTTTGTTTTTTTGTTTTAATCTGTTGGCTTAAATGTAAGTTGCACTTCCATAGAATGGGAAGGAAGCAGTGACTGAGAGAAGGGATACAAGCACACACTCCCACTAAAGTGATCTGTGTATTGTGCTTTAGTGAGTGCGGGCTTATCTGTCTTACTGATCACTGAACACTCAGAATTCCATCATGGCCACTTTGAGATCTTCTTAAGAACAAATACATGTGCTCCCACATATTCTTGAATCACCACTTTTCAGGTGTTTCTGTTGAGTCAGACACTTACATTGTATTATGTAATAAAATGTAGTAAGTTTTGACATGTATGATTTTATCATATAGGTAGTATGAACCCTCAGCCAAAAAAATTCAGTATTTATCTCCAAAGGAGAAAACTTGAGTTTTGAGATGCACTGAATGATTTTTTTTTTTTACTTCTAGTAATAGATTTTTAAAATGTGTGTGTTCTTTTGTGTGAGGTGCGAAGAGTGTTAAAGATAGAAATCTGAAGGTGTTCTCCTTTAATAGAAAAAGGAGATGAGCCCTGCCCCCAACTTTGCCAAAGTCACACTTTTAACTTACCTGATCAATTTGATGAATTTATTTGGTAGCTTATTAGATTCAGTGTTACAGAATTGTATCATCTCTTTTGACACTGTAAAATGCTGGGGAATACTGCTTTAGGGAGTTTGGACAAATCATTTAACCTTTCTTGGTTGTGTTCCCGTTTTCAGTAAACAGTGGGGCTAAAGTAGATCATTCATTACTCCTATGCCATCGAGCTATAAAATGGTCATGGTTATTGAATGTGAAATTGGGAAGCATTATTCCTTTTGCAGAATTCCACACTTAACTGGCAATTCATCAGTTTCACTCTGCTCCTTTCAGTAAACTTGGGTTTATATATTTTATTAAACACCACTTTTTTGATACCCCAGGATCCAAATGAAACAAGAATTATAAAAAGTAGTGGGGAAAGGATAGCTTTAGCACAGAAAGAAGAATGTTTCCTTTCTGTTACTGAAGCACCAAGGTGTGACATCTTCTAAATCTGGCTGTTTAATACAAAATCTAGGTGGTAAAGACAGGAGAGGACAAATTTTATGCCTTTGTCTTTTTATTTCTTTGTCTCTGCCATTCACATGGGGAAGAGTGGTTGTAAGAGCACAACACTCAGAAAGTCCTTTTTGAAATTTTAAAAATTCTGTTTCTTTTCCTCAAAGAGAAAGAAGCAGAATTTACAAACATTTCAATGACTTGAAATGATAAAATTAAAATAAGCACAAAAATATTTTAATCATTGAAATCAGGGCAAACTGAGTCAAGTGATAAAATGAATGAAAAAAAGTCTTTATAATGAATGAAGTAATAATTACCCTTTGTATCAAACTTTCACTAAAGGTTGAAGTAGAAGAGAACAGGAGCAAAAGTAGTGAACTGAAAGGATCAGAAACCATGTGTGATGGCAGTTATTACAAAGGATTAACTCAGCAGAGGAAGAGGGGAAAAACTGATGACCAGCAGTTTCCTGCTCTGCAGAAAGGAAATTCTGATAGGTAAGCCTAAATCAGTATTCAACAGTAGGTAAGTATTATTTTCCTAGATACTGTTCACAATTTCTTCCCAGACTCATCTCTCTACTTGCTTCCATGTATTTTGTACTCTTCCTTCCAGGTTCCCAGGACACACCTAAATGCCATGTGCCTAATCTTTGTGCTCACGTTCTAATCTCTTAAGTAGAATAATTTCCTCCTGTCTCTTCTGCTCATGACCTCCTGTTTATTTTCCCTCTTCTTAAAAGCCTTCCTTATGCTCACTTTAGCTGCTACATGTCAGCTCTTGCGTATCACATTGTATCATAATTGTGTATCTGTCTTTGAAGCAAGAATTTGTGTTTCCTTGCATATGGTTGGCACTTGATAACCATTTTGTGAATTAATAAATGATTGAAGATAGGTAAGAGTTGGAATTTTACAAAAATTGTTTTTTAATTTATCAGTAGAATTATTTTTTAAAAATTGGCTTTTTTATGGATTGTTTTACAGTAGCTGTCCTGGCTTGTGTATGACGGAAGTAAAGAATAAAAGTGGAAAACGGACATTAAAAGCATCTGCGACTTCACGTGTACTTGCGAAGACTGCCTCGCTGGCTGGTGGTCTCCTACACGTGAATGACAACAGCAGTTTAAGTGAAGGAGATCAAGATTGTGGCAGGTAAAATCTACAAATTCTTTATTTCTAGGCGAAGACATATTAGCAGTGATTACCTTCTCTGGAAATAGGACAGCAGCATATAGTGCAAAGGCCAAGGCAAGAGGATTCTCCACTGTGTCGGAGGAGCTCTGCCGAAAGGCTAAGATGAGGACAAGTGCCTTTGACTGAAAGTAGTTTCAATAATACGTCCCCATGGAAGCCGGGCTGCAGTGAGTCAGTGTGAACAGCCCCTCAGAGGACATTTCCTGGGAAGGCAGGAGAGGACTAGGCGATAACTGAAGGGGAACATGGGGCTCGTGGGGGTTCCCTTTCTTTTTTTAATGATGACATGGTAGTTTGTAGACCATGTCTGTATGCTGTTGGATGTGATTCCATAGAAGACATGTTTTTCAATTTCATCTTGTTTGCATTTCTGGTATTAGAAAGTGTATTGATTGTACTGTGTTATCTTTAAAATACTGTAGTAAGCTTCTATTCATGTATAGTTTTGTTGTAAGGTCTTATTCATTAGTTCTGAAGCGTAATCTTACACAATTGAATATTCAGATAATGACTTTAAAGTTACACCATTGTCCATAGATTTTTAAAAATTGTATACTCATAACTATACAAACAGGCCATACTGAATAGGGTTTAATCATTCCTTGATGATTCTAGATTTTATAGTGTCCTTGACAGTATCATCATGAGTGGCTGTGGTTTTGTATGCTATTGTAAAATACCAGATTCTATTAACTTAATATTTGTTTAGATTCTAGGAAGAACGGGAAGGTTTTGTTTATATACAATAGAATAATAAACTATTAACAATCTATCACAGATGATTACTTTTGGATTACTAAGTTCTGAATTAAAAAAGCCATCATTCTCCATAAGGACATGTCAAATGCATGAACAAACAGCTGAATGGATAATGAATGCCTGCTGATTAATGTCTTTAGCAAAAGCAAATCTTTATTAAAAGTAGATTTCCAGTATTGCCTAGTTCTAAAGTCTTTTTATTTTTAAAAAATAGGTGTTAAGATTCAGAAATTATTATTTTAACATTTTTTTATTGAGTCATAGTCGTTTTGCAATGTTGTGTCAAATTCCAGTGTAGAGCACAATTTTTCAGTTATACATGAACATACATATATTCATGGTCACATTTTTTTTGCTGTGAGCTACCATAAGATCTTATATATATTTCCCTGTGCTATACAGTATAATCTTGTTTATCTATTCTACATTTTGAAATCCCAGTCTGTCCCTTCCCACCCTCTGCCCCCTTGGCAACCACAAGTTTGTATTCTATGTCTGTAAGTCTGTTTCTGTTTTGTATTTGTTTTGTTTTGTTTTTGTTTTTAGATTCCACATATGAGTGATCTCATATGTTTTTTTTTCTTTCTCTTTCTGGCTTACTTCACTTAGAATGACATTCTCCAAGAGCATCCATGTTGCTACAAACGGCGTTATGTTGTCGGTTTTTATGGCTGAATAGTATTCCATTGCATAAATATACCACATCTTCTTTATCCAGTCCTCTGTTGCTGAACATTTAGGCTGTCTCCATGTCTTGGCTATTGTAAATAGTGCTGCTATGAACATTGGGGTGCAGGTGTCATTTTGAAGTAGGGTTCCCTCTGGACATATGCCCCAGAAGTTATTATTTATAATTATACCTAGATACAGAATAATAATAGAGATTCATTTACTCCATTAGTTAAAAATACTTAAATATTACTTTCTTCGCATACTGTGAAGTGCAAGTATTGAAGCCAGATTGCCTGGGTTGGAATTCTGGGCAGACATAGGGGCTTCGACAAATGACTTAGCCTTTCTGTGCCTCATTTTCTTCCTGGGTAAAGTACCTAATGTATTACCTACCTCCCAGGATTGTTGTGAGGATAAAAATGTCTTTAAGACATGTAAAGTGCTGATAATAATGCACAGCAGTTGCACACTAAGTCCTCAAAAAAGCTAATACCATGATTATTAGAAAAGGGTTTCTTTCATATAAGGACTTAAGTAATACTTTCCAAATGGGTTTTATTGTCATAAAAGCCAGTTTTTATTGAAAAAGACAACAACAATAAAATCCTGGTACACTTTTTCCTATCAAATAATACAGGTAATGTTATGTTCTTCCTTTTCCTTTGCTTGTCCTCTTGATCTAAATTTAATACTTTGTTAATAATATAATTGATATACTTTCTTTGTCCTTTAATGTTACTGTTTCATTTAATCCTTTTTATTGAAAATTAATTATCAATGCAAAGATTTTTATATAAAAAATAATAGATGTACATATTTCTTGTATTTTCAATATTTAGTATTTGGCTTAAATGAATTTTTCTTTTTTCTTTTTTCAGGTCTTCAAAGAAAACGTCTACTAAAAAGGACCAGGTATAGTAAAATATTAATTATAAAAGTATTTTCCTGTAGTAAAAAAATTTATAAAAGAGTGGAAAAACAGAAAATCCTCCTTTGTTGTAGAGACATTTACTTAAAAATAATTTAGAAACGCTATAGATTAAGTTAGCCTTTTCACAAAAATCAGTTCTTTTGAGAAGTGTCTGTGTGTTTGCTCTCATAAAAAGATGGATATCTATCACCTCTGTACACTGAGCATATTTTATAACTATGTTGGAGACACTGTGAAATAGCATTATTTATTTGTAGGTCAAAGAGCAGATGAATTCTGTGGATGGCCTCAAAGACTTAACTCTGTCACCAGAAACAGCTTCCAAGGATTGCGACTCCCTTTTCCCTAATTATAAGAATACCCTGAGGCTAATCGAACAACTTGGTCCGGAGAGTAAAGGTAGGACCCCCGTATGACTACACAGCCTTTTTAAGTATCTCATGGTAACGTGTGCACACCTAGTACTGCCCAGGGAGCATGGCTCCGTTACAGTCCGCTGTGTCTCAGAAACCTGCTTTGTGTCAAAGCAGAAGCAGACGTGTTGTGCGCTGCCAGCCAGGGGCTGTGACCGTTCCCTCTCCCTGTGCTTTCTGTTGACTCTGCTGCTCCTACGCCTTCACCCAAGGTCGGGGTATCACTACTTCCCTCCTAGAACGCTGAAATCACCTCAGGACTTTCTTCTCCGCCATTCCGCCTCCTGGAACCTTGGTCTACACCGCAACCATGATTACTAGATAGTTTTTAAAATTCAGATCTTTGTTACCCCCTTATTTAAAATCCAGCTACTGCTTCTCACAGCTCCATGGTTAAAGGCCACAGTCCTCTGGCTTCATCTTGTTTCCTTTTATTACCCTTCTTTCCACATGAATTTTAGAATCAGCTTGTCAGTGTAAAAAAAAAAAAAGTCTGCTAGTGTCCTGGAAATGAGATGTAGATTATGTTGAATCTGTAGATTAATTTGGGGAGAACTGACTTCTTAACAATATGGAATTTTTAACCCCGAACAAAGTTTATTTCTCCGTTTACATAGGTCTTCCTTGATTTTCTCACTAATATTTTAGAGTTTTTAGTGTCTGGGTCTTTCCGTCTTTTATGAGTTTACCTGTATTTCTTATTCTTCAGTGTGGTTATAAGTAGTATATTTTTATTTATTTGTTTGTTTTAAAATAATGTATTTTAAGTTTTAGTTTCTGATGATAGAAATACAGTTGATTTCTGTATACTGACTCTGTGCCCTCCAACCTGACTGAACACATTTGTTAATTCTAGTAGCCTTTTTATGGATTCTCTCAGATTTTCTATGTAACCAAAGGTGGTCAAGATTTTTCTTCTTTAAACTACTGTCTTACTAAAGATAGTTCACATTTAAGACTTGCAGCCAGTAAATACATTCTCTGTTACAGCTAGTCAGCTCTGTCACCGTTGCCAACAAGAGTAGCCATAGACAATACACAAGTTAATGGATGTGGCTGTATTTCAGTAAAACTTTATTTACCAAAGCAAGCAACAGCCCACAGGTTGGAGTTAGCTGACTTGTACCATGTAATCATATTCTCCGCTGATTAGCAGACAGTTTTACCTCTTCATTTACCATCTAGATGTCTTTTGCTTCTTTATTTTGCCTGATTGCACTGGCTCTAGTATAGTGCTGAATAGAAGGAGTAAGAGAAGCCATTCCTGTCCGGTTCCTCACCTTCTGGGAAAAGCGTTCCGTTTTTCACCATTGCGTATGGTGCCAGCTGTAGGCTTAGCACAGATCTTTGTCATAGTGAAGACGTTCCCTTGGTTCCTAGTTTGCTGGAAGTTTTTATCAGGAATAGATGTTGAGGTTTGGCAAGTGCCTCTTTTTATCCACTGACATGATCATATGGTTTCATTTTTAGTTTGTTAATATGATGAATAACATTGATTTTTACATGTTAAAACAGCCCTGCATTCTTGGGATACACCCCACTTGGTCACGATGAATTATCCTGTATTGTTGGATTTAATTTGCAAATGTTTTGTTTAGAAATTTTACCTCCATTTTCATGACATTAGTTTTCTTTCTTGTAATATCTTTGTCTGGTTTTGGATTCAGGGTAATGTCAGTTTTATAGAATGAGGACATATTTCTTCCTCTTCATTTTTTGAGAATTTGTGTAGAATTGGTATTAAATTTTCCTAAAGTATTTGGTAGAATTCACCAGTGTAACCATTGGGACTGGAATTTTCTTTGTCGTAAGGTCTTTAAATAGGACTTTTGTTTTGGTTTTTAAGATGTAGGGGTTTTTGGCTTATTTGTTCTTTCTTAATTGAGCTTTTGTAATTCCTCTCTTTCAAGGAATTTTACCCACTTCATCTGAATTGTCAAATTTATTTGCATAATGTTCATAATATTACTTTGTCATTCTTTTAATATCTGCAGAGCTTAGAAGAATGTCTTCCACATTATAGATGCTCAATATCCATTTGTTCAATGTATGGATGAATGAATGTGAAAATGCATGGTCTTTTATACACAAAAATTATTCATGTATTTTGTTTCTATTTTTGTTTTCTTCCTAATGCAGATTCTGATAGGTTATTGAAAATTCAGGATCCAGTTGATTCATTCAGATCAACAGAACGTAAAGAATCTGACTGCACAGAACTTAGAGGAAAACTTAAAGAAATGGAAAAGAAGGTGAACTGGCTACACACAGAGCTGCTGAAAACAAGAGAAGCAAAATCACAGTTAAAACTTCAAAATGTGGAGTGGGAACGAGAGCTCTGCTGCATGAGGTACTGAATTTCTTGGTTTTAAAGAAATATTTGAACTCTTTATATTTACTTTAATACTGTAGGTATGTAGGAGAAGTCTTATAATTGCTAACTTCCCTTTTGGGATTTTACAGGGGAGAAAATTTCATTAATATTGTGGAATATGAGACTCTTGGAAATAAGGCAATATATATATATATATGTATCTCCTCATTCTATATTTCTTTAAAAAAAAATCTTTGATCCTTATCTCTCAATTGTCCTCCAGAAAGTTTATATTACTTTACATTCCCACTTGCAGAATTATGAAATGACCATTTTTCTCAAGGCAGAAACTTTAAAAAAAATTTATGCAGTTTGATTCTTAACATATGAATGGATGGACTGAAAAATAAAGTGGAAAGTGATTACTGGTTAGTTTATTCAGCATCGCTCTCATACAGAGATAAGATTAGTTCAAAGGTCTATGCTGAAAGCACGGATTACTCTTTATTTTTTAATCACTTACTATGGATCCTGCCTTGTACCAAAAGGGATTTAAAAATGATTTACTAAATAAATAATGTTCAACAAGGTAAGTTCAAAGTGTTGCAAAAGAAGAAACAAAGTGTAGGGAATCAGGGAGTAGGCTCCCCAGCCTTGCCTTGGATTATGCTAATTAGCGGGTCTGTGCTCTGGGAAAGATGCCTGTGGATGTCACCTTCCGCTGGAGGTCATGTAGGAGTCCCTGTAATACTTCAGGAAGTTGAAATTTTCTCTCTCATGAACTTGCAAACTTGTTTCTAAATAGCAGCGTCTCTTTTAAGTAGTAACTCAATTCTCTGTCCCAATGAAGGAGTAATTTATGACTATGTGGGGAAAAAAGGGTAATTTTCAATTCAAACCTTAGTGAATAATTGCAAAATTTCTTTCCTACACTATTGACCAGAGTTACTCTTGACTGAAACTCAGTAGCATTGTCTTTTCATTGCTACTTTTCAAATTGTGTGTGTGTGTGTGTGTGTGTGTGCGCGCGTGTGTGTATAGATCTATCTTTATGAAGAGATTGAAGTGAGGAATTTAAAATATGAGACTTAGAAATGAAAAAAAATTGAGACCATAGAAACTCCATTAGGGTAATAAATCAGCATGTGAAGAACCATATCATAAAATGAACTTTTTATTTTCTAACAAAATAAATTTTAAGGTAAGCATATTTCACTGCAGATTCGCATTAGAACAAGAAACAAAGAAGAAGAAAAATGCTTATATATTATATGAAAAATCTAAGGATGACTTAAAAAGAAAAGAGAAACAATACAATGAGCAAGTTTCCATGAACCAACAACTTGAAATCACTGCCCGAGCACTAGAATGCAAACTGAAGAGCATAAGGAATAAACCAAATCAGGTAAATTAGTCTTAATGTGAAAATTTCATACCTCTAACACTGTTTCATCAATATTATTTATAATATTCTTTTGAATTAATCTATACTTTCATTTAAAACAAATAAAAGTTATCTCATCCTAAATATGAAGTATGACATTTAGAGCTTAATTTACTAATTTCTTGGTGTTCTCGGCATCTAATAGATGCTCTGTGTCTTTTCTGAATGAAGGAATGGAAGTTAAATTGAGCTTAATCATCAACATAAGGATTGATAGTTTTGGTCCATTCAACAAAGTAACAAGTCTAATTCTTAATTTTGGCTTTTTGAAGTTAAAATCCAGGCTAAATTGCCTTGAGACTATGATGGAACTGGTTAAATGCCTTATAAAGAAATTTTATCTCACTGGGATTTCAAAATTTGTAGAGACTGACAGGCATATGCAGAATAGATAAACAAGGTTATACTGTATAGCACAGGGAAATATATAGAAGATTTTGTGGTAGCTCACAACAAAAAAAGTTACAATGACTATATATATGTTCATGTAAAACTGAAAAATTGTGCTCTACACTGGAATTTGACACAACATTGTAAAATGACTATAACTCAATTTAAAAAGTCTTAAAAAACTTTTTCTTTCATGATACTACATCCCTTGTGTTTTTGCTCTGTGATGAATTTAGCTGTCACATATATTAGAATTTGAGTTATTTCTGTGCATTAGAGATCCCTGTGCTTAAAAAGACTACTTCTTTTTAACAGGTTTAAAATTTTTTTTTAAAGATTCCCCTTCTAAGCTTTTTTTTGACTTTTTTTCATAGTATAAAACCCAAAACCTAATGAAATGTGTCTCCAGGTTTTAGAAGAGCGAAATGATGCTCAGAGACAACTTTCTCGAGAGCAGAATGCCAGAGTAATACAAGATGAAATCCTGGCCCATCATCTTTCCCAACAAAAGGAGGCAGAAAAGGCTAATAAGGAAATGAATGCTGAGGTATTTTCTTTAGTCATCTTCAAACGTGTGTCTATGAATTTGTATACTTACATAGTTTAAAAACCAATACTGTAGGTACAGAAAGTATAGAGGGTTTTAAAAGCCTATATATGTAAATATATTTTCTGGAGGTTTCATTTCTGGTCCATTGGATAAAGCAATATTTTGAATTCAAATCTATTTGCTGGCAACAGTGACGTAGTAACATTCACAATGGCCTCATCCTAGGAGAGGCTGTTAATATTGTCCATAGGAATCGATGAACTTTCAATTATTTCAAAACTGTTGCTACTAATGGCAGGCATTCTAGTTTCTGGCAGTGATCTCACTCCTTTGATAGATGATTGGAGAGGTTACTTTATCATTTCCACTGATGGTAAGGAGGGAAAAGCGCAGCCAGTTCAGAAACTGTAGTTTGGGTGTCATTCTCATACGTGTGATAAAAGTAACGCTCTGCTCCATGTGGTATCCGATTTCAGTACAAGGAGCTTTTGAATATAGTGATAGATATGCCATAATCTGTACTTAGTGATAATTTATTGATCAGTATTTTATTTTTAATAGAACAGTTCACTGTGTTTCCCTGCTATTTCACATCCATTACTGTTATAAACACCATGAAGAAGAAAAAAAATTATTGCAGAAGCAAAAAGTCCCCTGGTTTTCTAAGAAGAGCTCTGTAAATTTGACCTTCTTTACCTTTAGTGTATTCACCATTAGGGAAATAGAAGGCTTCTGTTGTGTTTATGTATTTATCTTAGAGAAGTAGCTTTGGTTTGGTGTAAGAGTCAGAGAGTCAGAAGCCCTGGGGGAAACCCTGCAGCTTGCTTGTTTTTTAACCCTTTATTCCGGAATTGTCACAGCTAACTGAGTTAGCTGATGTTTGTAGATGTGCTCAGTACAGTGCTTAGATTTATCACTTATCCGTAGATGTAATTCTTATAACTCACTCTAAAAATGTTAGGAAGGGAGAATATTTATGGAATATTCTCAGGAAAAAAATTTTTAGGAAATTTAACCTGTCCCAATATATACAGAGCTAAGGCACTTACTTTGGGGGTAGCTGTAAAGGCTAGATGTCAAATACAATTTTTAAGTATAGTCAGATTTATTCATTATTTTAAGCCTTTTGGGTTTGTTGCATTTCAGAGAAAGAAAGGCCTTTCCAGTTCTGAGCTTCTTAAACATCGTTTCGTGGTTTCTTTTTTACTTTCATGGATTCATTGTCTTTAATTAAATTTTTGAACTTTTGGGGATTTCTGCTTGTTTAAAGTTTGAGATTTGTATCCACCTTAAGTTTTTCCAGTTGGATACCCAGATATTGCAAACTTATTGTTGTATAAACTTAGAGATTAGTCTTTCACTTCCAAGGAAATTATGATATGTCAGTTTATTGCGTACAGTTCAAAGAGTAAGAGATGAGGGGTTTCACTTACAGGACACGATGGATTTTAAGCTGTCTGACCCAAAAGATAGCAGCGAGGTGCTTCCTCAGCAACTTCCTGAAGCTGAACGTCAATTCCGTGGCCCAGAAATTGAGCTCCATCCCAGGAGAGACGCTCTTAGACCAATGACGTTGGTATTACAATGTGTGCATGGGGACCGAGGCCAAGCCCAGCGTTCAAACAAGGAAACTGAACCCTTGTCTCAGAGCAAACAAGTGGAATTCAGCAAATACACTGGGAAGCAGGCGTTCTTGAAGGAGACAATATGTAAACTACAGAGTGAAAACACGTTGCTTCGACAGCGACTGGAAGTTGCTCAAAATGAAGGCAGAAGCGAAGAGACAATACTTAATGCCCCACAGCTGTTTCTGGATCACATGGGAAAACTTGAAGCCATGAGCAGACGAGTTCTGATGCTGGAGGAAGGAAACAAGGAGTTGATCGATGAATGCAGATGTTTAAAGCACAGACTGTGTCAGTATGAAACTGACAGAGCAGAAATGGAAGTAAGTACCCAGAAAGGGAACCAATTGTCAGACTTCCTCAAAGAAAATTCAAAGTAGTATCTGATGAAAGCTGAACGTTGAAACTAGTTGAATATATGAAATGTGCGGGCTATAAATATATACACTGTAAAACAGCCTAAAGGCATTTCTTGTATCCAGCAAACAAAAATTAGACCTGAGAGGTGCTTTACTTTGAGTAAAGATGCCGTGTCACCTGAAATTCTAAGAGATTAAGCTATAAGTTGTTGACAGATGCAGCCAGGTCTTAGCAATTTATACTGCCCAAATCATTTTAATCTTTCTGTCACCACATTTTAGTATCGTGAAGCAGATAAATGAAATGCTGAGAACTAAAATGAGTATTTTGAAATTAAGATTCAGTTGTGTGAACAAATGAGTAAAGAAACAAAAAAAAAAAAAAAAAAAAAAGAGAGAGAGAGAGAAAGAGAGAAAAGATTCAATTGTGTGGATTACCTTGACAGTTAAATCCAGATTTCCCAGATGAACTGATGTGTAAATGCTGTATCTTGCAGTACTTATCCTTCAGTACCTTTTCATACATTGTTCGTTGATATAACTTTATTTTTATTCATGTAAATTGGAATTAAATTTATAAATACTTCCATCTCAAATCATGTATTGTTATGACCTCTCCACTCCTTAAAGACATCTACTTTTCATTCAGTCATAATTTGGGACAAATGTAATTTTTAGCAAAATTGTGTTTGACTTAGTCTCCCCTGTTGTATTTATAATTTACTTTGAACATTTTTTCAAATAATGTGCTCACAGTTCTCATTGCAAGGCTCAGTTACTGTCATTTGGATCTAAGTTTGTCCAGTACAGAGGAACTGGAGCGCTCTGTGATGTTCGAGTTTGGCACTGGGGTCCCATTTTCAGACTGAGGAGGAGCAGCCAGAGTCCTGAGTGGCAGGAAGGGAGTGAGTGGGAGGGGTGGGGGGAGCCGTAGGAGCTGCAGTCCAGGAGGCAAGGGAGGCCAGGTTGTCTCGGGTCCCCAAAGGCCACTGGAATAACCTCGCTTTTATTGTGAGATGGGAGTCTATTGGAAGGCTTTAAACACCAGATTGAATATGTGAAGAACTCTGAACTTAAGCCTCTAGTGAGAAAGAGGGAGAATGTTCCACAGTGTGGAATTTACCACCACTCATCCCACCCACACACCCCTTTCTGTTTGAGACTTCAGTGGGGGTAAAGCTTGGCCACTTCCTGGGAGGGGCAGGGAATGGCTGGTGGGGCTGCATCCATCGTCTAAGTTAACTTACTGTTGGTAAGGCAGGAGGGTCACGCTTTCTGTGTCTTTAATGGAACTCAGTAGAAAGGAATGTGTGCCTGTGAGGAAAAGAAGGCGAATTGATGTCTGTGGGGATAGTTCTTAAAGTCCATTTGTTGGAGTTATATATTATTAATGTAACTTAATGATAAGGTGACTTAAAATTCAGTAACAGAGTTATCTCTTTAGGCCCATATGAGACAGCTTCAACAAGAACTGACTGACACCCGAAAGAAAGTGTCCATGTTGGAAGCGTCCCTGGAGGTGACAGCACATCATAAGACTAATTCAGAAAACAAGAGACGGGATGGAGAGAGGAAGTCACATCAAACTGCGAATCCAGTACGTATGAAATTCAGCACGTCGGCCGTGAGTGTGCAGCGCAGAGTGTTGCAGGACACTAGCTTTTCAGGGACAGCTTTCTTTTGCATCTTCCTTATAATTTCACTTTTATTATCTTTATAATGCACTTGTTTCTTAAACTTGGACTTTCATTCTGCCATTCTTTATTTTTTTCTTATAATATTTACCCTTAGAGAAGTTGAGAATTATACCTCTTTCCTCACAGAAGTTAACTTTCTTTTTCCTATTAAACAGTATTTGTTAGTGATCTCTCACCACAATGAGGCAAGCTAGATCAAATCAGAGGATAATGTTTCATGGAATGTTCCAGAAAATTGTCATGTCTCATCTTCACTTTTGTGAATGGATATCGAATCTGTGTGTATTTATTTCATGGATTTCAGAATGCCTTGTGCAGAAAGGTCATTATACAAACCAGTTGAAGTTAGGCATTGCCTTCATTTTCTCTTCATTTTAGACATGTTGTCAATGCACGGAGAAATTCAGATCACATCTGTACACCCAAAATAGAGAATTAAGAAAATTGTCTAGATCCTGCCTTTGGATTTTTTTTTTTTAACTTTGTTCAAATATAATTCACATATTATAAGGGGATTGCATAACTCAAGTGGTAGAGTGCATGCTTAGCATACACAAGGTCCTGGGTTCGATCCCCTGTACCTCCTCTAAAAATAAATAAGTAAAACTTAATTACTTCCCTCCACCAAAAAAGAAAAAAATTCACGTATCATATAATTCGCCCATTTAGGATGCATAGTTAGTATCTCCTAGTATATTCAGAGATGTGCAGCTGTCACCACAATCAATTTTAGAACATCCCCATCACCCCAAAAAGAAATCCTGCATCCCTTGTCCATCACCCCCGGCACCACAGCCCCCCCATCCCCTGGCAACCACCAGTCTGACTTCTGTCTCTATAGATGTGCCTGCTCTGGGTGTTTCCCAGGAATGGAATCACATGCTGTGTGGTCCTTCATGATTAGCTTTTTTCATTTGACAAAACGTCTTCAAGGTTCATCCATGTTACAGCGCTTGTCAGTGTTTCCATTTCTGTTTATTGTTGAACAGTACTCGGTTGTGGGGCTAAACCATTTACCCATCCATCAGTTGATGGACCTTTGGGTTGCCTCTGCTTTTTGGCTATTGCTAATAATGCTGTGAACATTTCTGTCCAAGTTTGGGTGTAAACATGTTTCCATTTCTTTGGGGAACAGACTTAAGGATGGAAATGCTGTCAAATGGGTCATATGGTAACTCTGTTTAACCTCTTGAGGACCTGCCATGCTGTTTTCCAGAGTGGCTGCACCATCTAACATTTTTATCCAAAGTGTATAATTCTCCCAATTTCTATGCATTCCTGTCACCACTGTCCACCAGCTCTCCTGCTAGGTGTGAGCTGGCATCTCATTGTGGCTGTGATTTGCATTTTTCTGATGACTGAGAATGTTGGGGATGTTTTCATGTGTTTATCCATTTGTGTATCTTCTTTGAAGACCTGTCTGTTTAGGTTTTTGCCCATTTTCAAATTGGGTTGTCTTTTTATGATTGAATTGTCAGAGTTCTTTTGTATCCTGGGTGCAATTCTTTGATCAGAAGTAGGATTTTCAAGTATTTCCTCCTGTTCAGGAGCTTGCCTTCTTACCTTCTTGACGGTGTCTTTTGAAGAGTAGAAGTTTTTAATATTGATGAAGTTCAGTTAATCTATTTCTGTCTTTTACTGTCCTAAGAAACAAGTGCCAGATCCAGTCATGAAGACACACCCCTGTGTTTTCTTCTAAGAATTTTGTAGTTTTAGCTTTTTCATTTTGAGTTAATTTTTTATATATTGTATGAGGTAGAGGTCGAATTTTGTTCTTTTGCATGTGGATATCCAGTTGTCCCAGTACCATTTGTTAAAAAGACTATTATTGTCTCATTCAGTTATTTGACACTCGTATTGAAAAGCAATTGACCGTAAATGTGAGGGTTTCTTTTAGATTGTCAGTGGTGATGCATTGATGTATGTCTGTCCTATGCCAGTACCAATTCAGATGTTCTGAGAACTCTTTCCGAGTCTTCTTGCATATTTCCAGTTGTTTTACATAATAATAAAAAGTCAGTGTCACGGAATGTCTGTAACTCTACTTCTGTGGAGATTTGCTGCTTCGTGAAGGGGCCTGTGGCCAGCTTATGGCTTGCTGACTCTGTGACATGACAGAAAGTAGGCTTGCAAAGGTAAAGTCCATCCCTTCCCCCCCATTCAGACCTTTAGTTTCTCACCCAGTGCCTCCCACTTCACTCCAGTTTCCATCAAATCATGGTCACGGGATCTGCTGACTCAGTCTGCAATATACTTCATTATGTTGCATTCATTATAATTCATAGACTCATCCATAGATTTCAGTATCTAGAGGCAAAAGGTTAAGCCTGGAAAAGATTAAATCAACCTTCCTCTTTGGAAACCTCTCTAATCCATCCTCTTGCCGTTCACGATGAAGTCCTCTTTTGGCTTGGTTCTTGTGTGTAACACTGGTGCCGATCTTGTTCTTGGTGTACATCCTGCATCCTCAGCTCCCTGTGTCTACCTCCTTTTACTTAAAAGGAGAGGCGCCTAGCTGTATTCTATAGCTTAATGCATAATTAATGAAATAAATATTTCATCCCATCCAAGGAAAATTTTCCAAGAGTACAGCTGTTAAAAATTAGATAATATTCAATCAGTTTATCAGAAACAGATAACAGATTAGTAATTTGAATTTCAAAAGTTCAAAGCCAATCTCTGATATGGAGAAGCATCGTGCTACAACATGAAGCTGAGACAATCTTACCTTCCCTTCCCAACAAGCTTTTAAGTAAGGTAAAGGAAAAATTGTATTTAATTTAAATACTGCGAAAGGACATTACATTTATGGTTCCATAATATTTTATTTTGTCTCTGAGGAAAGGAAAATGAAGAGTGAGTGCTAGATTAATACGTTCTCAAAGCTGCCTGTCTCTTAGAATTTCAGTTAATTGAAATGAGGTAAAAAGGCTGATTTTGGTAAACTGACTCTTTCTATTTGTTTTTCAATTATTAGACTTCAAATCCTGTGTCTCCTTGCTCACCAGTCTTCCTTAACCTCAAAGTTGAGGGGAAACTGTGAAATACATGCCTGTTTGTAAGGAGCTGTAATGGGATGGAGCTCTAAAGTATCTTCCCTCTCGCTAGTTCTGAGGTCTTTCTTTCAGTTATCTGCTGCTTCTCATCAGCACTTTGTCATTAATAAGTTAATCTCAACGTTTGTTACATTCCAGTTTATAGACCAATTTCTACTATATTCAAGTTACATTTCTTACTGTCTTTTTTCATCCACTTTTGTGCTTATCTGTTTTTGCCTAACAAACTCCCCAAAGTTCAGTGGCTTAAATAAGCATTTATTTTGTTCACAACCTGCACTTAGGAAAAGTGTGGCCAAGACAGCTGGCCTGTATTCCTCTCAGCTTCAGGTGGGGCAGCTCGAAGGTGGGGGGCTGGAATCACGTGAAGGTTCACCCATTGATGTCTGATGGTTGTTGTGGGTGGTGGGCTGTGGCTTAGGTGGGGCGGGAAGGTGGACCCCCTCCCCTGGAACACGTAAGCTGTCTCTGTGGCCTGAGCTTGCCCACCTGAGACTGGGTTCCAGGGTTAAGAGCGAGGCAGAAGCTGAATTGCCTTTTCAAACCGAGCCCTGCAGTTCACTCGGTGTGACTTTCACTGTTTTCTGTTCATTAGGAGCAAGTCACTTAAGGTTGGCCCATATTCTACCTTTTTTATGGAATTTAATTTTGAAAATTTATGGAGACACTCAAAAACCAGCATAATCTACTCACTAGCCACAACGTTTTGTTACTGCTTCCACACAAGAAATCCACTTATCCCCACTCAGTCCCCAAGCAGGTCTCGGTCGCTGTGGTGTTAGGCTCAGGCTCCAGTCCAGGGCCTTACTTTCCCATCTTCCCCAGGTCCAGGTGGGGCTGAGGTTCCTGGGCGTGGTGGTTCTGGAGTACAGCCCTTGGGAATACTCCCCTCAGTGCTGGGGCTTGAGGATAAGGAGACACGGGTTATTTACCACCACACACCCGACATTCTGCTAAACTGCTAAGGACTCCTTCTCTCACAGCTGGAAGATGGGAGGCACACTGGCCCGTAGCAGTTTTGAAGTGCAGCCTGATGTTGCGGGCTCTTTGATTAGGACTTAGTCCTAACCCTGGGGGGGGGGTTTTCTTCGCCGCTCTCTCTGAGCTCTTGGTTCTGTCCCTTTCATGAGCAGTGACCTGCGTTTGCAGCTGAGTGGTTCTCTCAAGCCAGCTTCCTCCTCGTAGACCTTCTAAGAAAAACCCAAAGGCTTCTTCCCATTTTGCACTGTCTCTGTCTCTTTCAGTCCAAGCTAGCAAGCAGTAGTTTTGCTACCACAGTTCTCTTTAAAACTTTGAGTTTCCTGTGAATTTTATTGGGGTTCCTGCCATTGGAAAAGCTATTCTCACGTCTTTTTGAGATAAACTCTTCACCTTCGGCTTCCTGTGAAGCTGTTGTGGGACCGTGCCTTTGAAATTCTTACGCTTTTAAGATCTTTAAAGGAATTTGAGGCAGCACGTTAAACCTTTCCAAGGTCTTAACAAAGCCTTGGCTTCATCTTTAGACTGTTTTCCTGGCAGCACCCTAGATTTGATCTTCGCCCGGAAGCCATTTCTCTGCTTACCCATTATTTGACAATTGGGCGTGTGGAGATGCTTTAAATGGGATACAGATATTTGAACCCAGTGAGTCCTGGTTCCTTCCTATTTAATAATCTTTTTGCTTGTTTTAGCTTATCTCTCTCATCAATTTTACTTTCAGCTGTTCGGTAGCAAGAGTCCCGTTCCCTCCGGTTTCAGTGTCATTTTCTTCCCTGGCCTAGAATCCTTCACTCTCAGCCCTTCAAGGGCCCTCAGGCTTCCACTAACAGTCTCGTGGACACTTTGGGCTTTCACTCTTACTCTTCTCTACATCTGTTCAGGTTTCACCTACCTCCAGGTGCAAAGGCATCCCCACAGTTTGGGTTCTTTACTAATGGTTGTGCCCCATTTTTAATATCAATATCTGTGCCAGTGATTTATTGCTAATAATTTATATAATAAACTGCTTCAAAACCTGGTGACTCCAAACAGCATTTGCTTGGTTCCCAAATCTGTGTTTAGACAAGGCTCAGTGGAGCCAACTCATTTCTTCTCCACTTGGCATCAAGCAGGCACTAGAATAATCTAAAGGCTTGTTCATGCACATGTCTGGAAGTTGGAGCTGGCTTTGGTTGAGGACATTCCCTGGGGTCATCAGCTGGGACAGCTGTGTGTACAAAGACTCAGTAGGTGGCCTGGGCTTCACAACGTGGTGGCTGGGTTCTAAGGGTGAGCGTCCCTATGGAGTGAAAGTCAGAGGCCATTTAGCCTTAGAAACCACACCGCAGTGCCCCCGCATTCTGTCCCCTGGAAACCAGTTAACTGAGGCCAGTACATACTTCAGGGGAGGGAATTTCACAGGGGAAGTGCCAAGGAATTTGTAGAGATGTTTTACAACCACCACCTCCGCCTGCCTTGTCTCAGCAAATAATCCTTCTATCTGAAGGAAAGCAGTTCTTCCCAATTCAGTGTCACTGAAATTCCAGCAAGTTTTTTTGTTTGTTTTTGTTAAGTATGTTCTCTTGTTTTGTGGAGAGCCACAAAGGATTACAAGAATTAAGGCTTTTTTGTGTGTTTAGAAAAATGTATGGGTCATCTTACTAAACCACTACACTAGGAGATGGATTTCTCCTTAACTCTGTGAATCATTCATTGCTCCTTGGCATGCAATTCAAACTAGCATAAAATATTTGTATTTCAGAGAAAGGCTTATGGCATTAGAATCCATATTTGTAAGATGTATTAATTGCAGTCTTTTTTTCAAAGTCTTGTTTTGGGAGGCATTTATGAATTCAGCCCTAAGTAACTCAATATGATCTCCCTAAACTTTAAAAATCATGAAGAGTTGAGACTTGCGGAAGGAAGGGGTAAGAGACTTTCTACTAAGAGGTGACTTGTAGTCATTTTATGTAGGAAAGACATGAAACAACTACAGAAAATAAGATTGTAAAATCAAGTACAAATGTATAACAAAGATGATGAAAATAAACAGTATATTTTTGTGACTCTTGGTGGTTTGAACTTTTTTTCTTGATTTTCTGAGTAATTTGAGTTTCTCCATTCCACTAGGTAGATATGCCACTTTATTGTAACTGAATTTATTTCAACCTTTGATGCTGGGTTAGAGTTAGGCTGTTCTCAGTCTGCTAACATCATTACCAAACAATTTTATCTTTTTCATGCAGAATACTGATCTTCCAGCAAAAGAGGAGTCTACATCTTCAGTAGTTCTCCATCTGAGTGCAGAAACTCAGCTTCTTCTAAAGGAGTTATTACCCTATTACCTGTGAAAGAGATGCAAAGGAAATGTGAAGCACTAGAGGAGGAGAAGAAGAAGTTGGAGGAAGAAGCAGTAAATCTGAGACGTCACCTCGAAATGAACCCAGTAAAACGCAGCCAAGTGGAGCATTACAAACGGGAGCCTGGAGAGCAAGCAAGACGGGATGCAGTAGAAGCACTGAAAGAACTCAGGCGAGCTGTGCAGCACAGACAGGAAACTGAAGAGCAAGCAAGACATGATGTAGTAGAGAAAGTAATAGAAATCAGCCAGTTTTTACAGGTGAGACACTGATCTCTAACGTGCTCTAACTCACTTTGCTGAGAATTACAGTTCTGATGTGTACATTTTATGTGTTTCCTCTACTTCCCATATAGCAGTTGGTTTTGTAGATTTCTGGAAGGAAGGCCGCATTTGTTACTCCCTTTAAATAATTCAGTTTCCATCATCACTATCACTAAATTGATCCTTCAGAACAATTCTCACTAGAGAATCATTTTTAAGACCAATTGGTGTAAGTCAAGACTACTAGGAGGAGAAGAATATATTGTGATGTAAATACTGTGCCACACTGGGGGATTGCTGTTAAGTTGTATTGTTCAACTTTTAAAATTTTAAATTGATCCTTTTATTCTTTGAACTATCACATTACATGAGTACTAATATAAGAGTGATTCAACTTTAATTTTGTAATTCAGATGTAATTCACTTGACATTGATGATAAGTAGTTTAACATTCAGCTTTTTTCTCACACTTAAAATTGCTCTCTGAGTCATTGACTCAAAACTAAAGGGAACAAATAGACTGTAATTACTCAGGTTATAATTATTTTTAAAGTTGTATCCTTTTAATTTGCTTTAGGCACAAGCAGGATTTCAAGAAAACGTGTTGAGAGTATAAGCGTGCTTCAGTTAGTCAAACGGAACCCAGAGTTAAAGATCTGGAGCCTGAACTTAAAAGCGATTCTAATGAAAACAAAGTGGAAAAATACAAACAAGTGTACCTGCAAGAGCTAGAAAATAGAAAGTCTTTGGCAAGTGAACTTACCTCGTAAGTCAAAACGTAGAATTATAGAAAATAACTCCGGTCATTAATTTGCCTCTAAGGCATAATTCTTACTGAGCCAGGTTCATGAGGTGAGCAACAAGTGAAAACTAACTAGATAGTGTAATTTGGGGAAATGATGTTAGCAAATGAATTCCCCTTTAAAATGTCCGTCCAGGGCACTTTGCATCTCCCTGCCTTTTGTTGCTTTTACACGACTTTATTTTTTATATTTGCATATATTTAACCTGATCTAGTCTTTAAGCTAGGGGTTTTGCAAACTTTGTAATTTAGACAGCCATATTATCACAAATTTCTAGCTGGAATTCCCATAAATAGAAATGTTAATGAGTTTAAAATTAACTGTGTTTTGGAAGAGCACAACGTAAACCCAAGGGGCCCATGCTGGTGTTTGGTGAATTTACGTTCTTGATTGTGATATTTGGTGTCACCGCTCGTGGGCACCCTGAGACGAAGTACTGTACCCTTCTAAGTTTGTCTTCGCTATACAAAGGCATGCTTGGGGAATAGGGGGAACTTCACATAGGGGTGAAGGGCAGCATAGTGGTTCACAAAGTGGCTAAGAAGAATGTGGTGGCCTGCCCGAGGGGGTGTGTGGGAGACAGAAAGGGCGGGTCCCACCTCCGGTGCCTGACTAGCAGTGTTACAAGCTACAGGTCTCCCCGCTATCCAAAAGTAGAGCGTTCCTATGAAAGTTGTCAATGTAAAGCAAAGAGGCAGTTACCTTAGGACACATCTTGCTGGTGGATGCATGAAATAAATATGCATAAAGCACAGGCGCTCACGGACACGGTCCTAAGCCGTGGCGGCGTGATGCCGGGACACTGAGTGTGATTCTGGGGAAGGAGCTCGGTGGGGCCCCTCTCGCTGCTCGGGGCGCTCGTTGCCCCTCTGATTGCTCGGGCTAAAACAAACACCCAGCGCTATTCTGGCTTTTTGCTTTTTTTCCATAAAAGTGAAAATCCGCTTGAGAGTTTGATTATGGAAAACAGGTGCTGATGTAGGCCTCTGGTAAAAGCGAAGTACCAAAGTGAGCTTTGGGAAATTGGGGGACACTTGAAATTGCCCCTGGCGCTGTCGGAGTTCTTTCCCACCATCGACTGTGCCGCCTGGTGCCCCCCAGAGGTGGTGGCTCTAAACTGTTGCTCAGTGCCGCATGCTTCCTTTCTCCCAGGTAATGAGTGAAATGTGTATATAAGGGGGGTGAAAGCAAATGCTTGAAAATGGCTTTGAGGAATGGTTTATCTTTTATTTCTAAACTGGTTTACTGAGGGTGAGTATGTCTAGATGCAGCCGGTGCAGAAGGCAGTGGGGGTCCTCTGTAGGGGCGTCTCCATCTCTGACTCTCCCCACTTTGAAGTACTTGTTAGTTAAGCGCCCCCCCCGAGGAACGTACATCCTTCTTTAGGACAGTATTAAACTGTACTTGTTTACAGTAGATCTTCGCTGACGTATTTTTGGTGTTAAAACGCAGTTTAATGGGACAATCTGTTTACTATTATAGCAACTTAAAAAATACACATCACTTAGGAAGAAAATGAAATGAATGAAATCTGTGTTTTGTGATCCTCGCAGGGTTAATGAGAGGCTGGCCGAGGTGAGCACTAAGCTTCTGCTGGAGAGACAGCACAAGAGCTCTTTCCCAGGCTTTATTCCTGCAAGGCCTGTTGGCGCACCGCCTTCTGCTGCAGGTACTAGCGTGGAGGCCAAAAGGAGTCCTACTCGAAGAAGGCGCTTCAGGACTTTTTCCGACCCTTCAACTAACTTGAGCGTTCCCTTGTTCCGGGTTAGTTATATTATCTTTTTTTCCTTGGGTTTCAGATTTCTGATACACTTCTTGTTTTTAATTTGATGAAATTCTGAGTTGTTTCTTTGACTGATGCACACTAAGTAGAAGCCATAGTTAATTGTGCTAATAAAGAAAGGAGACAAATTTTATAATTTTTTAAAGTCCCTGGACTTGTAGTTTTCAAGAGATACATGTCATTAACTTTATTCAATAGATGCAACTAAACTGACAAATGTTAAATTTCTTAAAAAGCTCCATTTTAAATTCTATTTTAGAAGTTAAGTATTAGTGCCAAATAACTAGAGATCCACTTTCCATCGATTGGCTTAGTTTCTGATTGATTTCGTTTTGGCATTGGTTGATAGTAATTTTCAAGTTTTCCTGCAGCCCAGTTTTTCTACCCCTAAGCATAAGTAAATGATTGGCATTGAGCTACTTAACCACATGCGGATGCTTTTTATTTAAAGGAATCCAAGATAAATTCTTTTTATGAATTCAATAAACTAGTAACACTAAAAATATTAAGTTCCATTTTTAAGTTTAAAATTTTTATCATTTTCTTCTGTAAGAGTACATCCTTAATTGCTATTTTACTTCTAGCATTGTTATTTTAATTGTTATAAAATGTCTTACTGAGCAGTTGTAGAACATTTCTAAATACGTAGTCAAGGAAAGCAAATACTTCAATTTTTAACAAGAAGTTCACTTATGTCTGTGTCTTGCCCTCACCTGCAGGAATGCCGAGGTTTCAACGATAGTGAGTCTTTAAATTACAACCAGTTTTCATTGTGTATCGTTGTTAAAATAGCCATTTAAAGCGGTGTGCGTTGGTTTATGGTTTGATGGTGTTTTCATGATCTTCTTGATGCAGAGAAGGGTAACACGGGCCCTTGTTATGTGAGGTCTCAACCCATTTCTTCTCACTTGGCTTCGTGTCATAATAAATCAAAGAAGAATAAAGCTCAGGTTTCGTAGACAGTGTTGTGGGTAAATTGAGTCTAAGTGCTTCAGAGTCATGAAACCGGACTGCGTGGTGTTAAAAAAAAAAAAAAATGCATGGCTAACACTTCTGCCAGTGGCTAAGCATGATGCAAACTCGAAATGTTTTCATTAGTTGTCACCAAAAAATCGACATTGTGTCACTTTGCAGGATGATGGTGGAAGAGTGTGAGTGCAAAAGCAATGCAAGAGAAAGCTCCTGAGGACAGTTTTCTCCTTTAATGTTTTTTGGGGAAAGAGGTGTCTATGTTTTAGTACTTCTAGATACACTGGAAAATGATTTATTTTAACCTCAGTGTTGTAGTTCCGAGGTACACGTAGTTCTGTGGGGCCGTGGGGTCGAATCATGCTAGGTTTAGCAGGGAGGTTAACAAGTCCCGCTCTGTCCGGGTGCAGAGAAACGTCTCCCTCAGCACTGCCGGGCGCCTCACAGGAGTTACTGTACATTTACTGCTTACAGATTTCTTAGTCAGACTTAGAGAAAGAAGGTGCCTTGTGGAATTGCTAGGGATGTAATTATTTCTGCTGGGAAAACATAAATGCTATGAGAGGTGTGAACATACTGTTTAAAATGACAGGAAGGGATGGGTTTTTGCATGGGGCTTAACAAAACAACAGACTTCCACAGCTTTTCAGCTATGGTTCTAGAAAGCAAAATGTTAAAAATGGCATTGCGGTTGAATTTAACATTCTCCTTTATGTGCAAGGTTTTAACATTTTGGACTGTTCCTACTGTGAAGTTCCAGCCTTCTCAGCATTTTTTTCTAACTTGACAGAAGTGCTGCTCTAAGTCTGTGACTTCAGTCGTGCTGGTTGTCGAAGCAAGTTTTTTCCAGTTCATAACACTTGGGTTTATTGCCTCTCTTACCACTGAATGAAGTATAGCCTTGTCACGTGACATCGTTGTAGCGGTGACAGATGGACCCCGTATCTGTTTTGCTGATTTTTACCCTCAGATTTCACATTCTAGTTTATTTCTGGGCTGTTTTGTCCTACATGTCAGAAGCAATTTTACAATTTTACTCAATTGTGTTATTTAATTATATTACTATAAAATGCAAAAAGTTAAAATTAGCCTGAGCAGATACATCACTGTTAGATTTTCTTGCACATAGAATTTTTTTCTGAGAACTGAAAACTTAAAAATGGATTCCAGACAGTATTATAACAGACAAAATTTCTCTGTTTTAAAGATTATTTTGTGTTCAAGAGTGTTTTAGTATTGGTATGCCTAACGTGAAGCATGGCCACAATAGTTAATAAATGTCCTTCAGATCTATTTTAAATAGGAAGACTAAATTTTACACTCATTGATTTTGGACTTTTGGTGTATTACTGACACTTTCAAACATTTTCTAATGATTTATTTAAGTAACTTAAATTTCTCAAGTGTCCATTCAGTTTAGCAGCCCTTTTTCTAAATGGAATTATAGCAGTGCACCAGAGCTAAAACGATTAACATTCCTAAGACTTTAACTTTTGACATGACACAGCACTGCGTCTCAGCAGAATCTGGTCATGTTTCTTTTAAAAGAAGTCTTCCAAGGCAGGGCACATCCACTGTGAATTTTAATTCTAATCAAACTATCACAGTAGTTAAGCTCACTTCTCATAAGGCAGAGGCAGAGTTCAGTAACCTTGTTTCTGCTATCAGCTCTCTGCCCTGTGGACTCCCTCCTGCCCTCATTTCATTTTGTCTGAATGGACAAATGAGGAAGCGTGTTATCTTTTGAAAGACAATCACTCAACTTCTTCCAGTTCTTTTTCTTTCATTCACTTTTTTCTCTGTACTTAATTTTTTAGCTCCTTGATCAACAAATACTTTCTCATTTCCTTTCTCTGCAGCAAAATACATGCATTTAATAGTTACAAACTGACAAGTGTCATTTCCTTCATACGTTAACCTATTTACAACAGGATAATGAATGAAAGCAGTTAAATGACTTGATTTTATTTCATTTCTGGAATTGTACTTATGTTTATAACATTTAAAATAAAAATGGTACCAAATATTAACTGAAAAGTATCAATAATCTAAGAACATATTCACTTTGGAAATGAAGGTGCGTGTATACGTGTGTGGCAAGTGTGTTTTTATCAAATTGATCTCAGAAAGAGAGGGCAGCATTATCTGCAAGCCTGTGACCTCAGTTTTGACCTCAATCCTGCAGTGTCCCCAGTGGGACCTTCCATTTCTATGGGACATAGTCTGCAAACTGCCAGTTAGGAGAGAATGCTCCTAATTAAAAACCATTAGAATTAAAACTTGCTGATACATTGTCTTCCTGTGTATAATTTTCTCACCTTTCTGTGTTTTTGTTAAATGGAAATGTTTAAGGAAAACTGCAGGTGCCTTCTCCTTATTAATGTTGGACTTCAGACCACTTCCACCATCTGGACATGGGGGTCCTCACCTAGAAATAAACATAAAGGTCCCAGAAGTACCTATTTAGGAAAATAGCTTTGTAGAGGAAAAGATAGTAATCTTACATTCAGCTCATGTGAAAGTGTGATCTACATTTTGCGTAGTGTTTATTAACGGTTATATGAATTATTTCAGTAAAGTCTTCTCCCTTCATCTGTTAGGCGTTTTTCACTTCACAGGACCCACCTGGCACTGTTGTCACATTGTTGATGGTAGAAGGCCTCTGTAGAATGCTCTTGTCAGACAGTGTTACGGAAAACAGTCTCTGAAAATACTGGCAAATGGTAGCCCCAAATTTTGTCTTTGCACCTAACATTTACAAAGGCCTCGGCTCTCGTGTCGCTGTTACCACCGCAGTGTTTATTATGTCTGGTGGACTAGTTTAGACCCTGTTTAGTGAGCGGGTGACTTTTATAAGGTTTTTAAAAGAACACTCTAGGTGGGGACATTTGTAGTTTGAAATGTCCCCACACATTTCATAATTAAATACGTAACTAATTAAGTTTCAAAAAGTTGGCCCTAATTTCTAGAATGGAAACAAAGTTACATTTAAAGAATTATGTATTGTTTTCCTTATTTCTAACTCTAGGAAGTTGTGAATCAGAAACCAACTGTTGAAACTGTCGCTACCCTCTCCTTTTCTTTTCTTCAAGCAGATTTTCTGGTATGAATATTTTAGTCATAGACAGAGCAAAATACATTTGCTTAACTTGTTTGCCAGTAGAATTTTCACTTGACATTATAACAGAACACTTTTCTTCATTTTATGCTTCTACGATTCTGTGCTAAAAACATTAGCAAGAACAGACCTTAAAATTTTCGTTTTCTAAAAGTGCAGGAATGGAAAGCTCATTTTAAGGAAAAATCCATTAACGTTAAAAAAAACTAAACTTTTATAAAGGGCAGTTTTTCTGAGAACTGCAGAGTAATGCATTCAGTGTAGAACATGACTTGAATTGTTTAAACTCTTTGTGCTAATGAGATTGGGCATCGCCCTCTGAGATTTTGTGTATCTGACAGGGCAGCGTTTATTGTGCTTTCCATCAGGGGAATCTAAATAGCCTTACATATATATGTTCTCTATTATCTAAAATCAAAGTAAGTAGGAATTTATTTGATTTTATTTCTGTGATTATTTTTTCTATTTAAGCAATCCTCAAGTTAGGTGAAGTCCCTAAAAGTATTTATTTAAAGGCCACATTTCATAAGCTAGCTGTCAATCCTATGATAGTGTTTCTTGTTTAACTTACACATTAAAAATAATATTTGACTTATTTCAGATGCGGAAGTAGTTGGAGAATAATACAGATAGAGAATTAAAAGAAGGTATGTTGCCAACATTTCTGAATTAAATTTAGACATTGGTTTCCAAAATGCACTGTAAACAGTAAATGGCACCTCTTTCTATTGTTTGAATAACAGATACTATGTTAAATTTTTTTCTTACACACATCTAATGAGAAATGTGAAAGCACAATTTCATTCATAATGATAAGTGTACTTACTACTCATTTATTCGTCATGATCCATAGCTTTAAAAAAAATCTCAGGAAGTCTGTGTTCTCTCTCTGTTTCTGGCTGTGCCCTTCCTCTTCTGCTGTCCCCGTGGGCCTGTCACCTGCACACGGACCTGTTCTCAGAAAGCATGGAGGTCATCAGCTTCTCGAGTTTGGTAGTGACTGAGGCCAAAAACCCAGACTCAAGCAATCACAGTTCATGTACCTGTCCCCTGGTGGATGACAATTAATTTCCTGTCATTCACTTTGTCAGGGGTTAACCTTTTGCCCTCAGGAAAAATTCCAAATTCCTTAGCTTGGAAGAAAAACACCCACATCGATCTGGCTCTTGCCAAAGGCCTCAGCTGTATCTCTTTCCTCCCCTGCCCTGCCCCTTGGCTCCAGCGGCTGGTCCGACTGCGTCCGGCTCAGTGGGCGCCCTTCCTGCCTCCGCTCTTTGTGTTTGCTTCTTGCCTCTCCCTCCCACACGTTCTCCTCCTCCTTTGGGTATCTGCTTACACATCATGGCCACGAAAGTGGGGACAAAATTGACACAAAGCTGGACGTCCCTTCTGAGTGTTCCAACTGTGCCCTCTTTTATACCTGTCATGGCATTTATGTCTGTACCGAAATTGCCTGTTTAGTTTTCCAGTTTACGGTACATGATTTTTCAGGGTGGACTCTGTCATCTTCATCTTGTGATTCCAGTGCTTGTCACAGTGCCTTAGTACATGGTTGCCGAGTAAATGAATGAAGAATGAGAAAACCGGGGGCTCTGATCCTTAGCCACAGGAGCAGTTATTTCAACGTGCAGCCCTGGGCAAAGTCTAGAATAGTAATCTTGTATTTTGTGTTGTAATCGTGTGTAGGTATTTTTCGTTCTTCTTAAAACTTAGAAGAGTCTCAGCTTTTCTTAAAAAATAAACTGTCATTTAGTTACCTATGAAGTATTTTAAGTAAAGAATCTAATTCTTTCATTTTCTTTCCAGCTACTACTGAACTTGAATCTAAGTCCTAGAGACTCTCTCATAGCCTTGATGGACGAGTCAAGTCTAAGTCCAGATCTGGTTTCGAAAGCACGTGAAAAATATGTGGAGATTTTGAAGAATAATTATATGATCTGCAAGATAAATAGTAAATATTTACCTGCTGGGCTGTTCGCTTAACATTTTATTTACTTCCCGTTATGTAAGATACTGATACTGTTCATTAAGGGAAAATACACTTGCATTCTATGGGCATGATTAAAATTGATGTAGTATTTTAAACCACGTTTCTCTGCATCTCATTGACTTTTAAGCAGATTTTGGGAATAAAACCCAGCACTTTGGAGTATTATATACTCAAACTGAGCCCGGATGCCAGCTGTTTAAACAGCACCCAGCCACCCACCGAACTTGTCGTTGATATTGAGCCGTGTTGATTGATAGCTTTTTTGAATTTTCCAGCGTTAATCACTGTCTATAGACCTAAAGATTTAGACGGACAGCGTTTGGATCTGCTGTGGCTGTTGCAGTGTTCTGATGGATCACAACAATCATTACAGTGCCATCAAGCTTTCTGTATGTCACCTTAAACACTGATTCACAGATGTTTTCTCATGGAGAAACGAAATCTGCGTCAGGCTTTTCACTTTCTCTATTTATTTACTTTTTGGAAACAGTCTTAAAATTAGAGACAAGTTCCGAGCACCAGACTCAAACGGACGTTGTCCCAAACATGCCATCTCTCCCATACATTCTCCTAAGGCGTTATCTATCTTCCCTAAATGTCACTTGTTGTACCATAAGTGCCCTTTCTCTCCCCTCTCACCAAGTAGTCATTTGTTTTTCAGAAAATGCCTTTCTCCTTTTCCTGTCACTTATTAAATTGCATATAAGCCCCCACTTCTAGCCACCCCTTCAAGTCCCATTGCTTTGTGAACTCCTGCATGTATTCATACGTTATTGTTTTCTCACAGTAATCTTCTTTAGTCAATTTAATTTGCAGGTTCCCAATCACTGAATGTAAGATGATAAAGGAAATACTCTCCTTCTCAACAATTTCCAGGAGCTAAATTTTTAATAACTCCTACTTAGATCCTTTATTCCCTTTTCTGTCTTTTCAGTGTGCTTACTTGGCAAAACTCCCAGCTGCACAACAGACTATCACTCTTCCCCCTTACATCCCCCCAGGCATCTAAGTGCTGCTGAAGAAAGTCACACACTGCCCAGCGATCCTACTACTTTTATTTAGTTAACTTGCACCTTCTTCCTTCTCAGTGACGATTTCAAATTTCCCTCTCTGTAAACATCTCCCTCTGTTTCTTCCCTCTCCTATGAACCAGTCTTACTTCTGACGACAAACTTCCTGAAGGATTTGCCTGCTTCCCCACCAGCAGTCTGTCCCCACCCATGCTGGTGTGTCTTCCCTTCCTCCATTCCCACGCAGCGAGTCACTGATGACTCCCACGTCTAAACCAAAGTGACACCTTTCCGGCCCTTGTCTAACTGAACTTCTCATTCCTCCGGGCATTCCATGTAGCTGACCTCTGTAACTGACCGCTGCCTGCAGCTTCCTCTTTAGTCTTCAGCTGAAGAGGATGTTGAAGGTGAGGGCTGCAGCCTTCTTGGTGAGTTCACTCAGTTTACCCTGGCTGTCTCCCAAGGAAGTACACGTGTTATTCAATTTTTATTTTTCTCCTGTTAGTCTGCCTCATGTCAGGTTAATTCTTAGACCAGCCAGATGAGTCTAGAAGGGTGGAGGACCGCTCCCCGCCCCCACCCGAGCTCAAGCCTGAGCACAGGTAGCTGTGCTCATTCTCAGCTGGCATGGGCGCTGCCGCGCCTGCAGGGAAGAGGTCGATGGCAGACGCTGCTGTTCCTCCAGCACTAGCCAGTGAGCTGAAGCTCACCTGAATGTCCTCCAGGCTGAGCTGGGGTCACTGCTCCCGGCAGCAGAAGACTGCCTTTGTGAAAGGAAAACAAAAACGGAGTCTGCATTGCTCGAGAGGGCTCACGAAGGAGGTGAGACTTACGCACGTCTCAGCCCACAGAGAACCCGGCCCTGTGAGCATTTATTGCCCGAATGAAGTCATCCGGAACACCTGCCAGAAACTTCAGCTTCCCTCCTGCTCTGCTCTCTCAAGATGGCCCTACAGTCCTGAGACGCTCTGCCCCCTTCCCATCCCCACACCGTCTCATACCTCAGATCTCACTACACCACCACTATTTTATTTTCCTCTCTGTTTTCTCTTTGGCTTATTTAGTTATTTGCCTTTTTAGTGATGTATATAGTTAGTCAAGATGTGTCTGTTTCTGGTGTACAGAAATGGAATTGACCTTAATGTACTAACAAAGAATGTCAAACAGTTTGCGTTAAACGTTCATGTTTACTTGTATTAACCAAAGTTTTGCAGCCGAGCTGTACTCTGCTCAGGACTAAAGTGCTGTTGAATTGTTTCATTAGTGCTGTGCATATGCTCTGATGGGAAAGTTTTTGATGTCCTAACAGAAATACATTATGATCTATTTTCCTATGGAGTTGTTTCTATTATCACCTTTTATTTTCACTTTTATTTAACAGCAGTACCTCTTTTCCTTTTAATCCAATTTTATATGCTGCTAAATATATTTTAAGTATAGTGTGTTTGCAAACCTTGGTAGCCATGATGAGAACTTTATCATGTGTAGTAGGAAAAGCTATGAAAATAGGTAGATTGTAAACAGAAAATATTATGTTGTAACTGTATGAATTTTTAACTGCTGTAGACTGGATTTTGGAAAAAAATGTATAATTTATCCGCTCAGAATAATTAATTTGTAAATTCTGGAAGTTCAATTTTTATGTGGATGGTATGACACTTGAAAATACTGTCTTGGGGTTTTTCCCTGAAAATACCCAGATGTGGCACCAGAGTCAGCAGGGACAGCAGAGGCACCAGAGGCGGGGGAGAGAGGAGGAGGAGGACCCGGAGCGGCGGCGGCGGCGGCAAGAAGGGGGGCGGCAGCTCAGCAGGAGGAGAAGACCCGGTAGGTATTCGTGCTCCGCGGTGCTGAGCCAGACTCGTCTTCTTACACACACGTTGCCACTTCCAGGGCTTGAGAGTGAGCATGGTGTCGGCGGAGGGAGATGGCCTGGGAGCGCATTATTTCATATTTATGTTAGTTGTGTGGGTCCAGACTGAAGATATAAAATCCATAATTTAGTATAGGTTGTGGATAAAAAATAGTGAAAAATCCTGAGCTAAAGGGTCACACTCAGAGAATGCCATCAATGTACCACTGTCTGCTGGAGGTGGAGACCCACGGGAGAGTCCACTGGGGTCAGCGCTGGGTGCCAGGGGTGTTTCAGCATCTTGTCTATGTCCCAGGTTATGAAAAGCAGAGCATTGATGACGTCCAATAGGGAGATAACCAAGTACCAGAACCTGCAAATAGAGAACTGAGGTTTCATATTGCCTTTCAACACTGAAAACCTGAGCCAAGTACAGTATTTTTTTCAAGTTTTGGCTACATATTCAGAAAGATATGAGCCTTATACTTTTTGCTTATCTAAAAATAAGGCAGGATTTCATAGGATTTGCAACTGGGTTAAGACAAACTTTAGGGACATTAAAAGTGGTGTCTAGGTTACTTATGTTTTCATGAGAAAATGTTAAGTGTATACAGACTTTCACATTAAATTTTTTCCTGGAACATGTACTTGAAATAATAAGCAATTATATTCTGATCTCAATACCATGTACTATTTATAGGTAGAGCTCTGGGAATTTAAAAAATCGTAACAAAATCCCAACAGATACTCATTTTATATGACATTGGGGTTGTAACATGTGAATGATTGCATAGAAGAAAGAAACCCTCCAGCAAACTTTCCTGAAATTGTGTGGGTGATGGAACAGAAAACATAATAAATATAGGAAAAAAAGTGAAAATACAGCTTTTAAAATATATTTAGGGGCGATGAAGTTTAATCATATAAAAGCTTCTGGGACAGAGAGAGAGAGTGTGTGTGTGTATGTGTGTGTGATATATAATTGTATTAAGAAAGCACATTTGTGAGAGGTAGGATTACAGGTACTTGTAAAAAATGTGGTTTAGTAGTGTTTAGGAGCATGGATTCAAAAATAAGACTGATCCGGGTCCAAGTCCTGTCGCCTGGAAACCTGGCTAAATTCTGTGGCTGAGCAAAGTTACACAGCTCCTGGGGGTACTCTTTTCACTGTATTTGATATGAGTGGCTCTTGGTAGAATAGTGTGCTGTGACAGTCCTGGTACACCCAGCACTTAAGAACGTTATGAGGATTATATAAGAAATGAGTATAAAGTACCAGATTTATGCTCAGTAATTTCTCACAAATGATTATATTATTGTTTATTTTTGCCTATTTTTCTTGCAGAACTTCTAAAAAATGTCATACATTATTTTTGTAAAGAAAAATAAAAACAAAATAGACCTACAAAAGTTTCGGGCATGGAAGTTTACTTTTATAATACATAGGGCAGGGGAGGGAGACATTTCTATTACAAAAAGCTAAAATTTTACCCCCAAATTTTTCCTACACTGATTTTTTCCCATTATTTCATCAGAAAATGCAAGTGAGGGTAAGATTGATTGGGCCTATCAGCACTATCTATATGAGGTTTATGTTGAAGGTAAAAATCAGTACATTGCTTATTTGTAATCATGTAGTATGGAGTAGGTCTATGTAAATTGAACATTAAATTAAGAAATATTTATTCCAGTCATATCTCTTCTGTTATACTGAAACCATAATTAACTATAGCCATAATTATTGCATCCCATTTGAAAAAAATTAATTCCAGCCATAACTAACCCTTTGTATTTGAAAAGAAATGACATTTTGAAAGATGGTAAATTTAGGGCAGCTACACATTCTTTGCTGCCCCTCCCACTGAGAAGTGAAGGTTACTTCCCCTACCTTGAAACTGGGCTAAATTTAGTGACTTGTTTGACCAAGAGAATTTAGGAGAAATAACTTTCTGGGACTTCCAAGGCTATGGCATAAAGGACCCTGCAGTTTCTGCCCCAGCCTTTTAGAATACTCGCTTTGGGAGAAGTTGGCTGCTGTGTAAGAAATCTGACTACCTTGGGACCACTGCACCATGATGAAACCCGTGGTGACCACATGGACAGGCTGTATGTAGAAAAAGGGAAGGTGTGTAGGCAGCCCAGCTATGTCAGCCATCCTTAGGTGTCAGACACAGCAAATGAACCACCTTAATAGACGTATGAGCTCAGGTGATGTGACAGAGAGAGAACTGAAGAATCTAACCAACAGCCAGAGTGAAATCTAGACATGGCTCCAGTAGAGGAGTTCCAGCTATCTCCAGCCAGTCAAGCCATCCAAGGTGAGGCCCCGTACGTCTTAAAGAAACGCACCACCCCCACTGTAGTCTGCCCAATTCCTGACCCACAAATGATGACTGCAACGGAAGGTATTGTTTTATGCCTCTTAAGTTTTAGGGAGGTTTGATACGCAGAAATAGATAACCAGAATAGAACCCGTATTTATAAATCAGAGGCACTTCAAGTAGATTTACTACTAATCTATGTAACTGTCCTTCTTTTCCATGAATCACACACTCCTAAACCAGTCATTTACCAAAGCTGAGCCGAATGTATAGTCACAAAAACTTGCTACATGGGTGATCACAACATAAGCAGCAAACTAATGAAAAGATCCAACATATTTTTTTCAAAGTATCAGTCCATGCCACGTGTTCTTACCAAAGCAAACTCATGAGCTATCCTTCCATCTGGAGGCAGTTTTGCACCAAAACCTGCAGCTGGGAACATTCTATCACGGTCACAATCTTGAACGGTCTCCCCCACTGCTGTCAGCGCCGCACCGCTGGTGTGCAGTTTTGACAAGGATTCATGTAGTGGAGAGAAGGGGGCTGGGCAGGTTGCCTGATGACAAAAAATACTTCAAACATAAGTGATCAAGCTAAAGATGTAATTTTTGGACATTTTACTTGATGTCTATTTCAGATTGAAGTACTAAAAGTTATGTTTTTCTGCCTACATTCATAGTATGTTAAATAGTTTCTTTTGGATAGAGATTGACATAGTGGTATTTATTACATTAGACCAGACATGTAAAAAGTTTCTGAAATATATGCTAAGCATATGCAGCTTTTTCTCAAACATTTCTTCTCATTGTCAATGCCGTAGGCTATTCTTGAGTTTCAGTCTCAGAAGAAGGGTAAGAGTACTTTTGTTAATCTTGTTTTATTATAATCTTTATTTTTTTGCCTATAGTCGAAGGCCCCAACTGATTTAATGGGCTTCAGTTATTCTGAAGCCTTCTTAAAGTTGTATCACAAATAGAAATTTATTAAATACTATGCCATATCTTAATTTAATCACTTAAAAAGAGAAGAGCATAATGATTTTGAAATTGATGCTAGTTAATTAGCAACATCTGAAAAAAGTATTCAGTTTCTAACTAGATATTTAGCTAGGAGCCCAAAGCCTCAAAGTCAAGTCTTGCCATTTCCAGGACGACAACTATAAAAGCCTGTAGTAAACCCCACCACAGTGGTTACTGGGAAGACAAAATAAGATTATGTACGAGGAAGTGATTAAAAATTATAGAGCACCATAGAAATGCAAAGTTTAGGTACTAATGCTATGATTGTGTGGGTCATCCACAAGGCTCTGAATTTTCAGTATGCTCTGTTGTGGAATATTGCATTTGAATAAAGGTGAATTTGAGAGAGAAAGTAATACATGTGCTACCACTTCAACACACTGAGATTCACATTCACTTGCCCTAATTACCAGCACAAAGGCAGCCTCAAAGTCCACTTAGTTTCTGAAGTGAAGATGGAAATTCAATGGGACTTGTCATAGCTCATAAAGCGCAATTCTGCATTAAAATATTGCCTGAAGAAGGAAAGCCTCAAGTCATAGTTCTTTTCTGACAGGGAAAAAATAGTAATAAGGCCTTGAGATCCAAAGGAAAACAAAATGAAGGAAAGACCTCCCTTTGGTTTATAATGCATATAATTGTACCCAGAACATTTTTGATTTAAAAATAATTCATTGCGTAAATGCATATATATTTCCAAAGCGTTACCAGCATTCAAGGGCTGTTTCCACATGACAGAATTTCTAAAATATGCATCCTTTGACCAAGATGAGCCTTAATGTTCCCCTCAGCTGGACTAACCTTTAGAAAGATTTCTCCTGACTCCAGGCCCTTGACCTCTTATTTCTCAGAGCATAGACTTCAGGAAACTTGGAATTGCACATTGTTTCTCTGCTCCTTTGAGATGCAGATCTTCTGTAATCCTGGAGTGTCTTTCTCGGGGCCCTGGGAGCTGGCCCTCTGACGTGTAACCATCAAGGAAGGGAGCCCCTGGTCTCTGGGAGAGCTGGGGCCTAACAGCAGCAAGAGGGACTTAGTAACCGCAGCAGCCTGATCACCCAGGCCAGCTCCCCACCATCAGCCCTCAGCGCTTTCCCGCTAGTTCACCACAGCACTTAAAAACCCTCTCACCGTTTGTTCTGGAAGAGCGGAATTCAGGTTCTCTCTTCTGTTGCAATAGCTTCAGTCTCTATTGCAAAAGTCCTGAGTCAGGTCTTCCTTAGCCATTCATCTGGTGCAGTTTTCCTTTGACCCCTCTTTCTAAGATAGGGATTTTGCTTCTTGGTTAAAAGCCCACTGGAGACAGAGCTAAACATTACCACTACTTGGCTAAGTGGTTATTTGACACAACTCTCAAATATAAGAACTGTTACCCAGTGGTGGCAATATGCAACTAATCCTGTTTCTCTAAGAAAACCACAATTTTCAAAGTTAAGATAAAAATTCCACTAATACCCCGCGTATCTAAACATCTTAGCCTATCATGTGTAGCAGAGCTCAGTCCTACCTGTTCAAAGATGTTCTTTCCAGCATCTTCATCCTGCCCAATCTCTTCACTATTCCACTAGTGATATCTTCCTTTCCATCCCTACCTCTCAGTTTGCCATTCTGTCCTGAGATTCACTTTCTCCTCCTCCAGCTTGGGTCTTCTCACATGCATTAGACAACCTTTCTTATTTATTCCAGCTCTTGTTGTCTTTCCTCACCTACTCTCATGTGCTTGTGTTCTGCACCACGAAATTCAGCAGTTCTTTGAATCTGGGACCTGTTTGTATCACATCTGTTTCAGGAGCAGTGCATATGAGAAATGAACTTGTAGTAGGTTGGTAACACTGGGTTGTCAGCGAATAACAATAAGAATTATGAAAGTATGAAATCTAACATGAACTTACTTCAGATCTCACTTAATCTCTTTAATAAACCTATGACATGCGTACTTTTATTACACCCATTTCTCAGATTAAATAACTTTCAGATTATATAACTTGCCTGAATCATATAGTAATAATGGGTCAAACTAGAATAGAAATCTAGGCAGACTTCATGGGCCTTACTCTTAGCTATAACTCTTTTCTTACGGATTTTGTAATATTTTAAACCCTGAATACTATCAAACACGTCTGATTTTGTTTTAGAGGTACACTATGCCTTAATTTAAAAATCCACACTTGAATAGGCTCATTTTTAAAAGTTTTACTGAGATATAATTCATATAACATAACTAACCCATTTAAAATGTATAATTCAACTATTTTAAGTATATTTACAGATATGTACAATGATCAATACAATTTTAGAAGATTTTCATTACCTCAAAAAGTGTACCTATTTACTATCATTCCCTATCACTCCATCCAGCCCAGCACTAAACAATGGCTAATCTTCTTTTTGGCTCTATCAATTTGCCTATTTTGGACATTTCATGTACAATAGAATCCCATTATATGTGATGTACTGTGACTATCTTTCACTTAGCAGAGTGATTTCGAGGTTCATCTGTGTTGTAACGTGTCAAACTTCATATTTCACTCCTGTTTATTGCTGTATAGTATTCCATTATATGAATATACCTCATTTTAAAATCCATTTATCAGTTGATGGACATTTGGGGTGTTTCCAAATTTTGGCTATTATGCTGCTATAAACATTCATGTACAAATTTTTGTGTGGACATATGTTTTCATCTCTGTTGCATATGTGTCTAGTGGAATTGCTGGGTCATATGGTAACTCTATGTTCAACAACTTTAAAAACTGCCAAAGAGTTTTCCAAAGTGGCTGCAGCATTCTACATTCTCAGCAGCAGTATAAGAGGGTTCCAATTTCTCCATATGCTTGTCAACACTTGTGACCTGACTTTTGGATTATAATTATCATAATAGGTGTGAAATAGTATCTTATTATGGTTTTAATTTGTGTTTCCTGTTATATAAGTATGCCAAGTACCTTTTCTTGTACTTATTGGTCAGTTGTATATCTTCTTTGAATAAATGGAATATCATTTTAATTGGGTTATTTGTCTTTTTTGAGTTATAAGATTTCATTACACATTCTAGATAAAAGTCCGTTATGACATACTCGATCTGCTAATATTTTATCCCATTCTGGGATTTCTCTTTTCGCTTTATTAACTACATTCTGTGGCACACAAAAAAGTCTGAATTTTGATGGAGTTCAATTTACTTATCATTTGCTCTTGTTGCTTGTGTGTTTGGTGTCATATCTAAGAATCAACTGTCAAATCCAATGTCGTGAAGGTACATCCCTATGTTTTCTTCTAATAGTTGTATACTTTTAACACTTACATTTAGATTTTGGATCTATTTCATATTAACTTTGCATACGATGTTAGCTAAGGATCTAACCTCATCGTTTTGCATGTGGCCACCCACCTGTCCCAGTGCCATTTTTGAATAGACCCTCCTCTGACTGAATTGTCTTGTAATCTTCTCAAAATCAGTTAACCTTAGATGCATGGGTTTATTTCTATTTCAGTGATCTATGTATCTATCTTTATGCCAGCCCCACACTGTCTTGATTACTGTTGCTTTGTAGGAAATTCAGAAAATGAGGAATATGAATCTTCTTACTTTGTTCTTCTTCCAAATCTGCTTTGGTTCTTCTGTGTCCTTTTAAATTCCAGACAAATTTGGGGGTCAGTTATTCATTTCTTCAAAAAAGGCCTTTCAGATTTTGACAGAGTTTAAATATTGCCATCTTAACAATGTTGAATTTTCTCAACATGCTTTCCACTTTTTTAGATCTTTAATTTCTTTCTAAAATTTATCAGAATCTAATTTTAGGGTATGCGTTTTGCACTCACTTTGTTAAATTTATTCCTAAGTACTATTCCTTTTGATACTATTGTATGGAATTGTTTTCCTAATTTCATTTCACAAGAGATGTCTCTTGCCTGAGTATTCATAAAACTATCACACATAAGTCTTTGAAAGATTTTGCTTAGGAAGCATTATTTTAGCTGTCTTTTTATGTTTTAAAAGCAGACAGCAGGATTTCAAGAAACCCAGATAGGAATACTATAGAATACTATAACAAGGCATGCCTGCCAAATGTCACAAGTCAGTTTTTGGCTGCGACCACTGTAATAAAGACAGGTTTCCAAGAGAAAAACAAGCAGAAGTTTATTAACATGTACACCTCATGTATATATGGGAGATACCCAAGGAAAAATGAGTAATTCAAAGAGACAATTTAGAATTGCAGCTTATATAGCGTCTTCAACAAAGAATAAATTTGTGGAGAAATGACAGGACAGCAGAAAGAAGGTTCAGGCCTCCAGGGGTTGAAATAAAGGTTGTTTAGTAAAGTTTCTTATGCAGATTCCTCTGGTTCCAAAACTCAGAAGGATAGAAAGAAAATTATTTGTCCTCCCCTGTAGAGCCCAGGAGGATGGAGGAAAAATCTTTTTCCCCTTATGGGAAAATGGGGTGTCTAATGGTGTGATTAACTTTTGTCCTTTTTGGTAGAAATGGGAGAAGGAATGGCTGTGAAAATGTATGTCCTACTTTTAAGCAAATAAGGGAAGGTGGCAGCTTTTCTTTTATCCTCAGCTCAAAAGAATTCTTATGCCCAAATCATACATCTGGGAGTGGCACACTCTGCTACACTTCAGTTCAAAAGCTGACTCTATGAAATAAGCCACAAAGCAAATTAAAAGGAGAATAGATTCACAACTGTATTATTTTTAATATTGCATACACAAGGAGTTTCACAGGAAAAAAAGAAAAGTACCTCCCCAAAAGGGGTGAGATTTGAGAGCTTATATACAACCTTAATAGGGGAAGGGAATGGGGGGATGCCTGAATTCTAGGGGAGAATAAAACGTTTTTTTGAAAGATAAACGGGCCCTTTCTAAAGCCTTTTTGTTTATTTTGCTTTCTTTAACTTTGCTGCAGAAGCTTAATTGTTTCCATTTGGGCCGCGGCTCAGGCGGGGCTCCAGGGTGGTTAAAAGCTGCCTGGTGGCTGCAAGCAGAAAGGCTCAAGCAGAAGCCCTGACACCCGGGAAACGCAGAGGCGCCCCTCAAGCGCCCCGGAGCTCCCGAGGCTCCAGTCCTGCTCGAGGATGAGCCTTTGGAAGAGATACTTGCCCTGCGCACCCTGGGGTCAGCAGGCTGAGAGGTCACTCAGATGGTTGCCCACCTGGAGGATGCCTTCCACCGGCTCGCCTAGGCGGTCGCTCCGGGGAGCCGCGGGAGGGGGCGGGGCCGGGCGGCTCCCGCAGGACAGCGGGGAGGGAGCGAGGCCGGGCGGCTCCCGCAGGACCGCGGGGAGGGGGCGGGGACGGGCGGCCGCTCCGGGAAGCCGCGGGGAGGGGGCGGCGGGGCGGGCGGCTGCCGCAGGGTCTCGGGGAGGGGGTGGGGCCGGGCGGCCGCTCCGGGAAGCCGCGGGAGGGGCCGGGGCCTAGAGAGACGGTAGGGGCGGCGGCTCCGGAGAAGCCCGAGCTCACCGTGGCTCTCATGGCTCGGCCGCGGGAACGGGCGACGGGAACCACCGAGTTTTAGCCCGAAATCCCGGTCACCCCTCGGTTCGCCCCCGCACACGCCCCCCCCTCCCCGCCCCTTGCCTCCGGAGCTCGCTCTGCCGCCGCCGCCGCCGCCGCTGCTGCCGCGTCGTCTTGTACCCGATCCCCGTCTCCTTTCTCCTTTCCTCTCGTGTTCCTGTTGAAGAAAGATATATCGCAGCTTCATTATACATACTACCTTTCAATACGTGTATGCACTGTAATTTTTTTTCACAAAATTCTTTGTCCTTTTACCCCACCTTCTAAATCAGAGAATGTTTTAAAAGTGAGAAAAATAGAATCCATGTATTTAAATTCTACCCTTAACCATTTCATGTGGTAATTACGATTTTAAAAATTGACATGTTTTGATGAGTCATACTCATTTTGGTTTTGTTTCCAAATAATCGCATTACACTTTTTTTCACAGATATATTCGTGAATAATGTATACTTTCTAGGAAATAAAGTTTGAATCCACTTATCTCAATATGCTGAAGAATTTATTATTTAGTGTCAATTTAATTAAAAGTCACAATGTTGATTTAAGTCAGAAAGTAGGGATTTAAATTAGATGCTGTCATAAATTGCTAGATAATTTCCCTTCAGTCGACTTTGCTGTTTTTAAATCACTTTTTCATTTCATAAATGGTAGAGATATTATTATGAATACCTTTTAATGATAAATAATTCTCTGCAAATAGAATATACATATGTATATCTGTATTTGTATCTGTGTCTATATACATCTGTAGTTAAATATTTCTCCTGCAAAGTGACATCCTACTACCAAGAAAAAAGACCTCGAAAATATTTTTTATAGTCAAAAAGAATATACTCTCTCATGGTATCTGTTAAACTCAATCTGTGTCTTGCCATTTTAATAGGAAAATAAAATAATTACAATAATCTCATTTTATGAGTTCCTTTTCGATCCCCTTGGCAATGAGACCAAAATAGTTAAAATGTATTTTTTGGAAGAAAGACTATAAATATTATTTTAAATGAAATCTCAATATTTTAAGTACATCCAGGACTGTTCTAGTTGAAGGGATTAGTTCATCATAGTTGTACATGTTCATTTTCCTACACAAATTTTTAAAGAAATATGATTAGAATTTACCCAGCATAAATTGTTTGTTCTCATTACTTGCTACTTTTGGTGGCTGACGTATCTCAATAAATCAACAGTTACGTAGCTTTAAAAATTCTAATGTTCTGATTGCATGTAAATGATTAATATATTCTGATTTATCTATAATATTTGGATTAAATATAAAGTATCTTGATTAGATATTTCTTATTAAAATAATACCAGGACTATTAATAAGAATGCTTAAGTAAATGCATTTGGAGAGTATGCTCACTGACGTTTAAAAAGGATGTTTCCTAATATAAATGCAAACAGCAGATACTTTTAAATGCCTTTTTGAAAAGCAATATTAATAATCTGAGATTTAATTTTTTACTTGTGATCTCTTATGATCATACTTTTATTGAGAATACAGAATTAATTTGAGAAAGCGAGAGTTAATACAAGTGTAGAGTTGTACTGTTTTTATTTTTATCTGAAAAATATATTGTTTTAGTTATTTATACTTTACTATGTAAAAACCAAACATCTTGGAAAATCAGGAGAGGATAAAAATCCTTACATAATATTTTTCTGGTAGTATAAAATATTACCTGACCAAATTTGAATTATGTATTAGAATTTATTTTTAATAATTCTAGCTTAAACCTTTATTTAGCTCACAAACAATTCATTTTAACCACCCAGTCAAGGCTTTTCCCTAGAAGTAATGCTAGAAATAATCAAGACATGCAAGCTCAGGTTTGTTTTCAGAGATGTTCTTCGGAGTGTTATTTATGAGAATGAAGATTCTGGAGGAAAAAAACTAATAGTCAATAATACAGAAATGTTTGACTTAAGTGTTGCGTATATGAAACACATACTAAGAATCAAATTTTGGTTAATAGTTAGTGGTCAGTGAAATGTTAACGACAGAAGTCATGAAATTCAGAAGTACAGGCCTGTATATAAGCCTGCTTATTCTTAGTTACATGAGTATAAATCTGTCTATAAGCATAAGCACACAGACACATACACATATATGTATACATACAGACACACATACACGTTGATGAAAATAAATCTTGGAAAGAATCATGCAGAATGTTAATAGAATTAAGGTTGTTTTTCAAATTAAATATAACATACAAACATAGTAAATACTCATTATAGCTATTGAGTTTTACAGTGCTCATAAACTTATCCCATCCTCCCTACACTTGTAGCTCAGTTTACAGATATTGGTAAAGGCTACATCAAAAATGTTCAGTTTTAAATTCAGGTAATACACAATAATAGTATTAACCTATAAATTGAGGTTAAAGAAACATTGTTAAATATTAAAATATAGTAAGACTTAAGTGGTAGAATGTTTTAATTTGAATGTGTTTATTGCTTGGATTCAGTGGGAAAAAATTATAGGGCTAACCCATCAGAAGTTAATTGATGAATAAATTCATAGAAGAGTACTTATCCTAAAGAATAGATGAACTGAGGTACAAATGAAAGCTTTGGCCTTGGTGGGGAGAGATGATTCTAAGAATAGACTTTGTAAGTTTTGTGCTTGAAGGTATACATTGGGCTAGAGGACACAATGCAAAGCTTCTCATCAACATATAATAAAGCGCTGTGGAAAAGTGTTGACTTCCTGAATTATGCAGATGGTGTCACATAAAGTAAATTAAAAAAAAACATGCTTATACTTAGTTATTTGTAATAGATAAAGATTTCATATATCTACACATTATACATTTTATACTTTTCCAGTTTGTATCTTATTTTCAGTTCGTATCTTTTTTTCTTATCTGCTTGATCCAAACTAAGGTATCTGAAACTGTGGATATATATAAATTAGTATCATATTTGAACATAGCATTATTAGCAAAAGATTAGAGGATGTCATAGGAACAGTTTTGTGAAGAAGATTGAAGATTACAGGAGATGATTTTCTATTTCCACTAATTCTTTCTTTTAATGGTACACACACACACACAAGACTGAATACACAAAATGTGCTGAGAAAATTACTAAACTGGTATCAAAAAGAAAGTTTTCCACAAACACACTACTTCTGTATCTCAATCCTTCACATTGATGACTTTATGCTCAGTTAGTCATCTCTTTTTTTAATAATCACTTTTAGTAAACATTTGTTTTTGAGAAGCTGTCTTGAGGGAGCTCAGCTATTGGATTTAGAAGAAAATCAAAGCTTCTGTTATAAATATGTTCTCAGAATACAAGTACTATAGTACTAGTATATTACAAGGTATTATAAATATATTCAAAGAAAACCATGTTTAAGATTTAAAGGAAAGTATGATGACACTGATTCAAGAAATCAATGATAACAGCAAGAGATAAAAATTACATTAAGAAAACAAATGAAGATTTTAAAATTGAAACATTCAATAACTAAAATTAAAAACTCACTGTTGGGGCTCAACAACACATTAGAGGTGGCAGAAGGAACAATTAGTAAAGTTGAAAACAGGGCAAAAGAGATTATCCAATCTGACAGACAGTGAAAAATTAAGATAGTTTCTCGTAGAACTGTGGTACACCAGTAAGCGTGGCAACACGCACAAAACTGGCAGACCAGAAGAGAGAAAAATACAAAAAAATTTAGAAGGCATAATGCCTGAAAACTTTTTAAATTCAAAGAAAACATTAATCTGCACACCTAAGTTCAACAAACATTACAGAGAACAAACATAAGAGATTCACAACTAGACAGCACAGACAGTTGAAAAGACAAGGAGAAAATCTTAAAAGCAACGAGCAAAACAATTCATTCTGTGCAGCAAACCACGAGATTAGCAACTGACTCCTTATCAGACATATTACAGAACTCTTTTAAGGGCCTCGTATTCGTAAATAGTAAAGCAAGTGTACATATTTTGTGGCCTTCACTTAGGATAGATAAATAGCACTTTTCTGGTGTCCAGTCAATATCAAAAATGCCTTACTTGATTGGCCTTTGGAACCAAGTCTGTGCAAGAAGACTGGCTTGCCTGGATCTGGGTGTGAGCCAAAGCTTGAAGAAATATAAATCAAGGGCCAAGTGAGAACACCAAGCTTGGTAACGTAAAGAAAATCGTATACACAATTTGGCTTAACACGTTTCCGGTGAGCCAGAGTACCGGCACATGGAAGAAGTAGGCAGGCAGGAACCTATTTCAGTGATCAGATGAATGCAGATCACCTGGAAAGACTTGGGAGTAGCGTAAATGGCCCATGAATAGATATCTTCACTAAAGCATGATGCACAGCACAGCATGTACATAAGCTGACTCATTTCAGTTGTCAGAGCTGTAGTGACAACACAAGGACCTACTCCTTTAACAGTAAATGAAGGGGAATCTACCTACAAGACTGGAGTATCAGCACAATGTACAGAAGGATAGGAGGGCAAAATACATATAATTTTCAAAAGACTGGGATGTGCTGCAGTGTTATTAAACAGCATGGAAAAGCTAAGAAGTGTGAAAAATCTTTTAAATTGTTAGATGTTACAGGGTCACTATCAAGAAAGTGGTCAAAGTACTAGGAAAATGATCCATAATTTAAAGAGAAAGTGTTGAGGGTTTTGAGAGTAGTGAGCAAATGTATACCAAGAGTAGGGCAGGAACATGAGAGGGCAGGCCCAGGAGTGTGCAGGCACAGAAGGGAGCAGGACAGGTGAGGGCCAGCCCAGGAGTGGTCCTATTAGACTTCCAAGAGATGACTTTGAGAGGCAATGGGTATTTGAGTCTGGAATACAGGAGGGAGGTCTGGATTGGAAATAGCAGTTTGGAAGTTACCAACTTGTAGATAATACATAAAGCCCTAAGGCTGATGTGGGTGGCAGCAGACAGTAGTAGAGGCCAGAAGACTGAGCCTCAGGGGTGCTGTGCCAGCATTCAGGGGCTGGGACTGAGAAGACCGGCCAGGGCCGTGGGAGGAAACCAGAGCAGCCCGAGACCCAGGAAGCCCCATGAAGAAAGGGCTTCAGGAAGTCGGGGAGAGCAGCGGTGGGAAGTGTGGCTGCCAGGCCATGCGAGGAGAGGACTGAGAGCTCCCCGTGGAGTCAGCACCTGGTGGGTGGTGGGTGACCCTGTCGTGAGCAGTTGCAGTGAGTGGACACACTTGCTTGGATGGAAAATGAGGGGAATCAGAGGAAGTGAATGGGAACAGCTCCTTTGCAGGGGCAGGAGGCGTGTGTGCTGGAGAGCAGAGAACTGGGGCCGCAGTTGGAGGGTGAACGCATCTTTTTTTATAAGATGAGGGTAATAACAGTGTATGCTAATAGAAAAGATAGTTTAAATGGGGAAGTTAGTAACACCACATTCCCTTAGGTCAGGGGAATTGCAGGTGGGGACACAGAAATGCCCCTGAGAGAGTCAGCTTCAAAACACTTGCCAGGTCCAGTCCACTCAAGACCAGGTCCCAGGAGTGTCAGCCACTTAGGAACTTTACCGCCCCCTGCAGTTTTGATCCTTGCAGGGCCAGAAGCCATAATTAGCCAGCTGAGGAAGGATGTAGTTAGGCAGGAAGAAGAGGCCTGCCCTGCCTTCCCCCCCTCCTGCAAGTGGTCAGCCAGCAGCATGGCCTCACTGAGTAACTGACGTGGTCTTTTCATAGTTATGTGGTTAAAAAGTTCTCAAATGTTATACCATGCTCCCGAATAAGTCTCAGATTGATTGAAGATTTAATTGGTGGAAATAAAAGAAAAAAAAATACAGTGAAGAAAGCGTGTAAACATAAGGCTGAGCCACAGAGCAGGGTCAGCAGACATGAAGAAACACATTTTCATTTCATCTGGAGAGCGAGTGTTGGCTTCTCGAGTTTGTACTTAATGATATATATTGCCACAATCTCTGAAACCATGAAAACAGCTTTTTGCTGTTTGCATCTGCTAAATTCCTTGGAGACTGGCTGGGGCCCAGAGGCATGGGGAAAGGAATACACTGGGGGATATGGAGATACAGAGGTTTTTGGTGGGGAGCTCTCTGGGGGACTAGGCCTTCAGCATCCTGTGGTTCCACCCCACTCTAACCGCAGTTGCATACAAACATGGCTTTCTCAGGGTCAAGCCTCACTTCTGGAAATGTCCCAAAACACTCAGCCACCTAGCACCAACATTTCAAAGGAATCCAAAATGGCCCACAAGCAATTGCAGAGACTTAAAATGACTTAGGCTCCCACGTGCGCACCGGGCACACTGGGCCTCTGGGCCTCTGTGCACACTCACAGGGACACTGGCTCTGGAGGGACAGTTGAGGGACAGTTGAGGGACTGTTGAGGGTCAGTGCTGTTGCTAGGCTACGAGTGTTCCGGACCAAACATTCCAAGCCGCTGAGCTTCACAGCCAAGGTGTGGCAGCGAGACCTCTGTGGCTCTTCTGCAGCGCCAGCGCTGAGATTGGGAGGTGGCAAGAGACCAGGAGGGAAGTGAGCGGTGTCGGAAGGCGATAAGCCAGATGAAGAAGAGACTCGTTGAGTTCGTGAACTGGGTGGACTTCAGCATCCATCAGAGAGAGCGCAGGAATCGTGAGAAGCCTGTGCCTGGGTATCATGTCCATAGGTGTGAGCTAAAGGAGTTCCACAAAGCCGCATATTTAGGTGACACGCATACACTGCAGGAGCTGCTGTCACATAAGAAAAATGTAGACAGCAGAGACAGGAAGAACAGGTAACAGAGGTGGTGCGGGGTGGGGCGGGCCTAGGAGGAGCTGCCAACTGTGGTTGTAAGACATGGATTTTAAATTGCCTTCCCATGTCAGAGATGTTCAAGTGTGAGACAATGAGCATGTTAGAATCATTGAAGTACAGTGTTCTCATCCTTGCAGCAGCAAAGTAGATACACTATCATTTTACTTAATTGAAATGTTGTCTTGGTAAAACAGTAACGGTAACAATTATAATATTATCTAACAATTATTGAGCTGTTCAACTGCCAGACACTTTGCATAGCTTTTCATTTAAGCATCACAGCGGCATCCTGTAAGATAACTACTACTTCATGCCCATTTTGTTGATGAGGAAATTGAAGCACAGACAGGCTAAGTGAGAGCTAATAAGGGACAGTGTTAAAGTAGAAGTCAGACCCAAGGTGAGCTGAATCTCAACGGCATGCCCTTTCTATTCAAACAGGTAGTTCTTCCATTAATGTGGTGAGTAATAAGAGCTAATAAATATTGTTCTTTCCCCATAGAAAGAACTAAGATAAGAAGACTAAATGTTAGTTTTAAAGGGGTAGGAATAGCATGCTGTTGAATGTTTACAATTACATGAGTAACTGTACCTTTGAACTAGTACGCTCTAATTTCCTAAAAAGTCCTCTCATGTTCTCAGGACTGCCCTACACTTAGCCTGCGCCAGCGGCCAGTCATCAGTGGTGGCTCTCCTTATCCAGCGGAAGTGTGACCTGGATGCTCGTGATGAGGAAAGCAAGACAGCTCTCATCAAGGTGTGTAGCAGCCAACCGTGTCCACGTGAGATGGATTCGATTTACTTAGAATAAAAATGAATTTATCTGTTTTAAATATAACGAGCTGCTGGGACTTGAGGAATGTTAACTTGGAATGCCTAGCACTTACAGTCTGTTTCTTGGCTTGATACCAACAGGCTGTACAATGCCAGAAAGAAGTGTGTGTCACTATCCTGCTGAAACAGGGTGCTGACCCAAATCTTGCGGACAACTGTCAGAACACTGCTCTGCATTACGCCGTCTTGGCTGAAGATACATCAATTGCAGCAGAGCTGCTCTGCTATAAGGCAAACATCGAGGCGATAAACCAGGTATAGCTCAACTATTTACAAGATATTTGAAATACAGGGATTTTTCTAGCTACAGGTGTTTTATTTATAGTAGAATGTATACTGAATACACCAGGCCCTGTTACCATGGAAACAACTCCAAAGCCAAGGCCAGGGGCTAGAGGTAGTGCCCACGGAAAGGGCAGAGCTCTGTCTCCCAGCCGCACTTCTACCCCAGAAGGAACAACGTCCCATTAGGAAGTGCCTGGGAGTGGGTGGTAGGCTCAGCGCCTAAAGAAGATGAAGGCTTGCGGGGAGTGAAGTGATGGCAAGGGCTGGCTGCCTGCCTGGGGGTGGGTGGGAGGAGGAAGGAGCCCAGTACCCAGCAGGGGGAGCTGGGTGACTGCACCTGGGCAGGGGAGGCGGCAAACTGCAGGCCCTGAGCACCCCAGCATCCCAGGTTCTAGAATCTGGGCAAGTGAGGTCAGGTCATGTTTGACAGCCAGCAGGGGCATTCACCTGTGCTGGTGGCCACATGGCCCTCCACGTACACCTTCACCTTGGGGTCTTCCATGCTCAGCCGGGTGCAGCTCCCCTGCAGGGCTGTGGCTGTAGGTGGGGAGCAAGTGATGGCGCAGCTGGTCCTCCTGCTTTTCCTCCTGGCTCTCCCCTGAAGATTTGGATTGAATAAAGGTACTCAGGTCTAGACACAGTATTTAGAAATACTTCCCTGAGATTCTGATACAACCCTTGGTTAAGGACTATTGAATGGATACATGTAATACATGTAAATTCACAGATCTCAAAAATAAGACGTCTCTGGAAGTGCGGGGGTTTGATAGATGCTGCTTCTTTCAGTGCTCTCGTTTCCAGCCATGTTAGCCTGACTTCTATCCGTCTCTTCCTGGCAATATTACTGGCAGTATCTATTGCCTTGAAGAGTAGCTCCTTTTCCCTTCTAACCACTGATCATTCAGTGGCTCTCAGACAATCCTATAAACTTGGTTGTGGTGAGTGATTCAGTAAGTAGAGTCAGACCCTTTAAAGATTTTGCACCATTTGTTCCCATCCAGGTCATTAGGTCAACAGGGTTTTTCTGATTGCAGTAATAGGAAATCATGAGCCTTCTTTTGGTTAAAGCTGTGTGACAGACTCTTGCAATCTATCTGTTAGATTCACTGAGCCCTAGCATAATCAAGATGACAGCTTTTTAAAATTAAAGTCTAGTTACAGTGTTGTGATAGTTTCTGGTGTACAGCAAAGTGATTCTATTATATATATATATATATATATATATATATATATATATATATATATATATTCTTATTCAGTTAAATATAAAATTCTTATTCAGTTATATATATTCTTTTTCAGTTATATATAAAATTCTTACTCAGTTATATATATTCTTATTCAGTTATATATATTTTCTTATTCAGTTATATATATTCTTTTTCAGTTATATGTATGTACATATATATATTCATATTCTTTTCCGTTATGGTTTACTACAGGATATTGAGTATAGTTCCCTGTAGTATATACAGTAGGACCTTGTTGTTCATCTATTTTATATATAGTAGTTTCTATCTGCTAGTCCAAAACTGCTAATTTATTCTTCTCCCACCCCCTTTCCCCTTTGGTAACCACCAGTTTGTTTTCTATGTCTGTGAGTCTGTTTCTGCTTTGTAAATAAGTTCATTTGTATCATATTTTAGAGTCCACATATTAAGTGATAGCCTATGGGGTTTGTCTTTCACTTTCTGACTTACCTCACTCAGTATGAGACTCTCTAGGTCCTTCCATGTTGCTGCAAGTGGCATTATTTCATTCTTTTTTTTATGGCTGAGTCGTATTCCATTGTATATAAGTGTACCATGCAAGATGGCAGTTTTAAACATCAAGACCCATGACATTAGTAACAAATTGGAATTGTTATAATAATTTAGTTTCAGCCGTCTTATGAACTGATGATCCATTTGATTAACAATCAGGGAGAATAAGATACAGGTAGATTGTAGTTTTAGCAGGCATTGGAAAAATTCTTGAAGTGGATATTATGAGTCTTAATCACAATTTTTATTTCATGTTGGGGCCCAGTGTTTTCGTGTGTAAGACATATGATTCTACAGGAAGGCAAGGTTTTACATACAAATACTTGATTTACACCCAACTGTTTGGAAACACAGCAAACATAAAAACACAAGTGGGCTATAGACTAAACATGGCCCTGGGTATGTTCAGTTTGTCTCCACACATTGAGTCAACATTTAAAATTTAGGAGACTTGTGCAGAAATCTGCACTTCAGAACTTCTCCTCAAGAATCAAATCTGGTCCCCCTTGAGCCCAGGCTCCTGTGCGGTCTGCCCTGCAGAGGTGGCCCCTTCTTGGTGGGGCGTGTGTTCTCCGGTGTGCTGTCCTCACCTGGGACCTTCACTTACTCGGGCCACCTATGTTGCCTCTGTAAGCATTTGAATTTACAATTCCTGTTGTATATTTTGATAAGTATTTCAATATTTTAAAGACAGCCTATATTAATTTATAGTCTACTTCATATTTTATAATAATCCCTTAAGAGTGGGATGGAAGTTTTCAAATTAGAATGTATAAGTTGGTTTAAAAAAAACCTTTTCTTTACATGCAAGTAGTCATATTCCCATTGGAATGTCTGCAAGCTTTATGAGATTAGTCGTAGTTGTAACTGGATAGGTTATGCATGTTGCAGACAGTATGGTATCTTTCTCCTCAGCGTGGCTCCTTAAAAATGTAGTTGATTCAGTAGCTAAATGGCTCTCTCTGGAGCAGTGTTTAGAGTGTCAGGAGTAGTAGTTGAGCAGTAAGGGAACTAGAGAATGCCTGACGCACGCTGCGATAGAAGCGAAGGTTCTTGGAACCAGCAAATGTCTGAAGGGGGTTTCAGAGAATGACTTCACAGGGAAACTTTCCAGGAGGCCAAGGAGGAACCTTTTCAAGAGAAGGGGCACAGTGGGGCGAGGAGGAAGGAGCTACTTGTTATTTACTTTTTTATAGTATATGTTTTAAGTTCAGAGGCTTAAGTTTTTAAATTCAGTTTTGAAATGTATATGTAATTTTGTACATTATCAAATGTTTTTACTATTTTACAGTATAACTTCACACCATTTTTAGTCGCCGTCAGGGAGAACAAAGAAGAGATGGTCAAATTTTTGATTGAGAACGGGGCAAATGTACATGCAGTCGACAAGATGCAAAGGTACAATAGTTTGTTCTCTCTCCCTCTTTTTTTTTTTTTTTGTTTAATCTTAATGTTGTTCTAGAGTAGTAACAGCCAATCAGAAAGATTAACTTAATAAGAAGAGGATTAACTTGGAATCAACACATCATCAGTCAGGTAGAAAAGCAATTATTCTGCCTGGTGTCACGAAGAACGGTATGCAGCAGGACTCATCTTCCTTTATGGTAGTGACTGCTGTCATTTGCAACCTGATTTTTTTGGTCATGTGATCTTACCATAGTTCAGGGATTTCATTTTAGTTTTATTAGTATGGACTCTAATTTTAATTTACCTTATGAGACAGTGTTGAATTTCTTCATTCTTTTATAATTTTTTTAACCTCTACTTGGTGTATATTTTTTTCTTAAAAGATGCATATTAAACAGAGAGGAGTTTGTTTTGCCTTTTGGATGATTCTGCTTTAAATTACTTTCTTTGAAGGATAGTGATGTGATTAGGTTATCACTAAGTGAGTATCACTAATAGAGTAACTATGACCAGATACTGTGGGCTCATCAGTTTTTATCCTTTTTCATTTCTAGTACAGTTTGATGTTTTTATTTTCAATTGATAACGGTAGAAGGAAGAAAAATAGCTTTAAATATTGAATAAACATTCCCTTTAAAGAAGACAGGTCATTAGTGGATGATAGAGAGGAAGGAGCTGGGCTTTAGAGTCAGATGAGGTTGAATTCCCAGCTCTCCTGCTGGTCAGGTGTGTTACCTGGGGGACATGATTTATCACCAACCAGTACGTTTCCTGTCACGTAAAGGAGGGTCGTCGTACATCCTTCAAGGGTGGTTGTGCCTAAGAAAGACCATGCGTAGACTGTTCAGGTTAGTGCCGGGCACATGCTTCTCAGCGTGGTTAACTGCAGCCGTGACTATTTTTGTTGCCATTTTTATTCATGTTACTGTTTTCAGCCTGCAAACAGCTTCTCCTTACCTGATCTCTAGCTGATTTTAAAGCATTATATTTCAGACTAGAGAAGAAATGGGGAATCCTTTATTTAAACCTTTACCTACTTCAGATAAGTGACCTCAGCATCCTTTCTTGTCCATCAGAGGACTTTAAGTTAGCAGCTTCTACTATGTGCTACCCAAGTAGGACAGGAGGCTTCTTTTTTGTCCCTCCATTTTGGCCTTGGAGGGGATTTGCAAAGATGAGCACTTGAGCATGTAAATGGTCAGTTCTCCAGGGGTGGGCAAGATATTAACTTGGTAAACTAGACCAAATTAACTGCTTGAGTTACGCTAACTAATTTCCTAAGGGTGAAGTTGTCTCTTTTATTTTAGATCAGCGCTCATGCTTGCTGTGTTTCATGACTCACCGGACACAGTCAAGCTGCTGCTTCAGAAGCACGTTAATGCCAGTTCTCGAGATTTACACGGAATGTCTGCTGAAAGATATGCTTGTCGTAATGGTTTTAAACAGTAAGTGTTTACATTAAAATGGCAGTTATCTCTAAATTGAGGTTGAAAATGACCTAACTGTTACTTGTTACATGACAGGTGAGAGTTCCTAGTTGGGAGCAGGCACTTTGGGGATGGCAGTGAGACCCTCCCCATCACCAGCTGGAAACCAGCAAAAGGCCAGACTAGTGAGATGGAGCAGTGGGCACGGGGTTCTTTATCTCAGGGTTTATAAGACCTTTATCCTTAGGGTCCTACTGGTCTCCATTTCATTTCAGTGTAACCCCTATGCATGCGGTCCAAGTAATGTCACATATCTGATTTTTCTAACTAGTCATTTGGGTCTTGAAATGTTTAGCAGAGCAGAAAATCCTGTATTTTCCTTTGGGGGCTTTCTTCTATAATCTTCCTCTTGCATTTTTCAAGAACCTAAGGGATTCCCTAAGGCCACAGTGACAACCCTCTCCCAAAGGCATTGGGGCAGGGCGAGGGCATGCTAATCGTTCTCTTGTTTCCCTTGATTCTGTTGCTGCAGCGTTGGTACTAAAACTAGTTTTAACAGGATCTCCTTGGCAGCTGAGTCTGGGTCTGGATGTTGCTCTCTAAAGACCTTTAATAAAATTTTAAAAGAAGAAAAGGAAAAAGAAACTGGTCGTGCAGTCGGGTCATGACTGACCTCTGCTCCCGGGATGCCTGTGCTGATCCAGTTTCCGCGGTCTTCGTGGCGATCGACACGTAAACTTCAGCGTGACAGCTTGTTTAGTTCTCATACATATGCTTGTATGAGGTCATATATTTATAAATGAGTTTAGCTACAAGTTATATAGTAGCTGAGGTGTCCTGAATTATAAACCACGAAGAACAGCTAATCACCATAATTTGTAACATTTTCTGAAAACTGCCACATCTAAATGTTACACCTATAAAAAAAACACACATTGGGTTTTATTTGGGATTCTCAAATAGTTCCAGCATTAAAGTTCAAGAACAGATTATTCCATTCTTCCCCTATTTCTCTCAGCATCTGAGGAATACATTCTCTCATTAAATCTTTGTAATACTCTTATGAGTGTTAATAACTAATTGCCTAACAAGACAGTAAGATCCCAGTTTTATAAAGGAAGACTTTGAGCTGAAGAGAAGCCCCTTTTCCAGGAACAAATAGCTGTTGGTTATAGAGCTGGGACTTGTGAGTTCGAGACACTTTCCTTATGTCAGGCTCGCTCTAGTTAACTTACTGAGCTGTACTGCCCTCAGTTCATGACTACTTCACCTTCCTTTTTTTTGTTTTTTAATTATACATCCTAAATTTAAAAGTGTAGATTGTACAAGTTTGAAGTATATGGGACAGTTGAAGTTTTGATATTACCTCTGATATTGTCTGAAATAATCTAAGAATTTAATATACTTGGTAATTGTTTTTGATATTAGTATTCAAGTAGTAATATGTATTTATCCCATGTTTTTATACACAGCCTTTACCAGCTGATTGTCGACTACACAGATGGAAATATACCAACTACTCCCCCTCAAAATACCGACCTAGGACAGAGTTCTGGTAATAAGTTACTCTTGTTGGGCCTACCATAGATAAGGAAGTAAGATTGAGGACGTTTTGATAATGGAAGAGCAGTGAAAAAAGCCAGTGTGTAAATTTCATGTATGTTTTTATTTTTTTCATTAATTTTTTCTTAATGGTCTAGTATTCAGAATTATTTAAGAAGTTAATTGTAGGTAATTTAAAATGAGAGACAATATTGTCTGAAAACAAATTCATTTATTTAATCATGGCTCCTGAAATGCCATATTACATCTTTGTGTAAATAAGAAAAACAGGGTTTTAACTTTGTTGTACATTTCCTCTAACATTATAACAAGTTGGCCTTGTTACAGAACTGGATCTTTAATTTTTACAGCAAATGGATTACTTCCGGTAAATGAATGCTAGTTATTGCATAATGAGTAGTCTCACTAAAAAGTTATTGTCTTTAACACTGGGAGCTCAGGAATACCTTCCTGGTGCTGTAAACAAATGGCCAACAATTAGAACTGCACAGCTGGGCCAGTGTGTAGCATACTAATAAGAGATTGTTTTTTAAAGATACCCAGTGATAGTGCAGAAGTCAGGAAAGCAGTGTCTTGTTGAGAAGCACTGGTTTCTTTTCACATCATTACACCAACAAGGTCTCTTTCTTACCGATTGCATTCCTCAGAAGTGCAAACAGAATGAGATATGTTGCCGTCATGAGAGTCAGATGTTTTCTTCTTTTTGGGGGATTCTTGTCATGAAACTATATTTTGTTGGAACAAGATTTTCTATTGCCATTAGTTAAAGGATTGTCATAATAAATACTCAAATAGCACAACTCAGGACTCAATAAATTTTAATAAAGGCACAGAAGTGCTTCACATGAAAAAAAGAAGACTATGTTGCCTAGATGTGACCCCTAGGGTGCTGTTCCACCTGAACTGTATGAGGGCACCTTTAATTTGGTAGGCCTGGATCAAGCAAAGAACTTCTGTTGTAGGAAATACAAAGATGGAATAGACAGAGTTTTGGTCTTCAAGGTGCTCATAACACAACAGAGTTGTCCCTGGTTAATGTCTGTATTTTTTTTAAACAGGATTTTCAAAGAAAACATTCTTATCTGTTAATTCATCCACTTAACAGATGACTCTCAAGTGTCTTTTAGGTACTAATCGCCACTGTGACTTTACAGAACGCAAACAGGTCAAAAGCACAGTTCCTGGCCTCCGGGAGCTCGTTATTGTCATCACCATTTTTAAGATTTGCTTTACTTTATTCTGTGCTTACTGTGTCCCAGAGCCCACGAGGACTTTGTAACTGTCTTTATATATATTTTTATGTTTATTTAATATGTGCCAAATACTTTAAGTCCATGGTGAGGAAAGAAGTTTTTGAAAAGTGGGTAGGATGTCAGGTAAGCCATGCAGAGCGAGTAGAAGTTTACCAGGGAAGGAGGCAGAAGGACAGTGTTTGGTGGGCGGAACATCTTTGAAGATTACATTTGGCAGAAAGGACAGCGGTGCAAAGGCTAAGATGTGCCAGTGAACTTTGCAGGGTCTATGAGTTTCGTTTTGTTGGTGCAGGAAGGATGCTGTAGGAATGGTTGGGAACGAGGTGACTACGTAGCTCAGGCACGCTTCTGAAAGCCTTTCTAGTAGTATAGAAAGGAGGAGGTCTGCTGTAGACCTTTGGAGATGTGTCAGAATGCTCTTAGCCACAAATAATAATAGGAGGCCTAAGTAACAGTGGCTACAGCAGCAGGAGTCAGGATTGTTTAGAAGGTTTGGTGATGTCGTCAGGATCCCAGACGCTGTCCCTCCTTCAGCTGTGAGGCTGCTGGTGTTTGATGTCGCCTTTCCTGGTCTGCTGATTGGCAGCAGCTCCAAGCGTCTTCTTCTCACCTGACAGTATCCGCAGGCGAGGAGGGCTGCTTCCCTCTGCATGTTTCCTGTTAACGAGGAAGAAAACAGAGACGCTTCCGGTAGACTTCCCCTGGCATCTTACTGGCTGGGGTACATCGCATGCTCATGCCTCAACCAGCCACGGGGGAAGGAGATGTAGTTACTGTGATGACCGCAGAATAATCATTTCTCTTTTTGCAGCTAAGAAGAGATTACCTTCTTCGCATACTGGGGCAGAAAACATCAAAGAAAAGTTGCAATTGTCCGGCAAGGACGACAAAGAAGAAATGGTTGTTGAGTTGGGAACCACCAATGGCAGCCGCATGGATCTACTGAAGAATGTTGAGCAGAAGAGTAAGAAGATTCGATGTGAGTCTTCGGGCTTCCTGGTTGTGACATAAGGCAGGGATGCACAAGCTTTTTCTATAAAGGGCCAGAGAGTCAATATTTTAGGCCATGTGGTGTCTGTCACATCTACTCATCTCTGCCATTGCAGTGTGAAGGCAGCCCTAGACCGTATGTGAGCGAAAAGGGATGACCGTGCCCAGATAACACGAGGCCGACAAAGCCAAATGGCAGGGTGGGTTAGTCCCATGAGTGTCGTCCAGAAACACCACGCTGTGTGAGCTTGACGTTGTCAGTTTATGGTACTGATTCTACTAATGAATATCATCCTTTGTGAGTCTCGTAAAGTTTGGTTGGGATTTTGGTCCTTGTAAACAGCAGTTCACTTCAAGATATCAAATTTGGATAAACACCCTTTTACTTTTTGATAAATATAAAGGAGGGGAAGTGGTTTTTACGCATTAATTACCTACCAGGAGTATACTCAGTATTCACTCAAGTGTGTAGTCTCCAGGTGTGGTCCCAAAGGAAAGCTTGTTAACAGAACATTGGTCTTATACTTTCAATAGTCTGTATTTTTCTATTGCTGATATGAAATCTATTTTACTTTTTTCTTTAATAGCGGATTTAGTGGTTGAGGTTTCACCGAGGAATGAAGATATCTCTGTCATCAGGTAGGATTTTATGGATTTTTAAAAATTACATGTTGACTAAGGGAACACAGAGAAAAGAAACAAGGCTTGTTGAGTGTCCTACTCTGGGTTAGACACCGTGTTATGTACTTGACATATGTTACCTCGTACAGTCACCACAACAGCTTTGCAGAGTAGCTGTGCTGATACAGCTTACTGTTAGTTAACTAGGCAAGTGTAGCTTAAGGAGGTTGACTGGTTGACCCATGATTCCATGGTTATCAAGTAGTTGACCTGTGACTTGACCATCAGGCAGCCTGGCTCCCAGATCTGCTTTCTTATCCCTCAGCATAGACTTTTGTGACTAGTTTGTTTAAAGAAATGAACTCACTCATTTTTAATGTGTATTTTTGCTCCAAAGCGTTTCACCCAAACGTGACATTGATGATTCAAGGCCTCCATCAGATGATGACTTAGCTCTTCCTCCCAAGGTAAAGTGTTCTCTTGTGAAATTCATTTTTCTGCTCTGAATTTAGTTTTGTGTAGTATTTACTCTTAAAATTTAGCAGTGGTCTGCCTATCATTGTTTTATGTTTGTGTTAGAAAGTTGGTCAGAGTAAACCATTTTATAAAAATATGACAGGTTGATTTTTTTTTCTTTTCTTTTCTTTTTTTTTTCCTTTGGTAAATACTGAAGATAAGGCTGAAGCAAAATGGACTAGAACATATATAGTGACAGGAAAACTGTACTGTGAAAAGCTTTCCCACCATAGAGGAAGTGTGAAGCTTGGCCAAGGATAAGGGTTCTTTGACTTTTAAACCACACTGGCGGCACTTGTATAATACTCGTGCCTCAGGGACATCTTCAGTGCAGACAGCTACTTACTGTGATAATCATGGCCTCTTCCTGGGGCCTTTCAGTTCCAAAACTGCGTAGCATGTGTCTCTTTTTTTCCCCTTGGACATTTTTTATTTTGGTATCAGAGAGTTGTGAGGAAAGAGGTTTTTGTTTTGTTTGTTTGTTTGCTTGTTTTACTTTATTTCTATCTCTGGTTCTGCATTAAGACTAAAATGATAATTGAAATTATAGAAATTTAGAAATTAAAATTCTGTTTCTCAAAATCCATATTATAGATTCCTCTGTGTTTTCTAAATTATCCCATTAAGGGTATATTCAAAGCTCTTCATCTAATTGAAGAATACATGTTTTCCCTGAAATAACAACCAGCTCTCAAAGTAGACTGTTAATAAAAACCATATGAAAAACCTACTTCAGAATTCTTTTGTATTATAGTTTAAAAAAGTATGTCCAGTCCTTGTGTCCCATTCTAAAATTTCAAGTTTCAGATACTTTGTAGTATAGTTATTTACATATTCATTTTATAACCCCTGCATCAGCATACACCGCTAGAGATTAGGGAATGTAATTGTGCATTTCCTGGAGCACCTAGAATAAGGTCTTAAATGTAAGAAGCATTTTAGTATTTTTTGAATGTGAGTGCATGAGGAGACATGGACTTCTGCACCACGCTGCAGGTTATATAACACGCATACTCTATCATAATGAAATCTATTTGATTGTACAGGTAATATAGTACACGTACTATGTCATAATGAAATCTATTTGAATTCTAAAAATATGACTTCAATTTCTATTCCCTTTGCTTAGGTTGTAAAATTCAGTTGTTATGACAGGAAATCTGTCATAAATGCCAAGGAAATAGATAAGAAGTATATGATGAATAGGAATAAGTTACAGTCTGTTTTCCAGTATCTACCAATTGTGAGCTTAGAATTTGAGATGAAAACTTTTTAACCTTCTTTTTAGCCCCCTCTCATGTTCCATTCAATGTATCTTTTCAAGCTATATATTATGCTTAGAATCCTGATTACCTGTTGTTTCTCTAAGTGGAAAGTTGATGTGTTAGGAACTTTCTAAAATGTATATTTCTCTCTCTCTAGTAATAATTCACAGTGCTCAGGTAGTGAGAGATGACCGTGTTCAATTGAGCGACTTCTAGTGACAAAATTTAAGTCTTACTTATAGTAGTATTTACAAACAAACGGTTGTAGATTAGTACAAGTCAGTATTATTGGGGATATATTATGAACAAAGGCCTTTGTTTTATATATCATATATTTTGATATTTTTATAAAATTTGCTGAAGAATAATATATATACTTGCATATGTAATTTATATATTTTTATATATATAATAAAAAGGTTAAACAGAAGCTTTCATTCATAGTATATCCCTGACAATACTGACACATCACCCATCTATTATCTATAAATGCTGAAATACATGTATTTCTCCACATGCCTTGTTATACTTACATTTTCCTTTTTTTCTTGCCTTAAGTTTGTACTTGACTAGTCATGTTAAAACATAAATGGAGGGATGTTTTGACTTCACTTTCTCACTTTTACATTTGCCCAGCAAAATTTTTTCCTCATTTTAACCCACACTTAGTAAAGTCATTCCGTGCCACGTGTCATACCACTGCAGACGGCACTTCTGTTAATTTTCCAGACTCACCTAATGAAACTGGTGTATGTAGTGCAAAAACCAAGGCTTAGAAGTCATAGGGAATCGGTTTGGGTTCTGAAGTTACATTTTCTAAAAACTAAAGAAAATAATTCTTGGTCAGCCTGTGACCAGCTGTTTCTTTGTTATAAATGAATGTGTAAAACTCTTCGTGAGATTCAGAGAGAAACAGGTTGTACTAAAAAAAAAAAACCCACAAATAATGGTGTGTTTGTTTGTTTGTTTAACCACTTTGACCTTGAAAAGACAGTGCTTGTGACTTCAAAGTATTAATATATTTGGATTGTCAGTTAGAGCTGCAAAGAACATTTCAGGAGAAGCAAAAGCATGGGGAGTAGTAATAAGTATGTGGTGTTAAAATACCAGCAGTTTGGGTTAGTGATGTTTTACTGAGGACAGCCCATTTCGGGTAGGGAAAATAGCGTGCACTGAGTACCTTTATGGCGACCGGACTTGAAGGCAGCTAAGTGCAGGGTAGTGGTGACCTATTCCAAGGTGACAGCCGTGGAAAGAGGTAAGAGCCTGAGCCCTTGGATCCCGGCAGCTCCTGCCTGGTGGCACAGCACTGTACTTGAAGTCAGCAGACGTGGCATCCTGGTTCTGACCCACTGTGGGATCTTGGAAACACTTGTCTGACTTGTTTGAATGTCAGTGACCTCGTTCAAAAACATGGTACTGATACCTACCTCTCAGGTTATGTGTCGTGAACAAAACTGTGGTAACAAATGTGAAAACACATTGTCAACTGTAAAGGGTGCTATAGAAACATAAGACAGAATGATCACAGTGGCCACTAGGGACCTACTGAAATGTTGAGGACACTTTTCTAAAATCTGAAGGACAATAAAATGGGAACGTTAGAGCGGGCACGGGGACTTCTCATTTGGGGTACGTTAAGTGTCAGCAAACTAGTACCGGACATCTCCGATAGGTATGTAGTGCTTTGGTACTTGACGCCTTCTGGGGACTTGAGATGTTTTGACCTTAAATAAACTCCTGTTCCTGAACACCGACTAGCACCAGGCAGCTAGACACTGAATGTAGCAGTTGAGGGGTTAGGCTGTAGTGGCAGGAACAGAAGAACAAGTAAACAGGAACCCTTTATCAGAGACAGTAAGTCCTTCACTTAAGGAATGTGGAGAGCGTTAGGTTAGACAACAGTGGGGGAGTTTGTAGTTAGGCCGGGGGTGGAGTAAGGGTGGAATTTAGGTAGTCAGAAAGGAGCTGAGTGTGACCAAAGCTGTCAGGTGAAGGACAGGAAGGAGCCATTCACACAAAGGTCCCGGGGAGGGATGTTCTGGACAGAGGGAACAGCGGGTCCCATCTGCTCATCACTGTGCTCCAGCGTCTTGGAGTGGCCAGGAAGCAGCAAGTGTGTAACCGTCCTTAGGATCACTTTTATTATTGCTGTGTGTCGAGAAGAGAATGTGCATCATAAGGGCCTGGCACATGCGGGTGGTCACTAAACAGTGTTCTTATTCTTCCCTTAGTAAAGTAAAGCTTATGGTACTTTTTTGAAGAGCTGCATAGCTACAATTAAAATTTCTCTGCTGTTAATTTAAACATAAATGTTTTTCTTTCTACTTTGGTACTTTATTCAACTATTTTTCTTATGAATAAAAGTTTTATCAAATAATCTTAGATTCTGCTAAGCCTTTGTTTCCTGAAATGTAGCAGTTTCCACAGTGTTCTGTTGATACTCAACATGACACACTCCAAGGCTTTTTTTCATGCCAAGTATGTTATTTTAATATTAAAAGCAATATCTATCCTAAGAAATATTTTAAATTTATAGCACGTATACTTATTAAAGAATATATTTAAATATGTATATTTTAAATTTTATTTTTTATTGAAGTGTAGTCAGTTTATAATTTTAGTTTCAAGTGTACTGCAAAGCAATTCAGTTATACATATAAAAATGTGTATTTTTTAAAATGTCCTCTTCTTTTGTCGAGGAATGCAGAATGGAATTAGGTATTTTGAAGTTAATTCTTTGTTGAAATCTGCACATAAGTCAGTATTTTGTCTATGAAAATATTTGCTCTGGCTTTCCATGCTCAGTTTACAGAGTCAGAAGCCAACTGAAGATAAAAGATAGACTTGATCTAGAGAGTCTATATGAAATTTTCTCTTTAAATGTTTGGGTTTCCAGGATATGCTTATTTTGTTTTTAAGTCTAATTGCTTTTAAAGTAGGAAATTTAAAAATAATAATAAGGTAGGAAACACAGGTATTTTCTTAGAAAGGGATAAGGGAATCTTTATGCAACTCATTATTAATATTAATTTTAACAGAGTACCTCCGAGATTCAACTACGGAGCCATGTTGGTCATTTATCTGGAGCTGCAGGTCTAAGAGAAAAAAATACATTAAATGGACAAATAGAAAGTAAGCACTGTATTTTATAAAGAAGTCATTTGACAGAATGTTGATTTAAAACATGGATTTGGATCTATTCTCTCAGCCAAAGAAAATCACCTGTTGAACATATAGTGAGAAAAAAGAGGAGGAAAGGAAGTAAATTGTATATCTTATCGGGTGTCAGCAAGAGATTAAACTAGAATGCTGTTTAAGGAGCTCAGTTGTTAGCTTTCTTTCAAGATGCTCTGTGACCTGAGGACAGTCAGGAAATCAGGAGGAGGGAAGGAGGGAGCGAAGAATGAGAGAGGTAGAGAGGAGGGGAGAAAATGAAGGAAAAGGAGGGGGGGTCCCTGGTAGGAGGTGGTAATGAATGTAGAATAGTTCTTTAGAAGAAGGAAGAGGAGTGTTTGAAATGAGGTGGGTATGAAGTGAGCTGCTTCCAGCACCAAAGCTTGTCCGGGAAGCTCAGCAGAATGTTCCACTCCCCCGTCCCCCGATCATTAGGAAGGCGGTGAGGACTGCAGTACCTGATCACGCAGAGCTGGGTGTGCCTGCCGTGGGTGAGCACAGGCGTGTGTGGTCAGCTGTCAGTGTCTGGACCTTCGTGTCATGCAGCGTGCTGCTGCCTTACAGGATGGTGTCTCATAGGCCAACAGAAGAGAGTGGGAAAGAGGAAGAGGGCAGGGTGCGTTCCGGGGAGGTCAGGGGCGCTGGAGCCTGGTAAAGAGTCCACTGGAAAGTCTGCAACTCCTGATGCAGCTTTCGGGGAAGTGTTACAGTGAGACGCGTGCGGCTGGATTTCAGAAGGATCAGTTAAGTCCGAGTGCTGCAGAAGCAGACTCGGTATAGATCAGAGTTGCTCACGTTTTACTCAGTCACCTGGGGACCCAGTGAAAAGTGCACATTCTGAGCAGTGGGTCTGCGTTTCTAACAAGCTCTCAGGTGATGCCCTTGTTGCTGGTCTTCAGATCACGCTCAGAGGGTAGACTTGTGTTTAGGGGAATCTGGAAAAAGAGCCACTGGGGAGTTAAAGACAGAACAGCATCAAGGAAAAGCACGATTTTGTGTTTCTTTCTGAGCACGTTCATAGCCAGAGCGAGGCAAAGAGTTGAAGTAGAAATTAGAGATGTAAGCTACTGCTGCTAAGCAGAGAGGGAAAAGAAATGGTGGGCATCATCCATCCAAAGAATAGAGAAGGGGAAGAATTAAGACCACAGATCTAGAGGTACCTTTGAAGAGGAAAGTGAAAGGAAGGAAGGAGGGGAAAAAGGCCGCAGGTAGGTGATTTTGGAATTGAGGGGAAACTTGCGAGAACTCCTTTTCGATGGCGTCAGTATCTTTGCACTGAAGCCAGGTTAGATCACTGCCACTACAGAGAATACTGGAATCAGGAGGGGACCTATAATTGGGGTAAACCACTGCCACTCCTCCTATCAGGCTTCAAAGATACATGTTGTATTGGTATTTGTTATTCAAGTGAGATTAATTTGAATATGAAGCATTGGCTGTGTTGTTGTTGTTTTTAATGGTACCTAATTTTTTGATAAGATATTTGTTTCACAATAATCCTTTTAAACATTAGCCTGATTTACCAAACCAATTTTGGAAATAAAAGAAATTAATAGGATTCATTCCATAAATGCGAAAGTTGTTGTTTTCAGTGAATACTACACAGGTTTTGAAATATAAAAGACTTTTAATGTCTAATAATTCTGTGGCAATGAATTTTTTTTGATCACCAGATTTCAATATTGAAAACTCAGTATACATTCTTTCTTGCATGAGTGGATCAAGAAACTTTGACGGCTAGAGGATCCAAGAAATGTAGGCACACCGGTAGCCCATGTGGGTATGGAAAAAAATGAATATTTTTATGAACGATTATTCTACAAGTGTGTATCCAAGCCGATCAATTCATAACACTTTCTCTGACGAGAAGTGAATTGCACATTCAAATGAACTGCCATCACAGCTGTGGACTTCCTAAATCACAGGACGAATTGAAGAGCGTGGTAAATACTTGTAGTCTAATGGTGTCAGTCGCATGGAAGATGTGCTGTTGCACTTTACCGTCAGCTTTCACATTTGTCTTCTTGGAGCCGTGACTTGTTCCTCTGATTAAAGATCGCTTTTCTCCTCCTCAGGCAGCATGTTCACACTGGTACATGTGCACGTTTCTAGTTTATAAAGTCATTTGAAACATAATCGTACTTTTGAGATCTTACCTGCATGTTTTGTTAAACCTATATTCCTGCTCTTTATTCAGTGTCTATAACGGATTCCTATTTCTGCCTTGTTGCTGTCCTAACTGCCCCTGAAAAACAAAACACCGAAACCTAACGTGTTCATTTCCAAAGCAAGCATGAGGATTGCCCTCAGTACTAACTGCATGACTGGATAGTTGGCTTTCATATTTACTTATAATTGATTATGTGTCCCTTTTGGCTTTTAGATTCTACTGAAAAGTATCCTCACCTGAAGGTAAAAACTTTTATACTTTTATCTTGAATTTTTTTTTTTTAATGAGGGTACTGGGAATTTAGCCTAGGACCTCATACACTGCTAAGCAGGCACTCTGCCACTGAGCTAGACCCTCCCCCCTTGAATTATTACTACAGATTGTATCAAATGTACATTATTAATCGGTTTGTTTCAAAAACCATTCAGCCTGCAGTTGGAGTGAAAGATTCTGTTCCTAAAAAAACAGGAGCAATGAAGAATTTTCAAAGATTCAAATCAGGTAAATTTTGCAATACAAATTTAACTCTGAAATGAAGTACAGTGTTCTTCTTCCTAACTCCTTTTGCTTTTTCAAATTTAATTGAAAGATGACATAAGTAAGGCAGATGTTATGATCGGTATCCATGTTTGAAAAATATATATAAGCATAAGAAATAGATTTTTAAAATGTCAGCTTTGACTCGGATGTTTCTATTGATGTCGGGAGACACTAAAGTGCTCAGTTTGGAGTCCGTATACTTCTCGGGGATTCTGAGAGATTGATTATTTGGTTCTAAGATTTTTCCAGTTTTAAAATGCTTAATTGAATTCTGACCTTTACGTAGGGTAAACCTTCACTTGCTAACATGTCAGTCATATTTCACTTTAATGATTTCATCGAGTGCTATCACATTGCTGATATTTATTTATTTCTGTACTTATTTATTAATGGAGGTCCTAGGGATTGAACCCAGAACCTTGTACATGCTCAGCATGTGCTCTACCACTGAGCTATTTCCCTAGCCCAAAGATCTTAAGCCAACTGGATGTTTTGATTAGGAGAGTGTGTGTGTGGTGTCTTTGATTATTAAAAATGATGGAAGTTATTAGTCCTACCTTAGTATTTGGTAGACATGATCTTTTCAAAAATAATCCTAAAAGTTTTGGGGTTTAGGATATTTTTTATACTATGAAAAATTATTGAGAATTCTGAAGAACTTTTAAGTGGGTTATATCTATTGATGTTTAGTATATTAGAAAATGAAACTGAAAGATTTAAAAAACAAGCACACAGAAACATTGCGTTAGCCATTAGAGCTATAATGTTATCACATGTCATGTATCTGGAAACCTCCACTGCACACTTAACGGAGAATGAGAATGAAAATAGTGTTCAGTATTATTGTGAAATTAGTTTTGACCTCCTGGACTTCCTAGATGGAGGGGACTTGGGGCTTCAGGGCTTCTCGGATGGCACCTGAGAACTGCTGTTTTAAACAGGGCTCATGGATGTGAAACCAGTGATATAATCAGAGCTGTAGTAATAAGTCATACAATATTTTTTCTGCTCCTATAGTTTTATCTTTTCTTTCCTTACCTGTAGAATTAGTGTCGTATTTACAAAAGATTCTCAGTTATCTCCTATAGTAGTGACTACAAGCTATAAACTCAAAGTTTTTCTAATAAATACTGTTTATTCAAAGATACTTTTAAGAGTTTGTCCTCTGCAGCAGAGGAGCAAAGAGGATAGACATGTAAAGAAATAGTTTAGAGTTCAGCTGGTGAAGACACACTAGAAAAATCTGTGAAGTACCAAGGTAACTCCAAGGAAAGAGATCCCTGTGTCTCTGCAGAAAGAGAGCTGCAATCAAGGAGGACTTCACAGAGCAGGCTGAGTCTTCAAAGACGAAAAAGAACTTGTCAGAACAATAGAGGGAAACGTTCAGATAAAGGAAAGATAAAAGCATAAAAAGTAACAGTAATTTTGGAAAGCATGAATAACATTGCTCTTGAAGCTTGGTATGTTGTTAAAAAGGTACTGTTAGGAGGTATAGAAGGTGACTTTGTATATTTCTAGTGTATTTTTAAATTTTGTTTTATTTCTTTGTTTTGTTCATGTCTGGTGAATCAATTTGTGAGTGAAACTTTGAGATGTTTGTATGCCTTTAATCTGGTAACATCTAGTATTTCCCAAATAGTTTGTTGAAATTTTAAATAATTAGAAGTATTTCTTAAAGAAGTAAATATCCAGCTAAAGATTAAGCTTAATTTAAACTGTCAATTGATGAAATGTGTTTTATGTTTTTATAAAGATGATGCCTTTTATCTAGCTGTTCTAAGTAGTGAATTTTAACTAAGCATATTCATTTTTCAGCAGACCTAGACTTAGAAAGCACATCTGAGGAAGAGCAAGAAAGACTTGATGGAAGTGAAAATAACCACTCACAGGTATGTAAAAATGTAAATTTAAATTTCTTGTTTAATACTGTTTTTTGTGCTTTGATAACACAGTTGAAAAGAAATTGCCTTTCAAACTAGACTTTTAGAGTCAATAAATAATTATTTAATATCTAGTTTTTAATAGCATTTTATCTAGTCACAAAACTTAAAGTATTGTTAGGATCTATAATAATTTATAGTTAAATTTTTTCCTTGGAATTGAGGCAAAAAACCTTCCTGAATATTGTTTTCCTGTAGTAAAAAAAAATTATAAAAGATAGAGAGGAAAAACAGAAAATCCTCCTTTGTTGTAGAAACGTTTACTTTAAAATCATTTAGAAACACTACTGATAAAGTTAGCCTTTTGACAGAAATCAGTTCTTTCGAGAAGTGTCTGTGTTTTTGCTCTCATAAAAAGATGGATATCGATCACCTCTGTACACTGAGCGTATTTTATAACAATGTTGGAGACACTGTGAAATAGCATTATTTATTTGTAGGTCAAAGAGCAGATGAATTCTCTGGATGGCCTCGATGACTTACCTCGGTCACCGGGGACAGCTTCCGAGGATTGCGAGTCGCTTTCCCCTAATTATAAGAACACCCTGAGGCTAATCGAGCGACTTAGCCCGGAGAGTAAAGGTAGGACCCCCGTGTGGCTACACAGCCTTTCTAAGTGTCTCGCGGTAACGTGTGCACACCTAGTGCCGCCCAGGGAACGCGGCTCCGTTACAGTCCCCTGCGTCTCAGGAACCTGCTCTGTGTTAAAGCAGAAGCAGACGTGTTGTGCGCTGCCAGCCAGGGGCTGTGACCGTTCCCTCTCCCTGTGCTTTCTGTTGACTCTGCTGCTCCTACGCCTTCACCCAAGGTCAGGGTATCACTACTTCCCTCCTAGAACGCTGAAATCACCTCAGGACTTTCTTCTGCACCGTTCCACCTCCTGGGACCTTGGTCTACACCGCAACCATGATTACTAGACAGTTTTTAAAATTCAGGTCTTTGTTACCTCCTTGCCTAAAATCCATCTCCTGCCACTCGTAGCTCCATGGTTAAAGGCCACAGTCCTCTGGCTTCGTCTTGTTTCCTTTTATTACCCTTCTTTCCACATGAATTTTAGAATCAGCTTGTCAATGCTAAAAAAAAAGTCTGCTAGTGTCCTGGAAATGAGATGTAGATTATGTTGAATCTGTAGATTAATTTGGGGAGAATTGACTTCTTAACAAAATGAAATTTTTAATCCCGAACAAAGTTTATTTCTCCATTTATATAGGTCTTCCTTGATTTTCTCAGCAATATTTTAGAGTTTTTAGTGTCTGGGTGTTTCCGTCTTTTATGAGTTTACCTGTATTTCTTATTTTTCAGTGAGATTATAAGTAGTATATTTTTATTTATTTGTTTTAAAATAATATATTTTAAATTTTAGTTTCTGATGATAGAAATACAGTTGATTTCTGTATAGTGACTCTCTGCCCTCCAACCTGGCTGAACCCATTGTTAGTTCTAGTAGTGTTTTTATGGATTCTCTCAGATTTTCTAAATAACCAGAGGTGGTCCAGCTTTTTCTTCTTTAAACTACTGTGTTACTAAGGATAGTTCACATTTAAGACTTGCAGCCAATAAATACATTCTCTGTCACAGCTAATCAGCTCTGTCACCGTTGCAACAAGAGTAGCCATAGACAATACACAAGTTAATGGACGTGGCTGTATTTCAGTAAAAGTTTATTTACCAAAGCAAGCAACCCAGCCCACAGGTTGGAGTTAGCTGACTCGCACCATGTAGTCATATTCCCCGCTGATTAGCAGATAGTTTTACCTCTTCATTTCCCATCCAGATGCCTTTTGGTTCTTTATTTTGCCTGATTGCACTGGCTCCAGTACAGTGCTGATTAGAAGGAGTAAGAGAAGCCACTCCTATCCGGTTCCTCACCTTCTGGGAAAAGCATTCCGTTTTTCACCGTTGCGTATGGTGCCAGCTGTCGGCTTAGCACGGATCTTTGTCATAGTGAAGACGTTCCCTTGGTTCCCAGTTTGCTGGAAGTTTTTATCAGGAATAGATGTTGAGGTTTGGCAAGTGCCTCTTTTTATCCACTGACACGATCATATGGTTTCTTTTTTAGTTTGTTAATATGATGAATAACATAGATTTTTACGTGTTAAAACAGCCCTGCATTCCTGGGATACACCCGACTTGGTCACGATGAATTATCCTGTGTTGTTGGATTTAATTCGCTAATGTTTTGTTTAGAAATTTTACCTCCATTTTCACGACATTAGTTTTCTTTCTTGTAATATCTTTGTCTGGTTTTGGATTCAGGGTAATGTGAGTTTCATAGAATGAGGACATATTTCTTCCTCTTCATTTTTTGAGGAGAATTTGTGTAGAATTGGTATTAAATTTTCCTAAAATATTTGGAAGAATTCACCAGTGTAACCATTGGGACTGGAATTTTCTTTGTCATAAGGTCTTTAAATAGGACTTTTGTTTTGGTTTTTAAGATGTAGGGGTTTTTGGCTTATTTGTTCTTTCTTAAGTGAGCTTTTGTAATTCCTCTCTTTCAAGGAATTTTACCCACTTCATCTGAATTGTCAAATTTATTTGCATAATGTTCATAATATTACCTTGTGATTCTTTTAACATCTGCAGAGCTTAGACGAATGTCTTCCATGTTATAGATGCTCAATATCCATTTGTTCAATGTATGGATGAATGAATGTGAAAATGCACAGTCCTTTATACACAAAAATTATTCATATATTTTGTTTCTATTTTTGTTTTCTTCCTAATGCAGATCCTGATAGGTTATTGAAAATTCAGGATCCAGTTGATTCATTCCGATCAATAGAACTTAAAGAATCTGACTGCACACAACTTAGAGGAAAACTTAAAGAAATGGAAAAGAAGGTGAACTGGCTACACACAGAGCTGCTGAAAACAAGAGAAGCAAAATCACAGTTAAAACTTCAAAATGTGGAGTGGGAACGAGAGGTCCGCCATATGAGGTACTGAATTTCTTGGTTTTAAAGAAATATTTGAACTCTTTATATTTACTTTAATACTGTAGGTATATAGGAGAAGTCATAATTGCTAACTTCCCTTTTGGGATTTTACAGGGGAGAAAATTTCATTAATATTGTGGAATGTGAGACTCTTGGAAATAACACAGCAATATATATATACAATATATATATCCTCATTCTATATTTCTGTAAAAAAAATTCTTTGATCTTTATCTGTCAAGTGTTCTCCAGAAAGTTTATATTACTTTACATTCCCACTTGCAGAATTATGAAATGACCATTTTTCTCAAGGCAGAAACTTTCAAAAAATTTATGCAGTTTGATTCTTAACATATGAATGGATGGACTAAAAAGTAAAGTGGAAAGTGATTACTGGTTAGTTTATTCAGCATCGCTCTCATACAGAGATAAGATTAGTTCAAAGGTCTATGCTGAAAGCGTGGATTACTCTTTATTTTTTAATTACTTACTATGGATCCTGCCTTGTACCAAAAGGGATTTAAAAATGATTTACTAAATAAATAATATTCAACAAGGTAAGTTCAAAGTGTTGCGAAAGAAGAAACAAAGTGTAGGGCATCAGGGAGTAGAGTCCCCAGCCTCGCCTTGGATTATGCTAATTAGCGGGTCTGTGTTCTGGAAAAGGCACCTGCGGTTGTTATCTTCCCCTGGAGATCATGTAGGAGTCCCTGTAATACTTCAGGAAGTTGAAATTTTATCTCTCATGAACTTATAAACTTGTTTCTAAATAGCAACTTCTCTTTTAACTAGTAACTAATTTCTCTGTCCCAATGAAGGAGTAACTTATGACTATGTGGGGAAAAGAGGGTAATTTTCAATTCAAACCTTAGTGAATAATTGCAAAATTTCTTTCCTACACTATTGACCAGAGTTACTCTTGATTGGAACTCAGTAGCATTTTGTCTTTTTATTGCTACTTTTCAAACATGTGTGTGTGTGTGTGTGTATCTTTATGAAGAGATTGAAGTGAGGAATTTAAAATGTGAGACTTAGAAATGAAAAAAAAATTGAGAACATAGAAATTCCATTAGGGTAATAAATCAGCATGTGAAGAACCAGATCATAAAATGAACTTTTTATTTTCTAACAAAATAAATTTTAAGGTAAGCATATTTCACTGCAGATTCACATTAGAACAAGAAACAAAGAAGAAGAAAAATGCTTATACATTATATGAAAAACCTGAGGATGATTTAAAAAGAAAAGAGAAACAAGACAATGAGCAAGTTTTCCTGAAGCAACAGATTGAAAGCACTGCCCGAGCACTAGAATGCAAACCGAAGGGCGTAAGGAATAAACCAAATCAGGTAAATTAATCTTAACGTGAAAGTTTCATATCTCTAACACTGTTTCATCAATATTATTTATAATATTCTTCTGAATGAATCTATATTTGCATTTAAAACAAATAAAAGTTATCTCATCCTAGATATGAACTATGACATTTAGAGCTTAATTTACTAATTTCTTGGTGTTCTTGGCATCTAACAGATGCTCTGTGTCTTTTCTGAATGAAGGAATGGAAGTTAAATTGAGCTTAATCATTAACATAAGGTTTGACAGTTTTGGTCCGTTCAACAAAATAACAAGTCTAATTCAAATCCATGTGTTAATTTTGGCTTTTTGAAGTTAAAATCCAGGTTAAATCGCCTTGAGACTATGATGGAACTGGTTAAATGCCTTATAAAGAAATTTTCTTTCACTGGGATTTCAAAATTTGTAGATACTGACAGGCATATGCAGAATAGATAAGCCAGATTATACTGTATAGCACAGGGAAATATATGCAAGATCTTGTGGTAGCTCACAACAAAAAACAGTCACAATGAATATATATATGTTCATGTACAACTGAAAACTTGTGCTCTACACTGGAATTTGACACAACATTGTTAAATGACTATAACTCAATTTCAAAAGTGTTAAAAAAGTTTTTCTTTCATGACACTACATCCCTTGTGTTTTTGCTCTGTGATAAATTTAGCTGTCATGTATATTAGAATTTGAGTTATTTATATGCATTAAAGGTCCCTGTGCTTAAAAAGGCTACTTCTTTTTAACAGGTTTAAAAAAATTTTTTAAAGATTCCCCTCCTAAGCTTTTTTTGACTTTTTTTCATGGTATAAAACCCAAAACCTAATGTAATATGTCTCCAGGTTTTAGAAGAGCGAAATGACGCTGAGAGACAACGTTCTCGAGTGCAGAATGCCAGAGTAATACAAGATGACATCCTGGCCCATCATCTTTCCCAACAAAAGGAGGCAGAAAAGGCTAATAAGGAAATGAATGCTGAGGTATTTTCTTTAGTCATCTTCAAACGTGTGTGTATGAATTTGTATACTTACATAGTTTAAAAACCAATACTGTAGGTACAGAAAGTATAGAGGGTTTTAAAAGCCTATATATGTAAATATATTTTCTGGAGGTTTCATTTCCGGTCCATTGGATAAAGCAATATTTTGAATTCAAGTCCACTTGCCGGCAACAGTGACGTAGTGACATTCACAATGGCCTCATCCAAGGAGAGGCTGTTAATATTGCCCATAGGAATCGATGAACTTTCCATTATCTCAAAACTGTTGCTACTAACGGCAGGCATTCTAGTTTCTGGCAGTGATCTCACTCCTTTGATAGACGAATGGAGAGGTAACTTCATCATTTCCACTGATGGTAAGGAGGGAAAAGCGCAGCCAGTTCAGAAACCGTAGTTTGGGTGTCATTCTCCTACGTCTGATGAAAAGGAACGCTCTGCTCCATGTGGTATCCGATTTCAGTACAAGGAGATTTCGAATATAGTGATAGATATGCCGTACTCTGTACTGAGTGATAATTTATTGATCAGTATTTTATTTTTAATAAAGCAGTTCACTGTATTTCCCTGCTATTTCACATCCATTACTGTTATAAACACCATGAAGAAGAAATCAAAATTATTGCAGAAGCAAATAGTCTCCTGATTTTCTACGAAGAGCTCTGTAAATTTGACCTTGTTGACCTTTAGTGTGTTCACCATTAGGGAAGTAGAAGGCTTCTGTTGTGTTTATGTATTTATCTTAGAGAAGTAGCTTTGGTTTGGTGTAAGTGTCAGAGAGTCAGAAGCCCTGGGGGAAACCCTGCAGCTTGCTTGTGTTTTCAACCCTTTATTCCAGAATTGTCACAGCTAAATGAGTTAACTGATGTTTGTAGATGTGCTTAGAACAGTGCTTAGATTTATCATTTATCCGTAGATGTAATTCTTATAACTCACTCTAAAAATGATAGAAAGGGAGAATATTTATGGAATATTCTCAGGAAAGAAGTTTTTAGGAAATCTAACCTGGCCCAATTTATACAGAGCTAAGGCTCTTACTTTGGGGGTAGCTGTAAAGGTAAGATGTCAGATATAATTTTTAAGTGTAGTCAGATTTATTCATTTTTTTTAAGCCTTTTGGGTTTGTTGTATTTCAGAGAAAGAAAGGCCTTTCCGATTCTGAGCTTCTTAAACATCCTTTTGTGGTTTCTTTTTTACTTTCATGGATTCACTGTCTTTCATTAAATTTTTGAACTTTGGGGATTTCTGGTTGTTTAAAGTTTGAGATTTGTATCCACCTTAAGTTTTTCCAGTTGGATACCCAGTTACTGCAAACTTTTTGTTGTATAAACTTAGAGATTAGTCTTTCACTTCCAAGGAAATTATGATATGTCAGTTTATTGCGTACAGTTCAAAGAGTAAGAGATGAGGGGTTTCACTTACAGGACACGATGGATTTTAAGCTGTCTGACCCAAAAGATAGCAGCGAGGTGCTTCCTCAGCAACTTCCTGAAGCTGAACGTCAATTCCGTGGCCCAGAAATTGAGCTCCATCCCAGGAAAGATGCTCTTAGACCAAAGACGTTGTTATTAGAATGCGTGCATAGAGACCGAGGCCAAGCCCAGCGTTCAAACAAGGAAACTGAACCCTTGTCTCAGAGCAAACAAGTGGAATTCAGCAAATACACTGGGAAGCAGGCGTTCTTGAAGGAGACAGTATGTAAACTACAGAGTGAAAACACGTTGCTTCGACAGCGACTGGAAGTTGCTCAAAATGAAGGCAGAAGCGAAGAGACAATACTTAATGCCCCACAGCTGTTTCTGGATCACATGGGAAAACTTGAAGCCATGAGCAGACGAGTTCTGATGCTGGAGGAAGGAAACAAGGAGTTAATCGATGAATGCAGATGTTTAAAGCACAGACTGTGTCAGTATGAAACAGACAGAGCAGAAATGGAAGTAAGTACCCAGAAAGGGAACCAATTGTCAGACTTCCTCAAAGAAAATTCAAAGTAGTATCTGATGAAAGCTGAACGTTGAAACTAGTTGAATATGAGAAATGTGCGGTCTATAAATATATACACTGTAAAGCAGCCTAAAGGCATTTCTTGTATCCAGCAAACAAAAATTAGACCTGAGAGGTGCTTTACTTTGAGTAAAGATGCCGTGTCACCTGAAATTCTAAGAGATTAAGCTATAAGTTGTTGACAGATGCAGCCAGGTCTTAGTAATTTATACTGCCCAAATCATTTTAATCTTTCTGTCACCACATTTTAGTATCGTGAAGCAGATAAATGAAATGCTGAGAACTAAAATGAGTATTTTGAAATTAAGATTCAGTTGTGTGAACAAATGAGTAAAGAAACAAAAAAAAAAAAAAAAAAAAGAGAGAGAGAGAGAAAGAGAGAAAAGATTCAATTGTGTGGATTACCTTGACAGTTAAATCCAGATTTCCCAGATGAACTGATGTGTAAATGCTGTATCTTGCAGTACTTATCCTTCAGTACCTTTTCATACATTGTTCGTTGATATAACTTTATTTTTATTCATGTAAATTGGAATTAAATTTATAAATACTTCCATCTCAAATCATGTATTGTTATGACCTCTCCACTCCTTAAAGACATCTACTTTTCATTCAGTCATAATTTGGGACAAATGTAATTTTTAGCAAAATTGTGTTTGACTTAGTCTCCCCTGTTGTATTTATAATTTACTTTGAACATTTTTTCAAATAATGTGCTCACAGTTCTCATTGCAAGGCTCAGTTACTGTCATTTGGATCTAAGTTTGTCCAGTACAGAGGAACTGGAGCGCTCTGTGATGTTCGAGTTTGGCACTGGGGTCCCATTTTCAGACTGAGGAGGAGCAGCCAGAGTCCTGAGTGGCAGGAAGGGAGTGAGTGGGAGGGGTGGGGGGAGCCGTAGGAGCTGCAGTCCAGGAGGCAAGGGAGGCCAGGTTGTCTCGGGTCCCCAAAGGCCACTGGAATAACCTCGCTTTTATTGTGAGATGGGAGTCTATTGGAAGGCTTTAAACACCAGATTGAATATGTGAAGAACTCTGAACTTAAGCCTCTAGTGAGAAAGAGGGAGAATGTTCCACAGTGTGGAATTTACCACCACTCATCCCACCCACACACCCCTTTCTGTTTGAGACTTCAGTGGGGGTAAAGCTTGGCCACTTCCTGGGAGGGGCAGGGAATGGCTGGTGGGGCTGCATCCATCGTCTAAGTTAACTTACTGTTGGTAAGGCAGGAGGGTCACGCTTTCTGTGTCTTTAATGGAACTCAGTAGAAAGGAATGTGTGCCTGTGAGGAAAAGAAGGCGAATTGATGTCTGTGGGGATAGTTCTTAAAGTCCATTTGTTGGAGTTATATATTATTAATGTAACTTAATGATAAGGTGACTTAAAATTCAGTAACAGAGTTATCTCTTTAGGCCCATATGAGACAGCTTCAACAAGAACTGACTGACACCCGAAAGAAAGTGTCCATGTTGGAAGCGTCCCTGGAGGTGACAGCACATCATAAGACTAATTCAGAAAACAAGAGACGGGATGGAGAGAGGAAGTCACATCAAACTGCGAATCCAGTACGTATGAAATTCAGCACGTCGGCCGTGAGTGTGCAGCGCAGAGTGTTGCAGGACACTAGCTTTTCAGGGACAGCTTTCTTTTGCATCTTCCTTATAATTTCACTTTTATTATCTTTATAATGCACTTGTTTCTTAAACTTGGACTTTCATTCTGCCATTCTTTATTTTTTTCTTATAATATTTACCCTTAGAGAAGTTGAGAATTATACCTCTTTCCTCACAGAAGTTAACTTTCTTTTTCCTATTAAACAGTATTTGTTAGTGATCTCTCACCACAATGAGGCAAGCTAGATCAAATCAGAGGATAATGTTTCATGGAATGTTCCAGAAAATTGTCATGTCTCATCTTCACTTTTGTGAATGGATATCGAATCTGTGTGTATTTATTTCATGGATTTCAGAATGCCTTGTGCAGAAAGGTCATTATACAAACCAGTTGAAGTTAGGCATTGCCTTCATTTTCTCTTCATTTTAGACATGTTGTCAATGCACGGAGAAATTCAGATCACATCTGTACACCCAAAATAGAGAATTAAGAAAATTGTCTAGATCCTGCCTTTGGATTTTTTTTTTTTAACTTTGTTCAAATATAATTCACATATTATAAGGGGATTGCATAACTCAAGTGGTAGAGTGCATGCTTAGCATACACAAGGTCCTGGGTTCGATCCCCTGTACCTCCTCTAAAAATAAATAAGTAAAACTTAATTACTTCCCTCCACCAAAAAAGAAAAAAATTCACGTATCATATAATTCGCCCATTTAGGATGCATAGTTAGTATCTCCTAGTATATTCAGAGATGTGCAGCTGTCACCACAATCAATTTTAGAACATCCCCATCACCCCAAAAAGAAATCCTGCATCCCTTGTCCATCACCCCCGGCACCACAGCCCCCCCATCCCCTGGCAACCACCAGTCTGACTTCTGTCTCTATAGATGTGCCTGCTCTGGGTGTTTCCCAGGAATGGAATCACATGCTGTGTGGTCCTTCATGATTAGCTTTTTTCATTTGACAAAACGTCTTCAAGGTTCATCCATGTTACAGCGCTTGTCAGTGTTTCCATTTCTGTTTATTGTTGAACAGTACTCGGTTGTGGGGCTAAACCATTTACCCATCCATCAGTTGATGGACCTTTGGGTTGCCTCTGCTTTTTGGCTATTGCTAATAATGCTGTGAACATTTCTGTCCAAGTTTGGGTGTAAACATGTTTCCATTTCTTTGGGGAACAGACTTAAGGATGGAAATGCTGTCAAATGGGTCATATGGTAACTCTGTTTAACCTCTTGAGGACCTGCCATGCTGTTTTCCAGAGTGGCTGCACCATCTAACATTTTTATCCAAAGTGTATAATTCTCCCAATTTCTATGCATTCCTGTCACCACTGTCCACCAGCTCTCCTGCTAGGTGTGAGCTGGCATCTCATTGTGGCTGTGATTTGCATTTTTCTGATGACTGAGAATGTTGGGGATGTTTTCATGTGTTTATCCATTTGTGTATCTTCTTTGAAGACCTGTCTGTTTAGGTTTTTGCCCATTTTCAAATTGGGTTGTCTTTTTATGATTGAATTGTCAGAGTTCTTTTGTATCCTGGGTGCAATTCTTTGATCAGAAGTAGGATTTTCAAGTATTTCCTCCTGTTCAGGAGCTTGCCTTCTTACCTTCTTGACGGTGTCTTTTGAAGAGTAGAAGTTTTTAATATTGATGAAGTTCAGTTAATCTATTTCTGTCTTTTACTGTCCTAAGAAACAAGTGCCAGATCCAGTCATGAAGACACACCCCTGTGTTTTCTTCTAAGAATTTTGTAGTTTTAGCTTTTTCATTTTGAGTTAATTTTTTATATATTGTATGAGGTAGAGGTCGAATTTTGTTCTTTTGCATGTGGATATCCAGTTGTCCCAGTACCATTTGTTAAAAAGACTATTATTGTCTCATTCAGTTATTTGACACTCGTATTGAAAAGCAATTGACCGTAAATGTGAGGGTTTCTTTTAGATTGTCAGTGGTGATGCATTGATGTATGTCTGTCCTATGCCAGTACCAATTCAGATGTTCTGAGAACTCTTTCCGAGTCTTCTTGCATATTTCCAGTTGTTTTACATAATAATAAAAAGTCAGTGTCACGGAATGTCTGTAACTCTACTTCTGTGGAGATTTGCTGCTTCGTGAAGGGGCCTGTGGCCAGCTTATGGCTTGCTGACTCTGTGACATGACAGAAAGTAGGCTTGCAAAGGTAAAGTCCATCCCTTCCCCCCCATTCAGACCTTTAGTTTCTCACCCAGTGCCTCCCACTTCACTCCAGTTTCCATCAAATCATGGTCACGGGATCTGCTGACTCAGTCTGCAATATACTTCATTATGTTGCATTCATTATAATTCATAGACTCATCCATAGATTTCAGTATCTAGAGGCAAAAGGTTAAGCCTGGAAAAGATTAAATCAACCTTCCTCTTTGGAAACCTCTCTAATCCATCCTCTTGCCGTTCACGATGAAGTCCTCTTTTGGCTTGGTTCTTGTGTGTAACACTGGTGCCGATCTTGTTCTTGGTGTACATCCTGCATCCTCAGCTCCCTGTGTCTACCTCCTTTTACTTAAAAGGAGAGGCGCCTAGCTGTATTCTATAGCTTAATGCATAATTAATGAAATAAATATTTCATCCCATCCAAGGAAAATTTTCCAAGAGTACAGCTGTTAAAAATTAGATAATATTCAATCAGTTTATCAGAAACAGATAACAGATTAGTAATTTGAATTTCAAAAGTTCAAAGCCAATCTCTGATATGGAGAAGCATCGTGCTACAACATGAAGCTGAGACAATCTTACCTTCCCTTCCCAACAAGCTTTTAAGTAAGGTAAAGGAAAAATTGTATTTAATTTAAATACTGCGAAAGGACATTACATTTATGGTTCCATAATATTTTATTTTGTCTCTGAGGAAAGGAAAATGAAGAGTGAGTGCTAGATTAATACGTTCTCAAAGCTGCCTGTCTCTTAGAATTTCAGTTAATTGAAATGAGGTAAAAAGGCTGATTTTGGTAAACTGACTCTTTCTATTTGTTTTTCAATTATTAGACTTCAAATCCTGTGTCTCCTTGCTCACCAGTCTTCCTTAACCTCAAAGTTGAGGGGAAACTGTGAAATACATGCCTGTTTGTAAGGAGCTGTAATGGGATGGAGCTCTAAAGTATCTTCCCTCTCGCTAGTTCTGAGGTCTTTCTTTCAGTTATCTGCTGCTTCTCATCAGTACTTTGTCATTAATAAGTTAATCTCAATGTTTGTTACATTCCAGTTTATAGGAGACCAATTTCTACTATATTCAAGTTACATTTCTTACTGTCTTTTTTCATCCACTTTTGTGCTTATCTGTTTTTGCCTAACAAACTCCTCAAAGTTCAGTGGCTTAAATAAGCATTTATTTTGTTCACAACCTGCACTTAGGAAAAGTGTGGCCAAGACAGCTGGCCTGTATTCCTCTCAGCTTCAGGTGGGGCAGCTCGAAGGCGGGGGGCTGGAATCACGTGAAGGTTCACCCATTGATGTCTGATGGTTGATGTGGGTGGTGGGCTGTGGCTTAGGTCGGTCGGGAAGGTGGACCCCCTCCCCTGGAACACGTAAGCTGTCTCTGTGGCCTGAGCTTGCCCACCTGAGACTGGGTTCCAGGGTTAAGAGCGAGGCAGAAGCTGAATTGCCTTTTGAAACTGAGCCCTGCAGTTCACTCGGTGGGACTTTCACTGTTTTCTGTTCATTAGGAGCAAGTCACTTAAGGTTGGCCCATATTCTACCTTTTTTATGGAATTTAATTTTGAAAATTTATGGAGACACTCAAAAACCAGCATAATCTACTCACTAGCCACAACGTTTTCTTACTGCTTCCACACGAGAAATCCACTTATCCCCACTCAGTCCCCAAGCAGGTCTCGGTCGCTGTGGTGTTAGGCTCAGGCTCCAGTCCAGGGCCTTACTTTCCCATCTTCCCCAGGTCCAGGTGGGGCTGAGGTTCCTGGTCATGGTGGTTCTGGAGTACAGCCCTTGGGAACAATCCCCTCAGTGCTGAGGCTTGAGGATAAGGAGACACGGTTTATACGCCGCCACACACCCGACATTCTGCTGAACTGCTAAGGATTCCCTCACTCACAGGTGGAAGGTGGGAGGCACACTGGCCCGTAGCAGTTCTGAAGTGCAGCCCGATGCTGCCGGCTCTTTGATTAGGACTTAGTCCTAACCCTGGGAGGTGTTCTCCTTCGCCGCCCTCTCTGAGCTCTTGGTTCTGTCCCTTTCATGAGCAGTGACCTGCGTTTGCAGCTGAGTGGTTCTCTCAAGCCAGCTTCCTCCTCGTAGACCTTCTAAGAAAAACCCAAAGGCCTCTTCCCGTTTTGCACTGTCTTGTCTCTTTCAGTCCAAGCTAGCAAGCAGTAGTTTTGCTACCACAGTTCTCTTTAAAACTTTGAGTTTCCTGTGAATTTTATTGGGGTTCCTGCCATTGGAAAAGCTATTCTCACGTCTTTTTGAGATAAACTCTTCACCTTGGGCTTCCTGTGAAACTGTTGTGGGACCGTGCCTTTGAAATTCTTACGCTTTTAAGATCTTTAAAGGAATTTGAGGCAGCACGTTAAACCTTTCCAAGGTCTTAACAAAGTCTTGGCTTCATCTTTAGACTGTTTTCCTGGCAGCACCCTAGATTTGATCTTCACCCGGAAGCCATTTCTCTGCTTACCCATTATGTGACAATTGGGCGTGTGGAGATGCTTTAAATGGGATACAGATATTTGAACCCAGTGAGTCCTGGTTCCTTTCTATTTAATAATCTTTTTGCTTGTTTTAGCTTATCTCTCTCATCAATTTTACTTTCAGCTGTTCGGTAGCAAGAGTCCCGTTCCCTCCGGTTTCAGTGTCATTTTCTTCCCTGGCCTAGAATCCTTCACTCTCAGCCCTTCAAGGGCCCTCAGGCTTCCACTAACAGTCTCGTGGACACTTTGGGCTTTCACTCTTACTCTTCTCTACATCTGTTCAGGTTTCACCTACCTCCAGGTGCAAAGGCATCCCCACAGTTTGGGTTCTTTTCTAATGGTTGTGCCCCATTTTTAATATCAATATCTGTGCCAGTGATTTATTGCTAATAATTTATATAATAAACTGCCTCAAAACCTGGTGACTCCAAACAGCATTTGCTTGGTTCCCAAATCTGGGTTTAGACAAGGCTCAGTGGAGCCAGCTCATTTCTTCTCCACTTGGCATCAAGCGGGCACTAGCATAATCTAAAGGCTTGTTCATGCACATGTCTGGAAGTTGTAGCTGGCTTTGGTTGAGGACATTCCCTGGGGTCATCAGCTGGGACAGCTGTGTGTACAAAGACTCAGTAGGTGGCCTGGGCTTCACAACGTGGTGGCTGGGTTCTAAGGGTGAGCATCCCTATGGAGTGAAAGTCAGAGGCCATTTAGCCTTAGAAACCATACAGCGGTGCCCCTGCATTCTGTCCCCTGGAAACCAGTTAACTGAGGCCAGTACATACTTCAGGGGAGGGAATTTCGCAGGGGAAGTGCCAAGGAATTTGTAGAGATGTTTTACAACCACCACCTCCGCCTGCCTAGTCTCAGCAAATAATCCTTCTATCTGAAGGAAAGCAGTTCTTCCCAATTCAGTGTCACTGAAATTCCAGCAAGATTTTTTGTTTGTTTTTGTTAAGTATGTTCTCTTGTTTTGTGGAGAGCCACAAAGGATTACAAGAATTAAGGCTTTTTTTGTGTGTTTAGAAAAATGTATCGGTCATCTTACTAAACCACTACACTAGGAGATGGATTTCTCCTTAACTCTGTGAATCATTCATTGCTCCTTGGCATGCAATTCAAACTAGCATAAAATATTTGTAGTTCAGAGAAAGGCTTATGGCATTAGAATCCATATTTGTAAGATGTATTAATTGCAGTCTTTTTTTCAAAGTCTTGTTTTGGGAGGCATTTATGAATTCAGCCATAAATAACTCAATATGATCTCCCTAAACTTTAAAAATCATGAAGAGTTGAGACTTGGGGAAGGAAGGGATAAGAGACTTTCTACTAAGAGGTGACTTGTAGTCATTTTATGTAGGAAAGACATGAAACAACTACAGAAAATAAGATTGTAAAATCAAGTACAAATGTATAACAAAGATGATGAAAATAAACAGTATATTTTTGTGACTCTTGGTGGTTTGAACTTTTTTTCTTGATTTTCTGAGTAATTTGTGTTTCTCCATTCCACAAGGTAGATATGCCACTTTATTGTAACTGAATTTATTTCAACCTTTGATGCTGGGTTAGAGTTAGGCTGTTCTCAGTCTGCTAATATCATTACCAAACAATTTTATCTTTTTCATGCAGAATGCTGATCTTCCAGCAAAAGAGGAGTCTACATCTTCAGTAGTTCTCCATCTGAGTGCAGAAACTCAGCTTCTTCTAAAGGAGTTGTTACCTGTGAAAGAGATGCAAAGGAAATGTGAAGCACTAGAGGAGGAGAAGAAGAAGTTGGAGGAAGAAGCAGTAAACCTGAGACGTCACCTCGCAATGAACCCAGTGGAACGCAGCCAAGTGGAGCATTACAAACGGGAGCCCGGAGAGCAAGCAAGACGGGATGCAGTAGAAGCACTGAAAGAGCTCAGGCTGGCTGTGCAGCACAGACAGGAAACTGAAGAGCAAGCAAGACATGATGTAGTAGAGAAACTAAAAGAAATCAGCCAGTTTTTACAGGTGAGACACTGATCTGTAACTTGCTCTAACTCACTTTGCTGAGAATTACAGTTCTGATGTGTACATTTTATGTGTTTCCTCTACTTCCCATATAGCAGTTGGTTTTGTAGATTTCTGGAAGGAAGGCCGCATTTGTTACTCCCTTTAAATAATTCAGTTTCCATCATCACTATCACTAAATTGATCTTTCAGAACAATTCTCACTAGAGAATCATTTTTAAGACCAATTGGTGTAAGTCAAGACTACTAGGAGGAGAAGAATATATTGTGATGTAAATACTGTGCCACACTCGGGGATTGCTCTTAAGTTGTATTGTTCAACTTTTAAAATTTTAAATTCATCCTTTTATTCTTTGAACTATCACATTACATGAGTACTAATATAAGAGTGATTCAACTTTAATTTTGTAATTCAGATTTAATTCACTTGACATTGATGATAAGTAGTTTAACATTCAGCTTTTTTCTCACACTTAAAATTGCTCTCTGAGTCATTGACTCAAAACTAAAGGGAACAAATAGACTGTAATTACTGAGGTTATAATTATTTTTAAAGTTGTACCTTTTAATTTGCTTTAGGCACAAGCAGGATTTCAAGAAAACGTGTTGACAGAGTATAAGCGTGCTTCAGTTAGTCAAACGGAACCCAGAGTTAAAGATCTGGAGCCTGAACTTAAAAGTGATTGTAATGAAAACAAATTGGAAAAATACAAACAACTATACCTGCAAGAGCTAGAAAATAGAAAGTCTTTGGCAAGTGAACTTACCTCGTAAGTCAAAACGTAGAATTATAGAAAATAACTCCGGTCATTAATATGCCTCTAAGGCATAATTCTTACTGAGCCAGGTTCATGAGGTGAGCAGCAAGTGAAAACTAACTAGATAGTGTAATTTGGGGAAATGATGTTAGCAAATGATCTCCCCTTTAAAATGTCAGTCCAGGGCAGTTTGCATCTCCCTGCCTTTTGTTGCTTTTACACGACTTTTTTTTTTATATTTGCATATATTTAACCTGATCTAGTCTTTAAGCTAGGGGTTTTGCAAACTTTGTAATTTAGACAGCCATATTATCACAAATTTCTAGCTGGAATTCCCATAAATAGAAATGTTAATGAGTTTAAAATTGACTGTGTTTTGGAAGAGCACAATGTAAACCCAAGGGGCCCATGCTGGTGTTTGGTGGATTTACTTTCTTGATTGTGATATTTGGTGTCACCGCTCGTGGGCACCCTGAGACGAAGTACTGTACCCTTCTAAGTTTGTCTCCGCTATACAAAGGCATGCTTGGGGAATAGGGGGAACTTCACATAGGGGTGAAGGGCAGCATAGTGGTTCACAAAGTGGCTAAGAAGAATGTGGTGGCCTGCCCGAGGGGGTGTGTGGGAGATAGAAAGGGCGGGTCCCACCTCCGGTGCCTGACTAGCAGTGTTACAAGCTACAGGTCTCCCCGCTATCCAAAAGTAGAGCGTTCCTATGAAAGTTGTCAATGTAAAGCAAAGAGGCAGTTACCTTAGGACACATCTTGCTGGTGGATGCATGAAATAAATATGCATAAAGCACAGGCGCTCACGGACACAGTCCTAAGTCGTGGCGGCGTGATGCCGGGACACTGAGTGTGGTTCTGCGGAAGGAGCTCGGTGGGGCCCCTCTCGCTGCTCGGGGCGCTCGTTGCCCCTCTGATGGCTCGGGCTAAAACAAACACCCAGCGCTATTCTGGCTTTTTGCTTTTTTCCCATAAAAGTGAAAATCCGCTTGAGAGTTTGTTTGATTATGGAAAACAGGTGCTGATGTAGGCCTCTGGTAAAAGCGAAGTACCAAAGTGAGCTTTGGGAAATTGGGGGACACTTGAAATTGCCCCTGGCGCTGTCGGAGTTCTTTCCCACCATCGACTGTGCCGCCTGGTGCCCCCCAGAGGTGGTGGCTCTAAACTGTTGCTCAGTGCCGCATGCTTCCTTTCTCCCAGGTAATGAGTGAAATGTGTATATAAGGGGGGTGAAAGCAAATGCTTGAAAATGGCTTTGAGGAATGGTTTATCTTTTATTTCTAAACTGGTTTACTGAGGGTGAGTATGTCTAGATGCAGCCGGTGCAGAAGGCAGTGGGGGTCCTCTGTAGGGGCGTCTCCATCTCTGACTCTCCCCACTTTGAAGTACTTGTTAGTTAAGCGCCCCCCCCAGGCACGTACGTCCTTCTTTAGGACAGTTTTAAACTGTAATTGTTTACAGTAGGTCTTCGCTGACGTATTTTTGGTGTTAAAACGCAGTTTAATGGGACAATCTGTTTACTATTATAGCAACTTAAAAAATACACATCACTTAGGAAGAAAATGAAATGAATGAAATCTGTGTTTTGCGATCCTCGCAGGGTTAATGAGAGGCTGGCCGAGGTGAGCACTAAGCTTCTGCTGGAGAGACAGCACAAGAGCTCTTTCCCAGGCTTTGTTCCTGCAAGGCCTGTTGGCGCACCGCCTTCTGCTGCTGGTACTAGCGTGGAGGCCAAAAGGAGTCCTACTCGAAGAAGGCGCTTCAGGACTTTTTCCGACCCTTCAACTAACTTGAGCGTTCCCTTGTTCCGGGTTAGTTATATTATCTTTTTTTCCTTGGGTTTCAGATTTCTGATACAATTCTTGTTTTTAATTTGATGAAATTCTGAGTTGTTTCTTTGACTGATGCACACTAAGTAGAAGCCATAGTTAATTGTGCTAATAAAGAAAGGAGACAAATTTTATAATTTTTTAAAGTCCCTGGACTTGTAGTTTTCAAGAGATACCTGTCATTAACTTTATTCAATAGATGCAACTAAACTGACAAATGTTAAATTTCTTAAAAAGCTCCATTTTAAATTCTATTTTAGAAGTTAAGCATTAGTGCCAAATAACTAGAGATCCACTTTCCATCGATTGGCTTAGTTTCTGATTGATTTCGTTTTGGCATTGGTTGATAGTAATTTTCAAGTTTTCCTGCAGCCCAGTTTTTCTACCCCTAAGCATAAGTAAATGATTGGCATTGAGCTACTTAACCACATGCGGATGCTTTTTAGGTAAAGGAATCCAAGATAAATTCTTTTTATGAATTCAATAAACTAGTAACACTAAAAATATTAAGTTCCATTTTTAAGTTTAAAATTTTTATCATTTTCTTCTGTAAGAGTACATCCTTAATTGCTATTTTACTTCTAGCATTGTTATTTTAATTGTTATAAAATGTCTTACTGAGCAGTTGTAGAACATTTCTAAATACGTAGTCAAGGAAAGCAAATACTTCAATTTTTAACAAGAAGTTCACTTATGTCTGTGTCTTGCCCTCACCTGCAGGAATGCCGAGGTTTCAACGATAGTGAGTCTTTAAATTACAACCAGTTTTCATTGTGTATCGTTGTTAAAATAGCCATTTAAAGCGGTGTGCGTTGGTTTATGGTTTGATGGTGTTTTCATGATCTTCTTGATGCAGAGAAGGGTAACACGGGCCCTTGTTATGTGAGGTCTCAACCCATTTCTTCTCACTTGGCTTCGTGTCATAATAAATCAAAGAAGAATAAAGCTCAGGTTTCGTAGACAGTGTTGTGGGTAAATTGAGTCTAAGTGCTTCAGAGTCATGAAACCGGACTGCGTGGTGTTAAAAAAAAAAAAATGCATGGCTAACACTTCTGCCAGTGGCTAAGCATGATGCAAACTCGAAATGTTTTCATTAGTTGTCACCAAAAAATCGACATTGTGTCACTTTGCAGGATGATGGTGGAAGAGTGTGAGTGCAAAAGCAATGCAAGAGAAAGCTCCTGAGGACAGTTTTCTCCTTTAATGTTTTTTGGGGAAAGAGGTGTCTATGTTTTAGTACTTCTAGATACACTGGAAAATGATTTATTTTAACCTCAGTGTTGTAGTTCCGAGGTACACGTAGTTCTGTGGGGCCGTGGGGTCGAATCATGCTAGGTTTAGCAGGGAGGTTAACAAGTCCCGCTCTGTCCGGGTGCAGAGAAACGTCTCCCTCAGCACTGCCGGGCGCCTCACAGGAGTTACTGTACATTTACTGCTTACAGATTTCTTAGTCAGACTTAGAGAAAGAAGGTGCCTTGTGGAATTGCTAGGGATGTAATTATTTCTGCTGGGAAAACATAAATGCTATGAGAGGTGTGAACATACTGTTTAAAATGACAGGAAGGGATGGGTTTTTGCATGGGGCTTAACAAAACAACAGACTTCCACAGCTTTTCAGCTATGGTTCTAGAAAGCAAAATGTTAAAAATGGCATTGCGGTTGAATTTAACATTCTCCTTTATGTGCAAGGTTTTAACATTTTGGACTGTTCCTACTGTGAAGTTCCAGCCTTCTCAGCATTTTTTTCTAACTTGACAGAAGTGCTGCTCTAAGTCTGTGACTTCAGTCGTGCTGGTTGTCGAAGCAAGTTTTTTCCAGTTCATAACACTTGGGTTTATTGCCTCTCTTACCACTGAATGAAGTATAGCCTTGTCACGTGACATCGTTGTAGCGGTGACAGATGGACCCCATATGTGTTTTGCTGATTTTTACCCTCAGATTTCACATTCTAGTTTATTTCTGGGCTGTTTTGTCCTACATGTCAGAAGCAATTTTACAATTTTACTCAATTGTGTTATTTAATTATATTACTATAAAATGCAAAAAGTTAAAATTAGCCTGAGCAGATATATCACTGTTAGATTTTCTTGCACATAGAATTTTTTTCTGAGAACTGAAAACTTAAAAATGGATTCCAGACAGTATTATAACAGACAAAATTTCTCTGTTTTAAAGATTATTTTGTGTTCAAGAGTGTTTTAGTATTGGTATGCCTAACGTGAATCATGGCCACAATAGTTAATAAATGTCCTTCAGATCTATTTTAAATAGGAAGACTAAATTTTACACTCATTGATTTTGGACTTTTGGTGTATTACTGACACTTTCAAACATTTTCTAATGATTTATTTAAGTAACTTAAATTTCTCAAGTGTCCATTCAGTTTAGCAGCCCTTTTTCTAAATGGAATTATAGCAGTGCACCAGAGCTAAAACGATTAACATTCCTAAGACTTTAACTTTTGACATGACACAGCACTGCGTCTCAGCAGAATCTGGTCATGTTTCTTTTAAAAGAAGTCTTCCAAGGCAGGGCACATCCACTGTGAATTTTAATTCTAATCAAACTATCACAGTAGTTAAGCTCACTTCTCATAAGGCAGAGGCAGAGTTCAGTAACCTTGTTTCTGCTATCAGCTCTTTGCCCTGTGGACTCCCTCCTGCCCTCATTTCATTTTGTCTGAATGGACAAATGAGGAAGCGTGCTATCTTTTGAAAGACAATCACTCAACTTCTTCCAGTTCTTTTTCTTTCATTCACTTTTTTCTCTGTACTTAATTTTTTAGCTCCTTGATCAACAAATACTTTCTCATTTCCTTTCTCTGCAGCAAAATACATGCATTTAATAGTTACAAACTGACAAGTGTCATTTCCTTCATACATTAACCTATTTACAACAGGATAATGAATCAAAGCAGTTAAATGACTTGATTTTATTTCATTTGTGGAATTGTACTTATGTTTATTACATTTAAAATAAGAATGGTACCAAATTTTAACTGAAAAGTATCAATAATCTGAGAACATATTCACTTTGGAAATGAAGGTGTGTGTATACGTGTGTGGCAAGTGTGTTTTTATCAAATTGATCTCGGAAAGAGAGGGCAGCATTATCTTCCAGCCTGTGACCTCAGTTTTGACCTCAATCCTGCAGTGTCCCCAGTGGGACCTTCCATTTCTATGGGACATAGTCTGCAAACTGCCAGTTAGGAGAGAATGCTCCTAATTAAAAACCATTAGAATTAAAACTTGCTGATACATTGTCTTCCTGTGTATAATTTTCTCACCTTTCTGTGTTTTTGTTAAATGGAAAAGTTTAAGTAAAGCTGCAGGTTCCTTCTCCTTATTAATGTTGGACTTCAGACCACTTCCACCATCTGGACATGGGGGTCCTCACCTAGAAATAAACATAAAGGTCCCAGAAATACCTATTTAGGAAAATAGCTTTGCAGAGGAAAAGATAGTAATCTTACATTCAGCTCATGTGAAAGTGTGATCTACATTTTGCATAGTGTTTATTAACGGTTATATGAATTTATTTCAGTAAAGTCTTCTCCCTTCATCTGTTAGGCATTTTTCACTTCACAGGACCCAGCTGGCACTGTTGTCATGTTGTTGATGGCAGAAGGCCTCTGTAGAATGCTCTTGTCAGACAGTGTTACGGAAAACAGTCTCTGAAAATACTGGCAAATGGTAGTCCCAAATTTTGTCTTTGCACCTAACATTTACAAAGGCCTCGGCTCTCGTGTCGCTGTTACCACCGCAGTGTTTATTATGTCTGGTGGACTAGTTTAGACCCTGTTTAGTGAGCGGGTGACTTTTATAAGAAAGGTTTTTAAAAGAGCACTGTAGGTGGGGACTTTTGCAGTTTGAAATGTCCCCACACATTTCATAATTAAATACCTAACTAATTAAGTCAAGTTTCAAAAAGTTGGCCCTAATTTCTAGAATGGAAACAAAGTTACATTTAAAGAATTACGTATTGTTTTCCGTATTTCTAACTCTAGGAATTTGTGAATCAGAATCCAACTTTTGTAACTGTCGCTAGTCTCTCCTTTTCTTTTCTTCAAGCAGATTTTCTGATATAAATATTTTAGTCATATACAGAGAGCAAAATACATTTGCTTAACTTGTTTGCCAGTAGAATTTTCACTTGACATTATAACAGAACACTTTTCTACATTTTATGCATCTGCAATTCTGTGCTAAAAACTTTAGCAAGAACAGACCTTAAAATTAAAAGTGCAGGAATGGAAATCTCATTTTAAGGAAAAATCCATTAAGGTTAAAAAAACCTAAACTTTTATAAAGGGCAGTTTTTCTGAGAACTGCAGAGTAATGCATTCAGTGTAGAACATGACTTGAATTGTTTAAACTCTTTGTGCTAATAAGATCGGGCATCGCCCTCTGAGATTTTGTGTATCCGACTGGGCAGTGTTTATTGTGCTTTCCATCAGGGGAATCTAAATAGCCTTTCATATATATGTTCTGTATTATCTAAAATGAAAGTAAGTTAGAATTTATTTTATTTTAGTCCTGTGATTATTTTTTCTATTTAAGCAATCCTCAAGTAAGGTCAAGTCTCTAAAAGTATTTATTTAAAGGCCACATATCATAAGCTAGCTGTCATTCCTATGATAGTGTTTCATATTTAACTTACACATTAAAAATAATATTTGACTTATTTCAGATGCGGAAGTAGTTGGAGAATAATACAGATAAAGAATTAAAAGAAGGTATGTTACCAACATTTCTGAATTAAATTTAGACATTGATTTCCGAAATACACTGTAAACAGTAAATGGCATCTCTTTCTATTGTTTGAATAACAGATACTATGTTAAATTTTTTTGTTACACATATCTAATGAAAAATGTGAAAGCACAATTTCATTCATAATGATAAGTGTACTTATTCCTCATTTATTCATCATGATCCATAGCTTTAAAAAAAATCTCAGGAAGTCTGTGTTCTCTGTTTCTGGCTGTGCCCTTCCTCTTCTGCTGTCCCCGTGGGCCTGTCACCTGCACACGGACCTGTTCTCAGAAAGCATGGAGGTCATCAGCTTCTCGAGTTTGGTAGTGACTGAGGCCAAAAACCCAGACTCAAGCAATCACAGTTCATGTACCTGTCCCCTGGTGGATGACAATTAATTTCCTGTCATTCACTTTGTCAGGGGTTAACATTTTGCCCTCAGGAAAAATTCCAAATTCCTTAGCTTGGAAGAAAAACACCCACATCGATCTGGCTCTTGCCAAAGGCTTCAGCCGTATGTCTTTACTCCCCTGCTCTGCCCCTGTTCTCCAGCGGCTGGTCAGACTGCGTCCGGCTCCGCGGGCGCCCCACCTGCCTCTGCTCTGTGTGTTTGCTTCTTGCCTCTCCCTCCCACACTTTCTCCTCCTCCTTCGGGTATCTGCTTACACGTCACGGCCACCAAAGAGGGGACAGTATTGACACAAAGCTGGACGTCCCTTCTGAGTGTTCCAACTGTGCCCTCTTTTATACCTGTCATGGCATTTATGTCTCTGTACCGAAATTGCCGGTTTATCTAGTTTTCCAGCTTACGGTACATGATTTTTCAGGGTGGGCTTTGTCATCTTCATCTTGTGATTCCAGTGCTTGTCACAGTGACTTAGTACATGGTTGCCGAGTAAATGAATGAAGAATGAGAAAACCGGGGGCTCTGATCCTTAGCCACAGGAGCAGTTAATTCAACATGCAGCCCTGGGCAAAGTCTAGAGTAGTAATCTTGTATTTTGTGTTGTAATCGTGTGTAGGTATTTTTCGTTCTTCTTAAAACTTAGAAGAGTCTCAGCTTTTCTTAAAAAATAAACTGACATTTAGTTACCTATGAAGTATTTTAAGTAAAGAATCTAATTCTTTCATTTTCTTTCCAGCTACTACTGAACTTGGATCTAAGTCCTAGAGACTCTCTCACAGCCTTGATGGACGAATCAAGTCTAAGTCCAGATCTGGTTTTGAAAGCACGTGAAGAATATGTGGAGATTTTGAAGAATAATTATATGATGTGCAAGATAAATAGTAAACATTTACCTGCTGGGCTGTTTGCTTAACATTTTATTTACTTTCCATTATGTAAGATACTGACCCTGTTTATTAAGGGAAAATACTCTTGCATTCTATGGGCATGATTAAAATTGATGTAGTATTTTAAATCATGTTTCTCTGCATCTCATTGACTTTTAAGCAGATTTTGGGAATAAAACCCAGCACTTTGGAGTATTATATACTCAAACTGAGCCCAGATGCCAGCTGTTTAAACAGCACCCATCCACCCACCAAACTTGTCGATATTGAGCCGTGTTGATTGATAGCTTTTTTGAATTTTCCAGCGTTAATCACTGTCTATAGACCTAAAGATTTAGACGGACAGGGCTTGGATCTGCTGTGGCTGTTGCAGTGTTCTGATGGATCACAACAATCGTTACAGTGCCATCAAGCTTTCTATATGTTACCTTAAACACTGATTCACAGATGTTTCGTCATGGAGAAACGAAATCTGCCTCAGGCTTTTCACTTTCTCTATTTATTTACTTTTTGGAAACAGTCTTAAAATTAGAGACAAGTTCTGAGCACCAGACTCAAGCGGACATTGTCACAAACATGCCATCTCTCCCATACATTCTCCTAAGGCTTTATCTATCTTCCCTAAATGTCACTTGTTCTACCATAAGTGCCCTTTCTCTCCCCTCTCACCAAGAAGTCATTTGTTTTTCAGAAAATGCCTTTCTCCTCTTCCTGTCACTTATTAAATTGCATATAAGCCCCACTTTTAGCTACCTCTTCAAATCCCATTGCTATGTGAACTCCTGCATGTATTCATACATAATTTTTTTCTCACAGTAATCAGCTTTAGTCAATTTAATTTGCAGGTTCCCAATCACTGAATGTAAGATGATAAAGGAAATACTCTCCTTCTCAACAATTTCCAGGAGCTAAATTTTTAATAACTCCTACTTAGATCCTTTATTCCCTTTTCTGTCTTTTCAGTGTGCTTACTTGGCAAAACTCCCAACTGCACAACAGACTGATTGTCACTCTTCCCCCTTACATCCCCCCAGGCATCTAAGTGCTGCTGAAGAAAGTCACACACTGCCCATCCATCCTACTACTTTTATTTAGTTAACTTGCACCTTCTTCCTTCTCAGTGACGATTTCAAATTTCCCTCTCTGTAAACATCTCCCTCTGTTTCTTCCCTCTCCTATGAACCAGACAGTCTTACTTCTGACGACAAACTTCCTGAAGGATTTGCCTGCTTCCCCACCAGCAGTCTGTCCCCACCCATGCTGGTGTGTCTTCCCTTCCTCCATTCCCACGCAGCGAGTCACTGATGACTCCCACGTCTAAACCAAAGTGACACCTTTCCGGCCCTTGTCTAACTGAACTTCTCATTCCTCCGGGCATTCCATGTAGCTGACCTCTGTAACTGACCGCTGCCTGCAGCTTCCTCTTTAGTCTTCAGCTGAAGAGGATGTTGAAGGTGAGGGCTGCAGCCTTCTTGGTGAGTTCACTCAGTTTACCCTGGCTGTCTCCCAAGGAAGTACACGTGTTATTCAATTTTTATTTTTCTCCTGTTAGTCTGCCTCATGTCAGGTTAATTCTTAGACCAGCCAGATGAGTCTAGAAGGGTGGAGGACCGCTCCCCGCCCCCACCCGAGCTCAAGCCTGAGCACAGGTAGCTGTGCTCATTCTCAGCTGGCGTGGGCGCTGCTGCGCCTGCAGGGAAGAGGTCGATGGCAAACTCTGCTATTCCTACAGCACTAGCCAGTGAGCTGAAGCTCACCTGAATGTCCTCCAGGCTGAGCTGGGGTCACTGCTCCCGGCAGCAGAAGACTGCCTTTGTGAAAGGAAAACAAAAACGGAGTCTGCATTGCTCGAGAGGGCTCACGAAGGAGGTGAGAGTTACGCACATCTCAGCCCACAGAGAACCCGGCCCTGTGAGCATTTATTGCCCGAATGAAGTCATCCGGAACACCTGCCAGAAACTTCAGCTTCCCTCCTGCTCTGCTCTCTCAAGATGGCCCTACAGTCCTGAGACGCTCTGCCCCCTTCCCATCCCCACACCGTCTCATACCTCAGGTCTCAGTGCACCACCACTGTTTTATTTTCCTCTCTGTTTTCTCTTTGGCTTTTTTAGTTATTTGCCTTTTTATTGATGTATATAATCAGTCAAGATGTGTCTGTTTTTGGTGTACAGAAATGGAATTGACCTTAATCTACTAACAAAGAATGTCAAACATTTTGCGTTAAATGTTCATGTTTACTTGTATTAACCAAAGTTTTGCAGCTGAGCTGTACTCTGCTCAGGACTAAAGTGCTGTTGAATTGTTTCATTAGTGCTGTGCATACGCTCTGATGGGAAAGTTTTTGATGTCCTAACAGAAATACATTATGATCTATTTTCCTATGGAGTTGTTTCTATTATCACCTTTTATTTTCACTTTTATTTAACAGCAGTACCTCTTTTCCTTTTAATCCAATTTTATATGCTGCTAAATATATTTTAAGTATAGTGTGTTTGCAAACCTTGGTAGCCATGATGAGAACTTTATCATGTGTAGTAGGAAAAGCTATGAAAACAGGTAGATTGTAAACAGAAAACATTATGTTGTAACTGTATGAATTTTTAACTGCTGTAGACTGGATTTTGGAAAAGAATGTAAAATTCATCCGCTCAGAATAATTAATTTGTAAATTCTGGAAGTTCAATTTTTATGTGGATGGTATGACACTTGAAAATACTGTCTTGGGGTTTTTCCCTGAAAATACGCAGATGTGGCACCAGTTGCAGCAGGGGCACCAGAGTCAGCAGGGACAGCAGAGGCACCAGAGGCAGGGGAGAGAGGAGGAGGAGGACCCAGAGCATCGGCGGCGGCGGCAGGAGGAGGAGGAGGAGGGGGAGGACCCGGAGCGGCGGCGGCGGCGGCAAGAAGGGGGGCGGCAGCTCAGCAGGAGGAGAAGACCCGGTAGGTATTCACGCTCCGTGGAGCTGAGCCAGACGCGTCTTCTTACACACAGGTTGCCACTTCCCGGGCTTGAGAGTGAGCGTGGTGTCGGCGGAGGGAGATGGCCTGGGAGCGCATTATTTCATATTTATGTTAGTTGTGTGGGTCCAGAGTGAAGATATAAAATCCATAATTTAGTACAGGTTGTGGATAAAAAATAGTGAAAAATCCTGAGCTAAAGGGTCACACTCAGAAAATGCCATCAATGTACCACTGTCTGCTGGAGGTGGAGACCCACGGGAGAGTCCACTGGGGTCAGCGCTGGGTGCCAGGGGTGTTTCAGCTTCTTGTCTATGTCCCAGGTTATGAAAAGCAGAGCACTGATGATGTCCAATAGGGAGATGACCAAGTACCAGAACCTGCAAATAGAGAATTGAGGTTTCATATTGCCTTTCAACACTGAAAACCTGAGCCAAGTACAGTATTTTTTTCAAGTTTTGGCTACATATTCAGAAAGATATGAGCCTTATACTTTTTGCTTATCTAAAAATAAGGCAGGATTTCATAGGATTTGCAACTGGGTTAAGACAAACTTTAGGGACATTAAAAGTGGTGTCTAGGTTACTTATGTTTTCATGGGAAAATGTTAAGTGTATACAGACTTTCACATTAAATTTTTTCCTGGAACATGTACTTGGAATAATAAGCAATTATATTCTGATCTCAATACCATGTACTATTTATTGGTAGAGCTCTGGAAATTTAAAAAATCATAACAAACTCCCAACAGATATTCATTTTGTATTACATTGGGGTTGTAACATGTGAATGATTGCATAGAAGAAAGAAACCCTCCAGCAAACTTTCCTGAAATTGTGTGGGTGATGGAACAGAAAATATAATAAATATAGAAAAAAAGTGAAAATACAGCTTTTAAAATATATTTAGGGGAGATGAAGTTTAATCATATAAAAGCTTCTGGAAGAGTGTGTGTGTGTGTGTGTGATATATATAATTGTATTAAGAAAGCACATTTGTGAGAGGTAGGATTACAGGTACTTGTAAAAAATGTGGTTTAGTAGTGTTTAGGAGCATGGATTCAAAAATAAGACTGATCCGGGTCCAAGTCCTGTACCCTGGAAACCTGGCTAAATTCTGTGGCTGAGCAAAGTTACACAGCTCCTGGGGGTACTCTTTTCACTGTATTTGATATGAGTGGCTCTTGGTAGAATAGTGTGCTGTGACAGTCCTGGTACACCTAGCACTTAAGAACCTTATGAGGATTATATAAGAAATGAGTATAAAGTACCAGACTTATGCTCAGTAATTTCTCACAAATGATTATATTATTGTTTATTTTTGCCTATTTTTCTTGCAGAACTTCTAAAAAATGTCATACATTATTTTTGTAAAGAAAAATAAAAACAAAATAGACCTACAAAAGTATCGGAACTTTACTTTTATAATACATAGGGCAGGGTAGGGAGACATTTTATTACAAAAAGCTAAAATTTTCCCCCAAAATTTTTCCTACACTGATTTTTTCCCATTATTTCATCAGAAAATGCAAGTGAGGGTAAGGTTGATTGGGCCTATCAGCACTATCTATATGAGGTTTATGTTGAAGGTAAAAATCAGTACATTGCTTATTTGTAATCATATAGTATGGAGTAGGTCTATGTAAATTGAACATTAAATTAAGAAATATTTATTCCAGTCATATCTCTTCTGTTATACTGAAACCATAATTAACTATAGCCATAATTATTGCATCCCATTTGAAAAAAATTAATTCCAGCCATAACTAACCCTTTGTATTTGAAAAGAAATGACATTTTGGAAGATGGTAAATTTAGGGCAGCTACACATTCTTTGCTGCCCCTCCCACTGAGAAGTGAAGGTTACTTCCCCTACCTTGAAACTGGGCTAAATTTAGTGACTTGTTTGACCAAGAGAATTTAGGAGAAATAACTTTCTGGGACTTCCAAGGCTATGGCATAAAGGACCCTGCAGTTTCTGCCCCAGCCTTTTAGAATACTCGCTTTGGGAGAAGTTGGCTGCTGTGTAAGAAATCTGACTACCTTGGGACCACTGCACCATGATGAAACCCGTGGTGACCACATGGACAGGCTGTATGTAGAAAAAGGGAAGGTGTGTAGGCAGCCCAGCTATGTCAGCCATCCTTAGGTGTCAGACACAGCAAATGAACCACCTTAATAGACGTATGAGCTCAGGTGATGTGACAGAGAGAGAACTGAAGAATCTAACCAACAGCCAGAGTGAAATCTGGACATATGGCTCCAGTAGAGGAGTTCCAGCTATCTCCAGCCAGTCAAGCCATCCAAGGTGAGGCCCCGTACGTCTTAAAGAAACGCACCACCCCCACTGTAGTCTGCCCAATTCCTGACCCACAAATGATGACTGCAACGGAAGGTATTGTTTTATGCCTCTTAAGTTTTAGGGAGGTTTGATACGCAGAAATAGATAACCAGAATAGAACCCGTATTTATAAATCAGAGGCACTTCAAGTAGATTTACTACTAATCTATGTAACTGTCCTTCTTTTCCATGAATCACACACTCCTAAACCAGTCATTTACCAAAGCTGAGCCGAATGTATAGTCACAAAAACTTGCTACATGGGTGATCACAACATAAGCAGCAAACTAATGAAAAGATCCAACATATTTTTTTCAAAGTATCAGTCCATGCCACGTGTTCTTACCAAAGCAAACTCATGAGCTATCCTTCCATCTGGAGGCAGTTTTGCACCAAAACCTGCAGCTGGGAACATTCTATCACGGTCACAATCTTGAACGGTCTCCCCCACTGCTGTCAGCGCCGCACCGCTGGTGTGCAGTTTTGACAAGGATTCATGTAGTGGAGAGAAGGGGGCTGGGCAGGTTGCCTGATGACAGAAAAAATACTTCAAACATAAGTGATCAAGCTAAAGATGTAATTTTTGGACATTTTACTTGATGTCTATTTCAGATTGAAGTACTAAAAGTTATGTTTTTCTGCCTACATTCATAGTATGTTAAATAGTTTCTTTTGGATAGAGATTGACATAGTGGTATTTATTACATTAGGCCAGACATGTAGAAAGTTTCTCAAATATATGCTAAGCATATGCAGCTTTTTCTCAAACATTTCTTCTCATTGTCAATGCCGTAGGCTATTCTTGAGTTTCAGTCTCAGAAGAAGGGTAAGAGTACTTTTGTTAATCTTGTTTTATTGTAATCTTTATTTTTTTGCCTATAGTCGAAGGCCCCAACTGATTTAATGGGCTTCAGTTATTCTGAAGCCTTCTTAAAGTTGTATCACAAATAGAAACTTATTAAATACTATGCCATATCTTAATTTAATCACTTAAAAAGAGAAGAGCATAATGATTTTGAAATTCATGCTAGTTAATTAGCAAGATCTGAAAAAAGTATTCAGTTTCTAACTAGATATTAAGCTAGGAGCCCGAAGCCTCAAAGTCAAGTCTTGCCATTTCCAGGACGACAACTATAAAAGCCTGTAGTAAACCCCACTGCAGTGGTTACTGGGAAGATAAAATAAGATTATGTACGAGGAAGTGATTAAAAATTATGGAGCACCATAGAAATGCAAAGTTTAGCTACTAATGCTATGATTGTGTGGGTCATCCACAAGGCTCTGAATTTTCAGTATGCTCTGTTGTGGGATATTGCATTTGAATAAAGGTGAATTTGAGAGAGAAAGTAATACATGTGCTACCACTTAAACACACTGAGGTTCACATTCACTTGCCCTAATTACCAGCACAAAGGCAGCCTGAAAGTCCACTTAGTTTCTGAAGTGAAGATGGAAATTCAATGGGACTTGTCATAGCTCATAAAGCGCAATTCTGCATTAAAATATTGCCTGAAGAAGGAAAGCCTCAAGGCATAGTTCTTTTCTGACAGGGAAAAAATAGTAATAAGGCCTTGAGATCCAAAGGAAAACAAAATGAAGGAAAGATCTCCCTTTGGTTTATAATGCATATAATTGTACCCAGAACATTTTTGATTTAAAAATAATTCATTGCGTAAATGCATATATATTTCCAAAGCGTTACCAGCATTCAAGGGCTGTTTCCACATGACAGAATTTCTAAAATATGCATCCTTTGACCAAGATGAGCCTTAATGTTCCCCTCAGCTGGACTAACCTTTAGAAAGATTTCTCCTGACTCCAGGCCCTTGACCTCTTATTTCTCGGAGCATAGACTTCAGGAAACTTGGAATTGCACATTGTTTCTCTGCTCCTTTGAGATGCAGATCTTCTGTAATCCTGGAGTGTCTTTCTCGGGGCCCTGGGAGCTGGCCCTCTGACGTGTAACCATCAAGGAAGGGAGCCCCTGGTCTCTGGGAGAGCTGGGGCCTAACAGCAGCAAGAGGGACTTAGTAACCGCAGCAGCCTGATCACCCAGGCCAGCTCCCCACCATCAGCCCTCAGCGCTTTCCCGCTAGTTCACCACAGCACTTAAAAACCCTCTCACCATTTGTTCTGGAAGAGCGGAATTCAGTTTCTCTCTTCTGTTGCAATAGCTTCAGTCTCTATTGCAAAAGTCCTGAGTCAGGTCTTCCTTAGCCATTCATCTGGTGCAGTTTTCCTTTGACCCTTCTTTCTAAGATAGGGATTTTGCTTCTTGGTTAAAAGCCCACTGGAGACAGAGCTAAACATTACCACTACTTGGCTAAGTGGTTATTTGACACAACTCTCAAATATAAGAACTGTTACCCAGTGGTGGCAATATGCAACTAATCCTGTTTCTCTAAGAAAACCACAATTTTCAAAGTTAAGATAAAAATTCCACTAATACCCCGCGTATCTAAACATATTAGCCTATCATGTGTAGCAGAGCTCAGTCCTACCTGTTCAAAGATGTTCTTTCCAGCATCTTCATCCTGCCCAATCTCTTCACCATTCCACTAGTGATATCTTCCTTTCCATCCTTACCTCTCAGTTTGCCATTCTGTCCTGAGATTCACTTTCTCCTCCTCCAGCTTGGGTCTTCTCACATGCATTAGACAACCTTTCTTATTTATTCCAGCTCTTGTTGTCTTTCCTCACCTACTCTCATGTGCTTGTGTTCTGCACCACGAAATTCAGCAGTTCTTTGAATCTGGGACCTGTTTGTACCACATCTGTTTCAGGAGCAGTGCATATGAGAAATGAACTTGTAGTAGGTTGGTAACACTGGGTTGTCAGTGAATAGCAATAAGAATTATGAAAGTCTGAAATCCTACATGAACTTACTTCAGATCTCACTTAATCTCTTTAATAAACCTATGACACGGGTACTTTTATTACACCCATTTCTCAGATTAAATAACTTTCAGATTAAATAACTTTCCTGAATCATATAGGAATAATGGGTCAAACTAGAATAGAAATCTAGGCAGATTTCATGGGCCTTACTCTTTTCTTATGGATTTTGTAATATTTTAAACCCTGAATACTATCAAACACATCTGATTTTGTTTTAGAGGTACACTATGCCTTAATTTAAAAATTCACACTTGAATAGGCTCATTTTTAAAAGTTTTATTGAGATATAATTCATATAACATAACTAACCCATTTAAAATGTATAATTCAATGATTTTAAGTATATTTACAGATATGTACAATGATCAATATAATTTTAGAAGATTTTCATTACCTCAAAAATTGTACCTATTTACTATCATTCCCTATCACTCCATCCAGCCCAGCACTAAACAATGGCTAATCTACTTTTTGTCTCTATCAATTTGCCTATTTTGGACATTTCATGAACAATAGAATCCCATTATATGTGATGTACTCTGCCTATCTTTCACTTAGCAGAGTGATTTCGAGGTTCATCTGTGTTGTAACGTGTCAAACTTCATATTTCACTCCTGTTTATTGCTGTATAGTATTCCATTATATGAATATACCTCATTTTAAAATCCATTTATCAGTTGATGGACATTTGGGGTGTTTCCAAATTTTGGCTATTATGCTGCTATAAACATTCATGTACAAATTTTTGTGTGGACATATGTTTTCATCTCTGTTGCATATGTGTCTAGTGGAATTGCTGGGTCATATGGTAACTCTATGTTCAACAACTTTAAAAACTGCCAAAGAGTTTTCCAAAGTGGCTGCAGCATTCTACATCCTCAGCAGCAGTATAAGAGGGTTCCAGTTTCTCCATATGCTTGTCAACACTTGTGACCTGACTTTTGGATTATAATTATCATAATAGGTGTGAAATAGTATCTTATTATGGTTTTAATTTGTGTTTCCTGTTATATAAGTATGCCAAGTACCTTTTCTTGTACTTACTGGTCATTTGTATATCTTCTTTGAATAAATGGAATATCATTTTAATTGGGTTATTTGTCTTTTTTGAGTTATAAGATTTCATTACACATTCTAGATAAAAGTCCGTTATGACATACTCGATGTGCTAATATTTTACCCCATTCTGGGATTTCTCTTTTCGCTTTATTAACTACATTCTGTGGCACACAAAAAGTCTGAATTTTGATGGAGTTCAATTTACTTATTATTTGCTCTTGTTGCTTGTGTGTTTGGTGTCATATCTAAGAATCAACTGTCAAATCCAATGTCGTGAAGGTACATCCCTATGTTTTCTTCTAATAGTTCTATACTTTTAACACTTACATTTAGATTTTGGATCTATTTCATATTAACTTTGCATACGATGTTAGCTAAGGATCTAACCTCATCATTTTGCATGTGGCCACCCACTTGTCCCAGTGCCGTTTTTGAATTGACCCTCCTCTGACTGAATTTTCTTGTAATCTTCTCAAAATCAGTTAACCTTAGATGCATGGGTTTATTTCTATTTCAGTGCTCTACGTATCTATCTTTATGCCAGCCCCACACTGTCTTGATTACTGTTGCTTTGTAGGAAATTCAGAAAATGAGGAATATGAATCTTCTTACTTTGTTCTTCTTCCAAATCTGCTTTGGTTCTTCTGTGTCCTTTTGAATTCCAGACAAATTTGGGGGTCAGTTATTCATTTCTTCAAAAAAGGCCTTTCAGATTTTGACAGAGTTTAAAGTAAATATTGCCATCTTAACAATGTTGAATTTTCTCAACATGCTTTCCACTTTTTTAGATCTTTAATTTCTTTCTAAAATTTATCAGAATCTAATTTTAGGGTATACGTTTTGCACTCACTTTGTTAAATTTATTCCTAAGTACTATTCCTTTTGATACTATTGTATGGAATTGTTTTCCTAATTTCATTTCACAAGAGATGTCTCTTGCCTGAGTATTCATAAAACTATCACACATAAGTCTTTGAAAGATTTTGCTTAGGAAGCATTATTTTAGCTGTCTTTTTATGTTTTGAAAGCAGACAACAGCAGGATTTCAAGAAACCCAGATAGGAATACTATAGAATACTATAACAAGGCATGCCTGCCAAATGTCAGAAGTCAGTTTTTGGCTGCGACCACTGTAATAAAGACAGGTTTCCAAGAGAAAAACAAGCAGAAGTTTATTAACATGTACACCTCATGTATATATGGGAGATACCCAAGGAAAAATGAGTAATTCAAAGAGACAATTTAGAATTGCAGCTTATATAGCGTCTTCAACAAAGAATAAATTTGTGGAGAAATGACAGGACAGCAGAAAGAAGGTTCAGGCCTCCAGGGGTTGAAATAAAGGTTGTTTAGTAAAGTTTCTTATGCAGATTCCTCTGGTTCCAAAACTCAGAAGGATAGAAAGAAAATTATTTGTCCTCCCCTGTAGAGCCCAGGAGGATGGAGGAAAAATCTTTTTCCCCTTATGGGAAAATGGGGTGTCTAATGGTGTGATTAACTTTTGTCCTTTTTGGTAGAAATGGGAGAAGGAATGGCTGTGAAAATGTATGTCCTACTTTTAAGCAAATAAGGGAAGGTGGCAGCTTTTCTTTTATCCTCAGCTCAAAAGAATTCTTATGCCCAAATCATACATCTGGGAATGGCACACTCTGCTACACTTCAGTTCAAAAGCTGACTCTATGAAATAAGCAACAAAGCAAATTAACAGGAGAATAGATTCACAACTTTATTATTTTTAATGTTGCATACACAAGGCGTTTCACAGGAAAAAAAGAAAAGTACCTCCCCAAAAGGGGTGAGATTTGAGAGCTTATATACAACCTTAATAGGGGAAGGGAATGGGGGAATGTGGGAATTCTAGGGGAGAATAAAACGTTTTTTTGAAAGATAAACAGGCCCTTTCTAAAGCCTTTTTGTTAATTTTGCTTTCTTTAACTTTGCCCCAGAAGCTTTATTGTTTCCATTTGGGCCGCGGCTCGGGCCGGGCTCCAGGGTGGTTAAAAGCTGCCTGGTGGCTGCAAGCAGAAAGGCTCAAGCAGAAGCCCTGACACCCGGGAAACGCAGAGGCGCCCCTCAAACGCCCCGGAGCTCCCGAGGCTCCAGTCCTGCTCGAGGATGGGCCTTTGGAAGAGATACTTGCCCTGCCCACCCTGGGGTCAGCAGGCTGAGAGGTCACTCAGATTGTTGCCCACCTGGAGGATGCCTTCCACCGGCTCGCCTAGGCGGTCGCTCCGGGGAGCCGCGGGAGGGGGCGGGGCCGGGCGGCTCCCGCAGAGCCGAGGGGAGGGAGCGAGTCCGGGCGGCCGCTCGGGGAAGCCGCAGGGAGGGGGCGGGGCCGGGCGCTGCCGCTGGACCGCGAGGTGGGGGCGGGGCCGGGCGGCTCCGGCAGGATCGTGGGGAGGGGGCGGGGAAGGGCGGACGCTCCGGAAAGCCGCCGGGAGGGGGCGCGGACGGGCGCTGCCGCAGGACCGCGGGGAGGGGGTGGGGCCGGGCGGCTCCCGCAGAGCCGCGGGGACGGGCGGCTTTCGCTGGACCGCGGGGAGGCGGCGGGGCCAGGCGGCTGCCGTAGGGCCGTGAGGAGGGGCCGAGGCCGGGCGCCTCCCGCAGGTCCGCGGGGAGGGGGCGGCGCCGGGCGGCTCCCGCAGGACCGCGGGGAGGGGGCGAGGCCGGGAGGCTCCCGCAGGACCGCAGGGTGGGGGCGGGGACGGGAAGCCGCGGGGAGGGGGCGGGGCCGGGCGGCTCCCGCAGGACCGCGGGGCGGGGACGGGGACGGGCGGCCGCTCCGGGAAGCCGCGGGGAGGGGGTGGGGCCCGGCGGTTCCCGAAGACCGGGGGGAGGGGGCGAGGTCGGGCGGCTCCCGCAGGGCCGCTGGGAGGGGGCAGGGCCGGGCGGCTCCCGCAGAGCCCCGGGGAGGGGAGGGGCGGGGCCCGGACGTCGCTCCGGGAAGCCGCGGGGAGGGGGTAGGGCGGGCGGCTGCCGCAGGGCCGCGGCGAGGGGGAGGGGCCGTGCGGCTGCCGCAGGGCCGCGGGGAGGGGGCGGGGCGGGCGGCCGCTCCGGGAAGCCGCGGGAGGGGCCGGGGCCTGGAGAGACGGTAGGGGCGGCGGCTTCGGAGAAGCCAGAGCTCACCGTGGCTCTCAAGGCTCGGCCGCGGGAACGGGCGACGGGAACCACCGAGTTTTAGACCGAAGTCCCGGTCACCCCTCGGTTCGCCCCCGCACACGCCACCCCCTCCCCGCCCCTTGCCTCCGGCGCTCGCTCTGCCGCCGCCGCCGCTGCGTCGTCTTGTACCCGATCCCTGTCTCCTTTCTCCTTTCCTCTCGTGTTCCCGTTGAAGAAAAAGATATATCGCAGCTTCATTATACATACTACCTTTCAATACGTGTATGCACTGTAATTTTTTTTCACAAAATTCTTTGTCCTTTTACCCCACCTTCTAAATCAGAGAATGTTTTAAAAGTGAGAAAAATAGAATCCATGTATTTAAATTCTATCCTTAACCATTTCATGTGGTAATTACGATTTTAAAAATTGACATGTTTTGATGAGTCATACTCATTTTGGTTTTGTTTCCAAATAATCACATTAAACTTTTTTTCACAGATATATTCGTAAGTGAATAATGTATACTTTCTAGGAAATAAAGTTTGAATCCACTTATCTCACTATGCTGAAGAATTTATTATTTAGTGTCAATTAATTAAAAGTCACAATGTTGATTTAAGTCAGAAAGTAGGGATTTAAATTAGATGCTGTCATAAATTGCAAGATAATTTCCCTTCAGTGGACTTTGCTGTTTTTAAATCACTTTTTCATTTCATAAATGGTAGAGATATTATTATGAATACCTTTTAATGATAAATAATTCTCTGCAAATAGAATATACATATGTATATCTGTATTTGTATCTGTGTCTATATACATCTGTAGTTAAATATTTCTCCTGCAAAGTGACATCCTACTACCAAGAAAAAAGACCTCGAAAATATTTTTTATAGTCAAAAAGAATATACTCTCTCATGGTATCTGTTAAACTCAATCTGTGTCTTGCCATTTTAATAGGAAAATAAAATAATTACAATAATCTCATTTTATGAGTTCCTTTTCGATCCCCTTGGCAATGAGACCAAAATAGTTAAAATGTATTTTTTGGAAGAATATAAATATTATTTTAAATGAAATCTCAATATTTTAAGTACATCCAGGACTGTTCTAGTTGAAGGGATTAGTTCATCATAGTTGTACATGTTCATTTTCCTACACAATTTTTTAAAGAAATATGATTAGAATTTACCCAGCATAAACTGTTTGTTCTCATTACTTGCTACTTTTGGTGGCTGACGTATCTCAATAAATCAACAGTTACGTAGCTTTAAAAATTCTAATGTTCTGATTGCATGTAAATGATTAATATATTCTGATTTATCTATAATATTTGGATTAAATATAAAGTATCTTGATTAGATATTTCTTATTAAAATAATACCAGGACTATTAATAAGAATGCTTAAGTAAATGCATTTGGAGAGTATGCTCACTGACGTTTAAAAAGGATGTTTCCTAATATAAATGCAAACAGCAGATACTTTTAAATGCCTTTTTGAAAAGCAATATTAATAATCTGAGATTTAATTTTTTACTTGTGATCTCTTATGATCATACTTTTATTGAGAATACAGAATTAATTTGAGAAAGCGAGAGTTAATACAAGTGTAGAGTTGTACTGTTTTTATTTTTATCTGAAAAATATATTGTTTTAGTTATTTATACTTTACTATGTAAAAACCAAACATCTTGGAAAATCAGGAGAGGATAAAAATCCTTACATAATATTTTTCTGGTAGTATAAAATATTACCTGACCAAATTTGAATTATGTATTAGAATTTATTTTTAATAATTCTAGCTTAAACCTTTATTTAGCTCACAAACAATTCATTTTAACCACCCAGTCAAGGCTTTTCCCTAGAAGTAATGCTAGAAATAATCAAGACATGCAAGCTCAGGTTTGTTTTCAGAGATGTTCTTCGGAGTGTTATTTATGAGAATGAAGATTCTGGAGGAAAAAAACTAATAGTCAATAATACAGAAATGTTTGACTTAAGTGTTGCGTATATGAAACACATACTAAGAATCAAATTTTGGTTAATAGTTAGTGGTCAGTGAAATGTTAACGACAGAAGTCATGAAATTCAGAAGTACAGGCCTGTATATAAGCCTGCTTATTCTTAGTTACATGAGTATAAATCTGTCTATAAGCATAAGCACACAGACACATACACATATATGTATACATACACACACACATACACGTTGATGAAAATAAATCTTGGAAAGAATCATGCAGAATGTTAATAGAATTAAGGTTGTTTTTCAAATTAAATATAACATACAAACATAGTAAATACTCATTATAGCTATTGAGTTTTACAGTGCTCATAAACTTATCCCATCCTCCCTACACTTGTAGCTCAGTTTACAGATATTGGTAAAGGCTACATCAAAAATGTTCAGTTTTAAATTCAGGTAATACACAATAATAGTATTAACCTATAAATTGAGGTTAAAGAAACATTGTTAAATATTAAAATATAGTAAGACTTAAGTGGTAGAATGTTTTAATTTGAATGTGTTTATTGCTTGGATTCAGTGGGAAAAAATTATAGGGCTAACCCATCAGAAGTTAATTGATGAATAAATTCATAGAAGAGTACTTATCCTAAAGAATAGATGAACTGAGGTACAAATGAAAGCTTTGGCCTTGGTGGGGAGAGATGATTCTAAGAATAGACTTTGTAAGTTTTGTGCTTGAAGGTATACATTGGGCTAGAGGACACAATGCAAAGCTTCTCATCAACATATAATAAAGCGCTGTGGAAAAGTGTTGACTTCCTGAATTATGCAGATGGTGTCACATAAAGTAAATTAAAAAAAAACATGCTTATACTTAGTTATTTGTAATAGATAAAGATTTCATATATCTACACATTATACATTTTATACTTTTCCAGTTTGTATCTTATTTTCAGTTCGTATCTTTTTTTCTTATCTGCTTGATCCAAACTAAGGTATCTGAAACTGTGGATATATATAAATTAGTATCATATTTGAACATAGCATTATTAGCAAAAGATTAGAGGATGTCATAGGAACAGTTTTGTGAAGAAGATTGAAGATTACAGGAGATGATTTTCTATTTCCACTAATTCTTTCTTTTAATGGTACACACACACACACACAAGACTGAATACACAAAATGTGCTGAGAAAATTACTAAACTGGTATCAAAAAGAAAGTTTTCCACAAACACACTACTTCTGTATCTCAGTCCTTCACATTGATGACTTTATGCTCAGTTAGTCATCTCTTTTTTTAATAATCACTTTTAGTAAACATTTGTTTTTGAGAAGCTGTCTTGAGGGAGCTCAGCTATTGGATTTAGAAGAAAATCAAAGCTTCTGTTATAAATATGTTCTCAGAATACAAGTACTATAGTACTAGTATATTACGAGGTATTATAAATATATTCAAAGAAAACCATGTTTAAGATTTAAAGGAAAGTATGATGACACTGATTCAAGAAATCAATGATAACAGCAAGAGATAAAAATTACATTAAGAAAACAAATGAAGATTTTAAAATTGAAACATTCAATAACTAAAATTAAAAACTCACTGTTGGGGCTCAACAACACATTAGAGGTGGCAGAAGGAACAATTAGTAAAGTTGAAAACAGGGCAAAAGAGATTATCCAATCTGACAGACAGTGAAAAATTAAGATAGTTTCTCGTAGAACTGTGGTACACCAGTAAGCGTGGCAACACGCACAAAACTGGCAGACCAGAAGAGAGAAAAATACAAAAAAATTTAGAAGGCATAATGCCTGAAAACTTTTTAAATTCAAAGAAAACATTAATCTGCACACCTAAGTTCAACAAACATTACAGAGAACAAACAAGAGATTCACAACTAGACAGCACAGTTGAAAAGACAAGGAGAAAATCTTAAAAGCAACGAGCAAAACAATTACATTTATTCAATTACTATCAAATTTTGATTTAATTACAAAATGGATTTTTGTTTGGCTTTAGATTTACAAATTGTGTCCTAAATGTACTGAAATAGCTTTCCCTTGCCTAGCAAGATCAGCAACTTAAAGATACAATTTCATATATTGGTTTGTAAAGACATATAATCCCTTTTCAACGGATACTATGTCTTCTGTAAATAAATTCTAAGCAGATAATATTTTTATTAGATCCTATTTTTAAGTTATTTCATTCAAATAGACTCACTGACATAGAAAACAAACTTATTGTTACCAAAGAGAAAAGAATGAGGGAATAAATTAGGAATTTGGGATTAACAGATACAGACTATTATATATAAAATAGAAAAACAAGGACCTACTGTATAGCACAGGGAACTATATTCAATAACTTGTAATAACCTATAATGCAAAAGAATCTCAAAAATAATATATATATGTATAACTGAATCACTTTCCTGTACACCTAAAGCACTATAAATCAACTATACATTAATAAAATTTTTTAAAAATATGTTTAAAAATTAAAATATAAAATTTTAGCACATACATTAAAAATAAAATTATTTCATTTAACATTATACCTCAGAAATTGACAGCATTCTATACAAATTGTTTTTAAAAACACACAGGTTTTAAAATTTAGCTGATAGAAAATCTCCCATTATTTTATTCTTACTATTGCAAATTGTTCTCATCTGCAGCATAAAAGAAGTCTAGATATTTAAAATCCATAGTTGCACAATTAAGCTTCACTGTGCATGTGCTCTGTTCTAGGTCTGATGGGAACTCTTGTTCATAGAAAATTAGCACGGTTCCTATGCTTCCAAAACTCAGAGCCTTGTGAAATGGCAAATATTTAAAATACCATAATTTAAAGAATACTATAAAAACGTAGAAAATGAGGGGGAGGTTATAGCTCAGTGGTAAAGTGCAAGGTTAGGGTCCTGGATTCAATCCCCAGTACCTCCATTAAAATAAGGAAGTAAGTTAAGAAATAAATAAATCTAACTACCTCCCCCAAAGAAGCAAACAAAAAACAAATTTTAAAAAGCAGAAAATAATATGGAGCATAGTTATTTAGTCCCCAGCAGGTGGCATACACCATGTTTGAAGAAAACATAACTTGCTCTGCATCTTCAATAGTGACAATGAATTAGAAGTTGAGAACATTTTTTTCCCATTGAAAAGTTAATAGGTCAAAACAGTAAAAACATATGATATTCTTAATGAAGCAACGGAGATTCTTTATTCATTTATGCATTCATTTCAAAAGTTTTAATTTATCATCTTCTATGAATATTGATGAAAATGCTAAGGTGGCAAGTGGGGCTATATCTCAAAGGGGTTTGAATGTCTTCAGAAGGCTATTGGGAGCTTTGAATGGTTTGTAAATGAAAAGAGTATGAAAGGAATATTTGCCTTTTAAAGCTCTTACTGTGACAGTCATGTGGTTGACAATAGAGGGTAGGGGACCAGATAGAAAACACTAGCAACAGTCTTACGGACAGAATTAAGATATTGGCATTGAAGATGAAAGTAAGGGCTTTGCTTGGGAAAATCTTTAGAATGGTTGGAAAACTCACAGAATGAACTAGAGCTGTGCTGTCCAATATGGTAACCATTTGCTGCGTGTACATACTGAGCATGTGAAATGTAGCTGGTGTGACAGAAGAATTGAATTTTTAATTCTACCTCATTTTAATTAATTTGTTTAAAATTTTTAAATTGAAGTGTAAAAAGCTTTTTTTTTTCCTGTTAAATATAGCTTTATTATTTTGGTGGGACTTCCTTTTACTTTGCTTCATCATATAAAAAGCTATTGTTATATCATAGTCCATTTTTCCAGGGTGTGCATCATGTCTAGTATTAGGGATAATTTATCAGTGATCTGGTCGGTATCAAGGGATGGACACAGTTTGTATTATTTTTTTTTCTATGCACCCTTATAACATTTTAAGGTGTTTATTTTAGGCAGAAAGCACAAGGTACAGTGAAGTCTGTGAAAATTGTTATTTGGTAATTAAATTAAAATACTTACTTAAACATAATATAATTTAATTATTTCTCTATATGACAAATAACTAGTAACATTTTTTTCAACTTGAACCAACAAAAAATGCTATTCATGAAAAATCAACTATGATGAAGGGGTCAGTACTACCTTGGAAACAATTGAAAAGAAAGACTGGAAGTGCCATTTTACAGTTTGAATTATGAAGGGCAGTTGTAATTTGCTGCCTCAGAGAAAAATGAAAAAGCTGTTTGTAAAATAAAAAGAAAAAAATGATCATAAGATGTATGATATCAAGATGTTTTCAGCAAATGTATATATTGATATGTACATATTGTACAAAATGTACATATTGATTGATAAGCAGTTTCTTCTTAATGATAAAAAAGTAATTGAACAAATTAGTCACTTGAAATAAGAATTAAATGCTCAACAAACATTTTTTTTAAAGTGTTTAACAGGCTCTGAACTCTTAAATTTCGCCAGAAATAAATTGGCTCTGATACTTGTTCATAGACACATGTACACTCCCACAACCAATTTTAGGTGTAGCAATGGTAAAATAAATTATTAATTTAGTATTTTAGTTATGGCAATTTTGATACAAAATAATGAGGGAAAAACCTAAACCACTAATTTACAAAAAGTTAATTATCTTCCATTAAAGAAACAAACAATTGCATATAGTGAACAAGAATTTCTAATATCAAATTTCAGTTGATATAAAATTGGAAAAATTGCAAATACTCTTCTTTACATTTACATAAGCCATGTAATATGAGAAAACTGCCCAAATTAATATTGTGGTATGTTTTGCTCAAAGGACTTCCAAATTCATGCGAAAATGTCAGTTAAAAACCTGAAGAATCAAACTCATGACATATATATTTTAAGAAAATTTATATCTGTTAAATAAATATTTCAGCTAGATATGATTTAATTAGTTTCTAACATGATAGATGAGTTGTTCCATATATTGTAGGTCAAGTATAAGGATTTATTTGAACTTAAAAACAAGAGACCATGTATCATTTCAAAGTTTCTTGGATATGGTTGTTAAAAATCATTCAGTTGTTAAAAATCATACATGCACTAACCGTGAATCATCACATTTGTGAAACTGTTGAAAGAAATGAGAAACAATGAATTCAAAGAACTATTTTTATTGCCAACGCTTCTCAGTTGAGTTCTGAATGATTTTTATAAATATTTACCATCCTGTTACTTTCAATTCAAGATCCTCTTGAAATTAAAGGAATTCTTGCCAAATATTCAATAATCAAAGAGCAAAATCGGCAGTGTGCTTTATGCTTCCTCACTGAAACCGTAGCAGATATGCAAGAGATAAATTTTAAACTTCAGCAGAAGGAAAAGCTAACTTGTTAGAGGGATATGATTATTTATATTGAAAATAAGCATTTTATAATACAATGTGATGATAATTATTTCACATATTTTAACATGGATCAACGTGCATAATATTTCTATTACTAGTTAGCAGTGGTAAGTAAATTGGCTGCAAATGCTGTAAGAAAAATTTGAATAGTATTGTTGATATAAATAAATTTAGAGTTAAGTATACACAATGCCTCTTTCAAATTGATGTTAATAAAACTAAGATGACATAAAAGTGAATTTACTTAGCTTGGACAGAATTAGTTGTGAAACTTACATGCATTTGCTTTTATGTCAGATCAAATCTTTCAAAGTTGAACAATTTTGTCAACAGAAATGAATATTTTAAAAAACATTTTTCATAACCTATTCAGTTCTTGTAATTTTTATTATCTTTGGGTCAACTTGCTTATATAAATTTAATATTTCAATTGTAAATTTTATGATATCTAGATACACATCAAGTATCTGTTTATGAAAGTTTAGTATCTGGATTTTTATATGCTGAAGCTGCAAAATACACACTGGATCATAAATACTTTGTAGGGATAAAAGAATGTAAAGTATCTCATTATTTCATTGATTACATGTTAAAATGCAACAGTTTTTATTTATTGGATTAAGTAAAATATTTATTACAATAATTTACTGTGTTATATTTTTACTATTTCAAATGGATATTAGAAAATTTTAAATTTCATAGGTAGCTCTCATTATATTTCTATTGGACAACAGAGAAAGAGAGAGAGAGATTGATAATCTCCATTTTCTGGGTCTAGGTAGGTGGAAATCATGTTACCTTTTATACTAAATGAGTTTCAAATATCTTAATAACAGTACATTGAACAGTAAAATATATGTGTATGGAGCTCAAATAAAATATCTTAAATGAAGATAAAAATTTGATCCTTTCCAGTGAATAGGGATTGTATGGCTGATAGAAGAGAAAAGAGCTAGAATGCAACTCAGGACAATCTATAATATTTAAAGAGAAGTCCTATAAAAAAGAGGTTATGATGAATACCAAAAATAATCAAGATCAACTTAAGAAGAAAACAAAAGCAGGTTTCTTTCTGGCAGGTAAAACCTTCCAAGACTATGAACAGAGTAATTAATTTGAAATTAATTGCTTTGCAAATAAATCCAAACTACAATGAAGTGTCACCTAATACTGGTCAGAATGGCCTTCATTAAAAAGTCTACAAACAACAAATGCTTGAGGGAGTGTGGAAAAAAAAGGACCCTCCTACACTGTTGGTCAGAATGTAAATTGGTACAGCCACTATGGAATACAGTATGTAGGTTCCTTAAAAAACTAAAAATAGAGTTGCTATATGATCCAGCAGTCCCACTCCTGGGCATGTATCTGGAGGAAGCTCTAATACAAAAAGATACATGCATCCCGATGTTCAGAGTAGCACTATTTACAATAGCCAAGACATGGAAATAACTTAAATGTTCACTGACAGATGACTGGATAAAGATTACACACACACACACACACATGCGCACGCGTGCATCAGAGTTAGTTATATTTTATGTTTTATTTGAAGCAACACAATGGAATATTACTCAGCCATAAAAAAGATGAAATAATGCCATTTGCAGCAACAGGGCGGACCTAGAGATTATCGTACCAAGTGAAGTGAGTCAGAAAGAGAAAGACAAATACCATATGATATACTCACATGTGGAATATAAAGTATGATACAAATGAACTTATTTACAAAGCAGAAACAGACTCATAGGCAAAACAAATTTATGGTTACCAAAGGGAAAGGGGATGAGGGAAGATAAATTAAGAGTTTGGGATTTAACAGATATAAACTACTACATATAAAATAAACAACAAAGTCCTACAGTATAGCACAGGGAGCTATATTCAATATCCTGTAATAAACCATAGTGGAAAATAATATGAAAAAAAATATATATACACACACACACACATATGTATGTGTATATAACTAAATCACTTTGCTGTATACCAGAAACTAACACAACATTGTAAATCAACAATAATTCAAGAAAATTTTTTGTTTTAGAGTTGTCATTGCTTTTTATGAACAAAATTTTCTCCATAATTTTAATACACGATATTGAATAGGAAGTGAAAATACTAGTAAGATAATAGTAAACTTCTCTTTAAGCTGTCAAATAACAATCAAAATCAGTTTTCAATACAAAAACAAAGTATAAATGACCTATTAATGTTTATATTAACTGCTAAATTCTGTAGATTCTTCATGTTCCCCAGTATTTCCATGCATCCTAGAATAGCAGGTATAATTTTCTATCACATTTCACAGGATGCAAAAAATAAATACATAAATAAATATATAAGATATGTTCAAATAATTAATTTTTCTATTATTTTTCTCATTGCTGTAGTTTTTGTTATACTGAAACATTGTGATACATAAATTAAATCATCAGAATATTTCACTTTTCCAGATCTGAATAAATCTTGCCCCAATTAATTTTTAGTAGATGAAGAAAAGCAATCACATTCCTTAAAAACTCCAGTGCAAACCCTACTATTTCAAAATATTCTCTTCTAGATTCTGTCATTAGTGCCAGTTGTGCTACAGAGAAGTAAAGAATTTGCTACCTATATGTCATATTTTTTACAGCTATTTTATTCTGCTTGCCAGTAACTTTACCATGTAACAGCAGTTTTCACTACATAGTCCTGTGCAATCCATTAAATTTTTAAAGTTGAAAACTTGGCATTGGAAATTATGTCATCTTTAAAACAAAATGTCAGGTTCATTCATGCTGTGGAAAACTATTATAATTCAATTTCTGTAAACTATGTCAGCCTTGCAAATAATCACTCACCCGTTACATCCTCCCAAGCACTGAAGACTGGTTTTAGAACCTTAACTTTCCCTGTGCTTCTGAAGCAGCAGGAGTAGAATAAATTTGCTGGACTATACCATTTCCATCACTTTCTGCTTCCTTCCGACTTAACCAAGAAGTTAGTTAAAACAGGACAAGTGAAGAGCAAAACCTCTGAGTATCTAAGCACTTTCCCACTTTGTGATTGGCCAAACCATTTACTTGGTAGTGGCCCTATTATTTTTGCTAAAAATATATTTTACAGCAAAATGAGTCAGGTTAAAAATATCTGACTTAACAATATGCTGTCTGTGTGGATTTTCTTTTTATTACTCGTCAGATCCAGAGGCAAGCCAACTGTCACAAACTGGCATAAAATATCAACTCGGCAGAATTGATGCTTCCTGTACACCTGTCAGGAAGGCAATATTTTTTTAAATGATTGGTCCTTTAGAAATATAACATCATCATGCTAATATAAAAACACACCATAGGACAATAAGAATCTTTGATAATTATAGTAACATGATTGCTGCCTCGAGACAAAAAGAAAATAAAAAGAAATAATAGTGAAGCAACTTGAAGCAAATAACACAGCAGGTAACAGGCAATGGTGTCTCTCAGAGCAAAGCATGTCATACTACTTTCATTCTTCAAAAAAATTCTCATGCTCAATTGAAGTATTGGAAGAAGAAATAGAAAAACCATGTTCAAATGTTTAAATCTGAGGAAAATAATTTGTGGAGTAAAAATTGCAACAACAAAAAGAAAGGAACAATTTTGATGAGTCAAACAATAACAGTTTTCAAATTGCATAGAATTTTAAGTATCTGCTTCAACTTCCACAATTTAAATATAATAAAATGGAGACGCAGGAGGAAGTAAAACCTGTGAGAAAAATCATGGTTGGAAATAAAATTTTTTTTTTTTTAATTATCTGAAAGATAATTCAATAGAGGTAGTAGGAAGTTAGAGAGTTTTTGGAGGCAACTTGAAACATGTCTTGAACACTATTATTGTTTCATACGTCCAAGAAAAATATAAGTTCATGAAGATAGGGGTTAATGAATGAATTGTGATAACACACCTTGAAGCAGTGGAAATACGTAAGAGTAATAGATATAGCAGAATTGTATGCTATAGGCTGTCTTAATGTTTCTTTTTGATAAAAGTAAGAAAACTGAAATGGTGCATCCCTAAATTTTCAGAAATAATAAGTAATGCTTTAAGAGACATGTCAAATTGTAAAAGAGATAAAAAGATAAGCAAAAGAAAATTAAAGCATTAATAAAGTGCAGGTTAAGAGACATAATATTAAATCAAATGGCAAATTAGAGAACATCATAGGAAAACTAAAAATTAAAACAAAAGATTAGAGGAGGAAGAGAAAAAAAGATAAATATGAATGCATTGATTATTTAATTAAAAAAATTATATACAAAATAATATTTTAAATGTCAGAAAATGGTAAGTCAGTTAATATTATGTTGCATTTTAGTATAATTTAAAGCAACCAATATTTATTAAGTCTCTACCTCTAGAGCATTGTGCAGATTCCTTGGCGATATAAGATTGCTAAGTACTAAGCTGTTAACCTCTCATATTTCTCTGTAACATGAGGAAGCTATAATATGCATAAATTACTGGATACAAGGCAGATTGTGCTAAGAATTATAATACTGATACGAATGAAATTTAAGGTTGATGTCAGATAGGAAGAGTTTAATTTCAACTAGAGAGCGTCCAGAGAAATGTGTCTGAGGAGGATAGAATTTCAACAAGGTGAAGATGTTTGGTGTATATTTTAAAGTAGGGAATGGGTTTGTTTTGTTTAAAAAAAATTATAATTCACTCCAGGAATAGCATAAATAGAATAAGAAAGCAAAATAAATATCCACACACACAAAAACTCTCATGACAAACATATATATGGTAGACGAAGAATACTAAATTCTGTTACACTGTTAAGTATAAATTGATTAAATTCTATTCTATTAAGAACCACTGGTTCCTCCATAGGATTCACAGGCTTCTGAACCACTAAGAAGTCTATGATCATATATGGAAGCCGTTTCCTCTGGAAACAATTATCAGCCTCAACAGGTTATTATCAGATTTAGACTTGTTTTAACAACAATGTCAGGAAGTCAAACAGAAGACAGAAATCATCAATGGTCAAAGAAGTATGGTGATCATTTTAATTAGAATTTCCAGATTAGTATATTTGGAAATGTCCAACAGAGGACAAGTGTACTTGGAGAAATTTGGCCAGCAGCAACCAACTGAAGAATTACAGAAAATAACATTAGCACCAGAGCTACTGTGTGTGCTGGATATTTGGGGCTGGCTTGATAAAGATTGGGTTGGTTAGGGGAGTAAAACAGAATTTCCCTGTATTAAAAAGTAATTAATGGTCTAAATTCTGTTATACATGTAAAATCACAAAAACATAAAGTCTTATCATGTAGTCAGATTTAAGTATATTTCACAGTGAAAGCCAAAGAAATGCATTTTTTAAAGTTTACTTTATGGAGGCAAAAGATATGTTTACTAGCAATGTCATTTGGCAATTTGTTGGGTGGACTGCTTTGCACACAAAGCTCTGCTTGGTGATGGGGGCTGATTAAGGGAGAGGAAGATAAACAGATGGTGCCTCCTTGGGTCTGGAGTGCCACCCTTTCCCATGGCCCCCATTTTCAAAACACCAGCACAGGGCTCAAATCATGAATCTGCTATGAAACTTTCCTTTTCTTTCTCAAGCTAGCTCATCAGTCTGTCCTGTGACTCCCAGTGCTTTGATCTCCCTTTATAATAGTGTTTATTAAAGTATATTAAAATTATTTGTTCATTTCTTTCCTAGTAGAATGAATTATGAATTCTTTGATGGCATAGAGAGACCATTATTCAACTCTTTCTGATTTTCAAACCCACCATTCTAAACTTAGAGTTAAGTAGACTTAGAAAACAGGAGCTCAGCAAAAGTTTATTGAAGTGAAAATGTCCCCCCACAAAAAATGCCCACAAGGCTTTAAACTTACATTTTCATATTTCAGATACCATCCTAAAAATACTTTCAAAACCAATAAAAAGTAGGAATTAAAAATAGTAGAAATTGGAGATTTCCAATAATATTATAATAGAAAAATTAATAACATCCTAAATAAGAATTACTCAACCAATGAGACTGTATTAAAATTGATCTTACTCAGCTTTACCTAAATTTTAAAAAATGTTTATATACTGAGTGACATAGATATACATAATAAATGAAAAAGCCTTATTATACATCACATATCAAGCAATGCAATATGTTTTGAAATTACAAATAACAAAAAGTATGTAAGTATAAAATAAATTCTCATATGTACTGGCTAAATGAGGGAGGAGATTCAGAACCAAAAATTAAAATATTAGAAAATAATCTTTTGACATAGTGAGGTTAATAATACTTTCTCAATGGAGTATTTGGAAAAAATGTTTTACATGACATAGTAAGACATAAAGAAAAGTTGAAACAGTGAAATGTCTCTTCCTAAAAGTTCAGAAAACAGAAAATCAAATAAAAATGGAAGTAGTAAAACTAAAAGTATAATAAAATTGGGGAAAAACATACTATTTATATTCACATTTCATTCCTAGAAAAATAACAGAATACTTGAACTATGGGTTCAACCCAAAATAAAAAAAAATGGTTCAAAAAATAAAATCAGGAATATAAATTATAAAATGATGATGACTTATGTGAACATTATCAAATCATTTGGAGAAATATAACAGAAATGAAAAAAAAAATGTAATACCAAAACTGAGGCAAAATATGATTAGAAAAAAACCAGAGTATGCAAGAAAATAATTTAAAGAAATAGCTTTTCATACTCCAAATTTCTACGAACAAAAAGGTGTTTATTAATAAATCCAGAGATAAAATGAACCAAATACTGGCAAATAGAAGACAATCACAGATAAATGGAAGTCCCAACTAAGGTTAAGCAAAGTTTATCCCAAGATTGCAAGTCTGGTCACCATCCAAGGGAAATGATTAATATACCTCATCATTTTACAGAGAAAACTAGTAAAAATTATATAATTAGATACATAAATTCCAGAAAATAATCCATAAAGTTTAATATTTATTCTTTAATTAAAACTTTTAAAAGGTACAAAGACCATATTTAAACTTTTTCATAGCAAAGAATATACATTTAAGCAATTCCAATATAGCATTGATTTACAAAACCAATTATTTGGGTTTAGGGTATGATTACTTACTTTATCAAGGAGCCTGCTGATTTACAGAAAAGAGCATCTACTCCCAGGCTTATCTTAAATAGCTTATCTTAAACAGTAATATATAACAAAAGGTAATTTAAAACCTGAATTATATCATTAAATGTTTAAGAAATGCATCTTCTTTTATGTTAATATGTTATTGAATAAATTGAATTAAATATGCTTTGGCATTTTCAAGTAAATAATATAGTAGTCATTGTTGTAATAGTCATTATTTGTGGCAATGCTTACTTCATAAAGCAGTTTCTCATGCGGATCTATTTGGAATCATGATAATGTTAAATTTATAGAGAATATAAAAGAGAGGAGGAATCTGAGCCTAAAGCAAAGATGGCACTTAAGGTCATCTGGCCAGTATGTAGCTAGTATTAGAATCCATGTTCTATCAGATTAGAGATTGAGAATAATCGTAATAAATGTTCCAAAATTAATTGACTCTCTGATGTACTGAATATTATTTGAAAATACATGCTGAAGGGGCCTCACAATGAAAAATTATTTCTGGTAGCAGTGGTAATTTATCAGGGCTCAGTCATTCTTTGGGTTCTTATTGTGATGCTAATGGAAGTAGTGATATTTTGAGCTAAGGGACTTGAGTACAAACCATTCAAGGAAAAGCAGTTGGGTTATAAATTCAAAATGAAAGTAGCAAAGGTGACTCATATTTTTATGCACTGAATACAGATATAATATTTTAATATATTCTCTTATTTCCTAGAAAACATTGGGTATCCAAATAAGTGTGGCCACCATTAACGGAGTTAGAAACATTTGAAGTGTTTAACAACTGAAAGATTAGGGCAATAGAGATTGATTTTTCTGAGTACAGGTTGGACCTAAACTACATTAATGTATTCAATTAACCATAATCCAATTCAAGTCTCCGAATATGTATTGAGTGCCTATTCTGTTTATAAGGTACTTATTAAAGCATGCAGATCCCATGCTGGGGATTTAAGATTTTTGACATTTTCCTTTTTACTTGGTAAGAGTCATGAGTTAAGGAAACATGTTTCATTTCTTTTATACTTCTAAGAAATTATTTCACAGAAAGATTTCCAGGAAGTCTGGGCTACTGAAACTAAAGAATATAAGTAAATATGAAATGAGACTTTATACACACACTATTTTACTGCATGTAAAAAATACAGGAAAAAAAATACAGTTTCAGGCAGCAGTAAATATAATTCCTAATAATAGCATCATAGCACCTAAGCTTTCCCCACGGAATATATATATGTATATGTATTTTTTTTATTCTAACAGCAAACTATAACTTAATGAAGGATTCAACAAAGCATGTCCAAACACTAACATGAGGCCTGTCCCTCTGACAACATAACGAGTCTGACCTTTCTGAATTGTTACCCCTGACTTCCTCTGTTTCCATTGCCTTCCCTTCATCTTGCAGCATGCAAAATAAATTGCTCTGTTCAGAAATACTCACTCCAGAAAAGAAATAACCTTACACATTAGAAAGAATTCAAAATTCATCTCAATCTCTGGAATTTTTGGTCTCCCCTCAAAGTCAATGAAATCCCATTTGGTGTGAAGAAAAGAACAAGGGTTTTGAGTTGTGCAGGCATGGTTTGAACTCAGTTTTCTCCACTTGCTAGCTACTTTCCTCTTTCTAAGTTGCTTCCTCAGATTTAAAAAGGAGCTAAGTCTGTCACTCAAGGTTGAGGTGCTTACATGAGAGACACTCACAGTCTACAGCAGACAATGAAAAGATGTCTTTTCCTGTCCTGAAGATGAGAAAAGAAATGAGGAATCAGAAGTAGAAATGCTTAATAACTTATCTGACTGAGGGAAGCATACTTTAGAGAAGAAAAGAACTATTATAAAAATTGAAATAACAATATAGGAGGCAAAATTCATAAATTATGAATATTTGTGCTTAAATATATAATTCATAAGAATGCATATACTTCTTATTTAAAATTGTGTTTATTCACTATCAACAAACTTTTATTGACTGCTTTTAATATGGGGTTTAAGAAATACTTGAAATATTTGTAACACAATTGCTTCTTTTATCAAAACACCCTTCTCAGAACTTGCTGACCCAGTCTAATTTTATCCATTTTCATAGTTTTCATAAAATCTGGCTGTACATCTTCTAGGTGGTTTCTCTGAGATTCTCTTGTGTACTAACAATAATCAAGCCAGCCTGAGAGCCTATCCACTGCATTTTATGCAAGGAGTCTGTGTTATATGACCCTATCCTTATATGTAAATTCTCAGTAATAATCTGAAAGAAAAAAAGAGTTGGAACTTGAGAATTAAAAACCAAATGAATGGAAAGGCCATGCAGGTTTGTTTGTTTGCATAATATAGTTTTGAGAAATGTAAAGTGAACCCACTCTTCTTTGTTAAAATGAAGAAAGGAAGGATATTAGACATGGGTTTTGAGATGTTGATGGAACCAAGTCAACACATCCTGCAAATTATCTCTCATGTATTAGTTTGGGATTTCAATAAATGGCACTAATGGAGAATGTATTGTGGAGAGTGGTGAAAATTCACCATGATGTACATAGAAATACTTTCCTTCAGTTGTACCAAATTGAGTAAAACAACTCATGTTACACAAAGCTCTTTTATCTCAAGCTTCTAAATTTTTTTTGCTGAAGTAATCAGAACAGAGAAGATAGCAGTTTACATAAACAACGGAAACATTTGGTTTTGATCTTAAATCTTAGAAATAGGAAAAAAACATTAATAGTTGTGTATTAATATAAATATTAAATCTGATTCATACACATTAAGTCATTAGATCACAAAGAAGTCAGCTTTATGGAATGTGGAAAGGGGCAGGGTGATGGCCATTTGAAGTAGGATGTTGGTTCAAATGTTAAAATAACATGAATTATCAAAGTAATTAATGTGAGGGGAATGAGGTAAATGTAAAATACAAGCTAAAAATCTGATGAGTGTCTTAATCTTGTAAAGATACATCATTTTACTTCCCTCTTGTGTAGCAAAATTGGCATTAATCCAATGCCAGCATTTCATCAAATATTCAGCATTTCAGTATAATCATTCATAGATCCTTCTATTGCTCTTTTAATCACATATTAAAAAACAATACAAAAGAAAACATAATCTACTTACTGAAACACTGTTTCCCTAACACACATCTCCAAAAAAGACAAAAATATGAAGTTAAAAACTATGACAAAATCTGTTATATTTATATTTAGTTATTTCTTTTACTCTTTGCATGTGTTGACCTTGATAAGTTAGCTCAAGGTTTATTTCATGTGAATCACTAAATGAAGGAGCAGAGATTTGAATTTAAATTTGAAAGTATTTAACAAGTCAGTGAGGAGTTCTGAGGCAGGAACTAACATGGAAAAAAGAATGGGTAAGGAGCACAATTTGCTGATTATAAACTATTATATAACTGTACAAACACTGTTATAGAAGTACATGTGGGATCTTCATTAATACTGGATAAACTACTTTATATCAGTTGGCTGTAGACATGGGAGTCAATAAATATTTTAATTGAAAATTAAGGGCAAATTACATGAGATTAGATCACGAAATGATGCATTTCATTGGAAAGTTTCAAACATTATCTGTAGGACATTAATACTTACCTGTGATAGGATAAAGATTTAATATAGAGAATCTGTAAATAAACTAAATTGATATTTCATGATAAAAGAATCACATTGAGAGAGCTAAACAATTGCATGCTTTTCTTTGGTTTTATGTTCACAGAAATCCTCCTTCAAAATGAAGTCTATCTTCTCTTACTGTAGTGACTAGATATTCGTCTTTATATTTTCAAAGTTTAGGTAAGGGCATGACACACACTTTCCCTCAAATAAATGATTGATGGCTGAAGGAATGTGTGGATGACTCTCAGAACTGAAATGTAAGCCACTGTTTTTTTCTTCTGTGGAAACGAAATCTTCCGACCACTGTATGTTTCATAACTCCTAACCTAAACTTGTCAATCTCATAGTAGTCAATTCAAAATAATACTGTTCTAATAAAAGGCATAATAAACCAAACTTGACTTAACAAAGAGAAAATGATAGAAACAATTAAATATTTACATGAAATAGCACAAGATGTAACCTAATATGTCTAACATCTTTCTATTTATTTTGAGGCCTTTGAGAATTTTGCTTTTGAAAGAATTTTACAATTAGAATGTAGTCTTTCTAAGATGGTGAGATTGCAATAATCTATGCAATGAAGTGAGCTTCAAAATATTGAAAAATGGTTGATTGCTAAGGACTTAAGCATTGATAATATTTAAAAATTAAGTTCAAAATGCCATTTCTGATTTTCATCTATTAATATATTAATGAACACTGCCAAGCTAACACAGATATTAAAGATTTCCTAGCACTTTGCTAGAAAATTGATTTTAAGGGTTTCTGTTTGACCTTCTTTAAAAAGATTTAACAGATAAAATGGCACTCAAGTACCAGTAAAATTTATAGATGAAAGATTTTTTTTTTAAAGCCATGAAAAGAGCATTGAACTTGAATTCAATACAGGTAATCATGGGCCTGTCAGCATTTCCATTGCAAACTTCATTTAGTAGAGTTTATGATATCCGTCATCTTATAAACTATTAAGCTAGAAGTTGTCACACAAATTAACAAATTAACAAGCCTGGATGCAAATTTGTTTACACAAAATATTTGAATCAGTTCAGCTGTTTTGATTTAGGCATCAGCCAAAAAACCTTAACTCAGAGTTTCTCCATATATGTGAACAGTGAGTAAATATTTTTTCTAGACTACATAGTTCAGTCAGTTAGAGCACAGAGCCAAGAAATTCAGGGTACTGCATTTCATCTCCAGGAGATTCAGTTGTATTTATTCTGCCTGTTCTCCTAACTTTGATCCGTTATCTCGCAAATGCAGCTTTTAGCAACACAGAGCTCAATATTAGAACATACAGATAGATCAGCATAAATTCGTTATCAACATTTGGGGGAAATTCAAACTACAAACCTCCAATAACAGGTTCAGAAGAGTCATATCTGCATATAAAAATACAGTTTCAACATTGAAAACAAAACCATTCCTAAAAATTACAAATTACCTGAAGTTAAAGTCTTTTCACAGTATGTTATTTTGCTTTCATAGAATAATAACAAAGTAGACTTATTTTCACTTCTCTATATTAAAATTCTTATAACTAAATACAGCTTAAAATTGTATTTTATTGACTCAGTTGATCAGCCCCAGATATTATAAAAGCAAATGAAATTAAAAACATTTTTTCTTCATGTTTTTCACATCAGACAACCCTCATTGTGTAAACAAACAAGGAAACAAAAAAATATGTCCCCATAGAAAACTAAAATAGACATTTGAGAAATTAGAATAACATCAAACAATAAAACACAGCTGATAATTTTATTAAGTAGCTGTGAATAAATAAACAAGTGGCTAATGGGAATGTGAACAAGCTCAACAAAAAGGCATTTTAATTATCAATCCTTTTCCCTTTTCCCTCACCAAGATTATGAAAATAAAACATCAAGTCAACTTGTGATTTAAAATTTCAGTAAACTAAAATAAATCAGTACAATTATAGGATCAATTTTAAAATGGAGAACTTGGCTAACATTTAGTCAGTTTTCAACATTAAATGAAACTGTGGAATGTATAATTGTAGGAAATAGACTTTGAGATGTATTAGAGGTATACATTTATCCCTGACTTTTGGCAAACTTGGAGAGATCTACATCTAGCTGTTATAGGAGGCAAGACTATTTAAAATAAGCCATCCCATAACAAAATGTCCAATGTAATAAGCATATTCTATAACTAATACATACGGTCATTATTAGAATATTTGAGCTTTAACATTGAAAATAAGAGTTAAGATAGCTCTAAAAATATACCCACAAAAAAGTTTTAATAATGCAAATAGAAAAGGCAGGTTCATTTTTGGGAATCTGAAGTTCAGAAAAGATGAAAGTATGATAGTACTTCTGGTTGCATATGAAAATACATTTTATCATATTAAAAAGAAAATGAAATGCTAATTTTGAGGACTTGAATATAATTTAATGCATCTTTTTTTTTTCTTTTGTAGACAATGATATATGGGGACAATGCCCCCATTTAATTTTTAGTTAATCTTTAGATTGCATGGTAAGTTTCTTATTTACCAATATTACTACACTCATGCATCTATGTCTTCAGAAAGTATTGTTTTGAGTCTGGTCAGGATTTGTGGATAAGGGCCTTTGTCTCTATTCTCAAGGAGCTTTACTCCCATAAACCAGTTAGGATTAAATAGAGGCTCATAATGCAGTACCCAAGAGAAACATGCACTGAGCAGAGAATTGAAAGACTATTTTGCACTCTCTTACTTGGCAAGTCTCTTCATCTCCCTGAACCACCTCTTCTTTATGTGAAGATGCACAGCTACATCTGTACTTTTAACTAAGGTGGAAAGAAGTATGGGAGGGAGTAGACCAAGTGGATGAAGCTGAAATATGAATGCTTTTTAAAAGGCACCTTCCCTTGCCCCCACAAATAAATCTAATGTACACTCTCTGACTAATAGACACTAGACAAATATGTTATAAGGGCTTTCCTATTCTTAAAATTCTGTAGAAGCAAATGGAAGATTAAAGTACCAAATGGAACAAATTTATTTGCCAAGGTTTTTAATACAACTGGTAAATGATTTTTATACCAGCGTGTTATTTCATATGTGAAGTTCATAAATTCATCTGCAGTCATAAATTTTAAATTTTCCTCAGGAGCAGTGGTTTAGAATCTAAGGGTTATAAGTTTTGATTCTGTTGTTTTGCCCTTATTGCACTAAATAGTTTTATATCTTATAGAGACATATTTAACTTATGTATTATTGTGCATTTACTTCACTTACTATTGCTCATATAACTGGAAAATATTGTTCATATCTATCTTACAGAATCATTAAGAGAATAAAGTTCGGCAAGTTAAGTAAAAGATGTTGAAAATTTTAAAGCTGAGAAGTTATGTATTATTGTAGCCATAAGGTATCTATATACACACACATATATACTGCACAAGAATATTAATTTTAGGCTCTCTTTTAAATACATTCTCAAGATCTCAGTTTTTCTCTTAAAAATGAAGAGTTTTAATTAGTAGCTTAGTCATTTATAGTTTTAGCTTTTGATGAGTCTATGAACTAATGAATCTATTATCATTTCAGATTTCACCCAAATAATAGCTAACCATATAATCCTGGAAAGTCACTGCACCTCTCTGGCCCCAGGAAATGTGGATAATTTATAAATGGAGATAAGAATCTGTACATAAGAGATAACAGCTATCTCACAAGATGCTTGTTAGAATTCAAAGCAAGAAAATGAGAGAGAGAACCATTGTTTGAGATAACACACTCTGTACAGAACTCCCCACTGCTCATATTTTATACAGTAAATGCGCATGCCTATCTTGGTACCACTTCCCCAAATGTAATAATATCTTATATCCTGTCTATATATGAAGCACCTGTGAGCAGCCTGGAGTCAGCCTTGCATAATGCACTTGTATAATGGAAAACTATAGCATAACTGTTGCTTTTTCAATGTTATTTAGGATTTTAAAAATTCACTTTTCAGAGTCTATTTCCATTTATAAATTTCCTTTTAAAGTGATATCCAACCGTATTTTTTAATTGTCATAGTTAAAAAGAAAACCTCACTATTACTTTAAACTATATAATCATAAATATTCCTCTAAAATTTGCTAACATAAAGCAAAGGAAGGAAGGACTTTATAATCTTGAACATTACAAACTCAGCTTTGAAGAGAATCACTCATTACATTTTATGTATTTCAATCACTTTCTAAACTTTTGAACACTTCAAGTTTAGCAGCATTCATTATTTTGGAAATTTTACTCCCATATCTTGACAAGACTTTAAAAATACTTCACACATCATTAAAATTGAAGATAACCCCTTAACATTATTGATTAATCTTACATGATTAATATTTATAACATGTGCTATTACTTTTATGGTAGAGTTATCCATGAGACCATCATCTTATATAGATCATGTGAGAGATATGTGCAGATGTAAGTGCAGATGAGAGAGAATGCATACATCATATGTTAATATGGCCCAAACATATTATAAACATGAAGAAAATAAATTAGGAACAGACTTGTTTAAATTTAAAAGCTTTCAAATAAGAAATTGTGTCCAGATTAAGAAAAGAAATAGGAATTTGATTTTTAAGTACTAGCCCTCAAAGTTCTTTATAAGACATTAAAAAACAGTCAATACCCTGGTTTTATTTGTAAAGGCTTATGGCATCAAGAAATAGACTTTATTGAAGATATGATTAGTTAGTTGATGTACGTATTGTAATAGTCTTAGATACATGTTCAATCCATAATTGTTTTTTGTCTTTTACCAAATAAGTAGTTAACATTAAAAAAAAATTACCACAAAACATATAATCACTAATATTCTTACATAGTACTAATTGATACATGGTACTTAGATATTAACTTTTGTGACTGTTTTCATTGGTGCTATCTGAGCAGACTCTGTAGTCAAATTGATACGGTGTAGTAAAAAGTGAGTTGAACATGAACTTGAATGCCCAGTGGTATAGTCTCAGTCCTGGAGATCACTACCTTTGTAACTTAGTGAGAAACCACTTATCCTTTCTAGGCATGTGCATTTACTGTATAAAATATCAGCAGCCAACTAGCTGGTGTTTAAGAATTTTTCCAGCCCAAAAAATACCCTGGATTTGTGACAAGAGAGTTAACAGATTCATGTAAGTACATTAATCAATCAATATGAAAATAAATCAATATTGGGTCACAATGGATGATATTAGCCCAGGAGTAGGGGTAACATTTTTAAGCTATGGGTCTGCCCATGATTCATAGAGCCAGCAGCTGAAGCAACTGTGTAAAGGTGATAAGCCGAGATTTCAGAGTGTTTCTCCAATGTATAACAGCCTGGGAACTTGGCCAAAGTGAGCTGATAGCTCGTGAGAAGATGCTACATTTTTTATTTACTGCTGTGGACAAGTTAGGGCTGGTGGTGTTAGGAATGAAGTGTGTAGGAGTTCATACTGGCTTTGTGCATGGAAGTGTATTTTAATAATACTGATGATAGCTACTAGTTTCAATCACTATATATGTTAGATGTATAATCTTCCTACTGAAATTCTAATTTCCCTTTTAATAGCTAATGAAACTGAAGCTTAGGAAAATGGAATAGCTAGGACAAAGATGGTTGCTGGCAGAACCATTATTTGACTTCAGGTCTTGTGGCTCCAGAGCCCTCGCCCTTTCTGCTTTACTGTAGTGGTTCTCATATTTTAAAGCACATCAGAATTACCTGGATGACTTGTTAAAAACACCAGTGTTGGTGCCCAAAGACCAGGGCATCTGTTTCAACAGGCCTGTGGTGGGGACCTGAGGATTCATATTCTTACCAAGTTTCCAGAGGATGCTGATGCTACTTGTTTATGTTCACTTTGAAATCACTGCAATGCAAACATTTATGAGTCAATAGAATAATATTTTGATATCTAATGCCACATGATTACCACTGATATCTTATTATCCAGTTACAAGGTATATGATGCATATGCTAATTTTGTAAATGTTGACTCTCTGGAAATTTCAAATTGAGTTGTGGGCAATGGGCCATGATTATATAGAAGGTATTAATCCTTAAGAATCCTCAGCCAGAATCAAGCAGTAGCTTAGCAAAGGCAGGATGACATGAAATGCATTTGATGCCTGCAAGACTGGAGGCTTGAGAGAAAGAAAGATGACCATCAGCACAAGAATCTGAGACAAGAATACTGGAAAATATTCAACAGATTGATTTTTCTCAGTGACGTTCATGTAAAAGTGCTATTCTTGATGAGAAGGAGAGCCTCACAAAGGGTCTAATTCTGAGAAAATCTTGTAGATGTGGAGATTGATCTTCCTGGAAAGTACCATGAGTCACCCTACCTGTTCCCTCTGAGAGAGAAAAGATGAATTGGTAATGACAATGTCTGTTCTATCATCCTTACCAGATCTCATGCGAAATCCAAATCAGAACTGCCAGTTTATCCCTAAACTACACACTTCTTTGGATTATGAGTATGGGGAATAGACAAAAGAGACAGAAAGAGAAGCTATGTATTAATGTTACAATAAAATGGCCTTTAAGTTTTATTGGTATCTTGGGAATTTTTCCCTAATCTTTTCATTTGCAGTCATTTTATTTCTAATCTCTCAAACATGGGAATTCAGAGTAAAGGGTTACAAATTTTCTCAGTCTTGTTGCCTAAACTAACAGGTTCCTCACCAGACATGTTGCTTGGTGCTTCAAAGTTATTTTGCAATCTGGACAAAATATTGAAAGTATTTAACATCCCAAAGCTCTTTCTGGAGACCCTGATGTTTAGAAGAAAGTCACATCATGGGACACAAGGAGTATTTTTGTGGCTGTAAGGAAGTGAACTTTAGTAGCTTTCACTTACTTGTATTTGAGATTAGACAAGCATTTTAGCTTTAGAGTTTTTTTTTTCACATGAGTACAAGCACATTATTAATTGCTCTAACTCCCTTATTTTTTTTTATTAGATCTCACTCATGATAGAGTTTTACTGTATTTAGAATCCTGTATAGATGCCATTTGCTACTGCTTTAGTATTTCACTCTCTGTAGACACCAAGTTGTGTGTTCAGGGAAAAGACGTGTATCCAACATCCATTTAACTACCCTGCAAATTGTAATGCGAATTAAAATCATGAACATTTATAACAACTACTGCAACTAAACCTAGGCTCCTAGAATACTTAATCATTGAGTAATTCTACCCCTTTTCTCCTTGAAGGATCTCAAATGTGCTGGCATCATGTTTTCAAGAACCTGAAACCTTCTCCTTAATTCTGCTCACACACTCTTCCTACAGGGGCTTGATGCAGCCCGTAGGTCGCCACCCTTCCCCAACCCCCTCAACAATCAGAAGATTGGGGAAAATACAGTGCTGCAAAATGAAACTTCCCAGTGATTTCAAGAAGAAAACTATCCAGGGGAACTTCAGCTCAGAATTCTGGGAGCTCTTCAAGCCTTTACAGGGCAGTAAATTGGGTTGGCTTAGCAACTCAGTGGTGCAAAGCCTCCCCAAAGGCTCCGTGTTCAAGAAGGGAATCTGCCTGCTGTCTGAGTCTATCATTTTTTCTTTGGTCGTCCTGCTTCATTATTATTCTGCATTGCACTGCAATCCTCTCGCGTGTCCCGCTTTCAGCCCCCAGCTGGCCTCTCTAGCGAGGCTGGGAGAGGACCACACGGCAACCGGGAGGACCTGGTACTGTTTCATTTCTTCTGCCCTTTCCCCTAGGGTCCAACAAAGCCCTTGTGGCGATTCAACCCTGGGACTGCCCCTCCCACCCCCAGCTTGCTTTCCTCCCAGCGACACAGCTGGGCTGGGGGTGAGGGGGATGGTAGCAGAGCAGCAATCCCCATTACTTGCTCCGCAGTGAGTTTTCAAACGCCCCGGGAGCCTGTTAGAGAAGTTGTTTCAGTGAGGGCAGTGCTGAGGTCAGCTTAGGGAAAGCGCGACATCAGTGGCCACAGCACCACCGACCATCTAGAGTCCCGGGAACAGAAACGTACTGTTTGTAACCGCCACCCGTTTCCGCCTCGGACACACACCCACATCCTCTCTCAAGGGCTCCAAAGGCTCCTTGGTTTCAATCCATGTGGACCTCCTTCTCCCAGCAACACACACACACACACACACACACACACTCACACACACACACACACTCACACACACACACACACGCACGCACTCCCTCACTCTCGAGTCAAAGGCCAAGACCAGCGCTCAGTTTCAACCCCAGGTGGTCCATGAAAATTTCAGGGAGTCCGACTTCCTAGAAGCATAAAGCAGTCCCAGAGGAAACAGAGGGGAGGGATACCTGTCCATACTGTAGCAGGACAGGGACCCCCGACTCAAACATGAAGGTTCTCTCTCAGCATCTGTCTCAGTCTTGCTAACCTCAGGGGAAGGGTTTTGATGGTGGCGGTGGCAGTGGGTGGCTTTGTGTTTGCTGTTGTTACTGTTTTGTAAAGACATTAACCCAACCTACCAACCTTTGAAAAACTCCCTCAAGATAGGACAGAAAATTTCCTAACGTTGCTGTCAGATCAGACTGTCGGCTTCAGGTTGGGGAGTGAGGGTTATCAGTTGAGTGGACAAGCACGGGGCTGAAACCTCCAGCGCGGCCACCTTGGGGTGAGTGAATGGAGCCAATGAACTTTGCTGGCAGCATTCCCGCCTCATGGACACCGAGAGCCTTTCCAGTAGTAATTAACCGCGGGAGAGGGTGCGAGCTCCGCTCTTCCAGAAGAGCTCTGTGGCAAGACTAATACCCAGAGCACAAGGAAACGTAGATCCTTCTCGAAGTCCGGGGTCCTACTAGAAGCCCCGAAAGCAGCTCTGGCACAGGGTGGGAGAGGCTGCCCACAGGCTCCCTCCAGCTGTGCTCCGTGGTCGGTGCCTTCTGTACCTTCCCTGCACCATTTGTGCACTCCCCCGGGAGCTCCGGAGAAGCAGCGTGGGAAAGCACCCCGCGGGTGTCTGTTTACGTGGGCGGGACATTTAAGCATGACTTGGAGATTCACAGTTTCTATCTGATTGAAACCTAAAATAGACGCTGCAGCTGCAGGCTGCGTTTCAGAAACCTCAGCTTGCTTGTGTGTGTGTGTGTGTGTGTGTGTGTGTGTTTCAGCCTGAAATAGGTATGCATCAAGTCTAAGCATCCCCTGCCCTGCCTCTCCCCACCCCCCAATTTGGTGCCCTCTATGGCCTTTTACTTCAGATGGTGACAGTGGAGATAAAATGCCCAGATAGGGCTGCGTCTCTTTTCAACCCCACTGGAGTTGTTCAGGCCTACTACTGAAAGCCACTTTGTCTTCTGCTCTGAGGCGTTTCCTCCCATTGAGCCTTTTTGTCATTGCTGTCGCAGGCAGAGGTGAAATGGTGGAGGGATGAAAAATGTGGACAGAAGGTGGAATTCTCGGGCCGGAGCTGTTCACCTGGAAAAGCGCGTACCTCCAACTTCCTGAACCCCAGCACTAGTCTGGATTAGGACCTGCAGAGCCCTTAGAAGGACTCCCCATCCTGAGCTTCCCCGTGGGCATGAAAGACCGGAAGAAAAGCAGTGTGGAAGACAAAAGAGGTCATAGACATCGGGGGAAACAATATTGGAGCCATTGCAGCAATTTCAGTTTTAGGAAAAGTCTTGAGACTCAGGTGAAATTAAAACAAAATAAGGAGAAAGGGAAAAAGAAGAAACAACTATCAACATTGGCACTACTGGTTGACCAGGAGCAGGTCTATAGCAAAGAGCCTCTGTAAGTTTGTGTCTCAGAATTTGAGGACAGCGCTCCAAGTTGTAAAATATAGGAGATGACTCTCAAGTGGCAGGTAAGTGGCAATGAAGAACCTTATTTACCATTAAAAAAAATTTTAGTGGTCTGTAGAAAATTGATTTTGGACGGGATCAAAGCAGAGTGTGAAATACTCCTTCTTCCCAATGTCCTCGAAACTGGAATATACTCAGTGGACTGATTATCTCTGTCCAAAGTACAGGAGAGGATTCCCATTTCCAGTGCCATTCAAAGCAAACCAACATGCCTTTCTTTTCTATCGACGCGTCTTATCGAGAAAATACGGTAGGTGCGGGCCGCCGGGCTGTAATTGCAGGCGGCGCGGCTCGTGTTTGTCAGGCTGGCGTGCTCTCCCTGCTTCGGAGACTCCTTCTCTCCATCTGCCCCCCGAATGTGTTTTGACTCAACAGCTGTCACATGAAAACTCCCACTTAACCCTCGGTCATCTTCTAGCAGGGCCACCTCAACGTTTTTCTTGCCACGAGCTGTTGCTGGCTCCCTGCGCCTCCCCCACGCGGAACGCGCGTCTAGCAGGCAGCCCCAGGGCCATCCATTAACCACCGACTCCTGGAGGTAGGCGAACTAAGCAGAAATGTGAGGCTCCTCACACGTCGAGCCGGCGACGAAAACCCCTTGTAAGCAACTACTCGGCAGTGTAGTTACACCGTTTAGGACAACCATTTTGGCTTAGAGCTGCGCTAAGACTCTAAGGGGAGAAATCAAGCTTTAAGGAGCAGGTTGGGATTACAAGGCAGTTGCTGCCACAGAGATCAGGGACGACTTCTTGGCATTTAGGGATATAAATTAAAATTCGAGACATGCCACCCATCACTGGTCCTTTTAGAGGAAGAGGTAACCCCTCCAGCTCCCTCCACCCAAAACATGAATTATCATTTCCGCTGAATGCAAATGGGCTCCCTTCTGTGGGAGGACAGCCAGCTGCAAGCTGGACAGTAAACTGTTTCATAGCGACGCGGCCCGATTGCGGTTCAGAGGCACTCCTTTACAAAGGAAGAAGCGTCCGGTTTGTGTTGACCCCGGTGGCGCGCCTGGGCCAAACTCGCTCCCCCTCCACCCGCCAACGCACACACACCGCCCACCCCCGACACACAGACACCCGGGGATTGAAACTAGCTCCACTGAAAACGACATCCGTCGCGTCGATGTGAGCTGCCATGAGTATGGGGAGGTGATTGTTCAAAAATGATGGCATGAGTCATAAACACCGCCTGAGTATTCTTTGCAGCAATTAATGGGCAGCAGGGTGCAGGAGAAGTTGTAGAACTGAGCTGGGGATCTATTTTCTCCCCGAGGACAGCTCTCCTTCCAATGATCCTGACTGTCCCTTGCCTTCCTGCTTGGGAATAAATTTTACATCCCACGCATTCCCCTCCCCTCCTTGTCTGTGCATGTGACACTCACTCTCTACCTGTCTGAACGCCGAGACTTGCTGGGGATTTTCTTTTTGGTCGTCAGCTAATGACTTTCCTCCTACCTTCATTCATCCCCAAAGGTGGCTGTTTACACTTCGTGGCATCTCAGACCTTTTAAAAGCCCCCATTTAAACCCAAACCTCTACCACAGGACCTAGGGAAGCTCCCCTATCACTTATCAACACACAAGAGGCCACGTAGAAATAATTCATATATGCATGCACACATTCATTTGGGGGGAGGGAGATGCTTGGAAGACCTCTGTGCTCTAAAGCATTTAAAATAAGCACATTCTTAACATGCCGGTAACTTTCCTACCTGAAAGGGTTAAAAAGCATTTAAACAAGCGTCTTTAATACAAATATTCCAGCCAAAGCATCTAACCTCACTGGTTTGACTAGAAATCAAGGTAATCCTCACCACCAAGAAAGTCTTGCAGAAGAATTCTGCCTGGATATCCACTAGTTAGAGGCTATAGGAACCAACTCACGTATTCGGTTGAGCATACTGCAAGAATATTTATTGAGCACAAGCTCAATCACTGCACTGAACGCCAAATCTGGCAAGCAAAATGCATTTCCTATCTGAGGGGGGAAAAGGAGCTGTGAATCAACTCCTTCTTCAGTATTATCAAGATTATTTTATTGGTGCAAATTTGCAAAGTAAGTGACCTCTCTCCAGCGACAAGTCAGCTCACCTCCATCCAAAGCAGAGGGGACCCCCGAAAGCAAACCTACCTTTCATACAAGACACTGTCAATAAAAAGACGAGGTTCCAAAATGTAAATCCACTTTTAATCCCCATTTTCTTCATCAGGAAGAAGTCTAGGCGGCCACATCTAGCGCATTTTCTCGTGCCAGGCTTCGGGGGTTTGGATTCCTTTGCTCGGCTTTCCCCTTTGCGGATCCCTTTCATATTATTCGCGGGCTCCTAATTCCTGCTCCTCGGCTCGGCGCAGGGAGTTGTTGCTGTTGTTGGTGCGCGGTCACAGCTCGGAGTGAATGGTGTTTCTGGGATACCACAGCAACCTTGACGAGGACTCAGCCATCTCTCTCCAACGGGGGCACAAAGTCTCCGCTACTCTGGATTCTGTCTTTTCTTGTACGTTTTTCCCCTCCACCAAAATCTACCCCAATTCTAGCTCGTTATAGCAACCACCAGACACCACTAGTGAGCGTCTTAGAGCCCGGCTCCTCGTTTAGACAAACTCCCCACAATATTTGAAATTAAGGGGCTTGATTTTTTTGCCCCGAATAGATCAATTCTGCCTGTAAAAGAAGCCCAAGAAATATTATATTAGTGAGCTCTCCTTTGCAGCCTGTGAATATAGAAAGCATGTTAAAGGAGTATTTTAATCGGAGAATCTGTGTTGCTTTTGGGGAAACCGTGATGATAACGAATCGGACTCCATCGATGCCCACGTCGTTATAAGACGACATGTGTTACTACTGTAGTCGCAGCGTATTTCAGGGAGGCGTCTCACATTTACCATCCTGTGATTTAATCGAAAAATGGGAGATCACAGGGAAAAATTTATTTGCACACGTGTATTTACATATTCAAGTGCCTACATGTAAACGCATAACCGGTTTTTTTTGATTCATTAGGCAAACCGATTTCATACGTGACCAGGGCGGACGTGAGATGGGGAGGGAGTCAGTCATCTCCCCAAAGAGTTCGCCCTTTCATCCTCCCTACCCCATTTTCAGTTGATGTGTGCCGCAGTTAAACTACTTTATCTGTGGTACTTATCTGGAACAGACCCATTTGTCTTCATTCTGAATCGTTCCCAAATATTTAAATGGGACGTTTCTTTCAAAACGGGTAACATATGTATCTACACATCTGGACCTGGCAACGCCACACACCACTCAAGGGTTAACATCGTACAAGAGAAGAGTTCTCGCGCCATCTACTGGCCATGGCTAAGCCTCCCCCTTCTCTTTCACATCTATTAAGGTACCCTACTTCCTCATCCCAAGGTGTAGGGGAGCTTCGTCCGGAGACCAGCGTGTTTTGATTTCCTAATCTTTTTTTGGCTGGACTTGGCTCAGATCTTACAACTCACAAGTTCCTTAGACTAGGTGCCAGATTGGAGATCTAACCTTTTCGGGAATCTGATACCATCTCAGGAAGGGGAGGGCTGCAGCACTGGTCCTGGAATAGATCTTTGCAAAGGCTTCTGTCTCCATTTGCATGCTGAATGCTATCAGGGGGATTAGTATTTATCTACAGGGCTTGGTTCAGAGGACTGGACTGCCCAGTTTGAGTCTGCAGCTCTCCACATTGCCCACAAACGATGGCTCCCTTCCCATACACCACACGATTACCTTGATCACCTTTTGTCTCAGGGCTCAACTTGGAGCTGCCCGCTCAGGAGAGCAAGGCTATTGCATCTGGAGGGAATTGTGCTCTGGGAAGTGAGCACAGTGCGAGCGTCTATAGGCGTGTGTGGTGTGTGGGTTCAATCTGCAGGCATAGGAAGGATTCTGAGATCTCCGGGTATGTGGCATTTTGTGTGGGCCTGTGATTCTCCCAGGGAGTGTGTGTGTGTGTGTGTGTGTGTGTGTGTGTATACACACACGCAGTATAGTGAAAGGTAAGTGTGTGTTTATGGAAATGATGGAGAGTATGATTTTCTATGCATGGGTGTTTTCCCAAGTGTGTTTGTGCAGTATATATGCGTGTGAATGAGAGAGAGAGAGATTTCTCTCCCAGGTAGGGAGCATTAGCAAGAGGCAAAAGCTGCAGACGCCCAGCTGACCTCATTAAATTCGGAGAGGTACTTTCACATGAGATGTGGCAGAATACTATTTGTTCTTGCCAGTGCTTTCTTTTATTGTCTGTATATGCAGATTCCAAGGGAGTGGGTGACAAGGTTGGGACTAGACCGAGATTGGGAGGATCAACACTGAAAACATCATTAGCCTGCTCAGCCACCTTGGTGGCAGCTCTGGCAGTGATTTCAGTCAAGATGTCAGGGTGTGTTGCTGCTGCTGCTGCCTTTTCTTGATCAGACAAGGAGTTAGATGCAAACAGGTCCTTGGACTTAATGAGGACACTCAACAAAGTCCTCCTTACCAAGTGTACAGAGGTTAGTCACCTCAACTGATTTTACTTTTCATTAAAAAAAAACCCCAAAAATATTGGGTGTATGTAATCTATTTGAACATGTGGGTGTTTATCCCAGCAGGAGGACTTTACATCCCAAAACTTTATTTCTCATAAGTGAGAAATATTTTGGTAATTATTGTGCAGAAATAAACTTTGACTATGGGACCATCATGACTACTACTAAGATACCAATTTCTAATATTTATTGTCAGACATACTAATCCTATAATCCGATTATCTCTCCCTAAAGGAATCCTGCCTATCATTTCAATGTGAAGTTGTTAAAAGATTTATCTGGTAGCTCATAATACATTGAACAATACTGTAGTTTCTACTTTCTACAGCTCATAGTAAATCACAAGCTATTTTTTTTACTTGCATCTTCCAGCTTCTGAGACAGGATGGACAAATCATATTTCACTGATGGGAAAAGCTAAGGCATTGGGGAAATGAAGTGCTTTATCCAAGGTCATCATCAGAAGCCCTGACATTTAGTCCAATACATTTAGTGCTGGGTCACACTCTCGTCTTTCATGCTAAACAGCCTCCTCTTCAAGGGAGCATTTCCAAAGGTATTCCAGAAACATAACATTATCAGCCAAAATCCTGAATGAGAAATTCCTCAATTTCTCTTGAAAGAAAAATAGTATCTAAATTTGGGTGGGAGAAATCATTTATCTCAGCTGATCTGTAGGAAAGCAGCACAGGTGTACATAGATTTATTTAAGACTGTTAGAAAAAAAAAAGACTGTTAGAAAAAGAAGATTAAAAAATAATGAACATAATAGCAAACATTGAGTGCTTACTACATGTCTGACATTGTATTATATTTACATGATATATCATATTCAATCTGTTTACAACTTGCTGAGACAAGTACTACAATTAGCCTCATTTTATAGGTGAACAAGTTGATACACAAGGAAGTTAACTATCTGACTTGCCTGAGGTAATATACTTAAGAGGAAATATGAATCTATGGTGTCTAATTTTTGGGTCAATATGCTTGCCCACTGTACTGTCCTATGCTAGCTCTCAAAGATGCTTGTTTTAAAATAGTCTAGTAACAGAGAAATGATTTTTATAGTAAACACACCTGGATAATTTTAGATAAGCAAAGATATAAAAAAATTTACAGGTGATCAAATTTTATACACACACACACACACACATATGTGTGTTACATATATGTGCTACACACACAAAGAAAAACATTTTTTTCTTTTTAAACTTGGGGTTACTAAAATTCCCCCTCCTTCCTTCTTTCCTCCCTTCCTCCCTTCCTTCTTTCCTCCCTTCCTCCCTTCCTTCCTTCCTTCCTTCCTTCCTTCCTTCCTTTCTTTCTTTCTTTCTTTCTTTCTTTCTTTCTTTCTTTCTTTCTTTCTTTCTTTCTTTCTTTCTTTCTTTCTTTTCTTTCTTTCTTCTTTCTCCTTGCAATCTACTGATCTGCTCACATACAGGTCAAGGGGAAAAGTGGCTTGGTAAGGATCATCAAGCCAATCACAGTGATGAAGTACCTCAGAGAGTTCTTAACAAGAGTTTAGATCAGAAACATACAGCTTCTTTAAACTGGAAGTACCAGATTCCCATTCCGTTTCAGTGGCTCCCCAAATACCTATGGAATGCAATAAAATGTGATCTTAAAATAGGCTTAGTTGTCATTTAAAAGGGAGAAAATAAGCACCATTTCCAAAATTGCTCCATGTTAAACCAGGTCGTTGATATGTATTTATTCTGTTTTAGCATCACAAGGGCAATATCCCACAGAAAAATGAACGAAACAGAATGAGTACACTGAGAAAAAAGCCAACATAAATACTTGGGAAGAGGTTACATTTAATTTTGAAAAGACTTGTATGTGCTTTTGATATTTGTCAACTTATAAAGTGTTTTTCTTAATTCGTGTCACGGATAGACAGATTTACGCAAGGATTATTGTTCAAATACACAGTAAAATAAAACGTTGATTTACAAGTAATGAAGCAGGCATTTTCCTATTTGTTCCCAGTTTTTATTTAGAATTTGTTGCCAGGAGAGTAGGAGAAAAAGAGGAATTCATTTTCTCATTTTTCTGTAAATGCCCATTCTTGGGTCCATCTCTCTAACCTCTCCAACTCTTGGGAAATAAAGCATTCAGATTTAAATGTTGAATCTAGAATAATGTAGGAATTCTAAAGCAAATCTATACATTGCCTTGATTTGCAATAGCCCCTATTTGCTTGAGGAGAAAAGAAAGAGATCTAATATTCATGATAAAGTAACTTTTCTTTAAACAATCTTGTTTAAGAAGATAAATTATCAGGTGGCTAAAAGTGTCTGTCCTGCTGTTAATCAGGAAGCACTGTTGAGACTGGAGATGAGCCTCTTGGAAGTGTTACTAAATGTGCTCTCCTAGGCGCTCGTTCCTCTTAGGCCCTGACCCCTCTTTCAGTTTAATAGTGGGGCTTAACAGGCATTTCAGTCTTTTTAAGTTTTAACCACATTAAGAAAGTCAGAAATTGAAGTTTCTATGCCACAGAAGGGTAATAATAGTGTATTTTAAACAGTGAGAGAACATAAAAGCCTTAAAACTGAAGGCGGATTTGCAGCACATGGACAGACTTGGAGGGCATTATGCTAAGTGAAATATGTCAGACAGAGAAAGATAAATAATGTATGATATCACTTATATGTGGATGATATGATGTACATATATATGGAACCTAAAAATACAACAATCTAGTGAATATAACAAAAAAGAAGTAGACTCACAGATATACAGAACAAGCTAGTAGCTACCAGGGAGGAGCAGGGAGGGACAATAAAGGGGTGAGGGAAGTCCACACTATTGGGTATAAGACAGGCTCAGGGATGTATTGTACAACATGGGAAATATAGTCACTATTTTGTAATAACTGTAAATGGAAAGGAACCATTGAAAGTTGTATAAAAATAAAAACTTCTTTAAAAACTGAAAGCAGTATCTATGGCTGTATCCACACAAACAAACTTATTTCACTTACTTATTTTACCTACTCGGATGCCAAAAAACTTATTTTTGACATGAGCCACATATATAATAAATTTAGAACATTAACATCCCAAGACTTTTAGCTGGTGCCTTCTTAAAAATAGACAGTATAATATAAAATACATGATAATTTAGTATAAGCTGTGTGAGCACATTTCCCTGAAAGAAGAGAACCATGGTAAATAGTTGGGGAGCATGTGCTAATGATGCTAAAAGGAAGGAGACAAAAATGGAAAGAATCCTTAAAGGCTATTCTGTTTGTCCTGAAGTATATCTCACTCTCCTGCTAACCCTGGGCCTTCTATCACTTAACTTGTCTCTGCATAGAAAAATAGAAATAAAAAGTTAAACAAAAGATAGCTTTGCTAAACAATCAGGATAATCCAGGTCTCTTCTTTTCATAAGTAATAAAGTTGTTTTGCTGACATGATCTGAATAAATCTCAATTCCCAGTGTGGCAGGCCTTCTTATCATTTCTTTAATATAGTTATGTGGTATCAGCCTCAGATGCACTTGAGGATACATAAATATTTAGAGAACACAAATCAAATGCGTGGATTTCAAAAGATACCAAATCTATCAACATTACTATCAAAATGCAATGCATATTTGATTTCATGCCCTGAAGTTATCTGCCAATAAACTCATTTCTTCTACTTTTTTTTTTATCATCTACTAATCTGCTAATCTTTTTTATCAACTGCTAATCTTTTTTATCAACTGCTAATCTTCAAAATTGGTTATAATATCTTGAGATAAATGCATATGTTCAAATATTCAGAGTTCAGGAAAATCACTATGCATTTTATTTTGCAATTTGCTAGTCTATCATAGATTAGGTAACATGTGTGAGACCTTCTTTACATTTTCTTTCATTTATCTGCTTAAAATATCAGTTTTATGAAGTTTTGCTGAGAAATCCAAATTTAAAAATAAACAATTCTACAACTGAAAGTGAATTCTGGAAAGGTGCAAGCTTTAAATTGTATTTGATCACAATCCCACATGCCCCAACCAAGCAGAACACGGCCTACAGGTAGAAGGTGAGTACATGTCTCCTGTGCTTGGACTTTCCTTCTACAAGATGGTGAAGTGATTTTGTTGGTGATAAAGCAGAATTTATTAACTTTTAATAAATATAATTGTGAGATTATTCTTTCCTAAATATTTGTAAACTTAAAGTAGAGGAATTATTAATAGTAGAACTGTTGGAGGTTTCAGAAATATGAACTCTATAATCCATGTATATGGATTCATATGCCAGTGTCTGAACCATATTAAAAGTATAAATATTCATTACTGCATAATTTGACCCAGTGTTTAACCTTCTCAAATGATCACTAACAACTCTGTTACTTCCTTGGTTTTTCAAATTTATCTAAATTTAACAAATGTTGAAATATTTCTCAGAATAAAAGTACAGTAAGCCAAAAAATATAAACGTCCTTTCTTCAGAGGAAGCTAACAGTGACCTTGACTTAGAAGGATCATTTTGGCCACCAAAGGAAATGAAATCAATGCAGCTGATTTTGGTCTGGTTACACATAATCCAATTTGGATTATAAGTACAAATAGCTGCCCCACCTGGACAGGGATCAATTTCATTTTTACTCTGTGTGTAGCAAGTATCATTTTCACCTCTGTGTTCATTTATTTAAGAAATCATTTTGAGCTCCTATTACAAGGAAATGAAATCAAGATCTACACAGTATTCTGAAGGAGATGTCAATGTAATAGAAGGGATAGAATATACTCTTAAGTAACAATAGTGAATGTCAATAGCATAACCATTTTAAGAGATATGCCTGTAAAACACCAAGATGGTGGGAGATTATTTATAGTTGGGGGTAATGGAGAAAATTTCAAGGTAGAGGTATACATTTGAGCCATTCTAGAATCATCTGGGGATGTTTGGCAGAAAAATATCTTGGTGGAGAGGTTATTTTCCAGAAATATTTTAAGTAAAGCTAGAAACTCTATAAGCATATTTAGGATTTGATCAGTTTGTTTCAGACATGGCAGATGAGGCCAGAGAAGTAAAATTAGCCAGGGAGAAGTGGGGATTGGGAGACAATAAGTGTTCCTGGCAAATATTTTCTACACTTTCTCTCTCTTTAGTAGACCCTAATGATTGGTCAACTCAAGTAAATTTCCAGGGGCACATTTTTAAAACAACTCAATCAATGGATTGTTTCACTGAATACACAAATCAATTTGTTTTGGTATTTCGTATGCAGTGGTTTATAAACAGAATCAATTTAACCTTTTAAGTTGATTGAAGTCATCAGGCATTTATTATTAACATAGTAAATAAGGTTTAATAATCATTAAATAATATATTACTTAATATTAATATAGCATATAGTAAATAAAATATATACTATATAATACTAGTGTTAATAAATACATAGTATAAATCAGTAGATAGATCTGGAATTTTTTGTCTTTATTTATAGTAACACTGAACAAATACTGTATTTGCAAATATGTAGAAAATTTAGCTCATTACCCAGAATATGAATACCAATCTGAATTTTGGGAGATTTCACATGTCTAAAATGGACAATGAATCTGGAGCATGACATAAGATTTCTATATAGATACAATAACAATAGCATCTCTTAGAAGGTTAAGCCATCCAACAATTACAATGTGGTTATCATTCAGTTTGTCCATTTCAATATTTTTGCTTCTCTGGGAAGAAAAAGAATATTGATCCTTGTTTTTCCCAGTTAGCTTTGCCCTTTTCTAAATCAAAACAAGTAAGCAAAACACAGTCAAAACAAACAACAGTGACAAAACAATTAACAAACAAACACTTCTACCTCGTTAAAAATCTTGCACACTCTTTTATGGAGCAGCATACAGTAATGCATTTTCAGATAAAAAACTGGGATTGAAAATACCTTTAGGGTAAGAAAGCTACACTTTGTGATAACAGAATGAGCCTTAATTTTTCATCTGTAAAATGGGAATAACTGCTTACTTCACAGAGTTTTTATTAACATTCTCAAGTGGTGTGATTACAGAAGTTATGTTCCTATATATATCCTTAACTCTACATACCTTTTTATAGTACCTCTAATGGGTTGAATAATGCACCCCACAAAATGATATTTCCAAATCCTGACTCCTGGAATCTGTGAATGTAATTTTATTTTTAAAAAGAGTCTTTGCAGATGTAACTAAGATAAAGATCTTGAGATGACATCATCCTAGATTGAAGGTGGACCCTAATTCCAACAGCAAATGTCCTTAAAAAAAGAGAGAGATCTAAGATGCAGAGACACAGAAATCTATTTGAAAAAGAAGCAGAAATTGGAATGATGGGTGTACATGCCAAAGAGTGCTGGCAGTCACCAGAAACTAGGAGAGAGGCATGGAATAGCTTCTCCCTCAGAGCATCCAGAAGGAATCAATCCTGCTGACATCTTGATTTCAAACTGTAAGAGTTGTTTTAAGGCAACAAATTTCTAGTAATTTGTTGTCTCAGCCCTAGGAAATGAATACAGTATCCAAGACTGCCAATGACATTGGTTTTAGGAACGTGGTTACTAGATTCCAGTTTGATCTCTGATATCTCTTCTCCCACCCCTGCCCCCTCCCCCCACTAACCCACAGGCTCTTCTTCCTACCCCCACCCTAAGTGGGAGTATTCTTGACTGGAACATTTTGAGATCTTCGTAAGTTTTCATTAATATTCTCTCATTTCAAAACGATGTATTCTTATGACTGTCTAGAATGCTCAGGCCCCAGCTTGAGCCCTAACCATGTCCATTTTGTTCTCTTCCTAACATCTCAGAGACAATGTGGCTAATATTGTACTCATCCTCTTCCATGTACTCCTCCCTCCCTAGATTTGCTTCTTCTGATTGAACTTCTCTGTAATCACTCTCTTTTTCATCTCAACTACTCAGAGTCAAAACCTTGTTTTTCTGCCTCTCCCTTCCCTAGCTAGAGTCAAACACTAATGTCTGAAAGTGCCTCCTTTATATTAGACTCTGCTACCTTCCTTTCCACTCTGCTGCCATCATGGGAACTCAGGTACTAATTATCTCATGCATTTATTACTGCAACTACCTTCTAATTACTCACGGGCCTTCAGGCTTACAGCTTCTGCTCCGTTCTGTCGTGCACTGAGTATGACCACTTCATCATGGCTCTTACCTTCTCAAACAGCTTTCACAGCACTCTGTTAACATTATCTTCAGGATAAACTGATGGTCTTAAATCTCACAGTCAAGCCCACTCATGGACATTTCCTCCTTCTAGTGAGTTGATTATGATCAATGCAAACTCTGAATGTGTTTGCGTTCTGCATCTGAGCCTTAGTGGATGTTGCTCCCTTGGCCTTTAATACTTGCTTATTTTTTATTAGCCTATCCAAATTCCAAATTTCAATGCTGAGTTCAGGTCTTATTTTCTTCAAACATGTTATATTTATCTATTTCAATGACTTTAAGCGTATATGTATCAAGTCCATATAGATTAACTTATGACATTTATACTACTTTATTTTTGTTTTCTTATTTTCAGTTTATGTCTTTATAAATATATTGAAGCATGTTAGGATTTATTTAGAACATATCTTTAAAATGTCCACAGTGAACACTTTTTATACTATACGTTTTAATACATATTTGCTGAATGCCTAGATTATGACATTTTGACTACTTAACTCTTTGAGTTTATTCTTTATTTAATTGATGGAAACATAGGTGTGTGTATGTGTATACGGGTGTAGGTGTATATATGCTTATGAGAAATACAGGGAGGAAAAGAGACAAAGGGAGGGAGGGAGGAGAGGGAATACACATAGTACAAAAAAGCATGGAAAGGAAAGGTTTGTGTCCACTAACATTAATTATAATAAAAGGTTTGATAACTAATGCCAGAGAGACTACTCTCTGATTTCCTCCTTGGTGCCGAGACACTCTAATTTCCCATGCAAAAGCAGTTCTGTCTAACTGTTTGGCAGATTGTTTGAGCTGGAATTAAATGTGCACAGCTGGTACCATCTGTTGCAAATTCTTTAATTCTTGTTATCTCTTAAACAGCTTTTGGTTTTGTTTTATTCATAATTCATTTTTGGAGAATGAGGAAGACCTATTGGGGTCTTAATATTGTTTATTAGATGTATTTCTGATTCTTGATTAGTAAGCCATAGAGGACACTGGTTGATCAATATCACTAAGTATCTACCTAGCTTTACCCATGACCAGACTGTTTTTTTATTTACAACCAAGGTTGGTTTTAGGTAGTCAAATAGATTACTTTCTTAAGGTTATGTATTGTGATGATAGTAATATTTCAACTATTTTCCCTATTTTGTACCATTTTTATTTCATTTCTTTTTTTTTTTTACTTAACTTCACAATTGAAGTCTATAAGTTTTAAATCAAAATTTCCTAGCCAGTAGACAAAATCAGAAACTTAGAAGTTGTACCTGTTTCCTCTCTTTCCTTCAACTCTTTCTTATTCTGTTTTCTTAATATCTCTCAATCAATGTCATCCTTGGAATCTCATCATCACTGACTTTGTGTAGGCCCTCAGCATGTCACTTCCCAGCCCAATTCAACGCATTCTCCCCTGCAGACTCAGAGTGATCTTTCTGATACATAACTCTGATCATTATAGTCTTGTACATAAAACTCCCCAATGTCTAAATATTTCCTTCAAATTATTTGAAAAATACATGCATTTCTACCAGTCACTGCTGGTCCCTTTTCCTGACTTCTTCCCTCACTTCTATTCCCATTTTGCCTGGAAAACTCCAGAATAGGCTTCAAACCAAAATCAAGTGATTTCTTTTTTTCCTTTTTGCACAATTAAGTTCTTTTTCTCCTTGGTTTGAGTAAAATGACCTTCTATATTCTGGTAGGAACTAGTGCATAATCCTGTTGGAAACTTTATCATAATATATTGTCATTTTAATCTGTTTAGCCTTTGTATGAAAGTTTGTGGTCCCAATGCACAATGTCTTTTTTTTTCAATACTTCAAATACTAGTCCAGTGCCCTTCAATATTAGACATTTGATAAATTATTGAACGGATAAATAAATGATTGAAAAATGAGACCCATAGTGAAATTGGCAGGAAAGAATTAAATTCATAGTGCATAAGTAGAGATCAGTTATAAATGAAGGCAAGAAAGTTAAATTTCATATCATAATATAAACATGAATACATATTAAAAACAGCATTTTTTCTCATTGTGTTTTGAAGTTATTCTCAAGTAATATGACCCTAATCTAAGGTCTTTAACACCTTTAATCAATGGAAATAAAGACAGTTAAAGCAGCTACATGGCTGCCTGGGTGTAAATTTAGTTTGGTATTGACCAAATTCATGCTGATTGGTTGTCTTCACTTTGCACAGAAGCAAGCAACTAGCTTTTCCTTTAGTCTGACATTTGTCTGATCTGGCATGGATAAGATCTATTTAGCTCAGGGCATCCTGCTTAAATGCAGAAAAAAATATGGGGAAGCCTGATCAGGGCACTAAATTGTATAATTGTTCTGAGTATTTAAGAAGTTGAAACATGTAAGAAGAAAATATTCAGGAAAATACAGCAAGTTTTCTGGTATTGTGGAATTCATGTCAAAAACCTTCCTGTTTATGGCTTTTGAGATGCTTGCTGATCATTCTCCAAAATACTAGAGAGAGATATTATGATAGTATCACTATTTTCTGGCAGATAATGATTTTGCATTAGTCAAATTCTGATAATGTTGAACAGCTTTCTCTCTGTAAGCAGCAATTGGAATTTTTCTTTGCCAGAAACAGGTGAATTTCTAAGATTTTAGTCTCCATCAAAATGACCTGATGTTCTACTGAATCAAAGGGATGGAGCAAGGCCCCTGCATTTTTAACATGCTTCTTTATAGTAGAGGTTAAAAGAGGCTACTGAATTTCCCAAGGGTCAGTTTTCCCAGGAAAGAGAATAGGCATCCTTGTAGGTCCACCCAAGCAAACTTTTGGGTGCTATGGGCTACTCAGTGAATGGAAAAACAGGCATAAAAAAGATTAAACAGAAGAAAAACATACCTACCATTATAATTAATTTAACTGTGCCAGTTATATACAAAAGCTAATTTTTCCTCAATACAAATTATAAAATTGGATCCCTGACATGCTGTCATAATATCTGGAGATCACACTAATCAGTTAACACACAGGGAGACCCTGGGAGAGCTGAAGCAGGAAGGTGCAGAGAGGAAGAGCACGCTGTTAACTTGTTGCTAAGCAAGTTAAGCTGCTGCTCAAATAAACAGTTTTGCGTCAGTTATTTGGTGATACATATATAATCTGCATGCAGACGAATCCTGAAACTGACACTTTTCATATACATAGCAAAGCTGAATATTTAATATACCTGTAAGCTTTTATTTCCTTTTTCCCTTGCCAAGCAAGCCAGTTTTTAATTCAAGTAGTATGCAATCAAAAGCTATTAGTATTTATAGCATTGGAAATATCTCAATGTATTATATTAATTTACTAGAAAGTTAATGAATGTGAAATGCTAAAGGTACACTGGCTTTTTTTGAATTTAAATGTGTAGTTGAGTAGTTCTATCAACCTCTAATATTTTTATAGATCATGCATGTGATTTTGACATGGCAATTTTTCAATATTGTACACATATGTCACTAATGCAATTTTTTTCAGGTGTTCATAACTCTGGGGGAAAACTTGAATCTCAGAATTTTCCAAATATCTGAGCACATTATCATTTAAGTATCATTCAGAATAATTATTTTGAATAGATGTTGCTTCAAAATGCAGCACGTACTTCCTATGTATATGTTTCGATGACTCAAAAATTAGATATTAACATCAGGTTTTTTTCTTTTTTTATTATGTGAGTTTCAGGTGTAACATCCACTTCTGTAGGGTGGAATATAGATCTCTGATGTGACTCTTATGCTTTGGTTGACAGGAAGATTGAATTCAAATTGCATCTCAGCTCTCATAACAGTTCAGGGGCTTCTGACTTGCTTGTCTTTCACTCTCACTCTGCCCCTGTTTCTGACACAATGTTATTGGACGTTATTCAGAAATTCCTCTACTCTGGACTGCATATGACCCCTGTCCAGCCAACATGAACTTGATAGGTTTTTAGGGACCTATTTTAAATAATATTTTCCTTGTTTTGCTTGTTTTTGTTTACTTTTGTTTTTCTGTTTGTACAACATAATCTTAACTTTTCTTTTTTCTAGTTATCACACTCTGGTTTCCTTTCTGGTTATTACCTCACCCTCCTTGTCTGCAGTTTTTATAGAGCTGCCTGTCAAGGTTTCTGAAGATCCCTAACCATACATGAGCACATGACATAGCTTTGTTCACTGTGATTCACTTTAGATCCTTTGAATCTTTAACAGCGTCCAAAGACTGAAAAATTATTTGAGCTGATTTAGTATAGTGGTGAAAACCAAACCCTGCTGTAAATTACTTCCTACTACATGGAATTTCCAGTTTGCCCTGTTTCCTCACTTTTCTAGGTTTATTTTTCATCTTTTTCTTTTTCAATTTTGTGAGAAGCCCCAGGATCTCTAGATCTCTATGATGAATTCTCGCTTTGCATCTGCTAGCCAGAATTAATTTCTATTACTTAGCTCCACTAATAGGAACAGTCTCATAGTGCGTACCAGGATAAGATAGCCAAAAACAAAATTGCCAAATGTTTGAGTTCTCTGTTTAATTAAGAAGCTTTTCCCTTTCACTGAAACCCTTCCTTAAGTTAGGTATTACCCAGAGGTCTTGAATAGATGAAGAAAAATAACACATGAGACTCAGTGAAGCCCTTTCCTTTTTCTATAAGTGTGTAGTATTTTGCTCATTATCATCTCCATTATTCAGTAGCTGTCTCAGAGTCACTGATTATCACTGGAACACACTGCCTCTAACACAACCGGCAGTTTCTGTTGCTTTTACCAACATAAATTCACCCTCCGTTAGTGTGGATATAGTATACACTCTCTGGGTCTTATTCCCAGGAGTTTATTGACACCCAGCTAGATCTGGTGATGAGGAAGGTGGCCAGGTGGTCTGAGAGCATGGCAGCATGAGAGCTGAAGATGTGGGTGAGAAGAATCCTGCAGGTCTACTCTACTGTGCAAAACCCATCCCTTGATCATTGCTACTCCCTAGCCCTCTGGCTGGACAATTCTGCTCTTCTTCCTTTCTTTAGAATTTTCTATGTCATTTAAAATAATTTCTTGTAAGTTTCATAAAATATTTTTCATAAAATACATGAGTACACATATACACATATGTTTTTGTGTGTATATCCATATTAAAAGAATACACATTGATTTGATAGTTGAGGTCATTTATATCATTTTTATCATTTTTGTAACTCACACTTTTTTGACAGAGAAGTGACAGGTCACTTCTCATTTCTGTCCCTTCAAGCTGTCTGTTTGTCTGCACATCTATCTGGAGCAGTCTCTCACCTTCTTCTTTGTTTACTGTAATTATGTAGGAGCTTGGAAACCCACACAACAAAATTCTGTAACATTATTTCGGTATAATAAGAAATAGGGTCCCAGAGAGAAAATGAGAACCACTACTGTGAATAGTGTATGAGTTTCAGTGTGTGTTGTTTGTAATACTATTTCATTACTCAGAACTCTTTTAGGCTCACTTGATTACACTTATGTCTGTGTTCTCTATTTATTAATGGACATAGTGAACTGAATTTGAGAATGGTAGGTTAATTTACTACCTTTCGTTTGTTATTTATACCAAATCTGTGAGGTGATCGATATGAATATTATCTTCAGAGGGTTTAAATTGTTTGCTGACAGTCACAAAATAAACTTAGCGGAACCTAAAACAAATGAAACCGTGGCTCTGGTCAGGTCTTTTTCTTCACAGTGTCTGTGTGTTTTGCTGGCAAGGCTTGTCTGCACCTGCAACCTTCTTGAAAGGATTGTCCTTGGGCATCTCAGTGGGAAACTTGAATTGCCTGGGAGTCCGTTTCACCCTCTGCTGGAAGTGGCTTATTGCCAGTGCTTTCCCTATATGGGAGGCTGAATTCCCAGACCCTCTGTCTCAAGATGGACAAAATTTAATATGTACCACCATCTCTCTTTCTCCACAAGGTGTTGGTTCCAAGACTCCCCAGCAGAGACCAAGTTGTGAGGATGCTCAAGATCCTTATACAAAATGGCTGGTGCAGTGGGGCTCTCTGTATCCATGGGGTTGAATTTGAATGTGGTTTGTTGAATCCATACATGCAGAACAGGTGGATACAAAAGGCCGACTGTCAGTTCTATTCCAGTTTTTCTCAGGTGATGAATTAGGCTGGGTCCTTTAACCTGAAGTCGCACCTTGCTTAGCTTCTTTTCTTTCCTTGTTATTTCTTGCTGCCCCACGTTAGAGCTCGAGGCAAAAGGAAGAACATGTGCCCGTGTGTATACTTACCAAAATAGTCTCCCACATTTCAAACCAAGTGGAATTAGTCGCTGTAAGCTTTATGATTCAAAAAATGACAATACATAAAGTCCTGTGAAGGAAACTTAGCATAGAAGCTGTGGATGTGCCTGCACGCGGGACATTTCACAGAAGTGGCCGGACTTGTCTGCAAACAGAAATTCCTGCCAAGTGACTCTGCCCATTCCCAGGGGAAGCATTGCTTGCAAACAAGAATGTTTATTAGTTCCTCAAAAGGAACAGGCCTGAGAACAGGAGAGTCTGAGTGTAATTAAGAGAAGGAAGCCTTAGATGTAGTGCGCATGCGTCAACCTAAAAAATGTTTACTCTCTGTGCTTGGCAAGTGTTACTCCTTTGTGTAGATGGTATAAAAAATAAAGGAACCCGAATCTCGGGAGACATTTTGCACCACAGCAGCTCTGTGATTCATTTCGTCGGCAACATCTGGCGCCCAACGTGGGGTCCGACAAACCCGAAAGGGTAAGCACCCCGGGGAAAGAAAGGGGGACTTTCGGGATTAATATAGATAAAACCGAAAGGGTACAATAAACACCCCGGAAAAAGAAAGGGGGACTTTCGGGATTGAAATGGGGAATTCTAATTCCTTGAAAACTCAATATTTGGACCTAATACAAGGTCTGTTACAATCTGTGGGAGTTAAAGCTTCCTCAAAGCAATTAAATGAATTGTTTGAGACAGATAGTGAAGCTAATTATCCTCCTGCTGAATTCAGTTCCCTTATCTTCAGAAGGGAAAAGCCAGGAGAAAGATTCCCCCCCCCGGAAGCCTCCTCCTAAACCTCCAGATGATAGTTCTGATTCTAGTGAGGAGGAAGAAGAAGAAGAGGAAGAGGAAGAAAGGGAAGAAAGGGCAGCAAAGGGGGGTTAAAAATTTGATAGATTAGTTTTTACTATGGCTGAAATGTTTCATAAAATGATGAATAAAGTACAGGCAAAAACGGATTCCAGGAAAGTCTCTGCTGTGCCTGTGAATCCTATCGCCCCTTCATATGCCTCCCTATTTCCCATAGAAAAACCCAAAATGTCAGATGTAGATGTGGGCCGAGAAAATCGGCGTTTTACTTTTCCTGCTACTATGTTTGATGATGAAGATGATGATGATGATGATGATGATGATGATGATGATGATGATGATGATGATGATGATGATGATGATGATGATGATGATCTTTCAGCGCCACCTAGTGGCTTTATTGATCCTCCACAGCTTTTTCCAATTACTCGGGAGCCTGGACCTCCCGGAATGATAAATGTAAATTATATGCCTATGGAATATAAATTTTTTAAGGATTTAAAATCTACAGTGGCCTATTGAATAGGAAAAACAAAAATGCTCCTTATCCTTATCTGAGCTTGGAACTGTTTCTAATGTATGGAAGAGTAGTTCTTCATTATCAGTTCAAACAGCAGCTGAAACTACAATTACAACTTTTTTTTATATTGTAAATATACCCATTAATATTTGGGGCAGGGACGTTTTAACAAAATTAGGTGTGACCTTGTCTTTTCCGTCGGAAAACTAATAGCCACTGCTCAGCGTCCTCGAGCACTTCCTTTAAAATGGATTATTACAAAACCTAAATGGATTGAGCAGTGGCCACTTCCTGCAATTAAACTCGAGGCTTTAGAACAATTAGTGGCTGAACAGCTATCTGCTGGCCATATTGAACCTTCTACATCTCCTTGGAATTCTCCAGTGTTTGTTATTAGAAAAAAATCTGGAAAGTGGAGATTTTTAATAGATCTACGTGAAGTAAATAAATGTATAGAACCTATGGGAGGATTACAATTAGGCCTCCCTTCTCCTGCTATGATTCCACAAGGGTGGAACATTATGGTGATAGACCTAAAAGATTGCTTTTTTACCATTCTTTTGCAGTCAGAGGATAAAGCAAAATTTCCCTTTACTGTTCCTATGTATAATCACAGTCAACCTGTCAAACGATATCAATGGACTGTATTGCCACAAGGTATGGTTAATAGTCCTACTTTATGTCAGGAGTTTGTAGCTCGAGCTTCAGAACCTGTATGACAATCATTTCCTCAATATCTTTTATATCACTATATGGATGATTTATTAATAGCTGCCCCCACTAAAGAATTAAAATCACAAATTTATCAAAAGGTTTTAATAGCATTGTCTGATTTTGGATTGTGTGTGGCTCCTGAAAAGGTTCAAGAAGATTTTCCTTATTCATATTTAGGATCTATATTGGAGAGAACTCGTATAAGACCTCAAAAAATTCAAATTCGCAAAGATCAATTAAAAACCCTTAATGATTTTCAAAAATTGTTGGGGGATATTAATTGGCTTAGACCATCGATTGGTATTCCAACATATCGGTTACATCATTTATTTGGAACTCTAGAAGGAGATAAAGCTCTTGATAGTCCACGAACGCTTACACCCCAGGCTATGGAAGAGCTTATATATGTTGAGCAACAAATTAATACTGGATATTTATCATATATTAATTTACAAAAACCAATACAATTAATTATTTTTCATACTCCTCATACTCCTACTGGAGTAATCTCCCAGGATATTGCCATTATTGAATGGCTCTTTCTTCCTAATCGGATTAATAAAAAATTAAGTATATATTTGGAGAAGATTGCTTTATTGATTGCCAAAGGAAGAACATGAGTTCTTCAATTGACCGGGAAAGAACCTAATGAAATTATTACTCAATTAACACAAGCACAGATTTCAAAAAGCCTTCAATTTAATGAAGAATGGCAATTAGCCTTATCAAAATTTCCTGGACAATTGTCTAATCATTATCCTCATTCTAAACTTTTTGATTTTTTTCGACAGACACCTATTATAATTTCCAAGGTAATCTCTCCGGCTCCTGTTTCAGGTATGACCATTTTTACAGATGTTAATAAAACTTCTGCAGGATATTTGACAGAAGACCGACAAAAATTTTTTAACACATTCGTTCTCATCTGTACAACTTGCTGAATTATGGGCAATATTGTTAGCTTTACAGGATTTTTCTTCAGAACCTCTAAACATTGTTTCTGATTCTAGATATGCCACATTGTCATGCTCCTTGCTTCCAGAAGTGGATCTTCCCTTGTTTTTAAAAAACTTCTATTGATAAACTTTTTTTTCAAGTGCAACAGGTATTGCTTCAGCGTCAACATGCTGTATATATCTGTCATATAAGAGCTCACTCTATGTTACCTGTTCCTCTAGCTAAAGGTAATCAGCTAATAGATTCCTTATTGTTTCCTCTTCAAGCTACAGAAAAAGAACATCAGCTTCATCACACAAATGCTCGAGGACTTATCAATTGACATTTTGCACCACAGCAGCTCTGTGACTCGTTTCGTCGGCAACAGTCCTGTGTTGTTCAGTCTCTTTGCACACTATTGTCACAAGTTTACTTGGCAGGAGATCTGAGCCCCCTGGGCTGATTCAAAATGCTGTTCCTGTTGTGCAATAGCACGGGGTTATAAAACCAACAGAGAGCAGCACAGTAGCCTGCTGAAAAACTTGACGTTTTGTTCATCATGGCTTTTTTGTATTCATTTTGGTTTATGTATAATCTTGCATTAAAATAAAATTTATTTTGAGTACTGAGCTTTCTGGCACCTGAGACTAGTGCCTCACTTGCCTCCACACTAATCCTGACTTCGCTTTCCTGTCCTGCTTCCCCCAGTCCCTTTTCTTGTTTCCACTGGGAACACTTCCGCTGTAACTCATTTGTTTCCTAAATCTGTGTTTTCTCTTAATGGGCATTGTTAGAATACTCAGACAAATTCTTGTCTTAGGGTCTGTTCTGGGAGAACCTGATCTAAAATAGTGAATACCCCAACTTGGATTAAATCAGATTGTGGACTTTTGGCCAGTATTCTATGACACTAGACTTTGCCTTGTTAAATAATACTTCTTCTGTTGTTTAAAGTTGCCTTGATTGCATACATATAGTTAAGTCTTACAAGAAATAAATTTATCTTTTTTACAATGTACATGAATTGTATTTGCTTAATATGGAACTCAGTACTTATATTTTTGTCCCCATGAACACCATTAGTTATATATAGTTGAATACATCATTATCTTATATCTTACTGTTTATATTTCCAGATCAATCATCTCACTGTAAATAAACATTTGCTATTCTATAATCTTAACCACTTTAGGCAGTATTAGACACAAAAACAAGCAAACATTTGCTGTTAGTTAAATTATGGCTTTTTATTTCCTTGTATAAATCAAGGTACATTAAAAAGACAAATTCATTTACATTTATATTAACTAGACAAAAATGAAACCTACCATATCAAATCAAAAGATAAAGTAGTTTAGATTTTGTGTCACTAAATAAAAACAAGGAAAAATGCTAACTCTAGAAGAATTTGAGATACCTTTCAAGAACGATGTCTACTCATATAGTGAGTTTGATAGAATAAAGTAAAATATGTGTAAGAGATTTTAGTTTTATGGTCTTATGACACAAAATAATCAATGTAAGTGAATTTGAAATATTTCATGTGGATGGAATACCAGATTAAGTTACACACTTTAAACTCAAAAGACCCCATGAGATTTTCCTATCATCCACTCCATTCCCAAGTGGGAGGACTGCAGTTTTCAGGTGTCCAGAAGGAAGCCAAAGGAGTTTGCGGGAGACGGCCAAGTGCAGGGTGCTTCACCAAGCCCACTAGGGGGAGTTTCAGTATCTGAATGTGGTTCCATGGGGCTTGCCATATGCTGAACTCAACCAGCCAGGAAAACTCTATTGGAAATTGTCTAGATCTTCTAAGCCTTGCTCTTTTATTTCTTTATACTATTAACTAAGATTTTCAGTAATTTCTTACCCTTGGAATCTTAACTTACTGACTCTTTTAAATGAGTTCAGTTGTCTTTTATTTGACTTTAATCTAATCCTAAACCAGTACTAATTAATCAATCCACTTATTTATTCATTTATTTATTAGCTTAATAATGATTTATTGCATGACTTCTGTGTTAGACACTGTACTGTTACCCGAGAGACTAATAAACAAAGTTAAGCAAAGTTTTTGTCTTCAGAGAATTTACAACTCAGTGGAAGAAAAACAAAACAAAACAAAACCCAGAAGATTACAAGATAGCATTATCGCTATGATAGGAGACCCTATCATTTTTAAGGAGAATATGAGGATTCAACAGAGCATATTCAAGAACATTTTGTTCATTTTTCAAGGTTGGAAAAATTTCATTAATCTGACACTTAAAGTATGAATACAACTTAGCCATGCCAAGTTGAATGGGGAGAGGACAGGGGAAATATTGATGAAAATAAAAATTCTACACAGAGCACAAGAATGAAAGGAAGGGAAAATGGAGATCTCAGTGCACTTTATTTTATTTTAATTTTGACATAATGGTGTCATTCATAGCATTTATTCAAATGACCATTGACTTTTTTAGATTTTATCTTCAAATTATCATTAGATGGATGAAATAACTTCCTAATTCATCTCCTTAAAATTTAAACACACAATGGAGTGGGTATTGCCAGATACAGATTTGAGATGAAGGCCCACAAAATTGGATGGGAAAGGAAAGACAAAGGTAGAAAGGACAATGAAGTAAGGCTCATTAGCTCTCTTTATTGTCCTTTCTTATGTATTAAAAAACCCCAGTGTAACATACTGGGGTTAACTAATTGGAGAACTAAGAGGGTTGAACTAGATGAAGCAGTTCGGTGGGTGACGATAATGTCTAACATGTGACCATGGGTACAGTTAGTGGAAGTGGAAGGAAACTAAAGGCTTTTCCTAGAGATTAAAAAGTTACAAACAGAGAAACTGGGGTATCGGAAGGATTGTCCACATAGACATTGAGTCATCCAGACATATGGAGAACCTAGAGTAGAGAAGATGGCTTTTACTTAAAAAAAGAAAAAGGAAGATTGTGGTCGAGAGTGAGTTAACAAAAGTGAACACAGAGGTGGGATAAGCCAATGATGCACAGCATCCACAGAATAGAAGGGCTTTTCACAGGAGCTTCGAGAAGTTATGAAAGTTGTGGAAGATTTGTGAAGTAGAAAGATATGATCGTGGCTATATTCAGAAGGACTGGCTGAAACTGAAGTACCATCTATGAGGAATCTGTAGTGGAGGAAACGCTTTCAATTTGGGAAGGTTTAATAGACTAATCATGAGGTGCTTTCATATTTTAATTTTATGACTCTATCAAGCTTTTGAAATGTAATTTTATTTTAGTACATCCAAATCCAAATTTATTTTTTTTAATTATAGATTTATTTAGCAAATAGTATTTGTATACCTCTTGATAAGACTGTCAGAAGTGACTTAGTTGTTCCTGTGGAGCAGAAATATGAAAATCCTTAAGTTGTAAGTTCTTCATGAGGATTATGTTGAATAATGAAATTAAAGAACATAGCATAAAGGATGATACTGGACAGTGTTGATCAGAAAAGTGATTCACTTTATTGAGGGAAGAAAATGTATCAGGATTGATAATAGAAATAAAATGTACTGTCACTACATTGAGGACAAAAATATAATGTGACTAAGACATTATGGGAGCTATAGACTGAATACTTGTGCCCCTCGCCCCCAGTTCTATGTTAAATCCTACTGTTCAGTGTGATGGTATTTGGAGATTGGGTCTTTGGGAAGTTATTAGGTCATGGGGACAGAATCTTGATTCAGCCATTAATTGGTGATAATCCCAATGCTGAGAAACATTATTTGCCAACATTCAGTCAGTTATTTTATGTCGGGTCTAGAACTCAGACCTTTTGATTTCCCTTTTATTTCCACTAAGTCACATCTAGTTCTGAACAAGTTTAAAGAATAATATTAGTCTACTACATGAAAGAGTATGAAGATATAATTAATTAACCCTAGAAAAATAATGATAATTCATACATTTTTTTACCTTGACTTGTGAATAGACCTGTGTGTAGTATGTCTCACATACCACAAGCAAACCTTAGGATATTGAGCTGTTAATGCCTCAGCAATTTACTTGAACTCAGTATTGGTGACACTAACACCCAAATAAATGGAAGGAAGTTAAAAAAAATTATTCTTGTTTCAGAGAACAAAATAGAAAACTAAGTCTTCAATAATTTTTTCATATCACTGTATTTAAATAAGCAAAACTCCTATTTATTTCATTAAACATAAAATTAATTTGTGCTAATTAATCCAGTTTCCTTTTATATGTGCACATTTTCCCAGTCTCCTAGGTAGTTGCAGCTTTAGTTATCACTTCTGTGGCTTGCTTTGCTCATACTTATACCTTTCTTATTAACAGCTCTCCCCCAGCTAAATTCTTTTTTACCTCTAGCACTACTTTAATGTTGCCAGAAATCATAAATGTAGCATGCCTGAAATGATTTACCAACTTCTGCTAAATACATTTTTCTGCATTCTCCATTTTGCTCATGGCATCACCATCCTTCCAATAATTCAGACTTTTAATGTTTGTTATTAGTACCTTCCTTCTTGCCTATTCAATCCAATTAACACACAGGGAACGACTTTCACGTTCCCAGCACTGCCAGATACCATGCCTTATAAACCACATTCTGCCATTTTGTAATTTTCAGGCTACTAGGACAGATAGTTAACCATAAAGTTACAGTCCTGTAAAATAATACTATAAAAATATCCAAGGCAGCTTTGATATTGTATACCAGAAACTCCTAACTGATGTTGGAGGAAATGAGGAGAGGTAAGAAGAGACTGAGCAGAAGTCAAAGAAATCTTCCTGGATAAGGTAATGCCAAGTACTGGCAAGTGCATCCATGAAAGATTCCTTGTTATGCATTGCTTCATCTAAATGAGGTTATTCTAACTGGGGCTCTCACTGCATCTAGAATACACTGTCGCAAAGGTGTTCACCAAAGATTCCTTCCCTCTTGTTTCTGTTTTATTCCTGTTTGCTCATTCACAAGAGTATCAGTTATTGGTCATCTTGGTTTTTTTCCTATCTCTGTTCTTCATATTCTCCTACCAGCCAACTTGAAATGTTTCCTATTGCTCACTAGTCTATTACTCAGCCCACAAACTGGGTTCATCCTTGTTTGTCACAATTCACACACGCTAATTTGCTCTGTCAGTATGGTACTCACCAGACACACATGGCTATCGAAATGACAGGTTAAAGTAATTAAGATTGAATATATTTCTAAACTGAGTTCCTTAGTCACAGTGCTACATTTCAAGTGGTCAGTAACCCCGTGGCTAGTGCTGTCGCATCGGATAGCACGTATCCTGGATATTTTCACTCTCAGAAAGTTCTGTTACACAGTGCTGCTCTCATTTCTCACAAAATTGAGGTAAAATATTTTGCTTCTTCCCCTTCCTCACCTACTGATTTTTCTCCCCAGCTTCTCTTCCTAGAATGCCCTTTCTTCTATTCTCTTTGCTTAAATCCATTTTGCTGGTTTTCTTCTCCAGGAAATTTTCCCTGATCCCTATGCCCAGGAGTACTGCTTTAATTACTTAATTTTCATAATTTATCAGTCAAGCTTTAACATTTATCACTTTATATCTTGCATTTTAGATATTTTTGCATGTGTCTTATTTATCCACTAGAGTATAAGCTCTCCAGCCACCATTTTTTGTTTATCTTTGTGTTTTCTACATCTACCACATACTTTACATATTATCATGTATTTTTTAAATGATTAGATTTAAGTCTCATTTAGTTCTTAGATTTATATGTGTGGTATTCATATATATGCATATTTTAATAAAAAATATTTGGAAAGAGAATACTTGGAGGCTTATATTTAAATATCTGGAAGATTGTAATGTTATTACTTCTATGTATTTGAACTAAGACAGAATGCTTAAAAATATAATTAATACATTATCTCTCAATTAAAGAACATGCAATTACTCCAATCTATGAGAGGTTTAGAAAAATCCTTATTGGCAGAAATTAGCAGCATTAAAAAAAATCAGTCAAGAAAAAGTTTCAGTCATTTTTTTAATTTCACCTTGATATTTATTTTCAAACTATTGATAATACAGGTGCCTTCAATTCTGATCCCCAATTAAACCACGTCTCTCCTCATAGATGCTACTTATCAGGCAGTATTGTGTTCTCAGTACTTTCAACTTATTTTTAAACATATCAGTGTTCCCTCTAGCTAACAACAAACAAATTTCCAAAAATAAAGATTTCAATGATCTAAATTTGTTATTAGAACATATGGATATCCATCTAGAAACTCAGGTGTGTAAGAAACGTAATTTAATTTTTCTGTTACTGAATCATATCAAGTATGAGTCCTTGTTCTACCACATATCATGTGCGTAATCTCTATAAATTCAGAATTCTCTCACTTTTCCAAAGCTTTGTGTAAGCTCTGGAGGACTTAGGAAGTGTAAAACCATGGCTGGAGAGAGGAGTGGTGGCTTTTTTTCCTGAGCATCATAAGTCTAATCGCACCTGCGGTCCTATCATCCTGCTTGAAATCAGGATATTTATCCACTTTAGTTGCCTCTGCGCCATTCTTGACCCTTAACCAAAGTTTCTCCTTATTTGGTTCACTCTCTGCTTCATATATGTCCCTCTCAGGGGCAGGGAAAACGTTCTACTCTGTCAGTTCCCCTGTGTGGCCATGGGAAACCTTATGTTCAAAGCCATTCACTATTATATGCCATTTTTGGTGACATAGTAAACATTTTAATTATCCTGATCCAAGCTGAGTGTGGGAATTCTGAGCCCATATCAGGATTCTGCCCAGGGGAAAAAAATTCTTAGCTGCTTTTATTCTGTTGCTTCTGCCCTATGCTAGTTATAAACAGTCCTGGTTCTTGCCTCACATGGGGTTTTCCTGCAAATAGGAGCATGGTGCATCTGTGCTCCTGGAGGTTGAAAATCTGGGTGGAGCCCGCCAGCATTCTCTCACACAGGGCTGGGACTCCAAATGGATTTCATGTGGAACACATGATAAAGGACCACCTGAATTTCATCTGACTTTTACTTCCTCCTATTTGGAGACTAGCCTGGCTCTTTAACTATTCCACTTTTTCTTCTAAATGATTCTTCTAAGGAAAATGTTTTTAAAATTAAAAAAGAACTGATGTCTGTGTTTGGCTGTATGTGGGTCGCAAACTGGCCTCCACATATGGAGGCAAGGCGAGACCTAAGAAAGAGGCAGATTACTCCAAAGAGTTAGATGGTGGTTTTAATAAGCAAGAGAACTTACCTAGAAGTCTTGTCTTGGGTGGCCGAAAGACAGACAGATCTGTGCCCCCACCAGGCTCTTAAAAGTTTATATAGAGGACTTAAAAGACAGTCAAGTGCACTGTCCAGATGGTTTCTAAAACACGTTGCTCACTCCAGGCTGCGTCCTTGAAAGTTACTCTCACTGTGGGAGTGGTGGGAAGAGCCTGCATTCCAGGGACAGGACAGGGGGTGAGGAGCCTCCAGTTGCCCGGATCCAGCTCGAGAGTCAACTGGTCGTCACATCCACCCAGTGACCTCCTCCAGCACTGATACCATTTCTCTTCTAAGGTGATGAATGTTGAAGATTAAGCCGCTTATAAAATGGGGAGGAGGGAAGTAAGACAGCGAGGAAGAGGAAAGGGCAAGAATAATTATGACTATCTGGCAAAAATGCAGCATGGGCTGATCCATTTTAAACATCATCCTATTAGATATAGAGTAAGCTAGCATTTTATTCAGGACCAATTTTGAGCCAGGCTCTCTGCCGAGAACTTTCCAATATATATCTTAAATTTCAAAATAATCTATTTACAGCAGACTTCTGATACTTCATCTGATACTGTGAGGCTAAACCATTTGCTCAGGATCCCACAACTTGTGAATGAAGGATGTAAGATTTGAACCCAGGCCTTTTCTCTTTAAGTCAGGTGATATAATTCATATTGACCCATACTGACTACACTGACTACATTATCCACTCACTAGACAACAGTTAAATACCTTCATTTCTCTTTATGTATAAATGTCATTGATTTAAAAATTTCTCTTTAGTATTCCCCAAATAGAATGAGTATAGAATAAAGCAAAGCTTTCTGTATTTCTTTTTTTTTTTTTTACAAAACCATGTTGCTCTATTCCTATCTAATTTGCTGTTGTAAAAGAATCCACCCATTTGTTAATTATATGATTTATTACTATAATAAGCTAGAAAGGAAAATATATTTTCCCTGCTTCAATTTTTCTCAATATACTATGAAAGTTACTTAAGGCAGTGCATCTTCTTGTGGGATCCAAATTTTTCTGGATTCACCAAGGCCATTTTGTATTTCTTCAAAATGATGAAGTGAAGTCCAACAAGATATTTTATTTTATGACATAAAAAAACTTTTCAATTAACCCTTAAACATTAAGTCCCACCATAGATAAGCATAGATAAGCACTCCCTTAAGGAAACTGTGGTGTATAATGGGGAAAATACAGAGAGGGTAAAAATATATATTATATCTAACATCCTGGGAAAATAAATCATATAAGAAATATTTTACCTCTGGTATGTATAGTGAAATCAGCTCATGGGAAACAACAGTAAAAGCAGCATTAGAAGTAATGTAAAACCATTTTAAGTGGAATGTAATTCTCTAAAAAATGGCAAGTTGACAGCTTAAAGAGCCTCAAGCTTCATCCTGCCAATGTTCATTTCTCTTCTGCTTTTTCATTTGAAGTTGCTTCTAAAAGATGGGCACTGTCAAAAGTATTCCTGACAATTCTAAGTACATCAAAAAATGGCTTTCTTCACTTCCAAATTTGATTGGACATAGGATGTTAATTTTTAAATTTATCTGTAAATATTAAATATTGAAATATCATCTAAATACCTATGTTGTTAGAAGGCATATTCTGATTTTGTGACTATGTCATCATTTCTCAAAATTTCTCATTTAACAGTGACATTATTGAACAAATTTATTTTTTTGAGAGAGAAAAGTCTTCCAACATAGTGAGAATAACCACAAAACCCAAAAGTGCGTATCTCTAAGGTAAATTAAAATATATATATATAAAATGTGAAATAAGAATATATGAAAATATATGTTCAGTTTATATATAGATTTATAAGACAAAACAATCATTTTTATTAAAATTACTTGTTCCCCTGAACTAATTATTAAGTTGAGTTAATATACTTAGTAAATTGTACTAGCATATTATAGTTGCAGTATGTATTTCCATACTTTTGGATAACCTGGAGAAAACTTATTTCCATTATAATATTAATGGGCAGATGCATCATCCTTGACTATAAAGAGAAATTATGACAATGAGTGAAATTTAGGAAAAAAAATCAATAGACATCTATTTCTCTTCTCCCCTTGGTGCCCTGAAATGGATATTCCACAAAAGTGAATTTGTATCTGCTTCTTCAAGTGAAATTCACGTCTAAATCACACAGTGTTGAATGCTGAGTATTAAAACAAAAAATGGTTGCTGAGGACTGTCTTTTAAAATCTCCTGGTTTAGTGGAGGAAACTGAAATTGTGGTATATTATTTTGATCAAGTGCAATGTTTGGAAGTGCAGTATGAACACAGTGCTAAGAAAATACAGGTTACATTAGTGACTATGTTGCCTGGAAGAGGAAAAGAGTCAGGTGAGGTGACATGGAACTGCTCAGAGAATAATGAGAATTAGATTTTTTTGTTAGTGTAGGAATAAAGGAAGGGCATCACAAGCAGGAGACAGTATGTGGAAATGAAAAATAGTGAAATGTCACTTTGAGTTTTGTCTTTAGAAAAGAAATTTGTATCAGAGAGGGGTTGACTATTCTATTACTATCATTTGTTTCTTTCCTTTGATTTAAATAATTTCAAAGAAGAAATGATTTTTAACAATTTTATTGAGCTATATCTCACATACAATAAAACTTATACATTTAAAATGTACAATACAATATTTTTTAGTATATTCAAAAATATGTGTGACAGTCAATTTTAGAACATTTTCCTTACCTGAAGAACTCCTGTATCCTTTAACTATTGCTACCCTAATCCCCTGCCTTATCCTCTCAACCCTAAATAACATTAATCTACTTTCTATTTATATAGATATTCCTATCTTAGGCTTTTGTATGCATGGAAGCATATGGCATGTGATCTTTTGTGACTGGCTTCTTTCTCTTAGCATGATGTTTTCAAGGTTCACCCAGGCTGTAGCATGTGCAAGTGTTTCATTCCTTTTGTGACCAAATAATATTCCATTGTATGTATATGCCAAATTTTATCAATTCATCCACTGCTGGACACTTGGCTGTTTCCACATTTTTTGGGCTATTATGAATAATGATGCTATAAACATTCACGGACAAACTTTCGTATAGATGTGCTTTCATTTCTCTTGCATCTATAGCTAGGAGTAGAATTGCTGGGTCATATTGTAACTCTATTTAATCTTTTGAAGAACTACCAGACTGTTTTCCAAAGTGGCTGAATCATTTTACAGCCTCACTAACAGTGAATGAAGTTTCCAACTTCACATCCTTAACAACTAATTTTATATGCTTTTAAACTTCAGCTATTCTAGTAAGTGTGAAATGATATCTCATTATGGTTTTGAACCCTATTGGTTTTGATAAATTGACATCTATATGTCTATCTATCTGCTATTATATATAGTGTTACAAACACATTCATAAAAATATTTAGACAAGTATTTGTACTAATGCTTTTTATTAATACTTTATATTTAATGTCTTTTAAAAACAAACATTTTATTGTAGTTGCAACTTCCCTTATTTTGAGTTTTAAATTTTTATTATGTATTCATGTCTTGCATATCAAAAAATACTACATGCAAATATTGAATTTATATTTTAAATGATGTTAAATATTTTAAAATAATATCAATGGAAAATAAGAGATCATATCAGGTGTAAGAAAATTAAGAAAAACTAAATGACTTCATATGTTTCAATGGGAAAAGAATAAAGAGATATTATTTCTAGTGATAATTAGAGAAATGTAGATTAAAATATGTTTAAGCCTAATGATAGTTAACTTGTAAAGTTAGGAAAAGGAACTAAATAGGAAAAATATGTAGTAAGTTAGCAAAAAAAGTAAATTTATAAGGAAAAAGCATGAAAATATGACAAAATTTAGATTAAAATGCTATACAAATAAATATAAATGGCTTAAATTTACTTTTAACATACATACTTATATTGAGTAACATACATACTCACATTGGGTACACATGCACATATGTACACACACACTACAATTCTTTTTCTGTACCATTAAGCAGACAATCTTAAAAGTTATTTAGAAATATTCCTTTTTTTTTTTTTGCCTCATCATGGCTTTAGTTTTAATTTCTTCAATCATTTTCAAAACTGGACATTTCTGATGTTTACTTCCATATGAAATACACACATTTCTTTTATATTCCTTCTTTCTGTCCTTTGCCTGTTTATCTTTTTTTTCTCAATTTTTTTTAAATTGCAGTTGTCAGTTACAGTGTGTCAGTTTCTGGTGTACAGCACAATACCCCAGTCATGTATATATATACATATATTCATTTTCATATTCTTTTTCGTTAAAAATTATTACAAGATATTGAACATACTTCCCTGTATTATACAGAAGAAACATTTTTAAAAATCTATTTTTATATATAGTTTGCAAATCTCAAACTCCTAAATTTATCCCTTCCCACCTCCTTTCCCCGGTAACCATAGATTGTTTACTGTATCTGCAAGTCTGTTTCTGTTCTGTAGATGAGTTCATGGTGTCTTTTTTTAAAAATTAGATTCCAGATATGAGTGATGTCATACGGTATTTTTCTTTCTTTTTCTGGCTTACTTCACTTAGAATGACGGTCTCTAGGTCCATCCATGTTGCTGCAAATGGCATTATTTTATTCTTTTTTATGGCTGAGTAGTATTCCATATATATATATATATGTATATATACACACCACAACTTCTTTATCTGGTCATCTGTCAGTGGACATTTAGGTTGCTTCCATGTCTTGACTATTGTATATAGTGCTGCTATGCACATCAGGGTGTATGTATCTTTTTGAATTAGAAATATGTATGAGATGTAAGGTGGAAAAGACAGGATTGATATTGAAGGCTGACACAGAAAATAATGAAAACTGTCACAGAACTCCCAACCTTAACAAGAGCAAAGTGATATAAGAGTAAGTAAATAAACAAGTATGGTCAAACTTTAAAAATAAAATTGATTTGTTCCATCATGTGCTGGAGGTAAGAGTGGACCATGCTCAGGCCAGTAGAATCCCCCTAGAAAATCTTTTACTGGTGGGAAGCAATATTCTATTCTATTCTGTGGTAAAACTTGCACTTGCTACTGAAAATGGCTTTCTTAGGGTTTCACCCCTATCATGTGGGTGTATGAGAGACCAATGAATCTTCATTTTGCTACCATTTGAATTTCTTTTACTATTGTTAGTAGGTTTGTAAGTGTTCTGAGTTTCTCTAGGTGGATAATACCATCTATAATAATTTAATACTGAGTTCTTCTTGCAGCTATGTGTTCAGCATGTTTCCTTATTGAATTATTGTATTAACTATTGTATTAGCTATTGTATTACCCAGGTAATACAGTCCATCTGTGTTTTCTTCACACCTTTAAGACATACACTTCTAATGTGTCACCATTTACTTGAAACATAGTCATTGTCATATAAAGGAATATCCTTTAAAAAGTTAATAAAGATATTTTATTATTTTCTCAAATGACATTATATAATGTCCTCAAATGACACTGCAGCATTTAATAACATTTTATGTAATTTTTTTCTTTTGATTCAATAAAATATTAAATTATAAATGTTAAAACTAAAATTTAATGTTAAGTATATTACTTTATATTTAATAATTTATCAAATCAAAATTATATATAAGTGAAAAATCCTAGTATCAAACTATACTTACATTCCCAAAATAAAATAGATTTTAGTCATTGTTTTAACATATTTCTAGATTTTATTTATAATATGTTGCATTTTTAGATATATGCTTACCTAAGCTTATTTAGTATTTGAGTAAAAGTTATGCTAAAATATTTTGACATAAGGGTTAATGGGATTTGAAATATTAATTGGGGTACATTTGTATATTCTACATTATAATAATACATTTAACATGAGATTTATATTTTTCTTTGTAAATTTGAAAACCAAATCTATTAAGCCATCTTTATCCACTTTGATTTTGAAATTCACTCCTTAAACAACTTTTCCTAATTTTTTTCATTGATTCAATTTGTCAGTTTTTATCAACTCTTGTCAATGTCTAAGAATAAATTTTTACAAGATATTTACTTAGTTTCTATGGTTATGTCCACTTCTCACACAAATTGTGTGCATTTCTAATATTTATTTATTTTTATTTTTCTTGATTTGATTTGGAATTACACTGCATTTTTGAATGAGCCAAATCTAGAATGTAGTTATCAGAAAAACCTGTGGATTTTCTGTAATTTCTGTGTACCTCTATTATCATATTTTATCAGTTTTTTATCATCATTTTTATCATTTAAAAAAAATTTAGTTATATGCTTTATTTTATTGTCATACCTTCTCTGAGACATTTAAATATGAGAATATTCTCTGGTTTCAACTTTGCATTTAGTAAGTTTTAATGGGTTGAGGGTTCATGTTTTGTTCTATTTTATATCGCAGTTTTCAATTCCTACTTGGGCCAATAATTTCTTTAAAAAATTTTATTGATGTTTAGTTGATTTACAATGTTAGTTTCAGGTATACAGCAAAGCAATTCAATTATACATATACATACATACGTATTTTTTCTTTTCAGATTATTTTTCATTATATGTTATTACAAGAAATTGAATACAGTTCCCTGTGCTATGTCACAGGTCCTTGTTGACCTAACAACTTTTAAAAATCTTTTTCAAGTTCTAGGTAGCTTGAAATTTCATTTCATTTGATAGGTTATGCTATTTTTATTATTTCAAATAATTAAATTAGTCAAACATAATTTAGTTAATGTAATTAATTCATTCTAGACATAATGTGATCTTGTGTTGGATGGCTTAGTTTACTAGGGTTGCCAGAATCAAATACCACTGACTGAATGGCCTAAACAGCAGGATTTTTTCCTTGCAATTCTACCATCCTCAAGTCAGGGCTTCAGGAGGATCGGTTCCTTCTGTGGTCTCTCTCCTTGGCTTAAAGGCAGCTGTCTTCTCCCTGTGTCTTCACATGGTCTTGCCTCTGTGACAGTCTGTGTCCAGGTTTCCTCCTTTTGTATAGACACCACCCATATTGTATTTTAATTTAGTTATTTTTGGTGATGTGGGTGTTGTTGGGTTTTACCATTTATGATATACTTTCTTTTGGGGAATAATACTAGTAATATTGTTTTTCTGATTATGCCTTTACCTTTTAAAAATTAACATTCATGTTGACATTTCACTTTTCTACTCTGATAATGCAATCAGTGGTGTTATTCTTGCAATACCAAAGTGAATAATGTTTATAATTTAAGAAAATATTTTGTCAAACCTAACCCTTCTTATAATATAATACAATAGTAAATAGATTGTGACAGTACTTTTTCCAACATTTCCAATATTAAAAAATAACTATAATCTTGAGAAAAACATATTTTTGCTATAGGTACATTTTTGTACAACCATAATTATTTTTAAATGCCATTAAACATTTTCTACTTCTTAATTTGATTAATACATATTTAAATATATAGAAATAAAGTATTTGATTGTATATTAAATTCAACATGTAAACACATTTTTCTATATATAATTTTTCATAATCATTGTGCTCTGTGGGAAGATTAGTTAATACTTTAACCTAGCCAACACACTTTCATAAAAGAAAGAAATTGTATCTGACATTTGAAAATATTATTTGTAGCATTAGGCTCTAAGCAAGTGTACTGGAAAAAAAAAATTAACCCAGTAAAATTCTGTTTAAAAAAATTTTTTTTTTCTGACAAGGGCCTGTGTGCTTTATTGCTTGTGCTGCAAATGCAAGTGAATAGAGTAAACCTCTTTAAAAAGTAAGGCATGGTAGCAGCCTTCTGTGCAAGTTCCATATTATTTAAAATTCCTATTGGCTAATAAGGTGTCTTCACTCTAGAATGGGAGCTATCTAGAAAAGCACATGATGAGTTCTGTGCATGCAGAAGATGTGAAACATCATTACATCTCACCTCATGGCACAGGTGAAGTCTCAAATCAAATGTCTACATCTGACATGACTATTGTTACGGTTGTGAAACATTAACCAGCTTATCCACATATGTACATTTGGGTCCCCAAATATTCATTATACAAAACCTAAAACAGGAACAGTATCTAACTGCATCCGTGTTCGTTTTGTTAAAATAAGAGATTTGGCATTTTCAGTCTCTTTTATCCGTAAGCCATGTTGGTACTTGCAGAAGGCCCATGTCATACGATGCTGAAGACCATGGAGAGGTACTGTTCATACGACACCTGAATCCAACCATCCTGGTCCGTGTCGTAGCGTCTGAATATATCTGTCAGCCTCTGCAAGACGATGCAGCCCTGGATGAAGTCGTCAAAGGCAATCTGACCTCGTCCTTGTCTGTCGAACTTGCAAATGAGGATGTCGTGAAACTGGTCGGAGAGCCGGTACCCAAAACCTGAGGGGGCTTGCTTGAGCTCGTTCCTGTCGATCATGCCCGAGTTGTCCCTGTCGTAGGTGCGGAAGCCGTGCTGCCAGTTCGCGATGTACTTCCAGATGCCTGTGAACTCGCTGAAGCTCACGCCGGCCTTGTTCTCCCGGTCAAACATGGAGATGATCGACCAGACAGTCACTGGCTTAAACGGAGTCCACGTGCCATTCGACAGCGCTTGTTGAAGCTCGTTGTCCGATATCACGCCGCTCCTGTCTTTGTCAACCCTCCGGAAGACGTTCCACAGGAAGCTCTGGTCCGGCAGCGCGGTACCCGCGGCGGGGCCGGCCCCGCGGCCCGGGCGGTATGGGTAGGCGGCCATGGGCCGTGGCGCGGCTGGGCTGAGACTCCGGCTGGACGCGGGTGGCTCCCCTGTTTAAAATTTTAATGCAGTTTCTTTGGAGTGTTGTTTCACATATTTGGCAGCTCTGTAGAAAAAGCGACATGATCAATTTGTTTAAATGAATGTTATGAAAGCAAAAAAAATCTATACAACAGACTTAATAACCTTTGTTATACAACCAACAATTCAAAGAATTGAACTATTGTTTTAATCAATATTTATGTCTTCTTACAAATTGTTTATAAGCTAGTATCTTTAAAGTTTGAAAGATGAAAAGTGATGAGTTTTACACAGTCTGGATTACATAAAATAAGATTTGGGCTGGACTTTCTAAAGTGTTTAGTATTCTGTTATATATACAGAAATAACATTTGTGTATTTTGCAGTGCCTAAGGGCATTTCAGAATATTTAGTCTACCATACGGCTGGAAGTGGAAGCCCACTGTATTGCAAGCAAGGAAATTACATTAATTTAAAACATTATTTTAATTAATGCCTAGTATAGTGCTAGCTGCTATGTTAGGTTTGGAACCACACCACCAGTAAAATGAAGGAATGTTATCATAATCATTAGGTGAGTGGATGGAGTGACAGTGATGTAGACACAATTAAAAATTTACCATGAAATAAGTAACTGTCTTTATTGCACCCCTCCTTCCATTCCATTCATTATGCTCCATATTCATTGTCAAATGAATAAAGCTTATATACTCTGCAGTATTTCTAGGATTCTACATAGTTCAGAATGCTATTACTTATCATATACATTAACAGTGTCTGGAAAATGTTTCAAGGAACAATAAAAGTAGCTTTTTAAAAAACCAATCTATTCTAATTTAAGATAAACCTTTAATTTTTAGAACAGTTCTAGATTTTTGGTAAAATTACACAGAAACCGTAGCGATTCTCCATATTACTTAGGATATTACATTAATATGATACATTTGTTCCAATTAAGAAAACAATATTGATGCATCATTATTAAGTCCACATTTCATTAAGATTTTCTTAGTTTTTACCAAATGCACATCCCTTTTATGTTTGGCATTCTTGCAAGGATACCAGATTACATCGCGTCATTCTGTCCCCCTTACTCCCTTAGGCTCCCCTTGGCTATTTCATTTTCTCAGACTGCCTTTGTTGCTAATGATCCTGACAATTTGGAGGGGTACCAATCAGATATTTTGTAGAATACCCCTTAACTGATATTTTGTCTATTTTCTTGTGATTAGACTGGGGATATAGGTTTTGGTGGAAAGATCACAGAAATAAAGCACCATTTTCATCAGATTATATCAAAGGTACATACTATTAACATGACATCATTTTTTATGAGGACCTTGATAATAGGTTTCTGGACTGTAAAATTACTCTTTCCCCCCCTCCTTCTATATTGCATATTTTGGAAGGAATCACTCCGTGCATGCCACACTTAAGCAGTGAAGAGTTGATGCCCCATCTCTTTGAGAGCAGTATTGACATAAATTGATATTCTCCTGTGGGTAGATTTGTTTATTCTTCCTTATTTATTTATGTATTTTTCATGTATTTAATAATTTATTTAATCAGAATGGACTCACGGATGATATTTAGTTCATACTTTTGGTTATAAATCCAATGCTATTTATTTATTTGTTTATTTTGTTGCTGAAATTGTTCCAGGTTCGGCAACTTGGAGCTCTTTAAATTGGCTCCTGTGTCTCTTTGGCATACCTTTTTCATTGTGTATTTTTGTTTTTTGAGCACTTCCTTACTTTCTGACACTACAACATGTTCTAAACTCATCTCACTTATTTCCTTCCCCAATTTTAAAATGAGCCACTTATTCAAGAGCTCTGGTTATTTTGTGTATTTTTAATAGAGTTCTATTGCTTTGTTACATTTTGCATTCCATCCTGGGATTCTTCTGACTTCCTAAATGATACCTACTCAGCCCTACCCTCTGGCTCTCAAGCCCTGGAAACTGCTAAATTTTTACCATCACTATAGTTTTCTTTTCTAAGTTCTATAATTGGTAATCATATAGTTTGTAGCTTTTTCAGATGGGCTTCTTTCATTTGGCCACATGTATTTAAGACTCATTAATTTTTTTTGTAGTTTGATAGTTCATGTATTATTATGGTTGAATGATACTCTATTGTGTATATGTATAGATGTTCCTTAGTTTGTTTATTCATTCATCTATTGAATGACATCTTAAGCTTCCACATTTTAGTGATTTTGAATAAAGCTGCTGTGAAGATACCCATGGAGGTTTTTATGTGGACATAAATTTTCAAATCAGTTAAGCAAATACCTGTTAGCACAGTTGCTGGATCATATGCTAAGATTATTTTTAGCTTTGTAACAAAATGCTAAATTATCTTCCAAAGTTGCTGTAGTTTTGCACTCCTACCAGCAATGAGTGAGAATTACTGTTGATCCATATTCTCACCAACAATTGGTATTGTTAGTTTTTAGAATTTAAGCCATTCATAATAGATGTGTACTCACTGTTGTTTTAATTTCCAGTTCCATAATGATAAATGATGTTGAACATCTTTTTATATGCTTATTCACCATCCGTACATTTTTTGATGAGTCTTTTTTGGTTTTATTGTTCAGGTTTTTAGTTAGATTACTTCTTATTTTTGAAATTTAAGTGTTCTTTTTATATTCTGATACAAATCCTTTATAATATATGTGTTTTGCAAATATTTTCTCCCAGCCTTTGACTTGTGTTCTCATTTCTAACAGAATCTTTCACAGAGCACAAGTTTTAAATTTTAATGTGGTACAACTTAATATGATTTTCATTCATGGATTGTGCTTTTGGTATTGGGTCTAAGAGTCATCAAAGGCAAGGTCATTTGGATTTTCTCCTGTTATCTTCTGAGAACTTTATTATTTTGTGTTTCCAAATAGGACTGTGATTAATTTTGAATTAACTTTTTATGTAAAGTTTAAGATTTGTGAGTTGATTTATATTTTTGCATAAGAAATCCATTTATTCAGCACCATTTGTTGAAAGGACTATCTTTTATAGTTGCCCTTGTGCCTTTGTAAAAGACCAGTTTACCAAACTTGTGAGAACCTCTTTATGGGTTATATATTCTATTACACTGATATGTGTGTCTCGGCTTTTGCCAGGATATGGTTATCTTGATTACTGTAGCTTTAGAATAAGTATTGGAATTGAGTAATGTGAGTTTTCAGCTTAATTCTTCTTATTTAGTATTGCGTTGGCTATTCTAGATCTTCTGCCTTTCATATAAACTTTGAGATGATTTTGTTGATATCTTCAAAGAGCTTGCTGAAATTTTTATTGAGATTGTGTTGAATTTGCAGATCAAATTTGGAAAAACTGATGTCTTAACAGTTACAATTGAATTTTGCAGTCCAAGATATGTATGCCATATATGCATGTGTGTATGTATTCCATACATAGATACATAATAAATAGGAAATTAAACAAATTATAAGCAGTATTAATACAGTAAGTGCCTGAACTACTCAATTATGGTTGAAAAGAAGAAGCAGAGTGGCACAGAGTAACAAGTCCTAAGGTGACAGAGCAGGAAAATGACTTTTTCCAAAAGATTATGTATTCACATTAATAATTTTCAATTTATTTAACACTGCTAAATACATAATATTTAGTATCTCAATTAGAATCATCTATAGTTAATAAGTGAAAGCCAGAAAAAGGAACAATATAGACTAGTAAAAGAACTGAAGCTGAGCCTAAAACTCCTTTATCTCTTTTTATTTTCATCTTCATGTTTCATTACTCAGTTTTTTATCACAGGTATCCTTAATGTTGAACCCAAATTGCTAAGCTCCTTTAACAGTATAAATATATTTCTTGTCTTTGTCTAACTAAAAAAATTAGAATTTTAGAAAGAACAATTATATTAATATCTAGGAACATCAAAGATTTAAAAAATAGTACTCCAAAGTTTAAGTGGAATAATGACTTAAATCCACATTTTTACAATACTGGGATGTTTCATAAGATTTAATTCATAAAGGACACTAATAAATTTGTCTCATATTTATGTTTATGCTACATTTACATATCTGTCAATGATTTTATATGGAATTTTATGTCACTTTAGACTCATTTCCAAAGGTTTTAGTATAGACATAAAAATAACATATTCAGTAAATTATTTCTATGGGAAGACCAATTGCAAATGTTCAATATTTTGCATGAATTAAGGCATACTATCTCTGCATGCTTGATTTTGCATTCTGTCAGGGCCAGTTGCATGACTTCAACAGAAAAGGAACACAAAATCACTTTATCTGGGTAAGATGGTGGAGAAAAGGTAGTTATGATTTTGTCAAATTTCAAGTTATTTGTTGTCTTATTTTGCCCTTGGTGTGGACTGGGCAACTGCATGGGATTACCATGAGTGTTTGCTGACAAAATCCTCCCATGGATTAGCTACTTCAGATTCACTAGCTGCCTGATGGCTTATAATACCAAAGTTTTTGTTTCACGTACCAAATTACTATCTGCTCTCTCACAGGAAACTTACTATACCAGAACATTTGTGTAGCTGTAGCAGTGAAGATGGAGTCACCTCCATCAAATGCATGAGTTCCTTGTGTAGAAGGCACACTTGAGCTGCATTAGAATGTGCCTCAGCTGCAGACCCCCTCCAAGGGCTCAGCGTTTGCAGCAAGCCTGTGTCTTCTCTCCTGTCACAGTTGAGCTCTTTTCACCTGGGGTCTACAGAAAGATGCTTACTTTTGTCAGCTCCCACTTGGTTAGTCTCATTTTTGAGGCATTTTACCTAAATTTGAACCATCTAATATTGAAGGAAGGAATATGTATTTACCCAGATTGACCCTTCCCACCGTAAAGATAGTAGTTTTAAACCATAATTTTTAAAATCTATAAAAACAGGAAAAAATGTTCAAAATTAAGACTTGTCACCCAGGAAAGGATTCAGATGCACTGTGAATCCTTACTCCCCTACTCCCCATCCCTGCTCCCTTACTTCATTTAGCTTCAGCCCAGAGAAGTCATGTCCCTCTGAGCAAAATTATGTCAGAGTAGATATCAGCATGGTCACAAGACCATAGTAACTCTAGGTCTTGTACTAATACTAGGAATCTTGGACAAATCAAAATTTGTCAGTGTGCATTTACTAAATTTACATTAAGGAGCACACCTCTAGCCTTCCCCCCCCAATTATGTGGAAGTGCTTTTGCTCAATGATTGTAGACTCTAAGATGAAGTGTTTTTCTGGTGAGCAGGGGGCAGAGATCTTAATCTTCCTCTAATGTGTGGGATGGTTCTGGACAGTAACAAAATACAGTACTCAGAATGGCAACAATGCCAGTCAAAAAACTCCTCCTTCCTGGCCAGATCCCATACATATTATGCACCATATTTTAATCAGAAGTTTCAAAATGAAATAGCTTTGTCTACTCTTACCAATTAAAGTTTCCTGTCTCAATTAAGTGCTTTTACTTTTGCACTTGGAGGCCACCTGTTCTAATTAGAAAATTATTTCTAATACTCAGTCTTCTGAATACCATTATTTGTAACCCAGTTAGCTTGCACAAATCACAGTGCTCCAAGGTCACTGATCTCGTTTCAGCCTGTCTGTAAGAGCAGAGAGATCAACTCACACATCTTAGAACAGAGTTACTCACAACCAAGGGTGATACCAATACTTTAACTTATTTTATCTCTTTCATGTGATCTGATCTCCTCATCCTCTTTTTTCCCCCTGTAGTTAGTTAGAATTGCATCAGTATAAGGAAGAGCACTTCTCAGCTCCTTTTTCACCCTTTCCTATATCTAATACCTCAACAGTTTGCAAAAGCGTGCTTGGAAAGTTGCTGCCTGCCAGGCTGGGACTTGCAAGGCCCACGGGACCTCGGCCATTAACAGCAGCACCATTATAGACAGCTGCCTTCCTTCCAGCCATAGGGACCACAGTTTTAGTATCTGCTTCCTTGCCAGCCAGACACCTAATCTGGTGGCTTTCTGTTTCTTCTTTTGTAAAACTTTAGGGGCCTCTTGTATTGAGGCAATAGAAGCCACAGTGAAATCATATATTTTTTTACATGTTTTGCTCACTTCAGATTCTAGTGTTTTGTTTTTGTTTGTTTTTAACCAGTTGGCCAAAGTGCCACAGAGCCTTGAGTCAAAAGGGAGGAGAGCACGCTTTGACAACTGTTCTTCCCAGTTCTCCAGCTACACAGCGTTTGTTGTCTGGCACAAGAAGGGTTAAATTCTGAACCTGTTTGTTTTTTCTGGGATCCTATCCTTCCATCTTTAAAAAGAATATCTCCACAGGTCGGTAAACCAGAATGTGATGCCTTGTGCTAAATTTACTTTAGGCATCAGTCTGCAGGGCTTCCAGCCTGAGGATGGTGAAAGGAAGTTGGCCAAAGACTCAAATGACAAAGGCCCTTTAATATACACAAAGTTGCTACGCAAAGCCAGGAAAACAACAGTAGTCACAGTCAAAAGGACAAGCTTCTCTGACTTCAGATCCCTACAACAGTACCCAGTGCCACCCCTGAGCAGAGTGAGTAGTCCACTGCCCCTTTTGCAGAGCCATGCTTTGCTGTTTTCTATGGGGATGTGATGTCTGAGATTCAAGCGGTACCCTGGTTGCCAATGAAAGGCACATAACCGCTAACAATTTAAGTGTATGCCTAGGCATTTGTTGTGGGACTAGGTGAATCGAAGGTCAGTTTCCCAGGTGCATCATTTCTTTGTTATTCCAGGCTTTAGGCTTCCTCGAAGTCTAGTCCTGTAGATAATTGGCTCCAATTTCTAACTACTGTTGAAAATAAGTTTCAGCAATAATTATTTTCATACTGTCATTGATTGTTTTTAGGAGATCATTACCAAAATAAAAATGATTTCTGCTAAGTAATAGAGCACATAAATGTTACACTGCAGATCATGCTCCTTGAAATTGGATGCTCCACAGTGGCATTTGTCAGGTTTCTTTCTAACCAAGTTAGAGAGAAATTGGTAATGCATTCTTGGAACAAGAGTCCAGCCAAGTGAATCTCTGGGAAAAAACAGCATCTATAATATAATCTATAGTTTGGGAATCTAGGTTTTCAAGTAACTACAACTCAAGGGCTAGATTGGATTTAAATGGCCTTCTTAAGGACTGTTCTAGGTATATCTGCAGATGTCTTCAAACACTTTTTATTTTAAGTTGAAATATTATTTCTTGTTGAACCACAAAGCTGCTGGCATTTTCCAATCTTATTAGCATGTCAGCACTAGCACCTGTTGATATGGCAAACTTAAACTTATCTTTCCTTCAGCCACTTATACAGAATCACTCCATCCAAAACCAATGCTACAAATGGTCTGTTAGTCAATTCCCCAGCTTAGAAAGTAAGACTTCTACTCTTCTTTCTTATGTAAAGTTAGATTGTAAGGTTGTTCATTGAGGGTACATTACTTAGTTTAAGAATTCTTCATTTATTTTTATTTAATATTATACTCATATCAAGAATTATCATAGAAATAGCAAAATGGACATTCCTACCACATTAGTTGTAAAATTTTTCTCATGGGCACAGATGGAACTTGAAGTTATCCATTAAAGTTTTCCTGGTTAAAATTTCTTAGAGTTTAGTAGTAGAAAAAAGAACTTGAAAAATTTGCATTTTTTTTGTTATTCATAATAAAAATGATAAAATTTTGATCTCTTCTTTATTATTCTAACTTTCAAGAAATGTACCATATTTTTTGAATGAGTAGACTCCTCCTAAGGTGTTTGATGAGCTTCAGAGTTACCTATGACAGGGCCAAATCCTATGATAAATTCTTTCTAACACTCTCTTTTGAGATGCCCTGTTGCTCCTTTTGATGAGTGTTTTTCCTGGCTGCCATGAATCATAAAAATAACTTGTTTAGCCATGAGTGTGTTACTGCTGGTCTTTGATTAGAAGGCACTGATACTTTATTCAACAGGAACAGAAGATCATGAACACCTATTCTGTATTTGCACAATGCTAGGCATTTAAAGATGCTGTAAAAAAAGGACACTCTATTCTCAAGAAACTTAATGTTGCATAGGATAGAGAACGATAAGAAAATGAGTAAGTTCACTTCAGTATGATACAAGTCTTAGCATTTAGAAAATGTTTCTAATATAGTCTATCAAGTGTTACTAAGAAAGTTACAAGGCTAAACAAAAATACGGAAGTACTGAAGGTTTTAACTATGCAATTGACTTCTTCTTCCCATCAGCGTCCTTACAGATTCAACCTTGGGGCACCAAGGGAGGAGGCGATATTAGTGGTGTGGGGATGTCTCATATTTCCCTTCATAAAGATGCATCTGTTTGGTACACACTGTCTGAGTATTTTCTCCTCTCATAATTGCCATTTATATTACAAAATATTGTTTATTTTGTTCTCCTTGAGTATGTTTGCTAATAGGATAGTCTGTCTTACTCAATATTTGGTTCTAGCTTATTGTGTCAATGGCATCTCCTGAGTCATTTTTATTGTTTTTGAATTAATCAAGATTTGGAGTGCATGAATAGATTTAAACTGTCAGTCCAAGGATTAAGTTGTTATTTTTGATGTTGCTGTTGTTTCATACTTAGGACTCTGTCTTGCATTTTTTCCTTTTAAAGAAGATGCTAATTTTTACTGATTATTTTTCTTGCTGATGCTAGCCTAGCATTCAATATTTTCTGAAAATCCACCTTAACTAAATTTCCATTTCATTGCTGATCTCCAAATTTTTAAGATGTGTATGTTTGTGTGTGTGTGTGTGTGTGTGTGTGTTTGTGTGTTTGTCCCCAGTGGTAAATGATGTGTAGTATTTACTTCTTTAAAACTTACACCTGGAGTAATTTAGAATGAATTTTGAATTCCCTTAAGAAAAGAAAATGATGAGAAGAAAACTCAGTATAGTTTAAAATGCTTTATTCATAGATACTGGAATTTTAAAAGTTCTACTAACCAGATGTAACCATTCATTGGTATGCTAATTTGCATCAACAGTACAATTTTATATTTCTTATTTAATCCCGATTTCTCTTAATAAGAAGACTAAATATCCTGAATAGTAAGGCCATAGGCAGGTGTTAGTGAATGCATACATGTTCTGTGTGGAAACAATAAGAATGAAATCCCTCTTAGAATAAGATGTAAGATTCTGGAATATTATTTTTCCTTTTTTATGTTTTTTTAATTGAAGTATAGTCAGTTTACAATATTGTGTCAATTTCTGGTGTACAGCATAATGCTTCAGTTACACACAAACATAAGAAGTTTTATCGTTGGAGAGTAACTTAGAATAAACTTGTCCACTGAAAACATGTTATGGATGAGATAATAAACTAATTTTGATGGCTTATTTATTAGTTACTTTGTACATTGATTTACTTAGTATTTGTCAGGAGTTAATCATTTACCACTCATTGTTATAAATGAATCAGACAAGACCTTTTGCTCTCCAGGAGCTCAAAATTAAATAGAGAAGACAAAATGAAGCACCTACTACATAGCATTGTGCTAAAAGCTCTATGAAGTAAACATGGATGCTAAGAGTGAGTAATACTATCCAGGAAGAGTTTGGTAAAAGTGAAGGATGAGAAGGAATTAGTTATATACACAAAGAGGTGTAGAGACTTCAGGAAGAATAAAAACCATATGCAAGATTACGGAGAGGAGAAAAAGAGGATGCATTTGGGAAATTCAAGCATTTGTGTGTGAATGGAGCACAGGGAACATGAGGTAGGGGAAGTATTTATGGACCAAATCCTGAGGTCCAAATTCATTTATGCTAAGTTTGTCTTTACTAAAGGAGGGTCACTAAAGTATTTTAATCAAGGAGATGACACTATTATATCTGGGTTTTCTTAATTTCATCTATACTGTAGAATGAAATCTCCAAGTACAGGGATAAGCAGTCCTAGTTAAGTAGCCGATGTAATTAGCAAAAAACCAAGGTGGATCTGAAACAAGGCAGGCAGGGCAAGTATGAATGGAGAGAAAGGACTAGTGACATATTTTGGGGGAAAACTGTTAAGATTTAGGAGCCACTTGGATAGAGTAGATAAAGAAGAGGAAAGCACTCTGCTTTTAGGGGCATTAATGTGGTGGATGATCACATGATTCACAAAAGAAATCATGATATAGAGAATAGGACGGGAAAATCAGTTTGGACCCACTGAATTTATATTATTGTCAAATGGCCCCTAGTGAAGATCTGGTAGGCAGTTAGACATGTCTGCCTGAACTTCAGCAGAAAGTCTTATGTTAGACTTACAGCTTATCTAAAGACACACAGTTGTAACAGATTCCAGCATTACCTCTCTCAACACTCATTCCTGATTCCTTTCCTCAACTGGATTATTGGCTCTATTTGTGTTTTTCTCCATCATAGCAGTAATCATTCTGCTCTTGAAATATCTATTTACTTGCATTAAACTGGTAGTTTGTTGTTGTTATGGTTGTTATTTGTTTTGATCACAGAAACAGTTACTCTAACAGGGTTAGACAAACAGTAGACAATAAATCCTTGTTAATTTCCCTCTGTCCCTCCTCCTTCCCCATCCCCCACCTTCTTCATTCTTTGCCTTCCTTTTTCTCTTTCCTTGTTTTCATCCTTCCTCTCTGCCTCTTTCTTGCCTTATCTTCTTCCCTCCTTCTGTCTCTACTTCCTTCCCTCCTTCCTTTATTATTACCTTTGTAGATATTTACAGAGCATCTACATGACAGTGTTAGCTATACAGTGGTCAACATCGCAGACATAGTTTTTGATCTTCTGAGATTTCACTCTAGTGGGGGAAAGGGGAAATAAAGAGGTGATTTAAAATACATACTTAATCTAAATTGTTATAAGTTCCATGAAGGAGACAAACATAATGAAGACTTTACACATAGTACTGATTGCTATGTATTAAGGCTTCCATTCAAGACTTTCTGGCCCTTAGTAAGCATTTAATAAATATGTATTGAATAAATGAAAAATGAATTCACTGAGACATGAATTAATAAGTATATAACTAGAACCCGGTTTTCTGACTCTTAGTAAAGTTCCAGTTATAGTTTGGGTTATATAACAACTTATTTTTTTTTTGTACTCTGAAGTCAAGGCTAACTGGAAAAGTTATATCAATGCTGCAAATATAATATTTCATTGAAATTGCTCTTAAAATTTCAAATCAAATTTTGCTTTCTGTATAGGAGCTGTGTATCTCATACCACCCCTGCCATGTAAAGCACATTTAGCTGATTTCTAAGGTAGCATATGCAAGTAACTTTCTCTCATTTAATTTTATTCACTTTCTTCATGTAACTTCTCACTAATTGACATGTTCTTAATCATTAATCTTTTTCTTTATTTCAATTTCATCCCAACTAGAATACAAACTTCAGAGGAATAGGAACTTTATACATCTTCTAGCTCTTGGATTGCTATCATGTAGAATTCTAGATAAATTATATTGAATGAATAAATAAATGATTATGAATCACAGTTTAAAATTCTCTATAAATGTTTTAGAGGTCTTAAAATTAACAACAACACCACAAAAAAACCTTATCTGTGCTGTATTGTTTTACTACCAGAGAATTTCTTGTGCTTTTCAAATCATGATTCCTTTCAAAGATGTAAATTTATGCCATGTTGACAACATTCTGGTGCAGTGTTAGAGTGGCAGATTCAGGGATAAACTTTAAATTCCTTTATGGACACTTTTATTTATATATAAATATTTTATTTTTTCAAGGTCTCACTTTGGTATCTGACTGAATGGTGTAGGCACATTTTTAGTTTGAAACCTAGAATTAATATTTAATGTTACTCAGTTAATATTTCTTTACAATAAACATATATTCATGATCCAACCTCTTTTTCCTTTGCTTTATGCCTCTTAAAACAGAGCATCTAGGTTTTGCAGTTTTATTTTCACAATATAATGTTTTCAAACAATAGTTTTCCCAAACTTTTTTCCTAGCAAAGAACTTTGTTCTGAAGACCCTCACTATGAACTCTCTTGGACCCCTTTGGGTCACAAATCATGTATTTAACTCAATTCTGAAATCCTTGATTTGTTTTAAAAACAGGTTTAAAAATCTTATGGCCGGATGTATACATGGACTCTGTAGTCACTTTCTGCTTTTGTGAGTTTTCAAACATGTTTTTAGCTCACAATAATATATTTAACAACTTTCTGTATTGATTTATAACCTGTCTGTAAGTATTATGGATTATATTCTGCAAGCTGTGAATGTTAAAATATTAGGAAGTTCTTAGTAGTATGATGAGTGAATGCCTGTTCTGCTTGGGTCAGCACTGAGAGCCTGGGCCTTTGTGTAAATTAGAAAGAGCAGCCAAGGGTCTGGAAAAATTGCAAAGTTTATCTTATCATCATAGTTTTAATTATTTTTGAATTTTATATTGTTTTCTTCTTTAATAATTAATTCCAAATTCTATCCTTCCCTAATTCACTAATAAAAATTTCCCAAATTGCTTTGTGCTATTCATTTTATGCCTTCTAGCTAATGTAATTCCTCCATAGATTATTTTAGAGAGAAACAACTTCTAATAGCTACTGATGATAACAGTATTATATTCATTGGCAGCCATTTTCATGTATTAATTCCAGTAGCAAAATGAAAGCATAAGTTCACAATTTCTTCTTTTTCTTGCACTTTCTTATATCTGATTGCAGAATGTGTCGGGAAATGTCTCCATGGCCATCTTTTGATTTTACTAGAGCAGGGTTTTACTGAAGCTTTATGATGATTTTAGCTATGGACTATGAAAAAATGGAAATTCATTTACTGTCCACTTACAGTTAGACGTTAGATTGTTGCAAGGAGAAGGAATTAATAAAACTGCAGTAGTATATATTTCTACCCATCTTTATTCCCCTTCCAAGCATCTTGGCAATGAGAATTCAACCTCTAGTAAATCTTCCAGCAACACACTAACAAGAAAAAAATTAGGCTACATTCAGTTAAGGCAGCATCAGATAGTACAAGCTTAAACATTAGACAGTTTGGGGGTGAAGTCTGGCTCATGCAGAGCTAAGCTGTTAGAATTTGAGTGACTTGTTCTAATTCTCTATTTACGATGGCCCTTGAGTGAGTTGGGCAATCTGGGAAGGGGAGGGGGAATTTTAACAGCACTTCTCATTTCCCCTTGACTCACCATTAAGAGTAATAAATTAAGAAATGATTTTGCTATACTTTTGAGGAATAGGATATTTATTGGGGGTAGAATGAAAAAATAGCACATCAGCAAACTAACTGCTTATACCCCAATTATTTCATCCGGGTCCCCAGGGTATGGCGTTCCTGCTGGATGCCTTGGCTGGGGATAAATGTAATAGTGATAGGAGTGGTGCTTCCTAGACTAGGACTTGTGTGCTGCCAAGTTCCCACTTTACTTCTTTCTTCCTGGCAACTAGGGAGTCAAATATGTTCACTCAGCATCATCTGATTAAGCAACCTCAATATTTTGACCTCTATAGATTTCATTGTTTTAATAGTGTTTTTCCTGGATACAGTATCAGGGGTTGAGCCCTCTTTACGATGGCACATCATCAGGTTGTGTGTGTGTGTGTGTGTGTGTGTGTGTGTGTGTGTGTGTGTGTCTGTGTTACTTGGGACTTGTTGCTAAGGTACCACACCAAGACTGAGAGCCCACTTCTCATTGGTTGAACTGTTTCTATTGTTCAGTACATGATGTCATGAAAAATACCTGTTATTTTTATTTATTGCTCCTTCCATCAACTCTATAGTCCCACAATATCCCTGCTGAAGGTAATGCTCACTGAATTTTTTAAAGATAAGCAGCTTACACAGTATCCCCTGGTAGAAACAGAAACACATGCAGCCCGCTAAATTTTAACTACCAAAATGAATTTTCAAACGCATGGAGCAAAAAAATTCAGCTACAGTGTCATATAATATTTAATCTAAATCTTTCAAAGAAACAAAAATAAAGAAATTAATCATGGGCCCCTCAATATACTGACCTTGATAATTTTATGTTAGTTATTTATTTTGGTTGCCTTATTGTATGAAATTGTTGAAGAATAGATAGTAATTTAAGAAAAGTGCTATTAAATTATTTGCTTAATATATGTTCTAATATAAGCTTTCTTATTGAACAATCAGTTGTTTATTATTCATAATAGAAGCTCATGCTTGGCTCATTATAGCTGTTAAATGAGTGTATTTTAATAAATGAATCAGTGAAAAAACTGGCCTTTCCATTAAAGAACTAGAGGTATATCAGGAGAACGTTATAATTTCTTAACACTATTGTGTGCACTTAAAAAAAGTGTAGTACATGCATAATATCCTTGTCATAATAATTTCTTTGGATGTGATGAAAGAATAATGGATTCAATTCTGGTTCAACAAACAGCTTCAAAAATAAGGAGATTTTAATGCTCAAGAATCTACAGATTTACTATGTGATATATCACTTGAAAAATAAGAATGTGAAACTTGGGTTAAAATTTGAAGCAATCATGAAAATATTACCAAGTATAATATACTAAAGACATAGTGATTTACATTTTAATGATGAGATTAAAGGTGATGAAACTATTTTAACCCAGTTAAATAGTAATATATCTAACAACTGAATAATGGAAATAATCTATATCTTATAATAAAGCAAAAATTTTATATGTGAAATCATGTAATACATATATTAAATTATGCAAAAATTCCCTCATATTAAATTATCCTTAAACTTTTGCCATTTTGATTTAACCTTTGTGGCAAATAAGTTGTATGGTTAATCAAATCAATCAAAAATAATTTAAAAATTGGGAAGGTACTATTATTTGAGGCCTTAATGAAAATACCAAAAGGTGTAAGTAATGCTATCAGTTTGTTTTCAATTGTATGATTTCCTTTATTCCCAATAAATTTATAAATTCCTGAAGACAATGGCCATGCCTCTTCTGTATCATGGTATCTAATTTCGGGTTTAATGTACAATCTGTGTTTGAAATGCTTTTTGCTATGCGGTATCCATACCAACTAGTTCAAGCAAGCTCCTCCTCGCATTCACCTTCTCTTCCTCTGCTGCCTCAGTTTGCTGACCTGGGTAAAGTATATTTGGTATTATTGCAATTTGGTTGACTGTAAATATTCTGTTTTCTGTAAATTGCCTTTCTTAGGTCCATTGTGGTGATAAGACTGCATATTTTTGCCATCCCTCCTTCTCTTTAACTGAAATGTCCTATAAGTATTTTTAGTTTAATGCCACTGCTTTACAAATAAAGGAGATCATGAATGCCCAAAACTTTAAAAAAAATCTTGAGAGAACAGATGCTGAGGTATTTGTTTTCTGAATTCAATAATTCATGAAGACTTTTTAGATGACTATTCTTCTTACTTCTGTAAACTTTATCTCTCTGGAGCTACTTGGCTTTTTCTGTGACTAAGCTGTTCTTAAAAATGCAGGGGTAGTTCGAAATGTGGGTACTTGAATTCCTTGATAATTTTGTATCTATATAAGAGCAAAATAAGTCATAAATATTGTTTCAACACGACGTCATCTTACTATGCTAGGTAATGTTTTATTTATTATACTGCCTTGTCTTAACACTATGTTGTCTTAATAAAAATATATAACCATAGTAAACATTATTCTATGTATATAGCTTATACGATAGGATGCCTGAATACCCACCATTTGTGAAAGGTTAATTACATCAACAATATTAGTAAAAGTTATTGAGCTGAAAATATCAGTATTAGAAAATCCTTGGATTTCCTTGCACTGATATACCTTGAAAAAAGTAGTTGTGACTTTGGTTAGGGTCATAAAACAGAGAAAAGATCAAAAGTACCCTCAGTAAAAATGATAGTTTGATCTACAACATATATGTCAGCTCAGCAATAACTGGTAATTAAAGACCATTCATCCAAAATTTACTTCAGATGAGATCTTGCAAGATCTCCTACCAGGGAGGTGAAAACAATTTCTATGGGAACAGAGGAGGAGGGCCATGAAAAAATAACTTTTGTCACATGAATGTATAAAAAGAATAAAGGATCATCTTTTAAACTGTCAAAAGTATAAAACTGAAGGCAAAAAAAAATGAGAATAAATTATTATATAAAGAAAAAGATTCTGAGACATATTTAATAAAATATCATGAAGTTGTTGAAAGCAGGGCAGCCCCCTTGACATTAGGTAAACATCTGCATTGTGAGCACTTGGACTATATCATTTAGGGAGATTTGTCTCTCATACAATTCTCTGTCTCTCAATGTTTCTCTTCTATTCCCTGGTGTGTGTGTTTCTTTTAATCTACTGTGGTGGTCTGATACACTGGTCTTTTCTTTTCTTTTGATACGTTGATATTTTCAAAATGTTACAGAAAGTTCTTCTTTGTGGGAAATATGATTCAAAAAATCAAAATATAAGAAAGAAAAAACATATTTAAAATCTATTAATTGAGTACATTCTAGAGTAGGAATTCTCTTAAAGCTGGTGAAAGAAAGTCTATATTTGCTGTCATCTGGGATATTAGAGGTGAACACAGAGTAACATGAGAACAGAGAAGACCTGCATACCTAACTCTGAAGACATCATGGAGAAGTTCCACAAAAATTGTTACTTAAGCTGAGAATTTTAAAAATGTTTTTAAAGTAATATAATTAAATGTTATCATCATTTGTATAATACTTAGATGTCATAAATGAATTTTAAATTTAACAAATCTAAAATAGGTCTTAATTTATCTCTAAGAATGTTTTCATTCCCTCTGTAGGTGCTTTGGCAACTTATACAACCATTCATACTTTTGTTCTCTTTCCTGCCACACTCCATCATCCCATCTAATCCCAAAATCTTATCTCTTAAGTCTCAAAATATATCTCCAGTTCAACATTTCCAACATCTTAACATATGCCTGCTCAAAATGCCAGGATAGTCACCTGAGCTACTACAGTATTTCTGCTGATCAATCTGATTCTACTCCTCTTCTTTTTAATCTATTCTCTGTTCAGCAGAGCATATTTAAAGCACAAATCAAAGCATACCGTTCCTGCTATCACAATTAGAGAAAAATTAAACTATTCACTGTGCCTAGACATCTCTGCAGGAGCTGCACCCACCAGGTCTCCAAGCTTCATCTTATATGACTCTTCTCTGTGTTCATAGTACTATGTTCACTCTGACCTTTCTCGATCTCAGACATCCTAAAATTTGTCATCACTTGGTTTTGATTTCTTATGCTAAGCCTCCAAATCCTCACATGGCTGTTTGTTTTCATTCAAGGGTCCACTGAGACATGTGTCTATTGTTTAGAGGATTTGCATGGGAACCCTAGTTAAAGTTGTCCTCTTAGGCTGTGCAGGGGCTGAGCAGTTAGTCTTAACTTATTTTATTTACTTTAATTTTGTAAAATCCCTCTTTATTGACTATAATTGTGGCTGTAAGACTCTATGTATTTGACAAAACCCATACACTGTGCACATCAAACAGTATATTTTACTGTATTTAAATCATAAATGTATACATACATACATACATACATACATACATACATACATACATACAATAAGTACTATGGAAAGTCTTTGTAGTGTTTTTATGAAGGGGCTGATCTATCTGTTTTTTTATTTCAGAATGATTATTTGGAAATTAGGTGGAGAATGAAGAAATGGTGGTCATGGTGGCAGAACTGAGGAGCAGGAGACCAGTTGGGAGGCTATTAAGCAGTGGAGACAGAGATCTTCAAGACTTGGGTTGGTGGTAATCTATGAAAAGTAGAGAAATGAGCTAATAGAGGGTATGTTTTGGAGGTTGAGTGCCAAGATATGATAATAAATAAAATATGTGTGAAGGGTTATATAAAAAGAAAGAATGCCAATCTTCAGTGTTTGTCCCAACTTTTGCTTTTTTCTATATTGTTTGTTATTTCTTTTCCCAAGAATTGTAATCTGTTGGCAAGGAGAGGAAGGAAGGGTAAGAAGAAGTAAGCCCTTCCATAGTGGTTACGTTGTTTTCCACTGAGTGTGTCCAACCAATAGACATATCTAATTTTCATCTCCTGTTCTTTCTGAGAACTTGTTCCCATGTATTTCACTTTGAAGACACTGTGGCCAATTAATTGAACACTTAGTAACTGTCTTGGCCTTTCACGGGTCTCTCACGTTAGGTTTGTATGATTATTGATGATTAATGGATTAGATTATCTCTAGTTTGAGACTTTTTAAATTAGGAAGTTCTACCTAGAGTGCTTTGAAGTATTTTGAAATTGTCCATATTCTCACTGTGCCTTTGCTTATTAGCTCTTGTTTCGATAGGTAACATGATGGTTACTGTGCAGTTTTCGATGTTCTCTTCTCTTTGTTTGATTTCACTCTAACATTTTTTGTGCATTTTAGTGTCACAGTAGAAACTCAGATTTACTGGTTCTAGGTCATGTTTTATATCTCCACAAGGATAGATTTTTTTTGAGGCAGCATATCAAAGGCATTTGACACTTATTTCCCCCTATTTAATTTGAAAGTTGGAAGGAAATTTGAAAAAAGGAAGTTTATATTATAATGATATTTAGGAATAAGAACCAACCCATTAGATTAGTGAGTGGCTTTCTTGCTCTCTCTCTTTCTGCAGTGACAGATTGCTTACTCCTAAGTCTTACCTGTCCCATGTAAGGAGATAGCAGCTGTAGGAGAGAGCAGTGCTGTGCAATGTTACTAAGGCAAACAAACAAACAAACAAAACAAACCTGAGGCCTTAAGTTTAGAGAAAGCTGGGCATTATTCTACACTCTTATCCATGCCTTCCTTTCTTTGAACGCCAATTATTTCTTGACTGAAACTTCAAGATAGATATATTCCTCTTAGTCTTTAAGTGTTGAAAAAATTGTATTTGAAAAATATTCAGGATCCCTTGGTACATTAACTACATGACTGTATCTGCTGATATGATATAAATATGTACTATTTTGTCCCAGATCTTTGAAAAGCTGGACACATTTCAAATTTAGAGATATGTATCAATACCTTACAAAAATAATCTTATTAAATGCTGTTTTTTACAGAATGGGTCTGAAATTTTAAAAAGTAAGGTGTAGATTATGTAGATTCTTTGCGAGTAGTACTTATGTACAGTTTGGTGCAAAAAGAAAAAGAAAAAGGAGTTTTTATTCTTAAGAGACTTGGAGTCTGATGAGATTGATTTTATCCCAATTGGGAAAGTGATTCCCTAGCCTCATGGCTATACTCTCCTAAAACTCACTCCACATACACAAAAAAATGACTTCAAAATTTTATTTGGCCTATAATTAATGCCAAAATTAATTTCATGATATTGTTCAGGAGAAATTACACCTAACACTTGGTGCTTTTATGGGTCAAAAATATCTATTCATTGTTACTTTCCATATCTCAAATTTCATTTTGCCAAATATTTTCTTCTGTCTATTTCAAATTTTGCTGTTATTGATCCTGACTGACTGATACATGTTGGCTTTACTATCTTCCTCCTCCTGCAAAATTCTAGAGGAACGACGTACATTATGCTTATTTGCCTAAGGTAGTATATTTCTAATCACATCCGTTCCCCCAATACTTTATCTTGTTCATACCATTTTGTCTTTTCACCCTTTATTCCCTTTGGCTGAAAGAACTTCTCCTCTCACTTCTACACCTTCTTAAGTCTACTCTTTTTCTAAAATTTACTGCACAAGTATAACCTTCTCTGAAAAGGCCATTATCTTTATGCCACTGTTGTGCTTTGTGTTTGTTTCTCTTAAACCTCCCATCCCAGTATATTGAGTAATGATTTGTTTACCTGTCTGAATCCCCTACAAGACTGAAGATAGAGCTAAGATGATTTCATCTCTCACAGTGCAGTGCACTTAGCAGACATAAAAAAATGCTTTGAAAGACTGTAAGAAAGAATAAGTCAATTACTAAAGAAGAATTAGTTTATTTTAAAGAATTAAGCATTAGAAACAATCCACCACAGGAGCCAACAGTTTGTTGCTCTATTGGCTGTTTGAATGAAATCCCTGCACTTTGGGAGGGAAGGAAATCTGACTGAGAGTGAAGCAGAATCTGAAGGCTTGTCAACGTGAAAATGTGCTTTGGGTGATCATATTTTGAGACTATTTTGTGATCATGTCCTCAACGTGATCTCAATGAAGAAAGTCATACAGACTGGATAAGGTTTTCTGTCCCTAAAATTCTATCCTAATATACAAGTTCATTAAAGCCAGACAAGAATAATAGTCAACCTTTCAAAGGATTCTGTGATCAATCTGAGACAGCATGCATAAGAAGGGATTCACTTACAAAGAAAATTGCCGTTATAGAGTTATCAGAACCGGATGCTCTGAGTCATCTAAAGTACAAACTTCATTTCTTCAAACTTTAAATTTTCATGAAGTTTAGAAGTTTAATGAATCCTTTCTCATTATTGCTTCTGATTTCTTCCTCTCTATTTCATTTTTTGTTATCAATGAAGGAAGAAAATTGATATCATAGATTAGGTATTTTTTTTTGTTTTGTTTTGTATTTTTCTTTGAGCAATGGATAATTTGTCTGGGCTGTGAATCACATATGCTAGAAGATTCCAACTATCTATAAATATACAGAGCAATCACTCTACTCAATATCACTTTTCCTGCATGAACTGAATCCTTCTCCCACATTCCCCACCATAATTCTACAAACATTTATTGAATATCTACTACATAAAAGTCACTGTGCTATACTATGGATCATTGGCAATGTTTTAGGCAGAAATTATGCAAACCCACATATCTCTTTTTATATCTCAAATCCCTATTGGTTAAAAGAAAAAAATGTGTTGCTGTTAAGTCATTTTACTGATTGATGGGATTTGGAGGACCACAGAGAACTAATCAGTTAAAGAATAAGGAGATAGTTTTCATCTTAGATAGAGGGAGTTTAAAAATCAGAATAAAAATTCAAAGTAAAACCAAAGGGAGGGAGAAAGCAAAACACAGAGAAATATTTTGATATTTGTTGAAGTATTTCAAAAATAAATTAAAAAAATATTTCTACTAATGAAAGCATACTATAGCTCTAATGTTGAAAAAGCAGAGTTAGATTTCTATACATACGTTGATGTTGCATATTTCTATACTTATCTATCTATAGAGGTAGACTAGATAGATAGGTGTGCATTTTGAATTATTTTGATGAATCATCAGAATTATATGAGATTGATTTATTTTGTCCACTACTGATTATGATTTCCCCTGAAATATCTGCAATCTCTTTGCTAATTCCTCTTAGGTATCTGTTACAAACATTTACAAGAGGGCTGACTTTTAATTAATATGAAGTGATAGATTATTGGATCAAAATAAATCTAATTACCTTTTGGGGTGATGTCACCCTTGATTTTGGCTTCATTATCCATGTGTTCTGTCATCTGGAGCACTATTTTTGTGAAATACACATGGATTAGTGATAAGATTTAATTCAAGCCAGAGTTTTGAAATTTAGTCACTATATAACTTAAAGAGTAATCTGAAGATTTCCATTTCTTTCCAAATAAATGTGTGTGGTGACAATGAAATCTCACATAAATGATATGAGGATTATATAAAATAATATATGCTCAAGCACTCTGTAAACTGTAAAGAATTCTTTATACTGGTTATTAGCTGTATGCTTTATCTCATGAACTGGAACTGCATGCCTGAAGGTTTTCCAGTTAAACTCTCTCAGCAGAAACAATGTTTCACCCACCATTATGAATGTAAGTATTAATTTAAATTAAATGTAGGTATTCATTTAGAAATGGAGATTTCAAATATAGTCTAAATTCAAATATATAAAATTCCATAAAAATGGAATAGTGAAATATAAATATTAGTGCAACACTTTAAAACTCCTAAAATCTGTTTGGTTTTTATTAACTTTGCAAATAGTTGTCTCATTCAGCACAAATGATAGTCTATTTCTGGACTGTCTCATACAAGCAAAAGTTAGCATACGTCATGGTATTTCATTGCAACCATAACCGAAAGTTAAAGGGGACCATCAAGCCTGGGAAACAAACCCAGTTCTTAGATTTGATAATTAACTGGAGTTAGGTATCATTGATGATGTTGTTTTACCCTGAGGCATTAAAAATAATCTTGCTTTATACTTTCTCAGCAGAGAGATTCAGGAGAAAAGTTATTAATGCAAGAGTGTTATTTTCTTTCACATGCAAAAGGTATGAGGAGGATGATAGTTTGCTGGCTAGTATGCCCAGACTTGGAAAGGTTCATGCTACTGGGATAATGGGGGATTCAGGTTTGAAACAAAGTGGATAGTAAAAATGGTTCAAGCTTTCACACCTCATCAACAAAGCAGTTACAGTGTATGTTCGGTTTCCACAATTATCTCTCTCCCCCATACTCCAGCTATTTTGGGTTGATAATTCATTGAAAATCTCAGGGCTTTTGAAATTGTCTACAATAATCTTCTTCCATTTATCTTTCCATTTTGTCAGTGTATAATTTTTGTATTTATATTTCCATATTTTATTTACATAATAGTAGGTGTTACATTTGTAAAGTATTTCTTACAGATTTTTTGTCAATAAGACTGCATATATTTTCATCCTTATCCTTCCAAAGACTATATCATGATGTTTAGTATTTAGATGGTAATTTTTTTCTGGACAAATAAATTGTTTATTAATTAATGCTATTTGTGACGCTAGATTTACATGAGTGCCTTATTTATAAATAATGTGTAATATTTGAAATGTATGCTATATATAAATTTAAATTAGAAATGATGGTAGGTAATCTTTGTACCACTTCTGGTATTACAAAATTTATCCCACTATAAAACCACTCATTATGTTTTGATTCCTCATTTTTTAAATAGAAATATTTTATCTAAGTGATAATGAATTTTATTTTACCAAGTTTTCAGAAAGGCAAAATTGTAATAAATAGGTGAAATGATTTACCTTCATTGTGTCTTACTGCTGGATTGTGAATTTTTATCTCATAAAAATATTTTTATGTAAATTTTATCTTTCAGTATGTATGCATTCTTCAGACTTTGAAATTCTTATTCACAGCACTCTTTGCTTTCATCCACCAAATATTACCAGCCTTTGCTAGAGTGCTTCATATGTTCTCTAGATATTGATTTTTCCCTTTACTAGCACTCAATTTATGCTCCCAATTTAATGCTTTAAAATCAGTGCATTAAGATAAGCAGGTAAAATTTAAACTTTCTCATCATTTTAAGTATCTGCTTACCATTTTTGCAATAAAGTAAAATGTTTCATCTGAAAAAAAAATTACTGAAAGTTTAAAGGGAAGAAATACAATAGAAAGATGCAGAAAGAATAATAGTACACCAATAAATTGCTCATAAAGAATACTACAAGCAGCAGTGATGAAAACAATACTTGTGCCAATTGCATAGTAAAAAGAAAAAGCACGGAGAAGGTTAAGAACACAGCTTGCTTTCACTCCTGGCTGGTAATTTTCCATTAATCTCCCCCACACACCATTGCCTTCAGCGTACCTAGGAGCTGGATTATTCAAGGTATTGTAGCTGGTCATACATTCTGAAAAAGACTGCTGTGTTTTGAATAAGGCAATTGATTGCCCTTTGGCTGTGAAGGCAAACTTTCTGATCATGTTCACCTACTCATTTGACAAATATTTATGTGCCTAGTCTATGCTAAGGACACAACCATGAACCACAGAGTTTCTGTCCTCAAGGAGATTTCTGCATTGGGGTGATTGCTTTTACTGTTACTTTCTTTATCTTGCTGTTATAGGCAACACCAGCATTAATGAGATGGCTTTCTGGCCAAGATGAAAAGATCCTCTGTTTCAACCAAGCTAATCAGTCTAACGGGACTTAGAACCTGACATCATGAAAATTATTCCTGTTGGAAGAGGGTTTTTTTGTTTATTTGTTTGTTTTCATGTCTGTGAATTCCACAGGGTGCTTGTCAAATTTTAGTGGCTTGAGTTATTACATAGGAAACATTTAAAATGCAAACTTCCAAGACTCACCTTTGGAGATTTTACTTAAGTAAACAAGGCTGATGCTCAGAAACTTGGATTTTAACAAGTACTTCAGGTATAATCTATATTTTAGGGGGGAAAAATCTTAATTTCAGATTGTAGAGTTTGTGTAGATTTTAAAATATTTCTGAATTTAAGCATTATTTTGTTGTTTGTTTTCCCCCTTTACAGGATTTAGAACATTTCTATCTTGTGGCAGTTTCTTGTCTGAGTGTGGGATATTTCTATACAAATTTTGTTTTTCTTTCTTTCTCTCTCTTTCTCTCTTTGCACAAATTATTTTAAAGCTCAACAAAATTGCCTAAAAGAGAAGTTGAACATATACTATTTTGATTACCTAAATATATACTGATGTGGTAGCTGGAAAAGTGTGAAAATGAGAAAAAAAATTACTGAGAAAAATCTCTTAGTTTTACAGCTTCAAGTAGGGCAGTGGTAGAAGCCAAAAAAAGTTTCTTTTCTTTTTTTTTTTTTTAACACTGAATCTGCAAAGTCATGTCAAGTACAATGGATTTGGAATGTCAGCACCCTGATTAACTCAGGTTGTCTGAACTATAATCTCTTAAATTACTTTTCCCTTTCTGTTGAAGTTCTGCTTTCTCTTTTATGGATAAAATGTTCCAAGTTTAGTGTGATCTGGCTAATTTTTCCATGGTCTTACATCGATTCAGGTCAACTAAAGATACTACAAGGAATCTCTAGATTTATGCAGAGTATAAAGTATGGTTTCTCTCAAAGACAGATCTCTGTGTCCATCTGTGGGATTTCTTCCAAAGACAAGGATTTCTTAGTTTCTGTAACCTTGAAAGGATTGAAAGTCATAGGCATAGAGCTACTGATCCAACCATGAAGTGCTAATAATGTGAGGTATGGAAACCTGGTTTGAAAAGTTCCCTAGAATTCAGCACACAAGTTTCCATTTCAAGCTATGCTTCTGCCATCTTCTCTAAGTTGTTGCAATCACTTGGTGATGGAGTTTCACCAACTTGAATAGGAAGTGTAATTTTCTTTTAAGAATAAGCTCAGATAAATCAAAGAAATTTGAAATGCATTCTTTACTTTTATTGAAATACAGCTAATTTACAATATTGTATAAGTTACAGGTATACAATACAGTGATTAACAATTTTTAAAGTTTGTACTACATTTGTAGTTCTTATAAAATATTGGCTGTATACCCCATGTTGTACATTATATCATTTTAAAATTAAAAATTCAAAGTATGTAGAACTCTACTATTTATGAAATTTCTGAATATATGCCTACACATTTTTCTGTTTCTATGGTATTTAATTTAATGAGAGCATTCACCTATGTTTACCTAGGGCATTGGCACTATGAAACCCAGAAAAAGGTAATTTAGCACCAATTCCACTGCTTCTCAAGAGTTTTACAAATTACTTCAGTGTAATTTATTTGTTGTCAGTAATTCTCTATATTTAACTCTATTTAAGTTACCCAAATTGTTCTGTTTTTAGAATGTTCTCTTCTAAGAGATAGTAGTCCGGGAAACAATTCTACTTGTTTCAATCTCTAAATCAGCTCTATCTCAGCAGTTCTCAATTTATACTGAGAAAAAAACAAGAAGGAATGGACTTAACTGAGGCATGAGTGATATAGGTTAGATAGGGAGAAGAAACTCCTGACCACAGGATTTTAAAACCTTGGGATGAATTACATGGGCAAGTTATACAACCCCTCTTCAATTGAGTTCTTAAAATATATATGATTTACATGTCTCAGTGATGTTCTTGAATATGCCCCCAAGAGCTATTAGATTCTAAATTTTTTTATAAATTTGTGTTTTGCATTTAAGAGAAATGAATTGTCCCTATTAGTTTCTATAATTAACTCATACATGGCTTGATAGAAATTACTGAGTCCACAAGTTAACAGAATTTAAACTGTAGAACGTTTGTTATTTCTGATATACTCCATTTGAGTAACAGATTTTCATTTTTCTGAAGAATTACCTGTCAGCCTGACTTAATGGGTGTTACAACTGATCATGGGAAAACTACATGATGTGTATATTTTTTTTCTTAAATGCAGTTCACATAAGGGAACAATGCTCTATTGTGATTCTTCTGAACTATGCAGGGGATAAATATTTTACAGGATTTTATTTAAAAATCACATTAATACCCTAATTGGAATTTTAAATAACCATAGTAGAAACATATAATCAAGATATTTCCTCTGCTAGAATATATTTGTTTAGAGAATTGGCTCCCTTCTGAGATTCAAAAAGTTACAGAATGAGGGTGCTAGAAATGATCTCTAAAGCCCATTTAAGCTCCATGATGCTCTGATTACTTGAAAGTACTGATAGAGTCAGGAAGCGTGTGAAGAGAATTGAAAATTTCTAATCCTCCTCTTTGTTCCCTCAATGACTACACTGCTCCCTATTTGCATCTTAGAGATACAAATAAAGGCTAATTTAAAAGTAGAAATTAATTTCCTATTCTGTTCACTGCAGAATGCCGTACACTTGAGTTTATTGTTTATGTAATTTGGAAAGTATAGAAGTTAACATTACTTAATCAAACCATTGCTTTCTAATAATTCAATGTGATACATCGTTTGTTTTTTTTGAATGTTCAGATGCTTAGAATTTTCCCAAAGTATATTACTTAATGAGTAGCTAAAATGCCCTAAAAAGAATAATGAATTAAATGATGCATCACTTAATAATAGAGAACCCAGAGAATGCATACCATCTTAATATATTTTTCCATATACAAGTGTAGCATTTTTTAAATGTTAAGGAACACATCCATAGACTAATTCTGTATGGTTATATTATCATTATTATTTAGGCATGTGGGAGGATGGGAGGATGCCCCCCCAACACACACACAAACATTCACACTACAGTTAACATAGTATAAAGTTCTGGTGATATCAACTGACTTCTTAGAATAACCATAAGCATCTTATTTTATTTTTTTCATATGCTTCCAACTTATGAATTATTTATGTTTCCAAGTTGTTTATAAATGAGTTTTCATATTTTAGGAATATACTTTTTTAACGAAGCAGTGCTATAGTGCTAAGCTACCAGATCAACCCACAAAAACCTAATTAAGTCAATTTTGGATATAATTGTATTACTGGAACAAAAAGAGCTGCAGAGATTTTTAATTGAAATGTACTATTTGTGAGAAGAATAATAAATTAGACCATGAATTAATTCAGATAATATTTAAAAAGCAAGGCATTGTAGGAATGATAAAAAAGTCATTAAGAACCAGGGCCCAGAAAAGAGGTGGTAAATAAACTGTCCCCTCCAAGCTAGAAATCCAGGTGTTCAGAGGGAAAGCATTGTAGGATACTTATTGGGTAAACCATCCTGTGTAAGATAAGGCATGATGTAAATTGTGAGACTGTTACCATTATGTTTTCATCAGAAATATTCTATATTCTCCCACTGAATTGAGAGTTACCTTCCCTTTGTGTGTGTATATATGAGAGTTTCCTTTTCACTAGATTGCCCTCCTATCAGGCAGTTAAAACAACTTACTGGGAGTCAAGAGAATATATATTTATTGTGATTTGAGACCCTGAAGTATTTACAGTTTTATCATCTTGCTCTTCAGGGGAACTAGGTAGAGGTTTATTAGATTTGTTCAGAAAACTGGAATATTCCTACATCCGTAACTACAAAATCCGTAAATTCAAATGTAGACTTGAACAAATCACTAAACTTATTTTTGTTACCCCAGTTACCAGCCAGAGACAGGGGGTAAACTTGCTTTTGGTGAAACATTGAACAGCTTAAATTGTGGCAGCTGAAGAGCATGCTTAAATGTAGGCGGCACTTTCTTGTTGACAGTGAGATTCCCCAGAAAGACTTCCTAAGGGAGAAAAAAAGAAACAAATCGAGTAAAAACGTTGTTCTCTTATTTATATTGCTAATTTAAGTGTCAACATCTGTGCATTTGTTTTCAGCCCTCGAGGTATTACACAGATGCCTCAAGGACTCTGACAGAGGGTAAGATGCATGGGATGTAATGTTTCATGTGAACTCTGTTATTACCTCGTTCTAGGTAGTGCTTAAGGGTTCTTATGATTATAAGAACTGCATATATAAATCAGCTTGTTGGAGTTCTTTATGTAACCTACATATGAGTCCTTTATGAGTCCAGATATATGTTGCAAATATTTTTTTCCCAGTCTGGCTTGCCTATTTATTTTTTTATAGATGCATTTTAGTAAGCAGCAATTTTTAAATATGGTCAAGACAAGTTGATATATTTTTCTTTTATGGTCAGTGAAATGCAAATTAAAGTGCAGTCTAAAAGCACTGAAATCAGGATCTCAAACAGAAATTTGCCTCTGTGTTCACTGAAACATTATTCACAATAACCAAGATGTGGAAACAACCTAAATGTCTGTCAGTAGATGAATGGATAAAGAAAATGTGGTATATACATACAATGCAATAATGAAATGCTAAAATGAAATGTCTGTCACAGAAAGACAAATCTTGCATGATTCCACTTCTATGAGGTATCTCAAATAGTCAAACTCACAGAAGCAGAGTTGAAAGGGTTGTTTCCAGGAGCTTAGGAGAGGGGAAAATGGAGAGTTGCTATTCAGCAAGTATAAAGTTATATAAGATAAATAAGTTCTAGAAATCTGATGTATAACGTTGTGCTTATAGCTAACAATACTATATTGTACAATTAAAATTTTGTTAAGAGAGTAAATCTTATGTATAATATTACCACCATAATTTTTTAAATTATGGCATAATTTGATAAATCCATTTTTACAAAGATAGTCATTAAATTTTATAGTCCAAAATCAGAAAGAAATCTAAATGTATGTGAATTAAAAAACAGAATAGTAATTCAGTTATATTCATATAGCTATTAGAATGTAGCATTAAAAAGGAACTATTTATTTGAAAAATACCCTACCTAGTTATAAAGTCAAGTGGAAGAAAAATATAGATTTTGTTATACCATTTATTTGGGGAAATATATGTATGCATATACATTTTACTTGTAACTTATTTAAAACTTATGTGTCCCCATATGTTTAAAGTCTATTTTTGGACTCTGTATTAGTGTTATTGCTTTGTTTAGCTTTATATCAGTGCTAATGAGTCTTGATTATGATTATAAACTATCCAGAAAAAGGTTATACTAGCAGTCATAAACATATGGAAAGATGGTCAACATCATTTTCATCAGAAAAATGTAAATTAAAACCATAATGATACATCATAATACACCCACTAGAACAGCTAAAATGAAGTGACCAGCAACCCCAAATGTTGGAGAGGATGAAGGAAGTGGAACTTTCATACATTGCTAGGGAGGAGGGTGTCTAATTGTCAAATCACTGTGCAGAACTATTTGTTAGTTCCTTAGAGATGTTAAACATACACCGACCTTTTGTTTCAGCAGTTCCAATCCTAAGTGTTTGCAGAGAATAAATGGAAACATACATCCACAGGATGGATTTTAACAATTGTTCATTTTAGCTTGATTCAGTTTAGGAGAGTATTGGAAGCAACAAAAATATCCATCATTAGAAGAAGAAACACATTAGTTGATGTATACAATGGAATTCTACTGAGAAGTTAGTTGGAACAAACTAGTAATAACTAGTAATACATGTCAAAACAGGGGTGAATCTCAAAAACATTACACTCAGCAAGGAAGCCAGACCTAAAAGCACAGACAATATTATCCTATTTTAATAAAGTTCAAGAAATTCTATGTGGAGGCCACTGGAGGTGGATGGACAGGAAAGGCATGAAGCAACCTTCCAGGATAACGTTCATGCTCTATTTTCTTCATTGGGGTTTTGGTTACAAGGATGTATACATTCATCAAAACACTTTGTACTATACCCTTGAGATTTGTATTTTTACAATAAAATGTATGCATGTAGTGGCTACCAGCCCTAAATCTATTTTATATACTCTTTAGTATACAACTTCGCAAGGGATATTCACACATTTTTGGAGACAGATTTAGTTGTTATTTATTTATTTATTTATTTATTTATTTATTTATTTATTTGTTTGTTTGTTTGTTTATTTGTTTGTTTATTTATATTTTTTAATGTTTCTTTTTTAATTGATTTATAATCATTTTACAATGTTGTGTCAAATTCCAGTGTTCAGCACAATTTTTCAGTCATTCATGGACATGTACACACTCACTGTCACATTTTTTTCTCTGTGAGCTACCATAACGTTTTGTGTATATTTCCCTGTGCTGTACAGTATAATCTTGTTTATCTATTCTACAATTTTGAAATCCCAGTCTATCCCTTCCCACCCTCCGCCCCCCTGGCAACCACAAGTCTGTTTTTAGTTGTAATTTATAAATTAAACCCCCCTGAATTTTCTAAAAACTCAAGTGACCTGACAGGGATAATTATACAGGGCAGGGACTCTCATTTCTTGTCCGTTGCAGTCTTCACTACACAACAGAGCACTCCAGGTTAATTCCACCATCTAGAATATTGGAGAGCAGCTCTCTGGATACAGCAGAACAGAGGCAATCAGACCATAGGCTCTGGAGTCACACTGACTTAGTTTAAAGCCTGGCTACATCACTTAGCTGTGATCTTGGGCAAATCAAAATTAGCTTATTTAGCCTTCCAAATCCTTGGTTTCTTCCCTTGTAGAAAAGGACTAATAATTATAAATTTATCAGTTAATTGACATCAGAATAAAAGATGTTACTGATAAGAAGCACTTGCTACAATACATTACCTGCCATATAAGTGCTCATTAATGTTTCTGAATACCATAAAAATAATAATTTATAATAATTACTATGTCATGAAATTAATTATATATTAATGTAATGACAATAATATCTGTTATATTAATGACATAATTAATTACTTCTATAGTGGCTACAGGGGACATGGTGGCTAAATTACTTCCTGGGAAGTCCAAGTAAGATGGGAACGGAATGGAATCCTGATGTTACACAGCAGGACACTGAATTCAGGGAACAATGACAAAGGGCAGGGACTGTACAAGCAAACTTTATCTGTTGCTTATAAGTACAATTCTTTCACCACAGAGGAAGACCTGTCAGTACCTCTCAAGGAACACATACTATCCTGTCATTGTCACAGAAAGCAGCGCTTTATTGTCTTGACGATAGATGGCAATGGTAAAATTAGACCGCAGTAAAAAGAGCCAGATGACAGAAAGGGCATGGAATCAGGGCATGGAAATGTTTACAATGATGAGGTTTCCCTTTTTGGTTTGGGTGACCTATTTTGGCTCTATTAAAGGCAATGAATAATGGCATTCTGCCAGGGCTGTGTTATATACAACTTTACAATTTGTTTATTTTAAACAGTGGATTAAATAATACATTTTATCTTTAGAACAATTTTAGATTTACAGAAAAATTGAGCAGATAGTACAGGGTTCCAATGTATTCCCTTCCACCCCCAACGGTTCCCCTAATATTAACATTTTACATTACTGTGGTATGTTTATAATTAGTGAACCAATCCTGGTACATTATTGTTAAATAAAGTCTATAGTTTACATTAAATTTACTCTTGTTGTACAGTTCTATGGGTTTTGACAAATGCATAATGCGATGTACCCACCATTGTAGTATCACACAGAATAGTTTTACAACTTTACCTATTCAAGCCCACCCATCATTGCTAAACTCTGCCAAGCATTTGTCTCTTTACTGTGTCCAGAAAGCCATACGGTTAGAATGAAATAGTAGGTAGTCTTTTGGGGATGGCTTCTTTCACTTAGTAATAGCCTTGTAATTATGTTTCTTTGTGTCTTTCCATGGCTTCATAGCTCATTTATTTTTATTGCTGAATAATATTTCATGGTATAGATCTACCGCAGTTTATGCACTCATCTATTGAAAGACATATGGTCAGCATCCAGTCTGGGCATTTAGGAATAAAGTTGCTATAAATATTAATGTATAGCTTTGGTGTGGCAACAGGTTTTCCGTTCAACTAGGTAAATACCTAATAGTATAATTGGTAGATTTTATGCTAAGACTATATTTAGTTTTAAAAGAAATTGCCAGACAATCTTCCAAAGTGACTGTACCATTTTTCATTCCCACAAACAATGAATGAGGGTTCGTGTTGCGTCACATACTTACTATCATTTGGCATTGTCATGTTTTAGTCATTCTAATAGGTATACAGTGGTATTTCATTGTTTTAATTTATAATTTCTTATTGATATCTGTTGTTTAGTATCTTTCCTATGTTTATTTTCTATCATATATCTTCTTTGGAGAGAACATATTTAGATATTTTGCCCATTTTTTAAATTGTATGGCTTCTTTTCTTATGGCTGAATTTTAAGAGTCTTTGTACATTTTGAATACAAGTCCTTTATCAGATATGTGATTTACAAATATTTTCTCCCAATCTATGTTTTTAAAAAAATTCTCTTAATATTGATGCTTGCTTAGTAGAAGCATTTACTACTAATGAAGTCTAACTTATTTTTTTCTTTCATGGCTCATGCTTTTGGTGCTGTATTTAAAAACTCCTTGTCAAACCCATTGTCACCTAGACTTTCTTTTATTATCTTCTAAAAATTTTATAGGTTTGTGTTTGACATGTATGTCTGTAATCACTTTGAGTTAATTATAGTGGAAGTTGCAAGACCTATGTCTAGAGTCATTATTTTTGTTGCTTTTTCATTTTGATATCCAGTTAGTTGTTCCAGTCTCACTTGTTTCAAAATCTATACTTTCTCCATCAGGTTGCTTTTGCCTCTTGGTCAAATATTATGTGACTCCATTTTGTGGATATATTTCTGCTTTCTTTGTTCTGTTTCATTGGTCTGTTTGTCTCTTCTTTTATTAGTATCATGCTGACTTGATTACTGTGACCTTTATAGTAAGTCTTGGAATTTTGTAGTGTTAGTCCTCCAAATTCGTTCCTCTGTTTCAGTGATATGTTGGCTATAATGAGTCTTTTGCTTTTGCATATAGTCATTAGAATCAATTTGTTGATATAGCCAAAATGAGTTGATGGAATTTTATTGGAACAATATTGAATCTGTAGGTCATGAGGGAAAGAATTGACATCTTACCAATATTATCTCCTTAATATTGGACATAGAACATCTGTCTATTTATGTCTTCTTTGATTTATTTCTTCATAGTTGTATAGTTTTCTTCGTATAGACCATGTACATATATTATTAAATTTATTCTTTATTTTTTTTCATTTTATGGATGCTTACCAAGTCAGTCTCATAATTTGACCTTATGTAATATATAACTGACTATTTCAAATGACATCAAAAATAAGATATAGAACATTGAAAAACACAGATGAAAGTTGGAGAAGTAATATCAACAGGTAATCTCCACAGGTGTTTTCTTTCTTCATATAAGCAGTGATCTGATCCAGATTTTATGTTTGAGTTTCTAGGTGGTTCATACAGGTCATCACTTAGCCATGGAAGCTATTTAGATCATAAAGATCAATTTTATACTCCAATGACTATATAGTTTGAACATTTTCCAGAGTTCCATTCCCCATATATCCATAAATTATAAGTTTGTTTACTATAAACAACTTAGATATCAGGTAAATTATGCTAAAAGTATTCCATAGGTAAGGACTTCATTTTATCTTCTGTTAGTAATTATTATCCAGAGGACATTTGACCTTATTTTCTTTACTGGGGAGGGGGTTTGGATTTCAAACCAACTACTTCCTTTACTGGGCCTTGTGTGGAGGTACTTTGGAGATTGGAGCAATGGAAAAAAGGAAGGTAGCAAGAGCTTCTGAGAAATTTTACAGGTTTCAGTAAGAGAATTACCTGGTGAAAATCTCTGCTCAGTTATTTATTTAGGATAGATTCCAATTATTTATTCTCATTTTTTTCCCTTCTGAAGAGCTTATAGAGATACTAATCTCTCTCTCTCTCAAAAAATTAATGACAGAATAGTTTCTCTTTTTATTCATGGCCTATGCATAGTATATGTATTTACTGCATGAACCTATGAACCTATTTTTGGCCAACCCTTTTGGAATTTTTTTTTTTCTAATTTAGTTTCTACCCTACCATATCCATTAAACCTGTCTTCGTTGTATTTTCAAGTCTAATAAGTATTATAGTACTTTGAATCATATATTTTAAAATTTTGACTATTCTTGCTAATCTCCTTTTTTTCCCCCTAGCTAAGTCTTTATCCTGTTTCTAAACCTTACTTCATCAGAAAATTTGTTCAAGACTTCCTCTTAATTAGGACTAATTAAGTTTTCTCAATTATATACTTTCATGTTAGCCTATATGTTTCTTTTATCCCTCTTAGTACTTTATAATTAGTATTCTATAGTCATTTATTTCCCTGGTCACCATCAAGTTATAAACTTTATGAAGACAAGGCTATGTCTGTTATTTGCAAAACTATATCCTCAAAATATTGCCCATGATAGCTACTTAATAAACACTGGTAGAATGAATATCTGCTTTTCATGGGCAACAGTATGCAATTGTCAAATGATCTAAGACTTTTATGTTAGAGACATATAGCCTTGAACCACAAGTCTACTATTTATTATTTGGGTGGCCTTGGGAAAGTTACTTAATCTGAGTCTCAGTTGCCCTTTTTGTACAATGTGGGAAATCATATATGGTGTTGGGTATTTTGTGAGATGTAAGGTGGGAAAATGAATGCTTAAAACAGAGTATGGCTCAGAACTGATTTTAACAACTAAGGCTATTACCTTTCTCAAACTGTAAACTAGTAGAAAGCAAGTAAGTGGTGTTACCTTAACTGGTACACATCACAGAGCAATGTTAATGGTAACCCTCAAGGACTTCTGATGAATAAATTAATTGTGTTACTTATAAAGTAATTTATTCTTATGTTTTCTTTTAACTAATATAGACAAATGTCACCGAACTCTAACCTCTATAACACAATTGGATTTTTGTTCATCTTGGATCGCTTAAAGTAATTTTTGCTGTATAACAATCCTTTACACTTTATGTTGCCAAATCACTTTTATGTTATTTATTGATAACTTCAATATCTCTGAGAAGGCAAACAAGAAAACATCTTTCCAGGAAAAAAAAAATTTTTAATTTTACTCAATCCATTTGGTGTGGATACAGCAGTGAAATTACATAAAGAATCTCTGACATTTTCAGAGACATATTTTGTGTGTAAAGTCTTCAGACTCATTTTCCAGTACTGATATTCTCAATTCACTAAACTGCTCACCCTAAGTATTTTAGTTTTGTCTTACAGACATGATCTTGTGGCATAATTCCAAGAGTAAATTCAAATAAAGCTGCAGTACGTAGGGATTTTCTTTATTAGTCTTTGCATTAAAAAGTTTGATCGATGCTCAATCAACAGCATGAAGAAAATAATTTTGTATTACTCTCCCCTAACATACTCCAGTCCCATTTTAATCTTTGCACTATGGAATATTACATGAGAATTTATCAGATTCTGTATTTTTACTTTAATTATCTAAACCTTTTGATTGATGTATTAATGTAATCTCTTGGTGAAGAAAGATAGCTGAATCTATTTGGCAATTCTGTTTTTAGATTTAATCATCTGCTTCAGAAGCACATTGAAGTGACAAGCACAGTGTGGCTATCTTGCATATACATTTGATAAATTACGTGAGCATTCTTCATTTTATTGCTTAAATCTCTATTTTCTTTAAGAATGATTTTATAATAAACAAAATCACTACTTATTGCAAATACCTTGTATATTAGCAATTAGTTTATAATCTGTATCACTGAACATGACCTACTATGTGTATCTTCATTTTCCCCTGAAATTCGAACTCTTGATAGCTGGTAGAAATAGTGTTTAAAAATTAGTCTATCTTAGCTAGTTCCAAAACTCTTATAGAAATTAAAAAGCTAATTTAATTAAAAATTTAAATATGCAGCACTATTTATTTTAAAAAATCAAGACTAAAAGATGAATGTTCAATCAGAACATAGCATTTTTTGATGCTATATCAAATAGGGTTATATAATTCTTCTAGTTAATAACATGTTTTTCTTGGGTCTGATCTTAAAATGGACATAGGCAGCTTAGAGAGAAGTCCAGAATTAAAGGTTTGGGAGAGGATGAAGAATAGAATTCATGAACAATGGCTATAGAATTGGGATATATTAAACCTGAATGTGAAACACTTAGTAACTGTCTTCACGGGTTACTTAGTATACAGAGGATGATGGGTAGTTGTTATTTATGAAGGTCAAAGAACAGGGCAAATGAAACAGGAATTTCCTGAGCGTGAGAACCAGACATACTTTGGAATTATCTCCTTTGAGTTTTATTTTGAAGCAGCCTGATTTCTTATCTATCTTCTGGTTTAGAAATAAGTCAGCCACAAGGCAAGGGATAGATTAGGTAATCTATTAAAATTCCAACCAGTGTTGTTATCCATACACTGATTCACTTCATAAATTTTCCATTTTTGCTTTAGATTCTTTTTTTCTGGGCTATCTTCATTTGTTCATTTAAATAAAAGTTAAATCTGAGTATAACAACTATTTAGAGCTTTCTTCTTTCTTTCCTTTTATTCCTATACCTAACTGTCTGCTGTGAAATAATTTGGAAACTGCTTTTCCCCCTAGGTATATAACTTCATGATAATTGAAGTCCTGACCTTAATTATTTCTTATGGGGTGAGAGGGAAAGGAGTGGATTGATTCTAAGGCCACAAGTGGTAGTTTCATTAAAAGTATTTTCTTTTTGATTACTGTATTCAAGAGATTGAATTCTTATTCATTTTATCTAAACTTATTAATCTCACCATCTCTTGCCTCAAACATTTCATCTATTAATCAAATGAGTTTTCCAAAAAATTAACTATTTCAAAATAAACTGTTCATTTCAAAAGTATTTTGTAAAGAACTGCTCAAAGTTTACAGACAATAAGTATGTTTTAAATTTTGCTGAAAGTGAACCTGTGGAATATACCTTGGAGAAATAGCAAAGTGAAATATTAGAGCTCATTAACCTTGATTACTGTTATTTCATATATTTTACAAATATTGGTTTATAATACATCATTCATGCTGAGGAAGCTTAAGGAATGGTCTATTATTTAGAGAAATAATTGACATTTAATTAATATTAGTTAAGTTCTTTACTTTCCTAGGTTTGAGGATCTAAAATAATTGTTTCAAGGTAAAAATAAATACTTTATTTCTAATGCATGTAGTGCAAGTTCTAGGAATCCTCAATACAATTTTCATTGATCAGACTGACCTCATTTGAACTTCATCATTGATTTTTTTCCTTTTAGTGTCATTGAAAAATTAAACAAAAAAAAGAGTTCACTTAAACACTCTTGAAAGTACTTGAAGCATATTATGGATAAGAATATAAAATTTCAGCTTTGTATATTGCACTAAGTATCAATAAATGATCACTGCTTTTGGACAGTTGCATCTACATTTTACAAAGCATTTAAAAATTTTGATATTTTTACTTAATATTGTTCTTGATATTTTCAGTATTAGGATAGTTTATAATTATTTGTTTTAAAATTAAATGATATCACATGGAACTTAAATAGGATGAATACCAAGGCAAAATGGAAACATACTTTATTTTTGCATTGTAATTATTTTTTAGCTTTTATTTTGCAGTAATTTCAGACTTTTAGGTAGGTTGTGAAAACAGTACAGAGTTCCTGTATACATACTCTTATCCAGCTTCCCTTAATATTAACTGCTATGTAACCATAGCATAACTGTCAAAACTAGGAAATTAACATTTGTATAATACTATTAGCTGAACCGTAGACTTTACTCAATGTGGACTACCTTTTAGCCCATTCATATTCATTCTTTACTGTATTTCTATTGATTATTATTTGTAGTATAAAAGTAATATAATGTAAAGGTAATATAATAGAAAATTTAGAAAATAATGTAAGAAAATATAATTTTCCCCTAAATTCATTAAGTTCTGTAGCTTCTGCTATTTCTATATATTTTCTATTTTTCTCACTTACAGTGAAATTGTATTTTTCTTTGAAATGAATATTACTTAAAAAATCTCTTATATTTGTATATTACATACTTTTAAGCAGTAAATAATAAAATAACAAGGCAACAGGTGAAATATTCCAATATATCAGTCATTTTCCAGTTATTCTGCATACTGATCTAATTAAAACTTTACAACCGTATGTACTTATTGTTATAATTCTCATTATATTTTCAAGGTTACACAAGTATTAGAGCTTGAATTCTAGACCAAGCATTCTAACTTCAAATATGTCCATTGTTCACTGCACTGTATTTTTCTTAAGTTAAAAAACAATTCCACCCCAAATGTGTATTTTTCAGATGAATAATCATGGTTTAGGGTTAAGTAGAAACATCAGAGTAATGGGGAGCATATTAATAAAACTGGATTTGCATATTACCATGTTAGTACAGTGTAACTTCGAAGAAGACATGTAAATAGTGTTGATCTATTTTAACTATCTGTAAAATATGAGTAATACTACTTTAAAAAATTGGTACAAAGCTTACATAATATAAAATATCTAAATTTTTCTAACATAAAGAATGACAACTAACACCTATTAGGTAAAATTTAGTTCCTTTCCTATACTTCTCCTTTTGTGTATTTGAAATAGAAGATGTTTCCACTTTTCTGTAAAGCTTCTTAAAAGGAAAAATGACATTTGTATATACATATAATTTTATAAATCTAAAATACTAAAATATATTTTAAAATAACTGTAAACTCTCCTTTTTTCCCTCTTCTGTAGAATTGCAGAGTAGCTCTTGTGGAAACCCAGGAGTTCCACCCAAAGGTGTATTATATGGTACAAGGTTTGACGTTGGGGACAAGATCTGCTACAGCTGTGTAACTGGATATATCCTCGATGGCCACCCTCAGCTCACCTGTATAGCCAATTCAGTTAATACAGCCTCATGGGATTTTCCTGTTCCCATCTGTAGAGGTAAAAAGTTTATTTTTATGTTGACTGAATGTTTGACACAATGAAAATATTTTAAAAGTAAGGTTTGTAATCAGACATTATATTTGCAAGACATGCTTGGTGTTTGTTTTATAAAATCTGAAGCTTAAAAAATGTATATATATATAAAACACATACACTATATGACAGATTAAGAAAAATATTTGCTGAGATAAGACAATGTTATTTGTGAAATGACACAGTGGAATACATTTCTGTATTTATACATGCATTATATAGAGAGATATGTCTTCATATTTATGTTAGAAAACATGGAGTTTATGATATTTACAAGTTTAATTAGTCTGTCAAAGTCATGATTTTGTTTTCATTTTGAAATATTGACTGAATCTATGGATCTTTTAAAGATTTCTCTAGAGGATTTAGCATGGGAATTTGTGAAATTCAGAATTCTGTATAGTTTATTATTGATATTGGGAAGGATCATTTGTATTATGAGGACGACATAATATACTAATGTAGACAAAGGTTCAAAGTACATAGCCTGGAAGATAGAACGTGTTCAACATTAACTGAATTCATGGATGAATTTTTTTTTTTAAATTCATGCATGAATCTTGCCCACAGAAATTCTGTAGACTGGGCTTTCTTTTCTAACAAGCAAAAGACAAATGAGTTATATTTCGTTCTTTTGGCATGTGTTTCTGTAATTCCTCTACAAATGGTAGGAATGTCTAACTACTCATCCAAATTACTATGTAGCTTCCTCTTAAACACGTAGCTGTAAATGCATGCTGGAGAGACCCCTAGAAATCAGAGATAGTTGATTTTTTTTTTATCCCACCTTTGACAATTACCATATGTTACCTCAGGCAAATCTTGTCAACTCTTCGTGATTCATTTATCTCATTTAACCAAGGAGGAAACAAGCCCACCTGTTCCATTTCTTAAATAAATTAGCCTGTACCTGCCACTTAGTAATATATTAGCCCCATGTTGGCTTTCTTTTAATGTTAGCTCTCTCTGCTGCTCCTGCCATTTCTTTTGTTGCTGTTGTTGTTAATTTTTTTCCTACTTTATTTATTATTTATTTATTTAAACAATATTGAGGTAGCATTAGCTTATAACATTGGCTTATTATATAAGTTTTATGTTCACAGCATTATGATTTGACTTCTGTATGAACTATAGCCTGTTCACCACTAAAAGTACAGTTTTCATCCTTCACCATACAGTTGATTCCCTTTACCCATTTTAACCCCCTTCCCCTCTGGTAACCACTAATCTGTTCTCTGTATCTATGTGTTTGTTTTGTTCTGCTCATTTATTATTTAATTAAATTTAATTTTTTTTTACATATGATTGAAATTGTATGGTATTTTTCTTTCTTCATCTGACTTAACTCACTTCGCATAATACTTCCAAGATCCATCCATCTTGTCTCAGATGGCAAGATTTTGTTCTTTTTTATAGATGAGTAATATTTCATTGATGATAAATACCATATCACCTATATCCATTTATCTGTCTTTGCTCATTTAGGTTGTTTCCACATCTTGGCTATTGTAAATAATGCTGCCATGAACATAGGGGTTCATATATAATTTTTAGTTACTGTTTTTCTATTTTGTGGATAAATACCCAGAACTGGTATAGCTGACTCACATGGTAATTCTATTCTTAATTTTTTGAGGATCCTCCATACTGTTTTCCATAATGGCTGTATCAATTAACATTTCAACCAACAGCGTCTGAGGGTTCCCTTTTCTCTCCATCCTCTCCAATATTTGTTATTTCTTGCCTTTTTGATAGTAGCCATTCTAATGAGTATGTGATGAAATCTCATTGTGGTTTTGATTTGCATTACCTTAATAATTGGTAATGTTCAACATCTTTCATGTCCCTGTTAGCCATCTTTTTGTCTTCTTTGGAAAAATACCTATTTAGATCATTTGCCCATTTTTTTGATATGGTTTTTGTTGTTGTTGAGTTATATGAGTTCTTTTTATATTTTGAATATTAACCCCTTGTTGTATATATGACTTTAAAATTTTTAGATATCTTCTCCCTTTCAGTAGGTTGTGTTTTCATTTTGTTTGTGGTTTCCTTTTCTGTGCAGAAGCTTTTCAATTTGATATAATCCCATCTGTTTTTTGTTTTGTTCTGTTTCATTTTGCTTTTGTTTCTCTTGCTTTAGGAGACATATCCAGAAAGATATTGCTGAGATCAGTGACAGTGTGCCTATGCTTTCTTTTACTTTTTTTTTTATGATTTCATGTCTTATATTTGAGTCTTTAATCCATTTTTAGTTGCTTTTTGAATGTGGTGGAAAATAGTGGTCTAGTTTCATTCTTTTGCATGTGGCTGTCCAGCTTTCTTAGTGTCATTCATTGAAGAAGCTATCCTTTCTTATTGTGTTTTCTTTGCTCTTTTGTCATAAATTAATTGTCTATATGTGTGTGAGCTTATTTCTGGGCTCTCAATTCTGCTCCACTGATACATATGTATGCTTTTCTTCCAGTATCACGCTGTTTTGGTTACTATAGCTTTGTAGTTTAATTTGAAATCTGAGAGTGTGACATCTCCAGCTCTGTCCTTTTTTCTTGGAAAATTGCTTCAGCTACTTAGTATCTTCTGTAGTTTCATATAAATATTAGCATTTTTTCCTGTTTCTTTGAAAAATGTTGTTGGAATTTTGATACAGATTATATTTAACCTGTGGATTGCTCTAGGTAGTATAGACATTTCTAACTGTTCCATTTCTTTGTGTCTTCGGTTTATTTCAGCAGTGTCTTATAGATTTTAGTGTACAGGCCTTTCAGCAACTTGTTAAAATTTATTCCTAGGCATTTTATTTATCTGTTTATTTATGTTGCAATTATGAATAGGATTGTTCTCTTAATTTCTCTCTCTTCTAGTTTGTTGTTAGTGTGTAGAAATGAAAAAAATTGTATATTGATTTTGTATCTTGTAACTTTATTGTATTCATTTATTATTTGTAATAGTGTTTTTTGGTGGAGTCTTTAGGATTTTCTATATAATCATGTCATCTGCACATAGTGACAGTCTTAACTTCTGTTCCAAATTGGATTCTTTTTATTTCTTTATTTCTTTTTGCCTAACTGCTTTGTCTAGCATTTTTAATACTGTATTTAATGAGTGGTGGGAGTGGGCATCCTTATCTTGTTCCTCTTCTTAGAAAAAAACAGCTTTCAATTTTTTATCTCTGAGTATTATGTTAGCTTTGGCTTTATCATATATGTCTTTTATTATGTTGAAGTACATTTTTTCTATACCCATTTGATTGAGAGTGTTTTTGGTCATAAAAAAGTGTTGAATCTTGTCAAATACTTTTTCTGTATCTATTGAGTTGAATATATGATATTTATCTTTCATTTTGTTAATGTTACATATGTATATTCACTTTGTTATTTTATATATAAATATAATCTCACATTGATTTGCAGATGTTTAACCATAGTTTCATCCTAGGAATTAATCCCACTTGACCATGGTGTATGATCTTTTTAATCCACTGCTGTATTCAGTTTGTTAATATCTGTAGAGGATTTTTGCATATATGTTCATCAGAGATATTCAGCTATAATTTTCTTTTTTTGTGTTGTACTTGTCTGGTTTTGGTATTAGGGTAATGATGGCCTCATAAAATGAGTTAAGAACTGTTTTTCCTCTTCAGTTTTTGGAAGAGTTTGAGAGGAATTGGATATTAATTCTCCTTTGGATGTTTGGTAGAATTCACCTGTAGAGCCATTTTGGTCCTAAAATTTTGTTTCTTGGGAGGTTTTTGATTACTGTTTTAATTTCTTACCAGTGATTGGTCTATTCAGATTTTCTGTTCCTTCATGATTTAGTCTTGGAACATTGTATGATTGTTAAGAATTTATTCATTTCTTCTTGGTTGTCCAGTTTATTGACATAGAGCTATTCATCGTATTCTCTTACAATCCTTCATATTTCTGTGATATCTTTTGTTATTTCTTCTCTTTCTTTTTTGATTTTATTTACTGGAAGCTTCTTCCTTTTATTTTCCCTAGTGATAAAAGCTAAAAGTTTGTCAATTTTGTTTATTTTTCAAAGAACTAGCTCTTCATTTCATTGATCTTTTCTGCTACCTGTTTAGTTTCTATTTCATGTATTTCCACTCTGATCTTTATTATTTCATTCCTTCTACTCACTTTGGGCCTTGTTTGTTCTTTTTTTTCCCCCTAGTTCTATTAAGTATAAAGTTTGAATATATATTTGAGATTTTTCTGATTTATTGAGGTAGACTTTTATGGCTATAAACTTCTCCATTGGTATTGCTTTTGCTGCATCCCATAGATTTTGGTATGTTGTATTTTCATTTTTGTTTGTCTTCAGGTGTATTTTTTATTTTCATTTGATTGCATAATTAATCCAGTAGTTGTTCAGTAACATGCTCACTTTTCACAAACTGCGATTTTTCTAGCTATTTTCTTATACTTGATATCTAGTTTCATACCATTGTGATCAGAAAAGATGCTTGATATCATTTCAGTCTTTTTAAGTTTATTGAAATCATTTTGTGTGTCCTAACATCTATTCTTGATATGTTCCATGTACACTCAAAAAGAATATGTATTCTGCTGCATTTGGATGTAATGTTCCATAAAATCTATTAAGTCCATATTGTCTAATGTTTCATTTATTGATGCTGCTTCCTTGTTGACTTCCTGTCTCAATTATCTATTCATTGGTATAAGTGAGGTCTTAAAATTTCCTACTATTATTGTGTTGCTGTCAATTTCCCCCTTAGCTCTGTTACTAATTGTTTTATCCATTTTAGAGCTCCTCTGTTGGGTGCATATGTATTAATAACTGTTGTGTCTTTTTGATGAAAAGTCCCTTTTATCATATTATGTCCATCTCTATCTCTTGTTACCACTTTTGGTTTGAATTCTATTTTGTCTGATAGAGTATGGTTATGTCCACTTTTGTTTGGCTGTCATTTGTATAGAGCATCATCTTCCATCTTTTCCCCTTGAGTCAGTGTTTTTCTTTAGAGATGAGTTGAGTGTCCTGAAGACAGCATGTACTTGGGTTTTATTTTTTATTCCATCCAGCCACTCTGAGTTTCAATTGGTGTTTCAATTAAGTCCATTTACATTTAGGGTGATCATTGATTAATGAGGACCTAGTACTTCCATTTTGTGTTTTGTTTTCTGGTTGTTCTATATCTCTGTTGTTGTTGTTGTTTTCCTATTGTTTCTGTCTGCCATTCTATTTTGGTAAATTTCTTCCATATTTTTCTCTTTTTTCTTTCTTTTTTATGTGTCTGCTCTAGTTTCATGTTTCATGGTTTTTATGAAGTTTGTATAAAATATCTCATAAATAAAATAGTCCTTTTCCTCTTGATAGCATCTTACCTGAATTTGCCTCTATGGGTTTTGTCATTTTTCCTCTTTCTCTTTTATGTTCTTGTCATCTCAAATATCTCTCTTTATTTTGTGGTTTTATTACCAAAATAGAAGCAGCTATAGTTATTTTTACTGATTTTCCCCTTTATCTTTTATTCTAGAGTTAAATGTTAACAACCTACAATTTTCTGATTTCAATTTTATGATTCTAATTTCTCACCTTAAAATTTTATGTAATTTTTTCTTTTCATTTCAGGTAGAAGGGCTCTTTTAAAATTTATTGTAAAGCAAGTCTGGTAGTCTAGTGGTGATAAACTCTCTAAGCTTTTTTGTTGTTGTTGTTGTTGTTCTGGGAAAAGCTTTACTTCTTCATATCTGAAGGATAACTTTACTGTATAGAGTATTCTCAGCTGGCAGTGTTTATCTTTCAATATTTTGAAGATGCCATTGCACTCTATCCTGGCCTATAGGGTTTCTACTGAGAAATCTACAGATAGCTTAATGGAGTTCCCTTTTTAGGCTGTTATTCTTTTTTATATGACTGCTTTTAAAATTCTTTGTCATTGACTTTTGACAGTTTCAATATATTGTGTCTTAGAGAAGGTCTTTTTGCATTGAGGTAAATAGGTATTTGCTTTAGCTTCATGAACTTGTATATCTAATTCCTTCCCCATGTTTGGGATGTTATCAGCTATGATTTCTTTAAATAAACTCTCTGTACCTTTTTTCCCTTTTTTCTCATTTGGGATACCCATTACCCTAACATTTCCTTTCTAATAGAGTTCTCATAAAATATTTCTTTTTCCTCTTCTTCCTCCCTCCTCTTCCTCCTTCTTCCTCTTCTTCTTCCTCTTCCTCTTCTTCCTCTTCCTCTTCTACTTCTTCTTCCTCTTCTCTCTTCTACATTTATTTTTTCTCTATTTTTCTTTTTGAGCTTGCTTATTCTCTCTTCCATATGATCTGGTCTATTTCCAATGCTTTCTAATGTATCTTTCATCTCATTTATTGAGTTCTTAGCTCCAGAAGTTCTGTTTGGTTCCTTTTAGAGTTTGTCTCCTTGGTATTCTCTCTGTTTAATAACTTTATTCTTGAGTTTATTGAACTGTGTTTCTGAGCTTTTTGTAACTCATTGAGTTTTTTCATGACAGCTATTTTGAATTCTCCATCAGTTAGTTCACAGTATTTTGTGATTTTAAGTTTGTTTTCTGGAGAATTGTTATTTTCTTCTTGTGATTCTGTGTTACTGTGGTACTGTGGTTTTTCATGGTGCTTGATGAGCTGTTTCTATGCTGCCACATTTGAAGTAGTGAACACCTTTATTATTCAGGTAAATTAAAAATTTTTTCTAATGATTTACTAGATTAGTAATTAGAGGCCTTTCTTTTGTTTTTCAGTAGGTTGCATTATAACACAAATTTTTAGTTTCTCTCACCTGAGCTGCCACTGGTTATATTTGAGAGTCAGCACTTTGAACCCTCTGCCACCTTTGCCAGAGGTATCACTGGTTCCCTCATTGTAGTTGCTTATGCCCTTGTGCCATCGTTACTGTTGTAGCTGGCATCATTTCCTGGGCATTGAGATGGCAGGCACCTCCACTGTGTCCAAGAGCTCCTGAGTCACAGGCTCTGCTGCATTTGGGGAGAAGGGAAGGATAGGGAGTCTTTGGTGCCTCTGCTGCATCTGGAGTTACTGAGTTTGCAAGTCTTACTGCTGTGGATGGAGAGGACTGGAGTTGTAGGTACCTTCATGGTTGGTAGGACCAGTTGCAGGCCCCACTGCCACTGCTGTCTAGTTCCCTGTGGCAATGGGAACCACCTCAGCTGAAAGCCTGGAGGCTGGAGTCATGTATGCCTCCTTCCCTGCTGCTACCTGGTTCTCTGGGGCTATGGGCTTAGTTGCTATGGCCAAGGGTACAGGACCACAAGCACTGTCTCTGCTATTTCTTTTATTTTGCCTTCTCTATGTGTCCCAGTCCACCCACCTTTATGTGTACAGGTGTGTGGAACTCCCTGCTATTCAGGTATGTTGGGCCAAATCACTTTTGTTGAGTTGTGGATGTTTTACTGGTTACAATTTGAAGGAGAGAGACAAGGAGAGCATCTCATGCCATGTTGATGCTTATGGCACCCCCTTATTTCTAGTTCTATGACTGTTGTTAGCTTATAGTATACACTTATAGTATACTAGGAAATTCATAAGCATACTCACTTTTAAATTTCACAACAGTACAAAACTGAAGTTCAAAAAATTAAAAAAAAAATTTCTCAAGGTTACCCAGTAAATGTCAAGAACTATGAAAAGTCTGAGATTGTACTTGATTTACAGTTTAACAATTTATCTGCCACAGTTTCTTGGATGGTGATAGAAGACACAAGACTCTTGGATCAGAAACCAAGGAGGGTTTATTATTCACCAAAATGTCAGGAGACAGAGTATCAGCATTTTTGCCAATTCTCCAAACCCCAGTTCTGATAGAATGCATGAAGAGTATGAGATACCTGCATACGTAATATGTGTTATTATAGGAGGGGGATCATGAGCTTATAGAAATCAAATCCTCTATAATGGGCATGCCTGCCCGTTGCTCTTGGGAGAGGTCCTTTCTCTTTTTCCCAAGCTTTTGAACAAACTGCTTTCTCTTGGTAGAAGACATTGTTTCTGTGCCCTGAGCCTATTTGCTATGCAAATGTCTTTGAAAAGACAGTATGGTACAAAGAGAAAGACAGTGGGAATCTCTGCTCACAGACGTACATCAATGTCAGAATTCAATGAAAAAATTTCTTGCAGTTTGGGGTGTGGTGGGGATGCCAGATTTGATGCCATTCTGTCAGGTTCCAAAGCCTTAGCTTGTTACCATTTGATACTTCACCAAAATTTTTTGCATATCTCTTCAGAAATGTTTTATAAGAGAGTAAATGGAGTTTTATAGCTTAATCATTCAAAAGATGTTTATTTAGTTTTTAAGGCACAAAACGCCCTGAGTCAAAAGTATTTATTAAGGTACTTAAAGCCAAGAAGAATTTTAAGAGGTTTCAGTGGAGTATTTCTAATACTACCTGAAAGTTAATTTCTGTTGTGGTACTCCTTCCTTTCCTGTTTGGTTCAGGTAAGAGCCTGTGGGGTCAGAAGGATCTGAATCTAAATACTGATTTTGCTACTTACTGACTAGACCCTTTGAGCAAAAATTGTATTATTTTGGAAACTATTTCTTTAGCTATAATAGAATGAATAGATAGACAGAAATACCAATATCACAGTACTGTTGGAGTTTAATATGATAGCATATATAAAGTGCCAATTATCTACTGAGTTACTTAAGTAGCTCCCCCTTTCCACTTTTCATAAGTACTTCTTATCATCTCCTCTTTAAAGAAAGGAATTACAATTAACAAAAACTGGATGGATAATATCATTTATCTTTATATCCACATCTAACCCTAAAGCCAACACTTCTATTTTTGTTGTTGGTTTTGTTGCTATTTTGTTTGTTTTTGCCTGAGTGTATACTCTACTTCCCTACTCCTCATCCCCAAGTCTCTTCATGCTTATTTCCTTTGACTTGCATTCTAACCTCTGTAGCTTTTTAATCTATCAAAACATGACACCCACTGTTTTTTTGAAATTCAGTCTGCTTCAGTTTGCCAAACTCATCTTTTCTTTTCTTTGACAATAATACTGATGACTACAGTTACTCATTCAAATATATTTATTAAGGGCCCACCCTATGCAAAGCATTGTTTTATGTGATGAATATAAAAACATGATTAAGAAACACTTCTTGTGTTTAAGAATCCAGTTCTAATAGGGCTGATCATACTGTCATCAGATTGTTATAGTAATGTGTGATAATTGCTTTAATATCAGAATCTGCAGACTGTTAGGCACCTTGAAAAGGAAGACCTTAATTCTTCCCAGTTGAGTGGAAGGAAGTTCAAGTGCTTTAAAAGAGAAAATTTCAGAGGCCTTGCTAAAAATACTAACTATACAGAGTAATAACTTTTTCAGTGAGGCAGTAATTTTCCTTTCTAGTCTCAGAAGTAGTTCTCATATGTTATTAATATTCACCAGGTAAAGGTAGAGTCTGTGAAGTGATAACTTCATAGAGCACATGATCTAGTTTTCTAAGGAGCAATTTACCACCCACTAACCACTTTTTAAATTAAAGCTTAAAGAGTAGACAAATAGTATATTTGGATGTTGTGTGGTTGTCATTTTAAGAAAAAGAAAATACAGACTTCAATTCATGGCTTCCCTCCTCTACTTTCTGCCACTTGGTAGCATACTGACTCTTTAATTTATAACTTTGCAGGGTGCTGATAACACTGCAATGATTTGCTTATTGCTTTCCTTAGAGCTTACGTATTCTTGATGAAACTGTTACTTCCAGAGAGTTCTTTTGATGCTTCCTAACCATGATAGTTTAATTAAGAATGAATGCCACATCAACCTAGAGGGTATGATGCAAGGGTTTTTGTATTTGTTCATAAGCACGATAAATTTTATCAACACCATCTGTTAGTATTCATAAAGTCAATTAATTGCCTGATGCTGGGCTAAACAGTATTATATAAAAAATGAATACAAATTCCTATGCTCTAAGTCTGGAATGAAAATACCTGGCATACATGCCTTTTCTGTACTTCCTCCTTTAATAGACATTTCCATGACATTTATTCACACTGAGCTTTAATATGGTCTCAGAGTCCTTCTTAACTCGGTGTTCCCAACACTCCTTACAAATTAAGAGTGGTTGACAGACGAGGAGAAATGGATTTGCTATTCCTAGATTAAACATTCTAAAATTCATAATGATATTTTATATTCAGAATGGCCTTTTGGTATACATAACCTAGGGCAAACTAATAAGTGTATGTGAAAGTTACACATAAATTATATTGTCATAAATGTACCTAAACCTGGATTCACACAAAATCAAACCACTGATGATGGAAGAATTAGCATATTAAGATTTAAGGAGTCAATCATAGAAAATTTAAGTTTATATTAGCATGAATTTTAGATTAATTAGAGAAAAATTTAAAGGATGTTATATTTTCTTGATGATTGAGTATGTTTATAACCAAAAGTAAAGATAACAGTATTCATACGAGGTTTCAGGGAAAGCACTGATCAGTGAAGGGATACGATGTTGTAAAGTGTTGATGGAGTTTACTTTTATGTGGCAGGTGAGATCCTTTTGAGGAATGCTTGGATGTTAGTGATGTAGGTGCCATACACTCAATTGGTGCCATGCAACCTAAACCAAAATTTTCACAGTGCAGCTAAGCAAAAGGGCTAATGAAGAAACTGTTGCTTCTGACAAAGCAAAAGAAGTTGAAGTTAGCAAGATTAACAATGAGAGTGAAAAGGGTTTTCCAAGTTTTATTCTTGGGAATAAGACTGCCTTATACTGCAACATGGTATATAAGAGAAAATAGCTGATAGAAAAAAAAGCTGCAACTTGTTTTGTCAAGACAAAATTTTATTCTCCTGCTAGAAACCTGGATCAACAATCTGGATAAAAATGTGTGATACCAAAACATGGAATTAGGATGAACAATTAAGGACTATAGTTGGAGAAGGGGAAAGAGGAGGAAATGTTTAGCCAGTTGTTTTCTGTATGCAAATCATACCAAAAGCCCTCCAAAGAAATGGCAACGTCTAATCAGAGGCTGTAAGTAAAACAAATCAACCTAGTAGAGCGTGTAACAAAAAAGTAATATAGTTATCCCTCTGTATCTATGGTGTATGTGTTCCAGGACCCACTGGGAACGCCAAAATCCGTGTTTACTCGGGTCAAATAGTCAGCCTTCTGTATCTACAGATTCAGCAACTGTGGATTCAACTACCTGAGGATCTTAAATATAGTAGTACGTATATGTACTGAAAAAAATCTGTGTTTAACTTCGCCTGGGCAGTTCAAACTCGTGTTGTTCAAGTGTCAGGTGTACCTGTAAAGGACACAGTGTTGGGGCTGGTGTGAGGAGGCTAGTAAAGTGTGTTCATTGTGTTTCTATGTTCTCATGCTTAGTGCTCTGGAAACCACCTCAAAAAGGCATTAGAAAACAGAAAATGTAATTTATTCTTTGTATATGTCCTGATTACACACTTATACATATATAAATGCTGAGGAATGATATTCAGAAATATACTACATTTATAATGCATCTGGTTATTGATAAAACCCAAGTAAAAAGTAATTAAAAAGGAAGAAAACTGGAAAATGTTTTATTGAATTAAAACCCAAAACACATAAGTAACTCAGTGTTATGCTTCTGTTCATTCCCATGTAGTGCTTAAACGTAATAATCTGAGAATTGAAAAATGAAACTATTTGTTTTTGTAAAATTTCCTGTACTTTCTTAACAAAGTTGTTTTTCTGTTTGTTGTAACATTACTTTTTAAATATTTTTCTTTTGAAGCTTAATCTGTGGTTCCTTTTTAAAAAAATGCTTGATAAAACCTAATAAATTGCCATCTGTTTTTCCTTAAATCCACTCCCAAAGAAGAGACTGTTTTAATGTAACTCACTGAATCATAGAAAGATTAGTATTAGTAATAAACTGTTCTATGCCAAATGAAAAAAAATTCTCAAATGCACAGTTCAGTATCAAAATGTCATGTCAGGCCTTGCATTAAGAAATCTTTCTGAGATTTTTCCAGTCAAGATGGCAGAGTAGTAGGACCACGAGCTCACCTTTCCCCGTGACTACAACAAAATCACAACTGACTGCTAAACAACTATTGAAAAACAAAAGACTGGAACCTAGCAAAAAACATCATCTTCAACTGAAAACATAAAGAAGGAACCACAGTGGGACTGTAGAAGGGGCGTACTCTCTATATAACCGGACCCCATCCCCCCCCAGGGTAGACAACCCATAAGCTGAAGAATAATTAAGTCATAGAGGCCCTACCAGAGGAGTGAGAGTTTTAAGCCCCACGTCAGGCTCCCCAGCCCAGGGTTCTGACATTAGGTGGAGGAGGAAACCCTAGGACATCTAGGGTTGAAAGCCAGTGGGGCTTACCTCCAGGAGCCCCATAGGACTGAGGGAAACAGAAACTTCACTCTCTTGGGAATGTACACAGAGTCTTGCGTGCACCAGGTCCAAGGGCAGAGGCAGTGATTTCATAGGAACCTTGGCCAGATCTGCCTGCTGGTTTTGGAGGGTCTCCTGGGGACGTAGGGCACTCCTGGAGTGTTCATCTACGTGAGCTTTCCTGGAGGCTGACATCCTGACTGTATCATTAGCACCAAGACCTAGCCCCACCCAGCAGCCTGTAGACTGAAGAGCTAGGAAGCCTCAGGCCAAACAACATATTGGGTGAGAATACAGCCCTGCCCATCAGCAGACTTCCTGAGCTACAAATGCCTCTAGACATGGCCCTATCCACCAGAGGTCCAGGATCAAGCTTCACCCAGCAGTGGGCAGGCACCGACTCCTTCTGCCAGGAAACCTGCATAAGCCTATAGTGCAGACTCATCCACCAGGGGACAGACACCAGAAATATGTGGGGGAAAAAAAAAACTTTTTGAGAATTGGGGCTTTTATAGTTTGATTTAGTTGATTTCCAAAGATGTTATTTTAAATATTATCTTAGGAAATCTTTTACCACAGACTTTGAGTTTTTCTACTACACTTACCATTACTATCTGGGCAACATTATTCGGGCTAAAATCTTTCATTAGTCCTATCATTTCACATAAAGGAATTTGGTCTCTTTATGTGAACTGCTACACTTGATCGTAATAAGGAAAAGATTTTCTGATTGCCTTTTAATAAACAAGCAAGATAAGCATAAGTCATTTGATAATAGGTTTATTTTAACACCTCAAAGACTGGCAGAAAAATCCTAGTGATACCAGGCCACAAGGAAAAATTTCTAAGTGTCTCAGGTGACTTGCTGTTTCTTCATCTCTTCCAGGCTGTTCCATCAACAGTCAGGCCAACACTCAGTCACCTTCTCATGTACCCTAACCTTGTTCTGAAAAGTCTCTTTGTGTGATAAAAGAAAATGAAAACATCCTGATTAAATTGGTTTAGTAATGTCCAGCATGATGGACCAAAGGATGCACAGTTTGTCTGTAAGGGTTTAAGATCTGTGAGATGATTGGCCTTCCCACCATGTATTACTTGAATGTGTTGTTTCTTATGTCAGAAATTGAATTTTTTTTTTTATCTATCTCAGGAGATTGTGAATGTTAGAGAGACTGGAATAAATGAGATAATATTTAAAAAATATTTAATGCCTCACACATAGAAAGCATTCAGAAGTTGCAAATTGTCCCCAAATACATGAAAAAGTAATTTAAAAATAATATAAAAGTAAAATATATCACTTGTGTTATATATGTGTTTAGAATATTTTAAAATATCTATTGACAGTTAAACATGTGCCTATAGCTGTGAAATATTTTCTTTAAAACAAGAGAGCAAAAAACTCTGGAAAGGGTGGATTCTGAACTCATAAACATTTTGGTTTGCTTTACATCTTTGCCACTGAGAAGACATAGAACCTTTATGGAGATATTTATTGTTTCAGATCTCAGTTTTCTCCCCTATATAATAGGGGAATCCTTAGTACTCTATAGTTATTATAATGAGTATTATATTAGTTAATGTATGTAAAATGCCATATCTGTAATATTTAACAATAAGTTGACTATTTATTGTCATCAACAAAACAGGCATTTGAAAACTGATAGTACCAGATAATTGACATATTTAGGTTCTAGGTCCATACAGGCAGAGGAATTAATTTTTCTCAGAGTTGCAGTGGTTAAGGGGAACTTTAAACCCCATAATAGCCTAATAAAATAGGTTGGGATCAGGAAGTAATACACATCATTAGTGAAAATATGTTTCCCGTGGGTAACAGCATTTCTGAGTCATTCATTTCTAGGGGTTCTTTCATGTGAAATATATTTAATAATTAAACTGGTATCTGTTAATAAGTCATTACACACATGTCATACAGATAAGTACCATGATGGATGAAACAGACCTATGTCTCTTGAAACTCATAGTCTGTTGAATATGGGCCCTTTTTGGGGGGTGATGATCCATTTTTTGGCCTGGGTTATTGCTCAAATATGTGTACTTTAATTCCATGCATAATGTGGAGTTCTCATATAAAAAATAGGTGCTGGCCTTCTGTGTGTTTCTGATATTTAGAGAAGAAAATCAGTGCTTTCTAGTTTTACCATATAATTGCTACTGCAACTAGCAGGTCATGCCTTTAATGTTGAACTCACGCATTATTTTCCCCATTTGGTATTTCTGAATTATATCTTCCTCCATTCAGGAAGCTATTTACTTTTTTTCACTTTTCCATCCTGTATATAATAACTCAAACATTTTTGTTGCCTTACTCTATGGTCCAACAAAAATTCCTTCACCTGTCATTCTTAGTTTAAATTAATCCATTTTAATTGACAATAGTGGGGGGGTTGTCAACATAATTTTTCATTGGTAATAGAAATAGTTTTAGAAAAGGCTTACTTTTTAGTTAGAATCAGAATGACCTATAAAATAATACTTTGAAGAAAAATGCTCTAGATTTAGTATCTAATTCCATGTTCTACTAAGTATCATAGGGGGAGAAATGGCAATATTAGAATATCAGCATTTCTAACTTTCACAATCTTATCCCTATGATTAGCATGAATATTTTATTACCAGTAGTATATAGTCATGGTTTTATAAGAACATTTTCTTTTCTACAGCTAAAAGCACAAGATTGGTACTTGGCCACTTATAATTGTTATGTATAATAATATACACTACTATTTTAAGTCTTAAATTAGCTACTTGCCTGACAGATAACAAAGAATATTGATTGCATTTACCATACTCAATTCTGTACTCTCTGAAAAAGGATGAGAAATAAACTTGAGAGCAGACACCCAGCCCAAGTGAATGGAACATTAAGCGCACCATTAGACCAAGGAAGATGTAGGACAGCTTTCAGGGAGCTTAGGGAAAAGCTTGTAACTCTTCGAAGAGGAAGGAGGAAAAAGTAGTTACAAGTCAGGTACATAAGGCCTAGACAAATCCATGACCAGATGGAAACATTCTTGAATTCTACTACTGCTGTGTTTACAAGCACCTCATTTGAAGACCAGAATTGTTCCCCAGCATATATGTTATTCATGCCATTTACAAAATCAGAGTGCGGATCTTAGAGCAGGAGGACCACTCTAAAGCAATAGGATATGATAATTACAGAAGAAAAATAGGTGGGGAAAGTCTGATTGTTCCAATCTTAAAAGTTGTGAAGCTATGTGTACAACTTGTAAAAAGCGAGGAAGCACAGGGATGCTGAAGAGAACAGACTTCAGAGGGAACATAAAGGAGGCTGCCTAGATTTTGAGAAAGCAGTCTCCGAGCATGAGGTTGTGCTGTTGGCACAGCAATCACACAAGTGACTGAAAATTGTTAAAGTTTTTTTATGGCCAATGACTTACACAGGAGGCACAAATCTCTGTTAATTGTATAATAAGTGCATTGCTAAAAGCCTCCTATGAATTAAGCAGGGGAGATCAGTTAAAGAGGTAGTGGCTTACTCTTTACCTGTCAAGTGACTATCACCAAGTTTGACAGCCAAACATGAAAATAAAGATCAAAAGAAAGTGGACTTTTTAATCATGGATGGCTTTCAAACTCTATAAGACTCTATGCCTCTTTAGCGTCATGGAAAATTTTACATATTATTGCACTTAGGATTTTCATGATTAGCACACACTTTTAAATGAGATACAGTGGAAAAGTGACAGCGGGGAAAGTATGAACGGCACATGATTATCAATGCCCTGAGTCATCATTGTGGCAAGAAAATGACCAAGCTGATTGGTACATACACATCCTGTGTCGTTTTTGTTTTTGTTTTTGTTTTTGTTTTTTAAGGGGCAAGAAGAGAGATCCTGTATGCACAATGGAAAATAATGAATGGCAACTCAGGTGTTATACTGGGCAGTTTTGGAAAGAAAGTGTTATACATATAAATTTGGTCAGCTCCTTGGGTGTCCGATGATTTGAGGCCCACTCAAAAGGATGCCTGCTCTCTAACCAAAAATACATCTCTCATTTATTGAGGTGTCTAAAATTAACACCATCCTTCATCAGTTTGGATTTATAGATGGAAAGGAAGACCCTAGCTCTATTGAGGAATGAGATAAAGAACCCTGAACAGCATGAAGGTGCTTTGTATTCAAAAGAAGACACAGAAAGGGCAGCAGAGAGGAAATGGAAGGGCCTCGTTGATAGTTCCTCCTAATACTGTCCAAGAATTTGGTCCAAATGGAATGAGTGATACTTTCTATCCTTTTACCTTACTCACTGAATTGGCCATTTTGGCCTCAATTATTCTTGCTGCTTACTAAATTGTGTTTTGTGTATTTATTATGAAGTCTTTGTTTCTTTTTGAAAAGTAATTTTGCCATTTGTCGCCTTTCCTGATCGATTCCTTTCCAGTCACCGTTAATGACTATTGATTGTGACAACTTTCAGCTTCAGATGGAGTAACTGCCTTAATATAGAGAGATTTTTTATCTCCAATCCAGATATATTTTTACCTAAATCTCTTGAATATGTTTCAGATAGAGCGTTTATAGGAACTATACGCATACACTATAGAAACGTTTGTATATATCTTAAGACACTTGCTCTGTCTAGACAGTTACCCTTATCTAGATGAGGAATTATCTATATGATTATTGGAAAATTACTATGGGCTTGTATAAGTTACTGAAGAAATTTAGGAAAGCCTATAGATTTCACATCTAGAGAATCTGTTCATTTATCATAATTCTCAGGGGTCTCGTTGTGCAGTAGGTAGCACCTCAGTCTCATAATTCTCAGATAGTTTAACTTTTCAGTGAATAGAACTTTTCTTAGAGTTATAAGGGTTAGAGGTCATGGAATTCTAAGCATCTATTCAATGCAAAAGTCTCTGACAGTTAATAATGCAGATTTTGCATGTCATTTCCAGAGATGAGGAACTCACTACTTTGTAAGCATAACATTCCATGCCTAATTGAGGATGAGTTTGAATCCTTCCTTTCCGTTATCCTTCTACTCCTCCAATTCAGTTTATCTCAGAGTCCTATAGAGTAAGTCCTCAATATTTTCTCTCATCTCCATCCCCTTCATTACTCCCCTTTTTATGTCCTCATCACTTCCGACTGCATTACTGAAATAGCCCAGTCTTCCCAGAGAGTTCTCCCCACCCCTTGCAACCATTAATTCATTAATTCACTTTTTTTCTGATCTTATTACCTTTAATGACTTTTTATTGAAGCATAATTGGTTTGCAATATTGTGCTTGTTTCTGGTGTACAGCATAGTGATTCAGTGTTATATTATATATATATATATATATATATATATATATTCTTTTTCAGATTCTTTCCCATGATAGTTTATTATAAGATGTTGAATATAGTTCCTTGTGCTATACAGTAGGTTCTTGTTGTTTATCTATTTTGTATATAGTAGTTTGTATCTGCTAATCCCAAACTCCTAATTTTTTCCTTCCCAACCTTTCCCCTTTGGTAACCATACGCTTGTTTTTTATGTCTAAGAGTCTCTGTTTTGTAAATAAGTTTATTTGTACCATTTTTTTAATTCCCCATATAAGTGATATATGATATTTGTCCTTCTCTGTCTGACATTCTTCACTTAGTATGATGATCTATAGGTCCATCCAGGTTACTGCAAATGGCATTATTTCATTCTTTTTTATGGCTGAATAATATATATATATATACATATATATATATATATATATATGTATATATATATACACCACAACTTCTTTATCCAATCATCTGTCAATGGACATTTAGGTTCCTTCCATGTCTGGGCTATTGTAAGTAGTGCTGCTATGAACATTGGGATGCATGTATCTTTTTGAATTAGAGTTTTCTCTGTATATGTGCCTAGGAGCAGTATTGCTGGATCATATGGTAAGCCTATTTTTAGTTTTTTAAGAGATCTCTATACTGTTTTCCATAGTGGCTGCACCAAATTACATTCCTACCAACAATACAGGAGCTCTCCCTTTTCTCCACACCGTCTCCAGCATTAATTGTTTGTGGACATTTTAAAGATGGTGTGTGATGATACCTCATTGTAGTGTTGGTTTGCTTTACATTTCTCTAATAATTAGCAATGTTGAGCATCTTTTCATGTGCCTGTTGGCCACGTGTATGTCTTCTTTGGAGAACTGTCTATTTAGGTCTTCTGGCAACCATTAATTTATAATGCTATCAGAGTAGTTTTTAAAACTGGACATCTGCTTCTGTCACCTGCTGCTTTAAACCAGACTTCTTGACATCATATTAAAGACTCTGGTCCCAGCCAACCTCATTCTTTCTCTCCAACCTCATTCCTATATCCAGCTTTCAGTTACATCCTATACTTCAGCCATTGTGAATAACCTGTAATTTGCAGAGAGCTAGCATTTCCTCACACCTCTCTATCTTTGTATGTGTTATTCCTTCTACCTGAAGTTTCCTCCTCTGCCTTCCTATGGCCAAGCTAATGTTTCAAAATTCAACTGGGGCATTGTTCCCTCTGTGAAGCTCCCACAGCACACACGCATACCTGGACTCATCACACTAAATTAGAATTGTTTTCTTCTTTATTTTTCAAAGACTGTAAACTTTGTATACCCAATATCTACAGTACTATTACGGTACCTGAAATATAGCCAGGTACTCAATTTTGAATGAACGTGAGAGATTTATGTTAAACAAAATATTACCTATGCATGGGTCTATTATCTATGCATGGATCTATTTTCCAGATAATAGCCCTAATATTTGAAGACAGCTATTATGTCTAAATATATCTTCTTATTCTTAACATCTCCTTTAATCCACAGCCTGGCCATATTTGCCTTGGTGACCGCAAATTCTTTTTGAACAGATTTCCTGTTCAGAATACTGTTAGATCAGTACTTACAACCCCATCTTGCTTTCTGACCATCTGTTTCCAAAATTTCTTAACACACCATCTAAAATTTTTCCAATTTATTTCCTAAGAGTAAAACTAGCTATGTTCTGAATAACTCACTTCCTCTGTCATCACTTATTCCTAAAGGTATCCCCTCCAAGAGAAAAATCATTAAAATCTCATTTTATTAAGTCATCTAATCTTTGCCTCCAAGCTTTTTTTAAGCTACCTCCTAAGTGTGGTAATACATTTAGGTTAAACAGCTCCAGTAATGGTTGAGGGACAAGGGCAAGAGCTTAAATGGCATCTTATCAAGAGAGTGCCTAGCTTTGATGAGCAAGAGAGGATGTTTGTCAAATTCTGTGTCTTAACTCAAAAAGTTAACACTGCTGGAAAACCTATAAAGCTAATAAGCGTTTTCTTTGTTTTCATGTAATTAGCTTTGAAAGATCAGTCCTTGGGAAAGTCTTTCATTCCTCCTTAGAATTATTTAGGAAGGTGTTTGAAGGATCTAGAGAGAAAATCAACTAATTACCTGACCAATATATGGTACTCCTAGGACTTTCTAGGTGGAAGAATCAGTCTGTATAGAACAATACAAGTAGATAAGCATACCTGCTTTTAAAAAAAGTTAGCCCTGGTAACAAAATTACCATCAGATTTTCAGTACCTCCCCAGTTTGAGAATAGGTATGGTACATAGGTACCTGTGATATTACTTCCTGTACTTAACCATATGTTTAAATTTTCCATAATTCAAAATAAAACTAAAAATAACTTTTAAAAGCTATGTAGAACATTTCCCTTGCATTGCCCCACTGCTTTATTTAATTCCTTATGCATCTATTAAAGTTACAAACAACAACAACAACAAAAAATAAAGTTATAAACAAGAGTATATACTATACGTGAAATTTATTGTCAATATGAAGTATTTACCTAGGCTCTGGTGGTTTTTTTCAGAATATTTACATATTATGTCATAAGTACCAAAACTAGTCAGCTCTTCAAAAGCTGTTGTCTTTTTTTTTTTTTTTTCAAATGGCACTGGAATAAACATAGGATAAGTACTTCTCTCTCCATTTTAGAAGAGTGAATAGGGTTGTAAAGGATTCACTGACTTGCTCTGTGTTTTCTTGAATCACTACATCAAGTTTCCTGAAATGATAACATATTTTATAGCCTCCAGAAAGTTTCTAGTCATTAAATGTCTTCATACCTTAATTACCTCTACCATTACTGCCCATGTATAACAACTTAAATAATGACAACTTTCTGAATTTACTGATACAGTAGAATTTTTGTTTACTATTTAGATTTCTAGATATAAATTTTAAAGCCCAGTTATTAAGATTAATTAAGAGAGAAAGTATTGTACTTCATGGTAATTTAAATTATTCTTGCCTTACACTTTCCAATTACTGATTCATTGCTAAGTGAAGTACAGAATTGCTATTTCAGATATATATCTAGTTGTTAGATTCTAGTGTGTTAGCAGTCATCAATATGTCTTTTAGAATCTTAGAAATAATTATATAGAACATAAGTTTATTTTTGAGCATGCTTTCAAAGTATCTAAAGCACTGTTTTTGGATTTTAGTGTCAGAGTGCAATAGTCTCATTATTTTGGCTAGAAATTCATTGCTTAGTCTTTGCATCTATATGGAGGATCTCATAGGCTCCATCTATAATAAGCAGCTTATCCAGTAAGTTAATTTCTTAAATGCTGCTCAAAAAAAGAGGCTGCCTTCTTCTGATAAACCCCAGACTTTAATAACATGTCCTCTGAATTAATTCTGTAAATACAGTACTAAAGTTCAGTGTAGCAATCTGGGCTGTTTAATTAGCTCACAGCTGCACTGCTGGGATAACATTTCTGGTTGAGGAAGTAGCGTTGGTTTTCATTATTTGGGCTCTGGTTCATAGTTCAGTGGTCATTTCAAGTTTTCTTAAAGAATTGCTTGTCTTTGCTTTCAGAGAAGACCATATGCTCTGTTGCTTAACCATTAGTCAGAAACATTTACTGGTGTTCTTGCCATGACAGTACAGCCATTGATTTGGCCTTAACAAAACAAATGTTGGCAATCTTCTAGACATAGAGGGATCCTGTATGATCAAAAAATTATCTGAGTTATTAGTTTAGCTAGTATATAAGTCACACAGATAGAACCTAAGTCTCAAATACTTTATTATTTCAAAGCTCTTTAAACTTTTAAAATCTCCTTTTTAATGATGAATATGGTTTATAAAATTTTAAAAATCCTTTTGAAGCTGTATACAGTTTAACTGTATTTTCAACATTGTCCAGTAAATTGTATTATTTTTACATATACTAGAGAATATGAAGGCTTAATATAAAATGTGGCAGGTTATGTGGTAAAATGAAGAATATAAACACCTTTCATTTAGTGTCCACTAGAAGAAAACTCATGATCTAATTTTATCCTCACAGCCACAATAGAATGTCGTCCCCATTTTGCATAGGGGAGAGCTAAAGAATCAGAGCAGTTAAGGCATTTGCTCATGGCCACACAGCTGGTAAATTTTGGAACTAGAATTCAAATCCAGGCATGCCTTTCACTAAAGCTCAGGCTTTTTCTAAATGTCACATTGCCTCTTCCTCAAAGCCAAGTTTAAGATTCATCTTTCCCATAATAATCTTTCCAACAAACTTTAATTTTATCGGCACTAATTTATGTACTATACCATCAGATTTATGTAGTTCTTAGAATTGGTTTTCTTACTAGTCCATGACTTGTCAAGGCTAGTAGATGTGTATATTCCCTCGGTCCAGACACTGCTTCCTTTTATGCCCCACAGGAAGAAGTGCTCTGGACAAAGTATACAGTCATTTACACTGGTTATGCCAGAATGTGATTGCAGAGAGCTTTCACTTTCCACACTATACATATCTGTATTGTTTGAATTAGAAAAAATACACATACATACTTGTAGATAATTATCTATCCCTAGTACTAAAAATGATAGTATATCTGGTGTTACTATTTGACTTCTTGCATATTAAAAAAAAAAGGAGTTAAACAGAGGAGGCAGCTTAATTATTTTTCTGTCTATAATAGTCATGGATAAGGTTTTAAGAATGTGGGAAAAGATGACTTAGACACAGAAATAAGAATGTGAGGCTATTAAGTACTGAGCATTTCATTCTTAAAGACATGGAGAGGAATTATAAAGGATAGTGAGAATGTATATAACAGAAAGAGGTGGCAAAACATATACAAGAGAAGCATCAACATGATGGGAGGAAAGAAACACACTTTCTACTTAAGAAAATGAGAGAAGTAAAAACATTACAATCTTTAGTTAGAATAGGACTACCTCAAAAAACAGTAAAAGGAATATGGAAGGCCATAAATGCATGCTATAATATCAGCAGAATCCTGGTAGCTCAAAGAGAATTTAACATGACCAAACCAAAATGATGACATTTTCATCCTTTTTGGTAGATATTTAGTGTGGAAGTGTTCTTGTTGTCCTGTAAACAAGGCACTACTACTTGGGAAAATTAATTTTTGCTGTGATAAATTCTTTGATGGTGGAGTGGCTTCATACAATTTGTGCTGAAATAATGAATTTGCCAAGTATGAAAAATTAAATTAAAAAAGTAGATGAATAAAATAAGAACTGACTTGAAAATGGCCAAACACACTTTACTCAATGCAGGGATTGTGTGATGGTAGCAGAGCATTAGAAAGAGGCTAGAATTTGGAACCGAGAAAGCCAGAGTGCAGGGGAGGGGAGTCTTGACAAGGCAAGGGACTTAGCCATCAGGACTTTTTTTTTTTTTTTTTTTTTTAAGAAATAGGCATCCTTAAAGTTCAAGATGAACCCATGAGGTCAGAAACTAAGCAACAAGCAAGCAGAAGTGAGTATAAATAGATGTGAGAATTAAGTCTAATCATTGGGTCAGAAACTGAGGAGGCGAGCAGAAGATGTAGAGGACACAGTTACTGGAGTTCAGAGAGCTAGGGACAAAGAGTGGTTACTAGTATGGTTACTGGCAAAGAGGGAGAACCTGGGGGCCATAGATTTCAGAAGAGAAAGGTAAAGCAGATAGCCAGAACTTGCCTGGTGGTCTGGAACCAGAAAATTCCTAACAACTGGGTGAGTAGAGTAAACATAACACTTTGATTATGTGAAAAGCTGTCTCCAGAAGTTTCTCCATCATTACCATAAAGACATTTCTTAAAGAAATCAGTATTTCTAGGTCTCAAAGTGTAGAAATAGGAAGATGCACCTGAGCAGACACAGCTTCCTGTCAGGTTTTCATGGTGATAATCATTCAATAATGTTATCTACAACATTTCAAAGTTGGTGTACCCTCCCTGTCTCTGCTACAAAGTGACTCCTTGTCTGTCATCTCAGCCCTATCACTAGAAAATCATCTAAACTATTTCTCATGTAACTATGATTTACGATTGTGTTTTCCCTTTCAATTCAGTCACTTGATTATTCGTATTCTGATGACATTTTCCCACCTGTTAGGTTATGCCCTCAACTTAACTAAATGAGGTATTTTACTTGAACGACTAGTTTCAACTATGAGCCAGTGAATCCCCAATACCTATTCCTGAATAACGTCTGAAGCAGATTCTGTAACTTTCTGGGAACTTTCGACTATGAAAACTTTGTAAAAAGATTTACCCTCCCCCTCACTGTCTCTGTGTACTTTTTCTCCCTCCCTCCCTCCCCTCTCAGAGTTATGACTCTTCCAGTATTAAGGACAGAGAGGATGGAGGAGGGGAAAAGGGCAAAATCTCTTTTCTTGGCTAGATTCTACTTCAAGCCCCTTTGAAAGTTGATGCCTTCAGCATGGCAGACATCCAAATAATGAATCTCTTGTAGGTATATGTGGGAACGTTTGAAGAGCCCGGCGGGGCCATTGGTAGGAACTGGTACCGATACACCACTAGCTAGAAGGCAGGATTTCTGGCTTGACACGGGGTTCAGTTCTGGCTTCCTGCCTCCCTGAGGTCTAGCCACATCTTCTATCATTAAAACTCCAAGTTTGTAGATTTATAACTTATTTCCTGGTTCACTAATCCCCTGAGCTGATATCTGCTTACTGCACCCTGGCTGTTCTACTTTTGAGTTCTCTATTTCCACTACTGCAGATTTTTTCTTTGTTTGCACTTAGCTGTATATTAATACTGTTTGCTATGTTTTTCCCAGTGTTTACACACCACACATACACCTGCATTTGGGGAATGGGGTTGCGTAATGCAGTAGATCTGAAGAAGGGTTCTAATATGTGAATTCTGAGAAATGCTCACCGAATGAGTCTGTGATATGGATGGAATTGTATCCTCCCCACCCCAAATTCATATGTTGAAGCTCTAACCCCCAATATAGACATAGGGCATTTGTGGAGGTAATTAAGGGTTAAATAAGATCATAAGGGTGGGGCCCTCATCCCACAGGACTGGGGTCATTATAAGAAGAGGAAGAGACACCAGAGATCCTTTTCCTCCATGCACGCACACAGAGGAAAGGTCATGCGAGGACAGAGCAAGAAGGTAGCTGCCTGCAAGCCAGGAAGAAAGGACTTGCCAGAAACCAACCTTTACGGCACCTTGACCTTGGACTTCTAACCTGTGAACTGGATGAATATAAACTTCTGTTCCTTAAGCCATCCAGCCTGTGGCATTTTATTACAGCAGACTAATACAGTCTGATTATCAGTGCCCATGCCCATGCCTACTGAGGAGCTCTGCACCAGACCCCCTTGAACTCTTAACAACTGTAACTACAGTGGGAAACCCCAACTCTGAGTCACCAGAGAACATTGTGTGGACCTATATTGCTATAAAATTGTACTCTAAATTTGCCTGGGCCTTGGATAACGTTTTCTTTGTTCTTGCTCATCCTTCAGTTTCTTTAATCAACCCATTCCATTCCTTACTTAGCCTCACTCCGTTTTGGCTGATGACTATAGGAACCGCTGTTATATCAGGAATATTGAGATGGCATTTTTGAGCCTATGTCATCCTTCCTCTAAACTTAAACTTTTTTTTTCCTTTTTCTTCTACATCAGAAAAGAGGTGTTTCTCTTTCTTTTCAAGGTGAATCCCCTCTGTTTTAGATCCTCCCTTCTCCTGACCTCTGCACATGCTGCCCAGCATTTTCAGCTTCCCTCCTTTGACCCCTTCCTCTCTGCCATCAAAAACGCATAAATCAAAAAATTGACTTTCAGTGACCTGGTTTTTGATGTCTGGTAAATTGGCTTTTTTCCAATACAACTGATCCTTGAACAACCCAAGTCTGGGTCCACTTGTATGTGGATTTTTTTCAGTACCATTTTTTCTGTACCATTCTCAGTTGGTTGAATCCAAGGATTCAGAACCTCTTGTGCAGAGGGAGGGCTGACTGTAAAGTTATAGGCAGATTTTCAGCTGCCAGGCGGGTGGCCGCCCCTAAACCCTGTGTTGTTCAAGGGTCAATTGTATTTCTATCTGGAAGAAAAAAAATGACCCTGAAACAAGTTCCCTCAGGTCACAAGAATAAAAGAACAAGGCAGTGGATATAAATTTAGAAGTCATCATTGAAGAGGTGACATTTATTTATTCATATCAAACTAATTTAATTTTATGCACCCATTATGTGCCAGATCTTAATAGAGGTGGCATGTAATAAGTGTTAATAAATGTTTCTTTGTGTAAAAGAATAGATGAATTACTTACCTTGATGATAATGCCTCCTAAATAGATATATTTCATGTTTTCTTTCCTTAGTAAGATGAGAGGATATTTGTCAAGATCAACAAATGATTAATGAATAAATTAATGAGTAACACTATCCTTATTCTCAAGGGGCCAAAGTCATGAAAATGGGTGTACTTTATGAAAGTTAAGATAGAAAGAAATGCTCAAGTGTAAGAGCTTTATTGGAAATAGCCAAGGAAAGAGAAAGAAGAACCAGTGAAGAACACAAGAGAATATCAGGACAAAGGAGGGAAAGAGACCATGAAGTGCGTCAGTTACCTAAAGGCACCATAAAAAATGGAGCTCTTCTAGCTCCACTCTAAATGGTCCAAATCAGAAGCTCTGCTGCTGTGGCCCCAGGAGCGTGTGTTGCTAAGCTCACACTAGTAATTCTGCACATTCCTAATATCTTGAAAAACAGAGAAGTTTCAAAGGAAAGGTGGAAAAATTATCTAAAAATATAAGCACTAAAAAATCTGAAAAACATGAAGTGTACCACAAATGTGAGAAAATCCTTCTGATTTTCCTATTTTTAGCATAAAAAGATACTGACGTAAGCATATACCAGGGATGGTGGAACAGAAAGCCATAAGCCTGGATTCTTGATGGCTATGTTCAGCAGCTAAATCGATCATACCATCACCTACTTCTGAACTTCTGTTATGAGAATAACTCCCTATTCATTACAATAAAGTAAGTAGGGTAAAAATGTATATTATTGTTTACAGTGAATTGACTTTGTAATAAGGGGTAAAGAATGAATGCTTAAGAATAATAACAGTTATTGAGCATTTACTACACACCAAGTGTTATGTTCAGAGTTTTGTGTAAACAACTCACCAAAACCTCACGACAACCTCCTATTAGTGGGAAAATACATGAGTTACTCGTGGAGGTGAAGGATAACAAAGGTAGTAAATATTTGTTTCATAGATCATGAAAGGATAGGAAAATAGATGTGGGAAACTTGCTAATTCTCAGGTACATCTGGCATTTCTCCTGCCCATCTTTTGCATTAATTTAAATCTTACATCTGTTTTGTGGCACAAGTCAAATCCACATCCTCCTTTAGGAAATCTTCCTTAACAACATTTAAATAACATCTTTCCCTTTTTTTGACTCTCTGGAATTTAGATTTAGAGCCATGACCCTATGACCTAGATTATACATTTGGTGGTAGAAAAAAATGCCTTAGACCTAGAAGAGTACAGGATGTTAAATAATTCCTGTCAAATGATGACATTTAACCGTTTTACGTTTTTCACCTATAAAAATTTTCCATTATGTGACTTGAAAATTCTTATTTTAGGTTTACCTGTAATCATCTTCATTTAAGTCAGCAAATGTAGTTAATTGGTTACTAATAGATAACAGTTCTTGTGGTTTTCAGCTAAGTTATGTTTCTCTTCACATCTCTCTCTGGTGATCCAGGTTAATGGAAATTTGAGAACATACGTAACTACTTTTTATGAAGCATTAAATATTTTTCTTCTTTTGCCTCCCTACACAAGTCAGTTCTCTTTAGCTTCCTGCAGTGATTAGAACTGACACATTCACATATGTATAAATGCATATTTTGGAAAATACAGTTTGAAAAATATGTTGCTGTTGGTATGTCTCTATTTTGTACTATTGCTAGAGGCATGTGACAGAATTCTTGAGGAAATAAAGATCCCAGTGTTTCCCTTTACACTTAATTACACTGAGAATTTTAGGAAGCTATCTCCATGAGTTATACAGGGCTAGTTCATATTGAATTGATCAGCTTATCAGAAAAGATGTCAGTAGTTTAGATTTATGCCCCTAAAAGGAATATACTTTAATAGTTTACAAAATACATTACTCTGAAAACATGGCCTATCTTCAAACAATGTTAACATCCCAAAGAGTAACTGGCCATAGGATTTAAATACGTTTATAAATTTGCATTGGAACTAAAAAAGATATTCAAAACTTATTAAAATACACTTGTAAGATTAAATATTTAAAAGTAAATTGAATTATTATATTATTATTATGCAGTGATATATCACTGGATCAATTAAATCCATAGAATAAGTGAGTTCTAAGATTAAAAGGATTTGGTTTTATCATATACAGTGGCATCTTCAAATTTAAGTAGTTTCATTTTTTTAGGAAATGCTAATTAAGCAATCAAATATTTTCTTGATTTTTACAATGAAAAATATGCCATTAAGATTTCAGTGCTAAACTTCTGGGAGAAAAAAATGAGTTTCCTAATGTAATGTGTACAGTTATTTATATATTGCTTTCTATTTGAAGAATGAAAATATAAAAATCAGACTACACAGTACAATCATCTTGACTATGACAGCAAAAATATCTTATTGTATGTGACTCACATTTCATTAAAATGCATATAAATATGTTCTGGGATATATGTGTATATAATCTACATAAATGAAAACTCTATTGAAATCAAGTTCTCAAATGAAGACGCTGAGTAATTTTTCATGACCACAACACTTTAAGAGAGTATATTTTATTATTTGGAACTTCAATAAACCCACAAAGTGAACAGATTCTAGTTTAATCTATTATCCATTTTGCTAGTGCACTATAGCAATGAGTCATATATTACGTTAATGTCAAATTCTTGATTAAAGTAGAATACATAATTCAATTTTCTACTGCGACTTCCTTGGAGGAAAAGTTGGGCGAGAGCCAGTGATTCTTAAATGTCTCTAAGCCGTTTTGAAAAGTTAATCTGTTCCTCTGTTAAGATGTTTTGAAATAGTGTCAGGAAGGGCTATTGTACCCACCGACCAATTTCTTAACAGTGATTAAAGAGGAAAAATGGTGCGATCTTGCCCGGTGCTAATTTTGCATGTCAAGGGCACAGCTCAAAAGGTTGGTAGTGTTTGACCTGGTAAGACACATAAATTGATAAGTATAATTTTTTTTTCAACAGGGTTAACTTTTAATTTTTTGCTTTTTAAACTTTTTACATATTTTGTTTCTAATCCTTCCAAAACATTTTAATATAAATGCTACCAGAGTGAACCTACATAATAAAGTCCTTCGCATATCCTGTTTGCTTTTAGGAAGACGTTATTAACATTAATTTTTCCAGTCCTGGAGTTAAGAGAAAGGAGGAGCCTCTGCAGAGCTTATCTTTTGTTCTGATGAAGTGGTCCTGAAAACACTGACAAGGTCTCTCGAAGAGCCGCCACGGTTAGTTCAGAGGTAAGACGAAGATGGAGCACGATGTCTTAGGTAAGACACGAATCTTTACACACGTATGTATGCGTGTGAAGGAAAAACCGTTTTGTCACTCCAACGGTTTCTTTTTTATTAACTTGCAAAGTCTATTGAAGGTTGGGGCAAGGCCGGTCACCTTTCAGCGTATCAGTCTCAGCACGTTACCCTGTGTTTTGTTTTGTTTTCATTTTCTTTTCATCCCAGGAAAGGTGCTGGTTCGAGATGCTACAAGTGAACTAAAAGAGCCAACAGCTTGGCATAGGTAGAAAAAGCAAACTCAAAACGGAAACTCGGGGACTCTGAACGCGGATCCTGAGGGGCCTGCGTTAACCCTTAGGCGCTGCAACAGGGATCCCCGGAGTCTACAGGCCGACTAGCAGGAACAGAGGTGAGGAGCCGGGGCCCATTGGGGGTGTGGGCTGTCCTCTCCAAGGAGGCACTTCTGTCGTCCGGCGCCTGGTCAGGGCCCAGGATAGGCACCGAGTCCCTACGGAGTGGAGCAGAGACGTGGCGAGGAACCGCTCAGATGTCCGCAGATGCGGGCGTCAGCTTAACCTGTCCTCGCCAGGAGTGCTCGCTCGCCGAGTCCACCCGCCCACCTCCGGGGCTCTGGAGGGCCGCAGGCCTGGGGATGGCTCGGGCGGGGCCCCAGGTGAAGGGCGCCCGAGTTCGTCTGAGGCAGTCATGGCTCTCCAGCCTCCACAGTCGCGGGAGCCGCCCGGACCCGCACCGAAACAGCAGCTGTGACTGACAAGTCACCGCCCGGCGCGCCAGAGCCCCCCCCGCCCCCTCCTCCCCCCCCGCCCCCTCCTCCCCCCCGCCCCCTCCTCCCCCCCCGCCCCCTCCTCCCCCCCCGCCCCGATACGTCATGGAAACACGGACGTCAGAGCCTCTCAGCCAATCCCTGGCAGCGGCCGGAGGAATGGTGCGAGCGGGAGGGGGCGGGGGCAGCGGCCGGCCGAGGCGTTAGGCGGAGGAAGAGAGGGAGGGGCGCGCGGAGGCGCGAGTCCCCCCGCCCCTCACTCGGGCCACCCTTTCCCCACCCCGCGGCAAGTTCTAGTCGCCGGGGGCGAGCTGGACTGCCGGCGGTGCGCTCGCCGGGTCCTCCCCTTAAACGTCCTCTCCGCGCCGCTCGGCCCCTAGTCTCCGTCCTAGCCGCGCTTCCTCCGCGCGCGCGTCCCTGCCCGCCCCCAGGCTCCCCGCGGGCCGCGTCACGTGATCGCGCCTAGCCAAGGCGGCGGCGGCGGCGGCGGCGGCGGCGGCGGCGGCGGCGGCGGCGGCGGCGGCGGCGGCGGCGGCGGCGGCGGCGGGAGAGGCGGCGGCGGGAGAGGCGGCGCGAGGTTCGGCGGCGGCGGCATTGGCACTTGCTGCGCTGCCAGCGTGGAGCGGGAGACGTGAAGGTGTGGAGAAAAGGGAGCGCCAGACCGGAACGGGTGAGTTCTCCTCCCCTGTCTTCCCCGGCAATCTTGCGGGCCACCCGGTGCAAACGGGGCCCCTGCCCGAAGCTTCGCGAAGCCCCCTTGTGCTCGACTGTCCGCTTCCCGGGGGCCGCGGGCCTCTCCTGGGGCGGACCGGGCTGCGGTGCTCACGAAGGGGCTGCACCCCGCCCGCTGCTGCTGTTGCGGACGGCGGCGTGAGGCCGGCGGAGCTGCCCGTGGTGAGCGCGGCGCGCCCTGTGTGCGGCTCTGCGGAGCCCAGGAGGCGGGTCCTGCGGGGACTCGGGCGGCCACTCGGCGGCTGCCGGGCTCTGTGCGCGGGCCGGGCCGGGCGCCGCCGCCGCCTCCTCCTCCGCCGCCGCCGCGCCGCCTCCTCACAGTGCAGCGTGAGTAGGGAGCCCCGGCTGGTGGACGCCGAGCCTCTCGGCTCTACGGCCGCCTTATCCTCGAGGTGCAACCGAACCTCCGCGTGGCGCCCGGAGTCCTGCGAGCCTCCTTCCGACGCGCGGAGGACCGAGCCCCCCTTCTCTGCGCTTCCCGCTGTCCTCGCCGCCCCTTCTCCCGACCCTCCTGCAGCCTCCCCTTCCTTTCCTCCTCAGAAAACGGTTCCTGCTGCCGGGCGAGGTGAGTGTCGGCTGCCTCCCGCCCGCGGCGGGGGCGGCGGGGCAGGTCACCTGCGGGGGAGGCCGGGCGGAACGCTGAGGTCGGGGCGGCGCGGCGGGGATCCTGACAGCTGGGTGCTCCGCGGACTGCGCGGATTCCGGAGAAGTTGGCGGGGGCGTTCGGGGGGCCCCTTGCAGGTGGTCTCCCGCCGTGCCTGCCCCGGGAAACCGTAAAGGTGAGCGGGTTCTTATGCGTGCGCCCCAGCGCTGGGTCCGGCCAGTAGTCTCCGCCCAGGGCCCGAGGGACGGGGCTCGGTGGTGGGACTTCGCGTCTTCACCCGCAGTTCTTTGGCTTCTCCCAGCCTCCTCGGCCGCGCCATAGCCCATCCTGCCGCCGGTCGCCCCCTCCCCGGCGCCTGGTGACCTTGAGGGCAGCGGTGCCCAGCACTGTTTCCCCGCGCCCCGGGAGGGTCACCCCTCTAATCCCCGGTTTCGGCCCCACTGGCGCTCCGCAGGCGGAGAGTGGGGCCCACGTTGGCCCCCGGCCCGGGCCGGTTGATTGATGCGTGTCACACCGGACGGTGATTCCCCGGGAGTTGGCGAATTGCCTCGCCTTTCTCCCGGCGTCTCCTGTCTGGCCCCCCAGGATGTTCACGGTTGCTTCCTATTCGCTTTTTTAGACTTAGTGTAAAAGAAAGGGAGGAAAAAACCCCCTGCGTCCTCCACTTCTTTTTGGGAAGGGTCAATGAGAAAGAACCGCGTTCCATTTGCGGTGTTGTGGGGTGTGCTCCCTTTATTCCTTCCTGCGGGAGAATCCGGTGGCTAAGCTAGTTAGCGACCCCTGGTCTGCGCCGCGGTCACTAGCCGGGTTGGTCTCTGTGCGCATTTCATTCACCAATTTTCTGCGGGACTCGCAGCGCTGGGAGTACTCGCATCCTGTGCGGTGCCGCGGTGCTTGGCGCTGAAGGAAGGACGAGAGGTGCAGAGGGGGTCTTTAAATCTGCGGAGGTGTCGACCGATCTCTGCGGGCGTGTATTTGCCTTTCCTGGGGTTAGAGCGCAGCAGACAGCCACCTTTCGCTATGCATAAGCTGTGCATGCTACTTTTCTGGGTATCTTAATCATTTAATGGCTTCTGTTGGTATCGACTGCTATTCATGATAAATTAGTTGTATGGGTTTTTGTTCATATGAGTGTGGATATCTGCATATATGTGGGCCATCCGCCTTTCAACATGGAAGCCTTTGTTGTGTTTAACCTCCTCCACCTGAAGACAGTCTTACTTTAAAATAAAGCTCTTGTTCAGCGTGGGTGTATTTTATAATAAGAAGTACTTGTAAGGATCTGCTTTGTATGAGGCTTTCTTCGGGGTGAGGGTGTGTAACCCTTTGGATGGTGGCCCACGTGAGTGAATGAAGGGCCTTCACTGCTGGCCCTCCTGCCAGCCTTCCCCAGACTCCCTGCCCTTGTGTGTGGCAGAGGCGAATTGGGGGAATTAGAGGGATTGGAGGAGAATCTGCCTTTTGTACTTGAGCGTTTCACTTGGATCTCCCTTGCCCTCTTTTTCTTTTTCTTTTTCTTCTTTTTTGTCCTGGTGAGTTCAAATTTGAAGTAAATGAAACATTTTCCTTAAAGGGCATATTTGAAAAACTAGTATATGAAATGGGTTTGATTTGGCCGTGATTTCAGGGGGATGTTTTAGTAGTTTCTATCTTACTTCGCATGAGACAGTTAAATTGCTGTAATTAAGGGTGGATTTCTCTTGATTTTGGCTTGGGTGTAACTTTGAAAAGTAACTGTTGTTTCCTACCATATAGTCTGCAAAAGTGACTCACAAACGGGTGAGTTGAGGACAGAGCGCCACCTTTAAAATTTCGGCATTTTCTTTTATTAAAATGGTGAAAATTATGCCTTCTTGATTTTTATTGCAATTGTCTTTCCTGGCACCCCCATTTAGATGCATAAGGTGAAATTGTCTTCATTTTCTTTGTAATTCCTCACTCTGTAATTCCTCACTCTGAAGGTGGGATTTCTGCATTTGTATGGGAAATCATGGTTTTTTTTAATGGAAGCTTGGAATTTAATCTAGAACTCTGAGATGAAGCAATAAACTAGATTTGATTTGTGCTTATAATAAAATAGTGGGGGCAAAGATAGTGTGGATCTACTTAGGAAAAGAAGTAAGGAAAGTAATAGCTTCATCATAAATAGATGTTTATTTAAAACTAGCCATCGCCACTAAGTTAGGGTACCTACCAGCATGATAGTGGTTTTATAAATGTTTTTAGCTTCAAGTGCTATTAGCAGATTGTAAAGTAAACATGCAAAAAATTAAGCTTGTTTGAATAAGGTATAGTAATTCTTTTTTTGCTTTTCATCTTCCGACAGCTTTCCTTTTATGGTTTGCGAGTTTTACAATTGTTTTTAAATAATACAAATGAGGACTTCCAGCTGGAGTACTTACACTCAAAGTTGTTGAAGACCATATTGGAAAAAGTGGTTTCTGCGTATGGCTCTTCTCAAATGTATCTCATATAAAAATAAATGGAGTTTTTAATGCTTAGAAAACAAATGCTGTAGTGACAGCTGAATGGGTGAAATTTCTTTCCTTGCCCACTTGTTCTCTCCTGCACCCTTCTCCCCCATATCAAAAATTTAAGGTACTCTAACTCTTTAGACACAGGGTACTTTTTGATGATTATGACTGCAGGTGTAACATAAAGAAAAAAAGATTTAGCTTTTCAAGTAATGAATAAATTAATGTGTGGATATTACCCAAATATAGTTTTAATTACAAACCACAAGATAGTACCGTTTCTGTCTGCATTTAAGTTTTAATTCCGCACTTGCAGTTTTTACATAGACTTTTGTGTGCATAAGCTGTTGAGCTATAGATAGTTTTATTAAACTAAAAAATCCACTTGAGATGAAAGGTGGTTTATGCTCGTCAATCTGTAGAATATGGTCCCAGGTTAAAGGACATTATTTGAGCAATGAGGTTGATGTATGCAGAGTGATTACATATCATTATGCATACTTTGATAAAATCCTTGTTTTGTGGGTTATTTTTACCAGTTTCTTCTGACAGATTAACTTTGTTTTCGATGAAACATTCTCTTGCCATGTGAATTGAATTGCTTAGGTCAACAAGTTTTAAGAGGAATGGCTCATTAAACCATTGGTGGTCGTTAGTAACAGAAAAGTGTCCCTTTTTTCCTTACGTTTTTACACATGCATTCAATTGAAACTGGTCATTTTCACTTTTTAAATCTGGAATTTTGTAATGAATGAGATCATGAAGCAGAAACTTAAGAATTAAATTTTTGCAGCTTCGGTAAGAGTATTGCCCAGTTGAAAGGGAATAACTATTTTCTAGTAAGTATCATGATGTATAGAAGGGCACTGTGAGAGTAGCTTATTTTGGAATATATAGAATCTGAAGTAAAGTTGAAGGAAAATGATACAATAGTTAAGGGAAAAATTTTCCCCCAAAACTTTAAAAGATTTATCTTTTAGCTTTTATAAATGTTTTAGGTACACACACATACATCATTGCCTTGTTAAAATTTTTTATTGTGGAAACTGCACAACATGTCAAAGTAGAGAGAATAATATACTTACTGACCAGTTTTGACAGTTAAGAATTCATGGTGCATCTAATTTCATTTCTGTTTTTACACAAGAAACAGGTCTATATAAATGGGAACATAGGGCAGATACTTGAATTGAATTCCTATGTTTTATATTTGTAATTTATAGGATTTACACAATAACGTCCAATATCTAATTGCATCCAAAAGATCAATTTTTATGTTCATTGTTTCTGTGATAGCCTGTTTTACAGCAGGCACCTAAAGACAATGTCTCTTAAATTTTAATGATAATGCCTTTGATTTAAAAAATGCTTTACAGTATTATAGAATGTATTAAATACTATCTCATTTGATTTTCACAATAAATATTTCTGTGAAGTGAGTAAAATAGATAGCTGTGCCTTCCTTTTTCTTAGGTAGGTGAAATAATTTGTCTAGGCCCTAAGGTCATAGAATCTGGCCAGCAGCTGGATTAACCAGAACTGAGCTCTAGGTGGCTTCTAGGTTTTGCTTCATTGCTCTTTCCATTACACATGTGTATGTAAGTATATGAAAGTTATATAAGTTTATGAAAAATCAGTTTCTGACCAGAGTAAATTTAATAGTAGATTATAAACAGTTTTGTTTGGATTTAACTTTATAAATTTAATCATTGCCTCTATTTGGTGTTATGTAAACAGTTCATACCCTGATTTTGTTAACAGCCGAGTAAATGAATTTGATCATATTTGAAATACTGTATTGTTAATATGATGGATTGGATGATCTTTAAGTTAAGAATTTTATTCTGAAAGACCTGTTGGTCTTTGAAATGATTAGAGGATATTTTAACTTGAGTTAAAAATAAAGTGGCCTATACTTAAAAGTTTCTTCTTTTAATTTCTGCTGTGATTTTTTTTAATGCATTTGTTTTTCTGCCACAGCATATTTATTACCTAAGTCTTTTTGAAATATTAATTTGGTATGTAATGAAATTTAATTTTAAAAGGCCACAAATGAGATTTTAGTTTTCAAAATCCAAAGCCTTGTTATAAATCTCACAGGGAAGGTGGTGGTTCTCCTGTATGTGTGCACGAGGACCACCTTGGGGAGTTGCTGAAAGTGCAGGTCCCCTGGCGTTGCCCCTGCAAATCTGATTCAGCAGATATGGGGTGGGGCCGAGGAGTCAGCATCTTGAGAAACACTGACCCTGAATTTATATCTAGGTTAAAATTACGTTACATAGTAGAGATCCTTTATAAATTGGAAGGATGACATAGATGTATTTGATTTTGAACGTGGCAGAGTTAGTGTTTTCAAGTAATTTTGACTGTTATAGCCAAGTTTGATTTGGGATTTGGTGATTTTTATGACAGTTGTAAAACTGGCAAATTGAAAATATTTTTGTTATCTGTGTGCAGTCTTTCAAAAGATCCATCTACAGTTATTTATTAAGTTAGTTATTAAGTGCTATAAAGTCCTAGACACAGAATGTTCTTCTCTTTTTTGTGCCCCAGTGTCTACCATTTTGAAATGACTTGAACAGGGGGCTCATTAATGTAAACATAATGCATGCTGTGTCAGTACAGTACTGTACATTTATACCTTAGTCTAGCGCTTAATTTTTGTAAGAAGGGAAGACTTTGGATGTTCCTTCAAATTAAAAAGACATAAATTGATGGATAAGTAGTATACCTTATTAATTTCAGTTAACAAGTAGTTATTCTTTCCAAAAATAGCAGGTTTGTCCTTAATGACCTTTCAGATGTAAGATAATGATATAAGACTAATTGGTAATTTATCATCTGTGCAAGAAAACAGAAGTTAACTGCTATTATATGTAAATATTAAATAACAGTTTATGTAGTTCAGTACAAATGTACTGTAGGGTCCATTTGATGTAAACTGATCTGACTTTTTTAACCATTTTATGTAGTGCTGTGTACCCCATATGGATTTCTTTCTATTTAAGAGCAGATTTAAAATGCAATTGTTTTTGCTTTACTTATGACACTGTAGTAAATAGCCTGCATCTGTTTTTAAAGTACATTTTATAATGAAATTAATTTCAAAACAAGTCCATCTCAAGACTGTGCTGAAGTTTTTTGTTCATTTTTTCCAAAAACTTAGGCTTGTTGGTTATGCTTTAGGATATATTTAGGAATCATAAGTTATAATTTACTAATGCTTGTGGAAATCTAAATTAATAAAGATTTCTGGCAGAGAGATCCAGATAAACTGTGGAAGAGACTTTTCACCATATTCTTTTAAAGCTATTTTATATATAAAAACAGGACTGGGACTGTTAATTATTCTAAACAGTATGTAGTGTTTTTAGTTACCTCTTCGGTAAGAATATTATTTGGTATTTCTAAGTACAATAACTTCCAACAATGTGGAATCTCAAAATTCAGGATACCTGCTTTTTATTAATGTTAAAGTCACGTGGGCCTCTGGAGGAACGCGTAAGGATGGTTTTGAATGGACCAGTGCTTGCTTACATTGTGAAATCTGAGATTATACCCTCTAACTGTAAGCTGGTATCACTACTGTAAAGACCTGATAAATTTATGACTGAAAGTTGTATTTTCTGAAAAGTAGCTCTTAAAAAGAATTTGTTTAAAAGGTGCCTTTAAAATAACTTGATTATTAACAATGTGAATTTATTGTTCATTGGGTTAACTAAGTTTGCTCCCTGAAAGATGTTAAGCAGTGTTTCACTCTCAAAATTCTCAAATCTGCTGCTTTAATCTACTTTTGATATTTGTGCCAGATTTTTGTTTTGTTTTGTTTTGTTTTTAAATAGCTTTCCTGCTGTCGTTTCTTCAGTAAAAGCTTCAGTGGTTCCTCATTTTTCTCTTTATCAAGATGCAACTTGACTTTGAAGACCTTTTATAAAGTTAGCTCCGTATTTTCTAAAGTGTGTTTTAGAACCCTGATTCTAAGAAATATTAATAGGGATTTTATGGAGGGGAGGAGAAAACCCAAATCCAAGATATGCTGGTTTATGCAGTTTTCCCATTTGGGACTTCTCCCATACTTTGGTATACTAACATGGACTGAATCTATCTAAATGTGTTTAGCATTTTGCTCCCTTATTTCACAGAATCCCTTTTAGTGAAGCATCCACTTGTTACTTTGTATATTACTTAACCAGGGTCACCACTTTGCACACCTCCAGGAGGTGCTGTTCGCATAGGACACAATATAAATCATGTTTCCTGGAGTTGAGAGCAGTGTGCAGGACTGTAGTACTGTTGACTGCCTGCTGCATGGCAGTCATGTCTGACAGTCTTCTCCCTACACTCTTCTCACATCTTTGGCTTTGACTTCATAATGTTTTTCCTCTCACCTGATAGGACCTGTGATCTTGTCAATCCAAGGGTGGCCATATGTCAAAACTCCACATTAGTCTACCTTTCCCAGTCATCACTCATTGATTTCCTTGTCTGAATTTCTCTACATTTATAGTCTGGCCATACACTTCCCATCTATTATATATCCTTTTTGTCTTAGTAATTTCATTTGGGGATAATATGAATTCAGATAAGAACATGGGTTTTCGAGGATATGTAGAGTTTTATCCCACAGACGTTCAATCAGTATTTTTTGGACATATTGACTTAAGATTTTGACATTGTATAGCTTGCATGAAGGTAAAGCAGATAAAGTGGAGGCATTTTTCTTAGAGCATTTCTAAAGCCTTTTTTCATTTGAAATTTTAACTTTCCTCAGTTGGATTCATAGGACAGCCTGTTTTATTTCTGGAGGGCAGCTACATTTCATAGAATGTTAGGACAATAGAATTTGGCGTCTATATACAAAGTGTTCTCCATTTCTTAATTGCAGTGTAGTAGCTGGTCCGTTTTAGATTTTATTCTAATTGTAATTAGTCATTATAGTAGCTATAATTTTTATCTTAAAATGACAAGTTTCACTTTTCCTTTAGCTTGTGACATCTTTTCCTTTCATCAGGATTGATGTTCTCAAGATATGTGTGTTACACCTTTAATTCATTATCATACTGTGTATAATGTAAAATGCCATAATTTAAAGCATATATTCTGATCTAAAATTTAAAATATGATACCCTTGTAGTTACTGTTTATCAACAGGAAAACTGTTGGAGCCAGGTTTTTAAATGTCTGTTTGCTGCAGGTTCTGACTTTTCTGAGAGTTCTTTTCCATGAAATGAGTATGAACAGTTGGCTCATGACCAACAGGATCATGGTAGGCATCAGAAATGGGTTTAAGTGTATGGTTTTCGTGAAAGTTTAAAGCATAGCAATGTGGTTATTCTTCTAACTGCTTTACTTAAGTCAAGAAAAGAAAGCCTGTAGTTGTATCATTTCTGTTGAATGCTCATGGAGTCATAATTTCAGACATTTGAGCAATTAATGCTTCCTGTAGATTTAGGATGCAAACTGTTACATATCAGTATGCTCAAAAGAAGTTGCTCTCCAGAGATTACTCCTCAGTGATGAGCACAGCTGAAAGCGCACAGGTGCGTCGCTCTTGAGTAGTCTCCCAACCCTGTTATATTTTATAGACCTAATTGTTGCTAAGATATTATAGAAGGACTTAAATGTTGATCAAAAGAGAAGTGTAGAATGGTTTTGGTAGTGAAAAGAAAAAAAATCTGTGAAGGCAGAAATCATTGGATCCAGCAAAAATGAGATGGGTTAGAGGATGATCTTTTCTACTGGATTTGGATCTTTTCTTCTTGGGACACACATGGGTGACACTGGCATATAGTCCATGCTCCCTTGCTTATACCTAGGGTTATGAAAAATTTTCAGTTCCTTTGCTATAATTCTGTCTTTTTCTCTATTTATGCCCCACATCAAGTGAGTGATGCTTTAACTGCTGTTTGTTTCAAAAGATATATGGAGATAAATCAGACTATGAATTTTTATTCATTTCCATGATGAGAGAACACATAATGTGTAGACGGTCCAGCACATTGTAATACCTTAATATGAAAGGTCATACAGCCTGCAACTACTGAAATAGATAGCAAATATTCTTTAAATGTACAGTTGGGTTTGCAAATACCCACAGGGGCCAGAAACTGAGACAAAACCCTGGCAGAGTTGGGGAAAGGACTGTTAGTGTCAGTAACCCAGAACTATAGTAGTTATTACAGAAGCAGACAAAAGGGATGAAGCCAGGGGCAAGCAGAGTGAATTAATTCTAAGTTCCACAAAAAAGCTAAGAGCAACCAAGGGTTACTACTTCAGAAATTGGTGGACTTAAAAAAAAAATAGATGAAGATGACCAGCAGCAGAAGGAAATTTGTCTCTCTTGGGTTGGTCTTGACTTGCCCTGAGACTTGTCCCCTTTCAGGGCTTTATTGGTGAAACATTTTTGTAGTTAGACCAAGAGCGTTTCCCTTTGGAGAAGTTCTGAGTTTATTTGTGTCCTGTGTCCCAACTCATTTATTCATCAACTCTAGACTGCTATCATCATGTATTTTTTTCAAGTTTGAGTTTATGAAACTAGAAAATACATAAGTTAACACTTTACCTTGAACAAATCAATAGAAACAACCACCATGATGTAGTGGAACTTTAATAGAACTTCTTCCATGAAGAGACTATTAAATAAGACAGTATGAAATAAGACCAGTCAGTTTTGAAAAAAAAATTCCAACAATTTTATAATAGTCAAAAATACAGTCTTTGAAATTAAACACTCAGTAGAGAAATGAAACAGTAGATTAGACACAATTAAAGTAAGATTTAGTAAACACCAGAGAATTCATCCATCATGCAATGTAAAGAGACAAAAATGGGAATTTCTGAAGGGTCAATTATAAGACATGGAGGATAGAATGACAAGTTACAGTAAAATTTTAATGGAACTCTGATAGAAGTAAACAGAAGATAGGAAAGAGGTAATATTCATAGAGCTATGTTTTTGAATTGATGAAAAACATGAATCCAGACTGAGTCTCAGTCAGGAGAGAAACACTCAGACACATTATACTGACACTAGAGGACACCAGAAAAAAAAAGTGTAAATGCAACAAGCAAGAAAAAATATGGTTTAGTTGCAAGATAAGTCAACTAGATGGACAGCAAATTTTGTAGCAGAACCAGTAAAAGCCAGAAATGATAGACTAACCTATTTAAATGACATTTGAACAAAATCTTAATGTGGATATGTAAGACAGCCTTGTGAATTTCAGAGGGAAGGGGTGGGAGAACATTCTGGGCCAAGGTCATGGGGCTACGAAGTCCCTTAGATAAGGAGATGACTTGTTCAAAGAAAAGGTCAGAATGGGTGGAGTGTACTGAGAGAAGAGGACAGAAGAAGCAGATGAAATCCAAGAAGAAACAGGGCCAGGCTCCATGGAGCCCTTGGGGCTGTGAGTGAGTGAGGTGTGAACAATTGCAGGGTTTTGAGCACAGAAGTGACAGGATCTGATTCACACTTTAGAGTGATTACAGCGAGTTTTGAAAATAACCTGTTAGGGAGCAAGGGCTCAATTAGGGAGACCACCTAAGAGGCTGTTGTCCAGGTAATCCAAGCTTGGCCCTTGGTATCGGAACAGTAGACGTGGTAAAAATGGTTCCGATTCTGGGACTATTGTGAAGGTAGAGTCAACGGAATTTCCTGATTGATTAGATATAGAGTGAGGCAAAAAGGGCGGAATCAGAGATGATTCAATGATGCGGGGCTTGAGAAACCTGAAGTCTGAAATTGCCTTCAACTGTGATGAAGAGGTGGCAACTGAAGTCCATCTTGGAGAGGGAATACAACTTCGATTTTAAACATATTATGTTTGATAAGAAAGTTCAAGTGCAAGATGAGGTTGCTAGAACTGAGTTCTTTCACCACCTTTTGCTCTTATCACTTAACCCTGCCCTCAACTTAGTAATTAGTCCCTTCATTAAAATCTCTTCAATTATCTTGTCTGAGATTTCTGTTTCCTGTTACAACTGTGAATGATATAATTATTAAATGAATAACTGATTAAGGTAATACAAACTCTTTCACCTGCTTGGGTCCTTAATTCCCCAATCTTTTAAAGTGTATGTTTTGTCACAAATGGATTTTTCAGAACTAAAAAGAAAAATCACTAGGCTTAATTAGTAATAATGTATTTATCTTAGCCAAATTGTAAATAATGAAAATAAGATATGTCACTTTAATGAAACTTTCATAAATAGTAAATAAGGAAACATTTAACAGATGACCTGGAGTGTCCCATGTTTAATTCACCTGCTATTGTCTGCTACTGTAGGAATAATTGTGGACAAGCGATATGTGCATTTGGGATTTTTGGTTTTGTTTTGCTTTGTTCTGTTTCTTTCCCAGGCTGAAAGTCAACAATGATGTGTCCCGGCAAAGTCCAGGAATGCTATTGATCATATGTCTATAGAAAGGGAAAATAATATACATAAAACTCTGTCCAAAGTTATAATTAACTGACAAAGAGAGATTTTCATAACAGAAAACATTGGATATTTGGGGAAAATGGATGCAAAAATATGGAATTTGTCAATTAGTTCTATGGAGATGTGAAACAAAACACGCTTAAAGCTAATGGAGGTCTAGATTCTCCCAAGGGGAGAAACTAGACCCTTTATCTTTTCTGTTTAATTTCACTTGTGAATTAATACACATCTTCCAAGCCCTGGTCTCCCTGCTTCATGCTTGCGGGACAGAACAGGATGGAGGAAGGAGTGCTCCCTACAAAACCACCCTGATCCAAAACAGATGCCACTCATGTTCCAACACCTACTCAAACAACGCCCCTTGCAGGTGTCACGCTCAGTAAAACATCTGCTCTCCAAAACTCAGGATGAATTAAAGAGAGAAAGAAGTAAAAGCCATACTTTTTAGAACTACATTTATATTGGAATTTAAACACCCAAGTGAAAGAGATTTACATAAAAGAATATGACCTACATGGTATCATGTACATGAGTGAAAATTGTTTCTCAGTTCTTCATAAAATTTCAGCTTGACTGGCAGGTACAATGTAAAAACAATATGCACACTCTGCTTTCATTTAGATCTTCACTCTCCCATGTCACATTGGATTGTATATATATATATATATTTTCAGTATTTTACCACAGCAATAATCACTTCAAAGCATATTCGTGCTGTGCCCTTATGTGACATAAACAAATATGTGCCAGCACACTGAATTCTCACTTTAACCCTTGGTCTAGCATGGCTAAATATAAGTGGCATTTTCCCTATTTCTGTGGAGAATGTAAAGTAGTGACTTTGCATGCTGCCCCCTCCCCCACATATATACCCCACATCACATCATATCAGGTCAGCTACTCACATAGACTAAGTCAACAAAATTTTATCAAATATGTTTCATACTCCAAGAACTGGGAACTAGTGTGTTTACTTAATAATGTGCATTTAATTCTCATATGTGAGCTCATAAATATCTACTAAATGCTTAATGCATGCTAGTCAATATACTAAATAGAAGGGAAACCAAAACATGGATAGGTTTCCTATAGCATAATGGTAAAGAAAAAAACATTTTTACATCATAAATACAAAATATGCACATGATGTTACATGTTAAAATAGGTACAGGCAGGGTGGGACAGGGGGCCACAGAGGAGGCTGCTTATTTAAACCTGAAACTTCAGAGTAAGTTTCCTGAAAGAGATGACTTGATATTATTGGCCAAACGTCACACAAAAATAGACCTAAGGTACTTTGGAATCCAAAAAAGTAATACTTACCATGCTAGAATGAGGTATCCCAGTTTTTAATATTTTAACAATTTATTAGACATGATTCTTTTTGACAATTTACTCTTTCTTGAACACAGTAACCTAAGAATTACTGTCTAGAATTATTTTCAATGATATATAAACTCTTTTAGCTTTGCATTTTTTTAATATTTTATTTTATTCATTTATTTTTTGTTTTGTTTTGTTTTATTTGTTTTGTTTTGTTTTGGGAGGAGGTAATTAGGTTTATTTATTTAATTATTTTAACGGAGGTACTGGGAATTGAACCCAGGACCTCGTGCATGCTAAGCACACATTCTCCTGAGCTGTGCCCTCCCCTCACCTTTGCGTTATTTTAGTGATGAAATTTTTTTTATGGATAAGTAGATATGGTACTTCATGGGCTATTGTGATATTAAAACTGGATATTTCCAGCAAGGATTCCTGTAAGGGGCTGCTAGAATAAGGAAAGTGGAATAAATGATAAGCCCTAAACTGAACAGTAAATATGTGTGTGGAGCTTGGATGAAGTAATCATTTGTGCTTCCATGGTACAGTCGGCAGGACCTACTACATATGGCGGGCTGTACAGGAGTGAGAGGAAGGGCTCTGAGCGGCTCCCAGGATTCTGACTTGGTGGATTAGACGTGTGGTAGTGAGGAATGCAGATGAAAGAGCAGTTTTAGGCGTACTGGAGTGAAAGTGGACGTGAAAGTTCCAAGTGTCCTTACGGTCTAAAGCTTAGACAAATCAGAGCTCAAGAAGCATTTGAAAGTTATCTGCATGCAGATGATAATTAAAACTATGAGGACAGATGAGACCATCCAAAGGGGACATACAGAAGCCAAAGATAAAAACCAGAGTAGGAACCCAAAGCAATAACAATATTTAAGCAAGAGGCTGGGAGAATATCAGTGTTCACAAGGGGAGAGAACAAGAGGAAAATATCAGTGACCTATGGAAAACCTGGAGAGAATAAATAGTGCCATGAAAGTCAAGTGAACAGACAGTTTTCAAAAGAAAATCAGTTGTATCCATTTTGGTAGAAATATCCAGCAATGCTGTAGTCCCAGTAAGGGACTATACACTTCAATTTCCAGGAATTGAAAACTAAGGAATTCAGATCAACCTCCTGCTGGGGAGAACCAAAAAATAAAAGTAAGAAGGTTGGACTAAATGAAAGAAAATAAAGTCATCAGAAATTTAACACTATATTGAAGAAGATACAGAGGGTAAATAGAATGATTTTCTCCATTTTGCTTACATTTAGTAAATTGTGAACAGATGCATGTAACAAGTTTCCTTGTAGAAGGAACGACTATCTTATGAGGAAGCGTGAGAGAATTTGAGAATTGAAGAAAACTCACACTGATGGGTTACAATGAAAATTGTGAAATATTGTCACATTTCCGTGTCCTTAGATATTTCTCCATTCTGTTTCTCTGAAGTGTGGGTAGTCTAGCTCTCACACATTGCAACTTATCTGAACTGTCTTCAAATCTAAAACTCTGAAAGAGGAAGTTTTCAGAAACAAATCATGTCAGAGCAGGAAAAAAAAACCCTTTTGGGTGTCTTCAGAGATGGTTGTAGACGACATCAACTCCTGAAATTGTTTGCAGACCGTTTTGCTCCTCTTTGTTGTTTTTCTGTTTCAGAAGAATTATCTTTCCAAGGGGACTATTTAAAAGAGGGACCGTGAGGACAAAACATAACATGCTGGAAAGGCTACCTCTGAGTATAACATAGTAAACGAGCGAGCTCTGGCTCTGGCTAAACAAAGATTTCTTTTCCCTTTGATTTTGAATGCAAAATTTGAAAAAAAAAGTTATTTTGTTATCTTAAGTAATATTTTTTTTCCGGAGGCTTTAAGTGTTTCTCCAATTTAGTTTGTTTTACAACATATGAAATTATTCGTTAGGAGTAATGAATTTTAACGTCCTTAAACAGTAACATTTTTAAGAACAAGTTGGTTGTGATGCCGTAACTGCCCTCTAATAGCTTGCACAACTGTATATAAAACATGAATTTACATAAGAAACACATTTCATGACGGCAGAAAAAAATGAATTTAGCATTAAAAAAAACTTACTTTTTGGAGTGTATGAAAAGCTGTGAAGGAGGGCAGTTATTTATACAATATCAAGACAATGACAGGAAGTAAAAGGAAAAAGGAAAAAAGATGTCTGTAAAATCTCATTGATTCATCAGAAACTTTTTAACTGGCATAATGAACTTAACAGTCTTGTCTATATGAGATGGCATACAGGGAATGAATAGAGAAGACTTCTCAACATGTGCCCTTCCTTTACTTCAGTTCATCCCCACCTATGGCTTTAATTACCATCTAATTGCCAACTACCCTCAGATCCACATTGTATATTCTCCATCTCTCTGACAGTTAACTTTTTTTTAAAAATTGTTTTGACTATTTTAGATCATTTGAATTTCCATATACGTTTTATTTTATTTTTTATTTTTTGGAAGGGGAGGTAATCAGGTTTATTTATTTATTTATTTAATGGAGGTACTGAGGGCTGAACCTAGTACCTTGTGCATGCGGAGCCAGCACTCTACCACTAAGCTATACCCTCCCCTCTTCTCCTATGGTTAACGCTTGCATTTGCCTGGCTCAGAGGTACTTCAGACTTCACCTAATATCAAACACATGATCTTTCTGTGTAGACTGACTCTTGTCCAAGAGCTTCTATTTCCATGAATGGCACAACCATTTATCTGGCTTAATAAGACAGAAACCTGGAGTCATCTTTGACACCCTTCTTCCCTTTTCTATTATTACAAAGTGTTGTAACTACCTGCATCTCTCGTTTCAAAAGCTATTAATGAGTTTACATTTTGTTTTGGATACAAGTAAATAAGCATTAGAAAATTCTGTTTCAAAAATTTCAGCTCTCACTGCCAAGCCCACTTCATCCTTGACCCCTCTCTGTCTCCATCTCCCCCCTCCTCCCCTCCACATTCTTTTCCTCCATTTCCCTGCCTTACTCTCTTTCTTTCTTTCTTCTTTTTTTTAATCTTTGAGGTGGCTGAAATTTCTTAGTAGTTACATTTCTGTGGATGTTTAATGTGTCCATTCATTAATTTAGACACTCATTCAACAGGTTTTTATTATACACCTCCTTTGTAGATTGCTCTATGCTGGGGGATTCATGTCTCAGTATAAATTACATAATTTCTCATTATAATTTCCAGGAGTTATTTGGGCTCTGTTTAAAAATTGGCTTTCAGATAAGACAAATGTACACCATCATCCTGTACTATTTTTAGATGTTCCATGGACACGCCTATGAATTGTGTTTGCACTGCCTTTCCAACCACATTGTGGATTCATTCATTCAACAACCATAATAATAACAATTATGTGATCAATCCTGTGTTGGGACTAGAATACAAAGATAAATACAGTGTGATTTATACTTATACTATAGCATAGAGAAACAAAAAAATTTTTTTAAAGAAGCTAGGACTTCAACTATACCATGATAGAATGGACAATGTAAAAAATTTTAAATTCCCTGGAAAGAGATTGTCTGGAAACACTTCATGATAAAGAATGTTTTTCTACTCATGACATGTAGTTATTCAGGAGATTTTTGTTTCTCTGGAGTAATATCACAGTACTGACTTTCCCAGCCAACTGAGCTTCCTATACTTAACCTTGGCACTTAGGGTGGGTATATGATGTTCTCAGAAGCCTCTCTCATATCACCAAGTGAGTCGCTTAAAGGAAAGAGCCTCACCTAGTTACAGCAAGTGGTGTGGTGGGTCAGGAAGTAGACACTGAATTTAACCTGTTGTAAATTTCTTCTATGAACATTACTAGTAGTCACAGTAGTAGGAATAGCAATAGTTATAATATTATCCAGAATTGGAATTTTCCAGGTTAGAATTTTGTTCCTTTCTCCTAATTCACTATAGAAGAATCCCTTGAAATCTGGGAAATAGTTGTTAAGTTATCATTATGATTAGAAATATGGTAGTCATGTTGGGATAGGGCAAAGATACCAAGAAAGCAAACTAAAAGGGAAAAAAAGGAACCAGAGTAAATGGATCTGGATATCAAGCCAGTCAAAGTCAGGCCCGCATGAGAAGGTTGACAGGGTGAGCAAGCCAAGATTAGAATACCTGAGACCAGTGTGGAGAGGGGCAAGGAAACCACTCTGGATCAGAATCATAGGTTCAAAGGAAGAGCACACGTTGTCCATCCAAATGGAGAAAGTGCCTGAGCAATTTGCTTCCTAACTTTAAAACAGAGGTTCACTCTCATGGAAAAGCCATTTGCCCGTTAGTTCTCAACAAATCTTGTCCTGAAAGCAAGCAGGAAAATTTTCCTAGTCACAATACTTCCTAAACTAGTTTGCTATAACTAGACAAACTTCTAATTTTAGACAGATAAATAAAAGATGGACATTACAGCTCTAGATACGTGCCTTTATGTTAGTATTGTGATTATCTATCATTGGTGTTGATACCTGAGAGTAGTTAAATCTGGAAGAGATCTTAAATTTTATCCCCATTCCATTATTTTACTGATGGCGTAACTAAGTTCCAGAGAAGCTGAGTGACATGTGAAGGTCACCCTCGTAGTTAGTGTTGAAGCCAGGATTAAACCCTTGACGCTCTAACTTCCAGTATGGTACGTTTTTCTAATGTATCACTTTACACCTAGGTGCAGTTACTCACACACCGGAACGAAATCTACAGTAAAACGTATGAATAACTCTGTCCTAAAAAGTAATTATAACAATGATTAAAATGATTTTTAATTAATCTGTGTAAAAACATATAAATGTGTCATTTCATACTCACACGTGCCACAAAACCCTAGTGGGAAACGTATATGCAAAATTATAAACTTTCATTCAATGAACTATCCAGAAATTGTAGATTTACATAGTTTCTTCATAAATATTGCTTCAAACTATATATCTGTTTTATGCAAAGAAATACCTCACTGAGCAATGCCCTAAAACAATAAAAGTAAATATTTCCATTACAAAAAAAAGAATAGAAAATGATGATGAAGAAGAGAGGGGTAAGGCTTCAATCTGTTAAAAGAGAGCATTGTGTTCTTTGGTAACTCCAAGTTTGAAGGGGGAAGGATAAGTACAGAGGCGTGACAAAGGAACCTCTCCTCTTACCTTGCTGTCATCTCGTACCTTCCTAAAATATGACCCCCTCGGCTGCAAGCAGCTCTCATGAGAGTAGACAAAAAGGGCAGAAAGATCAGCAGCAGAGCCCTCCTCCTTGACAGGTGAATAGAAGTGGCACTTCTCATGCTGTTACTAATTTATTAAGTATTCCAAAGTTAGAATTTAATCGGAATATTTTTGTCACATTATCCATCACCAACTCAGAAGAGATGGAATTTTCTTAAACAGCTGCACAGAGCAGTGCCTTAGGCAGGCTTTTAGTCATTTCAGTTTGTCACAGTGGACGAGTTCCATTTTAATGATTTAGTTAATTGTGTGACAAGCTATGAAAAATGTGAGTGACCCAATACCTAGTCCAAGGAATCTGCCAAGGTCTAAGCGGCTAAGTTCCTGAAAACCATTCTCATTTGCAAATAACCATTTTTTCCTTAAATTCCCACCTTTCCCTTTTCCTTTTATAAATTTCACATGTTAAGCAAAAGTCAAGTTAGAGAATAGCATTTCATTTATATAAAGACAAGATGAACATTAAAAAGTCACTAACAGTTTAAATGATTAAGTTAAATAAGACATGATTTAAGTGAAAAGATAATTAAGTGTTGAAAATGTAATGATCCATTTGACAGTGGGAGAATAGAAGATGCAGAGAATTCCAAATACAACCGCCCCATCTAGAAATCACATTTAGTATTCCTTACAAGAGACTATGAATCTGATTAGTACTGTATTAGTTTAAAACTCAACCTATCACTTAATTAAGGCAAACTCATATTATATAAAATATACACTTTATAATCACATAGAGTCAGGGACAAGTATCTTTTCTAAAACTCATGCATCATAGGAACATCAATCAACAGAAAATAAAAATAACAATATGTGTCTCTACTCTGCTTTGATTTTGTGTGAGAGTTTTATTGTTACCCTAGACCATCCCACTAATTCCTTCTTTCAAAGCATTTAAAGTTTTCACTTCACCTTGGCAGCAAAGTAACAAAGAGAAGAATTCTAGAAATAACTCAAAATATAATTAATAACACACCTTCACATTCAAATCAAAACATACTAATCTCCATGACATTTTGAAACTAAGATGTTCTTTTGAGTCAGAAGATCTAGGTTCAAGTCATCGATAGAAGCATCTTGGTTAATCTCCATGAGCTGTGCTTTTTGCAGCTGTCAGTTTGGACTAATATTTACCTTACATGATGATTGTGAAGAGAAAATGTTAATCTGTGTATAAGCAATGATATAGGTGTTTATTAACAAGACTCTGTGTTATGCTGCCATAAATTAGGCAGTAAGAAGGCAAAAGAGCAAATTCTATGGTGCAGTGAAGGTCTCCAGGTAAGCACCACAACTACAGAGTGACCACTGAAGGATTCCTGGCACCATTCAGGGAAAAAAAAATAATATATATATATATGAAATAGAACCCATTCTACAGAAACAAACCATGACATAGTGTAAATAAAAAGCAAATTACAAAATACAGTATTGAACTCATTGAACTCCCTGTTAAATGGATCAGGTGAAGTATTGCATCTTTTGCTTCTCTGTTTTTGTAATAGCCATTCTATGCTCCCAGCACTTCATCACCATGCTCTAAAGACTTTGAAGTGGGATATATGTGCATTGAAATGCAATGCTAAATTGTAGACAGTCACCTGGTCGCAATAAACCAAATGCGTAGCCATTCTGTGACAGCCACCATGTCATCAGTTCACAGTGGGTTTCAGGTTCACAGACTGCAGTGTTGTCTGAATGACTTTCTAAAACACCAGACAGAAGACATACTAACACTCTTCAACCAAAAGATTTAGATGAAAAGGAGAGGGGCTGATGGCATTCATTTATAGTTTCTTTCTTTAAAAAACTAGTGTGTTTTTTAATTTAAAAAAACTTACACACAAAACAAGTTTTTTTTTTAAAATCTAAAGCATAAAAATCACTATGTGAGAGATTTTCATTGTTAACCTTTAAGCCATATGATTAGACTAAAATATTTAAAGCTCTGTTGCAAAAGGAACATGTTCTTTAAAAAAGGGATGCAAGATTATTTTTATTTTGGGGAGTTTACATGATGCTCTTATAATATGATTTAGCTCTGCATACATGATCCATTAATTCATCAGAATGTTCACATCTCCATGCAGAATCTGTCTTCCTGCATGCCTACCAAGTCTCCAGTTCTACTACAAAAACTACGTTAAAACTTAATTCATTAATGACTCAATATTGCAGCACTAGTCTCATAATCTATTTACAGCTGACTTTACTTCCAAATTAATTCAAATGGCCAAATGTGGTCCATTATTTATGATCAATCAATCAGCTCACTGTATACCCAGAACCTTCCAGATGTGCTTGTTTATGCCTCATTTATGCCTACTGACCAGGAATTGTGTTTGTGTACCAACTGGAGCATTAGTGTGTAATTATTAATGATACCTCTGCTTACAGTTGCTTAAGCCCAGACATCTTCTGAAGGATCCAGTCACCTTTAGTGGTAAGTTAACAGAATTTTGAAAAAGAACTTTCTCTGTGGGGGATTTTGCATTTCAAATTTATTTTTTTAGGTAAGATCATTAACGGTTAGATAAATAATTTCCTGCAGTATTCATTTCTGGGAAACATATCTGTTCCCATGTGTTTTGCAATTGATCTAAAACTATCCCTTAGATGAGGAATCAGGATAAGTAACCTCCAAGACCTATTTAGTGCAAAATATTTGACACTCAGCCCGGAACAATCACTAATAATTAGTAGGACAGAAACTCTTCCCTAAACTCTGAAGACCAGGGCACCTACTTCATCTTTCTCCTCTTTTCTGACTTTTGTTATTACAAACACTGACGTGTTTGGAATTCTCACACTCCTAAGAGAGTTCTTCACGTGGTACCCAGATGACTGAGTGAATCCATTGGTAAGAGGAATGGCTGTAACAGAAAAAGATGTCAGGAAGGTCCTTTGCTTCTCCTCCCTAAATGGCATAGTATCAGAGGAAGAAAGAGGTGGTAAGCAAATGCCACCACCAATATCATGTTATTTCACCTTTCTTATATTTTAGTTTGCTTCCTGATGTCTGCACATAATGTCTCAAGTTCTCAACCTCCTGAAACAATGTTTCACAAAGGGAAAATTAAAAAAAAATAGAACTTTCAGCACTCGAAACCTGACAGTATATGAAATCAGCTAAGCATATATATATATATACACTTAACATTGCTAATCATCAGGGAAATGCAGAGCAACACCACAGTGAGATATTACCTCACATCTGTCGGAATGGCTATCATCAAATGGACCACAAATAACTACTGTCAGAGAGGATGTGGAGAAAAGGGAACCCTTGTCCACTGTTGATGGGAATGTAAACTGGTGCAGCCACTGCAGAAAACAATATGAAGACTCCTCAAAAAACTAAAAATAGAACTCATAGAATCCAGCAATTCCACTCCTAGATACATATCCAAAGACATCAAAAACACTGATTCAAAAAGTTACAAGCACACTGATGTTTATAGCAGTATTATTTACAATTGCCAAGACATGGAAGCAACTTAAGTGTCCAGCAACAGATGAATGGATAAAAAAGCTGTGGGGTGTGTATACACACACACACACACACACACACACACAAGTATACATATGACAATGGAATATTACTCATCTATAAAAAAGAATGAAATTTTGCCATTTGCAACAACACAGATGGAGTGTATTATGCTTAGTGAAGTTAAGTCAAACAGAGAACAATACTGTACGTTATCACTTTAATGTGGAATCTAGGAAAATAAACAAACTAGTGAATATAACGAAAAAGAAATGGACTCACAGATATAGACAACAAACTAACGGTTACCAGTGGGGAGAGAACAAAGGGTAAAATAAGCTATAAGGATATATTGTACAGCACAGGGAAATATAGCCAATATTTTATAATAACTACAAGTGGGATATAATCTTTAAAAATTGTGAATGATTATGTTGTACGACTGAAATTTTATACTGTAAATCAACTATACCTCAATTTTAAAAAACAGAAAGAGAAAAGTATTCTAGCATAAAATACAAATTCTATTTTTTTCTGTGACAACGGGGAAAAAATCAGAAAATTATCAACAAGATGGAAACACAAGGATGCTGTGAGTATCATTTCTATCCATATCACTCTGCCCCCTGGAATATTTTTATGCCCCCCCATTTTAAGTCCTTTCCCTTTTTCTCTCACCTTGAGCCCCTTCTCCATATGTGTTTACTCAGTGATTTGCTCCCATAAAATCCATCTCCATCTTTCTTTCTCTCCTCAGAGCACCCCTCCTCGTAACCAATTATGGGTGATTCATGGGCAGCATCCAAATCATCTTAACTCACACCTATGAATGAATGTCCCATTCTGTGCCTTACTGTAAATATGAATTTTTCCCTTTCTCATGCTTTCAGAACCTCTACTTATTTTTAATTTGGAGGAATAGGAAGATCGATTTTGCATAACTGTTTTCTAGGTCTCACTGTACCAAGGAAGTTGGAAACCTTGATAGAAAGTGTCAAGTAGTTGATGGTGACAATAATACACATAGGCCAAACCATGAGAAACCAGAAGTTGAAAAAGAAACAAACAAACAAAGAAACCAAAGGAGAACTCAAACTCAAAACCTAGCCCTTCGCTTCTGCAGCACACTGCTACCATTTGGCTTCCACGTCCCTTTCCCATAATCTTCCCACACCTTCCAGATGGAGTTACCATTCCACTTGTGCATTGGGGCTGGATCAGTCCTCCTCCAGAAGCCCCCATTTTGGGAGTTAAAGATGAGGAGAGGACAGGCATTCCCAAACTGTTGCCAGGAATCCAGCGGAGGAAAATATTTTCCCAGAATCCCCAGGTGAACTTTTTGATTCATAATCCGCAGAAACTTCATAATACACACTAGATCATCCATGTCATGTCATTCCTACAGAACTCTACTTTCGGTTATATAGTCCTTTAGGCATATTTGGGCTGTCCTGGGATCCAAACTCCATAATCTGCTTGTCAGTTCCAGACAACCATCCAAATGACTTTTGAGAATCCAATGCATTGGCAAATTTGGAGTTGTTTATTCCTACATTCACTACAGGATCATCAGGAAGACTAATGGGTCTTATATTTGGAAAAACTTTGAGAGCCTACTTAGGAAAGCATTACGTGAGTGCAAAGTATTATAAAAAAGCAATGGAGGAAAATGTATTGGCTGAGGAAATAATTGGCAACAGAGAGAAGACAACACTTTTTGCAGCTAGACAAAAAATATTGTAAGGCGATACTGAGCCAGGTGAATGGAGAAAGGATTTAGTTTTATTGGCAGGAGTTGATAAGTGCCAGTAACTTGAAAAGACATGGAAAGCAGATTTGACTGTTTGGAGAATATTCTTCAAGAGTACCTGAGTACATATAATCATATGTCTATCATGAAGATATATTATTTTCATTTATTTTTGTATTGTAAGGTATGTGAAGGGCTGTGTAATCTTGTACTTCCTTCCGTGTGCTTATACATTACTGAAATGTATCCATGTTTTTCTGTTGTGCTGCATATTTCATTTACAAGGTTGTATCAGAGTTCTTTCATCCACTCTTCTGTCATTGGGCAGATGGTTTCCAGGTGCCTGGCACCTCAAATTCCTGAACTTCTTCCAGGTTCTGTGGGGTGAGTCAGCCGTGGCTTGCTACCCTCCTCCCTTAGAGTCTGACATGCAAGTTTGTGTCATCTGCTGAGTTCCTCCACCCACCGTCTTCCACTGTTCCCTCAGTATCATTTACCTGCTCTTAGTGCCTCTTCCATTCTCTTTCTGCTTAGTCTGTTAGATCATTTTAACTCCTTTGATGCTATTTTTGAGGAAAGACTATACAGAAGTAAACACACATTTTTTTCCCACCCTATTTACTGCGATTTACTTGGATCTAGTCTTCCTAGATGATTTCAAGAGATGTATTTTAGGGAAGATAAAAGATAAGCCAGAGGATTCCCTTTGGACATGATGCAGTGAGGAGATGAATACATTCTCTCCTCAAAGAGCAACTGTAAAACTGGCCAAAACTGTCAAAAGACAATCATTTCAGCACTCTGAAAAAATCAGTCAGAGGCATACGACAAACTGAGGAGAATTTATGAATGAAAACTACTAAATTTGGCATAGAAGGAGCAGGAGTTTTTGGTAGTCTTCCTGGAGGCTGCTCCCTTTCCCCTCCCCTTGCTTTGGAGAGTCAACCAAAGCAGGACAGATCTTGAAAGCCCACAGGGTCAACCCCACCACAAGAGCATTTGGATCCTTGTCATTTAAAATGGAAAGCAAATAAGGAAAGCAAGCAGCTCAGCTAGCCAGAGGTGACTGTACTACATGGGGCAAACAACGGACCAACAACATTGTGAATGGTTTAACAGGGAGTTCCAGGAGGTGTGACAGCAGAGGGGCTTGGTGAGCTTCCTATCGATCCCAGGTTGACCCCAGTCTGATACACTGCAGAGGTCGGCGTGGGCCAGCGCTGTCCCCACAATCCTTTGCTGAAGGTGCCAGCACATTCATTACAGGCACCCAGCAGCACATAAAAGTGACAGACTCTAAAAATGCCCTGGACTTTGAATGCGTTTCTTAACCTATTGTTTTGTTTCCATTGGTTTTGTTTCAGCTGCTTGTTTATTTACTTGCCTGGGTCAAATGTGTGAAGTATCACTCCTTTCTAATGTATAGTCACTGATGTTTCTGCTCTGGGATTTTCCCTTTCTTGATTTTAGTGTTCAAGCCCAGCTTCCTAGGGGTCACCTCTGTGTCTTCATAGCTTAGTGTTCAGCCAATGGTAGGTCTTAGATTGCATTCAAATATCTTGAGCCAGTAAGACTTCTATACTTTTATACTTTTACTCTCAAGTATTGGACATGATAGAGACAGACTGGAACACTCATCTACGGCTGATGAAAATAAACAATTATACAGCTATTTTGAAAAACAATGGACCCTTTCTTTAAAAGTTAAACATAAACTTAGTATTCAACTCAGCAGTTCCACTCCTAGGAATCTACCCAAGAGAAGTTAAAACATGTCTATCCAAAGATGTTTTTGTAAATGTTCAAAATAATGTTATTCATAGCAGTCCAAAACTGGAAACAATCCAATTGTCTACTAAGCAGTGAATTAATAATCCGTATGTAGTATATCCATACTGTGGAATAAGATTCAGCAATATAAAAAGAATGAAATGTGGATACATGTGGAAACATGATAAACCTCAAAGATGTAATCCTGTGTGAAGGAAGCCAGATGCAAAAGACTAGTTGCTAATTTAGGGTCTTAGTTGAAGTGTTTTTAAAAACAAGGTTTTTACGATCATATAAGGAAGAAAGGGTAGTAGTTGGCAATATATAGTGCTTCCTATTTCACTAAAATTCTATGGGGAGGGGGGTGTATAGCATGCATGAGGTCCTTGGTTCAGTCCCCGGTATCTCCATTTTAAAAAATTAAAAATTAATAAATCTAATTACCCCCTCCACAATAAATACAAATAAAATAAATAAAAATAAAATTCTATAATTTACCACAAAATCCTTACACCTATAAAATTATGATTGGTTATAGTAATAATATAAAAAAGCCAAGATCTTTATTCCTTTCTTTTTTTGGACCAAAAGACAAATGATTATTGTAGAATAGAATATCAAAACATCACAGTGAAGGGATATTGATATAAAATTAAATCGCTCTGTTTTGCTGTAATGTTAAAACCAAGTTACTGAAAGTGATAAAGGTCCATTTCCCTCACCAATAAAAGGTTCATAATACTTGTGAAGGAAATACAAAATTTAAGGAGGGACAATTTACACATATGAGAATACATTTGATCTCAATAGAGACTTGTGAAGGTAGGAAAAAATGATAAAAGAGATTGCACTGGTATCACCATACATGGGGGACAACACAGGGTGATGAGAAAAGAGAGAGATGATTTATAAGATAATGGTAGGAAGAAGATTATGTGCTTTAATACTTCAAGTGTGTATATCCATTTTAACTTTATAACAGGAAGGAAGTTATGAATTTTAAGACACACATGAAATCTAAGAGGTTCTTAATTGTCTATGCTGTTTATTTATTAGATGAAACTACCACATATGAAGGCATAATCTTTAAAATAAAGGATTCTAGATTATTTCAAAACATGGTACCTTGAAGGAATTCAACCCAGGAGAGACTGTCTTTAAATTGCATCTGTGAATATGAAAATCAGGATATATCTGAGAATGAGGAGCATCAATTACCTTATAAATTAGAGCTGAAGACTGCCTATTCACTCATGTTCTATACATTTTAATGAATTAGTTATCTAGGCTTTCTCTTCATTATGAACATAAACTCCAATTCTGTTTCAGGGCTAATTTAAGGCAGTTGTTTCTTCCTGTGAGGAAACTCAGAGGGTCCACGTATCTGTGACGCAAGCATAAGACCTCAGTCATGCTCAGGGAGGCTGCTTGTGAAAATAACTGACTCTATTTTTCAGCGTGGCAGGAGTGGCTTGTGGAATAAAGACACGTGGCTATCCAGTGAGTTTCCCCGAGAAGTAAACTCTATGCCCAGAAAACTGTAGCCCGCTCAGCCTCCGAGATAAAGTGATTCAACAACATAAACTGGCTTTACTCATTTTGTTCTCCAAAAAGACTGGAGACGGGAGAAGAAAGTCTTCTCTTTTTTTTTTTTTTTCTAACTCCCTCATATCCATCTCCTGTAGTGTAAACCTAGTCTTCAAATAAAGGACCATCCTTTCCATAAGGTTGTGAATGATGTGAGGTTCTGTTTAAAACAGCCTAGATTAGTTTTAACACATTCCAGACACCTCCCTGAACGTGCACGGGAGCTTTATGCTTTCCTATGGGCCATGCGGCCACTCACCCTTTGATGTATGACATTAGCTTTCTCTTGGTCCTCCGATGTAATCTTACTAGTGTCAGTGTGAAGACTTTCTCTCCTTCTTCTGGAACTACTTTTCAGAATCTCTCTGCCCCAATGATTCCCTTTCCCATTTCAAATGTCAACCAAATGCCTTCTAGTTTTCATTCCCTGTGGTTCTTAGTCTTTTTCCTCCTGCTCTTTCTGTTTTTCACTATGTAGCTATATTACTTTATCTGCAAGAATTCTGGAGACTCTGTTTTTGTGTAAAATAAATGAATTTTAAGAAGTAAAGAAAAAACAAACAAGAAACCCTCTAAAATGTACCATTGACCATTTCAGCTCTCAGAAGTAGGTTGGAACAGTATGTGGCAGCAGAAATGTGAAATTCAATTAATCTTATATTCAATACGAGTATAAATTCTCCCAGTATAAAGTAACTGAAGTGAGGTACATCAGGAAAATGATTTTTTAAAATATGTCACAAAGAATTGAGATACTTTTAACCCTTTACTTTGATACGAGTTTTAAAATGAAGTACAAGGCACACACACTTGCATACCTGCAGAAGTCATGCTAATAACTAGAAAGCAGATGCACGAGCTTGGAATATAAGCCCTCTGAACAAACATGTAGACTTACTGAGCAGTACTTGAATTCTTGTACTAAGAGAAAATATAGTATCATTTATAATTTTCTTGCTGATAAAAATGTTTTTGCTGATTACAGATGTAAGATGTTTATTTCAAATATGTGAGGAGATATGTATTTAGCATAGGATAGCTCATATTTGAATAGATATTAGAGATGGAAACAGAGAAAAATGGTTTGCATTTGAATTCTATACTTTGCTGCTATAGTCTCAGCCTGGGGAGCTGTTCCTCTAGAAGGTCCCATTGCAGAGATTTGATGTGCTGCCTGGATTTTCAAATGATGTCAGTATTTCTCAACACACATTCATGTACCTTGCTAATTATGGCTCCACAAATATGCATTGATTAGTCTGATGATCATCAGAGAAGTGCAAATATTTACTCATTTCAAATGGTATAACCTCATAGGGGGATGAAAAAGAAATTCTGACATGAAGAATGAGAAGGGGATGCTGATCGTGGAGAAGAGAGAGGGAAAATTGCTAAGAAAAGAAAAGATGTCATTCTAAATAAGTACATTAAATACATTGTTTCTAGTATGTTACAACCCCAAGCATACCTCTGGCTTAATCCCTTCCAAAATGAAATATAAATATATTTCAATCTATTAAAGAAAGTTGTTTCTTGTAGAAAGTATTTCTCTTTTTAAAATGGAAGTTTAAAGGTCAGACACATTATAGAACCTCCTTGACAGTTAACCTTGCTGGACACATGTTACTCCTTCAAACAAGGGCACCTGTCATCCCGTATCATTAAAAATGAACAAAAGAATAAATAACACCCACAATCTGCTGATTCTAAACATGAAGCAGTTTAAAAGTTAACCAGGCTTATTTGGTTGTATGGTATGGCTGATAAGAAATGTTAAAATGCCAAATATCACTATGCTTAGAAGATATATCTCTTAACTAGGTGGGGAAAAATCACCATGTTTTTACATTAGCCATGATTTTAAAAATAACACATGAAATACAAAAAATGCAGGAAAGACAATCTGTGTTTTGCTTCTTGATCTTCCTCAAAGAAATATTATCAGAGAAAGTTACTCAGGAGATACATGATGTTGCATTGTATATGCAATGCAATGTTGCTTGCATTTAAGAAGAAAAATTCAATGAGGATTTTTTGTTTGTTTCATTTAAATTCCAGTGGTGCTCATTGTAGTCAAAGCATCATTTTCATGGAGTTACACTTACCTAAATGCCAAGCATGTTTATTTTACCTAACTGTATACTAACCAGTGCATTCCTCTAAATAATGCATATTAATTTAGACAAGCATTTCCAATATGGAGATAGCACAGGCACAATTTTTTACACACATTTTCTATCACAGGCACAATGATGGTGCGATTTGATACCACTAAGGAACTTACTGCTTTTAGGAGACTTTTAAAGCTACGTGAAGATATTCAATATCAAGCAACCTTCCATTAATGAAACAATAACTGGGACAGGCTTTCGCTGGGGTGTAGAGTCAAACACACGGCTTATAGAACAACCTCTAGCCAATATATATGGCCAGGGAATGAAAACAGGACCTGCTTTGAAAATTACATTATTTGAGCGGCTCTTAGTCAAACTGAGAACACAATTAACTGTGATGATAGAAAATTGTCTTGACCCTTGGACTATGGCACCATCAATGTCCTACACGTGCTTTTATTTGAATGATGCTGTAAGCCAAGTATGTGGGAAGTGTTTAGTCCTGTAATTTCCTATGCCTTAGAGTAGTTATACTGGACATGAGTCTAATGATTCTTAATTAAAAATTGAAATCCTTACCTAATGCAAGTTTTAAATAAAGCAAAGCTCTCAAAATCAGCATTAGCAGTTATTTGAGACGAACATTAAAAACCATAAGTGAGATTTGCCTAGTGCTACATGTGTTTGCCATGTGTTCTTGCATATATTGTTTGATCCATATATTCACTGAGACTCCTTTTTTTTTTTTTTTTTGAGAATTCCAATGAACTGAAATCAAGCCCCATTCAAGGCAGACTGGAGTCTTCCCAAGATCACTACAAATTTCCAGGTGGAAGGGAAGAGCTTCAGTTTTCATGATCACTTCTTGCTTTAAGTTCCAGTTCCCCTCCATTCACTTTTTCCAAAACTGGGAATTTGTATGTAGGTTTGAGGGGTAAGGCAAAGAACCTTAAATCGGACCGAGTTCCCTGCTCTAAAGACTCCTGCTAACCCCCACTGGTATTTTCCCGGCCACTTCTACTCATGTTACTTAACATCTCGGCATCCTTCAAGGCCCTCCTGTCACCTTTGTTTGATACCCTTATTGATACTCATTTGATAACCCCACTGACTCTGAAGCTAATTTTGTGTATCCAAAAGCTCATTAATCTGTTCTATTCTCACAGAAAGGCTGGCAGAGACACTGAAAGAAACTACCTGCCCACTGGCAAAATGTATCTCCTTCTTTAGGTAGAAGCAACTACTACATAGCTACCAAGGTAGGAGTAACTTCTTGTTCCCACAGAAAGTAAAGATCAAAAGGTAGGGCTTGAATCCAAGACTTCTGGGCCTATATGGGCCTTTCTGGCATTTCATATATTTTCTCTTTTTTAGTGATGGGTTACCATCATCCAGTTTCATCAGATAGGGGATACTTCATAAATTAATATGTGCATCTTTCCTTTTGTTCTTTTCATAAAGTAATATGTACAGAGCCTGGAGCTTCCTCCATCAAATCCTCACTGCTGCCTGGATTCTGTCTTCCACCATGGTTTGTGTGTGAGTGCATGCCAGGCATTGCACATGGGATGTGAACCCTCCGTTATTTTTCTTAACCCCCCAGCAAAGTGCTCTGGTCATGCAGATGCAGATCTGCAGTGGGACTGGGAGGATGGGAACATGAGATGAGCTGAATGATTCCGTAGTTGTCTGACAGTTCTGCAAGCTTGTACCCCTTCTCACTGAGTGCACACAGTGTGTGGTGCTTCAGCAATCACTACCTCCCTTTGGTCAGGAAACATGATAGATTTTTAAAGTAAAGAGAATTTAACACAGGCAAAATTTGGAAAAGTTGGATATGCAGATGAAGAAGGAACTGAGAATCCAACTGAGCAATTTAAAGCAATTAGTTAAGCAAGACTAGCAAGAGTAGAAACCTGGAGAAAACTCAGTGGCTAAATAAAAGGTGGGATGCAGGGAAGCAGCCAAAATCTGGAAGCCAGGCCATGTGGCCGGGCTGCCCAGTGGGTTGTGGGCCATGAGGGAGGAGTGGCTTCTTCTGCAGGCTGTGAGGCAGAGCAGGGAAGCTGAATTCCCCTCTGCCCTCCAGGGCTCCCATTACAGAACTAGTCAAACCCCATCTGTCAAAGGAGCTTGAAACAATATTTTCCCAAAATACCAAGCAAAGCAGAAGGGTGAAGAGTGGGGCAATGCACAAATGAAAGGCACACTTGTCCCAAAACATCCACAGTTTTTAAATGCCTCCACATTTGCCCGCTGTAAATCCAGTTAATGAATAGCTTTAATGAACAGGGACTCTACAACTCTGATATTTCAAAAAGGATTTCTAAGACATAAGTTTTCTTCTTTATTATTGATATTAGTGATATTAATATGTTTACTTATTAGTATAAATAATAATTACTTACTAATTTTAAGTAAAATCCTCAAGTCAAACTACAAAGCTATTCACAAGTTTTTTGTTTTTTTTTTTTTTAATATATCCTCTCCCTTATTTGTTAGTTATGATGTGGTCTTTAATAGCCTGGTTTTAAAGGTCTTTTCTTCAAGACATGCAATGATTCACTTGGAGTGATTCACCAGTGTTTCCCTCTCTTCCAAGAAGTTTTCTCATCTTGAAACATGTCAGCATGAGTTTTTTAAAAACAGGAGCTAAGGGAGAAGGGAGTCCCCATGATGGAAAAGAGTGGGAACCGGCAGCAGAATGCCAGAGAAGCCATTAACACTTCCTTGGAAATGTTGCCTAAGGCAGATCCTGCCTTGCAGAACCAAATTCAAAAAGGAAAACCTGGACCGTCTTCTGCAGTCCTCAGTGAGACTGAGGGTCATGGAGGCCCTCTGTTCAGAAACTGGAGCCCACTTGCTGGGCTCAGCAGAACGTGGTCCAGGAGATTTGCTGATGAGGTTGTCATTGATGTGGATGGGATATGAGCTGCCATCTCCTGACAGATCCAACTCCTTGGGCTTGCAACTCAGGAGTGTCATAAACTGACCTTCTCTCTTCCCCTGTGCTTGTTCTGACTTAAGAGGCACTGGGATTGTGTTTAAAAAGCAAAAAATGTCTATAGAATATTTGGTTTGCATATAGCCACACACGTATCTTAAAGGGTTTACCAGTTGAGACAAATTTCAGGAAAATAAGAATTTATTAGGCTCCATTGAATAATTTTTGATTCTGTAATTTTTTTTATAAAGGGAGTTTTTATTAACCAACGCTGCTTAAAAGACAGTCATATTTTATTTTTGATTTTGTTATAAAATATCAAGTTTGAAATTGTTATATAAATATGTCAATAAATTCAGAAATTTGAGAGCTATGTTTGGAATTGCTTGTGTCTTAAGTGATGCAGGTGTTAGGTGGAAAACATTTAGGTAAATATTAGTAATATGTAACATAACTAAACATTCTTAGCTTTCCAGCAATCCTGTAATATTCAGGGTGATAAATGTCCTACATTTTATTCTTTCTTGTGTTGCTCTTAGGTTTATATTTATCGAGGCCTTCCCAATGTACAAATTCATCAGTCTTGGTCAATTGACCATGGTTTTATTTGGGCAACAGGATACATCGCAATTGTAATTGTTATGGCTTGTGCATTTCTATGGCACTTTTCTGTAAAGACTTCAAGGTACTTTATTAAATCTAGAGATAATTTTTATAACACTCAGTGGAGGTATATCTATGAATTTATATATGAATTCTAATAACTATTCCAATGAGCTTTCCAAATTCTAAAATTTAACTAATGAATATGCATTTTCATTAAAGAAACAAAGTAAATAGAAAGCACAAAGTAATTGGACATTAGTATAAATTATGCCACATTTTCTAAACACTGACTCAAAACAAAATAGATTATTTGGGATATTTTACTGAATATTTTGCCAATTAAAGAGATTAACTCACTCTTTTATTTGATCCCAAATACCAGAGTATGTTAAAGGAATTTATTTTCTTGGTCTAACTCTGGCTCACATATCTTTTTTTTTTAACTAATTATTTTTCTTAAATAAGAAATGTAAGAAAATCTCATAAAACAAATGTGTAGTTTAATAAATTACCAAAAAGTGAACATTCCAGTAAATAATACTGATATCAAGAAATAAAACCTCACTAGCCACCCCAGAAATTCCCTGTGTGACCCCCAGTTATAGCCCCTTCTCTCTCCACTAAGAATTATTTCTCCTTACTTTTATGGTAGCTACCTCCTTACTTTATCATTCAATTGTACTGCCATAGACACTGAGGTTTAGTTTTACCTGTTATTTCTAACAATGTTTTTGTTTTAATCTATAGTGTCTTCCACTATCCCTTCTCTCTCCTGAACTCTTATTTGTTTGGAGAGCCTGGGTTTTTCATGGTCTGTGCCTTGCTGATTCCGTTCCAGTGTAGTTTAACCTGTTCCTCTGCTTTTCCTCCATATTTGTTGCTGAATCTAGAGGCTTAATCAAACTAAGACTAGCATTGTTTTTTTTTTTTTTTTTTTTTTTTAGCTGCTTTATAGCCAGTGTTGCATTGCTCATGAGGGACCACAGGAGGTATTTAATGAACAATTATCTCTTTTGACAAAATTAGAAGCTCTTAATACCCAATCCCTGGATCCTTTTAATTCTTTAGAATTCATGAAATGTTGAGATTGTGATTCTATCATTCCTTCTTCATGTGTTTGTTGAAATATTCTTATGAAGAGGCAGTTTTCTTCATCTGCTTTTTGGTTACCCAATTCTATAGCTCATATAGAAAAAGCAGGATACATGCTTGATTCCTTCATTTCATTTATATCCGGTTTATGTTTTGAAGCTGTGTTGGCTGTGATTGTCCTATACTTTGGAACACAAGTTCTATAACTCATCTTTAAATACCACAGCTGTGCCTTTCAAAAGAGAAAAATGCTTATTTCAGTTTTGGCCACATATTCGAGTTATTTAAAATTTGCATTCGAGATACTACACCCTGAGATACATAATGATCCAATGCTATGTACACTCCACTTCTTTTAGAATTCCGCCGTCACTAGATGTATAGTCCAACTGCCACCTGCTTTAATTCGTCTCATTATGGATGCTCTGTTATGCTTTTACTTTCCTTCTTGCTACCAGTGTTGGAATTTTATTTTCTACTTCCTGTCATTAGGTTGGAATTATATTAGGCACTTCAAAAATAATCTATTGTATCTAAACTAAAGTTAATTTTTTTCCTGAAACTTTCACATCTTCATTTTATATCTCAGGAGGGAGAAAGTTCAAAAGTGAATGATTGTATGTGTTGGACTAAACCCTTGACCAAGCTGATTGACTCTTGCTCTCTGTGTTTGGTGTGCTTAGTTTGTCTAATAATCTCAGTGTCACAGAGAGATAAATAAGGAACTAGGCCTGATCTGAGGGTCCTCAGGGATTGTGTGTGACTTCTGGGGGAAGACGATCCAATGGGAATGTAATTAAGTTGTTCAAACTACATGCAGCCTGGGAAACAAGCATGTCCATTTGGAGTGCAAAATCTTCGATGCTGAGAAGCATATAGTGCAGGTCCCTCAAAGTGAAGGAACAAATCTGTAACGTTATCTTGGGTAACTTTCCCTGTGTTCAGTGTCCTGGCTGACACTGTGGTACATGGACATTGTCATTAGTGTCAGCTGATTAATATTCAAAATAATTAGAACAGTTTAGAATAAGTAGAACAGTTTAATATAATTAATTTTCCTGGAACATAGAGAAAAATAGAGGATTAAAGAGAGAAGAGTGGACATCTCCCCGTAGCTCCGTGCGCCAGCTGAGGGTGGCTGTGCTTTGGGACAGTTCTCAAGGATGGACGACTGGTCACTGAAGAAAGGCTCATATCCTCAGGGAGCTCGATGCAGGGACCTGTCAAAACAAAGCACAGAGGTTAGTGTCCTAGAGGGTCACAGTGAGCTGAGCCTCAAGATGGGCACCAAGTCCAACTGGGCACATTGTCCTTGAGGTACAATGACTGTGAGGCAGACCCTCCAGTTCTACCCCCTCGAGGGGAGCCTGCCGCACCAAGATGAGACCCAGCACGGAACAAGACCACACTCATGCTAGTTTTGTCGTTCTTAGGTCAAATGTTTCACTTTTGGACGTCAATCCAAAAGATGTTTTTTAAGGATAGGATTGACTTCCAGGTAACATTTTTTAAGGGAAAAAATGTTAAGTGTTAATGAGATGATCTTACCATTGGAACTCAACATGAAATAGCAAAACCATGATGAAACTGTATTACACAGGTGGGGATGCTGAGGGTGGGGTGGGCTGTGATGTTTTTGAAAAGCTTGATAGTGTCCCAATCCCAAACCTGATGACAGATGGGAGCAATTCCATCATGGCCAAATTTTTCTTTTCTTCCAAAAGAAATACATGATTAAACAATCAAGAGATGGCTAAAAATACAGTCTAGGGAGGGTTCCCCATGGAAACAATTATCCCATGGAAAGTGCTGGGGCATCCAAGATCTGCTCACCTTGATTTCTCACAGCATTCTTATGAGGTGAGTGCGATTGTCATCAGTGATCTGAGGGGACGTTGAAGCCCAGGCAGGGTGAGTGACAGGAAGCAGGTAAGGAGCAGGGAGAAGCTATGCACCTGAGCAAGTGGAGCTGATGTCTGTGCAGGTCTGGCTTCACACGTCAAGGTGTCTCATGCTCAGTCAGAAAGCAAGGAGGAAGTGTCCCCTCCACCTTGGAGGATGAGCTGATCGTGACCGTTTATACAGCATCTACTGTGTAGCAATTGGGGTCTTTCTAAACATCATTTCCTTTAGTAAGACCCCAAAAAATGGTTTAATATGTCTCTAAATAACCAGAAGAATAGGATTTCCTTCAGAGAATGAATTGGTATCAGAAACCGCCAAACCATTTTCCAAAGCGGCTGTGCCATTCCTCCATCCCACCAGCAGTGTAGGAGAGTTCCAGTTCCTCTGCATTCTCACCAGCATTTGATATTGTCAGCTTTGAATTTTTAAAAATTGTAGTTTTCCAATAGGAGAGTAGTGCTATCTTCTTTGCATAGTGGTTTTAATTTGAATTTCTGTAATGACTAATGATACTGGCTTTTTTTCCCTGTGTCTCATCTATTTACCATTTATATATCCTGTCTGGTGAAGTAAAGGTCAAACAGTTGCCATGTCAAAGATAAACAGAATAAACACACCTATTAAAAGACTCTCAGGGTAGATTAGAAAGAAATCCAACTCCACACTGTATACAGTAGGATACACTGAAGACTAAGAGCTCAGAAGGTTTCAATGTAGACAATGGCAAAGACAACGAGGGAGTTACAAGTGAAAAAACGTAGGGACTTTACTATTTATATGGGGAAAAGCTGAATTCATGGCAAAATACATTAAGACCAAAAAAGAAAACTTTAGTGTGATAAAAAAAAAGCCAAAATGCTTTTTTGTTATAATTATCTTTGCACCAAATAGCATAACATCAGCATTCATAGAGCAAAATCCAAGGAGAAATAAGAAGAAACAGAAATACGCTAGTGAGGATAATTTACTTACAAAAAAATCCCCTAATAGATCAAGGAGAAAAATAAGTGATCCAAATCCCATGGGAGACAATCAGCACTTGTTAAAGGAGTCTAAGTTGTTCTACTTCAAATAGGGACCAAGATCTTAGAATAAAGAAGTGGGTGAGGGGAAAGACTGGGACTTTGACAAAAATGAAACTTCAAGGTAAATATATTTTCTTATGAACACGAGCTGTTTTAAAATAATCTGTTTATGAAAGTGAAGTAAGAACCATTAATTCAATGTTGGAAACTTGATATGTCTTTAAATAAAATAAAATGACACTGTAGCATATTGAAAGCTTACAGATAAAACTACTTACTATTGTTTTACAAATATATAGACAAGGCTTACAGATAAAAAATGCAGTCCTGTTTTAAAGAAGATTCTCTACCAGACATACACACGGGAGCATCCTATGGGAAAAGAGAGGGTTTCAAATGGGAAGGAAAAGAGGTTTTTTTTTTTTCTTTCTCATTACATGTTGTTTTGAGTGGTTGGTCACTTAGAAAAAGACAAAAACAAACAATAATAAAACCATCTCCCTACTTTATGCCGTACGTAAAATAAATTACAGGGGATTGAATTTTATATTCTTTAAAAATTCATGGATTACTAGCATGAAACAATAATTTTTAAAAATCTAAAAAACGTTGTATTCTTATTCACACCATTCACCATGATATATTTTGAATGGATATAAGATTTAAATGTAGAAAAACAAAGATATAGAATGTTGGGAGGAAACAGTGATGAATTCCCCGGTAAACCTGTCAGAAGGAAGGCTTTCTAACGCTAACTCACAACACAGAAGCCATAAAAGAAAAAATAGGTTAAATACAATTTTTTTTCTAAAAAAGCATGATATACTAAGTGAAAAAGGACAAACCACAAGTTCCAGGAAAGATCAATAAGGGGCTAGTGTTCCTAACACCCAGGAAGAATCCGACTACCTAATGGATCAACGTGCACAGACCCCTAACAGTGTTTGTTTTCTGTACCGATGAGGAAGCATCTCTGTAGTTTAGGCCGTGTCTTTTTGTGCAAACTGAGAAAAAGAATCTAAATAAATTCTAGAAGTGACTAAACATGTTTACTTGTGGTGGGGGCTGGACAGAGGGTGGCGGGGCGCCCTGCGTACCTGCTCGTGCTTTTTTATTTTGAAACCACGGGAATGTATTACGTGTCTACATATGTAAAAGGGAAAAAGGAACCTCTGCTTGTCTGGTTAAGAGACCCAGGCTCACGGAGACTTAGAAATCACCCGGGACCCTCTGGTTGGGGGAAGTGGTGAGGAGTCCTGAGCCAGCTGGTGCCACTGGAGCCAAAGCACAGGGCTATGAAGATCAGGTTTTGAACTTCACCTGGGGCCTGTTTTTGTCCCTCTATAGCACGGCTTTTCATTTGGCATCTGGAGCAGGGAGTCAGATGGGTTCCCCCTGCTGCTGGCTCTGGGCCACTGGTTCCCTTGGCCTCCTGGCTTTCCCCAGAAGGGCTGAGACCCAGGACAGAGGCCTCAGCTGACAAGTGGGTGTGGAAGGGACCAGAAAAGGGACAGAGGGTCAGGTGTCCGGGCAGCAGAACAAGGGAATCCCCCTGGTGTCCTGGGGACGGTGCATTGGGTCTGGTGTCCTGGCCAGCGGGGCCTTTGAGCACAGGTCGCTGTTGGGAAAGAAAAGTGGGCAGGGGACTCCAGATGAGGGGAGCCGTATAGCAACTTGGGGCAAGGACGCAGATGCCAAAGCTGGGCCTGTCTGTCAGGGAGCTCAGGAGGGACTCAGCTGCTGCTTTGGGAGGTGGCAGGAGGTGGGGGGAGGGGATACCCTGACCCTGGCTCCTGAAGCACCCCTCCCCTCCCTTCCTACTTGGGTCCCACACAGCGCCCCTCACTCCATCCTGCCTTGGCCTACCTGTGCCCCACATACACCCCGATGCTTCCCTCCCCATTGCCTGACCTCAAGCCTCCCTGCCTGCCTTCAACTATCCCCAGTACCCCCATCCTGCCGTGACCTACCTGCACTTGGGGCTCCATCCTGCTTCCTTGCTGGGGACTGGCCTTCTTGGACATGTGCGTCTCCCGGCAAGCTCTGGAGCCCTGAAGTACCTGAAATAACCGTAAGTTAAGGAAAAGAATAAGGCTCAATGATAAAGAAAACTTCTATCATTTTATTCATTGAATAATGTTTTTTATGTTTAGATACAAAATATGCGTATGTGTGTGCATATGCATGACTATATTTTGGGTTTTTATGTAATAAAATTAGATATTAACCTTTTATTTCTTTAAAAAGTTGACGCATTGTGGCAAAATGTTAGCATTTAAAAATCCTTCTTTTAAGAAATCAAATAATACACAAATGCTTGAAGTTTCTTTTTCACCTTTTATCCCATTCCCTTCCTTCCATCCAAAGATGTAACCGTTATCCTGAAGTCAGTGTTGTTTTACTTTCTCAGGTGTTTTTTTTTTTCACCAGTCCCGCGGCCTGGGGAGGGTGGGGCTCCGGTGAAAGGATGAGGGGCGGGTTCCCCTCCCGATCTCAGAGAAGCTCCCAAAAGGGCAGCGGCGTGCCCACCTGCCGCTACCTCAGGCGGCCGCGGACCATTCAAAGCGCCCGCGCCAAGAGGTACCCGGCGCTTGCGATTGGCTGAGCCGGACCAGCGCCCCTGGGCGGGGCCGGCCCCCACGCAGCTGCCGCGGTTCCCGCCCCGCTGGGGCGCATGCGCGCAGTCCCCACAGGAAAGAGTCTGCGCACACCCCCGTCCGGCCTCCGACTCGCGCCGCGGCTCCCTCCCCTGTCCGCGGAGGCTTGTCGGCTCCGCGAGAAAGCAAGAGCTGCGGCCGGCAGGGGGCTGTGCGGACCCAAGGCGGCTGCGGTGGCGCCGGCCTGTGGAAAATGCCACCAGGCGGCGCTTCGGTTCGTTGCTCAAGTGACGGCCGTTCCCCAGCCCCCCACCCCTGAACCCCCTGCGACCGCCGCGGAAGAACCCGCCCACGCAGGGAGTACCGCACCGAGACGCTTCGGCGGGAACGGGGCCGACGGCCGGCTGTGCCGGTTGTGCCCCTGAGGTGAGTGCGGGCGGCGGCGGCGGGGCGTGGGAAGGACGGGGTTTGCGGCGGCTGCCACCCCTGGTCCCCGCGGGGGAGGGAGGCCGCGCGGTCCTCTGCGCGGCGAGGAGGGCCGGCCCCGGGGGCCACGGCAGTGGGCGCGGTGAGCACCCCGGAGCCCTTGTCTCTCCCCACCCCTCCCACAGCCCCAAAGCTGTGCCCCCGCCGCTTGGGCGCTCCGGCGACGGGTGCGGAAGCCTCCGTGGCGCTCGGGCCGCCGCAGAGCCCGCCCCGCGCCCGGACTCTCGGAGTCGCCCGCGCCCTGCGGGGCCGGAGCGGGCTGGTGCCCGTGCCTCCCGCCGCCCCCCGACTGATCTGACTCCTTTATAATTTGGAAAACCTCCCATGCTTACAAGGTAGTTTTTTTTTTTTTTTCTATTATAGGAAATTATAACTCTCCTTTGACAATTTTGTTTCCTAGTAGTTTCTTTGACGTGACAAAGGGATGATTTTATTCCTTGGAAAGGCTAAGGCAACCAAATGCATAGTGATATTTAGGTCCAAGGCCAAAAATATCAGTTTCTTCCTAGCACCGATTACGCTGTGGACATGAAAAGCATAAAAGTAGCAAAGAGAGGCACCTTTTATTCCAGATCTTTAGGGTGCTTAGTGGCTCGTTTGGCTAGCATAGGAGTTACAGAGAAATAAGAAAGACATCACCTAATGTGTTCTGAAAGGTGGCTTTTTGTACAACTGTATACTCTGTCCTTCAAATTCTTTGAGGTTGCTTTTATGGAATATAAAATTGAGTGTGTAAATATATGTATTTATGTATAATGTATATTTTGTAGCATAGAAATATGTGTATGTTGAATGGAATATATTCCATTCAATATATCATAGTAACTAATGACCTTGGAGAGAATTAGTTTTCTCAAATAAAGATAGCCTATGAGTAGCTTTCTTTCTGGAATAAGTAAAATAAGCTTTTCATCCTCAGTATCTTTGCTTTACCTTTGAAAATACTTCACCTTATTTACACCACTAAGTGCAGGTTGATTGAAGATTACACAGATGTTACCAGCAGTGATAAAGACAGGTATCAGAAAGTCTTCACTGCCTTGTCTTCATTCTAGGTTAGACAATTTGGTCCTTTTGCAGTTTATCAGTTCCAACCGCCTTTTCTAAAAAGTAGTAAATTGACTTTCTCAGTGATGTGCTTGAGTATCCTGAGGGTGAAACAAACATTTCTTAACCATTTTCCCATGGCAAGAATGTCCTGTAGGCATTGCATAGGACAAATTAGGGGAATTTCAGCTTTTCTTTATCTACTGTTCTATCTCCTCAAATTTGAGGGACTTTTGCATGTCTTGGCTCAACAAGTGACAGGTGCTTTGTCCAGCCATGTTTTTTGTCCCTTTAATTATGGAATTGTTGCTGTTTAAAAGAAATTTCACACACACATGCAGTTCTTCCCAAATATATCACACCAACACCTCATTTTTTCCATGATGAATAAAAATAGTGTATTCCAGGACTTGTGAATAGTAAATACTGTGACGTGCTCTCTAACAAACTTATTTAGTGAAACTGATGTCTTACTGCACCCCCCCAGTGAAATTCCATCTGTGCTGTGTTCTACCTCTTTAGCTTTGAACTTTGCAGTCATTATCGATGTATGTAAAGTTCCTACACTCAGAAAAGTGCACGTATTCATCCATTTTTAGGGGTAGACATGTAGCCACCCACTGAAAGTAACATAAAACTAACAAATACAATCATTTACCACAGGAATTTGGATTTGTTGAACAGTGTATGAGCATACTAGCGTAACTCCTGATGGTGCAAAGCACCATAGGAACCAGCTTCTAACAGGGCGAACTGCTCGTGCGTTATCAAAGAACAGCTAATTTGAGCTGGAACGGTCAGGGGCAGCTTTGTGACATTTCTGGGAGAGTAGAACCCAAATGGCCACCTAGTTTGTGGGTCTGTAGAGACCACGGGGAGTTGAGAATTGTACTTAGAAACATGAGTGTGTCTTGTTCAGGAAAGTGAAGCATTTGACCTAGCTCAAGGAAAGGAGCTACACAGGGAAATAGTGAAAACTGATGACTAGGGCAGGTTTCATTGTGGAGGCTCTTAAAAAAGAAATTTTCCTGAAAAAAAAACAAAAACCTAAAGATCCATGGAAACTCACTGAAGGTTTTTGAGCAGGTGAGTGAAAGAGTAAAATCTATGACTTAAGATAAATTGAGAGCAGTGTTTACTACTATGTGTTCCCAGGACCATTCATCAACAGAGTTTCTTCAAAAGAATCTCCCAGGTCAAATCAACGGGGAAAGTACTGGGTTTCTTTACTGTGGTTCTTTAAGACATTAGTATATTAATGGGCATTTTGATGTCCAAAAGGAAAATAACATTTCTCAAACCTACTTGAGCATGGAACCCTTTCTAGGAAAATAAGGCATGGATCACGAATTCCATATACTTGGGCCAGTCTGTCTACAAACTGATATATGTGAGATGGGTACTGGTCTATAATTTTAAATAACTTACATGATTTACAGCTTAATTCTTTGTTCCCAAATTGGTAGCAATGCAAGGTCTCTCCATTTTCCCCATGAGTGTGTCTGTGTTTTGCAGTCTTCTACTGCCAAGGAGTTAGATGGTGGTGGAAAGTGGAATGACACTTCCCTGGCCCTCTGTGTCATCTGCGTACACTGGGCACCTGCTGAGCTGTCCTAGTTGCTGTCTGGTCCTGGGGAGCCGGCCTGCACAGCTGTTGCTGAGACCTGGCTCATCAAATCCAGTGACTTTATTCCTTCCCTACTATACTCAGATTGATGGAATCATTTCACTGATTTGTTCCCTGCTGAGGTGCAAGAAGCTCTGTGTGACTCTACCAGGCTCGGTCTTAGAGATGCGATTTTGCAGTTCTGTGAGGGCTTCCTGATTCCTCTTGTTTTCTATGCAGGAAATGGTGCACATGTCCTATACATCTTGTTGTTTTGGGCTTTCCCCATGAGATTTCCACCTAAATCTTTATGCCATGGATTGTTTTTGTTTCCTACAAAACTGAATGTTTAGAACTCATAGGCAACAAACAGCTCTGTTATTCCTCATATGCTTCTGTAACTTCTGTTCTCTGAGGAAATGATGTGTCTCTTAAGACAGCTTAAGACGGAGAAAGATAGAGGCAAGAAATATGTGGGGGTAAAATATCAACAATTATTTCAAAGATACTCCCTACCAAACTTCTTAATATCCTATGGAAAATGCTGATCTAAAGAACAGAGGGTTAACAACTCATGAAGATGAGTAGGTGTGTGATAGGAATGCTGTCTCAAGTTTTGAGTATCATGTGTGGTTGATGACAGTCATAGCCCTCAGTAAGTGATGAGTAACTCATTGTCTTTGTGGTCCTTTGTGCAGTCTTCCCATACATGGACTCATGAAAAGCATCTTGCTGTTGGGAAGTCTTCCTCCACCCTATGAAGAAGGCCGGGCTCGCTTGCTGAAGAGATGGGCATGCAACTAGAGCCAGCGCCAAGCAACAGACATGTGAGTCAGCCCCAGCTGCGCCGCCCGCTGGCTGCAGGTGCAGAAGTTACCTTAGAATTCTCTCTGGGAATTCTCTTAATTCTGACAGGCGAGGTTCCTAATGAGTAATTATATTTGCAATTCCATACCATCATTATAATTTACACATTAACTATGACCTATATTATGTAAATTTCCCTTGAAACACGTCCAAAGTGAAATTTTGAAAATTTATAACTTTGTCCACAAGCTGTGATTTAATGAGATGATTCACAGACTTTCATTTGTAAGTTGTGCCCAGTCAGCTGGTCCTGCACTAAAACCCTGAGGGGCATGAGGCAGTAGCTGGGACCACAGAGTCTCAAAATGAATCACCTGAGTTCAGTTTAGAACAGCCTGGCTCCATCACCTGAGGCTTTGTGAGCCTCATCAGATGACTCAATCGCATAGACTCTGTTTCCTCATCAGTCAAATGGAGATAATAATGGCTCCTAGTGTCTAAGGTTGTGGCTGTGAGGCTCTGACGAAGTGGAACACACACAGCTCTCGGAGTGCCAAGTGCAGACTAACGATACAATAAATACAAGTCACAATTGCTCTGTTATTCAATGGGTCATTACTGTGTTCTACTCCAGGAAGCTGGATATATGTTCAAGAAACAACTAAAAAGTGCACATAAAATGCAGGGTCCAATATCACATATCAGTGTAATTTGTATGGTGAAAACTACAGATGAAAATCACATTAACATATAAAAACAGGCATTCTCAAAACAGAAGGCATTGCAGACTTTTCAGATTATGTCTCTATAAATGCAAGTTCCCAACTTGACATTCCCTTTCATGTTGAAATAATAAATCACTGGTTGATTTTAGAAGAAGAGTGCACTTGCTATCTTGATAATAAATTCAAGTTTATTATCATATATTATGCTTTCCCTTTTTGTTTGAAATCACTGAGACAAACGAACATTGAATAGTAATTACAACTGTATCTATGTTGAGAATTACCTGGACTAGCTTAAATGAGAATTAAGGACACACTCATGCTGATGCAGGTTGTGTTGAGGAATTGAAAATCAAGATAAAAATTCCAGTCAGTAAAGTGGTGTACAGTAAGGAGTAGAGCTATACTGTGGTTCCAGCCACACGTTATAGTTACTGAAGGCTTCTGGGCCATGTAGACACTGTTGATCACCATCACCCACTCTTTTTCTTTCTCTCTTGCCAAAAGAGCCCTTTCCCATGGCAGAAACTGAGAGCCCTGGCCATTCACTTACCAGCCTCTTGCAGCTGGAGCACAGGCCCTGATCTCAGGAGTGATCACTCTCCCTCTGGTTTATAAGAAAGGAAGTCTACCTTGATTGAAAAAGAGCAATGTGTAGGAGAAAACTCCTGCCATCTTTCTTTCAAGTACTAGTCCCTTTAGGAAGGTATGTTGGAGGCAGAGCAGCTACCTTTAGGATCATGGGGTCAAGCCAAGGGGTTTTTCAAAGAAGCCAAACCAGAAGCTTATAGATAACCAGCCCCGGGAACATTACCTTCAGAATTCTTAAAATGTAAGATAATGGATCCAAATGGTTTAAACCTCTTTTGTCAGGTATTCTGATAGTGGCAACTAATCTAAGAGTTCTTAAGGAGCAGTTATACTAATAATTGCTTCCATAACCATATAAAGTTGTTATAAAAGCACTAATTTTAATTAAAACAGTCAACATTGTATTAGTTATTGAGAAGTCATTCCTTACTCTTAAATCAGTTCTACCAACAAGTAGAAGGAAGAAATTGAACAAGGCATTTTATAATACTGCAAATTCAGTATGTTCCCATTTAATTAAAATGAGGATGTGGAGAGACAGAATATCTATAAAGATATTTACTAAAATTTTAACACTGGTTACCTAGGTATCAATTATAATAAATTTTCTACTTTTTGGAAAAAAAATCATATGTTCATCCCCCTTTTTCTGTATTATTTGATTTTTAATTAACATCTAAATAAAAATCACAGCCATTTTAATTTTGGAAAAATAAATAAAGCAAAGCCAGGATAATTCAGGTCTTATCTATTATTGTGGAAGTGTAACTTGTGCAAATTTTCTGGTAATTTAATAATTTCATCAAAAACTGAAAAACATGCATCTTCTTTACTGAGAGAAGCCACTTCTTGATCCACAATGTCTTTGCTGCTAGCAAAAATCTAGAAACCACCTGCCTGCTATTAGATCAACAGCACTTTGAGTCCATTCATATACAATAGAGTACCCTCAGTGAGATACATATGATCTAGAGAGATGTTCACGGCATATTTGAACTTTTAAAATATATGGATATATGTATGTATGTGTTATTTTTACAGATTCTCTATAAATGCATGTATAGGTTTGTTTAGGCAAAGAAAACCATTTTGAAGAGAATAATCACCAAATTCTTAAGGATGATTTTGATTAGGTTAGACTATTAGAGAAAGGCAGAGAACTTTTGCTTTTTACTCTTACATCCCTTTATTATTTGATTTTTTTTAACCTTGTACTTATATTAACTGTGTAATTTCTTTTAGATTTTTTAATTAAAAAGTAGGAAAAATAAAGCAAGGACTTGTTTCTGTTCTTTCAAGTAGTGCTATTAAAACTCAAGAGACTGGGTAAGCCAGCATCTCTTTGTCTGAACTGATGTTGAAATGTTGATGTGAAAGGTTAGCTAGTGAGGGCAGGCTAGTTGCAGAGGCTAATACACAGGTGTGGTGGCCCTGGCAAGACACGAGAGTACCCAAGACTGCTTGGTGTGTCATTCAAAACATGACACTCATGGTTACTTGTTTTTGCCCCATATAATAACTATACAGATATTCTATTTCCAAACAAATGAATCACCATCAAACACAATTTTGGTTTCCAATTTTAATCACTAAACTCTTTCTTTTCTCAGTAGGCAGAGAAGGTAGGTGTGCCCTTTCCTCTCATCTTCATCCATTTGTTGAGGGAGTCCAGGTTCCTAACCCCTCCCTCTCTCAGCATGAAGCTAAGTCTTTTTCAGTGATTACCTCTTCCTAGCCTTCTTGTCATCTTCCATCTGACTCCACATTTTCCCCCAAGTCATATCAAATTAAATAACTCCATGAAAATTTAAGGAAAATTGATGTTTGATAATCAATATTTTTAATTATGGGTTTCATTTTTCACTTTTTGAATGGACTGTAATTGCATGGAAGTTGACTCCATTCCTTTAGGCATAAAGCAGATTCCATTAGCCAAACAGTTCAGAAAGAATTTCTCCTCTTATTGAAGAGGAAACTCCGTGGGAGGTTTATGCTCTGTTTTCTCTGCCAGCTCCTTAGTGAAGAGCAGAAGGTCAGTGACATGAACTTATGAATGAATGAAGGTACGGGAATGTGGCGTTACCAAGCTTAGCGACTCAAGAGAGTTAGTCTTACTATTTAGAGGTCAGAATACATGGGTAAACAGTTCTGTTTTCCTTGCTTAATTCACTGCTTTAAAATTAGTTCCCAGGTTTTGCAAGGAAGGCCGTTTGTCAGACAAGGCATCCACATTGGTGCAGAGATGTGGGTTTCATAATCCCTATGTCCTGAAAGACCTCAGTGCCCCCCTAGGCGTCATGGACTCCCAGTCAGTGTCTTCAGGCCTCTTATGTGTGAGGTTCACCATCAGGTCATATTGTTGAGGGGACACATGGCCTATTTCTGAGTCAGTTTCCAACACTGACTTCATGGATAATAAAACTGAAGTCCTCTCTTCCTCACTTGGAATGTAACCATTTAATTTTTCCAACTGTTATCAAACATTTTACCAAAGTGTTATAAAGGGACATTTTTTCCAATATCCATTAATCTCATATATAGCTTTGAAACTATATTTACAGCAAACTATTTTAAAATCTTATTTTAGACTGCTCTTTATTTTTTCTTCTTAAAAGCTGGAATAAAGACCTAGAAGTATGTTCATTTATCCATCAAACATGTCTCAAGTTCTAAAAAGGATCAGAGCAAGGTGTTGAGAAAGAATAATTGGAGAATCTAATTTAGATTGGGTAACATGGGAGAAAAATTAATTACAGTAATATTCTTACACACAAGCAAATAGACAAAGCTAGGGAGAATATGAAGCACACACACACGTATGATTTCCCTTTCTGCCAAAATTATGGAGAAATCCATATTAACTGACTTGACCTGCTTCACTGTGTTCAATAGCCTTGACATGTCTCATTTTCTTTACCAGTTGCAAGGTCTAATGGAAGCACATGAAATTGCAGTAATGCTGTGAAGGGATACTGGTAGAAGATTTATTTTAAATCTTGTGCGAAAGCTTGGTGTTCATTAAAGTGGAGGGTTAATAACGCTCTCCAGTAGAGCCGGGCATAATGCAGGCAGGTGTGTGGAGGCTGAGCGCAGCCCTGCTGCTCCTCCTTCATCTTGACCCCTCCCTTCCTGCTATTCCAGTCTTAGCTTGTTGGAGGAGAAACTCCAAATCATGTCAAATCTCGGTGAACTTTGCAACCTGGTTATATATATATACCTGGGAAAGTAGAAGGGTGTCACGAAACTCCAGTTTCTTATCTGACATTAAAAGGAATGCAAGAGCCACTTGCAGCAACAAGGTTGCACCTAGAGCTGACCATACTAAGTGAAGTCAGACAGAGAAAGACAAATATCATATGATATCACTTATATGTGGAATCTGAAAAATGATACTAATGAACAAAACAGACTCAGAGACATAGAAAACAAACTTATGGTTACCAAGGGGGCAGAGAGGGATAAATTAGGAGTTTGGGATTAGCAGATACAAACTACTATAGACAGAATAAATAAAGAGCAAGTTTCTTCTATATAGCACAGGGGACTATATTCAATATCTTGTAATAACCTACAATGAAAAAGAGTAAGAAAAAGAACATATATATGTATTATGGAATCACTATGCTGTGCCGCAGAAACTAATACAATGCTGTAAATCAACTATACTTCAATAAAAATGCAGGAAGTAATAGTATTGTGGTCTCTAAGATGACGGAAGGAAAGACTTTCTCTTGTTTAATTGAACTGAATAAAAATTACTGGTCTCAACATATGTCTACATTAGAAACTATTAGATTCACGTTTTTCTTAAGTACTGGATGTAAAATTTCCATGAAATGAATATTACTAATTCATAAAAGGAGTCTTAGAGATTCTAAGAGAACACTTAGATATAATATGTAGCAGCAGAGTTAGGTGTGTCTACTTTTTGAAAATATATTTGTACTGAAGTACAGTCAGTTTACAATGCTGTGTTCATTTCTGGTGTGCAGCACAATACTTCAGTCACATAGGGGCACACATACGTTCATTCTCATATTCTTCAGTGTGTCTACTTTTATTTTAAATGCACATTAGTGTGGAAGAATCCACAACGTTGGATTTCTACTTCAAGGTCTTATTGACAAAAAGTTGTTTGTTTTTAGTAATATTTATGTAATGTACTGATAATGCTTCTGTCTCTTTATTTATTCTTATCTTTCTTCTTATTTTCTTCCCCCCCAAGCCTGGATTATCCTCCTCTCCATGCTGCATTTTAGAAATCTAGATCCACCTGTATTACAGACACCGACAACACCAGGCAGCCTGCTGGTGGGTTCCACCTCTTAATTCATGTTAATGGTCTTGTCAGTTAAAGACTATGAGTTGAATACATCAGTTGTGCATGTACATAAACAAAGGCCATTCTCTGAAATTAAAGCTGTAGAATGAGGAAGCTAACAGATTCACTGGTTTTCATAGGTAGAAAGATTTAGAGCATACCACAGAGGGCATCCTTCAATCTCTTCTTTAGTTGAAGTTCAAATCAGTAGAAAGAAAACAGTCAAAAGGGATTTTAATCAAGTATTTTACCTGAAAATAGTGCACTATAAAATTTGAACTGGCTTTAGAACACACGTTATCGAAAATATTTTTTAAAAATCCTCCTATATTTCAAGCCTGTTAAAAATGAACTTTTCTGTAGAATGGAATCTATTTAGAAAGATGTCTTTCCTTTCATTTTCCTTTTTCCCTTTTTTTTTTTTTAATATTTTGCCCCTGACAGCAGAAATGAAAGGGAATGATGCTGTAGAGGATTCAGCTGATCAATGTGGTCAAGTTTCGGCCATGGTAACCCTGAGTGATGGCTGAAGTCATTCTCTGCGGCAGCCTCCCCGCCCCACCATATGTGGTTCTCTTCTCTCTGCCGCACTTTCTCTCTCCGTCCCACTCTATTACTCTGTACAGCTTCTGTGTCTCCTCCTCTGCCACCCTTTTCTCTTCCCTTTGTCTTTATCTGGGGCTTGATGACGACAAGCCCAATAAAGCATTATTCAGCCCCTTCTCTGGTTCTAAAGTATTTGTTGGCTACTTTTTTGCCTCATTAATTTCTTTCTTTTTTCTGATATGCCTGAAATGTCCAGAACTGTCTTTCAAATAACCCCACAGAAGTGCAGTATCAAAACCACCACATTGGGGCCAACGTTGTTTTCTACCTTAATTCGAATCCTGAAATAACAGAAAAGAAGTTCTGATTTTTTTGTCAAATCTGTTCTAGGGAGGAATGTCATTTTATTCTTTTGGAAAGGTTTTTTCTTATTTTATTTTCAGATCCTGACTTTGTTAGAAGAGTTCTAACGGAGAAATAATAGAAAATACCTTCCATTTTCCAGGATTTAGGAAAGAGTTCATTTGTTTGGAAGAGAAACATTTACTAATGTGTTATGGAAAACAGTGTGTGGTAATCTAGGCATACTCATGAAACAGAAATAAATACACATAAAACAATGAGAGAAGAGTATCTAATGGAATATCAGTAACATAGCACCTAGGGATTAGCACCTGATCTTCAGGCTGTAAAACAAAACGCTGGCCTGGATGTGAGGTCTGCCACCACAGGGATGTATGACCTTGGGCGAGTTACATGCTCTCCAAGGGCCTCAGTTTCCTCATCTTGCAAATGAGGTACATGGACTAAATGATTTCCCCGATCCTAGAGACAGAGACCATGAGCATGGAAACTATGATACGTTTGACAATATTTACCACCTCAAATTGCCTACAGGGTTAACATTCCACACAGACTGAGGTCGCAGTAATATCCCAATGTCACTGTGTTCTTTAACGTTAATATAGAGATAGAGAGAAACAGCGTGGGTATTCGGCTTCCACCGTTTTGGGAAGGTACAGACCACACAGGTCCCTCTCTTCACCTGGTCAGCCACCGTTGTAGAGGGTTTTAGGCTGCGCCGTACTGGATCCACATCTGCCCTACAGCAGTCAATCAGGAAATCCCTTAATGGTGCCCCTCTACGTTCATTGCCCATCCTAATCACTTTTTTATTTGAACTAAAATCTCTGATGTTATTAGTATTATCCATGTCTCCCAGCAGATGATGATATAACTCGATGCAATAAATAATCAGGTAATCAAAATTAGCTGTGAATGCTATGATCATGTGGAAGTGGCAAGCATTTCCTTCCCAAGAGCCAGGCATTGTGTTTAATGCTTTGTCTTTTGCTCATACACTTTTTACAAAACACTATAAGGTAGATAGACATTATCATCATTCCCATTTTAACAGAAGTTCAGGTGATAAATGTAGATAGAAGAACACAGGGCTCTCTGACTCAAGTCTGCAATCACTTTTCTGTTTCAAAATTATTGGTTATACAAATTACAAATATTATTTTGACTTTCACATGTCTCTCGTTATCTCTTTAACTGAGCCCAGATCTGAAACTTTGTTTCTTTGCAAAAAAATTTGACTGAGGCACAGGATAGAACTAGAATTTACCTTTTCTACCTGACAGTCTTTTAAAAAAGGATGTAAACATATTTATCAAAGTAAATCTTCAGTGAAGATGTGAAGAAATTACATTCTTTTCAGACCCTGGGCCATCCAGACAGTCTGTGCAGGTGTACATCCAAAGGATAATCAGATTTACAGTTGATTTTATTTCAGACTCCTCATTCACTAATGTGCTAAGTCTTCTCAACTGTTTGCAGATTTGAGCCCCTGAAAGACAGCAGTCTTTACATTGTTCCTTTATGTTTGTAGTAAATAGAGAGTCCCTGGTTTCTTGACTGAAATTGAAGGGCCCATTCAGTCTGGGGAGCTGAATTGTAATAATTTATAAATCATTTTATTTCAATTTTATGCTGGCGTCTATAATCACCTTGTCTCTCTGCTAGAAGCCTTTGTGCTTGCAACAGGAAATATTTAAGCCAAGGTATTTTGGGACCCACACTTCTGAATATTATGTGGCAGGCACCAAATGGCTTTCCCCCAGTGGGTTGTCTTGTATTATAGAATGGTTTGATTACATCAGACACAGACTGAAAATGCACATGAACTTCTAATTTTAGGTTGCATCATGAGGACTCATTGTGACATTTTCAATGAGGTTAAAGGCCAAAAAATTTCCTATTGTGGCAATTTCCAATTACTGGAAAAGCAGCTAGCCTGTGTCCCGCACTTTTCTAGTGCACGACCTGTCTCTGCTAGTCTCTTTTTTTCCCCAAATGTTATTTAACATGTAGGGCAAGTTGTGTGTGTGTTGTAAGCAGAAATATGGATCACATTAATAATTTTAAAGGGGTGAAAGGGCAGCTGGATTCAGAAAAGTGAATTAAGTATTATACATCTAAGCAGACCAGGACTCTGCTCTCAACCTGTCCTTGTAAACCAGAGCCCACAACCCTGTGTTAAGCTCAGTGTCCTTGAAATCTCTCACTTTGCCAAATGTGTGCTCTCTACTTGCTGTTGTATTAGCGATACCAATCTTGTATCTCTAAACACCAACTTTTTCTCTGACGCAAACTCTGGATTGAACCCAGAGTTGCAACTTTCCCTGACATTTGTCCTCTTTTTGGTTGTTGCTGTTAGTCAGTTTTAATGATTTACTGTTGGTTGTCACAGCACATTGAAGCAAATTTTCTTTTCCAGCACAGCATAATGAATACATCCAAATGAGTGTTCTTCTTCAAAATTATTCCTGTTAGGGAATATACTAACTCCTCTGATGGAGCCTACATGCCCCCACCCCCAACTGAAGGATACTTATTCTTCTGAAGTGCCTTTCTGGGCAGGCTTATCAGCCAGATGAGAAAATAAACATATGATGTTCACAAAATTCATAGCCAGTAGGGGTTTCTTTCTTTTGTTTAGTTTCTCACTTTTACCTCTGCTTGCATTGTTCTATCCTTTTTTTTTTTTCCTCCCTTATGGTAGTATCACAACACCTAAGGTGAGATCTCTGAACCATATTTTGGATATTGATCGAAGAAGACTAAAATCGCCTAGATGGGATATCATTTTTCCAGTTACTACAAATTCCCATTCCTTTGATTCGCTGAGAAATGTAATGACCTACCATTTTTAGTAAAATAACTACAATATGAATCCGTTGTCACATAAGAAATAAGCAGAACATGAATGTTTTTTACAATATTCCTTATATACTAATGGTTTTGATGGTCCAAAATAATGTGTATGAAATCCTAACAAGATCCTTCTTAATCGGTGTTGAACTCAGCACCTTTTGAACTGTGTAATGAGATGCCTTCTGCAAGACCCCTGGGCCGCTGAACAAGTTAGTGAAGCCTGCAGCCCTAAGCAGTAAGCAGTGCTACTTTGTGATCTAATCTTTGGTTCGAATTCCACTGGTTAGATGGAGCCAAGAGTGACCTAACCAGGTGAGCCTGGTGACAACTGCCTGTCTCCTAAGAGAAGACGATGCCGCCTTTCTCTGAGGAAGAGAACGCTGTGCTGTATTACCTGCTGGGATCAGCTAAAGAGTGGTCCCTCCCTGTCTGCCTCCGTCCCTGTCAGTGTGGGCACGGTACTCCCTTTCCTAGGTTCACGTGCACTGATTCCCTTCTGGTTGACCATGTGATGGGCGCAACTTCCAGCTGGGTAATCTCCATGCTGCTCCATCTCTCACTGTTCTGGGGACAAGAGGGCATAAAAGGCAATGTCAAATGAGTTTACAAGTCTGTTGCTTTGTCAAACCAAAAGTTAAAAATCCATGGACAGCTGGAACAGTAACCAGAGAAACAGCCCTTGACTGTGACTATCAGGAGAGTATACAGACTACTCAGCCATTAAAAAGACTGAAATAATGTCATTTGCAGCAACATGGATGGACCTAGAGATGATCATACTAAGTGAAGTAAGTCAGACAAATGCCATATGATATCACTTATATGTGGAATCTAAAATATGACACAAATGAACTTATTTACAAAACAGAAACAGACTCACAGACCTAGGAAACAAACTTATGGTTACCAAAGGAGGAAGAGGGGGAGGGTAAGTAGGAGTTTGGGATTAGCAGATATACACTACTATATATGAAATGGGCAGACAGTGAGGTCCTAACTGTATAGCACAGGGAACTATATTCAATATCTTACAAAACCTATAATGAAAAAGAATATGAAAATAATATACATGTATGACTGAATCACTATGTTGTACAGCAGAAACTAACACAACATTGTAAACCAACTCTACTTCAATAAAAGAGACTATGTAGAAAACAATATCAAAAGAGTCTATGTTCTTGAAATTGATGCTACATATTTACTATCATAACTGATTTTAGATATATCTATGGATTAATTGACCATAAGTATTGAATATTATAACCGATTTGTGTAGATTTATGCAGTTTCTACAATGATAAAATTCAAAAAGAACAGGGCTGTTGGCAGAGAAGGTCCTCCTGTTGCAAGCAGCCCAGAACGGCACTGCAGACTCAGAAAGGGCCCCTGTGACTCTTGAAGAAGTCGAGATCAAAAAAGCAGATACTGTACCGTAAGGAAGAGTAGTGCCAGAATGAGGCAGCTTACCAGGAAAAAAGGCACGTTCCTTGAAGACCATGGGCAAAACGATAGCACTGGATATGTCTGTGTGAATGTCTCCCTAAAACAGCATGAGGGCAGGAGGGAGGAATAAAGTTGAGAGAAGAAGTCTGAGACTTGGTTTGAAAAAGAAGGTGTGAAATTTAGCCTTTAATTTAGGCCTTATGCTCTGGGTCGCTGTGAACCTGACATCGCTGTGCTGATGGCCCAAGGAGTCTCACTAGCTCACTTATTCCCACACAAATGGCCGTGCCCTTCTAGCAGTGAGAACCTGCAGTGTGGAGCTGCTCACCCACCGTTCCTAGCTGCTGTTCAGCCGTTGAACACGTCCTGAGTAATAGTCTGACTTGAAATAACTTATTGGCTAAGTCTATTTCCTATGTCAAGACATCGTCCTCTCTCACAATCTGGGCCATTACATTACTTGATATTACAACACACACAAAAAGATTAAAATTGCGTGTTTTGAATTCAAATATAAAAGGTTATTTTTTTCCCTTTGATTGTGTCTGTGGCATTATTCACTCTAAGAAACATCTGATAAAAATTCTGCTAAATAGCTTAACCCACAGGATGGGAACTGGGTAAGGATCTGCTGGGCTACCAATGGCATTTCCTTTAGCATTCCTTTCGTCTGTTCTTCATGGTTAGTGTCCTTGCCAGGGTGAGTAAAATCTGACACGTTAACAAGCAATTAATCAAGTTTTAATCAGTGAAATGTCCTGGCAGGTCTAATTCCTGGTGTGAAGTCAGTAATGAAACCTCAGTATCTCAGTCCATGGAGCTGCTATATTAACCACTGTGGTCAAATTCCTATTTATTATGGCGTTTGAGACAGGAAAACGCTGCACTGTCAGAAGATTATTTTTTAAGAAAGAAAACGACCATGCAACACAACTTTGGAATACTTATTTTTGCTTTGTGTCAAAAAACCATACTATTAAACCCCATAATGGAAGTAATGCTTTTTCCAGCTTTCATCAGTGGTCCAAAATGTCACGCAATGAGAATTTAGTAGGACTAAAGTGACTATTTGACATGCAGAACCGAGCTGTGTCATCAAGACTCCACAGGTAGTGAACACTTGGCTACTGATGGGTGGGAAGAGTGGGTACATTCTAACAAGGGGTCAGGGGGCCTCAGGAGAGCTGCTGTGTAATTGCCTGCAGCAGCAGATGGAAGGGCGCACCTCACATAAGAAGAGTATCATTCTATCACTGAAGAACGGGGCCTCATACACAAAAAAATAAATATAAAATGAAGAGCTGAAGCCAAAGTTGTCTGAAACGGTAATAATGTGTGAGAGGCTTTTAAAAGATTCTTTTTAACTGAAATGCACAGTGGAAACTTACTGCGATACTAATGTAGGCCAGGATGAATAACCACCTCAGAGGTGAATCTATTCATCACAGGTTGTGTTCAATAGTTGTTTGTAAGGGATAAGTATTTACTTCAGTAAAGTTGACTACATGTAATAATAGGCCTTATGTTTGATGAGATTCCAAATATAAACTTTTAAATACTTCTGCATGTTCTAGAGTAATAAATGTGGCTAGAGTTTATTATTTTCTGATTATATAATAAGGAATGAAAACTTTTTTTTTTAATTGAAGTATCATCCATTTACCACATTGTGTCAGTTTCTGGTGTACAGCATAATGCTTCAGTCATACATGAATATACATATATTCATTTTCATATTCTTTTTCACCATAAGTTACTACAAGGTATTGAATATAGTTCCCTGTGTTATACAGTGTGAACGTGTTGTTAAGGAATGAAAACTTTAATTTGAATTTTCTAATAAACTGAGCACTGGTCCACATGAGACAGTCAATATTAATGTATCCCTACTGAAGGGGCACAGGTCAGTAGCTGATGCCTTGAAATCCCTTCCTAGAGTAAGTGACTGTATTTGCTCATCTCTGACGTGTGCTATTATTTTTAGAAAAGATTTCCTTTATTAACCTGAACACTTCAATAATTAACCCCATTTCTAGTTGTTTTGTCTAGAACTTATAAATGAATTAGGCTCAAATTGTACTTTTAAAAGTCAGAATGTATTTTTAGTATACTTAATATCAATAATTGTTAAATTTGGAAGCTTGCTTACCTAAGTCTTGAAAGGAGGAGAACGTCCTGGAAGAAAGAAACATGTGCTAGAAATACAGAGTCTGATAGACCACATCCTCCAGGTTTATCTGTGTCCCTGTGAACGGCCCCTCTAGGGATCTGTGTTGGAATACCAAGACGTCACTCCTCCTGCTGAGTTCTTCAAGTGGGGGCAGGTGGAAATCAAATCCAGCAACAGGAAAGTTTCAGCTTTCCAAAATGAAAACTTTTGAACCGTTTTCCTTTCCTGGGGTGGGTGAAGTATGTGAGGGGAAGGGTGGGGGATGTTAGGAGAAAGAGGGTTAGAGTGGGAGGTAGGGGGCGTGCGGAGTGAATGTAGCTCAAATTGGAACTGGTCCAATGGTGTTCATAGCAGAAGACAGATGTGGAAAGGGGGTCAATGAGAGGAAAGGGAAGGCGAGGCTGAGGGACCGACAGGTGGAGCTGGCTCCGAGTGTGAGGAAACTTCAAGGACAGCAGCTGAGGAAGGAAACAATAAGGTGAATTTATACAGCGAGATTTCAAGAAAAACTGTCTCCTGGGGAATTATCAAAACAGAGAGAAAAAAGATTATAAACTCACATAATCACAAACAACATTTTGAAGAGTCGATTCGACCGGAGTATAGATTTCTGCAGAGATGGAGCATTGGGTCACAGTATTTAAAGGCTGTATGCTAAGCACATGCGTGAGCAGTGGCTAAGCCCAGTAATGAGGGGGTGTCAGAGTGAGGGGAGGCCCTGGAGCAGTCACACAGCACACTGACCACCATCTGGGCACCAGCAACCGGGGCAGCATTGAACCCAATGTTCTAAAACTGTGCTGTATTTTTAAAATAAATTTATAAACTTTATGCCCACTGCCTGAAAATCCTATGATTCTATAGTAATTTAGCAATACAGATAAAACAGACACAAAAAACAACTAAAACGTAGTGAGAGAGGGCAGCGACAAGTTGGAACGAAGGGTTTCTTTCTATTCCTCACACTTACAACAGATAAAAACCCGGAGATATAAGTATACATTTCCTATAAATAAATACGTAAATGTATATTATATATATTATCATATATAAAATATATATAACATACATGAGATACGTAAAACATATATATGAGATATATAAAAACATATTTGAGATACATAAAACATACATACACACACACACACACACACACACACACACACACACACACACACACACACACACACAGATACACTCTGAAAGTTGTTGCGAAAAAGGAAGAAGGAAGACTGATTAGACACTTCAGGACCCAAAAAAAGACTGCGTGGTAAGTTCCCCGGATTTTTTTTTTTTTTTTTTTTTTTTTGGTTTTTGGTTTGGGTTTGGGTTTTTTTCTGCTTCATGGATCCCAGACCAGATGCTGAAGTCTACAACTCAGAAAATTTACCATTATTTGATGTGGTTCTCAGTGTATTTGGAGCTAATAGTTAAAGACAATGGTATTATAAATGGGAAGAGTAAGGGAACTAAAAGAAAAGGAAGGTTTCTAGACTTTATTCAAACTGGTGAAAAAGATGACACTAGTAAGTGGTGGTAAGTTATGTGTGTATAATGTAATGCCTGGAGCAATCGCTAAATATTTATACAGAGATATACCAAGAACACTGGATAAATCAGAATAACTCACTCTCCCGCGAAAGGTAATGGGATGATCTGCGGCTGTGTCTTTACCACAACCGCCCCCAGCCCTCTGGCAAGAAGGAAGGCCAGGGGAGGAATCCTGCGCTCCATCACCTTTCTCCACCTGGCACTCCTCCCATGGACTGGGCACTTCCTGTGGGTTGCTGAAATGTTGCTGAACGTTACTGGGCACATCTAATGAGCTGCTGAAAGATTGCTGAAGCGGTTCAATAAACGGAGTGCTTTCCTCCTAAACCGGCTTGCGGGGTTATTGTTACAACTTCTACAAGTAGTTATTTCTGTCATTCCTGAATAATTTTTATTATTCTGCTTATGCGTTATACTTTTACAAACAGAATCTGTGTCAGCCTTGCTCTACGGAGAGCCGAGGCAAAAGGGATTTTACATCCAGATAATCACTACTTCCTCAAAAGTGTAAAGCAATGTCCTTCTCATTTGAGTACGTAAGTGCTTTGCCCAACCCGATTTTAACATCTTCTTAAGGCATAATTAATAGTCAATAAGCTGTACATAATTAAGGTATGAAAAGTTACATATTGTGATTTCATTTGTCTAACATTCTCAAAATGACAAAATCCACACATGTAATACAAACCTACGTACATTCTCTAACACGTTGTGAGATGGCCTAGAACTATGCACACACTGAGTCACTGTTAATTTCTCATTTTGGCTTTGTGCTATAGTCACAGGATACTCCTGAAGAAGACAGGGTGCAGGTAAATGGGACCTCCCTATACTATTTTTGCACCTTTCTGTGAATCTATAGTTATTTCAAAATAAAAAGACAACAGCATTGACAGACACAAATGACTATACTTTGTATGAGTCTATCTATATAAAGCTCTGGAAAAGTCAAATCTGTGAAAAAGAAAACAGATCAGTGATTGATGGGGGCCGAGAGTGAGGGAATGGTAGATGGGACTGCTTGAAAATGGGCATGAGGAAATGCTTTGGGGCGATGAAAGTGTTCAAGAACAGGATTGTGATGATGGCTACTCCACAAATGTATTAAAACTCACTGAATTGTACACTTTCAATGGGTGTGTTGTATGGTATGTAAAATATAGTTCAACAGAACTTTAAAAATGCGTTGTTATAGTGATCATGGAAAAATAAGGTCACGCTGAACTTTTCTTAACTCCACTTTTGGAACTTAGCCCTATTTACAATTTTTTTTCTACATTTTTTTCTTTTTAATTTTTTTTTATTGAAGCGTAGTTAATTTACAATGTTAATTTCAGATGTATAGCAAAGTGATTCAGTTATATATATATGTGTGTATATTTTTTCATATATATTTTTTCTTTTCAGCTTTTTTCCATTATCTGTTATACCCTGTGCTATACAGTAGGTCCTTGTTGTTTATCTATTTCATATACAGTAGTGTGTGTCTAAAATTTACACTTTGAATTGAATAGCATCCATATAGGAGCAGGGGGTGAGCATCCGAAGCTTATCTGTGCATCAGGACCCTGGAGTCTTTTCCAAGCGCTGGTGTGCACATGTCAAGACAGATGGCGTAGGGAGGGAGCCGTGCGGGACACACGGGGAAGGGGGGAATCTTTTATTCCTGTAGCTGCACTGGTTAAGAGTTATTATCTGTTCCTGTTGAGAGAGAGGAAGACACTGATATGAGAATCTCTTACACATCCTTTCCAGTTTGCTGTCTGTGGGTGTGTATTTCATACACACAGGAGGTTGTAAAAGGGTTGTCATTGCAGAGCATGTGCTGATTCATTGTCAACAAATCATAGTGTCACCTTTACAGAGCCCTGAGACAAAAGACAAATACTCACGCAAGCAAACAAAAGCCTTCTAACTTCTATAACCAGGGCTGACTCCCTCTTTAGTATCAAGTTTCCAGTGTTCAACATGAGAAAATAAGGCTAGTGAAACACTTTGCAGACTCTGTCCTGAAGCGGTTTATTTCTGCCCAGATGTGTTTCACTTAAAAAAGCAACGTATTTAGATTCCTACCATTTATTTATTATCCTGAACTGTAACAGTCCGTTTGCGTGTTCCACTAGACGGCTAGCTCTTAGTAGGAGGGGGAGGGGGAAGAGGTGAGGGTTATCCTCTGTGTCCCCGCTACCTAAGAGAGGACCTAGGACCTAACAGTTACTTAATACATGTTTGTATAATTGATTAGTAGTTAGTTTAGAGGCTATTGTAAGAGAAAATAGATACAGGAATAAAATTTGGAAATGAGGAACTCTGTATATGTCAAATCTACAGCATAGTATTTATACACTACAAAAGTTAAAGTAGATTCTTATGGTTTTAAAGCATCTTAGATTAAATAAAACCGTGTGTCATCATAGAGGTAGGAATCTGAACTATTTAAGAGTGTGTGAGCTGGGATAAATGTTTGCAACATAAAGTTGGATTTAAAAGGTAATTAAGCTAAAGGTGCTCCAAGAAAAGCAAGTGAACAACAACAACAACAACAAAAAAAAAAAAAAAACAAAAAACAACAAAAAAAAAAACAACGCAGCAAGTGAAAAGACCAATTGAGCAGAACCTACAATTTAGTAGAAGGTGGCAGTGATAATACAATTCTGAAGTAGCCTAGACATCTCTCATATAAACAAATAAAACTAAACTACAGTAAAAATCATCTTCCCCACTTAGGTCAAAACCTCCTGCTACGGTCTGAATGTTTGTGCCCCACTCAATTCACATGTTGCAATCTTAACATCCCAAGGTGATGGTATCAGGAGATGGGACTTTGGGGAGGTACTGAATCACGAGGGTGGAGCTCACACGAATGGAATTAGTGCCCCTAGGAAAGAGACCGCAGAGGTCCGGAGCCCCTTGCACCGTGAGAGGACACAGCCACGAGGTGCCTGTGAGCCAGGATGAGAGCCCTCTCTGGAAATGGCCGTGCTGGTTGGAGTCCTGGCATCCAGAGCTGTGAGAAATCAGTTTCTGTTGTTTCATGCTGCCCAGGCTGTGGTGCTGCCCCATAGCAGCCTGAGTAGACTAAGACGCTGCCACACTGTATACGCCATGTGTGTAGATTTGGAAAGGGGAGATCTTAGTCTGCTCTGGCTGCCACAATGAAATACCGCACCCGGAGTGGCTCACACAACAGACATTGACTTTCTCACTGCTCTACATGCTAGAAGTCCAAGATCGAGGTTTTTCAGCCATTTTGGTTTCTAGTGAGGACTCTTGGTTTGTAGATGTCCCCCCTCTTGCTGTGTTCTCATATGGCAAAGAGGGACAGCTCAGCTGTCTCTTGCTCTTCTTGGGTCGGGACACTACCCTTATGACCTTATTTAACCTTTGTTGCCTCTTTACAGACCCAGTCTCCAAATATAGTCACAATGGTGCGAGGGGTGGTGATGGTGGCGGTGGCGGTTAGGGCTTCAGTGTATGATGTTTAGGGAGATGCAATTCAGTTCATAGCAGGGGATGAAAAACTGCAGAGAAGTTTTACATTGTCTTACTATATTTATTAAGAAAGCATGAAAAAACAAAATTTTAGAAATGAAAAGAATCTGAAAATATGTATATGTGTAACTGAATTGCTTTGTTGTACACCTGAAATTAACATTGTAAATCAATTACTTTTCAATTAAAAAAAACAAAATTAAAAAAAGAAATAATGGTGGACCTTGTTGTTTATTTTATATATAGTAGTTTATTTGATATCTGCAAATCTCAAACTCCCAATTTATCCCTTCCCACTCGCTTTTCCCCCTGGTGACCATAAATTTGTTTTCTGCTTGTGAGTCTGTTTCTGGTGTAAACAGGTTTGTTTGTGTTCCCCCCCCGCCCCCGCCCCACATATAAGTGGTATCCTGTACTTCAATTTAGAAAAAAAGAAATAATTATGGAGATGTCAAATATGGTTACCAGGATTGCACAGCTACAATTAGAAGTAGTTAGAATTTGTACCTAGATCTTTCTGACTTAGAAGGTAGTTTTCCTACTATCTTAATTTTTTTTTGGAAATTGAAGGTAAATGAAGTAAAAATATTCTACCATGTGATTACTTCATTCCCCATACCTTTTCCTTTAAAAACATACCTCGGATAATTTATGCCATGAGTTTCTCCTGCTAATTTGTTCCATGCCCCCTCAGCTAGCCTTTGAGTTCAGACTGAACCAAGGTGAATTGTTCCCCTACGCCCTGACAGCCTCTGACCGTGAGCTCCTGCACTTCTCCACTTTTCCCCCTGGGAGCCTCATCCAGCACCATGGGACCTGGCTGAGCCCAAGGGCAGGGCAGCCTGTACACAGCAGAGATTTAGTACACTCAGATGCAACCATCAAAAAAAGACTCGTGAGAATCTTGGAAAATATTGACAGTGAGGGACAGTTCTGGGGGTTTCTACATGAATCCTCAAAGGGTCCCCAGGTGAATTGAGCCCCAGTTGCCCCCAGTAGTTACACACTTATTGTCTGTCCCCAACCTCTGGCTCATGCTTCCTGGGATTACCTCCCAAACATGCTCCCTGCACTCAAGTCCTCATCTCACACCTGCCTCAGGAGCCCAGACACACACCCCCAGAAGGTGACATCATCCTCACCCCACTTCCACTCCTGCACAACTTCCGCACTGGTATTTCAGAATGAATTGCTTTCGGGTATCTGCTACCCATGCCTGTGTTTGGTCCTTTCCTAATAAGGACAGTTATAGACTTCCAGTTCTCTGAAAATAGTTTAGTGCAGTCCCAGACTATTTGGGGGAAGCTCAGTTTTCTATTTGTCCTTCCACCTGTGTTTCTCTCCTTGACTCTCATAATACTACCCCACCCGTGGCAGTCCTGCCACCAGATATGTGTGTGTGGGTTTTTTTCCACAACAAGCAATTGTGCAACCCCAGCTGTGTGTCCTACGATTTAACTGGGTTCTGACACAGATTATATACCTGGAGATCCCACAAGCTAAGGGCTCAGTCCCAGGAAACTACTCCCCAGCACACACACTAGAGATGTCTGTCTCAAGTACTAGGTCCTTGGGTTGCCCGTAACGCATGTCCTACTTTAAGGGATAAGATGCTGTACTGGAGGTAGCATGTTGCATGCAACACATTGGATCCAATTTGGCTAAAAATTGGAGGTTATCATGACCCCTTCCTCAAGTTTGATTATTTACTATAGCAGCTCACAGAACTCAGGGAAATACTTACATTTGCCAGTTTATTAGATATAATAAAGGATACAGATGAACAGCCAGATGAAAAGATACATAGGGCAAGGTCTGGGAGGGGCCTGAGCGCAGGAGCTTCTGTTCCTGTGGGGAACATTGCCTCTCTGTGTGTGGTTGTGATCTCCAATCTGGATGCTCTCCGAAATCCATGGGACTTTAATGGAGGCTTCATCAATAGGCATGATCCACCACTAACTCTACTTCCAGCCTTTCTCTCTTCTCAAGAGAATGGAGGGCAGCGCTGAAAATTCCAAGCTTCTAACCATGGCTTGGTCTTTCTGGTGACTAGTTCTCATTCAGAAGCCATCCAGAGACCACCCCCACCTCTGAGTTGTCTCATTAGAACAAAAGGCACTCCTATCACCCAGGAAATTACAAGGGTTCAGGATCTCTGTGCTAGGAGCTGGAAATGGAGGCTAATATACATTTCCTATTATCTCACATAGACATAATTGTGTTCTTAATAACTGGTGGTGTTTGTGGTCATGTTAATGTTATAAAGGGGAAGACATAATCAGAGAGATTTATGGAACATGTGAGACTAGTGGGCCATCATAGGATTCTGACACAAGACTATCCTGCAACAAACTTCTTTCCCTAATTCTGCAACCATATTCTGATAAATGGGACGGGAGTTAGAAATCCCTTTTATAGAATGCATGTTTTTTATTAATTACACATAATAGTGTAAACATATTAAAATTGAAAATAATTGAGCAGACTTCTGATCCCCCAGGAGCTAGATCATGTCTCTAGGCCTGACCTACTTCAACTGATAAAAATCTTTTAATGTCATTTAATCGATTGGTTTTGTTGTCATTAAATGAGATTGATTTAGGCTGCAGATTGCTATGACTATGTACTTCAGAAAGAAATTACTTCATAAATACATCACAAAAATATTGTATCAGAAAGGAAAAATCTTTTTATTAAGTAAATCATTCTGATGTCACTAGTCTGCTTGATGGTGTCAATGGCATTGAAACTGTTAACAAATGAACCAGTGTAACCTCAAATTTATTGTGGCACACTATAGTTTTAAATAAAGCTTAGTTTAAATGGTGTCAGATCCTTAATTGGAAGAATTGTTTTTGGTAAAACTTACAAATGCAGCACAATTTTCCTATTTTACTTTTTAAAGCTTTTAACACTATTTTGTATTTTCTTTATCGATTTGTTTCCTAAGCTTCAGTATCAAATGCACCTAACAAAAAAGGAATGGAGTTGAAACTCTGACTCGTTATCTGCCTAGTCCTTTTAATACATCTCATAAGAAACAAAGACTGAAGACTCAGCCAGCATCAGAGCTTTGTTCCTTCCTACTGTTACTTAGGCTGTCGGGTTTCAATGAAGAATTCACTGAAGTGGAAACCTGATCAAGCAATAATGAAGTTAAAACAACACCCTCGGAGACAGTGAAATCTTAGTAAACTCTTAAGTGATGAAAATGAAGTAGTCCCACACTTTACACAAAAAGACTGAAATAAAATGATTGCCTGACTTGTTAAATAAAGAAACACACCATGTCAATAAACATTTCTCAGTATGTGTTAGTACATTACACAGAGCAAAATTCTTATTGAGATAGATGTGAGGAGAATGTCATTCAAATGTCTTGAGTTTAGTAGATGACTTCGAAAAGGTAAACCTTCACAGAAGCTGTCATCATGTCTGCCTTTGTTAGCATATCTGATACTTCACCGGGAATAATCATTTCCTCTGCTTGGTTTTTATTGACTCAAAGTTGTGTGTTTGTTTATTTTCTATTTTGTGACTCTGGTGCAAGTGTCATTCAAACTCAGATGGTACTGAGACAGCAGTCTGATTAGATCCCTAGGAGAATTGCTTAACTCCCATGGGAACTTCCAAAGAGAGAAATAGTTCCTCACTTAATTATTAAATTCCTAAAAAGTACATAAGAGGAGGCATCTTTATGGTTTGTTAGATTTCATAATAAGACTTGTTCTTAAGCAAGTAAAACTCAGGAGATCTTTCTAGGTGCATGTATTCATCTATCAATAAGATTGAAAATCTTAGATTATCAAAATATCTATAATTCCCTAGTATTAAAATACTGCTCAGTTGTAGGCACTCAATTCAAAAGATCACTAACCTTCACAACATTTTTATGTCAACTCTCAAAACTTTCCTGTTTACTACCTACAACATGATAGCACCCTGGAAATGCACACTGTAGAAGACTCTATTAATGGCACAGAATTAATGACTAAAATATTTTCATGCTTTATTTTTTGAACTATTATGGATTTTTTTCTAATTGCATTGTATGCATCATTGTACAAACTGGAAAACTTCAACAAAAAAGGAGAAATAAAAAGCTCTGGTAATCCCACCATCAAAGACACATTGTTCTCTGCTGACTGAACACATCAATTCCTTTTAAAAAGATAAATTGTTGACACTTTATACATATACATTTTATACATATACATATAGAAATTATATGTACTCTTATTTTTCAATATTTTGGAAACACTATGTAACTGGTTTATGATATTCATTGCATTAAAATTCATTTTAATATGTCATAATTTATTCAAATATTTGGTAATTAAACCTACTTTCTGCTTCTGTTTTTATATAAAATGTTGTAATAATCATCTTGGTACTTAAAATTTAGTCTATAATTCTTATACTTCATCAGGTAAAAAAATTGAATTCTTAGGACAAATGTGAAGTTTCACCCACTGTAATCCATATTGCCAAATTATTTTTGCGATATTTCTTTACAAGGGCTCTGGAATCATATATATACCAAATTCTGCCAAATGTTTCATTACAGTATATAAAACCCAAACAATTTTTGGCTTTGAATTTCTCCATTATTCTTGTGTGTTACAGTGGAACTATTCCAAGTACTAGAAAGATAATTTACTACCATTAAAAATTGTGACAAAAAATCTGTGTGCCACCATTTATCTATAAATGAATGATACATTTGATAACACTTTAATATTTGCCAGGAATCCAGTGCTCTAGTATTAAAATACTGTTCAGTTTTATGCCTTTAATTCAAAAGATCACTAACCTTCATAACATTTTAAAATCAGCTCTCTAAATATTCTTGTTTACTAGCCATGGCATGACAGCACCCTTGAAAAGCACACTATGGAAGACAACAATAGCTCTTGAAAGTTTACAGAGTTGTCACATCCTTATTGTTTGACAATCAGGTTGAATAAGATTAGTGTCATATGTCAATTTGAATCAAAGAATTCTAGATAAAGCCAAAACCATTGATGGAAACAATGAACCATAACATCGTCAGCTAAATTTTGCTGCCTCAGAAGTATCCTGTCAAATGATGCACAAATAGACAAGGGACTAGAACGCATACCAAGATACCCTGACCATCTGTTGGTAGATTATCAAATGGAGGTTGGTGCCAATAAAGCAGTAAATGTAACATCAAGGTCAGCATCTAGAGGTTATAGTACTGTATTTTCCAGAACCATTATGTGAGTTCAGAATCAAATATCCTTTCTGTGCTAAAAATCAAAAATTTTAGCTGCATTTTGAATATTGCATTCACTATCCAGTATGGAAAGAGACAGCCTCTCTACTAGGTAATGTGCTGCTCAGTTCGTTGCTGTTGCCTCCCAAGGAGCAAGCTTGTGTAAGTAAGTTCTTTCTGACTTCCTACTTCCTTCATTCTGTCCTGCCCTGGGGTTATGGTTACAGAACAGGATGCACTAAAATGTTGAAATCCTCTCTCCAATTTATTAATCTACTCCATACTGTGAGCTTAGGGTAATGCTTGGACCCAAATTCCAGAATAGAGTTTGTTCTGGAATAAACTCTACCCTTACTAAAGGTGGTTTAACAAGCCTGTTTAAATGCACATCCAATTGTTTTTAGGTGTAATTGACATATAACATTTTATTGGTTTCATCTGTATAATGTAATGATTTGGTATTTGTATATGTTGTGAAATGTTCACTACAATAAGTCTGGTTGACATCTGTCACCATACATATTATCATTTTTTCCTTGTGATGAAAAATTTTCAGCTCTATGCTCTTATCATCTTTCAACTATACAATATAGTATTATTAACTAGAGTCACCATGATGTACATTACATCCCCATGGCTTATTTATTTCATAACTGGAAATTTGTACCTTTGACTCTCTTCACCCATTTCACCCACTCCCTACCCCCTGCCTCTGGTAACCACCAATCTGTTCTCTGTATCTATAAGCTCATTTGTTGTTTTTGCTATGGTTGTTTTTTTAAGATTCCTCATGTAAGTGAAATCATATAGTTTTTGTCTTTCTCTGTCTGACTTATTTCACTTAGTGTAATGCCTTCAAGATCCACCCATGATGTTGCAAATGAGAAGATTTCATTCTTTTTATGGCTGAATAATATTCCATTATCTATCTATCTATCTATCTATCTATCTATCTATCTATCTATCTATCTATCTATCTATACAGATTGATAGGTCACATTTTCTTTATCTATTTATCTACTGATGGACACTTAGATTGTTTCCATGTCTTTGCTATTGTAAACAGTGCTACAATGAACATAGAGGTGCTTATAGGGTTTTGAGTTATTTTTTTCACTTTCTATGGATAAATACCAAAGAGTGGAATTGTTTGATCATACAGTAGTTCTATTTTAAATCTGATATTCTATTTTAAATATTTGAGGAATCCCTATATTGTTTCCCATAATGGATGGCTGCGCCAATTTACATTCCCACCAGCAAAGCACAAAGGGTTTCCTTTTCTCCACATCCTCTCCAACACTTGTTATTTCTTGTCTTTTTGATGATAGTCATCTGACAAGGTGTGAGATGGTATCTCACTGTGCTGTTGATTTGCATTACCTGGTGATTAGTGATATTGAGCATCTTTTCATGTACCTGTTGGTCATCTGTATGTCCTCTTTGGAAAAAAAATGTGTATTCATGTTCTTTTCCCACTTTTTTTTAAGTTGGACAGTTTGGGGTTTTTTGATGTTGAGTTGTATGAGTTCTTTGTACATTTCAGATATTAACCCCCTATCAGATGTCTTGTTTACAAATACCTTCTTCCATTCAATAGGAAGCTTTTTCTGTTTGGTCTAGTTCCCTTTGCCTTGGACATCCATTCTTAAAGCTAGGCTGGAATAAAGTTTGCCCAGTTATTTGGCTGAACATGACCCTGGGTGTGTCTGTGAGAGTATTTTGAGATGAAATCAGTGTTTATATTGGTGGAGCGAATAAAGCAGATTTCCCTCCCTTATATGGATGAACATCGTTCAATCAGCTGAAGATCTGAATAAAGCAAAGAAGGGTGGCAGTGGGCCCGTGCTTATGGAATTCACTGGTCTTACCGTATCCCCCACCATCCCGAAGCAGCTGGCTTAACAGAACAGTTGAATAGCCTTTTAAAATCCCAGTTACAGTGCCAGCTAAGTGGCAATACCTTGAAGGTTTGGAGCAAGATTCTTTCTAGAAAGCCGTGTATGCTCTAAATCAGTGTCTGATACAAAGTCCTGCCTCTCCCACAGCCAGGCTTCACAGGTCCAGGAGTCACGTGTGGAAATGAGAGTGGCACCACTCGCTACTACCCTTAGTAACCTGCTGGTGACACTTCTGCCTCCTGTTCCCTGACAATGTTCTGTGGGCCTAGAGATCTTGACTCCAAAGGAAGAACTTCCATCAGGAGACACAAAGATGATTCCATTGAACTGGAAATTAAGACTGCAGCCTAGCCACTTTGGGATCCTAATGCCTTTGGATTAACAGGCAAAGAAGGGGTTTACTGTGCTGACTATAGAGATTAATTCTAAACACCAAAGGGAAATTGGACGACCCATCTACAGTGGGAGTAAGCAAGAGGGTGTCTGGAACATAGGAGATCACTTACAGTGTCTCTAGGATTACCATGCCCTGTGATTAGGTAATGGAAAACCCTAGCAACCCAATCCAGGCAGGACTATGAACGGTCCAGACTCTTCCAGAATGAAGGTTTGAGTCATCCCACCAGTTAAAAATCACAACCAGTTGAAGTGCTTGCTGAAGGCAAAGGGAATACGGAATGAATACTTGAAGAAGGTAGTTATTAATATCAGCTGTGACCACATGGCCAGTTACAGAAATGAGGACTGTAACTGTTTTGAGTATTTCCTCCTTATTTTGTTGTGAATCTGTGCATGTGCATACAAAATAAATATCTTTGCTTTCTTCTCTCTGTATTCCATGATCATGTAAAGGAAGATGCACTGACTTTATATCACAGGGTTTAAGTACGGCTAATTAGTTATGGAATGTCAGGGAGGGGAGCAAACATCACTCAAGGACTTTACCTTCACTTCTGGCAAAAGAGTTCGAGTGTTTTCGGTTAACACACAGGATATTGGTTTCATGTTGGGTAAAATTATGACCTTGTTGTCCTTATTTGGAGATTAAGTATAGTTTAAGGAGACGCACATAGGTGCCAAGTTGACAAGGGGTGGATCTGTGATGGTTAATTTTGTGTGTAAACCTGACTGGGCCATGGGGGTGCTCAGACATCTGGCCAAACATCACTCTGGGTGTGTCTGTGGAGTGTTTCTGGATGAAAGTAACATTTGGACTAGGCAGGCCAATTAAAGCAGATTGCCCTCTCCAATGTGAATGAGATGTATCCAATCAGAGACTCGAATAGAACAAAAAAGCTGACTGAGAGGAAACGCCTGTTTGACTGCTTGTCTCTGAGCATTGGTCTTTTTTCTACCCTTTGGACTCAGACTGAAATATCGCTCTTCTAGGGTCTCCAGCCTGCTGGCTTTCAGACTACACATCACATCTCCTGGCTCTCCAGCTTGTCACCCTCAGATATTGTAAATTCTGGTCTGAGGACTAAGGCGGTTTCAAACACGGTCACCACATGCTCTTCTTTGAATCGGGCTTCTGTCCCTTACCAGGGAAACATTAATCGTCTATCCAGAAACTGACCACTTCTAACCTCCTTCCTACACTGTCACAATCTTGGTCCACGTTCGGAGCTGCCCTCATTTCTAGATAACTGCAAAAACCTCTGCTTCCCAACTGTCTCCGTACTCTGGCCCCTGTCTCTCATAGCCCTATTCTCAAAGACACAGCAGCCAGAGTGATGCTGTGAAAACATGTCAGACCATGTAGTTCCTCTGCTAAACACCTGTGATGGATCCCACCTCACTGAGAATAAAAGCCATGCTGGACCTCAGCATCCTAGCTGCTCCCATTGCCCTGCTTCCGAAGCCTGCTTTTCCTCCTCTCATTCTCTCTGTTCACACACCTTCTGCCCCCACTGGCCATCAAGCTCCCTGGGCAAATCCTTGACTCAAAACCTTTGCCCATGTTTCTCTCTCTATCCGGAAGGCCTTCCACCAGGTAACTGCATGGCTTGCTCACAGCCTCTTTTGGCTCCCTATTCAAATATCACCTATTCAAGGAGACCAGACATGGCCCCTTTATCCAAAGTTGCAGCCACCTTCTGATCCTCTGTCCCCTTTCCCCGCTTCATGTTTTCCTTCAGCACTTACCATCATCTGACATGCTATGCACTGTACTTGCTTCTTATCTATTCTTTTCCTGAAATGTAAACTCCATAAAGACAGAGATTCTGCTTTTTTTGTTCACTGCTCTATCCTCCACCCCTAGAACCATGCCTAGCACATTTTATGTGCTCAGTAAATCACATTCTGTGAATAATTACAGCTTAGAAATGCTGTATTCACATTGCTTTAGGCCGAGGGAGTCTACCAGCCTTAGAGATTATCTTTAAAGATTACCTCACACACATTTTTTTTTTGCTCGCTTTCAGAACTACTATAATATAAGACACAATCCTTACTCTGAAAAATCTAGCTAGAAAGAAAAGTTACTTAAAATTGTAATCGACATTTTGGCAGAATGACAAGACCAGGGTTATTCTTAGGGTGTACATCTCTAGTGAACACTGACTATAGACTCAGTCTCTTATTTCTTCCTTCTGACTTAAAAGGCAAGAGAAGGAGTGAGAGAAAATGCCATCTTCATCTTTGTCCTTTTCTCTGAGAAGCTAAAACTCCTCCTGGTTAACCTCCAATGAGTTTCCTAGAATACACTGTCCATCATCACTACGCATTCGTTAGTTTGCCCACAGCGAGCTGTCTCCACTTGTGGACACCTTCAACTACAGCCTAGGAGCTCAGTAACAGGATCTGGAAAACCCTCGTGTCCTAGACTAATGGGCTTCCCCCCACTGCACTCTCCAATCTGTTGCTTTTCCCCTTCTCTCCCAACCCAGAGGGGAGAAAGTCCCATCACTATGGACTCTTCATCATGCTCCACCGCATCTCTTCCTCCTGAATCTCACAGCTTCTGTCTTCTGTCCACTGCATCATTGCTCACCTGAGTTATTGTGACTGGTCCTTGGGGTCTCAGGCTGGTCCGGCCTCTGATCCTTCCTAGAGTTCACTTGCTGAAGGATGAATTAAAAATTCAAATCTCTGAAAAATCTAAAGAGCTGTGACTTGACTCTTAAAACCCCTCTGTGGCTCCCCAGTGCCTGCAGGATAAAATTTAAACTGCAAAGCATGGCCAGGTCTGCTCATGATCTGGCATCTGCCAAAGTCTGCAGATTCAACTTTTCTGACCCGTGAAGTTTTAGCAGCTAGCCATGCTTAACTATTTAAAGATCCTTGAAAGGACTATGCCAGACTCTTGGGGCAGAATATCACCTCTCTCACCCAGCCCCTTGGCTGGAAAATTCCTCCTCATTATTCAAAACTTAACTCAGTTGTCATATCCACCAAGAAGCCATCCTGATCCTGCTTTGCTTTCTTTCTTGGCTGTCTTTCCTCCATCCTGCTGGAATACCAGTTCTCTATGTCCCCTGGACTCATATTTTTAACAGAGAACTTGCCACAGTGTGTTGTCATTACATGAACTCTTCATACTTCACTTCTTATTTAAGTTGTGAAACCTTCTGGACTTAATGTACTGTAACTTCTCATCACCCACCTGCCTCTAAGCTTCCAATGTTGACCCTGGATGTGGTTGGTCCTCTCTCCCGATGATAACCCTTCTAGATCTTAGAATGACTGGTACCTTGGGTAGAATAGCTTAGCATGTTTCCAGAACTTTTTAACAAGGAGAAAGTTAACCCTTTCAGGTAAAAAAACAAAGGATTATCTCATTGATTTTATTATTTATGAAATGCATCTTAGTTGATTGTGAAGGGAGAAAATAAAATGTTGACTGTGGAGTGTCTAGGGGTGTATCTAGAATATTTCAGAGAAGCAAACTGACTTCATACATTATCTCGCTGTATAATTTTAATGGTAACATACCTACAACATGTCACTAGAACCCTCATATTTATTACCCTGATTTCCCCACTACACTGGGAGTCTCTTGCTGTCATAGGGACTGCAGGCTCTGGTATCACTTGTCCCCTGTCAACCACAGAGAAAGCCTTGTTATCTGCCTGTCGGAGAAGCCCCCTGCATCAGATCCCTGACTCTGATTTTCTTCTCTTATTGTCATACAATGTAAAAGCTGGGGTGGAGATTCTGTCGGCCTGTTTGCCTCTCTTCCACTCATGCTAAGATTTACTCTCAGAAATCAATACTTTCATTTCTGATTTGCGCTCATCACCAAAAAATTTAGTGGCTCTGTTATCTTTTGGACAAGCCCTCTGAACAGGGCACTTTGAGATAATGCAGCCTGTCATCTCTCCATCAGCAGGTTTCTTACCTGAGAGGCAGGAGAGAGGGAGTGGTGGGCTGTCTTTAAAGAGCTAAAGTGTAATGTTAGATTGGGTATGTTAGGTATTTGAGTGCATAGACATTGAAAGCTACAAGCGTTCAATGGCTGCCATTTAAAAAATGCAAGTTTATGGAAGGTAACCAATAATCTTGCCAAAAATGGTGTAAAAGTCACAGAGCTGAAATTAGATATAAATTTGACATGAAGAAGAAGCAATTATAATAGAAAAGATAACACATTCAATAAATAGCAATGAAAGGAAAACAAGAAATATACATTACTTCGTATTTTTAGCCACACTGTTACGCCTTTGAGGCATAACATGAAAACTATTTGAGCAGCACTCTGTGGTTGAGAGTAGGCTTTGGAGCCGGGTCGCCTAGGTTCAAATCCTAGCTCTGCCTCTCCTTTAACTTGGGAAGTTATTTATTCTCTCTGTGACTCAACATGCTTTTCTGTAAACCGGGCATACAAATACCGTGAATTCAAAAACATAGTACATGGACAGGGAACTATATTTAATATCTTGTAGTAGCCTTAGAATATGAAAAAGAATATATATTCATGTATAACTGAATCACTACACTGTACACCAGAGACTAACACAACATTGTAAACCAACTATAGTTCAATTAAAAAAAGACAATATGTGGCAAGTGGCATGTTATAAGGTATGCAAAAACTATTAACTAATACAAATCTTATTAACATCATAATTATTATTGTTAACCTTTCTCCTCAGATATGCCTCTTAAGTGTTTAGATACCCGGACATGTATGGCTCTGAAAAATAATAGAGAATTTTGAAAACATCTCACAGATTACACTGTTCTTTTAAGAATCTGAAAAGCTGCAGTAGCTCGGGGTCTATTATTGATAGAACTCATTTGGAGAAGTCCAAATCTGTCCTACTTTATGTTTTTATATACAGTATTCTCCTAATTACAAATGTTGGAAAGCAAAAAAAAAAAAAAAAAAAAAAACAAACAAAAAAACAAACAAACAAACAAACAAAAAAAACGAAAAGCAACCCTTGTTTCTTTAGTGTCATTTAATAAAATTAAACCAATCAATAAATCTCATCTTCCCTGGCACATTACTTTGCCAGCCAGCAGACTGCCATCGTGAAGTGTGTCCGAGGACTGGGATGAATACATGGTCCCCTCAGGTTACATCATCCCATGTCTTAAGCTGTTTAATCCATAAAGCCTAGAACATGGTGAAGCTCTTTTATTAATCATACTTTTGGTCAGGGAAAGAGGGAATAATGGCTTTTCCTTTGTGAGCGTGACTTGAGCTTTTCTGAATTAGGATCTTATGAACAGTGATAGCACAGAGGCTCATAAGCTCGAGTTATTTGGTCCCTTGTTTAGTTTGTAACTCTGAGCTATTTAGTTGCTATAGTGACAGTAATGATAAAGGCTGACTGGAAGAAGATAACATCTTATTTGGGATTTTGTTGTTGTCATTGGAAGGGGAGAACATGGACCATGTTGCCCTATTAGACAAGATGCTGGGTTACATCTATTTTGAATGGCAAGTCTCACAGTTTTTAGTACAGATTGTTTCAGTGTGGTGCTTTACAGCTAAACTCTTGAAGGCCTGACTTGGGATTTAGCAAGTTTAAGATATCCTAGTCTCCAACTAACAGGATTTTTCTGAAAGTAGTTGCTCAGTATATGAATTATTATAAAAGATGAAATACTAAGTTTAATACAAAAAAGCCAACTTGAGAAGTTCAGGCAACATACAATGTACCTTTCATATTGATAGAATTATTTAATAAGACTGTTAACAGTAAGGAAACTATAGGAACTCTGGCAATAAGTAAATTATGAGGGCTTATTTCCTTTTAATTCTCTGATCCCAGCTGGAACAAGGTGTGATTGGAGAATGGTTTAATTGTCCATGGACATCTGTCTTTGGTGTCAATTGAAAAATAATACCCTGGGCATAATATAGCCTATGGAATTTTTGACATTTTTACATCTTTCACAATCAAGGCTTTGTCAAAAAGTCAGGTAGTGAAACTCCTAAAAACATGGATACATTTAGGGTAGAGGGGAAAAAAACCTGGTAATATATCAATATACACAGCTGGAAAGCAGATGTTCAATTGAATGATCTCAGTACTTAGAGAAAGCTATTAAACCTGTTACTTACTTAAGTGAGAAATCCCCATAATTTATTGTCCCCATATTTGACTTACTTCTTTTGGCTCCTTGAGATTAACTCTCGAATGATTATTTCTATTATGATTATTGTTGCTGAAGCCAATTACTACGGAAGTTTGACTCCACGCAGTACAGTACATGAGTGTTAAGAAATGCCCAAGGCTGCTGCCAATCAAAGGAACCGGTGAGTTACGAGTTGTTTACTGTACTGGGAAATGAAGTGATAAATGCATGCCAACCGGTAAAATGTGACATTTAGTATTAGATGCACCACGTTTAAAGAGTTTTTTATTCATCTCTCAGAGGGCCAAAAAGGAGTTTTAATGGAGCCTTCATTATCAAAAGAGACATGTAACACTCAGCTGTTGAAAACACTAGTGACGCTATGGTTCAAACCTCTTAAAGCCTGTGCACATGGGAGGCGGCTACCTGCTCCCATCCAGGCTCCATTTTATCCTTTTTTATGGCTCCTGGCTACTCACAGAGCCTTCCACCAGTTCCTTTGATTCCACCAAATTATTGCGATGAATCAGTGCTGGCTCACAATATTACTAATTTAGTGAACCTGAAAAAGAGATTTCACAGGGGTTTGTATTATCCTTAAAAAAAAGGAAAGACTGCATCTTGATAGCACTATTTGATGTTGCGTAGTTACATTAGGTTCATGTTGCGTGACTTCTTAGCCTCTGATTTACTAACAGGATTCCTTTAAAGGTCATGTCAGAGGGCAAAACTACTCGGCAGTACTAGAAACACTTAATGAGATGCCCAGAGGAGCTGGCCAGGAAAATTCCAATCCTGAAAGTATCACTTAAGTCTGAGTACTGCGTTCCCTGTCCAACGGGAGGAAGATCCCTTTTCTCATAATCACTGAGTCTCTTATTAAAAACAAAAATTAAATGCTCGCGAATTGGTGCTCTATGAGTCTAGCCATGCCATCTCCCAGAACACATAATTAGATGATTACATTTTAGACAAAAGCTTACTACGGTAATTCACAGCACAAATTTCAGCTAGGGAATAGAAATTGATACATGCAATATGTATCAATACAAAATAAATACGTGCATATGTGTTCAAAGCAGGCTTGAGCTATTAAGGGCCATTAAAAACACTGGAGCAAATAGCTCATGGGGATTAAGCTCTAAGGGCCCTCTTTAAAACCAGAAGGCAGCTAATCCCTTCTCACCTATTTGAATGCTTAGCCTCCCACTATAACATTAAACCATTGTTTTTTATTTGTGATGCTGCCTGAGCAGGCAAATATTGGCAGAAATGCCATCCCCAAAAGGTCTTGGGATGCTTTCAGATTAAATTTACTAGAGGTAAAAAAGCAAAATAGCATGGATTACAGAATTTTTTAAAAATGTTAACTCCATGTTAAATTCATTAACTCATTCATTTCAGCTTCCCTGCCATTTCCCATGACAGTCCCTCACTTAATTCCTTCCTCAAGCTTCCTTTCCCCCTCAAAACTGCATTAGCAGATTCAGGGAATTGCTCTTTGTGTTTTTTTCCGACCCCTCCCTGTAAATTTCCTAACGGTTCTTCGGCTTCTTCATGGCAGGCCTTTTATAGCTGACCTGTCTGCTAAAATGTTAGGGTCTCACATTACTCCCACAATGATGCCACACTCTCTGCTTTGAGCAGGACCATTGATGGTGATGAGAGACTGTCATGGTTCTGCTGAGGAAGGAGCTGAGACATTCTTGAGTTTTTCTCTTCAAGTATTTCCCATATGCGGATACATACTCTTGGTAGAAAAGCGTATGTGATAAATACCACACATGTTAAATAGCTCTATTTTCCTAGTAGATTTCAAAGAGAAACGCTTCTGAGCATCTTCCCTGTTTCCAATCATAGTTATTTCTTGTGTAACAAAAAACTGGGGAGTAAAATACTTGTATACATGTACAAGTCTGCTCAAGGAGAAGGCAAATAAGTATAAATTTAGTGGAATGGTTTGTATTGCCTTTAAACTCACAGTTCAGGTGCTCTATTGCTGTATTTTTTTTTTATGTCAGTGTACAGATTTCAACAAGAAGCATTTTTCTCTCTCAATCCTGCTTCCTTTCTTCTTACCATTTCTTCCTAAGGCAGATGTTCTACGAGTTCTAATTTTCCAGGTTGTATTCTCTCTTCATCCTAAAGCAGCCCTTCTTTAAAGAGAAACCTGTTTCAATACTAAGTATAAACAGACTTCATAAATACATGTATATGTTCATGTAGATACATTGTTCATATAGTTACATATACATTAATATGTGTTCATATTCACATTGATGACACTGCCTCTGTATACCACTCTGCACTGGCCTTAGAAAGCCACTTTAATTGTCACGGAATTATGTCCTGATACAGGACCACTAAAGACCAGGCAGGGGAATCTCTGGCCCTCCTGTGCTTTAGAGAGCCTCGGGGATTACAAACCTGCAGAAAAGAAAAGTATCAAAGGCTTAGGAGCCCCTCTCAGATCAAGCAGTCAGCACGGACACCCAGCTCAACCTGGGACCCGCCCCAGCCTCTCGGGGGACAAACATCCTTCATGCTCCGGGGTGACACTGCTTCACTCCTTTTTCCTTTCTCTTCCAAACAAAAGGTAACCACGTTTGGATAAAGTGAAGGGTTGTGGCTTATATCCCTGCCCGATTTAGAGATGGACAACATTTCTGAGGGCAGCAGAATTGAGCTGTGGATGTGCTTATGTAAGAAAAATTCAAATTAATGAACTTGTCAAAGCCTTCTCTCCAAAGTAGGAATGCGAGAGATTCTTGCATGACAAAGTATTGTTCCCAGTAGTGCTGAGTATCCATTTTCTTGCTTCTGTTCACATTCCAATGCATGGTTCCAGAACACTAAAAACTTAGCACGTCATGGACATGGCAGCTGAGAAACTTTTTGCAATGTTAAACAATTCTGATTATTCTTGAATTTGTATGTATATTGTTGTGAATTTAGCACGTGTGAAATATTGAACCATACATTCTAACAATGCCAGCTACAGATACACTGTAAATGGTTTTATTTGTATAAATGTATTATATAAAGTTTAATTAATTTTGTAAAAATGAATTAAAGTTTTTCTTTGTACAATGTGTTATTCAGTAACTATAAATTATGATCTGCATAGATAAAATTTTAAATACTTAAGAGAAAATTTACTTTGGAAAGCATGAAAAATAGTTTTTGATTTCTCACATTTACTTTCATTTACATTCCTTAGGTTTTCACATTTGCTTTCATTGACATTCTCTTAAAAGATTATAAAAGAAAATAGAATTTTATTCATTTATTATACACCTTAATATCAATAGTACAAACTTTTAGTACATACTTTATTATGACTAGAAGATTATTTTGCTAAAATAAAGGCAAAATATATATATTTTATGGACCAACAGATCATAATTTATGGGATTATCTTATTATTATTTTAGTTCTTATCTAAATGATGTTAACCTATTTAATGAGAGCCAGTCATGAATAAAAGTAACTGAGTTCCATTGTCTTTATATTTGTTGGTATTCTGCTATACATAGTTGAACCAATTTTTTGTCATTTTGAGGGTGTACTTGTCAAAGTAGAAGGATATTTTGAGGGTATATTGTCATTTTTATCACTTTTGAGAGTATATTGGTCAAGGTAGAGGATAAAACACTCTTTGATTTATAATTTTTAAAATATTTAGACATAGGATATGTATTCTTCAGTTGTTTTCTTCCCAAACTATTATTAGATGCACAATATATTTAAAAATGTTTTTAGAGCCAATTTGAAAACAAATGCCCACCTTTATTTGGAAACTTTGATTTAATAAGGGCCATAAAACCACTCTTCACATTTCTGGCAAGCTGCCACCTGGAGAGGCATGAAACAGTTCTTTGATATTTGCTGTTTTCCCAAGGAACTGATCCCAACCTACTGAGCCTTCAGAATCTTCCAGAACATATAGTCAGATAAAGCTATAACAGATTTGAAGAAACTTTTTGCGATTTAACTTTTTTTTTTTTTAGATTTTAATGGTTCTGGGGATTGAACCCAGGACCTTGTGCATGCTAAGCATGTTCTCTACCATTGAGCTATACCCCCACCCCCACCTTGAAGAAATCCTTAATTACAGAAATCATTAAAACTTGGTGAATCTTAGAGTGTCTAGAGTCTTAGAGAAGGTGAACTCTACTGGAGGCTGGAGGGTTGGATAGATGGGAACACGTGGGCAGGAAGGGGAGGAAAAGGACAATGACAACAGCTGTCATTTACTCCAAGCTTGCAGGATGATTTTTACAGCTCTTTGCTAAGATCAACCTCATACGTCACAGGATAAATTCTTTGGTTTGTTTAATTTCGCATTTTTGGCTGCTTGGTATTAACCCGCCTGCTGCCATATCGCTGCTGGGCTTCCACGGTGTTGACAGATGACGGGCTGGTACCTTGCTTGTTACTGTTGAGCAGAAGGAAGGCTTTGTAGGCTTCCGTCTAAGTGTTGTGAGACAGAGGCCCTAAGATCATTATTTTATGTCCATTTCTTAAACACTGGAGAGACAGTGCTAGATGTGCTCAGGAATACACCTATTTCAATTCAATTTATATTGAGACAGTGATTTTGTTTTTGAGGCATATCACGTATCCATTAGACTTCAACAGCAAATCGTTTTCACTTAAAACATCTAACGAAAGTCTAGTAATAAGAATAGTCAATTGCATAACATTTCTTGTTGATTTATGGGAACAAATAACCTGGAGTTTGTTCAGATATTCATTTTCTCTCAAATGTGGACAGTACTATTTTAACAAGATAATCTACATAAGAGATCAACTACACTTCCTTATTACCTATGAGGTTTACTTTGCTTTGTTTTCAAAAACGTTTATTTAATCTTCAGATAAGAGTAACATTCTATAAAATCCTAAATATTTTTAGTATATAATTAAGAGTAAATAAATTTGGGCATTACTTTCCCACAGGAAACTCTTACAACAGATATTGAAGCCTGTGGTCTTTATCAGATTGTATGGGAATCATTGTAGACACAGACAAAAGTGTGAGGACTATCACAGTACCAGAAGTTAGTTGGACTTCCTTCTTTCCTACCAGTAACGTTCATCGTGTTCTCCCAATGACCTTAATCTCCTGCAATAACAAGCATCATCGTGCTTTTCAAGGTTATTCTCAAAAGTGCAGTTTTCATTTAATATGATGCAAATTTATCCTCAAATTTATTTCTTCCAGAGAAAATTGGAATATCATTATCTTCAAGGTTGAGGAACTTAATTATCAAGATGGGTGTGGCAGAATAAGCAGACAAAAAGGAATAGAGAAGCAAGATTTTTCTTCCTGTTAAGTGGAGCAGTGAATTATATGATTTAACAGTACCTAGTCCACATAATCTGAAATAGTCACATGAAGTTTGATCATGGATTGGCCTATGTAAAAATATTGTTATGGGCCGTATTAGGTAAGATATACAGAAAGAGGTTTCTGACTTCTCACTTGCAAATGAGTCTCACCAATTTGCCAAAAACTGAGTGTTTTCTGATTATAGATAAAGGCCTCTTTACTGTGCACTGAAATTTATACTTTCTTTCAGACTGACATTAGCTTTTCCAGTTCAAACAATTAAATTTCTTTCTTTTTTATAAAGGAAAAAAAAATGTATGAAAATAGGCTGAAATACTTGCCCCAAGATATCAATCAATTTTACATAGATAATATTTAAGTGATATTGCTTCTGATTCTATTAAATATTATTTTTCACTAGGCTACATATTATTTTAAGTATGTCATTATATATTTGGTCTTATGAGAGTTCATTGTGCATTATTGTTTCCATAACGAATGTTTAGTTCATCTACTGATACTTTTTCACTCCTTGTAAGGTTTTAGGTTGAAAGAAAGAAAGGAGGGAGGGAGAAAGGAAGAGAAGGAGTGAGGGACAGGGGCCGGGAAGAAAGGGAAGAAGGAAGAGAAGGAAGGAAATTTTATGACACTGGTAATTAAGTAAATGAATGTGAACCAGGAGGACCAAAGTGGCAGATTGCAGTCGAGATTCTGACACTCCGAGTAGGAAGTAATGTTTCACACAAAAAGCTGCCTGAACCAAATCTATTTTACTTCCACATAACATACAGATGCGTCTGTCTGGCTATTTGATGCCAGTCTGTCTAATTAGCATGCCCATGTTGGGTGGTGTCTTGGTCAGTTTAAAACCTGCCTTACTCCTTGGGTGAGAATGCCAGCTCATCAGCTAGTTTTCCAACTGTCCTCACTTAGAAATTAGGAAACAAAAATATCTCAGTTTAAAAACTTCTGCACTTCTTGTTTTGATGGCCTTTATTATTGTTACCCTGAAGGATAGTATAATCCAGTAATTTGAAAAGGAATCCTTTTCACATTTAAAGCATCATGTGAGATTTTAAGTAAACATGTTTTGTATTCTAAAATATATAGAAAACAGATTAAATGGGAATTCCCATGTCAGTTTTTCTAGTTATTAGGGTTCTTTGAAATCAAATATATTTGAATGGTTTTTGGTAGTTCTTTGTCAATCTCAAGAACACACAAGTGACACAGGTTGGTATTATTGGAAGTTCCATTACAAATGAAAATAATCAAGAAAAGTGACCTGCTCAAGGTGACACAGTCAGTCTGTCAAAGCTGGCATTAGAAATAGAGGGAAATATGTAACCATAACCATAGCAATAGAAGAATTCACACAATTATTCTAATCACAACTTTGGATCAAACATAACAATATAATTCCAGCCTCTGCCAATCTCTCACATCAGTGTAGACAGATGGAGAATATTGGATTTATTTAAAAGTTAAGATCAAAAAGAATGGGATTGTTTCTAATAATACGTATAGATGTAATTTATTCCTGTTAAACTACCGTGCTGCTGAAATTGAAATCCACTTATGATAATAGCATTTTTCACATATCTGACAATATAAATAACATCCAAAATTCCAAATAATGTGCACCAACATGTTTTTATTTGCATCTTTGCACAGTGCTAGCAGCAAGTTCTGAAGCTGCAGGAATAATAGTCTGCAGTTGTCTCTTAAAGCAAAACTCTTTGCTTAGCTTCTCTTCCTAACAATGTCTAGAATTATTTCTCCAAACCAGAGCCATTTCTAGAGGCGGATCTTCATTTCAGCAAATGTAACAACCACCTCAACTGTCATTTAAATCACGGTAGAAACATACTGTAATGACATTTCATAACATATTATAAAATTTACATGCCAGTGTTAGGAAATATCTTTATAAAATCTTTAATAAAGGAAATGAAGCAAGGCGTTTCAAAAATTAAAAGAATACATATTTCTATACAGCCAGTTTGAGTGCATTTATATTTGATAATTGTCATCCACAATTTTTCAGAACATGTTGAGTCAATTTATCTGATATCTAAACATATTTTATAACTCACAATTTTATTATATAATTCTATACAAAAATGTGTTTAGTGGAATTATGTCACCATGTATTATTACAGTGGCATGGTCCAAAAATGTAGGGGCCACCACTGGATTAAGCTGTGAAATCTTCACTATATTAATGAGAATGGAAGCCCCTAAAAGTAGTATGCAGCATATTCCAAACATTTAACCTTGAAAGCACTTTTTTCCATAAAAAGTATTTATAAATTCTTTTTCCACCAAATGTCTATAAGAGAATATCTAAAAATCAGTCTCAATAGGTAACTATTATTTGATTATTTATACTCTCCAATGAGATTTTTAATTAGTAGTCGTGGTGTGTTTTAAAATCATAGATTTCCCATCTTGATTATAGCATCATGAGTAGCTTTATTTTTTTCAATAGAATATTTTTGAAATATTCAATTTTCAAAGCCAATTTATTTTAATAAAATTTACTCTAAATGGTAAATACACTTATAGAAGTAATAAAATAAATAAGGATTAAATATTAGACTATACACTTTGTCCAAATTAATCTGACTGATTTCCTGGGTTATATAAATTCTACAAATAAATTTATATTTTTCCTGACAGATTGACCCATAATAAATAAACCAGATATATTCTTCAACATGAGAACATTTAACATGAGGTAGTTAATTGATATGCATACACCATATCATTAGTAATGTGTGTAGTTTAATATTAAAGGAACTTCTACTCATTGAAAAATATTTATTCATTACCTAGCAATAAGTTAAAGACATTATAGTGAATGTGACAGACTTGGCTTCACAGTTTTTTGTGTGTCAGTTGTAAAGACAAACAATTAAACAATAATTTCTGAATTAGAATGATGCAGAATTAGAAGAATTGTACATGTGGAATCAACTTTTATATAAATTTGTCTCCTACTTGTTTTCAACTATGCCAAGCTAACCAATTACTGCTTAATAGTAGTTAAATTTAACTATTTTTTATGTGAATAGTAAGATTCAATATCTATTGATCTGAGTTAGCTATGTACTTTTTAGTCATTTTTTTTCCTACTCTGCTAAAGATGCTGTTTCTATCTAAGATGGGAGAAAATACTTAAGAGTTAAGAGTAAGGGATATTGTTAGGGGAATATTTTCTTAAAAGGTAGCTAAAAATTTCATAAACTGAAGAAAGGCAGGTGAAACGGTGTTTGACTATCTTTAATAATAATGATCTCACTTCTCTCATGAGTTTTTTATGGAAATTTAAATGCATAATTAGGTGAGAATACTTTGCAAAGCAAACATTACTACAAAAGTAGCAGTCATTTTTATTTTTAGAAATCTAACATATAAACATCTTGTTTGCAGAAATAAAAACTGATGAAAAGAACATGGTAACCCACTATATATTAACTATTTAGTTTGTAAAATATTCACAGGAAGAATCCTTTAAATTCCCCCACTCTCTTAGGTATATGGTAGGTTGCAAAATGACACAATTATTTGCAATTCCTCCTGTCAAGAGTCAGAATCCATTTCTCCACTCCTCAAATCTAAATTGGACTTGAGCATTGTTTTGATGGGAATGATATGCAAATTCTGAACTTGGTCACAAAGAAGATACGCATTTTGTTGTGCTCTTAGGACACCTTAACCTTCCATATGTATAAGCCTGAGCTAGCCTCCTAGGTAGTGGGAGATCATGTGGAAGAGGACCAAGGCATCCCAGCCAACTGTCAGTCACCGCTCCCCTAATGTGACAACTACCCCGATACACAGAAGACACTACACTAACCAAGACCATCAGAACCACCCAGCAGAGGTCAGCGCAGAATGCCAACCCATACAACCAGAAGCTAAAGAATTACTATTTTCAAGTCACCACGTGTTGGCATGTTGGTTCTTACTCAGCAGGCGTCCACTGCTACAAAGGACTAAAAAATGTACTTATTTTACCTAGTTGTTCCTACCCATAGCTCATAAGGAATAATCTTGCTGAAAAAGATGAAACCCATCTCTCTTTTCTATAAGAAGATTTGTGGAAGTCAATCATGCCCAATTGGAAAGATGTTTATAAATAACTTACATATTAATGAAGCATGTAACATAACATATGCTTTAAAGTTTTTGACCAATTGGAAACATCACCAATATTTGGTTCCTTTCTGCAAGGTCTAATAATAACCTCAACATCCTCCATATATAGAAGACATAGATTATGTGGAGAGGATCAGCAAGGAGTACAGAAGGAAATCTTCAAGCAGTGAAAATTTATGCCAAGTAAGCCATCCTAAAGAAAAAAACAACCCAAATAAAAAACTACAAATATTTTTCTACTAATTGATTATCTGTTTGCTAAATGAATATACAAATTGCCATAGACATCAATTAAATACTGTTTGAGACTTGATTTTTCAACTTTATTGCCAAATATCAAGTATTGTTTTCTTAAAATTCCCTATGTTTAAACCCAAAGACATGGACAGCAAATATAATTGGCAAAGGTAATTAACCTACATTTCCTCTGCTCCAGAGGTGAAGGTTCAGCCCCAAGCAAATCCACTGATTTGCCGCTAAATGTATTCACTCATCTGTGCTGAAGCCTCAGAAAATTGCATGGAAACAACTGGACCACGCAATGAGTATTCATGGTCACAAAGATTATAAAGGCTAAAACAACAAGGAGTGTTCTGAAGCTGCCATTCCTCAGGATAAAATACATCCAGCAAGAACTCTTCATTAAAATTAAAGAAATACATTCATATCTTGCCAAACCTTATACAAGAGCCAAGAAAGCTTTAAAAAGCTAGGTGCTGGCAAAGGTGAGAAGAGAAACTTCCCACCCATACTTCCTTACTTTATGCTTCATATAATGTAAACTCTCGGAGATGACAAATATTGCATTCAGTATGATGAAAAATTAATGCAAAGGTTGAATGGTGAGGCCAGGAAGTCAAAAGAACCAATTTCTCTGAATAAGATAATTTTATCCTCAAATCACGTCCCTCAGGCACATCAAGAATATTTGATATCAGCATCAATTTTGTATTTTTGAGTAAATTGATTTTGCAGTTACAATGCCCATGATACACTTTCCATAGGAGAAAACCAAGACCTTTCAAATGATAAGATAATAAAGAAAAGGCAAAATCCTATTATTTAAACAGAATGTTGAATAGCTGCAGGTAAAAATGCTTGAGAATTTATTTGTTTGTGCAGTAGTTTCCTATAGAAGTGTATGCATTACTTAGATTATGGAGAAACCTCACAGGAAGGACTTCGGGCTCTCTTGGTTTTAGTTTTCTCATACAGAAATTTAGATTTTTATTTTTCTCTTGGTTAAAGCTAATTTCCTTCAGAATCTAAATCATATATATTTTCCCAACTAAAATACTGACTCACTTTTCAACTTTTTCCTTATAATTTATATTTCAGCAGATTGAGCAATTGGTGTGTAACTGTTCGATGAAACCCTCCTACTGGGATAAGGTTCATGCTGAGCTAGCAGAGCAGTGCACCCACCAATGACTTCCCCTAGGACTACTTGTTAGAACACTATAACCACAAATCAGTGAAAAACTGTGAAAGTTACTAATGTTTTCTCCAAAACAAGGAAATTAATCTCAGGAAAGCAAGAGAGCTATTTAAAATATAAAGTTACCACATTAAAATATTAGAGGATAAAAATACAGAAAACATGTTAAACCTAATTTAACAATAGCATATTCATGTAAAAATTCAAATTCTTTTATATATATATGTGTGTATAAAACTTTGTGGTAATGAATTATGAAAAGGGTTAATTTTTTGAAAAGCCAGTGTATTAACAAAAAAGGAGGTACTCGAAACTATTCAATACATATTCTCTATGAACTAATTTTTAAAACTCAATTTTTATAATAAAAAAATCTGAAAGTCATAATTTAACCAAACATTCAAACTTAGCATAATTTATAGTGGGACAACTTGAAATTACACAGCTCATAAAGTAATGCAGTGTAATGTACCCACAGTGATATTTAATCTGAGCCTAATTAAATCTTGAGACTTAACTTCTGGTTAACAAGATATACAGGAGGTAAGGAAACAGCACAATGAGGACATGATTAGACAAAGTTCAAACAAACATGGGAAATCCTATAAAACCACAGGCTTAGACTCTTCAAAAGACAATATTATGAAAAAAATAAAAAGATATTTGGGGAGGAACATTTCAAAGGGACTGAAGAGACATAGTATCACATGCAATATGTGAACCTATTCAAGCTCAGGAAGAAAAAAAAAAACTATAAAAAGATGTTGGCCAAGTGGAAAATTTGGTTATGATTTGGATATTAGATGACATTAGGGAATCATTGTTAATTTTTCTAAATATGATAATAGCATTTTGGTTGTGGAGAAAAATGTCCCTATTCTTAGGAGATGCATGCTGAAATTTAGGGGAGTATTATAATTCATACATACATACAGCATGTGTATGTGTGGTTATGTACACTATTTTTCAAAAGGTTAAGTCTTGCCAAACCTAGATGGAGAGACTACAGGTATTTGTTGTGCCATTTTTTTCAATTTTCCTTTGTTTTTGAAGATTTTTACAATATGCATTTAGAAAAAAATACTATCATACATTTACATATATCTTTGCAAACATGAAATATTTATTTCAAATATATCAGTACATTAAACAAATAATATAGCTTTTACTTGGAAAAAAAATTTTTTTAAATAGTGCAGCAATCTATGAGGCTTTGACCTTGAATCTACAGCCATGTTGTTGAGGACCCCAACTCCACTGTCTCTTTCTCCCTGTCTTACTCTGAAGTTGGTGATGTTCTCTGTGCTGAGAAGATGATCCCACTTAAACTTCGCTCCCTATAACATGAGGATGAAATAGTTCATCAGTACTTCCCATAGTGTAATGCAGCAAATCATTTTCAGAATTATTTGATTACACACTTATCTCAACATCTTCTGAACCCTAGGCTCCTTTCTAAAGGGAACACAGGTGTCCAAATCACTCAGAAAGACCATCACCCCTACACAATGTCAATCAACTCTATTTATGAGTATTTGTGAATTTGAGTAACTTTAGCTCTTAGAACTCAGTCAAATCTAGATTACTTAATATAATTTGAAACTGGTGAGAGCCTGCTCTGGAACTCTGGAATTCACTTTCTTTCTACCAAAAGCACTTCTTGAGGCTTCACTAGGTCCCAGGCCAGGTACTAGGAGCTGGAGATAACAGCAAAAATATTGACTTACTGATTATTTTCTCACCATTCCCCTCCTTCCCTGCTTCACTAACCAGACTATCTGTAGCCTAATTTTAAAGCTTCTTCTCCCTTCATCACTGTATGGAGATAAAAGACTTTAAGAAAGGAAGAATCCTTTGGCTGTGTTTGACAATACAGTTATTATTAGGAAGCAGGAAAATTGCTCCCAACAAGAACAAACAACTGCCTATTTTATATATATAGTAGTTTGTACCTGCTAACCCCAAACTCCCAGTTTATCCCTCCACACCATCTTTTTCCCTTTGGTAACCATAAGGTTCTTTCTATGTCTGTGAATCTGTTTCTGTTTTGTAAACAAGTTCATTTGTGTCATATTTTAGATTCCACATGTGATATCATAGGGTATTTGCCTCTCTCTTTCTGACCTACTTCACTTACTATGATCATCTCTAGGTCCATCCATGTTGTGGCAAATGGCATTATTCATTCTTTTTTATGACTGAGTAGTATTCCATTGTGTATATAGACCACATCTTCTTTTCCACTCATCTGTCAATGGATATTTAGGTTGCCTCTATGTCTTGGCTATTGTTAATAATGATGTTATGAAATTGGGATTCATAAGAGTTTGGAATTAGCAGATAAATGCTACTGTATATAAAATAAACAGCAACGTGCTACTGTATAGCACAGAAAACTATACTCAACAGCCTATAATAAACCATAATGGAAAAGAATATGAAAAAGAACATTAGATAGATAGATAGACAGATAGATAGATAGATAGATAGATAGATAGATAGATAGATAGATACGTGTGTGTGTATAAATAAATATATATATAATCGAATCACTTTGCTGTATGCCAGGAACTAACATAATATTGTAAATCAAATATACTTCAATTAAAAAAATAAATAACAGCCTGCGCCTCACCCCCCAGGCTCTGAGAGAGGACCGCAGGGGAAGCATCCCTAGTGCAGCACAGAGCGATGCCAAAGGACAGCCACATGAGCAGGCGCGGGCGTCAGAGGCTGTGCCTGCACCGTCAGGCAGTGAGGACGCAGAGCCTTCACCGCTGCTCCGCAGCATATACGTGGGCACAGATGTGGCCAGCTCACCTGGCTGCCTACCCAACAGGCATGGCCCCCCCTTCCTTCTTGACAACAGAAGTCATGTTTGTCATTGGACCTCCACGTGCTTTTGAGGAGGCTCATTTCCTCCCTAGACACACTGACTGAATTATGCCTGATCAAAGCCAATCACCACACCATTCCCTCAACCAATAACTGATTCAGGCAAGGACATCAGAAGCAGTTCTAACCAACAAGTTTATAGCAGTTATCTTTTGAGAGCCTGCTGGGAATGGTTTTCCTCACAGATGAAAATATATGCAATGGCATTAACCTTCCTACCTTTCTGCCTTTGATGTCACTGATAACCGAAACAGAGATGGCCAACTTGTAACCATGAAAGGAACCCACCTGTGAGGACCGGCTCATGTGCTGTAGAGAGCAGAACCTGAAGATGGAATGTGGGTGGTTTCTTGATGACATCGCTGAACTGCCAAATTCAACAACCCTGGAAATACCCTACCTCCAGAGTCATATTACGTGAAGTAACACATTTTCCTTATTTAAGCCAGCTGAGTCCAGGTTTATTGTTTGCGGATGAATGCTGAAGCAACCATGGATGTGGAGGGGGTGATAAACACTGTGCAGCTCAGAAGGGTGTGTTTTGGGATTTGGGCACCATGGGGTCATCGGCTGTCAAGACGCAAGTAGGAAAAAGGAAGTAGTTGGGACTAAAAACAAGACCCACACACATTTGGTCAAAAAGCGACTTAGTGGATGGGTAAATTAGTGACTCTGCATGGGGAGGTAAAGCTGGGCTGCAAATCAAAGGCAAGAGAGAACATCTCTGGACTGTCCGAAGTCTGGCAAACTTCAGCCCAGGATTAACCCCAGGGATGTCAAGGTGAGATAATGAGAACAGCAAGAAGTCAGAAGATCACACACACACATGCTCTTGTGCAGAAAACACTCCGTAACAGAAGAGTAGCAGAATTGCATCATCTGAGACCACAGGTGCCAGGAAGCAAAGCCTCTGGGAAGTCATGTGCTCCGTTATTGGGGACACTGCTATTAGAGCCTCCAGGTGCCACTTCTGAGTTGGAAGTAAGGCTTACGTCCTCAGTCAACATGGACATACGAAGGGATATGAGTTTTGATTCTAGGAAGAAACAAGTTATCCAGCATCTTTAAAAAGGGACAGGACAGATGAATAAAAAGTGATGAGTGTAATATGTGAAAGAAAGCTAAGCTATGTTGAGTATTAATCTCATTTTAAAGAAAGACAGATTAGGATCAGTACACAGATGAGTGAGGAGACACCATTTACCCGAGAGATAAAGGGTGGTGTCATGCTGTGCCGGGGGTAAGAGGGAGACTCTCTGAAAAGTGAGGCCAAGAGGGGTAGCAGGGCTTGGATTGGTCTGTCTGAATACGCTGGAAGGTGGCTGGCTCGGGTTGGAGTGCAAAGAGACTGAAGGAGAGACTCCAGCCCTGGACTTGGGAGTCCATCTCTTGGCAGCAGAGAAGGCTGGCTCTGTTGTTACCACGACGCAAGCTCCGATTAACGCAAGCCTTGGGGGCCCATCTAAGTCCTCCCTGTGGTGTCCGGAGGCTCAGGTCGACTGCAGCTGCAGCAGCCTCTGAAGCATCACGAGAGCCTGCCTTCTTTCCCCGCAGCCGTAGGTAGCACATCCAGTTGATGACAAAGGGGATACAGGAAACGATGCAGGGGCCCCACGAACACCAGCGAGGCACTCAGTGATTCAATATTTAGCCTCAGAGACTGTGGGAAACACGGTGCTGACGGTTCATGGAGTCATATGCGGTCCATATTTATGTTAACTCAGCGCTCAAGCAAGAGGAGGAGGAGCTGGGCTCTGAAGACCCGTGCAGGCAGAAGGTCAGCAGAGGTGGCGGTGCAGCAGCCAAGACAGATAGAGCGAGGCTGGGGGAGAAGCGAGCCGGAGCTACGCCCCCTGCACTTTTCACTGTGAATTCCTAGCAGATTGCCCGACACACAGCAGGTGCTCAATAAATAATTGTTGGATGAATGATTTAATTAATCGGGGATGTTCGGTAGCACATTAGGATCTAAGCGTTATCCTTCACAGCTAGAAGTGACTGTTTATTGCTTTATTCCACAAGCTGACCTCAAGTTTCTTGGCCAATGTGTCTTCCACATTTTAAACTGGCCGTATTTCTTCTTTTATAAAATGAAATAAACGCTAATGTGCAAGAAAGAATATAAACAAGTGTGGTTAGACAAATTCAATGTGACTTAAAAGAAACGGTAGCAGGTGGAGGACCGTGGGCCCAATTAAGATATATTTGCTTTCCTGCCACAGATTCTGTGCTTTTCCAAATAGACCTGTTAGATGCTAACAGGATGGGGACCATTTTTGACTCACAGTTTTGGTTTTGTTTTTTCTTTAACCTGGGAGAAATATATTTTCTCATCAATATTTTATGCTGTTCTCTTTCCATACTTTGCTTCTGTGATGCTTCCTTTAAAGACTTTTTTTTTTTTGTTCCTTTTTATTTTCTGCCGTTGTTTATGCTGAATTTGTTGTTGTTATTTTTTCATTTACATTCCACAGAGAAATAATACTTAATAGCATAAAATCCCATAACCGCATCAGGATAAAAGAGGTGATTTATAAACACATAATAGTGGTTTTTGATACTTTTCATCATTAGTCAAGCTGAGAGAACAAATTGGAATTTGTGCTTCTGGTGAGCTTTCTGAAGGGAGCCTCAGACTAATGTAGCCAAAGATAAAAGATAATTCCAATTAAAAGATAATGGATATTATACACAATTACAGCTGTGGCCAAGTCAAACACTTTGAAATTAAATGTCTTTGTGTGAGAAACCACAGTGTTAAATAAAATAATCAACAGGAATTTCTTTCTTTCTTTGCTCTGATCCACTCACATGCTCATTTCCTATTTTTGGTAGGAAGTGGTAATTCCGTTTAAATAAAAAAGACGCCAAAACTTTCCAACCTGGATTAAAGGCCTCCATTTAGACTAGTAGAGTAGTCCGGTTATTTAAACACATCAGAATATAGCCTCTAAGTGCATTTATGTCTATTAACTGTGCTTATTGAAAGCTCCAAGCTGGAATGCTTCTGTGTGGCAAATAATATCCAACCTTGATGATGACTCCTCTGTAAGTTTTCCACGTGCTACATTTATTTGCGTTAAATATCACACCTATGAGGGACTACAGCAAAGAACACAGTAAAAGGAATGATAGGATTGTCACTTTAAATGATACACTATCACCCACCAGCTCATAGACTTTCACCTGAGACACACAGAATCGTCGCAAAGAGAGGAGAGTGAAATTAGTACCACAAAATGAGTAAAACAGGTAGATTATTAATTCCCACCAAATCACTAGACTCTAAATGACTCACTGGGATGAATGGGTCAGGTGCAGTTCTTAAAAAAATAATTTAAAAACTATTCTCTTTCTTCTTTGATAGCACGTTGACCATCTGATTTTACCAGTGATCAAGTGGGGCTTTTCTAACGTCGTGGAAAATTTGTTATTTTAGTGTATAGTTGCATTCAAAAGAGGGAAGAAAAGCAAAAGCAGAAGTATGGAGATGAAATACAGAGTCAGGAACTAGGAGTTACCACTTCATGCTTGATTCAGTTTAAATGTCCCCGTCTTCTCCATCTCCAGGGCAACTTAACCCTTTGACTCATGGATCTTCTCTATGGACCACGTAAAAACTTGCCCCTGAAGCGCTAGGGCTGGTAGCTGCTGTTTGCCAAAAATTGTCACCCTAGAAAGACAGATCACTGGTTTCACCTCATTTTGTTCTGTCAGGGCTCTGATGAGTCAGGTAAATAACAGGAGCTACCGCATCTTTGCAGAGACCGGTTTGGTGGAGATACGCCTGTGCTTTTAATGTCTTTGTTTGTGTCCAGTCCATCAATTTCAAAACACCCAGAATGGGAGGGAGGATTTGAAATTAGAACTGGCTATCCAAACTCTCCCCAAATTGGGCTTGGGGGACACTTTGGGGAAGGGTACAATAGGGCCCCTAATGTTTATTGCTCCCACTGCAAAGAACACAATTAAAGTCCCTTAATGTTTATTGCTCCAGCTCTGAAAGAACACCGTTAAGTCAGAAGCATCACCTGATGGCCTCCTCATCAGGCCGTGCTCCGTGAGCACAGATGGGGCGTTATGCAACACAAAGAAAGCCAGGCTGCTCACCCAGCTGCTTTCAGAGAACCACATCAGGAACCTCTCTTTAAACAAATCCGATCACATGACAGTGTGGCAGCCCACCTCCCTCTCTGCCATCATCCTGTAAACTCTGTGGCAACATGAACAGAGCTGCACTGATATTCATGATTTGTGGTCTTAAAAAAATGTTTTAAAGGGAAAGAAAGAATGAAAATTAAAATACCACACTGTGTGCTCTGCTGTATTAGTGTGTCTAATGAGAATAAATTAAAACCCAGCTAAGACATGACCCTGAATCTTTTGCTTCCTCTTAACTGTCAACTTGACTTTCCTGAGCCCTCTGATCCCTACATTCTAAGTGGAGGTTGACACTGGCTCAGCTTTCTGGGGATACAGGTAGAACAGGATAGGAACTGCCTGAAACTCAATGCTGATGGAACTGGTTCCGCACCATTACCCGTAATCTGTGTCTTCAGCTTTGTGTAGCTCCAGTTTCTTTCCTTTAATAGTATGGCTTTTGATAAGAATCTCCCCTCTCTCCCCCTCCCATTGCCAAGGTCCCTTTATGGTGTCATTGCTACCTTCTTGCACAATGCAACTTCATTTTGCTAGGAAATTCCCATCAGTGGTCTTTAATAGCAGGTTAATGGGCTGTTAAATCTCAAATTTTCCAGAGTGATTTTGTTACTTGCAGTAGTCTTCCTCCTATTTCCAGTGTGGTCAATAGAAGCTTGTTTGAGGGGCATTGAATGCTTTGTATACCAAGGGTATTGTGCCCCCAATCAGACTGAACAAGAGAGATGTTTTATTCCCTTAAGATATCAACACCATTTTAGGAGAATGTCTGCTATGGGTCCTATTTGTCATTCCTACGTAAATCAGTAAAGGCTCTGAAAAATACAGGAAGCTTTGCCAGCTATGTGCTTACAAATATTAGAGGAGAGGGTTCACAGACAGCAGATCATCCATAAGCTGGGTCTCAAGCCTGTATTGTCACTTGTGTCATGACTTGTTTCATTATCTGCCACCACTATTTTCTGTTGGCTATTTCTTCCTGAACCCCTCATGAACAAAACCCTTAATGATATATAGCCCAAGTGAATTCATTTACCAAAAAACCAGAGTGCAAGACTATATATAAACCAAAAACCCAGGTGCCTTGCCACAGGATTTCTGTAAAGCATAGTAGCCTGCTGGAGTTTATTCTAATTTCTAATTGCATCAGTGCTATAGATAGAAACCTAGCCAATGCAGATATAAGATTCTTCCTAATGGTTTGTAAGAATGGTAGGTAGCTATTAAAATCATGATAATTGGGGTAGATGATAAAGAGTACATGACAAAATAAAGCACTTTCCAGGTGTATAGTGTTTGGATCTGATACCCTTTGTGGATACTACATTAGTCTAAAATAATAAATAAAATAATTTATCACACATTTTTCATTGAATGTTTAAGATGAAGGTTGTGCCAGTTCTTAACATATAATCTTAAGGGATTTGCATGAAATTTTTATTGGAAATAATATTCTTTCTTTCTAATTGAAGGAATAGACATATCACCATTTATTACAAATGAAATGGATACAGTCCAAGGAGCTATTGTTTACAAAGAAACAAAATCTAGTAGGAAACAAAATTTACAAGTACACAAATGATTAAAGTACAAAATTAAAATTTAAAAAGTTTTGAGACACCTCTTTTTTTTTTTCATTTATTGTGTTGTTAATAAATGAGGTATTACTTAGGGTCCTACCAACAACCAGAAAACAGGCAGAAAAGTATAATGTTACAAATATAAAAGAAGATAATTTATCATGTACATGAAAGTTCAAAGCAGATGAATATCTTGCATGCAGAGATTCAGGGATACAGCATCTTTCCATCTAATTGCTCTACCATCCCTGAAGACCTCACTGTCATTTGCATCTGTCTTCAGATGGGAAAGGAAGCTGCAGCCTGCATACCTGTGTAAGGGAGGAAAAATAATATACCTTTGCCTTTCTAGGTTCTTGCCTGGTCTGCTACTTAAATTGATATAAGTCAGACTAACAGAAGAAACACAAATTTAATTTTGTATGGTTGGCAGTCCTGAAAAAACGTGAGACTCCAAGACAGGTAACAGGTTTAGATACCATCCTGAGCCAAGGAAAGGGATAGGGTCCGGGGCTTCTAAGGGGAAGAAGACAACTGACAGAAAGATAAGAAGAGTAAATATTCAGAAAATAAATGTTTTCCTTGCCACACAGATAAGTCTTTCATATGGAAAAAGTTACCTGTGGTAGCACCACTCTTCCTGGTACCAGCCCCTTTTCTAAATTCTTTTAGGTAGCTCAGGGGGAGGTAAGAAGCTTTTCCTGAGTCTGCTGGGTCTTGATTGCCTTCAGCTCCACAAGCCAGCATGGCACATTTGGGGGAGTCATTATCTGTTTTCCTTCACCTTTTTTTTAAAAAAGCCTTTGGACAGATGTTAAACATATCACTTCCATTCATACTCCACTGGCTACAACTCAATGACAAGGACACACCTATCTGCAAAAGAAGATAGAAAATAGATTCTAGTTGTGGCCTGAAATAAAAAGGAAATGAATTTTAGCGAGGTGCTCGCTAGTGCTTCCCTTCATGGAATTGTGAATTTAAAAAGTCCTACTGGATCAACTCTTGTCACTCTCTGGACAGAAATCTTTGAAGTAGGAATATAAGAGTTATTTAAAAGTGGGAAGACAAGAGAGACTCCATAAAGAGCAGACCGGAAGTTGAAATCAGAATGTTATGAGTATAAACGGAAGTATTGTACATAATTGTATTAGACACACTTGGGGGGTGAGTATTGGGGAACAAAGGAGGTGGACAGGAGAAACACCAAACACTGTGCTGTCTGCTTGTGAGGGGCAGAAGGGCAGAAGAGTGAGTCAGTTCTCACTGGTCACAAGTAAGTAACTAATATGAATGAGGAGGTGGTTCAGACCAGAAAGGAGAGGGCGCAAAATCAAGATGGAAGGTAATAAGGTAGAAGAACAGTGAAAATATGAACGTCAAAGGCCTCCTAAGACAAAGCTTCGTGGTAAATAGCGAAAGGCTATAAAAAGACGAGTCTACAGAAGACTGGCAAATAAGTTATTTTTATTGATGCAGTTGTGTGATGGGGCCAGCGGGTGGGTGAGTGGAGCTAGAGATCATTGGAGGAGATGACACTAAGACCTTGAGAGCACAGGATGTTAAAGAGGCATCAATGTAAATGTGGACGTTTCCAATGGTGACAGAAAGAATGGCTTCTCCAGGAGAAACGTGGCCACCATCGTGGCAGTGGGGGGCAAGGAAAAACCTCCCCCCACCCTAGCTTTTTGAGTTGAAAAGAAGTATATCCTAATGAAGACAGTTGTGAGGAATCAGGGCGTGCCTGAGGCAACGTTTGCCACATTACTGAAAACAACGTTTAGAGATGGAATTTAGAATATTTGATAATGGATTTTAAGACTCATGTTATATTTCTGTTCACTGAGGTAGTAAATAAATTTTAAAGAACTTCAGGACAAATACTTTCAAGTTAGATGTAAGATACCATGTTTTAAGTCATTTCTCTGAAAGCTCAAAAACTGGAAACTTATTAGCTGGGATGGTATTACAGGTAGAAGCAAGGATAACCAGAACAAAATGTAAATCTGTGAACAGTGTGTATGTCTTTAAATCTACTCCCAAATCATAACCTTAGTTAGTATTCTTTGCAAAGTGAAAAGTACTTACTGAAAGTAATTATTACTGCAAAATTATGATGGGCAAAATATAAGCCAATTTTTACTTACTGAGAGCATAACAAAAACAGCTGTTAGTTATTTTTAGCTGTCTTTAAGATGAGAGATGTGTGCAGCAGTGTAATAGATTATTTGGCTAGTTAATCTTTGTTTCCATAAACTTTAAATGTGTAATTACAGTCCTTAGTGATAACACATGGAAGGCCCAGAGGAGCTTTCCTAGAGAAGGACACATTTTGATGGGAGTAGAATAGTGGCTGGCAGGGTTTGGAGGGTCTAGATCAATTCTATTCTGTAAGTAGTATTTGCATCATGAGTATATTTCAATCAGTAACTACCTAGGAAGTCACAGAAGTAAAACTGAGAGCTCAAATTCATCTAATACAAGGAGAACAGAGAAATGTCTCTATAAACGTTTTCTGGTATCTGCATGCAAGAAGGATCATTGGAGATTACAGAGAAAGAAGTGAGAGAGAAAAAAGAAAGGTACGCATTTTTAAAAAACACAAAGTTTGTCTCATTTTAGAAAACATTCCACACACAATTGTATGTAGAAGCCTCGCTAAGTTGGGTAGATAGTAATTTGATTTTCTAAAAGAAGTTAAACTTCAGAATGTACAATTGTTGTACTGCTTTTTTTAGTCCACAATAAATGTTCACTATAAATAATGTACAAGTTAACTGTACATCCCTCTTTGTTGACTAGGCACTCGGTAAATATTTATTAAATGGATGAATGATACGTACAATGGATTTTATTTCTAAGAGGAGGAATAAAATGATAAGAAGACTAAGAAATCTATCTTACACATTATTAATAATGTCTTTTTTTACCCTTCAGAAAACATTTCGCTAATCTTTTTATGGTGAAGCAGAAATTAGGTTTATTAGTTTTTAGTATTTTTACAGTAAGAATTGTTGTGAGGAAAAAAAGAAGAACGGATATGGATTCCAAGTCATATCATGTTAGTTACTTAATAATAAAAAAGAAACTACCATATTCAACTGAAGTATGAAAACACAGACTCAGGAATATGAAAGCTGCCCATGGAATTCCACAGAGATCCACAGAGAAGTTGAATGTGTTTTCTGTCTCTCAGTGAAGTAGGGAAAGAACTGACTTCCACACTCAGTGATGATCAAAACCGTGGAGTTGTGTAGGAAGAAGAAAGTCATGTCACAAGCAGACAGGCGGTCCCAGGGCAATGCTTTGGTGGGAAGAGGTCAATAGAAGCTGCACTGGACAATGGCACTTCAATAACATTTTCACGATGATTGTTGGGAGACTCTACGGGAATTCATTTTCCTTCTCATGAAAGAACATAATTTGATATATTTTTATCCCTTTTTATTGACTCTGCTTCTTTCTGTGCTTTTATATCTAAGTTCATTTCCCTTTCCCTCCTCTACGTATTAAATGCAAATCACTGGAAATGCCGTCCCTGCTCCATCTCCTCACAGCCACAACGCTGCATGTGGGGATGTCTTGCTCATCACTTATTCATTTCTGAGGTCCTCAGGAGGCAGAGTCAGCACACTTTCACATACCAGTTTTAAGGTTTTGCTGCATTCCAGCACTTACTAATGTTACATTTGGAAATGTGTATTTGTTAGCCGCTGGTAGTCCTTGGCGGTCTTATTACAAGTGTCATTAAAACATCATAATATTTGGAGGAATCGCTCTGCTTCGAGATATTCAGGTTCATTAATGAACATTATCCATCTGACACATTTGGTAAACACCAGAGCTTCAGAGAACAGCTCGTCGGGGATGAGCTCAGCCCTCTAGGCTCACTTGGAGAAGCTCATGAACTCACTACAGTTCACCCTCATTGGGCTTGAGATGCAGAGGGAAACAAAACAAAACAAAACAAAACAACACTGGGAACTGCCAATATTTGTACTTTAGAGTTTAGAAAGTCTAATGTCTTCTTTTCTTGTTGTTGTTGTTATGGAGACCAGTGGGCCAGAGAAGAAGAAGCAGTGTGTGGAAGCTCTGTTTGCTTCTTTTGGGGAAATGTCAGTGTCACCATTAAATTAACTTCAGAGAAAATAAAAACAAGGTTGAAATTTTTTTAAAAGACTTTCCATCTAGTTCCCAGGTTTTGGAAAAAATTAGGAGCATCTTTCAGGGCACAAATATTACTGAGAAAAAGCCGTAGAAAAATGTAAATATTATTTTTCCCCAAAATGGTGGTCTATGAAGCAGAAGCCATGGTCCCCATTCAGCTAGGACACTTATGCTATAACCCACAGAAATATCTGATGAAACTGAATTAAGGCCAAGTTCCCAAAAGTAACATGATGCCAAGTGTATCCACCTTTCGACACTTCAAATAAAATCTCCTTTACAACAAGCACAGAATATGTTTTTCTCATCACTATGTAAATTATAGAGTAAAAATATTTAAGTATCTGTGTAATTTTTGTACATGAAAAGTATGTAACCATATCTTACAGTCTGCCTGGGAGTGAGAGGATTTTAAAGAAAAGCATCAAAAAGGATCTTTAACATTGTAACTATCCATATTCTATCACTTCAGAAATTTCTATGTTAATTTATTCTAGCACTTGACAAAACCATTACTTATGTCTCTTTGAAATCATAAATAGTTGATTGTTAAATGTGAACTCAGTAAGGTTGTTCATTGTAAAGATACAAAATCTCTACATTCCAAGTTTGTCCACTGAGGCCATTCAGACATTTGGTCCGACTGTAAAAATAAAAATCCGTTTACATTTCTCAAAACACTTCATATTTCCATTATGCAAATGGAAAAACAATGTAGTTCCTGACAAAGGAGATGGAATGAATTTAGTACTGGGAATTACATCCAAGAGAACTTCGATTCCTATTGGGATCAATAATCTTCCTTTGTCAAACACATATATTCATTATCTTGTGTTTAATTTGGTATTCATAATAAAATCAAAATAATTATAAATGAGTGGGTAAAATAGTTCATTGTATTAACAAAAGTAATACTCGTTATGGCAATTCGATAGTTTTCCAAAAACTTAAAAGGGAGGTACTGTTGACCCTCATTTTTCCTGGATTCCATATTTGCAAAAACTTATTTGTAATCTGCAAATCAGTACTCACAGGGTTTTCATCGTCATTTCTATTCACGCAGAGAGCAGCAAAAAATCTGCCCAGTGCACATGTTCCCAGCTGAGTCGTACAAGGCAATTCTCTGCCATGTTTCAGCTCTTACCCTGTTAACAAGTGTCCTTTCTAAGGTCTCTTAGGTGCCAGTTTTTCACATTTTTGTGCTTTTTTCTGGTGATTTTGCTGTGTAAAATGGTTTCTAAGCATAGCACTGAAGTGCTGTTTAGTGTTCCTAAGCCTAGGAATGCTGTGATGTACGTTTCAGAGAAAATGTGTATTACAGATAAACTTTGTTCAGGTGTGAGTTATATAGTGCTGTTGGCTGTGGTTTTGGTAATGAACCAACAATATATATTAAATAAGATGTCATTAAACAGGAACATAATACATAAAACAAGTTTATGTATTTACTCAGTTGATTAAAATGTGTCCAGAGGCTCACAGGAATCTAACTCTGTATTTCCCCTAAGAACAATGGTTCCATACTCACTACCAGTGTTTGTGGCAATGTATAGAATGTACCACAAACTGTAAGAATTGACTGTATATATATATATATTGTTTGTAAGTCCTCCTAGGTGAGACTGGAACTGTTGGTATTACTCTTTTCTTTGGCAACGTACAAATTCAGTACTCCTCAACCCAAAAGTCTCTGCATGCCATGTCATGACGCATTTCTTGTAAGACACAAATACAATATTATAGTTTCTCAACTTTTCCTTGGTTACCTGAGCATACCAAAGAACGTACATGCAAATTAATGAGGACTATCATTTGGTAGGAATAATTCTCTTGCAAATACTTTGGTTGGGTTTTGTTTTGGTAAGTCACATTAAGACGTTGGTGTCATATCATCTTGATTAATTAAGGGTTCTTTCCTATATTCACGTTAAATAGCATGAGCTAAAATATTTATTGTATATAATATACTGAATTTGGCTATATATATACATATTTATGTCTTAGACTTTATTTGAAGGAAAAATAGTCATATGTATATATATATAAATGTATACATGTATATGTATATGAATGCATACATATATATCATTTATACATTGTGCAATTTTTTCAAATAAATTTGAAGATAATCATATATGTGTTATATAAGTAGTCTAAAGAAAACAACTATTTCAGTGCTGTTAATATAACTAGTACCCAGAATTGAGTTAAAAATTGAATAAATAAAAAATAATTTATTTATGATATTGATAACAATCAGAAGATTACAGATATATCTGATTAAAATAGCTTCATTTGTAAACCACAAATGATCAATTCAAGACTTTGAGCCACACTGTAAGCCTTCTGAAATTTCCAAAATCTAGCCAGCAGCTGGCTGGGAATTACCATGCACTTGGACTTGATACTGACATAATATTCAGGAAGATAGGGCATCAAATGTAAAATAAACACATACATAATAATAAAACGGCGTTTAATCTGAGTATGTTTGGAAGCGAAAGCCCAGTGAAGGTCATGACAGGAAAGACCACGAGTTGGAATAGGCTGCAGAAAAAGAAGTGGGATGTGGAAAGACTGGAAAATCCTCTAGGTGAGGCTCCGATTGAGGGGGACAGCTTGGATCAGGGGCGAGGGCAGGGCAGGGAGTGTTGGTAGCGGTGGCAGTTTGAGCACAGAGTTTCAGTCTTGGCAAGCGGGAAATTTCATGCCTCTATGCATTGTTTCCTTTTGAGAGGGACCTTTACTTATCTCGACACTCTTGCTGGCGATTCTCACTGTAATTTGTCATCCGTAGTTGGCCACTCAGCAAGTAACAGAGCTTAAGAAGCAGCATTTGTTGTTCTAGAAAGGTTTCTGGATAGTTATACCATCAGATCTGTCATAAAAACCAAGAGCACTGATTTAAATTCTTTGGTGTGTTACTTAATTACCTTTTTAATTAGGATAAAATGTCTTTTCACCCTCTCCTATTTGAATACCGCCATCCTTGTTTTCGGGGCCAAGTTATAAATAAACTGCAATGAATAGCTCTCGCCCCCGCCCCTCTCTTTCCCCACTGAGCCAGCTGCTCCTGTGTGTTCAACTGTCGGTACTGGTGCTGCCGAGATGCTCCGAATGCTCCCTAATAACTCGGGGAATCAGAGCCGCTCATCGCTGAGGCTGACAGCTGAACACAGCTCATTGGAACCGAGTGTGCAAGAGGAGCCAAAAGACGAGGCGAGATTGATTCTTTGAGATGCAAGGATAAAATGCCAACGAAAATAGCCATGATCCTGCTAGGTGGGTGATGGGGGTGGGGCTGGGAGATGTGTTAGTCCAAATGGGAAAGGGAAAATAAATCTCCAGTTTGAAAGCTGAAGAAAAGATAATTTACAAGGGTCACCTGATTTATTTACTTTTTCTCATGGACAGAATTTTTAAAAATCTCCTTTGTCTGCTGGGACCCGGAACTGGGAGATACAGAGGACCGCAGTTGGGGACCATCTGCCCAGCCTATGTAACCTCCGACAAGTTAACTGAATTACACTGAATGACAACATAGTTGTTGATAAAATGAGAAACAATAATCAGTTTAAGACTCACACGAAAATGTGCCTGACACATAGATGGCACTCAATAAATATTTGGGTTTTTCCCCTTATTTGAATAGTTTCTTGGTTTAGCCATGAAAGGTTGCTTATGTATACATGGCATGTTGAAAAAAGCCACTAAGGAACCATGTCCTTCACCAATTTGTTTAACATCTCTGAGTCTTAGTTTCAACAAATTTCAGAGAAAATTATATCCCCAAAAAGCGATTATGGAACAAAAGATAAGAATAATTATGATTCTCATAATCTTTATGCAAAGATCTTTACTCATTCAGTTTGAGAAAAAGTGTGACAAATGTGAGATACTTTGATTATTATAATATAGTCATATTTTTATTAAGCCTAATAGACACCAAAAATAATCACCAAAAAGATATTTGAAAAGCAGGGCTATTCTTTTGGAAGTCGCTTCTTTCCAAAATGTAGGATGCTTGTGATGTTCCCTTAGGTTGCTTTTTGTAAGGACTGTTTTTACATTGATATGTACCTGTCCAATGCCCAGCTATTAGTACTAAAATGTGTTTTCTCTCTGCGAGATAAATGATGTTCAAAGGCCAATCACTCTGTACAAATGTCACAATCCTCAAGACTGATTTAGCATTTCTCCCACCTTCAACAGATTCTTGAATCAGTAATACTCAGAGACACCACGCACATCAGATATACTAGTGTAATGCCTACAAAAATCAGTAAGTGGTGGTCTTGTGAGTCTTGTTATGTCTATTTTATTGAGTGAGTTTTTATTATATCTGTAATTGCAGTTCAGAAATAAAATTTGATAGTCTTAAAAAAGTATTAACTCTTAAATTCTCTTAACCAGAGGGCTTTGACTTTTTCCCTGTTTTCCCATTGCTCTATAGTTTAACGTATTCCACATCAAAATAAACAAGAAAGCCTCAACATGACAGCTTTCTCTGAGGCCCAGGGGCTGGAGTGGAGGCTCTTTATTGTAATAGGCAGACAGCGCCACCTGTCTACCCTGAGAAGGACTGAGAAGGGCTCCTTTAACTCCGAACTTAATCACGATAACCACAGAATGAATGTGTTGAGACTGATTCATCCCACGCTCTCTCATGAGAATAGTACTCATATACCATAACCCCCAGACAGTGGATGTGATTTCTGATGGTCCTTATTTCCTTCTCACCAACAAGTGGGCGGCAGTCATCAGGGGCGTGACTGGGTAAATGGTTGTGGTTCAGTTTTACTCCTCTTCAGCTTCTCCTACTTCCTATTGCTCCTGCAAGTAGTGGACCATCAAGAACATCTCCATGTTTCAGTGTCCTTATTAGTACTTCACAGAATGTATGTATTTAAAAATACCTGAGTGTAGGTTATGTATGTGACAGCTACTTGGAGGTGGTCAGTTCTCCTCATCACAACTTCACTCCAAGGGCCAGTAAATATCTAACTGGAAAGGACATTACCAGATGCTATTTTGGTGATCAAATATGGTTGAATATTGTAGGTTTCCTATGGTTCAAATTAACATAATCATTTCGGCAATTCATAACTTTGAGCACCATGGAGGCTTAGCGGTTTAGCTTAATCCATTTCCCAAAAGGGGTTTTCACTGGTAAAATTAGTGACTTTGACATGTATGTTAATGTATTTTGGATATCATCTTTCTCTAGTGAAATTAATGCTATTCAGCTATGTGGACTGGGCTCAGTTATTTCAGAGACACACTGGTCTCTCATGAACAGAGCATAACCTTCTAACAAGCCCTTTAGGGCTTACCTGTGGGGATGATGCCTGAGGCTCGATCCTTTAATGGTCCCCTCTCCAGCCATTGGTCTCTCGAATATTGTCAAATCTGCTTCAAGTGACCCTCAGATGCAGAGTATGATAGTAGAGCCTACAACAGAGGAGATGGAGTTTTCATTCATCCTGCAGAATAAGTTGTTTGAAATGTTTTATGCCTGTTGCCAACACATGATTGTTTAATATATGCCTCTGTGGGTGGTAGAGTCTGATCTGACACTTGCTCATGCTCCTGCTTGGTAAGGAAGGATAGGAAATGGCAGCTACATCACCACCTAAAATATCTGAACAGTTGTGCATAACTAAGTCCTCTTAGGTCACTCTGTGCCACAATATCTTAATCTTCCAAAAGTGCCCTTGATCAAAGTAGAGTCTTTGTGAGGTAATTACTCATCGGTCTCCACAGAAGACTTTCCTCCCTCCCATCAGGCTGCCCTGGGCTGAGTGGCCCTGTGACGCCATGGTTCACTGACTCCAGATCAAGTGCTCTGTAGTAAAATCATGTGGTTTGTGTCAGCTCTCACTGGGATCAGCATGCTCTCTGAGAGGATTTAAAACCTTTTCAGCTGGAAGAGTCACTTCTTGCTTAGGGCTAGGACACCAAACAGACATCTCCTTATCCATGGCAACAGTGGTGGGACTGTGGTACCCTGCTGTAATCCCCACCCTGTAGTGTGGCCCGTTACTGCTTTATGGTTTCATGTCCAGTGTCTTGCAGGAAAGGCATTATGTGTGTCCGTTCTCTAAATTCTATTTCACAAACCACGTGGAAGTGATGCACAACTTGCTGTGATACAGAAATGTAACATATGATCACATATTCATTTTGGAACACAAATGTCAGAGTTTAGGGTTCCCTAGAAACAGATCCTGAGACACTGAGATTCATATCAACTGGTCATTGGAAGTGAGCTGCTCCCATAAAAATGGGTGAAATATATGCAGCTTCTTTTTGCCAAAGACAATCCCTAGAGAGCAACCTGGCCGTGAGCTGTCAGCAGCCAACACTCCTGGGAACTTGAAAAACAAGTACCACAGTCCTAAAGCACGGTCAGGTTGGCACATCACCACGTCACCTTCCATTTAGTCCCCTGTTTGGACAATTCTCAGTGAGTATCAGGCTCCTTTTATTTTCCTGAGAGTGTCCCCGTGGTCTGGTCTTGACTCATTCTTAATTTTGCCCTTGCATTCTCCAGGGCTACCTTAGTTATCTGGGCCCCCTCACCTCTCCTCATAAATACCACGTATCCTGAGGGGACAATATTCAGCCAGAGAACAGTGGAGTCTCCCTTTCCTGTTCAACATCAACCCAGACAGCTTCCAGCACTAACTAATAAGGGGAAACGTAGGGACAGAGCACTGCTAAAGAGAAACATGGCGACGTAAAAATTATTTGCTTATTCGCTTTATAGTAATTGCTACCTTCTCCAACGTGAAGATGGAAACAAAAGAAAATACAGAAGATTCCAACATGGAGCCAAGTGCCCCTAAGGAGTAGGAGAGGTGAAAAAAGAGATGGGAGTCATTCAATATTTGACATAACTTAGTAAGTTAAAAATGATGTAATGGCTGAGATGAAGGGGTCAAAGATGAGTTAATAACTGGGAAATCAGAATTGTACCAGAGTGAAGAAAGAAAATGATGGAGGGAGAAAAACATTCAAGAAAATGTTCAATTATTTTTGATATGCTATTTCTGGGAAACCAGGGGAAGCAAGAAAAAAGGGGGCAGGACTAATTGGAAGGTGAAGTGACTTTTGCTACTCCGTGGACCAGGAAGTGTTCTCTGATGCCTTCACCTATGAGACGGTCCTCAGTCTCCTCGTGTTTACAGGACTCTGCACTATGCCAGTCCTGGTCAGGGCTGGCCAGAGTGTGATTAAGACCTTCGGTGGGGGGAGGGGATGTAATACTTTAAAATTGCATTCTTTTCCCAGAGTTTCTAGATAACATTTCTAATGTTGACCTTTTACTTAACTCACCAATCCTCCTTTCATTCAAGTTGTTTTGGAAATGCAACTTCCACCATGAAGTCTTCCTTCCTACAAAAAATTGTTTTTGCAGTTCTGTCTAATCTGAGTGTGCAAATGTAGTGACACTCTTACTTATCTCCACTCTGCTTTCATTTGCCCTGAGTATGTGCTTGTGCAGAAATCTATTCCCTCATTTCCTCATCTAGTCCATGCAGCCCAGAACTTTGCAGTTAGCTTTGAAGCCAGGGAACTACTACAGAATAAAAAAACTCATATTAATGACACAGTTTGTCACTCAAAATGACATCTAACATAAATGTCATTATGGCCACATCCCATATAAGAGTTCACATGGCGCAGAAGTCAGAAATCCCCACGAGGGGGTCACTAGTCATCCCTCAGATTGAAAGTCTTTATATCTATAACTATAGCTACAAATACGAATGTCTATAGCAATCTCTAGCTCTATAATATCTACATCTATGTCTACAGATACAGAAATAAAGGTATAAAAGGGACAAGGGCTGCCCATCATCTTTAAATAGAAGACAGCAAGGATCTTCACAGATTCTCTCCATGCAGAAGGAAGTCCCCGTGGAGAGGTCTGTAAACAGAATGGCAGAGCAGTCATGATATTTTATTCGGAGATACCAGTGTTTATTTTTAAACAAAAAGGAAGGCTCTCAAGACCCATTCATTTTCTCTTAACCACAGACAAACTTCACCCACCCCCTTTGGAAGCTACGATTATATTCCTAGTAAGCTAGATCATTTCAAAAAGAATAAAATATAATGAAAGGTTGCTCTTAAAACACAAATTTTATAGAATCCTTTGGACTAGCAGCTTTGGAACTTCTTCTCTCAGGGGAAGTGAATTTAAGTGGAACCGCACTTGAGTTCAGCTTGTATTCCCCTCTCAATTACCATCAGTGCAGCTGAATCAGGAGCTACCCCAAAATTCCTGAGATAGCTTTTTTAAAATCTAAAATAAAAGAAGAAAGTGTGATTGCAGGCTGCGGTGAACAAAACCTCGAGACAAGAGGGACAAAATCCCTGGAGGGAGGGAGCTAAGGGCAGGAAATAATGAAACAAACCCCTGAGACACCCAAAGCAGAATACGCATCTTGTGATCCTTGTTCTTCCTTTTAATTGTTCAGGCCTGCAAATATTTGATGGGATGTTGCTTGACTTAAGATACACAGTAATTTTTAACAGATAGAAAATAAACAACTGAGGTGATTATCAGAATGTGGAAAAAGAACAGCCAATTAGGGTAATATATTTGGGAGTCACTGTGATTAGAAAGCCCCCCAACAGTGGACCCCAGGCAGCAGGCAGTGGGAGAGACCCTGTCGTGGCTTACTGCTTAAGCATGCTGCAGGCAACTACTACATCAGTATTTAATGGCTCAAAACAATAAGATATGTTTGTAAGACACAAAACGTTATTCAGCAATGCTTCTCTACTACCAGTAGAGAGATCGTGGCTTGGGCTTCGAGTTTTCAATAAGTGAGAGGCATTTTTACTAATTAAAGTAAGTTTCAGAGCTGGTTGCTAGATTTGAGCAATTGTGGAAAAATAGCTCACTTGAAGACAATAGTGCAACCTGAAATTTATGAAATATTTTCGAAACTTTATAGTCAAAATGGCATAATGAGAAATGGAGCTATTTATCTCTTATTTACCTTCATGCCTTAACCTAGGCCCACAATTTCAGCCATATAAGATGTTCAACTATTTTCTGAAAGCTCTAAGTGCCATCAGGAGGGGATTTTAACATAGCACTGAGAATACCCATGGGAGCATCATTTAAGTTGCCTTGAAAGTACTTCCTGATGCATCATTTCTAGCTTGACAGCTCTGCTCTGTAAAACACACTCTGGTTCACAAATGCACATGAGTGCCATAGCAGACTTTCCTCTGCTGACCCAAGGTACTGTTGCGTGGATCTAAGTAGTGTCTACACAGCAAGAATCTGAGTCTACAAGATAACAAAACCAGTTTTGTCTGATTACAGAAAGATTTTTGAGGGTACTTCCCCAGGCATGTTAAAAAAAAGAAAAAGAAAAAGAAAAAGAAAAAGAAAAAGAAAGAATTAGACCCACCTTTTGTAACTTAGCTATCAGTATCATATTTGTGATGACAAATGCTAAATTTGCATTTTGATTCTCAACCATTCTATCACAGGGTAGGTGTGCTAATTTTATGCTTCCACAGTGGGTACTGCACCAAATAGCATGGATATAGAGATAGAGCAGACCTGGGCTCCAAGGATCACATTAACATACAGAGATGCACAAAACGTGCAAAATTAAGAATTAGATGAAGCTAAGATTTTAGTAGATTTAAGACTTTCATGTGAGCCAGAGCTGAGAATGACAGCTGGTGTTGCCAGGTCATAGTGCTGAGAGCTTCGATGGCTTCATCACCATAGACCTCAATTTCTTGGTCTGTAAAATGGAATTAACACCAAAGGCATCTCGTTGGATGATTCTGAGATTTAAGTGAAGTAACTATGTAACTCACTTACTAGTGAACCTGGCTGATAATAAATGCTCAATTAATGTTAGCTAAACGGTATTCGAACCAATGGTTTAAAAAGAAACAAACAGACTTTGCGTTTGAACTTCTGAATATACAACAATCACAAAGGTCCTAGTGAAAGGGAGAGACAGGGAGAGGAGCGGTGGTTAGCATGTGTTCCTCTACTCACCGGCGGCTTTGAGTTCCACTTCATAGGGCTGTTCAAGAACATAATAACGGGCCACAAACACAACCGCCCTTCAATAACATGAAGGTGGGCAGAAGGACTACAAAGGTGCAGTGAAGCACAATGGGAGGAAACATAAAACAGCTGTTGATCACTGGGAAGTAGTAACAGCAAACAGGCAGAGCTGGCAGGGACCAGCCGGAGTGGAGGTGGCTCAGAGGAAGAGCAACAACTGAGCTACCCATGAGGCCAAGTCGCTGAGCTCCAAACAGCGGGCTACCGGGCAAGTCACCCAAAGGCTTTCCCCTTGTACTCCAGCCTGGGGTCCTGTACGGGTCAGCGGGTCTCTCTCTCTGTGGTTGGGATATAAACCCAGACATCACCTCCTAGAGACAGCCTGGGAGAGTGAAAAGAGCAGAGGCTGTGTGTATTCCCACGGCTCCACTGCCTACGGCTCCGGTGAACTTGGGCAAGTCACCTGACCTCTGTGTGGCTCAATAGTCTGTAAAATGTGAGGATAGTGTCAACCCAGCAAGCAATCAATCAATGTTAGTGTCCTCTGATTTCCTTCTCAGCCCCATGCCATCGAACATTTGGCTTATTTATATAGATGGCTTTATCTTAGTACAGGATTCAGCCCTTAAAGCACCGGGGGTTACTGAAGTGAATCTGCTGAGTCTTTGGCATGGGGACCTAGCAGATTTCCCTGCTCTGAAACAACAGGAAAGCATCACTGCACATCATTCCGTAGCAATCATTTCATTCTTTACCTCGGGATTACTTTTGCTCCGTGAAGCTCTCTAGAGTTTCAAAATTCTTGGTGCATTTGACGAATTTTGCTTTCAATCCAGTTCCCAGGTGCAGACCTTTTTATTATTATTATTATTATTATTATTATTATTATTATTATTATTATTATTATTATTATTATTATTATTATTATTATTATTATTATTATTATAATATCCCTGGCAACCAAACTTCAGTCTTTTAAAACCTCAAGGAAAGCCTGCTGTCATTGGCATTGCCCTTATCCAAATCTGCATGTACTTCCTGACCACAAAGTAGGTCACAGATAAGTTTGGAGCTGCCAATCAGCTTTGGATTCATCAAGCATTTTAAACTGCTGGCGCCGCAGCACAAACGCCAGTGTGTGCCTACAATAACGGTATCATTTGCATAGTTACAATCAGTTAGTGATAGAATAACTGACAGGCAGAGGGGTTGCACGGCAAATGCAAAGTCACTCAGATTTGCATTCATTTCGGTTTTAAACGGGGAACAGAGGACATGACTGAAAGGGGCATCGCCTTCCACGCAGCTTGGCTCCGCCACGCTCTTGCTATTGAGCGTTTCGACTCTTTGAACGTGCTTTGTGATCTTCCTATGAGCTATTCTTCTCAACAATGTATGACATACCTAGTAGGCATTATTATCCATAATTTAGTGAAAGGGAAGTGAATCAAAAACAGGTTGAATGACTTGTTCAACCCCGCAGGAAGTCACAGATAGTAAATGGTTGATTGAGTGCTTGCTATTATTACTAATATTACTATGATTAGACACGTAGTAGTCATGCACTGATTTTTAGGGTAACCAAATCTGTGCAAGTAGAAGTCAATTTTTAATGGTGCTTTCTGTCATGAGGTTTTCAGAACAGTTACCATAAAATGTTGTGTCTTAGCTAACTGGGTTTTCAATGTGTGCTTTACTGAAAATTCTTGTTTGTGATGAACAGAAACATGGTCAGCACAGCTTAAATAAGAGGAATTATTGTAATTCTCACAGGTGTCTAAGCTCAAAAATCACAATCCAGCTGGACCTAAGGTTTACCAGATACCAATGCTTCAACACCAAACTGTCTATGTCATTTTGGTTTATCCCTGCATCTGCTTCATTCTCCTTGATTTCCCAACCAGCTTCCCCATCCTTCTTTCTCTGGCACATGGCCCCAAATTCCCACCATCTATGATCCCTTGCTGGGGATATAAAATACAAATAGCACCTAACATTCATATTATCAAAAGATTCTGGTTGGTCTTGGGTAATCCAATGGGTTGAGGCCCATCTGGGTCTAAATCATCCACAACCAGGGTAAAGCATGAGTCTAAGGGTGCTGCTTCCAGAAGATGTGGGACAACCAAGTAATAAAACTTTTAAAGCATAAATGAATAAGATTAAAATGTTTTTAACCTTGAAGATTTTTTAAAAGTTCCATTATAGCTAGCTAGCCATTGTGATTAGCTATTTTCACATAAATCTCATTTATACCTATTGTAAGTGTCAATAGAATATGCAGTAGCTCTTGTTTCCCCATCTTATATAGATCTGTATCATCCTCATTGACTTTACTTAATGAAAAATTGGCTTCCCAGGGCCATCAGTACTGGTTCTGGTGGGGGTGAAAGTGACTGTTAACTCTCAAAAACCATCTGTGAATATTTAGTCGTTCCCATTGATACCATGTGAAATAGATCAAGTGTTCTTTTCATTTCCTATAATAGCACCTGACTCTGTACTTGGAAGAAATCTGTATGCTCATGATCAAAAAACAAAAAGCAACAGCAAAACCAAAACAAAAAGAAACAAAACCCTGAATATACATGAGACCTCAAATTTCTATAGAAGAATAAGGGCATACAATCTAAAGACAAATATTTGTTTTAAGATATTATTTTACCTCACTGCAAACAATAGACATCCAAAAATATCTGCCAGAAGCAATGGGCAGCTTTCCAGGGCTCCTTTCCTTCTGGGCACACAGTGGGATTGACCTGCATGCCCCCTTGTAATAAGGTGTGGCCATAGGACTTTCTTTGGTTCCTTGAATGTTAGCAAAAGTAAAAATATTTCTATTTGAAATATTTAACTGACAATGTTGAATCTCTAAGTCTTTCATGCTTTTTGAGATTGGCTGTGGAAGAGGCCTCGTATTAAAAGGCTGAAGAAGCCCGAGTCATCTGCTGAGGGCGACCGCCCTGCACTCATAGAGGGCTTTGAGTGACTGCAAAACTACACTTCAGTTTGTTAAGCTACTGAAATCTGGTGGTTTGTTTAACCAAACTCCTTCTGACTTTTGGACTAGCTATGAAATACTGATGTCCATTTTCTCTTTTACTAAAATAAAAGATTAAAAAAATACCCAGAGCCCTTCTTGGTATCAACATGTGGCCAACTTTTGTCATATATGTGATTAGAAGTGAGGGATAAGAATTAACGACACAAAATTTAGCCAATTATTTTAACCTCCTCTCTAAATTAACCCTTTTTTTTTTTTTCAAGATCAGGGGTCAGTGAAATGAACTGTTACTATTTATCCTTCTCAGCCTATAATCTCTAATATTTTCTAGTAAACAAAAGAAAATGGCTGAAAAGAAACTCACTGATATAAAGTTATTCAATATTATTTTCAATGAAATTAAATTATTACATACTTAAAGTATTTTTAAAGGATATGTAGGGGAAAGAGTAATCATTGAAAGGAAATACACATGTCAGAAAGGGGTTATATTAGAGTGGAGGAATACTGAGTTATTTTTGTCATTATTCCAGGTAATAAATTTTTTACAATTTGGTGATATTGCACTTTTTTCCCCTTTTTTGGCTTAAGACAACACGTGTTTGTTAGCTCACAGCTTCTGTGGGTTGGGAATCTGAGCCCAGCTTAGCCAGAGTCTCTGCTTCAGGGTCTCACAAACGTTCAGTCACGATGTTAGTCAAGAATATGTTTCCATCTGAGGCTTGACTGGGCGAGGATCTGCTCCTGTGGTTGCTGGCGGCGTTTAATTTCTTGTGGACTGTTGAACTGAGGGCCTCAGCTTCCTGTGGGCTGTTGGCCAAAGACCGTCCTCATTCCCTAAGGCTTTGCTCAGTCCTTCCTAGATTTGTCTCATTAGTCCCAGGAGATCCACTTTCCACCTGCTCTGCACCCCAGGAGGCTGACATCTCTGGAGTGCACCAGCTATCCCCTCTGCCTTGAAACTTCTGGTTGGGTTTGACCAACAGGAGGAGCTCAGCAGACAATGTAGAGAAGGAGACTGAGTCTGTATTTCTGTTTCCCTAGTTCCCTCCCTGACAGGCCTTGAGCTGGCTGATTTTTCGAAGCAGAAATCAAAGCATTTTAAAATCAGGTGCTTTCAGGTCCAGCTATTGTCTCTGGATTCTGGCCATTACTTCCTCCTTTTGCCACTCAAAGAGCAGTAATGGCTCCCCCACTCTGCTCGTCCTGGTGGGCTTTGCCAACCCTGTGGGCTTCCCTTAATTTACTCACATCGTTGAAGATATTCCTTCTGACTGTGTCATCTGTTTGTCCAGAACATTGATATACTCTCCTTTGTGAAAAACTAGCCTAACCTCAACCTACTATTCAGTAACATTAAACACTTTCTTCTCTCTACCAAGTTTTTTTCTGTTAGATTATGACTGATTATTACATCCTTTTTTAAAAAAAAATTATTGATGTATAGTCAGTTTTTTTACTGTGGTAAAATACACATAACATAAAATTTACTGTCTTAACCATTTTTAATTGTACAGTTCAGTGGCATTAACTACATTCATACTGTTGTGCAACCACCATGACTGTTTCATGGCCAGAATGAATTACATCTTGCAAAACTTGAACTCTGTATGATTAAACTGTAACTCATCTTTCCTCCCTATCCCCAGTCCCCGGCAACCACCATTCTACTTTCTGTCCCTGTGATTTTGACTATTCTAAATACTTCATGTAAGTGTAATCATACAGTTTTTCTCTTTTCTGCTTATTTCACTTAGCATGATCTTCTCAAGTTCCATGCATGTTATACCATATGTTCTTCATTTTTTAAGGTTCAATAATATTCTACTGTATTTATATACCACATTTTGCTTATCCATTCCTCTGCTGATAGGCACCTTGGGTTGCTTCCACATTTTAGTTATTGTGAATAATACTACCATGAACATGGATGGACAAGTATTTCTTTGAGATTCTGCTTTCAACCCTTTTTGAGTACATACCCAGAAATGGAATTGCTGCATTCTATAGGAATTCTATTTTTAGTGTTTAGAGGCACCACCATACTGTTTTCCACAGCGGATGTATCATTTGACATCCCCAACAATAGTGCACAGGGTTCCCACTTTCCACAACATCACCAACACTTGCTGTTTTCTGGATTTGGGGGATTTTTTTTATTGTAGCCATCCTAACAGGTGTGAGGTGGTAGATCATTGTACTTTTCTGTTTGCATTTCCCTAATGATTAGTGATGTGTGTTTTTTCAGGTACTTAATCGCCATTGTATATCTTATTTGGAAAAATGTTCATTTAAGTCCCTTTTTAATTTGTGAATTGGGTTTTTTTTTTTTTTTGCTATTTAGCTTTAGTTCTCTCTATATTCTGCATACTAATTCCTTATCAAAAATATGATTTGCAAATATTTTCTCTCCATCTGTGGGTTGCCTTTTAATTTTGTTGATACTGTCTTTTGATGCACAAAAGTCTTAATTTTCATGAAGTCCAATTTGTCTATGATTTTTTTGATGCCAGTACCTTTTTGTCATATCTAAGAAAGCATTACCAAATCCAAGGTTGTAAAGATTTGGCTCTATATTTTCTTCTAGTGTTTTATAGTTTTAGGTCTTACATTTAGGTCATGAATCCATTTAGAGTTAGTGTTCATATGTGACGTTAGGTTAGGATCTATCTTCACTCTTTTGCACGTGGATGTCCAGTTTTACGAGCACTGTTTGTTAAAAAGACTGTCTTCCGGGTTGAACGATCTTGACACACTTGTCAAAAATCATTTGACCATGTATGCAGGTGTTTATTTATGGACTTTCTATTCTATTTCATTGGTGTGCTAGTCTTTATCCTAACACCACACTCTTTTGCTTGCTATAACTTTGTAATAAGTGTTGAAATCAAAAGTAAATCCTCTTACTTTGGTCTTTTTTTTTATTTTTCAGGGTTGTTTTGAGTGTCCCAGGGTCCCCTGAGATTCCATATAATATGAGGGTGGATTTTGCTATTTCTGCAAAGAAATATTACCGGGATTTTGATAGGGATTGCATTACATCTGTATGTAGATCACTTCGGGTAGTACTGACTTCTTAACAATATTGTCTTCTAATCTTTGAGCATAAAATATCTTTCCATTTATTAATATCTTCTTTAATTTCTTTCAGAAATGTTTTGTAGTTTTTTGTTGTACAATCTTTCACCTTCTTGGTTAACTCCTAACTTATTCTTTTTGATACTATTGTAAATGGAATTATCTTAATTTCCTTTTTGGATTGTTCACTGTAAGAATATGAAAACACAGCTGAGTTTCATGTGTTGGCTTTGTATTCTGCGACTTTACTGAATTCATTTGTTAGTTCATTCATAAGATCATATCATCTGTAAGTAGAGATCAGTTTACTTCTTCCTTTCCAATTTGGATGCCTTTCTCTTATTTTTCCTGCCTAATTTGCTCTAGCTAAATCTTCCAGCATTATATTGACTAGAAGTGGTGAAAGCAGTCATCCTTTCTTGTTCCCGATCTTACAGAAAAATATTTCAGTATTTTATCACTGAGTCTGACTTTCCCTGTAGATTTTTACTATATATATTTTTTATTATTATGTTGAGGTAGTTTCCTCTTGTTCCTAGTTTCTTGAGTGTTTTTATCCTGAAAAGATGTTGGAATACAGTAAATCTTTTTCCCACATCAAGTGAGATAATCACATGGGTTCTTTTTTTCCCTACATCTGTTAATGGTGTATTACATGAATGATTTTTGTATGTGGAATCATCCTTTTATTCCAGGAATAAATCCCATCTTGTCATGTCTATAATCTCTTTAATATGCTGTTAAATTCATTTTTCTAGTATCTTGCTGAAGATTTTTGCATCAGTGCAAGAGGTGTTAGTCTGTAGTTTTCTTATAGTGCCTTTGTCTAGCTTTGGTGCAGGATAATGCTAGCCTCATAGAATTAGTTAGGGAGTATTCCCTCCTCTTCAGTGTTTGGAAAAGTTTGAGAAGAATTAATGTCAGTTCTCTGGTACATGACATCCTCCTCTGAGAGACTCTGAATCATCTAATATCCTCTAACAAACAATCAACTACTTAAATTGGCCAATTCTAGTGTCTAATGCTTGCAGTTAGGAGTGCAGCCTCAAGTCATAAAATCCACCTGTAAGACAGAACTCAGTATTCTCACCATAAGAAGTAAATAATAAATTATATCTCAAGACTGAAGAGGACTCCAGAGGATGCAGCATGAACTAATAGAAGAAGTAGTTTGATGGGTAGGCAGCGAGCAATGATGAGGACTTCCAGAGCAGGTGATATCTGGAAATAAAAATCACCAGCCTGTCAACTTCAGTAATGACATCAACAGCCATTAAGCTCTAATTTAGGTGATAATAACTGTGATAATATATGTACCTAGGATCAGTGTTTCTCAAACTCTCCCAAGCCATTTGCTGAAATTATAAATTCCTAGGCTTCCATCTAGCCTTATTCTATCAGAGTTTGAAAGAAGCTGTCAAAATATTTGTACTCCTTGTGAGCATCCTGGATAATTCCAATATTCAGGAAAGTTTTAGAAATAGTATATTATTTATTTGATCATCACAAAAAACTGCAACTATCAGGATGGTTCCATTTTGCATTTGAGGACACAGCTTCAGAGAAGTTACTAACTCAGAAACACAGACAAGTGAGTGGAAAATGCACATTATGGACTCACCTGGACTTGTCTGAATTTGATTCCTCCCCCTCCTCATTATGTCACATTAAGACTCACCAAAGACTTCTGGTAGGTTCTTGAGAAGTCAATGTCCTGGAGTCCGACCTCAGCTCTGACAATGACAACCTATTCAACTTCCTGCCCATTTGGCAAGGGAAGGAGTATATCTACCTTAAAATTCTTTGGTAGATAATCTGAAAAAAAGTTTGTAAAATTTATGAAATTCAATACATACTTCTTTCTTCTTGCTTCCAGTCTCAAGTCATCTGCGTGATCTATAATTTTAAGAGAGAATGGGTAAGTCATTTACTAAACCAATTTCCCTCTTTCTTTGTATGCAGATAGACTCATTTCTCAGCTTCTATTTGCTAAGGATAGAAATAAGGAAATAAACTTTTCCTCAGTGCCATATTTGAGCTCCTTTTCCAACCACTTGCTAAGTTCTGATTGATTTCTGCCCGGACCCAAAGGCGTTGATTTTCCCTTCTTGCTCCCCATCCAGTGCTGCTTGACTGCAAAGGAAAATGGAGCCAAAGCTGGAAAGAGCCAGGTCCCTTGACATGACTGCATGGAGTCATGAGTGGATGATACATGAATAAGACAGAAGCCACTATTTTGCTGAACTATTGAGATCTATGCATTTATAAGGCCCAGCAGCTAGTCATCTGATAAATACAAAAAGAAAAAGGCAAGCACACATAAGTTTTTGTAATTTTTAAAAATGTTGTTTGTTAATTGTGGTTAAGGTTGCAATTTGATGGGAAGTTCAATGATTATCATCATGAGTGACTGGTTCTCTCTCCAATATGGCTAAAGCCATTATTCTGTAGATTCAGCTCCACCCACAATGTGGACACACCCCAACCTGAGACACACCCTAATTGAGTCCATGACATTATTTTATTATTATTATTATTATTATTATTATTATTATTATTATTATTATTATTCCTGTAATGACCTAATCTCCACTTCCTGAATCTTTGGATCTTTTCCTCCTGCCCCCTCATCACATTAGAGCCCTTGATTCTTTCTCTCAGCTTCTTCTAGAGGTGAAGTATTTGTTCTTCATGACCTGAGCTTTTGAATTGATCCTCACTAGCTACTATAGGGCCTCTTAATCACAGACTTCTCCAAGACCCCAGACCTGTGATTGGATTTGCTGAAGATACTGGAGCTAGCCTACTGGTCACCAAGTTCTGTGGGATCCAGACAGAGCCTTCCAATATGATGTTGATTGTCTGCATGTTCCAGAATCCTCTTAGTTCTTATTTTTTGGAAATAATGCTTTCTGTAGGGCTTTGGTCCCATCCACCTGCTGATCACTCAAATGCCTGAAGTTCCAAAAAAGACACTAAGTGCCTCTCTCCACAAGCATGAGCCAATGGAGTACATTACTTATCTGATGACCTGACAAACAGAGGACTCTCCCTCCTGGTCGCAAGCTCCAAGTTCACCTGATCACCTAGGGTCCCCGATTCCTGTATCTGGGAGTCTGTATCATTTTATGCTCTGGGTTTTTCAGGAACTAAAGTCATGCCTGACCTTCAGTCTTAGAGGCTGGACTGACTGACTGATTGATTGATTGATTATTTCCTAATGACAAGTCCCCCTTTTGGCCCGCCTGGTTACACTTTTGAGAGCCAGTAATAACTTCCCAGGGCCAGCTGGAAACTATGAGAATAGACCAATAGGAGTCTTCCCCTGTCCTCCTGAAGCCCATACTTCAGTTGGGGCAAAAAGTTACAAATGCACAAACCAACTGGAGATGCACAGTGATACAAGGCAAACAGCAAAGTGTTTGCCAAGACAGAACAAACATCTGGGATTGGGCTAATAAGCAACACATGGTCACTGCAAGGAAGTTCTTAGGGAGCTAAGGAATATGTGAGAACATCATTTATGTATGTTGAATGAAACTGACCCTGAATGATTTGCTTTATAAAAGAAACCTGATTTTTAGTAGATTACATGCACTATATAATAGAAATGCTGACGACAATCTAAATGACTGTTCGGGATGTTTTCCTACTGACTGGCACCTCTTCTCCTTTCCACCTCTTGCGGGTCCCTCCTTGAGACCGAGACGCTGGGAGGCGGGAAGTAAGACTTCTTTACACAGCCCTAGGACACACAGATTTTTACCTCTGATTGTCACTCTATCTGTATTCCTAAAGTCACTCCCTCTGCTTGAGCAGCACAAGATTATAAGTAGCTTTAAAATTCAAACAAACGAAAGCGCAGTAACACAGCTCCGGATGCAGCCTCTGCCGCATCACGTCAGTCATGGTTTCATACATGCACCTACCTGCCTTGAATCAGATTCCATCCGCCCCCTGGAGTCTCTTTCAACATCCTCTTCATAACTCCCCCTTCACTCAGGGGGTCCTTCCCTACCTCTGACCCTTAGAATAATGTTACATGCTCAGTGATTCACCTCATGTCACCAGTCTGGGAGTCAAGAGCCAAAAGAAACCCCAGACTTCAGCTCAAACTGTTTTTAACCTCTGCCACTCAAACCATGCTTTTAGGACATCCTCTGTGATCCGTCCTTAATAATCTCAAACCACTCTTCTCTCTCCTGATGGAAGCTCCTGATTTTCTCCTTTAAAGACCTATAGCTTCCATGAAATGTGCTTTCTTTCTCACTCAGTCCCTCACCAAAATCACTGAACATTGAGGATCAAATCCTTGGGCCATTCTCAGCCACACAAAATTCAAATTACCGTGGGGCTTTCTTCTGAGATAAACCCTAGTATAGCCACTCTCTGCTCAACAATTTAATTAGAGATCAAGACTTATTCGCTGATGTAAATGATTTTAGGAAGATTTTATTTTTTGGTCATAGTCTAGTTCTATTTATTAAGTGTTGAAATCCACAGAACCTCCCAGACCCTCAAATATTAAAGTTAAATATCACTGAGGTTATGTAAGATTTGCAAGTAATAGATGTCATCTCCCTGCTTAATACTATGCAAATCTGCCTCAAATAAGTTTGAAATGTCCCCAGAATACAGGATATGTAACAAGAATTGAGGAGAACTCTGTAACCTTAACTTTAGTGGTGGGGAAAAGTACTTAAATGTTCAGATGTGTAAAACCGCCCCCAAATAACCTTTATGTTCCCACTCTCTGCAGAAATATTTCCTAAAGCTTAGTAGAGCTTGGTAGAAATGGGCTCAGGATTAATTCTGACCTTCTGTGGCAATGTATTTTCAAGACCAAGAATTTATGTGTGCAGAATATTAAATGTCAAATGCAAATATGAAAATGGAGCTACACGGTTGCAGATAGTCCCTAATTGATATTGAACAGACTATTCCCTTTAAACATTAATGAAACTGTTGTAATTACTAAATGACCAAAACAGCTCCGAAGCCAGGGTTCACAGCTGTAAACCATTACTTGTAAATTACTGGCACAGGACCACATTAGCAGATGGCTCAGTCCATGGAAGAAAACTTCCTCAAGATGCTTTTCTTCCAGGCCTGGGCTCGGGAGCAAATTAGATGAGCATATTAGAGAGGGGCAGAGTGCCTGTTTGGACATGTCACTGGAGATAAGCACCTTCTCTGATCTTCTTAATTTTTTTTTATTACATTCTTTGCAGAAAGTGCTGAATATCACAGAACACAAAGAAGAGAGGAGAAATTGACAGAGCTTATAAATATTGCACGAGGGTTCAGATAAGCTGGCTTTTTAGGGAGCAGTGTTTTTCTGACATTCTGAGGCAGATGGCCACGCTGGGTTGGAGGGAAATACTGAAGTGGGGAAGCGAGATAGGGAGGGAGAGACAGAGATGTGTTTGTGCGTGTGCGTGTGTGTGTGTGGATGTGCGCACGTGTGAGAGACCTGCTAACAAGCCAGTGGCAGAAAAGCAATTAGAAGAAAAATAGGGCATTTGAATGGGCTTAATAGCCTCCAGACAGAGAACATCTATAAAGCTGTGTAAGCAAAACTATGCAGTAGAAACAAGAGATGTCTTTATTAGAGAAGGCCTGTGACTCTTCACAGCTTTGTTCTGTAAATTCCATGCCAGCTTTGCAGACTCTCTGAGGTTATTAACTTTAGTGAAGATTTTTTTTTTAAAGAGTTGGGTGAGTCCTGCCATTGAGCCTTTCATTAATATGAAAGAAAGATTAATTAAGACATCTGCCAAGAACAGGAGGAAGGCGGAGTTTGTCTTACAATGTACACTACACACTATACTAAAAAGGAAAGGATGGACTTTTCTGTGCTGTGAACTTCTCTGTAGAGCAAATGTTTAAGGGTTAAGGGAAAAGACGTTTACAATCAGCCTGGAGAGTACAGGCCATTCTCATCTTCTGAACTGTTTTCACTCCCAAAGTGATAAAGAAAGTAGTTGTTAGCATTACAAGTGCATCTTCACAGAAAAAGGATGCTATAACTGCTTCTGTGTTTGGAGGAAATGTTGCATTAATCTAAACAATCTGACCTTGAGCGGCAGAAGAGACAAAGCATGGAGGTGCAGGGTGTAAACCAGGACATGGGTCAGAGGTGCTATGAAACAACCAGGTGTAAGGAATTGAGATATGATTTGAGACATCTGTCCAGGCAATGCATACCACTGAACTTTCCAGGATACTTAGGTTTGACGTTTAAAACCTACAAGACCAGAATAATCAGGATTGGAATTGACCCATAAAATCAGGGACCAATGATCAATGTGCTGACAGAGTGTCTTGAGTCTGAATCCCAGGATCAGGAGGCACTGCATTGCAAGAGGCAAAAACATGATGAAACGGCTTAAATTCTTCCTGGGTTCAGAACCTGTGTGGGGACAATATTTTGAGATATTTGATGTTAGCCTTCACTATCCTATGACTTTCCTGTCTTCCTTGCTGACCCCCATTCACACATGCCATGGACACAACCCACCCCAAAGGCTTTCCTCTGCTTGATTCTCCTGGCCTTCTGCCCAGACAGGTAAACAGGATCTTCTCTTTTCTATTTTTTTTCCTGACTTCATTCCATCCCTTCAGGGAAATGATCTTAGATAGGTTTTAGAAGAATGCAAGCAAGCGTGTAAACAGTTGAATCTAATTCCTGATGAGAGATGGTCAGTCAGTCCTTAACCCTTCCAGAGATGGAAAGCAATTTTGGAAGTGGCTCATCCCAGTGTGGGTGTTCAGACTGCAGTCTCTGAAGTCAGGCAGAAATGCATTCATAAACTTGGCCCTGATTCTTAGCATCTGTGGGATTTTAAGCATTTTACTCGACCTATCTGTGCCTCAGCCTCATTGTCTGTGTCTCGTGGTAACGTTTGTATCTACTCCATGGCATTGATTTGAAGGCTTTTCAATACTTTGTTTACTCTCTGACAACATTAAATGCTCAACAGACACAACTCAAATGATTTTTGAATTGATCAAATTGTACAGCTTTACATTGTGAAAATGAAAGTCAGTCGTGAAAATGAAAGTCATGGAAAAGAATCTTTTCTATTAGAAAAAAAACTAATAAAAAATAACTCATTTCCTCACTGGGGGAAGATGTGTGATCTGCACTACTTTTGCAACTTCTGGTGAGCCTGTTGCAAAATAAAACGTTTTTTAAAAAAGTAAACCAATTGGGTCTTGATTTTGTCTCTGAGCCAAATTCCCCAAACTATTTTTGATTTTCATAACTTTATCCCTCTTGTGCTTTTGAACAGGTTCTTGAAACCTTTAGCTTTTTCATGCCAATTCCATGCCCACTGCTGTAAAGAGTGGCTCCAAAAAGGATATCGTGTGTGTGTGTGTGTTAGGAGAAGTGATATTTGTAATATGTTGGTTTTGAGGTAAAGGGATAACCATCTATGGTCATTTCAATTGGCCATTTGCACAGATTGGTGGGGAAAAAGAGGTTATTTCTTGCACACTATCCTAAAACCTTAAGGATTGTGTCTTATGGTGTTTTACCAGTTAGCAGACTGACGGATGATTAGCTATTTTGAGGCCATGAGCTCTTGGAGAATTTAATGAGAGTTATGAACTCTTCCTGAGAGAGGGTGTTAAAACAAAGTCAGGTAAAATGATGTGCACAATTTATCCCTATTGTATGTCACTCCTAAACCCCTACTACATGCTAGCAGTAATAGGAGCTGTAGGGGTAGCAGAATGTGGGGCAAATGGAAATACAAGACACATTCTGTCCCTCCCCTGTGAGAAACGGGACGGTGAAGAAACATTATCATGCAATATAACCGGTGCTATTCCCTGGGAGTGCCGTCCCCTCCTTCACGCAGGAGGAACATCTAGCCCAGACTTGAAAGAGCTGACAAAGATTTCGGGGAAGCAGCCACTGAGCTGCAACCTGAGGGAGACACTGGCATCAGCCCGCTGATGCTGAAGGAGTTTGTTTTTAACACAGGAACACTTACTGGAAAGCACGGTTGTGAGACTGGGTAGTTGCAGATATTTAACAAGTTTGGAAAAGCTGGACTGTGACCTATGAAGGAAACAAGGACAATAGATAAGACTGGAAGACCTTGCTAGCCCTATTAAGAAATTTTGACTTCAGAAGGTTCTGTACAGAGGCAGGTTGGCACTGTGGAAAGCAGGCTCCGAGAGCTGTAGAGAATGGGCCAGGGAGGGACAAAATCAGAACGAGGAAAGCAAGGGCAGGTCACTATCAGCATCCAAAGGGAGAGGTGATAGGGTCCCACACTCTTGGCAAGGGACACAAACAGAAGTGGTTGGATTTATGAGATTTTTGTAGGAAGTAGAAAAGATGCAATTTTATGTATTAGGTTTATGAAAGGCAGGAGAGAGAAAAGTTGAAATTTAATCCAAGATTTCTATTTTAAGCCACTGGGTTGTGGATGGTACCACTGATTCAAACAGACATTGGAGGAGAAAGAAAAATTTGAGTAAGAAAAGATTAAGTTTGGGGATTGCTGGATTTCAGTTTCTATGGGCTACCCAAGTACCCAGTGGGGTGTTCAGATATGCAGCTCTGGGCCGTGGAAAGAGAGACCTGAATTGGTAACACTGGGAAATAATTGAAGCCACAGCACTTGGTGAGACCACACAGAGTGACAGAATCTTAGTGAATTGGAGTAAAAGCTAAATCACTCTAACTGAAAGACCCTGCAATAGCCTTGGCAAAAAAAGAAGTTTAGTTTTCTCTCCTATGACAGTCCTAACTGTGAGGAGACCAAGCTGGTAGGACAGCTCAACCCTACACAGGCTCTCAGGGACACATACCTGAGTGAGTTGCCATCCCACACATGCCATCATCAGCATCACTGGAGCTAGATGACTGCCTCCTCTGGATTCCAGCCATTTGTACCAACTGTCGTCACAGACGGAGAGAAAGGAGAAGGAGCAGACCTGCACATGCATGTTAGGTTTGGTGACGGACGTAAAGGAAACTGCTCTGTGAAGGAGAAATAAAGGTCACCTACTGAACACAAGGGGAGAGAATTTAAGATCCAAATTTTAAAAATATGACAAACCAATTTTGCCCCAAAGGAAAAGTCAGCAAGAATTTGATCTCATTCATCATAAAAATATGGAATTGTCATATTTTTGACTTGAAAGCATGCATATTATCTTTGACATCTAATTTTGATATTCTTGGCTATGTGTCTCAGTGACTGTGTGTGCTAATAACCTCATTTACAGAGACATATGAGGGGGGTGTTTTCACAATGGCTTTGCCCGGTGAGTGTACATCGTTGAATATAACTGAATTCCCTGGGACTTCTTGGCTTGAAATCCTGGCATGGCAAGTTCTTCATCCCAAAGTCATCTAGGTCAAAATGTACCACAGTGATGCCTTCTTTGTCAGCAAGAAGAGGACCACACACCCAGGTTTCAAAATTTAAACAGTTTGAGCAGAAGTAACCTTAGGAAGGACTCTATAGTTTTTCCAGAGATCTGTAGATATCTTCCCACAGAGAATTTGGCAAGGCTCCATCACCCTCGGTGCAGACGAAAAACATGATTTTCCTAGCATTTATAATTTTGAGATAGTTCCCTGGTTCCAGTGTTTGGATCAGGACTTGGATATAGGATTTGTAGTCTGTTGTGGTGGTGGTTTGAGGTAGGATGGGGGTGGTGTGTTGGTTTTGTTTCGTTTTTAGCAGCATCTATAATCTAACGTTTTGTTTTGAATGAATGATCTCATTTATATCAACAAAAAAATCCTTTCTTTGGCCAACATATGGATCAATTCCTCGTCGCCCACTAGTGCTCAGTGAACTTTCCTTTATATCATTTTATCTTCCACCTGTCACCCTCCAAATAATTAATAAAGAAAGAAAGAGAGAGAGAGGAAAGAAAAGAGAAAGTTAAAACTTGCCCAAACTGCAATCAAGCACTGAAAGTTTTGTTTTTGGAACATATAGCAAAGAAGTTAATAGTCTTCTTTCATCCCTTGACAAAACATCCTGAAATAAATGATTTAAATCTTTGGCTCTGATAAAGTCGATCTTTCCATGGCAGTGGATGAAGATCCTCTCAGGGTTGCTGGCAGAGTCTCTTCTGACATTGCTTGCTGGTATAGGAGGCAGTGAGTCATTATGACATGTGGTGTATCTTTCTTCAAGAAGGGAGCCAAACTAGATGTGTTGCCAAGCATTGCAGTGCTCCACCTGAGCACCGACACCAAGATTCGAATTCCAGGGAAAGCTTTTCCTGGCAAAAAAGCTTTTCACCATTTTGAAGACATTGATGTTCTTTCCAGGTTCCAAAATGGGCTCATAAAATGCAAATTTTTCTTTGATGGCAACAACCTGTACAACACCAGATGAAAGCTAGGCACTGGCTTCACTGAGAGACACCTATATCTTTGTCCAGTTGTGTGCAGAATGCAAATTATATAGCTGCCAATCCATTTGATGTTTGCTTCAAAATAGTGAAAAACATACCAGTGCTCCTGGAGTGGATAACATTTGTTGACAAAGGTCACCTTCTGTGAGAACTCAAAGACACAAACTGCTGACATGACTCCACAGAAGTCTCTCCAGTATGACAACTTCTTCTGGCTGGGAGTGAAATAAGCAAATAAGCAAATTTATGTGATGCTGTAATGTATCATGTCTCTATAGGGAATTCTAAGTTCCTGTAAATATCCAATCCTAAAAATGAAGACTTTTTTTTTTTATAGAATGCTTTCATATCCCCTGATGTGTTTGCTTGGTGGCCAAATATAGGATTCTCCTTCCATTTGGTTAAATTTAACACTGGCCCTTTTCCCATGGTTTTCAGTAATGTGATGTGAAAGTAAGATCAAAGGATACACAGGTTTCTTTCCTCCTTTTTTTTTTTCATTTATATTGCTAACTTGAGCTGGACCTGATGTCCATAATCATAATGGCAGGATCAATTTTAACATATATCAATTGAAGCATTCTAAAATTACTGTATGACAAAGATTAACTAACTTTATTTTGTTTAATCATGACACATCTACTATGAGCCAGGCACTGCTCTGGGAATCAGGTATAAAGCAATGAACAACCCTCCCCTCACTGACTTGACATAGTAATATATCACGTGTGTGCTCCCTAATTATATATATAGCTACATGCCATGGCATTCAATAATTGATTTCAACAAAATAAAATACTAATAACATAGTTTACAAAACTAATGCTAACGTTACATTTATAATTTTCAAAATAACAACAAAGATTTTCAAGGAAAGAATCTCCTAGGGGTTTTTTGCTCGTTTGTTTTTTGTTTTTGTTTTTTTTTGCTAATTTATTTGATCATTTTTGTAGCTGATTCCCAACTCCCTGAAACCTCTACCTGGATCTCTAGGGTCTCACAGGCCTAGTTCACAAAGTTTAGACATGAAAGAAAAATATTAGTTGTTGAAGAGTAAATAGTCACCATACTCACAAAGTAGGAGAGAAAAACATCCTGTTCATTTGAAAGGATTGAAAGATAGTATTTTCTGAGCCTCCTCTCAATAGCAATACACTTATTTATATTACATTGTATCATAGCATTTCTCTCTAAGCTACTATAATTTTTTGAAGTTTTCTGGAGCCTATGGAAAACTCCTGCTTGTAAAATCTTCATGTTACTTTCCGTGATATCAGTTTGGTTATCGGTCTCAGTCAGCTTGAGCTGCTATCACAAAATACCATAAATTAAGATGGCTTATCCACAACAGAATTCTTTTTTTCTCATAGCTCTGGAGGCTGGAAATATGAGATCATGGTGCCAGCACAGTGGAGTTCTGGTGAAAGCCCTCTTGTTGGGTGCAGATTGCAGGCTTCTGTGTCCTCACATGCTGGAAAAGGAGCAAGCTGTCTCTCTGGTCTCGTCATAACAAAGGCACTAATCCCATCCAGGAAGGCTCCACCCTCCCAACCTAATTACACTCCAAAGGCTCCACCTCCAAATACCACCACACTAGGGATTAGGTGTCAACAGATAAATTCTGGGGGGATTTGGCCTATCACATCACCACAAAAGTCACTTATCTTTGGGAAGCTTTCTAACCCCTTTACGTTTTCAGTAGAAGAGTTTTCCTTTGGAACCAACCTGAGTTTTCCTCTCTGTGTAACTTTGACAATACGTGTGAGCTAAACAATTCCATTTGATGCCTTAAAATTGTGGAAGCCCTTTTATTGTGCTGCAAAAAAAGAAGAAAAAAATGATAAGTACAGTTTAGCTTCTAGCACAATGGTCTCCAGTTGGAAAGGAGGCAAAACAAACGGTTGTTAAAAAAACATCTGTTGTTTTGTTTGCCCAGTACAGCAATTCACCACATGTGCACCACACTCCCACCAATTCATTCTAGCAATTTCCTTGCCCCAGTAGTAACCAGATGATTCCAAAGGAAGCTGCCATCTTCTCACAGATTCTGATACCCTGCTCAGGGTGACTATTGCTAATGGAGTCAGTATCTGACTCAGGCAGGGCCAGTAAGAATCTTACCTTGGGATTTATGAGCCTGGGACAATGTGGAAAACCTCTTACTTCCTCTCTGGTTTCATTGTGTCTAGCAATTATGGGAAAAGTCAACAGAAAGAAAGAAGTAGAGTGGAGAGGATAGTACTTGTCCCTGAGCCCTCATTACAACTCTGTCCTTGCCTTGGTTATGTTAGCCAATAAATGACTCGTTTGCTAAAGGTAGTAAAAGACGTGTTTACGCCATTTGGAGCAAAACTGCCCTGATCATATAATGGTTCATTGGCTTTCAGTTTGTAAGGTTGGTTAGTTATCTCATTAATAACAGATTAATTGTATCAATGAAATAAGCCTATTTTATCATTTACATGGTACTTTTATCAGGAATAGATGATAAATCTATTTTGGAAGTTACATGCCATTATCTTTAAAATGTCATTTTATATAACTATTTATATTGGTAATAATAATACTTAATGACTTAATGAATTATGTAGAATTGGGGAAAAAGAGATGTTTAAACAAAAATTCTCACAGAACTTTGAAAAGAAGGAAATGCAATTTTTTAAATGTTAAAAAACCATTCTTAGACTAGGCATAGGAATGGCATAATTGGAATTTAAATCATAGTTTAGCATATAGTGAAGTATTTATTTTCTCAGTGAGATTATAAAGTGAGATCTCTAGGGATCTGAACTGGAAGTGAACATCTAAGAAGCGTCAGTATTTTTAAACACATCTTTGTTAAAGAATTGCTGATCTTCTAGACACATTTCACAACATGTACCGTGCATCATAATTTTAAGAGTGTATACTAACTTAGAAAATAATTTCTGTAAGTTATTCAGAAAATTATGAAAGTCTAAATTGGTATATCAGTTTTTCTTCCGTGTATAATGGAGGAAAAGTAGTTACTTTCAAGACCGACCACAGAATTCGTTTTGGGGGAATATTGGAGCTAGAAAAATACAACTTTAACAGGCATTTTTTGGTCACCAGATGCGTTCCTCTGAGCAGAGCCTATTCATTTGGGGTGAGACAAGCACAGGGAAACTGCTCTGCATAGGGAAACAAAGGGATATTTGGGAGCTGGAGGATGTGAAAAGAGTCTTACCAGCAAAATGTGACAGAATTGTTGGATGGTGTTGAATGAGCCCTTGAGGTCGATGATCTTGCTTTACAAAGTGGCAACAGTTCTCTGTGTTTGTCCAGCTTTGCTAGGTGTGGGTAGATTGCTGAGTCCACCAGAGGCTTTAGGTTTGCCAGAGGTTTTCCCCATTACAACTCTGATTGCCTAGAGGAAAAGTTTGGGCTCACTGGAATGAAGGTCTTAAGGAGGTTTGGAGAACATTTTCCTTGAGGCTATTTGAAAAAATAAAGAAGCCTTTATTCACTCAGTAAGTGGTTATTAAGTATCATTTACTTACCAGGCAATCTTTCAGGTGCTGGAGAAACCACATTGTGGTGAGGGCGGGGCAATGTGGAGGTGGGGAACAGAAAAGGAACCTTGTGTTAACTTTCAGTGAGGAAATGCAATCAACAAACCAGATAACTAAGTTAAAATGACTACTGTGTTAGGTGATGATTAGTGCCATGGACAAAGGGGGAAAAAAGGAAGAAGTGGTAAAGGACCAGATGTAGGGGCAGTGAAATTTTACAGAGTTGGCCAGGGAAAGACTACGAAGATGACTTTTCTGTAAAGGCACAGCCATACAAATACCTTAGGCAACAGCTCTTCAGGCAGAAGAAAGGGTAAAACAAATGCTCTGGGGTAGAAATGTGTGCATGTGTTTAAGAAACAGCAAATAGGTCACATAAGGTGGGAGAGGGTAAGTGAGAGGCAGAATAGCAGAAGAGGAAATCGGACTGACAGTGGGAGAGGGATGTTGTATATTTGCTTGTGAATCCTGACGTCTTATTAAAACCTAGATTCTAGTTTAGTAGGTCTGGGCTGGGACCTAAGGTTCTGAATCTTACAAGCTCACAGGTGACAGATCACACTTCACATAATGAGGCTGTGAAATATAAAAAGGACATTGTTATAGAATGAAAAGCCACTAGGTGTTTTGAAGCAGAGGTTAGACATGATCTGACTGTGCTTTCTGAAGATCATTCTGTCTGCTCTGTTGATGGTAGACTGAGGGGACTGGGAGGTTACTTAAATAATTCAGATGAGAACTGATGGAGACTTCGACTACAGGTAGTAGCAGAGGTGGCAAAGTGTTGGCTCTGGACATATTCTGAGATTGAGAAATGAATTTTTTAAGAGAACAGATTTGAGGAATGAAAGAAAGAGTTCAGGAGTCTCTCTGTGGCTACATGCGGTAGAGGGGATGGGGATGAGGAACTCAGTATTGCACACACTAAATCTGAAGTCCTTATCAGAGATCCAAGTGGAGGTGTGGAGAAGGCAGTTAGAAACAGGAGTCAGGGCAGAGATTCAGCTGGAGATATAAAACAGGGAGTCATTAGCTTTAACATAGTATTCAGCGTAACAGTGCTGAATGAATTTAGCAAGTGAGTGAGTACAGAGTGAAGAGATACCCAAAGACAGAGTCTGAAAACACATGAATGCTTAGAGAATAAACCAAGGAGACCAAGAAGGAGGTGATGAGGATGTAGAAGACAACCAGAAGACTAGTGAATAGAAGATGGTGCATCAGAGAAGAGGGAGTGATCAACTGTGTGGAACACTACTGATCCATCACATACCATACATACTGAGAACTGCCATTGGCTTGAGCAAGAGGGAAGCCATTGCTGATCCCGACAAGAGTACTCTTCCTCAAGTGCTGGACAAACACATGAATGGAGTGGATTCAAGAGAAAAAGGAAGTAACAAAGTTGAGAGTATAAATAGTTTTTGAGGTGTTTTGTGGTCATGTGAATGAGAGAATTGGTGTGGTATGCAGAAGGGACTAGAAAGGTCAAGGGAGGTTTTTTGTTTCCATTTTTGCTTTTGCTTTATAGATTTTTTTTTAATATACTCAAACACAGAGAGAATTGTATAATGCACCCATCAGCACTGGTTGCCCAGTCTTGTCATTTATCAACATTGTGACAAACTTGTTAAGAGAGACATGTTTAAAGGAAGAAAAACAATAACGATGTTTATATGCAAGTGAGAAAGCTTAAGAAGAAAAATGGGATAATACAGCGAAGATCGGGAGAATTACTAGAGAGATTTCCTCGTGTAGATGAGAAGGGATGGGGTCTAGCGTACTTGGGGAGGAGTTAGCCTCTGCCCAGAGTGTGAACAGCAAAAGAATTCTTTTATGGACACAAGGCAGATGGGAGTTAGACGTGGAAGTTCTCTTCTGCTTGCTTGTATTTCCTAAGTGAAACAGAGTAAAGGATCAGCAGCTGTGAATGAGGATGAACAAAGGCAATGGAAGTTTGGGGAGAATGCGTATACAGTCCTCTAGGAAAGGGAGCCAATGCACAGACTTAAGTGCTGCCCAGCAACATTAAGGACCCACTTAATCCTGAATTTACAGTGGGACCAGTTTACATGAATAGTGTTGATCTCCAGCCACATTCAGCTTTGGTGAGTGCAGGCTCAGTGTGTGTAACTAGGAACGTGGCTCAAACAAGCAAGTCCAGTGTAACAAGAAGGTGAGGGCTGCTGAGAACTCAGCAAGGGAGAGATGATCAGGGTGGAGCTTCAATCTCAGCTGAGTAAAGAAAGCACTAAGGGTGTGGTGGAGGGAGAGTTAGTGAGAGAGCAGAAGCTTTGCAGTGCCTTAATCGTGTGAGTTATTAAAGGAATCAAAGATCGCTGGCTTTGAAAAGAAGACTAAGAAAGAGTTTATGACAATCATTTTCAAAGGTCTTTGTGATTCATGTTTTGAAGACAGAAATACAACCTCCTTGTGCTCTTTGTATTTTCGTTGTTGTTGTTTTAGAATGCCTTTAAAATGACTAGAAAAAAGGCACAACAACTCGAACATTTGGAAATTTTCATTTTAAGATTGTTCAGTACTGTACATTGTAAAAAATTTATATATTGCCTAACATAATAAACTGTGTATTCAAACTTTTGTGCTTTTTTTTTTTTTGAGATCTCTCTAATAAACGGACTTTACTCAGAAGGAAATTGGAACAAAACTAGTACTTTTCTTCAAAGGTATTACAGGGTGGGGTTGGGGAGGTCCCATAGTTTTCTTGTTCATTTGTTTTAAATACTTCACAGTCAGCTGTGCTTAAGAACACAAGTGTGAAGTCAGACTGCCTAAGCCTGTATCCTGGTTTAGCCACCAAGGCAGAGTTTATCACCTGAGGCAAGAGACTTAAGAAATGTAATTTCTTTCCCTTGTGTAAGATATGGTTAAATGTGTTGAAGTCAAAGTGGATAAGCTAATTATGCACAATTACATTCAGTGAGGTACCATCCAAATGAACCACAGAATATGCTAAGTCTGGAACATGCTAACAGATCAACCTGTGTGGTTTCGTTTTGCTTTACTGGATTTCTTAGTTTACTGCTATTGTTGGTGTTACAGCTGCTGAGGTCTAATTTGTCTAAACATCCCCTGTTGGTGTGTCACTAACCCAGTCCATGTTTCCTCTCTACCAGGACACTATTCTCGGGCACATCGGTCAGATTTAGCAGCCCTGTTCCCGCGCTCGGCCAACGTGCCCTCTTCCCCTCTGCCCTCATCTTTATGTGCGTGCTCCTCTTCTAGTGGGAAGAAGGATTTCTACCAGAGGAGACTGTGCCTGATTCCTCCATCTCCCCATCACCTAGCACAGAGCCCCGCTCACCTGTGCCAGCTGTGTTTTAAGTGAACAGGTGAAAATAGGATTCGAATGTAAAACCATGAACATTTTATGGTTCCTGCCGCTTCCAGTTAAGGGCAGAAGTTTCATTCATTTTCCGTAGTATTAATCATTGCAGCTAAAAATAATTTATGCTTTACCTGTTTAAACATCTGCAGGTTGTTGCTGTTGTTGCTCTGTTTTTGACATGTCTGGTTTTATTATCTTTGCTGCCAAGTTTTCCTCTCATGCTTTTCCCAGGCCTGGGCCTGCCCGATAGTCTGTTTCATCACCAACATGCTGCACTCCACTAGTTTTTTCATTTTATTTTATTTTACTATTTTATTTATTTTATTCTATTTTATTTTATTTTATTTTATTTTACTATGAGGGCCTGCCACTGGCAACCTGCTTAATTTCTTCCTCTCAGTCTTTCCTACTTAGAGCTTTACAGCACCTTGATCCCACATTTTTTCCCCACCCACATTTACCGTCTTGTGGAAGTCCCCGCCAGAGCACACCTTTCACAGCAGTTGTTTCCAAACTCTGCTTCTTTTGACTTAGGAATTCGCAGAGTTGCCTCAGAGGTCACCATCAAGGGAAGCCATCAAAGACAGGCTCTCCTCTTGTAATATGTTATATATTGGGAATGTAAGACCTTTTTGTTTTTTTAAGAAAGAGCAATAGTAAAACAACATTTGGTAAATATTTCTTCACATTATTTTTAATGCCAAATAATATGTACCTATGCTTTCAGGGCATTTATTATTAACGTTTAAATATTTTCAATATTGATTGTAAAACACAGGTAATGTATCCCATCTCCCATCTGCGTTGCTCCTTGAAGCTACACGATACTGCACAGTGGCATTAAGGATTTTTATAATTTAAAACGCAACTGGAGATGTTTATCAAGGCACTTATATAATTTGCTTTTATTTGTCATTATTTTAAATTTAATTTGGGGGAGGGTGGGTAGAGCTCAGTGGTAGAGCACATGCTTAGCATGCATGGGGTCCTGGGTTCAATCCCCAGAACCTCCTCTAAGAATAAATAAATAAATAAATAAATAAATAAATAAATAAATAAATAAATAAAACTTTTTAATCCAACCAAATTTAATTAGAATCATCCATGAGGAGGCACATAGATAGGAATATGTATATATACATACACATGTGGGAAGTAAATATGCAAATGCATTTTACACATATTCTGAATCCACAAAAGAATTGCCATCTGACTATATTCAGAGTGTATTTAATAAGGAGATTATAAACATGAAAGTTAAATGGAATTAGAAAGGATTTCTGTTGATTTTTCATCTTTTTGAGAAAGAAAGACATCACCAACAAAACTTATCTGAGAGAAGTAACTGTAAATATAGAGTTAAAGTTTCTGTTAAGGCTAATTTTGAGGTATCAGCAATGAAGTTATACAGAAAACTTTACCATCTTAAATTTTAAACCAAGTAGACATTACAAATTAAGGCTATTTGTTGCTCCAGATATAGTCCCCTTCCTGTCACCCAGCCATCTAAACGATGTGATGAATTCTTACCAAATTGAAGTAGTTAAAGTCTCAGAACGTGGCCAATGGTTACCTCTTACTTGACTACCCTGGGGCTTATCATGCCTTTGACTCCGCCCTCTCTCCGGAAATTCTTCCCTCCCTTTGCATCTTTGACATTCCCCCTCCTACTCTTCCCCTATGTTCCTGGCCATTTATGTTCAATTCATTTTTCATGCTCTTTTTTTAATGTACCCATGAAATGCTTGAGTTATTTTCAATGAATTTGATCATACCTGGAGATTTCACTCACTTCCATGATTTAAACCACCACTGTTTTATGTGCAGGATTCATAAATACATTAATAGGTTTAAAACAGAATTTTCTATTTTTTATTTCTACTTGCTTATCTCACAGATAGAAACCTGTTTTCCCCAAATCCTTTTTTCTTTCCCCACAGAGCATCCGAGTAGGTAAAATTCCCCAGTTTCCCACAGTCAGGTATGACCACGTTGATTGACTTCTGACCAACAGAATGTGTGTTGATGTGATAAGTGCCTTTTTCAGGTCTGCCTTCTAAAACAGTCTTGCCTGTATCCTCCTATTCTTTGTTCGCCTGTGAGCTCCACAGAGATTATTCTAAGGCTCTAGAGGAAGGCGGACTAAAGGATAGAAAGAGCCTTGGTGCTTGGGTGGCTGCATTGAGCACAGGCCCTCCCTGTACAGCCTTCACTGGGCTGTGACATTGATGGAACAGAAACTTGTATTGGTTAAGCTAATGAAATGATTATTTATTACAGTAGTCAGCCTACTCTGACCAATACACATTTCAACCCAATATGTCTAAGGCTGAACTTACAGCCTGTCTTCTCTGGCTGTTTTCCTCCTTCAAATTCCTGAGCATGGCATAGAAATGTATTGCGCCGAACTTAATATTCATTTTCATGGTCATTGTTCTCTCCTGTCTCTCCCTTCCAACATCTTGCTATTTTGCCAGTGTTACTTAGAGAGCTTTCTGATCTCCCAGCCCCCCGCCCTATTCACAAGGATGTTCCTCACGCCTGTAATACCCACAACTGTACACCACCTCCACCTCCACAAACCTGGCTGACTCCTACTCAGCATCACAATTTGGCTTACACATCATCACCCATGAGAAGCTGACCAGTTGACTGATAAGCCCCTCTTCTACAAGTCCATATGATTCTATGTTTACTTCCATCATAGTAATTATTATCTTATACATGTTTCTTTATCAAGATTAATTTTTGAATCTAAAAATAATATTTTTTATTCTTTTTTATCCTTAGCAAAAAACACAGGGCCTGGCCCATAGCATACATTCAGTAAGTGTCTGCTGGGAAAAAAAAATGCATGACATGATGAAAGCTGCAGCATAGATGTATCAATCTGGTTCCACAAACATGTGTTGACCATGTTCATACACTAGGTGCTCCGAATACTAGATTTGAATAACATGTGCTTTGACCTACAGTTTACACGTTAAGAGCCTAATATAGAAATTTCTATAAAACTAAATTTTAATTATAGTTCTGTTTAAAGGTTAGAAGTTGTACCTGCAGAATTACATACTTTAAACAGCACTAGCTCTGGTGCTTAGTAAGAGCAATAACTTTCTCTAATGTTAAAGCAATTTGGCACTAGTCTTACTGAATCTTACTTTAATGTGTCTTTTAATTCCACCCTATTTTTATCCATTACACTCTGATACTGCCTTATTCATACTGTCCTCACTTCTCATTTGCACTGTTTCACCCAATATTTCTAGACTAGAATTCCCCCTATGATATCATCAGATTGACTTGTTATCAGAACATCTGCACCTGAGTTTTCTATTTGTATCACAAACTTGACATGGCTTTGTTCTCATTTTCCCTGCCTCATTCCCTTGCATCTTCTCTTCCTCTCTTGGATTCCCCCATTTTGGTAAATATCATCAATTATTGCTAATCTACCCTGCCAGAAACATGGAAGTCTTTGTCAGTCTGTCTGCTAAATGGTTCTCAAATATGCTTCCTGTTCTCTCTTCTCTTTCATGATCTATGTTTCTTTCTTTTTTTTAAATTGAAGTACAGTTAGTTACAATGTGTCAGTTTCTGGTGCACAGCACAATGTCCCAGGAATGCATATATATACATATACTCATTTTCATATTCTTTTTCATTAAAGGTTATTACAAGATATTGAATATAGTTCCCTGTGCTGTACAGAATAAATTTGTTTTTTTATCTATTTTTATATAGAGAGGTTATCATTCGCAAATCTCAAACTCCCAAATGTATCCCTTCCCACCCCCACCATAAGATTATTTACTATGCCTGCAAGTCTACTTCTGTTCTGTAGATAAGTTCATTATTTACATTTATTTCTTGCCTAGATGAATGCAATAGTTCAGTCATAAGTACCTACAGAGTTCACATCTCTGCACTAATTCACCATTTACATACACTCTTTCAGAGTGACCTTTGTAAGATTTAAATCTGTTTTCCTGTAGCAGAAACTACCCCATAGGATAAAGCCCCAAGTCCTTAGCTCTGCATCCCCCAGAGCTCTGTCATCTCATCCCACCATCCTCTCACTTTGCTGTGTATTCTGACTACATCAGTGATTTGCAGCAAACTGAACAGGAAATGCATTCTTCCACATGTACACTCTCTTCTGTTTATAATACCCTGCCCCTTCTTTCTTCTAACTTTAACTTGTCCTTCCAGAATTTTAAAATATAAGCAGTCTGAAATGGAATAGAATGTGGCACAAATAATCTGTTCTCTTCCACTTGAAGCATTTTAGTAACTACTGGAAGATCAAGCTACCTAAGATATATCCTTGATTTTGTCAATTGGAAGAACTTATTAATCTCTCAAAACACGGTAACAGTTGTCATAATTATTATTCATTCTTTAATATTTACTAAGAAAGTTTTTGTCTGAACCCAGAATTCTGTTTTTAAGCATTTAGCTGAAATTAAATGCTATCAGTAATAAGGTCATTCATAGTTGAGGGCAACATAAATTGATAACAAGAATGATGATTAACTATGTATATATCTGTATATGACTTCAATCTCCATCAGCCTGGACAGAGGGTGGTAAAAGAAACATTTTCCAGTAAACATCAATTCTGCTTAAAGCTGCAGAAATAGATTTGTTCCAGGTCAAAAATGAGATAAGAGGAAAAAGAAAAAATACTTTAACAAGGTAAACACTAATAGAATGAAGTGATCAGACTCTTTTAATTACCCTAATTGTATGTGTGTGTATATACACATAAATATAATCAGTTCAACTCAATAAATGTGTACTGGTCACTAGATGAAGTATAGAAAATATCCAGAGGCAGAACTTTGTGAATTTGGCAGGTAGACAGATTGTATACTCTTTAAGGATAATGTCATTGGTTTCCTGTGTCAGAGTGCCTGGGGTGACTTGGACAGAGGCCTATTTACTCCCTAAAGATGGGAGGGTAGCCAGTCCACTTGCCTATGTAAAGAATGGAGACTAATGCATATTGAATATATCACATTACATTTTAATTAAAGCATGTTTATACTGCTTATATTTTCATTCTTAGTATTCATGCACCACAGTGTCCAATATTTATGCCAGTGTGTTTATTTACTTTTCTTAACATCTTATAACACTATACCTCATTGTATCCAATGACGATATTCCTGAGAAAGCAGTGCATAAATCAAACCACATTTTCACTTTGACTTCCACCCATAAATTTGGTGATGCTTAATCTTGATTTCTAACAGATTTTAGTTAGAAGTAACTCCTCACATGACATTGCTGTTTTCCTGCCAACTTGCATTTAAACATGGCTTTCAACAGTGTTTCAAAACTAATTGTTTATACCCCTCATTTTTTGTTTTTTTTTGTTGTTGTTTTGGGGTTTTTTTGTATAAATATTTTTTACTGAAGTATATAGTCAGTGTACAGTGTTGTATCAATTTCTAGTGTACAGCATAATTCTTCAGTCATACATGAACATACATATATTTGCTTTCATATTCTTTTTCACCATAAGTTACTAAAAGATATTGAATATAGTTCCCTGTGCTATACAGTATAAACTTGTTGCTTATCTATCTTATATATTGTAGTTAATATCTGCAAATCTCAAAACTCTCAATTTATCCCTCCCCATTCCCTTCCCTCCCTGGCAACCATAAGTTTGTTTTCTATGTCTATGAGTCTGTTTCTGTTTTGTATTTATGTTCTTTTTTAGATTCCACATATGAGTGATCTCATATAGTATTTTTCTTTTTCTTTCTGGCTTACTTCACTTAGAATGACAATCTCTAGGTCCATTCATGTTGCTGTAAATGGCGTCATTTTATTCCTTTTTTATGACCGAGTAATATTCCATTGTATAAATATACCACAACTTCTTTATCCAGTCATTTGTTATTGGACATTTAGGTTGTTTCCATGTCTTGGCTATTGTAAATAGTGCTACTATGAACATTGGGGTGCATATACCTTTTTGAATTAAGGTTCCCTCTGGATATATGCCCAGGAGTGGGACTGCTGGATCAGATGGTAACTTTTATTTTCAGTCTTTTGAGGAATCTCCATACTGTTTTCCATAACAGCTGCACCAAACTACATTCCCACCAATGTAGGAGGGTTCCTTTTACACCCCTCATTTTCATTACAAGTAATCAATGACATCACCATCAATTGTTCAAACCATGACATAGAAATAATATTCCTTGTAAAGGAGAATCTGTATTTTCTCACTATTTTACAAATGTCAATAAGGACATTTTTAGATTACTGTGTTATCTGTAAAATGCAATCTAAGTTGTATTATTATTATTATTATTATTATTATTATTATTATTATTATTATTATTATTATTATTATTATTATTATTATTATTGAAACACAGCTTCAAGTTGCCTTCTTCTGTTCAGATTGTTGTGCTCTAAGCCTGTCCCGTCTAGAAATTTTAGCATTATCAGAACAATTTTAATGATCACTCATATCATAAATTTGTCTTGAAATACCTGGTTTGCAGGCTCAGTTTTCCTATGTAATGTTTGCCATTTCTTCATGAATTTTCATCTACCCTGAAGCTATGCAGTTGTCTCCTACCTGGCAGCAAAAGGTTTCCTGTTCTCATTCTAGGTCTCTCCTCTCTGTTGCTGGATCCCCTGGAAAAGACAGTATCTAAAGGTCAGATAAATGAAGAGTTTTACCTCCTCCCTCTCCTTTGGCATAAAGGGTAACTCCTGGGAAACTCTGTCAAGGCAGCCATGGTGTTCTGAAAACTGGAAATGTTTTGTTCTCTCTCTCAGACGAGTCCATTCTTTAACTCTTCAAAAGGCTCCTCGCTGGCTGACGTCATCCTGATGTCAGGACTCTCCCCAGACAGCCCTTTCTGCCTGGCAGGGCCACTCCCCACTCCAAGTCCACCGTGCCTGAGGCGCCCTATACCACCTAAGTTGCTACAAGTGGCTGAAATCTCTCTACTCAGGGTTCTCTGCCTCCTTTCCTTTTGTTTTCTTTTCTTTTCTTTTTTAACTTGTAGGAAGATGTAGAAACCTACAGAAGAAAAAATGTCTATTATTTTTCTGCCTTCAAGAGAGTGTGGCAAACTGTCCTGTAATGGTGCACTTAACCCTGAGCTTTTTCTCAGGGATCTTTCCAGCTGAGAAGACAGGTGGCTTAGAGACAATGAATTCTTAGCAACTACATTTATTTCCTTTCCTTTTCTTTCTCAGAGCAGTGGGAATGGCACTTGGTTTCATTTTCTTCCAGTCAATGACTCAACTAATATTTCTTGAATAATGACTGTAGATGTGGAGAAAATTCAGGCTCTGGGAATAAAGTGGTGAACAAAAGAGACCAGGTCTCTGCCTTTGTAAATCTTACAGTCTCAAAACAAGCAGAGGAGCAGATCAGTGTAATCATCTCTCCTGATCGCTGAACAGTGACGTCACCCCTCCTAGATCTCCAGTTCTGGTCAAGAAGGCCAGGAGGAGGTGTAGGACCCAAATGTCCCTTCGTGTACTGATGGTGCCTTGGTCTGCAGGTGCTTCTTATATCAGAAAACTTGTCCAGACACCCCTAAAATAATTCTCAGTCACTTCTATTTCCTGTAATTATATGCAAATCATATTGAAAATATCAGGTCATGATCTGATTTCCTACTCAAATTCACTGCTGTCAGTGAGGAGGCTTTACAAAACTCATGAAAATATATATAGTGACACAAAAATACAAATCTAAATATCTGCAGTAGAGATATGCAAATTAACTTAACCACCATATTATTTTCCTAGCAGGAGATTCTAGCTAATAGGAAATTTTATGAGGCATCACAGCACCCATAAAGTGTGGAGAATAAATAAATGAATTCCTGAACAATGTGGTATAAATTTAACGTTACCTTTAAATATGAAAAAGAAGCCTATAATATATATCTCCATTAGGATCTTGAATTTGTCTAACTGGTTATCACTAATGCCCTATTGAAATGCAATTGAAAATTAATATAGCTGGCAGTAAAAAATATGACCATTAGGGAAAGTTCATGCATGATATTTTTATAGACTTGCCAAGTCTCTTGAATTCAGAATGTGGGACAGATGGTCACATGGTGAATTGTTCTCACTCACTAATGCTTTCTGCTGCTTCACTGATTTTTGCTCTTCAGATGACTTCAGTCTCGTTCAGAACGTGTGGCAAATGAAAGATCCCCAATTGTCTTCACTCAAGGTAAAAAATCTTAATATGTCTATGATAGAAAATTATATAAATTCTATAGCTTTAAGCTACATCAGAGCCTTCTTAAATTTCTAGGTCCTTTACAGGGAAATTTTAAGTTTAAGTTTATATCTAAGCATGAAAATGATTTTTCTTAGAGTGTAATATGCTCAGATCCTAATTTTTCTCATTTTTTTCCATTTATTCAGTTATTCATTAAGTTCATAGTCAATAAAGATGACTTTTTTCAGTTATTTAGTCATCACTTTGGATGTATCTGTCTGCTCAGGCTACCATGCTAAACTACCACAAACCGCGTGGCTTAAATAGTAGACATTTATTTATCACAGTCTGAAGACTAGACATCTCAGATCAAGGTCTGGCAGGTTCAGTTTCTGGTGGGAATTCTCTTCCTAACTTGCAGACAGTCTCCTTCTTGCTGAATCGTCACATGCCCTTTCCTCCGTGGTGAGCGGAAAGAAAGTCTGGTGTCTCTTCCTCTTCTGAAAGGGACATAAGTTCTATCAGATTAGGGCCCCACCCTCATGACCTCATTATACCTGTATCACCTCCTGTTGCAAAGCCCCAATCTCCAAATACAGCCACACTGGGGATTAGGGCTTCCACCTACAACTTTCAGGGTGACATGAGTCAGTTGATGACACTAGGATACCCATGTTTCATCATTATTAAATAAAATGAATGTCACTTTAGACATTTCATGGTAGGCCATACACTTTCCAATTCTTCTCATTGCAAACGATTATTAAAAGGTAGATATGCCTACTGTGTGGCAAAATAATTTTCAGTCCTGAATTGGCACAATTCAGAATCTCTGTGGCAATCCTAGGTTGTTAAAATCACATATACAAGGTTCAAAGCCAAATGGTCCACAGCGTGGCCATGAAGCAAAAGCACATGTTTTCTTATGTGGCCAAGGAAATCAAACTACTCCTTACTATCAGTTTTAAATTTAGATGCTGTTCATACTAGGTCCTTCATACATGACACCGATACATCAGATATTTCATGACAGGCGTGCATTTTATTATACAAATGGTGACATTTAAAACAATTACTTATGAGGGTTGCATTGGTTAAACACCAATGATCCATTGTTCTTGGTCACAGCTAACTGTGTGAGGCTTGTGATCTGATCCAAGGCCAGTCACACTCAGTGTTAGTTGGGTTAGTCAGAAGCCCACGAAGGGGCCAGTAATGAATCTTTACACCCACACAGACTATGGTGATAAAATGGACTAATTCTTTCTCTTAGAAACTTGAGCTGACATTTCTGATCCAAGTGTACCAGTTGGTAGGGGCACCAAAAAATCAAGACACAGGGAGAAGCAGTGAGTGTGTGGGGTGGGGGGTGATGGGTGGGAGGGGGAACAGCAGAGCTCGGTCAATGTGGAGTCCTGAAGCAGATCTCAGGAAGTCTTCTGTAGCGGTGTGCAATAAAGAATTAACCCTGCCCAAGAGAGGCTAGGCCTTTGCTTCTGCTCCTGCAAGGTCATCTCTAAACCTTTGAGTGCCTTGCCTCATAAGAGTGTCTTTGTTTACCTTGATTGGACTTAGGCCATCATTCTACATAGTCTTAGGATGTAGTTTATGGTGGAATATTTTATATCACATGGTACCAGCTAGACTTCCAGAGCAGCCAGAGACTGAGATCAGTCATATGGTCAGTCAACCATGTCTATATGATGGGACCCCAAAAAACTCTGGGCTCAAAGCTCAGGTGAGCTTCCCTGGTTGGCAGTACTCCATGTATATTGTCCTACTTTGTTTCTAGGAGAGTCTATACTGTCTATGATCCCACAGGGACAGGGCAACTAAAAGGAACCACTCTCCTGGTTCCAAACTTTTCTGACACATCTGCCAGGCATCTTGCACAAGGCCTGCTTACAGGGAGCTTTTGTTCTTGTGAAACCAGATTGCAAGACCTTTTCCAGGTGAGCCCAGCCATGTCGATGCCTCCCTTCTGTGTTTCCACAGGTGTCCCTACAGTGAACTCTCTCCCTCAAACATCTCTAAGGGAGTTTATGAGAACATAACAAACCCAGCATTGCGGTCAAAGACGTAGCATATGCTTTAGATCTCTTTAGTTTCTTTAATTCACACTTGCAAATATGTTGCAGTGAAATTCGAGTATCTGTAGGAGAGATTTGTCAGGACTGCCACTATGGAACTGTAAGATGAGAACAAGAAACAACAGGAAGAGCGGTAGGACAACAGTGAAAGAACAATTGCTGTAGAAATTTTGTTCTTTGTGTTTAAAGAAAGGTTATTCTAAGGTAGCTGGTGCTTTCTAAGAGGAGAAATGGCTTTCTGGATACCCTGGTGTTTAGCTTGCTGCTCCTGCGGTGAGTGCCGGAAAGAAGGCATCTCCTTTCACATGGATGCTCTCACAGAAAAATGTCTGTCCTATGACTCATTTCCTTGGAATCTTGTTTCTTGCTTTCCAAGGAAATAGGTTGCTAATATGATAAATTTATCCTTGCTGAGTTATCTGGTGTTGTGTGCTTAATATATAACCACTGAGTACTACCATTTATAATTTTGGGAATATCTTTTGTAATGTGGATCCACAGATCAAAGAAAGCTCTCTAAGGGTCAGCCTTTAGGTAGACCAGTAGTGAGGTTCTTCGGCTGTAGTATGTTTGGAAGAGCATTAGGAGACCTGTGTTCTATTCTGCCAGTAATAAAAAGTGAGACTTTGAACAAAGGATTTGATCCTTATCTGTATCCTCAACTGTAGAATGAGAGAAATAGTCCTACAATCTTATCCACAGGGAGACCCTGCCAATGACCAACAGCGTTTTCTCTGTGTAGGGTGACCATGCATCTGGGTCTGCCAGGGACAGTGACAATTTATGCCTACTGCCCCAGCATAATTATTAATTAATTATTAGGTGTGCTCCCTTCATGCTCAAAAGCAGCCTGGTCTGGATGATATCCAGGCTGATTTTGTGCCAAATTCTCAGTTTATCAGAAACTTCCTCATTATTATTGTCCTGATGGCCCCATAGTGATGAGCATAGGTAAGACTTACCTGCTCAAGGATCTGTGGCTAAACCTCACCCCAAATTAAAAGCCAAAATCTCCAGTGCCTGACGGAGGTAGTAATATCTTTTTAAAATTTTACAGAGACTGAGCCATTTTACCCAAAAGCTCTTTATATAAAAATCCTAAGTCAGAAAATAATTAGATTGTTCTTTAGGAAACCAACATTATCTTTTCCTTTCGTTCTTTACTCTTTTCTACCCCCTACCCTTCACCCCTGCCAACACTATAAATCAAAAAGGAGCAAAAGTTATCTAATGCTAATTATCTAGGTTTACATTTTCCTCAATTCATTGAAATCCTCCGTTTCTGAAACCCCCCTCCCCATCCAGGAGACTTCAGTGAGCATATTCATGTTTCAAACAAACCTGCCTTTGTTAATCATCAAAAGATATTTTCTTTAATAAATGAAGCTCGGCAGGCCCCGCAGCTGTGTTGTTTATTTTACAGCAAGCACAAAGGCAATTTATTTTTTTAAATACTATAATTAGATTAGTGTTCTCTTTACTGAAGCATCTGTAGGAAAGTGAGAGTATGTTTCTTTGAATGAATGAGCAGTCACATTTATTTTTATTAAACCTGAACTTGTCCTCTGAGATAGCTGAGTTTAATTTTATGTTCTAATACAACACGTAATATTCCAACTTTTTTTCAGGTAAAGTTCTGGTCTCCCAAAAAGGAGGTTGGACTAAATTGAATCTTCTGATTCCAATTTTATGAACTGCATTAAAATCTCTCTAGGGTGCAGGATTATGTTTGTGTTGAAGAATGACTGCATTAAGGTATGTATTTGCATACATAAATAAATATATCCAATGGTTATCTATGACCTGTCATTGACACAAGGAGTATCATAGAACATAGTGACATTATACCTTTGTTATGACTCTCTAGGTCTTTACTGAAAAGTTTTCAAAGTGGTGTTTATAAATCAAAAAGATTAATTTCCAAAATAGAGCCACTTTTAAAGTTTTGGAAACTGGTTTATCAATGCTGCATCTATAAAATGGTCCCTTAGGACTGTCTAGACAGCAGTTCAGTCACTCAGGGAATAAGGCGTCACCTCTTGACTAGCCCCCTTTCCTTCTTTCTTTGGTATCGCCAATAAATAAAACATTTTCCTTTCTCTATATTCTTTTCATCTTAGTTGAGAAAATGCAATTTTTTTGCTGATACTATACCTGTAACAAGAGAAAGCTCTTCTAGTTCTCTATTGCTGTGTAACAAAAACCACACATTAGTAGCTTAAGGCAATGATTTGTTATTACCTCTCGGGGTCCGTGGGTTGACTGGGTTCCGCTAGTCTGTCTTGCTTGGTGTGTCTCAAGCAGAACAGAGAAATGGTGACTGGGGCTGGGGTTCCTGAAGACTCAGCAGGGCTAGACATCCACGTGGGCCTCGCATCGCACGCAACTGACTTTTCAGCTGAGATGACTTGGACAGCAGCAGGGATCTGGCCAGTTAACCTCTCTCTCTCCCCTTCCTCCTCTTGCCCTCCCCTCCTTCCTTTTCTACATGACCTATTCAAATGGATAGTCTGGGCTTCCTCACACCATGTCCGGCTCAGAGTGAATGGTCTTCTTAAACAGGGACTGGCTTTGCCCAAAGCAAGTGTTCTAAAAGCCCAGCGAAAAGCTGCATGGCTTCTTGTAGCCTCACCTGGGAAGTCACGCCGCATCACTTCCATCGCCTTCTATTTTCTATACCAGGATCACTGCAGGCTCAGTGTGGGAGGGAACCGTGCAGTGACGGGAGCTCTGGAAGGCATGGTTCCCTGAAATGAGGCAAGAGGAGTCCAGCATTTTTTCAGACAAACTACTACAAGACAAAACAAGACACAATGTTAAAATAAATTTAGTTATAATAAAGAATAAATACCATCCACCCGCAAGCCTATAATTTTTCTAAAAAGTTTCCTTCATAACTTAATGTCTGTATTTATCTCCTTAAATACTAGTAGCCACATTTTCTACTTATTTTTAATGTTATGATTTTTCTCTTTTAAGTATAGTGTTATAATTATTTTCTGCAATATTCTTTTATAAAACATATTTTTATTTTAATAACGTGTTAAACGGGATTTATGGGCTCTGCTAAGGATGTATCACAGCCTCTGACAGAATTATTAATCAACTTTGGGACATGATTTTATTTGAATCATGAAGAATTCACATAAGCAAACATCCAAACAGTAAGATAACTTGCTGCAAAAAAAAAAATTATTTTTGAGAAAATATCTTTCAGATTGTGGTAAGATCTAACAAAGGAACATATCGCTTTCTCAGTGATAGCAATAAGTTCTAGAATTTTACCTTAACTTTGAGCTACAATTGTTAATATCTACAAAAAGAAAATATAAGTTAAATCGTTTTCAAATCACATTTTTGACATTGGAATATCTAATCTCTATTCACTAATTTCTTTTTCAATATCTACTTCTTTTCATATTTAAAAGTATTAAGGGCCTAAGGAAATAAATTATTTGTATTATACTTTCCCAGTAATACATGAAGTCTTCTTATGTAGGTGAAAAAAGTATAAATTCTACTGAATGTAAATTTATGAATTTTAGAAAAAGAACATGGAAGCCTTACAAACTACACAAATTATTCAGTAAAGTTTTTCAAAAGTAGTTGTATTTTGTTTTCTCTACTCTGAAACATTTTCTTACTATTTCAATCAATATATTTAAAACGCATACAATCATCATTTCATTGCAACTTCCTCCAAACCACTTGAGTTATAAACGCTAAAGATTACCATTTACATAAAAGGTTAGAGAAAGTTCTCAAAGCAACAGTAAAAGCAAGACAAAATGTTGGAATCTGTATTCTTCCACAGTGAAATTGATCACAAAACTGTTCTGATTGAGATTTATTATTTTAAAATAGATGTTATACCCAAGAGAAAGTTCACTTAAGGTATTCTTTGGAAATTAGGAATAGAAAATTTATTATAAACCTTTTAGATTATGGGCCATCAATTTAAAAATAGATTATGTAGTGAAACACTAGACACAAGGGGAAATAAAAAGAAGTAGCAAGTTAAGTAGAAAAAAACAAAAAACAAAAAACCTTGGAATATTAAAAAATAAAAAGAAGAAAAAGCCAGAATAACAATTCAAAGGAAAGGTAGAGGAAACCACTGGGGAATGTTTTAATGAACTGAGTAAGGTAGAAAATACTTTTTCCAATAAAGGAATGTCTTTTTAAGAAGTTCTGATAAAAGGGAAAAAAAGAAACTTTTTACGAGCCATTGTAACACAGAGAAAGTGTTGCAGAAAAGTGGAACCATAAGTTGTAACCCAATTTTAACCTTAAAGTAAATCACAGTATTCTAGATTAGATCTACCAAGCAAAGTTGGCTATTATTCCTTTGTTTTATATTCTATTCTTCTGCAGCTATATTCCAGTATCTTCTTTGCCTGTTTAGAGAGCTGATTTGTACTGCCTGATGGCCTCAATGATTTTTTTCTCTAAAATAATTTTAAAAATCTATTTGTTGACAGATGTGTGAGATGACAATTTCACTTAGTTTAACATTTTCTTTGTTTTCCATTCCTAGATGAATTCGTACCAGATTTGCCCTGAACACTGTATGCAATGAACAGCATTATCTTTTTCTACTTTCTGGCATAGTTTTAATTTCTTACAAGAGTGATCAATTTTAACAGATTTTTTTATGAGCAAAATGGAGATGAAGATGATGGTGATGGTAGGGGTTTATAGAGTGATTAGATAAAATTAGCAAAAAACAAAAAATGATAATTCATACAGAAAAAGGTTTAGGAAAAAATTTAAAAATTATTATTAAAGGGAATAAAGTGTTAATAACATGACAGCAGGCCCAAAATTGAGTTGCTTATGCTAAGCCCTACTCCCATGTCACCAAATTGACTTAATTAGTTTGGGCTTTCCCAGACATGGAATCTTAAACCAGTCAATCAGAAGTCACCTGATGTGTACTAGGTTAGATAATTTTCCTACTAGGTCCCTAGCAGCCCCTAAAGGAAAGTAACCTCGCAATAACCAACCTGCTTTCTTACCTAGCTTATAACTTCCGAGCTCCTGCTCCCTTCTGTCTATGTAGTGTTTTATTTTGTACAGGTCTTGGAAGATCCTTTCCATCTGCCAGATGGGATGCTGCCCAATTCAAATTACTTTTTGTTCAAATAAACTCTTAAAAATGTTAACATGCTCAGTTTGCCTTTTAACAGGATATTTTCAGTGTTAAGACACATAATTCAGAGATGATAATGAGTGTTCTGTATTCTGGTACAAAAGGAGATAGAGGTTTATGTGGGAACCATACTTCTCAGATAACAAATACCTAAAAGTATGTCACTTCGGCCTACAGTTGCTTTGTGTTGAGCCTGACACTGTTCACGATTCAGCCCATTTTCTTGTTAAAGAGACTCACCCACCTCTGCTTGTGGACTTGCTGCTCTTTGCTTAGCTCTACCTCTGGGCATCCTTGATATGTGTCTTTTTCCAGTTGGTCCACTATAACTCAGGATACAAAAACTGCTTAGGTTTCCTGATCTTTTCTTTCCCATCGCAGCCTCACCCTGTAGGGTGTTTTACCATCATAAACATTGATTTAAGTTGGTGACGTCACTCTCATTCTTGTTGGCTGTGATCTTGCCTTGCTCTTGGGCAATTCTGAACCCATTTTGCCCACTCTGATATCCTCCTATTTCTTCAAAGAAGGCTGAGAATCCCTGAGGGAAATATGTAATAATTATTTTTGGCAAAATGTGTATATATATATACATTTTTTTCTTTTAGTTACTTTCTGAACTGGAGACCAACTGAGTATTGTCTCTGTCTAGTTAGATATGCTTCAATAAAATACTGATAGCTATAAAATAATCTATTTTATTAGATTATAAAATAATTGTCTAATTAACTTAGCACCTGGATAATATAATACCTTATAAACAATAAATATAAACAAATGTTGAATAAATAAGTATCTTTATACTTTAAATTATTGCCTTAAACAAACTTATTTTCACTGCTTTTGAAGACCTTTAAAGCCATATGCTTAACTGACTGGCAATTACGGAGTTATTTTTTTTATCACCATTCATTTCTCATTTATATTTCTATTAAATTCTCACTGTTATTGCTTACTACTGTTTTTATTCAAGTTATTTTATTATAGAAAACAATGCAAGCACATTGGACAAATGTTTAGTACAGAAGTCTCTTGGAGAGGGTGTGGAGAAAAAGGAACCTTCCTACATTGTTGGTGGGAATGTAAATGGGTGCTGCCACTATGGAGGACAGTATAGAATTTTCTTAAAAAACTAAAAATAGACTTACTGTATGATCTAGCAATCCCACTCCTAGGCATATACCCAGAGAAAAGTATAATTTGAAAAGACACATGCACTCCAATGTTCACAGCTGCACTATTTATGATACCCAAGAATGGAAACAACTTAAATGCCCATCAACAGATGACTGGATAAAGAAGATGTGGTATACATATGCAATGGAATATTACTCAGCCATAATAAAGAATGAAATAATGTCATTTGCAGCAACATGGATGGACCTAGAGATTATTATATTGAGTGAAGTAAGTCAGACAGGGAAAGACAAATACCATATGCTATCACTAATATGTGGTATCTTAAAAAAATGATACATATTCTATTTAAAAATCAAAAATAGACTCATGGACATAGAAAACAAACTATGGTTACCAAAGGGAAAAAGGCAGGGAAGGGTAATTTAGGGGTTGGGGACTACTAGATACACATTACTACATATAAAATAGATAAACAACAAGGGCCTACTGTATAGTACAGGGAACTATATTCAATTTCTTGTAATACCATATAATGGAAAAGAAGATGAAAAGAAAAAATATGTATGTTTGTATATGTACACCTGAACCTAACATTGTAAATCAATGACACTTCAAAAAAAAAATTTTTTTTTAAAGTCCATTGATATCTGCAGGAGGACTGATTCCAGGACCCCTGTGGATACCAAAATCTGCAGATGCTCAAGTGCCTTGTACAAAGGGTCACAGTATTGGCATATAACTTACTCACACCCTCCCAAACACTTAGGTTAGTTATAATACAAAATACAATATAAATGTTATGTAAATAGTTATAAATACAATGTAAATGATACATAAATAGTTGCCAGGATGAGGCAAATTAAAGTTTTGCTTTTTGAAACTTTCTAAAATTTTCTCCAAACATTTTTGATCTGCAGTTGGTTGAATACAGGGGTATCGAAACCACAGATATGGAGAGTTACTTTATCAAATAATACAGGAAAAAAAAATTTGGTTACCCATAGTCTCAGACTTAACCCCAGATATAACTACCTTGAATATTCTAATCTTTTTTTTTTCCCCAAAACTATGTTTGGGTGTGTACACATGTGTGTGTGTGTGTGTGTTGCTGTTAATGCTGGATTCCAATTGCATGCCCCTTTTTTTTCCTACTAGAGTTTTAGAGATTTTTAAAGATTCATTAATAATAGTTTTTAAAGTTTGCCTTATCCCTCCTGGATCACAAAGCATACTTTCCACATTATTAAATACTCTTCAAAAATATGGTTTTCCTTGACTGCCTAATATTGTCTCCTACAGACTGCCATAATTTACTTAACAATTCACTGGTTATTGACCATTGCTACTTTCAAAGTTTTGCTCTCTAAATAATGCTATGATGAAGATCCATTAAAGCAAATCTTTTAGTGTCTTTCTGACTATGTCTTTAGGAAAAGATTCTTAAAAGTGGAATTAGAGGGTGAGTCACTCTTCAGACTCTTGTCACATGCTGTCAAAGTGTTTTCCAGAAAGCCTGTATCCAGCTGCACTTCCACCAATGGCAATGTATGAGAATTCCTATCTCACTGCATCTCAGCATCCTGACATCCATAGATAATGATTTCCACCATGCCAGGGCTATGTCTGTGTTGTTCTCTCCTGTATCTAAGAACCAGCACAATTAGACGTTCAAAAAATCACTCAATAATTATTTGAGGAGAAAATTAATAAATATTTAAATTTTTATAAGGTAAAAAGGCAGAATGCTCATTCTTTTGAAAAATTGATTGATGGCTGATATATAACAAACACAGACATAAAAGTCTGTGACTGCTGCTCTTACAGGGCTTTCAATCGGACATTGAAATATTTACAGTTTTAACTTGAATTACTGTATTACTAGTAAGGTTTATTTTTCTATTTTTCTTCTGTATCAACTTCTTATGCATTGTTTCTTTTGTGAATTACCTATTCATGGATTTTATTCATTTTTCCATTGGTATTTTTGAGTGCTTTTCTAAACATCCAGTGAGAACTCTTTATATATTATTAACTGTTTGCCATATTTACATACAGAATTATACTATATTTTAACACCTGGGTTAATATACCAGCTAGCTATACCATCTTGGGAAAGTTAATTACTCTACATCTCAGTTGAGATTGAAACAAAACCTATCTCAAAAGATCTTTGTGATAAAGAAATAGGATAGTTCACATAAAACTTTAAGCCCAGGATCTTAAATAGTAAGTACTTGATACATAAGTATTAGTTTTATTATTAACGTTATCACTGCTATTTCTATTGCTCAAATAATCCTTCCATTTCAAAGATCAACTAAAAAGTAACCCATACTTTCTTCTGCTTATAAGTTATATAAACTCTCTTAGGTCACAGATCCCTTAATGTCTAAGTAATTTTTTCAGGGTATTTGGCATCAAAAAAATACCTACTACCACTAAGTAATTAGGTACAAACAATTTGAGAAATATTTATGTCCTACTAATAGCTGTTTGAAAAAAGATTCGCATAAATTGAAAACATTTAAAAATTGTATTCTTACATAACCTCAATTATTAATGGGCCTGTGTGTCTAATGAGTACTGTACACCTTCTCAAATCTCAGACTGAAATCCACCACACTTCCTGACACACAGTGAATTTTACACTGTATTTGCTTCTATCATAGCTATTCTTATGATTTAAAAAAAAAAGGATGCCAATGAAACAAATGTAGCTAATCAATCTAATGACAAAACTGTGTGTCTGGAACTAGCAGCTTGTGACATGTCTAATATATGTCAAAAATTGTTATGCTTCCCCTGAAATTGTAAAACATCCCATGGTGCCCCTGAATTGACCCTTTGCACCTAGGGTGATTTGATGCAACATTTGGGGCCATGGGGTTATGTTTTACATTAGCTTTTATTTTCTCCTTTATATGTAACTCTTTAATTCATTAGTATTTTACTTTTAATAATTTAAGACTGTAATTTTTCATAGCAATACTTACCAACATTATTGAAATGTTTCCTCTGTTGGGGTTTAGTATTTGCTTTATCACACATCAAAGTAATACATAGACCATATGCATCAGAATTTCGTTGTGTGCTTGTACGTAAATAGTGCCAGACATAGTCAGGATGCTTTTGGATAGGATCCCAGAAACTGAATATTTTAAGCAACATTGATAGGTGATCCTTGGGGACCCTGAACTTGAGAAAAATTTTCCTGGGATCTGTTTCTGGGTTATCTATTCTATTCCACTAACTTTCTGTTGAGTTTAAGTTGATTTTAATTGCGCTAGCTTTGTAACATGTTTCCTTATCAGGAAAAAAAAAAGCCTGTTCTATTCCTCTCATTTTTAATGCCTATATGCACTTATTTATTTTTAAAATGAACTTGAGAGTCTTTCTTTCAACTCAAAAATGATCATAGCTTTCTTCACATAGATCCTAGACATTTTTTTTAAGTACCAAAAATTTACTATATGTGATTGAGGTATTGTCATCACTGTTACTGTGGATAAATACAAAATGTTTATTTTTAGACATCTGTTTTAGCAAGTTAACATGCATTCTCTAGGTATTTAACTACAATGACTTTAAATAATCATATTTCCCCTCTATTTCAAATATTTGTAGTCACTTTTTTTTACACCATATTTCTATAAGGGAACTTTAGAAATTAGATATCATATCTTTGTCTTGAATTTCATGCTGGTGTTTCCCTCTAAGAAAGATATTACTCTTATTTTGAGATATTTCAATCATGTTAGAGGCATACATTTGTTTCATTTAATTAATAAATGTTAAAACATTTTCATTTAATTAATGTTCAAATATTTCCAGATGTCTTTTATACTGACATGATATGCTTTTTTCTTATGTTCATGTTTTAATATTTACTCACTTACCAGTTCTCTCATCTGTAAAATGGAGATAATACAGCATACATGGTTTGTTGTTTGGAATAAATGATCTGATGTATGTAAAATGCTTGAAACAACGCATGGAACATTGTAAATGCTCAGTAAGTTTTAGCTATCCTCAGCATCACTGTAATTATCACTTTCATCATTATGTGTCCTGGATTAAAAACTACTTTATCCTGATGAATGATTCTTTTATAAATGATTGGAATTTATTTGCCATATTTCACTTAGAGTTCCTACATCTGTTCATTAGTGCCATCATTGTATAATTTTACTTCCTCAGTTTTCATGAGTTTTAATATCAAAGTTTTGTTATTTTCATGAGACAGCAACTACCTTGGTATCTTACTCTATCTCTGGATAGATTTTATAGCATAGCAACTAGTTTGGGGGTGAGTAGTTCATAAATAAAACCAGTTGGCCCGGAAGCCTTCTTCAAAGGTCAATCTTATATCACTCTCTGTCTTTTGAAGCTATATACACCTTCTTAACCAAATCTTAGTATTACTCTATTTTAAAACAGATCATTTGTTTCATCAGTATTTTCTACTAGCTTGGAATTTATTCACTTAGAATAGTATTTATATCTGTTAACTACTTTCTGTATTTGCTATCTTATAACTTAGATAGATTCAATTTTCTCCTCCCATTCCTGCAAAGGAGAAAGGTGCTTCCCCTCCACTTCACGCCACTTGAAATCACCTCAAGAGGAACTGCAAGGAGACAAGTCAGAAAGTGTGATATGTTCACCTAAGAGTTTGGGAAACATTAAACTGATGTCTGACTCATGCCCAGGAAAGCTGAAGGGTGAGTGGTTGGTCTATATTCCAGGAAACAGTCTATGAAGAGAGAAAAATACACTGAAAAAGAGCTGCTTTTCCACTGCCAGCAGGACTTCCCATGGTCCACATGTGGGCCACACAGGAGGGAACCAACTGGGACTCATTTTAAAACAGACCTCTCAAAGATGGCTTCTTGACATGCATGAGGTGACTCAGTTGACCTTGGAGTACACTGGATGCACAAACTGAGAGTGGACTGTCAGAAGTGCTGTGTGTACCTGATAAAGGCATGACTGCTCTCAGAGAAAAGGAAAACTGTATGCCTTATACATGTGTTTAATACAAATTTTATCGCTACGAAGAATGTATAAGAGACAGTATGCAAATAATCATGAAGCATACAATATTCCATGTTGTAAATTCCATACGGCCAAGGCATTCTCTGAGAAGCCTTTTTCTATTGATTTTTTTGATGAATTATTGAATCCCTAAACAAACTAGGATTGCAAATCATTGTAGATAAACAGTAGATTCAACATGAATGTTGGCTGATAGTTTTGTGTACATTAATGACTAAAATGAAAAGTAAAACAACAAAGACATGTTGGAACATCATCATTATCCATAACATGAGTGGCTTCTTTGCTAATTGGATAATATTTTTCAACTACTGGAAGAATAGTTCCTTGGTTTTTGTGCTATTCACAGTGTAATGGCTACAAATGTAAGCTTGGTCTATATTATTAGTATTTTTTTCCATTACTTTCTTAAGTCTATGTGATCACTTACACAAGAAATAAAAACCTAATTTGCAATATTTGCCAGTTTCACTGTTGTATATAATTCCACCATGCACAGTTTAAAACTACCACCTTGACATCCTTGAATGCAGAGCAGGGAAGCATTTTACATGACTCAGCTCATCACTATACAGTTGATCCTATGATTTGCCAATTTCATGTCTGTGAATTAGCCCACTTGCTACAACCTGTATGTAATCTTCAGATCAACACTCACATTCTTTTCATAGTCAGTCATGAATATGCACAGAATGGCAAAAATGTGAGTCACCTGATACTCATGTTCCCGGAGACATTTTTGCCTTCTTATTTCAGCTCTTGTACTAAAAATAAATGCCCTTTTTGTGCTCTACTGCCACATGTTTGGGGGTTTTTGTTTTCTTGTGCTTTTTGTTAGTGATTTTGCTGTTGAAAATGTCCCCCAGGGTTAGTGCTGAAGTGCTGTCTAGTGTCTAGTGCAAAAAGGCCGTGATGTGCCTTATGGAGAACATACGTGTGTTAGATATGCTCTGTCCAGGCACGAGTTACAGTGCTGGTGGCTGTAAACGTAACGTTAATGGACAACAATATATTTTAAATAGGTGTACTTAAACAAAAATGTGCATAAAACAAGGTTATGTATTGATTAGTCGATGAAAATGTCAGGACCAGAGACTCACAGGACCCTAACCCTATATTTGTCCTGGTAGCAATAGTTCAGTAGTCACTAATTTGGGGCTTATTATGACTTTATAAAACATAATTACTGTGAATAATGAGATTTGATGGTAGAATATTTCCACAATATAGATAAAATAGACTAAAGTAACTTCAAGATCATAGAAATTGCTAAAATATAGTAAAATTCTTAGGAAGCAGTTAGAGTACTTAATACTTCTGTTTTTAAAATGATTAATTGTAAGTGTATAGTATTTATTATTTATCTATTTATAGTACTGGCTGCGCTGGCTAATAACACTTCTGAAAACCTAACAACAGGCTCTTGTGAGCCTGGATGAGCTAACTCTTGCACACCATTAAGTAGGATCAACTGATAGGGACCTATATCTGGGGAACTTAGTAGACAATAAACTGACTAAACAAATAAACCAATATTTAAATAAAATATAGGATGTTAGATAATATGAAGTGTTAAGATGAAAAAAGTGAAGTGGCAAGAGAGTGATATTATGTCAAAGAGAAGCTGAATTGTTAACCTAGACTGGCCAGGGAATACTTTGACGAAAAGACAACTGATGGGTTAGGCCTGAGGGAAGTGAGAGAGCTAGCTCTTTTGATATTTGGGGAAAGATCATTCCATAGAGAGGGAAGACTGAATACAAAGACACTGATTTGAAGACCACGGGTGTCTCTGAGGAGGCCAGAATGGCTAGAGCAGAGTGGACAACAGGGTCAATGACAGATAGCGTCAGAGTTATATCAAAGGAGGCAGGAAAGGATGGCCTTCATCCAACATTTCAAGTTACAATTTCATTGTATGACTTCTACTTTTACTCTGAGATGAAAGGCCTTTGGAGGGTTGTTAGCAGGGGGTGGTGAAATTTTTTTATTTTTTTATTTATTTTTTTTACCAAGATCACACTGTCCTCTGTGTTGAAAATAAACTGTAGCCAGGCAAGTACAGAATCAGGGAAACCAGTTAAGCCACTGTTGTTATTTTCCAGGCAAGAAATTATGATGATTTATTCAACGATGATGACAGTGCAAACGGGAAGAAGTACTCAGACTCTAGACTTGAACTGAAGATATAACTCATAAGAACAGCTTCTGGAATTGATTTGGTGATGAGATAAAAAGAGGAATCAAGGATGATTTCAACTGTTTTAGTCTAAGCAACCGGAAAAATGGAGTTGCCATTAAATGGGAAAGGGAATTTTCAGAGAATCCAGATACAATGTGAAAATAACAGAAACTCAGTTTTGAAGATGTTAAGTTTGTGATTCCTATTAAACATTTAAGTAGAGATGTCAAGTGGCCATTAGATATGTAGTCTTTTCTTGAAAGAAGCATTTTAAGCTAAGTTTGGGAGTTACCAGCATACACTCTGGATGAAATAATCTATAAAAATAAGCACAGATAGTAAAGAGAAGGACCTTAGGGTACTCTTACATTTACAGATTACGGAAATGAAAAGGAACCAGCAGAAAAAAACTAAGAAGATAAAACTAGAGATATAGGTGGTAAGCATGGAGGGTGTTGTGTTGTGGAAACCAAGATAAGAAGCTGTTTCAAGGAGAAAAGACTGATCAATGATATCATTTGTTCCTATTAGTTCAATGAAGGTTGAGAATTGATCATGGGGTTTAGAAATGTAGGATGCCATTGGTTAAGAGCATTTTCTCTGACACGTTGAAATTGAGTGAAAACTTTTTGAGACAGGTCCAAGAGAGAATGAGAGGAGGGATACTGGAGAGTGTATATATTGAAAATTCTTTCCAGGGGTTTTGCTATAAGAGGAGTGACATGGGGCAGCATTTGAGGGAAATGTGGGACGTAACTGTTTTCTTTTATATGCTGAAATTGTCTAGCATGGGGATTGTGTAGAGTGGGAAAAAAAGTGATGATGTGGGAAATCAGGAGCAGAATTATTCCAGCACTGTCTGTGTGTAGCTGACAGAGCATGAGAGCTGGCACCCAGGATGAGGCACCAGCCTCACTGTGCAGGGCATGTTCACTTCCCCTGCAACAGGAAAGAGGGCGGAGTATAAGGTAGTGGTGACGCTGGGAAAGAAGTATTGGCAGGTGCTTCTGAGTGTTCTCTTCAAAATTCTCAGCTACTAAACTTGCAAGGCCATCAACAGAGTTTATTAGTATTATGTCCTCATGTGTACTGCATCTTTAATTAAAGTAATAATCTTTTATCCCATTTAATTTTCTTTTACCTCTGTAAACAGAATTTCTACCTTTGATATTTTGTTATCTTATTGTTTACAACTACCTGATAAATCATTGCTTATTCTGTTTTTTTTAAGCTTGTTTGTGCCATTTTGTTTGGATATGCCTTTTCCAAATAACCTTTAATTGGATTTACATTGAACTTAAAGTAAACACTTTTACTTTTGAATAAGAAAGCTAAACCAATCATATCTAACATGATTTTATAGTTTGTTTTACCCCTACCATTTTATAATTTATGTGAATAATTATTATGTATATATTTCCATCAGTTATATAGACAGACTATATCTTAACTTTACCCTACTGATGGTTATGTTTAAGTTCCCCCCAAAATCCTTCAACAAAATTTTATAAATCAATTAATTAAGATTAAAACTGAAGCATTTGAGAAAAAGGGAATTTTTACACTTTCATTTCTTCCTCCACCCACAGGAGCCTTCCCTAACCTGGAATTTTAGGCCTAGCTAATTATTAATATACTATATTTATATTATATGTATTTTCTTTAAGGCATGTTAATTCACATCTATTTATTATCAAAACTGGATTTGCAGTTGTGACTTAGAAGCTTATATTTACCTCTACTTGATTTTAATACTTAAATCCCACCTTTTCTCCCTCCATTCAGCAATGTGGTGTACTTTCCTATTCTCTAGTCTGGTTTCATCCTCTTCAGTTTCTTTCTAATATGACAATATTCCCATTCTTTCCTTTCTAGTTATGATTAATCTTTACTCAGTTGAAATGCATTTTTAAATGATTTCTTTTAAAAGGGTAATACTGGATGTTAGTTGTAGCAGTATTTTATGTTCTTGCTCTTTTAAAAACTTAATTTTTGCCTTCACAATTAAAAATAGACTACACTGTTTACAAAATTCAATGGCCTCAATTTTTTCCCATGAAGACTTTGAGGATGGTTTCTCAATTTCTTTGATCATTTAAAGTACAGAAAAGTCTGTTCAGTCCTATTTTCCTCCTCTCATACATTTTCCTTCTTCCCCTGCTCTTTATCATTTTCTCTCTCTCCCTTCCCTGCTTCCTTCCTTCAACTTCTCTCTTTGTTGGATCATTCCCTGCTGATGGGAGGCTTCTGACTCTTTCATTTACCTGTCAATTTCAGAGTTTTACAAAAATGTATTTCTGCTAAAATTCTATTCTATTTACTTTTTCTTGAAGTGTATTTAGACTAATTCTATTGTTTAATCTCATTAAGTTACATAAAAAATTCATAAAAATGAATTATGTCTTTTATTTTTTATTATTCCAGTTGTCCTAGTTTCTTCGTTAAGAGTACCTGTAACTTCTAAATGTTATCTTTGTTCTTTTTCTTTCAAGTTCTCTTCACCATTTTAACCAATGTATTTATTTATTTCCACTTCTCTGATAGAGCTTTTCAAATTCTCCAAATTGCTAGCCTAATTTTTCTTTTTCATCTATGTTCTTTAGAAATGACAGTAAAGAGTTATATCGACACAGTGTCATCCTTCACAATTCCTACTTCTCCATCTCATCTCCTTGGAATCTTACCTGTGCTTGTTCTCCTGTTATCTTTCTGTTCCTGCTTCTTTGACTGGGTTAAGTTTGGCTCACAGCTATCCAAGAACATATTCTGGTGTTCAGAGTAAATAATTTTTTAGCTTTACTCTTCTTGTAAGTCTTCAAAGTAGATTCCTTTTCTTTCTTTTGAAATTTATTTTGGTGATTCTTCAATTTTTTACTTTCTTTTTTCTGTTTCCTATTCTTCAAAAAAAAAAAAGAAGACTAATTTTCTCAGGACATTTCATATTTTACAATATGTAGAATTCTCTTACCTCTACTCCAAAGCTTCAATATTGCTCTTCTCAAATATGAGGTTGTCCCGTATGCTTATATACATAATTTATAACTCAATTCCAGAAATCAAGCAGACTTCAATCCATCACAGTCTTATTGGCCTCATATGAGCATAACTGGCTCTCCGACAGTTACAAGAAGAGAGATGATTAAAAAATAAAATCCTCCAAACCTTCTACTGCCAGGCATTACTTCCCCTTCCCTTTCACACTATGTGCAAAACAGTGATCTCCAACATTGATTACTTCTAGGATATTTTCTTTATCTTCTCCTAGAATGCATCTTACCCTACCCCCCATGCAGGTAATGCTTTACTATTAATAAATCCACTTATTTCTTATCAGTTATTTTAGTTCAGCTAATGTTAGACATCACTCTGATAGTATTTTGCTACAAAACAAAGGTACTGATCCGACCAGGAGTGAGTGACACTTTAGCTTTCTCAACAAGCAGTTGCCATGGAGAAACTAAATAAATGGAGGTCTACCCATTGTCTACATTGCATGGAACTTGTGTTTTTAAAACAGGCAGCAATGCACAGGGTATGTTTTGAGTAAGGCAAAGGGTAAGAGAAAGCTATTTTCCTACCAGTTTTAAGGAAAGCAATTTTATATAGGCCCCCTTCATTTAGACATGTAATGAACACAGATTGGAACCTTTTTTGAACCATTTCCAAAAGTAAGAGGCCTCTTGGAGAAATCTGTACCATCAAAGCATGAGAGGACCATGGTATAGGGAACCTAAGATGTAAAAGGTACATGGTCCTCCTTTCCAGCTCTTCATAGCCCTTAGACAACATAGAAGAGACAACGACAGTGCCCTTTCCTCCAAGTGAAGGATCATGGAATTTAGTTCAGGATTCAGAAGACTGAACAGAGGGTTACCAGACCCAGCAAAGCAGACTCACAACTAGACAGAGAGTGTGTGTTTGTTTGTTTGTTTGTCTTGCATGACTTCTGAAGTGGTCAGACTGTTTAAATTTCTACTGCAGAATCTTCTGATGGAGAAACAGAGGTGAAGTGAGCACTTCTTCAAGGAAACTGCACCTCACCTCCTCTGTGAAAGTATGAGCATCAGACTGAACCCAGTCAAACAGGAGTGTGATTAGGGACACTTCCTATGCCACATACACCTGGTTAAATGAGATCTCTCCTTTCTCTCTGCCCCCAACTCTTGAAGACTTAGGTTCAAAAAAGGAAATGACCGCAAGTCTGGCTGAGATCTCTCTATTCTTCAAGGTACTGAAGTGGGAAGTGGAGAGAAAGAGTAGATCCCACTCCGTGTCCAATTCCAAACACCCCCAGCCTGTGCTGGAGTAAAACATCTATCACCTAGGAGGCATAATTTAATATGCATTCAATTAATTTTAATGATAGAAAAATATTAGAAAGTTTTGGGATCTTCCAAATATATACTTAAAGTATTCTAAAGGGAAAATCTATATAGCACACACAGTTAAATACAATATCAGGGAAAAAGTGAAAGAAATTCATGTAAATAATCAATCAGAGACTTCTCAGTTACCACTTATACACAGTTTTGGAAAGCTCACATATTTTATATTGACTCACAAAACATGTTTTTCAAATATTTTCTTTAAATTATTAGTATATTCTTTATGTTGAATATCTGTATGTTTTAGTCTTACATATACATAGATATCTTTCCGCCTCACTGCTTCCACACATTATTTCAGAAATTCTTCTATAGGTTCTTACTAACATGTACAAGTTCAACTTTTCTAAAGGTAAAGGTTATTTCTTTCTCTTCTAAACACCTGTGAGAATTAGACATGGTACTGTAACATTTTCAAAGCAAGTACAGTAGATGGGCCAAGAAAGTGCAAACACAAAAGTCAAAAAATAACTTATATTCAGGACCACAAAAAATCCTAAAGTGCATATAAATGTCTATCCAGGAAAACAAATGATCTTTTTCCTTTATGAACCAACATGTATCAGTTACCCACTCTGTTTTGAGGATGAAACTCATTATCACAGCACATCCTTTGGGCCCCAGTCCTCTTCCCAGGCTCTCTTTTCCCTGTGGGGAGTGATTCAGCAGAGAAGGTCCAGAGCAGGGCTCGCCCTGCAGGCTAAGGGCAGTACTGCCCTGGGCCAGGTCCTCAGTGCAGTCCAAACAAAGGCCATGTTTTGTGCAAAGCCTCATGCTACTATTCAGAGCAAGAGTCATGGATTGGGCAAATTTCATCAAAGGACCTATTAGGTATGCGGGTACCATGACGAAAACACCAAGTCCATAATTCTTATCAAGTCAGTCCCTTTAGGTGGTGAGAACAGAAATGGACTGGGAGTCCAGGGAACATTTCCCTGCATGAACCAACTCCACGACCTAAGGCTGCTCCATTGAACTCTTTGGTATTCAATCTCTGGGTAACTGAGGACAAATGACACTGTCCTGCAAGATCACTTCCAATAATTTTTAAAGGAGAGTAGAACCCAGCGGGAGGAGAAAGTATAATATTTTCCTGGGTATTTTTGGTTTAGATTTTTACAGAAATCTATTTTTTAATGAAGGATGTTGAAGTCCAGGATTTCCCAAAAGTTTTAGTGCAGTTTTAAACTTTAATAACTTCAGAAGTTTAATGCTATAGATTTATTTTGAAAACAGTATTTGTAAGTTTAATTAGGTATAATTATTATATCCTTTGAAATTTTGAATTTTAAATAAAATAATTTTTCGTTTAAAAATTTCACCTTCGTTAATGTTTGTCCTTTTCAGTTGGAGACTAAAACCAAATGTCAGTATTAAAAATTTCATTGAAATACTTAAAAACAAGTGGCTGCTTATTAACTGTAAATAATGGTGCTTTCAAGTGAACTTTCATATTAGACTGAGCATTTATACATAGGAACTTACTTAAGCCAGACTTGCACGAAAGCTTCTGGGAAAGTGTGTGCATGGTCTGAGTAGCCTTTTTCTTTCTTTTAATGGACTCAAAGCTTTGCAGCCTTTCTTGAAATACTTCTTGATTTAATAAATTTGTAACATCTTTTGCAACATTTGTGGCAAAAGCTCTCCATTTTTGTGAATTCTGAAAAAGTAGTTTTTGTTAGTGGCTAAAACCAAGTCAGGCTGAAGGTAGAAGGGTGAAGTTGGGGCAGATGGATGTTAGGACCCAGGGCATGAGGGGCAGAGAGGGTTCCTGGGAGAGGTGAAGAGGAAGGAATAGAGCAGTTCAGCACAGGACAGATAGCTGAGGGGACCAGGCAAAATCACCAATAAACAAAAGGCAAGAGGGAGAGACAGAGGAACCTGACAGTCCTCTGGTCCATGTCAGGAGAACATGATTTTGACTGATAAACACTTTCCTTGTGATGTGATTTGTGTTTTTAAATTAATCTCTCTCTATGTTTCTCAGAAGCACAAATTCTTATCATTTTCTCATAATGACATTTTAAATGTTGATTGAATTTTTGAAAAGCAAATAAGAGTGGAACATCTGATTCCCTATACAGAGGATACATGATACCCTTAAAATGATAAGTTTATATATACACACACACACACACACACACATACATAAACTTTCATAGGGATTAATGCACATATATGTAACATTGAAGCCATATCATATATAATTTAACTAAAGCAATTATACAATGACTGAAACAGAAAACTGTAAGTCCTACAGACTTGTATAATGTGATATGAATCTTATATTAAAATTAACAACCAAATGTTAAGAAAATAATTTTCTTCCTCTGAAGTATTTTACCTAAGCCATCTTGATGCATTTCCATAATGTTTACAATATTTTTCATTTGAAACATATTTACGTATTCCTCCTTTGTAGATGACACTATGTCCTTTTAAATCTTAACAAGCATATAGGGGTTTTAGAGAATGTGTTGGATTCAGAAGATGAGACTACTTTGAATTCTCCTATAGAATAAAAAAATACACTAAGCACAAGGCAGTCCAAACTTCTGATAAATGACCCTACTGAAGATGGTTTACCTGTCACTTCCACGTCCTCTTCTCTGACTATCACACAGCTGATACTGACATTTCCAGGGCAAATTCTCTGACTCAATATGCTCTGGGTTTTATTTATTTTTTTAAGGAGAAAAAATGGCATATCCCTGATACCGTTTGTGGTGGGTAGCTTTTAAAATCAACCGCCTGAAGACTTCTAGGTGTATCCCACTGCAGTGGGTACCTGCATCAATTAGTAAAGAGCTGAAGGAAAGTGAATTATTGAGGAGCAGTTCATCACTCTCATTTTTGAAATAAGTCAGTCAAAAAGTATTTATGAAGGACTATATCATGTCTAGAACTCTGCTAAATGCTATGGGGGAAAAAAGTTCCAGAACACAAGGCACCTACTAAGAACTGCAGATGTTTCCAAGAGAAGTATTGCCCCACTTACTTTCAGCTAGTCGGCTCTGATGCAGTTACAAGGACTGAAATTACTTGAACTGAGATTCCGTTTGAAGCGAGAAATGACAACCCTAGCTCAAAACTTACGAAAGTGAGCTTCTGGGCAAGACTGGGTCGAACGATGCAATATATGTAGTGTTTTATCCTTAAATCTTGGCATAATTCTTAGAGAAAAGTGAGTCCCAAACATCTAGTGTTTCATGACTAAGATAGCCTGGTATTTCTCTTTTCCTTTTTTATTTTCTATGTATTTTAAAATTATATAAATAATATATATTTATGCCAAAAACAGAAATTACGAAGAGAAAAAATATCTAAAGACTACTATTTTTAAAAATTAACTACTACCTATCTGTGTTAATTTTCTACAGATGCCGTAAACAAAGTAGCACAGACTGGGCAGTGCAAACAACAGAGATGTATTTTCTTATAACTTTGGAGGCCAAAAGCCCAAGATCAAGGTGTCCACGGGTGTGGTTTCTTCTGAGCGCTCTCCTGGGCATGCAGAAAGCGCTCTTCTTTCTGTCCTCACAAGGTCTTACCTCAGTACTTATACGTGTCCTACTCTCTTCTTATAAGAACACCATCATACTGGATTAGAACCCACTCATTTGACCTCATTTGACCTTAATTACCTCCTTAAAGGCCCCACCTCCAAATACAGTTGCATTCTGAGGAACTGGGGGGTTAGAACTTCAACATACGACTTTTCGGGAACTCAATTCAGCCCATGAAATCTGTTATATAAATAAACAGTTGATAAAGCTAACCACACACACATCTGTATCATCCTTTCACTTAATATATGGTTTTTATTTAAACATAAATTTTTAAACATCTATAAATATTTTCATGATGGCTAAATATTATACAGTTATATGATTTAGCACAATATATTTAATCAGTTTCCCACTATTAATCCTTTGAGTTGTTTCCAGTATTGTTTCTATCTAAATACTGTTGTGTGGCATTCTTACATATATACCTTAACACAATTTCCTATTAATTTTCTTTTGATAAATGTCTAGGAGTAGATTCTCTTTGTCAAAAAGTGTGCTTTCTTTTTCCCCTTGGGGATGTTTATACTTACTACAACCTTTGCATCCATTTTTGCTTCAGCAAGAATGAGCTACAAATACCTGTTTACTACAGCCATGCTGGCTGTTCTAACATTCCTTTCTTTTCTAATAAATGATAACTTACTGTATTTACATTTGTATTTATTGGAATTACTTTGACCCAGGGAGGGCGCAGACATTTTTTTTTTCATGCTTTATGCTCATTCACACTCTTCCTCTTGTGAATGCAGACCTCACCTGAACCCTCCCACCTCCTATCATGGCTAAATCTAATTAAAGCTTATTATTTCCTTCAATGAACCACTGAGCAGGACGTGTCATCTCAGTATCCACCATGAAAAGTTTTGTAAAGTTAAAGAACCCATCACTTTCCTTGCGTTATGTGCCCTCCTAGTGATGACTGTAAGTTCTGGCTCACCTAGGATGTTGTACTCAGCATGGACACAGTGCCCTAAGAAAAATCCGACCAGAGCTGTGATTTGGTGAGTGTTGTGTTTCCCTACATTTTCCAAATATTAATCATTACTGTTATTTTTAGATAGAACCCTTTCCCGTGTGGTTTTCTGCATCCAGACACTTGAAATATTCCAACTCTAGTACTTGTATGCACCACTGATTGCATACTGTGTGGCAGTGTTTGGCATTACCTAGTTTCAGGTTAATGTGGCAAATAAAACAAAGTTTTAAATATTTTACTGTCAGTTCTTTTTTCTGCCCTACTCATTTTCCTGCAGTCCTGCATTTAAATTTTAAATGGAGATTTGCTCCTTGGAGACTTGGAAAAATGGTCTAAAAATGATATCACAGATACTTGGTATGTCTTTCAGCAGTGGTTTCTCAGAAATAAAAGAAAAATAATTGATTTCCTCAGAGATAGTGACACTTCAGTTCACAGGCTGTTCTGGGTTTGTTTCTATTCCATATTGAATTCGTCTAGGTGTTCTGTATGATCAATTTAAGTGTTCCAGACTGCTGACACCATATGCCTTATGAGTCTTTTTTCCAAACTATTTTTCATAGATTCTGAATGAGATGAATCATACAGCACATTAAACAAAGTGCAAGATTGAAAAAAAAAGAGAGAGATTGAATGCAAGATGATTCCTCTGCTTTAGAAAATTTAACTTTACTTACCAAACTATCCAATTACCTTTTCAAGAACACCAGTGCCCTCATCACCATCATTGTCACACCCCACATTTATCACAGCTCATCGCTACAGGATGAGTCAAGATCTATGTCTGTAGCCAAGGTCTCTCTGAAGCAATCAAATCTCCTTCACAAAAAAAGACACAGTTTTGAGAAAAGGCCTAAACACTTTCTAGAAGCATACAGATTACTCAGTCTTTCTCTTTTTTTCTGTATTTTTGGTTTTGGTTTTTTTCTATCTCATTCTACTCCTGGACACATATCAATTTCAATTTCATTTTCTTACCTTTGGGTCTACAAATAGATATCGACTTACAGATGCAGAAAGTAGCATCTTCCTCCAACTGTAATGGCAACACAGGTGCTCATTTCTGCTCAGGATGAAGAAAACATTCTTTAAATAGTTAGTGAATATGTCTTTCATTCAACAGAGCTAATTAGTTTCAGTTACTTAAGCTAAGCAACTATTTGCTTCAAGGAAGATATTATATTTGCTTAATTGCATTTAAGTGCTAAGCACTGTAAAGGATAATGTTTCCTGAGAATGGAATAGTTTCCTCCTAACTAGTTAGAGGACAGTTTATAAACCAAGGGTCAGGAGAAATTTACAACCAGTTTGAATGACAGCATTTACTGATTGTTCATATGAACTACTTACCCTCCAAAGATCAAATATTCCATATCAATTTAATCAAATTTGATCTTTAATCGAGCATGGTTAATTGCTTAGTCCAAAGTGGGTCTTGGTAAGCAAAATGACAGTAACCACACTTTTTCTGGATGTTTGAATGGAGTCATTCTATTACTCAACAGTGTTAGGTTGTAATTAAGACACAGACCCAGCAAATCACTCTTAGTAAGAGTGGTATTGTTTCATCAGACCAAAATGAATTACCCAGCAATAAATAAATAAAACAAAAATGAAATAAAACAAAACCAATTATTTTTGTTTTAATTTTCAGCAAAATGAATAAATAAGCCAACAATGGAAACAACTAATGGCTAGAATTTGATAGTATCAATCCATCACCCTCTAAAAACTGCTTCAGCTTTATCTCTGACTCCAAATGAAGTGACGGCAAGATACCAAGTTTAAAATTCTCTAACTGTCAATGGCTGTTTTACTAATTATCCAGATTCCAAGGCAATCATACAGCCGTTTCATTCACCTCACGCCTGGAAACATAAGTCTTGTTCTTTTGATGAATATTTATAAGACAGTGTAAAGCAGTCTTTCTTTTTGCTTCAGGCAAGACAATTTGGAGTTCATCAATATGCATTACCAAGGACTTTTATAAAAGGCATTTCAAAGAAAATTCATCAGGCATTCCTTTTGTCTTGATTTCTGTTAGACTGATACTTCCTTTTGACAAGTATCAATAAATTATCCTCTGATGGCTAGAAACTTGATGTCTTATTCAGAAACTTCCTCACACAGCAAAATCTGGGCTTTGAGTTTCAAGTGAAATTATTAGGATCCTGCATCTAATTTAAGGACAGACAGAAGATATGCAAATTAAAAACAATAAAACAAACATGGAGACAGTAACCCTACAGCACACAGGATGGAGTTTTACCACTGTTGAGTATTTTCTTGCTGTATACAACTTGCGACTTTCCTATCTGCCATGCAAACACATTTAGAATTCCCTCACAAGTCAAAAAAGAAAAAAAAAAATTACACGCCTCAGTTCCTAGGTAGATGGAAGAACCACACCAAATTAAAACCAAATTAATGTAGATATGGAAGGAGGAGAGTGACAAGCTGTCTCTCTCCATAAGGCTGATTAGTGTTTTAATATTATTGGTTAGATTCACATTTCTGTAAGAGGAGGGTGAATAAATGCAAAAAAGAATGACTAAAAAAATGTCTTTTTTTGTCTAAAAAAAGAATGAAAAAAATCACTGCTCTATTTAATGAGTTTTGAAAAAGGATGTAAAAATCCTTTTATTTGCATCCTTTCTGAAAAAAAAGCTTAGTTATCTTGTTTTATTATTTTGGAAGAAGGTATTTGGAATATGGGACTACGATTGAAATCTATTTCTATAAATAAACGCATAAAATAGCATGTTGACTAAGGAGTTCATCTTATTTTATGGCTCTACTCACTCTTTACAAAGTTATTGTGGTAATTATAAAAGTGTTTCCATATTATAAGAAATTGTTTTGTTGTTACCTGGTACAATATAAAATAAAATATAATACCTAATTTAAGCTCAGTTTTAAAAGGGAGCAAAAGCATTTGAGCTTGAATACATGCTTTGCAAACCAATTATAATATGAATCAAATAGCCATTCTATGAGTTCATATGCACTAGTAAAACATGTCTTGTTGGTGAAAATGTAATCCATAATGAATAAATATTTTGGAATTTAGTTTATTTTATAAAAATTAAGGAAAGAAAGAAGGAATACCTGTGGCAAACAGAATGCTATATATAGTCTCTGAGTGCCTAGGTGCTGGGATATATTATTTAATGGCTTAACGAAAGTCATTGACTACAAGAATACTATTTGCCAATAGTTTATTTTTAATATTATTTTGTAAGAATGATGATGATATAAGTCTAAGGTATATTTTCTAACTTTGCACTCCAAATACACCATGGAAAATATTGCTATGTTCTCGACAAAATGGTTATTAACTTCTGTATGTAAAAGAAAAAGAGAGAGAGAGGATATGAGATTATTTCTGCTCTTAACTCCTTATATCTCCTGCACACTCATTTAAAAATAAAATCTGCCCTGAGTGTTTTATTATTGATTGTTATATGACAAATGATTCCAGAATGTAATGGCTTAAACTAATAAACATGTATTTTCATATTATTCCCATGTTCTTTTTTTTTTTAAGGAGCAGCTTAGCTGGATGGTTCCGTGGTAGGACCTCTCATGACATTGCAGTGAAGATACTGGGTGGGGCTGCAGTCATCTGAAAGCTTACCTATACTGGGAAATCTGCTTCCAAACTCATTCAACAAGGATGTTGTCAGGTGGCCTCTGCTCTTCACAGGCTGTTGCCTGGAGAGCTCAGTTTCCCACCACATGGTACTTTCCATGAATGTCTTCATGGCATGGCACATGAATGAATTACCAGAGGAAGGAGGAAGCCACAAAGCCTTTTATGTTCTTTTCTCAGAAGTCACCCACTATCACCTTCACCATATTCTACTCATTAGAACAGGAGAAAATCACAAAGTCCAATGCACTCATAAAAGGAGGTGAATTAAGCTCCACTTTTGCAAGGGATCCTTAACAAAGATTTGTAGGCATAGTTTAAAACCTCCACAAGTGTGCTCATGGTATGTGAATCTCATAATTGTAGGTTATAACAGTGCCCACATAGCATGAAAATACATAATAAACTCAAATTTTATCCACTAGGGAGACTTGAATTGATTCCCTCAAATTAGTCACAACAGTATTTGAAAAATGTTAAAGGACAATAAAATACCACATGTACTTGATATGTGATGTTCTTACCATATAAGACACTTTATTCACTCATTCATTAATTCATTTGTTAATTTAAAAAATACATGTACAAGGACAAGCATGGAAATGCTCCTATATTTTTTGTCTGGATAGAAAAATAAATGCTAAATGTTCTTTACCCTCCAGGAGGAGATAATAAGGACTTATGCAAATCTGGGGAGAGGAGGTGGTGTGATAAACTGTTTAAGAAGTCTTGGCTGGTGTCATACATACAAAATACCGAAGGAAGACGAAAGATGGAAGACCAATTAAGAGGCAGTGAAATAGTCTGGATAACAGATGAGAATTAAAACTTACAATGGTGGCCATGGGAAAATAAAAAAAGAAAGTGAATTTAAGAAATATAATGAAGAAAGAACAATTGTCCCTTAGTTAAGGAAGACTTACACTATATTGTTTTCCTGATCGGTTCTTGAGAAGAACTTATATATCCATTTCACAGCGAAAGCACCTTTGTTTTCAAGAACAATGGGAAAGTAGTCAATTCCAGATCCATGTTCAAGCATTCAGTTGACTCGAGACCTCTGGGGGAAAATGCACAACCATACCAATGCTCAGAGAAGTAGAGGGAGCATGAAAGAATAGTAAGAGAAAGTGAGAAATCATTATAATTAGCACACTCCTAGTCTTTGTCATCTTATGTAGTTAAATAAAACGTAATCTGGGGTAAACCTTTCTGAAGAGACAGGTGATATCGAAACATTAGAGTTTTTGTTGCTGGTGTTGTTAAGGGAGTAACTGCTATATATACATTTTATATATTTTCCATCATATTCCCTGATGCATTTTGGAACAAATTGAATGACAAGATGGAAATATAGAGAGAAAGTAGTGTGGCAGAGGAGGGCTTTGGAACTTGACACTTGTCTTGGTACCTCACTACCTAGATTTGCGATCTTGGACGTGTTCCTTAAAGTTTCTAAAAGTTATTTCTTTAAAGATAATAACTGAAATTCACTTGAAGACTAAGAGGATACAATAAAATAATTTATGTAAATAGGAAGTCCAGTGCCTGATACTTAGTAAGCTCTAATGAATATCTATGACTTATCTTGTAAATAATGTTACTAGGAATGATTTGATAATATGGACCTAGCTGAGCTGAACTAGGGAAAGGAGTTGTGAGATTGTTCCCTGAAGGTAAGATGTTGACAGTCCTGATTAGGTGGCAGCAAAACAGTCTTCTTCTAATTGCCTTTTGGGATTCATATCATTAATTCAGAGATGGGAGCCATGTTAGCAAAAGACCAGGATATTCAAGTCCACTGGTGTCCTGGAGCCTTCACAAAATTGCTAAAAGACTTGAAACCAGCCCTCCCGAGAGCAGATGGAACAAGGAGAAGAGACAGATCATTTCATCAGTGGGAGATATTTCTGCCGTTACCCAGGGATCTGAACCCTTTGAAGGTCTTGATAATTTGGCCTTTATCTCAGTGAGAATTTTGGACACTATCTTATAGATACTGAAATCTGCATTTACATGGTTCTGAGCCAGGAGTCATACGGTCAGCAGTGGTCTGATGCAGGATGACTGAGGTACTGGCTGCATATGGGAGACCCACAGTGAGGGAAACTCTGAGCTCAATGATGCTGCCAGTAACAGGAGACAGAATGAACAAAAGAGGGCAGGAATCTGTATTTGAAGACTGTGTTTCTGGAAGTTAACATAATTAACAGAAATAGATGAGTTCAGATGAGGAGGTGTTATGAAACAATTTAAAACTAATGACTTTGGTTATTAAAATACTGATTTTTTTTTTGGAAGAATGGTGGACAATCAACCCTCAAAGTAGCCTTGAGTTTATCAGAAAAATCTTAGTAATTGATTCCAAGACAGAAGGACTTTTACTAAGAAATATTTCATTATGTAGAATCTTTTTAATAAAATATATCACCTATATTTCCTATTAAATGATAACAGATCCTATTCTAACAATCTTCAAGAATTAGCATTCTGTCTTCCTTTTATAGCCAAAGAAAGATCAAATGCTTTTACCTGTGAGTCACCTATATTACTTTTAATTTTTTAAATATCTTGTTGACAGCTGATTGATTCTCAAGCATATAATGCATCAGATCAGAGTTTTAAACACGATTTTGAGAGCAGTTATATAGTATTCTTTTTTGACATATCAAATAAATTTAATAATAAAATTAATGTTTTTTTATACTGCCTAAAGCAGGCTATCCTGCTGTATTGTATGTGGGTACACATGCATGCTGTCCCCAAAGGAGACATCTGTCTAAGAAAATGCATGCCCAAGAGCTATGAGTGCCCTCAGGGAATTCCATCATCTTCTCCTTTCCATGATAGTATTATTCTCAACATTTAAATTTTGCAGGAATCCATCAAACAATATGCACTGAAAAGCTGCCATGGTCGGGGATCTTGGGAAGGTTCAAGGTTACAAAATCCAAAGAGTCACAGTTGCCCACAGGTTAGTGGAAAATTAAAGATTTTAGGGTCTTCTATAATAAAAAGTATATGCTCTACCTCTAAGACACATTTATTCTTTCTGATATGTATATTATTTTTTACATGTAGAAAAACGTGTGGAGGGTGCTACAGTATTAGAACTGAAAGGGATGTCTCAGAAGTCAACCTAGCTGTAGTTCACTTACGCCAGATCCATATTCAACAAATATTTATTGAGAGTCTATTGAGGGTCTATTTCTAACTACTCTTGCTGCATTTAATTCTCCCCACAAATGTATGATACAAATCGTTTTAATCTTTATTTAATGGATAAAATGGAAAAAAAAAAACTGTTCAGGTCAGCAAAGAAAAATGCCTTGCCCAAGATCACAGACCAAGATTCCTAGACTAGTAATTTTATAGTCACAGGCTAAATGATATTAAATATGTATATATACATATTTATATTATTTATATTTATATTTATATTTATAAATAAAAATAGGTTTCTGCATCCAGCCCCCTAGCTAGGGTCACCTGAGTCAACCCTAAAGCCCCCTACGTGGGGAGAAACTGCAAATGCCTTACCTGCAACGTTTGAGCTTAGCCTGCCGGTGGAATTCCCGAGCCCGGCCACAAGGCCAAGGGAGGGAGAGGACGGGGCTTCACTGGTGCGCCGAGGCCTTTTTTAATCCTTGTGACTCCGCGGCTCCATGCCTCTAGGGACAAGTCACGTTCGTTGGTCGTCCTGTAGTTCAATCCGTACTTGGTGAGGCCGGCGTGAAGGGAGCGTTCTGGGATGTAAGAAGAGCGTTAAAGGACAAATTTGACCCTGGCCTCCAAGGGCTTCTTTAGGGAGACCTTGCCCTTCGCTCATGTCCACCTGGACGTGTGCCCTCAACTTCAGCCTGGTTGTGAACAGCAGTAAGAGTGCGTCTGCGCCGTGTTTTCATGTTCTGTGCTCCCCTATTCCAAACCTTCCACTGTGACCTTTGTGATCTGAATCCACGGGGAAAAGAATCTCCTCTCTTCCAGGGGACTGTGACCCGCCTGACCCGCTCCACGTGGCCGAGCGCGCGCCGCAGGAAGGAACCCGACGGGGTGACGTCACCGCGGCCTCCAGCCCGACGTCGTGAATGGGGCGGCTCCCGCGCCGGCGCCAGCAGCCGAGCTGGACCACCTCAGACGGTCTTCCCGCTTGGATGTGGACGGCCCGGGCTGGCTAGGCTCAGGGGCTGGGGACCGGAGGAGGCCTGAGGACCTGTTTCCTTCTAGAACCAGGTATGGAGGCGGGGCTCCAGGCAGGTGGCATGGCCCGTACTTTGGGGCAGCAGTGGAGGTGGGAGCCGACTTGCTTGTTTGGACCCTGGAAGGACCAGCAGGGTATGGGGTCTCACCCCAGAGCCCACACAACGAAAGATTTTCCAACCGCCTGTCCCACGGTTCTAGAGCCTCTGTAGTGATTGTGCCGGGTTACAAGCCCGGGAATCCGTGAGACAGCCCATTTCCTCCATTCACTCAGAGGTCTTTAGGTCTTTATTTGGACACCATGCTAAACTCTAATCTTTGATTCCTTTGTGTTTTCAGTGTAATGACATGTTCTGTAATTTTTTTGTTTGTTTCAAATATTTATTTTTGTGGGTTTTTTTTTTTCTCTGAAATAGCACTGATTCCAGGCATTCTTCCCTTATTCAGAATGGTTCTAATGGTTACTCTGGCAATTATGCTTGCTGTAGTTTTCAGTGGATGGCCTTTGTGGGGTTAATAAAGATCTTTTAAAGCACCGATTTAGTAACACAGTTTTACCGAGAGTGTTCAGGTGCATCATCGAATGTGTTTTATGTATCTATTTTGCTATGTTAATATTTCTTTTTTTATTCTACAAAACATTTCATTTTTATGTAGCCAGAGTAGTTGTTTTTTTTTCAACCTGGATTTCCCATCTTGCCTAAAAATAAATCTTCAAATTCTAGGTTATAGGCAGATTTTATAATTTTCTTTTGAAATATATTATATTTAAAGACATTTAAATCTGTAATCCTCATGGAATGTATTTGGACATGTGGTGTGGGGCAGTGGATCCAATCACTTTTTTCCTCCAAAAAGATGGCTATTTGTTTTAGTATCACTTATTGATAAACTCTTCTTGACCTACTGATTTGAAATTCCACTTCTATTAAACAATAAATTATTGTATACACCTATAAAAATAAATAAAAATAATTTCACTTGATGCTGTAAAACTTAGGTTTAAAATGTTTTATATATAAATATATATAGTAAATTTCTGTGTATATTCTTGTACATATTGATATGAACAGTATTTGAAATAAAAATTATAGCAATAACTGCACAGTGTTTTAAAGTTTTCAGAGTATTTGCACATGTATTATATTAAGTGTCAATAAAAATAATACTATTAATAATGATTTTTTTATTGTCAAAAATTTTGCTAGGTAATTAGCATATGAAGTTAATCCAGGCAGATTTTATTTTCACATTTTACAGATGAAGAAACTAAGAATGTGAGACCTAAAAGAACTTGCCCAAGATGACAAGGGAAATAAGCAGCAGAACTAGCCAGGGCTCAAATCCAAATTTTCTGGCTCCAAAGCACATGTGCACTGGAATATATGTGTGGGTAGACATTTAACATGTTATGGACTTTGTATTTTGATCACTTTTCTCAGTTACTTGGAAATGTATGAGAAGTTATTATATGCCTGAAAAATAACTTGTACCACTGAAATGTAGAAAATGTTTAAAACCCAACATAGGCCCTAGAAATTTCAGTTTCTGCTGCACAGATGTTAGTCATGAACTCTCTGTTCAGGAGTGGAAACCATAACATTCTGAGTCACGTCAGCTGTCTGCATGTAAAGCCAACCCCAAACCATGTATCACTGCCCCCACCCCTCCACCATGCCACCTCCACAAACAGTTAGAAATGAAACGTGTTTTTGTACATCATTTCTTTGATGACATTAAATCACAAATTATTGCACAAACAAGCAACCGAAAACATAACATGCTATTACTTTAGATTTAGAATACTTCAGTATATAAACATCAGAATATAAGTACTATCTAACGAAGCCAGGTTGTATTCACCTTTTACTGGCTAACAAAAACATGAGATGCTCCAATACTGGAAACCATGATTTCGGCTTCATAGTTATTTTCCTACAATTGAATAACTCCCTAACATGGTCAGGTAACTGGTTTGATCATGGCATAATCATTGCAAAATTAAAATGTTGATTAACAAAACATCAGTCATACGAAAAGTCATATGAATCACATTCACAGTCTGCGTTGAGCTGTTTTGACATACAGGTTATTTGAACAAATATTTTAGAGGAACATTCTAAAATCAAGGAAGAAAAAAAATGAAATAACATTTTGATAAATACCTGGCCTGTCCTGGCGTGTACATTAAGCAGGGATAGAGTAGTTGCACAGACTGCTTTCTGTAATCTGGCTATGGTCTGCTTGGAAGTGCATCCGTATTTTGATGGCAAATTCAGAGGAAGAGAAGACAGAGTAACTGCAAGCTTGGCTTTTCTTTTCTAATAACCTTTGCTCTGCTCTGGGATGCCTGACGTCTATGATGTTGGTAAGGTTTTATATTTTACAGAGTGAGATCTTTTTAAAAATACTGTTATGCAGGCAATTAAGATTAAAGTCAACTTCCTCTTCACACTCCCTAGTAATATGCTTCTGTATCCAAAAGATAAGAACTTGAGAAAGGGCTCACTGGGACAGGCCAATGGGCCTGGAATCCAGGACTCCGTTTCTGACAGTGATGGCAAAGGGTTTTATAGGGGATTGCATGGCTGCCCTCCATGACGTTAGCCTGAAGAAGGAGAAGATGGGTATTAAGAACACATGATGACCTTTACTCATCTGTTATGTGTCTGACATCTAAGGATTTATCAAAATCATTTGTGAACGTCTACATTTTTTGGCCTCTAATGCCTTTGTTGTGTTAGGCAACCTTGCACCACCAGGAGTCAAATGCCCTTTGTTTCAGTCCAACCTCTTTCACTTACTAGGTGAATGAACTTGGCAAATCTTTTGCTTCTCAGAGCCTCAGTTTTTTGTTTTCTTTTTAATCTGTTAAAAAACAACAACTGTTGTCCTGCCAGGATCATCAAATTTCAAACAGTTATTCTAAAGAAAGGACAAATGAGAAAATTAACCTGAACATGCAAAGATCCCAATGTAGCAGTAAGGTTCTAATTACCTTGCAGAACCCAGAGGTTTGTCCCCAGAGGCTAGCTGCTGACTACTTGGAGGAGATTATCAGCATCTAAACTGTGGAGTTCTCACTAGGCTGTCCCTCTTTCAGATCATTAAAAATGCAAAATAAGAACAGCAGTATTTATTCTTGAAATAGACAGTTGTTAATTTTTTCTCACCCAGGGAAGTACCCATTCATCCTTGCCTTTAGTTTCTAAAATCAGAAATAATTTGTTCAAAAACAATTATTAAGTACTTACTATGTCCACAGGCTGCTCTTGTGATGACAAGTAATTTTATATTGTTTTATACACCTATACATACAGCTATTTTTTTAAAAATAGAACTAAGTTTTCTTCAGTATTTACAAACTGTTTCTTCCCTCATGTATCTATTTACCCCTCAAAAAAATTCCAGTAATTAAGTAAACAATAACTACTCCTTCCAGAAACCATACTGTTTTTCTACGAAGAGAAAATGAGAATTTTACTGTATAAAAGAAATCTGAGGAAGGGAATGAATCAGTTTGTGACAAAGAAGGAATAAAGAGGTAGAAGCAGCAGCCCCACAAAGAGGAATAGGTGATTTTATCAGTTTCCAAAAGATTCGCAGTGATTCATGTCATTAATTAAATTTTCAGAAATTCAAATATATTGAACCAGCCAAGGTGTATTTTACCTTCCTCAAAGCAGTTCCCAATTTGTAATTTTCTATCAGTTATCCACACTTTACCATTTCTGACATGTACTGACCTTTCCATATTAATATGTTCTTTACTAGATTTACAATTTTGCTAATACTGCTGTCAGGAGAGTGTTGTTGTGAGATGGGGATGGGAGAGGTCAGCAGTTTCAGTAACATCCTTTTTAGTAAGATCATGAATTTATAAAGATGGTACAGAGCTGTAGCCAACTCTCCCAGACAATTTAAATGGGGATATATACTAGGAGAGAGTGGAACATTGCAAATAGTGTTATCTCAAAGAACTCAAAGAGCAGATTTAAAGAAAAGAGGTAATTAACAAATTCCTGGAATGATGAAGCCTTTTCTCCTTCAAAAAATAGTTCCTTTTAAAAGAGCAGCTCCAGAAATTCCCTTTTTCATCTTCACCTTTACCAAGACTGTTACTCTTTTACAAGACAAGTACAGTATTTTGCCCCCAAGTGATTTACTCTGTAATTCCGCTTTGCTAATGATCATCACTCTTCACGTTCATTGAAACACTTATGAAGTAAACTTAGGAAGATAACAGGGGATTCCTTTGAAATCTGCACAGTACCTACTATGTTTTAAGTGCCATTCTTTTAAGCTATCCTGTGTGATGAGTCGACACATGATATCTGAGGCAATTAGATTTAACACATGCTAACTGCTGCTTTTTCTCATGTTGTAATCATTATCCAAGTAGCATTTGGCATCATCATTTTGGTTTGTTCATTCATTTGAAGACCAAGTCACAAGAACAATGTTATTTGTTTTTAATTGTTCTGCCCAGTCTCTAAAATATCTGCAGTTGTTTTACATTTGAATCAAATTTATTAACAGACATATGGTTATAACAGAGAAAGAACTCCAGCTGGTGAAGCCCTAAGCTAAGCCCACAATAATTTGATCATTTGCAAATTATTGTCACTTGAATGTTTTCTTAGTACAGCTTAATTATGACTCAACTAAGTCCAGAGTACAATGCACTTCCTGGGAAAAGAAGAAATTGAGAGCTCTCAGTGCAAATAAGGCAAGCTTTGTTATTCATGTAGGTTTGTCCTGCACAACTGAACATCTGCTAATAAATGTGTTTCCAGTCTCAATGATAGTTTTTGCCTTCATCACTCAAACCTGGCATAAAATTTACATCAACTAAGAATTCATGTTATTTACTCATTGCTAACTATTACAATCCCATTAAAATTTTAGCCCATCATACCCTCTGGAAAATTAGAAATGTTTATAAAAATAAATGCACAAATAAGACAGAGAGGAGTTTTGCCTTTTTTTTCCCGGAAGCTCTTTGACAGGTGGTCACCTTGAAATTATGCTGCAATCATATAGCCGATTTTTAAAAAATGATCTTGATACAGAAGGTAATCAAGAGCTCTTGGGAGCCACCTCTGCACTTTCCAAGCAATCTTTTCTGCAGTTTAAATATGTTCATACAAATCCTAAATGACATATAAAGCAATTTTTGCCTTCAAACTATGTAGATTAGTCATAGCATTGTAATTAAATGTCACAGAATGGCAAATAATTATCTTACTTAAATGGTTAATATAGGAAAAGAACAGTAACTATCAGTCTGAATATGTACACATGGTGCTTGTGGCTTTATTGATATAATTAAACTTAAAAACATTTTATTTGTGTGGCCCTACCTGCCACTGACAAATCAAGTTTGAGAATTAGTATTTGACTAGAGGGCGCAAAGTCCAATGATTTTAGCTCCACTTCAACCCACCCCACTTAGAAGAGTATTCAAATATTTAAACCCTCATAGTTTCTACTTGCCAGAAAAAATATCAGGGTCAACTCTTTCCATGTGAGGGACCTAGGAAATTTATGATAGTAACAGCCTCCTTGCCATGGCCTGTCTTTCTCTTCCAACTGTTTCCTACCGCCTTGGCAGATTTTTGGAATTTACTCTGCTAATGGAGGACATGTCCTGTTCACCTCTTCCAAGGGATAAGGGCTAAACTAAGCTCACAGCTCACTCCTTGGGGGGGGGGAAGCACAGTTCCTATCTTTCAGAATGTTTCTTAATTCTGTAAATCTTCTGAAAAATCCAGTAGTTGTAATGCATCATGTGGTACCACATTTTCAAATCCATCTCTTAGCATCCTTTCCCCCTTCGTTAAGACAGAAGACCATTATCATCCAACTGTCCTGCTCAGGGTGGTTGCTTTACTCCCCAAGAGCATACACTTCTAGGAAGAAATAAGGAATTTGAGAGCAAGTCCCTAAAGTCTTGCTCATCTCCGTTTCTTCTCTGACAGGGACAGGGCCTAAGGCCTTTCTGCAAACTTGATGCTCAGATCATGCCAGAGACATCCAATGTAAGTGCAGGGCAGGTATGTCAATTAGACAATAGGACCCTGGTGAAGAGGATATGATACAAATGGCCCATATCAGTCCACCCTTCTGACCTCAGTGCTACTGTATTCATTGGGGCAAAGATCAGCAATTAAAAACCAAAAGAACACAAACAAAAATACTGCTCAGTATTACCAAAAAAAACACAAAAAACCGCACACTGTCTTTTGCCTGAGTCATTCCTGTTGAAGAGTTTCTGTCATCCCATAGGGGAGGAAAGATTGGAAGTTAAAACCTGAACCATCGTCTTAACAAACATCTATAGGCTAGACTCCTGGGTGTCAGAGTAAAACAATGTGGGTTTTTTTTGTTGTTGTTGTTACTTTTATTTTTTGTTTTTTTTCTCTCAACAACTGTCTGGAACATATTTAGTGAGAAAAGTTTCTTACCTGCCCGTGGATGAAAACTTCCATGTACTAAACTTTTTTGATCAATCTTAGGCAACTAAAAGTTCTATGGTTTAATCACAATTCAGTTTCAATACAGTTATTGAAAATATCTAGTCTGAAAGTCAACAGAAAATCAACAGAAGTTAAGTCTTCTCTGATGTACCCTCCCTGGGCCTGTATCCAGCAGCAGGTCAGGGAAGAGGGCTATGATTCTCCTCTCTTTTCCTGCCTTATGCTTCAGACCTCTCCTCATCTCACCCATCAGGGTTTCTGATCACATTTGATCAGGACAGATGGGAAGGGAGGAAAGGTAAAGCAGAAAAAACCTTGCTTAATGGGCATTTTGCTAAATTGACTTTGTACTCCCCAGACTCATCATGGATTTAAATTTTACTGTGTATTTGGTGGGGTTTTTCAGAGATCTCTTACTGAAGTCCCTTTAGTCCAGTTAAGGCAAGCTTCTCAGTTTGGTCTATTAGAAATTGTATATAATTTTCTCCTTTGCTAAAGTTTCCTTGTTCCTATGTGCAGCCCTCCCAGACAGGACTCAGAAAACCCCATGCTGCCTCTGCCTCTCTCCCTCTATGTGTCTCTCTGTCTCTCTGTCTCTCTTTCACTCTGTGTGTGTGTGTCTGTCTGTCTGTCTGGGTGGCTGAGTGGCATGGCCCATATTGTACACAGAAAGCACACACGCACTGTTACTTCCAATAAACTTGGAGCGTGCAGGTCAAGATTTGCACAGCACAACCTTCACTATCACTCCCACCACCAGGGCCGGTAACCAGATCATGTCTCCCAAGAGGGAGACAAGCACTGATCCACTAGGACAGCCACATTTTAGGAGATACATATGAAGTTCCCCTAGGAATCCTGGTAAAGTCTTCTCACTAGACTTGAGTGAGTGGATGTCACAGCACAGCTCTTGCTAAATGAATCCTCCTCACATCTTTGATACTACTCTCCCAAATCCCAATCCTTTTATACCCTTGTTATAGATATCTTGTTCTGCTTCAGGGCCCCCAAGATCATCTTCGTGTTGTCTGATTCACTTGAAGGACTTTTAGGACTCTGAAATGGTGTTACAATCATGGTTATAGTTAATTACAGTAAAATGATGCAGATTGTGTATAAAAATGTCTCCTGTCATATCAGTAAACAAAGGATGTTGAGGCCATCAAGCCATCAGCCACTGCAGCTACCTCCAGCTATGTACCCTGAGGGGATTCAGGATAGAGAAAAACAGGATACTGGCCTTAGATAGTTATATCAAAGGAATGATTTCATTGAGTCCAGACTCTTGCATCTTCCCATATACAGAAAAGCACTATATTCATTAACTTAAGATGTCTGGTTTTCTTCAATTAACAGTAATCTTTTGATATTCCCACTACCTGGTTTTTGCAAAAACTTCTATATATCCTGGCTCCTCCCCTACCTCTTCAAAGCAGTCTCTCAGAGTGATCTGAGAGCTGTCTCCCAGGCTTAAGTCCTCGGTATGTCCACTGAATGAAACATAATTCTCAACTTTTAGGTTGTGCATTTTTTTTCAATTGACAAGATCCATCTCAGCAACGTGAAAAGGCACATAGACAAAGTCCAGGAAAAACCAGATATAAATGTGCAGAATTTAAGCAACCCAAGCCTTCTGAGTTAACCTTAACCCTTTAGTTCAAAGTTCCCATTAAGATTGAAAATTAATTTGGGCTGCTGACTCCTTCCTCAAGATTAAACCTGAGGAAACTATGGAAACCAGAGAGAATCATAGATTATAATAACGAACAACAAATTTTTGTAAAAAAAAAAAAAAACAATCCCTAAGGAACCTGAATTCCACCATAAAGTTACCATAAACTGGTAGAAACATAGAGAATTGAGAGGTTGGTGGAAGAAGAGGACTCAAAGTCAAAGCCATAGGTGGCCAGAAGAAGCAGGGAGAATATAGGTCAGAAGAAATATTTCTATTTAGCCCTTTCCTCTCCCCACACTCTAAACGTAGTTGACCCTTCATTCTTGAGACCAGGAGGAATGGCCCAAGGTCAGCCTCAGAAGGATGAAATCTAGTAGCACCAGAGCCCTGCTGATGTGGGGACTTAAGGAAAACAGGTGAAGATTAAATAGCCTCCCTCTGAGTCTATCAAGAAAATGAAGACTGAGAATTGACTCCTGAATTTAGCAACAAGAAAGTCACAAGTGACCTTCTCAAGAGCAGTTGTTTTGGGGGAATGTGGAAGTAGAGCTAAATATGGAGGAAGAGAGGCAACTAAAATGATTAAATTCTATTTAAGAAAGAAGAGAGGGAGAATTCAAGACAAATGTTTTTCAAAAGCCCTTCCCCTGAGTGTGACTCTAAGAGAAGGAAGAAATCAAACACTAGGTAGAAAGAAAAATGGAAATATCTATTAGCAGAGAAGAGGGAGACTGATGAAGGAAATAAGGGCGAATCACTGCAGCGATGTCCCTGAGTAGACAAGGGGAATGTGTCCTGGTGCCCAAGTGGAGGGGTTGACTTTCACTAGAAGTAAAGACAGTTCGTTCATAGTTGGTTAATTTGGATTCCCTAAAGACGGAGTCAGAGACAAGAATTTCATGCAAGTAGTTTAGTTGTTAGGGAATCCTAGAAAGCAGAAGTGAGGAATTAAGAACAGTGAAACAAGGAAGGTTAAAATAAGTAAGTAAATTTAAAAAAATATTATGTTTTTAAGCCATTTTCCAGTCTAGGAAACTGAAGCCCAGTCTCTCTAAGGGACCCTCTGAAGATCTATGGAAAATGGATATCAGATCTGATCCATTGAAGGACAAGGAAGCTGGGACAACCTACACCCTGTTGGTTGAGGGTTAGTCCTTTAAGAATTATCTCCTCTGCACAACCCATACTGCAGGGAGAGGGGCTAGAAATTTAAAGTTGAAGAAGGAAGACAAATGAAGGGTAGTTCAAAAGTAGTATGATTGGACACAATTGTTATAAGGAGTTGGAAACATAGGTCATAGTTACGAGAGTGGGATGCTTGAAATTTAAGATTATGGACACGTCACCATTGCTAGTAAGTGAAAAGGACTATGGAATTGGATGGCTAAAGTGACAGGAGACAAGATCACTGAAGTAGAGGTCAAACTGAGAAGTCAATGTATGGAAAGATGACCCACTTGAAGGATATAAGCTTGAAAAATTAACACAAGAGGTCATGTTGGAGAGACTGACAGTGAGCCTAGAGCTAAAACCTTCAAATAAATGAATGGAGCAGCCTAGGAGTTGGTAGATACCTTCAACAAGAAAGAGTAGTATGCATTGATGTACCCAAGGGTGTAAATATTATTTAGAATTGCAGGAGCATGGTGGTAATAAAAAACATACTGGCATTCTTTGTTCTATTATAGCTTTTCAATTCTCTGCAGACAGTGAACACTTTAATTACCTGGACCTGGAGAAGACTGCACCCTCACTCATTTTTAGACATCTCAAAGTGTGCAGTATATATTGAGGATATGTGATCTCTAAAACTTTAGTGATATTGGGGGTAGGGGGATTTTCTAGAAGCAGCAATAAGGACTGAGAAGTACCCCTATATCCCGTCTAGGTACAGCAGTGTAAGGAGTGTGAGAGAAATCATTTGAGAGAGGGAGTATTCCAGGGGCCAGCCAGGAAGAAGAGCTGAAGTACTCATTACTGACTGTGCCTTCCAGAGAGAGCAGTGGGTTATTTAAGGGTCTGAGATTGTGGAGAAGGTATTGGGAGGACCTGAGAGGGTTGAGTAGGGGCCAAGCAGGTATTAGAACAAGAATGTGAAGGGAATGTTCAGAGAAGTAGTTGGAGATTTTGCTAATTACTGACTGACTTTCAGAAGGTACAGTGGGATTGTTTTAGGAGCTGGAAAGGGTGAAAATGGTATTAGTAAAGTAGCTGCCAAGAGTCACCTTGGAATTAAAGTCAGGGAGATGTGGAACCATCTAAAACCATTAACATTAAAGAAATCTAAAGCCACTAATGAAATAGAATCAGTAGCTTGAAATCTACTCACCAAACAATAGTAATAAATCAGATCCAGGTTTTATAGGTGAGTTCTACCAGTCTTTGAAAGACCAAAATTTCGCTGATTGATAAGTGCCATTCCAGAGAGCTGAAAAAGAAGGAAGTTCCCCGCAAAGTCTATGTGAATTCCATACTAGAAAGAAAAATATAGGCAAATCTCATTTCCCAAACTGGCTAAAAAAAAAATCCTGTAATAAAATTAGTAAACTATATCTATCAATTATTTTTAAAATTAAAAGACAGCAGAATGCATCAAAGAAATGCAAGAAAGGTTAATGACATGCAACTAATCATTTAAACTCCACGTTAATAAAGGAGAAAAATAAAAAGCTTATAGTCATCTCTGTAGATTCCTAACATTTTGATAAAATTCAACACTCTTTTATGCTTAAAAACTAGCAAACTAGGAATAGAATGGAATTTCTTTAATCTGAAAAAGGTTATCAAAAGCCTACAGCAATTTTTATTCTTAATGATACATCATTACGTGCATAATAAGCACAATTCTTTGGATACAATCACCAAGTGATTTAATTTTGTTTTACAATCATCTCTTGGCCTTTACTCTTTCAGCTGAGTATTAGACTCTGTATTTTGAGTTTAGATTTTTTTTATTCACATTAGACATTTTAAATGAAACTGCATTGGTTATATAGATTTGTTTGAGAATTATGTTTGAAATATTGATTCTGCCTAAACATGAATAGAAACTATCTCCTCTTTTTCTAGATCTTCTGTTAAGTCCTATAATGTTATATTTCAGAGTTTTTAAACATTTATTAGATTTATTCTTTTGTATTTAATTGTTTTGGTTCTAGTATAAATGGCATATTAAAATTCCATCATTGATTTACTGTTTCTGGGTATAGAAAAACTATTGATTTTTTTGTATACCAATTTGTTTCCAGCAAAGCTTCTAAACTTCATTAATTCAAGTGATTGTCTATAGATTTTCTTAGATTCTCTGTTTATACAACCGTAACTTCTGTATATAAGGAAGGTTTTATTTCTTCCTTCCCAATCCATTCAGCTGTCACTTCTTGTCCTGATCTTACTGTATCCATCTGGTAAATGTGGAATAGAAGCAGTGATAAAGGTCCTCTTTATTGTTCTTGTTTGTCATGGACATTTGCCATTCTTTTGGTCAACTAGCACCCTTCCTATTAGAAATCTTAGTGGGAGACAAAGACCACCTTTAAAAGTGTTATAAATATTGTTTTTCCAACCCTCTGCACTAGAGCAAGTCCACACGACCTAGGTTCCGCAATCAGATGCACTCTGTGATTAATTTAATTAGTCACCTAATTACAAGCATCAGTAGGGGCAGCAGAGAACTCTTTCTGTGGCTATGGTCATGGTAAGAGCAGCTGCAAAATCGAGTTTGTAGTTGTAGGGGAGCAAAAGTTGCCACCCTAAACTGTCTCTTTGGCATATGGATTATCTTGAGCTGAAAAGAATCAAGGCCCAAGAGACTCAGGAAAAAAAAAATTGACCTCATTGCAACTGCCTAAAAGAATTTGAATGGAGGTCCTTTTCCTGGAATAGAGCTGTCAGCAGAGATAGCTGCAAAGAATATGGGCTAGGTGTAGTGGTGGGGAAACTGTGAACTCCCCAGCCCTCTCCCCATTGGTAACCACTAATTTGTTCTCTGTTTCTGTAGGTATGTCTCTGTTTTGTTTTGTTCCTTTTATACTTTACATTCCACATATAAGTGAAAACATAACAGTATTTGTCTTTTTCTGTCTAACTTATTTCACTAAGCATAATACCCTCCAGATCCATGCATGTTGTTTAAAATGGCAAATACTCATTCTTTTGATGGCTGAGTAATATTCCATTGTGTGTGTGTGTGTGTGTGTGTGTGTGTGTGTGTGTGTGTGTGTGTGTATGCAGTTTATTCATTTCTGTATCCCTTCATCTGTTGATGGAACTTAGATTGCTTTCATATCTTGGCTATTGTAAATAATGCCCTTGTGAACATTGTGGTAAACATATCTCTTCAAATTAGAGTTTTCATTATATTTAGCTATGTACCCAGCAGTGAAATTGTTGGATATGTGGTATTTCTATTTTCAATTTTTTGAGAAACCTTCAAAATGTTTTCCACAGTGGCTGCATCAGTTTACGTTCTCACCAACAGTGTACCCTTTTCTCCACATCCTTGCCAACATTTGTTATTTGTAGACTTTTTGATGGTGGTCTTCTTGCAGATGTGAGGTAGTATCTCATTGTGGTTTTGATTTGCATTTCTCTGATGATTAACAATGTGGAGCATCTTTCCATATGGCTGTTAGTCATCTGTGTATTTTCTTTAGAAAAATGTTTATCCAGGTATTCTACCAATTTTTAATCAGGTTATTTTTATAATACAGAATTATATGAGCTATTTATATATTTTGGATATTAACCCCTTGTCAGTCATGACATTTGCAAATAATTTCTCCCATTCAGTAGGTTGTCTTTTTGTTATATGGATGATTTCCTTTGCTGTGCAAAAGTTTTTAGATTTAAGTAAGTCCCATTTGTTTATTTTTGCTTTTGTTTCCTTTGCCTGAGGAGAAACATCAAAAATATTGCTATGACTTAGCAAAAATTGTTCTGCTTTTATGTGTTTCTTCTAGGAGTTTTATGGTTTCCAGTCTAACACTTAGGTCTTTAATTCATTTTGTGTTTAGTTTTGCATATGGTGTGGGAAAATGTTTTGATTTCATATTTTAACATGTAGCTGTCCAGTTTTCCCAGAACCACTTAGTGAAGAGACTCTTTCCCCCATTGTATATTCTTGCCTCCTTTGTCTTATGTAATTGATCGTAAGCGCATGGCTTTATTTCTGGGCTCTCTATTGCATTCTGTTGATCTCTGTTTTTATATAGTAACCATGTTGTTTTGATTACCGTAGCATTGTTTTAACATAGTCTTAGGCCAGGGAGCATGGCATCTGCAGCTTTGTTCTATTTTCTCAAGATTGCTTTAGCTACTTGGGGTCTTTTTCACTTTAAAAAAGACCCTTTAACTTTACTTGTAAGTTTGGTTTAGTAGTGATGAATTCTTTTAGGTTTTGCTTCTCTGGGAAACTCTATCTCTCCTTCAGATCTGAATGAAACCTTTCTAGGTAGAGTATCCTAGGTTGTAGGTGTACCTTTCTGCATTTTAAATATATCATGCCGCTCCCTTTCAGCCTACAAAGTCTGCAGAAAAATCAGCTGATAGCCTCATGGGGGTTCCCTCATATGTAACTCTTTGTTTGTCTCCTGCTGCCTTTAAAATTCTCTTTTTACATTTAACTTTTCCCATTTTAATTATTATATGTCTTGGTGTGGGTCTCTTTGGATTCATCTTGCCTAGGACTCTGTTCTTCCTGGACCTGGATAACTGTTTCCTGCTTCAGGTTAGGGAAATCTTCAGCCGTAATTTCATCAAATACATTTTCTACCTCTTTCTCTCTCTCTTCTCCTTCTGGAATCCCTGTAACATGAATGTTACTGGGCTTGATGTGTCAGAAGTCCCTTAAACTATCCTCACTTGATTTCACTTTTTTTTTTCTTTTTGCTGCTTTGATTGGGTGGTATCCAGTGTTCTGTCTTCTAGTTTGCTTATATGTTCTGCATCACCAAATATTGTTAATTCCTTCTAGCACATTTTTCATTTCAGTTACTGTATTCTTCAGCTTTGATAGTTCTTTTTATATTTTCCAGTTCTTTGTTGGAGTTCTGTGTTCCTTTATTCTTTTCCTGAATTCAGTGAGCATTTTTATTACTGTTGCTTTTAGTTCTTTATCTGGCAAATTATTTATCTCAGTAAATCCCCCTACCCCCCCCACCTTGGGGGATTATATTATTCTTTCATCTGAAACATTTTCCTCTGTCTTCTTATTTTGTTTTACTTTCTCTATTTCTCTCAATGAAGTTAGGCAAAACAGCTACCTACGCTGGTCCTGAAATCATGTTCTTGTGTGGGAGTGTCTCTATGCAGTCTGTGCTCAGTGGCTTTGGTGGGAAAGCAGGATCTGAAGTGAGCAAGGGTCACATCTTCCCTCAGGGCATGCTGGCAGCTGCTTTCTTGGTGGACGGTAGGGCTGGAGTGGGGGCTAGAGCCAGTGCCAGGTGTGAGCTGGGGCTTCTCCTGGGCTCAGTGGTAATTGCTGTCCTATCAGAGGGTGAGACTGGGTCCCCAGGGGCTGGAGCAGGTGCCCTGCAGGAGGTGATCTTCTCCCTGGTATGTGTGATGGCAGAAGGCATGGCTAGGACCTGAGATGTTGCAGCTGCGTTTTTGAGTTGGCTTCTGGTCTCTGCCTTAGTCCAAGGCTGGGTTGGGGATCTAGAGGTTGGAGTTGCACTTCTGAGTTGCCTCCAGGTCTCTACCATGGCTAGAAGCAGGGCCAGGACCCAGCTGTCTCAGATCTTTCCCTGATGCCTGCTTGTGCACTGGCAATGGTGGACTCCACCCTAGTGGGGAGCAGTACCAGAACAGGAGACGCTGGAGAAAAGCCCCATGCAGGCCGGGGTGACGCACTGGGGCAGTCTCAACAAACTGGTCAGAGCACAGGCAGTTCTCAGTCTGCTGCCTCTGCACTGGGTCTGGGAGCAATCAAGTCTATGTAGTTCCTCTTCAAGAGTGGAGTCTCAGTTTCTTATAGTGAGTCCCACTGGTTTCCAAACAAGAGGGCTCACTTCTTGGTGTTGGACCCCAGTTCTGGGGTGCCTAATATGGGGCTCACTCCCTCTCTCCTTAGAGAAGATCTCCAAGCCTGTGATATCCCCTTTCTCTTCTTGGTCACCTGCTAAGGGGTTTGGGTCCTGACTAGATCACTTCTCTTCAACTTGCTATCAGAGTCCATTTGGGTTTTTTCTTTATAGCCTTGGTTATAGAAGAGCTATTCTGCTGGTCTTCAGGTTGTTCAGAGTTTCTCTATATGTGGTTGTAGTTTTGATGTGTTTGTGGACATAGGTGAGTTCAGGGTCTTCTACTCTGCTGTCTTGATCCCACCACCCAAACTATATTTCTTTTGTATGATGCTACAAAATTCAAAGATATTTATTTTTTCTTTCTCAGAAAAAGTAGCTGCTAGGAGAATAAAAATGCCAGGCAGATTTCTTTTGAAGTTTTATGGAGTTGGAGAAACCAAAATTTGAATTCAAGACCTATCAAAATGGAATGACCATAATAAATATTCCAAAGTTTCAGTTGAGACTTCTCAAATGGGCAGATGAAGGTGATATGCTCATATTTTGTTTGCTTTCTAGAAGAAGACTGAACTGTCTCTGAAGGAATATAGTATCATCCAGAGCCTCTACAGTGTTTCATGCTCACTGTCCAGCAATCACTAAAGTGCCTGGAAGTTATACCCAGCTTCCCCCAAGGAAGATCATAGCCAACACCTGATTGCTATAAGAAGAGTAGAATTCCTGCAAAATCTCCAGTCTCTTGCTTCCAGGTATGTGTGAGGGGATTGATACACTCTGGTTTTTGTTGTTGTTGTTGTTGTTGTTGTTGTTTTTACATTCCAGAATTTTCCATATGATCAGGCTCATGCTGGATTTCACTTGAAGACCATCCTCACTTAGCTGCTTCCATTCCCTGTCCTATTTCCTCATTCTCTAAAGGATGTTCCCTGTAAACTGTTTGTATGGACTGCAGCATAACTCATCTTACTGTGCTTCACTTTACTGCACTTCACAAATAGCGTGCTTTTCCCAAATTGAAGGTTTGTGACAACCCTGCATTAAGCTCTTCTCCCGGCACCATTTTCCCCACAGCATTTGCTCACTTTGTGTCTCTGTGTTACTTTTTAATAAGTCTCACAATATTTTAAACTATTATTATTATTATTATTATTATTATTATTATTATTAATTATTATTATTATTATTATATTTGCTACAGTGATCTGTAATCAGTGATCATTGATGTCTCTATTGCAAAAAGATTATGACTCACTGAAAACTCAGATGATAGTTAACTTTTTTTTTTACCAATAAAGTATTTCTTAATTACAGTATTTACATTTTTTTAGATATAATGCTATTGCACACTTGATAGATTATAGTATAAGCAAACATAACTTTTACATGCACTAAGAAACCAGGAAATTGATGTGACTTACTTCTTTGCAGTGGTCTGGAGCAGAACTCACAATACCTCCAAGGTATGCCTATAACCAGCCTCAAAATCTAATTCTAGGGTATCCTACTGAAGATACTGGCAAAACTGATTAAAGAAAGATAGAGATGGCACAAGTTAACAACATTGTAAATGAAAAAAAAAAGGGATATTACTCAATTCCAGCAGCCATTATCAAGATAGCAAGAGAATACTGTGAATAAATATTTCTTAATATGCTTGAAAATTTAGATGAAATTTACATGTTCTTTTAAAAGTTACTAAGAAAATAGGCATGAGAAGAATAGAAAACATGAATAATCCTATGTCTATAAATAAATAAAATTTTTAAATTTAAAACTCGAAAGCTTTTTCACAAAATAGGCCTCATGGTTATATGGCTTTACAGGGGAACTTATTCAAACATTCAAGGAAGGATGCTAATCTTAGAAAAACAATACCAGAAAATAGGAAGGTAGAAATATGATCTTAATGATAAAACCTGGTAAGGACATAATAAGAAAGTATAGTGAAAGTCCAATAACTTTTATGAACATAAATGCAAAGCCCTAAAGAAAATAATAACAAATTGGAACCAGAGATATGTAAAACTTAAAATACAGCACTAGGAAAATTGATTCATTCAGGAATTTAAGGTTACTTTATTACTTATAAATAAATCAGTGTAATTCACTACAATAACCAAGTAAAGGTAAAAATCATATAATTATCTCAAAGGTAAACAAAAAGAAAGAATATTTATTCATTATAAAATTATTAAGAAACTAAAGATAGAATGTTTCCCCATCTAGTAAAAGGAAACTACTAAAAATTATGTATATCTATACATATGTATATAGCAAGCATCACACAACGGTGAAATAGTGAAAGGTTTCCCTATGCTATTATGAATTATGACAAGAATGAATACTCACTCTCACTTCTGTTCAAGCTTGTGCTGGCCATCATGCCATATTCCTGTTGGAGATAAACCGTAGCGCCAGAGCCCATTCTTCCTGGTCACCATCCCTAGCTGTTTGTCACCATGCAATTAGTGTTGATTGGAAACTTTGCCGGGAATGGGCAGAACTGATTGGTTGTCTTTTCCTGGTAACTATTTCTAATCAGTATATTAAAAGTACCTAGGAGTAAATCTAATGTAATCTGTGTAATATTTCTTTGCACAAAAAGGAAAATAATGATAGAGATTGAGGAAGACCTAAATAAATGTCTGTACCATGTTCATAGTTTAAAAGATTTAATATTTAAAACTGCTAATAGCTTTAATTAAAAAAGAAATACTTCCAGACATCAAGAATTATAAGACTATACAAATTAAAATAGTATTGAATTCACGTAAGAGTAGATAAATTGACCAGTTCTAAATGCAGAAATAAGCCCACATATACGCAGTTGCCTGAGGGAAGGAATAATCTTTTCAATAAATAGTTCTGGAACAATAGAATATCTACATAGATATTAAATGAATAACTATATATTATATTGACTTTTTAATTTATTCCTCTTTCTGTTGTTTTATCTCAGGGTCTGTTTTTATCAATTGTTTTTATCCTGTTTGTGGATCAAATATCTTTTCTTCTTCATTTGTGTAGTAATTTTTTGTTGTATTCTGGACACTGTGAATACTATATTGTTGAGAGTCTGGATTAAATTGTCTTCCTTTAGAGGGTGCTTTGTTTCGACATGCAGTTAATTGTTTGGTGACTTGGTTTTGTAGAAGTTTAATTTTAGGCTTTGGTAGGCTAAATCAACATCAGGCTTTCTCAGCCTTGGCAGTATTGTCATAATGGACCAAATAATTCTTTGTTGTGTGGAACTGTCCTGTGTATTGTAGGATGTTTAGCAGTCTCCCACTTCATACCAGCAGTACATGTCCTACAATTGTGACAATCAAAAATGTCTCTGTGCATTGCCAGATGTCTCCTGAGGGGCAAAACTCTCCTAGTTGAGAACTGCTGTTCTAGAAAAGCCATTACTCTGAGGCCATAGTAGCCCTATTTCTAAAACATGAACTTTCTGGAGAATCTTTTTAACGTCTTGCATGGTCAATGCTCCTCTATTCTGCTTAGTTGCAACTCCAACTCCTCACAGCCTTTCCCTACCCTTCTAAGAGTTGTTCTTTGCAAAACCTCTTAGAATTTCATTCCGTGTATGTTTGGTCTAGCGTTTAGCCAAAAGCTCAAGATGTTTCTCCTCTGAACAACTGTCTTCACTCTGGTACATTTCAGCCTTTTCAGCATGATCACTGCTGTCTGGGCTCAGCTTCTTTGTGTCACAGTTTGAAAGTGCCCCTCACAGAGTCCATCTTGTATATTTCTTACTTTCAAGGATCAGAGCTCTGAATCATCTATTGTCTGATATCTAAACACTGACACTTCTTCTATTTTGTCCATTTTTAGGGTTTATTACAGCAATATAAATCCTATATTTGATATTTCATCATGACTAGAACAGAAGTCTCTGATTATCTGTATAGAAAAAAAACTGATGCTACTTCATAGCAGTCATAAAAATCAATTAGTAGTGGGTTACAAACTTAAATGTAAAAACTAAAATAATAAGACTTCTAGAGGAAACCTGGGAGTGGGCAAAGATCAATATATGTCAACCAAAGAATATACAAGAACTTTGGCATTGTTAGTAATATTTCCAAACTGTAAGCATCCCAAATTTTGATTAACAATAAATTAATTTGGTTTATTCACCCCAAAAATACTACATAGTGATGAAAAACCATAGTTTATATATTCAAAAATATACATAAATTTTACAAGAGAATATATACATATATGCTAAGTGTTCCATTTATTTAAAGTTGAAAAACAGGCAAAAGTATGTGTGCAGTAATAAAAATAAGTATTGCAATGAGGTATTTTCCATTTGAAAAGAGATAAAAACTAGAAGAGAGTATAAGGAATGCTTCTGGAATGCTCCTAATGTTTTATAACTTGATTTGGACAGTGAGTACACAAATACATTAGCTTTGTAAAACTCACCAATATCTCCAAATACAGTTTATGCACTTTTACTATATATCTCATGCTTCAATAGTAACAAACGTAAAAAACAAATAAGGAAACAAGACAAAGAGCCACTCTTGGACAGATCTCTTCTTAACAAGTCCTGGCCACCATCTCATTCAGTAGCATCCCAGCTCCAATTTTAATTTTGACACTTAGATATGTCCTTTCATTTCTTACTAGATAATTCACAAATTATATGTACTTTATATTATCCAGGATTTTAAAAAATATTTATTAATGGAATGGTTCATTCTTGCCTGACAGTCCATTATTTCTAGAACAGAAGCTGCTTGTTTGAATATAAATTGATTTAATCGGTCTCAAATATAGTTTGACAGTTGCATCAAAAACCTGAAAAAGGTTCATCTCATTCATTTTGTACATCTCCTTTCAGAATCCCACTTTTAGGAATTTTACATTGAGAAGTTATTTGATTATGTGTCTGGGTATGCACATTATCAAAACAAAACAAGTGACAGCTACTTTATCAAGACAACAACAAATCCTGAAAACAGCCTAAGTATCCAACAATAGAATGTCGGTTACACAAATTGTAATATATACTTAAAGCCAACGACTAGACTGACATTAAAGTGATGATGTTGAGCTACATTTAGTGACATGATTTTTCATGATACATTGTTGTTAGGAAAGAGAGCATAGAGCACCATGTATTATATTAGTCCCACTTCATTTAAAAAGATAGAGATAAATATTAATGAAAGATATGCACAAAAATGCTGACAGTAGTACTTCTGGGCTGTATGCATTTGAGAAATTTTCTTGGTTTTTTATTTTGCATATTTTTGCTGTATAATATTTATACAGTAAATAGACCCAAATAATTTTATAACTGAGAGCTAAGTGCTAACATGTTGATTTATTTTTAAAGGACAAATATTTTAAATATAAATATATTATGAGGAAGAATACTATAATATGATTGTATAGCCCCAAATCCTAAAGAGCCATATGTAATATCTTAAGTGTCATGCTCATCAAATTCTGTAAGTTTGGCTTCTGCCCTCTCATGACAAAGAAAGATGTGAAAGAACACAAACTGCTTCATAGTCCACTGAATTATGTTAATATGAGAAGTTTATATCTTATGAATTTTATTGTTTCCAACTTAAACACAACATTTCACTATGATTCCATACTGTGTGTTTCCATTGTTTTTAAGTTTTTCCACTGTTTTGGAAATCTATACGTTAAGAATTAACTAACAGCTTAGAAGTTCTGTGATTTTATTTCAACAAAGCCATGAGGTGATCAAGAATAATTGGCTAAGAAAGGTAAAAGCTAATGAACACCAAAAAAGAGTTTTTTTTTTTTAAATCATCAGACTCAGGAGAAATTTATGAGCCTGGATATCTAGCAATTTTATTAAAGTATCTCTCAAGTAGAAGTGTTACGAGGTCAGAGTGAGACAAAGGGTAATCTTCTATATATTATCTAAGTCCACTTATCTATGCACAGTTATGGCTCCATGTGGCATTTTTTTAGTGAATGCAAAATAAAGATTTTTAAAAATTTCTAAATTACCTTCATCTTCCTGAAACATAGAGAATAGTGGGTGCTTTAAGTCCAATGCATGCAGCTCCCTCTTCATCATTGCTGGCTTTGCTGAGATAGATCTTTGCATCCTTTCAGAATGATATATAAAGCCTGGTCTAGAGGCTACTCTTTACGTAACAGAACTAGGAGATATTTAAAGTATCTTCCACCCCTGAGAGTCTAATCTTTGGAAAAGCAGGAGACGTACTTCCCTGATGTGCAGGCATCCCTTTTGGCCTACAGTGCCAGTGTGGTGTCATGTTCCATCTCCCGTGAGAAGGGTGCACTGCTTTTTCCAGTTGGTCCAGGTGTTGCTCTACATGTGTGCTCTCCTGTATCACTGGCAGAGCACCACCCACGGAGGAGAGCTCACTGACAGCTTGCTAACCTGGGTTCCTTATGGAAATCTTAGGCTGGCAATAGTTTCCCTGAACTATAAGATCCAACAGGCTTTACCATAAGCTCACAGGTGGCTCCAGAACCTGTGGCTCCATGTATTTTTAAATACATGAATTTGATTAATATACACCAAAGTCACCATCTGTATACAACAACTTCCATATGCTTAATTTTTGATGCTGCTTAAAATCTTTGTAAGTCAATATGTTGTGGACTTGTCCAAACCTACATCATTTCCAATATCTGAGTCTTATGTTGTCTTCTTAAACAGAGCTGTGAAGAAAGAAATGAAATAAGATTGGACTGACAACATATCCAATAACCTCAGCTCATTATTTTCTGCAGCACTGTGATGACTATTCAGATAAAATTAGAAGATCTGGCAGCCCCTGCAAATGCTAGTGTAAGGCTAATGGCAGGCCAAATATTCTATGAACCTAAGACAGTGCTCTCCGTCAGTAACTGAAACACAAACATTGATTAGGAAATATCCTTTGAAAAGTTATCAAATAAGTGAGAATAATAAAAGTAGAATTTTAGTCAAGAAATCAAGAAAGTAGTATTTTCCTTTTACCAAACCTAGATGAAAATGCTCAATGTCCCAAGAAAGCAGTCAAGATCACCTGTTCAGTCAGACTTTGTTCAACCTCCAACCAGAATTTTAACTTAATGCACAGATAAAACTAGGAAAATCATAAATAAATACAGTTAGTTTAATCTTTCTTTTGAAAGCAAGGAAATGGAGGAATTTGCCATTAAATTGTTTTCCTAACTACTCCAACTGCATTGGAGTTTAGTTTTACAAAACACATTTTAAGTTTATAGATTTCTTAATAGCTTCTCTTTTGGGGGTCATTTTTTCATTTAATAACAATTACTGCTGTACACACGTAGCAGAGATTAAAGTCAGATTAATATCTGGGGTCTATAATCATGTCACATCTAATTAAATTTCACTAGTATTTAAGAAAACTCAGGTCTATTCTAATTCACACCCATCACATCTTCTATATGCTATGGAAGCATGGAAGGAAGTTGGAACATGTGGATGCTTTTAGCCCAGAGCACTCAGTTGAGTGATACAAGAGCTCACCCCACATACAAAAGAGCTAGAGTTAGTGAGCAGGGATTCACTTCATTGTGATTCATAGAACACACGCACTGGCATTTAAAAATTAGGAAGTATTCACAGATGACTTCCTAAGAGCAGATGTAGCACTTACAAAATTCTTTTACACACCATGCAACACCAGAGACATTTGCTCATAAATTTGATCAACTCCTCCGTGTTCCATGGCCTTTGTACTCCCAACAAACCACACCTGACCTAGGGAAGCTGGAGCAATCCTTTTTACAGTTTACATTATTTTAAAGTTACAACCATCAAAAATCTTCACAAACAGGAGCTCACATTTTTGTGATTTATCATCTCTTCTTTATATGACAAGATTACTTAAAGAAAAATTGCTTAAGAAGAATATCAAGGTTTATTGCCACATAGGTAAGAAAAGGAAAACAAGTTGGGTGTTTGAAATTGAGCCACTTTATGCTCTCCTTTATTCATAACTAGCACTATTTTTGTAAGAGACACTATATTCCCCAGAGTTTGTATAAAACAGATAACGCAATTTTTAGTTTTTCTCTCTCCACCTACCTTTTTTCTTCTCCATTTTCTCCTCAATGGAAAAGCATTTTTATGCAGAGACCATGGTTTTAGGCATAGAACAAGAGTTGGGAATTTAGAGGCTTAAAAGCTCTGGACCCTCTATTACAGCTGTGAGGTTTTCTTTAGGTAACTCAGTGTCTGTGGGACTCAGTCACTACCCTTACATTTGGAATTACAATGCTTGTTCTTACTTATTTTACCAAATTACAGTGAGGGCTGAATAGGGTTAAAGAGTTTGGGAACTACAGTTGCTGCATAAATCAAGATATGGTATTTTGGAATAATTATTATAGCACATCAACTTATCATTGACAGCTAATAAATCATTTAGCACATTAGTAACAAAAACTACTAATTATGCTAAGTGAACAGTGTCCTGATATAATTCTCTACTTTCTTCCTGGTGACTCATTTAGCATGAATAGTCTTTCTCACCACTCAGTGCTTTGCCAGCATTTTCTTTAATCTTATCAGATCTCTTTGATTTAATTGAGAAGTCACTCTTGAAGAATGTTATTTTTCTTGCATCTCTTCCACAAAGTAATATAATTAAGATTATGCAAAACAGAGAAGATTCCCCGAGTGCCAGGCAAGAGTGAAGGCCTGTGAAATCCCAAAATTAGGAATTGCTGTAGTCAACATAAATAATTGACATTTAGATGACCTAATTAAAACAAATTACATCTCTGTAGGGAAAGTTATGATTTCAAAGACAGGATATTCCTGAGAAATAATAGACAAAATATCTGAGATTGCTGTGCTTTATGTTTTTCTGTAAAAATCATGCAAAATTGAGCTTTATTCTTGACAAAATAATATTCACCATGTAGGGAAATTGTGGAAATTTGAAAATATATCAGAAAGAATATTTTTGACTACTGTTCAGGCAAAATAGCATAGCAGTTAAGTGGGACAACCATAGAGCCCAACAGCACAGTCTTAGGTCATGTCTATGCAAATTCCTTAATCTCTGTGCCTCAGTTTCATTGTCTATAAAATGGGAACCTCCTGGGGCTTTTGTGATGATTAAATCACTCAGTGTATGTGAAATGTCTTGAAGAGCACCCTGAATACAGTAAGATTTTGATAAGTCTCCAGTCTGTGGTAATTTTCATTGTTTTACATGCCCAAGTACTCTGATGGTAAAAGGATAATTGGAAACATTATAAAAATAAAATGGACAACTTATACCTTAATATTTTGTCAAATAATTTACTTTCAGAATTCCTGACGGAAAAAAATTCTGTTTTCACATGAAAATTACCCTTGATCCAGGAGGACGTTATTGCTTCTTCTCAGGAAGCAGTGCCTTTTTATACAGACACCCCATGCACTCAGAAGCGTGCTCTCACTGGGGAAGTGTAGCAGTTACGCTCCAATGCTCTAATGGCTTTGAATTTTGCTCACTGTGTCAAATCACCTTTAATAAAGAAATAGAATTATAGATACTGACACCATAGGGGAAAAAAGCACCTTCAGATTCTTTTTATAAGGATTTTGGCCCACTCACATTAATGGAACAATATCTACCATATCTCCTGATGAGTAGATTTTTTTAAAGCAAAGAACCTGCTGATAAAACTTTGTTAAAATTTTATCAGAATCCTATTTCAAATGCCCATACCAAAAGCACTTTTGTGTGATGTACAGTATCTACAAAATGATTTAAATGATTATCTATTGAAACCTTATCTGAGGGGTATTTTAAAATATTTCTTTCTCTTGTTGAAAGCAGAAAGTGGTTCTTGGTGAAAATGTACCAAAGTCAGCTTACTCCATTGCACAATGTAAGTTGCAGAGCAGATTTGTCTTGAACAAAGCAACAAATCTCTAGAGCATAATGATTAAGAACAACTTGTGAAAACTGTGCTGCCTGAGCTCCAAACCCAGTGCCGATGATTAGCTGTGTGGCCTTAGAGGAGTTAATATAATGTCTTTGTGCTTCTGTTTCCCCATCTGTAAAATGAGAAATTGTATTTATCCAGTGCGATTACTGTGGAGATTAATGAGATGGCACGTTTGAGATAGTCATGGTATGCAGGAAGTGTGCAAAAACTTTGCCTCTGTCCTCACGGGTATGTGCATTTTCTGGTCAGTAGCTGGTATACATGTTTTAAACATGTTTATTTTGGAAATCAATCCAGCAACTCAACAAGTCACTAATTTTAGGAATGTTGTCATTGCATAGCATTACCCTTAACTGTACATTTGTAAACACTGGTATAAAAAATTGTTTGTTTGTTTGTTTTTTAAAAACCCATCTATATTACATACTGATTAATACAAGATTATAGAAAGTGATCAAGTACCCGGAACAAATAAACAAAAAATATGGCATCTTCAGGTTCTGTTTAAAGGTTAAAGCTTTCCAAAAGTCTTTTTTTACTGGAATGTTTATTGTTTTAAAAGTCACAGCCAAGAGAAAGAGAAATGGATGGGGGCTTGAATATAGGGAATTTAGGTTTCCTGAAATCCCAGGCCACTGTCCAGTCAGAGCAGACAACTTTACTGTTAATTCCTTGTTCGTTATTTGGTTACTCCCCCTACAAGAATGTTGCTCTAGTCTTAAAAATAGTAATAGCTTATCATTTTATTAGCAACTATCAAATATTAAAAGCTATTCTAAGTGCTATAAACATTATTTCAAAATCTCTCAACAATCCTCTGTAACAATAAAGAAAAATTATAGGATATCAGATGTAAAGAGAAAATGTAACTCACTTTTCATAATTAATTGGGAGAAGTCCCATCACCTGGTTAGCATGAAAAACTAAGTGCCCAATCTAAATTTAATCTAGTCCGATTACATAAACAGCTGCTGTAGGGCCTGGTCTCTAGCTGGAGTAAAGTCTTCTCTCCTTTTGTCTTTTCTGTAAGATGAGATGAGAGAAGAGTGTGTGGATGACTCGGCCTTGCACTTTGGAAGAACAGAAGAATGCCCTGACCTTGTGCTAGTCACCGGGTCTTCACTAGTTATCTTCTGGGTTCCAGAGCAATGCTTCCTGTCACCAGTTGACTATTAAGGCTTCAGTCTGTGGCTAGTGTATCCATGTCCCTTCATTTGGGCTGGGCAACACTCCTAGAGTAACTGGAACTCCCTTCAGCTCCCCAGATTGTGTGCCCATAAGCCTCCACCTACCCCCATGTCTTGGGGCCTGCCCAGCCTCCAGTACAGGATGGATTGTAGGCATCTGGCAAGCCCACTGTTTCGCTGGCTTGCTCTTTCTTTCTTTCTTTCTTTCTTTCTTTCTTTCTTTCTTTCTTTCTTTCTTTCTTTCTTTCTTTCTTTCTTTCTTTCTTTCTTTCTTTCTTTCTTTCTTTCTTTCTTTCTTTCTTTCTTGGCAGTAATTAGGTTTATTTATTTGTTTGTTTGTTTTTAATGGAGATCCTGGGGATTGAACCCAGGACCACAAGCATGCTAGGCACGCACTCTACCACTGAGCCATACCTTCCCCCAACACTGCCTTTTGGTCCACATGCACCCCACACATGAGCTGAGAGGCCAGGGGGAAGGTCAGCCTGATCCTCTCCGAGCCTGATCACAACATCCCACTCTTTTAACTAGGTTGCCTTGCCTGTGATGTTACAGGTTCCTTCTAGAATTCCAAAAGGAGAATGGGGAAGAGAGATCTTTCCGTGCTAGCTATATCCCAGAATTTACCTAACACATGTCATCTCCAAGCTCAATGAAAGGAAATTAAGACACAATGACTTGTTTCTTCCTCTCACACTCTCTCTCACCTCTTTCTTTTCCTCCCTTCCATGATCCTTCAGGACTGAGAACTTCCATTTTATCTTTCCTGTATACTCATGTACTCTCTACCACACAATAGCTACCATCGGGGCTTTGTTATTAAAAGCAGAAAAGCCATTTTTTCTACACTTTGGTAGAACACATTGACCTGTCTCCTCCAGGTTTGGTTTAATGAGGTAATATGAGAGAGGAAAGGATTACTAAAGGAATATGGCAGACTTTTTCTCCACAAAGTCTGGGTCTCAAGCATATTGTTTTGTTCAGGGCTAAATGACCAGTCTCTTCTGGTTAATGTTGAAATAAAATACGATCTAAAAAGTAGAATTAATTTCTGACAAAACGCTGTCCACTTTTACACTGTAACATATGTTATTAATCCCAGAAAACTGAGGCACAACGGAGCTAAATAATTTGCACAGGTCAAATTTCCCTTTCTCCTAACTGTGTGGATGCCTCATTTGCCTTCATTAATAAGATGCTGATACTTTGGTTGAGAGATTAGTTCTTTCTCCCTTGCAGAAACACACAACAGTCTGCACTGCACATTTCCCTGTAAAACTTGACCAACATTCCTCCTGATGATGTGATGAACTTACTTTCATAACTTTCTATAAATATAATGTAAAATGTAAACTTAAAAAATTGTTAAATATATTTATCTCCACTGTCTCCAAGATAGTTTGAAAGTACAATTAGATATTGAGTCAAATTAAAATTGTGCCTAATGCTGTAATGTCTAAGGACAAAATCTCATCCCAGGGAATATAGAAAATAACTCTTTAAAATAACTCTTGCAGTCCAAGTTAATCCAGTCCACAAGTGTTTATTGAATTCCCAGTTTGTCCCAGGCGTATTTTAGGTGCTGGGATTGCCGTTCTGAACAAAACACATTTCCTCATGGAGGGAGGTCTATATAAACTCCAAAACCCTTGGTGGGAGAAGGGAGATAGATAATAAACAGATTAACATGTAAATATATAATATTTCAAGTAGTGTTAAGTATTATGAGGAAAAACAAACAGGGTGAGGTAGACGTGTTAAGGTGTCTATTTTACATTCAGTGTTGGCAAAGGCTTTTCCATAATTACATTTAAGCAAGGCCATGAAGGAAGCAAGAGAGGAGGAATGCAGGTTTCTAGGGAAAGTCTGTTTCAGGTACAGAGAACCGCAAGGGCACACACCCGAGTGGGGAGGATGCTAGGTGTGCACAAGACAGAGCATGGACACCACTGCAGCTGGAGCAGCCGGCACAGGGGCAGATGTGGCAGGTGAAGGGCAGAGGCATGAGAAGCAGATTATCGTAAGGCCTCCCAAGACTTTACCTTTCATTCCCTGAAAGGTACAATGCCACTGGAAGGTTTTGAGAAGAGTGTCATCAACTGAGTTGAGTTGCTGGGTGAGGACAAGACTGACTGTGGGAGAGCAGCAGTGAAGTCAGGAAGGGCTGTGAGGACATGATTGCAATAGCCCAGGAGAAAGAGGATCACCATCATGTGAAAGATGGTTGTGAAGGGGAGGCAACCTCAAGATGGTATAAGGGAGAGTCATACACGTGTGAACGAAAAATACTGCAAACCATATCAGTAAACAAAGAATGCTGAAACCAAGTCATCAGCAGCTGCCGCCACCCCCCAGTGAGGACAGGCCTGCAGCCCAGCCTCTGCAGCCACTCACAATGTTGCCCTCTGAGCGGACTCAGAATAAGAAAGGACAGGATACTGGCCCCAGATAGCTAGGTGCTTATCAAAGGAATGAATTCTGTGAGCCCAAATGTTTGCTTCCTCCCATACATAGAAAAGCACTAAATTCTTTAACTTGAGATGCTTGTTTTTCTTTTGATAACAAGCAATCTTTTATTGTTCCAACTATCTGGTCTTTGTTGTAAAGCTCCTATATATCCTAGCTCCTCCCCTACCTCTTCGGAGCAGTCCCTCAGAGCGATCTGAGAGGCTGTCATCCCAGCTTGAGTCCTCCCACCAAGTAAAACATAACTCTTAACTTTTAGGCTGTGCATTTATTTCAGTCGACACAAGAAACAGAAGAAGCTATTAAAATGCATTTTCTGTGGGTCATTTTTTTCCGCCAAATTATGGATACTCATTTTTGAAATATCATCTTTACTTTTTTTTCCCTTTAGAAAACAATTTTTCTTCAATACAGCATAGGGATTACAACCTCAGGCTCTCAACTCTGTTAAATGTTTAAATCACTCTTGGATCACTTCTTAGCTATCTGAACTTGGACAGGGTCTTCTGTCTTCTCTGAACCTGTTTCTTTATCTGCAAATTGGCAATAGTAGTGAATAGTTTTTCAAAGTGTTAAAAATGGCAATGCATGTAAAGCTGTATAGAAAATGTCTGATGAATTTTAGCTCTTATTATAGCCACCCTTATTTTTGGAAATTTGGAAAATATGGCAATGTCACCTGAAAAAAAAAGCACAACCTAAAAGTTGAAAATTATATTCTATTCAGTCTACATACTGAGGACTTAAGCCAGGGAGACAGCTCTCAGATGTCTATGAGGGATGGTTCTGAAGAGGTAGGGAAGACCCAGGATATACATAAGTTTTTGCAAAAAAAAAAAAAAAAAGTGGTAGTCAGGACATCAAAAAATCAGACATCTCAAGCTAATGAATTTAGTGCTTTTCTCTGGAAAGATGCAAGAGAAGAGCCTGGGCTCACTGAAATCACTCCTTTGATACACACCTTAACTATCTAGGGCAGGTATCCTGATTGTTTTCCATCCTGAATCCCCACAGGGTACATAGTCAGGGATGGCTGTAGTGACTGATAGCTTGATGGCTGCAACAGCCTTTGTTTACTGCTATGGCAGGTGACTTTCTTCATCCACAGCAACATAAAGAAAACAAAAGAGACCAGGGAGGATACTGCCCAGAGGAATGTCTCCTGATGCTGTTAATATATTAGCATGACCTGATGTGAACAAAGTTAATAAATTTTATTCTTTTTCTAGGTTTCAGGGTCCTTATGGTAATAGAGCATTTTTTTGCAATCAATTTCTGCATATATATGAATTAATTACCACAGACACTCACACACACACACACACACACACACACAATATAAAGTAATAGGCAAAAAAAGTATAGATTTGCCACAGCCAGAGAGGATTTGCCTTGTTCCAGAAGAATAGTAAAAAGACTGCTTTAACGTGAATGGAGATTAAATGTAGACGCAGCCTAAGCTAAATAAAACACAAAAATGAATTCTTCTCATGGTGCTATTCATTCAAATAGAGGATTTGAAACTCGATCAAATGCCAGTGCAAAGGCATATAATGCTTTAATGACATTAATTAGTTGAATATTGACCCCAGGAGCAAGTGAGGCTCACCCACTGAATATGTACATAAGATTTTCCTATCAAGGAGAACCACAGAAAATATCTGAAGCTGCTTCCTCCTCTTATTTACATTCTGGTTCCTATTAACATTTTCCTGAGAAAGAATTTCATGCAAATACAAGTCTTCCAACTTAATAGCAAACTGATAATAAAGCCAGCACTTTCTTTTGTGAGAAAATGCTTTTAAAAAGCATCTGAACCATGAAAGTATTTAAGAGACTATGATTTTAACCAGGCTATGTTTTAAGACATCAACTGAAAAGGAGGATTTTAAATATCCCTTTATAATCTTAATTCCAGAGAACTTTATCATTTCTAGCTTAACACCGCTATTTGACAAATACTAAATTCACATTTCTTAAGCTTTCATTAATTCTTTTATTAGCTTTATCTGTTTTCAACATTTTTTTTCTTTGTTCCTGTTTGTGTAATGTGAAATCATGAAATTTTACTCTGATTTCCATCTTTTTTTCCCAAAAGGAATAATATGAATCTAATCAGGTAGCCAACCTAACAGCTTTGACATCACAAGCCTTCTTGGTTTATTAAACAAATTCATCTCAGCCATTCAAATTTAAGAATGCCTAAGCAGTTTCTATATATTTGGATATAAAAATATTTTCTGTACTAAACATGTATTTACTTTGAAAGTTCACAGTAAAATATGCTATCATTTGTACTTTCTTACAGATGTTCTATTTTGTCACTTAATAAATCCATCTGTTTTTAAGTTGCAGACATCCTTCACAGACAGATCAGCAAAAGACCAGTAAAGAATCAGTGTAACAGGAAATAAATGAGAAATTCAAAGATCATGACCTCTAATACCTTTTTAAATACTACCTTACCATCTGACCTTCTGCTAGTCACTCATCCTTGCATACCTCCTTTCTATAGTTTGTAAAAATGGGAATGACAACAGTGTGGTTACCCCCCAAAGGGATTGGGTAGAAAAAACGGGCAAAGGGGCTGTAAAATACCTCGCAGGCCATAAAATGCTACATAAATGCTTGAAAACAAAACAAGAGCCCCATGGTTTAATATAAAACTAGTTTTTCAGCTAAACTAAGTACTAGCAGAAGTAACTGAGATCAAACAGGAAAATATGCAAAGCTCCTGGTCATGATTAAAAGGGTTTATTTGTTTGAATTGATTTTATGGACTGATGGGTATGTGTCTGCACAGACTACACGAGCCAATGTGTATGGAGTAATCCAGTCATGACACGGTACTCTTCACAGGATAGTCCAGTCAAGCAGGCTGGAATCAGATGCTAGAAGGCATATCATTACACAGTCCCAGGGGTGCCTTCCTCTTTCAGTGGGTTTGTAGGTGTGTGTTTTGTCTAATAGCACTGTTTACGGTAAACAACCAGAGGTAGAGAAAATAGTTCTGATGTATTTTTTAGCCACCCTAGTTGAATAGGTTCATTATGCCACTTTTCTTTTGAAATTCTAATTTCACTTACTTAAAACTAACGTCATTTGTTTCAAAGAATCTCCCCCCAAATTATGATTTTACTCAGGAAGTTAATCACAACTAGATGTTGCCTGACATAATTTATTGAACATTCAGAAATATCTTAATCATTTTCCAGTTTTTCCTTTCTGTTCCTCAGAAGAGAAGTAAGAAGAGAGGGTAGACCTTATGACCTCTTACAGAAGAGATGTGGTCTCAGTCTCAGAATCACTTGCTAACTTATTACTTAATACTTTTTCTAAAAGTAAAAGCCACTAGAAGAATAATAAGTCCTTTAATCAGGAGAGAGAGGACACATTAACTCAACTAATGTATAAAGAATATTTAATATGTATTATTAGCATGCAGTAAGTAACATAAAATAGTTTTACTAGAATTGATACTTCCGAGCCATCACTGAGTGAAGAGCCAAAGGAACACACTACGACTCCATCTTTTCATTTATTAACTGCAGAGCCCTAAACAATCGCTCAGATTTTTAACCTGTCAGTTCCTTCATTCATCCAACAAAGATTCATTGAGACCAGCTATGTGCTATGCATTCTTCTAGGGACTAGAGAGTCAGTGAACAACAGAAATAAAAGTCCCTGCCTTCATAAAGTTTATATTCAAGTACATGCCCCACCCATCTCAAAGCGCCGTGACAATCTAGGTATGACAATTTATGGGAAAGTGTTTTGTAAATTGTTAAGTACCACAGGAATATGTTATTCCCATGATTATGGCAATTATGTTATTACTAATACTATTTAGTGTTGAATATAAAGTCAGATTTTTAAAGATAAATATAGATTTTTGGCATAAATGGAGGTAAGGGGAGAAAAGAAACATTTAGAAATGGAACAAGCCAAAGACAGACCTTGTGGTTTTATCAGGTTTTCCGAGAGCAAGTAAGAGTTTTCTGTTTTTCTGGTATATACAATGCAAGGAATTTGAGACTGTGAGAAATTAATTTGAGAGGATGACATTGGCAAAATGGTAGAATAGGAAGTCCCAGCCCACGTGCCCCCAACAGATACACCAGTTTAAAAACCATCCATGAAAGAAAATACCTTTATGGAACTCCAGAATCCAGTTGAGATGTCCTGGTATTCTTGAGGAGCAAAAAATCCAGAAACAGCCACATTGAAGAGTAAGAAGAAGAGTTTCACTTGATCTGCATGGCCCTTCCTCCAAACCAGCACAACTCAGAGCTGAGAAAAATGCCTTGGTCCAGATTCTCCCACCAGAGACACCTCACCAGACAGTAAGGATGCTACGCAAATCATGGATGGAAATTCCAGAAATAAACCCAAACACAGGTGAAAATTCAGTCCAGGACAAAGCAGACTCTCCAAGATCTGGGATGAAGATGGACTTTCTAATAAATGGCCCTGAGACAGCTGGGCAGCCATTTGGAAGGAGACAAAATTATACCCACATTTCACACTGTACACAATCACAAACTCCCACTGGGTTGGGGAGCTGAGTGTAAACATGAAATTACACAAATACCAGGAAAAATCCGGGAAGGTCCTCTTTAACACTGGTTCAGAGAAAGCCTTTCTATGACTCAACATCTAGAGGTGTTAAAGGGAAGACAGACACATTAGACTAATAGAATTTTTAAATGTATGACCAAAAAAGGAAAAAGTAAACAAAACCCAGAAAAGGTCAAAAGACAAACAGCGAGAAAACACCTTGTGACTCATGTCAGTCGTATTGTGATGGAATGTCCGTGTGCTGGGGTGCGTGAGGCCGTAAAGGGAGACCCCCAGGACACATGGTCACAGGGAAGTGGCCCTGAAGGTGCAGCTGGAAGTGGACACATTCATGAAGGTCACCCCTGCTCCCCTGGGGCTTCCTGGAATGGCCCCCCATGGACTCTCTGTGGCAGCGCTGGCCCCCTGTGATGTTGGGCCACCCGCTCTGGGGTTCTGTAGCTGCTGTACCCCCAGGGAGGACCAGGGCAGGGGATCAACTCAGCACCTGGGGCCGGGCCACCTCTGAGCACACCGGCCCCTCCCGCCTCCCTGCAGTCTCCACCAGTTACTGATGCAAAATTGGAATGAATCCTTCTGCCTCCTCCCTAAACAGGAGAGGTTTCTGGAGACCTGGGGCCACCCAAAGAGTGTGCTCTGGGCCCTGGACCTGCTCAACTACCCTGGCCCCTCCTCCTCTCTGGGAAGTCGTCTGTCTCCAGACCCAAACCCGTCCCCCCCCAGCCTCATGGGTTTAATCCATTTGCCTTAGAAATAATTGCCTGTTTGTCTTGGAGGAAATTGTAAATTGAATGTAAATAAGGAGAGAAAGATGTGGGCAGAATTAGCTCTGAGAGCCTAGGAAAGGGAACAGGTTCATGAAACAAGGTGCCAGACAACGGGGCACAGTCCTCCCGGCATCTAACTTCCCTCCTGTTTTTATAGCCAGAGACCCACTCAGGTTGCCTGAGGCCAGGCCCACCTGGCAGGCAGACCGCCCACCCCGGCGTTCACACCTTTGCTCCTCAGATGAAGACGGCCGGTGGAAACTGTCAGCCTCTTGGTGCGAGCTTCTGCATCATCGTCTCATAATTGTAATAAAACCTGATACCCTGCTCTCAACATCACGCTATCTGGGCTGAAGAGAAAAGTCAGACCCCAGACTGAATCCTCGAGGGGAGCCAGTCAAGGGAAGCCTGTTGCCGGCATAGGTTTCTCAGCCAGAGACTTGGGTGGAGAATGTTATTTCCTAAAGCAGCATGGTTTTCTGACTGTGCCCCTGTGCCTCTGATGGAGGAATGTGACCCCATCTCCCAGGGGCACCGGGTCCCTCTGGGTTCACTCCTTTCCCTCAGCCTGGAGCTGCCCACAGCCTGGGGCCTGGGGCCACCACCATCCGTGGGGCCCGTCCTCTGAGCCTGGTGCCATGGGCAGCTGCTGACACTGGTGAGTGTGGGGACGCCATCCCCATGGCCCCTGCATGTCCTCCCACCATGGGGGCTTGTCTGAGAGTCTCAGCATCGGGAGGAAATCTTCACCTCAGGGCTCTTTACAGAGTCTCAGGGGAGGAGGCTGGCTCCAGCCAGCACACTTCACTGCAAAAAGCACAGCCTTACCTCCTCTTTCCACGTGGACAAGATGCAGCCACTGCAGAGGCAGGACACTGCAGATGCAGGACACATGGCCCCATGGGCCCACCTCGGACACGAGGCCCAGGCGCCGCTGGTCCGTCTCCCTCAGCAGCAAGCCCTCCCTGGGTAGGACGATCTGACAGAGCCTTTATCACTGTCGCCCTCCATCCCGGGAAATTTGCCGCAAATTCAGACACTGCCAGCCTGACTCTCCTCCCATCCATGTCTCTGGGCCTGGGGTCTGCACCCCTATAGAATGCTGAGCCCCCAGCACTTGCAGATGCCTTCAGAGCCCCTCAGATTCCCATCTGGACAGGCCGGACAGGTCTGAGCCCGGGGAGGCTGGCTGGACAGTCAGCACATGCTCCAGACATGGCGGGTGTGGGAGCTGTGGTGCTGGGTCACATGTCTGCATATGTATGCAGATATGTGCAATGCGTGCACACACCTGTGTGAGTGAGTGCACACATGTGAGTGTGTGCAAATGTGTGCACACATGTGTGTATGTGTGCAAATGTGTGTGCGACTGTGATTTCTTTCCCACTCCATTCCCCTAAGACACAAGGAGGCTATTTTTTTAATGGCTGCTGTTCACTTCTGAGAAAATCAATATTTGGGGGACCTGACTTTTCTGAAGATTTTTTTCAGCTTTATTGTGTGAAGATTTTTTTGGACCAAAGCATTATTTCTAGCTCTCACCCCAATTCATTTATCAAGTTGTCACCACAGCTCAGCTTTTGGTACCTTCCAGCTGTCACATGTATGTGGGAGGGGAGCAGTGGCCGCTGAACAGGCAGGTGTGGAGCAGGTGTGCACGGAGGGGAGCAGCCCACGGGGGTCCAGCTACAACCTGTGCTCCTGGAGGGATGGTGGGAAATGCAGGGAGTGGACGGCAGCCAGCAGAGGGACAGGAAGAGAAGAAAAATGTATGGAGAGGGTCTGCTGGTCCCCCACACCTGCCCCATCCTGGCAGGCGTCCCTGTGGCACTCTGCTCATGCATCAGCTTTAGCAGGGCTATGTCTTTGGTGGAGCTGGCCTGGTGCACAGCATGGCCACGAGGGTGGCTCAGGGTACCATCAGCCTTTGTGGGTTGGGCACCTGCAGGGATGACCTCTCATCTCTCCCAGGAGGAGTTCAGGACAGAGGCATAAAGGCTGCAGAAAGAGCCACCCCAGAAGTTGCCCCATCCAGAGTCAAGGGCTTTGCCTCACTCGGACCAGTGAGCCTGAGGGCTGCCATCCACCCACGGCCACTTCCTTTCCTGCCACTCAGCTGGGTCCCAACAAGGAGCCGGAATATTTATGGGAACACAAAGAACAAAAACCCACCAAAACAAAGTCTGGAATCTGGGAAAGCATCAGTAGGCATGCAAAGAATGAGGGAAATGCACCATCATTTGGGGAAAAGTGATCAGTTAACAGCAACCCAGAAGAGACCCGCAGGGCTTTACAGCTAGGAATTATTGTGACTCTAGCCCACATGTTCACAATTCAGAAAGAAGCTGCGTTGGAAAGTACAGATGTGGGAGATGCAAGAAGGCCCAGATATAAAAGTACTGGCTATAAAAATTACAGTTTGAGATAAAAAGAGTCACCAGTCATGATTAAGTGTGCGTTGGGCACTGCAGGAAAAAAAAAAAAAAACCAAACATGGCTGGTATTTTAATACCAGACAAAAAGATTTCAGAATAAGAAATACATCCAGAGATAAAAAGAATCACTTCACAATGATGAAGTAGTCAATTTACCAAGAGGACATAATAATGTTGAACTCGTGTGTACGTCACACCAGAGCTCCAAGGTATATGAAGTGGAGACTGACAGAGATCCAGAGAAGAAAGAGATAAAATCTGAAATTATAGTTGAAAATTTTCTTATACTTCTGTCAATAATTGATAGAACAGTGGGCAGAAAACCGGCGAGTACACAGGAGATGTGAATGGTGCCATCAAACGACCTGCCTGGTTTACATTCACAGAACATCCCACCCATCTGCAGCAGAACCCACGGCCCTGTCAGGTGCACAAGAAACCCTAACAAGACAGAGACATGATGGGCCTGAAAATGCATTTCAGTAAATTGGAAAGAATTCCAGTCATACAAAGGATATTATTCTCTTTAAATAAATTAAATTTATTTAATTTAAATTTAAATTAAATTAAAACCAGGAATCCTTTCAGAAGGCTATCCCAAGCCCCCTCCTCCTTGCTGGTCTCTGGATTCTGGTTCTGAACCCCAGCCCTGTGAGGCGAGGAGTTCCGTGCAGTCTCTGAGCCTCCTGGCAGCGGCTGCACCTGCACAGCAGCTGTCAGACAAGCAGCCATGAGGCTGAGCTCACCTCTCTGGGCTTCCCTTCTGGTCCTGGCCCCACCACTCACAAACTCTCAACATCTTCCAACATACCTTTGCCCAGCCTCCCTGATGAGCTTCAGAGGGGGCCATGCCTGAAGCGCCCCAGGCAGCACTGGTGGAAGCAGAGCTTTCTCTCATTTGGCTTGTGAAGGAAATGGAGGAAGTCAGGCTGAACCCAGGTCACCGTCCTCTTGTTTCTCAGATGCTCAGTGGTTCTCGCTCATCCATGACTCAGACCACGTGTCACCTCTGTGACGTCGTCAAGGATGCTGTTGCTGGGGGTCTCACGTCCCAAAGTCTCCCTGAGTGTGTGACGTGGGCACAGGATGCAGGGCCACGGTCAAGGGAAGAATTCTCCGCGGGGTTTCCCTCTGTCCCTGGACAGACGATGCCTGGACCTGAGCTGTGTCTCCCCGATTTTTCTCATTTAAAGGATGATGTCTTGAGATCTGAAGCTTCCATGGAGTGTCCTGCTGTCTCTGTGGCCCTTCTTGGCACAACCCAGAGGGGTGGCCCCAGGGTTCAGACCATCTTTTCATGGAGAACTGCCTCCTGGTGGCTCAAGTCATTTAAACCACAGGGCAGCACCATTTCCTCACCCTTTTCATGAGGCTGTTTACACATCATTTAAAAAATTTCTTCCTTAAATTTATTTTAAACTTAGTTGAAATCATTGCTCCTTTTCCACATGTCACAGGCAGAGTCTTAAGTCAAACCCATCACATGTTCCTTGGCCAGCAGCAAAGTAGCCTCAAGCAATTCCTTGGGGCTCCTTTAAACACTCAGCAGGTGTCACCATGAGGTGACTCTTACGTCGGGTCAGCTCAGGGCAGCATGTGACAGCTGACCCCACCTTTAGAAGTGAGGTGGCAGCCCTTAGCATACCTCCCATCTGCAGGCTGGCAGGGCCCAGAGCGGGTTGGAGACTTGCCCTGGGGCCATCTTTGTCCACATGGTCTGTAATGCCCAGTTCTGCATCCCTGTGTCCTGGGAAGAGGGCGTTTTCTCTGCACCTGTCTTTCTCTAGCTGACCCAGCAGCCCAAGGCTCAGGGCAGTGAGACAGAGGCCTGGGCCCACTCTCAGCCAAAATAGTGAGATTTCACCCTTTCCAGTGGGTAAGAGAATTGGAGGACACCATGTGTCTGCTCTGGAAGGAGATTTGCAATTTCCTGTAGAAAGAGAGGTGGTTTTTTTGTTTGTTTGTTTTTTGTTTTTGATGTATAATTGATTTATAATATATTAGTTTCAGGTGTACAACATAGTGTTTCAATATTTTTATAGATTATACCCCATTTAAAGTTATTACAAAATACTGGCCGTATTCCCTGTGCTGTGCAATATGTCTTTACAGGTTATTTATTTATGCATGTGGCTTGTATCTCTTATTCCCCTGCCCCATCTCACCCCTCCCTTTTCCTTCTCCCCTCTGCTGAACCCTAGTTTGGTCCCTGTGTCTGTGAGTCTCTTTCTGTTTTGTTATATTCATTCATTTGTTTTATTTTCTAGGTTCCACATATAAGTGACATCATACAGAATTTGTCTTCCTCTGACTGACTTACTTCACTTTGCATAATGCCCTCCAGGTCCATCATTTTGCTACAAATGGCAAAATTTCATTCTTTTTCATGGCTGAATAGTATTCCATTGTATATATACCACATCTTCTTTACCTAAGGCATCCAGATTGGAAGGAAAGAATTGAAACTGTAACTATTTGCAGATGACATGATATATAGAAAACCCTAAAGTCTCCACCAAAAAACTATTAGAACTAATCAATTAATTCAATCAAGTTGAGGATACAAGATTAACATAAAGAAATCTGTTGCTTTTTTATATGCTAAAAATGAGCTATCAGAAAGAGAAAGCAAGGAAACAATTTTGTGTAAAACTGCATCAAAAGAGTAAAATAGCTTGGAATAAACTTAACCAAATATGTGAAAGACCTATACTCTGAAAACTTTAAAACACTGATAAAGGAAATCAATGGTGATACAAAGAAATGGAATGATATTCTGTGTTTAAGGATTTCAAGAATCAATATTGTTAAAATGACCAGACTACCCAAAGCAATTTACAAATGTAATGCAATCTCTATCAAAATACCAATGACATTTTTCACAAACCTACAGCAAATAAGTTTAAAATTTGTATGGAAACATAAAAGACCCCAATTAGTAAAAATCATCTTGAGAAAGAAGAACAGAGCCGGAGGAACTGAGCCCCGACCTCAGACTATACTGCAGAGTTACAGTAATCAAAACAGTATGGCACTGGCACAAAAACACAGACACATAGATCAATGGAACAGAATAGGGAGACCAGAAATAAACCCACAGACTTATGGTCAATCTATGACAAAGGAGGCAAAAATATACATTGGAGAAATGACAGTCTCTCCAATAAATGATGCTGAGGAAAGTGGACAGCTACATGTAAAAGAAGGAAAAAATAAATAAACAAATGGAACCTAATTAAACTTAAATGCTTTTGCACAGCAAAAGAAACCATCAATGAAACAATAGGACAATCTACCAAATGGGAGAAAATATTTGCAAGTAGTATGAATAATAAGGGGTTAATATCCAAAATTCATAAACAACTCCTAAAACTCAATATCAAAAAAAAAAAAAAAGCTTGATTAAAAATGGGCAGAAGATCTGACTAGACATTTTTTCCAAAGAGGAAATACAGGTGGCCAACAGGCACATGAAAAGCTGCTCACATCCCTAATCATCAGGGAGATGCCAACCAAAACCCCAGTGAGGTGTCACCTCACACCTGTCAGGATGGCTGTGGGGAGAAAGACAAGCCCTAACAAGGGCTGATGAGGGTGTGGGAAAAAGGGAAACCCTGTGCACTGTTGGTGGGAATGTAAATTGGTGCAGCCACCGTGGAAAACAGTATCGAGTTTTCTCAAACAAAACTAGAAAGAGGTTTACCATGTAACCCAGCAATTCTACACCTGGGTATATATCCCAGAAAACAAAAACACTAATTAGAAAAGATACATGCATCCCGATGTTCACAGCAGCGTTATTTACAACCAAGACATCGAAGCAACCTAAGTGTCCATCTCTTTTGTTATTCAGGCAAACAGGTGCATAGGACAGTCTCACCAGGCAGCTTGTGCTGTCTGTCCAGTAACCCTGCTGCTTCTGCACCAGCTGCCTTATTTTCAGAACTGAGACTGTTTCTCATATATGAGTGCACAGTCTGCCTGATTAACTGCAGGGCTCATGGTGAAGGACCAGCGCCCTTTACGTAAAGAGACACACCGACACCCCAGCTAACGTGCACTCTGCACTGGGAATGGGGAGCGAGGGAGGGAAATGTCCCTCCAGTCAGTGTGTCATGGGGGTCCCTGAAGCCCTCGTTTGGGTTATTCTCTCTGAGCCATGAAATCTCTCATGGACAGTTGGGTTCTGTCTACCAAGGAGAAGGGAGTGGGTAGCTGTTGAGGGCTGAGGGCCCTGTGCCCGTCTTCCAGCTGTGGAGAGAGCTGTCAGGTGGTGCCCACCCCTGGGAGTGGGGCTGCACCCCTCCAGGGTGGATGTGTGGCCATGTCCCTTTGCCTTTTCTGCTTCCACCTGCCCTCTCCCGGGTGTTGGGTGCAGTTATCCTGGAGACCTGCCCGACAGAGCAGGGGGTGGCTGGTAGAAATCCTGGGCTTTGCTGGTGCCTGTAGCTACGAGGACCCCAGACTCTCAGTGGGAAGACCTAATATTTTCTGGCTCTCTGACTGTAAGTGATGCATTTATTGGTAAAGTTATTGCTGTGGAGACCCCTTGTACAGTCATCACTCACAGCCTGATCCAGAGCAAATGAGAGCATTACAGACAGAAACACGGCACTGCCATGTGCAGACCTGCAGGCCAGAGGATGGAGGGAGAAGCCTAATCAGAAACAGTGAATTAGCAAGTAGAAGACAATTAAACTTAATTAACATGCAAATGCAATTCATTAAGGTGACATTCTGCTTCAATATAAGCTGCAGGAAAATAAAGAATTAAAATGATTTCCACTGATAGAAAATCCTCAGGCTTGGATGCCCCCGGTGGAAAATACAATTTATCCGACCCACATAAAGACAAACCGAAGATAAATCTGGGTATTTAAATACGGTATCTCATCTCATTGTGAAAACTTTTAAAGCAGTTGATTGAAATACAGGCTTTTTTATTTTATTTTCTGAGAAAGAATGCTATGTTTCTCCTAAACTGAGTACAATGATTAGGATTCAGATGAGAATAAATACTGAACCTTCCTAAAGTATTTCTTCTTTTACTGTATTTTATTGGCACAAAAATGCCTCCTATCCCCCCACCACCCATGGCAGCGTTGGATAAATCCCGCCTGCCGTGAGGAAGAACCTAAGAAGGAAGCTGTAATCCAGTCTTGCCTTTGTGTTTCAGGGACAAAGCTGATCCACTTAGGGAGATGTTAGAAATGCAGATGGAATGCAGCTCAAATAAATACTATTTGCAGAAAAGGAAAAGGTGGCCAAATTAAGCCTGCTGGGTGTGGCTCATGGGAGGGCACTTCTGAAGCAAGAAGCATGCTGAGTTTCTGTGGTGACCCTGCAGGGGGAGGGTGGGTGCAGGGTGGTGCCCAGGCAGTCACAGGGGAGACTGAGGAATGGGGAGCCCAGGGCTGTGAGGCTGCACAGCCAATGGTCCAACTGCAGCCTCAAGGGGCCATTTGTTTAAGAGCAGGGAGGGGGCCCTGCAGAAACCAGGGGGTCCTCGGGGGTCTCCAGAGGTGAGCTGGGGATTCCTGCAGCAGAAACCACTCGCACTGAGGAAGCGGCAGTCACCCACTACATGCATCCTGCCATGGGGGTGACAGCCCGTGCATACCTGTCCCAAATGCAGATGGTAGCACCTCATGGACCTCATGCCCTCCTCTCAGCTGGTTTATACCCCCATCAGCAGTAAAATAAAATGAGGAATAAAGTATTAAGTGTCATGACATTTTTAAACCCCTATTTTGTAGTGAGCACTTTGGTAAGAGTACCTACCCATCCATCCATAATGAGAATCTAAGAACCTGAAGTCAGGCATGAATGAAGCCTTTTATCCAAATGTTCGCTGCACTGAAGGCAGAGCAGCAGCACCAAGGGCCACAAGGAGTTTGAAAACAGCCAAGAAAGGGATTTAAGTGAAGAGCCAGGTGTGTGAAAGGAGGCCGCCTCATGCAGCTGTGGTTCCCAGGGGTTTTCTCTGTAAACAGGGCCATGCTTCCTGGGACTCACACACAGGAATGTCCCCTTAGCCCTCACGGTGAGGGCCACAGGGCTGGCCTTTCTATGGGGACTTCTCTTCCCAGAGCGCCTGGAGACCCCCCAGTTCCCGAGTTCAAAGGGTGCAGAGGTAGAGACAGTGGACCAGAAAGAGCTGTGAAGGCCGCATCCAGCTCCCAGTCCTCCCTGAGAGCATGAAGGGAAGAAAACTGAGTGATTTCTTCTTATTTTTAATTGGCAAATAACTTTTAAAAATGCTTTTCTAGCTCTTGTTGCAGGCAGAACAATCTGGCCGGGCTCTGACCCCTGTGGCTGGTGCTGTTGGAGGGGGCAGGTGGGACCAGCTGGATTTGGGGTGGCCCTGGGCCACCCGGGGGACCTGAGCTCAGGGATGCAGGCTTCTAGAAGCTGGAAAAGGCAGGAAAACGAGGCCCATTCTAGAACTTTGACCCCCACAAGTGTCACACAATAAATCTGTGCCATTTCAGTCACTAAATTCTGAGTGGAATTTGTCACAGTAGTGATAGGAAATTAATTTGTTCAACTTGAAGCAGAAGAGAATTAAGTAATCAGAGCTGATGCCCCATAAAAGTGAATATTTGTGATTGAAAAAGCACAAAAACAGACACATAGATCAATGGAACTGGACAAAGTCCAGAAATAAACCCACACACGTATGGTCAATTAACCTATGACAAAGGAGGCAAGAATATACAATGGGGAAAAGATAGTGTCTTCAATAAGTGGTGCTGGGAAAACTGGACAGCTACCTGTGAAAGACTGAAATTAGAACATTCCCTAACACCATGTCCAAAAATAAACTCAAAATGGATTAAAGACCTCAATGTAAGACCAGATACTATAAAACTCCTAGAGCAAAACATAGGTACAACACTCATGGACATACATTACAGCGATACATTTTACTGAACCAGCTCCTGGACTATTGGAAATAAAAGCAAAAATAAACAGATGGGATCTAATTAAAATTAAAAGCTTTTGCACAACTAAGGAAATCATCAACAAAATGAAAAGACAACCTACAGAATGGGAGAAAATCTTTGCAAATGATGTGACTGACAGGAGACTAATTTCCAAAATATATAAACAGCTCATACACCTTAATATCAAAGCAACCCAATCCAAAAAATGGGCACAAGACCTAAACAAGCAATTCTCCAATGAAGACATACAAATGGCCACTAGGCATAAGAAAAAATGCTCAACATCGCTAATTGTCAGAGACATGCAGATCAAAAATACAGATATTCTCACCTCACACCAGCCAGAATGGCCATCATTGAAAAGTTTACCAATGACAGATGCTGGAGAGGGTGTGGAGAAAAGGGACCCCTCCTATAGTTTTGTTAGGAGTGTAGATTGGTGCAGCCACTATGGAGGACAGTACAGAGGTTCCCTAAAAAACTGAAAATAGACCTACCATGTGACCTAGCAATCCCACTCCTGGGCATATATCCAGAGAAAAATAAAATTTAAAGACACATGCACCCCAATGCTCATAGCAGCACTATTTACGATAGCCAAGACATGGAAACAACCCAAATGTCCATCGACAGATGACTGGATAAAGAAGATGTGGTATATTTATAAAACAGAACACTACTCAGCCATAAAAAAAAGAATAAAATAATGTCATTTACAGCAATATGGATGGACCTGAAGGTTGTCATTCTAAGTGAAGTGGGCTGGAAAGAGAAAGAAAAATGCCATATGACATCATTTATATGAAGAATATAAATAATAATAATAATAATAATAATAATAGTAGTAGTAGTAGTAGTAGTATTAATAATGACACAAATGAGCTATTATGTTGATTTCTTGAATATGTGTAAGCACATCTGACTGTCTTTTGACTAGATTACCACATTCTGTTGATTCTCATTTTGTAGTTGGCTTTATTCCTTTGATAACTACATAAGTTTAAAATGCTAAAGATCTAATCTGTTCTTAGAAACAATAATTAGTACATATATGAAAACTAAAAACAGTGCCTTATACTGTATATATGTATTTACATGCAATATAATGTGTATGTGTAGTCGAACTGCAATAATTCTACATAATAAAACTGAAAAAGGAGAAAAAATAAATAGAAGTGGTGAGAAAAAATAAGATTAAATAAGATGACAGCTATAAAGTGTTTTGCCCAGTGCCTAGCAGATAATATATGCTAATTATTTTTACTGTTGTTACTAGTAGTTATTTTTATTTCCTTAACTACTAACATGTATTGTTTTATAATTTCCTTTTCTTCTGTGTGATTTAGCTGTTTCTATCTTTTGTCTTTTTGTTTTGGGAGTTCTGTTATTCTTAAACCTTAAGATAAGATATTTATAACACTCCTTATCTGACATTTATACTGATTTTCCTTTAATTTTGAATTTTTTATTATATAGAAATTTAAATATTTTATCTAGTTATCTTTTCTTTCATATTTTCTTCAATTGTGTCAAGTCTGAGGAATATATTATCATTCTTCCAAAGTTCCCTATTTGGTTTTCTGCTAATTTCTGGTTTAAAAACTATTTGATTTGTACTCTCTTTTGGAGTTCAATTTTGCTCCTTAATAAAAATCATTGTTTTGCCTCCTTTTTCCTGTCCACAAATTTATCTAGTTATCCTAATACCATTTAAAATAACCCTCCCTCTTCTATTGTCTTGTGATAACTCATTTTTCACGTGGCACCTTCTCTTATGTGATTCTTCTAATCAGTCATCACTGTGACTGTGATTTGACCATGGCTTCGAGGTCACTGGGGCAAGTGGTGTCCAGCAATTTTCACTGTCTTGGGAGAGTCCAGCATTTACAAAGGAACTTGGATACCATATTCTCTGTCATGAGATAATTTTTGGTAGGACACAAGAGAGTAGTCATACTTGAAAGCTGTAAATCTTATCTTAGTAAATAAAATAAAACTAGCTAATAAAAAAAAAAAAGAAAAGGCATTTTCCTAGATACATAACTTGGTACATTGAAAGGGTTCAGATATTTTCATGTTGAAACGTCCATGCCAGCGTTTGGGGAGTGATGGGCCTGGTGGCCCGGAGGGCGGAGAGGAGATGGCATGGCTGATCCTGGTGATCAGTGAAGGAAATGCTCACACGTGGCAGGTTCCAGGGCAGCAGGCTGGCCTGTAAGTCTGTTTAAACACTTATTTGGAATTTTACTTGCTTGCAATCATGGGAACACTTTACCAAAACAAATGCAGGAACGGCTGAAAATCAAAGAAACAGGAGGTGGACTCACCGCGTCTTCTGTTGAGTCTGGCGAATCCAGGACTGTGGCTGCGGGACAGGACGGCTCTGAGGAGCTGCTGAAGGAAGATGCCGGCAGCGCGGAGACCAGTGGCTGCTCCCAGGCACCCGCGGTGAACCGAGTCCGGTAACACGCTCCGTGCCGCAAGATCAGTCCCCGAAGACGTTCCAGCCTGAGAGCAAACCCCAGTCCTAACAGGGGAAAGCTTGGGACGGCCCTGAGGGCCCCCTGAGCGCACGTGCAGTGCACACCCAGGTGACACGAAGAGGGAGGGGGAGTGACGTCTCCAAGAAACAGGCCAGTGGGAATGGATGCGCCCAGCTGGGAACACAGTCAAACTGCCACCAACGGTGAGCCCTAACACAGGGGCTGGCTGTGCGATCAGCACACCACCTTTAGTCATGTTTCTATTTGTAAAAATTGTTAACACACTGCTAAAAATAGCTATTTCTAAAACAGCAAAGATAGAAGGTACCTGAGAATATTTCTGAAGTGATTTCAAGGTGCAGTGGAGGAAATCATCAGACTCTGCTGAAGGACATTCTGAGACCAATGTGAGTGGAGAGACAGCATCCCGTTCATGAATAGTCTGGCTCATGTAATTTGATTCCTTAGTGAATCCATTAATAGACATTTTTCTGCTGGTTCTGCTTCTTTTGTTGGCCCAGACGCTACCAACGGGAGGAGCAGCTTTGTGAAAGACACCTCGTCTCCCGAGTCGGTCTGTGGGTTTTGTGTCACCCATGGGGCCCCGGGGGAGGCACAGGGTGAGACTTGATCTCAGTGCAGCAAGGAAAATGGATGGACTAACCACAGGGGGCCAGCATCCGTCACTGAAGCCCAGGCTTTCCGGCGGGGGTCCTGAGCTCCTGGACCAACCCCGCACCTTCTGCAGAGAAGATTCCTAATGGATAAACACCTGACCGCAGCGCAGGATGAACCTGGGCAGTCACAGCGTCCCGGATGAAACCAGCCTCCCCAGCATATGTTCCACCTGCAGGGGCTACTCTTAGAGGAGACATGAGCTGACAGGCAGAAAATTCGCAGTTTCCCTCCAGTAGAAAATGAGATGAATCAGGCAGCCCGTGTGCCCCAGTGGACCAGCTGTCACTCCTAAGAGGTGACGCTTGTAGGTTCGTCACAAACCTGTTACACGAAACGTCCTTCCGCAGCCCAGAACCACCAGCAGCATTGCGGCCCTCCATACAGTTGCTTCAGCTCAGACTCAGCCTTACTGCACATGAGTGTGCATTCGCGTTATTTCAGCAGAGCTGCAAGGGGATTTTTTAAAATGCATTTAAGTTTGGTATACATGACGGTTCATATGGAAGGAGACAAGACAAACTGAGATTCCTCTTTAACAGGCATAGAGAATGAATATTAATGATAGTATCAAAAATCATTATTTTCATTATGGCTGTAGGCAGAGTCACACAGGAAACCCTCAGCAAAGTATCCAGTCTGAGGTCTGAGTGAGTCAATGGTGTGGATTGAAGTCACCCCCCGGCCCCCCAGGCAGGGGCAGAGGCCATGGCTGAGGGGATGAGGACCTGGGTGGGGGCCGGTGGTGCAATGACCCCCAGGGCAGCCCCTCAGCGAGCTCTTCTCCCCCACCTACTGCGGACGAATTTGCCCCCCCGACCATGCTACCGCAGCAGGAACCAGGCAGAATGTGCAGCCTCGGCTAACTCATCTCTCACCTGCAGTCACAGGGACACACAGTGTGACTTCCGTGTCCTTTTCATTTAAAGCCTCCTGCAGTGTCCGTCTCCAGCTCAGTCCATCTTTGACATGGCGGCTGAGGTGGTCACAGCCTCGCCCTACGTGGGACCCTGAGTCTGTCTGGGGGACATCCCCACGGGGCCTGCACTGACCGGAAGGGCAGCCCCCACACACCATCCTCCAGGAGCCCCTGGGTTCCCTCCTCCCTGCCCGCACCCCCAGCTCTCTCCCCAAGGTCAGTGAGCCTCCCCCGGGTCACCATAACGCCTGCTGTCCAGACCCTGCCTGTGGGCAGGCTTGTCACTCCACAGCTGTGGCACAGCTCACGCACAGCACCTGTGCAGCCTCCCATATGCAGGGCGGGGAGCTGTCCGTGCCTCACCCTCTGGGCTCTGGGGACCCTGCTCTCTGCTGATCCAGGGCCAGACTCTGGGGGCCACTCTCCACACTGCTCAGCAGGTCCCAGAGCTGGGATTCCCCAGTGACAACACTCACTGGCCTTCCTTTGGCCCTGTTCTCACTCTCCCCAACAGACGCATCATCTCAGCCCTTGTCAGTCTTGACCCAAAGATGTCACCACTCCTAGTTACTTGTCACCACATAATTGGTGCTGACTGAAAGCTTTTCCTGATGTGGGACAGAAATGCTTGGCTGTCTTTTCCATGGAACTTAAGCATAGTCATATAAATACAGTAATAGTTGGGGAAAAAAGAGATGCTGTCTCAGCCCAGATTCCAGGTGAACTGCTGAGGTCAGATGGGGCCTTGCAGGTGGGCCCCTGGTCAGGGCTGACCTGATGCCCAGAGGGGAGGTGGTGACCACCCTGTGACAGGTGGCACCCCACTCACTGAGAATCCTGGTGGAGGGGTGGAAGTGTGGTTCCCTGTGACACTGACACCTGGGCAGGTGAGGGGCCACCGTGGTGGGAGCCTGGGGACTGGGCAGCCCCGAGGATGAACCAGTGTCCATGGGGCAGCATGTCCGTGAAGGCTGGGCAGCTCCAGGCTGCTTCCCAGGCACGTGGCCAAGTGAGGCTGCCCTCAGGGCCCCTGAGGTCCTCCATGCCATAGGGCAGCACTGATGGGGGTGTAGGGTAACCTGAATCTGGCCAGGGATGTTTGGCTGGTGAGGCCTGGAGTCCTGGACCCTCTGAGCAGCAGGAGCAGCCCCTCCCCCGACAGAACAGCCACACTGCCTTCATCCTCCTCAGCTTGGCCACCTGCCCTCGCCTTCTAGAGGATGGCCAAGGGCCGCAGCAGGGTGGAGGCTGCAGGGGAGCACGAGGAGGGCAGCACTGCCCTGCCCCCACCCAGGGCCCCTGCACAAGGGGAAGATGCAGGACCTGGAGGAGAACCTCCCCCAGCCACTCCACGAGCTGGCAGGGCCAGCCTAGTGTTTAGTGGACAGTCCCCAGAAATGCCCATCGGCAGGCAGGGGACAGAGACCCCGGGCCCATGGGGGTTGCAATTCAACCACACAGCCACACGGGCCGTCACCACCCCGTCCCCTGCCCCCTGGGTCAAGCCAGGGACCAAAGCCTTCCTCACACTGGGCTCCGGGGAGACAGGCAAACTGTGAGGATCTGATCTTACAGTGAGTCTTCTCTTTAATTACAGCTCAGCCCAGGGACGCGATGGACCCCCCACTGGGTGCCCCGCTCATTGCACCTGGAGGCTGCAGAATCCTCAACTCTGGGCAAGAGAGCGGGCACAGGGACAGTGCAGACAGCCCTCGACACAACCCGTTTCAACCCGCTCGCCACAGAAGTGGGCCAGTGGAACCCTGGAGGGAAGCACAGCATAAGAATGAAGTGTCACCATGCAGCAGGGACGTCTGGGAGATACAGCGTTCCTATTCCCCAGAGAATGTCAGAAAATGTCCCAAACAGTGATCTCCGGGCAGCTTCCTCCAACCAGCTCTGCCACCTGCTGTCCAGCCCCACCCTCACCTGGCTTCTCTGTCCACAGAAGCATATCTGTTCTCCCACCTCACACCTTTGTTGTCAGCGAGTGGTCATGGCTGGGCTGCCTCTGGGGTCAAGGTGGCCGTTGTTGATCTCAAGGTCTCCCCCAGGCTGGAGGTGGGAGGGCAACAGGGAAGGAGGTGGAGGCCTGGAGTGGGCGCAGTCAGAGCGAGTCCCAGGTTCACCTGGATTCAGGAGCTGTCACCACTCTTCCACTTGAGGGAAGGTCCGGGAGCTGGGGACTCTGCTGCCGAGGACCTGGGTCCTGCTGTCAACTCCATGTCCTTTTCCCAGGCTCACTTCAGCCTGCTGACATTGGTGACAGGACAGGGGTCCCTCTGCAGAACTGTTCCCACCGTGGGCAGGAGGGATAAGGGTGGCCCCTCCCCTGCTTCCCTGTGGCTTTATGAATATCAAAAGACAATGATGCCACTAAAAGTGCTATTTAATGAATCCAAAGCCTTGAGAGAGAAGGAATGTTACAAATTCTTACTTAAAGCTGAAATGCAGTGATTCCCAAACCGATAAAGAAAGCAAAGGAGAAGAAAAGCTATATACCATTTCACTGATAAATATGCAAAATTTAGATACAGTATTAGTAAAAGTAATTTGGTGATGGATTAAATATAACATGTACAGGAACTACATAGCTTCCACACTAAGGGTGAAGAGTGCTCTTATTTTGGAAATCCATTAACTTCATTAATAGATTACAGTGGGAAATTTCATTTAGAGACATCAAAAAGGCATTTGATTACATTCAGTATTCAGAATTTCTAGTTGTTCTTAAAATGTTATTAGCCTTTATTTTGAAAAAAAATAGTAAATTGTATTTTTGCAAAATGAGATATAATTTTTTCTGAGGCTATAAATATAAAATTCAACCTAAGAATTACCACATGAAGTGAAAAATCTGATGTTTCTTGAATTTCTTAATGAAATTAAGGCACAATGTGGTATTTAAATAGATAATCAGCTGTGAGCATTTTAAAGCAGAAGCTCTCTTAGTGTGGCTGTTGTTCTGTCTCTGAGCTGTTCGCTCTGCTCTGTGCACAGGAAGGAATAAAAATGTGAAAACACACATGTAAATTCAAGAGTGCATTTTCTAGACTGGCCAAAAAATGAGCGTTTTATAGCAAAACAGACCTTCCTTCCCACATCTCCTCATGGTGAGTCTCCACTCAGTTTGTGGGAACAGAATCCATAGACTCCTCAACTCTCAAGATGCCATGTTACAGGGTAAACAGGTGTGAAGACCCTGAAGACGTACTGGGAGCTGGACCACATACCTGATGAAACTCAGCTACCTCCACATTTTATCATTCCAATATTGCCCTAAATGTGTGGCTTTAAAATAACTTATCCCTCCAAAATTGACTTAATTTGCTAAATTATAAACTGGAGAAATGACTTGAATGTATAGATATTTAGTCTTAATGTCAAGAGTCACTGTCCAACAAACTTAGCTTAACGCATCAGAATGACAGAACGAATACTCGGAACTTAACGCAGTCACAGCCTTTTCTTTTTTTTTTTTCTTTTTTTTTCTAAACATTTTTTATTGGTTTATAATCATTTTACAATGTTGTGTCAAATTCTAATATTCAGCACAATTTTTCAGTCATACATGGACATATATACACTCATTATCACATTTTTCCTCTGTGATTCCCTGTGCTATACAGTATAATCTTGAATATCTACTCTACAATTTTGAAATCCCAGTCTACCCTTCCCACCCTCCACCTCCCTGGCAACCACAAGTCTGTATTCTATGTCTATGAGTCTATTTCTGTCCTGTATTTATGCTTTTTTTGTTGTTGTTTGTTTGTTTTTGTTTTTTAGATTCCACATATGAGTGATCTCATATGGTATTTTTCTTTCTCCTTCTGGCTTATCTCACTTAGAATGACATTCTCCAGGAGCATCCATGTTGCTGCAAATGGCGTTATGTTGTCGGTTTTTATGGCTGCGAAGTATTCCATTATATAAATATGCCACATCTTCTTTATCCAGTCACCTGTTGATGGACATTTAGGCTGTCTCCATGTCTTGGCTATTGTAAATAGTGCTGCTATGAACATTGGGGTGCAGGTGCCATCCTGAAGTAGGGTTCCTTCTGGATATAAGCCCAGGAGTGGGATTCCTGGGTCATATGGTAAGTGTATTCCTAGTCTTTTGAGGAATCTCCACACTGTTTTCCACAGTGGCTGCATTAAACTGCATTCCCTTCAGCAGTGTAGGAGGGTTCCCCTTTCTCCACAGCCCCTCCAGCATTTGTCATTTGTGGATTTTTGAATGATGGCCATTCTGACTGGTGTGAGGTGATACCTCATTGTAGTTTTGATTTGCATTTCTCTGATAATTAGTGATATTGAGCAATTTTCCATGTGTCTTTTGATCATTTGTATGTCTTCCTTGGAGAATTGCTTGTTTAGGTCTTCTGCCCATTTTTGGATTGGGTTGTTTATTTTTTTCTTATTGAGTCATATGAGCTGCTTATATATTCTGGAGATCAAGCCTTTGTCGGTTTCATTTGCAAAAATTTTCTCCCATTCCATAGGTTGCCTTTTTGTTTTACTTATGGTTTCCTTTGCTTTGCAGAAGCTTGTAAGTTTCATTAGGTCCCATTTGTTTATTCTTGCTTTTATTTCTACTAGGAGAAAATTTTTAAGATGTATGTCAGATAATGTTTTGCCTGTGTTTTCCTCTAGGAGATTTATTGTATCTTGTCTTATGTTTAAGTCTTTGATCCATTTTGAGTTGATTTTTGTATACGGTGTAAGGGAGTGTTCTAGCTTCATTGTTTTACATGCTGCTGTCCAGTTTTCCCAACACCATTTGCTGAAGAGACTGTCTTTATTCCATTGTATATTCTTGCCTCCTTTGTCAAAGATGAGTTGACCAAAAGTTTGTGGGTTCATTTCTGGGCTCTCTATTCTGTTCCATTGGTCTATATGTCTGTTTTGGTACCAATACCATGCTGTCTTGATGACTGTAGCTCTATAGTATTGTCTGAAGTCTGGGAGAGTTATTCCTCCAGCCTCTTTCTTTCTCTTCAGTAATGTTTTGGCAATTCTAGGTCTTTGGTGGTTCCATATAAATTTTATTATGATTTGTTCTAGTCCTGTGAAATATGTCCTGGGTAATTTGATAGGGATTGCATTAAATCTGTAGATTGCCTTGGGCATTGTGACCATTTTAACAATATTGATTCTTCCAATCCAAGAGCATGGGTTATCTTTCCATTTTTTAAAGTCTTCTTTAATTTCCTTCATCAATGGTTTGTAGTTTTCTGTGTATAATTCTTTCACCTCCTTGGTTAGATTTATTCCTAGATATTTTATTACTTTAGATGCTATTTTAAAGGGGATTGTTTCTTTACTTTCTTTTTCTGTTGATTCATTCTGTTGTAAAGAAATGCAACTGATTTTTGAACGTTAATCTTGTAACCTGCTACCTTGCTGAACATTTTTTATTAGTTCTAGTAGTTTCTGTGTGGACATTTTAGGGTTTTCTTTATATAGTATCATGTCATCTACATATAGTGAGATTTTTACCTCTTCTTTTCCAATTTGGATCCCTTTTATTTCTCTCTCTTGCCTGATTGCTGTGGCTAGGACTTCCAAGAGTATGTTGACTAGGAGTGGTGATAGTGGGCATCCTTGTCTTGCCACAGATTTTAGTGGGAAGCTTTTGAGTTTTTCACTGTTGAGTACTATGCTGGCTGTAGGTTTGTCATATATAGCTTTTATTATGTTGAGCAGTAGTTGTTCTGTCTTATAACTCAGGCATTGCTTCATTATACCCTAGAAAACTGCTTTTAGATCATTGATTGAACTATAGACCACCCTCTTGCCCACATTAGGAAATGACATCTTCCAAGACATAGGTCCTGTGTGCTTGTATCTATGTATAAGTATGAATTAAATATGTATGTCATCCCCTCACATATTTAATTTGAGCCTTCCCAATCGAATGTGCACAGTAAAGACTAACTTCCCATAACAGGAGAACTTTGAGGAAGTAAGAAGAAGGAATTAGCCACCAGGGAGAAGACAGGGAATCAAGCAGGAATTTTGTATAAAATCATTTATTCTAAAGCTGCTCTGGCTCAATAAATAATTGGAATTGACATTGTTGTATCATGCCAGAGCATCTGCTATTGAAGACCGACTTTAATTTACTTTGATATAAGTGGAAAATTGTGTTGGAACAGCATGGGAAGTGAAGCACACTGCGTCTATCTGTACTCCTGCAGTGTGTATCAGAGCTGCTCAGTTTTGAGGAAGAATATCTTGTCAGGAGACAATAGAATTATTTTCCTTGTTGGAGTTTTTGTAGCTTCCAGAAGCACATCTGCAGGTGATTCTGTAAAAGTCTAGAGTTGACTTAAACAGAAGGAAATTTTAGCCTATTGAAATCAGGAGAAGTGAAATATTTTTGCCTACCACCACCACCACCACCACCACCAGGCAAGCACGTGTACACCCAGAGAGATTTCACATCAGAGGGAATGACAAAGCTGGTTCTGTTACCAAGGCCAAACTTGTTCTGCTCATTGCACAACAGTGATAAATAAATAAATCAGGAGACAAGGTTTTGGGGCAAGGAATAGTAACTTTATACAGAAAGCTGGCAGACCAAGAAGATGGGGGACAAATGTCCTGGAGAATCAACTTACCCAAGTCAGAATTCAGGCTCCTTTTAAACTAAAAAGGGGAGGGGGTGTGGTTGGTTGTGCAAACTTCTTGCTGCAGGCATTCTTTGTTCCTGCAGCCATCCATGTGGCTCAGGCTATGGTGTCCCTGTAAACCTCCAACAAAACAAAGGTTATTCTCTATTTTGCAACTTGCCATCTCTGCATAAGTGCAGAAGTGCTAACATCCTTAAAGGTCAGAGCCCCGAGAATAGGCTTTCCTGTAGATTTTAGGCTAAAGGCAACGTTGTTTTACAAAAGGTGCAGAGCCAGCAAGATTAAGCCTGGAAAACAGGGCACAGTGCTTCAAACTGAAGGAACAGATCCAATGTGGCGTCAGATTTGTTCTCTATTACAGTTCTAGTTAGGGGAAATTTTGCAGTAGAAAATCCCCTCAGTTGTTTTCCTTGCTTTGCCTGAGATCTTGTTTGTTGGCTTGCGGTCTCATGGTGTCTAAACCATATGATCAGATGAATACTATTAAAATCATATGGTGCAGAAAACAGATCTGTTCTTCTTCAAAAAATTACTGAAACATTTAGCTTTGTTTATTCCCATAGAATTTGGATTGAATCTATTCTCGACTTTCTTCTTCCTTCAAACCAGTTTTTTGCTGGAGGGTTTAAAGCCCAAATTAAAGAATTTTGGAGAAGACTCATGTAATTCATAAGAGCTTTACATCTGAATTTAAGACTGACCCATATTTATACTTTTAATCAAGGACCACAATAAACTTTGTTAGTCAATCATTTATGCCATTTTTAACTTTGTCCTTGTAATCTTTTGGAAGTTGAGAGGCTTGTACACTTGATCAAACAAAACAGGTATCATTGCTTGACTCTGTGAATGAAAGAATCCCAGTATAGTTTCCTGCAAGTATATTTTATTAAAAATAATAAAGAATTATTGCTTTCTAATAAAGCAACAGACAGAGGCACATACTGAGTGTTTAAAATAAATCAGACTATGGGAAAACTTATCTAAACAAGTCAAGATAGTATAGAGAAAAAAGTATGAACTTGAAGGAAAATACATATTGTGCAATTAATATCCTATTTTTGAGAAGCAAATGATAAAAAAAACCCAATTTTTAAATCATTTATCTACAAAGGAGTTATATAAAGCCAACTTATTTTCATAAGTGTTACATAAACAAAGGGCTATCTAAATCTACATTATTAAAGAATAAATTATACCAAATAGATCTCCAAGGTTGATTGATTTTCATGATATTTATAATTTTTGAAAATATAACTTACATATAACATATCCAAGCAGCTCTTGAGATATCCACAGTACCCTAGTCTACAGTTATTCTTATTCAACTTAAAAAATGTAATAGGCAAGGTACAGGCCCTTGCTTTTGAACTGCCACTGGAATTCTGGATATTCCCTTAGGTTAAAGGCCAAAAGCAAAGTAACTATTCTACTTTAAAGCAGTTGTTCAAAGACTTTAAGACATTCACTATCTATATCCAGTTACACGAAAGACTTAAGTTCTCTGAAGCTTAAAAAAAAGAAATCAACTGCTGAAAATGAAATTCTGTCATGTCTGCTGACCATAACTATAAAGTCTCTAAATTAGTGCTCCCTTTATTGTTTTCCTACCAGCACAGGCCATGATCATCGCTTTCACATTCCCTTTATGCTAGATGAACGAACGTCTCTCCACATGCTCAATTCTGAGACTTAAGTGTGTGTGAAAGCAGTCAATCACCTAACTTGTTGGGAACACAGTTTCTTTTCAGTGGGAAACTATACTACATGCATATATACAGGGAGGTACTAGCTCCAACTCGGATTAACAGAGAAAATTGCATTAACTTCGAACTGGCACTAAGAAACATACTGAGAAATCACAGTAAGTGTTTCTATGGCTCTTCATTCCCTTTATGCTACATTAAAGAACGCGTCTCCACATGCTCAATTCTGAGAGTTGAATGTGTGTGTAATTGGTCAATCAACTATTTTGTTGGGAACACACAGTTTCTTTAGATTGGGGAAATAAACTACATACATATATATGGGTAGGTAGTAGCACAAATACAGTTTCACAGTGAAAACTGCATGAAATTCAAACCGGCACTAGGAAACATACTGAGAAATCACAGTAAGTGTTTCTACTGCTATCCATTCCCTTTATGCCAGATGAATGAACACCTCTGCATATGCCTAGTTTGGAGAGTTGAATGTGTGTGAAAGCCATCAATCACCAAACTTGTCGGGAACACACAGTTTCTTTTCAGTGGAGAAATACACAACATACATATATATGGGGAGGTACTAGCTCCAACTTGGATTTACAGTGAAAACTGCATGAATGGCAACCTGGCACTAGGAAACATACTGAGAAATCACAGTAAGTGTTTCTACTGCTACCCATTCCCTTTATGCCAGATGAATGAACACCTCTGCATATGCCTAGTTTGGAGAGTTGAATGTGTGTGAAAGCCGTCATTCACCTAGCTTGTCTGGAAAACACAGTTTCTTTTGACAGGGGAACTACACTACATAAATATATATGGGGAGGTACTAGCTCCAACTAGGTTTTACAGTGAAAACTGCAGGAACTTCAAACCGGCACTAGGAAACAATCTGAGAAATAAGAGTAAGTGTTTCTAGAGCTACCTATTCTATTTATGCTACATGAAAAAACGTCTCTCCAAATGCTCAATTCTAAAGGTTAAGTGTGTGTGAAAGCCGTCAATCACTTAGCTTGTTGGGAACACACACATTCTTTTCATTGGGAAACTACACTGCATACATATATATGGGGAAGTATTAGCTCCAGCTCGGTTTACAGTGAAAACTCCATGAACTTCAAACCCGTCCTAGGAAAAATACTGAGAAACCACAGTAAGTGTTTCTACAGCAACCCATTCCCTTCATCCTAGATGAACGAACGCCTCTCTCCATGCTCAGTTCTGAGAGTTGAATGTGTGCAAAAGCCATCTATCAGTTAGCTTGTAGGGAACGCACACTTTCTTTTGAGTGGGGAACTACATTACATACATATATAAGGGGAGGTAGTAGCTCCAAGTCGATTTTACAGTAAAAACTGCATGAACTTCAAACTGGTACTAGGAAACATATTGAGAAATCAGAGTAAGTGTTTCTACTGCAAACCATTCCTTTTATGCAAGATGAACGAACGTCTCACCACGTGCTTAATTCTGAGAGTCAAGAGTGTGAAAGCCGTCAATCACCTATCTTGTTGGGAACACACAAGTTCTTTTCAGTTCGAAACTACACTACATACATATATATGGGGAGGTACTAGCTCCAAATCGGTTTTACAGTGAAAACTGCATGAACTTAAAACTGGCACTAGGAAAAATACTGGGAAACCAGAGTAAGTGTTTCAATTGCAAACAATTCCCTTTCTGCAAGATGAATGAAAGTCTCACCACATGCTCATTTCTGAGAGTTAAGTGTGTGTAAAAGCCGTCAATCGCCTAGCTTGTTGGGAACACAGAGATTCTTTTCATTTGGAAACTACACTACATATATATATATATATATGGAGAGGTACTAGCTCCAACATGGTTTTACACCGATAAATGCATGAAATTCAAACCGGCACTAGGAAACATACAGAGAAACCAGAGTAATTTTAAAACTAGCCGAGGCATCCCTCTTTGCTGCTGTGCCTCCTCCACCTCTGCTACAGAACTCTTCCCCTGACCTCACCACGCCTGCTCGCAGGAGCAGGCAGACTTCAAAGGCTTGAGTCCTGCGAACTTGGGGGAGTGGAGGCCATCCCCAGGCAAGGCAGCTAGTGACATGGGAGAAAATCCTCTGCCTCGCCAGGGGCACCCTAGTCCCCGGTAGCCACCGCCGAACCATGTCCCCATACCGCACCCCTCCTCTAGGGTGTCTGTGTCTGACTGCCTGCCTGACTGACTATCTATTGGAGGATGGGAGAAGCTAGTATATGTGAGTGTCTGTCTGTTTATTCAACGGAGGAGGACGTGACTAGTATGTCTCTCTATTTGCCTGCATATCTATGTATCTAGGTATCTATGTATCTATGTTTCTATCTATCAATCTATCTATCTATCTATCTATCTATCTATCTATCTATCTATCTATCTATCTACGGGAGGCATAGCAGTAGGCTAGTGTGTCGTTTATTTGTTTGTCTGTTGGAGTAGGAGGTTAGTGTGTCTATATAACTCTCTACCTATTTGAGGAAGAGGAGGAGGCTAGTGTGTGTGTGTGTGTGTGTGCGTGCAGATCTGTGTATTTATGTAACTATATCTAAAGGGGTAGGAGGCTACTATATCTGTCTATCAGTCTATGTATGTATCTAAAGGAGGAGGAGAAGATTAGTATGTCTGTCTGTCTGTCTATCAGATATATATATATATATATATATATATATATATATATATATATATATATATGTACCTATAACTAATCGAGAAGAAGGGGGAAGCTTCAGTATCAATCTCTGTCTTTCAGAGGAGGAGGAGACTAGTGTGTCTGTCTCTCTGTGTGTCTAAGAGTAGTCTGTATCAATATCTAATGGAGAAGAAGGAGGATTCCCATATGTCTGGCTATTTGTCTGTCTCTCTAACAGGAGAAGGTAGAGGCTAGTGGGTGTATCCGTCAATCTCACTTCCTATCTATCTAATAGAGGAGGAGAAAGAGTGTATTAAATTTGTCTACCTTTATCTAATGGAGGAGGACATTACTGTCTGTCCAACTACTTAATTGAGGAGTCAGAGGAGGCTACTGTGTGAGTGTGAGACTGTCTGTCTGTCTATGTATGTATCTGACTAACTATATAATGGATGAGGAGGAGGAGGTTAGGATATATGGCTGTTTCTAAATGGAGGAAGAGGCTAGAGTGTCTGTCTGTCTGACTGCCTTCCTGACTGCTTATGTACTGGAGGAGGGGAGAGGCTACTCTATGTGGGTGTGTGTCGCTTTATCTCAAGGAGGAGAAGACAAATAGGATGTCTCTATCTTTGCCTGCCTATCAATCTATCCAATTAGCCATCTAACTATCTATCTATCCATCTATCTATCTATCTATCTATCTATCTATCTATCTATCTATCTATCTATCTATCTATCTATCTATCTATCTATGTATCTATGTATCTATGTATCTATGTATCTATGTATCTATGTATCTATGTATCTATCTATCTATCTATCTATCTATCTATCTATCTATCTATCTATGTATCTATCTATCTATCAATGTAGTGGAGGCATAGGAGCAGGCTAGTGTGTCTTTTTATCTGTCTGTCTGTAGGTTGGAAGAGGACATTAGTGTGTCTATCTGCCTACCCTGTTAGTTGAGGAGTAGGAGGAGGCTAGTGTGTGTGTGGGTATGTGTCTGTCTGTGTATGTATGTATGTATCAACGTATCTAATGGTTGAGGAGGAGTAATAAAGGATATATGTTTGTTTCTACATGGAGGAAGAGGATAGTGTTTCTGTCTGTCTATTTATTTGTCTGTCTGTCTGTCTAATGGAGGAATGCTCCCAGGACTCGACCGACTTGGAGGGATGCCAATTGTCACCCTGAGGCAGCAGAGGGCGCCCCAGAGCAGGCTGAGGGGGCCACTGGGTGGAAATTGACAGGCTTGCCTGGGCAGCTCGAGCCCCCCGCTTCTGCCTTCCCTGTAGCCGCCAAAAATCCACCCCCTCCCAGCCCCCTGAACACCCCGCACTCGCTTCCCAGGAGCCGGCCACCACAGAGACCTGAAAATCTTGTACATAGGGTACCAGAGACCGACCCCAGGACCGGCCAAGGAGGAGATGGGAGCAAATACACGGGCTCCGTGGGGCAGCCCCGCCTCCTCACTGCAGCCCCTGACAGCACCGCGCCCGCCTCCGGGGCGCAGGCTGACCTGCAATCATGCATACTGTGAACCTGGGGCAGGAGAGGCCATCCCCAGGCCAGGCCGTTGTGGAGATGGGAGCAGACTGATCGGCTAACCTGAGGCAGTCCGCCTGCCGCGACGTCGCTTTACCCTGAACTCAGCTCGCCAGCATCCCAGGACCCTGCTGACAAGCAGATATAAATCCCGCAAACCTGGGTTAGCAGGGGTCGGCCCGAGGCCAGGAGAGGGGCAGATGGGAGGAAAATGACCCCAAGTGTGCGAGGCATCCCCTTAGCTGCTGTGCGCCTCTTCTCTGCCCCCGACCTCTTCCCCTGACCTCACCACGCCCGCTACCAGGAGCAGGCTGACTTGAAAGGCTTGAGTCCTAGAAACGTGGGGGAGAGGAGGCAGCCCCCAGGCAAAGCAGCTAGGGACATGGGAGAAAATCCTCTGGGTCTCCAGGGGCAACCTAGTACCCCGTAGCCGCCTCCGAACCCCGTCACCAGACCGCACCCCACCTCTAGAGTGTCTGTCTGTCTGACTGATTGATTGACTGCCTACCTATTGGAGAATGGGAGAGTTTAACTATGTGTGTGTCTGTCTGTTTATCTAACGGAGGAGGAGGTGACTAGCATGTCTATCTCCTTGCCTGCCTAGCTATCAAAATATCTCTCTCTCTATCAATCTCCCTCTCTATCTATTTATTATTCTATCTATCTATCAATCAATCTATCTATCTATCTATCTATCTATCTATCTATCTATCTATCTATCTATCTAGAGGTGGCAAAGGAGTAGGCTAGGGTGTCTCTTATTTTTCTGTCTGTTGAAGGAGGAGTTTAGTGTGTCTATCTACCTATCTACCTATTTGAGGAAGCGGAGTAGGCCAGTGTGTTTGTGTGTGCCTGAACGTGTGCGTGTGTGCGTGCGGGTCTGTCTATGTATATATCTGTAAGTAAAAGAGAAGGAGGTTATTGTGTCTGTCTATCAGTCTATATCTGAATCTACTGGAGGAGGATTACGCTAGTATGTCTGTCTGTGTGTCTGTCTGTCTATCAGATATCAATGTATGAACCTGTATCTAATCGAGTAGAAGGAGGAGGCTACAGTGTCTATGGCTCTGTCTGACAGAGGAGGAGAAGACTTATGTGTCTGTTTTTCTGTGTGTCTGTGAGTCTGTCACGATCTATATCTACTGGAGAAGAAGGAGGAGGCCCGTGTGTCTGGCTATGTGTGTGTCTGTCTTACAGGAAAAGATAGAGGCTAGTGGGTGTATCCATCAATCTCACTGACTATCTATCAAATGGAAGAAGAGAAAGAGTCTATTAAGTTGGTCTAAGTATTATCTAATGGAGTAGATTAGTGTGTCTATGAACCTGCCTAATTGAGGAGTAGGAGGAGGCTAGAATGTGTGTGTGTGTGTGTGTGTGTGTGCGCGTGTTTTATGTGTGTGTGTCTGACTATGTATCTGTCTAACTACCTAAAGGATGAGGAGTAGGAGGTTAGGATATATGGCTGTTTCTCAATGGAGGAAGTGGCTAGTCTGTCTGTCTGTGTATTTCTTTGTCTGTCTGACTGTCTGTTTGTCTGTGTGTGTGTCTAATGGAGGAAGCCTCCCAGGAATCGACCGACCTGGAGGGATTCCGATTGCAACCCTGAGGCAGCAGAGGGCGCCCCCAGAGCATGCTGAGGGGGACACTGGGGGGAAATCCACAGGCTTTCCTGGGCAGCCCCGGCCTCCCGCATCGGCCCTCTATGCAGCTGCACCCGCCCCGCCCCCGCCCCGCCCCTGACCAACCCACGCCCGCCTACCGGGATGAGGCAGCCCGGAGATGTGCTCCTCCTGTACCTACGGTAGCTGAGACCGACCCCATGAACGACCAAGAGGGAGATGGGAGCAAATACAGGGGCTCCGTTGGGCAGCCCCGCGTCTTCACTGCAGCCCCTTACAGCACCGCGCCCGCCTCCGGGGCGCAGGCTGACCTTCAAACGTGCATACTGTCAACCTGGGGCAGGAGAGGCCGCCACCAGGCCAGGCCGTTTTGGAGATCGGGTCAAAGTGACCGGCTCACCAGAGGCAGTCCGCTCCCCGCGAAGTCACTGTCCCCTGAACTCACCTCGCCATCCTCCCACCACCGGGCTGACAAGGAGAATTAAATCCCACACATTTGGGTTAGCAGAGGCCGCCCCGAGGCCAGGCCGCTAGGGACACTGGGGAAAATCCTCTGGCTCGCCAGGGGCACCCGAGCCCTCGGTCGCTGCCACCGACCCCGACCGCAGACTGCAACCCGCACCCAGCCTCTAGTGTGTCCGTGTGTCTGAATGACTTCCTGACTGCTTATGGACTGGAGGAGGGGAGAGGCTACTCTATTTGGGTGTGTGTCTGTTTATCTCACGGAGGAGAAGACGACTAGGATGTCTCTACTTTGCCTGCCTATCAATCTATCCAGGTATCCATCTTCTAAATATCTATCCATCAATCTATCTATCTATCTATCTATCTATCTATCTATCTATCTATCTATGTAGCGGAGGCATAGGAGCAGACTAGTGTGTCTTTTTATCTGTCTGTCTGTAGTTTGGAAGAGGACATTAGTGTGTCTATCTGCCTACCCTGTTAGTTGAGGTGTAGGAGGAGGCTAGTGTGTGTGTGGGTATGTGTCTCTGTCTATGTATGTAACTATCTACCTATCTAATGGTTGAGGAGGAGTAATAAAGGATATACGTTTGTTTCTACATGGAGGAAGAGGATAGTGTTTCTGTCTGTCTATTTATTTGTCTGTCTGTCTGTCTAATGGAGGAATGCTCCCAGGACTCGACCGACTTGGAGGGATGCCAGTTGCCACCCTGAGGCAGCAGAGGGCGCCCCAGAGCAGGCTGAGGGGGCCACTGGGTGGAAATTGACAGGCTTGCCTGGGCAGCTCGAGCCCCCCGCTTCTGCCTTCCCTGTAGCCGCCAAAAATCCACCCACTCCCCGCCCCCTGAACAACCCGCACTCGCTTCCTGGGAGCCGGCCACTACAGAGACCTGAAAATCTTGTACATAGGGTACCAGAGACCGACCCCAGGACCGGCCAAGGAGGAGATGGGAGCAAATACACGGGCTCCGTGGGGCAGCCCCGCCTCCTCACTGCAGCCCATGACAGCACCGCGCCCGCCTCCGGGGCGCAGGCTGACCTGCAATCATGCATACTGTGAACCTGGGGCAGGAGAGGCCGTCCCCAGGCCAGGCCGTTGTGGAGATGGGAGCAAACTGATCGGCTAACCTGAGGCAGTCCGCCTGCCGCGACGTCGCTTTACCCTGAACTCAGCTCGCCAGCATCCCAGGACCCTGCTGACAAGCAGATATAAATCCCGCAAGCCTGGGTTAGCAGAGGTCGGCCCGAGGCCAGGAGAGGGGCAGATGGGAGGAAAATGACCCCAAGTGTGCGAGGCATCCCCTTAGCTGCTGTGCGCCTCTTCTCTGCCCCCGACCTCTTCCCCTGACCTCACCACGCCCGCTACCAGGAGCAGGCTGACTTGAAAGGCTTGAGTCCTAGAAACGTGGGGGAGAGGAGGCAGCCCCCAGGCAAAGCAGCTAGGGACATGGGAGAAAATCCTCTGGGTCTCCAGGGGCAACCTAGTACCCCGTAGCCGCCTCCGAACCCCGTCACCAGACCGCACCCCACCTCTAGAGTGTCTGTCTGTCTGACTGCCTGCCTGACTGCCTATCTATTGGAGAATGGGAGAGGTTAGACTATGTGTGTGTCTGTCTGTTTATCTAACGGAGGAGGAGGTGACTAGCATGTCTATCTCCTTGCCTGCCTAGCTATCAAAATATCTCTCTCTCTATCAATCTCCCTCTCTATCTATTTATTATTCTATCTATCTAACAATCTATCTATCTATCTATCTATCTATCTATCTATCTAGAGGTGGCAAAGGAGTAGGCTAGGGTGTCTCTTATTTTTCTGTCTGTTGAAGGAGGAGTTTAGTGTGTCTATCTACCTATCTACCTATTTGAGGAAGCGGAGTAGGCCAGTGTGTTTGTGTGTGCCTGAACGTGTGCGTGTGTGCGTGCGGGTCTGTCTATGTATATATCTGTAAGTAAAAGAGAAGGAGGTTACTGTGTCTGTCTATCAGTCTATATCTGAATCTACTGGAGGAGGATTACGCTAGTATGTCTGTCTGTGTGTCTGTCTGTCTATCAGATATCAATGTATGAACCTGTATCTAATCGAGTAGAAGGAGGAGGCTACAGTGTCTATGGCTCTGTCTGACAGAGGAGGAGAAGACTAATATGTCTGTTTTTCTGCGTGTCTGTGAGTCTGTCACGATCTATATCTACTGGAGAAGAAGGAGGAGGCCCGTGTGTCTGGCTATGTGTGTGTCTGTCTAACAGGAGAAGATAGAGGCTAGTGGGTGTATCCATCAATCTCACTGACTATCTATCAAATGGAAGAAGAGAAAGAGTCTATTAAGTTGGTCTAAGTATTATCTAATGGAGTAGATTAGTGTGTCTATGAACCTGCCTAATTGAGGAGTAGGAGGAGGCTAGAATGTGTGTGTGTGTTTGTGTGTGTGTGTTTGTGTGCGTGTTTTGTGTGTGTTTGTCTGACTATGTATCTGTCTAACTATCTAATGGATGAGGAGTAGGAGGTTAGGATATATGGCTGTTTCTCAATGGAGGAAGTGGCTAGTCTGTCTGTCTGTGTATTTCTTTGTCTGTCTGTCTGTCTGTTTGTCTGTGTGTGTGTCTAATGGAGGAAGCCTCCCAGGACTCGACCGACCTGGAGGGATTCCGATTGCCACCCTGAGGCAGCAGAGGGCGCCCCCAGAGCATGCTGAGGGGGACACTGGGGGGAAACCCACAGGCTTTCCTGGGCAGCCCGGGCCTCCCGCATCGGCCCTCTCTGCAGCCGCTCCCGCCAGCCCCCGCCCCGCCCCCTGACCAACCCGCGCCCGCCTCACAGGATCAGGCCAGCACGGAGATGTGCTCCTCCTGTACCTAGGGTAGCTGATACCGACCCCAGGACCGGCCAAGGGGGGGATGGGAGCAAATACAGGGGCTCCGTGGGGCAGCCCCGCGTCCTCACTGCAGCCCCTGACAGCACCGCGCCCGCCTCTGGGGCGCAGGCTGACCTGCAAACGTGCATACTGTCAACCTGGGGCAGGAGAGGCTGCCGCCAGGCCAGGCCGATTTGGAGATCGGGTCAAAGTGACCGGCTCACCCGAGGCAGTCCGCTCCCTGCGAAGTCCCTGTCCCCTGAACTCACCTCGCCATCCTCCCACCACCTGGCTGACAAGGAGAATTAAATCCCGCACATGTGGGGTAGCAGAGGCCGCACCGAGGCCAGGCCGCTAGGGACACTGGGGAAAATCCTCTGGCTCGCCAGGGGCACCCGAGTCCTCGGTCGCCGCCGCCGACCCCGTCCGCAGACCGCACCCCGCACCCCGCCTCTAGTGTGTCCGTCTGTCTGACTGCCTTCCCGACTGCTTATGTACTGGAGGAGGGGAGAGGCTACACTGTGTGGGTGTGTGTCTGTTTATGTCACGGAGGAGAAGACGACTAGGATGTCTCTATCTTTGCCTGCCTATCAATCTATCCATCTATCCATCTTCTATCTATCTATTCATCTATCTATCTATCTATCTATCTATCTATCTATAAATGTAGTGGAGGCATAGGAGCAGGCTATTGTGTCTTTTTATCTGTCTGTCTGTAGGTTGGAAGAGGACATTAGTGTGTCTATCTGCCTACCCTGTTAGTTGACGAGTAGGAGGAGGCTAGTGTTTGTGTGGATATGTGTCTGTCTGTCTATGTATGTAACTATCTACCTATCTAATGGTTGAGGAGGTGTAATAAAGGATATATGTTTGTTTCTACATGGTGGAAGAGGTTAATGTTTCTGTCTGTCTATTTATTTGTCTGTCTGTCTGTCTAATGGAGGAATGCTCCCAGGACTCGACCGACTTGGAGGGATGCCAATTGCCACCCTGAGGCAGCAGAGGGCGCCCCAGAGCAGGCTGAGGGGGCCACTGGGTGGAAATTGACAGGCTTGCCTGGGCAGCTCGAGCCCCCCGCTTCTGCCTTCCCTGTAGCCGCCAAAAATCCACCCACTCCCCGCCCCCTGAACACCCCGCACTCGCTTCCTGGGAGCCGGCCACTACAGAGACCTGAAAATCTTGTACATAGGGTACCAGAGACCGACCCCAGGACCGGCCAAGGAGGAGATGGGAGCAAATACACGGGCTCCGTGGGGCAGCCCCGCCTCCTCACTGCAGCCCCTGACAGCACCGCGCCCGCCTCCGGGGCGCAGGCTGACCTGCAATCATGCATACTGTGAACCTGGGGCAGGAGAGGCCGTCCCCAGGCCAGGCCGTTGTGGAGATGGGAGCAAACTGATCGGCTAACCTGAGGCAGTCCGCCTGCCGCGACGTCGCTTTACCCTGAACTCAGCTCGCCAGCATCCCAGGACCCTGCTGACAAGCAGATATAAATCCCGCAAGCCTGGGTTAGCAGAGGTCGGCCCGAGGCCAGGAGAGGGGCAGATGGGAGGAAAATGACCCCAAGTGTGCGAGGCATCCCCTTAGCTGCTGTGCGCCTCTTCTCTGCCCCCGACCTCTTCCCCTGACCTCACCACGCCCGCTACCAGGAGCAGGCTGACTTGAAAGGCTTGAGTCCTAGAAACGTGGGGGAGAGGAGGCAGCCCCCAGGCAAAGCAGCTAGGGACATGGGAGAAAATCCTCTGGGTCTCCAGGGGCAACCTAGTACCCCGTAGCCGCCTCCGAACCCAGTCACCAGACCGCACCCCACCTCTAGAGTGTCTGTCTGTCTCACTGCCTGCCTGACTGCCTATCTATTGGAGAATGGGAGAGGTTAGACTATGTGTGTGTCTGTCTGTTTATCTAACGGAGGAGGAGGTGACTAGCATGTCTATCTCCTTGCCTGCCTAGCTATCAAAATATTTCTCTCTCTATCAATCTCCCTCTCTATCTATTTATTATTCTATCTATCTAACTATCTATCTATCTATCTATCTATCTATCTATCTATCTATCTATCTATCTATCTAGAGGTGGCAAAGGAGTAGGCTAGGGTGTCTCTTATTTTTCTGTCTGTTGAAGGAGGAGTTTAGTGTGTCTATCTACCTATCTACCTATTTGAGGAAGCGGAGTAGGCCAGTGTGTTTGTGTGTGCCTGAACGTGTGCGTGTGTGCGTGCGGGTCTGTCTATGTATATATCTGTAAGTAAAAGAGAAGGAGGTTACTGTGTCTGTCTATCAGTCTATATCTGAATCTACTGGAGGAGGATTACGCTAGTATGTCTGTCTGTGTGTCTGTCTGTCTATCAGATATCAATGTATGAACCTGTATCTAATCGAGTAGAAGGAGGAGGCTACAGTGTCTATGGCTCTGTCTGACAGAGGAGGAGAAGACTAATGTGTCTGTTTTTCTGCGTGTCTGTGAGTCTGTCACGATCTATATCTACTGGAGAAGAAGGAGGAGGCCCGTGTGTCTGGCTATGTGTGTGTCTGTCTAACAGGAGAAGATAGAGGCTAGTGGGTGTATCCATCAATCTCACTGACTATCTATCAAATGGAAGAAGAGAAAGAGTCTATTAAGTTGGTCTAAGTATTATCTAATGGAGTAGATTAGTGTGTCTATGAACCTGCCTAATTGAGGAGTAGGAGGAGGCTAGAATGTGTGTGTGTGTTTGTGTGTGTGTGTTTGTGTGCGTGTTTTGTGTGTGTTTGTCTGACTATGTATCTGTCTAACTATCTAATGGATGAGGAGTAGGAGGTTAGGTTATATGGCTGTTTCTCAATGGAGGAAGTGGCTAGTCTGTCTGTCTGTGTATTTCTTTGTCTGTCTGTCTGTCTGTTTGTCTGTGTGTGTGTCTAATGGAGGAAGCCTCCCAGGACTCGACCGACCTGGAGGGATTCCGATTGCCACCCTGAGGCAGCAGAGGGCGCCCCCAGAGCATGCTGAGGGGGACGCTGGGGGGAAACCCACAGGCTTTCCTGGGCAGCCCGGGCCTCCCGCATCGGCCCTCTCTGCAGCCGCTCCCGCCAGCCCCCGCCCCGCCCCCTGACCAACCCGCGCCCGCCTCACAGGATCAGGCCAGCACGGAGATGTGCTCCTCCTGTACCTAGGGTAGCTGATACCGACCCCAGGACCGGCCAAGGGGGGGATGGGAGCAAATACAGGGGCTCCGTGGGGCAGCCCCGCGTCCTCACTGCAGCCCCTGACAGCACCGCGCCCGCCTCTGGGGCGCAGGCTGACCTGCAAACGTGCATACTGTCAACCTGGGGCAGGAGAGGCTGCCGCCAGGCCAGGCCGATTTGGAGATCGGGTCAAAGTGACCGGCTCACCCGAGGCAGTCCGCTCCCTGCGAAGTCCCTGTCCCCTGAACTCACCTCGCCATCCTCCCACCACCTGGCTGACAAGGAGAATTAAATCCCGCACATGTGGGGTAGCAGAGGCCGCACCGAGGCCAGGCCGCTAGGGACACTGGGGAAAATCCTCTGGCTCGCCAGGGGCACCCGAGTCCTCGGTCGCCGCCGCCGACCCCGTCCACAGACCGCACCCCGCACCCCGCCTCTAGTGTGTCCGTCTGTCTGACTGCCTTCCCGACTGCTTATGTACTGGAGGAGGGGAGAGGCTACACTGTGTGGGTGTGTGTCTGTTTATGTCACGGAGGAGAAGACGACTAGGATGTCTCTATCTTTGCCTGCCTATCAATCTATCCATCTATCCATCTTCTATCTATCTATTCATCTATCTATCTATCTATCTATCTATCTATCTATAAATGTAGTGGAGGCATAGGAGCAGGCTATTGTGTCTTTTTATCTGTCTGTCTGTAGGTTGGAAGAGGACATTAGTGTGTCTATCTGCCTACCCTGTTAGTTGACGAGTAGGAGGAGGCTAGTGTTTGTGTGGATATGTGTCTGTCTGTCTATGTATGTAACTATCTACCTATCTAATGGTTGAGGAGGTGTAATAAAGGATATATGTTTGTTTCTACATGGTGGAAGAGGTTAATGTTTCTGTCTGTCTATTTATTTGTCTGTCTGTCTGTCTAATGGAGGAATGCTCCCAGGACTCGACCGACTTGGAGGGATGCCAATTGCCACCCTGAGGCAGCAGAGGGCGCCCCAGAGCAGGCTGAGGGGGCCACTGGGTGGAAATTGACAGGCTTGCCTGGGCAGCTCGAGCCCCCCGCTTCTGCCTTCCCTGTAGCCGCCAAAAATCCACCCACTCCCCGCCCCCTGAACACCCCGCACTCGCTTCCTGGGAGCCGGCCACTACAGAGACCTGAAAATCTTGTACATAGGGTACCAGAGACCGACCCCAGGACCGGCCAAGGAGGAGATGGGAGCAAATACACGGGCTCCGTGGGGCAGCCCCGCCTCCTCACTGCAGCCCCTGACAGCACCGCGCCCGCCTCCGGGGCGCAGGCTGACCTGCAATCATGCATACTGTGAACCTGGGGCAGGAGAGGCCGTCCCCAGGCCAGGCCGTTGTGGAGATGGGAGCAAACTGATCGGCTAACCTGAGGCAGTCCGCCTGCCGCGACGTCGCTTTACCCTGAACTCAGCTCGCCAGCATCCCAGGACCCTGCTGACAAGCAGATATAAATCCCGCAAGCCTGGGTTAGCAGAGGTCGGCCCGAGGCCAGGAGAGGGGCAGATGGGAGGAAAATGACCCCAAGTGTGCGAGGCATCCCCTTAGCTGCTGTGCGCCTCTTCTCTGCCCCCGACCTCTTCCCCTGACCTCACCACGCCCGCTACCAGGAGCAGGCTGACTTGAAAGGCTTGAGTCCTAGAAACGTGGGGGAGAGGAGGCAGCCCCCAGGCAAAGCAGCTAGGGACATGGGAGAAAATCCTCTGGGTCTCCAGGGGCAACCTAGTACCCCGTAGCCGCCTCCGAACCCAGTCACCAGACCGCACCCCACCTCTAGAGTGTCTGTCTGTCTGACTGCCTGCCTGACTGCCTATCTATTGGAGAATGGGAGAGGTTAGACTATGTGTGTGTCTGTCTGTTTATCTAACGGAGGAGGAGGTGACTAGCATGTCTATCTCCTTGCCTGCCTAGCTATCAAAATATTTCTCTCTCTATCAATCTCCCTCTCTATCTATTTATTATTCTATCTATCTAACTATCTATCTATCTATCTATCTATCTATCTATCTATCTATCTATCTATCTATCTATCTAGAGGTGGCAAAGGAGTAGGCTAGGGTGTCTCTTATTTTTCTGTCTGTTGAAGGAGGAGTTTAGTGTGTCTATCTACCTATCTACCTATTTGAGGAAGCGGAGTAGGCCAGTGTGTTTGTGTGTGCCTGAACGTGTGCGTGTGTGCGTGCGGGTCTGTCTATGTATATATCTGTAAGTAAAAGAGAAGGAGGTTACTGTGTCTGTCTATCAGTCTATATCTGAATCTACTGGAGGAGGATTACGCTAGTATGTCTGTCTGTGTGTCTGTCTGTCTATCAGATATCAATGTATGAACCTGTATCTAATCGAGTAGAAGGAGGAGGCTACAGTGTCTATGGCTCTGTCTGACAGAGGAGGAGAAGACTAATGTGTCTGTTTTTCTGCGTGTCTGTGAGTCTGTCACGATCTATATCTACTGGAGAAGAAGGAGGAGGCCCGTGTGTCTGGCTATGTGTGTGTCTGTCTAACAGGAGAAGATAGAGGCTAGTGGGTGTATCCATCAATCTCACTGACTATCTATCAAATGGAAGAAGAGAAAGAGTCTATTAAGTTGGTCTAAGTATTATCTAATGGAGTAGATTAGTGTGTCTATGAACCTGCCTAATTGAGGAGTAGGAGGAGGCTAGAATGTGTGTGTGTGTTTGTGTGTGTGTGTTTGTGTGCGTGTTTTGTGTGTGTTTGTCTGACTATGTATCTGTCTAACTATCTAATGGATGAGGAGTAGGAGGTTAGGTTATATGGCTGTTTCTCAATGGAGGAAGTGGCTAGTCTGTCTGTCTGTGTATTTCTTTGTCTGTCTGTCTGTCTGTTTGTCTGTGTGTGTGTCTAATGGAGGAAGCCTCCCAGGACTCGACCGACCTGGAGGGATTCCGATTGCCACCCTGAGGCAGCAGAGGGCGCCCCCAGAGCATGCTGAGGGGGACGCTGGGGGGAAACCCACAGGCTTTCCTGGGCAGCCCGGGCCTCCCGCATCGGCCCTCTCTGCAGCCGCTCCCGCCAGCCCCCGCCCCGCCCCCTGACCAACCCGCGCCCGCCTCACAGGATCAGGCCAGCACGGAGATGTGCTCCTCCTGTACCTAGGGTAGCTGATACCGACCCCAGGACCGGCCAAGGGGGGGATGGGAGCAAATACAGGGGCTCCGTGGGGCAGCCCCGCGTCCTCACTGCAGCCCCTGACAGCACCGCGCCCGCCTCTGGGGCGCAGGCTGACCTGCAAACGTGCATACTGTCAACCTGGGGCAGGAGAGGCTGCCGCCAGGCCAGGCCGATTTGGAGATCGGGTCAAAGTGACCGGCTCACCCGAGGCAGTCCGCTCCCTGCGAAGTCCCTGTCCCCTGAACTCACCTCGCCATCCTCCCACCACCTGGCTGACAAGGAGAATTAAATCCCGCACATGTGGGGTAGCAGAGGCCGCACCGAGGCCAGGCCGCTAGGGACACTGGGGAAAATCCTCTGGCTCGCCAGGGGCACCCGAGTCCTCGGTCGCCGCCGCCGACCCCGTCCACAGACCGCACCCCGCACCCCGCCTCTAGTGTGTCCGTCTGTCTGACTGCCTTCCCGACTGCTTATGTACTGGAGGAGGGGAGAGGCTACACTGTGTGGGTGTGTGTCTGTTTATGTCACGGAGGAGAAGACGACTAGGATGTCTCTATCTTTGCCTGCCTATCAATCTATCCATCTATCCATCTTCTATCTATCTATTCATCTATCTATCTATCTATCTATCTATCTATCTATCTATCTATCTATCTATATATCTATCTATCTATAAATGTAGTGGAGGCATAGGAGCAGGCTATTGTGTCTTTTTATCTGTCTGTCTGTAGGTTGGAAGAGGACATTAGTGTGTCTATCTGCCTACCCTGTTAGTTGACGAGTAGGAGGAGGCTAGTGTTTGTGTGGATATGTGTCTGTCTGTCTATGTATGTAACTATCTACCTATCTAATGGTTGAGGAGGTGTAATAAAGGATATATGTTTGTTTCTACATGGTGGAAGAGGTTAATGTTTCTGTCTGTCTATTTATTTGTCTGTCTGTCTTTCTAATGGAGGAATGCTCCCAGGACTCGACCGACTTGGAGGGATGCCAATTGCCACCATGAGGCAGCAGAGGGCGCCCCAGAGCAGGCTGAGGGGGCCACTTGGTGGAAATTGACAGGCTTGCCTGGGCAGCTCGAGCCCCCCGCTTCTGCCTTCCCTGTAGCCGCCAAAAATCCACCCACTCCCCGCCCCCTGAACACCCCGCACTCGCTTCCTGGGAGCCGGCCACTACAGAGACCTGAAAATCTTGTACATAGGGTACCAGAGACCGACCCCAGGACCGGCCAAGGAGGAGATGGGAGCAAATACACGGGCTCCGTGGGGCAGCCCCGCCTCCTCACTGCAGCCCCTGACAGCACCGCGCCCGCCTCCGGGGCGCAGGCTGACCTGCAATCATGCATACTGTGAACCTGGGGCAGGAGAGGCCGTCCCCAGGCCAGGCCGTTGTGGAGATGGGAGCAAACTGATCGGCTAACCTGAGGCAGTCCGCCTGCCGCGACGTCGCTTTACCCTGAACTCAGCTCGCCAGCATCCCAGGACCCTGCTGACAAGCAGATATAAATCCCGCAAGCCTGGGTTAGCAGAGGTCGGCCCGAGGCCAGGAGAGGGGCAGATGGGAGGAAAATGACCCCAAGTGTGCGAGGCATCCCCTTAGCTGCTGTGCGCCTCTTCTCTGCCCCCGACCTCTTCCCCTGACCTCACCACGCCCGCTACCAGGAGCAGGCTGACTTGAAAGGCTTGAGTCCTAGAAACGTGGGGGAGAGGAGGCAGCCCCCAGGCAAAGCAGCTAGGGACATGGGAGAAAATCCTCTGGGTCTCCAGGGGCAACCTAGTACCCCGTAGCCGCCTCCGAACCCAGTCACCAGACCGCACCCCACCTCTAGAGTGTCTGTCTGTCTGACTGCCTGCCTGACTGCCTATCTATTGGAGAATGGGAGAGGTTAGACTATGTGTGTGTCTGTCTGTTTATCTAACGGAGGAGGAGGTGACTAGCATGTCTATCTCCTTGCCTGCCTAGCTATCAAAATATCTCTCTCTCTATCAATCTCCCTCTCTATCTATTTATTATTCTATCTATCTAACTATCTATCTATCTATCTATCTATCTATCTATCTATCTAGAGGTGGCAAAGGAGTAGGCTAGGGTGTCTCTTATTTTTCTGTCTGTTGAAGGAGGAGTTTAGTGTGTCTATCTACCTATCTACCTATTTGAGGAAGCGGAGTAGGCCAGTGTGTTTGTGTGTGCCTGAACGTGTGCGTGTGTGCGTGCGGGTCTGTCTATGTATATATCTGTAAGTAAAAGAGAAGGAGGTTACTGTGTCTGTCTATCAGTCTATATCTGAATCTACTGGAGGAGGATTACGCTAGTATGTCTGTCTGTGTGTCTGTCTGTCTATCAGATATCAATGTATGAACCTGTATCTAATCGAGTAGAAGGAGGAGGCTACAGTGTCTATGGCTCTGTCTGACAGAGGAGGAGAAGACTAATATGTCTGTTTTTCTGCGTGTCTGTGAGTCTGTCACGATCTATATCTACTGGAGAAGAAGGAGGAGGCCCGTGTGTCTGGCTATGTGTGTGTCTGTCTAACAGGAGAAGATAGAGGCTAGTGGGTGTATCCATCAATCTCACTGACTATCTATCAAATGGAAGAAGAGAAAGAGTCTATTAAGTTGGTCTAAGTATTATCTAATGGAGTAGATTAGTGTGTCTATGAACCTGCCTAATTGAGGAGTAGGAGGAGGCTAGAATGTGTGTGTGTGTTTGTGTGTGTGTGTTTGTGTGCGTGTTTTGTGTGTGTTTGTCTGACTATGTATCTGTCTAACTATCTAATGGATGAGGAGTAGGAGGTTAGGATATATGGCTGTTTCTCAATGGAGGAAGTGGCTAGTCTGTCTGTCTGTGTATTTCTTTGTCTGTCTGTCTGTCTGTTTGTCTGTGTGTGTGTCTAATGGAGGAAGCCTCCCAGGACTCGACCGACCTGGAGGGATTCCGATTGCCACCCTGAGGCAGCAGAGGGCGCCCCCAGAGCATGCTGAGGGGGACACTGGGGGGAAACCCACAGGCTTTCCTGGGCAGCCCGGGCCTCCCGCATCGGCCCTCTCTGCAGCCGCTCCCGCCAGCCCCCGCCCCGCCCCCTGACCAACCCGCGCCCGCCTCACAGGATCAGGCCAGCACGGAGATGTGCTCCTCCTGTACCTAGGGTAGCTGATACCGACCCCAGGACCGGCCAAGGGGGGGATGGGAGCAAATACAGGGGCTCCGTGGGGCAGCCCCGCGTCCTCACTGCAGCCCCTGACAGCACCGCGCCCGCCTCTGGGGCGCAGGCTGACCTGCAAACGTGCATACTGTCAACCTGGGGCAGGAGAGGCTGCCGCCAGGCCAGGCCGATTTGGAGATCGGGTCAAAGTGACCGGCTCACCCGAGGCAGTCCGCTCCCTGCGAAGTCCCTGTCCCCTGAACTCACCTCGCCATCCTCCCACCACCTGGCTGACAAGGAGAATTAAATCCCGCACATGTGGGGTAGCAGAGGCCGCACCGAGGCCAGGCCGCTAGGGACACTGGGGAAAATCCTCTGGCTCGCCAGGGGCACCCGAGTCCTCGGTCGCCGCCGCCGACCCCGTCCACAGACCGCACCCCGCACCCCGCCTCTAGTGTGTCCGTCTGTCTGACTGCCTTCCCGACTGCTTATGTACTGGAGGAGGGGAGAGGCTACACTGTGTGGGTGTGTGTCTGTTTATGTCACGGAGGAGAAGACGACTAGGATGTCTCTATCTTTGCCTGCCTATCAATCTATCCATCTATCCATCTTCTATCTATCTATTCATCTATCTATCTATCTATCTATCTATCTATCTATCTATCTATCTATCTATCTATAAATGTAGTGGAGGCATAGGAGCAGGCTATTGTGTCTTTTTATCTGTCTGTCTGTAGGTTGGAAGAGGACATTAGTGTGTCTATCTGCCTACCCTGTTAGTTGACGAGTAGGAGGAGGCTAGTGTTTGTGTGGATATGTGTCTGTCTGTCTATGTATGTAACTATCTACCTATCTAATGGTTGAGGAGGTGTAATAAAGGATATATGTTTGTTTCTACATGGTGGAAGAGGTTAATGTTTCTGTCTGTCTATTTATTTGTCTGTCTGTCTGTCTAATGGAGGAATGCTCCCAGGACTCGACCGACTTGGAGGGATGCCAATTGCCACCCTGAGGCAGCAGAGGGCGCCCCAGAGCAGGCTGAGGGGGCCACTGGGTGGAAATTGACAGGCTTGCCTGGGCAGCTCGAGCCCCCCGCTTCTGCCTTCCCTGTAGCCGCCAAAAATCCACCCACTCCCCGCCCCCTGAACACCCCGCACTCGCTTCCTGGGAGCCGGCCACTACAGAGACCTGAAAATCTTGTACATAGGGTACCAGAGACCGACCCCAGGACCGGCCAAGGAGGAGATGGGAGCAAATACACGGGCTCCGTGGGGCAGCCCCGCCTCCTCACTGCAGCCCCTGACAGCACCGCGCCCGCCTCCGGGGCGCAGGCTGACCTGCAATCATGCATACTGTGAACCTGGGGCAGGAGAGGCCGTCCCCAGGCCAGGCCGTTGTGGAGATGGGAGCAAACTGATCGGCTAACCTGAGGCAGTCCGCCTGCCGCGACGTCGCTTTACCCTGAACTCAGCTCGCCAGCATCCCAGGACCCTGCTGACAAGCAGATATAAATCCCGCAAGCCTGGGTTAGCAGAGGTCGGCCCGAGGCCAGGAGAGGGGCAGATGGGAGGAAAATGACCCCAAGTGTGCGAGGCATCCCCTTAGCTGCTGTGCGCCTCTTCTCTGCCCCCGACCTCTTCCCCTGACCTCACCACGCCCGCTACCAGGAGCAGGCTGACTTGAAAGGCTTGAGTCCTAGAAACGTGGGGGAGAGGAGGCAGCCCCCAGGCAAAGCAGCTAGGGACATGGGAGAAAATCCTCTGGGTCTCCAGGGGCAACCTAGTACCCCGTAGCCGCCTCCGAACCCAGTCACCAGACCGCACCCCACCTCTAGAGTGTCTGTCTGTCTGACTGCCTGCCTGACTGCCTATCTATTGGAGAATGGGAGAGGTTAGACTATGTGTGTGTCTGTCTGTTTATCTAACGGAGGAGGAGGTGACTAGCATGTCTATCTCCTTGCCTGCCTAGCTATCAAAATATTTCTCTCTCTATCAATCTCCCTCTCTATCTATTTATTATTCTATCTATCTAACTATCTATCTATCTATCTATCTATCTATCTATCTATCTATCTATCTATCTATCTATCTATCTATCTATCTATCTAGAGGTGGCAAAGGAGTAGGCTAGGGTGTCTCTTATTTTTCTGTCTGTTGAAGGAGGAGTTTAGTGTGTCTATCTACCTATCTACCTATTTGAGGAAGCGGAGTAGGCCAGTGTGTTTGTGTGTGCCTGAACGTGTGCGTGTGTGCGTGCGGGTCTGTCTATGTATATATCTGTAAGTAAAAGAGAAGGAGGTTACTGTGTCTGTCTATCAGTCTATATCTGAATCTACTGGAGGAGGATTACGCTAGTATGTCTGTCTGTGTGTCTGTCTGTCTATCAGATATCAATGTATGAACCTGTATCTAATCGAGTAGAAGGAGGAGGCTACAGTGTCTATGGCTCTGTCTGACAGAGGAGGAGAAGACTAATATGTCTGTTTTTCTGCGTGTCTGTGAGTCTGTCACGATCTATATCTACTGGAGAAGAAGGAGGAGGCCCGTGTGTCTGGCTATGTGTGTGTCTGTCTAACAGGAGAAGATAGAGGCTAGTGGGTGTATCCATCAATCTCACTGACTATCTATCAAATGGAAGAAGAGAAAGAGTCTATTAAGTTGGTCTAAGTATTATCTAATGGAGTAGATTAGTGTGTCTATGAACCTGCCTAATTGAGGAGTAGGAGGAGGCTAGAATGTGTGTGTGTGTTTGTGTGTGTGTGTTTGTGTGCGTGTTTTGTGTGTGTTTGTCTGACTATGTATCTGTCTAACTATCTAATGGATGAGGAGTAGGAGGTTAGGTTATATGGCTGTTTCTCAATGGAGGAAGTGGCTAGTCTGTCTGTCTGTGTATTTCTTTGTCTGTCTGTCTGTCTGTTTGTCTGTGTGTGTGTCTAATGGAGGAAGCCTCCCAGGACTCGACCGACCTGGAGGGATTCCGATTGCCACCCTGAGGCAGCAGAGGGCGCCCCCAGAGCATGCTGAGGGGGACGCTGGGGGGAAACCCACAGGCTTTCCTGGGCAGCCCGGGCCTCCCGCATCGGCCCTCTCTGCAGCCGCTCCCGCCAGCCCCCGCCCCGCCCCCTGACCAACCCGCGCCCGCCTCACAGGATCAGGCCAGCACGGAGATGTGCTCCTCCTGTACCTAGGGTAGCTGATACCGACCCCAGGACCGGCCAAGGGGGGGATGGGAGCAAATACAGGGGCTCCGTGGGGCAGCCCCGCGTCCTCACTGCAGCCCCTGACAGCACCGCGCCCGCCTCTGGGGCGCAGGCTGACCTGCAAACGTGCATACTGTCAACCTGGGGCAGGAGAGGCTGCCGCCAGGCCAGGCCGATTTGGAGATCGGGTCAAAGTGACCGGCTCACCCGAGGCAGTCCGCTCCCTGCGAAGTCCCTGTCCCCTGAACTCACCTCGCCATCCTCCCACCACCTGGCTGACAAGGAGAATTAAATCCCGCACATGTGGGGTAGCAGAGGCCGCACCGAGGCCAGGCCGCTAGGGACACTGGGGAAAATCCTCTGGCTCGCCAGGGGCACCCGAGTCCTCGGTCGCCGCCGCCGACCCCGTCCACAGACCGCACCCCGCACCCCGCCTCTAGTGTGTCCGTCTGTCTGACTGCCTTCCCGACTGCTTATGTACTGGAGGAGGGGAGAGGCTACACTGTGTGGGTGTGTGTCTGTTTATGTCACGGAGGAGAAGACGACTAGGATGTCTCTATCTTTGCCTGCCTATCAATCTATCCATCTATCCATCTTCTATCTATCTATTCATCTATCTATCTATCTATCTATCTATCTATCTATCTATCTATCTATATATCTATCTATCTATAAATGTAGTGGAGGCATAGGAGCAGGCTATTGTGTCTTTTTATCTGTCTGTCTGTAGGTTGGAAGAGGACATTAGTGTGTCTATCTGCCTACCCTGTTAGTTGACGAGTAGGAGGAGGCTAGTGTTTGTGTGGATATGTGTCTGTCTGTCTATGTATGTAACTATCTACCTATCTAATGGTTGAGGAGGTGTAATAAAGGATATATGTTTGTTTCTACATGGTGGAAGAGGTTAATGTTTCTGTCTGTCTATTTATTTGTCTGTCTGTCTGTCTAATGGAGGAATGCTCCCAGGACTCGACCGACTTGGAGGGATGCCAATTGCCACCATGAGGCAGCAGAGGGCGCCCCAGAGCAGGCTGAGGGGGCCACTTGGTGGAAATTGACAGGCTTGCCTGGGCAGCTCGAGCCCCCCGCTTCTGCCTTCCCTGTAGCCGCCAAAAATCCACCCACTCCCCGCCCCCTGAACACCCCGCACTCGCTTCCTGGGAGCCGGCCACTACAGAGACCTGAAAATCTTGTACATAGGGTACCAGAGACCGACCCCAGGACCGGCCAAGGAGGAGATGGGAGCAAATACACGGGCTCCGTGGGGCAGCCCCGCCTCCTCACTGCAGCCCCTGACAGCACCGCGCCCGCCTCCGGGGCGCAGGCTGACCTGCAATCATGCATACTGTGAACCTGGGGCAGGAGAGGCCGTCCCCAGGCCAGGCCGTTGTGGAGATGGGAGCAAACTGATCGGCTAACCTGAGGCAGTCCGCCTGCCGCGACGTCGCTTTACCCTGAACTCAGCTCGCCAGCATCCCAGGACCCTGCTGACAAGCAGATATAAATCCCGCAAGCCTGGGTTAGCAGAGGTCGGCCCGAGGCCAGGAGAGGGGCAGATGGGAGGAAAATGACCCCAAGTGTGCGAGGCATCCCCTTAGCTGCTGTGCGCCTCTTCTCTGCCCCCGACCTCTTCCCCTGACCTCACCACGCCCGCTACCAGGAGCAGGCTGACTTGAAAGGCTTGAGTCCTAGAAACGTGGGGGAGAGGAGGCAGCCCCCAGGCAAAGCAGCTAGGGACATGGGAGAAAATCCTCTGGGTCTCCAGGGGCAACCTAGTACCCCGTAGCCGCCTCCGAACCCAGTCACCAGACCGCACCCCACCTCTAGAGTGTCTGTCTGTCTGACTGCCTGCCTGACTGCCTATCTATTGGAGAATGGGAGAGGTTAGACTATGTGTGTGTCTGTCTGTTTATCTAACGGAGGAGGAGGTGACTAGCATGTCTATCTCCTTGCCTGCCTAGCTATCAAAATATCTCTCTCTCTATCAATCTCCCTCTCTATCTATTTATTATTCTATCTATCTAACAATCTATCTATCTATCTATCTATCTATCTATCTATCTAGAGGTGGCAAAGGAGTAGGCTAGGGTGTCTCTTATTTTTCTGTCTGTTGAAGGAGGAGTTTAGTGTGTCTATCTACCTATCTACCTATTTGAGGAAGCGGAGTAGGCCAGTGTGTTTGTGTGTGCCTGAACGTGTGCGTGTGTGCGTGCGGGTCTGTCTATGTATATATCTGTAAGTAAAAGAGAAGGAGGTTACTGTGTCTGTCTATCAGTCTATATCTGAATCTACTGGAGGAGGATTACGCTAGTATGTCTGTCTGTGTGTCTGTCTGTCTATCAGATATCAATGTATGAACCTGTATCTAATCGAGTAGAAGGAGGAGGCTACAGTGTCTATGGCTCTGTCTGACAGAGGAGGAGAAGACTAATATGTCTGTTTTTCTGCGTGTCTGTGAGTCTGTCACGATCTATATCTACTGGAGAAGAAGGAGGAGGCCCGTGTGTCTGGCTATGTGTGTGTCTGTCTAACAGGAGAAGATAGAGGCTAGTGGGTGTATCCATCAATCTCACTGACTATCTATCAAATGGAAGAAGAGAAAGAGTCTATTAAGTTGGTCTAAGTATTATCTAATGGAGTAGATTAGTGTGTCTATGAACCTGCCTAATTGAGGAGTAGGAGGAGGCTAGAATGTGTGTGTGTGTTTGTGTGTGTGTGTTTGTGTGCGTGTTTTGTGTGTGTTTGTCTGACTATGTATCTGTCTAACTATCTAATGGATGAGGAGTAGGAGGTTAGGATATATGGCTGTTTCTCAATGGAGGAAGTGGCTAGTCTGTCTGTCTGTGTATTTCTTTGTCTGTCTGTCTGTCTGTTTGTCTGTGTGTGTGTCTAATGGAGGAAGCCTCCCAGGACTCGACCGACCTGGAGGGATTCCGATTGCCACCCTGAGGCAGCAGAGGGCGCCCCCAGAGCATGCTGAGGGGGACACTGGGGGGAAACCCACAGGCTTTCCTGGGCAGCCCGGGCCTCCCGCATCGGCCCTCTCTGCAGCCGCTCCCGCCAGCCCCCGCCCCGCCCCCTGACCAACCCGCGCCCGCCTCACAGGATCAGGCCAGCACGGAGATGTGCTCCTCCTGTACCTAGGGTAGCTGATACCGACCCCAGGACCGGCCAAGGGGGGGATGGGAGCAAATACAGGGGCTCCGTGGGGCAGCCCCGCGTCCTCACTGCAGCCCCTGACAGCACCGCGCCCGCCTCTGGGGCGCAGGCTGACCTGCAAACGTGCATACTGTCAACCTGGGGCAGGAGAGGCTGCCGCCAGGCCAGGCCGATTTGGAGATCGGGTCAAAGTGACCGGCTCACCCGAGGCAGTCCGCTCCCTGCGAAGTCCCTGTCCCCTGAACTCACCTCGCCATCCTCCCACCACCTGGCTGACAAGGAGAATTAAATCCCGCACATGTGGGGTAGCAGAGGCCGCACCGAGGCCAGGCCGCTAGGGACACTGGGGAAAATCCTCTGGCTCGCCAGGGGCACCCGAGTCCTCGGTCGCCGCCGCCGACCCCGTCCACAGACCGCACCCCGCACCCCGCCTCTAGTGTGTCCGTCTGTCTGACTGCCTTCCCGACTGCTTATGTACTGGAGGAGGGGAGAGGCTACACTGTGTGGGTGTGTGTCTGTTTATGTCACGGAGGAGAAGACGACTAGGATGTCTCTATCTTTGCCTGCCTATCAATCTATCCATCTATCCATCTTCTATCTATCTATTCATCTATCTATCTATCTATCTATCTATCTATCTATCTATCTATCTATAAATGTAGTGGAGGCATAGGAGCAGGCTATTGTGTCTTTTTATCTGTCTGTCTGTAGGTTGGAAGAGGACATTAGTGTGTCTATCTGCCTAACCTGTTAGTTGACGAGTAGGAGGAGGCTAGTGTTTGTGTGGATATGTGTCTGTCTGTCTATGTATGTAACTATCTACCTATCTAATGGTTGAGGAGGTGTAATAAAGGATATATGTTTGTTTCTACATGGTGGAAGAGGTTAATGTTTCTGTCTGTCTATTTATTTGTCTGTCTGTCTGTCTAATGGAGGAATGCTCCCAGGACTCGACCGACTTGGAGGGATGCCAATTGCCACCATGAGGCAGCAGAGGGCGCCCCAGAGCAGGCTGAGGGGGCCACTTGGTGGAAATTGACAGGCTTGCCTGGGCAGCTCGAGCCCCCCGCTTCTGCCTTCCCTGTAGCCGCCAAAAATCCACCCACTCCCCGCCCCCTGAACACCCCGCACTCGCTTCCTGGGAGCCGGCCACTACAGAGACCTGAAAATCTTGTACATAGGGTACCAGAGACCGACCCCAGGACCGGCCAAGGAGGAGATGGGAGCAAATACACGGGCTCCGTGGGGCAGCCCCGCCTCCTCACTGCAGCCCCTGACAGCACCGCGCCCGCCTCCGGGGCGCAGGCTGACCTGCAATCATGCATACTGTGAACCTGGGGCAGGAGAGGCCGTCCCCAGGCCAGGCCGTTGTGGAGATGGGAGCAAACTGATCGGCTAACCTGAGGCAGTCCGCCTGCCGCGACGTCGCTTTACCCTGAACTCAGCTCGCCAGCATCCCAGGACCCTGCTGACAAGCAGATATAAATCCCGCAAGCCTGGGTTAGCAGAGGTCGGCCCGAGGCCAGGAGAGGGGCAGATGGGAGGAAAATGACCCCAAGTGTGCGAGGCATCCCCTTAGCTGCTGTGCGCCTCTTCTCTGCCCCCGACCTCTTCCCCTGACCTCACCACGCCCGCTACCAGGAGCAGGCTGACTTGAAAGGCTTGAGTCCTAGAAACGTGGGGGAGAGGAGGCAGCCCCCAGGCAAAGCAGCTAGGGACATGGGAGAAAATCCTCTGGGTCTCCAGGGGCAACCTAGTACCCCGTAGCCGCCTCCGAACCCAGTCACCAGACCGCACCCCACCTCTAGAGTGTCTGTCTGTCTGACTGCCTGCCTGACTGCCTATCTATTGGAGAATGGGAGAGGTTAGACTATGTGTGTGTCTGTCTGTTTATCTAACGGAGGAGGAGGTGACTAGCATGTCTATCTCCTTGCCTGCCTAGCTATCAAAATATCTCTCTCTCTATCAATCTCCCTCTCTATCTATTTATTATTCTATCTATCTAACAATCTATCTATCTATCTATCTATCTATCTATCTATCTATCTATCTATCTATCTATCTATCTATCTAGAGGTGGCAAAGGAGTAGGCTAGGGTGTCTCTTATTTTTCTGTCTGTTGAAGGAGGAGTTTAGTGTGTCTATCTACCTATCTACCTATTTGAGGAAGCGGAGTAGGCCAGTGTGTTTGTGTGTGCCTGAACGTGTGCGTGTGTGCGTGCGGGTCTGTCTATGTATATATCTGTAAGTAAAAGAGAAGGAGGTTACTGTGTCTGTCTATCAGTCTATATCTGAATCTACTGGAGGAGGATTACGCTAGTATGTCTGTCTGTGTGTCTGTCTGTCTATCAGATATCAATGTATGAACCTGTATCTAATCGAGTAGAAGGAGGAGGCTACAGTGTCTATGGCTCTGTCTGACAGAGGAGGAGAAGACTAATATGTCTGTTTTTCTGCGTGTCTGTGAGTCTGTCACGATCTATATCTACTGGAGAAGAAGGAGGAGGCCCGTGTGTCTGGCTATGTGTGTGTCTGTCTAACAGGAGAAGATAGAGGCTAGTGGGTGTATCCATCAATCTCACTGACTATCTATCAAATGGAAGAAGAGAAAGAGTCTATTAAGTTGGTCTAACTATTATCTAATGGAGTAGATTAGTGTGTCTATGAACCTGCCTAATTGAGGAGTAGGAGGAGGCTAGAATGTGTGTGTGTGTGTGTGTGTGTGCGCGTGTTTTGTGTGTGTTTGTCTGACTATGTATCTGTCTAACTATCTAATGGATGAGGAGTAGGAGGTTAGGATATATGGCTGTTTCTCAATGGAGGAAGTGGCTAGTCTGTCTGTCTGTGTATTTCTTTGTCTGTCTGTCTGTCTGTTTGTCTGTGTGTGTGTCTAATGGAGGAAGCCTCCCAGGACTCGACCGACCTGGAGGGATTCCGATTGCCACCCTGAGGCAGCAGAGGGCGCCCCCAGAGCATGCTGAGGGGGACACTGGGGGGAAATCCACAGGCTTTCCTGGGCAGCCCGGGCCTCCCGCATCGGCCCTCTCTGCAGCCGCTCCCGCCCCGCCCCCGCCCCGCCCCCTGACCAACCCGCGCCCGCCTCACAGGATCAGGCCAGCACGGAGATGTGCTCCTCCTGTACCTAGGGTAGCTGATACCGACCCCAGGACCGGCCAAGGGGGGGATGGGAGCAAATACAGGGGCTCCGTGGGGCAGCCCCGCGTCCTCACTGCAGCCCCTGACAGCACCGCGCCCGCCTCTGGGGCGCAGGCTGACCTGCAAACGTGCATACTGTCAACCTGGGGCAGGAGAGGCTGCCGCCAGGCCAGGCCGATTTGGAGATCGGGTCAAAGTGACCGGCTCACCCGAGGCAGTCCGCTCCCTGCGAAGTCCCTGTCCCCTGAACTCACCTCGCCATCCTCCCACCACCTGGCTGACAAGGAGAATTAAATCCCGCACATGTGGGGTAGAAGAGGCCGCACGGAGGCCAGGCCGCTAGGGACACTGGGGAAAATCCTCTGGCTCGCCAGGGGCACCCGAGTCCTCGGTCGCCGCCGCCGACCCCGTCCGCAGACCGCACCCCGCACCCCGCCTCTAGTGTGTCCGTCTGTCTGACTGCCTTCCTGACTGCTTATGAACTGGAGGAAGGGAGAGGCTACTCTATGTGGGTGTGTGTCTGTTTATGTCACGGAGGAGAAGACGACTAGGATGTCTCTATCTTTGCCTGCCTATCAATCTATCCATCTATCCATCTTCTATCTATCTATTCATCTATCTATCTATCTATCTATCTATCTATCTATCTATCTATCTATCTATGTATATATCTATCTATCCATAAATGTAGTGGAGGCATAGGAGCAGGCTATTGTGTCTTTTTATCTGTCTGTCTGTTGGTTGGAAGAGGATATTAGTGTGTCTATCTGCCTACCCTGTTAGTTGACGAGTAGGAGGAGGCTAGTGTTTGTGTGGATATGTGTCTGTCTGTCTATGTATGTAACTATCTACGTATCTAATGGTTGAGGAGGTGTAATAAAGTATATATGTTTGTTTCTACATGGCGGAAGAGGTTAATGTTTCTGTCTGTCTATTTATTTGTCTGTCTGTCTGTCTAATGGAGGAATGCTCCCAGGACTCGACCGACTTGGAGGGATGCCAATTGCCACCCTGAGGCAGCAGAGGGCGCCCCAGAGCAGGCTGAGGGGGCCACTGGGTGGAAATTGACAGGCTTGCCTTGGCAGCTCGAGCCCCCGCTTCTGCCTTCCCTGTAGCCGCCAACGAACCACCCACTGCCAGCCCCCTGAACACCCCGCACTCGCTTCCCAGGAGCCGGCAACCACAGAGACCTGAAAATCTTGTACATAGGGTACCGGAGACCGACCCCAGGACCGGACAAGGAGGAGATGGGAGCAAATACACGGGCTCCGTGGGGCAGACCCGCCTCCTCCCTGCAGCCCCTGACAGCACCGCGCCCGCCTCCCGGGCGCAGGCTGACCTGCAATCATGCATACTGTGAACCTGGGGCAGGAGAGGCCGTCCCCAGGCCAGGCCGTTGTGGAGATGGGTGCAAACTGATCGGCTATCCTGAGGCAGTCCGCCTGCCGCGACGTCCCTTTACCCTGAACTCAGTTCGCCAGCATCCCAGGACCCTGCAGACAAGCAGATATAAATCCCGGAAACCTGGGTTAGCAGAGGTCGGCCCGAGGCCAGGAGAGGGGCAGATGGGAGGAAAATGACCCCAAGTGTGCGAGGCATCCCCTTAGCTGCTGTGCGCCTCTTTTCTGCCCCGACCTCTTCCCCTGACCTCACCACGCCTGCTACAAGAGCAGGCTGACTTGAAAGGCTTGAGTCCTAGAAACGTGGGGGAGAGGAGGCAGCCCCCAGGCAAAGCAGCTAGGGACATGGGAGAAAATCCTCTGGGTCTCCAGGGGTAACCTAGTACCCCGTAGCCGCCGCCGAACCCCGTCACCAGACCGCACCCAATCTCAAGATTGTCTGTCTGTCTGACTGACTGCCTGACTGCCTATCTATTGGAGGTTGGGAGAGGTTAGTCTATGTGTGTGTCTGTCTGTTTATCTAACGGAGGATGATGTGACTAGCATGTCTATCTCCTTGCCTGCCTAGCTATCAAAATATCTCTCTCTCTATTAATCTCCCTCTCTATCTATTTATTATTCTATCTATCAATCTATCTATCTATCTATCTATCTATCTATCTATCTATCTATCTATCTATCTATCTATCTATCTATCTTTCTATCTATCTATCTATCTATCTATCTATCTATCTATCTATCTATCTATCTATCTATTTAGAGGTGACAAAGGAGTAGGCTAGGGTGTCTCTTATTTTTCTGTCTGTTGAAGGAGGAGTTTAGTGTGTCTATCTACCTATCTACCTATTTGAGGAAGCGGAGTAGGCCAGTGTGTTTGTGTGTGCCTGAACGTGTGCGTGTGTGCGTGCGGGTCTGTCTATGTATATATCTGTAAGTAAAAGAGAAGGAGGTTACTGTGTCTGTCTATCAGTCTATATCTGAATCTACTGGAGGAGGATTACGCTAGTATGTCTGTCTGTGTGTCTGTCTGTCTATCAGATATCAATGTATGAACCTGTATCTAATCGAGTAGAAGGAGGAGGCTACAGTGTCTATGGCTCTGTCTGACAGAGGAGGAGAGGACTAATGTGTTTTTTTTTCTGCGTGTCTGTGAGTCTGTCACGATCTATATCTACTGGAGAAGAAGGAGGAGGCCCGTGTGTCTGGCTATGTGTGTGTCTGTCTAAAAGGAGAAGATAGAGGCTAGTGGGTGTATCCATCAATCTCACTGACTATCTATCAAATGGAAGAAGAGAAAGAGTCTATTAAGTTGGTCTAAGTATTATCTAATGGAGTAGATTAGTGTGTCTATGAACCTGCCTAATTGAGGTGTAGGAGGAGGCTAGAATGTGTGTGTGTGTGTGTGTGTGTTTGTGTGCGTGTTTTGTGTGTGTGTGTCTGACTATGTATCTGTCTAACTTTCTAATGGATGAGGAGTAGGAGGTTATGATATATGGCTGTTTCTCAATGGAGGAAGTGGCTAGTCTGTCTGTCTGTGTATTTCTTTGTCTGTCTGTCTGTCTGTTTGTCTGTGTGTATGTCTAATGGAGGAAGCCTCCCAGGACTCGACCGACCTGGAGGGATTCCGATTGCCACCCTGAGGCAGCAGAGGGCGCCCCCAGAGCATGCTGAGGGGGACAGTGTGGGGAAAACCACAGGCTTTCCTGGGCAGCCCGCTTCTCCCGCATCGGCCCTGTCTGCTGCCGCTACCGCCCCACCCCACCACGACCCCTGACCACCCCGCGCCAGCCTCCCGGGATCAGGCCAGCACTTAGATGTGCTCCTCCTGTACCTAGGGTAGCTGATACCGACCCCAGGACCGGCCAAGGGGGGGACGGGAACAAATACAGTGGCTCCGTGGGGCAGCCCCGCGTCCTCACTGCAGCCCCTGACAGCACCGCGCCCGCCTCCGGGGCGCAGGCTGACCTTCAAACGTGCATACTGTCAACCTGGGGCAGGAGAGGCCGCCACCAGGCCAGGCCGATTTGGAGATCGGGTCAAAGTGACCGGCTCACCAGAGGCAGTCCGCTCCCCGCGAAGTCACTGTCCCCTGAACTCACCTCGCCATTCTCCCACCACCGGGCTGACAAGGAGAATTAAATCCCAAACATTTGGGTTAGCAGAGGCCGCCCCGAGGCCAGGCCGCTAGGGACACTGGGGAAAATCCTCTGGCTCGCCAGGGGCACCCGAGTCCTCGGTCGCTGCCGCCGACCCCGTCCGCAGACTGCAACCCGCACCCCGCCTCTAGTGTGTCCGTCTGTCTGAATGACTTCCTGACTGCTTATGTACTGGAGGAGGGGAGAGGCTACTCTATTTGGGTGTGTGTCTGTTTATCTCACGGAGGAGAAGACGACTAGGATGTCTCTACCTTTGCCTGCCTATCAATCTATCCAGCTATCCATCTTCTAACTATCTATCCATCAATCTATCTATCTATCTACCTATCTATCTGTCTATCTATCTATCTATCTATGTAGCGGAGGCATAGGAGCAGGCTAGTGTGTCTTTTTATCTGTCTGTCTGTAGTTTGGAAGAGGACATTAGTGTGTCTATCTGCCTACCCTGTTAGTTGAGGTGTAGGAGGAAGCTAGTGTGTGTGTGGGTATGTGTCTCTGTCTATGTATGTAACTATCTACCTATCTAATGGTTGAGGAGGAGTAATAAAGGATATACGTTTGTTTCTACATGGAGGAAGAGGATAGTGTTTCTGTCAGTCTATTTATTTGTCTGTCTGTCTGTCTAATGGAGGAATGCTCCCAGGACTCGACCGACTTGGAGGGATGCCAATTGCCACCCTGAGGCAGCAGAGGGCGCCCCAGAGCAGGCTGAGGGGGCCACTGGGTGGAAATTGACAGGCTTGCCTGGGCAGCTCGAGCCCCCCGCTTCTGCCTTCCCTGTAGCCGCCAAAAATCCACCCACTCCCCGCCCCCTGAACACCCCGCACTCGCTTCCTGGGAGCCGGCCACTACAGAGACCTGAAAATCTTGTACATAGGGTACCAGAGACCGACCCCAGGACCGGCCAAGGAGGAGATGGGAGCAAATACACGGGCTCCGTGGGGCAGCCCCGCCTCCTCACTGCAGCCCCTGACAGCACCGCGCCCGCCTCCGGGGCGCAGGCTGACCTGCAATCATGCATACTGTGAACTTGGGGCAGGAGAGGCCGTCCCCAGGCCAGGCCGTTGTGGAGATGGGAGCAAACTGATCGGCTAACCTGAGGCAGTCCGCCTGCCGCGACGTCGCTTTACCCTGAACTCAGCTCGCCAGCATCCCAGGACCCTGCTGACAAGCAGATATAAATCCCGCAAGCCTGGGTTAGCAGAGGTCGGCCCGAGCCCAGGAGAGGGGCAGATGGGAGGAAAATGACCCCAAGTGTGCGAGGCATCCCCTTAGCTGCTGTGCGCCTCTTCTCTGCCCCCGACCTCTTCCCCTGACCTCACCACGCCCGCTACCAGGAGCAGGCTGACTTGAAAGGCTTGAGTCCTAGAAACGTGGGGGAGAGGAGGCAGCCCCCAGGCAAAGCAGCTAGGGACATGGGAGAAAATCCTCTGGGTCTCCAGGGGCAACCTAGTACCCCGTAGCCGCCTCCGAACCCCGTCACCAGACCGCACCCCACCTCTAGAGTGTCTGTCTGTCTGACTGCCTGCCTGACTGCCTATCTATTGGAGAATGGGAGAGGTTAGACTATGTGTGTGTCTGTCTGTTTATCTAACGGAGGAGGAGGTGACTAGCATGTCTATCTCCTTGCCTGCCTAGCTATCAAAATATCTCTCTCTCTATCAATCTCCCTCTCTATCTATTTATTATTCTATCTATCTAACAATCTATCTATCTATCTATCTATCTATCTATCTATCTATCTATCTATCTATCTATCTATCTATCTAGAGGTGGCAAAGGAGTAGGCTAGGGTGTCTCTTATTTTTCTGTCTGTTGAAGGAGGAGTTTAGTGTGTCTATCTACCTATCTACCTATTTGAGGAAGCGGAGTAGGCCAGTGTGTTTGTGTGTGCCTGAACGTGTGCGTGTGTGCGTGCGGGTCTGTCTATGTATATATCTGTAAGTAAAAGAGAAGGAGGTTACTGTGTCTGTCTATCAGTCTATATCTGAATCTACTGGAGGAGGATTACGCTAGTATGTCTGTCTGTGTGTCTGTCTGTCTATCAGATATCAATGTATGAACCTGTATCTAATCGAGTAGAAGGAGGAGGCTACAGTGTCTATGGCTCTGTCTGACAGAGGAGGAGAAGACTAATGTGTCTGTTTTTCTGCGTGTCTGTGAGTCTGTCACGATGTATATCTCCTGGAGAAGAAGGAGGAGGCCCGTGTGTCTGGCTATGTGTGTGTCTGTCTAAAAGGAGAAGATAGAGGCTAGTGGGTGTATCCATCAATCTCACTGACTATGTATCAAATGGAAGAAGAGAAAGAGTCTATTAAGTTGGTCTAAATATTATCTAATGGAGTAGATTAGTGTGTCTATGAACCTGCCTAATTGAGGAGTAGGAGGAGGCTAGAATGTGTGTGTGTGTGTGTGTGTGTTTGTGTGTGTGTTTTGTGTGTGTTTGTCTGACTATGTATCTGTCTAACTATCTAATGGATGAGGAGTAGGAGGTTAGGATATATGGCTGTTTCTCAATGGAGGAAGTGGCTAGTCTGTCTGTCTGTGTATTTCTTTGTCTGTCTGTCTGTCTGTTTGTCTGTGTGTGTGTCTAATGGAGGAAGCCTCCCAGGACTCGACCGACCTGGAGGGATTCCGATTGCCACCCTGAGGCAGCAGAGGGCGCCCCCAGAGCATGCTGAGGGGGACACTGGGGGGAAACCCACAGGCTTTCCTGGGCAGCCCGGGCCTCCCGCATCGGCCCTCTCTGCAGCCGCACCCGCCAGCCCACGCCCCGCCCCCTGACCAACCCGCGCCCACCTCACAGGATCAGGCCAGCACGGAGATGTGCTCCTCCTGTACCTAGGGTAGCTGATACCGACCCCAGGACCAGCCAAGTGGGGGATGGGAGCAAATACAGGGGCTCCGTGGGGCAGCCCCGCGTCCTCACTGCAGCCCCTGACAGCACCGCGCCCGCCTCTGGGGCGCAGGCTGACCTGCAAACGTGCAAACTGTCAACCTGGGGCAGGAGAGGCTGCCGCCAGGCCAGGCCGATTTGGAGATCGGGTCAAAGTGACCGGCTCACCCGAGGCAGTCCGCTCCCTGCGAAGTCCCTGTCCCCTGAACTCACCTCGCCATCCTCCCACCACCTGGCTGACAAGGAGAATTAAATCCCGCACATGTGGGGTAGCAGAGGCTGCACCGAAGCCAGGCCGCTAGGGACACTGGGGAAAATCCTCTGGCTCGCCAGGGGCACCCGAGTCCTCGGTCTCCGCCGCCGACCCCGTCCGCAGACCGCACCCCGCACCCCGCCTCTAGTGTGTCCGTCTGTCTGACTGCCTTCCTGACTGCTTATGTACTGGAGGAGGGGAGAGTCTACGCTATGTGGGTGTGTGTCTGTTTATGTCACGGAGGAGAAGACGACTAGGATGTCTCTATCTTTGCCTGCCTATCAATCTATCCATCTATCCATCTTCTATCTATCTATTCATCTATCTATCTATCTATCTATCTATCTATCTATCTATCTATCTATCTATCTATGTATATATCTATCTATCCATAAATGTAGTGGAGGCATAGGAGCAGGCTATTGTGTCTTTTTATCTGTCTGTCTGTAGGTTGGAAGAGTATATTAGTGTGTCTATCTGCCTACCCTGTTAGTTGACGAGTAGGAGGAGGCTAGTGTTTGTGTGGATATGTGTCTGTCTGTCTATGTATGTAACTATCTACCTATCTAATGGTTGAGGAGGTGTAATAAAGTATATATGTTTGTTTCTACATGGTGGAAGAGGTTAATGTTTCTGTCTGTCTATTTATTTGTCTGTCTGTCTGTCTAATGGAGGAATGCTCCCAGGACTCGACCGACTTGGAGGGATGCCAATTGCCACCCTGAGGCAGCAGAGGGCGCCCCAGAGCAGGCTGAGGGGGCCACTGGGTGGAAATTGACAGGCTTGCCTTGGCAGCTCGAGCCCCCGCTTCTGCCTTCCCTGTAGCCGCCAACGAACCACCCACTGCCAGCCCCCTGAACACCCCGCACTCGCTTCCCAGGAGCCGGCAACCACAGAGACCTGAAAATCTTGTACATAGGGTACCGGAGACCGACCCCAGGACCGGACAAGGAGGAGATGGGAGCAAATACACGGGCTCCGTGGGGCAGACCCGCCTCCTCCCTGCAGCCCCTGACAGCACCGCGCCCGCCTCCCGGGCGCAGGCTGACCTGCAATCATGCATACTGTGAACCTGGGGCAGGAGAGGCCGTCCCCAGGCCAGGCCGTTGTGGAGATGGGTGCAAACTGATCGGCTATCCTGAGGCAGTCCGCCTGCCGCGACGTCCCTTTACCCTGAACTCAGTTCGCCAGCATCCCAGGACCCTGCAGACAAGCAGATATAAATCCCGGAAACCTGGGTTAGCAGAGGTCGGCCCGAGGCCAGGAGAGGGGCAGATGGGAGGAAAATGACCCCAAGTGTGCGAGGCATCCCCTTAGCTGCTGTGCGCCTCTTTTCTGCCCCGACCTCTTCCCCTGACCTCACCACGCCTGCTACAAGAGCAGGCTGACTTGAAAGGCTTGAGTCCTAGAAACGTGGGGGAGAGGAGGCAGCCCCCAGGCAAAGCAGCTAGGGACATGGGAGAAAATCCTCTGGGTCTCCAGGGGTAACCTAGTACCCCGTAGCCGCCGCCGAACCCCGTCACCAGACCGCACCCAATCTCAAGATTGTCTGTCTGTCTGACTGACTGCCTGACTGCCTATCTATTGGAGGTTGGGAGAGGTTAGTCTATGTGTGTGTCTGTCTGTTTATCTAACGGAGGATGATGTGACTAGCATGTCTATCTCCTTGCCTGCCTAGCTATCAAAATATCTCTCTCTCTATTAATCTCCCTCTCTATCTATTTATTATTCTATTTATCAATCTATCTATCTATCTATCTATCTATCTATCTATCTATCTATCTATCTATCTATCTATCTATCAATCTTTCTATCTATCTATCTATCTATCTATCTATCTATCTATCTATCTATTTAGAGGTGACAAAGGAGTAGGCTAGGGTGTCTCTTATTTTTCTGTCTGTTGAAGGAGGAGTTTAGTGTGTCTATCTACCTATCTACCTATTTGAGGAAGCGGAGTAGGCCAGTGTGTTTGTGTGTGCCTGAACGTGTGCGTGTGTGCGTGCGGGTCTGTCTATGTATATATCTGTAAGTAAAAGAGAAGGAGGTTACTGTGTCTGTCTATCAATCTATATCTGAATCTACTGGAGGAGGATTACGCTAGTATGTCTGTCTGTGTGTCTGTCTGTCTATCAGATATCAATGTATGAACCTGTATCTAATCGAGTAGAAGGAGGAGGCTACAGTGTCTATGGCTCTGTCTGACAGAGGAGGAGAGGACTAATGTGTTTTTTTTTCTGCGTGTCTGTGAGTCTGTCACGATCTATATCTACTGGAGAAGAAGGAGGAGGCCCGTGTGTCTGGCTATGTGTGTGTCTGTCTAAAAGGAGAAGATAGAGGCTAGTGGGTGTATCCATCAATCTCACTGACTATCTATCAAATGGAAGAAGAGAAAGAGTCTATTAAGTTGGTCTAAGTATTATCTAATGGAGTAGATTAGTGTGTCTATGAACCTGCCTAATTGAGGTGTAGGAGGAGGCTAGAATGTGTGTGTGTGTGTGTGTGTGTGTTTGTGTGCGTGTTTTGTGTGTGTGTGTCTGACTATGTATCTGTCTAACTTTCTAATGGATGAGGAGTAGGAGGTTATGATATATGGCTGTTTCTCAATGGAGGAAGTGGCTAGTCTGTCTGTCTGTGTATTTCTTTGTCTGTCTGTCTGTCTGTTTGTCTGTGTGTATGTCTAATGGAGGAAGCCTCCCAGGACTCGACCGACCTGGAGGGATTCCGATTGCCACCCTGAGGCAGCAGAGGGCGCCCCCAGAGCATGCTGAGGGGGACAGTGTGGGGAAAACCACAGGCTTTCCTGGGCAGCCCGCTTCTCCCGCATCGGCCCTGTCTGCTGCCGCTACCGCCCCACCCCACCACGACCCCTGACCACCCCGCGCCAGCCTCCCGGGATCAGGCCAGCACTTAGATGTGCTCCTCCTGTACCTAGGGTAGCTGATACCGACCCCAGGACCGGCCAAGGGGGGGACGGGAACAAATACAGTGGCTCCGTGGGGCAGCCCCGCGTCCTCACTGCAGCCCCTGACAGCACCGCGCCCGCCTCCGGGGCGCAGGCTGACCTTCAAACGTGCATACTGTCAACCTGGGGCAGGAGAGGCCGCCACCAGGCCAGGCCGTTGTGGAGATCGGGTCAAAGTGACCGGCTCACCAGAGGCAGTCCGCTCCCCGCGAAGTCACTGTCCCCTGAACTCACCTCGCCATTCTCCCACCACCGGGCTGACAAGGAGAATTAAATCCCAAACATTTGGGTTAGCAGAGGTCGCCCCGAGGCCAGGCCGCTAGGGACACTGGGGAAAATCCTCTGGCTCGCCAGGGGCACCCGAGTCCTCGGTCGCTGCCGCCGACCCCGTCCGCAGACTGCAACCCGCACCCCGCCTCTAGTGTGTCCGTCTGTCTGAATGACTTCCTGACTGCTTATGTACTGGAGGAGGGGAGAGGCTACTCTATTTGGGTGTGTGTCTGTTTATCTCACGGAGGAGAAGACGACTAGGATGTCTCTACCTTTGCCTGCCTATCAATCTATCCAGCTATCCATCTTCTAACTATCTATCCATCAATCTATCTATCTATCTACCTATCTATCTGTCTATCTATCTATCTATCTATGTAGCGGAGGCATAGGAGCAGGCTAGTGTGTCTTTTTATCTGTCTGTCTGTAGTTTGGAAGAGGACATTAGTGTGTCTATCTGCCTACCCTGTTAGTTGAGGTGTAGGAGGAAGCTAGTGTGTGTGTGGGTATGTGTCTCTGTCTATGTATGTAACTATCTACCTATCTAATGGTTGAGGAGGAGTAATAAAGGATATACGTTTGTTTCTACATGGAGGAAGAGGATAGTGTTTCTGTCAGTCTATTTATTTGTCTGTCTGTCTGTCTAATGGAGGAATGCTCCCAGGACTCGACCGACTTGGAGGGATGCCAATTGCCACCCTGAGGCAGCAGAGGGCGCCCCAGAGCAGGCTGAGGGGGCCACTGGGTGGAAATTGACAGGCTTGCCTGGGCAGCTCGAGCCCCCCGCTTCTGCCTTCCCTGTAGCCGCCAAAAATCCACCCACTCCCCGCCCCCTGAACACCCCGCACTCGCTTCCTGGGAGCCGGCCACTACAGAGACCTGAAAATCTTGTACATAGGGTACCAGAGACCGACCCCAGGACCGGCCAAGGAGGAGATGGGAGCAAATACACGGGCTCCGTGGGGCAGCCCCGCCTCCTCACTGCAGCCCCTGACAGCACCGCGCCCGCCTCCGGGGCGCAGGCTGACCTGCAATCATGCATACTGTGAACCTGGGGCAGGAGAGGCCGTCCCCAGGCCAGGCCGTTGTGGAGATGGGAGCAAACTGATCGGCTAACCTGAGGCAGTCCGCCTGCCGCGACGTCCCTTTACCCTGAACTCAGCTCGCCAGCATCCCAGGACCCTGCTGACAAGCAGATATAAATCCCGCAAGCCTGGGTTAGCAGAGGTCGGCCCGAGCCCAGGAGAGGGGCAGATGGGAGGAAAATGACCCCAAGTGTGCGAGGCATCCCCTTAGCTGCTGTGCGCCTCTTCTCTGCCCCCGACCTCTTCCCCTGACCTCACCACGCCCGCTACCAGGAGCAGGCTGACTTGAAAGGCTTGAGTCCTAGAAACGTGGGGGAGAGGAGGCAGCCCCCAGGCAAAGCAGCTAGGGACATGGGAGAAAATCCTCTGGGTCTCCAGGGGCAACCTAGTACCCCGTAGCCGCCTCCGAACCCCGTCACCAGACCGCACCCCACCTCTAGAGTGTCTGTCTGTCTGACTGCCTGCCTGACTGCCTATCTATTGGAGAATGGGAGAGGTTAGACTATGTGTGTGTCTGTCTGTTTATCTAACGGAGGAGGAGGTGACTAGCATGTCTATCTCCTTGCCTGCCTAGCTATCAAAATATCTCTCTCTCTATCAATCTCCCTCTCTATCTATTTATTATTCTATCTATCTAACAATCTATCTATCTATCTATCTATCTATCTATCTATCTATCTATCTATCTATCTAGAGGTGGCAAAGGAGTAGGCTAGGGTGTCTCTTATTTTTCTGTCTGTTGAAGGAGGAGTTTAGTGTGTCTATCTACCTATCTACCTATTTGAGGAAGCGGAGTAGGCCAGTGTGTTTGTGTGTGCCTGAACGTGTGCGTGTGTGCGTGCGGGTCTGTCTATGTATATATCTGTAAGTAAAAGAGAAGGAGGTTACTGTGTCTGTCTATCAGTCTATATCTGAATCTACTGGAGGAGGATTACGCTAGTATGTCTGTCTGTGTGTCTGTCTGTCTATCAGATATCAATGTATGAACCTGTATCTAATCGAGTAGAAGGAGGAGGCTACAGTGTCTATGGCTCTGTCTGACAGAGGAGGAGAGGACTAATGTGTTTTTTTTTCTGCGTGTCTGTGAGTCTGTCACGATGTATATCTACTGGAGAAGAAGGAGGAGGCCCGTGTGTCTGGCTATGTGTGTGTCTGTCTAAAAGGAGAAGATAGAGGCTAGTGGGTGTATCCATCAATCTCACTGACTATCTATCAAATGGAAGAAGAGAAAGAGTCTATTAAGTTGGTCTAACTATTATCTAATGGAGTAGATTAGTGTGTCTATGAACCTGCCTAATTGAGGTGTAGGAGGAGGCTAGAATGTGTGTGTGTGTGTGTGTGTGTGTGTATGTGTGCGTGTTTTGTGTGTGTGTGTCTGACTATGTATCTGTCTAACTTTCTAATGGATGAGGAGTAGGAGGTTATGATATATGGCTGTTTCTCAATGGAGGAAGTGGCTAGTCTGTCTGTCTGTGTAATTCTTTGTCTGTCTGTCTGTCTGTTTGTCTGTGTGTGTGTCTAATGGAGGAAGCCTCCCAGGACTTGACCGACCTGGAGGGATTCCGATTGCCACCCTGAGGCAGCAGAGGGCGCCCCCAGAGCATGCTGAGGGGGACACTGTGGGGAAAACCACAGGCTTTCCTGGGCAGCCCGCTTCTCCCGCATCGGCCCTGTCTGCTGCCGCTACCGCCCACCCCACCACGACCCCTGACCACCCCGCGCCAGCCTCCCGGGATCAGGCCAGCACTTAGATGTGCTCCTTCTGTACCTAGTGTAGCTGATACCGACCCCAGGACCGGCCAAGGGGGGGACGGGAACAAATATAGTGGCTCCGTGGGGCAGCCCCGCGTCCTCACTGCAGCCCCTGACAGCACCGCGCCCGCCTCCGGGGCGCAGGCTGACCTTCAAACGTGCATACTGTCAACCTGGGGCAGGAGAGGCCGCCACCAGGCCAGGCCGTTGTGGAGATCGGGTCAAAGTGACCGGCTCACCAGAGGCAGTCCGCTCCCCGCGAAGTCACTGTCCCCTGAACTGACCTCGCCATCCTCCCACCACCGGGCTGACAAGGAGAATTAAATCCCACACATTTGGGTTAGCAGAGGCCGCCCCGAGGCCAGGCCGCTAGGGACACTGGGGAAAATCCTCTGGCTCGCCAGGGGCACCCGAGTCCTCGGTCGCTGCCGCCGACCCCGTCCGCAGACTGCAACCCGCACCCCGCCTCTAGTGTGTCCGTCTGTCTGAATGACTTCCTGACTGCTTATGTACTGGAGGAGGGGAGAGGCTACTCTATTTGGGTGTGTGTCTGTTTATCTCACGGAGGAGAAGACGACTAGGATGTCTCTACCTTTGCCTGCCTATCAATCTATCCAGCTATCCATCTTCTAACTATCTATCCATCAATCTATCTATCTATCTACCTATCTATCTGTCTATCTATCTATCTATCTATGTAGCGGAGGCATAGGAGCAGGCTAGTGTGTCTTTTTATCTGTCTGTCTGTAGTTTGGAAGAGGACATTAGTGTGTCTATCTGCCTACCCTGTTAGTTGAGGTGTAGGAGGAAGCTAGTGTGTGTGTGGGTATGTGTCTCTGTCTATGTATGTAACTATCTACCTATCTAATGGTTGAGGAGGAGTAATAAAGGATATACGTTTGTTTCTACATGGAGGAAGAGGATAGTGTTTCTGTCAGTCTATTTATTTGTCTGTCTGTCTGTCTAATGGAGGAATGCTCCCAGGACTCGACCGACTTGGAGGGATGCCAATTGCCACCCTGAGGCAGCAGAGGGCGCCCCAGAGCAGGCTGAGGGGGCCACTGGGTGGAAATTGACAGGCTTGCCTGGGCAGCTCGAGCCCCCCGCTTCTGCCTTCCCTGTAGCCGCCAAAAATCCACCCACTCCCCGCCCCCTGAACACCCCGCACTCGCTTCCTGGGAGCCGGCCACTACAGAGACCTGAAAATCTTGTACATAGGGTACCAGAGACCGACCCCAGGACCGGCCAAGGAGGAGATGGGAGCAAATACACGGGCTCCGTGGGGCAGCCCCGCCTCCTCACTGCAGCCCCTGACAGCACCGCGCCCGCCTCCGGGGCGCAGGCTGACCTGCAATCATGCATACTGTGAACCTGGGGCAGGAGAGGCCGTCCCCAGGCCAGGCCGTTGTGGAGATGGGAGCAAACTGATCGGCTAACCTGAGGCAGTCCGCCTGCCGCGACGTCGCTTTACCCTGAACTCAGCTCGCCAGCATCCCAGGACCCTGCTGACAAGCAGATATAAATCCCGCAAGCCTGGGTTAGCAGAGGTCGGCCCGAGCCCAGGAGAGGGGCAGATGGGAGGAAAATGACCCCAAGTGTGCGAGGCATCCCCTTAGCTGCTGTGCGCCTCTTCTCTGCCCCCGACCTCTTCCCCTGACCTCACCACGCCCGCTACCAGGAGCAGGCTGACTTGAAAGGCTTGAGTCCTAGAAACGTGGGGGAGAGGAGGCAGCCCCCAGGCAAAGCAGCTAGGGACATGGGAGAAAATCCTCTGGGTCTCCAGGGGCAACCTAGTACCCCGTAGCCGCCTCCGAACCCCGTCACCAGACCGCACCCCACCTCTAGAGTGTCTGTCTGTCTGACTGCCTGCCTGACTGCCTATCTATTGGAGAATGGGAGAGGTTAGACTATGTGTGTGTCTGTCTGTTTATCTAACGGAGGAGGAGGTGACTAGCATGTCTATCTCCTTGCCTGCCTAGCTATCAAAATATCTCTCTCTCTATCAATCTCCCTCTCTATCTATTTATTATTCTATCTATCTAACAATCTATCTATCTATCTATCTATCTATCTATCTATCTATCTATCTATCTATCTATCTATCTAGAGGTGGCAAAGGAGTAGGCTAGGGTGTCTCTTATTTTTCTGTCTGTTGAAGGAGGAGTTTAGTGTGTCTATCTACCTATCTACCTATTTGAGGAAGCGGAGTAGGCCAGTGTGTTTGTGTGTGCCTGAACGTGTGCGTGTGTGCGTGCGGGTCTGTCTATGTATATATCTGTAAGTAAAAGAGAAGGAGGTTACTGTGTCTGTCTATCAGTCTATATCTGAATCTACTGGAGGAGGATTACGCTAGTATGTCTGTCTGTGTGTCTGTCTGTCTATCAGATATCAATGTATGAACCTGTATCTAATCGAGTAGAAGGAGGAGGCTACAGTGTCTATGGCTCTGTCTGACAGAGGAGGAGAGGACTAATGTGTTTTTTTTTCTGCGTGTCTGTGAGTCTGTCACGATGTATATCTACTGGAGAAGAAGGAGGAGGCCCGTGTGTCTGGCTATGTGTGTGTCTGTCTAAAAGGAGAAGATAGAGGCTAGTGGGTGTATCCATCAATCTCACTGACTATCTATCAAATGGAAGAAGAGAAAGAGTCTATTAAGTTGGTCTAACTATTATCTAATGGAGTAGATTAGTGTGTCTATGAACCTGCCTAATTGAGGTGTAGGAGGAGGCTAGAATGTGTGTGTGTGTGTGTGTGTGTGTGTATGTGTGCGTGTTTTGTGTGTGTGTGTCTGACTATGTATCTGTCTAACTTTCTAATGGATGAGGAGTAGGAGGTTATGATATATGGCTGTTTCTCAATGGAGGAAGTGGCTAGTCTGTCTGTCTGTGTAATTCTTTGTCTGTCTGTCTGTCTGTTTGTCTGTGTGTGTGTCTAATGGAGGAAGCCTCCCAGGACTTGACCGACCTGGAGGGATTCCGATTGCCACCCTGAGGCAGCAGAGGGCGCCCCCAGAGCATGCTGAGGGGGACACTGTGGGGAAAACCACAGGCTTTCCTGGGCAGCCCACTTCTCCCGCATCGGCCCTGTCTGCTGCCGCTACCGCCCACCCCACCACGACCCCTGACCACCCCGCGCCAGCCTCCCGGGATCAGGCCAGCACTTAGATGTGCTCCTTCTGTACCTAGTGTAGCTGATACCGACCCCAGGACCGGCCAAGGGGGGGACGGGAACAAATATAGTGGCTCCGTGGGGCAGCCCCGCGTCCTCACTGCAGCCCCTGACAGCACCGCGCCCGCCTCCGGGGCGCAGGCTGACCTTCAAACGTGCATACTGTAAACCTGGGGCAGGAGAGGCCGCCACCAGGCCAGGCCGTTGTGGAGATCGGGTCAAAGTGACCGGCTCACCAGAGGCAGTCCGCTCCCCGCGAAGTCACTGTCCCCTGAACTGACCTCGCCATCCTCCCACCACCGGGCTGACAAGGAGAATTAAATCCCACACATTTGGGTTAGCAGAGGCCGCCCCGAGGCCAGGCCGCTAGGGACACTGGGGAAAATCCTCTGGCTCGCCAGGGGCACCCGAGTCCTCGGTCGCTGCCGCCGACCCCGTCCGCAGACTGCAACCCGCACCCCGTCTCTAGTGTGTCCGTCTGTCTGAATGACTTCCTGACTGCTTATGTACTGGAGGAGGGGAGAGGCTACTCTATTTGGGTGTGTGTCTGTTTATCTCACGGAGGAGAAGACGACTAGGATGTCTCTACCTTTGCCTGCCTATCAATCTATCCAGCTATCCATCTTCTAACTATCTATCCATCAATCTATCTATCTATCTACCTATCTATCTGTCTATCTATCTATCTATCTATGTAGCGGAGGCATAGGAGCAGGCTAGTGTGTCTTTTTATCTGTCTGTCTGTAGTTTGGAAGAGGACATTAGTGTGTCTATCTGCCTACCCTGTTAGTTGAGGTGTAGGAGGAAGCTAGTGTGTGTGTGGGTATGTGTCTCTGTCTATGTATGTAACTATCTACCTATCTAATGGTTGAGGAGGAGTAATAAAGGATATACGTTTGTTTCTACATGGAGGAAGAGGATAGTGTTTCTGTCAGTCTATTTATTTGTCTGTCTGTCTGTCTAATGGAGGAATGCTCCCAGGACTCGACCGACTTGGAGGGATGCCAATTGCCACCCTGAGGCAGCAGAGGGCGCCCCAGAGCAGGCTGAGGGGGCCACTGGGTGGAAATTGACAGGCTTGCCTGGGCAGCTCGAGCCCCCAGCTTCTGCCTTCCCTGTAGCCGCCAAAAATCCACCCACTCCCCGCCCCCTGAACACCCCGCACTCGCTTCCTGGGAGCCGGCCACTACAGAGACCTGAAAATCTTGTACATAGGGTACCAGAGACCGACCCCAGGACCGGCCAAGGAGGAGATGGGAGCAAATACACGGGCTCCGTGGGGCAGCCCCGCCTCCTCACTGCAGCCCCTGACAGCACCGCGCCCGCCTCCGGGGCGCAGGCTGACCTGCAATCATGCATACTGTGAACCTGGGGCAGGAGAGGCCGTCCCCAGGCCAGGCCGTTGTGGAGATGGGAGCAAACTGATCGGCTAACCTGAGGCAGTCCGCCTGCCGCGACGTCGCTTTACCCTGAACTCAGCTCGCCAGCATCCCAGGACCCTGCTGACAAGCAGATATAAATCCCGCAAGCCTGGGTTAGCAGAGGTCGGCCCGAGCCCAGGAGAGGGGCAGATGGGAGGAAAATGACCCCAAGTGTGCGAGGCATCCCCTTAGCTGCTGTGCGCCTCTTCTCTGCCCCCGACCTCTTCCCCTGACCTCACCACGCCCGCTACCAGGAGCAGGCTGACTTGAAAGGCTTGAGTCCTAGAAACGTGGGGGAGAGGAGGCAGCCCCCAGGCAAAGCAGCTAGGGACATGGGAGAAAATCCTCTGGGTCTCCAGGGGCAACCTAGTACCCCGTAGCCGCCTCCGAACCCCGTCACCAGACCGCACCCCACCTCTAGAGTGTCTGTCTGTCTGACTGCCTGCCTGACTGCCTATCTATTGGAGAATGGGAGAGGTTAGACTATGTGTGTGTCTGTCTGTTTATCTAACGGAGGAGGAGGTGACTAGCATGTCTATCTCCTTGCCTGCCTAGCTATCAAAATATCTCTCTCTCTATCAATCTCCCTCTCTATCTATTTATTATTCTATCTATCTAACAATCTATCTATCTATCTATCTATCTATCTATCTATCTATCTATCTATCTATCTAGAGGTGGCAAAGGAGTAGGCTAGGGTGTCTCTTATTTTTCTGTCTGTTGAAGGAGGAGTTTAGTGTGTCTATCTACCTATCTACCTATTTGAGGAAGCGGAGTAGGCCAGTGTGTTTGTGTGTGCCTGAACGTGTGCGTGTGTGCGTGCGGGTCTGTCTATGTATATATCTGTAAGTAAAAGAGAAGGAGGTTACTGTGTCTGTCTATCAGTCTATATCTGAATCTACTGGAGGAGGATTACGCTAGTATGTCTGTCTGTGTGTCTGTCTGTCTATCAGATATCAATGTATGAACCTGTATCTAATCGAGTAGAAGGAGGAGGCTACAGTGTCTATGGCTCTGTCTGACAGAGGAGGAGAGGACTAATGTGTTTTTTTTTCTGCGTGTCTGTGAGTCTGTCACGATGTATATCTACTGGAGAAGAAGGAGGAGGCCCGTGTGTCTGGCTATGTGTGTGTCTGTCTAAAAGGAGAAGATAGAGGCTAGTGGGTGTATCCATCAATCTCACTGACTATCTATCAAATGGAAGAAGAGAAAGAGTCTATTAAGTTGGTCTAACTATTATCTAATGGAGTAGATTAGTGTGTCTATGAACCTGCCTAATTGAGGTGTAGGAGGAGGCTAGAATGTGTGTGTGTGTGTGTGTGTGTGTGTATGTGTGCGTGTTTTGTGTGTGTGTGTCTGACTATGTATCTGTCTAACTTTCTAATGGATGAGGAGTAGGAGGTTATGATATATGGCTGTTTCTCAATGGAGGAAGTGGCTAGTCTGTCTGTCTGTGTAATTCTTTGTCTGTCTGTCTGTCTGTTTGTCTGTGTGTGTGTCTAATGGAGGAAGCCTCCCAGGACTTGACCGACCTGGAGGGATTCCGATTGCCACCCTGAGGCAGCAGAGGGCGCCCCCAGAGCATGCTGAGGGGGACACTGTGGGGAAAACCACAGGCTTTCCTGGGCAGCCCGCTTCTCCCGCATCGGCCCTGTCTGCTGCCGCTACCGCCCACCCCACCACGACCCCTGACCACCCCGCGCCAGCCTCCCGGGATCAGGCCAGCACTTAGATGTGCTCCTTCTGTACCTAGTGTAGCTGATACCGACCCCAGGACCGGCCAAGGGGGGGACGGGAACAAATATAGTGGCTCCGTGGGGCAGCCCCGCGTCCTCACTGCAGCCCCTGACAGCACCGCGCCCGCCTCCGGGGCGCAGGCTGACCTTCAAACGTGCATACTGTCAACCTGGGGCAGGAGAGGCCGCCACCAGGCCAGGCCGTTGTGGAGATCGGGTCAAAGTGACCGGCTCACCAGAGGCAGTCCGCTCCCCGCGAAGTCACTGTCCCCTGAACTGACCTCGCCATCCTCCCACCACCGGGCTGACAAGGAGAATTAAATCCCACACATTTGGGTTAGCAGAGGCCGCCCCGAGGCCAGGCCGCTAGGGACACTGGGGAAAATCCTCTGGCTCGCCAGGGGCACCCGAGTCCTCGGTCGCTGCCGCCGACCCCGTCCGCAGACTGCAACCCGCACCCCGCCTCTAGTGTGTCCGTCTGTCTGAATGACTTCCTGACTGCTTATGTACTGGAGGAGGGGAGAGGCTACTCTATTTGGGTGTGTGTCTGTTTATCTCACGGAGGAGAAGACGACTAGGATGTCTCTACCTTTGCCTGCCTATCAATCTATCCAGCTATCCATCTTCTAACTATCTATCCATCAATCTATCTATCTATCTACCTATCTATCTGTCTATCTATCTATCTATCTATGTAGCGGAGGCATAGGAGCAGGCTAGTGTGTCTTTTTATCTGTCTGTCTGTAGTTTGGAAGAGGACATTAGTGTGTCTATCTGCCTACCCTGTTAGTTGAGGTGTAGGAGGAAGCTAGTGTGTGTGTGGGTATGTGTCTCTGTCTATGTATGTAACTATCTACCTATCTAATGGTTGAGGAGGAGTAATAAAGGATATACGTTTGTTTCTACATGGAGGAAGAGGATAGTGTTTCTGTCAGTCTATTTATTTGTCTGTCTGTCTGTCTAATGGAGGAATGCTCCCAGGACTCGACCGACTTGGAGGGATGCCAATTGCCACCCTGAGGCAGCAGAGGGCGCCCCAGAGCAGGCTGAGGGGGCCACTGGGTGGAAATTGACAGGCTTGCCTGGGCAGCTCGAGCCCCCCGCTTCTGCCTTCCCTGTAGCCGCCAAAAATCCACCCACTCCCCGCCCCCTGAACACCCCGCACTCGCTTCCTGGGAGCCGGCCACTACAGAGACCTGAAAATCTTGTACATAGGGTACCAGAGACCGACCCCAGGACCGGCCAAGGAGGAGATGGGAGCAAATACACGGGCTCCGTGGGGCAGCCCCGCCTCCTCACTGCAGCCCCTGACAGCACCGCGCCCGCCTCCGGGGCGCAGGCTGACCTGCAATCATGCATACTGTGAACCTGGGGCAGGAGAGGCCGTCCCCAGGCCAGGCCGTTGTGGAGATGGGAGCAAACTGATCGGCTAACCTGAGGCAGTCCGCCTGCCGCGACGTCGCTTTACCCTGAACTCAGCTCGCCAGCATCCCAGGACCCTGCTGACAAGCAGATATAAATCCCGCAAGCCTGGGTTAGCAGAGGTCGGCCCGAGCCCAGGAGAGGGGCAGATGGGAGGAAAATGACCCCAAGTGTGCGAGGCATCCCCTTAGCTGCTGTGCGCCTCTTCTCTGCCCCCGACCTCTTCCCCTGACCTCACCACGCCCGCTACCAGGAGCAGGCTGACTTGAAAGGCTTGAGTCCTAGAAACGTGGGGGAGAGGAGGCAGCCCCCAGGCAAAGCAGCTAGGGACATGGGAGAAAATCCTCTGGGTCTCCAGGGGCAACCTAGTACCCCGTAGCCGCCTCCGAACCCCGTCACCAGACCGCACCCCACCTCTAGAGTGTCTGTCTGTCTGACTGCCTGCCTGACTGCCTATCTATTGGAGAATGGGAGAGGTTAGACTATGTGTGTGTCTGTCTGTTTATCTAACGGAGGAGGAGGTGACTAGCATGTCTATATCCTTGCCTGCCTAGCTATCAAAATATCTCTCTCTCTATCAATCTCCCTCTCTATCTATTTATTATTCTATCTATCTAACAATCTATCTATCTATCTATCTATCTATCTATCTATCTAGAGGTGGCAAAGGAGTAGGCTAGGGTGTCTCTTATTTTTCTGTCTGTTGAAGGAGGAGTTTAGTGTGTCTATCTACCTATCTACCTATTTGAGGAAGCGGAGTAGGCCAGTGTGTTTGTGTGTGCCTGAACGTGTGCGTGTGTGCGTGCGGGTCTGTCTATGTATATATCTGTAAGTAAAAGAGAAGGAGGTTACTGTGTCTGTCTATCAGTCTATATCTGAATCTACTGGAGGAGGATTACGCTAGTATGTCTGTCTGTGTGTCTGTCTGTCTATCAGATATCAATGTATGAACCTGTATCTAATCGAGTAGAAGGAGGAGGCTACAGTGTCTATGGCTCTGTCTGACAGAGGAGGAGAAGACTAATGTGTCTGTTTTTCTGCGTGTCTGTGAGTCTGTCACGATCTATATCTACTGGAGAAGAAGGAGGAGGCCCGTGTGTCTGGCTATGTGTGTGTCTGTCTAACAGGAGAAGATAGAGGCTAGTGGGTGTATCCATCAATCTCACTGACTATCTATCAAATGGAAGAAGAGAAAGAGTCTATTAAGTTGGTCTAAATATTATCTAATGGAGTAGATTAGTGTGTCTATGAACCTGCCTAATTGAGGAGTAGGAGGAGGCTAGAATGTGTGTGTGTGTGTGTGTGCGCGTGTTTTGTGTGTGTTTGTCTGACTATGTATCTGTCTAAGTATCTAATGGATGAGGAGTAGGAGGTTAGGATATATGGCTGTTTCTCAATGGAGGAAGTGGCTAGTCTGTCTGTCTGTGTATTTCTTTGTCTGTCTGTCTGTCTGTTTGTCTGTGTGTGTGTCTAATGGAGGAAGCCTCCCAGGACTCGACCGACCTGGAGGGATTCCGATTGCCACCCTGAGGCAGCAGAGGGCGCCCCCAGAGCATGCTGAGGGGGACACTGGGGGGAAATCCACAGGCTTTCCTGGGCAGCCCGGGCCTCCCGCATCGGCCCTCTCTGCAGCCGCTGCCGCCCCGCCCCCGCCCCGCCCCCTGACCAACCCGCGCCCGCCTCACAGGATCAGGCCAGCACGGAGATGTGCTCCTCCTGTACCTAGGGTAGCTGATACCGACCCCAGGACCGGCCAAGGGGGGGATGGGAGCAAATACAAGGTCTCCGTGGGGCAGCCCCGCGTCCTCACTGCAGCCCCTGACAGCACCGCGCCCGCCTCTGGGGCGCAGGCTGACCTGCAAACGTGCATACTGTCAACCTGGGGCAGGAGAGGCTGCCGCCAGGCCAGGCCGATTTGGAGATCGGGTCAAAGTGACCGGCTCACCCGAGGCAGTCCGCTCCCTGCGAAGTCCCTGTCCCCTGAACTCACCTCGCCATCCTCCCACCACCTGGCTGACAAGGAGAATTAAATCCCGCACATGTGGGGTAGCAGAGGCCGCACGGAGGCCAGGCCACTAGGGACACTGGGGAAAATCCTCTGGCTCGCCAGGGGCACCCGAGTCCTCGGTCGCCGCCGCCGACCCCGTCCGCAGACCGCACCCCGCACCCCGCCTCTAGTGTGTCCGTCTGTCTGACTGCCTTCCTGACTGCTTATGTACTGGAGGAGGGGAGAGGCTACTCTATGTGGGTGTGTGTCTGTTTATGTCACGGAGGAGAAGACGACTAGGATGTCTCTATCTTTGCCTGCCTATCAATCTATCCATCTATCCATCTTCTATCTATCTATTCATCTATATATCTATCTATCTATCTATCTATCTATCTATCTATCTATCTATCTATGTATATATTTATCTATCTATAAATGTAGTGGAGGCATAGGAGCAGGCTATTGTGTCTTTTTATCTGTCTGTCTGTAGGTTGGAAGAGGGCATTAGTGTGTCTATCTGCCTACCCTGTTAGTTGACGAGTTAGAGGAGGCTAGTGTTTGTGTGGATATGTGTCTGTCTGTCTATATATGTAACTGTCTACCTATCTAATGGTTGAGGAGGTGTAATAAAGGATATATGTTTGTTTCTACATGGTGGAAGAGGTTAATGTTTCTGTCTGTCTATTTATTTGTCTGTCTGTCTGTCTAATGGAGGAATGCTCCCAGGACTCGACCGACTTGGAGGGATGCCAATTGCCACCCTGAGGCAGCAGAGGGCGCCCCAGAGCAGGCTGAGGGGGCCACTGGGTGGAAATTGACAGGCTTGCCTGGGCAGCTCGAGCCCCCAGCTTCTGCCTTCCCTGTAGCCGCCAAAAATCCACCCACTCCCCGCCCCCTGAACACCCCGCACTCGCTTCCTGGGAGCCGGCCACTACAGAGACCTGAAAATCTTGTACATAGGGTACCAGAGACCGACCCCAGGACCGGCCAAGGAGGAGATGGGAGCAAATACACGGGCTCCGTGGGGCAGCCCCGCCTCCTCACTGCAGCCCCTGACAGCACCGCGCCCGCCTCCGGGGCGCAGGCTGACCTGCAATCATGCATACTGTGAACCTGGGGCAGGAGAGGCCGTCCCCAGGCCAGGCCGTTGTGGAGATGGGAGCAAACTGATCGGCTAACCTGAGGCAGTCCGCCTGCCGCGACGTCGCTTTACCCTGAACTCAGCTCGCCAGCATCCCAGGACCCTGCTGACAAGCAGATATAAATCCCGCAAGCCTGGGTTAGCAGAGGTCGGCCCGAGCCCAGGAGAGGGGCAGATGGGAGGAAAATGACCCCAAGTGTGCGAGGCATCCCCTTAGCTGCTGTGCGCCTCTTCTCTGCCCCCGACCTCTTCCCCTGACCTCACCACGCCCGCTACCAGGAGCAGGCTGACTTGAAAGGCTTGAGTCCTAGAAACGTGGGGGAGAGGAGGCAGCCCCCAGGCAAAGCAGCTAGGGACATGGGAGAAAATCCTCTGGGTCTCCAGGGGCAACCTAGTACCCCGTAGCCGCCTCCGAACCCCGTCACCAGACCGCACCCCACCTCTAGAGTGTCTGTCTGTCTGACTGCCTGCCTGACTGCCTATCTATTGGAGAATGGGAGAGGTTAGACTATGTGTGTGTCTGTCTGTTTATCTAACGGAGGAGGAGGTGACTAGCATGTCTATATCCTTGCCTGCCTAGCTATCAAAATATCTCTCTCTCTATCAATCTCCCTCTCTATCTATTTATTATTCTATCTATCTAACAATCTATCTATCTATCTATCTATCTATCTATCTATCTATCTATCTATCTATCTATCTATCTAGAGGTGGCAAAGGAGTAGGCTAGGGTGTCTCTTATTTTTCTGTCTGTTGAAGGAGGAGTTTAGTGTGTCTATCTACCTATCTACCTATTTGAGGAAGCGGAGTAGGCCAGTGTGTTTGTGTGTGCCTGAACGTGTGAGTGTGTGCGTGCGGGTCTGTCTATGTATATATCTGTAAGTAAAAGAGAAGGAGGTTACTGTGTCTGTCTATCAGTCTATATCTGAATCTACTGGAGGAGGATTACGCTAGTATGTCTGTCTGTGTGTCTGTCTGTCTATCAGATATCAATGTATGAACCTGTATCTAATCGAGTAGAAGGAGGAGGCTACAGTGTCTATGGCTCTGTCTGACAGAGGAGGAGAAGACTAATGTGTCTGTTTTTCTGCGTGTCTGTGAGTCTGTCACGATCTATATCTCCTGGAGAAGAAGGAGGAGGCCCGTGTTTCTGGCTATGTGTGTGTCTGTCTAACAGGAGAAGATAGAGGCTAGTGGGTGTATCCATCAATCTCACTGACTATCTATCAAATGGAAGAAGAGAAAGAGTCTATTAAGTTGGTCTAAATATTATCTAATGGAGTAGATTAGTGTGTCTATGAACCTGCCTAATTGAGGAGTAGGAGGAGGCTAGAATGTGTGTGTGTGTGTGTGTGTGTTTGTGTGCGTGTTTTGTGTGTGTTTGTCTGACTATGTATCTGTCTAACTATCTAATGGATGAGGAGTAGGAGGTTAGGATATATGGCTGTTACTGAATGGAGGAAGTGACTAGTCTGTCTGTCTGTGTATTTCTTTGTCTGTCTGTCTGTCTGTTTGTCTGTGTGTGTGTCTAATGGAGGAAGCCTCCCAGGACTCGACCGACCTGGAGGGATTCCGATTGCCACCCTGAGGCAGCAGAGGGCGCCCCCAGAGCATGCTGAGGGGGACACTGGGGGGAAATCCACAGGCTTTCCTGGGCAGCCCGGGCCTCCCGCATCGGCCCTCTCTGCAGCCGCTCCCGCCCCGCCCCCGCCCCGCCCCCTGACCAACCCGCGCCCGCCTCACAGGATCAGGCCAGCACGGAGATGTGCTCCTCCTGTACCTAGGGTAGCTGATACCGACCCCAGGACCGGCCAAGGGGGGGATGGGAGCAAATACAGGGGCTCCGTGGGGCAGCCCCGCGTCCTCACTGCAGCCCCTGACAGCACCGCGCCCGCCTCTGGGGCGCAGGCTGACCTGCAAACGTGCATACTGTCAACCTGGGGCAGGAGAGGCTGCCGCCAGGCCAGGCCGATTTGGAGATCGGGTCAAAGTGACCGGCTCACCCGAGGCAGTCCGCTCCCTGCGAAGTCCCTGTCCCCTGAACTCACCTCGCCATCCTCCCACCACCTGGCTGACAAGGAGAATTAAATCCCGCACATGTGGGGTAGCAGAGGCTGCACCGAAGCCAGGCCGCTAGGGACACAGGGGAAAATCCTCTGGCTCGCCAGGGGCACCCGAGTCCTCGGTCGCCTCCGCCGACCGCAACCGCAGACTGCACCCCGCACCCCGCCTCTAGTGTGTCCGTCTGTCTGACTGCCTTCCTGACTGCTTATGTACTGGAGGAGGGGAGAGTCTACGCTATGTGGGTGTGTGTCTGTTTATGTCACGGAGGAGAAGACGACTAGGATGTCTCTATCTTTGCCTGCCTATCAATCTATCCATCTATCCATCTTCTATCTATCTATTCATCTATCTATCTATCTATCTATCTATCTATCTATCTATCTATCTATCTATCTATGTATATATCTATTTATCCATAAATGTAGTGGAGGCATAGGAGCAGGCTATTGTGTCTTTTTATCTGTCTGTCTGTAGGTTGGAAGAGGACATTAGTGTGTCTATCTGCCTACCCTGTTAGTTGACGAGTTAGAGGAGGCTAGTGTTTGTGTGGATATGTGTCTGTCTGTCTATATATGTAACTGTCTACCTATCTAATGGTTGAGGAGGTGTAATAAAGGATATATGTTTGTTTCTACATGGTGGAAGAGGTTAATGTTTCTGTCTGTCTATTTATTTGTCTGTCTGTCTGTCTAATGGAGGAATGCTCCCAGGACTCGACCGACTTGGAGGGATGCCAATTGCCACCCTGAGGCAGCAGAGGGCGCCCCAGAGCAGGCTGAGGGGGCCACTGGGTGGAAATTGACAGGCTTGCCTGGGCAGCTCGAGCCCCCAGCTTCTGCCTTCCCTGTAGCCGCCAAAAATCCACCCACTCCCCGCCCCCTGAACACCCCGCACTCGCTTCCTGGGAGCCGGCCACTACAGAGACCTGAAAATCTTGTACATAGGGTACCAGAGACCGACCCCAGGACCGGCCAAGGAGGAGATGGGAGCAAATACACGGGCTCCGTGGGGCAGCCCCGCCTCCTCACTGCAGCCCCTGACAGCACCGCGCCCGCCTCCGGGGCGCAGGCTGACCTGCAATCATGCATACTGTGAACCTGGGGCAGGAGAGGCCGTCCCCAGGCCAGGCCGTTGTGGAGATGGGAGCAAACTGATCGGCTAACCTGAGGCAGTCCGCCTGCCGCGACGTCGCTTTACCCTGAACTCAGCTCGCCAGCATCCCAGGACCCTGCTGACAAGCAGATATAAATCCCGCAAGCCTGGGTTAGCAGAGGTCGGCCCGAGCCCAGGAGAGGGGCAGATGGGAGGAAAATGACCCCAAGTGTGCGAGGCATCCCCTTAGCTGCTGTGCGCCTCTTCTCTGCCCCCGACCTCTTCCCCTGACCTCACCACGCCCGCTACCAGGAGCAGGCTGACTTGAAAGGCTTGAGTCCTAGAAACGTGGGGGAGAGGAGGCAGCCCCCAGGCAAAGCAGCTAGGGACATGGGAGAAAATCCTCTGGGTCTCCAGGGGCAACCTAGTACCCCGTAGCCGCCTCCGAACCCCGTCACCAGACCGCACCCCACCTCTAGAGTGTCTGTCTGTCTGACTGCCTGCCTGACTGCCTATCTATTGGAGAATGGGAGAGGTTAGACTATGTGTGTGTCTGTCTGTTTATCTAACGGAGGAGGAGGTGACTAGCATGTCTATATCCTTGCCTGCCTAGCTATCAAAATATCTCTCTCTCTATCAATCTCCCTCTCTATCTATTTATTATTCTATCTATCTAACAATCTATCTATCTATCTATCTATCTATCTATCTATCTATCTATCTATCTAGAGGTGGCAAAGGAGTAGGCTAGGGTGTCTCTTATTTTTCTGTCTGTTGAAGGAGGAGTTTAGTGTGTCTATCTACCTATCTACCTATTTGAGGAAGCGGAGTAGGCCAGTGTGTTTGTGTGTGCCTGAACGTGTGCGTGTGTGCGTGCGGGTCTGTCTATGTATATATCTGTAAGTAAAAGAGAAGGAGGTTACTGTGTCTGTCTATCAGTCTATATCTGAATCTACTGGAGGAGGATTACGCTAGTATGTCTGTCTGTGTGTTTGTCTGTCTATCAGATATCAATGTATGAACCTGTATCTAATCGAGTAGAAGGAGGAGGCTACAGTGTCTATGGCTCTGTCTGACAGAGGAGGAGAAGACTAATGTGTCTGTTTTTCTGCGTGTCTGTGAGTCTGTCACGATCTATATCTCCTGGAGAAGAAGGAGGAGGCCCGTGTTTCTGGCTATGTGTGTGTCTGTCTAACAGGAGAAGATAGAGGCTAGTGGGTGTATCCATCAATCTCACTGACTATCTATCAAATGGAAGAAGAGAAAGAGTCTATTAAGTTGGTCTAAATATTATCTAATGGAGTAGATTAGTGTGTCTATGAACCTGCCTAATTGAGGAGTAGGAGGAGGCTAGAATGTGTGTGTGTGTGTGTGTGTGTTTGTGTGCGTGTTTTGTGTGTGTTTGTCTGACTATGTATCTGTCTAACTATCTAATGGATGAGGAGTAGGAGGTTAGGATATATGGCTGTTACTCAATGGAGGAAGTGACTAGTCTGTCTGTCTGTGTATTTCTTTGTCTGTCTGTCTGTCTGTTTGTCTGTGTGTGTGTCTAATGGAGGAAGCCTCCCAGGACTCGACCGACCTGGAGGGATTCCGATTGCCACCCTGAGGCAGCAGAGGGCGCCCCCAGAGCATGCTGAGGGGGACACTGGGGGGAAATCCACAGGATTTCCTGGGCAGCCCGGGCCTCCCGCATCAGCCCTCTCTGCAGCCGCTCCCGCCCCGCCCCCGCCCCGCCCCCTGACCAACCCGCGCCCGCCTCACAGGATCAGGCCAGCACGGAGATGTGCTCCTCCTGTACCTAGGGTAGCTGATACCGACCCCAGGACCGGCCAAGGGGGGGATGGGAGCAAATACAGGGGCTCCGTGGGGCAGCCCCGCGTCCTCACTGCAGCCCCTGACAGCACCGCGCCCGCCTCTGGGGCGCAGGCTGACCTGCAAACGTGCATACTGTCAACCTGGGGCAGGAGAGGCTGCCGCCAGGCCAGGCCGATTTGGAGATCGGGTCAAAGTGACCGGCTCACCCGAGGCAGTCCGCTCCCTGCGAAGTCCCTGTCCCCTGAACTCACCTCGCCATCCTCCCACCACCTGGCTGACAAGGAGAATTAAATCCCGCACATGTGGGGTAGCAGAGGCTGCACCGAAGCCAGGCCGCTAGGGACACTGGGGAAAATCCTCTGGCTCGCCAGGGGCACCCGAGTCCTCGGTCGCCGCCGCCGACCGCAACCGCAGACTGCACCCCGCACCCCGCCTCTAGTGTGTCCGTCTGTCTGACTGCCTTCCTGACTGCTTATGTACTGGAGGAGGGGAGAGTCTACGCTATGTGGGTGTGTGTCTGTTTATGTCACGGAGGAGAAGACGACTAGGATGTCTCTATCTTTGCCTGCCTATCAATCTATCCATCTATCCATCTTCTATCTATCTATTCATCTATCTATCTATCTATCTATCTATCTATCTATCTATCTATGTATATATCTATTTATCCATAAATGTAGTGGAGGCATAGGAGCAGGCTATTGTGTCTTTTTATCTGTCTGTCTGTAGGTTGGAAGAGGACATTAGTGTGTCTATCTGCCTACCCTGTTAGTTGATGAGTAGGAGGAGGCTAGTGTTTGTGTGGATATGTGTCTGTCTGTCTATGTATGTAACTATCTACCTATCTAATGATTGAGGAAGTGTAATAAAGTATATATGTTTGTTTCTACATGGTGGAAGAGGTTAATGTTTCTGTCTGTCTATTTATTTGTCTGTCTGTCTGTCTAATGGAGGAATGCTCCCAGGACTCGACCGACTTGGAGGGATGCCAATTGCTACCCTGAGGCAGCAGAGGGCGCCCCAGAGCAGGCTGAGGGGGTTACTGGGTGGAAATTGACAGGCTTGCCTTGGCAGCTCGAGCCCCCGCTTCTGCCTTCCCTGTAGCCGCCAACGAACCACCCACTGCCAGCCCCCTGAACACCCCGCACTCGCTTCCCGGGAGCCGGCCACCACAGAGACCTGAAAATCTTGTACATAGGGTACCAGAGACCGACCCCAGGACCGGCCAAGGAGGAGATGGGAGCAAATACACGGGCTCCGTGGGGCAGACCCGCCTCCTCACTGCAGACCCTGACAGCACCGCGCCCGCCTCCCGGGCGCAGGCTGACCTGCAATCATGCATACTGTGAACCTGGGGCAGGAGAGGCCGTCCCCAGGCCAGGCCGTTGTGGAGATGGGTGCAAACTGATCGGCTAACCTGAGGCAGTCCGCCTGCCGCGACGTCCCTTTACCCTGAACTCAGCTCGCCAGCATCCCAGGACCCTGCTGACAAGCAGATATAAATCCCGGAAACCTGGGTTAGCAGAGGTCGGCCCGAGGCCAGGAGAGGGGCAGATGGGAGGAAAATGACCCCAAGTGTGCGAGGCATCCCCTTAGCTGCTGTGCGCCTCTTTTCTGCCCCGACCTCTTCCCCTGACCTCACCACGCCCGCTACAAGAGCAGGCTGACTTGAAAGGCTTGAGTCCTAGAAACGTGGGGGAGAGGAGGCAGCCCCCAGGCAAAGCAGCTAGGGACATGGGAGAAAATCCTCTGGGTCTCCAGGGGCAACCTAGTACCCCGTAGCCGCCGCCGAACCCCGTCACCAGACCGCACCCCATCTCAAGATTGTCTGTCTGTCTGACTGACTGCCTGACTGCCTATCTATTGGAGGATGGGAGAGGTTAGTCTATGTGTGTGTCTGTCTGTTTATCTAACGGAGGAGGAGGTGACTAGCATGTCTATCTCTTTGCCTGCCTAGCTATCAAAATATCTCTCTCTCTATTAATCTCCCTCTCTATCTATTTATTATTCTATCTATCTATCAATATATCTATCTATCTATCTATCTATCTATCTATCTATCTATCTATCTATCTATCTATTTAGAGGTGGCAAAGGAGTAGGCTAGGGTGTCTCTTATTTTTCTGTCTGTTGAAGGAGGAGTTTAGTGTGTCTATCTACCTATCTACGTATTTGAGGAAGCGGAGTAGGCCAGTGTGTTTGTGTATGCCTGAACGTGTGCGTGTGTGCGTGCGGGTCTGTCTATGTATATATCTGTAAGTAAAAGAGAAGGAGGTTACTGTGTCTGTCTATCAGTCTATATCTGAATCTACTGGAGGAGGATTACGCTAGTATGTCTGTCTGTGTGTCTGTCTGTCTATCAGATATCAATGTATGAACCTGTATCTAATCGAGTAGAAGGAGGAGGCTACAGTGTCTATGGCTCTGTCTGACAGAGGAGGAGAGGACTAATGTGTTTTTTTTTCTGCGTGTCTGTGAGTCTGTCACGATGTATATCTCCTGGAGAAGAAGGAGGAGGCCCGTGTGTCTGGCTATGTGTGTGTCTGTCTAACAGGAGAAGATAGAGGCTAGTGGGTGTATCCATCAATCTCACTGACTATCTATCAAATGGAAGAAGAGAAAGAGTCTATTAAGTTGGTCTAACTATTATCTAATGGAGTAGATTAGTGTGTCTATGAACCTGCCTAATTGAGGTGTAGGAGGAGGCTAGAATGTGTGTGTGTGTGTGTGTGTGTGTTTGTGTGCGTGTTTTGTGTGTGTTTGTCTGACTATGTATCTGTCTAACTATCTAATGTATGAGGAGTAGGAGGTTAGGATATATGGCTGTTTCTCAATGGAGGAAGTGGCTAGTCTGTCTGTCTGTGTATTTATTTGTCTGTCTGTTTGTCTGTTTGTCTGTGTGTGTGTCTAATGGAGGAAGCCTCCCAGGACTCGACCGACCTGGAGGGATTCCGATTGCCACCCTGAGGCAGCAGAGGGCGCCCCCAGAGCATGCTGAGGGGGACACTGGGGGGAAATCCACAGGATTTCCTGGGCAGCCCGGGCCTCCTGCATCGGCCCTCTCTGCAGCCGCTCCCGCCCCGCCCCCGCCCCGCCCCCTGACCAACCCGCGCCCGCCTCACAGGATCAGGCCAGCACGGAGATGTGCTCCTCCTGTACCTAGGGTAGCTGATACCGACCCCAGGACCGGCCAAGGGGGGGATGGGAGCAAATACAGGGGCTCCGTGGGGCAGCCCCGCGTCCTCACTGCAGCCCCTGACAGCACCGCGCCCGCCTCTGGGGCGCAGGCTGACCTGCAAACGTGCATACTGTCAACCTGGGGCAGGAGAGGCTGCCGCCAGGCCAGGCCGATTTGGAGATCGGGTCAAAGTGACCGGCTCACCCGAGGCAGTCCGCTCCCTGCGAAGTCCCTGTCCCCTGAACTCACCTCGCCATCCTCCCACCACCTGGCTGACAAGGAGAATTAAATCCCGCACATGTGGGGTAGCAGAGGCTGCACCGAAGCCAGGCCGCTAGGGACACTGGGGAAAATCCTCTGGCTCGCCAGGGGCACCCGAGTCCTCGGTCGCCGCCGCCGACCGCAACCGCAGACTGCACCCCGCACCCCGCCTCTAGTGTGTCCGTCTGTCTGACTGCCTTCCTGACTGCTTATGTACTGGAGGAGGGGAGAGTCTACGCTATGTGGGTGTGTGTCTGTTTATGTCACGGAGGAGAAGACGACTAGGATGTCTCTATCTTTGCCTGCCTATCAATCTATCCATCTATCCATCTTCTATCTATCTATTCATCTATATATCTATCTATCTATCTATCTATCTATCTATCTATCTATCTATCTATGTATATATCTATTTATCCATAAATGTAGTGGAGGCATAGGAGCAGGCTATTGTGTCTTTTTATCTGTCTGTCTGTAGGTTGGAAGAGGACATTAGTGTGTCTATCTGCCTACCCTGTTGACGAGTAGGAGGAGGCTAGTGTTTGTGTGGATATGTGTCTGTCTGTCTATGTATGTAACTATCTACCTATCTAATGGTTGAGGAGGTGTAATAAAGTATATATGTTTGTTTCTACATGGTGGAAGAGGTTAATGTTTCTGTCTGTCTATTTATTTGTCTGTCTGTCTGTCTAATGGAGGAATGCTCCCAGGACTCGACCGACTTGGAGGGATGCCAATTGCTACCCTGAGGCAGCAGAGGGCGCCCCAGAGCAGGCTGAGGGGGTTACTGGGTGGAAATTGACAGGCTTGCCTTGGCAGCTCAAGCCCCCGCTTCTGCCTTCCCTGTAGACGCCAACGAACCACCCACTGCCAGCCCCCTGAACACCCCGCACTCGCTTCCCGGGAGCCGGCCACCACAGAGACCTGAAAATCTTGTACATAGGGTACCAGAGACCGACCCCAGGACCGGCCAAGGAGGAGATGGGAGCAAATACACGGGCTCCGTGGGGCAGACCCGCCTCCTCACTGCAGACCCTGACAGCACCGCGCCCGCCTCCCGGGCGCAGGCTGACCTGCAATCATGCATACTGTGAACCTGGGGCAGGAGAGGCCGTCCCCAGGCCAGGCCGTTGTGGAGATGGGTGCAAACTGATCGGCTAACCTGAGGCAGTCCGCCTGCCGCGACGTCCCTTTACCCTGAACTCAGCTCGCCAGCATCCCAGGACCCTGCTGACAAGCAGATATAAATCCCGGAAACCTGGGTTAGCAGAGGTCGGCCCGAGGCCAGGAGAGGGGCAGATGGGAGGAAAATGACCCCAAGTGTGCGAGGCATCCCCTTAGCTGCTGTGCGCCTCTTTTCTGCCCCGACCTCTTCCCCTGACCTCACCACGCCCGCTACAAGAGCAGGCTGACTTGAAAGGCTTGAGTCCTAGAAACGTGGGGGAGAGGAGGCAGCCCCCAGGCAAAGCAGCTAGGGACATGGGAGAAAATCCTCTGGGTCTCCAGGGGCAACCTAGTACCCCGTAGCCGCCGCCGAACCCCGTCACCAGACCGCACCCCATCTCAAGATTATCTGTCTGTCTGACTGACTGCCTGACTGCCTATCTATTGGAGGATGGGAGAGGTTAGTCTATGTGTGTGTCTGTCTGTTTATCTAACGGAGGAGGAGGTGACTAGCATGTCTATCTCTTTGCCTGCCTAGCTATCAAAATATCTCTCTCTCTATTAATCTCCCTCTCTATCTATTTATTATTCTATCTATCTATCAATATATCTATCTATCTATCTATCTATCTATCTATCTATCTATCTATCTATTTAGAGGTGGCAAAGGAGTAGGCTAGGGTGTCTCTTATTTTTCTGTCTGTTGAAGGAGGAGTTTAGTGTGTCTATCTACCTATCTACGTATTTGAGGAAGCGGAGTAGGCCAGTGTGTTTGTGTATGCCTCAACGTGTGCGTGTGTGCGTGCGGGTCTGTCTATGTATATATCTGTAAGTAAAAGAGAAGGAGGTTACTGTGTCTGTCTATCAGTCTATATCTGAATCTACTGGAGGAGGATTACGCTAGTATGTCTGTCTGTGTGTCTGTCTGTCTATCAGATATCAATGTATGAACCTGTATCTAATCGAGTAGAAGGAGGAGGCTACAGTGTCTATGGCTCTGTCTGACAGAGGAGGAGAGGACTAATGTGTTTTTTTTTCTGCGTGTCTGTGAGTCTGTCACGATGTATATCTCCTGGAGAAGAAGGAGGAGGCCCGTGTGTCTGGCTATGTGTGTGTCTGTCTAACAGGAGAAGATAGAGGCTAGTGGGTGTATCCATCAATCTCACTGACTATCTATCAAATGGAAGAAGAGAAAGAGTCTATTAAGTTGGTCTAACTATTATCTAATGGAGTAGATTAGTGTGTCTATGAACCTGCCTAATTGAGGTGTAGGAGGAGGCTAGAATGTGTGTGTGTGTGTGTGTGTGTGTTTGTGTGCGTGTTTTGTGTGTGTTTGTCTGACTATGTATCTGTCTAACTATCTAATGTATGAGGAGTAGGAGGTTAGGATATATGGCTGTTTCTCAATGGAGGAAGTGGCTAGTCTGTCTGTCTGTGTATTTCTTTGTCTGTCTGTCTGTCTGTTTGTCTGTGTGTGTGTCTAATGGAGGAAGCCTCCCAGGACTCGACCGACCTGGAGGGATTCCGATTGCCACCCTGAGGCAGCAGAGGGCGCCCCCAGAGCATGCTGAGGGGGACACTGGGGGGAAATCCACAGGCTTTCCTGGGCAGCCCGGGCCTCCCGCATCGGCCCTCTCTGCAGCCGCTCCCGCCCCGCCCCCGCCCCGCCCCCTGACCAACCCGCGCCCGCCTCACAGGATCAGGCCAGCACGGAGATGTGCTCCTCCTGTACCTAGGGTAGCTGATACCGACCCCAGGACCGGCCAAGGGGGGGATGGGAGCAAATACAGGGGCTCCGTGGGGCAGCCCCGCGTCCTCACTGCAGCCCCTGACAGCACCGCGCCCGCCTCTGGGGCGCAGGCTGACCTGCAAACGTGCATACTGTCAACCTGGGGCAGGAGAGGCTGCCGCCAGGCCAGGCCGATTTGGAGATCGGGTCAAAGTGACCAGCTCACCCGAGGCAGTCCGCTCCCTGCGAAGTCCCTGTCCCCTGAACTCACCTCGCCATCCTCCCACCACCGGGCTGACAAGGAGAATTAAATCCCGCACATGTGGGGTAGCAGAGGCTGCACCGAAGCCAGGCCGCTAGGGACACTGGGGAAAATCCTCTGGCTCGCCAGGGGCACCCGAGTCCTCGGTCGCCGCCGCCGACCCTGTCCGCAGACTGCACCCCGCACCCCGCCTCTAGTGTGTACGTCTGTCTGACAGCCTTCCTGACTGCTTATGTACTGGAGGAGGGGAGAGTCTACGCTATGTGGGTGTGTGTCTGTTTATGTCACGGAGGAGAAGACGACTAGGATGTCTCTATCTTTGCCTGCCTATCAATCTATCCATCTATCCATCTTCTATCTATCTATTCATCTATCTATCTATCTATCTATCTATCTATCTATCTATCTATCTATGTATATATCTATCTATCCATAAATGTAGTGGAGGCATAGGAGCAGGCTATTGTGTCTTTTTATCTGTCTGTCTGTAGGTTGGAAGAGGACATTAGTGTGTCTATCTGCCTACCCTGTTGACGAGTAGGAGGAGGCTAGTGTTTGTGTGGATATGTGTCTGTCTGTCTATGTATGTAACTATCTACCTATCTAATGGTTGAGGAGGTGTAATAAAGTATATATGTTTGTTTCTACATGGTGGAAGAGGTTAATGTTTCTGTCTGTCTATTTATTTGTCTGTCTGTCTGTCTAATGGAGGAATGCTCCCAGGACTCGACCGACTTGGAGGGATGCCAATTGCCACCCTGAGGCAGCAGAGGGCGCCCCAGAGCAGGCTGAGGGGGTTACTGGGTGGAAATTGACAGGCTTGCCTTGGTAGCTCGAGCCCCCGCTTCTGCCTTCCCTGTAGACGCCAACGAACCACCCACTGCCAGCCCCCTGAACACCCCGCACTCGCTTCCCGGGAGCCGGCCACCACAGAGACCTGAAAATCTTGTACATAGGGTACCAGAGACCGACCCCAGGACCGGCCAAGGAGGAGATGGGAGCAAATACACGGGCTCCGTGGGGTAGACCCGCCTCCTCACTGCAGCCCCTGACAGCACCGCGGCCGCCTCCCGGGCGCAGGCTGACCTGCAATCATGCATACTGTGAACCTGGGGCAGGAGAGGCCGTCCCCAGGCCAGGCCGTTGTGGAGATGGGTGCAAACTGATCGGCTAACCTGAGGCAGTCCGCCTGCCGCGACGTTCCTTTACCCTGAACTCAGCTCGCCAGCATCCCAGGACCCTGCTGACAAGCAGATATAAATCCCGGAAACCTGGGTTAGCAGAGGTCGGCCCGAGGCCAGGAGAGGGGCAGATGGGAGGAAAATGACCCCAAGTGTGCGAGGCATCCCCTTAGCTGCTGTGCGCCTCTTTTCTGCCCCGACCTCTTCCCCTGACCTCACCACGCCCGCTACAAAAGCAGGCTGACTTGAAAGGCTTGAGTCCTAGAAACGAGGGGGAGAGGAGGCAGCCCCCAGGCAAAGCAGCTAGGGACATGGGAGAAAATCCTCTGGGTCTCAAGGGGCAACCTAGTACCCCGTAGCCGCTGCCGAACCCCGTCACCAGACCGCACCCCATCTCAAGATTGTCTGTCTGTCTGACTGACTGCCTGACTGCCTATCTATTGGAGGATGGGAGAGGTTAGTCTATGTGTGTGTCTGTCTGTTTATCTAACGGAGGAAGAGGTGACTAGCATGTCTATCTCCTTGCCTGCCTAGCTATCAAAATATCTCTCTCTCTATCAATCTCCCTCTCTATCTATTTATTATTCTATCTATCTATCAATATATCTATCTATCTATCTATCTATCTATCTATCTATCTATCTATCTATCTATCTATGTAGAGGTGGCAAAGGAGTAGGCTAGGGTGTCTCTTATTTTTCTGTCTGTTGAAGGAGGAGTTTAGTGTGTCTATCTACCTATCTACGTATTTGAGGAAGCGGAGTTGGCCAGTGTGTTTGTGTGTGCCTGAACGTGTGCGTGTGTGCGTGCGGGTCTGTCTATGTATATATCTGTAAGTAAAAGAGAAGGAGGTTACTGTGTCTGTCTATCAGTCTATATCTGAATCTACTGGAGGAGGATTACGCTAGTATGTCTGTCTGTGTGTCTGTCTGTCTATCAGATATCAATGTATGAACCTGTATCTAATCGAGTAGAAGGAGGAGGCTACAGTGTCTATGGCTCTGTCTGACAGAGGAGGAGAGGACTAATGTGTTTTTTTTTCTGCGTGTCTGTGAGTCTGTCACGATGTATATCTACTGGAGAAGAAGGAGGAGGCCCGTGTGTCTGGCTATGTGTGTGTCTGTCTAAAAGGAGAAGATAGAGGCTAGTGGGTGTATCCATCAATCTCACTGACTATCTATCAAATGGAAGAAGAGAAAGAGTCTATTAAGTTGGTCTAACTATTATCTAATGGAGTAGATTAGTGTGTCTATGAACCTGCCTAATTGAGGTGTAGAAGGAGGCTAGAATGTGTGTGTGTGTGTGTGTGTGTGTGTATGTGTGTGTGTTTTGTGTGTGTGTGTCTGACTATGTATCTGTCTAACTTTCTAATGGATGAGGAGTAGGAGGTTATGATATATGGCTGTTTCTCAATGGAGGAAGTGGCTAGTCTGTCTGTCTGTGTAATTCTTTGTCTGTCTGTCTGTCTGTTTGTCTGTGTGTGTGTCAAATGGAGGAAGCCTCCAAGGACTTGACCGACCTGGAGGGATTCCGATTGCCACCCTGAGGCAGCAGAGGGCGCCCCCAGAGCATGCTGAGGGGGACACTGTGGGGAAAACCACAGGCTTTCCTGGGCAGCCCGCTTCTCCCGCATCGGCCCTGTCTGCTGCCACTACCGCCCACCCCACCACGACCCCTGACCACCCCGCGCCAGCCTCCCGGGATCAGGCCAGCACTTAGATGTGCTCCTTCTGTACCTAGTGTAGCTGATACCGAACCCAGGACCGGCCAAGGGGGGGACGGGAACAAATATAGTGGCTCCGTGGGGCAGCCCCGCGTCCTCACTGCAGCCCCTGACAGCACCGCGCCCGCCTCCGGGGCGCAGGCTGACCTTCAAACGTGCATACTGTCAACCTGGGGCAGGAGAGGCCGCCACCAGGCCAGGCCGTTGTGGAGATCGGGTCAAAGTGACCGGCTCACTAGAGGCAGTCCGCTCCCCGCGAAGTCACTGTCCCCTGAACTGACCTCGCCATCCTCCCACCACCGGGCTGACAAGGAGAATTAAATCCCACACATTTGGGTTAGCAGAGGCCGCCCCGAGGCCAGGCCGCTAGGGACACTGGGGAAAATCCTCTGGCTCGCCAGGGGCACCCGAGTCCTTGGTCGCTGCCGCCGACCCCGTCCGCAGACTGCAACCCGCACCCCGCCTCTAGTGTGTCCGTCTGTCTGAATGACTTCCTGACTGCTTATGTACTGGAGGAGGGGAGAGGCTACTCTATTTGGGTGTGTGTCTGTTTATCTCACGGAGGAGAAGACGACTAGGATGTCTCTACCTTTGCCTGCCTATCAATCTATCCAGCTATCCATCTTCTAACTATCTATCCATCAATCTATCTATCTATCTATCTATCTATCTATCTATCTATCTATCTATCTGTGTACTTATCTATCTATCTATCTATGTAGCGGAGACATAGGAGCAGGCTAGTGTTTTTTTTTATCTGTCTGTCTGTAGTTTGGAAGAGGACATTAGTGTGTCTATCTGCCTACCCTGTTAGTTGAGGTGTAGGAGGAGGCTAATGTGTGTGTGGGTATGTGTCTGTGTCTATGTATGTAACTATCTACCTATCTAATGGTTGAGGAGGAGTAATAAAGATATACGTTTGTTTCTACATGGAGGAAGAGGATAGTGTTTCTGTCTGTCTATTTATTTGTCTGTCTGTCTGTCTAATGGAGGAATGCTCCCAGGACTCGACCGACTTGGAGGGATGCCAGTTGCCACCCTGAGGCAGCAGAGGGCGCCCCAGAGCAGGCTGAGGGGGCCACTGGGTGGAAATTGACAGGCTTGCCTGGGCAGCTCGAGCCCCCCGCTTCTGCCTTCCCTGTAGACGCCAACGAACCACCCACTGCCAGCCCCCTGAACACCCCGCACTCGCTTCCCGGGAGCCGGCCACCACAGAGACCTGAAAATCTTGTACATAGGGTACCAGAGACCGACCCCAGGACCGGCCAAGGAGGAGATGGGAGCAAATACACGGGCTCCGTGGGGTAGACCCGCCTCCTCACTGCAGCCCCTGACAGCACCGCGCCCGCCTCCCGGGCGCAGGCTGACCTGCAATCATGCATACTGTGAACCTGGGGCAGGAGAGGCCGTCCCCAGGCCAGGCCGTTGTGGAGATGGGTGCAAACTGATCGGCTAACCTGAGGCAGTCCGCCTGCCGCGACGTTCCTTTACCCTGAACTCAGCTCGCCAGCATCCCAGGACCCTGCTGACAAGCAGATATAAATCCCGGAAACCTGGGTTAGCAGAGGTCGGCCCGAGGCCAGGAGAGGGGCAGATGGGTGGAAAATGACCCCAAGTGTGCGAGGCATCCCCTTAGCTGCTGTGCGCCTCTTTTCTGCCCCGACCTCTTCCCCTGACCTCACCACGCCCGCTACAAAAGCAGGCTGACTTGAAAGGCTTGAGTCCTAGAAACGTGGGGGAGAGGAGGCAGCCCCCAGGCAAAGCAGCTAGGGACATGGGAGAAAATCCTCTGGGTCTCCAGGGGCAACCTAGTACCCCGTAGCCGCCGCCGAACCCCGTCACCAGACCGCACCCCATCTCAAGATTGTCTGTCTGTCTGACTGACTGCCTGACTGCCTATCTATTGGAGGATGGGAGAGGTTAGTCTATGTGTGTGTCTGTCTGTTTATCTAACGGAGGAGGAGGTGACTAGCATGTCTATCTCCTTGCCTGCCTAGCTATCAAAATATCTCTCTCTCTATCAATCTCCCTCTCTATCTATTTATTATTCTATCTATCTATCAATATATCTATCTATCTATCTATCTATCTATCTATCTATCTATCTATCTATCTATCTATCTATGTAGAGGTGGCAAAGGAGTAGGCTAGGGTGTCTCTTATTTTTCTGTCTGTTGAAGGAGGAGTTTAGTGTGTCTATCTACCTATCTACGTATTTGAGGAAGCGGAGTAGGCCAGTGTGTTTGTGTGTGCCTGAACGTGTGCGTGTGTGCGTGCGGGTCTGTCTATGTATATATCTGTAAGTAAAAGAGAAGGAGGTTACTGTGTCTGTCTATCAGTCTATATCTGAATCTACTGGAGGAGGATTACGCTAGTATGTCTGTCTGTGTGTCTGTCTGTCTATCAGATATCAATGTATGAACCTGTATCTAATCGAGTAGAAGGAGGAGGCTACAGTGTCTATGGCTCTGTCTGACAGAGGAGGAGAGGACTAATGTGTTTTTTTTTCTGCGTGTCTGTGAGTCTGTCACGATGTATATCTACTGGAGAAGAAGGAGGAGGCCCGTGTGTCTGGCTATGTGTGTGTCTGTCTAAAAGGAGAAGATAGAGGCTAGTGGGTGTATCCATCAATCTCACTGACTATCTATCAAATGGAAGAAGAGAAAGAGTCTATTAAGTTGGTCTAACTATTATCTAATGGAGTAGATTAGTGTGTCTATGAACCTGCCTAATTGAGGAGTAGGAGGAGGCTAGAATGTGTGTGTGTGTGTGTGTGTGTGTGTATGTGTGCGTGTTTTGTGTGTGTGTGTCTGACTATGTATCTGTCTAACTTTCTAATGGATGAGGAGTAGGAGGTTATGATATATGGCTGTTTCTCAATGGAGGAAGTGGCTAGTCTGTCTGTCTGTGTAATTCTTTGTCTGTCTGTCTGTCTGTTTGTCTGTGTGTGTGTCTAATGGAGGAAGCCTCCCAGGACTTGACCGACCTGGAGGGATTCCGATTGCCACCCTGAGGCAGCAGAGGGCGCCCCCAGAGCATGCTGAGGGGGACACTGTGGGGAAAACCACAGGCTTTCCTGGGCAGCCCGCTTCTCCCGCATCGGCCCTGTCTGCTGCCGCTACCGCCCACCCCACCACGACCCCTGACCACCCCGCGCCAGCCTCCCGGGATCAGGCCAGCACTTAGATGTGCTCCTTCTGTACCTAGTGTAGCTGATACCGACCCCAGGACCGGCCAAGGGGGGGACGGGAACAAATATAGTGGCTCCGTGGGGCAGCCCCGCGTCCTCACTGCAGCCCCTGACAGCACCGCGCCCGCCTCCGGGGCGCAGGCTGACCTTCAAACGTGCATACTGTCAACCTGGGGCAGGAGAGGCCGCCACCAGGCCAGGCCGTTGTGGAGATCGGGTCAAAGTGACCGGCTCACCAGAGGTAGTCCGCTCCCCGCGAAGTCACTGTCCCCTGAACTGACCTCGCCATCCTCCCACCACCGGGCTGACAAGGAGAATTAAATCCCACACATTTGGGTTAGCAGAGGCCGCCCCGAGGCCAGGCCGCTAGGGACACTGGGGAAAATCCTCTGGCTCGCCAGGGGCACCCGAGTCCTCGGTCGCTGCCGCCGACCCCGTCCGCAGACTGCAACCCGCACCCCGCCTCTAGTGTGTCCGTCTGTCTGAATGACTTCCTGACTGCTTATGTACTGGAGGAGGGGAGAGGCTACTCTATTTGGGTGTGTGTCTGTTTATCTCACGGAGGAGAAGACGACTAGGATGTCTCTACCTTTGCCTGCCTATCAATCAATCCAGCTATCCATCTTCTAACTATCTATCCATCAATCTATCTATCTATCTATCTATCTATCTATCTATCTATCTATCTATCTATCTGTGTACTTATCTATCTATCTATCTATGTAGCGGAGGCATAGGAGCAGGCTAGTGTGTCTTTTTATCTGTCTGTCTGTAGTTTGGAAGAGGACATTAGTGTGTCTATCTGCCTACCCTGTTAGTTGAGGTGTAGGAGGAGGCTAATGTGTGTGTGGGTATGTGTCTGTGTCTATGTATGTAACTATCTACCTATCTAATGGTTGAGGAGGAGTAATAAAGGATATACGTTTGTTTCTACATGGAGGAAGAGGATAGTGTTTCTGTCTGTCTATTTATTTGTCTGTCTGTCTGTCTAATGGAGGAATGCTCCCAGGACTCGACCGACTTGGAGGGATGCCAGTTGCCACCCTGAGGCAGCAGAGGGCGCCCCAGAGCAGGCTGAGGGGGCCACTGGGTGGAAATTGACAGGCTTGCCTGGGCAGCTCGAGCCCCCCGCTTCTGCCTTCCCTGTAGACGCCAACGAACCACCCACTGCCAGCCCCCTGAACACCCCGCACTCGCTTCCCGGGAGCCGGCCACCACAGAGACCTGAAAATCTTGTACATAGGGTACCAGAGACCGACCCCAGGACCGGCCAAGGAGGAGATGGGAGCAAATACACGGGCTCCGTGGGGTAGACCCGCCTCCTCACTGCAGCCCCTGACAGCACCGCGCCCGCCTCCCGGGCGCAGGCTGACCTGCAATCATGCATACTGTGAACCTGGGGCAGGAGAGGCCGTCCCCAGGCCAGGCCGTTGTGGAGATGGGTGCAAACTGATCGGCTAACCTGAGGCAGTCCGCCTGCCGCGACGTTCCTTTACCCTGAACTCAGCTCGCCAGCATCCCAGGACCCTGCTGACAAGCAGATATAAATCCCGGAAACCTGGGTTAGCAGAGGTCGGCCCGAGGCCAGGAGAGGGGCAGATGGGAGGAAAATGACCCCAAGTGTGCGAGGCATCCCCTTAGCTGCTGTGCGCCTCTTTTCTGCCCCGACCTCTTCCCCTGACCTCACCACGCCCGCTACAAAAGCAGGCTGACTTGAAAGGCTTGAGTCCTAGAAACGTGGGGGAGAGGAGGCAGCCCCCAGGCAAAGCAGCTAGGGACATGGGAGAAAATCCTCTGGGTCTCCAGGGGCAACCTAGTACCCCGTAGCCGCCGCCGAACCCCGTCACCAGACCGCACCCCATCTCAAGATTGTCTGTCTGTCTGACTGACTGCCTGACTGCCTATCTATTGGAGGATGGGAGAGGTTAGTCTATGTGTGTGTCTGTCTGTTTATCTAACGGAGGAGGAGGTGACTAGCATGTCTATCTCCTTGCCTGCCTAGCTATCAAAATATCTCTCTCTCTATCAATCTCCCTCTCTATCTATTTATTATTCTATCTATCTATCAATATATCTATCTATCTATCTATCTATCTATCTATCTATCTATCTATCTATGTAGAGGTGGCAAAGGAGTAGGCTAGGGTGTCTCTTATTTTTCTGTCTGTTGAAGGAGGAGTTTAGTGTGTCTATCTACCTATCTACGTATTTGAGGAAGCGGAGTAGGCCAGTGTGTTTGTGTGTGCCTGAACGTGTGCGTGTGTGCGTGCGGGTCTGTCTATGTATATATCTGTAAGTAAAAGAGAAGGAGGTTACTGTGTCTGTCTATCAGTCTATATCTGAATCTACTGGAGGAGGATTACGCTAGTATGTCTGTCTGTGTGTCTGTCTGTCTATCAGATATCAATGTATGAACCTGTATCTAATCGAGTAGAAGGAGGAGGCTACAGTGTCTATGGCTCTGTCTGACAGAGGGGGAGAGGACTAATGTGTTTTTTTTTCTGCGTGTCTGTGAGTCTGTCACGATGTATATCTACTGGAGAAGAAGGAGGAGGCCCGTGTGTCTGGCTATGTGTGTGTCTGTCTAAAAGGAGAAGATAGAGGCTAGTGAGTGTATCCATCAATCTCACTGACTATCTATCAAATGGAAGAAGAGAAAGAGTCTATTAAGTTGGTCTAACTATTATCTAATGGAGTAGATTAGTGTGTCTATGAACCTGCCTAATTGAGGAGTAGGAGGAGGCTAGAATGTGTGTGTGTGTGTGTGTGTGTGTATGTGTGCGTGTTTTGTGTGTGTGTGTCTGACTATGTATCTGTCTAACTTTCTAATGGATGAGGAGTAGGAGGTTATGATATATGGCTGTTTCTCAATGGAGGAAGTGGCTAGTCTGTCTGTCTGTGTAATTCTTTGTCTGTCTGTCTGTCTGTTTGTCTGTGTGTGTGTCTAATGGAGGAAGCCTCCCAGGACTTGACCGACCTGGAGGGATTCCGATTGCCACCCTGAGGCAGCAGAGGGCGCCCCCAGAGCATGCTGAGGGGGACACTGTGGGGAAAACCACAGGCTTTCCTGGGCAGCCCGCTTCTCCCGCATCGGCCCTGTCTGCTGCCGCTACCGCCCACCCCACCACGACCCCTGACCACCCCGCGCCAGCCTCCCGGGATCAGGCCAGCACTTAGATGTGCTCCTTCTGTACCTAGTGTAGCTGATACCGACCCCAGGACCGGCCAAGGGGGGGACGGGAACAAATATAGTGGCTCCGTGGGGCAGCCCCGCGTCCTCACTGCAGCCCCTGACAGCACCGCGCCCGCCTCCGGGGCGCAGGCTGACCTTCAAACGTGCATACTGTCAACCTGGGGCAGGAGAGGCCGCCACCAGGCCAGGCCGTTGTGGAGATCGGGTCAAAGTGACCGGCTCACCAGAGGTAGTCCGCTCCCCGCGAAGTCACTGTCCCCTGAACTGACCTCGCCATCCTCCCACCACCGGGCTGACAAGGAGAATTAAATCCCACACATTTGGGTTAGCAGAGGCCGCCCCGAGGCCAGGCCGCTAGGGACACTGGGGAAAATCCTCTGGCTCGCCAGGGGCACCCGAGTCCTCGGTCGCTGCCGCCGACCCCGTCCGCAGACTGCAACCCGCACCCCGCCTCTAGTGTGTCCGTCTGTCTGAATGACTTCCTGACTGCTTATGTACTGGAGGAGGGGAGAGGCTACTCTATTTGGGTGTGTGTCTGTTTATCTCACGGAGGAGAAGACGACTAGGATGTCTCTACCTTTGCCTGCCTATCAATCAATCCAGCTATCCATCTTCTAACTATCTATCCATCAATCTATCTATCTATCTATCTATCTATCTATCTATCTATCTATCTATCTATCTGTGTACTTATCTATCTATCTATCTATGTAGCGGAGGCATAGGAGCAGGCTAGTGTGTCTTTTTATCTGTCTGTCTGTAGTTTGGAAGAGGACATTAGTGTGTCTATCTGCCTACCCTGTTAGTTGAGGTGTAGGAGGAGGCTAATGTGTGTGTGGGTATGTGTCTGTGTCTATGTATGTAACTATCTACCTATCTAATGGTTGAGGAGGAGTAATAAAGGATATACGTTTGTTTCTACATGGAGGAAGAGGATAGTGTTTCTGTCTGTCTATTTATTTGTCTGTCTGTCTGTCTAATGGAGGAATGCTCCCAGGACTCGACCGACTTGGAGGGATGCCAGTTGCCACCCTGAGGCAGCAGAGGGCGCCCCAGAGCAGGCTGAGGGGGCCACTGGGTGGAAATTGACAGGCTTGCCTGGGCAGCTCGAGCCCCCCGCTTCTGCCTTCCCTGTAGACGCCAACGAACCACCCACTGCCAGCCCCCTGAACACCCCGCACTCGCTTCCCGGGAGCCGGCCACCACAGAGACCTGAAAATCTTGTACATAGGGTACCAGAGACCGACCCCAGGACCGGCCAAGGAGGAGATGGGAGCAAATACACGGGCTCCGTGGGGTAGACCCGCCTCCTCACTGCAGCCCCTGACAGCACCGCGCCCGCCTCCCGGGCGCAGGCTGACCTGCAATCATGCATACTGTGAACCTGGGGCAGGAGAGGCCGTCCCCAGGCCAGGCCGTTGTGGAGATGGGTGCAAACTGATCGGCTAACCTGAGGCAGTCCGCCTGCCGCGACGTTCCTTTACCCTGAACTCAGCTCGCCAGCATCCCAGGACCCTGCTGACAAGCAGATATAAATCCCGGAAACCTGGGTTAGCAGAGGTCGGCCCGAGGCCAGGAGAGGGGCAGATGGGAGGAAAATGACCCCAAGTGTGCGAGGCATCCCCTTAGCTGCTGTGCGCCTCTTTTCTGCCCCGACCTCTTCCCCTGACCTCACCACGCCCGCTACAAAAGCAGGCTGACTTGAAAGGCTTGAGTCCTAGAAACGTGGGGGAGAGGAGGCAGCCCCCAGGCAAAGCAGCTAGGGACATGGGAGAAAATCCTCTGGGTCTCCAGGGGCAACCTAGTACCCCGTAGCCGCCGCCGAACCCCGTCACCAGACCGCACCCCATCTCAAGATTGTCTGTCTGTCTGACTGACTGCCTGACTGCCTATCTATTGGAGGATGGGAGAGGTTAGTCTATGTGTGTGTCTGTCTGTTTATCTAACGGAGGAGGAGGTGACTAGCATGTCTATCTCCTTGCCTGCCTAGCTATCAAAATATCTCTCTCTCTATCAATCTCCCTCTCTATCTATTTATTATTCTATCTATCTATCAATATATCTATCTATCTATCTATCTATCTATCTATCTATCTATCTATCTATGTAGAGGTGGCAAAGGAGTAGGCTAGGGTGTCTCTTATTTTTCTGTCTGTTGAAGGAGGAGTTTAGTGTGTCTATCTACCTATCTACGTATTTGAGGAAGCGGAGTAGGCCAGTGTGTTTGTGTGTGCCTGAACGTGTGCGTGTGTGCGTGCGGGTCTGTCTATGTATATATCTGTAAGTAAAAGAGAAGGAGGTTACTGTGTCTGTCTATCAGTCTATATCTGAATCTACTGGAGGAGGATTACGCTAGTATGTCTGTCTGTGTGTCTGTCTGTCTATCAGATATCAATGTATGAACCTGTATCTAATCGAGTAGAAGGAGGAGGCTACAGTGTCTATGGCTCTGTCTGACAGAGGGGGAGAGGACTAATGTGTTTTTTTTTCTGCGTGTCTGTGAGTCTGTCACGATGTATATCTACTGGAGAAGAAGGAGGAGGCCCGTGTGTCTGGCTATGTGTGTGTCTGTCTAAAAGGAGAAGATAGAGGCTAGTGAGTGTATCCATCAATCTCACTGACTATCTATCAAATGGAAGAAGAGAAAGAGTCTATTAAGTTGGTCTAACTATTATCTAATGGAGTAGATTAGTGTGTCTATGAACCTGCCTAATTGAGGAGTAGGAGGAGGCTAGAATGTGTGTGTGTGTGTGTGTGTGTGTATGTGTGCGTGTTTTGTGTGTGTGTGTCTGACTATGTATCTGTCTAACTTTCTAATGGATGAGGAGTAGGAGGTTATGATATATGGCTGTTTCTCAATGGAGGAAGTGGCTAGTCTGTCTGTCTGTGTAATTCTTTGTCTGTCTGTCTGTCTGTTTGTCTGTGTGTGTGTCTAATGGAGGAAGCCTCCCAGGACTTGACCGACCTGGAGGGATTCCGATTGCCACCCTGAGGCAGCAGAGGGCGCCCCCAGAGCATGCTGAGGGGGACACTGTGGGGAAAACCACAGGCTTTCCTGGGCAGCCCGCTTCTCCCGCATCGGCCCTGTCTGCTGCCGCTACCGCCCACCCCACCACGACCCCTGACCACCCCGCGCCAGCCTCCCGGGATCAGGCCAGCACTTAGATGTGCTCCTTCTGTACCTAGTGTAGCTGATACCGACCCCAGGACCGGCCAAGGGGGGGACGGGAACAAATATAGTGGCTCCGTGGGGCAGCCCCGCGTCCTCACTGCAGCCCCTGACAGCACCGCGCCCGCCTCCGGGGCGCAGGCTGACCTTCAAACGTGCATACTGTCAACCTGGGGCAGGAGAGGCCGCCACCAGGCCAGGCCGATGTGGAGATCGGGTCAAAGTGACCGGCTCACCAGAGGCAGTCCGCTCCCCGCGAAGTCACTGTCCCCTGAACTGACCTCGCCATCCTCCCACCACCGGGCTGACAAGGAGAATTAAATCCCACACATTTGGGTTAGCAGAGGCCGCCCCGAGGCCAGGCCGCTAGGGACACTGGGGAAAATCCTCTGGCTCGCCAGGGGCACCCGAGTCCTCGGTCGCTGCCGCCGACCCCGTCCGCAGACTGCAACCCGCACCCCGCCTCTAGTGTGTCCGTCTGTCTGAATGACTTCCTGACTGCTTATGTACTGGAGGAGGGGAGAGGCTACTCTATTTGGGTGTGTGTCTGTTTATCTCACGGAGGAGAAGACGACTAGGATGTCTCTACCTTTGCCTGCCTATCAATCAATCCAGCTATCCATCTTCTAACTATCTATCCATCAATCTATCTATCTATCTATCTATCTATCTATCTATCTATCTATCTATCTATCTGTGTACTTATCTATCTATCTATCTATGTAGCGGAGGCATAGGAGCAGGCTAGTGTGTCTTTTTATCTGTCTGTCTGTAGTTTGGAAGAGGACATTAGTGTGTCTATCTGCCTACCCTGTTAGTTGAGGTGTAGGAGGAGGCTAATGTGTGTGTGGGTATGTGTCTGTGTCTATGTATGTAACTATCTACCTATCTAATGGTTGAGGAGGAGTAATAAAGGATATACGTTTGTTTCTACATGGAGGAAGAGGATAGTGTTTCTGTCTGTCTATTTATTTGTCTGTCTGTCTGTCTAATGGAGGAATGCTCCCAGGACTCGACCGACTTGGAGGGATGCCAGTTGCCACCCTGAGGCAGCAGAGGGCGCCCCAGAGCAGGCTGAGGGGGCCACTGGGTGGAAATTGACAGGCTTGCCTGGGCAGCTCGAGCCCCCCGCTTCTGCCTTCCCTGTAGACGCCAACGAACCACCCACTGCCAGCCCCCTGAACACCCCGCACTCGCTTCCCGGGAGCCGGCCACCACAGAGACCTGAAAATCTTGTACATAGGGTACCAGAGACCGACCCCAGGACCGGCCAAGGAGGAGATGGGAGCAAATACACGGGCTCCGTGGGGTAGACCCGCCTCCTCACTGCAGCCCCTGACAGCACCGCGCCCGCCTCCCGGGCGCAGGCTGACCTGCAATCATGCATACTGTGAACCTGGGGCAGGAGAGGCCGTCCCCAGGCCAGGCCGTTGTGGAGATGGGTGCAAACTGATCGGCTAACCTGAGGCAGTCCGCCTGCCGCGACGTTCCTTTACCCTGAACTCAGCTCGCCAGCATCCCAGGACCCTGCTGACAAGCAGATATAAATCCCGGAAACCTGGGTTAGCAGAGGTCGGCCCGAGGCCAGGAGAGGGGCAGATGGGAGGAAAATGACCCCAAGTGTGCGAGGCATCCCCTTAGCTGCTGTGCGCCTCTTTTCTGCCCCGACCTCTTCCCCTGACCTCACCACGCCCGCTACAAAAGCAGGCTGACTTGAAAGGCTTGAGTCCTAGAAACGTGGGGGAGAGGAGGCAGCCCCCAGGCAAAGCAGCTAGGGACATGGGAGAAAATCCTCTGGGTCTCCAGGGGCAACCTAGTACCCCGTAGCCGCCGCCGAACCCCGTCACCAGACCGCACCCCATCTCAAGATTGTCTGTCTGTCTGACTGACTGCCTGACTGCCTATCTATTGGAGGATGGGAGAGGTTAGTCTATGTGTGTGTCTGTCTGTTTATCTAACGGAGGAGGAGGTGACTAGCATGTCTATCTCCTTGCCTGCCTAGCTATCAAAATATCTCTCTCTCTATCAATCTCCCTCTCTATCTATTTATTATTCTATCTATCTATCAATATATCTATCTATCTATCTATCTATCTATCTATCTATCTATCTATCTATGTAGAGGTGGCAAAGGAGTAGGCTAGGGTGTCTCTTATTTTTCTGTCTGTTGAAGGAGGAGTTTAGTGTGTCTATCTACCTATCTACGTATTTGAGGAAGCGGAGTAGGCCAGTGTGTTTGTGTGTGCCTGAACGTGTGCGTGTGTGCGTGCGGGTCTGTCTATGTATATATCTGTAAGTAAAAGAGAAGGAGGTTACTGTGTCTGTCTATCAGTCTATATCTGAATCTACTGGAGGAGGATTACGCTAGTATGTCTGTCTGTGTGTCTGTCTGTCTATCAGATATCAATGTATGAACCTGTATCTAATCGAGTAGAAGGAGGAGGCTACAGTGTCTATGGCTCTGTCTGACAGAGGGGGAGAGGACTAATGTGTTTTTTTTTCTGCGTGTCTGTGAGTCTGTCACGATGTATATCTACTGGAGAAGAAGGAGGAGGCCCGTGTGTCTGGCTATGTGTGTGTCTGTCTAAAAGGAGAAGATAGAGGCTAGTGAGTGTATCCATCAATCTCACTGACTATCTATCAAATGGAAGAAGAGAAAGAGTCTATTAAGTTGGTCTAACTATTATCTAATGGAGTAGATTAGTGTGTCTATGAACCTGCCTAATTGAGGAGTAGGAGGAGGCTAGAATGTGTGTGTGTGTGTGTGTGTGTGTATGTGTGCGTGTTTTGTGTGTGTGTGTCTGACTATGTATCTGTCTAACTTTCTAATGGATGAGGAGTAGGAGGTTATGATATATGGCTGTTTCTCAATGGAGGAAGTGGCTAGTCTGTCTGTCTGTGTAATTCTTTGTCTGTCTGTCTGTCTGTTTGTCTGTGTGTGTGTCTAATGGAGGAAGCCTCCCAGGACTTGACCGACCTGGAGGGATTCCGATTGCCACCCTGAGGCAGCAGAGGGCGCCCCCAGAGCATGCTGAGGGGGACACTGTGGGGAAAACCACAGGCTTTCCTGGGCAGCCCGCTTCTCCCGCATCGGCCCTGTCTGCTGCCGCTACCGCCCACCCCACCACGACCCCTGACCACCCCGCGCCAGCCTCCCGGGATCAGGCCAGCACTTAGATGTGCTCCTTCTGTACCTAGTGTAGCTGATACCGACCCCAGGACCGGCCAAGGGGGGGACGGGAACAAATATAGTGGCTCCGTGGGGCAGCCCCGCGTCCTCACTGCAGCCCCTGACAGCACCGCGCCCGCCTCCGGGGCGCAGGCTGACCTTCAAACGTGCATACTGTCAACCTGGGGCAGGAGAGGCCGCCACCAGGCCAGGCCGATGTGGAGATCGGGTCAAAGTGACCGGCTCACCAGAGGCAGTCCGCTCCCCGCGAAGTCACTGTCCCCTGAACTGACCTCGCCATCCTCCCACCACCGGGCTGACAAGGAGAATTAAATCCCACACATTTGGGTTAGCAGAGGCCGCCCCGAGGCCAGGCCGCTAGGGACACTGGGGAAAATCCTCTGGCTCGCCAGGGGCACCCGAGTCCTCGGTCGCTGCCGCCGACCCCGTCCGCAGACTGCAACCCGCACCCCGCCTCTAGTGTGTCCGTCTGTCTGAATGACTTCCTGACTGCTTATGTACTGGAGGAGGGGAGAGGCTACTCTATTTGGGTGTGTGTCTGTTTATCTCACGGAGGAGAAGACGACTAGGATGTCTCTACCTTTGCCTGCCTATCAATCTATCCAGCTATCCATCTTCTAACTATCTATCCATCAATCTATCTATCTATCTATCTATCTATCTATCTATCTATCTATCTATCTATGTAGTGGAGGCATAGGAGCAGGCTAGTGTGTCTTTTTATCTGTCTGTCTGTAGTTTGGAAGAGGACATTAGTGTGTCTATCTGCCTACCCTGTTAGTTGAGGTGTAGGAGGAGGCTAGTGTGTGTGTGGGTATGTGTCTCTGTCTATGTATGTAACTATCTACCTATCTAATGGTTGAGGAGGAGTAATAAAGGATATACGTTTGTTTCTACATGGAGGAAGAGGATAGTGTTTCTGTCTGTTTATTTATTTGTCTGTCTGTCTGTCTAATGGAGGAATGCTCCCAGGAGTCGACCGACTTGGAGGGATGCCAGTTGCCACCCTGAGGCAGCAGAGGGCGCCCCAGAGCAGGCTGAGGGGGCCACTGGGTGGAAATTGACAGGCTTGCCTGGGCAGCTCGAGCCCCCCGCTTCTGCCTTCAATGTAGCCGCCAAAAATCCACCCACTCCCCGCCCCCTGAACACCCCGCACTCGCTTCCTGGGAGCCGGCCACTACAGAGACCTGAAAATCTTGTACATAGGGTACCAGAGACCGACCCCAGGACCGGCCAAGGAGGAGATGGGAGCAAATACACGGGCTCCGTGGGGCAGCCCCGCCTCCTCACTGCAGCCCCTGACAGCACCGCGCCCGCCTCCGGGGCGCAGGCTGACCTGCAATCATGCATACTGTGAACCTGGGTAGGAGAGGCCGTCCCCAGGCCAGGCCATTGTGGAGATGGGAGCAAACTGATCGGCTAACCTGAGGCAGTCCGCCTGCCGCGACGTCGCTTTACCCTGAACTCAGCTCGCCAGCATCCCAGGACCCTGCTGACAAGCAGATATAAATCCCGCAAGCCTGGGTTAGCAGAGGTCGGCCCGAGCCCAGGAGAGGGGCAGATGGGAGGAAAATGGCCCCAAGTGTGCGAGGCATCCCCTTAGCTGCTGTGCGCCTCTTCTCTGCCCCCGACCTCTTCCCCTGACCTCACCACGCCCGCTACCAGGAGCAGGCTGACTTGAAAGGCTTGAGTCCTAGAAACGTGGGGGAGAGGAGGCAGCCCCCAGGCAAAGCAGCTAGGGACATGGGAGAAAATCCTCTGGGTCTCCAGGGGCAACCTAGTACCCCGTAGCCGCCTCCGAACCCCGTCACCAGACCGCACCCCACCTCTAGAGTGTCTGTCTGTCTGACTGCCTGCCTGACTGCCTATCTATTGGAGAATGGGAGAGGTTAGACTATGTGTGTGTCTGTCTGTTTATCTAACGGAGGAGGAGGTGACTAACATGTCTATCTCCTTGCTTGCCTAGCTATCAAAATATCTCTCTCTCTATCAATCTCCCTCTCTATCTATTTATTATTCTATCTATCTAACAATCTATCTATCTATCTATCTATCTATCTATCTATCTATCTATCTAGAGGTGGCAAAGGAGTAGGCTAGGGTGTCTCTTATTTTTCTGTCTGTTGAGGGAGGAGTTTAGTGTGTCTATCTACCTATCTACCTATTTGAGGAAGCGGAGTAGGCCAGTGTGTTTGTGTGTGCCTGAACGTGTGAGTGTGTGCGTGCGGGTCTGTCTATGTATATATCTGTAAGTAAAAGAGAAGGAGGTTACTGTGTCTGTCTATCAGTCTATATCTGAATCTACTGGAGGAGGATTACGCTAGTATGTCTGTCTGTGTGTCTGTCTATCAGATATCAATGTATGAACCTGTATCTAATCGAGTAGAAGGAGGAGGCTACAGTGTCTATGGCTCTGTCTGACAGAGGAGGAGAAGACTAATGTGTCTGTTTTTCTGCGTGTCTGTGAGTCTGTCACGATCTATATCTCCTGGAGAAGAAGGAGGAGGCCCGTGTTTCTGGCTATGTGTGTGTCTGTCTAACAGGAGAAGATAGAGGCTAGTGGGTGTATCCATCAATCTCACTGACTATCTATCAAATGGAAGAAGAGAAAGAGTCTATTAAGTTGGTCTAAATATTATCTAATGGAGTAGATTAGTGTGTCTATGAACCTGCCTAATTGAGGAGTAGGAGGAGGCTAGAATGTGTGTGTGTGTGTGTGTGTGTGTGTGCGCGTGTTTTGTGTGTGTTTGTCTGACTATGTATCTGTCTAACTATCTAATGGATGAGGAGTAGGAGGTTAGGATATATGGCTGTTTCTCAATGGAGGAAGTGGCTAGTCTGTCTGTCTGTGTATTTCTTTGTCTGTCTGTCTGTCTGTTTGTCTGTGTGTGTGTCTAATGGAGGAAGCCTCCCAGGACTCGACCGACCTGGAGGGATTCCGATTGCCACCCTGAGGCAGCAGAGGGCGCCCCCAGAGCATGCTGAGGGGGACACTGGGGGGAAATCCACAGGCTTTCCTGGGCAGCCCGGGCCTCCCGTATCGGCCCTCTCTGCAGCCGCTCCCGCCCCGCCCCCGCCCCGCCCCCTGACCAACCCGCGCCCGCCTCACAGGATCAGGCAGCACGGAGATGTGCTCCTCCTGTACCTAGGGTAGCTGATACCGACCCCAGGACCGGCCAAGGGGGGGATGGGAACAAATACAGGGGCTCCGTGGGGCAGCCCCGCGTCCTCACTGCAGCCCCTGACAGCACCGCGCCCGCCTCTGGGGCGCAGGCTGACCTGCAAACGTGCATACTGTCAACCTGGGGCAGGAGAGGCTGCCGCCAGGCAAGGCCGATTTGGAGATCGGGTCAAAGTGACCGGCTCACCCGAGGCAGTCCGCTCCCTGCGAAGTCCCTGTCCCCTGAACTCACCTCGCCATCCTCCCACCACCTGGCTGACAAGGAGAATTAAATCCCGCACATGTGGGGTAGCAGAGGCCGCACCGAGGCCAGGCCGCTAGGGACACTGGGGAAAATCCTCTGGCTCGCCAGGGGCACCCGAGTCCTCGGTCGCCGCCGCCGACCCCGTCCGCAGACTGCACCCCGCACCCCGCCTCTAGTGTGTCCGTCTGTCTGACTGACTTCCTGACTGCTTATGTACTGGAGGAGGGGAGAGGCTACTCTATGTGGGTGTGTGTCTGTTTATGTCACGGAGGAGAAGACGACTAGGATGTCTCTATCTTTGCCTGCCTATCAATCTATCCATCTGTCCATCTTCTATCTATCTATTCATCTATCTATCTATCTATCTATCTATCTATCTATCTATCTATCTATCTATCTATGTATATATCTATCTATCTATAAATGTAGTGGAGGCATAGGAGCAGGCTATTGTGTCTTTTTATCTGTCTGTCTGTAGGTTGGAAGAGGACATTAGTGTGTCTATCTGCCTACCCTGTTAGTTGACGAGTAGGAGGAGGCTAATGTTTGTGTGGATATTTGTCTGTCTGTCTATGTATGTAACTATCTACCTATCTAATGGTTGAGGAGGTGTAATAAAGGATATATGTTTGTTTCTACATGGTGGAAGAGGTTAATGTTTCTGTCTGTCTATTTATTTGTCTGTCTGTCTGTCTAATGGAGGAATGCTCCCAGGACTCGACCGACTTGGAGGGATGCCAATTGCCACCCTGAGGCAGCAGACGGCGCCCCAGAGCAGGCTGAGGGGGTTACTGGGTGGAAATTGACAGGCTTGCCTGGGCAGCTCGAGCCCCCCGCTTCTGCCTTCCCTGTAGCCGCCAAAAATCCACCCACTCCCCGCCCCCTGAACACCCCGCACTCGCTTCCTGGGAGCCGGCCACTACAGAGACCTGAAAATCTTGTACATAGGGTACCAGAGACCGACCCCAGGACCGGCCAAGGAGGAGATGGGAGCAAATACACGGGCTCCGTGGGGCAGCCCCGCCTCCTCACTGCAGCCCCTGACAGCACCGCGCCCGCCTCCGGGGCGCAGGCTGACCTGCAATCATGCATACTGTGAACCTGGGGCAGGAGAGGCCGTCCCCAGGCCAGGCCGTTGTGGAGATGGGAGCAAACTGATCGGCTAACCTGAGGCAGTCCGCCTGCCGCGACGTCGCTTTACCCTGAACTCAGCTCGCCAGCATCCCAGGACCCTGCTGACAAGCAGATATAAATCCCGCAAGCCTGGGTTAGCAGAGGTCGGCCCGAGGCCAGGCCGCTAGGGACACTGGGGAAAATCCTCTGGCTCGCCAGGGGCACCCGAGTCCTCGGTCGCTGCCGCCGACCCCGTCCGCAGACTGCAACCCGCACCCCGCCTCTAGTGTGTCCGTCTGTCTGAATGACTTCCTGACTGCTTATGTACTGGAGGAGGGGAGAGGCTACTCTATTTGGGTGTGTGTCTGTTTATCTCACGGAGGAGAAGACGACTAGGATGTCTCTACCTTTGCCTGCCTATCAATCAATCCAGCTATCCATCTTCTAACTATCTATCCATCAATCTATCTATCTATCTATCTATCTATCTATCTATCTATCTATCTATCTATCTGTGTACTTATCTATCTATCTATCTATGTAGCGGAGGCATAGGAGCAGGCTAGTGTGTCTTTTTATCTGTCTGTCTGTAGTTTGGAAGAGGACATTAGTGTGTCTATCTGCCTACCCTGTTAGTTGAGGTGTAGGAGGAGGCTAATGTGTGTGTGGGTATGTGTCTGTGTCTATGTATGTAACTATCTACCTATCTAATGGTTGAGGAGGAGTAATAAAGGATATACGTTTGTTTCTACATGGAGGAAGAGGATAGTGTTTCTGTCTGTCTATTTATTTGTCTGTCTGTCTGTCTAATGGAGGAATGCTCCCAGGACTCGACCGACTTGGAGGGATGCCAGTTGCCACCCTGAGGCAGCAGAGGGCGCCCCAGAGCAGGCTGAGGGGGCCACTGGGTGGAAATTGACAGGCTTGCCTGGGCAGCTCGAGCCCCCCGCTTCTGCCTTCCCTGTAGACGCCAACGAACCACCCACTGCCAGCCCCCTGAACACCCCGCACTCGCTTCCCGGGAGCCGGCCACCACAGAGACCTGAAAATCTTGTACATAGGGTACCAGAGACCGACCCCAGGACCGGCCAAGGAGGAGATGGGAGCAAATACACGGGCTCCGTGGGGTAGACCCGCCTCCTCACTGCAGCCCCTGACAGCACCGCGCCCGCCTCCCGGGCGCAGGCTGACCTGCAATCATGCATACTGTGAACCTGGGGCAGGAGAGGCCGTCCCCAGGCCAGGCCGTTGTGGAGATGGGTGCAAACTGATCGGCTAACCTGAGGCAGTCCGCCTGCCGCGACGTTCCTTTACCCTGAACTCAGCTCGCCAGCATCCCAGGACCCTGCTGACAAGCAGATATAAATCCCGGAAACCTGGGTTAGCAGAGGTCGGCCCGAGGCCAGGAGAGGGGCAGATGGGAGGAAAATGACCCCAAGTGTGCGAGGCATCCCCTTAGCTGCTGTGCGCCTCTTTTCTGCCCCGACCTCTTCCCCTGACCTCACCACGCCCGCTACAAAAGCAGGCTGACTTGAAAGGCTTGAGTCCTAGAAACGTGGGGGAGAGGAGGCAGCCCCCAGGCAAAGCAGCTAGGGACATGGGAGAAAATCCTCTGGGTCTCCAGGGGCAACCTAGTACCCCGTAGCCGCCGCCGAACCCCGTCACCAGACCGCACCCCATCTCAAGATTGTCTGTCTGTCTGACTGACTGCCTGACTGCCTATCTATTGGAGGATGGGAGAGGTTAGTCTATGTGTGTGTCTGTCTGTTTATCTAACGGAGGAGGAGGTGACTAGCATGTCTATCTCCTTGCCTGCCTAGCTATCAAAATATCTCTCTCTCTATCAATCTCCCTCTCTATCTATTTATTATTCTATCTATCTATCAATATATCTATCTATCTATCTATCTATCTATCTATCTATCTATCTATCTATGTAGAGGTGGCAAAGGAGTAGGCTAGGGTGTCTCTTATTTTTCTGTCTGTTGAAGGAGGAGTTTAGTGTGTCTATCTACCTATCTACGTATTTGAGGAAGCGGAGTAGGCCAGTGTGTTTGTGTGTGCCTGAACGTGTGCGTGTGTGCGTGCGGGTCTGTCTATGTATATATCTGTAAGTAAAAGAGAAGGAGGTTACTGTGTCTGTCTATCAGTCTATATCTGAATCTACTGGAGGAGGATTACGCTAGTATGTCTGTCTGTGTGTCTGTCTGTCTATCAGATATCAATGTATGAACCTGTATCTAATCGAGTAGAAGGAGGAGGCTACAGTGTCTATGGCTCTGTCTGACAGAGGGGGAGAGGACTAATGTGTTTTTTTTTCTGCGTGTCTGTGAGTCTGTCACGATGTATATCTACTGGAGAAGAAGGAGGAGGCCCGTGTGTCTGGCTATGTGTGTGTCTGTCTAAAAGGAGAAGATAGAGGCTAGTGAGTGTATCCATCAATCTCACTGACTATCTATCAAATGGAAGAAGAGAAAGAGTCTATTAAGTTGGTCTAACTATTATCTAATGGAGTAGATTAGTGTGTCTATGAACCTGCCTAATTGAGGAGTAGGAGGAGGCTAGAATGTGTGTGTGTGTGTGTGTGTGTGTATGTGTGCGTGTTTTGTGTGTGTGTGTCTGACTATGTATCTGTCTAACTTTCTAATGGATGAGGAGTAGGAGGTTATGATATATGGCTGTTTCTCAATGGAGGAAGTGGCTAGTCTGTCTGTCTGTGTAATTCTTTGTCTGTCTGTCTGTCTGTTTGTCTGTGTGTGTGTCTAATGGAGGAAGCCTCCCAGGACTTGACCGACCTGGAGGGATTCCGATTGCCACCCTGAGGCAGCAGAGGGCGCCCCCAGAGCATGCTGAGGGGGACACTGTGGGGAAAACCACAGGCTTTCCTGGGCAGCCCGCTTCTCCCGCATCGGCCCTGTCTGCTGCCGCTACCGCCCACCCCACCACGACCCCTGACCACCCCGCGCCAGCCTCCCGGGATCAGGCCAGCACTTAGATGTGCTCCTTCTGTACCTAGTGTAGCTGATACCGACCCCAGGACCGGCCAAGGGGGGGACGGGAACAAATATAGTGGCTCCGTGGGGCAGCCCCGCGTCCTCACTGCAGCCCCTGACAGCACCGCGCCCGCCTCCGGGGCGCAGGCTGACCTTCAAACGTGCATACTGTCAACCTGGGGCAGGAGAGGCCGCCACCAGGCCAGGCCGATGTGGAGATCGGGTCAAAGTGACCGGCTCACCAGAGGCAGTCCGCTCCCCGCGAAGTCACTGTCCCCTGAACTGACCTCGCCATCCTCCCACCACCGGGCTGACAAGGAGAATTAAATCCCACACATTTGGGTTAGCAGAGGCCGCCCCGAGGCCAGGCCGCTAGGGACACTGGGGAAAATCCTCTGGCTCGCCAGGGGCACCCGAGTCCTCGGTCGCTGCCGCCGACCCCGTCCGCAGACTGCAACCCGCACCCCGCCTCTAGTGTGTCCGTCTGTCTGAATGACTTCCTGACTGCTTATGTACTGGAGGAGGGGAGAGGCTACTCTATTTGGGTGTGTGTCTGTTTATCTCACGGAGGAGAAGACGACTAGGATGTCTCTACCTTTGCCTGCCTATCAATCTATCCAGCTATCCATCTTCTAACTATCTATCCATCAATCTATCTATCTATCTATCTATCTATCTATCTATCTATCTATCTATCTATCTATGTAGTGGAGGCATAGGAGCAGGCTAGTGTGTCTTTTTATCTGTCTGTCTGTAGTTTGGAAGAGGACATTAGTGTGTCTATCTGCCTACCCTGTTAGTTGAGGTGTAGGAGGAGGCTAGTGTGTGTGTGGGTATGTGTCTCTGTCTATGTATGTAACTATCTACCTATCTAATGGTTGAGGAGGAGTAATAAAGGATATACGTTTGTTTCTACATGGAGGAAGAGGATAGTGTTTCTGTCTGTTTATTTATTTGTCTGTCTGTCTGTCTAATGGAGGAATGCTCCCAGGAGTCGACCGACTTGGAGGGATGCCAGTTGCCACCCTGAGGCAGCAGAGGGCGCCCCAGAGCAGGCTGAGGGGGCCACTGGGTGGAAATTGACAGGCTTGCCTGGGCAGCTCGAGCCCCCCGCTTCTGCCTTCAATGTAGCCGCCAAAAATCCACCCACTCCCCGCCCCCTGAACACCCCGCACTCGCTTCCTGGGAGCCGGCCACTACAGAGACCTGAAAATCTTGTACATAGGGTACCAGAGACCGACCCCAGGACCGGCCAAGGAGGAGATGGGAGCAAATACACGGGCTCCGTGGGGCAGCCCCGCCTCCTCACTGCAGCCCCTGACAGCACCGCGCCCGCCTCCGGGGCGCAGGCTGACCTGCAATCATGCATACTGTGAACCTGGGTAGGAGAGGCCGTCCCCAGGCCAGGCCATTGTGGAGATGGGAGCAAACTGATCGGCTAACCTGAGGCAGTCCGCCTGCCGCGACGTCGCTTTACCCTGAACTCAGCTCGCCAGCATCCCAGGACCCTGCTGACAAGCAGATATAAATCCCGCAAGCCTGGGTTAGCAGAGGTCGGCCCGAGCCCAGGAGAGGGGCAGATGGGAGGAAAATGGCCCCAAGTGTGCGAGGCATCCCCTTAGCTGCTGTGCGCCTCTTCTCTGCCCCCGACCTCTTCCCCTGACCTCACCACGCCCGCTACCAGGAGCAGGCTGACTTGAAAGGCTTGAGTCCTAGAAACGTGGGGGAGAGGAGGCAGCCCCCAGGCAAAGCAGCTAGGGACATGGGAGAAAATCCTCTGGGTCTCCAGGGGCAACCTAGTACCCCGTAGCCGCCTCCGAACCCCGTCACCAGACCGCACCCCACCTCTAGAGTGTCTGTCTGTCTGACTGCCTGCCTGACTGCCTATCTATTGGAGAATGGGAGAGGTTAGACTATGTGTGTGTCTGTCTGTTTATCTAACGGAGGAGGAGGTGACTAACATGTCTATCTCCTTGCTTGCCTAGCTATCAAAATATCTCTCTCTCTATCAATCTCCCTCTCTATCTATTTATTATTCTATCTATCTAACAATCTATCTATCTATCTATCTATCTATCTATCTATCTATCTATCTAGAGGTGGCAAAGGAGTAGGCTAGGGTGTCTCTTATTTTTCTGTCTGTTGAAGGAGGAGTTTAGTGTGTCTATCTACCTATCTACCTATTTGAGGAAGCGGAGTAGGCCAGTGTGTTTGTGTGTGCCTGAACGTGTGAGTGTGTGCGTGCGGGTCTGTCTATGTATATATCTGTAAGTAAAAGAGAAGGAGGTTACTGTGTCTGTCTATCAGTCTATATCTGAATCTACTGGAGGAGGATTACGCTAGTATGTCTGTCTGTGTGTCTGTCTATCAGATATCAATGTATGAACCTGTATCTAATCGAGTAGAAGGAGGAGGCTACAGTGTCTATGGCTCTGTCTGACAGAGGAGGAGAAGACTAATGTGTCTGTTTTTCTGCGTGTCTGTGAGTCTGTCACGATCTATATCTCCTGGAGAAGAAGGAGGAGGCCCGTGTTTCTGGCTATGTGTGTGTCTGTCTAACAGGAGAAGATAGAGGCTAGTGGGTGTATCCATCAATCTCACTGACTATCTATCAAATGGAAGAAGAGAAAGAGTCTATTAAGTTGGTCTAAATATTATCTAATGGAGTAGATTAGTGTGTCTATGAACCTGCCTAATTGAGGAGTAGGAGGAGGCTAGAATGTGTGTGTGTGTGTGTGTGTGTGTGTGCGCGTGTTTTGTGTGTGTTTGTCTGACTATGTATCTGTCTAACTATCTAATGGATGAGGAGTAGGAGGTTAGGATATATGGCTGTTTCTCAATGGAGGAAGTGGCTAGTCTGTCTGTCTGTGTATTTCTTTGTCTGTCTGTCTGTCTGTTTGTCTGTGTGTGTGTCTAATGGAGGAAGCCTCCCAGGACTCGACCGACCTGGAGGGATTCCGATTGCCACCCTGAGGCAGCAGAGGGCGCCCCCAGAGCATGCTGAGGGGGACACTGGGGGGAAATCCACAGGCTTTCCTGGGCAGCCCGGGCCTCCCGCATCGGCCCTCTCTGCAGCCGCTCCCGCCCCGCCCCCGCCCCGCCCCCTGACCAACCCGCGCCCGCCTCACAGGATCAGGCAGCACGGAGATGTGCTCCTCCTGTACCTAGGGTAGCTGATACCGACCCCAGGACCGGCCAAGGGGGGGATGGGAACAAATACAGGGGCTCCGTGGGGCAGCCCCGCGTCCTCACTGCAGCCCCTGACAGCACCGCGCCCGCCTCTGGGGCGCAGGCTGACCTGCAAACGTGCATACTGTCAACCTGGGGCAGGAGAGGCTGCCGCCAGGCAAGGCCGATTTGGAGATCGGGTCAAAGTGACCGGCTCACCCGAGGCAGTCCGCTCCCTGCGAAGTCCCTGTCCCCTGAACTCACCTCGCCATCCTCCCACCACCTGGCTGACAAGGAGAATTAAATCCCGCACATGTGGGGTAGCAGAGGCCGCACCGAGGCCAGGCCGCTAGGGACACTGGGGAAAATCCTCTGGCTCGCCAGGGGCACCCGAGTCCTCGGTCGCCGCCGCCGACCCCGTCCGCAGACTGCACCCCGCACCCCGCCTCTAGTGTGTCCGTCTGTCTGACTGACTTCCTGACTGCTTATGTACTGGAGGAGGGGAGAGGCTACTCTATGTGGGTGTGTGTCTGTTTATGTCACGGAGGAGAAGACGACTAGGATGTCTCTATCTTTGCCTGCCTATCAATCTATCCATCTGTCCATCTTCTATCTATCTATTCATCTATCTATCTATCTATCTATCTATCTATCTATCTATCTATCTATCTATGTATATATCTATCTATCTATAAATGTAGTGGAGGCATAGGAGCAGGCTATTGTGTCTTTTTATCTGTCTGTCTGTAGGTTGGAAGAGGACATTAGTGTGTCTATCTGCCTACCCTGTTAGTTGACGAGTAGGAGGAGGCTAATGTTTGTGTGGATATTTGTCTGTCTGTCTATGTATGTAACTATCTACCTATCTAATGGTTGAGGAGGTGTAATAAAGGATATATGTTTGTTTCTACATGGTGGAAGAGGTTAATGTTTCTGTCTGTCTATTTATTTGTCTGTCTGTCTGTCTAATGGAGGAATGCTCCCAGGACTCGACCGACTTGGAGGGATGCCAATTGCCACCCTGAGGCAGCAGACGGCGCCCCAGAGCAGGCTGAGGGGGTTACTGGGTGGAAATTGACAGGCTTGCCTGGGCAGCTCGAGCCCCCCGCTTCTGCCTTCCCTGTAGCCGCCAAAAATCCACCCACTCCCCGCCCCCTGAACACCCCGCACTCGCTTCCTGGGAGCCGGCCACTACAGAGACCTGAAAATCTTGTACATAGGGTACCAGAGACCGACCCCAGGACCGGCCAAGGAGGAGATGGGAGCAAATACACGGGCTCCGTGGGGCAGCCCCGCCTCCTCACTGCAGCCCCTGACAGCACCGCGCCCGCCTCCGGGGCGCAGGCTGACCTGCAATCATGCATACTGTGAACCTGGGGCAGGAGAGGCCGTCCCCAGGCCAGGCCGTTGTGGAGATGGGAGCAAACTGATCGGCTAACCTGAGGCAGTCCGCCTGCCGCGACGTCGCTTTACCCTGAACTCAGCTCGCCAGCATCCCAGGACCCTGCTGACAAGCAGATATAAATCCCGCAAGCCTGGGTTAGCAGAGGTCGGCCCGAGGCCAGGAGAGGGGCAGATGGGAGGAAAATGACCCCAAGTGTGCGAGGCATCCCCTTAGCTGCTGTGCGCCTCTTCTCTGCCCCCGACCTCTTCCCCTGACCTCACCACGCCCGCTACCAGGAGCAGGCTGACTTGAAAGGCTTGAGTCCTAGAAACGTGGGGGAGAGGAGGCAGCCCCCAGGCAAAGCAGCTAGGGACATGGGAGAAAATCCTCTGGGTCTCCAGGGGCAACCTAGTACCCCGTAGCCGCCTCCGAACCCCGTCACCAGACCGCACCCCACCTCTAGAGTGTCTGTCTGTCTGACTGCCTGCCTGACTGCCTATCTATTGGAGAATGGGAGAGGTTAGACTATGTGTGTGTCTGTCTGTTTATCTAACGGAGGAGGAGGTGACTAGCATGTCTATCTCCTTGCCTGCCTAGCTATCAAAATATCTCTCTCTCTATCAATCTCCCTCTCTGTCTATTTATTATTCTATCTATCTAACAATCTATCTATCTATCTATCTATCTATCTATCTATCTATCTATCTATCTATCTATCTAGAGGTGGCAAAGGAGTAGGCTAGGGTGTCTCTTATTTTTCTGTCTGTTGAAGGAGGAGTTTAGTGTGTCTATCTACCTATCTACCTATTTGAGGAAGCGGAGTAGGCCAGTGTGTTTGTGTGTGCCTGAACGTGTGCGTGTGTGCGTGCGGGTCTGTCTATGTATATATCTGTAAGTAAAAGAGAAGGAGGTTACTGTGTCTGTCTATCAGTCTATATCTGAATCTACTGGAGGAAGATTACGATAGTATGTCTGTCTGTGTGTCTGTCTGTCTATCAGATATCAATGTATGAACCTGTATCTAATCGAGTAGAAGGAGGAGGCTACAGTGTCTATGGCTCTGTCTGACAGAGGAGGAGAAGACTAATGTGTCTGTTTTTCTGCGTGTCTGTGAGTCTGTCACGATCTATATCTACTGGAGAAGAAGGAGGAGGCCCGTGTGTCTGGCTATGTGTGTGTCTGTCTAACAGGAGAAGATAGAGGCTAGTGGGTGTATCCATCAATCTCACTGACTATGTATCAAATGGAAGAAGAGAAAGAGTCTATTAAGTTGGTCTAACTATTATCTAATGGAGTAGATTAGTGTGTCTATGAACCTGCCTAATTGAGGAGTAGGAGGAGGCTAGAATGTGTGTGTGTGTGTGTGTGTGTGTGCGCGTGTTTTGTGTGTGTTTGTCTGACTATGTATCTGTCTAACTATCTAATAGATGAGGAGTAGGAGGTTAGGATATATGGCTGTTTCTCAATGGAGGAAGTGGCTAGTCTGTCTGTCTGTGTATTTCTTTGTCTGTCTGTCTGTCTGTTTGTCTGTGTGTGTGTCTAATGGAGGAAGCCTCCCAGGACTCGACCGACCTGGAGGGATTCCGATTGCCACCCTGAGGCAGCAGAGGGCGCCCCCAGAGCATGCTGAGGGGGACACTGGGGGGAAATCCACAGGCTTTCCTGGGCAGCCCGGGCCTCCCGCATCGGCCCTCTCTGCAGCAGCTCCCGCCCCGCCCCCTCCCCGCCCCCTGACCAACCCGCGCCCGCCTCAGAGGATCAGGCCAGCACGGAGATGTGCTCCTCCTGTACCTAGGGTAGCTGATACCGACCCCAGGACCGGCCAAGGGGGGGATGGGAGCAAATACAGGGGCTCCGTGGGGCAGCCCCGCGTCCTCACTGCAGCCCCTGACAGCACCGCGCCCGCCTCTGGGGCGCAGGCTGACCTGCAAACGTGCATACTGTCAACCTGGGGCAGGAGAGGCTGCCGCCAGGCCAGGCCGATTTGGAGATCGGGTCAAAGTGACCGGCTCACCCGAGGCAGTCCGCTCCCTGCGAAGTCCCTGTCCCCTGAACTCACCTCGCCATCCTCCCACCACCTGGCTGACAAGGAGAATTAAATCCCGCACATGTGGGGTAGAAGAGGCCGCACGGAGGCCAGGCCGCTAGGGACACTGGGGAAAATCCTCTGGCTCGCCAGGGGCACCCGAGTCCTCGGTCGCCGCCGCCGACCCCGTCCGCAGACCGCACCCCGCACCCCGCCTCTAGTGTGTCCGTCTGTCTGACTGCCTTCCTGACTGCTTATGTACTGGAGGAGGGGAGAGGCTACTCTATGTGGGTGTGTGTCTGTTTATGTCACGGAGGAGAAGACGACTAGGATGTCTCTATCTTTGCCTGCCTATCAATCTATCCATCTATCCATCTTCTATCTATCTATTCATCTATCTATCTATCTATCTATCTATCTATCTATCTATCTATCTATCTATCTATCTATGTATATATCTATCTATCTATAAATGTAGTGGAGGCATAGGAGCAGGCTATTGTGTCTTTTTATCTGTCTGTCTGTAGGTTGGAAGAGGACATTAGTGTGTCTATCTGCCTACCCTGTTAGTTGACGAGTAGGAGGAGGCTAATGTTTGTGTGGATATTTGTCTGTCTGTCTATGTATGTAACTATCTACCTATCTAATGGTTGAGGAGGTGTAATAAAGGATATATGTTTGTTTCTACATGGTGGAAGAGGTTAATGTTTCTGTCTGTCTATTTATTTGTCTGTCTGTCTGTCTAATGGAGGAATGCTCCCAGGACTCGACCGACTTGGAGGGATGCCAATTGCCACCCTGAGGCAGCAGAGGGCGCCCCAGAGCAGGCTGAGGGGGTTACTGGGTGGAAATTGACAGGCTTGCCTGGGCAGCTCGAGCCCCCCGCTTCTGCCTTCCCTGTAGCCGCCAAAAATCCACCCACTCCCCGCCCCCTGAACACCCCGCACTCGCTTCCTGGGAGCCGGCCACTACAGAGACCTGAAAATCTTGTACATAGGGTACCAGAGACCGACCCCAGGACCGGCCAAGGAGGAGATGGGAGCAAATACACGGGCTCCGTGGGGCAGCCCCGCCTCCTCACTGCAGCCCCTGACAGCACCGCGCCCGCCTCCGGGGCGCAGGCTGACCTGCAATCATGCATACTGTGAACCTGGGGCAGGAGAGGCCGTCCCCAGGCCAGGCCGTTGTGGAGATGGGAGCAAACTGATCGGCTAACCTGAGGCAGTCCGCCTGCCGCGACGTCGCTTTACCCTGAACTCAGCTCGCCAGCATCCCAGGACCCTGCTGACAAGCAGATATAAATCCCGCAAGCCTGGGTTAGCAGAGGTCGGCCCGAGCCCAGGAGAGGGGCAGATGGGAGGAAAATGACCCCAAGTGTGCGAGGCATCCCCTTAGCTGCTGTGCGCCTCTTCTCTGCCCCCGACCTCTTCCCCTGACCTCACCACGCCCGCTACCAGGAGCAGGCTGACTTGAAAGGCTTGAGTCCTAGAAACGTGGGGGAGAGGAGGCAGCCCCCAGGCAAAGCAGCTAGGGACATGGGAGAAAATCCTCTGGGTCTCCAGGGGCAACCTAGTACCCCGTAGCCGCCTCCGAACCCCGTCACCAGACCGCAACCCACCTCTAGAGTGTCTGTCTGTCTGACTGCCTGCCTGACTGCCTATCTATTGGAGAATGGGAGAGGTTAGACTATGTGTGTGTCTGTCTGTTTATCTAACGGAGGAGGAGGTGACTAGCATGTCTATCTCCTTGCCTGCCTAGCTATCAAAATATCTCTCTCTCTATCAATCTCCCTCTCTGTCTATTTATTATTCTATCTATCTAACAATCTATCTATCTATCTATCTATCTATCTATCTATCTATCTATCTATCTATCTATCTATCTAGAGGTGGCAAAGGAGTAGGCTAGGGTGTCTCTTATTTTTCTGTCTGTTGAAGGAGGAGTTTAGTGTGTCTATCTACCTATCTACCTATTTGAGGAAGCGGAGTAGGCCAGTGTGTTTGTGTGTGCCTGAACGTGTGCGTGTGTGCGTGCGGGTCTGTCTATGTATATATCTGTAAGTAAAAGAGAAGGAGGTTACTGTGTCTGTCTATCAGTCTATATCTGAATCTACTGGAGGAAGATTACGATAGTATGTCTGTCTGTGTGTCTGTCTGTCTATCAGATATCAATGTATGAACCTGTATCTAATCGAGTAGAAGGAGGAGGCTACAGTGTCTATGGCTCTGTCTGACAGAGGAGGAGAAGACTAATGTGTCTGTTTTTCTGCGTGTCTGTGAGTCTGTCACGATCTATATCTACTGGAGAAGAAGGAGGAGGCCCGTGTGTCTGGCTATGTGTGTGTCTGTCTAACAGGAGAAGATAGAGGCTAGTGGGTGTATCCATCAATCTCACTGACTATGTATCAAATGGAAGAAGAGAAAGAGTCTATTAAGTTGGTCTAACTATTATCTAATGGAGTAGATTAGTGTGTCTATGAACCTGCCTAATTGAGGAGTAGGAGGAGGCTAGAATGTGTGTGTGTGTGTGTGTGTGTGTGTGTGTGCGCGTGTTTTGTGTGTGTTTGTCTGACTATGTATCTGTCTAACTATCTAATGGATGAGGAGTAGGAGGTTAGGATATATGGCTGTTTCTCAATGGAGGAAGTGGCTAGTCTGTCTGTCTGTGTATTTCTTTGTCTGTCTGTCTGTCTGTTTGTCTGTGTGTGTGTCTAATGGAGGAAGCCTCCCAGGACTCGACCGACCTGGAGGGATTCCGATTGCCACCCTGAGGCAGCAGAGGGCGCCCCCAGAGCATGCTGAGGGGGACACTGGGGGGAAATCCACAGGCTTTCCTGGGCAGCCCGGGCCTCCCGCATCGGCCCTCTCTGCAGCAGCTCCCGCCCCGCCCCCTCCCCGCCCCCTGACCAACCCGCGCCCGCCTCAGAGGATCAGGCCAGCACGGAGATGTGCTCCTCCTGTACCTAGGGTAGCTGATACCGACCCCAGGACCGGCCAAGGGGGGGATGGGAGCAAATACAGGGGCTCCGTGGGGCAGCCCCGCGTCCTCACTGCAGCCCCTGACAGCACCGCGCCCGCCTCTGGGGCGCAGGCTGACCTGCAAACGTGCATACTGTCAACCTGGGGCAGGAGAGGCTGCCGCCAGGCCAGGCCGATTTGGAGATCGGGTCAAAGTGACCGGCTCACCCGAGGCAGTCCGCTCCCTGCGAAGTCCCTGTCCCCTGAACTCACCTCGCCATCCTCCCACCACCTGGCTGACAAGGAGAATTAAATCCCGCACATGTGGGGTAGAAGAGGCCGCACGGAGGCCAGGCCGCTAGGGACACTGGGGAAAATCCTCTGGCTCGCCAGGGGCACCCGAGTCCTCGGTCGCCGCCGCCGACCCCGTCCGCAGACCGCACCCCGCACCCCGCCTCTAGTGTGTCCGTCTGTCTGACTGCCTTCCTGACTGCTTATGTACTGGAGGAGGGGAGAGGCTACTCTATGTGGGTGTGTGTCTGTTTATGTCACGGAGGAGAAGACGACTAGGATGTCTCTATCTTTGCCTGCCTATCAATCTATCCATCTATCCATCTTCTATCTATCTATTCATCTATCTATCTATCTATCTATCTATCTATCTATCTATCTATCTATCTATCTATGTATATATCTATCTATCTATAAATGTAGTGGAGGCATAGGAGCAGGCTATTGTGTCTTTTTATCTGTCTGTCTGTAGGTTGGAAGAGGACATTAGTGTGTCTATCTGCCTACCCTGTTAGTTGACGAGTAGGAGGAGGCTAATGTTTGTGTGGATATTTGTCTGTCTGTCTATGTATGTAACTATCTACCTATCTAATGGTTGAGGAGGTGTAATAAAGGATATATGTTTGTTTCTACATGGTGGAAGAGGTTAATGTTTCTGTCTGTCTATTTATTTGTCTGTCTGTCTGTCTAATGGAGGAATGCTCCCAGGACTCGACCGACTTGGAGGGATGCCAATTGCCACCCTGAGGCAGCAGAGGGCGCCCCAGAGCAGGCTGAGGGGGTTACTGGGTGGAAATTGACAGGCTTGCCTGGGCAGCTCGAGCCCCCCGCTTCTGCCTTCCCTGTAGCCGCCAAAAATCCACCCACTCCCCGCCCCCTGAACACCCCGCACTCGCTTCCTGGGAGCCGGCCACTACAGAGACCTGAAAATCTTGTACATAGGGTACCAGAGACCGACCCCAGGACCGGCCAAGGAGGAGATGGGAGCAAATACACGGGCTCCGTGGGGCAGCCCCGCCTCCTCACTGCAGCCCCTGACAGCACCGCGCCCGCCTCCGGGGCGCAGGCTGACCTGCAATCATGCATACTGTGAACCTGGGGCAGGAGAGGCCGTCCCCAGGCCAGGCCGTTGTGGAGATGGGAGCAAACTGATCGGCTAACCTGAGGCAGTCCGCCTGCCGCGACGTCGCTTTACCCTGAACTCAGCTCGCCAGCATCCCAGGACCCTGCTGACAAGCAGATATAAATCCCGCAAGCCTGGGTTAGCAGAGGTCGGCCCGAGCCCAGGAGAGGGGCAGATGGGAGGAAAATGACCCCAAGTGTGCGAGGCATCCCCTTAGCTGCTGTGCGCCTCTTCTCTGCCCCCGACCTCTTCCCCTGACCTCACCACGCCCGCTACCAGGAGCAGGCTGACTTGAAAGGCTTGAGTCCTAGAAACGTGGGGGAGAGGAGGCAGCCCCCAGGCAAAGCAGCTAGGGACATGGGAGAAAATCCTCTGGGTCTCCAGGGGCAACCTAGTACCCCGTAGCCGCCTCCGAACCCCGTCACCAGACCGCAACCCACCTCTAGAGTGTCTGTCTGTCTGACTGCCTGCCTGACTGCCTATCTATTGGAGAATGGGAGAGGTTAGACTATGTGTGTGTCTGTCTGTTTATCTAACGGAGGAGGAGGTGACTAGCATGTCTATCTCCTTGCCTGCCTAGCTATCAAAATATCTCTCTCTCTATCAATCTCCCTCTCTGTCTATTTATTATTCTATCTATCTAACAATCTATCTATCTATCTATCTATCTATCTAACAATCTATCTATCTATCTATCTATCTATCTATCTATCTATCTATCTATCTAGAGGTGGCAAAGGTGTAGGCTAGGGTGTCTCTTATTTTTCTGTCTGTTGAAGGAGGAGTTTAGTGTGTCTATCTACCTATCTACCTATTTGAGGAAGCGGAGTAGGCCAGTGTGTTTGTGTGTGCCTGAACGTGTGAGTGTGTGCGTGCGGGTCTGTCTATGTATATATCTGTAAGTAAAAGAGAAGGAGGTTACTGTGTCTGTCTATCAGTCTATATCTGAATCTACTGGAGGAGGATTACGCTAGTATGTCTGTCTGTGTGTCTGTCTATCAGATATCAATGTATGAACCTGTATCTAATCGAGTAGAAGGAGGAGGCTACAGTGTCTATGGCTCTGTCTGACAGAGGAGGAGAAGACTAATGTGTCTGTTTTTCTGCGTGTCTGTGAGTCTGTCACGATCTATATCTACTGGAGAAGAAGGAGGAGGCCCGTGTGTCTGGCTATGTGTGTGTCTGTCTAACAGGAGAAGATAGAGGCTAGTGGGTGTATCCATCAATCTCACTGACTATCTATCAAATGGAAGAAGAGAAAGAGTCTATTAAGTTGGTCTAAATATTATCTAATGGAGTAGATTATTGTGTCTATGAACCTGCCTAATTGAGGAGTAGGAGGAGGCTAGAATGTGTGTGTGTGTGTGTGTGTGTGCGCGTGTTTTGTGTGTGTTTGTCTGACTATGTATCTGTCTAACTATCTAATGGATGAGGAGTAGGAGGTTAGGATATATGGCTGTTTCTCAATGGAGGAAGTGGCTAGTCTGTCTGTCTGTGTATTTCTTTGTCTGTCTGTCTGTCTGTTTGTCTGTGTGTGTGTCTAATGGAGGAAGCCTCCCAGGACTCGACCGACCTGGAGGGATTCCGATTGCCACCCTGAGGCAGCAGAGGGCGCCCCCAGAGCATGCTGAGGGGGACACTGGGGGGAAATCCACAGGCTTTCCTGGGCAGCCCGGGCCTCCCGCATCGGCCCTCTCTGCAGCCGCTCCCGCCCCGCCCCCGCCCCGCCCCCTGACCAACCCGCGCCCGCCTCACAGGATCAGGCCAGCACGGAGATGTGCTCCTCCTGTACCTAGGGTAGCTGATACCGACCCCAGGACCGGCCAAGGGGGGGATGGGAGCAAATACAGGGGCTCCGTGGGGCAGCCCCGCGTCCTCACTGCAGCCCCTGACAGCACCGCGCCCGCCTCTGGGGCGCAGGCTGACCTGCAAACGTGCATACTGTCAACCTGGGGCAGGAGAGGCTGCCGCCAGGCCAGGCCGATTTGGAGATCGGGTCAAAGTGACCGGCTCACCCGAGGCAGTCCGCTCCCTGCGAAGTCCCTGTCCCCTGAACTCACCTCGCCATCCTCCCACCACCTGGCTGACAAGGAGAATTAAATCCCGCACATGTGGGGTAGAAGAGGCCGCACGGAGGCCAGGCCGCTAGGGACACTGGGGAAAATCCTCTGGCTCGCCAGGGGCACCCGAGTCCTCGGTCGCCGCCGCCGACCCCGTCCGCAGACCGCACCCCGCACCCCGCCTCTAGTGTGTCCGTCTGTCTGACTGCCTTCCTGACTGCTTATGAACTGGAGGAAGGGAGAGGCTACTCTATGTGGGTGTGTGTCTGTTTATGTCATGGAGGAGAAGACGACTAGGATGTCTCTATCTTTGCCTGCCTATCAATCTATCCATCTATCCATCTTCTATCTATCTATTCATCTATCTATCTATCTATCTATCTATCTATCTATCTATCTATCTATGTATATATCTATCTATCTATAAATGTAGTGGAGGCATAGGAGCAGGCTATTGTGTCTTTTTATCTGTCTGTCTGTAGGTTGGAAGAGGACATTAGTGTGTCTATCTGCCTACCCTGTTAGTTGACGAGTAGGAGGAGGCTAGTGTTTGTGTGGATATGTGTCTGTCTATGTATGTAACTATCTACCTATCTAATGGTTGAGGAGGTGTAATAAAGGATATATGTTTGTTTCTACATGGTGGAAGAGGTTAATGTTTCTGTCTGTCTATTTATTTGTCTGTCTGTCTGTCTAATGGAGGAATGCTCCCAGGACTCGACCGACTTGGAGGGATGCCAATTGCCACCCTGAGGCAGCAGATGGCGCCCCATAGCAGGCTGAGGGGGCCACTGGGTGGAAATTGACAGGCTTGCCTGGACAGCTCGAGCCCCCCGCTTCTGCCTTCCCTGTAGCCGCCAAAAATCCACCCACTCCCCGCCCCCTGAACACCCCGCACTCGCGTCCCGGGAGCCGGCCACTACAGAGACCTGAAAATCTTGTACATAGGGTACCAGAGACCGATCCCAGGACCGGCCAAGGAGGAGATGGGAGCAAATACACGGGCTCCGTGGGGCAGCCCCGCCTCCTCACTGCAGCCCCTGACAGCACCGCGCCCGCCTCCGGGGCGCAGGCTGACCTGCAATCATGCATACTGTGAACCTGGGGCAGGAGAGGCCGTCCCCAGGCCAGGCCGTTGTGGAGATGGGAGCAAACTGATCGGCTAACCTGAGGCAGTCCGCCTGCCGCGACGTCGCTTTACCCTGAACTCAGCTCGCCAGCATCCCAGGACCCTGCTGACAAGCAGATATAAATCCCGCAAGCCTGGGTTAGCAGAGGTCGGCCCGAGCCCAGGAGAGGGGCAGATGGGAGGAAAATGACCCCAAGTGTGCGAGGCATCCCCTTAGCTGCTGTGCGCCTCTTCTCTGCCCCCGACCTCTTCCCCTGACCACACCACGCCCGCTACCAGGAGCAGGCTGACTTGAAAGGCTTGAGTCCTAGAAACGTGGGGGAGAGGAGGCAGCCCCCAGGCAAAGCAGCTAGGGACATGGGAGAAAATCCTCTGGGTCTCCAGGGGCAACCTAGTACCCCGTAGCCGCCTCCGAACCCCGTCACCAGACCGCATCCCACCTCTAGAGTGTGTCTGTCTGACTGCCTGCCTGACTGCCTATCTATTGGAGAATGGAAGAGGTTAGACTATGTGTGTGTCTGTCTGTTTATCTAACGGAGGAGGAGGTGACTAGCATGTCTATCTCCTTGCCTGCCTAGCTATCAAAATATCTCTCTCTCTATCAATCTCCCTCTCTACCTATTTATTATTCTATCTATCTATCAATCTATCAATCTATCTATCTATCTATCTATCTATCTATCTATCTATCTATCTATCTATCTATCTATCTATCTAGAGGTGGCAAAGGAGTAGGCTAGGGTGTCTCTTATTTTTCTGTCTGTTGAAGGAGGAGTTTAGTGTGTCTATCTACCTATCTACCTATTTGAGGAAGCGGAGTAGGCCAGTGTGTTTGTGTGTGCCTGAACGTGTGCGTGTGTGCGTGCGGGTCTGTCTATGTATATATCTGTAAGTAAAAGAGAAGGAGGTTACTGTGTCTGTCTATCAGTCTATATCTGAATCTACTGGAGGAGGATTACGCTAGTATGTCTGTCTGTGTGTCTGTCTGTCTATCAGATATCAATGTATGAACCTGTATCTAATCGAGTAGAAGGAGGAGGCTACAGTGTCTATGGCTCTGTCTGACAGAGGAGGAGAAGACTAATGTGTCTGTTTTTCTGCGTGTCTGTGAGTCTGTCACGATCTATATCTACTGGAGAAGAAGGAGGAGGCCCGTGTGTCTGGCTATGTGTGTGTCTGTCTAACAGGAGAAGATAGAGGCTAGTGGGTGTATCCATCAATCTCACTGACTATCTATCAAATGGAAGAAGAGAAAGAGTCTATTAAGTTGGTCTAAATATTATCTAATGGAGTAGATTAGTGTGTCTATGAACCTGCCTAATTGAGGAGTAGGAGGAGGCTAGAATGTGTGTGTGTGTGTGTGTGTGTGCGCGTGTTTTGTGTGTGTTTGTCTGACTATGTATCTGTCTAACTATCTAAAGGATGAGGAGTAGGAGGTTAGGATATATGGCTGTTTCTCAATGGAGGAAGTGGCTAGTCTGTCTGTCTGTGTATTTCTTTGTCTGTCTGTCTGTCTGTTTGTCTGTGTGTGTGTCTAATGGAGGAAGCCTCCCAGGACTCGACCGACCTGGAGGGATTCCGATTGCCACCCTGAGGCAGCAGAGGGCGCCCCCAGAGCATGCTGAGGGGGACACTGGGGGGAAATCCACAGGCTTTCCTGGGCAGCCCGGGCCTCCCGCATCGGCCCTCTCTGCAGCCGCTCCCGCCCCGCCCCCTCCCCGCCCCCTGACCAACCCGCGCCCGCCTCACAGGATCAGGCCAGCACGGAGATGTGCTCCTCCTGTACCTAGGGTAGCTGATACCGACCCCAGGACCGGCCAAGGGGGGGATGGGAGCAAATACAGGGGCTCCGTGGGGCAGCCCCGCGCCCTCACTGCAGCCCCTGACAGCACCGCGCCCGCCTCTGGGGCGCAGGCTGACCTGCAAACGTGCATACTGTCAACCTGGGGCAGGAGAGGCTGCCGCCAGGCCAGGCCGATTTGGAGATCGGGTCAAAGTGACCGGCTCACCCGAGGCAGTCCGCTCCCTGCGAAGTCCCTGTCCCCTGAACTCACCTCGCCATCCTCCCACCACCTGGCTGACAAGGAGAATTAAATCCCGCACATGTGGGGTAGAAGAGGCCGCACGGAGGCCAGGCCGCTAGGGACACTGGGGAAAATCCTCTGGCTCGCCAGGGGCACCCGAGTCCTCGGTCGCCGCCGCCGACCCCGTCCGCAGACCGCACCCCGCACCCCGCCTCTAGTGTGTCCGTCTGTCTGACTGCCTTCCTGACTGCTTATGTACTGGAGGAGGGGAGAGGCTACTCTATGTGGGTGTGTGTCTGTTTATGTCACGGAGGAGAAGACGACTAGGATGTCTCTATCTTTGCCTGCCTATCAATCTATCCATCTATCCATCTTCTATCTATCTATTCATCTATCTATCTATCTATCTATCTATCTATCTATCTATCTATCTATCTATGTATATATCTATCTATCTATAAATGTAGTGGAGGCATAGGAGCAGGCTATTGTGTCTTTTTATCTGTCTGTCTGTAGGTTGGAAGAGGACATTAGTGTGTCTATCTGCCTACCCTGTTAGTTGACGAGTAGGAGGAGGCTAATGTTTGTGTGGATATTTGTCTGTCTGTCTATGTATGTAACTATCTACCTATCTAATGGTTGAGGAGGTGTAATAAAGGATATATGTTTGTTTCTACATGGTGGAAGAGGTTAATGTTTCTGTCTGTCTATTTATTTGTCTGTCTGTCTGTCTAATGGAGGAATGCTCCCAGGACTCGACCGACTTGGAGGGATGCCAATTGTCACCCTGAGGCAGCAGAGGGCGCCCCAGAGCAGGCTGAGGGGGTTACTGGGTGGAAATTGACAGGCTTGCCTGGGCAGCTCGAGCCCCCCGCTTCTGCCTTCCCTGTAGCCGCCAAAAATCCACCCACTCCCCGCCCCCTGAACACCCCGCACTCGCTTCCTGGGAGCCGGCCACTACAGAGACCTGAAAATCTTGTACATAGGGTACCAGAGACCGACCCCAGGACCGGCCAAGGAGGAGATGGGAGCAAATACACGGGCTCCGTGGGGCAGCCCCGCCTCCTCACTGCAGCCCCTGACAGCACCGCGCCCGCCTCCGGGGCGCAGGCTGACCTGCAATCATGCATACTGTGAACCTGGGGCAGGAGAGGCCGTCCCCAGGCCAGGCCGTTGTGGAGATGGGAGCAAACTGATCGGCTAACCTGAGGCAGTCCGCCTGCCGCGACGTCGCTTTACCCTGAACTCAGCTCGCCAGCATCCCAGGACCCTGCTGACAAGCAGATATAAATCCCGCAAGCCTGGGTTAGCAGAGGTCGGCCCGAGCCCAGGAGAGGGGCAGATGGGAGGAAAATGACCCCAAGTGTGCGAGGCATCCCCTTAGCTGCTGTGCGCCTCTTCTCTGCCCCCGACCTCTTCCCCTGACCTCACCACGCCCGCTACCAGGAGCAGGCTGACTTGAAAGGCTTGAGTCCTAGAAACGTGGGGGAGAGGAGGCAGCCCCCAGGCAAAGCAGCTAGGGACATGGGAGAAAATCCTCTGGGTCTCCAGGGGCAACCTAGTACCCCGTAGCCGCCTCCGAACCCCGTCACCAGACCGCAACCCACCTCTAGAGTGTCTGTCTGTCTGACTGCCTGCCTGACTGCCTATCTATTGGAGAATGGGAGAGGTTAGACTATGTGTGTGTCTGTCTGTTTATCTAACGGAGGAGGAGGTGACTAGCATGTCTATCTCCTTGCCTGCCTAGCTATCAAAATATCTCTCTCTCTATCAATCTCCCTCTCTGTCTATTTATTATTCTATCTATCTAACAATCTATCTATCTATCTATCTATCTATCTATCTATCTATCTATCTATCTATCTATCTATCTATCTAGAGGTGGCAAAGGAGTAGGCTAGGGTGTCTCTTATTTTTCTGTCTGTTGAAGGAGGAGTTTAGTGTGTCTATCTACCTATCTACCTATTTGAGGAAGCGGAGTAGGCCAGTGTGTTTGTGTGTGCCTGAACGTGTGCGTGTGTGCGTGCGGGTCTGTCTATGTATATATCTGTAAGTAAAAGAGAAGGAGGTTACTGTGTCTGTCTATCAGTCTATATCTGAATCTACTGGAGGAAGATTACGATAGTATGTCTGTCTGTGTGTCTGTCTGTCTATCAGATATCAATGTATGAACCTGTATCTAATCGAGTAGAAGGAGGAGGCTACAGTGTCTATGGCTCTGTCTGACAGAGGAGGAGAAGACTAATGTGTCTGTTTTTCTGCGTGTCTGTGAGTCTGTCACGATCTATATCTACTGGAGAAGAAGGAGGAGGCCCGTGTGTCTGGCTATGTGTGTGTCTGTCTAACAGGAGAAGATAGAGGCTAGTGGGTGTATCCATCAATCTCACTGACTATGTATCAAATGGAAGAAGAGAAAGAGTCTATTAAGTTGGTCTAACTATTATCTAATGGAGTAGATTAGTGTGTCTATGAACCTGCCTAATTGAGGAGTAGGAGGAGGCTAGAATGTGTGTGTGTGTGTGTGTGTGTGTGTGTGTGCGCGTGTTTTGTGTGTGTTTGTCTGACTATGTATCTGTCTAACTATCTAATGGATGAGGAGTAGGAGGTTAGGATATATGGCTGTTTCTCAATGGAGGAAGTGGCTAGTCTGTCTGTCTGTGTATTTCTTTGTCTGTCTGTCTGTCTGTTTGTCTGTGTGTGTGTCTAATGGAGGAAGCCTCCCAGGACTCGACCGACCTGGAGGGATTCCGATTGCCACCCTGAGGCAGCAGAGGGCGCCCCCAGAGCATGCTGAGGGGGACACTGGGGGGAAATCCACAGGCTTTCCTGGGCAGCCCGGGCCTCCCGCATCGGCCCTCTCTGCAGCAGCTCCCGCCCCGCCCCCTCCCCGCCCCCTGACCAACCCGCGCCCGCCTCAGAGGATCAGGCCAGCACGGAGATGTGCTCCTCCTGTACCTAGGGTAGCTGATACCGACCCCAGGACCGGCCAAGGGGGGGATGGGAGCAAATACAGGGGCTCCGTGGGGCAGCCCCGCGTCCTCACTGCAGCCCCTGACAGCACCGCGCCCGCCTCTGGGGCGCAGGCTGACCTGCAAACGTGCATACTGTCAACCTGGGGCAGGAGAGGCTGCCGCCAGGCCAGGCCGATTTGGAGATCGGGTCAAAGTGACCGGCTCACCCGAGGCAGTCCGCTCCCTGCGAAGTCCCTGTCCCCTGAACTCACCTCGCCATCCTCCCACCACCTGGCTGACAAGGAGAATTAAATCCCGCACATGTGGGGTAGAAGAGGCCGCACGGAGGCCAGGCCGCTAGGGACACTGGGGAAAATCCTCTGGCTCGCCAGGGGCACCCGAGTCCTCGGTCGCCGCCGCCGACCCCGTCCGCAGACCGCACCCCGCACCCCGCCTCTAGTGTGTCCGTCTGTCTGACTGCCTTCCTGACTGCTTATGTACTGGAGGAGGGGAGAGGCTACTCTATGTGGGTGTGTGTCTGTTTATGTCACGGAGGAGAAGACGACTAGGATGTCTCTATCTTTGCCTGCCTATCAATCTATCCATCTATCCATCTTCTATCTATCTATTCATCTATCTATCTATCTATCTATCTATCTATCTATCTATCTATCTATCTATGTATATATCTATCTATCTATAAATGTAGTGGAGGCATAGGAGCAGGCTATTGTGTCTTTTTATCTGTCTGTCTGTAGGTTGGAAGAGGACATTAGTGTGTCTATCTGCCTACCCTGTTAGTTGACGAGTAGGAGGAGGCTAATGTTTGTGTGGATATTTGTCTGTCTGTCTATGTATGTAACTATCTACCTATCTAATGGTTGAGGAGGTGTAATAAAGGATATATGTTTGTTTCTACATGGTGGAAGAGGTTAATGTTTCTGTCTGTCTATTTATTTGTCTGTCTGTCTGTCTAATGGAGGAATGCTCCCAGGACTCGACCGACTTGGAGGGATGCCAATTGCCACCCTGAGGCAGCAGAGGGCGCCCCAGAGCAGGCTGAGGGGGTTACTGGGTGGAAATTGACAGGCTTGCCTGGGCAGCTCGAGCCCCCCGCTTCTGCCTTCCCTGTAGCCGCCAAAAATCCACCCACTCCCCGCCCCCTGAACACCCCGCACTCGCTTCCTGGGAGCCGGCCACTACAGAGACCTGAAAATCTTGTACATAGGGTACCAGAGACCGACCCCAGGACCGGCCAAGGAGGAGATGGGAGCAAATACACGGGCTCCGTGGGGCAGCCCCGCCTCCTCACTGCAGCCCCTGACAGCACCGCGCCCGCCTCCGGGGCGCAGGCTGACCTGCAATCATGCATACTGTGAACCTGGGGCAGGAGAGGCCGTCCCCAGGCCAGGCCGTTGTGGAGATGGGAGCAAACTGATCGGCTAACCTGAGGCAGTCCGCCTGCCGCGACGTCGCTTTACCCTGAACTCAGCTCGCCAGCATCCCAGGACCCTGCTGACAAGCAGATATAAATCCCGCAAGCCTGGGTTAGCAGAGGTCGGCCCGAGCCCAGGAGAGGGGCAGATGGGAGGAAAATGACCCCAAGTGTGCGAGGCATCCCCTTAGCTGCTGTGCGCCTCTTCTCTGCCCCCGACCTCTTCCCCTGACCTCACCACGCCCGCTACCAGGAGCAGGCTGACTTGAAAGGCTTGAGTCCTAGAAACGTGGGGGAGAGGAGGCAGCCCCCAGGCAAAGCAGCTAGGGACATGGGAGAAAATCCTCTGGGTCTCCAGGGGCAACCTAGTACCCCGTAGCCGCCTCCGAACCCCGTCACCAGACCGCAACCCACCTCTAGAGTGTCTGTCTGTCTGACTGCCTGCCTGACTGCCTATCTATTGGAGAATGGGAGAGGTTAGACTATGTGTGTGTCTGTCTGTTTATCTAACGGAGGAGGAGGTGACTAGCATGTCTATCTCCTTGCCTGCCTAGCTATCAAAATATCTCTCTCTCTATCAATCTCCCTCTCTGTCTATTTATTATTCTATCTATCTAACAATCTATCTATCTATCTATCTATCTATCTAACAATCTATCTATCTATCTATCTATCTATCTATCTATCTATCTATCTATCTATCTATCTAGAGGTGGCAAAGGTGTAGGCTAGGGTGTCTCTTATTTTTCTGTCTGTTGAAGGAGGAGTTTAGTGTGTCTATCTACCTATCTACCTATTTGAGGAAGCGGAGTAGGCCAGTGTGTTTGTGTGTGCCTGAACGTGTGAGTGTGTGCGTGCGGGTCTGTCTATGTATATATCTGTAAGTAAAAGAGAAGGAGGTTACTGTGTCTGTCTATCAGTCTATATCTGAATCTACTGGAGGAGGATTACGCTAGTATGTCTGTCTGTGTGTCTGTCTATCAGATATCAATGTATGAACCTGTATCTAATCGAGTAGAAGGAGGAGGCTACAGTGTCTATGGCTCTGTCTGACAGAGGAGGAGAAGACTAATGTGTCTGTTTTTCTGCGTGTCTGTGAGTCTGTCACGATCTATATCTACTGGAGAAGAAGGAGGAGGCCCGTGTGTCTGGCTATGAGTGTGTCTGTCTAACAGGAGAAGATAGAGGCTAGTGGGTGTATCCATCAATCTCACTGACTATCTATCAAATGGAAGAAGAGAAAGAGTCTATTAAGTTGGTCTAAATATTATCTAATGGAGTAGATTATTGTGTCTATGAACCTGCCTAATTGAGGAGTAGGAGGAGGCTAGAATGTGTGTGTGTGTGTGTGTGTGTGCGCGTGTTTTGTGTGTGTTTGTCTGACTATGTATCTGTCTAACTATCTAATGGATGAGGAGTAGGAGGTTAGGATATATGGCTGTTTCTCAATGGAGGAAGTGGCTAGTCTGTCTGTCTGTGTATTTCTTTGTCTGTCTGTCTGTCTGTTTGTCTGTGTGTGTGTCTAATGGAGGAAGCCTCCCAGGACTCGACCGACCTGGAGGGATTCCGATTGCCACCCTGAGGCAGCAGAGGGCGCCCCCAGAGCATGCTGAGGGGGACACTGGGGGGAAATCCACAGGCTTTCCTGGGCAGCCCGGGCCTCCCGCATCGGCCCTCTCTGCAGCCGCTCCCGCCCCGCCCCCGCCCCGCCCCCTGACCAACCCGCGCCCGCCTCACAGGATCAGGCCAGCACGGAGATGTGCTCCTCCTGTACCTAGGGTAGCTGATACCGACCCCAGGACCGGCCAAGGGGGGGATGGGAGCAAATACAGGGGCTCCGTGGGGCAGCCCCGCGTCCTCACTGCAGCCCCTGACAGCACCGCGCCCGCCTCTGGGGCGCAGGCTGACCTGCAAACGTGCATACTGTCAACCTGGGGCAGGAGAGGCTGCCGCCAGGCCAGGCCGATTTGGAGATCGGGTCAAAGTGACCGGCTCACCCGAGGCAGTCCGCTCCCTGCGAAGTCCCTGTCCCCTGAACTCACCTCGCCATCCTCCCACCACCTGGCTGACAAGGAGAATTAAATCCCGCACATGTGGGGTAGAAGAGGCCGCACGGAGGCCAGGCCGCTAGGGACACTGGGGAAAATCCTCTGGCTCGCCAGGGGCACCCGAGTCCTCGGTCGCCGCCGCCGACCCCGTCCGCAGACCGCACCCCGCACCCCGCCTCTAGTGTGTCCGTCTGTCTGACTGCCTTCCTGACTGCTTATGTACTGGAGGAGGGGAGAGGCTACTCTATGTGGGTGTGTGTCTGTTTATGTCACGGAGGAGAAGACGACTAGGATGTCTCTATCTTTGCCTGCCTATCAATCTATCCATCTATCCATCTTCTATCTATCTATTCATCTATCTATCTATCTATCTATCTATCTATCTATCTATCTATCTATCTATGTATATATCTATCTATCTATAAATGTAGTGGAGGCATAGGAGCAGGCTATTGTGTCTTTTTATCTGTCTGTCTGTAGGTTGGAAGAGGACATTAGTGTGTCTATCTGCCTACCCTGTTAGTTGACGAGTAGGAGGAGGCTAGTGTTTGTGTGGATATGTGTCTGTCTATGTATGTAACTATCTACCTATCTAATGGTTGAGGAGGTGTAATAAAGGATATATGTTTGTTTCTACATGGTGGAAGAGGTTAATGTTTCTGTCTGTCTATTTATTTGTCTGTCTGTCTGTCTAATGGAGGAATGCTCCCAGGACTCGACCGACTTGGAGGGATGCCAATTGCCACCCTGAGGCAGCAGATGGCGCCCCATAGCAGGCTGAGGGGGCCACTGGGTGGAAATTGACAGGCTTGCCTGGGCAGCTCGAGCCCCCCGCTTCTGCCTTCCCTGTAGCCGCCAAAAATCCACCCACTCCCCGCCCCCTGAACACCCCGCACTCGCGTCCCGGGAGCCGGCCACTACAGAGACCTGAAAATCTTGTACATAGGGTACCAGAGACCGATCCCAGGACCGGCCAAGGAGGAGATGGGAGCAAATACACGGGCTCCGTGGGGCAGCCCCGCCTCCTCACTGCAGCCCCTGACAGCACCGCGCCCGCCTCCGGGGCGCAGGCTGACCTGCAATCATGCATACTGTGAACCTGGGGCAGGAGAGGCCGTCCCCAGGCCAGGCCGTTGTGGAGATGGGAGCAAACTGATCGGCTAACCTGAGGCAGTCCGCCTGCCGCGACGTCGCTTTACCCTGAACTCAGCTCGCCAGCATCCCAGGACCCTGCTGACAAGCAGATATAAATCCCGCAAGCCTGGGTTAGCAGAGGTCGGCCCGAGCCCAGGAGAGGGGCAGATGGGAGGAAAATGACCCCAAGTGTGCGAGGCATCCCCTTAGCTGCTGTGCGCCTCTTCTCTGCCCCCGACCTCTTCCCCTGACCACACCACGCCCGCTACCAGGAGCAGGCTGACTTGAAAGGCTTGAGTCCTAGAAACGTGGGGGAGAGGAGGCAGCCCCCAGGCAAAGCAGCTAGGGACATGGGAGAAAATCCTCTGGGTCTCCAGGGGCAACCTAGTACCCCGTAGCCGCCTCCGAACCCCGTCACCAGACCGCATCCCACCTCTAGAGTGTGTCTGTCTGACTGCCTGCCTGACTGCCTATCTATTTGAGAATGGAAGAGGTTAGACTATGTGTGTGTCTGTCTGTTTATCTAACGGAGGAGGAGGTGACTAGCATGTCTATCTCCTTGCCTGCCTAGCTATCAAAATATCTCTCTCTCTATCAATCTCCCTCTCTACCTATTTATTATTCTATCTATCTATCAATCTATCAATCTATCTATCTATCTATCTATCTATCTATCTATCTATCTATCTATCTATCTAGAGGTGGCAAAGGAGTAGGCTAGGGTGTCTCTTATTTTTCTGTCTGTTGAAGGAGGAGTTTAGTGTGTCTATCTACCTATCTACCTATTTGAGGAAGCGGAGTAGGCCAGTGTGTTTGTGTGTGCCTGAACGTGTGCGTGTGTGCGTGCGGGTCTGTCTATGTATATATCTGTAAGTAAAAGAGAAGGAGGTTACTGTGTCTGTCTATCAGTCTATATCTGAATCTACTGGAGGAGGATTACGCTAGTATGTCTGTCTGTGTGTCTGTCTGTCTATCAGATATCAATGTATGAACCTGTATCTAATCGAGTAGAAGGAGGAGGCTACAGTGTCTATGGCTCTGTCTGACAGAGGAGGAGAAGACTAATGTGTCTGTTTTTCTGCGTGTCTGTGAGTCTGTCACGATCTATATCTACTGGAGAAGAAGGAGGAGGCCCGTGTGTCTGGCTATGTGTGTGTCTGTCTAACAGGAGAAGATAGAGGCTAGTGGGTGTATCCATCAATCTCACTGACTATCTATCAAATGGAAGAAGAGAAAGAGTCTATTAAGTTGGTCTAAATATTATCTAATGGAGTAGATTAGTGTGTCTATGAACCTGCCTAATTGAGGAGTAGGAGGAGGCTAGAATGTGTGTGTGTGTGTGTGTGTGTGCGCGTGTTTTGTGTGTGTTTGTCTGACTATGTATCTGTCTAACTATCTAAAGGATGAGGAGTAGGAGGTTAGGATATATGGCTGTTTCTCAATGGAGGAAGTGGCTAGTCTGTCTGTCTGTGTATTTCTTTGTCTGTCTGTCTGTCTGTTTGTCTGTGTGTGTGTCTAATGGAGGAAGCCTCCCAGGACTCGACCGACCTGGAGGGATTCCGATTGCCACCCTGAGGCAGCAGAGGGCGCCCCCAGAGCATGCTGAGGGGGACACTGGGGGGAAATCCACAGGCTTTCCTGGGCAGCCCGGGCCTCCCGCATCGGCCCTCTCTGCAGCCGCTCCCGCCCCGCCCCCTCCCCGCCCCCTGACCAACCCGCGCCCGCCTCACAGGATCAGGCCAGCACGGAGATGTGCTCCTCCTGTACCTAGGGTAGCTGATACCGACCCCAGGACCGGCCAAGGGGGGGATGGGAGCAAATACAGGGGCTCCGTGGGGCAGCCCCGCGCCCTCACTGCAGCCCCTGACAGCACCGCGCCCGCCTCTGGGGCGCAGGCTGACCTGCAAACGTGCATACTGTCAACCTGGGGCAGGAGAGGCTGCCGCCAGGCCAGGCCGATTTGGAGATCGGGTCAAAGTGACCGGCTCACCCGAGGCAGTCCGCTCCCTGCGAAGTCCCTGTCCCCTGAACTCACCTCGCCATCCTCCCACCACCTGGCTGACAAGGAGAATTAAATCCCGCACATGTGGGGTAGCAGAGGCCGCACGGAGGCCAGGCCGCTAGGGACACTGGGGAAAATCCTCTGGCTCGCCAGGGGCACCCGAGTCCTCGGTCGCCGCCGCCGACCCTGTCCGCAGACCGCACCCCGCACCCCGCCTCTAGTGTGTCCGTCTGTCTGACTGCCTTCCTGACTGCTTATGTATTGGAGGAGGGGAGAGGCTACTCTATGTGGGTGTGTGTCTGTTTATGTCACGGAGGAGAAGACGACTAGGATGTCTCTATCTTTGCCTGCCTATCAATCTATCCATCTATCCATCTTCTATCTATCTATTCATCTATCTATCTATCTATCTATCTATCTATCTATCTATCTATCTATGTATATATCTATCTATCTATAAATGTAATGGAGGCATAGGAGCAGGCTATTGTGTCTTTTTATCTGTCTGTCTGTAGGTTGGAAGAGGATATTAGTGTGTCTATCTGCCTACTCTGTTAGTTGACGAGTAGGAGGAGGCTAATGTTTGTGTGGATATTTGTCTGTCTGTCTATGTATGTAACTATCTACCTATCTAATGGTTGAGGAGGTGTAATAAAGGATATATGTTTGTTTCTACATGGTGGAAGAGGTTAATGTTTCTGTCTGTCTATTTATTTGTCTGTCTGTCTGTCTAATGGAGGAATGCTCCCAGGACTCGACCGACTTGGAGGGATGCCAATTGCCACCCTGAGGCAGCAGAGGGCGCCCCAGAGCAGGCTGAGGGGGTTACTGGGTGGAAATTGACAGGCTTGCCTGGGCAGCTCGAGCCCCCCGCTTCTGCCTTCCCTGTAGCCGCCAAAAATCCACCCACTCCCCGCCCCCTGAACACCCCGCACTCGCTTCCTGGGAGCCGGCCACTACAGAGACCTGAAAATCTTGTACATAGGGTACCAGAGACCGACCCCAGGACCGGCCAAGGAGGAGATGGGAGCAAATACACGGGCTCCGTGGGGCAGCCCCGCCTCCTCACTGCAGCCCCTGACAGCACCGCGCCCGCCTCCGGGGCGCAGGCTGACCTGCAATCATGCATACTGTGAACCTGGGGCAGGAGAGGCCGTCCCCAGGCCAGGCCGTTGTGGAGATGGGAGCAAACTGATCGGCTAACCTGAGGCAGTCCGCCTGCCGCGACGTCGCTTTACCATGAACTCAGCTCGCCAGCATCCCAGGACCCTGCTGACAAGCAGATATAAATCCCGCAAGCCTGGGTTAGCAGAGGTCGGCCCGAGGCCAGGAGAGGGGCAGATGGGAGGAAAATGACCCCAAGTGTGCGAGGCATCCCCTTAGCTGCTGTGCGCCTCTTCTCTGCCCCCGACCTCTTCCCCTGAACTCACCACGCCCGCTACCAGGAGCAGGCTGACTTGAAAGGCTTGAGTCCTAGAAACGTGGGGGAGAGGAGGCAGCCCCCAGGCAAAGCAGCTAGGGACATGGGAGAAAATCCTCTGGGTCTCCAGGGGCAACCTAGTACCCCGTAGCCGCCTCCGAACCCCGTCACCAGACCGCACCCCACCTCTAGAGTGTCTGTCTGTCTGACTGCCTGCCTGACTGCCTATCTATTGGAGAATGGGAGAGGTTAGACTATGTGTGTGTCTGTCTGTTTATCTAACGGAGGAGGAGGTGACTAGCATGTCTATCTCCTTGCCTGCCTAGCTATCAAAATATCTCTCTCTCTATCAATCTCCCTCTCTATCTATTTATTATTCTATCTATCTAACAATCTATCTATCTATCTATCTATCTACCTATCTATCTATCTATCTATCTATCTATCTAGAGGTGGCAAAGGAGTAGGCTAGGGTGTCTCTTATTTTTCTGTCTGTTGAAGGAGGAGTTTAGTGTGTCTATCTACCTATCTACCTATTTGAGGAAGCGGAGTAGGCCAGTGTGTTTGTGTGTGCCTGAACGTGTGCGTGTGTGCGTGCGGGTCTGTCTATGTATATATCTGTAAGTAAAAGAGAAGGAGGTTACTGTGTCTGTCTATCAGTCTATATCTGAATCTACTGGAGGAGGATTACGCTAGTATGTCTGTCTGTGTGTCTGTCTGTCTATCAGATATCAATGTATGAACCTGTATCTAATCGAGTAGAAGGAGGAGGCTACAGTGTCTATGGCTCTGTCTGACAGAGGAGGAGAAGACTAATGTGTCTGTTTTTCTGCGTGTCTGTGAGTCTGTCACGATCTATATCTACTGGAGAAGAAGGAGGAGGCCCGTGTGTCTGGCTATGTGTGTGTCTGTCTAACAGGAGAAGATAGAGGCTAGTGGGTGTATCCATCAATCTCACTGACTATCTATCAAATGGAAGAAGAGAAAGAGTCTATTAAGTTGGTCTAACTATTATCTAATGGAGTAGATTAGTGTGTCTATGAACCTGCCTAATTGAGGAGTAGGAGGAGGCTAGAATGTGTGTGTGTGTGTGTGTGTGTGTGTGTGTGCGCGTGTTTTGTGTGTGTTTGTCTGACTATGTATCTGTCTAACTATCTAATGGATGAGGAGTAGGAGGTTAGGATATATGGCTGTTTCTCAATGGAGGAAGTGGCTAGTCTGTCTGTCTGTGTATTTCTTTGTCTGTCTGTCTGTCTGTTTGTCTGTGTGTGTGTCTAATGGAGGAAGCCTCCCAGGACTCGACCGACCTGGAGGGATTCCGATTGCCACCCTGAGGCAGCAGAGGGCGCCCCCAGAGCATGCTGAGGGGGACACTGGGGGGAAATCCACAGGCTTTCCTGGGCAGCCCGGGCCTCCCGCATCGGCCCTCTCTGCAGCCGCTCCCGCCCCGCCCCCGCCCCGCCCCCTGACCAACCCGCGCCCGCCTCACAGGATCAGGCCAGCACGGAGATGTGCTCCTCCTGTACCTAGGGTAGCTGATACCGACCCCAGGACCGGCCAAGGGGGGGATGGGAGCAAATACAGGGGCTCCGTGGGGCAGCCCCGCGTCCTCACTGCAGCCCCTGACAGCACCGCGCCCGCCTCTGGGGCGCAGGCTGACCTGCAAACGTGCATACTGTCAACCTGGGGCAGGAGAGGCTGCCGCCAGGCCAGGCCGATTTGGAGATCGGGTCAAAGTGACCGGCTCACCCGAGGCAGTCCGCTCCCTGCGAAGTCCCTGTCCCCTGAACTGACCTCGCCATCCTCCCACCACCTGGCTGACAAGGAGAATTAAATCCCGCACATGTGGGGTAGAAGAGGCCGCACGGAGGCCAGGCCGCTAGGGACACTGGGGAAAATCCTCTGGCTCGCCAGGGGCACCCGAGTCCTCGGTCGCCGCCACCGACCCCGTCCGCAGACCGCACCCCGCACCCCGCCTCTAGTGTGTCCGTCTGTCTGACTGCCTTCCTGAATGCTTATGAACTGGAGGAAGGGAGAGGCTACTCTATGTGGGTGTGTGTCTGTTTATGTCACGGAGGAGAAGACGACTAGGATGTCTCTATCTTTGCCTGCCTATCAATCTATCCATCTATCCATCTTCTATCTATCTATTCATCTATCTATCTATCTATCTATCTATCTATCTATCTATCTATCTATCTATGTATATATCTATCTATCTATAAATGTAGTGGAGGCATAGGAGCAGGCTATTGTGTCTTTTTATCTGTCTGTCTGTAGGTTGGAAGAGGACATTAGTGTGTCTATCTGCCTACCCTGTTAGTTGACGAGTAGGAGGAGGCTAGTGTTTGTGTGGATATGTGTCTGTCTATGTATGTAACTATCTACCTATCTAATGGTTGAGGAGGTGTAATAAAGGATATATGTTTGTTTCTACATGGTGGAAGAGGTTAATGTTTCTGTCTGTCTATTTATTTGTCTGTCTGTCTGTCTAATGGAGGAATGCTCCCAGGACTCGACCGACTTGGAGGGATGCCAATTGCCACCCTGAGGCAGCAGATGGCGCCCCATAGCAGGCTGAGGGGGCCACTGGGTGGAAATTGACAGGCTTGCCTGGACAGCTCGAGCCCCCCGCTTCTGCCTTCCCTGTAGCCGCCAAAAATCCACCCACTCCCCGCCCCCTGAACACCCCGCACTCGCGTCCCGGGAGCCGGCCACTACAGAGACCTGAAAATCTTGTACATAGGGTACCAGAGACCGATCCCAGGACCGGCCAAGGAGGAGATGGGAGCAAATACACGGGCTCCGTGGGGCAGCCCCGCCTCCTCACTGCAGCCCCTGACAGCACCGCGCCCGCCTCCGGGGCGCAGGCTGACCTGCAATCATGCATACTGTGAACCTGGGGCAGGAGAGGCCGTCCCCAGGCCAGGCCGTTGTGGAGATGGGAGCAAACTGATCGGCTAACCTGAGGCAGTCCGCCTGCCGCGACGTCGCTTTACCCTGAACTCAGCTCGCCAGCATCCCAGGACCCTGCTGACAAGCAGATATAAATCCCGCAAGCCTGGGTTAGCAGAGGTCTGCCCGAGCCCAGGAGAGGGGCAGATGGGAGGAAAATGACCCCAAGTGTGCGAGGCATCCCCTTAGCTGCTGTGCGCCTCTTCTCTGCCCCCGACCTCTTCCCCTGACCTCACCACGCCCGCTACCAGGAGCAGGCTGACTTGAAAGGCTTGAGTCCTAGAAACGTGGGGGAGAGGAGGCAGCCCCCAGGCAAAGCAGCTAGGGACATGGGAGAAAATCCTCTGGGTCTCCAGGGGCAACCTAGTACCCCGTAGCCGCCTCCGAACCCCGTCACCAGACCGCACCCCACCTCTAGAGTGTCTGTCTGTCTGACTGTCTGCCTGACTGCCTATCTATTGGAGAATGGGAGAGGTTAGACTATGTGTGTGTCTGTCTGTTTATCTAACGGAGGAGGAGGTGACTAGCATGTCTATCTCCTTGCCTGCCTAGCTATCAAAATATCTCTCTCTCTATCAATCTCCCTCTCTATCTATTTATTATTCTATCTATCTAACAATCTATATATCTATCTATCTATCTATCTATCTTTCTATCAATCTATCTATCTATCTATCTATCTATCTATCTATCTATTTATCTATCTATCTATCTAGAGGTGGCAAAGGAGTAGGCTAGGGTGTCTCTTATTTTTCTGTCTGTTGAAGGAGGAGTTTAGTGTGTCTATCTACCTATCTACCTATTTGAGGAAGCGGAGTAGGCCAGTGTGTTTGTGTGTGCCTGAACGTGTGCGTGTGTGCGTGCGGGTCTGTCTATGTATATATCTGTAAGTAAAAGAGAAGGAGGTTACTGTGTCTGTCTATCAGTCTATATCTGAATCTACTGGAGGAGGATTACGCTAGTATGTCTGTCTGTGTGTCTGTCTGTCTATCAGATATCAATGTATGAACCTGTATCTAATCGAGTAGAAGGAGGAGGCTACAGTGTCTATGGCACTGTCTGACAGAGGAGGAGAGGACTAATGTGTTTTTTTTTCTGCGTGTCTGTGAGTCTGTCACGATCTATATCTACTGGAGAAGAAGGAGGAGGCCCGTGTGTCTGGCTATGTGTGTGTCTGTCTAACAGGAGAAGATAGAGGCTAGTGGGTGTATCCATCAATCTCACTGACTATCTATCAAATGGAAGAAGAGAAAGAGTCTATTAAGTTGGTCTAACTATTATCTAATGGAGTAGATTAGTGTGTCTATGAACCTGCCTAATTGAGGAGTAGGAGGAGGCTAGAATGTGTGTGTGTGTGTGTGTGTGTGCGCGTGTTTTGTGTGTGTTTGTCTGACTATGTATCTGTCTAACTATCTAATGGATGAGGAGTAGGAGGTTAGGATATATGGCTGTTTCTCAATGGAGGAAGTGGCTAGTCTGTCTGTCTGTGTATTTCTTTGTCTGTCTGTCTGTCTGTTTGTCTGTGTGTGTGTCTAATGGAGGAAGCCTCCCAGGACTCGACCGACCTGGAGGGATTCCGATTGCCACCCTGAGGCAGCAGAGGGCGCCCCCAGAGCATGCTGAGGGGGACACTGGGGGGAAATCCACAGGCTTTCCTGGGCAGCCCGGGCCTCCCGCATCGGCCCTCTCTGCAGCCGCTCCCGCCCCGCCCCCGCCCCGCCCCCTGACCAACCCGCGCCCGCCTCACAGGATCAGGCCAGCACGGAGATGTGCTCCTCCTGTACCTAGGGTAGCTGATACCGACCCCAGGACCGGCCAAGTGGGGGATGGGAGCAAATACAGGGGCTCCGTGGGGCAGCCCCGCGTCCTCACTGCAGCCCCTGACAGCACCGCGCCCGCCTCTGGGGCGCAGGCTGACCTGCAAACGTGTATACTGTCAACCTGGGGCAGGAGAGGCTGCCGCCAGGCCAGGCCGATTTGGAGATCGGGTCAAAGTGACCGGCTCACCCGAGGCAGTCCGCTCCCTGCGAAGTCCCTGTCCCCTGAACTGACCTCGCCATCCTCCCACCACCTGGCTGACAAGGAGAATTAAATCCCGCACATGTGGGGTAGAAGAGGCCGCACGGAGGCCAGGCCGCTAGGGACACTGGGGAAAATCCTCTGGCTCGCCAGGGGCACCCGAGTCCTCGGTCGCCGCCACCGACCCCGTCCGCAGACCGCACCCCGCACCCCGCCTCTAGTGTGTCCGTCTGTCTGACTGCCTTCCTGAATGCTTATGAACTGGAGGAAGGGAGAGGCTACTCTATGTGGGTGTGTGTCTGTTTATGTCACGGAGGAGAAGACGACTAGGATGTCTCTATCTTTGCCTGCCTATCAATCTATCCATCTATCCATCTTCTATCTATCTATTCATCTATCTATCTATCTATCTATCTATCAATCTATCTATCTATGTATATATCTATCTATCTATAAATGTAGTGGAGGCATAGGAGCAGGCTATTGTGTCTTTTTATCTGTCTGTCTGTAGGTTGGAAGAGGACATTAGTGTGTCTATCTGCCTACCCTGTTAGTTGACGAGTAGGAGGAGGCTAGTGTTTGTGTGGATATGTGTCTGTCTATGTATGTAACTATCTACCTATCTAATGGTTGAGGAGGTGTAATAAAGGATATATGTTTGTTTCTACATGGTGGAAGAGGTTAATGTTTCTGTCTGTCTATTTATTTGTCTGTCTGTCTGTCTAATGGAGGAATGCTCCCAGGACTCGACCGACTTGGAGGGATGCCAATTGCCACCCTGAGGCAGCAGATGGCGCCCCATAGCAGGCTGAGGGGGCCACTGGGTGGAAATTGACAGGCTTGCCTGGACAGCTCGAGCCCCCCGCTTCTGCCTTCCCTGTAGCCGCCAAAAATCCACCCACTCCCCGCCCCCTGAACACCCCGCACTCGCGTCCCGGGAGCCGGCCACTACAGAGACCTGAAAATCTTGTACATAGGGTACCAGAGACCGATCCCAGGACCGGCCAAGGAGGAGATGGGAGCAAATACACGGGCTCCGTGGGGCAGCCCCGCCTCCTCACTGCAGCCCCTGACAGCACCGCGCCCGCCTCCGGGGCGCAGGCTGACCTGCAATCATGCATACTGTGAACCTGGGGCAGGAGAGGCCGTCCCCAGGCCAGGCCGTTGTGGAGATGGGAGCAAACTGATCGGCTAACCTGAGGCAGTCCGCCTGCCGCGACGTCGCTTTACCCTGAACTCAGCTCGCCAGCATCCCAGGACCCTGCTGACAAGCAGATATAAATCCCGCAAGCCTGGGTTAGCAGAGGTCTGCCCGAGCCCAGGAGAGGGGCAGATGGGAGGAAAATGACCCCAAGTGTGCGAGGCATCCCCTTAGCTGCTGTGCGCCTCTTCTCTGCCCCCGACCTCTTCCCCTGACCTCACCACGCCCGCTACCAGGAGCAGGCTGACTTGAAAGGCTTGAGTCCTAGAAACGTGGGGGAGAGGAGGCAGCCCCCAGGCAAAGCAGCTAGGGACATGGGAGAAAATCCTCTGGGTCTCCAGGGGCAACCTAGTACCCCGTAGCCGCCTCCGAACCCCGTCACCAGACCGCACCCCACCTCTAGAGTGTCTGTCTGTCTGACTGCCTGCCTGACTGCCTATCTATTGGAGAATGGGAGAGGTTAGACTATGTGTGTGTCTGTCTGTTTATCTAACGGAGGAGGAGGTGACTAGCATGTCTATCTCCTTGCCTGCCTAGCTATCAAAATATCTCTCTCTCTATCAATCTCCCTCTCTATCTATTTATTATTCTATCTATCTAACAATCTATCTATCTATCTATCTATCTATCTATCTATCTATCTATCTATCTATCTATCTATCAATCTATCTATCTATCTATCTATCTATCTATCTATCTATCTATCTATCTATCTATCTATCTATCTAGAGGTGGCAAAGGAGTAGGCTAGGGTGTCTCTTATTTTTCTGTCTGTTGAAGGAGGAGTTTAGTGTGTCTATCTACCTATCTACCTATTTGAGGAAGCGGAGTAGGCCAGTGTGTTTGTGTGTGCCTGAACGTGTGCGTGTGTGCGTGCGGGTCTGTCTATGTATATATCTGTAAGTAAAAGAGAAGGAGGTTACTGTGTCTGTCTATCAGTCTATATCTGAATCTACTGGAGGAGGATTACGCTAGTATGTCTGTCTGTGTGTCTGTCTGTCTATCAGATATCAATGTATGAACCTGTATCTAATCGAGTAGAAGGAGGAGGCTACAGTGTCTATGGCTCTGTCTGACAGAGGAGGAGAAGACTAATGTGTCTGTTTTTCTGCGTGTCTGTGAGTCTGTCACGATCTATATCTACTGGAGAAGAAGGAGGAGGCCCGTGTGTCTGGCTATGTGTGTGTCTGTCTAACAGGAGAAGATAGAGGCTAGTGGGTGTATCCATCAATCTCACTGACTATCTATCAAATGGAAGAAGAGAAAGAGTCTATTAAGTTGGTCTAAATATTATCTAATGGAGTAGATTAGTGTGTCTATGAACCTGCCTAATTGAGGAGTAGGAGGAGGCTAGAATGTGTGTGTGTGTGTGTGTGCGTGTGTTTTGTGTGTGTTTGTCTGACTATGTATCTGTCTAACTATCTAAAGGATGAGGAGTAGGAGGTTAGGATATATGGCTGTTTCTCAATGGAGGAAGTGGCTAGTCTGTCTGTCTGTGTATTTCTTTGTCTGTCTGTCTGTCTGTTTGTCTGTGTGTGTGTCTAATGGAGGAAGCCTCCCAGGACTCGACCGACCTGGAGGGATTCCGATTGCCACCCTGAGGCAGCAGAGGGCGCCCCCAGAGCATGCTGAGGGGGACACTGGGGGGAAATCCACAGGCTTTCCTGGGCAGCCCGGGCCTCCCGCATCGGCCCTCTCTGCAGCCGCTCCCGCCCCGCCCCCGCCCCGCCCCCTGACCAACCCGCGCCCACCTCACAGGATCAGGCCAGCACGGAGATGTGCTCCTCCTGTACCTAGGGTAGCTGATACCGACCCCAGGACCGGCCAAGGGGGGGATGGGAGCAAATACAGGGTCTCCGTGGGGCAGCCCCGCGTCCTCACTGCAGCCCCTGACAGCACCGCGCCCGCCTCTGGGGCGCAGGCTGACCTGCAAACGTGCATACTGTCAACCTGGGGCAGGAGAGGCTGCCGCCAGGCCAGGCCGATTTGGAGATCGGGTCAAAGTGACCGGCTCACCCGAGGCAGTCCGCTCCCTGCGAAGTCCCTGTCCCCTGAACTCACCTCACCATCCTCCCACCACCTGGCTGACAAGGAGAATTAAATCCCGCACATGTGGGGTAGCAGAGGCCGCACCGAGGCCAGGCCGCTAGGGACACTGGGGAAAATCCTCTGGCTCGCCAGGGGCACCCGAGTCCTCGGTCGCCGCCGCCGACCCCGTCCGCAGACCGCACCCCGCACCCCGCCTCTAGTGTGTCCGTCTGTCTGACTGCCTTCCTGACTGCTTATGTACTGGAGGAGGGGAGAGGCTACTCTATGTGGGTGTGTGTCTGTTTATGTCACGGAGGAGAAGACGACTAGGATGTCTCTATCTTTGCCTGCCTATCAATCTATCCATCTATCCATCTTCTATCTATCTATTCATCTATATATCTATCTATCTATCTATCTATCTATCTATCTATCTATCTATCTATCTATGTATATATCTATCTATCTATAAATGTAGTGGAGGCATAGGAGCAGGCTATTGTGTCTTTTTATCTGTCTGTCTGTAGGTTGGAAGAGGGCACTAGTGTGTCTATCTGCCTACCCTGTTAGTTGACGAGTAGGAGGAGGCTAGTGTTTGTGTGGATATGTGTCTGTCTGTCTATATATGTAACTGTCTACCTATCTAATGGTTGAGGAGGTGTAATAAAGGATATATGTTTGTTTCTACATGGTGGAAGAGGTTAATGTTTCTGTCTGTCTATTTATTTGTCTGTCTGTCTGTCTAATGGAGGAATGCTCCCAGGACTCGACCGACTTGGAGGGATGCCAATTGCCACCCTGAGGCAGCAGATGGCGCCCCAGAGCAGGCTGACGGGGCCACTGGGTGAAAATTGACAGGCTTGCCTGGGCAGCTCGAGCCCCCCGCTTCTGCCTTCCCTGTAGCCGCCAAAAATCCACCCACTCCCCGCCCCCTGAACACCCCGCACTCGCTTCCTGGGAGCCGGCCACTACAGAGACCTGAAAATCTTGTACATAGGGTACCAGAGACCGACCCCAGGACCGGCCAAGGAGGAGATGGGAGCAAATACACGGGCTCCGTGGGGCAGCCCCGCCTCCTCACTGCAGCCCCTGACAGCACCGCGCCCGCCTCCGGGGCGCAGGCTGACCTGCAATCATGCATACTGTGAACTTGGGGCAGGAGAGTCCGTCCCCAGGCCAGGCCGTTGTGGAGATGGGAGCAAACTGATCGGCTAACCTGAGGCAGTCCGCCTGCCGCGACGTCGCTTTACCCTGAACTCAGCTCGCCAGCATCCCAGGACCCTGCTGACAAGCAGATATAAATCCCGCAAGCCTGGGTTAGCAGAGGTCGGCCCGAGCCCAGGAGAGGGGCAGATGGGAGGAAAATGACCCCAAGTGTGCGAGGCATCCCCTTAGCTGCTGTGCGCCTCTTCTCTGCCCCCGACCTCTTCCCCTGACCTCACCACGCCCGCTACCAGGAGCAGGCTGACTTGAAAGGCTTGAGTCCTAGAAACGTGGGGGAGAGGAGGCAGCCCCCAGGCAAAGCAGCTAGGGACATGGGAGAAAATCCTCTGGGTCTCCAGGGGCAACCTAGTACCCCGTAGCCGCCTCTGAACCCCGTCACCAGACCGCACCCCACCTCTAGAGTGTCTGTCTGTCTGACTGCCTGCCTGACTGCCTATCTATTGGAGAATGGGAGAGGTTAGACTATGTGTGTGTCTGTCTGTTTATCTAACGGAGGAGGAGGTGACTAGCATGTCTATCTCCTTGCCTGCCTAGCTATCAAAATATCTCTCTCTCTATCAATCTCCCTCTCTATCTATTTATTATTCTATCTATCTAACAATCTATCTATCTATCTATCTATCTATCTATCTATCTATCTATCTATCTATCTATCTAGAGGTGGCAAAGGAGTAGGCTAGGGTGTCTCTTATTTTTCTGTCTGTTGAAGGAGGAGTTTAGTGTGTCTATCTACCTATCTACCTATTTGAGGAAGCGGAGTAGGCCAGTGTGTTTGTGTGTGCCTGAACGTGTGCGTGTGTGCGTGCGGGTCTGTCTATGTATATATCTGTAAGTAAAAGAGAAGGAGGTTACTGTGTCTGTCTATCAGTCTATATCTGAATCTACTGGAGGAGGATTACGCTAGTATGTCTGTCTGTGTGTCTGTCTGTCTATCAGATATCAATGTATGAACCTGTATCTAATCGAGTAGAAGGAGGAGGCTACAGTGTCTATGGCTCTGTCTGACAGAGGAGGAGAAGACTAATGTGTCTGTTTTTCTGCGTGTCTGTGAGTCTGTCACGATCTATATCTACTGGAGAAGAAGGAGGAGGCCCGTGTGTCTGGCTATGTGTGTGTCTGTCTAACAGGAGAAGATAGAGGCTAGTGGGTGTATCCATCAATCTCACTGACTATCTATCAAATGGAAGAAGAGAAAGAGTCTATTAAGTTGGTCTAAATATTATCTAATGGAGTAGATTAGTGTGTCTATGAACCTGCCTAATTGAGGAGTAGGAGGAGGCTAGAATGTGTGTGTGTGTGTGTGTGTGTGCGTGTGTTTTGTGTGTGTTTGTCTGACTATGTATCTGTCTAACTATCTAAAGGATGAGGAGTAGGAGGTTAGGATATATGGCTGTTTCTCAATGGAGGAAGTGGCTAGTCTGTCTGTCTGTGTATTTCTTTGTCTGTCTGTCTGTCTGTTTGTCTGTGTGTGTGTCTAATGGAGGAAGCCTCCCAGGACTCGACCGACCTGGAGGGATTCCGATTGCCACCCTGAGGCAGCAGAGGGCGCCCCCAGAGCATGCTGAGGGGGACACTGGGGGGAAATCCACAGGCTTTCCTGGGCAGCCCGGGCCTCCCGCATCGGCCCTCTCTGCAGCCGCTCCCGCCCCGCCCCCGCCCCGCCCCCTGACCAACCCGCGCCCACCTCACAGGATCAGGCCAGCACGGAGATGTGCTCCTCCTGTACCTAGGGTAGCTGATACCGACCCCAGGACCGGCCAAGGGGGGGATGGGAGCAAATACAGGGGCTCCGTGGGGCAGCCCCGCGTCCTCACTGCAGCCCCTGACAGCACCGCGCCCGCCTCTGGGGCGCAGGCTGACCTGCAAACGTGCATACTGTCAACCTGGGGCAGGAGAGGCTGCCGCCAGGCCAGGCCGATTTGGAGATCGGGTCAAAGTGACCGGCTCACCCGAGGCAGTCCGCTCCCTGCGAAGTCCCTGTCCCCTGAACTCACCTCGCCATCCTCCCACCACCTGGCTGACAAGGAGAATTAAATCCCGCACATGTGGGGTAGCAGAGGCCGCACGGAGGCCAGGCCGCTAGGGACACTGGGGAAAATCCTCTGGCTCGCCAGGGGCACCCGAGTCCTCGGTCGCCGCCGCCGACCCCGTCCGCAGACCGCACCCCGCACCCCGCCTCTAGTGTGTCCGTCTGTCTGACTGCCTTCCTGACTGCTTATGTACTGGAGGAGGGGAGAGGCTACTCTATGTGGGTGTGTGTCTGTTTATGTCACGGAGGAGAAGACGACTAGGATGTCTCTATCTTTGCCTGCCTATCAATCTATCCATCTATCCATCTTCTATCTATCTATTCATCTATATATCTATCTATCTATCTATCTATCTATCTATCTATCTATCTATCTATCTATCTATCTATCTATGTATATATCTATCTATCTATAAATGTAGTGGAGGCATAGGAGCAGGCTATTGTGTCTTTTTATCTGTCTGTCTGTAGGTTGGAAGAGGGCACTAGTGTGTCTATCTGCCTACCCTGTTAGTTGACGAGTAGGAGGAGGCTAGTGTTTGTGTGGATATGTGTCTGTCTGTCTATATATGTAACTGTCTACCTATCTAATGGTTGAGGAGGTGTAATAAAGGATATATGTTTGTTTCTACATGGTGTAAGAGGTTAATGTTTCTGTCTGTCTATTTATTTGTCTGTCTGTCTGTCTAATGGAGGAATGCTCCCAGGACTCGACCGACTTGGAGGGATGCCAATTGCCACCCTGAGGCAGCAGATGGCGCCCCAGAGCAGGCTGACGGGGCCACTGGGTGGAAATTGACAGGCTTGCCTGGGCAGCTCGAGCCCCCCGCTTCTGCCTTCCCTGTAGCCGCCAAAAATCCACCCACTCCCCGCCCCCTGAACACCCCGCACTCGCTTCCTGGGAGCCGGCCACTACAGAGACCTGAAAATCTTGTACATAGGGTACCAGAGACCGACCCCAGGACCGGCCAAGGAGGAGATGGGAGCAAATACACGGGCTCCGTGGGGCAGCCCCGCCTCCTCACTGCAGCCCCTGACAGCACCGCGCCCGCCTCCGGGGCGCAGGCTGACCTGCAATCATGCATACTGTGAACTTGGGGCAGGAGAGTCCGTCCCCAGGCCAGGCCGTTGTCGAGATGGGAGCAAACTGATCGGCTAACCTGAGGCAGTCCGCCTGCCGCGACGTCGCTTTACCCTGAACTCAGCTCGCCAGCATCCCAGGACCCTGCTGACAAGCAGATATAAATCCCGCAAGCCTGGGTTAGCAGAGGTCTGCCCGAGCCCAGGAGAGGGGCAGATGGGAGGAAAATGACCCCAAGTGTGCGAGGCATCCCCTTAGCTGCTGTGCGCCTCTTCTCTGCCCCCGAACTCTTCCCCTGAACTCACCACGCCCGCTACCAGGAGCAGGCTGACTTGAAAGGCTTGAGTCCTAGAAACGTGGGGGAGAGGAGGCAGCCCCCAGGCAAAGCAGCTAGGGACATGGGAGAAAATCCTCTGGGTCTCCAGGGGCAACCTAGTACCCCGTAGCCGCCTCCGAACCCCGTCACCAGACCGCACCCCACCTCTAGAGTGTCTGTCTGTCTGACTGCCTGCCTGACTGCCTATCTATTGGAGAATGGGAGAGGTTAGACTATGTGTGTGTCTGTCTGTTTATCTAACGGAGGAGGAGGTGACTAGCATGTCTATCTCCTTGCCTGCCTAGCTATCAAAATATCTCTCTCTCTATCAATCTCCCTCTCTATCTATTTATTATTCTATCTATCTAACAATCTATCTATCTATCTATCTATCTATCTATCTATCTATCTATCTATCTATCTATCTATCTATCAATCTATCTATCTATCTATCTATCTATCTATCTATCTATCTATCTATCTATCTATCTATCTAGAGGTGGCAAAGGAGTAGGCTAGGGTGTCTCTTATTTTTCTGTCTGTTGAAGGAGGAGTTTAGTGTGTCTATCTACCTATCTACCTATTTGAGGAAGCGGAGTAGGCCAGTGTGTTTGTGTGTGCCTGAACGTGTGCGTGTGTGCGTGCGGGTCTGTCTATGTATATATCTGTAAGTAAAAGAGAAGGAGGTTACTGTGTCTGTCTATCAGTCTATATCTGAATCTACTGGAGGAGGATTACGCTAGTATGTCTGTCTGTGTGTCTGTCTGTCTATCAGATATCAATGTATGAACCTGTATCTAATCGAGTAGAAGGAGGAGGCTACAGTGTCTATGGCTCTGTCTGACAGAGGAGGAGAAGACTAATGTGTCTGTTTTTCTGCGTGTCTGTGAGTCTGTCACGATCTATATCTACTGGAGAAGAAGGAGGAGGCCCGTGTGTCTGGCTATGTGTGTGTCTGTCTAACAGGAGAAGATAGAGGCTAGTGGGTGTATCCATCAATCTCACTGACTATCTATCAAATGGAAGAAGAGAAAGAGTCTATTAAGTTGGTCTAAATATTATCTAATGGAGTAGATTAGTGTGTCTATGAACCTGCCTAATTGAGGAGTAGGAGGAGGCTAGAATGTGTGTGTGTGTGTGTGTGTGTGCGTGTGTTTTGTGTGTGTTTGTCTGACTATGTATCTGTCTAACTATCTAAAGGATGAGGAGTAGGAGGTTAGGATATATGGCTGTTTCTCAATGGAGGAAGTGGCTAGTCTGTCTGTCTGTGTATTTCTTTGTCTGTCTGTCTGTCTGTTTGTCTGTGTGTGTGTCTAATGGAGGAAGCCTCCCAGGACTCGACCGACCTGGAGGGATTCCGATTGCCACCCTGAGGCAGCAGAGGGCGCCCCCAGAGCATGCTGAGGGGGACACTGGGGGGAAATCCACAGGCTTTCCTGGGCAGCCCGGGCCTCCCGCATCGGCCCTCTCTGCAGCCGCTCCCGCCCCGCCCCCGCCCCGCCCCCTGACCAACCCGCGCCCACCTCACAGGATCAGGCCAGCACGGAGATGTGCTCCTCCTGTACCTAGGGTAGCTGATACCGACCCCAGGACCGGCCAAGGGGGGGATGGGAGCAAATACAGGGTCTCCGTGGGGCAGCCCCGCGTCCTCACTGCAGCCCCTGACAGCACCGCGCCCGCCTCTGGGGCGCAGGCTGACCTGCAAACGTGCATACTGTCAACCTGGGGCAGGAGAGGCTGCCGCCAGGCCAGGCCGATTTGGAGATCGGGTCAAAGTGACCGGCTCACCCGAGGCAGTCCGCTCCCTGCGAAGTCCCTGTCCCCTGAACTCACCTCGCCATCCTCCCACCACCTGGCTGACAAGGAGAATTAAATCCCGCACATGTGGGGTAGCAGAGGCCGCACGGAGGCCAGGCCGCTAGGGACACTGGGGAAAATCCTCTGGCTCGCCAGGGGCACCCGAGTCCTCGGTCGCCGCCGCCGACCCCGTCCGCAGACCGCACCCCGCACCCCGCCTCTAGTGTGTCCGTCTGTCTGACTGCCTTCCTGACTGCTTATGTACTGGAGGAGGGGAGAGGCTACTCTATGTGGGTGTGTGTCTGTTTATGTCACGGAGGAGAAGACGACTAGGATGTCTCTATCTTTGCCTGCCTATCAATCTATCCATCTATCCATCTTCTATCTATCTATTCATCTATATATCTATCTATCTATCTATCTATCTATCTATCTATCTATCTATCTATCTATCTATGTATATATCTATCTATCTATAAATGTAGTGGAGGCATAGGAGCAGGCTATTGTGTCTTTTTATCTGTCTGTCTGTAGGTTGGAAGAGGGCACTAGTGTGTCTATCTGCCTACCCTGTTAGTTGACGAGTAGGAGGAGGCTAGTGTTTGTGTGGATATGTGTCTGTCTGTCTATATATGTAACTGTCTACCTATCTAATGGTTGAGGAGGTGTAATAAAGGATATATGTTTGTTTCTACATGGTGGAAGAGGTTAATGTTTCTGTCTGTCTATTTATTTGTCTGTCTGTCCGTCTAATGGAGGAATGCTCCCAGGACTCGACCGACTTGGAGGGATGCCAATTGCCACCCTGAGGCAGCAGATGGCGCCCCAGAGCAGGCTGACGGGGCCACTGGGTGGAAATTGACAGGCTTGCCTGGGCAGCTCGAGCCCCCCGCTTCTGCCTTCCCTGTAGCCGCCAAAAATCCACCCACTCCCCGCCCCCTGAACACCCCGCACTCGCTTCCTGGGAGCCGGCCACTACAGAGACCTGAAAATCTTGTACATAGGGTACCAGAGACCGACCCCAGGACCGGCCAAGGAGGAGATGGGAGCAAATACACGGGCTCCGTGGGGCAGCCCCGCCTCCTCACTGCAGCCCCTGACAGCACCGCGCCCGCCTCCGGGGCACAGGCTGACCTGCAATCATGCATACTGTGAACTTGGGGCAGGAGAGTCCGTCCCCAGGCCAGGCCGTTGTCGAGATGGGAGCAAACTGATCGGCTAACCTGAGGCAGTCCGCCTGCCGCGACGTCGCTTTACCCTGAACTCAGCTCGCCAGCATCCCAGGACCCTGCTGACAAGCAGATATAAATCCCGCAAGCCTGGGTTAGCAGAGGTCTGCCCGAGCCCAGGAGAGGGGCAGATGGGAGGAAAATGACCCCAAGTGTGCGAGGCATCCCCTTAGCTGCTGTGCGCCTCTTCTCTGCCCCCGACCTCTTCCCCTGACCTCACCACGCCCGCTACCAGGAGCAGGCTGACTTGAAAGGCTTGAGTCCTAGAAACGTGGGGGAGAGGAGGCAGCCCCCAGGCAAAGCAGCTAGGGACATGGGAGAAAATCCTCTGGGTCTCCAGGGGCAACCTAGTACCCCGTAGCCGCCTCTGAACCCCGTCACCAGACCGCACCCCACCTCTAGAGTGTCTGTCTGTCTGACTGCCTGCCTGACTGCCTATCTATTGGAGAATGGGAGAGGTTAGACTATGTGTGTGTCTGTCTGTTTATCTAACGGAGGAGGAGGTGACTAGCATGTCTATCTCCTTGCCTGACTAGCTATCAAAATATCTCTCTCTCTATCAATCTCCCTCTCTATCTATTTATTATTCTATCTATCTAACAATCTATCTATCTATCTATCTATCTATCTATCTATCTATCTATCTATCTATCTATCTAGAGGTGGCAAAGGAGTAGGCTAGGGTGTCTCTTATTTTTCTGTCTGTTGAAGGAGGAGTTTAGTGTGTCTATCTACCTATCTACCTATTTGAGGAAGCGGAGTAGGCCAGTGTGTTTGTGTGTGCCTGAACGTGTGCGTGTGTGCGTGCGGGTCTGTCTATGTATATATCTGTAAGTAAAAGAGAAGGAGGTTACTGTGTCTGTCTATCAGTCTATATCTGAATCTACTGGAGGAGGATTACGCTAGTATGTCTGTCTGTGTGTCTGTCTGTCTATCAGATATCAATGTATGAACCTGTATCTAATCGAGTAGAAGGAGGAGGCTACAGTGTCTATGGCTCTGTCTGACAGAGGAGGAGAAGACTAATGTGTCTGTTTTTCTGCGTGTCTGTGAGTCTGTCACGATCTATATCTACTGGAGAAGAAGGAGGAGGCCCGTGTGTCTGGCTATGTGTGTGTCTGTCTAACAGGAGAAGATAGAGGCTAGTGGGTGTATCCATCAATCTCACTGACTATCTATCAAATGGAAGAAGAGAAAGAGTCTATTAAGTTGGTCTAAATATTATCTAATGGAGTAGATTAGTGTGTCTATGAACCTGCCTAATTGAGGAGTAGGAGGAGGCTAGAATGTGTGTGTGTGTGTGTGTGTGTGCGTGTGTTTTGTGTGTGTTTGTCTGACTATGTATCTGTCTAACTATCTAAAGGATGAGGAGTAGGAGGTTAGGATATATGGCTGTTTCTCAATGGAGGAAGTGGCTAGTCTGTCTGTCTGTGTATTTCTTTGTCTGTCTGTCTGTCTGTTTGTCTGTGTGTGTGTCTAATGGAGGAAGCCTCCCAGGACTCGACCGACCTGGAGGGATTCCGATTGCCACCCTGAGGCAGCAGAGGGCGCCCCCAGAGCATGCTGAGGGGGACACTGGGGGGAAATCCACAGGCTTTCCTGGGCAGCCCGGGCCTCCCGCATCGGCCCTCTCTGCAGCCGCTCCCGCCCCGCCCCCGCCCCGCCCCCTGACCAACCCGCGCCCACCTCACAGGATCAGGCCAGCACGGAGATGTGCTCCTCCTGTACCTAGGGTAGCTGATACCGACCCCAGGACCGGCCAAGGGGGGGATGGGAGCAAATACAGGGTCTCCGTGGGGCAGCCCCGCGTCCTCACTGCAGCCCCTGACAGCACCGCGCCCGCCTCTGGGGCGCAGGCTGACCTGCAAACGTGCATACTGTCAACCTGGGGCAGGAGAGGCTGCCGCCAGGCCAGGCCGATTTGGAGATCGGGTCAAAGTGACCGGCTCACCCGAGGCAGTCCGCTCCCTGCGAAGTCCCTGTCCCCTGAACTCACCTCGCCATCCTCCCACCACCTGGCTGACAAGGAGAATTAAATCCCGCACATGTGGGGTAGCAGAGGCCGCACGGAGGCCAGGCCGCTAGGGACACTGGGGAAAATCCTCTGGCTCGCCAGGGGCACCCGAGTCCTCGGTCGCCGCCGCCGACCCCGTCCGCAGACCGCACCCCGCACCCCGCCTCTAGTGTGTCCGTCTGTCTGACTGCCTTCCTGACTGCTTATGTACTGGAGGAGGGGAGAGGCTACTCTATGTGGGTGTGTGTCTGTTTATGTCACGGAGGAGAAGACGACTAGGATGTCTCTATCTTTGCCTGCCTATCAATCTATCCATCTATCCATCTTCTATCTATCTATTCATCTATATATCTATCTATCTATCTATCTATCTATCTATCTATCTATCTATCTATGTATATATCTATCTATCTATAAATGTAGTGGAGGCATAGGAGCAGGCTATTGTGTCTTTTTATCTGTCTGTCTGTAGGTTGGAAGAGGGCACTAGTGTGTCTATCTGCCTACCCTGTTAGTTGACGAGTAGGAGGAGGCTAGTGTTTGTGTGGATATGTGTCTGTCTGTCTATATATGTAACTGTCTACCTATCTAATGGTTGAGGAGGTGTAATAAAGGATATATGTTTGTTTCTACATGGTGGAAGAGGTTAATGTTTCTGTCTGTCTATTTATTTGTCTGTCTGTCTGTCTAATGGAGGAATGCTCCCAGGACTCGACCGACTTGGAGGGATGCCAATTGCCACCCTGAGGCAGCAGATGGCGCCCCAGAGCAGGCTGACGGGGCCACTGGGTGGAAATTGACAGGCTTGCCTGGGCAGCTCGAGCCCCCCGCTTCTGCCTTCCCTGTAGCCGCCAAAAATCCACCCACTCCCCGCCCCCTGAACACCCCGCACTCGCTTCCTGGGAGCCGGCCACTACAGAGACCTGAAAATCTTGTACATAGGGTACCAGAGACCGACCCCAGGACCGGCCAAGGAGGAGATGGGAGCAAATACACGGGCTCCGTGGGGCAGCCCCGCCTCCTCACTGCAGCCCCTGACAGCACCGCGCCCGCCTCCGGGGCGCAGGCTGACCTGCAATCATGCATACTGTGAACTTGGGGCAGGAGAGTCCGTCCCCAGGCCAGGCCGTTGTCGAGATGGGAGCAAACTGATCGGCTAACCTGAGGCAGTCCGCCTGCCGCGACGTCGCTTTACCCTGAACTCAGCTCGCCAGCATCCCAGGACCCTGCTGACAAGCAGATATAAATCCCGCAAGCCTGGGTTAGCAGAGGTCGGCCCGAGCCCAGGAGAGGGGCAGATGGGAGGAAAATGACCCCAAGTGTGCGAGGCATCCCCTTAGCTGCTGTGCGCCTCTTCTCTGCCCCCGACCTCTTCCCCTGACCTCACCACGCCCGCTACCAGGAGCAGGCTGACTTGAAAGGCTTGAGTCCTAGAAACGTGGGGGAGAGGAGGCAGCCCCCAGGCAAAGCAGCTAGGGACATGGGAGAAAATCCTCTGGGTCTCCAGGGGCAACCTAGTACCCCGTAGCCGCCTCCGAACCCCGTCACCAGACCGCACCCCACCTCTAGAGTGTCTGTCTGTCTGACTGCCTGCCTGACTGCCTATCTATTGGAGAATGGGAGAGGTTAGACTATGTGTGTGTCTGTCTGTTTATCTAACGGAGGAGGAGGTGACTAGCATGTCTATCTCCTTGCCTGCCTAGCTATCAAAATATCTCTCTCTCTATCAATCTCCCTCTCTATCTATTTATTATTCTATCTATCTAACAATCTATCTAACTATCTATCTATCTATCTATCTATCTATCTATCTATCTATCTATCTAGAGGTGGCAAAGGAGTAGGCTAGGGTGTCTCTTATTTTTCTGTCTGTTGAAGGAGGAGTTTAGTGTGTCTATCTACCTATCTACCTATTTGAGGAAGCGGAGTAGGCCAGTGTGTTTGTGTGTGCCTGAACGTGTGCGTGTGTGCGTGCGGGTCTGTCTATGTATATATCTGTAAGTAAAAGAGAAGGAGGTTACTGTGTCTGTCTATCAGTCTATATCTGAATCTACTGGAGGAGGATTACGCTAGTATGTCTGTCTGTGTGTCTGTCTGTCTATCAGATATCAATGTATGAACCTGTATCTAATCGAGTAGAAGGAGGAGGCTACAGTGTCTATGGCTCTGTCTGACAGAGGAGGAGAAGACTAATGTGTCTGTTTTTCTGCGTGTCTGTGAGTCTGTCACGATCTATATCTACTGGAGAAGAAGGAGGAGGCCCGTGTGTCTGGCTATGTGTGTGTCTGTCTAACAGGAGAAGATAGAGGCTAGTGGGTGTATCCATCAATCTCACTGACTATCTATCAAATGGAAGAAGAGAAAGAGTCTATTAAGTTGGTCTAACTATTATCTAATGGAGTAGATTAGTGTGTCTATGAACCTGCCTAATTGAGGAGTAGGAGGAGGCTAGAATATGTGTGTGTGTGTGTGTGTGTGTGCGCGTGTTTTGTGTGTGTTTGTCTGACTATGTATCTGTCTAACTATCTAATGGATGAGGAGTAGGAGGTTAGGATATATGGCTGTTTCTCAATGGAGGAAGTGGCTAGTCTGTCTGTCTGTGTATTTCTTTGTCTGTCTGTCTGTCTGTTTGTCTGTGTGTGTGTCTAATGGAGGAAGCCTCCCAGGACTCGACCGACCTGGAGGGATTCCGATTGCCACCCTGAGGCAGCAGAGGGCGCCCCCAGAGCATGCTGAGGGGGACACTGTGGGGAAATCCACAGGCTTTCCTGGGCAGCCCGGGCCTCCCGCATCGGCCCTCTCTGCAGCCGCTCCCGCCCCGCCCCCGCCCCGCCCCCTGACCAACCCGCGCCCGCCTCACAGGATCAGGCCAGCACGGAGATGTGCTCCTCCTGTACCTAGGGTAGCTGATACCGACCCCAGGACCGGCCAAGGGGGGGATGGGAGCAAATACAGGGTCTCCGTGGGGCAGCCCCGCGTCCTCACTGCAGCCCCTGACAGCACCGCGCCCGCCTCTGGGGCGCAGGCTGACCTGCAAACGTGCATACTGTCAACCTGGGGCAGGAGAGGCTGCCGCCAGGCTAGGCCGATTTGGAGATCGGGTCAAAGTGACCGGCTCACCCGAGGCAGTCCGCTCCCTGCGAAGTCCCTGTCCCCTGAACTCACCTCGCCATCCTCCCACCACCTGGCTGACAAGGAGAATTAAATCCCGCACATGTGGGGTAGCAGAGGCCGCACGGAGGCCAGGCCGCTAGGGACACTGGGGAAAATCCTCTGGCTCGCCAGGGGCACCCGAGTCCTCGGTCGCCGCCGCCGACCCCGTCCGCAGACCGCACCCCGCACCCCGCCTCTAGTGTGTCCGTCTGTCTGACTGCCTTCCTGACTGCTTATGTACTGGAGGAGGGGAGAGGCTACTCTATGTGGGTGTGTGTCTGTTTATGTCACGGAGGAGAAGACGACTAGGATGTCTCTATCTTTGCCTGCCTATCAATCTATCCATCTATCCATCTTCTATCTATCTATTCATCTATATATCTATCTATCTATCTATCTATCTATCTATCTATCTATCTATCTATCTATGTATATATCTATCTATCTACAAGTGTAGTGGAGGCATAGGAGCAGGCTATTGTGTCTTTTTATCTGTCTGTCTGTAGGTTGGAAGAGGGCACTAGTGTGTCTATCTGCCTACCCTGTTAGTTGACGAGTAGGAGGAGGCTAGTGTTTGTGTGGATATGTGTCTGTCTGTCTATATATGTAACTGTCTACCTATCTAATGGTTGAGGAGGTGTAATAAAGGATATATGTTTGTTTCTACATGGTGGAAGAGGTTAATGTTTCTGTCTGTCTATTTATTTGTCTGTCTGTCTTTCTAATGGAGGAATGCTCCCAGGACTCGACCGACTTGGAGGGATGCCAATTGCCACCCTGAGGCAGCAGATGGCGCCCCAGAGCAGGCTGATGGGGCCACTGGGTGGAAATTGACAGGCTTGCCTGGGCAGCTCGAGCCCCCCGCTTCTGCCTTCCCTGTAGCCGCCAAAAATCCACCCACTCCCCGCCCACTGAACACCCCGCACTCGCTTCCTGGGAGCCGGCCACTACAGAGACCTGAAAATCTTGTACATAGGGTACCAGAGACCGACCCCAGGACCGGCCAAGGAGGAGATGGGAGCAAATACACGGGCTCCGTGGGGCAGCCCCGCCTCCTCACTGCAGCCCCTGACAGCACCGCGCCCGCCTCCGGGGCGCAGGCTGACCTGCAATCATGCATACTGTGAACTTGGGGCAGGAGAGGCCGTCCCCAGGCCAGGCCGTTGTGGAGATGGGAGCAAACTGATCGGCTAACCTGAGGCAGTCCGCCTGCCGCGACGTCGCTTTACCCTGAACTCAGCTCGCCAGCATCCCAGGACCCTGCTGACAAGCAGATATAAATCCCGCAAGCCTGGGTTAGCAGAGGTCGGCCCGAGCCCAGGAGAGGGGCAGATGGGAGGAAAATGACCCCAAGTGTGCGAGGCATCCCCTTAGCTGCTGTGCGCCTCTTCTCTGCCCCCGACCTCTTCCCCTGACCTCACCACGCCCGCTACCAGGAGCAGGCTGACTTGAAAGGCTTGAGTCCTAGAAACGTGGGGGAGAGGAGGCAGCCCCCAGGCAAAGCAGCTAGGGACATGGGAGAAAATCCTCTGGGTCTCCAGGGGCAACCTAGTACCCCGTAGCCGCCTCTGAACCCCGTCACCAGACCGCACCCCACCTCTAGAGTGTCTGTCTGTCTGACTGCCTGCCTGACTGCCTATCTATTGGAGAATGGGAGAGGTTAGACTATGTGTGTGTCTGTCTGTTTATCTAACGGAGGAGGAGGTGACTAGCATGTCTATCTCCTTGCCTGCCTAGCTATCAAAATATCTCTCTCTCTATCAATCTCCCTCTCTATCTATTTATTATTCTATCTATCTAACAATCTATCTATCTATCTATCTATCTATCTATCTATCTATCTATCTATCTATCTATCTAGAGGTGGCAAAGGAGTAGGCTAGGGTGTCTCTTATTTTTCTGTCTGTTGAAGGAGGAGTTTAGTGTGTCTATCTACCTATCTACCTATTTGAGGAAGCGGAGTAGGCCAGTGTGTTTGTGTGTGCCTGAACGTGTGCGTGTGTGCGTGCGGGTCTGTCTATGTATATATCTGTAAGTAAAAGAGAAGGAGGTTACTGTGTCTGTCTATCAGTCTATATCTGAATCTACTGGAGGAGGATTACGCTAGTATGTCTGTCTGTGTGTCTGTCTGTCTATCAGATATCAATGTATGAACCTGTATCTAATCGAGTAGAAGGAGGAGGCTACAGTGTCTATGGCTCTGTCTGACAGAGGAGGAGAAGACTAATGTGTCTGTTTTTCTGCGTGTCTGTGAGTCTGTCACGATCTATATCTACTGGAGAAGAAGGAGGAGGCCCGTGTGTCTGGCTATGTGTGTGTCTGTCTAACAGGAGAAGATAGAGGCTAGTGGGTGTATCCATCAATCTCACTGACTATCTATCAAATGGAAGAAGAGAAAGAGTCTATTAAGTTGGTCTAACTATTATCTAATGGAGTAGATTAGTGTGTCTATGAACCTGCCTAATTGAGGAGTAGGAGGAGGCTAGAATGTGTGTGTGTGTGTGTGTGTGTGCGCGTGTTTTGTGTGTGTTTGTCTGACTATGTATCTGTCTAACTATCTAATGGATGAGGAGTAGGAGGTTAGGATATATGGCTGTTTCTCAATGGAGGAAGTGGCTAGTCTGTCTGTCTGTGTATTTCTTTGTCTGTCTGTCTGTCTGTTTGTCTGTGTGTGTGTCTAATGGAGGAAGCCTCCCAGGACTCGACCGACCTGGAGGGATTCCGATTGCCACCCTGAGGCAGCAGAGGGCGCCCCCAGAGCATGCTGAGGGGGACACTGGGGGGAAATCCACAGGCTTTCCTGGGCAGCCCGGGCCTCCCGCATCGGCCCTCTCTGCAGCCGCTCCCGCCCCGCCCCCGCCCCGCCCCCTGACCAACCCGCGCCCGCCTCACAGGATCAGGCCAGCACGGAGATGTGCTCCTCCTGTACCTAGGGTAGCTGATACCGACCCCAGGACCGGCCAAGGGGGGGATGGGAGCAAATACAGGGGCTCCGTGGGGCAGCCCCGCGTCCTCACTGCAGCCCCTGACAGCACCGCGCCCGCCTCTGGGGCGCAGGCTGACCTGCAAACGTGCATACTGTCAACCTGGGGCAGGAGAGGCTGCCGCCAGGCCAGGCCGATTTGGAGATCGGGTCAAAGTGACCGGCTCACCCGAGGCAGTCCGCTCCCTGCGAAGTCCCTGTCCCCTGAACTCACCTCGCCATCCTCCCACCACCTGGCTGACAAGGAGAATTGAATCCCGCACATGTGGGGTAGAAGAGGACGCACGGAGGCCAGGCCGCTAGGGACACTGGGGAAAATCCTCTGGCTCGCCAGGGGCACCCGAGTCCTCGGTCGCCGCCGCCGACCCCGTCCGCAGACCGCACCCCGCACCCCGCCTCTAGTGTGTCCGTCTGTCTGACTGCCTTCCTGACTGCTTATGAACTGGAGGAAGGGAGAGGCTACTCTATGTGGGTGTGTGTCTGTTTATGTCACGGAGGAGAAGACGACTAGGATGTCTCTATCTTTGCCTGCCTATCAATCTATCCATCTATCCATCTTCTATCTATCTATTCATCTATCTATCTATCTATCTATCTATCTATCTATCTATCTATCTATGTATATATCTATCTATCTATAAATGTAGTGGAGGCATAGGAGCAGGCTATTGTGTCTTTTTATCTGTCTGTCTGTAGGTTGGAAGAGGACATTAGTGTGTCTATCTGCCTACCCTGTTAGTTGACGAGTAGGAGGAGGCTAGTGTTTGTGTGGATATGTGTCTGTCTATGTATGTAACTATCTACCTATCTAATGGTTGAGGAGGTGTAATAAAGGATATATGTTTGTTTCTACATGGTGGAAGAGGTTAATGTTTCTGTCTGTCTATTTATTTGTCTGTCTGTCTGTCTAATGGAGGAATGCTCCCAGGACTCGACTGACTTGGAGGGATGCCAATTGCCACCCTGAGGCAGCAGATGGCGCCCCATAGCAGGCTTAGGGGGCCACTGGGTGGAAATTGACAGGCTTGCCTGGACAGCTCGAGCCCCCCGCTTCTGCCTTCCCTGTAGCCGCCAAAAATCCACCCACTCCCCGCCCCCTGAACACCCCGCACTCGCGTCCCGGGAGCCGGCCACTACGGAGACCTGAAAATCTTGTACATAGGGTACCAGAGACCGATCCCAGGACCGGCCAAGGAGGAGATGGGAGCAAATACACGGGCTCCGTGGGGCAGCCCCGCCTCCTCACTGCAGCCCCTGACAGCACCGCGCCCGCCTCCGGGGCGCAGGCTGACCTGCAATCATGCATACTGTGAACCTGGGGCAGGAGAGGCCGTCCCCAGGCCAGGCCGTTGTGGAGATGGGAGCAAACTGATCGGCTAACCTGAGGCAGTCCGCCTGCCGCGACGTCGCTTTACCCTGAACTCAGCTCGCCAGCATCCCAGGACCCTGCTGACAAGCAGATATAAATCCCGCAAGCCTGGGTTAGCAGAGGTCTGCCCGAGCCCAGGAGAGGGGCAGATGGGAGGAAAATGACCCCAAGTGTGCGAGGCATCCCCTTAGCTGCTGTGCGCCTCTTCTCTGCCCCCGACCTCTTCCCCTGACCTCACCACGCCCGCTACCAGGAGCAGGCTGACTTGAAAGGCTTGAGTCCTAGAAACGTGGGGGAGAGGAGGCAGCCCCCAGGCAAAGCAGCTAGGGACATGGGAGAAAATCCTCTGGGTCTCCAGGGGCAACCTAGTACCCCGTAGCCGCCTCCGAACCCCGTCACCAGACCGCACCCCACCTCTAGAGTGTCTGTCTGTCTGACTGTCTGCCTGACTGCCTATCTATTGGAGAATGGGAGAGGTTAGACTATGTGTGTGTCTGTCTGTTTATCTAACGGAGGAGGAGGTGACTAGCATGTCTATCTCCTTGCCTGCCTAGCTATCAAAATATCTCTCTCTCTATCAATCTCCCTCTCTATCTATTTATTATTCTATCTATCTAACAATCTATCTATCTATCTATCTATCTATCTATCTATCTATCTTTCTATCAATCTATTTATCTATCTATCTATCTATCTATCTATCTATCTATCTATCTATCTATCTATCTATCTATCTAGAGGTGGCAAAGGAGTAGGCTAGGGTGTCTCTTATTTTTCTGTCTGTTGAAGGAGGAGTTTAGTGTGTCTATCTACCTATCTACCTATTTGAGGAAGCGGAGTAGGCCAGTGTGTTTGTGTGTGCCTGAACGTGTGCGTGTGTGCGTGCGGGTCTGTCTATGTATATATCTGTAAGTAAAAGAGAAGGAGGTTACTGTGTCTGTCTATCAGTCTATATCTGAATCTACTGGAGGAGGATTACGCTAGTATGTCTGTCTGTGTGTCTGTCTGTCTATCAGATATCAATGTATGAACCTGTATCTAATCGAGTAGAAGGAGGAGGCTACAGTGTCTATGGCTCTGTCTGACAGAGGAGGAGAAGACTAATGTGTCTGTTTTTCTGCGTGTCTGTGAGTCTGTCACGATCTATATCTACTGGAGAAGAAGGAGGAGGCCCGTGTGTCTGGCTATGTGTGTGTCTGTCTAACAGGAGAAGATAGAGGCTAGTGGGTGTATCCATCAATCTCACTGACTATGTATCAAATGGAAGAAGAGAAAGAGTCTATTAAGTTGGTCTAACTATTATCTAATGGAGTAGATTAGTGTGTCTATGAACCTGCCTAATTGAGGAGTAGGAGGAGGCTAGAATGTGTGTGTGTGTGTGTGTGTGTGCGTGTGTTTTGTGTGTGTTTGTCTGACTATGTATCTGTCTAACTATCTAATGGATGAGGAGTAGGAGGTTAGGATATATGGCTGTTTCTCAATGGAGGAAGTGGCTAGTCTGTCTGTCTGTGTATTTCTTTGTCTGTCTGTCTGTCTGTTTGTCTGTGTGTGTGTCTAATGGAGGAAGCCTCCCAGGACTCGACCGACCTGGAGGGATTCCGATTGCCACCCTGAGGCAGCAGAGGGCGCCCCCAGAGCATGCTGAGGGGGACACTGTGGGGAAATCCACAGGCTTTCCTGGGCAGCCCGGGCCTCCCGCATCGGCCCTCTCTGCAGCCGCTCCCGCCCCGCCCCCGCCCCGCCCCCTGACCAACCCGCGCCCGCCTCACAGGATCAGGCCAGCACGGAGATGTGCTCCTCCTGTACCTAGGGTAGCTGATACCGACCCCAGGACCGGCCAAGGGGGGGATGGGAGCAAATACAGGGGCGCCGTGGGGCAGCCCCGCGTCCTCACTGCAGCCCCTGACAGCACCGCGCCCGCCTCTGGGGCGCAGGCTGACCTGCAAACGTGCATACTGTCAACCTGGGGCAGGAGAGGCTGCCGCCAGGCCAGGCCGATTTGGAGATCGGGTCAAAGTGACCGGCTCACCCGAGGCAGTCCGCTCCCTGCGAAGTCCCTGTCCCCTGAACTCACCTCGCCATCCTCCCACCACCTGGCTGACAAGGAGAATTAAATCCCGCACATGTGGGGTAGAAGAGGCCGCACGGAGGCCAGGCCGCTAGGGACACTGGGGAAAATCCTCTGGCTCGCCAGGGGCACCCGAGTCCTCGGTCGCCGCCGCCGACCCCGTCCGCAGACCGCACCCCGCACCCCGCCTCTAGTGTGTCCGTCTGTCTGACTGCCTTCCTGACTGCTTATGAACTGGAGGAAGGGAGAGGCTACTCTATGTGGGTGTGTGTCTGTTTATGTCACGGAGGAGAAGACGACTAGGATGTCTCTATCTTTGCCTGCCTATCAATCTATCCATCTATCCATCTTCTATCTATCTATTCATCTATCTATCTATCTATCTATCTATCTATCTATCTATCTATCTATGTATATATCTATCTATCTATAAATGTAGTGGAGGCATAGGAGCAGGCTATTGTGTCTTTTTATCTGTCTGTCTGTAGGTTGGAAGAGGACATTAGTGTGTCTATCTGCCTACCCTGTTAGTTGACGAGTAGGAGGAGGCTAGTGTTTGTGTGGATATGTGTCTGTCTATGTATGTAACTATCTACCTATCTAATGGTTGAGGAGGTGTAATAAAGGATATATGTTTGTTTCTACATGGTGGAAGAGGTTAATGTTTCTGTCTGTCTATTTATTTGTCTGTCTGTCTGTCTAATGGAGGAATGCTCCCAGGACTCGACTGACTTGGAGGGATGCCAATTGCCACCCTGAGGCAGCAGATGGCGCCCCATAGCAGGCTGAGGGGGCCACTGGGTGGAAATTGACAGGCTTGCCTGGACAGCTCGAGCCCCCCGCTTCTGCCTTCCCTGTAGCCGCCAAAAATCCACCCACTCCCCGCCCCCTGAACACCCCGCACTCGCGTCCCGGGAGCCGGCCACTACAGAGACCTGAAAATCTTGTACATAGGGTACCAGAGACCGATCCCAGGACCGGCCAAGGAGGAGATGGGAGCAAATACACGGGCTCCGTGGGGCAGCCCCGCCTCCTCACTGCAGCCCCTGACAGCACCGCGCCCGCCTCCGGGGCGCAGGCTGACCTGCAATCATGCATACTGTGAACCTGGGGCAGGAGAGGCCGTCCCCAGGCCAGGCCGTTGTGGAGATGGGAGCAAACTGATCGGCTAACCTGAGGCAGTCCGCCTGCCGCGAGGTCGCTTTACCCTGAACTCAGCTCGCCAGCATCCCAGGACCCTGCTGACAAGCAGATATAAATCCCGCAAGCCTGGGTTAGCAGAGGTCTGCCCGAGCCCAGGAGAGGGGCAGATGGGAGGAAAATGACCCCAAGTGTGCGAGGCATCCCCTTAGCTGCTGTGCGCCTCTTCTCTGCCCCCGACCTCTTCCCCTGACCTCACCACGCCCGCTACCAGGAGCAGGCTGACTTGAAAGGCTTGAGTCCTAGAAACGTGGGGGAGAGGAGGCAGCCCCCAGGCAAAGCAGCTAGGGACATGGGAGAAAATCCTCTGGGTCTCCAGGGGCAACCTAGTACCCCGTAGCCGCCTCCGAACCCCGTCACCAGACCGCACCCCACCTCTAGAGTGTCTGTCTGTCTGACTGCCTGCCTGACTGCCTATCTATTGGAGAATGGGAGAGGTTAGACTATGTGTGTGTCTGTCTGTTTATCTAACGGAGGAGGAGGTGACTAGCATGTCTATCTTCTTGCCTGCCTAGCTATCAAAATATCTCTCTCTCTATCAATCTCCCTCTCTATCTATTTATTATTCTATCTATCTAACAATCTATCTATCTATCTATCTATCTATCTATCTATCTTTCTATCAATCTATCTATCTATCTATCTATCTATCTATCTATCTATCTATCTATCTATCTATCTATCTAGAGGTGGCAAAGGAGTAGGCTAGGGTGTCTCTTATTTTTCTGTCTGTTGAAGGAGGAGTTTAGTGTGTCTATCTACCTATCTACCTATTTGAGGAAGCGGAGTAGGCCAGTGTGTTTGTGTGTGCCTGAACGTGTGCGTGTGTGCGTGCGGGTCTGTCTATGTATATATCTGTAAGTAAAAGAGAAGGAGGGTACTGTGTCTGTCTATCAGTCTATATCTGAATCTACTGGAGGAGGATTACGCTAGTATGTCTGTCTGTGTGTCTGTCTGTCTATCAGATATCAATGTATGAACCTGTATCTAATCGAGTAGAAGGAGGAGGCTACAGTGTCTATGGCTCTGTCTGACAGAGGAGGAGAAGACTAATGTGTCTGTTTTTCTGCGTGTCTGTGAGTCTGTCACGATCTATATCTACTGGAGAAGAAGGAGGAGGCCCGTGTGTCTGGCTATGTGTGTGTCTGTCTAACAGGAGAAGATAGAGGCTAGTGGGTGTATCCATCAATCTCACTGACTATCTATCAAATGGAAGAAGAGAAAGAGTCTATTAAGTTGGTCTAACTATTATCTAATGGAGTAGATTAGTGTGTCTATGAACCTGCCTAATTGAGGAGTAGGAGGAGGCTAGAATGTGTGTGTGTGTGTGTGTGTGTGCGCGTGTTTTGTGTGTGTTTGTCTGACTATGTATCTGTCTAACTATCTAATGGATGAGGAGTAGGAGGTTAGGATATATGGCTGTTTCTCAATGGAGGAAGTGGCTAGTCTGTCTGTCTGTGTATTTCTTTGTCTGTCTGTCTGTCTGTTTGTCTGTGTGTGTGTCTAATGGAGGAAGCCTCCCAGGACTCGACCGACCTGGAGGGATTCCGATTGCCACCCTGAGGCAGCAGAGGGCGCCCCCAGAGCATGCTGAGGGGGACACTGGGGGGAAATCCACAGGCTTTCCTGGGCAGCCCGGGCCTCCCGCATCGGCCCTCTCTGCAGCCGCTCCCGCCCCGCCCCCGCCCCGCCCCCTGACCAACCCGCGCCCGCCTCACAGGATCAGGCCAGCACGGAGATGTGCTCCTCCTGTACCTAGGGTAGCTGATACCGACCCCAGGACCGGCCAAGGGGGGGATGGGAGCAAATACAGGGGCTCCGTGGGGCAGCCCCGCGTCCTCACTGCAGCCCCTGACAGCACCGCGCCCGCCTCTGGGGCGCAGGCTGACCTGCAAACGTGCATACTGTCAACCTGGGGCAGGAGAGGCTGCCGCCAGGCCAGGCCGATTTGGAGATCGGGTCAAAGTGACCGGCTCACCCGAGGCAGTCCGCTCCCTGCGAAGTCCCTGTCCCCTGAACTCACCTCGCCATCCTCCCACCACCTGGCTGACAAGGAGAATTAAATCCCGCACATGTGGGGTAGAAGAGGCCGCACGGAGGCCAGGCCGCTAGGGACACTGGGGAAAATCCTCTGGCTCGCCAGGGGCACCCGAGTCCTCGGTCGCCGCCGCCGACCCCGTCCGCAGACCGCACCCCGCACCCCGCCTCTAGTGTGTCCGTCTGTCTGACTGCCTTCCTGACTGCTTATGAACTGGAGGAAGGGAGAGGCTACTCTATGTGGGTGTGTGTCTGTTTATGTCACGGAGGAGAAGACGACTAGGATGTCTCTATCTTTGCCTGCCTATCAATCTATCCATCTATCCATCTTCTATCTATCTATTCATCTATCTATCTATCTATCTATCTATCTATCTATCTATCTATCTATCTATGTATATATCTATCTATCTATAAATGTAGTGGAGGCATAGGAGCAGGCTATTGTGTCTTTTTATCTGTCTGTCTGTAGGTTGGAAGAGGACATTAGTGTGTCTATCTGCCTACCCTGTTAGTTGACGAGTAGGAGGAGGCTAGTGTTTGTGTGGATATGTGTCTGTCTATGTATGTAACTATCTACCTATCTAATGGTTGAGGAGGTGTAATAAAGGATATATGTTTGTTTCTACATGGTGGAAGAGGTTAATGTTTCTGTCTGTCTATTTATTTGTCTGTCTGTCTGTCTAATGGAGGAATGCTCCCAGGACTCGACTGACTTGGAGGGATGCCAATTGCCACCCTGAGGCAGCAGATGGCGCCCCATAGCAGGCTGAGGGGGCCACTGGGTGGAAATTGACAGGCTTGCCTGGACAGCTCGAGCCCCCCGCTTCTGCCTTCCCTGTAGCCGCCAAAAATCCACCCACTCCCCGCCCCCTGAACACCCCGCACTCGCGTCCCGGGAGCCGGCCACTACAGAGACCTGAAAATCTTGTACATAGGGTACCAGAGACCGATCCCAGGACCGGCCAAGGAGGAGATGGGAGCAAATACACGGGCTCCGTGGGGCAGCCCCGCCTCCTCACTGCAGCCCCTGACAGCACCGCGCCCGCCTCCGGGGCGCAGGCTGACCTGCAATCATGCATACTGTGAACCTGGGGCAGGAGAGGCCGTCCCCAGGCCAGGCCGTTGTGGAGATGGGAGCAAACTGATCGGCTAACCTGAGGCAGTCCGCCTGCCGCGACGTCGCTTTACCCTGAACTCAGCTCGCCAGCATCCCAGGACCCTGCTGACAAGCAGATATAAATCCCGCAAGCCTGGGTTAGCAGAGGTCTGCCCGAGCCCAGGAGAGGGGCAGATGGGAGGAAAATGACCCCAAGTGTGCGAGGCATCCCCTTAGCTGCTGTGCGCCTCTTCTCTGCCCCCGACCTCTTCCCCTGACCTCACCACGCCCGCTACCAGGAGCAGGCTGACTTGAAAGGCTTGAGTCCTAGAAACGTGGGGGAGAGGAGGCAGCCCCCAGGCAAAGCAGCTAGGGACATGGGAGAAAATCCTCTGGGTCTCCAGGGGCAACCTAGTACCCCGTAGCCGCCTCCGAACCCCGTCACCAGACCGCACCCCACCTCTAGAGTGTCTGTCTGTCTGACTGCCTGCCTGACTGCCTATCTATTGGAGAATGGGAGAGGTTAGACTATGTGTGTGTCTGTCTGTTTATCTAACGGAGGAGGAGGTGACTAGCATGTCTATCTTCTTGCCTGCCTAGCTATCAAAATATCTCTCTCTCTATCAATCTCCCTCTCTATCTATTTATTATTCTATCTATCTAACAATCTATCTATCTATCTATCTATCTATCTATCTATCTTTCTATCAATCTATCTATCTATCTATCTATCTATCTATCTATCTATCTATCTATCTATCTATCTATCTAGAGGTGGCAAAGGAGTAGGCTAGGGTGTCTCTTATTTTTCTGTCTGTTGAAGGAGGAGTTTAGTGTGTCTATCTACCTATCTACCTATTTGAGGAAGCGGAGTAGGCCAGTGTGTTTGTGTGTGCCTGAACGTGTGCGTGTGTGCGTGCGGGTCTGTCTATGTATATATCTGTAAGTAAAAGAGAAGGAGGGTACTGTGTCTGTCTATCAGTCTATATCTGAATCTACTGGAGGAGGATTACGCTAGTATGTCTGTCTGTGTGTCTGTCTGTCTATCAGATATCAATGTATGAACCTGTATCTAATCGAGTAGAAGGAGGAGGCTACAGTGTCTATGGCTCTGTCTGACAGAGGAGGAGAAGACTAATGTGTCTGTTTTTCTGCGTGTCTGTGAGTCTGTCACGATCTATATCTACTGGAGAAGAAGGAGGAGGCCCGTGTGTCTGGCTATGTGTGTGTCTGTCTAACAGGAGAAGATAGAGGCTAGTGGGTGTATCCATCAATCTCACTGACTATCTATCAAATGGAAGAAGAGAAAGAGTCTATTAAGTTGGTCTAACTATTATCTAATGGAGTAGATTAGTGTGTCTATGAACCTGCCTAATTGAGGAGTAGGAGGAGGCTAGAATGTGTGTGTGTGTGTGTGTGTGTGCGCGTGTTTTGTGTGTGTTTGTCTGACTATGTATCTGTCTAACTATCTAATGGATGAGGAGTAGGAGGTTAGGATATATGGCTGTTTCTCAATGGAGGAAGTGGCTAGTCTGTCTGTCTGTGTATTTCTTTGTCTGTCTGTCTGTCTGTTTGTCTGTGTGTGTGTCTAATGGAGGAAGCCTCCCAGGACTCGACCGACCTGGAGGGATTCCGATTGCCACCCTGAGGCAGCAGAGGGCGCCCCCAGAGCATGCTGAGGGGGACACTGGGGGGAAATCCACAGGCTTTCCTGGGCAGCCCGGGCCTCCCGCATCGGCCCTCTCTGCAGCCGCTCCCGCCCCGCCCCCGCCCCGCCCCCTGACCAACCCGCGCCCGCCTCACAGGATCAGGCCAGCACGGAGATGTGCTCCTCCTGTACCTAGGGTAGCTGATACCGACCCCAGGACCGGCCAAGGGGGGGATGGGAGCAAATACAGGGGCTCCGTGGGGCAGCCCCGCGTCCTCACTGCAGCCCCTGACAGCACCGCGCCCGCCTCTGGGGCGCAGGCTGACCTGCAAACGTGCATACTGTCAACCTGGGGCAGGAGAGGCTGCCGCCAGGCCAGGCCGATTTGGAGATCGGGTCAAAGTGACCGGCTCACCCGAGGCAGTCCGCTCCCTGCGAAGTCCCTGTCCCCTGAACTCACCTCGCCATCCTCCCACCACCTGGCTGACAAGGAGAATTAAATCCCGCACATGTGGGGTAGAAGAGGCCGCACGGAGGCCAGGCCGCTAGGGACACTGGGGAAAATCCTCTGGCTCGCCAGGGGCACCCGAGTCCTCGGTCGCCGCCGCCGACCCCGTCCGCAGACCGCACCCCGCACCCCGCCTCTAGTGTGTCCGTCTGTCTGACTGCCTTCCTGACTGCTTATGAACTGGAGGAAGGGAGAGGCTACTCTATGTGAGTGTGTGTCTGTTTATGTCACGGAGGAGAAGACGACTAGGATGTCTCTATCTTTGCCTGCCTATCAATCTATCCATCTATCCATCTTCTATCTATCTATTCATCTATCTATCTATCTATCTATCTATCTATCTATCTATCTATCTATCTATGTATATATCTATCTATCTATAAATGTAGTGGAGGCATAGGAGCAGGCTATTGTGTCTTTTTATCTGTCTGTCTGTAGGTTGGAAGAGGACATTAGTGTGTCTATCTGCCTACCCTGTTAGTTGACGAGTAGGAGGAGGCTAGTGTTTGTGTGGATATGTGTCTGTCTATGTATGTAACTATCTACCTATCTAATGGTTGAGGAGGTGTAATAAAGGATATATGTTTGTTTCTACATGGTGGAAGAGGTTAATGTTTCTGTCTGTCTATTTATTTGTCTGTCTGTCTGTCTAATGGAGGAATGCTCCCAGGACTCGACTGACTTGGAGGGATGCCAATTGCCACCCTGAGGCAGCAGATGGCGCCCCATAGCAGGCTGAGGGGGCCACTGGGTGGAAATTGACAGGCTTGCCTGGACAGCTCGAGCCCCCCGCTTCTGCCTTCCCTGTAGCCGCCAAAAATCCACCCACTCCCCGCCCCCTGAACACCCCGCACTCGCGTCCCGGGAGCCGGCCACTACAGAGACCTGAAAATCTTGTACATAGGGTACCAGAGACCGATCCCAGGACCGGCCAAGGAGGAGATGGGAGCAAATACACGGGCTCCGTGGGGCAGCCCCGCCTCCTCACTGCAGCCCCTGACAGCACCGCGCCCGCCTCTGGGGCGCAGGCTGACCTGCAAACGTGCATACTGTCAACCTGGGGCAGGAGAGGCTGCCGCCAGGCCAGGCCGATTTGGAGATCGGGTCAAAGTGACCGGCTCACCCGAGGCAGTCCGCTCCCTGCGAAGTCCCTGTCCCCTGAACTCACCTCGCCATCCTCCCACCACCTGGCTGACAAGGAGAATTAAATCCCGCACATGTGGGATAGCAGAGGCTGCACCGAAGCCAGGCCGCTAGGGACACTGGGGAAAATCCTCTGGCTCGCCAGGGGCACCCGAGTCCTCGGTCGCCGCCGCCGACCCCGTCCGCAGACTGCACCCCGCACCCCGCCTCTAGTGTGTCCGTCTGTCTGACTGCCTTCCTGACTGCTTATGTACTGGAGGAGGGGAGAGTCTACGCTATGTGGGTGTGTGTCTGTTTATGTCACGGAGGAGAAGACGACTAGGATGTCTCTATCTTTGCCTGCCTATCAATGTATCCATCTATCCATCTTCTATCTATCTATTCATCTGTCTATCTATCTATCTATCTATCTATCTATCTATCTATCTATCTATCTATGTATATATCTATCTATCCATAAATGTAGTGGAGGCATAGGAGCAGGCTATTGTGTCTTTTTATCTGTCTGTCTGTAGGTTGGAAGAGGACATTAGTGTGTCTATCTGCCTACCATGTTAGTTGACGAGTAGGAGGAGGCTAGTGTTTGTGTGGATATATGTCTGTCTGTCTATGTATGTCACTATCTACCTATCTAATGTTTGAAGAGGTGTAATAAAGTATATATGTTTGTTTCTACATGGTGGAAGAGGTTAATGTTTCTGTCTGTCTATTTATTCGTCTGTCTGTCTGTCTAACGGAGGAATGCTCCCAGGACTCGACCAACTTGGAGGGATGCCAATTGCCACCCTGAGGCAGCAGAGGGCGCCCCAGAGCAGGCTGAGGGGGTTACTGGGTGGAAATTGACAGGCTTGCCTTGCCAGCTCAAGCCCACCGCTTGTGCCTTCCTTGTAGCCGCCAACGAACCACCCACTGCCAGCCCCCTGAACACCCCGCACTCGCTTCCCGGGAGCCGGCCACCACATAGACCTGAAAATCTTGTACATAGGGTACCAGAGACCGACCCCAGGACCGGCCAAGGAGGAGATGGGAGCAAATACACGGGCTCCGTGGGGCAGCCCCGCCTCCTCACTGCAGCCCCTAACAGCACCGCGCCCGCCTCCCGGGCGCAGGCTGACCTGCAATCATGCATACTGTGAACCTGGGGCTGGAGAGGCCGTCCCCAGGCCAGGCCCTTGTGGAGATGGGTGCAAACTGATCGGCTAACCTGAGGCAGTCCGCCTGCCGTGACATCCCTTTACCCTGAACTCAGCTCGCCAGCATCCCAGGACCCTGCTGTCAAGCTGATGTAAATCCCGGAAACCTGGGTTAGCAGAGGTCGGCCCGAGGCCAGGATTGGGGCAGATGGGAGGAAAATGACCCCAAGTGTGCGAGGCATCCCCTTAGCTGCTGTGCGCCTCTTTTCTGCCCCCGACCTCTTCCCCTGACCTCACCACGCCCGCTAAAAGAGCAGGCTGACTTGAAAGGCTTGAGTCCTAGAAACGTGGGGGAGAGGAGGCAGCCCCCAGGCAAAGCAGCTAGGGACATGTGAGAAAATCCTCTGGGTCTCCAGGGGCAACCTAGTACCCCGTAGCCGCCGCCGAACCCCGTCACCAGACCGCACCCCATCTCAAGATTGTCTGTCTGTCTGACTGCCTGCCTGACTGCCTATCTATTGGAGGATGGGAGAGGTTAGACTATGTGTGTGTCTGTCTGTTTATCTAACGGAGGAGAAGGTGACTAGCATGTCTATCTCCTTGCCTGCCTAGCTATCAATATAGCTCTCTATCTATCAATCTCTATCTCAATCTATCTATCTATTATTCTATCTATCTATCTATCTATCTATCTATCTATCTATCTATCTATCTATCTATCTATCTATATCTACAGATGGCAAAGGAGTAGGCTATGGTGTCTTTTATTTTTCTGTCTGTAGAAGGAGGAGTTTATTGTGTCTATCTACCTATCTACCTATTTGAGGAAGCAGAGTAGGCCAGTGTGTTTGTGTGTGACTGTATGTGTGCGTGTGTGCGTGCGGGTCTGTCTATCTATGTATCTTTAAGTAAAGGAGAAGAAGGATATTGTGTCTGTATATCAGTCTATATCTGAATCTACTAGAGGAGGAATAGGCTAGTATGTCTGTTTGTGTGTCTGTCTATCTATCAGATATCAATGTATTAACATGTATCTAATCGAGTAGAGGTGGTGGCTACAGTGTCTATGGCTCTGTCTGACAGAGGAGAAGACTAATGTGTCTCTTTTTCTGTGTGTCTATGAGACTGTCACGATCTATATCTACTGGAGGAGAAGGAGGAGGCCCGTGTGTCTGTCTATGTGTGTGTCTCTCTAACATTAGAATGTAGAGGCTAGTGTGTGTATCCGTGAATCTCACTGACTATCTATCAAATGGAAGAATAGAAAAGTCTATTAAATTGGTCTATTATCTAATGGAGTAGATAAGTGTGTCTATGAACCTGCCTAATTGAGGAGTAGGAGGAGGCTAGAATGTGTGTGTGTGTGTGTGTGTGTGTGTGTTTTTTTTGTGTGTGTGTGTCTGACTATGTATCAGTCTAATAATCTAATGGATGTGGAGTAGGACGTTAGGTTATATGGGTGTTTCTCAATGGAAGAATTGGCTAGTTTGTCTGTCTGTGTATTTCTTTGTCTGTCTGTCTGTCTGTTTGTCTGTGTGTGTGTCTAAAGGAGGAAGTCTCCAAGGACTCGACCGAGCTTATGGGATTCCGAATGCCACCCTGAGGCAGCAGATGGTGCCACCAGAGCATGCTGAGGGGGACACTGGGGGGAAATTCACAGGCTTTCCTGGGCAGCCCGCGCCTCCCGCATCGGCCCTCTCAGCAGCCGCTCCCGCCCCGAGCTCGGCCCCCCCCTTGACCACCCGCGCCCGCGTCCCGGGATCAGGCCAGCACGGAGATGTGCTCCTCCTGTACCTAAGGTAGCTGAGACTGACCCCTGGACCGGCCAAGTGGATATGGGAGCAAATACAGGGGCTCCATGGGGCAGCCCCGCGTCCTCACTGCAGCCCCTGACACCACCGCGCCCGCCTCCAAGGCGCAAGCTGACCTGCAAACGTGCATACTGTCAACCTGGGGCAGGAGAGGCCGCCGCCAGGCCAGGCCGTTGTGGAGATCGGGGTAAAGTGACCGGCTCACCCAAGGCAGGCTGCTCCCCGTGAAGTCCCTGTCCCCTGAACTCACCTCCCCATCCTCCCACCACCTGGCTGACAAGGAGAATTAAATCTAGCACATGTGGGATAGCAGAGGCCGCCCCGAGGCCAGGCCGCTATGGACACTGGGGAAAAACCTCTGGCTCGCCAAGGGCACCCGAGTAATCGGTCGCTGCTTCCGACCCCGTCCGCAGAGCGCACCCCGCACCCCGCCTCTAGTGTGTCCGTCTGTCTGACTGCTATCCTGACTGCTTATGTACTGGAGGAGGGGAGTGGCTATTCTATGTGGGTGTGTGTCTGTTAATCTCACAGAGGAGAAGAGGACTAGGATTTCTCTATCTTTGCCTGCCTATCAATCTATCCATCTATCCATCTATCTCTCTATCTATCTATTTATCTGTCTATGTATGTATGTATGTATGTATCTATCTATCTATCAATGTAGTGGAGGCATAGAAGTAGGCTAGTGTGTCTTTTTATCTCTCTGTCTGTAGGTTGGAAGAGGACATTAGTGTGTCTATCTGCCTACATTGTTAGTTGAGTAGTAGGAGGATGCTAGTGTGTGATTGGCTATGTGTCCGTCTGTGTATGTAACTATCTACCTATTGGTTGAGGAGGAGTAATAAAGGATATGTTTGTTTCTACATGGAGGAAGAGGATAGTGTTTCTGTCTGTCTATTTATTTGTCTGTCTGTCTGTCTAATGGAGGAATGCTCCCAGGACCTGACCGAATTGGAGGGATGCCATTTGCCACCCTGAGGCAGCAGAGGGCGCCCCAGAGCATGCTGAGGTGGCCACTGGGTGGAAATTGACAGGCTTGCGTGGGTAGCTCGAGTCCCCCGCTGCTGCCTTCCCTGTAGCCGCCAACGAACCACACACTCCCCCCCCATGTACACACAGCACCCGCTTCCTGGGAGCCGTCCACCACAGATACCTGAAAATGTTGTATATAGGGTACCAGAGACAGACCCCAGGACCGGCCAAGGAGGAGATGGGAGCAAATACACGGGCTCCGTGGGGCAGCCCCGCCTCCTCACTGCAGCCCCTGACAGCACCGCGCCCGCCTCCGGGGCGCAGGCTGACCTGCAATCATGCATACTGTCAACCTGGGGCAGGAGAGGCCGTCCCCAGGCCAGGCCGTTGTGGAGATGGGAGCAAACTGATCGGCTAACCTGAGGCAGTCCGCCTGCCGCGACGTCCCTTTACCCTGAACTCAGCTCGCCAACATCCAAGGACCCTGCTTTCAAGCAGATATAAATCCCGTAAACCTGGGGTAGCAGAGTTCCCCCCGAGGCCAGGAGAGGGGCAGATGGGAGGAAAATGACCCCAAGTGTGCGAGGCATCCCCTTAGCTGCTGTGCGCCTCTTCTCTGCCCCAGACCTCTTCCCTTGACCTCACCATGCCCGCTACCAGGAGTAGGCTGCCTTGAAAAGCTTCAGTCCTAGAAACGTGGGGGAGAGGGGGAAGACAACAGGCAAAGCAGCTAGGGACATGGGAGAAAATCCTCTGGGTCTCCAGGGGCAACCTAGTACCCCATAGCCGCCGCCGAACCCCGTCCCCAGACTGCACTCCACCTTTAGATTGACTGTCTGTCTGCCTGCCTGCCTGACTACCTATCTATTGGAGGATGGGAGAAGTTAGACTATGTGTGTGTCTTTGTGTGTATCTAACGGAGGAGGAGGTGACTAGCATGTCTATGTCCTTGCCTGCCTAGCTATCAAAATAACTCTCTCTGTATCAAACTCTCTCTGTATCTATCTATCTATTATTCTATCTATCTATCTATCTATCTATCTATCTATCTATCTATCTATCTATCTATGTAGAGGTTTCAAAGTATTAGGCTAGGGTGTCTTTCATTTTTCTGTCTGTTGAAGGAGGATTTTAGTGTGTCTATCTACCTATCTTCCTATTTGATGAAGCAGAGTAGGCCAGTGTGTTTGTGTGTGCCTGTATGTGTGCGTGTGTGCATGCGGGTCTGTCTATCTATGTATCTGTAAGTAAAGGAGAAGGAGTTTACTGTGTCTGTCTATCAGTCTGTATCTGAATCTACTGGAGGAGGAGTAGGCTAGTATGTCTGTCTGTGTGTCTGTCTATCTATCAGATATCAATATATGAACCTGTATCTAATCGAGGAGAAGGAGGAGGCTACAGTGTCTATGGCTCTGTCTGACAGAGGAGGAGATTAATGTGTTTGTGTTTCTGTGTGTCTGTGTGTCTGTCACTATCTATATCTACTGGAGGAGAAGGAGGATGCCCGTGTGTCTACCTATTTGTGTGTCTCTCTAACAGGAGAAGATAGAGGCTAGTGGGTGTATCCATCAATCTCACTGACTATCTATCAAATGGAAGAAGAGAAAGAGTCTATTAATTTGGCCTAACTATTATCTAATTGAGTAGATTATTGTGTCTATGAACCTGCCTAATTGAGAAGTAGGAGGAGGCTAGAAAATGTGTGTGTGTTTATGTGTTTGTGTGTGTGTGTGTTTTGTGTGTGTGTGTCTGACTATGTATCAGTCTTACTATCTAATGGATGAGGAAGAGGAGGTTAGGATATATGGCTGTTTCTCAATGGAGGAAGTGGCTAGTCTGTCTGTCTGTTTGTCTGTTTGTGTGTCTAATGGATGAATCCTCCCAGGACTCGACTGACCTGGAGGGATTCCGATTGCCACCCTGAGGCAGCAGAGGGCGCCCCAGAGCATGCTGAGGGGGGCACTGGGTGGAAATTGACAGGCTTGCCTAGGCAGCTCGAGCCCCCCGCATCTGCATTCCCTGTAGCTGCCAATGAACCACCCCCTCCCCGCCCCCTGAACAGCCCGCACTCCCTGCCCGGGAGCCGGCCACCATAGAGAGCTGAAAATCTTGTACATAGGGTACTAGAGACCGACCCCAGGACCGGTCAAGAAGGAGATGGGAGCAAATACACGGGCTTGTGGGGCAGCCCGGCCTCCTCACTGCAGCCCCTGACAGCACCACGCCCGCCTCCGGATCGCAGGGTGACCTGCAATCATGCATACTGTGAACCTGGGGCAGGAGAGGCCGTCCCTAGGCCAGGCCGTTGTCTAGATGGGGGCAAACTGATCGGCTAACCTGAGGCAGTCCACCTGCCGTGACGTCCCTTTACCCTGAACTCAGCTCGCCAGCATCCCAGGACCCTGCTGTCAAGCAGATATTAATCCCGCAAACCTGTCGTAGCAGAGGTCGGCCCGAGTCCAGGAGAGGGCCTGATGGGAGGAAAATGACCCCAAGAGTGCGAGGCATCCCCTTAGCTGCTGTGCGCCTCTTCTCTGCCCCCTACCCCTTCCCCTGACCCCATCACACCTGCTATCATGAGCAGGCTGACTTGATAGGCTTGAGTCCTAGAAACGTGGGGGAGAGGAGGCAGCCCCCAGGCAAAGCAGCTAGGGACATGGGAGAAAATCCTCTGGGTTTCCAGAGGCAAACTATTACCCCGTAGCCATCACTGAACCTCGTCCCCAAACCGCACACCACATCTAGAGTGTCTGTTTGACTGCCTGCCTGACTGCCTCTGTATTGGAGGATGGGAGAGGTTAGTCTATGTGTGTGTCTGTCTGTTTATCTAACGGTGGAGGAGGTGACTAGTATGTCTATCTCCTTGCCTGCCTAGCTATTAAAATATCTCTCTCTGTATGAATCTCTCTCTCTCTCTTTCTATTATTGTATCTATGTATCTATCTATATATCTATGTATCTATGTATCTATGTATCTATCTATCTATCTATCTATCTATCTATCTATCTATCTATCTATCTAGAGTTGGCAAAGACGTAGGCTAGGGTGTCTCTTATTTTTCTGTCTGTAGAAGGAGATGTTTTGTGTTTCTATCTACCTATTTACCTATTTTAGGAAGCGGAGTAGGACTGTGTGTTTGTGTGTGCCTGTATCTGTGCGTGTGTGCATGCGGGTCTGTCTATTTATGTATCTGTAATTAAAGGAGAAGGAGGTTACTGTGTCTATCTATCAGTATATATCTGAATCTACTGGAGGAGGAGTAGGCTAGTATGTCTGTCTTTGTGTCTGTCTATCTATCAGAGATCAATGTATGAACCTGTATCTAATCGAGGAGAAGAAGGAGGCTACAGTGTCTATGGCTCTGTCTGACAGAGGAGAAGAAGACTAATGTGTCTGTTTATTTGTTTGTCTGTGAGTGTGTAAAGATCTATATCTACTGGAGAAGAAGGTGGAGGCCCGTATGTCTGGCTATGTGTGTGTCTCTCCAGCAGGAGAAGATAGGGGCTAGTGGGTGTATACATCAATCTCACTGACTATCTATCGAATGGAAGAAGAGAAAGTGTCTATTAAGTTGGTCTAACTAGTATCTAATGGAGTAGATTAGTGTGTCTATGAACCTACCTGATTGAAGAGTAGGAAGAGGCTAGAATATGTGTGTGTGTGTTTGTGTGTGTGATTTGTGTGTGTGTGTCTGATTATGTATCTGTTTAACAATCTAATGGAGAGGAGTAGGAGGTTAGAATATATGGCTTTTTCTCAATGGAGGAAGTGGCTAGACTGTCTGTCCGTGTATTTATTTGTCTGTCTGTCTGTCTGTTTCTCTGTGTGTGTGTCTAATGGAGGAATACTCCCAGGACCGAACCGACCTGGAGGGATTCCGATTGCCACCCTGATGCAGCAGAGGGCGCCCCCAGAGCATGCTGATTGGGACACTAGGGGGAAATCCACAGGCTTTCCTGGGCAGCCTGCGCCTCCCGCATCGGCCCTCTCGGCAGCCGCCCCCGCCTCTCCCACTGACCACACCACACCCGCCTCCCGGGTTCAGGCCAGCACTGAAATGTGCTCTGCCTGTACCTAGGGTAGCTGAGACCGACCCCATGTCCGGCCAAGGGGGAGATGGGAGCAAATACAGATTCTCCGTGGGGCAGCCACGCCTCCTCACTGCAGCCCCTGACAGCACCGCGCCCGCCTCCGGGGCGCAGGCTGACCTGCAATCATGCATACTGTGAACCTGGGGCAGGAGAGGCCGTCCCCAGGCCAGGCCATTGTGTAGATGGGAGCAAAATTATCCGCTAACCTGAGCCAGTCCACCTGCTCTGACTTCCCTTTACGCTAAGCTAAGCTCGCCAGCATCCCAGGTCCCTGCTGACAAGCAGAAATAAATGCCGCAAACCTGGGGTAGCAGAGGTCGGCCCGAGGCCAGGAGAGGGGCAGATGGGAGGAAAATGACCCCAAGGCTGCGAGGCATCCCCTTAGCTGCTGTGCGCATCTTCTCTGCACCTGACCTCTTCCCCTGACCTCACCACGCCCGCTACCAAGAGCAGGCTGACTTGAATGGCTTGAGTCCTAGAAACGTTGGGGAGAGGAGGCAGCCCCCAGTCAAAGCAGCTAGGGACATGGGAGAAAACCTTCTGGGTCTCCAGGGGCAACCTAGTACCCCGTAGCCACCGCCAAATCCCGTCCCATGACTGCACAACACCTCTAGTGTGTATGTAGTTCTGACAGCCTGTCTGACTGCCTATCAATTGAAGGATGGGGGAGGTTAGTCTATGTGTGTTTCTGTCTGTTTATCTAACGGAGGAGGAGGTGACTAGCATGTCTATCTCCTTGCCTGCCTAGCTATCAAAGTATCTCTCTCTCTATCAATCTCTCTCTCTCTCTCTCTCTCTCTCTCTCTCTCTCTCTCTCTATCTATCTATCTATTTATCTATCTATCAAGATGTGACAAAGGAATAGGCAAGGTTGTCTTTTATTTTTCTGTCTGTTGAAGGAAGATTTTAGTGTGTCTATCTGCCTATCTACCTATTTGAGAAAGCGGAGTAGGCCAGTGTGTTTGTGTGTGCCTGTAAGTGTGCGTGTGTGCTTGCGGGTCTGTCTATCTATGTATCTGTAAGTAAAGGAGAAGGAGTCTACTGTGTCCGACTCTCAGTCTATATCTGAATCTACTGGAGGAGGAGTAGGCTATTATGTCGGTCTGTGTGTCTGTCTATCTATCACATATCAATGTATGGACCGGTATCTAATCGAGGAGAAGGAGGAGGCTACAGTGTCTATGGCTCTGTCTGACAGAGGAGGAGAAATCTATTGTGTCTGTTTTCTGTGTGTCTCTGAGTCTGTCACGGTCTATATCTACAGGAGGAGAAGGAGGAGGCCCGTGTGTCTGGCTATGTGTGTGTCTGTCTAACAGGAGAATATAGAGGCTAGTGGGTGTATCCATCAATCTCACTATCTATCAAATGGAAGAAGAGAAAGAGTCTATTAAGTTGGTCTAACTATTATCTAATTGAGTAGGAGATTAGGGTGTCTATGAACCTGTAATTGAGGAGTACGAGGAGGCTAGAATGTGTGTGTGTGTGTGTGTGAGTGTGTGTTTTGTGCGTGTGTGTCTGACTATGTATCTGTCTAACTATCTAATGGATGAGGAGTAGGAAGTTAGGATATATAGCTGTTTCTCAATGGAGGAAGTGGCTAGTCTGTCTGTCTGTGTATTTCTTTGCCTGTCTGTCTGTCTGTTTGTCTGTGTGTGTGTCTAATGGAGGAAGCCTCCCAGGACTCGAGCGACCTGGAGGGATTCCGATTGCCACCCTGAGGGAGCAGAGGGCGCCCCCAGAGCATGCTGAGGGGGACACTGGGGGAAATCCACAGGCTTTCCTGGGCAGCCCACGCCTCCCACATCGGCCCTCTCTGAAGCCGCTCCCGAACCACCCCCACCCCGCCCCATTACCACCACGTGCCCGCCTCCCGGGATCAGGCCAGCAGGGGCATGTGCTCCTCTTGTACATAGGGTAGCTGAGACCGACCCTACGTCCAGCCAAGGGGGAGATGGGAGCAAACACTGGGGCTCCTTGGGGCAGCCCCGTGTCCTCACTGCAGCCCCTGACAGCACCGCGCCCGCCTCCGGGGCGCAGGCTGACCTGCAAACGTGCATACTGTCAACCTGGGGCAAGAGAGGTCGCCGCCAGTCCAGGCCGTTGTGGAGATCGGGGCAAAGTGACCGGCTCACCAGAGGCAGTCCGCTCCCCACGAAGTCCCTGTCCCCTGAACTCACCTCGCCATCCTCCCACCACCTGGCTGACAAGGAGAATTAAATCCCGCACATGTCGAGTAGAAGAAGCCACCCTGAGGCCAGGCCACTAGGGACACTGAGGAAAATCTTCTGGCTCGCCAGGGGCACCCGAGTCCTCGGTCACCGCCCCCAACCTCGTCCGCAGTCCGCACCCTGCCGTCCGCACCCCGCACCCCGCCTCTACTGTGTCCGTCTGTCTGACTTAATTCTCCTTGTCAGCCAGGTGGTGGGAGGATGGCGAGGTGTATTCAGTGGACAGGGACTTCACGGAGAGCGGACTGCAACAACCCGCACTCTTCCCTGGAGCCGGCCCCCACAGAGACCTGAAAATCTTGTACATATGGTACCAGAGACCGACCCCAGGACCAGCCAAGTAGTAGATGGGAGCAAATACACGGGCTCCGTGGGGCAGCACCGCCTCTTCACTGAAGCCCCTTACATCACCGCCCCGCCTCCTGGCCGCAGGCTGACCTGCAAACGTGCATAATGTGATCATGGGGCAGGAGAGTCCGCCCCCAGGCCAAGCCGTTGTGGAGATCGGGTCAAAGTGACCGGCTCACCAGAGGCAGTCCACTCCCCGTGAATTCCCTGTCCCCTGAACAAACCTCGCCATACTCCCAACACCTGGCTGACAAGGAGAATTAAATCCCGCAAACCAGGTGTAGCAGTAGTCGGCCCGAGTCCAGGAGAGCGGCAGATAAGTGGAAAATTACGCCAAGTGTGCGAAGCATCCCTTCAGCTGCTGTGCACCTCTTCTCTGCCCCTGACCTCTTCCCCTGACCTCACCAAGCCCTCTACCAGGAGCAGGCTTACTTGAAAGGCTTGAGTCCTAGAAACGTGGGTGAGAGGAAGCAGCCCAGAGGCAAAGCAGCTAGGGACATGGGAGAAAAACCTCTGGGCCTCCAGGGGCAACCTAGTACCCCGTAGCCGCCGCCAAACCCCATCCCCAAACCGCACCCCACCTCCAGTGTGTCTGTCTTTCTGACTGCCTGCCTGACTGCCTATCTTTTGGAGGATGGGAGATGTTAGGCTATGTGTGTGTTTGTCTGTTTATCTAATGGAAGAGGAGGTGACTAGCATGTCTATCTCCTTGCCTCCCTTGCTATCAAAATATCTCTCTATCAAACTATCTCTCTATCTATCTATTATTCTATCTATCTATCTGTCCATTTATATATCTATCTATTTATCTATCTATCTATCTATCTATCTATCTATCTATCTATCTATCTATCTATTTTTCTATATATCTAAAGGTTGCAAAGGAGTAGGCTAAGGTGTCTTTCATTTTTCTGTCTGTTGAAGGAGGAATTTAGTTTGTCTATCTACCTATCTACCTATTTGAGGAAGCGGAGTTGGCCAGTGAGTTTGTGTGTGCCTGTATGTGTGCTTGGGTGCGTGTGGGTCTTTCTATCTATGTATCTGTAAGTAAAGGAGTAGTAGGTTACTGTGTCTGTCTATCAGTCTACATCTGAATCTACTGGAGGAGGAGTAGGCTAGTAAGTCTGTTTGTGTGTCTGTCTATCTATCAGATATCAATGTATGAACGTGTATCTAATCGAGTAGAAGGAGAAGACTACAGAGTCTATGGTTCTGACTGACATAGGAGGAGAAGACTAATGTGTCTGTTTTTCTGTGTGTCTGTGAGTCTGTCATGATCTATATCTACTGGAGAAGAAGGAGGAGGCCCGTGTGTCTGGCTATGTGTGTGTCTCTCTAACAGTACAAGATAGAGGCTAGTGGGTGTATCCATCAATCTCACTGACTATCTATCTAATGGAAAAAGAGAAAGAGTGTATTAAGTTGGTCTAACTATTATCTAATGGAGTAGGAGATTAGTGTGTCAATGAACCTGCCTAATTGAGTAGTAGGAGGAGGCTAGAATGCGTGTGTGTGTGTGTGTGTGTGTGTGTGTGTGTGTTTTGTGTGTGTGTGTCTGACTATGTATCTGTCTAACTATGTATTGGATGAGGAGTAGGAGGTTAGGATATATGGCTGTTTCTCAATGGAGGAAGTGGCTAGTCTGTCTGTCTGTGTATTTCTTTGTCTGTCTTTCTGTCTGTTTGTCTGTGTGTGAGTCTAATTGAGGAAGCCTCCCAGGACTCGTACGATCTGGATGGATTCCGATTGTCACACTGAGGCAGCAGAAGGCGCCCCCAAAGCATGCTGAGTGGGACACTGGGGGGAATTCCACAGGCTTTCCTGGGCAGCCCGGGCCTCCCGCATCGGCCCTCTCTGCAGCCCCTCCTGCCCCACCCTCGACCCGCCCCCTGACCAACCCGCGAGCGCCTCCCGGGATCAGGCCAGCACGGAGATGTGATCCTACTGTACCTAGGGTAGCTGAGAATGACCGCAGGACTGGCCAACGGGGAGATGCAAGCAAATACAGGGGCTCCGTGAGGCAGCCCTGCGTCCTCACTGCAGCCCCTGAAAGCACCGCGCCCTCATCCAGGGCGCAGGCTTACCTGCAAACGTGCATACTGTCAACCTGTTGTAGGATAGGTCGCCGCCAGGCCAGGCCATTGTGGAAATCGGGGCAAAGTGCCCTGCTCATCTGAAGCAGTCCACTCCCCGAAATTCCCTGTCCCCTGAACTCACCTCGCCATCATCCAACCACCTGGCTGACAAGGAGAATTAAATCCCTCACATGTGGAGTAGCAGAGGCCGCCCCGAGGCCAGGCCACTAGGGACACTGGGGAAAAACCTCTGGCTCGCCAAGGGCACCCGAGTAATCGGTCGCTGCTTCCGACCCCGTCCGCCGACCGCACCCCGCACCCCGCCTCCCGTGTGTCCGTCTGTCTGACTGCCTTCCTGACTGCTTATGTACTGGAGGAGGGGAGAGGCTACTCTATGTGGGTGTGTGTCTGTTTATCTCACGGAGGAGAAGACGACTAGGATGTCTCTATCTTTGGCTACCTATCAATCTATCCATCTATCTATATCTCAATGTAGTGGAGGCATAGGAGCATGCTAGTGTGTCTTTTTATCTGTGTGTAGGTTGGAAGAGGACATTTGTGTGTCTATCTGCCTACCTTGTTTTTTGAGGTGTAGGAGGAGGCTAGTGTGTGTGTGGGTGTGTGTCTGTCTGTCTATGTATGTATCTACCTACCTATCTAATGGATGAGGTGTAGTAATAAGGGATATATGTTTGTTTCTTCATGGAGGAAGAGCGTAGTATTTCTGTCTGTCTATTTATTTGTCTGTCTGTCTGTCTAATGGAGGAATGCTCCCAGGTGTCGACGGATCTGGAGGGATGCCAATTGCCACCCTCGGGCAGCAGAGGGCGCCCCAGAGCAGGCTGAGGGTGCCACTGGGTGGAAATTGACAGGTTTGCCTGGGCAGCTTGTGCCCCCCGCTTCCACCTTCCCTGTAGCCGCCAACGAACCACCCCCTCCCCGCCCCCTGACCACCCCGCACCCGCCTCCCGGGAGCCGTCCACCACAGTGTCCTGAAACTCTTGTACCTTGGGTACTAGTGACCGACCCCAGGACCGGCCAAGGAAGAGATGGGAGCAAATATATGGGCTCCGTGGGGCAGCCCCGCCTCCTCACTGCAGCCTCTGACCGCAAATCGCCCGCCTCCTGTGCGCAGGCTGACCTGCAATCCTGCATTCTGTGATCCTGGGGCAGGAGAGGCCATCCCCAGTCCAGGCCGTTGACAAGATGGGGGCAATGTGATCGGCTCACCCAATACATTCCGCTCCCCAGTAAGTCCCTGTCCCCTGAACTCACCTCGCCATCCTCCTTGGACCTGGCTGACAAGGAGAATTAAATCCCCCACATCTGGTGTAGCAGATGCCGCCACGTGCCCAGGCCGCTAGGGATATTGAGGAAAATCCTCTGACTCGCCAGAGGCACCTGAGTCCTCGGTCGTCGCCGCCGACACCGTCCGCAGTCTGCACCCCGCACCCCATCTCTTGTGTGTGTGTCTGTCTGACTGCCTGCCTGACTGCTTATCTACTGGAGGAGGGATAGGCTTCTCTATGTGCGTGTCTGTCTATTTATCAAACGGAGGAAAAGACGCATAGTATGTCTCTAATTTGCCTGCCTATCAATCTATCTATCTATCTTCCGCTTTAAACCAATACACCATCTTCGCACTCTTTCTCTCCATGCTTATTCCTGAAAAAGTGATCTCTCTACCAGAGTAAAGATGCTTCCCGTCTGAGATGTGTGGTTCCCTGTCCCAAGGTCCAGAAGAAGAGAACAGGAAGGATTCCTGGTTCCGATGGTTCCATTTTGTCAGCTGAGAGATCTAGTTTTCCGTGTGGCTGTGGTGGAATCTGCAGTATCTTGCCTCAGAGTTCCCTTTTTCTGGCTTATTAAGGGAGCCGCATTTGCTGAGGTCATGGTGCTCTGGCCCTTGTCACGATTCCGGTGCTGAGGCAGCCCCTTCCCCGCACCCCCACTCCTTGTTATTTTGATCGTGCAAACTGTGTGCCAGTCATGCGATCCCTGCACCTGGCGGCCAGGATTGCCCCCCCACGCGACGTGTCCCCAGTTCCTCGGCGTCCCTACCTGCTAGCAGCTAGCTCGAGGAAGGGTGAGAGCTGGCTTCCACTGCCGTCCTTCCTCCTTCCTGTCCGGGCGGGCCCTCCTTTTGCGCTAGGCGGCCCGAAAACTTCTCTCCTGTGGTGCATCAGCTGAAGAAATTTCTCAGCGTTTCCAGTCGCTAGAGGGCGCTCTTCTCCTCTCTTTTGTCCCCTTCAGCACTTACAGTGGAAATTGAGCAGGTGGGAAGGGCTTGGGGGTTCTCTGTATCTAGGGGCTCCCCACCCAGCAGATTCAACTAACTGTGGGTTGAAAATATTCGGGAAAAAACAGAAAGTTTCACAAAGCAACACTTGAATTTGCCACACACCGGTAACTGCTTACATAGCATTGACGTTGCCTTACATACCACGCATCATCTAGAGATGATGTAAAGTACACAGGAGGACACAGCTAAAGAAAATGTGAGAATGAATGTACGTGTATATTCATGTATTACTGAAAAATTGTGCTCTACACTGGAATTTGATGCAAGATTTTTAAATGTGTATAACTCAATAAAAAAAGTTTGTATATATATATAAATAATTAAATGTTAGGATTCACATATGTTCCATGCAAGTCCTATGCCATTTTGTACAAAAGGCGTCAGCATCCATGGATGTTGTCATCTGGGTGGAGTCCTGGAACCAGTGCCCTGTGGTTACAAAGGAATGACTGAAAATCCAGGCTCTATATCCAGCCTGGTAGTTATCCACGTGATCTGAATCTTGCCTGTACCTCAGTCTCTCGGTCACTCTCCTCCAGCCCTGCCGGACTGCCCTCTGATTCTTGAACAGGCCACACTCACTGCACTTCATGTCTCACTCATAGTAATACCCGTTACTTTCTGAGCATGGCTCTCCTTTAATAAAACGGGCTGCATTGTCACCAGAGAAGACAGTTTGGTGGTTCCTTTAAACCTGAAAATGGACTTAACTCATGATCCAGCCTCCCCACTCCCAGGCATATGTCAGAAGAAAACTCTAGTGAAAAATTCACAGGCACCTCAATGCTCACAGCAGCACTATTTATAATAGCCAAGACATTGCAGCAACCCAAATGTCCATTGACAGGTTACTGGATAAAGAGGTAGTAGTATATTTAGACAAAGGAATACTACTCAGCCATTAAAAAGAACAAAATAATGCCATTTGCAGCAACATGGATGGACGTAGAGATAGTCATTCTAAGTGAAGTAAGCCAGAAAAAGAGAAAAATGCCATATGATATCACTTATATGTGGAATCTAAAAAAAGACACAAATGAACTTAACTACAGAAGAGAAACAGACCCACAGAGATAGAGAAAGAAAATTACGGTTCCCAGGGAGAGAAGGGGATGGGAAGGTATAAAGATGGGAATTCGAAAACTGCCCCTCTTTGGGAGTGAAGGAAATGTTAGCTATCTTGATTGTGGTGATGGTTTTCTGGGTGTAGACATCTATCAAATTCATCAAATAGTACATGTGAAATATGTGTAATTTACTGTACAGGAATCATACCACAATAAAGGTGCCTGTAAAAAAACAAAACAAAACAAAAAAAACAGGAAAAGCTTGGCGGCATTTTGTCCTACGTTTTTATGTGTCTTCAGTGAGTGGGTCTTCAAGTTTCCGGTCTGCCATATTTTCTGTCCAGAAGTGCCCTCCTTCCCTTTTCTTTGATAAACTGTCTGTTGGTGGCATTTATTCCCATGGCTTCAACTTCTCTCTGTCCACTGATTAACTGTCAAATCTTTTCCAGCAAGGACATCTCATTTCAGTCCCAGAAATATACTTATAATTGAGAAGTAGAAATTCCTACTTGATTAACCCATAAAAATCTCAAGCTCTGTATGTTTGGATTTACACTCGCTCAGAACTAGGTTTACTTCTTCAAACAAAGGCGTCACTATCCCATCTGTTTTCCGTGCCATACATCTGGGAGCTTTCCTTTACTTTTCCACTCCCTCACCCCCATCAGTACTACAATTCTATTCCTTAATGTCCCCCAACTAAGTCCCCGCCCCTCGCTCCCCACTGCATTAATTCACACCCCTTGCTAGTCTCCCCAGTGCTGTTCTTTAGAGTGAACAATCCACTTTGCTCACTTTTAATGACTAATCTGTGTCACTCTCCTCCTTAAAACCCCAAAGAATTCCCCACTGCGTATGTGAGGAAGTCCACAGTCCCTGATTTAACGTCACACCTTCTCATCACCTAGTTGCTGCTTTTTTTCAGCCTCAGCTTCTGTTAGTTCCTCACAGCCTCTAGCCTCACTGACCTTCCTTCCCTAAGTGCAAAGTGCTCTTAGACACGACCAGACCTCTGCACTAGACACGCAATCTGCCGAGAATCCCGTGCCCAGCACGCACTCTCCTGGCCTAGAGATTTGCTGGAATCCTTCAGATGTCAGTGCAGAAAGCATTTCCTCTCTGACACCTTCACTACCTTCTAGAACCCTGCCCCAGGCAGTGCAAGAGCCCCTCTGAACATACAGTATACATGATGCCAAGTGACTCTTACCGCATTGTTTTGAAAACCTATTTAAATTTGTCTCTTCCACGACACACTGTGATCTCCTTGAGGGATGGGGGCTGTCTGGTATTTGTCTAAACAGCTAATGTCTGGCACAGACCCCGGGCCATGAGAAAAAGCCTGCTGACTCATCAAGAAGAATTGTCGTCTTTGCGACGTAAGAAAGGCTACATGATCTCTGATCTTACACCATCCGGCAAGGGTCCAAAAAATTTCACATAGAACTACACAGGCAAAATATGTGTATTCTTTTCCTCTTTGTGAGCCCGAGATCATAGGCATCCTGGAACGGAGGTGTCACTCTAAGCTGTCTGTCCCCTAGGATGTCATGTCCAGGTTCAACATATTTTTTAGAAGTTGTAGGGATACGTGTACATCATCCCATCTTAGAGCAAACGGCGCTTCAGTCTGACCCAGTTTAATGTCCATATAAAAATCAGAAATCTTCCAAACTGAAGCCTGAAGAAACATTTCCCATCTCTCCTTCCAGTCTGTCTGCCATCTGCATCCCACATCCCCACTGCTCATCTGCTTCAGGCCACCTTCTATCTAGAAACATTTTCGGTGGGACACTTGGATGAGAACTAATTACAACAGTCATGAAAATGGTCCCATGAACGTAGGCTCTACACAACAAGGATGTTTTAACCAGAGGCCTCAGCTGAGGCCTGCAGGGTCTGTTCAAGTTTTCTGCCTGGCTTCCCTGCAGACGTTCTGCAGAAAATCAAGCTGGCAGTTAAAGTCATAGAAGGCCCATGAAATCCAGAAAAATGGAGTGAGATTCATCTCCTTGGGAATATTTTTGAAAACCATCCACTAATAAGAAGAAGCAATTTAAGAGGTTAGTTTCAGAGCAGATGATGTCCAAATTCAGGTGGGCCAGTTTTGTCATTGTTGCTCGCTAGTTGGCTTTCTGTTGCTTCTAACACACCTCTGTTTAGAGAAGTGGCCTGAGTCCGCCCTCAGAGCAGAAAGGTGAGCTGGGACTGGCGACAGCCAAGCTCCTCTACCATGTAGTAACCCGCTGAGAAGGAAAGGATGGCCCAGGGCTTCCTCTGACTCTCTCCCTCAGTTATAAACTCTATGAAGGAAAAATGGAACAAAACATCTTAATTCAATATGGTATTGTCAAAGTATAAAAATAATTGTCTTTGGAGGGGATGGTATATTTCAAGGAGTAGAGTACGTGCTGGGTTCAATTCACAGTACCTCAATGTAAAAAAATAATAAGAAAAAGTCTATAATTAAAAATAAAAATAACAAAGAAGAAAAGAGATCTCAAACAACCCTTTTAAAAAGAAAAAATGTCTTTTAAAAATAGTAGTCAGCTCGGTCTTTTGCTAGATTACGTGTTTGGGATTAACAGATGCACACTACTATGTATAAAATAAATAACCAACTCTCAGGTCCTTAATAAGCTAGTTCAACCTGAATCCTTTCTCTTTTTTCCCCTAAAGTACCTGTGGAAGCCTCTGAAATTCTCATCTTATAAAAGAATTCATTTAAAGGCGGTTTGAAAGTTACTGGTTAAAAAGTTATTTGTGGTTCCATGAATATAGGTCTAGTAAGAAAGACAGATAATAAACCAGTAAGCAAATAAATATATGACGTACTGCCAAGTACTAATAATTGCCACAAAGAAACATAAAGCATAATAGGAGAGAAAATGATTGAATAGGAAGTATGTGTGTGCTATTTTAAATAATGTGGTCAGATAAGTCCTCTCTGAGGGTAAAATAATTTGAACAAAGTCCTGATTGAAGTAAAAGGATAAGCCACGTAGGTAACAGACAAGAAAAGCCTCCCAGGCCGGGAGAAGTGTAAGTACGAGACTTGGAGTTACAAACACTGCTGTCCTGGTGGGGACCATCTGGGCGGTGAAGATGGGCTGGAGCAGAACGGTGAGAACTGAGGCTGCAGAGACGAGTGAGGGACCGGATCACACAGGGCCTTGGTAGGGACTCCAGATATCCTTCTGAATACAATGGAAAATCACGAGAGTATTTTGCAAAGCGGAACAACTTGATCTGATTCATACTTTAATCAGACCGCTGTGGATAACATATGGGGAATAAGCAATGGAAGCAGGGCAAGGTAAGCTGATGGGAAGGCACTGGGAAGAGTGCTGCTGACCTGGAGAGAGACACCGAGGTTGGGCTGGGATGATGGCGGGAGACGGGCTGAAAGGGGGACACGATTTGACAGTAAGGGTCACAGGCCTTAATGCTCGAGTTGGACACAGACACAGAGTGTTTCAGGGTGATGGGTAAGTGATATTTGGGGCTGAGCCACAGTTTTTGTGCAGAGACCTGACAGGAGAATAAAGTGGGGACGTTGATGTCGGTAAGAAGGGCTGGTGGGTGTTTAATTCCCCCTAGAGCTGCATCTCTGTTTCTCTGTAGATGAAGTCAGCAGAGCAGGGATGGGTGTTCCTACTTCTTCAGAGAATTTCGTGTCTTCCTCATCGACAAATTCGAGAGGCTGACCTGCCAATCCAATTGCAACATCTTGAACCTGCTTCTTTCTATCCAGGAGGAGATTTCCAACTAAGACGCCAATCAAAAATTCCCGTGTCCAGAGTTAGAGCTGTGTGCCTTTGGGATGATCTCAGAGATGCCTCCACAGAGGCTCGGTGTGCTCTCTCTCCCTCAGGGCACACAGTTCCCTTCAGTCCGCTGGGTCTCAGCAGAGAAGATTTCACAAATAGCCCCTCTCAGGCCCTGGGGACCAACCTCCCTCTTGGCCGAGCTCTGAAAATGAGCACGAGTTCCGGGCAAAGGGCCTTTTCCAGGGCGCCATCTGGCAGATTACATGAGGACAGTGTACAAAAGAGTGGGAGGGTTGATTGTATAAATGGATTTTAATTTTTGTTCTGAATCTGATTGTGTCCTTCCGTTTTGTTAAGGAAGTGTTCTTAGGCCAGACATGATTCTCCTTTTTTCTTTCTATTTGATCATCCAAGAGGTTTAGATAGGATATTTGTTTTAGGGTAAGAATCTTTAAAAAAAATGCAAATAGCGTCTTGTTAGGCATTTGGACAAGTAAATTCTCCCAGCAGTATTGAACCCCCTTGTTCCTCTAGGGGGTCTCCAAAGGTATACATGTTCCAAATCTGACTCAAAACTAATGAGCCTTTTCTTTTTTTAAGCACTTCACCATGGACAAAATTTTTCAGTAAAGAAGGTGAGAAAAGAGCAGGTCCCCATCATCCAGAGTCCCTCCCAAAGAGCCCACAGAAGTAAAGAGGAGATGAACGAGAGAAACGGTTTATTTATACACACGCAGGAGCCAACCAGAAAAGTAACTACCATGTTAAATGGTGAACGTTAAAGGTTTTTATCAACCTAACTTAATAGGGCAAAGGGAGAGGAGAGAATTGGCTTCCATGACAGGTTTCTTCTACTTCTATTGAATCTCAGGTATCTTCAGCTTAAAATGCTTTTGTATTAACCATGGGCTCCATTCCTCGAAATTTGTTCTTCTTTTTTAAGAGCCCCTGGATTCTGAGCCCCTGGATTTTCCACGTGAATTTTAGATTCATTGTCAATTCCTGCAAAACACCACCTGGGATTTGGGTAGGCATTCTTTGAATCCTTAGATCTATTCGTGGACTATTGTCATCTTAGTTGAATGAAGCCTTCTGCTCCATGAATATGGGATTATTCTCTGTGAATGTAGGTCTTAATTTCTCTCAACAGAATCTCTCATCTATTGTAGTCTTCAGTGTCCAAGTCTAGTACTTCTTCCTCACCTCTTTTGGATGCTGATTCAGAAGAGACACGACCTCCTGGAGAACCTCTGCTGCCACGGAGCTGACATGGAACTGCGTCCTGAGAAGACTTTAAATTCTTTTAAAAATAGGATTAATGTACTTTAATTACTCCATAGATGAGTAATGAATGGGTCACATTAAGATAGGATTTTAATCCTTTTAGAATTAGTAGAGTAATACACAGTACAAAAAATTGAAATATTGCCTAAAAGAAAAGAGATTTGTAACTCCCACCCACAGAGGTGACTGTCTTGAATGATTTGGTGCTTATGTCTGTCTCTGTGTCTCTCAGTGTGTCTCTCTCCAACTCTGTCTCTCACACACTCACAATTAGATCAATTTACATCTATATTGATTTCACACATATGTGGTCGTGCAGATGGGACCCTGGATGCAGACAGTGGGTCTGCATACTTCCACCCTGAGGCCTCCCTTGTCATTGGGTAGAGACCAGGCACCCACTTTTCCAACTGCACAGCATTCATTCATCCACATAAATCAGAACGAATGGACCCCATCCCCTCTCCATCAACAATAGTGTTGCTTTAATTCCGACTGTTTCAACCAGTGCTGTGATGATCACCCTTGAAAAGGCATCTTTGAACTGATGTGTAAGGATTTTAGTGGGATGAACTGTAAGGATCAGAACTTCTGGGGAAGAGCTGCATCTGTGGCCCTTTGATGTGTCCTGCACCCTCTTGTCCTGAAGAGGAGCGTCCCTTCTCTCTTCCCTCCAGGGGATCTGCTGGAGCCTCTGCCTGCTTACATTGTCACCAGGGCTGGTTGTCACCTGACTAAAGACCCGCCAGTGTGATGGTGACCGGTGCTCTCTCTGCAGTGTTTCCGTCTGCCTGTGTTCTCACCTGAGAGGTCAAGCATCTCTAACACACACTGGCCACCTGCATCGCCTCTCATTGGAACTGCCCATGCCTGTTCTGTTTCTGTTTAGAACACTGCATTTCGAAAGGATTTTGGACTACAGGAATGGGAAACCTTTCTCAAACCTTGGGTTATGAGGAATGCATTTTCCAGGTTGTGGTTTGATTTTCAAGCAGTTTTTCTGGGCTATTGCTAATTTTTTTTATTTTTTATTTTTTATTTATTTATTTTTATTTATTTATTTTTTATTTTTTTGCCACAGGAAGAGCTAAGCATCTCCCTTATGTTTTCTGGCTGTGGTGTCACAGGGGGAACAGCAGTGTCTACCATGAGATTATGCACAGAGTTACTAAAAGGGCTTCATTTTGTACATCACATCTTTAATCACCCTGGATATACCCTTAAAATGATAAAAATGCTGTTTCAAGAGAAAACAAAAAAAAATCACCAGCCCCAGCTTAAAACATGTGTTCAGGGACCACAAAAACCTTTTTTAAAGTTTCATTGACAGGGAACACCCAGGAGAGGTAAAGACACGCAGAGAGAAAGAGGACTTGTGGTTGTCAGGGGCTGGGTGAGGAGGGAGGGGATTGCTCACTCTGGATCCAAGGTTTCACTTTGAAGAAAGAAATAGTGTGAAAGTAGATGGTAGTGATGGTCGCAGAACATTGTGAATGCCCCTAATGCTCCTGAATTGTGCAATTTAAAGGGGAAAAGTCTATATTTTATTAATGAAACTCTAAAAAGAAAAATAAAGGATGCCATAAATGACGTGAAACAAACAAAGGAAACTAAAGAAAACCAAACAAAAACATCTCCAGCGGAAGGGACGTCGTTTGGGAGGGGGAGGAGGGCAGACTGACGGTGGGATTTTGGAGAAGAAGGTGTGGGTGGGTGCAGAGGGGGCTTTGCCCCAGGCAGTGGTGATGCCTGAAATGGTTCTCCATTGCCCAGCAGTCCAGGTGCAAATGCAGGTTCAGGAGGAGCTGCAGGAGTGGCAGGAGGGAGCTCGGGGTCTCCCGCTGGATCCAGATCATCCTTTTTTTGGTCTCTGACATCTTCCCCTGCCCCTGCCTCCTCTGTAACTATTGGATGTGGAGAGAGTTTTAAGTCTTGTGGAAGAGCTCATGCTGTGTGAGAGGAAAAATTTACCCACCTGCCTCCATTTCCATGTGCCTCTTCAAGGACAGAAACCTTCCCAGAGCTTTCCAGACAGCTCCCACCCAGAAAGTGCCCACAGGATGTGTTCTGTGACTGAATTTTTCCAGACAGGTGGCCTGAGGCCATTCTTTGCTCTGGTCCCAACAGTAGCCTCTGGGGACACCTCTCTATGTGGCCCAGCCCTCGCCCCTCCCTCACCTACACGCATGCACCAGCCCTACCTTTCTGACCTTTGGGCTCTGCTTCGGCGGCCCCTGATCCTCCACCTGACTTGCAGCGAGGTGGGCATGGTGCTCCAGGTCAGAGCCGGGTGTGCTGAGCAACCCGTCAGCCCTGGACAGGTCCCTGGAGGGAGCCCTGGGTGATGTCTGTGTCAGAGGCCTGCACCACTGAATTGTGGGCCATGGTGGTGGGGACCCCTCCATATCCAGACTCACCTGGAGCCTGCGCTGGCCATCAGAAGAGTGGCACAACAGCCCTTCCCTTGGGGAGGGGGTGTTGGTGTTCTTATTCATCAGCTTCTGTTCAATATGTGGTGTCTGGCTCTGCAATGACAGTGACCAGCAGCTGACCTGGCCTGGAAGTCTCAGAGCCCTGCCCGGCCAGGAACACTCCTGATTCTGTCCACTCGACCCTCTGCTGCCAGATCAGACTGGGACCTTGTTCAGCTCAGACACCCGGGAGGGAAAAGACATACCCAGAATGCATGGGCCCCACCTCGGGCAGCAGGACCTTTCCCCGGCTCTCCACATCCCAGCCAGCCAGCTTTGACCTGGGCTGTGGATGTGACTGGCCCCCCAGGCCTCTGACCTGCTCTTGCTTGAGGCAGAAACCCATCCCCAACATGACTACTCCACCTTGACCAGCAGTGACGGGGCCGTGGGTCTACCTGGGTGGGATCTGAGTGGTGGCCCGGCCTGGGCGGGCCTGCCCTGGGCCTCCCTGTGTTTCCTTTGTGTCTCTCTGGCCAAAAGGCCAGAGGCGCCTTGGGTGAGACCTGACCCAGCGCCGGCATCGTTGGTACAGCCCCTCGGTGCCGGCTTTCTGGTGGCTGTGTCCTTGGGATATTGGGATGCAGCAGAACATGCCTCTGTCTCCAACCAAGTGAGCTGAGTAGGGACTTCTCTACAAAGGGGGTGCCTGGTGACTTCGGTTCCAAATTCTGTTGGGCTCTATTACCAGAGAAGTGAGGTCACTTCCTGGGGTCCAATTACCCAAGCTTCCTCCTGACACAAAGTTCCCCAAGGGCCTTTCTGGGCTGCCAATCTCTCATTTCTCACTCAATGCCATGTCCACACACAGTGACACCAACTCAGCCCCCCGTAGCCCTGGGGAGGCCTGGATGCAGCCAGGGCCGCAGCTCTGAGGACACAGATGGTTTCAGACCTGGCTAAACCCACTCAGCAGTGCTGTCACCCTGGACAAGCCATGTGCCTCTCAGGGTCTCCCCAATCCTCCATCGGCACAGTGGGGATCATTCTGGCCCCTGCTTCCTAGAGAAGCCATCTGTCTCTAGACCTAGAAACACCTACTGCATCGGTCACCCCCATGGGCTGGCATCACAGGGAGCTCATGCACAGACTCAGCAAAGGAAGGACCCCACAGAGGGCTGGCGGAGCGCAGAGCACATGCCACACAGGCCTGGTTCTGCCCTGAGGTCTAGAAAAAGTAACTTTCCTTGCTGCTTCCTTCCCAGCTCCCAGTCTTGGGACTGAAATTAAATACAACTCTGACGTCTGCTCTGGCATACAACCTCCTAGGTCATTCTGTCATGTTGACATACAGGCCCAGTGTCCCATCTGGGCCTCTGGGGTGGGCTGCCCCACAATGGCTTCCTATTTTTTGCCTTCTGTTCCCACGCCCTTGTGTGATCCCCACACCCTCCCCTGGAAGGTGGATGGACTTTGAGACCAGGTTCTGACATGCAGACTGACTTGTGAAAATGTGCGTGAGTTCCACTCATTACCAGCTCCAGTGTTCCTTCTCTCTGGCTCTGTCTCTCAGTGCCTCTCTCTCTGTCTTGTTTCTCTGTTTCTCTGTCTCCCCCTGCTTCTCTGTGTTTCAGTCTGTCTGTCTCTTTTCCTGTATGTATGTGTGTATATATTTATGTGTATAGGTGTGTATTTATGTGTGTGTATTGTTTGGGTCCAGGGCAGGTCACTTCTGAGAATCCCTTGATGACATATTGATTATTTTGAATTCATGTTACTGAAGAAAAATTATCTTTGAAAATCGTGCAAGCACATTGGTGGGATCTTCTCTAAGGACCAGCACTGCTAGGGAAGGGATGCACCTGTGGCACTTTGATGTGTCCTGCACCTTGTTCTGCTGGAGAGGAGCGTCCATTTGCTCTTCCCTCCAGGGGGCCTCCTGGGGCCTCTGCCTGCTCACGTTGTCACCAGGGCTGGTTGTCACTGGGCTAAAGACCTGCCAGTGTGATGGTGGCCAATGCTGTCTCTGCAGTCTGTCCATCTGCCTATGTCCTCACCTTACAGTTTGAGCATCTCTAGCACACACTGGCCACCTGCACTGCCTCTCGTTGGAACTGCCTGTGTGTGTTTTGTTTCTGTTCAGAACACTGGGCTTCAAGAGGTTTTTGGACCACAGGGATGTGAAGATTTTCTCCAACCTTGGGTCATGAGGAAAGCTTTTTCCAGGCTGTGGTTTGTCTTTCCAGCTGTCTTTCTTGGCCTTTGTTTTCTGCTTTAGTTTGGTTTTAATTTGCCACAAGAAGAGCTAAGCATCTCCCTTTTGGCTCTGGTTTCACACTTAGAACAGCAGTGCCTACCACGAGATTATGCTCAGAGTTACTAAAAGGGCTTCATTTGGTACGTCTCATCTTTAATCCATCTGGATTTTTCTTTCAAAATACAAAAATGTTAATTCACGTGAAAAGAAACAAAAAAAAATTCACCCGTCCCTACTTAAGATATGTGGGCAGAGAGAGAAAAAAAAAAGCCACCTTTTATATGATTTCATTGTTAGGGAACCTCCAGGATAGGTAAAGACATAGAGAGAGAAAGGGGATTAGGGCTTGTCATGGGCTGGGGTAGGTAGGATGTGGGGTGCGCTTTGTATACAAGCTTTTAGTTTGAGGAAGGCAATTGTTTAAACCAGTGGTGTTGGTCTCACAGCATTGTTAATGCACTTAATGCTCCTTGAAATTGCACAATTTAAAACGGGAAAAGGCTAAACTTTATTCTTATAAACTTAAAGCAAAAATAGAATATAGTATAATAGAAAAGAAAAAAAATCTGACTCCATAGAAGATCTGTCCTTTTGGCTTTAACCCTGTGCCCTCTTTTCTAGGCTTAAACTTACTAGCTCCGCACATTTTGTAAAACAATGTTGCCTTTAGCCTGAAATATACAGGACAGCCTATTTTCAAGGCTTTGGTCTTTAAGGATATTAACACTTTTGCACTTATATAAAGACAGCAAGTTGCAGAATAGAAAATAACTTTTGCTTTGTTAGAGGTTTTACAGAGGCCCTATGACCTGGTCTACGTAGACAGCTGCAGACCAAGATAATGGCAGACTAATATCTTGGAGAACCATCTTCCCCAAGTCAGACTTCAGGCTCCTTTTCTAGTAAATAGGGGAGGGGCTGTGGTTGGTTGTTGCAAACTTCTTGGTGTCGGATTTCTTTGTCCTTGGAATCCTTTGCAGCTGTCCACGTGAGTCAGATCATGGTGTACCTGTAACACCTGCAACAAAACAAACTTTTTCTATTCTGCAACTTGTTATCTTTATAGGAGTGCAAAAGTGTTAACATCCTTAAAGGTCAGAGTTTTGAGAATAGGCTCTTCTGTTTATTTCAGCCTAAAGGCAACATTGTTTTACAAAAGGTGCAGAGCTAGCAAGACTAAGCCTAGAAAACACGGCAGAGGGTTAAAGGAAAAGGAAAAGATCCAATATGGAGTCAGATTTGTTCTTCTCTATTACAGTGCCTTTGGGTGAGAGCTAAGAGGATGATTCCTGGGTGGGTCCTCTACTGTCCCAGGCTGGAGTTCAGGCAGGATCCCTGCCAGATTCACCATGACTTTAGACCTGATCTCCCGCAGAGAAAGTGACAATTATTGGATTAAAATTATCTGTCAAAATCCCTTCAATTGCCTGTAAACTATACCACAGCAGGGGATGTCTCATTGGCCAGCTAACTGCCAGTCTCCCCTGATGCAAGGGACCAGCGTCGCGGCGGGCTCCATGGTGGCCTGGCCAGTGAACCTTCCTACTTTGCTCTCCAGCCTTGGCTTCCTAACTTTGACGCTTTAAAAGCTCCAGTCCCTCTTCCCTCTGGCCTGGTGTGAATGAACAAGATCCCTGCACCCACCTGGGCTGAGGCCAGGCCACGCACACAGCCCCATGCACACAGCCCACCATCTGCTGTCTATCCCTGGGCTCAAGTGCACCCTATGAACTCCCCCAACCCAAAGGTTGGCATGCCCAGTGCCTCCGCCCTAGGGGTCCAGACCACCATCAGGACCATCAACCACCCAAGGCCCACAGGCCAGTGGCTGGCAGCCTGGGATCACCCTGACCCATTGGGTCAGTTGAGGCACAGGGTGCAGGGATCAGGATGCCAGGATGGGAATTGGAACTGCCTACAGCCCAGCCTGCCTCACCCTGTAGCCTCAGACATTAACTATGAAGGTGCACACTAGGCTGGATCCCCCACTGGTGGCAGTAGTCATCATTACTGGAGCCCGGATTTCCCCACCCCAACCACCGGGTGAGGGGTGAGGTAGTCAGCTCAGAGTAGGGGTGCACTCAAAGCGAAGGGGACCCCATGGTGAGGGGGTACAGGTTGAGGGGTGTGGGGCCCGCTCAGAGTGGAACTGTATTTGCTGAGGTGAGGGGGACAATTTCAGGATGTTGGGGTCCTGTGGTGAGGCATGAGGGGAAAGCTTGTGGGTGTAGGGGCCATAGGTTAGGACCTAGCAGGATGGAGTGTCAGGGCAGGGACCTCGGTGTGAGGAGAAGGACCCCTGTCTTCAAGGTCTGGTGGGAGACCGGGCCTGGCCAGGGGTGGGAGGGTAGTAACAGGGAGGGGAGGGTGAGCAGGGGAAGTGGGGCTGGCGGGGTGTGGCCTGGCCCAGGGCAGTCGTGGTTCTAGTTCAGTGCCAGGACCCAGTCGGTGGCGGGGTGAAGGCTCTGGGGATGGAGACCCGGCAGGACGAGCAGGAGGGGCCCCACCTGGCCCCTCCCGGCCCCTGTGGCCAGGGCCGGTAAAGCAGGAGACCCACCCGGACAGTTTGAGCTGCAGGCGGGAGGATGAGGTGCGCGCACGCGCAGACGGACAGATGCGTGGACGCCGGAACCCGCCCAGAATGCGTGGAAGCTGGCGGGAGCCGGTTGCTCCTGGACCAGCTCCTGGAAGAGGTACAGGACCTGGGGTCTGGGCCGCCGATTGCCCCCGGCTCGGCTGCCGCTGCTGGGCAGTCAAGGGGGCGCTGTTGGGGGCGTGCTGCTCGAAGCCGGCGGGTGACGCCTGGGCTGTGCGGCTGGGGAGTCGCCCAGGGAGGGGTGCGGAGGTGATGTCCCAGCCGCGTGTCCCGTTAGGACCCTGAAGCGGGTCCCAGCCGCCTCTGTGGTTCGTGGTAACCCCGCTATTAGTAGTTCCTGAACCCCGTGTTTTTCCCGCCTCTTATACCCGGGTTTAGGAGAGCAGGCACAGCCCCGGGAGGTGGGAGGGCGCCGGATGGCTCCGCAGCATCTCCGACTGGCCCTCAGACCATGGCCTGCTCCTTGGAGTTGGGTGCGGTGTGGCCACGGGGCCTCGGATGGAATGGGGGCTGCCCCATGAGAGCCCCTGGATTTGCTCCCATCTCCCCCAGGGCCAGACCTGGGGATGGCCTCTGCTGCCTCAGGTTTGCAGGACACATGTCATGTCAGCCTGTCCCTGGGAGGAGGGCTCAGTGTACTCGGGGCAGCCTCAGTGGCTGACAAGGAATTTAGAAGTGGGCTCTAGCCCAGCATAACTAACTCCCCTTTCTCTTCTTGCTTCCTTAGTTGGTGGCTGTATTGGCTTTTCTATTATAGGTTATTGCTGGATAATGAACATAGGTTTCTGTGCTATACAGAAGAAACTTTATTTAAAATCTATTTTTATATATAGTGGCTAACATTTGTAAATCTCCCAAATTTATCCCTTCCCATCCCCTTTCCCTGGTAACCTTAAGATTGTTTACTAAGTCTGCAAGTCTGTTTCTGTTTTGTAGATGAGTTCACAGTGTCTTTTTCTCTCTTTATTTAGATTGCACATCTGAGTGGTATCATTTGGTATTTTTCTGTTTCTGGCTGCTTTCACTTAGAATGACGATCTCTAGCTCCATCCATGTTGCTGAAAATGGTTTTATTTTGTCCTTTTCATGGTAGAGTAGTATTCCAGTGTATAAATATACCACAACTTCTTTATCCAGTCATTTGTTGCTACATTTAGCTTGCCTCCATGTTTCGGCTATTGTATAATGTGGTGCTATGAATACTGGGGTGCAGGTATCTTTTCACATTGGAGTTCCTTCCAGTTATATACCCAGAAGTGGGATTGCTGGGTCATAGGGTAAGTCTACTTTTAGTTTTTTGAGGGATTTCCATGCTTTCCTTAATGACTACACCAAACTGGATTCCCACCAGCAGTGTAAGAGGGTACCCTACCCTCTTAAGCCTCTCTAGCATTTATCATTCATGAAATTCTGAGTGATGGCCATTCTTTTTTTTTAAACATTTTTATTGATTTATAATCATTTTACAATGTTGTGTCAAATTCCACTGTTCAGCACAATTTTTCAGTTATTCATTGACATATACACACTCATTGTCACATTTTTTTCTCTGTGAGTTATCATAACATTTTGTGTATATTTCCCTGTGATATACAGTGTAGTCTATTCTACAATTTTGAAATCCCAGTCTATCCCTTCCCACCCTCTGCCCCCCTGGTAACCACAAGTCTGTATTCTCTGTCTGTGAGTCTATTTCTGTCCTTTATTTATGCTTTGTTTTTGTTTGATTGTTTGTTTTTGTTTTTGTTTTTTAGATTCCACATATGAGAGATCTCATATGGTATTTTTCTTTCTCTTTCTGGCTTACTTCACTTAGAATGACATTCTCCAGGAGCATCCATGTTGCTGCAAATGGCATTATGTTGTCGGTTTTTATGGCTGAGTAGTATTCCATTGTATAAATATACCACATCTTCTTTATCCAGTCACCTGTTGATGGACATTTAGGCTGTTTCTATGTTTTGGCTATTGTAAATAGTGCTGCTATGAACATTGGGGTGCAGGTGTCATTCTGAAGTAGATTTCCTTCTGGATACAAGCCCAGGGATGGGATTCCTGGGTCATATGGTAAGTCTATTCCTAGTCTTTTGAGGAATCTCCACACTGTTTTCCATAGTGGCTGCACCAAACTGCATCCCCACCAGCAGTGTAGGAGGGTTCCCCTTTCTCAGCAGCCTCTCCAGCATTTGTCATTTGTGGATTTTTGAATGACGGCCATTCTGACTGGTGTGAGGTGACACCTCATTGTAGTTTTGATTTGCATTTCTCTGATAATTAGTGATATTGAGCATTTTTTCATGTGCTTTTTGATCATTTTTATGTCTTCCTTGGAGAATTCCTTGTTTATGTCTTCTGCACATTTTTGGATTGGGTTGTTTATTTTTTCTTATTGAGTCGTATGAGTTGCTTATATATTCTGGAGATCAAGCCTTTGTCGGTTTCACTTGCAAAAATTTTCTCCCATTCCGTAGGTTTTCTTCTTATTTCTGGTTTCCTTTGCTGTGCAGAAGCTTGTAAGTTTCATTAGGTACCATTTGTTTATTCTCGCTTTTATTTCTTCTAGGAGAAAATTTTTTAAATGTATGTCAGATAATGTTTTGCCTATGTTTTCCTCTAGGAGGTTTATTGTCTCTTGTCTTATGTTTAAGTCTTTAATCCATTTTGAGTTGATTTTTGTATATGGTGTAAGGGAGTGTTCTAGCTTCATTGTTTTACATGCTGCTGTCCAGTTTTCCCAACACCATTTGCTGAACAGACTGTCTTTATTCCAATGTATATTCTTGCCTCCTTTGTCAAAGATGAGTTGACCAAAAGCTTGTGGGTTCATTTCTGGGCTCTCTATTCTGTTCCATTGGTCTATATGTCTGTTTTGGTACCAATATCATGCTGTCTTGATGACTGTAGCTCTATAGTATTGTCTGAAGTCTGGGAGAGTTATTCCTCCTGCCTCTTTCTTTCTCTTCAGTAATGCTTTGGCAATTCTAGGTCTTTGATGGTTCCATATGAATTTTATTATGATTTTTTCTAGTTCTGTGAAATATGTCCTGGGTAACTGGATAGGGATTGCATTAAATCTGTAGATTGCCTTGGGCAGTGTGACCATTTTAACAATATTGATTCTTCCAATCCAAGAGCATGGAACATCTTTCCATTTTTTAAAGTCTTCTTTAATTTCCTTCATCAATGGTTTATAGTTTTCTGTGTATAATTCTTTCACCTCCTTGGTTAGATTTATTCCCAGATATTTTATTACTTTGGGTGCTATTTTAAAGGGGATTGTTTCTTTACTTTCTTCTTCTGTTGATTTATCGTTAGTGTAAAGAAATGTAACTGATTTTTGAACGTTAATTTTGTAACCTGCTACATTGCTGAATTCTTCAATCAGCTCTAGTAGCTTTTGTGTGGACCTTTTAGGGTTTTCTATATACAGTAACATGTCATCAGCATATAATGACACTTTTACCTCTTCTTTTCCAATTTGGATCCCTTTTATTTCTTTCTCTTGCCTGACTGCTGTGGCTAGGACTTCCAGGACTATGTTGAATAGGAGTGGTGATAGTGGGCATCCTTGTCTTGTCCCAGATTTTAGCGGGAAGCTTTTGAGTTTTTCACCGTTGAGTACTATGCTGGCTGTAGATTTGTCATATATAGCTTTTATTATGTTGAGATATGTTCCCTCTATACCCACTTTGGCGAGAGTTTTTATAATAAATTGGTGTTGAATTTTATCAAATGCTTTTTCTGCATCGATTGAGATGATCATGTGGTTTTTGACCTTTCTCTTGTTGTGATGTATTACACTGATTGATTTGCGTATGTTGAACCAGCCTTGTGTCCCTGGGATGAACCCCACTTGGTCATGATGTATAATCTTTTTTATGTGTTGTTGGATTCTATTTGCTAAAATTTTTGTGAAGATTTTGGCGTCTATTTTCATCAGTGATATTGGCCTATAATTCTCTTTTTTTGTAGTGTCTTTGCCTGGTTTTGGTATCAGGGTGATGGTGGCTTCATAGAATGAGTTTGGGAGTAATCCCTCCTTTTCAATCGTCTGGAAGAGTTTGAGAAGGACTGGTATGAGTTCTTCTTTGTATGTTTGGTAGAATTCCCCGCTGAAGCCGTCCGGTCCTGGACTTTTATTTGTAGGGAAGTTTTTAATTGCTATTTCTATTTCCTTTCTAGTGATCGGATTGTTCAAGTGTTCAGATTCTTCTTGATTCAGTTTTGGTGGACAGTATGTTTCCAGAAACTTGTCCATCTCCTCTAGGTTATCCAGTTTGGTTCCATATATTTTTTCATAATATTCTCATATGATATTCTGTATTTCTATTTTGTTTGTTGTAATTTCTCCATTTTCCTTTCTTATTTTGTTAATTTGTGCTCTCTCTTTTTTCTTCTTTGTGAGTTTGGCTAGAGTTTTGTCGATTTTATTTACTTTTTCAAAAAACCAGCTTTTGGTTTGGTTGATTTTTTCTATGGTCTTGTTAATCTCTATTGTATTTAATTCCTCTCTGATTTTTATTATTTCCTTCCTTCTGCTCCTTTTTGGGGCTTTTTGTTCTTCTTTTTCTGATTCATTCAGGTGGTGGGTTAAATTGTTCATTTGAGATTGTTCTTCTTTTTTGAGGAAGGCCTGTATTGCTATAAACTTTGCTCTTAGCACTGCCTTTGCTGTGTCCCATAGGTTTTGAGTGGTTGTGCTTTCATTATCATTTGTCTCAAAGTATTTTTTAATTTCAGCTTTGATTTCCTCATTGATCCATTGTTTTTTCAATAACATATTGTTTAATCTCCATGCTTTCCATTTTTTCTCCTTTGTTTCTCTGTTGTTGATTTCCAGTTTCATGGCATTGTGGTCAGTAAAGATGCTTGAGATAATTTCTATCTTCTTAAAATTGTTGAGGTTTTTTTTGTGCCCAAGTACATGATTGATCCTGGAAAATGTTCCATGTGCACATGAAAAGAATTTATATCCTATTTTTGGGGGGTGTAATGCTCTGAAAATATCCACCAAATCTAGTTTTTCTGTTGTAGTATTTAATTTCTCTGTTGCCTTGCTTATTTTCTGTCTGGAAGATCTGTCTAGTGATGTTAATGCAGTGTTAAAATCTCCAACTATGATTGTATTCCCATCAATATCCCCCTTTATCTCTGTTAGTAATTCTTGTATGTACTTAGGTGCTCCTATATTGGGTACATATATATTAACGAGTGTAATATCCTCATCATGTATCAGTCCTTTAATCATTATAAAATGTCCTTTATCTTTCTTTATGGCCTTTGTTTTAAAGTCTATTTTGTCTGAAATCAGTACTGCAACACCTGCTTTTTTGGCTTTTCCATTTGCATGGAATATCCTTTTCCATCCTTTCACTCTCAATCTATATGTGTCCTTCTCCCTAAAGTGGGTCTCTTGTATGCAGCATATTGAAGGTTCTTGCTTTATTATCCAGTCTGCCACTCTGTGTCTTTTGACTGGAGCATTTAGTCCATTAACATTTACAGTAATTAATGATATATGTGTGTTTATTGGAGTGATGGCCATTCTGACTGTTGTGAGCTGATACCTCATTGTAGTTTTGATTTGCATTTCTCAGTTTATTAGTGATACTGAGCATTTTTTCATGTGTCTATTGGCCATTTGTGTTTTCATTGGAGAAATGCTTGTTTAGGTCTTCTGCCTATTTTTGGATTGAGTTGTTTGTTTTTTTGTTATTAAGTTGTATGAGCTGTTTATATATTTTGAAAATTAAGGCTTTGCTAGTCGTATAATTTGCAAATATTTTCTCCCATTCGTAGGTTGATGTTTTGTTTTACTTATGGTTGCCTTTGCCGCGAAGAAAATTATGAGTTTAATTACGTCCCATTTGTTTATTTTTTTCTCTTATTTCCATTGCCTGGGTTGATTGCCCTAGGAGAACGTTGCTAAGATTTATGTCAGGTAATGTTTTGCCTATGTTTTCTTTTAGGAGATTTATCATGTCTTGTCCATCTGCATCTTAAGCCTGTAATCTACATCTGTGCTTCAGTTTTGAATTTTGAGCTTCTTAGAGAACACCTACTCTTAGCTCATATGTCAGATTCAACGTGTCTAAAGCTGATTTCATTAACTTTTTTCTTGCAGCGTCTCCACTTATTCAGTGGGATAATCATTCTTCCGGTCTTGAATACCCAAAGGCTTGGAATGGTCTTTGATTTATCTTTCTCTCACCACCCTCCACATTTTGTCAGCTTCTGGAACTGTATGTTTTTGGTTTCAAGAGACTATTCTGATTGCTGATGCTCTGATGAAGAGCTTTCATACCTGATACATGAATTTTTCCTTCTGCTGAATTCTTGGATATTCTCTCCCCCCCTTTCAGTCAACCTACAGTTTTGACCCTCCAACATCTAGAGTCAAGTCAAAGACTTACCACAACCAGATCTCAGCCAGGTAGTCTCGACCCTCCATCACTTTGGCCTTACCTTATGTGTTCCAATCATTATGTGACTTAGCCTCCTAGGGTAACCTGTGCCTTATTAAAAACCAGGAGTCACCAGGATTTTCCTACCCAGTCCTCAGTTAAAACAGCTTAGAATTGCCCTGAGAACTAGTTGGAGCCCCATCCCCTTCATAGAGTCTTCCCTATTTACTCCAACTCCTTCTAGCTCCTCTTTGTATTCCTGCACTGTTTATGATCGGTAGCTCGTAATCTTGGCTTTGAGTACTGACTTGGTACCATTCCCGGGTGGTTTCCAATATGTCTCCTCACTTAGCTGGTAACTGGAGAAGACTCCCTTGTTCAGCCTCCTTTATACCCCTCACCCTGCTTAGCATCGGGCAATAGCAGGCATCCAGGCAGTGCTTACCTACTTTATTTATTCACAGGGGTGGTGGTGTGGATTATAGCTAATAACTATTAATTCAGTGTTGCAGTTAAAAAAGAAAGCCAAGAAAATCCATAAAACTTTATCTCCATGTTCAGTTTAGCGCTTTACCTCAACAGTTTTCTTAACTCTGTGTTTACATTCACATAGTGTTCAGTGCTTGTACAGTTCCCTGAGGCAAGCAGGTGAGATGTCATTATGCTTGACTTTCATGTTACATTTAATATTGTATACATTTGTGGAATGACAAAACCTTCTTTTATAAGTAAACAGCCGGAAGCCCAGAGAGACTAACCCAGGGTCGCCTGGTTAGTGTTTGGCACAGGCCAGGACCGCGGTTCATATCTTCCAGCTGCTCCTCTTCCAGTGCCTTTTCATTCCAGTGCTGGGAAATGTAGCCCCATCGGCCAAATGGCCAAGTCACATTGCTGCCCCTTTACCTGCCAGTGATGGCAGTTCTACAAAGAGTGGCAAAGGAAAGGTCAGAAATAGGAGTGATAAAAGGCATGGAAGTGCTGGAAATGGATCCTCAGCCTCCTCCTCCCTATTTGAGCACCTCACAGGTGTCCCACTCTGACAGTGCTTTTCATTGTTTATAACATAGTCTTTAAAATCAGACTAATCTTTTATAGGACATGATTTTATCCTGGTCCCTTTCCTGCTAGTAGTCACCGTCATGGGCAGAAAGTGCCTGACTGTGCTCTGTTTGTCACGTAGGTGGGAGGGAATGTGGGAGAGGGAACGGGTTGAACAGAAGCTGAGCTTTTTACAGCTCTGTTGTTCTAGGACCAGAGCAGTTCCACTCTTGCTTTCATCACCTCTCCACCTCTGAGTCCCAGCCACCCACTCCTGCCTACTTCCCCACATGCCACACCATGGGGGAGGACAGAGTGGTGGGCAAAGCCCCCTCCGCCCTCTGCTCTTGGAGGTGCAGGAGCCTCTTTAACTTTTGAGCTGTTTTGGTAATTGGGCTTTTCCAGCTTTTCTAGACATCTGCTTTCCAGTTCTGAGAAATTGGAGATGTAACTTAACCATACATGGACTATAATAATGTATTCAGTGTCATTAATGTGATGTTGTCTTTAAGGTGTTCTGTGACTCGATAGGAGGTTTTTTATCTCACAGGATGCTTCACATCCAATTCTAAAGGCCTACAGGCTGCAGGTGTAATTCAAGTCCTTACATGTCTGTAAGGCAGAAATGAACATTATTTGGTAATATAACCATATGTTCATAGATTACAGTTAGTCTGCCGGCTCTGTATCTAATAAAAGTTTAAATTCCAAACGCTTCAAGAAAATTTGCGGAACATGTCTTTTGCTTGTAACTAGTTACAAAAACTGAAATCACAACTCTACCACAAGCCATAGTGTTTTCCAGTAGAGAAAGCCCTCTACTTTTACAACCTCTAAGTAATGCGGTGGTTCTTTGGGTGAGATGAGGGATGCCAGAGTATTTTGTTGGGAAACTAGAGTGGCATGACAAGTATTCTGGGACTGGTTACAGTTGAATCTCTACTTCCTATACGCTGGACTGATTACAGAGGCAATGTTAGTGCGGTAACCAGCTTCTGAATGCAAGTGTGTCTAGGAAGACAACAGAGAAAATAGAAGGGAAGTAAAGTAATGGAGGGACTTCAGAGGAGTACAAATGGTGACTTTGACACCACCAGCTGCTGACGTGAACTTGGCAGGAATTTGTGAGAAGTGGTGGGTGTCATTGCAAGCAGGAGATTCCTGCAGCTTTTGGGGTGAACAGGCAAAGGGGAGAACAGATATGGTGGGTACCCCGGGGGCTATTTGTTTCCTGAATGTGAAAATGTCTGTTCCCCTGTTCAATTTTGCAGCCACAACTTCACATGACTCATGGCATTATTTCCACCAGAAAACCATAAAAACATAAAGAACCTCTGTTTCCCAAAGTGTTTGTTCTCGATCTGAGATGATTGTCCTGTGGTGGGAGGTAAGTGGGCGATGGGGCCTATTACATCACCCCCTTTCACTAAAAGTCTACCTCACTGCTTTTCACCCTACTCCTAGAGCTGCTATCATTCTGTTACACCTAGACATGTAAGACGGGCTTGCCTGAATCCTCACATGAAGAGGGACGGTTGTGTGCAGTTTTAAAAAATTGCCTGGGTCATGGGGTCCTATGTTCCCTCCATTGGAAATCACTCTTCCAGAGCAAATAGTATGCATCTATAGAAACTATATTGTTTGTAAGATGTCTTCAGAAATTTTGCAGTAGGTTTAAATATTTGCTTGGTGATGGCGTCTTGATTGTTTGAAAGTGGCAAACCTTACTAGGGGCTTTGTGTGCTTCCTGTCTGGGAGTTCCTTTACTGGCTGTAGTGTGTTCGTAGGCAGCGTTAGAAAGTTACCTGGTCTGAGAAGCCAAATTTGCCCACAGCTGGGAATTGGCAGAAGAGTCAGTTATGGAAGGAAGGCTTTAGGATTATCTGGTAGCAGAGTTCTGGGATCCAAACCCTGAGAAACCTCAGCTTTTGTAGAGTATGTTCTGTAGAAATAGGCTATTGGATAATTTTAACACTTGTTATGGGATGTAGAGTTGGGGAAAGACTTAAACGTGAAAGAACCTTAAAAGAGAATCTCCAAATATTTTAAAGAAGTCAGGTCTCAGAATGAGAGTTTTTCTGGAAAAGACTAGTCCTTCACTTCACAGGGGAAGCAGGGAGCAGGTGTAACTGCACTTATGGTAACTTAAAAGGTAAACCTCACCCTCCCACTTAGCTGTGTCCTGGTGTCCGTTCATCTCGAACATCTGTAGTTTTAGACATGACGTGTCATTTTCTGGTACTCCATTCTGCTTCTGAGTGAGAGACTGACACAAACTCACATAGCAATTGAAAAATTGCACAAAGGGCTTTATTGTTAAAAATGTAGGCCTGTGTCAGGGTGCTGCATTTGCAAGTGACTTTCAGTACAGAGAACACTTAAAAGAATGCAGTGTTATTTCTTTTTTTATTCCTTTAAGCCTTTGAATAGAAGGTTTTCTTTGCAGAGTTTCTGGAGTACATCAGAACAAGCAGGAACTAAAAATAGCTTTAAGAAATCACCAGTATAGATGTTGCTTATAGTATGGTGTCTGTCTTAAAGTTAATTCTTTAAAGCAGGAAGTTGTAACTCTCAATTTCTTAAGCAAATATAAACATTCTTGAGCCTTAATGACATTCTTTGTGGGGTGAAGCTGATTTGCTTCCACTCTGAGCATTGAAAGGCCTTCTACCTGTCCTCAATATTTTATTTTCCCTCTGTTGTGAACTTGTTATTAAACTTGAAGCAGATATAAATATCATTAGCTTGCTACATATGTAGATATTCAGTGTTACATAGTCAGAAAGTTTGTGTACATCGCATTTATCTACATAATTCCCCACTTTTCAACTGTGTTCCTGATGAAAGGATGGTGGGAAATGGCATTATGAGGATATGTCTTACAGTACACAGTGTTTCCCCTGTTCCCTCTAGCAGATCTGGATGTTCTTTCATCTTTCGGCTTCTAGACTTACTAGCTCTTTTTCTTAAGCCAGGTGTAACTCATCCCCCTGCGCACACACACATGCATACACACACACACACACACACACACACATTCTGCCATAGGGAGTAGCGTGCACCATCCCATGCTCCCACTCCAGCTCTGGACCCACCCACTGGAGGCAGTGTCTTGCACGAATTCATTTGTAAGTTCCTTTTTAAAACTCGAGTGGTCGGAAAATTAGACTGATATCCACACCTAGTAGGCAGGCCCTCAAGGATAACTTCTATGGTTAATACCAGGTTATCTTAATGTTTGAGTACCTGGGTTTCATGTCTTCCTCTGCCAACTGTGTGACCCATGATTCCCACATTTCTGTCTTCCACTAAACTTTTTCTCTCCAACTCTGGACTCTTACAATCTTCTGCTGATTTGACATCTTCACTTGGAACTCTGATATCTTAAAACCAACATATGTAAAAACTGAGCTCTTGGTCCTCCTACACCCAAACTGGTTCTTTCTGCAGCCTCCCCCATTCAGTTACTGGAAACTTAATCCTTCCAGCTGCTTGGGTCAAAAATCTTGGAGTTATTCTGACTCTCACTGACATACCACATGAATTCTGTCAATAGATCTGGTTTAACACTGCCTTTAAAACATATCCAGAACCCAGCCACTTCTCACCATGGCTCCTGCCTCCACTGCTGCTTCCCTGCCCTGAGCCACTGTCCTCTCCTCCTGCACAGCCCTTCTCAGAGGCTTCCCTCCTTTCATCTCTGACCCTTTTCGACTATTCTCACTCGGCAGTCAAGTGAGCCTTGGAAACCTATGTCAGATTGTGTCGTCCTTCTGCAGTGCCTCCCCATTTCACTCCGGGTAAAAGCCACAGTCCTTACAACGTCCTCTAAGGCCGTACAGGATCTGCACTGACCCTTCTCCGCAGCTCCAGCCGTGCCCCCATTCTGGAACATGCGACGTGCACGCTGGCCTTGGTGATGGTTATTCCGTCCACCTGGGACTTCTCACCTCCTAGTCCTAGTTCTAACCTCAGTCCTCAGTGTGGCCTGCTCTGGTATATAATACAACATCACCCTCATCCCATACCCTCAACTCTCTTTACCTTGCCATTTTCACTTTTTTCCATGGTTCCTCTTTCCTAACAGGCCACCTCCTCTGCTGCTCTGTTGTGTGAATTGTCATCTCCACCCCCCACCCCAGCTAGACTCCAACCAAGCTCCGTGAGGACAGGACTTTTGTTTTGTTTATTGATCTATTCCAAGTGCCTAGACTAGTCCTGGGTACATAGTAGGCAGTCAAAAATTATTTGCTGAATAGATTAAAAGACTATTTTAAAAATGAATCATCCTTTCAGGAACGGGTGAGGAAAGGAAGCTGCATGAAGGAAAATGGTATAGTAAATAATGATATTTGCCTCTTGTTCTTTGTGTGGTTTATATATGTGTTTTAGTCTTAATTTGGTATCCCAGGTTCTTAATTTAATAGCTGTATTAAGGTGTAATTTACAGGCCATAAAATTCACACATTATAATTGCACAAGTCAGCCATTTTAGCTATTTCTAGAGTTGTGCAACTGTGTCCTCAAAAAGTCCCCTTTTGTCTGTCCATATGCAGTTCGCCCTCCCCCCAGTGGCACCCTGATTCTATTTGTTTTTGATTTTTTGGCAATCACATCTCAAAAGAATTATTTACACAGCAGTACTAATATAGCTTTGTGCTTTTAGAAATGACACACTTAAATATAAAATCAATGGTCATTGCTGAATGTAGGTAGCAGTATCAGACATCGGTGAGAAGAATGGACTTGGGTGTCAGACTGGCTGCAGTCTTACCCAGCTCCACCATTTACCAAGTTACCCAAATTATTTTCTGCCTCAAGCTCTTTATCTGTTATATGGGGGTAATAATAGCAGCTTACAGAGTTGTTGTGAGGATTAAGCAAACAGGGAAACAAAATTTAGTATAGTGGCCAGCTTATGTTATTACCTAAGAAATAGCCTTGCAGGTAGAGAGCAAAATTCAAATCAGTTTCTAAAGTATGTGTAAAATATCATCCAGTTCCTACCTGGTTTGTAAACACGTATGCCAACTGCAGAATGTAAAAGCAGACTAATTTCCAACAGAAAAGATCATTTCTCAGCATTTCTTTCAAAGGTAGTTGCAAAATCATTTTTACTAAATTTTCTGTGCCCATCTCTGACAGAGCTTTGACACCAGGGAAGTAATTATCTATTTTTTTTGTTAAAATCATGCTGACCATCAGAAAGTGTTCTGAATTATATTTTAGCCTTTATGTTCAGAAATACTGTGAGACATCTTCTAAATTAATGGGGGGAGGGGCATTCATTGTAGCTCTTGTAGCCTGATAAGCCTGCATTAAATTATCTTTTTTTAACTCTTCATTAAAGTAATTAATTAATTTTTTGCATGGGGTTGGTAATTAAGTTTTTATTTAGTTATTTTATTTTTAGAAGTACTGGGGATTGAACCCAGGCCCTTGTGCATGCTAAGAATATGATCTTTCACTTGAGCTATACCATCCCCCCTAAATTATCTTTAATAAGTCCTTTTTCTCTGTTTTGTTATTTACTTTTATGTACAGATGCACAAAGCAGGGTCATCGGAAGCCTCTCAATTCCAAAGATGATAATAGTGAAAAACATTGCGCAGTGACAGTGAATCCTTGGCATATGAAGAAAGATTGTAAAGTCCTGAATGAATTAAGAAGGTATTGTTACATTAACATACATGTAACCATGGCTCTCTTACCTTTATTTTTCAGTTTATAATGAAGATGCTCCCCACCCGTCAAGGTTGCTTTGTTTGATATAGGGAATATCTAAAGTCTTTCCTGCAAGTTTTTTAAATAAGTAAGAGCAGGTAATTTATCAGAAGTGGGAACAGTGTAATCTGCTCTATCTAGTATGGTAGCCACCAGCCACATGTTGCTATTGTGAATTGAGATGTCCTATAAGTGGAAAATACATAATAGATTTTCAAGACTTCGTACAGCAAAAATAATGTAAAATATTTATTAATAAGTTTTAAAAGTGTTAATCACACTTTTGAAATGATAGTGTATTGGATATTTTGGGATAAATATATTTATTACTGGAATTAATTTCACTTGTTCCTTTTTATTTTCTAAATGGGATTACTGGAAAATTGTGACTTGCACTATGTTTCGGTTGACAGTGCTGGCTTCTAAATTATTGCAAATAATATGAAAAGAAAACTTTGATTAAAAATTTTGTAATTGAGTAGTTGATTTATATCATATTAGTTTCAGGTGTACAAGACAGAGGCTCAACATTTTTATAGATTATATTCCATTTAAAATCACCATAAAATAATGGCTATATTTCCCTGTGCTGTATGATACAGCCCTGTAACCTATCCATTTTATACATAGTACTTTTTACCTCTCAATCCTCTACCCCCTTCCTGCCTCCCCTCTCCTCCTTCTCCCCATTGGTAACCAACAGTCTGTTCTGTGTACCTGTGAGTCTATTTCTATTTTATTATTGTCATTAATTTGTTTTATTTTTTAGATATACGTATAAGTTAATACATAGAATATTTTTTTCTTTCTCTGACTTATTTCACTTAGCATGATACACTGTAGATCCATCCATGTTATTGCAAATGCCATTATTTTATGTTTTGTGGCTGAGCACTATTCCATTGTTTGTGTGTGTTCATGTGTATATGTGTGTGTGTATATATATATGTATATATGTATATATATGTATATATACATATATATATATATAATATACCACACCTTCTTTATCCAGTCATCTGTCAGTGAACATTTGGATGGTTTAAGTGTCTTGGCTATTGTAAATAGTGCTGCTGTGAACATTGGGGTGCATGTGTCTTTTTGAATTATATTTTTCTCCAGACATATACCCATGAATGGGATTGCTGGATCACACGAAAGTCTATTTTTAGTTTTCTAAGGAACCTTTATAATGTCCTCCATTGTGGCTGCACCAATTTACATTCCCATCAACCGAGTAGGAGGGTTCCTTTTTCTCTTAAAAGGTCAAAAGTTCTCTACATTTATATACTTTCCTTTCAGTTTAGGACACAATTTGGCAAAAGCCAGATAGAATTTAATAGCAGAAAATACAATTTTTTTTTAAATGGCCATGCATTATGGATAGATATGTTATTGATGAGTTGGTTCCCTATATTTGTAGATGCAGAAGTTTTTATAGCTTCACAGACATTTCAGTCTTGCAGAGAGAAAAATGTCTTTGCATTTTGCTGAACTTATCCGGGTGGATTTATCGAATTTGGTCCAGGCCTGAAGAGGTGAATACACATCCAAATCTGAACCATTTGAATGTCTGCAAGATTTTAAGAGTCTAGAATGTCAGATCTGAACTATAACTCTGTTGAATGACATCAGTGAGTGGACTCAAGAAAACTCCATTTGAGTGCAAAGCCTTTCATAAGCCAAAAAAGGCTTTGAAATTCTGGCAAATCCAGAGACTTTTGTGTGCCACATATGGCCACAAACCCATGGGGACAACCACAGGCCTTCTGGAGTGCCAAGGGATTTCCATGTGAGGAGTCCAGCACTCACAGGAATCCAACAAGTCCCTGCCAGCCAGAGCACCTTCATTGCTACTGTGCTGTTTTGAGCAAATGCCTTTTCATCAGGTTCAAATTGGTTTGTTGTTATTTTTTTGCATAAAAAAATCAAACAACTCCTTGTTCCCTTGGTGAAAGTAAAAGCCTAACATTTTCTGATTTCTTTTGACAGAGAAAACATGAGCCTATGAATCTAACCTCATCTGTGATGGTCTGCAGCTGGGAGCAACCTGATCAGTGTCAGTCCCTTTGCAGCCATTGGCTGGGAACCTGCATGTTACCTGGAATGGTACTTGAAACATGTCACCCTAGCTGTACCTTCACTGTGGGCTGGGAGGCGAGTCAGTCAGGATCTGCATTATGGAATGTATGTTTCAGATCCAAAGCTAGGAGATCTTTTTTAATAGCCAGAGAATATAGTCATAAATATATCTATTAATGTATTAATGCAAGAACCTTTTAAATATTTTTTATTATAAAAATTTACCCCCCAAATTTGAAAATGAAAGAACAGTGGAATTAAAAATCATCTGTACCTTAATTATACATAAAGAAACTTAAAATCCTTCTAAACATTTTTTTTGTTCAAATGTAGGTATTTTTCCCTTCCAAAAAGGAAAATTATTGTTTCACATTTTTTTGCTTTTTCCTTTTATTATATTTTCCATATCAATAAATATAATTCTTTTAAATACCTTTTAATGGCTGTTTAACACAATATTGAACAGATATATAAATAGTCCTAGGTTTCAGAAATTAAAAAAATTGTCATTACAATACCACTGCAAAGAATATTATGGTGTTTCTAATTTTAGTTACTAATTCGGACTAAAAATTAACAAGTTTGCTTTTCTTCATGTAAAACAATGGTTATTTTATGAATGAACTCTAAGGACTTTAAATGACTTTTCAGTTATTTCAACAAAGAAATTATCTTTAAGGCAAAAATGTATGATGGTTTGCAAATCTATTTTTATTATATCTTCACTTTTACCAGTGTCATATGTGTGTGTGTTTGCACAAGTGCTTTAACTACCAGCAACATAAGAAAAATCTGTGTACTAAAAATGTGAAAATAGTTAGTTTCCTCATTTGTGTTTTCACTCTCCCAATATAGGTTTTGGATGACAAGCTTGTATTTGAAAAGTACACACCCTGTGGGAGGTGCTCTGTACATACGCTGAGATACTGCACATAAAATTGCCTCTGAAGCCCAATGATCTGAAAATCCTGTCCTCAGCCTTTGATAATTTCAGCTGTTTTATGAAAGTCCTCCATGTGGATGAAAGTATCATCAAGCCGGAGCAAGAGTTTTTCATTGCCCTATTTGAGAAGAGCTGCGTGAATGACTTTTATATTCAGGATAGAGATACATTCTTCAATCCAGCCACCAGAAGCCACATTGTAAGTCTAAACCGAGTTTAGCTGCTGTCTTGGGGATGATTTAGAACCTGCTGTTGAATTATCAATGATTTGGTTTGGTTGGTTTGGTTTGGTTTTTAAAAGCTGCCCATAAAAAGGAAAAAAGTGAAAGAAAAGAAATATGCCTACAGATTCCTGTTAGGATAGTAAACAGTGGCTGGTTAGTTATCCTGTATAAACCACACACTCTTTTAGAATCTTTTTAGGTTTACTTCATCCTTTCTCAGATCAAGTATCAAGAAAGGGACAGTGTTAAAAACAATTCGGGATTAACAGGCTTGTGAGCTCCGGGATCTGCAAGGCAGGTTTCCCTCCCCATGGTGTAAGTCAAATGGCAGAAATGAAATAAAGCACCTCATGTATCCTCCGGTGTTAACAGGAAAAGGCTAATCTTCTTGACCTTGTTTCTTCCTGGGTAAAATGAAGATAATATGTCAGGAGGCGACAAGCTCACTTAGGGCAGGAACCATGTTGTCTTGTTCACTGCAGAATCCCAGGCACCAGGAAGGCTGAGTTTAACAAGTGAGTGAATGAATGAACTGTAGTTCCCCCAGAGTTACCATGTGGGGCAGTGTGGATTAGCAGCTAAGAGTATAGACTCGAGAGGGGAGGGTACAGCTCAAGTGATGGGGCGCATGCTTAGCACACATACGGTCCTGGGTTCAGCCCCCAACACCACCTCTAAAATAGACAAATAACCCTAATTACCTCCCCAGCCCCCACCAGAATTACCTTACTATCTCCCCGCCACCAAAAAAAAAAAAAATAAATAAAGAGAAGAGGCCAAGAGCATAGTCTCAGGCTGGAACACCTGTGCTGGTTTCTAGCTGTCGACCTTGTAAAAGTCATTTAGCATATGTGTTTATCAAGTTCCTCATCAATAAAATGGGGATAATAATAATACCCACCTCGTAGAGTTGCTATGGGGATTAATGAATCTGTGTCAATGTTAGAACAGCCCTGGCTAATAGGAAGTACTATGCATCTGTCAGCTCTTTTCATAATTACTGACAGATGTTATTATCAACCAAAGGAGTATTAGTTCTTTGTAAGGGAAATAAATGTTAGAGCATTTCACTTATCATTTTCTGTAATTCAGGATTTTTCCCTCTGAAATACCATTTTCTGTCTGTGCACTAGGAAGCCACAGGGCTTTCCAAATTTCATCTGTCTGGGTTCTTGTCATTATGGCAATACTGCAGAGTGTTGACATTTTTTAGGGACTCCGCCTGAGATGACAGCAACCCCTCAAATTCAGGAGCACATCTCTAACTGATAACATCTCGCATGAAATGACGTTTTCAAAATGTAACATCTTCAGATGCTTAATGATGCCATAAATTCAAGGATGTTATATCTAAGCTCTTTAAATAAATCCTGTCATTGTAATAAAGGAAATACTGTATTATAGCTCTCTATGACTTTGTTATCTTTGCTATCCATTTATCTGACTCTCTAAGACCAAAGAAAGCAAAGACTGAGATTGATCATTAGTACTGTGTGGTACACGTATATGTGGATGAAGACAATACTGAAATGCACTGCTTAAGATATTAAAATGGACACTAAACATCTGCTTGTTGCACATGCACGAACAGAACAGGGAGCTGGGTGCAGGGAGCAGACACTGAGCTTCCTGGATCAGAGACCCAGCATAGCACTCCAGCCCAGCAGTCCACCTGTTTTATATTTATGTCCCTGCAAAATTAGCAATGAGAGTCTGAAATGAACTTTGGGGACTCTGGCAAACAGCTGTCATGATTACTAATGTGGGACACCAGGATTCTACAGTGTTTAGTTGGCATCTGCGCACAACCAGTACTTTTCCACTAAAGCCTGTTGTAATTGCTGGTCTCACATCCAGGCTGAGGAATCATCTTATGTGGTGTTTGGGAGGGAGGTAAGTGGAGTCAGGACCCATGTTAAGGCTGGGTGGGTAATAATCTGGTTCTAGTACAGGAGAAAGGAAAGTAGGTCAGGTGGGAAGAATGACTGGATTTAAATTTTGTTTCTTGAGTAAGCTAAATATATAACATCATGTCAAGTTTCTTTGTTGTTTATATTCCATGTGCTGTCACCGACTAACTGCTGAATTGTGGGGCAAAAAATCCTGGGTTTTAGAATTGACCCTGCCCCTAACCTGCCAGAGTCCAGGTTCCTCTGGGTGTCCAAGGAGGGGGCTGGACCATCAGGTGTCCCTCCACTGCAGCAGTTTGGGTGCTTGGGTGGCCTAGTTTTTTTGCTGTGGAAGACTGGCCCGGTTGTAGGACATTAAGCATCTGCAAGACTCTCACCAGGTACCCACAGTTGTCCCAGGAGTGTAACATCCAAGCGTTCCTTTCCACCCATGTTTGCAAATGACCCTCAAGGGGTTAGTGTTAATACTGGGTGAGAATTATGAAAAATTATATGGTACCTCTATCCCTCCTGGCAAGTGCGGGCCCCTTATTTACAAATGACCACAAAGTATTAGCACCACATTTTATCAACAGAACATGTGAACACGTGGTGACAGTGACGCTCACCTGTTTGCTTCTGCTTCCCAGTGCAACTTCAGCCTCCGTCAGAGGACCTCAGCTGCCCCAGCGAACATGGCCTTCTGTACAGGGAATGGGCTCCTCCTCGAAGCATAGACAAGAAGCAGCCCTTAGATCTCCTCAGGTGAGCTGTTGTGGAGAGCACTCCAGTGTGAAGGGCTCAGGGTTGCCCTCATGGCTTCTGAGTGTGACAGTCCTCCAAGAGTGTTAACAACAAGGAAGCTCACAGGAGCTCTGGGCTTTGTTGTCCCAAGTTTTTACTGGAGGCTTTATTACGAAGACAAGATTTATTGGGTCACTACCGACATGGCTAACCCAAACCCTAACTGTAAGTCAAAACTTTCCTTAGCCCTAAACGTTGAGCCCCTTCCTCTCCTGGTGGTCACTCACTTGTCACAAAGCTCAAAGCCCCTCTCCTCTAATCACATGGTTGGTGTCTCTGGCTGGCCAGTCCCCATCCTGAGTCATCTTATGAACACAAGCCATCCAAGGTTCCACCATGAATAGCAAAGACACTCCCATCTTGGGAAATTTCAAGCCTTTAGGGGTTGCCATCCAGGAACTGGGAACAAAGACCTACCAAATTCTTCATTAAACAGGTGTAAAGGTTAGATTTCACTTAAATTATAAAATAAGAGAGAAATTCTCACTGCTTTGCTGTATCTGTTATTCGACACCGTTTCACTACACCATGTGACTGTATTGTCGCCTTCAGCATGTGTCTTCTCAGAGCACCAGCACCAGCTGCTCCCCGGGAGCTTATGCTGTTTGGGCAAGGCTGCTGGGGGGAGGGAGGCCAAGGACAACCGAGCAAACAAAAATAATTGGGCGAATAAGGAAACAATGTCAGATTGAAATGAAGGAAATAACACAGTGTTGAGATGGGAGACTTGGGGAGATGTAAGTCAAGAAAGATTTCTTTGAGTAGGTTACACGTGAGCTGAGATGGCGATAAGGAGGCTGGACTTTGAGGATCTGGGAAAAGTCACCCCAGGAGTAGAGGCAGCTTGTCCATTGGCCCCGAGGCCAAATGTGCTCAGCAGGTTTGAGGAGATACTGGAGCCAGTGCTGCTGAGAACGATGAGATGCAAGATTTAGAAGGGCATCAGGGGCACGGAAAGGAGTAAGTGCAGTGAGAAGCAGTCATGATAGTTTAAGCACTAAAGTAATTTTCTCTCACTCATATTTTGCAAAGATAATGTGGAGAATGAATTGCAGGGACCTAGGAAGCAGGGAGGCCGGGTCGGAGGCTCTTGGAGTGGGCCAGATGAGAGATGGGAGCCAGGGAGGAATGCGTTTGGAGAGTGGGGCTGACAGGATGCAGTTATGGGCTGGCTGTGGATGGTGAGGAGAAGAGGAGGGTCAAGGTAGCCCCAGGTCGGCCTGGAGCCAGGTGCCTGTTCTTTCTAATCTCAGTGCCCCATGCAGGTGCCCACCTACTTGGGCAAACCTCTTAATCTTCAAAGTGAGGGTTTTAAAACACTGTGAAGTGTTTTTGCTTGTTTCACACTTTATGGAAAGATTCAAACGTGTACAGAAGTAGAGAGAACAGCACAGCCAGCCTGCCTGTATCAGTCACCCAGATCCAGAATTATAAACTCAGAGTCACTGTTGTTGCATCTTTCATCTCCACCTCCTCCCCTCTCCCACTAAGGGATCATTTTGAAGACATTCCTACATAACTTAAACTTTCATTAGTGAAATGACAAGGTCTCTTTCAAATACAATTGGAATATTCCATTTTTTTTAGGGTTAGAAAATAATTCCCTGATTGTCACAAAAATACACTTTTAAGTAGTTTTGGGGTTGAAATCAGGATCCAGACTAGGTTCAGACATTGCAGCTAGCATATCTCTCAAGTGGGTTCTAATCTATAATTTTCCTGTTTCTCATTTTCCTTGAAATTGTTGAGGGGTTTCTCTATTTCCTGTTTGGCTGATTTCATTCTCCCCTGTGGTGTAAGACTTGTTTCTCCATCCTATGTATTTGCTTTAGCTAAGTGATTTGATCGTCCCCTAAAAGCTTGATCTGATTGAGGTTCAAATTTGTGCAAGAATACTTGTTATGTGAAGTTTTGTACTCCTAGCATAAGGTACATAATGTCCAGTTGACTCTCTTTTTTGTGATGACAGCAGCCAATAATGATTGTCACCCGAGATCATTATTTCAAAAAGGATTTTATTTCATGTGGTCATACTCTAATTTCCTCCCTCAATTATCAGCAGGATCACAGTCATGAAGAGACACTTTCTCATTAACCCGGGTTATCCTGTAGAACAGTTTTAAAAGAGGATGATTGTACACATGTAAATATTTAAAGTTGATACATTTTTCTTTTCTTTTTAAATTTTTTTTTCTAATGAAGTTACTGAAGATCGAATCTAGGACCTTATGCATGCTGAGCACATACGCTGCCACTGAGTGTATCCCATCTCCCTTAAGATTTATATTTATATGATATTTTCCTTGTGTTATTTTTGTTTTCTTATACAGTATTTGATGGCAGGGCAATGGGTTTGATGGCTCTTTAATCATTCTTTATGGGCTTTTGGGGTTTGTGAGTGTTTTTGTAAAGAAAACAATTTTCCCACTATTTTAAGTATGTTTTGCTAAGGAAAATATGTTGATCTGTTCCCTGCTTCTGGTCCATGTGTTCCCTTTGTTGCTTCCCACTAGTGGCCCCTTGAGCTCTGTGACAAGACTAGAATGTCGTTAATCCAGATTGAAAGAGATCTGAAGAGATTTATTCAAGGAGATGAAATTTGTAGACAATGTATTGGGAAGTATTGAGAAAGTTATTCATTAGGGGAAGGCCTGGGGTTGAATTGTTAAGTGCACAGAAATCTAAGCTATGAACCACCAAGACAATTATTAACTCCAGGAAAAACAAAGTAGGGAAGAAAAAGTAAGCCTAGCAGACAACTTGCTACAGCTCTGAACAGTCTGTACAGAGTCCTAATAACGTAAAGTAAGGATACTGAGCTGGTCAAAATTATAATGTAATTGTATCAAAAGGTTGGAAGAATGAAGTTTTGGGATGTAGATGAGATGGGGATTGAAAGAGAGCTTAATCCTCATTTTCCAAAATAGAAAGTTAAATAGGTGTTACATAAACCTGAAAAAGTCAGTAGGCTGTGTTACAAGGATATTAGTCAGAGAAAGGGAGTAATTATTCCAAGAGTCAGCAGTAGGAGCTGAACGTGGTTGCTTCTGGCCAGGAAATGGGGCTGTTGTTGGGAACTGCTCCTTTTTACAATCGGTGTTTCAGAACTGTTTGACTCTTTAATGAATGTATGGTATAACTTTGATAAAAAGAAATCAAAGCTGAATTTTGAAAAATTGATGTTAAGAATTGGGGTGTTTTTGACAGAGAGATATAAGAATCAGACAAAATACATTTGAAGGGATCCTCATTATTCCTAGCCTTTCAGCAAGGATTAGGAGGCAGACATCTGTTTAAGGTTCAAAAATTCTTTCTGACATTTTTACCGACATGTAACCTTTGGAAGTAATGAACTCCCCGTCACTGTAAAAATCCAGGCAGAGGCTGCCTGACCAGCTCTCTAACTGTAGCAGGGTGTGTTTACCATTGGCCAGTTAGAACAGGCAACATCTAACATTCTTTCAGTTTTGAATGTGGCATTTTCAGGACGGATAGTTGATAAGAATGTATTACAAAAAGCTTAACAAGAAAGAATCCAAGACATCTCAAACCCATTGCCAGGGTTTTCTCTGCCAGACACCATCCTGAGCCTGCCATCCATGAGCCAGGCCACAAAGCCCAGTCACATGAGAATGAACACACTTTGTCCCTCCTATCTGATTTGGCATCGGGCTCAGCACTGTTCCCCATGGAATGGTCCACGCCCAGGTCTCTGATGATGAAGCTGGTCTCACAGCAGCCCTGTGAGCGCTGGTCCAGCCCAAGGGGGTACCTGTGTGAAGTTTCCCAGGACTCCAAGCTGTTCTCAGAGCTGAGTCCCCCATAGGCTAAGCCCTCGGAGCTCATCTCAGCTCCATACTGAGCCAGAAGCCTCAGAGAGAACTCAGAGCTGAGGAAATCCACAGGTTTTACCCAGCACTGCCGAGTCAGCAGTGCGCCAGTTGAGGGAAGTATCAGCAGCAGCAAGACACACCTGAGCCGCCGTCTCATTGTTCTGTCTCATCCCTAAGCCCTCTGTGTCTGCCTGTCTGTCTCCCTTTCAGGACCAGCCTGGCACCGCTTCATGCCCTGCTTCCTTTCTTGTAATCTTGCCTCCCTGGCCTGTTCCATCTGCTCCAGATTAACTGAGAAACATTGAAGAGTTTTTAAAACCTATGAACAACAGACGTGCTAGATACAAAGAATACAGGGCAGTATCTTCCTCAGTCACATCCCTCCTGCCCTCTCCCATTCCCACAATGAGTTTTATAAATATTTTTTCAGAGAGACATTGCACTCCCAGTTGTTATCATTATCAGCCATTTCCTTATTATCTGTGGTTTACGATGCATTTGCTCCAGGGACTTTCCCGAGATAAGGCAGGAGCAGATGACTGAGCCAGTTGTTGATGTCCACTTGTGTCAAGCCTGTTAAGAATGATATTTGGGGGGGATTTGTTGAATGTGCCAGACTGTCCAGTGAGTGGTGATGATCCCCTGCATCTGCTCCGGAGTCAGCCTCGTCCCCTCCTTTGCTCTGTTCTCATTTATCTCTCTTCAGCAGGTGAACCAGTGATCTGTACTTCTATGATACATAAAATACTTCTTATTTCACGGTAGAATTTGGGGGCTGCTATGAAAACGCATATGTTTTAAGTGTGAATTGAGCCAGAGGTTTAAACTTAAAGCCCCCTTGATTTAGAATCAGAAATTAATATGATGGAGGGAGGGTATCGCTCAGTGGTAGAGTGCATGCCTAGCATGCATGAGGTCCTGGGTTCAATCCCCAATGCCACCATTTAAAAAACAAATAAATAAACCTAATTATGCCCCCCCAAAAAACAAAGAAAAAAGGAATTAACATGAGGATTAAGCTACAGAGTGATTATGTGTGCCTTCTGAAACTACCTTCTGTCTTTCTGCAGGAAATTCTGCGCAGAGAAGGTCGGAATCTAATTTGCTTGGCTGGGCTATTACACTCAGATCCTCCTACTGGCAGCAGTCGTGGGGGTGACTTGCTTTCTGTATGGATATTTTAATCAAAATAACTGTACCTGGAGGTAACTTTATTCCTTGTTACCGTGCTTACTTAACTTAGAATGACATTCTCCAGGAGCATCCGTGTTGCTGCAAATGGCCCTATATTGTCAGTTTTTACGGCCAAGTAGTATTCCATTGTATAAATATACCACTTCTTTAGCCAGTCATCCATTGATGGACATTTAGACTGTCTCCATGTCTTGGCTATTGTAAATAATGCTACTATGAATATTGGGGTGCAGGTGTCATCCTGAAGTAGGGTTCCTTCAGGATATATGCCCAGGAGCAGTATTCCTGGGTCATATGGCAAGTCTATTCCTAGTCTTTTGAGGAAACTCAATACTGTTTTCCACAGTGGCTGCACTAAACTGCATTCCCACCAGAAGTGTAGGAGGTTCCCCTTTCTCCACAGCCTCTCCAGCATTTGTCATTTGTGGATTTTTGAATGATGGCCATTCTGATTGGTTTGAGGTGATACCTCATTGTAGTTTTGATTTGCATTTCTCTGATAATTAGTGATATTGGGCATTTTTTCATGTGCCCATTGATGATTTGTATGTCTTCTTCGAGAATTGCTTTTCTAGGTCTTCTGCCCATTTTTGGATTGGGTTATTTGGTTGTTTCTTATTAAGTCATATGAGCTGCTTATATATTCTGGAGATCAAGCCTTTGTCAGTTTCATTTGCAAAAATGTTCTCCCATTCTGTAGGTTGTCTTTTTCTTTTACTTATGGTGTCCTTTGCTGTGTAAAAGCTGGTAAGTTTCATTAGGTCCCATTTGTTTATTCTTGCTTTTATTTCTATTGCTTGGGTAGACTGCCCTAGGGGAACATTTCTGAGATGTATGTCAGATATTTTGCCTGTATTTTCTTCTAGGAGGTTTATTGTATCTTGTCTTATGTTTATGTTGCTGAAGAGACTGTATTTATTCCATTGTATATTGTTGCCTCCTTTGTCGAAGATTAGTTGACCAAAAGTTTGTGGGTTCATTTCTGGGCTCTCTATTCTGTTCCATTGGTCTATATGTCTGTTTCTGTACCAATACCATGCTGTCTTGATGACTGTAACTCTATAGTATTGTCTGAAGTCTGGGAGAGTTATTCCTCCAGCCTCTTTCTTTTTTTCTTCAGTAATGCCCTAGAAATTCTATGTCTTTGATGGTTCCATATAAGTTTTATTGTGATTTGTTCTAGTTCTATGAAATATGTCTGGGGTAATTTGAAAGGGATTGCATTAAATCTGTAGATTGCCTTGGGCAGTGTGACCATTTTAACAATATGTATTCTTGCAATCCAAGAGCATGGGACACCTTTCCATTTTTTAAAATCTTTTTTAATTTCCTTCACCAATGGTTTATAGTTTTCTGTGTATAATTCTCTCGCCTCTGTGGTTAGATTTATTCCTAGATATTTTATTACTTTGGGTGCTATTTTAAAGGGGATTGTTTCTTTACTTTGTTTTACTGTTGATTCATCCTTACTGTAAAGAAATGCAACTGATTTTGAACATTAATCTTGTAACCTGCTACCTTGCTAAATTCTTCGATCAGCTCTAGTAGTTTTTGTGTGTATCTTTTAGGGTTTTCTATATATAGTGTCATGTCATCTGCATATAGTGACACTTTTACCTCTTCTTTTCCAATTTAGACCCCTTTTACTTCTCTTACTTGCCTGATTGCTGTGGCCAGGACTTCCACGACTATGTTGAATAGGAATGGTGATAGTGGGCATCCTTGTCTTGTCCCAGATTTTAGTGGGAAGCTTTTGAGGTTTTCACCGTTGAGTGCTATGCTGGCTGTAGGTTTGTCATATATAGCTTTTATGATGTTGAGATATGTTCCCTCAATACCCAATTTGGTGAGAATTTTTACCATAAATGGGTGTTGAATTTTATCAAAAGCTTTTATGCATCTATTGAGATGATCATATGGTTTTAGTCCTTTCTCTTGTCGATGTGAAGTATTACATTGATTGATTTGCATATGTTGAACCACACTTGTGTCCCTGAGATGAACCCCATTTGAGCATGATGTATAATCTTTTTTATGTGCTGTAGGATTCTATTTGCTATTATTTTGGTAAGGACTTTTTTGCATCTGTGTTCATCAGTGATATTGGTCTGTAATTCTCTTTTTTGGTGGTGTCTTTGCTTGGTTTTGGTATCAGGGTGATGGTGGCATCATAGAATGAGTTTGGGAATATTCCTTCTTTTCAATCTTCTGGAAGAGTTTGAGAAGGACTGGTATGAGTTCTTCTTTGTATGTGTGGTAAAATTCCCTGGTGAATCTGTCCAGTCCTGGACTTTTATTTGTAGGGAAGTTTTTTTATTTTTAATTCAATTTCATTCCTAGTGATTGGTTTGTTCAAGTGGTCAGTTTCTTCTTGATTCAGTCTTAGTGGATTGTATGTTTCCAGAAACGTCCATCTCCTCTAGGTTATCCATTTTTTTCATGTAGTTTTTCATGATATTCTCATATGATATTCTGTATTTCTATTTTATTTGTTGTAATTTCTCCATTTTCCTTTCTTATTTTGCAAATTTGTGCTCTCTCTTTTTTATTCTTTGTGAGTTTTCCCAAAGGTTTGTCGATTTTATTTACTCTTTCAAAAAAATTGCTTTTGGTTTGATTGATTATTTTCTCTATTTCTTTTTAATCTTAATTTTAGTTATTTCCTCCCTGATCTTTATTATTTTCTTCCTTCTGCTGATTTTGGGTGTTTTTGCTCTTCTGTTTCTAGTTCTTTTAACTGGTGGGTTAGATCGTTTATTTAATATTGTTCTTCTTTTTTGAGGAAGGCCTGTATCACCCTAAACTATCCTCTTAGCTCTGCTTTTATTGCGTCCCATAAGTTTTGTGTGGTTTTGTTTTCATTTTCATTTGTCTCAACGTATTCTTTAATTTCAACTTTGATTTCATCATTGACCCATTTGTTTTTTAATAGCATGTTGTTTAATCTCAATGCTTTCCTTTATTTCTCCTTTGTTTCTCTGTAGTTGACTTCTAGTTTCGATGGCATTGTGGTCAGTAAAGATGCTTGAGATAATTCCTATCTTCTTAAAATAGTTGGGGCTTCTTTTGTGACCAAGTACATGATACATGATCAATCCTATAAAATGTTCCACGTGCACTTGAAAAGAATGTATACCCTATTTTGGGTGGTTGTAATGCTCTGAAAATATCCACTAAATCTAATTTTTCTATTGTATCATTTAATTTCTCTGTTGCCTTATTTATTTTCTGTCTGGAAGATCTGTCTAGTGATGTTAATGTGGTGTGAATATTTCTGACAATGACTGTATTCCCATCAATTTCCCCATTTTTCTCTGTTAATAGTTGTTTTATGTACTTAGGTGCTCATGTTGGGTGCATATATATTAATGATTGTAATATTCTCATCTTATATTGCTCCTTTAATCTTTATAAAATGTCTTTATTTATCTTTCTTTATGGCCCTCATTTCAAAGTCTATTTTGTCTGAAATCAGTACTGCTTCACCTGCTTTTTTGGTGTTTCCATTTGCATGGAATACCCTTTTCCATCCATCCACTCTCAATCTATATGTGTCCTTCTCCCTAAAGTGTGTCTCTTGTATGCAGCGTATTGAAGGTTCTTGCTTTATTATCCAGTCTGCCACTCTGTCTTTTGACTGGAGCATTTAGTCCATTAACATTTATAGTAATTAATGATAGATGAGTGTTTATTGCTATTTTGAACTTTTTTTGCAGTTGGTTTGGTATTTCTTCTTTGTTCCTTTCTTCTTCCTTTTGTGGTATGGTAATTTTCCTTTGTACTATCTTGGATTGTATTTAGTTTTTGTGACTCACTTGTAAGTTTTTGACTTGTGGTTACACTTTTTTGTAAGTCTGTTAACCAATTACTGTAACTGTGTGCACTAAACAGACAGTAATGTAATCTCAAACCCATCCTACCGAGAACAAAACATTTAAAAAAAAGAAGAAATAAAAAAACTCTATATTTTCTTGCTTCCCTCTCCCACTCAATGATTTAGATGTCTTCTTTTACAATTTCGTGTTTATTCTATTTATAATTCATGGTAGTTTTCATTTTCCAGTTATGAGTTCTCATTTCTGTAGCATCCTGCTTCTTTTCTATTTAAAGTAGACCTTTCAATATTTATTTTAGCATGGGTTTAGTGTTGCTAAAGTCGTTTAGTTTTTGCTTCTCTGTGAAATTCTTTATCTCTCCTTCTATTCTAAAGGATAGCCTTGCTGGAGAAAGTATCCTAGGCTGCATCTTTTTTTTCATTCAGGACTTTGAATATATCTTGCCACTCCCTTCTGGCCTGTAGTGTTTCTGTAGAGAAATCAGCTGAGAGCCTTCTCTTGTAACTCACTCTTTGTTTTTCTCTTGCTGCCTTTAGGATCATTTCTTTATCCTTCAGTCTGGCCATCTTGATTATGATATGTCTTGGTGTGGGTCTCTTTGGGCTCTTCCGGTTGGGAACTTCTGAGCCTCCTGTACTAGGGTATCTGATTCCTCCATTAGGTTTGGGAAGTTTTCAGTCATGATTTCTTTAAATACCTTTTCCATCCCCTTTGTTCTTTCTTCCCCTTCTGGAACCCCTATTATACATAGATTGGCATGCATTATATTATCCCATAGGTTCCTTATATTGTTTTCATTGTTTTTTATTTGTTTTTCTCTCAGCTGTTCTGATTGGGTGCTTTCTGTTGTCCTGTATTCTAGGTCACTTATTCGTTCCTCTGCATTATCTAGCCTGCTTTGTACAGCCTTTAGGTCAGATCTCATTTCAGCCAATGAATTTACCAATTCTACTTGGCTCTTCTTTATAGCTTCTATTTTGTTTTTGACATATTTTATGTCTCTAAACACTATCTCTTTTAGTTCCTTCAGTAATTTGATCACTTCTTTTTTGAAATATTGATCTAGTAGGCCATCAATGTCTATTTCATTGATCGTTCTTTCAGGGGATTTCTCTTGCTCTTTTAATTGGGAGTACTGCCTCTGCTTCTTCATAATGCTCATATCTCTCTGGCACTGTGGCTTAAGGAGTATCAGTTATCTATTGTGGTCCTTAAAGGAGTTTATTTATCTATCTAAAGTCTTTGTGGGAATAAAACTTAAAAACGAGAGAGAGAGAGAGAATTTTAAAAGAATGGAGGAAAAGAAAGTTTGAAAAAAGTGTATAATCAATAATAGAAGAGCAAGTGGAAGCAGATTAGGAATCGAGTTGAGGTGTCTTTTAAAAACCTTAATAAAAAGAAGAAAAAAATCAAAACACAATATTTGATACCTGTGAATAATCAATAACAGATCAAAACCAAAAGAATTAAAAATGAAATGAGAACTGTAAACATATAGAACTGTTTAAAAAGTAAAGATTAAAAAGGTAATAGAAAAGAAAACAGACATAACAAGATTTAAAAAACAAAGATATGTTCTCCTAGAGACTGTGCACTCTTAATGGTTTTATTGAGAGATCTTTGTGTCTTCACCCTGTTTCATGAACTCAGCTTGCTCTGTTGGCCGCCTCGTCTGTGCTGCTCACAGTGTCCTTCGGCAAGAAGATCATGCCCCTCCAACACTGGGTCAGGTGCTGCTCTCCTTCACGGTGGCCTGGTGGGTCACTACCACTCCAGATGCCTCAGTCAGTGCTCTGCCAGTTGCTCCATAGGTGGGCTCAACTTCAAGAATAACAGCTTTATGGAGATATAATTCACGTACCATAAAATGCAGCCTTTGAAATTGTGCATTAGGGTTTTAAGAACATTTCAGGGTTGTGTAGCCATCACTCCCAAAAGGAAACAGTACCCTTTAGTAAGTCACTCCCTAACCTTCCTTTCCCTTAGCCCCCAGCAGCCACCACTCTACTTTCTGCCTCTATGGATTTGCCTGTTCTGGGCATTTCATATAAGTAGAACCATACAGTATTCTGCCTTTTTTGATTGTCGTCTTTCATTTAGTGTGACATTGTCAAGGCTCATCCATGGTGTAGCATATTTCGATACCCAAATTCCTTTTTGTGTTCAAATAATATGCCATTGTTATAAGTACACCACATTGCTTATCCATCCATCAGTTGATGATGAATAATTCTGCTGTAAATGCTCATGGACAAGTTTTTGTGTGAACACATATTTTCAGTTCTCTTGAGGATATATCAAAAATGGAATTGCTGGGATGTATTCTACTTTTAACATTTTGAGGAATTGCTAAAGTAGCTTTTAAAGTGACTGCACCATTTTATATTTCCAGTAGTAATGTATGAGGAGTCCAGTTTCTCCACATCCTCATCAACACTTTATTACCAGGTTTATAGATACATATTTATATATCATATATCATATATATTTGTCATCCTAGTTGGTATGAAGTGGCATGTCATTGTGCTTTTGATCTCTGTTTCCCTAATGCCTACTGATGTTGAACATCTTTTTATGTGCTTATTTCCCTTTCGTATGTCTTCTTTGGAGAAACATCTATTCAAATTCTTTGCCCATTTTAGTTGTATTTGTCTTTGTATTGTCACGTTTTAAGTCCTCTTTGTCTATTCTGGATAAAAGTCCCTTATCAGGGAAAATATTGGAAATATTTTCACCCATTCTGTGGATTGTCTTCTTACTTTCTTGATGAAGTCCTTTGAAGCACAGAAGTTTTTAATTTTACTGAAGTCCAGTTTACTTGAATTTTTTCTTTTGTTGTTTGTGCTTTTAGTGTCATATCTTAGAAGTATTTGTAATCCAAAATCCTGAAGATTTTCTCATTGTTCATTTTCTAAAAGGTTTATAGTTTCATGTCTGTGATTTGTCTTGAGTTAAATTTCATAAATGATGTTAAGATAAAAGTTCGGTTTTCTTTCTTTCCAGGTGTATGTTCAGGTGTCCCAGCATCATTTTTGTAAAGATTATTTTTCCCCATTGGATTGTCATGGCACCTTTGTCAAAAATTAACTGGCTACATGTAAGAGTTTGTTTACGGACTCTCAGTTCTTTTCTCTCAATCTATTTGTCTGTCCTTTATGCAAGTACCACACTGTATGAATTACACTTTTGTAAGTGAGTTTTGAATTTGGAAACTTCAAAACTTTGTTCTTTTTCAAGATTGTTTTGACTATTCTGGGTATCTTGCATTTCCATATTAGTTTTAGGATCAGCTTGTTCATTTCTGCCAAAAAGCCAGAGTTGCATTGAATCTATAGGTCATTTTGAGGACAATTGCCATCCTAACAATAATAAGGCTTCTGATCCATGAACACAGAGGAGCTTTCCATTTATTTTAGGTCATTTTTAACTTCTATCAGTAGTATTTTAGTTTTCAATATTCAAGTTTCAGACATTTTTCTCTGTATTCCACATATTTTTCTTAATATTCCTAAGTATTTTATTCTTTTTGATGCTATTGCTAATGAAAATGTTTCCTTCTTTTTATTTTTAGATTATTCACTGCTGTTGTATAGAAATATAATTACTTTTTTATATACTGATTTATGTCTTACAATTTTGGTCAGACTGGGTTATTAATTCTAATAGGTTTTTTTTTTTCTTTTCTCTCTCTTTTTTTTCTTTGTGAATTCCTTGTGATTTCAATATATAATATCATGTCATCTGGAATCGAAATAGTTTTATTTCTTTCTTTCTAAACTAGAGGCTTTATTTTCTTTGGTTGCTTTGGCTAGAACCTGTGGTACAATGTTGATTTTGGGAGGAATTAATTCAGTCTTTCACCATTATGTATGATTTTTGCTCCAGGATTTTCATAGATGTTGTCTGTCAAGTTGAGGAAGTTCTCTTCTATTCCTAGTTTTTATCCATTATTCTATTAATATGGCACATTACATGAATTGACTTTTGTATGTTGAACTGCCTTTGCATACCTGGATACATCCCACTTAATTGTGGTCTATTTTATATGTTACTGGATTGGATTTGCTTGTATTCTGTTGAGGATTTTTGCATTTATATTCATAAGAGATAGTCTTTAGTTTTCTTGTGATGCCTTTGTCTGGTTTTGGTATCAGTGTGATACTGGTCTCATTGAATGAATTGGGAAGTGTGCCCACCTCTTTATTTTTAGACGAATTTGTGAAGCATTTTTTGTTTGTTTTGTTTTTGTTTTTTCTTTAAGTAGTTGATGGGATTCACCAGCAAAGCCATACGGGCCTAGCATTTCCTTGTGGGAATGTTTTGGATTACAATTTCAGACACTACTTATTGTAGGTTTATTTGAGTTTTCTATTTCCCCTTGAGTTAGCTTCAGTCATTTATGTCCTTCTAGGAATTTATCCATTTCATCTAGATTATTCATTTATTGGCTATATAATTATTCATGGTATTCCCTTATATTCCTTGTTATTTTTGTAAGGGCAGTAGTGACATCCTTCCTTTCATTTCTCATTTTAGTAATTTGAATCTTTTCTCTTTTGTCCTTCAGTACTAGGTAAAAATTTCTCAATTTTGTTGATCTTTTCAAAGAACCAACTTTTCTTTTTGTTCATTATTCTGTTGTTCATCTATTCTCTATTCCATTTATTTCTACCTTTAGTATTTTGATTAGAATGTTTAATTTATTTACATTAAAGTAATTTCTTATCGGGTTGAAGTTACATCTGCTATCTGCTTTCTATATGTCTTTTACTTTTCCCATTCCTCTATTACTACACGTTTTTGTACAAAGTAGGCATATTCAAGTGTGCCATTTTAATTCGTTGTTTATTTTATCTTTTTCTTCTCCTCCTCCTCCTCCTCTTCCTCCTCCTCCTTCTCCTCCATTGCCCTGGAGATTATAATTAACATCTTGTTTTAAAGCAATCTAGTTCACATGAATGCCAACTTAATTTCAATAGTACACAAAAAATTTGCTTTGGTATCAGTCTTTTCCCTCCCCCTCCTCATGCTGTCACTGTCATACAAATTACACCTTTATGCATTTATAAGTGCATCTACACAGTTTCATATGTATTGTTTTATGCAGTTGTCTTTTACATCAATTAGAAGAAAACACTTACATGTAATACTCTATTTATACTGTTTTATTTTTTTACTCATGTAGTTACCTCTACCAGTACTCTTTATATTTCAGGTGAGTGTCCTTTCATTTACAGCTGCTGGACTATCCTTAATATTTCTTGTAGAACAGGCCTGCTAGCAATGGATTCTTTCAGATTTTGTTTTTGTACGAGTGTCTCAATTTCTCCTTTAATTTTTTTGAAGAATCATTTTGTTGGGTATAAAATACTTGGTGACAGTCTTTTCCTTTTATCACTTTGACGATACCATCCCACTGCTTCTGGCCTCCATGGTTTTTGATGAGAAATCAACTGTCTTACTGAGGAGCCTTTGTATATGTTGAGCCACTTTTCTCTTTCTGCTGTCAAGATTCTTTGTTCTTGTCTTTTGACACACTGAGTCTGATGTGCAGATTTTAGATGTCTCTACGTTTATACCATATGGAGTTTGTTGAGCTGCTGGGATGTACAAATTAATGTTTTCATCAAATTTGGGAAGTTTTCAGCCATTATTTCTTTATATATTTTTTCTACCCCTTTTTTTCTCTCCTTCCTTCTGGAGCTCCCAATATGTGTGTATAGGTATTGTTGATGGTGTCCCACCTATCTCTGACACAGTGTTCATTATTTTTTCATTCCTTTTTCTTTCTGTTCCACAGACTGGATAATCTCAGTAGTTTTAAGTTAACTGACTTTTTCTTCAAAAAGTTCATATCTACAGAGAAACCTCTTATTGAAATTTCCATTTTAGTCATTATATTTGTATCACTAGAATTTCTAGTTGGTTTTTAATATAAATTTTATCTATTGATATTCTCTGTACAATGAGATGTTCACATAATTTAATTCTTTAGGCATGGTTTCTGTTAGCTCTTTGAACATATGTGTAATTCCTTATTTATGTCTTTGTCTAGTAAGTCCAGTGTCTGGGTTTCCACCGGGAGTTTCTATTGACTACATTTTCCCCTGTGTTATGGCCAAACTTTTCTGTTTCTTTGTACATCTTCTAATTTTCTGTTGAAAACTGGACATTTAAAATATTACAATGTGGCTCATCTGAAAGCCAGAGTTTCCTCTTCTCCAGGGCTTATCATTGCTTCCATTGTCATTGCTGCTGCAGCTATTTATTTAGTTACTTTCCTGAACAAATTCTTTAAAGTCTGTATTCTTTATCATGCATGGCCATGCAATCAGTGTGTGTGCAGAAAGCCTAGTTGTCATCACTGTAATAAATGGACAGTGATTTCTTTCAATGCCTGGAGCCAATCATTTGAGCTGTTGCCAGGTGGCTGTGTGTCTGCGTGCTGAGGGAGGCCCTCAGCACCGGCAGACCATCTGCAGCTCTTCTGTAGCCTTTAGTTCTTGCTTAGGCTGAACCTCAAGTTCAGCCAGAGTTGAAGGCTTAAAATTTTCTCAGATTTTTCCTTGACTTGTGCCACATATGTGTACGGCCTTCTACAGTTCACGGAAGTTTTTGGAGCTTTTTAACCCTACCTCCACCCCCAGAACGTCTCATTACTCAATTTTGCCTTCAAAGTTTCCTAGTCAGCATGTAGTTAGCCTCTACTGGTACCACTGCCTCAGGCAGTTGTAATGTTAAATACTCACTGCTGATTGTCTTCCACAAACACTCTGGAGACAGGCTGTTTGCACAGCATGGGTTTGAGATAGGTCAAATGCTGACAGCTCTCTGGGGACGGATTTTTTAGGTAACTTCAAATCACTTCTGCTCCTACCTTGATTGTGAGACTGTTGCTTTTAAAGGCCACCATTTAGGTGAGGATACGGGGATGGGGATAGATCAAGTTACAATGCCACAAGACTCACTATCTTTATGGAGATTTTGCTGTTTTGTTTTTTCTCAAATAAACACTCCCCGGATTGCTGGAAGCCTTTGTTTAATTTCCAGAGTTCTGCAGAGGTTAATTTTGACAAATTTTGCCATTGTCGTTGTTTCATAGAGGAGTAAGTTTTCCAAGATATTTACTCAGATATTCTAGAAGTGTATCCCATTTGCATTTGTTTTTAACTGAGTTACTTGCAAGACTAACTAATTCTACAGCTCCAGCCCCATTCAGATAAGAGTCCATCTGCATGGCTTCTCCTAAAGGGAGCAGTGTGCAACCTGTTGTCAGTTTGTTGTTTTTCTTATTAAAGTGTAGGGGTTTTTAAAAATATGCTCAGAAATAGCCCTTTGTCATTTTTACATGTTACAAAACTTCCACTAGTCTGTGGCTATTTTTTTCCCTCTCTTTTCGTTGCATTAATGAAGTTCCCACTTTTAAGGATTTTCAGTATAGCAGTATGTGGATGCTGTTCACACAGATGAGACATTTAACTACTGTCTAAACCTCATTCTTTGCTCTGATTCACTGTCTAGAACATCTGAACAAATCTACTGAACCCCGTATACCAATGGATGCTGACAGCCCTGATTAAAAAAATGATTTTTAAATAAAGCAAAAACATTAAATTTGACACTGGAAAAGACAAATCTCATATTTTCTAGCTGATCTTGCTTTCTGTGATCATTAGCTACATCATGTTTATAGAGCCGACAGGCATATTGATCTACTGATTTTATTTCATCCAATTTTAGAATGCAGAACACATTTCAGGCCCACTTATAGCTCCATATGTGTAGCTTTAAGAATATGTACATATGATGATGTCTTTATTTTAAGTATCTTATTTTATTTTAAGTACCTACTCCTGTGAATCTCATTAAGGAAAGCTTCGAACTGCAGAACTGAAATTTTTCATACCACCATCATCCCGTAGCATCTCTTTTGCACTTAGATGTTTTGTGGCAGAGTATTTTTCTGCTCCCTAGAAATTATCAATGTTGAAGTGGAAAAAAAAACCCCTCCTCTAATAAATATAGTCCAAATCACACACTTATCTGAACAATGACCACCATTTTAGTCCACACCAATCCATCTACTCATACTGACACAGAGTCCTCAACACAGTCAATTCACCACTGAAGTCACGGTCCTCAGCACATGTTCTATCCCCTCCCCATTCCTTGTTGTTTCTGATCTACTTTTGTCCAACGTGTCCTGCCAGTCTCTTCGCAGCCTGACTGCAGTTTTTAATTTTTACCTTTGAGTTCCAGGCTGCGCCTAGTGATTACCAGAGAAATGCCAGACACCTGGTTCATCAGGAGGGGTGGGGAGGATTTCAGGAAGTTGTTACCCTAACTCAATTGCAGATCAGTGAGTGGCTGTTGTGACCATTCCTTCTAGATCTCTGCCATGCCAGCTGCATCCACCCCAGCAAAATAAAGTAACTCCTCCAGCACCTCTACCTCCATTCATCTGGGTTCCTGCTTTCAATGACACTCAGATGCTGCTGATGGGCATTATATATATATATATTTATATGTATATATATATATATTTTAATTGAAGTATAGTCAGTTACAATGTGTCAATTTCTGATGTACAGCTCAATGTTCCAGTCATTCATATACACGTATATATGTATGAATTCCTTTTCATATTCTTTTTCATTAAAGGTTATTACAAGATATTAAATATAGTTCCCTGTGCTATACAGAAGAAATTTAGTTTTTTTAGCTATTTTTATATATAGTAGTAAATATTTGCAAATCTCAATCTCTGAAGGGCATTTTTAAAGCCACATCTGGAATCCTTACTGCAGAAGAGTCTGAGAAATATATTTTCAACCTCATAGCCTTTTGATTAGGAAGTTGGAATAAAGGCTGAGCTGGCTCACCTAACTTGTCTGCATTTGTGAGTAAAGAGGTCTGGAGTTTCAAGGCCCAATGAAATGTCCCAGCCCTTCAGTAGAAAACTCTTAAAGCAACCAAAATGCTCCCATCTACCAGAGCATGACTTGTCCTTAGACACTGCTGGACATAACCACCAATGCTGTCTAAGGCATCGTCTTCATCTGGTGCACACTTTCTTTAGATGTCTAATATCCTGATTAACAGGACAAGCTGGTTTGGATTCCCAAGGTCACAGGCAGCCTTCTGCCTGACTTTGGTGTATATATGTTCATTGAAGAGTCCTTTCTCAGATCAGCTAGAGCTGCCTGGTGTGTGGTTTGCCAGAGAAAGTGGGTGCAGTGCTCCCCAACAGAGTCCTACCAGTTGTTTTATTGCAGGAAGAGAGAAAGCAAAAGAGACAGAACAGGAAGTTCTTTTCCAGCCTCAAACACAGTCACCCCCACCAAGGGCTCTTGCTCTGGGACACACAGCAGTGCAGGTCAGCAGCGATGTGGCCCCGGTGTACTCGAAAACATGGTGTGGTTGTACTGGGCTATCTGTGTCTTTCATGGACCCTGCAACATTCTCGGCTTTGTGAAATGGGGAACTAAGGAATTCCTACCCATGCCTGTAGCTCCCAGGGTTTGCACCCTTATGGGTTTCGAGGATTTGCTGGCAACTCATTTTTTTCACCAGGTCATTTCTCGGTTACACGGCAGTCCTGTGACTTCCTTATCAGAACTGCTCCTTAAGTTCAGGATTTAGTGAAAGATGCCATTTTACCCTGTAAGTTCATGTTCAGGGAGGAGGAGGAAGACACCACAGATCAGAATTGCTATTTTGCTTTTTTTGTTGTTGTTTTCATAAGCCATCTCCTGTTGTCAAATAGACACTGAGCAAATGAATACTGTTACACTCCCATTTGAAGGATGAGGAAAATGACACTCATGGAGAGGAGACAAATTTCCTGAGGTTCCAAAGACAAAAAGGGATGAGCACAGAATAAGATCCCTGCAAATTTCTGGGTTGTCATCAGCCTTTAGGTCAGTGACAGAGTGCCGTGTTGTAGAAGTAAAGTTGTAGCATGCTTTTAGAAGGATGCAGATGTTCTTGTTTTTGTTGATACAATGACACTGTTTTGTCTGGGACTCTGAAAAAGTGAAATGGGTTAGAAAATGTTGGTTTCTCATCCTTGGTCCTTCCTCACCCTCACAGATATGGACCCTTCCATCTGTAGCAGGGATAAGGCAGCCCCAGCCTTCCCGTCTCATGAGATCAGTCCTCATTCATTTCATCCCTGCCCACCTGTAGGTGATAAAGCACAGCATGATTTTCCTTCCCTGCTTCACTGATTCTTGTGAAATTAGGTGTTTGAAGAGAGAAACTCATGAAAGGAAGCTGCTTTTTTAATATAAAGTGAAGTAATTTTCTTAGCAGAGAAAGAAATTGAGGATTTTCTTCATTGAAAATCAATAGAGATTTCAAAACCATCTGTATTTCTGATGCATAGATGAAAATGACAAAATCCAGAGGGATTACAGAAACACAAGGAAGATACCAAAAGTGTCTTTAAAGAGATTTCCTAAGACTGGGCTTGTAAAGAGACTGTTAGTTGACAGAGACCCTCTTCTCACCCATAGTCCCTCTCCTTAGGTTGGAAAGGGCCAGCGTTTCCCCTGTGTGCAGTCCTGGTGCTTCAAGTGATTTGTGGGGCAGGGCGGTGCACATGGGGCTGCCTTCAGTTTGTCCATCCTAAGTAACCCCTGGCAGTCAGAGGGCGAGTGTGTTGCAACCTCATGAACCAGACACCATGCTCTCTGGGGTGTGTGCTCATCTCAGCTCATCCCAGCTCAGGTGAAGGCAGAGCAGAGAGTGGTGGCAAGAGTTCAGCCATGAGTAGCAGGGAGCACCTGGAGTCAGCTGGGACCCAAGTGGCTAGGAGTTCCAGGTGGAAATCCCAGGACTCCTCACAGCTCATTCATTCAGCTAATACTTCTCCAGCCCCTGTGATGTGCTGGTGCTTCCTTTGTGAACAGAACCAAATCCCTGTCCTCATGAACGTGACGTTCTAGTGGACGTGAGAAATGATACACGCAGAAGCAGATCCAGGTCAGGACACATGAGTGCTGTCTATTTTGGCGTGCACAAGGTGAGATCCTTTGGGAAGGAATGTATGATACAGGAAAATGTGGGGGAGGGGATGGCCGGATCCCAGGTCTTATTTGGGTCCTTGGGATGCACCTTGCCAAGTGTGGGCCCTTGGTTTCCACAGGAAAAAATTGAAGAGAGAGCCACAGTTCAGTAAATTTAGATTTATTCAGAGAGATATATACTCCATAGACAGAGTGGGCTGTTTCAGAAGGCAAGAGAAAGGCCATGAGGCGTGGGGGTTGGGTGCTCCAGTTTAAAGTAAAAGTAGATACACACTCCACAGACAGAGTGTGGGCTGTCTCCCTCATCAGAGAGAGCAGCCACGAGGTGTGGGGTTGTTAGTTTTTATGCACTCAGTATCTTCATATGCTAATAAGTGGGAGGAATATTCCAACCGCTTTGGGGAAGGTGTTGGGATTCCCAGAAATTGGGCCAGAACTCACTCTTTGACCTTTTATGGTCAGCCTTGAACCTGTCCTGGCACCTGTGGGAGTGCCATCTAGCATCCTGCTGTATTTCGGTGAGTGTGTATTGAAGATCAAACTCTACTGGGAGTTGACTTTTCCACCGTCTTGGTGCTAATGGCTGTGCCATTCTTTTAATGGCTGTGCCCGGCCCCCTTCCCTCCTGTCTCATGAAGGAGCTCTGGATTGATTGCACAATTGCAGAGCAGGGGACAGAGTGGAAAGTACTTCATAAGTGGAAGTTGGAAGGCAGAGTTGGCAGTAGAATTCTCAAGTCAATTATAAAGTAAGGGTCTTCTGTTTGCTGGGGTTACCTGGTATCCCATTAGGGAGCTGTGAACCTTGGGGACTTCAGTGAGTGGGTGGCTCACTGTGTATACATTGTTGCTTCTTAGGCGGCCTGAGGACAGTTGGCTTATTGGTGACCCATTCACTCAAACAGGGGTCTCTTTGGGGACTTTCTGCACGTGAGGCTAACATGGGTCACATGGGCGGCAGGACCGGCCAGTCACAGCTTGGTCCACAGTCACCTAGTGCCCTCAAGGCTTTCATCCCATGGATGCATCACCTCCCCCTGGATGGGGACAAGGGCAGAAGTGGTGGGGCAGCTTCTCAGTGGTGGAGGCATTGCTCTCCGGACTCAACACTCAACAGCATGAACCCCTGGTGTTGGCCACAGCCTTGGCTAGATGAGGCTGTTGGGTAGCTGAGCTCATGAGAAGTGGGTGCCATGCTTCCATTCTCAGCAAGAGCTCTTCTTTTGAAGGTTCTGGTCAGAGAGGCACAAATACTCCCTAGCCCATTAAAAAAGAACAGTCTCTTTCACTCGGGGAAGGGCACACAGAAGGAGAACAGATCATCCCAAGAGCAGGAGGGGCCAAATCAGTCCTGCCATCAGGGGTCTGACAGACGAGCCAGCTCAGTTCCTTTTTCTAGTTGTTTACTTGGAGGATCTGAGGTATTTGGGTGACTTGCAAGTGTCAGGAAATAGTACTCGAGGGCTTTGTAGATTATCTGGTCCAGTGTTAACTCACCCCATTGTAGCTGTTGTGCAAGGAAACAAAACTTGGTGAACAACAAGCCATGGCCTCTGCTCCCTGGTGGAGCCAGGAGTTAAGTACAACTGCGGGGGCATCATTTCTATGTTGAGAGGCCAGATGGCCTTACATATCTCTCATGCTGGATGTCTAAGTTGCAGAGGGAAACAGGATTCCATCCAGCTCTCCAGCCAAGGAGGAGACCAGAAGTGGCCTCCGCCACCAACTGTGAGCTCTTTGCCTCCACTGACAGCAGCAGCTATAGCAAAAAGCTGGGCTGCCACCTGGGTTTCCATGTAAACATCCGAGTAGACACAGCAATGGCCTTGTGAGGGTTGGTGTGCCCAAAGAAGCGGTGTGTGGGATGGAGGGAGGAGTGCCGGGGTCAGACACCGGGCGGGCAGGCAGGCAGTGATGACATCTGTGCAGCACAGGCGCCATGGAACTGAGCCAAAGGGAGGCGGGTTTGGAGCAGGGAGCCTGAGCAGTGCCGTGTTGCTTGTAAGAAGATCCTTGGCTCTGGATCCAAGAAGTCATTGGCTTGAGTCCTGACCCCAACTTTCATCTTGGGCAAATGTTTCAAGCTTACTGTGCCTCTGTTTCTTGGTGTCACAAATGGGGACAATAGTAGCAATTACCTCTGAGAGTCAGGAGGGCCTTTATAGTTGTCATTTCATTACGCTCACAGCAGCCTACGAACACGGTTCTAGGTCCCCTAGTTTACACGTGGCAGACGGGTAACCTTTTAATCAGTAATCACGCAGCTAAGAATGGTCAGAACCAGCATTTGAATTTGATCCCTGTGTCCAGATTATTTCTATTCTCACTCAGTATTACTGGAAAACTAGGAAATTCAGAAGAAACACTGCTGGGAAGTGGGTGCTTGAAATATGTTTGCTGTCATCGCCATTGGGGAGTGTTGAGTTCACGTTCCTCACAGCCCGTCCGAGGCTCCCTGCATCTCTGGCTGCCCCTGGTGGGGTCTGAAGGGCTCTGGGCAGCTTCTCCTTGATCTCTACCCCAAGGCTCTCTGCTCTCTACTTGTTGATTCTCAACCCTGACTGCTCAGAAGAGCTAATGTCTAAAAACAAAACAAAAAAATATGGTGTGGAGGGTACGGCTCAGTGATAGAGCATGTGCTTAGCATGCAAGAGGCCCTGGGTTCAATTCCCAGTACCTCCATTAAAATAAATAAAGCTAACTACCCCCCCAAAAAAGGAAAGAAGTATTTGAAAAACAATAAACAGTACAAAGTCCCCGCTCCAGGCTGGGGTGCACTAATATTTAAAGGCTCCCAGATGCTTCCCATGTGCAGGACAGTGAGAGCTACCCCTCTACACCTCTTCTCGTGAGCTTGTCCACTCACCCCCATTAGTCTCTTGAAACAGGAAAACTACTTGGCTCAGCCTAGAACTTTCTCCCAATTTCTGGACTTTTATTTGCCTACTGGACATCTCTCCTGGAGCCCACAGGCACCCAGGCAGAACTGAATCATTTGTCTCCTCTCATGACTTGCCCCTCTTTCTGCCCTTTTTATTTCAGGGAATGGCACTATAATTTAGGACACTCCCAAAGCCAGAAAGCTGCCCGGGATCTTTGATCTCTTCCTGCCCTTCCATCACACCTGTGGCCAATTCGTCCACCTGCGGAAATGTTTTCTTCTCTCTCCTCCTGGTGGGGCCTCAGCAGGCCTTCACATGAACCTGCAAATAGGTTTCCCGGCCTCTATCTTGTCTCTTTCTAGATCACTTTGCATGTCTCCTCTACCTTGGAGGCACACAGAGTCCTGTGTGATGTGCACCTGTGATCTCTCCACCTGGTTGCCTCACCTGCCTCCCACACCCTGTGCTCACTTCTAGACTATTAGCAGTTCCTGGAAGGGAGCTGGCTCTCTTTGACTTCCCTCCTTCTCATGTGCAGCTCCCCAGGGAGAAATGGCCTTAACATTATACCTTCATCTGATCACTTCTAGGGCATCTCAGAACTCACCATGGTGGTTCCCTCCTCTGGGAGAGCCTCGGCTACAGTTCTGGCTCTCTGCCCCGAGCACCCTCTGCTGACTGTTATGCAAGCCCTCTTAACACACCTCCTCATCCATCATTTCACGATGACTCCTGTGCACCAAGGAGCTCCCGGAAGCAGGGACAGTGACTTTTTTCTCTTTATTCTCAGAGCATGGTAGAGACTCAGGTATAAAGTTGGAGGGAACAGTGGTTATTCTGGAATTTCTCTAGAGTTGGGGCCTAGGGGTAAGTCTGGTTGGAAGAAGGGCTTAGGGGACTTACCCTGGAGCCACATTTTCAATTAACATTTCATGTTGTTTTTGTCTACAATTTGAAGTTTCGAGTCTTAAAACAGAATGACAATTTCTAAAAATTACTTTACCGAAGATTGAGGAATATGGCAGTTTTCCATATTTAAGAATATTATTTTAATTTTGTGTGACTGGGGTGGTGGAAAATAGAAATGCAGGGGCTACTAAAGCATTCTCATCCCCTTCCCCACCCTCAGGTCCTTCAGACAGAAGAGACAGAGGGATGTGATTAGAAGACTTGGAGGGTGGACCATGCACTGCTTTTAAATTATGACAGTTACTTGTGCTTTTTTTAAACTTTCTTTTTAATGGAGGTATTGGGGCTTGAACCTAGGACCTTGTACATGCAAAGCACGTGCTCTGCCACTGAGCTATACCCACCCTTCCCCCCAATATTTGTGTTTTTAGTGGGCATAATGTGCTGGTAGCAGGTCCTTTAGCATCAGACACAGTCACCTGCCTCTGACCATCACGTTAATAACTTTCCCCTGAGCTAGAGAGCTAGGTAGTCTGTTTTCACAACTTCAATAAATTATCTACATTTTCTTTTTTCTTAAAAAAAAGGCATTAACTCATGCTTCTCTTTAGTATTGTCTATAAATAAAATGTGATTTTATTAACCATTAACCAAAGTGTTAAGGGTAATAAATATTAAGTACAGATTTCTGAAGCATCAGTCATCACTGAAGATCCACATTCTGCTGTTCTTTCTCTCTCTTAGTCACCTTACTTCTGGAGTTCTGGAAGCGGCACCAGGCAGAACTTGAGTACAAACAGGACACGGTTGAGCAGGAAGAACAAGTCCGGCCAGAATAGGAGGTGCCGTGTCCCCACATGGAGACAGATGAGTACCCAGGAAAAGTGGGCGCTGTTTAGATGCACTTTAGTCTGTTTACTTCTAGGCTTGTCAGCCTTGGCTGCATGTTGGAATCACCAGGGGACCTTAAAAAATTTTGGTGCCTGGATTCCATCACTGCAAACTCTGATGGTACTTAGTGGCCTGGGGTGCATTCTGGCATAGGGAAGTTTTTAAAGCTCCTCTGGTTATTCTAATGTGCAGCCAAGGTGAAGGAGCACTTCCCGGAATGGTGGACACAGAAGAGAAGTGTGGTCCTTCCTTCATAATAACAGTAAAAATGGGGAAAAGAAAAAGTCTGGCGTAAATATATAGAAAAGAGGCATTGATTTGTATCCTTTCCTAACACCAATAAAAAAATGCAAAAAAAAAATTAGCCACTATGACATGGATATAGAAGGAAAGACACACTGGTTTCATAGTTGACTCCCATTGTTTCACATGTGCCTTCATTATTGCAGCCTCCTTTTCATCGTAGACTAGGTGCCCCTTTGTCTTGAACTAAGTTCCGGTCACTGCTCCCACTTCCGGTTGAGATGTGCACAAAGCAGCGTGGCCCTCATCCTAAAGTCAGAGAAAGGGTAGAAGAAGCAGGGAAATCTTTGTTGAGGTGCCATCAGTGTTTGAGCAGTGTTTGAGCTAGGCATTTTATATAATTGGAAATGTAAATTTATTGCTGCCACTCCTGCTGCAAAATTAAAAAAAAAACTATATATCTTTGTATCAACATTCCAGAGCTATGAAAAAATGATTTTTTGAGTCATATGTATTATTGCTTCTTTCCATCAGATGAGAAAATTTAGAGCTGATGGTACTTGCAGTCAGCAGCAGCAGGACAGTAGGTTGTGAGCGTGAATAACACTTGGAAAGAAAATGCTTTTACTAGGAGGATCTGAAAATATCTCCAACTATAGACTTTATAAATTGAATCACATATCTACAGAATTTTGGCACTGAAAAGGTCTGGAGGGAGCAGGTCAAATTCCTCTTTTTATAAATGGAAAAAAATGAAGTTCAGCTACCAATAGAAAGGGACATTTGTCTTTTACAATGTAATAAGCTTCTAATAATCCCCATTATGAATATTTCCCATTGTTTACAACTGAAGATGGGGGTCAAATCATATGTTGGTGAAAGACTGTACATCCAGAGATGAAAGCTGAAACTTAGACAAAATTAGATGGTCATAATATTTTTGAGTCCTGAAAAACAAAAACGTATCATATTGGCAGCATAGAAAAAATACTGAAGAAAAGTTTTTTAGTCATTTAAACTGCCAATTTTAAATTTAAAAGTGCCAACTAATAAGTTTAAATTTTCATTGGAACATGCTTGTTGAAAAATTGAAGATGAAGACTCATTTCACTTTATCGTTCTTCCTTATTTAAAAAATTGTTTATTTATTTATTTATTTTTTTAGTTTTTAATTGAAGAGTTTTACTTTAATTGCGAATGCATGCTCCATTTTTTAGAGAGGCCAGTGTTGTGGTAGTGAGACCTTGGGAATGAAGTTGCCTAAATTCATATTTGAACACAGCAGCTTGCTTCCTGAGCAATCTTGGACAACTTAACTTCTCTGTGCCATAGTTTCCTATAAAATAAAAATAAGAGTTTTGCTTCCTCATGACTGTGGTAAGGACGGGTCGAATTAATGTACAGAATCTACTTGGAAGACTTCCTGGCACAGAGGAAGGGCCATGTACTTAGTGACAGCTATTATTATACTATATCTGCTTTTATAATCCAGGTAAATCTTGAGTCTTACTGATTTTATCTCTAAAAAAAATCTAAATATAAACTCTAAAATGGAAACTCTAAAACTTTATAGTTGTAGCTAATTAACACATAAAGCTCAACCAAGAAACACACAGTGGAGACCAGGTAGCTGCAGACACCTGTGAAACTTCCTGTCCTGCATGGACTCTAAGCTGTCACTACCGTCACTTCTGAAATCTAAGGCAAGCTCAGGAGCAGAGCTTTAAAGCTTGGCCTCGTCAGGTACCCAGACCCCTAATCTCAGACCATGGCAGGGAAACAGTTTACTGTTCACATGTGCATTTTGAAAAAAATAGTATTAAAATGAACACAGTACATATTTTGTTGTGTGTTTGACATCGTTAACAGAAAAAAAAAAAAGAAGGAAAAATGCCCATGCAGTTACAAATAAGGAAGCTATGCCTGAAAATTATTATTTTTTTAAAATTATGTTTAGGATTTAGTGACCAGTTAGGAGAAAAATCATTTCATTGGTGTAATCACTTGAATGACTAAACTTGTTTTTATTAAATTAGGAAGAAGAGCGTGTTCCCTTTACCACCTGGGGAAAGTCTATACATATAACCCTTTGTGCAAGTGCTCTTTTTCTGGGTAAGAACCTGCCACAGACTTTTTAGAATCTAATGTGAAATGCTGAGAAAACTGAAAGTCAAGCTGGGAAATATGTAGTTTCATAGAGAAAACTTTTTCCAGAGAACATCTGAGCCAATGCAGGGCGCCACTCTGGAGGTTCCACCGTCTCTTCTGCTCACAGTGCTTTCCCCAATACTTTTCACCTCATTTGTTAAAATGAGATCAGTGGTTTAGGATTCTCCAGGGTCTGAATAAGAGACCAGGTGGAGGCATTAAGAATTCTAAAATTTTCCAAGAGTAACAACCAAGGTAAAATATCTAAGAATAGCCTAACAAAAGGATAGTAGGAACTATGAAAAATAAAAATAAAAACTACTGAAAGATATAAATTATGCATTAATCACATGATTCTAGATTAAAAGATCATACCTCCAAAATATCAGAAGTTATAAAATTGATTTGGGGTTTATTGTGAATAAAATCATATTAGTAATATAATAATTAATAAGATAATGAGTGTTTTACTAGTTCAAGAATAGCCAGATCAGAAAATAGGACAGGAAGTCCAGATATGGGCTCTGATATCAATAATAATTTAATATAAGAGATGGAAGACATTACAAATCAGGGAGATAAATAAAGGTTATTCAGTAAATGGAACACTTGTTAGCTACTTGGGGGGAAAGGAAAAGATTGAAATCATACTGTGAACCATATATTGTGATAAATTCCAGAAACATTTAAAAAAGCAACACAATTAGAAAAAAACTAGAAATAAATATGGATGAATATACAACCTCTAGATGAACAGTAATTTTAAGAGGAAAATATATAAAGAATTCCATGCATCAGAAGCATCCTAATTTTAAACAAAACACCAGAGGATGTTATTTGTTTACAAATCTGACAAGGGGCTAATTCCTTCAATACATAGAGAGTTCAGATCACTTCAAAGGTAATATCAAAAAATTTCAGGAGTCTAGAAAGCAGAGAAGACGAACACACATTCACAAAGGAAAAAATAGATGTCACACTCCAATGGTAATTCAGTCAGTGCACATCAAAATGAAATAGTTTTCCACCTCTCAAGTGACACAGCTCTGTTTATGAGGATGAAGTGCCAGTGATCACCAATCCCATGCCTAGGTCACTGGATATTTTTTGTGAAGTATGGTTAATTTACAATGCTGTGTTAATTTCTGCTGTACACCTCCAGCCTTCTTGGAAAGCAGTCTGGCAGTTCATATCAAGAGTAAAAAGTATTCATATGCTTTAATCCACTAATTCAGCTTTGAAAAACTTTTAATCAGGAAGTATTTCAAAATGGCAGGGAAAAGTCAGTATGGATGCAAGTCACAGACATACTTTTATATGTATATATATGTAAAACCTCAGCCAAAATATTCTTCCAACACTTCACATAGTAGAATAATATGCAGCCATGAAAAACCATGTCCATGAAAATATTTTATGACATGTCAAAGAGTTATACTTATGTTAGGCTTGAGAATAAAATTAATATATAAAATGATTTGTAATATACAAACAATGCAAAGTTCTGTAGGAATTATGTCTAAAGGTGGAAGCATTTTTCTTATTTTATTTTTTATTCATTTTCAGAGTTGGAGTCTTTTGATTGTAGGTGACAAAATCAATCTCCAATGTGCTTAAACAACAACCAAAAAATGGGGATGCATGGGATTTATTGGTTCCTGTAAATGAAAACCTCAGGTCTGAGGTCTGGGTTCAGTCAAGGAGAGATACTGTAGCCCAGATGATGTCAAGGGCTGGTTTTGTCCTGTATTCATTCTGTGTCCAAGGATGTCTCAGCATGCTGCTTCTAGGCACTCAGCATCCCAGATCACACATCCATCCAAACAAAGAGAGCTCTCTTTTGGCAGCTTCCTCTCTTGATAGAGGAAGGTTATCATTCACATGGGCACCAGCATGTATCTCCTCACATAATAGTGGCTCTTACTGGGTTATTTGCCAATTCTCAAATCATGTGCGAGGCCAATAGAATGAGGGGTATTATTTGTCTTAAGCCAACTGAGATCTACCTCTGGTGCTTCAGAAAGAGTGGGTCAATCGAGCTTAAATCACAGGACTAAAAACAGAAGGGAGGTTATTTATCCTAAAGCAAAATCTGGGTCCTCTTCTAAGACTGGGGACAGATCCAGGACAGCAGTTCTGTCCACTACTGAGTACTTTCAAATTTTCTTTAATGAGCAAATATTAAAGTTATGATCAGAAAATATGATAAGTAAGAAGAAACTTGAGGAAGGAGAATGGAAAGCTTTCCTGTTTCTTTAGAAATATTGAACCCATTAATTGCTTGGAAGAAAAATGGAAATGATTCAAGTTTGTAAAAGTTCTGAAATGAATTAGAATTGATTTCACTGACCATGTAGGAGACAGTGCTATACAGTTAGTGTGTCTTTGGGCTCTTTGAGTATTTCAGTTCTTTCACTTAATAGTTGCTTCATTTGGGGCAAATTGCATCATCTCCACGTGGCTCCACTTCCTCATCTGTAAAAGAGATATAATATTACCTTCCCCACAGGGTGATTGTGAGGATTTAGAAAAATAGATGTGTGCTGAAGCAATAGTAAGCCTTTAAAAATCTTAACTATTATGATTTCTTAATACATAATTAAAAAATTATTATGCAGACTTTTAAAAAATGCATACTATTTAAATGGCCTATATGTGTTGTAGAAGAGAGGAAGGATTAATATACCTTCTATAATACATTTTTCTCAGTCTTAACTAATTTTCACATTTAATCACACACACAACAAAAAGTTATTCCTTTCACAAGCATGAAGCTTTAACTGTGAAGAAAAGGATGATGAAAGAGAGTAGAGGAGGAAATAAAATGCTTTCTCTACAAACTGATGGCTTAAAAACTAAGAAAAACACCTTTTTAAGACTTTGGTCACCATATTCATAGCTAATACTTAGGTAGAGTTTTTCACATGCCTGTGGTTAATGTCCCAAATGTTTTCACAATTAGTAAATCATTGACTCATCACAATAGTCCTATAAATTGCTATTATTATCCCCCCAGTATATGGGTGAGGATATTGACACCCTTAGAGGTTAAGAAATTTGCACAGGGCCCCACAGCTAACATCGGAGCTGGGATCCAGATGCAGGAGTGTGGCTCCAGGAGGGGTTTGTAAACACTCCCTCTGCTCTCTCCTGCAGGTGCAAGCCAGCCACCTGCTGTTACTGTAAGTAACATGATGTGGTTCACTTAGTCTTGAAATTCACATTCTTTGTAGCTTTCTCTCTGGGGCAGCCATTAGGAGCAGCCAGGGACACTGAGTACATGCTTCTGGACTATGACCAAGAAGGTAGATGGAAGGAAAACAGTTTAAAAATGGGATCTTTAATGTGCATTCTTCAGTGGCCAGAAAAAAACCTGTCTAGTGAGGAACTGAATCCCTATCAGCCACGTGCAATTTATGCTTCAGACACCCCCGTTGCCCTTGGGTCCACACAGTCAGAACTACAATGGATCAGGGACATGAACCTTGTGCAAATGCAGGGAGTATGAATACCTGCCATTTTAAGATCTCAAGGAGTACGAAAAGCATGTGAAGCTTCCATCAGCAGAGACCTACTGTCACTTCCACTATTTCCCTCAGGGCATGTCCACAGTTTCACTGGTCTTATTCAGAATGAAGATGACAGAAAGCACCTGCTGAACCCTGAATCAGTGATAGGTTCTCCCTTGAAAGGAAGCGTATCCCCTTCATGGGTTACAACTAGATCATAACATAAGTAATTCTATAGATGTAGAAGGGGTATTTTCATTGGTTCTGCTATCACAGAATTGTCTCCAAAAGAACATGCCACCAGTTACTCCATTTTCAGCCATTTAAAGATATACTTAGCAGGCTTCCTTCTTTAGTGCAGTTTTAGGTTTACAGAAAAATTCACAGAAAGTGGAGTTCCCATATATTCCCTATGTCCTGCACTCAGCTGCTCCTGCTGTCAGCATGTTACATTAGTGGATGCACTCATTCTTTTTGACATCTTTCATTCCTCCTCCCCTAAAGTTTAACAAGACTGATATTCACGTCTCTTGCGGCATTTAAGTGCGATTTACATCACTTCTCACCTTTATGTGAGGTTTACAGCACATGCATGTTGTCTGTTTAAGTGTGGGTTGGGGGCAAGTATTCTGTGTAAAAATACGATCATTAGTGAGTCTCATGCTGCTGGGTTTTTGGGTTGTCAGGTCCTGTTGACCATTGCTTCAGTTATTGGGATCATTGTCTACGGGCTTTCAGTGTTCATTGTATTTTCTGCAAAACTTTCCAAGAACCGGAATGGAAGAGACCCAATCCAGAAGTACCTGACTGTGCAGGTGGCCACGCCCATCACTGCTTCCCTCATCAGTTTTATCATCATCGTGACCCTGAACGCCATATATGAGAAAGTGGCAATCATGATGACTGACTCTGGTAAGGTCCTCCTGTAGCTGAGGTCATTTCTACACCAGTTTTAGAACCAGGTCAAAACAGAGACTGTATCTTGTAGGCACTTCAATTCCAGTACACTACAGTCTTTAGAAAACTTCAAGTGTAAACGTATTTTCTCTAGCCTATGCGAGAAGTGAATTAGCTCCAGCTTTGCATTATTAAAAGGGAAAAAGGAAGCATTAGAATGTCCAAGCTCTGTGCAAACAGGTCAGTGTTTAATAATAATTTCAATTACATTAGATCATATACCCTATTGTTGAAAGTAAATAGTCTCTGTGTTGCAAACAAGTGGAAGAGGGTCGTGGTTCCAGTGGCAGATTTGCTTGTGCGTTATGGAGAGGAAAGGTAATCACAGTGTTATGTGTCTTCCCCGCATGCTGTTCCTGTTAGTGTAGCTCCATTCTCATCAGCTGTGGCTTCTATAATAAATGTTTCTTCTCTCTGGCTTGTATCCCAGCCAGTGGCTTAGCAGCCCAAGTTAAGTGCTTCCGACCCGCTGCTTGTGGCTGGGTCATTCTCCCAGTGGTCTGCTCAGTGGTCATCTTCTGAAAACACTAAAACCAATTCAAATTCTGAACTAGGAAGATGACCCGTTTTATGTTCCCCAAATGCTTCTAGCAAGTTGCCCCGTGTTTTGTTTGTTTTCTTCAATAGTCCTACCTTCCTGCCGTTCAGGGAGACAAGAGAATATCATTTAGCAGGATGTTTAAAAGTAGCTTTCTGTCAACTTACACCTGACAGAGGACAGTTCTTGCCCATTGGATACTGTTGTGCTTATAAATTTTAAGGAACAGCTGACTTTTTCCTTTTTTGCCTTGTGGAATATTGCGTTCATAGTGGGAGAAACTCTTACAACAGTGTGTACACTTGGAATTAATATAGTAGCTATGTTAAGGAATTCAAAACAGCTTAAATGAAAACAGTGTGAATTGTGTGTGTATATATATATATATATATATATATATATATATATATATATATATATACATATTTACCGTGTTAACTCATGTGTCCGTGGCTTTGATGAGGGTCTCAAAGCTGTTCACAGTTTTACAGAATTAACTTTTCTTTATTCTAGCTGCAGAGCTCCCAAGGACCAGACTGACTATGAGAACAACCTAGCCATGAAGGTGTTCTTGTTCCTGTTTGTCAACTACTTCTCCTCGTGTTTCTACATCACATTCTTTAAGGGCAGATTTGTGACTTAGCCTGGAGATCTGGTGTATTGGCTGTGAAAATACAGAAATGAAGACGTGTGAATACAGCTTCGTGTTCTGACAGTCTGACCGTTTCATGTTTTCTCTTATTTGCCCAATGAAGAGTGTCTTTACTCTCTGTTCCTTAGACATTTTTAGGCATATAATAATGACTATATTTCATGTTAGAACTATCTAAAATTTAAATGAGATTTTCTTTCTAATATTCCAGTGTGACCCAGGTGGCTGTCTCCTTGAACTGAAGACACAGCTGACAATAATCATGGGAGGACAGTCCATCTGGAATAACATACAAAAGGTGTTACTTCCGTTTGTACTAAGTCACGTGATCTTGGGGTGAGAACGGCCCACCCATCCATGTCATTTTCCTGCGTGCCCATCTCTAAAACAGGGGAGACTCTCTGCTTGTTAAAGCTCTCCAGATAAGATGATCCAGCCAACAGTGTAAACGTACCTGCTGTTTAATAATTATGCTTAGATACCTTCCTTTTTATGTTTAACTTAAATCCCCAAGTGCTATAGTTTCTGCTTATGAGCCCATCATTAGGGACGGGATGATTAGAGCCCTTTGAGAGATGGCCCTTTTTGGGGCCGTGAACTAAATTTTCCCACAACTTCCCACAACTTTCTCTTCTTTTTACACATGCATTTAAAAATCTATAACAGGAATTTGTTGAGTGCCTAGTATGTGCTAGACACTGTATTAAATGTTGTACATGTATGTGTGTGTGTGCGTGCATCTGTGTGTACAATTTAAACACCCAAACAATCCTTATTCTTATCTTCCTTTTGCAAATGAAGATTCTGTGGCTTAAAGAGGGTAAGTGATTTGCCCAAGATCTCATTGCCAATAAGAGACCACTGTGGGACTCACAAATAAGACCCTATCTCTCTGAATCCATGGTCTTCTAAGAACAGAGACTCTCTTGGGTTCCTAAGGCACAGGGTTACATAATGTTTTAAGAGACACTTGTCTAAAATAATAACTACAGAAGTTTTGACTTACTGTTCTCTTCCTAAAAATGAGAAAAGCAGATGTTAGCAAAGGTCACACTGTCCTTTTGATTTTCAAATAAACCCAATCCTATATCAACGTGGACAGTCCAGTGTTATCTGTAATTTCTGAACATTTCAAGGAGCTTACAGTATTTGCTTTATGTTGCTGTTGTAACAAGTATCCCCAAACCTCATGGTAGTAGGAAGAAAAAAGAAAAAGTCTCCACTAAACAACACAAATTTAACCTTGTAGCGTTCTTGAACGCAAAGCCTGCTGAAGTCAAAGTATTGGCAGGGCTGTTTCTGAAGGCCTCAGTGGAACATTTATCTTTGACTTTTCTGGCTCCCAGAGGCCACCTGCATCTCTTGGCCTGTGACCTCTTTTCTCTCTCTCAAGGTCAGCATGGTTTTGTGCCTTTGACTCTGATCCTGTGGTCACATCTCCTCTTCTCTCTCCCCTCTTCTGCCTCACTCTTCCTCCTTTAACGACCCTGGTGATTACACTGGGCCCACCTCTATAATCCAGCTCGTCTCTCTTAGAGTCAGCTGGTTAGCAACTTTAACCGCATCTGCAAACATAGGCCCCCTTTGCCAGGGAACCTGACCTCTTCATATGTTCTGGGGATTAGGACATAGACATCTTGAGGGGGAACATTTTTCTGCCTACCACACTAATCTATTTAAAATAATTTCTGGCTTTGATTTTCTGTCCTCATGAAACTGTTGATATCTCTTCTGTCTTGCCTTCCACACCAGCATTCTGCTCCTGGCCTACCTAACGGCAGAGCTCACCCCTCTCTGTGGTGTCCCCGAAAACCACTTACACAAGCAGGCCTTACTGTTGTTTGGAGCATGGTGGAGAAACTCAAACAACTTGAATTTTGAAATAAAAAACCTCCATCATTTTAAAATCTTCCATGCCACTATAAAAAAATTTATTTTTTTAACTTCATTTTTAAATTTTTAAACTATTTTAAACTTTGTTACTTTTTAAACTTTACTTTTTTTTCTTATCATCCTTCATTGTAGGCTCCAGAAACCTGCTATTCTGCCCACCGCATCCAGGTTCCCTTTCATTGTTTCTCCTCCCTTCCCTAACCTTCCTTCTCTCTCCCTTATTATCAAGTTTCTGTCCATTCTTTTTATAAGGCAGTTAAATTATTTTTTCTTTCTTTCTTTCTGTTTTTGCAGAGTGAACACCGTTGGGTGTCAGTGTGTCCTTCCACATTTCTTCACAAGGGCTTCATCTTTCAGCTTCAGTATGGATTACCGGGGTCTGTCTCTAAACAAAGGCATTTCCCTTGTCCCCCAGCTCACCATGCCACTCAAAAAAAGAAAGATTCTGATCTTCGCTGTGAAATGAATCTTTTTTTTTTCCCTACTGTGCAGTAGACAACTCTTACCCTGAGCTCACAGTCAGATTTTTCCAGAGGAGTAAAAGTAGCTCATGTGCAAATAATACTGTTTTTCTCTGTGAAAAGAAATAGATCAGATAGAGGAAATACTTAACTCAGATTACTCAAAAGCATTTCCTGAAGGAAATAGGTTAATTATTTAACAGTAAATTTTGTTGAATATGGTTTTCAGTGAGCTATTTTTACCAATCAAGGAGAAGGATTTATTTCCTAAATTGGTACTGAGCAATTCATGTGAAATGAAACTGGCTCACATGAACTAGTTTAAAGTAAAGGATGCATTATAGTATCTGTGGTCTGTTTATACCTTCACTTAAGTAAGCACATTGCTGTAGGTTCCAGTGAGCTGAACTTTGCCTCCATGTATTTCTACTCTGGGCTGAAATATTTAGGGAATATGTTTTGAATTATGTTTCTCTTGTTTGAAAACCAGGGATGCTGAATTGTAGCTAAGTTTGAGGGTGGCTTGCATTTTCCTCACTGCCTCTTCTCTTTGTATAAGGTGCCAGTTTCCTTCTTAATTTTTCATAGAAAATCCTAACATACCAAAGATCTATCAATTACTCTTGCTGCACCAAAACTATACCCATCCTCAAAAATACATAGGAAGGGAAAAGAAAACTTATCAAAATTAGCGACTATTTTCATGCTATTTAAATATGTCTAGAGGAACATAATGAAATGAATTTCACCATAACTCACCTGCCTCCACACCCCAAATTCCATGTAGATTTCTTGAGTAGGATTCTGGGAGCAAATGAAGAAGGACAGTGATGCCGTGATCCAGGCTCCCTCTGGGGTCTCCCCAGCACTTGGATCGGCACCTGGTATAAAGTAGGTCTCAGTCCGAGCCAGCTGAGTGGGTGAGTGACTCACAGGCATCAGATGCGTGACATCAGTGAATTAACAGCATTCTTTGTAGGACTCAGAGCATAAGCTGAGAGCCCTCTGGCCTTCCCAGCCTCACATACTATTTTGATATTGGGGTCATTTCTGGGAATGTTATTCTGTACTTGACAGAAGGCTAGTACAATTCCAGGGTTAAGCAACTTGCCCTAGGGAAATTTTATGATAAAACATTAAGAAAAATAGTTAAATGCCCAAAATGACATAGCATTGTCCTTTGGTGTTTAGATAATGTATGGCTGTAATTTTCTTACTTTATATGTTTTCTACATTTTCCACCGTGTGTATGCACTACTATATAGTAAGAAAATGCAAATGTTTAAAAGAGAAAATCTCTCTTTTCCAGATATGATTTGGTTAGAGGAGGTGTCAGATACACATAATAAGAGAATCTTAAATACATGTGTCCATAATTCACTCTTTAATTTCAGGAACAGGAAACTCAGGAATGAAATAGATTAAGAGATTCAAAAATACTTGTATTCAAGATTAGCAAGTGGGAGTGTCCTCAACCGAAACGGTGATAATCTATAATGCAGGGATTAGATGTGATAATGAAGGTACAAAGACAACATGAAGTAGAATATGCCACGTGGCAAGCACTGAGTAAAGGGAAACTTACTGTGATTATGCCAACATGTGTGGTCAATTCCCAAGCAAATGATTGTGTAACCCCTGCTAGAGGGAGAAAGCTTCCAGCCTTGGCTGTAGAGGGGGGCGGATCCAGTGTCTGTATTTTTCAAAATGTGTACAGGTGCTTCTCATGTGCAAATTGATATCCCTGCAAGAGAACTATATCCCAACAAAATCCAAAAGACCGAGGACAATGATGCATAGATGACAACCCAAGCTTTTCTGCCACAGAAGAGTGGTTCCACTCAGGAAGACTGAGCAAGAGGCTCAGAGTCTTAGCTAAGGACAAGCAAGTCGGGACTTCTAATACGACCTAATGCCATTGACGGGGGAGGGCAGTTCAGCACAAGAAGGGAGCGCCAGTTGAGTTAACATGGAAGTTTCATCCTGTATCCAAACCGTGATGGATTTTGGTCCCGGAGGGTAAAAGCCCTGCTTCCCTGGGGCATGGACTGGATTCCACAGGAGGCTGAGACAGGAAGTATGAGGCAGAGAAAAATTCCCTCAGGAGACTCCCGAGTCTGGGTGCCAGGGAGGGTGATGGACGAGAGCGGTCCCAGCGCCACCCGCACCGCAGGGCTCTGAGTGGCTGTGGAGCTGCGTGCTCCCGGCCGAACCTCAGACCTGACTGCAGCGCTCTGGGCTGCGGCCTGGGGAGCGGCTTGAGCAGCAGGCTGTCCCCGTCATTCTCGTAGGTGCTGCAGTGACTCCCACCCCTGTGGCCACGGCGTTCCCAAGCCAAGGTTCTTAGTGACTTCAACCCTATTTACAGGTGACCACAGCCGGTTAGCCTGTGCTGCTCAAAAGGGAATTCCCACATGGGGTTTTGATGTGTTAGGGGGGTTGCTAATACCTGGCCTGCTTTGAATCGTTTCATCCTGACAGCAGCCTAGGCAGTGGCAGTTTCATCTCCCACTTTTATTTCAACGATTTTTGTTGAAAGTATAGTTGGTTTACAATATTATGTTAATTCTTGGTGTACAGCATAGTGATTCAGTTATACATCCATATATATATATTCCTTGTCATATTATTTTTCACTATAGGCTATTAAAAGTTACTGAATGTAGTTCCTTGTGCTATACAGTAGGACCTTGTTGTTTGATGCAAAAATTAGTAAACAAAGTATTTGCAGACTAAACCTAGCCATGTATATGACAGAGTTGAGTTTATCTCAGAATTTAAATGTGGTTTTGATCTCCAGGATCTCTTTATCAACTTATCATAAGTAAAGAGCCTGTGGACCACTTCTCAGAAAAATGTTTTAAAATCATAAGATTTAGAGAATAAAGAAGAAAGATAATTATACTGAAAAGCAGATATCAAAATATAGAAATGGGCACTTGTGATATAGTAATATCTGAAGTACTGGAAGAACGTGTTGAATAAGAGGATCCAGTGGTGGGTCTACTAACTGCAATATTCTGCCATAGCAGTAAATGTAAATCATCTGAGATCCGCAACAATTGCATTTGGAATGTAAATAAAGTTAAATAACAAATAAGCCATGAAGTGTGGATTCAGATTCAGGGGTATCTCGAGTCCATATCCACACCACTTCCCAGAGCTCCCTCCTCTTCCCCTAATGTCATTGAAAGAAAGAAGTGGGGAAAGTTTGTGAAGCGAAGGGCATGTTCCATTGTAAAGAAATCTCGTAGCAAACCTGGGAGCATGGCCAGTGAATGGTTAACGCTGAGATCAGAGGCAGTGGGAAAGCTAGAAGGGGCAGCTCTTTACAAGACACATCATATAATCTGTGTGTGTCCACGTGTGTGTGCATACAGACGTGTGGGCATGTATGATGTATACACCTGCATTTCGTGTGAAGCTGCCTCACTGTCCAAATTTGAAAACCATCCAAACGTGCAGTGCAGTCAGCCGAACCTCAGCCAGACGCTAAGCTGTCTGTTGTTGCTCTCTCTATTCTGCTGGACTCCACGAGTAAACCATGCACCGGCTGTTGCTTTCAGGGACAACAGCTCTGTAGGCTACAAGTCCATGCCTTGTTTCACTGCCAACTCCGATTTCACTTCAGGACAAATTGCCATTTGAAAAAGGGGGAAGCATTCAGTTGGCCCACAAGCCTCTGAGTGAGGAAAAAAATAACCTTAGAGACAGCTCTGTGGGACAGCATCCAGGAGGGGGCAGAGCACTGGGCTGCGAGTCGAGGCTGTGTTTCTTTCAAGCTCTGCACTGACTTTGAGGAGGCATGTCACTTCTTTGGCCCTTGATTTGTTCAGCTTAAATTACGGTCTTGGACCTGTTTGATCCAACATTAGAATATCACTTTTCTGCTTGGTGACCCTCCATGTCTCCGCAATTCCTTCAGAGGGAAAAATGCCCACATCATCACTGCAGTCTCTTAGGCTCCACCCCCAAAACCACCACTTATATCCTATTCACTCTGGCCCACACCAGCCTGCATGCTGTCTGTCCAGCGTGAGGGACCTCCAGGCCTGTGATCACCGTTCCCTCTGCCCCTTCTCTGCCTGGCCCTTCCCTCCATCTTTGCCTTATTCAAAGGTCAATGCCCCAGACCCACTCCTCCCTACCACACATTCTTCGCCCTCCTTTATTTTCCCCACAGCACTTATCACCAGCTCACATACCCTGTATTTCTTTCTTTTACTTATTTTCTCTGACGATTTTCAGACTTGAAAGGCCACGGTGGATAATAGCAGAGAAATGGGGGGAAAAAAGGCAAATGAGGGAAGGTATCTTCTAAAAGCTAAAATGCCCACCTGGAAAGGAGGTAGGAGATAAAGTAGTAGTCGTTAAAATTTTGATAAAGCCAAGGTAAGTAGTCAGGACTAGTTTCCACAATATTTGGGGATAGGGAGGCAGCAATAAAAAGAAATTTATCCTGAAAACAAGAAATTAAATTCTTGGGAAGATGATGTGTTCAGCTTGAGATATCAGTAATACTTTTATGACCTTGGTCTGATAATACCCTGCCTTATAATTTGATCTGCTTGGCAGCTGGGTCATGAATCTAATGGTGCCACAGTTTCAGGAGCAGAACAGACCACCCCACAATTGGAACGGGACAACCATCTGTATCCCATAGGCAGACTGGGGTTATTTTATGAATTCCTTGAAATAAGCAAGTCATCAGTGGAGATTTCGGTGCTGTTGGTTATACTAGTGTATGTTTTGGGTCTCAGAAGCATCGGTTACCAAGCCAAACAAAGACCTAGCATACCAAAACGGAGCCCGCTTTTCTCCAATAGATGCAATTATGCAGTCAGGCTTTCAAATACGGTGCCTGTGTGTATCTTTGTCAATATTTATGTTGTACAAAGCTGAAGATTTGCTGCCAAGGAATGAAATGGAATATTCATTCAGGTACGTCTCCACCATTGATTCTCAGATCCTTCTGGTCATGTCGTCTAAGGACGAACTCAGAACCGTTACTAAATGGGACTCAGCTCGGGCTGCAGCCCGTGTGGCACAGCTGTTGGCTGATATCCTTCTAAACAGAGTCATGTGAGCCCGCCAGCCTGTGCAGAATGCCCGCAAGAGCATCCTGCCTCATGGCAGCAAGGTTCACAGGGTCACCCTTTCCACATCTCACACTTACCTTTGACATTGTTCCTATTTCTTCTGGCCGATGGTTTCTGCCTGGTTCCTTGAGTGACCTCTTGGCACATCACTGGCTTGAATTCAGGATGAATTTGCTGATCTGGAGTATCGGTTGAGCACAGATCCCCTCCTTCTCCAATGTCTTTGTCCATTTCTGTACATTTGCTTGGGCTCTGTTTCTCTTTGGTTGAACTTGGTTTTGAGCTCTCAGTTGCCTTTAAATGGTTGCATCTCAAAATAGATTTCCATAGGAAACATCATCTTTTCTACTATGCATGGCACACTTTAATCTACTAGAAGGCTGATGATGTGCACGTTTTGTATCTGAGCCCTTTCAGCTCACCACTGCCTTGAATTATATAGTTTTTTTTTTTTAAGCTTAGGAGACAGGAAAGGATTTTGGTCAATAGGGATTGCGTTTTACATGAGGGTTCATGTCTGCAAAGGCACCCCTTTGTGTTTCCTGTTTATAAGTCTACAGATGGAGTTTTCATTTTCCTAAATTACATTCTATATATAAAATAATTGCTTTAAAAATATACATTATACATGGAAATGCATCTGGTTCCCTCGGAGAGTGAAAGGTCATCTTGTGGAATCTTCAGTCAGCTATGCTTTGTGACCTGGTGTCTGATTTGAGTTTCACCTTTGCTTTTGTTGTGTTTCGTGACCAGGTTCCATTAAGGGTGCAGCTGCAGTCCCTGGTGTAGAAGTTATGTTCGTTTATTCTGCTTATTTTCAAAAGGACTATAAGCCAATTACCTGTTATTCCAAAATGAGTCATAATTGTAAATATGTCTTATTGGGGCTATTATCAGCATTAATAATAACAACAACATTCTGAGTGCAGCAGATCATTTGGTATTTTAACACATACGAAAAAAGACTTGGAAAAAAAGTGAGTGTTCTAGTTAAGCCAAACAAAGGTCATTGAAAGGAAAAGTTGTACGCTTTTGGGAGAAATTGATAGGACATTTAGAACTTTATGGTCTCATTAAAATACCAATTAAATAATTAAGCTTCCCCCTACCCTACAGAACAGGATGGAGAAACAGCTATTCTAGAGAGATTTTTCAGATTTATTCATTTTCCTATTCTCTAAATAATCCCTAACAAATTAGAAAATTCAATCCATTTCTGAGAGTAGGCAGTCAGTTATTCTGTATTCAATGCTGGATTGAAACTTATTTTGTGTTCTTTTCGTTCATGGGAGATAGAATTTCCAAGTGATTTTTGAATTATTTTGGTTCCTCTAAAATAAAATGCCTTTGGTGCTGATCTCCTGACCTCAGTTTCCTCCTCCCAGTTTTCCCCATGATCATTAATGACACCCCACCTTCCTTTTTAGTTATGCCTCTTAGCTGCTGAAGGGGAACAGTTTCTGACAGATAACCCTGGAGCCCTCCACCTGTGCTTTGTTAGGTCTCGCACCCAGCCACCAACCCTAGTCTCCTTCGCCTGAAGTACCTTTCTCTGCTTTTCTGCCTGGAAGGACTCTTGCCAAGCCTTTGCAGGAACCCCACCACATTTTAGAGATTTTCTGCTCTCCTCTCTAGGCATGAATTGCACTTGATTCTTGTCTTGTTGGTTCGTGATCATGTCCGTGTCCATTGTGCTCCCCAGCTGCACTGATCCTGTCGGAGGCAGTAGTCAGGCTTTTCATCTTCCCGTCCATGTCTGGAGCACCACAGCCTGGACCCTGGTTCTCATACATGTTTAAGTGACTTGAGCTTGGAGTTTCAATGCACTCACATAAAACTGTTAGATGAGTTGGCGGTAATATTGCCCCCAAGATCCCCACAAGATTCTATATGGCACATGTTTTTTTCTGAGTGAAATTTCTCTTTTATTTGTTTTAGTGAATTCCCCACTGTCCTTTGAGATTATTAGAGTAACCCTGAGTTGTTAACCACAATAGCTCTCCCCCCACCAGTGAATGATCCTGCTGTCTGAGAACTCAGACATGGGACATAAGAGAAATAATCTATCAGTCTTAAAATCTGGAAGCCATAAGGTACCGTTTTGTACTTAGAGCACCCACAGCACAAACACCAGTCTCTCAAGAATTTGACGCTGCCTTCCCAGAGGGCGGGTGCCATAAGTGAAATGCAGTGAGTGATGAAGTGAGAGCTCTTCGTCTCTGGTGCTGCCTTTTCCACCCTTGCGGTGTTAACTTGATCTTCCCTTCATATATTATGTTCTCCATTTAATTTACTGCATTTAATATCAGTTGTTCTTCAACATCTCCTTGTACCCGCCCCCTCCATTCCCTCTCTCTCCAGTGCTCTCCCACCTACGCCTCTCCTGCGCTCTCCAGGACCAGGCCTGTCTGCCCCACCCCCTCACTTCTGTTCTGTTTGCCCACCACCTGCACTGACATTTCCTTAACTCCACAGAATGAACTTCCCAAAATGGCAGCTGAGTAACTGGGGGGGATTGTAGAACTCTCATCTCTTTACTCATTCATTTATCCATCCAATAAACACTGAGCACCTGCTGTGCCAAACACTGTATCAACTGCTGGGGAGACCGAGACAGGTAAGACTTGGTGTCTGCACTCCCCAGGCCAGGCGAGGAATGGCGAGTAGTTGATGGATTGCTAAGCAGGTGAACACACATTGGACTTCATAGAGCTGGAAATATTTGAACTGAATCTTGAAAGGTGAAAGAAGTTAGCTCTCTAATATGTGGTAGAGGGAGTGGACAATTCATGCAGAGAGGTAGAGACATATAAGAGTACATGGCATGAAGCAGCTTGGCCAGACTGAAGAACAAGTAGGGCTAGAACAAAGGATCCATAGGTGGGAATATTAGGTGCACAAGGCCTATGTCACGATGGGCCTTGTGTGCTTAGACTTGAATGTATCCTTAAAGAAACAGGGATATATTGGAATATTTGTAAGCAAGAGAATTTCATGTTTATATTGAAGAAGATCTGGTTATTCTGGCAGCAGAATGGAAGATACTATTTTTGGGGGGAGGCCCATATTTTGGGGTGAAAGGATATTTTGGGGACCACCGCAGGTAGCCCAGACAAGTGGCACACACCTGCAGAGAGGCCCTGGGCAGAGGGAGAGAGACATGGGCAGCAGACGTGGTGACTGCTGCAGAGGGGACTGCAGGGCCGGGGTGGCGGGCTGCAGAGCTGCTGAGGTGACTTTCCAGTGACCCATCCGGAGAGCAGATCTGCAGGGGGAGTGTAAGGGGAGGAGCTGGTTTCGAGGGGATGGTTCTGTGTGTGGCATTTTGAGTGCAAAGTGTCTATGGGACATCTGAGGGTTGATTGCATTGTTAAGCTGGATTCACCAGTCAGGAGCTCAGAGGAGATGTGGGTGAGGCCGTGGGGGTGATTCAGTCCTGCCAAGTGGAGGATTGAAAACGAGGCCTGGGAAAAAGTGCCATGTACATGGCAAATGGGAGAAGAGAAATCCACCAAGAGAAAGAATAGCAGAGCAGTTGGCAGAAAACTAGCTGAGGCAACACAGAGAAGGCTGTAACCTGGCTTAAGAGGGATTTGAACACTGACTATAAGGAGCATAGTGAGAAAGGGGGGGGTGTGTGGGGCAATAAAGCAAGAACTAAAGCCCACCTTTAATTGCCAAGACTAGGGAAAAGGAGGAGGAGGACTATAGTTAGGTAGCCTTTAAAAAACAGATCTGTGTGTATCTGTGTGTGTGCATATGTGTACACACAATTTTCTGCCTGGGCTTTTTAAATTTATTTAAGTAAAACAAAAATTAATTGGAGAAAACATTCCACTGAGAGGAAAATATTTGTCCACGGCAAAAGCTACCTGGTAATCAAATAAACAGGAGCTGAAAATGCCCACTGGTTTGAAACACGCAGCCACAGACAGTGCAACTCCTGTCTCAGTGCCGCGGTGAGGGCCGTGGGGGATGCAGGGCTCTGAGCCCTGGAGGAGTCATCAGCGCAGGTACTTCTCCAAGAAACTGGACTTTAAAGGGAAGAAGAAAGTGTAGAAAGTATAAGAGAGCAATACAGGGCAGTGAGAGAGGCTTGGGTGAGGGTTAGTTTTGTTTTACAGTGGGCGTTTCTGGCCTTGCTGAGTTGCTAGGCCTTTGCTGTTGTTGGTCTTTGTTCCAAAAGCTTTTTAGAAAGTTCTTCTCGCTTGAATATCTGAACAGATTAAATCATGTTGGGTTACTTCTGGTGTTTTATTCTTTAATTAAAAAATTATCTGGAATTTATTTTAATGTCAAAAATGAGGACACTGTGCCAGGTCTTCCAATGATTTAGCTAATTACTCCAGTACTTGAATCCACTGATTTGAAGTGTCAGATTTTTAATATTACTAAAATCTCATAAATATCCACGTCTATTCTTGAAATGTATTCTATTTCATTCATACTCTCAGTGCACTATTTCTATACTGTTTCCATGATGATAGATTAATACCTCCTAGAGTTGGTCCTATTTTATCCTTTTCCAGAATGTCCCTAATACTACAAATTCAAACATCCCTCCTCATTATTTTATTTGTAGATTTGTGTATATTTCTGGAAGAACTTTAGGATCACCCTTCAGATTTTTTTCTTAAATCCATTTGGGATTATTAACTATATTTGCATTCAGATTCTAAATTTATTTTGGAGAAAAAATGTTCTATGTCCCCCAAATTTGAGTCTGCCCAGTGAAGAGTATGGTGCATTCTACTGTTCATTCAATCATCATTTTTTTTCTTTTTTTAAGTCATTTATCAGAATCATTTTAACATTTTTCATTCATTTATTTCTGAATAGTCTGTGCATTTGTTGTCATTATAAATGATATCTTTCCTGGGTTTTGAACTGGGTTGATTGCTAATAAAGTCTTAATTTCTGGCTTCTCTTGAATATGAAATAGATCTGACAGTGTGGGGCCCACTTTCCAATATGGTGACTGTGAGCAGTGCATTTCCTTAGGATGTCCACTTGCCTACTTGCCAGTAGCTGCACCCACTCCACACATTTCTGCTACTTTCCTGCCCCCTGTAGGCAGATGAGTTCATGTAGGGTTAGGTGGGTTATGGACACAGATACTGACATCACTGCTGCCACGCTGCTGACCCTGTGGTGTCACTAACTCTGGTTCTTGCTCTCTGACCTCCCTGAATATGACAGCTCCTTTTGGGCTGTGGACCTGCTGCATCTTTCCAGCACTGTCGGCTTTTCTGCAACACACCCCTGCCTCTCAGGTCAGAAGCAAATGTCAGCTCCTCCTACCCATCCACCCCATCCACGGTCTTGCCGTTCCTGGCCAGAGTGGTCCCTACCCCTTGACTGAGCAGTAACACTAAAGGGGCTATAAATTTGCGTCTCATCCACTGTCTTAGTTACATACCTGTGCTAGTTTACTTTAAAGGTCTGCCAGTTAGGAGGGGAGGGTCTAAAAGTCTTTTAGATCTCTGGCCTTATCATTTCTAACCGCTCCCCCACCCTGGAACAACTTACCATAGATCTCTGCTGCCCCGTCTGTAGCAAATCCATGTAAATTACAGACAAAGAGAAAAGAACTTCTAAGCCACCACCATAACTTTGACTTCCTGTGACCACACAGACCATAGAAGTATCAAGATAAAAATTCCTGAAGAAGGATATTTTGCTTAGGAAGACACTTTAATTGTATACCTTTCTGTGACTTGTAATAACTTCATAGACCCTCTGAATGTGCTGCACTCACCTTCCCAGACTCAAGGGAGCTTTCTCACTTGCCTATTTTCAGTGTATTTCCTCCAACGTTCTCTATGCATAGCTTTCCCAAAGGTACATTTCTTATTTCTATTTAAATTGTTAGATACATCCACAATATTCTTTTTTAATCCTCAATTACAAATCATCTTCCAAGATTGTATTATTTCAACACTGAGAGTGAATAATATGCCTCAAGATTCCCAAGTTTATTACGAGCAAATAACTATGGTTGGTTGAAGATTTTTAAGCATGTTACTCCTACTAAGGGTATATACATGAAAGTAACAGGTTGTAATTAGTCTTCTTCCCAGGGATTTTATATTTGCCTTTTGTTTGGAGTCTTTCACTTTTGAACATTATTATTACCATGAATGTCTATTCTCTTTGGGAATTAGTTCATCATTTGCCCCTCTCTCTTTACAGGAGTAAAGGAATTGATGTTGTCCTTCCATCCATCCACCACTCCATGTTGTGTGTCCATTCCTTCAACAGGTATTCAGTTTGGGTTCACCACCTTATCTGTGGCCTCTTTCCAGTGGACCCTCTGTTGGCACTGGAGGAAAATATATTGGAAATCAGAGTGGGTACGTGGAAACTTGACTACCAAGTACAGACGCATGGTGCCAGAAAAAGCCCAGGACATCGCAGTGTGGCAGCCCACCATGCAAGGAACAGCAATTCTGGCTGTGGTGGACCCATGTGTGTAAAAAGTCTTCATGCGGTGAAGACCTAGAAAAGTCCAAAAATGCATTGGTGTTGCTTCCTAAGGAATCCAGTTTTGGGTATTGTTTAATATGAGAGGGAGATGCTAACACTATCATCGTTATAAACAACATAGCTGTTGTAACTGTAATTGTTATTATTTTTAATATATATTTTTATAAGTATTATTTGTGACTTACAAGAGCTCTTACAGGGGCAGTTGTTAAGAACCGTGGCCATTATACTCTTGCTGAAGTGTTAATTCAGTAGAAGCATGGTAATAGCATTAATAAGTACTAATTCTTTTGATCCTCACGTGACTATAAAGGTCACACAGCAGTGCTTGTATAATGGAGATAGAAATCTATCCATTTAAGAGTTTGTAGAACCTAAAATAAGAGCAGTCATTCCACCGTATTTGACCATATATTCCAGACTATCAGTTTAAAGTAGGAACTACCTGATGAGGCCATAGAAACCTTTTGTGCATCCCCAATCATTCGTTACCTTCCTGGTCCCCTGGGGCAGAGGTTCTTCCAGAAGGTGGCCCCATCTCTCCTCCCCACACTACTCTTGGCCTTTGCTACACACTGTTGGTCATTAGCTAAGCATCCTCATGTCCTGCAGGTGTCTGAGCTGTGAAGGAACAGAACTCAGCTGTTTACAAACTGTATTGACTATGACCAGTCTGAACAGTCTCTCTTCTTCCCTGCCCACACCCCCACAAGGCAACAGGGGGCTCACAACCACAGCAATTCCCATGCCAGCCCATCAGGGAACCTTCTTCCCTAGAAATATTCTTACAACCAGGACTGTTTCCTCCCTTACTTCACTGCCAGTTTCACTCCCAGGTTACAGCACCCAACAAAAGGCTATCCCAGTTTGAATTTCTTAATCAAGTCACGTTGACCTGAGTACCTGGCATTTTCCTATGAGCACTCATAGAAACAGAACAGGGCCTGGCAGTGGCTGTGGGCCAGGTTCCTGGATGAGGGGACTTGCTGGGCCCTTCATGTTCTGTAGCCTGGCCCGAGCTCAGCTCCCAGCATGGCGTCTTCCCATCTGCATGATTTCGGGCCAGGCTTCAACTGTTCAGAGCTTCCTTCTTTAATCTGCAAACAGAATAAATCCCTGCTGCATATTTTAAGACTGTTATGTACCACAAAGGGTGCTTAGGGAATTCAGTGAGTCAATGCATGGAAGTCACACAACCTGGTCCTCAGGGGATGTTAGTTATCTTCATTATGCACCATTGATAAAATTGGCTGCACAGACTTGGCCAGGTATCAAAGCTGCAGTCACAAGGATTTGACAATGTGTCACTGGATCATAGTCACAATTTTACACAGTAAAATAACCTTCCTGGGACCACCCAGCTGTCAGCCCACCCGACTCCCCACCCCAAGAACCCTCAGTTTATCTGATTTGCTTGCTACCTCTACTTTTTGGAGAAACTTGGCAAATCACACACAGTCAATGACTGCTAGGTTGTGTCCATTCCCATTCACTCAAATTGCCCCATTTTCAGTATCCACTGTGCTGCAAATCATAGACTAATGTTCAGAAATATGACAGCAAGGCCTTTCTCGTTCCACAGTCAGAGAAGTATGAATCTGTCATGTTTAATATGCCATATGACTCTAAGCAAGGCAGGAAAACAGGCTCCTGTGCTTTAAGAAAACATTTAGCAATGACTTTTGAAACTAAAAGTGTTTTTGTTTGACCTTCAGCTAACCAGAAAATTCAATTGACTCCTATTACCCATTACTCAGGTGTCCTGGTTTGATTGTATTAGGCACTTTTCCTCATCTCCCCAGCATGACTTGGCTCCATCATCACAGATGGAGTGTCTCCAAGGCTGCTCCATGTGCATGGGTGTGTGCGTGCGTGCACACATGTGCACCCACTGATTGCTGCCACTGATTCATATCCAGGAGTTGTTCTGTCTTATAACTCAAGCATTGCTTTATTATATCCTAGAAAACTGCTTTTAGATCATTGATTGAACTATAGACCATCCTCTTGCCCACATTAGGAAGTGATGTCTTCCAAGACACAGGTCCTGTGTGCTTGTATATATGTATAAGTAAGAATAAAATATGCATGTGATCCCCTCACATATCTAATTTGAGCCTCCCCAATTGAATGTGCACAGTAAAGGCTAATTTCCCATAACAGGAGAACTTTTACGAAGAAAGAAGAAGGAATTAGCCACCAGGGAGAAGACAGGACATCAAGCAGGAGTTTGGTATAAAATCATTTATTCTAAAGCTGCTCTGGCTCAATAAATAAGTGGAATTGACATTGTTGTATCATGCCAGAGCACCTGCTATTGAAGACCGATTTTAATTTACTTTGATATAAGTGGAAAATTGTGTTGGAACAGCATGGGGAATGAAGAACACTGCATCTATCTGTACTCCTGAAGTGTGTCTCAGAGCTGCTCAGTTTTGAGGAAAAGTATCTTGTCTGGAGACAATAGAATTATTTTCATTGTTGGAATTTTTGTAGCTTCCAGAAGCACATCTGCAGGTGATTCTGTAAAAGTCTAGAGTTGACTTAAATAGTAGGAAATTATAGCCTATTGAAATCAGGGGAAGTGAAATATTTTTGCCTACCACCACCACCACCACCACCACCACCAGGCAAGCACGTGTACACCCAGAGAGATTTCACATCAGAGGGAATGACAAAGCTGGTTCTGTTACCGAGGCCAAACTTGTTCTGCTCACTGCACAACAGTGATAAACAAATAAATCAGGAGACAAGGTTTTGGGGCAAGGAATAGTAACTTTATTCAGAAAGCTGGCAGACCAAGAAGATGGGGGACTAATGTCCTGGAGAATCATCTTGCCCAAGTCAGAATTCAGGCTCCCTTTAAGCTAAAAAGGGGACGGGGTGTGGTTGGTTGTGAAAACTTCTTGCTGCAGGCGTTCTTTGTTCTTGCAGCCATCCACGTGGGTCAGGCTGTGATGTCCCTGTAAACCTCCAAAAAAACAAAGGCTATTCTCTATTTTGCAACTTGCCATCTCTGCATAAGTGCAGAAGGGCTAACATCCTTAAAGGTCAGAGCCCCGAGAATAGGCTTTCCTGTAGGTTTTAGGCTAAAGGCAATGTTGTTTTACAAAAGGTGCAGAGCCAGCAAGATTAAGCCTGGAAAACAGGGCACAGTGCTTCAAACTAAAGGAACAGATCCAATGTGGCATCAGATTTGTTCTCTATTACAGCTAGAGTTAGGGGAAATTTTGCAGTAGAAAATCCCCTCAGTTGTTTTCCTTGCTTTGCCTGAGATCTTGTTTGTTGGCTTGTGGTCTCATGGTGTCTAAACCGTATGTTCATGTGAATACTATTAAAATCATATGCTGCGGAAAACGTATCTGTTCTGCTTCAAAAAATGACTGAAACATTTAGCTTTGTTTATTCCCATAGAATTTGGATTGAATCTATTCTCAACTTCTTCCTTCAAACCAGGTTTTTACTGGAGGGTTTAAAGCCCAAACTAAAGAATTTTGGAGAAGACTCATGTAATTCATAAGAGCTTTACATCCGAATTTAAGACTGACCCATATTTATACTTTTAGTCAAGGAACACAATAAACTTTGTTAGTCGATCATTTATGGCTTTTTTAACTTTGTCCATGTAATCTTTTGGAAGTTGAGAGGCTTAGACACCTGATCTAACAAAACAGGTATCATTGCTTGACTCTGTGAATGAAAGAATCCCAGTATAGTTTCCCGCAAGTATATTTTATTAACAATAATAAAGAATTCTTGCTCTCTAATAAAGCAACAGACAGAAGCACATACTGAGTGTTTAAAATAAATCAGACTATGGGTTAACTTATCTAAAGAAGTCAAGATAGTATAGGGCAAAAAGTATGAACTTGAAGGAAAATACATATTGTGTAATTAATATCCTATTTTTAAGAAGCATATGATAAAAGAAAACCCCAATATTTAATCATTTATCTACAAAGGAGTTATATAAAGCCAACTAATTTTCATAAGTGTTACATAAACAAAAGGGCTATCTAAATCTACATTATTAAAGATTAAATTATACCAAATAGATCTCCAAGATTGACTTTCATGATATTTATAATTTTTTAAAATATAACTTACATATAACATATCCAAGCAGCTCTTCAGTTATCCACAGTACCCTACTCTACAGTTATTCTTACTGTACTTAAAACAAATAATAGGCAAGGTTCAGGCCCTTGCTTTTGAACTGCCACTGGAATTCTGGATATTCCCTTAGGTTAAATACAAAAAGCAAAGTAACAATTCTACTTTAAAGCAGTTGTTCAAAGACTTTAACACATTCATTATCTATATCCAGTTACAGGAAAGAATTAAGTTTTCTGAACCTTAAAAAAAAGAAATCTACTGCTGAAAATGAAATTCTGTCATGTCTGCTGACCACAACTATAAAGGCTCTAAATTAGTGCTCCCTTTACTGTTTTCCTACCAGCATAGGCCATGATCATCACTTTCACATTCCATTTATGCTAGATGAACGAACGCCTCCCCACATGCTCAATTCTGACAGATGAATGTGTGTCAAAGCCATCAATCACCTAGCTTGTTGGGAACACAGTTTCTTTTCAGTGGGAAAATACACGATATACATATATATGGGGAGGTACTAGCTCCAACTCGGTTTTACAGAGAAAACTGCATGAACTTCAAACTGGCACTAAGAAACATACTGAGAAATCACATTAAGTGTTTCTATGGCTCCTCAATCCCTTTATGCTACATTAATGAATGCATCTCCACATGCTCAATTCTGAGAGTTGAATGTGTGTGTAATCGGTCAATGACCTATCTTGTTGGGAACACACAGTTTCTTAAGAGTGTGGAACTAAACTACATATATATATATATGGATAGGTAGTAGCTCCAACACGGTTTTAGCTGAAAACTGCATGAACTTCAAACCGGCACCAGGAAACATACTTAGAAATCACAGTAAGTGTTTCTAATGTTACAAAATCGTTTTATGCTACATGAACGAACCCCTCTACACATGTTCAATTCTGAGAGTTGAATGTGTGTGAAAGCCATCAATCATCTAGCTTGTTGGGAACACACAGTTTCTTTTCAATTGGAAACTACACTATATCTATATGGCAAGATACAAGCACCAACTGGGTTTTAGAGTGAAATCTGCATGAACTTCAAACTGGACCTAGGAAAAATGAGAAACCAGAGTAAGTGTTTCTACTACAACCCATTTCCTTCATCCTATATGAACAAACGCCTCTCTACATGATCAGTTCTGAGAGCTGATTGTGTGCAAAAGCTATCTATCCATTAGCTTGTAGGGAACACACAGTTTCTTTTGAGTGGGGAAATACACTGTATAAATATATATGGGGAGGTAATATTTCCAAGTTGACTTTATAGTGAAACCTGCATGAAATTCAAACCGACACTAGGAAAGAAACTGAGAAACCAGAGTAAGTGTTTCTACTGCAACCCATTCCCTTTAAGCTAGATGAATGAACGTATCTCAAAATGCTCTATTCTGAGACTTAAGTGTGTGTGAAAGCCCACAATCATCTAGCTTTTGGGGAACACACAGTTTCTTTTGAGTTGGGAATTACACGACATAAATATATATGGGAGGTACTAGCTCAAACTAGGTTTTACAGTGAAAAATGCATGAAATTCAAACTGGCACGAAGAAATATACTGAGAAACCATAGAAAGTGTTTCTACGGCAACTCAGTCCCTTCATCCTAGATGAACGAACGTATCTCCACAGGCTCAGTTCTGAGAGTTGAATGTGTGTGAAATCATCTATCACTAATCTTGTAGGGAACACACAGTTACTTTTGAGTGGCGAACTACACTACATACATATATATGGGGAGGTACTAGTTACAAATCGGTTTTACACTGAAAAATACATGAACTTTAAACGGACACTAGGAAATATCCTGAGAAACCAGGGTAGTTTTTTCTACTGCAATCCATTCACTTTATTCTAGATGAAAGAACCCCTCCCCACATTCTCAGTTCTGAGAATAGAATGTGTGTGAAAGCCTTAAATCACATAGCTACTTGGCATCACAAACTATGTTTTTAGTGAGGAACAACACTACATAGATATGGAGAGGTACAAGCTGCAACTGGTTTTACTGTGAAAACTGCATGAAATTCAAACCGGCACTAGGAAACAAACTCAGAAACCAAAGTAAGTGTATCTAGAGCAAGCCATTATCTTTATGCTAGATGAACGAACTCCTCCCCACATTTTCAGTCCTAGATTTGAATGTGTGTGAAAGCCGTAAATCACCTAGACACTTGGGATCACATAGTTTGCTTTCAGTGAGGAAAAACCCTACATAAATATATATGGGGAGGTAAAAGCTCCATCTCGGTTTTAAGTGAAACTGCATAAATTTCAAACCGGCAGTATTAAAAACAGAGAGAAATAAGAGTAAATGTTTATAGTGCTACAAATTCTCTTTATGCTATATGAAAAAATGTCTCGTCACATGCTCAACTCTGACACATATATACATGTGTGAAAGCGATTATTCAGTTAACTTGTTGGGAACACAAAATTTCTTTTCAGTGGTAAATTACACTACATATATATATATATATAGGGAGGTACATGATCCAACTCGGTTTTAAAGGGAAAACTGCATGAAATTAAATCCGGCACTAGGAAATAGACTGAGAAACCAGAGTAAAAGTTTCTCCTGCAACCCGTTCCCTTTTGCTAAACGAAGGAACGTCTTTCCACATGCTCAGTTCTGAGAGACAATTGTGTGTGAAAGCCATGCTTCAACTAGGTTGTTGGGAACACAAAGATTAATTTCAGTTTCAAACTAAACTCCATAAATATATATGGGGAGGTACTAGCTCCAAAACGGTTTTACCGTGAAAACTGCAAGAACTTCAAACCGGCACTAGGGAACAGACTGAGAAACCAGAGTAAAAGTTTCTCCTGCAACCCGTTCCCTTTGTGCTAGATGAACGAAAGTCTCTCCACATGCTCAGTTCCTAGAGATAAGTGTGTGTGAAAACCGTCCTTCTCCTAGCTTGTTGGGAACACAAAGTTTATTTTAAGTTTCAAACTTCACTACATACATATATATGGGAAGGTACTAGCTCCAACTCGGTTTTACAGTGAAAACTGCAGGGACTTCAACCCAGCACTAGGAAACAGACTGAGGAACCAGAGTAAAATTTCTTCTGAAACCCATTCTTTTTGTGCAAGATGAACGAACTTTTCTAAACATGCTCTGATCCAGAGTTAATTGTGTGTGAAAGCCGTCCTTCAACTAGCTTGTTTGAAAAAAAAAGGTTCTTGTCAGTTGCAATCAACACTCCATACTTTTATATTGGGAAGTACATGCCCCAACTCGGTTCTATAGTAAAAAATGAAGGAACTTGAAACCGGCACTAAGAAAAACACTGAGAACAGAGATTAAAATTTGCACCTGCAAACCGTTCCACTTGTGCTAGATAAACGAAAGTCTCTCCACATGCTCAGTTCTGAGAGAAAAGTGCGTTTGAAAGCAGTATTTCACCTAGGTTCCTGGGAACACAAATTTTCTTTTCAGTTCCAAACTACACTCCATACATATATATGGGGATTTAGTACACCCAACTGCGTTTTACAGTGAAAATTGCAGGAACTTCAAATGGACACTAGGATATGGACTGAGAACCAGACTAAAAATTTCCCCTGCAAATCGTTCCCATTGTGCTAGATGAACGAACGTCTATCCACATGCTCATTTCGGAGAGATCAGTATGTATGAAAGCCGTTTATAACCTAGTGTCCGAAACACAAATTTTCTTTACAGTTGCAAACTACACTCTATAATTATAAATAGGGTGTTACTAGCTCCAACTTGGTTTTATAGTGAAAACTGCAGGAACTTCAATCAAACACTAGGAAGCAGACTGAGTAACCAGAGTAGAAGTTTCAACTGCAACCCGTTCCCTTTGTGCTAGATGAACGAGCGTCTCCCCAAATATTCAGTTGTCAGAGAAAAGTGTGTGAAAGCTATCCTTTCTGTAGATTGATGGGAACACAAAAGTTCTTTTCAGTTGAAAACTACACTCCACACTTTTATATGGGGAAGTACTAGCTCCAACTCGTATTTACAGTGAAATCTGCAGAAACTACAAATTGGCACTAGGAAAAAGACTGAGAAAACACAGTAAAAGTTCCTCATGCAACTCGTTCCCTTTATGCTAGATAAACGAGCGTCTCCCCACATACTCAGATCTGAGGGATAACTGTGTGTTAAAGCCGAACTTCACCTAGCTTCTTGGGAAATCAAAGGTTCTATACAGTTGCAAACTACAATTCTTACATATATATGGGGAGGTACTAGCTCCTACTCGGTTTTACAGTGAAATCGGCAGGAACTTCAAACCGGCATTAGGAAACATACTTAGAATAAGAATAAAATTTTATCCTGCAACAGGTTCCTTTGTGCTAGATGGACGAATGTCTATCCACATGCTCAAAACTGAGGGATAGGTGTGTGTGAATGGCGACCGATCCACCCCTATATTGTTGGGAACACAAAGTTTCTTTTCAGTTGCTAATTACAATCCATGCATATATATGGGGAGGTAGTATCTCCAACACAATTTTACAGAGAAAAATGCAGGAACTTCAACCCTTCATTAGGAAACAGAATGAGGAACAGAGTTAAAGTTTCTCCTGCAACTGTTTCCATTTGTGCTAGATGAACGAGCGTATAAACACATGTTCACTTCTGAGAGAAAAGTGTATGAAAGCCGTCTTTCACCTAGTTTGATGGGAACACAAATTTTCTTTTCATTTGAAAACTACACTCCATACATATATATGGATTGGTACTCGCTCCAAAATTTTTTAACAGTGAAAATTGCAGGACCCTCAAACCGGCACTAGGAAACAGGCTGAGAAACCAGAGTAAAAGTTCCAACTGCAACAAGTTCCATTTTTGGTATATAATCAAATGTCTCTCTGCATGCTCATTTCTGAGAGATCATTTTGTGGGAAAGCCGACCTTCACCTAGCTTTTTGGGAACACAAAGATTCTTTTCACTTGCAAACTACACTCCATATATGTATATGGGTAGGTCATAGTTCCAAAACGGTTTTACAGTGAAAACTGCAGGAACTTCAAACTGTCACTAGGAAATAGTCTGAGATCCAGAGTGAAAATTTCTCCTGCAACACATTCCCTTGTGCTAGATAAATGAACGTCTCTCCACAGGCTCAGGTTTGAGGAATAAGTGTTTGGGAATTCCATCCTTTAACTAGCTTGTTTGCAACATCAAGTGTCTTTTCAGTTGCAAACTACACTCCATATATATATATTAGGAGGTACTAGCTCCAACCCGGTTTTACACTGAAAACTGCAGGAACTTGAAACCGGCACTAGGAAACAGACTGTGAATCCAGAGTAAAAGTATCTCCTGCAAACCGTTCCATTTTTGCTAGATGAACGATCGTCTCCCTGCATGCTCAGTTGTGAGAGATAACTGTTTGTGATAGAAGTCCTTCAACTAGCTTGTTGGGAACACAGTGTTTCTTTTAATTTGCTAAATACACTCTGTACATATATAAGGTGAGGTACCTGCTCCACTCGGTTTTAACGTGAAAACTGCAGAAACATCAAACTGGCACTAGGAGACAGACTGAGGAATCAGAATAAAACTTTCTCCTGCAAACCGTTCCTTTTGTGAAAGACGAGTGAGCGTCTGCCCACATGCTTAGTGATGAGAGATAAGTGTGTGTGAAAGCCGTCTTTCACATAACTTGTTGAAAACACAAAATTACTTTTCAGTTGCATACTGCAATGCAAAAATGTATATGGGGGGTACTAGCTGCAACTCGGTTTTACAGGGAAAACTGTAGGAAATTCACAGGGCACTAGGACACAGACTGTGAAACCAGAGTAAAAGTTTCAGCAGAGAGAGGTTCCCTTTCTGCTTGATGAACGAACGTGTCACCACATGCTCATTTCTGAGAGATCAGTTTGTGTGAAAGCCGTCCTTCACCTAGCATGTTGGTAATACAAAAATTCTTTTAATTTGCAAACAACACTCCATACATACATATGGGGAAGTACTAGCTCCAACTCGGTTTTAAATTGAATACTGCAAGAACTTCAATCCAGCACTAGGAAATAGACTGAGAAACGAGAGTAATAGTTTCTCCTGCAAATCATTCCCTTTGTGCTAGTTGAATGAACGTCTCTCCACATGCTCAGTTCTGAGAGAAAAGTGCGTTTGAAAGCAGTATTTCACATAGGTTGTTGGGAACACAAATTTTCTTTTCAGTTGCGAAGTACACTCCATACATATGTATGGGGAGGTACTATCTCCAAATCGGTTTTTCAGTGGAACCTGCAGGAACTTCAAACCGGCACTAGGAAACAGACAGAGAAAACAGAGTTAAAGTTTCTCCTGCAAACCGTTTCTTTGTGGTACATGAACGAAAGTCTCTCCACATTCTCAGTTCTGAGAGATAAGTGTGTGTGAAAGCCACCTTCACCAAGCTAGTTGGGAAGACAAAGCTTCTTTCTATTTGGAAACTACACTCCATATACATATGTGGGGAGGTAATAGCCCTAACTCTGTTTTACAGTGAAAACTGCAGGAACTTCAAACCGGCACTAGGAAACAAACTGAGAAACCACAGTAAAATTTTCTCCTGCAAACTGTTCCCTATCTGCTAGTTGAATGAATGTCTCTCCACGTGCTCAGTTCACAGAGATAACTGTGTGTGAAACCGTTCTTCACCTCGATTTTTGGGAACACAAATTTCTTTTCAGTTGCGAACTACACTCCATTATTATCTACAGGGAATTACAAGCTCCAAATCAATTTTACAGTAATAGCTGCAGGTATATCAAAATGGCACTAGGAAACAGACTGAGATACCATAGAAAAATTTTCCCTTGCATCCCGTTCCATTTGTGCTAGATGAACGAACTTCTCTCCAAATGCTCAGTTCTGAGAGATAAGTGTGTGCGCAAGATGTCCTTCACGTATCTTTTTGGGAACACAAAGTATCTTTTCAGTTGCAAACAACACTACATACATATAAATGGGTACGTACTAGATCCAACAAGGTTTTACATTGAAAACGGCAGGAACTTCAAAGCAGCACTAGGAAAAAGACTGAGAAAGGAGAGTAAAAGTTTCTCCAGCAAATCTTTCCCTTTGTGCTAGCTGAACGAATTTCTCTCCACATGCTCAGTTCTAAGAGAAAAGTGCGTGTGAAAGCTGTATTTCACATATGTTGTTGGGAACACAAATTTTCTATTCTGTTGCCAACTACACTCCAACCATATGTATGGGGAGGTACTGTCTCCAAATCGGTTTTTCAGTGGAAACTGCAGGAACTTCAAACCGGCACTAGGAAACAGACTGAGAAACCAGAGTAACAGTTTTTCCTGCACACCGTTCACATTGTGCTAGATGAACGAACTTCTCTCCACATGCTCATTTCTGAGACATAAGAGTGAGTGAAAGCCGTCCTTCACCTAGCTTGTTGGGAACACATAGTTTATTTTCTTTTGCAAACTACACTCCATACATATCTATGGGGAGGTACTAGCTCCAACACTGTTTTACAGTGAAAACTGCAAGAACTTTAAACCGGAACTAGGAAACAGACTGAGAATTGAGAGTAAAAGTTCTCCTGGAAACCTTTCCCTTTGTGCTAGATGAACGAACGTCTATCCACATACTCAGTTCTGAGAGATATGTGTGTGTTTAAGACGTCCTTCAAATAGCTTGTTGGGAAAACGAACTTTCATTTCAGTTGCAAACAACACTGCATACATATCTATGGGGAGGTACAAGCTCCAACACGATGTTACAGTGAAAATTGCAGGAACTTCAAACTGGCACTAGGAAACAGACTGAGAACCCAGAGTAAATGTTTCACATGCAACCCAATCCATTTGTGCTAGATGAATGAACGTCTCTCACATGCTCAATTCTGAGAGATAAGTGTCTGTGAAAGCCAACCTTTTACCAAGCTTGTTGGGAACTGAAAGTCTCTTTTCATTTGCAAACTATACTCCATACATATATATATGTAGGTATAAACTCCAACTCGATTTTACAGTGAAAACTGCAGGAAATTCAATCTGGCAGTAGGAAACAGACTGATATACCAGAGTAAAAGTTTCTCCTGCGAACAGTACACTTTGTGCTAGATGAACGATACTCTCTACACATGCTCAGTTCTGAGACATAAGTCTGTGTGAAGGCCTTCCTTCACCTTGCTTGTTGGGAATACAAAGTTTGTTTTCAGTTGCAAACAACACTCAATACATATCAATGGGTTGTACTAGCTCCAAATCAGTTTTAAAGTGAAAACTGCAAGAACTTCAAACAGGCCCTTGGAATCATACTGATAAACCAGAGTAAAAGTTTCTCCTGCAAACCGTTCCCTTTGTGCTAGATGAACGAATGTCTCCCACATGCTCATTTCTGAGAGATATGTGTGTGAGAAAGCCGTCCTTCACCTAGCATGTTGGGAACACAAAGATTCTTTTCTGTTGCAAACTACACTGCATACATATCTATGGAGAGTTACAAGCTCCACCTCAATTTTACAGTGAATACTGCAGGAAATTCAAACCGGAACCAGGAGTCAAACTGAGAAACCAGAGTAACAATTTCTCCTGCAAACCCCTCCATTTGTGTTAGATGAACGAACGTTTCTCCACATGCTCAGTTCGAGAGATAAGTGTGTATGAAAGCCGTCCTTCACCTAGCATGTTGGGAACAGAATGTCTCTTTTCAGTTGCAAACTAGACTCCATAAATTTATATGTGGAGGTACTAGGTCCAACTCTGTTTTACAGTGAAAACTGCAGGATCTTCCTATCGGCCCTAGGAAACAAAAAGAGAAACCAGAGTAAAAGTTTCTCCTGCAACCCTTTCCCTTTGTGCTAGATGAATGAATGTCTCTCCACATGCTCAGTTCTTAGAGATAAGTGTGTTCTGAATCAAAACTTCAACTAGCTTGTTGGGAACACAAATTTTCTTTAAGTTGAAAACTACACTCCATAAATATCTTTGGGGAGGTACTGGCTCCAACTCGGTTTTACAGTGAAAACAGCAGGAACTGCAAACCGGCACTAGGAAACAGACTGAGAAACCAGAGTAAAAGTTTCCCTGCAGCACGTCCATTTGTGCTAGATGAAAGAACGTCTCTCCACATGCTCATTTCTGAGAGATAATTGTGTGTGAAAGCCCCCCTTCTCCTAGATTGCTGGGAACACAAAGTATATTTTTAGTTGCAAACTACATTCCATACATATTTATGGGGAGTTACTAGCTCCAAATCGGATTTACACTTAAAACTACAGGAAATTCAAATTGGTATTAGGAAAAATACTGAGAAACCAGAGTAAATGTTTCCCCTGTATACGTTACTATTGTGCTAGATGAACGAACGTCTCTCCACATGCTCAGTTCTGGGAGATAAATGTGTGTGAAAGCCGTCTTTCACCTAGCTTGTTGGGAAAACAAAGATTGTCTTAAGTTCCAAACTACACTCCGTATATATCTATGGTTAGGTACTAGCTCCAACTCAGGTTTACAGTGAAAAATGCAGGAACTTCAAACTGGCACTAGGAAACAGACTGTGATACCAGAGTAAATGTTTCTCCTGCAACCAGTTCCCTTTGTGCTAGATGAACGAACTTCTCTCCTCATGCTCATATCAGAGAAAAATGAGTGTGTTAAACCGTCCTTCATCTAGCTTGTTGGGAACGCAAAGTTTCTTTTCAGTTGCAAAGTACACTGCATACAGATCTATGGGGAGTTACAAGCTCCAACTCGGTTTACATTGAATACTGCAGGAACTTCAAATCGGCACTAGAAAACAGATTGAGAAACTAGAGTAACAGTTTCTCCTGCAACCCGTTCCCTTTGTGATAGATGAACGAACGTCTCTCCACATGCTCAGTTCTGAGAAATAAGTGTGTATGAAAACCTTCCTTCACCTAGCTTTCTGGGAACACAAAGTATCTTTTTAGTTGCAAACTACAATCTATAAATATATATGTGGAAATACTAGCTCCAACTCGGTTTTACAGTGAGAAGGGCATGAACTTCAAACCGGTACTAGGAAAGAGATTGAGAAACAAGAGTAAAAGTTGCTCCTGCAAACTGTTCCATTTGTGCTAGATTAACGAAAGTCTCTCCACATGCTCAAATCTGAGAGTTTAGTGTGTGTGAAACCGTCCTTCCCTTAGCTTGTTGGGAACACATATTTTCTTTTCAGTTACAAACTATTCTCCATTCATATATATGGGGAAATACAAGCTCCAAATCTGTTTTAGAGTGAAAACTGCAGGAACTTCAAACCGGCACTAGGAAACAGACTGAGAAAACAGAGTAAATGTTTCTGCTGCAACCCGTTCACTTTGTGCTAGATGAACGAAGTTCTCTCCACATGCTCAGTTCTGAGACTTAGTTTTCTGTGAAAGCCATTCTTCACCTATCTTGTTGGGAACAAAAAGTTCCTTTTCTGTTTGCAAAATACATTCCATGCATATATATAGGGAGGTACTAGCTCCAAATCTATTTTACAGGGAAAAATGCAGGAACATCCAAATGGCACTAGGAAACAGACTGAGAAACCAGAGTAAAAATGACACCTGCAACCCGTTCCCTATGGCCTAGATGAACGAATTTCCCTCCAAATGCTCATTTCTGAGTGATAATTGGGTCTGAAAGATGTACTTCACCTAGCTTGTTTAGAATACAAACTGTCTTTTCATTTGCAAACTATACTCCATATATGTGTGGGGGGAGGTACTAGCTCCAAATCGGTTTTACATTGAAAACTGCAGGAACATAAAACCGGCACTAGGAAACAGACTGAGAAACCAGAGTAAAAGATTTTCCTCCCACCCGTTCCTATTTTGCTACATGAACGAACGTCTCTCCACATGCTCAGTTCTAAGAAATAATTGTGTGTGAAAGCCGTCCTTCAACTAGCTTGTTGGGAACACAAAGTTTCTTTTCAGTTGCAAACTACACTCCAAAAATATATATCATGAAATACTAGCTCCAACTCGATTTTACAGAGAAAACTGCAGGAACTTCAAACCGGCACTAGGAAACTGATTTAAAAACCAGAGTAAAAGTTTCTACTGCAATCCGATTCAATTGTTCTAATGAAGGAAATTCTCTCCACATGCCCTGTTCTAAGAGATAACTGTGTGTGAAAGCTGTCCTTCACCTAGCTTGTTGGGAACACAAAGTTTCTTTTCAGTTACTTACTACACTCCATACATATATATGGGGAGGTACTAGATCCAAATCGATTTTACAGTGTAAACTGCAGGAACTTGAAACCGGCACTAGGAAACAAACTGAGAAACCAGAGTAAAATTCTTCCTGCAAACTGTTCCAATAGTGCTAGATGAACGAAAGTCTCTCCACATGCTCAGTTCTGAGAAAGAAGTGCGTGTGAAAGCCGAACTTCAACTAGCTTGTTGGGAACACAAAGTTTCTTTTCAGTTGTAAACTACACTCCATACATTTATATGGGGAGATACTAGCTCCAACTCGGTTTTAAAGTGAAATGTGCAGGAACTTCATTCCGGCACTAGGAATCAGACTGAGAAACCAGAGTAAAAGTTTCTCCTGCAACACGTTCCATTTGTGCTAGATTAACAATCGTCTCTCCACATTCTCAGATCTGAGAGATATGTGTTTGTGAAAGCCGTCCTTCTCCTAGCTTGTTGGGAACACAAAGTTTCTTTTCAGTTGTAAACTATAGTCCATAGATATATATAAAGAGTGGTACTAGAGCCAACTCGATTTTACAGTGACAACTGCAGGAACTTCAAACCGGCCGTAGGGAACAGACAGGGATCCAGAGTAAAATTTTCTACTGCAACCCGTTCCCTTTGTGCTAGATGAACGAACGAATCTCCCCATGCTCAGTTCTGAGCGATAAGTGTGTGTGATAGCCGTCCATCACCTATCTTCTTGGGAACATAAAGTTTCTTTTCAGTTGCAAACTACAATCCATACATATATAATGGTAGGTAGAAGCTCCAACTCGGTTTTACAGTGATAAATACAGGAATATCATACCGGCACTAGGAAACAGACTGAGAAACCAGAGTAATAGTTTCTCCTGCAAACTGTTCCCTTTTTGCTAGATGAACGAACGTCTCTCCACATGCTCAGTTCTGAGAGATAAGTGTGTGTGAAAGCCGTCCTTCAACTTGCTTGTTGGGAACACAATGTTTCCTTTCAGTTGCTATCTACAGTCCATACATGTATATGGGGAGGTACCTGCTCCAATTTGGTGTTACAGTGAAATCTGCAGGAACATCAAACCGGCACTAGGAATCAGAATGACAATCCAGAGTAAAAGTTGCTCCTGCAAAACGTTCCCTTTGTGCTTGATGAACGTACGTCTCTCCCCGTGCTCAGTTCTGAGAGATAAGTGTGTGTGAAAGCAGTCCTTCTCCTTGCTTGTTGGGAACACAAAATTTCTTTTCAGTTGTAAGCTACAGTCCATACATATATAAACAGAGGTACTAGCACCAACTCGATTTTACAGAGAATACTGCAGGAATTTCAAACCGGCACTAGGAAACAGACTGAGAAACCAGAGTAAAAGTTTCTCCTGCAACCCGTTTCCTTTGTGCTAGGTGAACGAACTTCTCTCCACATGCTCAGTTCTGAGAGATATGTGTGTGTGAAAGCCGCTGTCACCTAGCTTGTTGGGAACACAAAGTTTCTTTTCAGTTGCAAACTCCGTTCCATACATATATATGGGAATGTACTAGCTCCAACTCGGTTTTACAGTGAAAACTGCAGGAGCTTTAAATCGGCACTAGTAAACAGACTGAGAAACCAGAGTAAAGAATTCTCCTGCAAACAGTTCCCTTAGGTCTAGATGAACGAACGTCTCTCCACATGCTCAGTTCTGAGTAATAAGTGTGTGTGAAAGCCGAGCTTCACCTAGCTTGTTGGGAACACTAAGTTTCTTTTCATTTGGAAACTACACACCATAAATATATATCGGGATGTACTATCTCCAACTCGATTTTACAGAGAATACTGCAGGAACTTCAAACCGGCACTAGGAAACAGACTGAGAATCCAGAGAAAATATTTCTCCTGCAACCCATTTCTTTCGTGCTAGATGAACGAAAGTCTCTCCACATGCTCCGTTCTGAGAGATAAGTGTTTGTGAAAGCTGTACTTCACGTAGCGTGTTGGGTACACAAACTTTCTTTTCAGTTGCAAACTACACTCCATACATGTATAAGGCGAGGTACTAGCTTCAGCTCGTTTTTACAGTGAAATCTGCAGGAACTTAAAACCGGCAATAGGAATCAGATAGAGAAACCAGAGTAAAAGTTTCTCCTGCAACTCATTCCCTTTATGCTAGATGAAAGAACGTCTCTCCCCATGCTCTGTTCTGAGATATAAGTGTGTGTGAAAGCCACCCTTTACCTAGCTAGTTGGGAACACAAAGTTTCTTTAAATTTGCCAACTACAGTCCATAAATATATAAGGAGAGGTCCTACATCCAACTCGGATTTACAGTGATAACTGCAGGAAATTCAAACCGGCCCTAGGAAACAGACTGAGAAACCAGTGTAAAAGTTTCTCCTGCAACCCATTTGTTTGTGCTAGATGAACGAACGTCTCACCACATGCTCAGTTCTGAGAGAACAGTGTGTGTGAAACCCGTCCTTAAATATGCTTGTTGGGAACACAAATATTCTTTTTAGTTGCAAACTACACTCCATACATATTTATGGGTTGGTACTAGCTCCAATTCGGTTTTAGAGTGAAAACGGCAGGAACGTCAAACAGGCATTATGAAACAGACTAAGAAACCAGAGTAAATGTTTCTCCTGCAAACCGTTCCCATTGTGCCATTTAAACCAACGTCTCTCCACATGCTCATTTCTGAGATATAAGTGTGTGTGAAAGCCGTCCTTCACCTAGCTTGTTGGGAACACAAGTTTCGTTTCAGTTTCAAACAACCGTCCAAACATATATAAGGAGAGGTACTAGCTCCAACTTGGTTTTAGTGTGAAATCTGCAGGAATTTCAAAAAGGCACTAGGAAACAGACTGAGAAACCCGAGTAAAATTTCTCCTGCAAACCATTCCCTTTGTGCTAGATGAACGAACGTCTCTCTACATGCTCAGTTCTGAGAGATTAGTGTGTGTGAAAGCCGTCCTTCACCTAGCTTGTTGGGAACACAAAGTTTCTTTTCATTTACAATCTACACTCCAAAATATATATAGGGTGGTACTAGCTCCAAAACACTTTTACAGTGAAAACTGCAGGAACTTCATACCGGCACTTGGAAACAGACTGAGAAACTAGAGTAAAAGATTCTCCTGCAAATCATTCCCTTTGTGCTAGATGAACGAAAGTCTCTCCACATGCTCTGTTCAGAGAGACAAGTGTGTGTAAAATCTGTACTTCACCTAGCATTTTGGGAACACAAAGTTTCTTTTCAGTTGCATTCTACACTCCAGAAATGTATAATGGGAAGTACTAGCAACAACTCGGTTTTACAGAGAAAGTTGCAGGAACTTCAAATATGCACTAGGAAAAATACTTAGAAACCAGAGTAAAGTTTCTCCTGCAACCCGCTCCCTTTGTGTTAGATGAAGGAATGTCTCTCCACATGCTCAGTTCTGAGAGATAAGTGTGTGTGAAAGTCGTACTTCCGGTAGCTTGTTGTGAACACAAAGTTTCTCTTCAGTTGCAAACTACACTCCATACATATATATGTGGAGTTACTAGCTTCAACACGGTTTTAAAGTGAAATCTGCAGGAACTTCATTCCGGTACTAGGAATCAGACTGAGACACCAGAGTAAAAGCTTCTCCTGCAAACCGTTTTTTTTGTGCTAGCTGAACAAACGACTATCCACATGCTCAGGTCTGAGAGCTAAGTGCGTGCTAAAGTCGTCCTTCACCTTGCTACTTGGGAACACAAAGTTCCCTTTCATTTGCAAACTACAGTCCGTAAAATTATATGGGGATGTACTAGCTCCAAGTCGGTTTTACAGTGAATTCTGCAGGAAATTCAAACCAGCACTAGGAATTAGACTGAGAAACCACAGTAAATGTTTCTCCTGCAAACCGTTCCCTTTGTGCTACATGAACGAATGTCTCTCCACATGCTCAGTTCTGAGAGATAATTGTGTGTGAAAGCAGTCCTTCACCTAGCTTGTTGGGAACACAAAGTTTGTTTTCAGTTGCAAACAACATTCCATATATATATATGGTGAGGTACTAACTCCAACTCTGTTTTACAGTGAAAACTGCAGGAACTTCAAACCAGCACTACGAAACAGACTGAGAAACAAGAGTAAAATTTTCTCCTACATTCCGTTCCGTTTGTGCTAGAGGAACGAACGTCTCTGCATATGCTGAGTTCTGAGAGATAATGTGTGTGAAACCGTCCTTCACCTACCTTGTTGGGAATACTAAGTTTCTTTTCATTTGCAAACTACACTCCAAAATATATATCGGTTGGTACTAGCTCCAAAACTCTTTTACAGTGAAAACTGCAGGAACTTCATAACGGCTCTTGGAAACAGTCTGAGAAACTAGAGTAAAAGATTCTCCTGGAAATCGTTCCCTTTGTGCTAGATGAGAAAAAGTCTCTCCACATGCTATGTTCGGAGAGATAAGTGTGTGTGAAATCTGTACTTCACCTAGCATTTTGGGAACACAATGTTTCTTTTCAGTTGCATTCTACACTCCAGAAATATATAATGGGTAGTACTAGCTCCAACTCGGTTTTACAGAGAATGTTGCAGGAACTTCAATCATGCACTAGGAAACATACTTAGAAACCAGAGTAAAGCTTCTCCTGCAACCCGCTCCCTTTGTGCTAGATGAAGGAATGTCTCTCCACATGCTCAGTTCTGAGAGATAAGTGTGTGTGAAAGTCGTCCTTCACGTAGCTTGTTGTGAACACAAAGTTTCTCTTCAGTTGCAAACTACACTCCATACATATATAAGGGTATGTACTAGCTCCAACTCGGTTTTATAGAGAAAATTGCAGGAAAGTCATACCGGCACTATGAAACAGACTAAAGAACCAGAGTTAATGTCTCCTGCAACCCGTTAGCTTTCTGCTAGATAAATGAACGTCTCTCCACATGCTCAGTTCTGAGGGATAAGTGTGTGTGAAAGCCGTACTTCACGTAGCTTGTTGGGAACACCAAGTATATTTTCAGTTGTAAAATACACTCCATAAGTATATATCGGTAGATACTATCTCAAACTCGATATTACAGAGAAAACTGCAGGAACTTCAAACTAGCACTAGAAAAAAGACTGAGAAACCAGAGTAAAAGTTTCTACTGCAATCCGATCCAATTGTGCTAATGAAGGAAATTGTCTCCACCTGCTATGTTCTGAGAGATAACTGTGTGTGGAAGCTGTCCTTCACCTATCTTGTTGGGAACAGAAAGTTTCTTCTAGGTTGCAAAATACACTCCATCTTATATATGGGTAGGTACTAGCTCCAAATTGGTTTTATAGTGAAAACTGCAGGAACTTCAAAACGGCACTAGGAAACAGACTGAGAAACCAGACTAAAAGTTTCACCTGCAAACCGTTACGTTTGTGCTAGATGAACGAACGTGTCTCCACATGCTCATTTCTGAGAGACAAGTGTGTGTGAAAGCCGAAGTTCACCTAGCTCGTTGGGAACAAAAAGTTTCTTTTCAGTAGCAAACTGCACTCCATATATGTATATCAGTTAGTACTAGCTCCAACTCGGGTTTAGAGTGAAAACTGCAGGAACTTATTACCGGCACTAGGAAACAGACTGAGAAACCAGACTAAAAGTTTCTCCTGCAACCCGTTCCCTTTGTGCTAGATGAACGAACGTCTCTCCACATGCAAAGTTCTGAGAGATAAGTGTGTGTGAAAGCAGTCCTTCACCTAGCTTGTTGGGAACACAAAGTTTGTTTTCAGTTGCTAACAGCACTCTGTATATATAAAAGGTGAGGTACTAACTCCAACTCGGTTTTACAGTGAAAATTTCAGACACTTCAATCTGGCACTACGAAACAGACTGAGAAACAAGAATAAAAGTTTCTCCCACAACCCGTTCCGTTTGTGCTAGAGGAATGAACGTCACTCCACATGCTCAGTTGTGAGATAATGTGTGTGAAACCGTCCTTCACCTTGCTTGGTGGGAACACAAAAATTCTTTTCATTTGCAAACTGCACTCCGTAAATATATATGGGGAAATACTAGCTAAAACATAATTTGACAGTGAAAATTGCAGATTCATCAAACCGGCACTTGGAAACAGACTGAGAAACAATAGTAAAAGTTTATAGTGCAATCCGATCCAATACTGCTAATGAAGGAAATTCTCTCCACATGCTCATTTCTGAGAGATAAGTGTGTTTGAAAGCCTTCCTTCTCCTAGCTTTTTGGGAACACAAAGTTTCTTTTCAGTTGTAAACTACAGTCCATACATTAAAAGGAGAGGTACCAGTGCCAACTCGATTTTACAGTGAAATCTGCAGGAACATGAAACCGTCCCTAGGAAACAGACTGAGAAACGAGAGTAAAATTTTCTACTGCAACCCTTTCTCTTTGTGCTAGATGAATGAATTTCTCTCCACATGCTCAGTTCTGAGAGATAAGTGTGTGTGAAAGCTGCCTTCACCTATCTTGTTGGGAACACAAAGTATCTTTTCAGTTGCAATCTACACTCCATACATATATATGGGGAGATACTTGCTCCATATCGGTTTTACAGTGATAAATTCAGGAACATCATACCGGCACTAGGTAATAGACTGAGAAACCAGAGTAATAGTTACCCCTGCAACCCGTTCCCTTTGTGCTAGATGAACGAACGTCTCTCCCCATGCTCAGTTTTGAGATATATTTTTGTGTGAAAGCCGAACTTCACCTACCTTGTTGGGAATACAGTTTCTTTTCAGTTGCAAGCTACACTCCATACATATATATGGGTAGGTACTAGCTCTAACTCGGTTTTACACTGAAAACTGCAGGAGCTTCAAACCGGCCCTAGGAAACAGACTTAGAAACCAGAATAAAAATTTCTCCTGCAACCCGTTCCCTTTGTGCTAGATGAACGAACGTCTCTCCACATGCTCTTTTCTGAGGGAAAGGTGTTTGTGAAAGCCATTCTTCACCTAGCTTGTTGGGAACACAAAGTTCCTTTTAAGTTACTTTCTACACTCCACAAATATATAATGTGAAGTACTAGCTACAACTCGGTTTTACAGTGAAAGTTGCAGGAACTTGAAACATGCACTAGGAAACAGACTTAGAAACCAGAGAAAAAGTTTCTCCTGCAACCCATTCCTTTTGTGCTAGATGAACGAATATCTCACCAAATGCTGATTTCTGAGAGATAAGTTTGTGTGAAAGCCATTCTTCCCCCAGCTTGTCGGAACACAATGTTTCTTTTCAGTTGCAAACTACACTCCATACCTATATATGGGTATGTACAAGCTCCAACTCGGTTTTATAGAAAAAATTGTAGGAACGTCAAACTGGCACGATGAAACAGACTAAGGAACCAGAGTAAATGTTTCTCCTGCAACCCGTTAGCTTTCTGCTAGATAAACGAACGTCCCTCCACATGATCAGTTCTGAGAGATTATTTTGTGTAAAAGCCGTACTTAACCTTCCAAGTTTGGAACAATAAGTTTCTTTTCATTTGCAAAATACACTCCATACATATATAGGGGTGGTACAAGCTCCAACTCTGTTTTACAGTGAAAACTGCAGGAATTTCAAACAGGCACTAGGAAACAGACTGAGAAACCAGACTAATAGTTTCTCCTGCAACATGTTCCCTTTGTTCTAGATGAAGGAACGTGTCTCCACATTCTCATTTCTGAGAGACAAGTGTGTGTGAAAGCCATTCTTCACCTATCTTGTTGGGAACACAAAGTTTCTTTTCAGTTGCAAACTACAATCCATACAAATATATTGGAGGTACTAGCTCCAAATCTGTTTTACATTGAAAACTGCAGGAACATAAAACCGTCACTAGGAAACAGACTGAGAAATCAGAGTAAAAGATTTTCCTCCAACCCGTTCCTATTTTGCTAGATGAACGAACGTCTCTCCACATGCTCAGTTCTAAGAAATAAGTGTGTGTGAAAGCCGTCCTTCAACTAGCTTGTTGGGAACACAAAGTTTCTTTTCAGTTGCAAACTACACTCCAAAAATATATATCATGAAACACTAGCTCCAACTCGATTTTACAGAGAAAACTGCAGGAACTTCAAACCGGCACTAGGAAACTGATTTAAAAACCAGAGTAAAAGTTTCTACTGCAATCCGATTCAATTGTTCTAATGAAGGAAATTCTCTCCACATGCCCTGTTCTAAGAGATAACTGTGTGTGAAAGCTCTCCTTCACCTAGCTTGTTGCGAACACAAAGTTTCTTTTCAGTTACTTACTACACTCCATACATATATATGGGGAGGTACTAGATCCAAATCGATTTTAAAGTGTAAACTGCAAGAACTTGAAACCGGCATTAGGAAACTGAGAAACCAGAGTAAAATTCTTCCTGCAAACTGTTCCAATAGTGCTAGATGAACGAAAGTCTCTCCACATGCTCAGTTCTGAGAAAGAAGTGCGTGTGAAAGCCGAACTTCAACTAGCTTGTTGGGAACACAAAGTTTCTTTTCTGTTGCAAACTACACTCCATACATTTATATGGGGAGATACTAGCTCCAACTCGGTTTTAAAGTGAAATGTGCAGGAACTTCATTCCGGCACTAGGAATCAGACTGAGAAACCAGAGTAAAAGTTTCTCCTGCAACACGTTCCATTTGTGCTAGATTAACAATCGTCTCTCCACATTCTCAGATCTGAGAGATATGTGTTTGTGAAAGCCGTCCTTCTCCTAGCTTGTTGGGAACACAAAGTTTCTTTTCAGTTGTAAACTATAGTCCATAGATATATAAGGAGAGGTACTAGCGCCAACTCGATTTTACAGTGACAACTGCAGGAACTTCAAACCGGCCCTAGGGAACAGACAGGGATCCAGAGTAAAATTTTCTACTGCAACCCGTTCCCTTTGTGCTAGATGAACGAACGTCTCTGCACATGCTCAGTTCTGAGAGATTAGTGTGTGTGAAAGCCGCCTTCACCTAGCTTGTTGGGAACACAAAGTTTCTTTTCAGTTGAAAACTACACTCCATACATATATATGGGGAAATACTAGCTCCAAATCGGTTTTTCAGTGAAAACTGCAGGAACTTGAAACCGGCACTAGGAACAGGGTGAGAAACCAGAGTGAAATTGCTCCTGCAAACCGTTCCCTTTGTGATAGATGAACGAACGTCTCTCCACATGCTCAGTTCTGAGAGATAAGTGTGTGTGAAAGCCGTCCTTCACCTAGCTTGTTGGGAACACATAGTTTCTTATCAGTTGCAAACTACAATCCATATATATATATGTGCAGGTACTAGCTCCAACTCGGTATTTATAGTGAAAACTGCAAGATTTTCAAACCCGCACTAGGAAACAGACTGAGAAACCAGAGAAAAATAGTCTCCTGCAACCAGTTCCCTTTGTGCTTGATGAACGAACGAATCTCCCCATGCTCAGTTCTGAGCGATAAGTGTGTGTGATAGCCGTCCATCACCTATCTTGTTGGGAACATAAAGTTTCTTTTCAGTTGCAAACTACAATCCATACATATATAATGGTAGGTAGAAGCTCCAACTCGGTTTTACAGTGATAAATACAGGAATATCATACCGGCACTAGGAAACAGACTGAGAAACCAGAGTAAAAGTTTCTCCTGCAAACTGTTCCCTTTTTGCTAGATGAACGAACGTCTCTCCACATGCTCAGTTCTGAGAGATTAGTGTGTGTGAAAGCCGTCCTTCACCTAGCTTGTTGGGAACACAAAGTTTCTTATCAGTTGCATACTACAATCCATACATATATATGTGCAGGTACTAGCTCCAACTCGGTATTTATAGTGAAAACTGCAAGATTTTCAAACCCGCACTAGGAAACACACTGAGAAACCAGAGAAAAATAGTCTCCTGCAACCCGTTCCCTTTGTGCTTGATGAACGAACGAATCTCCCCATGCTCAGTTCTGAGCGATAAGTGTGTGTGATAGCCGTCCATCACCTATCTTGTTGGGAACATAAAGTTTCTTTTCAGTTGCAAACTACAATCCATACATATATAATGGTAGGTAGAAGCTCCAACTCGGTTTTACAGTGATAAATACAGGAATATCATACCGGCACTAGGAAACAGACTGAGAAACCAGAGTAATAGTTTCTCCTGCAAACTGTTCCCTTTTTGCTAGATGAACGAACGTCTCTCCACATGCTCAGTTCTGAGAGATAAGTGTGTGTGAAAGCCGTCCTTCAACTTGCTTGTTGGGAACACAATGTTTCCTTTCAGTTGCTATCTACAGTCCATACATGTATATGGGGAGGTACCTGCTCCAATTTGGTGTTACAGTGAAATCTGCAGGAACATCAAACCGGCACTAGGAATCAGAATGACAATCCAGAGTAAAAGTTGCTCCTGCAAAACGTTCCCTTTGTGCTTGATGAACGTACGTCTCTCCCCGTGCTCAGTTCTGAGAGATAAGTGTGTGTGAAAGCAGTCCTTCTCCTTGCTTGTTGGGAACACAAAATTTCTTTTCAGTTGTAAGCTACAGTCCATACATATATAAACAGAGGTACTAGCACCAACTCGATTTTACAGAGAATACTGCAGGAATTTCAAACCGGCACTAGGAAACAGACTGAGAAACCAGAGTAAAAGTTTCTCCTGCAACCCGTTTCCTTTGTGCTAGGTGAACGAACTTCTCTCCACATGCTCAGTTCTGAGAGATATGTGTGTGTGAAAGCCGCTGTCACCTAGCTTGTTGGGAACACAAAGTTTCTTTTCAGTTGCAAACTCCGTTCCATACATATATATGGGAATGTACTAGCTCCAACTCGGTTTTACAGTGAAAACTGCAGGAGCTTTAAATCGGCACTAGTAAACAGACTGAGAAACCAGAGTAAAGAATTCTCCTGCAAACAGTTCCCTTAGGTCTAGATGAACGAACGTCTCTCCACATGCTCAGTTCTGAGTAATAAGTGTGTGTGAAAGCCGAGCTTCACCTAGCTTGTTGGGAACACTAAGTTTCTTTTCATTTGGAAACTACACACCATAAATATATATCGGGATGTACTATCTCCAACTCGATTTTACAGAGAATACTGCAGGAACTTCAAACCGGCACTAGGAAACAGACTGAGAATCCAGAGAAAATATTTCTCCTGCAACCCATTTCTTTCGTGCTAGATGAACGAAAGTCTCTCCACATGCTCCGTTCTGAGAGATAAGTGTTTGTGAAAGCTGTACTTCACGTAGCGTGTTGGGTACACAAACTTTCTTTTCAGTTGCAAACTACACTCCATACATGTATAAGGCGAGGTACTAGCTTCAGCTCGTTTTTACAGTGAAATCTGCAGGAACTTAAAACCGGCAATAGGAATCAGATAGAGAAACCAGAGTAAAAGTTTCTCCTGCAACTCATTCCCTTTATGCTAGATGAAAGAACGTCTCTCCCCATGCTCTGTTCTGAGATATAAGTGTGTGTGAAAGCCACCCTTTACCTAGCTAGTTGGGAACACAAAGTTTCTTTAAATTTGCCAACTACAGTCCATAAATATATAAGGAGAGGTCCTACATCCAACTCGGATTTACAGTGATAACTGCAGGAATTTCAAACCGGCCCTAGGAAACAGACTGAGAAACCAGTGTAAAAGTTTCTCCTGCAACCCATTTGTTTGTGCTAGATGAACGAACGTCTCACCACATGCTCAGTTCTGAGAGAACAGTGTGTGTGAAACCCGTCCTTAAATATGCTTGTTGGGAACACAAATATTCTTTTTAGTTGCAAACTACACTCCATACATATTTATGGGTTGGTACTAGCTCCAATTCGGTTTTAGAGTGAAAACGGCAGGAACGTCAAACAGGCATTATGAAACAGACTAAGAAACCAGAGTAAATGTTTCTCCTGCAAACCGTTCCCATTGTGCCATTTAAACCAACGTCTCTCCACATGCTCATTTCTGAGATATAAGTGTGTGTGAAAGCCGTCCTTCACCTAGCTTGTTGGGAACACAAGTTTCGTTTCAGTTTCAAACAACCGTCCAAACATATATAAGGAGAGGTACTAGCTCCAACTTGGTTTTAGTGTGAAATCTGCAGGAATTTCAAAAAGGCACTAGGAAACAGACTGAGAAACCCGAGTAAAATTTCTCCTGCAAACCATTCCCTTTGTGCTAGATGAACGAACGTCTCTCTACATGCTCAGTTCTGAGAGATAAGTGTGTGTGAAAGCCGTCCTTCACCTAGCTTGTTGGGAACACAAAGTTTCTTTTCATTTACAATCTACACTCCAAAATATATATAGGGTGGTACTAGCTCCAAAACACTTTTACAGTGAAAACTGCAGGAACTTCATACCGGCACTTGGAAACAGACTGAGAAACTAGAGTAAAAGATTCTCCTGCAAATCATTCCCTTTGTGCTAGATGAACGAAAGTCTCTCCACATGCTCTGTTCAGAGAGACAAGTGTGTGTAAAATCTGTACTTCACCTAGCATTTTGGGAACACAAAGTTTCTTTTCAGTTGCATTCTACACTCCAGAAATGTATAATGGGAAGTACTAGCAACAACTCGGTTTTACAGAGAAAGTTGCAGGAACTTCAAATATGCACTAGGAAAAATACTTAGAAACCAGAGTAAAGTTTCTCCTGCAACCCGCTCCCTTTGTGCTAGATGAAGGAATGTCTCTCCACATGCTCAGTTCTGAGAGATAAGTGTGTGTGAAAGTCGTACTTCCGGTAGCTTGTTGTGAACACAAAGTTTCTCTTCAGTTGCAAACTACACTCCATACATATATATGTGGAGTTACTAGCTTCAACACGGTTTTAAAGTGAAATCTGCAGGAACTTCATTCCGGTACTAGGAATCAGACTGAGACACCAGAGTAAAAGCTTCTCCTGCAAACCGTTTTTTTTGTGCTAGCTGAACAAACGACTATCCACATGCTCAGGTCTGAGAGCTAAGTGCGTGCTAAAGTCGTCCTTCACCTTGCTACTTGGGAACACAAAGTTCCCTTTCATTTGCAAACTACAGTCTGTAAAATTATATGGGGATGTACTAGCTCCAAGTCGGTTTTACAGTGAATTCTGCAGGAAATTCAAACCAGCACTAGGAATTAGACTGAGAAACCACAGTAAATGTTTCTCCTGCAAACCGTTCCCTTTGTGCTACATGAACGAATGTCTCTCCACATGCTCAGTTCTGAGAGATAATTGTGTGTGAAAGCAGTCCTTCACCTAGCTTGTTGGGAACACAAAGTTTGTTTTCAGTTGCAAACAACATTCCATATATATATATGGTGAGGTACTAACTCCAACTCTGTTTTACAGTGAAAACTGCAGGAACTTCAAACCAGCACTACGAAACAGACTGAGAAACAAGAGTAAAATTTTCTCCTACATTCCGTTCCGTTTGTGCTAGAGGAACGAACGTCTCTGCATATGCTGAGTTCTGAGAGATAATGTGTGTGAAACCGTCCTTCACCTACCTTGTTGGGAATACTAAGTTTCTTTTCATTTGCAAACTACACTCCAAAATATATATCGGTTGGTACTAGCTCCAAAACTCTTTTACAGTGAAAACTGCAGGAACTTCATAACGGCTCTTGGAAACAGTCTGAGAAACTAGAGTAAAAGATTCTCCTGGAAATCGTTCCCTTTGTGCTAGATGAGAAAAAGTCTCTCCACATGCTATGTTCGGAGAGATAAGTGTGTGTGAAATCTGTACTTCACCTAGCATTTTGGGAACACAATGTTTCTTTTCAGTTGCATTCTACACTCCAGAAATATATAATGGGTAGTACTAGCTCCAACTCGGTTTTACAGAGAATGTTGCAGGAACTTCAATCATGCACTAGGAAACATACTTAGAAACCAGAGTAAAGCTTCTCCTGCAACCCGCTCCCTTTGTGCTAGATGAAGGAATGTCTCTCCACATGCTCAGTTCTGAGAGATAAGTGTGTGTGAAAGTCGTCCTTCACGTAGCTTGTTGTGAACACAAAGTTTCTCTTCAGTTGCAAACTACACTCCATACATATATAAGGGTATGTACTAGCTCCAACTCGGTTTTATAGAGAAAATTGCAGGAAAGTCATACCGGCACTATGAAACAGACTAAAGAACCAGAGTTAATGTCTCCTGCAACCCGTTAGCTTTCTGCTAGATAAATGAACGTCTCTCCACATGCTCAGTTCTGAGGGATAAGTGTGTGTGAAAGCCGTACTTCACGTAGCTTGTTGGGAACACCAAGTATATTTTCAGATGTAAAATACACTCCATAAGTGTATATCGGGAGGAACTATCTCAAACTAGATATTACAGAGAAAAGTGCAGGAACTTCAAACCAGCACTTCAAAAAAGACTGAGAAACCAGAGTAAAAGTTTCTACTGCAATCCGATCCAATTGTGCTAATGAAGGAAATTGTCTCCACCTGCTATGTTCTGAGAGCTAACTGTGTGTGGAAGCTGTCCTTCACCTATCTTGTTGGGAACAGAAAGTTTCTTCTAGGTTGCAAAATACACTCCATCTTATATATGGGTAGGTACTAGCTCCAAATTGGTTTTATAGTGAAAACTGCAGGAACTTCAAAACGGCACTAGGAAACAGACTGAGAAACCAGACTAAAAGTTTCACCTGCAAACCGTTACGTTTGTGCTAGATGAACGAACGTGTCTCCACATGCTCATTTCTGAGAGACAAGTGTGTGTGAAAGCCGAAGTTCACCTAGCTCGTTGGGAACAAAAAGTTTCTTTTCAGTAGCAAACTGCACTCCATATATGTATATCAGTTAGTACTAGCTCCAACTCGGGTTTAGAGTGAAAACTGCAGGAACTTATTACCGGCACTAGGAAACAGACTGAGAAACCAGACTAAAAGTTTCTCCTGCAACCCGTTCCCTTTGTGCTAGATGAACGAACGTCTCTCCACATGCAAAGTTCTGAGAGATAAGTGTGTGTGAAAGCAGTCCTTCACCTAGCTTGTTGGGAACACAAAGTTTGTTTTCAGTTGCTAACAGCACTCCGTATATATAAAAGGTGAGGTACTAACTCCAACTCGGTTTTACAGTGAAAATTTCAGACACTTCAATCTGGCACTACGAAACAGACTGAGAAACAAGAATAAAAGTTTCTCCCACAACCCGTTCCGTTTGTGCTAGAGGAATGAACGTCACTCCACATGCTCAGTTGTGAGATAATGTGTGTGAAACCGTCCTTCACCTTGCTTGGTGGGAACACAAAAATTCTTTTCATTTGCAAACTGCACTCCATAAATATATATGGGGAAATACTAGCTAAAACATAATTTGACAGTGAAAATTGCAGATTCATCAAACCGGCACTTGGAAACAGACTGAGAAACAATAGTAAAAGTTTATAGTGCAATCCGATCCAATACTGCTAATGAAGGAAATTCTCTCCACATGCTCATTTCTGAGAGATAAGTGTGTTTGAAAGCCTTCCTTCTCCTAGCTTTTTGGGAACACAAAGTTTCTTTTCAGTTGTAAACTACAGTCCATACATTAAAAGGAGAGGTACCAGTGCCAACTCGATTTTACAGTGAAATCTGCAGGAACATGAAACCGTCCCTAGGAAACAGACTGAGAAACGAGAGTAAAATTTTCTACTGCAACCCTTTCTCTTTGTGCTAGATGAATGAATTTCTCTCCACATGCTCAGTTCTGAGAGATAAGTGTGTGTGAAAGCTGCCTTCACCTATCTTGTTGGGAACACAAAGTATCTTTTCAGTTGCTATCTACACTCCATACATATATATGGGGAGATACTTGCTCCATATCGGTTTTACAGTGATAAATTCAGGAACATCATACCGGCACTAGGTAATAGACTGAGAAACCAGAGTAATAGTTACCCCTGCAACCCGTTCCCTTTGTGCTAGATGAACGAACGTCTCTCCCCATGCTCAGTTTTGAGATATATTTTTGTGTGAAAGCCGAACTTCACCTACCTTGTTGGGAATACAGTTTCTTTTCAGTTGCAAGCTACACTCCATACATATATATGGGTAGGTACTAGCTCTAACTCGGTTTTACACTGAAAACTGCAGGAGCTTCAAACCGGCCCTAGGAAACAGACTTAGAAACCAGAATAAAAATTTCTCCTGCAACCCGTTCCCTTTGTGCTAGATGAACGAACGTCTCTCCACATGCTCTTTTCTGAGGGAAAGGTGTTTGTGAAAGCCATTCTTCACCTAGCTTGTTGGGAACACAAAGTTCCTTTTAAGTTACTTTCTACACTCCACAAATATATAATGTGAAGTACTAGCTACAACTCGGTTTTACAGTGAAAGTTGCAGGAACTTGAAACATGCACTAGGAAACAGACTTAGAAACCAGAGAAAAAGTTTCTCCTGCAACCCATTCCTTTTGTGCTAGATGAACGAATATCTCACCAAATGCTGATTTCTGAGAGATAAGTTTGTGTGAAAGCCATTCTTCCCCCAGCTTGTCGGAACACAATGTTTCTTTTCAGTTGCAAACTACACTCCATACCTATATATGGGTATGTACAAGCTCCAACTCGGTTTTATAGAAAAAATTGTAGGAACGTCAAACTGGCACGATGAAACAGACTAAGGAACCAGAGTAAATGTTTCTCCTGCAACCCGTTAGCTTTCTGCTAGATAAACGAACGTCCCTCCACATGATCAGTTCTGAGAGATTATTTTGTGTAAAAGCCGTACTTAACCTTCCAAGTTTGGAACAATAAGTTTCTTTTCATTTGCAAAATACACTCCATACATATATAGGGGTGGTACAAGCTCCAACTCTGTTTTACAGTGAAAACTGCAGGAATTTCAAACAGGCACTAGGAAACAGACTGAGAAACCAGACTAATAGTTTCTCCTGCAACATGTTCCCTTTGTTCTAGATGAAGGAACGTGTCTCCACATTCTCATTTCTGAGAGACAAGTGTGTGTGAAAGCCATTCTTCACCTATCTTGTTGGGAACACAAAGTTTCTTTTCAGTTGCAAACTACAATCCATACAAATATATTGGAGGTACTAGCTCCAAATCTGTTTTACATTGAAAACTGCAGGAACATAAAACCGTCACTAGGAAACAGACTGAGAAACCAGAGTAAAAGATTTTCCTCCAACCCGTTCCTATTTTGCTAGATGAACGAACGTCTCTCCACATGCTCAGTTCTAAGAAATAAGTGTGTGTGAAAGCCGTCCTTCAACTAGCTTGTTGGGAACACAAAGTTTCTTTTCAGTTGCAAACTACACTCCAAAAATATATATCATGAAACACTAGCTCCAACTCGATTTTACAGAGAAAACTGCAGGAACTTCAAACCGGCACTAGGAAACTGATTTAAAAACCAGAGTAAAAGTTTCTACTGCAATCCGATTCAATTGTTCTAATGAAGGAAATTCTCTCCACATGCCCTGTTCTAAGAGATAACTGTGTGTGAAAGCTGTCCTTCACCTAGCTTGTTGCGAACACAAAGTTTCTTTTCAGTTACTTACTACACTCCATACATATATATGGGGAGGTACTAGATCCAAATCGATTTTAAAGTGTAAACTGCAAGAACTTGAAACCGGCATTAGGAAACTGAGAAACCAGAGTAAAATTCTTCCTGCAAACTGTTCCAATAGTGCTAGATGAACGAAAGTCTCTCCACATGCTCAGTTCTGAGAAAGAAGTGCGTGTGAAAGCCGAACTTCAACTAGCTTGTTGGGAACACAAAGTTTCTTTTCTGTTGCAAACTACACTCCATACATTTATATGGGGAGATACTAGCTCCAACTCGGTTTTAAAGTGAAATGTGCAGGAACTTCATTCCGGCACTAGGAATCAGACTGAGAAACCAGAGTAAAAGTTTCTCCTGCAACACGTTCCATTTGTGCTAGATTAACAATCGTCTCTCCACATTCTCAGATCTGAGAGATATGTGTTTGTGAAAGCCGTCCTTCTCCTAGCTTGTTGGGAACACAAAGTTTCTTTTCAGTTGTAAACTATAGTCCATAGATATATAAGGAGAGGTACTAGCGCCAACTCGATTTTACAGTGACAACTGCAGGAACTTCAAACCGGCCCTAGGGAACAGACAGGGATCCAGAGTAAAATTTTCTACTGCAACCCGTTCCCTTTGTGCTAGATGAACGAACGTCTCTGCACATGCTCAGTTCTGAGAGATTAGTGTGTGTGAAAGCCGCCTTCACCTAGCTTGTTGGGAACACAAAGTTTCTTTTCAGTTGAAAACTACACTCCATACATATATATGGGGAAATACTAGCTCCAAATCGGTTTTTCAGTGAAAACTGCAGGAACTTGAAACCGGCACTAGGAACAGGGTGAGAAACCAGAGTGAAATTGCTCCTGCAAACCGTTCCCTTTGTGATAGATGAACGAACGTCTCTCCACATGCTCAGTTCTGAGAGATAAGTGTGTGTGAAAGCCGTCCTTCACCTAGCTTGTTGGGAACACATAGTTTCTTATCAGTTGCAAACTACAATCCATATATATATATGTGCAGGTACTAGCTCCAACTCGGTATTTATAGTGAAAACTGCAAGATTTTCAAACCCGCACTAGGAAACAGACTGAGAAACCAGAGAAAAATAGTCTCCTGCAACCAGTTCCCTTTGTGCTTGATGAACGAACGAATCTCCCCATGCTCAGTTCTGAGCGATAAGTGTGTGTGATAGCCGTCCATCACCTATCTTGTTGGGAACATAAAGTTTCTTTTCAGTTGCAAACTACAATCCATACATATATAATGGTAGGTAGAAGCTCCAACTCGGTTTTACAGTGATAAATACAGGAATATCATACCGGCACTAGGAAACAGACTGAGAAACCAGAGTAAAAGTTTCTCCTGCAAACTGTTCCCTTTTTGCTAGATGAACGAACGTCTCTCCACATGCTCAGTTCTGAGAGATTAGTGTGTGTGAAAGCCGTCCTTCACCTAGCTTGTTGGGAACACAAAGTTTCTTATCAGTTGCATACTACAATCCATACATATATATGTGCAGGTACTAGCTCCAACTCGGTATTTATAGTGAAAACTGCAAGATTTTCAAACCCGCACTAGGAAACACACTGAGAAACCAGAGAAAAATAGTCTCCTGCAACCCGTTCCCTTTGTGCTTGATGAACGAACGAATCTCCCCATGCTCAGTTCTGAGCGATAAGTGTGTGTGATAGCCGTCCATCACCTATCTTGTTGGGAACATAAAGTTTCTTTTCAGTTGCAAACTACAATCCATACATATATAATGGTAGGTAGAAGCTCCAACTCGGTTTTACAGTGATAAATACAGGAATATCATACCGGCACTAGGAAACAGACTGAGAAACCAGAGTAAAAGTTTCTCCTGCAAACTGTTCCCTTTTTGCTAGATGAACGAACGTCTCTCCACATGCTCAGTTCTGAGAGATTAGTGTGTGTGAAAGCTGTCCTTCAACTTGCTTGTTGGGAACACAATGTTTCCTTTCAGTTGCTATCTACAGTCCATACATGTATATGGGGAGGTACTAGCTCCAATTTGGTGTTACAGTGAAATCTGCAGGAACATCAAACCGGCACTAGGAATCAGAATGACAATCCAGAGTAAAAGTTGCTCCTGCAAAACGTTCCCTTTGTGCTTGATGAACGTACGTCTCTCCCCGTGCTCAGTTCTGAGAGATAAGTGTGTGTGAAAGCAGTCCTTCTCCTTGCTTGTTGGGAACACAAAATTTCTTTTCAGTTGTAAGCTACAGTCCATACATATATAAACAGAGGTACTAGCACCAACTCGATTTTACAGAGAATACTGCAGGAATTTCAAACCGGCACTAGGAAACAGACTGAGAAACCAGAGTAAAAGTTTCTCCTGCAACCCGTTTCCTTTGTGCTAGGTGAACGAACTTCTCTCCACATGCTCAGTTCTGAGAGATATGTGTGTGTGAAAGCCGCTGTCACCTAGCTTGTTGGGAACACAAAGTTTCTTTTCAGTTGCAAACTCCGTTCCATACATATATATGGGAATGTACTAGCTCCAACTCGGTTTTACAGTGAAAACTGCAGGAGCTTTAAATCGGCACTAGTAAACAGACTGAGAAACCAGAGTAAAGAATTCTCCTGCAAACAGTTCCCTTAGGTCTAGATGAACGAACGTCTCTCCACATGCTCAGTTCTGAGTAATAAGTGTGTGTGAAAGCCGAGCTTCACCTAGCTTGTTGGGAACACTAAGTTGCTTTTCATTTGGAAACTACACACCATAAATATATATCGGGATGTACTATCTCCAACTCGATTTTACAGAGAATACTGCAGGAACTTCAAACCGGCACTAGGAAACAGACTGAGAATCCAGAGAAAATATTTCTCCTGCAACCCATTTCTTTCGTGCTAGATGAACGAAAGTCTCTCCACATGCTCCGTTCTGAGAGATAAGTGTTTGTGAAAGCTGTACTTCACGTAGCGTGTTGGGTACACAAACTTTCTTTTCAGTTGCAAACTACACTCCATACATGTATAAGGCGAGGTACTAGCTTCAGCTCGTTTTTACAGTGAAATCTGCAGGAACTTAAAACCGGCAATAGGAATCAGATAGAGAAACCAGAGTAAAAGTTTCTCCTGCAACTCATTCCCTTTATGCTAGATGAAAGAACGTCTCTCCCCATGCTCTGTTCTGAGATATAAGTGTGTGTGAAAGCCACCATTTACCTAGCTAGTTGGGAACACAAAGTTTCTTTAAATTTGCCAACTACAGTCCATAAATATATAAGGAGAGGTCCTACATCCAACTCGGATTTACAGTGATAACTGCAGGAAGTTCAAACCGGCCCTATTAAACAGACTGAGAAACCAGTGTAAAAGTTTCTCCTGCAACCCATTTGTTTGTGCTAGATGAACGAACGTCTCACCACATGCTCAGTTCTGAGAGATAAGTGTGTGTGAAACCCGTCCGTAAACATGCTTGTTGGGAACACAAATATTCTTTTAGTTGCAAACTACACTCCATACATATTTATGGGTTGGTACTAGCTCCAACTCGGTTTTACAGGGAAAACTGCAGGAACGTCAAACAGGCATTATGAAATAGACTAAGAAACCAGAGTAACTGTTTCTCCTGCAAACCGTTACCATTGTGCCATTTAAACCAACGTCTCTCAACATGCTCATTTCTGAGATATAAGTGTGTGTGAGAGCCGTCCTTCACCTAGCTTGTTGGGAACACAAGTTTCGTTTCAGTTTCAAACAACCGTCCAAACATATATAAGGAGAGGTACTAGCTCCAACTTGGTTTTAGTGTGAAATCTGCAGGAATTTCAAAAAGGCACTAGGAAACACACTGAGAAACCCGAGTAAAATTTCTCCTGCAAACCATTCCCTTTGTGCTAGATGAACGAATGTCTCTCTACATGATCAGTTCTGAGAGATAAGTGTGTGTGAAAGCCGTCCTTCACCTAGCTTGTTGGGAACACAAAGTTTCTTTTCATTTACAATCTACACTCCAAAATATATATAGGGTGGTACTAGCTCCAAAACTCTTTTACAGTGAAAACTGCAGGAACTTCATACCGGCACTTGGAAACAGACTGAGAAACTAGAGTAAAAGATTCTCCTGCTAATCATTCCCTTTGTACTAGATGAACGAAAGTCTCTCCACATGCTCTGTTCAGAGAGATAAGTGTGTGTAAAATCTGTACTTCACCTAGCATTTTGGGAACACAAAGTTTCTTTTCAGTTGCATTCTACACTCCAGAAATATATAATGGGAAGTAGTAGCTCCAACTCGGTTTTACAGAGAAAGTTGCAGGAACTTCAAACATGCACTAGGAAACAAACTTAGAAACCAGAGTAAAGTTTCTCCTGCAACCCGCTCCCTTTGTGCTAGATGAAGGAATGTCTCTCCACATGCTCAGTTCTGAGAGATAAGTGTGTGTGAAAGTCGTACTTCAGGTAGCTTGTTGTGAACACAAAGTTTCTCTTCAGTTGCAAACTACACTCCATACATATATATGTGGAGTTACTAGCTTCAACACGGTTTTAAAGTGAAATCTGCAGGAACTTCAATCCGGTACTAGGAATCAGACTGAGAAACCAGAGTAAAAGCTTCTCCTGCAACCCGTTTTTTTGTGCTAGCTCAACAAACGACTATACACATGCTCAGTTCTGAGAGTTAAGTGTGTGCTAAAGTCTTCCTTCACCTTGCTACTTGGGAACACAAAGTTCCCTTTCATGTGCAAACTACAGTCCGTAAAATTATATGGGGAGGTACTAGCTCCAAGTCGATTTTACAGTGAATTCTGCAGGAAATTCAAACCAGCACTAGAATTAGACTGAGAAACCACAGTAAATGTTTCTCCTGCAAACCGTTCCCTTTGTACTAAATGAACGAATGTCTCTCCACATGCTCAGTTCGGAGAGATAATTGTGTGTGAAAGCAGTCCTTCACCTAGCTTGTTGGGAACACAAAGTTTGTTTTCAGTTGCAAACAACATTCCGTATATATATATGGTGAGGTACTAACTCCAACTCGGTTTTACAGTGAAAACTGCAGGAACTTCAAACCGGCACTACGAAACAGACTGAGAAACAAGAGTAAAAGTTTCTCCTACATCCCGTTCCGTTTGTGCTAGAGGAACGAACGTCTCTGCACATGCTCAGTTCTGAGAGATAATGTGTGTGAAACCGTCCTTCACCTAGCTTGTTGGGAACACAAAATTTCCTTTCATTTGCAAACTGCACTCCGTACATATATATGGGGAAATACTAGCTAAAACATAATTTGACAGTGAAAACTGCAGATTCTTCAAACCGGCACTAGGAAACAGACTGAGAAACCAGAGTAAAAGTTTCTACTGCCATCCGATCCAATAGTGCTAATGAAGGAAATTCTCTCCACATGCTAAGTTCTCAGAGAAAAGTGTGTGTGAAAGCCTTCCTTCTCCTAGCTTGTTGGGAACACAAAGTTTCTTTTCAGTTGTAAACTACAGTCCATACATTAAAAGGAGAGGTATTAGCGCCAACTCGATTTTACAGTGTAACCTGCGGGAACATGAAACCGGCCCTAGGAAACAGACTGAGAAACCAGTGTAAAATTTTCAACTGCAACCCGTTCCCTTTGTGCTAGATGAATGAATGTCTCTCCACATGCTCAGTTCTGAGAGATAAGTGTGTGTGAAAGCCACCTTAACCTATCTTGTTGGAAACACAATGTTTCTTTTCAGTTGCAATCTACACTCCATACATATATATGGGGAAGTACTAGCTACAAATCGATTTTACAGTGATAAATTCAGGAACATCATACCGGCACTAGGAAATAGACTGAGAAACCAGAGTAACATTTGCCCCTACATCTCGTTCCCTTTGTGCTAGATGAACGAACGTCTCTCCCCATGCTCAGTTTTGAGATATATTTTTGTGTGAAAGCCAAACTTCACCTACCTTGTTGGGAATACAAAGTTTCTTTTCATTTGCAAACTACACTCCAAAATATATATCGGGTGGTACTAGCTCCAAAACTCTTTTACAGTGAAAACTGCAGGAACTTCATACCGGCACTTGGAAACAGACTGAGGAACTAGAGTAAAAGATTCTCCTGCAAACCGTTCCCTTTGTGCTAGATGAACGAAAGTCTCTCCACATGCTCTGTTCGGAGAGATAAGTGTGTGTGAAATCTGTACTTCACCTAGCATTTTGGGAACACAAAGTTTCTTTTCAGTTGCTTTCTACACTCCAGAAATATATAATGGGAAGTACTAGCTCCAACTCGGTTTTACAGAGAAAGTTGCAGGAACTTCAATCATGCACTAGGAAACATACTTAGAAACCAGAGTAAAGCTTCTCCTGCAACCCGCTCCCTTTGTGCTAGATGAAGGAATGTCTCTCCACATGCTCAGTTCTGAGAGATAAGTGTGTGTGAAAGTCGTCCTTCACGTAGCTTGTTGTGAACACAAAGTTTCTCTTCAGTTGCAAACTACACTCCATACATATATAAGGGTATGTACTAGCTCCAACTCGGTTTTATAGAGAAAATTGCAGGAAAGTCAAACCGGCACTATGAAACAGACTAAAGAACCAGAGTTAATGTCTCCTGCAACCCGTTAGCTTTCTGCTAGATAAATGAACGTCTCTCCACATGCTCAGTTCTGAGGGATAAGTGTGTGTGAAAGCCGTACTTCACGTAGCTTGTTGGGAACACCAAGTATATTTTCAGTTGTAAAATACACTCCATTAGTGTATATCGGGAGATACTATCTCAAACTCGATATTACAGAGAAAACTGCAGGAACTTCAAACCAGCACTAGAAAAAAGACTGAGAAACCAGAGTAAAAGTTTCTACTGCAATCCGATCCAATTGTGCTAATGAAGGAAATTCTCTCCACCTGCTATGTTCTGAGAGATATCTGTGTGTGAAAGCTGTCCTTCACATATCTTGTTGGGAACAGAAAGTTTCTTCTAGGTTGCAAAATACACTCCATCTTATATATGGGTAGGTACTAGCTCCAAATTGGTTTTATAGTGAAAACTGCAGGAACTTCAAAACGGCACTAGGAAACAGACTGAGAAACCAGACTAAAAGTTTCACCTGCAACCCGTTCCCTTTGTGCTAGATGAACGAACGTGTCTCCACATGCTCATTTCTGAGAGACAAGTGTGTGTGAAAGCCGAAGTTCACCTAGCTCGTTGGGAACACAAAGTTTCTCTTCAGTAGCAAACTACAATCCATATATGTTTACCAGGTAGTACTAGCTCCAACTCGGTTTTAGAGTGAAAACTGCAGGAACTTATTACCGGCACTAGGAATCAGTCTGAGAAACCAGAGTAAAAGATTCTCCTGCAACCCGTTCCCTTTTTGCTAGATGAATGAACGTCTCTCCACATGCTCAGTTCTGAAGAGATACGTGTGTGTGAAAACCGTCCTTCACCTAGATTTTTGTGCACACAAAGTTACTTTTCAGTTGCAAACTACACTCCATACATATATATGTGGAGTTACTAGCTTCAACACGGTTTTAAAGTGAAATCTGCAGGAACTTCAATCCGGTACTAGGAATCAGACTGAGAAACCAGAGTAAAAGTTTCTCCTGCAACCCGTTTTTTTTTGTGCTAGATGAACAAACGACTATCCACATGCTCAGGTCTGAGAGATAAGTGTGTGCTAAAGTCGTCCTTCACCTTGCTACTTGGGAACACAAAGTTCCCTTTCATTTGCAAACTACAGTCCGTAAAATTATATGGGGAGGTACTAGCTCCAAGTCGGTTTTACAGTGAATTCTGCAGGAAATTCAAACCAGCACTAGGAATTAGACTGAGAAACCACAGTAAAAGTTTCTCCTGCAAAACGTTCCCTTTGTACTAGATGAACGAATGTCTCTCCACATGCTCAGTTCTGAGAGATAATTGTGTGTGAAAGCAGTCCTTCACCTAGCTTGTTGGGAACACAAAGTTTGTTTTCAGTTGCAAACAACATTCCGTATATATATATGGTGAGGTATTAACTCCAACTCGGTTTTACAGTGAAAACTGCAGGAACTTCAAACCGGCACTACGAAACAGACTGAGAAACAAGAGTAAAAGTTTCTCCTACATCCCGTTCCGTTTGTGCTAGAGGAACGAACGTCTCTGCACATGCTCAGTTCTGAGAGATAATGTGTGTGAAACCGTCCTTCACCTAGCTTGTTGGGAACACAAAATTTCCTTTCATTTGCAAACTGCACTCCGTACATATATATGGGGAAATACTAGCTAAAACATAATTTGACAGTGAAAACTGCAGATTCTTCAAACCGGCACTAGGAAACAGACTGAGAAACCAGAGTAAAAGTTTCTACTGCCATCCGATCCAATAGTGCTAATGAAGGAAACTCTCTCCACATGCTCAGTTCTCAGAGAAAAGTGTGTCTGAAAGCCTTCCTTCTCCTAGCTTGTTGGGAACACAAAGTTTCTTTTCAGTTGTAAACTACAGTCCATACATTAAAAGGAGAGGTACTGGCGCCAACTCGATTTTACAGTATAACCTGCGGGAACATGAAACCGGCCCTAGGAAACAGACTGAGAAACCAGTGTAAAATTTTCAACTGCAACCCGTTCCCTTTGTGCTAGATGAATGAATGTCTCTCCACATGCTCAGTTCTGAGAGATAAGTGTGTGTGAAAGCCACCTTAACCTATCTTGTTGGGAACACAAAGTTTCTTTTCAGTTGCAATCTACACTCCATACATATATATGGGGAAGTACTAGCTACAAATCGATTTTACAGTGATAAATTAAGGAACATCATACCGGCACTAGGAAATAGACTGAGAAACCAGAGTAACAGTTGCCCCTACATCTCGTTCCCTTTGTGCTAGATGAACGAACGTCTCTCCCCATGCTCAGTTTTGAGATATATTTTTGTGAGAAAGCCAAACTTCACCTACCTTGTTGGGAATACAAAGTTTCTTTTCATTTGCAAACTACACTCCAAAATATATATCGGGTGGTACTAGCTCCAAAACTCTTTTACAGTGAAAACTGCAGGAACTTCATACCGGCACTTGGAAACAGACTGAGAAACTAGAGTAAAAGATTCTCCTGCAAACCGTTCCCTTTGTGCTAGATGAACGAAAGTCTCTCCACATGCTCTGTTCGGAGAGATAAGTGTGTGTGAAATCTGTACTTCACCTAGCATTTTGGGAACACAAAGTTTCTTTTCAGTTGCATTGTACACTCCAGAAATATATAATGGGAAGTACTAGCTCCAACTCGGTTTTACAGAGAAAGTTGCAGGAACTTCAAACATGCACTAGGAAACATACTTAGAAACCAGAGTAAAGTTTCTCCTGCAACCCGCTCCCTTTGTGCTAGATGAAGGAATGTCTCTCCACATGCTCAGTTCTGAGAGATAAGTGTGTGTGAAAGTCGTCCTTCACGTAGCTTGTTGTGAACACAAAGTTTCTCTTCAGTTGCAAACTACACTCCATACATATATAAGGGTATGTACTAGCTCCAACTCGGTTTTATAGAGAAAATTGCAGGAAAGTCAAACCGGCACTATGAAACAGACTAAAGAACCAGAGTTAATGTCTCCTGCAACCCGTTAGCTTTCTGCTAGATAAATGAACGTCTCTCCACATGCTCAGTTCTGAGGGATAAGTGTGTGTGAAAGCCGTACTTCACGTAGCTTGTTGGGAACACCAAGTATATTTTCAGTTGTAAAATACACTCCATAAGTGTATATCGGGAGGAACTATCTCAAACTCGATATTACAGAGAAAACTGCAGGAACTTCAAACCAGCACTAGAAAAAAGACTGAGAAACCAGAGTAAAAGTTTCTACTGCAATCCGATCCAATTGTGCTAATGAAGGAAATTCTCTCCACCTGCTATGTTCTGAGAGATATCTGTGTGTGAAAGCTGTCCTTCACCTATCTTGTTGGGAACAGAAAGTTTCTTCTAGGTTGCAAAATACACTCCATCTTATATATGGGTAGGTACTAGCTCCAAATTGGTTTTATAGTGAAAACTGCAGGAACTTCAAAACGGCACTAGGAAACAGACTGAGAAACCAGACAAAGTTTCACCTGCAACCCGTTCCCTTTGTGCTAGATGAACGAACGTGTCTCCACATGCTCATTTCTGAGAGACAAGTGTGTGTGAAAGCCGAAGTTCACCTAGCTCGTTGGGAACACAAAGTTTCTCTTCAGTAGCAAACTACAATCCATATATGTTTATCAGGTAGTACTAGCTCCAACTCGGTTTTAGAGTGAAAACTGCAGGAACTTATTACCGGCACTAGGAATCAGTCTGAGAAACCAGAGTAAAAGATTCTCCTGCAACCCGTTCCCTTTTTGCTAGATGAATGAACGTCTCTCCACATGCTCAGTTCTGAAGAGATACGTGTGGTGAAAACCGTCCTTCACCTAGATTTTTGTGCACACAAAGTTACTTTTCAGTTGCAAACTACACTCCATACATATATATGTGGAGTTACTAGCTTCAACACGGTTTTAAAGTGAAATCTGCAGGAACTTCAATCCGGTACTAGGAATCAGACTGAGAAACCAGAGTAAAAATTTCTCCTGCAACCCGTTTTTTTTGTGGTAGATGAACAAACGACTATCCACATGCTCAGGTCTGAGAGATAAGTGTGTGCTAAAGTCGTCCTTCACCTTGCTACTTGGGAACACAAAGTTCCCTTTCATTTGCAAACTACAGTCCGTAAAATTATATGGGGAGGTACTAGCTCCAAGTCGGTTTTACAGTGAATTCTGCAGGAAATTCAAATCAGCACTAGGAATTAGACTGAGAAACCACAGTAAATGTTTCTCCTGCAAACCGTTCCCTTTGTACTAGATGAACGAATGTCTCTCCACATGCTCAGTTCTGAGAGATAATTGTGTGTGAAAGCAGTCCTTCACCTAGCTTGTTGGGAACACAAAGTTTGTTTTCAGTTGCAAACAACATTCCGTATATATATATGGTGAGGTACTAACTCCAACTCGGTTTTACAGTGAAAACTGCAGGAACTTCAAACCGGCACTACGAAACAGACTGAGAAACAAGAGTAAAAGTTTCTCCTACATCCCGTTCCGTTTGTGCTAGAGGAACGAACGTCTCTGCACATGCTCAGTTCTGAGAGATAATGTGTGTGAAACCGTCCTTCACCTAGCTTGTTGGGAACACAAAATTTCCTTTCATTTGCAAACTGCACTCCGTACATATATATGGGGAAATACTAGCTAAAACATAATTTGACAGTGAAAACTGCAGATTCTTCAAACCGGCACTAGGAAACAGACTGAGAAACCAGAGTAAAATTTCTACTGCCATCCGATCCAATAGTGCTAATGAAGGAAATTCTCTCCACATGCTCAGTTCTCAGAGAAAAGTGTGTGTGAAAGCCTTCCTTCTCCTAGCTTGTTGGGAACACAAAGTTTCTTTTCAGTTGTAAACTACAGTCCATACATTAAAAGGAGAGGTACTAGCGCCAACTCGATTTTACAGTGTAACCTGCGGGAACATGAAACCGGCCCTAGGAAACAGACTGAGAAAACAGTGTAAAATTTTCAACTGCAACCCGTTCCCTTTGTGCTAGATGAACGAACGTGTCTCCACATGCTCATTTCTGAGAGACAAGTGTGTGTGAAAGCCGAAGTTCACCTAGCTCGTTGGGAAAACAAAGTTTCTCTTCAGTAGCAAACTACAATCCATATATGTTTATCAGGTAGTACTAGCTCCAACTCGGTTTTAGAGTGAAAACTGCAGGAACTTATTACCGGCACTAGGAATCAGTCTGAGAAACCAGAGTAAAAGATTCTCCTGCAACCCGTTCCCTTTTTGCTAGATGAATGAACGTCTCTCCACATGCTCAGTTCTGAAGAGATACGTGTGGTGAAAACCGTCCTTCACCTGGAATTTTGTGCACACAGTTACTTTTCAGTTGCACACTACACTCCATACATATATATGTGGAGTTACTAGCTTCAACACGGTTTTAAAGTGAAATCTGCAGGAACTTCAATCCGGTACTAGGAATCAGACTGAGAAACCAGAGTAAAAGTTTCTCCTGCAACCCGTTTTTTTGTGCTAGATGACCAAACGGCTATCCACATGCTCAGGTCTGATAGATAAGTGTGTGCTAAAGTCGTCCTTCACCTTGCTACTTGGGAACACAAAGTTCCCTTTCATTTGCAAACTACAGTCCGTAAAATTATATGGGGAGGTACTAGCTCCAAGTCGGTTTTACAGTGAATTCTGCAGGAAATTCAAACCAGCACTAGGAATTAGACTGCGAAACCACAGTAAAAGTTTCTCCTGCAAACCGTTCCCTTTGTACTAGATGAACGAATGTCTCTCCACATGCTCAGTTCTGAGAGATAATTGTGTGTGAAAGCAGTCCTTCACCTAGCTTGTTGGGAACACAATGTTTGTTTTCAGTTGCCAACAACATTCCGTATATATATATGGTGAGGTACTAACTCCAACTCGGTTTTACAGTGAAAACTGCAGGAACTTCAAACCGGCACTACGAAACAGACTGAGAAACAAGAGTAAAAGTTTCTCCTACAACCCGTTCCGTTTGTGCTAGAGGAATGAACGTCACTCCACATGCTCAGTTCTGAGAGATAATGTGTGTGAAACCGTCCTTCACCTTGCTTGTTGGGAACACAAAAATTCTTTTCATTTGCAAACTGCACTCCGTAAATGTATATGGGGAAATACTAGCTAAAACATAATTTGACAGTGAAAATTGCAGATTCATCAAACCGGCACTAGGAAACAGACTGAGAAACAATAGTAAAAGTTTCTACTGCAATCCGATCCAATACTGCTAATGAAGGAAATTCTCTCCACATGCTCATTTCTGAGAGATAAGTATGTTTGAAAGCCTTCCTTCTCCTAGCTTTTTGGGAACACAAAGTTTCTTTTCAGTTGTAAACTACAGTCCATACATTAAAATGAGCGGTACTAGTGCCAACTCGATTTTACAGTGAAATCTGCAGGAACATGAAACCGGCCCTAGGAAACAGACTGAGAAACGAGAGTAATATTTTCCACTGCAATCCCTTCATTTTGTGCTAGATGAATGAATTTCTCTCCACATGCTCAGTTCTGAGAGATAAGTGTGTGTGAAAGCTGCCTTCACCTATCTTGTTGGGAACACAAAGTATCTTTTCAGTTGCAATCTACACTCCATACATATATATTGGAAGATACTAGCTCCACATCGGTTTTACAGTGATAAATTCAGGAACATCATACCGGCACTAGGAAATAGACTGAGAAACCAGAGCAATAGTTGCCCCTGCAACCCGTTCCCTTTGTGCTAGATGAACGAACGTCTCTCCCCATGCTCAGTTTTGAGATATATTTTTGTGTGAAAGCCTTACTTCACCTACCTTGTTGGGAATACCAAGTTTCTTTTCAGTTGCAAACTACACTCCATACATATATATGGGTATGTACTAGCTCTAACTCGGTTTTACACTGAAAACTGCAGGAGATTCAAACCGGCCCTAGGAAACAGACTTAGAAACCAGAGAAAAAATTTCTCCTGCAACCCATTCCTTTTGTGCTAGATGAACGAATATCTCACCAAATGCTGAGTTCTGAGAGATAAGTTTGTGTGAAAGCCATTCTTCCCCCAGCTTGTCGGAACACAATGTTTCTTTTCAGTTGCAAACTACACTCCATACCTATATATGGGTATGTACAAGCTCCAACTCGGTTTTATAGAGAAAAATGTAGGAACGTCAAACCGGCACTATGAAACAGACTAAGGAACCAGAGTAAATGTTTCTGCAACCCGTTAGCTTTCTGCTAGATAAACGAACGTCTCTCCACATGATCAGTTCTGAGAGATTATTTTGTGTTAAAGCCGTACTTAACCTTCCAAGTTTGGAACAATAAATTTCTTTTCATTTGCAAAATACACTCCATACATATATAGGGCTGGTACAAGTTCCAACTCTCTTTTACTGTGAAAACTGCAGGAATTTCAAACCGGCACTAGGAAACAGACTGAGAAACCAGACTAATAGTTTCTCCTGCAACCTGTTCACTTTGTTCTAGATGAAGGAATGTGTCTCCACATTCTCATTTCTGAGAGACAATTTGGGTGTTAAAGCCATTCTTCACCTATCTTGTTGGGAACACAAAGTTTCTTTTCAGTTGCAAACTACAATACATACAAATATATGGGAGGTACTAGCTCCAAATCGATTTTACATTGAAAATTGTAGGAACATAAAACCGGCACTAGGAAACAGACTGAGAAACCAGAGTAAAAGATTTTCCTCCAACCTGTTCCTATTTTGCTAGATGAACGAATGTCTCTCCACATGCTCAGTTCTAAGAAATAAGTGTGTGTGAAAGCCGTCCTTCAACTAGCTTGTTGGGAACACAAAGTTTCTTTTCAGTTGCAAACTACACTCCAAAAATATATATCATGAAGTACTAGCTCCAACTCGATTTTACAGAGAAAACTGCAGGAACTTCAAACCGGCACTAGGAAACTGACTTAAAAACCAGAGTAAAAGTTTCTACTGCAATCCGATTCAATTGTTCTAATGAAGGAAATTCTCTCCACATGCTCTGTTCTCAGAGATAACTGTGTGTGAAAGCTGTCCTTCACCTAGCTTCTTGGGAACACAAAGTTTCTTTTCAGTTACTTACTACACTCCATACATATATATGGGGAGGTACTAGATCCAAATCGATTTTACAGTGTAAACTGCAGGAACTTGAAACTGGCACTAGGAAACAAACTGAGAAACCAGAGTAAAATTCTTCCTGCAAACTGTTCCAATAGTGCTAGATGAACGAAAGTCTCTCCACATGCTCAGTTCTGAGAAAGAAGTGCGTGTGAAAGCCGAACTTCACCTAGCTTGTTGGGAACACAAAGTTTCTTTTCTGTTGCAAACTACACTCCATACATTTATATGGGGGGATACTAGCTCCAACTCGGTTTTAAAGTGAAATGTGCAGGAACTTCAAACCATCCCTAGGGAACAGACAGGGAATCCAGAGTAAAATTTTTTACTGCAACCCGTTCCCTTTGTGTTAGATGAACGAACGTCTCTGCACATGCTCAGTTCTGAGAGATTAGTGAGTGTGAAAGCCGACTTCACCTAGCTTGTTGGGAACACAAAGTTTCTTTTCAGTTGAAAACTACACTCCATACATATATATGGGGAAGTACTAGCTCCAAATCGGTTTTTCAGTGAAAACTGCAGGAACTTGAAACCGGCACTAGGAAACAGGGTGAGAAACCAGAGTGAAATTGCTCCTGCAAACCGTTCCCTTTGTGATAGATGAACGAACGTCTCTCCACATGCTCACTTCTGAGGGATAAGTGTGTGTGAAAGCCGTCCTTTACCTAGCTTGTTGGGAACACAAAGTTTCTTATCAGTTGCAAACTACAATCCATACATATATATGTGCAGGTACTAGATCCAACTCTTTATTTATAGTGAAAACTGCAGGATTTTCAAACCGGCACTAGGAAACAGACTGAGAAACCAGAGAAAAATAGTCTCCTGCAACCCGTTCCCTTTGTGCTTGATGAACGAACGAATCTCCCCATGCTCAGTTCTGAGCGATAGGTGTGTGTGATAGCCGTCCATCACCTATCTTGTTGGGAACATAAAGTTTCTTTTCAGTTGCAAACTACAATCCATACATATATAATGGTAGGTAGAAGCTCCAACTCGGTTTTACAGTGATAAATACAGGAATATCATACCGGCACTAGGAAACAGACTGAGAAACCAGAGTAAAAGTTTCTCCTGCAAACTGTTCCCTTTTTGCTAGATGAACGAACGTCTTTCCATATGCTCAGTTCGGAGAGATAAGTGTGTGTGAAAGCCGTCCTTCAACTTGCTTGTTGGGAACACAAAATTTCCTTTCAGTAGCAATCTACAGTCCATACATGTATATGGGGATGTACTAGCTCCAATTTGGTGTTACAATGAAATCTGCAGGAACATCAAACCGGCACTAGGGATCAGAATGAGAATCCCGAGTAAAAGTTGCTTCTGCAAAACGTTCCTTTGTGCTTGATGAACGTACGTCTCTCCCCATGCTCAGTTCTGAGAGATAAGTGTGTGTGAAAGCAGTCCTTCTCCTAGCTTGATGGGAACACAAAATTTGTTTTCAGTTGTAAGCTACAGTCCATAAATATATAAGCAGAGGTACTAGCACCAACTCGATTTTACAGAGAATACTGCAGGAATTTCAAACTGGCACTAGGAAACAGACTGAGAAACCAGAGTAAACGTTTCTCCTGCAACCCGTTTCCTTTGTGCTAGATGAACGAAAGTCTCCCTACATGCTCATTTCTGAGAGATAATTGTCTGTGAAAGCCTTTCTTCACCTATCTAGTTGGGAAAACAAAGTTTCTTTTTAGTTGCAAACTACACTCCATACAAAAATATGGAGAGGTACTAGCTCCAACTCGGTTTTACACTGAAAACTGCAGGAACATCAAACCAGCACTAGGAAAAAGTCTGAGAAACCAGAGTAAATGATTCCCCTGCAACCCGTTCCTTTTGTGCTAGATGAACGAACGTCTCTCCACATGCTCAGTTCTGAGAAATAGGTGTGTGTGAAAGCCATCCTTCACGTAGATTTCTGGGAACACATAGTTTCTTTTCAGTTGCAAACTCCACTCCATACATATATATGGGGAGTTAGTAACTCCAACTCTCTTTTACAGTGAAACCTGCAGGAACTTCAAAACGGCACTAGGAAACAAACTGAGAAACCAGACTAAAAGTTTCTCCTGCAACCCGTTCCCTTTTTGCTAGATGAACGAACGTCTCTCCACATGATCAGTTCTGAGAGATAAGTGTGTGTGAAAGCCGTCCTTCACCTAGCTTGTTGGGAACACAAAGTTTATTTTCAGTTACAGACTACACTCCATACATGTATATTGTGAGGTTCTAACCCAAACTCGGATTTACATTGAAAAATTCATGAACTTCAAACCGGCATTAGGAAATAGACTGAGAAACCAGAGAAAAAGTTTCTGTTGCAAACCGATCCATTAGTGCTAGATGTACGAAAGTCTCTCCACATGCTATTTTCTGAGAGTAAATGTGCGTGAAAGCCGTCCTTCATCTAGCTTGTTGGGAACTCAAAGTTTCTTTTCAGTTGCAAACTACACTTCATAAATATATATGGGGTGGTGCAAGGTCCAACTCAGTTTTACATTAAAAACTGCAGGAACATGAAACCGACACAAGGAAACAGACTGAGAAACCAGAGTAAAAGTTTCTCATGCAACCCATTAAATTTGTGCTAGATGAACGAACGTCTCTCCACATGCTTAGTTCTGAGAGATATTTGTGTGTTAAAGCCGTCCTTCACATAGCTTGTTGGGAACACAAATTTTTTTACAGTTGCAAACTACACTGCATATATATGTAAGGGGAGGTACTAGCTTCAACAAGGTTTTACAATGAAAACTGCAGGAAATTCAAACCAGCATTAGGAACCAGAGTGAGATACCAGAGTAAAATTTTCTCCTGCAATGCGTTCCTATTGTGCTAGATGAACGTAAGTCTCTCCACATGCTCATTTCTTAGAGATAAGTGTGTGTGAAAGCCATTCTTCACATAGCTTGTTGGGAACACAAAGTTTCTTTTCAGTTACTTACTACAATCCATACATATATAAGGGGAGGTATTAGATCCAAGTCGTTTTCATGGAGAAAATTGCAGGAAATTCAAACCGGCACTAGGAAAAAGAATGAGAAACCAGAGTAAAAGTTTCTCCTGCAACCCGTTCCCTTTGTGGTAGATGAACGAACGTCTCTCCACATGCTCAGTTCTGAGAGATAAGTGTGTGTGAAAGCCATCCTTCAACTAGCTTGTTGGGAACACAAAGTTTCTATTCAGATTCTATCTACACTGCATACATATATAAGGGGGGGGGTATTAGCTCCAACTCTGTTTTACAGTGTAAACTGCAGAAACTTAAAACCAGCACTAGGAAACAGACTGAGAAACCAGAGTAAAAGTTTCTCCTGCAACCCGTTCCCTTTTTGCTAGATGAATGAAAGTTTCTCCCCATGCTCAGTTTTGAGAGATATTTGTGTGTGAAAGCCTTACTTCACCTAGCTTGTTGGGAACACAAAGTTTCCTTTCAGTTGCAAACTACACTCCATACATTTATATGGGGAGGTACTAGCTCCAACTCGTTTTCACAGTGAAATCTGCAGAAAATTCAAACCGGCACTAGGAAACAGACTGAGAAACCAGAGTAAAAGTTTCTCCTGCAACACGTTCCCTTTTGCTAGATGAACGAATTTCTCTGCACATGCTCAGTCCTGAGAGATAAATTTGTGTGAAAGCCAACCTTCCCCCAGATTGTGGGAACACAATGTTTGTTTTCAGTTGCAAAATACAATCCATACATATATATGGGTAGGTACTATCTCCAACTCGATTTTATAGAGAAAATTCAGGAACATCAAACTGGCACTATGAAACAGTCTAAGGAACCAGAGTAAATGTTTCTCCTGCAACCTGTTACTTTCTGCTAGATAAACGATCATCTCTCCACCTGATCAGATCTGAGAGTTAATTTTCTGTGAAAGCCGTAATTAACCTAGCTTGTTTCGAACACAAATTTTCTTTTTAGTTGCAAACTACACTGCATACATATATATGTGGGTGTACTAGCTCCAAATCTGTTTTAAATTGAAAACTGCCGGTACTTCAAACCGGCACTAGGAAACAGACTGTGAAACCTGAGTAATAGATTCAACTGCAACCCTTTCCCTTTGTGCTAGATGAACGAACGTCTCTCCACATGCTCATTTCTGAGAGACAAATGTGAGTGAAAGCCGTCCTTCACCTAGCTTGTTGGGAACACAAAGTTTCTTTTCAGTTGTAAACTACAGTCCATACATTAAAAGGAGAGGTACTAGCGCCAACTCGATTTTTCAGTGTAACCTGCGGGAACATGAAACCGGCCCTAGAAAACAGACTGAGAAACCAGTGTAAAATTTTCAACTGCAACCTGTTCCCTTTGTGCTAGATGAATGAATGTCTCTCCACATGCTCAGTTCTGAGAGATAAGTGTGTGTGAAAGCCACCTTAACCTATCTTGTTGGGAACAAAAAGTTTCTTTTCAGTTGCAATCTACACTCCATACATATATATGGGGAAGTACTAGCTACAAATCGATTTTACAGTGATAAATTCAGGAACATCATAACGGCACTAGGAAATAGACTGAGAAACCAGAGTAACAGTTGCCCCTACATCTCGTTCCCTTTGTGCTAGATGAACGAACGTCTCTCCCCATGCTCAGTTTTGAGATATATTTTTGTGTGAAAGCCAAACTTCACCTACCTTGTTGGGAATACAAAGTTTCTTTTCATTTGCAAACTACACTCCAAAATATATATCGGGTGGTACTAGCTCCAAAACTCTTTTACAGTGAAAACTGCAGGAACTTCATACCGGCACTTGGAAACAGACTGAGAAACTAGAGTAAAAGATTCTCCTGCAAACCGTTCCCTTTGTGCTAGATGAACGAAAGTCTCTCCACATGTTCTGTTCGGAGAGATAAGTGTGTGTGAAATCTGTACTTCACCTAGCATTTTGGGAACACAAAGTTTCTTTTCAGTTGCATTCTACACTCCAGAAATATATAATGGGAAGTACTAGCTCCAACTCGGTTTTACAGAGAAAGTTGCAGGAACTTCAAACATGCACTAGGAAATACACTTAGAAACCAGAGTAAAGTTTCTCCTGCAACCCGCTCCCTTTGTGCTAGATGAAGGAATGTCTCTCCACATGCTCAGTTCTGAGAGATAAGTGTGTGTGAATGTCGTCCTTCACGTAGCTTGTTGTGAACACAAAGTTTCTCTTCAGTTGCAAACTACACTCCATACATATATAAGGGTATGTACTAGCTCCAACTCGGTTTTATAGAGAAAATTGCAGGAAAGTCAAACCGGCACTATGAAACAGACTAAAGAACCAGAGTTAATGTCTCCTGCAACCCGTTAGCTTTCTGCTAGATAAATGAACGTCTCTCCACATGCTCAGTTCTGAGGGATAAGTGTGTGTGAAAGCCGTACTTCACGTAGCTTTTTGGGAACACAAAGTATATTTTCAGTTGTAAAATACACTCCATAAGTATATATCGGGAGATACTATCTCAAACTCGATATTACAGAGAAAACTGCAGGAGCTTCAAACCAGCACTAGAAAAAAGACTGAGAAACCAGAGTAAAAGTTTCTACTGCAATCCGATCCAATTGTGCTAATGAAGGAAATTCTCTCCACCTGCTATGTTCTGAGAGATATCTGTGTGTGAAAGCTGTCCTTCAACTATCTTGTTGGGAACAGGAAGTTTCTTCTAGGTTGCAAAATACACTCCATCTTATATATGCGTAGGTACTAGCTCCAAATTGGTTTTATAGTGAAAACTGCAGGAACTTCAAAACGGCACTAGGAAACAGACTGAGAAACCAGACTAAAAGTTTCTCCTGCAACCCGTTCCCTTTGTGTTAGATGACCGAACGTCTCTCCACATGCTCAGTTCTGAGAGATAAGTGTGTGTGAAAGCCATCCTTCAACTAGCTTGTTGGGAACACAAAGTTTCTATTCGGTTTCTATCTACACTGCATACATATATAAGGGGGGGGTATTAGCTCCAACTCTGTTTTACAGTGTAAACTGCAGAAACTTAAAACCAGCACTAGGAAACAGACTGAGAAACCAGAGTAAAAGTTTCTCCTGCAACCCGTTCCCTTTGTGCTAGATGAACGAACGTTTTTCCCATGCTCAGTTTTGAGAGATAGTTGTGTGTGAAAGCCTTACTTCACCTAGCTTGTTGGGAACACAAAGTTTCCTTTCAGTTGCAAACTATACTCCATACATATATATGGGGAGGTACTAGCTCCAACTCGTTTTCACAGTGAAATCTGCAGGAAATTCAAACCGGCACTAGGAAACAGACTGAGAAACCAGAGTAAAAGTTTCTCTTGCAACCCGTTCCCTTTTGCTTGATGAACGAATTTCTCTCCACATGCTCAGTCCTGAGAGATAAATTTGTGTGAAAGCCAACCTTCCCCCAGCTTGTGGGACACAATGTTAGTTTTCAGTTGCAAACTACAATCCATACATATATATGGGTAGGTACTAGCTCCAACTCGATTTTATAGAGAAAATTGCAGGAACATCAAACCGGCACTATGAAACAGTTTAAGGAACCAGAGTAAATGTTTCTCCTGCAACCCGTTACTTTCTGCTAGATAAACGATCATCTCTCCACCTGATCATATCTGAGAGTTAATTTTCTGTGAAAGCCGTAATTAACCTAGCTTGTTTCGAACACAAATTTTCTTTTTAGTTGCAAACTACACTCCATATATATATATGTGGGTGTACTAGCTCCAAATCTGTTTTAAATTGAAAACTGCCGGTACTTCAAACCGGCACTAGGAAACAGACTGTGAAACCTGAGTAATAGTTTCAACTGCAACCCTTTCTCTCTGTGCTAGATGAACGAACGTCTGTCCACATGCTCAGTTCTGGAAAATAAGTGTGTGTGAAAGCCATTCTTCACGTAGATTTTTGGGAACACAAAGTTTCTTTTCAGTTGCAAAATTCAATCCATACATATATATGGGCATTACTAAGTCCAACTTACTTTTACAGTGAAACCTGCAGGAACTTCAAAACGGCACTAGGAAACAAACTGAGAAACCAGACTAAAAGTTTCTCCTGCAACCCTTTCCCTTTTTGCTAGATGAACGAACGTCTCTCCACATGCTCATTTCTGAGAGACAAATGTGAGTGAAAGCCGTCCTTCACCTAGCTTGTTGGGAACACAAAGTTTCTTTTCAGTTGTAAACTACAGTCCATACATTAAAAGGAGAGGTACTAGCGCCAACTCCATTTTACAGTGTAACCTGCGGGAACATGAAACCGGCCCTAGGAAACAGACTGAGAAACCAGTGTAAAATTTTCAACTGCAACCCGTTCCCTTTGTGCTAGATGAATGAATGTCTCTCCACATGCTCAGTTCTGAGAGATAAGTGTGTCTGAAAGCCACCTTAACCTATCTTGTTGGGAACGCAAAGTTTCTTTTCAGTTGCAATCTACACTCCATACATATATATGGGGAAGTACTAGCTATAAATCGATTTTACAGTGATAAATTCAGGAACATCATACCGGCACTAGGAAATAGACTGAGAAACCAGAGTAACAGTTGCCCCTACATCTCGTTCCCTTTGTGCTAGATGAACGAACGTCTCTCCCCATGCTCAGTTTTATGACATATTTTTGTGTGAAAGCCAAACTTAACCTACCTTGTTGGGAATACAAAGTTTCTTTTCATTTGCAAACTACACTCCAAAATATATATCGGGTGGTACTAGCTCCAAAACTCTTTTACAGTGAAAACTGCAGGAACTTCATACCGGCACTTGGAAACAGACTGAGAAACTAGAGTAAAAGATTCTCCTGCAAACCGTTCCCTTTGTGCTAGATGAACGAAAGTCTCTCCACATGCTCAGTTCTGAGGGATAAGTGTGTGTGAAAGCCATACTTCACGTAGCTTGTTGGGAACACCAAGTATATTTTCAGATGTAAAATACACTCCATAAGTGTATATCGGGAGGAACTATCTCAAACTAGATATTACAGAGAAAAGTGCAGGAACTTCAAACCAGCACTTCAAAAAAGACTGAGAAACCAGAGTAAAAGTTTCTACTGCAATCCGATCCAATTGTGCTAATGAAGGAAATTCTCTCCACCTGCTATGTTCTGAGAGATATCTGTGTGTGAAAGCTGTCCTTCACCTATCTTGTTGGGAACAGAAAGTTTCTTCTATTTTGCAAAATACACTCCATCTTATATATGCGTAGGTTCTAGCTCCAAATTGGTTTTATAGTGAAAACTGCAGGAACTTCAAAACGGCACTAGGAAACAGACTGAGAATCCAGACAAAAAGTTTCACCTGCAACCCGTTCCCTTTGTGCTAGATGAACGAACGTGTCTCCTCATGCTCATTTCTGAGAGACAAGTATGTGTGAAAGCCGAAGTTCACCTATCTCGTTGGGAACACAAAGTTTCTCTTCAGTAGCAAACTACAATCCATATATGTTTATCAGGTAGTACTAGCTCCAACTCGGTTTTAGAGTGAAAACTGCAGGAACTTATTACCGGCACTAGGAATCAGTCTGAGAAACCAGAGTAAAAGATTCTCCTGCAACCCGTTCCCTTTTTGCTAGATGAATGAACGTCTCTCCACATGCTCAGTTCTGAAGAGATACGTGTGTGTGAAAACCGTCCTTCACCTAGATTTTTGTGCACACAAAGTTACTTTTCAGTTGCAAACTACACTCCATACATATATATGTGGAGTTACTAGCTTCAACACGGTTTTAAAGTGAAATCTGCAGGAACTTCAATCCTGTACTAGGAATCAGACTGAGAAACCAGAGTAAAAGTTTCTCCTGCAACCCGTTTTATTTGTGCTAGATGAACAAACGACTATCCACATGCTCAGGTCTGAGAGATAAGTGTGTGCTAAAGTCGTCCTTCACCTTGCTACTTGGGAACACAAAGTTCCCTTTCATTTGCAAACTACAGTCCATAAAATTATATGGGGAGGTACTAGCTGCAAGTCGGTTTTACAGTGAATTCTGCAGGAAATTCAAACCAGCTCTAGGAATTAGACTGAGAAACCACAGTAAAAGTTTCTCCTGGAAACCGTTCTCTTTGTACTAGATGAACGAATGTCTCTCCACATGCTCAGGTCTGAGAGATAATTGTGTGTGAAAGCAGTCCTTCACCTAGCTTGTTGGGAACACAAAGTTTGTTTTCAGTTGCAAACAACATTCCGTATATATATATGATGAGGTACTAACTCCAACTCGGTTTTACAGTGAAAACTGCAGGAACTTCAAACCGGCACTACGAAACAGACTGAGAAACAAGAGTGAAAGTTTCTCCTACATCCCGTTCCGTTTGTGCTAGAGGAACGAACGTCTCTGCACATGCTCAGTTCTGAGAGATAATGTGTGTGAAACCGTCCTTCACCTAGCTTGTTGGGAACACAAAATTTCCTTTCATTTGCAAACTGCACTCCGTACATATATATGGGAAATACTAGCTAAAACATAATTTGACAGTGAAAACTGCAGATTCTTCAAACCGGCACTAGGAAACAGACTGAGAAACCAGAGTAAAAGTTTCTACTGCAATCCGATCCAAAACTGCTAATGAAGGAAATTCTCTCCACATGCTCATTTCTGAGAGATAAGTATGTTTGAAAGACTTCCTTCTCCTAGCTTTTTGGGAACACAAGGTTCCTTTTTAGTTGTAATCTACAGTCCATACATTAAAAGGGGAGGTACTAGTGCCAACTCGATTTTACAGTGAAATCTGCAGGAACATGAAACCGGCCCTAGGAAACAGACTGAGAAACGAGAGTAAAATTTTCTACTGCAACCCTTTCCCTTTGTGCTAGACGAATGAATTTCTCTCCACATGCTCAGTTCTGAGAGATAAGTGTTTGTGAAAGCTGCCTTCACCTATCTTGTTGGGAACACAAAGTATCTTTTCAGTTGCAATCTACACTCCATACATATATATGGGGAGATACTAGCTCCAAATCGGTTTTACAGTGATTAATTCAGGAACATCATACCGGCACTAGGAAATAGACTGAGAAACCAGAGTAATACTTGCCTCTGCAACCCGTTCCCATTGTGCTAGATGAACGAACGTCTCTCCGCATGCTCAGTTTTGAGATATATTTTTGTGTGAAAGCCGAACTTCACCTACCTTTGTTGGGAATACAAAGTTTCTTTTCAGTTGCATACTACACTCCATACATATATATGGGTAGGTACTAGCTCTAACTCGGTTTTACACTGAAAATTGCAGGAGCTTCAAACCGGCCCTAGGAAACAGACTTAGAAACCAGGGTAAAAATTTCTCCTGCAACCCGTTCCCTTTGTGCTAGATGAACGAAAGTCTCTCCACATGCTCTTTTCTGAGGAAAGGTGTTTCTGAAATCCATTCTTCACCTAGCTTGTTGGGAACACAAAGTTTCTTTTAAGTTACTTCCTACACTCCAGAAATATATAATGTGAAGTACTAGCTACAACTCGGTTTTACAGTGAAAGTTGCAGTAATTTCAAACATGCACTAGGAAACAGACTTAGAAACCAGAGAAAAAGTTTCTCCTGCAACCCATTCCTTTTGTGCTAGATGAATGAATATCTCACCAAATGCTGAGTTCTAGAGATAAGTTTGTGTGAAAGCCATTCTTCCCCCAGCTTGTCAGAACACAGTGTTTCTTTTCAGTTGCAAACTACAATCCATACAAATATATGGGAGGTACTATCTCCAAATCGGTTTTACATTGAAAATTGCAGGAATATAAAACCGGCACTAGGAAACAGACTGAGAAACCAGAGTATAAAGTTTTCCTCCAACCCGTTCCTATTTTGCTAGATGAACGAACGTCTCTCCACATGCTCAGTTCTAAGAAATAAGTGTGTGTGAAAGCCGTCCTTCAACTAGCTTGTTAGGAACACAAAGTTTCTTTTCAGTTGCAAACTACATTCCAAAAATATATATCATGAAGTACTAGCTCCAACTCGATTTTACAGAGAAAACTGCAGGAACTTCAAACCGGCACTAGGAAACTGACTTAAAAACCAGAGTAAAAGTTTCTACTGCAATCCGATTCAGTTGTTCTAATGAAGGAAATTCTCTCCACATGCTCTGTTCTGAGAGATAACTGTGTGTGAAAGCTGTCCTTCACCTAGCTTCTTGGGAACACAAAGTTTCTTTTCAGTTACTTACTACACTCCATACATATATATGGGAAGGTACTAGATCCAAATCGATTTTACAGTGTAAACTGCAGGAACTTGAAACCGGCACTAGGAAACAAACTGAGAAACCAGAGTAAAATTCTTCCTGCAAACTGTTCCAATAGTGCTAGATGAACGAAAGTCTCTCCACATGCCCTGTTCTGAGAGATAATTGTCTGTGAAAGCCGTTCTTCACCTAACTTGTTGGGAAGACAAAGTTTCTCCTCAGTTGCAAACTACACTTCATACATATATATGGGGTTGTACTAGCTCCAACTCGTTTTCTCAGTGAAAACTGCAGGAACTTCAAAACTGCACTAGGAAACAGACTGAGAAACCAGAGTAAAAGTTTCTCCTGCAACCCGTTCCCTTTTGCTAGATGAACGAATTTCTCTCCACATGCTCAGTCCTGAGAGTTAAATTTGTGTGAAAGCCAACCTTCCCCCAGCTTGTGGGAACACAATGTTAGTTTTCAGTTGCAAACTACAATCCATACATATATATGGGTAGGTACTAGCTCCAACTCGATTTTATAGAGAAAATTGCAGGAACATCAAACCGGCACTATGAAACAGTCTAAGGAACCAGAGTAAATGTTTCTCCTGCAACCCGTTAGTTTCTGCTAGATAAACGATCATCTCTCCACCTGATCAGATCTGAGAGTTAATTTTCTGTGAAAGCCGTAATTAACCTAGCTTGTTTGGAACACAAATTTTCTTTTTAGTTGCAAACTACACTCCATACATATATATGTGGGTGTACTAGCTCCAAATCTGTTTTAAATTGAAAACTGCCGGTACTTCAAATCGGCACTAGGAAACAGACTGTGAAACCTGAGTAATAGTTTCAACTGCAACCCTTTCCCTTTGTGCTAGATGAACGAACGTCTCTCCACATGCTCAGTTCTGGAAAATATGTGTGTGTGAAAGCCATTCTTCACGTAGATTTTTGGGAACACAAAGTTTCTTTTCAGTTGCAAAATTCTCTCCATACCTATATATGGGCATTACTAACTCCAACTTACTTTTACAGTGAAACCTGCAGGAACTTCCAAACGGCACTAGGAAACAAACTGAGAAACCAGATGAAAAGTTTTTCCTGCAACCCGTTCCCTTTGTGCTAGATGAAAGAACGTCTCTCCACATGCTCAGGTCTGAGAGACAAATGTGAGTGAAAGCCGTACTTCACCTAGCTTGTTGGGAACACAAAGTTTCTTTTCAGTTGCAGACTACAATCCATACATGTATATGGTGAGGTACTAACCCAAACACGGATTTACATTAAAAACTGCAGGAACTTCAAATCGGCACTAGGAAATATACTGAGAAACCAGAGAGAAAGTTTCTCTTGCAACCCGTTCCATTTGAGCTAGATGTACGAACGTCTCTCCACATGCTCAGTTCTAAGAGACAAGTGTGTGTGAAAGTCGTCCTTCATCTAGCTTGTTGGGAACACAAAGTTTCTTTTCAGTTGCAAACTACACTCCATACAAATATATGGGTAGGTACTAGCTCCAACTCGGTTTTACAGGGAAAACTGCAGGAACTTAAAACCGGCACTAGGAAACAGACTGAGAAACCAGAGTAAAAGTTTCTCCTGCAACCCGTTCCCTTTGTGCTAGATGAACGAACGTCTCTCCACATGTTCGCTTCTGAGAGATAAGTGTGTGTGAAAGCCGTCCTTCAGCTAGCTTGTTGGGAACACAAAGTTTCTGTTCAGTTGCAAACTCCACTCCATACATATATATGGGGAGGTACTAGCTCCAACTCGGTTTTACAGTGAAAACTGCAGGAACTTCAAACCGGCACTAGGAAACAGACTGAGAAACCAGATGAAAAGTTTTTCCTGCAACCCGTTCCCTTTGTGCTAGATGAAAGAACGTCTCTCCACATGCTCAGGTCTGAGAGACAAATGTGAGTGAAAGCCGTACTTCACCTAGCTTGTTGGGAACACAAAGTTTCTTTTCAGTTGCAGACTACAATCCATACATGTATATGGTGAGGTACTAACCCAAACACGGATTTACATTAAAAACTGCAGGAACTTCAAATCGGCACTAGGAAATATACTGAGAAACCAGAGAGAAAGTTTCTCTTGCAACCCGTTCCATTTGAGCTAGATGTACGAACGTCTCTCCACATGCTCAGTTCTAAGAGACAAGTGTGTGTGAAAGTCGTCCTTCATCTAGCTTGTTGGGAACACAAAGTTTCTTTTCAGTTGCAAACTACACTCCATACAAATATATGGGTAGGTACTAGCTCCAACTCGGTTTTACAGGGAAAACTGCAGGAACTTAAAACCGGCACTAGGAAACAGACTGAGAAACCAGAGTAAAAGTTTCTCCTGCAACCCGTTCCCTTTGTGCTAGATGAACGAACGTCTCTCCACATGTTCGCTTCTGAGAGATAAGTGTGTGTGAAAGCCGTCCTTCAGCTAGCTTGTTGGGAACACAAAGTTTCTGTTCAGTTGCAAACTCCACTCCATACATATATATGGGGAGGTACTAGCTCCAACTCGGTTTTACAGTGAAAACTGCAGGAACTTCAAACCGGCACTAGGAAACAGACTGAGAAACCAGAGTAAAAGTTTCTCCTGCAACCCGTTCCCTTTGTGCTAGATGAACGAACGTCTCTCCACATGCTCAGTTCTGAGAGATAAGTGTGTGTGAAAGCCGTCCTTCAACTAGCTTGTTGGGAACACAAAGTTTCTTTTCAGTTGCAATCTACACTCCATACATATATATGGGGAAGTACTAGCTACAAATCAATTTTACAGTGATAAATTCAGGAACATCATACCGGCACTAGGAAATAGACTGAGAAATCAGAGTAACAGTTGCCTCTACATCTCGTTCCCTTTGTGCTAGATGAACGAACGTCTCTCCCCATGCTCAGTTTTGAGATATATTTTTGTGTGAAAGCCAAACTTCACCTACCTTGTTGGGAAAACAAAGTTTCTTTTCATTTGCAAACTACACTCCAAAATATATATCGGGTGGTACTAGCTCCAAAACTCTTTTACAGTGAAAACTGCAGGAACTTCATACCGGCACTTGGAAACAGACTGAGAAACTAGAGTAAAAGATTCTCCTGCAAACCGTTCCCTTTGTGCTAGATGAACGAAAGTCTCTCCACATGCTCTGTTCGGAGAGATAAGTGTGTGTGAAATCTGTACTTCACCTAGCATTTTGGGAACACAAAGTTTCTTTTCAGTTGCATTCTACACTCCAGAAATATATAATGGGAAGTACTAGCTCCAACTCGATTTTACAGAGAAAGTTGCAGGAACTTCAAACATGCACTAGGAAACATACTTAGAAACCAGAGTAAAGTTTCCCCTGTAACCCGCTCCCTTTGTGCTAGATGAAGGAATGTCTCTCCACATGCTCAGTTCTGAGAGATAAGTGTGTGTGAAAGTCGTCCTTCACGTAGCTTGTTGTGAACACAAAGTTTCTCTTCAGTTGCAAACTACACTCCATACATATATAAGGGTATGTACTAGCTCCAACTCGGTTTTATAGAGAAAATTGCAGGAAAGTCAAACCGGCACTATGAAACAGACTAAAGAACCAGAGTTAATGTCTCCTGCAACCCGTTAGATTTCTGCTAGATAAATGAAAGTCTCTCCACATGCTCAGTTCTGAGGGATAAGTGTGTGTGAAAGCCATACTTCACGTAGCTTGTTGGGAACACCAAGTATATTTTCAGTTGTAAAATACACTCCATAATTGTATATCGGGAGGAACTATCTCAAACTCGATATTACAGAGAAAACTGCAGGAACTTCAAACCAGCACTTGAAAAAAGACTGAGAAACCAGAGTAAAAGTTTCTACTGCAATCCGATCGAATTGTGCTAATGAAGGAAATTCTCTCCACCTGCTATGTTCTGAGAGATATCTGTGTGTGAAAGCTGTCCTTCACCTATCTTGTTGGGAACAGGAAGTTTCTTCTAGGTTGCAAAATACACTCCATCTTATATATGCGTAGGTACTAGCTCCGAATTGGTTTTATAGTGAAAACTGCAGGAACTTCAAAACGGCACTAGGAAACAGACTGAGAAACCAGACTAAAAGTTTCACCTGCAACCCGTTCCCTTTGTGCTAGATGAACGAACGTGTCTCCACATGCTCATATCTGAGAGACAAGTGTGTGTGAAAGCCGAAGTTCACCTAGCTCGTTGGGAACACAAAGTTTCTCTTCAGTAGCAAACTACAATCCATATATGTTTATCAGGTAGTACTAGCTCCAACTCGGTTTTAGAGTGAAAACTGCAGGAACTTATTACCGGCACTAGGAATCAGTCTGAGAAACCAGAGTAAAAGATTCTCCTGCAACCCGTTCCCTTTTTGCTAGATGAATGAACGTCTCTCCATATGCTCAATTCTGAAGAGATACGTGTGTGTGAAAACCGTCCTTCACCTGGAATTTTGTGCACACAGTTACTTTTCAGTTGCAAACTACACTCCATACATATATATGTGGAGTTACTAGCTTCAACACGGTTTTAAAGTGAAATCTGCAGGAACTTCAATCCGGTACTAGGAATCAGACTGAGAAACCAGAGTAAAAGTTTCTCCTGCAACCCGTTTTTTTGTGCTAGATGACCAAACGACTATCCACATGCTCAGGTCTGAGAGATAAGTGTGTGCTAAAGTCGTCCTTCACCTTGCTACTTGGGAACACAAAGTTCCCTTTCATTTGCAAACTACAGTCCGTAAAATTATATGGGGAGGTACTAGCTCCAAGTCGGTTTTACAGTGAATTCTGCAGGAAATTCAAACCAGCTCTAGGAATTAGACTGAGAAACCACAGTAAAAGTTTCTCCTGCAAACCGTTCCCTTTGTACTAGATGAACGAATGTCTCTCCACATGCTCAGTTCTGGGAGATAATTGTGTGTGAAAGCAGTCCTTCACCTAGCTTGTTGGGAACACAAAGTTTGTTTTCAGTTGCAAACAACATTCCGTATATATATATGGTGAGGTACTAACTCCAACTCGGTTTTACAGTGAAAACTGCAGGAACTTCAAACCGGCACTACGAAACAGACTGAGAAACAAGAGTAAAAGGTTTTCCTACAACCCGTTCCGTTTGTGCTAGAGGAATGAACGTCTCTGCACATGCTCAATTCTGAGATAATGTGTGTGAAACCGTCCTTCAACTTGCTTGTTGGGAACACAAAAATTCTTTTCATTTGCAAACTGCACTCCGTAAATATATATGGGGAACTACTAGCTAAAACATAATTTGAGAGTGAAAATTGCAGATTCATCAAACCGGCACTAGGAAACAGACTGAGAAACAATAGTAAAACTTTCTAGTGCCATCCGATCAAATACTGCTAATGAAGGAAATTCTCTCCACATGCTAATTTCTGAGAGATAAGTATGTTTGAAAGCCTTCCTTTTCCTAGCTTTTTGGGAACACAAAGTTTCTTTTCAGTTGTAAACTACAGTCCATACATTAAAATGAGCGGTACTAGTGCCACATTCTCATTTCTGAGAGACAATTTGTGTGTTAAAGCCATTCTTCACCTATCTTGTTGGGAACACAAAGTTTCTTTTCAGTTGCAAACTACAATCCATACAAATATATGGGAGGTACTAGCTCCAAATCGGTTTTACATTGAAAATTGTAGGAACATAAAACCGGCACTAGGAAACAGACTGAGAAACCAGAGTAAAAGATTTTCCTCCAACCCGTTCCAATTTTGCTAGATGAACGAACGTCTCTCCACATGTTCAGTTCTAAGAAATAAGTGTGTGTGAAAGCCGTCCTTCAACTAGCTTGTTGGGAACACAAAGTTTCTTTTCAGTTGCAAACTACACTCCAAAAATATATATCATGAAGTACTAGCTCCAACTCGATTTTACAGAGAAAACTGCAGGAACTTCAAACCGGCACTAGGAAACTGACTTAAAATCCAGAGTAAAAGTTTCTACTGCAATCCGATTCAATTGTTCTAATGAAGGAAATTCTCTCCACATGCTCTGTTCTGAGAGATAACTGTGTGTGAAAGCTGTTCTTCACCTAGCTTCTTGGGAACACAAAGTTTCTTTTCAGTTACTTACTACACTCCATACATATATATGGGGAGGTACTAGATCCAAATCGATTTTACAGTGTAAACTGCAGGAACTTGAAACTGGCACTAGGAAACAAACTGAGAAACCAGAGTAAAATTCTTCCTGCAAACTGTTCCAATAGTGCTAGATGAACGAAAGTCTCTCCACATGCTCAGTTCTGAGAAAGAAGTGCGTGTGAATGCCGAACTTCACCTAGCTTGTTGGGAACACAAAGTTTCTTTTCTGTTGCAAACTACACTCCATACATTTATATGGGGGGATACTAGCTCCAACTCGGTTTTAAAGTGAAATGTGCAGGAACTTCAAACCATCCCTAGGGAACAGACAGGGAATCCAGAGTAAAATTTTTTACTGCAACCCGTTCCCTTTGTGTTAGATGAACGAACGTCTCTGCACATGCTCAGTTCTGAGAGATTAGTGTGTGTGAAAGCCGACTTCACCCAGCTTGTTGGGAACACAAAGTTTCTTTTCAGTTGAAAACTACACTCCATACATATATATGGGGAAGTACTAGCTCCAAATCGGTTTTTCAGTGAAAACTGCAGGAACTTGAATCCGGCACTAGGAAACAGGGTGAGAAACCAGAGTGAAATTGCTCCTGCAAACCGTTCCCTTTGTGATAGATGAACGAACGTCTCTCCACATGCTCACTTCTGAGGGATAAGTGTGTGTGAAAGCCGTCCTTTACCTAGCTTGTTGGGAACACAAAGTTTCTTATCAGTTGCAAACTACAATCCATACATATATATGTGCAGGTACTAGCTCCAACTCTTTATTTATAGTGAAAACTGCAGGATTTTCAAACCGGCACTAGGAAACAGACTGAGAAACCAGAGAAAAATAGTCTCCTGCAACCCGTTCCCTTTGTGCTTGATGAACGAACTAATCTCCCCATGCTCAGTTCTGAGCGATAGGTGTGTGTGATAGCCGTCCATCACCTATCTTGTTGGGAACATAAAGTTTCTTTTCAGTTGCAAACTAGAATCCATACATATTTAATGGTAGGTAGAAGCTCCAACTCGGTTTTACCGTGATAAATACAGGAATATCATACCGGCACTAGGAAACAGACTGAGAAACCAGAGTAAAAGTTTCTCCTGCAAACTGTTCCCTTTTTGCTAGATGAACGAACGTCTTTCCATATGCTCAGTTCGGAGAGATAAGTGTGTGTGAAAGCCGTCCTTCAACTTGCTTGTTGGGAACACAAAGTTTCCTTTCAGTAGCAATCTACAGTCCATACTTGTATATGGGGATGTACTAGCTCCAATTTGGTGTTACAATGAAATCTGCAGGAACATCAAACCGGCACTAGGGATCAGAATGAGAATCCCGAGTAAAAGTTGCTTCTGCAAAACGTTCCCTTTGTGCTTGATGAACGTACGTCTCTCCCCATGCTCAGTTCTGAGAGATAAGTGTGTGTGAAAGCAGTCCTTCTCCTAGCTTGATGGGAACACAAAATTTGTTTTCAGTTGTAAGCTACAGTCCATAAATATATAAGCAGAGGTACTAGCACCAACTCGATTTTACAGAGAATACTGCAGGAATTTCAAACTGGCACTAGGAAACAGACTGAGAAACCAGAGTAAACGTTTCTCCTGCAACCCGTTTCCTTGGTGCTAGATGAACGAAAGTCTCCCTACATGCTCATTTCTGAGAGATAATTGTCTGTGAAAGCCTTTCTTCACCTATCTAGTTGGGAAAACAAAGTTTCGTTTTAGTTGCAAACTACACTCCATACAAAAATATGGAGAGGTACTAGCTCCAACTCGGTTTTACAGTGAAAACTGCAGGAACATCAAACCAGCACTAGGAAAAAGTCTGAGAAACCAGAGTAAAAGATTCCCCTGCAACCCGTTCCTTTTGTGCTAGATGAACGAATGTCTCTCCACATGCTCAGTTCTGAGAAATAGGTGTGTGTGAAAGCCATCCTTCACGTAGATTTCTGGGAACACATAGTTTCTTTTCAGTTGCAAACTCCACTCCATACATATATATGGGGATTTAGTAACTCCAACTCTCTTTTACAGTGAAACCTGCAGGAACTTCAAAACGGCACTAGGAAACAAACTGAGAAACCAGACTAAAAGTTTCTCCTGCAACCCGTTCCCTTTTTGCTAGATGAACGAACGTCTCTCCACATGATCAGTTCTGAGAGATAAGTGTGTGTGAAAGCCGTCCTTCACCTAGCTTGTTGGGAACACAAAGTTTATTTTCAGTTACAGACTACACTCCATACATGTATATTGTGAGGTTCTAACCCAAACTCGGATTTACATTGAAAAATTCATGAACTTCAAACCGGCATTAGGAAATAGACTGAGAAACCAGAGAAAAAGTTTCTCTTGAAAACCGTTCCATTAGTGCTAGATGTACGAAAGTCTCTCCACATGCTATTTTCTGAGAGTAAATGTGCGTGAAAGCCGTCCTTCATCTAGCTTGTTGGGAACTCAAAGTTTCTTTTCAGTTGCAAACTACACTTCATAAATATATATGGGGTGGTGCAAGGTCCAACTCAGTTTTACATTATAAACTGCAGGAACATGAAACCGACACAAGGAAACAGACTGAGAAACCAGAGTAAAAGTTTCTCATGCAACCCATTAAATTTGTGCTAGATGAACGAACGTCTCTCCACATGCTTAGTTCTGAGAGATATTTGTGTGTTAAAGCCGTCCTTCACATAGCTTGTTGGGAACACAAATTTTTTTACAGTTGCAAACTACACTGCATATATATGTAAGGGGAGGTACTAGCTTCAACAAGGTTTTACAATGAAAACTGCAGGAAATTCAAACCAGCATTAGGAACCAGAGTGAGATACCAGAGTAAAATTTTCTCCTGCAACGCGTTCCTATTGTGCTAGATGAACGTAAGTCTCTCCACATGCTCATTTCTTAGAGATAAGTGTGTGTGAAAGCCATTCTTCACATAGCTTGTTGGGAACACAAAGTTTCTTTTCAGTTACTTACTACAATCCATACATATATAAGGGGAGGTATTAGATCCAAGTCGTTTTCATGGAGAAAATTGCAGGAAATTCAAACCGGCACTAGGAAAAAGAATGAGAAACCAGAGTAAAAGTTTCTCCTGCAACCCGTTCCCTTTGTGGTAGATGAACGAATGTCTCTCCACATGCTCAGTTCTGAGAGATAAGTGTGTGTGAAAGCCATCCTTCAACTAGCTTGTTGGGAACACAAAGTTTCTATTCAGATTCTATCTACACTGCATACATATATAAGGGGGGGGTATTAGCTCCAACTCTGTTTTACAGTGTAAACTGCAGAAACTTAAAACCAGCACTAGGAAACAGACTGAGAAACCAGAGTAAAAGTTTCTCCTGCAACCCGTTCCCTTTGTGCTAGATGAATGAAAGTTTCTCCCCATGCTCAATTTTGAGAGATAGTTGTGTGTGAAAGCCTTACTTCACCTAGCTTGTTGGGAACACAAAGTTTCCTTTCAGTTGCAAACTACACTCCATACATTTATATGGGGAGGTACTAGCTCCAACTCGTTTTCACAGTGAAATCTGCAGGAAATTCAAACCGGCACTAGGAAACAGACTGAGAATCCAGAGTAAATGTTTCTCCTGCAACACGTTCCCTTTTGCTAGATGAACGAATTTCTCTGCACATGCTCAGTCCTGAGAGATAAATTTGTGTGAAAGCCAACCTTCCCCCAGCTTGTGGGAACACAATGTTTGTTTTCAGTTGCAAACTACAATCCATACATATATATGGGTACTTACTATCTCCAACTCGATTTTATAGAGAAAATTCAGGAACATCAAACTGGCACTATGAAACAGTCTAAGGAACCAGAGTAAATGTTTCTCCTGCAACCTGTTACTTTCTGCTAGATAAACGATCATCTCTCCACCTGATCAGATCTGAGAGTTAATTTTCTGTGAAAGCCGTAATTAACCTAGCTTGTTTCGAACACAAATTTTCTTTTTAGTTGCAAACTACACTCCATACATATATATGTGGGTGTACTAGCTCCAAATCTGTTTTAAATTGAAAACTGCCGGTACTTCAAACCGGCACTAGGAAACAGACTGTGAAACCTGAGTAATAGTTTCAACTGCAACCCTTTCCCTTTGTGCTAGATGAAGGAAAGTCTCTCCACATGCTCATTTCTGAGAGACAAATGTGAGTGAAAGCCGTCCTTCACCTAGCTTGTTGGGAACACAAAGTTTCTTTTCAGTTGTAAACTACAGTCCATACATTAAAAGGAGAGGTACTAGCGCCAACTCGATTTTTCAGTGTAACCTGCGGGAACATGAAACCGGCCCTAGAAAACAGACTGAGAAACCAGTGTAAAATTTTCAACTGCAACCAGTTCCCTTTGTTCTAGATGAATGAATGTCTCTCCACATGCTCAGTTCTGAGAGATAAGTGTGTGTGAAAGCCACCTTAACCTATCTTGTTGGGAACACAAAGTTTCTTTTCAGTTGCAATCTACACTCCATACATATATATGGGGAAGTACTAGCTACAAATCGATTTTACAGTGATAAATTCAGGAACATCATACCGGCACTAGGAAATAGACTGAGAAACCAGAGTAACAGTTGCCCCTACATCTCTTTCCCTTTGTGCTAGATGAACGAACGTCTCTCCCCATGCTCAGTTTTGAGATATATTTTTGTGTGAAAGCCAAACTTCACCTTCCTTGTTGGGAATACAAAGTTTCTTTTCATTTGCAAACTACACTCCAAAATATATATCGTGTGGTACTAGCTCCAAAATTCTTTTACAGTGAAAACTGCAGGAACTTCATACCGGCACTTGGAAACAGACTGAGAAACCAGAGTAAAGTTTCTCCTGCAACCCGCTCCCTTTGTGCTAGATGAAGGAATGTCTCTCCACATGCTCAGTTCTGAGAGATAAGTGTGTGTGAAAGTCGTCCTTCACGTAGCTTGTTGTGAACACAAAGTTTCTCTTCAGTTGCTAACTACACTCCATACATATATAAGGGTATGTACTAGCTCCAACTCGGTTTTATAGAGAAAATTGCAGGAAAGTCAAACCGGCACTATGAAACAGACTAAAGAACCAGATTTAATGTCTCCTGCAACCCGTTAGCTTTCTGCTAGATAAATGAACGTCTCTCCACATGCTCAGTTCTGAGGGATAAGTGTGTGTGAAAGCCGTACTTCACGTAGCTTGTTGGGAACACCAAGTATATTTTCAGTTGTAAAATACACTCCATAAGTATATATCGGGAGGTACTATCTCAAACTCGATATTACAGAGAAAACTGCAGGAGCTTCAAACCAGCACTAGAAAAAAGACTGAGAAACCAGAGTAAAAGTTTCTACTGCAATCCGATCCAATTGTGCTAATGAAGGAAATTCTCTCCACCTGCTATGTTCTGAGAGATATCTGTGTGTGAAAGCTGTCCTTCACCTATCTTGTTGGGAACAGGAATTTTCTTCTAGGTTGCAAAATACACTCCATCTTATATATGGGTAGGTACTAGCTCCAAATTGGTTTTATAGTGAAAACTGCAGGAACTTCAAAACGGCACTAGGAAACAGACTGAGAAACCAGACTAAAAGTTTCTCCTGCAACCCGTTCCCTTTGTGGTAGATGAACGAACGTCTCTCCACATGCTCAGTTCTGAGAGATAAGTGTGTGTGAAAGCCATCCTTCAACTAGCTTGTTGGGAACACAAAGTTTCTATTCAGTTTCTATCTACACTGCATACATATATAAGGGGGGGTATTAGCTCCAACTCTGTTTTACAGTGTAAACTGCAGAATCTTAAAACCAGCACTAGGAAACAGACTGAGAAACCAGAGTAAAAGTTTCTCCTGCAACACGTTCCCTTTTGCTAGATGAACGAATTTCTCTGCACATGCTCAGTCCTGAGAGATAAATTTGTGTGAAAGCCAACCTTCCCCCAGCTTGTGGGAACACAATGTTTGTTTTCAGTTGCAAACTACAATCCATACATATATATGGGTACGTACTATCTCCAACTCGATTTTATAGAGAAAATTCAGGAACATCAAACTGGCACTATGAAACAGTCTAAGGAACCAGAGTAAATGTTTCTCCTGCAACCTGTTACTTTCTGCTAGATAAACGATCATCTCTCCACCTGATCAGATCTGAGAGTTAATTTTCTGTGAAAGCCGTAATTAACCTAGCTTGTTTCGAACACAAATTTTCTTTTTAGTTGCAAACTACACTCCATACATATATATGTGGGTGTACTAGCTCCAAATCTGTTTTAAATTGAAAACTGCCGGTACTTCAAACCGGCACTAGGAAACAGACTGTGAAACCTGAGTAATAGTTTCAACTGCAACCCTTTCCCTTTGTGCTAGATGAAGGAACGTCTCTCCACATGCTCATTTCTGAGAGACAAATGTGAGTGAAAGCCGTCCTTCACCTAGCTTGTTGGGAACACAAAGTTTCTTTTCAGTTGTAAACTACAGTCCATACATTAAAAGGAGAGGTACTAGCGCCAACTCGATTTTTCAGTGTAACCTGCGGGAACATGAAACCGGCCCTAGAAAACAGACTGAGAAACCAGTGTAAAATTTTCAACTGCAACCAGTTCCCTTTGTTCTAGATGAATGAATGTCTCTCCACATGCTCAGTTCTGAGAGATAAGTGTGTGTGAAAGCCACCTTAACCTATCTTGTTGGGAACACAAAGTTTCTTTTCAGTTGCAATCTACACTCCATACATATATATGGGGAAGTACTAGCTACAAATCGATTTTACAGTGATAAATTCAGGAACATCATACCGGCACTAGGAAATAGACTGAGAAACCAGAGTAACAGTTGCCCCTACATCTCGTTCCCTTTGTGCTAGATGAACGAACGTCTCTCCCCATGCTCAGTTTTGAGATAAATTTTTGTGTGAAAGCCAAACTTCACCTTCCTTGTTGGGAATACAAAGTTTCTTTTCATTTGCAAACTACACTCCAAAATATATATCGTGTGGTACTAGCTCCAAAATTCTTTTACAGTGAAAACTGCAGGAACTTCATACCGGCACTTGGAAACAGACTGAGAAACCAGAGTAAAGTTTCTCCTGCAACCCGCTCCCTTTGTGCTAGATGAAGGAATGTCTCTCCACATGCTCAGTTCTGAGAGATAAGTGTGTGTGAAAGTCGTCCTTCACGTAGCTTGTTGTGAACACAAAGTTTCTCTTCAGTTGCTAACTACACTCCATACATATATAAGGGTATGTACTAGCTCCAACTCGGTTTTATAGAGAAAATTGCAGGAAAGTCAAACCGGCACTATGAAACAGACTAAAGAACCAGATTTAATGTCTCCTGCAACCCGTTAGCTTTCTGCTAGATAAATGAACGTCTCTCCACATGCTCAGTTCTGAGGGATAAGTGTGTGTGAAAGCCGTACTTCACGTAGCTTGTTGGGAACACCAAGTATATTTTCAGTTGTAAAATACACTCCATAAGTATATATCGGGAGGTACTATCTCAAACTCGATATTACAGAGAAAACTGCAGGAGCTTCAAACCAGCACTAGAAAAAAGACTGAGAAACCAGAGTAAAAGTTTCTACTGCAATCCGATCCAATTGTGCTAATGAAGGAAATTCTCTCCACCTGCTATGTTCTGAGAGATATCTGTGTGTGAAAGCTGTCCTTCACCTATCTTGTTGGGAACAGGAATTTTCTTCTAGGTTGCAAAATACACTCCATCTTATATATGGGTAGGTACTAGCTCCAAATTGGTTTTATAGTGAAAACTGCAGGAACTTCAAAACGGCACTAGGAAACAGACTGAGAAACCAGACTAAAAGTTTCTCCTGCAACCCGTTCCCTTTGTGGTAGATGAACGAACGTCTCTCCACATGCTCAGTTCTGAGAGATAAGTGTGTGTGAAAGCCATCCTTCAACTAGCTTGTTGGGAACACAAAGTTTCTATTCAGTTTCTATCTACACTGCATACATATATAAGGGGGGGGTATTAGCTCCAACTCTGTTTTACAGTGTAAACTGCAGAATCTTAAAACCAGCACTAGGAAACAGACTGAGAAACCAGAGTAAAAGTTTCTCCTGCAACACGTTCCCTTTTGCTAGATGAACGAATTTCTCTGCACATGCTCAGTCCTGAGAGATAAATTTGTGTGAAAGCCAACCTTCCCCCAGCTTGTGGGAACACAATGTTTGTTTTCAGTTGCAAACTACAATCCATACATATATATGGGTACGTACTATCTCCAACTCGATTTTATAGAGAAAATTCAGGAACATCAAACTGGCACTATGAAACAGTCTAAGGAACCAGAGTAAATGTTTCTCCTGCAACCTGTTACTTTCTGCTAGATAAACGATCATCTCTCCACCTGATCAGATCTGAGAGTTAATTTTCTGTGAAAGCCGTAATTAACCTAGCTTGTTTCGAACACAAATTTTCTTTTTAGTTGCAAACTACACTCCATACATATATATGTGGGTGTACTAGCTCCAAATCTGTTTTAAATTGAAAACTGCCGGTACTTCAAACCGGCACTAGGAAACAGACTGTGAAACCTGAGTAATAGTTTCAACTGCAACCCTTTCCCTTTGTGCTAGATGAAGGAACGTCTCTCCACATGCTCATTTCTGAGAGACAAATGTGAGTGAAAGCCGTCCTTCACCTAGCTTGTTGGGAACACAAAGTTTCTTTTCAGTTGTAAACTACAGTCCATACATTAAAAGGAGAGGTACTAGCGCCAACTCGATTTTTCAGTGTAACCTGCGGGAACATGAAACCGGCCCTAGAAAACAGACTGAGAAACCAGTGTAAAATTTTCAACTGCAACCAGTTCCCTTTGTTCTAGATGAATGAATGTCTCTCCACATGCTCAGTTCTGAGAGATAAGTGTGTGTGAAAGCCACCTTAACCTATCTTGTTGGGAACACAAAGTTTCTTTTCAGTTGCAATCTACACTCCATACATATATATGGGGAAGTACTAGCTACAAATCGATTTTACAGTGATAAATTCAGGAACATCATACCGGCACTAGGAAATAGACTGAGAAACCAGAGTAACAGTTGCCCCTACATCTCTTTCCCTTTGTGCTAGATGAACGAATGTCTCTCCCCATGCTCAGTTTTGAGATATATTTTTGTGTGAAAGCCAAACTTCACCTTCCTTGTTGGGAATACAAAGTTTCTTTTCATTTGCAAACTACACTCCAAAATATATATCGTGTGGTACTAGCTCCAAAATTCTTTTACAGTGAAAACTGCAGGAACTTCATACCGGCACTTGGAAACAGACTGAGAAACCAGAGTAAAGTTTCTCCTGCAACCCGCTCCCTTTGTGCTAGATGAAGGAATGTCTCTCCACATGCTCAGTTCTGAGAGATAAGTGTGTGTGAAAGTCGTCCTTCACGTAGCTTGTTGTGAACACAAAGTTTCTCTTCAGTTGCTAACTACACTCCATACATATATAAGGGTATGTACTAGCTCCAACTCGGTTTTATAGAGAAAATTGCAGGAAAGTCAAACCGGCACTATGAAACAGACTAAAGAACCAGATTTAATGTCTCCTGCAACCCGTTAGCTTTCTGCTAGATAAATGAACGTCTCTCCACATGCTCAGTTCTGAGGGATAAGTGTGTGTGAAAGCCGTACTTCACGTAGCTTGTTGGGAACACCAAGTATATTTTCAGTTGTAAAATACACTCCATAAGTATATATCGGGAGGTACTATCTCAAACTCGATATTACAGAGAAAACTGCAGGAGCTTCAAACCAGCACTAGAAAAAAGACTGAGAAACCAGAGTAAAAGTTTCTACTGCAATCCGATCCAATTGTGCTAATGAAGGAAATTCTCTCCACCTGCTATGTTCTGAGAGATATCTGTGTGTGAAAGCTGTCCTTCACCTATCTTGTTGGGAACAGGAATTTTCTTCTAGGTTGCAAAATACACTCCATCTTATATATGGGTAGGTACTAGCTCCAAATTGGTTTTATAGTGAAAACTGCAGGAACTTCAAAACGGCACTAGGAAACAGACTGAGAAACCAGACTAAAAGTTTCTCCTGCAACCCGTTCCCTTTGTGGTAGATGAACGAACGTCTCTCCACATGCTCAGTTCTGAGAGATAAGTGTGTGTGAAAGCCATCCTTCAACTAGCTTGTTGGGAACACAAAGTTTCTATTCAGTTTCTATCTACACTGCATACATATATAAGGGGGGGGTATTAGCTCCAACTCTGTTTTACAGTGTAAACTGCAGAATCTTAAAACCAGCACTAGGAAACAGACTGAGAAACCAGAGTAAAAGTTTCTCCTGCAACCCGTTCCCTTTGTGCTAGATGAACGAACGTCTCTCCACATGCTCAGTTCTGAGAGATAAGTGTGTGTGAAAGCCATCCTTCAACTAGCTTGTTGGGAACACAAAGTTTCTATTCAGTTTCTATCTACACTGCATACATATATAAGGGGGGTTATTAGCTCCAACTCTGTTTTACAGTGTAAACTGCAGAATCTTAAAACCAGCACTAGGAAACAGACTGAGAAACCAGAGTAAAAGTTTCTCCTGCAACCCGTTCCCTTTGTGCTAGATGAACGAACGTTTCTCCCCATGCTCAGTTTTGAGAGATAGTTGTGTGTGAAAGCCTTACTTCACCTAGCTTGTTGGGAACACAAAGTTTCCTTTCAGTTGCAAACTATACTCCATACATATATATGGGGAGGTACTAGCTCCAACTCGTTTTCACAGTGAAATCTGCAGGAAATTCAAACCGGCACTAGGAAACAGACTGAGAAACCAGAGTAAAAGTTTCTCCTGCAACCCGTTCCCTTTTGCTTGATGAACGAATTTCTCTCCACATGCTCAGTCCTGAGAGATAAATTTGTGTGAAAACCAACCTTCCCCCATCTTGTGGGAACACAATGTTAGTTTTCAGTTGCAAACTACAATCCATACATATATATGGGTAGGTACTAGCTCCAACTCGATTTTATAGAGAAAATTGCAGGAACATCAAACCGGCACTATGAAACAGTCTAAGGAACCAGAGTAAATGTTTCTCCTGCAACCCGTTACTTTCTGCTAGATAAACGATCATCTCTCCACCTGATCAGATCTGAGAGTTAATTTTCTGTGAAAGCCGTAATTAACCTAGCTTGTTTCGAACACAAATTTTCTTTTTAGTTGCAAACTACACTCCATATATCTATATGTGGGTGTACTAGCTCCAAATCTGTTTTAAATTGAAAACTGCCGGTACTTCAAACCGGCACTAGGAAACAGACTGTGAAACCTGAGTAATAGTTTCAACTGCAACCCTTTCTCTCTGTGCTAGATGAACGAACGTCTGTCCACATGCTCAGTTCTGGAAAATAAGTGTGTGTGAAAGCCATTCTTCACGTAGATTTTTGGGAACACAAAGTTTCTTTTCAGTTGCAAAATTCACTCCATACATATATATGGGCATTACTAACTCCAACTTACTTTTACAGTGAAACCTGCAGGAACTTCAAAACGGCACTAGGAAACAAACTGAGAAAACAGACTAAAAGTTTCTCCTGCAACCCTTTCCCTTTTTGCTAGATGAACGAACGTCTCTTCACATGCTCATTTCTGAAAGACAAATGTGAGTGAAAGCCGTCCTTCACCTAGCTTGTTGGGAACACAAAGTTTCTTTTCAGTTGTAAACTACAGTCCATACATTAAAAGGAGAGGTACTAGCGCCAACTCCATTTTACAGTGTAACCTGCGGGAACATGAAACCGGCCCTAGGAAACAGACTGAGAAACCAGTGTAAAATTTTCAACTGCAACCCGTTCCCTTTGTGCTAGATGAATGAATGTCTCTCCACATGCTCAGTTCTGAGAGATAAGTGTGTGTGAAAGCCACCTTAACCTATCTTGTTGGGAATGCAAAGTTTCTTTTCAGTTGCAATCTACACTCCATACATATATATGGGGAAGTACTATCTACAAATCGATTTTACAGTGATAAATTCAGGAACATCATACCGGCACTAGGAAATAGACTGAGAAACCAGAGTAACAGTTGCCCCTACATCTCGTTCCCTTTGTGCTAGATGAACGAACGTCTCTCCCCATGCTCAGTTTTGAGATATATTTTTGTGTGAAAGCCAAACTTCACCTACCTTGTTGGGAATACAAAGTTTCTTTCCATTTGCAAACTACACTCCAAAATATATATCGGGTGGTACTAGCTCCAAAACTCTTTTACAGTGAAAACTGCAGGAACTTCATACCGGCACTTGGAAACAGACTGAGAAACTAGAGTAAAAGATTCTCCTGCAAACCGTTCCCTTTGTGCTAGATGAACGAAAGTCTCTCCACATGCTCTGTTCGGAGAGATAAGTGTGTGTGAAATCTGTACTTCACCTAGCATTTTGGGAACACAAATTTCTTTTCAATTGCATTCTACACTCCAGAAATATATAATGGGAAGTACTAGCTCCTACTCGGTTTTACAGAGAAAGTTGCAGGAACTTCAAACATGCACTAGGAAACATACTTAGAAACCAGAGTAAAGTTTCTCCTGCAACCCGCTCCCTTTGTGCTAAATGAAGGAATGTCTCTCCACATGCTCAGTTCTGAGAGATAAGTGTGTGTGAAAGTCGTCCTTCACGTAACTTGTTGTGAACACAAAGTTTCTCTTCAGTTGCAAACTACACTCCATACATATATAAGGGTATGTACTAGCTCCAACTCGGTTTTATAGAGAAAATTGCAGGAAAGTCAAACCGGCACTATGAAACAGACAAAAGAACCAGAGTTAATGTCTCCTGCAACCCGTTAGCTTTCTGCTAGATAAATGAAATTCTCTCCACATGCTCAGTTCTGAGGGATAAGTGTGTGTGAAAGCCATACTTCACGTAGCTTGTTGGGAACACCAAGTATATTTTCAGTTGTAAAATACACTCCATAAGTGTATATCGGGAGGAACTATCTCAAACTAGATATTACAGAGAAAACTGCAGGAACTTCAAACCAGCACTTGAAAAAAGACTGAGAAACCAGAGTAAAAGTTTCTACTGCAATCCGATCCAATTGTGCTAATGAAGGAAATTCTCTCCACCTGCTATGTTCTGAGAGATATCTGTGTGTGAAAGCTGTCCTTCACCTATCTTGTTGGGAACAGAAAGTTTCTTCTAGGTTGCAAAATACACTCCATCTTATATATGCGTAGGTACTAGCTCCGAATTGGTTTTATAGTGAAAACTGCAGGAACTTCAAAACGGCACTAGGAAACAGACTGAGAAACCAGACTAAAAGTTTCACCTGCAACCCGTTCCCTTTGTGCTAGATGAACGAACGTGTCTCCTCATGCTCATTTCTGAGAGACAAGTATGTGTGAAAACCGAAGTTCACCTATCTCATTGGAAACACAAAGTTTCTCTTCAGTAGCAAACTACAATCCATATATGTTTATCAGGTAGTACTAGCTCCAACTCGGTTTTAGAGTGAAAACTGCAGGAACTTATTACCGGCACTAGGAATCAGTCTGAGAATCCAGAGTAAAAGATTCTCCTGCAACCCGTTCCCTTTTTGCTAGATGAATGAACGTCTCTCCACATGCTCAGTTCTGAAGAGATACGTGTGTGTGAAAACCGTCCTTCACCTAGATTTTTGTGCACACAAAGTTACTTTTCAGTTGCAAACTACACTCCATACATATATATGTGGAGTTACTAGCTTCAACACGGTTTTAAAGTGAAATCTGCAGGAACTTCAATCCGGTACTAGGAATCAGACTGAGAAACCAGAGTAAAAGTTTCTCGTGCAACCCGTTTTTTTTGTGCTAGATGAACAAACGATTATCCACATGCTCAGGTCTGAGAGATAAGTGTGTGCTAAAGTCGTCCTTCACCTTGCTACTTGGGAACACAAAGTTTCCTTTCATTTGCAAACTACAGTCCGTAAAATTATATGGGGAAGTACTAGCTCCAAGTCGGTTTTACAGTGAATTCTGCAGGAAATTCAAACCAGCTCTAGGAATTAGACTGAGAAACCACAGTAAAAGTTTCTCCTGCAAACCGTTCTCTTTGTACTAGATGAACGAATGTCTCTCCACATGCTCAGTTCTGAGAGATAATTGTGTGTGAAAGCAGTCCTTCACCTAGCTTGTTGGGAACACAAAATTTGTTTTCAGTTGCAAACAACATTCCGTATATATATATGATGAGGTACTAACTCCAACTCGGTTTTACAGTGAAAACTGCAGGAACTTCAAACCGGCACTACGAAACAGACTGAGAAACAAGAGTGAAAGTTTCTCCTACATCCCGTTCCGTTTGTGCTAGAGGAACGAACGTCTCTGCACATGCTCAGTTCTGAGAGATAATGTGTGTGAAACCGTCCTTCACCTAGCTTGTTGGGAACACAAAATTTCCTTTCATTTGCAAACTGCACTCTGTACATATATATGGGGAAATACTAGCTAAAACATAATTTGACAGTGAAAACTGCAGATTCTTCAAACCGGCACTAGGAAACAGACTGAGAAACCAGAGTAAAAGTTTCTACTGCAATCCGATCCAAAACTGCTAATGAAGGAAATTCTCTCCACATGCTCAGTTCTGAGAGATAAGTATGTTTGAAAGCCTTCCTTCTCCTAGCTTTTTGGGAACACAAAGTTCCTTTTTAGTTGTAATCTACAGTCCATACATTAACAGGAGAGGTACTAGTGCCAACTCGATTTTACAGTGAAATCTGCAGGAACATGAAACCGGCCCTAGGAAACAGACTGAGAAACGAGAGTATAATTTTCTACTGCAACACTTTCCCTTTGTGCTAGACGAATGAATTTCTCTCCACATGCTCAGTTCTGAGAGATAAGTGTTTGTGAAAGCTGCCTTCACCTATCTTGTTGGGAACACAAAGTATCTTTTCAGTTGCAATCTACACTCCATACATATATATGCGGAGATACTAGCTCCAAATCGGTTTTACAGTGATTAATTCAGGAACATCATACCGGCACTAGGAAATAGACTGAGAAACCAGAGTAATACTTGCCCCTGCAACCCGTTCCCTTTGTGCTAGATGAACGAACGTCTCTCCGCATGCTCAGTTTTGAGATATATTTTTGTGTGAAAGCCGAACTTCACCTACCTTTGTTGGGAATACAAAGTTTCTTTTCAGTTGCATACTACACTCCATACATATATATGGGTAGGTACTAGCTCTAACTCGGTTTTACACTGAAAATTGCAGGAGCTTCAAACCGGCCCTAGGAAACAGACTTAGAAACCAGGGTAAAAATTTCTCCTGCAACCCGTTCCCTTTGTGCTAGATGAACGAAAGTCTCTCCACATGCTCTTTTCTGAGGAAAGGTGTTTGTGAAATCCATTCTTCACCTAGCTTGTTGGGAACACAAAGTTTCTTTTAAGTTACTTCCTACACTCCAGAAATATATAATGTGAAGTACTAGCTACAACTCGGTTTTACAGTGAATGTTGCAGTAACTTCAAACATGCACTAGGAAACAGACTTAGAAACCAGAGAAAAGTTTCTCCTGCAACCCATTCCTTTTGTGCTAGATGAATGAATATCTCACCAAATGCTGAGTTCTGAGAGATAAGTTTGTGTGAAAGCCATTCTTCCCCCAGCTTGTCGGAACACAGTGTTTCTTTTCAGTTGCAAACTACAATCCATACAAATATATGAGAGGTACTATCTCCAAATCGGTTTTACATTGAAAATTGCAGGAACATAAAACCGGCACTAGGAAACAGACTGAGAAACCAGAGTAAAAGATTTTCCTCCAACCCGTTCCTATTTTGCTAGATGAACGAACGTCTCTCCACATGCTCAGTTCTAAGAAATAAATGTGTGTGAAAGCCGTCCTTCAACTAGCTTGTTAGGAACACAAAGTTTCTTTACAGTTGCAAACTACATTCCAAAAATATATATAATGAAGTACTAGCTCCAACTCGATTTTACAGAGAAAACTGCAGGAACTTCAAACCGGCACTAGGAAACTGACTTAAAAACCAGAGTAAAAGTTTCTACAGCAATCCGATTCAGTTGTTCTAATGAAGGAAATTCTCTCCACATGCTCTGTTCTGAGAGATAACTGTGTGTGAAAGCTGTCCTTCACCTAGCTTCTTGGGAACACAAAGTTTCTTTTCAGTTACTTACTACACTCCATACATATATATGGGAAGGTACTAGATCCAAATCGATTTTACAGTGTAAACTGCAGGAACTTGAAACCGGCACTAGGAAACAAACTGAGAAACCAGAGTAAAATTCTTCCTGCAAACTGTTCCAATAGTGCTAGATGAACGAAAGTCTCTCCACATGCCCTGTTCTGAGAGATAATTGTCTGTGAAAGCCGTTCTTCACCTAACTTGTTGGGAAGACAAAGTTTCTCCTCAGTTGCAAACTACACTTCATACATATATATGGGGTTGTACTAGCTCCAACTCGTTTTCTCAGTGAAAACTGCAGGAACTTCAAAACTGCACTAGGAAACAGACTGAGAAACCAGAGTAAAAGTTTCTCCTGCAACCCGTTCCCTTTTGCTACATGAACGAATTTCTCTCCACATGCTCAGTCCTGAGAGTTAAATTTGTGTGAAAGCCAACCTTCCCCCTGCTTGTGGGAACACAATGTTAGTTTTCAGTTGCAAACTACAATCCATACATATATATGGGTAGGTACTAGCTCCAACTCGATTTTATAGAGAAAATTGCAGGAACATCAAACCGGCACTATGAAACAGTCTAAGGAACCAGAGTAAATGTTTCTCCTGCAACCCGTTAGTTTCTGCTAGATAAACGATCATCTCTCCACCTGATCAGATCTGAGAGTTAATTTTCTGTGAAAGCCATAATTAACCTAGCTTGTTTGGAACACAAATTTTCTTTTTAGTTGCAAACTACACTCCATACATATATATGTGGGTGTACTAGCTCCAAATCTGTTTTAAATTGAAAACTGCCGGTACTTCAAATCGGCACTAGGAAACAGACTGTGAAACCTGAGTAATAGTTTCAACTGCAACCCTTTCCCTTTGTGCTAGATGAACGAACGTCTCTCCACATGCTCAGTTCTGGAAAATATGTGTGTGTGAAAGCCATTCTTCACGTAGATTTTTGGGAACACAAAGTTTCTTTTCAGTTGCAAAATTCTCTCCATACCTATATATGGGCATTACTAACTCCAACTTACTTTTACAGTGAAACCTGCAGGAACTTCCAAACGGCACTAGGAAACAAACTGAGAAACCAGATGAAAAGTTTTTCCTGCAACCCGTTCCCTTTGTGCTAGATGAAAGAACGTCTCTCCACATGCTCAGGTCTGAGAGACAAATGTGAGTGAAAGCCGTACTTCACCTAGCTTGTTGGGAACACAAAGTTTCTTTTCAGTTGCAGACTACAATCCATACATGTATATGGTGAGGTAGTAACCCAAACACGGATTTACATTAAAAACTGCAGGAACTTCAAACCGGCACTAGGAAATATACTGAGAAACCAGAGAAAAATTTCTCTTGCAACCCGTTCCATTTGAGCTAGATGTACGAACGTCTCTCCACATGCTCAGTTCTAAGAGACAAGTGTGTGTGAAAGTCGTCCTTCATCTAGGTTGTTGGGAACACAAAGTTCCTTTTCAGTTGCAAACTACACTCCATACAAATATATGGTTAGGTACTAGTTCCAACTCGGTTTTACAGGGAAAACTGCAGGAACTTCAAACCGGCACTAGGAAACAGACTGAGAAACCAGAGTAAAAGTTTCTCCTGCAACCCGTTCCCTTTGTGCTAGATGAACGAACGTCTCTCCACATTTTCGCTTCTGAGAGATAAGTGTGTGTGAAAGCCGTCCTTCAGCTAGCTTGTTGGGAACACAAAGTTTCTGTTCAGTTGCAAACTCCACTCCATACATATATATGGGGAGGTACTAGCTCCAACTCGGTTTTACAGTGAAAACTGCAGGAACTTCAAACCGGCACTAGGAAACAGACTGAGAAACCAGAGTAAAAGTTTCTCCTGCAACCCGTTCCCTTTGTGCTAGATGAACGAACGTCTCTCCACATGCTCAGTTCTGAGAGATAAGTGTGTGTGAAAGCCGTCCTTCAACTAGCTTGTTGGGAACACTAAGTTTCTTTTCAGTTGCAATCTACACTCCATACATATATATGGGGAAGAACTAGCTACAAATCAATTTTACAGTGATAAATTCAGGAACATCATACCGGCACTAGGAAATAGACTGAGAAACCAGAGTAACAGTTACCTCTACATCTCGTTCCCTTTGTGCTAGATGAACGAACGTCTCTCCCCATGCTCAGTTTTGAGATATATTTTTGTGTGAAAGCCAAACTTCACCTACCTTGTTGGGAATACAAAGTTTCTTTTCATTTGCAAACTACACTCCAAAATATATATCGGGTGGTACTAGCTCCAAAACTCTTTTACAGTGAAAACTGCAGGAACTTCATACCGGAACTTGGAAACAGACTGAGAAACTAGAGTAAAAGATTCTCCTGCAAACCGTTCCCTTTGTGCTAGATGAACGAAAGTCTCTCCACATGCTCTGTTCGGAGAGATAAGTGTGTGTGAAATCTGTACTTCACCTAGCATTTTGGGAACACAAAGTTTCTTTTCAGTTGCATTCTACACTCCAGAAATATATAATGGGAAGTACTAGCTCCAACTCGATTTTACAGAGAAAGTTGCAGGAACTTCAAACATGCACTAGGAAACATACTTAGAAACCAGAGTAAAGTTTCCCCTGCAACCCGCTCCCTTTGTGCTAGATGAAGGAATGTCTCTCCACATGCTCAGTTCTGAGAGATAAGTGTGTGTGAAAGTCGTCCTTCACGTAGCTTGTTGTGAACACAAAGTTTCTCTTCAGTTGCAAACTACACTCCATACATATATAAGGGTATGTACTAGCTCCAACTCGGTTTTATAGAGAAAATTGCAGGAAAGTCAAACCGGCACTATGAAACAGACTAAAGAACCAGAGTTAATGTCTCCTGCAACCCGTTAGCTTTCTGCTAGATAAATGAACGTCTCTCCACATGCTCAGTTCTGAGGGATAAGTGTGTGTGAAAGCCGTACTTCACGTAGCTTGTTGGGAACACCAAGTATATTTTCAGTTGTAAAATACACTCCATAAGTGTATATCGGGAGGAACTATCTCAAACTCGATATTACAGAGAAAACTGCAGGAACTTCACACCAGCACTAGAAAAAAGACTGAGAAACCAGAGTAAAAGTTTCTACAGCAATCCGATCCAATTGTTCTAATGAAGGAAATTCTCTCCACCTGCTATGTTCTGAGAGATATCTGTGTGTGAAAGCTGTCCTTCACCTATCTTGTTGGGAACAGAAAGTTTCTTCTAGGTTGCAAAATACACTCCATCTTATATATGGGTAGGTACTAGCTCCAAATTGGTTTTATAGTGAAAACTGCAGGAACTTCAAAACGGCACTAGGAAACAGACTGAGAAACCAGACTAAAAGTTTCACCTGCAACCCGTTCCCTTTGTGCTAGATGAACGAACGTGTCTCCACATGCTCATTTCTGAGAGAGAAGTGTGTGTGAACGCCCAAGTTCACCTATCTCGTTGGGAACACAAAGTTTCTCTTAAGTAGCAAACTACAATCCATATATGTTTATCAGGTAGTACTAGCTCCAACTCGGTTTTAGAGTGAAAACTGCAGGAACTTATTACCGGCACTAGGAATCAGTCTGAGAAACCAGAGTAAAAGATTCTCCTGCAACCCGTTCCCTTTTTGCTACATGAATGAAAGTCTCTCCACATGCTCAGTTCTGAAGAGATACGTGTGTGTGAAAACCGTCCTTCACCTGGAATTTTGTGCACACAGTTACTTTTCAGTTGCAAACTACACTCCATACATATATATGTGGACTTACTAGCTTCAACACGGTTTTAAAGTGAAATCTGCAGGAACTTCAATCCGGTACTAGGAATCAGACTGAGAAACCAGAGTAAAAGTTTCTCCTGCAACCCTTTTTTTTGTGCTAGATGACCAAACGACTATTCACATGCTCAGGTCTGAGAGATAAGTGTGTGCTAAAGTCGTCCTTCACATTGCTACTTGGGAACACATAGTTCCCTTTCATTTGCAAACTACAGTCCGTAAAATTATATGGGGAAGTACTAGCTCCAAGTCGGTTTTACAGTGAATTCTGCAGGAATTTCAAACCAGCACTAGGAATTAGACTGAGAAACCACAGTAAAAGTTTCTCCTGCAAACCGTTCCCTTTGTACTAGATGAACGAACGTCTCTCCACATGCTCTTTTCTGAGGGAAAGGTGTTTGTTAAAGCCATTCTTCACCTAGCTTGTTGGGAACACAAAGTTTCTTTTAAGTTACTTTCTACACTCCAGAAATATATAATGTGAAATACTAGCTACAACTCGGTTTTACAGTGAAAGTTGCAGGAACTTCAAACATGCACTAGGAAACAGACTTAGAAAGCAGAGAAAAAGTTTCTCCTGCAACCCATTCCTTTTGTGCTAGATGAACGAATATCTCACCAAATGCTGAGTTCTGAGAGATAAGTTTGTGTGAAAGCCATTCTTCCCCCAGCTTGTCGGAACACAATGTTTCTTTTCAGTTGCAAACTACACTCCATACCTATATATGGGTATGTACAAGCTCCAACTCGGTTTTATAGAGAAAAATGTAGGAACGTCAAACTGGCACTATGAAACAGACTAAGGAACCAGAGTAAATGTTTCTCCTGCAACCCGTTAGCTTTCTGCTAGATAAACGAACGTCTCTCCACATGATCAGTTCTGAGGGATAAGTGTGTGTAAAAGCCGTACTTAACCTTCCAAGTTTGGAAAAATAAATTTCTTTTCATTTGCAAAATACACTCCATACATATATAGGGGTGGTACAAGTTCCAACTCTGTTTTACTGTGAAAACTGCAGGAATTTCAAACCGGCACTAGGAAACAGACTGAGAAACCAGACCAATAGTTTCTCCTGCAACCTCTTCCCTTTGTTCTAGATGAAGGAATGTGTCTCCACATTCTCATTTCTGAGAGACAATTTGTGTGTTAAAGCCATTCTTCACCTATCTTGTTGGGAACACAAAGTTTCTTTTCAGTTGCAAACTACAATCCATACAAATATATGGGAGGTACTAGCTCCAAATCGGTTTTACATTGAAAATTGTAGGAACATAAAACCGGCACTAGGAAACAGACTGAGAAACCAGAGTAAAAGATTTTCCTCCAACCCGTTCCTATTTTGCTAGATGAACGAACGTCTCTCCACATGCTCAGTTCTAAGAAATAAGTGTGTGTGAAAGCCGTCCTTCAACTAGCTTGTTGGGAACACAAAGTTTCTTTTCAGTTGCAAACTACACTCCAAAAATATATATCATGATGTACTAGCTCCAACTCGATTTTACAGAGAAAACTGCAGGAACTTCAAACCGGCACTAGGAAACTGACTTAAAAACCAGAGTAAAAGTTTCTACTGCAATCCGATTCAATTGTTCTAATGAAGGAAATTCTCTCCACATGCTCTGTTCTGAGAGATAACTGTGTGTGAAAGCTGTCCTTCACCTAGCTTCTTGGGAACACAAAGTTTCTTTTCAGTTACTTACTACACTCCATACATATATATGGGGAGGTACTAGATCCAAATCGATTTTACAGTGTAAACTGCAGGAACTTGAAACTGGCACTAGGAAACAAACTGAGAAACCAGAGTAAAATTCTTCCTGCAAACTGTTCCAATAGTGCTAGATGAACGAAAGTCTCTCCACATGCTCAGTTCTGAGAAAGAAGTGCGTGTGAAAGCCGAACTTCACCTAGCTTGTTGGGAACACAAAGTTTCTTTTCTGTTGCAAACTACACTCCATATATTTATATGGGGGGATACTAGCTCCAACTCGGTTTTAAAGTGAAATGTGCAGGAACTTCAAACCATCCCTAGGGAACAGACAGGGAATCCAGAGTAAAATTTTTTACTGCAACCCGTTCCCTTTGTGTTAGATGAACGAACGTCTCTGCACATGCTCAGTTCTGAGAGATTAGTGTGTGTGAAAGCCGACTTCACCTAGCTTGTTGGGAACACAAAGTTTCTTTTCAGTTGAAAACTACACTCCATACATATATATGGGGAAGTACTAGCTCCAAATCGGTTTTTCAGTGAAAACTGCAGGAACTTGAAACCGGCACTAGGAAACAGGGTGAGAAACCAGAGTGAAATTGCTCCTGCAAACCGTTCCCTTTGTGATAGATGAACGAACGTCTCTCCACATGCTCACTTCTGAGGGATAAGTGTGTGTGAAAGCCGTCCTTTACCTAGCTTGTTGGGAACACAAAGTTTCTTATCAGTTGCAAACTACAATCCATACATATATATGTGCAGGTACTAGCTCCAACTCTTTATTTATAGTGAAAACTGCAGGATTTTCAAACCGGCACTAGGAAACAGACTGAGAAACCAGAGAAAAATAGTCTCCTGCAACCCGTTCCCTTTGTGCTTGATGAACGAACGAATCTCCCCATGCTCAGTTCTGAGCGATAGGTGTGTGTGATAGCCGTCCATCACCTATCTTGTTGGGAACATAAAGTTTCTTTTCAGTAGCAAACTACAATCCATACATATATAATGGTAGGTAGAAGCTCCAACTCGGTTTTACAGTGATAAATACAGGAATATCATACCGGCACTAGGAAACAGACTGAGAAACCAGAGTAAAAGTTTCTCCTGCAAACTGTTCCCTTTTTGCTAGATGAACGAACGTCTTTCCATATGCTCAGTTCGGAGAGATAAGTGTGTGTGAAAGCCGTCCTTCAACTTGCTTGTTGGGAACACAAAGTTTCCTTTCAGTAGCAATCTACAGTCCATACATGTATATGGGGATGTACTAGCTCCAATTTGGTGTTACAATGAAATCTGCAGGAACATCAAACCGGCACTAGGGATCAGAATGAGAATCCCGAGTAAAAGTTGCTTCTGCAAAACGTTCCCTTTGTGCTTGATGAACGTACGTCTCTCCCCATGCTCAGTTCTGAGAGATAAGTGTGTGTGAAAGCAGTCCTTCTCCTAGCTTGATGGGAACACAAAATTTGTTTTCAGTTGTAAGCTACAGTCCATAAATATATAAGCAGAGGTACTAGCACCAACTCGATTTTACAGAGAATACTGCAGGAATTTCAAACTGGCACTAGGAAACAGACTGAGAAACCAGAGTAAACGTTTCTCCTGCAACCCGTTTCCTTGGTGCTAGATGAACGAAAGTCTCCCTACATGCTCATTTCTGAGAGATAATTGTCTGTGAAAGCCTTTCTTCACCTATCTAGTTGGGAAAACAAAGTTTCGTTTTAGTTGCAAACTACACTCCATACAAAAATATGGAGAGGTACTAGCTCCAACTCGGTTTTACAGTGAAAACTGCAGGAACATCAAACCAGCACTAGGAAAAAGTCTGAGAAACCAGAGTAAAAGATTCCCCTGCAACCCGTTCCTTTTGTGCTAGATGAACGAATGTCTCTCCACATGCTCAGTTCTGAGAAATAGGTGTGTGTGAAAGCCATCCTTCACGTAGATTTCTGGGAACACATAGTTTCTTTTCAGTTGCAAACTCCACTCCATACATATATATGGGGAGTTAGTAACTCCAACTCTCTTTTACAGTGAAACCTGCAGGAACTTCAAAACGGCACTAGGAAACAAACTGAGAAACCAGACTAAAAGTTTCTCCTGCAACCCGTTCCCTTTGTGCTAGATGAACGAACGTCTCTCCACATGATCAGTTCTGAGAGATAAGTGTGTGTGAAAGCCGTCCTTCACCTAGCTTGTTGGGAACACAAAGTTTATTTTCAGTTACAGACTACACTCCATACATGTATATTGTGAGGTTCTAACCCAAACTCGGATTTACATTGAAAAATTCATGAACTTCAAACCGGCATTAGGAAATAGACTGAGAAACCAGAGAAAAAGTTTCTCTTGCAAACCGTTCCATTAGTGCTAGATGTACGAAAGTCTCTCCACATGCTATTTTCTGAGAGTAAATGTGCGTGAAAGCCGTCCTTCATCTAGCTTGTTGGGAACTCAAAGTTTCTTTTCAGTTGCAAACTACACTTCATAAATATATATGGGGTGGTGCAAGGTCCAACTCAGTTTTACATTAAAAACTGCAGGAACATGAAACCGACACAAGGAAACAGACTGAGAAACCAGAGTAAAAGTTTCTCATGCAACCCATTCCCTTTGTGCTAGATGAACGAACGTCTCTCCACATGCTTAGTTCTGAGAGATATTTGTGTGTTAAAGCCGTCCTTCACATAGCTTGTTGGGAACACAAATTTTTTTACAGTTGCAAACTACACTGCACATATATGTAAGGGGAGGTACTAGCTTCAACAAGGTTTTACAATGAAAACTGCAGGAACTTCAAACCAGCATTAGGAACCAGAGTGAGATACCAGAGTAAAATTTTCTCCTGCAATGCGTTCCTATTGTGCTAGATGAACGTAAGTCTCTCCACATGCTCATTTCTTAGAGATAAGTGTGTGTGAAAGCCATTCTTCACATAGCTTGTTGGGAACACAAAGTTTCTTTTCAGTTACTTACTACAATCCATACATATATAAGGGGAGGTATTAGATCCAAGTCGTTTTCATGGAGAAAATTGCAGGAAATTGAAACCGGCACTAGGAAAAAGAATGAGAAACCAGAGTAAAAGTTTCTCCTGCAACCCGTTCCCTTTGTGGTAGATGAACGAACGTCTCTCCACATGCTCAGTTCTGAGAGATAAGTGTGTGTGAAAGCCATCCTTCAACTAGCTTGTTGGGAACACAAAGTTTCTATTCAGATTCTATCTACACTGCATACATATATAAGGGGGGGGTATTAGCTCCAACTCTGTTTTACAGTGTAAACTGCAGAAACTTAAAACCAGCACTAGGAAACAGACTGAGAAACCAGAGTAAAAGATTCTCCTGCAAACCGTTCCCTTTGTGCTAGATGAACGAAAGTCTCTCCACATGCTCTGTTCGGAGAGATAAGTGTGTGTGAAATCTGTACTTCACCTAGCATTTTGGGAACACAAAGTTTCTTTTAAGTTGCATTCTACACTCCAGAAATATATAATGGGAAGTACTAGCTCCAACTCGGTTTTACAGAGAAAGTTGCAGGAACTTCAAATATGCACTAGGAAATACACTTAGAAACCAGAGTAAAGTTTCTCCTGCAACCCGCTCCCTTTGTGCTAGATGAAGGAATGTCTCTCCACATGCTCAGTTCTGAGAGATAAGTGTGTGTGAAAGTCGTCCTTCACGTAGCTTGTTGTGAACACAAAGTTTCTCTTCAGTTGCAAACTACACCCCATACATATATAAGGGTATGTACTAGCTCCAACTCGGTTTTATAGAGAAAATTGTAGGAAAGTCAAACCGGCACTATGAAACAGACTAAAGAACCAGAGTTAATGTCTCCTGCAACCCGTTAGCTTTCTGCTAGATAAATGAACGTCTCTCCACATGCTCAGTTCTGAGGGATAAGTGTGTGTGAAAGCCGTACTTCACGTAGCTTTTTGGGAACACAAAGTATATTTTCAGTTGTAAAATACACTCCATAAGTATATATCGGGAGGTACTATCTCAAACTCGATATTACAGAGAAAACTGCAGGAGCTTCAAACCAGCACTAGAAAAAAGACTGAGAAACCAGAGTAAAAGTTTCTACTGCAATCCGATCCAATTGTGCTAATGAAGGAAATTCTCTCCACCTGCTATGTTCTGAGAGATATCTGTGTGTGAAAGCTGTCCTTCACCTATCTTGTTGGGAACAGAAAGTTTCTTCTAGGTTGCAAAATACACTCCATCTTATATATGGGTATGTACTAGCTCCAAATTGGTTTTATAGTGAAAACTGCAGGAACTTCAAAACGGCACTAGGAAACAGACTGAGAAACCACACTAAAGGTTTCTCCTGCAACACGTTCCCTTTGTGGTAGATGAACGAACGTCTCTCCACATGCTCAGTTCTGAGAGATAAGTGTGTGTGAAAGCCATCCTTCAACTAGCTTGTTGGGAACACAAAGTTTCTATTCAGTTTCTATCTACACTGCATACATATATAAGGGGGGGGTATTAGCTCCAACTCTGTTTTACAGTGTAAACTGCAGAAACTTAAAACCAGCACTAGGAAACAGACTGAGAAACCAGAGTAAATGTTTCTACTGCAACCCGTTCCCTTTGTGCTAGATGAACGAACGTTTCCCCATGCTCAGTTTTGAGAGATAGTTGTGTGTGAAAGCCTTACTTCACCTAGCTTGTTGGGAACACAAAGTTTCCTTTCAGTTGCAGACTATACTCCATACATATATATGGGGAGGTACTAGCTCCAACTCGTTTTCACAGTGAAATCTGCAGGAAATTCAAACCGGCACTAGGAAACAGACTGAGAAACCAGAGTAAAAATTTCTCCTGCAACCCGTTCCCTTTTGCTTGATGAACGAATTTCTCTCCACATGCTCAGTCCTGAGAGATAAATTTGTGTGAAAGCCAACCTTCCCCCAACTTGTGGAAACACAATTTTAGTTTTCAGTTGCAAAGTACAATCCATACATATATATGGGTAGGTACTAGCTCCAACTCGATTTTATAGAGAAAATTGCAGGAACATCAAACCGGCACTATGAAACAGTCTAAGGAACCAGAGTAAATGTTTCTCCTGCAACCCGTTACTTTCTGCTAGATAAACGATCATCTCTCCACCTGATCAGATCTGAGAGTTAATTTTCTGTGAAAGCCGTAATTAACCTAGCTTGTTTGGAACACAAATTTTCTTTTTAGTTGCAAACTACACTCCATATATATATATGTGGGTGTATTAGCTCCAAATCTGTTTTAAATTGAAAACTGCCGGTACTTCAAACCGGCACTAGGAAACAGACTGTGAAACCTGAGTAATAGTTTCAACTGCAACCCTTTCTCTCTGTGCTAGATGAACGAACGTCTGTCCACATGCTCAGTTCTGGAAAATAAGTGTGTGTGAAAGCCATTCTTCACGTAGATTTTTGGGAACACAAAGTTTCTTTTCAGTTGCAAAATTCACTCCATACATATATATGGGCATTACTAACTCCAACTTACTTTTACAGTGAAACCTGCAGGAACTTCAAAACGGCACTAGGAAACAAACAGAGAAACCAGACTAAAAGTTTCTCCTGCAACCCTTTCCCTTTCTGCTAGATGAACGAACGTCTCTCCACATGGTCATTTCTGAGAGACAAATGTGAGTGAAAGCCGTCCTTCACCTATCTTGTTGGGAACACAAAGTTTCTTTTCAGTTGTAAACTACAGTCCATACATTAAAAGGAGAGGTACTAGCGCCAACTCCATTTTACAATGTAACCTGCGGGAACATGAAACCGGCCCTAGGAAACAGACTGAGAAACCAGTGTAAAATTTTCAACTGCAACCCGTTCCCTTTGTGCTAGATGAATGAATGTCTCTCCACATGCTCAGTTCTGAGAGATAAGTGTGTCTGAAAGCCACCTTAACCTATCTTGTTGGGAACGCAAAGTTTCTTTTCAGTTGCAATCTACACTCCATACATATATATGGGGAAGTACTAGCTACAAATCGATTTTACAGTGATAAATTCAGGAACATCATACCGGCACTAGGAAATAGACTGAGAAACCAGAGTAACAGTTGCCGCTTCATCTCGTTCCCTTTGTGCTAGATGAACGAACGTCTCTCCCCATGCTCAGTTTTGAGATATATTTTTGTGTGATAGCCAAACTTCACCTACCTTGTTGGGAATACAAAGTTTCTTTTCATTTGCAAACTACACTCCAAAATATATATCGGGTGGTACTACCTCCAAAACTCTTTTACAGTGAAAACTGCAGGAACTTCATACCGGCACTTGGAATCAGACTGAGAAACTAGAGTAAAAGATTCTCCTGCAAACCGTTCCCTTTGTGCTAGATGAACGAAAGTCTCTCCACATGCTCTGTTCGGAGAGATAAGTGTGTGTGAAATCTGTACTTCACCTAGCATTTTGGGAACACAAAGTTTCTTTTCAGTTGCATTCTACACTCCAGAAATATATAATGGGAAGTACTAGCTCCAACTCGGTTTTACAGAGAAAGTTGCAGGAACTTCAAACATGCACTAGGAAACATACTTAGAAACCAGAGTAAAGTTTCTCCTGCAACCCGCTCCCTTTGTGCTAGATGAAGGAATGTCTCTCCACATGCTCAGTTCTGAGAGATAAGTGTGTGTGAAAGTCGTCCTTCACGTAGCTTGTTGTGAACACAAAGTTTCTCTTCAGTTGCAAACTACACTCCATACATATATAAGGGTATGTACTAGCTCCAACTCGGTTTTATAGAGAAAATTGCAGGAAAGTCAAACCGGCACTATGAAACAGACTAAAGAACCAGAGTTAATGTCTCCTGCAACCCGTTAGCTTTCTGCTAGATAAATGAAAGTCTCTCCACATGCTCAGTTCTGAGGGATAAGTGTGTGTGAAAGCCATACTTCACGTAGCTTGTTGGGAACACCAAGTATATTTTCAGTTGTAAAATACACTCCATAAGTGTATATCGGGAGGAACTATCTCAAACTAGATATTACAGGGAAAACTGCAGGAACTTCAAACCAGCACTTGATAAAAGACTGAGAAACCAGAGTAAAAGTTTCTACTGCAATCCGATCCAATTGTGCTAATGAAGGAAATTCTCTCCACCTGCTATGTTCTGAGAGATATCTGTGTGTGAAAGCTGTCCTTCACCTATCTTGTTGGGAACAGAAAGTTTCTTCTAGGTTGCAAAATACACTCCATCTTATATATGCGTAGGTACTAGCTCCAAATTGGTTTTATAGTGAAAACTGCAGGAACTTCAAAACGGCACTAGGAAACAGACTGAGAAACCAGACTAAAAGTTTCACCTGCAACCCGTTCCCTTTGTGCTAGATGAACGAACGTGTCTCCACATGCTCATTTCTGAGAGACAAGTATGTGTGAAAGCCGAAGTTCACCTATCTCGTTGGGAACACAAAGGTTCTCTTCAGTAGCAAACTACAATCCATATATGTTTATCAGGTAGTACTAGCTCCAACTCGTTTTTAGTGTGAAAACTGCAGGAACTTATTACCGGCACTAGGAATCAGTCTGAGAAACCAGAGTAAAAGATTCTCCTGCAACCCGTTCCCTTTTTGCTAGATGAATGAACGTCTCTCCACATGCTCAGGTCTGAAGAGATATTTGTGTGTGAAAACCGTCCTTCACCTAGATTTTTGTGCACACAAAGTTACTTTTCAGTTGCAAACTACACTCCATACATATATATGTGGAGTTACTAGCTTCAACACGGATTTAAAGTGAAATCTGCAGGAACTTCAATCCGGTACTAGGAATCAGACTGAGAAACCAGAGTAAAAGTTTCTCCTGCAACCCGTTTTTTTTGTGCTAGATGAACAAACGACTATCCACATGCTCAGGTCTGAGAGATAAGTGTGTGCTAAAGTCGTCCTTCACCTTGCTACTTGGGAACACAAAGTTCCCTTTCATTTGCAAACTACAGTCCTTAAAATTATATGGGGAGGTACTAGCTCCAAGTCGGTTTTACAGTGAATTCTGCAGGAAATTCAAACCAGCTCTAGGAATTAGACTGAGAAACCACAGTAAAAGTTTCTCCTGCAAACCGTTCCCTTTGTACTAGATGAACGAATGTCTCTCCACATGCTCAGTTCTGAGAGATAATTGTGTGTGAAAGCAGTCCTTCACCTAGCTTGTTGGGAACACAAAGTTTGTTTTCAGTTGCAAACAACATTCCGTATATATATATGATGAGGTACTAACTCCAACTCGGTTTTACAGTGAAAACTGCAGGAACTTCAAACCGGCACTACGAAACAGACTGAGAAACAAGAGTGAAATTTTCTCCTACATCCCGTTCCGTTTGTGCTAGAGGAACGAACGTCTCTGCACATGCTCAGTTCTGAGAGATAATGTGTGTGAAACCGTCCTTCACCTAGCTTGTTGGGAACACAAAATTTCCTTTCATTTGCAAACTGCACTCCGTACATATATATGGGAAATACTAGCTAAAACATAATTTGACAGTGAAAACTGCAGATTCTTCAAACCGGCACTAGGAAACAGACTGAGAAACCAGAGTAAAAGTTTCTACTGCAATCCGATCGAAAACTGCTAATGAAGGAAATTCTCTCCACATGCTCATTTCTGAGAGATAAGTATGTTTGAAAGCCTTCCTTCTCCTAGCTTTTTGGGAACACAAAGTTCCTTTTTAGTTGTAATCTACAGTCCATACATTAAAAGGAGAGGTACTAGTGCCAACTCGATTTTACAGTGAAATCTGCAGGAACATGAAACCGGCCCTAGGAAACAGACTGAGAAACGAGAGAAAAATTTTCTACTGCAACCCTTTCCCTTTGTGCTAGACGAATGAATTTCTCTCCACATGCTCAGTTCTGAGAGATAAGTGTTTGTAAAAGCTGCCTTCACCTATCTTGTTGGGAACACAAAGTATCTTTTCAGTTGCAATCTACACTCCATACATATATATGGGGAGATACTAGCTCCAATTCGGTTTTACAGTGATTAATTCAGGAACATCATACCGGCACTAGGAAATAGACAGAGAAACCAGAGTAATACTTGCCCCTGCAACCCGTTCCCTTTGTGCTAGATGAACGAACGTCTCTCCGCATGCTCAGATTTGAGATATATTTTTGTGTGAAAGCCGAACTTCACCTACCTTTGTTGGGAATACAAAGTTTCTTTTCAGTTGCATACTACACTCCATACATATATATGGGTAGGTACTAGCTCTAACTCGGTTTTACACTGAAAATTGCAGGAACTTCAAACCGGCCCTAGGAAACAGGCTTAGAAACCATGGTAAAAATTTCTCCTGCAACCCGTTCACTTTGTGCTAGATGAACGAAAGTCTCTCCACATGCTCTTTTCTGAGGAAAGGTGTTTGTGAAATCCATTCTTCACCTAGCTTGTTGGGAACACAAAGTTTCTTTTAAGTTACATCCTACACTCCACAAATATATAATGTGAAGTACTAGCTACAACTCGGTTTTACAGTGAAAGTTGCAGGAACTTCAAACATGCACTAGGAAACAGACTTAGAAACCAGAGAAAAAGTTCCTCCTGCAACCCATTCCCTTTGTGCTAGATGAACGAAAGTCTCTCCACATGCTCAGTTCTAAGAAATAATTGTGTGTGAAAGCCGTCCTTCAACTAGCTTGTTTGGAACACAAAGTTTCTTTTCAGTTGCAAACTACATTCCAAAAATATATATCATGAAGTACTAGCTCCAACTCGATTTTACAGAGAAAACTGCAGGAACTTCAAACCGGCACTAGGAAACTGACTTAAAAACCAGAGTAAAAGTTTCTACTGCAATGCGATTCAGTTGTTCTAATGAAGGAAATTCTCTCCACATGCTCTGTTCTGAGAGATAACTGTGTGTGAAAGCTGTCCTTCACCTAGCTTCTTGGGAACACAATGTTTCTTTTCAGTTACTTACTACACTCCATACATATATATGGGAAGGTACTAGATCCAAATCGATTTTACAGTGTAAACTGCAGGAACTTGAAACCGGCACTAGGAAACAAACTGAGAAACCAGAGTAAAATTCTTCCTGCAAACTGTTCCAATAGTGCTAGATGAACGAAAGTCTCTCCACATGCCCTGTTCTGAGAGATAATTGTCTGTGAAAGCCGTTCTTCACCTAACTTGTTGGGAAGACAAAGTTTCTCCTCAGTTGCAAACTACACTTCATACATATATATGGGGTTGTACTAGCTCCAACTCGTTTTCTCAGTGAAAACTGCAGGAACTTCAAAACTGCACTAGGAAACAGACTGAGAAACCAGAGTAAAAGTTTCTCCTGCAACCCGTTCCCTTTTGCTAGATGAACGAATTTCTCTCCACATGCTCAGTCCTGAGAGTTAAATTTGTGTGAAAGCCAACCTTCCCCCAGCTTGTGGGAACACAATGTTAGTTTTCAGTTGCAAACTACAATCCATACATATATATGGGTAGGTACTAGCTCCAACTCGATTTTATAGAGAAAATTGCAGGAACATCAAACCGGCACTATGAAACAGTCTAAGGAACCAGAGTAAATGTTTCTCCTGCAACCCGTTGCTTTCTGCTAGATAAACGATCATCTCTCCACCTGATCAGATCTGAGAGTTAATTTTCTGTGAAAGCCGTAATTAACCTAGCTTGTTTGGAACACAAATTTTCTTTTTAGTTGCAAACTACACTCCATACATATATATGTGGGTGTACTAGCTCCAAATCTTTTTTAAATTGAAAACTGCCGGTACTTCAAATTGGCACTAGGAAACAGACTGTGAAACCTGAGTAATAGTTTCAACTGCAACCCTTTCCCTTTGTGCTAGATGAACGAACGTCTCTCCACATGCTCAGTTCTGGAAAATATGTGTGTGTGAAAGCCATTCTTCACGTAGATTTTTGGGAACACAAAGTTTCTTTTCAGTTGCAAAATTCTCTCCATACCTATATATGGGCATTACTAACTCCAACTTAATTTTACAGTGAAACCTGCAGGAACTTCAAAACGGCACTAGGAAACAAACTGAGAAACCAGATGAAAAGTTTCTCCTGCAACCCGTTCCCTTTGTGCTAGATGAAAGAACGTCTCTCCACATGCTCAGGTCTGAGAGACAAATGTGAGTGAAAGCCGTACTTCACCTAGCTTGTTGGGAACACAAAGTTTCTTTTCAGTTGCAGACTACAATCCATACATGTATATGGTGAGGTACTAACCCAAACACGGATTTACATTAAAAACTGCAGGAACTTCAAACCGGCACTAGGAAATATACTGAGAAACCAGAGAAAAAGTTTCTCTTGCAACCCGTTCCATTTGAGCTAGATGTACGAACGTCTCTCCACATGCTCAGTTCTAAGAGACAAGTGTGTGTGAAAGTCGTACTTCATCTAGCTTGTTGGTAACACAAAGTTTCTTTTCAGTTGCAAACTACACTCCATACAAATATATGGGTAGGTACTAGCTCCAAATATTTTTCACAGTGAAAACTGCAAGAACTTCAAACATGCACTAGGAAACAGACTGAGAAACCAGAGTAAAGTTATTCCTGCAACCCGTTTCCTTTGTGCTAGATGAACGAAAGTCTCTCCACATGCTCAGTTCTGAGAGACAAGTGTGTGTGAAAGTCGTCCTTCAGGTAGCTTGTTGGGAACACAAAGTTTCTCTTCAGTTGCAAACTACACTCCATACATATATATGGGGAGGTACCTGCTGCAACTCGTTTTACAGTGAAAACTGCAGGAACTTTATACCGGCACTAGGAAACAGAGTGAGAAACCACAGTAGAAATTTCCCCTGCAAGCCGTTCCTTTTGTGCTAGATGAACGAAAGTCTCCCTACATGCTCATTTCTGAGAGATAAGTGTATGTGAAATCCATTCATCACCTAGCTTGTTGGGAACACAAAGTTTCTTTTCAGGTACTTACTACAATCCGTACATATATATGTGGAGGTACAAGCCCCAACTCGGATTTACAGTGAAAACTGCAGGAACATGAATCTGGCACTATTAAATAGACAGCAAAATCAGAGTAAAATTTTCTCCTGCAACACATTCTTATTATGCTAGATGAACGAAATTCTCTCTACATGCTCAGTTTTGAGAAATAATTGTCTGTGAAAGCCTTTCTTCACCTATCTTGTTGGAAACACAAAGTTTATTTTTAGTTGCACACTACACTCCATACAAATATATGGAGAGGTACTAGCTCCAACTCGGTTTTACAGTGAAAACTGCAGGAACATCAAACCGGCACTAGGAAAAATTCTGAGAAACCAGAGTAAAAGATTCCCCTGCAACCCGTTCCTTTTGTGCTAGATGAACGAATATCTCTCCACATGCTCAGTTCTGAGAGACAAGTGTGTGTGAAAGCCGTCCTTCTCCTAGCTTGTTGGGAATACAAAGTTTCTTTTCATTTGCAAACTTCACTTCATACATATATATGGGGTGATGCTAGCTCCAACTCGATTTTACATTAAAAACTGCAGGAACATGAAACCCACACAAGGAAACAGAATTAGAAACCAGAGTAAAATTTTCTACTGCAACCCGTTCACTTTGTGGTAGATGAACGAACGTGTCTCAACATGCTCATTTCTGAGCGATAATTGTGTGTTAAAGCTGACTTCACCTAGCTTGTTGGGAACACAAAGTTCCTTTCCAGTTGCAAACTACACTGCATACATATATATGGGGAAGTACTAGCTCCAAATCTGTTTTACATGGTAAACTGCAAGAATTTGAAACCGGCACTAGGAAACAGACTGAGAAACCAGAGTGAAATTTTTTCTGCAAACTATTCCCTTTGTGCTTGATGAACGAAAGTCTCTCCACATGCTCAGTTCTGAGAAATAAGTGTGTATGAAAGCCTTCCTTCACCTAGCTTTCTGGGAACACAAAGTATCTTTTTAGTTGCAAACTACAATCTATAAATATATATGTGGGGGTACTAGCTCCAACTCGGTTTTACAGTGAGAAGGGCATGAACTTCAAACCGGTACTAGGAAAGAGATTGAGAAACAAGAGTAAAAGTTGCTCCTGCAAACTGTTCCATTTGTGCTAGATTAACGAAAGTCTCTCCACATGCTCAAATCTGAGAGTATAGTGTGTGTGAAACCGTCCTTCCCCTAGCTTGTTGGGAACACATATTTTCTTTTCAGTTACAAACTACTCTCCATTCATATATATGGGGAAATACAAGCTCCAAATCTGTTTTAGAGTGAAAACTGCAGGAACTTCAAACCGGCACTAGGAAACAGACTGAGAAAACAGAGTAAATGTTTCTCCTGCAACCCGTTCCATTTGTGCTAGGTGAACGAAGGTCTCTCCACATGCTCAGTTCTGAGACATAGTTTTCTGTGAAAGCCATTCTTCACCTATCTTGTTGGGAACAAAAAGTTCCTTTTCTGTTTGCAAAATACATTCCATGCATATATATAGGGAGATACTAGCTCCAAATCTAATTTACAGGGAAAAATGCAGGAACATCCAAACGGCACTAGGAAACAGACTGAGAAACCAGAGTAAAAATTACTCCTGCAACCCATTCCCTATTGCCTAGATGAACGAATGTCCCTCCAAATGCTCATTTCTGAGTGATAATTGGGTCTAAAAGCCGTAGTTCACCTAGCTTGTTGGGAATACAAACTGTCTTTTCATTTGCAAACTATACTCCATATATGTGTGATGGGAGGTATTAGCTCCAACACGGTTTTACAGTGAAAACTGCAGAAACTTCAATCCGGCACTAGGAAATAGACTGAGAAACCACAGTAAAAGTTTCTCCTGCAACCCTTACTTTTTGTGCTAGATGAACGAACTTCTCTCTATATGCTCACTTCTGAAAGATAATTGTCTGCGAAAGCCGTTATTCACCTAATATGTTGGGAACACAAAGTTTCTTTTCAGTTGCAAAATACACTCCATACATATATATGGGGAGGTACTAGCTCCAACACGGTTTTACAGTGAACACTGCAAGAATTTCAAACCGGCACTAGGAAACAGACAGAGAAACCAGAGTAAAAGTTTGTCCTGCAACCCTTTCCCTTTGTGCTTGATGAACGAAAGTCTCACCTCATGCTCAGTTCTGAGAGAGAAGTGTGTGTGAAAGCCTTCCTTCACCTAGCTTTTTGGGAACACAAATTTTCTATTCAGATACAAACTATACACCATACGTATATATGGGGAGGTACTAGATCCAAATCTGTTTTACACTGAAAACTGCAGGAAAATCCATACGGCACTAGGAAACAGAATGAGAAACCACAGTAAAAGTATCTTCTGCAAACCGTTAAATTTATGCTAGATTAATGAACGTCTCTCCCCATGCTCAGTTCTGAGAGATAATTCTGTGTGAAAGCCGCTCTTCACTTATCTTGTTGGTAATACAAAGTTTGTTTTCAGTTTCAAACTACACTCCATACATATATATGGGGAGGTACTAGCTCCAACTCGGCTTTACAGTGAAAACTGCAGGAACTTCTAAAAGTCACAAGGAAAAAGTCTAATGAACCAGAGTAAAAGTTTCTCCTGCAACCCGTTCCACTTGTGCTAATTGAACGAACGTCTCTCCACATGCTCAGTTCTGAGAGATAAGTGTGTGTGAAAGCCGTCCTTCACCTATCTATTTGGGAACACAAAATTTCTATTCACTTACAAACTACACTCCATTCATATATATGGGGTGGTAGTAGATTCAAATCTGTTTTACACTGCATATTGCAGGAAATTCCATACGGCACTAAGAAACAGACTGAGAGACCAGACTCAAAGTATCTTCTGCAAACCGTTAACTTTGTGCTAGATGAACGAAAGTCTCTCCCCACGCTCAGTTCTGAGAGACAATTCTGTGTGAATGCCGCACTTCACTTATCTAGTTGGGAACACAAAGTTTGTTTTCAGTTTCAAACTACACTACATACATATATATGGGGTGGTACTAGCTCCAACTTGGCTTTACAGTGAAAACTGCAGGAACCTCAAACCGGCACTAGGAAACAGACTAAGAAACCAGAGTAAAAGTTTCAGCTTCAGCCCATTCCCTTTGTGCTAGATGAACAAACGTCTATCCATTTGCTCAGTACTGAGAGATACCTTTGTGTGAAAGTCGCCCTTCACTTACCTTGTTGGGAACACAAAGTTTCTTTTCAGTTACATACAACACTCCAGATATATATATGGGGAAGTACTAGCTCCATCTCAGTTTTACAGTGAAATTTGCAGGAACTTCAAACAGGCCCTAGGAAATAGACTGAGAAACCAGAGTAAAAGTTTCTCCTGCAAACCGTTCCATTTGTGCTAGATGAACGAACGTCTCTCCACATGCTCAGTTCTGAGGGAAAAGTGTGTGTGAAAGTCGTCCTTCATGTAGCTTGGTGGGAACACAAAGTTTCTTTTCAGTTGCCAACTACACTCCATACCTATATATGGGGAGGTACTAGCTCCAACTCATTTTACAGTGAAAACTGTAGGAAATTTAACCCGGCACTAGGAAACAGACCTGGAATCCAGAGTAAAATTTTCCCTGCAACCCGTTCCTTTTCTGCTAGATGAACGGAAGTCTCTCCACATGCTCATTTCTGAGAGATAAGTGTGTGTGAAAGCCATCCTCTACCTATCTTGTTGGGAACACAAAGTTTCTTTTCAGTTACTTACTACAATCCATACATATATATGGGGACGTACTCGCTCCAACTCGGATTTACAGTGAACACTTCAAGAACTTCAAACCGGCACTAGGAAACAGACAGAGAAACCAGAGTAAAAGTTTGTCCTGCAAACCTTTCCCTTTGTGCTTGATGAACGAAAGTCTCACCTCATGCTCAGTTCTGAGAGAGAAGTGTGTGTGAATGCCGTCCTTCACCTAGCTTTTTGGGAACACAAAGTTTTTATTCAGATACAAACTACACACCATACATATATATGGGGAGGTACTAGATCCAAATCTGTTTTACACTGAAAACTGCAGGAAAATCCATACGGCACTAGGAAACAGAATGAGAAACCACAGTAAAAGTATCTTCTGCAAACCGTTAAATTTGTGCTAGATTAATGAACGTCTCTCCCCATGCTCAGTTCTCAGAGATAATTCTGTGTGAAAGCCGCCCTTCACTTATCTTGTTGGGAATACAATGTTTGTTTTCATTTTCAAACTACACTCCATACATATATATTTCTAGTTACTAGCTCCAACTCGGCTTTACAGTGAAAACTGCAGGAACTTCAAAAAGTCACTAGGAAAAAGACTAAGAAACCAGAGTAAAAGTTTCTCCTGCAACACGTTTCCTTAGTGCTAGATGAACGAACGACTCTCCACATGCTCAGTTCTGAGGGAAATGTGTGTGTGAATGTCGTCCTTCATGTAGCTTGTTGGGAACACAAAGTTTCTTTTCAGTTGCCAACTACACTCCATACATATATATGGGGATGTACTCGCTCCAACTCATTTTACAGTGAAAACTGCAGGAACTTTTAATCAGCAGTAGGAAAAAGACTGAGAACCCAGAGTAAAATTTTCCCTGCAACCCGTTCCTTTTCTGCTAGATGAACGAAAGTCTCTCCACATGCTCAGTTCTGAGAGATAAGTGTGTGTGAAAGCAATTCTTCACCTATCTTGTTGGGAACACAAAGTTTCTTTTCAGTTACTTACTGCAATCCATACATATATATGGGTATGTACTCGCTCCAACTCGGGTTTACAGTGAAAACTGCAGGAACTTCAATCCGGCACTAGGAAATAGACTGAGAAACCAGAGTAAAAGTTTCCCCTGCAACCCTTTCTTTTTGTGCTAGATGAACGAACTTCTCTCGACATGCTCAGCTCTGAGAGAGAATTGTGTGTGAAATCCGTCCTACTCCTACCTTTTTGGGAACACAATGTTTCTATTCAGTTACAAACTACAATCCATACATATATATGGGGAGGTACTAGATGCAAATCTGTTTTATAATGAAAACTGCAGGAAATTCCATACGGCACTGGGAAACAGACTGAGAAACCAGACTAAATGTTTCTTCTGCAAACTGTTAATTTTGTGCTAGATGAACGAACGTCTCTCCCCATGCTCAGTTCAGAGAGATAAGTGTGTGTGAAAGCCGTCCTTCACCAAGCTTGTTGGGAACACAAAGTTTCTTTTCAGTAGCAAACTACACTCCTTACATATATATGGGGATGTAATAAATCCAACACTATTTTACAGTGAAAACTGCAGGAACTTCAAACCGGCACTAGGAAACAGACTGAAAACTCAGTGTAAAGTTTCTAGTTCAACCCGTTCCTTGGTGCTAGATGAACGAATGTCTCTCCACATGCTCATTTCTGAGATAAGTGTGTGTGAATGTCGTACTTCATGTAGCTAGTTGGGAACACAAATTTTCTCTTCAGTTGCAAACTACACTCCATACATATATATGGGGATATAATAGCTCCAACACTATTTTACAGTGAAAACTGCAGGAACTTTACACCGGCACTAGGAAACAGACTGAGAATCCAGTGAAAAACTTTCTCCTGCAACCCGTTCCTTTTGTGCTAGATGAACGAATGTCTCACCACATGCTAGGTTCTGAGAGAAAATTTTGTGTGAAAGCCAACCTTCCCCCAGCTTGTCGGAACACAATGTTCCTTTTCAGTTGCAAACTACACTCCATACATATATAAGGGTATGTACAATCTCCAACTCGGTTTTATAGAGAAAATTGCAGGAAAGTCATACCGGCACTAGGAAACAGACTGAGAAAACAAAGTGTAAGTTTCTCCTGCAACCCGTTCCCTTTGTGCTAGATAAACGAACGTCTCTCCACATGCTCAGTTCTGAGGGATAAGTGGGTGTGAAAGCCGAACTTCACCTAGCTTGTTGGGAACACAATGTTTCTTTTCAGTTGCAAACTACACTCCTTACATATATATGGGGATGTAATAAATCCAACACTATTTTACAGTGAAAACTGCAGGAACTTCAAACCGGCACTAGGAAACACACTGAAAACCCAGTGTAAAGTTTCTAGTTCAACCCGTTCCCTTGGTGCTAGATGAACGAATGTCTCTCCACATGCTCATTTCTGAGATAAGTGTGTGTGAATGTCGTACTTCATGTAGCTAGTTGGGAACACAAATTTTCTCTTCAGTTGCAAACTACACTCCATACATATATATGGGGATATAATAGCTCCAACACTATTTTACAGTGAAAACTGCAGGAACTTTACACCGGCACTAGGAAACAGACTGAGAATCCAGTGAAAAACTTTCTCCTGCAACCCGTTCCTTTTGTGCTAGATGAACGAATGTCTCACCACATGCTAGGTTCTGAGAGAAAATTTTGTGTGAAAGCCATCCTTCCCCCAGCTTGTCGGAACACAATGTTTCTTTTCAGTTGCAAACTACACTCCATACATATATAAGGGTATGTACTATCTCCAACTCGGTTTTATAGAGAAAATTGCAGGAAAGTCATACCGGAACTAGGAAACAGACTGAGAAACCAGAGTATAAGTTTCTCCTGCAACCCGTTCCCTTTGTGCTAGATAAACGAACGTCTCTCCACATGCTCAGTTCTGAGGGATAAGTGTGTGTGAAAGCCGAACTTCACCTAGCTTGTTGGGAACACAATGTTTCTTTTCAGTTGCAAACTACACTCCATAAATAGATAACGGGAGGTACTATCTCCAACTCAATATTACAAAGAAAACTGCAGGAACTTCAAACTGGCACTAGAAAAAAGTCTGAGAAATCAAAGAAACGTTTCTACAGCAATCCGATCCAATTGTGCTAATGAAGGTAATTCTCCCCACCTGCTCTGTTCTGAGAGATAACTGTGTGTGAAAGCTGTCCTTCACCTAGCTTGTTGGGAACAGAAATTTTCTTCTAGGTTGCAAAATACACTCCATCTTTTATATGGGTAGGTACTAGCTCCAAATCGGTTTTACAGTGAAAACTGCAGGAACTTCAAAACGGTACTAGGAAACAGACTGAGAAACCAGACTCCAAGTTTCACCTGCAAACCATTCCCTTTGTGGTAGATGATTGAAGGTGTCTCCACATGCTCATTTCTGAGAGAAAAGTGTGTGTGAAAGCCGAAGTTCACCTAGCCTGTTGGGAACACAAAGTTTCTCTTCAGTAGCAAACTACAATCCATATATGTTTATCAGGCAGTACTAGCTCCAACTCGGTTTTAGAGTGAAAACTGCAGGAACTTATAACCGGCACTAGGAATCAGTCTGAGAAACCAGAGTAAAATTTTCTACTGCAACCCTTTCAATTTGTGCTAGATGAATGAATTTCTCTCCACATGCTCAGTTCTGAGAGATAAGTGTGTGTGAAAGCTGCCTTCACCTATCTTGTTGGGAACACAAATTATCTTTTCAGTTGGAAACTACACTCCATACATATATATGTGGAGTTACTAGTTTCAACACGGTTTTAAAGTGAAATCTGCAGGAACTTCAATCCGGTACTAGGAATCAGACTGAGAAACCAGAGTAAAAGTTTCTCCTGCAACCCGTTTTTTTTTTGCTAGATGAACAAACCACTATCCACATGCTCAGGTCTGAGAAATAAGTGTGTGATAAACTCGTCCTTCACCTTGCCACTTGGGAACACAAAGTTCCCTTTCATTTGCAAACAACAGTCTGTAAAATTATATGGGGAGGTACTAGCTCCAAGTCGGTTTTACAGTGAATTCTGCAGGAAATTCAAACCAGCACTAGGAATTAGACTGAGAAACCACAGTAAAGGTTTCTCCTGGAAACCGTTCCCTTTGTGCTAGATGAACGAATGTCTCTCCATATGCTCAGTTCTGAGAGATAATTGTGTGTGAAAGCAGTCCTTCACCTAGCTTGTTGGGAACACAAATTTTGTTTTCAGTTGCTAACAACACTCCGTATATATAAATGGTGAGGTACTAACTCCAACTCGGTTTTACTGTGTAAATTTCAGACACTTCAATCTGGCACTACGAAACAGACTGAGAAACAAGAGTAAAAGTTACTCCTAGAACCCATTCCGTTTGTGCTAGAAGAGTGAACGTCACTCCACATGCTCAGTTCTGAGACAATGTGTGTGAAACCGTCCTTCAACTTGCTTGTTGGGAACACAAAAATTCTTTTCATTTGCAAACTGCACTCCGTAAATATATATGGGGAAATACTAGCTAAAACATAATTTGACAGTGAAAATTTGAGATTCATCAAACCGGCACTAGGAAACAGACTGAGAAACCAGAGTAAAAGTTTCTAGAGCAATCCGATTAAATACTGCTAATGAAGGAAATTCTCTCCACATGCTCATTTCTGAGAGATAAGTGTGTTTGAAAGCCTTCCTTCTCCTAGCCTTTTGGGAACACAAAGTTTCTTTTCAGTTGTAAACTACAGTCCATACATTAAAAGGAGAGGTACCAGTGCCAACTCGATTTTACAGTGAAATCTGCAGGAACATGAAACCGGCCCTAGGACACAGACTGAGAAACGAGAGTAAAATTTTCTACTGCAACCCTTTCCCTTTGTGCTAGATGAATGAATTTCTCTCCACATGCTCAGTTCTGAGAGATAAGTGTGTGTGAAAGCTGCCTTCACCTATCTTGTTGGGAACACAAATTATCTTTTCAGTAGCAAACTACTCTCCATACATATATATGGGGAGGTACTAGCTTCAACACGGTTTTACAGTGAACACTGCAAGAACTTCAAACCGGAACTAGGAAACATACAGAGAAACCAGAGTAAAAGATTCCCCTGCAACCCGTTCCTTTTGTGCAAATAAACGAACGTCTCTCCTCATGCTCAGTTCTGAAGAGATATGTGTGTGTGAAAACCGTCCTTCACCTAGATTTTTGTGCACACAAAGTTACTTTTCAGTTGCAAACTACACTCCATACATATATATGTGGAGTTACTAGCTTCAACACGGTTTTAAAGTGAAATCTGCAGGAACTTCAATCCGGTACTAGGAATCAGACTGAGAAACCAGAGTAAAAGTTTCTCCTGCAACCCGTTTTTTTTGTGCTAGATGAACAAAAGACTATCCACATGCTCAGTTCTGAGAGATAAGTGTGTGCTAAAGTCGTCCTTCACCTTGCTACTTGGGAACGCAAAGTTCCCTTTCATTTGCAAACTACAGTCCGTAAAATTATATGGGGAGGTACTAGCTACAAGTTGGTTTTACAGTGAATTCTGCAGGAAATTCAATCCAGCACTAGGAATTAGACTGAAAAACCACAGAAAAAGTTTTTCCTGCAAACCGTTCCCTTTGTACTAGATGAACGAGTGTCTCTCCACATGCTCAGTTCTGAGAGATAATTGTGTGTGAATGCAGTCCTTCACCTAGCTTGTTGGGAACACAAAGTTTGTTTTCAGTTGCAAACAACATTCCGTATATTTATATGGTGAGGTACTAACTATAACTCGGTTGTAAAGTGAAAATTTCAGACACTTCAATCTGGCACTACGAAACAGACTTAGAAACAAGAGTAAAAGTTACTCCTACAACCAATTCCGTTTGTGCTAGAGGAATGAACGTCACTCCACATGCTCAGTTCTGCGATAATGTGTGTGAAACCGTCCTTCACCTTGCTTGTTGGGAACAGAAAAATTCTTTTCATTTGCAAACTGCGCTCCGTAAATATATATGGGGAAATACTAGCTAAAACATAATTTGACAGTGAAAATTGCAGATTCATCAAACCGGCACTAGGAAACAGACTGAGAAACAATAGTAAAAATTTCTAGTGCAATCCGATCCAATACTGTTAATGAAGGAAATTCTCTCCACATGTGCATTTCTGAGAGATAAGTATGTTTGAAAGCCTTCCTTCTCCTAGCTTTTTGGGAACACAAAATTTCTTTTCAGTTGCAAACTACAGTCCATACATTAAAAGGAGAGGTACTAGTGCCAACTCGATTTTACAGTGAAATCTGCAGGAACATGAAACCGGCCCTAGGACACAGACTGAGAAACGAGAGTAAAATTTTCTACTGCAACCCTTTCCCTTTGTGCTAGATGAATGAATTTCTCTCCACATGCTCAGTTCTGAGAGATAAGTGTGTGTGAAAGCTGCCTTCACCTATCTTGTTGGGAACACAAATTATCTTTTCAGTAGCAAACTACTCTCCATACATATATATGGGGAGGTACTAGCTTCAACACGGTTTTACAGTGAACACTGCAAGAACTTCAAACCGGAACTAGGAAACATACAGAGAAACCAGAGTAAAAGATTCCCCTGCAACCCGTTCCTTTTGTGCAAATAAACGAACGTCTCTCCTCATGCTCAGTTCTGAAGAGATATGTGTGTGTGAAAACCGTCCTTCACCTAGATTTTTGTGCACACAAAGTTACTTTTCAGTTGCAAACTACACTCCATACATATATATGTGGAGTTACTAGCTTCAACACGGTTTTAAAGTGAAATCTGCAGGAACTTCAATCCGGTACTAGGAATCAGACTGAGAAACCAGAGTAAAAGTTTCTCCTGCAACCCGTTTTTTTTGTGCTAGATGAACAAAAGACTATCCACATGCTCAGTTCTGAGAGATAAGTGTGTGCTAAAGTCGTCCTTCACCTTGCTACTTGGGAACGCAAAGTTCCCTTTCATTTGCAAACTACAGTCCGTAAAATTATATGGGGAGGTACTAGCTACAAGTTGGTTTTACAGTGAATTCTGCAGGAAATTCAATCCAGCACTAGGAATTAGACTGAAAAACCACAGAAAAAGTTTTTCCTGCAAACCGTTCCCTTTGTACTAGATGAACGAGTGTCTCTCCACATGCTCAGTTCTGAGAGATAATTGTGTGTGAATGCAGTCCTTCACCTAGCTTGTTGGGAACACAAAGTTTGTTTTCAGTTGCAAACAACATTCCGTATATTTATATGGTGAGGTACTAACTCCAACTCGGTTGTAAAGTGAAAATTTCAGACACTTCAATCTGGCACTACGAAACAGACTTAGAAACAAGAGTAAAAGTTACTCCTACAACCAATTCCGTTTGTGCTAGAGGAATGAACGTCACTCCACATGCTCAGTTCTGCGATAATGTGTGTGAAACCGTCCTTCACCTTGCTTGTTGGGAACAGAAAAATTCTTTTCATTTGCAAACTGCGCTCCGTAAATATATATGGGGAAATACTAGCTAAAACATAATTTGACAGTGAAAATTGCAGATTCATCAAACCGGCACTAGGAAACAGACTGAGAAACAATAGTAAAAATTTCTAGTGCAATCCGATCCAATACTGTTAATGAAGGAAATTCTCTCCACATGTGCATTTCTGAGAGATAAGTATGTTTGAAAGCCTTCCTTCTCCTAGCTTTTTGGGAACACAAAATTTCTTTTCAGTTGCAAACTACAGTCCATACATTAAAAGGAGAGGTACTAGTGTCAACTCGATTTTACAGTGAAATCTGCAGGAACATGAAACCGGCCCTAGGACACAGACTGAGAAACGAGAGTAAAATTTTCTACTGCAACCCTTTCCCTTTGTGCTAGATGAATGAATTTCTCTCCACATGCTCAGTTCTGAGAGATAATTGTGTTGAAAGCTGCCTTCACATATCTTGTTGGGAACACAAAGTATCTTTTCAGTTGCAATCTACACTCCATACATATATATGGGGAGATAGTAGCTCCATATCGGTTTTACAGAGATAAATTCAGGAACATCATACCGGCACTAGGAAATAGACTCAGAAACCAGAGTAATAGTTGCCCCTGCAACCCGTTCACTTTGTGCTAGATGAACGAACGTCTCTCCCCATGCTCAGTTTTGAGATATATTTTTGTGTGAAAGCCGAACTTGACCTACCTTGTTGGGAATACAAAGTTTCTTTTCAGTTGCAAGCTACACTCCATACATATATATGGGTAGGTACTAGCTCTAACTCGGTTTTACACTGAAAACTGCAGGAGCTTCAAACCGGCCCTAGGAAACAGACTTAGAAACCAGAGTAAAAATTTCTCCTGCAACCCGTTCCCTTTGTGCTAGATGAACGAACGTCTCTGCACATGCTCATTTCTGAGAGATTAGTGTGTGTGAAAGCCGCCTTCACCTAGCTTGTTGGGAACACAAAGATTCTTTTCAGTTGAAAACTACACTCCATACATATATAAGGGGAAGTACTAGCTCCAAATCGGTTTTTCAGTGAAAACTGCAGGAACTTGAAACCGGCACTAGGAAACAGGGTGAGAAACCATAGTAAAATTCCTCCTGCAAACCGTTCCCTTTGTGATAGATGAACGAACGTCTCTCCACATGCTCACTTCTGAGGGATAAGTGTGTGTGAAAGCCGTCCTTTACCTAGCTTGTTGGGAACACAAAGTTTCTTATCAGTTGCATACTACAATCCATACATATATATGTGCAGGTACTAGCTCCAACTCGGTATTTATAGTGTAAACTGCAGGATTTTCAAACCGGCACTAGGAAGCAGACTGAGAAACCAGAGTAAAATAGTCTCCTGCAACCCGTTCCCTTTGTGCTTGATTAACGAACGAATCTCCCCATGCTTAGTTCTGAGCGATAAGTGTGTGTGATAGCCGTCCATCACCTATCTTGTTGGGAACATAAAGTTTCTTTTCAGTTGCAAACTACAATCCATACATATATAAAGGTAGGTAGAAGCTCCAACTTGGTTTTACAGTGGTAAATACAGGAATATCATACCGGCACTAGGAAACAGACTGAGTAACCAGAGTAAAAGTTTCTCCTGCAAACTGTTCAATTTTTGCTAGATGAGCGATCGTCTCTCCATATGCTCAGTTCTGAGAGATAAGTGTGTGTGAAAGCCGTCCTTCAACTTGCTTGTTTGGAACACAGAGTTTCCTTTCAGTTGCAATCTACAGTCCATACATGTATATGGTTAGGTACTAGCTCCAATTTGGTGTTACAGTGAAATCTGCAGGAACATCAAACCGGCACTAAGAATCAGAATGAAAATGCAGAGTAAAAGTTGCTCCTGCAAACCGTTCCCTTTTTGCTTGATGAACGTACGTCTCTCCCCATGCTCAGTTCTGAGAGATAAGTGTGTGTGAAAGCAGTCCTTCTTCTAGCTTGATGGGAACACAAAATTTCTTTTCAGTTGTAAGCTACAGTCCATACATATATAAGCAGAGGTACTAGCACCAACTCTAAATTACAGAGAATACTGCAGGAATTTCAAACCGGCACTAGGAAACAGACTGAGAAACCAGAATAAAAGTTTCTCCTGCAAACCATTTCCTTTGTGCTAGATGAACGAAAGTCTCCCTACATGCTCATTTCTGAGAGATAATTGTCTGTGAAAGCCTTTCTTCACCTATCTATTTGGGAACACAAAGTTTCTTTTCAGTTGCAAACTACACTTCATACAAAAATATGGAGAGGTACTAGCTCCAACTCGGTTTTACAGTGAAAACTGCAGGAACATCAAACCAGCACTAGGAAAAAGGCTGAGAAACCAGAGTAAAAGATTCCCCTGCAACCCGTTCCTTTTGTGCTAGATGAACGAACTTCTCTCCACATGCTCAGTTCTGAGAAATAAGTGTGTGTGAAAGCCATCCTTCACGTAGATTTTTGGGAACACATAGTTTCTTTTCAGTTGCAAACTCCACTCCATACATATATATGGGGATTTAGTAACTCCAACTCTCTTTTACAGTGAAACCTGCAGGAACTTCAAAACGGCACTAGGAAACAAACTGAGAAACCAGACTAAAAGTTTCTCCTGCAACCCGTTCCCTTTGTGCTAGATGAACAAACATCTCTCCACATGCTCAGGTCTGAGAGACAATTGTGTGTGAAAGCCGTCCTTCACCTAGCTTGTTGGGAACACAAAGTTTATTTTCAGTTACAGACTACACTTCATACATGTATATTGTGAGGTTCTAATCCAAACTCGGATTTACATTGAAAAATTCATGAACTTCAAACCGGCATTAGGAAATAGACTGAGAAACCAGAGAAAAAGTTTCTCTTGCAAACCGTTCCATTAGTGCTACATGTACGAACGTCTCTCCACATGCTATTTTCTGAGAGTAAATGTGCATGAAAGCCGTCCTTCATCTAGCTTGTTGGGAACTCAAAGTTTCTTTTCAGTTGCAAACTACACTTCATACATATATATGGGGTGGTGCTAGGTCCAACTCGGTTTTACATTAAAAACTGCAGGAACATGAAACCGACACAAGGAAACCGACTGAGAAACCAGAGTAAAAGTTTCTCATGCAACCCATTCCTTTGTGCTAGATGAACGAACGTCTCTCCACATGCTTAGATCTGAGAGATATTTGTGTGTTAAAGCCGTCCTTCACCTAGCTTGTTGGGAACACAAATTTTTTTTCAGTTGCAAACTACACTGCATATATATGTAAGGGGAGGTACTAGCTTCAACAAAGTTTTACAATGAAAACTGCAGGAACTTCAAACCAGCATTAGGAACGAGAGTGAGATACCAGAGTAAAATTTTCTCCTGCAATGCGTTCCTTTTGTGCTAGATGAACGTAAGTCTCTCCACATGCTCATTTCTGAGAGATAAGTGTGTGTGAAAGCCATTCTTCACATAGCTTGTTGGGAACACAAAGTTTCTTTTCAGTTGCTATCTACACTCCATACATATATATGGGGAAGTACTAGCTACAAATCAATTTTACAGTGATAAATTCAGGAACATCACACCGGCACTAGGAAATAGACTGAGAAACCAGAGTAACAGTTGCTTCTACATCTCGTTCCCTTTGTGCTAGATGAACGAACGTCTCTCCCCATGCTCAATTTTGAGATATATTTTTGTATGAATGCCAAACTTCACCTACTTGTTGGGAATACAAAGTTTCTTTTCAGTTGCAAACTACACTCCAAAATATATATCGGGTGGTACTAGCTCCAAAACTCTTTTACTGTGAAAACTGCAGGATCTTCATACCGGCACTTGGAAACAGACTGAGAAACTAGAGTAAAAGATTCTCCTGCAAACCGTTCTCTTTGTGCTAGATGAACGAAAGTCTCTCCACATGCTCTGTTTGGAGAGATAAGTGTGTGTGAAATCTGTACTTCACCTAGCATTTTGGGAACACAAAGTTTCTTTTCAGTTGCATTCTACACTCCAGAAATATACAATGGGAAGTACTTGCTCTAACTCGGTTTTACAGAGAAAGTTGCAGGAACTTCAAACATGCACTAGGAAACATACTTAGAAACCAGAGTAAAGTTTCTCCTGCAACCCGCTCCCTTTGTGCTAGATGAAGGAATGTCTCTCCACATGCTCAGTTCTGAGAGATAAGTGTGTGTGAAAGTCGTCCTTCACGTAGCTTGTTGTGAACACAAAGTTTCTCTTCATTTGCAAACTACACTCCATACATATATAAGGGTATGTACTAGCTCCAACTCGGTTTTATAGAGAAAATTGCAGGAAAGTCAAACCGGCACTATGAAACAGACTAAAGAACCAGAGTTAATGTCTCCTGCAACCCGTTAGCTTTCTGCTAGATAAATGAACGTCTCTCCACATGCTCAGTTCTGAGGGATAAGTGTGTGTGAAAGCCGTACTTCACGTAGCTTGTTGGGAACACCAAGTATATTTTCAGTTGTAAAGTACACTCCATAAGTATATATCGGGAGATACTATCTCAAACTCGATATTACAGAGAAAACTGCAGGAACTTCAAACCAGCACTAGAAAAAAGACTGAGAAACCAGAGTAAAAGTTTCTACTGCAATCCGATCCAATTGTGCTAATGAAGGAAATTCTCTCCACCTGCTATGTTCTGAGAGATATCTGTGTGTGAAAGCTGTCCTTCACCTATCTTGTTGGGAACAGAAAGTTTCTTCTAGGTTGCAAAATACACTCCATCTTATATATGGGTAGGTACTAGCTCCAAATTGGTTTTATAGTGAAAACTGCAGGAACTTCAAAACGGCACTAGGAAACAGACTGAGAAACCAGACTAAAAGTTTCACCTGCAACCCGTTCCCTTTGTGCTAGATGAACGAACGTGTCTCCACATGCTCATTTCTGAGAGACAAGTGTGTGTGAAAGCCGAAGTTCACCTAGCTCGTTGGGAACACAAAGTTTCTCTTCAGAAGCAAACTACAATCCATATATGTTTATCAGGTAGTACTAGCTCCAACTCGGTTTTAGAGTGAAAACTGCAGGAACTTATTACCGGCACTAGGAATCAGTCTGAGAAACCAGAGTAAAAGATTCTCCTGCAACCCGTTCCCTTTTTGCTAGATGAATGAACGTCTCTCCACATGCTCAGTTCTGAAGAGATACGTGTGTGTGAAAGCCATCCTTCAACTAGCTTGTTTGGAACACAAAGTTTCTATTCAGTTTCTATCTACACTGCTTACATATATAAGGGGAGGTATTAGCTCCAACTCTGTTTTACAGTGTAAACTGCAGAAACTTAAAACCAGCACTAGGAAACAGACTGAGAAACCAGAGTAAAAGTTTCTCCTGCAACCCGTTCCCTTTTGCTTGATGAACGAATTTCTCTCCACATGCTCAGTCCTGAGAGATAAATTTGTGTGAAAGCCAACCTTTCCCCAGCTTGTGGGAACACAATGTTAGTTTTCTGTTGCAAACTACAATCCTTACATATATATGGGTAGGTACTAGCTCCAACTCGATTTTATAGAGAAAATTGCAGGAACATCAAACCGGCACTATGAAACAGTCTAAGGAAACAGAGTAAATGTTTCTCCTGCAACCCGTTAGTTTCTGCTAGATAAACGATCATCTCTCCACCTGATCAGATCTGAGAGTTAATTTTCTGTGAAAGCCATAATTATACTAGCTTGTTTGGAACACAAATTTTCTTTTTAGTTGCAAACTATACTCCATACATATATATGTGGGTGTACTAGCTCCAAATCTGTTTTAAATTGAAAACTGCCGGTACTTCAAACCGGCACTAGGAAACAGACTGTGAAACCTGAGTAATAGTTTCAACTGCAACCCTTTCCCTTTGTGCTAGATGAACGAACGTCTCTCCACATGCTCAGTTCTGGAAAATATGTGTGTGTGAAAGCCATTCTTCACGTAGATTTTTGGGAACACAAAGTTTCTTTTCAGTTGCAAAATTCACTCCATACATATATATGGGCATTACTAACTCCAACTTACTTTTACAGTGAAACCTGCAGGAACTTCAAAACGGCACTAGGAAACAAACTGAGAAACCAGACTAAAAGTTTCTCCTGCAACCCTTTCCCTTTTTGCTAGATGAACGAACGTCTCTCCACATGCTCATTTCTGAGAGACAAATGTGAGTGAAAGCCGTCCATCACCTACCTTGTTGGGAACACAAAGTTTCTTTTCAGTTGTAAACTACAGTCCATACATTAAAGGAGAGGTACTAGCGCCAACTCGATTTTACAGTGTAACCTGCGGGAACGTGAAACCGGCCCTAGGAAACAGACTGAGAAACCAGTGTAAAATTTTCAACTGCAACCCGTTCCCTTTGTGCTAGATGAATGTATGTCTCTCCACATGCTCAGTTCTGGAAAATACGTGTGTGTGAAAGCCATCCTTTATGTAGATTTTTGGGAACACAAAGTTTCTTTTCAGTTGCAAAATTCACTCCATACATATATATGGGCATTACTAACTCCAACTTCCTTTTACAGTGAAACCTGCAGGAACTTCTAAACGGCACTAGGAAACAAACTGAGAAACCAGACTAAAAGTTTCTCCTGCAACCCTTTCCCTTTTTGCTAGATGAACGAACGTCTCTCCAAATGCTCATTTCTGAGAGACAAATGTGAGTGAAAGCCGTCCTTCACCTAGCTTGTTGGGAACACAAAGTTTGTTTTCAGTTGTAAAATACAGTCCATACATTAAAGGAGAGGTACTAGCGCCAACTCGATTTTACAGTGTAACCTGCGGGAACATGAAACCGGCCCTAGGAAACAGACTGAGAAACCAGTGTAAAATTTTCAACTGCAACCCGTTCCCTTTGTGCTAGATGAATGAATGTCTCTCCACATGCTCAGTTCTGAGAGATAAGTGTGTGTGAAAGCCACCTTAACCTATCTTGTTGGGAACACAAAGTTTGTTTTCAGTTGCAAACAACATTCCTTATATATATATGGTGAGGTACCAACTCCAACTCGGTTTTACAGTGAAAATTTCAGACACTTCAATCTGGCACTACGAAACAGACTGAGAAACAAGAGTAAAAGTTTCTCCTACAAGCCGTTCAGTTTGTGCTAGAGGAATGAACGTCACTCCACATGCTCAGTTCTGAGATAATGTGTGTGAAACCGTCCTTCACCTTGCTTGATGGGAACACAAAAATTCTTTTCATTTGCAAACTGCACTCTGAAAAAATATATATGGGGAAATACTTGCTAAAACATAATTTGACAGTGAAAATGGCAGATTCATCAAACCGGCACTAGGAAACAGACTGAGAAATAATAGTAAAAGTTTCTAGTGCAATCCGATCCAATACTTTTAATGAAGGAAATTCTCTCCACATGCTCATTTCTGAGAGATAAGTATGTTTGAAAGCCTTCCTTCTCTTAGCTTTTTGGGAACACAAAATTTCTTTTCAGTTGTAAACTACAGTCCATACATTAAAAGGAGAGGTACCAGTGCCAACTCGATTTTACAGTGAAATCTGCAGGAACATGAAACCGGCCCTAGGAAACAGACTGAGAAACGAGAGTAAAATTTTCTACTGCAGCCCTTTCCCTTTGTGCTAGATGAATGAATTTCTCTCCACATGCTCAGTTCTGAGAGATAAGTGTGTGTGAAAGCCACCTTAACCTATCTTGTTGGGAACACAATGTTTCTTTTAAGTTGCAATCTACACTCCATACATATATATGGGGAAGAACTAGCTACAAATCGAATTTACAGTGATAAATTCAGGAACATCATACCGGCACTAGGAAATATACTGAGAAACCAGTGTAACAGTTGCCCCTACATCTCGTTTCCTTTGTGCTAGATGAACGAACGTCTCTCCACACGCTCAGGTCTGAGAGAGAAGTGTGTGTGAAAGCCGTCCTTCACCTACCTTGTTGGGAATACAAAGTTTCTTTTCAGTTGCAAACTACACTGCATACATATATATTTATAGGTACTAGCTCTAACTCGGTTTTACACTGAAAACTGCAGGAGCTTCAAACCGGCCCTAGGAAACAGACTTAGAAACCAGAGTAAAAATTTTTCCTACAACCCGTTCCCTTTGTGCTAGATGAACGAACGTCTCTCCACATGCTCTTTTCTGAGGGAAAGGTGTTTGTGAAAGCCATTCTTCACCTAGCTTGTTGGGAACACAAAGTTTCTTTTAAGTTACTTTCTACACTCCAGAAATATATAATGTGAAATACTAGCTACAACTCGGTTTTACAGTGAAAGTTGCAGGAACTTCAAACATGCACTAGGAAACAGACTTAGAAACCAGAGAAAAAGTTTCTCCTGCAACCCATTCCTTTTGTGCTAGATGAACGAATATCTCACCAAATGCTGAGTTCTGAGAGATAAGTTTGTGTGAAAGCCATTCTTCCCCCAGCTTGTCGGAACACAATGTTTCTTTTCAGTTGCAAACTACACTCCATACCTATATATGGGTATGTACAAGCTGCAACTCGGTTTTATAGAGAAAATTGTTGGAACGTCAAACCGGCACTATGAAACAGACTAAGGAACCAGAGTAAATGTTTCTACTGCAACCCGTTAGCTTTCTGCTAGATAAAGGAACGTCTCTCCACATGATCAGTTCTGAGAGATTATTTTGTGTAAAAGCCGTACTTAACCTTCCAAGTTTGGAACAATAAGTTTCTTTTCATTTGCAAAATACACTCCATACATATATAGGGGTGGTACAAGCTCCAACTCTGTTTTACAGTGAAAACTGCAGGAATTTCAAACCGGCACTAGGAAACAGACTGAGAAACCAGACTAATAGTTTCTCCTGCAACCTGTTCCCTTTGTTCTAGATGAAGTAACGTGTCTCCACATTCTCATTTCTGAGAGACAAGTGTGTGTGAAAGCCATTCTTCACCTATCTTGTTGGGAACACAAAGTTTCTTTTCAGTTGCAAACTACAATCCATACAAATAGATGGGAGGTACTAGCTCCAAATCGGTTTTACATTGAAAATTGCAGGAACATAATACCGGCACTAGGAAGCAGACTGAGAAACCAGAGTAAAAGATTTTCCTCCAAACCGTTCCTATTTTGCTAGATGAACGAACGTCTCTCCACATGCTCAGTTCTAAGAAATAAGTGTGTGTGAAAGCCGTCCTTCAACTAGCTTGTTGGGAACACAAAGTTTCTTTTCAGTTGCAAACTACACTCCAAAAATATATATCATGAAGTACTAGCTCCAACTCGATTTTACAGAGAAAACTGCAGGAACTTCAAACCGGCACTAGGAAACTGACTTAAAAACCAGAGTAAAAGTTTCTACTGCAATCCGATTCAATTGTTCTAATGAAGGAAATTCTCTCCACATGCTCTGTTCTGAGAGATAACTGTGTGTGAAAGCTGTCCTTCACCTAGCTTCTTGGGAACACAAAGTTCCTTTTCAGTTATTTACTACACTCCATACATATATATGGGGAGGTACTAGATCCAAATCGATTTTACAGGGTAAACTGCAGGAACTTGAATCTGGCACTAGGAAACAAACTGAGAAACCAGAGTAAAATTCTTCCTGCAAACTGTTCCAATAGTGCTAGATGAACGAAAGTCTCTCCCCATGCTCAGTTCTGAGAAAGAAGTGCGTGTGAAAGCCGAACTTCACCTAGCTTGTTGGGAACACAAAGTTTCTTTTCTGTTGCAAACTACACTCCATACATTTATATGGGGAGATACTAGCTCCAACTCGGTTTTAAAGTGAAATGTGCAGGAACTTCAAACCGGCCCTAGGGAACAGACAGGGAATCCAGAGTAAAATTTTTTACTGCAACTCGTTCCCTTTGTGTTAGATGAACGAACGTCTCTGCACATGCTCAGTTCTGAGAGATTAGTGTGTGTGAAAACCGTCTTCACCCAGCTTGTTGGGAACAGAAAGTTACTTTTCAGTTGAAAACTACACTCCATACATATATATGGGGAAGTACTAGTTCCAAATCTGTTTTTCAGTGAAAACTGCAGGAACTTGAAACCGGCACTAGGAAACAGATTGAGAAACCAGAGTGAAATTGCTCCTGCAAACCGTTCCCTTTGTGATAGATGAACGAACGTCTCTCCACATGCTCACTTCTGAGAGATAAGTGTGTGAGAAAGCTGTCCTTTACCTAGCTTGTTGGGAACACAAAGTTTCTTATCAGTTGCAAACTACAATCCATACATATATATGTGCAGGTACTAGCTCCAACTCGGTATTTATAGTGAAAACTGCAGGATTTTCAAACAGGCACTAGGAAACAGACTGAGAAACCTGAGTAAAATAGTCTCCTGCAACCCGTTCCGTTTGTGCTTGATGAAAGAACGAATCTCCCCATGCTCAGTTCTGTGCGATAAGTGTGTGTGATAGCCGTCCATCACCTACCTTGTTGGGAACATAAAGTTTCTTTTCAGTTGCAAACTACAATCCATACATATATAATGGTAGGAAGAAGCTCCAACTCGGTTTTACAGTGATCAATACAGGAATATCATACCGGCACCAGGAAACAGACTGAGTAACCAGAGTTAAAGTTTCTCCTGCAAACTGTTCCCTTTTTGCTAGATGAACGAACGTCTCTCCATATGCTCAGTTCTGAGAGATAAGTGTGTGTGAAAGCCGTCCTTCAACTTGCTTGTTGGGAACACAAAGTTTCCTTTCAGTTGCAATCTACAGTCCATACATTTATATGGGGAGGTACTAGCTCCAATTTGGTGTTACAGTGAAATCTGCAGGAACATCAAACCGGCACTAGGAATCAGAATGAGAATCCAGAGTAAAAGTTTCTCCTGCAACCCGTTTCCTTTGTGCTAGATGAACGAAAATCTCCCTACATGCTCATTTCTGAGAGATAATTGTCTGTGAAAGCCTTTCTTCACCTATCTAGTTGGGAACACAAAGTTTCTTTTTAGTTGCAAACTACACTCCATACAAAAATATGGAGAGGTACTAGCTCCAACTAGGTTTTACAGTGAAATCTGCAGGAATATCAAACCAGCACTAGGAAAAAGGCTGAGAAACCAGAGTAAAAGATTCCCCTGTAATCCGTTCCTTTTGTGCTAGATGAACGAATGTCTCTCCACATGCTCATTTCTGAGAAATAGGTGTGTGTGAAAGCCATCCTTCACGTAGATTTTTGGGAACACATAGTTTCTTTTCTGTTGCAAACTCCACTCCATACATATATATGGGGAGTTAGTAACTCCAACTCTCTTTTACAGTGAAACCTGCAGGAACTTCAAAACGGCACAAGGAAACAAACTGAGAAACCAGACTAAAAGTTTCTCCTGCAACCCGTTCCCTTTGTGCTAGATGAACGAACGTCTCTCCACATGCTCAGGTCTGAGAGACAAGTGTGTGTGAAAGCCGTCCTTCACCTAGCTTGTTGGGAACACAAAGTTTCTTTTCAGTTACAGACTACACTCCATACATGTATATTGTGAGGTTCTAACCCAAACTCGTATTTACATTGAAAAATTCATGAACTTCAATGCGGCATTAGGAAATAGACTGAAAAACCAGAGGAAAAGTTTCTCTTGCAAACCGTTCCATTAGTGCTAGATGTACGAACGTCTCTCCACATGCTATTTTCTGAGAGTAAATGTGCGTGAAAGCCGTCCTTCATCTAGCTTGTTGGGAACTCAAAGTTTCTTTTCAGTTCAAACTACACTTCATACATATATATGGGGTGGTGCTAGGTCCAACTCGGTTTTACATTAAAAACTGCAGGAACATGAAACCGACAAAAGGAAACAGACTGAGAAACCAGAGTAAAAGTTTCTCATGAACCCATTCCCTTTGTGCTAGATGAACGTACGTCCCTCCACATGCTTAGTTCTGAGAGATATTGGTGTGTTAAAGCCGTCCTTCACCTAGCTTGTTGGGAACACAAATTTTTTTTCAGTTGCAAACTACACTGCATATATATGTAAGGGGAGGTACTAGCTTCAACAAGGTTTTACAATGAAAACTGCAGGAACTTCAAACCAGCATTAGGAACCAGAGTGAGATACCAGAGTAAAATTTTCTCCTGCAACGCGTTCCTTTTGTGCTAGATGAACGTAAGTCTCTCCACATGCTCATTTCTGAGAGATAAGTCTGTGTGAAGGCCATTCTTCACATAGCTTGTTGGGAACACAAAGTTTCTTTTCAGTTGCAAACTACAATCCATACATATATAAGGGGAGGTAATAGCTCCAAGTCGTTTTATAGAGAAAATTGCAGGAAATTCAAACCGGCACTAGGAAAAAGAATGAGAAACCAGAGTAAAAGTTTCTCCTGCAACCCGTTCCCTTTGTGGTAGATGAACGAACGTCTCTCCACATGCTCAGTTCTGAGAGATAAGTGTGTGTGAAAGCCATCCTTCAACTAGCTTGTTGGGAACACAAAGTTTCTATTCAGTTTCTATCTACCCTGCATACATATATAAGGGGGGGGGTATTAGCTCCAACTCTGTTTTACAGTGAAAACTGCAGAAACTTAAAACCAGCACTAGGAAACAGACTGAGAAACCAGAGTAAAAGTTTCTCTTGCAACCCGTTCCCTTTGTGCTAGATGAATGAACGTTTCTCCCCATGCTCAGTTTTGAGAGATAGTTGTGTGTGAAAGCCTTACTTCACCTAGTTTGTTGGGAACACAAAGTTTCCTTTCAGTTGCAAACTACACTCCATACATATATATGGGGAGTCACTAGCTCCAACTCGTTTTCACAGTGAAATCTGCAGGAAATTCAAACCGGCACTAGGAAACAGACTGAGAAACCAGAGTAAAAGTTTCTCCTGCAACCCGTTCCCTTTTGCTAGATGAACGAATTTCTCTCCACATGCTCAGTCCTGAGAGATAAATTTGTGTGAAAGCCAACCTTCCCCCAGCTTGTGGGAACACAATGTTAGTTTTCAGTTGCAAACTACAATCCATACATATATATGGGTAGGTACTAGCTCCAACTCGATTTTATAGAGAAAATTGCAGGAACATCAAACTGGCACTATGAAACAGTCTAAGGAACCAGAGTAAATGTTTCTCCTGCAACCCGTTATTTTCTGCTAGATAAACGATCATCTCTCCACCTGATCAGATCTGAGAGTTAATTTTCTGTGAAAGCCGTAATTAACCTAGCTTGTTTGGAACACAAATTTTCTTTTTAGTTGCAAACTACACTGCATACATATATATGTGGGTGTACTAGCTCCAAATCTGTTTTAAATTGAAAACTGCCGGTACTTCAAATCGGCACTAGGAAACAGACTGTGAAACCTGAGTAATAGTTTCAACTGCAACCCTTTCCCTTTGTGCTAGATGAACGAACGTCTCTCCACATGCTCAGTTCTGGAAAATATGTGTGTGTGAAAGCCATTCTTCACGTAGATTTTTGGGAACACAAAGTTTCTTTTCAGTTGCAAAATTCACTCCATACATATATATAGGCATTACTAACTCCAACTTACTTTTACAGTGAAACCTGCAGGAACTTCAAAACGGCACTAGGAAACAAACTGAGAAACCAGACTAAAAGTTTCTCCTGCAACCCTTTCCCTTTTTGCTAGATGAACGAAAGTCTCTCCACATGCTCATTTCTGAGAGACAAATGTGAGTGAAAGCCGTCCTTCACCTAGCTTGTTGGGAACACAAAGTTTCTTTTCAGTTGTAAACTACAGTCCATACATTAAAAGGAGAGGTACTAGCACCAACTCGATTTTACAGTGTAACCTGCAGGAACATGAAACCGGCCCTAGGAAACAGACCGAGAAACCAGTGTAAAATTTTCAACTGCAACCCGTTCCCTTTGTGCTAGATGAATGAATGTCTCTCCATATGCTCAGTTCTGAGAGATAAGTGTGTGTGAAAGCCACCTTAACCTATCTTGTTGGGAACACAAAGTTTCTTTTCATTTGCAGTCTACACTCCATACGTATATATGGGGAAGTACTAGCTACAAATCGATTTTACAGTGATAAATTCAGGAACATCATACCGGCACTAGGAAATAGACTGAGAAACCAGAGTAACAGTTGCCCCTACATCGCGTTCCCTTTGTGCTAGATGAACGAACGTCTCTCCCCATGCTCATTTTTGAGATATATTTTTGTGTGAAAGCCAAACTTCACCTACCTTGTTGGGAATACAAAGTTTCTTTTCATTTGCAAACTACACTCCAAAGTATATATCGGGTGGTACTAGCTCCAAAACTCTTTTACTCTGAAAACTGCAGGAATTTCATACTGGCCCTTGGAAACAGACTGAGAAACTAGAGTAAAAGTGTCTCCTGCAAACCGTTCTCTTTGTGCTAGATGAACGAAAGTCTCTCCACATGCTCTGTTCGGAGAGATAAGTGTGTGTGAAATCTTTACTTCACCTAGCATTTTGGGAACACAAAGTTTCTTTTCAGTTGCATTCTACACTCCAGAAATATATAATGGGAAGTACTAGCTCCAACTCGATTTTACAGAGAAAGTTGCAGGAACTTCAAACATGCACTAGGAAACATACTTAGAAACCAGAGTAAAGTTTCCCCTGCAACCTGTTCCCTTTGTGCTAGATGAAGGAATGTCTCTCCACATGCTCAGTTCTGAGAGATAAATGTGTGTGAAAGTCGTCCTTCACGTAGCTTGTTGTGAACACAAAGTTTCTCTTCATTTGCAAACTACACTCCATACATATATAAGGGTATGTACTAGCTCCAACTCGGTTTTATAGAGAAAATTGCAGGAAAGTCAAACCGGCACTATGAAACAGACTAAAGAACCAGAGTTAATGTCTCCTGCAACCCGTTAGCTTTCTGCTAGATAAATGAACGTCTCTCCACATGCTCAGTTCTGAGGGATAAGTGTGTGTGAAAGCCGTACTTCACGTAGCTTGTTGGGAACACAAAGTATATTTTCAGTTGTAAAATACACTCCATAAGTATATATCGGGAGATACTATCTCAAACTCGATATTACAGAGAAAACTGCAGGAACTTCAAACCAGCACTAGAAAAAAGACTGAGAAACCAGAGTAAAAGTTTCTACTGCAATCCGATCCAATTGTGCTAATGAAGGAAATTCTCTCCACCTGCTATGTTCTGAGAGATATCTGTGTGTGAAAGCTGTCCACATATCTTGTTGGGAACAGAAAGTTTCTTCTAGGTTGCAAAATACACTCCATCTTATATATGGGTAGGTACTAGCTCCAAATTGGTTTTATAGTGAAAACTGCAGGAACTTCAAAACGGCACTAGGAAACAGACTGAGAAACCAGACTAAAAGTTTCACCTGCAACCCGTTCCCTTTGTGCTAGATGAACGAACGTGTCTCCACATGCTCATTTCTGAGAGAAAAGTGTGTGTGAAAGCCGAAGTTCACCTAGCTCGTTGGGAACACAAAGTTTCTCTTCAGTAGCAAACTACAATCCATATATGTTTATCAGGTAGTACTAGCTCCAACTCGGTTTTAGAGTGAAAACTGCAGGAACTTATTACCGGCACTAGGAATCAGTCTGAGAAACCAGAGTAAAAGATTCTCCTGCAACCCGTTCCCTTTTTGCTAGATGAATGAACGTCTCTCCATATGCTCAGTTCTGAAGAGATACGTGTGTGTGAAAACCGTCCTTCACCTAGATTTTTGTGCACACAAAGTTACTTTTCAGTTGCAAACTACACTCCATACATATATATGTGGAGTTACTAGCTTCAACACGGTTTTAAAGTGAAATCTGCAGGAACTTCAATCCGGTACTAGGAATCAGACTGAGAAACCAGAGTAAAAGTTTCTCCTGCAACCCGTTATTTTTGTGCTAGATGAACAAACGACCATCCACATGCTCAAGTCTGAGAGATAAGTGTGTGCTAAAGTCGTCCTTCACCTTGCTACTTGGGAACACAAAGTTACCTTTCATTTGCAAATTACAGTCCGTAAAATTATATGGGGAGGTACTAGCTCCAAGTCGGTTTTACAGTGAATTCTGCAGGAAATTCAAACCAGCACTAGGAATTAGACTGAGAAACCACAGTAAAAGTTTCTCCTGCAAACCGTTCCCTTTGTACTAGATGAACGAATGTCTCTCCACATGCTCAGTTCTGAGAGATAATTGTGTGTGAAAGCAGTCCTTCACCTAGCTTGTTGGGAACACAAAGTTTGTTTTCAGTTGCAAACAACATTCCGTATATATATATGGTGAGGTACTAACTCCAACTCGGTTTTACAGTGAAAATTTCAGACACTTCAATCTGGCACTACGAAACAGACTGAGAAACAAGAGTAAAAGTTCCTCCTACAACCCGTTCCGTTTGTGCTAGAGGAATGAACGTCACTGCACATGCTCAGTACTGAGATAATGTGTGTGAAACCGTCCTTCACCTTGCTTGTTGGGAACACAAAAATTCTTTTCATTTGCAAACTGCACTCCGTAAATATATATGGGCAAATACTATCTAAAACATAGTTTGGCAGTGAAAATTGCAGATTCATCAAACCGGCACTAGGAAACAGACTGAGAAACAATAGTAAAAGTTTCTAGTGCAATCCGATCCAATACTGCTAATGAAGGAAATTCTCTCCACATGCTCATTTCTGAGAGATAAGTATGTTTGAAAGCCTTCCTTCTCCTAGCTTTTTGGGAACACAAAATTTCTTTACAGTTGTAAACTACAGTCCATACATTAAAAGGAGAGTTACCAGTGCCAACTCGATTTTACAGTGAAATCTGCAGGAACATGAAACCGGCCCTAGGAAACAGACTGAGAAACGAGAGTAAAATTTTCTACTGCAACCCTTTCCCTTTGTGCTAGATGAATGAATTTCTCTCCACATGCTCAGTTCTGAGAGATAAGTGTGTGTGAAAGCTGCCTTCACCTACCTTGTTGGGAACACAAAGTATCTTTTCAGTTGCAATCTACACTCCATACATATATATGGGGAGATACTAGCTCCAAATCGGTTTTACAGTGATAAATTCAGGAACATCATACCGGCACTAGGAAATAGACTGAGAAACCAGAGTAATAGTTGCCACTGCAACCAGTTCCCTTTGTGCTAGATGAACGAACGTCTCTCCCCATGCTCAGTTTTGAGATATATTTTTGTGTGAAAGCCGAACTTCACCTACCTTGTTGGGAATACAAAGTTTCTTTTCAGTTGCAAACTACACTCCATACATATATATGGGTATGTACAAGCTCCAACTCGGTTTTATAGAGAAAAATGTAGGAACGTCAAACCGGCACTATGAAACAGACTAAGGAACCAGAGTAAATGTTTCTCCTGCAACCCGTTAGCTTTCTGCTAGATAAAGGAACGTCTCTCCACATGATCAGTTCTGAGAGATTATTTTGTGTAAAAGCCGTACTTAACCTTCCAAGTTTGGAACAATAAGTTTCTTTTCATTTGCAAAATACACTCCATACATATATAGGGGTGGTACAAGCTCCAACTCTGTTTTACAGTGAAAACTGCAGGAATTTCAAACCGGCACTAGGAAACAGACTGAGAAACCAGACTAATAGTTTCTCCTGCAACCTCTTCCCTTTGTTCTAGTTGAAGGAATGTGTCTCCACATTCTCATTTCTGAGAGACAAGTGTGAGTGAAAGCCATTCTTCACCTATCTTGTTGGGAACACAAAGTTTCTTTTCAGTTGCAAACTACAATCCATACAACTATATGGGAGGTACTAGCTCCAAATCGGTTTTACATTGAAAATTGCAGGAACATAAAACCGGCAGTAGGAAACAGACTGGGAAACCAGAGTAAAAGATTTTCCTCCAACCCGTTCCTATTTTGCTAGATGAACGAACGTCTCTCCACATGCTCAGTTTTAAGAAATAAGTGTGTGTGAAAGCCGTCCTTCAACTAGCTTGTTGGAAACACAAAGTTTCTTTTCAGTTGCAAACTACACTCCAAAAATATATATCATGAAGTACTAGCTCCAACTCGATTTTACAGAGAAAACTGCAGGAACTTCAAACCGGCACTAGGAAACTGACTTAAAAACCAGAGTAAAAGTTTCTACTGCAACCCGTTCCCTTTGTGCTAGATGAACGAACGTCTCTGCACATGCTCAGTTCTGAGAGATTAGTGTGTGTGAAAGCCGCCTTCACCTAGCTTGTTGGGAACACAAAGTTTCTTTTCAGTTGAAAACTACACTCCATACATATATATGGGGAAGTACTAGATCCAAATCGGTTTTTCAGTGAAAACTGCAGGAACTTGAAACCGGCACTAGGAAACAGGGTGAGAAACCAGAGTGAAATTGCTCCTGCAAACCGTTACCTTTGTGATAGATGAACGAACGTCTCTCCACATGCTCACTTCTGAGAGATAGTTGTGTGTGAAAGCCGTCCTTTACCTAGCTTGTTGGGAACACAAAGTTTCTTATCAGTTGCAAACTACAATCCATACATATATATGTGCAGGTACTAGCTCCAACTCGGTATTTATAGTGAAAACTGTAGGATTTTCAAACCGGCACTAGGAAACAGACTGAGAAACCAGAGTAAAATAGTCTCCTGCAACCCGTTCCGTTTGTGCTTGATGAACGAACGAATCTCCCCATGCTCAGTTCTGAGCGATAAGTGTGTGTGATAGCCGTCCATCACCTATCTTGTTGGGAACATAAAGTTTCTTTTCAGTTGCAAACTACAATCCATACATATATAATGGTAGGTAGAAGCTCCAACTCGGTTTTACAGTGATAAATACAGGAATATCATACCGGCACTAGGAAACTGAGTAACCAGAGTAAAAGTTTCTCCTGCAAACTGTTCCCTTTTTGCTAGATGAACGAACGTCTCTCCATATGCTCAGTTCTGAGAGATAAGTGTGTGTGAAAGCCGTCCTTCAACTTGCTTGTTGGGAACACAAAGTTTCCTTTCAGTTGCAATCTACAGTCCATACATGTATATGGGGAGGTACTAGCTCCAATTTGGTGTTAGAGTGAAATCCGCAGGAACATCAAACCGGCACTAGGAATCAGAATGAGAATCCAGAGTAAAAGTTGCTCCTGCAAACCGTTCCCTGTTTGCTTGATGAACGTACTTTTCTCCCCATGCTCAGTTCTGAGAGATAAGTGTGTGTGAAAGCAGTCCTTCTTCTAGCTTGATGGGAACACAAAATTTCTTTTCAGTTGTAAGCTACAGTCCATACATATATAAGCAGAGGTACTAGCACCAACTCGATTTTACAGAGAATACTGCAGGAATTTCAAACCGGCACTAGGAAACAGACTGAGAAACCAGAGTAAAAGTTTCTCCTGCAACCCTTTTCCTTTGTGCTAGATGAACGAAAGTCTCCCTACATGCTCATTTCTGAGAGATAATTGTCTGTGAAAGCCTTTCTTCACCTATCTAGTTGGGAACACAAATTTTCTTTTTAGTTTCAAACTACACTCCATATAAAAATATGGAGAGGTCCTAGCTCCAGCTCGGTTTTACAGTGAAAACTGCAGGAACATCAAACCAGCACTAGGAAAAAGGCTGAGAAATCAGAGTAAAAGATTCCCCTGCAACCCGTTCCTTTTGTGCTACATGAACGAACTTCTCTCCACATGCTCAGTTCTGAGAAATAGGTGTGTGTGAAAGCCATCCTTCATGTAGATTTTTGGGAACACATAGTTTCTTTTCAGTTGCAAACTCCACTCCATACATATATATGGGGATTTAGTAACTCCAACTCTCTTTTACAGTGAAACCTGCAGGAACTTCATAACGGCACTATGAAACAGACTGAGAAACCAGAGTAAAAGTTTCTCCTGCAACCCGTTCCCTTTGTGCTAGATGAACGAACGTCTCTCCACATGCTCAGGTCTGAGAGACAAGTGTGTGTGAAAGCCGTCCTTCACCTAGCTTGTTGGGAACACAAAGTTTCTTTTCAGTTACAGACTACACTCCATACATTTATATTGTGAGGTTTTAACCCAAACTCGGATTTACATTGAAAAATTCATGAACTTCAAACCGGCATTAGGAAATAGACTGAGAAACCAGAGAAAATTTTCTCTTGCAAACCGTTCCATTAGTGCTAGAAGTACGAACGTCTCTCCACATGCTATTTTCTGAGAGTAAATGTGCGTGAAAGCCGTCCTTCATCTAGCTTGTTGGGAACTCAAAGTTTCTTTTCAGTTGCAAACTACACTTCATACATATATATGGGGTGGTGCTAGGTCCAACTCGGTTTTACATTAAAAACTGCAGGAACATGAAACCGACACAAGGAAACAGACTGAGAAACCAGAGTAAAAATTTCTCATGCAACCCATTCCCTTTGTGCTAGATGAACGAACGTCTCTCCACATGCTTAGTTCTGAGAGATATTTGTGTGTTAAAGCCGTCCTTCACCTAGCTTGTTGGGAACACAAATTTTTTTTCAGTTGCAAACTACACTGCATATATATGTAAGGGGAGGTACTAGCTTCAACAAGGTTTTACAATGAAAACTGCAGGAACTTCAAACCAGCATTAGGAACCAGAGTGAGATACCAGAGTAAAATTTTCTCCTGCAACGCGTTCCTTTTGTGCTAGATGAACGTAAGTCTCTCCACATGCTCATTTCTGAGAGATAAGTGTGTGTGAAAGCCATTCTTCACATAGCTTGTTGGGAACACAAAGTTTCTTTTCAGTTACTTACTACAATCCTTACATATATAAGGGGAGGTAATAGCTCCAATTCATTTTTATAGAGAAAATTGCAGGAAATTCAACCCGGCACTAGGAAACAGACTGAGAAACCAGAGTAAAATTTCTCCTGCAACCCGTTCCCTTTTGCTAGATGAACGAATTTCTCTCCACATGCTCAGTCCTGAGAGATAAATTTGTGTGAAAGCCAACCTTCCCCCAGCTTGTGGGAACACAATGTTAGTTTTCAGTTGCAAACTACAATCCATACATATATATGGGTAGGTACTAGCTCCAACTCGATTTTATAGAGAAAATTGCAGGAACATCAAACCGGCAGTATGAAACAGTCTAAGGAACCAGAGTAAATGTTTCTCCTGCAACCCGTTATTTTCTGCTAGATAAACGATCATCTCTCCACCTGATCAGATCTGAGATTTAATTTTCTGTGAAAGCCGTAATTAACCTAGATTGTTTGGAACACAAATTTTCTTTTTAGTTGCAAACTACACTCCATACATATATATGTGGCTGTACTAGCTCCAAATCTGTTTTAAATTGACAACTGCTGGTAATTCAAACCTGCACTAGGAAACAGAATGTGAAACCTGAGTAATAGTTTCAACTGCAACCCTTTCCCTTTGTGCTAGATGAACGAACGTCTCTCCACATGCTCAGTTCTGGAAAATATGTGTGTGTGAAAGCCATTCTTCACGTAGATTTTTGGGAACACAAAGTTTCTTTTCAGTTGCAAAATTCACTCCATACATATATATGAGCATTACTAACCCCAACTTACTTTTACAGTGAAACCTGCAGGAACTTCAAAACGGCTCTAGGAAACAAACTGAGAAACCAGACTAAAAGTTTCTCCTGCAACCCTTTCCCTTTTTGCTCGATGAACGAACGTCTCTTCACATGCTCATTTCTGAGAGACAAATGTGAGTGAAAGCCGTCCTTCACCTAGCTTGTTGGGAACACAAAGTTTCTTTTCAGTTGTAAACTACAGTCCATACATTAACAGGAGAGGTACTAGCACCAACTCGATTTTACAGTGTAACGTGCGGGAACATGAATCCGGCCCTTGGAAACAGACTGAGAAACCAATGTAAAATTTTCAACTGCAACCCGTTCCCTTTGTGCTAGATGAATGAATGTCTCTCCACATGCTCAGTTCTGAGAGATAAATGTGTGTGAAAGCCACCTTAACATATGTTGTTGGGAACACAAAGTTTCTTTTCAGTTGCAATCTACACTCCATACATATATATGGGGAAGTACTAGCTACAAATCGATTTTACTGTGATAAATTCAGGAACATCATACCAGCACTAGGAAATAGACTGAGAAACCAGAGTAACAGTTGCCCCTACATCTCGTTCCCTTTGTGCTAGATAAACGAAAGTCTCTCCCCATGCTCAGTTTTGAGATATATTTTTGTGTGATAGCCAAACTTCACCTACCTTGTTGGGAATACAAAGTTTCTTTTCATTTGCAAACTACACTCCAAAATATATATCGGGTTGTACTAGCTCCAAAACTCTTTTACTGTGAAAACTGCAGGATCTTCATACCGGCACTTGGAAACAGACTGAGAAACTAGAGTAAAAGATTCTCCTGCAAACCGTTCCCTTTGTGCTAGATGAATGAAAGTCTCTCCACATGCTCTGTTCGGAGAGATAAGTGTGTGTGAAATCTGTACTTCACCTAGCATTTTGGGAACACAAAGTTTCTTTTCAGTTGCATTCTACACTCCAGAAATATATAATGGGAAGTACTAGCTCCAACTCGGTTTTACAGAGAAAGTTGCAGGAACTTCATACATGCACTAGGAAACATACTAAGAAACCAGAGTAAAGTTTCTCCTGCAACCCGCTCCCTTTGTGCTAGATGAAGGAATGTCTCTCCACATGCTCAGTTCTGAGAGATAAGTGTGTGTGAAAGTCGTCCTTCACGTAGCTTGTTGTGAACGCAAAGTTTCTCTTCAGTTGCAAACTACACTCCATACATATATAAGGGTATGTACTAGCTCCAACTCGGTTTTATAGAGAAAATTGCAGGAAAGTCAAACCGGCACTATGAAACAGACTAAAGAACCAGAGTTAATGTCTCCTGCAACCCGTTAGCTTTCTGCTACATAAATGAACGTCTCTCCACATGCTCAGTTCTGAGGGGTAAGTGTGTGTGAAAGCCGTACTTCACGTAGCTTGTTGGGAACACCAAGTATATTTTCAGTTGTAAAATACACTCCATAAGTATATATCGGGAGGAACTATCTCAAACTCGATATTACAGAGAAAACTGCAGGAACTTCAAACCAGCACTAGAAAAAAGACTGAGAAACCAGAGTAAAAGTTTCTACTGCAATCCGATCCAATTGTGCTAATGAAGGAAATTCTCTCCACCTGCTATGTTCTAAGAGATATCTGTGTGTGAAAGCTGTCCTTCACATATCTTGTTGGGAACAGAAAGTTTCTTCTAGGTTGCAAAATACACTCCATCTTATATATGGGTAGGTACTAGCTCCAAATTGGTTTTATAGTGAAAACTGCAGGAACTTCAAAACGGCACTAGGAAACAGACTGAGAAACCAGACTAAAAGTTTCACCTGCAACCCGTTCCCTTTGTGCTAGATGAACGAACGTGTCTCCACATGCTCATTTCTGAGAGAAAAGTGTGTGTGAAAGCCGAAGTTCACCTAGCTCGTTGGGAACACAAAGTTTCTCTTCAGTAGCAAACTACAATCCATATATGTTTATCAGGTAGTACTAGCTCCAACTCGGTTTTAGAGTGAAAACTGCAGGAACTTATTACCGGCACTAGGAATCAGTCTGAGAAACCAGAGTAAAAGATTCTCCTGCAACCCGTTCCCTTTTTGCTAGATGAATGAACGTCTCTCCATATGCTCAGTTCTGAAGAGATACGTGTGTGTGAAAACCGTCCTTCACCTAGATTTTTGTGCACACAAAGTTACTTTTCAGTTGCAAACTACACTCCATACATATATATGTGGAGTTACTAGCTTCAACACGGTTTTAAAGTGAAATCTGCAGGAACTTCAATCCGGTACTAGGAATCAGACTGAGAAACCAGAGTAAAAGTTTCTCCTGCAACCCGTTATTTTTGTGCTAGATGAACAAACGACCATCCACATGCTCAAGTCTGAGAGATAATTGTGTGCTAAAGTCGTCCTTCACATTGCTACTTGGGAACACAAAGTTCCCTTTCATTTGCAAACTACAGTCCGTAAAATTATATGGGGAGGTACTAGCTCCAAGTCGGTTTTACAGTGAATTCTGCAGGAAATTCAAACCAGCACTAGGAATTAGACTGAGAAACCACAGTAAATGTTTCTCCTGCAAACCGTTCCCTTTGTACTAGATGAACGAATGTCTCTCCACATGCTCAGTTCTGAGAGATAATTGTGTGTGAAAGCAGTCCTTCACCTAGCTTGTTGGAAACACAAAGTTTGTTTTCAGTTGCAAACAACATTCCGTATATATATATGGTGAGGTACTAACTCCAACTCGGTTTTACAGTGAAAATTTCAGACACTTCAATCTGGCACTACGAAACAGACTGAGAAACAAGAGTAAAATTTTCTGCTACAAGCCGTTCCGTTTGTGCTAGAGGAATGAACGTCACTGCACATGCTCAGTACTGAGATAATGTGTGTGAAACCGTCCTTCACCTTGCTTGTTGGGAGCACAAAAATTCTTTTCATTTGCAAACTGCACTCCGTAAATATATATGGGGAAATACTAGCTAAAACATAATTTGACAGTGAAAATTGCAGATTCATCAAACCGGCACTAGGAAACAGACTGAGAAACAATAGTAAAAGTTTCTAGTGCAATCCGATCCAAAACTGCTAATGAAGGAAATTCTCTCCACATGCTCATTTCTGAGACATAAGTATGTTTGAAAGCCTTCCTTCTCCTAGCTTTTTGGGAACACAAAATTTCTTTTCAGTTGTAAACTACAGTCCATACATTAAAAGGAGAGGTACCAGTGCCAACTCGATTTTACAGTGAAATCTGCAGGAACATGAAACCGGCCCTAGGAAACAGACTGAGAAACGAGACTAAAATTTTCTACTGCAACCCTTTCCCTTTGTGCTAGATGAATGAATTTCTCTCCACATGCTCAGTTCTGAGAGATAAGTGTGTGTGAAAGCTGCCTTCACCTACCTTGTTGGGAACACAAAGTATCTTTTCAGTTGCAATCTACACTCCATACATATATATGGGGAGATACTAGCTCCAAATCGGTTTTACAGTGATAAATTCAGGAACATCATACCGGCACTAGGAAATAGACTGAGAAACCAGAGTAATAGTTGCCCCTGCAACCCGTTCCCTTTGTGCTAGATGAACGAACGTCTCTCCCCATGCTCAGATTTGAGATATATTTTTGTGTGAAAGCCGAACTTCAACTACCTTGTTGGGAATACAAAGTTTCTTTTCAGTTGCAAACTACACTCCATACATATATATGGGTAGGTACTAGCTCTAACTCGGTTTTACACTGAAAACTGCAGGAGCTTCCAAACGGCCCTAGGAAACAGACTTAGAAACCAGAGTAAAAATTTCTCCTGCAACCCGTTCCCTTTGTGCTAGATGAACGAACGTCTCTCCACATGCTCTTTTCTGAGGGAAAGGTTTTTGTGAAAGCCATTCTTCAACTAGCTTGTTGGGAACACAAAGTTTCTTTTAAGTTACTTTCTACACTCCAGAAATATATAATGTGAAGTACTAGCTACAACTCGGTTTTACAGTGAAAGTTGCAGGAACTTCAAACATGCACTAGGAAACAGACTTAGAAACCAGAGAATAAGTTTCTCCTGCAAACTATTCCTTTTGTACTAGATGAACGAATATTTCACCAAATGCTGAGTTCTGAGAGATAAGTTTGTGTGAAAGCCATTCTTCCCCCAGCTTGTCGGAACACAATGTTTCTTTTCAGTTGCAAACTACACTCCATACCTATATATGGGTATGTACAAGCTCCAACTCGGTTTTATAGAGAAAAATGTAGGAACGTCAAACCGGCACTATGAAACAGACTAAGGAACCAGAGTAAATGTTTCTCCTGCAACCCGTTAGCTTTCTGCTAGATAAAGGAACGTCTCTCCACATGATCATTTCTGAGAGATTATTTTGTGTAAAAGCCGTACTTAACCTTCCAAGTTTGGAAAAATAATTTTCTTTTCATTTGCAAAATACACTCCATACATATATAGGGGTGGTACAAGCTCCAACTCTGTTTTACAGTGAAAACTGCAGGAATTTCAAACCGGCACTTAGAAACAGACTGAGAAACCAGACTAATAGTTTCTCCTGCAACCTGTTCCCTTTGTTCTAGTTGAAGGAATGTGTCTCCACATTCTCATTTCTGAGAGACAAGTGTGTGTGAAAGCCATTCTTCACCTATCTTGTTGGGAACACAAAGTTTCTTTTCAGTTGCAAACTACAATCCATAGAAATATGTGGGAGGTACTAGCTCCAAATCGGTTTTACATTGAAAATTGCAGGAACATAAAACCGGCACTAGGAAACAGACTGAGAAACCAGAGTAAAAAATTTTCCTCCAACCCGTTCCTATTTTGCTAGATGAACGAACGTCTCTCCACATGCTCAGTTCTAAGAAATAAGTGTGTGTGAAAGCTGTCTTTCAACTAGCTTGTTGGAAACACAAAGTTTCTTTTCAGTTGCAAACTACACTCCAAAAATATATATGATGAAGTACTAGCTCCAACTCGATTTTACAGAGAAAACTGCAGGAACTTCAAACCGGCACTAGGAAACTGACTTAAAAACCAGAGTAAAAGTTTCTACTGCAATCCGATTCAATTGTTCTAATGAAGGAAATTCTCTCCACATGCTCTGTTCTGAGAGATAACTGTGTGTGAAAGCTGTCCTTCACCTAGCTTCTTGGGAACACAAAGTTCCTTTTCAGTTACTTACTACACTCCATACATATATATGGGGAGGTACTAGATCCAAATCGATTTTACAGTGTAAACTGCAGGAACTTGAAACCGGCACTAGGAAACAAACTGAGAAACCAGAGTAAAATTCTTCCTGCAAACTGTTCCAATAGTGCTAGATGAACGAAAGTCTCTCCACATGCTCAGTTCTGAGAAAGAAGTGCGTGTGAAAGCCGAACTTCACCTAGCTTGTTGGGAACACAAAGTTTCTTTTCTGTTGCAAACTGCACTCCATACATTTATATGGGGAGATACTAGCTCCAACTCGGTTTTAAAGTGAAATGTGCAGGAAATTCAAACCGGCCCTAGGGAACAGACAGGGAATCCAGAGTAAAATTTTTTACTGCAACCCATTCCCTTTGTGTTAGATGAACGAACGTCTCTGCACATGCTCAGTTCTGAGAGATTAGTGTGTGTGAAAGCCGCCTTCACTTAGCTTGTTGGGAACACAAAGTTTCTATTCAGTTGAAAACTACACTCCATACATATATATGGGGAAGTACTAGATCCAAATCGGTTTTTCAGTGAAAACTGCAGGAACTTGAAACCGGCACTAGGAAACAGGGTGAAAAACCAGAGTGAAATTGCTCCTGCAAACCGTTACCTTTGTGATAGATGAACGAACGTCTCTCCACATGCTCACTTCTGAGAGATAGTTGTGTGTGAAAGCCGTCCTTTACCTAGCTTGTTGGGAACACAAAGTTTCTTATCAGTTGCAAACTACAATCCATACATATATATGTGCAGGTACTAGCTCCAACTCTTTATTTATAGTGAAAACTGCAGGATTTTCAAACCGGCACTAGGAAACAGACTGAGAAACCAGAGTAAAATAGTCTCCTGCAACCCGTTCCCTTTGTGCTTGATGAACGAACGAATCTCCCCATGCTCAGTTCTGAGCGATAAGTGTGTGTGATAGCCGTCCATCACCTATCTTGTTGGGAACATAAAGTTTCTTTTCAGTTGCAAACTACAATCCATACATATATAATGGTAGGTAGAAGCTCCAACTCGGTTTTACAGTGATAAATACAGGAATATCATACCGGCACTAGGAAACTGAGTAACCAGAGTAAAAGTTTCTCCTGCAAACTGTTCCCTTTTTGCTAGATGAACGAACGTCTCTCCATATGCTCAGTTCTGAGAGATAAGTGTGTGTGAATGCCGTCCTTCAACTTGCTTGTTGGGAACACAAAGTTTCCTTTCAGTTGCAATCTACAGTCCATACATGTATATGGGGATGTACTAGCTCCAATTTGGTGTTACAGTGAAATCTGCAGGAACATCAAACCGGCACTAGGTATCAGAATGAGAATCCAGAGTAAAAGTTGCTCCTGCAAACCGTTCCCTTTGTGCTTGATGAACGTACTTCTCTCCCCATGCTCAGTTCTGAGAGATAAGTGTGTGTGAAAGCAGTCCTTCTCCTAGCTTGTTGGGAACACAAAATTTCTTTTCAGTTGTAAGCTACAGTCAATACATGTATAAGCAGAGGTACTAGCACCAACTCGATTTTACAGAGAATACTGCAGGAATTTCAAACCGGCACTAGGAAACAGACTGAGAAACCAGAGTAAAAGTTTCTCCTGCAACCCGTTTCCTTTTTGCTAGATGAACGAAAGTCTCCCTACATGCTCATTTCTGAGAGATAATTGTCTGTATAAGCCTTTCTTCACCTATCTAGTTGGGAACACAAAGTTTCTTTTTATTTGCAAACTACACTCCATACACAAATATGGAGAGGTACTAGCTCCAACTCGGTTTTACTGTGAAAACTGCAGGAACATTAGTACAGCACTAGGAAAAAAGCTGAGAAACCAGAGTAAAAGATTCTCCTGTAACCCGTTCCTTTTGTGCTAGATGAACGAACGTCTATCCACATGCTCAGTTCTGAGAAATAGGTGTGTGTGAAAGCCATCCTTCACGTAGATTTTTGGGAACACAAAGTCTCTTTTCAGTTGCAAACTCCACTCCATACATATATATGGGGAATTTGTAACTCCAACTCTCATTTACAGTGAAATCTGCAGGAACTTCAAAACGGCACTAGGAAACAGACTGAGAAGCCAGACTAAAAGTTTCTCCTGCAACCCGTTCCCTTTGTGCTAGATGAACGAACGTCTCTCCACATGCTCAGGTCTGAGAGACAAGTGTGTGTGAAAGCCGTCCTTCACCTAGCTTGTTGGGAACACAAAGTTTCTTTTCAGTTACAGACTACACACCATACATGTATATTGTGAGGTTCTAGCCCAAACTTGTATTTACATTGAAAAATTCAGGAACTTCAAACCGGCAGTAGGAAATAGTCTGAGAAACCAGAGAAAAAGTTTCTCTTGCAAATCGTTCCATTAGTGCTAGATGTACGAACGTCCCTCCACATGCTATTTTCTGAGAGTTAATCTGTGTGAAAGCCGTCCTTCATCTAGCTTGTTGGGAACACAAAGTTTCTTTTCATTTGCAAACTACACTTCATACATATATATTGGGTGGTGCTAGGTCCAACTCGGTTTTACATTAAAAACTGCAGGAACTTCTAACCGGCACTAGGAAACTGACTTAAAAACCAGAGTAAAAGTTTCTACTGCAATCCGATTCAATTGTTCTAATGAAGGAAATTCTCTCCACATGCTCTGTTCTGAGAGATAACTGTGTGTGAAAGCTGTCCTTCACCTAGCTTATTGGGAACACAAAGTTTCTTTTCAGTTACTTACTACACTCCATACATATATATGGGAGGTACTAGATCCAAATCGATTTTAAGGTGTAAACTGCAGGAACTTGAAACCGGCACTAGGAAACAACCTGAGAAATCAGAGTAAAATTCTTCCTGCAAACTGTTCCAATAGTGCTAGATGAACGAAAGTCTCTCCACATGCTCAATTCTGAGAAAGACCTGCGTGTGAAAGCCGAACATCACCTAGCTTGTTGGGAACACAAAGTTTCTTTTCTGTTGCAAACTACACTCCATACATTTATATGGGGAGATACTAGCTCCAACTCGGTTTTAAAGTGAAATGTGCAGGAACTTCAATCCGGCACTAGGAATCAGACTGAGATACCAGAGTAAAAGTTTCTCCTGTAACCATTTCTCTTTGTGCTAAATGAACGAAATACCCTCCACATGCTTAGTTCTGAGAGTTAAGTGTGTTTGAATGCCGACCTTCAACTTTCTTGTTGAGAACACAAAGTTTCTTTTCAGTTGTAAACTAGAATCCATACATATAAAAGGAGAGGTACTAGCGCAAATTCGATTTTACAGTGCAAACTGCAGGAACTTCTAACTGGCACTAGGAAACAGGCTGAGAATCCAGAGTAAAAGTTTCTACTGCAACCCGTTCCATTTGTGCTAGATTAACAATCGTCTCTCCACATTCTCAGTTCTGAGAGATATGTGTTTGTGAAAGCCGTCCTTCTCCTAGCTTGTTGGGAACACAAAGTTTCTTTTCAGTTGTAAACTATAGTCCATAGATATATAAGGAGAGGTACTAGCACCAACTCGATTTTACAGTGACAACTGCAGGAACTTCAAACCGGCCCTAGGGAACAGACAGGGAATCCAGAGTAAAATTTTCTACTGCAACCTGTTCCATTTGTGCTAGATGAACGAACGTCTCTCCACATGCTCAGTTCTGAGAGATAAGTGTATGTGAAAGCCGTCCTTCACCTAGCTTGTTGGGAACACAAAGTTTCCTATCAGTTGCAAACTACAATCCATACATATATATTTGCAGGTACTAGCTCCAACTCGGTACTTATAGTGATAACTGCAGGAACTTCAAACCGGCACTAGGAAGCAGACTGAGGAACCAGAGTAAAATAGTCTCCTGCAACCCGTTCCCTTTGTGCTTAATGAACGAACGAATCTCCCCATGCTCAGTTCTGAGCGATAAATGTGTGTGATAGCCGTCCATCACCTATCTTGTTGGGAACATAAAGTTTCTTTTCAATCGCAAACTACAATCCATACATATATAATGGTAGGTAGAAGCTCCAACTCGGTTTTACAGTGATAAATACAGGAATATCATACCGGCACTAGGAAACAGACTGAGAAACCAGAGTAAAAATTTCTCCTGCAAACTGTTCCCTTTTTGCTAGATGAACGAACGTCTCTCCCCATGCTCAGTTCTGAGAGATAATTCTGTGTGAAAGCCGCCCTTCACTTATTTTGTTGGGAATACAAAGTTTGTTTTCAGTTTCAAACTACACTCCATACATATATATGGGGAAGTACTAGCTACAACTCGGCTTTACAGTGAAAACTGCAGGAAATTCAAAAAGAAACTAGGAAAAAGACTAAGAAACCAGAGTAAAAGTTTCTCCTGCAACCCGTTCCCTTTTTGCTAGATGAACGAACGTCTCTCCACTTGCTCAGTTCTGAGGGAAATGTGTGTGTGAATGTCGTCCTTCATGTATCTTGTTCGGAACACAAAGTTTCTTTTCAGTTGCCAACTGCACTCCATACATATATATGGGGATATATTAGCTCCAACTCATTTTACAGTGAAAACTGCAGGAACTTTTAACCGGCACTAGGAAACAGACGGAAAATCCAGAGTAAAATTTTCCCTGCAACCCGTTCCTTTTCTGCTAGATGAACGAAAGTCTCTCCACATGCTCAGTTCTGACAGATAAGTGTGTGTGAAAGCCATTCTTCACATATCTTTTTGGGAACACAAAGTTTCTTTTCAGTTACTTACTACATCCATACATATATATGGGGATGTACTCGCTCCAACTCGGGTTTACAGTGAAAACTGCAGGAACTTCAATCCGGCACTAGGAAATAGACTGAGAAACCAGAGTAATAGTTTCTCATGCAACCCGTTCCTTTTCTGCTGGATGAACGAAAGTCTCTCCCCATGCTCACTTCTGAGAGATAATTCTGTGCGAAAACCGTTCTTCACCTAACATGTTGGGAACACAAAATTTCTTTTCAGTTGCAAAATATACTCCATACATATATATGGGAAGGTACTAGCTCCAACACGGTTTTACAGTGAACACTGCAAGAACTTCAAACCGGCACTAGGAAACAAACAGAGAAACCAGAGTAAAAGTTTGTCCTGCAACCCTTTCCCTTTGTGCTAGATGAACGAACGTCTCTCCACATGCTCACTTCTGAGAGATAAGTGTGTGTGAAATCCGTACTTCACCTTGCTTGTTGGGAACACAAAGTTTCTTTTCATTTGCAAACTACACTCCATACATATATATGGGGAGGTAGCAACTCCAACTCGTTTTCACAATGAAAACTGCAGGAACTTCAAAACTGCACTAGGAAACAGACTGAGAAATAGAATAAAAGTCCCTCCTGCATCCCATTCCCTTTTGCTAGTTTAACGAATGTCTCTCCACATGCTCAGCTCTGAGAGAGAATTGTGTGTGAAAGCCGTCCTTCACCTACCTTTTTGGGAACACAAAGTTTCTATTCAGTTACAAACTCCACTCCACACATATATATGGGGAGGTAGTAGATCCAAAACTGTTTTATACTGAAAACTGCAGGAAATTCCATACAGCACTAGGAAACAGAATGAGAAACCACAGTAAAAGTATCTTCTGCAAACTGTTAAATTTGTGCTAGATTAATGAACGTATCTCCCCATGCTCAATTCAGAGAGATAAGTGTGTGTCAAAGCCGTCCTTCACCTAGCTTGTTGGGAACACAAAGTTTCTTTTCAGTAGCAAACTATATTCCATACATATATATGGGAATATAATAGCTCCAACACTATTTTACAGTGAAAACTGCAGGAACTTCAAACCGGCACTAGGAAACAGACTGAAAAACCAGTGTAAAGTTTCTAGTTCAACCCGTTCCCTTGGTGCTAGATGAACGAATGTCTCTCCACATGCTCAGTTCTGAGATAAGTTTGTGTGAATGTCGTCCTTCATGTAGCTTGTTGGGAACAAAAAGTTTCTCTTCAGTTGCAAACTACACTCCATAAATATATATGGGGAGGTTCTAGCTCCAACTCGTTTTACAGTGGAAACTGCAGGAATTTTACACCGGCACTAGTAAAAAGACTGAGAAACCAGTGAAAAAGTTTCTCCTGCAACCCGTTCCTTTTGTGCTAGATGAACGAATGTCTCACCACATGCTAGGTTCTGAGATAAAAGTTTGTGTGAAAGTCATCCTTCCCCCAGCTTGTCGGAACACAATGTTTCTTTTCAGTTGCAAACTAAACTCCATACATATATAAGGGTATGTACTATCTCCAAATCGGTTTTATAGGGAAAATTGCAGGAAAGTCATACCGGCACTAGGAAACAGACTGAGAAACCAGAGTATAAGTTTCTCCTGCAACCGTTCCATTTGTGCTAGATAAACGAACGTGTCTCCACATGCTCATTTCTGAGAGACAAGTGTGTGTGAAAGCCGAAGTTCACGTAGCTCGTTGGGAACACAAAGTTTCTCTTCAGTAGCAAACTACAATCCATATATGTTTATCAGGTAGTACTAGCTCCAACTCGGTTTTAGAGTGAAAACTGCAGGAAATTATTACCGGCACTAGGAATCAGCCTGAGAAACCAGAGTAAAAGTTTCTCCTGCCACCCGTTCCCTTTGTGCTAGATGAATGAACGTCTCTCCACATGCTCAGTTCTGAAGAGATACGTGTGTGTGAAAACCGTCCTTCACCTAGATTTTTGTGCACACAAAGTTACTTTTCAGTTGCAAACTACACTCCATACATATATATGTGGAGTTACTAGCTTCAACACGGATTTAAAGTGAAATCTGCAGGAACTTCAATCCGGTACTAGGAATCAGACTGAGAAACCAGAGTAAAAGTTTCTCCTGCAAACTGTTTTTTTTGTGCTGGATGAACAAACGACTATCCACATGCTCAGGTCTGAGAGATAAGTGTGTGCTAAAGTCGTCCTTCACCTTGCTACTTGGGAACACAAAATTCCCTTTCATTTGCAAACTACAGTCTGTAAAATTATATGGGGAGGTACTAGCTCCAAGTCGGTTTTACAGTGAATTCTGCAGGAAATTCAAACCAGCACTAGGAATTAGACTGAGAAACCACAGTAAAAGTTTCTCCTGCAAACCGTTCCCTTTGTACTAGATGAACGAATGTCTCTCCACATGCTCAGTTCTGAGAGATAATTGTGTGTGAAAGCAGTCCTTCACCTAGCTTGTTGGGAACACAAAGTTTGTTTTCAGTTGCAAACAACATTCCGTATATATATATGGTGAGGTACTAACTCCAACTCGGTTTTACAGTGAAAACTGCAGGAACTTCAAACCGGCACTACGAAACAGACTGAGAAACAAGAGTAAAAGTTTCTCCTACATCCCGTTCCGTTTGTGCTAGAGGAATGAACGTCTCTGCACATGGTCAGTTCTGAGAGATAATGCGTGTGAAACCGTCCTTCACCTAGCTTGTTGGGAAGACAAAATTTCTTTTCATTTGCAAACTGCACTCCGTACATATATATGGGAAATACTAGCTAAAACATAATTTGACAGTGAAAACTGCAGATTCTTCAAACCGGCACTAGGAAACAGACTGAGAAACCAGAGTAAAAGTTTCTACTGCAATCCGATCCAATAGTGCTAATGAAGGAAATTCTCTCCACATGCTATGTTCTCAGAGAAAAGTGTGTGTGAAAGCCTTCCTTCTCCTAGCTTTTTGGGAACACAAATTTTCTTTTCAGTTGTAAACTACAGTCCATACATTAAAAGGAGATGTACTAGCGCCAACTCGATTTTACAGTGTAACCTGCGGGAACATGAAACCGGCCGAAGGAAACAGACTGAGTAACCAGTGTAAAATTTTCAACTGCAACCCGTTCCCTTTGTGCTAGATGAATGAATGTCTCTCCACATGCTCAGTTCTGAGAAATAAGTGTGTGTGAAAGCCATCTTAACCTATCTTGTTGGGAACACAAAGTTTCTTATCAGTTGCAATCTACACTCCATACATATATATGGGGAAGTACTAGCTACAAATCGATTTTACAGTGATAAATTCAGGAACATCATACCGGCAGTAGGAAATAGACTGAGAAACCAGAGTAACAGTTGCCCCAACATCTCGTTCCCTTTGTGCTAGATGAACGAAAGTCTCTCCCCATGCTCAGTTTTGAGATATATTTTTGTGTGAAAGCCGAACTTCACCTACCTTGTTGGGAATACAAAGTTTCTTTTCAGTTGCAAGCTACACTCCAGACATATATATGGGTAAGTACTAGCTCTAACTCGGTTTTACACTGAAAACTGCAAGAGCTTCAAACCAGCCCTAGAGACCAGAGGAAAAATTTCTCCTGCAACACGTTCCCTTTGTGCTAGATGAACGAACGTCTCTCCACATGCTCTTTTCTGAGGGAAAGGTGTTTGTGAAAGCCATTCTTCACCTAGCTTGTTGGGAACACAAAGTTTCTTTTAAGTTACTTTCTACACTCCAGAAATATATAATGTGAAGTACTTGCTACAACTCGGTTTTACAGTGAAAGTTGCAGGAACTTCAAACATGCACTAGGAAACAGACTTAGAAACCAGAGAAAAAGTTTCTCCTGCAACCCATTCCTTTTGTGCTAAATGAACGAATATCTCACCAAATGCTGAGTTCTGAGAGATAAGTTTGTGTGAAAGCCATTCTTCCCCCAGCTTGTCGGAACACAATGTTTCTTTTCAGTTGCAAACTACACTCCATACCTATATATGGGTATGTACTAGCTCCAACTCGGTTTTATAGAGAAAATTGTTGGAACGTCAAACCGGCACTATGAAACAGACTAAGGAACCAGAGTAAATGTTTCTCCTGCAACCCGTTAACTTCCTGCTAGATAAATGAACGTATCTCCACATGATCAGTTCTGAGAGATTATTTTGTGTTAAAGCCGTACTTAACCTTTCAAGTTTGGAACAATAAGTTTCTTTTCATTTGCAAAATACACTCCATACATATATAGGGGTGGTACAAGCTCCAACTCTGTTTTACAGTGAAAACTGCAGGAATTTCAAACCGGCACTAGGAAACAGACTGAGAAACCAGACTAATAGTTTCTCCTGCAACCTGTTCCCTTTGTTCTAGATGAAGGAACGTGTCTCCACATTCTCATTTCTGAGAGACAATTGTGTGTGAAAGCCATTCTTCACCTATCTTGTTGGGAACACAAAGTTTCTTTTCAGTTGCAAAGTACAATCCATAAAAGTATATGGGAGGTACTAGCTCCAAATCGGTTTTACATTGAAAACTGCAGGAACATAAAACTGGCCCTAGGAAACAGACAGAGAAACCAGAGTAAAAGATTTTCCTCCAACACGTTCCAATTTTGCTAGATGAACGAACGTCTCTCCACATGCTCAGTTCTAAGAAATAAGTGTGTGTGAAAGCCGTCCTTCAACTAGCTTGTTGGGAACACAAAGTTTCTTTTCAGTTGCAAACTACACTCCAAAAATATATATCATGAAGTACTAGCTCCAACTCGATTTTACAGAGAAAACTGCAGGAACTTCAAACCGGCGCTAGGAAACTGACTTAAAAACCAGAGTAAAAGTTTCTACTGCAATCCGATTTAATTGTTCTAATGAAGGAAATTCTCTCCACATGCTCTGTTCTGAGAGATAACTGTGTGTGAAAGCTGTCCTTCACCTAGCTTGTTGGGAACACAAAGTTTCTTTTCAGTTACTTACTACACTCCATACATATATATGGGGAGGTAGTAGATCCAAATCTATTTTAAAATGTAAACTGCGGGAACTTAATCCAGCACTAGTAAACAAACTGAGAAACCAGAGTAAAAGTTTCTTCTGCATACTTTTCCCTTTTTGCTAGATGAACGAACGTCTCTCCACATGCTCAGTTCTGAGAGATAAGTGTGTGTGAAAGCCGTCCTTCAACTTGCTTTTTGGGAACACAAAGGTTCCTTTCATTTGCAATCTACAGTCCATACATGTATATGGGGAGGTACTAGCTCCAATTTGGTGTTACAGTGAAATCTGGAGGAACATCAAACCGGCACTAGGGATCAGACTGAGAATCCAGAGTAAAAGTTTCTCCTGCAAACCGTTCCCTTTGTGCTTGATGAACGTACTTCTCTCCCCATGCTCAGATCTGAGGGATAATTGTGTGTGAAAGCAGTCCTTCTCCTAGCTTGTTGGGAACACAAAATTTCTTTTCAGTTGTAAGCTACAGTCCATACATATATAAGCAGAGGTACTAGCACCAACTCGATTTTACAGAGAATACTGCAGGAATTTCTAACCGGCACTAGGAAACAGACTGAGAAACCAGAGTATAAGTTTCTCCTGCAACCCGTTTATTTGTCCTAGGTGAAGTTACGTCTCTCCAAATGCTCAGTTCTGACAGATATGTGTGTGTGAAAGCCGCCGTCACCTAGCTTGTTGGGAACACAAAGTTTCATTTCAGTTGCAAACTCCGTTCCGTACATATATATGGGAATGTACTAGATCCAAATCGGTTTTACAGTGAAAACTGCAGGAGCTTTAAATCGGCACTAGTAAACAGACTGAGAAACCAGAGTAAAGAATTCTCCTGCAAACAGTTCCCTTATATCTAGATGAATGAACGTCTTTCCACATGCTCATTTCTGAGTAATAATTGTGTGTGAAAGCCGACCTTCACCTAACTTGTTGGGAACACTAAGTTTCTTTTCATTTGGAAACTACACACCATAAATATATATCGGGATGTACTATCTCCAACTCGATTTTACAGAGAATACTGCAGGAACTTCAAACCGGCACTAGGAAACAGACTGAGAAACCAGAGAAAAAGTTTCTCCTGCAACCCATTTCTTTTGTGCTAGATGAACGAATGTCTCTCCACATGCTCCATTCTGAGAGGTAAGTGTTTGTGAAAGCTTTACTTCACGTAGCATGTTGGGTACACAAACTTTCTTTTCAGTTGCAAACTACACTCCATACATATATAAGGCGAGGTACTAGCTCCAGCTCGTTTTTACAGTGAAATCTGCAGGAACTTAAAACCGGCAATTGGAATCAGACAGAGAAACCAGACTAAAAGTTTCTCCTGCAACCCGTTCCCTTTATGCTAGATGAAAGAACGTCTCTCCCCATGCTCAGTTGTGAGAAATAATTGTGTGTGAAAGCCACCCTTTACCTAGCTAGTTGGGAACACAAAGTTTCTTTACATTTGCCAACTACAGTCCATAAATATATAAGGAGATGTCCTACATCCAACTCGGATTTACAGTGATAACTGCAGGAATTTCAAACCGGCCCTAGGAAACAGACTGAGAAACCAGTGTAAAAGTTTCTCCTGCAACCCATTTCTTTGTGCTAGATGAACGAACGTCTCACCACATGCTCAGTTCTGAGAGATAATTGTGTGTGAAACCCGTCCGTAAACATGCTTGTTGGGAACACAAATATGCTTTTTAGTTGCAAACTACACTCCATACATATTTATGGGTTGGTACTAGCTCCAACTCGGTTTTACAGTGAAAACTGCAGGAACGTCAAACAGGCACTATGAAACAGACTAAGAATCCAGAGTAAATGTTTCTCCTGCAAACCTTTCCCATTGTGCCATTAAACCAACGTCTCTTCACATGCTCATTTCTGAGATATAAGTGTGTGTGAGAGCCGGCCTTCACCTAGCTTGTTGGGAACACAAGTTTCGTTTCAGTTTCAAACAACCGTCCATACATATATAAGGAGAGGTACTAACTCCAACTTGGTTTTAGTGTGAAATCTGCAGGAATTTCAAAAAGGCACTAGGAAACACACGGAGAAACCAGAGTAAAATTTCTCCTGCAATCCATTCCCTTTGTGCTAGATGAACGAACGTCTCTGTACATGCTCAGTTCTGAGAGATAAGTGTGTGTGAAACTGTCCTTCACCTAGCTTGTTGGAAACACAAAGTTTCTTTTCAGTTTCAAACTACAATTCATAAATATATAAGGGGAGGTACTAGCTCCAACTCGGTTTTACAGTGAAATCTGCAGGAACTTAATACCGGCACTAGGAATCAGACTGAGAAACCAGAGTAAAATTTCTCCTTCAATCTGTTCCATTTGTGCTAGATGGACGAACGGCTCTCCACATGCTCAGTTCTGAGAGATAAGTGTGTGTGAAAGCCGTCCTTCACATTATTAGTTGGGAATGCAAAGCTTCTTTTCAATTGAAAACTGCAGTCCATACATATATAATGAGAGGTACAAGCTCCAAATCGGTTTTACAGTGAAAACTGCAGGAAATTCAAACTGACACTAGGAAACAGGCTGAGAAACCAGAGTAAAAGTTTCCCCTGCTAACATTACATTTGTGCTAGATGAACGAACGTCTATCCACATGCTCAGTTCTGAGAGATAAGTGTGTGTGAAAGCCGTCCTTCACCTAGCTTGTTGGGAACACAAAGTTTCTTTACAGTTGCAAACAACAATCCATAAATATATAAGGAGATGTACTACCTCCAGCTCGGTTTTACAGTGATAACTGCAGGAATTTTAAACTGGCCCAAGGAAACAGACTGGGAAAACAGATTAAAAGTTTCTCCTTCAAACAGTCCCATTTGTGCTGGATGAACGCACGTCTCTCCACATGCTAGTTTGTGAGGGATCATTGTGTGTGAAAGCCGTCCTTCACCTAGCTTTTTGGGAACAAAAATTTTCTCTTCATTTTCTAACTTCACTCCATACATATAAATTTGGAGGTACTATCTCCGACTCGGTTTTACAGTGAAATCTGCAGGAACTTCAAACCGGCTCCAGGAAAGAGACTGAACAACCAGCTTAAAAGTTTCCCCTGCAATCCTTTCTCATTGTGCTAGATGAACGAAAGTCTCTCTGCATGCTCTTATCTGAGAGATAATTGTGTGTGAAAGCTGAATTTCACCTAGCCTGTTGGGAACACAAAGTTTCTTTTCAGTTGCAAACTACATTCCATACATATATATATGGAGAGATAATAGCTCCAACTATTTTTACAGTGAAAACTGCAGGAAATTCAAACCGGCACTAAGAAACAGACTGAGAATCCAGAGTAATAGTTTCTCCTGCAAACCTTTCCCTTTGTGGTAGATGAACGAACGTAACTAGCCTTGCTCAGTTCTGAGGGATAAGTGTGTGTGAAAGCCGTCCTTCACCTAGCTTGTTGGGAACACAAAGTTTCTTTTCAGTTGTAATCTGCAGTCCATACATATATAAGGAGAGGTGCTAGCTGAACTCGGTTTTACAGTGAAAACTGCAGGAACTTCAAACCGGCCCTAGGAAATAGACTGAGAAACCAGAGTAAAAGTTTCTCCTGCAATCCTTTCCCTTTTTCCCAGATGAACGAATGTCTCTCCACATGCTCTGTTGTGAGAGATAAGTGTGTGTGAAAGCAGACCTACACAAAGCTTGATGGGAACACAAATTTTCTATTCATTTGCAAACTACACTCCATATATATATATGGGTAGTTCCAAGCTCCAACATTATTTTACAGTGAAAACTGCTGGAACTTCAAACTGGCACTAGGAAACAGACAAAAAACCAAAGTAAAAGTTTCTCCTGCAAACTGTTCCCTTTGTTCTAGATGAACGAAATTCTCTCTACATACTCAGTTCTGAGAGATAAGTGTGTGTGAAGCCGTCCTTCACCTAGATTGTTGGGAACACAAAGTTACTCTTCAGTTGCAAATTACTCTTCATATATATATAAGGGGAGGTACAAGCTCCAACACGTTTTTATAGTGAAAACTGCAGGATCATCAAACCGGCACTAGAAAACAGACTGACAAACCAGAGTAAAACTTTCTCCTGCATCCCGTTCCCTTTGTGATAGATGAAAGAACCTCTCTACCCATGCTCATTTCTGAGAGATTAGTGTGTGTGAAAGCCATCCTTCACCTACTTTGTTGGGAACAAATAGTTTCTTTTCATTTTCAAACTACACTCCATACATTTATATGGGGTGTTCTAGTTCTGACTCTGTATTAAAGTGAAATCTGCAGAAAATTTAAACCGGCACAAGGATACAGACTGAGAAACGAAAGTAAAATTTCTCCAGCAACACGTTCCCTTTAGGGTAGATGAAAGAATGTCTCTCCCCATGCTCAGTTCAGAGAGATAAGTGTGTGTGAAAGCCATCCTTCACCTAGCTTGTTGGGAACACAAAGTTTCTTTTCAGTTGAAAACTACATTCCATACATATATATGGGGAAGTACTAGCTCCAAATCGGTTTTTCAGTGAAAACTGCAGGAACTTGAACCCGGCACTAGGAAACAGGTTGAGAAACCAGAGTGAAATTGCTCCTGCAAACCGTTCCCTTTGTGATAGATGAACGAATGTCTCTCCACATGCTCACTTCTGAGAGATAAGTGTTTGTGAATGCCGACCTTAACCTAGCTTGTTGGGAACAAAAAGTGTCTTTTCACTTGAAAACTACAATCCATACGTATATATGTGCAGGTACAAGCTCCAAGTCGGTATTTATAGTGATAAGTGCAGGAACTTCAAACCGGCACTAGGAAGCAGACTGAGAAACCAGAGTAAAAGTTTCTCCTGCAACCCGTTTCCTTTGTTCTAGATGAACGAACGAATCTCCCCATGCTCAGTTCTGAGCGATAAGGGTGTGTGATAGCCGTCCATCACCTATCTTGTTGGGAACATAAAGTTTCTTTTCAGTTGCAAACTATAATCCATACATATATAATGGTAAGTAGAAGCTCCAACTCGGTTTTACAGTGATAAATACAGGAATATCATACCGGCACTAGGAAACAGACTGAGAAACCAGAGTAAAAGCTTCACTTGCAAACTGTTCCCTTTTTGCTAGATGAACGAACGTCTCTCCACATGCTCAGTTCTGAGAGATAAGTGTGTGTGAAAGCCGTCCTTCAACTTGCTTGTTTTGAACACAAAGTTTCCTTTCAGTTGCAATCTACAGTCCATACATGTATATGGGGAGGTACTAGCTCCAATTTGGTGTTACAGTGAAATCTGCAGGAACATCAAACCGGCACTAGGAATCAGACTGAGAATCCAGAGTAAAAGTTTCTCCTGCAAACCATTCCCTTTGTGCTTGATGAATGTACGTCTCTCCCCGTGCTCAGTTCTGAGAGATAAGTGTGTGTGAAAGCAGTCCTTCTCCTAGCTTGATGGGAACACAAAATTTCTTTTCAATGGTAAGCTACAGTCCATACATATATAAGCAGAGCTACCAGCACCAACTCGATTTTACAGAGAATACTGCAGGAAATTCATACCGGCACTAGGAAAGAGACTGAGAATCCAGAGTAAAAGTTTCTCCTGCAACCCGTTTCCTTTGTTCTAGATGAACGATGGTCTCTCCACATGCTCAGTTCTGAGAGTTAAGTGTGTGTGAAAGCCGCCGTCACCTATCTTGTTGGGAACACAAAATTTCTTTTCAGTTGCAAACTCCGTTCCGTACATATATATGGGAATGTACTAGATCCAAATCGGTTTTACAGTGAAAACTGCAGGAGCTTTAAATCGGTACTAATAAACAGAATGAGAAACCAGAGTAAAGAATTTTCCTGCAAATATTTCCCTTAGGTCTAGATGAATGAACGTCTCTCCACATGCTCTGTTCTGAGTAATAAGTGTGTGTGAAAGCCGAGCTTCACCTAGCTTGTTGGGAACACTAAGTTTCTTTTCATTTGGAAACTACACACCATAAATATATATCGGGATGTACTATCTCAAACTCGAATTTACAGGGATTACTGCAGGAAATTCAAACCGGCACTAGGAAACAGACTGTGAAACCAGAGAAAAAGTTTCCCCTGCAACCCATTTCTTTTGTGCTAGATGAACGAAAGTCTCTCCACATGCTCTGATCTGAGAGATAAGTGTTTGTGAAAGCTGTACTTCATGTAGCATGTTGGGTACACAAACTTTCTTTTCAGTTGCAAACTACACTCCATACATATATAAGGCGAGGTACTAGCTCCAGCTCGTTTTTACAGTGAAATCTGCAGGAACTTAAAACCGGCAACAGGAATCAGACAGAGAAACCAGAGTAAAAGTTTCCCCCGCTAACATTCCATTTGTGCTAGATGAACGAACGTCTCTCCTCATGCTCAGTTCTGAGAGATAAGTGTGTGTGAAAGCCGTCCTTCACCTAGCTTGTTGGGAACACATAGTTTCTTTACAGTTGCAAACTACAAACCATAAATATATAAGGAGATGTACTACCTATACTCGGTTTTACAGTGATAACTGCAGGAATTTCAAACCGGCCCAAGGAAACAGACTGAGAAACCAGAGTAAAAGTTTCTCCTTCAAACAGTCCCATTTGTGCTGGATGAACGCACGTCTCTCCACATGCTAGTTTGTGAGGGATAAGTGTGTGTGAAATCCGTCCTTCACCTAGCTTGTTGGGAACACAAAGTTTCTTTCAGTTGCAAATTACACTTCATATATATAAATGGGGATGTACAAGCTCCAACACGTTTTTAGAGTGAAAACTGCAGGAACATCAAACTGGCACTAGGAAACAGACTGAGAAACCAGAGTAAAAATTTCTCCTTCAAACAGTCCTATTTGTGCTGGATGAACGCACGTCTCTCCACATGCTAGTTTGTGAGGGTTAAGTGTGTGTGAAATCCGTCCTTCACCTAGCTTGTTGGGAACACAAAGTTTCTATTCAGTTGCAAATTACACTCCATACATATATTAGGGGATGTACAAGCTCCAGCTCGGTTTCACAGTGAAATCTGCAAGAACTTATAACCAGCACTAAGAATCATACTGAGAAACTAGTGTAAAAGTGTCACCTGCAACATGTTCCTTTTGTGTTAGATGAACGAATTTCTCTTCCCAAGCTCAGTTCTGAGAGATAAGTGTGTGTGAAACCTGTCCTTCACCTAGCTAGTTTAAAACGCAAAGTTTCTTTTCAATTACAAACTACAGTCCATACATATATAAGGAGATGTACTAGGTCCAAATCGTTTTTACTGTGAAAACTGCTGGAATTTCAAACTGGCACTAGGAAACAGACTGAGAAACCGGAGTAAAAGTTTCCCGCTACCACTCCCTTTGTGCTAGATTAACGAACGTCTCTCCTCATGCTCAGTTCTGAGAGATAAGTGTGTGTGAAATCCGTCCTTCACCTAGCTTGTTGGGAACACAAAGTTTCTTTACAGTTGCAAACTACAGTCTATAAATATATAAGGAAAAGTACTACTTCCAACACGGTTTTACAGTGATAACTGCAGGAATTTCAAACCGGACCTAGGAAAACGACTGAGAAAACAGAGCAAAAGTTATCCTTCAAATATTTCCATTTGTGCTAGATGAACGAACGTCTCTCCACATGCTAGGTTCTGAGAAATAAGTGTGTGTGAATGCCGTTCTTCAACTAGTTTGTTGGGAACACAAAATTCTTTACAGTTGCATATTACAATCCATAAATATATATGGGGAAATACTAGCTCCAACACTGTTTTACAGTGAAAACTGCGGAACGTCAAACCGGCACTCTGAAACAGACCAAGTAACCAGAGAACTTGTTTCCCCTGAAATCCGTTCCATTTGTGCTAGATGAACGAACATCTCTCCACATGCTCACTTCAGTGAGAAGTGTGTGTCAGAGCCTTAATTCACCTAGATTGTTGGGAACACAAAGTTTTTTTTCAGTTGCAAACTACACTCCGTATATATAGGGGGAGGTCCTAGCTCCAACTGTGTTTTACAGTGAAAACTGCAGGAAATTCAAACCTGAACTAGGAAACAGGCTAAGGAACCAGAGTAACAGTTTCCCCTGCAAACCGTTCCCGTTTTGCTAGATGAATGAACGTCTCTCCACATGCTCAGTTGTGAGAGATATGTGTGTGTGAAACCCGTCATTCACCTAGGTAGTTGGGAACACGAAGTTTCTTTTCAGTTGCAACTTACAGTCCATATATATATATAAGGAGCAGTTCTAGCTCCAACTTGTTTTTACAGTGAAAACTGCAGGAAATTCAAACCACCCCTAGGAAACATACTGAGAAACCAGAGTAAAAGTATCTCTTTCTACACGTTATTTTGTGCTAGATGAACGAACGTCCCTCTTCACGCTCAGTTCTGAGAGATAATTTTGAGTGAAAGCCGTCCTTCACCAAGCTTGTTTGGAACACAAAGTTACTTTACAGTAGCAAACTAAAGTCTATAGCTATATAAGGAGAAGTACTACCTCCAACTCGGTTTTACAGTCATAACTGCAGGAATTTCATACCGTCCCTTGGAAACAGACTGAGAAAACAGAGTAAAAGTTTACCCTTCTAACCGTTCCTTTGTGCTAGATGAACGAACGTCTCTCCACATGCTAGGTTCTGAGAAATAAGTGTGTGTGAAAGCTTTCCTTCACCTAGCTTGTTGGGAACAGAAAGTTTCTTTTCAGTTGCAGATTACACTCCATACATATATTCGGGGAGGTACAAACTCCAACACGGTTTTAGAGTGAAAACTGCAGGAACATCAAACTTGCACTAGAAAACAGTCTGAGAAACCAGAGTAAAACTTTCTCCTGCAACCCGTTCCCTTTGTTCTAGATGAACGAACGTCTCTACCCATGCTCAGGTCTGAGAAATAATTGTGTGTTAAAGCAGTCCTTCAGCTAGCTTGTTGGGAACAAAAAGTTTATTTTCATTTTCAAACTACACTCCATACAGTTATATGGGTATGTACTAGCTCTGAGTCTGTATTACAGTGAAATCTGCAGGAACTTCAAACCGGCACTAGGAAACAGACTGAGAAACCAGTGTAAAAGTTTTTCCTGCAATCTGTACCATTTGTGCTAGATGAACGAATGTCTCTCCATACAATTTGTTCTGAGAGATAAGTGTGTGTCAAAGCTGACCTTCCCCTAGCATGTTGGGAACACAAATTTGTTTTCACTTCTTTGCTACACTCCATATATATATATGGGGAGGTACTAAATCCAACTAGTTTTTACAGTGAAAACTGCACAAAATTCAAACCGCCCCTAAGAATCTTACTGAGAAACCAGAGTATAAGTATCCCTGCTACACGTTCCTTTTATGCTAGATGAACGAAAGTCTCTCCTCATGCTCAGTTCTGAGAGATAAGTTTGAGTGAAAGCCGTTTTTCACCAAGCTTGTTGGGAACACAAAATTTCTTTTCAGATGCAAACTACAGTCCATATATATATAAGGAGATGCACTAGCTCCAAATAGGTTTTACAGTGAAAACTGCAGGAAATTCAAACCAGCACTAGGAAACAGACTAAAGAACCAGAGTAACAGTTTCTCCTGCAAACCGTTCCATTTTTGCTAGATGAAAGAACGTCTCTCCACATGCTCAGTTCTGAGAGATAAGTGTGTGTGGAAGCCGTCCTTCAGATAGCTTGTTGGGAACACAAAGTTTTTTTCAGTTGCAAACTCCACTCCATATATATATATGAGGAGGTACTAACTCCAACTCGGGTTTACAGTGAAAACTGCAGGAACCTGGAACCTCCAACCGGCCCTAGGAAACAGACTGAGAAACCAGGGTAAAAATTTCTCTTGCAAGCCGTTCCCTTTGTGCTAGATGAATGAACGTCTCTCCACATGCTCATTTCTGAGAGATAAGTGTGTGTGGAAGCCGTACTTCACCTAGCTTGTTGGGAACACAAAGATTTTTTTCAGTTGCAAACTCCAATCCATACATATATATGGGTAGGTACTAGCCCCAACTCGGGTTTGCAGTGAAACCTGAAGGAACATCAATCAGGCACTAGGAAACAGAGTGAGAAACAAGATAAAAATTTCCTCTTACAACTCGTTCCATTAGTGCTAGGTGAACGAACTTCTTTCAACATGCTCAGTTCTGAGAGATAATTGTGTGTGTAAACCGTCATTCAACTAGCTTGTTGGGAACACAAAGTTTCTTTTAAGTTGCAACTTCCACACCATACATATATATGAGGAGGTACTAGCTCCAACTCTGTTTTACAGTGAAAACTGTAGGAACTTAAAACCGGCACTAGGAAACAGATTGAAAAACCAGAGTAAAAGTTACTCCTGCAATCCGTTCCCTTTTGGCTAGATGAACGAACGTCTCTCCACATGCTCAGTCGAGAGAAGTGTGTGTCAGTGCCGTACTTCACCTAGCTTGTTGGGAACACAGTTTCTTTTCAGTTGTAAACTACCCTCCATACATAGAGGGGGAGGTACTAGCTCCAACTGGGTTTTACAGTGAAAACTGCAGGGACTTCAAACCTGCACTAGGAAAAAGACTAAAGAACCAGAGTAACAGTTTCACCTGCAAACCGTTCCCTTTTGGCTAGATGAATGAACGTCTCTCCACAATCTCAGTTCTGAGAGATAAGTGTGTGTGGAAGCCGTCCTTCACCTAGCTTGTTGGGAACACAAAATTCCTTTTAGTTGCAAACACCTCTCCATACATATATATGGGGAAGTCCTAGCTCCAACTCGGTTTTACAGTGAAAACAGCAGGAACTTCAAACTGGCACTAGGAAACAGACTGAGAAACCAGAGTAAATGTTTCTCCTGCAACCCGATCCCTTTGTGCCAATTGAACGAAATTCTCTCAACATGCTCAGTTCTAAGAGATAATTGTCTGTGACAACCGTCCTTCAACTAGCTCGTTTGGAAAATGAAGTTTCTCTTAAGTTGCAAAATCCACTCCATAAATATATATATGAGGAGGTACTAGCTCCAACACAGTTTTACAGTGAAAACCGCAGGAATTTCAAACCGGAACTATTAAACAGACTGAGAAACCAGAGTAAAATTATCATTGCTACATGTTCCTTTTGTGCTAGATGAATGAAAATCTCTCCTCATGCTCAGATCTGAGAGATAAGTTTGAGTGAAAGCCGTTCTTCACCAAGTTTGTTGGGAACACAAAATTTCTTTTCAGATGCAAACCACAGTCCATATATATATAAGGAGATGTACTAGCTCCAAATAGGTTTTACAGTGAAAACTGCAGGAAATTCAAACCGCCCCTAGGAAATATACTGAGAAACCAGGGTAAAAGTATCCCTGCTACACGTTCCTTTTGTGCTAGATGAACGAATATCTCTCCTCATGCTCAGATCTGAGATAAGTTTGAGTGAAAGCCGACCTTCACCTAGCTTGTTTTGAACACAAATATTCTTTTCAAATGTAAACTACACTCCAAACTTATTCATGATGAAGTACAAGCTCCAAGTCAGTTTAACAGTGATAACCGCAAGAATTTCAAACTGGCACTAGGAAACAGACTGAGAAACCAGAGTAAAAATTTCTCCTGCTAACGTTTCATTTGTGCTAGATGAACGAACGTCTCTCCTCATGCTAAGTTCTGAGAGATAAGTGTGTGTGAATGCCGTCCTTCACCTAGCTAGAAGCAAAAACAAAGTTTCTTTTCAGTTGCAAACTACACTCCATACATATATAAGGGGAGGTAGTAGCACCAACACGGTTTTACCGGGAAAACCGCAGGAAGTTCAAACCGGCGCTGTGAAACATACAAAGTAACTTGTATAAATGTTTCTCCTGCAACCCGTTCCCTTTGTGCTAGATGAACGAACGTCTCTCCACATGCTCAGTTCAGAGAGAAGTGTGTGTCAGAGCCGTAATTCACCTAGCTTGTTGGGAAAACAAAGTTTCTTTTCAGTTGCAAACTACCCACTCTACATATAGGGGGAGGAACTAGCTTCAACTGGGTTTTACAGTGAAAATTGCAGGAACTTCAAACCAGCACTAGGAAACAGACTAAGAACCAGAGTAACAGTTTCACCTGCAAGCCGTTCCCTTTGTGCTAGATGAACGAACGTCTCTCCACATGCTCATTTCTGAGAGATAATTGTGTGTGGAAGCCGTCCTTCAGCTAGCTTGTTGGGAACACAAAGTTTTTTTTCAGTTGCAAACTCCACTCCATACATATATATGAGGAGGTACTAACTCCAACTCGGTTTTACAGTGAAAACTGCAGGAACCTCCAACGGGCCCTAGGAAACAGACTGAGAAACAAGAGTAAAAATTTCTCCTGCAAGCCGTTCCCTTTGTGCTAGATGAACGAACGTCTCTCCACATGATCATTTCTGAGAGATAAGTGTGTGTGGAAGCCGTCCTTCACCTAGCTTTTTGGGAACACAAAGTTTTTTTTCAGTTGCAAACTCCACTCCATACATATATATGAGGAGGTACTAACTCCAACTCGGTTTTACAGTGAAAACTGCAGGAACCTCCAACCGGCACTAGGAAACAGACTGAGAAACCAGAGTAATAATTTCTCCTGCAAGCCGTTCCCTTTGTGCTAGATGAACGAACGTCTCTCCACATGCTCAGTTCTGAGAGATATCTGTGTGTAATTGCAGTCCTTCATCTAGCTTGTTGGGAACACAAAGATTTTTTTCAGTTGCAAACTCCAATCCATACATATATATGGGTAGGTACTAGCCCTAACTCGGGTTTGCAGTGAAACTTGCAGGAACATCAGTCCAGCACTAAGAAACAAAGTGAGAAACAAGATAAATTTTCCTCCTGCAACCCGTTCCATTAGTGCTAGGTGAACGAACTTCTTTAAACATGCTCAGTTCTGAGAGATAATTGTGTGTGTAAACCGTCATTCAACTAGCTTGTTTGGAAAATGAAGTTTCTTTTAAGTTGCAAAATCCACTCCATACGTATATATGAGGAGGTACTAGCTCCAACACTATTTTACAGTGAAAACTGCAGGAATTTCAAACCGGAACTATTATACAGAATGAGAAACCAGAGTAAATGTATCCCTGCTACACGTTCCTTTTGTGCTAGATGAACGAAAGTCTCTCCTCATGCTCAGATCTGAGAGATAATTTTGAGTGAAAGCCGTTCTTCACCAAGCTTGTTGGGAACACAAAATTTCTTTTCAGATGCAGACCACAGTCCATATATATATAAGGAGATGTACTAGCTCCAAAATGGTTTTACAGTGAAAACTGCAGGAAATTCAAACCGTCCCTAGGAAACATACTGAGAAACCAGAGTAAAAGTATCCCTGCTACACGTTCCTTTTGTGCTAGATGAACGAATGTCTCTCCTCATGCTCAGATCTGAGATAAGTTTGAGTGAAAGCCGACCTTCACCAAGCTTGTTTTGAACACAAATACTCTTTTCAAATGTAAACTACACTCCAAACTTATTCATGATGAAGTACAAACTCGAAGTCAGTTTTACAGTGATGACTGCAAGAATTTCAAACTGGCACTAGGAAACAGACTGAGAAACCAGAGTAAAAATTTCTCCTGCTAACGTTTCATTTGTGCTAGATGAACGAACGTCTCTCCTCATGCTAAGTTCTGAGAGATAAGTGTGTGTGAATGCCGTCTTTCACCTAGCTAGTAGCGAAAACAAAGTTTCTTTTCAGTTGCAAACTACACTCCATACATATATAAGGGGAGGTAGTAGCACCAACACGGTTTTACCGGGAAAACCGCAGGAAGTTCAAACTGGCGCTGTGAAACATACAAAGTAACTTGTATAAATGTTTCTCCTGCAACCCGTTCCCTTTGTGCTAGATGAACGAACGTCTCTCCACATGCTCAGTTCAGAGAGAAGTGTGTGTCAGAGCCGTAATTCACCTAGCTTGTTGGGAAAACAAAGTTTCTTTTCAGTTGCAAACTACCCACCCTACATATAGGGGGAGGAACTAGCTCCAACTGGGTGTTACAGTGAAAATTGCAGGAACTTCAAGCCAGCACTAGGAAACAGACTAAGAACCAGAGTAACAGTTTCACCTGCAAACCGTTCCCTTTGTGCTAGATGAACGAACGTCTCTCCACATGCTCATTTCTGAGAGATAATTGTGTGTGGAAGCCGTCCTTCAGCTAGCTTGTTGGGAACACAAAGTTTTTTTTCAGTTGCAAACTCCACTCCATACATATATATGAGGAGGTACTAACTCCAACTCGGTTTTACAGTGAAAACTGCAGGAACCTCCAACCGGCCCTAGGAAAAAGACTCAGAAACCAGAGTAAAAATTTCTCCTGCAAGCCGTTCCCTTTGTGCTAGATGAACGAACGTCTCTCCACATGCTCAGTTCTGAGAGATATCTGTGTGTAAAAGCAGTCCTTCACCTAGCTTGTTGGGAACACAAAGTTTCTTTTCAGTTGCAAACTACCCTCCGTACATAGAGGGGGAGGTACTAGCTCCAACTTGGTTTTACTGTGAAAACTGCAGGGAGTTCAAACCTGCACTTGGAAAAAGACTAAAGAACCAGAGTAACAGTTTCCCCTGCAAACTGTTCCCTTTTTGCTTGATGAATGATCGTCTCTCCACATGCTCAGTTCTGAGAGATAAGTGTGTGTGAAAGCCGTCCTTCACCTGGCTTGTTGGGAACACAAAGTTTTTTTTCAGTTGCAAACTCCACTCCATACATATATATGAGGAGGTACTAACTCCAACTCGGTTTTACAGTGAAAACTGCAGGAACCTCCAACGGGCCCTAGGAAACAGACTGAGAAACAAGAGTAAAAATTTCTCCTGCAAGCCGTTCCCTTTGTGCTAGATGAACGAACGTCTCTCCACATGATCATTTCTGAGAGATAAGTGTGTGTGGAAGCCGTCCTTCACCTAGCTTTTTGGGAACACAAAGTTTTTTTTCAGTTGCAAACTCCACTCCATACATATATATGAGGAGGTACTAACTCCAACTCGGTTTTACAGTGAAAACTGCAGGAACCTCCAACCGGCACTAGGAAACAGACTGAGAAACCAGAGTAATAATTTCTCCTGCAAGCCGTTCCCTTTGTGCTAGATGAACGAACGTCTCTCCACATGCTCAGTTCTGAGAGATATCTGTGTGTAATTGCAGTCCTTCATCTAGCTTGTTGGGAACACAAAGATTTTTTTCAGTTGCAAACTCCAATCCATACATATATATGGGTAGGTACTAGCCCTAACTCGGGTTTGCAGTGAAACTTGCAGGAACATCAGTCCAGCACTAAGAAACAAAGTGAGAAACAAGATAAATTTTCCTCCTGCAACCCGTTCCATTAGTGCTAGGTGAACGAACTTCTTTAAACATGCTCATTTCTGAGAGATAATTGTGTGTGGAAGCCGTCCTTCAGCTAGCTTGTTGGGAACACAAAGTTTTTTTTCAGTTGCAAACTCCACTCCATACATATATATGAGGAGGTACTAACTCCAACTCGGTTTTACAGTGAAAACTGCAGGAACCTCCAACCGGCCCTAGGAAAAAGACTCAGAAACCAGAGTAAAAATTTCTCCTGCAAGCCGTTCCCTTTGTGCTAGATGAACGAACGTCTCTCCACATGCTCAGTTCTGAGAGATATCTGTGTGTAAAAGCAGTCCTTCACCTAGCTTGTTGGGAACACAAAGTTTCTTTTCAGTTGCAAACTACCCTCCGTACATAGAGGGGGAGGTACTAGCTCCAACTTGGTTTTACTGTGAAAACTGCAGGGAGTTCAAACCTGCACTTGGAAAAAGACTAAAGAACCAGAGTAACAGTTTCCCCTGCAAACTGTTCCCTTTTTGCTTGATGAATGATCGTCTCTCCACATGCTCAGTTCTGAGAGATAAGTGTGTGTGAAAGCCGTCCTTCACCTGGCTTGTTGGGAACACAAAGTTTTTTTTCAGTTGCAAACTCCACTCCATACATATATATGAGGAGGTACTAACTCCAACTCGGTTTTACAGTGAAAACTGCAGGAACCTCCAACGGGCCCTAGGAAACAGACTGAGAAACAAGAGTAAAAATTTCTCCTGCAAGCCGTTCCCTTTGTGCTAGATGAACGAACGTCTCTCCACATGATCATTTCTGAGAGATAAGTGTGTGTGGAAGCCGTCCTTCACCTAGCTTTTTGGGAACACAAAGTTTTTTTTCAGTTGCAAACTCCACTCCATACATATATATGAGGAGGTACTAACTCCAACTCGGTTTTACAGTGAAAACTGCAGGAACCTCCAACCGGCACTAGGAAACAGACTGAGAAACCAGAGTAATAATTTCTCCTGCAAGCCGTTCCCTTTGTGCTAGATGAACGAACGTCTCTCCACATGCTCAGTTCTGAGAGATATCTGTGTGTAATTGCAGTCCTTCATCTAGCTTGTTGGGAACACAAAGATTTTTTTCAGTTGCAAACTCCAATCCATACATATATATGGGTAGGTACTAGCCCTAACTCGGGTTTGCAGTGAAACTTGCAGGAACATCAGTCCAGCACTAAGAAACAAAGTGAGAAACAAGATAAATTTTCCTCCTGCAACCCGTTCCATTAGTGCTAGGTGAACGAACTTCTTTAAACATGCTCAGTTCTGAGAGATAATTGTGTGTGTAAACCGTCATTCAACTAGCTTGTTTGGAAAATGAAGTTTCTTTTAAGTTGCAAAATCCACTCCATACATATATATGAGGAGGTACTAGCTCCAACACTATTTTACAGTGAAAACTGCAGGAATTTCAAACCGGAACTATTATACAGAATGAGAAACCAGAGTAAATGTATCCCTGCTACACGTTCCTTTTGTGCTAGATGAACGAAAGTCTCTCCTCATGCTCAGATCTGAGAGATAATTTTGAGTGAAAGCCGTTCTTCACCAAGCTTGTTGGGAACACAAAATTTCTTTTCAGATGCAGACCACAGTCCATATATATATAAGGAGATGTACTAGCTCCAAAATGGTTTTACAGTGAAAACTGCAGGAAATTCAAACCGTCCCTAGGAAACATACTGAGAAACCAGAGTAAAAGTATCCCTGCTACACGTTCCTTTTGTGCTAGATGAACGAATGTCTCTCCTCATGCTCAGATCTGAGATAAGTTTGAGTGAAAGCCGACCTTCACCAAGCTTGTTTTGAACACAAATACTCTTTTCAAATGTAAACTACACTCCAAACTTATTCATGATGAAGTACAAACTCGAAGTCAGTTTTACAGTGATGACTGCAAGAATTTCAAACTGGCACTAGGAAACAGACTGAGAAACCAGAGTAAAAATTTCTCCTGCTAACGTTTCATTTGTGCTAGATGAACGAACGTCTCTCCTCATGCTAAGTTCTGAGAGATAAGTGTGTGTGAATGCCGTCTTTCACCTAGCTAGTAGCGAAAACAAAGTTTCTTTTCAGTTGCAAACTACACTCCATACATATATAAGGGGAGGTAGTAGCACCAACACGGTTTTACCGGGAAAACCGCAGGAAGTTCAAACTGGCGCTGTGAAACATACAAAGTAACTTGTATAAATGTTTCTCCTGCAACCCGTTCCCTTTGTGCTAGATGAACGAACGTCTCTCCACATGCTCAGTTCAGAGAGAAGTGTGTGTCAGAGCCGTAATTCACCTAGCTTGTTGGGAAAACAAAGTTTCTTTTCAGTTGCAAACTACCCACCCTACATATAGGGGGAGGAACTAGCTCCAACTGGGTGTTACAGTGAAAATTGCAGGAACTTCAAGCCAGCACTAGGAAACAGACTAAGAACCAGAGTAACAGTTTCACCTGCAAGCCGTTCCCTTTGTGCTAGATGAACGAACGTCTCTCCACATGCTCATTTCTGAGAGATAATTGTGTGTGGAAGCCGTCCTTCAGCTAGCTTGTTGGGAACACAAAGTTTTTTTTCAGTTGCAAACTCCACTCCATACATATATATGAGGAGGTACTAACTCCAACTCGGTTTTACAGTGAAAACTGCAGGAACCTCCAACCGGCCCTAGGAAAAAGACTCAGAAACCAGAGTAAAAATTTCTCCTGCAAGCCGTTCCCTTTGTGCTAGATGAACGAACGTCTCTCCACATGCTCAGTTCTGAGAGATATCTGTGTGTAAAAGCAGTCCTTCACCTAGCTTGTTGGGAACACAAAGTTTCTTTTCAGTTGCAAACTACCCTCCGTACATAGAGGGGGAGGTACTAGCTCCAACTTGGTTTTACTGTGAAAACTGCAGGGAGTTCAAACCTGCACTTGGAAAAAGACTAAAGAACCAGAGTAACAGTTTCCCCTGCAAACTGTTCCCTTTTTGCTTGATGAATGATCGTCTCTCCACATGCTCAGTTCTGAGAGATAAGTGTGTGTGAAAGCCGTCCTTCACCTGGCTTGTTGGGAACACAAAGTTTTTTTTCAGTTGCAAACTCCACTCCATACATATATATGAGGAGGTACTAACTCCAACTCGGTTTTACAGTGAAAACTGCAGGAACCTCCAACGGGCCCTAGGAAACAGACTGAGAAACAAGAGTAAAAATTTCTCCTGCAAGCCGTTCCCTTTGTGCTAGATGAACGAACGTCTCTCCACATGATCATTTCTGAGAGATAAGTGTGTGTGGAAGCCGTCCTTCACCTAGCTTTTTGGGAACACAAAGTTTTTTTTCAGTTGCAAACTCCACTCCATACATATATATGAGGAGGTACTAACTCCAACTCGGTTTTACAGTGAAAACTGCAGGAACCTCCAACCGGCACTAGGAAACAGACTGAGAAACCAGAGTAATAATTTCTCCTGCAAGCCGTTCCCTTTGTGCTAGATGAACGAACGTCTCTCCACATGCTCAGTTCTGAGAGATATCTGTGTGTAATTGCAGTCCTTCATCTAGCTTGTTGGGAACACAAAGATTTTTTTCAGTTGCAAACTCCAATCCATACATATATATGGGTAGGTACTAGCCCTAACTCGGGTTTGCAGTGAAACTTGCAGGAACATCAGTCCAGCACTAAGAAACAAAGTGAGAAACAAGATAAATTTTCCTCCTGCAACCCGTTCCATTAGTGCTAGGTGAACGAACTTCTTTAAACATGCTCAGTTCTGAGAGATAATTGTGTGTGTAAACCGTCATTCAACTAGCTTGTTTGGAAAATGAAGTTTCTTTTAAGTTGCAAAATCCACTCCATACGTATATATGAGGAGGTACTAGCTCCAACACTATTTTACAGTGAAAACTGCAGGAATTTCAAACCGGAACTATTATACAGAATGAGAAACCAGAGTAAATGTATCCCTGCTACACGTTCCTTTTGTGCTAGATGAACGAAAGTCTCTCCTCATGCTCAGATCTGAGAGATAATTTTGAGTGAAAGCCGTTCTTCACCAAGCTTGTTGGGAACACAAAATTTCTTTTCAGATGCAGACCACAGTCCATATATATATAAGGAGATGTACTAGCTCCAAAATGGTTTTACAGTGAAAACTGCAGGAAATTCAAACCGTCCCTAGGAAACATACTGAGAAACCAGAGTAAAAGTATCCCTGCTACACGTTCCTTTTGTGCTAGATGAACGAATGTCTCTCCTCATGCTCAGATCTGAGATAAGTTTGAGTGAAAGCCGACCTTCACCAAGCTTGTTTTGAACACAAATACTCTTTTCAAATGTAAACTACACTCCAAACTTATTCATGATGAAGTACAAACTCGAAGTCAGTTTTACAGTGATGACTGCAAGAATTTCAAACTGGCACTAGGAAACAGACTGAGAAACCAGAGTAAAAATTTCTCCTGCTAACGTTTCATTTGTGCTAGATGAACGAACGTCTCTCCTCATGCTAAGTTCTGAGAGATAAGTGTGTGTGAATGCCGTCTTTCACCTAGCTAGTAGCGAAAACAAAGTTTCTTTTCAGTTGCAAACTACACTCCATACATATATAAGGGGAGGTAGTAGCACCAACACGGTTTTACCGGGAAAACCGCAGGAAGTTCAAACCGGCGCTGTGAAACATACAAAGTAACTTGTATAAATGTTTCTCCTGCAACCCGTTCCCTTTGTGCTAGATGAACGAACGTCTCTCCACATGCTCAGTTCAGAGAGAAGTGTGTGTCAGAGCCGTAATTCACCTAGCTTGTTGGGAAAACAAAGTTTCTTTTCAGTTGCAAACTACCCACCCTACATATAGGGGGAGGAACTAGCTCCAACTGGGTGTTACAGTGAAAATTGCAGGAACTTCAAGCCAGCACTAGGAAACAGACTAAGAACCAGAGTAACAGTTTCACCTGCAAGCCGTTCCCTTTGTGCTAGATGAACGAACGTCTCTCCACATGCTCATTTCTGAGAGATAATTGTGTGTGGAAGCCGTCCTTCAGCTAGCTTGTTGGGAACACAAAGTTTTTTTTCAGTTGCAAACTCCACTCCATACATATATATGAGGAGGTACTAACTCCAACTCGGTTTTACAGTGAAAACTGCAGGAACCTCCAACCGGCACTAGGAAACAGACTGAGAAACCAGAGTAATAATTTCTCCTGCAAGCCGTTCCCTTTGTGCTAGATGAACGAACGTCTCTCCACATGCTCAGTTCTGAGAGATATCTGTGTGTAATTGCAGTCCTTCATCTAGCTTGTTGGGAACACAAAGATTTTTTTCAGTTGCAAACTCCAATCCATACATATATATGGGTAGGTACTAGCCCTAACTCGGGTTTGCAGTGAAACTTGCAGGAACATCAGTCCAGCACTAAGAAACAAAGTGAGAAACAAGATAAATTTTCCTCCTGCAACCCGTTCCATTAGTGCTAGGTGAACGAACTTCTTTAAACATGCTCAGTTCTGAGAGATAATTGTGTGTGTAAACCGTCATTCAACTAGCTTGTTTGGAAAATGAAGTTTCTTTTAAGTTGCAAAATCCACTCCATACGTATATATGAGGAGGTACTAGCTCCAACACTATTTTACAGTGAAAACTGCAGGAATTTCAAACCGGAACTATTATACAGAATGAGAAACCAGAGTAAATGTATCCCTGCTACACGTTCCTTTTGTGCTAGATGAACGAAAGTCTCTCCTCATGCTCAGATCTGAGAGATAATTTTGAGTGAAAGCCGTTCTTCACCAAGCTTGTTGGGAACACAAAATTTCTTTTCAGATGCAGACCACAGTCCATATATATATAAGGAGATGTACTAGCTCCAAAATGGTTTTACAGTGAAAACTGCAGGAAATTCAAACCGTCCCTAGGAAACATACTGAGAAACCAGAGTAAAAGTATCCCTGCTACACGTTCCTTTTGTGCTAGATGAACGAATGTCTCTCCTCATGCTCAGATCTGAGATAAGTTTGAGTGAAAGCCGACCTTCACCAAGCTTGTTTTGAACACAAATACTCTTTTCAAATGTAAACTACACTCCAAACTTATTCATGATGAAGTACAAACTCGAAGTCAGTTTTACAGTGATGACTGCAAGAATTTCAAACTGGCACTAGGAAACAGACTGAGAAACCAGAGTAAAAATTTCTCCTGCTAACGTTTCATTTGTGCTAGATGAACGAACGTCTCTCCTCATGCTAAGTTCTGAGAGATAAGTGTGTGTGAATGCCGTCTTTCACCTAGCTAGTAGCGAAAACAAAGTTTCTTTTCAGTTGCAAACTACACTCCATACATATATAAGGGGAGGTAGTAGCACCAACACGGTTTTACCGGGAAAACCGCAGGAAGTTCAAACCGGCGCTGTGAAACATACAAAGTAACTTGTATAAATGTTTCTCCTGCAACCCGTTCCCTTTGTGCTAGATGAACGAACGTCTCTCCACATGCTCAGTTCAGAGAGAAGTGTGTGTCAGAGCCGTAATTCACCTAGCTTGTTGGGAAAACAAAGTTTCTTTTCAGTTGCAAACTACCCACCCTACATATAGGGGGAGGAACTAGCTCCAACTGGGTGTTACAGTGAAAATTGCAGGAACTTCAAGCCAGCACTAGGAAACAGACTAAGAACCAGAGTAACAGTTTCACCTGCAAACCGTTCCCTTTGTGCTAGATGAACGAACGTCTCTCCACATGCTCATTTCTGAGAGATAATTGTGTGTGGAAGCCGTCCTTCAGCTAGCTTGTTGGGAACACAAAGTTTTTTTTCAGTTGCAAACTCCACTCCATACATATATATGAGGAGGTACTAACTCCAACTCGGTTTTACAGTGAAAACTGCAGGAACCTCCAACCGGCCCTAGGAAAAAGACTCAGAAACCAGAGTAAAAATTTCTCCTGCAAGCCGTTCCCTTTGTGCTAGATGAACGAACGTCTCTCCACATGCTCAGTTCTGAGAGATATCTGTGTGTAAAAGCAGTCCTTCACCTAGCTTGTTGGGAACACAAAGTTTCTTTTCAGTTGCAAACTACCCTCCGTACATAGAGGGGGAGGTACTAGCTCCAACTTGGTTTTACTGTGAAAACTGCAGGGAGTTCAAACCTGCACTTGGAAAAAGACTAAAGAACCAGAGTAACAGTTTCCCCTGCAAACTGTTCCCTTTTTGCTTGATGAATGATCGTCTCTCCACATGCTCAGTTCTGAGAGATAAGTGTGTGTGAAAGCCGTCCTTCACCTGGCTTGTTGGGAACACAAAGTTTTTTTTCAGTTGCAAACTCCACTCCATACATATATATGAGGAGGTACTAACTCCAACTCGGTTTTACAGTGAAAACTGCAGGAACCTCCAACGGGCCCTAGGAAACAGACTGAGAAACAAGAGTAAAAATTTCTCCTGCAAGCCGTTCCCTTTGTGCTAGATGAACGAACGTCTCTCCACATGATCATTTCTGAGAGATAAGTGTGTGTGGAAGCCGTCCTTCACCTAGCTTTTTGGGAACACAAAGTTTTTTTTCAGTTGCAAACTCCACTCCATACATATATATGAGGAGGTACTAACTCCAACTCGGTTTTACAGTGAAAACTGCAGGAACCTCCAACCGGCACTAGGAAACAGACTGAGAAACCAGAGTAATAATTTCTCCTGCAAGCCGTTCCCTTTGTGCTAGATGAACGAACGTCTCTCCACATGCTCAGTTCTGAGAGATATCTGTGTGTAATTGCAGTCCTTCATCTAGCTTGTTGGGAACACAAAGATTTTTTTCAGTTGCAAACTCCAATCCATACATATATATGGGTAGGTACTAGCCCTAACTCGGGTTTGCAGTGAAACTTGCAGGAACATCAGTCCAGCACTAAGAAACAAAGTGAGAAACAAGATAAATTTTCCTCCTGCAACCCGTTCCATTAGTGCTAGGTGAACGAACTTCTTTAAACATGCTCAGTTCTGAGAGATAATTGTGTGTGTAAACCGTCATTCAACTAGCTTGTTTGGAAAATGAAGTTTCTTTTAAGTTGCAAAATCCACTCCATACGTATATATGAGGAGGTACTAGCTCCAACACTATTTTACAGTGAAAACTGCAGGAATTTCAAACCGGAACTATTATACAGAATGAGAAACCAGAGTAAATGTATCCCTGCTACACGTTCCTTTTGTGCTAGATGAACGAAAGTCTCTCCTCATGCTCAGATCTGAGAGATAATTTTGAGTGAAAGCCGTTCTTCACCAAGCTTGTTGGGAACACAAAATTTCTTTTCAGATGCAGACCACAGTCCATATATATATAAGGAGATGTACTAGCTCCAAAATGGTTTTACAGTGAAAACTGCAGGAAATTCAAACCGTCCCTAGGAAACATACTGAGAAACCAGAGTAAAAGTATCCCTGCTACACGTTCCTTTTGTGCTAGATGAACGAATGTCTCTCCTCATGCTCAGATCTGAGATAAGTTTGAGTGAAAGCCGACCTTCACCAAGCTTGTTTTGAACACAAATACTCTTTTCAAATGTAAACTACACTCCAAACTTATTCATGATGAAGTACAAACTCGAAGTCAGTTTTACAGTGATGACTGCAAGAATTTCAAACTGGCACTAGGAAACAGACTGAGAAACCAGAGTAAAAATTTCTCCTGCTAACGTTTCATTTGTGCTAGATGAACGAACGTCTCTCCTCATGCTAAGTTCTGAGAGATAAGTGTGTGTGAATGCCGTCTTTCACCTAGCTAGTAGCGAAAACAAAGTTTCTTTTCAGTTGCAAACTACACTCCATACATATATAAGGGGAGGTAGTAGCACCAACACGGTTTTACCGGGAAAACCGCAGGAAGTTCAAACCGGCGCTGTGAAACATACAAAGTAACTTGTATAAATGTTTCTCCTGCAACCCGTTCCCTTTGTGCTAGATGAACGAACGTCTCTCCACATGCTCAGTTCAGAGAGAAGTGTGTGTCAGAGCCGTAATTCACCTAGCTTGTTGGGAAAACAAAGTTTCTTTTCAGTTGCAAACTACCCACCCTACATATAGGGGGAGGAACTAGCTCCAACTGGGTGTTACAGTGAAAATTGCAGGAACTTCAAGCCAGCACTAGGAAACAGACTAAGAACCAGAGTAACAGTTTCACCTGCAAACCGTTCCCTTTGTGCTAGATGAACGAACGTCTCTCCACATGCTCATTTCTGAGAGATAATTGTGTGTGGAAGCCGTCCTTCAGCTAGCTTGTTGGGAACACAAAGTTTTTTTTCAGTTGCAAACTCCACTCCATACATATATATGAGGAGGTACTAACTCCAACTCGGTTTTACAGTGAAAACTGCAGGAACCTCCAACCGGCCCTAGGAAAAAGACTCAGAAACCAGAGTAAAAATTTCTCCTGCAAGCCGTTCCCTTTGTGCTAGATGAACGAACGTCTCTCCACATGCTCAGTTCTGAGAGATATCTGTGTGTAAAAGCAGTCCTTCACCTAGCTTGTTGGGAACACAAAGTTTCTTTTCAGTTGCAAACTACCCTCCGTACATAGAGGGGGAGGTACTAGCTCCAACTTGGTTTTACTGTGAAAACTGCAGGGAGTTCAAACCTGCACTTGGAAAAAGACTAAAGAACCAGAGTAAAAGTTTCCCCTGCAAACTGTTCCCTTTTTGCTTGATGAATGATCGTCTCTCCACATGCTCAGTTCTGAGAGATAAGTGTGTGTGAAAGCCGTCCTTCACCTGGCTTGTTGGGAACACAAAGTTTCTTTTCAGTTGCAAAGTCCACTCCATACGTATATAATGGCAGGTACTATCTCCAACTCGATTTTACAGTGAAAAATGCAGGAACATCTCACCCGCAGTAGGAAACAGACTGAGAAACCAGAGTAAAAGTTACTTCTGCAACCAGTTCCATTTGTGCCAAATGAACGAAATTCTCTCAACATGCTCATTTCTAAGAGATAATAGTCTGTGTAAACCGTCCTTCAACTAGCTTGTTGCGAAAACGAAGTTTCTTTTAAGTTGCAAACTCCACTCCATACATATAAATGAGGAGGTACTAGCTCCAACACTATTTTACAGTGAAAACCGCAGGAATTTCAAACCGGCACTAGGAAACACACTGAGAAACCAGAGTAAAAGTTTCTCCTGCAACCCGTTCCCTTTGTGCTAGATGAACGAACGTCTCTACACATGCTCAGGTCTGAGAGATAATTGTGTGTTAAAACAGTCCTTCACCTAGCTTGTTGGGAACAAAAAGTTTCTTTTCATTTTCAAACTACACTCCATACAATTATATGGGGATGTACTAGCTCTGAATCAGTATTGCAGTGAAATCTGCAGGAACTTCAAACCAGCACTAGGAAACAGACTGAGAAACCAGTGTAAAAGTTTCTCCTGCAATCTGTACCATTTGTGCTAGATGAACGAATGTCTCTCCACACGCTATGTTCTGAGAGATAAGTGTGTGTCAAAGCTGACCTTCCCCCAGCTTGTTGGGAACACAGATTTGTTTTCAGTTTCTTGCTACACTCCATATATATATATGGGGAGTTACTAGCTCCAACAAGTTTTTACACTGAAAACTGTAGGAAATTCAAACCGCCATTAGGAATCATACTGAGAAAACAGAGTAAAAGTTTCTCCTGCTACACTTTCTTTTGTGCTAGATGAACGAACGTCTCTCCTCATGCTCAGCTCTGAGAGATAAGTTTGAGTGAATGCCGTTCTTCACCAAGCTTGTTGGGAACACAAAATTTCTTTTCAGATGCAAACTACAGTCCATATATATATAAGGAGATGTACTAGCTCCAAATAGATTTTACAGTGAAAACTGCAGGAAATTCATACCGCCCCTAGGAAACATACTGAGAAACCAGAGTAAAAGTATCCCTGCTACACGTTCCTTTTGTGCTAGATGAACGAATGTCTCTCCTCATGCTCAGATCTGAGATATGTTTGAGTGAAAGCCATCCTACACCAAGCTTGTTGGTTACACAAATATTCTTTTCAAATGTAAACTACACTCCAAACTTATTCATGATGAAGTACAAGCTCCAAGTCAGTTTTACAGTGATAACAGCAAGAATATCAAACCGGCACTAGGAAACAGACTGAGAAACCAGAGTAAAAATTTTTCCTGCTAATGTTTCATTTGTGCTACATGAACGAACGTCTCTCCACTTGCTCAGTTCAGAGAGAAGTGTGTGTCAGTGCCCTATATCACCTAGCTTGTTGGGAACACAAAGTTTCTTTTCAGTTGCAAATTATCCTCAGTACATTGAGGGGGAGGTACTAGCTCCAACTGGGTTTTACAGTGAAAACTGCAGGGACTTCAAACCTGCACTAGGAAACAGACTAAAAAACCAGAGAAACACTTTCAACTGCAAACCGTTCCCTTTTGTCTAGATGAAAGAATGTCTCTCCACATGCTCAGTTCTGAGAGATAAGTGTGTGTGGAAGCCGTCCTTCACCTAGCTTGTTGGGAACACTAAATTTCTTTTCAGTTGCCAACTCCACTCCATACATATATAATTCGAGGTACTAGCTCCAACTCGATTTTACAGTGAAAAATGCAGGAACATCAAAACGGCTCTAGGAAACAGACTGAGAACCCAGAGAAAAAGTTTCTTCTTCAACCCGTTCCATTTGTGCCAAATGAATGAAATTCTCTCAACATGCTCAGTTCTAAGAGATAATTGTCTGTTTTTATCCGTCCTTCAACTAGCTTGTGGGGAAAATTTATTTTCTTTTAAGTTGCAAACTCCACTCCATACATATATATGAGGAGGTACTAGCTCCAACTCTGTTTTACAGTGAAAACTGCGGGAATTTCAAACCGGCACTAGGAAACAGAGTGAGAAACCAGATTAAAAGTTTCTCCTGCAACCCGTTCCCTTTCTGCAAGATGAACGAACGTCTCTCCACATGCTCAGTTCAGCGAGAAGTGTGTGTCAGAGCCGTATTTCACCTAGTTTGTTGGGAACACAAAGTTTCATTTCAGTTGCAAACTACCCTCCATAAATATAGGGGGAGGTACTACCTCCAACTGGGTTTACAGTGAAAACTGCAGGAACTTCAAACCTGCACTAGGAAGCAGACTGAAGAACAAGAGAAACAGTTTCCCCTGCAAATAGTTCCCTTTTTGCTAGATGAACGAACGTCGCTCCACATGCTCAGTTCTGAGAGTTATGTGTGTGTGGAAGCCGTCCTTCAACTAGCTTGTTGGGAACACAAAGTTTCTTTTCAGGTGCAAACTCTACTCCATACATATATATGAGAGGTACTAACTCCAACTCGGTTTTACAGTGAAAACTGCAGGAACTTGAAACCGGCACTTGGAAACAGACTGAGAACCCAGAGTAATTGTTTCCCCAGCAACCCTTTCCATTTGTGCTAGATGAACGAAATTCTCTCTATATTCTCATTTCTCAGAGATATTTGTGTGTAAAAGCCGTCCTTCACCTAGCTTGTTGGGAACACAAAGTTTCTTTTCAGTTGCTTACTCCAATCCATACATATATAATGGGAGGTACGAGTTCAAACTTGATTTTACAGTGAAAACTGCAGGAACATGAAACCGGCACTAGGAAACAGACTGAGAACCCAGAGTAAAAGTTTCTCCTGAAACCATTTCCCTTTTAGCTAAATGAAAGAAAATATCTCCAAATGCTCAGTTCTGAGAGATAAGTGTGGGTGAAAGCCGTACTTCACCTATCTTTTTGGGAATACAAAGATTCTTTTCAGTTGCAAACTCCACTCCTTACATATATATGGGGAGGTAGTAGCTCCAACCGTGTTTACAGTGAAAACTGCCGGAACATCATCCCGTCACTAGGAAACAGACTGATAAACCAGAGTAAAATTTACCCTTCAAACCCTTCCCTTTGTGCTAGATGAAACAACGTCTCTCCACATGCTCAATTCTGAGAGATTAATGTGTGTGAAAGCCGACTTTCACCTAGCTTATGGGAACAAAAAGTTTCTTTTCAGTTGCAAACTCCAATCCATACATATATATGGGGAGGTACTAGCTCCAAATCGTGTTTACAGTGAAAACTGCAGGAAATTCAAACTGGCACTAGGAAACAGACTGAGAAACAAGATTAAAGTTCCTCCTGCAACCCGTTCCATTTGTGCTAGATAAAAGAACTTCTCACAACATGCTCAGTTCTGAAAGATAATTGTGTGTGTAAACCGTGCATCAACTAGTTTGTTGGGAACACAAAGTTTCTTTTCAGTTGCAAATTCCAATCCATACATATATATGAGTAAGTACTACCTTCAACTCTGTTTTACAATGAAAACTGCAGGAACTTCAAAACGGCACTAGTAAACAGACTGAGAATCCAGAGTAAAAGTTGCTCCTGCAACCCGTTAAATTTCTGCCAGATGAACGAACGTCTCTCCACAAGCTCAGTTCTGAGAGATTTCTGTGTGTAAAAGCCGTCCTTCACCTAGCGTGTTGGGAACACAAAGATTCTTTTAAATTGCAAACTCCACTCCACACTTATATAATGGGAAGTACAAGCTCCAACTCGATTTTACAGTGAAAAATGCAGGAACATCCAGCCGGCACTAGGAAACAGACTGAGTACCCAGAGTAAAAGTTTCTCCTGCAACACATTCCTTTTGTGCTAGTTGTACGAACGTCTCTCCACATGCCCAGTTCTGAGAGATAAGTGTGTGTGAAAGCCGTCCTTCAACTAGCTTGTTGTTAAAACGAAGATTATTTTCAATTGCAAAATCCACTCCATACATATATATGGTGAGGTACTAGCTCCAACTCGGTTTTACCGTGAAAAATGCAGGAAATTCAAATCGGCACTAGGAAAAAGACTGAGAACGTAGAGAACGGTTTCTCCTGCATCCCTTTCCGTTTGTGCTAGATGAACGAACGTCTCTCCACATGCTCAGTTCTGAGAGATAAGTGTGTGTGAATGCCGTCCTTCACCTAGCTTGTTGGGAAATCAGAATTTCTTTTCAGAAGCAAAATACACTCCGTAGATATAAATGGGGATGTAGTAGCTCCAACTCGATTTCACACAGAAAACTGCAGGAACTTCAAACCGGCACTAGGAAACAGACTGAGAAACCAGAGTAAAATTTCTCCTGTAATCCGTTCCCATTGTGCTAGATGAACGAACGCCTCTCCACAAGGTCAGTTCTGAGAGATAATTGTGTGTGGAAGCCGTCCTTCACCTAGCTTGTTGGGAACACAAAGTTTCTTTTCAGTTGCAAACTACTGTCCATATATATATAAGGGGAGGTAGTAGCTCCAACACTTGTTTACCGTGAAAACTGCAGGAAATTCAAAACTGCACTAGGAAACAGACTGAGGAACCAGAGTAAATGTTTCCCCTGCAACCCATTCCTTTTGTGCTAGATGAACGAATCTCTCTACACATGCTCAGTTCTGAGAGATAATTGTGTGTGAAAGCCAACCTTCATATAGCTTGTTGGGAACACAAAGGTTCTTTTCAGTTGCAAACTCCACTCCATACATATATATGTTGAGGTAATAGCTTCAACTCAGGTTTACAGTGAAAACTGCAGGAACTTCAAAACGGCACTAGGAAACAGACTGAAATACCAGAGTAAAAGTTTCTCCTGCAAACTCTTCCATTTGTGCTAGATGAACGAACGTCTTTTCAGATGCTCAGTTCAGAGAAATACGTGTGTTTCAAAGCCGTCCTTCACCTAGCTTTTTGGAACACAAAGATTCTTTTCAGTTGCAAACCCCACTCCATACATACATAAGGGGAGGATCTAGCTCCAAATTTGGTTTACAGTGAAAACTGTAGGAACTTCAAACCGGCACTAAGATACAGACTGAGAAAACAGAGTAAAAGTTTCCAATGCAACCGGTTCCCTTTGTGCTAGATGAACGAACGACTCTCCACATTGTCAGTTCTGAGAGTTAATTGGGTGTGGAAGCCGTACTTCACTTAGCTTGTTGGGAAAACAAAGATTCTTTTCAGTTTCAAACTCCACTCCATACATATATATGGGGAGGAAGTAGCTCCAAACCTCTTTTACAGTGAAAACTGCAGGAACTTAAACTGGCACTAGGAAACAGACTGAGAACATAGAGAATAGTTTCTCCTGCAAAACTTTCAATTTGTGCTAGCTGAACGAATGTCTTTCCACATGCTCAGTTCTGTGAGATAAGTGTGTGTGAATGCAGTCCTTCACCTAGCTTGTTGGGAAATCAAAATTTATTTTCAGATGCTAAATACACTCCATATATAAATGGGGAGGTACTAGCTCCAACTTGGGTTCACAGTGAAAACTGCAGGAAGTTCAAAACGGCACTAGGAAACAGACAGAGAAACCAGAGTAAAAGTTTCTCCTGTAACCCGTTCCTTTTGTGCTAGATGAATGAGCTTCTCTCCACCTGCTCAGTTCTGTGAGATAAGTGTGTGTGAAAGCTGTCCTTCACCTAGCTTGTTGGGAACACAAAATTTTTTTTCAGTTGCAAACTACACTCCATACATAAATGGGGAGGTACTAGCTCCAACTCGGGTTTACAGTCAAAACTGCAGGAAATTCAAAACAGCACTAGGAAACAGAGTGAGGAACCAGAGTAAAAGTTTCTCTTGCAACCCATTCCCTTTGTGATAGATGAACGAACCTCTCTACAAATGCTCAGTTCTGAGAGATAATTGTGTGTGAAAGCCGTACTTCACCTAGCTTGTTGGGAACAGAAAATTTTTTTTCAGTTGCCAACTTCACTCCATATATAAATGGGGAGGTACTAGCTCCAACTCGGTTTTACAGTGAAAACTGCAGGAACTTCAAACCGGCCCGAGGAAACAGAATGAGAAACCAGAGAAAAAGTTTCTCCTGCAACCCGTTCCCTTTGTACTAGATGAACGAAAGTCTATCCACATGCTCAGTTCTGAGAGAAAATTTTGTGTGGAAGCTGTCCATCACCTAGCTTGTTGGGAACACTAAGTTTCTTTTCAGTTGCCAACTCCACTCCATACATATATAATTGGAGGTAATAGCTCCAACTCGATTTTACAGTGAAAAATGCAGGAACATCAAACCGCTCTAGGAAACAGACTGAGAACCCAGAGTAAAAGTTTCTTCTGCAACCCATTCCATTTGTGCCAAATGAATGAAATTCTCTAATCATGCTCAGTTCTAAGAGATAATTGTCTGTGTAAACCGTCCTTCAACTAGCTTGTTGGGAAAATGAAGTTTCTTTTAAGTTGCAAATTCCACTCCATACATATATATGAGGAGGTACTAACTCCAACTCGGTTTTACAGTGAAAACCGCAGGAATTTCAAACCGGCACTAGGAAACAGACTGAGAAACCAGATTAAAAGTTTCTCCTGCAACCCGTTCCCTTTCTGCTAGATGAACGAACGTCTCTCCACATGCTCAGTTCTGAGAGATATCTGAGTGTAAAAGCCGTCCTTCACCTAGCGTGTTGGGAACACAAAGATACTTTTAAGTTGCAAACTCCATTCCACATTTATATAATGGGAAGTACAAGACCCAACTCGATTTTACAGTGAAAACTGCAGGAACATCCAGCCGGCACTAGGAAACAGACTGAGTACCCAGAGTAAAATTTCTCCTGCAACACGTTCCCTTTGTGCTAGTTGAACGGACGTCTCTCCACATGCCCAGTTCTGAGAGATAAGTGTGTGTGAATGCCGTCCTTCAACTAGCTTGTTGTTAAAACGAAGTTTATTTTCAATTGCAAAATCCACTCCATACATATATATGGTGAGGTACTAGCTCCAACTCGGTTTTACAGTGAAAAATGCAGGAAATTCAAATCGGCACTAGGAAAAAGACTGAGAACATAGAGAACAGTTTTTCCTGCATCCCTTTCCGTTTGTGCTAGATGAACGAACGTCTCTCCACATGCTCAGTTTGGAGAGTTAAGTGTGTGTGAATGCCGTCCTTCACCTAGCTTGTTGGAAAATCAGAATTTCTTTTCAGATGCAAAATACACTCCATAGATATAAATGGGGAGGTAGTAGCTCCAACTCGGGTTCACAGTGAAAACTGCAGTAACTTCAAACTGGCACTAGGAAACAGACTGAGAATCCAGAATAATAGTTTCCCCTGTAACCCGTTCCCCTTGTGCTAGATGAACGTACGTCTCTCCACATGCTGAGTTCTGAGAGATAAGAGTGGGTGAAAGCCTTCCTTCACGTATTTTGTTGGCAACACCAAGTTTCTTTTAAGTAGCAAACCCACTTCATACATATACATGGGGAGGTACTAGCTGCAACTCGTTTTTACAGTGAAAATGCAGGAATTTCAAAACGGCACTAGGAATCAGACTGAGAAACCACAGTAAAAGTTTCTCCTGCAACTCGTTCCCTTTGTGCTAGATGAAAGAACGTCTCTCCACATGCTCAGTTCTGATAAATAAGCGTGTGTGAAATCCGTCCTTCAACTAGCTTGTTGGAAACACAAAGTTTCTTTTCAGCAAATATAACTACTCCATACATATACAAGGGGAGGTACTATCTCCAACTCGTGTTTATATTGAAGAATGCAGGAATATCAAACCGGCACTAGGAAACAGACTGAGAATCCAGAGTAAACGTTTCCCCTGTAACCCGTTCCCCTTGTGCTAGATGAACGTACGTCTCTCCACATGCTCAGTTCTGAGAGATAATTGTGTGTGAAAGCCGTCCTTCACCTAGCTTTTTGGGAACACAAAGATTCTTTTCTGATGAAAACTCCTCCTCATAAATATATATGGTGAGGATTTAGCTCCAACACTGGTTTACAGTGAAAACTGCAGGAACTTCAAAACGGCACTTGGAAACAGACTGAGAGACAAGAGTAAATATTTCTCCTGCAACCCGTTCCCTTTGTGCTAGATGAACGAACGTCTCTCCACATGCTCAATACTGAGAGATAAGTGTGTGTGAAAACCGTACTTCACCTAGCTTGTTGGGAAAACAAAGTTTCTTTCAGTTGCAAACTCCACTTCATACATTTATATGGGGAGGTACTAGCTCCAACTCGTGTTTACAGTGAAAACTGCAGTAACTTAAAACGGCTCTAGGATACAGACTGAGAAACCAGAGTAAAGTTCCTCCTGCATACCGTTTCCTTTGTGCTAGATGAACCAACGACTCCCCACATGCTCAGAACGGAGAGGTAAGTGTGTGTTAAAGCCGTCCTTCACCTAGCTTGTTGGGAACACAAAGATTATTTTCAGTTGCCAACTCCAATCCATAAATATATATGGGGAGGTACAAGCTCCAACTCGGGTTTACAGTGAAAACTGCAGGAACTTCAAATCGGCAGTAAGAAACAGACTGAGAAACCAGAGTAAAAGTACTCCTGCAACCGGTTTCCTTTGTGCTAGATGAACGAAAGTCTCTCCCCATACTCAGTTCTGAGAAATAACTGTGTGTGAAAGCCGTACTTCACCTAGCTTGTTGGGAAAACACAGTTTCTTTTCAGTTGCAAAGTCCACTCCATACATGTATATGGGAGTTACTAGCACCAACTCAAGTTTACAGTGAAAACTGCAGGAACTTAAAACCGGCACTAGGAAACACCCTGAGAAAAAAGAGTAAAAGTTTCTCCTTCAAACCTTTCCCTTTGTGCTAGATGAACGAACATCGCTCCTCATGCTCAGGTCTGAGAGATAAGTGTGTGTGAAAGCCGCCCTTCACCTAGCTTGTTGGGAACACAAAGATTCTTTTCAGTTGCAAACTCCACTCGAAAATTATAAATGGGGAGGTCATAGCTCCAACTCGGTTTTACAGTGAAAACTGCAGGAACTTCAAACCGGCACTAGGAAACTGACTGAGAAACCAGAGTAATTATTTCTCCTGCAACCCGTTCCCATTGTGTTAGAAGAACAAAAGTCTCTCCACATGCTCAGTTCTGAGAGTTAAGTGTGTGTGAATGCATTTCTGCACATAGATTGTTGAGAACACAAAAATTCTTTTTAGTTGCAAACCACTCTCTATACAAATATATGGGGAGGTACAAGTTCCAACTCGTGTTTATAGTGAAAAGTGCAGGAACTTCTAACCGGCACTAGGAAACAGACTGAGAAAACAGAGTAAAAGATTCTCTGCAACTCGTACACTTTGTGATAGATGAACGAACGTCTCTCCACATGCTCAATTCTGAGAGATAAGTGTGTGTGAAAGCCGCTTTCACATAGCTTTTTGGTAACACAAAATTTCTTTTCAGTTGAAAATTCCACTCCATACATATATATGGGGGGTACCAGCTCCAACTCGTTTTTCAGTGAAAACTGTAGGAACTTCTAACCGGCAGTAGGAAACAGACTGAGAAAGCAGAGTAAAAGATTCTCCTGCTACCCGTTCCATTTGTGCCAGATGAATGAACGTCTATCCACATGCTCAGTTCTGAGAGATAATTGTGTGTGAAAGCTATCTTTCACCCAGGTTGTTGGGAACACAAACATTCTTTTTAGTTGCAAATTCCACTCCATACATATATAAGGAGAAGTAATAGCTGCAACTCTGTTATAATGTGAAAACCACAGGAACTTCAAACCTGCTCTAGGAAACTGACTGAGATACCAGAGTAATAGTTTCTCCTGCAACCCGTTCCCTTTGTGCTAGATGAACGAACGTCGCTCCACATGCTCAGTTCTGAGAGATAATTGTTTGTGAAAGCCGTACTTCAACTAGCTTTTTGGGAAAATAAGATTCTTTTCAGTTGGATTCCCCACTCCATACATATATATATGGGGACGTACTTGCTCCAAAAAGTGTTTACAATGAAAATTGCAGGAAATTCAAACTGGCACTAGGAAACAGTCTCTGAAACCAGAGTAATAGTTTATCTTGAAAAACTTTCTCTTTGTGCTAGATGAACGAACGTCTCTCCACATGCTCAGTTCTGACAGATAAGTGTGTGTGAAAGCCGTCCTTCAACTAACTTGTTGAGAACACAAAATTTCTTTTCAGTTGTTAACTCTACTCCATACATATATATGGGGAGGTACTAGCTCCTACTCGGGTTTACAGTGAAAACTGCAGTTAGTTTAAACCGGCACTAGGAAACAGACTGAGAAAAAAGAGTAAAAGTTTCCCTGCAAACTGTTCCCTTTGTGCTAGATGAACGAAAGTCTCTCCACATGCTCAGTTCTGAGAGATTATTGTGTGTGAAAGCCGTACTTCACCTAGCTTGTTTGGGTCACAAAGTTTCTTTTCAGATGCAAAATCCACTCCATAAATATATATGGGAAAGTACTACCTCCAAATCTGGATTACAGTGAAAACTGCAGGAAATTCAAATTGGCACTAGGAAACAGACTGAGAAACCAGAGTAAAAGTACAACTGCAAACCGTTCCCTTTGTGCTAGATGAACGGAAGTCTCTCCACATGCTCAGTTATGAGAGATAAGTGTGTGTGAATGCCGTCCTTCACTTAGCTTGTTAAGAACACAAAGATTCTTTTCAGTGCAATCTCCTGTCCATACATATATATGGGGAGGTAAAACTCCAACTCGGGTTTACACTGAAAACTGCAGGAACATCAAACCGGCAGTAGGAAACAGACTGAGAAACCAGAGTAAAAATACTCCTGCAACCGGTTCCCTTTGTGCTAGATGAACGAACGTCTTTCCTCATGCTCAGTTCTGAGAGATAACTGTGTTTGAAAGCCGTACTTCAACTATCTTGTTGGGAAAACACAGTTTCTTTTCAATTGCAAATTCCACTTCATAATTATATATGGTGAGGTACAAACTCCAAAACGGTTTTAAAGTGAAAACTGCAGGAACTTCAAACCGGCACTAGGAAACAGACAGAGAAAACAGGGTAAAAGTTTTCCCATCAACCAGTTCCCTTTGTGCTACATGAAAGAAAGTTTCTACACATGCTCAATTCTTAGAGACATGTGTGTGTTAAAGCCGTCCTACACCTAGCCTATTAGGAACACAAAGTTTTTTTCAGTTGCAAACTCCACTCCATGCATATATATGGGGAGGTACTAGCTCCAACTTGGGTTTATAGTGAAAACTGCAGGTATTTCAAACCGGCATTAGGAAACAGAGCTAGAAACAAGAGTAAAGTTTCTCCTGCAAAACGTTCCCATTGTGCGAGATGAACAAACGTCTCTCCACATGCTCAATTCTAAGATATTAGTGTGTGTGAAAGCCGTCCTTCACCTAGCTTGTTTGGGAACACCAAGATTCTTTTCTGATGCAAACTCCACACTTTATATATATATGGGGAAGTACTAGCTCAAAATCGGGTTTACATAGAAAACTGCAGGAACTTCATACCGGCACTAGGAAACAGACTGAGAAACCACAGTAAAAATACACGTGCCACCCGTTCCATTTGTGCTAGATAAATGAACGTCTATCCACATGCTCAGTTCTGATAGATAAGTGTCTGTGAAAGCCTTAGTTCATCTAGCTTGTTGGGAATACACAGTTTCTTTTCAGTTGCAAACTCCACTCCATACATATATAAGGGAGATACTAGCACCAAATCAGGTTTACAGTGAAAACTATAGGAACTTAAAACCGGCACTAGGAAACACACTGAGAAAAAAGAGTAAAAGTTTCTCCTTCAACCCGTTCCCTTTGTGCTAGATGAACGAACGTCTCTCCACATGCTCAGTTCTGAGAGATATGTGCGTGTGAAAGCCGTACTTCTACTAGCTTGTTGGGAACACATAGATTCTTTTCAGTTGCAAGCTCCACTTCATACATATATATGGGCAGGTACAAGCTCCTACTGTGGTTTAGAGATTAAACTGCAGGAACTTCAAACCGGCACTAGGATACAGACAGAAACCAGGGTAAATTTTTCATGCAACCGGTTCCCTTTGTGCTAGATGAAAGAACGTCGCTCCACATGCTCAGTTCTGAGAGATAAGTGTGTGTGAAATCCGCCCTGCACTTAGCTTGTTGAGAAAACAAAGATTCTTTTCAGTTGGTAACCACAGTCCATACATATATATGGGGAGGTACTAGTTCCAACTCGTGTTTTTAGTGAAAACTGCAGAAACTTCAAACCGGCACTAGGAAACAGTCTGAGAAACCAGAGTAAAATTTTCTCCTCAACCATTTCCCTTTGTGCTAGATGAACGAACATCTCTCCATATGCTCAGTTCTTAGAGATAACTGTGTGTGAAAGCCGTCCTTCAACTAGCTATTTGGGAACACAAAGTTCTTTTCAGTTGCAAACTCCACTCTATACAAATATATATGGAGGTACTAGCTCTAACTCTGATTTACAGTGAATACTGCAGGAATTCAATCCGGAACTAGGAAACAGACTGAGAAAACAGAGTAAAAGTTTCTCCTGCAATCCTTTCCCTTTGTGGTAGACGAACGAACGTCTTTTCTCATGATCACTTCTGAGAGATAATTGTGTGTGAATGCCGAACTTCACCTAGATTGTTGGGAACACAAAGTTTCTTTTCATTTGTTAACTCCAAACCATACATATATAAGGGGATGTACTAGCTCCAACTTTGGTATAAAGTGAAAAACGCAGGAACTTCAAACCGGCACTAGGAAACAGACTGAGATAACAGAGTATTAGTTTCTCCTTCAACACGTTCCTTTGTGATAGATGAACGTAATTCGCTCCACATGCTTAGATCTGAGAGATAAGTGTGTGAAAGCCTTAGTTCACCTGGCTTGTTGGGAACAGAGAGATTCTTTTCAGTTGCAAACTCCAATCCATACATATATATGGGGAGGTACTAGCTCCAACTCGTGATTACAGTGAAAACTGCAGGATCTTCAAACCGGCACTAGGAAACAGACTGAGAAACCAGAGTAAAAGATTCTCCTTCAAACCGTTCCGTTTGTGCTAGATGAACGAACGTCTCTCCACATGCTCAGTTCTGAGAGATAAGTGTGTGTGAAAGCCTTCCTTCACCTATCTTGTTGTAACAACAAAGATTCTTTTTAGTTGCAAACCCCACTCCATACAAATATATGGGGAGTTACTAGTTCCAAATCTGGGTTAGAGTGAAAACAGCAGGAACTTCAATCCGGCACTAGGAAACAGACTGAGAAACCAGAGTAAAAGTTTCCCCTGCCACCAGTTCCCTTTGTGCTAGATGAACGAACGTCTCTCCACATGCTCAGTTAGAGAGATAAGTGTGTGTGAAAGCCGTCCTTCACATATCTTATAGGGAACACAAAGTTTCTTTTCAAATGCTTACTCCTTTCCATAAATATATATTGGGAGGTACTAGCTCCAATTCGGGTTTACAGTGAAAACTGCAGGAACTTAAAACCGGCACTAGGAAAAAGCCTGAGAAAACAGAGTAAAAGATTCTCCTTCAAACCGTTCCGTTTGTGCTAGATGAACGAACGTCTCTCCACATGCTCAGTTCTGAGAGATAAGTGTGTGTGAAAGCCGTCCTTCACCTATCTTGATATAACAACAAAGATTCTTTTTAGTTGCAAACCCCACTCCATACAAATATATGGGGAGTTACTAGTTCCAAATCTGGGTTAGAGTGAAAACAGCAGGAACTTCATTCCGGCACTAGGAAACAGACTGAGAAACCAGAGTAAAAGTTTCCCCTGCCACCAGTTCCCTTTGTGCTAGATGAACGAACGTCTCTCCACATGCTCAGTTAGAGAGATAAGTGTGTGTGAAAGCCGTCCTTCGCATATCTTATAGGGAACACAAAGTTTCTTTTCAAATGCTTACTCCTTTCCATAAATATATATTGGGAGGTACTAGCTCCAATTCGGGTTTACAGTGAAAACTGCAGGAACTTAAAACCGGCACTAGGAAAAAGCCTGAGAAAACAGAGTAAATGTTTCTCCTGCAACTCTTTCCATTTGTGCTAGATAAACGAACGTCTCTGCACATGCTAAGTTCTGAGAGATAAGTGTGTGTGAAAGCCATACTTCACAAAGCTTGTTGGGAACACAATTTTCTTTCAGATGCAGTCTCTACTTCATACATATATATGGGGAGGTACTAGCTCCAACTCGGGTTTACAGTGAAAACTGCAGGAACTTAAAACCGGCACTAGGAAACAGACTGAGAAACCAGAGTAAAAGTTTCTCTTCATCCCTTTCCATTTGTGCTAGATGAACGAACGTCTATCCACATGCTCATTTCTGAGAGAATAGTGTGTGTGTAAGACGTACTTCACCTACCTTGTTGGGAAAACAAAGTTTCTTTTTAGTTGCCAACTCCAATCCTTACATATATATGGGGAGATACTAGCTCCAACTCTGATTTACAGTGATTACTGCAGGAACTTCATACCGGAACTAGGAAACAGACTGAGAAAACAGAGTAAAAGTTTCTCCTGCAATCCGTTCCCTTTTTGGTAGACGAATGAACGTCTTTTCTCATGATCACTTCTGAGAGATAATTGTGTGTGAAAGCCGAACTTCACCTAGATTGTTGGGAACACAAAGTTTCTTTTCATTTGTTAACTCCAAACCATACATATATAAGGGGAAGTACTAGCTCCAACTTTGGTATAAAGTGAAAAACACAGGAATTTCAAACCAGCACTCGGAAACAGACTGAGATAACAGAGTATTAGTTTCTCCTTCAACACGTTCCTTTGTGATAGATGAACGAAATTCGCTCCACATGCTCAGATCTGAGAGATAAGTGTGTGTGAATGCCTTAGTTCACCTAGCTTGTTGGGAACATAAAGTTCCTTTTCAATTGCAAACTCCAATCCATACATATATATGGGGAGGTACTAGCTCCAACTCTGGTTTACAGTGAAAAATGCAGGATCTTCCAAACGGCACTAGGAAACAGACTGAGAAACCAGAGTAAAAGATTCTCCTTCAAACCATTCCGTTTGTGCTAGATGAACGAACGTCTGTCCACATGCTCAGTTCTGAGAGGTAAGTGTGTGTGAAAGCCGTCCTTCACCTATCTTATAGGGAACACAAAGTTTCTTTTCAAATGCATACTCCTATCCATAAATATATATTGGGAGGTACTAGTTCCAAATCTGGGTTTCAGTGAAAACTGCAGGAACTTCAAACCGGCACTAGGAAACAGACTGAGAAACCAGAGTAAAAGTTTCCCCTGCCACCAGTTCCCTTTGTGCTAGATGAACGAACGTCTCTCCACATGCTCATTTCTGAGAGATAGGTGTGTGTGAAAGCCGTCCTTCACCTATCTTATAGGGAACACAAAGTTTCTTTTCAAATGCATACTCCTATCCATAAATATATATTGGGAGGTACTAGCTCCAAGTCGGGTTTACAGTGAAAAGTGCAGGAACTTAATGCCTGCACTAGGAAACAGACTGAGGAACCAGAGTAAATGTTTCTCCAGCAACCCGTTAACTGTGTGCTAGATGAACGAACGTCTATCCACATGCTCAGTTCTGAGAGAATAGTGTGTGTGGAAGCCGTACTTCACCTAGCTTGTTGGGAAAACTAAGATGCTTTTCAGTTGCAAACACCCATCCATACATATATATGTGGAGTTACTAGCTCCAACTAGTTTTTACAGTGAAAACTTCAGAAACTTTAAACCGGCACTTGGAAACAGAATGAGAAACCAAGGTAATTGTTTCTACTTCTTCCCGTTCCATTTTTGCTAGATGAATGAACGTCTCTCCACATGCTCAGTTCTGATAGATAAGTGTGTGTGAAAGCCTTACTTCAACTAGCTTGTTGGGAAAACACAGTTTCTTTTCAGTTGCAAACTCCACTGCATACATATATAAGGGAGGTACTAGCACCAACTCAGGTTTACAGTGAAAACTGTAGGAACTTAAAACCGGCACTAGGAAACACACTGAGAAAAAAGAGTAATAGTTTCTCCTTCAACCCGTTCCCTTTGTGCTAGATGAACGAACGTCTCTCCACATGCTAAGTTCTGAGAGATATGTGCGTGTGAAAGCCGTACTTCTACTAGCTTGTTGGGAACACATAGATTCTTTTCAGTTGCAAGCTCCACTTCATACATATATATGGGCAGGTACAAGCTCCTACTGTGGTTTAGAGATTAAACTGCAGGAACTTCAAACCGGCACTAGGATACAGACAGAAACCAGGGTAAAAGTTTCCATGCACCCGTTCCCTTTGTGCTACATGAAAGAACGTCGCTCCACATGCTAAGTTCTGAGAGATAAGTGTGTGTGAAATCCGCCCTGCACTTAGCTTGTTGAGAAAACAAAGATTCTTTTCAGTTGGTAACCACAGTTCATACATATATATGGGGAGGTACTAGTTCCAACTCGTGTTTTTAGTGAAAACTGCAGAAACTTCAAACCAGCACTAGGAAACAGTCTGAGAAACCAGAGTAAAATTTTCTCCTCAACCATTTCCCTTTGTGCTAAATGAACGAACATCTCTCCATATGCTCAGTTCTTAGAGATAATTGTGTGTGAAAGCCATCCTTCAACTAGCTATTTGGGAACACAAAGTTCTTTTCAGTTGCAAACTCCACTCTATACAAATATATGGGGAGGTACTAGCTCCAACTCTGATTTACAGTGAATACTGCAGGAACTTCAAACAGGAACTAGGAAACAGACTTAGAAAACAGAGTAAAAGTTTCTCCTGCAATCCGTTCCCTTTGTGTTAGACAAACGAACGTCTTTTCTCATGATCACTTCTGAGAGATAATTGTGTGTGAATGCCGAACTTCACCTAGATTGTTGGGAACACAAAGTTTCTTTTCATTTGTTAACTCCAAAACATACATATATAAGGGGAAGTACTAGCTCCAACTCTGGTATAAAGTGAAAAACGCAGGAACTTCAAACCGGCACTAGGAAACAGACTGAGATAACAGAGTATTAGTTTCTCCTTCAACACGTTCCTTTGTGATAGATGAACGAAATTCGCTCCACATGCTGTGATCTGAGAGATAAGTGTGTGAAAGCCTTAGTTCACCTAGCTTGTTGGGAACACAAAGTTTCTTTTCAGTTGCAAACTCCAATCCATACATATATATGGGGAGGTACTAGCTCCAACTCGGGTTTACAGTGAAAACTGCAGGATCTTTCAAACGGCACTAGGAAACAGACTGAGAAACGAGAGTAAAATTTTCCCCTGCCACCAGTTCCATTTGTGCTAGATGAACGAACGTCTCTCCACATGCTCAGTTCTGAGATATAAGTGTATGTGAAAGCCGTCCTTCACCTATCTTATAGGGAACACAAAGATTCTTTTCAAATGCATACACCTTTCCATAAATATATATTGGAAGGTACTAGCTCCAAGTCGGGTTTACAGTGAAAACTGCAGGAACTTAAAACCGGCACTAGGAAAAAACCTGAGAAAACAGAGTAAATGTTTCTCCTGCAACTCTTTCCCTTTGTGCTAGATAAGCGAACGTCTCTGCACATGCTAAGTTATGAGAGATAAGTGTGTGTGAAAGGCATACTCCACAAAGCTTGTTGGGAACACAATTTTCTTTCAGATGCAATCTCTACTTCATACATATTTATGGGGAGGTACTAGCTCCAATTCGGGTTTACAGTGAAAACTGCAGGAACTTAAAACCGGCACTAGGAAACAGACTGAGAAACCAGAGTAAAAGTTTCTCTTCATCCCTTTCCATTTGTGCTAGATGAACGAACGTCTATCCACATGCTCAGTTCTGAGAGAATAGTGTGTGTTTAAGACGTACTTCACCTACCTTGTTGGGAAAACAAAGTTTCTTTTTAGTTGCAAACTCCACTCCTTACATATATATGGGGAGGTACTAGCTCCAACTCTGATTTACAGTGAATACTGCTGGAACTTCAAACCGGAACTAGGAAACAGACTGAGAAAACAGAGTAAAAGTTTCTCCTGCAATCCGTTCCCTTTGTGGTAGACGAACGAACGTCTTTTTTCATGATCACTTCTGAGAGATAATTGTGTGTGAAAGCCGATCTTCACCAAGATTTTTGGGATCACAAAGTTTCTTTTCATTTGTTAACTCCAAATCAGACATATATAAGGGGAAGTACTAGCTCCAACACTGGTATAAAGTGAAAAACGCAGGAATTTCAAACCGGCACTAGGAAACAGACTGAGATAACAGAGTATTAGTTTCTCCTTCAACACGTTCCTTTGTGATAGATGAACGAAATTCGCTCCACATGCTCAGATCTGAGAGATAAGTGTGTGTGAATGCCTTAGTTCACCTAGCTTGTTGGGAACACAATGTTCCTTTTCAATTGCAAACTCCAATCCATACATATATATGGGGAGGTACAAGCTCCAACTCGTGTTTACAGTGAAAACTGCAGGATCTTCCAAAAGGCACTAGGAAACAGACTGAGAAACCAGAGTAAAAGATTCTCCTTCAAACCGTTCCGTTTGTGCTAGATGAATGAACGTCTCTCCACATGCTCAGTTCTGAGAGATAATTGTGTGTGAAAGCCGTCCTTCACCTATCTTGTTGTAACAACAAAGATTCTTTTTAGTTGCAAACCCCACTCCATACAAATATATGGGGAGTTACTAGTTCCAAATCTGGGTTAGAGTGAAAACAGCAGGAACTTCAATCCGGCACTAGGAAACAGACTGAGAAACCAGAGTAAAAGTTTCCCCTGCCACCAGTTCCCTTTGTGCTAGATGAACGAACGTCTCTCCACATGCTCAGTTAGAGAGATAAGTGTGTGTGAAAGCCGTCCTTCACATATCTTATAGGGAACACAAAGTTTCTTTTCAAATGCTTACTCCTTTCCATAAATATATATTGGGAGGTACTAGCTCCAATTCGGGTTTACAGTGAAAACTGCAGGAACTTAAAACCGGCACTAGGAAAAAGCCTGAGAAAACAGAGTAAATGTTTCTCCTGCAACTCTTTCCATTTGTGCTAGATAAACGAACGTCTCTGCACATGCTAAGTTCTGAGAGATAAGTGTGTGTGAAAGCCATACTTAACAAAGCTTGTTGGGAACACAATTTTCTTTCAGATGCAATCTCTACTTCATACATATATATGGGGAGGTACTAGCTCCAACTCTGATTTACAGTGAATACTGCTGGAACTTCAAACCGGAACTAGGAAACAGACTGAGAAAACAGAGTAAAAGTTTCTCCTGCAATCCGTTCCCTTTGTGGTAGACGAACGAACGTCTTTTTTCATGATCACTTCTGAGAGATAATTGTGTGTGAAAGCCGATCTTCACCAAGATTTTTGGGATCACAAAGTTTCTTTTCATTTGTTAACTCCAAATCAGACATATATAAGGGGAAGTACTAGCTCCAACACTGGTATAAAGTGAAAAACGCAGGAATTTCAAACCGGCACTAGGAAACAGACTGAGATAACAGAGTATTAGTTTCTCCTTCAACACGTTCCTTTGTGATAGATGAACGAAATTCGCTCCACATGCTCAGATCTGAGAGATAAGTGTGTGTGAATGCCTTAGTTCACCTAGCTTGTTGGGAACACAATGTTCCTTTTCAATTGCAAACTCCAATCCATACATATATATGGGGAGGTACAAGCTCCAACTCGTGTTTACAGTGAAAACTGCAGGATCTTCCAAAAGGCACTAGGAAACAGACTGAGAAACCAGAGTAAAAGATTCTCCTTCAAACCGTTCCGTTTGTGCTAGATGAATGAACGTCTCTCCACATGCTCAGTTCTGAGAGATAATTGTGTGTGAAAGCCGTCCTTCACCTATCTTGTTGTAACAACAAAGATTCTTTTTAGTTGCAAACCCCACTCCATACAAATATATGGGGAGTTACTAGTTCCAAATCTGGGTTAGAGTGAAAACAGCAGGAACTTCAATCCGGCACTAGGAAACAGACTGAGAAACCAGAGTAAAAGTTTCCCCTGCCACCAGTTCCCTTTGTGCTAGATGAACGAACGTCTCTCCACATGCTCAGTTAGAGAGATAAGTGTGTGTGAAAGCCGTCCTTCACATATCTTATAGGGAACACAAAGTTTCTTTTCAAATGCTTACTCCTTTCCATAAATATATATTGGGAGGTACTAGCTCCAATTCGGGTTTACAGTGAAAACTGCAGGAACTTAAAACCGGCACTAGGAAAAAGCCTGAGAAAACAGAGTAAATGTTTCTCCTGCAACTCTTTCCATTTGTGCTAGATAAACGAACGTCTCTGCACATGCTAAGTTCTGAGAGATAAGTGTGTGTGAAAGCCATACTTAACAAAGCTTGTTGGGAACACAATTTTCTTTCAGATGCAATCTCTACTTCATACATATATATGGGGAGGTACTAGCTCCAACTCTGATTTACAGTGAATACTGCTGGAACTTCAAACCGGAACTAGGAAACAGACTGAGAAAACAGAGTAAAAGTTTCTCCTGCAATCCGTTCCCTTTGTGGTAGACGAACGAACGTCTTTTTTCATGATCACTTCTGAGAGATAATTGTGTGTGAAAGCCGATCTTCACCAAGATTTTTGGGATCACAAAGTTTCTTTTCATTTGTTAACTCCAAATCAGACATATATAAGGGGAAGTACTAGCTCCAACACTGGTATAAAGTGAAAAACGCAGGAATTTCAAACCGGCACTAGGAAACAGACTGAGATAACAGAGTATTAGTTTCTCCTTCAACACGTTCCTTTGTGATAGATGAACGAAATTCGCTCCACATGCTCAGATCTGAGAGATAAGTGTGTGTGAATGCCTTAGTTCACCTAGCTTGTTGGGAACACAATGTTCCTTTTCAATTGCAAACTCCAATCCATACATATATATGGGGAGGTACAAGCTCCAACTCGTGTTTACAGTGAAAACTGCAGGATCTTCCAAAAGGCACTAGGAAACAGACTGAGAAACCAGAGTAAAAGATTCTCCTTCAAACCGTTCCGTTTGTGCTAGATGAATGAACGTCTCTCCACATGCTCAGTTCTGAGAGATAATTGTGTGTGAAAGCCGTCCTTCACCTATCTTGTTGTAACAACAAAGATTCTTTTTAGTTGCAAACCCCACTCCATACAAATATATGGGGAGTTACTAGTTCCAAATCTGGGTTAGAGTGAAAACAGCAGGAACTTCAATCCGGCACTAGGAAACAGACTGAGAAACCAGAGTAAAAGTTTCCCCTGCCACCAGTTCCCTTTGTGCTAGATGAACGAACGTCTCTCCACATGCTCAGTTAGAGAGATAAGTGTGTGTGAAAGCCGTCCTTCACATATCTTATAGGGAACACAAAGTTTCTTTTCAAATGCTTACTCCTTTCCATAAATATATATTGGGAGGTACTAGCTCCAATTCGGGTTTACAGTGAAAACTGCAGGAACTTAAAACCGGCACTAGGAAAAAGCCTGAGAAAACAGAGTAAATGTTTCTCTTGCAACTCTTTCCATTTGTGCTAGATAAACGAACGTCTCTGCACATGCTAAGTTCTGAGAGATAAGTGTGTGTGAAAGCCATACTTCACAAAGCTTGTTGGGAACACAATTTTCTTTCAGATGCAATCTCTACTTCATACATATATATGGGGAGGTACTAGCTCCAACTCGGGTTTACAGTGAAAACTGCAGGAACTTAAAACCGGCACTAGGAAACAGACTGAGAAACAAGAGTAAAAGTTTCTCTTCATCCCTTTCCATTTGTGCTAGATGAACGAACGTCTATCCACATGCTCAGTTCTGAGAGAATAGTGTGTGTGTAAGACGTACTTCACCTACCTTGTTTTGAAAACAAAGTTTCTTTTTAGTTGCCAACTCCAATCCTTACATATATATGGGGAGATACTAGCTCCAACTCTGATTTACAGTGATTACTGCAGGAACTTCATACCGGAACTAGGAAACAGACTGAGAAAACAGAGTAAAAGTTTCTCCTGCAATCCGTTCCCTTTGTGTTAGACAAACGAACGTCTTTTCTCATGATCACTTCTGAGAGATAATTGTGTGTGAATGCCGAACTTCACCTAGATTGTTGGGAACACAAAGTTTCTTTTCATTTGTTAACTCCAAAACATACATATAAAAGGGGAAGTACTAGCTCCAACTCTGGTATAAAGTGAAAAACGCAGGAACTTCAAACCGGCACTAGGAAACAGACTGAGATAACAGAGTATTAGTTTCTCCTTCAACACGTTCCTTTGTGATAGATGAACGAAATTCGCTCCACATGCTGTGATCTGAGAGATAAGTGTGTGAAAGCCTTAGTTCACCTAGCTTGTTGGGAACACAAAGTTTCTTTTCAGTTGCAAACTCCAATCCATACATATATATGGGGAGGTACTAGCTCCAACTCGGGTTTACAGTGAAAACTGCAGGATCTTTCAAACGGCACTAGGAAACAGACTGAGAAACGAGAGTAAAATTTTCCCCTGCCACCAGTTCCATTTGTGCTAGATGAACGAACGTCTCTCCACATGCTCAGTTCTGAGATATAAGTGTATGTGAAAGCCGTTCTTCACCTATCTTATAGGGAACACAAAGATTCTTTTCAAATGCATACACCTTTCCATAAATATATATTGGAAGGTACTAGCTCCAAGTCGGGTTTACAGTGAAAACTGCAGGAACTTAAAACCGGCACTAGGAAAAAACCTGAGAAAACAGAGTAAATGTTTCTCCTGCAACTCTTTCCCTTTGTGCTAGATAAGCGAACGTCTCTGCACATGCTAAGTTATGAGAGATAAGTGTGTGTGAAAGCCATACTCCACAAAGCTTGTTGGGAACACAATTTTCTTTCAGATGCAATCTCTACTTCATACATATTTATGGGGAGGTACTAGCTCCAATTCGGGTTTACAGTGAAAACTGCAGGAACTTAAAACCGGCACTAGGAAACAGACTGAGAAACCAGAGTAAAAGTTTCTCTTCATCCCTTTCCATTTGTGCTAGATGAACGAACGTCTATCCACATGCTCAGTTCTGAGAGAATAGTGTGTGTTTAAGACGTACTTCACCTACCTTGTTGGGAAAACAAAGTTTCTTTTTAGTTGCAAACTCCACTCCTTACATATATATGGGGAGGTACTAGCTCCAACTCTGATTTACAGTGAATACTGCTGGAACTTCAAACCGGAACTAGGAAACAGACTGAGAAAACAGAGTAAAAGTTTCTCCTGCAATCCGTTCCCTTTGTGGTAGACGAACGAACGTCTTTTTTCATGATCACTTCTGAGAGATAATTGTGTGTGAAAGCCGATCTTCACCAAGATTTTTGGGATCACAAAGTTTCTTTTCATTTGTTAACTCCAAATCAGACATATATAAGGGGAAGTACTAGCTCCAACACTGGTATAAAGTGAAAAACGCAGGAATTTCAAACCGGCACTAGGAAACAGACTGAGATAACAGAGTATTAGTTTCTCCTTCAACACGTTCCTTTGTGATAGATGAACGAAATTCGCTCCACATGCTCAGATCTGAGAGATAAGTGTGTGTGAATGCCTTAGTTCACCTAGCTTGTTGGGAACACAATGTTCCTTTTCAATTGCAAACTCCAATCCATACATATATATGGGGAGGTACAAGCTCCAACTCGTGTTTACAGTGAAAACTGCAGGATCTTCCAAAAGGCACTAGGAAACAGACTGAGAAACCAGAGTAAAAGATTCTCCTTCAAACCGTTCCGTTTGTGCTAGATGAATGAACGTCTCTCCACATGCTCAGTTCTGAGAGATAATTGTGTGTGAAAGCCGTCCTTCACCTATCTTGTTGTAACAACAAAGATTCTTTTTAGTTGCAAACCCCACTCCATACAAATATATGGGGAGTTACTAGTTCCAAATCTGGGTTAGAGTGAAAACAGCAGGAACTTCAATCCGGCACTAGGAAACAGACTGAGAAAACAGAGTAAAAGTTTCTCCTGCAATCCGTTCCCTTTGTGGTAGACGAACGAACGTCTTTTTTCATGATCACTTCTGAGAGATAATTGTGTGTGAAAGCCGATCTTCACCAAGATTTTTGGGATCACAAAGTTTCTTTTCATTTGTTAACTCCAAATCAGACATATATAAGGGGAAGTACTAGCTCCAACACTGGTATAAAGTGAAAAACGCAGGAATTTCAAACCGGCACTAGGAAACAGACTGAGATAACAGAGTATTAGTTTCTCCTTCAACACGTTCCTTTGTGATAGATGAACGAAATTCGCTCCACATGCTCAGATCTGAGAGATAAGTGTGTGTGAATGCCTTAGTTCACCTAGCTTGTTGGGAACACAATGTTCCTTTTCAATTGCAAACTCCAATCCATACATATATATGGGGAGGTACAAGCTCCAACTCGTGTTTACAGTGAAAACTGCAGGATCTTCCAAAAGGCACTAGGAAACAGACTGAGAAACCAGAGTAAAAGATTCTCCTTCAAACCGTTCCGTTTGTGCTAGATGAATGAACGTCTCTCCACATGCTCAGTTCTGAGAGATAATTGTGTGTGAAAGCCGTCCTTCACCTATCTTGTTGTAACAACAAAGATTCTTTTTAGTTGCAAACCCCACTCCATACAAATATATGGGGAGTTACTAGTTCCAAATCTGGGTTAGAGTGAAAACAGCAGGAACTTCAATCCGGCACTAGGAAACAGACTGAGAAACCAGAGTAAAAGTTTCCCCTGCCACCAGTTCCCTTTGTGCTAGATGAACGAACGTCTCTCCACATGCTCAGTTAGAGAGATAAGTGTGTGTGAAAGCCGTCCTTCACATATCTTATAGGGAACACAAAGTTTCTTTTCAAATGCTTACTCCTTTCCATAAATATATATTGGGAGGTACTAGCTCCAATTCGGGTTTACAGTGAAAACTGCAGGAACTTAAAACCGGCACTAGGAAAAAGCCTGAGAAAACAGAGTAAATGTTTCTCCTGCAACTCTTTCCATTTGTGCTAGATAAACGAACGTCTCTGCACATGCTAAGTTCTGAGAGATAAGTGTGTGTGAAAGCCATACTTAACAAAGCTTGTTGGGAACACAATTTTCTTTCAGATGCAATCTCTACTTCATACATATATATGGGGAGGTACTAGCTCCAACTCTGATTTACAGTGAATACTGCTGGAACTTCAAACCGGAACTAGGAAACAGACTGAGAAAACAGAGTAAAAGTTTCTCCTGCAATCCGTTCCCTTTGTGGTAGACGAACGAACGTCTTTTTTCATGATCACTTCTGAGAGATAATTGTGTGTGAAAGCCGATCTTCACCAAGATTTTTGGGATCACAAAGTTTCTTTTCATTTGTTAACTCCAAATCAGACATATATAAGGGGAAGTACTAGCTCCAACACTGGTATAAAGTGAAAAACGCAGGAATTTCAAACCGGCACTAGGAAACAGACTGAGATAACAGAGTATTAGTTTCTCCTTCAACACGTTCCTTTGTGATAGATGAACGAAATTCGCTCCACATGCTCAGATCTGAGAGATAAGTGTGTGTGAATGCCTTAGTTCACCTAGCTTGTTGGGAACACAATGTTCCTTTTCAATTGCAAACTCCAATCCATACATATATATGGGGAGGTACAAGCTCCAACTCGTGTTTACAGTGAAAACTGCAGGATCTTCCAAAAGGCACTAGGAAACAGACTGAGAAACCAGAGTAAAAGATTCTCCTTCAAACCGTTCCGTTTGTGCTAGATGAACGAACGTCTCTCCACATGCTAAGTTCTGAGAGATATGTGCGTGTGAAAGCCGTACTTCTACTAGCTTGTTGGGAACACATAGATTCTTTTCAGTTGCAAGCTCCACTTCATACATATATATGGGCAGGTACAAGCTCCTACTGTGGTTTAGAGATTAAACTGCAGGAACTTCAAACCGGCACTAGGATACAGACAGAAACCAGGGTAAAAGTTTCCATGCACCCATTCTCTTTGTGCTACATGAAAGAACGTCGCTCCACATGCTAAGTTCTGAGAGATAAGTGTGTGTGAAATCCGCCCTGCACTTAGCTTGTTGAGAAAACAAAGATTCTTTTCAGTTGGTAACCACAGTTCATACATATATATGGGGAGGTACTAGTTCCAACTCGTGTTTTTAGTGAAAACTGCAGAAACTTCAAACCAGCACTAGGAAACAGTCTGAGAAACCAGAGTAAAATTTTCTCCTCAACCATTTCCCTTTGTGCTAAATGAACGAACATCTCTCCATATGCTCAGTTCTTAGAGATAATTGTGTGTGAAAGCCATCCTTCAACTAGCTATTTGGGAACACAAAGTTCTTTTCAGTTGCAAACTCCACTCTATACAAATATATGGGGAGGTACTAGCTCCAACTCTGATTTACAGTGAATACTGCAGGAACTTCAAACAGGAACTAGGAAACAGACTTAGAAAACAGAGTAAAAGTTTCTCCTGCAATCCGTTCCCTTTGTGTTAGACAAACGAACGTCTTTTCTCATGATCACTTCTGAGAGATAATTGTGTGTGAATGCCGAACTTCACCTAGATTGTTGGGAACACAAAGTTTCTTTTCATTTGTTAACTCCAAAACATACATATATAAGGGGAAGTACTAGCTCCAACTCTGGTATAAAGTGAAAAACGCAGGAACTTCAAACCGGCACTAGGAAACAGACTGAGATAACAGAGTATTAGTTTCTCCTTCAACACGTTCCTTTGTGATAGATGAACGAAATTCGCTCCACATGCTGTGATCTGAGAGATAAGTGTGTGAAAGCCTTAGTTCACCTAGCTTGTTGGGAACACAAAGTTTCTTTTCAGTTGCAAACTCCAATCCATACATATATATGGGGAGGTACTAGCTCCAACTCGGGTTTACAGTGAAAACTGCAGGATCTTTCAAACGGCACTAGGAAACAGACTGAGAAACGAGAGTAAAATTTTCCCCTGCCACCAGTTCCATTTGTGCTAGATGAACGAACGTCTCTCCACATGCTCAGTTCTGAGATATAAGTGTATGTGAAAGCCGTCCTTCACCTATCTTATAGGGAACACAAAGATTCTTTTCAAATGCATACACCTTTCCATAAATATATATTGGAAGGTACTAGCTCCAAGTCGGGTTTACAGTGAAAACTGCAGGAACTTAAAACCGGCACTAGGAAAAAACCTGAGAAAACAGAGTAAATGTTTCTCCTGCAACTCTTTCCCTTTGTGCTAGATAAGCGAACGTCTCTGCACATGCTAAGTTATGAGAGATAAGTGTGTGTGAAAGCCATACTTAACAAAGCTTGTTGGGAACACAATTTTCTTTCAGATGCAATCTCTACTTCATACATATATATGGGGAGGTACTAGCTCCAACTCTGATTTACAGTGAATACTGCTGGAACTTCAAACCGGAACTAGGAAACAGACTGAGAAAACAGAGTAAAAGTTTCTCCTGCAATCCGTTCCCTTTGTGGTAGACGAACGAACGTCTTTTTTCATGATCACTTCTGAGAGATAATTGTGTGTGAAAGCCGATCTTCACCAAGATTTTTGGGATCACAAAGTTTCTTTTCATTTGTTAACTCCAAATCAGACATATATAAGGGGAAGTACTAGCTCCAACACTGGTATAAAGTGAAAAACGCAGGAATTTCAAACCGGCACTAGGAAACAGACTGAGATAACAGAGTATTAGTTTCTCCTTCAACACGTTCCTTTGTGATAGATGAACGAAATTCGCTCCACATGCTCAGATCTGAGAGATAAGTGTGTGTGAATGCCTTAGTTCACCTAGCTTGTTGGGAACACAATGTTCCTTTTCAATTGCAAACTCCAATCCATACATATATATGGGGAGGTACAAGCTCCAACTCGTGTTTACAGTGAAAACTGCAGGATCTTCCAAAAGGCACTAGGAAACAGACTGAGAAACCAGAGTAAAAGATTCTCCTTCAAACCGTTCCGTTTGTGCTAGATGAACGAACGTCTCTCCACATGCTAAGTTCTGAGAGATATGTGCGTGTGAAAGCCGTACTTCTACTAGCTTGTTGGGAACACATATATTCTTTTCAGTTGCAAGCTCCACTTCATACATATATATGGGCAGGTACAAGCTCCTACTGTGGTTTAGAGATTAAACTGCAGGAACTTCAAACCGGCACTAGGATACAGACAGAAACCAGGGTAAAAGTTTCCATGCACCTGTTCTCTTTGTGCTACATGAAAGAACGTCGCTCCACATGCTAAGTTCTGAGAGATAAGTGTGTGTGAAATCCGCCCTGCACTTAGCTTGTTGAGAAAACAAAGATTCTTTTCAGTTGGTAACCACAGTTCATACATATATATGGGGAGGTACTAGTTCCAACTCGTGTTTTTAGTGAAAACTGCAGAAACTTCAAACCAGCACTAGGAAACAGTCTGAGAAACCAGAGTAAAATTTTCTCCTCAACCATTTCCCTTTGTGCTAAATGAACGAACATCTCTCCATATGCTCAGTTCTTAGAGATAATTGTGTGTGAAAGCCATCCTTCAACTAGCTATTTGGGAACACAAAGTTCTTTTCAGTTGCAAACTCCACTCTATACAAATATATGGGGAGGTACTAGCTCCAACTCTGATTTACAGTGAATACTGCAGGAACTTCAAACAGGAACTAGGAAACAGACTTAGAAAACAGAGTAAAAGTTTCTCCTGCAATCCGTTCCCTTTGTGTTAGACAAACGAACGTCTTTTCTCATGATCACTTCTGAGAGATAATTGTGTGTGAATGCCGAACTTCACCTAGATTGTTGGGAACACAAAGTTTCTTTTCATTTGTTAACTCCAAAACATACATATATAAGGGGAAGTACTAGCTCCAACTCTGGTATAAAGTGAAAAACGCAGGAACTTCAAACCGGCACTAGGAAACAGACTGAGATAACAGAGTATTAGTTTCTCCTTCAACACGTTCCTTTGTGATAGATGAACGAAATTCGCTCCACATGCTGTGATCTGAGAGATAAGTGTGTGAAAGCCTTAGTTCACCTAGCTTGTTGGGAACACAAAGTTTCTTTTCAGTTGCAAACTCCAATCCATACATATATATGGGGAGGTACTAGCTCCAACTCGGGTTTACAGTGAAAACTGCAGGATCTTTCAAACGGCACTAGGAAACAGACTGAGAAACGAGAGTAAAATTTTCCCCTGCCACCAGTTCCATTTGTGCTAGATGAACGAACGTCTCTCCACATGCTCAGTTCTGAGATATAAGTGTATGTGAAAGCCGTCCTTCACCTATCTTATAGGGAACACAAAGATTCTTTTCAAATGCATACACCTTTCCATAAATATATATTGGAAGGTACTAGCTCCAAGTCGGGTTTACAGTGAAAACTGCAGGAACTTAAAACCGGCACTAGGAAAAAACCTGAGAAAACAGAGTAAATGTTTCTCCTGCAACTCTTTCCCTTTGTGCTAGATAAGCGAACGTCTCTGCACATGCTAAGTTATGAGAGATAAGTGTGTGTGAAAGGCATACTCCACAAAGCTTGTTGGGAACACAATTTTCTTTCAGATGCAATCTCTACTTCATACATATTTATGGGGAGGTACTAGCTCCAATTCGGGTTTACAGTGAAAACTGCAGGAACTTAAAACCGGCACTAGGAAACAGACTGAGAAACCAGAGTAAAAGTTTCTCTTCATCCCTTTCCATTTGTGCTAGATGAACGAACGTCTATCCACATGCTCAGTTCTGAGAGAATAGTGTGTGTTTAAGACGTACTTCACCTACCTTGTTGGGAAAACAAAGTTTCTTTTTAGTTGCAAACTCCACTCCTTACATATATATGGGGAGGTACTAGCTCCAACTCTGATTTACAGTGAATACTGCTGGAACTTCAAACCGGAACTAGGAAACAGACTGAGAAAACAGAGTAAAAGTTTCTCCTGCAATCCGTTCCCTTTGTGGTAGACGAACGAACGTCTTTTTTCATGATCACTTCTGAGAGATAATTGTGTGTGAAAGCCGATCTTCACCAAGATTTTTGGGATCACAAAGTTTCTTTTCATTTGTTAACTCCAAATCAGACATATATAAGGGGAAGTACTAGCTCCAACACTGGTATAAAGTGAAAAACGCAGGAATTTCAAACCGGCACTAGGAAACAGACTGAGATAACAGAGTATTAGTTTCTCCTTCAACACGTTCCTTTGTGATAGATGAACGAAATTCGCTCCACATGCTCAGATCTGAGAGATAAGTGTGTGTGAATGCCTTAGTTCACCTAGCTTGTTGGGAACACAATGTTCCTTTTCAATTGCAAACTCCAATCCATACATATATATGGGGAGGTACAAGCTCCAACTCGTGTTTACAGTGAAAACTGCAGGATCTTCCAAAAGGCACTAGGAAACAGACTGAGAAACCAGAGTAAAAGATTCTCCTTCAAACCGTTCCGTTTGTGCTAGATGAATGAACGTCTCTCCACATGCTCAGTTCTGAGAGATAATTGTGTGTGAAAGCCGTCCTTCACCTATCTTGTTGTAACAACAAAGATTCTTTTTAGTTGCAAACCCCACTCCATACAAATATATGGGGAGTTACTAGTTCCAAATCTGGGTTAGAGTGAAAACAGCAGGAACTTCAATCCGGCACTAGGAAACAGACTGAGAAACCAGAGTAAAAGTTTCCCCTGCCACCAGTTCCCTTTGTGCTAGATGAACGAACGTCTCTCCACATGCTCAGTTAGAGAGATAAGTGTGTGTGAAAGCCGTCCTTCACATATCTTATAGGGAACACAAAGTTTCTTTTCAAATGCTTACTCCTTTCCATAAATATATATTGGGAGGTACTAGCTCCAATTCGGGTTTACAGTGAAAACTGCAGGAACTTAAAACCGGCACTAGGAAAAAGCCTGAGAAAACAGAGTAAATGTTTCTCCTGCAACTCTTTCCATTTGTGCTAGATAAACGAACGTCTCTGCACATGCTAAGTTCTGAGAGATAAGTGTGTGTGAAAGCCATACTTAACAAAGCTTGTTGGGAACACAATTTTCTTTCAGATGCAATCTCTACTTCATACATATATATGGGGAGGTACTAGCTCCAACTCTGATTTACAGTGAATACTGCTGGAACTTCAAACCGGAACTAGGAAACAGACTGAGAAAACAGAGTAAAAGTTTCTCCTGCAATCCGTTCCCTTTGTGGTAGACGAACGAACGTCTTTTTTCATGATCACTTCTGAGAGATAATTGTGTGTGAAAGCCGATCTTCACCAAGATTTTTGGGATCACAAAGTTTCTTTTCATTTGTTAACTCCAAATCAGACATATATAAGGGGAAGTACTAGCTCCAACACTGGTATAAAGTGAAAAACGCAGGAATTTCAAACCGGCACTAGGAAACAGACTGAGATAACAGAGTATTAGTTTCTCCTTCAACACGTTCCTTTGTGATAGATGAACGAAATTCGCTCCACATGCTCAGATCTGAGAGATAAGTGTGTGTGAATGCCTTAGTTCACCTAGCTTGTTGGGAACACAATGTTCCTTTTCAATTGCAAACTCCAATCCATACATATATATGGGGAGGTACAAGCTCCAACTCGTGTTTACAGTGAAAACTGCAGGATCTTCCAAAAGGCACTAGGAAACAGACTGAGAAACCAGAGTAAAAGATTCTCCTTCAAACCGTTCCGTTTGTGCTAGATGAATGAACGTCTCTCCACATGCTCAGTTCTGAGAGATAATTGTGTGTGAAAGCCGTCCTTCACCTATCTTGTTGTAACAACAAAGATTCTTTTTAGTTGCAAACCCCACTCCATACAAATATATGGGGAGTTACTAGTTCCAAATCTGGGTTAGAGTGAAAACAGCAGGAACTTCAATCCGGCACTAGGAAACAGACTGAGAAACCAGAGTAAAAGTTTCCCCTGCCACCAGTTCCCTTTGTGCTAGATGAACGAACGTCTCTCCACATGCTCAGTTAGAGAGATAAGTGTGTGTGAAAGCCGTCCTTCACATATCTTATAGGGAACACAAAGTTTCTTTTCAAATGCTTACTCCTTTCCATAAATATATATTGGGAGGTACTAGCTCCAATTCGGGTTTACAGTGAAAACTGCAGGAACTTAAAACCGGCACTAGGAAAAAGCCTGAGAAAACAGAGTAAATGTTTCTCCTGCAACTCTTTCCATTTGTGCTAGATAAACGAACGTCTCTGCACATGCTAAGTTCTGAGAGATAAGTGTGTGTGAAAGCCATACTTAACAAAGCTTGTTGGGAACACAATTTTCTTTCAGATGCAATCTCTACTTCATACATATATATGGGGAGGTACTAGCTCCAACTCTGATTTACAGTGAATACTGCTGGAACTTCAAACCGGAACTAGGAAACAGACTGAGAAAACAGAGTAAAAGTTTCTCCTGCAATCCGTTCCCTTTGTGGTAGACGAACGAACGTCTTTTTTCATGATCACTTCTGAGAGATAATTGTGTGTGAAAGCCGATCTTCACCAAGATTTTTGGGATCACAAAGTTTCTTTTCATTTGTTAACTCCAAATCAGACATATATAAGGGGAAGTACTAGCTCCAACACTGGTATAAAGTGAAAAACGCAGGAATTTCAAACCGGCACTAGGAAACAGACTGAGATAACAGAGTATTAGTTTCTCCTTCAACACGTTCCTTTGTGATAGATGAACGAAATTCGCTCCACATGCTCAGATCTGAGAGATAAGTGTGTGTGAATGCCTTAGTTCACCTAGCTTGTTGGGAACACAATGTTCCTTTTCAATTGCAAACTCCAATCCATACATATATATGGGGAGGTACAAGCTCCAACTCGTGTTTACAGTGAAAACTGCAGGATCTTCCAAAAGGCACTAGGAAACAGACTGAGAAACCAGAGTAAAAGATTCTCCTTCAAACCGTTCCGTTTGTGCTAGATGAATGAACGTCTCTCCACATGCTCAGTTCTGAGAGATAATTGTGTGTGAAAGCCGTCCTTCACCTATCTTGTTGTAACAACAAAGATTCTTTTTAGTTGCAAACCCCACTCCATACAAATATATGGGGAGTTACTAGTTCCAAATCTGGGTTAGAGTGAAAACAGCAGGAACTTCAATCCGGCACTAGGAAACAGACTGAGAAACCAGAGTAAAAGTTTCCCCTGCCACCAGTTCCCTTTGTGCTAGATGAACGAACGTCTCTCCACATGCTCAGTTAGAGAGATAAGTGTGTGTGAAAGCCGTCCTTCACATATCTTATAGGGAACACAAAGTTTCTTTTCAAATGCTTACTCCTTTCCATAAATATATATTGGGAGGTACTAGCTCCAATTCGGGTTTACAGTGAAAACTGCAGGAACTTAAAACCGGCACTAGGAAAAAGCCTGAGAAAACAGAGTAAATGTTTCTCTTGCAACTCTTTCCATTTGTGCTAGATAAACGAACGTCTCTGCACATGCTAAGTTCTGAGAGATAAGTGTGTGTGAAAGCCATACTTCACAAAGCTTGTTGGGAACACAATTTTCTTTCAGATGCAATCTCTACTTCATACATATATATGGGGAGGTACTAGCTCCAACTCGGGTTTACAGTGAAAACTGCAGGAACTTAAAACCGGCACTAGGAAACAGACTGAGAAACAAGAGTAAAAGTTTCTCTTCATCCCTTTCCATTTGTGCTAGATGAACGAACGTCTATCCACATGCTCAGTTCTGAGAGAATAGTGTGTGTGTAAGACGTACTTCACCTACCTTGTTTTGAAAACAAAGTTTCTTTTTAGTTGCCAACTCCAATCCTTACATATATATGGGGAGATACTAGCTCCAACTCTGATTTACAGTGATTACTGCAGGAACTTCATACCGGAACTAGGAAACAGACTGAGAAAACAGAGTAAAAGTTTCTCCTGCAATCCGTTCCCTTTGTGTTAGACAAACGAACGTCTTTTCTCATGATCACTTCTGAGAGATAATTGTGTGTGAATGCCGAACTTCACCTAGATTGTTGGGAACACAAAGTTTCTTTTCATTTGTTAACTCCAAAACATACATATAAAAGGGGAAGTACTAGCTCCAACTCTGGTATAAAGTGAAAAACGCAGGAACTTCAAACCGGCACTAGGAAACAGACTGAGATAACAGAGTATTAGTTTCTCCTTCAACACGTTCCTTTGTGATAGATGAACGAAATTCGCTCCACATGCTGTGATCTGAGAGATAAGTGTGTGAAAGCCTTAGTTCACCTAGCTTGTTGGGAACACAAAGTTTCTTTTCAGTTGCAAACTCCAATCCATACATATATATGGGGAGGTACTAGCTCCAACTCGGGTTTACAGTGAAAACTGCAGGATCTTTCAAACGGCACTAGGAAACAGACTGAGAAACGAGAGTAAAATTTTCCCCTGCCACCAGTTCCATTTGTGCTAGATGAACGAACGTCTCTCCACATGCTCAGTTCTGAGATATAAGTGTATGTGAAAGCCGTCCTTCACCTATCTTATAGGGAACACAAAGATTCTTTTCAAATGCATACACCTTTCCATAAATATATATTGGAAGGTACTAGCTCCAAGTCGGGTTTACAGTGAAAACTGCAGGAACTTAAAACCGGCACTAGGAAAAAACCTGAGAAAACAGAGTAAATGTTTCTCCTGCAACTCTTTCCCTTTGTGCTAGATAAGCGAACGTCTCTGCACATGCTAAGTTATGAGAGATAAGTGTGTGTGAAAGCCATACTCCACAAAGCTTGTTGGGAACACAATTTTCTTTCAGATGCAATCTCTACTTCATACATATTTATGGGGAGGTACTAGCTCCAATTCGGGTTTACAGTGAAAACTGCAGGAACTTAAAACCGGCACTAGGAAACAGACTGAGAAACCAGAGTAAAAGTTTCTCTTCATCCCTTTCCATTTGTGCTAGATGAACGAACGTCTATCCACATGCTCAGTTCTGAGAGAATAGTGTGTGTTTAAGACGTACTTCACCTACCTTGTTGGGAAAACAAAGTTTCTTTTTAGTTGCAAACTCCACTCCTTACATATATATGGGGAGGTACTAGCTCCAACTCTGATTTACAGTGAATACTGCTGGAACTTCAAACCGGAACTAGGAAACAGACTGAGAAAACAGAGTAAAAGTTTCTCCTGCAATCCGTTCCCTTTGTGGTAGACGAACGAACGTCTTTTTTCATGATCACTTCTGAGAGATAATTGTGTGTGAAAGCCGATCTTCACCAAGATTTTTGGGATCACAAAGTTTCTTTTCATTTGTTAACTCCAAATCAGACATATATAAGGGGAAGTACTAGCTCCAACACTGGTATAAAGTGAAAAACGCAGGAATTTCAAACCGGCACTAGGAAACAGACTGAGATAACAGAGTATTAGTTTCTCCTTCAACACGTTCCTTTGTGATAGATGAACGAAATTCGCTCCACATGCTCAGATCTGAGAGATAAGTGTGTGTGAATGCCTTAGTTCACCTAGCTTGTTGGGAACACAATGTTCCTTTTCAATTGCAAACTCCAATCCATACATATATATGGGGAGGTACAAGCTCCAACTCGTGTTTACAGTGAAAACTGCAGGATCTTCCAAAAGGCACTAGGAAACAGACTGAGAAACCAGAGTAAAAGATTCTCCTTCAAACCGTTCCGTTTGTGCTAGATGAATGAACGTCTCTCCACATGCTCAGTTCTGAGAGATAATTGTGTGTGAAAGCCGTCCTTCACCTATCTTGTTGTAACAACAAAGATTCTTTTTAGTTGCAAACCCCACTCCATACAAATATATGGGGAGTTACTAGTTCCAAATCTGGGTTAGAGTGAAAACAGCAGGAACTTCAATCCGGCACTAGGAAACAGACTGAGAAACCAGAGTAAAAGTTTCCCCTGCCAACAGTTCCCTTTGTGCTAGATGAACGAACGTCTCTCCACATGCTCAGTTAGAGAGATAAGTGTGTGTGAAAGCCGTCCTTCACATATCTTATAGGGAACACAAAGTTTCTTTTCAAATGCTTACTCCTTTCCATAAATATATATTGGGAGGTACTAGCTCCAATTCGGGTTTACAGTGAAAACTGCAGGAACTTAAAACCGGCACTAGGAAAAAGCCTGAGAAAACAGAGTAAATGTTTCTCCTGCAACTCTTTCCATTTGTGCTAGATAAACGAACGTCTCTGCACATGCTAAGTTCTGAGAGATAAGTGTGTGTGAAAGCCATACTTCACAAAGCTTGTTGGGAACACAATTTTCTTTCAGATGCAGTCTCTACTTCATACATATATATGGGGAGGTACTAGCTCCAACTCGGGTTTACAGTGAAAACTGCAGGAACTTAAAACCGGCACTAGGAAACAGACTGAGAAACCAGAGTAAAAGTTTCTCTTCATCCCTTTCCATTTGTGCTAGATGAACGAACGTCTATCCACATGCTCATTTCTGAGAGAATAGTGTGTGTGTAAGACGTACTTCACCTACCTTGTTGGGAAAACAAAGTTTCTTTTTAGTTGCCAACTCCAATCCTTACATATATATGGGGAGATACTAGCTCCAACTCTGATTTACAGTGATTACTGCAGGAACTTCATACCGGAACTAGGAAACAGACTGAGAAAACAGAGTAAAAGTTTCTCCTGCAATCCGTTCCCTTTTTGGTAGACGAATGAACGTCTTTTCTCATGATCACTTCTGAGAGATAATTGTGTGTGAAAGCCGAACTTCACCTAGATTGTTGGGAACACAAAGTTTCTTTTCATTTGTTAACTCCAAACCATACATATATAAGGGGAAGTACTAGCTCCAACTTTGGTATAAAGTGAAAAACACAGGAATTTCAAACCAGCACTCGGAAACAGACTGAGATAACAGAGTATTAGTTTCTCCTTCAACACGTTCCTTTGTGATAGATGAACGAAATTCGCTCCACATGCTCAGATCTGAGAGATAAGTGTGTGTGAATGCCTTAGTTCACCTAGCTTGTTGGGAACATAAAGTTCCTTTTCAATTGCAAACTCCAATCCATACATATATATGGGGAGGTACTAGCTCCAACTCTGGTTTACAGTGAAAAATGCAGGATCTTCCAAACGGCACTAGGAAACAGACTGAGAAACCAGAGTAAAAGATTCTCCTTCAAACCATTCCGTTTGTGCTAGATGAACGAACGTCTGTCCACATGCTCAGTTCTGAGAGGTAAGTGTGTGTGAAAGCCGTCCTTCACCTATCTTATAGGGAACACAAAGTTTCTTTTCAAATGCATACTCCTATCCATAAATATATATTGGGAGGTACTAGTTCCAAATCTGGGTTTCAGTGAAAACTGCAGGAACTTCAAACCGGCACTAGGAAACAGACTGAGAAACCAGAGTAAAAGTTTCCCCTGCCACCAGTTCCCTTTGTGCTAGATGAACGAACGTCTCTCCACATGCTCATTTCTGAGAGATAGGTGTGTGTGAAAGCCGTCCTTCACCTATCTTATAGGGAACACAAAGTTTCTTTTCAAATGCATACTCCTATCCATAAATATATATTGGGAGGTACTAGCTCCAAGTCGGGTTTACAGTGAAAAGTGCAGGAACTTAATGCCTGCACTAGGAAACAGACTGAGGAACCAGAGTAAATGTTTCTCCAGCAACCCGTTAACTGTGTGCTAGATGAACGAACGTCTATCCACATGCTCAGTTCTGAGAGAATAGTGTGTGTGGAAGCCGTACTTCACCTAGCTTGTTGGGAAAACTAAGATGCTTTTCAGTTGCAAACACCCATCCATACATATATATGTGGAGTTACTAGCTCCAACTCGTTTTTACAGTGAAAACTTCAGAAACTTTAAACCGGCACTTGGAAACAGAATGAGAAACCAAGGTAATTGTTTCTACTTCTTCCCGTTCCATTTTTGCTAGATGAATGAACGTCTCTCCACATGCTCAGTTCTGATAGATAAGTGTGTGTGAAAGCCTTACTTCAACTAGCTTGTTGGGAAAACACAGTTTCTTTTCAGTTGCAAACTCCACTGCATACATATATAAGGGAGGTACTAGCACAAACTCAGGTTTACAGTGAAAACTGTAGGAACTTAAAACCGGCACTAGGAAACACACTGAGAAAAAAGAGTAATAGTTTCTCCTTCAACCCGTTCCCTTTGTGCTAGATGAACGAACGTCTCTCCACATGCTAAGTTCTGAGAGATATGTGCGTGTGAAAGCCGTACTTCTACTAGCTTGTTGGGAACACATAGATTCTTTTCAGTTGCAAGCTCCACTTCATACATATATATGGGCAGGTACAAGCTCCTACTGTGGTTTAGAGATTAAACTGCAGGAACTTCAAACCGGCACTAGGATACAGACAGAAACCAGGGTAAAAGTTTCCATGCACCCGTTCCCTTTGTGCTACATGAAAGAACGTCGCTCCACATGCTAAGTTCTGAGAGATAAGTGTGTGTGAAATCCGCCCTGCACTTAGCTTGTTGAGAAAACAAAGATTCTTTTCAGTTGGTAACCACAGTTCATACATATATATGGGGAGGTACTAGTTCCAACTCGTGTTTTTAGTGAAAACTGCAGAAACTTCAAACCAGCACTAGGAAACAGTCTGAGAAACCAGAGTAAAATTTTCTCCTCAACCATTTCCCTTTGTGCTAAATGAACGAACATCTCTCCATATGCTCAGTTCTTAGAGATAATTGTGTGTGAAAGCCATCCTTCAACTAGCTATTTGGGAACACAAAGTTCTTTTCAGTTGCAAACTCCACTCTATACAAATATATGGGGAGGTACTAGCTCCAACTCTGATTTACAGTGAATACTGCAGGAACTTCAAACAGGAACTAGGAAACAGACTTAGAAAACAGAGTAAAAGTTTCTCCTGCAATCCGTTCCCTTTGTGTTAGACAAACGAACGTCTTTTCTCATGATCACTTCTGAGAGATAATTGTGTGTGAATGCCGAACTTCACCTAGATTGTTGGGAACACAAAGTTTCTTTTCATTTGTTAACTCCAAAACATACATATATAAGGGGAAGTACTAGCTCCAACTCTGGTATAAAGTGAAAAACGCAGGAACTTCAAACCGGCACTAGGAAACAGACTGAGATAACAGAGTATTAGTTTCTCCTTCAACACGTTCCTTTGTGATAGATGAACGAAATTCGCTCCACATGCTGTGATCTGAGAGATAAGTGTGTGAAAGCCTTAGTTCACCTAGCTTGTTGGGAACACAAAGTTTCTTTTCAGTTGCAAACTCCAATCCATACATATATATGGGGAGGTACTAGCTCCAACTCGGGTTTACAGTGAAAACTGCAGGATCTTTCAAACGGCACTAGGAAACAGACTGAGAAACGAGAGTAAAATTTTCCCCTGCCACCAGTTCCATTTGTGCTAGATGAACGAACGTCTCTCCACATGCTCAGTTCTGAGATATAAGTGTATGTGAAAGCCGTCCTTCACCTATCTTATAGGGAACACAAAGATTCTTTTCAAATGCATACACCTTTCCATAAATATATATTGGAAGGTACTAGCTCCAAGTCGGGTTTACAGTGAAAACTGCAGGAACTTAAAACCGGCACTAGGAAAAAACCTGAGAAAACAGAGTAAATGTTTCTCCTGCAACTCTTTCCCTTTGTGCTAGATAAGCGAACGTCTCTGCACATGCTAAGTTATGAGAGATAAGTGTGTGTGAAAGCCATACTCCACAAAGCTTGTTGGGAACACAATTTTCTTTCAGATGCAATCTCTACTTCATACATATTTATGGGGAGGTACTAGCTCCAATTCGGGTTTACAGTGAAAACTGCAGGAACTTAAAACCGGCACTAGGAAACAGACTGAGAAACCAGAGTAAAAGTTTCTCTTCATCCCTTTCCATTTGTGCTAGATGAACGAACGTCTATCCACATGCTCAGTTCTGAGAGAATAGTGTGTGTTTAAGACGTACTTCACCTACCTTGTTGGGAAAACAAAGTTTCTTTTTAGTTGCAAACTCCACTCCTTACATATATATGGGGAGGTACTAGCTCCAACTCTGATTTACAGTGAATACTGCTGGAACTTCAAACCGGAACTAGGAAACAGACTGAGAAAACAGAGTAAAAGTTTCTCCTGCAATCCGTTCCCTTTGTGGTAGACGAACGAACGTCTTTTTTCATGATCACTTCTGAGAGATAATTGTGTGTGAAAGCCGATCTTCACCAAGATTTTTGGGATCACAAAGTTTCTTTTCATTTGTTAACTCCAAATCAGACATATATAAGGGGAAGTACTAGCTCCAACACTGGTATAAAGTGAAAAACGCAGGAATTTCAAACCGGCACTAGGAAACAGACTGAGATAACAGAGTATTAGTTTCTCCTTCAACACGTTCCTTTGTGATAGATGAACGAAATTCGCTCCACATGCTCAGATCTGAGAGATAAGTGTGTGTGAATGCCTTAGTTCACCTAGCTTGTTGGGAACACAATGTTCCTTTTCAATTGCAAACTCCAATCCATACATATATATGGGGAGGTACAAGCTCCAACTCGTGTTTACAGTGAAAACTGCAGGATCTTCCAAAAGGCACTAGGAAACAGACTGAGAAACCAGAGTAAAAGATTCTCCTTCAAACCGTTCCGTTTGTGCTAGATGAATGAACGTCTCTCCACATGCTCAGTTCTGAGAGATAATTGTGTGTGAAAGCCGTCCTTCACCTATCTTGTTGTAACAACAAAGATTCTTTTTAGTTGCAAACCCCACTCCATACAAATATATGGGGAGTTACTAGTTCCAAATCTGGGTTAGAGTGAAAACAGCAGGAACTTCAATCCGGCACTAGGAAACAGACTGAGAAACCAGAGTAAAAGTTTCCCCTGCCACCAGTTCCCTTTGTGCTAGATGAACGAACGTCTCTCCACATGCTCAGTTAGAGAGATAAGTGTGTGTGAAAGCCGTCCTTCACATATCTTATAGGGAACACAAAGTTTCTTTTCAAATGCTTACTCCTTTCCATAAATATATATTGGGAGGTACTAGCTCCAATTCGGGTTTACAGTGAAAACTGCAGGAACTTAAAACCGGCACTAGGAAAAAGCCTGAGAAAACAGAGTAAATGTTTCTCCTGCAACTCTTTCCATTTGTGCTAGATAAACGAACGTCTCTGCACATGCTAAGTTCTGAGAGATAAGTGTGTGTGAAAGCCATACTTCACAAAGCTTGTTGGGAACACAATTTTCTTTCAGATGCAATCTCTACTTCATACATATATATGGGGAGGTACTAGCTCCAACTCTGATTTACAGTGAATACTGCTGGAACTTCAAACCGGAACTAGGAAACAGACTGAGAAAACAGAGTAAAAGTTTCTCCTGCAATCCGTTCCCTTTGTGGTAGACGAACGAACGTCTTTTTTCATGATCACTTCTGAGAGATAATTGTGTGTGAAAGCCGATCTTCACCAAGATTTTTGGGATCACAAAGTTTCTTTTCATTTGTTAACTCCAAATCAGACATATATAAGGGGAAGTACTAGCTCCAACACTGGTATAAAGTGAAAAACGCAGGAATTTCAAACCGGCACTAGGAAACAGACTGAGATAACAGAGTATTAGTTTCTCCTTCAACACGTTCCTTTGTGATAGATGAACGAAATTCGCTCCACATGCTCAGATCTGAGAGATAAGTGTGTGTGAATGCCTTAGTTCACCTAGCTTGTTGGGAACACAATGTTCCTTTTCAATTGCAAACTCCAATCCATACATATATATGGGGAGGTACAAGCTCCAACTCGTGTTTACAGTGAAAACTGCAGGATCTTCCAAAAGGCACTAGGAAACAGACTGAGAAACCAGAGTAAAAGATTCTCCTTCAAACCGTTCCGTTTGTGCTAGATGAACGAACGTCTCTCCACATGCTAAGTTCTGAGAGATATGTGCGTGTGAAAGCCGTACTTCTACTAGCTTGTTGGGAACACATAGATTCTTTTCAGTTGCAAGCTCCACTTCATACATATATATGGGCAGGTACAAGCTCCTACTGTGGTTTAGAGTTTAAACTGCAGGAACTTCAAACCGGCACTAGGATACAGACAGAAACCAGGGTAAAAGTTTCCATGCACCCATTCTCTTTGTGCTACATGAAAGAACGTCGCTCCACATGCTAAGTTCTGAGAGATAAGTGTGTGTGAAATCCGCCCTGCACTTAGCTTGTTGAGAAAACAAAGATTCTTTTCAGTTGGTAACCACAGTTCATACATATATATGGGGAGGTACTAGTTCCAACTCGTGTTTTTAGTGAAAACTGCAGAAACTTCAAACCAGCACTAGGAAACAGTCTGAGAAACCAGAGTAAAATTTTCTCCTCAACCATTTCCCTTTGTGCTAAATGAACGAACATCTCTCCATATGCTCAGTTCTTAGAGATAATTGTGTGTGAAAGCCATCCTTCAACTAGCTATTTGGGAACACAAAGTTCTTTTCAGTTGCAAACTCCACTCTATACAAATATATGGGGAGGTACTAGCTCCAACTCTGATTTACAGTGAATACTGCAGGAACTTCAAACAGGAACTAGGAAACAGACTTAGAAAACAGAGTAAAAGTTTCTCCTGCAATCCGTTCCCTTTGTGTTAGACAAACGAACGTCTTTTCTCATGATCACTTCTGAGAGATAATTGTGTGTGAATGCCGAACTTCACCTAGATTGTTGGGAACACAAAGTTTCTTTTCATTTGTTAACTCCAAAACATACATATATAAGGGGAAGTACTAGCTCCAACTCTGGTATAAAGTGAAAAACGCAGGAACTTCAAACCGGCACTAGGAAACAGACTGAGATAACAGAGTATTAGTTTCTCCTTCAACACGTTCCTTTGTGATAGATGAACGAAATTCGCTCCACATGCTGTGATCTGAGAGATAAGTGTGTGAAAGCCTTAGTTCACCTAGCTTGTTGGGAACACAAAGTTTCTTTTCAGTTGCAAACTCCAATCCATACATATATATGGGGAGGTACTAGCTCCAACTCGGGTTTACAGTGAAAACTGCAGGATCTTTCAAACGGCACTAGGAAACAGACTGAGAAACGAGAGTAAAATTTTCCCCTGCCACCAGTTCCATTTGTGCTAGATGAACGAACGTCTCTCCACATGCTCAGTTCTGAGATATAAGTGTATGTGAAAGCCGTCCTTCACCTATCTTATAGGGAACACAAAGATTCTTTTCAAATGCATACACCTTTCCATAAATATATATTGGAAGGTACTAGCTCCAAGTCGGGTTTACAGTGAAAACTGCAGGAACTTAAAACCGGCACTAGGAAAAAACCTGAGAAAACAGAGTAAATGTTTCTCCTGCAACTCTTTCCCTTTGTGCTAGATAAGCGAACGTCTCTGCACATGCTAAGTTATGAGAGATAAGTGTGTGTGAAAGCCATACTTAACAAAGCTTGTTGGGAACACAATTTTCTTTCAGATGCAATCTCTACTTCATACATATATATGGGGAGGTACTAGCTCCAACTCTGATTTACAGTGAATACTGCTGGAACTTCAAACCGGAACTAGGAAACAGACTGAGAAAACAGAGTAAAAGTTTCTCCTGCAATCCGTTCCCTTTGTGGTAGACGAACGAACGTCTTTTTTCATGATCACTTCTGAGAGATAATTGTGTGTGAAAGCCGATCTTCACCAAGATTTTTGGGATCACAAAGTTTCTTTTCATTTGTTAACTCCAAATCAGACATATATAAGGGGAAGTACTAGCTCCAACACTGGTATAAAGTGAAAAACGCAGGAATTTCAAACCGGCACTAGGAAACAGACTGAGATAACAGAGTATTAGTTTCTCCTTCAACACGTTCCTTTGTGATAGATGAACGAAATTCGCTCCACATGCTCAGATCTGAGAGATAAGTGTGTGTGAATGCCTTAGTTCACCTAGCTTGTTGGGAACACAATGTTCCTTTTCAATTGCAAACTCCAATCCATACATATATATGGGGAGGTACAAGCTCCAACTCGTGTTTACAGTGAAAACTGCAGGATCTTCCAAAAGGCACTAGGAAACAGACTGAGAAACCAGAGTAAAAGATTCTCCTTCAAACCGTTCCGTTTGTGCTAGATGAACGAACGTCTCTCCACATGCTAAGTTCTGAGAGATATGTGCGTGTGAAAGCCGTACTTCTACTAGCTTGTTGGGAACACATATATTCTTTTCAGTTGCAAGCTCCACTTCATACATATATATGGGCAGGTACAAGCTCCTACTGTGGTTTAGAGATTAAACTGCAGGAACTTCAAACCGGCACTAGGATACAGACAGAAACCAGGGTAAAAGTTTCCATGCACCTGTTCTCTTTGTGCTACATGAAAGAACGTCGCTCCACATGCTAAGTTCTGAGAGATAAGTGTGTGTGAAATCCGCCCTGCACTTAGCTTGTTGAGAAAACAAAGATTCTTTTCAGTTGGTAACCACAGTTCATACATATATATGGGGAGGTACTAGTTCCAACTCGTGTTTTTAGTGAAAACTGCAGAAACTTCAAACCAGCACTAGGAAACAGTCTGAGAAACCAGAGTAAAATTTTCTCCTCAACCATTTCCCTTTGTGCTAAATGAACGAACATCTCTCCATATGCTCAGTTCTTAGAGATAATTGTGTGTGAAAGCCATCCTTCAACTAGCTATTTGGGAACACAAAGTTCTTTTCAGTTGCAAACTCCACTCTATACAAATATATGGGGAGGTACTAGCTCCAACTCTGATTTACAGTGAATACTGCAGGAACTTCAAACAGGAACTAGGAAACAGACTTAGAAAACAGAGTAAAAGTTTCTCCTGCAATCCGTTCCCTTTGTGTTAGACAAACGAACGTCTTTTCTCATGATCACTTCTGAGAGATAATTGTGTGTGAATGCCGAACTTCACCTAGATTGTTGGGAACACAAAGTTTCTTTTCATTTGTTAACTCCAAAACATACATATATAAGGGGAAGTACTAGCTCCAACTCTGGTATAAAGTGAAAAACGCAGGAACTTCAAACCGGCACTAGGAAACAGACTGAGATAACAGAGTATTAGTTTCTCCTTCAACACGTTCCTTTGTGATAGATGAACGAAATTCGCTCCACATGCTGTGATCTGAGAGATAAGTGTGTGAAAGCCTTAGTTCACCTAGCTTGTTGGGAACACAAAGTTTCTTTTCAGTTGCAAACTCCAATCCATACATATATATGGGGAGGTACTAGCTCCAACTCGGGTTTACAGTGAAAACTGCAGGATCTTTCAAACGGCACTAGGAAACAGACTGAGAAACGAGAGTAAAATTTTCCCCTGCCACCAGTTCCATTTGTGCTAGATGAACGAACGTCTCTCCACATGCTCAGTTCTGAGATATAAGTGTATGTGAAAGCCGTCCTTCACCTATCTTATAGGGAACACAAAGATTCTTTTCAAATGCATACACCTTTCCATAAATATATATTGGAAGGTACTAGCTCCAAGTCGGGTTTACAGTGAAAACTGCAGGAACTTAAAACCGGCACTAGGAAAAAACCTGAGAAAACAGAGTAAATGTTTCTCCTGCAACTCTTTCCCTTTGTGCTAGATAAGCGAACGTCTCTGCACATGCTAAGTTATGAGAGATAAGTGTGTGTGAAAGGCATACTCCACAAAGCTTGTTGGGAACACAATTTTCTTTCAGATGCAATCTCTACTTCATACATATTTATGGGGAGGTACTAGCTCCAATTCGGGTTTACAGTGAAAACTGCAGGAACTTAAAACCGGCACTAGGAAACAGACTGAGAAACCAGAGTAAAAGTTTCTCTTCATCCCTTTCCATTTGTGCTAGATGAACGAACGTCTATCCACATGCTCAGTTCTGAGAGAATAGTGTGTGTTTAAGACGTACTTCACCTACCTTGTTGGGAAAACAAAGTTTCTTTTTAGTTGCAAACTCCACTCCTTACATATATATGGGGAGGTACTAGCTCCAACTCTGATTTACAGTGAATACTGCTGGAACTTCAAACCGGAACTAGGAAACAGACTGAGAAAACAGAGTAAAAGTTTCTCCTGCAATCCGTTCCCTTTGTGGTAGACGAACGAACGTCTTTTTTCATGATCACTTCTGAGAGATAATTGTGTGTGAAAGCCGATCTTCACCAAGATTTTTGGGATCACAAAGTTTCTTTTCATTTGTTAACTCCAAATCAGACATATATAAGGGGAAGTACTAGCTCCAACACTGGTATAAAGTGAAAAACGCAGGAATTTCAAACCGGCACTAGGAAACAGACTGAGATAACAGAGTATTAGTTTCTCCTTCAACACGTTCCTTTGTGATAGATGAACGAAATTCGCTCCACATGCTCAGATCTGAGAGATAAGTGTGTGTGAATGCCTTAGTTCACCTAGCTTGTTGGGAACACAATGTTCCTTTTCAATTGCAAACTCCAATCCATACATATATATGGGGAGGTACAAGCTCCAACTCGTGTTTACAGTGAAAACTGCAGGATCTTCCAAAAGGCACTAGGAAACAGACTGAGAAACCAGAGTAAAAGATTCTCCTTCAAACCGTTCCGTTTGTGCTAGATGAATGAACGTCTCTCCACATGCTCAGTTCTGAGAGATAATTGTGTGTGAAAGCCGTCCTTCACCTATCTTGTTGTAACAACAAAGATTCTTTTTAGTTGCAAACCCCACTCCATACAAATATATGGGGAGTTACTAGTTCCAAATCTGGGTTAGAGTGAAAACAGCAGGAACTTCAATCCGGCACTAGGAAACAGACTGAGAAACCAGAGTAAAAGTTTCCCCTGCCACCAGTTCCCTTTGTGCTAGATGAACGAACGTCTCTCCACATGCTCAGTTAGAGAGATAAGTGTGTGTGAAAGCCGTCCTTCACATATCTTATAGGGAACACAAAGTTTCTTTTAAAATGCTTACTCCTTTCCATAAATATATATTGGGAGGTACTAGCTCCAATTCGGGTTTACAGTGAAAACTGCAGGAACTTAAAACCGGCACTAGGAAAAAGCCTGAGAAAACAGAGTAAATGTTTCTCCTGCAACTCTTTCCATTTGTGCTAGATAAACGAACGTCTCTGCACATGCTAAGTTCTGAGAGATAAGTGTGTGTGAAAGCCATACTTCACAAAGCTTGTTGGGAACACAATTTTCTTTCAGATGCAATCTCTACTTCATACATATATATGGGGAGGTACTAGCTCCAACTCGGGTTTACAGTGAAAACTGCAGGAACTTAAAACCGGCACTAGGAAACAGACTGAGAAACAAGAGTAAAAGTTTCTCTTCATCCCTTTCCATTTGTGCTAGATGAACGAACGTCTATCCACATGCTCAGTTCTGAGAGAATAGTGTGTGTGTAAGACGTACTTCACCTACCTTGTTGGGAAAACAAAGTTTCTTTTTAGTTGCCAACTCCAATCCTTACATATATATGGGGAGATACTAGCTCCAACTCTGATTTACAGTGATTACTGCAGGAACTTCATACCGGAACTAGGAAACAGACTGAGAAAACAGAGTAAAAGTTTCTCCTGCAATCCGTTCCCTTTGTGTTAGACAAACGAACGTCTTTTCTCATGATCACTTCTGAGAGATAATTGTGTGTGAATGCCGAACTTCACCTAGATTGTTGGGAACACAAAGTTTCTTTTCATTTGTTAACTCCAAAACATACATATATAAGGGGAAGTACTAGCTCCAACTCTGGTATAAAGTGAAAAACGCAGGAACTTCAAACCGGCACTAGGAAACAGACTGAGATAACAGAGTATTAGTTTCTCCTTCAACACGTTCCTTTGTGATAGATGAACGAAATTCGCTCCACATGCTGTGATCTGAGAGATAAGTGTGTGAAAGCCTTAGTTCACCTAGCTTGTTGGGAACACAAAGTTTCTTTTCAGTTGCAAACTCCAATCCATACATATATATGGGGAGGTACTAGCTCCAACTCGGGTTTACAGTGAAAACTGCAGGATCTTTCAAACGGCACTAGGAAACAGACTGAGAAACGAGAGTAAAATTTTCCCCTGCCACCAGTTCCATTTGTGCTAGATGAACGAACGTCTCTCCACATGCTCAGTTCTGAGATATAAGTGTATGTGAAAGCCGTCCTTCACCTATCTTATAGGGAACACAAAGATTCTTTTCAAATGCATACACCTTTCCATAAATATATATTGGAAGGTACTAGCTCCAAGTCGGGTTTACAGTGAAAACTGCAGGAACTTAAAACCGGCACTAGGAAAAAACCTGAGAAAACAGAGTAAATGTTTCTCCTGCAACTCTTTCCCTTTGTGCTAGATAAGCGAACGTCTCTGCACATGCTAAGTTATGAGAGATAAGTGTGTGTGAAAGGCATACTCCACAAAGCTTGTTGGGAACACAATTTTCTTTCAGATGCAATCTCTACTTCATACATATTTATGGGGAGGTACTAGCTCCAATTCGGGTTTACAGTGAAAACTGCAGGAACTTAAAACCGGCACTAGGAAACAGACTGAGAAACCAGAGTAAAAGTTTCTCTTCATCCCTTTCCATTTGTGCTAGATGAACGAACGTCTATCCACATGCTTAGTTCTGAGAGAATAGTGTGTGTTTAAGACGTACTTCACCTACCTTGTTGGGAAAACAAAGTTTCTTTTTAGTTGCAAACTCCACTCCTTACATATATATGGGGAGGTACTAGCTCCAACTCTGATTTACAGTGAATACTGCTGGAACTTCAAACCGGAACTAGGAAACAGACTGAGAAAACAGAGTAAAAGTTTCTCCTGCAATCCGTTCCCTTTGTGGTAGACGAACGAACGTCTTTTTTCATGATCACTTCTGAGAGATAATTGTGTGTGAAAGCCGATCTTCACCAAGATTTTTGGGATCACAAAGTTTCTTTTCATTTGTTAACTCCAAATCAGACATATATAAGGGGAAGTACTAGCTCCAACACTGGTATAAAGTGAAAAACGCAGGAATTTCAAACCGGCACTAGGAAACAGACTGAGATAACAGAGTATTAGTTTCTCCTTCAACACGTTCCTTTGTGATAGATGAACGAAATTCGCTCCACATGCTCAGATCTGAGAGATAAGTGTGTGTGAATGCCTTAGTTCACCTAGCTTGTTGGGAACATAAAGTTCCTTTTCAATTGCAAACTCCAATCCATACATATATATGGGGAGGTACTAGCTCCAACTCTGGTTTACAGTGAAAAATGCAGGATCTTCCAAACGGCACTAGGAAACAGACTGAGAAACCAGAGTAAAAGATTCTCCTTCAAACCATTCCGTTTGTGCTAGATGAACGAACGTCTCTCCACATGCTCAGTTCTGAGAGGTAAGTGTGTGTGAAAGCCGTCCTTCACCTATCTTATAGGGAACACAAAGTTTCTTTTCAAATGCATACTCCTATCCATAAATATATATTGGGAGGTACTAGTTCCAAATCTGGGTTTCAGTGAAAACTGCAGGAACTTCAAACCGGCACTAGGAAACAGACTGAGAAACCAGAGTAAAAGTTTCCCCTGCCACCAGTTCCCTTTGTGCTAGATGAACGAACGTCTCTCCACATGCTCATTTCTGAGAGATAGGTGTGTGTGAAAGCCGTCCTTCACCTATCTTATAGGGAACACAAAGTTTCTTTTCAAATGCATACTCCTATCCATAAATATATATTGGGAGGTACTAGCTCCAAGTCGGGTTTACAGTGAAAAGTGCAGGAACTTAATGCCTGCACTAGGAAACAGACTGAGGAACCAGAGTAAATGTTTCTCCAGCAACCCGTTAACTGTGTGCTAGATGAACGAACGTCTATCCACATGCTCAGTTCTGAGAGAATAGTGTGTGTGGAAGCCGTACTTCACCTAGCTTGTTGGGAAAACTAAGATGCTTTTCAGTTGCAAACACCCATCCATACATATATATGTGGAGTTACTAGCTCCAACTCGTTTTTACAGTGAAAACTTCAGAAACTTTAAACCGGCACTTGGAAACAGAATGAGAAACCAAGGTAATTGTTTCTACTTCTTCCCGTTCCATTTTTGCTAGATGAATGAACGTCTCTCCACATGCTCAGTTCTGATAGATAAGTGTGTGTGAAAGCCTTACTTCAACTAGCTTGTTGGGAAAACACAGTTTCTTTTCAGTTGCAAACTCCACTGCATACATATATAAGGGAGGTACTAGCACCAACTCAGGTTTACAGTGAAAACTGTAGGAACTTAAAACCGGCACTAGGAAACACACTGAGAAAAAAGAGTAATAGTTTCTCCTTCAACCCGTTCCCTTTGTGCTAGATGAACGAACGTCTCTCCACATGCTAAGTTCTGAGAGATATGTGCGTGTGAAAGCCGTACTTCTACTAGCTTGTTGGGAACACATAGATTCTTTTCAGTTGCAAGCTCCACTTCATACATATATATGGGCAGGTACAAGCTCCTACTGTGGTTTAGAGATTAAACTGCAGGAACTTCAAACCGGCACTAGGATACAGACAGAAACCAGGGTAAAAGTTTCCATGCACCCGTTCCCTTTGTGCTACATGAAAGAACGTCGCTCCACATGCTAAGTTCTGAGAGATAAGTGTGTGTGAAATCCGCCCTGCACTTAGCTTGTTGAGAAAACAAAGATTCTTTTCAGTTGGTAACCACAGTTCATACATATATATGGGGAGGTACTAGTTCCAACTCGTGTTTTTAGTGAAAACTGCAGAAACTTCAAACCAGCACTAGGAAACAGTCTGAGAAACCAGAGTAAAATTTTCTCCTCAACCATTTCCCTTTGTGCTAAATGAACGAACATCTCTCCATATGCTCAGTTCTTAGAGATAATTGTGTGTGAAAGCCATCCTTCAACTAGCTATTTGGGAACACAAAGTTCTTTTCAGTTGCAAACTCCACTCTATACAAATATATGGGGAGGTACTAGCTCCAACTCTGATTTACAGTGAATACTGCAGGAACTTCAAACAGGAACTAGGAAACAGACTTAGAAAACAGAGTAAAAGTTTCTCCTGCAATCCGTTCCCTTTGTGTTAGACAAACGAACGTCTTTTCTCATGATCACTTCTGAGAGATAATTGTGTGTGAATGCCGAACTTCACCTAGATTGTTGGGAACACAAAGTTTCTTTTCATTTGTTAACTCCAAAACATACATATATAAGGGGAAGTACTAGCTCCAACTCTGGTATAAAGTGAAAAACGCAGGAACTTCAAACCGGCACTAGGAAACAGACTGAGATAACAGAGTATTAGTTTCTCCTTCAACACGTTCCTTTGTGATAGATGAACGAAATTCGCTCCACATGCTGTGATCTGAGAGATAAGTGTGTGAAAGCCTTAGTTCACCTAGCTTGTTGGGAACACAAAGTTTCTTTTCAGTTGCAAACTCCAATCCATACATATATATGGGGAGGTACTAGCTCCAACTCGGGTTTACAGTGAAAACTGCAGGATCTTTCAAACGGCACTAGGAAACAGACTGAGAAACGAGAGTAAAATTTTCCCCTGCCACCAGTTCCATTTGTGCTAGATGAACGAACGTCTCTCCACATGCTCAGTTCTGAGATATAAGTGTATGTGAAAGCCGTCCTTCACCTATCTTATAGGGAACACAAAGATTCTTTTCAAATGCATACACCTTTCCATAAATATATATTGGAAGGTACTAGCTCCAAGTCGGGTTTACAGTGAAAACTGCAGGAACTTAAAACCGGCACTAGGAAAAAACCTGAGAAAACAGAGTAAATGTTTCTCCTGCAACTCTTTCCCTTTGTGCTAGATAAGCGAACGTCTCTGCACATGCTAAGTTATGAGAGATAAGTGTGTGTGAAAGGCATACTCCACAAAGCTTGTTGGGAACACAATTTTCTTTCAGATGCAATCTCTACTTCATACATATTTATGGGGAGGTACTAGCTCCAATTCGGGTTTACAGTGAAAACTGCAGGAACTTAAAACCGGCACTAGGAAACAGACTGAGAAACCAGAGTAAAAGTTTCTCTTCATCCCTTTCCATTTGTGCTAGATGAACGAACGTCTATCCACATGCTCAGTTCTGAGAGAATAGTGTGTGTTTAAGACGTACTTCACCTACCTTGTTGGGAAAACAAAGTTTCTTTTTAGTTGCAAACTCCACTCCTTACATATATATGGGGAGGTACTAGCTCCAACTCTGATTTACAGTGAATACTGCTGGAACTTCAAACCGGAACTAGGAAACAGACTGAGAAAACAGAGTAAAAGTTTCTCCTGCAATCCGTTCCCTTTGTGGTAGACGAACGAACGTCTTTTTTCATGATCACTTCTGAGAGATAATTGTGTGTGAAAGCCGATCTTCACCAAGATTTTTGGGATCACAAAGTTTCTTTTCATTTGTTAACTCCAAATCAGACATATATAAGGGGAAGTACTAGCTCCAACACTGGTATAAAGTGAAAAACGCAGGAATTTCAAACCGGCACTAGGAAACAGACTGAGATAACAGAGTATTAGTTTCTCCTTCAACACGTTCCTTTGTGATAGATGAACGAAATTCGCTCCACATGCTCAGATCTGAGAGATAAGTGTGTGTGAATGCCTTAGTTCACCTAGCTTGTTGGGAACACAATGTTCCTTTTCAATTGCAAACTCCAATCCATACATATATATGGGGAGGTACTAGCTCCAACTCTGGTTTACAGTGAAAAATGCAGGATCTTCCAAACGGCACTAGGAAACAGACTGAGAAACCAGAGTAAAAGATTCTCCTTCAAACCATTCCGTTTGTGCTAGATGAACGAACGTCTCTCCACATGCTCAGTTCTGAGAGGTAAGTGTGTGTGAAAGCCGTCCTTCACCTATCTTATAGGGAACACAAAGTTTCTTTTCAAATGCATACTCCTATCCATAAATATATATTGGGAGGTACTAGTTCCAAATCTGGGTTTCAGTGAAAACTGCAGGAACTTCAAACCGGCACTAGGAAACAGACTGAGAAACCAGAGTAAAAGTTTCCCCTGCCACCAGTTCCCTTTGTGCTAGATGAACGAACGTCTCTCCACATGCTCATTTCTGAGAGATAGGTGTGTGTGAAAGCCGTCCTTCACCTATCTTATAGGGAACACAAAGTTTCTTTTCAAATGCATACTCCTATCCATAAATATATATTGGGAGGTACTAGCTCCAAGTCGGGTTTACAGTGAAAAGTGCAGGAACTTAATGCCTGCACTAGGAAACAGACTGAGGAACCAGAGTAAATGTTTCTCCAGCAACCCGTTAACTGTGTGCTAGATGAACGAACGTCTATCCACATGCTCAGTTCTGAGAGAATAGTGTGTGTGGAAGCCGTACTTCACCTAGCTTGTTGGGAAAACTAAGATGCTTTTCAGTTGCAAACACCCATCCATACATATATATGTGGAGTTACTAGCTCCAACTCGTTTTTACAGTGAAAACTTCAGAAACTTTAAACCGGCACTTGGAAACAGAATGAGAAACCAAGGTAATTGTTTCTACTTCTTCCCGTTCCATTTTTGCTAGATGAATGAACGTCTCTCCACATGCTCAGTTCTGATAGATAAGTGTGTGTGAAAGCCTTACTTCAACTAGCTTGTTGGGAAAACACAGTTTCTTTTCAGTTGCAAACTCCACTGCATACATATATAAGGGAGGTACTAGCACCAACTCAGGTTTACAGTGAAAACTGTAGGAACTTAAAACCGGCACTAGGAAACACACTGAGAAAAAAGAGTAATAGTTTCTCCTTCAACCCGTTCCCTTTGTGCTAGATGAACGAACGTCTCTCCACATGCTAAGTTCTGAGAGATATGTGCGTGTGAAAGCCGTACTTCTACTAGCTTGTTGGGAACACATAGATTCTTTTCAGTTGCAAGCTCCACTTCATACATATATATGGGCAGGTACAAGCTCCTACTGTGGTTTAGAGATTAAACTGCAGGAACTTCAAACCGGCACTAGGATACAGACAGAAACCAGGGTAAAAGTTTCCATGCACCCGTTCCCTTTGTGCTACATGAAAGAACGTCGCTCCACATGCTAAGTTCTGAGAGATAAGTGTGTGTGAAATCCGCCCTGCACTTAGCTTGTTGAGAAAACAAAGATTCTTTTCAGTTGGTAACCACAGTTCATACATATATATGGGGAGGTACTAGTTCCAACTCGTGTTTTTAGTGAAAACTGCAGAAACTTCAAACCAGCACTAGGAAACAGTCTGAGAAACCAGAGTAAAATTTTCTCCTCAACCATTTCCCTTTGTGCTAAATGAACGAACATCTCTCCATATGCTCAGTTCTTAGAGATAATTGTGTGTGAAAGCCATCCTTCAACTAGCTATTTGGGAACACAAAGTTCTTTTCAGTTGCAAACTCCACTCTATACAAATATATGGGGAGGTACTAGCTCCAACTCTGATTTACAGTGAATACTGCAGGAACTTCAAACAGGAACTAGGAAACAGACTTAGAAAACAGAGTAAAAGTTTCTCCTGCAATCCGTTCCCTTTGTGTTAGACAAACGAACGTCTTTTCTCATGATCACTTCTGAGAGATAATTGTGTGTGAATGCCGAACTTCACCTAGATTGTTGGGAACACAAAGTTTCTTTTCATTTGTTAACTCCAAAACATACATATATAAGGGGAAGTACTAGCTCCAACTCTGGTATAAAGTGAAAAACGCAGGAACTTCAAACCGGCACTAGGAAACAGACTGAGATAACAGAGTATTAGTTTCTCCTTCAACACGTTCCTTTGTGATAGATGAACGAAATTCGCTCCACATGCTGTGATCTGAGAGATAAGTGTGTGAAAGCCTTAGTTCACCTAGCTTGTTGGGAACACAAAGTTTCTTTTCAGTTGCAAACTCCAATCCATACATATATATGGGGAGGTACTAGCTCCAACTCGGGTTTACAGTGAAAACTGCAGGATCTTTCAAACGGCACTAGGAAACAGACTGAGAAACGAGAGTAAAATTTTCCCCTGCCACCAGTTCCATTTGTGCTAGATGAACGAACGTCTCTCCACATGCTCAGTTCTGAGATATAAGTGTATGTGAAAGCCGTCCTTCACCTATCTTATAGGGAACACAAAGATTCTTTTCAAATGCATACACCTTTCCATAAATATATATTGGAAGGTACTAGCTCCAAGTCGGGTTTACAGTGAAAACTGCAGGAACTTAAAACCGGCACTAGGAAAAAACCTGAGAAAACAGAGTAAATGTTTCTCCTGCAACTCTTTCCCTTTGTGCTAGATAAGCGAACGTCTCTGCACATGCTAAGTTATGAGAGATAAGTGTGTGTGAAAGGCATACTCCACAAAGCTTGTTGGGAACACAATTTTCTTTCAGATGCAATCTCTACTTCATACATATTTATGGGGAGGTACTAGCTCCAATTCGGGTTTACAGTGAAAACTGCAGGAACTTAAAACCGGCACTAGGAAACAGACTGAGAAACCAGAGTAAAAGTTTCTCTTCATCCCTTTCCATTTGTGCTAGATGAACGAACGTCTATCCACATGCTCAGTTCTGAGAGAATAGTGTGTGTTTAAGACGTACTTCACCTACCTTGTTGGGAAAACAAAGTTTCTTTTTAGTTGCAAACTCCACTCCTTACATATATATGGGGAGGTACTAGCTCCAACTCTGATTTACAGTGAATACTGCTGGAACTTCAAACCGGAACTAGGAAACAGACTGAGAAAACAGAGTAAAAGTTTCTCCTGCAATCCGTTCCCTTTGTGGTAGACGAACGAACGTCTTTTTTCATGATCACTTCTGAGAGATAATTGTGTGTGAAAGCCGATCTTCACCAAGATTTTTGGGATCACAAAGTTTCTTTTCATTTGTTAACTCCAAATCAGACATATATAAGGGGAAGTACTAGCTCCAACACTGGTATAAAGTGAAAAACGCAGGAATTTCAAACCGGCACTAGGAAACAGACTGAGATAACAGAGTATTAGTTTCTCCTTCAACACGTTCCTTTGTGATAGATGAACGAAATTCGCTCCACATGCTCAGATCTGAGAGATAAGTGTGTGTGAATGCCTTAGTTCACCTAGCTTGTTGGGAACACAATGTTCCTTTTCAATTGCAAACTCCAATCCATACATATATATGGGGAGGTACAAGCTCCAACTCGTGTTTACAGTGAAAACTGCAGGATCTTCCAAAAGGCACTAGGAAACAGACTGAGAAACCAGAGTAAAAGATTCTCCTTCAAACCGTTCCGTTTGTGCTAGATGAATGAACGTCTCTCCACATGCTCAGTTCTGAGAGATAATTGTGTGTGAAAGCCGTCCTTCACCTATCTTGTTGTAACAACAAAGATTCTTTTTAGTTGCAAACCCCACTCCATACAAATATATGGGGAGTTACTAGTTCCAAATCTGGGTTAGAGTGAAAACAGCAGGAACTTCAATCCGGCACTAGGAAACAGACTGAGAAACCAGAGTAAAAGTTTCCCCTGCCACCAGTTCCCTTTGTGCTAGATGAACGAACGTCTCTCCACATGCTCAGTTAGAGAGATAAGTGTGTGTGAAAGCCGTCCTTCACATATCTTATAGGGAACACAAAGTTTCTTTTCAAATGCTTACTCCTTTCCATAAATATATATTGGGAGGTACTAGCTCCAATTCGGGTTTACAGTGAAAACTGCAGGAACTTAAAACCGGCACTAGGAAAAAGCCTGAGAAAACAGAGTAAATGTTTCTCCTGCAACTCTTTCCATTTGTGCTAGATAAACGAACGTCTCTGCACATGCTAAGTTCTGAGAGATAAGTGTGTGTGAAAGCCATACTTCACAAAGCTTGTTGGGAACACAATTTTCTTTCAGATGCAATCTCTACTTCATACATATATATGGGGAGGTACTAGCTCCAACTCTGATTTACAGTGAATACTGCTGGAACTTCAAACCGGAACTAGGAAACAGACTGAGAAAACAGAGTAAAAGTTTCTCCTGCAATCCGTTCCCTTTGTGGTAGACGAACGAACGTCTCTCCACATGCTCAGTTAGAGAGATAAGTGTGTGTGAAAGCCGTCCTTCACATATCTTATAGGGAACACAAATTTTCTTTTAAAATGCTTACTCCTTTCCATAAATATATATTGGGAGGTACTAGCTCCAATTCGGGTTTACAGTGAAAACTGCAGGAACTTAAAACCGGCACTAGGAAAAAGCCTGAGAAAACAGAGTAAATGTTTCTCCTGCAACTCTTTCCATTTGTGCTAGATAAACGAACGTCTCTGCACATGCTAAGTTCTGAGAGATAAGTGTGTGTGAAAGCCATACTTCACAAAGCTTGTTGGGAACACAATTTTCTTTCAGATGCAATCTCTACTTCATACATATATATGGGGAGGTACTAGCTCCAACTCGGGTTTACAGTGAAAACTGCAGGAACTTAAAACCGGCACTAGGAAACAGACTGAGAAACAAGAGTAAAAGTTTCTCTTCATCCCTTTCCATTTGTGCTAGATGAACGAACGTCTATCCACATGCTCAGTTCTGAGAGAATAGTGTGTGTGTAAGACGTACTTCACCTACCTTGTTTTGAAAACAAAGTTTCTTTTTAGTTGCCAACTCCAATCCTTACATATATATGGGGAGATACTAGCTCCAACTCTGATTTACAGTGATTACTGCAGGAACTTCATACCGGAACTAGGAAACAGACTGAGAAAACAGAGTAAAAGTTTCTCCTGCAATCCGTTCCCTTTGTGTTAGACAAACGAACGTCTTTTCTCATGATCACTTCTGAGAGATAATTGTGTGTGAATGCCGAACTTCACCTAGATTGTTGGGAACACAAAGTTTCTTTTCATTTGTTAACTCCAAAACATACATATATAAGGGGAAGTACTAGCTCCAACTCTGGTATAAAGTGAAAAACGCAGGAACTTCAAACCGGCACTAGGAAACAGACTGAGATAACAGAGTATTAGTTTCTCCTTCAACACGTTCCTTTGTGATAGATGAACGAAATTCGCTCCACATGCTGTGATCTGAGAGATAAGTGTGTGAAAGCCTTAGTTCACCTAGCTTGTTGGGAACACAAAGTTTCTTTTCAGTTGCAAACTCCAATCCATACATATATATGGGGAGGTACTAGCTCCAACTCGGGTTTACAGTGAAAACTGCAGGATCTTTCAAACGGCACTAGGAAACAGACTGAGAAACGAGAGTAAAATTTTCCCCTGCCACCAGTTCCATTTGTGCTAGATGAACGAACGTCTCTCCACATGCTCAGTTCTGAGATATAAGTGTATGTGAAAGCCGTCCTTCACCTATCTTATAGGGAACACAAAGATTCTTTTCAAATGCATACACCTTTCCATAAATATATATTGGAAGGTACTAGCTCCAAGTCGGGTTTACAGTGAAAACTGCAGGAACTTAAAACCGGCACTAGGAAAAAACCTGAGAAAACAGAGTAAATGTTTCTCCTGCAACTCTTTCCCTTTGTGCTAGATAAGCGAACGTCTCTGCACATGCTAAGTTATGAGAGATAAGTGTGTGTGAAAGGCATACTCCACAAAGCTTGTTGGGAACACAATTTTCTTTCAGATGCAATCTCTACTTCATACATATTTATGGGGAGGTACTAGCTCCAATTCGGGTTTACAGTGAAAACTGCAGGAACTTAAAACCGGCACTAGGAAACAGACTGAGAAACCAGAGTAAAAGTTTCTCTTCATCCCTTTCCATTTGTGCTAGATGAACGAACGTCTATCCACATGCTCAGTTCTGAGAGAATAGTGTGTGTTTAAGACGTACTTCACCTACCTTGTTGGGAAAACAAAGTTTCTTTTTAGTTGCAAACTCCACTCCTTACATATATATGGGGAGGTACTAGCTCCAACTCTGATTTACAGTGAATACTGCTGGAACTTCAAACCGGAACTAGGAAACAGACTGAGAAAACAGAGTAAAAGTTTCTCCTGCAATCCGTTCCCTTTGTGGTAGATGAACGAACGTCTTTTTTCATGATCACTTCTGAGAGATAATTGTGTGTGAAAGCCGATCTTCACCAAGATTTTTGGGATCACAAAGTTTCTTTTCATTTGTTAACTCCAAATCAGACATATATAAGGGGAAGTACTAGCTCCAACACTGGTATAAAGTGAAAAACGCAGGAATTTCAAACCGGCACTAGGAAACAGACTGAGATAACAGAGTATTAGTTTCTCCTTCAACACGTTCCTTTGTGATAGATGAACGAAATTCGCTCCACATGCTCAGATCTGAGAGATAAGTGTGTGTGAATGCCTTAGTTCACCTAGCTTGTTGGGAACACAATGTTCCTTTTCAATTGCAAACTCCAATCCATACATATATATGGGGAGGTACTAGCTCCAACTCTGGTTTACAGTGAAAAATGCAGGATCTTCCAAACGGCACTAGGAAACAGACTGAGAAACCAGAGTAAAAGATTCTCCTTCAAACCATTCCGTTTGTGCTAGATGAACGAACGTCTCTCCACATGCTCAGTTCTGAGAGGTAAGTGTGTGTGAAAGCCGTCCTTCACCTATCTTATAGGGAACACAAAGTTTCTTTTCAAATGCATACTCCTATCCATAAATATATATTGGGAGGTACTAGTTCCAAATCTGGGTTTCAGTGAAAACTGCAGGAACTTCAAACCGGCACTAGGAAACAGACTGAGAAACCAGAGTAAAAGTTTCCCCTGCCACCAGTTCCCTTTGTGCTAGATGAACGAACGTCTCTCCACATGCTCATTTCTGAGAGATAGGTGTGTGTGAAAGCCGTCCTTCACCTATCTTATAGGGAACACAAAGTTTCTTTTCAAATGCATACTCCTATCCATAAATATATATTGGGAGGTACTAGCTCCAAGTCGGGTTTACAGTGAAAAGTGCAGGAACTTAATGCCTGCACTAGGAAACAGACTGAGGAACCAGAGTAAATGTTTCTCCAGCAACCCGTTAACTGTGTGCTAGATGAACGAACGTCTATCCACATGCTCAGTTCTGAGAGAATAGTGTGTGTGGAAGCCGTACTTCACCTAGCTTGTTGGGAAAACTAAGATGCTTTTCAGTTGCAAACACCCATCCATACATATATATGTGGAGTTACTAGCTCCAACTCGTTTTTACAGTGAAAACTTCAGAAACTTTAAACCGGCACTTGGAAACAGAATGAGAAACCAAGGTAATTGTTTCTACTTCTTCCCGTTCCATTTTTGCTAGATGAATGAACGTCTCTCCACATGCTCAGTTCTGATAGATAAGTGTGTGTGAAAGCCTTACTTCAACTAGCTTGTTGGGAAAACACAGTTTCTTTTCAGTTGCAAACTCCACTGCATACATATATAAGGGAGGTACTAGCACCAACTCAGGTTTACAGTGAAAACTGTAGGAACTTAAAACCGGCACTAGGAAACACACTGAGAAAAAAGAGTAATAGTTTCTCCTTCAACCCGTTCCCTTTGTGCTAGATGAACGAACGTCTCTCCACATGCTAAGTTCTGAGAGATATGTGCGTGTGAAAGCCGTACTTCTACTAGCTTGTTGGGAACACATAGATTCTTTTCAGTTGCAAGCTCCACTTCATACATATATATGGGCAGGTACAAGCTCCTACTGTGGTTTAGAGATTAAACTGCAGGAACTTCAAACCGGCACTAGGATACAGACAGAAACCAGGGTAAAAGTTTCCATGCACCCGTTCCCTTTGTGCTACATGAAAGAACGTCGCTCCACATGCTAAGTTCTGAGAGATAAGTGTGTGTGAAATCCGCCCTGCACTTAGCTTGTTGAGAAAACAAAGATTCTTTTCAGTTGGTAACCACAGTTCATACATATATATGGGGAGGTACTAGTTCCAACTCGTGTTTTTAGTGAAAACTGCAGAAACTTCAAACCAGCACTAGGAAACAGTCTGAGAAACCAGAGTAAAATTTTCTCCTCAACCATTTCCCTTTGTGCTAAATGAACGAACATCTCTCCATATGCTCAGTTCTTAGAGATAATTGTGTGTGAAAGCCATCCTTCAACTAGCTATTTGGGAACACAAAGTTCTTTTCAGTTGCAAACTCCACTCTATACAAATATATGGGGAGGTACTAGCTCCAACTCTGATTTACAGTGAATACTGCAGGAACTTCAAACAGGAACTAGGAAACAGACTTAGAAAACAGAGTAAAAGTTTCTCCTGCAATCCGTTCCCTTTGTGTTAGACAAACGAACGTCTTTTCTCATGATCACTTCTGAGAGATAATTGTGTGTGAATGCCGAACTTCACCTAGATTGTTGGGAACACAAAGTTTCTTTTCATTTGTTAACTCCAAAACATACATATATAAGGGGAAGTACTAGCTCCAACTCTGGTATAAAGTGAAAAACGCAGGAACTTCAAACCGGCACTAGGAAACAGACTGAGATAACAGAGTATTAGTTTCTCCTTCAACACGTTCCTTTGTGATAGATGAACGAAATTCGCTCCACATGCTGTGATCTGAGAGATAAGTGTGTGAAAGCCTTAGTTCACCTAGCTTGTTGGGAACACAAAGTTTCTTTTCAGTTGCAAACTCCAATCCATACATATATATGGGGAGGTACTAGCTCCAACTCGGGTTTACAGTGAAAACTGCAGGATCTTTCAAACGGCACTAGGAAACAGACTGAGAAACGAGAGTAAAATTTTCCCCTGCCACCAGTTCCATTTGTGCTAGATGAACGAACGTCTCTCCACATGCTCAGTTCTGAGATATAAGTGTATGTGAAAGCCGTCCTTCACCTATCTTATAGGGAACACAAAGATTCTTTTCAAATGCATACACCTTTCCATAAATATATATTGGAAGGTACTAGCTCCAAGTCGGGTTTACAGTGAAAACTGCAGGAACTTAAAACCGGCACTAGGAAAAAACCTGAGAAAACAGAGTAAATGTTTCTCCTGCAACTCTTTCCCTTTGTGCTAGATAAGCGAACGTCTCTGCACATGCTAAGTTATGAGAGATAAGTGTGTGTGAAAGGCATACTCCACAAAGCTTGTTGGGAACACAATTTTCTTTCAGATGCAATCTCTACTTCATACATATTTATGGGGAGGTACTAGCTCCAATTCGGGTTTACAGTGAAAACTGCAGGAACTTAAAACCGGCACTAGGAAACAGACTGAGAAACCAGAGTAAAAGTTTCTCTTCATCCCTTTCCATTTGTGCTAGATGAACGAACGTCTATCCACATGCTCAGTTCTGAGAGAATAGTGTGTGTTTAAGACGTACTTCACCTACCTTGTTGGGAAAACAAAGTTTCTTTTTAGTTGCAAACTCCACTCCTTACATATATATGGGGAGGTACTAGCTCCAACTCTGATTTACAGTGAATACTGCTGGAACTTCAAACCGGAACTAGGAAACAGACTGAGAAAACAGAGTAAAAGTTTCTCCTGCAATCCGTTCCCTTTGTGGTAGACGAACGAACGTCTTTTTTCATGATCACTTCTGAGAGATAATTGTGTGTGAAAGCCGATCTTCACCAAGATTTTTGGGATCACAAAGTTTCTTTTCATTTGTTAACTCCAAATCAGACATATATAAGGGGAAGTACTAGCTCCAACACTGGTATAAAGTGAAAAACGCAGGAATTTCAAACCGGAACTAGGAAACAGACTGAGATAACAGAGTATTAGTTTCTCCTTCAACACGTTCCTTTGTGATAGATGAACGAAATTCGCTCCACATGCTCAGATCTGAGAGATAAGTGTGTGTGAATGCCTTAGTTCACCTAGCTTGTTGGGAACACAATGTTCCTTTTCAATTGCAAACTCCAATCCATACATATATATGGGGAGGTACAAGCTCCAACTCGTGTTTACAGTGAAAACTGCAGGATCTTCCAAAAGGCACTAGGAAACAGACTGAGAAACCAGAGTAAAAGATTCTCCTTCAAACCGTTCCGTTTGTGCTAGATGAATGAACGTCTCTCCACATGCTCAGTTCTGAGAGATAATTGTGTGTGAAAGCCGTCCTTCACCTATCTTGTTGTAACAACAAAGATTCTTTTTAGTTGCAAACCCCACTCCATACAAATATATGGGGAGTTACTAGTTCCAAATCTGGGTTAGAGTGAAAACAGCAGGAACTTCAATCCGGCACTAGGAAACAGACTGAGAAACCAGAGTAAAAGTTTCCCCTGCCACCAGTTCCCTTTGTGCTAGATGAACGAACGTCTCTCCACATGCTCAGTTAGAGAGATAAGTGTGTGTGAAAGCCGTCCTTCACATATCTTATAGGGAACACAAAGTTTCTTTTCAAATGCTTACTCCTTTCCATAAATATATATTGGGAGGTACTAGCTCCAATTCGGGTTTACAGTGAAAACTGCAGGAACTTAAAACCGGCACTAGGAAAAAGCCTGAGAAAACAGAGTAAATGTTTCTCCTGCAACTCTTTCCATTTGTGCTAGATAAACGAACGTCTCTGCACATGCTAAGTTCTGAGAGATAAGTGTGTGTGAAAGCCATACTTCACAAAGCTTGTTGGGAACACAATTTTCTTTCAGATGCAATCTCTACTTCATACATATATATGGGGAGGTACTAGCTCCAACTCTGATTTACAGTGAATACTGCTGGAACTTCAAACCGGAACTAGGAAACAGACTGAGAAAACAGAGTAAAAGTTTCTCCTGCAATCCGTTCCCTTTGTGGTAGACGAACGAACGTCTCTCCACATGCTCAGTTAGAGAGATAAGTGTGTGTGAAAGCCGTCCTTCACATATCTTATAGGGAACACAAATTTTCTTTTAAAATGCTTACTCCTTTCCATAAATATATATTGGGAGGTACTAGCTCCAATTCGGGTTTACAGTGAAAACTGCAGGAACTTAAAACCGGCACTAGGAAAAAGCCTGAGAAAACAGAGTAAATGTTTCTCCTGCAACTCTTTCCATTTGTGCTAGATAAACGAACGTCTCTGCACATGCTAAGTTCTGAGAGATAAGTGTGTGTGAAAGCCATACTTCACAAAGCTTGTTGGGAACACAATTTTCTTTCAGATGCAATCTCTACTTCATACATATATATGGGGAGGTACTAGCTCCAACTCGGGTTTACAGTGAAAACTGCAGGAACTTAAAACCGGCACTAGGAAACAGACTGAGAAACAAGAGTAAAAGTTTCTCTTCATCCCTTTCCATTTGTGCTAGATGAACGAACGTCTATCCACATGCTCAGTTCTGAGAGAATAGTGTGTGTGTAAGACGTACTTCACCTACCTTGTTTTGAAAACAAAGTTTCTTTTTAGTTGCCAACTCCAATCCTTACATATATATGGGGAGATACTAGCTCCAACTCTGATTTACAGTGATTACTGCAGGAACTTCATACCGGAACTAGGAAACAGACTGAGAAAACAGAGTAAAAGTTTCTCCTGCAATCCGTTCCCTTTGTGTTAGACAAACGAACGTCTTTTCTCATGATCACTTCTGAGAGATAATTGTGTGTGAATGCCGAACTTCACCTAGATTGTTGGGAACACAAAGTTTCTTTTCATTTGTTAACTCCAAAACATACATATATAAGGGGAAGTACTAGCTCCAACTCTGGTATAAAGTGAAAAACGCAGGAACTTCAAACCGGCACTAGGAAACAGACTGAGATAACAGAGTATTAGTTTCTCCTTCAACACGTTCCTTTGTGATAGATGAACGAAATTCGCTCCACATGCTGTGATCTGAGAGATAAGTGTGTGAAAGCCTTAGTTCACCTAGCTTGTTGGGAACACAAAGTTTCTTTTCAGTTGCAAACTCCAATCCATACATATATATGGGGAGGTACTAGCTCCAACTCGGGTTTACAGTGAAAACTGCAGGATCTTTCAAACGGCACTAGGAAACAGACTGAGAAACGAGAGTAAAATTTTCCCCTGCCACCAGTTCCATTTGTGCTAGATGAACGAACGTCTCTCCACATGCTCAGTTCTGAGATATAAGTGTATGTGAAAGCCGTCCTTCACCTATCTTATAGGGAACACAAAGATTCTTTTCAAATGCATACACCTTTCCATAAATATATATTGGAAGGTACTAGCTCCAAGTCGGGTTTACAGTGAAAACTGCAGGAACTTAAAACCGGCACTAGGAAAAAACCTGAGAAAACAGAGTAAATGTTTCTCCTGCAACTCTTTCCCTTTGTGCTAGATAAGCGAACGTCTCTGCACATGCTAAGTTATGAGAGATAAGTGTGTGTGAAAGGCATACTCCACAAAGCTTGTTGGGAACACAATTTTCTTTCAGATGCAATCTCTACTTCATACATATTTATGGGGAGGTACTAGCTCCAATTCGGGTTTACAGTGAAAACTGCAGGAACTTAAAACCGGCACTAGGAAACAGACTGAGAAACCAGAGTAAAAGTTTCTCTTCATCCCTTTCCATTTGTGCTAGATGAACGAACGTCTATCCACATGCTCAGTTCTGAGAGAATAGTGTGTGTTTAAGACGTACTTCACCTACCTTGTTGGGAAAACAAAGTTTCTTTTTAGTTGCAAACTCCACTCCTTACATATATATGGGGAGGTACTAGCTCCAACTCTGATTTACAGTGAATACTGCTGGAACTTCAAACCGGAACTAGGAAACAGACTGAGAAAACAGAGTAAAAGTTTCTCCTGCAATCCGTTCCCTTTGTGGTAGATGAACGAACGTCTTTTTTCATGATCACTTCTGAGAGATAATTGTGTGTGAAAGCCGATCTTCACCAAGATTTTTGGGATCACAAAGTTTCTTTTCATTTGTTAACTCCAAATCAGACATATATAAGGGGAAGTACTAGCTCCAACACTGGTATAAAGTGAAAAACGCAGGAATTTCAAACCGGCACTAGGAAACAGACTGAGATAACAGAGTATTAGTTTCTCCTTCAACACGTTCCTTTGTGATAGATGAACGAAATTCGCTCCACATGCTCAGATCTGAGAGATAAGTGTGTGTGAATGCCTTAGTTCACCTAGCTTGTTGGGAACACAATGTTCCTTTTCAATTGCAAACTCCAATCCATACATATATATGGGGAGGTACTAGCTCCAACTCTGGTTTACAGTGAAAAATGCAGGATCTTCCAAACGGCACTAGGAAACAGACTGAGAAACCAGAGTAAAAGATTCTCCTTCAAACCATTCCGTTTGTGCTAGATGAACGAACGTCTCTCCACATGCTCAGTTCTGAGAGGTAAGTGTGTGTGAAAGCCGTCCTTCACCTATCTTATAGGGAACACAAAGTTTCTTTTCAAATGCATACTCCTATCCATAAATATATATTGGGAGGTACTAGTTCCAAATCTGGGTTTCAGTGAAAACTGCAGGAACTTCAAACCGGCACTAGGAAACAGACTGAGAAACCAGAGTAAAAGTTTCCCCTGCCACCAGTTCCCTTTGTGCTAGATGAACGAACGTCTCTCCACATGCTCATTTCTGAGAGATAGGTGTGTGTGAAAGCCGTCCTTCACCTATCTTATAGGGAACACAAAGTTTCTTTTCAAATGCATACTCCTATCCATAAATATATATTGGGAGGTACTAGCTCCAAGTCGGGTTTACAGTGAAAAGTGCAGGAACTTAATGCCTGCACTAGGAAACAGACTGAGGAACCAGAGTAAATGTTTCTCCAGCAACCCGTTAACTGTGTGCTAGATGAACGAACGTCTATCCACATGCTCAGTTCTGAGAGAATAGTGTGTGTGGAAGCCGTACTTCACCTAGCTTGTTGGGAAAACTAAGATGCTTTTCAGTTGCAAACACCCATCCATACATATATATGTGGAGTTACTAGCTCCAACTCGTTTTTACAGTGAAAACTTCAGAAACTTTAAACCGGCACTTGGAAACAGAATGAGAAACCAAGGTAATTGTTTCTACTTCTTCCCGTTCCATTTTTGCTAGATGAATGAACGTCTCTCCACATGCTCAGTTCTGATAGATAAGTGTGTGTGAAAGCCTTACTTCAACTAGCTTGTTGGGAAAACACAGTTTCTTTTCAGTTGCAAACTCCACTGCATACATATATAAGGGAGGTACTAGCACCAACTCAGGTTTACAGTGAAAACTGTAGGAACTTAAAACCGGCACTAGGAAACACACTGAGAAAAAAGAGTAATAGTTTCTCCTTCAACCCGTTCCCTTTGTGCTAGATGAACGAACGTCTCTCCACATGCTAAGTTCTGAGAGATATGTGCGTGTGAAAGCCGTACTTCTACTAGCTTGTTGGGAACACATAGATTCTTTTCAGTTGCAAGCTCCACTTCATACATATATATGGGCAGGTACAAGCTCCTACTGTGGTTTAGAGATTAAACTGCAGGAACTTCAAACCGGCACTAGGATACAGACAGAAACCAGGGTAAAAGTTTCCATGCACCCGTTCCCTTTGTGCTACATGAAAGAACGTCGCTCCACATGCTAAGTTCTGAGAGATAAGTGTGTGTGAAATCCGCCCTGCACTTAGCTTGTTGAGAAAACAAAGATTCTTTTCAGTTGGTAACCACAGTTCATACATATATATGGGGAGGTACTAGTTCCAACTCGTGTTTTTAGTGAAAACTGCAGAAACTTCAAACCAGCACTAGGAAACAGTCTGAGAAACCAGAGTAAAATTTTCTCCTCAACCATTTCCCTTTGTGCTAAATGAACGAACATCTCTCCATATGCTCAGTTCTTAGAGATAATTGTGTGTGAAAGCCATCCTTCAACTAGCTATTTGGGAACACAAAGTTCTTTTCAGTTGCAAACTCCACTCTATACAAATATATGGGGAGGTACTAGCTCCAACTCTGATTTACAGTGAATACTGCAGGAACTTCAAACAGGAACTAGGAAACAGACTTAGAAAACAGAGTAAAAGTTTCTCCTGCAATCCGTTCCCTTTGTGTTAGACAAACGAACGTCTTTTCTCATGATCACTTCTGAGAGATAATTGTGTGTGAATGCCGAACTTCACCTAGATTGTTGGGAACACAAAGTTTCTTTTCATTTGTTAACTCCAAAACATACATATATAAGGGGAAGTACTAGCTCCAACTCTGGTATAAAGTGAAAAACGCAGGAACTTCAAACCGGCACTAGGAAACAGACTGAGATAACAGAGTATTAGTTTCTCCTTCAACACGTTCCTTTGTGATAGATGAACGAAATTCGCTCCACATGCTGTGATCTGAGAGATAAGTGTGTGAAAGCCTTAGTTCACCTAGCTTGTTGGGAACACAAAGTTTCTTTTCAGTTGCAAACTCCAATCCATACATATATATGGGGAGGTACTAGCTCCAACTCGGGTTTACAGTGAAAACTGCAGGATCTTTCAAACGGCACTAGGAAACAGACTGAGAAACGAGAGTAAAATTTTCCCCTGCCACCAGTTCCATTTGTGCTAGATGAACGAACGTCTCTCCACATGCTCAGTTCTGAGATATAAGTGTATGTGAAAGCCGTCCTTCACCTATCTTATAGGGAACACAAAGATTCTTTTCAAATGCATACACCTTTCCATAAATATATATTGGAAGGTACTAGCTCCAAGTCGGGTTTACAGTGAAAACTGCAGGAACTTAAAACCGGCACTAGGAAAAAACCTGAGAAAACAGAGTAAATGTTTCTCCTGCAACTCTTTCCCTTTGTGCTAGATAAGCGAACGTCTCTGCACATGCTAAGTTATGAGAGATAAGTGTGTGTGAAAGGCATACTCCACAAAGCTTGTTGGGAACACAATTTTCTTTCAGATGCAATCTCTACTTCATACATATTTATGGGGAGGTACTAGCTCCAATTCGGGTTTACAGTGAAAACTGCAGGAACTTAAAACCGGCACTAGGAAACAGACTGAGAAACCAGAGTAAAAGTTTCTCTTCATCCCTTTCCATTTGTGCTAGATGAACGAACGTCTATCCACATGCTCAGTTCTGAGAGAATAGTGTGTGTTTAAGACGTACTTCACCTACCTTGTTGGGAAAACAAAGTTTCTTTTTAGTTGCAAACTCCACTCCTTACATATATATGGGGAGGTACTAGCTCCAACTCTGATTTACAGTGAATACTGCTGGAACTTCAAACCGGAACTAGGAAACAGACTGAGAAAACAGAGTAAAAGTTTCTCCTGCAATCCGTTCCCTTTGTGGTAGACGAACGAACGTCTTTTTTCATGATCACTTCTGAGAGATAATTGTGTGTGAAAGCCGATCTTCACCAAGATTTTTGGGATCACAAAGTTTCTTTTCATTTGTTAACTCCAAATCAGACATATATAAGGGGAAGTACTAGCTCCAACACTGGTATAAAGTGAAAAACGCAGGAATTTCAAACCGGCACTAGGAAACAGACTGAGATAACAGAGTATTAGTTTCTCCTTCAACACGTTCCTTTGTGATAGATGAACGAAATTCGCTCCACATGCTCAGATCTGAGAGATAAGTGTGTGTGAATGCCTTAGTTCACCTAGCTTGTTGGGAACACAATGTTCCTTTTCAATTGCAAACTCCAATCCATACATATATATGGGGAGGTACAAGCTCCAACTCGTGTTTACAGTGAAAACTGCAGGATCTTCCAAAAGGCACTAGGAAACAGACTGAGAAACCAGAGTAAAAGATTCTCCTTCAAACCGTTCCGTTTGTGCTAGATGAATGAACGTCTCTCCACATGCTCAGTTCTGAGAGATAATTGTGTGTGAAAGCCGTCCTTCACCGAGCTTGTTGTGACAACAAAGATTCTGTTTAGTTGCAAACTCCACTCCATACAAATATATGGGGATTTACTAGTTCCAAATCTGGGTTAGAGTGAAAACAGCAGGAACTTCAATCCGGCACTAGGAAACAGACTGAGAAACCAGAGTAAAAGTTTCCCCTGCCACCAGTTCCCTTTGTGCTAGATGAACGAACGTCTCTCCACATGCTCAGTTAGAGAGATAAGTGTGTGTGAAAGCCGTCCTTCACTTAGCTTGTTAAGATCACAAAGATTCTTTTCAGTGCAATCTCCTGTCCATACATATATATGGGGAGGTAAATCTCCAACTCGGGTTTACAGTGAAAAGTGCAGGAACTTAATGCCGGCACTAGGAAACAGACTGAGGAACCAGAGTAAAATTTTCTCCAGCAACCCGTTAACTGTGTGCTAGATAAACGAACGTCTCTCCACATGCTCAGTTCTGAGAGATAAGTGTGTTTGAAAGCCGTCCTTCACCTATCTTATAGGGAACAAAAAGTTTCTATTCAAATGCATACACCTTTCCATAAATATATATTGGGGGGTACTAGCTCCAAGTCGGGTTTACAGTGAAAACTGCAGGAACTTCAAACCGGCACTAGGAAACAGCCTGAAAAAACAGAGTAAATGTTTCTCCTGCAACCATTTCCCTTTGTGCTAGATAAATGAAAGTCTCTGCACATGCTAAGTTCTGAGAGATAAGTGTGTGTCAAAGCCATACTGCACAAAGCTTGTTGGGAACACAATTTTCTTTCAGATGCATACCCTACTTCAAACATATATATGGGGAGGTACTAGCTACAACTCGGGTTTACAGTGAAAAGTGCAGGAACTTAATGCCGACACTAGGAAACAGACTGAGGAACCAGAGTAAATGTTTCTCCAGCAACCCGTTAACTGTGTGCTAGATGAACGAACGTCAATCCACATGCTCAGTTCTGAGAGAATAGTGTGTGTGGAAGCCGTACTTCACCTAGCTTGTTGGGAAAACAAAGATGCTTTTCAGTTGCAAACTCCCATCCATACATATATATGTGAAGTTAAAAGCTCCAACTCGTTTTTACAGTGAAAACTTCAGAAACTTTAAACCGGCACTTGGAAACAGAATGAGAAACCAGAGTAAATGTTTCTACTTCTTCCCGTTCCATTTTTGCTAGATGAATGAACGTCTCTCCACATGCTCAGTTCTGATAGATAAGTGTGTGTGAAAGCCTTACTTCAACTAGCTTGTTGGGAAAACACAGTTTCTTTTCAGTTGCAAACTCCACTGCATACATATATAAGGGAGGTACTAGCACCAACTCAGGTTTACAGTGAAAACTGTAGGAACTTAAAACCGGCACTAGGAAACACAGTGAGAAAAAAGAGTAAAAGTTTCTCCTTCAACCCGTTCCCTTGGTGCTAGATGAACGAACGTCTCTCCACATGCTCAGTTCTGAGAGATATGTGCGTGTGAAAGCCGTACTTCTACTAGCTTGTTGGGAACACATAGATTCTTTTCAGTTGCAAGCTCCACTTCATACATATATATGGGCAGGTACAAGCTCCTACTGTGGTTTAGAGATTAAACTGCAGGAACTTCAAACCGGCACTAGGATACAGACAGAAACCAGGGTAAAAGTTTCCCTGCAACCCGTTCCCTTTGTGCTAGATGAACGAACGTCTCTCCACATGCTCAGTTCTGAGAGATAAGTGTGTGTGAAAGCCGTCCTTCACCTATCTTATAGGGAACACAAAGAATCTTATCAAATGCATACTCCTTTCCATAAATATATATTGGGAGGTACTAGCTCCAAGTCGGGTTTACAGTGAAAACAGCAGGAACTTAAAACCGGCACTAGGAAAAAGCCTGAGAAAACAGAGTAAATGTTTCTCCTGCAACTCTTTCACTTTGTGCTAGATAAGCGAACGTCTCTGCACATGCTAAGTTATGAGAGATAAGTGTGTGTGAAAGGCATACTCCACAAAGCTTGTTGGAAACACAATTTTCTTTCAGATGCAATCTCTACTTCATACATATTTATGGGGAGGTACTAGCTCCAACTCGGGTTTACAGTGAAAACTGGAGGAACTTAAAACCAGCACTAGGAAACAGACTGAGAAACCAGAGTAAAAGTTTCTCTTCATCCCTTTCCATTTGTGCTAGATGAACGAACGTCTATCCACATGCTCAGTTCTGAGAGAATAGTGTGTGTTTAAGACGTACTTCACCTACCTTGTTGGGAAAACAAAGTTTCTTTTTAGTTGCAAACTCCACTCCTTACATATATATGGGGAGGTACTAGCTCCAACTCTGATTTACAGTGAATTCTGCAGGAACTTCAAACCGGAACTAGGAAACAGACTGAGAAAACAGAGTAAATGTTTCTCCTGCAATCCGTTCCCTTTGTGGTAGACGAACGAACGTCTTTTCTCATGATCAGTTCTGAGAGATAATTGTGTGTGAAAGCCGATCTTCACCTAGATTGTTGGGAACACAAAGTTTCTTTTCATTTGTTAACTCCAAACCATACATATATAAGGGGAAGTACTAGCTCCAACTCTGGTATAAAGTGAAAAACGCAGGAAATTCAAACCGGCACTAGGAAACAGACTGAGATAACAGAGTATTAGTTTCTCCTTCCACACGTTCCTTTGTGATAGATGAAAGAACGTCTCTACACATACTCAATTCTGAGAGAGAAGTGTGTGTTAAAGCCTTCCTTCACCTATCCTGTTATGAACACAAAGATTCTTTTCAGTTCCTAACTCCACTCCTTTAATATATTTGGGGAGATACCAGCTCCAACTCGGTTTTACAGTGAAAACTGCAGCAACATCTTACCGGAACTAGGAAACAGACTGAGAAACCAGAGTAAATTTTTCTAGTGCAACCCGTTCCCTTTCTGCTAGATGAATGAACGTCTCTCCACATGCTCAGTTCAGAGTGATATGTGTGTGTGAAAGCCGAACTTCACCTAGCTTCTTGGGAATACAAAGTTTCTTTTCAGTGGCAAACTCCTCTGCATACATATATATGAGGAGGTACTTGCTCCAACTCGGATTTACATTGAAAACTGCAGGAACTTCATACCGGAATTAGGAAAGAGACTGAGAAAGCAGAGTAAAAGTTTCTCTCCAACTCGTTCCTTTTATGATAGATGAACGAACGTCTCTCCACATGCTCAATTCTGAGAGATAAGTGTGTGTGAAAGCCGCTTTCCCTAGCTTTTTGGTAACACAAAACTTCTTTTCAGTTGCAAACTCCACTCCATACATATATAAGGGGAAGTACTAGCTCCAACTCTGTTATAATGTGAAAACCGCAGGAACTTCAAACCGGCACTAGGAAACTGTCTGAGATACCAGAGAAATAGTTTGTCCTGCAACCCGTTCCATTTGTGCTAGATGAAAGATCGTCTCTCCACATGCTCAGTTCTGAGAGATGTGTGTGTGAAAGCCGTACTTCAACTAGCTTTTTGGGAAAATAAGATTCTTTTCATTGACAAACTCCACTCCATACATATATATATGGGGACGTACTTGCTCCAAAAAGTGTTTACAATGAAAACTGCAGGAACTTCAAATTGGCCCTAGGAAATAGTCTGAGATACCAGACTAATAGTTTATCTTGAAAAACTTTCCCTTTGTGCTAGGTGAACGAACGTCTCTCCACATGCTCAGTTCTGAGAGATAAGAGTGTGTGAAAGCCGTCCTTCACCTAACTTTTTGGGAACACAAAATTACTTTTCAGTTGCTAACTCTAAACCATACATATATATGGGGAGGTACTAGCTCCAACTCGGGTTTACAGTGAAATCTGCAGGTAGTTCAAACCGGCACTAGGAAACAGACTGAGAAAAAAGAGTAAAAGTTTCTCCTGCAAACTGTTCCCTTTGTGTTAGGTGAACGAACTATTCTCCAAATGCTCAGTTCTGAGAGATTAGTGTGTGTGAAATCCGTCCTTCACCTAGCTTGTTTGGGAACACAAAGTTTCTTTTCAGATGCAAAATCCACTCCATAAATATATATGGGGAATTACTAGCTCCAAATCTGCTTTACAGTGAAAACTGCAGGGAATTCAAACCGGCACAAGGAAACAGACTGAGAAACCAGAGAAAAAGTTTCTGCTGCAACCCGTTCCCTTTGTGTGAGATGCACGAATGTCTCTTCACATGCTCAGTTGTGAGAGATAAGTGTGTGTTAATGCCGTCCTTCACTTAGCTTGTTAAGAACACAAAGATTATTTTCAGTGCAATCTCCTGTCCATACATATATATGGGGAGGTAAATCTCCAACTCGGATTTACAGTGAAAAGTGCAGGTACTTAATGCCGGCACTAGGAAACAGACTGAGGAACCAGAGTAAAAGTTTCTCCAGCAACCCGTTAACTGTGTGCTAGATGAACGAACGTCTCTCCACATGCTCAGTTCTGAGAGATAAGTGTGTGTGAAAGCCATACTCCACAAAGCTTGTTGGGAACACAATTTTCTTTCAGATGCAAACCCTGCTTCAATCATATATATGGGGAGGTACTAGCTACAACTCGGGTTTACAGTGAAAAGTGCAGGAACTTAATGCCGGCACTAGGAAACAGACTGAGGAACCAGAGAAAAGGTTTCTCCAGCAACCAGTTAACTGTGTGCTAGATGAATGAACGTCTATCCACATGCTCAGTTCTGAGAGAATAGTGTGTGTGGAAGCCGTACTTCACCTAGCTTGTTGGGAAAACAAAGATGCTTTTCAGTTGCAAACTCCCATCCATACATATATATCTGGAGTTACTAGCTCCAACTCGTTTTTACAGTGAAAACTTCAGAAACTTTAAACCGGCACTTGGAAACAGAATGAGAAACCAGAGTAAATGTTTCTACTTCATCCCGTTCCATTTTTGCTAGATGAATGAACGTCTCTCCACATGCTCAATTCTGAGAGAATAGTGTGTGTGAATGCCGTACTTCACCTAGCTTGTTGGGAATACAATGTTTCTTTTCAGTTTCAAACTTCACTGCATACTTATATATTGTGTGGTACTAGCTCCAAATCAGATTTACAGTGAAAATTGCAGGTACTTCAAAACGACACTAGGAAAGAGACTGAGAAACAAGAGTAAAGTTTCTCCTGCAATTCGTTCCCTTTTTGCTAGATTAACGAATATCTCTCCACGTGCTTTGTTTTGAGAGATAAGTGTGTGTGAATGCCGTACTTCACCTATCTTATTGGGAACACAAAGTTTCTTTTCAGATGCAATATACAATCCTTACATATTTATGTTGAGGTAGCAGCTCCAAATCCAGTTTGCAGTGAAAACTGCAGGAACTTCAAACCCGCACTAGGAAACATACTGAGAAATTAGTGTAAAAGTTTCATCTGCAATCCTTTCCCTTTGTGCTAGATGAACGAACGTCTCTCCACATGCTCAGTTCTGAGAGATAAGTGTGTGTGAAATCCGCCTTCACCTAGCTTGTTGGGATCACAAAGTTTCCTTTCAGTTGCAAATTCCACTCCATAAATATATATGAGTAGGTACGAGCTCCAACTCTGGATTAAAGTGAAAACTACAGGAAGTTCAAACCGGCACTATGAAACAAACTGAGGAACCAGAGTAAATGTTTCTCCTGCAACACGTTCCTTTGTGCTAGATGATCGAACGTCTCTCCACATGCTCAGTTCTGAGAGATAAGTGTGTGTGAATGCCGTACTTCACCAAGCTTGTTGGGAATACAATGTTTCTTTTCAGTTGCAAACTCCAATGCATACTTATATATGGTGAGGTACTAGCTCCAACCCGGTTATTCAGTGAAAACTGCAGGAACTTCAAACCGGCACTAGGAAAAAGACTGAGAATCCAGAGTAAATGTTGCACCTTCAAACAGTTCCCTTTGTGCTAGATGAAAGAACGTCTCTACACATACTCAATTCTGAGAGAAAAGTGTGTGTTAAAGCCGTCCTTCACATAGCCTGTTATGAACACAAAGATTCTTTTCAGTTCCAAACTCCACTCCTTAAATATATATGGGAAGATACAAGCTCCAACTCGGTTTTACAGTGAAAACTGCAGGAACATCTTACTGGAACTAGGAAACAGACTGAGAAACCAGAGTAAAAGGTTCTCCTGCAACCGGTTCCTTTTCTGCTAGATGAACGAACGTCTCTCCACATGCTCAGTTCAGAGTGATATGTGTGTGTGAAAGCCTAACTTCACATACCTTGTTGGGAAAACAAAGTTTGTTTTCAATTGCCATCTCCACTCCATACATATATATGGGGAAGTTCTAGCTCCAAATCTGGTTTGCAGTAAAAACTGCAGGAACTTCAAACCGTCACTAGGAAACAGACTGAGAAACCAGAGTAAATGTTTCTCCTGCAAACCTTTTCCTTTGTGCTAGATGAACGAATGACTCACCACATGTTCAGTTCTGAGAGATAAGTGTGTGTGAAAGCGGCACTTCAACTAGCTTGTTGGGAACACAAAGATTCTTTTCAGTTGCAAACTCTAATCCGCACATATATATGGGGAGGAACTATCTCCAACTATGGTTTACAGTGAAAACTGCAGGAACTTCAAACCGGCATTTGGAAACACACTGAGAAAGGAGAGTAAAAGTTTCTCCAGCAACACTTTCCCATTGTGCTCGATGAATGAACGTCTCTCAACATGCTCATTTCTGAGAGATAACTGTGTGTAAATGTCGTCCTTCATGTAGCTTGTTGGGAACACAAAGTTTATTTTCAATTGACATCTCCACTCCATACATATATAAGGGAGGTACCAACTTCAACACGGTTTTACAGAGAAAACTGCAGGAACTTCATACCGGCACTAGGAAATAGACTGAGAAACCAGAGTAATAGTTCCTCCTGCAACCCGTTCTTTTTGTGCTAGATGAAAGAACGTCTCTCCACATGCTCAGTTCTGAGACATAAGTGTGTGTTAAAGCCGTCCTTCAACTCGCTTGTTGAGAACACTAAGATTCTTTTCATTTGCAAACTACACTCCATATATATATATGGGGAGGTACTAGCCCCAACTCGGTTTTACTGTGAAAAATGCAGGATCTTCAAACTGGCACTAGGGAACAAACTGAGAAACAAGAGTAAAAGTTTCTCCTAAAATCCGTTCCCTTTGTGCTAGATGAACGAAATTCTCTCCACATGCTCAGTTCTGAGAGGTAAATGTGTGTGAAAGCCGTCCTTCAGCTTGCTTGTTGGGAACACAAAGTTTCTTTTCAGTTGCAAACTCCATTCTATACATATATCTGGGGAGGTACTAGTTCGACCTCTTGTTATAGTAAAACCTGCAGGAACTTCAAACCATCACTAGGAACCAGACTGAGAAACCAGATTAAAGCTTTCTCCTGCAACCATTTCCTTTTGTGCTAGATGAACGAACTTCTATTCACATGCTCAGTTCTGAGAGATAAGTGTGTGTGAAAGCCGTTCTTCAAGTAGATTGTTGGGAAGAAAAACATTCTTTTCAATTGCAAGCTCCACTCCATACATATATATGGGAAGGTAACAGCTCAAACTCTGGCTTACAGTGAAAATTGCAGGAAATTCCAACCGGCATTTGGAAACACACCTAGAAAGCAGAGTAAAAGTTTCCCTTGCAACAGGTTCCCATTGTGCAAGATGAACGAATGTCTCTCAACAAGCTCAGTTCTCAGAGATAATTGTGTGTGAAAGCCTTACGTCTCCTAGCTTCTTGGGAACACAAAGTTTCTTTTCAGTTGCAAACTCTAATCCATACATATATATGGGAGGTACAAACTCCAACACGGTTTTACAGTGAAAACTGCAGGAACTTCAAACCGGCACTAGGAAACAGACTTAGAAACCAAAGTAAAAGTTTCTCGTGCAACATGTTCCCTTTGTGCTAGATGAACGAACGTCTCTCCACATGCTCAGTTCTGAGAGATAACTGTGTGTAAAAGCCGTCCTTCGCCTAGCCTGAAGGGAATACAAAGTTTCTTTTCTGTTGCAAACTCCAATACATACATATATATGGGGAGGTACTAGCTCAAATTCGTTATACAGTGAAAAGTGCACAAACATCAACCGTCACTAGGAAACAGACTGAGAAACCAAAGTAAAATTTTCTCCTGCAACCCGTTCCATTTGTGCTAGATGAATGAACGTCTCTCCACCTGCTCAGTTATGAGAGATAAGTGTGTGTGAAAGCCAAATTCACTTAGATTGTTGGGAACACAAAGATTCTTTTCAGTTGCAAACTCCAAACCATACATATATATGGGTACGTACAAGCTCCAAAACGCGTTTACAGTAAAATCTGTAGGAAATTCAACCCAGCACAGGGAAACCGACTGAAAAATCAGAGTAAAAGTTACTCCTGCAGCCCTTTCCCTTTGTGCTAGTTGAACGAACTTCTCTCCACATGCTCAGTTCTGAAAGTAAATTGTGTGTGAATACCGTCCTTCAACAACATTGTTGGGAACATGAAGATTCTTTACAGTTGCAAACCGCATTCCATACACATTTATGGGGAGGTACCATCTCCAAATATATTTTAGAGTGAAAACTGCAGGTACTTCAACCCGGCACTAGGAAAGAGACTGAGAAACCAGAGTAAAATTTTCTCCTGCAAACCGTTCACTTTGTGCTTCATGAGCGAAAGTCTCTCCACATGCTCAGTTCTGAGAGATAAGTGTGTGTGAAAGCCTTCCTTCAACTAGCTTGTTGGGAACACATAGATTCTTTTCAGTTGCAAACTTCATTCCATATATTTATACGGGGAGATACTAGCTGCAAATCTTGTTTACAGGGAAAACTGCAGGAACTTCAAACCGGCACTAGGAAACAGACTGAGAAACCAGAGTAAAAGTTTCTCCTGCAACCCGTTCACTTTGTGCTAGATGAACGAACGTCTCTCCACATGCTCAGTTCTGAGAGATAATTGTGTGTGAAAGCCGTCCTTCACCTAGCTTGTTGGGAAAACATAGTTTGTTTTCAGATGCCAACTCCACTCCATAAATATATATGGGGAGGTACTAGCTGAAACTCGGTTTAACAGTGAAAAATGCCGGAACATCAAACCAGCACTAGAATACAGACTTAAATAAGAGTAAAAGATTCTCCTTCAACCCGTTCCTTTGTGCTAGATGAGTGAAAGTCTCTTCACATGCTCAGTTCTGAGAGATAATTGTGTTTGATAGCCATCCTTCACCTAGCTTGTTGGGAACAAAAATTTTCTTTTCAGTTGCAAATTCCACTCCATAAATATATATGGGGAGGTACTAGCTCCAACTCTGGTTTACAGTAAAAACTGCAGGAACTTCAAACCGTCACTAGGAAACAGACTGAGAACCCAGAGTAAAAGTTTCTCCTTAAACAGTTCCCTTTGTGCTTGATGAACGAAAGTCTCTCAACATGCTCAGTTGTGAGAGATAAATGTGTGTGAAAGCCGCCCTTCACCTAGCTTGTTGGGAACCCAAAGATTCTTTTCAGTTGCTCACTAAAATCCATACATATATATGGGTGGTACTAGCTCCAACTCGGTTTTACAGGGAAAACTGCAGTAACTTCAAACCAGCTGTAGGAAACACTCAGAGATACCAGAGTAAAAATTTCTCCTGCAACAGTTCCTTCTGTGCTAGATGAACGAATCTCTCTCCACATGCTCAGTTCTGAGATAAATGTGTGTGTGAATGCCGTCCTGCAGTTAGCTTGTTGAGAACACAAAGAATCTTTTCATTGCACACACCAGTCCATACATATATATGGGGAGGTACGAGCTCCAACTCTTGTTTACAGTGAAATTTGCAGGAATTTCTAACCAGCACTAGGAAACACACTTAGAACCCAGAATAAAAGTTTCTCCTGCAAACCGTTCCCTTTGTGTTAGATGAACGAATGTCTCTCCACATGCTCAGTTCTCAGAGATAAGTGTGGTTGAATGCCGTCCTGTACTTAGCTTGTTGGGAACACAAAGTTTCTTTTCAGAAGCAAAAACCACTCCATACATATACATGGGGAAGTACTAGCTCAACAGAGTTTTACTATGAAAACTACCATAAATTCAAACATACACTATGAAAAGGACTGAGAAACCAGAGTACAAGTTTTCCTGCAAACGGTTCCGTTTCTGCTAAATGAAGGAACGTCTATCCACATGCTCAGTTCTGAGAGAAAAGTGTGTGTGAAAGCCGTCCTTCACCTAGCTTGTTGGGAAGACAATGATTCTTTTCAGTTGCAAATTAAACTTCATACATATATATGGGGAGGTTCAAGCTCCACCTCGAGTTTAGAGTGAAAACTGCAGGTACTTCAAAACGACACTAGGAAAGAGACTGAGAAACAAGAGTAAAGTTTCTCCTGCAATTCGTTCCCTTTTTGCTAGATTAACGAATATCTCTCCACATGCTCTGTTTTGAGAGATAAGTGTGTGTGAATGCCGTACTTCACCTATCTTATTGGGAACACAAAGTTTCTTTTCAGATGCAATCTACAATCCTTACATATTTATGGGGAGATACCAGCTCCAAATCCAGTTTGCAGTGAAAACTGCAGGAACTTCAAACCCGCACTAGGAAACATACTGAGAAATTAGTGTAAAAGTTTCATCTGCAATCCTTTCCCTTTGTGCTAGATGAATGAATGTCTCTTCACATGCTCAGTTCTGAGAGATAAGTGTGTGTGAAAATCGCCTTCACCTAGCTTGTTGGGAACACAAAGTTTCCTTTCAGTTGCAAATTCCACTCCATAAATATATATGGGTAGGTACGAGCTCCAACTCTGGATTAAAGTGAAAACTACAGGAACTTCAAACCGGCACTATGAAACAGACTGAGAAACCAGAGTAAATATTTCTCCTGCAACACGTTCCTTTGTGCTAGATGATCGAACGTCTCTCCACATGCTCAGTTCTGAGAGATAAGTGTGTGTGAATGCCGTACTTCACCAAGCTTGTTGGGAATACAATGTTTCTTTTCAGTTGCAAACTCCACTGCTACTTATATATGGTGAGGTACTAGCTCCAACACTATTATTCAGTGAAAACTGAAGGAACTTCAAACCGGCACTAGGAAAAAGACTGAGAATCCAGAGTAAATGTTGCACCTTCAAACAGTTCCCTTTGTGCTAGATGAAAGAACGTCTCTACACATACTCAATTCTGAGAGACATGTGTGTGTTAAAGCCATCCTTCACCTAGCCTGTTAGGAACACAAAGATTCTTTTCAGTTCCAAACTCCACTCCTTAAATATATATGGGGAGATACCAGCTCCAACTCGGTTTTACAGTGAAAACTGCAGGAACATCTTACTGGAACTAGGAAACAGACTGAGAATCCAAAGTAAAAGTTTCTCCTGCAACCCGTTCCTATTCTTCTAGATGAACGAACGTCTCTCCACATGCTCAGTTCAGAGTAATATGTGTGTGTGAAAGCCGAACTTCACATACCTTGCTGGGAACACAAAGTTACTTTTCAATTGCCATCTCCAATCCATACATATATATGGGGATGTTCTACCTCCAAATCTGGTTTGCAGTAAAAACTGCAGGAACTTCAAACCGTCACTAGGAAACAGACTGAGAAACCAGAGTAAATGTTTCTCCTGTAAACTTTTTTCTTTGTGCTAGATGAACGAACGACTCACCACATGTTCAGTTCTGAGAGATATGTGTGTGTGAAAGCGGCACTTCAACTAGCTTGTTGGGAACACAAAGATTCTTTTCAGTTGCAAACTCTAATCCACGCATATATATGGGGAGGAACTATCTCCAACTATGGTTTACAGTGAAAACTGCAGGAACTTCAAACCGGCATTTGGAAACACACTGAGAAAGGAGAGTAAAAGTTTCTCCAGCAACACTTTCCCATTGTGCTAGATGAACGAACGTCTCTCAACATGCTCATTTCTGAGAGATAAGTGTGTGTAAAAGCCGTCCTTCATGTAGCTTGTTGGGAACACAAGGTTTATTTTCAATTGCCATCTCCATTCCAAACGTATATAAGGGAGGTACCAACACCAACACGGTTTTTCTGTGAAAACTGCAGGAACTTCAAACCGGCACTAGGAAATAGACTGAGAAACCAGAGTAAAAGTTCCCCCTGCAACCCGTTCCTATTGTGCTAGATGAAAGAACGTCTCTCCATATGCTCAGTTCTGAGACATAAGTGTGTGTTAAAGCCGTCCTTCAACTCACTTTTTGGGAACACAAACATTCTTTTCAGTTGCAACCTACACTCCATATATTTATATGGGGAATACTAGCTCCAACTCGGTTTTACTGTGAAAAATGCAGGATCTTCAAACCGGCACAAGGAAACAGACTGAGAAACAAGAGTAAAAGTTTCTCCTGCAACCCGTTCCCTTTGTGCTAGCTGAACGAAATTCTCTCCACATGCTCAGTTCTGAGAGGTAAGTGTGTGTGAAAGCCGTCCTTCATGTAGCTTGTTGGGAACACAAAGTTTCTTTTCAATTGCCATCTGCACTCCATACATATAAATGGGGAGGTAATAGCTCCAACTCTGGTTTACAGTAAAAACTTCAGGAACTTCAAACCGTCACTAGGAAACAGACTGAGAAACCAGAGAATATGTTTCTCCTGCAACCATTTCCCTTTTTGCTAGATGAACGAACGACTCACCACATGTTCAGTTCTGAGAGATAATTGTGTGTGAATGCCGTAATTCACCTAGCTTGTTGGGAACACAAAGATTCTTTTAAGTTGAAAACTCCACTCCATACATTTATATGGGGAGGAAATAGATCTAACTCTAATTTACAGTGAAAACTGCAGAACTTCAATCCGGCACTAGGAAACACACTGAGAAAGCATAGTAAAATTTTCTCATGCAAACTGTTCCATTTGTGCTGGATGAACGAACGTCTCTCCACATGCTCTGGTATGAGTGATAAGTGTGTGTGAAGCCGTCCTTCATCTAGCTTGTTGGGAACACAAAGTTTCTTTTCAGGTCCAAACTCCACTCCATATATTTATATGGGGAGGTACAAGCTCCAAGTCGATATTACAGTGAAATCTGCAGGAACTTCAAACCGGCACTAGGAAACAGACTGTGAAACCAGAGTAAAAGTTTCTCCTGCATCCCGTTCCCTTTGTGCTAGATGAACAAACGTCTCTCCACATGCTCAGTTCTGAGAGATAAATGTGTGTGAAAGCCATCCTTCACATACCTTATTGGGAACACAAAGTTTCTTTAGAATTGCCATCTCCAATTCATACATATATATGGGGAGGTACTAGCTCCAAATCTGGTTTGCAGTAAAAACTGCAGGAACTTCAAACCGTCTCTAGGAAACAGACTGAGAAACCAGAGTAAATGTTTCTCCTGCAAACCTTTTCCTTTGTGCTAAATGAACGAACGACTCACCACATTTTCAGTTCTGAGAGATAAGTGTGTTTGAAAGCGTCACTTCAACTAGCTTGTTGGGAACACAAAGATTCTTTTCAGTTGCAAATTCTAATCCACACATATATATGGGGAGGAACTATCTCCAACTATGTTTTACACTGAAAACTGCAGGAATTTCAAACCGGCATTTGGAAACACACTGAGAAAGGAGAGTAAAAGTTTCCCAGCAACACTTTCCCATTGTGCTAGATGAACGAACGTCTCTCAACATGCTCAGTTCTGAGAGATAAGTGTGTGTAAAAGCCGTCCTTCATGTAGCTTGTTGGGACACAAAGTTTATTTTCAATTGCCATCTCCACTCCATACATGTATATGGGGAGGTACTAGCTTCAAATCTGGTTTACTGTGAAAAATGCAGGATCTTCAAACTGGCACTAGGGAACATACTGAGAAACACGAGTAAAAGTTCCTCCTGCAAACCGTCCCTTTTGTGCTAGATGAAAGAAGGTCTCTCCACATGCTCAGTTCTGAGAGATAAGTGTGTGTTAAAACCGTCCTTTAACTCGCTTGTTGCGAACACAAAGATTCTTTTCAGATGCAACCTACACTCCATATATATAAATGGGGAGGTACTAGCTCCAACTCGGTTTTACTGTGAAAAATGCAGGATCTTCAAACCGGCACTAGGGAACAAACTGAGAAACAAGAGTAAAAGTTTCTCCTAAAAGCCGTTCCCTTTGTGCTAGATGAACGAAATTCTCTCCACATGCTCAGTTCTGAGAGGTAAATGTGTGTGAAAGCCGTCCTCCATGTAGCTTGTTGGGAACACAAAGTTTGTTTTCAATTGCCATCTCCACTCCATACATATATATGGGGAGGTACTAGCTCCAACTCTGGTTTACAGTAAAAACAGCAGGAACTTCAAACAATCACTAGGAATCTGACTGAGAAACCAGAGAAAATGTTTCTCCTGCAACCATTTCCCTTTGTGCTAGATGAACGAAAGCCTCACCACATGTTCAGTTCTGAGAGATAAGTGTGTGTGAATGCCGTACTTCACCTAGCTTGTTGGGAACACAAAGATTCTTTTAAGTTGCAAACTCCACTCCATACATTTATATGGGGAGGTACTAGCTCCAACTCGGTTTTACAGTGAAAACTGCAGAACTTCAAACCAGCACTAGGAAACAAACTGAGAAAGCAGAGTAAAATTTTCTCATTGCAAACCGTTCCATTTGTGCTAGATGAACGAACGTCTCTCCAAATGCACTGGTATGAGAGATAAGTGTGTGTGAAACCGTACTTCACCTAGCTTGTTGGGAACACAAAGTTTCTTTTCAGTTGCAATCTCCACTGCATATATTTATATGGGGAGGTACAAGCTCCAAGTCGATATTACAGTGAAATCTGCAGGAACTTCAAACCGGCACTAGGAAACAGACTGAGAAACGAGAGTAAAAGTTTCTCCTGCATCCCTTTCCCTTTGTGCTAGATGAACGAACGTCTCTCCACATGCTCAGATCTGAGAGATAATTGTGTTTGATAGCCGTCCTTCAGCTAGCTTGTTGGGAACACAAAGTTTCTTTTCAGTTGCAAACTCCAATCCATACATATATCTGGGGAGGTACTAGCTCCAACTCTTGTTACAGTAAAAACTGCAGTAACTTCAAACCGTCACTAGGAACCAGACTGAGAAACCAGATTAAAGCTTTCTCCTGCAACCATTTCCATTTGTGCTAGATGAACGAACTTCTCTCCACATGCTCAGTTCTGAGAGATAAGTGTGTTTGAAAGCCGTCCTTCAAGTAGATTGTTGGGAAGAAAAACATTCTTTTCAATTGCAAGCTCCACTCCATACATATATATGGGAAGGTAACAGCTCAAACTCTGGTTTACAGTGAAAACTGCAGGAAATTCCAACCGGCATTTGGAAACACACCGAGAAAGCCGAGTAAAAGTTTCCCTTGCAACACGTTCCCATTGTGCAATATGAACGAACGTCTCTCAACAAGCTCAGTTCTGAGATATAAGTGTGTGTGAAAGCCGTACATCTCCTAGCTTCTTGGGAACACAAAGTTTCTTTTCAGTTGCAAACTCTAATCCATACATATATATGGGAGGTACCAACTCCAACACGGTTTTACAGTGAAAATTCAGGAACTTCAAACCGGCACTAGGAAACAGACTTAGAAACCAGAGTAAAAGTTTCTCCTGCAACACGTTCCCTTTGTTCTAGATGAACGAACTTCTCTCCACATGCTCAGTTCTGAGAGATAACTGTGTGTAAAAGCCGTCCTTCGCCTAGCCTGAAGGGAACACAAAGTTTCTTTTCTGTTGCAAACTCCAATACATACATATATATGGGGAGGTACTAGCTCCAAATTCCTTATACAGTGAAAAGTGCACAAACATCAACCGTCACTAGGAAACAGACTGAGAAACCAGAGTAAAATTTTCTCCTGCAACCTGTTCCATTTGTGCTAGATGAATGAACGTCTCTCCACCTGCTCAGTTATGAGAGATAAGTGTGTGTGAAAGCCAAATTCACTTAGATTGTTGGGAACACAAAGATTCTTTTCAGTTGCAAACTCCAAACCATACATATATATGGGGACGTACAAGCTCCAAAACGCGTTTACAGTAAAATCTGTAGGAAATTCAACCCAGCACTGGGAAACAGACTGAAAAACCAGAGTTAAGGTTACTCATGCAGCCCTTTCCCTTTGGCTAGTTGAACGAACTTCTCTCCACATGCTCAGTTCTGAGAGTTAATTGTGTGTGAAAGCCGTCTTTCAACAAGCTTGTTGGGAACATGAAGATTCTTTACAGTTGCAAACCCCATTCCATACACATTTATGGGGAGGTACTAGCTCCAAATATATTTTAGAGTGAAAACTGCAGGTACTTCAACTCGGCAATAGGAAAGACACTGAGAAACCAGAGTAAAATTTTCTCCTGCAAACCGTTCACTTTGTGCTTCATGAGCGAAAGTCTCTCCACATGCTCAGTTCTGAGAGATAAGTGTGTGTGAAAGCCTTCCTTCAACTAGCTTGTTGGGAACACATAGATTCTTTTCAGTTGCAAACTCCATTCCATATATTTATAAGGGGAGATACTAGCTGCAAATCTTGTTTATAGTGAAAACTGCAGGAACATCAAACCTGCACTAGGAAACAGACTGAGAACCCAGAGTAAAATTTCTCCTGCAACCCATTCACTTTGTGCTAGATGAACGAACGTCTCTCCACATGCTCAGTTTTGAGAGATAAGTGTGTGTGAAAGCCGTCCTTCACCTAGCTTGTTGGGAAAACATAGTTTGTTTTCAGATGCCAACTCCACTCCATAAATATATATGGGGAGATACTAGCTGAAACTCGGTTTAACAGTGAAAAATGCCAGAACATCAAACCAGCACTAGAATACAGAATTAAATAAGAGTAAAAGTTTCTCCTTCATCCCGTTCCTTTGTGCTAGATGAACGAAAGTCTCTTCACATGCTCAGTTCTGAGAGATAATTGTGTTTGATAGCCGTCCTTCACCTAGCTTGTTGGGAACACAAAGTTTCTTTTCAGTTGCAAACTCCACTCCATAAATATATATGGGGAGGTACTAGCTCCAAATCTGGTTTACAGTAAAAACTGCAGGAACTTCAAACCGTCACTAGGAAACAGACTGAGAAACCAGAGTAAATGTTTCTCCTGCAACCCTTTCCCTTTGTGCTAGATGAACGAACGACTCTCCACATTTTCAGTTCTGAGAGATAAGTTCATTTGAATGCCGTACTTCAACTAGCTTGTTGGGAACACAAAGATTCTTTTAAGTTGCAAACTCCACTCCATACATTTATATGGGTAGGTAATAGACCTAACTCGAATTTACAGTGAAAACTGCAGATCTTCAAATCGGCACTAGGAAACTGACTGAGAAACCAGAGTAAAAGTTTCCCCTGCAAACTCTTCCATTTGTGCTAGATGAACGAAAGTCTCTCAACATGCTCAGTTGTGAGAGATAAGTGTGTGTGAAAGCCGCCCTTCACCTAGCTTGTTGGGAACACAAAGATTCTTTTCAGTTGCTCACTAAACTCCATACATATATATGGGTGGTACTAGCTCCAACTCGGTTTTACAGGGAAAACTGCAGTAACTTGAAACCGGCTGTAGGAAACACTCAGAGATACCAGAGTAAAAATTTCTCCTGCAACAGTTCCTTCTGTGCTAGATGAACGAATGTCTCTCCACATGCTCAGTTCTGAGATAAATGTGTGTGTGAATGCCGTCCTGCAGTTAGCTTGTTGAGAACACAAAGAATCTTTTCATTGCACACACCAGTCCATACATATATATGGGAAGGTACGAGCTTCAACTCGTGTTTACAGTGAAATTTGCAGGAATTTCTAACCAGCACTAGGAAACACACTTAGAACCCAGAATAAAAGTTTCTCCTGCAAACCGTTCCCTTTGTGTTAGATGAACGAATGTCTCTCCACATGCTCAGTTCTCAGAGATAAGTGTGGTTGAATGCCGTCCTGTACTTAGCTTGTTGGGAACACAAAGTTTTTTTTCAGAAGCAAACACCACTCCATACATATACATGGGGAAGTACTAACTCAACAGAGTTTTACTATGAAAACTACCAGAAATTCAAACCGACACTATGAAAAGGACTAAGAAACCAGAGTAAAAGTTTTCCTGCAAACGGTTCCGTTTCTGCTAGATGAAGGAACGTCTATCCACATGCTCAGTTCTGAGAGAAAATTGTGTGTGAAAGCCGTCCTTCACCTAGCTTGTTGGGAAGACAATGATTCTTTTAAGTTGCAAACTAAACTCCATACATATATATGGGGAGGCTCAAGCTCCACCTCGAATTTAGGGTGAAAAGTGCAGGAAATTCAAACCGGCACTAGGAAACAGACTGAGAAACCAGAGTAAAAGTTTCTCTTCATCCTTTTCCATTTGTGCTAGATGTACGAACGTCTATGCACATGCTGAGTTCTGAGAGAATAGTGTGTGTGGAAGCCGTTCTTCACCTACCTTGTTGGGAAAACAAAGATTCTTTTCAGTTGCAAACTCCCCTCCATACATATTTATGTGGGGTTACTAGCTCGAACTCGTTTTTACAGTGAAAACTTCAGGAACTTTAAACCGGCACTTGGAAACAGACTGAGAAACCAGAGTAAAAGTTTCTACTTCATCCCGTTCCATTTTTGCTAGATGAACGAACGTCTCTCCACATGCTCAGTTCTGAGAGAATAGTGTGTGTGAATGCCGTACTTCACCTAGCTTGTTGGGAATACAATGTTTCTTTTCAGTTGCAAACTCCACTGCATACTTATATATGGTGAGGTACTAGCTCCAACCCTAATATTCAGTGAAAACTGCAGGAACTTCAAACCGGCACTAGGAAAAAGACTGAGAATCCAGAGTAAATGTTTCACCTGCAGCCAGTTCCCTTTGTGCTAGATGAAAGAACGTCTCTACACATACTGAATTCTGAGAAACAATTGTATGTTAAAGCCGTCCTTTACCTAGCCTGTTATGAACACAAAGATTCTTTTCAGCTCCAAACTCCACTCCTTTAATATATATGGGGTGATACCAGCTCCAACTCGGTTTTACAGTGAAAACTGCAGGAACATCTTACCAGAACTAGGAAACAGACTGAGAATCCAGAGTAAAAATTTCTCCTGCAACCCGTTCCCTTTGTGCTAGATGAACGAATGTTTATTCACATGCTCAGTTCTGAGAGATAAGTGTGTGTGAAAGCCGTAATTCACGTAGCTTGTTGGGAAAACACAGTTTGTTTTCAGTTGCAAACTCCACTCCATACATATATATGTTAGGTACTAGCACCAACACGGTTTTTCAGTGAAAATTGCAGGAACTTAAAACCGGCACTAGGAAATAGACTGAGAAAAAAGAGTAAGAGTTTCTTCTGCAACTTGTTCCCTTCATGCTCAGTTCTGACATATAATTGTGTGTGAAGCCTTCCTTCACCTAGCTTGTTGGGAAGTCAAAGTTTCTTTTCAGTTGCAAACTCCACTCCATACATATATATGGGGAGTACTAGCACCAAATCGGGTTTACAGTGAAAACTGCAGGAACTTCATACCGGCACTAGGAAACAGACTGAGAATCCACAGTAAAAGTACACCTGCAACCTGTTCCCTTTGTGCTAGATGAACGAACGTCTCTCCTCATGCTCAGTTCTGAGAGATATGTGTGTGTGAATGCCGTCCTTCACTTAGCTTGTTGAGAACACAAAGATTATTTTCATATGCAAACTCCACTTCATACATATATATGGGGAGGTAATAGCTCCAACTCGGATTTAGAGTGAAAACTGCAGGAACTTCAATCCGGCACTAAGAAACAGACTTAGAAACCAAAGTAAATATTTCCCCTGCCCCCAGTTCCCTTTGTGCTAGATGAACGAACGTCTGTTCACATGCTCATATCTGAGAGATAATTGTGTGTGAAAGCCGTTCTTCACCTAGATTGTTGGGAACACAAATTTTCTTTTCAGTTGTAAACTCCACTCCCTACATATAAAAGTGGAAGTACTAGCTCCAACTCTGGTATAAATTGAAAAATGAAGGACCTTCATACCGGCACTAGGAAACAGACTGAGAAACCAGAGTAAAAGTTTCTCCTTCAAAACTTTCCTTTGTGCTAGATGAACGAACGTCACTCTACAAGCTCAGTTCTCAGAGATAAGTGTGAGTGAAAACCGTCTTTTACCTAGCTTGTTGGGAAAACAAAGATTCTTTTAAGTTTCAAATTCAACTCCATACATATAAATTAGAGTTACTAGCTCCAACTCGGTGTTATATTGAAAAATGCAGGAACTTCCAAACGGCACTAAGAAACAGAATGAGATACCAGAATAAAAGTTTCCCTGCCACCCGTTTCCTTTTTGCTAGATGAACGAATGTCTCTCTACATGCTCAGTTCCGAGATATAAGTGTGTGTGTAAGCCGTTCTTCACCTAGCTTGTTGGGAACACAAAGTTCTTTTCAGTGGCAAACCCCATCCCTACATATATATGGGTAGGTAGTAGTACCAACTCAGGATTACAATGAAATCTGCAGGAACTTCAAACCGGCACTAAGAAAGAGTCTTAGAAACAAAAGAAAAAGTTTTTCCTGCAACCCGTTCCCTTTCTGCTAGATGAACAAACGTCTCACCACATGTTCAGGTCTGAGGTTGTAAGTGTGTGTGAAAACCATACTTCATCTAGCTTGTTGGGAAAAAAAAGGTTCTTTTCAGTTGCAAACTCCACTCCATACTTATATATGGGGCGGTACTAGCTCCAACTCGGGTTTACAGTTTAAACTGCAGGAACTTCAAACCGGCACTAGGAAACAGACTGAGAAAGCAGAGTAAAAGTTTCTCCTGCAACCCGTCCCTAGTGTGCTAGATGAAATAACGTCTCTCCACATACTCAGTTCTGAGAGATAAGTGTGTGTGAAAGCCGTACTTCAACAAGCTTTTTGGGAAAAAATGATTCTTTTCAGTTGCCAACTCATCTCCATACATATATATGGGGAGGTACTTGCACCAAAACGGGTTTACAATGAAAAATGCAGAAACTTCAAACCAGCACTAGGAAACAATCTGAGAAACCAGAGTAATAGTTTATCTTGAAAAATTTTCCCTTTGTGCTAGATGAACGAACGTCTCTCCACATGCTCACTTTTGAGAGATAAGTCTGTGTGAAAGCCGTCTTTCACCTACTTTTTCGGAACACAGTTTCTTTTCATTGCAAACTACACTGCATATATATATAATAGAAAGAAAAAGCTTGACCTCGGTTTTAGAGTGAAAACTGCAGGAACTTTTAACAGGCACTATGAAAGATACTGAGGACCCAAAGTAAAAGTTTCCCCTGCAACATGTTCCCTTTGTGCTACATGAACGAATGTCTCTCCACATGCTCAGTCCTGAGAGATATGTGTGTGTGAAAGCCGTATATCACATAGCTTGTTTGGGAACACAAAGTTTCTTTTCAGATGCAATCTTCACTCCATATATATATATGGGGAAGTACTAGCTCCAAATCGGTTAACAGTGAAAACTGCAGGAAATTCAAACTGGCACTAGGAAACAGACTGAGAAACCAGAGTAAAATTACACTTGCAACCCTTTCCCTTTGTGCTAGATGAACGAAAGTCTCTCCAAATACTCAGTTCTTAGAGATAAATGTGTGTGAATGCCGTCCTTCACCTTGCTTGTTGGAAACCAAAAGTTTCTTTTCAGTTGCAAACTCCACTCCATACATATTTATGGGTAGATACTAGCTCCAACTCGGGTTTAAAGTGAAGACTGCAGGAACTTCAAACTGGAACTAGGAAACAGACTGAGAAACCACAGTAAAAGTACTCCGGCATCCCGTTCCCTTTGTGCTAGATGAACGAAAGTCTATCCACACGCTCACTTCTGAGAGATACGTGTGTGTGAAAGCCGTACTTCACCTAGCTTGTTGGGAAAACACAGTTTGTTTTCAGTTGCAAACTCCAGTCCATAAATATATATGTTAGGTACTAGCACCAACTCGTTTTTACAGTGAAAACTGCAGGAAATTAAATCCGCACTAGGAAACAGAGTGAGAAACCAGAGTAAAAGTTTCTCCTGCAACCGGTTCCCTTTGTGCTAGATGAACGAACGTCTTTCCACATGCTAATTTCTGACATACAATTGTGTGTGAAGCCGTCCTTCACCTAGCTTGTAGGGAAATCAAAGTTTCTTTTCAGTTGAAACTCCACTCCATATATATATATGGGTAGATACTAGCTCCAACACGGGTTTACACTGAAAACTGCAGGAACATCAAACCGGCACTAAGATACAGACTGAGAAACAAGAATAAAACTTTCCCCTGCAACCCGTTCCCTTTTTGCGAGATGAACGTACGTCTCTCCACATGCTCAGTTCTGAGAGATAAGTGTGTGAGAATGCCGTCCTTTACTTAGCTTGTTGGGAAATCTAAGTTTCTTTCAGTTGCTAACTACACTCCTTACATATATTTGGGGAGTTACTAGCTCCAACTCGGCTTTACAGTGAAAACTGCAGGAACTTCAAACCGGCACTAGGAAACAGACTGAGAAACCAGAGTAAAAGTTTCTCCTGCAACCCGTTCCCTTTGTGCTAGATGAACGAACGTCTCTCCACATGCTCAGTTCTGAGAGATAAGTGTGTGTGAAAGCCAAATTCACTTAGATTGTTGGGAACACAAAGATTCTTTTCAGTTGCAAACTCCAAACCATACATATATATGGGTACGTACAAGCTCCAAAACGCGTTTACAGTAAAATCTGTAGGAAATTCAACCCAGCACAGGGAAACAGACTGAAAAATCAGAGTAAAAGTTACTCCTGCAGCCCTTTCCCTTTGTGCTAGTTGAACGAACTTCTCTCCACATGCTCAGTTCTGAAAGTAAATTGTGTGTGAATACCGTCCTTCAACAACATTGTTGGGAACATGAAGATTCTTTACAGTTGCAAACCGCATTCCATACACATTTATGGGGAGGTACCAGCTCCAAATATATTTTAGAGTGAAAACTGCAGGTACTTAACCCGGCACTAGGAAAGAGACTGAGAAACCAGAGTAAAATTTTCTCCTGCAAACCGTTCACTTTGTGCTTCATGAGCGAAAGTCTCTCCACATGCTCAGTTCTGAGAGATAAGTGTGTGTGAAAGCCTTCCTTCAACTAGCTTGTTGGGAACACATAGATTCTTTTCAGTTGCAAACTCCATTCCATATATTTATACGGGGAGATACTAGCTGCAAATCTTGTTTACAGTGAAAACTGCAGGAACTTCAAACCGGCACTAGGAAACAGACTGAGAAACCAGAGTAAAAGTTTCTCCTGCAACCCGTTCACTTTGTGCTAGATGAACGAACGTCTCTCCACATGCTCAGTTCTGAGAGATAATTGTGTGTGAAAGCCGTCCTTCACATAGCTTGTTGGGAAAACATAGTTTGTTTTCAGATGCCAACTCCACTCCATAAATATATATGGGGAGGTACTAGCTGAAACTCGGTTTAACAGTGAAAAATGCCGGAACATCAAACCAGCACTAGAATACAGACTTAAATAAGAGTAAAAGATTCTCCTTCAACCCGTTCCTTTGTGCTAGATGAGTGAAAGTCTCTTCACATGCTCAGTTCTGAGAGATAATTGTGTTTGATAGCCGTCCTTCACCTAGCTTGTTGGGAACAAAAATTTTCTTTTCAGTTGCAAATTCCACTCCATAAATATATATGGGGAGGTACTAGCTCCAACTCTGGTTTACAGTAAAAACTGCAGGAACTTCAAACCGTCACTAGGAAACAGACTGAGAAACCAGAGTAAATGTTTCTCCTGCAACCCTTTCCCTTTGTGCTAGATGAACGAACGTCTCTCCACATGCTCAGTTCTGAGAGATAAGTTCGTTTGAATGCCGTACTTCAACTAGCTTGTTGGGAACACAAAGATTCTTTTAAGTTGCAAACTCCACTCCATACATTTATATGGGTATATAATAGACCTAATTCGAATTTACAGTGAAAACTGCAGAATTTCATATCGGCACTAGGAAACTGACTGAGAAAACAGAGTAAAAGTTTCTCCTGCAACACTTTCCCATTGTGCTAGATGAAAGAACGTCTCTACACATGCTCAATTCTGAGAGACAAGTGTGTGTGAAAGCCGTCCTTCACCTAGCTTGTTGGGAAAAGAAAGTTACTTTTCAGTTGCAATCCCCACTCCATAATTATATATGGGGAGGTACAAGCTTCAACTCGGTTTAACAGTGAAATATGCCGGAAATTCAAACCGGCACTAGGAAACAGACTGAGAACCCAGAGTAAAAGTTTCTCCTTAAACAGTTCCCTTTGTGCTTGATGAACGAAAGTCTCTCAACATGCTCAGTTGTGAGAGATAAATGTGTGTGAAAGCCGCCCTTCACCTAGCTTGTTGGGAACCCAAAGATTCTTTTCAGTTGCTCACTAAAATCCATACATATATATGGGTGGTACTAGCTCCAACTCGGTTTTACAGGGAAAACTGCAGTAACTTCAAACCAGCTGTAGGAAACACTCAGAGATACCAGAGTAAAAATTTCTCCTGCAACAGTTCCTTCTGTGCTAGATGAACGAATCTCTCTCCACATGCTCAGTTCTGAGATAAATGTGTGTGTGAATGCCGTCCTGCAGTTAGCTTGTTGAGAACACAAAGAATCTTTTCATTGCACACACCAGTCCATACATATATATGGGGAGGTACGAGCTCCAACTCTTGTTTACAGTGAAATTTGCAGGAATTTCTAACCAGCACTAGGAAACACACTTAGAACCCAGAATAAAAGTTTCTCCTGCAAACCGTTCCCTTTGTGTTAGATGAACGAATGTCTCTCCACATGCTCAGTTCTCAGAGATAAGTGTGGTTGAATGCCGTCCTGTACTTAGCTTGTTGGGAACACAAAGTTTCTTTTCAGAAGCAAAAACCACTCCATACATATACATGGGGAAGTACTAGCTCAACAGAGTTTTACTATGAAAACTACCATAAATTCAAACATACACTATGAAAAGGACTGAGAAACCAGAGTACAAGTTTTCCTGCAAACGGTTCCGTTTCTGCTAAATGAAGGAACGTCTATCCACATGCTCAGTTCTGAGAGAAAAGTGTGTGTGAAAGCCGTCCTTCACCTAGCTTGTTGGGAAGACAATGATTCTTTTCAGTTGCAAATTAAACTTCATACATATATATGGGGAGGTTCAAGCTCCACCTCGAGTTTAGAGTGAAAACTGCAGGTACTTCAAAACGACACTAGGAAAGAGACTGAGAAACAAGAGTAAAGTTTCTCCTGCAATTCGTTCCCTTTTTGCTAGATTAACGAATATCTCTCCACATGCTCTGTTTTGAGAGATAAGTGTGTGTGAATGCCGTACTTCACCTATCTTATTGGGAACACAAAGTTTCTTTTCAGATGCAATCTACAATCCTTACATATTTATGGGGAGATACCAGCTCCAAATCCAGTTTGCAGTGAAAACTGCAGGAACTTCAAACCCGCACTAGGAAACATACTGAGAAATTAGTGTAAAAGTTTCATCTGCAATCCTTTCCCTTTGTGCTAGATGAATGAACGTCTCTTCACATGCTCAGTTCTGAGAGATAAGTGTGTGTGAAAATCGCCTTCACCTAGCTTGTTGGGAACACAAAGTTTCCTTTCAGTTGCAAATTCCACTCCATAAATATATATGGGTAGGTACGAGCTCCAACTCTGGATTAAAGTGAAAACTACAGGAACTTCAAACCGGCACTATGAAACAGACTGAGAAACCAGAGTAAATATTTCTCCTGCAACACGTTCCTTTGTGCTAGATGATCGAACGTCTCTCCACATGCTCAGTTCTGAGAGATAAGTGTGTGTGAATGCCGTACTTCACCAAGCTTGTTGGGAATACAATGTTTCTTTTCAGTTGCAAACTCCACTGCTACTTATATATGGTGAGGTACTAGCTCCAACACTATTATTCAGTGAAAACTGAAGGAACTTCAAACCGGCACTAGGAAAAAGACTGAGAATCCAGAGTAAATGTTGCACCTTCAAACAGTTCCCTTTGTGCTAGATGAAAGAACGTCTCTACACATACTCAATTCTGAGAGACATGTGTGTGTTAAAGCCATCCTTCACCTAGCCTGTTAGGAACACAAAGATTCTTTTCAGTTCCAAACTCCACTCCTTAAATATATATGGGGAGATACCAGCTCCAACTCGGTTTTACAGTGAAAACTGCAGGAACATCTTACTGGAACTAGGAAACAGACTGAGAATCCAAAGTAAAAGTTTCTCCTGCAACCCGTTCCTATTCTTCTAGATGAACGAACGTCTCTCCACATGCTCAGTTCAGAGTAATATGTGTGTGTGAAAGCCGAACTTCACATACCTTGCTGGGAACACAAAGTTACTTTTCAATTGCCATCTCCAATCCATACATATATATGGGGATGTTCTACCTCCAAATCTGGTTTGCAGTAAAAACTGCAGGAACTTCAAACCGTCACTAGGAAACAGACTGAGAAACCAGAGTAAATGTTTCTCCTGCAAACTTTTTCCTTTGTGCTAGATGAACGAACGACTCACCACATGTTCAGTTCTGAGAGATATGTGTGTGTGAAAGCGGCACTTCAACTAGCTTGTTGGGAACACAAAGATTCTTTTCAGTTGCAAACTCTAATCCGCGCAAATATATGGGGAGGAACTATCTCCAACTATGGTTTACAGTGAAAACTGCAGGAACTTCAAACCGGCATTTGGAAACACACTGAGAAAGGAGAGTAAAAGTTTCTCCAGCAACACTTTCCCATTGTGCTAGATGAACGAACGTCTCTCAACATGCTCATTTCTGAGAGATAAGTGTGTGTAAAAGCCGTCCTTCATGTAGCTTGTTGGGAACACAAAGATTCTTTTCAGTTGCAAACTCTAATCCGCGCATATATATGGGGAGGAACTATCTCCAACTATGGTTTACAGTGAAAACTGCAGGAACTTCAAATCGGCATTTGGAAACACACTGAGAAAGGAGAGTAAAAGTTTCTCCAGCAACACTTTCCCATTGTGCTAGATGAACGAACATCTCTCAACATGCTCATTTCTGAGAGATAAGCGTGTGTAAAGCCGTCCTTCATGTAGCTTGTTGGGAACACAAGGTTTATTTTCAATTGCCATCTCCATTCCAAACGTATATAAGGGAGGTACCAACTCCAACACGGTTTTTCTGTGAAAACTGCAGGAACTTCAAACTGGCACTAGGAAATAGACTGAGAAACCAGAGTAAAAGTTCCCCCTGCAACCCGTTCCTATTGTGCTAGATGAAAGAACGTCTCTCCATATGCTCAGTTCTGAGACATAAGTGTGTGTTAAAGCCGTCCTTCAACTCACTTTTTGGGAACACAAACATTCTTTTCAGTTGCAACCTACACTCCATATATTTATATGGGGAATACTAGCTCCAACTCGGTTTTACTGTGAAAAATGCAGGATCTTCAAACCGGCACAAGGAAACAGACTGAGAAACAAGAGTAAAAGTTTCTCCTGCAACCCGTTCCCTTTGTGCTAGCTGAACGAAATTCTCTCCACATGCTCAGTTCTGAGAGGTAAGTGTGTGTGAAAGCCGTCCTTCATGTAGCTTGTTGGGAACACAAAGTTTCTTTTCAATTGCCATCTGCACTCCATACATATAAATGGGGAGGTAATAGCTCCAACTCTGGTTTACAGTAAAAACTTCAGGAACTTCAAACCGTCACTAGGAAACAGACTGAGAAACCAGAGAATATGTTTCTCCTGCAACCATTTCCCTTTTTGCTAGATGAACGAACGACTCACCACATGTTCAGTTCTGAGAGATAATTGTGTGTGAATGCCGTAATTCACCTAGCTTGTTGGGAACACAAAGATTCTTTTAAGTTGAAAACTCCACTCCATACATTTATATGGGGAGGAAATAGATCTAACTCTAATTTACAGTGAAAACTGCAGAACTTCAATCCGGCACTAGGAAACACACTGAGAAAGCATAGTAAAATTTTCTCATGCAAACTGTTCCATTTGTGCTGGATGAACGAACGTCTCTCCACATGCTCTGGTATGAGTGATAAGTGTGTGTGAAGCCGTCCTTCATCTAGCTTGTTGGGAACACAAAGTTTCTTTTCAGGTCCAAACTCCACTCCATATATTTATATGGGGAGGTACAAGCTCCAAGTCGATATTACAGTGAAATCTGCAGGAACTTCAAACCGGCACTAGGAAACAGACTGTGAAACCAGAGTAAAAGTTTCTCCTGCATCCCGTTCCCTTTGTGCTAGATGAACAAACGTCTCTCCACATGCTCAGTTCTGAGAGATAAATGTGTGTGAAAGCCATCCTTCACATACCTTATTGGGAACACAAAGTTTCTTTAGAATTGCCATCTCCAATTCATACATATATATGGGGAGGTACTAGCTCCAAATCTGGTTTGCAGTAAAAACTGCAGGAACTTCAAACCGTCTCTAGGAAACAGACTGAGAAACCAGAGTAAATGTTTCTCCTGCAAACCTTTTCCTTTGTGCTAAATGAACGAACGACTCACCACATTTTCAGTTCTGAGAGATAAGTGTGTTTGAAAGCGTCACTTCAACTAGCTTGTTGGGAACACAAAGATTCTTTTCAGTTGCAAATTCTAATCCACACATATATATGGGGAGGAACTATCTCCAACTATGTTTTACACTGAAAACTGCAGGAATTTCAAACCGGCATTTGGAAACACACTGAGAAAGGAGAGTAAAAGTTTCCCAGCAACACTTTCCCATTGTGCTAGATGAACGAACGTCTCTCAACATGCTCAGTTCTGAGAGATAAGTGTGTGTAAAAGCCGTCCTTCATGTAGCTTGTTGGGAACACAAAGTTTATTTTCAATTGCCATCTCCACTCCATACATGTATATGGGGAGGTACTAGCTTCAAATCTGGTTTACTGTGAAAAATGCAGGATCTTCAAACCGGCACTAGGGAACATAATGAGAAACAAGAGTAAAAGTTCCTCCTGCAAACCGTCCCTTTTGTGCTAGATGAAAGAAGGTCTCTCCACATGCTCAGTTCTGAGAGATAAGTGTGTGTTAAAACCGTCCTTTAACTCGCTTGTTGCGAACACAAAGATTCTTTTCAGATGCAACCTACACTCCATATATATAAATGGGGAGGTACTAGCTCCAACTCGGTTTTACTGTGAAAAATGCAGGATCTTCAAACCGGCACTAGGGAACAAACTGAGAAACAAGAGTAAAAGTTTCTCCTAAAAGCCGTTCCCTTTGTGCTAGATGAACGAAATTCTCTCCACATGCTCAATTCTGAGAGGTAAATGTGTGTGAAAGCCGTCCTCCATGTAGCTTGTTGGGAACACAAAGTTTGTTTTCAATTGCCATCTCCACTCCATACATATATATGGGGAGGTACTAGCTCCAACTCTGGTTTACAGTAAAAACAGCAGGAACTTCAAACAATCACTAGGAATCTGACTGAGAAACCAGAGAAAATGTTTCTCCTGCAACCATTTCCCTTTGTGCTAGATGAACGAAAGCCTCACCACATGTTCAGTTCTGAGAGATAAGTGTGTGTGAATGCCGTACTTCACCTAGCTTGTTGGGAACACAAAGATTCTTTTAAGTTGCAAACTCCACTCCATACATTTATATGGGGAGGTACTAGCTCCAACTCGGTTTTACAGTGAAAACTGCAGAACTTCAAACCAGCACTAGGAAACAAACTGAGAAAGCAGAGTAAAATTTTCTCATTGCAAACCGTTCCATTTGTGCTAGATGAACGAACGTCTCTCCAAATGCACTGGTATGAGAGATAAGTGTGTGTGAAACCGTACTTCACCTAGCTTGTTGGGAACACAAAGTTTCTTTTCAGTTGCAATCTCCACTGCATATATTTATATGGGGAGGTACAAGCTCCAAGTCGATATTACAGTGAAATCTGCAGGAACTTCAAACCGGCACTAGGAAACAGACTGAGAAACGAGAGTAAAAGTTTCTCCTGCATCCCTTTCCCTTTGTGCTAGATGAACGAACGTCTCTCCACATGCTCAGATCTGAGAGATAATTGTGTTTGATAGCCGTCCTTCAGCTAGCTTGTTGGGAACACAAAGTTTCTTTTCAGTTGCAAACTCCAATCCATACATATATCTGGGGAGGTACTAGCTCCAACTCTTGTTACAGTAAAAACTGCAGTAACTTCAAACCGTCACTAGGAACCAGACTGAGAAACCAGATTAAAGCTTTCTCCTGCAACCATTTCCATTTGTGCTAGATGAACGAACTTCTCTCCACATGCTCAGTTCTGAGAGATAAGTGTGTTTGAAAGCCGTCCTTCAAGTAGATTGTTGGGAAGAAAAACATTCTTTTCAATTGCAAGCTCCACTCCATACATATATATGGGAAGGTAACAGCTCAAACTCTGGTTTACAGTGAAAACTGCAGGAAATTCCAACCGGCATTTGGAAACACACCGAGAAAGCCGAGTAAAAGTTTCCCTTGCAACACGTTCCCATTGTGCAATATGAACGAACGTCTCTCAACAAGCTCAGTTCTGAGATATAAGTGTGTGTGAAAGCCGTACATCTCCTAGCTTCTTGGGAACACAAAGTTTCTTTTCAGTTGCAAACTCTAATCCATACATATATATGGGAGGTACCAACTCCAACACGGTTTTACAGTGAAAATTCAGGAACTTCAAACCGGCACTAGGAAACAGACTTAGAAACCAGAGTAAAAGTTTCTCCTGCAACACGTTCCCTTTGTTCTAGATGAACGAACTTCTCTCCACATGCTCAGTTCTGAGAGATAACTGTGTGTAAAAGCCGTCCTTCGCCTAGCCTGAAGGGAACACAAAGTTTCTTTTCTGTTGCAAACTCCAATACATACATATATATGGGGAGGTACTAGCTCCAAATTCCTTATACAGTGAAAAGTGCACAAACATCAACCGTCACTAGGAAACAGACTGAGAAACCAGAGTAAAATTTTCTCCTGCAACCTGTTCCATTTGTGCTAGATGAATGAACGTCTCTCCACCTGCTCAGTTATGAGAGATAAGTGTGTGTGAAAGCCAAATTCACTTAGATTGTTGGGAACACAAAGATTCTTTTCAGTTGCAAACTCCAAACCATACATATATATGGGGACGTACAAGCTCCAAAACGCGTTTACAGTAAAATCTGTAGGAAATTCAACCCAGCACTGGGAAACAGACTGAAAAACCAGAGTTAAGGTTACTCCTGCAGCCCTTTCCCTTTGGCTAGTTGAACGAACTTCTCTCCACATGCTCAGTTCTGAGAGTTAATTGTGTGTGAAAGCCGTCTTTCAACAAGCTTGTTGGGAACATGAAGATTCTTTACAGTTGCAAACCCCATTCCATACACATTTATGGGGAGGTACTAGCTCCAAATATATTTTAGAGTGAAAACTGCAGGTACTTCAACTCGGCAATAGGAAAGACACTGAGAAACCAGAGTAAAATTTTCTCCTGCAAACCGTTCACTTTGTGCTTCATGAGCGAAAGTCTCTCCACATGCTCAGTTCTGAGAGATAAGTGTGTGTGAAAGCCTTCCTTCAACTAGCTTGTTGGGAACACATAGATTCTTTTCAGTTGCAAACTCCATTCCATATATTTATAAGGGGAGATACTAGCTGCAAATCTTGTTTATAGTGAAAACTGCAGGAACATCAAACCTGCACTAGGAAACAGACTGAGAACCCAGAGTAAAATTTCACCTGCAACCCGTTCACTTTGTGCTAGATGAACGAACGTCTCTCCACATGCTCAGTTTTGAGAGATAAGTGTGTGTGAAAGCCGTCCTTCACATAGCTTGTTGGGAAAACATAGTTTGTTTTCAGATGCCAACTCCACTCCATAAATATATATGGGGAGATACTAGCTGAAACTCGGTTTAACAGTGAAAAATGCCGGAACATCAAACCAGCACTAGAATACAGACTTAAATAAGAGTAAAAGATTCTCCTTCATCCCGTTCCTTTGTGCTAGATGAACGAAAGTCTCTTCACATGCTCAGTTCTGAGAGATAATTGTGTTTGATAGCCGTCCTTCACCTAGCTTGTTGGGAACACAAAGTTTCTTTTCAGTTGCAAACTCCACTCCATAAATATATATGGGGAGGTACTAGCTCCAAATCTGGTTTACAGTAAAAACTGCAGGAACTTCAAACCGTCACTAGGAAACAGACTGAGAAACCAGAGTAAATGTTTCTCCTGCAACCCTTTCCCTTTGTGCTAGATGAACGAACGACTCTCCACATTTTCAGTTCTGAGAGATAAGTTCATTTGAATGCCGTACTTCAACTAGCTTGTTGGGAACACAAAGATTCTTTTAAGTTGCAAACTCCACTCCATACATTTATATGGGTAGGTAATAGACCTAACTCGAATTTACAGTGAAAACTGCAGATCTTCAAATCGGCACTAGGAAACTGACTGAGAAACCAGAGTAAAAGTTTCCCCTGCAAACTCTTCCATTTGTGCTAGATGAACGAAAGTCTCTCAACATGCTCAGTTGTGAGAGATAAGTGTGTGTGAAAGCCGCCCTTCACCTAGCTTGTTGGGAACACAAATATTCTTTTCAGTTGCTCACTAAAATCCATACATATATATGGGTGGTACTAGCTCCAACTCGGTTTTACAGGGAAAACTGCAGTAACTTCAAACCAGCTGTAGGAAACACTCAGAGATACCAGAGTAAAAATTTCTCCTGCAACAGTTCCTTCTGTGCTAGATGAACGAATCTCTCTCCACATGCTCAGTTCTGAGATAAATGTGTGTGTGAATGCCGTCCTGCAGTTAGCTTGTTGAGAACACAAAGAATCTTTTCATTGCACACACCAGTCCATACATATATATGGGGAGGTACGAGCTCCAACTCTTGTTTACAGTGAAATTTGCAGGAATTTCTAACCAGCACTAGGAAACACACTTAGAACCCAGAATAAAAGTTTCTCCTGCAAACCGTTCCCTTTGTGTTAGATGAACGAATGTCTCTCCACATGCTCAGTTCTCAGAGATAAGTGTGGTTGAATGCCGTCCTGTACTTAGCTTGTTGGGAACACAAAGTTTCTTTTCAGAAGCAAAAACCACTCCATACATATACATGGGGAAGTACTAGCTCAACAGAGTTTTACTATGAAAACTACCATAAATTCAAACATACACTATGAAAAGGACTGAGAAACCAGAGTACAAGTTTTCCTGCAAACGGTTCCGTTTCTGCTAAATGAAGGAACGTCTATCCACATGCTCAGTTCTGAGAGAAAAGTGTGTGTGAAAGCCGTCCTTCACCTAGCTTGTTGGGAAGACAATGATTCTTTTCAGTTGCAAATTAAACTTCATACATATATATGGGGAGGTTCAAGCTCCACCTCGAGTTTAGAGTGAAAACTGCAGGTACTTCAAAACGACACTAGGAAAGAGACTGAGAAACAAGAGTAAAGTTTCTCCTGCAATTCGTTCCCTTTTTGCTAGATTAACGAATATCTCTCCACATGCTCTGTTTTGAGAGATAAGTGTGTGTGAATGCCGTACTTCACCTATCTTATTGGGAACACAAAGTTTCTTTTCAGATGCAATCTACAATCCTTACATATTTATGGGGAGATACCAGCTCCAAATCCAGTTTGCAGTGAAAACTGCAGGAACTTCAAACCCGCACTAGGAAACATACTGAGAAATTAGTGTAAAAGTTTCATCTGCAATCCTTTCCCTTTGTGCTAGATGAATGAACGTCTCTTCACATGCTCAGTTCTGAGAGATAAGTGTGTGTGAAAATCGCCTTCACCTAGCTTGTTGGGAACACAAAGTTTCCTTTCAGTTGCAAATTCCACTCCATAAATATATATGGGTAGGTACGAGCTCCAACTCTGGATTAAAGTGAAAACTACAGGAACTTCAAACCGGCACTATGAAACAGACTGAGAAACCAGAGTAAATATTTCTCCTGCAACACGTTCCTTTGTGCTAGATGATCGAACGTCTCTCCACATGCTCAGTTCTGAGAGATAAGTGTGTGTGAATGCCGTACTTCACCAAGCTTGTTGGGAATACAATGTTTCTTTTCAGTTGCAAACTCCACTGCTACTTATATATGGTGAGGTACTAGCTCCAACACTATTATTCAGTGAAAACTGAAGGAACTTCAAACCGGCACTAGGAAAAAGACTGAGAATCCAGAGTAAATGTTGCACCTTCAAACAGTTCCCTTTGTGCTAGATGAAAGAACGTCTCTACACATACTCAATTCTGAGAGACATGTGTGTGTTAAAGCCATCCTTCACCTAGCCTGTTAGGAACACAAAGATTCTTTTCAGTTCCAAACTCCACTCCTTAAATATATATGGGGAGATACCAGCTCCAACTCGGTTTTACAGTGAAAACTGCAGGAACATCTTACTGGAACTAGGAAACAGACTGAGAATCCAAAGTAAAAGTTTCTCCTGCAACCCGTTCCTATTCTTCTAGATGAACGAACGTCTCTCCACATGCTCAGTTCAGAGTAATATGTGTGTGTGAAAGCCGAACTTCACATACCTTGCTGGGAACACAAAGTTACTTTTCAATTGCCATCTCCAATCCATACATATATATGGGGATGTTCTACCTCCAAATCTGGTTTGCAGTAAAAACTGCAGGAACTTCAAACCGTCACTAGGAAACAGACTGAGAAACCAGAGTAAATGTTTCTCCTGCAAACTTTTTCCTTTGTGCTAGATGAACGAACGACTCACCACATGTTCAGTTCTGAGAGATATGTGTGTGTGAAAGCGGCACTTCAACTAGCTTGTTGGGAACACAAAGATTCTTTTCAGTTGCAAACTCTAATCCGCGCAAATATATGGGGAGGAACTATCTCCAACTATGGTTTACAGTGAAAACTGCAGGAACTTCAAACCGGCATTTGGAAACACACTGAGAAAGGAGAGTAAAAGTTTCTCCAGCAACACTTTCCCATTGTGCTAGATGAACGAACGTCTCTCAACATGCTCATTTCTGAGAGATAAGTGTGTGTAAAAGCCGTCCTTCATGTAGCTTGTTGGGAACACAAAGATTCTTTTCAGTTGCAAACTCTAATCCGCGCATATATATGGGGAGGAACTATCTCCAACTATGGTTTACAGTGAAAACTGCAGGAACTTCAAATCGGCATTTGGAAACACACTGAGAAAGGAGAGTAAAAGTTTCTCCAGCAACACTTTCCCATTGTGCTAGATGAACGAACATCTCTCAACATGCTCATTTCTGAGAGATAAGCGTGTGTAAAGCCGTCCTTCATGTAGCTTGTTGGGAACACAAGGTTTATTTTCAATTGCCATCTCCATTCCAAACGTATATAAGGGAGGTACCAACTCCAACACGGTTTTTCTGTGAAAACTGCAGGAACTTCAAACTGGCACTAGGAAATAGACTGAGAAACCAGAGTAAAAGTTCCCCCTGCAACCCGTTCCTATTGTGCTAGATGAAAGAACGTCTCTCCATATGCTCAGTTCTGAGACATAAGTGTGTGTTAAAGCCGTCCTTCAACTCACTTTTTGGGAACACAAACATTCTTTTCAGTTGCAACCTACACTCCATATATTTATATGGGGAATACTAGCTCCAACTCGGTTTTACTGTGAAAAATGCAGGATCTTCAAACCGGCACAAGGAAACAGACTGAGAAACAAGAGTAAAAGTTTCTCCTGCAACCCGTTCCCTTTGTGCTAGCTGAACGAAATTCTCTCCACATGCTCAGTTCTGAGAGGTAAGTGTGTGTGAAAGCCGTCCTTCATGTAGCTTGTTGGGAACACAAAGTTTCTTTTCAATTGCCATCTGCACTCCATACATATAAATGGGGAGGTAATAGCTCCAACTCTGGTTTACAGTAAAAACTTCAGGAACTTCAAACCGTCACTAGGAAACAGACTGAGAAACCAGAGAATATGTTTCTCCTGCAACCATTTCCCTTTTTGCTAGATGAACGAACGACTCACCACATGTTCAGTTCTGAGAGATAATTGTGTGTGAATGCCGTAATTCACCTAGCTTGTTGGGAACACAAAGATTCTTTTAAGTTGAAAACTCCACTCCATACATTTATATGGGGAGGAAATAGATCTAACTCTAATTTACAGTGAAAACTGCAGAACTTCAATCCGGCACTAGGAAACACACTGAGAAAGCATAGTAAAATTTTCTCATGCAAACTGTTCCATTTGTGCTGGATGAACGAACGTCTCTCCACATGCTCTGGTATGAGTGATAAGTGTGTGTGAAGCCGTCCTTCATCTAGCTTGTTGGGAACACAAAGTTTCTTTTCAGGTCCAAACTCCACTCCATATATTTATATGGGGAGGTACAAGCTCCAAGTCGATATTACAGTGAAATCTGCAGGAACTTCAAACCGGCACTAGGAAACAGACTGTGAAACCAGAGTAAAAGTTTCTCCTGCATCCCGTTCCCTTTGTGCTAGATGAACAAACGTCTCTCCACATGCTCAGTTCTGAGAGATAAATGTGTGTGAAAGCCATCCTTCACATACCTTATTGGGAACACAAAGTTTCTTTAGAATTGCCATCTCCAATTCATACATATATATGGGGAGGTACTAGCTCCAAATCTGGTTTGCAGTAAAAACTGCAGGAACTTCAAACCGTCTCTAGGAAACAGACTGAGAAACCAGAGTAAATGTTTCTCCTGCAAACCTTTTCCTTTGTGCTAAATGAACGAACGACTCACCACATTTTCAGTTCTGAGAGATAAGTGTGTTTGAAAGCGTCACTTCAACTAGCTTGTTGGGAACACAAAGATTCTTTTCAGTTGCAAATTCTAATCCACACATATATATGGGGAGGAACTATCTCCAACTATGTTTTACACTGAAAACTGCAGGAATTTCAAACCGGCATTTGGAAACACACTGAGAAAGGAGAGTAAAAGTTTCCCAGCAACACTTTCCCATTGTGCTAGATGAACGAACGTCTCTCAACATGCTCAGTTCTGAGAGATAAGTGTGTGTAAAAGCCGTCCTTCATGTAGCTTGTTGGGAACACAAAGTTTATTTTCAATTGCCATCTCCACTCCATACATGTATATGGGGAGGTACTAGCTTCAAATCTGGTTTACTGTGAAAAATGCAGGATCTTCAAACCGGCACTAGGGAACATAATGAGAAACAAGAGTAAAAGTTCCTCCTGCAAACCGTCCCTTTTGTGCTAGATGAAAGAAGGTCTCTCCACATGCTCAGTTCTGAGAGATAAGTGTGTGTTAAAACCGTCCTTTAACTCGCTTGTTGCGAACACAAAGATTCTTTTCAGATGCAACCTACACTCCATATATATAAATGGGGAGGTACTAGCTCCAACTCGGTTTTACTGTGAAAAATGCAGGATCTTCAAACCGGCACTAGGGAACAAACTGAGAAACAAGAGTAAAAGTTTCTCCTAAAAGCCGTTCCCTTTGTGCTAGATGAACGAAATTCTCTCCACATGCTCAATTCTGAGAGGTAAATGTGTGTGAAAGCCGTCCTCCATGTAGCTTGTTGGGAACACAAAGTTTGTTTTCAATTGCCATCTCCACTCCATACATATATATGGGGAGGTACTAGCTCCAACTCTGGTTTACAGTAAAAACAGCAGGAACTTCAAACAATCACTAGGAATCTGACTGAGAAACCAGAGAAAATGTTTCTCCTGCAACCATTTCCCTTTGTGCTAGATGAACGAAAGCCTCACCACATGTTCAGTTCTGAGAGATAAGTGTGTGTGAATGCCGTACTTCACCTAGCTTGTTGGGAACACAAAGATTCTTTTAAGTTGCAAACTCCACTCCATACATTTATATGGGGAGGTACTAGCTCCAACTCGGTTTTACAGTGAAAACTGCAGAACTTCAAACCAGCACTAGGAAACAAACTGAGAAAGCAGAGTAAAATTTTCTCATTGCAAACCGTTCCATTTGTGCTAGATGAACGAACGTCTCTCCAAATGCACTGGTATGAGAGATAAGTGTGTGTGAAACCGTACTTCACCTAGCTTGTTGGGAACACAAAGTTTCTTTTCAGTTGCAATCTCCACTGCATATATTTATATGGGGAGGTACAAGCTCCAAGTCGATATTACAGTGAAATCTGCAGGAACTTCAAACCGGCACTAGGAAACAGACTGAGAAACGAGAGTAAAAGTTTCTCCTGCATCCCTTTCCCTTTGTGCTAGATGAACGAACGTCTCTCCACATGCTCAGATCTGAGAGATAATTGTGTTTGATAGCCGTCCTTCAGCTAGCTTGTTGGGAACACAAAGTTTCTTTTCAGTTGCAAACTCCAATCCATACATATATCTGGGGAGGTACTAGCTCCAACTCTTGTTACAGTAAAAACTGCAGTAACTTCAAACCGTCACTAGGAACCAGACTGAGAAACCAGATTAAAGCTTTCTCCTGCAACCATTTCCATTTGTGCTAGATGAACGAACTTCTCTCCACATGCTCAGTTCTGAGAGATAAGTGTGTTTGAAAGCCGTCCTTCAAGTAGATTGTTGGGAAGAAAAACATTCTTTTCAATTGCAAGCTCCACTCCATACATATATATGGGAAGGTAACAGCTCAAACTCTGGTTTACAGTGAAAACTGCAGGAAATTCCAACCGGCATTTGGAAACACACCGAGAAAGCCGAGTAAAAGTTTCCCTTGCAACACGTTCCCATTGTGCAATATGAACGAACGTCTCTCAACAAGCTCAGTTCTGAGATATAAGTGTGTGTGAAAGCCGTACATCTCCTAGCTTCTTGGGAACACAAAGTTTCTTTTCAGTTGCAAACTCTAATCCATACATATATATGGGAGGTACCAACTCCAACACGGTTTTACAGTGAAAATTCAGGAACTTCAAACCGGCACTAGGAAACAGACTTAGAAACCAGAGTAAAAGTTTCTCCTGCAACACGTTCCCTTTGTTCTAGATGAACGAACTTCTCTCCACATGCTCAGTTCTGAGAGATAACTGTGTGTAAAAGCCGTCCTTCGCCTAGCCTGAAGGGAACACAAAGTTTCTTTTCTGTTGCAAACTCCAATACATACATATATATGGGGAGGTACTAGCTCCAAATTCCTTATACAGTGAAAAGTGCACAAACATCAACCGTCACTAGGAAACAGACTGAGAAACCAGAGTAAAATTTTCTCCTGCAACCTGTTCCATTTGTGCTAGATGAATGAACGTCTCTCCACCTGCTCAGTTATGAGAGATAAGTGTGTGTGAAAGCCAAATTCACTTAGATTGTTGGGAACACAAAGATTCTTTTCAGTTGCAAACTCCAAACCATACATATATATGGGGACGTACAAGCTCCAAAACGCGTTTACAGTAAAATCTGTAGGAAATTCAACCCAGCACTGGGAAACAGACTGAAAAACCAGAGTTAAGGTTACTCCTGCAGCCCTTTCCCTTTGGCTAGTTGAACGAACTTCTCTCCACATGCTCAGTTCTGAGAGTTAATTGTGTGTGAAAGCCGTCTTTCAACAAGCTTGTTGGGAACATGAAGATTCTTTACAGTTGCAAACCCCATTCCATACACATTTATGGGGAGGTACTAGCTCCAAATATATTTTAGAGTGAAAACTGCAGGTACTTCAACTCGGCAATAGGAAAGACACTGAGAAACCAGAGTAAAATTTTCTCCTGCAAACCGTTCACTTTGTGCTTCATGAGCGAAAGTCTCTCCACATGCTCAGTTCTGAGAGATAAGTGTGTGTGAAAGCCTTCCTTCAACTAGCTTGTTGGGAACACATAGATTCTTTTCAGTTGCAAACTCCATTCCATATATTTATAAGGGGAGATACTAGCTGCAAATCTTGTTTATAGTGAAAACTGCAGGAACATCAAACCTGCACTAGGAAACAGACTGAGAACCCAGAGTAAAATTTCACCTGCAACCCGTTCACTTTGTGCTAGATGAACGAACGTCTCTCCACATGCTCAGTTTTGAGAGATAAGTGTGTGTGAAAGCCGTCCTTCACATAGCTTGTTGGGAAAACATAGTTTGTTTTCAGATGCCAACTCCACTCCATAAATATATATGGGGAGATACTAGCTGAAACTCGGTTTAACAGTGAAAAATGCCGGAACATCAAACCAGCACTAGAATACAGACTTAAATAAGAGTAAAAGATTCTCCTTCATCCCGTTCCTTTGTGCTAGATGAACGAAAGTCTCTTCACATGCTCAGTTCTGAGAGATAATTGTGTTTGATAGCCGTCCTTCACCTAGCTTGTTGGGAACACAAAGTTTCTTTTCAGTTGCAAACTCCACTCCATAAATATATATGGGGAGGTACTAGCTCCAAATCTGGTTTACAGTAAAAACTGCAGGAACTTCAAACCGTCACTAGGAAACAGACTGAGAAACCAGAGTAAATGTTTCTCCTGCAACCCTTTCCCTTTGTGCTAGATGAACGAACGACTCTCCACATTTTCAGTTCTGAGAGATAAGTTCATTTGAATGCCGTACTTCAACTAGCTTGTTGGGAACACAAAGATTCTTTTAAGTTGCAAACTCCACTCCATACATTTATATGGGTAGGTAATAGACCTAACTCGAATTTACAGTGAAAACTGCAGATCTTCAAATCGGCACTAGGAAACTGACTGAGAAACCAGAGTAAAAGTTTCCCCTGCAAACTCTTCCATTTGTGCTAGATGAACGAAAGTCTCTCAACATGCTCAGTTGTGAGAGATAAGTGTGTGTGAAAGCCGCCCTTCACCTAGCTTGTTGGGAACACAAAGATTCTTTTCAGTTGCTCACTAAACTCCATACATATATATGGGTGGTACTAGCTCCAACTCGGTTTTACAGGGAAAACTGCAGTAACTTGAAACCGGCTGTAGGAAACACTCAGAGATACCAGAGTAAAAATTTCTCCTGCAACAGTTCCTTCTGTGCTAGATGAACGAATGTCTCTCCACATGCTCAGTTCTGAGATAAATGTGTGTGTGAATGCCGTCCTGCAGTTAGCTTGTTGAGAACACAAAGAATCTTTTCATTGCACACACCAGTCCATACATATATATGGGAAGGTACGAGCTTCAACTCGTGTTTACAGTGAAATTTGCAGGAATTTCTAACCAGCACTAGGAAACACACTTAGAACCCAGAATAAAAGTTTCTCCTGCAAACCGTTCCCTTTGTGTTAGATGAACGAATGTCTCTCCACATGCTCAGTTCTCAGAGATAAGTGTGGTTGAATGCCGTCCTGTACTTAGCTTGTTGGGAACACAAAGTTTTTTTTCAGAAGCAAACACCACTCCATACATATACATGGGGAAGTACTAACTCAACAGAGTTTTACTATGAAAACTACCAGAAATTCAAACCGACACTATGAAAAGGACTAAGAAACCAGAGTAAAAGTTTTCCTGCAAACGGTTCCGTTTCTGCTAGATGAAGGAACGTCTATCCACATGCTCAGTTCTGAGAGAAAATTGTGTGTGAAAGCCGTCCTTCACCTAGCTTGTTGGGAAGACAATGATTCTTTTAAGTTGCAAACTAAACTCCATACATATATATGGGGAGGCTCAAGCTCCACCTCGAATTTAGGGTGAAAAGTGCAGGAAATTCAAACCGGCACTAGGAAACAGACTGAGAAACCAGAGTAAAAGTTTCTCTTCATCCCTTTCCATTTGTGCTAGATGTACGAACGTCTATGCACATGCTGAGTTCTGAGAGAATAGTGTGTGTGGAAGCCGTTCTTCACCTACCTTGTTGGGAAAACAAAGATTCTTTTCAGTTGCAAACTCCCCTCCATACATATTTATGTGGGGTTACTAGCTCGAACTCGTTTTTACAGTGAAAACTTCAGGAACTTTAAACCGGCACTTGGAAACAGACTGAGAAACCAGAGTAAAAGTTTCTACTTCATCCCGTTCCATTTTTGCTAGATGAACGAACGTCTCTCCACATGCTCAGTTCTGAGAGAATAGTGTGTGTGAATGCCGTACTTCACCTAGCTTGTTGGGAATACAATGTTTCTTTTCAGTTGCAAACTCCACTGCATACTTATATATGGTGAGGTACTAGCTCCAACCCTAATATTCAGTGAAAACTGCAGGAACTTCAAACCGGCACTAGGAAAAAGACTGAGAATCCAGAGTAAATGTTTCACCTGCAGCCAGTTCCCTTTGTGCTAGATGAAAGAACGTCTCTACACATACTGAATTCTGAGAAACAATTGTATGTTAAAGCCGTCCTTTACCTAGCCTGTTATGAACACAAAGATTCTTTTCAGCTCCAAACTCCACTCCTTTAATATATATGGGGTGATACCAGCTCCAACTCGGTTTTACAGTGAAAACTGCAGGAACATCTTACCAGAACTAGGAAACAGACTGAGAATCCAGAGTAAAAATTTCTCCTGCAACCCGTTCCCTTTGTGCTAGATGAACGAATGTTTATTCACATGCTCAGTTCTGAGAGTTAATTGTGTGTGAAAGCCGTCTTTCAACAAGCTTGTTGGGAACATGAAGATTCTTTACAGTTGCAAACCCCATTCCATACACATTTATGGGGAGGTACTAGCTCCAAATATATTTTAGAGTGAAAACTGCAGGTACTTCAACTCGGCAATAGGAAAGACACTGAGAAACCAGAGTAAAATTTTCTCCTGCAAACCGTTCACTTTGTGCTTCATGAGCGAAAGTCTCTCCACATGCTCAGTTCTGAGAGATAAGTGTGTGTGAAAGCCTTCCTTCAACTAGCTTGTTGGGAACACATAGATTCTTTTCAGTTGCAAACTCCATTCCATATATTTATAAGGGGAGATACTAGCTGCAAATCTTGTTTATAGTGAAAACTGCAGGAACATCAAACCTGCACTAGGAAACAGACTGAGAACCCAGAGTAAAATTTCACCTGCAACCCGTTCACTTTGTGCTAGATGAACGAACGTCTCTCCACATGCTCAGTTTTGAGAGATAAGTGTGTGTGAAAGCCGTCCTTCACATAGCTTGTTGGGAAAACATAGTTTGTTTTCAGATGCCAACTCCACTCCATAAATATATATGGGGAGATACTAGCTGAAACTCGGTTTAACAGTGAAAAATGCCGGAACATCAAACCAGCACTAGAATACAGACTTAAATAAGAGTAAAAGATTCTCCTTCATCCCGTTCCTTTGTGCTAGATGAACGAAAGTCTCTTCACATGCTCAGTTCTGAGAGATAATTGTGTTTGATAGCCGTCCTTCACCTAGCTTGTTGGGAACACAAAGTTTCTTTTCAGTTGCAAACTCCACTCCATAAATATATATGGGGAGGTACTAGCTCCAAATCTGGTTTACAGTAAAAACTGCAGGAACTTCAAACCGTCACTAGGAAACAGACTGAGAAACCAGAGTAAATGTTTCTCCTGCAACCCTTTCCCTTTGTGCTAGATGAACGAACGACTCTCCACATTTTCAGTTCTGAGAGATAAGTTCATTTGAATGCCGTACTTCAACTAGCTTGTTGGGAACACAAAGATTCTTTTAAGTTGCAAACTCCACTCCATACATTTATATGGGTAGGTAATAGACCTAACTCGAATTTACAGTGAAAACTGCAGATCTTCAAATCGGCACTAGGAAACTGACTGAGAAACCAGAGTAAAAGTTTCCCCTGCAAACTCTTCCATTTGTGCTAGATGAACGAAAGTCTCTCAACATGCTCAGTTGTGAGAGATAAGTGTGTGTGAAAGCCGCCCTTCACCTAGCTTGTTGGGAACACAAAGATTCTTTTCAGTTGCTCACTAAACTCCATACATATATATGGGTGGTACTAGCTCCAACTCGGTTTTACAGGGAAAACTGCAGTAACTTGAAACCGGCTGTAGGAAACACTCAGAGATACCAGAGTAAAAATTTCTCCTGCAACAGTTCCTTCTGTGCTAGATGAACGAATGTCTCTCCACATGCTCAGTTCTGAGATAAATGTGTGTGTGAATGCCGTCCTGCAGTTAGCTTGTTGAGAACACAAAGAATCTTTTCATTGCACACACCAGTCCATACATATATATGGGAAGGTACGAGCTTCAACTCGTGTTTACAGTGAAATTTGCAGGAATTTCTAACCAGCACTAGGAAACACACTTAGAACCCAGAATAAAAGTTTCTCCTGCAAACCGTTCCCTTTGTGTTAGATGAACGAATGTCTCTCCACATGCTCAGTTCTCAGAGATAAGTGTGGTTGAATGCCGTCCTGTACTTAGCTTGTTGGGAACACAAAGTTTTTTTTCAGAAGCAAACACCACTCCATACATATACATGGGGAAGTACTAACTCAACAGAGTTTTACTATGAAAACTACCAGAAATTCAAACCGACACTATGAAAAGGACTAAGAAACCAGAGTAAAAGTTTTCCTGCAAACGGTTCCGTTTCTGCTAGATGAAGGAACGTCTATCCACATGCTCAGTTCTGAGAGAAAATTGTGTGTGAAAGCCGTCCTTCACCTAGCTTGTTGGGAAGACAATGATTCTTTTAAGTTGCAAACTAAACTCCATACATATATATGGGGAGGCTCAAGCTCCACCTCGAATTTAGGGTGAAAAGTGCAGGAAATTCAAACCGGCACTAGGAAACAGACTGAGAAACCAGAGTAAAAGTTTCTCTTCATCCCTTTCCATTTGTGCTAGATGTACGAACGTCTATGCACATGCTGAGTTCTGAGAGAATAGTGTGTGTGGAAGCCGTTCTTCACCTACCTTGTTGGGAAAACAAAGATTCTTTTCAGTTGCAAACTCCCCTCCATACATATTTATGTGGGGTTACTAGCTCGAACTCGTTTTTACAGTGAAAACTTCAGGAACTTTAAACCGGCACTTGGAAACAGACTGAGAAACCAGAGTAAAAGTTTCTACTTCATCCCGTTCCATTTTTGCTAGATGAACGAACGTCTCTCCACATGCTCAGTTCTGAGAGAATAGTGTGTGTGAATGCCGTACTTCACCTAGCTTGTTGGGAATACAATGTTTCTTTTCAGTTGCAAACTCCACTGCATACTTATATATGGTGAGGTACTAGCTCCAACCCTAATATTCAGTGAAAACTGCAGGAACTTCAAACCGGCACTAGGAAAAAGACTGAGAATCCAGAGTAAATGTTTCACCTGCAGCCAGTTCCCTTTGTGCTAGATGAAAGAACGTCTCTACACATACTGAATTCTGAGAAACAATTGTATGTTAAAGCCGTCCTTTACCTAGCCTGTTATGAACACAAAGATTCTTTTCAGCTCCAAACTCCACTCCTTTAATATATATGGGGTGATACCAGCTCCAACTCGGTTTTACAGTGAAAACTGCAGGAACATCTTACCAGAACTAGGAAACAGACTGAGAATCCAGAGTAAAAATTTCTCCTGCAACCCGTTCCCTTTGTGCTAGATGAACGAATGTTTATTCACATGCTCAGTTCTGAGAGATAAGTGTGTGTGAAAGCCGTAATTCACGTAGCTTGTTGGGAAAACACAGTTTGTTTTCAGTTGCAAACTCCACTCCATACATATATATGTTAGGTACTAGCACCAACACGGTTTTTCAGTGAAAATTGCAGGAACTTAAAACCGGCACTAGGAAATAGACTGAGAAAAAAGAGTAAGAGTTTCTTCTGCAACTTGTTCCCTTCATGCTCAGTTCTGACATATAATTGTGTGTGAAGCCTTCCTTCACCTAGCTTGTTGGGAAGTCAAAGTTTCTTTTCAGTTGCAAACTCCACTCCATACATATATATGGGGAGTACTAGCACCAAATCGGGTTTACAGTGAAAACTGCAGGAACTTCATACCGGCACTAGGAAACAGACTGAGAATCCACAGTAAAAGTACACCTGCAACCTGTTCCCTTTGTGCTAGATGAACGAACGTCTCTCCTCATGCTCAGTTCTGAGAGATATGTGTGTGTGAATGCCGTCCTTCACTTAGCTTGTTGAGAACACAAAGATTATTTTCATATGCAAACTCCACTTCATACATATATATGGGGAGGTAATAGCTCCAACTCGGATTTAGAGTGAAAACTGCAGGAACTTCAATCCGGCACTAAGAAACAGACTTAGAAACCAAAGTAAATATTTCCCCTGCCCCCAGTTCCCTTTGTGCTAGATGAACGAACGTCTGTTCACATGCTCATATCTGAGAGATAATTGTGTGTGAAAGCCGTTCTTCACCTAGATTGTTGGGAACACAAATTTTCTTTTCAGTTGTAAACTCCACTCCCTACATATAAAAGTGGAAGTACTAGCTCCAACTCTGGTATAAATTGAAAAATGAAGGACCTTCATACCGGCACTAGGAAACAGACTGAGAAACCAGAGTAAAAGTTTCTCCTTCAAAACTTTCCTTTGTGCTAGATGAACGAACGTCACTCTACAAGCTCAGTTCTCAGAGATAAGTGTGAGTGAAAACCGTCTTTTACCTAGCTTGTTGGGAAAACAAAGATTCTTTTAAGTTTCAAATTCAACTCCATACATATAAATTAGAGTTACTAGCTCCAACTCGGTGTTATATTGAAAAATGCAGGAACTTCCAAACGGCACTAAGAAACAGAATGAGATACCAGAATAAAAGTTTCCCTGCCACCCGTTTCCTTTTTGCTAGATGAACGAATGTCTCTCTACATGCTCAGTTCCGAGATATAAGTGTGTGTGTAAGCCGTTCTTCACCTAGCTTGTTGGGAACACAAAGTTCTTTTCAGTGGCAAACCCCATCCCTACATATATATGGGTAGGTAGTAGTACCAACTCAGGATTACAGTGAAATCTGCAGGAACTTCAAACCGGCACTAAGAAAGAGTCTTAGAAACAAAAGAAAAAGTTTTTCCTGCAACCCGTTCCCTTTCTGCTAGATGAACAAACGTCTCACCACATGTTCAGGTCTGAGGTTGTAAGTGTGTGTGAAAACCATACTTCATCTAGCTTGTTGGGAAAAAAAAGGTTCTTTTCAGTTGCAAACTCCACTCCATACTTATATATGGGGCGGTACTAGCTCCAACTCGGGTTTACAGTTTAAACTGCAGGAACTTCAAACCGGCACTAGGAAACAGACTGAGAAAGCAGAGTAAAAGTTTCTCCTGCAACCCGTCCCTAGTGTGCTAGATGAAATAACGTCTCTCCACATACTCAGTTCTGAGAGATAAGTGTGTGTGAAAGCCGTACTTCAACAAGCTTTTTGGGAAAAAATGATTCTTTTCAGTTGCCAACTCATCTCCATACATATATATGGGGAGGTACTTGCACCAAAACGGGTTTACAATGAAAAATGCAGAAACTTCAAACCAGCACTAGGAAACAATCTGAGAAACCAGAGTAATAGTTTATCTTGAAAAATTTTCCCTTTGTGCTAGATGAACGAACGTCTCTCCACATGCTCACTTTTGAGAGATAAGTCTGTGTGAAAGCCGTCTTTCACCTACTTTTTCGGAACACAGTTTCTTTTCATTGCAAACTACACTGCATATATATATAATAGAAAGAAAAAGCTTGACCTCGGTTTTAGAGTGAAAACTGCAGGAACTTTTAACAGGCACTATGAAAGATACTGAGGACCCAAAGTAAAAGTTTCCCCTGCAACATGTTCCCTTTGTGCTACATGAACGAATGTCTCTCCACATGCTCAGTCCTGAGAGATATGTGTGTGTGAAAGCCGTATATCACATAGCTTGTTTGGGAACACAAAGTTTCTTTTCAGATGCAATCTTCACTCCATATATATATATGGGGAAGTACTAGCTCCAATCGGTTAACAGTGAAAACTGCAGGAAATTCAAACTGGCACTAGGAAACAGACTGAGAAACCAGAGTAAAATTACACTTGCAACCCTTTCCCTTTGTGCTAGATGAACGAAAGTCTCTCCAAATACTCAGTTCTTAGAGATAAATGTGTGTGAATGCCGTCCTTCACCTTGCTTGTTGGAAACCAAAAGTTTCTTTTCAGTTGCAAACTCCACTCCATACATATTTATGGGTAGATACTAGCTCCAACTCGGGTTTAAAGTGAAGACTGCAGGAACTTCAAACTGGAACTAGGAAACAGACTGAGAAACCACAGTAAAAGTACTCCGGCATCCCGTTCCCTTTGTGCTAGATGAACGAAAGTCTATCCACACGCTCACTTCTGAGAGATACGTGTGTGTGAAAGCCGTACTTCACCTAGCTTGTTGGGAAAACACAGTTTGTTTTCAGTTGCAAACTCCAGTCCATAAATATATATGTTAGGTACTAGCACCAACTCGTTTTTACAGTGAAAACTGCAGGAAATTAAATCCGGCACTAGGAAACAGAGTGAGAAACCAGAGTAAAAGTTTCTCCTGCAACCGGTTCCCTTTGTGCTAGATGAACGAACGTCTTTCCACATGCTAATTTCTGACATACAATTGTGTGTGAAGCCGTCCTTCACCTAGCTTGTAGGGAAATCAAAGTTTCTTTTCAGTTGAAACTCCACTCCATATATATATATGGGTAGATACTAGCTCCAACACGGGTTTACACTGAAAACTGCAGGAACATCAAACCGGCACTAGGATACAGACTGAGAAACAAGAATAAAACTTTCCCCTGCAACCCGTTCCCTTTTTGCGAGATGAACGTACGTCTCTCCACATGCTCAGTTCTGAGAGATAAGTGTGTGAGAATGCCGTCCTTTACTTAGCTTGTTGGGAAAACTAAGTTTCTTTCAGTTGCTAACTACACTCCTTACATATATTTGGGGAGTTACTAGCTCCAACTCGGCTTTACAGTGAAAACTGCAGGAACTTCAAACCGGCACTAGGAAACAGACTGAGAAACCAGAGTAAAAGTTTCTCCTGCAACCCGTTCCCTTTGTGCTAGATGAACGAACGTCTCTCCACATGCTCAGTTCTGAGAGATAAGTGTGTGTGAATGCCATCCTTCACCTAGCTTGATGGGAACACAAAGTTTCCTTTCATTGCAAACAACACTGCATATATATATAATGGAAAGTAATAGCTCGACCTCGGTTTTAGTGGGAAAACTGCAGGAACTTCAAAACGGCACTAGGAAAGAGACTGAGGAACCAATGTAAAAGTTTCCCCTGAAACCCGTTCCCTTTGTGCTAGATGAAAGAACGTCTCTCCACATGCTCAGTCCTGAGTGATATTTGTGTGTGAAAGCCGTCCATCACATAACTTGTTGGAACACAAAGTTACTTTTCACTTGCAAACTCCACTCCATACATGTATATGGGGATGTCTAGCACCAAATCGTGTATACAGTGAAAACTGCAGGAACTTCAAACCGGCACAAGGAAACAGACTGAAAAACCAGTGTAAGAGTTTCCCCTGCAACCAGTTCCCTTTGTGCTAGATGAACGAACGTCTCTCCACATGCTCAGTTCTCAGATATAAGTGTGTTTGAAAGCTGTCCTTCACGTAGCTTTTTTGTAACACAGATTTTCTTTTCAGTTGCAAACTCCAATCCGTACATATATATGGGGAAGTATTAGCTACAAATCGGATATACAGTGACAACTGCAGAAACTTCAAACAGGCACTAGTAAACAGACTGAGGATGCAGAGTAAAAGTTTCTCCTGCAACCCGTTCACTTTGTGCTAGTTGAACGAACGTCTCTCCACATGCTCATTTCTGAGAGATAAGTGTGTGTGAAAGCCGTCATTCACCTAGCTTGTTTGGGAACACAAAGTTTCTTTCCAGATGCAAACTTCACTTCATATATATATATGGGGAAGTACGAGCTCCAAATAGGTTTACAGTGAAAATTGCAGGAAATTCAAACTGGCACTAGGAAACAGACTGAGAAACCAGAGTAAAACTACACCTGCAATCCGTTCCCTTTGTGCTAGATGAACGAAAGTCTCTCCAAATACTCAGTTCTGAGAGATAAATGTGTGTGAATGCCGAACTTCACCTAGCTTGTTGGGAACACAAAGTTTCTTTTCAGTTGCAAACTCCACTCCATACATATATATGGGTAGATACTAGCTCCAACTCGGGTTTAAAGTGAAGACTGCAGGAACTTCAAACCGGAACTAGGAAACAGAGTGAGAAACCACAGTAAAATTATTCCTGCATCCCTTTCCCTTTGTGCCAGATGAACGAATGTCTATCCACACGCTCAGTTCTGAGAGATAAGTGTGTGTGAATGCCGTACTTCACCTAGCTTGTTGGGAAAACACAGTTTGTTTTCAGATGTAAACTCCACTCCATACATACATATGTTAGGTACCTGCACCAACTCGGTTTTACAGTAAAAACTGCAGCAACTTAAAACCGGCACTAGGAAACAGACTGAGAAAAAAGAGTAAATGTTTCTCCTGCAACCGGTTCCCTTTGAACTAGATGAACGAACGTCTATCCACATGCTCAGTTCTGAGAGATAAGTGTGTGTGAGTATCGTCCTTCACTTAGCTTGTTGAGAACACAAAGATTATTTTCAGTTGCTAACCCCACTCCATACATATATATGGGGAGGTAATATCTCCAAATCTGTTTTAAAGTGAAAAATGCAGGAACTTCAATCCGGCACTAAGATACAGACTGAGAAAGCAGAATAAAAGTTTCCCCTGCAGTCCATTCCCTTTGAACTAGATGATGGAACGTCTCTTCACATGCTCAGTTCTGAGAGATAAGTGTGTGTGAAAGCCGTACTTCACCTAGCTTTTTGGGATAACAAAATTTCTTTCAGTTGCAAACTACAATCCATACATATATATGGGGAGTTAATTGCTCCAACTCGGGTTTACAGAGGAAACTGTAGGAACTTCAAACCTGCACTAGGAAACAGACTGAGAAACCACAGTAAAAGTAAACCTGCAACACGTTCCCTTTGTGCTAGATGAACGAAAGTGTATCCACATGCTCATTTCTGAAAGATAAGTGTGTGTGAAAGCCATTCTTCACCTAGCTTGTTGGGAAAACACAGTTTTTTCAGTTGCAAACTCCACTCCAAATTTATACATGGGGAGGTAATAGCTCCAACTCAGTTATAAGTGAAAACTGCAAGAACTTCAAACCGGCACTAGGAAAAAGACTGAGAAACCAGAGTATATGTTTCCCCTTCCACCCGTTCCCATTGTGATAGATGAATGAACGTCTCTCCACATGCTCAGTTCTGTGAGATAAGTGTGTGTGAAAGCCGTCCTTCAACTAGCTTGTTCGGAAAACAAAGATTCTTTTCCGTTGTAAACTACACTCCATGCATATATAAGGGGAAGTACTAGTTCCAACTCTGGTATAAAATGAAAACCGCAGGAACTTCAAACCTGCACTAGGAAACAGACTGAGATACCTGAGTATTAGTTTATCCTGCAACACGTTCCTTTGTGATAGATGAACTAAATTCGCTCCACATGCTCAGTTCTGGGAGAAAAGTGTGTGTGAAAGCCGCAGTTCACCTAGCTTGTTGGGAACACAAAGTTTCTTTTCAGTTGCAAACTCCAATCCATACATATTTATGGGTAGGTACTAACACCAAATTGTGTTTTCAGTGAAAACTGCAGGACCTTCAAACCTGCACTAAGAAACAGATTGAGAAACCAGAGTAAAAGATTCTCCTTCAAACCGTTCCCTTTGTGCTAGATGAACGAACGTCTCTCCACATGCTCAGTTCTCAGGGATATGTGTGTGTGAAAACCGTCTTTCACCTAGCTTAGTTGTGAACACAAAGATTCTTTTCAGTAACAAACTCAAATCCATATATATATGTGGGAGTTACTAGCTCCAACTCGGTGTTACAGTTAAAACTGGGGAACTTCCAAACGGCACTAGGAAACAGACTGAGATAATGGAGTAAAAGTTTGACCTGCAACCTGTTCCCCTTTATCTAGATGAACGAACGTCTCTCCACATGCTCAGTTCTGAGAGATAATTGTGTGTGAAAGCCGTCCTTCAACTAGCTTTTTTGGAACACAAATTTCTTTTCAGTTGCAAATTCCACTCCATAAATATATATGGGTATGTATTAGCTCCAACTCGGTATTACATTGAAAAGTGCAGGAACTTCAAACTGGCACTAGGAAAGAGACTAAGAAACCAGAGTAAAAGTTTCACCTGCAACCCGTTCCCTTTGAAGCAGATGAACGAACGTCTCTCCACATGATCGGTTCTGAGATATAATATGTGTGAAAGCCATCCTTCACGTAGCTTGATGGGTACAGAAAGTTCCTTTTCAGTTGCAAACTCCACTCTATACAAATATATGGGGGGGTAAAAGCTCCAACTCGTATTTACAGTGAATACTTCAGGAACTTCAAACAGGTACTAGGAAACAGACTGAGAAACCAGAATAGATGTTACCCTTGCAATCCGTTCCATTTCTGCTAAATGATCGACCGTCTCTCCACATGCTCAGTTCTGAGAGATAAGTGTGTGTGAAAGCCGTCCTTCACCTAGCTTGTTGGGAACACAAAGTTTCTTTTCAGTTGCAAACTCCAATCCATACATATGTATGGGGAGGTACTAGCTCCAACTCGGGTTTACAGAGAAAAATGTAGGACCTTCAAACCGGCACTAGGAAACTGACTTAGAAACCAGACAAATAGTTTCTCCTTCAAACAGTTCCCTTTGTGCTAGATGAACGAACATCTCTCCAAATGCTCAATTCTGAGAAGTAAGTGTGTGTGAATCTGTCCTTCACCTATATGTTGGGAACACAAAGTTTCTTTTCAGTTGCAAACTCCACTCCATACATATAATTGGGTATGTAGTAGCTCCAACTCAGGATTACAGTGAAATCTGCAGGAATTTCAAACCGGAACTAGGAAAGGATCTTAGAAACCAGAGTAAAAGTTTATCCTGCAACCCGTTCCATTTGTGCTAGATGAACGAACATGTCTCCACATGCTCAGTTCTGAGAGATAATTGTGTGTGAAAGCTGTCCTTCACCTAGATTGTTGGGAATACAAAGTTTCTTTTCAGTTGTAAACTACAATCCATAATATATAAGGGGAAGTACTAGCTCCAAATCTGGTATAAAGTGAAAACCACAGGTACTTCAAACTGGCAACAGGAAACTGACTGAGAAATCAGTGTAAAAGTTTCTCCTGCAACCCGTTCCCTTTGTGTTGGATGAATGAAAGTCTCTCCACATGCTCAGGTCTGACAGATAAGTGTGTGTGAAAGCCGTCCTTCATCTTGCATTTTGTGAAAGAATGATTATTTTCAGTTACTATCTCCACTCCATACAAAAATATGAGGAGGTTCTGGCTCCAACACGGGTTTACAATTAAAACTGAAGGAACTGCAACCCGGCACTAGGAAACAATCTGACAAACCATAATAATAGTTTATCTTGAAAAATTTTTCCCTTTGTGCTAGATGAACGAACGTCTCTCCACATGCTCAGTTCTTACAGATAAATGTGTGTGAAAGCCGCCCTTCACCTAGCTTGTTGGGAACACAAAGTTTCTTTTCAGTTGCAAACACCAATGCATACATATATATTTGGATGTAATAGCTTCAACCCGGATTTACAGTGAAAAATGCAGGAACTTCAAACCGGCACTAGGAAACAGACTGAGAGACAAGAGTAAATGTTTCCCCTGCAACCAGATCCCATTTCGCTAGATGTACGAACGTCTCTCCACATGCTCAGTTCTGAGAGATAAGTGTGTGTGAAAATCATACTTCATCTAGCTTGTTGGGAAAACAAAGGTTCTTTTCAGTTGCAAACTCCACTCCATACATATATATGGGGGGGTACTAGCTCCAACTCGTGTTTACAGTGAAAACTGTAGGAACTTCAAACCTGCACTAGAAAACAGACTGAGATAACAGAGTAAGATTCCCCTGCAACACTTTCCCTTTGTGCTAGATGAACGAAAGTCTCTCCACATGCTCAGTTCTGAGAGATAATTGTTTGTGACAGCCATCCTTCACCTACCTTGTTTGGTACACAAAGTTCCTTTTCAGTTGCAAACTACACTCTATACAAATATATGTGGTGGTAAAAGCTCCAACTCGGATTTACAGTGAATACTTCAGGAACTTCAAACAGGCACTAGGAAACAGACTGAGAAAACAGAGTAATTGTTTCTCCTGCAATCCGTTCCCTTTGTGCTAGATGAAAGAACGTCTCTTCACATGCTCAATTCTGAGAGTTATTTGTGTGTGAAAGCCGTCCTTCACCTAGATTGTTATGAATACAAAGTTTCTATTCAGTTGGAAACTCCAATCTACAATATATAAGGTGAAGTACTAGCTCCAAATCTGGTATAAATTGAAAATCACAGGTACTTCAAACCGGCAACAGGAAACTGACTGAGAAGTCATTGTAAAAGCTTCTCCTGCAACCCGTTCCCTTTGTGCTAGATGAATGAAAGTCTCTCCACATGCTCAGTTCTGAGAGATAATTGAGTGTGAAAGCCGTACTTCACTTAGCTTGTTGGGAACAGAAAATTTCTTTTCAGTTGGAAACTCTACTCCATACAAATATATATGGGGAGATACTAGCTCCAACTCGCTTCTACAGTGAAAACTGTAGAAACCTCCAACCGTACTAGGAAACAGAAAGAGAAACCACAGTAAAAGTTTCCCTGCAACCCGTTCATTTTGTGCTAGATGAACAAACGTCTCTCCACATGCTCAGTTCTTACAGATAAGTGTGTGTGAATGCCGTCCTTCAACTAGCTTTGGGAACACAAAGTTTCTTTTCAGTTGCAAACACCAATCTATACATATATATATGGATGCACTAGCTTCAACTCGGTTTTACAGTGAAAACTGCAGGAACTTCAAACCGGCACTAGGAAACAGACTGAGAAACCAGAGTAAATGTTTCTCCTGCAACCCGTTCCCTTTGTGCTAGATGAACGAACGTCCCTCCACATGCTCAGTTCTGAGAGATAAGTGTGTGTGAAAGCCGTCCTTCACCTAGATTGTTGGGAGCAGAAAGTTTCTTTTCATTTGTAAACTCCAATCCATACATATATAAGGGGAAGTACAAGCTAAAATCTGGTATAAATTGAAAACAGCAGGAACTTCAAACCGACACTAGGAAACTGACTGAGAAACCAAAGTAAAAGTTTCTCCTGCAACCCGTTCATTTTGTGCTAGATGAACGAACGTCTCTCCACATGCTCAGTTCTCAGAGATAAGTGTGTGTGAAAGCAGACCTTCACCTAGCTTTTTGGGAAAGAAAGATTCTTTTCAGTTGCCAACTCAACTCCATACATATATATAGGGAGGTACTTGCTCAAACACGGTTTACAATGAAAACTGCAGGAATTTCAAACCGGCACTAGAAAATAGACTGAGAAACTAGAGTAAAAGTTACCCCTGCAATCATTTCCCTTTGTGCTAGATGAACGAAAGTCTCTCCACATGCTCTGTTCTGAGAGATAAGTGTGTGTGAAAACCATACTTCATCTAGCTTGTTGGGAAAACAAAGTTTCTTTTCAGTTGCTAACACCACTCCATACATATATATGGGAAGATACTAGCTCCAAATTGGGATTTCATTTAAAAGTGCAGGAATTTCAAACTGGCACTAGGGAAGAGACTTAGAAACCAGAGTAAATGTTACTCCTGCAACCCGTTCCATTTGAACTAGATGAACGAAAGTCTCTCCACATGCTCAGTTCTGAGAGATAATTTTTTGTGAAAGCCATCCTTCACCTAGCTTGTTTGGAACACAAAGATTCTTTTTAGTTTAAACCTCCACTCCATACATATATATGGGTAGGTACAAGCTCCAACTCGGATATACAGTGAATAATGCAGGAACTTCAAACCGGCACTAGGAAACAGACTGAGAAAAGAGAGTAAAATTTTCTCCTGTACTCCGTTTCCTTTGTGCTAGATGAAAGATCGTGTCTTCACATGCTTACTTCTGAGAGTTAATTGTGTGTGAAAGCCGTCCTTCACCTAGGTTGTTGGGAACACAAAGTTTCTTTTCAGTTGTAAACTCCAATCCATAATATATAAGGGGAAATACTAGCTCCAAATCTGGTATAAAGGGAAAACCACAGGAACATCATACCGGCAACAGGAAAGTGACTGAGAAACCAGTGTAAAAGTTACTCCTGCAACCCATTCCCTTTGTGCTAGATGAATGAACGTCTATCCACATGCTCAGTTCTGACAGATAAGTGTGTGTGAAAGCCGTCCTTCACCTAGATTTTTGGGAAAGAATGATTCTTTTCAGTTACTATCTCCACTCCATACATATATATGGGGAGGTACTTGCACCAACACGGGTTTAAAATGAAAACTGCAGTAATTTCAAACCATCAATAGGAAACATACTGAGAAACCAGAGAAAAATTTCCCCTGCAACCAATTCCATTTGTGCTAGAAGAACGAACGTCTCTCCACATGCTCATTTCTGAGAGATAATTGTGTGTGAAAGCCGGACATCACCTAGCATTTTGGGAACAAAAAGTTCCTTTTCAGTTGCAAAATCCACTTCATAAATATATAAGGGGAAGTACTAGCTCCTACTGTGTTTTAAAGTGAAACTGCAGGAACTTCAAACCGGCACTAGGAAACAGACTTAGAAAGCACATTTAAAGTTTCTCCTGGAGACCGTTCCTTTTGTGCTAGGTGAACGAACGTCTCTCCACATGCTCAGGTATGAGAAATAAGTGTGTGTCAATGCCCTCCTTCACCTAGCTTGTGAACACAAAGATTCTTTTTAGTTGCAAACTCCACCCCATAAAATATATGGGAATGTATTAGCTCCAACTCGGTATTACAGTGAAAAGTGCAGGAATTTCAAACTGGCACTAGGAAAGAGACTTAGAAACCAGAGTCAAATTTTCTTCCAGCAACACGATCCCTTTGAACTAGATGAACGAACGTCTCTTCACATGCTCATTTCTGAGAGTTAATTGTGTGTGAAGCAGTCCTTCACCAAGATTGTTGGGAACACAAAGTTCCTTTTCAGTTCTAAGCTCCAATCCATACATATATAAGGGAAAGTACTAGCTAAAAATCTGGTATAAAATGAAAACTGCAGGAACTTCAAACCGGCACTAGGAAACAGACTGAGAAACAAATTATTAGTTTCTCCTGCAATCCATTCCCTTTGTGCTAGATGAACGAAAGTCGCTCCACATGATCAGTTGTGAGAGATAAGTGTGTGTGAAAGCCGACCGTCAACTTGCTTGTTGGGAACACAAAGTTTCTATTCAGTTGCAAACTCCATTCCATACATATATATGGGGAGGTACTAGCTCCAACTCGGTTTTAAAATGAATAATGCTGGACCTTCAACCGGGACTAGGAAACAGACTGAGAAACCAGAGTAAAAGTTTCTCCTGCAACCCGTTCTCTTTTTGCTAGATGAACTAACGTCTCTCCACATGCTCAGCTCTGAGAGATAATTGTGTGTGAAAGCCGTCCTTCACCTAGCTTGTTGGGAACACAAAGATTCTTTTCAGTTGCAAACTCCTCTCCATACATATATATGGGGATGTACTATCTTCAACTCGGTTTTACAGTGAAAACGGCAGGAACTTCATACACGCACTAGAAAACAGACTAAGAAACCAGAGTAAAAGTTTCTCCTGCAACCCATTCCCTTTGTGCTAGATGAACGAACGTCTCTCCACATGCTCAGTTCTGAGAGATAAGTGTGTGTGAATGCCGTAATACACCTAGCTGGTTGGGAACACAAAGATTGTTTGCAGTTGCAAACTCCACTCCATACATATATATGGGGAGGTTCTAGCTCCATATCAGATTTACAGTGAAAACTGCAGGAACTTCAAACCTGCACTAGGACACAGGCTGAGAAACCAGAGTAAAATTTTCTCCTGCAAACCGTTCCACTTGTGTTAAATGAACGAACGTCTCTCCACATGCTCAGTTCTGAGAGATAATTGTGTGCTATAGCCACTTTTACCTAGCTTCGTGGGAACACTACGTATCTTTTCAATTGCAAACTCCATTCCATACATATATATGGGGAGGTAATAACAACAAATATGGGATACAGTGAAAACTGCAGGAACTTCAAACCGGCACTAGGAAACAGATTGAGAAACAAATTATTAGTTTCTCCTGCAAACCCTTCCTTTTGTGCTAGATGAACGAAAATCGCTCCACATGATCAGTTGTGAGAGATAAGTGTGTGTGAAAGCCGACCGTCACCTTGCTTGTTGGGAACACAAAGTTTATTTTCAGTTGCAAACTCCATTCCATACATATATATGGGGAGGTACTAGCTCCAACTCGGTTTTAAAATGAAAAATGCTGGACCTTCAAACCGGGACTAGGAAACAGACTGAGAAACCAGAGTAAAAGTTTCTCCTGCAACCCGTTCCCTTTGTGCTAGATGAATGAACGTCTCTCCACATGCTCAGCTCTGAGAGATATGTGTCCGTGAAAGCCGTCCTTCACATAACTTGTTGGGAACACAAAGTTTCTTTTCAGTTGCAAACTCCATTCCATACATATATATGGGGAGGTACTAGCTCCAACTCGGTTTTACAGTGAAAACTGCAGGACCTTCAACCGGGACTAGGAAACAGAATGAGAAACCAGAGTAAAAGGTTCCCCTGCATACCGTTCCCTTTGTTCTACATGAACGAACGTCTCTCCACATGCTCAATTGTGAGAGATAAGTGTGTGTGAAAGCTGAACTTCCCTTATCTTGTTGGGAACACAAAGTTTGTTTTCAGTTGCAAACTCCTCTCCATACATATATATGGGGAGGTTCTAGCTCCATATCAGATTTACAGAGAAAACTGCAGGAACTTCAAACCGGCACTAGGAAACAGAATGAGAAACCAGAGTAAAAGTTTCTCCTGCAACCCGTTCCCTTTGTACTAGATGAACGAACGTATTTCCACATGCTCAGTTGTTAGAGTTAAGTGTATGTTAAAGGTATCCTTCACCTAGCTTGTTGGGAACACAAAGTTTCTTTTCAATTGCAAACTCCACTCCATACATATGTATGGGGTGGTACTAGCTCCAACCCGGATTTACAGTGAAATCTGCAGGACCGTGAAACCGGGACTTGGGAACAGACTGAGAAACCAGAGTAAAAGTTTCTGATGCAACCTGTTCCCATTTTGCTAGATGAACGAACGTCTCTCCACATGCTCAGATCTGAGAGAAATGTGTGTGTGAAAGGCGTCCTTCACCTAGCTTGTTGGGAACACAAAGATTGTTTTCAGTTGCAAACTCCACTCCATACATATATATGGAGAGGAAGTAGCAACAAATCCTGTTTACAGTGAAAACTCAGGAACTTCAAACCTGCACCAGGACACAGGCTGAGAAACCAGAGTAATAGTTTCCCCTGCAAACCGTTCCCTTTGTTCTAGTTGAACGAAAGTCTCTCCACATGCTCAGATCTGAGAGATAAGTGTGTGTGAAAGCCGTCCGTCAACTTGCTTGTTGGGAACACAAATTTTTTTTCAGTTGCAAAATCCATTCCATACATATATATGGGGAGGTACAAGCTCCAACTCGGTTTTACAGTGAAAACTGCAGGATCTTCAAACCGGCACTAGAAAACAGACTGAGAAACCAGAGTAAAAGTTTCTCCTGCAAACTGTTCCCTTTGTGCTAGATGAACGAAAGTCTCTCCACAAGCTCAGTTATGAGAGATAAGTGTGGGTAAAAGCCGTATTTCACCTAGCTTGTAGGGAACACAAAGTTTCTTTTCAGTTGCAAACTCCATCCATACATATATATGGGGAGATACAAGCTCCAACTCGGTTTTACAGTGAAAAATGCAGGTCCCTCAAACCGGGACTAGGAAACACACTGACAATCCAGAGTAATAGTTTCACCTGCAGGCCGTTCACTTTGTGCTAGATGAACGAACGTCTCTCCACGTGCTCAGATCTCAGAGGTAGTTGTGTGTGAAAGCTGTCCTTCACCAAGCTTGTTGGGAACACAAAGTTTCTTTTCAGTTGCAAACTTCACCCCATACATATATATGGGTTGGTACAAGCTCTAACTCGGTTTTACAGTGAAAAATGCAGAACCATCAAAACGGCTCAAGGAAACATACTGAGAAAGCAGAGTAAAAGTTTCTCCTACAACCCGTTCCCTTTGTGTTAGATGAACGAACGTCTCTCCACATTCTCATTTCTGAGAGATAAGTGTGTGTGAAACCCGTCCTTCACCTAGCTTGTTGGGAACACAAAGTTTCTTTTCAGTTGTAAACACCACTCCATACATACATATGGGGAGGTACTAGCTCCAACTCTGTTTTACAGTGAAAACTGCAGGAACTTCAAACCGGCACTAGGAAACAGACTGAGAAACCAGAGTAAAAGTTTCTCCAGCAACCCGTTCCGTTTGTGCTAGGTGAACGAAAGTCTCTCAACATGCTCAGTTGTGAAAGATATGTGTGTGTGAAAGCCGTCGTTCACCTAGCTTGTTGGGAACACAAAGTTACTTTTCAGTTGCTAACACCACTCCATACATATATATGGGGAAGTAGTAGCAACAAATCCTGTTTACAGTGAAAACTGCAGGAACTTCAAACCTGCTATAGGACACAGGCTGAGAAACCAGAGTAAAATTTTCCCCTGCAAACCGTTCCCTTTCTGTTAAATGAACGAACGTCTCTCCACATGCTCAGTTCTGAGGGATAATTGTGTGCTATAGCAGCTTTCACCAAGCCTCGAGGGAACACTACGTATCATTTCAATTGCAAACTCCATTCCATACATATATATGGGGAGGTAATAACAACAAATATGGGATACAGTGAAAACTGTGGAACTTCAAACCGGAACTAGGAAACAGACTTAGAAACAGTGTAATCGTTTCTCCTGCAAACCGTTCCCTTTGTGCTAGATGAACGTAAGTCTCTCCACATGCTCAGTTGTGAGAGATAAGTGTGTGTGAAAGCCGTCCGTCACTTTGCTTGTTGGGAACACAAAGTTTTTTTTCAGTTGCAAACTCCATTCCATACATATTTATTGGAAGGTACTAGTTCCAACTCGGTTTTACAGTGAAAACTGCAGGATCTTCAAACCGGCACTGGAAAACAGACTGAGAAACCAGAGTAAAAGTTTCTCCTGCAACCCGTTCCCTTTGTGCTAGATGAAGGAACGTCTCTCCACATGCTCAGATCTGAGAGATAAGTGTATGTGAAAGCCGTCCTTCACCTAGCTTGTTGGGAACACAAAGTTTCTTTTCAGTTGCAAATTCCACTCCATACATATATATGGGTGGCTACTAGCTCTAAATCGGTTTTACAGTGAAAACTGCAGGACACTCAAACCGGGACTAGGAAACATACTGAGAAACCAGAGTAAAAGTTTCTCCTGCCACCCGTTCCCTTTGTGCTAGAGGAACGAACGTCTCTCCACATGCTCAGATTTGAGAGGTAATTGTGTCTGAAAGCCGTACTACACCTATCTTGTTGTGAACACAAAGAATCTTTGCAGTTGCAAAATCCACTCCATATATATATATGGGTAGGTACTAGCTCCAACCCTTTTTTACAGTGAAAACTGCAGGAAATTCAACCGGCACTAGGAAACAGACTGAGAAACCAGAGTAAAAGTTTCTCCTGCATCCCGTTCCCTTTGTGCTAAATGAACGAACGTCGAACTACATGCTCAGTCTGAGAGATAAGTATGTGTGAAAGCCGTCCTTCACCTAGCTTGTTGTGAACACAAAGTTTCTTTTCAGTTGCAAACACCACTCCATAAATATATATGGGGAAGTACAAGCTCCAAATCTGTTTTACAGTGAAAACTGCAGAAACATGAAACCGGTACTAGGAAACAGACAGAGAAACCAGAGTAACAGTTTCTCCTTCAACACGTTCCATTTGTGCTAGATGAACGATCGTCTGTCAAAATGCTCAGTTCTGAGAGATAAATGAGTGTGATAGCCGGCTTTCACCTTCCTTTTTGGGAACACAAAATTTCTTTTCAGTTAAAAATTCCAATCCATACATATATATGTGTACTAACTAGCTCGAACTCGGGTTTACAGTGAAACCTGCAGGAATTTAAAACGGGCACTAGGAAACAGACTGAGAAAGCAGAGTTAATGTTTCTCTTGCAACCCGTTCCATTTTTGCTATATGTAAGATAGTCTCTCCAAATGCTCAGTTCTGAGATACAAGTGTTTGTGAAAGCCGTCCTTCAAGTAGCTTGTTGGGAAAAAAAGATTCTTTTCTGTTGAAAACACCAATCCATACATATATATGGGGAGGTTCTATCTCCAAATCCGGTTTACAGTGAAAACTGCAGGAACTTCAAACCGGCACTAGGAAACAGACTGAGAAACCAGAGTAAAAATTTCTCCTGCAACCCTTTCCTTTTGTGCTAGATGAACGAACGTCTCTCCACATGCTCAGTTCTGAGAGATAAGTGTGTGTGAAAGCCGTCCTTCACCTATCTTGTTGGGAACACAAAGATTGTATTCAGTTGCAAACTGCACTCCATACATATATATGGGGAGGAAGTAGCAACAAATCGTATTTACAGTGAAAACTGCAGGAACTTCAAACCTGCACTATGACACAGGCTGAGAAAGCAGAGTAATAGTTTCTTCTGCAAACCGTTCCCTTTGTGCTAGGTGAACGAAAGTCTCTCCACATGCTCGTTTGTGAGAGATAAGTATGTGTGAAAGCCGTCCGTCAACTTGCTTGTTGGGAACACAAAGTTTTTTTTCAGTTGCAAACTCCATTCCATACATATATATGGGGAGGTACAAGCTCCAACTCGGTTTTACAGTGAAAACTGCAGGATCTTCAAACCGGCACTAGAAAACAGACTGAGAAACCAGAGTAAAAGTTTCTCCTGCAATCCATTCCCTTTGTGCTAGATGAACGAAATTCTCTCCACATGGTCAGTTGTGAGAGATAAGTGTGTGTAAAAGCAGTACTTCACCTTGCTTGTTGGGAACACAAAGTTTCTTTTCAGTTGGAAACTCCATCCATACATATATATGGGGAGGTACTAGCTCCAACAGGGTTTTACAGTGAAAAATGCAGGTCCCTCAAACTGGGACTAGGAAACATACTGACAATCCAGAGTAATAGTTTCCCCTGCAGCCCATTCACTTTGTGCTAGATGAACGAACGTCTCTCCACATGCTCATTTCTGAGAGATAAGTGTGTGTGAAACCCGTCCTTCACCTAGCTTGTTGGGAACACAAAGTTTCTTTTCAGTTGCAAACACCACTCCATACATATATATGGGGAGGTACTAGCTCCAATTTTTTTTTACAGTGAAAACTGCAGGAACTTCAAACCGGCACTAGGAAACAGACTGAGAAACCAGAGTAATAGTTTCTCCTGCAACCCGTTCCCTTTTTGCTAGATGAACGAAAGTCTCTCAACATGCTCAGTTGTGAGAGATAAGTGTGTGTGAAAGCCGTATTTCACCTAGCTTGTTGGGAACACAAAGTTACATTTCAGTAGCAATCTCCACTCCATAACTATATATGGGGAGGTAGTAGCAACAAATCCTGTTTACAGTGAAAACTGCAGTAACTTCAATCCTGCAATAGGACACAGGCTGAGAAACCAGAGTAAAATTTTCTCCTGCAAACGGTTTCCTTTGTGTTAAATGAACGAACATCTCTCCACATGCTCAGTTCTGAGAGATAATTGTGTGCTATAGCCGCTTTCACCAAGCTTCGTGGGAACACTACGTATCATTTCAATTGCAAACTCCATTACATACATATATATGGGAAGGTAATAACAAAAAATATGGGATACAGTGAAAACTGTGGAACTTCAAACCGGCACTAGGTAACAGACTGAGAAACAGTGTAATACTTTCTCCTGCAAACCGTTTCCTTTGTGCTAGATGAACGAAAGTCTCTCCACATGCTCAGTTGTGAGAGATAAGTGTGTGTGAAAGCCGTCCGTCACCATGCTTGTTGGGAACACAAAGTTTTTTTTCAGTTGCAAACTCCATTCCATACATATTTATGGGAATGTACTGGCTCCAACTCGGTTTTACAATGAAAAATGCAGGACCTTCAAACCGGGACTAGGAGACAGACTGGGAAACCAGAGTAAAAGTTTCTCCTGCAACCCGTTCCCTTTGTGCTAGATGAACGAACGTCTCTCCACATGCTCAGATCTGAGAGATAATTGTGTGTGAAAGCCGTCCTTCACCTAGCTTGTTGGGAACACAAAGTTTCTTTTCAGTTGTAAATTCCACTCCATACATATATATGGGGAGGTACAAGCTCCAACTCGGTTTTACAGTGAAAACTGCAGGATCTTCAAACCGGCACTAGGAATCAGACTGAGGAACCAGAGTAAAAGTTTCTCCTTCAACAAGTTCCATTTGTGCTAGATGAATGATCGTCTCTCAACATGCTCATTTCTGAGAGATAAATGATTGTGAAAGCCTTCTTTCACCTTCCTTTTTGGGAACACAAAATTTCTTTTCAGTTAAAAATTCCAATCCATACATATATATGTGTACTAACTAGCTCGAACTCGGGTTTACGGTGAAAACTGCAGGAATTTAAAACTGGCACTAGGAAACAGACTGAGAAAGCAAAATTAATGTTTCTCTTGCAACCCGTTCCATTTGTTCTAGATGTAAGAAAGTCTCTCCACATGCTCAGTTCTGAGATACAATTGTGTGTGAAAGCCGTCCTTCAAGTTGCTTGTTGGGAAAAAAAGATGCTTTTCCGTTGAAAACACCAATCCATACATATATATGGGAGGTACTATCTCCAAATCCGGTTTAATTGAAAACTGCAGGAACTTCAACCCGGAACTAGGAAACAGACTGGGAAACCAGAGTAAAATTTTCTCCTGCAACTCGTTCCTTTTCTTCTAGATGAACGAAAGTCTCTCCAAATGCTCAGATCTGAGAGAAAAGTGTGTGTGAAAGCCATTCTTCAAGTAGCTTGTTGGGAAAAAAGATGATTTTCCGTTGCATACTCCAATTCATACATATATATTGAGAGGTAATAGCTCCAAATCCAGTTTACAGTGAAAACTCCAGGAACTTCAAACCGGCACTAGGAAACAGACTGAGAAACCACAGTAGAAGTTTCTCCTGCAACTCGTTCCTTTTGTTCTAGATTAACGAAATCTCTCCAAATGCTCAGATCTGAGAGATAAGTGTGTGTGAAAGACATACTTCAAGTAGCTTTTTGGGAAAAAAGATGATTTTCCGTTGCATACACCAATTCATACTTATATATTGGGAGGTACTAGCTCCAAATCCGTTTTACAGTGAAAACTGCAGGAACTTCAAACCGGCACTAGGAAACAGTCTGAGAAACCAGATAAAAAGTTTCTCCTGCAAACCATTCTCTCTGTGCTGGATAAACGAAAGTCTCTCCACATGCTCAGTTCTGAGAGATAAGTGTGTGTGAAAGCCGTCCTTCACCTAGCTTTTTGGGAAAGAAAGATTCTTTTCAGTTACTGTCTCCACTCCATACATATATATGGGGAGGTACTTGAACCAACACGGGTTTAAAATGAAATCTGCAGGAATTTCAAACCGGCAATAGGAAACATTCTGAGAAACAAGATTAAAAGTACACCTGCAACCCGTTCCCTTTGTGCTAAATGAACGAAAGTCTCTCTAAATACTCAGTTCTGAGAGTTAAATGTGTGTGAATGCCTAACTTCACCTAGCTTGTTGGAAAATAAAAGTTTCTTTTCAGTTGCAAACTCCACTCCATACATATATATGGATAGATACTAGCTCCAACTCGGGTTTAGAGTGAAGACTGCAGGAACTTCAAACTGTAACTAGGAAACAGACTGAGGAACCACAGTAAAAGTACGCCTGCATCCCGTTCCCTTTGTGCTAGATGAACGAAAGTATATCCACACGCTCAGTTCTGAGAGATAAGTGTGTGTGAAAGCCGAACTTCATCTAGCTTGTTGGGAAAACAAAGTTTCTTTCCATTCGCAAACACCACTCCATACGTATATATTGGGGGGTTCTAGCTCCAACTCGGTTTTACAGTGAAAACTGCAGGAAATTCAAACCGGCACTAGGAAACAGACTTAGAAACCAGAGGAATAGTTTCTCCTGCAACGCGATACCTTTGTGCTAGATGAAGGAACGTCGCTCGACATGCTCAGTTCTGAGATAAGTGTGTGTGAAAGCCGTCCTTCACCTATCTTGTTGGGAAAACACAGTTCCTTTTCAGTTGCAAACTACACTTCATACATATATAAGCGGAGGTAATAACTCCTACTGGGGTTTACAGTGAAATCTGCAGGAACTTCAAACCGGCACTAGGAAACAGACTGAGAAAGCAGAGTAAAAGTTTCTCCTGCAACATGTTCCCTTTGTGCTGGATGAACGAACGTCTCTCCACATTATCAGTTCTGAGAGATATTTGTGTGTGAAAGCTCTCTTTCACCTAGCTTGTTGTGAACACAAAGATTCTTTTTAGTTGCAAATTCTAATCCACAAAAATATATGGGGTGTTAATAGCTCCAACACGGGGTAACAGTGAAAACTTCAGGAATTTCAAACCTGCACTAGGAAACAGACTGAGAAGAAGAGAAAAGATTCCCCTCCAATCAGATCCCATTGTGCTAGATGAACAAACGTCTCTCCACATGCTAAGTTCTGAGAGATAATTGTGTGTGAAAACCATACTTCATCTAGCTTTTTGGGAAAACAAAGTTTCTTTTCAGTTGCTAAATACACTCCATACATATATATGGGTGGGTAATAGCTCCAACTCGGGTTTACAGTGAAAACGGCAGGAAATTCAAATCGGCACTAGGAAACAGACTGAGAAACCAGAGTAAAAGTTTTTCCTGCAAGCCATTCCCTTTGTGCTAGATGAATGAACGTCTCTTCACATGCTCACTTCTGAGAGTTAATTGTGTATGAAAGGCGTCTTTCACCTAGATTGCTGGGAATACAAAGTTTCTTTTCAATTGTAAAGTCCAATCCATAACATATAAGGGGAAGTACTAGCTCCAAATCTGCTATAAAGTGAAAACCACAGGTACTTCAAACCGGCTACAGGAAACTGACTGAGAAACCAGTGTAAAAGTTTCTACTGCAACCCGTTCACTTTGTGCTAGATGAATGAACGTCTCTCCACATGCTGAGTTCTGACAGAAAAGAGTGTGTGAAAGCCGTCCTTCACCTAGCTTTTTGGGAAAGAAAGATTCTTTTCAGTTACTATCTCCACTCCATACATATATAAGGGGAGGTACTTGAACCAACACGGGTTTAAAATGAAATCTGCAGGAATTTCAAACCGGCAATAGGAAACATACTGAGAAACCAGAGTAAAAGTACACCTGCAACCCGTTCCCTTTGTGCTAGATGAACGAAAGTCTCTCCAAATACTCAGTTCTGAGAGATAAATGTGTGTGAATGCCTTACTTCACCTAGCTTGTTGGAAACTAAAAGTTTCTTTTCAGTTGCAAACTCCACTCCATACATATATATGGGTAGATACTAGCTCCAACTCGGGTTAAGAGTGAAGACTGCAGGAACTTCAAACTGTAACTAGGAAACAGACTGAGAAACCACAGTAAAAGTAACCCTGCATCCCGTTCCCTTTGTGCTAGATGAACGAATGTCTATCCACACGCTCTGTTCTGAGAGATAAGTGTGTGTGAAAGCCGTACTTCATCTAGGTTGTTGGGAAAACACAGTTTGTTTTCAGTTGCAAACTCCACTCCATACATATATATGTTAGGTACTAGCACCAACTCGGTTTTACAGTGAAAACTGCAGGAACTTAAAACAGGCACTAGGAAACAGACTGAGAATATAGAGTAACAGTTTCTCCTTCAACCGTTTCCCTTTGTGCTAGATGAACGAACGTCTCTCCACATGCTCAGTTCTGACATATAATTGTGTGTGAAGCCGTCCTTAACCTAGCTTGTTGGGAAATCAAAGTTTCTTTTCATTTGAAATTCCACTCCATACATATATATTGGTAGATACTAGCTCCAACTCGGGTTTACAGTGAAAACTGCAGGAACATCATACCGGCACTGGGATACCGACTGAGAAACCAGAATAAAATTTTCCCCTGCAACCCGTTCCCTTTGTGCGAGATGAACGAACTTCTCTCCACATGCTCAGTTCTGAGAGATAAATGTGTGTGAATGCCGTCCTTCACATAGCTTGTTGAGAACACAAAGATTATTTTCAGTTGCAAACCCCACTCCATACATCTATATGGGGAGTTAATATCTCCAAATCTGTTTTAGAGTGAAAAATGCAGGAACTTCAAACCGGATCTAACATACAGACTGAGAAATCAGATTAAAATTTACCCTGCAGCACATTCCATTTCAACTAGATGAACGAACGTCTCTCCACATGCTCAGTTCTGAGAGATAAGTGTGTGTGAAGCCGTCCTTCACCTAGGATGTTGGGATCACAAAGTTTCTTTCAGTTACAAACTACACTCCATACATATAAATGGGGAGTAACTAGCTCCAACTCGGGTTTACAGAGAAAACTGCTGGAACTTCAAACCGGCACTAGGAAACAGACTGAGAAACCACAGTAAATGTAATCCTGCAACCCGTTCCCCTTGTGCTAGGTGAACGAACGTCTATCCACATGCTCAGTTCTGAAAGATAAGTGTGAGTGAAAGCCATTCTTCACCTATCCAGTTGGGAAAACACAGTTTCTTTCAGTTGCAAACTCCACTCCAAGCTTATACATGGGTAGGTAATATCTCCAACTCGGTTATACAGTGAAAACTGCAGGAACTTCAAACTGGCACAAGGAAACAGACTGAGAAACCACAGTAAACGTACCCCTGCAACCCGTTCCCTTTGTGCTAGATGAAAGAAATTCTACCCACATGCTCAGTTCTGGGAGATAAGTGTGTGTAAATGCCGTCCTGCACCTTGCTTGTTTAGAACACAAAGATCCTTTTCAGTAGCAAATTCCACTCCAAACTTATACATTGGGAGGTAATAGCTGCAACTTGGTTATAAGTGAAAACTGCAGGAACTTCAAACTGGCACTAGGAAAAAGACTGAAAAACCAGAATATATGTTTCTCCTGCCACCCGTTCCCATTGTGATAGATGAATGAACGTCTCTCCACATGCTCAGTTCTGAGAGATATGTGTGTGTGAAAGCCGTCCTTCTACTATATTGTTCGGAACACAAAGATTCTTTACAGTTGTAAACTACATTCCATACATATATAAGGGGAAGTACTAGTTCCAACTTTGGTATAAAATGAAAACCGCAGGAATTTCAAACCGGCACTAGGAAACAGAATGAGATACCAGAGTATTAATTTATCCTGCAACACCTTCCTTTGTGATAGATGAACGAAATTCGCTCCACATGCTCAGTTGTGATAGAAAAATGTGTGTGAAAGCTGCAGTTCACCTAGCTTGTTGGGAATACAAATTTTCTTTTCAGTTGCAAACTCCAGTACATACATATATATGGGTAGGTACTAACTACAAATTGTGTTTTCAGTGGAAACTGCAGGACCTTCAAACCTGCACTAGGAAACAGACTGAGAAAACAGAGTAAAAGTTTCTCTTTCAAACAGTTCCCATTGTGCTAGATGAACGAACGTCTCTCCACATGCTCAGTTCTCAGGGATAAGTGTGTGTGAAAACCGTCTTTCACCTAGCTTACTTGTGAACACAAAGATTCTGTTCAGTAACAAACTGAACTCCATATATATAAGTGGGAGTTACCAGCTCCAACTCGGTGTTACAGTGAAAACTGGGGAACTTCCAAACGGCACTAGGAAACAGACTGAGATAACAGAGTAAAAGTTTCACCTGCAACCCATTCTCCTTTTTCTAGATGAACGAACGTCTCTCCACATGCTCAGTTCTGAGAGATAATTGTGTGTGAAAGCCGTCCTTCAACTAGCTTTTTTGGAACACAAATTTCTTTTCAGTTGCAAATTCCACTCCATAAATATATATGGGTATGTATTAGCTCCAACCCGGTATTACAGTGAAAAGTGCAGGAACTTCAAACTGGCACTAGGAAAGAATCTAAGAAACCAGAATAAAAGTTTCACCCGCAACCCGTTCTCTTTGAAGTAGATGAACGAACGTCTCTCCACATGATCAGTTCTGAGAGATAATATATGTGAAAGCCGTCCTTCACCTAGCTTGATGGGAACACAAAGTTCCTTTTCAGTTGCAAACTCCACTCTATACAAATATATGGGTGGTAAAAGCTCCAACTCGGATTTACAGTGAATACTTCAGGAACTTCAAACAGGCACTAGGAAACAGACTGAAAATTCAGAGTAATAGTTTCTCCTGCAATCCATTCCCTTTGTTGTAGATGAACGAACGTCTGTACAAATGCTCACATCTGAGAGTTAATAGTGTGTGAAAGCCGTCCTTCACCTAGATTTTTGGGAACACAAAGTTTCTTTTCAGTTGTAATCTCCACTCCATAAATATATAAGGGAAAGTACTAGCTCCAATTCTGGTATAAAGTGAAAACCGCAGGAAATTCAAACCGGCACTAGGAAACTGTCTGAGAAACAAGAGTATTAGTTTCACCTGCAACCCGTTCCCTTTGTGATAGATGAACTAAATTCGCTCCACATGCTCAGTTCTGAGAGATAAGTGTGTGTGAAAGCCTTAGTTCTCCTAGGTTGTAGGTAAAACAAAGTTCCTTTTCAGTTGCAAACTCCACTTCAAACATTTATAAGGGGAGGTACAAGCACCCACTCGTGTTTACAATGAAAACTGCAGGAATTTCAAACCGGAAGTAGGAAAGAGACTGAAAAACCAGAGAAAAAGTTTCTCCTGCAACCCGTTCCCTTTGTGCTAGATGAACGAACATCTCTCCACATGCTGAGTTCTGAGAGGTAAGTGTGTGTGAATGCGTCCTTAACCTATATGTTGGGAACACAATGTTTCTTTTCAGTTGCAATTTCCAATCCATACATATATATGGGTATGTAGTAGTTCCAACTCAGGATTACAGTGAAATCTACAGGAACTTCTAACCGGCACTAGGTAAGAGTCTTAGAAACCAGAGTATAAGTTTTTCCTGTAACCCGTTCTTTGGGCTAAATGAACGAACGTCTCTCCAGATGCTCAGTTCTGAAGGACAATTTTGTTTGAAAACCGTCCTTCACCTAGCTTGTTGTGAACACAAAGATTCTTTTTATTTGCAAACTCCTCTCCATACAAATATATGGTGAGTTACTAGCTCCAACTCGGGGTTACAGTGAAAACTGCAGGAACTTCAACCGGCACTAGGAAACAGACTGAGAAACAAGAGTAATAGTTTCCCAGGCAACCAGTTCCCTTTCTGCAAGATGAACAAACGTCTCTCCACATGCTCAGATCTGAGAGATAAGTGTGTGTGAAAACCATACTTCATCTACCTTGAAGGAAAACAAAGACTCTTTTCAGTTGAAAACCCCACTCCATACATATATATGGCGAGGCACTAGCTCCAACTCGGGTTTACAGTGAAAACTGCAGGAACTTCAACCCGGCACTAGGAAACAGGCTGAGAAATCAGAGAAAACGTTTCCCCTGCAACCAGTTCCCTTTGTGGTAGATGAACGAAAGTCTCTCCACATGCAGAGTTCTGAGAGATAATTGTATGTGAAAGCCGTACTTCAACTAGCTTTTTGGGAACAGAAAGTTCTTTACAGTTGCAAACTCCAATCCATACATATATATGGGAAAGTACTAGCTCCAACTCGGGATTACAGTGAAAACTGCAGGAATTTCAAACTGGCACTAGGAAAGAGACTTAGAAACCACAGTAAAAGTTTCTCCTGCAACCCGTTCCCTTTGAACTAGATGAACGAACGTCTCTCCACATGCTCAGTTCTGAGAGATAATTGTTTGTGAAAGCCATCCTTCACCTAGTTTGTTGGGAACACAAAGTTCCTTTTCAGTTGCATACTCCTCTCCATACATATATATGGGGGGGTACTAGCTCCAACACGGTTTTACAGAGAAAACTGCAGGAAATTCAAAACTACACTAGGAAACAGACTGAGAAACAGAGTAAAATTTTCTCCTGCACTCCGTTCCTTTTGTGGTAGATGAAAGAAAGTCTCTTCACATGCTCACTTCTGAGAGTTAATTGTGTGTGAAAGCCGTCGTTCACCTAGATTGTTGTGAACACAAAGATTCTTTTTAGTTGCAAACTCCACCCCATAAAAATATATGGGAATGTACTAGCTCCAAGTCGGTATTACAGTGAAAAGTGCAGGAATTTCAAACTGGCACTAGGAAAGAGACTTAGAAACCAGAGTCAAATTTTCTCCTCCAACACGATCCCTTTGAAGTAGATGAACGAACGTCTCTTCACATGCTCACTTCTGAGAGTTAATTGTGTGTGAAAGCCGTCCTTCACCTAGATTGTTGGGAGCAGAAAGTTTCTTTTCATTTGTAACTCCAATCCATACATATATAAGGGGAAGTACTAGCAAAACATCTGGTATAAAGTGAAAACAGCAGGAACTTCAAACCGGCACTAGGAAACTAACTGAGAAACCAGAGTAAAAGTTTCTCCTGCAAACCGTTCCTTTTGTGCTAGATGAACGAACGTCTCTCCACATGCTCAGTTCTCAGAGATAAGTGTGTGTGAAAGCAGACCTTCACCTCGCCTTTTGGGAAAGAATGATTCTTTTCAGTTGCCAACTCAACTCCATACATATATATAGGGAGGTATTGCTCAAACACGGTTTACAATGAAAACTGCAGGAATTTCAAACCGGCACTAGAAAATAGACTGAGAAACTAGAGTAAAAGTTACCCCTGCAATCAGTTCCCTTTGTGCTAGATGAACGAAAGTCTCTCCACATGCTCAGTTCTGGGAGATAAGTGTGTGTGAAAGCCGTCCTTCACCTATCTTGTTGGGAAAACACAGTTCTTTTTCAGTTGCAAACTCCACATCATATATTATAAGGGGAGGTACTAGCTCCTACTGGGGTTTACAGTGAAAACTGCAGGAACTTCAAACCGGCACTAGGAAACAGACAGAGAAAGCAGAGTAAAAGTTTCCCCTGCCATTCGTTCCCTTTGTGCTAGATCAACGAACGTCTCTACACATGCTCAGTTCTGAGAGATAATTGTGTGTGAAAGCTGTCCTTCACCTAGCTTGTTGTGAACACAAAGATTCTTTTTAGTTGCAAATTCCAATCATTAAAAATATGTGGGGTGTTAATAGCTCCAACTCGGGGTTACAGTGAAAACTGCAGGAACTTTAAACCGGCACTAGGAAACAGACTGAGAGACAAGAGTAAATGTTTCTCCTGCAACCCTTTCCCTTTGTGCTAGATGAACGAACTTCGCTCCACATACACAGTTCTGAGAGATAAGTGTGTGTGAAAGCCGTCCTTCACCTAGCTTGTTGTGAACACAAAGATTATTTTTCATTGCAAACTCCACTCCATAAAAATATATGGGGTGTTAATATCTAGAACTCGGGGTTACAGTGAAAATTGTAGGAAATTCAAACCGGCACTAGGAAACAGACTGAGAGACAAGAGTAAAAGTTTCCCCTCCAAAGAGATCCCATTGTGCTGGATGAAAAAACGTCTCTCCGCATGCTCAATTCTGAGAGATAAGTGTGTGTGAAAACCATACTTCATCTAGCTTGTTGGGAAAACAAAGTTTCTTTTCATTTGCAAACTCCACTCCATACATATATATGGGGGTGTAGAAGCTCCAACACGGTTTTACAGTGAAAACTACAGGAACTTCAAACCGGCACTTGGAAAAAGACTGAGAAACCAGAGTAAAAGTTTCTCCTGCAACCCGTTCTCTTTGTGCTAGATGAACGAACGTCTCTCCACATGCTCAGTTCTGAGAAATAAGTGTGTGTGAAAGACGTCCTTCTCCTAGACTGTTGGGAATACAAAGTTTTTTTTCAGTTGTAAACTCCAATCCATTATATATAAGGGGAAGTACTAGCTCCAAATCTGTTATAAAGTGAAAACCACAGGTACTTCATACCGGCTACAGGAAACTGACTGAAAAACCAGTGTAAAAGTTTCTCCTGCAACCCGTTCCATTTGTGCTAGATGAACGAACGTCTCTCCACATGCTCAGTTCTGAGAAATAAGTGTGTGTGAAAGCCCTCCTTCACCTAGCTTGTTGTGAACACAAAGATTCTTTTTAGATGCAAACTCCACCCCATAAAAATATATGGGAATGTACTAGCTCCAATTCTTTATTACAGTGAAAAGTGCAGGAATTTCAAACTGGCACTAGGAAAGAGACTTAGAAACCAGAGTCAAGTTTTATCCAGCAACCCGTTCCCTTTGAACTAGATGAACGAACTTCTCTCCACATGCACTCTTCAGAGAGAAAATTGTGTGTGAAAGGCATCCTTCACCTAGCATGTTGGGAACACAAATATTCTTTTCAGTTGCAAACTCCACTCCATACAAACATATGGGGAGGTACAAGCTCCAACTATTATTTACAGTGAATACTGCAGGAAATTCAAAACTACACTAGGAAACAGACTGAGAAAACAGAGTGAAATTTTCTCCTGCACTCCGTTCCTTTTGTGGTAGATGAACGAAAGTCTCTTCACATGCTCACTTTTGAGAGTTAATTGTATGTGAAATCCGTCCTTCAACTAGCTTTTTGGGAAAAAAGATTCTTTTTATTTGCAAACTCAACTCCACACATAAATATGGGGTGGTACTGGCTCCAACACGGGTTTACAATGAAAACTGAAGGAACTTCAAACCGGCACTAGGAAACAATCTGAGAAACCAGAGTAATAGTTTATCTTGAAAATCTTTCCCTTTGTGCTAGATGAACGAACGTTTCTCCACATGCTCAGTTCTGAGATATAAGTGTGTGTGAAAGCCGTACTTCACTTAGCTTGATGGGAACACAAAATTTCTTTTCAGTTGGAAACTCTACTCCATACATATATATGGGGAGATACTAGCTCCAACTCGCTTCTACAGTGAAAACTGCAGAAACCTCCAACCGTACTAGGAAACAGAATGAGAAACCACAGAAAAAGTTTCCCCTTCAACCAGTTCACTTTGTGCTAGATGAACGAACCTCTCTCCAAATGCTCAGTTCTGAGAGATAATTGTGTGTGAAGGCCGTCCTTCAACTAGGTTTTTGGGAACACAAAGTTCTTTTCAGTTGCAAATTCCACTCCATACATATATATGGGTAGGTACAAGCTCCAACTCAGGATTACAGTGAAAAATGCAGGAATTTCAAACTGGAACTAGGAAAGAGACTTAAAAACCAGAGTAAAAGTTTCTCCTGCAACCTGTTCCCTTTGAACTAGATGAATGAACTTCTCTCCACATGCACAGTTCTGAGAGAAAAGTGTGTGTGAAAGGCGTTCTTCAGCTAGCTTGTTGGGAACACAAAGATTCTTTTCAGTTGCAAACTCCACTCCATACAAATATATGGGGAGATACAAGCTCCAACTATTATTTACAGTGAATACTGCAGGAAATTCAAAACTTCACTAGGAAACAGACTGAGAAAACAGAGTAAAATTTTCTCCTGCACTCTGTTCCTTTTTTGGTAGATGAACGAAAGTTTCTTCACATGCTCACTTTTGAGAGTTAATTGTGTGTGAAAGCCATCCTTCAACTAGTTTTTTGGGAAAAAATGATTCTTTTCATTTGCAAACTCAACTTCATGCATAAATATGGGGAGGTCCTGGCTCCAAAGCGGGTTTACAATGAAAACTGAAGGAATTTCAAACCGGCACTAAGAAACAGACTGAGAAACCAGAGTAAAAGTTTCTCCTGCAATCTGTTCCTTTTGTGCTAGATGAAAGAACGACTCTTCACATGCTCACTTCTGAGAGAAAATTGTGTGTGGAAGCCGTCGTTCTCCTAGATTGTTGGAAATACAAAGTTTCTTTTCAGTTGTAAACTCCAATCCATAATATATAAGGGGAAGTACTAGCTCCAAATCTGGTATAAAGTGAAAACCACAGGTACTTCAAACCGTCTGCAGGAATCTGACTGAGAAACCAGTGTAAAAGTTTCCCCTGCAACCCCGTCCCTTTGTGCTAGATGAATGAACGTCTCTCCACATACTCAGTTCTGACAGATAAGTGTGTGTGAAAGCCGTCCTTCACCTAGCTTTTTGGGAAAGAAAGATTCTTTTCAGTTACTATCTCCACTCCCTACATATATATGGGGAGGTACTTGCACTAACATGGATTTAAAATGAAATCTGCAGGAATTTCAAACCGGCAATAGGAATCATATTGAGAAACCAGAGTAAAAATATCCCCTGCAACCAATTCCTATGTGCTAGATGAACGAACGTCTCTCCACATGCTCAGTTCTGAGAGATAAGTGTGTGTGAAAGCCGGCCTTCACCTAGCATGTTGGGAACAAAAAGTTCCTATTCAGTTGCAAACTCCACTTCATAAATATATATGGGGAGGTATTAGCTCCTACTCGGGTTTAAAGTGAAAACTGCAGGAACTTCAAACCGTCACTAGGAAACAGACTGAGAAAGCAGAGTAATAGTTTCTTCTGCAACCCGTTCCCATTGTGCTAGATGAACGAACGTCTCTCCACATGCTCAGTTATGAGAAATAAGTGTGTGTGAAAGCCCTCCTTCACCTAGCTTGTTGTGAACACAAAGATTCTTTTTAGTTGCAAACTCCACCCCATAAAAATATATGGGAATGTACTAGTTCCAAGTCGGTATTACAGTGAAAAGTGCAGGAATTTCAAACTGGCACTAGGAAAGAGACTTAGAAACCAGAGTCAAATTTTCTCCACCAACAAGATCCCTTTGAACTAGATGAACGAACGTCTCTTCACATGCTCACTTCTGAGAGTTAATTGTGTGTGAAAGCCTTCCTTCACCTAGATTGTTGGGAGCAGAAAGTTTCTTTTCATTTGTAAACTCCAATCCATACATATATAAGGGGAAGTATTAGCAAAAATCTGGTATAAAGTGAAAATACCAGGAACTTCAAACCGGCACTTGGAAACTGACTGAGAAACCAGAGTAAAAGTTTCTCATGCAAACCGTTCCTTTTGTGCTAGATGAATGAACGTCTCTCCACATGCTCAGTTCTCAGAGATAAGTGTGTGTGAAAGCAGTCCTTCACCTAGCTTTTTGGGAAAGAAAGATTCTTTTCAGTTGCCAACTAAACTCCATACATATATATAGGGAGGTACATGCTCAAACACGGTTTACAATGAAACCTGCAGGAATTTCAAACCGGCACTAGAAAATAGACTGAGAAACTAGAGTAAAAGTTACCCCTGCAATCAGTTCCCTTTGTGCTAGATGAACGAAAGTCTCTCCACATGCTCTGTTCTGAGAGATAAGTGTGTGTGAAAACCATACTTCATCTAGCTTGTTGGGAAAACAAAGTTTCTTTTCAGTTGCTAACAACACTCCATACATATATATGGGGGGGGAATTAGCTCCAACTCGTTTTTACAGTGAAAACTGCAGGAAATTCAAACCGGCACTTGGAAACAGACTTGGAAACCAGAGTAAAAGTTTCTCCTGCAACCCGATCCCTTTGTACTAGATGAAGGAACGTCTCTCCACATGCTCAGTTCTGAGAGATAAGTGTGTGTGAAAGCCGTCCTTCACCTATCTTGTTGGGAAAACAGTTCTTTTTCAGTTGCAAACTCCACTTCATACATTATAAGGGGAGGTACTAGCTCCTACTCGGGTTTGCAGTGAAAACTGCAGGAACTTCAAACCGGCACTAGGAAACAGACAGAGAAAGCAGAGTAATAGTTTCCCCTGCAATCCGTTCTTTTTGTGCTAGATGAACGAACGTCTCTACACATGCTCAGTTCTGAAAGATAATTGTGAGTGAAAGCTGTCCTTCACCTAGCTTGTTGTGAACACAAAGATTCTTTTTAGTTGCAAATTCCAATCATTAAAATATATGCGGTGTTAGTAGCTCCAACTCGGGGTTAAAGTGAAAACTGCAGGAACTTCAAACCAGCACTAGGAAAGAGACTGAGACAAGAGTAAATGTTTCTCCTGCAACCCTTTCCCTTTGTGCTAGATGGACGAACTTCGCTCCACATGCTCAGTTCTGAGAGATAAGTGTGTGTGAAAGCCGTCCTTCACCTAGCTTGTTGTGAACACAAAGATTCTTTTTCATTGCAAACTCCACTCCATAAAAATATATGGGGTGTTAATATCTAGAACTCGGGGTTACAGTGAATACTGCAGGAAATTCAAACCGGCACTAGGAAACAGACTGAGAGACAAGAGTAAAAGTATCCCCTCCAACGAGATCCCATTGTGCTGGATGAAAGAACGTCTCTCCGCACGCTCAGTTCTGAGAGATAAGTGTGTGTGAAAACCAAAATTCATCTAGCTTGTTGGGAAAACAAAGTTTCTTTTCATTTGCAAACTCCACACCATACATATATATGGGAGTGTAGTAGCTCCAACACGGTTTTACAGTGAAAACTGCAGGAACTTCAAACCGGCACTTGGAAAAAGACTGAGAAACCAGAGTAAAAGTTTCTCCTTCAACCCGTTCTCTTTGTGCTAGATGAACGAACGTCTCTCGACATGCTCAGTTCTGAGAAATAAGTGTATGTGAAAGACGTCCTTCAGTTGCTTGTTGGGAACACAAAGATTCTTTTCAGTTGCAAACTCCACTCCATACAAATATATGGGGAGGTGCAAGCTCCAACTATTATTTACAGTGAATACTGCAGGAATTTCAAAACTTCACTAGGAAACAGACTGAGAAAACAGAGTAAAATTTTCTCCTGCACTCTGTTCCTTTTTTGGTAGATGAACGAAAGTCTCTTCACATGCTCACTTTTGAGAGTTAATTGTGTGTGAAAGCCATCCTTCAACTAGGTTTTTGGGAAAAAATGATTCTTTTCATTTGCAAACTCAACTTCATGCATAAATATGGGGAGGTACTGGCTCCAAAGCGGGTTTACAATGAAAACTGAAGGAATTTCAAACCGGCACTAAGAAACAGACTGAGAAACCAGAGTAAAAGTTTCTCCTGCAATCCGTTCCTTTTGTGCTAGATGAAAGAACGACTCTTCACATGCTCACTTCTGAGAGAAAATTGTGTGTGGAAGCCGTCGTTCTCCTAGATTGTTGGAAATACAAAGTTTCTTTTCAGTTGTAAACTCCAATCCATAATATATAAGGGGAAGTACTAGCTCCAAATCTGGTATAAAGTGAAAACCACAGGTACTTCAAACCGTCTGCAGGAATCTGACTGAGAAACCAGTGTAAAAGTTTCCCCTGCAACCCCGTCCCTTTGTGCTAGATGAATGAACGTCTCTCCACATGCTCAGTTCTGACAGATAAGTGTGTGTGAAAGCCGTCCTTCACCTAGCTTTTTGGGAAAGAAAGATTCTTTTCAGTTACTATCTCCACTGCCTACATATATATGGGGAGGTACTTGCACTAACACGGATTTAAAATGAAATCTGCAGGAATTTCAAACCGGCAATAGGAATCATATTGAGAAACCAGAGTAAAAATTTCCCTGCAACCAATTCCTATGTGCTAGATGAACGAACGTCTCTCCACATGCTCAGTTCTGAGAGATAAGTGTGTGTGAAAGCCGGTCTTCACCTAGCATGTTGGGAACAAAATGTTCCTATTCAGTTGCAAACTCCACTTCATAAATATATAAGGGGAGGTACTAGCTCCTACTCGGGTTTAAAGTGAAAACTGCAGGAACTTCAAACCGTCACTAGGAAACAGACTGAGAAAGCAGAGTAAAAGTTTCTTCTGCAACCCGTTCCCATTGTGCTAGATGAACGAACGTCTCTCCACATGCTCAGTTATGAGAAATAAGTGTGTGTGAAAGCCCTCCTTCACCTAGCTTGTTGTGAACACAAAGATTCTTTTTAGTTGCAAACTCCACCCCATAAAAATATATGGGAATGTACTAGTTCCAAGTCGGTATTACAGTGAAAAGTGCAGGAATTTCAAACTGGCACTAGGAAAGAGACTTAGAAACCAGAGTCAAATTTTCTCCACCAACAAGATCCCTTTGAACTAGATGAACGAACGTCTCTTCACATGCTCACTTCTGAGAGTTAATTTGCGTGAAAGCCTTCCTTAACCTAGATTGTTGGGAGCAGAAAGTTTCTTTTCATTTGTAAACTCCAATCCATAGATATATAAGGGGAAGTATTAGCAAAAATCTGGTATAAAGTGAAAATACCAGGAACTTCAAACCGGCACTTGGAAACTGACTGAGAAACCAGAGTAAAAGTTTCTCATGCAAACCGTTCCTTTTGTGCTAGATGAATGAACGTCTCTCCACATGCTCAGTTCTCAGAGATAAGTGTGTGTGAAAGCAGTCCTTCACCTAGCTTTTTGGGAAAGAAAGATTCTTTTCAGTTGCCAACTAAACTCCATACATATATATAGGGAGGTACTTGCTCAAACACGGTTTACAATGAAAACTGCAGGAATTTCAAACCGGCACTAGAAAATAGACTGAGAAACTAGAGTAAAAGTTACCCCTGCAATCAGTTCCCTTTGTGCTAGATGAACGAAAGTCTCTCCACATGCTCTGTTCTGAGAGATAAGTGTGTTTGAAAACCATACTTCATCTAGCTTGTTGGGAAAACAAAGTTTCTTTTCAGTTGCTAACACCACTCCGTACATATATATGGGGGGGAACAAGCTCTAACTCGTTTTTACAGTGAAAACTGCAGGAAATTCAAACCGGCACTTGGAAACAGACTTGGAAACCAGAGTAAAAGTTTCTCCTGCAACCCGTTCCCTTTGCACTAGATGAAGGAACGTCGCTCCACATGCTCAGTTCTGAGAGATAAGTGTGTGTGAAAGCCGTCCTTCACCTATCTTGTTGGGAAAACACAGTTCTTTTTCAGTTGCAAACTCCACTTCATACATTATAAGGGGAGGTACTAGCTCCTACTCGGGTTTGCAGTGAAAACTGCAGGAACTTCAAACCGGCGCTAGGAAACAGACAGAGAAAGCAGAGTAATAGTTTCCCCTGCAATCCGTTCCCTTTGTGCTAGATGAACGAACGTCTCTACACATGCTCAGTTCTGAAAGATAATTGTGTGTGAAAGCTGTCCTTCACCTAGCTTGTTGTGAACACAAAGATTCTTTTTAGTTGCAAATTCCAATCATTAAAAATATATGGGGTGTTAATAGCTCAAACTCGGGGTTACAGTGAAAACTGCAGGAACTTCAAACCGGCACTAGGAAACAGACTGAGACAAGAGTAAATGTTTCTCCTGCAACCCTTTCCCATTGTGCTAGATGGACGAACTTCGCTCCACATGCTCAGTTCTGAAAGATAATTGTGTGTGAAAGCTGTGCTTCACCTAGCTTGTTGTGAACACAAAGATTCTTTTTAGTTGCAAACTCCACTCCAAAAAAATATATGGGGTGTTAATATCTAGAACTCGGGGTTACAGTGAATACTGCAGGAATTTAAAACCGGCACTAGGAAACAGACTGAGAGACAAGAGTAAAAGTTTCCCCTCCAACGAGATCCCATTGTTCTGGATGAAAAACGTCTCTCCGCATGCTCAGTTCTCAGAGATAAGTGTGTGTGAAAACCAAAATTCATCTAGCTTGTTGGGAAAACAAAGTTTCTTTTCATTTGCAAACTCCACTCCATACATATATATGGGGGTGTAGTAGCTCCAACACGGTTTTACAGTGAAAACTGCAGGAACTTCAAACCGGCACTTGGAAAAAAACTGAGAAACCAGAGTAAAAGTTTCTCCTTCAACCCGTTCTCTTTGTGCTAGATGAACGAACGTCTCTCGACATGCTCAGTTCTGAGAAATAAGTGTGTGTGTAAGTCGTCCTTCACCTAGATTGTTGGGAATACAAAGTTTTTTTTCAGTTGTAAACTCCAATCCATAATATATAAGGGGAAGTACTAGCTCCAAATCTGTTATAAAGTGAAAACCACAGGTACTTCATACCGGCTACAGGAAACTGACTGAAAAACCAGTGTAAAAGTTTCTCCTTCAACCCGTTCCATTTGTGCTAGATGAACGAACGTCTCTCCACATGCTCAGTTCTGAGAAATAAGTGTGTGTGAAAGCCCTCCTTCACCTAGCTTGTTGTGAACACAAAGATTCTTTTTAGTTGCAAACTCCACCCCATAAAAATATATGGGAATGTACTAGCTCCAAATCTGTATTACAGTGAAAAGTGCAGGAATTTCAAACTGGCACTAGGAAAGAGACTTAGAAACCAGGGTCAAGTTTTCTCCAGCAACCCGTTCCCTTTGAACTAGATGAACGAACTTCTCTCCACATGCACTCTTCTGAGAGAAAAGTGTGTGTGAAAGGCATCCTTCACCTAGCTTGTTGGGAACACAAATATTCTTTTCAGTTGCAAACTCCACTCCATACAAACATATGGGGAGGTACAAGCTCCAACTATTATTTACAGTGAATACTGCAGGAAATTCAAAACTACACTAGGAAACAGACTGAGAAAACAGAGTAAAATTTTCTCCTGCACTCCGTTCCTTTTGTGGTAGATGAACGAAAGTCTCTTCACATGCTCTCTTTTGAGAGTTAATTGTATGTGAAATCCGTCCTTCAACTAGCTTTTTGGGAAAAAAGATTCTTTTTATTTGCAAACTCAACTCCACACATAAATATGGGGTGGTACTGGCTCCAACACGGGTTTACAATGAAAACTGAAGGAACTTCAAACCGGCACTAGGAAACAATCTGAGAAACCAGAGTAATAGTTTATCTTGAAAAACTTTCCCTTTGTGCTAGATGAACGAACGTTTCTCCACATGCTCAGTTCTGAGATATAAGTGTGTGTGAAAGCCGTACTTCACTTAGCTTGATGGGAACACAAAATTTCTTTTCAGTTGGAAACTCTACTCCATACATATATATGGGGAGATACTAGCTCCAACTCGCTTCTACAGTGAAAACTGCAGAAACCTCCAACCGTACTAGGAAACAGAATGAGAAACCACAGAAAAAGTTTCCCCTGCAACCAGTTCACTTTGTGCTAGATGAACGAACCTCTCTCCAAATGCTCAGTTCTGAGAGATAATTGTGTGTGAAGGCCGTCCTTCAACTAGGTTTTTGGGAACACAAAGTTCTTTTCAGTTGCAAATTCCACTCCATACTTATATATGGGTAGGTACTAGCTCCAACTCGGGATTACAGTGAAAAATGCAGGAATTTCAAACTGGAACTAGGAAAGAGACTTAGAAACCAGAGTAAAAGTTTCTCCTGCAACCCGTTCCCTTTGAACTAGATGAATGAACTTCTCTCCACATGCACAGTTCTGAGAGAAAAGTGTGTGTGAAAGGCGTCCTTCAGCTAGCTTGTTGGGAACACAAAGATTCTTTTCAGTTGCAAACTCCACTCCATACAAATATATGGGGAGGTACTAGCTCCAACTATTATTTACAGTGAATACTGCAGGAAATTCAAAACTTCACTAGGAAACAGTGAGAAAACAGAGTAAAATTTTCTCCTGCACACCGTTCCTTTTGTGGTAGATGAACGAAAGTCTCTTCACATGTTCACTTTTGAGAGTTAATTGTGTGTGAAAGCCATCCTTCAACTAGGTTTTTGGGAAAAAATGATTCTTTTCATTTGCAAACTCAACTCCATGCATAAATATGGGGAGGTACTGGCTCCAACACGGGTTTACAATGAAAACTGAAGGAATTTCAAACCGGCACTAGGAAACAGACTGAGAAACCAGAGTAAAAGTTTCTCCTGCAATCCGTTCTTTTTGTGCTAGATGAACGAACGACTATTCACATGCTCACTTCTGAGAGTTAATTGTGTGTGAAAGCCGTCGTTCATCTAGAGTGTTGGAAATACAAAGTTTCTTTTCAGTTGTAAACTCCAATCCATAATATATAAGGGGAAGTTCTAGCTCCAAATCTGGTATAAAGTGAAAACCACAGGTACTTCAAACCGTCTGCAGGAATCTGACTGAGAAACCAGTGTAAAAGTTTCTCCTGCAACCCCGTCCCTTTGTGCTAGATGAATGAACGTCTCTCCACATGCTCAGTTCTGACAGATAAGTGTGTGTGAAAGCCGTCCTTCACCTAGCTTTTTGGGAAAGAAAGATTCTTTTCAGTTACTATCTCCACTCCATACATATATATGGGGAGGTATTTGCACCAACACGGGTTTAAAATGAAATCTGCAGGAATTTCAAACCGGCAATAAGAATCATACTGAGAAACCAGAGTAAAAATTTCCCCTGCAACCAATTCCTATGTGCTAGATGAACGAACGTCTCTCCACATGCTCAGTTCTGAGAGATAAGTGTGTGTGAAAGCCGGCCTTCACCTAGCATGTTGGGAACAAAAAGTTCCTTTTCAGTTGCAAACTCCACTTCATAAATATATAAGGGGAGGTACTAGCTCCTACTCGGGTTTAAAGTGAAAACTGCAGGAACTTCAAACCGTCACTAGGAAACAGACTGAGAAAGCAGAGTAAAAGTTTCTTCTGCAACCCGTTCCCATTTTGCTAGATGAACGAACGTCTCTCCACATACTCAGTTATGAGAAATAAGTGTGTGTGAAAGCCCTCCTTCACCTAGCTTGTTGTGAACACAAAGATTCTTTTTAGTTGCAAACTCCACTCCAAAAAAATATATGGGGTGTTAATATCTAGAACTCGGGGTTACAGTGAATACTGCAGGAATTTAAAACCGGAACTAGGAAACAGACTGAGAGACAAGAGTAAAAGTTTCCCCTCCAACGAGATCCCATTGTTCTGGATGAAAAACGTCTCTCCGCATGCTCAGTTCTCAGAGATAAGTGTGTGTGAAAACCAAAATTCATCTAGCTTGTTGGGAAAACAAAGTTTCTTTTCATTTGCAAACTCCACTCCATACATATATATGGGGGTGTAGTAGCTCCAACACGGTTTTACAGTGAAAGCTGCAGGAACTTCAAACCGGCACTTGGAAAAAGACTGAGAAACCAGAGTAAAAGTTTCTCCTTCAACCCGTTCTCTTTGTGCTAGATGAACGAACGTCTCTCGACATGCTCAGTTCTGAGAAATAAGTGTGTGTGTAAGTCGTCCTTCACCTAGATTGTTGGGAATACAAAGTTTTTTTTCAGTTGTAAACTCCAATCCATAATATATAAGGGGAAGTACTAGCTCCAAATCTGTTATAAAGTGAAAACCACAGGTACTTCATACCGGCTACAGGAAACTGACTGAAAAACCAGTGTAAAAGTTTCTCCTTCAACCCGTTCCATTTGTGCTAGATGAACGAACGTCTCTCCACATGCTCAGTTATGAGAAATAAGTGTGTGTGAAAGCCCTCCTTCACCTAGCTTGTTGTGAACACAAAGATTCTTTTTAGTTGCAAACTCCACCCCATAAAAATATATGGGAATGTACTAGCTCCAAATCTGTATTACAGTGAAAAGTGCAGGAATTTCAAACTGGCACTAGGAAAGAGACTTAGAAACCAGGGCCAAGTTTTCTCCAGCAACCCGTTCCCTTTGAACTAGATGAACGAAATTCTCTCCACATGCACTCTTCTGAGAGAAAAGTGTGTGTGAAAGGCATCCTTCACCTAGCTTGTTGGGAACACAAATATTCCTTTCAGTTGCAAACTCCACTCCATACAAACATATGGGGAGGTACAAGCTCCAACTATTATTTACAGTGAATACTGCAGGAAATTCAAAACTACACTAGGAAACAGACTGAGAAAACAGAGTAAAATTTTCTCCTGCACTCCGTTCCTTTTGTGGTAGATGAACGAAAGTCTCTTCACATGCTCTCTTTTGAGAGTTAATTGTATGTGAAATCCGTCCTTCAACTAGCTTTTTGGGAAAAAAGATTCTTTTTATTTGCAAACTCAACTCCACACATAAATATGGGGTGGTACTGGCTCCAACACGGGTTTACAATGAAAACTGAAGGAACTTCAAACCGGCACTAGGAAACAATCTGAGAAACCAGAGTAATAGTTTATCTTGAAAAACTTTCCCTTTGTGCTAGATGAACGAACGTTTCTCCACATGCTCAGTTCTGAGATATAAGTGTGTGTGAAAGCCGTACTTCACTTAGCTTGATGGGAACACAAAATTTCTTTTCAGTTGGAAACTCTACTCCATACATATATATGGGGAGATACTAGCTCCAACTCGCTTCTACAGTGAAAACTGCAGAAACCTCCAACCGTACTAGGAAACAGAATGAGAAACCACAGAAAAAGTTTCCCCTGCAACCAGTTCACTTTGTGCTAGATGAACGAACCTCTCTCCAAATGCTCAGTTCTGAGAGATAATTGTGTGTGAAGGCCGTCCTTCAACTAGGTTTTTGGGAACACAAAGTTCTTTTCAGTTGCAAATTCCACTCCATACTTATATATGGGTAGGTACTAGCTCCAACTCGGGATTACAGTGAAAAATGCAGGAATTTCAAACTGGCACTAGGAAAGAGACTTAGAAACCAGAGTAAAAGTTTCTCCTGCAACCCGTTCCCTTTGAACTAGATGAATGAACTTCTCTCCACATGCACAGTTCTGAGAGAAAAGTGTGTGTGAAAGGCGTCCTTCAGCTAGCTTGTTGGGAACACAAAGATTCTTTTCAGTTGCAAACTCCACTCCATACAAATATATGGGGAGGTACTAGCTCCAACTATTATTTACAGTGAATACTGCAGGAAATTCAAAACTTCACTAGGAAATAGTGAGAAAACAGAGTAAAATTTTCTCCTGCACACCGTTCCTTTTGTGGTAGATGAACGAAAGTCTCTTCACATGTTCACTTTTTAGAGTTAATTGTGTGTGAAAGCCATCCTTCAACTAGGTTTTTGGGAAAAAATGATTCTTTTCATTTGCAAACTCAACTCCATGCATAAATATGGATAGGTACTGGCTCCAACACGGGTTTACAATGAAAACTGAAGGAATTTCAAACCGGCACTAGGAAACAGACTGAGAAACCAGAGTAAAAGTTTCTCCTGCAATCCGTTCTTTTTGTGCTAGATGAACGAACGACTATTCACATGCTCACTTCTGAGAGTTAATTGTGTGTGAAAGCCGTCGTTCATCTAGAGTGTTGGAAATACAAAGTTTCTTTTCAGTTGTAAACTCCAATCCATAATATATAAGGGGAAGTTCTAGCTCCAAATCTGGTATAAAGTGAAAACCACAGGTACTTCAAACCGTCTGCAGGAATCTGACTGAGAAACCAGTGTAAAAGTTTCTCCTGCAACCCCGTCCCTTTGTGCTAGATGAATGAACGTCTCTCCACATGCTCAGTTCTGACAGATAAGTGTGTGTGAAAGCCGTCCTTCACCTAGCTTTTTGGGAAAGAAAGATTCTTTTCAGTTACTATCTCCACTCCATACATATATATGGGGAGGTATTTGCACCAACACGGGTTTAAAATGAAATCTGCAGGAATTTCAAACCGGCAATAAGAATCATACTGAGAAACCAGAGTAAAAATTTCCCCTGCAACCAATTCCTATGTGCTAGATGAACGAACGTCTCTCCACATGCTCAGTTCTGAGAGATAAGTGTGTGTGAAAGCCGGCCTTCACCTAGCATGTTGGGAACAAAAAGTTCCTTTTCAGTTGCAAACTCCACTTCATAAATATATAAGGGGAGGTACTAGCTCCTACTCGGGTTTAAAGTGAAAACTGCAGGAACTTCAAACCGTCACTAGGAAACAGACTGAGAAAGCAGAGTAAAAGTTTCTTCTGCAACCCGTTCCCATTTTGCTAGATGAACGAACGTCTCTCCACATACTCAGTTATGAGAAATAAGTGTGTGTGAAAGCCCTCCTTCACCTAGCTTGTTGTGAACACAAAGATTCTTTTTAGTTGCAAACTCCACTCCAAAAAAATATATGGGGTGTTAATATCTAGAACTCGGGGTTACAGTGAATACTGCAGGAATTTAAAACCGGAACTAGGAAACAGACTGAGAGACAAGAGTAAAAGTTTCCCCTCCAACGAGATCCCATTGTTCTGGATGAAAAACGTCTCTCCGCATGCTCAGTTCTCAGAGATAAGTGTGTGTGAAAACCAAAATTCATCTAGCTTGTTGGGAAAACAAAGTTTCTTTTCATTTGCAAACTCCACTCCATACATATATATGGGGGTGTAGTAGCTCCAACACGGTTTTACAGTGAAAGCTGCAGGAACTTCAAACCGGCACTTGGAAAAAGACTGAGAAACCAGAGTAAAAGTTTCTCCTTCAACCCGTTCTCTTTGTGCTAGATGAACGAACGTCTCTCGACATGCTCAGTTCTGAGAAATAAGTGTGTGTGTAAGTCGTCCTTCACCTAGATTGTTGGGAATACAAAGTTTTTTTTCAGTTGTAAACTCCAATCCATAATATATAAGGGGAAGTACTAGCTCCAAATCTGTTATAAAGTGAAAACCACAGGTACTTCATACCGGCTACAGGAAACTGACTGAAAAACCAGTGTAAAAGTTTCTCCTTCAACCCGTTCCATTTGTGCTAGATGAACGAACGTCTCTCCACATGCTCAGTTCTGAGAAATAAGTGTGTGTGAAAGCCCTCCTTCACCTAGCTTGTTGTGAACACAAAGATTCTTTTTAGTTGCAAACTCCACCCCATAAAAATATATGGGAATGTACTAGCTCCAAATCTGTATTACAGTGAAAAGTGCAGGAATTTCAAACTGGCACTAGGAAAGAGACTTAGAAACCAGGGCCAAGTTTTCTCCAGCAACCCGTTCCCTTTGAACTAGATGAACGAAATTCTCTCCACATGCACTCTTCTGAGAGAAAAGTGTGTGTGAAAGGCATCCTTCACCTAGCTTGTTGGGAACACAAATATTCCTTTCAGTTGCAAACTCCACTCCATACAAACATATGGGGAGGTACAAGCTCCAACTATTATTTACAGTGAATACTGCAGGAAATTCAAAACTACACTAGGAAACAGACTGAGAAAACAGAGTAAAATTTTCTCCTGCACTCCGTTCCTTTTGTGGTAGATGAACGAAAGTCTCTTCACATGCTCTCTTTTGAGAGTTAATTGTATGTGAAATCCGTCCTTCAACTAGCTTTTTGGGAAAAAAGATTCTTTTTATTTGCAAACTCAACTCCACACATAAATATGGGGTGGTACTGGCTCCAACACGGGTTTACAATGAAAACTGAAGGAACTTCAAACCGGCACTAGGAAACAATCTGAGAAACCAGAGTAATAGTTTATCTTGAAAAACTTTCCCTTTGTGCTAGATGAACGAACGTTTCTCCACATGCTCAGTTCTGAGATATAAGTGTGTGTGAAAGCCGTACTTCACTTAGCTTGATGGGAACACAAAATTTCTTTTCAGTTGGAAACTCTACTCCATACATATATATGGGGAGATACTAGCTCCAACTCGCTTCTACAGTGAAAACTGCAGAAACCTCCAACCGTACTAGGAAACAGAATGAGAAACCACAGAAAAAGTTTCCCCTGCAACCAGTTCACTTTGTGCTAGATGAACGAACCTCTCTCCAAATGCTCAGTTCTGAGAGATAATTGTGTGTGAAGGCCGTCCTTCAACTAGGTTTTTGGGAACACAAAGTTCTTTTCAGTTGCAAATTCCACTCCATACTTATATATGGGTAGGTACTAGCTCCAACTCGGGATTACAGTGAAAAATGCAGGAATTTCAAACTGGAACTAGGAAAGAGACTTAGAAACCAGAGTAAAAGTTTCTCCTGCAACCCGTTCCCTTTGAACTAGATGAATGAACTTCTCTCCACATGCACAGTTCTGAGAGAAAAGTGTGTGTGAAAGGCGTCCTTCAGCTAGCTTGTTGGGAACACAAAGATTCTTTTCAGTTGCAAACTCCACTCCATACAAATATATGGGGAGGTACTAGCTCCAACTATTATTTACAGTGAATACTGCAGGAAATTCAAAACTTCACTAGGAAACAGTGAGAAAACAGAGTAAAATTTTCTCCTGCACACCGTTCCTTTTGTGGTAGATGAACGAAAGTCTCTTCACATGTTCACTTTTGAGAGTTAATTGTGTGTGAAAGCCATCCTTCAACTAGGTTTTTGGGAAAAAATGATTCTTTTCATTTGCAAACTCAACTCCATGCATAAATATGGGGAGGTACTGGCTCCAACACGGGTTTACAATGAAAACTGAAGGAATTTCAAACCGGCACTAGGAAACAGACTGAGAAACCAGAGTAAAAGTTTCTGTTGCAATCCGTTCTTTTTGTGCTAGATGAACGAACGACTATTCACATGCTCACTTCTGAGAGTTAATTGTGTGTGAAAGCAGTCGTTCATCTAGAGTGTTGGAAATACAAAGTTTCTTTTCAGTTGTAAACTCCAATCCATAATATATAAGGGGAAGTTCTAGCTCCAAATCTGGTATAAAGTGAAAACCACAGGTACTTCAAACCGTCTGCAGGAATCTGACTGAGAAACCAGTGTAAAAGTTTCTCCTGCAACCCCGTCCCTTTGTGCTAGATGAATGAACGTCTCTCCACATGCTCAGTTCTGACAGATAAGTGTGTGTGAAAGCCGTCCTTCACCTAGCTTTTTGGGAAAGAAAGATTCTTTTCAGTTACTATCTCCACTCCATACATATATATGGGGAGGTATTTGCACCAACACGGGTTTAAAATGAAATCTGCAGGAATTTCAAACCGGCAATAAGAATCATACTGAGAAACCAGAGTAAAAATTTCCCCTGCAACCAATTCCTATGTGCTAGATGAACGAACGTCTCTCCACATGCTCAGTTCTGAGAGATAAGTGTGTGTGAAAGCCGGCCTTCACCTAGCATGTTGGGAACAAAAAGTTCCTTTTCAGTTGCAAACTCCACTTCATAAATATATAAGGGGAAGTACTAGCTCCTACTCGGGTTTAAAGTGAAAACTGCAGGAACTTCAAACCGTCACTAGGAAACAGACTGAGAAAGCAGAATAAAAGTTTCTTCTGCAACCCGTTCCCATTGTGCTAGATGAACGAACGTCTCTCCACATGCTCAGTTATGAGAAATAAGTGTGTGTGAAAGCCCTCCTTCACCTAGCTTGTTGTGAACACAAAGATTCTTTTTAGTTGCAAACTCCACCCCATAAAAATATATGGGAATGTACTAGCTCCAAGTCGGTATTACAGTGAAAAGTGCAGGAATTTCAAACTGGCACTAGGAAAGAGACTTAGAAACCAGAGTCAAATTTTCTCCAGCAACACGATCCCTTTGAACTAGATGAACGAACGTCTCTTCACATGCTCACTTCTGAGAGTTAATTGTGTGTGAAAGCCGTCCTTCACCTAGATTGTTGGGAGCAGAAAGTTTCTTTTCATTTGTAAACTCCAATCCATACATATATAAGGGGAAGTACTAGCTAAAATCTGGTATAAAGTGAAAACTGCAGGAACTTCAAACCGGCACTAGGAAACTGACTGAGAAACCAGAGTAAAAGTTTCTCCTGCAACCCTTTCAATTTGTGCTAGATGAACGAACGTCTCTCCACATGCTTAGTTCTCAGAGATAAGTGTGTGTGAAAGCAGTCCTTCACCTAGCTTTTTGGGAAAGAAAGATTCTTTTCAGTTGCCAACTCAACTCCATACATATATATAGGGAGGTACTTGCTCAAACTCGGTTTACAATGAAAACTGCAGGAATTTCAAACCGGCACTAGAAAATAGACTGAGAATCTAGAGTAAAAGTTACCCCTGCAATCAGTTCCCTTTGTGCTAGATGAACGAAAGTCTCTCCACATGCTCTGTTCAGAGAGATAAGTGTGTGTGAAAACCATACTTCATCTAGCTTGTTGGGAAAACAAAGTTTCTTTTCAGTTGCTAACACCACTCCATACATATATATGGGGGGGAACTAGCTCCAACTCGTTTTTACAGTGAAAACTGCAGGAAATTCAAACCGGCACTTGGAAACAGACTTGGAAACCAGAGTAAAAGTTTCTCCTGCAACCAGATCCCTTTGTAGTAGATGAAGGAACGTCGCTCCACATGCTCAGTTCTGAGAGATAAGTGTGTGTGAAAGCCGTCCTTCACCTATCTTGATGGGAAAACACAGTTCCTATTCAGTTGCAAACTCCACTTCATACATTATAAGGGGAGGTACTAGCTCCTACTCGGGTTTGCAGTGAAAACTGCAGGAAATTCAAACCGGCACTTGGAAACAGACTTGGAAACCAGAGTAAAAGTTTCTCCTGCAACCCGTTCCCTTTGAACTAGATGAATGAACTTCTCTCCACATGCACAGTTCTGAGAGAAAAGTGTGTGTGAAAGGCGTCCTTCAGCTAGCTTGTTGGGAACACAAATATTCTTTTCAGTTGCAAACTCCACTCCATACAAATATGTGGGGAGGTACTAGCTCCAACTATTATTTACAGTGAATACTGCAGGAAATTCAAAACTTCACTAGGAAACAGTGAGAAAACAGAGTAAAATTTTCTCCTGCACACCGTTCCTTTTGTGGTAGATGAACGAAAGTCTCTTCACATGTTCACTTTTGAGAGTTAATTGTGTGTGAAAGCCATCCTTCAACTAGGTTTTTGGGAAAAAATGATTCTTTTCATTTGCAAACTCAACTCCATGCATAAATATGGGGAGGTACTGGCTCCAACACGGGTTTACAATGAAAACTGAAGGAATTTCAAACCGGCACTAGGAAACAGACTGAGAAACCAGAGTAAAAGTTTCTCCTGCAATCCGTTCTTTTTGTGCTAGATGAACGAACGACTATTCACATGCTCACTTCTGAGAGTTAATTGTGTGTGAAAGCCGTCGTTCATCTAGAGTGTTGGAAATACAAAGTTTCTTTTCAGTTGTAAACTCCAATCCATAATATATAAGGGGAAGTTCTAGCTCCAAATCTGGTATAAAGTGAAAACCACAGGTACTTCAAACCGTCTGCAGGAATCTGACTGAGAAACCAGTGTAAAAGTTTCTCCTGCAACCCCGTCCCTTTGTGCTAGATGAATGAACGTCTCTCCACATGCTCAGTTCTGACAGATAAGTGTGTGTGAAAGCCGTCCTTCACCTAGCTTTTTGGGAAAGAAAGATTCTTTTCAGTTACTATCTCCACTCCATACATATATATGGGGAGGTATTTGCACCAACACGGGTTTAAAATGAAATCTGCAGGAATTTCAAACCGGCAATAAGAATCATACTGAGAAACCAGAGTAAAAATTTCCCCTGCAACCAATTCCTATGTGCTAGATGAACGAACGTCTCTCCAAATGCTCAGTTCTGAGAGATAAGTGTGTGTGAAAGCCGGCCTTCACCTAGCATGTTGGGAACAAAAAGTTCCTTTTCAGTTGCAAACTCCACTTCATAAATATATAAGGGGAAGTACTAGCTCCTACTCGGGTTTAAAGTGAAAACTGCAGGAACTTCAAACCGTCACTAGGAAACAGACTGAGAAAGCAGAATAAAAGTTTCTTCTGCAACCCGTTCCCATTGTGCTAGATGAACGAACGTCTCTCCACATGCTCAGTTATGAGAAATAAGTGTGTGTGAAAGCCCTCCTTCACCTAGCTTGTTGTGAACACAAAGATTCTTTTTAGTTGCAAACTCCACCCCATAAAAATATATGGGAATGTACTAGCTCCAAGTCGGTATTACAGTGAAAAGTGCAGGAATTTCAAACTGGCACTAGGAAAGAGACTTAGAAACCAGAGTCAAATTTTCTCCAGCAACACGATCCCTTTGAACTAGATGAACGAACGTCTCTTCACATGCTCACTTCTGAGAGTTAATTGTGTGTGAAAGCCGTCCTTCACCTAGATTGTTGGGAGCAGAAAGTTTCTTTTCATTTGTAAACTCCAATCCATACATATATAAGGGGAAGTACTAGCTAAAATCTGGTATAAAGTGAAAACTGCAGGAACTTCAAACCGGCACTAGGAAACTGACTGAGAAACCAGAGTAAAAGTTTCTCCTGCAACCCTTTCAATTTGTGCTAGATGAACGAACGTCTCTCCACATGCTCAGTTCTGAGAGATAAGTGTGTGTGAAAGCCGGCCTTCACCTAGCATGTTGGGAACAAAAAGTTCCTTTTCAGTTGCAAACTCCACTTCATAAATATATAAGGGGAAGTACTAGCTCCTACTCGGGTTTAAAGTGAAAACTGCAGGAATTTCAAACCGGCACTAGAAAATAGACTGAGAATCTAGAGTAAAAGTTACCCCTGCAATCAGTTCCCTTTGTGCTAGATGAACGAAAGTCTCTCCACATGCTCTGTTCAGAGAGATAAGTGTGTGTGAAAACCATACTTCATCTAGCTTGTTGGGAAAACAAAGTTTCTTTTCAGTTGCTAACACCACTCCATACATATATATGGGGGGGAACTAGCTCCAACTCGTTTTTACAGTGAAAACTGCAGGAAATTCAAACCGGCACTTGGAAACAGACTTGGAAACCAGAGTAAAAGTTTCTCCTGCAACCAGATCCCTTTGTAGTAGATGAAGGAACGTCGCTCCACATGCTCAGTTCTGAGAGATAAGTGTGTGTGAAAGCCGTCCTTCACCTATCTTGATGGGAAAACACAGTTCCTATTCAGTTGCAAACTCCACTTCATACATTATAAGGGGAGGTACTAGCTCCTACTCGGGTTTGCAGTGAAAACTGCAGGAAATTCAAACCGGCACTTGGAAACAGACTTGGAAACCAGAGTAAAAGTTTCTCCTGCAACCCGTTCCCTTTGAACTAGATGAATGAACTTCTCTCCACATGCACAGTTCTGAGAGAAAAGTGTGTGTGAAAGGCGTCCTTCAGCTAGCTTGTTGGGAACACAAAGATTCTTTTCAGTTGCAAACTCCACTCCATACAAATATATGGGGAGGTACTAGCTCCAACTATTATTTACAGTGAATACTGCAGGAAATTCAAAACTTCACTAGGAAACAGTGAGAAAACAGAGTAAAATTTTCTCCTGCACACCGTTCCTTTTGTGGTAGATGAACGAAAGTCTCTTCACATGTTCACTTTTGAGAGTTAATTGTGTGTGAAAGCCATCCTTCAACTAGGTTTTTGGGAAAAAATGATTCTTTTCATTTGCAAACTCAACTCCATGCATAAATATGGGGAGGTACTGGCTCCAACACGGGTTTACAATGAAAACTGAAGGAATTTCAAACCGGCACTAGGAAACAGACTGAGAAACCAGAGTAAAAGTTTCTCCTGCAATCCGTTCTTTTTGTGCTAGATGAACGAACGACTATTCACATGCTCACTTCTGAGAGTTAATTGTGTGTGAAAGCCGTCGTTCATCTAGAGTGTTGGAAATACAAAGTTTCTTTTCAGTTGTAAACTCCAATCCATAATATATAAGGGGAAGTTCTAGCTCCAAATCTGGTATAAAGTGAAAACCACAGGTACTTCAAACCGTCTGCAGGAATCTGACTGAGAAACCAGTGTAAAAGTTTCTCCTGCAACCCCGTCCCTTTGTGCTAGATGAATGAACGTCTCTCCACATGCTCAGTTCTGACAGATAAGTGTGTGTGAAAGCCGTCCTTCACCTAGCTTTTTGGGAAAGAAAGATTCTTTTCAGTTACTATCTCCACTCCATACATATATATGGGGAGGTATTTGCACCAACACGGGTTTAAAATGAAATCTGCAGGAATTTCAAACCGGCAATAAGAATCATACTGAGAAACCAGAGTAAAAATTTCCCCTGCAACCAATTCCTATGTGCTAGATGAACGAACGTCTCTCCACATGCTCAGTTCTGAGAGATAAGTGTGTGTGAAAGCCGGCCTTCACCTAGCATGTTGGGAACAAAAAGTTCCTTTTCAGTTGCAAACTCCACTTCATAAATATATAAGGGGAAGTACTAGCTCCTACTCGGGTTTAAAGTGAAAACTGCAGGAACTTCAAACCGTCACTAGGAAACAGACTGAGAAAGCAGAATAAAAGTTTCTTCTGCAACCCTTTCCCATTGTGCTAGATGAACGAACGTCTCTCCACATGCTCAGTTATGAGAAATAAGTGTGTGTGAAAGCCCTCCTTCACCTAGCTTGTTGTGAACACAAAGATTCTTTTTAGTTGCAAACTCCACCCCATAAAAATATATGGGAATGTACTAGCTCCAAGTCGGTATTACAGTGAAAAGTGCAGGAATTTCAAACTGGCACTAGGAAAGAGACTTAGAAACCAGAGTCAAATTTTCTCCAGCAACACGATCCCTTTGAACTAGATGAACGAACGTCTCTTCACATGCTCACTTCTGAGAGTTAATTGTGTGTGAAAGCCGTCCTTCACCTAGATTGTTGGGAGCAGAAAGTTTCTTTTCATTTGTAAACTCCAATCCATACATATATAAGGGGAAGTACTAGCTAAAATCTGGTATAAAGTGAAAACTGCAGGAACTTCAAACCGGCACTAGGAAACTGACTGAGAAACCAGAGTAAAAGTTTCTCCTGCAACCCTTTCAATTTGTGCTAGATGAACGAACGTCTCTCCACATGCTTAGTTCTCAGAGATAAGTGTGTGTGAAAGCAGTCCTTCACCTAGCTTTTTGGGAAAGAAAGATTCTTTTCAGTTGCCAACTCAACTCCATACATATATATAGGGAGGTACTTGCTCAAACTCGGTTTACAATGAAAACTGCAGGAATTTCAAACCGGCACTAGAAAATAGACTGAGAATCTAGAGTAAAAGTTACCCCTGCAATCAGTTCCCTTTGTGCTAGATGAACGAAAGTCTCTCCACATGCTCTGTTCAGAGAGATAAGTGTGTGTGAAAACCATACTTCATCTAGCTTGTTGGGAAAACAAAGTTTCTTTTCAGTTGCTAACACCACTCCATACATATATATGGGGGGGAACTAGCTCCAACTCGTTTTTACAGTGAAAACTGCAGGAAATTCAAACCGGCACTTGGAAACAGACTTGGAAACCAGAGTAAAAGTTTCTCCTGCAACCAGATCCCTTTGTAGTAGATGAAGGAACGTCGCTCCACATGCTCAGTTCTGAGAGATAAGTGTGTGTGAAAGCCGTCCTTCACCTATCTTGATGGGAAAACACAGTTCCTATTCAGTTGCAAACTCCACTTCATACATTATAAGGGGAGGTACTAGCTCCTACTCGGGTTTGCAGTGAAAACTGCAGGAACTTCAAACCGGCACTAGGAATCAGACAGAGAAAGCAGAGTAAAAGTTTCCCCTGCAATCCGTTCCCTTTCTGCTAGATGAACGAACGTCTCTACACATGCTCAGTTCTGAAAGATAATTGTGTGTGAAAGCTGTCCTTCACCTAGCTTGTTGTGAACACAAAGATTCTTTTTAGTTGCAAATTCCAATCATTAAAAATATATGGGGTGTTAATAGCTCAAACTCGGGGTTACAGTGAAAACTGCAGGAACTTCAAACCGGCACTAGGAAACAGACTGAGACAAGAGTAAATGTTTCTCCTGCAACCCTTTCCCATTGTGCTAGATGGACGAACTTCGCTCCACATGCTCAGTTCTGAAAGATAATCGTGTGTGAAAGCTTTCCTTCACCTAGCTTGTTGTGAACACAAAGATTCTTTTTAGTTGCAAACTCCACTCCATAAAAATATATGGGGTGTTAATATCTAGAACTCGGGGTTACAGTGAATACTGCAGGAAATTCAAACCGGCACTAGGAAACAGACTAAGAGACAAGAGTAAAAGTTTCCCCTCCAACGAGATCCCATTGTTCTGAATGAAAAACGTCTCTCCGCATGCTCAGTTCTCAGAGATAAGTGTGTTTGAAAACCAAAATTCATCTAGCTTGTTGGGAAAACAAAGTTTCTTTTCATTTGCAAACTCCACTCCATACATATATATGGGGGTGTAGTAGCTCCAACACGGTTTTACAGTGAAAACTGCAGGAACTTCAAACTGGCACTTGGAAAAAAACTGAGAAACCAGAGTAAAAGTTTCTCCTGCAACCCGTTCTCTTTGTGCTAGATGAACGAACGTCTCTCGACATGCTCAGTTCTGAGAAATAAGTGTGTGTGTAAGTCGTCCTTCACCTAGATTGTTGGGAATACAAAGTTTTTTTTCAGTTGTAAACTCCAATCCATAATATATAAGGGGAAGTACTAGCTCCAAATCTGTTATAAAGTGAAAACCACAGGTACTTCATACCGGCTACAGGAAACTGACTGAAAAACCAGTGTAAAAGTTTCTCCTTCAACCCGTTCCATTTGTGCTAGATGAACGAACGTCTCTCCACATGCTCAGTTCTGAGAAATAAGTGTGTGTGAAAGCCCTCCTTCACCTAGCTTGTTGTGAACACAAAGATTCTTTTTAGTTGCAAACTCCACCCCATAAAAATATATGGGAATGTACTAGCTCCAAATCTGTATTACAGTGAAAAGTGCAGGAATTTCAAACTGGCACTAGGAAAGAGACATAGAAACCAGGGCCAAGTTTTCTCCAGCAACCCGTTCCCTTTGAACTAGATGAATGAACTTCTCTCCACATGCACTCTTCTGAGAGAAAAGTGTGTGTGAAAGGCATCCTTCACCTAGCTTGTTGGGAACACAAATATTCTTTTCAGTTGCAAACTCCACTCCATACAAACATATGGGGAGGTACAAGCTCCAACTATTATTTACAGTGAATACTGCAGGAAATTCAAAACTACACTAGGAAACAGACTGAGAAAACAGAGTAAAATTTTCTCCTGCACTCCGTTCCTTTTGTGGTAGATGAACGAAAGTCTCTTCACATGCTCTCTTTTGAGAGTTAATTGTATGTGAAATCCGTCCTTCAACTAGCTTTTTGGGAAAAAAGATTCTTTTTATTTGCAAACTCAACTCCACACATAAACATGGGGTGGTACTGGCTCCAACACGGGTTTACAATGAAAACTGAAGGAACTTCAAACCAGCACTAGGAAACAATCTGAGAAACCAGAGTAATAGTTTATCTTGAAAAACTTTCCCTTTGTGCTAGATGAACGAACGTTTCTCCACATGCTCTGTTTTGAGATATAAGTGTGTGTGAAAGCCGTACTTCACTTAGCTTGATGGGAACACAAAATTTCTTTTCAGTTGGAAACTCTACTCCATACATATATATGGGGAGATACTAGCTCCAACTCGCTTATACAGTGAAAACTGCAGAAACCTCCAACCGTACTAGGAAACAGAATGAGAAACCACAGAAAAAGTTTCCCCTGCAACCAGTTCACTTTGTGCTAGATGAACGAACCTCTCTCCAAATGCTCAGTTCTGAGAGATAATTGTGTGTGAAGGCCGTCCTTCAACTAGGTTTTTGGGAACACAAACTTCTTTTCAGTTGCAAATTCCACTCCATACATATATATGGGTAGGTACTAGCTCCAACTCGGGATTACAGTGAAAAATGCAGGAATTTCAAACTGGCACTAGGAAAGAGACTTAGAAACCAGAGTAAAAGTTTCTCCTGCAACCCGTTCCCTTTGAACTAGATGAATGAACTTCTCTCCACATGCACAGTTCTGAGAGAAAAGTGTGTGTGAAAGGCGTCCTTCAGCTAGCTTGTTGGGAACACAAAGATTCTTTTCAGTTGCAAACTCCACTCCATACAAATATATGGGGAGGTACTAGCTCCAACTATTATTTACAGTGAATACTGCAGGAAATTCAAAACTTCACTAGGAAATAGTGAGAAAACAGAGTAAAATTTTCTCCTGCACACCGTTCCCTTTGTCGTAGATGAACGAAAGTCTCTTCACATGTTCACTTTTGAGAGTTAATTGTGTGTGAAAGCCATCCTTCAAGTAGGTTTTTGGGAAAAAATGATTCTTTTCATTTGCAAACTCAACTCCATGCATAAATATGGGGAGGTACTGGCTCCAACACGGGTTTACAATGAAAACTGAAGGAATTTCAAACCGGCACTAGGAAACAGACTGAGAAACCAGAGTAAAAGTTTCTCCTGCAATCCGTTCTTTTTGTGCTAGATGAACGAACGACTATTCACATGCTCACTTCTGAGAGTTAATTGTGTGTGAAAGCCGTCGTTCATCTAGAGTGTTGGAAATACAAAGTTTCTTTTCAGTTGTAAACTCCAATCCATAATATATAAGGGGAAGTTCTAGCTCCAAATCTGGTATAAAGTGAAAACCACAGGTACTTCAAACCGTCTGCAGGAATCTGACTGAGAAACCAGTGTAAAAGTTTCTCCTGCAACCCCGTCCCTTTGTGCTAGATGAATGAACGTCTCTCCACATGCTCAGTTCTGACAGATAAGTGTGTGTGAAAGCCGTCCTTCACCTAGCTTTTTGGGAAAGAAAGATTCTTTTCAGTTAATATCTCCACTCCATACATATATATGGGGAGGTACTTGCACCAACACGGGTTTAAAATGAAATCTGCAGGAATTTCAAACCGGCAATAAGAATCTTACTGAGAAACCAGAGTAAAAATTTCCCCTGCAACCAATTCCTATGTGCTAGATGAACGAACGTCTCTCCACATGCTCAGTTCTGAGAGATAAGTGTGTGTGAAAGCCGGCCTTCACCTAGCATGTTGGGAACAAAAAGTTCCTTTTCAGTTGCAAACTCCACTTCATAAATATATAAGGGGAAGTACTAGCTCCTACTCGGGTTTAAAGTGAAAACTGCAGGAACTTCAAACCGTCACTAGGAAACAGACTGAGAAAGCAGAGTAAAAGTTTCTTCTGCAACCCGTTCCCATTGTGCTAGATGAACGAACGTCTCTCCACATGCTCAGTTATGAGAAATAAGTGTGTGTGAAAGCCCTCCTTCACCTAGCTTGTTGTGAACACAAAGATTCTTTTTAGTTGCAAACTCCACCCCATAAAAATATATGGGAATGTACTAGCTCCAAGTCGGTATTACAGTGAAAAGTGCAGGAATTTCAAACTGGCACTAGGAAAGAGACTTAGAAACCAGAGTCAAATTTTCTCCAGCAACACGATCCCTTTGAACTAGATGAACGAACGTCTCTTCACATGCTCACTTCTGAGAGTTAATTGTGTGTGAAAGCCGTCCTTCACCTAGATTGTTGGGAGCAGAAAGTTTCTTTTCATTTGTAAACTCCAATCCATACATATATAAGGGGAAGTACTAGCTAAAATCTGGTATAAAGTGAAAACTGCATGAACTTCAAACAGGCACTAGGAAACTGACTGAGAAACCAGAGTAAAAGTTTCTCCTGCAACGCTTTCAATTTGTGCTAGATGAACGAGCGTCTCTCCACATGCTTAGTTCTCAGAGATAAGTGTGTGTGAAAGCAGTCCTTCACCTAGCTTTTTGGGAAAGAAAGATTCTTTTCAGTTGCCAACTCAACTCCATACATATATATAGGGAGGTACTTGCTCAAACTCGGTTTAGAATGAAAACTGCAGGAATTTCAAACCGGCACTAGAAAATAGACTGAGAATCTAGAGTAAAAGTTACCCCTGCAATCAGTTCCCTTTGTGCTAGATGAACGAAAGTCTCTCCACATGCTCTGTTCTGAGAGATAAGTGTGTGTGAAAACCATACTTCATCTAGCTTGTTGGGAAAACAAAGTTTCTTTTCAGTTGCTAACACCACTCCATACATATATATGGGGGGGAACTAGCTCCAACTCGTTTTTACAGTGAAAACTGCAGGAAATTCAAACCGGCACTTGGAAACAGACTTGGAAACCAGAGTAAAAGTTTCTCCTGCAACCAGATCCCTTTGTAGTAGATGAAGGAACGTCGCTCCACATGCTCAGTTCTGAGAGATAAGTGTGTGTGAAAGCCGTCCTTCACCTATCTTGATGGGAAAACACAGTTCCTATTCAGTTGCAAACTCCACTTCATACATTATAAGGGGAGGTACTAGCTCCTACTCGGGTTTGCAGTGAAAACTGCAGGAACTTCAAACCGGCACTAGGAATCAGACAGAGAAAGCAGAGTAAAAGTTTCCCCTGCAATCCGTTCCCTTTCTGCTAGATGAATGAACGTCTCTACACATGCTCAGTTCTGAAAGATAATTGTGTGTGAAAGCTGTCCTTCACCTAGCTTGTTGTGAACACAAAGATTCTTTTTAGTTGCAAATTCCAATCATTAAAAATATATGGGGTGTTATAAGCTCAAACTCGGGGTTACAGTGAAAACTGCAGGAACTTCAAACCGGCACTAGGAAACAGACTGAGACAAGAGTAAATGTTTCTCCTGCAACCCTTTCCCATTGTGCTAGATGGACGAACTTCGCTCCACATGCTCAGTTCTGAAAGATAATCGTGTGTGAAAGCTGTCCTTCACCTAGATTGTTGTGAACACAAAGATTCTTTTTAGTTGCAAACTCCACTCCATAAAAATATATGGGGTGTTAATATCTAGAACTCGGGGTTACAGTGAATACTGCAGGAAATTCAAACCGGCACTAGGAAACAGACTGAGAGACAAGAGTAAAAGTTTCCCCTCCAACGAGATCCCATTGTTCTGGATGAAAAACGTCTCTCCGCATGCTCAGTTCTCAGAGATAAGTGTGTGTGAAAACCAAAATTCATCTAGCTTGTTGGGAAAACAAAGTTTCTTTTCATTTGCAAACTCCACTCCATACATATATATGGGGGTGTAGTAGCTCCAACACGGTTTTACAGTGAAAACTGCAGGAACTTCAAACTGGCACTTGGAAAAAAACTGAGAAACCAGAGTAAAAGTTTCTCCTGCAACCCGTTCTCTTTGTGCTAGATGAACGAACGTCTCTCGACATGCTCAGTTCTGAGAAATAAGTGTGTGTGTAAGTCGTCCTTCACCTAGATTGTTGGGAATACAAAGTTTTTTTTCAGTTGTAAACTCCAATCCATAATATATAAGGGGAAGTACTAGCTCCAAATCTGTTATAAAGTGAAAACCACAGGTACTTCATACCGGCTACAGGAAACTGACTGAAAAACCAGTGTAAAAGTTTCTCCTGCAACCCGTTCCATTTGTGCTAGATGAACGAACGTCTCTCCACATGCTCAGTTCTGAGAAATAAGTGTGTGTGAAAGCCCTCCTTCACCTAGCTTGTTGTGAACACAAAGATTCTTTTTAGTTGCAAACTCCACCCCATAAAAATATATGGGAATGTACTAGCTCCAAATCTGTATTACAGTGAAAAGTGCAGGAATTTCAAACTGGCACTAGGAAAGAGACTTAGAAACCAGGGTCAAGTTTTCTCCAGCAACCCGTTCCCTTTGAACTAGATGAATGAACTTCTCTCCACATGCACTCTTCTGAGAGAAAAGTGTGTGTGAAAGGCATCCTTCACCTAGCTTGTTGGGAACACAAATATTCTTTTCAGTTGCAAACTCCACTCCATACAAACATATGGGGAGGTACAAGCTCCAACTATTATTTACAGTGAATACTGCAGGAAATTCAAAACTACACTAGGAAACAGACTGAGAAAACAGAGTAAAATTTTCTCCTGCACTCCGTTCCTTTTGTGGTAGATGAACGAAAGTCTCTTCACATGCTCTCTTTTGAGAGTTAATTGTATGTGACATCCGTCCTTCAACTAGCTTTTTGGGAAAAAAGATTCTTTTTATTTGCAAACTCAACTCCACACATAAATATGGGGTGGTACTGGCTCCAACACGGGTTTACAATGAAAACTGAAGGAACTTCAAACCGGCACTAGGAAACAATCTGAGAAACCAGAGTAATAGTTTATCTTGAAAAACTTTCCCTTTGTGCTAGACGAACGAACGTTTCTCCACATGCTCAGTTCTGAGATATAAGTGTGTGTGAAAGCCGTACTTCACTTAGCTTGATGGGAACACAAAATTTCTTTTCAGTTGGAAACTCTACTCCATACATATATATGGGGAGATACTAGCTCCAACTCGCTTCTACAGTGAAAACTGCAGAAACCTCCAACCGTACTAGGAAACAGAATGAGAAACCACAGAAAAAGTTTCCCCTGCAACCAGTTCAATTTGTGCTAGATGAACGAACCTCTCTCCAAATGCTCAGTTCTGAGAGATAATTGTGTGTGAAGGCCGTCCTTCAACTAGGTTTTTGGGAACACAAAGTTTTTTTTAAGTTGCAAATTCCACTCCATACATATATATGGGTAGGTACTAGCTCCAACTCGGGATTACAGTGAAAAATGCAGGAATTTCAAACTGGCACTAGGAAAGAGACTTAGAAACCAGAGTAAAAGTTTCTCCTGCAACTCGTTCCCTTTGAACTAGATGAATGAACTTCTCTCCACATGCACAGTTCTGAGAGAAAAGTGTGTGTGAAAGGCGTCCTTCAGCTAGCTTGTTGGGAACACAAAGATTCTTTTCAGTTGCAAACTCCACTCCATTCAAATATATGGGGAGGTACTAGCTCCAACTATTATTTACAGTGAATACTGCAGGAAATTCAAAACTTCACTAGGAAACAGACTGAGAAAACAGAGTAAAATTTTCTCCTGCACACCGTTCCTTTTGTGGTAGATGAACGAAAGTCTCTTCACATGCTCACTTTTGAGAGTTAATTGTGTGTGAAAGCCATCCTTCAACTAGGTTTTTGTGAAAAAATGATTCTTTTCATTTGCAAACTCAACTCCATGCATAAATATGGATAGGTACTGGCTCCAACACGGGTTTACAATGAAAACTGAAGGAATTTCAAACCGGCACTAGGAAACAGACTGAGAACCAGAGTAAAAGTTTCTCCTGCAATCCGTTCTTTTTGTGCTAGATGAACGAACGACTATTCACATGCTCACTTCTGAGAGTTAATTGTGTGTGAAAGCCGTCGTTCATCTAGAGTGTTGGAAATACAAAGTTTCTTTTCAGTTGTAAACTCCAATCCATAATATATAAGGGGAAGTTCTAGCTCCAAATCTGGTATAAAGTGAAAACCACAGGTACTTCAAACCGTCTGCAGGAATCTGACTGAGAAACCAGTGTAAAAGTTTCTCCTGCAACCCCGTCCCTTTGTGCTAGATGAATGAACGTCTCTCCACATGCTCAGTTCTGACAGATAAGTGTGTGTGAAAGCCGTCCTTCACCTAGATTTTTGGGAAAGAAAGATTCTTTTCAGTTACTATCTCCACTCCATACATATATATGGGGAGGTACTTGCACCAACACGGGTTTAAAATGAAATCTGCAGGAATTTCAAACCGGCAATAAGAATCTTACTGAGAAACCAGAGTAAAAATTTCCCCTGCAACCAATTCCTATGTGCTAGATGAACGAACGTCTCTCCACATGCTCAGTTCTGAGAGATAAGTGTGTGTGAAAGCCGGCCTTCACCTAGCATGTTGGGAACAAAAAGTTCCTTTTCAGTTGCAAACTCCACTTCATAAATATATAAGGGGAAGTACTAGCTCCTACTCGGGTTTAAAGTGAAAACTGCAGGAACTTCAAACCGTCACTAGGAAACAAACTGAGAAAGCAGAGTAAAAGTTTCTTCTGCAACCCGTTCCCATTGTGCTAGATGAACGAACGTCTCTCCACATGCTCAGTTATGAGAAATAAGTGTGTGTGAAAGCCCTCCTTTACCTAGCTTGTTGTGAACACAAAGATTCTTTTTAGTTGCAAACTCCACCCCATAAAAATATATGGGAATGTACTAGCTCCAAGTCGGTATTACAGTGAAAAGTGCAGGAATTTCAAACTGGCACTAGGAAAGAGACTTAGAAACCAGAGTCAAATTTTCTCCAGCAACACGATCCCTTTGAACTAGATGAACGAACGTCTCTTCACATGCTCACTTCTGAGAGTTAATTGTGTGTGAAAGCCGTCCTTCACCTAGATTGTTGGGAGCAGAAAGTTTCTTTTCATTTGTAAACTCCAATCCATACATATATAAGGGGAAGTACTAGGTAAAATCTGGTATAAAGTGAAAACTGCAGGAACTTCAAACAGGTACTAGGAAACTGACTGAGAAACCAGAGTAAAAGTATCTCCTGCAACCCTTTCAATTTGTGCTAGATGAACGAACGTCTCTCCACATGCTCAGTTCTCAGAGATAAGTGTGTGTGAAAGCAGTCCTTCACCTAGCATTTTGGGAAAGAAAGATTCTTTTCAGTTGCCAACTCAACTCCATACATATATATAGGGAGGTACTTGCTCAAACTCGGTTTACAATGAAAACTGCAGGAATTTCAAACCGGCACTAGAAAATAGACTGAGAATCTAGAGTAAAAGTTACCCCTGCAATCAGTTCCCTTTGTGCTAGATGAACGAAAGTCTCTCCACATGCTCTGTTCTGAGAGATAAGTGTGTGTGAAAACCATACTTCATGTAGCTTGTTGGGAAAACAAAGTTTCTTTTCAGTTGTTAACACCACTCCATACATATATATGGGGGGGAACCAGCTCCAACTCGTTTTTACAGTGAAAACTGCAGGAAATTCAAACCGGCACTTGGAAACAGACTTAGAAACCAGAGTAAAAGTTTCTCCTGCAACCCGATCCCTTTGTTCTAGATGAAGGAACGTCGCTCCACATGCTCAGTTCTGAGAGATAAGTGCGTGTGAAAGCCGTCCTTCACCTATCTTGTTGGGAAAACACAGTTCCTTTTCAGTTGCAAACTCCACTTCATACATATATAAGGGGAGGTATTAGCTCCTACTCGGGTTTGCAGTGAAAACTGCAGGAACTTCAAACCGGCACTAGGAAACAGACTGAGAAAGGAGAGTAAAAGTTTCTCCTGCAACATGATCCGTTTGTGCTAGATGAACGAACGTCTCTCCCCATGCTCAATTCTGAGAGATAACTGTGTGTGAAAGCTGTCCTTCACCTAGCTTGTTTTGAACACAAAGATTCTTTTTAGTTGCAAATTCCAATCATTAAAAATATATGGGGTGTTAATAGCTCCAATTCGGGGTTACAGTGAAAATTTCAGGAACTTCAACCCGGCACTAGGAAAAAGACTGAGAAACCAGAGTAAAAGTTTCTCCAGCAACACGTTCCCTTTGTGCTAGATGAAAGGACGTATCTACACATGCCCAATTCTGAGAGACAAGTGTGTGTTAAAGCCGTCCTTCAAGTAGCCTATTAGGAACACAAAGTTTTTTTCAGTTGCAAACTCCATTCCATGCATAACAATGTGGAGGTACTTGCTCCAACTCGGGTTTAAAGTGAAAACTGCAGGAACTTCAAACCAGCACTAGGAAAAAGACTGAGAAACCAGAGTAAAAGTTTCTCCTGCAACCCGATCCCTTTGTGCTAGATGAACGAAAGTCTCTCCACATGCTCAGTTTTGAGAGATAATTGTGTGTGAAAGCCGTCCTTCACCTAGCTTGTTGTGAACACAAAGATTGTTTTTTGTTGTAAACTAAACTCCGTACAAATATATTGGTAGTTACTATCCCCAACTTGGAGTTACAGTGAAAACTGCAGGAAGTTCAAACAGGCACTAGGAAACAGACTGAGAAACCAGAGTAATAGTTTCCCCTGCAACCAGTTCCCTTTGTGCTAGATGAACGAACGTCTCAACACATGCTCAGTTCTGAGAGAAAAGTGTGTGTGAAAGGCGTCCTTCAGCTAGCTTGTTGGGAACACAAAGATTCTTTTCAGTTGCAAATTCCACTCCATACATATATATGGGTAGGTACTAGCTCCAACTCGGGATTACAGTGAAAAATTCAGGAATTTCAAACTGGCACTAGGAAAGAGACTTATAAACCAGTGTAAATGTTTCTCCTGCAATCCGTTCCTTTTGTGCTAGATGAACGAACGACTATTCACATGCTCACTTCTGAGAGTTAATTGTGTGTGAAAGCCGTCGTTCACCTACATTGTTGGAAATACAAAGTTTCTTTTCAGTTGTAAACTCCAATCCATAATATATAAGGGGAAGTTCTAGCTCCAAATCTGGTATAAAGTGAAAACCACAGGTACTTCAAACCGTCTGCAGGAATCTGACTGAGAAACCAGTGTAAAAGTTTCTCCTGCAACCCCGTCCCTTTGTGCTAGATGAATGAACGTCTCTCCACATGCTCAGTTCTGACAGATAAGTGTGTGTGAAAGCCGTACTTCACCTAGCTTTTTGGGAAAGAAAGATTCTTTTCAGTTACTATCTCCACTCCATACATATATATGGGGAGGTACTAGCACTAACACGGATTTAAAATGAAATCTGCAGGAATTTCAAACCGGCAATAGGAATCATACTGAGAAACCAGAGTAAAAATTTCCCCTGCAACCAATTCCTATGTGCTAGATGAACGAACGTCTCTCCACATGCTCAGTTCTGAGAGATAAGTGCGTGTGAAAGCCGTCCTTCACCTATCTTGTTGGGAAAACACAGTTCCTTTTCAGTTGCAAACTCCACTTCATACATATATAAGGGGAGGTATTAGCTCCTACTCGGGTTTGCAGTGAAAACTGCAGGAACTTCAAACCGGCACTAGGAAACAGACTGAGAAAGGAGAGTAAAAGTTTCTCCTGCAACATGATCCGTTTGTGCTAGATGAACGAACGTCTCTCCCCATGCTCAATTCTGAGAGATAACTGTGTGTGAAAGCTGTCCTTCACCTAGCTTGTTTTGAACACAAAGATTCTTTTTAGTTGCAAATTCCAATCATTAAAAATATATGGGGTGTTAATAGCTCCAATTCGGGGTTACAGTGAAAATTTCAGGAACTTCAACCCGGCACTAGGAAAAAGACTGAGAAACCAGAGTAAAAGTTTCTCCAGCAACACGTTCCCTTTGTGCTAGATGAAAGGACGTATCTACACATGCCCAATTCTGAGAGACAAGTGTGTGTTAAAGCCGTCCTTCAAGTAGCCTATTAGGAACACAAAGTTTTTTTCAGTTGCAAACTCCATTCCATGCATAACAATGTGGAGGTACTTGCTCCAACTCGGGTTTAAAGTGAAAACTGCAGGAACTTCAAACCAGCACTAGGAAAAAGACTGAGAAACCAGAGTAAAAGTTTCTCCTGCAACCCGATCCCTTTGTGCTAGATGAACGAAAGTCTCTCCACATGCTCAGTTTTGAGAGATAATTGTGTGTGAAAGCCGTCCTTCACCTAGCTTGTTGTGAACACAAAGATTGTTTTTTGTTGTAAACTAAACTCCGTACAAATATATTGGTAGTTACTATCCCCAACTTGGAGTTACAGTGAAAACTGCAGGAAGTTCAAACAGGCACTAGGAAACAGACTGAGAAACCAGAGTAATAGTTTCCCCTGCAACCAGTTCCCTTTGTGCTAGATGAACGAACGTCTCAACACATGCTCAGTTCTGAGAGAAAAGTGTGTGTGAAAGGCGTCCTTCAGCTAGCTTGTTGGGAACACAAAGATTCTTTTCAGTTGCAAATTCCACTCCATACATATATATGGGTAGGTACTAGCTCCAACTCGGGATTACAGTGAAAAATTCAGGAATTTCAAACTGGCACTAGGAAAGAGACTTATAAACCAGTGTAAATGTTTCTCCTGCAATCCGTTCCTTTTGTGCTAGATGAACGAACGACTATTCACATGCTCACTTCTGAGAGTTAATTGTGTGTGAAAGCCGTCGTTCACCTACATTGTTGGAAATACAAAGTTTCTTTTCAGTTGTAAACTCCAATCCATAATATATAAGGGGAAGTTCTAGCTCCAAATCTGGTATAAAGTGAAAACCACAGGTACTTCAAACCGTCTGCAGGAATCTGACTGAGAAACCAGTGTAAAAGTTTCTCCTGCAACCCCGTCCCTTTGTGCTAGATGAATGAACGTCTCTCCACATGCTCAGTTCTGACAGATAAGTGTGTGTGAAAGCCGTACTTCACCTAGCTTTTTGGGAAAGAAAGATTCTTTTCAGTTACTATCTCCACTCCATACATATATATGGGGAGGTACTAGCACTAACACGGATTTAAAATGAAATCTGCAGGAATTTCAAACCGGCAATAGGAATCATACTGAGAAACCAGAGTAAAAATTTCCCCTGCAACCAATTCCTATGTGCTAGATGAACGAACGTCTCTCCACATGCTCAGTTCTGAGAGATAAGTGTGTGTGAAAGCCGTCCTTCACCTAGCTTGTTGGGAACAAAAAGTTCCTTTTCATTTGCAAACTCCACTTCTTAAATATATAAGGGGAGGTACTAGCTCCTACTCGGGTTTAAAGTGAAAACTGCAGGAACTTCAAACCGTCACTAGGAAACAGACTGAGAAAGCAGAGTAAAAGTTTCTTCTGCAACCAATTCCTATGTGCTAGATGAACGAACGTCTCTCCACATGCTCAGTTCTGAGAGATAAGTGTGTGTGAAAGCCCTCCTTCACCTAGCTTGTTGTGAACACAAAGATTCTTTTTAGTTGCAAACTCCACCCCATAAAAATATATGGGAATGTACTAGCTCCAAGTCGTTATTACAGTGAAAAGTGCAGGAATTTCAAACTGGCACTAGGAAAGAGACTTAGAAACCAGAGTCAAATTTTCTCCAGCAACACGATCCCTTTGAACTAGATGAACGAACGTCTCTTCACATGCTCACTTCTGATAGTTAATTGTGTGTGAAAGCCGTCCTTCACCTAGATTGTTGGGAGCAGAAAGTTTCTTTTCATTTGTAAACTCCAATCCATACATATATAAGGGGAAGTATTAGCTAAAAATCTGGTATAAAGTGAAAAAAGGAGGAACTTCAAACCGGCACTTGGAAACTGACTGAGAAACCAGAGTAAAGTTTCTCCTGCAAACCGTTCCTTTTGTGCTAGATGAACGAACGTCTCTCCACATGCTCAGTTCTCAGAGATAAGTGTGTGTGAAAGCAGTCCTTCACCTAGCTTTTTGGGAAAGATAGATTCTTTTCAGTTGCCAACTCAATTCCATACATATATATAGGGAGGTACCTGCTCAAACACGGTTTACAATGAAAACTGCAGAAATTTCAAACCGGCACTAGAAAATAGACTGAGAAACTATAGTAAAAGTTACACCTGCAATCAGTTCCCTTTGTGCTAGATGAACGAAAGTCTCTCCACATGCTCTGTTCTGAGAGATAAGTGTGTGTGAAAGCCGTCCTTCACCTATCTTGATGGGAAAACACAGTTCCTATTCAGTTGCAAACTCCAGTTCATACATTATAAGGGGAGGTACTAGCTCCTACTCGGGTTTGCAGTGAAAACTGCAGGAACTTCAAACCGGCACTAGGAATCAGACAGAGAAAGCAGACTAAAAGTTTCCCCTGCAATCCGTTCCCTTTGTGGTAGATGAACGAACGTCTCTACACATGCTCAGTTCTGAAAGATAATTGTGTGTGAAAGCTGTCCTTCACCTAGCTTGTTGTGAACACAAAGATTGTTTTTAGTTGCAAATTCCAATCATTAAAAATATATGGGGTGTTAATAGCTCAAACTCGGGGTTACAGTGAAAACTGCAGGAACTTCAAACCGGCACTAGGAAACAGACTGAGACAAGAGTAAATGTTTCTCCTGCAACCCTTTCCCATTGTGCTAGATGGACGAACTTCGCTCCACATGCTCAGTTCTGAGATATAAGTGTTTGTGAAAGCCGTCCTTCAACTAGCTTGTTGTGAACACAAAGATTCCTTTTCATTGCAAACTCCACTCCATAAAAATATATGGGGTGTTAATATCTAGAACACGGGGTTACAGTGAATACTGCAGGAAATTCAAACCGGCACTAGGAAACAGACTGAGAGACAAGAGTAAAAGTTTCCCCTCCAACGAGATCCCATTGTGCTGAATGAAAAACGTCTCTCCACATGCTCAGTTCTGAGAGATAAGTGTGTGTGAAAACCAAAATTCATCTAGCTTGTTGGGAAAACAAAGTTTCTTTTCATTTGCAAACTCCACTCCATACATATATATGGGGGTGTAGTAGCTCCAACACGGTTTTACAGTGAAAACTGCAGGAACTTCAAACCGGCACTTGGAAAAAGACTGAGAAACCAGAGTAAAAGTTTCTCCTGCAAACCGTTCTCTTTGTGCTAGATGAACGAACGTCTCTCGACATGCTCAGTTCTGAGAAATAAGTGTGTGTGTAAGTCGTCCTTCACCTAGATTGTTGGGAATACAAAGTTTTTTTTCAGTTGTAAACTCCAATCCATAATATATAAGGGGAAGTACTAGCTCCAAATCTGTTATAAAGTGAAAACCACAGGTACTTCATACCGGCTACAGGAAACTGACTGAAAAACCAGTGTAAAAGTTTCTCCTGCAACCCGTTCCATTTGTGCTAGATGAACGAACGTCTCTCCACATGCTCAGTTCTGAGAAATAAGTGTGTGTGAAAGCCCTCCTTCACCTAGCTTGTTGTGAACACAAAGATTCTTTTTAGTTGCAAACTCCACCCCATAAAAATATATGGGAATGTACTAGCTCCAAATCTGTATTACAGTGAAAAGTGTTGGAATTTCAAGCTGGCACTAGGAAAGAGACTTAGAAACCAGGGTCAAGTTTTCTCCAGCAACCCGTTCCCTTTGAACTAGATGAATGAACTTCTCTCCACATGCACTCTTCTGAGAGAAAAGTGTGTGTGAAAGGCATCCTTCACCTAGCTTGTTGGGAACACAAATATTCTTTTCAGTTGCAAACTCCACTCCATACAAACATATGGGGAGGTACAAGCTCCAACTATTATTTACAGTGAATACTGCAGGAAATTCAAAACTACACTAGGAAACAGACTGAGAAAACAGAGTAAAATTTTCTCCTGCACTCCGTTCCTTTTGTGGTAGATGAACGAAAGTCTCTTCACATGCTCTCTTTTGAGAGTTAATTGTATGTGAAATCCGTCCTTCAACTAGCTTTTTGGGAAAAAAGATTCTTTTTATTTGCAAACTCAACTCCACACATAAATATGGGGTGGTACTGGCTCCAACACGGGTTTACAATGAAAACTGAAGGAACTTCAAACCGGCACTAGGAAACAATCTGAGAAACCAGAGAAATAGTTTATCTTGAAAAACTTTCCCTTTGTGCTAGATGAACGAACGTTTCTCCACATGCTCAGTTCTGAGATATAAGTGTGTGTGAAAGCCGTACTTCACTTAGCTTGATGGGAACACAAAATTTCTTTTCAGTTGGAAACTCTACTCCATACATATATATGGGGAGATACTAGCTCCAACTCGCTTCTACAGTGAAAACTGCAGAAACCTCCAACCGTACTAGGAAACAGAATGAGAAACCACAGAAAAAGTTTCCCCTGCAACCAGTTCACTTTGTGCTAGATGAACGAACCTCTCTCCAAATGCTCAGTTCTGAGAGATAATTGTGTGTGAAGGCCGTCCTTCAACTAGGTTTTTGGGAACACAAAGTTCTTTTCAGTTGCAAATTCCACTGCATAGATATATATGGGTAGGTACTAGCTCCAACTCGAGATTACAGTGAAAAATGCAGGAATTTCAAACTGGCACTAGGAAAGAGACTTAGAAACCAGAGTAAAAGTTTCTCCTGCAACCCGTTCCCTTTGAACTAGATGAATGAACTTCTCTCCACATGCACAGTTCTGAGAGAAAAGTGTGTGTGAAAGGCGTCCTTCAGCTAGCTTGTTGGGAACACAAAGATTCTTTTCAGTTGCAAACTCCACTCCATACAAATATATGGGGAGGTACAAGCTCCAACTATTATTTACAGTGAATACTGCAGGAAATTCAAAACTTCACTAGGAAACAGACTGAGAAAACAGAGTAAAATTTTCTCCTGCACACCGTTCCTTTTGTGGTAGATGAACGAAAGTCTCTTCACATGCTCACTTTTGAGAGTTAATTGTGTGTGAAAGCCATCCTTCAACTAGGTTTTTGTGAAAAAATGATTCTTTTCATTTGCAAACTCAACTCCATGCATAAATATGGATAGGTACTGGCTCCAACACGGGTTTACAATGAAAACTGAAGGAATTTCAAACCGGCACTAGGAAACAGACTGAGAACCAGAGTAAAAGTTTCTCCTGCAATCCGTTCTTTTTGTGCTAGATGAACGAACGACTATTCACATGCTCACTTCTGAGAGTTAATTGTGTGTGAAAGCCGTCGTTCATCTAGAGTGTTGGAAATACAAAGTTTCTTTTCAGTTGTAAACTCCAATCCATAATATATAAGGGGAAGTTCTAGCTCCAAATCTGGTATAAAGTGAAAACCACAGGTACTTCAAACCGTCTGCAGGAATCTGACTGAGAAACCAGTGTAAAAGTTTCTCCTGCAACCCCGTCCCTTTGTGCTAGATGAATGAACGTCTCTCCACATGCTCAGTTCTGACAGATAAGTGTGTGTGAAAGCCGTCCTTCACCTAGCTTTTTGGGAAAGAAAGATTCTTTTCAGTTACTATCTCCACTCCATACATATATATGGGGAGGTATTTGCACCAACACGGGTTTAAAATGAAATCTGCAGGAATTTCAAACCGGCAATAAGAATCATACTGAGAAACCAGAGTAAAAATTTCCCCTGCAACCAATTCCTATGTGCTAGATGAACGAACGTCTCTCCACATGCTCAGTTCTGAGAGATAAGTGTGTGTGAAAGCCGGCCTTCACCTAGCATGTTGGGAACAAAAAGTTCCTTTTCAGTTGCAAACACCACTTCATAAATATATAAGGGGAGGTACTAGCTCCTACTCGGGTTTAAAGTGAAAACTGCAGGAACTTCAAACCGTCACTAGGAAACAGACTGAGAAAGCAGAGTAAAAGTTTCTTCTGCAACCCGTTCCCATTTTGCTAGATGAACGAACGTCTCTCCACATACTCAGTTATGAGAAATAAGTGTGTGTGAAAGCCCTCCTTCAACTAGCTTGTTGTGAACACAAAGATTCTTTTTAGTTGCAAACTCCACCCCATAAAAATATATGGGAATGTACTAGCTCCAAGTCGGTATTACAGTGAAAAGTGCAGGAATTTCAAACTGGCACTAGGAAAGAGACTTAGAAACCAGAGTCAAATTTTCTCCAGCAACACGATCCCTTTGAACTAGATGAACGAACGTCTCTTCACATGCTCACTTCTGAGAGTTAATTGTGTGTGAAAGCCGTCCTTCACCTAGATTGTTGGGAGCAGAAAGTTTCTTTTCATTTGTAAACTCCAATCCATACATATATAAGGGGAAGTATTAGCTAAAAATCTGGTATAAAGTGAAAAAAGGAGGAACTTCAAACCGGCACTTGGAAACTGACTGAGAAACCAGAGTAAAGTTTCTCCTGCAAACCGTTCCTTTTGTGCTAGATGAACGAACGTCTCTCCACATGCTCAGTTCTCAGAGATAAGTGTGTGTGAAAGCAGTCCTTCACCTAGCTTTTTGGGAAAGATAGATTATTTTCAGTTGCCAACTCAACTCCATACATATATATAGGGAGGTACCTGCTCAAACACGGTTTACAATGAAAACTGCAGAAATTTCAAACCGGCACTAGAAAATAGACTGAGAAACTATAGTAAAAGTTACACCTGCAATCAGTTCCCTTTGTGCTAGATGAACGAAAGTCTCTCCACATGCTCTGTTCTGAGAGATAAGTGTGTGTGAAAGCCGTCCTTCACCTATCTTGATGGGAAAACACAGTTCCTATTCAGTTGCAAACTCCAGTTCATACATTATAAGGGGAGGTACTAGCTCCTACTCGGGTTTGCAGTGAAAACTGCAGGAACTTCAAACCGGCACTAGGAATCAGACAGAGAAAGCAGAGTAAAAGTTTCCCCTGCAATCCGTTCCCTTTGTGGTAGATGAACGAACGTCTCTACACATGCTCAGTTCTGAAAGATAATTGTGTGTGAAAGCTGTCCTTCACCTAGCTTGTTGTGAACACAAAGATTGTTTTTAGTTGCAAATTCCAATCATTAAAAATATATGGGGTGTTAATAGCTCAAACTCGGGGTTACAGTGAAAACTGCAGGAACTTCAAACCGGCACTAGGAAACAGACTGAGACAAGAGTAAATGTTTCTCCTGCAACCCTTTCCCATTGTGCTAGATGGACGAACTTCGCTCCACATGCTCAGTTCTGAGATATAAGTGTTTGTGAAAGCCGTCCTTCAACTAGCTTGTTGTGAACACAAAGATTCCTTTTCATTGCAAACTCCACTCCATAGAAATATATGGGGTGTTAATATCTAGAACTCGGGGTTACAGTGAATACTGCAGGAAATTCAAACCGGCACTAGGAAACAGACTGAGAGACAAGAGTAAAAGTTTCCCCTCCAACGAGATCCCATTGTGCTGAATGAAAAACGTCTCTCCACATGCTCAGTTCTGAGAGATAAGTGTGTGTGAAAACCAAAATTCATCTAGCTTGTTGGGAAAACAAAGTTTCTTTTCATTTGCAAACTCCACTCCATACATATATATGGGGGTGTAGTAGCTCCAACACGGTTTTACAGTGAAAACTGCAGGAACTTCAAACCGGCACTTGGAAAAAGACTGAGAAACCAGAGTAAAAGTTTCTCCTGCAAACCGTTCTCTTTGTGCTAGATGAACGAACGTCTCTCGACATGCTCAGTTCTGAGAAATAAGTGTGTGTGTAAGTCGTCCTTCACCTAGATTGTTGGGAATACAAAGTTTTTTTTCAGTTGTAAACTCCAATCCATAATATATAAGGGGAAGTACTAGCTCCAAATCTGTTATAAAGTGAAAACCACAGGTACTTCATACCGGCTACAGGAAACTGACTGAAAAACCAGTGTAAAAGTTTCTCCTGCAACCCGTTCCATTTGTGCTAGATGAACGAACGTCTCTCCACATGCTCAGTTCTGAGAAATAAGTGTGTGTGAAAGCCCTCCTTCACCTAGCTTGTTGTGAACACAAAGATTCTTTTTAGTTGCAAACTCCACCCCATAAAAATATATGGGAATGTACTAGCTCCAAATCTGTATTACAGTGAAAAGTGTAGGAATTTCAAGCTGGCACTAGGAAAGAGACTTAGAAACCAGGGTCAAGTTTTCTCCAGCAACCCGTTCCCTTTGAACTAGATGAATGAACTTCTCTCCACATGCACTCTTCTGAGAGAAAAGTGTGTGTGAAAGGCATCCTTCACCTAGCTTGTTGGGAACACAAATATTCTTTTCAGTTGCAAACTCCACTCCATACAAACATATGGGGAGGTACAAGCTCCAACTATTATTTACAGTGAATACTGCAGGAAATTCAAAACTACACTAGGAAACAGACTGAGAAAACAGAGTAAAATTTTCTCCTGCACTCCGTTCCTTTTGTGGTAGATGAACGAAAGTCTCTTCACATGCTCTCTTTTGAGAGTTAATTGTATGTGAAATCCGCCCTTCAACTAGCTTTTTGGGAAAAAAGATTCTTTTTATTTGCAAACTCAACTCCACACATAAATATGGGGTGGTACTGGCTCCAACACGGGTTTACAATGAAAACTGAAGGAACTTCAAACCGGCACTAGGAAACAATCTGAGAAACCAGAGAAATAGTTTATCTTGAAAAACTTTCCCTTTGTGCTAGATGAACGAACGTTTCTCCACATGCTCAGTTCTGAGATATAAGTGTGTGTGAAAGCCGTACTTCACTTAGCTTGATGGGAACACAAAATTTCTTTTCAGTTGGAAACTCTACTCCATACATATATATGGGGAGATACTAGCTCCAACTCGCTTCTACAGTGAAAACTGCAGAAACCTCCAACCGTACTAGGAAACAGAATGAGAAACCACAGAAAAAGTTTCCCCTGCAACCAGTTCACTTTGTGCTAGATGAACGAACCTCTCTCCAAATGCTCAGTTCTGAGAGATAATTGTGTGTGAAGGCCGTCCTTCAACTAGGTTTTTGGGAACACAAAGTTCTTTTCAGTTGCAAATTCCACTGCATAGATATATATGGGTAGGTACTAGCTCCAACTCGAGATTACAGTGAAAAATGCAGGAATTTCAAACTGGCACTAGGAAAGAGACTTAGAAACCAGAGTAAAAGTTTCTCCTGCAACCCGTTCCCTTTGAACTAGATGAATGAACTTCTCTCCACATGCACAGTTCTGAGAGAAAAGTGTGTGTGAAAGGCGTCCTTCAGCTAGCTTGTTGGGAACACAAAGATTCTTTTCAGTTGCAAACTCCACTCCATACAAATATATGGGGAGGTACAAGCTCCAACTATTATTTACAGTGAATACTGCAGGAAATTCAAAACTTCACTAGGAAACAGACTGAGAAAACAGAGTAAAATTTTCTCCTGCACACCGTTCCTTTTGTGGTAGATGAACGAAAGTCTCTTCACATGCTCACTTTTGAGAGTTAATTGTGTGTGAAAGCCATCCTTCAACTAGGTTTTTGTGAAAAAATGATTCTTTTCATTTGCAAACTCAACTCCATGCATAAATATGGATAGGTACTGGCTCCAACACGGGTTTACAATGAAAACTGAAGGAATTTCAAACCGGCACTAGGAAACAGACTGAGAACCAGAGTAAAAGTTTCTCCTGCAATCCGTTCTTTTTGTGCTAGATGAACGAACGACTATTCACATGCTCACTTCTGAGAGTTAATTGTGTGTGAAAGCCGTCGTTCATCTAGAGTGTTGGAAATACAAAGTTTCTTTTCAGTTGTAAACTCCAATCCATAATATATAAGGGGAAGTTCTAGCTCCAAATCTGGTATAAAGTGAAAACCACAGGTACTTCAAACCGTCTGCAGGAATCTGACTGAGAAACCAGTGTAAAAGTTTCTCCTGCAACCCCGTCCCTTTGTGCTAGATGAATGAACGTCTCTCCACATGCTCAGTTCTGACAGATAAGTGTGTGTGAAAGCCGTCCTTCACCTAGCTTTTTGGGAAAGAAAGATTCTTTTCAGTTACTATCTCCACTCCATACATATATATGGGGAGGTATTTGCACCAACACGGGTTTAAAATGAAATCTGCAGGAATTTCAAACCGGCAATAAGAATCATACTGAGAAACCAGAGTAAAAATTTCCCCTGCAACCAATTCCTATGTGCTAGATGAACGAACGTCTCTCCACATGCTCAGTTCTGAGAGATAAGTGTGTGTGAAAGCCGGCCTTCACCTAGCATGTTGGGAACAAAAAGTTCCTTTTCAGTTGCAAACACCACTTCATAAATATATAAGGGGAGGTACTAGCTCCTACTCGGGTTTAAAGTGAAAACTGCAGGAACTTCAAACCGTCACTAGGAAACAGACTGAGAAAGCAGAGTAAAAGTTTCTTCTGCAACCCGTTCCCATTTTGCTAGATGAACGAACGTCTCTCCACATACTCAGTTATGAGAAATAAGTGTGTGTGAAAGCCCTCCTTCAACTAGCTTGTTGTGAACACAAAGATTCTTTTTAGTTGCAAACTCAACCCCATAAAAATATATGGGAATGTACTAGCTCCAAGTCGGTATTACAGTGAAAAGTGCAGGAATTTCAAACTGGCACTAGGAAAGAGACTTAGAAACCAGAGTCAAATTTTCTCCAGCAACACGATCCCTTTGAACTAGATGAACGAACGTCTCTTCACATGCTCACTTCTGAGAGTTAATTGTGTGTGAAAGCCGTCCTTCACCTAGATTGTTGGGAGCAGAAAGTTTCTTTTCATTTGTAAACTCCAATCCATACATATATAAGGGGAAGTATTAGCTAAAAATCTGGTATAAAGTGAAAAAAGGAGGAACTTCAAACCGGCACTTGGAAACTGACTGAGAAACCAGAGTAAAGTTTCTCCTGCAAACCGTTCCTTTTGTGCTAGATGAACGAACGTCTCTCCACATGCTCAGTTCTCAGAGATAAGTGTGTGTGAAAGCAGTCCTTCACCTAGCTTTTTGGGAAAGATAGATTATTTTCAGTTGCCAACTCAACTCCATACATATATATAGGGAGGTACCTGCTCAAACACGGTTTACAATGAAAACTGCAGAAATTTCAAACCGGCACTAGAAAATAGACTGAGAAACTATAGTAAAAGTTACACCTGCAATCAGTTCCCTTTTTGCTAGATGAACGAAAGTCTCTCCACATGCTCTGTTCTGAGAGATAAGTGTGTGTGAAAGCCGTCCTTCACCTATCTTGATGGGAAAACACAGTTCCTATTCAGTTGCAAACTCCAGTTCATACATTATAAGGGGAGGTACTAGCTCCTACTCGGGTTTGCAGTGAAAACTGCAGGAACTTCAAACCGGCACTAGGAATCAGACAGAGAAAGCAGAGTAAAAGTTTCCCCTGCAATCCATTCCCTTTGTGGTAGATGAACGAACGTCTCTACACATGCTCAGTTCTGAAAGATAATTGTGTGTGAAAGCTGTCCTTCACCTAGCTTGTTGTGAACACAAAGATTGTTTTTAGTTGCAAATTCCAATCATTAAAAATATATGGGGTGTTAATAGCTCAAACTCGGGGTTACAGTGAAAACTGCAGGAACTTCAAACCGGCACTAGGAAACAGACTGAGACAAGAGTAAATGTTTCTCCTGCAACCCTTTCCCATTGTGCTAGATGGACGAACTTCGCTCCACATGCTCAGTTCTGAGATATAAGTGTGTGTGAAAGCCGTCCTTCAACTAGCTTGTTGTGAACACAAAGATTCCTTTTCATTGCAAACTCCACTCCATAAAAATATATGGGGTGTTAATATCTAGAACTCGGGGTTACAGTGAATACTGCAGGAAATTCAAACCGGCACTAGGAAACAGACTGAGAGACAAGAGTAAAAGTTTCCCCTCCAACGAGATCCCATTGTGCTGAATGAAAAACGTCTCTCCACATGCTCAGTTCTGAGAGATAAGTGTGTGTGAAAACCAAAATTCATCTAGCTTGTTGGGAAAACAAAGTTTCTTTTCATTTGCAAACTCCACTCCATACATACATATGGGGGTGTAGTAGCTCCAACACGGTTTTACAGTGAAAACTGCAGGAACTTCAAACCGGCACTTGGAAAAAGACTGAGAAACCAGAGTAAAAGTTTCTCCTGCAACCCGTTCTCTTTGTGCTAGATGAACGAACGTCTCTCGACATGCTCAGTTCTGAGAAATAAGTGTGTGTGTAAGTCGTCCTTCACCTAGATTGTTGGGAATACAAAGTTTTTTTTCAGTTGTAAACTCCAATCCATAATATATAAGGGGAAGTACTAGCTCCAAATCTGTTATAAAGTGAAAACCACAGGTACTTCATACCGGCTACAGGAAACTGACTGAAAAACCAGTGTAAAAGTTTCTCCTTCAACCCGTTCCATTTGTGCTAGATGAACGAACGTCTCTCCACATGCTCAGTTCTGAGAAATAAGTGTGTGTGAAAGCCCTCCTTCACCTAGCTTGTTGTGAACACAAAGATTCTTTTTAGTTGCAAACTCCACCCCATAAAAATATATGGGAATGTACTAGCTCCAAATCTGTATTACAGTGAAAAGTGTAGGAATTTCAAGCTGGCACTAGGAAAGAGACTTAGAAACCAGGGTCAAGTTTTCTCCAGCAACCCGTTCCCTTTGAACTAGATGAATGAACTTCTCTCCACATGCACTCTTCTGAGAGAAAAGTGTGTGTGAAAGGCATCCTTCACCTAGCTTGTTGGGAACACAAATATTCTTTTCAGTTGCAAACTCCACTCCATACAAACATATGGGGAGGTACAAGCTCCAACTATTATTTACAGTGAATACTGCAGGAAATTCAAAACTACACTAGGAAACAGACTGAGAAAACAGAGTAAAATTTTCTCCTGCACTCCGTTCCTTTTGTGGTAGATGAACGAAAGTCTCTTCACATGCTCTCTTTTGAGAGTTAATTGTATGTGAAATCCGTCCTTCAACTAGCTTTTTGGGAAAAAAGATTCTTTTTATTTGCAAACTCAACTCCACACATAAATATGGGGTGGTACTGGCTCCAACACGGGTTTACAATGAAAACTGAAGGAACTTCAAACCGGCACTAGGAAACAATCTGATAAACCAGAGAAATAGTTTATCTTGAAAAACTTTCCCTTTGTGCTAGATGAACGAACGTTTCTCCACATGCTCAGTTCTGAGATATAAGTGTGTGTGAAAGCCGTACTTCACTTAGCTTGATGGGAACACAAAATTTCTTTTCAGTTGGAAACTCTACTCCATACATATATATGGGGAGATACTAGCTCCAACTCGCTTCTACAGTGAAAACTGCAGAAACCTCCAACCGTACTAGGAAACAGAATGAGAAACCACAGAAAAAGTTTCCCCTGCAACCAGTTCACTTTGTGCTAGATGAACGAACCTCTCTCCAAATGCTCAGTTCTGAGAGATAATTGTGTGTGAAGGCCGTCCTTCAACTAGGTTTTTGGGAACACAAAGTTCTTTTCAGTTGCAAATTCCACTTCATAGATATATATGGGTAGGTACTAGCTCCAACTCGAGATTACAGTGAAAAATGCAGGAATTTCAAACTGGCACTAGGAAAGAGACTTAGAAACCAGAGTAAAAGTTTCTCCTGCAACCCGTTCCCATTGAACTAGATGAATGAACTTCTCTCCACATGCACAGTTCTGAGAGAAAAGTGTGTGTGAAAGGCGTCCTTCAGCTAGCTTGTTGGGAACACAAAGATTCTTTTCAGTTGCAAACTCCACTCCATACAAACATATGGGGAGGTACAAGCTCCAACTATTATTTACAGTGAATACTGCAGGAAATTCAAAACTTCACTAGGAAACAGACTGAGAAAACAGAGTAAAATTTTCTCCTGCACACCGTTCCTTTTGTGGTAGATGAACGAAAGTCTCTTCACATGCTCACTTTTGAGAGTTAATTGTGTGTGAAAGCCATCCTTCAACTAGGTTTTTGGGAAAAAATGATTCTTTTCATTTGCAAACTCAACTCCATGCATAAATATGGGTAGGTACTTGCTCCAACACGGGTTTACAATGAAAACTGAAGGAATTTCAAACCGGCACTAGGAAACAGACTGAGAAACCAGAGTAAAAGTTTCTCCTGCAATCCGTTCTTTTTGTGCTAGATGAACGAACGACTATTCACATGCTCACTTCTGAGAGTTAATTGTGTGTGAAAGCCGTCGTTCATCTAGAGTGTTGGAAATACAAAGTTTCTTTTCAGTTGTAAACTCCAATCCATAATATATAAGGGGAAGTTCTAGCTCCAAATCTGGTATAAAGTGAAAACCACAGGTACTTCAAACCGTCTGCAGGAATCTGACTGAGAAACCAGTGTAAAAGTTTCTCCTGCAACCCCGTCCCTTTGTGCTAGATGAATGAACGTCTCTCCACATGCTCAGTTCTGACAGATAAGTGTGTGTGAAAGCCGTCCTTCACCTAGCTTTTTGGGAAAGAAAGATTCTTTTCAGTTACTATCTCCACTCCATACATATATATGGGGAGGTATTTGCACCAACACGGGTTTAAAATGAAATCTGCAGGAATTTCAAACCGGCAATAAGAATCATACTGAGAAACCAGAGTAAAAATTTCCCCTGCAACCAATTCCTATGTGCTAGATGAACGAACGTCTCTCCACATGCTCAGTTCTGAGAGATAAGTGTGTGTGAAAGCCGGCCTTCACCTAGCATGTTGGGAACAAAAAGTTCCTTTTCAGTTGCAAACACCACTTCATAAATATATAAGGGGAGGTACTAGCTCCTACTCGGGTTTAAAGTGAAAACTGCAGGAACTTCAAACCGTCACTAGGAAACAGACTGAGAAAGCAGAGTAAAAGTTTCTTCTGCAACCCGTTCCCATTTTGCTAGATGAACGAACGTCTCTCCACATACTCAGTTATGAGAAATAAGTGTGTGTGAAAGCCCTCCTTCAACTAGCTTGTTGTGAACACAAAGATTCTTTTTAGTTGCAAACTCAACCCCATAAAAATATATGGGAATGTACTAGCTCCAAGTCGGTATTACAGTGAAAAGTGCAGGAATTTCAAACTGGCACTAGGAAAGAGACTTAGAAACCAGAGTCAAATTTTCTCCAGCAACACGATCCCTTTGAACTAGATGAACGAACGTCTCTTCACATGCTCACTTCTGAGAGTTAATTGTGTGTGAAAGCCGTCCTTCACCTAGATTGTTGGGAGCAGAAAGTTTCTTTTCATTTGTAAACTCCAATCCATACATATATAAGGGGAAGTATTAGCTAAAAATCTGGTATAAAGTGAAAAAAGGAGGAACTTCAAACCGGCACTTGGAAACTGACTGAGAAACCAGAGTAAAGTTTCTCCTGCAAACCGTTCCTTTTGTGCTAGATGAACGAACGTCTCTCCACATGCTCAGTTCTCAGAGATAAGTGTGTGTGAAAGCAGTCCTTCACCTAGCTTTTTGGGAAAGATAGATTATTTTCAGTTGCCAACTCAACTCCATACATATATATAGGGAGGTACCTGCTCAAACACGGTTTACAATGAAAACTGCAGAAATTTCAAACCGGCACTAGAAAATAGACTGAGAAACTATAGTAAAAGTTACACCTGCAATCAGTTCCCTTTTTGCTAGATGAACGAAAGTCTCTCCACATGCTCTGTTCTGAGAGATAAGTGTGTGTGAAAGCCGTCCTTCACCTATCTTGATGGGAAAACACAGTTCCTATTCAGTTGCAAACTCCAGTTCATACATTATAAGGGGAGGTACTAGCTCCTACTCGGGTTTGCAGTGAAAACTGCAGGAACTTCAAACCGGCACTAGGAATCAGACAGAGAAAGCAGAGTAAAAGTTTCCCCTGCAATCCATTCCCTTTGTGGTAGATGAACGAACGTCTCTACACATGCTCAGTTCTGAAAGATAATTGTGTGTGAAAGCTGTCCTTCACCTAGCTTGTTGTGAACACAAAGATTGTTTTTAGTTGCAAATTCCAATCATTAAAAATATATGGGGTGTTAATAGCTCAAACTCGGGGTTACAGTGAAAACTGCAGGAACTTCAAACCGGCACTAGGAAACAGACTGAGACAAGAGTAAATGTTTCTCCTGCAACCCTTTCCCATTGTGCTAGATGGACGAACTTCGCTCCACATGCTCAGTTCTGAGATATAAGTGTGTGTGAAAGCCGTCCTTCAACTAGCTTGTTGTGAACACAAAGATTCCTTTTCATTGCAAACTCCACTCCATAAAAATATATGGGGTGTTAATATCTAGAACTCGGGGTTACAGTGAATACTGCAGGAAATTCAAACCGGCACTAGGAAACAGACTGAGAGACAAGAGTAAAAGTTTCCCCTCCAACGAGATCCCATTGTGCTGAATGAAAAACGTCTCTCCACATGCTCAGTTCTGAGAGATAAGTGTGTGTGAAAACCAAAATTCATCTAGCTTGTTGGGAAAACAAAGTTTCTTTTCATTTGCAAACTCCACTCCATACATACATATGGGGGTGTAGTAGCTCCAACACGGTTTTACAGTGAAAACTGCAGGAACTTCAAACCGGCACTTGGAAAAAGACTGAGAAACCAGAGTAAAAGTTTCTCCTGCAACCCGTTCTCTTTGTGCTAGATGAACGAACGTCTCTCGACATGCTCAGTTCTGAGAAATAAGTGTGTGTGTAAGTCGTCCTTCACCTAGATTGTTGGGAATACAAAGTTTTTTTTCAGTTGTAAACTCCAATCCATAATATATAAGGGGAAGTACTAGCTCCAAATCTGTTATAAAGTGAAAACCACAGGTACTTCATACCGGCTACAGGAAACTGACTGAAAAACCAGTGTAAAAGTTTCTCCTGCAACCCGTTCCATTTGTGCTAGATGAACGAACGTCTCTCCACATGCTCAGTTCTGAGAAATAAGTGTGTGTGAAAGCCCTCCTTCACCTAGCTTGTTGTGAACACAAAGATTCTTTTTAGTTGCAAACTCCACCCCATAAAAATATATGGGAATGTACTAGCTCCAAATCTGTATTACAGTGAAAAGTGTAGGAATTTCAAGCTGGCACTAGGAAAGAGACTTAGAAACCAGGGTCAAGTTTTCTCCAGCAACCCGTTCCCTTTGAACTAGATGAATGAACTTCTCTCCACATGCACTCTTCTGAGAGAAAAGTGTGTGTGAAAGGCATCCTTCACCTAGCTTGTTGGGAACACAAATATTCTTTTCAGTTGCAAACTCCACTCCATACAAACATATGGGGAGGTACAAGCTCCAACTATTATTTACAGTGAATACTGCAGGAAATTCAAAACTACACTAGGAAACAGACTGAGAAAACAGAGTAAAATTTTCTCCTGCACTCCGTTCCTTTTGTGGTAGATGAACGAAAGTCTCTTCACATGCTCTCTTTTGAGAGTTAATTGTATGTGAAATCCGCCCTTCAACTAGCTTTTTGGGAAAAAAGATTCTTTTTATTTGCAAACTCAACTCCACACATAAATATGGGGTGGTACTGGCTCCAACACGGGTTTACAATGAAAACTGAAGGAACTTCAAACCGGCACTAGGAAACAATCTGAGAAACCAGAGAAATAGTTTATCTTGAAAAACTTTCCCTTTGTGCTAGATGAACGAACGTTTCTCCACATGCTCAGTTCTGAGATATAAGTGTGTGTGAAAGCCGTACTTCACTTAGCTTGATGGGAACACAAAATTTCTTTTCAGTTGGAAACTCTACTCCATACATATATATGGGGAGATACTAGCTCCAACTCGCTTCTACAGTGAAAACTGCAGAAACCTCCAACCGTACTAGGAAACAGAATGAGAAACCACAGAAAAAGTTTCCCCTGCAACCAGTTCACTTTGTGCTAGATGAACGAACCTCTCTCCAAATGCTCAGTTCTGAGAGATAATTGTGTGTGAAGGCCGTCCTTCAACTAGGTTTTTGGGAACACAAAGTTCTTTTCAGTTGCAAATTCCACTTCATAGATATATATGGGTAGGTACTAGCTCCAACTCGAGATTACAGTGAAAAATGCAGGAATTTCAAACTGGCACTAGGAAAGAGACTTAGAAACCAGAGTAAAAGTTTCTCCTGCAACCCGTTCCCATTGAACTAGATGAATGAACTTCTCTCCACATGCACAGTTCTGAGAGAAAAGTGTGTGTGAAAGGCGTCCTTCAGCTAGCTTGTTGGGAACACAAAGATTCTTTTCAGTTGCAAACTCCACTCCATACAAACATATGGGGAGGTACAAGCTCCAACTATTATTTACAGTGAATACTGCAGGAAATTCAAAACTTCACTAGGAAACAGACTGAGAAAACAGAGTAAAATTTTCTCCTGCACACCGTTCCTTTTGTGGTAGATGAACGAAAGTCTCTTCACATGCTCACTTTTGAGAGTTAATTGTGTGTGAAAGCCATCCTTCAACTAGGTTTTTGGGAAAAAATGATTCTTTTCATTTGCAAACTCAACTCCATGCATAAATATGGGGAGGTACTTGCTCCAACACGGGTTTACAATGAAAACTGAAGGAATTTCAAACCGGCACTAGGAAACAGACTGAGAAACCAGAGTAAAAGTTTCTCCTGCAATCCGTTCTTTTTGTGCTAGATGAACGAACGACTATTCACATGCTCACTTCTGAGAGTTAATTGTGTGTGAAAGCCGTCGTTCATCTAGAGTGTTGGAAATACAAAGTTTCTTTTCAGTTGTAAACTCCAATCCATAATATATAAGGGGAAGTTCTAGCTCCAAATCTGGTATAAAGTGAAAACCACAGGTACTTCAAACCGTCTGCAGGAATCTGACTGAGAAACCAGTGTAAAAGTTTCTCCTGCAACCCCGTCCCTTTGTGCTAGATGAATGAACGTCTCTCCACATGCTCAGTTCTGACAGATAAGTGTGTGTGAAAGCCGTCCTTCACCTAGCTTTTTGGGAAAGAAAGATTCTTTTCAGTTACTATCTCCACTCCATACATATATATGGGGAGGTATTTGCACCAACACGGGTTTAAAATGAAATCTGCAGGAATTTCAAACCGGCAATAAGAATCATACTGAGAAACCAGAGTAAAAATTTCCCCTGCAACCAATTCCTATGTGCTAGATGAACGAACGTCTCTCCACATGCTCAGTTCTGAGAGATAAGTGTGTGTGAAAGCCGGCCTTCACCTAGCATGTTGGGAACAAAAAGTTCCTTTTCAGTTGCAAACACCACTTCATAAATATATAAGGGGAGGTACTAGCTCCTACTCGGGTTTAAAGTGAAAACTGCAGGAACTTCAAACCGTCACTAGGAAACAGACTGAGAAAGCAGAGTAAAAGTTTCTTCTGCAACCCGTTCCCATTTTGCTAGATGAACGAACACTCTCCACATACTCAGTTATGAGAAATAAGTGTGTGTGAAAGCCCTCCTTCAACTAGCTTGTTGTGAACACAAAGATTCTTTTTAGTTGCAAACTCAACCCCATAAAAATATATGGGAATGTACTAGTTCCAAGTCGGTATTACAGTGAAAAGTGCAGGAATTTCAAACTGGCACTAGGAAAGAGACTTAGAAACCAGAGTCAAATTTTCTCCAGCAACACGATCCCTTTGAACTAGATGAACGAACGTCTCTTCACATGCTCACTTCTGAGAGTTAATTGTGTGTGAAAGCCGTCCTTCACCTAGATTGTTGGGAGCAGAAAGTTTCTTTTCATTTGTAAACTCCAATCCATACATATATAAGGGGAAGTACTAGCTAAAATCTGGTATAAAGTGAAAACAGCAGGAACTTCAAACAGGCACTATTAAACTGACTGAGAAACCAGAGTAAAAGTTTCTCCTGCAACCCTTTCAATTTGTGCTAGATGAACGAAAGTCTCTCCACATGCTCAGTTCTCAGATATAAGTGTGAGTGAAAGCAGTCCTTCACCTAGCTTTTTGGGAAAGAAAGATTCTTTTCAGTTGCCAACTCAACTCCATACATATATATAGGGAGGTACTTGCTCAAACTCGGTTTACAATGAGAACTGCAGGAATTTCAAACCGGCACTAGAAAATAGACTGAGAATCTAGAGTAAAAGTTACCCCTGCAATCAGTTCCCTTTGTGCTAGATGAACGAAAGTCTCTCCACATGCTCTGTCCTGAGAGATAAGTGTGTGTGAAAACCATACTTCATCTAGCTTGTTGGGAAAACAAAGTTTCTTTTCAGTTGTTAACACCACTCCATACATATATATGGGGGGAACTAGCTCCAACTCGTTTTTACAGTGAAAACTGCAGGAAATTCAAACCGGCACTTGGAAACAGACTTAGAAACCAGAGTAAAAGTTTCTCCTGCAACCCGATCCCTTTGTACTAGATGAAGGAACGTCGCTCCACATGCTCAGTTCTGAGAGATAAGTGCGTGTGAAAGCCGTCCTTCACCTATCTTGTTGGGAAAACACAGTTCCTTTTCAGTTGCAAACTCCACTTCATACATATATAAGGGGAGGTATTAGCTCCTACTCGGGTTTGCAGTGAAAACTGCAGGAACTTCAAACCGGCACTAGGAAACAGACTGAGAAAGGAGAGTAAAAGTTTCTCCTGCAACACGTTCCGTTTGTGCTAGATGAACGAACGTCTCTCCCCATGCTCAATTCTGAGAGATAACTGTGTGTGAAAGCTGTCCTTCACCTAGCTTGTTTTGAACACAAAGATTCTTTTTAGTTGCAAATTCCAATCATTAAAAATATATGGGGTGTTAATAGCTCCAATTCGTGGTTACAGTGAAAATTTCAGGAACTTCAACCCGGCACTAGGAAAAAGACTGAGAAACCAGAGTAAAAGTTTCACCAGCAACAGGTTCCCTTTGTGCTAGATGAAAGGACGTCTCTACACATGCTCAATTCTGAGAGACAAGTGTGTGTTAAAGCCGTCCTTCAAGTAGCCTGTTAGGAACACAAAGTTTTTTTCAGTTGCAAACTCCATTCCATGCATAACAATGTGGAGGTACTTGCTCCAACTCGGGTTTAAAGTGTAAACTGCAGGAACTTCAAACCGGCACTAGGAAAAAGACTGAGAAACCAGAGTAAAAGTTTCTCCTGCAACCCGTTCAGTTTGTGCTAGATGAACGAACGTCTCTCCACATGCTCAGTTCTGAGAGATAAGTGTGTGTGAAAGCCGTCCTTCACCTAGCTTGTTGTGAACACAAAGATTGTTTGTAGTTGTAAACTAAACTCCATACAAATATATTGGTAGTTACTATCCCCAACTTGGAGTTACAGTGAAAACTGCAGGAAGTTCAAACCGGCACTAGGAAACAGACTGAGAAACCAGAGTAATAGTTTCCCCTGCAACCAGTTCCCTTTGTGCTAGATGAACGAACGTCTCAACACATGCTCAGTTCTGAGAGATAAGTGTGTGTGAAAGCCGTCCTTCACCTAGCTTGTTGAGAACACAAAGTTCCTTTTCAGTTGCAAACTCCACTTCATACATTTATAAGGGGAGGTACAAGCACCTACTCTGGTTTACAGTGAAAACTGCAGGTATTTCAACCCGGAACTTGGAAACAGACTGAAAAAAAAGAGAAAAATTTGCTCCTGCAACCTGTTCCCTTTGTGCTAGATGAACGAACATCTCTCCACATGCTCATTTGTGAGAGGTACGTGTGTGTGAATCCGTCCTTCACATATATATGTTGCGAACACAAAGTTTCTTTTCAATTGCAAATTCCACTCCATACATATATATGGGTATGTAGTAGCTCCAACTCAGGATTACAGTGAAATCTGCAGGAACTTCAAACCGGCACTAGGGAAGAGTCTTAGAAACCAAAGTAAAAGTTTTTCCTGTAACCCGTTCTTTGTGCTAAATAAACGAACGTCTCTCCACATGCTCAGTTCTGAGTGATAAGTGTGTTTGAAAGCCGTCCTTCACCTAGCTTGTTGTGAACACAAAGATTCTTTTTAGTTGCAAAATCCACTCAATACAAATATATGGGGAGTTACTTGCTCCAACTCGCTTCTACAGTGAAAACTGCAGGATCTTCAACCGGCACTAGGAAACAGACTGAGAAACCAGAGAAATAGTTTCCCCTGCAACCAGTTCCCTTCATGCTAGATGAAAGAAATTCTCTCCACAAGCTCAGTACTGAGAGATAAGTGTGTGTGAAAACCCTACTTCATCTAGCTTGTAGGGAAAACAAAGTTTCTTTTCAGTTGCAAACCCCACTCCATACATATATTTGGGGGGGTACTAGCTCCAACTCGGGTTTACACTGAAAACTGCAGGAACTTCAACCCGGCACTAGGAAACAGACTGAGAAAACAGAGTAAAAGTTTCCCCTGCAACCAGTTCCCTTTGTTCTTCATGAACGAAAGTCTCTCCCCATGCTCTGTTCTGAGAGAAAAGTGTGTGTGAAAGCCATCCTTAAACTTGCTTTTTGGGAACACAAAGTTCTTTTCAGTTGCAAACTCCACTCCATACAAGTATATGGGGAGGTACTAGCTCCAAATATTATTTACAGTGAATACTGCAGGAAATTCAAAACTTCACTAGGAAACAGACTGAGAAAACAGAGTAAAATTTTCCCCTGCACACCGTTCCTTTTGTGGTAGATGAACGAAAGTCTCTTAACATGCTCACTTTTGAGAGTTAATTGTGTGTGAAAGCCATCCTTCAACTAGGTTTTGGGGAAAAAATGATTCTTTTCATTTGCAAACTCAACTCCATGCATATATATGGGGAGGTACTGGCTCCAACACGGGTTTACAATGAAAACTGAAGGAATTTCAAACCGGCACTAGGAAACAGACTGAGAAACCAGAGTAAAAGTTTCTCCTGCAATCCGTTCTTTTTGTGCTAGATGAACGAACGACTATTCACATGCTCACTTCTGAGAGTTAATTGTTTGTGAATGCCGTCGTTCACCTAGATTGTTGGAAATACAAAGTTTCTTTTCAGTTGTAAACTCCAATCCATAATATATAAGGAGAAGTTCTAGCTCCAAATCTGGTATAAAGTGAAAACCACAGGTACTTCAAACCGTCTGCAGGAATCTGACTGAGAAACCAGTGTAAAAGTTTCTCCTGCAACCCCGTCCCTTTGTGCTAGATGAATGAACGTCTCTCCACATGCTCAGTTCTGACAGATAAGTGTGTGTGAAAGCCGTCCTTCACCTAGCTTTTTGGGAAAGAAAGATTCTTTTCAGTTACTATCTCCACTCCATACATATATATGGGGAGGTACTTCCACCAACACGGGTATAAAATGAAATCTGCAGGAATTTCAAACCGGCAATAAGAATCATACTGAGAAACCAGAGTAAAAATTTCCCCTGCAACCAATTCCTATGTGCTAGATGAACGAACGTCTCTCCACATGTTCAGTTATGAGAAATAAGTGTGTGTGAAAGCCCTCCTTCACCTAGCTTGTTGTGAACACAAAGATTCTTTTTAGTTGCAAACTCCACCCCATAAAAATATATGGGAATGTACTAGCTCCAAGTCGGTATTACAGTGAAAATGGCAGGAATTTCAAACTGGCACTAGGAAAGAGACTTAGAAACCAGAGTCAAATTTTCTCCAGCAACACGATCCCTTTGAACTAGATGAACGAACGTCTCTTCACATGCTCACTTCTGAGAGTTAATTGTGTGTGAAAGCCGTCCTTCACCTAGATTGTTGGGAGCAGAAAGTTTCTTTTCATTTGTAAACTCCAATCCATACATATATAAGGGGAAGTACTAGCTAAAATCTGGTATAAAGTGAAAACAGCAGGAACTTCAAACAGGCACTAGGAAACTGACTGAGAAACCAGAGTAAAAGTTTCTCCTGCAACCCTTTCAATTTGTGCTAGATGAACGAACGTCTCTCCACATGCTCAGTTCTCAGAGATAAGTGTGAGTGAAAGCAGTCCTTCACCTAGCTTTTTGGGAAAGAAAGATTCTTTTCAGTTGCCAACTCAACTCCATACATATATATAGGGAGGTACTTGCTCAAACTCGGTTTACAATGAAAACTGCAGGAATTACAAACCGGCACTAGAAAATAGACTGAGAATCTAGAGTAAAAGTTACCCCTGCAAACAGTTCCCTTTGTGCTAGATGAACGAAAGTCTCTCCACATGCTCTGTTCTGAGAGATAAGTGTGTGTGAAAACCATACTTCATCTAGCTTGTTGGGAAAACAAAGTTTCTTTTCAGTTGTTAACACCACTCCATACATATATATGGGGGGAACTAGCTCCAACTCGTTTTTACAGTGAAAACTGCAGGAAATTCAAACCGGCACTTGGAAGCAGACTTAGAAACCAGAGTAAAAGTTTCTCCTGCAACCCGATCCCTTTGTTCTAGATGAAGGAACATCGCTCCACATGCTCAGTTCTGAGAGATAAGTGCGTGTGAAAGCCGTCCTTCAACTATCTTGTTGGGAAAACACAGTTCCTTTTCAGTTGCAAACTCCACTTCATACATATATAAGGGGAGGTATTAGCTCCTACTCGGGTTTGCAGTGAAAACTGCAGGAACTTCAAACCGGCACTAGGAAACAGACTGAGAAAGGAGAGTAAAAGTTTCTCCTGCAACACGTTCCGTTTGTGCTAGATGAACGAACGTCTCTCCCCATGCTCAATTCTGAGAGATAACTGTGTGTGAAAGCTGTCCTTCACCTAGCTTGTTTTGAACACAAAGATTCTTTTTAGTTGCAAATTCCAATCATTAAAAATATATGGGGTGTTAATAGCTCCAATTCGTGGTTACAGTGAAAATTTCAGGAACTTCAACCCGGCACTAGGAAAAAGACTGAGAAACCAGAGTAAAAGTTTCACCAGCAACAGGTTCCCTTTGTGCTAGATGAAAGGACGTCTCTACACATGCTCAATTCTGAGAGACAAGTGTGTGTTAAAGCCGTCCTTCAAGTAGCCTGTTAGGAACACAAAGTTTTTTTCAGTTGCAAACTCCATTCCATGCATAACAATGTGGAGGTACTTGCTCCAACTCGGGTTTAAAGTGAAAACTGCAGGAACTTCAAACCGGCACTAGGAAAAAGACTGAGAAACCAGAGTAAAAGTTTCTCCTGCAACCCGTTCCCTTTGTGCTAGATGAACGAACGTCTCTCCACATGCTCAGTTCTGAGAGATAAGTGTGTGTGAAAGCCGTCCTTCACCTAGCTTGTTGTGAACACAAAGATTGTTTGTAGTTGTAAACTAAACTCCATACAAATATATTGGTAGTTACTATCCCCAACTTGGAGTTACAGTGAAAACTGCAGGAAGTTCAAACCGGCACTAGGAAACAGACTGAGAAACCAGAGTAAAAGTTTCTCCTGCAATCCGTTCTTTTTGTGCTAGATGAACGAACGACTATTCACATGCTCACTTCTGAGAGTTAATTGTGTGTGAAAGCCGTCGTTCATCTAGAGTGTTGGAAATACAAAGTTTCTTTTCAGTTGTAAACTCCAATCCATAATATATAAGGGGAAGTTCTAGCTCCAAATCTGGTATAAAGTGAAAACCACAGGTACTTCAAACCGTCTGCAGGAATCTGACTGAGAAACCAGTGTAAAAGTTTCTCCTGCAACCCCGTCCCTTTGTGCTAGATGAATGAACGTCTCTCCACATGCTCAGTTCTGACAGATAAGTGTGTGTGAAAGCCGTCCTTCACCTAGCTTTTTGGGAAAGAAAGATTCTTTTCAGTTACTATCTCCACTCCATACATATATATGGGGAGGTACTTGCACCAACACGGGTTTAAAATGAAATCTGCAGGAATTTCAAACCGGCAATAAGAATCATACTGAGAAACCAGAGTAAAAATTTCCCCTGCAACCAATTCCTATGTGCTAAATGAACGAACGTCTCTCCACATGCTCAGTTCTGAGAGATAAGTGTGTGTGAAAGCCGGCCTTCACCTAGCATGTTGGGAACAAAAAGTTCCTTTTCAGTTGCAAACTCCACTTCATAAATATATAAGGGGAGGTACTAGCTCCTACTCGGGTTTAAAGTGAAAACTGCAGGAACTTCAAACCGTCACTAGGAAACAGACTGAGAAAGCAGAGTAAAAGTTTTTTCTGCAACCCGTTCCCATTGTGCTAGATGAACGAACGTCTCTCCACATGCTCAGTTATGAGAAATAAGTGTGTGTGAAAGCCCTCCTTCACCTAGCTTGTTGTGAACACAAAGATTCTTTTTAGTTGCAAACTCAACCCCATAAAAATATATGGGAATGTACTAGCTCCAAGTCGGTATTACAGTGAAAAGTGCAGGAAATTCAAACTGGCACTAGGAAAGAGACTTAGAAACCAGAGTCAAATTTTCTCCAGCAACACGATCCCTTTGAACTAGATGAACGAACGTCTCTTCACATGCTCACTTCTGAGAGTTAATTGTGTGTGAAAGCCGTCCTTCACCTAGATTGTTGGGAGCAGAAAGTTTCTTTTCATTTGTAAACTCCAATCCATACATATATAAGGGGAAGTACTAGCTAAAATCTGGTATAAAGTGAAAACAGCAGGAACTTCAAACCGGCACTAGGAAACTGACTGAGAAACCAGAGTATAATTTCTCCTGCAACCCTTTCAATTTGTGCTAGATGAACGAACGTCTCTCCACATGCTCAGTTCTCAGAGATAAGTGTGTGTGAAAGCAGTCCTTCACCTAGCATTTTGTGAAAGAAAGATTCTTTTCAGTTGCCAACTCAACTCCATACATATATATAGGGAGGTACTTGCTCAAACTCGGTTTACAATGAAAACTGCAGGAATTTCTAACCGGCACTAGAAAATAGACTGAGAAACTAGAGTAGAAGATACCCCTGCAATCAGTTCCCTTTGTGCTAGATGATCGAAAGTCTCTCCACATGCTCTGTTCTGAGAGATAAGTGTGTGTGAAAACCATACTTCATCTAGCTTGTTGGGAAAACAAAGTTTCTTTTCAGTTGCTAACACCACTCCATACATATATATGGGGGGGAAGAAGCTCCAACTCGTTTTTACATTGAAAACTGCAGGAAATTCAAACCGGCATTAGGGAAGAGTCTTAGAAACCAAAGTAAAAGTTTTTCCTTAACCCGTTCTTTGTGCTAAATAAACGAACGTCTCTCCACATGCTCAGTTCTGAGAGAAAAGTGTGTGTGAAAGCCATCCTTAAACTTGCTTTTTGGGAACACAAAGTTGTTTTCAGTTGCAAGCTCCAATCCATACATATATATGGGAAGATACTAGCTCCAACTTGGGATTACAGTTAAAAGTGCAGGAATTTCAAACTGGCACTAGGGAAGAGACTTAGAAACCAGAGTAAATGTTACTCCTGCAAACCGTTCCATTTGAACTAGAAGAACGAAAGTCTCTCCACATGCTCAGTTCTGAGAGATAATTTTTTGTGAAAGCCATCCTTCACCTAGCTTGGTTGGAACACAAAGATTCTTTTTAGTTGAAAACTCCACTCCATACATATATATGGGTAGGTACAACCTCCAACTCGGATTTACAGTGAATACTGCAGGAACTTCAAACCGGCACTAGGAAACAGACTGAGAAAAGAGAGTAAAATTTTCTCCTGCACTCCGTTTCGTTTGTGCTAGATGAAAGAACGTCTCTTCACATGCTCACTTCTGAGAGTTAATTGTGTGTGAAAGCCGTCCTTCACCTAGGTTGTTGGGAACACAAAGTTTCTTTTCAGTTGTAAACTCCAATCCATAATATATAAGGGGAAATACTAGCTCCAAATCTGGTATAAAGGGAAATCCACAGGAAATTCAACCCGAAAACAGGAAACTGACTGAGAAGCCAGTGTAAAAGTTTCTCCTGCAACCCATTCCCTTTGTGCTAGATGAATGAACGTCTATCCACATGCTCAGTTCTGACAGATAAGTGTGTGTGAAAGCCGTCCTTCACCTAGATTTTTGGGAAAGAATGATTCTTTTCAGTTACTATCTCCACTCCATACATATATATGGGGAGGTACTTGAACCAAAACGGGTTTAAAATGAAAACTGCAGGAATTTCAAACCGGCAATAGGAAACATACTGAGAAACCAGAGAAAAATTTCCCCTGCAACCAATTCCATTTGTGTTAGAAGAACGAACGTCTCTCCACATGCTCATTTCTGAGAGATAATTGTGTGTGAAAGCCGGACATCACCTAGCATTTTGGGAACAAAAAGTTCCTTTTCAGTTGAAAACTCCACTTCATAAATATATAAGGGGAAGTACTAGCTCCTACTGTGGTTTAAAGTGAAACTGCAGGAACTTTAAACCGTCACTAGGAAACAGACTGAGAAAGCAAATTATAAGTTTCTCTGCAAACCGTTCCCTTTGTGCTAGGTGAACAAACGTATCTCCACATGCTCAGTTATGAGAAATAAGTGTGTGTGAAAGCCCTCCTTCACCTAGCTTGTTGTGAACACAAAGATTCTTTTTAGTTGCAAACTCAACCCCATAAAAATATATGGGAATGTACTAGCTCCAAGTCGGTATTACAGTGAAAAGTGCAGGAATTTCAAACTGGCACTAGGAAAGAGACTTAGAAACCAGAGTCAAATTTTCTCCAGCAACACGATCCCTTTGAACTAGATGAACGAACGTCTCTTCACATGCTCACTTCTGAGAGTTAATTGTGTGTGAAAGCCGTCCTTCACCTAGATTGTTGGGAGCAGAAAGTTTCTTTTCATTTGTAAACTCCAATCCATACATATATAAGGGGAAGTACTAGCTAAAATCTGGTATAAAGTGAAAACAGCAGGAACTTCAAACAGGCACTAGGAAACTGACTGAGAAACCAGAGTAAAAGTTTCTCCTGCAACCCTTTCAATTTGTGCTAGATGAACGAACGTCTCTCCACATGCTCAGTTCTCAGAGATAAGTGTGAGTGAAAGCAGTCCTTCACCTAGCTTTTTGGGAAAGAAAGATTCTTTTCAGTTGCCAACTCAACTCCATACATATATATAGGGAGGTACTTGCTCAAACTCGGTTTACAATGAAAACTGCAGGAATTACAAACCGGCACTAGAAAATAGACTGAGAATCTAGAGTAAAAGTTACCCCTGCAAACAGTTCCCTTTGTGCTAGATGAACGAAAGTCTCTCCACATGCTCTGTTCTGAGAGATAAGTGTGTGTGAAAACCAAACTTCATCTAGCTTGTTGGGAAAACAAAGTTTCTTTTCAGTTGTTAGCACCACTCCATACATATATATGGGGGGGAACTAGCTCCAACTCGTTTTTACAGTGAAAACTGCAGGAAATTCAAACCGGCACTTGGAAACAGACTTAGAAACCAGAGTAAAAGTTTCTCCTGCAACCCGATCCCTTTGTTCTAGATGAAGGAACGTTGCTCCACATGCTCAGTTCTGAGAGATAAGTGCGTGTGAAAGCCGTCCTTCACCTATCTTGTTGGGAAAACACAGTTACTTTTCAGTTGCAAACTCCACTTCATACATATATAAGGGGAGGTATTAGCTCCTACTCGGGTTTGCAGTGAAAACTGCAGGAACTTCAAACCGGCACTAGGAAACAGACTGAGAAAGGAGAGTAAAAGTTTCTCCTGCAACACGTTCCGTTTGTGCTAGATGAACGAACGTCTCTCCCCATGCTCAATTCTGAGAGATAACTGTGTGTGAAAGCTGTCCTTCACCTAGCTTGTTTTGAACACAAAGATTCTTTTTAGTTGCAAATTCCAATCATTAAAAATATATGGGGTGTTAATAGTTCCAATTCGTGGTTACAGTGAAAATTTCAGGAACTTCAACCCGGCACTAGGAAAAAGACTGAGAAACCAGAGTAAAAGTTTCACCAGCAACAGGTTCCCTTTGTGCTAGATGAAAGGACGTCTCTACACATGCTCAATTCTGAGAGACAAGTGTGTGTTAAAGCCGTCCTTCAAGTAGCCTGTTAGGAACACAAAGTTTTTTTCAGTTGCAAACTCCATTCCATGCATAACAATGTGGAGGTACTTGCTCCAACTCGGGTTTAAAGTGAAAACTGCAGGAACTTCAAACCGGCACTAGGAAAAAGACTGAGAAACCAGAGTCAAATTTTCTCCAGCAACAGGATCCCTTTTGCTAGATGAACGAACGTCTCTCCACATGCTCAGTTCTGAGAGATAAGTGTGTGTGAAAGCCGTCCTTCACCTAGCTTGTTGTGAACACAAAGATTGTTTGTAGTTGTAAACTAAACTCCATACAAATATATTGGTAGTTACTATCCCCAACTTGGAGTTACAGTGAAAACTGCAGGAAGTTCAAACCGGCACTAGGAAACAGACTGAGAAACCAGAGTAATAGTTTCCCCTGCAACCAGTTCCCTTTGTGCTAGATGAACGAACGTCTCAACACATGCTCAGTTCTGAGAGATAAGTGTGTGTGAAAGCCGTACTTCACCTAGCTTGTTGAGAACACAAAGTTCCTTTTCAGTTGCAAACTCCACTTCATACATTTATAAGGGGAGGTACAAGCACCTACTCTGGTTTACAGTGAAAACTGCAGGTATTTCAACCAGGAACTTGGAAACAGACTGAAAAAAAAGAGAAAAATTTGCTCCTGCAACCTGTTCCCTTTGTGCTAGATGAACGAACATCTCTCCACATGCTCATTTGTGAGAGGTACGTGTGTGTGAATCCGTCCTTCACATATATATGATGCGAACACAAAGTTTCTTTTCAATTGCAAATTCCACTCCATACATATATATGGGTATGTAGTAGCTCCAACTCAGGATTACAGTGAAATCTGCAGGAACTTCAAACCGGCACTAGGGAAGAGTCTTAGAAACCAAAGTAAAAGTTTTTCCTGTAACCCGTTCTTTGTGCTAAATAAACGAACGTCTCTCCACATGCTCAGTTCTTAGAGATAAGTGTGTTTGAAAGCCGTCCTTCACCTAGCTTGATGTGAACACAAAGATTCTTTTTAGTTGCAAACTCCACTCAATACAAATATATGGGGAGTAACTAGCTCCAACTCGCTTCTACAGTGAAAACTGCAGGATCTTCAACCGGCACTAGGAAACAGACTGAGAAACCAGAGAAATAGTTTCCCCTGCAACCAGTTCCCTTCATGCTAGATGAAAGAAATTCTCTCCACAAGCTCAGTTCTGAGAGATAATTGTGTGTGAAAACCATACTTCATCTAGCTTGTAGGGAAAACAAAGATTCTTTTCAGTTGCAAACCCCACTCCATACATATATTTGGGGGGGTACTAGCTCCAACTCGGGTTTACACTGAAAACTGCAGGAACTTCAACCCGGCACTAGGAAACAGACTGAGAAAACAGAGTAAAAGTTTCCCCTGCAACCAGTTCCCTTTGTTCTGCATGAACGAAAGTCTCTCCCCATGCTCAGTTCTGAGAGAAAAGTGTGTGTGAAAGCCATCCTTAAACTTGCTTTTTGGGAACACAAAGTTCTTTTCAGTTGCAAACTCCACTCCATACAAGTATATGGGGAGGTACTAGATCCAACTATTATTTACAGTGAATACTGCAGGAAATTCAAAACTTCACTAGGAAACAGACTGAGAAAACAGAGTAAAATTTTCCCCTGCACACCGTTCCTTTTGTGGTAGATGAACGAAAGTCTCTTAACATGCTCACTTTTGAGAGTTAATTGTGTGTGAAAGCCATCCTTCAACTAGGTTTTTGGGAAAAAATGATTCTTTTCATTTGCAAACTCAACTCCATGCATATATATGGGGAGGTACTGGGTCCAACACGGGTTTACAATGAAAACAGAAGGAATTTCAAACCGGCACTAGGAAACAGACTGAGAAACCAGAGAAATAGTTTCCCCTGCAACCAGTTCCCTTCGTGCTAGATGAAAGAAATTCTCTCCACAAGCTCAGTTCTGAGAGATAATTGTGTGTGAAAACCATACTTCATCTAGCTTGTAGGGAAAACAAAGTTTCTTTTCAGTTGCAAACCCCACTCCATACATATATTTGGGGGGGGTACTAGCTCTAACTCGGGTTTACACTGAAAACTGCAGGAACTTCAACCCGGCACTAGGAAACAGACTGAGAAAACAGAGTAAAAGTTTCCCCTGCAACCAGTTCCCTTTGTTCTGCATGAACGAAAGTCTCTCCCCATGCTCAGTTCTGAGAGAAAAGTGTGTGTGAAAGCCATCCTTAAACTTGCTTTTTGGGAACACAAAGTTCTTTTCAGTTGCAAACTCCACTCCATACAAGTATATGGGGAGGTACTAGATCCAACTATTATTTACAGTGAATACTGCAGGTAATTCAAAACTTCACTAGGAAACAGACTGAGAAAACAGAGTAAAATTTTCCCCTGCACACCGTTCCTTTTGTGGTAGATGAACGAAAGTCTCTTAACATGCTCACTTTTGAGAGTTAATTGTGTGTGAAAGCCATCCTTCAACTAGGTTTTTGGGAAAAAATGATTCTTTTCATTTGCAAACTCAACTCCATGCATATATATGGGGAGGTACTGGCTCCAACACGGGTTTACAATGAAAACTGAAGGAATTTCAAACCGGCACTAGGAAACAGACTGAGAAACCAGAGTAAAAGTTTCTCCTGCAATCCGTTCTTTTTGTGCTAGATGAACGAACGACTATTCACATGCTCACTTCTGAGAGTTAATTGTGTGTGAAAGCCGTCGTTCATCTAGAGTGTTGGAAATACAAAGTTACTTTTCAGTTGTAAACGCCAATCCATAATATATAAGGGGAAGTTCTAGCTCCAAATCTGGTATAAAGTGAAAACCACAGGTACTTCAAACCGTCTGCAGGAATCTGACTGAGAAACCAGTGTAAAAGTTTCTCCTGCAACCCCGTCCCTTTGTGCTAGATGAATGAACGTCTCTCCACATGCTCAGTTCTGACAAATAAGTGTGTGTGAAAGCCTTCCTTCACCTAGCTTTTTGGGAAAGATTCTTTTCAGTTACTATCTCCACTCCATACATATATATGGGGAGGTACTTGCACCAACACGGGTTAAAAATGAATTCTGCAGGAATTTCAAACCGGCAATAAGAATCATACTGAGAAACCAGAGTAAAAATTTCCCCTGCAACCAATTCCTATGTGCTAGATGAACGAACGTCTCTCCACATGCTCAGTTCTGAGAGATAAGTGTGTGTGAAAGCCGGCCTTAACCTAGCATGTTGGGAACAAAAAGTTCCTTTTCAGTTGCAAACTCCACTTCATAAATATATAAGGGGAGGTACTAGCTCCTACTCGGTTTTAAAGTGAAAACTGCAGGAACTTCAAACCGTCACTAGGAAACAGACTGAGAAAGCAGAGTAAAAGTTTTTTCTGCAACCCGTTCCCATTGTGCTAGATGAACGAACGTCTCTCCACATGCTCAGTTATGAGAAATAAGTGTGTGTGAAAGCCCTCCTTCACCTAGCTTGTTGTGAACACAAAGATTCTTTTTAGTTGCAAACTCAACCCCATAAAAATATATGGGAATGTACTAGCTCCAAGTCGGTATTACAGTGAAAATTGCAGGAATTTCAAACTGGCACTAGGAAAGAGACTTAGAAACCAGAGTCAAATTTTCTCCAGCAACACGATCCCTTTGAACTAGATGAACGAACGTCTCTTCACATGCTCACTTCTGAGAGTTAATTCTGTGTGAAAGCCGTCCTTCACCTAGATTGTTGGGAGCAGAAAGTTTCTTTTCATTTGTAAACTCCAATCCATACATATATAAGGGGAAGTACTAGCTAAAATCTGGTATAAAGTGAAAACAGCAGGAACTTCAAATCGGCACTAGGAAACTGACTGAGAAACCAGAGTAAAAGTTTCTCCTGCAACCCTTTCAATTTGTGCTAGATGAACGAACGTCTCTCCACATGCTCAGTTCTCAGAGATAAGTGTGTGTGAAAGCAGTCCTTCACCTAGCATTTTGGGAAAGAAAGATTCTTTTCAGTTGCCAACTCAACTCCATACATATATATAGGGAGGTACTTGCTCAAACTCGGTTTACAATGAAAACTGCAGGAATTTCAAACCCGCATTAGAAAATAGACTGAGAAACTAGAGTAAAAGATAAACCTGCAATCAGTTCCCTTTGTGCTAGATGATCGAAAGTCTCTCCACATGCTCTGTTCTGATAGATAAGTGTGTGTGAAAACCATACTTCATCTAGCTTGTTGGGAAAACAAAGTTTCTTTTCAGTTGCTAACACCACTCCATACATATATATGGGGGGGGAAGTAGCTCCAACTCGTTTTTACAGTGAAAACTGCAGGAAATTCAAACCGGCATTAGGGAAGAGTCTTAGAAACCAAAGTAAAAGTTTTTCCTGTAACCCGTTCTTTGTGCTAAATAAACGAACGTCTCTCCACATGCTCAGTTCTGAGAGAAAAGTGTGTGTGAAAGCCATCCTTAAACTTGCTTTTTGGGAACACAAATTTGTTTTCAGTTGCAAGCTCAAATCCATACATATATATGGGAAGATACTAGCTCCAACTTGGGATTACAGTTAAAAGTGCAGGAATTTCAAACTGGCACTAGGGAAGAGACTTAGAAACCAGAGTAAATGTTACTCCTGCAAACCGTTCCATTTGAACTAGAAGAACGAAAGTCTCTCCACATGCTCAGTTCTGAGAGATAATTTTTTGTGAAAGCCATCTTTCACCTAGCTTGGTTGGAACACAAAGATTCTTTTTAGTTGAAAACTCCACTCCATACATATATATGGGTAGGTACAACCTCCAACTCGGATTTACAGTGAATACTGCAGGAACTTCAAACCGGCACTAGGAAACAGACTGAGAAAAGAGAGTAAAATTTTCTTCTGCACTCCGTTTCCTTTGTGCTAGATGAAAGAACGTGTCTTCACATGCTCACTTCTGAGAGTTAATTGTGTGTGAAAGCCGTCCTTCACCTAGGTTGTTGGGAACACAAAATTTCTTTTCAGTTGTAAACTCCAATCCATAATATATAAGGGGAAATACTAGCTCCAAATCTGGTATAAAGGGAAAACCACAGGAAATTCAACCCGGCAACAGGAAACTGACTGAGAAACCAGTGTAAAAGTTTCTCCTGCAACCCATTCCCTTTGTGCTAGATGAATGAACGTCTATCCACATGCTCAGTTCTGACAGATAAGTATGTGTGAAAGCCGTCCTTCACCTAGATTTTTGGGAAAGAATGATACTTTTCAGTTACTATCTCCACTCCATATATATATATGGGGAGGTACTTGAACCAAAACGGGTTTAAAATGAAAACTGCAGGAATTTCAAACCGGCAATAGGAAACATACTGAGAAACCAGAGAAAAATTTCCCCTGCAACCAATTCCATTTGTGCTAGAAGAACGAACGTCTCTCCACATGCTCATTTCTGAGAGATAATTGTGTGTGAAAGCCAGACATCACCTAGCATTTTGGGAACAAAAAGTTCCTTTTCAGTTGAAAACTCCACTTCATAAATATATAAGGGGAAGTACTAGCTCCTACTGTGGTTTAAAGTGAAACTGCAGGAACTTCAAACCGTCACTAGGAAACAGACTGAGAAAGCAAATTAAAAGTTTCTCTGCAAACCGTTCCCTTTGTGCTAGGTGAACAAACGTCTCTCCACATGCTCAGTTATGAGAAATAAGTGTGTGTGAAAGCCCTCCTTCACCTAGCTTGTTGTGAACACAAAGATTCTTTTTAGTTGCAAACTCAACCCCATAAAAATATATGGGAATGTACTAGCTCCAAGTCGGTATTACAGTGAAAAGTGCAGGAATTTCAAACTGGCACTAGGAAAGAGACTTAGAAACCAGAGTCAAATTTTCTCCAGCAACACGATCCCTTTGAACTAGATGAACGAACGTCTCTTCACATGCTCACTTCTGAGAGTTAATTGTGTGTGAAAGCCGTCCTTCACTTAGATTGTTGGGAGCAGAAAGTTTCTTTTCATTTGTAAACTCCAATCCATACATATATAAGGGGAAGTACTAGCTAAAATCTGGTATAAAGTGAAAACAGCAGGAACTTCAAACCGGCACTAGGAAACTGACTGAGAAACCAGAGTAAAAGTTTCTCCTGCAACCCTTTCAATTTGTGCTAGATGAACGAACGTCTCTCCACATGCTCAGTTCTCAGAGGTAAGTGTGAGTGAAAGCAGTCCTTCACCTAGCTTTTTGGGAAAGAAAGATTCTTTTCAGTTGCCAACTCAACTCCATACATATATATAGGGAGGTACTTGCTCAAACTCGGTTTACAATGAAAACTGCAGTAATTACAAACCGGCACTAGAAAATAGACTGAGAATCTAGAGTAAAAGTTACCCCTGCAAACAGTTCCCTTTGTGCTAGATGAACGAAAATCTCTCCACATGCTCTGTTCTGAGAGATAAGTGTGTGTGAAAACCAAACTTCATCTAGCTTGTTGGGAAAACAAAGTTTCTTTTCAGTTGTTAACACCACTCCATACATATATAAGGGGGGGAACTAGCTCCAACTCGTTTTTACAGTGAAAACTGCAGGAAATTCAAACCGGCACTTGGAAACAGACTTAGAAACCAGAGTAAAAGTTTCTCCTGCAACGCGATCCCTTTGTTCTAGATGAAGGAACGTCGCTCCACATGCTCAGTTTTGAGAGATAAGTGCGTGTGAAAGCCGTCCTTCACCTATCTTGTTGGGAAAACACAGTTCCTTTTCAGTTGCAAACTCCACTTCATACATATATAAGGGGAGGTATTAGCTCCTACTCGGGTTTGCAGTGAAAACTGCAGGAACTTCAAACCGGCACTAGGAAACAGACTGAGAAAGGAGAGTAAAAGTTTCTCCTGCAACACGTTCCGTTTGTGCTAGATGAACGAACGTCTCTCCCCATGCTCAATTCTGAGAGATAACTGTGTGTGAAAGCTGTCCTTCACCTAGCTTGTTTTGAACACAAAGATTCTTTTTAGTTGCAAATTCCAATCATTAAAAATATATGGGGTGTTAATAGTTCCAATTCGTGGTTACAGTGAAAATTTCAGGAACTTCAACCCGGCACTAGGAAAAAGACTGAGAAACCAGAGTAAAAGTTTCACCAGCAACACGTTCCCTTTGTGCTAGATGAAAGGACGTCTCTACACATGCTCAATTCTGAGAGACAAGTGTGTGTTAAAGCCGTCCTTCAAGTAGCCTGTTAGGAACACAAAGTTTTTTTCAGTTGCAAACTCCATTCCATGCATAACAATGTGGAGGTACTTGCTCCAACTCGGGTTTAAAGTGAAAACTGCAGGAACTTCAAACCGGCACTAGGAAAAAGACTGAGAAACCAGAGTCAAATTTTCTCCAGCAACAGGATCCCTTTGTGCTGCATGAACGAACGTCTCTCCACATGCTCAGTTCTGAGAGATAATTGTGTGTGAAAGCCGTCCTTCACCTAGCTTGTTGTGAACACAAAGATTGTTTTTTGTTGTAAACTAAACTCCATACAAATATATTGGTAGTTACTATCCCCAACTTGGAGTTACAGTGAAAACTGCAGGAAGTTCAAACCGGCACTAGGAAACAGACTGAGAAGCCAGAGTAATAGTTTCCCCTGCAACCAGTTCCCTTTGTGCTAGATGAACGAACGTCTCAACACATGCTCAGTTCTGAGAGATAAGTGTGTGTGAAAGCCGTACTTCACCTAGCTTGTTGAGAACACAAAGTTCCTTTTCAGTTGCAAACTCCACTTCATACATTTATAAGGGGAGGTACAAGCACCTACTCTGGTTTACAGTGAAAACTGCAGGTATTTCAACCAGGAACTTGGAAACAGACTGAAAAAAAAGAGAAAAATTTGCTCCTGCAACCTGTTCCCTTTGTGCTAGATGAACGAACATCTCTCCACATGCTCATTTGTGAGAGGTACGTGTGTGTGAATCCGTCTTTCACATATATATGTTGCGAACACAAAGTTTCTTTTCAATTGCAAATTCCACTCCATACATATATATGGGTATGTAGAAGCTCCAACTCTGGATTACAGTGAAATCTGCAGGAACTTCAAACCGGCACTAGGGAAGAGTCTTAGAAACCAAAGTAAAAGTTTTTCCTGTAACCCGTTCTTTGTGCTAAATAAACGAACGTCTCTCCACATGCTCAGTTCTGAGAGATAAGTGTGTTTGAAAGCCGTCCTTCACCTAGCTTGTTGTGAACACAAAGATTCTTTTTAGTTGCAAACTCCACTCAATACAAATATATGGGGAGTAACTAGCTCCAACTCGCTTCTACAGTGAAAACTGCAGGATCTTCAAACGGCACTAGGGAACAGACTGAGAATCCAGAGAAATAGTTTCCCCTGCAACCAGTTCCCTTCGTGCTAGATGAAAGAATTTCTCTCCACAAGCTCAGTTCTGAGAGATAATTGTGTGTGAAAACCATACTTCATCTAGCTTGTAGGGAAAACAAAGTTTCTTTTCAGTTGCAAACCCCACTCCATACATATATTTGGGGGGGGTACTAGCTCCAACACGTGTTTACACTGAAAACTGCAGGAACTTCAACCCGGCACTAGGAAACAGACTGAGAAAACAGAGTAAAAGTTTCCCCTGCAACCAGTTCCCTTTGTTCTGCATGAACGAAAGTCTCTCCCCATGCTCAGTTCTGAGAGAAAAGTGTGTGTGAAAGCCATCCTTAAACTTGCTTTTTGGGAACACAAAGTTCTTTTCAGTTGCAAACTCCACTCCATACAAGTATATGGGGAGGTACTAGATCCAACTATTATTTACAGTGAATACTGCAGGAAATTCAAAACTTCACTAGGAAACAGACTGAGAAAACAGAGTAAAATTTTCCCCTGCACACCGTTCCTTTTGTGGTAGATGAACGAAAGTCTCTTAACATGCTCACTTTTGAGAGTTAATTGTGTGTGAAAGCCATCCTTCAACTAGGTTTTTGGGAAAAAATGATTCTTTTCATTTGCAAACTCAACTCCATGCATATATATGGGGAGGTACTGGGTCCAACACGGGTTTACAATGAAAACAGAAGGAATTTCAAACCGGCACTAGGAAACAGACTGAGAAACCAGAGTAAAAGTTTCTCCTGCAATCCGTTCTTTTTGTGCTAGATGAACGAACGACTATTCACATGCTCACTTCTGAGAGTTAATTGTGTGTGAAAGCCGTCGTTCACCTAGATTGTTGGAAATACAAAGTTTCTTTTCAGTTGTAAACTCCAATCCATAATATATAAGGGGAAGTTCTAGCTCCAAATCTGGTATAAAGTGAAAACCACAGGTACTTCAAACCGTCTGCAGGAATCTGACTGAGAAACCAGTGTAAAAGTTTCTCCTGCAACCCCGTCCCTTTGTGCTAGATGAATGAACGTCTCTCCACATGCTCAGTTCTGACAGATAAGTGTGTGTGAAAGCCGTCCTTCACCTAGCTTTTTGGGAAAGAAAGATTCTTTTCAGTTACTATCTCCACTCCATACATATATATGGGGAGGTACTTGCACCAACACGGGTTAAAAATGAATTCTGCAGGAATTTCAAACCGGCAATAAGAATCATACTGAGAAACCAGAGTAAAAATTTCCCCTGCAACCAATTCCTATGTGCTAGATGAACGAACGTCTCTCCACATGCTCAGTTCTGAGAGATAAGTGTGTGTGAAAGCCGGCCTTCACCTAGCATGTTGGGAACAAAAATTTCCTTTTCAGTTGCAAACTCCACTTCATAAATATATAAGGGGAGGTACTAGCTCCTACTCGGGCTTAAAGTGAAAACTGCAGGAACTTCAAACCGTCACTAGGAAACAGACTGAGAAAGCAGAGTAAAAGTTTTTTATGCAACCCGTTCCCATTGTGCTAGATGAACGAACGTCTCTCCACATGCTCAGTTATGAGAAATAAGTGTGTGTGAAAGCCCTCCTTCACCTAGCTTGTTGTGAACACAAAGATTCTTTTTAGTTGCAAACTCAACCCCATAAAAATATATGGGAATGTACTAGCTCCAAGTCGGTATTACAGTGAAAAGTGCAGGAAATTCAAACTGGCACTAGGAAAGAGACTTAGAAAGCAGAGTCAAATTTTCTCCAGCAACACGATCCCTTTGAACTAGATGAACGAACGTCTCTTCACATGCTCACTTCTGAGAGTTAATTCTGTGTGAAAGCCGTCCTTCACCTAGATTGTTGGGAGCAGAAAGTTTCTTTTCATTTGTAAACTCCAATCCATACATATATAAGGGGACGTACTGGCTAAAATCTGGTATAAAGTGAAAACAGCAGGAACTTCAAACCGGCACTAGGAAACTGACTGAGAAACCAGAGTAAAAGTTTCTCCTGCAACCCTTTCAATTTGTGCTAGATGAACGAACGTCTCTCCACATGCTCAGTTCTCAGAGATAAGTGTGTGTGAAAGCAGTCCTTCACCTAGCATTTTGGGAAAGAAAGATTCTTTTCAGTTGCCAACTCAACTCCATACATATATATAGGGGGGTACTTGCTCAAACTCGGTTTACAATGAAAACTGCAGGAATTTCAAACCCGCATTAGAAAATAGACTGAGAAACTAGAGTAAAAGATACCCCTGCAATCAGTTCCTTTTGTGCTAGATGATTGAAAGTCTCTCCACATGCTCTGTTCTGAGAGATAAGTGTGTGTGAAAACCATACTTCATATAGCTTGTTGGGAAAACAAAGTTTCTTTTCAGTTGCTAACACCACTCCATACATATATATGGGGGGGAACTAGCTCCAACTCGTTTTTACAGTGAAAACTGCAGGAAATTCAAACCGGCATTAGGGAACAGTCTTAGAAACCAAAGTAAAAGTTTTTCCTGTAACCCGTTCTTTGTGCTAAATAAACGAACGTCTCTCCACATGCTCAGTTCTGAGAGATTAGTGTGTGTGAAAGCCGTCCTTCACCTAGCTTGTTGGGAACACAAAGTTTTTTTTCAGTTGCAAACTCCATTCCTTCCATATATATGGGGAGGTACTATCTCCAACTCGGTTTTACAATGAAAAATGCAGGACCTTCAAACCGGGAATAGGAAACAGACTGAGAAACCAGAGTAAAAGTTTCTCCTACAACCCATTCCGTAGGGCTAGATGAACGAACGTCTCTCTACATGCTCATTTCTGAGAGATAAGTGTGTGTGAAAGCCGTCCTTCATCTAGATTGTTGGGAACACAAAGTTTCTTTTAAGTTGCAAACACCACTCCATACATATATATGGGGAGGTACTAGCTCCAACTCGGTTTTACAGTGAAAACTGCAGGATCTTCAACCGGCACTAGGAAACAGACTGAGAAACCAGAGTAATAGTTTCCCCTGCAACCAGTTCCCTTTGTTCTGCATGAACGAAAGTCTCTCCCCATGCTCAGTTCTGAGAGAAAAGTGTGTGTGAAAGCCATCCTTAAACTTGCTTTTTGGGAACACAAAGTTCTTTTCAGTTGCAAGCTCCAATCCATACATATATATGGGAAGATACTAGCTCCAACTTGGGATTACAGTTAAAAGTGCAGGAATTTCAAACTGGCACTAGGGAAGAGACTTAGAAACCAGAGTAAATGTTACTCCTGCAAACCGTTCCATTTGAACTAGATGAACGAAAGTCTCTCCACATGCTCAGGTCTGAGAGATAATTTTTTGTGAAAGCCATCCTTCACCTAGCTTGGTTGGAACACAAAGATTCTTTTTAGTTGAAAACTCCACTCCATACATATATATGGGTAGGTACAACCTCCAACTCGGATTTACAGTGAATACTGCAGGAACTTCAAACCGGCACTAGGAAACAGACTGAGAAAAGAGAGTAAAATTTTCTCCTGCACTCCGTTTCCTTTGTGCTAGATGAAAGAACGTCTCTTCACATGCTCACTTCTAAGAGTTAATTGTGTGTGAAAGCCGTCCTTCACCTAGGTTGTTGGGAACACAAAGTTTCTTTTCAGTTGTAAACTCCAATCCATAATATATAAGGGGAAATACTAGCTCCAAATCTGGTATAAAGGGAAAACCACAGGAAATTCAACCCGGCAACAGGAAACTGACTGAGAAACCAGAGTAAAAGTTTCTCCTGCAACCCATTCCCTTTGTGGTAGATGAATGAACGTCTATCCACATGCTCAGTTCTGACAGATAAGTGTGTGTGAAAGCCGTCCTTCACCTAGATTTTTGGGAAAGAATGATTCTTTTCAGTTACTATCTCCACTCCATACATATATATGGGGAGGTATTTGAACCAAAACGGGTTTAAAATGAAAACTGCAGGAATTTCAAACCGGCAATAGGAAACATACTGAGAAACCAGAGAAAAATTTCCCCTGCAACCAATTCCATTTGTGCTAGAAGAACGAACGTCTCTCCAAATGCTCATTTCTGAGAGATAATTGTGTGTGAAAGCCGGACATCACCTAGCATTTTGGGAACAAAAAGTTCCTTTTCAGTTGAAAACTCCACTTCATAAATATATAAGGGGAAGTACTAGCTCCTACTGTGGTTTAAAGTGAAACTGCAGGAACTTCAAACCGTCACTAGGAAACAGACTGAGAAAGCAAATTAAAAGTTTCTCTGCAAACCGTTCCCTTTGTGCTAGGTGAACAAACGTCTCTCCACATGCTCATTTATGAGAAATAAGTGTGTGTCAATGCCCTCCTTCACCTAGCTTGTTGTGAACACAAAGATTCTTTTTAGTTGCAAACTCAACCCCATAAAATATATGGGAATGTATTAGCTCCAAGTCGGTATTACAGTGAAAAGTGCAGGAATTTCAAACTGGCACTAGGGAAGACACTTAGAAACCAGAGTCAAAGTTTCTTCCAGCAACACGATCCCTTTGAATTAGATGAACGAACGTCTCTTCACATGCTCACTTCTGAGAGTTAATTGTGTGTGAAATCAGTCCTTCACCAAGATTGTTGGGAACACAAAGATTCTTTTCTGTTCTAAACTCCAATCCATACATATATAAGGGAAAGTACTAGCTAAAAATCTGGTATAAAATGAAAACAGCAGGAACTTCAAACCGGCACTAGGAAACTGACTGTGAAACCAGAGTAAAAGTTTCCCCTGCAACCAGATACCATTGTGCTAGATGAACGAAAGTCTCTCCACATGCTCAGTTCTGAGAGAAAAGTGGGTGTGAAAGACATCCTTCAATTAGCTTGTTGGGAAAAATGATGATTTTCCGTTGCATACTCCAATTCATACATATATATTAAGAGGTAATAGCTCCAAATCCGTTTTACAGTGAAAACTGCAGGAATTTCAAACCGGCACTAGGAAACAGACTGAGAAACCAGATAAAAAGTTTCTCCTGCAAACCATTCTCTCTGTGCTGGATAAACGATAGTCTCTCCACATGCTCAGTTCTGAGAGATAAGTGTGTGTGAAATCCGTCCTTCAACTAGCTTGTTGGGAACACACAGTTTTTTTAATTATAAAATCAACTCCTTATATATATATGGGAGGTACTAGCTCCAACTCGGTTTTACAGTGAAAACTGCAGGAAATTTAAACCGGCACTAAGATATAGACTAAGAAACCAGAGTAAAAGTTTCTCCTGCAAACCATTCTCTTTGTGCTGGATGAACGAAAGTGTCTCCACATGCTCATTTCAGAGAGATAACTGTTTGTGAAAGCCGTCTTTCACAAACTTTCTGGGAACACAAAGTTTCTTTCAGTTGCAAACCCAACTCCATACATATATATGGGGAGGAAGTAGCAACAAATCCTCTTTACAGTGAAAACTGCAGGAACTTAAAAATCTGCACTAGGACACAGACTGAGAAACCAGAGTAAAATTTTCTCCTGCAAACCGTTCCCTTTGTGTTAAATGAACGAACGTCTCTCCACATGGTCAGTTCTGAGAGATAATTGTGTGCTATAGCCGCTTTCACCTAGCTTCATGGAACACTACGTATCTTTTCAATTGCAAACTCCATTACAAACATATATATGTGGAGGTAATAACAACAAATATGGGATACAGTGAAAACTGCAGGAACTTCAAACCGGCACTAGGAAACAGATTGAGAAACAAATTATTAGATTCTCCTGCAAACACTTCCCTTTGTGCTAGATGAACGAAAGTCGCTCCACATGCTCAGTTGTGAGAGATAAGTGTCTGAGAAAGTCGTCCCTCAACTTTCTTGTTGGGAACACAAAGTTTTTTTTCAGTTGCAAACTCCATTCCTTCCATATATATGGGGAGGTACTATCTCCAACTCGGTTTTACAATGAAAAATGCAGGACCTTCAAACCGGGACTAGGAAACACACTGAGAAACCAGAGTAAAAGTTTCTCCTGCAAACCGTTCCTTTGTGCTAGATGAACGAACGTCTCCCCACATGCTCAGTTCTGAGGGATAAGTGTGTGTGAAAGCAGTAATTCACCTAGCTTGTTGGGAACACAAAGTTTCTTTTCAGTTGCAAATTCCACTCCATATATATATAGGGGGAGGTATAAGCTCCAACTCCGTTTTACAGTGAAAAATGCAGAACAATCAAAACGGCACTAGGAAAGAGACTGAGAAACCAGAGTAAAAGTTTCTCCTACAACCCATTCCGTTGGGCTAGTTGAACGAACGTCTCTCTACATGCTCATTTCTGAGAGATAAGTGTGTGTGAAAGCCGTCCTTCATCTATATTGTTGGGAATACAAAGTTTCTTTTCAGTTGCAAACACCACTCCATACATATATATGGGGAGGTACTAGCTCCAACTCGGTTTTACAGTGAAAACTGCAGGAATTAAAAAACCGGCACTAGGAAACAGACTGAAAAACCAGAGTAAAAGTTTCTCCTGCAACCCGTTCCCTTTGTGCTAGATGAACGATCGTCTCTCCACATGCTCAGTTGTGAGAGATAAGTGTGTGTGAAAACCGTCCTTCACCTATCTTGTTGGGAATACAATGATTGTTTTCAGTTGCAAACTCCACTCCATACATATATATGGTTTGGAAGTAGCAACAAATCCTGTTTACAGTGAAAACTGCAGGAACTTCAAACCTGCACTAGGACACAGGCTGAGAAACCAAGGTAAAATTTTCTCCTGCAAACCGTTCCCTTTGTGTTAAATGAACGAACGTCTCTCCACATGCTCAGTTCTGAGAGATAATTGTGTGCTATAGCCACTTTAACCTAGCTTCGAGGGAACACTACGTATCTTTTCAATTGCAAACTCCATTACAAACATATATATGGGGGGTAATAACAACAAATATGGGATACAGTGAAAACTGCAGGAACTTCAAACCTGCACAAGGAAACAGATTGAGAAACAAATTATTAGTTTCTCCTGCAAACCCTTCCCTTTGTGCTCGATGAACGAAAGTCACTCCACATGATCAGTTGTGAGAGATAAGTGTGTGTGAAAGCCGACCGTCACAATGCTTGTTGGGATCACAAAGTTTTTTTTCAGTTGCAAACTCCATTCCATACATATATATGGGGAGATACTAGCTCCAAGTCGGTTTTAAAATGAAAAATGCTGGACCTTCAAACCGGGACTAGGAAACAGACTGAGAAACCGGAGTAAAATTTCTCCTGCAACCCGTTCCATTTGTGCTATATGAACGATCGTCTCTCAACATGCTCAGTTTTGAGAGATAAATGAGTGTGAAAGCCGTCTTTCACCTTCCTATTTGGGAACACAAAATTTCTTTTCATTTAAAAATTCCAATCCATACATATGTATGTGTACTAACTAGCTCGAACTCGGGTTTACGGTGAAAACTGCAGGAAGTTAAAACTGGCACTAGGAAACAGACTGAGAAAGCAGAGTTAATGTTTCTCTTGCAACCCGTTCCATTTTTGCTAGATGTAAGAATGTCTCTCCACATGCTCAGTTCTGAGATACAATTGTGTGTGAAAGCCGTCCTTCAAGTAGCTTGTTGGGAAAAAAGATGCTTTTCCATTGAAAACACCAATTCATACATATATATTGGGAGGTACTATCTCCAAATCCGTTTTACAGTGAAAACTGCAGGAACATCAAACCGGCACTAGGAAACAGAATGAGAAACAGAGTAATAGTTTCTCCTGCAAACAGTTCCCTTTGTGCTAGATGTAAGAAAGTCTCTCCACATGCTCAGTGGTGAGAGATAAGTGTGTGAGAAAGCCGTCCCTCAATTTTCTTGTTGGGAACACAAAGTTTTTTTTCAGTTGCAAACTCCATTCCTTACATATATATGGGGAGGTACTAGCTCCAACTCGGTTTTACAATGAAAAATGCAGGACCTTCAAACCGGGACTAGGAAACAGACTGAGAAACCAGAGTAAAAGTTTCTCCTGCAACCCGTTCCCTTTGTGCTAGATGAACGAACGCCTCTCCACATGCTAAGATCAGAGAGATAATTGTGTGGGAAAGCCGTAATTCACCTAGCTTGTTGGGAACACAAAGTTTCTCTTCAGTTGCAAATTCCACTCCATACATATATATATGGGGAGGTACAAGCTCCATCTCGGTTTTACAGTGAAAAATGCAGAAGAATAAATACGGCACTAGGAAACAGACTGAGAAACCAGAGTAAAAGTTTCTCCTGCAACCCATTCCCTTTGTGCTAGATGAAAGAACGTCTCTCTACATGCTCAGTTCTGAGAGATAAATGTGTGTGAAAGCCGTCCTTCATCTAGCATGTTGGGAACACAAAGTTTCATTTCAGTTGCAAACACCACTCCATACATATATATGGGGAGGAAGTAGCAACAAATCCTATTTCAGTGAAAACTGCAGGAACTTCAAACCTGCACTAGGACACAGGCTGAGAAAGCAGAGTAATAGTTTCTCCTTCAAACCGTTCCCTTTCTGCTAGTTGAATGAAAGTCTCTCCACATGTTCTTTTGTGAGAGATAATTGTGTGTGAAAGCCGTCCGTCAACTTGATTGTTGGGAACACAAATTTTTTTTCAGTTGCAAACTCCATTCCATACGTATATATGGGGAGGTAGTAGCTCCAAATCGGTTTTACAGTGAAAACTGCAGGATCTTCAAACCGGCACTAGAAAACAGACTGAGAAACTAGAGTAAAAGTTTCTCCTGCAATCTGTTCCCTTTGTGCTAGATGAACGAAATTCTCTCCACATGCTCAGTTGTGAGAGATAAGTGTGTGTGAAAGCCGTCCTTCACCTAGCTTGTTGGGAACACAAAGTTACATTTCAGTTGCAAACTCCACTCCATACATATATATGGGGAAGTAGTAGCAACAAATCCTGTTTATAGTGAAAACTGCAGGAACTTCAAACCTGCAATAGGACACAGGCTGGGAAACCAGAGTAAAATTTTCTCCTGCAAACCGTTCCCTTTTTGTTAAATGAACGAAAGTCTCTCCACATGCTCAGTTCTTAGGGATAATTGTGTGTTATAGCCGCTTTCACCAAGCTTGGAGGGAACACTACGTATCATTTCAATTGCAAACTCCATTCCATACATATATATGGGGAGGTAATAACAACAAATATGGGATACAGTGAAAACTGTGGATCTTCAAATCGGCACTAGGAAACAGACATAGAAACAGTGTAATAGTTTCTCCTGCAATCCGTTCCCTTTGTGCTAGATGAACGAAAGTCTCTCCACATGCTCAGTTGTGAGAGATAAGTGTGTGTGAAAGCCGTCCGTCACCTTGCTTGTTGGGAACACAAAGTTATTTTTCAGTTGCAAACTCCATTCCATACATATATATGGGAAGGTACTAGCTCCAACTCGGTTTTACAGTAAAAACTGCTGGATCTTCAAACCGGCACTAGGAAACAGACTGAGAAACCAGAGTAAAAGTTTCCCCTACAAACCGTTCCCTTTGTGCTAGATGAACGAACGTCTCTCCACATGCTCAGTTGTGAGAGATAAGTGTGTGTGAAAGCCGTACTTCACCTAGCTTGTTGGGAACACAAAGATTGTTTTCAGTTGCAAACTCCACTCCATACATATATATGGGTAGGTACTAGCTCTAAATCGGTTTTACAGTGAAAACTTCAGGACACTCAAACCGGGACTAGTAAACATACTGAGAAACCAGAGTAAAAGATTCTCCTTCAACCCGTTCCATTTGTGCTAGATGAACGATCGTGTCTCAACATGCTCAGTTCTGAGAGATAAATGAGTGTGAAAGCCGTCTTTCACCTTCCTTTTTGGGAACACAAAATTTCTTTTCATTTAAAAATTCCAATCCATACATATATATGTGTACTAACTAGCTCGAACTCGGGTTTACGGTGAAAACTGCAGGAATTTAAAACTGGCACTAGGAAACAGACTGAGAAAGCAGAGTTAATGTTTCTCTTGCAACCCGTTCCATTTTTGCTAGATGTAAGAATGTCTCTCCACATGCTCAGATCTGAGAGATAATTGATTGTGAAAGCCGTCCATCACCTAGCTTGTTGAGAACACAAAGATTCTTTTCAGTTGCAAACTATACTCCATTCATATATATGGGGAGTTACTAACTCAAACTCTGTTTTACAGTGAAAAATGCAGGAACTTCAAACCGGCACTAGGAAAAAGCCTGTGAAACCAGAGTAAAAGTTTCCCCAGCAAACCGTTCCCTTTTTTCTACATGAACGAACGTCTTCCAAATGCTCAATTGTGAGAGTTAAGTGTGTGTGAAAGCCGAACTTCACCAATCTTGTTGGGAACACAAAGCTTCTTTTCAGTTGCAAACTCCTCTCCATACATATATATGGGGATGTACTATCTCCAACTCGGTTTTACAGTGACAACTGCAGGAAATTCATACTGGCACTAGTAAACATACTGAGAAACCAGAGTAAAAGTTTCTCCTGCAACCCGTTCCCTATATGCTAGATGAACGAACGTTTCTCCACATGCTCATTTCTGAGAGATATGTGTGTGTGTAAGCCATCATACACCTAGCTGGTTGGGAACACAAAGATTTTTTCAGTTGCAAACTCCACTCCATACATATATATGGGGAGGTTCTAGCTCCATATCAGGTTTACAGTGAAAACTGCAGGAACTTCAAACCGGCACTAGGAAACAGACTGAGAAACCAGAGTAAAAGATTCTCCTGCAAACCGTTCCCTTTGTACTAGATGAACGAACGTCTTTCCACATGCTCAGTTGTGAGAGTTAAGTGTATGTAAAAGCTATCCTTCACCTAGCTTGTTGGGAACACAAAGTTTCTTTTCAATTGCAAACTCCACTCCATACATATGTATGGGGAGGTAATAGCTCCAACTCGGATTTACAGTGAAATCTGCAGAACCTTGAAACCGGGACTTGGAAACAGACTGAGATACCAGAGTAAAAGTTTCTGCTGCTACCCGTTCCCTTTGTTCTAGATGAACGAATGTCTCTCCACATGCTCAGATCTGAGAGATAAATGTTTGTGAAAGGCATCCTTCACCTAGCTTGTTGGGAACACAATGTTTCTTTTAAGTTGCAAAATCCACTCCATACATATATATGGGGAGGAAGTAGCAAGAAATCCTGTTTACAGTGAAAACTGCAGGAACTTCAAACCTGCAGTAGGACACAGGCTGAGAAACCAGAGTAAAATTTTCTCCTGCAAACCGTTCCCATTGTGTTAAATGAACGAACGTCTCTCCACATGCTCAGTTCTGAGGGATAATTGTGTGCTATAGCCGCTTTCACCAAGCTTCGAGGGAACACTACGTATCATTTCAATTGCAAACTCCATTCCATACATATATATGGGGAGGTTATAACAACAAATATGGGATACAGTGAGAACTGTGGAACTTCAAACCGGCACTAGGAAACAGACTTAGAAACAGTGTAATAGTTTCTCCTGCAAACCGTTCCCTTTGTGCTAGATGAACGAATGTCTCTCCACATGTTCAGTTGTGAGAGATAAGTGTGTGTGAAAGCCGTCCGTCAACTTGCTTGTAGGGAACACAAAGTTTTTTTTCAGTTGCAAACTCCATTCCATACATATTTATGGGAAGATACTAGCTCCAACTAGGTTTTACAAAGAAAAATGCAGGACCTTCAAACAGGGACTAGGAAACAGACTGAGAACCCAGAACAAAAGTTTCTCCTGCAACCCGTTCCATTTGTGCTAGATGAACGAACGTCTCTCCACATGCTGAGATCTGAGAGATAAGTGTGTGTGAAAGCCTTCCTTCAGCTAGCTTGTTGGGAACACAAACTTTCTTTTCAGTTGCAAATTCCACTCCATACATATATATGGGGAGGTACAAGCTCCAACTCGGTTTTACAGTGAAAACTGCAGGATCTTCAAACCGGCACTAGGAAACAGACTGAGAAACCAGAGTAAAAGTTTCCCCTTTAACCCGTTCCATTTGTGCTAGATGAACGAACGTCTCTCCACATGCTCAGTTGTGAGAGATAAGTGAGTGTGAAAGCCGTACTTCACCTAGCTTGTTTGGAACACATAGATTGTTTTCAGTTTCAAACTCCACTCCATACATATATATAGGGAGGTACTAGCTCTAAATAGGTTTTACAGTGAAATCTTCAGGACACTCAAACTGGGACTTGGAAACATACTGAGAAACCAGAGTAAAAGTTTCTCCTTCAACCCGTTCCATTTGTGCTAGATGAACGATCGTCTCTCAACATGCTCAGTTCTGAGAGATAAATGAGTGTGAAAGCCGTCTTTCACCTTCCTTTTTGGGAACACAAAATTTCTTTTCAGTTAAAAATTCCAATCCATACATATATATGTGTACTAACTAGCTCGAACTCGGGTTTACGGTGAAAACTGCAGGAATTTAAAACTGGCACTAGGAAACAGACTGAGAAAGCAGAGTTAATGTTTCTCTTGCAACCCATTCCATTTTTGCTAGATGTAAGAATGTCTCTCCACATGCTCAGTTCTGAGATACAATTGTGTGTGAAAGCCGTCCTTCAAGTAGCTTGTTGGGAAAAAAAGATGCTTTTCCGTTTAAAACACCAATTCACACATATATATGTGGAGGTACTATCTCCAAATCCAGTTTACAGTGAAAACTCCAGGAACTTTAAACCGGCACTAGGAAACAGACTGAGAAACCAGAGAAAAAGTTCCCCCTGCAAATCTTTCCTTTTGTTCTAGATTAATGAAGTCTCTCCAAATGCTCAGATCTGAGAGATTAGTGTGTGTGAAAGACATCCTTCAAGTAGCTTGTTGGGAAAAATGATGATTTTCCATTGCATACACCAATTCTTACATATATATTTGGAGGTAGTTGCTCCAAATCCGTTTTACAGTGAAAACTGCAGGAACTTCAAACCGGCACTAGTAAACAGACTGAGAAACCAGATAAAAAGTTTCTCCTGCAAACAATTCTCTCTGTGCTGGATAAACGAAAGTCTCTCCACATGCTCAGTTCTGAGAGATAAGTGTGTGTGAAAGCCGTCCTTCAACTAGCTTGTTAGGAACACACAGTTTTTTTAATTATAAAATCAACTCCTTATATATATATGGGAGTTACTAGCTCCAACTCAGTTTTACAGTGAAAACTGCAGGAAATTTAAACCGGCACTAGGATATAGACTAAGAAACCAAACTAAAAGTATCTCCTGCAAACCGTTCTCTTTGTGCTGGATGAACGAAATTCTCTCCACATGCTCAGTTCTGAGAGATAACTGTGTGTGAAAGCCGTCCTTCACCAACTTTCTGGGAACACAAAGATTCTTTTCAGTTGCAAACTACACTCCATACATATATATGGGTAGTTTCAAACTCCAACTCTCTTTTACAGTGAAAAATGCAGGAACTTCAAACAGGCACTAGGAAACAGACTGAGAAACCAGAGTAAAAATTTCCCCTGCAATCCGTTCCCTTTGTGCTACATGAACGAACGTCTCTCCACATGTTCAATTGTGACAGAGAAGTGTGTGTGAAAGCCGAACTTCACCTTGCTTGTTGGGAACACAAAGTTTCTCTTCTGTTGCAAACTCCTCTCCATGCATATATATGGGGATGTACTATCTCCAACTCGGTTTTACAGTGAAAACTGCAGGAACTTCATACTGGCAGTAGTAAACAGACTGAGAAACCAGAGTAAAAGTTTCTCCTGCAATCAGTTCCCTTTGTGCTAGATGAACGACCGTCTCTCCACATGCTCATTTCTGAGAGATAAGTGTGTGTGAAAGCCGTCCTTCACCTAGCGGGTTGTGAACACAAAGATTCTTTTCTGTTGCAAACTCCACTCCATACATATGTATGGGGAGGTACTAACACCAACTTGGGTTTACACTGAAATCTGCAGGACTTTGAAACCGGGACTTGGAAACAGACTGAGAAACCAGAGTAATAGTTTCTCCTGCAACCGTTTCCATTTGTGCTAGATGAACGAACGTCTCTCCACATGCTCAGATCTATAGTTAAGTGTGTGTGAAAGGCGTCCTTCACCTAGCTTTTTGGGAACACAAAGCTTCTTTTAAGTTGCAAACTCCACTCCATACATATATATGGGGAGGAAGTAGCAAGAAATCCTGTTTACAGTGAAAACTGCAGGAACTTCAAACCTGCACTAGGACACAGGCTATATAACCAGATTAAAATTTTCTCCTGCAAACCGTTCCCTATGTGTTAAATGAACGAACGTCTCTCCACATGCTCAGTTCTGAGGGATAATTGTGTGTTATAGCCACTTTCACCAAGCTTGGAGGGAACACTACGTATCATTTCAATTGCAAACTCCATTCCATACATATATATGGGGAGGTAATAACAACAAATATGGGATACAGTGAAAACTGTGGATCTTCAAATCGGCACTAGGAAACAGACATAGAAACAGTGTAATAGTTTCTCCTGCAATCCGTTCCCTTTGTGCTAGATGAACGAAAGTCTCTCCACATGCTCATTTGTGAGAGATAAGTGTGTGTGAAAGCCGTCCGTCACCTTGCTTGTTGGGAACACAAAGTTATTTTTCAGTTGCAAACTCCATTCCATACATATATATGGGAAGGTACTAGCTCCAACACGGTTTTACAGTGAAAACTGCAGGATCTTCAAACCGGCACTAGGAAACAGACTGAGAAACCAGAGTAAAAGTTTCCCCTGCAAACCGTTCCCTTCGTGCTAGATGAACGAACGTCTCTCCACATGCTCAGTTGTGAGAGATAAGTGTGTGTGAAAGCCGTACTTCACCTATCTTGTTGGGAACACAAAGATTGTTTTCAGTTGCAAACTCCACTCCATACATATATATGGGGAGGTACTAGCTCTAAATCAGTTTTACAGTGAAAACTGCAGGACACTCAAACCGGGACTAGGAAACATACTGAGAAACCAGAGTAAAAGTTTCTCCTTCAACCCGTTCCGTTTTTGCTAGATGAACGATCGTCTCTCAACATGCTCAGTTCTGAGAGATAAATGAGTGTGAAAGCCGTCTTTCACATTCCTTTTTGGGAACACAAAATTTCTTTTCATTTAAAAATTCCAATCCATACATATATATGTGTACTAACTAGCTCGAACTCGGGTTTACGGAGAAAACTGCAGGAATTTAAACTGGCACTAGGAAACAGACTGAGAAAGCAGAGTTAATGTTTCTCTTGCAACCCGTTCCATTTTTGCTAGATGTAAGAATGTCTCTCCACATGCTCATTTCTGAGATACAATTGTGTGTGAAAGCCGTCCTTCAAGTAGCTTGTTGGGAAAAAAGATGCTTTTCCATTGAAAACACCAGTTCATACATATATATTGGGAGGTACTATCTCCAAATCCGTTTTACAGTGAAAACTGCAGGAACATCAAACCGGCACTAGGAAACAGACTGAGAAACAGAGTAATAGTTTCTACTGCAAACAGTTCCCTTTGTGCTAGATGTACGAAAGTCTCTCCACATGCTCAGATGTGAGAGATACGTGTGTGAGAAAGCCGTCCCTCAATTTTCTTGTTGGGAACATAAAGTTTTTTTTCAGTTGCTAACTCCATTCCTTATATATATATGGGGAGGTACCACCTCCAAATCGGTTTTACAATGAAAAATGCAGGACCTTCAAACCGGGACTAGGAAACAGACTGATAAACCAGAGTAAAAGTTTCTCCTGCAACCCGTTCCCTTTGTGCTAGATGAACGAACGTCTCTCCACATGCTCAGATCTGAGAGATAATTGTGTGGGAAAGCCGTAATTCACCTAGCTTGTTGGGAACACAAAGTTTCTCTTCAGTTGCAAATTCCACTCCATACATATATATGGGGAGGTACAAGCTCCAACTCGGTTTTACAGTGAAAAATGCAGAAGAATAAATACGGCACTTGGAAACAGACTGAGAAACCAGAGTAAAGTTTCTCCTACAACCCATTCCCTTTGTGCTAGATGAACGAACGTCGCTCAACATGCTCAGTTCTGAGAGATAATTATGTGTGAAAGCCGTCCTTCAACTAGCTTGTTGTGAACACAAAGTTTCTTTTCAGTTGCAAACTCCACTCCATAAATATATATGGGGAAGTACTAGCTCCAAATTGTTTTACAGTGAAAACTGCAGAAACATCAAACCGGTACTAGGAAACAGACAGAGAAACCAGAGTAAAAGTTTCTCCTTCAACACGTTCCATTTGTGCTAGATGAACGATCGTCTCTCAACATGCTCATTTCTAAGAGATAAATGATTGTGAAAGCTGTCTTTCACCTTCCTTTTTGGGAACACAAAATTTCTTTTCATTTAAAAATTCCAATCCATACATATATATGTGTACTAACTAGCTTGAAATCGGGTTTACAGTGAAAACTGCAGGAATTAAAACTGGCACTAGGAAACAGACTGAGAAAGCAGAGTTAATGTTTCTCTTGCAACCCGTTCCATTTGTGCTAGATGTAAGAAAGTCTCTCCACATGCTCACTTCTGAGATACAATTGTGTGTGAAAGTCGTCCTTCAAGTAGCTTGTTGGGAAAAAAAGATGCTTTTCCATTTAAAACACCAATCCATACATATATATGGGGAGGTACTATCTCCAAATCCTGTTTACAGTGAAAACTGCAGGAACTTCAACCCGGAACTAGGAAACAGACTGAGAAACCAGAGTAAAAGTTTCTCATGCAACTCGTTCCTTTTGTTCTAGATGAACGAAAGACTCTCCAAATGCTCAGATCTGAGTGATAAGTGTGTGTGAAAGCCATCCTTCAAGTAGCATGTTGGGAAAAAAGATGATTTTCCGTTGCATACTCCAATTCATACATATATATTGAGAGGTAATAGCTCCAAATCCGGTTTACAGTGAAAACTCCAGGAACTTCAAACCGGAACTAGGAAACAGACTGAGAAACCATAGTAAAAGTTTCTCCTGCAACTCGTTCCTTTTGTTCTAGATTAACGAAGTCTCTCCTAATACTCAGATTTGAGAGATAAGTGTGTGTGAAAGACATCATTCAAGTAGCTTGTTGGGAAAAAAGTTGATTTTCCGTTGCCTACACCAATTCATACATATATATTGGGAGGTACTATCTCCAAATCCGTTTTACAGTGAAAACTGCAGGAAATTCAAACCGGCACTAGGAAACAGACTGAGAAACCAGATAAAAAGTTTCTCCTGCAAACCATTCTCTCTGTGCTGGATAAACGAAATTCTCTCCACATGCTCAGTTCTGAGAGATAAGTGTGTGTAAAAGCCGTCCTTCAACTAGCTTGTTGGGAACACACAGTTTTTTTAATTATAAACCAACTCCGTATATATATATGGGAGGTACTAGCTCCAACTCAGTATTACAGTGAAAACTGCAGGAAATTTAAACCGGCACTAGGATATAGACTAAGAAACCAGAGTAAAAGTTTCTCCTGCAACCCGTTCCATTTGTGCTAGATGAACGAAAGTCTCTCCACATGCTCAGTTCTGAGAGATAAGTGTGTGTGAAAGCCGAACTTCACCTAGCTTGTTGGGAACACAAAGTTTCTTTTCAATTGCAAACTCCAATCTATACATATGTATGGGGAGGTACTAGCTCCAACTCAGGTTTACAGTGAAATCTGCAGGACCTTGAAACCGGGACTTGGAAACAGACTGAGAAACCAGAGTAAAAGTTTCTCCTGCAACCCGTTCCCTTTGTGCTAGATGAACGAAAGTCTCTCCACATGCTCAGATCTGAGAGATAAGTGTGTGTGAAGCCGTCCTTCACCTAGCTTGTTGGGAACACAAAGTTTCTTTTAAGTTGCAAACTCCACTCCATACCCATACATGGGGAGGAAGTAGCAAGAAATCCTGTGTACAGTGAAAACTGCAGGAACTTCAAACCTGCACTAGGACACAGGCTGAGAAACCTGAGTAAAATTTTCTCCTGCAAACCGTTCCCTTTGTGTTAAATGAACAAACGTCTCTCCACATGCTCAGTTCTGAGAGATAATTGTGTGCTATAGCCAATTTAACCTAGCTTCGTGGCAAAACTATGTATCTTTTCAATTGCAAACTCCATTCCATACATATATATGGGGAGGTAATAACAACAAATATGGGATACAGTGAAAATTGTGGAACTTCAAACCGGCACTATGAAACAGATTGAGAAACAAATTATTAGTTTCTCCTGCAAACCCTTCCCTTTGTGCTAGATGAACGAAAGTCGCTCCACATGATCAGTTGTGAGAGATAAGTGTGTGTGAAAGCCGAACGTCACCTTGCTTGTTGGGGACACAAAGTTTATTTCAGTTGCAAACACCATTCCATACATATATATGGGGAGGTACTAGCTCCAACTAGGTTTTAAAATGAAAAATGCTGTACCTTCAAAACGGGAATAGGAAACAGACTGAGAAACCAGAGTAAAAGTTTCTCCTGCAACCCGTTCCCTTTGTGCTAGGTGAACGAACGTCTCTCCACATGCTCAGTTGTGAGAGATAATTGTGTGTGAAAGCCGCACTTCACCAAGATTGTTGGGAACACAAAGTTGCTTTTCAGTTGCAAATTCCACTCCATAAATATATATGGGGATGTACAAGCTCCAACTCGGTTTTACAGTGAAAACTACACGAACTTCAAACTGGCACTAGGAAACAGACTGAGAAACCAGAGTAAATGTTTCTCCTGCAAACCGTTCCCTTTGTGTTAAATGAATGAACGTCTCTCCACATGCTCAGTTCTGAGAGATAATTGTGTGCTATAGCCACTTAAACCTAGCTTCGTGGGAACACTACGTATCTTTTCAATTGCAAATTCCATTCCATACATATATATGGGGAGGTAGTAACAACAAATATGGGATACAGCGAAAACTGTGGAACTTCAAACTGGCACTAGGAAACAGACTGTGAAACCAGAGTAAAAGTTTCTCCTGCAAACCGTTCCCTTGGTGCTAGATGAACGAACATCTCTCCACATGCTCAGTTGTGAGAGATAAGTGTGTGTGAAAGCCGTCCTTCACATAGCTTGTTGGGAACACAATGGTTCTTTTCAGTTGCAAACTCCACTCCATACATATATATTGGGAGGTACTTGCTCCAACTCGGTTTTACAGTGAAAACTGCAGGACCTTCAAACAGGGACTAGGAAACAGACTGAGAAACCAGAGTAAAAATTTTCCTGCAAACCGTTCCCTTTTTGCTAGATGAACGAATGTCTCTCCACATGCTCAGATCTGAGAGATAATTGTTTGTGAAAGCCGTCCATCACCTTGCTTGTTGGGAAAACAAAGATTCTTTTCAGTTGCAAACTCCATTCCATACATATATATGGGGAGGTACTAACTCCAACTCAGTTTTACAGTGAAAAATGCAGGAACTTCAAACCGGCACTAGGAAACAGACTGAGAAACCAGAGTAAAAGTTTCTCCTTCAACCGGTTCCATTTGTGCTAGATGAACCATCGTCTCTCAACATGCTCAGTTCTGAGAGATAAATGAGTGTGAAAGCCGTCTTTCACCTTCCTTTTTGGGAACACAAAATTTCTTTTCATTTAAAAATTCCAATCCATACATATATATGTGTACTAACTAGCTCGAACTCGGGTTTACAGTGAAAACTACAGGAATTTAAAACTGGCACTAGGAAACAGACTGAGAAAGCAGAGTTAATGTTTCTCTTGCAACCCATTCCATTTTTGCTAGATGTAAGAATGTCTCTCCACATGCTCAGTTCTGAGATACAATTGTGTGTGAAAGCCGTCCTTCAAGTAGCTTGTTGGGAAAAAAAGATGCTTTTCCGTTTAAAACACCAATTCACACATATATATGTGGAGGTACTATCTCCAAATCCAGTTTACAGTGAAAACTCCAGGAACTTTAAACCGGCACTAGGAAACAGACTGAGAAACCAGAGAAAAAGTTCCCCCTGCAAATTTTTCCTTTTGTTCTAGATTAATGAAGTCTCTCCAAATGCTCAGATCTGAGAGATTAGTGTGTGTGAAAGACATCCTTCAAGTAGCTTGTTGGGAAAAATGATGATTTTCCATTGCATACACCAATTCTTACATATATATTTGGAGGTAGTTGCTCCAAATCCGTTTTACAGTGAAAACTGCAGGAACTTCAAACCGGCACTAGTAAACAGACTGAGAAACCAGATAAAAAGTTTCTCCTGCAAACAATTCTCTCTGTGCTGGATAAACGAAAGTCTCTCCACATGCTCAGTTCTGAGAGATAAGTGTGTGTGAAAGCCGTCCTTCAACTAGCTTGTTAGGAACACACAGTTTTTTTAATTATAAAATCAACTCCTTATATATATATGGGAGTTACTAGCTCTAACTCAGTTTTACAGTGAAAACTGCAGGAAATTTAAACCGGCACTAGGATATAGACTAAGAAACCAAACCAAAAGTTTCTCCTGCAAACCGTTCTCTTTGTGCTGGATGAACGAAAGTCTCTCCACATGCTCAGTTCTGAGAGATAACTGTGTGTGAAAGCCGTCCTTCACCAACTTTCTGGGAACACAAAGATTCTTTTCAGTTGCAAACTACACTCCATACATATATATGGGTAGTTACAAACTCCAACTCTCTTTTACAGTGAAAAATGCAGGAACTTCAAACAGGCACTAGGAAACAGACTGAGAAACCAGAGTAAAAATTTCCCCTGCAATCCGTTCCCTTTGTGCTACATGAACGAACGTCTCTCCACATGCTCAATTGTGAGAGAGAAGTGTGTGTTAAAGCCGAACTTCACCTTGCTTGTTGGGAACACAAAGTTTCTCTTCTGTTGCAAACTCCTCTCCATGCATATATATGGGGATGTACTATCTCCAACTCGGTTTTACAGTGAAAACTGCAGGAACTTCATACTGGCAGTAGTAAACAGACTGAGAAACCAGAGTAAAAGTTTCTCCTGCAATCAGTTCCCTTTGTGCTAGATGAACGACCGTCTCTCCACATGCTCATTTCTGAGTGATAAGTGTGTGTGAAAGGCGTCCTTCACCCTGCTTTTTGGGAACACAAAGCTTCTTTTAAGTTGCAAACTCCACTCCATACATATATATGGGGAGGAAGTAGCAAGAAATCCTGTTTACAGTGAAAACTGCAGGAACTTCAAACCTGCACTAGGACACAGGCTAAATAACCAGATTAAAATTTTCTCCTGCAAACCGTTCCCTATGTGTTAAATGAACGAACGTCTCTCCACATGCTCAGTTCTGAGGGATAATTGTGTGTTATAGCCACTTTCACCAAGCTTGGAGGGAACACTACGTATCATTTCAATTGCAAACTCCATTCCATACATATATATGTGGAGGTAATAACAAAAAATATGGGATACAGTGAAAACTGTGGATCTTCAAATCGGCACTAGGAAACAGACATAGAAACAGTGTAATAGTTTCTCCTGCAATCCGTTCCCTTTGTGCTAGATGAACGAAAGTCTCTCCACATGCTCAGATGTGAGAGATAAGTGTGTGTGAAAGCCGTCCGTCACCTTGCTTGTTGGGAACACAAAGTTATTTTTCAGTTGCAAACTCCATTCAGTACATATATATGGGAAGGTACTAGCTCCAACACGGTTTTACAGTGAAAACTGCAGAATCTTCAAACCGGCACTAGGAAACAGACTGAGAAACCAGAGTAAAAGTTTCCCCTGCAAACCGTTCCCTTTGTGCTAGATGAACGAACGTCTCTCCACATGCTCAGTTGTGAGAGATAAGTGTGTGTGAAAGCCGTACTTCACCTATCTTGTTGGGAACACAAAGATTGTTTTCAGTTGCAAACTCCACTCCATACATATATATGGGGAGGTACTAGCTCTAAATCAGTTTTACAGTGAAAACTGCAGGACACTCAAACCGGGACTAGGAAACATACTGAGAAACCAGAGTAAAAGTTTCTCCTTCAACCCGTTCCATTTTTGCTAGATGAACGATCGTCTCTCAACATGCTCAGTTCTGAGAGATAAATGAGTGTGAAAGCCGTCTTTCACATTCCTTTTTGGGAACACAAAATTTCTTTTCATTTAAAAATTCCAATCCATACATATATATGTGTACTAACTAGCTCGAACTCGGGTTAACGGTGAAAACTGCAGGAATTTAAACTGGCACTAGGAAACAGACTGAGAAAGCAGAGTTAATGTTTCTCTTGCAACCCATTCCATTTTGGCTAGATGTAAGAATGTCTCTCCACATGCTCATCTCTGAGACACAATTGTGTGTGAAAGCCGTCCTTCAAGTAGCTTGTTGGGAAAAAAGATGCTTTTCCATTGAAAACACCAGTTCATACATATATATTGGGAGGTACTATCTCCAAATCCGTTTTACAGTGAAAACTGCAGGAACATCAAACCGGCACTAGGAAACAGACTGAGAAACAGAGTAATAGTTTCTACTGCAAACAGTTCCCTTTGTGCTAGATGTACGAAAGTCTCTCCACATGCTCAGATGTGAGAGATACGTGTGTGAGAAAGCCGTCCCTCAATTTTCTTGTTGGGAACATAAAGTTTTTTTTCAGTTGCTAACTCCATTCCTTATATATATATGGGGAGGTACTACCTCCAAATCGGTTTTACAATGAAAAATGCAGGACCTTCAAACCGGGACTAGGAAACAGACTGATAAACCAGAGTAAAAGTTTCTCCTGCAACCCGTTCCCTTTGTGCTAGATGAACGAACGTCTCTCCACATGCTCAGATCTGAGAGATAATTGTGTGGGAAAGCCGTAATTCACCTAGCTTGTTGGGAACACAAAGTTTCTCTTCAGTTGCAAATTCCAATCCATACATATATATGGGGAGGTACAAGCTCCAACTCGGTTTTACAGTGAAAAATGCAGAAGAATAAATACGGCACTTGGAAACAGACTGAGAAACCAGAGTAAAATTTCTCCTACAACCCATTCCCTTTGTGCTAGATGAACGAACATCGCTCAACATGCTCAGTTCTGAGTGATAATTATGTGTGAAAGCCGTCCTTCAACTAGCTTGTTGTGAACACAAAGTTTCTTTTCAGTTGCAAACTCCACTCCATAAATATATATGGGGAAGTACTAGCTCCAAATTGTTTTACAGTGAAAACTGCAGAAACATCAAACCGGTACTAGGAAACAGACAGAGAAACCAGAGTAAAAGTTTCTCCTTCAACACGTTCCATTTGTGCTAGATGAACGATCGTCTCTCAACATGCTCATTTCTAAGAGATAAATGATTGTGAAAGCTGTCTTTCACCTTCCTTTTTGGGAACACAAAATTTCTTTTCATTTAAAAATTCCAATCCATACATATATATATGTACTAACTAGCTTGAAATCGGGTTTACAGTGAAAACTGCAGGAATTAAAACTGGCACTAGGAAACAGACTGAGAAAGCAGAGTTAATGTTTCTCTTGCAACCCGTTCCATTTGTGCTAGATGTAAGAAAGTCTCTCCACATGCTCACTTCTGAGATACAATTGTGTGTGAAAGCCGTCCTTCAAGTAGCTTGTTGGGAAAAAAAGATGCTTTTCCATTTAAAACACCAATCCATACATATATATGGGGAGGTACTATCTCCAAATCCTGTTTACAGTGAAAACTGCAGGAACTTCAACCCGGAACTAGGAAACAGACTGAGAAACCAGAGTAAAAGTTTCTCATGCAACTCGTTCCTTTTGTTCTAGATGAACGAAAGACTCTCCAAATGCTCAGATCTGAGTGATAAGTGTGTGTGAAAGCCATCCTTCAAGTAGCATGTTGGGAAAAAAGATGATTTTCCGTTGCATACTCCAATTCATACATATATATTGAGAGGTAATAGCTCCAAATCCGGTTTACAGTGAAAACTCCAGGAACTTCAAACCGGAACTAGGAAACAGACTGAGAAACCATAGTAAAAGTTTCTCCTGCAACTCGTTCCTTTTGTTCTAGATTAACGAAGTCTCTCCTAATACTCAGATTTGAGAGATAAGTGTGTGTGAAAGACATCATTCAAGTAGCTTGTTGGGAAAAAAGTTGATTTTCCGTTGCCTACACCAATTCATACATATATATTGGGAGGTACTATCTCCAAATCCGTTTTACAGTGAAAACTGCAGGAACTTCAAACCGGCACTAGGAAACAGACTGAGAAACCAGATAAAAAGTTTCTCCTGCAAACCATTCTCTCTGTGCTGGATAAACGAAATTCTCTCCACATGCTCAGTTCTGAGAGATAAGTGTGTGTAAAAGCCGTCCTTCAACTAGCTTGTTGGGAACACACAGTTTTTTTAATTATAAATCAACTCCGTATATATATATGGGAGGTACTAGCTCCAACTCAGTATTACAGTGAAAACTGCAGGAAATTTAAACCGGCACTAGGATATAGACTAAGAAACCAGAGTAAAAGTTTCTCCTGCAACCCGTTCCATTTGTGCTAGATGAACGAACGTCTCTCCACATGCTCAGTTCTGAGAGATAATTGTGTGCTATAGCAAATTTAACCTAGCTTCGTGGCAAAACTATGTATCTTTTCAATTGCAAACTCCATTCCATACATATATATGGGGAGGTAATAACAACAAATATGGGATACAGTGAAAATTGTGGAACTTCAAAACGGCACTCGGAAACAGACTGAGAAACAGAGTAATAGTTTCTCCTGCAAGCAGATCCCTTTGTGCTAGATGTACGAAAGTCTCTCCACATGCTCAGTTGTGAGAGATAAGTGTGTGAGAAAGCCATCCTTCACCTTGCTTGTTGGGAACACAAAGTTTCTTTTCAATTGCAAACTCCACTCCATACATATGTATGGGGAGGTACTAGCTCCAACTCGGTTTTACAGTGAAAACTGCAGGAAATTTAAACCGGCACTTGTAAACAGACTTAGAAACCAGAGTAAAAGTTTCTCCTGCAACCCGATACCTTTGTTCTAGATGAAGGAACGTCGCTCCACATGCTCAGTTCTGAGAGATAAGTTTGTGTGAAAGCCGTCCTTCACCAACTTTCTGGGAACACAAAGTTTCTTTCAGTTGCAAACCCCACTCCATACATATATATTGGGAGGATGTAGCAACAAATCCTGTTTACAGTGAAAACTGCAGGAACTTAAAACCTGCACTAGGACACAGACTGAGAAACCAGAGTAAAATTTTCTCCTGCAAACCGTTCCCTTTGTGTTAAATGAATAAACGTCTCTCCACTTGCTCAGTTCTGAGAGATAATTGTGTGCTATAGCCGCTTTCACCTAGCTTCGTGGAACACTACGTATCTTTTCAATTGCAAACTCCATTACATACATATATATGGGGAGGTAATACCCACAAATATGGGATACAGTGAAAACTGCAGGAACTTCAAACCGGCACTATGAAACAGATTGAGAAACAAATTATTAGTTTCTCCTGCAAACCCTTCCCTTTGTGCTAGATGAACGAAAGTCGCTCCACATGATCAGTTGTGAGAGATAAGTGTGTGTGAAAGCCGAACGTCACCTTGCTTGTTGGGGACACAAAGTTTATTTCAGTTGCAAACTCCATTCCATACATATATATGGGGAGGTACTAGCTCCAACTCGGTTTTAAAATGAAAAATGCTGGACCTTCAAAACGGGAATAGGAAACAGACTGAGAAACCAGAGTAAAAGTTTCTCCTGCAACCCGTTCCCTTTGTGCTAGGTGAACGAACGTCTCTCCACATGCTCAGTTGTGAGAGATAATTGTGTGTGAAAGCCGCACTTCACCAAGATTGTTGGGAACACAAAGTTGCTTTTCAGTTGCAAATTCCACTCCATAAATATATATGGGGATGTACAAGCTCCAACTCGGTTTTACAGTGAAAACTACACGAACTTCAAACTGGCACTAGGAAACAGACTGAGAAACCAGAGTAAATGTTTCTCCTGCAAACCGTTCCCTTTGTGTTAAATGAATGAACGTCTCTCCACATGCTCAGTTCTGAGAGATAATTGTGTGCTATAGCCACTTAAACCTAGCTTCGTGGGAACACTACGTATCTTTTCAATTGCAAATTCCATTCCATACATATATATGGGGAGGTAGTAACAACAAATATGGGATACAGCGAAAACTGTGGAACTTCAAACTGGCACTAGGAAACAGACTGTGAAACCAGAGTAAAAGTTTCTCCTGCAAACCGTTCCCTTTGTGCTAGATGAACGAACATCTCTCCACATGCTCAGTTGTGAGAGATAAGTGTGTGTGAAAGCCGTCCTTCACATAGCTTGTTGGGAACACAATGGTTCTTTTCAGTTGCAAACTCCACTCCATACATATATATTGGGAGGTACTTGCTCCAACTCGGTTTTACAGTGAAAACTGCAGGACCTTCAAACAGGGACTAGGAAACAGACTGAGAAACCAGAGTAAAAATTTTCCTGCAAACCGTTCCCTTTTTGCTAGATGAACGAATGTCTCTCCACATGCTCAGATCTGAGAGATAATTGTTTGTGAAAGCCGTCCATCACCTTGCTTGTTGGGAAAACAAAGATTCTTTTCAGTTGCAAACTCCATTCCATACATATATATGGGGAGGTACTAACTCCAACTCAGTTTTACAGTGAAAAATGCAGGAACTTCAAACCGGCACTAGGAAACAGACTGAGAAACCAGAGTAAAAGTTTCTCCTTCAACACGTTCCATTTGTGCTAGATGAACGATCGTCTCTCAACATGCTCAGTTCTGAGAGATAAATGAGTGTGAAAGCCGTCTTTCACCTTCCTTTTTGGGAACACAAAATTTCTTTTCAGTTAAAAATTCCAATCCATACATATATATGTGTACTAACTAGCTCGAACTCGGGTTTACAGTGAAAACTGCAGGAATTAAAACTGGCACTAGGAAACAGACTGAGAAAGCAGAGTTAATGTTTCTCTTGCAACCCGTTCCATTTGTGCTAGATGTAAGAAAGTCTCTCCACATGCTCACTTCTGAGATACAATTGTGTGTGAAAGCCGTCCTTCAAGTAGCTTGTTGGGAAAAAAAGATGCTTTTCCATTTAAAACACCAATCCACACATATATATGGGGAGGTACTATCTCCAAATCCTGTTTACAGTGAAAACTGCAGGAACTTCAACCCGGAACTAGGAAACAGACTGAGAAACCAGAGTAAAAGTTTCTCATGCAACTCGTTCCTTTTGTTCTAGATGAACGAAAGACTCTCCAAATGCTCAGATCTGAGTGATAAGTGTGTGTGAAAGCCATCCTTCAAGTAGCATGTTGGGAAAAAAGATGATTTTCCGTTGCATACTCCAATTCATACATATATATTGAGAGGTAATAGCTCCAAATCCGGTTTACAGTGAAAACTCCAGGAACTTCAAACCGGAACTAGGAAACAGACTGAGAAACCATAGTAAAAGTTTCTCCTGCAACTCGTTCCTTTTGTTCTAGATTAACGAAGTCTCTCCTAATACTCAGATTTGAGAGATAAGTGTGTGTGAAAGACATCATTCAAGTAGCTTGTTGGGAAAAAAGTTGATTTTCCGTTGCCTACACCAATTCATACATATATATTGGGAGGTACTATCTCCAAATCCGTTTTACAGTGAAAACTGCAGGAAATTCAAACCGGCACTAGGAAACAGACTGAGAAACCAGATAAAAAGTTTCTCCTGCAAACCATTCTCTCTGTGCTGGATAAACGAAATTCTCTCCACATGCTCAGTTCTGAGAGATAAGTGTGTGTAAAAGCCGTCCTTCAACTAGCTTGTTGGGAACACACAGTTTTTTTAATTATAAACCAACTCCGTATATATATATGGGAGGTACTAGCTCCAACTCAGTATTACAGTGAAAACTGCAGGAAATTTAAACCGGCACTAGGATATAGACTAAGAAACCAGAGTAAAAGTTTCTCCTGCAACCCGTTCCATTTGTGCTAGATGAACGAAAGTCTCTCCACATGCTCAGTTCTGAGAGATAAGTGTGTGTGAAAGCCGAACTTCACCTAGCTTGTTGGGAACACAAAGTTTCTTTTCAATTGCAAACTCCAATCTATACATATGTATGGGGAGGTACTAGCTCCAACTCAGGTTTACAGTGAAATCTGCAGGACCTTGAAACCGGGACTTGGAAACAGACTGAGAAACCAGAGTAAAAGTTTCTCCTGCAACCCGTTCCCTTTGTGCTAGATGAACGAAAGTCTCTCCACATGCTCAGATCTGAGAGATAAGTGTGTGTGAAGCCGTCCTTCACCTAGCTTGTTGGGAACACAAAGTTTCTTTTAAGTTGCAAACTCCACTCCATACCCATACATGGGGAGGAAGTAGCAAGAAATCCTGTGTACAGTGAAAACTGCAGGAACTTCAAACCTGCACTAGGACACAGGCTGAGAAACCTGAGTAAAATTTTCTCCTGCAAACCGTTCCCTTTGTGTTAAATGAACAAACGTCTCTCCACATGCTCAGTTCTGAGAGATAATTGTGTGCTATAGCCAATTTAACCTAGCTTCGTGGCAAAACTATGTATCTTTTCAATTGCAAACTCCATTCCATACATATATATGGGGAGGTAATAACAACAAATATGGGATACAGTGAAAATTGTGGAACTTCAAACCGGCACTATGAAACAGATTGAGAAACAAATTATTAGTTTCTCCTGCAAACCCTTCCCTTTGTGCTAGATGAACGAAAGTCGCTCCACATGATCAGTTGTGAGAGATAAGTGTGTGTGAAAGCCGAACGTCACCTTGCTTGTTGGGGACACAAAGTTTATTTCAGTTGCAAACACCATTCCATACATATATATGGGGAGGTACTAGCTCCAACTAGGTTTTAAAATGAAAAATGCTGTACCTTCAAAACGGGAATAGGAAACAGACTGAGAAACCAGAGTAAAAGTTTCTCCTGCAACCCGTTCCCTTTGTGCTAGGTGAACGAACGTCTCTCCACATGCTCAGTTGTGAGAGATAATTGTGTGTGAAAGCCGCACTTCACCAAGATTGTTGGGAACACAAAGTTGCTTTTCAGTTGCAAATTCCACTCCATAAATATATATGGGGATGTACAAACTCCAACTCGGTTTTACAGTGAAAACTACACGAACTTCAAACTGGCACTAGGAAACAGACTGAGAAACCAGAGTAAATGTTTCTCCTGCAAACCGTTCCCTTTGTGTTAAATGAATGAACGTCTCTCCACATGCTCAGTTCTGAGAGATAATTGTGTGCTATAGCCACTTAAACCTAGCTTCGTGGGAACACTACGTATCTTTTCAATTGCAAATTCCATTCCATACATATATATGGGGAGGTAGTAACAACAAATATGGGATACAGCGAAAACTGTGGAACTTCAAACTGGCACTAGGAAACAGACTGTGAAACCAGAGTAAAAGTTTCTCCTGCAAACCGTTCCCTTGGTGCTAGATGAACGAACATCTCTCCACATGCTCAGTTGTGAGAGATAAGTGTGTGTGAAAGCCGTCCTTCACATAGCTTGTTGGGAACACAATGGTTCTTTTCAGTTGCAAACTCCACTCCATACATATATATTGGGAGGTACTTGCTCCAACTCGGTTTTACAGTGAAAACTGCAGGACCTTCAAACAGGGACTAGGAAACAGACTGAGAAACCAGAGTAAAAATTTTCCTGCAAACCGTTCCCTTTTTGCTAGATGAACGAATGTCTCTCCACATGCTCAGATCTGAGAGATAATTGTTTGTGAAAGCCGTCCATCACCTTGCTTGTTGGGAAAACAAAGATTCTTTTCAGTTGCAAACTCCATTCCATACATATATATGGGGAGGTACTAACTCCAACTCAGTTTTACAGTGAAAAATGCAGGAACTTCAAACCGGCACTAGGAAACAGACTGAGAAACCAGAGTAAAAGTTTCTCCTTCAACCGGTTCCATTTGTGCTAGATGAACCATCGTCTCTCAACATGCTCAGTTCTGAGAGATAAATGAGTGTGAAAGCCGTCTTTCACCTTCCTTTTTGGGAACACAAAATTTCTTTTCATTTAAAAATTCCAATCCATACATATATATGTGTACTAACTAGCTCGAACTCGGGTTTACAGTGAAAACTACAGGAATTTAAAACTGGCACTAGGAAACAGACTGAGAAAGCAGAGTTAATGTTTCTCTTGCAACCCATTCCATTTTTGCTAGATGTAAGAATGTCTCTCCACATGCTCAGTTCTGAGATACAATTGTGTGTGAAAGCCGTCCTTCAAGTAGCTTGTTGGGAAAAAAAGATGCTTTTCCGTTTAAAACACCAATTCACACATATATATGTGGAGGTACTATCTCCAAATCCAGTTTACAGTGAAAACTCCAGGAACTTTAAACCGGCACTAGGAAACAGACTGAGAAACCAGAGAAAAAGTTCCCCCTGCAAATTTTTCCTTTTGTTCTAGATTAATGAAGTCTCTCCAAATGCTCAGATCTGAGAGATTAGTGTGTGTGAAAGACATCCTTCAAGTAGCTTGTTGGGAAAAATGATGATTTTCCATTGCATACACCAATTCTTACATATATATTTGGAGGTAGTTGCTCCAAATCCGTTTTACAGTGAAAACTGCAGGAACTTCAAACCGGCACTAGTAAACAGACTGAGAAACCAGATAAAAAGTTTCTCCTGCAAACAATTCTCTCTGTGCTGGATAAACGAAAGTCTCTCCACATGCTCAGTTCTGAGAGATAAGTGTGTGTGAAAGCCGTCCTTCAACTAGCTTGTTAGGAACACACAGTTTTTTTAATTATAAAATCAACTCCTTATATATATATGGGAGTTACTAGCTCCAACTCAGTTTTACAGTGAAAACTGCAGGAAATTTAAACCGGCACTAGGATATAGACTAAGAAACCAAACTAAAAGTTTCTCCTGCAAACCGTTCTCTTTGTGCTGGATGAACGAAAGTCTCTCCACATGCTCAGTTCTGAGAGATAACTGTGTGTGAAAGCCGTCCTTCACCAACTTTCTGGGAACACAAAGATTCTTTTCAGTTGCAAACTACACTCCATACATATATATGGGTAGTTACAAACTCCAACTCTCTTTTACAGTGAAAAATGCAGGAACTTCAAACAGGCACTAGGAAACAGACTGAGAAACCAGAGTAAAAATTTCCCCTGCAATCCGTTCCCTTTGTGCTACATGAACGAACGTCTCTCCACATGCTCAATTGTGAGAGAGAAGTGTGTGTTAAAGCCGAACTTCACCTTGCTTGTTGGGAACACAAAGTTTCTCTTCTGTTGCAAACTCCTCTCCATGCATATATATGGGGATGTACTATCTCCAACTCGGTTTTACAGTGAAAACTGCAGGAACTTCATACTGGCAGTAGTAAACAGACTGAGAAACCAGAGTAAAAGTTTCTCCTGCAATCAGTTCCCTTTGTGCTAGATGAACGACCGTCTCTCCACATGCTCATTTCTGAGTGATAAGTGTGTGTGAAAGGCGTCCTTCACCCTGCTTTTTGGGAACACAAAGCTTCTTTTAAGTTGCAAACTCCACTCCATACATATATATGGGGAGGAAGTAGCAAGAAATCCTGTTTACAGTGAAAACTGCAGGAACTTCAAACCTGCACTAGGACACAGGCTAAATAACCAGATTAAAATTTTCTCCTGCAAACCGTTCCCTATGTGTTAAATGAACGAACGTCTCTCCACATGCTCAGTTCTGAGGGATAATTGTGTGTTATAGCCACTTTCACCAAGCTTGGAGGGAACACTACGTATCATTTCAATTGCAAACTCCATTCCATACATATATATGTGGAGGTAATAACAAAAAATATGGGATACAGTGAAAACTGTGGATCTTCAAATCGGCACTAGGAAACAGACATAGAAACAGTGTAATAGTTTCTCCTGCAATCCGTTCCCTTTGTGCTAGATGAACGAAAGTCTCTCCACATGCTCAGATGTGAGAGATAAGTGTGTGTGAAAGCCGTCCGTCACCTTGCTTGTTGGGAACACAAAGTTATTTTTCAGTTGCAAACTCCATTCAGTACATATATATGGGAAGGTACTAGCTCCAACACGGTTTTACAGTGAAAACTGCAGAATCTTCAAACCGGCACTAGGAAACAGACTGAGAAACCAGAGTAAAAGTTTCCCCTGCAAACCGTTCCCTTTGTGCTAGATGAACGAACGTCTCTCCACATGCTCAGTTGTGAGAGATAAGTGTGTGTGAAAGCCGTACTTCACCTATCTTGTTGGGAACACAAAGATTGTTTTCAGTTGCAAACTCCACTCCATACATATATATGGGGAGGTACTAGCTCTAAATCAGTTTTACAGTGAAAACTGCAGGACACTCAAACCGGGACTAGGAAACATACTGAGAAACCAGAGTAAAAGTTTCTCCTTCAACCCGTTCCATTTTTGCTAGATGAACGATCGTCTCTCAACATGCTCAGTTCTGAGAGATAAATGAGTGTGAAAGCCGTCTTTCACATTCCTTTTTGGGAACACAAAATTTCTTTTCATTTAAAAATTCCAATCCATACATATATATGTGTACTAACTAGCTCGAACTCGGGTTAACGGTGAAAACTGCAGGAATTTAAACTGGCACTAGGAAACAGACTGAGAAAGCAGAGTTAATGTTTCTCTTGCAACCCATTCCATTTTGGCTAGATGTAAGAATGTCTCTCCACATGCTCATCTCTGAGACACAATTGTGTGTGAAAGCCGTCCTTCAAGTAGCTTGTTGGGAAAAAAGATGCTTTTCCATTGAAAACACCAGTTCATACATATATATTGGGAGGTACTATCTCCAAATCCGTTTTACAGTGAAAACTGCAGGAACATCAAACCGGCACTAGGAAACAGACTGAGAAACAGAGTAATAGTTTCTACTGCAAACAGTTCCCTTTGTGCTAGATGTACGAAAGTCTCTCCACATGCTCAGATGTGAGAGATACGTGTGTGAGAAAGCCGTCCCTCAATTTTCTTGTTGGGAACATAAAGTTTTTTTTCAGTTGCTAACTCCATTCCTTATATATATATGGGGAGGTACTACCTCCAAATCGGTTTTACAATGAAAAATGCAGGACCTTCAAACCGGGACTAGGAAACAGACTGATAAACCAGAGTAAAAGTTTCTCCTGCAACCCGTTCCCTTTGTGCTAGATGAACGAACGTCTCTCCACATGCTCAGATCTGAGAGATAATTGTGTGGGAAAGCCGTAATTCACCTAGCTTGTTGGGAACACAAAGTTTCTCTTCAGTTGCAAATTCCAATCCATACATATATATGGGGAGGTACAAGCTCCAACTCGGTTTTACAGTGAAAAATGCAGAAGAATAAATACGGCACTTGGAAACAGACTGAGAAACCAGAGTAAAATTTCTCCTACAACCCATTCCCTTTGTGCTAGATGAACGAACATCGCTCAACATGCTCAGTTCTGAGTGATAATTATGTGTGAAAGCCGTCCTTCAACTAGCTTGTTGTGAACACAAAGTTTCTTTTCAGTTGCAAACTCCACTCCATAAATATATATGGGGAAGTACTAGCTCCAAATTGTTTTACAGTGAAAACTGCAGAAACATCAAACCGGTACTAGGAAACAGACAGAGAAACCAGAGTAAAAGTTTCTCCTTCAACACGTTCCATTTGTGCTAGATGAACGATCGTCTCTCAACATGCTCATTTCTAAGAGATAAATGATTGTGAAAGCTGTCTTTCACCTTCCTTTTTGGGAACACAAAATTTCTTTTCATTTAAAAATTCCAATCCATACATATATATGTGTACTAACTAGCTTGAAATCGGGTTTACAGTGAAAACTGCAGGAATTAAAACTGGCACTAGGAAACAGACTGAGAAAGCAGAGTTAATGTTTCTCTTGCAACCCGTTCCATTTGTGCTAGATGTAAGAAAGTCTCTCCACATGCTCACTTCTGAGATACAATTGTGTGTGAAAGCCGTCCTTCAAGTAGCTTGTTGGGAAAAAAAGATGCTTTTCCATTTAAAACACCAATCCATACATATATATGGGGAGGTACTATCTCCAAATCCTGTTTACAGTGAAAACTGCAGGAACTTCAACCCGGAACTAGGAAACAGACTGAGAAACCAGAGTAAAAGTTTCTCATGCAACTCGTTCCTTTTGTTCTAGATGAACGAAAGACTCTCCAAATGCTCAGATCTGAGTGATAAGTGTGTGTGAAAGCCATCCTTCAAGTAGCATGTTGGGAAAAAAGATGATTTTCCGTTGCATACTCCAATTCATACATATATATTGAGAGGTAATAGCTCCAAATCCGGTTTACAGTGAAAACTCCAGGAACTTCAAACCGGAACTAGGAAACAGACTGAGAAACCATAGTAAAAGTTTCTCCTGCAACTCGTTCCTTTTGTTCTAGATTAACGAAGTCTCTCCTAATACTCAGATTTGAGAGATAAGTGTGTGTGAAAGACATCATTCAAGTAGCTTGTTGGGAAAAAAGTTGATTTTCCGTTGCCTACACCAATTCATACATATATATTGGGAGGTACTATCTCCAAATCCGTTTTACAGTGAAAACTGCAGGAAATTCAAACCGGCACTAGGAAACAGACTGAGAAACCAGATAAAAAGTTTCTCCTGCAAACCATTCTCTCTGTGCTGGATAAACGAAATTCTCTCCACATGCTCAGTTCTGAGAGATAAGTGTGTGTAAAAGCCGTCCTTCAACTAGCTTGTTGGGAACACACAGTTTTTTTAATTATAAATCAACTCCGTATATATATATGGGAGGTACTAGCTCCAACTCAGTATTACAGTGAAAACTGCAGGAAATTTAAACCGGCACTAGGATATAGACTAAGAAACCAGAGTAAAAGTTTCTCCTGCAACCCGTTCCATTTGTGCTAGATGAACGAACGTCTCTCCACATGCTCAGTTCTGAGAGATAAGTGTGTGTGAAAGCCGAACTTCACCTAGCTTGTTGGGAACACAAAGTTTCTTTTCAATTGCAAACTCCACTCTATACATATGTATGGGGAGGTACTAGCTCCAACTCAGGTTTACAGTGAAATCTGCAGGACCTTGAAACCGGGACTTGGAAACAGACTGAGAAACCAGAGTAAAAGTTTCTCCTGCAAACCGTTCCCTTTGTGCTAGATGAACGAACGTCTCTCCACATGCTCAGATCTGAGAGATAAGTGTGTGTGAAGCCGTCCTTCACCTAGCTTGTTGGGAACACAAAGTTTCTTTTAAGTTGCAAACTCCACTCCATACCCATACATGGGGAGGAAGTAGCAAGAAATCCTGTGTACAGTGAAAACTGCAGGAACTTCAAACCTGCACTAGGACACAGGCTGAGAAACCAGAGTAAAATTTTCTCCTGCAAACCGTTCCCTTTGTGTTAAATGAACAAACGTCTCTCCACATGCTCAGTTCTGAGAGATAATTGTGTGCTATAGCCAATTTAACCTAGCTTCGTGGCAAAACTATGTATCTTTTCAATTGCAAACTCCATTCCATACATATATATGGGGAGGTAATAACAACAAATATGGGATACAGTGAAAATTGTGGAACTTCAAAACGGCACTCGGAAACAGACTGAGAAACAGAGTAATAGTTTCTCCTGCAAGCAGATCCCTTTGTGCTAGATGTACGAAAGTCTCTCCTCATGCTCAGTTGTGAGAGATAAGTGTGTGAGAAAGCCATCCTTCACCTTGCTTGTTGGGAACACAAAGTTTCTTTTCAATTGCAAACTCCACTCCATACATATGTATGGGGAGGTACTAGCTCCAACTCGGTTTTACAGTGAAAACTGCAGGAAATTTAAACCGGCACTTGTAAACAGACTTAGAAACCAGAGTAAAAGTTTCTCCTGCAACCCGATACCTTTGTTCTAGATGAAGGAACGTCGCTCCACATGCTCAGTTCTGAGAGATAAGTTTGTGTGAAAGCCGTCCTTCACCAACTTTCTGGGAACACAAAGTTTCTTTCAGTTGCAAACCCCACTCCATACATATATATTGGGAGGATGTAGCAACAAATCCTGTTTACAGTGAAAACTGCAGGAACTTAAAACCTGCACTAGGACACAGACTGAGAAACCAGAGTAAAATTTTCTCCTGCAAACCGTTCCCTTTGTGTTAAATGAATAAACGTCTCTCCACTTGCTCAGTTCTGAGAGATAATTGTGTGCTATAGCCGCTTTCACCTAGCTTCGTGGAACACTACGTATCTTTTCAATTGCAAACTCCATTACATACATATATATGGGGAGGTAATACCCACAAATATGGGATACAGTGAAAACTGCAGGAACTTCAAACCGGCACTATGAAACAGATTGAGAAACAAATTATTAGTTTCTCCTGCAAACCCTTCCCTTTGTGCTAGATGAACGAAAGTCGCTCCACATGATCAGTTGTGAGAGATAAGTGTGTGTGAAAGCCGAACGTCACCTTGCTTGTTGGGGACACAAAGTTTATTTCAGTTGCAAACTCCATTCCATACATATATATGGGGAGGTACTAGCTCCAACTCGGTTTTAAAATGAAAAATGCTGGACCTTCAAAACGGGAATAGGAAACAGACTGAGAAACCAGAGTAAAAGTTTCTCCTGCAACCCGTTCCCTTTGTGCTAGGTGAACGAACGTCTCTCCACATGCTCAGTTGTGAGAGATAATTGTGTGTGAAAGCCGCACTTCACCAAGATTGTTGGGAACACAAAGTTGCTTTTCAGTTGCAAATTCCACTCCATAAATATATATGGGGATGTACAAGCTCCAACTCGGTTTTACAGTGAAAACTACACGAACTTCAAACTGGCACTAGGAAACAGACTGAGAAACCAGAGTAAATGTTTCTCCTGCAAACCGTTCCCTTTGTGTTAAATGAATGAACGTCTCTCCACATGCTCAGTTCTGAGAGATAATTGTGTGCTATAGCCACTTAAACCTAGCTTCGTGGGAACACTACGTATCTTTTCAATTGCAAATTCCATTCCATACATATATATGGGGAGGTAGTAACAACAAATATGGGATACAGCGAAAACTGTGGAACTTCAAACTGGCACTAGGAAACAGACTGTGAAACCAGAGTAAAAGTTTCTCCTGCAAACCGTTCCCTTGGTGCTAGATGAACGAACATCTCTCCACATGCTCAGTTGTGAGAGATAAGTGTGTGTGAAAGCCGTCCTTCACATAGCTTGTTGGGAACACAATGGTTCTTTTCAGTTGCAAACTCCACTCCATACATATATATTGGGAGGTACTTGCTCCAACTCGGTTTTACAGTGAAAACTGCAGGACCTTCAAACAGGGACTAGGAAACAGACTGAGAAACCAGAGTAAAAATTTTCCTGCAAACCGTTCCCTTTTTGCTAGATGAACGAATGTCTCTCCACATGCTCAGATCTGAGAGATAATTGTTTGTGAAAGCCGTCCATCACCTTGCTTGTTGGGAAAACAAAGATTCTTTTCAGTTGCAAACTCCATTCCATACATATATATGGGGAGGTACTAACTCCAACTCAGTTTTACAGTGAAAAATGCAGGAACTTCAAACCGGCACTAGGAAACAGACTGAGAAACCAGAGTAAAAGTTTCTCCTTCAACCCGTTCCATTTGTGCTAGATGAACGATCGTCTCTCAACATGCTCAGTTCTGAGAGATAAATGAGTGTGAAAGCCGTCTTTCACCTTCCTTTTTGGGAACACAAAATTTCTTTTCAGTTAAAAATTCCAATCCATACATATATATGTGTACTAACTAGCTCGAACTCGGGTTTACAGTGAAAACTGCAGGAATTTAAAACTGGCACTAGGAAAGAGACTGAGAAAGCAGAGTTAATGTTTCTCTTGCAACCCATTCCATTTTTGCTAGATGTAAGAATGTCTCTCCACATGCTCAGTTCTGAGATACAATTGTGTGTGAAAGCCGTCCTTCAAGTAGCTTGTTGGGAAAAAAAGATGCTTTTCCGTTGAAAACACCAATTCATACATATATATGTGGAGGTACTATCTCCAAATCCAGTTTACAGTGAAAACTCCAGGAACTTTAAACCGGCACTAGGAAACAGACTGAGAAACCAGAGAAAAAGTTCCCCCTGCAAATCTTTCCTTTTGTTCTAGATTAATGAAGTCTCTCCAAATGCTCAGATCTGAGAGATTAGTGTGTGTGAAAGACATCCTTCAAGTAGCTTGTTGGGAAAAATGATGATTTTCCATTGCATACACCAATTCTTACATATATATTTGGAGGTAGTTGCTCCAAATCCGTTTTACAGTGAAAACTGCAGGAACTTCAAACCGGCACTAGTAAACAGACTGAGAAACCAGATAAATAGTTTCTCCTGCAAACAATTCTCTCTGTGCTGGATAAACGAAAGTCTCTCCACATGCTCAGTTCTGAGAGATAAGTGTGTGTGAAAGCCGTCCTTCACCTAGCTTGTTGGGAACACAAAGTTTCTTTTCAGTTGCAAACACCACTCCATACATATATATGGGGAGGTAATAGCTCCAACTGTGTTTTACAGTGAAAAGTGCAGGAACTTCAAACCGGCACTAGGAAACAGACTGAGAAACCAGAGAAAAGTTTCTCCTGCAACCCATTCGGTTTGTGCTAGATGAACGAAAGTCTCTCAACATGCTCAGTTGTGAGAGATAAGTGTGTGTGAAAGCCGTCCTTCACCTAGCTTGTTGGGAACACAAAGTTACTTTTCAGTTGCAAACTCCACTGCATACATATATATGGGGAGGTACTAGCTCCAACTCGGTTATACAGTGAAAACTGCAGGAACTTCATACCGGTACTAGGAAACAGACTGAGATCCCAGAGTAAAAGTTTCCCCTGCAACCCGTTCTCTTTTTGCTAGATCAACGAAAGTCTCTCCACATGCTCAGTTGTGAGAGATAATTGTGTGTGAAAGCCGTCCTTCACCTAGCTTGTTGGGAACACAAAGTTTCTTTTCAGTTGCAAATTCCACTCCATACATACATATGGGTAGGTACAATCTCCAACTCGGTTTTACAGTGAAAACTACAGGAACTTCAAACTGGCACTTGGAAACAGACTGAGAAACCAGAATAAAATTTCTCCTGCAACCCGTTCCCTTTGTGCTAGATGAACAAACGTCTCTCCACATGCTCAGTTCTGAGATATAACTGTGTGTGAAAGCCGTCCTACACCTAGCTGGTTGGGAACACAAAGATTGTTTTCAGTTGCAAACTCCACTCCATACATATATATGGGGCGGTACTATCTCCATATCAGTTTTACAGTGAAAACTGCAGGAACATCAAACCGACACTAGGAAAGAGACTGAGAAACCAGAGTAAAAGTTTCTCCTGCAACCCGTTCCATTTGTGCTAGATGAACGAACGTCTCTCCACATGCTCAGTTCTGAGAGATAAGTGTGTGTGAAAGCCGAACTTCACCTAGCTTGTTGGGAACACAAAGTTTCTTTTCAATTGCAAACTCCACTCTATACATATGTATGGGGAGGTACTAGCTCCAACTCAGGTTTACAGTGAAATCTGCAGGACCTTGAAACCGGGACTTGGAAACAGACTGAGAAACCAGAGTAAAAGTTTCTCCTGCAATCCGTTCCCTTTGTGATAGATGAACGAACGTCTCTCCACATGCTCAGATCTGAGAGATAAGTGTGTGTGAAGCCGTCCTTCACCTAGCTTGTTGGGAACACAAAGTTTCTTTTAAGTTGCAAACTCCACTCCATACCCATACATGGGGAGGAAGTAGCAAGAAATCCTGTGTACAGTGAAAACTGCAGGAACTTCAAACCTGCACTAGGACACAGGCTGAGAAACCAGAGTAAAATTTTCTCCTGCAAACCGTTCCCTTTGTGTTAAATGAACAAACGTCTCTCCACATGCTCAGTTCTGAGAGATAATTGTGTGCTATAGCCAATTTAACCTAGCTTCGTGGCAAAACTATGTATCTTTTCAATTGCAAACTCCATTCCATACATATATATGGGGAGGTAATAACAACAAATATGGGATACAGTGAAAATTGTGGAACTTCAAAACGGCACTCGGAAACAGACTGAGAAACAGAGTAATAGTTTCTCCTGCAAGCAGATCCCTTTGTGCTAGATGTACGAAAGTCTCTCCACATGCTCAGTTGTGAGAGATAAGTGTGTGAGAAAGCCGTCCGTCACCTTGCTTGTTGGGAACACAAAGTTTCTTTTCAATTGCAAACTCCACTCCATACATATGTATGGGGAGGTACTAGCTCCAACTCGGTTTTACAGTGAAATCTGCAGGACCTTGAAACCGGGACTTGTAAACAGACTTAGAAACCAGAGTAAAAGTTTCTCCTGCAACCCGATCCCTTTGTTCTAGATGAAGGAACATCGCTCCACATGCTCAGTTCTGAGAGATAAGCTTGTGTGAAAGCCGTCCTTCACCAACTTTCTGGGAACACAAAGTTTCTTTCAGTTGCAAACCCCACTCCATACATATATATTGGGAGGATGTAGCAACAAATCCTGTTTACAGTGAAAACTGCAGGAACTTAAAACCTGCACTAGGACACAGACTGAGAAACCAGAGTAAAATTTTCTCCTGCAAACCGTTCCCTTTGTGTTAAATGAATAAACGTCTCTCCACTTGCTCAGTTCTGAGAGATAATTGTGTGCTATAGCCGCTTTCACCTAGCTTTGTGGAACACTACTTATCTTTTCAATTGCAAACTCCATTACATACATATATATGGGGAGGTAATACCCACAAATATGGGATACAGTGAAAACTGCAGGAACTTCAAACCGGCACTATGAAACAGATTGAGAAACAAATTATTAGTTTCTCCTGCAAACCCTTCCCTTTGTGCTAGATGAACGAAAGTCGCTCCACATGATCAGTTGTGAGAGATAAGTGTGTGTGAAAGCCGAACGTCACCTTGCTTGTTGGGGACACAAAGTTTATTTCAGTTTCAAACTCCATTCCATACATATATATGGGGAGGTACTAGCTCCAACTCGGTTTTAAAATGAAAAATGCTGGACCTTCAAAACGGGAATAGGAAACAGACTGAGAAACCAGAGTAAAAGTTTCTCCTGCAACCCGTTCCCTTTGTGCTAGGTGAACGAACGTCTCTCCACATGCTCAGTTGTGAGAGATAATTGTGTGTGAAAGCCGCACTTCACCAAGATTGTTGGGAACACAAAGTTGCTTTTCAGTTGCAAATTCCACTCCATAAATATATATGGGGATGTACAAGCTCCAACTCGGTTTTACAGTGAAAACTACACGAACTTCAAACTGGCACTAGGAAACAGACTGAGAAACCAGAGTAAATGTTTCTCCTGCAAACCGTTCCCTTTGTGTTAAATGAATGAACGTCTCTCCACATGCTCAGTTCTGAGAGATAATTGTGTGCTATAGCCACTTAAACCTAGCTTCGTGGGAACACTACGTATCTTTTCAATTGCAAATTCCATTCCATACATATATATGGGGAGGTAGTAACAACAAATATGGGATACAGCGAAAACTGTGGAACTTCAAACTGGCACTAGGAAACAGACTGTGAAACCAGAGTAAAAGTTTCTCCTGCAAACCGTTCCCTTGGTGCTAGATGAACGAACATCTCTCCACATGCTCAGTTGTGAGAGATAAGTGTGTGTGAAAGCCGTCCTTCACATAGCTTGTTGGGAACACAATGGTTCTTTTCAGTTGCAAACTCCACTCCATACATATATATTGGGAGGTACTTGCTCCAACTCGGTTTTACAGTGAAAACTGCAGGACCTTCAAACAGGGACTAGGAAACAGACTGAGAAACCAGAGTAAAAATTTTCCTGCAAACCGTTCCCTTTTTGCTAGATGAACGAATGTCTCTCCACATGCTCAGATCTGAGAGATAATTGTTTGTGAAAGCCGTCCATCACCTTGCTTGTTGGGAAAACAAAGATTCTTTTCAGTTGCAAACTCCATTCCATACATATATATGGGGAGGTACTAACTCCAACTCAGTTTTACAGTGAAAAATGCAGGAACTTCAAACCGGCACTAGGAAACAGACTGAGAAACCAGAGTAAAAGTTTCTCCTTCAACCCGTTCCATTTGTGCTAGATGAACGATCGTCTCTCAACATGCTCAGTTCTGAGAGATAAATGAGTGTGAAAGCCGTCTTTCACCTTCCTTTTTGGGAACACAAAATTTCTTTTCAGTTAAAAATTCCAATCCATACATATATATGTGTACTAACTAGCTCGAACTCGGGTTTACAGTGAAAACTGCAGGAATTTAAAACTGGCACTAGGAAAGAGACTGAGAAAGCAGAGTTAATGTTTCTCTTGCAACCCATTCCATTTTTGCTAGATGTAAGAATGTCTCTCCACATGCTCAGTTCTGAGATACAATTGTGTGTGAAAGCCGTCTTCAAGTAGCTTGTTGGGAAAAAAAGATGCTTTTCCGTTGAAAACACCAATTCATACATATATATGTGGAGGTACTATCTCCAAATCCAGTTTACAGTGAAAACTCCAGGAACTTTAAACAGGCACTAGGAAACAGACTGAGAAACCAGAGAAAAAGTTCCTCCTGCAAATCTTTCCTTTTGTTCTAGATTAATGAAGTCTCTCCAAATGCTCAGATCTGAGAGATTAGTGTGTGTGAAAGACATCCTTCAAGTAGCTTGTTGGGAAAAATGATGATTTTCCATTGCATACACCAATTCTTACATATATATTTGGAGGTAGTTGCTCCAAAACCGTTTTACAGTGAAAACTGCAGGAACTTCAAACCGGCACTAGTAAACAGACTGAGAAACCAGATAAAAAGCTTCTCCTGCAAACAATTCTCTCTGTGCTGGATAAACGAAAGTCTCTCCACATGCTCAGTTCTGAGAGATAAGTGTGTGTGAAAGCCGTCCTTCAACTAGCTTGTTGGGAACACAAAGTTTCTTTTCAGTTGCAAACACCACTCCATACATATATATGGGGAGGTAATAGCTCCAACTCTGTTTTACAGTGAAAAGTGCAGGAACTTCAAACCGGCACTAGGAAACAGACTGAGAAACCAGAGAAAAGTTTCTCCTGCAACCCATTCGGTTTGTGCTAGATGAACGAAAGTCTCTCAACATGCTCAGTTGTGAGAGATAAGTGTGTGTGAAAGCCGTCCTTCACCTAGCTTGTTGGGAACACAAAGTTACTTTTCAGTTGCAAACTCCACTGCATACATATATATGGGGAGGTATTAGCTCCAACTCGGTTATACAGTGAAAACTGCAGGAACTTCATACCGGTACTAGGAAACAGACTGAGAAACCAGAGTAAAAGTTTCTCCTGCAACCCGTTCCATTTGTGCTAGATGAACGAACGTCTCTCCACATGCTCAGTTCTGAGAGATAAGTGTGTGTGAAAGCCGAACTTCACCTAGCTTGTTGGGAACACAAAGTTTCTTTTCAATTGCAAACTCCACTCTATACATATGTATGGGGAGGTACTAGCTCCAACTCAGGTTTACAGTGAAATCTGCAGGACCTTGAAACCGGGACTTGGAAACAGACTGAGAAACCAGAGTAAAAGTTTCTCCTGCAACCCGTTCCCTTTGTGATAGATGAACGAACGTCTCTCCACATGCTCAGATCTGAGAGATAAGTGTGTGTGAAGCCGTCCTTCACCTAGCTTGTTGGGAACACAAAGTTTCTTTTAAGTTGCAAACTCCACTCCATACCCATACATGGGGAGGAAGTAGCAAGAAATCCTGTGTACAGTGAAAACTGCAGGAACTTCAAACCTGCACTAGGACACAGGCTGAGAAACCAGAGTAAAAGTTTCTCCTGCAACCCGATCCCTTTGATCTAGATGAAGGAACGTCGCTTCACATGCTCAGTTCTGAGAGATAATTCTGTGTGAAAGCCGTCCTTCACCAACTTTCTGGGAACACAAAGTTTATTTCAGTTGCAAACCCCACTCCATACATATATATGGGGAGGGAGTAGCAACAAATCCTGTTACAGTGAAAACTGAAGGAACTTAATACCTGCACTAGGACACAGACTGAGAAACCAGAGTAAAATTTTCTCCTGCAAACAGTTCCCTTTGTGTTAAATGAACGAACGTCTCTCCACATGCTCAGTTCTGAGAGATAATTGTGTGCTATAGCCGCTTCACCTAGCTTCGTGGAACACTACGTATCTTTTCAATTGCAAACTCCATTACATACATATATATGGGGAGGTAATAACAACAAATATGGGATACAGTGAATACTGCAGGAACTTCAAACCGGCACTAGGAAACAGATTGAGAAACAAATTATTAGTTTCTCCTGCAAACCCTTCCCTTTGTGGTAGATGAACGAAAGTCGCTCCACATGATCAGTTGTGAGAGATAAGTGTGTGTGAATGCCGAACGTCACCTTGCTTGTTGGGGACACAAAGTTTTTTTTCAGTTGCAAACTACATTCCATACATATATATGGGGAGGTACTAGCTCCAACTCGGTTTTAAAATGAAAAATGCTGGACTTTCAAACCGGGAACAGGAAACAGACTGAGAAACCAGAGTAAAAATTTCTCCTGCAAACCTTTCCATTTGTGCCAGGTGAACGAACTTCTCTCCACATGCTCAGTTGTGAGAGATAAGTGTGTGTGAAAGCCGCACTTCACCTAGCTTTTTGGGAACACAAGGTATCTTTTCAGTTGCAATTTCCACTACATAAATATATATGGGGAGGTACAACCTAAAACTCGGTTTTACAGTGAAAACTACAGGAACTTCAAACTGGCACTAGGAAAAAGACTGAGAAAGCAGAGTTATTGTTTCTCTTGCAACCCGTTCCATTTGTGCTAGATGTAAGGAACTCTCTCCACATGGTCAGTTCTGAGATACAAGTGTGTGTGAAAGCCGTCTTTCAAGTAGCTTGTTGGGAAAAAAGGATGGTTTTCCGTTGAAAACATCAATCCATACATATATATGGGGTGGTACTATCTCCAAATCCGGTTTACAGTGAAAACTGCAGGAACTTAAAACCGGCACTAGGAAACAGACTGAGAAACCAGAGTAAAATTTCTCCTGCAACTCGTTCCTTTTGTTCTAGATTAACGAAGTCTCCCCAAATGCTCAGATCTGAGGGATAAGTGTGTGTGAAAGAAATCCTTCATGTAGCTTCTTAGGAAAAAAATGATTTTTCATTGCATACTCCAATTCATACATGTATAGTGGGAGGTACTAGCTCCAAATCCGTTTTACAGTGAAAACTGCAGGAACTTCAAACCGGCACTAGGAATCTGACTGAGAAACCAGATAAAAAGTTTCTCCTGCAAACCATTCTCTCTGTGCTGGATAAACGAAATTCTCTCCACATGCTCAGTTCTGAGAGATAAGTGTGTGTGAAAGCCGTCCTTCAACTAGCTTGTTGGGAACACACAGTTTTTTTAATTATAATATCAACTCCTTATATATATATATGGGAGGTACTAGCTCCAACTCGGTTTTACACTGAAATCTGCAGGAACTTCAAACCGGCACTAGGAAACAGACTGAGAACCCACAGTAAAAGTTTCTCCTGCAACCCGTTCTCTTTGTGCTAGATGAACGAAATTCTCTCCACATGCTCATTTCTGAGAGATAACTGTGTGTGAAAGCCGTCCTTCAACAACTTTCTGGGAACACAAAGTTTCATTCAGTTGCAATCCCCACTCCATACATATATATGGGGAGGAAGTAGCAACAAAACCTGTTTACAGTGAAAACTGCAGGAACTTAAAACCTGCACTAGGACACAGACTGAGAAACCAGAGTAAAATTTTCTCCTGCAAACCGTTCCCTTTGTGTTAAATGAAAGAACGTCTCTCCACATGCCCAGTTCTGAGAGATAATTGTGTGCTATAGCCGCTTTCACCTAGCTTCGTGGAACACTACGTATCTTTTCAATTGCAAACTCCATTACATACAAATATATGGAGAGGTAATAACAACAAATATGGGATACAGTGAAAACTGCAGGAACTTCAAACCTGCACTAGGAAACAGATTGAGAAACAAATTATTAGTTTCCCTGCAAACCCTTCCCTTTGTGCTAGATGAACGAAAGTCACTCAACATGATCAGTTGTGAGAGATAAGTGTGTGTAAAAGCCGTCCGTCACCTTGCTTGTTGGGAACACAAAGTTTTTTTTCAGTTGCAAACTCCATTTCATTCATATTTATGGGAAGGTACTAGCTCCAACTCGGTTTTACAATGAAAAATGCAGGACCTTCAAACCGGGACTAGGAAACAGACTGAGAAACCAGAGTAAAAGTTTCCCCTGCAACCCGTTCCCTTTGTGCTAAATGAACGAACGTCTCTCCACATGCTCAGATCTGAGAGGTAATTGTGTGTGAAAGCCGTCCTTCACCTAGCTTGTTGGGAACACAGTTTCTTTTCAGTTGCAAACTCCACTCCATACATATATATGGGGAGGTACTAGCTCTAAATCGGTTTTACAGTGAAGACTGCAGGACACTCAAACAGGGACTAGGAAACATACTGAGAAACCAGAGTAAAAGTTTCTCCTAAAACACGTTCCATTTGTGCTAGAGGAACGAACGTCTCTCCACATGTTCAGATTTGAGAGGTAATTGTGTGTGAAAGCCGTCCTTCACCTAGCTTGTTGGGAACACAATGATTCTTTACAGTTGCAAACTCCAATCCATACATATATATGGGGAGGTACTAGCTCCAACTCGGTTTTACAGTGAAAACTGCAGGAACTTCAAACCGGCACTAGGAAACAGACTGAGAATCCAGAGTAAAAGTTTCTCCTGCAACCCGTTCCCTTTGTGCCAGATGAACGAAAGTCACTCAACATGCTCAGTTCTGAGAGATATGTATGTGTGAAAGCCATCCTTCACCTAGCTTGTTGTAAACACAAAGTTTCTTTTCAGTTGCAAACACCACTCCATATATATATATGGGGAAGTACTAGCTCCAAATCTGTTTTACAGTGTAAACTGCAGAAACATCAAACCGGTACTAGGAAACAGACAGAGAAACCAGAGTAACAGTTTCTCCTTCAACCCGTTCAATTTGTGCTAGATAAACGATCGTGTCTCAACATGCTCAATTCTGAGAGATAAATGAGTGTGAAATCTGTCTTTCACCTGCCTTTTTGGGAACACAAAATTTCTTTTCAGTTAAAAATTCCAATCCATACATATATATGTGTACTAACTAGCTCGAACTCGGGTTTACAATGAAAACTGCATTAATTTAAAACCGACACTAGGAAACAGACTGAGAAAGCAGAGTTAATGTTTCTCTTGCAAACCGTTCCATTTGTGCTAGATGTAAGAAAGTCTCTCCACATGCTCAGATCTGAGAGGTAAGTGTGTGTGAAAGGCGTCCTTCACCTAGCTTGTAGGGAACACAAAGTTTCTTTTAAGTTGCAAACTCCACTCCATACAAATATATGGGGAGGAAGTAGCAAGAAATCCTGTTTACAGTGAAAACTGCAGGAACTTCAAACCTGCTCTAGGACACAGGCTGAGAAACCAGAGTAAAATTTTCTCCTGCAAACCGTTCCCTTTGTGTTAAATGAACGAACGTCTCTCCACATGCTCAGTTCTGAGAGATAATTGTGTGCTATAGCCACTTTAACCTAGCTTCGTGGGAACACTACGTATCTTTTCAATTGCAAACTCCATTCCATACATATATATGGGGAGGTAATAACAACAAATATGGGATACAGTGAAAACTGTGGAACTTCAAATCGGCACTAGGAAACAGACTGAGAAACAGAGTAATACTTTCCCCTGCAAACAGTTCCCTTTGTGGTAGATGTACGAAAGTCTCTCCTCATGCTCAGATCTGAGAGATAAGTGTGTGTGAAAGCCGTAATTCAACTAGCTTGTTGGGAACACAAAGTTATTTTCAGTTGCAAATTCCACTCCATACATATATATGGGGAGGTACAAGCTCCAAATCGGTTTTACAGTGAAAAATGCAGGAACTTCAAACCGGCACTAGGAAACAGACTGAGAAACCAGATAAAAGTATCTCCTGCAAACCATTCTATCTGTGCTGGATAAACGAAAGTCTCTCCACATGCTCAGTTCTGAGAGATAAGTGTGTGTGAAAGCCGTCCTTCAACTAGCTTGTTGGGAACACACAGTTTTTTTAATTATAAAATCAACTCCTTATATATATATGGGAGGTACTAACTCCAACTCGGTTTTACAGTGAAAACAGCAGGAACTTCAAACCGGCACTAGGAAACAGACTGAGAACCCAGAGTAAAAGTTTCTCCTGCAACTCGTTCTCTTTGTGCTAGATGAACGAAAGTCTCTCCACATGCTCATTTCTGAGAGATAACTGTGTATGAAAGCCGTCCTTCACCAACTTTCTGGGAACACAAAGTTTATTTCAGTTGCAAACCCCACTCCATACATATATATGGGAAGGCAGTAGCAACAAATCCTGTTTACAGTGAAAACTGCAGGGACTTAAAACCTGCACTAGGACACAGACTGAGAAACCAGAGTAAAATTTTCCCCTGCAAACCGTTCCCTTTTTGTTAAATGAACGAACGTCTCTCCACATGCACATTTCTGAGAGATAATTGTGTGCTATAGCCGCTTTCACCTAGCTTCGTGGAACACTACGTATCTTTTCAATTGCAAACTCCATTATATACATATATATGGGGAGGTAATAACAACAAATATGGGATACAGTGAAAACTGCAGGATCTTAAAACCGGCACTAGGAAACAGATTGAGAAACAAACTATTAGTTTCTCCTGCAAACCCTTCCCTTTGTGCTAGATGAACGAAAGTCGCTCCACATGATCAATTGTGAGTGATAAGTGTGTGTGAAATCCGACCGTCAAATTGCTTGTTGGGAACACAATGATTTTTTTCAGTTGCAAACTACATTCCATACATATATATGGGGAGGTACTAACTCCAACTCGGTTTTAAAATGAAAAATGCTGGACCTTCAAACCGGGAACAGGAAACAGACTGAGAAACCAGAGTAAAAATTTCTCCTGCAAACCTTTCCATTTTTGCCAGGTGAACGAACTTCTCTCCACATGCTCAGTTGTGAGAGATAAGTGTGTGTGAAAGCCGCACTTCACCTAGCTTTTTGGGAACACAAGGTATCTTTTCAGTTGCAATTTCCACTACATAAATATATATGGGGAGGTACAAGCTAAAACTCGGTTTTACAGTGAAAACTACAGGAACTTCAAACTGGCACTAGGAAAAAGACTGAGAAAGCAGAGTTATTGTTTCTCTTGCAACCCGTTCCATTTGTGCTAGATGTAAGGAACTCTCTCCACATGGTCAGTTCTGAGATACAAGTGTGTGTGAAAGCCGTCTTTCAAGTAGCTTGTTGGGAAAAAAAGATGCTTTTCCGTTGAAAACATCAATCCATACATATATATGGGGTGGTACTATCTCCAAATCCGGTTTACAGTGAAAACTGCAGGAACTTAAAACCGGCACTAGGAAACAGACTGAGAAACCAGAGTAAAATTTCTCCTGCAACTCGTTCCTTTTGTTCTAGATTAACGAAGTCTCCCCAAATGCCCAGATCTGAGGGATAAGTGTGTGTGAAAGAAATTCTTCATGTAGCTTCTTAGGAAAAAAATGATTTTTCATTGCATACTCCAATTCATACATGTATAGTGGGAGGTACTAGCTCCAAATCCGTTTTACAGTGAAAACTGCAGGAACTTCAAACCGGCACTAGGAATCTGACTGAGAAACCAGATAAAAAGTTTCTCCTGCAAACCATTCTCTCTGTGCTGGATAAACGAAAGTCTCTCCACATGCTCAGTTCTGAGAGATAAGTGTGTGTGAAAGCCGTCCTTCAACTAGCTTGTTGGGAACACACAGTTTTTTTAATTATAATATCAACTCCTTATATATATATGGGAGGTACTAGCTCCAACTCGGTTTTACACTGAAATCTGCAGGAACTTCAAACCGGCACTAGGAAACAGACTGAGAACCCACAGTAAAAGTTTCTCCTGCAACCCGTTCTCTTTGTGCTAGATGAACGAAATTCTCTCCACATGCTCATTTCTGAGAGATAACTGTGTGTGAAAGCCGTCCTTCAACAACTTTCTGGGAACACAAAGTTTCATTCAGTTGCAAACCCCACTCCATACATATATATGGGGAGGAAGTAGCAACAAATCCTGTTTACAGTGAAAACTGCAGGAACTTAAAACCTGCACTAGGACACAGACTGAGAAACCAGAGTAAAATTTTCTCCTGCAAACCGTTCCCTTTGTGTTAAATGAAAGAACGTCTCTCCACATGCCCAGTTCTGAGAGATAATTGTGTGCTATAGCCGCTTTCACCTAGCTTCGTGGAACACTACGTATCTTTTCAATTGCAAACTCCATTACATACAAATATATGGAGAGGTAATAACAACAAATATGGGATACAGTGAAAACTGCAGGAACTTCAAACCTGCACTAGGAAACAGATTGAGAAACAAATTATTAGTTTCCCTGCAAACCCTTCCCTTTGTGCTAGATGAACGAAAGTCACTCAACATGATCAGTTGTGAGAGATAAGTGTGTGTAAAAGCCGTCCGTCACCTTGCTTGTTGGGAACACAAAGTTTTTTTTCAGTTGCAAACTCCATTTCATTCATATTTATGGGAAGGTACTAGCTCCAACTCGGTTTTACAATGAAAAATGCAGGACCTTCAAACCGGGACTAGGAAACAGACTGAGAAACCAGAGTAAAAGTTTCCCCTGCAACCCGTTCCCTTTGTGCTAAATGAACGAACGTCTCTCCACATGCTCAGATCTGAGAGGTAATTGTGTGTGAAAGCCGTCCTTCACCTAGCTTGTTGGGAACACAGTTTCTTTTCAGTTGCAAACTCCACTCCATACATATATATGGGGAGGTACTAGCTCTAAATCGGTTTTACAGTGAAGACTGCAGGACACTCAAACAGGGACTAGGAAACATACTGAGAAACCAGAGTAAAAGTTTCTCCTAAAACACGTTCCATTTGTGCTAGAGGAACGAACGTCTCTCCACATGTTCAGATTTGAGAGGTAATTGTGTGTGAAAGCCGTCCTTCACCTAGCTTGTTGGGAACACAATGATTCTTTACAGTTGCAAACTCCAATCCATACATATATATGGGGAGGTACTAGCTCCAACTCGGTTTTACAGTGAAAACTGCAGGAACTTCAAACCGGCACTAGGAAACAGACTGAGAATCCAGAGTAAAAGTTTCTCCTGCAACCCGTTCCCTTTGTGCCAGATGAACGAAAGTCACTCAACATGCTCAGTTCTGAGAGATATGTATGTGTGAAAGCCGTACTTCACCTAGCTTGTTGTAAACACAAAGTTTCTTTTCAGTTGCAAACACCACTCCATATATATATATGGGGAAGTACTAGCTCCAAATCTGTTTTACAGTGTAAACTGCAGAAACATCAAACCGGTACTAGGAAACAGACAGAGAAACCAGAGTAACAGTTTCTCCTTCAACCCGTTCAATTTGTGCTAGATAAACGATCGTGTCTCAACATGCTCAATTCTGAGAGATAAATGAGTGTGAAATCTGTCTTTCACCTGCCTTTTTGGGAACACAAAATTTCTTTTCAGTTAAAAATTCCAATCCATACATATATATGTGTACTAACTAGCTCGAACTCGGGTTTACAATGAAAACTGCAGGAATTTAAAACCGACACTAGGAAACAGACTGAGAAAGCAGAGTTAATGTTTCTCTTGCAACCCGTTCCATTTGTGCTAGATGTAAGAAAGTCTCTCCACATGCTCAGATCTGAGAGGTAAGTGTGTGTGAAAGGCGTCCTTCACTTAGCTTGTAGGGAACACAAAGTTTCTTTTAAGTTGCAAACTCCACTCCATACAAATATATGGGGAGGAAGTAGCAAGAAATCCTGTTTACAGTGAAAACTGCAGGAACTTCAAACCTGCTCTAGGACACAGGCTGAGAAACCAGAGTAAAATTTTCTCCTGCAAACCGTTCCCTTTGTGTTAAATGAACGAACGTCTCTCCACATGCTCAGTTCTGAGAGATAATTGTGTGCTATAGCCACTTTAACCTAGCTTCGTGGGAACACTACGTATCTTTTCAATTGCAAACTCCATTCCATACATATATATGGGGAGGTAATAACAACAAATATGGGATACAGTGAAAACTGTGGAACTTCAAATCGGCACTAGGAAACAGACTGAGAAACAGAGTAATACTTTCCCCTGCAAACAGTTCCCTTTGTGGTAGATGTACGAAAGTCTCTCCTCATGCTCAGATCTGAGAGATAAGTGTGTGTGAAAGCCGTAATTCAACTAGCTTGTTGGGAACACAAAGTTATTTTCAGTTGCAAATTCCACTCCATACATATATATGGGGAGGTACAAGCTCCAAATCGGTTTTACAGTGAAAAATGCAGGAACTTCAAACCGGCACTAGGAAACAGACTGAGAAACCAGATAAAAGTATCTCCTGCAAACCATTCTATCTGTGCTGGATAAACGAAAGTCTCTCCACATGCTCAGTTCTGAGAGATAAGTGTGTGTGAAAGCCGTCCTTCAACTAGCTTGTTGGGAACACACAGTTTTTTTAATTATAAAATCAACTCCTTATATATATATGGGAGGTACTAACTCCAACTCGGTTTTACAGTGAAAACAGCAGGAACTTCAAACCGGCACTAGGAAACAGACTGAGAACCCAGAGTAAAAGTTTCTCCTGCAACTCGTTCTCTTTGTGCTAGATGAACGAAAGTCTCTCCACATGCTCATTTCTGAGAGATAACTGTGTATGAAAGCCGTCCTTCACCAACTTTCTGGGAACACAAAGTTTCTTTCAGTTGCAAACCCCACTCCATACATATATATGGGAAGGCAGTAGCAACAAATCCTGTTTACAGTGAAAACTGCAGGGACTTAAAACCTGCACTAGGACACAGACTGAGAAACCAGAGTAAAATTTTCCCCTGCAAACCGTTCCCTTTTTGTTAAATGAACGAACGTCTCTCCACATGCACATTTCTGAGAGATAATTGTGTGCTATAGCCGCTTTCACCTAGCTTCGTGGAACACTACGTATCTTTTCAATTGCAAACTCCATTATATACAAATATATGGGGAGGAAATAACAACAAATATGGGATACAGTGAAAACTGCAGGATCTTAAAACCGGCACTAGGAAACAGATTGAGAAACAAACTATTAGTTTCTCCTGCAAACCCTTCCCTTTGTGCTAGATGAACGAAAGTCGCTCCACATGATCAATTGTGAGTGATAAGTGTGTGTGAAATCCGACCGTCAAATTGCTTGTTGGGAACACAATGATTTTTTTCAGTTGCAAACTCGATTCCATACATATATATGGGGAGGTACAAGCTCCAACTCGGTTTTACAGTGAAAAATGCAGAAACATCAAACCGGCACTAGGAAACAGACTGAGAAACCAGAGTAAAAGTTTCTCCTGCAACCCGTTCCGTTTGTGCTAGATGAACGAACGTCTCTCAACATGCTCATTTGTGAGAGATAAGTGTGTGTGAAAGCCGTCCTTCACCTTGCTTGTGGGAACACAAATTTACTTTTCAGTTGCAAACTCCACTCCATACATATATATGGGGAGGTACTAGCTCCAACTCGATTTTACAGTGAAAACTGCAGGAATTTCAAACCGGCACTAGGAAACAGACTGAGAACCGAGAGTAAAAGTTTCTCCTGCAACCCGTTCTCTTTGTGCTAGATGAACGAAATTCTCTCCACATGCTCATTTTGAGAGATAATTGTGTGTGAAAGCCGTCCTTCACCTAGCATGTTGGGAACACAATATTTGTTTTCAGTTGCAAACTCCACTCCATATATATATATGGGGAGGAAGTAGCAACAAATCCTGTTTACAGTGAAAACTGCAGGAACTTCAAACCTGCACTAGGACACAGGCTGAGAAACCAGAGTAATAGTTTCTCCTGCAAAGCGTTCCCTTTGTGCTAGTTGAAGGAAAGTCTCTCCACATGCTCGTTTGTGAGAGATAAATGTGTGTAAATGCCCTTCTTCACCTAGCATTTTGGGAACACAAAGTTTCTTTTCAGTTGCCAACTCCATCCGTACATATATATCGGGAGGTACTAGCCCCAACTCGGATTTACAGTGAAAACTGCAGGTCCCTCAAAACGGGACTAGGAAACATACTGACAATCCAGACTAATAGTTTCTCCTGCAACCCGTTCCCTTTGTGCTAGATGAACGAAAGTCTCTCAACATGCTCAGTTGTGAGAGATAAGTGTATGTGAAAGCCATCCTTCACCTAGCTTGTTGGGAACACAAAGTTACTTTTCAGTTGCAAACTCCACACCATACATATATATGGGGAGGTAGTAGCAACAAATCCTGTTTACAGTGAAACCTGCTGGAACTTCAAACCTGCAATAGGACACAGGCTGAGAAACCAGTGTAAAATTTTCTCCTGCAAACAGTTCCCTTTGTGTTAAATGAACGAACGTCAATCCACATGCTCAGTTCTGAGAGATAATTGTGTGCTATAGCCGCTTTCACCAAGCTTCGTGGGAACACTACGTATCATTTCAATTGCAAACTCCATTCCATACATATATATGAGGAGGTAATAACAACAAATATGGGATAGAGTGAAAACAGTGGAACTTCAAACCGGCACTAGGAAACAGACTGAGAAACAGTGTAATAGTTTCTCCGGCAAAATGTTCCCTTTGTGATAGAAGAACGAACGTCTCTCCACATGCTCAGTGGTGAGAGATAAGTGTGTGTGAAAGCCGTACTTCACCTAGCTTGTTGGGAACACAAAGTTTCTTTTCAGTTGCAAACTCCACTCCATACATATATATGGGGAGGTACTAGCTCTAAATCGGTTTTACAGTGAAGACTGCAGGACACTCAAACCGGGACTAGGAAACATACTGAGAAACCAGAGTAAAAGTTTCTCCTGCAACCCGTTCCATTTGTGCTAGAGGAACGAACGTCTCTCCACATGCTCTGATTTGAGAGGTAATTGTGTGTGAAAGCCGTCCTTCAACTAGCTTGTTGGGAACACAAAGATTCTTTTCAGTTGCAAACTCCAATCCATACATATATATGGGTAGGTACTAGCTCCAACTCGGTTTTATAGTGAAAACTGCAGGAACTTCACACCGGCACTAGGAAACAGACTGAGAAACCAGAGTAAAAGTTTCTCCTGCAACCCGTTCCATTTGTGCTAGATGAACGAAAGTCGCTCAACATGCTCTGTTCTGAGAGATAAGTATGTGTGAAAGCCGTCCTTCACCTAGCTTGTTGGGAACACAAAATTACTTTTCAGTTGCAAACACCACTCCATAAATATATATGGGGAAGTACTAGCTCCAAATCTGTTTTACAGTTAAAACTGCAGAAACATCAAACCGGTACTAGGAAACAGACTGAGAAACCAGAGTAACAGTTCCTCCTTCAACCCGTTCCATTTGTGCTAGATGAATGATCGTCTCTCAACATGCTCAGTTCTGAGAGATTAATTAGTGTAAATGCCGTCTTTCACCTTCCTTTTTGGGAACACAAAATTCCTTTTCAGTTAAAAATTCCAATCCATACATATATATGGGTACTAAGTAGCTTGAACTCGAGTTTACAGTGAAAACTGCAGGAATTTAAATCCGGCACTAGGAAACAGACTGAGAAAGCAGAGTTAATGTTCCTCTAGCAACCCGTTCCATTTGTGCTAGATGTAAAAATTCTCTCCACATGCTCAGTTCTGAGATACAAGTGTGTGTGAAAGCCGTCCTTCAAGTACCTTGTTGGGAAAAAAAGATGCTTTTCCGTTGAAAACACCAATTCATACATATATATGGGGAGGTACTATCTCCAAATCCGGTTTACAGTGAAAACTGCAGGGATTTCAAACCGGAACAAGGCAACAGACTTTGAAACCAGAGTAAAAGTTTCTCCTTCATCTCGTTCCTTTTGTTCTAGATGAACGAAAGTCTCTCCAAATGCTCAGATCTGAGAGATAAGTGTGTGTGAAAGCCATTTTTCAAGTAGCTTGTTGGGAAAAAAGATGATTTTCCGTTGCATACTCCAATTCATACATATATATTGAGAGGTAATAACCCCAAATCCGGTTTACAGTGAAAACTGCAGGAACTTCAAACCGGCACTAGGAAACAGACTGAGAAACCAGAGTAAAAGTTTCTCCTGCAACTCGTTCCTTTTGTTCTAGATTAATGAAGTCTCCCCAAATGCTCAGATCTGAGAAATAAGTGTGTGTGAAAGACATCCTTCAAGTAGCTTGTTTTGAAAAAAGATGATTTTCCGTTGCATACTCCAATTCATACATATATATTGGGAGGTACTAGCTCCAAATCCGTTTTACAGTGAAAACTGCAGGAACTTTAAACCGGCACTAGGAAACAGACTGAGACACCGGATAAAAAGTTTCTCCTGCAAACAATTCTCTCTGTGCTGGATAAATGAAAGTCTCTCCACATGCTCAGTTCTGAGAGATAAGTGTGTGCGAAAGCCGTCCTTCAACTAGCTTGTTGGGAACACACAGTTTTTTTAATTATAAAATCAACTCCTTATATATATATTGGGAGGTACTAGCTCCAAATCCGTTTTACAGTGAAAACTGCAGGAACTTCAAACCGGCACTAGGATATAGACTAAGAAACCAGAGTAAAAGTTTCTCCTGCAAACAGTTCTCTTTGTGCTGTATGAACGAAAGTCTCTCCACATGCTCAGTTCTGAGAGATAACTGTGTGTGAAACCCGTCCTTCACCAAATTTCTCGGAACACAAAGTTTCTTTCAGTTGCAAACCCCACTCCATACATATATATGGGGAAGAAGTAGCAACAAATCCTGTTTACAGTGAAAACTGCAGGAACATATAACCTGCACTAGGACACAGACTGAGAAACCAGAGTAAAATTTTCTCCTGCAAACCGTTCCCTTTGTGATAAATGAACGAACGTCTCTCCACATGCTCAGTTCTGAGAGACAATTGTTTGCTATAGACGCTTTCACCGAGCTTCGTGGAACACTACGTATCTTTTCAATTGCAAACTCCATTACATATATATATATGGGGAGGTAATAACAACAAATATGGGATACAGTGAAAACTGCAGGAACTTCAAACTGGCACTAGGAAACAGAATGAGAAACAAATTATTAGTTTCTCCTGCAAAACCTTCCCTTTGTGCTAGATGAACGAAAGTCGCTCCACATGATCAGTTTTGAGAGATAAGTGTGTGTGAAAGCCGACCGTCACCTTGCTTGTTGGGAACACAAATTTTTTTACAGTAGCAAACTCCATTCTGTACATATAAATGGGGAGGTACTAGTTACAACTCGGTTTTAAAATGAAAAATCCTGGACCTTCAAACCGGGACTAGGAAACAGACTGAGAAACCAGAGTAAAAGTTTCTCCTGCAACCCTTTCCCTTTGTGCTAGATGAACGAACGTCTCTCCACATGCTCAGTTCTGAGAGATAATCGTGTGCTATAGCCACTTTAACCTAGCTTCGTGGGAAAACTACGTATCTTTTAAATTGCAAACTCCATTCCATACATATATTTGTGGAGGTAATAACAAAAAATATGGGATACAGTGAAAACTGTGGAATTTCAAAACGGCACTAGGAAACAGACTGAGAAACAGATTAATAGTTTCTCCTGCAAACAGTTCCTTTTGTGCTAGATGTACGGAAGTCTCTCCACATGCTCAGTTGTGAGAGATATGTGTGTGAGAAAGCCATCCCTCAACTTTCTTGTTGGGAACACAAAGTTTTTTTTCAGTTGCAAACTCCATTCCTTACATAATTATGGGGAGGTACTAGCTCCAACTCGGTTTTACAATGAAAAATGCAGGACCTTCAAACCGGCACTAGGAAAAAAAACTGAGAAACCATAGTAAAAGTTTTTCGTGCAACCCGTTCCCTTTTTACTAGATGAACAAACGTCTTTCCACATGCTCAGTGTGAGAGTTAAGTTTGTGTTAAAGCTATCCTTCACCTAGCTAGTTGGGAACACAAAGTTTCTTTTCAATTGCAATCTCCATTCCATACATATGTATGGGGAAGTACTAGCTCCAACTCAGGTTTACAGGGAAATCTGCAGGACCTTGAAACCTGGACTTGGAAACAGCCTGAGAAACCAGAGTAAAAGTTTCCCATGCAACCCGTTCCCTTTGTGCTAGATGAACGAACGTCTCTCCACATGCTCAGATCTGAGAGATAAGTGTGTGTGAAAGGCGTCCTTCACCTAGCTTGTAGGGAACACAAAGTTTCTTTTAAGTTGCAAACTCCACTCCATACATATATATGGAGAGGAAGTAGCAAGAAATCCTGTTTACAGTGAAAACTGCAGGAACTTCAAACCTGCACTAGGACACAGGCTGAGAAACCAGAGTAAAATTTTCTCCTGCAAACCGTTCCCTTAGTGCTAGTTGAACGAAAGTCTCTCCACATGCTCAGTTCTGAGAGATAATTGTGTGCTATAGCCACTTTAAACTAGCTTCGTTTGAACACTACGTATCTTTTCAATTGCAAACTCCATTCCATACATATATAAGGGGAGGTAATAACAACAAATATGGGATACAGTGAAAACTGTGGAACTTCAAATCGGCACTAGGAAACAGAATGAGAAACAGAGTAATAGTTTCTCCTGCAAAATCTTCCCTTTGTCTAGATGTACGAAAGTCTCTCCTCATGCTCAGATCTGAGAGATAAGTGTGTGTGAAAGCCGTACTTCACATAGCTTGTTGGGAACACTATGTTTCTTTTCAGTTGCAAAATCCACTCAATACATATATGTGGGGAGGTACAAGCTCCAAAACGGTTTTACAGTTAAAACTGCAGGAACTTCATACCGGCACTAGGAAACAGACAGAGAATCCAGATTAAAAGTTTCTCCTGCAATCCGTTCTCTTTGTGCTAGATGAACGAATGTCTCTCCACAAGCTCAGTTGTGAGAGATAATTGTGTGTGAAAGCCATACTTCACATAGCTAGTTGGGAACACAAAATTTCTTTTCAATTGCAAACTCCACTCCATACATATATATGGGGTGGAAGTAGCAACAAATCCTGTTTACAGTGAAAACTGCAGGGACTTCAAACCTGCACTAGGACACAGACTGAGAAAAAAGAGTAATAGTTCCTCCTGCAAACCGTTCCCTTTGTGCTAGTTGAAAGAAAGTCTCTCCACATGCTCGTTTGTGAGGGATAAGTGTGTGTAAAAGCCTTTCTTCACCTAGTTTGTTGGGAACACAAAGTTTCTTTTCAGTTGCCAACCCATTTCATACATATATATGGGGAAGTACTAGATCCAACTCGGATTTACAGTGATAACTGCAGGTCCCTCAAACCGGGACTACGAAACATACTGACAATCAAGAGCAATAGTTTCTCCTGCAACCCGTTCCCTTTGTGCTAGATGAACGAACGTCTCTCCACGTGCTCAGATCTGAGAGTTAATTGTTTGTGAAAGCCCTCCTTCACCTAGCTTGTTATGAACACAAAGTTTCTTTTCAGTTGCAAACTTCACTCCATACATATATATGGGTTGGTACAAGCTCCAACTCCGTTTTATAGTGAAAAATGCAGAACCATCAAAACGGCACTAGGAAACAGACTGAGAAACCAGAGTAATAGTTTCTCCTACAACCCGTTCCCTTTGTGCTAGATGAACGAACGTCTCTGCACATGCTCTTTTCTGAGAGATAAGTGTGCGAGAAAAGCGTCTTTCATCTAGCTTGTTGGGAACACATAGTTTGTTTTCAGTTGCAAACACCATTCCATACATATATATGGGGAGGTACTAGCTCCAAAACTGTTTTAGAGTGAAAAGTGCAGGAACTTCAAACTGGCACTAGGAAACAGACTGAGAAACCAGAGTAAAAGTTTCTCCTGCAACCCGTTCCGTTTGTGCTAGGTGAACGAAAGTCTCTCAACATGCTCAGTTGTGAGAGATAAGTTTGTGTGAAAGCCGTCCTTCACATAGCTTGTTGGGAACACAAAGTTACTTTTCAGTTGCAAACTCTACTCCATACATATATATGGGGAGGTAGTAGCAACAAATCCTGTTTACATTGAAAACTGCTGGAACTTCAAACCTGCAATAGGACACAGGCTGAGAAACCAGTGTAAAATTTTTTCCTGCAAACAGTTCCCTTTGTGTTAAATGAACGAACGTCACTCCACATGCTCAGTTCTGAGAGATAATTGTGTGCTATAGCCGCGTTCACCAAGCTTCGTGGGAACACTACGTATCATTTCAATTGCAAACTCCATTGCATACATATATATGGGGAGGTAATAACAACAAATATGGAATACAGTGAAAACTGTGGGACTTCAAACCGGCACTAGGAAACAGAATGAGAAACAGTGTAATAGTTTCTCCTGCAAACTGTTCCCTTTGTGCTAGATGAACGAACGTCTCTCCACATGCTCAGTTGTGAAAGATAAGTGTGTGTGAAAGCTGTCCGTCACCTTGCCTGTTGGGAACACAAAGTTTTTTTTTAGTTGCAAACTCCATTCCATACATAATTATGGGAAGGTACAAAGTCCAACTCGGTTTTACAATGAAAAATGTAGGACCTTCAAACCAGGACTAGGAAACAGACTGAGAAACCAGAGTAAAAGTTCCTCCTGCAACCCGTTCCCTTTGTGCTAGATGAACGAACGTCTCTCCACATGCTCAGATCTGAGAGATAATTGTGTGTGAAAGCCGTCCTTCACCTAGCTTGTTGGGAACACAAAGTTTCTTTTCAGTTGCAAATTCCACTCCATACATATATATGGGGAGGTACAAGCTCCAACACTCTTTTACAGTGAAAAGTGCAGGAACTTGAAACCGGCACTAGGAAACAGACTGAGAAACCAGAGTAAAAGTTTCTCCTGCAACCCGTTCCGTTTCGTGCTAGATGAACGAAAGTCTCTCAACATGCTCACTTGTGAGAGATAAGTTTGTGTGAAAGCCGTCCTTCACCTAGCTTGTTGGGAACACAAAGTTACTTTTCAGTTGCAATCTCCACTCCACACATATATATGGGGAGGTACTAGCACTAAATCGGTTTTACAGTGAAAACTGCAGGAAATTCAGACCGGCACTCGGAAAAAACTGAGAAACCAGAGTAAAAGTTTCTCCTGCAACCCGTTCCATTTGTGCTAGATGAAAGAACGTCGCTCAACATGCTCAGTTCTGAGAGATAATTATGTGTGAAAGCCGTCCTTCACCTAGCTTGTTGTGAACACAAAGTTTCTTTTCAGTTGCAAACACCAATCCATAAATATATAAGGGGAAGTACTAGCTCCAAATCTGTTTTACAGTGAAAACTGCAGAAACATCAAACCGGTACTAGGAAACAGACAGAGAAACAAGAGTAACAGTTCCTACTTCAAACCGTTCCATTTGTGCTAGATGAAAGATCGTCTCTCAACATGCTAAGTTCTGAGAGATAAATGAGTGTGAAAGCCGTCTTTCACTTTCCTTTATGGGAACACAAAATTTATTTTTAGTTAAAAATTAAAATCCATACATATATATGGGTACTAACTAGCTCGAACTCTGGTTAACAGTGAAAACTGCAGGAATTTAAAACCGGCACTAGGAAACAGACTGAGAATGCAGAGTTAATGTTTCTCTGGCAACCCGTTCCATTTGTGCTAGAAGTAAGAAAGTCTCTCCACATGCTCAGTTCTGAGATACAAGTGTGTGTGAAATCCATTCTTGAAGAAGCTTGTTGGGAAAAAAGATGATTTTCCGTTGCATACTCCAATTCATACATATATATTGAGGGTTAATTGCTCCAAATCTGGTTTACAGTGAAACATGCAGGAACTTCAAACCGGCACTAGGAAACAGACTGAGAAACCAGAGTAAAAGTTTCTCCTGCAACTCGTTCCTTTTGTTCTAGATTAACTAAGTCTCTACAAATGCTCAGATCTGAGAGATAAGTGGGTGTGAAAGACATCCATCAAGTAGCTTGTTGGGAAAAATATGATTTTCCGTTGCATACCCCAATGCATACATATATATTGGGGGGTACAAGCCCCAAATCCGTTTTACAGTGAAAACTGCAGGAACTTCAAACCGGCACTAGGAAACAGACTGAGACACAAGATAAAAAGTTTCTCCTGCAAACCATTCCTTCTGTGCTGGATAAACGAAAGTCTCTCCACATGCTCAGTTCTGAGAGATAAGTGTGTGTGAAAGCCGTCCTTCAACTATCTTGTTGGGAACACACAGATTTTTTAATTATAAAATCAACTCCTTATATATATATGGGAGGTAATAGCTCCAACTCGGTTTTACAGTGAAAACTGCAGGAAATTTAAACCGGCACTAGGATATAGACTAAGAAACCAGAATAAAAGTTTCTACTACAAACAGTTCTCTTTGTGCTGGATGAACGAAAGTCTCTCCACATGCTCAGTTCTGAGAGATAACTGTGTGTGAATGCCGTCCTTCACCAACTTTCTGGGAACACAAAGTTTCTTTCAGTTGCAAACCCCACTCCATACATATATATGGGGTGGAAGTAGCAACAAATACTTTTAACAGTGAAAACTGCAGGAACTTAAAACCTGCACTAGGACACAGACTGAGAAACCAGAGTAAAATTTTCTCCTGCAAACCGTTCCCATTGTGTTAAATGAACGAACGTCTATCCCCATGCTCAGTTCTGACAGATAATTGTGTGCTATAGCCGCTTTCACCTAGCTTGGTGGAACACTACGTATCTTTTCAATTGCAAACTCCATTACATGCATATATATGGGGAGGTACGAGCTCCAACTCCATTTTACAGTGAAAACTGCAGGAACTTCAAACCGGCACTAAGAAACAGACTGAGAAACCAGAGTAGAAGTTTCTCCTGCAACCCGTTCCCTTTGTGTTAGATGAACGAACGTCTCTCCACATGCTCAGTTCTGAGAGATAAGTGTGTATGAAAGCCATTCTTCAACAAGCTTGTTGGGAACACAAAGTTTCTTTTCATTTGCAAACTCCACTCCATATATATATATGGGGAGGTACGAGCTCCAAATCGGTTTTACAGCGAAAATTGCAGGAACTTCAAACTGGCACTAGGAAACAGACTGAGAAACCTGAGTAGAAGGTTGTCCTGCAACCAGTTCCCTTTGTGCTAGATGAACGAACGTCTCTCCACATGCTCAGTTTTGGGAGATAAGTGTGTGTGAAAGCCGTCCTTAACCTAGCTTCTTGGGATCACAAAGTTTTTTTCACTTGCAAACTCCACTCCATACATATATATTGGTAGGTATGAGCTCCAACACGGTTTTACAGTGAAAACTTGAGGAACTTGAAACCGGCACTAGTAAACAGACTGAGAAACCAGAGTAATAGTTTCCCCTGCAACCCGTTCCCTTTGTGCTAGATGAACGAACGTCTCTCCACATGCTCACTTCTGAGAGATAAGTGTGTGTGAAAGCCGTCCTTCACCTAGCTTTTTGGGAACCGAAAGATTCTTTTCAGTTGCAAACTCCACTCCATATATATATATGGGGAAGTACGAGCTCCAACTATGTTTTACAGTGAAACCTGCAGGAACTTCAAACCGGCACTAGGAAACATACTGAGAAACCAGAGTAAAAGTTTCTCCTGCAATCAGTTACACTTGTGCTAGATGAACGAACGTCTCTCCACATGCTCAGTTTTGAGAGATAAGTGTGTGTGAAAGCCGATCTTCACATAGCTTTTTGGGAACACAAAGTTTCTTTTAAGTAGCAAACTCCAATCCATATATTTATATGGGGAGGTAAGAACTCCAAATCGGTTTTACACTGAAAAGTGCAGGAATTTCAATCCGATACTAGGAAACATACTGAGAAACCAGAGTAAAAGTTTCTTCTGCAAACAGTTCCGTTTGTGCTAGATGAACGAAAGTCTCTCCACATGCTCAGTTCTGAGAGTTAAGTGTGTGTGAAAGCCGTACTTCACCTAGCTTGTTGGGAACGCAAAGTTTCTTTTCACTTGCAAACTCCACTCCATAAATACATATCGGGAGTTACGAGCTCCAACTCTGTTTTACAGTGAAAACTGCAGGAACTTCAAACCGGCACTAGGAAACAGACTGAGAAACCAGAGTAAAAGTTTCTCCTGCAACCCGTTCCCTTTGTGCTAGATGAATGAACGTCTCTCCACATGCTCAGTTCTGAGAGATAATTGTGTGTGAAAGCCGTACTTCACCTAGCTTGTTGGGAACACAAAATTTCTTTTCAGTTGCAAACTCCAATCCATACATATATATGAGGAGGTACGAGCTCCAACTCGGTTTTACAGTGAAAACTGCAGGAACTTCAAACCGGCACTAGGAAACAGACTGAGAAACCAGAGAAAAAGTTTCCCCTGCAACCCGTTCCCTTTGTGCTAGATGAACGAACGTCTCTCCACATGCTCAGATCTGAGAGATAAGTGTGTGTGAAAGCCGTCCTTCACCTAGCTTGTTATGAACACAAAGTTTCTTTTCATTTGCAAACTCCACTCCAAACATATATATGGGGAGGTACTAGCTGCAACTCGGTTTTACAGTGAAAACTGCTGGAACTTCAAACCGGCACTCGGAAACAGACTGAGAAACCAGAGTAAAAGTTTCTCCTGCAAACCGTTCCCTTTGTGCTAGATGAACGAACGTCTCTCCACATGCTCAATTCTGAGAGATAATTGTGTGTGATATCCGTACTTCATCTAGCTTGTTGGGAACACAAAGTTTCTTTTCAGTTGCAAACTCCAATCCATACATATATATGGGGAGGAACGAGCTTGAAAATGGTTTTAGAGTGAAAACTGCAGGAACTTCAAACCGGCACTAGGAAACAGACTGAGAAAACAGAGTAAAAGTTTCTCCTTCAACCAGTTTCCTTTGTGCTAGATGAACGAACGTTTCTCCACATGCCCATTTCTGAGAGATAAGTGTGTGTGAAAGCCGTACTTCACCTAGCTTGTTGGGAACACAAAGTTTCTTTTCACTTGCAAACTCCTCTCCATACATATATATGGGAAGGTACTAGCTCCAACTCGGTTTTACAGTGAAAATTGCAGGAACTTCAAACCGGCACTAGGAAACAGACTGAGAAACCAGAGTAAAAGTTTCTCCTGCAACCCGTTCGCTTATTGTAAATGAACGAACTTCTTTCCACATGCTCAGTTCTGAGAGATAAATGTGTGTTAAAGCCTTCCTTCACATAGCTTGTTGGGAACACAAAGTTTCTTTTCACTTGCAATCTCCACTCCATACATATAAATGGGGAGGTACGAGCTCCAAATCTGTTCTACACGGAAAACTGCAGGAACTTCAAACCGGCAGTAGGAAACAGACTGAGATACCAGAGTAAAACTTTCCCCTGCATCCCGTTCCCTTTGTGCTAGATGAACGAACGTCTCTCCACATGCTCATTTCTGAGAGATAAGTGTGTGTGAAAGCTGTCCTTAACCTAGCTTGTTGGGAACAGAAAGTTTGTTTTCAGTTGCAAACTCCACTCCATACATATATATGGGGAGGTAAGAGCTCCAACTCGGTTTTACAGTGAAAACTGCAGGAACTTCAAACCGGCACTAGGAAACATACTGAGAAACCAGAGTAAAATTTTCTCCTGCAACAAGTTCCATTTGTGCTAGATGAACGAACGTATCTCCACATGCTCAGTTTTGAGAGATAAGTGTGTGTGAAAGCCGTTCTTCATATAGCTTGTTGGGAACACAAAGTTTCTTTTAATTAGCAAACTCCAATCCACACATTTATATGGGGAGGTACGAACTCCAACTTGGTTTTACAGTGAAAACTGGAGGAACTTCAAACCGGCACTAGGAAACAGACTGAGAAACCAGAGTAATACTTTCCCCTGCAACCCGTTCCCTTTGTGCTAGATGAACGAACGTCTCTCCACATGCTCTATTCTGAGAAATAAGTTTGTGTGAAAGCCGTCCTTCAAATAGCTTGTTGGGAACACAAAGTTTCTTTTCAGTTGCAAACTCCACTCCATACATATATATGGGGAGGTACGAGCACCAACTCGGGTATACAGTGTAAACTGCAGGAACATCAAACAGGCACTAGGAAACAGACTGAGAAACCAGAGTAAATGTTTCTCCTGCAACTCGTTCCCTTTGTGCTAGATAAACGAACGTCTCTCATTATGATCAGTTCTGAGAGTTAAGTGTGTGTGAAAGCCGTCCTTCACCTAGCTTGTTGGGAACGCAAAGTTTCTTTTCACTTGCAAACTCCACTCCATAAATATATATTGGGAGGTACGAGCTCCAACTCGGTTTTACAGTGAAAATTGCAGGAACTTCAAACCGGCACTAGGAAACAGACTGAGAAACCATTGTAAAAGTTTCTCCTGCAAACCGTTCCCTTTGTGCTAGATGAATGAACGTCTCTCAACATGCTCATTTCTGAGAGATAAGTGTGTGTGAAAGCCGTCCTTCACCTAGCTTGTTATGAACACAAAGTTTCTTTTCAGTTGCAAACTCCACTCCATAAATATATATGGGGAGGTACTAGTTCCAACTCGGTTTTACAGTGAAAACTGCTGGAACTTCAAACCGGCACTAGGAAACAGACTGAGAAAACAGAGTAAAAATTTCTCCTTCAACCAGTTCCCTTTGTGCTAGATGAACGAACGTCTCTCCACATGCTCAATTCTGAGAGATAATTGTGTGTGAAAGCCGTACTTCATCTAGCTTGTTGGGAACACAAAGTTTCTTTTCAGTTGCAAACTCCAATCCATACATATATATGGGGAGGAACGAGCTCGAACATGGTTTTACATTGAAAACTGCAGGAACTTCAAACCGGCACTAGGAAACAGACTGAGAAAACAGAATAAAAGTTTCTCCTTCAACCAGTTCCCTTTGTGCTAGATGAACGAATGTTTCTCAACATGCTCATTTCTGAGAGATAAGTGTGTGTGAAAGCCGTCCTTCACCTAGCTTGTTGGGAACACATAGTTTCTCTTCAGTTGCAAACTCCACTCCTTACATATATATGGGGAGGTACTAGCTCCAACTCGGTTTTACAGTGAAAACTGGAGGAACTTCAAACCGGCAATAGGAAACAGACTGAGAAACCAGAGTAATAGTTTCCCCTGCAACTCGTTCCCTTTGTGCTAGATGAACGAAAGTCTCTCCACATGCTCACTTCTGAGAGATAATTGTGTGTTAAAGCCGTCCTTCACCTAGCTTGTTGGGAACCGAAAGTTTCTTTTCAGTTGCAAACTCCACTCCATACATATATATGGGTAGGTACGAGCTCCAACTCGGTTTTACAGTGAAAACTGCAGGAACTTCAAACCGGCACTAGGAAACATACTGAGAAACCAGAGTAAAAGTTTCTCCTGCAATCAGTTCCATTTGTGCTAGATGAACGAACGTCTCTCCACATGCTCAGTTCTGAGAGATAAGTGTGTGTGAAAGCCGTCCTTCACCTAGCTTGTTGGGAACACAAAATTTCTTTTCAGTTGCAAATTCCACTCCATACATATTTATGGGGTGGTACTAGCTCCAACTCGGTTTTACAGTGAAAACTGCAGGAACTTCAAACCTGCACTAGGAAACAGACTTAGAAACCAGAGTAAAAGTTTCTCCTGCAAACCGTTCCCTTTGTGCTAGATGAACGAACGTCTCTCCACATGCTCAATTCTAAGAGATAATTGTGTGTGAAATCCGTACTTCATGTAGCTTGTTGGGAACACAAAGTTTCTTTTCAGTTGCAAACTCCAATCCATACATATATATGGGGAGGAACGAGCTCGTACATGGTTTTACAGTGAAAACTGCAGGAACTTCAAACAGGCACTAGGAAACAGACTGAGAATACAGAGTAAATGTTTCTCCTTCAACCAGTTCCCTTTGTGCTAGATGAACTAACGTTTCTCCACATGCTCATTTCTGAGAGATAAGTGTGTGTGAAAGCCGTACTTCACCTAGCTTGTTGGGAACACAAAGTTTCTTTTCACTTGCAAACTCCTCTCCATACATATATATGGGAAGGTACTAGCTCCAACTCGGTTTTACAGTGAAAATTGCAGGAACTTCAAACCGGCACTAGGAAACAGACTGAGAAACCAGAGTATAAGTTTCTCCAGCAACCCGTTCGCTTTGTGCTAGATGAACGAACATCTCTCCACATGCTCAATTCTGAGAGATAATTGTGTGTGAAAGCCGTACTTCATCTAGCTTGTTGGGAACACAAAGTTTCTTTTCAGTTGCAAACTCCAATCCATACATATATATGGGGAAGAACGAGCTCGAACATGGTTTTACATTGAAAACTGCAGGAACTTCAAACTGGCACTAGGAAACAGACTGAGAAAACAGAGTAAAAGTTTCTCCTTCAACCAGTTCCCTTTGTGCTAGATGAACGAACGTCTTTCCACATGCTGAGTTCTGAGAGATAAGTGTGTGTGAAAGCCGTACTTCAACTAGCTTGTTGAGAACACAAAGTTTCTTTTCACTTGCAAACTCCACTCCATACATATAAATGGGGAGGTACGAGCTCCAACTCTGTTCTACACTGAAAACTGCAGGAACTTCAAACCGGCAGTAGGGTACAGACTGAGATACCAGAGTAAAAGTTTACCCTGCAACCCGTTCCCTTTGTGCTAGATGAACGAACGTCTCTCCACATGCTCATTTCTGAGAGATAAGTGTGTGTGAATGCTGTCCTTCACCTAGCTTGTTGGGAACAGAAAGTTTCTTTTCAGTTGCAAACTCCACTCCATACATATATATGGGGAGGTACAAGCTCCAACTCGGTTTTACAGTGAAAACTGCAGGAACTTCAAACCGGCACTAGGAAACATACTGAGAAACCAGAGTAAAAGTTTCTCCTGCAACAAGTTCCATTTGTGCTAGATGAACGAACATCTCTCCACATGCTCAGTTTTGAGAGATAAGTGTGTGTGAAAGCCGTTCTTCACATAGCTTGTTGGGAACACAAAGTTTCTTTTAAGAAGCAAACTACACTCCATACATTTATATGGGGAGGTTCGAACTCCAGCTCGGTTTTACAGTGAAAACTGGAGGAACTTCAAACCGGCACTAGGAAACAGACTGAGAAACCAGAGTAATAGTTTCCCCTGCAACCCGTTCCCTTTGTGCTAGATGAACGAACGACTCTCCACATGCTCTATTCTGAGAAATAAGTTTGTGTGAAAGCCGTCCTTCAAATAGCTTGTTTGGAACACAAAGTTTCTTTTCAGTTGCAAACTCCACTCCATACATATATATGGGGAGGTACGAGCTCCAACTCGGGTATACAGTGAAAACTGCAGGAACATCAAACAGGCACTAGGAAACAGACTGAGAAACCAGAATAAATGTTTCTCCTGCAACCCGTTCCTTTTGTGCTAGATAAACGAACGTCTCTCATTGTGATCAGTTCTGAGAGTTAAGTGTGTGTGAAAGCCGTCCTTCACCTAGCTTGTTGGGAACGCAAAGTTTCTTTTCACTTGCAAACTCCACTCCATAAATATATATTGGGAGGTACGAGCTCCAACTCGGTTTTACAGTGAAAACTGCAGGAACTTCAAACCGGCACTAGGAAACAGACTGAGAAACCATTGTAAAAGGTTCTCCTGCAACCCGTTCCCTTTGTGCTAGATGAATGAACGTCTCTCCACATGCTCATTTCTGAGAGATAAGTGTGTGTGAAAGCCGTCCTTCACCTAGCTTGTTATGAACACAAAGTTTCTTTTCAGTTGCAAACTCCACTCCATAAATATATATGGGTAGGTACTAGTTCCAACTCGGTTTTACAGTGAAAACTGCTGGAACTTCAAACCGGCACTAGGAAACAGACTGAGAAAACAGAGTAAAAGTTTCTCCTTCAACAAGTTCCCTTTGTGCTAGATGAACGATCGTCTCTCCACATGCTCAATTCTGAGAGATAATTGTGTGTGAAAGCCGTACTTCATCTAGCTTGTTGGGAACACAAAGTTTCTTTTCAGTTGCAAACTCCAATCCATACATATATATGGGGAGGAACGAGCTCGAACATGGTTTTACATTGAAAACTGCAGGAACTTCAAACCGGCACTAGGAAACAGACTGAGAAAACAGAGTAAAAGCTTCTCCTTCAACCAGTTCCCTTTGAGCTAGATGAACGAATGTTTCTCAACATGCTCATTTCTGAGAGATAAGTGTGCGTGAAAGCCGTCCTTCAAATAGCTTGTTGGGAACACATAGTTTCTCTTCAGTTGCAAACTCCACTCCTTACATATATATGGGGAGGTACTAGCTCCAACTAGGTTTTACAGTGAAAACTGGAGGAACTTCAAACCGGCAATAGGAAACAGACTGAGAAACCAGAGTAATAGTTTCCCCTGCAACTCGTTCCGTTTGTGCTAGATGAACGAAAGTCTCTCCACATGCTCACTTCTGAGAGATAATTGTGTGTGAAAGCCGTCCTTAACCTAGCTTGTTGGGAACCGAAATTTTCTTTTCAGTTGCAAACTCCACTCCATACATATATATGGGTAGGTACGAGCTCCAACTCGGTTTTACAGTGAAAACTGCAGGAACTTCAAACCGGCACTAGGAAACATACTGAGAAACCAGAGTAAAAGTTTCTCCTGCAATCAGTTCCATTTGTGCTAGATGAACGAACGTCTCTCCACATGCTCAGATTTGAGAGATAAGTGTGTGTGAAAGCCGTTCTTCACATAGCTTGTTGGGAACACAAAGTTTCTTTTAAGTAGCAAACTCCACTCCATACATTTATATGGGGAGGTAAGAACTCCAACTCGGTTTTACAGTGAAAAGTGCAGGAACTTCAATCCGATACTAGGAAACATACTGAGAAACCAGAGTAAAAGTTTCTCCTGCAAACAGTTCCGTTTCTGCTAGATGAACGAACGTCTCTCCACATGCTCAGTTCTGAGAGTTAAGTGTGTGTGAAAGCCGTCCTTCACCTAGCTTGTTGGGAACGCAAAGTTTCTTTTCAGTTGCAAACTTCACTCCATAAATATATATGGGGTGGTACAAGCTCCAACTCGGTTTTACAGTGAAAACTGCAGGAACTTAAAACCGGCACTAGGAAACAGACTGAGAAACCAGAGTAAAAGTTTCTCCTGCAACCCGTTCCCTTTGTGCTAGATGAATGAACCTCTCTCCACATGCTCAGTTCTGAGAGATAAGAGTATGTGAAAGCCGTCCTTCACCTAGCTTGTTGGGAACACAAAATTTCTTTTCAGTTGCAAATTCCACTCCATACATATATATGGGTAGGTACAAGCTCCAACTCGGTTTTACAGTGAAAACTGCAAGAACTTCAAACCGGCACTAGGAAACAGACTTAGAAACCAGAGTAAAAGTTTCTCCTGCAAACCGTTCCCTTTGTGCTAGATGAACGAACGTCTCTCCACATGCTCAATTCTGAGGGATAATTGTGTGTGAAATCTGTACTTCATCTAGCTTGTTGGGAACAGAAAGTTTCTTTTCAGTTGCAAACTCCAATCCATACATATATATGGGGAGGAACGAGCTCGTATATGGTTTTACAGTGAAAACTGCAGGAACTTCAAACCGGCACTAGGAAACAGACTGAGAATACAGAGTAAAAGTTTCCCTTCAACCAGTTCCCTTTGTGCTAGATGAACGAACGTTTCTCCACATGCTCATTTCTGAGAGATAAGTGTGTGTGAAAGCCGTACTTCACCTAGCTTGTTGGGAACACAAAGTTTCTTTTCACTTGCAAACTCCTCTCCATACATATATATGGGAAGGTACTAGCTCCAACTCGGTTTTACAGTGAAAATTGCAGGAACTTCAAACCGGCACTAGGAAACAGACTGAGAAACCAGAGTATAAGTTTCTCCTGCAACCCGTTCGCTTTTTGCTAGAAGAACGAACATCTATCCACATGCTCAGTTCTGAGAGTTAAATGTGTGTTAAAGCCTTCCTTCACAAAGCTTGTTGGGAACACAAAGTTTCTTTTCACTTGCAAACTCCACTCCATACATATAAATGGGGAGGTACGAGCTCCAACTCTGTTCTACACTGAAAACTGCAGAAACTTCAAACCGGCAGTAGGAAACAGACTGAGATACCAGAGTAAAAGTTTCCCTTGCAACCTGTTCCCTTTGTGCTAGATGAACGAACGTCTCTCCACATGCTCATTTCTGAGAGAAAGTGTGTGTGAAAGCTGTCCTTCACCTACCTTGTTGGGATCAGAAAGTTTCTTTTCAGTTGCAAACACCACTCCATACATATATATGGGGAGGTACTAGCTCCAACTCGGTTTCACAGTGAAAACTGCAGGAACTTCAAACCAGCACTAGGAAACAGACTGAGAAACCAGAGTAAAAGTTTCTCCTGCAAACCTTTCCCTTTCTGCTAGATGAACGAACGTCTCTCCACATGCTCAATTCTGAGAGATAATTGTGTGTGAAAGCCGTACTTCATCTAGCTTGTTGGGAACACAAAGTTTCTTTTCAGTTGCAAACTCCAATCCATACATATATATGGGGAGGAACGAGCTCGAACATGGTTTTACATTGAAAACTGCAGGAACTTCAAACTGGCACTAGGAAACAGACTGAGAAAACAGAGTACAAGTTTCTCCTTCAACCAGTTCCCTTTGTGCTAGATGAACGAACGTCTCTCCACATGCTGAGTTCTGAGAGATAAGTGTGTGTGAAAGCCGTACTTCAACTAGCTTGTTGAGAACACAAAGATTCTTTTCACTTGCAAACTCCTCTCCATACATATATATGGGGAGGTACTAGCTCCAACTCGGTTTTACAGTGAAAACTGCAGGAACTTCAAACCGGCACTAGGAAACAGACTGACAAACCAGAGTAAAATTTTCTCCTTCAACCCGTTAGCTTTTTGCTAGATGAACGAACGTCTATCCACATGCTCAGTTCTGAGAGATAAATGTGTGTTAAAGCCTTCCTTCACATAGCTTGTTGGGAACACAAAGTTTCTTTTCACTTGCAAACTCCACTCCATACATATAAATGGGGAGGTACGAGCTCCAACTCTGTTCTACACTGAAAACTGAAGGAACTTCAAACCTGCAGTATGGTACAGACTGAGATACCAGAGTAAAAGTTTCCCCTGCAACCCGTTCCCTTTGTGCTAGATGAATGAACGTCTCTCCACATGCTCAGTTTTGAGAGATAAGTGTGTGTGAAAGCCGTTCTTCACATAGCTTGTTGGGAACACAAAGTTTCTTTTAAGTAGCAAACTCCACTCCATACATTTATATGGGGAGGTAAGAACTCCAACTCGGTTTTACAGTGAAAAGTGCAGGAACTTCAATCCGATACTAGGAAACATACTGAGAAACCAGAGTAAAAGTTTCTCCTGCAAACAGTTCCGTTTCTGCTAGATGAACGAACGTCTCTCCACATGCTCAGTTCTGAGAGATAAGTGTGTGTGAAAGCCGTCCTTCACCTAGCTTGTTGGGAACGCAAAGTTTCTTTTCAGTTGCAAACTTCACTCCATAAATATATATCGGGTGGTACGAGCTCCAACTCGGTTTTACAGTGAAAACTGCAGGAACTTCAAACCGGCACTAGGAAACAGACTGAGAAACCAGAGTAAAAGTTTCTCCTGCAACCCGTTCCCTTTGTGCTAGATGAATGAACGTCTCTCCACATGCTCAGTTCTGAGAGATAAGAGTATGTGAAAGCCGTCCTTCACCTAGCTTGTTGGGAACACAAAATTTCTTTTCAGTTGCAAATTCCACTCCATACATATATATGGGTAGGTACTAGCTCCAACTCGGTTTTACAGTGAAAACTGCAGGAACTTCAAACCGGCACTAGGAAACAGACTTAGAAACCAGAGTAAAAGTTTCTCCTGCAAACCGTTCCCTTTGTGCTAGATGAACGAACGTCTCTCCACATGCTCAATTCTGAGAGATAATTGTGTGTGAAATCCGTACTTCATCTAGCTTGTTGGGAACACAAAGTTTCTTTTCAGTTGCAAACTCCAATCCATACATATATATGGGGAGGAACGAGCTCGAACATGGTTTTACATTGAAAACTGCAGGAACTTCAAACTGGCACTAGGAAACATACTGAGATACCAGAGTAAAAGTTTCCCCTGCAACCCGATCCCTTTGTGCTAGATGAACGAACGTCTCTCCACATGCTCATTTCTGGGAGATAAGTGTGTGTGAAAGCTGTCCTTCACCTAGCTTGTTGGGAACAGAAAGTTTATTTTCAGTTGCAAACTCCACTCCATACATATATATGGGGAGGTACAAGCTCCAACTCGGTTTTACAGTGAAAACTGCAGGAACTTCAAACTGGCACTAGGAAACATACTGAGAAACCAGAATAAAAGTTTCTCCTGCAACCAGTTCCATTTGTGCTAGATGAACGAACGTCTCTCCACATGCTCAGTTTTGAGAGATAAGTGTGTGTGAAAGCCGTCTTCACATAGCTTGTTTGGAACACAAAGTTTCTTTTAAGTAGCAAACTACACTCCATACATTTATATGGGGAGGTTCGAACTCCAACTCGGTTTTACAGTGAAAACTGGAGGAACTTCAAACCGGCACTAGGAAACAGACTGTGAAACCAGAGTAATAGTTTCCCCTGCAATCCGTTCCCTTTGTGCTAGATGAACGAACGTCTCTCCACATGCTCAATTCTGAGAGATAATTGTGTGTGAAAGCCGTACTTCATCTAGCTTGTTGGGAACACAAAGTTTCTTTTCAGTTGCAAACTCCAATCCATACATATATATGGGGAGGAACGAGCTCGAACATGATTTTACATTGAAAACTGCAGGAACTTCAAACTGGCACTAGGAAACAGACTGAGAAAACAGAGTAAAAGTTTCTCCTTCAACCAGTTCCCTTTGTGCTAGATGAACGAACGTCTCTCCACATGCTGAGTTCTGAGAGATAAGTGTGTGTGAAAGCCGTACTTCAACTAGCTTGTTGAGAACACAAAGTTTCTTTTCACTTGCAAACTCCTCTCCATACATATATATGGGGAGGTACGAGCTCCAAATCGGTTTTACCGTGAAAACTGCATTAACTTCAAACCGGCACTAGGGGACAGACTGAGATACCAGAGTAAAAGTTTCCCCTGCAACCCGTTCCCTTTGTGCTAGATGAACGAACGTGTCTCCACATGGTCAGTTCTGAGTGATATGTGTGTGTGAAAGCCGTCCTTCACCTAGCTTGTTGGGAACACATAGTTTCTTTTCAGTTGCAAACTCCACTCCATACATATATATGGGGAGGTAAGAGCTCCAACTCGGGTTTACAGTGAAAAATGCAGGAACATCAAACAGGCACTAGGAAACAGACTGAGAAACCAGAGTAAATGTTTCCCCTGCAACCCGTTCTTTGTGCTAGATAAACGAACGTCTCTCATTATGATCAGTTCTGAGAGATATGTGTGTGTGAATGCCGTCCTTCACCTAGCTTGTTGGGAACACAAAGTTTCTTTTCAGTTGCAAAATCCACTCCTTACATATATATGGGGAGGTACTAGCTCCAACTCGCTTTTACAGTGAAAACTGGAGGAACTTCAAATCGGCACTAGGAAACAGAATGAGAAACCAGAGTAATAGTTTCCCCTGCAACCCGTTCCCTTTGTGCTAGATGAACGAACGTCTCTCCACATGCTCACTTCTGAGAGATAAGTGTGTGTGAAAGCCATCCTTCACCTAGCTTGTTGGGAACAGAAAGTTTCTTTTCAGTTGCAAATTCCACTCTATACATATATATGGGGAGGTACGAGCTCCAACTCGGTTTTACAGTGAAAACTGCAGGAACTTCAAACCGGCTCTAGGAAACATACTGAGAAACCAGAGTAAAAGTTTCTCCTGCAATCAATTCCATTTGTGCTAGATGAACGAACGTCTCTCCACATGCTCAGTTTTGAGAGATAAGTGTGTGTGAAAGCCGTTCTTCACATAGCTTGTTGGGAACACAAAGTTTCTTTTAAGTAGCAAACCCCATTCCATACATTTATATGGGGAGGTAAGAACTCCAACTCGGTTTTACAGTGAAAACTGCAGGAACTTCAATCCGATACTAGGAAACATACTGAGAAACCAGAGTAAAAGTTTCTCCTGCAAACAGTTCCGTTTGTGCTAGATGAACGAACGTCTCACCACATGCTCAGTTCTGAGAGTTAAGTGTGTGTGAAAGCCGTCCTTCACCTAGCTTTTTGGGAACGCAAAGTTTCTTTTCACTTGCAAACACCACTCCATATATATATATGGGGAGGTACGAGCTCCAACTCGGTTTTACAGTGAAAACTGCAGGAACTTCAAACCGGCACTAGGAACCAGACTGAGAAACAAGAGTAAAAGTTTCTCCTGCAACCCGTTCCCTTTGTGCTAGATGAACGAACGTTTCTCCACATGCTCAATTCTGAGAGATAATTGTGTGTGAAAGCCGTAATTCGTCTAGCTTTTTGGGAACAGAAAGTTTCTTTTCAGTTGCAAACTCCAATCCATACATATATATGGGGAGGAAAGAGCTCGAACATGGTTTTACAGTGAAAACTGCAGGAACTTCAAACCGGCACTTGGAAACAGACTGAGAAACCAGAGTAAAAGTTTCTCCTGCAAATCGTTCGCTTTTTGCTAGATGAACGAACGTCTATCCACATGCTCAGTTCTGAGAGATAAATGTGGGTTAAAGCCTTCCTTCACATAGCTTGTTGGGAACTCAAAGTTTCTTTTCACTTGCAAACTCCACTCCATACATATAAATGGGGAGTTACGAGCTCCAAATCTGTTCTACACTGAAAACTGCAGGAACTTCAAACCAGCAGTAGGAAACAGACTGAGATACCAGAGTAAAAGTTTCCCCTGCAACCCGTTCAATTTGTGCTAGATGAACGAGCGTCTCTCCACATGCTCATTTCTGAGAGATAAGTGTGTGTGAAAGCTGTCCTTCACCTAGCTTGTTGGGAACAGAAATTTTCTTTTCACTTGCTAACCCCACTCCATACATATATATGGGGAGGTACGAGCTCCAACTCGGGTTTACAGTGAAAACTGCAGGAACATCATACAGGCACTAGGAAACATACTGAGAAACCAGAGTAAAAGTTTCTCCTGCAACCAGTTCCATTTGTGCTAGATGAACGAACGTCTCTCCACATGCTCAGTTTTGAGAGATAAGTGTGTGTGAAAGCCGTTCTTCACATAGCTTGTTGGGAACACAAAGTTTCTTTTAAGTAGCAAACTCCACTCCATACATTTATATGGGGAGGTACGAACTCCAACTCGGTTTTACACTGAAAACTGGAGGAACTTCAAACCGGCACTAGGAAACAGACTGAGAAACCAGAGTAATAGTTTCCCCTGCAACCCGTTCCCTTTGTGCTTGATGAACGAACGTCTCTCCACATGCTCTGTTCTGAGAAATAAGTTTGTGTGAAAGCCGTCCTTCAACAAGCTTGTTGGGAACACAAAGGTTCTTTTCAGTTGCACACTCCACTCCATACATATATATGGGGAGGTAAGAGCTCCAACTCGGGTTTACTGTGAAAACTGCAGGAGCATCATACAGGCAGTAGGAAACAGACTGAGAAACCAGAGTAAATGTTTCCCCTGCAACCCGTTCCCTTTGTGCTAGATAAACGAACGTCTCTCATTATGATCAGTTCTGAGAGATATGTGTGTGTGAATGCCGTTATTCACCTAGCTTGTTGGGAACACAAAGTTTCTTTTCAGTTGCAAATTCCACTCCTTACATATATATGGGGAGGTACTAGCTCCAACTCGGTTTTACAGTGAAAACTGGAGGAACTTCAAACCGGCTCTAGGGAACAGACTGAGAAACCGGAGTAATAGTTTCCCCTGCAACCCGTTCCTTTTTGCTAGATGAACGAACGTCTCTCCACATGCTCACTTCTGAAAGATAAGTGTGTGTGAAAGCCGTCCTTCACCTAGCTTGTTTGGAACAGAAAGTTTCTTTTCAGATGCAAACCCCACTCCATACATATATATGGGTAGGTACGAGCTCCAACTCGGTTTTACAGTGAAAAGTGCAGGAACTTCAAACCGGCACTAGGAAACATACTGAGAAACCAGAGTAAAAGTTTCTCCGGCAACCAGTTCCAATTGTGCTAGATGAACGAACGTCTCTCCACATGCTCAGTTTTGAAAGTTAAGTGTGTGTGAAAGCCGTCCTTCACCTAGATTGTTGGGAACGCAAATTTTCTTTTCACTTGCAAACACCACTCCATAAATATATATGGGGAGGTACGAGCTCCAACTCGGTTTAACAGTGAAAACTGCAGGAACTTCAAACCGGCACTAGGAAACAGACTGAGATACCATTGTAAAAGTTTCTTCTGCAAACCGTTCCCTTTGTGCTAGATGAATGAACGTCTCTCCACATGCTCAGTTCTGAGAGATAAGTGTGTATGAAAGCCGTCCTTCACCTAGCTTGTTGGGAACACAAAATTTCTTTTCAGTTGCAAACTCCAATCCTTACATATATATGGGGAGGTACGAGCTCCAACTCGGTTTTACATTGAAAACTGCAGGAATTTCAAACCGGCACTAGAAAACAGACAGAGAAACCAGAGTAAAAGTTTCCCCGGCTACCCATTCCCTTTGTGCTAGATGAACGAACGTCTCTCCACATGCTCAGTTCTGAGAGATAATTGTGTGTGAAAGCCGTACTTCATCTAGCTTGTTGGGAACACAAAGTTTCTTTTCAGTTGCAAATTCCAATCCATATATATATATGGGGAGGAACGAGCTCCAACATGGTTTTACAGTGAAAACTGCAGGAACTTCAAACCGGCACTAGGAAACAGACTGAGAAACCAGAGTAAAAGTTTCTCTGCAACACGTTCGCTTTTTCTAAATGAACGAACGTCTATCCACATGCTCAGTTCTCAGAGATAAATGTGTGTTAAAGCCTTCATTCACATAGCTTGTTGGGAACACAAAGTTTCTTTTCACTTGCAAACTCCTCTCCATACATATATATAGGGAGGTACTAGCTCCATCTCGGTTTTACAGTGAAAACTGCAGGAACTTCAAACCTGCACTAGGAAACTGACTTAGAAACCAGATTAAAAGTTTCTCCTTCAACCCGTTCGCTTTTTGCTAGATGAACGAACGTCTATCCACATGCTCAGTTCTGAGAGATAAATGTGTGTTAAAGCCTTCCTTCATATAACTTGTTGGGAACACAAAGTTTCTTTTCACTTGCAAACTCCACTACATACATATAAATGGGGAGGTACGAGCTCCAACTCTGTTCTACACTGAAAACTGCAGGAACTTCAAACCGGCAGTAGGAAACAGACTGAGATTCCAGAGTAAAAGTTTCCCCTGCAACCCGTTCCCTTTTTGCTAGATGAACGAACGTCTCTCCACATGCTCATTTCTGAGAGATAAGTGTGTGTGAAAGCTGTCCTTCACCTAGCTTGTTGGGAACAGAAATTTTCTTTTCACTTGCTAACCCCACTCCATACATATATATGGGGAGGTACGAGCTCCAACTCGGGTTTACAGTGAAAACTGCAGGAACATCATACAGGCACTAGGAAACATACTGAGAAACCAGAGTAAAAGTTTCTCCTGCAACCAGTTCCATTTGTGCTAGATGAACGAACGTCTCTCCACATGCTCAGTTTTGAGAGATAAGTGTGTGTGAAAGCCGTTCTTCACATAGCTTGTTGGGAACACAAAGTTTCTTTTAAGTAGCAAACTCCACTCCATACATTTATATGGGGAGGTACGAACTCCAACTCGGTTTTACACTGAAAACTGGAGGAACTTCAAACCGGCACTAGGAAACAGACTGAGAAACCAGAGTAATAGTTTCCCCTGCAACCCGTTCCCTTTGTGCTTGATGAACGAACGTCTCTCCACATGCTCTGTTCTGAGAAATAAGTTTGTGTGAAAGCCGTCCTTCAACAAGCTTGTTGGGAACACAAAGGTTCTTTTCAGTTGCACACTCCACTCCATACATATATATGGGGAGGTAAGAGCTCCAACTCGGGTTTACTGTGAAAACTGCAGGAGCATCATACAGGCAGTAGGAAACAGACTGAGAAACCAGAGTAAATGTTTCCCCTGCAACCCGTTCCCTTTGTGCTAGATAAACGAACGTCTCTCATTATGATCAGTTCTGAGAGATATGTGTGTGTGAATGCCGTTATTCACCTAGCTTGTTGGGAACACAAAGTTTCTTTTCAGTTGCAAATTCCACTCCTTACATATATATGGGGAGGTACTAGCTCCAACTCGGTTTTACAGTGAAAACTGGAGGAACTTCAAACCGGCTCTAGGGAACAGACTGAGAAACCGGAGTAATAGTTTCCCCTGCAACCCGTTCCTTTTTGCTAGATGAACGAACGTCTCTCCACATGCTCACTTCTGAAAGATAAGTGTGTGTGAAAGCCGTCCTTCACCTAGCTTGTTTGGAACAGAAAGTTTCTTTTCAGATGCAAACCCCACTCCATACATATATATGGGTAGGTACGAGCTCCAACTCGGTTTTACAGTGAAAAGTGCAGGAACTTCAAACCGGCACTAGGAAACATACTGAGAAACCAGAGTAAAAGTTTCTCCGGCAACCAGTTCCAATTGTGCTAGATGAACGAACGTCTCTCCACATGCTCAGTTTTGAAAGTTAAGTGTGTGTGAAAGCCGTCCTTCACCTAGATTGTTGGGAACGCAAATTTTCTTTTCACTTGCAAACACCACTCCATAAATATATATGGGGAGGTACGAGCTCCAACTCGGTTTAACAGTGAAAACTGCAGGAACTTCAAACCGGCACTAGGAAACAGACTGAGATACCATTGTAAAAGTTTCTTCTGCAAACCGTTCCCTTTGTGCTAGATGAATGAACGTCTCTCCACATGCTCAGTTCTGAGAGATAAGTGTGTATGAAAGCCGTCCTTCACCTAGCTTGTTGGGAACACAAAATTTCTTTTCAGTTGCAAACTCCAATCCTTACATATATATGGGGAGGTACGAGCTCCAACTCGGTTTTACATTGAAAACTGCAGGAATTTCAAACCGGCACTAGAAAACAGACAGAGAAACCAGAGTAAAAGTTTCCCCGGCTAACCATTCCCTTTGTGCTAGATGAACGAACGTCTCTCCACATGCTCAGTTCTGAGAGATAATTGTGTGTGAAAGCCGTACTTCATCTAGCTTGTTGGGAACACAAAGTTTCTTTTCAGTTGCAAATTCCAATGCATATATATATATGGGGAGGAACGAGCTCCAACATGGTTTTACAGTGAAAACTGCAGGAACTTCAAACCGGCACTAGGAAACAGACTGAGAAACCAGAGTAAAAGTTTCTCTGCAACACGTTCGCTTTTTCTAAATGAACGAACGTCTATCCACATGCTCAGTTCTCAGAGATAAATGTGTGTTAAAGCCTTCATTCACATAGCTTGTTGGGAACACAAAGTTTCTTTTCACTTGCAAACTCCTCTCCATACATATATATAGGGAGGTACTAGCTCCATCTCGGTTTTACAGTGAAAACTGCAGGAACTTCAAACCGGCACTAGGAAACTGACTTAGAAACCAGATTAAAAGTTTCTCCTTCAACCCGTTCGCTTTTTGCTAGATGAACGAACGTCTATCCACATGCTCAGTTCTGAGAGGTAAATGTGTGTTAAAGCCTTCCTTCATATAACTTGTTGGGAACACAAAGTTTCTTTTCACTTGCAAACTCCACTCCATACATATAAATGGGGAGGTACGAGCTCCAACTCTGTTCTACACTGAAAACTGCAGGAACTTCAAACCGGCAGTAGGAAACAGACTGAGATTCCAGAGTAAAAGTTTCCCCTGCAACCCGTTCCCTTTTTGCTAGATGAACGAACGTCTCTCCACATGCTCATTTCTGAGAGATAAGTGTGTGTGAAAGCTGTCCTTCACCTAGCTTGTTGGGAACAGAAATTTTCTTTTCACTTGCAAACTTCACTCCATACATATATATGGGGAGGTACGAGCTCCAACTCTGTTTTACAGTGAAAACTGCAGGAACTTCAAACCGGCACTAGGAAACATACTGAGAAACCAGAGTAAAAGTTTCTCCTGCAACCAATTCCATTTGTGCTAGATGAACGAACGTCTCTCCACATGCTCAGTTTTGAGAGATAAGTGTGTGTGAAAGCCGTTCTTCACATAGCTTGTTGGGAACACAAAGTTTCTTTTAAGTAGCAAACTCCACTCCTTACATTTATATGGGGAGGTACGAACCCCAAATCGGTTTTACAGTGATAACTGGAGGAACTTCAAACCGGCACTAGGAAACAGACTGAGAAACCAGAGTAATAGTTTCCCTTCAACCCGTTCCCTTTGTGCTAGATGAACGAACGTCTCTCCACATGCTCTGTTCTGAGAAATAAGTTTGTGTGAAAGCCGTCCTTCAACTAGCTTGTTGGGAACACAAAGTTTCTTTTAAGGTGCAAACTCCACTCCATACATATATATGGGGAGGTACGAGCTCCAACTCGGTTTTACAGTGAAAACTGCAGGAACATCAAACAGGCACTAGGAAACAGTCTAAGAAACCAGAGTAAATGTTTCTTCTGCAACCCGTTCCCTTTGTGCTAGATAAACGAAAGTCTCTCATTATGATATGTTCTGAGAGATATGTGTGTGTGAATGCCGTCCTTCACCAATCTAGTTGGGAACACAAAGTTTCTTTTCAGTTGCAAACTCCACTCCTTACATATATATGGGGATGTACTAGCTCCAACTCGGTTTTACAGTGAAAACTGGAGGAACTTCAAACCGGCACTAGGAAACAGACTGAGAAACCAGAGTAATAGTTTCCCCTGCAACCCATTCCCTTTGTGCTAGATGAACGAACGTCTCTCCACATGCTCAGTTCTGAGAGGTAAGTGTGTGTGAAAGTCGTCCTTCAACTAGCTTGTTGGGAAAAGAAAGTTTCTTTTCAGTTGCAAACTCCACTCCATACATATATATTGGGAGGTACGAGCTCCAACTCGGTTTTACACTAAAAACTGCAGGAACTTCAAACAGGCACTAGGAAACATACTGAGAAACCAGAGTAAAAGTTTCTCCTGCAACGAGTTCCATTTGTGCTAGATGAACGAACGTCTCTCCACATGCTCAGTTTTGAGAGATAAGTGTGTGTGAAAGCCGTTCTTCACATAGCTTGTTGGGAACACAAAGTTTCTTTTAAGTAGCAAACTCCACTCCATAAATTTATATGGGAAGGTACGAACTCCAACTTTGTTTTACAGTGAAAAGTGCAGGAACTTCAATCCGACACTAGGAAACATACTTAGAACCCAGAGTAAAAGTTTCTCCTGCAGACAGTACCGTTTGTGCTAGATGAACGAACGTCTCTCCACATGCTCAGTTCTGAGAGATAAGTGTGTGTGAAAGCCGTCCTTCACCTAGCTTGTTCGGAACACAAAGTTTATTTTCACTTGCAAACTCCACTCCATAAATATATATGGGGAGGTACGAGCTCCAACTCGGTTTTACAGTGTAAACTGCAGGAACATCAAACCAGCACTAGGAAACAGACTGAGAAACCAGAGTAAAAGTTTCTCATGCAACCCGTTCCCTTTGTGCTAGATGAACGAACGTCTCTCCACATGCTCAGTTCTGAGAGATAAGTGTGTGTGAAAGCCGTCCTAGACCTAGCTTGTTATGAACACAAAGTTTCTTTTCAGTTGCAAACTCCACTTCATACATATATATGGGGAGGTACTAGCTCCAACTCGGTTTTACAGTGAAAACTGCAGGAACTTCAAACCGGCACAAGGAAACAGACTGAGAAAACAGAGTTAAAGTTTCTCCTGCAAACCGTTCCCTTTGTGCTAGATGAACGAACGTCTCCCCACATGCTGAGTTCTGAGACATAAGTGTGTGTTAGAGCCTTCCTTCACATAGCTTGTTTGGAACACAAAGTTTCTTTTCACTTGCAAACTCCACTCCATACATATAAATGGGGAGGTACGAGCTCCAACTCGGTTTTACAGTGAAAACTGCAGGAATTTCAAACCGGCACTAGGAAACAGATTGAGAAACCAGAGTAAAAGTTTCTCCTGCAACCCGTTCGCTTTTTGCTAGATGAACGAACGTCTATCCACATGCTCAGTTCTGAGAGATAAATGTGTGTTAAAGCCTTCCTTCACATAGCTTGTTGTGATCACAAAGATACTTTTCACTTGCAAACTCCACTCCATACATATATATGGGGAGGTACGTGCTCCAACTCGGTTTTACAGTGAAAACTGCAGGAACTTCAAATCGGCACTAGGAAACATACTGAGAAACCAGAGTAAAAGTTTCTCCTGCAACCAGTTCCATTTTTGCTAGATGAACGAACGTTTCTCCACATGCTCAGTTTTGAGAGATAAGTGTGTGTGAAAGCCGTTCTTCACATAGCTTGTTGGGAACACAAAATTCCTTTTAAGTAGCAAACTCCACTCCATACATTTATATGGGGAGGTACGAACTCCAACTCGGTTTTACAGTGAAAACTGGAGGAACTTCAAACCGGCACTAGGAAACAGACTGGGAAACCAGAGTAATAGTTTCCCCTGCAACCCTTTCCCTTTGTGCTAGATGAACGAACGTCTCTCCACATGCTCTGTTCTGAGAAATAAGTTTGTGTGAAAGCCGTCCTTCAACTAGCTTGTTGGGAACACAAAGATTCTTTTCAGTTGCACACTCCACTCCATACATATATATGGGGAGGTATGAGCTCCAACACGGGTTTACAGTGAAAACTGCAGGAACATCAAACAGGCACTAGGAAACAGAGTGAGAAACCAGAGTAAATGTTTTCCCTGCATCCCGTTCCCTTTGTGCTAGATTTACGAACGTCTCTCATTATGATCAGTTCTGAGAGATATGTGTGTGTGAATGCCGTCCTTCACCTAGCTTGTTAGGAACACAAAGTTTCTTTTCAGTTGCCAACTCCAATCCTTACATATATATGGGGAGGTACTAGCTCCAACTCGGTTTTACAGTGAAAACTGGAGGAACTTCAAACCGGCACTAGGAAACAGACTGAGAAACCAGAGTAATAGTTTCCCCTGCAACCCGTTCCCTTTGTGCTAGATGAACGAACGTCTATCCACATGCTCAGTTCTGAGAGATAAGTGTGTGTTAAAGCCGTCTTTCACGTAGCTTGTTGGGAACCCAAAGATTGTTTTCACTTGGAAAATCCAATCCATACATATATATGGGGAGGTACGAGCTCCAAATCTGTTTTACAGTGTAAATTGCAGGAACTTCAAACCGGCACTAGGAAACAGACTGAGATACCAGAGTAAAAGTTTCTCCTGCAACCCGTTCCATTTGTGCTAGATGAATGAACGTCTCTCTACATGCTTATTTCTGAGAGATTATTGTGTGTGAAACCGTCATTCACATAGCTTGTTGGGAACACAAAGTTTCTTTTCAGTTGCAAACTCCACTCCTTACATATATATGGGGATGTACTAGCTCCAACTCGGTTTTACAGTGAAAACTGGAGGAACTTCAAACCGGCACTAGGAAACAGACTGAGAAACCAGAGTAATAGTTTCCCCTGCAACCCATTCCCTTTGTGCTAGATGAACGAACGTCTCTCCACATGCTCAGTTCTGAGAGGTAAGTGTGTGTGAAAGTCGTCCTTCAACTAGCTTGTTGGGAAAAGAAAGTTTCTTTTCAGTTTCAAACTCCACTCCATACATATATATCGGGAGGTACGAGCTCCAACTCGGTTTTACACTGAAAACTGCAGGAACTTCAAACAGGCACTAGGAAACATACTGAGAAACCAGAGTAAAAGTTTCTCCTGCAACGAGTTCCATTTGTGCTAGATGAACGAACGTCTCTCCACATGCTCAGTTTTGAGAGATAAGTGTGTGTGAAAGCCGTTCTTCACATAGCTTGTTGGGAACACATAGTTTCTTTTAAGTAGCAAACTCCACTCCATAAATTTATATGGGAAGGTACGAACTCCAACTCTGTTTTACAGTGAAAAGTGCAGGAACTTCAATCCGACACTAGGAAACATACTTAGAACCCAGAGTAAAAGTTTCTCCTGCAGACAGTACCGTTTGTGCTAGATGAACGAACGTCTCTCCACATGCTCAGTTCTGAGAGATAAGTGTGTGTGAAAGCCGTCCTTCACCTAGCTTGTTCGGAACACAAAGTTTATTTTCACTTGCAAACTCCACTCCATAAATATATATGGGGAGGTACGAGCTCCAACTCGGTTTTACAGTGTAAACTGCAGGAACATCAAACCAGCACTAGGAAACAGACTGAGAAACCAGAGTAAAAGTTTCTCATGCAACCCGTTCCCTTTGTGCTAGATGAACGAACGTCTCTCCACATGCTCAGTTCTGAGAGATAAGTGTGTGTGAAAGCCGTCCTAGACCTAGCTTGTTATGAACACAAAGTTTCTTTTCAGTTGCAAACTCCACTTCATACATATATATGGGGAGGTACTAGCTCCAACTCGGTTTTACAGTGAAAACTGCAGGAACTTCAAAGCGGCACAAGGAAACAGACTGAGAAAACAGAGTTAAAGTTTCTCCTGCAAACCGTTCCCTTTGTGCTAGATGAACGAACGTCTCCCCACATCCTGAGTTCTGAGACATAAGTGTGTGTTAGAGCCTTCCTTCACATAGCTTGTTTGGAACACAAAGTTTCTTTTCACTTGCAAACTCCACTCCATACATATAAATGGGGAGGTACGAGCTCCAACTCGGTTTTACAGTGAAAACTGCAGGAATTTCAAACCGGCACTAGGAAACAGATTGAGAAACCAGAGTAAAAGTTTCTCCTGCAACCCGTTCGCTTTTTGCTAGATGAACGAACGTCTATCCACATGCTCAGTTCTGAGAGATAAATGTGTGTTAAAGCCTTCCTTCACATAGCTTGTTGTGATCACAAAGATACTTTTCACTTGCAAACTCCACTCCATACATATATATGGGGAGGTACGTGCTCCAACTCGGTTTTACAGTGAAAACTGCAGGAACTTCAAATCGGCACTAGGAAACATACTGAGAAACCAGAGTAAAAGTTTCTCCTGCAACCAGTTCCATTTTTGCTAGATGAACGAACGTTTCTCCACATGCTCAGTTTTGAGAGATAAGTGTGTGTGAAAGCCGTTCTTCACATAGCTTGTTGGGAACACAAAATTCCTTTTAAGTAGCAAACTCCACTCCATACATTTATATGGGGAGGTACGAACTCCAACTCGGTTTTACAGTGAAAACTGGAGGAACTTCAAACCGGCACTAGGAAACAGACTGGGAAACCAGAGTAATAGTTTCCCCTGCAACCCGTTCCCTTTGTGCAAGATGAACGAACGTCTCTCCACATGCTCTGTTCTGAGAAATAAGTTTGTGTGAAAGCCGTCCTTCAACTAGCTTGTTGGGAACACAAAGATTCTTTTCAGTTGCACACTCCACTCCATACATATATATGGGGAGGTATGAGCTCCAACACGGGTTTACAGTGAAAACTGCAGGAACATCAAACAGGCACTAGGAAACAGAGTGAGAAACCAGAGTAAATGTTTTCCCTGCACCCCTTCCCTTTGTGCTAGATTTACGAACGTCTCTCATTATGATCAGTTCTGAGAGATATGTGTGTGTGAATGCCGTCCTTCACCTAGCTTGTTAGGAACACAAAGTTTCTTTTCAGTTGCCAACTCCAATCCTTACATATATATGGGGAGGTACTAGCTCCAACTCGGTTTTACAGTGAAAACTGGAGGAACTTCAAACCGGCACTAGGAAACAGACTGAGAAACCAGAGTAATAGTTTCCCCTGCAACCCGTTCCCTTTGTGCTAGATGAACGAACGTCTATCCACATGCTCAGTTCTGAGAGATAAGTGTGTGTTAAAGCCGTCTTTCACGTAGCTTGTTGGGAACCCAAAGATTGTTTTCACTTGGAAAATCCAATCCATACATATATATGGGGAGGTACGAGCTCCAAATCTGTTTTACAGTGTAAATTGCAGGAACTTCAAACCGGCACTAGGAAACAGACTGAGATACCAGAGTAAAAGTTTCTCCTGCAACCCGTTCCATTTGTGCTAGATGAATGAACGTCTCTCTACATGCTTATTTCTGAGAGATTATTGTGTGTGAAACCGTCATTCACATATCTTGTTGGGAACACAAAGTTTCTTTTCAGTTGCAAACTCCACTCCATAATTATATATGGGGAGGTACGAGCTCCAACTCGGGTTTACAGTGAAAACTGCAGGAACATCAAACAGGCACTAGGAAACAGACTGAGAAACCAGAGTATATGTTTCTCCTGCAACCCGTTCCCTTTGTGCTAGATAAACGAACGTCTCTCATTATGATCAGTTCTGAGAGATATGTGTGTGTGAATGCCGTACTTCACCTAGCTTGTTGGGAAAACAAAGTTTCTTTTCAGTTGCAAACTCCACTCCTTACATATATATGGGGAGGTACTAGCTCCAACTCGGTTTTACAGTGAAAACTGCAGGAACTTCAAACCGGCACTAGGAAACAGACTGAGAAACCAGAGTAATAGTTTCCCCTGCCACCCGTTCCCTTTTTGAAGATAAACGAACGTCTCTCCACATGCTCAGTTCTGAAAGATAAGTGTGTATGAAAGCCGTCCTTCAACTAGCTTGTTGGGAACAGAAATTTTCTTTTCAGTTGCAAACTCCAATCCATACATATATATGGGTAGGTACGAGCTCTAACTCGGTTTTACAGTGAAAACTGGAGGAACTTCAAACCGGCACTAGGAAACATACTGAGAAACCAGAGTAAAAGTTTCTCATGCAACCCGTTCCCTTTGTGCTAGATGAACGAACGTCTCTCCACATGCTCTGTTCTGAGAAATAAGTTTGTGTGAAAGCCGTCCTTCAACTAGCTTGTTGGGAACACAAAGATTTTTTTCAGTTGCACACTCCACTCCATACATATATATGGGGAGGTATGAGCTCCAACTCGGGTTTACAGTGAAAACTGCAGGAACATCAAACAGGCACTAGGAAACAGAGTGAGAAACCAGAGTAAATGTTTCCCCTGCAACCCGTTCCCTTTGTGCTAGATAAACGAACGTCTCTCATTATGATCAGTTCTGAGAGATATGTGTGTGTGAATGCCGTCCTTCACCTAGCTTGTTAGGAACACAAAGTTTCTTTTCAGTTGCCAACCCCAATCCTTAAATATATATGAGGAGGTACTAGCTCCAACTCGGTTTTACAGTGAAAACTGGAGGAACATCAAACCGGCACTAGGAAACAGACTGAGAAACCAGAGTAATAGTTTCCCCTGCAACCCGTTCCCTTTGTGCTTGATGAACGAACGTCTCTCCACATGCTCAGTTCTGAGAGATAAGTGTGTGTTAAAGCCATCTTTCACGTAGCTTGTTGGGAACACAAGGATTGTTTTCACTTGGAAACTCCAATCCATACATATATATGGGGAGGTACGAACTCCAAATCTGTTTTACAGTGTAAACTGCAAGAACTTCAATCCGGCACTAGGAAGCAGACTGAGATACCAGAGTAAAAGTTTCTCCTGCAACCCGTTCCATTTGTGCTAGATGAATGAACGTCTCTCTATATTCTTATTTCTGAGAGATTATTGTGTGTGAAACCGTCATTCACATAGCTTGTTGGGAACACAAAGTTTCTTTTCAGTTGCAAACTCCACTCCATACTTATATATGGGGAGGTACTAGCTCCAACTCGGGTTTACAGTGAAAACTGCAGGAACATTAAACAGGCACTAGGAAACAGACTGAGAAACCAGAGTAAATGTTTCTCCTGCAACCCGTTCCCCTTGTGCTAGATAAACGAACGTCTCTCATTATGATCAGTTCTGAGAGATATGTGTGTGTGAATGCCGTTCTTCACCTAGCTTGTTGGGAAAACAAAGTTTCTTTTCAGTTGCAAACTCCACTCCTTACATATATATGGGGAGGTACAAGCTCCAACTCGGTTTTACAGTGAAAACTGCAGGAACCTCAAACCGGCACTAGGAAACAGACTGAGAAAACAGAGTAATAGTTTCCCGTGCCACCCGTTCCCTTTTTGCTAGATAAACGAACGTCTCTCCACATGCTCACTTCTGAAAGATAAGTGTGTGTGAAAGCCGTCCTTCACCTAGCTTGTTGGGAACAGAAAGTTTCTTTTCAGTAGCAAACTCCAATCCATACATATATATGGGTAGGTACGAGCTCCAACACGGTTTTACAGTGAAAACTGCAGGAAGTTCAAACCGGCACTAGGAAACATACTGAGAAACCAGAGTAAAAGTTTCTCCTGCAACCCGTTCCCTTTGTGCTAGATGAACGAACGTCTCTCCACATGCTCTGTTCTGAGAAATAAGTTTGTGTGAAAGCCGTCCTTCACTTAGCTTGTTATGAACACAAAGTTTCTTTTCAGTTGCACACACCACTCCATACATATATATGGGGAGGTATGAGCTCCAACTCGGGTTTACAGTGAAAACTGCAGGAACATCAAACAGGCACTAGGAAACAGACTGAGAAACCAGAGTAAATGTTTCCCCTGCAACCCGTTCCCTTTGTGCTAGATAAAACAACGTCTCTCATTATGATCAGTTCTGAGAGATATGTGTGTGTGAATGCAGTCCTTCACCTAGCTTGTTAGGAACACAAAGTTTCTTTTCAGTTGCCAACTCCAATCCTTACACATATATGGGGAGGTACGAGCTCCAACTCGGTTTTACAGTGAAAACTGGAGGAACTTCAAACCGGCACTAGGAAACAGACTGAGAAACCAGAGTAAAAGTTTCCCCTGCAACCCGTTCCCTTTGTGCTAGATGAACGAACGTCTCTCCACATGCTCAGTTCTGAGAGATAAGTGTGTGTGAAAGCCGTCCTTCACCTAGCTTGTTATGAACACAAAGTTTCTTTTCAGTTGCAAACCCCACTCCATACATATATATGGGGAGGTACTAGCTCCAACTCGGTTTTACAGAGAAAACTGCAGGAACTTCAAACCGGCACAAGGAAACAGACTGAGAAAGCAGAGTTAAAGTTTCTCCTGCAAACCGTTCCCTTTGTGCTAGATGAATGAACGTCTCTCCACATGCTCAGTTCGGAGACATAAGTGTGTGTTAGAGCCTTCCTTCATATAGCTTGTTGGGAACACAAAGTTTCTTTTCAATTCCAAACTCCACTGCATACATATAAATGGGGAGGTACGAGCTCCAACTCGGTTTTACAGAGAAAACTGCAGGAACTTCAAACCGGCACTAGGAAACACACTGAGAAACCAGAGTAAAAGTTTCCCCTGCAACACGTTCCATTTGTGCTAGATGAAAGTACGTCTCTCCACATGCTCATTTCTGAGAGATAAGTGTGTGTGAAAGCCGTCCTTCACCTAGCTTGTTATGAAAACAAAGTTTCCTTTCAGTTGCAAACTCCACTCCATACATATATATTGGGAGGTACTAGCTCCAACTCGGTTTTACAGTGAAAATTGCAGGAACTTCAAACCTGCACTAGGAAACAGATTGAGAAACCAGAGTAAAAGTTTCTCCTGCAACCCGTTCCCTTTTTGCTAGATGAACGAACGTCTATCCACATGCTCATTTCTGAGAGATAAGTGTGTGTGAAATCTGACATTCACCTAGCTTGTTGGGAACAGAAAGTTTCTTTTCACTTGCAAACTCCACTCCATACATATATATGGGGAGGTACGAGCTCCAACTCGGTTTTACAGTGAAAAATGCAGGAACTTCAAACCGGCACTAGGAAACAGACTGAGAAACCAGAGTAATAGTTTCCCCTGCAACCCATTCCCTTTGTGCTAGATGAACGAACGTCTCTCCACATGCTCAGTTCTGAGAGGTAAGTGTGTGTGAAAGTCGTCCTTCAACTAGCTTGTTGGGAAAAGAAAGTTTCTTTTCAGTTGCAAACTCCACTCCATACATATATATTGGGAGGTACGAGCTCCAACTCGGTTTTACACTAAAAACTGCAGGAACTTCAAACAGGCACTAGGAAACATACTGAGAAACCAGAGTAAAAGTTTCTCCTGCAACGAGTTCCATTTGTGCTAGATGAACGAACGTCTCTCCACATGCTCAGTTTTGAGAGATAAGTGTGTGTGAAAGCCGTTCTTCACATAGCTTGTTGGGAACACAAAGTTTCTTTTAAGTAGCAAACTCCACTCCATAAATTTATATGGGAAGGTACGAACTCCAACTTTGTTTTACAGTGAAAAGTGCAGGAACTTCAATCCGACACTAGGAAACATACTTAGAACCCAGAGTAAAAGTTTCTCCTGCAGACAGTACCGTTTGTGCTAGATGAACGAACGTCTCTCCACATGCTCAGTTCTGAGAGATAAGTGTGTGTGAAAGCCGTCCTTCACCTAGCTTGTTCGGAACACAAAGTTTATTTTCACTTGCAAACTCCACTCCATAAATATATATGGGGAGGTACGAGCTCCAACTCGGTTTTACAGTGTAAACTGCAGGAACATCAAACCAGCACTAGGAAACAGACTGAGAAACCAGAGTAAAAGTTTCTCATGCAACCCGTTCCCTTTGTGCTAGATGAACGAACGTCTCTCCACATGCTCAGTTCTGAGAGATAAGTGTGTGTGAAAGCCGTCCTAGACCTAGCTTGTTATGAACACAAAGTTTCTTTTCAGTTGCAAACTCCACTTCATACATATATATGGGGAGGTACTAGCTCCAACTCGGTTTTACAGTGAAAACTGCAGGAACTTCAAACCGGCACAAGGAAACAGACTGAGAAAACAGAGTTAAAGTTTCTCCTGCAAACCGTTCCCTTTGTGCTAGATGAACGAACGTCTCCCCACATGCTGAGTTCTGAGACATAAGTGTGTGTTAGAGCCTTCCTTCACATAGCTTGTTTGGAACACAAAGTTTCTTTTCACTTGCAAACTCCACTCCATACATATAAATGGGGAGGTACGAGCTCCAACTCGGTTTTACAGTGAAAACTGCAGGAATTTCAAACCGGCACTAGGAAACAGATTGAGAAACCAGAGTAAAAGTTTCTCCTGCAACCCGTTCGCTTTTTGCTAGATGAACGAACGTCTATCCACATGCTCAGTTCTGAGAGATAAATGTGTGTTAAAGCCTTCCTTCACATAGCTTGTTGTGATCACAAAGATACTTTTCACTTGCAAACTCCACTCCATACATATATATGGGGAGGTACGTGCTCCAACTCGGTTTTACAGTGAAAACTGCAGGAACTTCAAATCGGCACTAGGAAACATACTGAGAAACCAGAGTAAAAGTTTCTCCTGCAACCAGTTCCATTTTTGCTAGATGAACGAACGTTTCTCCACATGCTCAGTTTTGAGAGATAAGTGTGTGTGAAAGCCGTTCTTCACATAGCTTGTTGGGAACACAAAATTCCTTTTAAGTAGCAAACTCCACTCCATACATTTATATGGGGAGGTACGAACTCCAACTCGGTTTTACAGTGAAAACTGGAGGAACTTCAAACCGGCACTAGGAAACAGACTGGGAAACCAGAGTAATAGTTTCCCCTGCAACCCTTTCCCTTTGTGCTAGATGAACGAACGTCTCTCCACATGCTCTGTTCTGAGAAATAAGTTTGTGTGAAAGCCGTCCTTCAACTAGCTTGTTGGGAACACAAAGATTCTTTTCAGTTGCACACTCCACTCCATACATATATATGGGGAGGTATGAGCTCCAACACGGGTTTACAGTGAAAACTGCAGGAACATCAAACAGGCACTAGGAAACAGAGTGAGAAACCAGAGTAAATGTTTTCCCTGCATCCCGTTCCCTTTGTGCTAGATTTACGAACGTCTCTCATTATGATCAGTTCTGAGAGATATGTGTGTGTGAATGCCGTCCTTCACCTAGCTTGTTAGGAACACAAAGTTTCTTTTCAGTTGCCAACTCCAATCCTTACATATATATGGGGAGGTACTAGCTCCAACTCGGTTTTACAGTGAAAACTGGAGGAACTTCAAACCGGCACTAGGAAACAGACTGAGAAACCAGAGTAATAGTTTCCCCTGCAACCCGTTCCCTTTGTGCTAGATGAACGAACGTCTATCCACATGCTCAGTTCTGAGAGATAAGTGTGTGTTAAAGCCGTCTTTCACGTAGCTTGTTGGGAACCCAAAGATTGTTTTCACTTGGAAAATCCAATCCATACATATATATGGGGAGGTACGAGCTCCAAATCTGTTTTACAGTGTAAATTGCAGGAACTTCAAACCGGCACTAGGAAACAGACTGAGATACCAGAGTAAAAGTTTCTCCTGCAACCCGTTCCATTTGTGCTAGATGAATGAACGTCTCTCTACATGCTTATTTCTGAGAGATTATTGTGTGTGAAACCGTCATTCACATAGCTTGTTGGGAAAACAAAGTTTCTTTTCAGTTGCAAACTCCACTCCTTACATATATATGGGGATGTACTAGCTCCAACTCGGTTTTACAGTGAAAACTGGAGGAACTTCAAACCGGCACTAGGAAACAGACTGAGAAACCAGAGTAATAGTTTCCCCTGCAACCCATTCCCTTTGTGCTAGATGAACGAACGTCTCTCCACATGCTCAGTTCTGAGAGGTAAGTGTGTGTGAAAGTCGTCCTTCAACTAGCTTGTTGGGAAAAGAAAGTTTCTTTTCAGTTTCAAACTCCACTCCATACATATATATCGGGAGGTACGAGCTCCAACTCGGTTTTACACTGAAAACTGCAGGAACTTCAAACAGGCACTAGGAAACATACTGAGAAACCAGAGTAAAAGTTTCTCCTGCAACGAGTTCCATTTGTGCTAGATGAACGAACGTCTCTCCACATGCTCAGTTTTGAGAGATAAGTGTGTGTGAAAGCCGTTCTTCACATAGCTTGTTGGGAACACATAGTTTCTTTTAAGTAGCAAACTCCACTCCATAAATTTATATGGGAAGGTACGAACTCCAACTCTGTTTTACAGTGAAAAGTGCAGGAACTTCAATCCGACACTAGGAAACATACTTAGAACCCAGAGTAAAAGTTTCTCCTGCAGACAGTACCGTTTGTGCTAGATGAACGAACGTCTCTCCACATGCTCAGTTCTGAGAGATAAGTGTGTGTGAAAGCCGTCCTTCACCTAGCTTGTTCGGAACACAAAGTTTATTTTCACTTGCAAACTCCACTCCATAAATATATATGGGGAGGTACGAGCTCCAACTCGGTTTTACAGTGTAAACTGCAGGAACATCAAACCAGCACTAGGAAACAGACTGAGAAACCAGAGTAAAAGTTTCTCATGCAACCCGTTCCCTTTGTGCTAGATGAACGAACGTCTCTCCACATGCTCAGTTCTGAGAGATAAGTGTGTGTGAAAGCCGTCCTAGACCTAGCTTGTTATGAACACAAAGTTTCTTTTCAGTTGCAAACTCCACTTCATACATATATATGGGGAGGTACTAGCTCCAACTCGGTTTTACAGTGAAAACTGCAGGAACTTCAAAGCGGCACAAGGAAACAGACTGAGAAAACAGAGTTAAAGTTTCTCCTGCAAACCGTTCCCTTTGTGCTAGATGAACGAACGTCTCCCCACATCCTGAGTTCTGAGACATAAGTGTGTGTTAGAGCCTTCCTTCACATAGCTTGTTTGGAACACAAAGTTTCTTTTCACTTGCAAACTCCACTCCATACATATAAATGGGGAGGTACGAGCTCCAACTCGGTTTTACAGTGAAAACTGCAGGAATTTCAAACCGGCACTAGGAAACAGATTGAGAAACCAGAGTAAAAGTTTCTCCTGCAACCCGTTCGCTTTTTGCTAGATGAACGAACGTCTATCCACATGCTCAGTTCTGAGAGATAAATGTGTGTTAAAGCCTTCCTTCACATAGCTTGTTGTGATCACAAAGATACTTTTCACTTGCAAACTCCACTCCATACATATATATGGGGAGGTACGTGCTCCAACTCGGTTTTACAGTGAAAACTGCAGGAACTTCAAATCGGCACTAGGAAACATACTGAGAAACCAGAGTAAAAGTTTCTCCTGCAACCAGTTCCATTTTTGCTAGATGAACGAACGTTTCTCCACATGCTCAGTTTTGAGAGATAAGTGTGTGTGAAAGCCGTTCTTCACATAGCTTGTTGGGAACACAAAATTCCTTTTAAGTAGCAAACTCCACTCCATACATTTATATGGGGAGGTACGAACTCCAACTCGGTTTTACAGTGAAAACTGGAGGAACTTCAAACCGGCACTAGGAAACAGACTGGGAAACCAGAGTAATAGTTTCCCCTGCAACCCGTTCCCTTTGTGCAAGATGAACGAACGTCTCTCCACATGCTCTGTTCTGAGAAATAAGTTTGTGTGAAAGCCGTCCTTCAACTAGCTTGTTGGGAACACAAAGATTCTTTTCAGTTGCACACTCCACTCCATACATATATATGGGGAGGTATGAGCTCCAACACGGGTTTACAGTGAAAACTGCAGGAACATCAAACAGGCACTAGGAAACAGAGTGAGAAACCAGAGTAAATGTTTTCCCTGCACCCCTTCCCTTTGTGCTAGATTTACGAACGTCTCTCATTATGATCAGTTCTGAGAGATATGTGTGTGTGAATGCCGTCCTTCACCTAGCTTGTTAGGAACACAAAGTTTCTTTTCAGTTGCCAACTCCAATCCTTACATATATATGGGGAGGTACTAGCTCCAACTCGGTTTTACAGTGAAAACTGGAGGAACTTCAAACCGGCACTAGGAAACAGACTGAGAAACCAGAGTAATAGTTTCCCCTGCAACCCGTTCCCTTTGTGCTAGATGAACGAACGTCTATCCACATGCTCAGTTCTGAGAGATAAGTGTGTGTTAAAGCCGTCTTTCACGTAGCTTGTTGGGAACCCAAAGATTGTTTTCACTTGGAAAATCCAATCCATACATATATATGGGGAGGTACGAGCTCCAAATCTGTTTTACAGTGTAAATTGCAGGAACTTCAAACCGGCACTAGGAAACAGACTGAGATACCAGAGTAAAAGTTTCTCCTGCAACCCGTTCCATTTGTGCTAGATGAATGAACGTCTCTCTACATGCTTATTTCTGAGAGATTATTGTGTGTGAAACCGTCATTCACATATCTTGTTGGGAACACAAAGTTTCTTTTCAGTTGCAAACTCCACTCCATAATTATATATGGGGAGGTACGAGCTCCAACTCGGGTTTACAGTGAAAACTGCAGGAACATCAAACAGGCACTAGGAAACAGACTGAGAAACCAGAGTATATGTTTCTCCTGCAACCCGTTCCCTTTGTGCTAGATAAACGAACGTCTCTCATTATGATCAGTTCTGAGAGATATGTGTGTGTGAATGCCGTACTTCACCTAGCTTGTTGGGAAAACAAAGTTTCTTTTCAGTTGCAAACTCCACTCCTTACATATATATGGGGAGGTACTAGCTCCAACTCGGTTTTACAGTGAAAACTGCAGGAACTTCAAACCGGCACTAGGAAACAGACTGAGAAACCAGAGTAATAGTTTCCCCTGCCACCCGTTCCCTTTTTGAAGATAAACGAACGTCTCTCCACATGCTCAGTTCTGAAAGATAAGTGTGTATGAAAGCCGTCCTTCAACTAGCTTGTTGGGAACAGAAATTTTCTTTTCAGTTGCAAACTCCAATCCATACATATATATGGGTAGGTACGAGCTCTAACTCGGTTTTACAGTGAAAACTGGAGGAACTTCAAACCGGCACTAGGAAACATACTGAGAAACCAGAGTAAAAGTTTCTCATGCAACCCGTTCCCTTTGTGCTAGATGAACGAACGTCTCTCCACATGCTCTGTTCTGAGAAATAAGTTTGTGTGAAAGCCGTCCTTCAACTAGCTTGTTGGGAACACAAAGATTTTTTTCAGTTGCACACTCCACTCCATACATATATATGGGGAGGTATGAGCTCCAACTCGGGTTTACAGTGAAAACTGCAGGAACATCAAACAGGCACTAGGAAACAGAGTGAGAAACCAGAGTAAATGTTTCCCCTGCAACCCGTTCCCTTTGTGCTAGATAAACGAACGTCTCTCATTATGATCAGTTCTGAGAGATATGTGTGTGTGAATGCCGTCCTTCACCTAGCTTGTTAGGAACACAAAGTTTCTTTTCAGTTGCCAACCCCAATCCTTAAATATATATGAGGAGGTACTAGCTCCAACTCGGTTTTACAGTGAAAACTGGAGGAACATCAAACCGGCACTAGGAAACAGACTGAGAAACCAGAGTAATAGTTTCCCCTGCAACCCGTTCCCTTTGTGCTTGATGAACGAACGTCTCTCCACATGCTCAGTTCTGAGAGATAAGTGTGTGTTAAAGCCATCTTTCACGTAGCTTGTTGGGAACACAAGGATTGTTTTCACTTGGAAACTCCAATCCATACATATATATGGGGAGGTACGAACTCCAAATCTGTTTTACAGTGTAAACTGCAAGAACTTCAATCCGGCACTAGGAAGCAGACTGAGATACCAGAGTAAAAGTTTCTCCTGCAACCCGTTCCATTTGTGCTAGATGAATGAACGTCTCTCTATATTCTTATTTCTGAGAGATTATTGTGTGTGAAACCGTCATTCACATAGCTTGTTGGGAACACAAAGTTTCTTTTCAGTTGCAAACTCCACTCCATACTTATATATGGGGAGGTACTAGCTCCAACTCGGGTTTACAGTGAAAACTGCAGGAACATTAAACAGGCACTAGGAAACAGACTGAGAAACCAGAGTAAATGTTTCTCCTGCAACCCGTTCCCCTTGTGCTAGATAAACGAACGTCTCTCATTATGATCAGTTCTGAGAGATATGTGTGTGTGAATGCCGTTCTTCACCTAGCTTGTTGGGAAAACAAAGTTTCTTTTCAGTTGCAAACTCCACTCCTTACATATATATGGGGAGGTACAAGCTCCAACTCGGTTTTACAGTGAAAACTGCAGGAACCTCAAACCGGCACTAGGAAACAGACTGAGAAAACAGAGTAATAGTTTCCCGTGCCACCCGTTCCCTTTTTGCTAGATAAACGAACGTCTCTCCACATGCTCACTTCTGAAAGATAAGTGTGTGTGAAAGCCGTCCTTCACCTAGCTTGTTGGGAACAGAAAGTTTCTTTTCAGTAGCAAACTCCAATCCATACATATATATGGGTAGGTACGAGCTCCAACACGGTTTTACAGTGAAAACTGCAGGAAGTTCAAACCGGCACTAGGAAACATACTGAGAAACCAGAGTAAAAGTTTCTCCTGCAACCCGTTCCCTTTGTGCTAGATGAACGAACGTCTCTCCACATGCTCTGTTCTGAGAAATAAGTTTGTGTGAAAGCCGTCCTTCACTTAGCTTGTTATGAACACAAAGTTTCTTTTCAGTTGCACACACCACTCCATACATATATATGGGGAGGTATGAGCTCCAACTCGGGTTTACAGTGAAAACTGCAGGAACATCAAACAGGCACTAGGAAACAGACTGAGAAACCAGAGTAAATGTTTCCCCTGCAACCCGTTCCCTTTGTGCTAGATAAAACAACGTCTCTCATTATGATCAGTTCTGAGAGATATGTGTGTGTGAATGCAGTCGTTCACCTAGCTTGTTAGGAACACAAAGTTTCTTTTCAGTTGCCAACTCCAATCCTTACACATATATGGGGAGGTACGAGCTCCAACTCGGTTTTACAGTGAAAACTGGAGGAACTTCAAACCGGCACTAGGAAACAGACTGAGAAACCAGAGTAAAAGTTTCCCCTGCAACCCGTTCCCTTTGTGCTAGATGAACGAACGTCTCTCCACATGCTCAGTTCTGAGAGATAAGTGTGTGTGAAAGCCGTCCTTCACCTAGCTTGTTATGAACACAAAGTTTCTTTTCAGTTGCAAACCCCACTCCATACATATATATGGGGAGGTACTAGCTCCAACTCGGTTTTACAGAGAAAACTGCAGGAACTTCAAACCGGCACATGGAAACAGACTGAGAAAGCAGAGTTAAAGTTTCTCCTGCAAACCGTTCCCTTTGTGCTAGATGAATGAACGTCTCTCCACATGCTCAGTTCGGAGACATAAGTGTGTGTTAGAGCCTTCCTTCATATAGCTTGTTGGGAACACAAAGTTTCTTTTCAATTCCAAACTCCACTGCATACATATAAATGGGGAGGTACGAGCTCCAACTCGGTTTTACAGAGAAAACTGCAGGAACTTCAAACCGGCACTAGGAAACACACTGAGAAACCAGAGTAAAAGTTTCCCCTGCAACACGTTCCATTTGTGCTAGATGAAAGTACGTCTCTCCACATGCTCATTTCTGAGAGATAAGTGTGTGTGAAAGCCGTCCTTCACCTAGCTTGTTATGAAAACAAAGTTTCCTTTCAGTTGCAAACTCCACTCCATACATATATATTGGGAGGTACTAGCTCCAACTCGGTTTTACAGTGAAAATTGCAGGAACTTCAAACCTGCACTAGGAAACAGATTGAGAAACCAGAGTAAAAGTTTCTCCTGCAACCCGTTCCCTTTTTGCTAGATGAACGAACGTCTATCCACATGCTCATTTCTGAGAGATAAGTGTGTGTGAAATCTGACATTCACCTAGCTTGTTGGGAACAGAAAGTTTCTTTTCACTTGCAAACTCCACTCCATACATATATATGGGGAGGTACGAGCTCCAACTCGGTTTTACAGTGAAAAATGCAGGAACTTCAAATCGGCACTAGGAAACATACTGAGAAACCAGAGTAAAAGTTTCTCCTGCAACCAGTTCCATTTGTGCTAGATGAACGAACGTTTCTCCACATGTTCAGTTTTGAGAGATAAGTGTGTGTGAAAGCCGTTCTTCACGTAGCTTGTTGGGAACACAAAATTCCTTTTAAGTAGCAAACTCCACTCCATACATTTATATGGGGAGGTACGAACTCCAACTCGGTTTTACAGTGAAAACTGGAGGAACTTCAAACCGGCACTAGGAAACAGACTGAGAAACCAGAGTAATAGTTTCCTCTGCAACCCGTTCCCTTTGTGCTAGATGAACGAACGTCTCTCCACATGCTCTGTTCTGAGAAATAAGTTTGTGTGAAAGCCGTCCTTCAACTAACTTGTTGGGAACACAAAGATTGTTTTCACTTGGAAACTACAATCCATACATATATATGGGGAGGTACGAGCTCCAAATCTGTTTTACAGTGTAAACTGCAGGAACTTCAAACCGGCACTAGGAAACAGACTGAGATACCACAGTAAAAGGTTCTCCTGCAACCCGTTCCATTTGTGCTAGATGAATGAACGTCACTGTACATGCTTATTTCTGAGAGATTATTGTTTGTGAAAGCCGTCATTCACATAGCTTGTTGGGAACACAAAGTTTCTTTTCAGTTGCAAACTCCACTCCATACTTATATATGGGGAGGTACGAGCTCCAACTCGGGTTTACAGTGAAAACTGCAGGAACATCAAACAGGCACTAGGAAACAGACTGAGAAACCAGAGTAAATGTTTCTCCTGCAACCCGTTCCCTTTGTGCTAGATAAACGAACGTCTCTCATTATGATCAGTTCTGAGAGATATGTGTGTGTGAATGCCGTTCTTCATCTAGCTTGTTGGGAAAACAAAGTTTCTTTTCAGTTGCAAACTCCACTCCTTACATATATATGGGGAGGTACTAGCTCCAACTCGGTTTTACAGTGAAAATTGCAGGAACTTCAAACCGGCACTAGGAAACAGACTGAGAAACCAGAGTAATAGTTTCCCCTGCCACCCGTTCCCTTTTTGCTAGATAAACGAACGTCTCTCCACATGCTCACTTCTGAAAGATAAGTGTGTGTGAAAGCCGTCCTTCACCTAGCTTGTTGGGAACAGAAAGTTTCTTTTCAGTTGCAAACTCCAATCCATACATATATATGGGTAGGTACGAGCTCCAACTCGGTTTTACAGTGAAAACTGCAGGAACTTCAAACCGGCACTAGGAAACAAACTGAGAAACCATTGTTAAAGTTTCTCCTGCAACCCGTTCCTTTGTGCTAGATGAATGAACGTCTCTCCACATGCTCAGTTCTGAGAGATAAGTGTGTATGAAAGCCGTCCTTCACCTAGCTTGTTGGGAACACAAAATTTCTTTTCAGTTGCAAACTCCAATCCATACATATATATGGGGAGGTACGAGCTCCAACTCGGTTTTACAGTGAAAACTGCAGGATCTTCAAACCGGCACTAGGAAACAGACTGAGAAACCAGAGTAAAAGTTTCCCCTGCAACCCGTTCCTTTTGTGCTAGATGAACGAACGTCTCTCCACATGCTCAGTTCTGAGAGATAAGTGCGTGTGGAAGCCGTCCTTCACCTAGCTTGTTATGAAAACAAAGTTTCTTTTCAGTTGCAAACTCCACTCCATACATATATATGGGGAGGCACTAGCTCCAACTCGGTTTTACAGTGAAAACTGCCGGAACTTCAAACCGGCACTAGGAAACAGACTGAGAAACCAGAGTAAAAGTTTCTCCTGCAAACTGTTCCCTTTGTGCTAGATGAACGAACGTCTCTCCACATGCTAAATTCTGAGAGATAATTGTGTGGGAAAGCCGTACTTCATCTAGCTTGTTGGGAACCCAAAGTTTCTTTTCAGTTGCAAACTCCAGTCCATATATATATATGGGGAGGAACGAGCTCAAACATGGTTTAATGGTGAAAAATGCAGGAACTTCAAACCGGCACTAGGAAACAGACTGAGGAAACAGAGTAATAGTTTCTCCTTCAACCAGTTCTTTTTGTGCTAGATGAACGAACGTCTCTCCACATGCTCATTTCTGAGAGATAAGTGTGTGTGAAAGCTGTCCTTCACCTAGCTTGTTGGGAACAGAAATTTTCTTTTCATTTACAAACTCCACTCCATACATATATATGGGGAGGTACGAGCTCCAACTCGGTTTTACAGTGTAAACTGCAGGAACTTCAAACCGGCACTAGGAAACAGACTGAGAAACCAGAGTAAAAGTTTCTCCTGCAAACTGTTCCCTTTGTGCTAGATGAATGAACGTCTCTCCACATGCTCAGTTCTGAGAGATAAGTGAGTGTGAAAGCCATCCTTCACCTAGCTTGTTCTGAACACAAAACTTCTTTTCAGTTGCAAACTCCACTCCACACATATATATGGGGAGGTACGAGCTCCAACTCGGTTTTACAGTGAAAACTGGAGGAACTTCAAACCGGCACTAGGAAACAGACTGAGAAACCAGAGTAAAAGTTTCCCCTGCAACCCGTTCCCTTTGTGCTAGATGAACGAACGTCTCTCCACATGCTCAGTTCTGAGAGATAAGTGTGTGTGAAAGCCGTCCTTCACCTAGCTTGTTATGAACACAAAGTTTCTTTTCAGTTGCAAAATCCACTCCATACATATATATGGGGAGGTACTAGCTCCAACTAGGTTTTACAGTGAAAACTGCAGGAACTTCAAACCGGCACTAGGAAACAGACTGAGAAAGCAGAGTTAAAGTTTCTCCTGCAAACCGTTCCCTTTGTGCTAGATGAACGAACGTCTCTCCACATGCTCAGTTCTGAGAGTTAAGTGTGTGTGAAAGCCGTCCTTAACCTAGCTTGTTGGGAACACAAAGATTCTTTTCAGTTGCAAACTCCAATCCATACATATATATGGGGAGGAACGAGCTCGAACATGGTTTTACAGTGAAAACTGCAGGAACTTCAAACCGGCACTAGGATACAGACTGAGAAAACAGAGTAAAAGTTTCTCCTTCAACCAGTTCCCTTTGTGCTAGATGAACGAAAGTTTCTCCACATGCTCATTTCTGAGAGATAAGTGTGTGTGAAAGCCATACTTCACCTAGCTTGTTGGGAACACAAAGTTTCTTTTCACTTGCCAACTCCTCTCCATACATATATATGGGGAGGTACTAGCTGCAACTCGTTTTTACAGTGAAATCTGCAGGATCTTCAAACCGACACTAGGAAACCGACTGAGAAACCAGAGTAAAAGTTTCTCCTGCAACCCGTTCGCTTTTTGCTAGATGAACGAACGTCTATCCACATGCTCAGTTCTGAGAGATATGTGTGTGTTAGAGCCTTCCTTCACATAGCTTGTTGGGAACACAAAGTTTCTTTTCACTTACAAACTCCACTCCATACATATAAATGGGGAGGTCCGAGCTCCAACTCTGTTCTACACTAAAAACTGCAGGAACTTCAAACCGGCAGTAGTAAACAGACTGAGATACCAGAGTAATTGTTTCTCCTGCAACCCATTCCCTTTGTGCTAGATGAACGAACGTCTCTCCACATGCTCAGTTCTGAGAGATATGTGTGTGTGAAAGCCGTCCTTCACCCAGCTTGTTGGGAAAACTAAGTTTCTTTTCAGTTGAAAACTCCAATCCATACATATATATGGGGAGGTACAAGCTCCAACTCGGTTTTTCTAGTGAAATCTGCAGGAACAACAAACCGGCAGTAGGAAACAGTCTGAGAAACCAGAGTAAAATTTTCTCCTTCAAACAGTTCCCTTTGTGCTAGATGAACGAACGTTTCTCCACATGCTCAGTTCTGAGAGATAAGTGTGTGTGAAAGCCGTACTTCACCTAGCTTGTTGGGAACACAAAATTTCTTTTCACTTGCAAACTACACTCCATACATATATATGGGGAGGTACAGGCTCCAACTCGGTTTTACAGTGAAAACTGCAGGAACTTCAAACCGGCACTAGGAAACAGACTGAGAAACCACAGTAAAAGTTTCTCCTGCAACCCGTTCCATTTGTGCTAGATGAACGAACGTCTATCCACATGCTCAGTTCTGAGTGATAAGTTTGTGTTAAAGCCTTCCTTCACCTAGCTTGTTGGGAACACAAAGTTTCTTTTCAGTTGCAAACTCCACTCCATACATATATATGGGGAGGTACGAGCTCCAACACTCTTTTACACTGAAAACTGCAGGAACTTCAAACCGGCACTAGGAAACAGACTGAGATAACAGAGTATAAGTTTCTCCTGCAACCCGTTCCCTTTGTTCTAGATGAACGAACGTGTCTCCACATGCTAACTTCTTAGTGATATGTGTGTGTGAAAGCCGTCCTTCACCTAGCTTGTTGGGAACACAAAGTTTATTTTCAGTTGCAAACTCCACTCCATTCATATATATGGGGAAGTACGAGCTCCAACTCGGTTTTACAGTGAAAACTGCAGGAACTTCAAACCGGCACTAGGAAACAGACTGAGAAACCAGAGTAAAAGTTTCTCCTGAAACCCGTTCCCTTTGTGCTAGATGAACGAACGTCTCTCCACATGCTAAATTCTGAGAGATTAGTGTGTGTGAAAGCCGTCCTTCACCTAGCTTGTTGGGAACACAAAGTCTCTTTTCAGTTGCAAACTCCACTCCATACATATATATGGGGAGGTACGAGCTCCAACACGGTTTTACAGTGAAAACTGCAGGAACTTCATACCGGCACTAGGAAACAGACTGAGAAACCAGAGTAAAAGTTTCTCCTGCAACCCGTTCACTTTTTCCTAGATGAACGAACGTCTATCCACATGCTCAGTTCTGAGAGATAAATGTGTGTTAAAGCCTTCCTTCACATAGCTTGTTGGGAACACAAAGATTCTTTTCACTTGCAAACTCCACTCCATACTTATAAATGGGGAGGTACGAGCTCCAACTCTGTTCTACACTGAATACTGCAGGAACTTTAAACCGGCAGTAGGAAACAGACTGAGATACCAGAGTAAAGTTTCCCCTGCAACCCGTTCCTTTTGTGCTAGATGAACGAACGTCTCTCCACATGCTCATTTCTGAGAGATAAGTGTGTGTGAAAGCTGTCCTTCACCTAGTTGTTAGGAACAGAAATTTTCTTTTCAGTTGCAAACTCCACTCCATTCATATATATGGGTAGGTACGAGCTCCAACTCGGTTTTACAGTGAAAACTGCAGGAACTTCAAACCGGCACTAGGAAACATACTGAGAAACCAGAGTAAAAGATTCTCCTGCAACCAGTTTCATTTGTGCTAGATGAACGAACGTCTCTCCACATGCTTAGTTTTGAGAGATATGTGTGTGTGAAAGCCGTTCTTCACATAGTTTGTTGGGAACACAAAGTTTCTTTTAAGTAGCAAACCCCACTCCATACATTTATATGGGGAGGTACGAACTCCAACTCGGTTTTACAGTGAAAACTGGAGGAACTTCAAACCGGCACTAGGAAACATACTGAGAAACCAGAGTAATAGTTTCCCCTGCAATCCGTTCCCTTTGTGCTAGATGAACGAAAGTCTTTCCACATGCTCTGTTCTGAGAAATAAGTTTGTGTGAAAGCCGTCCTTCAACTAGCTTGTTGGGAACACAAAGATTCTTTTCAGTTGCAAACTCCACTCCATACATATATATGGGGAGGTACGAGCTCCAACTCGGGTTTACAGTGAAAACTGCAGGAACATCCAACAGGCAGTAGGAAACAGACTGAGAAACCAGAGTAAATGTTTCCCCTGCAACCCGTTCCCTTTGTGCTAGATAAAAGAACGTCTCTCATTATGATCTGTTCTTAGAGATATGTGTGTGTGAATGCCGTCCTTCACCAAGCTCTTGGGAACACAAAGTTTCTTTTCAGTTGCCAACTCCACTCCTTACATATATATGGGGAGGTACTGGCACTAACTCGGTTTTACAGTGAAAACTGGAGGAACTTCTAACCGGCACTAGGAAACAGACTGAGAAACCAGAGTAAAAGTTTCCCCTGCAACCCGTTCCCTTTGTGCTAGATGAACGAACGTCTCTCCACATGCTCAGTTCTGAGAGATAAGTGTGTGTGAAAGCCGTCCTTCACCTAGCTTGTTATGAACACAAAGTTTCTTTTCAGTTGCAAAATCCACTCCATACATATATATGGGGTGGTACGAGCTCCAACTCGGTTTTACAGTGAAAACTGCAGGAACTTCAAACCGGCACTAGGAAACATACTGAGAAACCAGAGTAAAAGATTCTCCTGCAACCAGTTCCATTTGTGCTAGATGAACGATCGTCTCTCCACATGCTTAGTTTTGAGAGATAAGTGTGTGTGAAAGCCGTTCTTCACATAGTTTGTTGGGAACACAAAGTTTCTTTTAAGTAGCAAACCCCACTCCATACATTTATATGGGGAGGTACGAACTCCAACTCGGTTTTACAGTGAAAACTGGAGGAACTTCAAACCGGCACTAGGAAACAGACTGAGAAACCAGAGTAAATGTTTCCCCTGCAACCCGTTCACTTTGTGCTAGATGAACGAACGTCTCTCCACATGCTCAGTTCTGAGAGATAAGTGTGTGTGAAAGCCGTCCTTCACCTAGCTTGTTATGAACACAAAGTTTCTTTTCAGTTGCAAAATCCACTCCATACATATATATGGGGAGGTACTAGCTCCAACTCGGTTTTACAGTGAAAACTGCAGGAACTTCAAACCGGCATTAGGAAACAGACTGAGAAAGCAGAGTTAAAGTTTCTCCTGCAAACCGTTCCCTTTGTGCTAGATGAACGAACGTCTCTCCACATGCTCAGTTCTGAGAGATTAGTGTGTGTGAAAGCCGTCCTTCACCTAGCTTGTTGGGAACACAAAGTTTCTTTTCAGTTGCAAACTCCAATCCATACATATATATGGGGAGAAACGAGCTCGTACATGGTTTTACAGTGAAAACTGCAGGAACTTCAAACCGGCACTAGGAAACAGACTAAGAAAACAGAGTAAAAGTTTCTCCTTCAACCAGTTCCCTTTGTGCTAGATGAACAAACGTTTCTCCACATGCTCATTTCTGAGAGATTAGTGTGTGTGAAAGCCGTACTTCACCTAGCTTGTTGGGAACACAAAGTTTCTTTTCACTTGTCAACTCCTCTCCATACATATATATGGGGAGGTACTAGCTGCAACTCGTTTTTACAGTGAAAACTGCAGGATCTTCAAACCGGCACTAGGAAACAGACTGAGAAACCAGAGTAAAAGTTTCTCCTGCAACCCGTTCGCTTTTTGCTAGATGAACGAACGTCTATCCACATGCTCAGTTCTGAGAGATATGTGTGTGTTAGAGCCTTCCTTCACATAGCTTGTTGGGAACACAAAGTTTCTTTTCACTTACAAACTCCACTCCATACATATAAATGGGGAGGTCCGAGCTCCAACTCTGTTCTACACTAAAAACTGCAGGAACTTCAAACCGGCAGTAGTAAACAGACTGAGATACCAGAGTAATTGTTTCTCCTGCAACCCATTCCCTTTGTGCTAGATGAACGAACGTCTCTCCACATGCTCAGTTCTGAGAGATATGTGTGTGTGAAAGCCGTCCTTCACCGAGCTTGTTGGGAAAACTAAGTTTCTTTTCAGTTGAAAACTCCAATCCATACATATATATGGGGAGGTACAAGCTCCAACTCGGTTTTACAGTGAAATCTGCAGGAACTACAAACCGGCAGTAGGAAACAGTCTGAGAAACCAGAGTAAAATTTTCTCCTTCAAAAGTTCCCTTTGTGCTAGATGAACGAACGTTTCTCCACATGCTCAGTTCTGAGAGATAAGTGTGTGTGAAAGCCGTACTTCACCTAGCTTGTTGGGAACACAAAATTTCTTTTCACTTGCAAACTACACTCCATACATATATATGGGGAGGTACAGGCTCCAACTCGGTTTTACAGTGAAAACTGCAGGAACTTCAAACCGGCACTAGGAAACAGACTGAGAAACCACAGTAAAAGTTTCTCCTGCAACCCGTTCCCTTTGTGCTAGATGAACGAACGTCTATCCACATGCTCAGTTCTGAGTGATAAGTGTGTGTTAAAGCCTTCCTTCACCTAGCTTGTTGGGAACACAAGGTTTCTTTTCAGTTGCAAACTCCACTCCATACATATATATGGGGAGGTACGAGCTCCAACACTCTTTTACACTGAAAACTGCAGGAACTTCAAACCGGTACTAGGAAACAGACTGAGATAACAGAGTAAAAGTTTCTCCTGCAACCCGTTCCCTTTGTTCTAGATGAACGAACGTGTCTCCACATGCTAAGTTCTGAGTGATATGTGTGTGTGAAAGCCGTCCTTCACCTAGCTTGTTGGGAACACAAAGTTTCTTTTCAGTTGCAAACTCCACTCCATACATATATATGGGGAGGTATGAGCTCCAACTCGGTTTTACAGTGAAAACTGCATTAACTTCAAACCGGCACTAGGGAACAGACTGAGAAACCAGAGTAAATGTTTCCCCTGCAACCCGTTCCATTTGTGCTAGATAAACGAACGTCTCTCATTATGATCTGTTCTTAGAGATATGTGTGTGTGAATGCCGTCCTTCACCAAGCTCTTGGGAACACAAAGTTTCTTTTCAGTTGCCAACTCTACTCCTTACATATATATGGGGAGGTACTAGCACTAACTCGGTTTTACAGTGAAAACTGGAGGAACTTCAAACCGGCACTAGGAAACAGACTGAGAAACCAGAGTAAAAGTTTCCCCTGCAACCCGTTCCCTTTGTGCTAGATGAACGAACGTCTCTCCACATGCTCAGTTCTGAGAGATAAGTGTGTGTGAAAGCCGTCCTTCACCTAGCTTGTTATGAACACAAAGTTTCTTTTCAGTTGCAAAATCCACTCCATACATATATATGGGGAGGTACGAGCTCCAACTCGGTTTTACAGTGAAAACTGCAGGAACTTCAAACCGGCACTAGGAAACAGACTGAGAAACCAGAGTAAAAGTTTCTCCTGAAACCCGTTCCCTTTGTGCTAGATGAACGAACGTGTCTCCACATGCTAAGTTCTGAGTGATATGTGTGTGTGAAAGCCGTCCTTCACCTAGCTTGTTGGGAACACAAAGTTTCTTTTCAGTTGCAAACTCCACTCCATACATATATATGGGGAGGTATGAGCTCCAACTCGGTTTTACAGTGAAAACTGCATTAACTTCAAACCGGCACTAGGGAACAGACTGAGAAACCAGAGTACATGTTTCCCCTGCAACCCGTTCCCTTTGTGCTAGATAAACGAACGTCTCTCATTATGATCTGTTCTTAGAGATATGTGTGTGTGAATGCCATCCTTCACCAAACTCTTGGGAACACAAAGTTTCTTTTCAGTTGCCAACTCCACTCCTTACATATATATGGGGAGGTACTAGCACTAACTCGGTTTTACAGTGAAAACTGGAGGAACTTCAAACCGGCACTAGGAAACAGACTGAGAAACCAGAGTAAAAGTTTCCCCTGCAACCCGTTCCCTTTGTGCTAGATGAACGAACGTCTCTCCACATGCTCAGTTCTGAGAGATAAGTGTGTGTGAAAGCCGTCCTTCACCTAGCTTGTTATGAACACAAAGTTTCTTTTCAGTTGCAAAATCCACTCCATACATATATATGGGGAGGTACGAGCTCCAACTCGGTTTTACAGTGAAAACTGCAGGAACTTCAAACCGGCACTAGGAAACAGACTGAGAAACCAGAGTAAAAGTTTCTCCTGAAACCCGTTCCCTTTGTGCTAGATGAACGAACGTCTCTCCACATGCTAAATTCTGAGAGATTAGTGTGTGTGAAAGCCGTTCTTCACCTAGCTTGTTGGGAACACAAAGTCTCTTTTCAGTAGCAAACTCCACTCCATACCTATATATGGGGAGGTACGAGCTCCAACACGGTTTTACAGTGAAAACTGCAGGAACTTCATACCGGCACTAGGAAACAGACTGAGAAACCAGAGTAAAATTTCTCCTGCAACCCGTTCACTTTTTCCTAGATGAACGAACGTCTATCCACATGCTCAGTTCTGAGAGATAAATGTGTGTTAAAGCCTTCCTTCACATAGCTTGTTGGGAACACAAAGATTCTTTTCACTTGCAAACTCCACTCCATACTTATAAATGGGGAGGTACGAGCTCCAACTCTGTTCTACACTGAATACTGCAGGAACTTTAAACCGGCAGTAGGAAACAGACTGAGATACCAGAGTAAAGTTTCCCCTGCAACCCGTTCCTTTTGTGCTAGATGAACGAACGTCTCTCCACATGCTCATTTCTGAGAGATAAGTGTGTGTGAAAGCTGTCCTTCACCTAGTTGTTGGGAACAGAAATTTTCTTTTCAGTTGCAAACTCCACTCCATTCATATATATGGGTAGGTACGAGCTCCAACTCGGTTTTACAGTGAAAACTGCAGGAACTTCAAACCGGCACTAGGAAACATACTGAGAAACCAGAGTAAAAGATTCTCCTGCAAGCAGTTTCATTTGTGCTAGATGAACGAACGTCTCTCCACATGCTTAGTTTTGAGAGATATGTGTGTGTGAAAGCCGTTCTTCACATAGTTTGTTGGGAACACAAAGTTTCTTTTAAGTAGCAAACCCCACTCCATACATTTATATGGGGAGGTACGAACTCCAACTCGGTTTTACAGTGAAAACTGGAGGAACTTCAAACCGGCACTAGGAAACAGACTGAGAAACCAGAGTAATAGTTTCCCCTGCAATCCGTTCCCTTTGTGCTAGATGAACGAACGTCTCTCCACATGCTCTGTTCTGAGAAATAAGTTTGTGTGAAAGCCGTCCTTCAACTAGCTTGTTGGGAACACAAAGATTCTTTTCAGTTGCAAACTCCACTCCATACATATATATGGGGAGGTACGAGCTCCAACTCGGGTTTACAGTGAAAACTGCAGGAACATCCAACAGGTAGTAGGAAACAGACTGAGAAACCAGAGTAAATGTTTCCCATGCAACCCGTTCCCTTTGTGCTAGATAAACGAACGTCTCTCATTATGATCTGTTCTTAGAGCTATGTGTGTGTGAATGCCGTCCTTCACCAAGCTCTTGGGAACACAATGTTTCTTTTCAGTTGCCAACTCCACTCCTTACATATATATGGGGAGGTACTAGCACTAACTCGGTTTTACAGTGAAAACTGGAGGAACTTCAAACCGGCACTAGGAAACAGACTGAGAAACCAGAGTAAAAGTTTCCCCTGCAACCCGTTCCCTTTGTGCTAGATGAACGAACGTCTCTCCACATGCTCAGTTCTAAGAGATAAGTGTGTGTGAAAGCCGTCCTTCACCTAGCTTGTTATGAACACAAAGTTTCTTTTCAGTAGCAAACTCCACTCCATACATATATATGGGGAGGTACGAGCTCCAACACGGTTTTACAGTGAAAACTGCAGGAACTTCATACCGGCACTAGGAAACAGACTGAGAAACCAGAGTAAAAGTTTCTCCTGCAACCCGTTCACTTTTTCCTAGATGAACGAACGTCTATCCACATGCTCAGTTCTGAGAGATAAATGTGTGTTAAAGCCTTCCTTCACATAGCTTGTTGGGAACACAAAGATTCTTTTCACTTGCAAACTCCACTCCATACTTATAAATGGGGAGGTACGAGCTCCAACTCTGTTCTACACTGAATACTGCAGGAACTTTAAACCGGCAGTAGGAAACAGACTGAGATACCAGAGTAAAGTTTCCCCTGCAACCCGTTCCTTTTGTGCTAGATGAACGAACGTCTCTCCACATGCTCATTTCTGAGAGATAAGTGTGTGTGAAAGCTGTCCTTCACCTAGTTGTTGGGAACAGAAATTTTCTTTTCAGTTGCAAACTCCACTCCATTCATATATATGGGTAGGTACGAGCTCCAACTCGGTTTTACAGTGAAAACTGCAGGAACTTCAAACTGGCACTAGGAAACATACTGAGAAACCAGAGTAAAAGATTCTCCTGCAACCAGTTTCATTTGTGCTAGATGAACGAACGTCTCTCCACATGCTTAGTTTTGAGAGATATGTGTGTGTGAAAGCCGTTCTTCACATAGTTTGTTGGGAACACAAAGTTTCTTTTAAGTAGCATACCCCACTCCATACATTTATATGGGGAGGTACGAACTCCAACTCGGTTTTACAGTGAAAACTGGAGGAACTTCAAACCGGCACTAGGAAACAGACTGAGAAACCACAGTAAATGTTTCCCCTGCAACGCGTTCACTTTGTGCTAGATGAACGAACGTCTCTCCACATGCTCAGTTCTGAGAGATAAGTGTGTGTGAAAGCCGTCCTTCACCTAGCTTGTTATGAACACAAAGTTTCTTTTCAGTTGCAAACTCCACTCCATACATATATATGGGGAGGTACGAGCTCCAACACGGTTTTACAGTGAAAACTGCAGGAACTTCATACCGGCACTAGGAAACAGACTGAGAAACCAGAGTAAAAGTTTCTCCTGCAACCCGTTCACTTTTTCCTAGATGAACGAACGTCTATCCACATGCTCAGTTCTGAGAGATAAATGTGTGTTAAAGCCTTCCTTCACATAGCTTGTTGGGAACACAAAGATTCTTTTCACTTGCAAACTCCACTCCATACTTATAAATGGGGAGGTACGAGCTCCAACTCTGTTCTACACTGAATACTGCAGGAACTTTAAACCGGCAGTAGGAAACAGACTGAGATACCAGAGTAAAGTTTCCCCTGCAACCCGTTCCTTTTGTGCTAGATGAACGAACGTCTCTCCACATGCTCATTTCTGAGAGATAAGTGTGTGTGAAAGCTGTCCTTCAATTAGTTGTTGGGAACAGAAATTTTCTTTTCAGTTGCAAACTCCACTCCATTCATATATATGGGTAGGTACGAGCTCCAACTCGGTTTTACAGTGAAAACTGCAGGAACTTCAAACTGGCACTAGGAAACATACTGAGAAACCAGAGTAAAAGATTCTCCTGCAACCAGTTTCATTTGTGCTAGATGAACGAACGTCTCTCCACATGCTTAGTTTTGAGAGATATGTGTGTGTGAAAGCCGTTCTTCACATAGTTTGTTGGGAACACAAAGTTTCTTTTAAGTAGCATACCCCACTCCATACATTTATATGGGGAGGTACGAACTCCAACTCGGTTTTACAGTGAAAACTGGAGGAACTTCAAACCGGCACTAGGAAACAGACTGAGAAACCAGAGTAAATGTTTCCCCTGCAACGCGTTCCCTTTGTGCTAGATGAACGAACGTCTCTCCACATGCTCAGTTCTGAGAGATAAGTGTGTGTGAAAGCCGTCCTTCACCTAGCTTGTTATGAACACAAAGTTTCTTTTCAGTTGCAAAATCCCCTCCATACATATATATGGGGAGGTACTAGCTCCAACTCGGTTTTACAGTGAAAACTGCAGGAACTTCAAACCGGCATTAAGAAACAGACTGAGAAAGCAGAGTTAAAGTTTCTCCTGCAAACCGTTCCCTTTGTGCTAGATGAACGAACGTCTCTCCACATGCTCAGTTCTGAGAGATTAGTGTGTGTGAAAGCCGTCCTTCACCTAGCTTGTTGGGAACACAAAGTTTCTTTTCAGTTGCAAACTCCAATCCATACATATATATGGGGAGAAACGAGCTCGAACATGGTTTTACAGTGAAAACTGCAGGAAATTCAAACAGGCACTAGGAAACAGACTGAGATACCAGAGTAAAATTTCTCCTGCAACCCGTTCCCTTTGTGCTAGATGAACGAACGTGTCTCCACATGCTCAGTTCTGAGTGATATGTGTGTGTGAAAGCTGTCCTTCACCTAGCTTGATGGGAACACAAAGTTTCTTTTCAGTTGCAAACTCCACTCCATACATATATATGGGGAGGTATGAGCTCCAACTCGGTTTTACAGTGAAAACTGCATTAACTTCTAACCGGCACTAGTGAACAGACTGAGAAACCAAAGTAAAAGTTTCTCCTTCAACCAGTTCCATTTGTGCTAGATGAACGAACGTCTCTCTACATGCTGAGTTGTGAGAGATTAGTGTGTGTGAAAGCCGTCCTTCACCTAGCTTGTTGGGAACACAAAGTTTCTTTTCAGTTGCAAATTCCACTCCATTCATATATATGGGGAAGTACGAGCTCCAACTCTGTTTTACCGTGAAAACTGCAGGAACTTCAATCCGGCACTATAAAACAGACTGAGAAACCAAAGTAAAAGTTTCTCTTGAAACCCGTTCCCATTGTGCTAAATGAACGATCGTTTCTCCACATGCTCAGTTCTGAGAGATAAGTGTGTGTGAAAGCCTTCCTTCACCTAGCTTGTTGGGAACACAAAGTTTCTTTTCAGTTGCAAACTCCACTCCATTCATATATATGGGGAGGTACGAGCTACAACTCGGTTTTACAGTGAAAACTGCAGGAATTTCAAACCGGCACTAGGAAACAGACTGAGAAACCAGAGTAAAAGTTCCTCCTGTAACCCGTTCCCTTTGTGCTAGATGAGCGAAAGTCTCTCCACATGCGCATTTCTGAGAGATAAGTGTGTGTGAAAGCCTTCCTTCACCTAGCTTGTTGGGAACACAAAGTTTCTTTTCAGTTGCAATTTCCAATCCATAAATATATATGGGGAGGTACGAGCTCCAACTCGGTTTTACAGTGAAAACTGCAGTAACATCAAAACGGCACTAGGAAACAGACTGAGAAACCAGAGTAAAAGTTTCCCTGCAACCCGTTCCCTTTGTGCTAGATGAACGAACGTCTCTCCACATTTTCAGTTCTGAGAGATAAGTGTGTGTGAAAGCCACGCTTCACCTAGCTTGTTTAGAACACAAATTTTCTTTTCAGTTGCCAAGTCCACTCCATACATATATATGGGGTTGTACGAGCTCCACCTCTGTTTTACAGTGAAAACTGCAGGAACTTCAAACCTGCTCTAGGAAACAGACTGAGAAACCAGAGTAAAAGTTTCTCCTGCAACCCGTTCCCTTTGTGCTAGATGAACGAACGTCTATCCACATGCTCAGTTCTGAGTGATAAGTGTGTGTTAAAGCCTTCCTTCACCTAGCTTGTTGGGAACACAAAGTTTCTTTTCAGTTGCAAAATCCACTCCATATATATATATGGGGAGGTACGAGCTCCAACACTCTTTTACACTGAAAACTGCAGGAACTTCAAACCGGCACTAGGAAACAGACTGAGATACCAGATTAAAAGTTTCTCCTGCAACCATTTCCCTTTGTGCTAGATGAACGAACGTGTCTCCACATGCTCAGTTCTGAGTGATATGTGTGTGTGAAAGCCGTCCTTCACCTAGCTTGTTGGGAACACAAAGTTTCTTTTCAGTTGCAAACTCCACTCCATACATATATATGGGTAGGTATGAGCTCCAACTCGGTTTTACAGTGAAAACTGCATTAAATTCTTACCGGCACTAGGGAACAGACTGAGAAACCAAAGTAAAAGTTTCTCCTTCAACCAGTTCCATTTGTGCTAGATGAACGAACGTCTCTCTACATGCTGAGTTCTGAGAGATTAGTGTGTGTGAAAGCCGTCCTTCACCTAGCTTGTTGGGAACACAAAGTTTCTTTTCAGTTGCAAATTCCACTCCATTCATATATATGGGGAAGTACGAGCTCCAACTCTGTTTTACAGTGAAAACGGCAGGAACTTCAAACCGGCACTAGGAAACAGACTGAGAAACCAAAGTAAAAGTTTCTCCTGAAACTCGTTCCCGTTGTGCTAGATGAACGATCGTTTCTCCACATGCTAAGTTCTGAGAGATGATTGTGTGTGAAAGCCGTCGTTCACCTAGCTTCTTGGGAACACAAAGTTTGTTTTCAGTTGCAAACTCCAATCCATACATATATATGGGGAGGAATGAGCTCGAACATGGTTTTACAGTGAAAACTGCAGGAACTTCAAACCGGCACTAGGAAACAGACTGAGAAAACAGAGTAAAAGTTTCTCCTTCAACCACTTCCCTTTGTGCTAGATAAATGAACGTTTCTCCACATGCTCATTTCTGAGAGATAAGTGTGTGTGAAAGCCGTACTTCACCTAGCTTGTTGGGAACACAAAGTTTCTTTTCACTTGCAAACTCCTCTCCATACATATATATGGGGAGGTACTAGCTCCAACTCGGTTTTACAGTGAAAAGTGCAGGAACTTCAAACCGGCACTAGGAAACAGAATGAGAAACCAGAGTAAAAGTTTCTCCTGAAACCCGTTCCCTTTGTGCTAGATGAACGATCGTCTCTCCACATGCGCAGTTCTGAGAGATAAGTGTGTGTGAAAGCCTTCCTTCACCTAGCTTGTTGGGAACACAAAGTTTCTTTTCAGTTGCAATTTCCACTCCATAAATATATATGGGGAGGTACGAGCTCCAACTCGGTTTTACAGTGAAAACTGCAGTAACATCAAAACAGCACTAGGAAACAGACTGAGAAACCAGAGTAAAATTTTCTCCTGCAACCCATTCCCTTTGTGCTATATGAACGAACGTCTCTCCACATTTTCAGTTCTGAGAGATAAGTGTGTGTGAAAGCCGTCCTTCAACTAGCTTGTTGGGAACACAAATTTTCTTTTCAGTTGCAAAGTCCACTCCATACATATATATGGGGTTGTACGAGCTCCAAATCTGTTTTACAGTGAAAACTCTAGGAACTTCAAACCTGCACTAAGAAACATACTGTGAAACCAGAGTAAAAGTTTCTCCTGTAACACGTTCCCTTTGTGCTAGATGAACGAACGTCTCTCCACATGCTCAGTTTTGAGAGATAAGTGTGTGTGAAAGCCTTCCTTCACCTAGCTTGTTGGGAACACAATGTTTCTTTTCTGTAGCAAAATCCACTCCATACATTTATATGGGGAAGTTCGAACTCCAACTAGGTTTTACAGTGAAAAGTGCAAGAACTTCAATCCGGCACTAGGAAACATACTGAGAAACCAGAGTAAAAGTTTCTCCTGCAAACAGTTCCGTTTGTGCTAGATGAACGAACGTCTCTCCACATGCTCAATTCTGAGAGATATGTGTGCGTGAAAGCTGTCCTTCACCTAGCTTGTTGGGAACACAAACTTTCTTTTCACTTGCAAACTCCACTCCATACATAAATATGGGGAGGTACGAGCTCCAACACGGTTTTACAGTGAAAACAGCAGGAACATCAAACCGGCACTAGGAAACAGCCTGAGAAACCAGAGTAATAGTTTCCCTGCAACCCGTTCTTATTGTGCTAGATGTACGAACGTCTCTCCACATGCTCAGTTATGAGAGATAAGTGTGTATGAAAGCCGTCCTTCACCTAGATTGTTATGAACACAAAGTTTCTTTTTAGTTGCAAACTCCACTCCATACATATATATGGGGAGGTACTAGCTTCAACTCGGTTTTACAGTGAAAAGTGCAGGAACTTCAAACCGGCACTAGGAAACAGACTGAGAAACCACAGTAAAAGTTTCTCCTGCAACCCGTTCCCTTTGTGCTAGATGAACGAACGTCTCTACACATGCTCAGTTCTGAGAGATAAGTGTGTTTGAAAGCCGTCCTTCACCTATCTTGTTATGAACACAAAGTTTCTTTTTAGTTGCAAACTCCACTCCTTACATATATATGGGTAGGTACTAGCTCCAACTCGGTTTTACAGTGAAAACTGCAGGAACTTCAAACCGGCACTAGGAAACAGACTGAGAAACCAGAGTAAAAGTTTCTCCTGCAACCCGTTCCCTTTGTGCTAGATGAACGAAAGTCTCTCCACATGCACAATTCTGAGAGATATTTGTGTGTGAAAGCCTTCCTTCACTAAGCTTGTTGGGAACACAAAGTTTCTTTTCAGTTGCAAACTCCAATCCATATATATATATGGGGAGGAACGAGCTCCAAATCGGTTTTACAGAGAAAACTGCAGGAACTTCAAACCGGCACTAGGAAACATACTGAGAAACCAGAGTAAAAGTTTCTCCTGCAACCAGTTCCATTTGTGCTAGATGAACGAACGTCTCTCCACATGCTCAGTTTTGAGAGATAAGTGTGTGTGAAAGCCGTCCTTCACATAGCTTGTTGGGAAAACAATGTTTCTTTTCAGTAGCAAACTCCACTCCATTCATTTATATGGAGAGGTTCGAACTCCAACTCGATTTTACAGTGAAAAGTGCAGGAAAATCAATCCGGCACTAGGAAACATACTGAGAAACCAGAGTAAAAGTTTCTCCTGCAAACAGTTCCGTTTGTGCTAGATGAACGAACGTCTCTCCACATGCTCAGTTCTGAGAGTTAAGTGTGTGTGAAAGCCGTCCTTCACCTAGCTTGTTGGGAACACAAAGTTTCTTTTCACTTGCAAACTCCACTCCATACATATATATGGGGAGGTACGAGCTCCAACTCGGTTTTACAGTGAAAACTGCAGGAACTTCAAACCGGCACTAGGAAACAGACTGAGAAACCAGAGTAAATGTTTCTCCTGCAACCCGTTCCCTTTGTGATAGATGAACGAACGTCTCTCCACATGCTCAGTTCTGAGAGTTAAGTGTGTGTGAAAGCCGTCCTTCACCTAGCTTGTTATGAACACAAAGTTTCTTTTTAGTTGCAAACTTCACTCCATACTTATATATGGGGAGGTACTAGCTCCAACTCGGTTTTACAGTGAAAACTGCAGGAACTTCAAACCGGCACTAGGAAAAAGACTGAGAATCCAGAGTAAAAGTTTCTCCTGCAAACCGTTCCCTTTTTGCTAGATGAACGAACGTCTCTACACATGCTCAGTTCTGAGAGATATTGTGTGTGAAAGCCGTCCTTCACCTAGCTTGTTGGGAACACAAAGTTTCTTTCATTTGCAAACTCAAATCCATACATATATATAAGGATGTACGAGCTCCAACTCGGTTTTACAGTGAAAACTGCAGGAACTTCAAAACGGCACTAGGAAACAGACTGAGAAACCAGAGTAAAAGTTTCTCCTGCAACCAGTTCCCTTTGTGCTAGATGAACGAACGTCTCTCCACATGCTCAATTCTGAGTAATAATTGTGTGTGAAAGCCTTCCTTCACTAAGCTTGTTGGGAACACAAAGTTTCTTTTCAGTTGCAAACTCCAATCCATACATATATATGGGGAGGAACGAGCTCCAACTCGGTTTTACAGAGAAAACTGCAGGAACATCAAACCGGCACTAGGAAACATACTGAGAAACCAGAGTAAAAGTTTCTCCTGCAACCAGTTCCATTTGTGCTAGATGAACGAACGTCTCTCCACATGCTCAGTTTTGAGAGATAAGTGTGTGTGAAAGCCTTCCTTCACATAGCTTGTTGGGAACACAATGTTTCTTTTCAGTAGCAAAATCCACTCCATACATTTATATGGGGAGGTTCGAACTCCAACTAGGTTTTACAGTGAAAAGTGCAAGAACTTCAATCCGGCACTAGGAAACATACAGAGAAACCAGAGTAAAAGTTTCTCCTGCAAACAGTTCCGTTTGTGCTAGATGAACGAACGTCTCTCCACATGCTCAATTCTGAGAGATATGTGTGTGTGAAAGCTGTCCTTCACCTAGCTTGTTGGGAACACAAACTTTCTTTTCACTTGCAAACTCCACTCCATACATAAATATGGGGAGATACTAGCTCCAACTCGGTTTACAGTGAAAACTGCAGGAACTTCAAACCGGCACTTGGAAACAGGCTGAGAAACCAGAGTAATATTTTGTCCTACAACCCGTTCCCTTTGTGCTAGATGAACGAACGTCTCTGCACATGCTCAGTTCTGAGAGATAAGTGTGTGTGAATGCCGTCCTTCACCTAGCTTGTTGGGAACACAAAGTTTCTTTTCACTTGCAAACTCCACTCCATAGATATATATGGGGAGTTACGAGCTCCAACTCGGTTTTCCAGTGAAAACTGCTGGAAATTCAAACCGGCACTAGGAACAGACTGAGAAACCAGAGTAAAAGTTTCTCCTGAAATCCGTTCCCTTTGTGCTAGATAAACGAACGTCTCTCCATATGCTCAGTTCTGAGAGATATGTGTGTGTGAAAGCCGGCCTTTACCTAGCTTGTTGGGAACACAAAGTTTCTTTTAACATGCAAACTTCACTCCATACATATATATGGGGAGGTACGAGCTCCAACTCTGTTTTACCGTGAAAACTGCAAGAACTTCAAACCGGCACTAAGAAACAGACTGAGAATCCAGAGTAAAAATTTCCCCTGCAACACGTTCCATTTGTGCTAGATGAACGAATGTCTCTCCACATGTTCAGTTCTGAGAGATAAGTGTATGTGAAAGCCGTAATTCACCTAGCTTGTTGGGAACACAAAGTTCCTTTTCACTTAAAAACTCCAATCCATAAATATATATGGGGAGGTACGAGCTCCAACTCGGTATTACAGTGAAAATTGCAGTAAGTTGAAACCGGCACTAGGAAACAGACTGAGAAACCAGAGAAAAATTTTCTCCTGCAACCCGTTCCCTTTGTGCTAGATGAACGAACGTCTCTGCACATGCTCAGTTCTTAGAGATAAGTGTGTGTGAAAGCCGTCCTTCACCTAGCTTGTTGGGAACACAAAGTTTCTTTTCACTTGCAAACTCCACTCCATACATATATATGGGTAGGTACGAGCTCCAACTCGGTTTTCCAGTGAAAACTGCAGGAAATTCAAACCGGCACAAGGAACAGACTGAGAATCCAGAGTAAAAGTTTCCCTGCAACCCGTTCCTATTGTGCTAGATGTACGAACGTCTCTCCACATGCTCAGTTATGAGAGATAAGTGTGTATGAAAGCCGTCCTTCACCTAGCTTGTTATGAACACAAAGTTTCTTTCAAGTTGCAAACTCCACTCCATACATATATATGGGGAGGTACTAGCTCCAACTCGGTTTTACAGTGAAAACTGCAGGAACTTCAAACCGGCACTAGGAAACAGACTGAGAAACCACAGTAAAAGTTTCCCCTGCAACCCGTTCCCTTTGTGCTAGATGAATGTACTTCTCTCCACATGCTCAATTTTGAGAGATAAGTGTGGGTGAAAACCGTCTTTCTCCTAGATTGTTTGGAACACAAAGTTTCTTTTAAAGTGTAAACTCCACTCCATACATATATATGGGGAGGTACTAGCTCCAACTCGGTTTTACAGTGAAAACTGCAGGAACTTCAAACCGGCACTAGGAAACAGACTGAGAAACCACAGTAAAAGTTTCTCCTGCAACCCGTTCCCTTTGTGCTAGATGAACGAACGTCTCTACACATGCTCAGTTCTGAGAGATAAGTGTGTGTGAAAGCCGTCCTTCACCTAGCTTGTTATGAACACAAAGTTTCTTTTTAGTTGCAAACTCCACTCTTTACATATATATGGGTAGGTACTAGCTCCAACTCGGTTTTACAGTGAAAACTGCAGGAACTTCAAACCGGCACTAGGAAACAGACTGAGAAACCAGAGTAAAAGTTTCTCCTGCAACCCGTTCCCTTTGTGCTAGATGAACGAAAGTCTCTCCACATGCACAATTCTGAGAGATATTTGTGTGTGAAAGCCTTCCTTCACTAAGCTTGTTGGGAACACAAAGTTTCTTTTCAGTTGCAAACTCCAATCCATATATATATATGGGGAGGAACGAGCTCCAAATCGGTTTTACAGAGAAAACTGCAGGAACTTCAAACCGGCACTAGGAAACATACTGAGAAACCAGAGTAAAAGTTTCTCCTGCAACCAGTTCCATTTGTGCTAGATGAACGAACGTCTCTACACATGCTCAGTTTTGAGAGATAAGTGTGTGTGAAAGCCGTCCTTCACATAGCTTGTTGGGAAAACAATGTTTCTTTTCAGTAGCAAACTCCACTCCATTCATTTATATGGAGAGGTTCGAACTCCAACTCGATTTTACAGTGAAAAGTGCAGGAAAATCAATCCGGCACTAGGAAACATACTGAGAAACCACAGTAAAAGTTTCTCCTGAAAACAGTTCCGTTTGTGCTAGATGAACGAACGTCTCTCCACATGCTCAGTTCTGAGAGTTAAGTGTGTGTGAAAGCCGTCCTTCACCTAGCTTGTTGGGAACACAAAGTTTCTTTTCATTTGCAAACTCCACTCCATACATATATATGGGGAGGTACGAGCTCCAACTCGGTTTTACAGTGAAAACTGCAGGAACTTCAAACCGGCACTAGGAAACAGACTGAGAAACCAGAGTAAATGTTTCTCCTGCAACCCGTTCCCTTTGTGATAGATGAACGAACGTCTCTCCACATGCTCAGTTCTGAGAGATAAGTGTGTGTGAAAGCCGTCCTTCACCTAGCTTGTTATGAACACAAAGTTTCTTTTTAGTTGCAAACTTCACTCCATACTTATATATGGGGAGGTACTAGCTCCAACTCGGTTTTACAGTGAAAACTGCAGGAACTTCAAACCGGCACTAGGAAAAAGACTGAGAATCCAGAGTAAAAGTTTCTCCTGCAAACCGTTCCCTTTTTGCTAGATGAACGAACGTCTCTACACATGCTCAGTTCTCAGAGATATTGTGTGTGAAAGCCGTCCTTCACCTAGCTTGTTGGGAACACAAAGTTTCTTTCATTTGCAAACTCCAATCCATACATATATATAAGGATGTACGAGCTCCAACTCGGTTTTACAGTGAAAACTGCAGGAACTTCAAAACGGCACTAGGAAACAGACTGAGAAACCAGAGTAAAAGTTTCTCCTGCAACCAGTTCCCTTTGTGCTAGATGAACGAACGTCTCTCCACATGCTCAATTCTGAGTAATAATTGTGTGTGAAAGCCTTCCTTCACTAAGCTTGTTGGGAACACAAAGTTTCTTTTCAGTTGCAAACTCCAATCCATACATATATATGGGGAGGAACGAGCTCCAACTCGGTTTTACAGAGAAAACTGCAGGAACATCAAACCGGCACTAGGAAACATACTGAGAAACCAGAGTAAAAGTTTCTCCTGCAAAAAGTTCCATTTGTGCTAGATGAACGAAAGTCTCTCCACATGCTCAGTTTTGAGAGATAAGTGTGTGTGAAAGCCTTCCTTCACATAGCTTGTTGGGAACACAATGTTTCTTTTCAGTAGCAAAATCCACTCCATACATTTATATGGGGAGGTTCGAACTCCAACTAGGTTTTACAGTGAAAAGTGCAAGAACTTCAATCTGGCACTAGGAAACATACAGAGAAACCAGAGTAAAAGTTTCTCCTGCAAACAGTTCCGTTTGTGCTAGATGAACGAACGTCTCTCCACATGCTCAATTCTGAGAGATATGTGTGTGTGAAAGCTGTCCTTCACCTAGCTTGTTGGGAACACAAACTTTCTTTTCACTTGCAAACTCCACTCCATACATAAATATGGGGAGATACTAGCTCCAACTCGGTTTACAGTGAAAACTGCAGGAACTTCAAACCGGCACTAGGAACCAGGCTGAGAAACCAGAGTATTATTTTGTCCTGCAACCCGTTCCCTTTGTGCTAGATGAATGAACGTCTCTGCACATGCTCAGTTCTGAGAGATAAGTGTGTGTGAATGCCGTCCTTCACCTAGCTTGTTGGGAACACAAAGTTTCTTTTCACTTGCAAACTCCACTCCATAGATATATATGGGGAGTTACGAGCTCCAACTCGGTTTTTCAGTGAAAACTGCTGGAAATTCAAACCGGCACTAGGAACAGACTGAGAAACCAGAGTAAAAGTTTCTCCTGAAATCCGTTCCCTTTGTGCTAGATGAACGAACGTCTCTCCATATGCTCAGTTCTGAGAGATATGTGTGTGTGAAAGCCGGCCTTTACCTAGCTTGTTGGGAACACAAAGTTTCTTTTAACATCCAAACTTCACTCCATACATATATATGGGGAGGTACGAGCTCCAACTCTGTTTTACCGTGAAAACTGCAAGAACATCAAACCGGCACTAAGAAACAGACTGAGAATCCAGAGTAAAAATTTCCCCTGCAACACGTTCCATTTGTGCTAGATGAACGAATGTCTCTCCACATTTTCGGTTCTGAGAGATAAGTGTATGTGAAAGCCGTAATTCACCTAGCTTGTTGGGAACACAAAGTTCCTTTTCACTTAAAAACTCCAATCCATAAATATATATGGGGAGGTACGAGCTCCAACTCGGTATTACAGTGAAAATTGCAGTAAGTTGAAACCGGCACTAGGAAACAGACTGAGAAACCAGAGAAAAATTTTCTCCTGCAACCCGTTCCCTTTGTGCTAGATGAACGAACGTCTCTGCACATGCTCAGTTCTTAGAGATAAGTGTGTGTGAAAGCCGTCCTTCACCTAGCTTGTTGGGAACACAAAGTTTCTTTTCACTTGCAAACTCCACTCCATACATATATATGGGTAGGTACGAGCTCCAACTCGGTTTTCCAGTGAAAACTGCAGGAAATTCAAACCGGCACAAGGAACAGACTGAGAATCCAGAGTAAAAGTTTCTCCTGCAACCCGTTCCCTTTGTGCTAGATGAACGAACGTCTCTCCACATGCTCAGTTATGAGAGATAAGTGTGTGTGAAAGCCGTCCTTCACCTAGCTTGTTGGGAACACAAATTTCTTTTCACTTGCAAACTCCACTCCAAACATATATATGGGGAGGTACGACCTCCAACTCGGTTTTACAGTGAAAACTGCAGGAACATCAAATCGGCACTAGGAAACAGACTGAGAAACCAGAGTAAAAGTTTCCCTACAACCCGTTCCTATTGTGCTAGATGTACGAACGTCTCTCCACATGCTCAGTTATGAGAGATAAGTGTGTATGAAAGCCGTCCTTCACCTAGCTTGTTATGAACACAAAGTTTCTTTTTAGTTGCCAACTCCACTCCATACATATATATGGGGAGGTACTAGCTCCAAATCGGTTTTACAGTGAAAACTGCAGGAACTTCAAACCGGCACTAGGAAACAGACTGAGAAACCACAGTAAAAGTTTCTCCTGCAACCCGTTCCCTTTGTGCTAGATGAATGTAATTCTCTCCACATGCTCAAATTTGAGAGATAAGTGTGGGTGAAAACCGTCTTTCACCTAGATTGTTTGGAACACAAAGTTTCTTTTAAAGTGTAAACTCCACTCCATACATATATATGGGGAGGTACGAGTTCCAACACTGTTTTACAGTGAAAACTGCAGGAACTTCAAACCGGCACTAGGAAACAGGCTGAGAAACCAGAGTAATATTTTGTCCTGCAACCCGTTCCCTTTGTGCTAGATGAACGAACGTCTCTGCACATGCTCAGTTCTGAGAGATAAGTGTGTGTGAATGCCGTCCTTCACCTAGCTTGTTGGGAACACAAAGTTTCTTTTCACTTGCAAACTCCACTCCATAGATATATATGGGGAGTTACGAGCTCCAACTCGGTTTTCCAGTGAAAACTGCTGGAAATTCAAACCGGCACTAGGAACAGACTGAGAAACCAGAGTAAAAGTTTCTCCTGAAATCCGTTCCCTTTGTGCTAGATGAACGAACGTCTCTCCACATGCTCAGTTCTGAGAGATATGTGTGTGTGAAAGCCGGCCTTTACCTAGCTTGTTGGGAACACAAAGTTTCTTTTAACATGCAAACTTCACTCCATACATATATATGGGGAGGTACGAGCTCCAACTCTGTTTTACCGTGAAAACTGCAAGAACTTCAAACCGGCACTAAGAAACAGACTGAGAATCCAGAGTAAAAATTTCCCCTGCAACACGTTCCATTTGTGCTAGATGAACGAATGTCTCTCCACATGTTCAGTTCTGAGAGATAAGTGTATGTGAAAGCCGTAATTCACCTAGCTTGTTGGGAACACAAAGTTCCTTTTCACTTAAAAACTCCAATCCATAAATATATATGGGGAGGTACGAGCTCCAACTCGGTATTACAGTGAAAATTGCAGTAAGTTGAAACCGGCACTAGGAAACAGACTGAGATACCAGAGAAAAATTTTCTCCTGCAACCCGTTCCCTTTGTGCTAGATGAACGAACGTCTCTCCACATGCTCAGTTCTGAGAGATAAGTGTGTGTGAAAGCCGTCCTTCACCTAGCTTGTTGGGAACACAAATTTCTTTTCAGTTGCAAACTCCACTCCAAACATATATATGGGGAGGTACGAGCTCCAACTCGGTTTTACAGTGAAAACTGCAGGAACATCAAACCGGCACTAGGAAACAGACTGAGAAACCAGAGTAAAAGTTTCCCTGCAACCCGTTCCCTTTGTGCTAGATGAACGAACGTCTCTACACATGCTCAGTTCTGAGAGATAAGTGTGTGTGAAAGCCGTACTTCACCTAGCTTGTTATGAACACAAAGTTTCTTTTTAGTTGCAAACTCCACTCCATACATATATATGGGTAGGTACTAGCTCCAACTCAGTTTGACAGTGAAAACTGCAGGAACTTCAAACCGGCACTAGGAAACAGACTGAGAAACCAGAGTAAAAGTTTCTCCTGCAACCCGTTCCCTTTGTGCTAGATGAACGAAAGTCTCTCCCCATGCTCAATTCTGAGAGATATTTGTGTGTGAAAGCCTTCCTTCACTAAGCTTGTTGGGAACACAAAGTTTCTTTTCAGTTGCAAACTCCAATCCATATATATATATGGGGAGGAACGAGCTCCAAATCGGTTTTACAGAGAAAACTGCAGGAACTTCAAACCGGCACTAGGAAACATACTGAGAAACCAGAGAAAAGTTTCTCCTGCAACCAGTTCCATTTGTGCTAGATGAACGAACGTCTCTCCACATGCTCAGTTTTGAGAGATAAGTGTGTGTGAAAGCCGTCCTTCACATAGCTTGTTGGGAAAACAATGTTTCTTTTCAGTAGCAAACTCCACTCCATTCATTTATATGGAGAGGTTCGAACTCCAACTCGATTTTACAGTGAAAAGTGCAGGAAAATCAATCCGGCACTAGGAAAAAGACTGAGAATCCAGAGTAAAAGTTTCTCCTGCAAACCGTTCCCTTTTTGCTAGATGAACGAACGTCTCTACACATGCTCAGTTCTGAGAGATATTGTGTGTGAAAGCCGTCCTTCACCTAGCTTGTTGGGAACACAAAGATTCTTTCATTTGCAAACTCCAATCCATACATATATATAAGGATGTACGAGCTCCAACTCGGTTTTACAGTGAAAACTGCAGGAACTTCAAAACGGCACTAGGAAACAGACTGAGAAACCAGAGTAAAAGTTTCTCCTGCAACCAGTTCCCTTTGTGCTAGATGAACGAACGTCTTTCCACATGCTCAATTCTGAGTAATAATTGTGTGTGAAAGCCGTCCTTCACTAAGCTTGTTGGGAACACAAAGTTTCTTTTCAGTTGCAAACTCCAATCCATACATATATATGGGGAGGAACGAGCCCCAAATCGGTTTTACAGAGAAAACTGCAGGAACATCAAACCGGCACTAGGAAACATACTGAGAAACGAGAGTAAAAGTTTCTCCTGCAACCAGTTCCATTTGTGCTAGATGAACGAACGTCTCTCCACATGCTCAGTTTTGAGAGATAAGTGTGTGTGAAAGCCTTCCTTCACATAGCTTGTTGGGAACACAATGTTTCTTTTCAGTAGCAAAATCCACTCCATACATTTATATGGGGAGGTTCGAACTCCAACTAGGTTTTACAGTGAAAAGTGCAAGAACTTCAATCCGGCACTAGGAAACATACTGAGAAACCAGAGTAAAAGTTTCTCCTGCAAACAGTTCCGTTTGTGCTAGATGAACGAACGTCTCTCCACATGCTCAGTTCTGAGAGATATGTGTGTGTGAAAGCCGGCCTTTACCTAGCTTGTTGGGAACACAAAGTTTCTTTTAACATGCAAACTTCACTCCATACATATATATGGGGAGGTACGAGCTCCAACTCTGTTTTACCGTGAAAACTGCAAGAACTTCAAACCGGCACTAAGAAACAGACTGAGAATCCAGAGTAAAAATTTCCCCTGCAACACGTTCCATTTGTGCTAGATGAACGAATGTCTCTCCACATTTTCAGTTCTGAGAGATAAGTGTATGTGAAAGCCGTAATTCACCTAGCTTGTTGGGAACACAAAGTTCCTTTTCACTTAAAAACTCCAATCCATAAATATATATGGGGAGGTACGAGCTCCAACTCGGTATTACAGTGAAAATTGCAGTAAGTTGAAACCGGCACTAGGAAACAGACTGAGAAACCAGAGAAAAATTTTCTCCTGCAACCCGTTCCCTTTGTGCTAGATGAACGAACGTCTCTGCACATGCTCAGTTCTTAGAGATAAGTGTGTGTGAAAGCCGTCCTTCACCTAGCTTGTTGGGAACACAAAGTTTCTTTTCACTTGCAAACTCCACTCCATACATATATATGGGTAGGTACGAGCTCCAACTCGGTTTTCCAGTGAAAACTGCAGGAAATTCAAACCGGCAAAAGGAACAGACTGAGAATCCAGAGTAAAAGTTTCCCTGCAACCCGTTCCTATTGTGCTAGATGTACGAACGTCTCTCCACATGCTCAGTTATGAGAGATAAGTGTGTATGAAAGCCGTCCTTCACCTAGCTTGTTATGAACACAAAGTTTCTTTTAAGTTGCAAACTCCACTCCATACATATATATGGGGAGGTACTAGCTCCAACTCGGTTTTACAGTGAAAACTGCAGGAACTTCAAACCGGCACTAGGAAACAGACTGAGAAACCACAGTAAAAGTTTCCCCTGCAACCCGTTCCCTTTGTGCTAGATGAATGTACTTCTCTCCACATGCTCAATTTTCAGAGATAAGTGTGGGTGAAAACCGTCTTTCTCCTAGATTGTTTGGAACACAAAGTTTCTTTTAAAGTGTAAACTCCACTCCATACATATATATGGGGAGGTACTAGCTCCAACTCGGTTTTACAGTGAAAACTGCAGGAACTTCAAACCGGCACTAGGAAACAGACTGAGAAACCACAGTAAAAGTTTCTCCTGCAACCCGTTCCCTTTGTGCTAGATGAACGAACGTCTCTACACATGGTCAGTTCTGAGAGATAAGTGTGTGTGAAAGCCGTCCTTCACCTAGCTTGTTATGAACACAAAGTTTCTTTTTAGTTGCAAACTCCACTCTTTACATATATATGGGTAGGTACTAGCTCCAACTCGGTTTTACAGTGAAAACTGCAGGAACTTCAAACCGGCACTAGGAAACAGACTGAGAAACCAGAGTAAAAGTTTCTCCTGCAACCCGTTCCCTTTGTGCTAGATGAACGAAAGTCTCTCCACATGCACAATTCTGAGAGATATTTGTGTGTGAAAGCCTTCCTTCACTAAGCTTGTTGGGAACACAAAGTTTCTTTTCAGTTGCAAACTCCAATCCATATATATATATGGGGAGGAACGAGCTCCAAATCGGTTTTACAGAGAAAACTGCAGGAACTTCAAACCGGCACTAGGAAACATACTGAGAAACCAGAGTAAAAGTTTCTCCTGCAACCAGTTCCATTTGTGCTAGATGAACGAACGTCTCTCCACATGCTCAGTTTTGAGAGATAAGTGTGTGTGAAAGCCGTCCTTCACATAGCTTGTTGGGAAAACAATGTTTCTTTTCAGTAGCAAACTCCACTCCATTCATTTATATGGAGAGGTTCGAACTCCAACTCGATTTTACAGTGAAAAGTGCAGGAAAATCAATCCGGCACTAGGAAACATACTGAGAAACCACAGTAAAAGTTTCTCCTGAAAACAGTTCCGTTTGTGCTAGATGAACGAACGTCTCTCCACATGCTCAGTTCTGAGAGTTAAGTGTGGGTGAAAGCCGTCCTTCACCTAGCTTGTTGGGAACACAAAGTTTCTTTTCACTTGCAAACTCCACTCCATACATATATATGGGGAGGTACGAGCTCCAACTCGGTTTTACAGTGAAAACTGCAGGAACTTCAAACCGGCACTAGGAAACAGACTGAGAAACCAGAGTAAATGTTTCTCCTGCAACCCGTTCCCTTTGTGATAGATGAACGAACGTCTCTCCACATGCTCAGTTCTGAGAGATAAGTGTGTGTGAAAGCCGTCCTTCACCTAGCTTGTTATGAACACAAAGTTTCTTTTTAGTTGCAAACTTCACTCCATAAATATATATTTGTAGGTACTAGCTCCAACTCGGTTTTACAGTGAAAACTGCAGGAACTTAAAACCGGCACTAGGAAAAAGACTGAGAATCCAGAGTAAAAGTTTCTCCTGCAAACCGTTCCCTTTTTGCTAGATGAACGAACGTCTCTACACATGCTCAGTTCTGAGAGATATTGTGTGTGAAAGCCGTCCTTCACCTAGCTTGTTGGGAACACAAAGTTTCTTTCATTTGCAAACTCCAATCCATACATATATATAAGGATGTACGAGCTCCAACTCGGTTTTACAGTGAAAACTGCAGGAACTTCAAAACGGCACTAGGAAACAGACTGAGAAACCAGAGTAAAAGTTTCTCCTGCAACCAGTTCCCTTTGTGCTAGATGAACGAACGTCTCTCCACATGCTCAATTGTGAGTAATAATTGTGTGTGAAAGCCTTCCTTCACTAAGCTTGTTGGGAACACAAAGTTTCTTTTCAGTTGCAAACTCCAATCCATACATATATATGGGGAGGAACGAGCTCCAACTCGGTTTTACAGAGAAAACTGCAGGAACATCAAACCGGCACTAGGAAACATACTGAGAAACCAGAGTAAAAGTTTCTCCTGCAAAAAGTTCCATTTGTGCTAGATGAACGAACGTCTCTCCACATGCTCAGTTTTGAGAGATAAGTGTGTGTGAAAGCCTTCCTTCACATAGCTTGTTGGGAACACAATGTTTCTTTTCAGTAGCAAAATCCACTCCATATATTTATATGGGGAGGTTCGAACTCCAAATAGGTTTTACAGTGAAAAGTGCAAGAACTTCAATCCGGCACTAGGAAACATACAGAGAAACCAGAGTAAAAGTTTCTCCTGCAAACAGTTCCGTTTGTGCTAGATGAACGAACGTCTCTCCACATGCTCAATTCTGAGAGATATGTGTGTGTGAAAGCTGTCCTTCACCTAGCTTGTTGGGAACACAAACTTTCTTTTCACTTGCAAACTCCACTCCATACATAAATATGGGGAGATACTAGCTCCAACTCGGTTTACAGTGAAAACTGCATTAACTTCAAACCGGCACTAGGAACCAGGCTGAGAAACCAGAGTAATATTTTGTCCTGCAACCCGTTCCCTTTGTGCTAGATGAATGAACGTCTCTGCACATGCTCAGTTCTGAGAGATAAGTGTGTGTGAAAGCCGTCCTTCACCTAGCTTGTTGGGAACACAAAGTTTCTTTTCACTTGCAAACTCCACTCCATACATATATATATGTAGGTACGAGCTCCAACTCGGTTTTCCAGTGAAAACTGCAGGAAATTCAAACCGGCACAAGGAACAGACTGAGAATCCAGAGTAAAAGTTTCTCCTGCAACCCGTTCCCTTTGTGCTAGATGAACGAACGTCTCTCCACATGCTCAGTTCTGAGAGATAAGTGTGTGTGAAAGCCGTCCTTCACCTAGCTTGTTGGGAACACAAATTTCTTTTCACTTGCAAACTCCACTCCAAACATATATATGGGGAGGTACGACCTCCAACTCGGTTTTACAGTGAAAACTGCAGGAACATCAAATCGGCACTAGGAAACAGACGGAGAAACCAGAGTAAAAGTTTCCCTGCAACCCGTTCCTATTGTGCTAGATGTACGAACGTCTCTCCACATGCTCAGTTATGAGAGATAAGTGTGTATGAAAGCCGTCCTTCACCTAGCTTGTTATGAACACAAAGTTTCTTTTTAGTTGCAAACTCCACTCCATACATATATATGGGGAGGTACTAGCTCCAACTCGGTTTTACAGTGAAAACTGCAGGAACTTCAAACCGGCACTAGGAAACAGACTGAGAAACCACAGTAAAAGTTTCTCCTGCAACCCGTTCCCTTTGTGCTAGATGAATGTACTTCTCTCCACATGCTCAATTTTGAGAGATAAGTGTGGGTGAAAACCGTCTTTCACCTAGATTGTTTGGAACACAAAGTTTCTTTTAAAGTGTAAACTCCACTAAATACATATATATGGGGAGGTACGAGTTCCAACACTGTTTTACAGTGAAAACTGCAGGAACTTCAAACCGGCACTAGGAAACAGGCTGAGAAACCAGAGTAATATTTTGTCCTGCAACCCGTTCCCTTTGTGCTAGATGAACGAACGTCTCTGCACATGCTCAGTTCTGAGAGATAAGTGTGTGTGAATGCCGTCCTTCACCTAGCTTGTTGGGAACACAAAGTTTCTTTTCACTTGCAAACTCCACTCCATAGATATATATGGGGAGTTACGAGCTCCAACTCGGTTTTCCAGTGAAAACTGCTGGAAATTCAAACCGGCACTAGGAACAGACTGAGAAACCAGAGTAAAAGTTTCTCCTGAAATCCGTTCCCTTTGTGCTAGATGAACGAACGTCTCTCCACATGCTCAGTTCTGAGAGATATGTGTGTGTGAAAGCCGGCCTTTACCTAGCTTGTTGGGAACACAAAGTTTCTTTTAACATGCAAACTTCACTCCATACATATATATGGGGAGGTACGAGCTCCAACTCTGTTTTACCGTGAAAACTGCAAGAACTTCAAACCGGCACTAAGAAACAGACTGAGAATCCAGAGTAAAAATTTCCCCTGCAACACGTTCCATTTGTGCTAGATGAACGAATGTCTCTCCACATGTTCAGTTCTGAGAGATAAGTGTATGTGAAAGCCGTAATTCACCTAGCTTGTTGGGAACACAAAGTTCCTTTTCACTTAAAAACTCCAATCCATAAATATATATGGGGAGGTACGAGCTCCAACTCGTTATTACAGTGAAAATTGCAGTAAGTTGAAACCGGCACTAGGAAACAGACTGAGATACCAGAGAAAAATTTTCTCCTGCAACCCGTTCCCTTTGTGCTAGATGAACGAACGTCTCTGCACATGCTCAGTTCTTAGAGATAAGTGTGTGTGAAAGCCGTCCTTCACCTAGCTTGTTGGGAACACAAAGTTTCTTTTCACTTGCAAACTCCACTCCATACATATATATGGGTAGGTACGAGCTCCAACTCGGTTTTCCAGTGAAAACTGCAGGAAATTCAAACCGGCACAAGGAACAGACTGAGAATCCAGAGTAAAAGTTTCTCCTGCAACCCGTTCCCTTTGTGCTAGATGAACGAACGTCTCTCCACATGCTCAGTTCTGAGAGATAAGTGTGTGTGAAAGCCGTCCTTCACCTAGCTTGTTGGGAACACAAATTTCTTTTCAGTTGCAAACTCCACTCCAAACATATATATGGGGAGGTACGAGCTCCAACTCGGTTTTACAGTGAAAACTGCAGGAACATCAAACCGGCACTAGGAAACAGACTGAGAAACCAGAGTAAAAGTTTCCCTGCAACCCGTTCCCTTTGTGCTAGATGAACGAACGTCTCTACACATGCTCAGTTCTGAGAGATAAGTGTGTGTGAAAGCCGTCCTTCACCTAGCTTGTTGGGAACACAAATTTCTTTTCAGGTGCAAACTCTACTCCAAACATATATATGGGGAGGTACGAGCTCCAACTCGGTTTTACAGTGTAAACTGCAGGAACTTCAAACCGGCACTAGGAAACAGACTGAGAAACCACAGTAAAAGTTTCTCCTGCAACCCGTTCCCTTTGTGCTAGATGAACGAACGTCTCTACACATGCTCAGTTCTGAGAGATAAGTGTGTGTGAAAGCCGTCCTTCACCTAGCTTGTTATGAACACAAAGTTTCTTTTTAGTTGCAAGCTCCACTCCTTACATATATATGGGTAGGTACTAGCTCCAACTCGGTTTTACAGTGAAAACCGCAGGAACTTCAAACCGGCACTAGGAAACAGACTGAGAAACCAGAGTAAATGTTTCTCCTGCAACCCGTTCCCTTTGTGCTAGATGAACGAAAGTCTCTCCACATGCTCAATTCTGAGAGATATTTGTGTGTGAAAGCCTTCCTTCACTAAGCTTGTTGGGAACACAAAGTTTCTTTTCAGTTGCAAACTCCAATCCATATATATATATGGGGAGGAACGAGCTCCAAATCGGTTTTACAGAGAAAACTGCAGGAACTTCAAACCGGCACTAGGAAACATACTGAGAAACCAGAGTAAAAGTTTCTCCTGCAACCAGTTCCATTTGTGCTAGATGAACGAACGTCTCTCCACATGCTCAGTTTTGAGAGATAAGTGTGTGTGAAAGCCGTCCTTCACATAGCTTGTTGGGAAAACAATGTTTCTTTTCAGTAGCAAACTCCACTCCATTCATTTATATGGAGAGGTTCGAACTCCAACTCGATTTTACAGTGAAAAGTGCAGGAAAATCAATCCGGCACTAGGAAACATACTGAGAAACCACAGTAAAAGTTTCTCCTGAAAACAGTTCCGTTTGTGCTAGATGAACGAACGTCTCTCCACATGCTCAGTTCTGAGAGTTAAGTGTGTGTGAAAGCCGTCCTTCACCTAGCTTGTTGGGAACACAAAGTTTCTTTTCACTTGCAAACTCCACTCCATACATATATATGGGGAGGTACGAGCTCCAACTCGGTTTTACAGTGAAAACTGCAGGAACTTCAAACCGGCACTAGGAAACAGACTGAGAAACCAGAGTAAATGTTTCTCCTGCAACCCGTTCCCTTTGTGATAGATGAACGAACGTCTCTCCACATGCTCAGTTCTGAGAGATAAGTGTGTGTGAAAGCCGTCCTTCACCTAGCTTTTTATGAACACAAAGTTTCTTTTTAGTTGCAAACTTCACTCCATACATATATATGGGGAGGTACTAGCTCCAACTCGGTTTTACAGTGAAAACTGAAGGAACTTCAAACCGGCACTAGGAAAAAGACTGAGAATGCAGAGTAAAAGTTTCTCCTGCAAACCGTTCCCTTTTTGCTACATGAACGAACGTCTCTACACATGCTCAGTTCTGAGAGATATTGTGTGTGAAAGCCGTCCTTCACCTAGCTTGTTGGGAACACAAAGTTTCTTTCATTTGCAAACTCCAATCCATACATATATATAAGGATGTACGAGCTCCAACTCGGTTTTACAGTGAAAACTGCAGGAACTTCAAAACGGCACTAGGAAACAGACTGAGAAACCAGAGTAAAAGTTTCTCCTGCAACCAGTTCCCTTTGTGCTAGATGAACGAACGTCTCTCCACATGCTCAATTCTGAGTAATAATTGTGTGTGAAAGCCTTCCTTCACTAAGCTTGTTGGGAACACAAAGTTTCTTTTCAGTTGCAAACTCCAATCCATACATATATATGGGGAGGAACGAGCTCCAACTCGGTTTTACAGAGAAAACTGCAGGAACATCAAACCGGCACTAGGAAACATACTGAGAAACCAGAGTAAAAGTTTCTCCTGCAACCAGTTCCATTTGTGCTAGATGAACGAACGTCTCTCCACATGCTCAGTTTTGAGAGATAAGTGTGTGTGAAAGCCTTCCTTCACATAGCTTGTTGGGAACACAATGTTTCTTTTCAGTAGCAAAATCCACTCCATACATTTATATGGGGAGGTTCGAACTCCAACTAGGTTTTACAGTGAAAAGTGCAAGAACTTCAATCCGGCACTAGGAAACATACAGAGAAACCAGAGTAAAAGTTTCTCCTGCAAACAGTTCCGTTTGTGCTAGATGAACGAACGTCTCTCCACATGCTCAATTCTGAGAGATATGTGTGTGTGAAAGCTGTCCTTCACCTAGCTTGTTGGGAACACAAACTTTCTTTTCACTTGCAAACTCCACTCCATACATAAATATGGGGAGATACTAGCTCCAACTCGGTTTACAGTGAAAACTGCAGGAACTTCAAACCGGCACTAGGATACAGACTGAGAAACCAGAGAAGAAGTTTCTCCTGCCACCCGTTCCCTTTGTGCTAGATGAACGTACTTCTCTCCACATGCTCAATTTTGAGAGATAAGTGTGGGTGAAAACCGTCTTTCACCTAGATTGTTTGCAACACAAACTTTCTTTTCAAGTGTAAACTCAACTCCTTACATATATATGGGGAGGTACGAGTTCCAACACTGTTTTACAGTGAAAACTGCAGGAACTTCAAACCGGCACTAGGAAACAGGCTGAGAAACCAGAGTAATATTTTGTCCTGCAACCCGTTCCCTTTGTGCTAGATGAACGAACGTCTCTGCACATGCTCAGTTCTGAGAGATATGTGTGTGTGAAAGCCGTCCTTCACCTAGCTTGTTGGGAACACAAAGTTTCTTTTCACTTGCAAACTCCACTCCATAGATATATATGGGGAGTTACGAGCTCCAACTCGGTTTTCCAGTGAAAACTGCTGGAAATTCAAACCGGCACTAGGAACAGACTGAGAAACCAGAGTAAAAGTTTCTCCTGAAATCCGTTCCCTTTGTGCTAGATGAACGAACGTCTCTCCACATGCTCAGTTCTGAGAGATATGTGTGTGTGAAAGCCGGCCTTTACCTAGCTTGTTGGGAACACAAAGTTTCTTTTAACATGCAAACTTCACTCCATACATATATATGGGGAGGTACGAGCTCCAACTCTGTTTTACCGTGAAAACTGCAAGAACTTCAAACCGGCACTAAGAAACAGACTGAGAATCCAGAGTAAAAATTTCCCCTGCAACACGTTCCATTTGTGCTAGATGAACGAATGTCTCTCCACATTTTCAGTTCTGAGAGATAAGTGTATGTGAAAGCCGTAATTCACCTAGCTTGTTGGGAACACAAAGTTCCTTTTCACTTAAAAACTCCAATCCATAAATATATATGGGGAGGTACGAGCTCCAACTCGGTATTACAGTGAAAATTGCAGTAAGTTGAAACCGGCACTAGGAAACAGACTGAGAAACCAGAGAAAAATTTTCTCCTGCAACACGTTCCCTTTGTGCTAGATGAACGAACGTCTCTGCACATGCTCAGTTCTTAGAGATAAGTGTGTGTGAAAGCCGGCCTTCACCTAGCTTGTTGGGAACACAAAGTTTCTTTTCACTTGCAAACTCCACTCCATACATATATATGGGTAGGTACGAGCTCCAACTCGGTTTTCCAGTGAAAACTGCAGGAAATTCAAACCGGCACAAGGAACAGACTGAGAATCCAGAGTAAAAGTTTCTCCTGCAACCCGTTCCCTTTGTGCTAGATGAACGAACGTCTCTCCACATGCTCAGTTCTGAGAGATAAGTGTGTGTGAAAGCCGTCCTTCACCTAGCTTGTTGGGAACACAAATTTCTTTTCAGTTGCAAACTCCACTCCAAACATATATATGGGGAGGTACGACCTCCAACTCGGTTTTACAGTGAAAACTGCAGGAACATCAAACCGGCACTAGGAAACAGACTGAGAAACCAGAGTAAAAGTTTCCCTGCAACCCGTTCCTATTGTGCTAGATGTACGAACGTTTCTCCACATGCTCAGTTATGAGAGATAAGTGTGTATGAAAGCCGTCCTTCACCTAGCTTGTTATGAACACAAAGTTTCTTTTTAGTTGCAAACTCCACTCCATACATATATATGGGGAGGTACTAGCTCCAACTCGGTTTTACAGTGAAAACTGCAGGAACTTCAAACCGGCACTAGGAAACAGACTGAGAAACCACAGTAAAACTTTCTCCTGCAACCCGTTCCCTTTGTGCTAGATGAACGAAAGTCTCTCCACATGCTCAGTTCTGACAGAAAAGTGTGTGTGAAATCCGGCCTTCACCTAGCTTGTTGGGAACACAAAGTTTCTTTTCAGTTGCAAACTCCACTCCATATATAAACATGGGGAGGTACGAGCTCCAACTCTGGTTTACAGTGAAAACTGCAGGAACTTCTAAACGGCACTAGGAAACAGACTGGGAAACCAGAGTAAAAGTTTCTCCTGCAACCCGTTCCCTTTGTGCTAGATGAACGAACGTCTCTCCACATGCTCAGTTCTGAGAGATAAGTGTGTGTGAAAGCCGTCCTTCACCTAGCTTGTTGGGAACACAAATTTCTTTTCAGGTGCAAACTCTACTCCAAACATATATATGGGGAGGTACGAGCTCCAACTCGGTTTTACAGTGAAAACTGCAGGAACATCAAACCGGCACTAGGAAACAGACTGAGAAACCAGAGTAAAAGTTTCCCTGCAAACCGTTCCTATTGTGCTAGATGTACGAACGTCTCTCCACATGCTCAGTTATGAGAGATAAGTGTGTATGAAAGCCGTCCTTCACCTAGATTGTTATGAACACAAAGTTTCTTTTTAGTTGCAAACTCCACTCCATACATATATATGGGGAGGTACTAGCTCCAACTCGGTTTTACAGTGAAAACTGCAGGAACTTCAAACCGGCACTAGGAAACAGACTGAGAAACCACAGTAAATGTTTCTCCTGCAACCCGTTCCCTTTGTGCTAGATGAACGAACGTCTCTACACATGCTCAGTTCTGAGAGATATTGTGTGTGAAAGCCGTCCTTCACCTAGCTTGTTGGGAACACAAAGTTTCTTTCATTTGCAAACTCCAATCCATACATATATATAAGGATGTACGAGCTCCAACTCGGTTTTACAGTGAAAACTGCAGGAACTTCAAAACGGCACTAGGAAACAGACTGAGAAACCAGAGTAAAAGTTTCTCCTGCAACCAGTTCCCTTTGTGCTAGATGAACGAACGTCTCTCCACATGCTCAATTCTGAGTAATAATTGTGTGTGAAAGCCTTCCTTCACTAAGCTTGTTGGGAACACAAAGTTTCTTTTCAGTTGCAAACTCCAATCCATACATATATATGGGGAATAACGAGCTCCAACTCGGTTTTACAGAGAAAACTGCAGGAACATCAAACCGGCACTAGGAAACATACTGAGAAACCAGAGTAAATGTTTCTCCTGCAACCAGTTCCATTTGTGCTAGATGAACGAACGTCTCTCCACATGCTCAGTTTTGAGAGATAAGTGTGTGTGAAAGCCTTCCTTCACATAGCTTGTTGGGAACACAATGTTTCTTTTCAGTAGCAAAATCCACTCCATACATTTATATGGGGAGGTTCGAACTCCAACTAGGTTTTACAGTGAAAAGTGCAAGAACTTCAATCCGGCACTAGGAAACATACAGAGAAACCAGAGTAAAAGTTTCTCCTGCAAACAGTTCCGTTTGTGCTAGATGAACGAACGTCTCTCCACATGCTCAATTCTGAGAGATATGTGTGTGTGAAAGCTGTCCTTCACCTAGCTTGTTGGGAACACAAACTTTCTTTTCACTTGCAAACTCCACTCCATACATAAATATGGGGAGATACTAGCTCCAACTCGGTTTACAGTGAAAACTGCAGGAACTTCAAACCGGCACTAGGATACAGACTGAGAAACCAGAGAAGAAGTTTCTCCTGCCACCCGTTCCCTTTGTGCTAGATGAACGTACTTCTCTCCACATGCTCAATTTTGAGAGATAAGTGTGGGTGAAAACCGTCTTTCACCTAGATTGTTTGCAACACAAACTTTCTTTTCAAGTGTAAACTCAACTCCTTACATATATATGGGGAGGTACGAGTTCCAACACTGTTTTACAGTGAAAACTGCAGGAACTTCAAACCGGCACTAGGAAACAGGCTGAGAAACCAGAGTAATATTTTGTCCTGCAACCCGTTCCCTTTGTGCTAGATGAACGAACGTCTCTGCACATGCTCAGTTCTGAGAGATATGTGTGTGTGAAAGCCGTCCTTCACCTAGCTTGTTGGGAACACAAAGTTTCTTTTCACTTGCAAACTCCACTCCATAGATATATATGGGGCGTTACGAGCTCCAACTCGGTTTTCCAGTGAAAACTGCTGGAAATTCAAACCGGCACTAGGAACAGACTGAGAAACCAGAGTAAACGTTTCTCCTGAAATCCGTTCCCTTTGTGCTAGATGAACGAACGTCTCTCCACATGCTCAGTTCTGAGAGATATGTGTGTGTGAAAGCCGGCCTTTACCTAGCTTGTTGGGAACACAAAGTTTCTTTTAACATGCAAACTTCACTCCATACATATATATGGGGAGGTACGAGCTCCAACTCTGTTTTACCGTGAAAACTGCAAGAACTTCAAACCGGCACTAAGAAACAGACTGAGAATCCAGAGTAAAAATTTCCCCTGCAACACGTTCCATTTGTGCTAGATGAACGAATGTCTCTCCACATTTTCAGTTCTGAGAGATAAGTGTATGTGAAAGCCGTAATTCACCTAGCTTGTTGGGAACACAAAGTTCCTTTTCACTTAAAAACTCCAATCCATAAATATATATGGGGAGGTACGAGCTCCAACTCGGTATTACAGTGAAAATTGCAGTAAGTTGAAACCGGCACTAGGAAACAGACTGAGAAACCAGAGAAAAATTTTCTCCTGCAACACGTTCCCTTTGTGCTAGATGAACGAACGTCTCTGCACATGCTCAGTTCTTAGAGATAAGTGTGTGTGAAAGCCGGCCTTCACCTAGCTTGTTGGGAACACAAAGTTTCTTTTCACTTGCAAACTCCACTCCATACATATATATGGGTAGGTACGAGCTCCAACTCGGTTTTCCAGTGAAAACTGCAGGAAATTCAAACCGGCACAAGGAACAGACTGAGAATCCAGAGTAAAAGTTTCTCCTGCAACCCGTTCCCTTTGTGCTAGATGAACGAACGTCTCTCCACATGCTCAGTTCTGAGAGATAAGTGTGTGTGAAATCCGTCCTTCACCTAGCTTGTTGGGAACACAAATTTCTTTTCAGTTGCAAACTCCACTCCAAACATATATATGGGGAGGTACGACCTCCAACTCGGTTTTACAGTGAAAACTGCAGGAACATCAAACCGGCACTAGGAAACAGACTGAGAAACCAGAGTAAAAGTTTCCCTGCAACCCGTTCCTATTGTGCTAGATGTACGAACGTCTCTCCACATGCTCAGTTATGAGAGATAAGTGTGTATGAAAGCCGTCCTTCACCTAGCTTGTTATGAACACAAAGTTTCTTTTTAGTTGCAAACTCCACTCCATACATATATATGGGGAGGTACTAGCTCCAACTCGGTTTTACAGTGAAAACTGCAGGAACTTCAAACTGGCACTAGGAAACAGACTGAGAAACCACAGTAAAAGTTTCTCCTGCAACCCGTTCCCTTTGTGCTAGATGAACGTACTTCTCTCCACATGCTCAATTTTCAGAGATAAGTGTGGGTGAAAACCGTCTTTCACCTAGATTGTTGGGAACACAAAGTTTCTTTTAAACTGTAAACTCAACTCCATACATATATACGGGGAGGTACGAGTTCCAACACTGTTTTACAGTGAAAACTGCAGGAACTTCAAACCGGCACTAGGAAACACCCTGAGAAACAAGAGTAATATTTTGTCCTGCAACCCGTTCCCTTTGTGCTAGATGAACGAACGTCTCTGCACATGCTCAGTTCTGAGAGATAAGTGTGTGTGAATGCCGTCCTTCACCTAGCTTGTTGGGAACACAAAGTTTCTTTTCACTTGCAAACTCCACTATATAGATATATATGGGGAGTTACGAGCTCCAACTCGGTTTTCCAGTGAAAACTGCTGGAAATTCAAACCGGCACTAGGAACAGACTGAGAAACCAGAGTAAAAGTTTCTCCTGAAATCCGTTCCCTTTGTGCTAGATGAACGAACGTCTCTCCACATGCTCAGTTCTGAGAGATATGTGTGTGTGAAAGCCGGCCTTTACCTAGCTTGTTGGGAACACAAAGTTTCTTTTCAGTTGCAAACTCCAATCCATATATATATATGGGGAGGTACTAGCTCCAACTCGGTTTTACAGTGAAAACTGCAGGAACTTCAAAACGGCACTAGGAAAAAGACTGAGAATCCAGAGTAAAAGTTTCTCCTGCAAACCGTTCCCATTTTGCTAGATGAACGAACGTCTCTACACATGCTCAGCTCTGAGAGATATTGTGTGTGAAAGCCGTCCTTCACCTAGCTTGTTGGGAACACAAAGATTCTTTCATTTGCAAACTCCAATCCATACATATATATAAGGATGTACGAGCTCCAACTCGGTTTTACAGTGAAAACTGCAGGAACTTCAAAACGGCACTAGGAAACAGACTGAGAAACCAGAGTAAAAGTTTCTCCTGCAACCAGTTCCCTTTGTGCTAGATGAACGAACGTCTTTCCACATGCTCAATTCTGAGTAATAATTGTGTGTGAAAGCCGTCCTTCACTAAGCTTGTTGGGAACACAAAGTTTCTTTTCAGTTGCAAACTCCAATCCATACATATATATGGGGAGGAACGAGCTCCAAATCGGTTTTACAGAGAAAACTGCAGGAACATCAAACCGGCACTAGGAAACATACTGAGAAACCAGAGTAAAAGTTTCTCCTGCAACCAGTTCCATTTGTGCTAGATGAACGAACGTCTCTCCACATGCTCAGTTTTGAGAGATAAGTGTGTGTGAAAGCCTTCCTTCACATAGCTTGTTCTGAACACAATGTTTCTTTTCAGTAGCAAAATCCACTCCATACATTTATATGGGGAGTTTCGAACTCCAACTGGGTTTTACAGTGAAAAGTGCAAGAACTTCAATCCGGCACTAGGAAACATACTGAGAAACCAGAGTAAAAGTTTCTCCTGCAAACAGTTCCGTTTGTGCTAGATGAACGAACGTCTCTCCACATGCTCAATTCTGAGAGATATGTGTGTGTGAAAGCTGTCCTTCACCTAGCTTGTTGGGAACACAAACTTTCTTTTCACTTGCAAACTCCACTCCATACATAAATATGGGGAGATACTAGCTCCAACTCGGTTTACAGTGAAAACTGCAGGAACTTCAAACCGGCACTAGGATACAGACTGAGAAACCAGAGAAGAAGTTTCTCCTGCCACCCGTTCCCTTTGTGCTAGATGAACGTACTTCTCTCCACATGCTCAATTTTGAGAGATAAGTGTGGGTGAAAACCGTCTTTCACCTAGATTGTTTGGAACACAAAGTTTCTTTTCAAGTGTAAACTCAACTCCATACATATATATGGGGAGGTACGAGTTCCAACACTGTTTTACAGTGAAAACTGCAGGAACTTCAAACCGGCACTAGGAAACAGGCTGAGAAACCAGAGTAATATTTTGTCCTGCAACCCGTTCCCTTTGTGCTAGATGAACGAACGTCTCTGCACATGCTCAGTTCTGAGAGATAAGTGTGTGTGAATGCCGTCCTTCACCTAGCTTGTTGGGAACACAAAGTTTCTTTTCACTTGGAAACTCCACTCCATAGATATATATGGGGAGTTACGAGCTCCAACTCGGTTTTCCAGTGAAAACTGCTGGAAATTCAAACCGGCACTAGGAACAGACTGAGAAACCAGAGTAAAAGTTTCTCCTGAAATCCGTTCCCTTTGTGCTAGATGAACGAACGTCTCTCCACATGCTCAGTTCTGAGAGATATGTGTGTGTGAATGCCGGCCTTTACCTAGCTTGTTGGGAACACAAAGTTTCTTTTAACATGCAAACTTCACTCCATACATATATATGGGGAGGTACGAGCTCCAACTCTGTTTTACCGTGAAAACTGCAAGAACTTCAAACCGGCACTAAGAAACAGACTGAGAAACCAGAGTAAAAATTTCCCCTGCAACACGTTCCATTTGTGCTAGATGAACGAATGTCTCTCCACATTTTCAGTTCTGAGAGATAAGTGTATGTGAAAGCCGTAATTCACCTAGCTTGTTGGGAACACAAAGTTCCTTTTCACTTAAAAACTCCAATCCATAAATATATATGGGGAGGTACGAGCTCCAACTCGGTATTACAGTGAAAATTGCAGTAAGTTGAAACCGGCACTAGGAAACAGACTGAGAAACCAGAGAAAAATTTTCTCCTGCAACCCGTTCCCTTGTGCTAGATGAAAGAACGTCTCTGCACATGCTCAGTTCTTAGAGATAAGTGTGTGTGAAAGCCGGCCTTCACCTAGCTTGTTGGGAACACAAAGTTTCTTTTCACTTGCAAACTCCACTCCATACATATATATGGGTAGGTACGAGCTCCAACTCGGTTTTCCAGTGAAAACTGCAGGAAATTCAAACCGGCACAAGGAACAGACTGAGAATCCAGAGTAAAAGTTTCTCCTGCAACCCGTTCCTTTTGTGCTAGATGAACGAACGTCTCTCCACATGCTCAGTTCTGAGAGATAAGTGTGTGTGAAAGCCGTCCTTCACCTTGCTTGTTGGGAACACAAATTTCTTTTCAGTTGCAAACTCCACTCCAAACATATATATGGGGAGGTACGAGCTCCAACACGGTTTTACAGTGAAAACTGCAGGAACATCAAACCGGCACTAGGAAACAGACTGAGAAACCAGAGTAAAAGTTTCCCTGCAACCCGTTCCTATTTTGCTAGATGTACGAACGTCTCTACACATGCTCAGCTCTGAGAGATATTGTGTGTGAAAGCCGTCCTTCACCTAGCTTGTTGGGAACACAAAGATTCTTTCATTTGCAAACTCCAATCCATACATATATATAAGGATGTACGAGCTCCAACTCGGTTTTACAGTGAAAACTGCAGGAACTTCAAACCGGCACTAGGAAACAGACTGAGAAACCACAGTAAAAGTTTCTCCTGCAACCCGTTCCCTTTGTGCTAGATGAACGAACGTCTCTACACATGCTCAGTTCTGAGAGATAAGTGTGTGTGAAAGCCGTCCTTCACCTAGCTTGTTATGAACACAAAGTTTCTTTTTAGTTGCAAACCCCACTCCTTAAATATATATGGGTAGGTACAAGCTCAAACTCGGTTTTACAGTGAAAACTGCAGGAACTTCAAACCGGCACTAGGAAACAGACTGAGAAACCAGAGTAAAAGTTTCCCCTGCAACCCGTTCCCTTTGTGCTAGATGAACGAAAGTCTCTCCACATGCTCAATTCTGAGAGATATTTGTGTGTGAAAGCCTTCCTTCACTAAGCTTGTTGGGAACACAAAGTTTCTTTTCAGTTGCAAACTCCAATCCATATATATATATGGGAAGGAACGAGCTCCAAATCGGTTTTACAGAGAAAACTGCAGGAACTTCAAACCGGCACTAGGAAACATACTGAGAAACCAGAGTAAAAGTTTCTCCTGCAACCAGTTCCATTTGTGCTAGATGAACGAACGTCTCTCCACATGCTCAGTTTTGAGAGATAAGTGTGTGTGAAAGACGTCCTTCACATAGCTTGTTGGGAAAACAATGTTTCTTTTCAGTAGCAAACTCCACTCCATTCATTTATATGAAGAGGTTCGAACTCCAACTCGATTTTACAGTGAAAAGTGCAGGAAAATCAATCCGGCACTAGGAAACATACTGAGAAACCAGAGTAAAAGTTTCTCCTGCAAACAGTTCCGTTTGTGCTAGATGAACGAACGTCTCTCCACATGCTCAGTTCTGAGAGTTAAGTGTGTGTGAAAGCCGTCCTTCACCTAGCTTGTTTGGAACACAAAGTTTCTTTTCACTTGCAAACTCCACTCCATACATATATATGGGGAGGTACGAGCTCCAACTCGGTTTTACAGTGAAAACTGCAGGAACTTCAAACCGGCACTAGGAAACAGACTGAGAAACCAGAGTAAATGTTTCTCCTGCAACCCGTTCCCTTTGTGATAGATGAACGAACGTCTCTCCACATGCTCAGTTCTGAGAGATAAGTGTGTGTGAAAGCCGTCCTTCACCTAGCTTGTTATGAACACAAAGTTTCTTTTTAGTTGCAAACTCCACTCCATACATATATATGGGGAGGTACTAGCTCCAACTCGGTTTTACAGTGAAAACTGCAGGAACTTCAAACCGGCACTAGGAAAAAGACTGAGAATCCAGAGTAAAAGTTTCTCCTGCAAACCGTTCCCTTTTTGCTAGATGAACGAACGTCTCTACACATGCTCAGTTCTGAGAGATATTGTGTGTGAAAGCCGTCCTTCACCTAACTTGTTAGGAACACAAAGTTTCTTTCATTTGCAAACTCCAATCCATACATATATATAAGGATGTACGAGCTCCAACTCGGTTTTACAGTGAAAACTGCAGGAACTTCAAAACGGCACTAGGAAACAGACTGAGAAACCAGAGAAATGTTTCTCCTGCAACCAGTTCCCTTTGTGCTAGATGAACGAACGTCTCTCCACATGCTCAATTCTGAGTAATAATTGTGTGTGAAAGCCGTCCTTCACTAAGCTTGTTGGGAACACAAAGTTTCTTTTCAGTTGCCAACTCCAATCCATACATATATATGGGGAGGAACGAGCTCCAACTCGGTTTTACAGAGAAAACTGCAGGAACATCAAACCGGCACTAGGAAATATACTGAGAAACCAAAGTAAAAGTTTCTCCTGCAACCAGTTCCATTTGTGCTAGATGAACGAACGTCTCTCCACATGCTCAGTTTTGAAAGATAAGTGTGTGTGAAAGCCTTCCTTCACATAGCTTGTTGGGAACACAATGTTTCTTTTCAGTAGCAAAATCCACTCCATACATTTATATGGGGAGGTTCGAACTCCAACTAGGTTTTACAGTGAAAAGTGCAAGAACTTCAATCCGGCACTAGGAAACATACAGAGAAACCAGAGTAAAAGTTTCTCCTGCAAACAGTTCCGTTTGTGCTAGATGAACGAATGTCTCTCCACATGCTCAATTCTGAGAGATATGTGTGTGTGAAAGCTATCCTTCACCTAGCTTGTTGGGAACACAAACTTTCTTTTCACTTGCAAACTCCACTCCATACATAAATATGGGGAGATACTAGCTCCAACTCGGTTTACAGTGAAAACTGCAGGAACTTCAAACCGGCACTAGGATACAGACTGAGAAACCAGAGAAGAAGTTTCTCCTGCCACCCGTTCCCTTTGTGCTAGATGAACGTACTTCTCTCCACATGCTCAATTTTGAGAGATAAGTGTGGGTGAAAACCGTCTTTCACCTAGATTGTTTGGAACACAAAGTTTCTTTTCAAGTGTAAACTCAACTCCATACATATATATGGGGAGGTACGAGTTCCAACACTGTTTTACAGTGAAAACTGCAGGAACTTCAAACCGGCACTAGGAAACAGGCTGAGAAACCAGAGTAATATTTTGTCCTGCAACCCGTTCCCTTTGTGCTAGATGAACGAACGTCTCTGCACATGCTCAGTTCTGAGAGATAAGTGTGTGTGAATGCCGTCCTTCACCTAGCTTGTTGGGAACACAAAGTTTCTTTTCACTTGCAAACTCCACTCCATAGATATATATGGGGAGTTACGAGCTCCAACTCGGTTTTCCAGTGAAAACTGCTGGAAATTCAAACCGGCACTAGGAACAGACTGAGAAACCAGAGTAAAAGTTTCTCCTGAAATCCGTTCCCTTTGTGCTAGATGAACGAAGGTCTCTCCACATGCTCAGTTCAGAGAGATATGTGTGTGTGAAAGCCGGCCTTTACCTAGCTTGTTGGGAACACAAAGTTTCTTTTAACATGCAAACTTCCCTCCATACATATATATGGGGAGGTACGAGCTCCAACTCTGTTTTACCGTGAAAACTGCAAGAACTTCAAACCGGCACTAAGAAACAGACTGAGAATCCAGAGTAAAAATTTCCCCTGCAACACGTTCCATTTGTGCTAGATGAACGAATGTCTCTCCACATTTTCAGTTCTGAGAGATAAGTGTATGTGAAAGCCGTAATTCACCTAGCTTGTTGGGAACACAAAGTTCCTTTTCACTTAAAAACTCCAATCCATAAATATATATGGGGAGGTACGAGCTCCAACTCGGTATTACAGTGAAAATTGCAGTAAGTTGAAACCGGCACTAGGAAACAGACTGAGAAACCAGAGAAAAATTTTCTCCTGCAACCCGTTCCCTTTGTGCTAGATGAACGAACGTCTCTGCACATGCTCAGTTCTTAGAGATAAGTGTGTGTGAAAGCCGTCCTTCACCTAGCTTGTTGGGAACACAAAGCTTATTTTCACTTGCAAACTCCACTTTATACATATAAAAGGGTAGGTACGAGCTCCAACTCGGTTTTCCAGTGAAAACTGCAGGAAATTCAAACCGGCACAAGGAACAGACTGAGAATCCAGAGTAAAAGTTTCTCCTGAAACCCGTTCCCTTTGTGCTAGATGAACGAAAGTCTCTCCACATGCTCAGTTCTGACAGAAAAGTGTGTGTGAAAGCCGGCCTTCACCTAGCTTGTTGGGAACACACAGTTTCTTTTCAGTTGCAAACTCCACTCCATATATAAACATGGGGAGGTACGAGCTCCAACTCGGGTTTACAGTGAAAACTGCAGGAACTTCTAAACGGCACTAGGAAACAGACTGGGAAACCAGAGTAAAAGTTTCTCCTGCAACCCGTTCCCTTTGTGCTAGATGAACGAACGTCTCTGCACATGCCCAGTTCTGAGAGATAAGTGTGTGTGAAAGCCGTCCTTCACCTAGCTTGTTGGGAACACAAATTTCTTTTCACTTGCAAACCCCACTCCATAAAAATATATGGGGAGATACTAGCTCCTACTCGGTTTTACAGTGAAAACTGCAGGAACACCAAACCGGCACTAGGAAAAAGACTGAGAAACCCGAGTAGAAGTTTCTCCTGCCACCAGTTCCCTTTGTGCTAGATGAACGAACATCTCTCCACATGCTCACTTCGGAGAGATAAGTGTGTGTGAAAGCCGTCCTTAACCAAGCTTCTTGGGAACACAAAGTTACTTTTCACTTGCAAACTCCACTCCATACTTATATATGGGGAAGTACGAACTTCAACTCGGTTTTAAGTGAAAACTGCCATAACTTCAAACCGGCATTAGGAAACAGACTGAGAAACCAGAGTAAAATATTCTCCTGCAACCCGTTCCTTTTGTGCTTGATGAACGAACATCACCCCACATGCTCAGTTCTCAGAGATAAGTGTGTGTGAAAGCCAACCTTAACCTCTCTTGTTGGGAACACAAAGTTTCTTTTCACTTGCAAACTCCACTCCATACATATATATGGGGAGGTACGAGCTCCAACTCGGTTTTACACAGAAAACTGCAGGAACTTCAAACCGGCACTAGGAAACAGAATGAGAAAGCAGATTTAAAGTTTCTCCTGAAACCCTTTCCCTTTGTGCTAGATGAAGGATCGTCTCTCCACATGCTAAGATCTGAGAGATAAGAGTGTGTGAAAGCCGACCTTCACCTAGTTTGTTGGGAACACAAAGTTTCTTTTCAGTTGCTAACTCCACTCCATACATATATATGGGGAGGTACGAGCTCCAAATCGGTTTTACAGTGAAAAATGCAGGAAGTTCAAACCGACAATAGGAAACAGACTGAGAAACCAGAGTAAAAGTTTCTCCTGCTACCTGTTCCCTTTGTGCTAGATGAACGAACGTCTCTCCACATGCTCAGTTCTGAGAGATAAGTGTGTGTGAAATACGTCCTTCACCTAGCTTGTTGGGAACACAAAGTCTCTTTTCAGTTGCAAAATCCAATCCTTACAAATATATGGGGAGGTACTAGCTCCAACTCTGTTTCACAGTGAAAACTGCAGGAACTTCAAACCGGCACTAGGAAACAGACTGAGAAACCAGAGTAAATGTTTCTCCTGCAACCCGTTACCTTTGTGCTAGATGAACGAACGTCTTTCCACATTTTAAGTTCTGAGAGATAAGTGTGTGTGAAAGCCGTCCTTCACCTAGCTTGTAGGGAACACAAAGTTTCTTTTCAGTTGCAAACTCCACTCCATACAAATATATGGGGAGGTAATATCTCCAAATCTGTTTTACACTGAAAATTGCAGGAAATTCAAACCGGAACTAGGAAACAGACTGAACACCAGAGTAAAATTTTCCCTTGCAAATAGTTCCCTTTGTGCTAGATGAACGAACGTCTCTCCACATGCTCAGTTCTGAGAGATAAGTGTGTGTGAAAGCCGTCCTTCAACTAGCTTGTTGGGAACACAAAGTTTCTTTTCAGTTGCAAACTCCAATCCATAAAAATATATGGGGAGGTACTAGCTCCAAATCTGTTTTACAGTGAAAACTGCAGGAACTTCAAACCGGCACTAGGAAACAGACTGAGAAACCAGAGTGAAAGTTTCTCCTGCAACCCGATCCATTTGTGCTAGATGAATGAACGTCTCTCCACATGCTCAGTTCTGACAGATAATTGTGTGTGAAAGCCGTCCTTCAACTAGCTTGTTGGGAACAAAAAGTTTCTTTTCAGTTGCAAACTCCAATCCATAAAAATATATGGGGAGGTACTAGCTCCAAATCTGTTTTACAGTGAAAACTGCAGGAACTTCAAACCGGCACTAGGAAACAGGCTGAGAAACCAGAGTAATAGTTTCTCCTGCAATCCGTTACCTTTGTGCTAGATGAACGAACGTCTCTCCACATTTTAAGTTCTGAGAGATAAGTGTGTTTGAAAGCCGTCTTTCACCTAACTTGTTGGGAATACAAAGTTTCTTTTCAGTTGCAAAATCCATTCCATACATATATATGGGGTTGTACTAGTTCCAAATCTGTTTTACACTGAAACCTGCAGGAACTTCAAACCGGCACTAGGAAACAGACTGAAAACCAGAGTAAAAGTTTCTCTTGCAAACCGTTCCTTTGTGCTAGATGAACGAACGTCTCTCCAAATGCTCAGTTCTGAGAGATAAGTGTGTGTGAAAGCCGTCCTTCACCTAGCTTGTTGGGAACACAAAGTTTCTTTTCAGTTGCAAACTCCACTCGATACATATATATGGGGAGGTACTAGCTCCAAATGTGATTTACAGTGAAATCTGCAGGAACTTCAAACCGGCACTAGGAAACAGTCTGAAAACCAGAGTAAAAGTTTCCACGGCAACCAGTTCCCTTTGTGGTAGATGAACGAACGTCTCTCCACATGCTCAGTTCTGAGAGATAAGTGTGTGTGAAAGCCGTCCTTCACCTTGCATGTTGGGAACACAAAGTTTCTTTACAGTTGCAAACTCCACTCCATAAATATATATGGGAAGGTACTAGCTCCACCTCGGTTTTACAGTGAAAAATGCAGGAAGTTCAAACCGACAATAGGAAACAGACTGAGAAACCAGAGTAAAAGTTTCTCCTGCTACCCGTTCCCTTTGTGCTAGATGAACGAACGTCTCTCCACATGCTCAGTTCTGAGAGATAAGTGTGTGTGAAAGACGTCCTTCACCTAGCTTGTTGGGAACACAAAGTCTCTTTTCAGTTGCAAACTCCAATCCTTACAAATATATGGGGAGGTACTAGCTCCAACTCTGTTTTACAGTGAAAACTGCAGGAACTTCAAACCGGCACTAGGAAACAGACTGAGAAACCAGAGTAAATGTTTCTCCTGCAACCCGTTACTTTTGTGCTAGATGAACGAACGTCTTTCCACATTTTAAGTTCTGAGAGATAAGTGTGTGTGAAAGCCGTCCTTCACCTAGCTTGTAGGGAACACAAAGTTTCTTTTCAGTTGCAAACTCCACTCCATACAAATATATGGGGAGGTACTATCTCCAAATCTGTTTTACACTGAAAATTGCAGGAACTTCAAACCGGCACTAGGAAACAGACTGAACACCAGAGTAAAAGTTTCCCTTGCAAATAGTTCCCTTTGTGCTAGATGAACGAACGTCTCTCCACATGCTCAGTTCTGAGAGATAAGTGTGTGTGAAAGCCGTCCTTCACCTTGCTTGTTCGGAACACAAAGTTTCTTTTCATTTGCTAAATCCACTCCATACATATATATGGGGAGGTACTAGCTTCAACTCGGTTTTACAGTGAAAACTGCAGGAACTTCAAACCGGCACTAGGAAACAGACTGAGAAACCAGAGTGAAAGTTTCTCCTGCAACCCGTTCCCTTTGTGCTAAATGAATGAACGTCTCTCCACATGCTCAGTTCTGACAGATAAGTGTGTGTGAAAGCCGTCCTTCAACTAGCTTGTTGGGAACACAAAGTTTCTTTTCAGTTGCTAACTCCACTCCATACATATATATGGGGAGGTACGAGCTCCAAATCGGTTTTACAGTGAAAACTGCAGTAAATTCAAAACGGCACTAGGAAACAGACTGAGAAACCAGAGTAATAGTTTCTCCTGCAATCCGTTACCTTTGTGCTAGATGAACGAACGTCTCTCCACATTTTAAGTTCTGAGAGATAAGTGTGTGTGAACGCCGTCTTTCACCTAACTTGTTGGGAATACAAAGTTTCTTTTCAGTTGCAAAATCCATTCCATACATATATATGGGGTGGTACTAGCTCAAAATCTGTTTTACACTGAAACCTGCAGGAACTTCAAACCGGCACTAGGAAACAGACTGAAAACCAGAGTAAAAGTTTTTCCTGCAACGCGTTCCCTTTGTGCTAGTTGAACTAACGTCTCTCCACATGCTCATTTCTGAGAGATAAGTGTGTGTGAAAGCCGTCCTTCACCTAGCTTGTTGGGAACACAAAGTTTCTTTTCACTTGCAAACTCCACTCCATACATATATAAGGGGAGGTACAAGCTCCAAATCGGTTTTACAGTGAAAACTGCAGGAACTTCTAAACGGTACTAGGAAACAGACTGAGAAACCAGAGTAAAAGTTTCAACCTGCAACCCGTTCCATTTGTGCTAGATGAACGAACGTCTCTCCACATGCTCAATTCTGAGAGATATGTGTGTGTGAAAGCGGTCTTTCACCTAGCTTGTTTGGAACACAAAGTTTCTTTTCAGGTGTAAACTCAACTCCATACATATATATGGGGAGGTACGAGTTCCAACACAGTTTTACAGTGAAAACTGCAGGAACTTCAAGCCAGCACTAGTAAACAGGCTGAGAAACCAGAGAAATATTTTTTCCTGCAACCCGTTCCCTTTGTGCTACATGAACGAACGTCTCTGCACATGCCAAGTTCTGAGAGATAAGTGTGTGTGAATGCCGTCCTTCACCTAGCTTGTTGGGAACACAAATTTCTTTTCACTTGCAAACCCCACTCCATACAAATATATGGGGAGATACTAGCTCCTACTCGGTTTTACAGTGAAAACTGCAGGAACACCAAACCGGCACTAGGAAACAGACTGAGAAACCTGAGTAGAAGTTTCTCCTGCCACCAGTTCCCTTTGTGCTAGATGAACGAACATCTCTCCACATGCTCACTTCGGAGAGATAAGTGTGTGTGAAAGCCGTCCTTAACCAAGCTTCTTGGGAACACAAAGTTACTTTTCACTTGCAAACTCCACTCCATACTTATATATGGGGAAGTACGAACTTCAACTCGGTTTTAAGTGAAAACTGCCATAACTTCAAACCGGCATTAGGAAACAGACTGAGAAAGCAGAGTAAAATATTCTCCTGCAACCCGTTCCTTTTGTGCTTGATGAACGAACTTCACCCCACATGCTCAGTTCTCAGAGATAAGTGTGTGTGAAAGCCAACCTTAACCTCTCTTGTTGGGAACACAAAGTTTCTTTTCACTTGCAAACTCCACTCCATACATATATATGGGGAGGTACGAGCTCCAACTCGGTTTTACACAGAAAACTGCAGGAACTTCAAACCGGCACTAGGAAACAGAATGAGAAAGCAGATTTAAAGTTTCCCCTGAAAACCTTTCCCTTTGTGCTAGATGAAGGATCGTCTCTCCACATGCTAAGATCTGAGAGATAAGAGTGTGTGAAAGCCGTACTTCACCTAGTTTGTTGGGAACACAAAGTTTCTTTTCAGTTGCTAAATCCACTCCATACATATATATGGGGAGGTACGAGCTCCAAATGGGTTTTACAGTGAAAACTGCAGTAAATTCAAAACGGCACTAGGAAACAGACTGAGAAACCAGAGTAATAGTTTCTCCTGCAATCCGTTACCTTTGTGCTAGATGAACGAACGTCTCTCCACATTTTAAGTTCTGAGAGATAAGTGTGTTTGAAAGCCGTCTTTCACCTAACTTGTTGGGAATACAAAGTTTCTTTTCAGTTGCAAAATCCATTCCATACATATATATGGGGTGGTACTAGCTCCAAATCTGTTTTACACTGAAACCTGCAGGAACTTCATACCGGCACTAGGAAACAGACTGAAAACCAGAGTAAAAGTTTCTCTTGCAAACCGTTCCTTTGTGCTAGATGAACGAACGTCTCTCCAAATGCTCAGTTCTGAGAGATAAGTGTGTGTGAAAGCCGTCCTTCACCTAGCTTGTTGGGAACACAAATTTCTTTTCACTTGCAAACCCCACTCCATACAAATATATGGGGAGATACTAGCTCCTACTCGGTATTACAGTGAAAACTGCAGGAACACCAAACCGGCACTAGGAAACAGACTGAGAAACCTGAGTAGAAGTTTCTCCTGCCACCAGTTCCCTTTGTGCTTGATGAACGAACATCTCTCCACATGCTCACTTCGGAGAGATAAGTGTGTGTGAAAGCCGTCCTTAACCAAGCTTCTTGGGAACACAAAGTTACTTTTCACTTGCAAACTCCACTCCATACTTATATATGGGGAAGTACAAACTTCAACTCGGTTTTAAGTGAAAACTGCCATAACTTCAAACCGGCATTAGGAAACAGACTGAGAAACCAGAGTAAAATATTCTCCTGCAACCCGTTCCTTTTGTGCTTGATGAACGAACATCACCCCACATGCTCAGTTCTCAGAGATAAGTGTGTGTGAAAGCCAACCTTAACCTCTCTTGTTGGGAACACAAAGTTTCTTTTCACTTGCAAACTCCACTCCATACATATATATGGGGAGGTACGAGCTCCAACTCGGTTTTACAAAGAAAACTGCAGGAACTTCAAACCGGCACTAGGAAACAGAATGAGAAAGCAGATTTAAAGTTTCTCCTGAAAACCTTTCCCTTTGTGCTAGATGAAGGATCGTCTCTCCACATGCTAAGATCTGAGAGATAAGAGTGTGTGAAAGCCGTACTTCACCTAGTTTGTTGGGAACACAAAGTTTCTTTTCAGTTGCTAACTCCACTCCATACATATATATGGGGAGGTACGAGCTCCAAATGGGTTTTACAGTGAAAACTGCAGTAAATTCAAAACGGCACTAGGAAACAGACTGAGAAACCAGAGTAATAGTTTCTCCTGCAATCCGTTACCTTTGTGCTAGATGAACGAACGTCTCTCCACATTTTAAGTTCTGAGAGATAAGTGTGTTTGAAAGCCGTCTTTCACCTAACTTGTTAGGAATACAAAGTTTCTTTTCAGTTGCAAAATCCATTCCATATATATATATGGGGTGGTACTAGCTCCAAATCTGTTTTACACTGAAACCTGCAGGAACTTCAAACCGGCACTAGGAAACAGACTGAAAACCAGAGTAAAAGTTTCTCTTGCAAACCATTCCTTTGTGCTAGATGAACGAACGTCTCTCCAAATGCTCAGTTCTGAGAGATAAGTGTGTGTGAAAGCCGTCCTTCACCTAGCTTGTTGGGAACACAAAGTTTCTTTTCAGTTGCAAACTTCACTCGATACATATATATGGGGAGGTACTAGCTCCAAATGTGATTTACAGTGAAATCTGCAGGAACTTCAAACCGGCACTAGGAAACAGTCTGAAAACCAGAGTAAAAGTTTCCACTGCAACCAGTTCCATTTGTGGTAGATGAACGAACGTCTCTCCACATGCTCAGTTCTGAGAGATAAGTGTGTGTGAAAGCCGTCCTTCACCTTGCATGTTGGGAACACAAAGTTTCTTTTCAGTTGCAAACTCCACTCCATAAATATATATGGGAAGGTACTAGCTCCACCTCGGTTTTACAGTGAAAAATGCAGGAACTTCAAACCGGCACTAGGAAACAGACTGAGAAACCAGAGTAAATGTTTCTCCTGCAACCCGTTATATTTGTGCTAGATGAACGAACGTCTTTCCACATTTTAAGTTCTGAGAGATAAGTGTGTGTGAAAGCCGTCCTTCACCTAGCTTGTAGGGAACACAAAGTTTCTTTTCAGTTGCAAACTACACTCCATACAAATATATGGGGAGGTACTATCTCCAAATCTGTTTTACACTGAAAATTGCAGGAACTTCAAACCGGCACTAGGAAACAGACTGAACACCAGAGTAAAAGTTTCCCTTGCAAATAATTCCCTTTGTGCTAGATGAACGAACGTCTCTCCACATGCTCAGTTCTGAGAGATAAGTGTGTGGGAAAGCCGTCCTTCATCTTGCTTGTTGGGAACACAAAGTTTCTTTTCACCTGCAAACTCCACTCCATACTTATATATGGGGAAGTACGAACTCCAACTCTGTTTTAAGTGAAAACTGCAATAACTTCAAACCGGCATTAGGAAACAGACTGAGAAACCAGAGTAAAATATTCTCCTGCAAACCGTTCCTTTTGTGCTTAATGAAAGAACATCACCCCACATGCTCAGTTCTGTGAGATAAGTGTGTGTGAAAGCCTTCCTTCATCTAGCTTGTTGGGAACACAAAGATTCTTTTCACCTGCAAACTCCAATCCATACATATATATGGGGAGGTACGAGCTCCAACTCGGTTTTACAGAGAAAACTGCAGGAACTTCAAACCGGCACTAGGAAACAGAATGAGAAAGCAGAGTAAATGTTTCTCCTGAAACCCGTTCCCTTTGTGCTAGATGAAGGATCGTCTCTCCACATGCTCATTTCTGAAAGATAAGAGTTTGTGAAAGCCGTCCTTCACCTAGCTTGTTGGGAACACAAAGTTTCTTTTCAGTTGCAAACTCCACGCCATACATATATATGGGGAGGTACTAGTTCCAACTGTGATTTACAGTGAAATCTGCAGGAACTTCAAACCGGCACTAGGAAACAGACTGAAAACCTGAGTAAAAGTTTACACTGCAACCAGTTCCCTTTGTGCTAGATGAACGAACGTCTCTCCACATGCTCAGTTCTGAGAGATAAGTGTGTGGGAAAGCCGTCCTTCATCTTGCTTGTTGGGAACACAAAGTTTCTTTTCAGTTGCAAACTCCACTCCATACATATATATGGGAAGGTACTAGCTCCACCTCGGTTTTACAGTGAAAACTGCAGAAAGTTCAAACCGACAATAGGAAACAGACTGGGAAACCAGAGTAAAAGTTTCACCTGCTACCCGTTCCCTTTGTGCTAGATGAACGAACGTCTCTCCAAATGCTCAGTTCTGAGAGATAAGTGTGTGTGAAAGCCGTTCTTCATCTAGCTTGTTGGGAACACAAAGTCTCTTTTCAGTTGCAAACTCCAATCCATACAAATATATGGGGAGGTACTAGCTCCAACTCTCTTTTACAGTGAAAACTGCAGGAACTTCAAACCGGCACTAGGAAACAGACTGAGAAACCAGAGTAAAAGTTTATCCTGCAACCCGTTACCTTTGTGCTAGATGAACGAACGTCTTTCCACATTTTAAGTTCTGAGAGATAAGTGTGTGTGAAAGCCGTCCTTAACCTAGCTTGTAGGGAACACAAAGTTTCTTTTCAGTTGCAAACCCCACTCCATACATATATATGGGGAAGGTTCTAGCTACAAATCTGTTTTACACTGAAAATTGCAGGAACTTCAAACCGGCACTAGGAAACAGAATGAAAACCAGAGTAAAATTTTCCCTTGCAAACCATTCCCTTTGTGCTTGATGAACGAACGTCTCTCCACATGCTCAGTTCTGAGAGATAAGTGTGTGTGAAAGCCGTCCTTCACCTTGCTTTTTCGGAACACAAAGTTTCTTTTAATTTGCTAACTCCACTCCATACATATATATGGGGAGGAACAAGCTCCACCTCGGTTTTACAGTGAAAACTACAGGAACTTCAAACCGGCACTAGGAAACAGACTGAGAAACCAGAGTAAAAGTTTCTCCTGCAACCCGTTCCCTTTGTGCTAGATGAATGAACGTCTCTCTACATGCTCAGTTCTGACAGGTAACTGTGTGTGAAAGCCGTCCTTCAACTAGCTTGTTGGGAACACAAATTTTCTTTTCAGTTGCAAACTCCAATCCATACAAATATATGGGGAGGTACTAGCTCCAAATCTGTTTTACAGTGAAAACTGCAGGAACTTCAAACCGGCACTAGGAAACAGGCTGAGAAACCTGAGTAAATGTTTCTCCTGCAAACCGTTCCCTTTATTCTACATGAACGAACGTCTCTCCACATGGTCAGTTCTGAGGGATAAGTGTGTGTGAAAGCCGTCTTTCAACTAGCTTGTTGGGAACACAAAGTTTCTTTTCAGTTGCAAACTCCAATCCATACATATATATGGGGAGGTACTAGATCCAACTCGGTTTTACAGTGAAAACTGCAGGAACTTCAAACCGGCACTAGGAAAAAGACTGAAAACCAGAGAAAACTTTCCCCTGTAAACAGTTCCATTTGTGCTAGTTGAACGAACGTCTCTCCACATGCTCATTTCTGAGAGATAAGTGTGTGTGAATGCCGTCCTTCACCTAGCTTTTTGGGAACACAAAGTTTCTTTTCAGTTGCAAACTCCACTCCATACATATATATGGGGAGGTACTAGCTCCAACTCGGCTTTACAGTGAAAACTGCAGGAACTTACAACCGGCACTAGGAAACAGACTGAGAATCCAGATAAAAGTTTCTCTTGCAACCCGTTCCCTTTGTGCTAGATGAACGAACGTCTCTCCACATGCTCAGTTCTGAGAGATAAGTGTGTGTGAAAGCCGTCCTTCAACTAGCTTGTTGGGAACACAAAGTTTCTTTTCAGTTGCAAAATCCACTCCATACAAATATATGGGGAGATACGAGCTCCAACTCGGTTTTACAGTGAAAACTGCAGGAACTTCAAACCGGCACTAGGAAACAGACTGAGAAACCAGAGTAAAAGTTTCTCCTGCAACCCGTTCCATTTGTGCTAGATGAACGAAAGTCTCTCCACATGCTCACGTCTGAGAGATAAGTGTGTGTGAATGCCGTCCTTCACCAAGCTTATTGGGAACACAAAGTTTCTTTTCAGTTGCATACTCTACTCCATACATATATATGTGGAGGTACTAGATCCAACTCTGCTTTAAAGTGAAAACTGCAGGAACTTACAACCGGCACTAGGAAACAGACTGAGAATCCAGATAAAAGTTTCTCCTGCAACCCGTTCCCTTTGTGCTAGATGAACGAACGTCTCTCCACATGCCCAGTTCTGAGAGATAAGTGTGTGTGAAAGCCGTCCTTCAACTAGCTTGTTGGGAACACAAAGTTTCTTTCCAGTTGCAAAATCCACTCCATACATAAATATGGGGAGGTACGAGCTCCAACTCGGTTTTACAGTGAAAACTGCAGAAACTTCAAACCGGCACTAGGAAACAGACTGAGAAACCAGAGTAAAAGTTTCCCTTGCAAACCGTTCCCTTTGTGCTAGATGAACGAACGTCTCTCCACATGCTCAGTTCTGAGAGAAAAGTGTGTGTGAAAGCCGTACTTCACCTTGCATGTTTGGAGCACAAAGTTTCTTTTCATTGGCTAACTCCACTCCATACATATATATGGGGAGGTACTAGCTCCACCTCGGTTTTACAGTGAAAACTACAGGAACTTCAAACCGGCACTAGGAAACAGACTGAGAAACCAGAGTGAAAGTTTCTCTTGCAACCCGTTCCCTTTGTGCTAGATGAATGTACGTCTCTCCACATGGTCAGTTCTGACAGATAAGTGTGTGTGAAAGCCGTCCTTCAACTAGCTAGTTGGGAACACAAAGTTTCTTTTCAGTTGCAAACTCCTGTCCATACATTTATATGGGGAGGTACTAGATCCAAGTCAGTTTTACAGTGAAAACTGCAGGAACTTCAAACCGGCAATAGGAAACAGACTGAGAAACCAGAGTAAAAGTTTCACCTGCAAACCGTTCCCTTTGTGCTAGTTGAACGAACGTCTCTCCACATGGTCAGTTGTGAGGGATAAGTGTGTGTGAAAGCCGTCTTTCACCTAGCTTGTTGGGAACACAAAGTTTCTTTTAAGTTGCAAACTCCACTCCATACATTTATATGGGGAGGTACTAGATCCAAGTCGGTTTTACAGTGAAAACTGCAGGAACTTCAAACCGGCAATAGGAAACAGACTGAGAAACCAGAGTAAAAGTTTCACCTGCAAACCGTTCCCTTTGTGCTAGTTGAACGAACGTATCTCCACATGCTCAGTTCTGAGAGATAAGTGTGTGTGAAAGCCGTCCTTCATCTATCTTGTTGGGAACACAAAGTTTCTTTTCATATGCCAACTCCACACCATACATATATATGGATAGGTACTAGCTCCAACTCTGTTTTACAGTGAAAACTGCAGGAACTTCAAACCGGCACTAGGAAACAGACTGAGAAACCAGAGTAAAAGTTTTTCCTGCAACGCGTTCCCTTTGTGCTAGATGAACGAACGTCTCTCCACATGCTCAGTTCTGAGAGATAAGTGTGTGTGAAAGCCGTAATTCACCTGGCTTGTTGGGAACACAAAGTTTCTTTTCAGTTGCAAACTCCACTCCATACATATAAATGGGGAGGTACTAGCTCCAACTCGGTTTTACAGTGAAAACTGCAGGAACTTTCAACCGGCACTATGAAACAGACTGAGAAACCAGAGTAAAAGTTTCTCCTGCAAACCGTTCCCTTTGTGCTAGATGAACGAACGTCTCTCCACATGATCAGTTTTGAGAATTAATTGTGTGTGAATGCCGAGCTTCACATAACATAATGGAACACAAAGTATCTTTTCAGTTGCAAACTCCACTCCATACATATATATGGGGAGGTACGAGCTCCAACTCGATTTTACAGTGAAAACTGCAGGAAATTCAAACCGGCACTAGGAAACAGACTGAGAAACCAGAGTAAAAGTTTCTCCAGCAACCCGTTCAATTTGTGCTAGATGAACGAACGTCTCCCACATGCTCAGTTCTGAGAGATAATTTTGTGTGAAAGCCGTCTTTCACCTAGCTTGTTGGGAACACAAATTTTCTTTTCAGTTGCAAATTCCAATCCATACATTTATATGGGGAGGTACTAGCTCCAACTCTGTTTTACAGTGAAAACTGCAGGAACTTCAAACCGGCACTAGGAAACAAACTGAGAATCCAGAGTAAAAGTTACTCTTGCAACCCATTCCCTTTGTGGTAGATGAACGAACGTCTCTCCACATGCTGAGTTCTGAGAGATATGTGTGTGTGAAAGCCGACCTTCACCTAGCTTGTTGGGAACACAAAGTTTCTTTTCAGTTGCAAACCACACCCATACATATTTAAGGGGAGGTACAAGCTCCAACTCGGTTTTACAGTGAAAACTGCAGGAACTTCAAACAGGAACTAGGAAACAGACTGAGAAACCAGAGTAAAAGTTTCTCCTGCAACCCGTTCCCTTTGTGCTAGATGAACGAACGTCTCTCCACATGTTCAGTTCTGAGAGATAAGTGTGTGTGAAAGCCTTCGTTCACCTAGCTTGTTGGGAACACAAAGTTTCTTTTCATTTGCAACCTCCACTCAATACACATATATGGGGAGGTACTAGCTCCAACTCGGTTTTACAGTGAAAACTGCAGGAAATACAAACCGGCACTAAGAAACAGACTGAGAAACCAGAGTAAAAGTTTCTCCTGCAAACCGTTCCCTTTGTTCTAGATGAACGAACGTCTCTCCACATGCTCAGTTCTGAGAGATAACTGTGTGTGAAAACCGTCCTACACGTAGCTTGTTGGGAACACAAAATTTCTTTTCATATGCAAACACAAAACCATACATATATATGGGGAAGTACTAGCTCCAACTCTGTTTTACAGTGAAATCTGCAGGAACTTCAAACCGGCACTAGGAAACAGACTGAGAAACCAGAGAAAATGTTTCTGCTGCAACCCGATCACTTTGTGCTAGATGAACGAACGTCTCTCCACATGCTCAGTTCTGAGAGATAATTGTGTGTGAAAGCCGTAATTCACCTGGCTTGTTGGGAACACAAATTTTCTTTTAATTTGCAAACTATACTCCATACATATATATGGGGAGGTACTAGCTCCAACTCGGTTTTACAGTGAAAACTGCAGGAACTTTCAACCGGCACTATGAAACAGACTGAGAAACCAGAGTAAAAGTTTCTCCTGCAACCCGTTACCTTTGTGCTAGATGAAAGAACGTCTCTCCTCATGCTCAGTTTTGAAAGTTAAGTGTGTGTGAAAGCCGTCCTTCACCTAGCTTGTTGGGAACACAAAGTTTCTTTTCACTTGCAAACACCACTCCATAAATATATATGGGGAGGTACGAGCTCCAACTCGGGTTTACTGTGAAAAATGCATTAACTTGAAACCGGCACTAGGAAACAGACTGAGAAACAAGAGTAAAAGTTTCTCCAGCAGCCCGTTCAATTTGTGCTAGATGAACGAACGTCTCCCACATGCTCAGTTCTGAGAGATAATTTTGTGTGAAAGCCGTCTTTCACCTACATTGTTGGGAACACAAATTTTCTTTTCAGTTGCAAATTCCACTCCATACATTTATATGGGGAGGTACGAGCTCCAACTCAGGTTTACTGTGAAAACTGCAGGAACTTCAAACCGGCAATAGGAAACAGACTGAGAAACCACAGTAATATTTTCTCCTGCAACCCGTTCCTTTTGTGCTAGTTGAAAGAACGTATCTCCACATGCTGAGTTCTGAGAGATAAGTGTGTGTGAAAGCCGTCCTTCATCTAGCTTGTTGGGAACACCAAGTTTCTTTTCATATGCAAACTCCACACCATACATATATATGGGGAGGTACTAGCTCCAACACTGTTTTACAGTGAAATCTGCAGGAACTTCAAACCGGCACTAGGAAACAGACTGAGAAACCAGAGTAAAGTTTTTCCTGCAACGCGTTCCCTTTGTGCTAGATGAACGAACGTCTCTCCACATGCTCAGTTTTGAGAGAAAAGTGTGTGTGAAAGCCGTCCTTCAACTAGCTTGTTGGGAACACAAAGTTTCTTTTCAGTTGCAAACTCCACTCCATACATATATATGGGGAGGTACTAGCTCCAACTCGTTTTTACAGTGAAAACTGCAGGAACTTCAAACCGGCACTAGGAAACAGACTGAGAAACCAGAGTAAAAATTTCTCCGGCAACCCGTTCCCTTTGTGGTAGATGAAAGAACGTCTCTCCACATGCTCAGTTCTGAGAGGAAGTGTGTGTGAAAGCCGTCTTTCACCTAGCTTGTTTGGAACACAAAGTTTCTTTTCAGTTGCAAACTCCACTCCATACGTATATATGGAGAGGTACTAGCTCCAAATCTGTTTTACAGTGAAAACTGCAGGAACTTCAAACCGGCCCTAGGAAACAGACTGAGAATCCAGAGTAAAAGTTTCCCTGCAAACCATTCCTTTTGTGGTAGATGAACGAACGTCTCTCCACATGCTGAGTTCTGAGAAATAAGTGTATGTGAAAGCCGACCTTCAATTTGCATGTTGGGAACACAAAGTTTCTTTTCAGTTGCAAACCCCACCCATACATATTTAAGGGGAGGTACAAGCTCCAAATCGGTTTTACAGTGAAAACTGCAGGAACTTCAAACCGGCACTAGGAAACAGACTGAGAAACCAGAGTAAAAGTTACTCCTGCAACCCGTTCCCTTTGTGCTAGATGAATGAACGTCTCTCCACATGCTCAGTTCTGAGAATTAAGTGTGTGTGAAACCCGTCCTTCACAAAGCTTGTAGGGAACACAAAGTTTCTTTTCATATGCAAACTCCACACCATACATATATATGCCGAGGTACTAGCTCGAACTCTCTTTTACAGTGAAATCTGCAGGAACTTCAAACCGGCACTAGGAAACAGACTGAGAAACCAGAGTAAAAGTTTCTCCTGCCACCCGTTCCCTTTGTGCTTGATGAACAAAAGTCTCTCCACATGCTCAGTTCTGAGAGATAAGTGTGTGTGAAAGCCTTCCTTCACCTAGCTTGTTGGGAACTCAAAGTTTCTTTTCATTTGCATCCTCCACTCCATACATATATATGGGGAGGTACTAGCTCCAACTCGGTTTTACAGTGAAAACTGCAGGAAATTCAAACCGACACTAAGAAACAGACTGAGAATCCAGAGTAAAAGTTTCTCCTGCAACCCGTTCCCTTTGTTCTAGATGAACGAACGTCTCTCCACATGCTCAGTTCTGAGAGATAAGTGTGTGTGAAAACCGTCCTTCATCTAGCTTGTTGGAAACACAAAATTTGTTTTCATATGCAAACACAAAACCATACATATATATGGGGAGGTACTAGCTCCAACTCTGTTTTACAGTGAAATCTGCAGGAACTTCAAACCGGCACTAGGAAACAGACTGAGAAACCAGAGTAAATGTTTCTCCTGCAACCCGATCACTTTGTGCTAGATGAACGAACGTCTCTCCACATGCTCAGTTCTGAGAGATAATTGTGTGTGAAAGCCGTCCTTCACCTAGCTTGTTGGGAACACAAAGATTCTTTTCAGTTGCAAACTCCACTGCATACATATATATGGGGAGGTACTAGCTCAAACTCTGTTTTACAGTGAAATCTGCAGGAACTTCAAACCGGCACTAGGAAACAGACTGAGAAACCAGAGTAAAAATTTCTCCGGCAAACCGTTCCCTTTGTGGTACATGAAAGAACGTCTCTCCACATGCTCAGTTCTGAGAGGAAGTGTGTGTGAAAGCCGTCTTTCACCTAGCTTGTTTGGAACACAAAGTTTCTTTTCAGTTGCAAACTCCACTCCATACGTATATATGGGGAGGTACTAGCTCCAACTCTGTTTTACAGTGAAAACTGCAGGAAATTCAAACCGGCACTAAGAAACAGACTGAGAAACCAGAGTAAATGTTTCTCCTGCAACCCGATCACTTTGTGCTAGATGAACGAACGTCTCTCCACATGCTCAGTTCTGAGAGATAATTGTGTGTGAACGCCGTCCTTCACCTAGCTTGTTGGGAACACAAAGATTCTTTTCAGTTGCAAACTCCACTGCATACATATATATGGGGTGGTACTAGCTCCAACTCGTTTTTACAGTGAAAACTGCAGGAACTTCAAATCGGCACTAGTAAACAGACTGAGAATCCAGAGTAAAATTTCTCCTGCAACCCGTTCCCTTTGTGGTAGACGAACGAACGTCTCTCCACATGCTCAGTTCTGAGAGATAAGTGTGTGTGAAAACCGTCCTTCACCTAGCTTGTTGGGAACACAAAATTTCTTTTCATATGCAAACACAAAACCATACATATATATGGGGAAGTACTAGCTCCAACTCGGTTTTACAGTGAAATCTGCAGGAACTTCAAACCGGCACTAGGAAACAGACTGAGAATCCAGAGTAAAATTTCTCCTGCAACCCGTTCCCTTTGTGGTAGACGAACGAACGTCTCTCCACATGCTCATTTCTGAGAGATAAGTGTGTGTGAAAGCCGTAATTCACCTGGCTTGTTGGGAACACAAATTTTCTTTTAATTTGCAAACTATACTCCATACATATATATGGGGAGGTACAAGCTCCAACTCGGTTTTACAGTGAAAACTGCAGGAACTTTCAACCGGCACTATGAAACAGACTGAGAAACCAGAGTAAAAGTTTCTCCTGCAACCCGTTACCTTTGTGCTAGATGAAAGAACGTCTCTCCACATGCTCAGTTTTGAGAGTTAAGTGTGTGTGAAAGCCGTCCTTCACCTAGCTTGTTGGGAACACAAAGTTTCTTTTCACTTGCAAACACCACTCCATAAATATATATGGGGAGGTAAGAGCTCCAACTCGGGTTTACTGTGAAAACTGCAGGAACTTCAAACCGGCACTAGGAAACAGACTGAGAAACCAGAGTAAAAGTTTCTCCAGCAGCCCGTTCTATTTGTGCTAGATGAACGAACGTCTCCCACATGCTCAGTTCTGAGAGATAATTTTGTGTGAAAGCCGTCTTTCACCTACATTGTTGGGAACACAAATTTCCTTTTCAGTTGCAAATTCCACTCCATACATTTATATGGGGTGGTACTAGCTCCAACTCGGTTTTACAGTGAAAACTGCAGGAACTTCAAACCGGCAATAGGAAACAGACTGAGAAACCACAGTAATATTTTTTCCTGCAACCCGTTCCTTTTGTGCTAGTTGAAAGAACGTATCTCCACATGCTCAGTTCTTAGAGATAAGTGTGTGTGAAAGCCGTCCTTCATCTAGCTTGTTGGGAACACCAAGTTTCTTTTCATATGCAAACTCCACACCATACATATATATGGGGAGGTACTAGCTCCAACACTGTTTTACAGTGAAATCTGCAGGAACTTCAAACCGGCACTAGGAAACAGACTGAGAAACCAGAGTAAAAGTTTTTCCTGCAACGCGTTCCCTTTGTGCTAGATGAACGAACGTCTCTCCACATGCTCAGTTTTGAGAGAAAAGCGTGTGTGAAAGCCGTCCTTCAACTAGCTTGTTGGGAACACAAAGTTTCTTTTCAGTTGCAAACTCCACTCCATACATATATATGGAGAGGTACTAGCTCCAACTCGTTTTTACAGTGAAAACTGCAGGAACTTCAAACCGGCACTAGGAAACAGACTGAGAAACCAGAGTAAAAATTTCTCCGGCAACCCGTTCCCTTTGTGGTAGATGAAAGAACGTCTCTCCACATGCTCAGTTCTGAGAGGAAGTGTGTGTGAAAGCCGTCTTTCACCTAGCTTGTTTGGAACACAAAGTTTCTTTTCAGTTGCAAACTCCACTCCATACGTATATATGGGGAGGTACTAGCTCCAAATCTGTTTTACAGTGAAAACTGCAGGAACTTCAAACCGGCCCTAGGAAACAGACTGAGAATCCAGAGTAAAAGTTTCCCTGCAACCCATTCCTTTTGCGGTAGATGAACGAACGTCTCTCCACATGCTGAGTTCTGAGAAATAAGTGTGTGTGAAAGCCGACCTTCAATTAGCATGTTGGGAACACAAAGTTTCTTTTCAGTTGCAAACCCCACAAATACATATTTAAGGGGAGGTACAAGCTCCAAATCGGTTTTACAGTGAAAACTGCAGGAACTTCAAACCGGCACTAGGAAACAGACTGAGAAACCAGAGTAAAAGTTACTCCTGCAACCCGTTCCCTTTGTGCTAGATGAATGAACGTCTCTCCACATGCTCAGTTCTGAGAGATAAGTGTGTGTGAAACCCGTCCTTCACAAAGCTTGTTGGGAACACAAAGTTTCTTTTCATATGCAAACTCCACACCATACATATATATGCGGAGGTACTAGCTCGAACTCTCTTTTACAGTGAAATCTGCAGGAACTTCAAACCGGCACTAGGAAACAGACTGAGAAACCAGAGTAAAAGTTTCTCCTGCCACCCGTTCCCTTTGTGCTTGATGAACGAAAGTCTCTCCACATGCTCAGTTCTGAGAGATAAGTGTGTGTGAAAGCCTTCCTTCACCTAGCTTGTTGGGAACACAAAGTTTCTTTTCATTTGCATCCTCCACTCCATACATATATATGGGGAGCTACTAGCTCCAACTCGGTTTTACAGTGAAAACTGCAGGAAATTCAAACCGACACTAAGAAACAGACTGAGAATCCAGAGTAAATGTTTCTCCTGCAACCCGTTCCCTTTGTTCTAGATGAACGAACGTCTCTCCACATGCTCAGTTCTGAGAGATAAGTGTGTGTGAAAACCGTCCTTCATCTAGCTTGTTGGAAACACAAAATTTGTTTTCATATGCAAACACAAAACCATACATATATATGGGGAGGTACTAGTTCCAACTCTGTTTTACAGTGAAATCTGCAGGAACTTCAAACCGGCACTAGGAAACAGACTGAGAAACCAGAGTAAATGTTTCTCCTGCAACCCGATCACTTTGTGCTAGATGAACGAACGTCTCTCCACATGCTCAGTTCTGAGAGATAATTGTGTGTGAAAGCCGTCCTTCACCTAGCTTGTTGGGAACACAAAGATTCTTTTCAGTTGCAAACTCCACTGCATACATATATATGGGGTGGTACTAGCTCCAACTCGTTTTTACAGTGAAAACTGCAGGAACTTCAAATCGGCACTAGGAAACAGACTGAAAATCCAGAGTAAAATTTCTCCTGCAACCCGTTCCCTTTGTGGTAAACGAACGAACGTCTCTCCACATGCTCAGTTCTGAGAGATAAGTGTGTGTGAAAGCCGTCCTTCACCTAGCTTGTTTGGAACACAAAGTTTCTTTTCAGTTGCAAACTCCACTCCATACGTATATATGGGGAGGTACTAGCTCCAACTCGGTTTTACAGTGAAAACTGCAGGAACTTCAAACCGGCAATAGGAAACAGACTGAGAAACCACAGTAAAAGTTTCTACTGCAACCCGTTCCTTTTGTGCTAGTTGAACGAACGTATCTCCACATGCTCATTTCTGAGAGATAAGTGTGTGTGAAAGCCGTCCTTCATCTAGCTTGTTGGGAACACAAAGATTCTTTTCATATGCAAACTCCAAACCATACATATATATGGGGAGGTACTAGCTCAAACTCTGTTTTACAGTGAAATCTGCAGGAACTTCAAACCGGCACTAGGAAACAGACTGAGAAACCAGAGTAAAAATTTCTCCGGCAACCCGTTCCCTTTGTGGTAGATGAAAGAACGTCTCTCCACATGCTCAGTTCTGAGAGGAAGTGTGTGTGAAAGCCGTCTTTCACCTAGCTTGTTTGGAACACAAAGTTTCTTTTCAGTTGCAAACTCCACTCCATACGTATATATGGGGAGGTACTAGCTCCAAATCTGTTTTACAGTGAAAACTGCAGGAACTTCAAACCGGCCCTAGGAAACAGACTGAGAATCCAGAGTAAAAGTTTCCCTGCAACCCATTCCTTTTGTGGTAGATGAACGAACGTCTCTCCACATGCTGAGTTCTGAGAAATAAGTGTGTGTGAAAGCCGACCTTCAACTAGCATGTTGGGAACACAAAGTTTCTTTTCAGTTGCAAACCCCACCCATACATATTTAAGGGGAGGTACAAGCTCCAAATCGGTTTTACAGTGAAAACTGCAGGAACTTCAAACCGGCACTAGGAAACAGACTGAGAAACCAGAGTAAAAGTTACTCCTGCAACCCGTTCCCTTTGTTCTAGATGAATGAACGTCTCTCGACATGCTCAGTTCTGAGAGATAAGTGTGTGTGAAACCCGTCCTTCACAAAGCTTGTTGGGAACACAAAGATTCTTTTCATATGCAAACTCCACACCATAAATATATATGCGGAGGTACTAGCTCGAACTCTCTTTTACAGTGAAATCTGCAGGAACTTCAATCCGGCACTAGGAAACAGACTGAGAAACCAGAGTAAAAGTTTCTCCTGCCACCCGTTCCCTTTGTGCTTGATGAACGAAAGTCTCTCCAAATGCTCAGTTCTGAGAGATAAGTGTGTGTGAAAGCCTTCCTTCACCTAGCTTGTTGGGAACACAAAGTTTCTTTTCATTTGCATCCTCCACTCCATACATATATATGGGGAGGTACTAGCTCCAACTCGGTTTTACAGTGAAAAGTGCAGGAAATTCAAACCGACACTAAGAAACAGACTGAGAATCCAGAGTAAAAGTTTCTCCTGCAACCCGTTCCCTTTGTTCTAGATGAACGAACGTCTCTCCACATGCTCAGTTCTGAGAGATAAGTGTGTGTGAAAACCGTCCTTCATCTAGCTTGTTGGGAACACAAAATTTGTTTTCATATGCAAACACAAAACCATACATATATATGGGGAGGTACTAGCTCCAACTCTGTTTTGCAGTGAAATCTGCAGGAACTTAAAACCGGCACTAGGAAACAGACTGAGAAACCAGAGTAAATGTTTCTCCTGCAACCCGATCACTTTGTGCTAGATGAACGAACGTCTCTCCACATGCTCAGTTCTGAGAGTTAATTGTGTGTGAAAGCCGTCCTTCACCTAGCTTGTTGGGAACACAAAGATTCTTTTCAGTTGCAAACTCCACTGCATACATATATATGGGGTGGTACTAGCTCCAACTCGTTTTTACAGTGAAAACTGCAGGAACTTCAAATCGGCACTAGGAAACAGACTGAGAATCCAGAGTAAAATTTCTCCTGCCACCCGTTCCCTTTGTGGTAGACGAACGAAAGTCTCTCCACATGCTCAGTTCTGAGAGATAAGTGTGTGTGAAAGCCGTACTTCACCTGGCTTGTTGGGAACACAAAGTTTCTTTTAATTTGCAAACTATACTCCATACATATATATGGGGAAGTACTAGCTCCAACTCGGTTTTACAGTTAAAACTGCAGGAACTTTCAACCGGAACTATGAAACAGACTGAGAAACCAGAGTAAAAGTTTCTCCTGCAACCCGTTACCTTTGTGCTAGATGAAAGAACGTCTCTCCACATGCTCAGTTTTGAGAGTTAAGTTTGTGTGAAAGCCGCCCTTCACCTAGCTTGTTGGGAACACAAAGTTTCTTTTCACTTGCAAACACCACTCCATAAATATATATGGGGAGGTACGAGCTCCAACTCGGTTTTACAGTGAAAACTGCAGGAACTTCAAACCGGCACTAGGAAACAGACTGAGAAACCAGAGTAAAAGTTTCTCCAGCAGCCCGTTCAATTTGTGCTAGATGAACGAACGTCTCCCACATGCTCAGTTCTGAGAGATAATTTTGTGTGAAAGCCGTCTTTCACCTAGCTTGTTGGGAACACAAATTTTCTTTTCAGTTGCAAATTCCACTCCATACATTTATATGGGGTGGTACTAGCTCCACCTCGGTTTTACAGTGAAAACTGCAGGAACTTCAAACCGGCAATAGGAAACAGACTGAGAAACCACAGTAAAAGTTTCTACTGCAACCCGTTCCTTTTGTGCTAGTTGAACGAACGTATCTCCACATGCTCAGTTCTGAGAGATAAGTGTGTGTGAAAGCCGTCCTTCATCTAGCTTGTTGGGAACACAAAGATTCTTTTCATAAGCAAACTCCACACCATACATATATATGGGGAGGTACTAGCTCCAACTCGTTTTTACAGTGAAAACTGCAGGAACTTCAAACCGGCACTAGGAAACAGACTGAGAAACCAGAGTAAAAGTTTCTCCTGCAACCCGTTCCCTTTGTTCTAGATGAACGAACGTCTCTCCACATGCTCAGTTCTGAGAGATAACTGTGTGTGAAAACCGTCCTTCACCTAGCTTGTTGGGAACACAAAATTTCTTTTCATATGCAAACACAAAACCATACATATATATGGGGAAGTACTAGCTCCAACTCTCTTTTACAGTGAAATCTGCAGGAACTTCAAACCGGCACTAGGAAACAGACTGAGAAACCAGAGAAAATGTTTCTGCTGCAACCCGATCACTTTGTGCTAGATGAACGAACGTCTCTCCACATGCTCAGTTCTGAGAGATAATTGTGTGTGAAAGCCGTAATTCACCTGGCTTGTTGGGAACAGAAATTTTCTTTTAATTTGCAAACTATACTCCATACATATATATGGGGAGGTACTAGCTCCAACTCGGTTTTACAGTGAAAACTGCAGGAACTTTCAACCGGCACTATGAAACAGACTGAGAAACCAGAGTAAAAGTTTCTCCTGCAAACCGTTACCTTTGTGCTAGATGAACGAACGTCTCTCCACATGATCAGTTTTGAGAAATAATTGTGTGTGAATGCCGAGCTTCACATAACATAATGGAACACAAAGTATCTTTTCAGTTGCAAACTCCACTCCATACATATATATGGGGAGGTACGAGCTCCAACTCGATTTTACAGTGAAAACTGCAGGAAATTCAAACCGGCACTAGGAAACAGACTGAGAAACCAGAGTAAAAGTTTCTCCAGCAACCCGTTCAATTTGTGCTAGATGAACGAACGTCTCCCACATGCTCAGTTCTGAGAGATAATTTTGTGTGAAAGCCGTCTTTCACCTAGCTTGTTGGGAACACAAATTTTCTTTTCAGTTGCAAATTCCACTCCATACATTTATATGGGGAGGTACTAGCTCCAACTCTGTTTTACAGTGAAAACTGCAGGATCTTCAAACCGGCACTAGGAAACAAACTGAGAATCCAGAGTAAAAGTTACACTTGCAACCCATTCCCTTTGTGGTAGATGAACGAACGTCTCTCCACATGCTGAGTTCTGAGAGATATGTGTGTGTGAAAGCCGACCTTCACCTAGCTTGTTGGGAACACAAAGTTTCTTTTCAGTTGCAAACCACACCCATACATATTTAAGGGGAGGTACAAGCTCCAACTCGGTTTTACAGTGAAAACTGCAGGAACTTCAAACCGGAACTAGGAAACAGACTGAGAAACCAGAGTAAAAGTTTCTCCTGCAACCCGTTCCCTTTGTGCTAGATGAACGAACGTCTCTCCACATGTTCAGTTCTGAGAGATAAGTGTGTGTGAAAGCCTTCGTTCACCTAGCTTGTTGGGAACACAAAGTTTCTTTTCATTTGCAACCTCCACTCCATACATATATATGGGGAGGTACTAGCTCCAACTCGGTTTTACAGTGAAAACTGCAGGAAATTCAAACCGGCACTAAGAAACAGACTGAGAAACCAGAGTAAAAGTTTCTCCTGCAACCCGTTCCCTTTGTTCTAGATGAACGAACGTCTCTCCACATGCTCAGTTCTGAGAGATAACTGTGTGTGAAAACCGTCCTTCACCTAGCTTGTTGGGAACACAAAATTTCTTTTCATATGCAAACACAAAACCATACATATATATGGGGAAGTACTAGCTCCAACTCTGTTTTACAGTGAAATCTGCAGGAACTTCAAACAGGCACTAGGAAACAGACTGAGAAACCAGAGAAAATGTTTCTGCTGCAACCCGATCACTTTGTGCTAGATGAACGAACGTCTCTCCACATGCTCAGTTCTGAGAGATAATTGTGTGTGAAAGCCGTAATTCACCTGGCTTGTTGGGAACACAAATTTTCTTTTAATTTGCAAACTATACTCCATACATATATATGGGGAGGTACTAGCTCCAACTCGGTTTTACAGTGAAAACTGCAGGAACTTTCAACCGGCACTATGAAACAGACTGAGAAACCAGAGTAAAAGTTTCTCCTGCAACCCGTTACCCTTGTGCTAGATGAAAGAACGTCTCTCCTCATGCTCAGTTTTGAAAGTTAAGTGTGTGTGAAAGCCGTCCTTCACCTAGCTTGTTGGGAACACAAAGTTTCTTTTCACTTGCAAACACCACTCCATAAATATATATGGGGAGGTTCGAGCTCCAACTCGGGTTTACTGTGAAAAATGCATTAACTTCAAACCGGCACTAGGAAACAGACTGAGAAACAAGAGTAAAAGTTTCTCCAGCAGCCCGTTCAATTTGTGCTAGATGAACGAACGTCTCCCACATGCTCAGTTGTGAGAGATAATTTTGTGTGAAAGCCGTCTTTCACCTACATTGTTGGGAACACAAATTTTCTTTTCAGTTGCAAATTCCACTCCATACATTTATATGGGGAGGTACGAGCTCCAACTCAGGTTTACTGTGAAAACTGCAGGAACTTCAAACCAGCAATAGGAAACAGACTGAGAAACCACAGTAATATTTTCTCCTGCAACCCGTTCCTTTTGTGCTAGTTGAAAGAACGTATCTCCACATGCTCAGTTCTGAGAGATAAGTGTGTGTGAAAGCCGTCCTTCATCTAGCTTGTTGGGAACACCAAGTTTCTTTTCATATGCAAACTCCACACCATACATATATATGGGGAGGTACTATCTCCAACACTGTTTTACAGTGAAATCTGCAGGAACTTCAAACCGGCACTAGGAAACAGACTGAGAAACCAGAGTAAAGTTTTTCCTGCAACGCGTTCCCTTTGTGCTAGATGAACGAACGTCTCTCCACATGCTCAGTTTTGAGAGAAAAGTGTGTGTGAAAGCCGTCCTTCAACTAGCTTGTTGGGAACACAAAGTTTCTTTTCAGTTGCAAACTCCACTCCATACATATATATGGGGAGGTACTAGCTCCAACTCGTTTTTACAGTGAAAACTGCAGGAACTTCAAACCGGCACTAGGAAACAGACTGAGAAACCAGAGTAAAAATTTCTCCGGCAACCCGTTCCCTTTGTGGTAGATGAAAGAACGTCTCTCCACATGCTCAGTTCTGAGAGGAAGTGTGTGTGAAAGCCGTCTTTCACCTAGCTTGTTTGGAACACAAAGTTTCTTTTCAGTTGCAAACTCCACTCCATACGTATATATGGAGAGGTACTAGCTCCAAATCTGTTTTACAGTGAAAACTGCAGGAACTTCAAACCGGCCCTAGGAAACAGACTGAGAATCCAGAGTAAAAGTTTCCCTGCAAACCATTCCTTTTGTGGTAGATGAACGAACGTCTCTCCACATGCTGAGTTCTGAGAAATAAGTGTATGTGAAAGCCGACCTTCAATTTGCATGTTGGGAACACAAAGTTTCTTTTCAGTTGCAAACCCCACCCATACATATTTAAGGGGAGGTACAAGCTCCAAATCGGTTTTACAGTGAAAACTGCAGGAACTTCAAACCGGCACTAGGAAACAGACTGAGAAACCAGAGTAAAAGTTACTCCTGCAACTCGTTCCCTTTGTGCTAGATGAATGAACGTCTCTCCACATGCTCAGTTCTGAGAATTAAGTGTGTGTGAAACCCGTCCTTCACAAAGCTTGTAGGGAACACAAAGTTTCTTTTCATATGCAAACACAAAACCATACATATATATGGGGAGGTACTAGCTCCAACTGTGTTTTACAGTGAAATCTGCAGGAACTTCAAACCGGCACTAGGAAACAGACTGAGAAACCAGAGTAAATGTTTCTCCTGCAACCCGATCACTTTGTGCTAGATGAACGAACGTCTCTCCACATGCTCAGTTCTGAGAGATAATTGTGTGTGAAAGCCGTCCTTCACCTAGCTTGTTGGGAACACAAAGATTCTTTTCAGTTGCAAACTCCACTGCATACATATATATGGGGAGGTACTAGCTCAAACTCTGTTTTACAGTGAAATCTGCAGGAACTTCAAACCGGCACTAGGAAACAGACTGAGAAACCAGAGTAAAAATTTCTCCGGCAACCCGTTCCCTTTGTGGTAGATGAAAGAACGTCTCTCCACATGCTCAGTTCTGAGAGGAAGTGTGTGTGAAAGCCGTCTTTCACCTAGCTTGTTTGGAACACAAAGTTTCTTTTCAGTTGCAAACTCCACTCCATACGTATATATGGGGAGGTACTAGCTCCAACTCTGTTTTACAGTGAAAACTGCAGGAAATTCAAACCGGCACTAAGAAACAGACTGAGAAACCAGAGTAAATGTTTCTCCTGCAACCCGATCACTTTGTGCTAGATGAACGAAGTCTCTCCACATGCTCAGTTCTGAGAGATAATTGTGTGTGAACGCCGTCCTTCACCTAGCTTGTTGGGAACACAAAGATTCTTTTCAGTTGCAAACTCCACTGCATACATATATATGGGGTGGTACTAGCTCCAACTCGTTTTTACAGTGAAAACTGCAGGAACTTCAAATCGGCACTAGTAAACAGACTGAGAATCCAGAGTAAAATTTCTCCTGCAACCCGTTCCCTTTGTGGTAGACGAACGAACGTCTCTCCACATGCTCAGTTCTGAGAGATAAGTGTGTGTGAAAACCGTCCTTCACCTAGCTTGTTGGGAACACAAAATTTCTTTTCATATGCAAACACAAAACCATACATATATATGGGGAAGTACTAGCTCCAACTCGGTTTTACAGTGAAATCTGCAGGAACTTCAAACCGGCACTAGGAAACAGACTGAGAATCCAGAGTAAAATTCCTCCTGCAACCCGTTCCCTTTGTGGTAGACGAACGAACGTCTCTCCACATGCTCATTTCTGAGAGATAAGTGTGTGTGAAAGCCGTAATTCACCTGGCTTGTTGGGAACACAAATTTTCTTTTAATTTGCAAACTATACTCCATACATATATATGGGGAGGTACAAGCTCCAACTCGGTTTTACAGTGAAAACTGCAGGAACTTTCAACCGGCACTATGAAACAGACTGAGAAACCAGAGTAAAAGTTTCTCCTGCAACCCGTTACCTTTGTGCTAGATGAAAGAACGTCTCTCCACATGCTCAGTTTTGAGAGTTAAGTGTGTGTGAAAGCCGTCCTTCACCTAGCTTGTTGGGAACACAAAGTTTCTTTTCACTTGCAAACACCACTCCATAAATATATATGGGGAGGTAAGAGCTCCAACTCGGGTTTACTGTGAAAACTGCAGGAACTTCAAACCGGCACTAGGAAACAGACTGAGAAACCAGAGTAAAATTTTCTCCAGCAGCCCGTTCTATTTGTGCTAGATGAACGAACGTCTCCCACATGTTCAGTTCTGAGAGATAATTTTGTGTGAAAGCCGTCTTTCACCTACATTGTTGGGAACACAAATTTTCTTTTCAGTTGCAAATTCCACTCCATACATTTATATGGGGTGGTACTAGCTCCAACTCGGTTTTACAGTGAAAACTGCAGGAACTTCAAACCGGCAATAGGAAACAGACTGAGAAACCACAGTAATATTTTTTCCTGCAACCCGTTCCTTTTGTGCTAGTTGAAAGAACGTATCTCCACATGCTCAGTTCTTAGAGATAAGTGTGTGTGAAAGCTGTCCTTCATCTAGCTTGTTGGGAACACCAAGTTTCTTTTCATATGCAAACTCCACACCATACATATATATGGGGAGGTACTAGCTCCAAAACTGTTTTACAGTGAAATCTGCAGGAACTTCAAACCGGCACTAGGAAACAGACTGAGAAACCAGAGTAAAAGTTTTTCCTGCAACGCGTTCCCTTTGTGCTAGATGAACGAACGTCTCTCCACATGCTCAGTTTTGAGAGAAAAGCGTGTGTGAAAGCCGTCCTTCATCTAGCTTGTTGGGAACACAAAGTTTCTTTTCAGTTGCAAACTCCACTCCATACATATATATGGAGAGGTACTAGCTCCAACTCGTTTTTACAGTGAAAACTGCAGGAACTTCAAACCGGCACTAGGAAACAGACAGAGAAACCAGAGTAAAAATTTCTCCGGCAAACCGTTCCCTTTGTGGTAGATGAAAGAACGTCTCTCCACATGCTCAGTTCTGAGAGGAAGTGTGTGTGAAAGCCGTCTTTCACCTAGCTTGTTTGGAACACAAAGTTTCTTTTCAGTTGCAAACTCCACTCCATACGTATATATGGGGAGGTACTAGCTCCAAATCTGTTTTACAGTGAAAACTGCAGGAACTTCAAACCGGCCCTAGGAAACAGACTGAGAATCCAGAGTAAAAGTTTCCCTGCAACCCATTCCTTTTGCGGTAGATGAACGAACGTCTCTCCACATGCTGAGTTCTGAGAAATAAGTGTGTGTGAAAGCCGACCTTCAATTAGCATGTTGGGAACACAAAGTTTCTTTTCAGTTGCAAACCCCACCCATACATATTTAAGGGGAGGTACAAGCTCCAAATCGGTTTTACAGTGAAAACTGCAGGAACTTCAAACCGGCACTAGGAAACAGACTGAGAAACCAGAGTAAAAGTTACTCCTGCAACCCGTTCCCTTTGTGCTAGATGAATGAACGTCTCTCCACATGCTCAGTTCTGAGAGATAAGTGTGTGTGAAACCCGTCCTTCACAAAGCTTGTTGGGAACACAAAGTTTCTTTTCATATGCAAACTCCACACCATACATATATATGCCGAGGTACTAGCTCGAACTCTCTTTTACAGTGAAATCTGCAGGAACTTCAAACCGGCACTAGGAAACAGACTGAGAAACCAGAGTAAAAGTTTCTCCTGCCACCCGTTCCCTTTGTGCTTGATGAACGAAAGTCTCTCCACATGCTCAGTTCTGAGAGATAAGTGTGTGTGAAAGCCTTCCTTCACCTAGCTTGTTGGGAACACAAAGTTTCTTTTCATTTGCATCCTCCACTCCATACATATATATGGGGAGGTACTAGCTCCAACTCGGTTTTACAGTGAAAACTGCAGGAAATTCAAACCGACACTAAGAAACAGACTGAGAATCCAGAGTAAAAGTTTCTCCTGCAACCCGTTCCCTTTGTTCTAGATGAACGAACGTCTCTCCACATGCTCAGTTCTGAGAGATAAGTGTGTGTGAAAACCGTCCTTCATCTAGCTTGTTGGAAACACAAAATTTGTTTTCATATGCAAACACAAAACCATACATATATATGGGGAGGTACTAGTTCCAACTCTGTTTTACAGTGAAATCTGCAGGAACTTCAAACCGGCACTAGGAAACAGACTGAGAAACCAGAGTAAATGTTTCACCTGCAAGCCGATCACTTTGTGCTAGATGAACGAACGTCTCTCCACATGCTCAGTTCTGAGAGATAATTGTGTGTGAAAGCCGTCCTTCACCTAGCTTGTTGGGAACACAAAGATTCTTTTCAGTTGCAAACTCCACTGCATACATATATATGGGGTGGTACTAGCTCCAACTCGTTTTTACAGTGAAAACTGCAGGAACTTCAAATCGGCACTAGGAAACAGACTGAAAATCCAGAGTAAAATTTCTCCTGCAACCCGTTCCATTTGTGGTAGACGAACGAACGTCTCTCCACATGCTCAGTTCTGAGAGACAAGTGTGTGTGAAAGCCGTCCTTCACCTAGCTTGTTTGGAACACAAAGTTTCTTTTCAGTTGCAAACTCCACTCCATACGTATATATGGGGAGGTACTAGCTCCAACTCGGTTTTACAGTGAAAACTGCAGGAACTTCAAACCGGCAATAGGAAACAGACTGAGAAACCACAGTAAAAGTTTCTACTGCAACACGTTCCTTTTGTGCTAGTTGAACGAACGTATCTCCACATGCTCATTTCTGAGAGATAAGTGTGTGTGAAAGCCGTCCTTCATCTAGCTTGTTGGGAACACAAAGATTCTTTTCATATGCAAACTCCAAACCATACATATATATGGGGAGGTACTAGCTCAAACTCTGTTTTACAGTGAAATCTGCAGGAACTTCAAACCGGCACTAGGAAACAGACTGAGAAACCAGAGTAAAAATTTCTCCGGCAACCCGTTCCCTTTGTGGTAGATGAAAGAACGTCTCTCCACATGCTCAGTTCTGAGAGGAAGTGTGTGTGAAAGCCGTCTTTCACCTAGCTTGTTTGGAACACAAAGTTTCTTTTCAGTTGCAAACTCCACTCCATACGTATATATGGGGAGGTACTAGCTCCAAATCTGTTTTACAGTGAAAACTGCAGGAACTTCAAACCGGCCCTAGGAAACAGACTGAGAATCCAGAGTAAAAGTTTCCCTGCAACCCATTCCTTTTGTGGTAGATGAACGAACGTCTCTCCACATGCTGAGTTCTGAGAAATAAGTGTGTGTGAAAGCCGACCTTCAACTAGCATGTTGGGAACACAAAGTTTCTTTTCAGTTGCAAACCCCACCCATACATATTTAAGGGGAGGTACAAGCTCCAAATCGGTTTTACAGTGAAAACTGCAGGAACTTCAAACCGGCACTAGGAAACAGACTGAGAAACCAGAGTAAAAGTTACTCCTGCAACCCGTTCCCTTTGTTCTAGATGAATGAACGTCTCTCGACATGCTCAGTTCTGAGAGATAAGTGTGTGTGAAACCCGTCCTTCACAAAGCTTGTTGGGAACACAAAGATTCTTTTCATATGCAAACTCCACACCATAAATATATATGCGGAGGTACTAGCTCGAACTCTCTTTTACAGTGAAATCTGCAGGAACTTCAAACCGGCACTAGGAAACAGACTGAGAAACCAGAGTAAAAGTTTCTCCTGCCACCCGTTCCCTTTGTGCTTGATGAACGAAAGTCTCTCCAAATGCTCAGTTCTGAGAGATAAGTGTGTGTGAAAGCCTTCCTTCACCTAGCTTGTTGGGAACACAAAGTTTCTTTTCATTTGCATCCTCCACTCCATACATATATATGGGGAGGTACTAGCTCCAACTCGGTTTTACAGTGAAAACTGCAGGAAATTCAAACCGACACTAAGAAACAGACTGAGAATCCAGAGTAAAAGTTTCTCCTGCAACCCGTTCCCTTTGTTCTAGATGAACGAACGTCTCTCCACATGCTCAGTTCTGAGAGATAAGTGTGTGTGAAAACCGTCCTTCATCTAGCTTGTTGGGAACACAAAATTTGTTTTCATATGCAAACACAAAACCATACATATATATGGGGAGGTACTAGCTCCAACTCTGTTTTACAGTGAAATCTGCAGGAACTTAAAACCGGCTCTAGGAAACAGACTGAGAAACCAGAGTAAATGTTTCTCCTGCAACCCGATCACTTTGTGCTAGATGAACGAACGTCTCTCCACATGCTCAGTTCTGAGAAATAATTGTGTGTGAAAGCCGTCCTTCACCTAGCTTGTTGGGAACACAAAGATTCTTTTCAGTTGCAAACTCCACTGCATACATATATATGGGGTGGTACTAGCTCCAACTCGTTTTTACAGTGAAAACTGCAGGAACTTCAAATCGGCACTAGGAAACAGACTGAGAATCCAGAGTAAAATTTCTCCTGCCACCCGTTCCCTTTGTGGTAGACGAACGAAAGTCTCTCCACATGCTCAGTTCTGAGAGATAAGTGTGTGTGAAAGCCGTACTTCACCTGGCTTGTTGGGAACACAAAGTTTCTTTTAATTTGCAAACTATACTCCATACATATATATGGGGAAGTACTAGCTCCAACTCGGTTTTACAGTTAAAACTGCAGGAACTTTCAACCGGAACTATGAAACAGACTGAGAAACCAGAGTAAAAGTTTCTCCTGCAACCCGTTACCTTTGTGCTAGATGAAAGAACGTCTCTCCACATGCTCAGTTTTGAGAGTTAAGTTTGTGTGAAAGCCGCCCTTCACCTAGCTTGTTGGGAACACAAAGTTTCTTTTCACTTGCAAACACCACTCCATAAATATATATGGGGAGGTACGAGCTCCAACTCGGTTTTACAGTGAAAACTGCAGGAACTTCAAACCGGCACTAGGAAACAGACTGAGAAACCAGAGTAAAAGTTTCTCCAGCAGCCCGTTCAATTTGTGCTAGATGAACGAACGTCTCCCACATGCTCAGTTCTGAGAGATAATTTTGTGTGAAAGCCGTCTTTCACCTAGCTTGTTGGGAACACAAATTTTCTTTTCAGTTGCAAATTCCACTCCATACATTTATATGGGGTGGTACTAGCTCCACCTCGGTTTTACAGTGAAAACTGCAGGAACTTCAAACCGGCAATAGGAAACAGACTGAGAAACCACAGTAAAAGTTTCTACTGCAACCCGTTCCTTTTGTGCTAGTTGAACGAACGTATCTCCACATGCTCAGTTCTGAGAGATAAGTGTGTGTGAAAGCCGTCCTTCATCTAGCTTGTTGGGAACACAAAGATTCTTTTCATATGCAAACTCCACACCATACATATATATGGGGAGGTACTAGCTCCAACTCGTTTTTACAGTGAAAACTGCAGGAACTTCAAACCGTCACTAGGAAACAGACTGAGAAACCAGAGTAAAAATTTCTCCGGCAACCCGTTCCCTTTGTGGTAGATGAAAGAACGTCTCTCCACATGCTCAGTTCTGAGAGGAAGTGTGTGTGAAAGCCGTCTTTCACCTAGCTTGTTTGGAAGACAAAGTTTCTTTTCAGTTGCAAACTCCACTCCATACGTATATATGGGGAGGTACTAGCTCCAACTCTGTTTTACAGTGAAAACTGCAGGAAATTCAAACCGGCACTAAGAAACAGACTGAGAAAGCAGAGTAAATGTTTCTCCTGCAACCCGATCACTTTGTGCTAGATGAACGAACGTCTCTCCACATGCTCAGTTCTGAGAGATAATTGTGTGTGAAAGCCGTCCTTCACCTAGCTTGTTGGGAACACAAAGATTCTTTTCAGTTGCAAACTCCACTGCATACATATATATGGGGTGGTACTAGCTCCAACTCGTTTTTACAGTGAAAACTGCAGGAACTTCAAATCGACACTAGGAAACAGACTGAAAATCCAGAGTAAAATTTCTCCTGCAACCCGTTCCCCTTGTGGTAGACGAACGAACGTCTCTCCACATGCTCAGTTCTGAGAGATAAGTGTGTGTGAAAGCCGTACTTCACCTGGCTTGTAGGGAACACAAAGTTTCTTTTAATTTGCAAACTATATTCCATACATATATATGGGGAAGTACTAGCTCCAACTCGGTTTTACAGTTAAAACTGCAGGAACTTTCAACCGGCACTATGAAACAGACTGAGAAACCAGAGTAAAAGTTTCTCCTGCAACCGGTTACCTTTGTGCTAGATGAAAGAACGTCTCTCCACATGCTCAGTTTTGAGAGTTAAGTGTGTGTGAAAGCCGTCTTTCACCTAGCTTGTTGGGAACACAAAGTTTCTTTTCACTTGCAAACACCACTCCATAAATATATATGGGGAGGTACGAGCTCCAACTCGGTTTTACAGTGAAAACTGCAGGAACTTCAAACCGGCACTAGGAAACAGACTGAGAAACCAGAGTAAAAGTTTCTCCAGCAGCCCGTTCAATTTGTGCTAGATGAACGAAAGTTTCCCACATGCTCAGTTCTGAGAGATAATTTTGTGTGAAAGCCGTCTTTCACCTAGCTTGTTGGGAACACAAATTTTCTTTTCAGTTGCAAATTCCACTCCATACATTTATATGGGGTGGTACTAGCTCCAACTCGGTTTTACAGTGAAAACTGCAGGAACTTCAAACCGGCAATAGGAAACAGACTGAGAAACCACAGTAAAAGTTTCTACTGCATCCCGTTCCTTTTGTGCTAGTTGAACGAACGTATCTCCACATGCTCAGTTCTGAGAGATAAGTGTGTGTGAAAGCCGTCTTTCATCTAGCTTGTTGGGAACACAAAGTTTCTTTTCATATGCAAACTCCACACCATACATATATATGGGGAGGTACTAGCTCAAACTCTGTTTTACAGTGAAATCTGCAGGAACTTCAAACCGGCACTAGGAAACAGACTGAGAAACCAGAGTAAAAGTTTTTCCTGCAACGCGTTCCCTTTGTGCTAGATGAACGAACGTCTCTCCACATGCTCAGTTTTGAGAGATAAGTGTGTGTGAAAGCCGTCCTTCAACTAGCTTTTTGGGAACACAAAGTTTCTTTTCAGTTGCAAACTCCACTCCATACATATATATGGGGAGGTACTAGCTCCAACTCGTTTTTACAGTGAAAACTGCAGGAACTTCAAAACGACACTAGGAAACAGACTGAGAAACCAGAGTAAAAATTTCTCCGGCAACCCGTTCCCGTTGTTCTAGATGAACGAACGTCTCTCCACATGCTCAGTTCTGAGAGATAAGTGTGTGTGAAAACCGTCCTTCACCAAGCTTGTTGGGAACACAAAATTTGTTTTCATATGCAAACACAAAACCATGCATATATATGGGGAGGTACTAGCTCCAACTCTGTTTTACAGTGAAATCTGCAGGAACTTCAAACCGGCACTAGGAAACAGACTGAGAAACCAGACTAAATGTTTCTCCTGCAACCCGATCACTTTGTGCTAGATGAACGAACGTCTCTCCACATGCTCAGTTCTGAGAGATAATTGTGTGTGAAAGCCGTCCTTCACCTAGCTTGTTGGGAACACAAAGATCCTTTTCAGTTGCAAACTCCACTCCATACATATATATGGGGTGGTACTAGCTCCAACTCGTTTTTACAGTGAAAACTGCAGGAACTTCAAATCGGCACTAGGAAACAGCCTGAGAATCCAGAGTAAAATTTCCCCTGCAAACCGTTCCCTTTGTGGTAGACGAACGAAGGACTCTCCACATGCTCAGTTCTGAGAGATAAGTGTGTGTGAAAGCCGTACTTCACCTGGCTTGTTGGGAACACAAAGTTTCTTTTAATTTGCAAACTATACTCCATACATATATATAGGGAGGTACTAGCTCCAACTCGATTTTACAGTGAAAACTGCAGGAAATTTCAACCGGCACTATGAAACAGACTGAGAAACCAGAGTAAAAGTTTCTCCTGCAACCCGTTACCTTTGTGCTAGATGAAAGAACGTCTCTCCACATGCTCAGTTTTGAGAGTTAAGTGTGTATGAAAGCCGTTCTTCACCTAGCTTGTTGGAAACACAAAGTTTCTTTTCACTTGCAAACACCACTAAATAAATATATATGGGGAGGTAAGAGCTCCAACTCGGTTTTACAGTGAAAACTGCAGGAACTTCAAACCGGCACTAGGAAACAGACAGAGAAACCAGAGTAAAAGTTTCTCCAGCAACCCGTTCAATTTGTGCTAGATGAACGAACGTCTCCCACATGCTCAGTTCTGAGAGATAATTTTGTGTGAAAGCCGTCTTTCACCTTGCTTGTTGGGAACACAAATTTTCTTTTCAGTTGCAAATTCCACTCCATACATTTATATGGGGTGGTACTAGCTCCAACTCGGTTTTACAGTGAAAACTGCAGGAACTTCAAACCGGCAATAGGAAACAGACTGAGAAACCACAGTAAAAGATTCTACTGCAACCCGTTCCTTTTGTGCTAGTTGAACGAACGTATCTCCACATGCTCAGTTCTGAGAGATAAGTGTGTGTGAAAGCCGTCCTTCATCTAGCTTGTTGGGAACACAAAGTTTCTTTTCATATGCAAACTCCACACCATATATATATATGGGGAGGTACTAGCTCCAACTCTGTTTTACAGTGAAATCTGCAGGAACTTCAAACCGGCACTAGGAAACAGACTGAGAAACCAGAGTAAAAATTTCTCCGGCAACCCGTTCCCTTTGTGGTAGATGAAAGAACGTCTCTCCACATGCTCATGTCTGAGAGGAAGTGTGTGTGAAAGCCGTCTTTCACCTAGCTTGTTTGGAACACAAAGTTTCTTTTCAGTTGCAAACCCAACCCATTCATATTTAAGGGGAGGTACAAGCTCTAACTCGGTTTTACAGTGAAAACTGCAGGAACTTCAAACCGGCACTAGGAAACAGACTGAGAAACCAGAGTAAAAGTTTCTCCTGCAATCCGTTCCCTTTGTTCTAGATGAACGAACGACTCTCCACATGCTCAGTTCTGAGAGATAATTGTGTGTGAAAGCCGTCCTTCACCAAGCTTGTTGGGAACACAACATTTCTTTTCATATGCAAACACAAAACCATACATATATATGGGGAGGTACTAGCTCCAACTCTGTTTTACAGTGAAATCTGCAGGAACTTCAAACCGGCACTAGGAAACAGACTGAGAAACCAGAGTAAATGTTTCTCCTGCAAGCCGATCACTTTGTGCTAGATGAACGAACGTCTCACCACATGCTAAGTTCTGAGAGATAATTGTGTGTGAAAGCCGTCCTTCACCTAGCTTGTTGGGAACACAAAGATTCTTTTCAGTTGCAAACTCCACTCCGTACATATATATGGGGTGGTACTAGCTCCAACTCGGTTTTACAGTGAAAACTGCAGGAACTTCAAATCGGCACTAGGAAACAGACTGAGAATCCAGAGTAAAATTTCTCCTGCAACTCGTTCCCTTTGTGGTAGACGAACGAAAGTCTCTCCACATGATCAGTTCTGAGAGATAAGTGTGTGTGAAAGCCGTACTTCACCTGGCTTGTTGGGAACACAAAGTTTCTTTTAATTTGCAAACAATACTCCATACATATATATTGGGAGGTACTAGCTCCAACTCGGTTTTACAGTGAACACTGCAGGAACTTTCAACCGGCACTATGAAACAGACTGAGAAACCAGAGTGAAAGTTTCTCCTGCAACCCGTTACGTTTGTGCTAGATGAAAGAACGTCTCTCCACATGCTCAGTTCTCAGATATAAGTGTGTGTGAAAGCCGTCCTTCACCTAGCTTGTTGGGAACACAAAGTTTCTTTTCACTTGCAAACTCCACTCCATGAAATATATGGGGAAGTTCTAGCTCCAACTCGGTTTTACAGTGAAAAGTGCAGGAACTTCAAACCGGCACTAGGAAACAGACTTAGAAACCAGAGTAAAAGTTTCTCCAGCAACCCGTTCAATTTGTGCTAGATAAACGAACATCTCCCACATGCTCAGTTCTGAGAGATAATTTTGTGTGAAAGCCGTCTTTCATCTAGCTTGTTGTGAACACAAAGTTTCTTTTCATATGCAAACCCCACACCATACATATATATGGGGAGGTACTATCTCCAACTCTGTTTAAAGTGAAATCTGCAGGAACTTCAAACCGGCACTAGGAAACAGACTGAGAAACCAGAGTAAAAGTTTTTCCTGCAACGGGTTCCCTTTGTGCTAGATGAACGAACGTCTCTCCACATGCTCAGTTTTGAGAGATAAGTGTGTGTGAAAGCTGTCCTTCATCTAGCTTGTTGGGAACACAAAGTTTCTTTTCAGTTGCAAACTCCACTCCATACATATATATGGGGAGGTACTAGCTCCAACTCGTTTTTACAGTGAAAACTGCAGAAACTTCAAACCAGCACTAGGAAACAGACTGAGAAACCAGAGTAAAAATTTCTCCGGCAACCCGCTCCTTTGTGGTAAATGAAAGAACGTCTCTCCACATGCTCAGTTCTGAGAGGAAGTGTGTGTGAAAGCCGTCTTTCACCTAGCTTGTATGTAACACAAAGTTTCTTTTCAGTTGCAAACACCACCCATACATATTTAAGGGGAGGTACAAGCTCCAACTCGGTTTTACAGTGAAAACTGCAGGAACTTCAAACCGGCATTGGAAACAGACTGAGAAACCAGAGTAAAAATTTCTCCGGCAACCCGTTCCCTTTGTGGTAGATGAAAGAACGTCTCTCCACATGCTCAGTTCTGACAAGAAGTTTGTGTGAATGCCGTCTTTCACCTAGCTTGTTTGGAACACAATGTTTCTTTTCAGCTGCAAACTCCACTCCATACGTATATATGGGGAGATACAAGCTCCAACTCTGTTTTACAGTGAAAAGTGCAGGAACTTCAAACCGGCACTAAGAAACAGACTGAGAAACCAGAGAAATAGTTTCTCCTGCAAACCGTTTCCTTTGTTCTAGATGAAGGAACGTCTCTCCACATGCTCAGTTCTGAGAGATAAGTGTGTGTGAAAGCCGTCCTTCACCAAGCTTGTTGGGAACACAAAATTTCTTTTCATATGCAAACACAAAACCATACATATATATGGGGAGGTACTAGCTCCAACTCTGTTTTACAGTGAAATCTGCAGGAACTTCAAACCGGCACTAGGAAACAGACTGAGAAACCAGAGTAAATGTTTCTCCTGCAACCCGATCACTTTGTGCTAGATGAACGAACGTCTCTCCACATGCTCATTTCTGAGAGATAATTGTGTGTGAAAGCCGTCCTTCACCTAGCTTGTTGGGAACACAAAGATTCTTTTCAGTTGCAAACTCCACTCCATACATATATATGGGGTGGTACTAGCTCCAACTCGGTTTTACAGTGAAAACTGCAGGAACTTCAAATCGGCACTAGGAAACAAACTGAGAATCCAGAGTAAAATTTCTCCTGCAACCCGTTCCCTTTGTGGTAGACGAACGAAAGTCTCTCCACATGCTCAGTTCTGGGAGATAAGTGTGTGTGAAAGCCGTACTTCACCTGGCTTGTTGGGAACACAAAGTTTCTTTTAATTTGCAAACTATACTCCATACGTACATATGGGGAGGTAATAGCTCCAAATCGGTTTTACAGTGAAAACTGCAGGAACTTTCAACAGGCACTATGAAACAGACTGATAAACCAGAGTAAAAATTTCTCCTGCAACCCGTTCCCTTTGTGCTAGATGAAAGAACGTCTCTCCACATGCTCAGTTCTGAGAGATAAGTGTGTGTGAAAGCCGTCCTTCACCTAACTTGTTGGGAACACAAAGTTTCTTTCCACTTGCCAACTCCACTCCCTACATATATATGGGGAGGTTCTATCTCCAAATCTGTTTTACAGTGAAATATGCAGGAACTTCCAACCGGCACTAGGAAACAGACTGAGAAACCAGAGTAAAGTTTCTCCAGCAACCCGTTCAATTTGTGCTAGATGAACGAACGTCTCCCACATGCTCAGTTCTGAGAGATAAGTGTGTGTGAAAGCCGATCTTCACCTAGCTTGTTGGGAACACAAATTTTCTTTTCAGTTGCAAACCCCACCCATACATATTTAAGGGGAGGTACAAGCTCCAACTTGATTTTACTGTGAAAACTGCAGGAACTACAAACCGGCACTAGGAAACAGACTGAGAAACCAGAGTAAAAGTTACTCCTGCAACACGTTCCCTTTGTGCTAGATGAATGAACGTCTCTCCACATGCTCATTTCTGAGAGATAAGTGTGTGTGAAAGCCGCCCTTCACAAAGCTTGTTGGGAACACAAAGTTTCTTTTCATATGCAAACTCCACACCATACATATATATGGGGAGGTACTAGCTCGAACTCTCTTTTACAGTGAAATCTGCAGGAACTTCAAACCGGCACTAGGAAACAGACTGAGAAACCAGAGTAAAAGTTTCTCCTGCAACCCATTCCCTTTGTGCTAGATGAACGAACATCTCTCCACATGCTCAGTTCTGAGAGATAAGTGTGTGTGAAAGCCGTCCTTCACCTAGCTTGTTGGGAACACATAGTTTCTTTTCATTTGCAACCTCCACTCCATAAATATATATGGGGAGGTACTAGCTCCAACTCGGTTTTAAAGTGAAAACTGCAGGAAATTCAAACCGGCACTAAGAAACAGACTGAGAAACCAGAGTAAAAGTTTCTCCTGCAACCCGTTCCCTTTGTTCTAGATGAACGAACGTCTCTCCACATGCTCAGTTCTGAGAGATAAGTGTGTGTGAAAGCCGTCCTTCACCAAGCTTGTTGGGAACACAAAATTTCTCTTCATATGCAAACACAAAACCATACATATATATGGGGAGGTACTAGCTCCAACTGTGTTTTACAGTGAAATCTGCAGTAACTTCAAACCGGCACTAGGAAACAGACTGAGAAACCAGAGTAAATGTTTCTCTGCAACCCGATCACTTTGTGCTAGATGAACGAACGTCTCTCCACATGCTCAGTTCTGAGAGATAATTGTGTGTGAAAGCCGTCCTTCACCAAGCTTGCTGGAAACACAAAGATTCTTTTCAGTTGCAAACTCCACTCCATACATATATATGGGGTGGTACTAGCTCCAACTCGGTTTTACAGTGAAAACTGCAGGAACTTCAAATCGGCACTAGGAAACAGACTGAGAATCCAGAGTAAAATTTCTCCTGTAAACCGTTCCCTTTGTGGTAGACGAACGAAAGTCTCTCCACATGCTCAGTTCTGAGAGATAAGTGTGTGTGAAAGCCGTACTTCACCTGGCTTGTTGGGAACACAAAGTTTCTTTTAATTTGCAAACTATACTCCATACATATATATGGGGAGGTACAAGCTACAACTCGGTTTTACAGTGAAAACTGCAGGAACTTTCAACCGGCACTATGAAACAGACTGAGAAACCAGAGTAAAAGTTTCTCCTGCAAATCGTTCGCTTTTTGCTAGATGAACGAACGTCTCTCCACATGCTCAGTTCTGAGAGATAAGTTTTTGTGAAAGCCGTCCTTCACCTAGCTTGTTGGGAACACAAAGTTTCTTTTCACTTGCCAACTCCACTCCATACATATATATGGGGAGTCTCTAGCTCCAACTCTGTTTTACAGTGAAATCTGCAGGAACTTCAAACCGGCACTAGGAAACAGACTGAGAAACCAGAGTAAAGTTTCTCAAGCAACCCGTTCAATTTGTGCTAGATGAACGACGTCTCCCACATGCTCAGTTCTGAGAGATAAGTGTGTGTGAAAGCCGTCTTTCACCTAGCTTGTTGTGAACACAATGTTTTTTTTCAGTTGCAAATTCCACTCCATACATTTATATGGGGTGGTACTAGCTCCAACTCTGTTTTACAGTGAAAACTGCAGGAACTTCAAACCGGCAATAGGAAAAAGACTGAGAAACCAGAGTAAAAGTTTCTCCTGCAAACTGTTCCCTTTGTGCTAGATGAACGAACGTCTCTACAAATGTTGAGTTCTGAGAGATAAGTGTGTGTGAAAGCCGTCCTTCACCTAGCTTGTTGGGAACACAAAGTTTCTATTCATATGCAAACAACACACCATACATTTATATGGGGAGGTACTAGCTCCAACTCGGTTTTACTGTGAAAACTGCAGGAATTTCAAACCAGCACTAGGAAACAGACTGAGAAACCAGATTAAAAGATTCTCTAGCAAACCGTTCAATTTTGATAGATGAACGAACGTCTCGCAAATGCTCAGTTCTGAGAGATAAGTGTGTGTGAAACCGTCCTTCACCTAGCTTGTTAGGAACACAAAGTTTCTTTTCATTTGCAAACTCCACTCCATACATATATATGAGGAGGTACTAGCTCCAAATCGATTTTACAGTGAAAACTGCAGAAACTTCAAACCGGCACTAGGAAACATATTGAGAATCCAGAGTAAAAGTTTCTGTTGCAACCCGTTCCCTATGTGCTAGATGAACAAACGTCTCTCCACATGCTCAGTTCTGAGAGATAAGTGTGTGTGAAAGCCGTCCTTCACCTGGCTTGTAGGGAACACATATATTCTTTTCACTTGCAAACTCCACTCCATACATATATATGGGGAGATACTAGCTCCAACTGGATTTTACAGTGAAAATTTCAGGAACTTCAAACCAGCACTAGGAAACAGACTGAGAAACCAGAGTAAAAGTTTCCCCTTCAACCCTTTACCTTTGTGCTATATGAACGAACGTCTCTCCAAATGCTCAATTCTGAGAGATAAGTGTGTGTGAAGGCCGTCCTTCAATTAGCTTGTTGGGAACACAAAGTTTCTTTTCAGTTGAAAACTCTACTCCAAACATATATATGGGGAGGTACTAGCTCCAACTCGGTTTTACTGTGAAAACTGCAGGAATTTCAAACCGGCACTAGGAAACAGACTGAGAAACCAGAGTATAAGTTTCTCCAGCAAACCGTTCCCTTTTTGCTAGATGAACGAACGTCTCTCCACATGCTCAGTTATGAGATAAATGTGTGTGTGAAAGCCGTCTTTCACCTAGCTTGTTGGGAACACAAAGTTTCTTTTCAGTTGCAATCTCCTCTCCATACTTATATATGGGGAGGTACAATCTCCAACTCGGTTTTACAGTGAAAATTGCAGGAACTTCAAACCGGCACTAGGAAACAGAATGAGAATCCAGAGTAAAAGTTTCTCCTGCAACTCGTTCACTTTTTGGTAGATGAACGAACGTCTCTCCACATGCTCAGATCTGAGAGACAAGTGTGTGTGAATGCCGTAATTCACTCGGCTTGTTGGGAACACAAAGTTTCTTTTCAGTTGCAAAATCCTTTCCATACATATATATGAGGAGGTACTAGCTCCAAATCGATTTTACAGTGAAAACTGCAGGAACTTCAAACCGGCACTAGGAAACAGACTGAGAAACCAGAGTAAAAGTTTCTGCTGCAACCCTTTCCCTTTGTGCTAGATGAATGAACGTCTCTCCACATGCTCAGTTCTGAGAGATAAGTGTGTGTGAAAGCCGACCTTCACCTGGCTTGTAGGGAACACAAAGTTTCTTTCCATATGCAAACACAAAACCATACATATATATGGGGAAGTACTAGCTCCAACTCGGTTTTACAGTGAAAACTTCAGGAACTTCAAACCGGCACTAGGAAACAGACTGAGAAACCAGAGTAAAAGTTTCTCCTGCAAACCGTTATATTTGTGCTATATGAACGAACGTCTGTCCACATGCTCAGTTCTGAGAGATAAGTGTGTGTGAAAGCCGTCCTTCACCTAGCTTGTTGGGAACACAAAGTTTCTTTTCATTTCCAAAATCCATTCCATACATATATATGGGGAGGTACTAGCTCCATCTCGGTTTTACAGTGAAAACTGCAGGAACTTTAAACTGGAACTATGTAACAGACTGAGAAACAACAGTAAAAGTGTCCCCTGCAACAAGTTCCTTTGTGCTAGATGAAAGAACGTCTCTCCACATGCTCAGTTCTGAGAGATAAGTGGGTGTGAGCCGTCCTTCACCTAGCTTGTTGGGAACACGAAGTTTCTTTTCAGTTGCAAACTCGACTCCATACATATATATGGGGCGGTATTAGCTCCAAATCGGTTTTACAGTGAAAACTGCAGGAACTTCAAACCGGCATTAGGAAAAAGACTGAGAAACCAGTGTAATAGTTTCTCCTGCAACCCGTTCCCTTTGTGCTAGATGAACGAATGTCTCTCCACATGCTCAGTTGTGAGAGATAAGTGCGTGTGAAACCGTCCTTCACCTAGCTTGTTGGGAAAACAAAGTTTCTTTTCATATGCAAACTCCACACCATACATATATATGGGGAGGTATTAGCTCCAACTCTGTTTTACAGTGAAATCTGCAGGAACTTCAAACCGGCACTAGGAAACAGACTGAGAAACCAGAGAAAAAGTTTCTCCTGCAACCAGATCCCTTTGTGCTAGATGAACGAACGTCTCTCCACATGCTCAGTTCTGAGAGATAAGTGTGTGTGAAAGCCGTCCTTCACCTAGCTTGTTGGGAACACAAAGATTCTTTTCAGTTGCAAACTCCACTCCATACATATATATGTGGAGGTACAAGCTCCAACACGCTTTTACAGTGAAAACTGCAGGAACTTCAAACCGGCACTAGGAAACAGACTGAGAAACCAGAGTAAAAGTTTCTCCGGCAACCCGTTCCCTTTGTGCTAGATGAACGAACGTCTCTCCACATGCTCATTTCTGAGAGGAAGTTTGAGTGAAAGCCGTCCTTCACCTAGCTTGTTGGGAACACAAAGTTTCTTTTCAGTTGCAACTCCACTCCATACATATATATGGGGAGGTACTAGCTCCAACTCTGTTTTACAGTGAAAACTGCAGGAACTTCAACCCGGCAGTAGAAAACAGACTGAGAATCCAGAGTAAATATTTCTCCTGCAATATATTCCCTTTGTGGTAGATGAACGAACGTCTCTCCACATGCTGAATTCTGACAGATAATTGTGTGTGAAAGCCGAACTTCACCTAGCTTGTTGGGAACACAAAGTTTCATTTCAGTTGCAAACCCCACTCCATACATATATATGGGGAGGTACAAGCTCCAACTCGGTTTTAGAGTGAATACTGCAGGAACTTCAAACCGGCACTAGGAAACAGTCTGAGAAACCAGAGTAAAAGTATTACCTGCAAAACGTTCCCTTTGTGCTAGATGAACGAACGTCTCTCCACATGCTCAGTTCTGAGTGAAAAGTGTGTGTGAAAGCCGTCCTTCACCTATCTTGTTGGGAACACAAAGTTTCTTTTCATATGCAAACTCCACACCATACATATATATGGGGAGGTACTAGATCCAACTCTGTTTTACAGTGAAATCTGCAGGAAATTCAAACCGGCACTAGGAAACATACTGAGAAACCAGAGTAAAAGTTTATCCTGCAACCCTTTCCCTTTGTGGTAGGTGAACGAACGCCTCTCCACATGCTCATTTCTGAGAGATAAGTGTGTGTGAAAGCCTTCCTTCACCTAGCTTGTTGGGAACACAAAGTTTCTTTTCATTTGCAAAATCCATTCCATACATATATATGGGGAGGTACTAGCTCCATCTCGGTTTTACAGTGAAAACTGCAGGAACTTTAAACTGGAACTATGAAACAGACTGAGAAACAACAGTAAAAGTTTCCCCTGCAACAAGTTCCTTTGTGCTAGATGAAAGAACGTCTCTCCACATGCTCAGTTTTGAGAGATAAGTGGGTGTGAAAGCCGTCCTTCACCTAGCTTGTTGGGAACACGAAGTTTCTTTTCAGTTGCAAACTCGAATCCATACATATATATGGGGCGGTATTAGCTCCAACTCGGTTTTACAGTGAAAACTGCAGGAACTTCAAACCGGCATTAGGAAAAAGACTGAGAAACCAGTGTAAAAGTTTCTCCTGCAACCCGTTCCCTTTGTGCTAGATGAACGAATGTCTCTCCACATGCTCAGTTGTGAGAGATAAGTGCGTGTGAAACCGTCCTTCACCTAGCTTGTTGGGAAAACAAAGTTTCTTTTCATATGCAAACTCCACACCATACATATATATGGGGAGGTACTAGCTCCAACTCTGTTTTACAGTGAAATCTGCAGGAACTTCAAACCGGCACTAGGAAACAGACTGAGAAACCAGAGAAAAAGTTTCTCCTGCAACCAGATCCCTTTGTGCTAGATGAACGAACGTCTCTCCACATGCTCAGTTCTGAGAGATAAGTGTGTGTGAAAGCCATACTTCACCTAGCTTGTTGGGAAAACTAAGTTTCTTTTCAGTTGCCAAATCCACTCCATACATATATATGGGGAGGTACTAGCTCCAACTCGGGTTTACAGTGAAAACTGCAGGAACTTCAAACCGGCACTAGGAAACAGACTGAGAAACCAGAGTAAAAGTTTCTCCTGCAACCCGTTCCCTTTGTGCTAGATGAACGAACGTCTCTCCACATGCTCATTTCTGAGAGGAAATTTGAGTGAAAGCCGTCCTTCACCTAGCTTGTTGGGAACAAAAAGTTTCTTTTCAGTTGCAACTCCACTCCATACATATATATGGGGAGGTACTAGCTCCAACTCTGTTTTACAGTGAAAACTGCAGGAACTTCAAACCGGCAGTAGAATACAGACTGAGAATCCAGAGTAAATATTTCTCCTTCAACATATTCCCTTTGTGGTAGATGAACGAACGTCTCTCCACATGCTGAGTTCTGACAGATAAGTGTGTGTGAAAGCCGAACTTCACCTAGCTTGTTGGGAACACAAAGTTTCATTTCAGTTGCAAACCCCACTCCATACATATATATGGGGAGGTACAAGCTCCAACTCGGTTTTACAGTGAAATCTGCAGGAACTTCAAACCGGCACTAGGAAACAGACTGAGAAACCAGAGTAAAGTTTCTCAAGCAACCCGTTCAATTTGTGCTAGATGAACGACGTCTCCCACATGCTCAGTTCTGAGAGATAAGTGTGTGTGAAAGCCGTCTTTCACCTAGCTTGTTGTGAACACAATGTTTTTTTTCAGTTGCAAATTCCACTCCATACATTTATATGGGGTGGTACTAGCTCCAACTCTGTTTTACAGTGAAAACTGCAGGAACTTCAAACCGGCAATAGGAAAAAGACTGAGAAACCAGAGTAAAAGTTTCTCCTGCAAACTGTTCCCTTTGTGCTAGATGAACGAACGTCTCTACAAATGTTGAGTTCTGAGAGATAAGTGTGTGTGAAAGCCGTCCTTCACCTAGCTTGTTGGGAACACAAAGTTTCTATTCATATGCAAACAACACACCATACATTTATATGGGGAGGTACTAGCTCCAACTCGGTTTTACTGTGAAAACTGCAGGAATTTCAAACCAGCACTAGGAAACAGACTGAGAAACCAGATTAAAAGATTCTCTAGCAAACCGTTCAATTTTGATAGATGAACGAACGTCTCGCAAATGCTCAGTTCTGAGAGATAAGTGTGTGTGAAACCGTCCTTCACCTAGCTTGTTAGGAACACAAAGTTTCTTTTCATTTGCAAACTCCACTCCATACATATATATGAGGAGGTACTAGCTCCAAATCGATTTTACAGTGAAAACTGCAGAAACTTCAAACCGGCACTAGGAAACATATTGAGAATCCAGAGTAAAAGTTTCTGTTGCAACCCGTTCCCTATGTGCTAGATGAACAAACGTCTCTCCACATGCTCAGTTCTGAGAGATAAGTGTGTGTGAAAGCCGTCCTTCACCTGGCTTGTAGGGAACACATATATTCTTTTCACTTGCAAACTCCACTCCATACATATATATGGGGAGATACTAGCTCCAACTGGATTTTACAGTGAAAATTTCAGGAACTTCAAACCAGCACTAGGAAACAGACTGAGAAACCAGAGTAAAAGTTTCCCCTTCAACCCTTTACCTTTGTGCTATATGAACGAACGTCTCTCCAAATGCTCAATTCTGAGAGATAAGTGTGTGTGAAGGCCGTCCTTCAATTAGCTTGTTGGGAACACAAAGTTTCTTTTCAGTTGAAAACTCTACTCCAAACATATATATGGGGAGGTACTAGCTCCAACTCGGTTTTACTGTGAAAACTGCAGGAATTTCAAACCGGCACTAGGAAACAGACTGAGAAACCAGAGTATAAGTTTCTCCAGCAAACCGTTCCCTTTTTGCTAGATGAACGAACGTCTCTCCACATGCTCAGTTATGAGATAAATGTGTGTGTGAAAGCCGTCTTTCACCTAGCTTGTTGGGAACACAAAGTTTCTTTTCAGTTGCAATCTCCTCTCCATACTTATATATGGGGAGGTACAATCTCCAACTCGGTTTTACAGTGAAAATTGCAGGAACTTCAAACCGGCACTAGGAAACAGAATGAGAATCCAGAGTAAAAGTTTCTCCTGCAACTCGTTCACTTTTTGGTAGATGAACGAACGTCTCTCCACATGCTCAGATCTGAGAGACAAGTGTGTGTGAATGCCGTAATTCACTCGGCTTGTTGGGAACACAAAGTTTCTTTTCAGTTGCAAAATCCTTTCCATACATATATATGAGGAGGTACTAGCTCCAAATCGATTTTACAGTGAAAACTGCAGGAACTTCAAACCGGCACTAGGAAACAGACTGAGAAACCAGAGTAAAAGTTTCTGCTGCAACCCTTTCCCTTTGTGCTAGATGAATGAACGTCTCTCCACATGCTCAGTTCTGAGAGATAAGTGTGTGTGAAAGCCGACCTTCACCTGGCTTGTAGGGAACACAAAGTTTCTTTCCATATGCAAACACAAAACCATACATATATATGGGGAAGTACTAGCTCCAACTCGGTTTTACAGTGAAAACTTCAGGAACTTCAAACCGGCACTAGGAAACAGACTGAGAAACCAGAGTAAAAGTTTCTCCTGCAAACCGTTATATTTGTGCTATATGAACGAACGTCTGTCCACATGCTCAGTTCTGAGAGATAAGTGTGTGTGAAAGCCGTCCTTCACCTAGCTTGTTGGGAACACAAAGTTTCTTTTCATTTCCAAAATCCATTCCATACATATATATGGGGAGGTACTAGCTCCATCTCGGTTTTACAGTGAAAACTGCAGGAACTTTAAACTGGAACTATGTAACAGACTGAGAAACAACAGTAAAAGTGTCCCCTGCAACAAGTTCCTTTGTGCTAGATGAAAGAACGTCTCTCCACATGCTCAGTTCTGAGAGATAAGTGGGTGTGAGCCGTCCTTCACCTAGCTTGTTGGGAACACGAAGTTTCTTTTCAGTTGCAAACTCGACTCCATACATATATATGGGGCGGTATTAGCTCCAAATCGGTTTTACAGTGAAAACTGCAGGAACTTCAAACCGGCATTAGGAAAAAGACTGAGAAACCAGTGTAATAGTTTCTCCTGCAACCCGTTCCCTTTGTGCTAGATGAACGAATGTCTCTCCACATGCTCAGTTGTGAGAGATAAGTGCGTGTGAAACCGTCCTTCACCTAGCTTGTTGGGAAAACAAAGTTTCTTTTCATATGCAAACTCCACACCATACATATATATGGGGAGGTATTAGCTCCAACTCTGTTTTACAGTGAAATCTGCAGGAACTTCAAACCGGCACTAGGAAACAGACTGAGAAACCAGAGAAAAAGTTTCTCCTGCAACCAGATCCCTTTGTGCTAGATGAACGAACGTCTCTCCACATGCTCAGTTCTGAGAGATAAGTGTGTGTGAAAGCCGTCCTTCACCTAGCTTGTTGGGAACACAAAGATTCTTTTCAGTTGCAAACTCCACTCCATACATATATATGTGGAGGTACAAGCTCCAACACGCTTTTACAGTGAAAACTGCAGGAACTTCAAACCGGCACTAGGAAACAGACTGAGAAACCAGAGTAAAAGTTTCTCCGGCAACCCGTTCCCTTTGTGCTAGATGAACGAACGTCTCTCCACATGCTCATTTCTGAGAGGAAGTTTGAGTGAAAGCCGTCCTTCACCTAGCTTGTTGGGAACACAAAGTTTCTTTTCAGTTGCAACTCCACTCCATACATATATATGGGGAGGTACTAGCTCCAACTCTGTTTTACAGTGAAAACTGCAGGAACTTCAACCCGGCAGTAGAAAACAGACTGAGAATCCAGAGTAAATATTTCTCCTGCAATATATTCCCTTTGTGGTAGATGAACGAACGTCTCTCCACATGCTGAATTCTGACAGATAATTGTGTGTGAAAGCCGAACTTCACCTAGCTTGTTGGGAACACAAAGTTTCATTTCAGTTGCAAACCCCACTCCATACATATATATGGGGAGGTACAAGCTCCAACTCGGTTTTAGAGTGAATACTGCAGGAACTTCAAACCGGCACTAGGAAACAGTCTGAGAAACCAGAGTAAAAGTATTACCTGCAAAACGTTCCCTTTGTGCTAGATGAACGAACGTCTCTCCACATGCTCAGTTCTGAGTGAAAAGTGTGTGTGAAAGCCGTCCTTCACCTATCTTGTTGGGAACACAAAGTTTCTTTTCATATGCAAACTCCACACCATACATATATATGGGGAGGTACTAGATCCAACTCTGTTTTACAGTGAAATCTGCAGGAAATTCAAACCGGCACTAGGAAACATACTGAGAAACCAGAGTAAAAGTTTATCCTGCAACCCTTTCCCTTTGTGGTAGGTGAACGAACGCCTCTCCACATGCTCATTTCTGAGAGATAAGTGTGTGTGAAAGCCTTCCTTCACCTAGCTTGTTGGGAACACAAAGTTTCTTTTCATTTGCAAAATCCATTCCATACATATATATGGGGAGGTACTAGCTCCATCTCGGTTTTACAGTGAAAACTGCAGGAACTTTAAACTGGAACTATGAAACAGACTGAGAAACAACAGTAAAAGTTTCCCCTGCAACAAGTTCCTTTGTGCTAGATGAAAGAACGTCTCTCCACATGCTCAGTTTTGAGAGATAAGTGGGTGTGAAAGCCGTCCTTCACCTAGCTTGTTGGGAACACGAAGTTTCTTTTCAGTTGCAAACTCGAATCCATACATATATATGGGGCGGTATTAGCTCCAACTCGGTTTTACAGTGAAAACTGCAGGAACTTCAAACCGGCATTAGGAAAAAGACTGAGAAACCAGTGTAAAAGTTTCTCCTGCAACCCGTTCCCTTTGTGCTAGATGAACGAATGTCTCTCCACATGCTCAGTTGTGAGAGATAAGTGCGTGTGAAACCGTCCTTCACCTAGCTTGTTGGGAAAACAAAGTTTCTTTTCATATGCAAACTCCACACCATACATATATATGGGGAGGTACTAGCTCCAACTCTGTTTTACAGTGAAATCTGCAGGAACTTCAAACCGGCACTAGGAAACAGACTGAGAAACCAGAGAAAAAGTTTCTCCTGCAACCAGATCCCTTTGTGCTAGATGAACGAACGTCTCTCCACATGCTCAGTTCTGAGAGATAAGTGTGTGTGAAAGCCATACTTCACCTAGCTTGTTGGGAAAACTAAGTTTCTTTTCAGTTGCCAAATCCACTCCATACATATATATGGGGAGGTACTAGCTCCAACTCGGGTTTACAGTGAAAACTGCAGGAACTTCAAACCGGCACTAGGAAACAGACTGAGAAACCAGAGTAAAAGTTTCTCCTGCAACCCGTTCCCTTTGTGCTAGATGAACGAACGTCTCTCCACATGCTCATTTCTGAGAGGAAATTTGAGTGAAAGCCGTCCTTCACCTAGCTTGTTGGGAACAAAAAGTTTCTTTTCAGTTGCAACTCCACTCCATACATATATATGGGGAGGTACTAGCTCCAACTCTGTTTTACAGTGAAAACTGCAGGAACTTCAAACCGGCAGTAGAATACAGACTGAGAATCCAGAGTAAATATTTCTCCTTCAACATATTCCCTTTGTGGTAGATGAACGAACGTCTCTCCACATGCTGAGTTCTGACAGATAAGTGTGTGTGAAAGCCGAACTTCACCTAGCTTGTTGGGAACACAAAGTTTCATTTCAGTTGCAAACCCCACTCCATACATATATATGGGGAGGTACAAGCTCCAACTCGGTTTTAGAGTGAATACTGCAGGAACTTCAAACCGGCACTAGGAAACAGACTGAGAAACCAGAGTAAAAGTATCCCCTGCAACACGTTCCCTTTGTGCTAGATGAACGAACGTCTCTCCACATGCTCAGTTCTGAGAGAAAAGTGTGTGTGAAAGCCGTCCTTCACCTATCTTGTTGGGAACACAAAGTTTCTTTTCATATGCAAACTCCACACCATACATATATATGGGGAGGTACTAGATCCAACTCTGTTTTACAGTGAAATCTGCAGGAAATTCAAACCGGCACTAGGAAACATACTGAGAAATCAGAGTAAATTTATCCTGCAACCCGTTCCCTTTGTGGTAGGTGAACGAACGCCTCTCCACATGCTCATTTCTGAGAGATAAGTGTGTGTGAAAGCAGTTCCTTCACCTAGCTTGTTGGGAACACGAAGTTTCTTTTCAGTTGCAAACTCGACTCCATACATATATATGGGGCGGTATTAGTTCCAACTCGGTTTTACAGTGAAAACTGCAGGAACTTCAAACCGGCATTAGGAAAAAGACTGAGAAACCAGAGTAAAAGTTTCTCCTGCAACCCGTTCCCTTTGTGCTAGATGAACGAATGTCTCTCCACATGCTCAGTTGTGAGAGATAAGTGCGTGTGAAACCGTCCTTCACCTAGCTTGTTGGGAAAACAAAGTTTCTTTTCATATGCAAACTCCACACCATACATATATATGGGGAGGTACTAGCTCCAACTCTGTTTTACAGTGAAATCTGCAGGAACTTCAAACCGGCACTAGGAAACAGACTGAGAAACCAGAGAAAAAGTTTCACCTGCAACCAGATCCCTTTGTGCTAGATGAACGAACGTCTCTCCACATGCTCAGTTCTGAGAGATAAGTGTGTGTGAAACCGTCCTTCACCTAGCTTGTTGGGAAAACAAAGTTTCTTTTCAGTTGCCAACTCCACTCCATACATATAAATGGGGAGGTACTAGCTCCAACTCGGGTTTACAGTGAAAACTGCAGGAACTTCAAACCGGCACTAGGAAACAGACTGAGAAACCAGAGTAAAAGTTTCTCCTGCATCACGTTCCCTTTGTGCTAGATGAACGAACGTCTCTCCACATGCTCAGTTCTGAGAAATAAGTGTGTGTGAAAGCCGTCCTTCAGCTTGCTGGTTGGGAACACAAAGTTTCTTTTCATATGCAAACACAAAACCATTCATATATATGGGGAGGTGCGAGCTCCAACTCGGTTTTACAGTGAAAACTGCAGGAACTTCAAACCGGCACTAGGAAACAGACTGAGAAACCAGAGTAAAAGTTTCTCCGGCAACCCGTTCCCTTTGTGCTAGATGAACGAACGTCTCTCCACATGCTCATTTCTGAGAGGAAGTTTGAGTGAAAGCCGTCCTTCACCTAGCTTGCTGGAAACACAAAGTTTCTTTTCAGTTGCAACTCCACTCCATACATATATATGGGGAGGTACTAGCTCCAACTCTGTTTTATAGTGAAAACTGCAGGAACTTCAAACCGGCAGTAGGAAACAGACTGAGAATCTAGAGTAAATATTTCTCCTGCAACATATTCCCTTTGTGGTAGATGAACGAACGTCTCTCCACATGCTGAGTTCTGACAGATAAGTGTGTGTGAAAGCCGAACTTCACCTAGCTTGTTGGGAACACAAAGTTTCATTTCAGTTGCCAACCCCACTCCATACATATATATGGGGAGGTACAATCTCCAACTCGGTTTTAGAGTGAATACTGCAGGAACTTCAAACCGGCACTAGGAAACATACTGAGAAACCAGAGTAAAAGTATCCCCTGCAACACATTCTTTTTGTGCTAGATGAACGAACGTCTCTCCACATGCTCAGTTCTGAGAGAAAAGTGTGTGTGAAAGCCGTCCTTCACCTATCTTGTTGGGAACACAAAGTTTCTTTTCATATGCAAACTACACACCATACATATATATGGGGAGGTACTAGCTCCAACTTGGTTTTACAGTGAAAATTGCAGGAACTTCAAACAGGCACTAGGAAACAGACTGAGAAACCAGAGTAAATCTTTTTCCTGCAACCCGTTCCCTTTGTGCAAGATGAACGAACGTCTCTCCACATGCTCAGTTCTGAGAGATAAGTGTGTGTGAAAGCCGTCCTTCACCTAGCTTGTTGGGAACACAAAGTTTCTTTTCAGTTGCAAACACAAAACCATACATATACATGGGGAGGTACTAGCTCCAACTCTGTTTTACAGTGAAATCTGCAGGAACTTCAAACCGGCACTAGGAAACAGACTGAGAAACCAGAGTAAATGTTTTTCTGCAACAAGATCCCTTTGTGCTAGATGAACGAAAGTCTCTCCACATGCTCAGTTCTGAGAGGAATGTGTGTGTGAAAGGCGTCCTTCAAATAGATTGTTGGGAACACAAAGTTTCTTTTCATTTAAAATCTCCACTCCATACTTATATATGGGGAGGTACTAGCTCCAACTCGGTTTTACAGTGAAAACTGCAAGAACTTCAAACCGGCACTAAGAAACAGACTGAGAAACCAGAATAAAAGTTTCTCATGAAACCCGTTCCATTTTTGCTAGATGAACGAACGTCTCTCCACATGCTCAGTTCTGAGAGATAAATGTGTGTGAAAGCCGTCCTTCAACCAACTTGTTGGGAACACAAAGATCCTTTTCAGTTGCAAACTCCACTCAATACATATATACGGGGAGGTACTAGATCCAACACGGTTTTACAGAGAAAACTGCAGGAACTTCAATTCGGCACTAGGAAACAGACTGAGAATCCAGAGTAAAGTTTCTCCTGCAACACGTTCCATTTGTGGTAGATGAACGAAAGTCTCTCCACATGCTCAGATCTGAGAGATAAGTGTGTGTGAAAGCCATCCTTCACCTAGCTTGTTGGGAACACAAAGTTTCTTTTCATTTGCAACCTCCAATCCATACATATATATGGGGAGGTACTAGCTCCAACTCGGTTTTACAGTGAAAACTGCAGGAACTTCAAACCGGCACTAAGAAACAGACTGAGAAACCAGAGAAAATGTTTCTCCTGCAACCCATTCCCTTTGTGCTAGATGAACGAACGTCTCTCCACATGCTCAGTTCTGGGATATAAGTGTGTGTGAAAGCCGTTCTTCACCTAGCTTGTTGGGAACACAAAGATTCTTCTCATTTGCAAACTCCACTCCATACATATATATGGGGAGGTACTAGCTCCAACTCGGTTTTACAGTGAAAACTGCAGGAACTTCAAACCGGCAATCGGAAACAAATTGAGAAACCAGAGTAAAAGTTTCTGCTGCAACCCGTTCCCTATGTGCTAGATGAACGAACGTCTCTCCACATGCTCAGTTCTGAGAGATAAGTGTGTGTGAAAGCCGTACTTCACCTGGCTTGTAAGGAACACAAAGTTTCTTTTTACTTTCAAACTCCACTCCATACATATATATGGGGAGGAACTAGCTCCAACTGGATTTTACAGTGAAAATTTCAGGAACTTCAAACCGGCACTAAGAAACAGACTGAGAAACCAGAGTAAAAGTTTCCCCTGCAACCCGTTACCTTTGTGCTATATGAACGAACGTCTCTCCAAATGCTCAATTCTGAGAGATAAGTGTGTGTGAAACCGTCCTTCACCTAGCTTGTTAGGAACACAAAGTTTCTTTTCATTTGCAAACTCCACTCCATACATATATATGAGGAGGTACTAGCTCCAAATCGATTTTACAGTGAAAACTGCAGAAACTTCAAACCGGCACTGGGAAACATATTGAGAATCCAGAGTAAAAGTTTCTGATGCAACCCGTTCCCTATGTGCTAGATGAACAAACGTCTCTCCACATGCTCAGTTCTGAGAGATAAGTGTGTGTGAAAGCCGTCCTTCACCTGGCTTGTAGGGAACACATATTTTCTTTTCAGTTGCAAACTCCACTCCATACATATATATGGGGAGGTACTAGCTCCAACTGGATTTTACAGTGAAAATTTCAGGAACTTCAAACCGGCACTAGGAAACAGACTGAGAAACCAGAGTAAAAGTTTCCCCTGCAACCCTTTACATTTGTGCTATATGAACGAACGTCTCTCCAAATGCTCAATTCTGAGAGATAAGTGTGTGTGAAGGCCGTCCTTCAATTAGCTTGTTGGGAACACAAAGTTTCTTTTCAGTTGAAAACTCTACTCCAAACATATATATGGGGAGGTACTAGCTCCACCTCGGTTTTACTGTGAAAACTGCAGGAATTTCAAATCGGCACTAGGAAACAGACTGAGAAACCAGAGTATAAGTTACTCCAGCAACCCTTTCCCTTTGTGCTAGATGAACGAACGTCTCTCCACATGCTCAGTTCTGAGAGATAAGTGTGTGTGAAAGCCGTCCTTCACCTGGCTTGCAGGGAACACAAAGTTTCTTTCCATATGCAAACACAAAACCATACATATATATGGGGAAGTACTAGCTCCAACTCGGTTTTACAGTGAAAACTTCAGGAACTTCAAACCGGCACTAGGAAACAGACTGAGAAACCAGAGTAAAAGTTTCTCCTGCAAACCGTTATCTTTGTGCTATATGAAAGAACGTCTGTCCACATGCTCAGTTCTGAGAGATAAGTGTGTGTGAAAGCCGTCCTTCACCTAGCTTGTTGGGAACACAAAGTTTCTTTTCATTTGCAAACTCCATTCCATACATATATATGGGGAGGTACGAGCTCCATCTCGGTTTTACAGTGAAAACTGCAGGAACTTTCAACCGGAACTATGAAACAGACTGAGAAACAAGAGTAAAAGTTTCCCCTGCAAACCGTTCAATTTGTGATATATGAACGAACGTCTCCCACATGCTCAGATCTGAGAGATAAGTGTGTGTGAATGCCGTAATTCACTTGACTTGTTGGGAACACAAAGTTTCTTTTCAGTTGCAAACTCCATTCCATACATATATATGAGGTGGTACTAGCTCCAAGTCGATTTTACGGTGAAAACTGCAGGAACTTCAAACCGGCACTAGGAAACAGACTGAGAATCCAGAGTAAAAGTTTCTGCTGCAACCCTTTCCCTTTGTGCTAGATGAACGAATGTCTCTCCACATGCTCAGTTCTGAGAGATAAGTGTGTGTGAAAGCCGTCCTTCACCTGGCTTGTAGGGAACACAAAGTTTCTTTCCATATGCAAACACAAAACCATACATATATATGGGGAAGTACTAGCTCCAACTCGGTTTTACAGTGAAAACTTCAGGAACTTCAAACCGGCACTAGGAAACAGACTGAGAAACCAGAGTAAAAGTTTCTCCTGCAAACCGTTATCTTTGTGCTATATGAACGAACGTCTGTCCACATGCTCAGTTCTGAGAGATAATTGTGTGTGAAAGCCGTCCTTCACCTAGCTTGTTGGGAACACAAAGTTTCTTTTCATTTGCAAACTCCATTCCATACATATATATGGGGAGGTACTAGCTCCATCTCGGTTTTACAGTGAAAACTGCAGGAAATTTAAACCGGAACTATGAAACAGACAGAGAAACAAGAGTAAAAGTTTCCCCTGCAACCCGTTCCTTTGTGCTAGATGAAAGAACGTCTCTCCACATGCTCAGTTCTGAGAGATAAGTGGGTGTGAAAGCCGTCCTTCTCCTAGCTTGTTGGGAACACAAAGTTTCTTTTCAGTTGCAAACTCGACTCCATACATATATATGGGTCGGTATTAGCTCCAACTCGGTTTTACAGTGAAAACTGCAGGAACTTCAAACCGGCATTAGGAAAAAGACTGAGAAACCAGAGAAAAAGTTTCTCCTGCAACCCGTTCCCTTTGTGCTAGATGAACGAATGTCTCTCCACATGCTCAGTTGTGAGAGATAAGTGCGTGTGAAACCGTCCTTCACCTAGCTTGTTGGGAAAACAAAGTTTATTTTCATATGCAAACTACACACCATACATATATATGGGGAGGTACTAGCTCCAACTCTGTTTTACAGTGAAATCTGCAGGAACTTCAAACCGGCACTAGGAAACAGACTAAGAAACCAGAGAAAAAGTTTCTCCTGCAACCCGATCCCTTTGTGCTAGATGAACGAACGTCTCTCCACATGTTCAGTTCTGAGAGATAAGTGTGTGTGAAAGCCGTCCTTCACCTAGCTTGTTGGGAAAACAAAGTTTCTTTTCAGTTGAAAACTCCACTCCATACATATATATGGGGAGGTACTAGCTCCAACTCATGTTTACAGTGAAAACTGCAGGAACTTCAAACCGGCACTAGGAAACAGACTGAGAAACCAGAGAAAAAGTTTCTCCTGCAACACGTTCCCTTTGTGCTACATGAACGAACCTCTCTCCACATGCTCAGTTCTGAGAGATAAGTGTGTGTGAAAGCCGTCCTTCACCTTGCTGGTTGGGAACACAAAGTTTCTTTCCATATGCAAACACAAAACCATACATATATATGGGGAGGTGCGAGCTCCAACTCGGTTTTACAGTGAAAACTGCAGGAACTTCAAACCGGCACTAGGAAACAGACTGAGAAACCAGAGTAAATGTTTCTCCTGCAACCCGTTCCTTTTGGGCTAGATGAACGAACGTCTATCCACATGCTCAGTTCTGAGATATAAGTGTGTGTGAAAGCCGTCCTTCACCTAGCTTGTTGGGAACACAAAGATTCTTTTCAGTTGCAAACTCCACTCCATACATATATATGGGGAGGTACAAGCTCCAACTCACTTTTACAGTGAAAACTGCAGGAACTTCAAACCGGCACTAGGAAACAGACTGAGAAACCAGAGTAAAAGTTTCTCCAGCAACCCGTTCCCTTTGTGCTAGATGAACGAACGTCTCTCCACATGCTCATTTCTGAGAGGAAGTTTGTGTGAAAGCCGTCCTTCACCTAGCTTGCTGGGAACACAAAGTTTCTTTTCAGTTGCAACTCCACTCCATACATATATATGGGGAGGTAGTAGCTCCAACTCTGTTTTACAGTGAAAACTGCAATAACTTCAAACCGGCAGTAGGAAACAGACTGAGAATCCAGAGTAAAAGTATCTCCTGCAACACGTTCCCTTTGTGCTAGATGAACGAACGTCTCTCCACATGCTCAGTTCTGAGAGATAAGTGTGTGCGAAAGCCGTCCTTCACCTATCTTGTTGGGAACACAAAGTTTCTTTTCATATGCAAACTCCACACCATACATATATATGGGGAGGTACTAGCTCCAACTCGGTTTTACAGTGAAAACTGCAGGAACTTCAAACCGGCAATCGGAAACAAATTGAGAAACCAGAGTAAAAGTTTCTGCTGCAACCCGTTCCCTATGTGCTAGATGAACGAACGTCTCTCCACATGCTCAGTTCTGAGAGATAAGAGTGTGTGAAAGCCGTACTTCACCTGGCTTGTAAGGAACACAAAGTTTCTTTTTACTTGCAAACTCCACTCCATACATATATATGGGGAGGAACTAGCTCCAACTGGATTTTGCAGTGAAAATTTCAGGAACTTCAAACCGGCACTAAGAAACAGACTGTGAAACCAGAGTAAAAGTTTCCCCTGCAACCCGTTACTTTGTGCTATATGAACGAACGTCTCTCCAAATGCTCAATTCTGAGAGATAAGTGTGTGTGAAACCGTCCTTCACCTAGCTTGTTAGGAACACAAAGTTTCTTTTCATTTGCAAACTCCACTCCATACATATATATGAGGAGGTACTAGCTCCAAATCGATTTTACAGTGAAAACTGCAGAAACTTCAAACCGGCACTGGGAAACATATTGAGAATCCAGAGTAAAAGTTTCTGTTGCAACCCGTTCCCTATGTGCTAGATGAACAAACGTCTCTCCACATGCTCAGTTCTGAGAGATAAGTGTGTGTGAAAGCCGTCCTTCACCTGGCTTGTAGGGAACACATATTTTCTTTTCAGTTGCAAACTCCACTCCATACATATATATGGGGAGGTACTAGCTCCAACTGGATTTTACAGTGAAAATTTCAGGAACTTCAAACCGGCACTAGGAAACAGACTGAGAAACCAGAGTAAAAGTTTCCCCTGCAACCCTTTACCTTTGTGCTATATGAACGAACGTCTCTCCAAATGCTCAATTCTGAGAGATAAGTGTGTGTGAAGGCCGTCCTTCAATTAGCTTGTTGGGAACACAAAGTTTCTTTTCAGTTGAAAACTCTACTCCAAACATATATATGGGGAGGTACTAGCTCCAACTCGGTTTTACTGTGAAAACTGAAGGAATTTCAAACCGGCACTAGGAAACAGACTGAGAAACCAGAGTATAAGTTACTCCAGCAACCCATTTCCTTTTTGCAAGATGAACGAACGTCTCTCCACATGCTCAGTTATGAGAGAAATGTGTGTGTTAAAGCTGTTCTTCAACTCGCTTGTTGGGAACACAAATTTTCTTTTCAGTTGCAAAATCCACTCCATACATATATATGGGGAGGTACTTGTTCCAACTCTGTTTTACAGTGAAAACTGCAGGAACTTCAAAACGGCACTAGGAAACAGACTGAAAACCAGAGTAAAAGTTTCCCTTGCAACCCGTTCCCTTTGTGATAGATGAACGAACTACTCTCCACATGCTCAGTTCTGAGAGATAAGTGTGTGTGAAAGCCGTCTTTCACCTAGCTTGTTGGGAACACAAAGTTTCTTTTCACTTGCAAACCCCACTCCATACATATATATGGGTAGGTACTAGCTCCAACTCGGTTTTACAGTGAAAATTGCAGGAACTTCAAACCGGCACTAGGAAACAGAATGAGAATCCAGAGTAAAAGTTTCCCCTGCAACCCGTTCACTTTTTGGTAGATGAACGAACGTCTCTCCACATGCTCAGATCTGAGAGACAAGTGTGTGTGAATGCCGTAATTCACTTGGCTTGTTGGGAACACAAAGTTTCTTTCAGTTGCAAAATCCATTCCATACATATATATGAGGAGGTACTAGCTCCAAATCGATTTTACAGTGAAAACTGCAGGAACTTCAAAACGGCACTAGGAAACAGACTGAGAAACCAGAGTAAAGTTTCTCCTGCAACCCTTTCCCTTTGTGCTAGATGAACGAACGTCTCTCCACATGCTCAGTACTGAGAGATAAGTGTGTGTGAAAGCCGTCCTTCACCTGGCTTGCAGGGAACACAAAGTTTCTTTCCGTATGCAAACACAAAACCATACATATATATGGGGAAGTACTAGCTCCAACTCGGTTTTACAGTGAAAACTTCAGGAACTTCAAACCGGCACTAGGAAACAGACTGAGAAACCAGAGTAAAAGTTTCTCCTGCAAACCGTTATCTTTGTGCTATATGAAAGAACGTCTGTCCACATGCTCAGTTCTGAGAGATAAGTGTGTGTGAAAGCCGTCCTTCACCTAGCTTGTTGGGAACACAAAGTTTCTTTTCATTTGCAAACTCCATTCCATACATATATATGGGGAGGTACGAGCTCCATCTCGGTTTTACAGTGAAAACTGCAGGAACTTTCAACCGGAACTATGAAACAGACTGAGAAACAAGAGTAAAATTTTCCCCTGCAACCCGTTCAATTTGTGATATATGAACGAACGTCTCCCACATGCTCAGATCTGAGAGATAATTGTGTGTGAATGCCGTAATTCACTTGGCTTGTTGGGAACACAAAGTTTCTTTTCAGTTGCAAACTCCATTCCATACATATATATGAGGTGGTACTAGCTCCAAATCGATTTTACAGTGAAAACTGCAGGAACTTCAAACCGGCACTAGGAAACAGACTGAGAAACCAGAGTAAAAGTTTCTGCTGCAACACTTTCCCTTTGTGCTAGATGAACGAACGTCTCTCCACATGCTCAGTTCTGAGAGATAAGTGTGTGTGAAAGCCGTCCTTCACCTGGCTTGTAGGGAACACAAAGTTTCTTTCCATATGCAAACACAAAACCATACATATATATGGGGAAGTACTAGCTCCAACTCGGTTTTACAGTGAAAATTGCAGGAATTTCAAACCGGCACTAGGAAACAGACTGAGAAACCAGAGTAAAAGTTTCTCCTGCAAACCGTTATCTTTGTGCTATATGAACGAACGTCTGTCCACATGCTCAGTTCTGAGAGATAAGTGTGTGTGAAAGCCGTCCTTCACCTAGCTTGTTGGGAACACAAAGTTTCTTTTCATTTGCAAACTCCATTCCATACATATATATGGGGAGGTACTAGCTCCATCTCGGTTTTACAGTGAAAACTGCAGGAAATTTAAACCGGAACTATGAAACAGACAGAGAAACAAGAGTAAAAGTTTCCCCTGCAACCCGTTCCTTTGTGCTAGATGAAAGAACGTCTCTCCACATGCTCAGTTCTGAGAGATAAGTGGGTGTGAAAGCCATCCTTCACCTTGCTTGTTGGGAACACAAAGTTTCTTTTCAGTTGCAAACTCGACTCCATACATATATATGGGTCGGTATTAGCTCCAACTCGGTTTTACAGTGAAAACTGCAGGAAATTCAAACCGGCATTAGGAAAAAGACTGAGAAACCAGAGAAAAAGTTTCTCCTGCAACCCGTTCCCTTTGTGCTAGATGAACGAATGTCTCTCCACATGCTCAGTTGTGAGAGATAAGTGCGTGTGAAACCGTCCTTCACCTAGCTTGTAGGGAAAACAAAGTTTTTTTTCATATGCAAACTCCACACCATACATATATATGGGGAGGTACTAGCTCCAACTCTGTTTTACAGTGAAATCTGCAGGAAGTTCAAACCGGCACTAGGAAACAGACTGAGAAACCAGAGAAAAAGTTTCTCCTGCAACCCGATCCCTTTGTGCTAGATGAACGAACGTCTCTCCACATGTTCACTTCTGAGAGATAAGTGTGTGTGAAAGCCGTCCTTCACATAGCTTGTTGGGAAAACAAAGTTTCTTTTCAGTTGCAAACTCCACTCCATACATATATATGGGGAAGTACTAGCTCCAACTCATGTTTACAGTGAAAACTGCAGGAACTTCAAACCGGCACTAGGAAACAGACTGAGAAACCAGAGTAAAAGTTTCTCCTGCAACACGTTCCCTTTGTGCTACATGAACGAACGTCTCTCCACATGCTCAGTTCTGAGAGATAAGTGTGTGTGAAAGCCGTCCTTCACCTTGCTGGTTGGGAACACAAAGTTTCTTTTCATATGCAAACACAAAACCATACATATATATGGGGAGGTGCGAGCTCCAACTCGGTTTTACAGTGAAAACTGCAGGAACTTCAAACCGGCACTAGGAAACAGACTGAGAAACCAGAGTAAATGTTTCTCCTGCAACCCGTTCCTTTTGGGCTAGATGAACGAACGTCTCTCCACATGCTCAGTTCTGAGATATAAGTGTGTGTGAAAGCCGTCCTTCACCTAGCTTGTTGGGAACACAAAGATTCTTTTCAGTTGCAAACTCCACTCCATACATATATATGGGGTGGTACAAGCTCCAACTCGCTTTTACAGTGAAAACTGCAGGAACTTCAAACCGGCACTAGGAAACAGACTGAGAAACCAGAGTAAAAGTTTCTCCGGCAACCCGTTCCCTTTGTGCTAGATGAACGAACGTCTCTCCACATGCTCATTTCTGAGAGGAAGTTTGTGTGAAAGCCGTCCTTCACCTAGCTTGCTGGGAACACAAAGTTTCTTTTCAGTTGCAACTCCACTCCATACATATATATGGGGAGGTAGTAGCTCCAACTCTGTTTTACAGTGAAAACTGCAATAACTTCAAACCGGCAGTAGGAAACAGACTGAGAATCCAGAGTAAAAATATCCCCTGCAACACGTTCCCTTTGTGCTAGATGAACGAACGTCTCTCCACATGCTCAGTTCTGAGAAATAAGTGTGTGTGAAAGCCGTCCTTCAGCTATCTTGTTGGGAACACAAAGTTTCTTTTCATATGCAAACTCCACACCATACATATATATGGGGAGGTACTAGCTCCAACTCTGTTTTACAGTGAAATCTGCAGGAAATTCAAACCGGCACTAGGAAACATACTGAGAAACCAGGGTAAAAGTTTCTCCTGCAACCCGATCACTTTGTGCTAGATGAACGAACGTCTCTCCACATGCTCAGTTCTGAGATATAAGTGTGTGTGAAAGCCGTACTTCACCTGGCTTGTAAGGAACACAAAGTTTCTTTTTACTTGCAAACTCCACTCCATACATATATATGGGGAGGAACTAGCTCCAACTGGATTTTACAGTGAAAATTTCAGGAACTTCAAACCGGCACTAAGAAACAGACTGAGAAACCAGAGTAAAAGTTTCCCCTGCAACCCGTTACTTTGTGCTATATGAACGAACGTCTCTCCAAATGCTCAATTCTGAGAGATAAGTGTGTGTGAAACCGTCCTTCACCTAGCTTGTTAGGAACACAAAGTTTCTTTTCATTTGCAAACTCCACTCCATACATATATATGAGGAGGTACTAGCTCCAAATCGATTTTACAGTGAAAACTGCAGAAACTTCAAACCGGCACTGGGAAACATATTGAGAATCCAGAGTAAAAGTTTCTGTTGCAACCCGTTCCCTATGTGCTAGATGAACAAACGTCTCTCCACATGCTCAGTTCTGAGAGATAAGTGTGTGTGAAAGCCGTCCTTCACCTGGCTTGTAGGGAACACATATTTTCTTTTCAGTTGCAAACTCCACACCATACATATATATGGGGAGGTACTAGCTCCAACTGGATTTTACAGTGAAAATTTCAGGAACTTCAAACCGGCACTAGGAAACAGACTGAGAAACCAGAGTAAAAGTTTCCCCTGCAAACCTTTACCTTTGTGCTATATGAACGAACGTCTCTCCAAATGCTCAATTCTGAGAGATAAGTGTGTGTGAAGGCCGTCCTTCAATTAGCTTGTTGGGAACACAAAGTTTCTTTTCAGTTGAAAACTCTACTCCAAACATATATATGGGGAGGTACTAGCTCCAACTCGGTTTTACTGTGAAAACTGCAGGAATTTCAAACCGGCACTAGGAAACAGACTGAGAAACCAGAGTATAAGTTACTCCAGCAACCCATTTCCTTTTTGCAAGATGAACGAACGTCTCTCCACATGCTCAGTTATGAGAGAAATGTGTGTGTTAAAGCTGTTCTTCAACTCGCTTGTTGGGAACACAAATTTTCTTTTCACTTGCAAAATCCACTCCATACATATATATAGGGAGGTACTTGTTCCAACTCTGTTTTACAGTGAAAACTGCAGGAACTTCAAAACGGCACTAGGAAACAGACTGAAAACCAGAGTAAAAGTTTCCCTTGAAACCCGTTCCCTTTGTGATAGATGAACGAACTACTCTCCACATGCTCAGTTCTGAGAGATAAGTGTGTGTGAAAGCCGTCTTTCACCTAGCTTGTTGGGAACACAAAGTTTCTTTTCATTTGCAAACTCCATTCCATACATATATATGGGGAGGTACGAGCTCCATCTCGGTTTTACAGTGAAAACTGCAGGAACTTTCAACCGGAACTATGAAACAGACTGAGAAACAAGAGTAAAATTTTCCCCTGCAACCCGTTCAATTTGTGATATATGAACGAACGTCTCCCACATGCTCAGATCTGAGAGATAAGTGTGTGTGAATGCCGTAATTCACTTGGCTTGTTGGGAACACAAAGTTTCTTTTCAGTTGCAAACTCCATTCCATACATATATATGAGGTGGTACTAGCTCCAAATCGATTTTACAGTGAAAACTGCAGGAACTTCAAACCGGCACTAGGAAACAGACTGAGAAACCACAGTAAAAGTTTCTGCTGCAACCCTTTCCCTTTGTGCTAGATGAACGAACGTCTCTCCACATGCTCAGTTCTGAGAGATAAGTGTGTGTGAAAGCCGTCCTTCAGCTGGCTTGTAGGGAACACAAAGTTTCTTTCCATATGCAAACACAAAACCATAGATATATATGGGGAAGTACTAGCTCCAACTCGGTTTTACAGTGAAAATTGCAGGAATTTCAAACCGGCACTAGGAAACAGACTGAGAAACCAGAGTAAAAGTTTCTCCTGCAAACCGTTATCTTTGTGCTATATGAACGAACGTCTGTCCACATGCTCAGTTCTGAGAGATAAGTGTGTGTGAAAGCCGTCCTTCACCTAGCTTGTTGGGAACACAAAGTTTCTTTTCATTTGCAAACTCCATTCCATACATATATATGGGGAGGTACTAGCTCCATCTCGGTTTTACAGTGAAAACTGCAGGAAATTTAAACCGGAACTATGAAACAGACAGAGAAACAAGAGTAAAAGTTTCCCCTGCAACCCGTTCCTTTGTGCTAGATGAAAGAACGTCTCTCCACATGCTCAGTTCTGAGAGATAAGTGGGTGTGAAAGCCATCCTTCTCCTAGCTTGTTGGGAACACAAAGTTTCTTTTCAGTTGCAAACTCGACTCCATACATATATATGGGTCGGTATTAGCTCCAACTCGGTTTTACAGTGAAAACTGCAGGAAATTCAAACCGGCATTAGGAAAAAGACTGAGAAACCAGAGAAAAAGTTTCTCCTGCAACCCGTTCCCTTTGTGCTAGATGAACGAATGTCTCTCCACATGCTCAGTTGTGAGAGATAAGTGCGTGTGAAACCGTCCTTCACCTAGCTTGTAGGGAAAACAAAGTTTTTTTTCATATGCAAACTCCACACCATACATATATATGGGGAGGTACTAGCTCCAACTCTGTTTTACAGTGAAATCTGCAGGAACTTCAAACCGGCACTAGGAAACAGACTGAGAAACCAGAGAAAAAGTTTCTCCTGCAACCCGATCCCTTTGTGCTAGATGAACGAACGTCTCTCCACATGTTCACTTCTGAGAGATAAGTGTGTGTGAAAGCCGTCCTTCACATAGCTTGTTGGGAAAACAAAGTTTCTTTTCAGTTGCAAACTCCACTCCATACATATATATGGGGAAGTACTAGCTCCAACTCATGTTTACAGTGAAAACTGCAGGAACTTCAAACCGGCACTAGGAAACAGACTGAGAAACCAGAGTAAAAGTTTCTCCTGCAACACGTTCCCTTTGTGCTACATGAACGAACGTCTCTCCACATGCTCAGTTCTGAGAGATAAGTGTGTGTGAAAGCCGTCCTTCACCTTGCTGGTTGGGAACACAAAGTTTCTTTTCATATGCAAACACAAAACCATACATATATATGGGGAGGTGCGAGCTCCAACTCGGTTTTACAGTGAAAACTGCAGGAACTTCAAACCGGCACTAGGAAACAGACTGAGAAAACAGAGTAAATGTTTCTCCTGCAACCCGTTCCTTTTGGGCTAGATGAACGAACGTCTCTCCACATGCTCAGTTCTGAGATATAAGTGTGTGTGAAAGCCGTCCTTCACCTAGCTTGTTGGGAACACAAAGATTCTTTTCAGTTGCAAACTCCACTCCATACATATATATGGGGTGGTACAAGCTCCAACTCGCTTTTACAGTGAAAACTGCAGGAACTTCAAACCGGCACTAGGAAACAGACTGAGAAACCAGAGTAAAAGTTTCTCCGGCAACCCGTTCCCTTTGTGCTAGATGAACGAACGTCTCTCCACATGCTCATTTCTGAGAGGAAGTTTGTGTGAAAGCCGTCCTTCACCTAGCTTGCTGGGAACACAAAGATTCTTTTCAGTTGCAACTCCACTCCATACATATATATGGGGAGGTAGTAGCTCCAACTCTGTTTTACAGTGAAAACTGCAATAACTTCAAACCGGCAGTAGGAAACAGACTGAGAATCCAGAGTAAAAGTATCCCCTGCAACACGTTCCCTTTGTGCTAGATGAACGAACGTCTCTCCACATGCTCAGTTCTGAGAAATAAGTGTGTGTGAAAGCCGTCCTTCAGCTATCTTGTTGGGAACACAAAGTTTCTTTTCATATGCAAACTCCACACCATACATATATATGGGGAGGTACTAGCTCCAACTCTGTTTTACAGTGAAATCTGCAGGAAATTCAAACCGGCACTAGGAAACATACTGAGAAACCAGGGTAAAAGTTTCTCCTGCAACCCGATCACTTTGTGCTAGATGAACGAACGTCTCTCCACATGCTCAGTTCTGAGATATAAGTGTGTGTGAAAGCCGTTCTTCACCTAGCTTGTTGGGAACACAAAGATTCTTTTCATTTGCAAACTCCACTCCATACATATATATGGGGAGGTACTAGCTCCAACTCGGTTTTACAGTGAAAACTGCAGGAACTTCAAACCGGCAATCGGAAACAAATTGAGAAACCAGAGTAAAAGTTTCCGCTGCAACCCGTTCCCTATGTGCTAGATGAACGAACATCTCTCCACATGCTCAGTTCTGAGAGATAAGTGTGTGTGAAAGCCGTACTTCACCTGGCTTGTAAGGAACACAAAGTTTCTTTTTACTTGCAAACTCCACTCCATACATATATATGGGGAGGAACTAGCTCCAACTGGATTTTACAGTGAAAATTTCAGGAACTTCAAACCGGCACTAAGAAACAGACTGAGAAACCAGAGTAAAAGTTTCCCCTGCAACCCGTTACTTTGTGCTATATGAACGAACGTCTCTCCAAATGCTCAATTCTGAGAGATAAGTGTGTGTGAAACCGTCCTTCACCTAGCTTGTTAGGAACACAAAGTTTCTTTTCATTTGCAAACTCCACTCCATACATATATATGAGGAGGTACTAGCTCCAAATCGATTTTACAGTGAAAACTGCAGAAACTTCAAACCGGCACTGGGAAACATATTGAGAATCCAGAGTAAAAGTTTCTGTTGCAACCCGTTCCCTATGTGCTAGATGAACAAACGTCTCTCCACATGCTCAGTTCTGAGAGATAAGTGTGTGTGAAAGCCGTCCTTCACCTGGCTTGTAGGGAACACATATTTTCTTTTCAGTTGCAAACTCCACACCATACATATATATGGGGAGGTACTAGCTCCAACTGGATTTTACAGTGAAAATTTCAGGAACTTCAAACCGGCACTAGGAAACAGACTGAGAAACCAGAGTAAAAGTTTCCCCTGCAACCCTTTACCTTTGTGCTATATGAACGAACGTCTCTCCAAATGCTCAATTCTGAGAGATAAGTGTGTGTGAAGGCCGTCCTTCAATTAGCTTGTTGGGAACACAAAGTTTCTTTTCAGTTGAAAACTCTACTCCAAACATTTATATGGGGAGGTACTAGCTCCAACTCGGTTTTACTGTGAAAACTGCAGGAATTTCAAACCGGCACTAGGAAACAGACTGAGAAACCAGAGTATAAGTTACTCCAGCAACCCATTTCCTTTTTGCAAGATGAACGAACGTCTCTCCACATGCTCAGTTATGAGAGAAATGTGTGTGTTAAAGCTGTTCTTCAACTCGCTTGTTGGGAACACAAATTTTCTTTTCACTTGCAAAATCCACTCCATACATATATATAGGGAGGTACTTGTTCCAACTCTGTTTTACAGTGAAAACTGCAGGAACTTCAAAACGGCACTAGGAAACAGACTGAAAACCAGAGTAAAAGTTTCCCTTGCAACCCGTTCCCTTTGTGATAGATGAACGAACTACTCTCCACATGCTCAGTTCTGAGAGATAAGTGTGTGTGAAAGCCGTCTTTCACCTAGCTTGTTGGGAACACAAAGTTTCTTTTCAGTTGCAAACCCCACTCCATACATATATATGGGGAGGTACTAGCTCCAACTCGGTTTTACAGTGAAAATTGCAGGAACTTCAAACCGGCACTAGGAAACAGAATGAGAATCCAGAGTAAAAGTTTCTCCTGCAACCCGTTCACTTTTTGGTAGATGAACGAACGTCTCTCCACATGCTCAGATCTGAGAGACAAGTGTGTGTGAATGCCGTAATTCACTTGGCTTGTTGGGAACACAAAGTTTCTTTCAGTTGCAAAATCCATTCCATACATATATATGAGGAGGTACTAGCTCCAAATCGATTTTACAGTGAAAACTGCAGGAACTTCAAAACGGCACTAGGAAACAGACTGAGAAACCAGAGTAAAAGTTTCTGCTGCAACTCTTTCCCTTTGTGCTAGATGAACGAACGTCTCTCCACATGCTCAGTTCTGAGAGATAAGTGTGTGTGAAAGCCGTCCTTCACCTGGCTTGCAGGGAACACAAAGTTTCTTTCCATATGCAAACACAAAATCATACATATATATGGGGAAGTACTAGCTCCAACTCGGTTTTACAGTGAAAACTTCAGGAACTTCAAACCGGCACTAGGAAACAGACTGAGAAACCAGAGTAAAAGTTTCTCCTGCAAACCGTTATCTTTGTGCTATATGAACGAACGTCTGTCCACATGCTCAGTTCTGAGAGATAAGTGTGTGTGAAAGCCGTCCTTCACCTAGCTTGTTGGGAACACAAAGTTTCTTTTCATTTGCAAACTCCATTCCATACATATATATGGGGAGGTACGAGCTCCATCTCGGTTTTACAGTGAAAACTGCAGGAACTTTCAACCGGAAGTATGAAACAGACTGAGAAACAAGAGTAAAAGTTTCCCCTGCAACCCGTTCAATTTGTGATATATGAACGAACGTCTCCCACATGGTCAGATCTGAGAGATAAGTGTGTGTGAATGCCGTAATTCACTTGGCTTGTTGGGAACACAAAGTTTCTTTTCAGTTGCAAACTCCATTCCATACATATATATGAGGTGGTACTAGCTCCAACTCGGTTTTACAGTGAAAACTGCAGGAACTTCAAACCGGCACTAGGAAACAGACTGAGAAACCAGAGTAAAAGTTTCTGCTGCAAACCTTTCCCTTTGTGCTAGATGAACGAACTTCTCTCCACATGCTCAGTTCTGAGAGATAAATGTGTGTGAAAGCCGTCCTTCACCTGGCTTGTAGGGAACACAAAGTTTCTTTCCATATGCAAACACAAAACCATACATATATATGGGGAAGTACTAGCTCCAACTCGGTTTTACAGTGAAAACTTCAGGAACTTCAAACCGGCACTAGGAATCAGACTGAGAAACCAGAGTAAAAGTTTCTCCTGCAAACCGTTATCTTTGTGCTATATGAACGAACGTCTGTCCACATGCTCAGTTCTGAGAGATAAGTGTGTGTGAAAGCCGTCCTTCACCTAGCTTGTTGGGAACACAAAGTTTCTTTTCATTTGCAAACTCCATTCCATACATATATATGGGGAGGTACTAGCTCCATCTCGGTTTTACAGTGAAAACTGCAGGAAATTTAAACCGGAACTATGAAACAGACAGAGAAACAAGAGTAAAAGTTTCCCCTGCAACCCGTTCCTTTGTGCTAGATGAAAGAACGTCTCTCCACATGCTCAATTCTGAGAGATAAGTGGGTGTGAAAGCCGTCCTTCTCCTAGCTTGTTGGGAACACAAAGTTTCTTTTCAGTTGCAAACTCGACTCCATACATATATATGGGTCGGTATTAGCTCCAAATCGGTTTTACAGTGAAAACTGCAGGAACTTCAAACCGGCATTAGGAAAAGACTGAGAAACCAGAGTAAAAGTTTCTCCTGCAACCCGTTCCCTTTGTGCTAGATGAACGAATGTCTCTCCACATGCTCAGTTGTGAGAGATAAGTGCGTGTGAAACCGTCCTTTACCTAGCTTGTTGGGAAAACAAAGTTTTTTTTCATATGCAAACTCCACACCATACATATATATGGGGAGGTACTAGCTCCAACTCTGTTTTACAGTGAAATCTGCAGGAACTTCAAACCGGCACTAGGAAACAGACTGAGAAATCAGAGAAAAAGTTTCTCCTGCAACCCGATCCCTTTGTGCTAGATGAACGAACGTCTCTCCACATGTTCAGTTCTGAGAGATAAGTGTGTGTGAAAGCCGTCCTTCACCTAGCTTGTTGGGAAAACAAAGTTTCTTTTCAGTTGCAAACTCCACTCCATACATATATATGGGGAGGTACTAGCTCCAACTCATGTTTACAGTGAAAACTGCAGGAACTTCAAAACGGCACTAGGAAACAGACTGAGAAACCAGAGTAAAAGTTTCTCCTGCAACCCGTTACCTTTGTGCTACATGAACGAACGTCTCTCCACATGCTCAGTTCTGAGAGATAAGTGTGTGTGAAAGCCGTCCTTCACCTTGCTGGTTGGGAACACAAAGTTTCTTTTCATATGCAAGCACAAAACCATACATATATATGGGGAGGTGCGAGCTCCAACTCGGTTTTACAGTGAAAACTGCAGGAAATTCAAACCGGCACTAGGAAACAGACTGAGAAACCAGAGTAAATGTTTCTCCTGCAACCCGTTCCTTTTGGGCTAGATGAACGAACGTCTCTCCACATGCTCAGTTCTGAGATATAAGTGTGTGTGAAAGCCGTCCTTCACCTAGCTTGTTGGGAACACAAAGATTCTTTTCAGTTGCAAACTCCACTCCATACATATATATGGGGAGGTACAAGCTCCAACTCGCTTTTACAGTGAAAACTGCAGGAACTTCAAACCGGCACTAGGAAACAGACTGAGAAACCAGAGTAAAAGTTTCTCCGGCAACCCGTTCCCTTTGTGCTAGATGAACGAACGTCTCTCCACATGCTCATTTCTGAGAGGAATTTTGTGTGAAAGCCGTCCTTCACCTAGCTTGCTGGGAACACAAAGTTTCTTTTCAGTTGCAACTCCACTCCATACATATATATGGTGAGGTAGTAGCTCCAACTCTGTTTTACAGTGAAAACTGCAATAACTTCAACCCGGCAGTAGGAAACAGACTGAGAATCCAGAGTAAAAGTATCTCCTGCAACACGTTCCCTTTGTGCTAGATGAACGAACGTCTCTCCACATGCTCAGTTCTGAGAGATAAGTGTGTGTGAAAGCCGTCCTTCACCTATCTTGTTGGGAACACAAAGTTTCCTTTCATATGCAAACTCCACACCATACATATATATGGGGAGGTACTAGCTCCAACTCTGTTTTACAGTGAAATCTGCAGGAAATTCAAACCGGCACTAGGAAACATACTGAGAAACCAGAGTAAAAGTTTCTCCTGCAACCCGTTCCCTTTGTGGTAGGTGAACGAACGCCTCTCCACATGCTCATTTCTGAGAGATAAGTGTGTGTGAAAGCCGTCCTTCACCTAGCTTGTTGGGAACACAAAGTTTCTTTTCATTTGCAACCTCCAATCCATACATATATATGGGGAGGTACTAGCTCCAACTTGGTTTTACAGTGAAAATCCAGGAACTTCAAACAGGCACTAGGAAACAGACTGAGAAACCAGAGTAAATCTTTCTCCTGCAACCCGTTCCCTTTGTGCAAGATGAACGAACGTCTCTCCACATGCTCAGTTCTGAGAGATAAGTGTGTGTGAAAGCCGTCCTTCACCTAGCTTGTTGGGAACACAAAGTTTCTTTTCACTTGCAAACACAAAACCATACATATACATGGGGAGGTACTAGCTCCAACTCTGTTTTACAGTGAAATCTGCAGGAACTTCAAACCGGCACTAGGAAACATACTGAGAAACCAGAGTAAATGTTTTTCCGCAACAAGATCCCTTTGTGCTAGATGAACGAAAGTCTCTCCACATGCTCAGTTCTGAGAGATAAGTGTTTGTGAAAGCCGTCCTTCACCTAGCTTGTTGGGAACACAAAGATTCTTTTCATTTGCAAACTCCTCTCCATACATTTATATGGGGAGGTACTAGCTCCTACTCGGTTTTACAGTGAAAACTGCAGGAACTTCAAACCGGCACTAGGAAACAGACTGAGAAAACAGAGTAAAAGTTTCTACTGCAACCCGTTCCCTTTGTGCTAGATGAACGAACGTCTCTCCACATGCTAAATTCTGAGAGGAAATTATGTGTGAAAGGCGTCCTTCAAATAGATTGGAACACAAAGTTTCTTTTCAGTTAAAAAATCCACTCCATACTTATATATGGGGAGGTACTAGCTCCAACTCGGTTTTACAGTGAAAACTGCAGGAACTTCAAACCGGCACTAGGAAACAGACTGAGAAACCAGAATAAAAGTTTCTCATGAATCCCGTTCCATTTTTGCTAGATGAACGAACGTCTCTCCACATGCTCAGTTCTGAGAGATAAATGTGTGTGAAAGCCGTCCTTCAACCAACTTGTTGGGAACACAAAGATTCTTTTCAGTTGCAAACTCCACTCAATACATATATATGGGGAGGTACTAGCTCCAACACGGTTTTACAGTGAAAACTGCAGGAACTTCAATTGGGCACTAGGAAACAGACTGAGAATCCAGAGTAAAGTTTCTCCTGCAACACGTTCCATTTGTGGTACATGAACGAACATCTCTCCACATGCTCAGGTCTGAGAGATAAGTGTGTGTGAAAGCCGTCCTTCACTTAGCTTGTTGGGAACACAAGTTTCTTTTCAGTTGCAAACTTCACTCCATAAATATATATGGGGAGGTACTAGCTCCAACTCGGTTTTACAGTGAAAACTGCAGGAACCTCAAACCGGCACTATGAAACAGACTGAGAAACCAGATTAAAAGTTTCCCCTTCAAACCGTTCCCTTTGTTCTAGATGAACGAACGTCTCTCCACATGCTCATTTCTGAGAGATAAGTGTGTGTGAAAGCCGTCCTTCACCTAGCTTGTTGGGAACACAAAGTTTCTTTTCATTTGCAACCTCCACTCCATACATATATATGGGGAGGTACTAGCTGCAACTCGGTTTTACAGTGAAAACTGCAGGAACTTCAAACCGGCACTAGGAAACAGTCTGAGAAACCAGAGTAAATGTTTCTCCTGCAACCCGTTCCCTTTGTGCTAGATGAACGAACGTCTCTCCACATGCTCAGTTCTGAGAGATAAGTGTGTGTGAAAGCCGTCCTTCAACTTGCTGGTTGGGAACACAAATTTTCTTTTCATATGCAAACACAAAACCATACATATATATGGGGAGGTATTATCTCCAACTATGTTTTACAGTGAAATCAGCAGGAAGTTCAAACCAGCACTAGGAAACAGACTGAGAAACCAGAGTAAATGTTTCACCTGCAACCCGATCCATTTGTGCTAGATGAACGAACGTCTCTCCACATGCTCAGATCTGATAGATAAGTGTGTGTGAATGCCGTCCTTCACCTAGCTTGTTGGGAACACAAAGTTTCTTTTCAGTTGCAAACTCCACTCCATACATATATAAGGGGAGGTACTAGCTCCAACTCGATTTTACAGTGAAAATTGCAGGAACTTCAAACCGGCACTAGGAAACAGACTGAGAAAACAGAGTAAAAGTTTCTCCTGAAACGCGTTCCCTTTGTGCTAGATGAACGAACGTCTCTCCACATGCTCAGTTCTGAGAGATAAATGTGTGTGAAAGCCGTCCTTCAACTAGCTTGTTGGGAACACAAAGTTTCTTTTCACTTGCAAACTCCACTCCATACATATATATGGGGAGGTACGAGCTCCAACTCGGTTTTACAGTGAAAACTGCAGGAACTTCAAACTGGCACTAGGAAAGAGACTGAGAAACCAGGGTAAAATTTCACCTGCAACCCGTTCCCTTTGTGCTAGATGAACGAACGTCTCTCCACATGCTCAGTTCTGAGAGAATTATGTGTGTGAAAGCCGTCCTTCACCTGGCTTTTTGGGAACTCAAAATTTCTTTTTAGTGGAAAATCGTCTCCTTATATATATATGGGGAGTTACTTGCACCTACTCGGTTTTACAGTGAAAACTGTAGGAACTTCAAACCGGTACTAGGAATCAGACTGAGAAACCAGGGTAAAAGTTTGTCCTGCAACCCTTTCCCTTTGTGTTAGATGAACAAACGTCTCTCCACATGCTGAGTTCTGAGAGATAAGTGTGTGTTAAAGCCGTACTTCACCTAGCTTGTTGGGAACACCAAGTTTCTTTACAGTTGCAAACTCCACTCCATACATAAATATGAGTAGGTACTAGCTCCAAATCGATTTTACAGTGAAAACTGCAGGAACTTCAAACCGGCACTAGGAAACAGACTGAAAAACCAGAGTAAAAGTTTCTCCTGCAACCCGTTCCCATTTTGCTAGATGAACGAAAGTCTCTCCACATGCTCAAATCTGAGAGATAAGTGTGTGTGAAAGCCGTCCTTCAACTTGCTTATTGGGAAAACAAAGATTCTTTTCAGTTGCAAACTCCACTCCATACATATATATGGGGAGGTAATAGCTCAAACACAGTTGTACAGTGAAAACTGCAGGAAATTCAAACCGGCACTAGGAAACAGACTGAGAATCCAGAGTAAAATTTTCCCCTGCAACCCGTTCCCTTTGTGCTAAATGAACGAACGTCTCTCCACATGCTCAGTTCTGAGAGATAATTGTGTGTGAAAGCCGTCCTTCACCTAGCTTGTTGGGAACACAAACTTTCTTTTAAGTTGCAAACTCCACTCCATACATATATATGGGGAGGTACTAGCTATAACTCTCTTTTACAGTGAAAACTGCAGGAACTTCCAACCGGCACTAGGATACAGACTGAGAATACAGAGTAAAAATTTCTCCTGCAACCCGTTCCCTTTTTGCTAGATGAACGAAAGACTCTCCACATGCTCAGTTCTGAGAAATAAGTGTGTGTGAAAGCCGCCCTTCACCTATCTTGTTGGGAACACAAAGTTTCTTTTCACTTGCAAACTCCACTCCATACATATATATGGGGAGGTACTAGCTCCAACTCGGTTTAACAGTGAAAACTGCAGGAACTTCAAACCGGCACTAGGAAACAGACTGAGAAACCAGAGAAAATGTTTCTCCTTCAACCCGTTCTGATTGTGCTAGATGAACGAACGTCTCTCCACATGCTCAGTTCTGAGAGATAAGTGTGTGTGAAAGCCGTCCTTGACCTAGCTTGTTGGGAACACAAAGTTTCTTTTCAGTTGAAAATCCACTCCATACATATATACGGGGAGGTACTAGCTCCAACTCGGTTTTACAGTGAAAATTGTAGGAAATTCAAAACGGCACTAGGAAACAGTCTGAGAAAGCAGAGTAAAAGTTTATCCTGCAACACGTTCCCTTTGTGCTAGATGAACGAACGTCTCTCCACATGCTCAGTTCTGAGAGATAAGTGGGTGTGAAAGCCGTTCTTCACCTAGATTTTTGGGAACACAATGTTTCTTTCCAGTTGCAAACTCCACTTCATATGTATATATGGGGAGGTACAAGCTCCAACTCGGTTTTACAGTTAAAACTGCAGGATTTTCAATCCAGCACTAGGAAACAGACTGAGAAACCAGAGTAAACGTTTCTCCTGCAACCCGTTCCCTTTGTGCTAGAAGAACGAACGTCTCTAAACATGCTCAGTTCTGAGATATGTGTGTGTGTGAAAGCCGTACTTCACCTACCTTGTTGGGAACACAAAGTTTCTTTTCATTTGCAAACCTCACTCCATACATATATACGGGGAGGTACTAGCTCCAACTCGGGTTTACAGTGAAATGTGCAGGAAATTCAAACAGGCACTAGGAAACAGACTGAGAAACCAGAGTAAAAGTTTCTCCTGCAACCCGTTCCTTTCATGCTAGATGAACGAACGTCTCTCCACATGCTCAGTTCTGAGAGATAAGTGTGTGTGAAAGCCGCCCTTCACCTAGATTATTGGGAAAAGAAAGTTTCTTTTCAGTTGCAAACTCCACTCCAAACATATATATGGGGAGGTACTAGATCCAAATCGATTTTACACTGAAAACTGCAGGAACTTCAAACCTGCACTAGGAAACAGACTGAGAAATCAGAGTAAATGTTTCTCCTTCAACCCGTTCCCATTGTGCTAGATGAACGAACGTATCTCCACATGCTCAGTTCTGAGAAATAAGTGTGTGTGAAAGCCGAACTTCACCTAGCTTGTTGGGAACACAAAGTATCTTTTCATTTGCAAACTCCACTCCATACATATATATGGGGAGGTACTAGCTCCAACTGGTTTTTAGTGTGAAAACTGCAGGAACTTCAACCCGACACTAGGAAACAGACTGAGAAACCAGAGTAAAGTATATCCTGCAACACGTTCCTTTGTGCTAGATGGACGAACGTCTTTCCACATGCTCAGTTCTGAGAGATAAGTGTGTGTGAAAGCCGTCCTTCAACTGGCTTGTTGGGAACACAATGTTTCTTTTCAGTTGCCAACTCCACTCCATACATATATATGGGGAGGTACTAGCTCCAACTCGGTTTTACAGTGAAAACGGCAGGATCTTCAAACAGGCAGTAGGAAACAGACTTAGAAACCAGAGAAAAAGTTTTTCCTGCAAACCGTTCCCTTTGTGCTAGATGAACGAACTTCTCTCCACATGCTCAGTTCTGAGAGATAAGTGTGTGTGAAAGCCGTCCTTCACCTAGCTTGTTGGGAACACAAAGTTTATTTTCACTTACAAACTTCACTGCATACATATATATGGGTAGGTTCTAGCTCCAACTCGGTTTTACAGTGAAAACTGCAGGAACGTCAAACCGGCACTATGAAAAAGACTGAGAAACCAGAGTAAAAGTTTCTCCTGCAACCCGTTCCTTTTTGCTAGATGAACGAACGTCTCTCCACATGCTCAGTTCTGAGAAATAAGTGTGTGTGAATGCCGTCCTTCACCTAGCTTGTTGGGAACACAAAGTTTCTTTTCAGTTGCAAACAACAATCCATAAATATTTATGGGGAGATACTAGCTCCAACACGGTTTTACAGTTAAAACTGCAGGAACTTCAAACCGGCACTATGAAACAGACTGAGAAACCAGAGTAAATGTTTCTGCTGCAAACCGTTCCCTTTTTCTAGATGAACGAACTTCTCTCCACATGCTCAGTTCTGAGAGAAATGTGTGTGTGATAGCCGTCCTTCACCTGGCTTGTTGGGAACTCAAAATTTCTTTTCAGTTGCAAACTCCACTCCATACATTTATATGGGGAGGTACAAGCTCCAACTCGGTTTTACAGTGAAAAATGCAGGAACATCTAACCGGCTCTAGGAAACAGACTGAGATACCAGAGTAAAATTTCTCCTGCAAACCATTCCTTTTGTGCTAGATGAACGAACGTCTCTCCACATGCTCAGTTCTGAGAGATAAGTGTGTGTGAAAGCCGTCCTTCACCTAGCTTGTTAGGAACACAAAGATTCTTTTCACTTGCAAACACCACTCCATACATATATATGGGGAGGTTCGAGCTCCAACTCGGTTTTACAGTGAAAACTGCTGAAACTTCAAACCGACAGTAGGAAACAGACAGAGAAACGAGAGAAATAGTTTCTCCTGCAACCCGTTCCTTTTGTGCTAGATGAACGATCGTCACTCCACATGCTCAGTTCTGAGAGATAAGTGTGTGTGAAAGCCGTTCTTCACCTAGCTTGTTGGGAACACAAAGTTTCTTTTCAGTTGCAAACTCCACTCCATACATATATATGGGGAAGTACTAGCTCCAACTCGATTTTACACTGAAAACTTCAGGAACTTCAAACCGGCACGAGGAAACAGACTGAGAAACCAGAGAAAAAGTTTCCCCTACAACCCGTTCCCTTTGTGCTAGATGAACGAACGTCTATCCACATGCTCATTTCTGAGAGATAAGTGTGTTTTAATGCCTTCCTTCACCTAGCTTGTTGGAAACACAAAGTTTGTTTTCAGTTGCATACTCCACTCCATACATATATAAGGGGAGGTACTAGCTCCAACTCGGTTTTACAGTGAAAACTGTAGTAACTTCAAACCGGCACTAGGAAACAGACTGAGAAACCAGAGTAAAAGTTTCTCTTGCAACCCGTTCCCTTTGTGCTAGGTGAACGAACGTCTCTCCACAAGCTCAGTTCTGAGAGATAAGTGTGTGTGAAAGCCGTACTTCACCAAGCTTGTTGGGAACACAAAGTTTCTTTTCAGTTGCAAACTCCACTCCATACATATATATGGGGAAGTACTAGCTAAAACTCGATTTTACACTGAAAACTGCAGGAACTTCAAACCGGAACTAGGAAACAGACTGAGAAACCAGAGTAAAAGTTTCTCCTGCAACCCTTTCCTTTGTGCTAGATGAACGAACGTCTCTCCACATGCTCAGTTCTGAGAGATAAGTGTGTGTGAAAGCCGTCCTTCACCTAGCTTGTTGGGAAAACAAAGTTTCTTTTCAGTTGAAAACTCCACTCCATACATATATATGGGGAGGTACTAGCTCCAACTCATGTTTACAGTGAAAACTGCAGGAACTTCAAACCGGCACTAGGAAACAGACTGAGAAACCAGAGAAAAAGTTTCTCCTGCAACACGTTCCCTTTGTGCTACATGAACGAACGTCTCTCCACATGCTCAGTCCTGAGAGATAAGTGTGTGTGAAAGCCGTCCTTCACCTTGCTGGTTGGGAACACAAAGTTTCTTTCCATATGCAAACACAAAACCATACATATATATGGGGAGGTGCGAGCTCCAACTCGGTTTTACAGTGAAAACTGCAGGAACTTCAAACCGGCACTAGGAAACAGACTGAGAAACCAGAGTAAATGTTTCTCCTGCAACCCGTTCCTTTTGGGCTAGATGAACGAACGTCTCTCCACATGCTCAGTTCTGAGATATAAGTGTGTGTGAAAGCCGTCCTTCACCTAGCTTGTTGGGAACACAAAGATTCTTTTCAGTTGCAAACTCCACTCCATACATATATATGGGGAGGTACAAGCTCCAACTCACTTTTACAGTGAAAACTGCAGGAACTTCAAACCGGCACTAGGAAACAGACTGAGAAACCAGAGTAAAAGTTTCTCCAGCAACCCGTTCCCTTTGTGCTAGATGAACGAACGTCTCTCCACATGCTCATTTCTGAGAGATAAGTGTGTGTGAAACCGTCCTTCACCTAGCTTGTTAGGAACACAAAGTTTCTTTTCATTTGCAAACTCCACTCCATACATATATATGAGGAGGTACTAGCTCCAAATCGATTTTACAGTGAAAACTGCAGAACTTCAAACCGGCACTGGGAAACATATTGAGAATCCAGAGTAAAAGTTTCTGTTGCAACCCGTTCCCTATGTGCTAGATTAACAAACGTCTCTCCACATGCTCAGTTCTGAGAGATAAGTGTGTGTGAAAGCCGTCCTTCACCTGGCTTGTAGGGAACACATATTTTCTTTTCAGTTGCAAACTCCACTCCATACATATATATGGGGAGGTACTAGCTCCAACTGGATTTTACAGTGAAAATTTCAGGAACTTCAAACCGGCACTAGGAAACAGACTGAGAAACCAGAGTAAAAGTTTCCCCTGCAACCCTTTACCTTTGTGCTATATGAACGAACGACTCTCCAAATGCTCAATTCTGAGAGATAAGTGTGTGTGAAGGCCGTCCTTCAATTAGCTTGTTGGAAACACAAAGTTTCTTTTCAGTTGAAAACTCTACTCCAAACATATATATGGGGAGGTACTAGCTCCAACTCGGTTTTACTGTGAAAACTGAAGGAATTTCAAACCGGCACTAGGAAACAGACTGAGAAACCAGAGTATAAGTTACTCCAGCAACCCATTTCCTTTTTGCAAGATGAACGAACGTCCCTCCACATGCTCAGTTATGAGAGAAATGTGTGTGTTAAAGCTGTTCTTCAACTCGCTTGTTGGGAACACAAATTTTCTTTTCAGTTGCAAAATCCACTCCATACATATATATGGGGAGGTACTTGTTCCAACTCTGTTTTACAGTGAAAACTGCAGGAACTTCAAAACGGCACTAGGAAACAGACTGAAAACCAGAGTAAAAGTTTCCCTTGCAACCCGTTCCCTTTGTGATAGATGAACGAACTACTCTCCACATGCTCAGTTCTGAGAGATAAGTGTGTGTGAAAGCCGTCTTTCACCTAGCTTGTTGGGAACACAAAGTTTCTTTTCAGTTGCAAACCCCACTCCATACATATATATGTGGAGGTACTAGCTCCAACTCGGTTTTACAGTGAAAATTGCAGGAACTTCAAACCGGCACTAGGAAACAGAATGAGAATCCAGAGTAAAAGTTTCTCCTGCAACCCGTTCACTTTTTGGTAGATGAACGAACGTCTCTCCACATGCTCAGATCTGAGAGACAAGTGTGTGTGAATGCCGTAATTCACTTGGCTTGTTGGGAACACAAAGTTTCTTTCAGTTGCAAAATCCATTCCATACATATATATGAGGAGGTACTAGCTCCAAATCGATTTTACAGTGAAAACTGCAGGAACTTCAAAACGGCACTAGGAAACAGACTGAGAAACCAGAGTAAAGTTTCTCCTGCAACCCTTTCCCTTTGTGCTAGATGAACGAACGTCTCTCCACATGCTCAGTTCTGAGAGATAAGTGTGTGTGAAAGCCGTCCTTCACCTGGCTTGCAGGGAACACAAAGTTTCTTTCCGTATGCAAACACAAAACCATACATATATATGGGGAAGTACTAGCTCCAACTCGGTTTTACAGTGAAAACTTCAGGAACTTCAAACCGGCACTAGGAAACAGACTGAGAAACCAGAGTAAAAGTTTCTCCTGCAAACCGTTATCTTTGTGCTATATGAAAGAACGTCTGTCCACATGCTCAGTTCTGAGAGATAAGTGTGTGTGAAAGCCGTCCTTCACCTAGCTTGTTGGGAACACAAAGTTTCTTTTCATTTGCAAACTCCATTCCATACATATATATGGGGAGGTACGAGCTCCATCTCGGTTTTACAGTGAAAACTGCAGGAACTTTCAACCGGAACTATGAAACAGACTGAGAAACAAGAGTAAAATTTTCCCCTGCAACCCGTTCAATTTGTGATATATGAACGAACGTCTCCCACATGCTCAGATCTGAGAGATAAGTGTGTGTGAATGCCGTAATTCACTTGGCTTGTTGGGAACACAAAGTTTCTTTTCAGTTGCAAACTCCATTCCATACATATATATGAGGTGGTACTAGCTCCAAATCGATTTTACAGTGAAAACTGCAGGAACTTCAAACCGGCACTAGGAAACAGACTGAGAAACCAGAGTAAAAGTTTCTGCTGCAACCCTTTCCCTTTGTGCTAGATGAACGAACGTCTCTCCACATGCTCAGTTCTGAGAGATAAGTGTGTGTGAAAGCCGTCCTTCACCTGGCTTGTAGGGAACACAAAGTTTCTTTCCATATGCAAACACAAAACCATACATATATATGGGGAAGTACTAGCTCCAACTCGGTTTTACAGTGAAAATTGCAGGAATTTCAAACCGGCACTAGGAAACAGACTGAGAAACCAGAGTAAAAGTTTCTCCTGCAAACCGTTATCTTTGTGCTATATGAACGAACGTCTGTCCACATGCTCAGTTCTGAGAGATAAGTGTGTGTGAAAGCCGTCCTTCACCTAGCTTGTTGGGAACACAAAGTTTCTTTTCATTTGCAAACTCCATTCCATACATATATATGGGGAGGTACTAGCTCCATCTCGGTTTTACAGTGAAAACTGCAGGAAATTTAAACCGGAACTATGAAACAGACAGAGAAACAAGAGTAAAAGTTTCCCCTGCAACCCGTTCCTTTGTGCTAGATGAAAGAACGTCTCTCCACATGCTCAGTTCTGAGAGATAAGTGGGTGTGAAAGCCATCCTTCTCCTAGCTTGTTGGGAACACAAAGTTTCTTTTCAGTTGCAAACTCGACTCCATAAATATATATGGGTCGGTATTAGCTCCAACTCGGTTTTACAGTGAAAACTGCAGGAAATTCAAACCGGCATTAGGAAAAAGACTGAGAAACCAGAGAAAAAGTTTCTCCTGCAACCCGTTCCCTTTGTGCTAGATGAACGAATGTCTCTCCACATGCTCAGTTGTGAGAGATAAGTGCGTGTGAAACCGTCCTTCACCTAGCTTGTAGGGAAAACAAAGTTTTTTTTCACATGCAAACTCCACACCATACATATATATGGGGAGGTACTAGCTCCAACTCTGTTTTACAGTGAAATCTGCAGGAAGTTCAAACCGGCACTAGGAAACAGACTGAGAAACCAGAGAAAAAGTTTCTCCTGCAACCCGATCCCTTTGTGCTAGATGAACGAACGTCTCTCCACATGTTCACTTCTGAGAGATAAGTGTGTGTGAAAGCCGTCCTTCACATAGCTTGTTGGGAAAACAAAGTTTCTTTTCAGTTGAAAACTCCACTCCATACATATATATGGGGAGGTACTAGCTCCAACTCATGTTTACAGTGAAAACTGCAGGAACTTCAAACCGGCACTAGGAAACAGACTGAGAAACCAGAGTAAAAGTTTCTCCTGCAACACGTTCCCTTTGTGCTACATGAACGAACGTCTCTCCACATGCTCAGTTCTGAGAGATAAGTGTGTGTGAAAGCCGTCCTTCACCTAGCTTGCTGGGAACACAAAGTTTCTTTTCAGTTGCAACTCCACTCCATACATATATATGGGGAGGTAGTAGCTCCAACTCTGTTTTACAGTGAAAACTGCAATAACTTCAAACCGGCAGTAGGAAACAGACTGAGAATCCAGAGTAAAAGTATCCCCTGCAACACGTTCCCTTTGTGCTAGATGAACGAAAGTCTCTCCACATGCTCAGTTCTGAGAAATAAGTGTGTGTGAAAGCCGTCCTTCAGCTATCTTGTTGGGAACACAAAGTTTCTTTTCATATGCAAACTCCACACCATACATATATATGGGGAGGTACTAGCTCCAACTCTGTTTTACAGTGAAATCTGCAGGAAATTCAAACCGGCACTAGGAAACATACTGAGAAACCAGAGTAAATGTTTCTCCTGCAACCCGATCACTTTGTGCTAGATGAACGAACGTCTCTCCACATGCTCAGTTCTGAGATATAAGTGTGTGTGAAAGCCGTTCTTCACCTAGCTTGTTGGGAACACAAAGATTCTTTTCATTTGCAAACTCCACTCCATACATATATATGGGGAGGTACTAGCTCCAACTCGGTTTTACAGTGAAAACTGCAGGAACTTCAAACCGGCAATCGGAAACAAATTGAGAAACCAGAGTAAAAGTTTCTGCTGCAACCCGTTCCCTATGTGCTAGATGAACGAACATCTCTCCACATGCTTAGTTCTGAGAGATAAGTGTGTGTGAAAGCCGTACTTCACCTGGCTTGTAAGGAACACAAAGTTTCTTTTTACTTGCAAACTCCTCTCCATACATATATATGGGGAGGAACTAGCTCCAACTGGATTTTACAGTGAAAATTTCAGGAACTTCAAACCGGCACTAAGAAACAGACTGAGAAACCAGAGTAAAAGTTTCCCCTGCAACCCGTTACTTTGTGCTATATGAACGAACGTCTCTCCAAATGCTCAATTCTGAGAGATAAGTGTGTGTGAAACCGTCCTTCACCTAGCTTGTTAGGAACACAAAGTTTCTTTTCATTTGCAAACTCCACTCCATACATATATATGAGGAGGTACTAGCTCCAAATCGATTTTACAGTGAAAACTGCAGAAACTTCAAACCGGCACTGGGAAACATATTGAGAATCCAGAGTAAAAGTTTCTGTTGCAACCCGTTCCCTATGTGCTAGATGAACAAACGTCTCTCCACATGCTCAGTTCTGAGAGATAAGTGTGTGTGAAAGCCGTCCTTCACCTGGCTTGTAGGGAACACATATTTTCTTTTCAGTTGCAAACTCCACACCATACATATATATGGGGAGGTACTAGCTCCAACAGGATTTTACAGTGAAAATTTCAGGAACTTCAAACCGGCACTAGGAAACAGACTAAGAAACCAGAGTAAAAGTTTCCCCTGCAACCCTTTACCTTTGTGCTATATGAACGAACGTCTCTCCAAATGCTCAATTCTGAGAGATAAGTGTGTGTGAAGGCCGTCCTTCAATTAGCTTGTTGGGAACACAAAGTTTCTTTTCAGTTGAAAACTCTACTCCAAACATATATATGGGGAGGTACTAGCTCCAACTCGGTTTTACTGTGAAAACTGCAGGAATTTCAAACCGGCACTAGGAAACAGACTGAGAAACCAGAGTATAAGTTACTCCAGCAACCCATTTCCTTTTTGCAAGATGAACGAACGTCTCTCCACATGCTCAGTTATGAGAGAAATGTGTGTGTTAAAGCTGTTCTTCAACTCGCTTGTTGGGAACACAAATTTTCTTTTCACTTGCAAAATCCACTCCATACATATATATAGGGAGGTACTTGTTCCAACTCTGTTTTACAGTGAAAACTGCAGGAACTTCAAAACGGCACTAGGAAACAGACTGAAAACCAGAGTAAAAGTTTCCCTTGCAACCCGTTCCCTTTGTGATAGATGAACGAACTACTCTCCACATGCTCAGTTCTGAGAGATAAGTGTGTGTGAAAGCCGTCTTTCACCTAGCTTGTTGGGAACACAAAGTTTCTTTTCAGTTGCAAACCCCACTCCATACATATATATGGGGAGGTACTAGCTCCAACTCGGTTTTACAGTGAAAATTGCAGGAACTTCAAACCGGCACTAGGAAACAGAATGAGAATCCAGAGTAAAAGTTTCTCCTGCAACCCGTTCACTTTTTGGTAGATGAACGAACGTCTCTCCACATGCTCAGATCTGAGAGACAAGTGTGTGTGAATGCCGTAATTCACTTGGCTTGTTGGGAACACAAAGTTTCTTTCAGTTGCGAAATCCATTCCATACATATATATGAGGAGGTACTAGCTCCAAATCGATTTTACAGTGAAAACTGCAGGAACTTCCAAACGGCACTAGGAAACAGACTGAGAAACCAGAGTAAAAGTTTCTGCTGCAACCCTTTCCCTTTGTGCTAGATGAACGAACGTCTCTCCACATGCTCAGTTCTGAGAGATAAGTGTGTGTGAAAGCCGTCCTTCACTGGCTTGCAGGGAACACAAAGTTTCTTTCCATATGCAAACACAAAATCATACATATATATGGGGAAGTACTAGCTCCAACTCGGTTTTACAGTGAAAACTTCAGGAACTTCAAACCGGCACTAGGAAACAGACTGAGAAACCAGAGTAAAAGTTTCTCCTGCAAACCGTTATCTTTGTGCTATATGAACGAACGTCTGTCCACATGCTCAGTTCTGAGAGATAAGTGTGTGTGAAAGCCGTCCTTCACCTAGCTTGTTGGGAACACAAAGTTTCTTTTCATTTGCAAACTCCATTCCATACATATATATGGGGAGGTACGAGCTCCATCTCGGTTTTACAGTGAAAACTGCAGGAACTTTCAACCGGAAGTATGAAACAGACTGAGAAACAAGAGTAAAAGTTTCCCCTGCAACCCGTTCAATTTGTGATATATGAACGAACGTCTCCCACATGCTCAGATCTGAGAGATAAGTGTGTGTGAATGCCGTAATTCACTTGGCTTGTTGGGAACACAAAGTTTCTTTTCAGTTGCAAACTCCATTCCATACATATATATGAGGTGGTACTAGCTCCAACTCGGTTTTACAGTGAAAACTGCAGGAACTTCAAACCGGCACTAGGAAACAGACTGAGAAACCAGAGTAAAAGTTTCTGCTGCAAACCTTTCCCTTTGTGCTAGATGAACGAACTTCTCTCCACATGCTCAGTTCTGAGAGATAAATGTGTGTGAAAGCCGTCCTTCACCTGGCTTGTAGGGAACACAAAGTTTCTTTCCATATGCAAACACAAAACCATACATATATATGGGGAAGTACTAGCTCCAACTCGGTTTTACAGTGAAAACTTCAGGAACTTCAAACCGGCACTAGGAATCAGACTGAGAAACCAGAGTAAAAGTTTCTCCTGCAAACCGTTATCTTTGTGCTATATGAACGAACGTCTGTCCACATGCTCAGTTCTGAGAGATAAGTGTGTGTGAAAGCCGTCCTTCACCTAGCTTGTTGGGAACACAAAGTTTCTTTTCATTTGCAAACTCCATTCCATACATATATATGGGGAGGTACTAGCTCCATCTCGGTTTTACAGTGAAAACTGCAGGAAATTTAAACCGGAACTATGAAACAGACAGAGAAACAAGAGTAAAAGTTTCCCCTGCAACCCGTTCCTTTGTGCTAGATGAAAGAACGTCTCTCCACATGCTCAGTTCTGAGAGATAAGTGGGTGTGAAAGCCGTCCTTCTCCTAGCTTGTTGGGAACACAAAGTTTCTTTTCAGTTGCAAACTCGACTCCATACATATATATGGGTCGGTATTAGCTCCAACTCGGTTTTACAGTGAAAACTGCAGGAACTTCAAACCGGCATTAGGAAAAGACTGAGAAACCAGAGTAAAAGTTTCTCCTGCAACCCGTTCCCTTTGTGCTAGATGAACGAATGTCTCTCCACATGCTCAGTTGTGAGAGATAAGTGCGTGTGAAACCGTCCTTCACCTAGCTTGTTGGGAAAACAAAGTTTTTTTTCATATGCAAACTCCACACCATACATATATATGGGGAGGTACTAGCTCCAACTCTGTTTTACAGTGAAATCTGCAGGAACTTCAAACCGGCACTAGGAAACAGACTGAGAAATCAGAGAAAAAGTTTCTCCTGCAACCCGATCCCTTTGTGCTAGATGAACGAACGTCTCTCCACATGTTCAGTTCTGAGAGATAAGTGTGTGTGAAAGCCGTCATTCAACTAGATTGTTGGGAAAACAAAGTTTCTTTTCAGTTGCAAACTCCACTCCATACATATATATGGGGAGGTACTAGCTCCAACTCATGTTTACAGTGAAAACTGCAGGAACTTCAAACCGGCACTAGGAAACAGACTGAGAAACCAGAGTAAAAGTTTCTCCTGCAACCCGTTACCTTTGTGCTACATGAACGAACGTCTCTCCACATGCTCAGTTCTGAGAGATAAGTGTGTGTGAAAGCCGTCCTTCACCTTGCTGGTTGGGAACACAAAGTTTCTTTTCATATGCAAGCACAAAACCATACATATATATGGGGAGGTGCGAGCTCCAACTCGGTTTTACAGTGAAAACTGCAGGAAATTCAAACCGGCACTAGGAAACAGACTGAGAAACCAGAGTAAATGTTTCTCCTGCAACCCGTTCCTTTTGGGCTAGATGAACGAACGTCTCTCCACATGCTCAGTTCTGAGAAATAAGTGTGTGTGAAAGCCGTCCTTCACCTAGCTTGTTGGGAACACAAAGATTCTTTTCAGTTGCAAACTCCACTCCATACATATATATGGGGAGGTACAAGCTCCAACTCGCTTTTACAGTGAAAACTGCAGGAACTTCAAACCGGCACTAGGAAACAGACTGAGAAACCAGAGTAAAAGTTTCTCCGGCAACCCGTTCCCTTTGTGCTAGATGAACGAACGTCTCTCCACATGCTCATTTCTGAGAGGAATTTTGTGTGAAAGCCGTCCTTCACCTAGCTTGCTGGGAACACAAAGTTTCTTTTCAGTTGCAACTCCACTCCATACATATATATGGGGAGGTAGTAGCTCCAACTCTGTTTTACAGTGAAAACTGCAATAACTTCAAACCGGCAGTAGGAAACAGACTGAGAATCCAGAGTAAAAGTATCTCCTGCAACACGTTCCCTTTGTGCTAGATGAACGAACGTCTCTCCACATGCTCAGTTCTGAGAGATAAGTGTGTGTGAAAGCCGTCCTTCACCTATCTTGTTGGGAACACAAAGTTTCCTTTCATATGCAAACTCCACACCATACATATATATGGGGAGGTACTAGCTCCAACTCTGTTTTACAGTGAAATCTGCAGGAAATTCAAACCGGCACTAGGAAACATACTGAGAAACCAGAGTAAAAGTTTCTCCTGCAACCCGTTCCCTTTGTGGTAGGTGAACGAACGCCTCTCCACATGCTCATTTCTGAGAGATAAGTGTGTGTGAAAGCCGTCCTTCACCTAGCTTGTTGGGAACACAAAGTTTCTTTTCATTTGCAACCTCCAATCCATACATATATATGGGGAGGTACTAGCTCCAACTTGGTTTTACAGTGAAAATCCAGGAACTTCAAACAGGCACTAGGAAACAGACTGAGAAACCAGAGTAAATCTTTCTCCTGCAACCCGTTCCCTTTGTGCAAGATGAACGAACGTCTCTCCACATGCTCAGTTCTGAGAGATAAGTGTGTGTGAAAGCCGTCCTTCAACTAGCTTGTTGGGAACACAAAGTTTCTTTTCACTTGCAAACACAAAACCATACATATATATGGGGAGGTACTAGCTCCAACTCTTTTTACAGTGAAATCTGCAGGAACTTCAAACCGGCACTAGGAAACATACTGAGAAACCAGAGTAAATGTTTTTCCGCAACAAGATCCCTTTGTGCTAGATGAACGAAAGTCTCTCCACATGCTCAGTTCTGAGAGATAAGTGTTTGTGAAAGCCGTCCTTCACCTAGCTTGTTGGGAACACAAAGATTCTTTTCATTTGCAAACTCCTCTCCATACATTTATATGGGGAGGTACTAGCTCCTACTCGGTTTTACAGTGAAAACTGCAGGAACTTCAAACCGGCACTAGGAAACAGACTGAGAAAACAGAGTAAAAGTTTCTACTGCAACCCGTTCCCTTTGTGCTAGATGAACGAACGTCTCTCCACATGCTAAATTCTGAGAGGAAATTATGTGTGAAAGGCGTCCTTCAAATAGATTGGAACACAAAGATTCTTTTCAGTTGCAAACTCCACTCAATACATATATATGGGGAGGTACTAGCTCCAACACGGTTTTACAGTGAAAACTGCAGGAACTTCAATTGGGCACTAGGAAACAGACTGAGAATCCAGAGTAAAGTTTCTCCTGCAACACGTTCCATTTGTGGTAGATGAACGAACATCTCTCCACATGCTCAGGTCTGAGAGATAAGTGTGTGTGAAAGCCGTCCTTCACTTAGCTTGTTGGGAACACAAGTTTCTTTTCAGTTGCAAACTTCACTCCATAAATATATATGGGGAGGTACTAGCTCCAACTCGGTTTTACAGTGAAAACTGCAGGAACCTCAAACCGGCACTATGAAACAGACTGAGAAACCAGATTAAAAGTTTCCCCTTCAAACCGTTCCCTTTGTTCTAGATGAACGAACGTCTCTCCACATGCTCATTTCTGAGAGATAAATGTGTGTGAAAGCCGTCCTTCACCTAGCTTGTTGGGAACACAAAGTTTCTTTTCATTTGCAACCTCCACTCCATACATATATATGGGGAGGTACTAGCTGCAACTCGGTTTTACAGTGAAAACTGCAGGAACTTCAAATCGGCACTAGGAAACAGTCTGAGAAACCAGAGTAAATGTTTCTCCTGCAACCCGTTCCCTTTGTGCTAGATGAACGAACGTCTCTCCACATGCTCAGTTCTGAGAGATAAGTGTGTGTGAAAGCCGTCCTTCACCTTGCTGGTTGGGAACACAAATTTTCTTTTCATATGCAAACACAAAACCATACATATATATGGGGAGGTATTATCTCCAACTATGTTTTACAGTGAAATCAGCAGGAAGTTCAAACCAGCACTAGGAAACAGACTGAGAAACCAGAGTAAATGTTTCACCTGCAACCCGATCCATTTGTGCTAGATGAACGAACGTCTCTCCACATGCTCAGATCTGATAGATAAGTGTGTGTGAATGCCGTCCTTCACCTAGCTTGTTGGGAACACAAAGTTTCTTTTCAGTTGCAAACTCCACTCCATACATATATAAGGGGAGGTACTAGCTCCAACTCGATTTTACAGTGAAAATTGCAGGAACTTCAAACCGGCACTAGGAAACAGACTGAGAAAAAAGAGTAAAAGTTTCTCCTGCAACCTGTTCCCTTTCTGCTAGATGAACGAACGTCTCTCCACATGCTCAGTTCTGAGAGATAAATGTGTGTGAAAGCCGTCCTTCAACTAGCTTGTTGGGAACACAAAGTTTCTTTTCACTTGCAAACTCCACTCCATACATATATATGGGGAGGTACGAGCTCCAACTCGGTTTTACAGTGAAAACTGCAGGAACTTCAAACTGGCACTAGGAAAGAGACTGAGAAACCAGGGTAAAATTTCACCTGCAACCCGTTCCCTTTGTGCTAGATGAACGAACGTCTCTCCACATGCTCAGTTCTGAGAGAATTATGTGTGTGAAAGCCGTCCTTCACCTGGCTTTTTGGGAACTCAAAATTTCTTTTTAGTGGAAAATCGTCTCCTTATATATATATGGGGAGTTACTAGCTCCTACTCGGTTTTACAGTGAAAACTGTAGGAACTTCAAACCGGTACTAGGAATCAGACTGAGAAACCAGGGTAAAAGTTTGTCCTGCAACCCTTTCCCTTTGTGTTAGATGAACAAACGTCTCTCCACATGCTGAGTTCTGAGAGATAAGTGTGTGTTAAAGCCGTACTTCACCTAGCTTGTTGGGAACACCAAGTTTCTTTACAGTTGCAAACTCCACTCCATACATAAATATGAGTAGGTACTAGCTCCAAATCGGTTTTACAGTGAAAACTGCAGGAACTTCAAACCGGCACTAGGAAACAGACTGAAAAACCAGAGTAAAAGTTTCTCCTGCAACCCGTTCCCATTTTGCTAGATGAACGAAAGTCTCTCCACATGCTCAAATCTGAGAGATAAGTGTGTGTGAAAGCCGTCCTTCAACTTGCTTATTGGGAAAACAAAGATTCTTTTCAGTTGCAAACTCCACTCCATACATATATATGGGGAGGTAATAGCTCAAACACAGTTGTACAGTGAAAACTGCAGGAAATTCAAACCGGCACTAGGAAACAGACTGAGAATCCAGAGTAAAATTTTCCCCTGCAACCCGTTCCCTTTGTGCTAAATGAACGAACGTCTCTCCACATGCTCAGTTCTGAGAGATAATTGTGTGTGAAAGCCGTCCTTCACCTAGCTTGTTGGGAACACAAACTTTCTTTTAAGTTGCAAACTCCACTCCATACATATATATGGGGAGGTACTAGCTATAACTCTCTTTTACAGTGAAAACTGCAGGAACTTCCAACCGGCACTAGGATACAGACTGAGAATACAGAGTAAAAATTTCTCCTGCAACCCGTTCCCTTTTTGCTAGATGAACGAAAGACTCTCCACATGCTCAGTTCTGAGAAATAAGTGTGTGTGAAAGCCGCCCTTCACCTATCTTGTTGGGAACACAAAGTTTCTTTTCACTTGCAAACTCCACTCCATACATATATATGGGGAGGTACTAGCTCCAACTCGGTTTAACAGTGAAAACTGCAGGAACTTCAAACCGGCACTAGGAAACAGACTGAGAAACCAGAGAAAATGTTTCTCCTTCAACCCGTTCTGATTGTGCTAGATGAACGAACGTCTCTCCACATGCTCAGTTCTGAGAGATAAGTGTGTGTGAAAGCCGTCCTTGACCTAGCTTGTTGGGAACACAAAGTTTCTTTTCAGTTGAAAATCCACTCCATACATATATACGGGGAGGTACTAGCTCCAACTCGGTTTTACAGTGAAAATTGTAGGAAATTCAAAACGGCACTAGGAAACAGTCTGAGAAAGCAGAGTAAAAGTTTATCCTGCAACACGTTCCCTTTGTGCTAGATGAACGAACGTCTCTCCACATGCTCAGTTCTGAGAGATAAGTGGGTGTGAAAGCCGTTCTTCACCTAGATTTTTGGGAACACAATGTTTCTTTCCAGTTGCAAACTCCACTTCATATGTATATATGGGGAGGTACAAGCTCCAACTCGGTTTTACAGTTAAAACTGCAGGATTTTCAATCCAGCACTAGGAAACAGACTGAGAAACCAGAGTAAACGTTTCTCCTGCAACCCGTTCCCTTTGTGCTAGATGAACGAACGTCTCTAAACATGCTCAGTTCTGAGATATGTGTGTGTGTGAAAGCCGTACTTCACCTACCTTGTTGGGAACACAAAGTTTCTTTTCATTTGCAAACCTCACTCCATACATATATACGGGGAGGTACTAGCTCCAACTCGGGTTTACAGTGAAATGTGCAGGAAATTCAAACAGGCACTAGGAAACAGACTGAGAAACCAGAGTAAAAGTTTCTCCTGCAACCCGTTCCTTTCATGCTAGATGAACGAACGTCTCTCCACATGCTCAGTTCTGAGAGATAAGTGTGTGTGAAAGCCGCCCTTCACCTAGATTATTGGGAAAAGAAAGTTTCTTTTCAGTTGCAAACTCCACTCCAAACATATATATGGGGAGGTACTAGATCCAAATCGATTTTACACTGAAAACTGCAGGAACTTCAAACCTGCACTAGGAAACAGACTGAGAAATCAGAGTAAATGTTTCTCCTTCAACCCGTTCCCATTGTGCTAGATGAACGAACGTATCTCCACATGCTCAGTTCTGAGAAATAAGTGTGTGTGAAAGCCGAACTTCACCTAGCTTGTTGGGAACACAAAGTATCTTTTCATTTGCAAACTCCACTCCATACATATATATGGGGAGGTACTAGCTCCAACTGGTTTTTAGTGTGAAAACTGCAGGAACTTCAACCCGACACTAGGAAACAGACTGAGAAACCAGAGTAAAGTATATCCTGCAACACGTTCCTTTGTGCTAGATGGACGAACGTCTTTCCACATGCTCAGTTCTGAGAGATAAGTGTGTGTGAAAGCCGTCCTTCAACTGGCTTGTTGGGAACACAATGTTTCTTTTCAGTTGCCAACTCCACTCCATACATATATATGGGGAGGTACTAGCTCCAACTCGGTTTTACAGTGAAAACGGCAGGATCTTCAAACAGGCAGTAGGAAACAGACTTAGAAACCAGAGAAAAAGTTTTTCCTGCAAACCGTTCCCTTTGTGCTAGATGAACGAACTTCTCTCCACATGCTCAGTTCTGAGAGATAAGTGTGTGTGAAAGCCGTCCTTCACCTAGCTTGTTGGGAACACAAAGTTTATTTTCACTTACAAACTTCACTGCATACATATATATGGGTAGGTTCTAGCTCCAACTCGGTTTTACAGTGAAAACTGCAGGAACGTCAAACCGGCACTATGAAAAAGACTGAGAAACCAGAGTAAAAGTTTCTCCTGCAACCCGTTCCTTTTTGCTAGATGAACGAACGTCTCTCCACATGCTCAGTTCTGAGAAATAAGTGTGTGTGAATGCCGTCCTTCACCTAGCTTGTTGGGAACACAAAGTTTCTTTTCAGTTGCAAACAACAATCCATAAATATTTATGGGGAGATACTAGCTCCAACAAGGTTTTACAGTTAAAACTGCAGGAACTTCAAACCGGCACTATGAAACAGACTGAGAAACCAGAGTAAATGTTTCTGCTGCAAACCGTTCCCTTTTTCTAGATGAACGAACGTCTCTCCACATGCTCAGTTCTGAGAGAAATGTGTGTGTGATAGCCGTCCTTCACCTGGCTTGTTGGGAAATCAAAATTTCTTTTCAGTTGCAAACTCCACTCCATACATTTATATGGGGAGGTACAAGCTCCAACTCGGTTTTACAGTGAAAAATGCAGGAACATCTAACCGGCTCTAGGAAACAGACTGAGATACCAGAGTAAAATTTCTCCTGCAAACCATTCCTTTTGTGCTAGATGAACGAACGTCTCTCCACATGCTCAGTTCTGAGAGATAAGTGTGTGTGAAAGCCGTCCTTCACCTAGCTTGTTAGGAACACAAAGATTCTTTTCACTTGCAAACACCACTCCATACATATATATGGGGAGGTTCGAGCTCCAACTCGGTTTTACAGTGAAAACTGCTGAAACTTCAAACCGACAGTAGGAAACAGACAGAGAAACGAGAGAAATAGTTTCTCCTGCAACCCGTTCCTTTTGTGCTAGATGAACGAACGTCACTCCACATGCTCAGTTCTGAGAGATAAGTGTGTGTGAAAGCCGTTCTTCACCTAGCTTGTTGGGAACACAAAGTTTCTTTTCAGTTGCAAACTCCACTCCATACATATATATGGGGAAGTACTAGCTCCAACTCGATTTTACACTGAAAACTTCAGGAACTTCAAACCGGCACGAGGAAACAGACTGAGAAACCAGAGAAAAAGTTTCCCCTACAACCCGTTCCCTTTGTGCTAGATGAACGAACGTCTATCCACATGCTCATTTCTGAGAGATAAGTGTGTTTTAATGCCTTCCTTCACCTAGCTTGTTGGAAACACAAAGTTTGTTTTCAGTTGCATACTCCACTCCATACATATATAAGGGGAGGTACTAGCTCCAACTCGGTTTTACAGTGAAAACTGTAGTAACTTCAAACCGGCACTAGGAAACAGACTGAGAAACCAGAGTAAAAGTTTCTCTTGCAACCCGTTCCCTTTGTGCTAGGTGAACGAACGTCTCTCCACAAGCTCAGTTCTGAGAGATAAGTGTGTGTGAAAGCCGTCATTCAACTAGATTGTTGGGAACACAAAGTTTCTTTTCAGTTGCAAACTCCACTCCATTCATATATATGAGGAGGTACAAGCTCCAAATTGGTTTTACAATGAAAACTGCAGGAACTTCAAAACGGCACTAGGATACAGACTGAGAATCCAGAGTAAAAGTTTCTCCTGCAACCCGTTCCCTTTTTGCTAGATGAACGAACGTCTCTCCACATGCTCAGTTCTGAGAGATATGTGTGTGTGAAAGCCGTCCTTCAACTAGCTTGTTGGGAACACAAAGTTTCTTTTCAGTAGCAAACTCCACTCCATATAAATATATGGGGAGGTACTAGCTCCAACTCGGTTTTACAGTGAAAAATGCAGGAACTTCAAACCGGCACTAGGAAACAGACTGAGAAACCAGAGTAAAAGTTTCTCCTTCAACCCGTTCCTATTGTGCTAGATGAACGAACGTCTCTCCACATGCTCAGTTCTGAGAGATAAGTGTGTGTGAAAGCCGTCCTTCAACTAGCTTGTTGGGAACACAAAGTAACTTTTCAGTTGCAAATTCCACTCCATACATATATATGGGGAGGTACTAGCTCCAACTCGGTTTTACAGTGAAAACTGCAGGAACTTCAACCCGACACTAGGAAACAGAATGAGAAACCAGAGTAAAATTTCTCCTGCAACACTTTCCCTTTGTTCTAGATGAACAAATGTCTCTCCACATGCTCAGTTCTGAGAGAAATGTGTGTGTGAAAGCCGTCCTTCACCTGGGTTTTTGGGAACTCAAAGTTTCTTTTCAGTTGCAAACTGCACGCCATACATATATTTGGGGAGGTACTAGCTCCAACTCGGTTTTACAGTGAAAATTGCAGGAATTTCAAAACGGCACTAGGAAACAGACTGAGAAATCAGAGTAAAAGTTTCTCCTGCAACCCGTTCCCTTTGTGTTAGATGAACGAACGTCTTTCCACATGCTGAATTCTGAGAGATAAGTGTGTGTGAAAGCCGTCCTTCACCTTGCTTATTGGGAACACAAAGTTTCTTTTCAGTTGCAAACTACACTCCATACATATATATGGGGAGGTACTAGTTCCAACTCGGTTTTACAGTGAAAACTGCAGGAACTTCTAAACGGCAATATGAAAAAGACTGAGAAACCAGAGTAAAGTATCTCCTGCAATCCGTTCCTTTTGTGCTAGATGAACGAACGTCTCTCCACATGCTCAGTTCTGAGAGATAAGTGTGTGTGAAAGCCGTCCTTCAACTGACTTGTTGGGAACACAAAGTTTCTTTTCAGTTGCAAACTCCACTCCATACATATATATGTGGAGGTACTAGCTCCAACACGGTTTTACAGTGAAAACTGCAGGAACTTCAAACCTGCACTAGGAAACAGACTGAGAAATCAGAGTAAATGTTTCTCCTTCAACCCGTTCCCATTGTGCTAGATGAACGAACGTATCTCCACATGCTCAGTTCTGAGAAATAAGTGTGTGTGAAAGCCGAACTTCACCTAGCTTGTTGGGAACACAAAGTATCTTTTCATTTGCAAACTCCACTCCATACATATATATGGGGAGGTACTAGCTCCAACTGGTTTTTAGTGTGAAAACTGCAGGAACTTCAACCCGACACTAGGAAACAGACTGAGAAACCAGAGTAAAGTATATCCTGCAACACGTTCCTTTGTGCTAGATGGACGAACGTCTTTCCACATGCTCAGTTCTGAGAGATAAGTGTGTGTGAAAGCCGTCCTTCAACTGGCTTGTTGGGAACACAATGTTTCTTTTCAGTTGCCAACTCCACTCCATACATATATATGGGGAGGTACTAGCTCCAACTCGGTTTTACAGTGAAAACGGCAGGATCTTCAAACAGGCAGTAGGAAACAGACTTAGAAACCAGAGAAAAAGTTTTTCCTGCAAACCGTTCCCTTTGTGCTAGATGAACGAACTTCTCTCCACATGCTCAGTTCTGAGAGATAAGTGTGTGTGAAAGCCGTCCTTCACCTAGCTTGTTGGGAACACAAAGTTTATTTTCACTTACAAACTTCACTGCATACATATATATGGGTAGGTTCTAGCTCCAACTCGGTTTTACAGTGAAAACTGCAGGAACGTCAAACCGGCACTATGAAAAAGACTGAGAAACCAGAGTAAAAGTTTCTCCTGCAACCCGTTCCTTTTTGCTAGATGAACGAACGTCTCTCCACATGCTCAGTTCTGAGAAATAAGTGTGTGTGAATGCCGTCCTTCACCTAGCTTGTTGGGAACACAAAGTTTCTTTTCAGTTGCAAACAACAATCCATAAATATTTATGGGGAGATACTAGCTCTAACACGGTTTTACAGTTAAAACTGCAGGAACTTCAAACCGGCACTATGAAACAGACTGAGAAACCAGAGTAAATGTTTCTGCTGCAAACCGTTCCCTTTTTCTAGATGAACGAACGTCTCTCCACATGCTCAGTTCTGAGAGAAATGTGTGTGTGATAGCCGTCCTTCACTTGGCTTGTTGGGAACTCAAAATTTCTTTTCAGTTGCAAACTCCACTCCATACATTTATATGGGGAGGTACAAGCTCCAACTCGGTTTTACAGTGAAAAATGCAGGAACATCTAACCGGCTCTAGGAAACAGACTGAGATACCAGAGTAAAATTTCTCCTGCAAACCATTCCTTTTGTGCTAGATGAACGAACGTCTCTCCACATGCTCAGTTCTGAGAGATAAGTGTGTGTGAAAGCCGTCCTTCACCTAGCTTGTTAGGAACACAAAGATTCTTTTCACTTGCAAACACCACTCCATACATATATATGGGGAGGTTCGAGCTCCAACTCGGTTTTACAGTGAAAACTGCTGAAACTTCAAACCGACAGTAGGAAACAGACAGAGAAACGAGAGAAATAGTTTCTCCTGCAACCCGTTCCTTTTGTGCTAGATGAACGAACGTCACTCCACATGCTCATTTCTGAGAGATAAGTGTGTTTTAATGCCTTCCTTCACCTAGCTTGTTGGAAACACAAAGTTTGTTTTCAGTTGCATACTCCACTCCATACATATATAAGGGGAGGTACTAGCTCCAACTCGGTTTTACAGTGAAAACTGTAGTAACTTCAAACCGGCACTAGGAAACAGACTGAGAAACCAGAGTAAAAGTTTCTCTTGCAACCCGTTCCCTTTGTGCTAGGTGAACGAACGTCTCTCCACAAGCTCAGTTCTGAGAGATAAGTGTGTGTGAAAGCCGTCATTCAACTAGATTGTTGGGAACACAAAGTTTCTTTTCAGTTGCAAACTCCACTCCATTCATATATATGAGGAGGTACAAGCTCCAAATTGGTTTTACAATGAAAACTGCAGGAACTTCAAAACGGCACTAGGATACAGACTGAGAATCCAGAGTAAAAGTTTCTCCTGCAACCCGTTCCCTTTTTGCTAGATGAACGAACGTCTCTCCACATGCTCAGTTCTGAGAGATATGTGTGTGTGAAAGCCGTCCTTCAACTAGCTTGTTGGGAACACAAAGTTTCTTTTCAGTAGCAAACTCCACTCCATATAAATATATGGGGAGGTACTAGCTCCAACTCGGTTTTACAGTGAAAAATGCAGGAACTTCAAACCGGCACTAGGAAACAGACTGAGAAACCAGAGTAAAAGTTTCTCCTTCAACCCGTTCCTATTGTGCTAGATGAACGAACGTCTCTCCACATGCTCAGTTCTGAGAGATAAGTGTGTGTGAAAGCCGTCCTTCAACTAGCTTGTTGGGAACACAAAGTAACTTTTCAGTTGCAAATTCCACTCCATACATATATATGGGGAGGTACTAGCTCCAACTCGGTTTTACAGTGAAAACTGCAGGAACTTCAACCCGACACTAGGAAACAGAATGAGAAACCAGAGTAAAATTTCTCCTGCAACACTTTCCCTTTGTTCTAGATGAACAAATGTCTCTCCACATGCTCAGTTCTGAGAGAAATGTGTGTGTGAAAGCCGTCCTTCACCTGGGTTTTTGGGAACTCAAAGTTTCTTTTCAGTTGCAAACTGCACGCCATACATATATTTGGGGAGGTACTAGCTCCAACTCGGTTTTACAGTGAAAATTGCAGGAATTTCAAAACGGCACTAGGAAACAGACTGAGAAATCAGAGTAAAAGTTTCTCCTGCAACCCGTTCCCTTTGTGTTAGATGAACGAACGTCTTTCCACATGCTGAATTCTGAGAGATAAGTGTGTGTGAAAGCCGTCCTTCACCTTGCTTATTGGGAACACAAAGTTTCTTTTCAGTTGCAAAATCCACACCATACATATATATGGGGAGGTACTATCTCCAACTCGGTTTTACAGTGAAAACTGCAGGAACTTAATACCGGCACTAGGAAACATACTGAAAACCAGAGTATAAGTTTCTACTTCAACCCGTTCCCTTTGTGGTAGATGAACGAACGTCTCTCCACATGCTCAGTTATGAGAGATAAGTGTGTTTTAAAGCCGTTTTTCAACTTGCTTGTTTTGAACACAAAGTTTCTTTTCAATTGCAAACTCCACACCATACATATATATGGGGAGGTACTAGCTCCAACTCGGTTTAACAGTGAAAACTGCAGGAACTTCAAACCGGCACTAGGAAACAGACTTGGAAACCAGAGTAAAAATTTCTCCTGCAACCCATTCAATTTTTACTAGATGAACGAACGTCTCTCCACATGTTCAGTTATGAGAGATAAATTTGTTTGAAAGCCGTCCTTCACCTAGCTTGTTGGGAACACAAAGTTCTTTTCAGTTGCAAACCCCACTCCATACATATATATGGGGAGGTACTAGCTCCAACTCGGTTTTACAGTGAAAACTGCAGGAATTTCAAACCGGCACTTGGAAACAGACTGAGAAACCAGAGTAAAACTTTCTACTGCAACCCGTTCCATTTGTGCTATATGAACGAATGTCTCTCCACATGCTCAGTTCTGAGAGATAAGTGTGTGTGAAAGCCGTCCTTCACCTAGCTTGTTGGGAACACAAAGTTTCTTTTCAATTGCAAACTCCACTCCATACTTATATATGGGGAGTTACTAGCTCCAACTCGGTTTTACAGTGAAAACTGCAGGAACTTCCAACCGAAACTAGGAAACAGACTGAGAAAACAGAGTAAAAGTTTCTCCTGCAACCCGTTCCCTTTGCGATAGATGAACGACATACTCTCCACATGCTCAGTTCTGAGAGATAAGTGTGTGTGAAAGCCGTCCTTCACCTAGCTTGTTGGGAACACAAAGTTTCTTTTCAGTTACAAACTCCACTCCATACATATATATGGGGAGGTACTAGCTCCAACTCGGTTTTACAGTGAAAACTGCAGGAACTTCAAACCGGCACTAGGAAACAGAATGAGAAACCAGAGTAAAAGTTTCTCCTGCAACATTCACTTTGTGCTAGATGAACGAACGTCTATTCACATGCTCAGATCTGAGAGATAAGTGTGTGTGAAAGCCGTCCTTCAACTGACTTGTTGGGAACACAAAGTTTCTTTTCAGTTGCAAACTCCACTCCATACATATATATGGGGAGGTACTAGCTCCAACTCGGTTTTACAGTGAAAACTGCAGGAACTTCAAACCGGCACTAGGAAAGAGACTGAAAATTAGAGTGTAAGTTTCCCCTGCATCCCGTTCCCTTTGTGCTAAATGAATGAACGTCCCTCCACATGCTCAGTTCTGAGAGATAAGTGTGTGTGAAAGCCGTTTTTCACTTTGCTTGTTTTGAACACAAAGTTTCTTTTCAATTGCAAACTCCACACCATATATATATATGGGGAAGTACTAGCTGCAACTCGGCTTAACAGTGAAAACTGCAGGAACTTCAAACCGGCACTAGGAAATAGACTGGGAAACCAGAGTAAATGTTTCTCCTGCAACCCGTTCCTTTTTGCTAGATGAACGAACGTCTTTCCACTTGCTCAATTCTGAGAGATAAATGTGTGTGAAAGCCGTCCTTCACCAAGCTTGTACTGAACACAATGTTTCTTTTCAGTTGCAAACTCCACTCCATACATATATATGGGGAGGTACTAGCTCCAACTCGGTTTTACAGTGAAAAATGCAGGAACTTCATACCGGCACGAGGAAACAGACTGAGAAACCAGAGTAAAAGTTTCCCCTACAAACCGTTCCCTTTGTGCTAGATGAACGAACGTCTATCCACATGCTCATTTCTGAGAGATAAGTGTGTGTTAATGCCGTCCTTCACCTAGCTTGTTGGAAACACAAAGTTTGTTTTCAGATGCATACTCCACTCCATACATATATAAGGGGAGGTACTAGCTCCAACTCGGTTTTACAGTGAAAACTGTAGTAACTTCAAACCGGCACTAGGAAACAGACTGAGAAACCAGAGTAAAAGTTTCCCTTGCAACCCGTTCCCTTTGTGCTAGATGAACGAACGTCTCTCCACAAGCTCAGTTCTGAGAGATAAGTGTGTGTGAAAGCCGTACTTCACCAAGCTTGTTGGGAACACAAAGTTTCTTTTCAGTTGCAAACTCCACTCCAACATATATATGGGGATTTACTATCTCCAAATCGGTTTTACAGTGAAAACTACAGGAAATTCAAATCGGCACTAGGAAAAAGACTGAGAAACCAGAGTAAAAGTTTCTCTTGCAACCCGTTCCCTTTCTGCTAGATGAACGAACGTCTCTCCACAAGCTCAGTTCTGAGAGATATGTGTGTGTGAAAGCCGTACTTCACCGAGCTTGTTGGGAACACAAAGTTTCTTTTCATTTGCAAGGTCCACTCCATACATATATATGGGGAGGTACAATCTCCAACTCGATTTTACAGTGAACACTGCAGGAACTTCAAACCGGCACTAGGAAACAGACTGAAAACCAGAGTAATAGTTTCTACTGCAACCCGTTCCCTTTTTGCTAGATGAACGAACGTCTATCCACATGCTCAGTTCTGAGAGATAAGTGTGTGTGAAAGCCGTCCTTCAATTTGCTTGTTTTGAACACAAAGTTCTTTTCAATTGCAAACTCCACACCATACTTATATATGGGGAGGTACTAGCTCCAACTTGGTTTTATAGTGAAAACTGCAGGATCTTCAAACCGGCACTAGGAAGCAGACTGAGAATCCAGAGTAATAGTTTCTCCTGCAACACGTTCTCTTTGTGCTAGATGAACGAACGTCTCTCCACATGCTCAGTTCTGAGGGATAAGTGTGTGTGAAAGCCGTCCTTCACCTAGCTTGTTGGGAACACAAAGTTTCTTTTAAGTTGCTAACTCGACTCCATATTTATATATGTGGAGGTACTAGCTCCAACTCGGTTTTACAGTGAAAACTGCAGGAACTTCTAACCGGCACTAGGAAACAGACTGAGAAACCAGAGTAAAAGTTTCCACTGCAACACCTTCCCTTTGTGCTAGATGCACGAACGTCTCTCCACATGCTCAGTTCTGAGAGATAAGTGTGTGTGAAAGCCATTCTTCACCTAGCTTGTTGTGAACACAGAATTTCTTTTCAGGGGCAAGCTCCACTCCATACATATATATGGGGAGGTACAAGCTCCAACTCGGTTTTACAGTGAAAACTGCAGGATCTTCAAACAGGCACTAAGAAACTGACTGAGAAACCAGAGTAATAATTTCTCCTGCAACACTTTCACTTTGTGCTAGATGAATGAACGTCTCTCCACATGCTCTGTTCTGAGATATAAGTGTGTGTGAAAGCCGTACTTCACCAAGCTTGTTGGGAACACAAAGTTTCTTTTCAGTTGCAAACTCCACTCCATACATATATAATGGGAGGTACTAGCTCCAACTCTGTTTTACAGTGAAAACTGCAGGAACTTCAAACCGGCACTAGGAAACAGACTGAGAAACCAGAGTAAAAACTTCACCTGCAACCCGTTCCCTTTGTGCTAGATGAACGAACGTCTCCCCACATGCTCATTTCTGAGAGATAAGTGTGTGTTAATGCCGTCCTTCACCTAGCTTGTTGGGAACACAAAGTTTGTTTTCATTTGCAAACTCCACTCCAACATATATATGGGGAGTTTCTAGCTCCAAATTAGTTTGACAGTGAAAACTGCAGGAACTTCAAACCGGCACTAGGAAACATACTGAAAACCAGAGTATAAGTTTCTACTTCAACCCGTTCCTTTGTGGTAGATGAACGAACGTCTCTCCACATGCTCAGTTTTGAGAGATAAGTGTGTGTGAAAGCCGTCCTTCACCTAGCTTGTTGGGAACACAAAGTTTCTTTTCAGTTGCAAAATCCACACCATACATATATATGGGGAGGTACTATCTCCAACTCGGTTTTACAGTGAAAACTGCAGGAACTTAATACCGGCACTAGGAAACATACTGAAAACCAGAGTATAAGTTTCTACTTCAACCCGTTCCCTTTGTGGTAGATGAACGAACGTCTCTCCACATGCTCAGTTATGAGAGATAATTGTGTTTTAAAGCCGTTTTTCAACTTGCTTGTTTTGAACACAAAGTTTCTTTTCAATTGCAAACTCCACACCATACATATATATGGGGAGGTACTAGCTCCAACTCGGTTTATCAGTGAAAACTGCAGGAACATCAAACCGGCACTAGGAAACAGACTTGGAAACCAGAGTAAAAATTTCTCCTGCAACCCATTCAATTTTTACTAGATGAACGAACGTCTCTCCACATGTTCAGTTATGAGAGATAAATTTGTGTGAAAGCCGTCCTTCACATAGCTTGTTGGAAACACAAAGTTCTTTTCAGTTGCAAACCCCACTCCATACTTATATATGGGGAGTTACTAGCTCCAACTCGGTTTTACAGTGAAAACTGCAGGAACTTCAAACCGGCACTAGGAAACAGACTGAGAAATCAGAGTAAAATTTTCTACTGCAACCCGTTCCATTTGTGCTATATGAACGAATGTCTCTCCACATGCTCAGTTCTGAGAGATAAGTGTGTGTTAATGCCGTCCTTCACCTAGCTTGTTGGGAACACAAAGTTTGTTTTCATTTGCAAACTCCACTCCAACATATATATGGGGAGTTTCTAGCTCCAAATTAGTTTGACAGTGAAAACTGCAGGAACTTCAAACCGGCACTAGGAAACATACTGAAAACCAGAGTATAAGTTTCTACTTCAACCCGTTCCTTTGTGGTAGATGAACGAACGTCTCTCCACATGCTCAGTTTTGAGAGATAAGTGTGTGTGAAAGCCGTCCTTCACCTAGCTTGTTGGGAACACAAAGTTTCTTTTCAGTTGCAAAATCCACACCATACATATATATGGGAGGTACTATCTCCAACTCGGTTTTACAGTGAAAACTGCAGGAACTTAATACCGGCACTAGGAAACATACTGAAAACCAGAGTATAAGTTTCTACTTCAACCCGTTCCCTTTGTGGTAGATGAACGAACGTCTCTCCACATGCTCAGTTATGAGAGATAAGTGTGTTTTAAAGCCGTTTTTCAACTTGCTTGTTTTGAACACAAAGTTTCTTTTCAATTGCAAACTCCACACCATACATATATATGGGGAGGTACTAGCTCCAACTCGGTTTATCAGTGAAAACTGCAGGAACTTCAAACCGGCACTAGGAAACAGACTTGGAAACCAGAGTAAAAATTTCTCCTGCAACCCATTCAATTTTTACTAGATGAACGAACGTCTCTCCACATGTTCAGTTATGAGAGATAAATTTGTGTGAAAGCCGTCCTTCACATAGCTTGTTGGAAACACAAAGTTCTTTTCAGTTGCAAACCCCACTCCATACTTATATATGGGGAGTTACTAGCTCCAACTCGGTTTTACAGTGAAAACTGCAGGAACTTCAAACCGGCACTAGGAAACAGACTGAGAAATCAGAGTAAAATTTTCTACTGCAACCCGTTCCATTTGTGCTATATGAACGAATGTCTCTCCACATGCTCAGTTCTGAGAGATAAGTGTGTGTGAAAGCCGTCCTTCACATAGCTTGTTGGGAACACAAAGTTTCTTTTCAGCTGCAAACTCCACTCCATACTTATATATGGGGAGTTACTAGCTCCAACTCGGTTTTACAGTGAAAACTGCAGGAACTTCAAACCGGCACTAGGAAAGAGACTGAAAATCAGAGTATAAGTTTCCCCTGCAACCCGTTCCCTTTGTGCTAAATGAACGAACGTCCCTCCACATGCTCAGTTCTGAGAGATAAGTGTGTGTGAAAGCCGTTTTTCACTTTGCTTGTTTTGAACACAAAGATTCTTTTCAATTGCAAACTCCACACCATATATATATATGGGGACGTACTAGCTCCAACTCGGCTTAACAGTGAAAACTGCAGGAACTTCAAACCGGCACTAGGAAATAGACTGGGAAACCAGAGTAAATGTTTCTCCTGCAACCCGTTCCTTTTTGCTAGATGAACGAACGTCTTTCCACTTGCTCAATTCTGAGAGATAAATGTGTGTGAAAGCCGTCCTTCACCAAGCTTGTTGGGAACACAAAGTTTCTTTTCAGTTGCAAACTCCACTCCATACATATATATGGGGAGGTACTAGCTCCAACTCGGTTTTACAGTGAAAAATGCAGGAACGTCATACCGGCACGAGGAAACAGACTGAGAAACCAGAGTAAAAGTTTCCCCTACAACCCGTTCCCTTTGTGCTAGATGAACGAACGTCTATCCACATTCTCATTTCTGAGAGATAAGTGTGTGTTAATGCCGTCCTTCACCTAGCTTGTTGGAAACACAAAGTTTGTTTTCAGTTGCATACTCCACTCCATACCTATATAAGGGGAGGTTCTAGCTCCAACTCGGTTTTACAGTGAAAACTGTAGTAACTTCAAACCGGCACTAGGAAACAGACTGAGAAACCAGAGTAAAAGTTTCTCTTGCAACCCGTTCCCTTTGTGCTAGATGAACGAACGTCTCTCCACAAGCTCAGTACTGGGAGATAAGTGTGTGTGAAAGCCGTACTTCACCAAGCTTGTTGGGAACACAAAGTTTCTTTTCAGTTGCAAACTCCACTCCTTACATATATATGGGGAAGTACTAGCTCCAACTCGATTTTACACTGAAAACTGCAGGAACTTCAAACCGTAACTAGGAAACAGACTGAGAAACCAGAGTAAAAGTTTCTCCTGCAACCCGTTCCCTTTGTGCTAGATGAACGAACGTCTCTCCACATGCTCAGTTCTGAGAGATAAGTGTGTGTGAAAGCCGTCATTCAACTAGCTTGTTGGGAACACAAAGTTTCTTTTCAGTTGCAAACTCCACTCCATTCATATATATGAGGAGGTACAAGCTCCAAATTGGTTTCACAATGAAAACTGCAGGAACTTCAAAACGGCACTAGGAAATAGACTGGGAAACCAGAGTAAATGTTTCTCCTGCAACCCGTTCCTTTTTGCTAGATGAACGAACGTCTTTCCACTTGCTCAATTCTGAGAGATAAATGTGTGTGAAAGCCGTCCTTCACCAAGCTTGTACTGAACACAATGTTTCTTTTCAGTTGCAAACTCCACTCCATACATATATATGGGGAGGTACTAGCTCCAACTCGGTTTTACAGTGAAAAATGCAGGAACTTCATACCGGCACGAGGAAACAGACTGAGAAACCAGAGTAAAAGTTTCCCCTACAAACCGTTCCCTTTGTGCTAGATGAACGAACGTCTATCCACATGCTCATTTCTGAGAGATAAGTGTGTGTTAATGCCGTCCTTCACCTAGCTTGTTGGAAACACAAAGTTTGTTTTCAGATGCATACTCCACTCCATACATATATAAGGGGAGGTACTAGCTCCAACTCGGTTTTACAGTGAAAACTGTAGTAACTTCAAACCGGCACTAGGAAACAGACTGAGAAAAAAGAGTAAAAGTTTCCCTTGCAACCCGTTCCCTTTGTGCTAGATGAACGAACGTCTCTCCACAAGCTCAGTTCTGAGAGATAAGTGTGTGTGAAAGCCGTACTTCACCAAGCTTGTTGGGAACACAAAGTTTCTTTTCAGTTGCAAACTCCACTCCAACATATATATGGGGATTTACTATCTCCAAATCGGTTTTACAGTGAAAACTACAGGAAATTCAAATCGGCACTAGGAAAAAGACTGAGAAACCAGAGTAAAAGTTTCTCTTGCAACCCGTTCCCTTTCTGCTAGATGAACGAACGTCTCTCCACAAGCTCAGTTCTGAGAGATATGTGTGTGTGAAAGCCGTACTTCACCGAGCTTGTTGGGAACACAAAGTTTCTTTTCATTTGCAAGGTCCACTCCATACATATATATGGGGAGGTACAATCTCCAACTCGATTTTACAGTGAACACTGCAGGAACTTCAAACCGGCACTAGGAAACAGACTGAAAACCAGAGTAATAGTTTCTACTGCAACCCGTTCCCTTTTTGCTAGATGAACGAACGTCTATCCACATGCTCAGTTCTGAGAGATAAGTGTGTGTGAAAGCCGTCCTTCAATTTGCTTGTTTTGAACACAAAGTTCTTTTCAATTGCAAACTCCACACCATACTTATATATGGGGAGGTACTAGCTCCAACTTGGTTTTATAGTGAAAACTGCAGGATCTTCAAACCGGCACTAGGAAGCAGACTGAGAATCCAGAGTAATAGTTTCTCCTGCAACACGTTCTCTTTGTGCTAGATGAACGAACGTCTCTCCACATGCTCAGTTCTGAGGGATAAGTGTGTGTGAAAGCCGTCCTTCACCTAGCTTGTTGGGAACACAAAGTTTCTTTTAAGTTGCTAACTCGACTCCATATTTATATATGTGGAGGTACTAGCTCCAACTCGGTTTTACAGTGAAAACTGCAGGAACTTCTAACCGGCACTAGGAAACAGACTGAGAAACCAGAGTAAAAGTTTCCACTGCAACACCTTCCCTTTGTGCTAGATGCACGAACGTCTCTCCACATGCTCAGTTCTGAGAGATAAGTGTGTGTGAAAGCCATTCTTCACCTAGCTTGTTGTGAACACAGAATTTCTTTTCAGGGGCAAGCTCCACTCCATACATATATATGGGGAGGTACAAGCTCCAACTCGGTTTTACAGTGAAAACTGCAGGATCTTCAAACAGGCACTAAGAAACTGACTGAGAAACCAGAGTAATAATTTCTCCTGCAACACTTTCACTTTGTGCTAGATGAATGAACGTCTCTCCACATGCTCTGTTCTGAGATATAAGTGTGTGTGAAAGCCGTACTTCACCAAGCTTGTTGGGAACACAAAGTTTCTTTTCAGTTGCAAACTCCACTCCATACATATATAATGGGAGGTACTAGCTCCAACTCTGTTTTACAGTGAAAACTGCAGGAACTTCAAACCGGCACTAGGAAACAGACTGAGAAACCAGAGTAAAAACTTCACCTGCAACCCGTTCCCTTTGTGCTAGATGAACGAACGTCTCCCCACATGCTCATTTCTGAGAGATAAGTGTGTGTTAATGCCGTCCTTCACCTAGCTTGTTGGGAACACAAAGTTTGTTTTCATTTGCAAACTCCACTCCAACATATATATGGGGAGTTTCTAGCTCCAAATTAGTTTGACAGTGAAAACTGCAGGAACTTCAAACCGGCACTAGGAAACATACTGAAAACCAGAGTATAAGTTTCTACTTCAACCCGTTCCTTTGTGGTAGATGAACGAACGTCTCTCCACATGCTCAGTTTTGAGAGATAAGTGTGTGTGAAAGCCGTCCTTCACCTAGCTTGTTGGGAACACAAAGTTTCTTTTCAGTTGCAAAATCCACACCATACATATATATGGGGAGGTACTATCTCCAACTCGGTTTTACAGTGAAAACTGCAGGAACTTAATACCGGCACTAGGAAACATACTGAAAACCAGAGTATAAGTTTCTACTTCAACCCGTTCCCTTTGTGGTAGATGAACGAACGTCTCTCCACATGCTCAGTTATGAGAGATAATTGTGTTTTAAAGCCGTTTTTCAACTTGCTTGTTTTGAACACAAAGTTTCTTTTCAATTGCAAACTCCACACCATACATATATATGGGGAGGTACTAGCTCCAACTCGGTTTATCAGTGAAAACTGCAGGAACATCAAACCGGCACTAGGAAACAGACTTGGAAACCAGAGTAAAAATTTCTCCTGCAACCCATTCAATTTTTACTAGATGAACGAACGTCTCTCCACATGTTCAGTTATGAGAGATAAATTTGTGTGAAAGCCGTCCTTCACATAGCTTGTTGGAAACACAAAGTTCTTTTCAGTTGCAAACCCCACTCCATACTTATATATGGGGAGTTACTAGCTCCAACTCGGTTTTACAGTGAAAACTGCAGGAACTTCAAACCGGCACTAGGAAACAGACTGAGAAATCAGAGTAAAATTTTCTACTGCAACCCGTTCCATTTGTGCTATATGAACGAATGTCTCTCCACATGCTCAGTTCTGAGAGATAAGTGTGTGTTAATGCCGTCCTTCACCTAGCTTGTTGGGAACACAAAGTTTGTTTTCATTTGCAAACTCCACTCCAACATATATATGGGGAGTTTCTAGCTCCAAATTAGTTTGACAGTGAAAACTGCAGGAACTTCAAACCGGCACTAGGAAACATACTGAAAACCAGAGTATAAGTTTCTACTTCAACCCGTTCCTTTGTGGTAGATGAACGAACGTCTCTCCACATGCTCAGTTTTGAGAGATAAGTGTGTGTGAAAGCCGTCCTTCACCTAGCTTGTTGGGAACACAAAGTTTCTTTTCAGTTGCAAAATCCACACCATACATATATATGGGAGGTACTATCTCCAACTCGGTTTTACAGTGAAAACTGCAGGAACTTAATACCGGCACTAGGAAACATACTGAAAACCAGAGTATAAGTTTCTACTTCAACCCGTTCCCTTTGTGGTAGATGAACGAACGTCTCTCCACATGCTCAGTTATGAGAGATAAGTGTGTTTTAAAGCCGTTTTTCAACTTGCTTGTTTTGAACACAAAGTTTCTTTTCAATTGCAAACTCCACACCATACATATATATGGGGAGGTACTAGCTCCAACTCGGTTTATCAGTGAAAACTGCAGGAACTTCAAACCGGCACTAGGAAACAGACTTGGAAACCAGAGTAAAAATTTCTCCTGCAACCCATTCAATTTTTACTAGATGAACGAACGTCTCTCCACATGTTCAGTTATGAGAGATAAATTTGTGTGAAAGCCGTCCTTCACATAGCTTGTTGGAAACACAAAGTTCTTTTCAGTTGCAAACCCCACTCCATACTTATATATGGGGAGTTACTAGCTCCAACTCGGTTTTACAGTGAAAACTGCAGGAACTTCAAACCGGCACTAGGAAACAGACTGAGAAATCAGAGTAAAATTTTCTACTGCAACCCGTTCCATTTGTGCTATATGAACGAATGTCTCTCCACATGCTCAGTTCTGAGAGATAAGTGTGTGTGAAAGCCGTCCTTCACATAGCTTGTTGGGAACACAAAGTTTCTTTTCAGCTGCAAACTCCACTCCATACTTATATATGGGGAGTTACTAGCTCCAACTCGGTTTTACAGTGAAAACTGCAGGAACTTCAAACCGGCACTAGGAAAGAGACTGAAAATCAGAGTATAAGTTTCCCCTGCAACCCGTTCCCTTTGTGCTAAATGAACGAACGTCCCTCCACATGCTCAGTTCTGAGAGATAAGTGTGTGTGAAAGCCGTTTTTCACTTTGCTTGTTTTGAACACAAAGATTCTTTTCAATTGCAAACTCCACACCATATATATATATGGGGACGTACTAGCTCCAACTCGGCTTAACAGTGAAAACTGCAGGAACTTCAAACCGGCACTAGGAAATAGACTGGGAAACCAGAGTAAATGTTTCTCCTGCAACCCGTTCCTTTTTGCTAGATGAACGAACGTCTTTCCACTTGCTCAATTCTGAGAGATAAATGTGTGTGAAAGCCGTCCTTCACCAAGCTTGTTGGGAACACAAAGTTTCTTTTCAGTTGCAAACTCCACTCCATACATATATATGGGGAGGTACTAGCTCCAACTCGGTTTTACAGTGAAAAATGCAGGAACGTCATACCGGCACGAGGAAACAGACTGAGAAACCAGAGTAAAAGTTTCCCCTACAACCCGTTCCCTTTGTGCTAGATGAACGAACGTCTATCCACATTCTCATTTCTGAGAGATAAGTGTGTGTTAATGCCGTCCTTCACCTAGCTTGTTGGAAACACAAAGTTTGTTTTCAGTTGCATACTCCACTCCATACCTATATAAGGGGAGGTTCTAGCTCCAACTCGGTTTTACAGTGAAAACTGTAGTAACTTCAAACCGGCACTAGGAAACAGACTGAGAAACCAGAGTAAAAGTTTCTCTTGCAACCCGTTCCCTTTGTGCTAGATGAACGAACGTCTCTCCACAAGCTCAGTACTGGGAGATAAGTGTGTGTGAAAGCCGTACTTCACCAAGCTTGTTGGGAACACAAAGTTTCTTTTCAGTTGCAAACTCCACTCCATACATATATATGGGGAAGTACTAGCTCCAACTCGATTTTACACTGAAAACTGCAGGAACTTCAAACCGTAACTAGGAAACAGACTGAGAAACCAGAGTAAAAGTTTCTCCTGCAACCCGTTCCCTTTGTGCTAGATGAACGAACGTCTCTCCACATGCTCAGTTCTGAGAGATAAGTGTGTGTGAAAGCCGTCATTCAACTAGCTTGTTGGGAACACAAAGTTTCTTTTCAGTTGCAAACTCCACTCCATTCATATATATGAGGAGGTACAAGCTCCAAATTGGTTTCACAATGAAAACTGCAGGAACTTCAAAACGGCACTAGGATACAGACTGAGAATCCAGAGTAAAAGTTTCTCCTGCAACCCGTTCCCTTTTTGCTAGATGAACGAACGTCTCTCCACATGCTCAGTTCTGAGAGATATGTGTGTGTGAAAGCCGTCCTTCAACTAGCTTGTTGGGAACACAAAATTTCTTTTCAGTAGCAATCTCCACTCCATACAAATATATGGGGAGGTACTAGCTCCAACTCGGTTTTACAGTGAAAACTGCAGGAACTTCAACCCGACACTAGGAAACAGAATGAGAAACCAGAGTAAAATTTCTCCTGCAACACTTTCCCTTTGTTCTAGATGAACAAATGTCTCTCCACATGCTCAGTTCTGAGAGAAATGTGTGTGTGAAAGCCGTCCTTCACCTGGGTTTTTGGGAACTCAAAGTTTCTTTTCAGTTGCAAACTCCACGCCATACATATATTTGGGGAGGTACTAGCTCCAACTCGGTTTTACAGTGAAAATTGCAGGAATTTCAAAACGGCACTAGGAAACAGACTGAGAAATCAGAGTAAAAGATTCTCCTGCAACCCGTTCCCTTTGTGCTAGATGAACGAACGTCTTTCCACATGCTGAATTCTGAGAGATAAGTGTGTGTGAAAGCCGTCCTTCACCTTGCTTATTGGGAACACAAAGTTTCTTTTCAGTTGCTAACTACACTCCATACATATATATGGGGAGGTACTAGCTCCAACTCGGTTTTACACTGAAAACTGCAGTAACTTCTAACCGGCAATATGAAAAAGACTGAGAAACCAGAGTAAAGTATCTCCTGCAATCCGTTCCTTTTGTGCTAGATGAACGAACGTCTCTCCACATGCTCAGTTCTGAGAGATAAGTGTGTGTGAAAGCCGTCCTTCAACTGACTTGTTGGAAACACAAAGTTTCTTTTCAGTTGCAAACTCCACTCCATACATATATATGTGGAGGTACTAGCTCCAACACGGTTTTACAGTGAAAACTGCAGGAACTTCAAACCGGCACTATGAAACAGAATGATAAACCAGAGTAAAAGTTTTTCCTGCAAAACTTTCCCTTTGTGCTAGATGAAAGAACGTCTCTCCACATGCTTAGTTCTGAGATATAAGTGTGTGTGAAAGCCGTCCTTCAACAAGCTTGTTGGGAACACAAAGTTTCTTTTCAGTTGCAAAATCCACACCATACATATATATGGGGATTTACTATCTCCAACTCGGTTTTACAGTGAAAACTGCAGGAACTTAATACCGGCACTAGGAAACATACTGAAAACCAGAGTATAAGTTTCTACTTCAACCCGTTCCCTTTGTGGTAGATGAACGAACGTCTCTCCACATGCTCAGTTATGAGAGATAAGTGTGTGTGAAAGCCGTCCTTCAACAAGCTTGTTGGGAACACAAAGTTTCTTTTCAGTTGCAAAATCCACACCGTACATATATATGGGGAGGTACTAGCTCCAACTCGGTTTAACAGTGATAACTGCAGGAACTTCTAACCGGCAATATGAAACAGACTGAGAAACCCGAGTAAAACTTTCTACTGCAACCCGTTCCATTTGTGCTATATGAACGAATGTCTCTCCACATACTCAGTTCTGAGAGATAAGTGTGTGTGAAAGCCGTCCTTCACCTAGCTTGTTGGAACACAAAGTTTGTTTTCAGTTGCAAACTCCACTCCATACTTATATATGGGGAGTTACTAGCTCCAACTCGGTTTTACAGTGAAAACTGCAGGAACTTCAAACCGAAACTAGGAAACAGACTGAGAATACAGAGTAAAAGTTTCTCCTGCAACCCGTTCCCTTTGTGATAGATGAACGAAATACTCTCCACATGCTCAGTTCTGAGAGATAAGTGTGTGTGAAAGCCGTCCTTCACCTAGCTTGTTGGGAACACAAAGTTTCTTTTCACTTACAAACACCACTCCATACATATATATGGGGAGGTACTAGCTCCAACTCGGTTTTACAGTGAAAACTGCAGGAACTTCAAACCGGCACTAGGAAACAGAATGAGAAACCAGAGTAAAAGTTTCTCCTGCAACATTCACTTTGTGCTAGATGAACGAACGTCTATCCACATGCTCAGATCTGAGAGAAAAGTGTGTGTGAAAGTCGTACTTCACCAAGCTTGTTGGGAACACAAAGTTTCTTTTCAGTTGCAAACTCCACTCCATACATATATATGGGGAGGTACTAGATCCAACTCGGTTTTACAGTGAAAACTGCAGGAACTTCAAACCGGCACTAGGAAAGAGACTGAAAATCAGAGTATAAGTTTCCCCTGCAACCCGTTCCCTTTGTGCTAAATGAACGAACGTCCCTCCACATGCTCAGTTCTGAGAGATAAGTGTGTGTGAAAGCCGTTTTTCACTTTGCTTGTTTTGAACACAAAGTTTCTTTTCAATTGCAAACTCCACACCATATATATATATGGGGACGTACTAGCTCCAACTCGGCTTAACAGTGAAAACTGCAGTAACTTCAAACCGGCACTAGGAAATAGACTGGGAAAACAGAGTAACTGTTTCTCCTGCAACCCGTTCCTTTTTGCTAGATGAACGAACGTCTTTCCACTTGCTCAATTCTGAGAGATAAATGTGTGTGAAAGCCGTCCTTCACCAAGCTTGTTGGGAACACAAAGTTTCTTTTCAGTTGCAAACTCCACTCTATACATATATATGGGGAGGTACTAGCTCCAACTCGGTTTTACAGTGAAAAATGCAGGAACTTCATACCGGCACGAGGAAACAGACTGAGAAACCAGAGTAAAAGTTTCCCCTACAACCCGTTCCCTTTGTGCTAGATGAACGAACGTCTATCCACATGCTCATTTCTGAGAGATAAGTGTGTGTTAATGCCGTCCTTCACCTAGCTTGTTGGAAACACAAAGTTTGTTTTCAGTTGCATACTCCACTCCATACATATATAAGGGGAGGTACTAGCTCCAACTCGGTTTTACAGTGAAAACTGTAGTAACTTCAAACCGGCACTAGGAAACAGACTGAGAAACCAGAGTAAAAGTTTCTCTTGCAACCCGTTCCCTTTGTGCTAGATGAACGAACGTCTCTCCACAAGCTCAGTTCTGAGAGATAAGTGTGTGTGAAAGCCGTACTTCACAAAGCTTGTTGGGAACACAAAGTTTCTTTTCAGTTGCAAACTCCACTCCAACATATATATGGGGATTTACTACCTCCAAATCGGTTTTACAGTGAAAACTACAGGAAATTCAAACCGGCACTAGGAAACAGACTGAGAAACCAGAGTAAAAGTTTCTCTTGCAACCCGTTCCCTTTCTGCTAGATGAACGAACGTCTCTCCTCAAGCTCAGTTCTGAGAGATAAGTGTGTGTGAAAGCCGTACTTCACCGAGCTTGTTGGGAACACAAAGTTTCTTTTCATTTGCAAAGTCCACTCCATACATATATATGGGGAGGTACAATCTCCAACTCGATTTTACAGTGAACACTGCAGGAACTTCAAACCGGCACTAGGAAACAGACTGAAAACCAGAGTAAAAATTTCTACTGCAACCCGTTCCGTTTGTGCTAGATGAACGAACGTCTATCCACATGCTCAGTTCTAAGAGATAAATGTGTGTGAAAGCCGTCCTTCAATTTGCTTGTTTTGAACACAAATTCTTTTCAATTGCAAACTCCCCACCATACATATATATGGGGAGGTACTAGCTCCAACTTGGTTTTATAGTGAAAACTGCAGGATCTTCAAACCGGCACTAGGAAGCAGACTGAGAATCCAGAGTAATAGTTTCTCCTGCAACACGTTCTCTTTGTGCTAGATGAACGAACGTCTCTCCACATGCTCAGTTCTGAGGGATAAGTGTGTGTGAAAGCCGTCCTTCACCTAGCTTGTTGGGAACACAAAGTTTCTTTTAAGGTGCAAACTCGACTCCATATTTATATATGTGGAGGTAATAGCTCCAACTCGGTTTTACAGTGAAAACTGCAGGAACTTCTAACCGGCACTAGGAAACAGACTGAGAAACCAGAGTAAAAGTTTCCACTGCAACACGTTCCCTTTGTGCTAGATGCACGAACGTCTCTCCACATGCTCAGTTCTGAGAGATAAGTGTGTGTGAAAGCCATTCTTCACCTAGCTTGTTGTGAACACAGAATTTCTTTTCAGGGGCAAGCTCCACTCCATACATATATATGGGGAGGTACAAGCTCCAACTCGGTTTTACAGTGAAAACTGCAGGATCTTCAAACAGGCACTAAGAAACTGACTGAGAAACCAGAGTAATAATTTCTCCTGCAACACTTTCACTTTGTGCTAGATGAACAAACGTCTCTCCACATGCTCTGTTCTGAGATATAAGTGTGTGTGAAAGCCGTACTTCACCAAGCTTGTTGGGAACACAAAGTTTCTTTTCAGTTGCAAACTCCACTCCATACATATATAATGGGAGGTACTAGCTCCAACTCTGTTTTACAGTGAAAACTGCAGGAATTTCAAACCGGCACTAGGAAACAGACTGAGAAACCAGAGTAAAAACTTCACCTGCAACCCGTTCCCTTTGTGCTAGATGAACGAACGTCTCCCCACATGCTCATTTCTGAGAGATAAGTGTGTGTTAATGCCGTCCTTCACCTAGCTTGTTGGGAACACAAAGTTTGTTTTCATTTGCAAACTCCACTCCAACATATATATGGGGAGTTTCTAGCTCCATATTAGTTTGACAGTGAAAACTGCAGGAACTTCAAACCGGCACTAGGAAACAGACTGAGAAACCAGAGTAAAAGTTTCTCTTGCAACCCGTTTCCTTTGTGCTGGATGAACAAAAGTCTCTCCACAAGCTCAGTTCTGAGAGATAAGTGTGTGTGAAAGCCGTCCTTCAACAAGCTTGTTGGTAACACAAAGTTTCTTTTCAGTTGCAAAATCCACACCATACATATATATGGGGAGGTACTATCTCCAACTCGGTTTTACAGTGAAAACTGCAGGAACTTAATACCGGCACTAGGAAACATACTGAAAACCAGAGTATAAGTTTCTTCTTCAACCCGTTCCCTTTGTGGTAGATGAACGAACGTCTCTCCACATGCTCAGTTATGAGAGATAAGTGTGTTTTAAAGCCGTTTTTCAACTTGCTTGTTTTGAACACAAAGTTTCTTTTCAATTGCAAATTCCACACCATACATATATATGGGGAGGTACTAGCTCCAACTCGGTTTAACAGTGAAAACTGCAGGAACTTCAAACCGGCACTAGGAAACAGACTTGGAAACCAGAGAAAAATTTCTCCTGCAAACCTTTCAATTTTTACTAGATGAACGAAAGTCTCTCCACATGTTCAGTTATGAGAGATAAATTTGTGTGAAAGCCGTCCTTCACCTAGCTTGTTGGGAACACAAAGTTCTTTTCAGTTGCAAACCCCACTCCATACATATATATGGGGAGGTACAAGCTCCAACTCGGTTTTACAGTGAAAACTGCAGGAATTTCAAACTGGCACTTGGAAACAGACTGAGAAACAAGAGTAAAACTTTCTACTGCAACCCGTTCCATTTGTGCTATATGAACGAATGTCTCTCCATATGCTCAGTTCTGAGAGATAACTGTGTGTGAAAGCCGTCCTTCACCTAGCTTGTTGGGAACACAAAGTTTCTTTTCAGTTGCAAACTCCACTCCATACTTATATATGGGGAGGTACTAGCTCCAACTCGGTTTTACAGTGAAAAATGCAGGAACTTCATACCGGCACGAGGAAACAGACTGAGAAACCAGAGTAAAAGTTTCCCCTACAACCCGTTCCATTTGTGCTAGATGAACGAACGTCTATCCACATGCTCATTTCTGAGAGATAAGTGTGTGTTAATGCCGTCCTTCACCTAGCTTGTTGGAAACACAAAGTTTGTTTTCAGTTGCATACTCCACTCCATACATATATAAGGGGAGGTACTAGCTCCAACTCGGTTTTACAGTGAAAACTGTAGTAACTTCAAACCGGCACTAGTAAACAGACTGAGAAACCAGAGTAAAAGTTTCTCTTGCAACCCGTTCCCTTTGTGCTAGATGAACGAACGTCTCTCCACAAGCTCAGTTCTGAGAGATAAGTGTGTGTGAAAGCCGTACTTCACCAAGCTTGTTGGGAACACAAAGTTTCTTTTCAGTTGCAAACTCCACTCCATACATATATATGGGGAAGTACTAGCTCCAACTCGATTTTACACTGAAAACTGCAGGAACTTCAAACCGGAACTAGGAAACAGACTGAGAAACCAGAGTAAAAGTTCCTCCTGCAACCCGTTCCCTTTGTGCTAGATGAACGAACGTCTCTCCACATGCTCAGTTCTGAGAGATAAGTGTGTGTGAAAGCCGTCATTCAACTAGCTTGTTGGGAACACAAAGTTTCTTTTCAGTTGCAAACTCCACTCCATTCATATATATGAGGAGGTACAAGCTCCAAATTGGTTTTACAATGAAAACTGCAGGAACTTCAAAACGGCACTAGGATACAGACTGAGAATCCAGAGTAAAAGTTTCTCCTGCAACCCGTTCCCTTTTTGCTAGATGAACGAACGTCTCTCCACATGCTCAGTTCTGAGAGATATGTGTGTGTGAAAGCCGTCCTTCAACTAGCTTGTTGGGAACACAAAGTTTCTTTTCAGTAGCAAACTCCACTCCATACAAATATATGGGGAGGTACTAGCTCCAACTCGGTTTTACAGTGAAAAATGCAGGAACTTCAAACCGGCACTAGGAAACAGACTGAGAAACCAGAGTAAAAGTTTCTCCTTCAACCCGTTCCCATTGTGCTAGATGAACGAACGTCTCTCCACATGCTCAGTTCTGAGGGATAAGTGTGTGTGAAAGCCGTCCTTCAACTAGCTTGTTGGGAACACAAAGTAACTTTTCAGTTGCAAACTCCACTCCATACATATATATGGGGAGGTACTAGCTCCAACTCGGTTTTACAGTGAAAACTGCAGGAACTTCAACCCGACACTAGGAAACAGAATGAGAAACCAGAGTAAAATTTCTCCTGCAACACTTTCCCTTTGTTCTAGATGAACAAATGTCTCTCCACATGCTCAGATCTGAGAGAAATGTGTGTGTGAAAGCCGTCCTTCACCTGGGTTTTTGGGAACTCAAAGTTTCTTTTCAGTTGCAAACTCCACGCCATACATATATTTGGGGAGGTACTAGCTCCAACTCGGTTTTACAGTGAAAACTGCAGGATCTTCAAACAGGCACTAAGAAACTGACTGAGAAACCAGAGTAATAATTTCTCCTGCAACACTTTCACTTTGTGCTAGATGAACGAACGTCTCTCCACATGCTCCGTTCTGAGATATAAGTGTGTGTGAAAGCCGTACTTCACCTAGCTTGTTGGGAACACAAAGTTTCTTTTCAGTTGCAAACTCCACTCCATACTTATATATGGGGAGGTACTAGCTCCAACTCGGTTTTACAGTGAAAAATGCAGGAACTTCATACCGGCACGAGGAAACAGACTGAGAAATCAGAGTAAAAGTTTCCCCTACAACCCGTTCCATTTGTGCTAGATGAACGAACGTCTATCCACATGCTCATTTCTGAGAGATAAGTGTGTGTTAATGCCGTCCTTCACCTAGCTTGTTGGAAACACAAAGTTTGTTTTCAGTTGCATACTCCACTCCATACATATATAAGGGGAGGTACTAGCTCCAACTCGGTTTTACAGTGAAAACTGTAGTAACTTCAAACCGGCACTAGGAAACAGACTGATAAACCAGAGTATAAGTTTTTCCTGCAAAACTTTCCCTTTGTGCTAGATGAAAGAACGTCTCTCCACATGCTTAGTTCTGAGAGATATGTGTGTGTGAAAGCCGTCCTTCAACAAGCTTGTTGGGAACACAAAGTTTCTTTTCAGTTGCAAAATCCACACCATACATATATATGGTGAGGTACTATCTCCAACTCGGTTTTACAGTGAAAACTGCAGGAACTTAATACCGGCACTAGGAAACATACTGAAAACCAGAGTATAAGTTTCTACTTCAACCCGTTCCCTTTGTGGTAGATGAACGAACGTCTCTCCACATGCTCAGTTATGAGAGATAAGTGTGTTTTAAAGCCGTTTTTCAACTTGCTTGTTTTGAACACAAAGTTTCTTTTCAATTGCAAACTCCACACCATACATATATATGCGGAGGTACTAGCTCCAACTCGGTTTAACAGTGAAAACTGCAGGAACTTCAAACCGGCACTAGGAAACAGACTTGGAAACCAGAGTAAAAATTTCTCCTGCAACCCATTCAATTTTTACTAGATGAACGAACGTCTCTCCACATGTTCAGTTATGAGAGATAAATTTGTGTGAAAGCCGTCCTTCACCTAGCTTGTTGGGAACACAAAGTTCTTTTCAGTTGCAAACCCCACTCCATACATATATATGGGGAGGTACAAGCTCCAACTCGGTTTTACAGTGAAAACTGCAGGAATTTCAAACCGGCACTTGGAAACAGACTGAGAAACCAGAGTAAAACTTTCTACTGCAACCCGTTCCATTTGTGCTATATGAACGAATGTCTCTCCACATGCTCAGTTCTGAGAGATAAGTGTGTGTGAAAGCCGTCCTTCACCTAGCTTGTTGGGAACACAAAGTTTCTTTTCAGTTGCAAACTCCACTCCATACTTATATATGGGGAGGTAATAGCTCCAACTCGGTTTTACAGTGAAAACTGTAGTAACTTCAAACCGGCACTAGGAAACAGACTGAGAAACCAGAGTAAAAGTTTCCCCTACAACCCGTTCCATTTGTGCTAGATGAACGAACGTCTATCCACATGCTCATTTCTGAGAGATAAGTGTGTGTTAATGCCGTCCTTCACCATCTTGTTGGAAACACAAAGTTTGTTTTCAGTTGCATACTCCACTCCATACATATATAAGGGGAGGTACTAGCTCCAACTCGGTTTTACAGTGAAAACTGTAGTAACTTCAAACCGGCACTAGGAAACAGACTGAGAAACCAGAGTAAAAGTTTCCCTTGCAACCCGTTCCTTTTGTGCTAGATGAACGAACGTCTCTCCACAAGCTCAGTTCTGAGAGATAAGTGTGTGTGAAAGCCGTACTTCACCAAGCTTGTTGGGAACACAAAGTTTCTTTTCAGTTGCAAAATCCACTCCATACATATATATGGGGAAGTACTAGCTCCAACTCGATTTTACACTGAAAACTGCAGGAACTTCAAACCGGAACTAGGAAACAGACTGAGAAACCAGAGTAAAAGTTTCTCCTGCAACCCGTTCCCTTTGTGCTAGATGAACGAACGTCTCTCCACATGCTCAGTTCTGAGAGATAAGTGTGTGTGAAAGCCGTCATTCAACTAGCTTGTTGGGAACACAAAGTTTCTTTTCAGTTGCAAACTCCACTCCATTCATATATATGAGGAGATACAAGCTCCAAATTGGTTTTACAATGAAAACTGCAGGAATTTCAAAACGGCACTAGGATACAGACTGAGAATCCAGAGTAAAAGTTTCTCCTGCAACCCGTTCCCTTTTTGCTAGATGAACGAACGTCTCTCCACATGCTCAGTTCTGAGAGATATGTGTGTGTGAAAGCCGTCCTTCAACTAGCTTGTTGGGAACACAAAGTTTCTTTTCAGTAGCAAACTCCACTCCATACAAATATATGGGGAGGTACTAGCTCCAACTCGGTTTTACAGTGAAAAATGCAGGAACTTCAAACCGGCACTAGGAAACAGACTGAGAAACCAGAGTAAAAGTTTCTCCTTCAACCCGTTCCCATTGTGCTAGATGAACGAACGTCTCTCCACATGCTCAGTTCTGAGAGATAAGTGTGTGTGAAAGCCGTCCTTCAACTAGCTTGTTGGGAACACAAAGTAACTTTTCAGTTGCAAACTCCACTCCATACATATATATGGGGAGGTACTAGCTCCAACTCGGTTTTACAGTGAAAACTCAGGAACTTCAACCCGACACTAGGAAACAGAATGAGAAACCAGAGTAAAATTTCTCCTGCAACACTTTCCCTTTGTTCTAGATGAACAAATGTCTCTCCACATGCTCAGATCTGAGAGAAATGTGTGTGTGAAAGCCGTCCTTCACCTGGGTTTTTGGGAACTCAAAGTTTCTTTTCAGTTGCAAACTCCACGCCATACATATATTTGGGGAGGTACTAGCTCCAACTCGGTTTTACAGTGAAAACTGCAGGATCTTCAAACAGGCACTAAGAAACTGACTGAGAAACCAGAGTAATAATTTCTCCTGCAACACTTTCACTTTGTGCTAGATAAACGAACGTCTCTCCACATGCTCTGTTCTGAGATATAAGTGTGTGTGAAAGCCGTACTTCACCTAGCTTGTTGGGAACACAAAGTTTCTTTTCAGTTGCAAACTCCACTCCATACAAATATATGGGGAGGTACTAGCTCCAACTCGGTTTTACAGTGAAAAATGCAGAAACTTCATACCGGCACGAGGAAACAGACTGAGAAACCAGAGTAAAAGTTTCCCCTACAACCCGTTCCATTTGTGCTAGATGAACGAACGTCTATCCACATGCTCATTTCTGAGAGATAAGTGTGTGTTAATGCCATTCTTCACCTAGCTTGTTGGAAACACAAAGTTTGTTTTCAGTTGCATACTCCACTCCATACATATATAAGGGGAGGTACTAGCTCCAACTCGGTTTTACAGTGAAAACTGTAGTAACTTCAAACCGGCACTAGGAAACAGACTGAGAAACCAGAGTAAAAGTTTCTCTTGCAACCCGTTCCCTTTGTGGTAGATGAACGAACGTCTCTCCACAAGCTCAGTTCTGAGAGATAAGTGTGTGTGAAAGCCGTACTTCACCAAGCTTGTTGGGAACACAAAGTTTCTTTTCAGTTGCAAACTCCACTCCATACATATATATGGGGAAGTACTAGCTCCAACTCGATTTTACACTGAAAACTGCAGGAACTTCAAACCGGCATTAGGAAACAGACTGAGAAACCAGAGTAAAAGTTTCTCCTGCAACCCGTTCCCTTTGTGCTAGATGAACGAACGTCTCTCCACATGCTCAGTTCTGAGAGATAAGTGTGTGTGAAAGCCGTCATTCAACTAGCTTGTTGGGAACACAAAGTTTCTTTTCAGTTGCAAACTCCACTCCATTCATATATATGAGGAGGTACAAGCTCCAAATTGGTTTTACAATGAAAACTGCAGGAACTTCAAAACGGCACTAGGATACAGACTGAGAATCCAGAGTAAAAGTTTCTCCTGCAACCCGTTCCCTTTTTGCTAGATGAACAAACGTCTCTCCACATGCTCAGTTCTGAGAGATAAGTGTGTGTGAAAGCCGTCCTTCAACTAGCTTGTTGGGAACACAAAGTTTCTTTTCAGTAGCAAACTCCACTCCATACAAATATATGGGGAGGTACTAGCTCCAACTCGGTTTTACAGTGAAAAATGCAGGAACTTCAAACCGGCACTAGGAAACAGACTGAGAAACCAGAGTAAAAGTTTCTCCTTCAACCCGTTCCCATTGTGCTAGATGAACGAACGTCTCTCCACATGCTCAGTTCTGAGAGATAAGTGTGTGTGAAAGCCGTCCTTCAACTAGCTTGTTGGGAACACAAAGTAACTTTTCAGTTGCAAACTCCACTCCATACATATATATGGGGAGGTACTAGCTCCAACTCGGTTTTACAGTGAAAACTCAGGAACTTCAACCCGACACTAGGAAACAGAATGAGAAACCAGAGTAAAATTTCTCCTGCAACACTTTCCCTTTGTTCTAGATGAACAAATGCCTCTCCACATGCTCAGATCTGAGAGAAATGTGTGTGTGAAAGCCGTCCTTCACCTGGGTTTTTGGGAACTCAAAGTTTCTTTTCAGTTGCAAACTCCACGCCATACATATATTTGGGGAGGTACTAGCTCCAACTCGGTTTTACAGTGAAAACTGCAGGATCTTCAAACAGGCACTAAGAAACTGACTGAGAAACCAGAGTAATAATTTCTCCTGCAACACTTTCACTTTGTGCTAGATGAACGAACGTCTCTCCACATGCTCTGTTCTGAGATATAAGTGTGTGTGAAAGCCGTACTTCACCAAGCTTGTTGGGAACACAAAGTTTCTTTTCAGTTGCAAACTCCACTCCATACATATATAATGGGAGGTACTAGCTCCAACTCTGTTTTACAGTGAAAACTGCAGGAAATTCAAACCGGCACTAGGAAACAGACTGAGAAACCAGAGTAAAAACTTCACCTGCAACCCGTTCCCTTTGTGCTAGATGAACGAACGTCTCCCCACATGCTCATTTCTGAGAGATAATGTGTGTTAATGCCGTCCTTCACCTAGCTTGTTGGGAAAACAAAGTTTGTTTTCATTTGCAAACTCCACTCCAAAATATATATGGGGAGTTTCTAGCTCCAAATTAGTTTGACATTGAAAACTGCAGGAACTTCAAACCGGCACTAGGAAACAGACTGAGAAACCAGAGTAAAAGTTTCTCTTGCAACCCGTTTCCTTTGTGCTGGATGAACGAAAGTCTCTCCACAAGCTCAGTTCTGAGAGATAAGTGTGTGTAAAAGCCGTACTTCACCAAGTTTGTTGGGAACACAAAGTTTCTTTTCAGTTGCAAAATCCACACCATACATATATATGGGGAGGTACTATCTCCAACTCGGTTTTACAGTGAAAACTGCAGGAACTTAATACCGGCACTAGGAAACATACTGAAAACCAGAGTATAATTTTCTACTTCAACCCGTTCCCTTTGTGGTAGATGAACGAACGTCTCTCCACATGCTCAGTTATGAGAGATAAGTGTGTTTTAAAGCCGTTTTTCAACTTGCTTGTTTTGAACACAAAGTTTCTTTTCAATTGCAAACTCCACACCATACATATATATGGGGAGGTACTAGCTCCAACTCGGTTTAACAGTGAAAACTGCAGGAACTTCAAACCGGCACTAGGAAACAGACTTGGAAACCAGAGTAAAAATTTCTCCTGCAACCCATTCAATTTTTACTAGATGAACGAACGTCTCTGCACATGTTCAGTTATGAGAGATAAATTTGTGTGAAAGCCGTCCTTCACCTAGCTTGTTGGGAACACAAAGTTCTTTTCAGTTGCAAACCCCACTCCATACATATATATGGGGAGGTACAAGCTCCAACTCGGTTTTACAGTGAAAACTGCAGGAATTTCAAACCGGAACTTGGAAACAGACTGAGAAACCAGAGTAAAACTTTCTACTGCAACCCGTTCCATTTGTGCTATATGAACGAATGTCTCTCCACATGCTCAGTTCTGAGAGATAAGTGTGTGTGAAAGCCGTCCTTCACCTAGCTTGTTGGGAACACAAAGTTTCTTTTCAGTTGCAAACTCCACTCCATACTTATATATGGGGAGTTACTAGCTCCAACTCGGTTTTACAGTGAAAAATGCAGGAACTTCAAACCGGCACTAGGAAAGAGACTGAAAATCAGAGTATAAGTTTCCCCTGCAACCCGTTCCCTTTGTGCTAAATGAACGAACGTCCCTCCACATGCTCAGTTCTGAGAGATAAGTGTGTGTGAAAGCCGTTTTTCACTTTGCTTGTTTTGAACACAAAGTTTCTTTTCAATTGCAAACTCCACACCATATATATATATGGGGACGTACTAGCTCCAACTCGGCTTAACAGTGAAAACTGCAGGAACTTCAAACCGGCACTAGGAAATAGACTGGGAAACCAGAGTAAATGTTTCTCCTGCAACCCGTTCCTTTTTGCTAGATGAACGAACGTCTTTCCACTTGCTCAATTCTGAGAGATAAATGTGTGTGAAAGCCGTCCTTCACCAAGCTTGTTGGGAACACAAAGTTTCTTTTCAGTTGCAAACTCCACTCCATACATATATATGGAGAAGTACTAGCTCCAACTCGATTTTACACTGAAAACTGCAGGAACTTCAAACCGGAACTAGGAAACAGACTGAGAAACCAGAGTAAAAGTTTCTCCTGCAACCCGTTCCCTTTGTGCTAGATGAACGAACGTCTCTCCACATGCTCAGTTCTGAGAGATAAGTGTGTGTGAAAGCCGTCATTCAACTAGCTTGTTGGGAACACAAAGTTTCTTTTCAGTTGCAAACTCCACTCCATTCATATATATGAGGAGGTACAAGCTCCAAATTGGTTTTACAATGAAAACTGCAGGAAATTCAAAACGGCACTAGGATACAGACTGAGAATCCAGAGTAAAAGTTTCTCCTGCAACCCGTTCCCTTCTTGCTAGATGAACGAACGTCTCTCCACATGCTCAGTTCTGATAGATATGTGTGTGTGAAAGCCGTCCTTCAACTAGCTTGTTGGGAACACAAAGTTTCTTTTCAGTAGCAAACTCCACTCCATACAAATATATGGGGAGGTACTAGCTCCAACTCGGTTTTACAGTGAAAAATGCAGGAACTTCAAACCGGCACTAGGAAACAGACTGAGAAACCAGAGTAAAAGTTTCTCCTTCAACCCGTTCCCATTGTGCTAGATGAACGAACGTCTCTCCACATGCTCAGTTCTGAGAGATAAGTGTGTGTGAAAGCCGTCCTTCAACTAGCTTGTTGGGAACACAAAGTAACTTTTCAGTTGCAAACTCCACTCCATACATATATATGGGGAGGTACTAGCTCCAACTCGGTTTTACAGTGAAAACTGCAGGAACTTTAACCCGACACTAGGAAACAGAATGAGAAACCAGAGTAAAATTTCTCCTGCAACACTTTCCCTTTGTTCTAGATGAACAAATGTCTCTCCACATGCTCAGTTCTGAGAGAAATGTGTGTGTGAAAGCCGTCCTTCACCTGGGTTTATGGGAACTCAAAGTTTCTTTTCAGTTGCAAACTCCACGCCATACATATATTTGGGGAGGTACTAGCTCCAACTCGGTTTTACAGTGAAAATTGCAGGAATTTCAAAACGGTACTAGGAAACAGACTGAGAAATCAGAGTAAAAGTTTCTCCTGCAACCCGTTCCCTTTGTGCTAGATGAACGAACGTCTTTCCACATGCTGAATTCTGAGAGATAAGTGTGTGTGAAAGCCGTCCTTCACCTTGCTTATTGGGAACACAAAGTTTCTTTTCAGTTGCAAACTACACTCCATACATATATATGGGGAAGTACTAGCTCCAACTCGGTTTTACAGTGAAAACTGCAGTAACTTCTAACCGGCAATATGAAAAAGACTGAGAAACCAGAGTAAAGTATCTCCTGCAATCCGTTCCTTTTGTGCTAGATGAACGAACGTCTCTCCACATGCTCAGTTCTGAGAGATAAGTGTGTGTGAAAGCCGTCCTTCAACTGACTTGTTGGGAACACAAAGTTTCTTTTCAGTTGCAAACTCCACTCCATACATATATATGTGGAGGTACTAGCTCCAACACGGTTTTACGGTGAAAACTGCAGGAACTTCAAACCGGCACTATGAAACAGACTGATAAACCAGAGTATAAGTTTTTCCTGCAAAACTTTCCCTTTGTGCTAGATGAAAGAACGTCTCTCCACATGCTTAGTTCTGAGAGATAAGTGTGTGTGAAAGCCGTCCTTCAACAAGCTTGTTGGGAACACAAAGTTTCTTTTCAGTTGCAAAATCCACACCATACATATATATGGTGAGGTACTATCTCCAACTCGGTTTTACAGTGAAAACTGCAGGAACTTAATACCGGCACTAGGAAACATACTGAAAACCAGAGTATAAGTTTCTACTTCAAGCCGTTCCCTTTGTGGTAGATGAACGAACGTCTCTCCACATGCTCAGTTATGAGAGATAAGTGTGTTTTAAAGCCGTTTTACAACTTGCTTGTTTTGAACACAAAGATTCTTTTCAATTGCAAACTCCACACCATACATATATATGGGGAGGTACTAGCTCCAACTCGGTTTAACAGTGATAACTGCAGGAACTTCAAACCGGCACTAGGAAACAGACTTGGAAACCAGAGTAAATATTTCTCCTGCAACCCATTCAATTTTTACTAGATGAACGAACGTCTCTCCACATGTTCAGTTATGAGAGATAAATTTGTGTGAAAGCCGTCCTTCACCTATCTTGTTGGGAACACAAAGTTCTTTTCAGTTGCAAACCCCACTCCATACATATATATGGGGAGGTACTAGCTCCAACTCGGTTTTACAGTGAAAACTGCAGGAATTTCAAACCGGCACTTGGAAAAAGACTGAGAAACCAGAGTAAAACTTTCTACTGCAACCCGTTCCATTTGTGCTATATGAACGAATGTCTCTCCACATGCTCAGGTCTGAGAGATAAGTGTGTGTGAAAGCTGTCCTTCACCTAGCTTGTTGGGAACACAAAGTTTCTTTTCAGTTGCAAACTCCACTCCATAATTATATATGGGGAGTTACTAGCTCCAACTCGGTTTTACAGTGAAAACTGCAGGAACTTCAAACCGAAACTAGGAAACAGACTGAGAAAACAGAGTAAAAGTTTCTCCTGCAACCCGTTCCCTTTGTGATAGATGAACGAAATCGTCTCCACATGCTCAGTTCTGAGAGATAAGTGTGTGTGAAAGCCGTCCTTCACCTAGCTTGTTGGGAACACAAAGTTTCTTTTCAGTTACAAACTCCACCCCATACATATATATGGGGAGGTACTAGCTCCAACTCGGTTTTACAGTGAAAACTGCAGGAACTTCAATCCGGCACTAGGAAACAGAATGAGAAACCAGAGTAAAAGTTTCTCCTGCAACATTCACTTTGTGCTAGATGAACGAACGTCTATCCACATGCTCAGATCTGAGAGATAAGTGTGTGTGAAAGTCGTACGTCACCAAGCTTGTTGGGAACACAAAGTTTCTTTTCAGTTGCAAACTCCACTCCATACATATATATGGGGAGGTAGTAGTTCCAACTCGGTTTTACAGTGAAAACTGCAGGAACTTCAAACCGGCACTAGGAAAGAGACTGAAAATCAGAGTATAAGTTTCCCCTGCAACCCGTTCCCTTTGTGCTAAATGAACGAACGTCCCTCCACATGCTCAGTTCTGAGAGATAAGTGTGTGTGAAAGCCGTTTTTCACATTGCTTGTTTTGAACACAAAGTTTCTTTTCAATTGCAAACTCCACACCATATATATATATGGGGACGTACTAGCTCCAACTCGGCTTAACAGTGAAAACTGCAGGAACTTCAAACCGGCACTAGGAAATAGACTGGGAAACCAGAGTAAATATTTCTCCTGCAACCCGTTCCTTTTTGCTAGATGAACGAACTTCTTTCCACTTGCTCAATTCTGAGAGATAAATGTGTGTGAAAGCCGTCCTTCACAAAGCTTGTTGGGAACACAAAGTTTCTTTTCAGTTGCAAACTCCACTCCATACATATATATGGGGAGGTACTAGCTCCAACTCGGTTTTACAGTGAAAAATGCAGGAACTTCATACCGGCACGAGGAAACAGACTGAGAAACCAGAGTAAAAGTTTCCCCTACAACCCGTTCCCTTTGTGCTAGATGAACGAAAGTCTATCCACATGCTCATTTCTGAGAGTTAAGTGTGTGTGAAAGCCGTCATTCAATTTGCTTGTTTTGAACACAAAGTTATTTTCAATTGCAAACTCCACACCATACATATATATGGGGAGGTACTAGCTCCAACTTGGTTTTATAGTGAAAACTGTAGTAACTTCAAACCGGCACTAGGAAGCAGACTGAGAATCCAGAGTAATAGTTTCTCCTTCAACACGTTCTCTTTGTGCTAGATGAACGAACGTCTCTCCACATGCTCAGTTCTGAGGGATAAGTGTGTGTGAAAGCCGTCCTTCACCTAGCTTGTTGGGAACACAAAGTTTCTTTTAAGTTGCAAACTCGACTCCATATTTATATATGTGGAGGTACTAGCTCCAACTCGGTTTTACAGTGAAAACTGCAGGAACTTCTAACCGGCACTAGGAAACAGACTGAGAAACCAGAGTAAAAGTTTCCACTGCAACACGTTCCCTTTGTGCTAGATGCACGAACGTCTCTCCACATGCTCAGTTCTGAGAGATAAGTGTGTGTGAAAGCCATTCTTCACCTAGCTTTTTGTGAACACAGAATTTCTTTTCAGGGGCAAGCTCCACTCCATACATATATATGGGGAGGTACAAGCTCCAACTCGGTTTTACAGTGAAAACTGCAGGATCTTCAAACAGGCACTAAGAAACTGACTGAGAAACCAGAGTAATAATTTCTCCTGCAACACTTTCACTTTGTGCTAGATGAACAAACGTCTCTCCACATGCTCTGTTCTGAGATATAAGTGTGTGTGAAAGCCGTACTTCACCAAGCTTGTTGGGAACACAAAGTTTCTTTTCAGTTGCAAACTCCACTCCATACATATATAATGGGAGGTACTAGCTCCAACTCTGTTTTACAGTGAAAACTGCAGGAACTTCAAACCGGCACTAGGAAACAGACTGAGAAACCAGAGTAAAAACTTCACCTGCAACCCGTTCCCTTTGTGCTAGATGAACGAAAGTCTCCCCACATGCTCATTTCTGAGAGATAAGTGTGTGTTAATGCCGTCCTTCACCTAGCTTGTTGGGAACACAAAGTTTGTTTTCATTTGCAAACTCCACTCCAACATATATATGGGGAGTTTCTAGCTCCAAATTAGTTTTACAGTGAAAACTGTAGTAACTTCAAACCGGCACTAGGAAACAGACTGAGAAACCAGAGTAAAAGTTTCTCTTGCAACCCGTTTCCTTTGTGCTGGATGAACGAAAGTCTCTCCACAAGCTCAGTTCTGAGAGATAAGTGAGTGTGAAAGCCGTACTTCACCAAGCTTGTTGGGAACACAAAGTTTCTTTTCAGTTGCAAAATCCAATCCATACTTATATATGGGGAGGTACTAGCTCCAACTCGGTTTTACAGTGTAATCTGCAGGAACTTCAATCCGGCACTAGGAAACAGACAGAAAACCAGAGTAAATATTTCTACTGCAACCCGTTCTCTTTGTGCTAGATGAACGAACGTCTATCCACATGCTCAGTTCTGAGAGATAATTGTGTGTGAAAGCAGTCCTTCACCTAACTTGTTGCGAACACAGAGATTCTTTTCAGTTGCAAGCTCCACTCCATACATATATATGGGGAGGTACAAGCTCCAACTCTCTTTTACAGTGAAAACTGCAGGAGCTTCACAACTGCACTAGGAAACAGACTGAAAACCAGGGTAAAATTTTCTCTTGCAACCCGTTCCCTTTGTGCTAGATGAACGAACGTCTCTCCACATGCTCAGTTCTGAGAGATAATTGTGTGTGAAAGCCGTTCATCACCAAGCTTGTTGGGAACACAATGTTTCTTTTCAGTTGCAAACTACACTCCATTCATATATATGGGGAGGTACGAGCTCCAACTCGGTTTTACAGTGAAAACTGCTGGAAGTTCAAACCGGCACTAGGAAACAGACTGAGAAACCAGAATAAAACTTTCTCCTGCAACCCTTTCCATTTGTGCTAGATGAACAAACGTCTCTCCACATGCTCAGTTCTGAGAGATAAGTGTGTGTGAAAGCCATCCTTCAAATAAGTTGTTGGGAACACAAAGTTTCTTTTCAGTTGCAAACTCCACTCCATATATATATATGGGGATGTACTAGCTCAAACTCTGTTTTACAGTGAAAATTGCAGGAACTTCAATACGGCACTAGGAAACAGACTGAGAAAACAGAGTAAAAGTTTCTCCTGCAACCCGTTCCCTTTGTGCTAGATGAACGAACGTCTCTCCGCATGCTTATTTCTGAGAGATAAGTGTGTGTGAAAGCCGTCCTTCACCTAACTTGTTGGGAACACAAAGTTTCTTTTCAGTTGCAAAATCCACTCCATACTTATATATGGGGAGGTACTAGCTCCAACTCGGATTTATAGTGAAAACTGCAGGAACTTCTAACCGGCACTAGGAAACAGACTGAGAAACCAGAGTAAAAGTTTCCACTGCAAACCGTTCCTTCTGTGCTAGATGAACGAATGTCTCTCCACATGCTCAGTTCTGAGAGATAAGTGTGTGCTAAAGCCGTCCTTCACCTAGCTTGTTGTGAACACAGAGATTCTTTTCAGTTGCAAGCTCCAATCCATACATATATATGGGGAGGTACAAGCTCCAGCTCTCTTTTACAGTGAAAACTGCAGGAACTTCAAAACGGCACTAGGAAACAGACTGAAAACCAGAGTAAAATTTTCTCCTGCAACCCGTTCCCTTTGTGCTAGATGAACGAACGTCTCTCCACATGCTAATTTCTGAGAGATAAGTGTGTGTTAATGCCGCACTTCACCTAGCTTGTTGGGAACACAAAGTTTGTTTTCAGTTGCAAATTCCACTCCATACATATATGAGGGGAGGTACTAGCTACAACTCTGTTTTACAGTGAAAACTGCAGGAACTTCAAACCGGCACTAAGAAACAGACTGAGAAACCAGAGAAACACTTTCTCCTGCCACCCGTTCCCTTTGTGCTAGATGAACGAACGTCTCTCCACATGCTCAGTTCTGAGAGATAAGTGTGTGTGAAAGCCGTACTTCACTTAGCTTGTTGGGAACACAAAGTTTCTTTTCAGTTGCAAACTCCTCTCCAACATATATATGGGGAGTTACTAGCTCCAAATCGATTTTACAGTGAAAACTGCAGGAACTTCAAACCGGCACTTGGAAACAGATTGAGAAACCAGAGTAAAAGTTTCTCTATGAACCCGTTCCCTTTGTGCTAGATGAACGAACGTCTATCCAAAAGCTCAGTTCTGAGAGATAAGTGTGTGTGAAAGCCGTACTTCACCAAGCTTGTTGGGAACACAAAGATTCTTTTCAGTTGCAAACTCCACTCCATACATATATAAGGGGAGGTACTAGCTCCAACTCGGTTTTACAGTGAAAACTGCAGGAAATTCAAACCGACACTAGGAAACAGACTGAAAACCAGAGTAAAAGTTTCTACTGCAACCCGTTCCCTTTGTGCTAGATGAACGAACGTCTATCCACATGCTCAGTTCTGAGAGATAAGTGTGTGTGAAAGCCGTCCTTCAACTTGCTTGTTTTGAACACAAAGTTCTTTTCAATTGTAAACTCCACTCCATATATATATATGGGGAGGTACTAGTTCCAACTAGTTTTAACAGTGAAAATTGCAGGAACTTCAAACCGGTACTAGGAAACAGACTTGGAAACCAGAGTAAAAGTTTCTCCTCCAACCCATTCGCTTTTTGCTAGATGAACGAACGTCTCTCCACTTGCTCAGTTCTGAGAGATAAGTGCGTGTGAAAGCCGTCATTCACCTATCTCGTTGGGAACACAAAGTTTCTTTTCAGTTGCAAACTCCACTCCATACATATATATGGGGAGGTACTAGCTCCAACTCTGTTTTACAGTGAAAATTGCAGGAACTTCAAAACGGCACTAGGAAACAGACTGAGAAACCAGAGTAAGAGTTTACACTTCAACCCGTTCCCTTTGTGCTAGATGAATGAACGTCTCTCCACATACTCAGTTGTGAGAGATAAGTGTGTGTGAAAGCCGACCTTCACCTAGCTTGTTGTGAACACAGAGTTTCTTTTCAGTTGCAAGCACCACTCCATACATATATATGGGGAGGTACAAGCTCCAAATCTGTTTTACAGTGAAACTGCAGGAACTTCAAAACGGCACTAGGAAACAGACTGAAAACCAGAGTAAAATTTCACTTGCAACCAGTTCCCTTTGTGCTAGATGAACGAACGGCTCTCCACATGCTCATTTCTGAGAGATACGTGTGTGTGAAAGCCGTCCTTCACCTAGCTTTTTGGGAACACAAAGTTTCTTTTCAGTTGCAAAATCCACTCCATACATATATATGGGGAGGTACTAGCTCCAACTCGGTTTTACAGTGAAATCTGCAGGAACTTCAAACCGGCACTAGGAAGCAGACTGAAAACCAGAGTAAAATTTCACTTGCAACCAGTTCCCTTTGTGCTAGATGAACGAACGTCTCTCCACATGCTCAGTTCTGAGAGGTTATTGTGTGTGAAAGCCATCCTTCAACTAGCTTGTTGGGAACACAAAGTTTCTTTTCAGTTGCAAACTCCACTCCATTCATATATATGAGGAGGTACAAGCTCCAAATCGGTTTTACAGTGAAAACTGCAGGAACTTCAAACCGGCACTAGGAAACAGACTGAGAAACCAGAGTAATAGTTTCTCCTGCAATACGTTCCTTTTGTGCTAGGTGAACGAACGTCTATCCACATGCTCAGTTCTGAGAGATAAGTGTGTGTGAAAGCCGTTCTTCAACAAGCTTGTTGGGAACACAAAGTTTCTTTTCAGATGCAAACTCCACTCCATACATATATATGTGGAGGTACTAGCTCCAACTCGGTTTTACAGTGAAAACTGCGGGAACTTCAAACCGGCACAAGGAAACAGACTGAAAACCAGAGTATAAGATTCTACTGCAAACCGTTCCCTTTGTGCTAGATGAACGAACGTCTATCCACATGCTCAGTTATGAGATATAAGTGTGTGTTAAAGCCGTTTCTCACCTTGCTTGTTTTGAACACAATTTTCTTTTCAATTGCAAACTCCACATCATACAAATATATGGGGAGGTACTAGCTCCAAATCGGTTTAACAGTGAAAACTGCAGGAACTTCAAACTGGCACTAGGAAACAGACTGGGAAACCAGAGTAAAAGTTTCTCCTGCATCCCGTTCCCTTTTTAGTAGATGAACGAACGTCTCTCCACTTGCTCAGTTCTGAGAGTTAAGTGTGTGTGAAAGCCGTCCTTCACCTAGCTTGTTGGGAACACAAAGTTCTTTTCAGTTGCAAACCCCACTCCATAGATATATATGGGGAGGTACTAGCTCCAACTCGGTTTTACAGTGAAAACTGCAGGAACTTCAAACCGGCACTAGGAAACAGACTGAGAAATCAGAGTAAAAGTTTCTCCTGCTACTCGTTCCCTTTGTGCTAGATGAACGAACGTCTCTCCACTTGCTCAGTTCTGAGAGATAATTGTGTGTGAAAGCCGTCCTTCACCTAGCTTGTTGGGAACACAAAGTTTCTTTTCAGTTGCAAGCTCACTCCATACATATATATGGGGAGGTACTAGCTCCAACTCTGTTTTACAGTGAAAACTGCAGGAACTTCAAAACGACACTAGGAAACAGACTGAAAACCAGAGTAAAAGTTTCCCTTGCAACCCGTTCACTTTGTGCTAGATGAACGAACGTCTCTCCACATGATCAGTTCTGAGAGATAAGTGTGTGTGAAAGCCGTCCTTCACCTAGCTTGTTTGGAACACAAAGTTCCTTTTCAGTGGCTAACTCCACTCCATTCATATATATGGGGAGGTACTAGCTCCAACTCGGTTTTACAGTGAAAACTGCAGGAACTTCAAACCGGCACTAGGAAACAGACTGAGAAACCAGAGAAATAGTTTCTCCTGCAACACGTTCACTTTGTGCTAGATGAACGAACGTCTCTCCACATGCTCAGTTCTGAGAGATAAGTGTGTGTGAAAGCCTTCCTTCAACAAGCTTGTTGGGAACACAAAGTTTCTTTTCAGTTGCCAAATCCACTCCATACATATATATGGGGAGGTACTAGCTCCAACTCGGTTTTACAGTGAAAACTGCAGGAACTTCAAACCGGCACTAGGAAACAGACTGAAAACCAGAGTATAAGTTTCTACTGCAACCCGTTCCCTTTGTGCTAGATGAACGAACGTCTCTCCACATGCTCAGTTATGAGAGATAAGTGTGTTTAAAAGCCGTTTTTCACGTTCCTTGTTTTGAACACAAAGATTCTTTTCAATTGCAAACTCCACTCCATACATATATATGGGGAGGTACAAGCTCCAACTCTGTTTTACAGTGAAAACTGCAGGAACTTCAAACTGGCACTAGGAAACTGACTGAAAACCAGAGTAAAATTTTCTACTGCAACCCGTTCCCTTTGTGCTAGATGAACGAACGTCTAACCACATGCTTAGTTCTGAGAGATAAGTGTGTGTGAAAGCCGCCCTTCACCCTGCTTGTTTTGAACACAAAGTTCTTTTCAATTGCAAACCTAACTCCATATATTTATATAGGGAGGTACAAGCTCCAACTAGGTTTAACAGTGAAAACTGCAGGAACTTCAAACCGGTACTAGGAAACAGATTGGGAAACCAGAGTAAAAGTTTCTCCTGCAACCCGTTCGCTATTTGCTAGATGAACGAACGTCTCTCCACTTGCTCAGTTCTGAGAGATAAGTGTGTGTGAAAGCCGTCATCCACCTATCTTGTTGGGAACACAAAGTTTCTTTTCAGTTGCAAAATCCACTCCATACATATATATGGGGCGGTATTAGCTCAAACTCGTTTTTACAGTGAAAATTGCAGGAACTTCAAAACGGCACTAGGAAACAGACTGAGAAAACAGAGTAAAAGTTTCTCCTGCAACCCGTTCCCTTTGTGCTAGATGAACGATCGTCTTTCCACATGCTTAATTCTGAGAGATAATTGTGTGTGAATGCCGTCCTTCACCTGACTTGTTGGGAACACAAAGTTTCTTTTCAGTTGCAAATACACTCCATACTTATGTATGGGGAGATACTAGATACAACACGGTTTTACAGTGAAAACTGCAGGAACTTCTAACCGGCACTAGGAAACAGACTGAGAAACCAGAGTAAAAATTTACACTGCTACCCGTTCCCTTTGTGCTAGATGAACGAACGTCTCTCCACATGCTCAGTTATGAGAGAAATGTGTGTGTGAAAGCCGTCTTTCAACTATCTTGTTTTGAACACAGAGATTCTTTTCAGTTGCAAGCACCACTCCATACATATATATGGGGAGGTACAAGCTCCAAATCTGTTTTACAGTGAAAACTGCAGGAACTTCAAACCGGCACTAGGAAACAGACTGAAAATCAGAGTAAAATTTTACTTGCAAACCGTTCCCTTTTTGCTAGATGAACGAACGTCTCTCCACATGTTCAGTTCTGAGAGATAAGTGTGTGTGAAAGCCGTTCTTCACCTAGCTTGTTGGGAACACAAAGTTTCTTTTCAGTTGCAAACTCCACTCCATACATATATATGGGTAGGTACTAGCTCAACTCGGTTTTACAGTGAAAACTGCAGGAACTTCAAACCGGCACTAGGAAGCATACTGAAAACCAGAGTAAAAGTTTTCACTGCAACCCACTCCCTTTGTGCTAGATGAACGAACGTCTCTCCACATGCTCAGTTCTGAGAGATAAGTGTGTCTGAAAGCCGTCCTTCACCTAGCTTGTTGGGAACACAAAGTTTCTTTTCAGTTGCAAACTCCACTCCATACATATATATGGGTAGGTACTAGCTCAACTCGGTTTTACAGTGAAAACTGCAGGAACTTCAAACAGGCACTAGGAAGCATACTGAAAACCAGAGTAAAAGTTTTCACTGCAACCCATTCCCTTTGTGCTAGATGAACGAACGTCTCTCCACTTGCTCAGTTCTGAGAGATAAGTGTGTGTGAAAGCCGTCCTTCACCTAGCTTGTTGGGAACACAAAGTTTCTTTTCAGTTGCAAACTCCACTCCATTCATATATATGGGGAGGTACAAGCTCCAAATCGGTTTTACAGTGAAAACTGCAGTAACTTCAAACCGGCACTAGGAAACAGACTGAGAAACCAGAGTAATAGTTTCTCCTGCAATACGTTTCTTTTGTGCTAGGTGAACGAACATCTATCCACATGCTCAGTTCTGAGAGATAAGTGTGTGTGAAAGCCGTTCTTCAACAAGCTTGTTGGGAACACAAAGTTTCTTTTCAGATGCAAACTCCACTCAATACATATATATGTGGAGGTACTAGCTCCAACTCGGTTTTACAGTGAAAACTGCGGGAACTTCAAACCGGCACAAGGAAACAGACTGAAAACCAGAGTATAAGATTCTACTACAACCCGTTCCCTTTGTGCTAGATGAACGAACGTCTATCCACATGCTCAGTTATGAGATATAAGTATGTGTTAAAGCCGTTTTTCACCTTGCTTGTTTTGAACACAATTTTCTTTTCAAATGCAAACTCCACATCATACAAATATATGGGGAGGTACAAGCTCCAAATCGGTTTAACAGTGAAAACTGCAGGAACTCAAACTGGCACTAGGAAACAGACTGGGAAACCAGAGTAAAAGTTTCTCCTGCATCCCGTTCCCTTTTTAGTAGATGAACGAACGTCTCTCCACTTGCTCAGTTCTGAGAGTTAAGTGTGTGTGAAAGCCGTCCTTCACCTAGCTTGTTGGGAACACAAAGTTCTTTTCAGTTGCAAACCCCACTCCATAGATATATATGGGGAGGTACTAGCTCCAACTCGGTTTTACAGTGAAAACTGCAGGAACTTCAAACCCGCACTAGGAAACAGACTGAGAAATCAGAGTAAAACTTTCTCCTGTAACCCGTTCCCTTTGTGCTAGATGAACGAACGTCTCTCCACTTGCTCAGTTCTGAGTGATAAGTGTGTGTGAAAGCCGTTCTTCACTTAGCTTGTTGGGAACACAAAGTTTCTTTTCAGTTGCAAGCTCACTCCATACATATATATGGGGAGGTACTAGCTCCAACTCTGTTTTACAGTGAAAACTGCAGGAACTTCAAAACGACACTAGGAAAATGACTGAAAACCAGAGTAAAAGTTTCCCTTGAAACCCGTTCATTTTGTGCTAGATGAACGAACGTCTCTCCACATGATCAGTTCTGAGAGATAAGTGTGTGTGAAAGTCGTCCTTCACCTAGCTTGTTTGGAACACAAAGTTCCTTTTCAGTGGCTAACTCCACTCCATTCATATATATGGGGAGGTACTAGCTCCAACTCGGTTTTACAGTGAAAACTGCAGGAACTTCAAACCGGCACTAGGAAACAGACTGAGAAACCAGAGAAATAGTTTCTCCTGCAACACGTTCACTTTGTGCTAGATGAACGAACGTCTCTCCACATGCTCAGTTCTGAGAGATAAGTGTGTGTGAAAGCCGTCCTTCAACAAGCTTGTTGGGAACACAAAGTTTCTTTTCAGTTGCAAAATCCACTCCATACATATATAAGGGGAGGTACTAGCTCCAACTCGGTTTTACAGTGAAAACTGCAGGAACTTCAAACCGGCACTAGGAAACAGACTGATACCAGAGTATAAGTTTCTACTGCAACCCGTTCCCTTTGTGCTAGATGAACGAACGTCTCTCCACATGCTCAGTTATGAGAGATAAGTGTGTTTTAAAGCCGTTTTTCACCTTCCTTGTTTTGAACACAAAGATTCTTTTCAATTGCAAACTCCACTCCATACATATATATGGGGAGGTACAAGCTCCAACTCTGTTTTACAGTGAAAACTGCAGGAACTTCAAACTGGCACTAGGAAACTGACTGAAAACCAGAGTAAAATTTTCTACTGCAACCCGTTCCCTTTGTGCTAGATGAACGAACGTCTAACCACATGCTTAGTTCTGAGAGATAAGTGTGTGTGAAAGCCGTCCTTCACCCTGTTTGTTTTGAACACAAAGTTCTTTTCAATTGCAAACCCAACTCCATATATATATATAGGGAGGTACAAGCTCCAACTAGGTTTAACAGTGAAAACTGCAGGAACTTCAAACCGGTACTAGGAAACAGATTGGGAAACCAGAGTAAAAGTTTCTCCTGCAACCCGTTCGCTATTTGCTAGATGAACGAACGTCTCTCCACTTGCTCAGTTCTGAGAGATAAGTGTGTGTGAAAGCCGTCATCCACCTATCTTGTTGGGAACACAAAGTTTCTTTTCAGTTGCAAAATCCACTCCATACTTATATATGGGGCGGTATTAGCTCAAACTCGTTTTTACAGTGAAAATTGCAGGAACTTCAAAACGGCACTAGGAAACAGACTGAGAAAACAGAGTAAAAGTTTCTCCTGCAACCCGTTCCCTTTGTGCTAGATGAACGATCGTCTTTCCACATGCTTAGTTCTGAGAGATAAGTGTGTGTGAATGCCGTCCTTCACCTGACTTGTTGGGAACACAAAGTTTCTTTTCAGTTGCAAATACACTCCATACTTATGTATGGGGAGATACTAGATACAACACGGTTTTACAGTGAAAACTGCAGGAACTTCTAACCGGCACTAGGAAACAGACTGAGAAACCAGAGTAAAAATTTACACTGCCACCCGTTCCCTTTGTGCTAGATGAACGAACGTCTCTCCACATGCTCAGTTATGAGAGAAATGTGTGTGTGAAAGCCGTCCTTCAACTATCTTGTTTTGAACACAGAGATTCTTTTCAGTTGCAAGCACCACTCCATACATATATATGGGGAGGTACAAGCTCCAAATCTGTTTTACAGTGAAAACTGCAGGAACTTCAAACCGGCACTAGGAAACAGACTGAAAATCAGAGTAAAATTTTACTTGCAAACCGTTCCCTTTGTGCTAGATGAACGAACGTCTCTCCACATGTTCAGTTCTGAGAGATAAGTGTGTGTGAAAGCCGTTCTTCACCTAGCTTGTTGGGAACACAAAGTTTCTTTTCAGTTGCAAACTCCACTCCATACATATATATGGGTAGGTACTAGCTCAACTCGGTTTTACAGTGAAAACTGCAGGAACTTCATACCGGCACTAGGAAGCATACTGAAAACCAGAGTAAAAGTTTTCACTGCAACCCACTCCCTTTGTGCTAGATGAACGAACGTCTCTCCACATGCTCAGTTCTGAGAGATAAGTGTGTCTGAAAGCCGTCCTTCACCTAGCTTGTTGGGAACACAAAGTTTCTTTTCAGTTGCAAACTCCACTCCATACATATATATGGGTAGGTACTAGCTCAACTCGGTTTTACAGTGAAAACTGCTGGAACTTCAAAACGGCACTAGGAAGCATACTGAAAACCAGAGTAAAAGTTTTCACTGCAACCCATTCCCTTTGTGCTAGATGAACGAACGTCTCTCCACATGCTCAGTTCTGAGAGATAAGTGTGTGTGAAAGCCGTCCTTCACCTAGCTTGTTTGGAACACAAAGTTCCTTTTCAGTTGCAAACTCCACTCCATTCATATATATGGGGAGGTACAAGCTCCAAATCGGTTTTACAGTGAAAACTGCAGTAACTTCAAACCGGCACTAGGAAACAGACTGAGAAACCAGAGTAATAGTTTCTCCTGCAATACGTTTCTTTTGTGCTAGGTGAACGAACGTCTATCCACATGCTCAGTTCTGAGAGATAAGTGTGTGTGAAAGCCGTTCTTCAACAAGCTTGTTGGGAACACAAAGTTTCTTTTCAGATGCAAACTCCACTCAATACATATATATGTGGAGGTACTAGCTCCAACTCGGTTTTACAGTGAAAACTGCGGGAACTTCAAACCGGCACAAGGAAACAGACTGAAAACCAGAGTATAAGATTCTACTACAACCCGTTCCCTTTGTGCTAGATGAACGAACGTCTATCCACATGCTCAGTTATGAGATATAAGTATGTGTTAAAGCCGTTTTTCACCTTGCTTGTTTTGAACACAATTTTCTTTTCAAATGCAAACTCCACATCATACAAATATATGGGGAGGTACAAGCTCCAAATCGGTTTAACAGTGAAAACTGCAGGAACTTCAAACTGGCACTAGGAAACAGACTGGGAAACCAGAGTAAAAGTTTCTCCTGCATCCCGTTCCCTTTTTAGTAGATGAACGAACGTCTCTCCACTTGCTCAGTTCTGAGAGTTAAGTGTGTGTGAAAGCCGTCCTTCACCTAGCTTGTTGGGAACACAAAGTTCTTTTCAGTTGCAAACCCCACTCCATAGATATATATGGGGAGGTACTAGCTCCAACTCGGTTTTACAGTGAAAACTGCAGGAACTTCAAACCCGCACTAGGAAACAGACTGAGAAATCAGAGTAAAACTTTCTCCTGTAACCCGTTCCCTTTGTGCTAGATGAACGAACGTCTCTCCACTTGCTCAGTTCTGAGTGATAAGTGTGTGTGAAAGCCGTCCTTCACTTAGCTTGTTGGGAATACAAAGTTTCTTTTCAGTTGCAAGCTCACTCCATACATATATATGGGGAGGTACTAGCTCCAACTCTGTTTTACAGTGAAAACTGCAGGAACTTCAAAACGACACTAGGAAAATGACTGAAAACCAGAGTAAAAGTTTCCCTTGAAACCCGTTCATTTTGTGCTAGATGAACGAACGTCTCTCCACATGCTCAGTTCTGAGAGATAAGTCTGTGTGAAAGCCGTCCTTCACCTAGCTTGTTTGGAACACAAAGTTCCTTTTCAGTGGCTAACTCCACTCCATTCATATATATGGGTAGGTACTAGCTCCAACTCGGTTTTACAGTGAAAACTGCAGGAACTTCAAACCGGCACTAGGAAACAGACTGAGAAACCAGAGAAATAGTTTCTCCTGCAACACGTTCACTTTGTGCTAGATGAACGAACGTCTCTCCACATGCTCAGTTCTGAGAGATAAGTGTGTGTGAAAGCCGTCCTTCAACAAGCTTGTTGGGAACACAAAGTTTCTTTTCAGTTGCAAAATCCACTCCATACATATATAAGGGGAGGTACTAGCTCCAACTCGGTTTTACAGTGAAAACTGCAGGAACTTCAAACCGGCACTAGGAAACAGACTGAAAACCAGAGTATAAGTTTCTACTGCAACCCGTTCCCTTTGTGCTAGATGAACGAACGTCTCTCCACATGCTCAGTTATGAGAGATAAGTGTGTTTTAAAGCCGTTTTTCACCTTCCTTGTTTTGAACACAAAGATTCTTTTCAATTGCAAACTCCACTCCATACATATATATGGGGAGGTACAAGCTCCAACTCTGTTTTACAGTGAAAACTGCAGGAACTTCAAACTGGCACTAGGAAACTGACTGAAAACCAGAGTAAAATTTTCTACTGCAACCCGTTCCCTTTGTGCTAGATGAACGAACGTCTAACCACATGCTTAGTTCTGAGAGATAAGTGTGTGTGAAAGCCGTCCTTCACCCTGCTTGTTTTGAACACAAAGTTCTTTTCAATTGCAAACCCAACTCCATATATATATATAGGGAGGTACAAGCTCCAACTAGGTTTAACAGTGAAAACTGCAGGAACTTCAAACCGGTACTAGGAAACAGATTGGGAAACCAGAGTAAAAGTTTCTCCTGCAACCCGTTCGCTATTTGCTAGATGAACGAACGTCTCTCCACTTGCTCAGTTCTGAGAGATAAGTGTGTGTGAAAGCCGTCATCCACCTATCTTGTTGGGAACACAAAGTTTCTTTTCAGTTGCAAAATCCACTCCATACTTATATATGGGGCGGTATTAGCTCAAACTCGTTTTTACAGTGAAAATTGCAGGAACTTCAAAACGGCACTAGGAAACAGACTGAGAAAACAGAGTAAAAGTTTCTCCTGCAACCCGTTCCCTTTGTGCTAGATGAACGATCGTCTTTCCACATGCTTAGTTCTGAGAGATAAGTGTGTGTGAATGCCGTCCTTCACCTGACTTGTTGGGAACACAAAGTTTCTTTTCAGTTGCAAATACACTCCATACTTATGTATGGGGAGATACTAGATACAACACGGTTTTACAGTGAAAACTGCAGGAACTTCTAACCGGCACTAGGAAACAGACTGAGAAACCAGAGTAAAAATTTACACTGCAACCCGTTCCCTTTGTGCTAGATGAACGAACGTCTCTCCACATGCTCAGTTATGAGAGAAATGTGTGTGTGAAAGCCGTCCTTCAACTATCTTGTTTTGAACACAGAGATTCTTTTCAGTTGCAAGCACCACTCCATACATATATATGGGGAGGTACAAGCTCCAACTCTGTTTTACAGTGAAAACTTCAGGAACTTCAATCTGGCACTAGGAAACTGACTGAAAACCAGAGTAAAATTTTCTACTGCAACCCGTTCCCTTTGTGCTAGATGAACGAACGTCTAACCACATGCATGGTTCTGAGAGATAAGTGTGTGTGAAAGCCGTCCTTCACCCTGCTTGTTTTGAACACAAAGTTCTTTTCAATTGCAAACCCAACTCCATATATATATATAGGGAGGTACAAGCTCCAACTAAGTTTAACAGTGAAAACTGCAGGAACTTCAAACCGGTACTAGGAAACAGATTGGGAAACCAGAGTAAAAGTTTCTCCTGCAACCCGTTCGCTATTTGCTAGATGAACGAACGTCTCTCCACTTGCTCAGTTCTGAGAGATAAATGTGTGTGAAAGCCGTCATCCACCTATCTTGTTGGGAACACAAAGTTTCTTTTCAGTTGCAAAATCCACTCCATACATATATATGGGGCGGTATTAGCTCAAACTCGTTTTTACAGTGAAAATTGCAGGAACTTCAAAACGGCACTAGGAAACAGACTGAGAAAACAGAGTAAAAGTTTCTCCTGCAACCCGTTCCCTTTGTGCTAGATGAACGATCGTCTTTCCACATGCTTAGTTCTGAGAGATAAGTGTGTGTGAATGCCGTCCTTCACCTGACTTGTTGGGAACACAAAGTTTCTTTTCAGTTGCAAATACACTCCATACTTATGTATGGGGAGATACTAGATACAACACGGTTTTACAGTGAAAACTGCAGGAACTTCTAACCGGCACTAGGAAAAAGACTGAGAAACCAGAGTAAAAATTTACACTGCAACCCGTTCCCTTTGTGCTAGATGAACGAACGTCTCTCCACATGCTCAGTTATGAGAGAAATGTGTGTGTGAAAGCCGTCCTTCAACTATCTTGTTTTGAACACAGAGATTCTTTTCAGTTGCAAGCACCACTCCATACATATATATGGGGAGGTACAAGCTCCAACTCTGTTTTACAGTGAAAACTGCAGGAACTTCAAACTGGCACTAGGAAACTGACTGAAAACCAGAGTAAAATTTTCTACTGCAACCCGTTCCCTTTGTGCTAGATGAACGAACGTCTAACCAGATGCTTAGTTCTGAGAGATAAGTGTGTGTGAAAGCCGTCCTTCAACCTGCTTGTTTTGAACACAAAGTTCTTTTCAATTGCAAACCCAACTCCATATATATATATAGGGATGTACAAGCTCCAACTAGGTTTAACAGTGAAAACTGCAGGAACTTCAAACCGGTACTAGGAAACAGATTGGGAAACCAGAGTAAAAGTTTCTCCTGCAACCCGTTCGCTATTTGCTAGATGAACGAACGTCTCTCCACTTGCTCAGTTCTGAGAGATAAGTGTGTGTGAAAGCCGTCATCCACTTATCTTGTTGGGAACACAAAGTTTCTTTTCAGTTGCAAAATCCACTCCATACATATATATGGGGCGGTATTAGCTCAAACTCGTTTTTACAGTGAAAATTGCAGGAACTTCAAAACGGCACTAGGAAACAGACTGAGAAAACAGAGTAAAAGTTTCTCCTGCAACCCGTTCCCTTTGTGCTAGATAAACGATCGTCTTTCCACATGCTCAGTTATGAGAGAAATGTGTGTGTGAAAGCCGTCCTTCAACTATCTTGTTTTGAACACAGAGATTCTTTTCAGTTGCAAGCACCACTCCATACATATATATGGGGAGGTACAAGCTCCAAATCTGTTTTACAGTGAAAACTGCAGGAACTTCAAACCGGCACTAGGAAACAGACTGAAAATCAGAGTAAAATTTTTCTTGCAAACCTTTCCCTTTGTGCTAGATGAACGAACGTCTCTCCACATGTTCAGTTCTGAGAGATAAGTGTGTGTGAAAGCCGTCATCCACCTATCTTGTTGGGAACACAAAGTTTCTTTTCAGTTGCAAAATCCACTCCATACTTATATATGGGGCGGTATTAGCTCAAACTCGTTTTTACAGTGAAAATTGCAGGAACTTCAAAACGGCACTAGGAAACAGACTGAGAAAACAGAGTAAAAGTTTCTCCTGCAACCCGTTCCCTTTGTGCTAGATGAACGATCGTCTTTCCACATGCTTAGTTCTGAGAGATAAGTGTGTGTGAATGCCGTTCTTCACCTGACTTGTTGGGAACACAAAGTTTCTTTTCAGTTGCAAATACACTCCATACTTATGTATGGGGAGATACTAGATACAACACGGTTTTACAGTGAAAACTGCAGGAACTTCTAACCGGCACTAGGAAACAGACTGAGAAACCAGAGTAAAAATTTACACTGCAACCCGTTCCCTTTGTGCTAGATGAACGAACGTCTCTCCACATGCTCAGTTATGAGAGAAATGTGTGTGTGAAAGCCGTCCTTCAACTATCTTGTTTTGAACACAGAGATTCTTTTCAGTTGCAAGCACCAATCCATACATATATATGGGGAGGTACAAGCTCCAACTCTGTTTTACAGTGAAAACTGCAGGAACTTCAAACTGGCACTAGGAAACTGACTGAAAACCAGAGTAAAATTTTCTACTGCAACCCGTTCCCTTTGTGCTAGATGAACGAACGTCTAACCACATGCTTAGTTCTGAGAGATAAGTGTGTGTGAAAGCCGTCCTTCACCCTGCTTGTTTTGAACACAAAGTTCTTTTCAATTGCAAACCCAACTCCATATATATATATAGGGAGGTACAAGCTCCAACTAAGTTTAACAGTGAAAACTGCAGGATCTTCAAACCGGTACTAGGAAACAGATTGGGAAACCAGAGTAAAAGTTTCTCCTGCAACCCGTTCGCTATTTGCTAGATGAACGAACGTCTCTCCACTTGCTCAGTTCTGAGAGATAAGTGTGTGTGAAAGCCGTCATCCACCTATCTTGTTGGGAACACAAAGTTTCTTTTCAGTTGCAAAATCCACTCCATACATATATATGGGGCGGTATTAGCTCAAACTCGTTTTTACAGTGAAAATTGCAGGAACTTCAAAACGGCACTAGGAAACAGACTGAGAAAACAGAGTAAAAGTTTCTCCTGCAACCCGTTCCCTTTTTGCTAGATGAACGATCGTCTTTCCACATGCTTAGTTCTGAGAGATAAGTGTGTGTGAATGCCGTCCTTCACCTGACTTGTTGGGAACAGAAAGTTTCTTTTCAGTTGCAAATACACTCCATACTTATGTATGGGGAGATACTAGATACAACACGGTTTTACAGTGAAAACTGCAGGAACTTCTAACCGGCACTAGGAAAAAGACTGAGAAACCAGAGTAAAAATTTACACTGCAACCCGTTCCCTTTGTGCTAGATGAACGAACGTCTCTCCACATGCTCAGTTATGAGAGAAATGTGTGTGTGAAAGCCGTCCTTCAACTATCTTGTTTTGAACACAGAGATTCTTTTCAGTTGCAAGCACCACTCCATACATATATATGGGGAGGTACAAGCTCCAACTCTGTTTTACAGTGAAAACTGCAGGAACTTCAAACTGGCACTAGGAAACTGACTGAAAACCAGAGTAAAATTTTCTACTGCAACCCGTTCCCTTTGTGCTAGATGAACGAACGTCTAACCACATGCTTAGTTCTGAGAGATAAGTGTGTGTGAAAGCCGTCCTTCACCCTGCTTGTTTTGAACACAAAGTTCTTTTCAATTGCAAACCCAACTCCATATATATATATAGGGAGGTACAAGCTCCAACTAGGTTTAACAGTGAAAACTGCAGGAACTTCAAACCGGTACTAGGAAACAGATTGGGAAACCAGAGTAAAAGTTTCTCCTGCAACCCGTTCGCTATTTGCTAGATGAACGAACGTCTCTCCACTTGCTCAGTTCTGAGAGATAAGTGTGTGTGAAAGCCGTCATCCACCTATCTTGTTGGGAACACAAAGTTTCTTTTCAGTTGCAAAATCCACTCCATACATATATATGGGGCGGTATAAGCTCAAACTTTTTTTACAGTGAAAATTGCAGGAACTTCAAAACGGCACTAGGAAACAGACTGAGAAAACAGAGTAAAAGTTTCTCCTGCAACCCGTTCCCTTTGTGCTAGATAAACGATCGTCTTTCCACATGCTTAGTTCTGAGAGATAAGTGTGTGTGAATGCCGTCCTTCACCTGACTTGTTGGGAACACAAAGTTTCTTTTCAGTTGCAAATACACTCCATACTTATGTATGTTGAGATACTAGATACAACACGGTTTTACAGTGAAAACTGCAGGAACTTCTAACCGGCACTAGGATAAAGACTGAGAAACCAGAGTAAAAATTTACACTGCAACCCGTTCCCTTTGTGCTAGATGAACGAACGTCTCTCCACATGCTCAGTTATGAGAGAAATGTGTGTGTGAAAGCCGTCCTTCAACTATCTTGTTTTGAACACAGAGATTCTTTTCAGTTGCAAGCACCACTCCATACATATATATGGGGAGGTACAAGCTCCAACTCTGTTTTACAGTGAAAACTGCAGGAACTTCAAACTGGCACTAGGAAACTGACTGAAAACCAGAGTAAAATTTTCTACTGCAACCCGTTCCCTTTGTGCTAGATGAACGAACGTCTAACCAGATGCTTAGTTCTGAGAGATAAGTGTGTGTGAAAGCCGTCCTTCAACCTGCTTGTTTTGAACACAAAGTTCTTTTCAATTGCAAACCCAACTCCATATATATATATAGGGATGTACAAGCTCCAACTAGGTTTAACAGTGAAAACTGCAGGAACTTCAAACCGGTACTAGGAAACAGATTGGGAAACCAGAGTAAAAGTTTCTCCTGCAACCCGTTCGCTATTTGCTAGATGAACGAACGTCTCTCCACTTGCTCAGTTCTGAGAGATAAGTGTGTGTGAAAGCCGTCATCCACTTATCTTGTTGGGAACACAAAGTTTCTTTTCAGTTGCAAAATCCACTCCATACATATATATGGGGCGGTATTAGCTCAAACTCGTTTTTACAGTGAAAATTGCAGGAACTTCAAAACGGCACTAGGAAACAGACTGAGAAAACAGAGTAAAAGTTTCTCCTGCAACCCGTTCCCTTTGTGCTAGATAAACGATCGTCTTTCCACATGCTTAGTTCTGAGAGATAAGTGTGTGTGAATGCCGTCCTTCACCTGACTTGTTGGGAACACAAAGTTTCTTTTCAGTTGCAAATACACTCCATACTTATGTATGGGGAGATACTAGATACAACACGGTTTTACAGTGAAAACTGCAGGAACTTCTAACCGGCACTAGGAAACAGACTGAGAAACCAGAGTAAAAATTTACACTGCAACCCGTTCCCTTTGCGCTAGATGAACGAACGTCTCTCCACATGCTCAGTTATGAGAGAAATGTGTGTGTGAAAGCCGTCCTTCAACTATCTTGTTTTGAACACAGAGATTCTTTTCAGTTGCAAGCACCACTCCATACATATATATGGGGAGGTACAAGCTCCAAATCTGTTTTACAGTGAAAACTGCAGGAACTTCAAACCGGCACTAGGAAACAGACTGAGAAACCAGAGTAATAGTTTCCCCTGCAACAAGTTCAATTTGTGCTAGATGAACGAACGTCTCTCCACATGCTCAGTTCTGAGAGATAAGTGTGTGTGAAAGCCGTACTTCAACAAGCTTGTTGGGAACACAAAGTTTCTTTTCAGTTGCAAAATCCACACCATACATATATAAGGGGAGGTACTAGCTCCAACTCGGTTTTACAGTGAAAACTGCAGGAACTTCAAACCAGCACTAGGAAACAGACTGAAAACCAGAGTATAAGTTTCTACTGCAACCCGTTCCCTTTTTGCTAGATGAACGAACGTCTCTCCACATGCTCAGTTATGAGAGAAATGTGTGTGTTAAAGCCGTTCTTCAACTCGTTTGTTGGGAACACAAATTATCTTTTCAGTTGCAAAATCCACTCCATACATATATATGGGAAGGTACTAGTTCCAACTCTGTTTTACAGTGAAAACTGCAGGAAATTCAAAACGGCACTAGGAAACAGACTGAAAAGCAGAGTAAAAGTTTCCCTTGCAACCCGTTCCCTTTGTGATAGATGAACGAACTACTCTCCACATGCTCAGTTCTGAGAGATAAGTGTGTGTGAAAGCCGTCCTTCACCTATCTTGTTGGAAACACAGTTTCTTTTACGTTGCAAACTACACTCCATACATTTATATGGGGAGGTACAAGCTCCAACTCGGTTTTACAGTGAAAACTGCAGGAACTTCAAACCGGCACTAGGAAACAGACTGAGAAACCAGAGTAAAAGTTTTCACTGCAAACTGTTCCCTTTGTTCTAGATGAACGAACGTCTCTCCTCATGCTCACTTCTGAGAGATAAGTGTGTGTGAAAGCCGTTCTTCACCTAGCTTGTTGGGAACACAAATTTTCTTTTCAGTTGCAAACTCCACTCCATACATATATATGGGTAGGTACTAGCTCAACTCGGTTTTACAGTGAAAACTGCAGAAACTTCAAACCGGCACTAGGAAACAGACTGAAAACCAGAGTATAAGATTCTACTGCAACCCGTTCCCTTTGTGCTAGATGAACGAACGTCTCTCCACATGCTCAGTTATGAGAGATAAGTGTGTTTTAAAGCCGTTTTTCACCTTCCTTGTTTTGAACACAAAGATTCTTTTCAATTGCAAACTCCACTCCATACATATATATGGGGAGGTACAAGCTCCAACTCTGTTTTACAGTGAAAACTGCAGGAACTTCAAACTGGCACTAGGAAACTGACTGAAAACCAGAGTAAAATTTTCTACTGCAACCCGTTCCCTTTGTGCTAGATGAACGAACGTCTAACCACATGCTTAGTTCTGAGAGATAAGTGTGTGTGAAAGCCGTCCTTCACCCTGCTTGTTTTGAACACAAAGTTCTTTTCAATTGCAAACCCAACTCCATATATATATATAGGGAGGTACAAGCTCCAACTAGGTTTAACAGTGAAAACTGCAGGAACTTCAAACCGGTACTAGGAAACAGATTGGGAAACCAGAGTAAAAGTTTCTCCTGCAACCCGTTCGCTATTTGCTAGATGAACGAACGTCTCTCAACTTGCTCAGTTCTGAGAGATAAGTGTGTGTGAAAGCCGTCATCCACCTAGCTTGTTGGGAACACAAAGTTTCTTTTCAGTTGCAAAATCCACTCCATACATATATATGGGGCGGTATTAGCTCAAACTCGTTTTTACAGTGAAAATTGCAGGAACTTCAAAACGGCACTAGGAAACAGACTGAGAAAACAGAGTAAAAGTTTCTCCTGCAACCCGTTCCTTTTGTGCTAGATGAACGATCGTCTTTCCACATGCTTAGTTCTGAGAGATAAGTGTGTGTGAAAGCCGTCCTTCACCCTGCTTGTTTTGAACACAAAGTTCTTTTCAATTGCAAACCCAACTCCATATATATATATAGGGAGGTACAAGCTCCAACTAGGTTTAACAGTGAAAACTGCAGGAACTTCAAACCGGTACTAGGAAACAGATTGGGAAACCAGAGTAAAAGTTTCTCCTGCAACCCGTTCGCTATTTGCTAGATGAACGAACGTCTCTCAACTTGCTCAGTTCTGAGAGATAAGTGTGTGTGAAAGCCGTCATCCACCTAGCTTGTTGGGAACACAAAGTTTCTTTTCAGTTGCAAAATCCACTCCATACATATATATGGGGCGGTATTAGCTCAAACTCGTTTTTACAGTGAAAATTGCAGGAACTTCAAAACGGCACTAGGAAACAGACTGAGAAAACAGAGTAAAAGTTTCTCCTGCAACCCGTTCCTTTTGTGCTAGATGAACGATCGTCTTTCCACATGCTAAGTTCTGAGAGATAATTGTGTGTGAAAGCCGTCCTTCACCTGACTTGTTGGGAACACAAAGTTTCTTTTCAGTTGCAAATACACTCCATACTTATGTATGGGGAGATACTAGATACAACACGGTTTACAGTGAAAACTGCAGGAACTTCTTACCGGCACTAGGAAACAGACTGAGAAACCAGAGTAAAAATTTACACTGCAAACCGTTCCCTTTGTGCTAGATGAACGAACGTCTCTCCACATGCTCAGTTATGAGAGAAATGTGTGTGTGAAAGCCGTCCTTCAACTATCTTGTTTTGAACACAGAGATTCTTTTCAGTTGCAAGCACCACTCCATACATATATATGGGGAGGTACTAGCTCCAAATCTGTTTTACAGTGAAAACTGCAGGAACTTCAAACCGGCACTAGGAAACAGAGTGAAAATCAGAGTAAAATTTTTCTTGCAAACCGTTCCCTTTGTGCTAGATGAACGAACGTCTCTCCACATGTTCAGTTCTGAGGGATAAGTGTGTGTGAAAGCCGTCCTTCACCTAGCTTGTTGGGAACACAAAGTTTCTTTTCAGTTGCAAACTCCACTCCATACATATATGTGCGTAGGTACTAGCTCCAACTCGGTTTTACAGTGAAAACTGCAGGAACTTCAAACCGGCACTAGGAAGCATACTGAAAACCAGAGTAAAAGTTTTCACTGCAAACCGTTCCCTTTGTGCTAGATGAACGAACGTCTCTCCACATGCTCAGTTCTGAGAGATAAGTGTGTGTGAAAGCCGTCCTTCACCTAGCTTGTTGGGAACACAAAGTTCCTTTTCAGTTGCAAACTCCACTCCATTCATATATATGGGGAGGTACTAGCTCCAACTCGGTTTTACAGTGATAAATGCAGGAACTTCAAACCGGCACTAGGAAACAGACTGAGAAACCAGAGTAATAGTTTCTCCTGCAACACGTTCAACTTGTGCTAGATGAACGAACGTCTCTCCAGATGCTCAGTTCTGAGAGATAAGTGAGTGTGAAAGCCATCCTTCAACAAGCTTGTTGGGAACACAAAGTCTCTTTTCAGTTGCAAAATCCACTCCATACATATATAAGGGGAGGTACTAGCTCCAACTCGGTTTTACAGTGAAAACTGCAGGAAATTCAAACCGGCACTTGGAAAGAGACTGAGAAACCAGAGTAAAAGTTTTCACTACAAACTGTTCCCTTTGTTCTAGATGAACGAACGTCTCTCCTCATGCTCACTTCTGAGAGATAAGTGTGTGTGAAAGCCGTTCTTCACCTAGCTTGTTGGGAACACAAATTTTCTTTTCAGTTGCAAACTCCACTCCATACATATATATGGGTAGGTACTAGCTCAACTCGGTTTTACAGTGAAAACTGCAGGAACTTCAAACCGGCACTAGGAAACAGACTGAAAACCAGAGTATAAGATTCTACTGCAACCCGTTCCCTTTGTGCTAGATGAACGAACAACTCTCCACATGCTCAGTTATGAGAGATAAGTGTGTTTTAAAGCCGTTTTTCACCTTCCTTGTTTTGAACACAAAGATTCTTTTCAATTGCAAACTCCACTCCATACATATATATGGGGAGGTACAAGCTCCAACTCTGTTTTACAGTGAAAACTGCAGGAACTTCAAACTGGCACTAGGAAACTGACTGAAAACCAGAGTAAAATTTTCTACTGCAACCCGTTCCCTTTGTGCTAGATGAACGAACGTCTAACCACATGCTTAGTTCTGAGAGATAAGTGTGTGTGAAAGCCGTCCTTCACCCTGCTTGTTTTGAACACAAAGTTCTTTTCAATTGCAAACCCAACTCCATACATATTTATGGGGAGGTACAAGCTCCAACTAGGTTTAACAGTGAAAACTGCAGGAACTTCAAACCGGTACTAGGAAACAGATTGGGAAACCAGAGTAAAAGTTTCTCCTGCAACCCGTTCGCTATTTGCTAGATGAACGAACGTCTCTCAACTTGCTCAGTTCTGAGAGATAAGTGTGTGTGAAAGCCGTCATCCACCTAGCTTGTTGGGAACACAAAGTTTCTTTTCAGTTGCAAAATCCACTCCATACATATATATGGGGCGGTATTAGCTCAAACACGTTTTTACAGTTAAAATTGCAGGAACTTCAAAACGGCACTAGGAAACAGACTGAGAAAACAGAGTAAAAGTTTCTCCTGCAACCCGTTCCTTTTGTGCTAGATGAACGATCGTCTTTCCACATGCTTAGTTCTGAGAGATAATTGTGTGTGAAAGCCGTCATTCACCTGAATTGTTGGGAACACAAAGTTTATTTTCAGTTGCAAATACACTCCATACTTATGTATGGGGAGATACTAGATACAACACGGTTTACAGTGAAAACTGCAGGAACTTCTTACCGGCACTAGGAAACAGACTGAGAAACCAGAGTAAAAATTTACACTGCAACACGTTCCCTTTGTGCTAGATGAACGAACGTCTCTCCACATGCTCAGTTATGAGAGAAATGTGTGTGTGAAAGCCGCCCTTCAACTATCTTGTTTTGAACACAGAGATTCTTTTCAGTTGCAAGCACCACTCCATACATATATATGGGGAGGTACAAGCTCCAAATCTGTTTTACAGTGAAAACTGCAGGAACTTCAAACCGGCACTAGGAAACAGACTGAAAATCAGAGTAAAATTTTTCTTGCAAACCGTTCCCTTTGTGCTAGATGAACGAACGTCTCTCCACATGTTCAGTTCTGAGGGATAAGTGTGTGTGAAAGCCGTCCTTCACCTAGCTTGTTGGGAACACAAAGTTTCTTTTCAGTTGCAAACTCCACTCCATACATATATATGGGTAGGTACTAGCTCAACTCGGTTTTACAGTGAAAACTGCAGGAACTTCAAACTGGCACTAGGAAACTGACTGAAAACCAGAGTAAAATTTTCAACTGCAACCCGTTCCCTTTGTGCTAGATGAACGAACGTCTCTCCACATGTTCAGTTCTGAGGGATAAGTGTGTTTTAAAGCCGTTTTTCACCTTCCTTGTTTTGAACACAAAGATTCTTTTCAATTGCAAACTCCACTCCATACATATATATGGGGAGGTACAAGCTCCAACTCTGTTTTACAGTGAAAACTGCAGGAACTTCAAACCGGCACTAGGAAACAGACTGAAAATCAGAGTAAAATTTTTCTTGCAAACCTTTCCCTTTGTGCTAGATGAACGAACGTCTCTCCACATGTTCAGTTCTGAGAGATAAGTGTGTGTGAAAGCCGTCATCCACCTATCTTGTTGGGAACACAAAGTTTCTTTTCAGTTGCAAAATCCACTCCATACTTATATATGGGGCGGTATTAGCTCAAACTCGTTTTTACAGTGAAAATTGCAGGAACTTCAAAACGGCACTAGGAAACAGACTGAGAAAACAGAGTAAAAGTTTCTCCTGCAACCCGTTCCCTTTGTGCTAGATGAACGATCGTCTTTCCACATGCTTAGTTCTGAGAGATAAGTGTGTGTGAATGCCGTTCTTCACCTGACTTGTTGGGAACACAAAGTTTCTTTTCAGTTGCAAATACACTCCATACTTATGTATGGGGAGATACTAGATACAACACGGTTTTACAGTGAAAACTGCAGGAACTTCTAACCGGCACTAGGAAACAGACTGAGAAACCAGAGTAAAAATTTACACTGCAACCCGTTCCCTTTGTGCTAGATGAACGAACGTCTCTCCACATGCTCAGTTATGAGAGAAATGTGTGTGTGAAAGCCGTCCTTCAACTATCTTGTTTTGAACACAGAGATTCTTTTCAGTTGCAAGCACCAATCCATACATATATATGGGGAGGTACAAGCTCCAACTCTGTTTTACAGTGAAAACTGCAGGAACTTCAAACTGGCACTAGGAAACTGACTGAAAACCAGAGTAAAATTTTCTACTGCAACCCGTTCCCTTTGTGCTAGATGAACGAACGTCTAACCACATGCTTAGTTCTGAGAGATAAGTGTGTGTGAAAGCCGTCCTTCACCCTGCTTGTTTTGAACACAAAGTTCTTTTCAATTGCAAACCCAACTCCATATATATATATAGGGAGGTACAAGCTCCAACTAAGTTTAACAGTGAAAACTGCAGGATCTTCAAACCGGTACTAGGAAACAGATTGGGAAACCAGAGTAAAAGTTTCTCCTGCAACCCGTTCGCTATTTGCTAGATGAACGAACGTCTCTCCACTTGCTCAGTTCTGAGAGATATGTGTGTGTGAAAGCCGTCATCCACCTATCTTGTTGGGAACACAAAGTTTCTTTTCAGTTGCAAAATCCACTCCATACATATATATGGGGCGGTATTAGCTCAAACTCGTTTTTACAGTGAAAATTGCAGGAACTTCAAAACGGCACTAGGAAACAGACTGAGAAAACAGAGTAAAAGTTTCTCCTGCAACCCGTTCCCTTTTTGCTAGATGAACGATCGTCTTTCCACATGCTTAGTTCTGAGAGATAAGTGTGTGTGAATGCCGTCCTTCACCTGACTTGTTGGGAACACAAAGTTTCTTTTCAGTTGCAAATACACTCCATACTTATGTATGGGGAGATACTAGATACAACACGGTTTTACAGTGAAAACTGCAGGAACTTCTAACCGGCACTAGGAAAAAGACTGAGAAACCAGAGTAAAAATTTACACTGCAACCCGTTCCCTTTGTGCTAGATGAACGAACGTCTCTCCACATGCTCAGTTATGAGAGAAATGTGTGTGTGAAAGCCGTCCTTCAACTATCTTGTTTTGAACACAGAGATTCTTTTCAGTTGCAAGCACCACTCCATACATATATATGGGGAGGTACAAGCTCCAACTCTGTTTTACAGTGAAAACTGCAGGAACTTCAAACTGGCACTAGGAAACTGACTGAAAACCAGAGTAAAATTTTCTACTGCAACCCGTTCCCTTTGTGCTAGATGAACGAACGTCTAACCACATGCTTAGTTCTGAGAGATAAGTGTGTGTGAAAGCCGTCCTTCACCCTGCTTGTTTTGAACACAAAGTTCTTTTCAATTGCAAACCCAACTCCATATATATATATAGGGAGGTACAAGCTCCAACTAGGTTTAACAGTGAAAACTGCAGGAACTTCAAACCGGTACTAGGAAACAGATTGGGAAACCAGAGTAAAAGTTTCTCCTGCAACCCGTTCGCTATTTGCTAGATGAACGAACGTCTCTCCACTTGCTCAGTTCTGAGAGATAAGTGTGTGTGAAAGCCGTCATCCACCTATCTTGTTGGGAACACAAAGTTTCTTTTCAGTTGCAAAATCCACTCCATACATATATATGGGGCGGTATAAGCTCAAACTTTTTTTACAGTGAAAATTGCAGGAACTTCAAAACGGCACTAGGAAACAGACTGAGAAAACAGAGTAAAAGTTTCTCCTGCAACCCGTTCCCTTTGTGCTAGATAAACGATCGTCTTTCCACATGCTTAGTTCTGAGAGATAAGTGTGTGTGAATGCCGTCCTTCACCTGACTTGTTGGGAACACAAAGTTTCTTTTCAGTTGCAAATACACTCCATACTTATGTATGGGGAGATACTAGATACAACACGGTTTTACAGTGAAAACTGCAGGAACTTCTAACCGGCACTAGGATAAAGACTGAGAAACCAGAGTAAAAATTTACACTGCAACCCGTTCCCTTTGTGCTAGATGAACGAACGTCTCTCCACATGCTCAGTTATGAGAGAAATGTGTGTGTGAAAGCCGTCCTTCAACTATCTTGTTTTGAACACAGAGATTCTTTTCAGTTGCAAGCACCACTCCATACATATATATGGGGAGGTACAAGCTCCAACTCTGTTTTACAGTGAAAACTGCAGGAACTTCAAACTGGCACTAGGAAACTGACTGAAAACCAGAGTAAAATTTTCTACTGCAACCCGTTCCCTTTGTGCTAGATGAACGAACGTCTAACCAGATGCTTAGTTCTGAGAGATAAGTGTGTGTGAAAGCCGTCCTTCAACCTGCTTGTTTTGAACACAAAGTTCTTTTCAATTGCAAACCCAACTCCATATATATATATAGGGATGTACAAGCTCCAACTAGGTTTAACAGTGAAAACTGCAGGAACTTCAAACCGGTACTAGGAAACGGATTGGGAAACCAGAGTAAAAGTTTCTCCTGCAACCCGTTCGCTATTTGCTAGATGAACGAACGTCTCTCCACTTGCTCAGTTCTGAGAGATAAGTGTGTGTGAAAGCCGTCATCCACTTATCTTGTTGGGAACACAAAGTTTCTTTTCAGTTGCAAAATCCACTCCATACATATATATGGGGCGGTATTAGCTCAAACTCGTTTTTACAGTGAAAATTGCAGGAACTTCAAAACGGCACTAGGAAACAGACTGAGAAAACAGAGTAAAAGTTTCTCCTGCAACCCGTTCCCTTTGTGCTAGATAAACGATCGTCTTTCCACATGCTTAGTTCTGAGAGATATGTGTGTGTGAATGCCGTCCTTCACCTGACTTGTTGGGAACACAAAGTTTCTTTTCAGTTGCAAATACACTCCATACTTATGTATGGGGAGATACTAGATACAACACGGTTTTACAGTGAAAACTGCAGGAACTTCTAACCGGCACTAGGAAACAGACTGAGAAACCAGAGTAAAAATTTACACTGCAACCCGTTCCCTTTGCGCTAGATGAATGAACGTCTCTCCACATGCTCAGTTATGAGAGAAATGTGTGTGTGAAAGCCGTCCTTCAACTATCTTGTTTTGAACACAGAGATTCTTTTCAGTTGCAAGCACCACTCCATACATATATATGGGGAGGTACAAGCTCCAAATCTGTTTTACAGTGAAAACTGCAGGAACTTCAAACCGGCACTAGGAAACAGACTGAGAAACCAGAGTAATAGTTTCCCCTGCAACAAGTTCAATTTGTGCTAGATGAACGAACGTCTCTCCACATGCTCAGTTCTGAGAGATAAGTGTGTGTGAAAGCCGTACTTCAACAAGCTTGTTGGGAACACAAAGTTTCTTTTCAGTTGCAAAATCCACACCATACATATATAAGGGGAGGTACTAGCTCCAACTCGGTTTTACAGTGAAAACTGCAGGAACTTCAAACCAGCACTAGGAAACAGACTGAAAACCAGAGTATAAGTTTCTACTGCAACCCGTTCCCTTTTTGCTAGATGAACGAACGTCTCTCCACATGCTCAGTTATGAGAGAAATGTGTGTGTTAAAGCCGTTCTTCAACTCGTTTGTTGGGAACACAAATTATCTTTTCAGTTGCAAAATCCACTCCATACATATATATGGGAAGGTACTAGTTCCAACTCTGTTTTACAGTGAAAACTGCAGGAAATTCAAAACGGCACTAGGAAACAGACTGAAAAGCAGAGTAAAAGTTTCCCTTGCAACCCGTTCCCTTTGTGATAGATGAACGAACTACTCTCCACATGCTCAGTTCTGAGAGATAAGTGTGTGTGAAAGCCGTCCTTCACCTATCTTGTTGGAAACACAGTTTCTTTTACGTTGCAAACTACACTCCATACATTTATATGGGGAGGTACAAGCTCCAACTCGGTTTTACAGTGAAAACTGCAGGAACTTCAAACCGGCACTAGGAAACAGACTGAGAAACCAGAGTAAAAGTTTTCACTGCAAACTGTTCCCTTTGTTCTAGATGAACGAACGTCTCTCCTCATGCTCACTTCTGAGAGATAAGTGTGTGTGAAAGCCGTTCTTCACCTAGCTTGTTGGGAACACAAATTTTCTTTTCAGTTGCAAACTCCACTCCATACATATATATGGGTAGGTACTAGCTCAACTCGGTTTTACAGTGAAAACTGCAGAAACTTCAAACCGGCACTAGGAAACAGACTGAAAACCAGAGTATAAGATTCTACTGCAACCCGTTCCCTTTGTGCTAGATGAACGAACGTCTCTCCACATGCTCAGTTATGAGAGATAAGTGTGTTTTAAAGCCGTTTTTCACCTTCCTTGTTTTGAACACAAAGATTCTTTTCAATTGCAAACTCCACTCCATACATATATATGGGGAGGTACAAGCTCCAACTCTGTTTTACAGTGAAAACTGCAGGAACTTCAAACTGGCACTAGGAAACTGACTGAAAACCAGAGTAAAATTTTCTACTGCAACCCGTTCCCTTTGTGCTAGATGAACGAACGTCTAACCACATGCTTAGTTCTGAGAGATAAGTGTGTGTGAAAGCCGTCCTTCACCCTGCTTGTTTTGAACACAAAGTTCTTTTCAATTGCAAACCCAACTCCATATATATATATAGGGAGGTACAAGCTCCAACTAGGTTTAACAGTGAAAACTGCAGGAACTTCAAACCGGTACTAGGAAACAGATTGGGAAACCAGAGTAAAAGTTTCTCCTGCAACCCGTTCGCTATTTGCTAGATGAACGAACGTCTCTCAACTTGCTCAGTTCTGAGAGATAAGTGTGTGTGAAAGCCGTCATCCACCTAGCTTGTTGGGAACACAAAGTTTCTTTTCAGTTGCAAAATCCACTCCATACATATATATGGGGCGGTATTAGCTCAAACTCGTTTTTACAGTGAAAATTGCAGGAACTTCAAAACGGCACTAGGAAACAGACTGAGAAAACAGAGTAAAAGTTTCTCCTGCAACCCGTTCCTTTTGTGCTAGATGAACGATCGTCTTTCCACATGCTTAGTTCTGAGAGATAAGTGTGTGTGAAAGCCGTCCTTCACCTGACTTGTTGGGAACACAAAGTTTCTTTTCAGTTGCAAATACACTCCATACTTATGTATGGGGAGATACTAGATACAACACGGTTTACAGTGAAAACTGCAGGAACTTCTTACCGGCACTAGGAAACAGACTGAGAAACCAGAGTAAAAATTTACACTGCAACCCGTTCCCTTTGTGCTAGATGAACGAACGTCTCTCCACATGCTCAGTTATGAGAGAAATGTGTGTGTGAAAGCCGTCCTTCAACTATCTTGTTTTGAACACAGAGATTCTTTTCAGTTGCAAGCACCACTCCATACATATATATGGGGAGGTACTAGCTCCAAATCTGTTTTACAGTGAAAACTGCAGGAACTTCAAACTGGCACTAGGAAACTGACTGAAAACCAGAGTAAAATTTTCTACTGCAACCCGTTCCCTTTGTGCTAGATGAACGAACGTCTAACCACATGCTTAGTTCTGAGAGATAAGTGTGTGTGAAAGCCGTCCTTCACCCTGCTTGTTTTGAACACAAAGTTCTTTTCAATTGCAAACCCAACTCCATATATATATATAGGGAGGTACAAGCTCCAACTAGGTTTAACAGTGAAAACTGCAGGAACTTCAAACCGGTACTAGGAAACAGATTGGGAAACCAGAGTAAAAGTTTCTCCTGCAACCCGTTCGCTATTTGCTAGATGAACGAACGTCTCTCAACTTGCTCAGTTCTGAGAGATAAGTGTGTGTGAAAGCCGTCATCCACCTAGCTTGTTGGGAACACAAAGTTTCTTTTCAGTTGCAAAATCCACTCCATACATATATATGGGGCGGTATTAGCTCAAACTCGTTTTTACAGTGAAAATTGCAGGAACTTCAAAACGGCACTAGGAAACAGACTGAGAAAACAGAGTAAAAGTTTCTCCTGCAACCCGTTCCTTTTGTGCTAGATGAACGATCGTCTTTCCACATGCTAAGTTCTGAGAGATAATTGTGTGTGAAAGCCGTCCTTCACCTGACTTGTTGGGAACACAAAGTTTCTTTTCAGTTGCAAATACACTCCATACTTATGTATGGGGAGATACTAGATACAACACGGTTTACAGTGAAAACTGCAGGAACTTCTTACCGGCACTAGGAAACAGACTGAGAAACCAGAGTAAAAATTTACACTGCAAACCGTTCCCTTTGTGCTAGATGAACGAACGTCTCTCCACATGCTCAGTTATGAGAGAAATGTGTGTGTGAAAGCCGTCCTTCAACTATCTTGTTTTGAACACAGAGATTCTTTTCAGTTGCAAGCACCACTCCATACATATATATGGGGAGGTACTAGCTCCAAATCTGTTTTACAGTGAAAACTGCAGGAACTTCAAACCGGCACTAGGAAACAGAGTGAAAATCAGAGTAAAATTTTTCTTGCAAACCGTTCCCTTTGTGCTAGATGAACGAACGTCTCTCCACATGTTCAGTTCTGAGGGATAAGTGTGTGTGAAAGCCGTCCTTCACCTAGCTTGTTGGGAACACAAAGTTTCTTTTCAGTTGCAAACTCCACTCCATACATATATGTGCGTAGGTACTAGCTCCAACTCGGTTTTACAGTGAAAACTGCAGGAACTTCAAACCGGCACTAGGAAGCATACTGAAAACCAGAGTAAAAGTTTTCACTGCAAACCGTTCCCTTTGTGCTAGATGAACGAACGTCTCTCCACATGCTCAGTTCTGAGAGATAAGTGTGTGTGAAAGCCGTCCTTCACCTAGCTTGTTGGGAACACAAAGTTCCTTTTCAGTTGCAAACTCCACTCCATTCATATATATGGGGAGGTACTAGCTCCAACTCGGTTTTACAGTGATAAATGCAGGAACTTCAAACCGGCACTAGGAAACAGACTGAGAAACCAGAGTAATAGTTTCTCCTGCAACACGTTCAACTTGTGCTAGATGAACGAACGTCTCTCCAGATGCTCAGTTCTGAGAGATAAGTGAGTGTGAAAGCCATCCTTCAACAAGCTTGTTGGGAACACAAAGTCTCTTTTCAGTTGCAAAATCCACTCCATACATATATAAGGGGAGGTACTAGCTCCAACTCGGTTTTACAGTGAAAACTGCAGGAAATTCAAACCGGCACTAGGAAAGAGACTGAGAAACCAGAGTAAAAGTTTTCACTACAAACTGTTCCCTTTGTTCTAGATGAACGAACGTCTCTCCTCATGCTCACTTCTGAGAGATAAGTGTGTGTGAAAGCCGTTCTTCACCTAGCTTGTTGGGAACACAAATTTTCTTTTCAGTTGCAAACTCCACTCCATACATATATATGGGTAGGTACTAGCTCAACTCGGTTTTACAGTGAAAACTGCAGGAACTTCAAACCGGCACTAGGAAACAGACTGAAAACCAGAGTATAAGATTCTACTGCAACCCGTTCCCTTTGTGCTAGATGAACGAACAACTCTCCACATGCTCAGTTATGAGAGATAAGTGTGTTTTAAAGCCGTTTTTCACCTTCCTTGTTTTGAACACAAAGATTCTTTTCAATTGCAAACTCCACTCCATACATATATATGGGGAGGTACAAGCTCCAACTCTGTTTTACAGTGAAAACTGCAGGAACTTCAAACTGGCACTAGGAAACTGACTGAAAACCAGAGTAAAATTTTCTACTGCAACCCGTTCCCTTTGTGCTAGATGAACGAACGTCTAACCACATGCTTAGTTCTGAGAGATAAGTGTGTGTGAAAGCCGTCCTTCACCCTGCTTGTTTTGAACACAAAGTTCTTTTCAATTGCAAACCCAACTCCATACATATTTATGGGGAGGTACAAGCTCCAACTAGGTTTAACAGTGAAAACTGCAGGAACTTCAAACCGGTACTAGGAAACAGATTGGGAAACCAGAGTAAAAGTTTCTCCTGCAACCCGTTCGCTATTTGCTAGATGAACGAACGTCTCTCAACTTGCTCAGTTCTGAGAGATAAGTGTGTGTGAAAGCCGTCATCCACCTAGCTTGTTGGGAACACAAAGTTTCTTTTCAGTTGCAAAATCCACTCCATACATATATATGGGGCGGTATTAGCTCAAACACGTTTTTACAGTTAAAATTGCAGGAACTTCAAAACGGCACTAGGAAACAGACTGAGAAAACAGAGTAAAAGTTTCTCCTGCAACCCGTTCCTTTTGTGCTAGATGAACGATCGTCTTTCCACATGCTTAGTTCTGAGAGATAATTGTGTGTGAAAGCCGTCATTCACCTGAATTGTTGGGAACACAAAGTTTATTTTCAGTTGCAAATACACTCCATACTTATGTATGGGGAGATACTAGATACAACACGGTTTACAGTGAAAACTGCAGGAACTTCTTACCGGCACTAGGAAACAGACTGAGAAACCAGAGTAAAAATTTACACTGCAACCCGTTCCCTTTGTGCTAGATGAACGAACGTCTCTCCACATGCTCAGTTATGAGAGAAATGTGTGTGTGAAAGCCGCCCTTCAACTATCTTGTTTTGAACACAGAGATTCTTTTCAGTTGCAAGCACCACTCCATACATATATATGGGGAGGTACAAGCTCCAAATCTGTTTTACAGTGAAAACTGCAGGAACTTCAAACCGGCACTAGGAAACAGACTGAAAATCAGAGTAAAATTTTTCTTGCAAACCGTTCCCTTTGTGCTAGATGAACGAACGTCTCTCCACATGTTCAGTTCTGAGGGATAAGTGTGTGTGAAAGCCGTCCTTCACCTAGCTTTTTGGGAACACAAAGTTTCTTTTCAGTTGCAAACTCCACTCCATACATATATATGGGTAGGTACTAGCTCAACTCGGTTTTACAGTGAAAACTGCAGGAACTTCAAACTGGCACTAGGAAACTGACTGAAAACCAGAGTAAAATTTTCAACTGCAACCCGTTCCCTTTGTGCTAGATGAACGAACGTCTCTCCACATGTTCAGTTCTGAGGGATAAGTGTGTTTTAAAGCCGTTTTTCACCTTCCTTGTTTTGAACACAAAGATTCTTTTCAATTGCAAACTCCACTCCATACATATATATGGGGAGGTACAAGCTCCAACTCTGTTTTACAGTGAAAACTGCAGGAACTTCAAACTGGCACTAGGAAACTGACTGAAAACCAGAGTAAAATTTTCTACTGCAACCCGTTCCCTTTGTGCTAGATGAACGAACGTCTAACCACATGCTTAGTTCTGAGAGATAAGTGTGTGTGAAAGCCGTCCTTCACCCTGCTTGTTTTGAACACAAAGTTCTTTTCAATTGCAAACCCAACTCCATACATATATATGGGGAGGTACAAGCTCCAACTAGGTTTAACAGTTAAAACTGCAGGAACTTCAAACCGGTACTAGGAAACAGATTCGGAAACCAGAGTAAAAGTTTCTCCTGCAACCCGTTCGCTATTTGCTAGATGAACGAACGTCTCTCAACTTGCTCAGTTCTGAGAGATAAGTGTGTGTGAAAGCCGTCATCCACCTAGCTTGTTGGGAACACAAAGTTTCTTTTCAGTTGCAAAATCCACTCCATACATATATATGGGGCGGTATTAGCTCAAACTCGTTTTTACAGTGAAAATTGCAGGAACTTCAAAACGGCACTAGGAAACAGACTGAGAAAACAGAGTAAAAGTTTCTTCTGCAACCCGTTCCTTTTGTGCTAGATGAACGATCGTCTTTCCACATGCTTAGTTCTGAGAGATAATTGTGTGTGAAAGCCGTCCTTCACCTGACTTGTTGGGAACACAAAGTTTCTTTTCAGTTGCAAATACACTCCATACTTATGTATGGGGAGATACTAGATACAACACGGTTTACAGTGAAAACTGCAGGAACTTCTTACCGGCACTAGGAAACAGACTGAGAAACCAGAGTAAAAATTTACACTGCAACCCGTTCCCTTTGTGCTAGATGAACGAACGTCTCTCCACATGCTCAGTTATGAGAGAAATGTGTGTGTGAAATCCGTCCTTCAACTATCTTGTTTTGAACACAGAGATTCTTTTCAGTTGCAAGCACCACTCCATACATATATATGGGGAGGTACTAGCTCCAAATCTGTTTTACAGTGAAAACTGCAGGAACTTCAAACCTTCACTAGGAAACAGACTGAAAATCAGAGTAAAATTTTTCTTGCAAACCGTTCCCTTTGTGCTAGATGAACGAACGTCTCTCCACATGTTCAGTTCTGAGGGATAAGTGTGTGTGAAAGCCGTCCTTCACCTAGCTTGTTGGGAACACAAAGTTTCTTTTCAGTTGCAAACTCCACTCCATACATATATGTGCGTAGGTACTAGCTCCAACTCGGTTTTACAGTGAAAACTGCAGGAACTTCAAACCGGCACTAGGAAGCATACTGAAAACCAGAGTAAAAGTTTTCACTGCAAACCGTTCCCTTTGTGCTAGATGAACGAACGTCTTTCCACATGCTCAGTTCTGAGAGATAAGTGTGTGTGAAAGCCGTCCTTCACCTAGCTTGTTGGGAACACAAAGTTCCTTTTCAGTTGCAAACTCCACTCCATTCATATATATGGGGAGGTACTAGCTCCAACTCGGTTTTACAGTGAAAACTGCAGGAACTTCAAACCGGCACTAGGAAGCATACTGAAAACCAGAGTAAAAGTTTTCACTGCAAACCGTTCCCTTTGTGCTAGATGAACGAACGTCTCTCCACATGCTCAGTTATGAGAGAAATGTGTGTGTGAAATCCGTCCTTCAACTATCTTGTTTTGAACACAGAGATTCTTTTCAGTTGCAAACTCCACTCCATACATATATATGGGGAGGTACAAGCTCCAAATCTGTTTTACAGTGAAAACTGCAGGAACTTCAAACCGGCACTAGGAAACAGACTGAAAATCAGAGTAAAATTTTTCTTGCAAACCGTTCCCTTTGTGCTAGATGAACGAACGTCTCTCCACATGTTCAGTTCTGAGGGATAAGTGTGTGTGAAAGCCGTCCTTCACCTAGCTTGTTGGGAACACAAAGTTCCTTTTCAGTTGCAAACTCCACTCCATTCATATATATGGGGAGGTACTAGCTCCAACTCGGTTTTACAGTGATAAATGCATTAACTTCAAACCGGCACTAGGAAACAGACTGAGAAACCAGAGTAATAGTTTCTCCTGCAACACGTTCAACTTGTGCTAGATGAACGAACGTCTCTCCACAAGCTCAGTTCTGAGAGATAAGTGTGTGTGAAAGCCATCCTTCAACAAGCTTGTTGGGAACACAAAGTTTCTTTTCAGTTGCAAAATCCACTCCATACATATATAAGGGGAGGTACTAGCTCCAACTCGGTTTTACAGTGAAAACTGCAGGAAATTCAAACCGGCACTAGGAAACAGACTGAGAAACCAGAGTAAAAGTTTTCACTGCAAACTGTTCCCTTTGTTCTAGATGAACGAACGTCTCTCCTCATGCTCACTTCTGAGAGATAAGTGTGTGTGAAAGCCGTTCTTCACCTAGCTTGTTGGGAACACAAATTTTCTTTTCAGTTGCAAACTCCACTCCATACATATATATGGGTAGGTACTAGCTCAACTCGGTTTTACAGTGAAAACTGCAGGAACTTCAAACCGGCACTAGGAAACAGACTGAAAACCAGAGTATAAGATTCTACTGCAAACCGTTCCCTTTGTGCTAGATGAACGAACATCTCTCCACATGCTCAGTTATGAGAGATAAGTGTGTTTTAAAGCCGTTTTTCATCTTCCTTGTTTTGAACACATAGATTCTTTTCAATTGCAAACTCCACTCCATACATATATATGGGGAGGTACAAGCTCCAACTCTGTTTTACAGTGAAAACTGCAGGAACTTCAAACCGGCACTAGGAAACTGACTGAAAACCAGAGTAAAATTTTCTACTGCAACCCGTTCCCTTTGTGCTAGATGAACGAACGTCTAACCACATGCTTAGTTCTGAGAGATAAGTGTGTGTGAAAGCCGTCCTTCACCCTGCTTGTTTTGAACACAAAGTTCTTTTCAATTGCAAACCCAACTCCATACATATATATGGGGAGGTACAAGCTCCAACTAGGTTTAACAGTGAAAACTGCAGGAACTTCAAACCGGTACTAGGAAACAGATTGGGAAACCAGAGTAAAAGTTTCTCCTGCAACCCGTTCGCTATTTGCTAGATGAACGAACGTCTCTCAACTTGCTCAGTTCTGAGAGATAAGTGTGTGTGAAAGCCGTCATCCACCTAGCTTGTTGGGAACACAAAGTTTCTTTTCAGTTGCAAAATCCACTCCATACATATATATGGGGCGGTATTAGCTCAAACTCGTTTTTACAGTGAAAATTGCAGGAACTTCAAAACGGCACTAGGAAACAGACTGAGAAAACAGAGTAAAAGTTTCTCCTGCAACCCGTTCCTTTTGTGCTAGATGAACGATCGTCTTTCCACATGCTTAGTTCTGAGAGATAATTGTGTGTGAAAGAAGTCCTTCACCTGACTTGTTGGGAACACAAAGTTTCTTTTCAGTTGCAAATACACTCCATACTTATGTATGGGGAGATACTAGATACAACACGGTTTACAGTGAAAACTGCAGGAACTTCTTACCGGCACTAGGAAACAGACTGAGAAACCAGAGTAAAAATTTACACTGCAACCCGTTCCCTTTGTGCTAGATGAACGAATGTCTCTCCACATGCTCAGTTATGAGAGAAATGTGTGTGTGAAAGCCGTCCTTCAACTATCTTGTTTTGAACACAGAGATTCTTTTCAGTTGCAAGCACCACTCCATACATATATATGGGGAGGTACAAGCTCCAAATCTGTTTTACAGTGAAAACTGCAGGAACTTCAAACCGGCACTAGGAAACAGACTGAAAATCAGAGTAAAATTTTTCTTGCAATCCGTTCCCTTTGTGCTAGATGAACGAACGTCTCTCCACATGTTCAGTTCTGAGGGATAAGTGTGTGTGAAAGCCGTCCTTCACCTAGCTTTTTGGGAACACAAAGTTTCTTTTCAGTTGCAAACTCCACTCCATACATATATATGGGTAGGTACTAGCTCAACTCGGTTTTACAGTGAAAACTGCAGGAACTTCAAACCGGCACTAGGAAGCATACTGAAAATCAGAGTAAAAGTTTTCCCTGCAACCCGTTCCCTTTGTGCTAGATGAACGAACGTCTCTCCACATGTTCAGTTCTGAGGGATAAGTGTGTGTGAAAGCCGTCCTTCAACTAGCTTTTTGGGAACACAAAGTTTCTTTTCAGTTGCAAACTCCACTCCATACATATATATGGGTAGGTACTAGCTCAACTCGGTTTTACAGTGAAAACTGCAGGAACTTCAAACCGGCACTAGGAAGCATACTGAAAACCAGAGTAAAAGTTTTCCCTGCAACCCGTTCCCTTTGTGCTAGATGAACGAACGTCTCTCCACATGCTCAGTCCTGAGAGATAAGTGTGTGTGAAAGCCGTCCTTCACCTAGCTTGTTGGGAACACAAAGTTCCTTTTCAGTTGCAAACTCCACTCCATTCATATATATGGGGAGGTACTAGCTCCAACTCGGTTTTACAGTGATAAATGCAGGAACTTCAAACCGGCACTAGGAAACAGACTTAGAAACCAGAGTAATAGTTTCTCCTGCAACACGTTCAACTTGTGCTAGATGAACGAACGTCTCTCCACATGCTCAGTTCTGAGAGATAAGTGTGTGTGAAAGCCATCCTTCAACAAGCTTGTTGGGAACACAAAGTTTCTTTTCAGTTGCAAAATCCACTCCATACATATATAAGGGTAGGTACTAGCTCCAACTCGGTTTTACAGTGAAAACTGCAGGAAATTCAAACCGGCACTAGGAAACAGACTGAGAAACCAGAGTAAAAGTTTTCACTGCAAACTGTTCCCTTTGTTCTAGATGAACGAACGCCTCTCCTCATGCTCACTTCTGAGAGAAAAGTGTGTGTGAAAGCCGTTCTTCACCTAGCTTGTTGGGAACACAAATTTTCTTTTCAGTTGCAAACTCCACTCCATACATATATATGGGTAGGTACTAGCTCAACTCGGTTTTACAGTGAAAACTGCAGGAAATTCAAACCGGCACTAGGAAACAGACTGAAAACCAGAGTATAAGATTCTACTGCAACCCGTTCCCTTTGTGCTAGATGAACGAACATCTCTCCACATGCTCAGTTATGAGAGATAAGTGTGTTTTAAAGCCGTTTTTCAACTTCCTTGTTTTGAACACAAAGATTCTTTTCAATTGCAAACTCCACTCCATACATATATATGGGGAGGTACAAGCTCCAACTAGGTTTAACAGTGAAAACTGCAGGAACTTCAAACCGGTACTAGGAAACAGATTGGGAAACCAGAGTAAAAGTTTCTCCTGCAACCCGTTCGCTATTTGCTAGATGAACGAACGTCTCTCAACTTGCTCAGTTCTGAGAGATAAGTGTGTGTGAAAGCCGTCATCCACCTAGCTTGTTGGGAACACAAAGTTTCTTTTCAGTTGCAAAATCCACTCCATACATATATATGGGGCGGTATTAGCTCAAACTCGTTTTTACAGTGAAAATTGCAGGAACTTCAAAACGGCACTAGGAAACAGACTGAGAAAACAGAGTAAAAGTTTCTCCTGCAACCCGTTCCTTTTGTGCTAGATGAACGATCGTCTTTCCACATGCTTAGTTCTGAGAGATAAGTGTGTGTGAAAGCCGTCCTTCACCCTGCTTGTTTTGAACACAAAGTTCTTTTCAATTGCAAACCCAACTCCATACATATATATGGGGAGGTACAAGCTCCAACTAGGTTTAACAGTGAAAACTGCAGGAACTTCAAACCGGTACTAGGAAACAGATTGGGAAACCAGAGTAAAAGTTTCTCCTGCAACCCGTTCGCTATTTGCTAGATGAACGAACGTCTCTCAACTTGCTCAGTTCTGAGAGATAAGTGTGTGTGAAAGCCGTCATCCACCTAGCTTGTTGGGAACACAAAGTTTCTTTTCAGTTGCAAAATCCACTCCATACATATATATGGGGCGGTATTAGCTCAAACTCGTTTTTACAGTGAAAATTGCAGGAACTTCAAAACGGCACTAGGAAACAGACTGAGAAAACAGAGTAAAAGTTTCTCCTGCAACCCGTTCCTTTTGTGCTAGATGAACGATCGTCTTTCCACATGCTTAGTTCTGAGAGATAATTGTGTGTGAAAGAAGTCCTTCACCTGACTTGTTGGGAACACAAAGTTTCTTTTCAGTTGCAAATACACTCCATACTTATGTATGGGGAGATACTAGATACAACACGGTTTACAGTGAAAACTGCAGGAACTTCTTACCGGCACTAGGAAACAGACTGAGAAACCAGAGTAAAAATTTACACTGCAACCCGTTCCCTTTGTGCTAGATGAACGAATGTCTCTCCACATGCTCAGTTATGAGAGAAATGTGTGTGTGAAAGCCGTCCTTCAACTATCTTGTTTTGAACACAGAGATTCTTTTCAGTTGCAAGCACCACTCCATACATATATATGGGGAGGTACAAGCTCCAAATCTGTTTTACAGTGAAAACTGCAGGAACTTCAAACCGGCACTAGGAAACAGACTGAAAATCAGAGTAAAATTTTTCTTGCAATCCGTTCCCTTTGTGCTAGATGAACGAACGTCTCTCCACATGTTCAGTTCTGAGGGATAAGTGTGTGTGAAAGCCGTCCTTCACCTAGCTTTTTGGGAACACAAAGTTTCTTTTCAGTTGCAAACTCCACTCCATACATATATATGGGTAGGTACTAGCTCAACTCGGTTTTACAGTGAAAACTGCAGGAACTTCAAACCGGCACTAGGAAGCATACTGAAAATCAGAGTAAAAGTTTTCCCTGCAACCCGTTCCCTTTGTGCTAGATGAACGAACGTCTCTCCACATGTTCAGTTCTGAGGGATAAGTGTGTGTGAAAGCCGTCCTTCAACTAGCTTTTTGGGAACACAAAGTTTCTTTTCAGTTGCAAACTCCACTCCATACATATATATGGGTAGGTACTAGCTCAACTCGGTTTTACAGTGAAAACTGCAGGAACTTCAAACCGGCACTAGGAAGCATACTGAAAACCAGAGTAAAAGTTTTCCCTGCAACCCGTTCCCTTTGTGCTAGATGAACGAACGTCTCTCCACATGCTCAGTCCTGAGAGATAAGTGTGTGTGAAAGCCGTCCTTCACCTAGCTTGTTGGGAACACAAAGTTCCTTTTCAGTTGCAAACTCCACTCCATTCATATATATGGGGAGGTACTAGCTCCAACTCGGTTTTACAGTGATAAATGCAGGAACTTCAAACCGGCACTAGGAAACAGACTTAGAAACCAGAGTAATAGTTTCTCCTGCAACACGTTCAACTTGTGCTAGATGAACGAACGTCTCTCCACATGCTCAGTTCTGAGAGATAAGTGTGTGTGAAAGCCATCCTTCAACAAGCTTGTTGGGAACACAAAGTTTCTTTTCAGTTGCAAAATCCACTCCATACATATATAAGGGTAGGTACTAGCTCCAACTCGGTTTTACAGTGAAAACTGCAGGAAATTCAAACCGGCACTAGGAAACAGACTGAGAAACCAGAGTAAAAGTTTTCACTGCAAACTGTTCCCTTTGTTCTAGATGAACGAACGCCTCTCCTCATGCTCACTTCTGAGAGAAAAGTGTGTGTGAAAGCCGTTCTTCACCTAGCTTGTTGGGAACACAAATTTTCTTTTCAGTTGCAAACTCCACTCCATACATATATATGGGTAGGTACTAGCTCAACTCGGTTTTACAGTGAAAACTGCAGGAAATTCAAACCGGCACTAGGAAACAGACTGAAAACCAGAGTATAAGATTCTACTGCAACCCGTTCCCTTTGTGCTAGATGAACGAACATCTCTCCACATGCTCAGTTATGAGAGATAAGTGTGTTTTAAAGCCGTTTTTCAACTTCCTTGTTTTGAACACAAAGATTCTTTTCAATTGCAAACTCCACTCCATACATATATATGGGGAGGTACAAGCTCCAACTAGGTTTAACAGTGAAAACTGCAGGAACTTCAAACCGGTACTAGGAAACAGATTGGGAAACCAGAGTAAAAGTTTCTCCTGCAACCCGTTCGCTATTTGCTAGATGAACGAACGTCTCTCAACTTGCTCAGTTCTGAGAGATAAGTGTGTGTGAAAGCCGTCATCCACCTAGCTTGTTGGGAACACAAAGTTTCTTTTCAGTTGCAAAATCCACTCCATACATATATATGGGGCGGTATTAGCTCAAACACGTTTTTACAGTGAAAATTGCAGGAACTTCAAAACGGCACTAGGAAACAGACTGAGAAAACAGAGTAAAAGTTTCTCCTGCAACCCGTTCCTTTTGTGCTAGATGAACGATCGTCTTTCCACATGCTAAGTTCTGAGAGATAATTGTGTGTGAAAGCCGTCCTTCACCTGACTTGTTGGGAACACAAAGTTTCTTTTCAGTTGCAAATACACTCCATACTTATGTATGGGGAGATACTAGATACAACACGGTTTACAGTGAAAACTGCAGGAACTTCTTACCGGCACTAGGAAACAGACTGAGAAACCAGAGTAAAAATTTACACTGCAACCCGTTCCCTTTGTGCTAGATGAACGAACGTCTCTCCACATGCTCAGTTATGAGAGAAATGTGTGTGTGAAAGCCGTCCTTCAACTATCTTGTTTTGAACACAGAGATTCTTTTCAGTTGCAAGCACCACTCCATACATATATATGGGGAGGTACAAGCTCCAAATCTGTTTTACAGTGAAAACTGCAGGAACTTCAAACCGGCACTAGGAAACAGACTGAAAATCAGAGTAAAATTTTTTTTGCAAACCGTTCCCTTTGTGCTAGATGAACGAACGTCTCTCCACATGTTCAGTTCTGAGGGATAAGTGTGTGTGAAAGCCGTCCTTCAACTAGCTTTTTGGGAACACAAAGTTTCTTTTCAGTTGCAAACTCCACTCCATACATATATATGGGTAGGTACTAGCTCAACTCGGTTTTACAGTGAATACTGCAGGAACTTCAAACCGGCACTAGGAAGCATACTGAAAACCAGAGTAAAAGTTTTCCCTGCAACCCGTTCCCTTTGACTAGATGAACGAACGTCTCTCCACATGCTCAGTCCTGAGAGATAAGTGTGTGTGAAAGCCGTCCTTCACCTAGCTTGTTGGGAACACAAAGTTCCTTTTCAGTTGCAAACTCCACTCCATTCATATATATGGGGAGGTACTAGCTCCAACTCGGTTTTACAGTGATAAATGCAGGAACTTCAAACCGGCACTAGGAAACAGACTGAGAAACCAGAGTAATAGTTTCCCCTGCAACAAGTTCAATTTGTGCTAGATGAACGAACGTCTCTCCACATGCTCAGTTCTGAGAGATAAGTGTGTGTGAAAGCCGTCCTTCAACAAGCTTGTTGGGAACACAAAGCTTCTTTTCAGTTGCAAAATCCACTCCATACATATATAAGGAGAGGTACTAGCTCCAACTCGGTTTTACAGTGAAAACTGCAGGAACTTCAAACCAGCACTAGGAAACAGACTGAAAACCAGAGTATAAGTTTCTACTGCAACCAGTTCCCTTTTTGCTAGATGAACGAACGTCTCTCCACATGCTCAGTTATGAGAGAAATGTGTGTGTTAAAGCCGTTCTTCAACTCGCTTTTTGGGAACACAAATTTTCTTTTCAGTTGCAAAATCCACTCCATACATATATATGGGGAGGTACTAGTTCCAACTCTGTTTTACAGTGAAAACTGCAGGAAATTCAAAACGGCAGTAGGAAACAGACTGAAAAGCAGAGTAAAAGTTTCCCTTGCAACCCGTTCCCTTTGTGATAGATGAACGAACTACTCTCCACATGCTCAGTTCTGAGAGATAAGTGTGTGTAAAAGCCGTCTTTCACCTTGGTTGTTGGGAACACAAAGTTTCTTTTCAGTTGCAAACTCCACTCCATACATATATGGGGAGGTACTAGTTCCAACTCGGTTTTACAGTGAAAACTGCAGGAAATTCAAACCGGCACTAGGAAACAGACTGAAAAACCAGAGTAAAAGTTTCTCCTGCAACCCGTTCCCTTTGTGATAGATGAACGAACTACTCTCCACATGCTCAGTTCTGAGAGATAAGTGTGTGTGAAAGCCGTCCTTCACCTAGCTTGTTGGAAACACAGTTTCTTTTAAGTTGCAAACTACACTCCATACATTTATATGGGGAGGTACAAGCTCCAACTCGGTTTTACAGTGAAAACTGCAGGAACTTCAAACCGGCACTAGGAAACAGACTGAGAAACCAGAGTAAAAGTTTTGACTGCAAACTGTTCCCTTTGTTCTAGATGAACGAACGTCTCTCCTCATGCTCACTTCTGAGAGATAAGTGTGTGTGAAAGCCGTTCTTCAACAAGCTTGTTGGGAACACAAAGTTTCTTTTCAGTTGCAAACTCCACTCCATACATATATATGGGGAGGTACTAGCTCCAACTCGGTTTTACAGTGAAAACTGCAGGAACTTCAAACCGGCACTAGGAAACAGACTGAAAACCAGAGTATAAGATTCTACTGCAACCCGTTCCCTTTGTGCTAGATGAACGAACATCTCTCCACATGCTCAGTTATGAGAGATAAGTGTGTTTTAAAGCCGTTTTTCACCTTCCTTGTTTTGAACACAAAGATTCTTTTCAATTGCAAACTCCACTCCATACATATATATGGGGAGGTACAAGCTCCAACTCTGTTTTACAGTGAAAACTGCAGGAACTTCAAACTGGCACTAGGAAACTGACTGAAAACCAGAGTAAAATTTTCTACTGCAACCCGTTCCCTTTGTGCTAGATGAACGAACGTCTAACCACATGCTTAGTTCTGAGAGATAAGTGTGTGTGAAAGCCGTCCTTCACCCTGCTTGTTTTGAACACAAAGTTCTTTTCAATTGCAAACCCAACTCCATACATATATATGGGGAGGTACAAGCTCCAACTAGGTTTAACAGTGAAAACTGCAGGAACTTCAAACCGGTACTAGGAAACAGATTGGGAAACCAGAGTAAAAGTTTCTCCTGCAACCCGTTCGCTATTTGCTAGATGAACGAACGTCTCTCAACTTGCTCAGTTCTGAGAGATAAGTGTGTGTGAAAGCCGTCATCCACCTTGCTTGTTGGGAACACAAAGTTTCTTTTCAGTTGGAAAATCCACTCCATACATATATATGGGGCGGTATTAGCTCAAACTCGTTTTTACAGTGAAAATTGCAGGAACTTCAAAACGGCACTAGGAAACAGACTGAGAAAACATAGTAAAAGTTTCTCCTGCAACCCGTTCCTTTTGTGCTAGATGAACGATCGTCTTTCCACATGCTTAGTTCTGAGAGATAATTGTGTGTGAAAGCCGTCCTTCACCTGACTTGTTGGGAACACAAAGTTTTTTTCAGTTGCAAATACACTCCATACTTATGTATGGGGAGATACTAGATACAACACGGTTTACAGTGAAAACTGCAGGAACTTCTTACCGGCACTAGGAAACAGACTGAGAAACCAGAGTAAAAATTTACACTGCAACCCGTTCCCTTTGTGCTAGATGAACGAACGTCTCTCCACATGCTCAGTTATGAGAGAAATGTGTGTGTGAAAGCCGTCCTTCAACTATCTTGTTTTGAACACAGAGATTCTTTTCAGTTGCAAGCACCACTCCATACATATATATGGGGAGGTACAAGCTCCAAATCTGTTTTACAGTGAAAACTGCAGGAACTTCAAACCAGCACTAGGAAACAGACTGAAAATCAGAGTAAAATTTTTCTTGCAAACCGTTCCCTTTGTGCTAGATGAACGAACGTCTCTCCACATGTTCAGTTCTGAGGGATAAGTGTGTGTGAAAGCCGTCCTTCACCTAGCTTGTTGGGAACACAAAGTTTCTTTTCAGTTGCAAACTCCACTCCATACATATATGTGCGTAGGTACTAGCTCCAACTCGGTTTTACAGTGAAAACTGCAGGAACTTCAAACCGGCACTAGGAAGCATACTGAAAACCAAGTAAAAGTTTTCACTGCAAACCGTTCCCTTTGTGCTAGATGAACGAACGTCTCTCCACATGCTCAGTTATGAGAGATATGTGTGTGTTAAAGCCGTTCTTCAACTCGCTTGTTGGGAACACAAATTTTCTTTTCAGTTGCAAAATCCACTCCATACATATATATGGGGAGGTACTAGTTCCAACTCTGTTTTACAGTGAAAACTGCAGGAACTTCAAAACGGCACTAGGAAACAGACTGAAAACCAGAGTAAAAGTTTCCCTTGCAACCCGTTCCCTTTGTGATAGATGAACGAACTACTCTCCACATGCTCAGTTCTGAGAGATAAGTGTGTGTGAAAGCCGGCTTTCACCTCGCTTGTTGGGAACACAAAGTTTCTTTTCAGTTGCAAACTCCACTCCATACATATATATGGGGAGGTACTAGTACCAACTCTGTTTTACAGTGAAAACTGCAGGAACTTCAAACCGGGACTAGGAAACAGACTGAAAAACCAAAGTAATAGTTTCTCCTGAAACCCGTTCCCTTTGTGATAGATGAACGAACTGCTCTCCACATGCTCAGTTCTGAGATATAAGTGTGTGTGAAAGCCGTCCTTCACCTAGCTTGTTGGAAACCCAGTTTCTTTTAAATTGCAAACTACACTCCATACATTTATATGGGGAGGTACTAGCTCCAACTCGGTTTTACAGTGAAAACTGCGGGAACTTCAAACCGGCACTAGGAAACAGACTGAGAAACCAGAGTAAAAGTTTTCACTGCAAACTGTTCCCTTTGTTCTAGATGAATGAACGTCTCTCCTCATGCTCACTTCTGAGCGATAAGTGTGTGTGAAAGCCGTCCTTCAACAAGTTTGTTGGGAACACAAAGTTTCCTTTAAGTTGCAAAATCCACTCCATACATATATATGGGGAGGTACTAGCTCCAACTCAGTTTTACAGTGAAAACTGCAGGAACTTCAAACCGGCACTAGGAAACAGACTGAGAAACCAGAGTGAAAGTTTCTCCTGCAACACGTTCATTTTGTGCTAGATGAACGAACGTCTCTCCACATGCTCAGTTCTGAGAGATAAGTGTGTGTGAAAGCCGTACTTCACCAAGCTTGTTGGGAACACAAAGTTTCTTTTCAGTTGCTAACTCCACTCCATACATATATATGGGTAGGTACTAGCTCCAACTCGATTTTACAGTGAAAACTGCAGGAACTTCAAACCGGCACTAGGAAACAGACTGAAAACCAGAGTAAAATTTTCCACTGCAACCCGTTCCCTTTGTGCTAGATGAAGGAACGTCTCTCCACATGTTCTGTCCTGAGAGATAAGTGTGTGTGAAAGCCGTCCTTCAACTAGCTTGTTGGGAACACAAAGTTTCTTTTCAGTTGCAAATTCCACTCCATACATATATATGGGGAGGGACTAGCTCCAACTCAGTTTTACAGTGAAAACTGCAGGAACTTCAAAACGGCACTAGGGAACAGACTGAAAACCTGAGAAAAAGTTTCTACTGCAACCCGTTCCTTTTGTGCTAGATGAACGAACGTCTATCCACATGCTCAGTTCTAAGAGATATCTGTGTGTGAAAGCCGTTTTTCACCTTGCTTGTTTTGAACACAAAGTTCTTTTCAATTGCAAACTCCATACCATATATATATATGGGGAGGTACTAGCTCCAACTCGATTTTACAGAGAAAACTGCAGAAACATCTAACCGGCACTAGGAAACAGACTGAGAAACAAGAGTAAAGTTTCTCCTGAAACCCGTTCCCTTTTTGCTAGATTAACGAACGTCTCACCACTTGCTCAGTTCTGAGAGATATGTGTGTTTGAAAGCCGTCCTTCACCTAGCTTGTTGGGAACACAAAGTTTCTTTTCAGTCGCAAGCTCCACTCCATACATATATATGGGGAGGTAATAGCTTCAACTCGGTTTTAAAGTGAAAACTGTAGGAACTTCAAACCGGCACTAGGAAACGGACTGAGAAACCAGAGTAAAATTTCTCCTGCAAACATTTCCCTTTGTGCTAGAGGAACGAACGTCTCTACACATGCTCAGTTCTGAGAGATAAGTGTGTGTGAAAGCCGTCCTTCACTTAGCTTGTTGGGAACACAGTTTCTTTTAAGTTGCAAACTCCACTCCATACAAATATATGGGGAGGTAGTAGCTCCAACTCGGTTTTACAGTGAAAACTGCAAGAACTTCAAACCGGCACTAGGAAACAGACTGAGAAACCAGAGAAAAAGTTTCTCCTGCAACCCGTTCCCTTTGTGATAGATGAACGAACTACTCTCCAGATGCTCAGTTCTGAGAGATAAGTGTGTGTGAAAGCCGTCATTCACCTAGCTTGTTGGGAACACAAAGATTCTTTTCAGTTGCAAACTCCACTCCATACATATATATGGGGATGTACTAGCTCCAACTCGGTGTTACAGTGAAAACTGCAGGAACTTCAAACCGGCACTAGGAAACAGACTGAGAAACCAGAGTAAAAGTTTCTCCTGCAACACGTTCACTTTGTGCTAGATGAACGAACGTCTCTCCACATGCTCAGTTCTGAGAGATAAGTGTGTGTAAAAGCCGTACTTCACCAAGCTTGTTGGGAACACAAAGTTTCTTTTTAGTTTCAAACCCCACTCCATACATATATATGGGGAGGTACTAGCTCCAACTCGGTTTTACAGTGAAAACTGCAGGAATTTCAAACCGGCACTTGGAAACAGACTGAGAAACCAGAGTAAAACTTTCTACTGCAACCCGTTCCATTTGTGCTATATGAACGAATGTCTCTCCACATGCTTAGTTCTGAGAGATAAGTGTGTGTGAAAGCCGTCCTTCACCTAGCTTGTTGGGAACACAAAGTTTCTTTTCAGTTGCAAACTCCACTCCATACTTATATATGGGGAGTTACTAGCTCCAACTCGGTTTTACAGTGAAAACTGCAGGAACTTCAAACCGAAACTAGGAAACAGACTGAGAAAACAGAGTAAAAGTTTCTCCTGCAACCCGTTCCCTTTGTGATAGATGAACGAAATACTCTCCAAATGCTCAGTTCTGGGAGATAAGTGTGTGTGAAAGCCGTCCTTCACCTAGCTTGTTGGGAACACAAAGTTTCTTTTCACTTACAAACTCCACTCCATACATATATAAGGGGAGGTACTAGCTCCAACTCGGTTTTACAGTGAAAACTGCAGGAACTTCAAACCGGCACTAGGAAACAGAATGAGAAACCAGAGTAAAAGTTTCTCCTGCAACATTCACTTTGTGCTAGATGAACGAACGTCTATCCACATGCTCAGATCTGAGAGATAAGTGTGTGTGAAAGTCGTACTTCACCAAGCTTGTTGGGAACACAAAGTTTCTTTTCAGTTGCAAACTCCACTCCATATATATATATGGGGAGGTACTAGCTCCAACTCGGCTTAACAGTGAAAACTGCAGGAACTTCAAACCGGCACTAGGAAATAGACTGGGAAACCAGAGTAAATGTTTCTCATGCAACCCGTTCCTTTTTGCTAGATGAACGAACGTCTTTCCACTTGCTCAATTCTGAGAGATAAATGTGTGTGAAAGCCGTCCTTCACCAAGCTTGTTGGGAACACAAAGTTTCTTTTCAGTTGCAAACTCCACTCCATACATATATATGGGGAGGTACTAGCTCCAACTCGGTTTTACAGTGAAAACTGTAGTAACTTCAAACCGGCACTAGGAAACAGACTGAGAAACCAGAGTAAAAGTTTCTCTTCCAACCCGTTCCCTTTGTGCTAGATGAACGAACGTCTCTCCACAAGCTCAGTTCTGAGAGATAAGTGTGTGTGAAAGCCGTACTTCACCAAGATTGTTGGGAACACAAAGTTTCTTTTCAGTTGCAAACTCCACTCCAACATATATATGGGGATTTACTATCTCCAAATCGGTTTTACAGTGAAAACTACAGGAAATTCAAACCGGCACTAGGAAACAGACTGAGAAACCAGAGTAAAAGTTTCTCTTGCAACCCGTTCCCTTTCTGCTAGATGAACGAACGTCTCTCCACATGCTCAGTTCTGAGAGATAAGTGTGTGTGAAAGCCGTACTTCACCGAGCTTGTTGGGAACACAAAGTTTCTTTTCAATTGCAAACTCCACTCCATACATATATATGGGGACGTAAAATCTCCAACTCGATTTTGCAGTGAACACTGCAGGAACTTCAAACCGGCACTAGGAAACAGACTGAAAACCAGAGTAAAAGTTTCTACTGCAAACCGTTCCCTTTGTGCTAGATGAACGAACGTCTATCCACATGCTCAGTTCTGAGAGATAAGTGTGTATGAAAGCCGTCCTTCAATTTGCTTGTTTTGAACACAAAGTTCTTTTCAATTGCAAACTCCACACCATACATATATATGGGGAGGTACTAGCTCCAACTTGGTTTTATAGTGAAAACTGCAGGATTTTCAAACCGGCACTAGGAAGCAGACTGAGAATCCAGAGTAATAGTTTCTCCTGCAGCACGTTGTCTTTGTGCTAGATGAACGAACGTCTCTCCACATGCTCAGTTCTGAGGGATAAGTGTGTGTGAAAGCCGTCCTTCACCTAGCTTGTTGGGAACACATAGTTTCTTTTAAGTTGCAAACTCGACTCCATATTTATATATGTGAATGTACTAGCTCCAATTCGGTTTTACAGTGAAAACTGCAGGAACTTCTAACCGGCACTAGGAAACAGACTGAGAAACCAGAGTAAAAGTTTCCACTGCAACACGTTCCCTTTGTGCTAGATGCACGAACGTCTCTCCACATGCTCAGTTCTGAGAGATAAGTGTGTGTGAAAGCCATTCTTCACCTAGCTTGTTGTGAACACAGAATTTCTTTTCAGGGGCAAGCTCCACTCCATACATATATATGGGGAGGTACAAGCTCCAACTCGGTTTTACAGTGAAAACTGCAGGATCTTCAAACAGGCACTAAGAAACTGACTGAGAATCCAGAGTAATAATTTCTCCTGCAACACTTTCACTTTGTGTTAGATGAACGAAAGTCTCTCCACATGCTCGGTTCTGAGATATAAGTGTGTGTGAAAGCCGTACTTCACCAAGCTTGTTGGGAACACAAAGATTCTTTTCAGTTGCAAACTCCACTCCATACATATATAATGGGAGGTACTAGCTCCAACTCTGTTTTACAGTGAAAACTGCAGGAACTTCAAACCGGCACTAGGAAACAGACTGAGAAACCAGAGTAAAAACTTCACCTGCAACCCGTTCCCTTTGTGCTAGATGAACGAACGTCTCCCCACATGCTCATTTCTGAGAGATAAGTGTGTGTTAATGCCGTCCTTCACCTAGCTTGTTGGGAACACATAGTTTGTTTTCATTTGCAAAATCCACTCCAACATATATATGGGGAGTTTCTAGCTCCAAATTAGTTTTACAGTGAAAACTGCACGAACTTCAAACCGGCACCAGGAAACAGACTGAGAAACCAGAGTAAAAGTTTCACTTGCAGCCCGTTTCCTTTGTGCTGGATGAACGAAAGTCTCTCCAGAAGCTCAATTCTGAGAGATAAGTGTGTGTGAAAGCCGTACTTCACAAAGCTTGTTGGGAACACAAAGTTTCTTTTCAGTTGCAAAATCCAATCCATACTTATATATGGGGAGGTACTAGCTCCAACTCGGTTTTACAGTGTAAACTGCAGGAACTTCAATCCGGCACTAGGAAACAGACAGAAAACCAGAGTAAATGTTTCTACTGCAACCCGTTCTCTTTGTGCTAGATGAACGAACGTCTATCCACATGCTCAGTTCTGAGAGATATTTGTGTGTGAAAGCAGTCCTTCACCTAACTTGTTGTGAACACAGAGATTCTTTTCAGTTGCAAGCTCCACTCCATACATATATATGGGGAGGTACAAGCTCCAACTCTGTTTTACAGTGAAAACTGCAGGAGCTTCAAAACTGCACTAGGAAACAGACTGAAAACCAGGGTAAAATTTTCTCTTGCAAACCGTTCCATTTGTGCTAGATGAACGAACGTCTCTCCACATGCTCAGTTCTGAGAGATAAGTGTGTGTGAAAGCCGTCCTTCAACAAGCTTGTTGGGAACACAAAGCTTCTTTTCAGTTGCAAAATCCACTCCATACATATATAAGGGGAGGTACTAGCTCCAACTCGGTTTTACAGTGAAAACTGTAGTAACTTCAAACCGGCACTAGGAAACAGACTGAGAAACCAGAGTAAAAGTTTCTCTTCCAACCCGTTCCCTTTGTGCTAGATGAACGAACGTCTCTCCACAAGCTCAGTTCTGAGAGATAAGTGTGTGTGAAAGCCGTACTTCACCAAGATTGTTGGGAACACAAAGTTTCTTTTCAGTTGCAAACTCCACTCCAACATATATATGGGGATTTACTATCTCCAAATCGGTTTTACAGTGAAAACTACAGGAAATTCAAACCGGCACTAGGAAACAGACTGAGAAACCAGAGTAAAAGTTTCTCTTGCAACCCGTTCCCTTTCTGCTAGATGAACGAACGTCTCTCCACATGCTCAGTTCTGAGAGATAAGTGTGTGTGAAAGCCGTACTTCACCGAGCTTGTTGGGAACACAAAGTTTCTTTTCAATTGCAAACTCCACTCCATACATATATATGGGGACGTAAAATCTCCAACTCGATTTTGCAGTGAACACTGCAGGAACTTCAAACCGGCACTAGGAAACAGACTGAAAACCAGAGTAAAAGTTTCTACTGCAAACCGTTCCCTTTGTGCTAGATGAACGAACGTCTATCCACATGCTCAGTTCTGAGAGATAAGTGTGTATGAAAGCCGTCCTTCAATTTGCTTGTTTTGAACACAAAGTTCTTTTCAATTGCAAACTCCACACCATACATATATATGGGGAGGTACTAGCTCCAACTTGGTTTTATAGTGAAAACTGCAGGATTTTCAAACCGGCACTAGGAAGCAGACTGAGAATCCAGAGTAATAGTTTCTCCTGCAGCACGTTCTCTTTGTGCTAGATGAACGAACGTCTCTCCACATGCTCAGTTCTGAGGGATAAGTGTGTGTGAAAGCCGTCCTTCACCTAGCTTGTTGGGAACACATAGTTTCTTTTAAGTTGCAAACTCGACTCCATATTTATATATGTGAATGTACTAGCTCCAATTCGGTTTTACAGTGAAAACTGCAGGAACTTCTAACCGGCACTAGGAAACAGACTGAGAAACCAGAGTAAAAGTTTCCACTGCAACACGTTCCCTTTGTGCTAGATGCACGAACGTCTCTCCACATGCTCAGTTCTGAGAGATAAGTGTGTGTGAAAGCCATTCTTCACCTAGCTTGTTGTGAACACAGAATTTCTTTTCAGGGGCAAGCTCCACTCCATACATATATATGGGGAGGTACAAGCTCCAACTCGGTTTTACAGTGAAAACTGCAGGATCTTCAAACAGGCACTAAGAAACTGACTGAGAATCCAGAGTAATAATTTCTCCTGCAACACTTTCACTTTGTGTTAGATGAACGAAAGTCTCTCCACATGCTCGGTTCTGAGATATAAGTGTGTGTGAAAGCCGTACTTCACCAAGCTTGTTGGGAACACAAAGATTCTTTTCAGTTGCAAACTCCACTCCATACATATATAATGGGAGGTACTAGCTCCAACTCTGTTTTACAGTGAAAACTGCAGGAACTTCAAACCGGCACTAGGAAACAGACTGAGAAACCAGAGTAAAAACTTCACCTGCAACCCGTTCCCTTTGTGCTAGATGAACGAACGTCTCCCCACATGCTCATTTCTGAGAGATAAGTGTGTGTTAATGCCGTCCTTCACCTAGCTTGTTGGGAACACATAGTTTGTTTTCATTTGCAAAATCCACTCCAACATATATATGGGGAGTTTCTAGCTCCAAATTAGTTTTACAGTGAAAACTGCACGAACTTCAAACCGGCACCAGGAAACAGACTGAGAAACCAGAGTAAAAGTTTCACTTGCAGCCCGTTTCCTTTGTGCTGGATGAACGAAAGTCTCTCCAGAAGCTCAATTCTGAGAGATAAGTGTGTGTGAAAGCCGTACTTCACAAAGCTTGTTGGGAACACAAAGTTTCTTTTCAGTTGCAAAATCCAATCCATACTTATATATGGGGAGGTACTAGCTCCAACTCGGTTTTACAGTGTAAACTGCAGGAACTTCAATCCGGCACTAGGAAACAGACAGAAAACCAGAGTAAATGTTTCTACTGCAACCCGTTCTCTTTGTGCTAGATGAACGAACGTCTATCCACATGCTCAGTTCTGAGAGATATTTGTGTGTGAAAGCAGTCCTTCACCTAACTTGTTGTGAACACAGAGATTCTTTTCAGTTGCAAGCTCCACTCCATACATATATATGGGGAGGTACAAGCTCCAACTCTGTTTTACAGTGAAAACTGCAGGAGCTTCAAAACTGCACTAGGAAACAGACTGAAAACCAGGGTAAAATTTTCTCTTGCAAACCGTTCCATTTGTGCTAGATGAACGAACGTCTCTCCACATGCTCAGTCCTGAGAGAAAAGTGTGTGTGAAAGCCGTCCTTCACCTAGCTTGTTGGGAACACAAAGTTCCTTTTCAGTTGCAAACTCCACTCCATTCATATATATGGGGAGGTACTAGCTCCAACTCGGTTTTACAGTGATAAATGCAGGAACTTCAAACCGGCACTAGGAAACAGACTGAGAAACCAGAGTAATAGTTTCCCCTGCAACAAGTTCAATTTGTGCTAGATGAACGAACGTCTCTCCACATGCTCAGTTCTGAGAGATAAGTGTGTGTGAAAGCCGTCCTTCAACAAGCTTGTTGGGAACACAAAGCTTCTTTTCAGTTGCAAAATCCACTCCATACATATATAAGGGGAGGTACTAGCTCCAACTCGGTTTTACAGTGAAAACTGCAGGAACTTCAAACCAGCACTAGGAAACAGACTGAAAACCAGAGTATAAGTTTCTACTGCAACCAGTTCCCTTTTTGCTAGATGAACGAACGTCTCTCCACATGCTCAGTTATGAGAGAAATGTGTGTGTTAAAGCCGTTCTTCAACTCGCTTTTTGGGAACACAAATTTTCTTTTCAGTTGCAAAATCCACTCCATACATATATATGGGGAGGTACTAGTTCCAACTCTGTTTTACAGTGAAAACTGCAGGAAATTCAAAACGGCAGTAGGAAACAGACTGAAAAGCAGAGTAAAAGTTTCCCTTGCAACCCGTTCCCTTTGTGATAGATGAACGAACTACTCTCCACATGCTCAGTTCTGAGAGATAAGTGTGTGTAAAAGCCGTCTTTCACCTAGGTTGTTGGGAACACAAAGTTTCTTTTCAGTTGCAAACTCCACTCCATACATATATGGGGAGGTACTAGTTCCAACTCGGTTTTACAGTGAAAACTGCAGGAAATTCAAACCGGCACTAGGAAACAGACTGAGAAACCAGAGTAAAATTTTCTCCTGCAACCCTTTCACTTTGTGCTAGATGAACGAACGTGTATCCACATGCTCAGTTCTGAGAGATATGTGTGTGTGAATGCCGTTTTTCACCTTGCTTGTTTTGAACACAAAGTTCTTTTCAATTGCAAACTCCACACCATACATATATATGGGGATGTACTAGCTCCAACTCGATTTTACAGGGAAAACTGCAGGAACTTCTAACCGGCACTAGGAAACAGACTGAGAAACAAGAGTTAAATTTTTCCTGCAAACCGTTCCCTTTTTGCTAGATGAACGAACGTCTCTCCACATGCTCAGTTCTGAGAGATAAGTATGTTTGAAAGCCGTCCTTCAGCTATCTTGTATGGAACACAAAGTTTCTTTTCAGTTGCAAACTCCACTCCATACTTATATATGGGGAGGTACTAGCTCCAACTCTGTTTTACAGTGAAAACTGCAAGAACTTCAAACCGGCACTAGGAAACAGACTGAGAAACAAGAGTAAAAGTTTCTCCTGCAACCAGTTCCCTTTGTGCTAGATGAATGAACGTCTCTCCACATGCTCAGTATTGAGAGATAATTGTGTGTGAAAGGCGTCCTTCACCTAGCTTGTTGGGAACACAAAGTTTCTTTTCAGTTGCAAACTCCACTCCATACATATATATGGGTAGGTACTAGCTCCAACTCTGTTTTACAGTGAAAACTGCAGGAACTTCAAACCGGCACTAGGAAACAGACTGAGAATCCATAGAAAAGATTCTAATCCAAACCGTTCCCTTTGTGCTAGATGAAAGAACGTCTCTCCACATGCTCAGTTCTGAGAGATAAGTATGTTTGAAAGCCGTCCTTCAGCTAACTTGTATGGAACACAAAGTTTCTTTTCAGTTGCAAACTCCACTCCATACATATATATGGGGAGGTACTAGCTCAAACACGATTTTAGAGTGAAAACGGCAGGAACTTCAAACCGGCACTAGGAAACAGACTGAGAAACCAGAGTAAAATTTTCTCCTGCTAACCGTTCCATTTGTGCTAGATGAACGAACGTCTCTCCACATGCTCAGTTCTGAGAGATAAGTGTGTGTGAAAGCCATCCTTCACCTAGCTTGTTGGGAACACAAAGTTTCTTTTCAGTAGCAAACTCCACTCCATACATATATATGGGGAGGTACTAGCTCCAACACCGTTTTACAGTGAAAAATGCAGGAACTTCAAACCGACACTAGGAAACAGACTGAGAAACAAGAGTAAAAGTTTCTCCTGCAACCCGTTCCCTTTGTGCTAGATGAACGAACGTCTCTCCACATGCTCAGTTCTGAGAGATAAGTGTGTGTGAAAGCCGTCCTTCACCTAGCTTGTTGGGAACACAAAGTTTCTTTTCAGTTGCAAACTCCACTCCATACATATATATGGGGATTTACTAGCTCCAACTCGGTTTTAGAGTGAAAACTGCAGGAACATCAAACCGGCACTAGGAAACAGACTGAAAACCAGAGTATAAGTTTCTCCTGAAACCCGTTCCCTTTGTGCTAGATGAACAAACGTCTCTCCACATGCTCAGTTCTGACAGATATGTGTGTGTGAAAGCCGTTTTTCAACTTGCTTGTTTTGAACACAAAATTCTTTTCAATTGAAAACCCCACACCATACATATATATGGGGTGGTACTAGCTCCAACTCGGTTTAACAGTGAAAACTGCAGGAACTTCAAACCGGCACTAGGAAACAGACTGGGAAACCAGAGTAAAAGTTTCTCCTGCAACCCGTTCCATTTTTGCTTGATGAACGAACGTCTCTCCACATGCTCAGTTCTGAGAGATAAGTGTGTGTGAAAGCCGTCCTTCAACTAGCTTGTTGGGAACACAAAGTTTCCTTTGATTTGCAAACTCCACTCCATACATATATATGGGGAGGTACTAGCCCAACTCGGGTTTAGAGTGAAAACTGCAAGAACTTCAAACCGGCACTAGGAAACAGAATGAGAATCCAGAGTAAAAGTTTCTCCTGCAACCCGTTCCCTTTTTGCTAGATGAACGAACGTCTCTCCACATGCTCAGTTCTGAGAGAAAAGTGTGTGTGAAAGCCGTCCTTCACCTAGCTTGTTGGGAACACAAAGTTTCTTTTCAGTTGAAAACTCCACACCATACACATATATGGGGAGGCACTAGCTCCAACTCGGTTTTACAGTGAAAACTGCAGGAAATTCAAACCGGAACTAGGAAACAAACTCAAAACCAGAGTATAAATTTCACTGCAAACCGTTCCCTTTGTGCTACATGAACGAACGTTTCTCCACATGCTCAGTTCTGACAGATAAGTGTGTGTGAAAGCCGTTTTTCACCTTGCTTGTTTTGAACACAAAGTTTCTTTTCAATTGCAAACCCCACACCATATATATATATGGGGAGATACAGGCTCCAACTCGGTTTAACAGTGAAAAATGCAGGAACTTCAAATCGGAACTAGGAAACAGACTGGGAAACCAGCGTAAAAGTTTCTCCTACAACCCTTTCCCCTTTTGCTAGATGAACGAACGTCTCTCCACTTGCTCAGTTCTGAGAAATAAATGTGTGTGAAACCGTCCTTCACCTAGCTTGTTGGGAACACAAAGTTTCTTTTCAGTTGCAAACTCCACTCCATACATATATATGGGGAGGTACGAGCTCCAACTCGGTTTTACAGAAAAACTGCAGGAACTTCAAACCGGCACTAGGAAACAGACTGAGAAACCAGAGTAAAAGTTTCTCCTGCAACCCGTTCCCTTTTTGCTAGATGAACGAACGTCTCTCCACATGCTCATTTCTGAGAGATAATTGTGTTTGAAAGCCGTCCTTCACCTAGCTTGTTGGGAACACAAAGTTTCTTTTCAGTTGCCAACTCCACTCCATACATATATATTGGATGTACTAGCTCCAACTCGATTTTACAGTGAAAACTGCAGGAACTTCAAACCAGCACTAGGAAACAGACTGAGAATCCATAGTAAAACTTTCCCTGCAACCCGTTCCCTTTGTGCTAGATGAACGAACGTCTCTCCACTTGCTCAGTTCTGAGAGATATGTGTGTGTGAAAGTCGTACTTCAATTAGCTTGTTGGGAACACAAAGTTTCTTTTCAGTTGCAAGCTCCAATCCATACATATATATGGGGAGGTACTAGCTCCAACTTGTTTTTAAAGTGAAAACTGCAGGAAATTCAAACCGGCACTAGGAAACAGACTGAGAAACCAGAGTAAAAGTTTCTCTTGCAAACCGTTCCCTTTGTGCTAGATGAACGAACGTCTCTCCACATGCTCAGTTCTGAGAGATAAGTGTGTGTGAAAGCCGTCCTTCACCTAGCTTATTGGGAACACAAAGTTTCTTTTCATTTCAAACTCCACTCCATACATATATATGGGGTGGTACAAGCTCCAACTCGGTTTTACAGTGAAAACTGCAGGAATTTCAAACCGGCACTAGGAAACAGAGTGAGAAAGCAGAGTAAAATTTTCTCTTGCAAACCGTTCCCTTTGTGCTAGATGAACGAACGTCTCTCCACATGCTCAGTTCTGAGATATAAGTGTGTGTGAAAGCCGTCCTTCACCTAGCTTGTTGTGAACACAAAGTTTCTTTTCTGTTGCAAACTGCATTCCATATATATATATGGGGAGGTACAAGCTCCAACTCGGTTTTACAGTGAAAACTGCAGGAACTTCAAAACGGCACTAGGTAACAGACTGAGAAACCAGAGTAAATGTTTCTCTTGCAACCCTTTCCCTTTGTGCTAGATGAACGAACGACACTCGTCTTACTCAGTTCTGAAAGATATTGTGTGTGAAAGCCATATTTCACCTTGCTTGTTTTGAACACAAAGTTTCTTTTCAATTGTAAGCTCCAAACCATACATATATATGGTGAGGTTCTAGCTCCATCTCGGTTTTACAGTGAAAACTGCAGGAAATTCAAACCGGCACTAGGAAACAGGCTGAGAAAACAGAGTAAAAGTTTCTCCTGCAAACCGTTCCCTTTGTGATAGATGAACGAACGTCTCTCCAAATGCTAATTTCTGAGAGATAATTATGTGTTAAAGCCGTACTTCACCTAGCTTGTTGGGAACACAAAGTTTCTTTTCAGTTGCAAGCTCCACTCCATATATATATATGGGGAGGTATAAGCTCCAACTCGGTTTTACAGTGAAAACTACAGGAACTTCAAACCAGCACTAGGAAACAGACTGAGAAACCATAGTAAAACTTTCTCCTGCAACCCGTTCCCTTTGTGCCAGTTGAACGAACGTCTCCACATGCTCAGTTCTGAGAGGTAAGTGTGTGTGAAAGCCGTCCTTCACCTAGCTTGTTGGGAACACAAAGTTCCTTTTCAGTTTCAAACTCCACTCCATACATATATATGTGGAGGTACTAGCTCCAACTCGGTTTTACACTGAAAACTGCAGGATCTTCATACCGGAACTAGGAAACAGACTGAGAATCCAGAGTAAAATTTCTCCTGCAACCCGTTCCCTTTGTGCTAGATGAACGAACGTCTAACCACATGTTCATTTCTGAGAGATAAGTGGGTTTGAAAGCCGTCCTTCAACTAGCTTGTTGGGAACACAAAGTTTCTTTTCAGTTTCTAACTCCACTCCATACATATATATGGGGAGGTACTAGCTCCAAATCGGTTTTACAGTGAAAACTGCAGGAACTTCAAACCGGGACTAGGAAACCGACTGAGAAACCAGAGTAAAATTTTCACCTGCAAACCGTTCCCTTTTTGCTAGATGAACGAACGTCCCTCCACATGCTCATTTCTGAGAGGTAAGTGTGTGTGAAAGCCGTCCTTCACCTAGCTTGCTGGGAACACAAAGTTTCTTTTCAGTTGCAATCTCCACTCCATAAATATATATGGGGAGGTACTACTTTCAACTCGGTTTTACAGTGAAAACTGCAGGAAATTCAAACCAGCACTAGGAAAAACACTGAGAAACCATAGTAAAACTTTCTCCTGCAACAAGTTCCCTTTGTGCTAGATGAACGAACGTCTTTCCACATGCTTAGTTCTGAGAGATAAGTGTGTGTGAAAGCCGTCCTTCACCTTTCTTGTTGGGAACACAAAGTTTCTTTTCAGTTCCAAACACCACTCCATACATATATATGGAGAGGTACTAGCTCCAACTCGGTTTACAGTGAAAACTGCAGGAACTTCAAACCGGCAGTAGGAAACAGACTGAGAAACCGGAGAAAAAGTTTCTCCTGCAACCCGTTCCCTTCGTGATAGTTGAACGAACGTCTCTCCACATGCTCAGTTCTGAGAGATAAGTGTGTGTGAAAGCCGTCCTTCAACTAACTTGATGGGAACACAAAGTTTCTTTTCAGTTGCAAACTCAAATCCATATATATATATGGGAATGTGATAGCTCCATCTCGGTTTTACAGTGAAAACTGCAGGAACTTCAAAGCAGCTCTAGGAAACAGACTGAGAATCCAGAGAAAAAGTTTCTCCTGCAACCCGTCCCCATTTTGCTAGATGAACGAACGTCTCTCCACATGCTCATTTCTGAGAGATAATTGTCTGTGAAAGCCGTCCTTCACCTAGCTTGTTGGGAACACAAAGTTTCTTTTCAGTATCAAACTCCACTCCATACATATATATGTGGAGGTACATGCTCCAACTCGGTTTTACACTGAAAACTGCAGGAACTACATACCGGCACTAGGAAACAGACTGAGAATCCAGAGTAAAGTTTCTCCTGCAACCCGTTCCCTTTGTGCTAGATGAACGAACGTCTCTCCACATGCTCAGATCTGAGAGATAATTGTGTGTGAAAGCCGTCCTTCAACTAGCTTGTTGGGAACACAAAGTTTCTTTTCAGTTGCAAACTCCATTCCATACATATATATGGGGAGGAACAAGCTCCAACTCGGGTTTACAGTGAAACCTGCAGGAACTTCAAACCGGCACTAGGAAACAGACTTAGAATCCCGAGTAAAAGTTTACCCTGCAACCCTTTCCCTTTGTTCTAGATTTACGAAAGTCTCTCCACATGCTCAGTTCAGAGAGATTAGTGTTTGTGAAAGCCGTCCTTCACCTAGCTTGCTGGGAACACAAAGATTCTTTTTGGTAGCAATCTCCACTCCATACATATATATGGGGAGGTACTAGCTCCAACACGGTTTTACAGTGAAAACTGCAGGAACTTCAAAACGGCACTAGGAAACAGACTGAGAAACCAGAGTAAAAGTTTCCCTGCAAAGCGTTCCTTTTGTGCTAGATGAACGAACGTCTCTCCACATGCTCAGTTCTGAGAGATAAGTGTGTGTCAAAGCCGTCCTTCAACTAGCTTGTTGGGAACACAAAGATTCTTTTCAGTTGCAAATTCCACTCCATACATATATATGGGGAGGTACTAGTTCCAAATCTATTTTACAGTGAAAACTGTAGGAACTTCAAACCGGCACTAGGAAACAGACTGAGAAACCAGAGAAAAAGTTTCTACTGGAACCCGTTCCCTTTTTGCTAGATGAACGAACGTCTCTCCACATGCTCAGTTCTGAGAGATAAGTGTGTGTGAAAGCCGTCATTCACCTGGCTTATTGGAACACAAAGTTTCTTTTCAGTTGCAAACTCCACTCCATACATATATATCGGTAGGTAATATCTCCATCTCGGTTTTACAGTGAAAATTGCAGGAACTTCAAACCTGCACTAGGAAACATACTGAGAATCCAGAGTAAAAGTTTCTCCTGCAACCCATTTCCATTGTGGTAGATGAACGAACGTCTCTCCACATGCTCAGTTCTGAGAGATAAGTGTGTGTGAAAGCCGTCATTCACCTGGCTTATTGGGAACACAAAGTTTCTTTTCAGTTGCAAACCCCATTTCATACATATATATGGGGAGGTACGATCTCCAACTCGGTTTTACAGTGAAAACTGCAGGAACTTCCAACCGGCACTAAGAAACAGACTGAGAAACCAGAGAAAAAGTTGCTCCTGTAACCCGTTCCCTTTGTGCTAGATCAACGAACGTCTCTCCACATGCTAAGTTCTGAGAGATATGTGTGTGTCAAAGCCGCCTTCAACTAGCTTGTTGGGAACACAAAGTTTCTTTTCAGTTGCAAAATCCACTCCATACATGTATATGGTGAGGTACTAGCTCTAACTCGGATTTACAGTGAAAAATGCAGGAACTTCAAACCGGCACTAGGAAACAGACTGAGAAACCAGAGTAATAGTTGCTCCTGCAACCCGATCCCTTTGTCCTAGATGAACGAACGTCTCTGCACATGCTCAGTTCTGAGAGATAAGTGTGTGTGAAATCCGTCCTTCACCTAGCTTGTTGGGAACACAAAGTTTCTTTTCACTTTGAAACCCCAATCCTTACATATATATGGGAAGTACGAGCTCCAACTCGGGTTTACAGAGAAAACTGCAGGAACTTCAAACCGGCACTAGGAAACAGACTTAGAATCCAGAGTAAAAGTTTATCCTGCAACCCTTCCCTTTGTTCTAGATGAACGAAAGTCTCTCCACATGCTCAGTTCAGAGAGATTAGTGTGTGTGAAAGCCGTCCTTCACCTAGCTTGTTGGGAACACAAAGATTCTTTTCAGTTGCAAACTTCACTCCTTACATATATATGGTGTGGTAATAGGTCCAACTCTGTTTTATAGTGAAAACTGCAGGAACTTCAAACCGGCACTAGGAAAAAGACTGAGAAACCAGAGTAAAAGTTTCTCCTGCAACCCGTTCCCTTTGTGCTAGATGAACGAAAGTCTCTCCACATGCTCAGTTCTGCGAGATAAGTGTGTGTGAAAGCCGTTCTTCACCTAGCTTGTTGGGAACACAAAGTTTCTTTTCATTTGCAAACTCCACTCCATACAAAAATATGGGGAGGTACAAGCTCCAACTTTTTTTTACAGTGAAAACTGCAGGAACTTCAAACTGGCACTAGGAAACAGACTGAGAATTCAGAGTAAAAGTTTCCCCTGCAACCCGTTCCCTTTTTGCTAGATGAACGAACGTCTCTGCACATGCTCAGTTCTGAGAGATAAGTGTGTGTGAAAGCCGTCCTTTACCTGGCTTATTGGGAACACAAAGTTTCTTTTCAGTTGCAAACCCCATTCCATACATATATATGGGGAGGTACGGGCTCCAACTCGGTTTTACAGTGAAAACTGCAGGAACTTCCAACCGGCACTAAGAAACAGACTGAGAAACCAGAGTAAAATTTGCTCCTGCAACCCGTTCCCTTTGTGCTAGATCAACGAACGTCTCTCCACTTGCTCAGTTCTGAGAGATATGTGTGTGTCAAAGCCGTCCTTCAACTAGCTTGTTGGGAAAACAAAGTTTCTTTTCAGTTGCAAAATCCACTCCATACATATATATGGGGAGGTACTAGCTCTAACTTGGATTTACAGTGAAAACTGCAGGATCTTCAAACCGGCACTAGGAAACAGACTGAGAAACCAGAGTAATAGTTGATCCTGCAACCCGATCCCTTTGTGCTAGATGAACGAACGTCTCTGCACATGCTCAGTTCTGAGAGATAATTGTGTGTGAAAGCCGTACTTCAAATAGCTTGTTGTGAACACAAAGTTTCTTTTCAGTTGCAAACTCCATTCCATACATATATATGGGGATGTACAAGCTCCAAATCGTTTTTACAGTGAAAACGGCAGGAACTTCAAACCGGCACTAGGAAACAGACTGGGAAACCAGAGTTAAAGTTTCCCCTGCAAACCGTTCCCTTTGTGCTAGATGAAGGAACGTCTCTCCACATGCTCAGTTCTGAGAGATAAGTGTGTGTGAAAGCCGCCTCCACCAAGCTTGTTGGGAACACAAAGTTTCTTTTCCGTTGCAAACTCCACTCCATATATATATATGGGGAGGTACTAGCTCCAACTCCTTTTTACAGTGAAAACTGCAGGAACTTCAAAACGGCACTAGGAAACAGACTGAGAATCCACAGTAAAAGTTTCTACTTCAACCCGTTCCCTTTGTGCTTGATGAACGAACGTCTTTCCACATGCTCAGTTCTGAGAGATAAGTGTGTGTGAAAGCCGTCCTTCACCTAGATTTTTGGGAACACAAAGTTTCTTTTCAGTTGCTAACTCCAATCCATAATTATATATGGGGAGGTACGAGCTCCAACACGGTTTTACAGTGAAAACTGCAGGAACTTCAAACCGGCACTATGAAACAGACTGAGAAACCAGAGTAAAAGTTTCCCCTGCAATCCGTTCCCATTGTTCTACATGAACGAACGTGTCTCCACATGCTCAGTTCTGAGAGATAAGTGTGTGTGAAAGCCATCTTTCACCTAGCTTGTTGGGAACACAAAGTTTCTTTGCAGTTGCAAATTCCAATCCATACATATATATGGGGAGGTACTAGCTCCAACTGTATTTTACAGTGAAAACTGCAGGAACTTCAAACCGGCACTAGGAAACAGACTAGAAACCAGAGAAAAAGTTTCTCCTGCAACCCGTTCCCTTTGTGCTAGAAGAACGAACGTCTCTCCACATGCTCAGTTCTGAGATATAAGTGTGTGTGAAAGCCGCCTTCACCTAGCTTGTTGGGAACACAGTTACTTTTCAGTTGCAAACTCCACTCCATATATATATATAGGGAGGTACTAGCTCCAACTCGATTTTACAGTGAAAACTGCAGGAACTTCAAAACGGCACTAGGAAACAGACTGAGAATCCAGAGTAAAAGTTTCTCCTGCAACCCGTTCCCTTTGTGCTTTATGAACGAACTTCTCTCCACATGCTCAGTTCTGAGAGATATGTGTGAGTGAAAGCCGTCCTTCATCTAGCTTGTTGGGAACACCAAGTTTCTTTTCAGTTGCAAACTCCACTCCATACATATATATGGGGAGGTACTAGCTCCAACTCGCTTTTACAGTGAAAACTGCAGGAACCTCATACCGGCACTAGGAAACAGAGTGAGAAACAAGAGTAAAAGTTTCTTCTGCAATCCGTTCCCATTGTTCTACATGAACGAACGTCTCTCTACATGCTCAGTAATGAAAGAAAATTGTGTGTGAAAGCCGTCTTTCACATGTCTTGTTGGGAACTCAAAGTTCCTTTTCATTTGCAAACCCCACTCCATATATATATATGGGGAGGTACTAGCTCCAACTCTGTTTTACCGTGAAAACTTCAGGAACTTCAAACCGGCACTAGGAAACAGACTGAGAACCCAGAGTTAAAATTTCCCCTGCAAACCGTTCCCTTTGTGCTAGACGAACGAACGTCTCTCCACATGCTCAGTACTGAGAGAAAAGTGTGTGTGAATGCCGCCTTCACCTAGCTTGTTGGGAACACCAAGTTTCTTTTCAGTTGCAATCTCCACTCCATACATAAATATGGGGAAGTACTAGCTCCAACTCGGTTTTACAGTGAAAACTGAAGGAAATTCAAAATGACACTAGGAAACAGACTGAGAATCCAGAGAAAAAGTTTCTCCTGCAACCCATTGCCTTTTTGCTAGATGAACGAACGTCTCTCCACATGCTCAGTTCTGAGAGATAAGTGTGTGTGAAAGCCGTCCTTCAACTAGCTTGCTGGGAACACAAAGTTTCTTTTCAGTTGCAAACTCCACTCCATAAATATATTTGGGGAGGTACTAGCTCCAACTGTGTTTTACAGTGAAAACTGCAGGAACTTCAAACCGGCACTAGGAAACAGACTGAGAAACCAGAGTAAAAGTTTCTCCTGCAAAGTGTTCATTTTGTGCTAGATGAACGAACGTCCCTCCACATGATCAGTTCTGAGAGATAAGTGTGTGTGAAAGCCATCCTTCATCTAGCTTGTTGGGAACACAAAGTTCTTTTCAGTTGCAAACTCCACTCCATACATAAATATGGGGAGGTACTAGCTCCAACTCGGTTTTACAGTGAAAACTGCAGGAACTTCAAAATGGCACTAGGAAACAGACTGAGAATCCAGACAAAAATTTTCTCCTGCAACACGTTCCCATTTTGCTAGATGAACGAACGTCTCTCCACATGCACAGCTCTGAGAGATAAGTGTGTGGAAGCCGTCCTTCACCTAGCTTGTTCGGAACACAAAGTTTCTTTTCAGTTGCAAACTCCTGTCCATACATATATATGGGGAGGTACTAGCTCCAACTCGCTTTTACACTGAAATCTGCAGGAACTTCATACCGGCACTAGGAAACAGACTGAGAAACCAGAGTAAAAGTTTCTCCTGAAATCCGTTCCCTTTGTGCAAGATGAACGAACTTCTCTCCACATGCTCAATTCTGAGAGATAAGTGTGTGTGAAAGCCGTCCTTCACCTAGCTTGTTGGGAACACAGAGTTTCTTTTCAGTTGCAAACTCCACTCCATACATATATATGGGGAGTTACTAGCTAAAACTCGGTTTTACCGTGAAAACTGCAGGAACTTCATACCGGCACTAGGAAACAGACTGAGAATCCAGAGTAATAGTTTCCCCTGTAACCAGTTCCTTTTGTGCTAGAAGAACGAACGTCTCTCCACATGCTCATTTCTGAGAGGAAATTGTGTGTGAAAGCCGTCCTTCACCTAGCTTGTTAGGAACACCAAGTTTCTTTTCAGTTGCAAATTCCAATCCATACATATATATGAGGAGGTACTAGCTCCAACTCGGTTTTACAGTGAAAACTGCAGGAAATTCAAATCGGCACTAGGAAACAGACTGAGAAACCAGAGTAACAGTTTCTCCGGCAACCCGTTCCTTTGTGCTAGATGAAAGAACGTCTCTCTACATGCTCAGTTCTGAGAGATAAGTGTGTGTGAAAGCCGTCCTTCACCTAGCTGGTTGGGAACACAGAGTTTCTTTTCAGTTGCAAACTCCACTCCATACATATATATGGGGAGGTACTAGCTCCAACTCGCTTTTACAGTGAAAACTGCAGGGACTTCATACCGGCACTAGGAAACAGACTGAGAAACCAGAGTAAAAGTTTCCTCTGCAATCCGTTCCCATTGTTCTACATGAACGAACGTCTCTCTACATGCTCATTAATGAAAGAAAATTGTGTGTGAAAGCCGTCTTTCACATGTCTTGTTGGGAACTCAAAGTTTCTTTTCATTTGCAAACCCCACTCCATATATATATATGGGGAGGTACTAGCTCCAACTCTGTTTTACCGTGAAAACTTCAGGAACTTCAAACCGGCACTAGGAAACAGACTGAGAACCCAGAGTTAAAATTTCCCCTGCAAACCGTTCCCTTTGTGCTAGACGAACGAACGTCTCTCCACATGCTCAGTTCTGAGAGATAAGTGTGTGTGAATGCCGCCTTCACCTAGCTTGTTGGGAACACAAAGTTTCTTTTCAGTTGCAAACTCCACTCCATACATAAATATGGGGAAGTACTAGCTCCAACTCGGTTTTACAGTGATAACTGAAGGAACTTCAAAATGGCACTAGGAAACAGACTGAGAATCCAGAGAAAAAGTTTCTCCTGCAACCCATTCCCTTTTTGCTAGATGAACGAACGTCTCTCCACATGCTCAGTTCTGAGAGATAAGTGTGTGTGAAAGCCGTCCTTCAACTAGCTTGTTGGGAACACAAAGTTTCTTTTCAGTTGCAAACTCCACTCCATACATATATTTGGGAAGGTACTAGCTCCAACTGTGTTTTACAGTGAAAACTGCAGGAACTTCAAACCGGCACTAGGAAACAGACTTAGAAACCAGAGTAAAAGTTTCTCCTGCAAAGTGTTCATTTTGTGCTAGATGAACGAACGTCTCTCCACATGCTCAGTTCTGAGAGATAAGTGTGTGTGAAAGCCATCCTTCATCTAGCTTGTTGGGAACACAAAGTTTCTTTTCAGTTGCAAACTCCACTCCATACATATATATTGGGAGGTACAAGCTCCAACTCGTTTTTACAGTGAAATCTGCAGGAACTTCAAACCGGCACTAGGAAACAGACTGAGAACCCAGAGTTAAAATTTCCCCTGCAAACCGTTCCTTTGGTGCTAGTTGAACGAACGTCTCTCCACATGCTCAGTTCTGAGAGATAAGTGTGTGTGAAAGCCGCCTTCACCTATCTTGTTGGGAACACAAAGTTTCTTTTCAGTTGCAAACTCCACTTCATACATAAATATGGGGAGGTACTAGCTCCAACTCGGTTTTACAGTGAAAACTGCAGGAACTTCAAAATTGCACTAGGAAACAGACTGAGAATCCAGAGTAAATGTTTCTCCTGCAATCCATTCCCTTTTTGCTAGATGAACGAACGTCTCTACACATGCTCAGTTCTGAGAGAAAAGTGTGTGTGAAAGCCGTACTTCAACTAGCTTGTTGGGAACACAAAGTTTCTTTACAGTTGCAAACGCCATCCATACATATATATGGGGAGGTACTAGCTGCAACTGTGTTTTACAGTGAAAACTGCAGGAACTTCAAACCGGCACTAGGAAACAGACTGAGAAACCAGAGTAAAAGTTTCTCCTGCAAAGCGTTCCTTTTGTGCTAGATGAACGAACGTCTCTCCACATGCTCAGTTCTGAGAGATAAGTGTGTGTGAAAGCCATCCTTCACCTAGCTTGTTGGGAACACAAAGTTTCTTTTCAGTTGCCAATTCCCCTCCATACATATATATGAGGAGGTACTAGCTCCAACTGTATTTTACAGTGAAAACTGTAGGAACTTCAAACCGGCAGTAGGAAACAGACTAGAAACCATAGAAAAAGTTTCTCCTGCAACCAGTTCCCTTTGTGCTAGATGAACGAACGTCTCTCCACATGCTCAGTTCTGAGATATAAGTGTGTGTGAAAGCCGCCTTCACCAAGCTTGTTGTGAACTCAAAGTTTCTTTTCATTTGCAAACCCCACTCCATATATATATATGCGGAGGTACTAGCTCCAACTCTGTTTTACAGTGAAAACTTCAGGAACTTCAAACCGGCACTAGGAAACAGACTGAGAACCCAGAGTTAAAATTTCCCCTGCAAACCGTTCCCTTTGTGCTAGATGAACGAACGTCTCTCCACATGCTCAGTTCTGAGAGATAAGTGTGTGTGAAAGCCGTCCTTCACCTAGCTTGTTGGGAACACAAAGTTTCTTTTCAGTTGCAAACTCCACTCCATACATAAATATGGGGAGGTACTAGCTCCAAATCGGTTTTACAGTGAAAACTGAAGGAACTTCAAAATGGCACTAGGAAACAGACTGAGAATCCAGAGAAAAAGTTTCTCCTGCAACCCATTCCCTTTTTGCTAGATGAACGAACGTCTCTCCACATGCTCAGTTCTGAGAGATAAGTGTGTGTGAAACCCGTCCTTCAACTAGCTTGTTGGGAACACAAAGTTTCTTTTCAGTTGCAAACTCCACTCCATACATATATTTGGGGAGGTACTAGCTCCAACCGTGTTTTACAGTGAAAACTGCAGGAACTTCAAACAGGCACTAGGAAACAGACTGAGAAACCAGAGTAAAAGTTTCCCCTGCAAAGTGTTCATTTTGTGCTAGATGAACGAACGTCTCTCCACATGCTCAGTTCTGAGAGATAAGTGTGTGTGAAAGCCATACTTCATCTAGCTTGTTGGGAACACAAAGTTTCTTTTCAGTTGCAAACTCCACTCCATACATATATATTGGGAGGTACAAGCTCCAACTCGTTTTTACAGTGAAATCTGCAGGAACTTCAAACCGGCACTAGGAAATAGACTGAGAACCCAGAGATAAAATTTCCCCTGCAAACCGTTCCTTTTGTGCTAGATGAACGAACGTCTCTCCACATGCTCAGTTCTGAGAGATAAGTGTGTGTGAAAGCCGCCTTCACCTATCTTGTTGGGAACACAAAGTTTCTTTTCAGTTGCAAACTCCACTTCATACATAAATATGGGGAGGTACTAGCTCCAACTCGGTTTTACAGTGAAAACTGCAGGAACTTCAAAATTGCACTAGGAAACAGACTGAGAATCCGGAGTAAATGTTTCTCCTGCAATCCATTCCCTTTTTGCTAGATGAACGAACGTCTCTCCACATGCTCAGTTATGAGAGAAAAGTGTGTGTGAAAGTCATCCTTCACCTAGCTTGTTGGGAACACAGAGTTTCTTTTCAGTTGCAAACTCCACTCCATATATATATATGGGGAGGTACTAGCTCCAACTCGGTTTTACAGTGAAAACTGCAGGAACTTCAAAACGGCACTAGGAAACAGACTGAGAATCCACAGTAAAAGTTTCTCCTTCAACCCGTTCCATTTGTGGTTGATGAACGAACTTCTTTCCACATGCTCAGTTCTGAGAGATAAGTGTGTGTGAAAGCCGTCCTTCAACTAGCTTGTTGGGAACACAAAGTTTCTTTTCAGTTGCAAACTCCACTCCATACATACATATGGGGAGGTACTAGCTCCAACTCGGTTTTACAGTGAAAACTGCAGGAACTTCAAACAGGCACTAGGAAACAGACTGAGAAACCAGAGTAAAAGTTTCTCCTGCAAAGTGTTCCTTTTTTGCTAGATGAACGAACGTCTCTCCACATGCTCAGTTCTGAGAGATAAGTGTGTGTGAAAGCCATCCTTCATCTAGCTTGTTGGGAACACAAAGTTTCTTTTCAGTTGCAAACTCCACTCCATACATATATATTGGGAGGTACAAGCTCCAACTCGTTTTTACAGTGAAATCTGCAGGAACATCAAACCGGCACTAGGAAACAGACTGAGAACCCAGAGTTAAAATTTCCCCTGCAAACAGTTCCTTTTGTGCTAGATGAACGAACGTCTCTCCACATGCTCAGTTCTGAGAGATAAGTTTGTGTGAAAGCCGCCTTCACCTATCTTGTTGGGAACACAAAGTTTCTTTCATTTGCAAACTCCACTCCATACATAAATATGGGGAGGTACAAGCTCCAACTCGGTTTCACAGTGAAAACTGCAGGAACTTCAAAATTGCACTAGGAAACAGACTGAGAATCCAGAGTAAAAGTTTCTCCTGCAATCCATTCCCTTTTTGCTAGATGAACGAACGTCTCTCCACATGCTCAGTTCTGAGAGAAAAGTGTGTGTGAAAGCCGTCCTTGAACTAGCTTGTTGGGAACACCAAGTTTCTTTTCAGTTGCAAACTAAAATCCATAAATATATATGGGGAGGTACTAGCTCCAACTCTGTTTTACAGTGAAAACTGCAGGAACTTCAAACCGGCACTAGGAAACAGACTGAGAAACCACAGTAAAAGTTTCTCCTGCAACACGTTCCCTTTGTGCTAAATGAACGAATGCCTCTCCACATGATCAGTTCTGAGAGATAAGTGTGTGTGAAAGCCGTCCTTCAGCTAGCTTGTTGGGAACACAAAGTTTCTTTTCACTTGCAAACTCCAATCCATACATATATATGGGGAGGTAAGAGCTCCAACTCGGTTTTACAGTGAAAACTGCAGGAACTTCAAACCGGCACTAGGAAACAGACTGAGAAACCAGAGTAAATGTTTCTCCTGCAATCAGTTCCCATTGTTTTACATGAACGAAGGTCTCTTTTCATGATCAGTAATTAAAGAAAATTGTGTGTGGAAGCCTTCTTTCACATGTCTTGTTGGGAACTCATAGTTCCTTTTAATTTGCAAACCCCACTCCATACATATATATGGGGAGGTACTAGCTCCAACTCTGTTTTACAGTGAAAACTGCAGGAACTTTAAACCGGCACTAGGAAACAGACTGAGAATCCAGAGAAAAAGTTTTTCCTGCAACCCGTTCTCTTTGTGCTAGATGAATGAACGTCTCTCCACATGCTCATTTCTGAGAGATATATGTCTGTGAAAGCCGTCGTTCACCTGGCTTGTTGGGAACACAAAGTTTCTTTTCAGTTGCAAACTCCTCTCCATACATATATATGGGGAGGTACAAGTTCCAGCTCTTTTTTACAGTGAAAATTGCAGGAACTTCAAACCGGCACTAGGGAACAGACTGAAAAACCAGAGTAAAAGTTTCTCCTGCAACCCTTTCTTTGTGCTAGATGAACGAACGTCTCTCCACATGCTCAGTTCTGAGAGATATGTGTGTGTGAAAGCCGTCCTTCACCTAGCTTGTTGGGAACACACAGTTTCTTTTCAGATTCAAACTCCAATCCATACATATATATTGGTAGGTACTTGCTCCAAATCGGTTTTACAGTGAAAACTGCAGGAACTTCAAACCGGCACTAGTAAACAGACTGAGAAACCAGAGTACAATTTCTCCTGCAACCAGTACTCTTTGTGCTAGATGAACGAAGGTCTCTCCACATGATCAGTTCTGAGAGAAATGTGTGTGTGAAAGCCGTCCTTCAACTATTTTGTTGGGAACACAAAGTTTCTTTTCAGTTGCAAACTCCAATCCATACATATATATGGGGAGGTACTAGCTCCAAATCGGTTTTACAGTGAAAACTGCAGGAAATTCAAACCGGCACTAGGAAACAGACTGAGAAACCAGAGTAAAAGTTTCTCCTGCAAACCGTTCCATATGTGCTAGATGAACGAACGTCTCTCCACATGCTAAGTTCTGAGAAATAAGTGTGTGTGAAAGCCGTCCTTCACCTAGCTTGTTGGGAATACAAAGATTCTTTTCAGTTGCAAACTCCACTCCATACATATATATGGGGAGGTACTAGCTCCAAATCGGTTTTACAGTGAAAACTGCAGGAATTTCAAACCGGCACTAGGAAACAGACTGAGAAACCAGAGTAAAAGTTTCTCCTGCAAACCGTTCCCTTTGTGCTAGATGAACGAACGTCTCTCCACATGCTCGGTTCTGAGAGATAAGTGTGTGTGAATGCCGTCCTTCACCTAGCTTGTTGGGAACACAAAGTTTCTTTTCATTTGCAAACTCCACTCCATACATATATATGGGGAGGTTCTAGCTCCAACTGTGTTTTAAAGTGAAAACTGCAGGAACTTCAGACCGGCACTAGGAAACAGAATGAGAAACCAGAGTAAAAGTTTCTCCTGCAACCCGTTCCCCTTTTGCTAGATGAACGAACGCCTCTCCACATGCTCAGTTCTGAGAGATAAGTGTGTGTGAAAGCCGCCTTCACCTAGCTTATTGGGAACACAAAGTTTCTTTTAAGTTGCAAACTCCAATCCATACATATATATGGGGAGGTACTAGCTCCAACACTGTTTTAAAGTGAAACTGCAGGAACTTCAAACCGGCACTAGGAAAAAGACTGAGAAACCAGAGTAAAGTTTCTCCTGCAACCATTTCCCTTTGTGCTAGATGAACGAACGTCTCTCCACATGCTCAGTTCTGAGAGATAAGTGTGTGTGAAAGCCGTCCTTAACCTAGCTTGTTGGGAACACAAAGTTTCTTTTCATTTGCAAACTCCACTCCATACATATATATGGGGAGGTACGAGCTCCAACTCGGTTTTACAGTGAAAACTGCAGGAACTTCAAACCGGCACTAGAAAACAGACTGAGAAACCAGAGTAAAAGTTTCTCCTGCAACCTGTTCCTTTTGTGCTATATAACGAATGTCTCTCCACATGCTCATTTGTGAGAGATAAGTGTGTGTGGAAGCCGTCCTTCACCTAGCTTGTAAGGAAAACAAAGTTTCTTTACAGTTGCAAACTCCACTCCATACATATATATGGGTAGGTACTAGCTCCAACTCGGTTTTACAGTGAAACCTGCAGAAACTTCAAACCGGCACTAGGAAACAGACTGAGAAACCAGAGTCAAAGTTTCTCCTGCAAATAGTTCCCATTGTTCTAGATGAACGAATGTCTCTCCACATGCTTAGTACTGAGAGAAAATTGTGTGTGAAAGCCGTCTTTCATATGGCTTGGTGGGAACTCAAAGTTTCTTTTCAGTTGCAAACTCCACTCCATACATATATATGGGGAGGTACTAGCTCCAACTCGGTTTTACAGTGAAAACTGCAGGAACTTCAAACCGGCACTAGGAAACAGACCGAGAAACCAGAGTAAAAGTTTCTACTGCCAACATTTCCATTTGTGCTAGGTGAACGAACGTCTCTCCACATGCTCAGTTCTGAGAGATAAGTGTGTGTGAAAGCCGTCCTTCAACTTGCATGTTTGGAACACAAAGTTTCTTTTCAGTTGCAAACTACACTCCATACATATATATGGGGAGGTACTAGCTCCGACTCGGTTTTACAGTGAAAACTGCAGGATCTTCCAACCGGCACTAGGAAACAGACTGAGAAACCAGAGTAAAAGTTTCCCCTGCAACACGTTCCCTTTGTGCTAGATGAACGAACGTCTCTCCACATGCTCAGTTCTGAGAGATAAGTATGTGTGAAAGCCGTCCTTCAACTAGCTTGTTGGGAACACAAAGTTTCTTTTCAGTTGCAAACTCCACTCCATACATATATATGGGGAGGTACGAGCTCCAACTAGGTTTTACAGTGAAAACTGCAGGAACTTCCAACCGGTACTAGGAAACAGACTGAAATACCAGAGTAATAGTTTCTCCTTCAACCCGTTCCCTTTGTGCTAGATGAACGAACGTCTCTCCACATGCTCAGTTCTGAGAGATAAGTGTGTGTGAAAGCCGTCCTTCACCTGGCTTGCAGGGAACACAAAGTATCTTTCCATAAGCAAACACAAAACCATACATATATATGGGGAAGTACTAGCTCCAACTCGGTTTTACAGTGAAAACTTCAGGAACTTCAAACCGGCACTAGGAAACAGACTGAGAAACCAGAGTAAAAGTTTCTCCTGCAAACCGTTATCTTTGTGCTATATGAACGAACGTCTGTCCACATGCTCAGTTCTGAGAGATAAGTGTGTGTGAAAGCCGTCCTTCACCTAGCTTGTTGGGAACACAAAGTTTCTTTTCATTTGCAAACTCCATTCCATACATATATATGGGGAGGTACGAGCTCCATCTCGGTTTTACAGTGAAAACTGCAGGAACTTTCAACCTGAACTATGAAACAGACTGAGAAACAAGAGTAAAAATTTCCCCTGCAACCCGTTCAATTTGTGATATATGAACGAACGTCTCCCACATGCTCAGATCTGAGAGATAAGTGTGTGTGAATGCCGTAATTCAATTGGCTTGTTGGGAACACAAAGTTTCTTTTCAGTTGCAAACTCCATTCCATACATATATATGAGGAGGTACTAGCTCCAAATCGATTTTACAGTGAAAACTGCAGGAACTTCAAACCGGCACTAGGAAACAGACTGAGAAACCAGAGTAAAAGTTTCTGCTGCAACCCTTTCCCTTTGTGCTAGATGAACGAACGTCTCTCCACATGCTCAGTTCTGAGAGATAAGTGTGTGTGAAAGCCGTCCTTCACCTGGCTTGTAGGGAACACAAAGTTTCTTTCCATATGCAAACACAAAACCATACATATATATGGGGAAGTACTAGCTCCAACTCGGTTTTACAGTGAAAACTTCAGGAACTTCAAACCGGCACTAGGAAACAGACTGAGAAACCAGAGTAAAAGTTTCTCCTGCAAACCGTTATCTTTGTGCTATATGAACGAACGTCTGTCCACATGCTCAGTTCTGAGAGATAAGTGTGTGTGAAAGCCGTCCTTCACCTAGCTTGTTGGGAACACAAAGTTTCTTTTCATTTGCAAACTCCATTCCGTACATATATATGGGGAGGTACTACCTCCATCTCGGTTTTACAGTGAAAACTGCAGGAACTTTAAACCGGAACTATGAAACAGACAGAGAAACAAGAGTAAAAGTTTCCCCTGCAACCCGTTCCTTTGTGCTAGATGAAAGAACGTCTCTCCACATGCTCAGTTTTGAGAGATAAGTGGGTGTGAAAGCCGTCCTTCTCCTAGCTTGTTGGGAACACATAGTTTCTTTTCAGTTGCAAACTCGACTCCATACATATATATGGGTCGGCATTAGCTCCAACTCGGTTTTACAGTGAAAACTGCAGGAACTTCAAACAGGCATTAGGAAAAAGACTGAGAAACCAGAGTAAAAGTTTCTCCTGCAACCAGTTCCCTTTGTGCTAGATGAACGAATGTCTCTCCACGTGCTCAGTTGTGAGAGATAAGTGCGTGTGAAACCGTCCTTCACCTAGCTTGTTGGGAAAACAAAGTTTCTTTTCATATGCAAACTCCACACCATACATATATATGGGGAGGTACTAGCTCCAACTCTGTTTTACAGTGAAATCTGCAGGAACTTCAAACCGGCACTAGGAAACAGACTGAGAAACCAGAGAAAAAGTTTCTCCTGCAACCCGATCCCTTTGTGCTAAATGAACGAACGTCTCTCCACATGTTCAGTTCTGAGAGATAAGTGTGTGTGAAAGCCGTCCTTCACCTAGCTTGTTGGGAAAACAAAGTTTCTTTTCAGTTGCAAACTCCACTCCATACATATATATGGGGAGGTACTAGCTCCAACTCATGTTTACAGTGAAAACTGCAGGAACTTCAAACCGGCACTAGGAAACAGACTGAGAAACCAGAGTAAATGTTTCTCCTGCAACCCGTTCCTTTTGGGCTAGATGAACGAACGTCTCTCCACATGCTCAGTTCTGAGATATAAGTGTGTGTGGAAGCCGTCCTTCACCTAGCTTGTTGGGAACACAAAGTTTCTTTTCATTTGCAACCTCCAATCCATACATATATATGGGGAGGTACTAGCTCCAACTTGGTTTTACAGTGAAAATTGCAGGAACTTCAAACAGGCACTAGGAAACAGACTGAGAAACCAGAGTAAATCTTTCTCCTGCAACCCGTTCCCTTTGTGCAAGATGAACGAACGTCTCTCCACATGCTCAGTTCTGAGGGATAAGTGTGTGTGAAAGCCGTCCTTCACCTAGCTTGTTGGGAACACAAAGTTTCTTTTCAGTTGCAAACACAAAACCATACATATACATGGGGAGGTACTAGCTCCAACTCTGTTTTACAGTGAAATCTGCAGGAACTTCAAACCGGCACTAGGAAACAGACTGAGAAACCAGAGTAAATGTTTTTCCGCAACAAGATCCCTTTGTGCTAGATGAACGAAAGTCTCTCCACATGCTCAGTTCTGAGAGATAAGTGTTTGTGAAAGCCGTCCTTCACCTAGCTTGTTGGGAACACAAAGATTCTTTTCATTTGCAAACTCCTCTCCATACATATATATGGGGCGGTACTAGCTCCTACTCGGTTTTACAGTGAAAACTGCAGGAACTTCAAACCGGCACTAGGAAACAGACTGAGAAAACAGAGTAAAAGTTTCTCCTGCAACCCGTTCCCTTTGTGCTAGATGAACGAACGTCTCTCCACATGCTAAGTTCTGAAAGGAAAGTATGTGTGAAAGGCGTCCTTCAAATAGATTGTTGGGAACACAAAGTTTCTTTTCAGTTAAAAAATCCACTCCATACTTATATATGGGGAGGTACTAGCTCCAACTCAGTTTTACAGTGAAAACTGCAGGAACTTCAAACCGGCACTAGGAAACAGACTGAGAAACCAGAATAAAAGTTTCTCATGAAACCCGTTCCATTTTTGCTAGATGAACGAACGTCTCTCCACATGCTCAGTTCTGAGAGATAAATGTGTGTGAAAGCCGTCCTTCAACCAACTTGTTGGGAACACAAAGATTCTTTTCAGTTGCAAACTCCACTCAATACATATATATGGGGAGGTACTAGCTCCAACTCGGTTTTACAGTGAAAACTGCAGGAACTTCAAACCGGCACTAGGAAACAGTCTGAGAAACCAGAGTAAATGTTTCTCCTGCAACCCGTTCCCTTTGTGCTAGATGAACGAACGTCTCTCCACATGCTCAGTTCTGAGAGATAAGTGTGTGTGAAAGCCGTCCTTCACCTTGCTGGTTGGGAACACAAATTTTCTTTTCATATGCAAACACAAAACCATACATATATATGGGGAGTTATTATCTCCAACTATGTTTTACAGTGAAATCAGCAGGAAGTTCAAACCGGCACTAGGAAACAGACTGAGAAACCAGAGTAAATGTTTCACCTGCAACCCGATCCATTTGTGCTAGATAAACGAACGTCTCTCTACATGCTCAGTTCTGAGAGAAAATTGTGTGTGAAAGCCGTCCTTCAACTAGCTTGCTGGGAACACAAAGTTTCTTTTCAGTTACAAACTCCACTCCATACATATATATGGGGAGGTACTAGCTCCAACTCTGTTTTACAGTGAAAACTGCAGGAAATTCAAACCGGCACTAGGAAACAGACTGAGAATCCAGAGTAAAATTTTCCACTGCAACCCGTTCCCTTTGTGCTAGATGAACGAACGTCTCTCCACATGCTCAGTTCTGAGAGATAATTGTGTGTGAAAGCCGTCCTTCACCTAGCTTGTTGGGAACACAAACTTTCTTTTAAGTTGCAAACTCCACTCCATACATATATATGGGGAGGTACTAGCTATAACTCTCTTTTACAGTGAAAACTGCAGGAACTTCAAACCGGCACTAGGATACAGACTGAGAATAGAGAGTAAAAATTTCTCCTGCAACCCGTTCCCTTTTTGCTAGATGAACGAAAGACTCTCCACATGCTCAGTTCTGAGAAATAAGTGTGTGTGAAAGCCGCCCTTCACCTATCTTGTTGGGAACACAAAGTTTCTTTTCAATTGCAAACTCCACTCCATACATATATATGGGGAGGTACTAGCTCCAACTCGGTTTAACAGTGAAAACTGCAGGAACTTCAAACCGGCACTAGGAAACAGACTGAGAAACCAGAGAAAATGTTTCTCCTTCAACCCGTTCCGATTGTGCTAGATGAACGAACGTCTCTCCACATGCTCAGTTCTGAGAGATAAGTGTGTGTGAAAGCCGTCCTTGACCTAGCTTTTTGGGAACACAAAGTTTCTTTTCAGTTGCAAAATCCACTCCATACATATATACGGGGAGGTACTAGCTCCAACTCGGTTTTACAGTGAAAATTGTAGGAAATTCAAAACGGCACTAGGAAACAGTCTGAGAAAGCAGAGTAAAAGTTTATCCTGCAACACGTTCCCTTTGTGCTAGATGAAGGAACGTCTCTCCACATGCTCAGTTCTGAGAGATAAGTGGGTGTGAAAGCCGTTCTTCACCTAGATTTTTGGGAACACAAAGTTTCTTTCCAGTTGCAAACTCCACTTCATATGTATATATGGGGAGGTACAAGTTCCAACTCGGTTTTACAGTTAAAACTGCAGGATTTTCAATCCAGCACTAGGAAACAGACTGAGAAACCAGAGTAAACGTTTCTCCTGCAACCCGTTCCCTTTGTGCTAGATGAACGATCGTCTCTAAACATGCTCAGTTCTGAGATATGTGTGTGTGTGAAAGCCGTACTTCACCTACCTTGTTGAGAACACAAAGTTTCTTTTCATTTGCAAACCTCACTCCATACATATATACGGGGAGGTACTAGCTCCAACTCGGGTTTACAGTGAAATTTGCAGGAAATTCAAACAGGCACTAGGAAACAGACTGAGAAACCAGAGTAAAAGTTTCTCCTGCAACCCGTTCCCTTCATGCTAGATGAACGAACGTCTCTCCACATGCTCAGTTCTGAGAGATAAGTGTGTGTGAAAGCCGCCCTTCACCTAGATTATTGGGAAAAGAAAGTTTCTTTTCAGTTGCAAACTCCACTCCAAACATATATATGGGGAGGTACTAGCTCCAACTCGGTTTTACAGTGAAAACTGCAGGAACGTCAAAACGGCACTATGAAAAAGACTGAGAAACCAGAGTAAAAGTTTCTCCTGCAATCCGTTCCTTTTTGCTAGATGAACGAACGTCTCTCCACATGCTCAGTTCTGAGAAATAAGTGTGTGTGAATGCCGTCCTTCACCTAGCTTGTTGGGAACACAAAGTTTCTTTTCAGTTGCAAACAACAATCCATAAATATTTATGGGGAGATACTAGCTCCAACACAGTTTTACAGTTAAAACTGCAGGAACTTCAAACCGGCACTATGAAACAGACGGAGAAACCAGAGTAAATGTTTCTGCTGCAAACCGTTCCCTTTTTCTAGATGAACGAACGTATCTCCACATGCTCAGTTCTGAGAGATATGTGTGTGTGAAAGCCGTCCTTCACCTGGCTTGTTGGGAACTCAAAATTTCTTTTCATTTGCAAACTCCACTCCATACATATATATGGGGAGGTACAAGCTCCAACTCGGTTTTACAGTGAAAAATGCAGGAACATCTAACCGGCACTAGGAAACAGACTGAGAAACCAGAGTAAAATTTCTCCTGCAACCCATTCCTTTTGTGCTAGATGAACGAACGTCTCTCCACATGCTCAGTTCTGAGAGATAAGTGTGTGTGAAAGCCGTCATTCAACTAGCTTGTTATGAACACAAAGTTCCTTTTCAGTTGCAAACTCCACTCCATTCATATATATGAGGAGGTACAAGCTCCAAATCGGTTTTACAATGAAAACTGCAGGAACTTCAAAATGGCACTAGGATACAGACTGAGAATCCAGAGTAAAAGTTTCTCCTGCAACCCGTTCCTTTTTTGCTAGACGAACGAAAGTCTCTCCACATGCTCAGTTCTGAGAGATATGTGTGTGTGAAAGCCGTCCTTCAACTAGCTTGTTGGGAACACAAAGTTTCTTTCAGTAGCAAACTCCACTCCATACAAATAAATGGGGAGGTACTAGCTCCAACTCGGTTTTACAGTGAAAAATGCAGGAACTTCAAACCGGCACTAGGAAACAGACTGAGAAACCAGAGTAAAAGTTTCTCCTTCAACCCGTTCCCATTGTGCTAGATGAACGAACGTCTCTCCACATGCTCAGTTCTGAAAAATAAGTGTGTGTGAAAGCCGTCCTTCAACTAGCTTGTTGGGAACACAAAGTAACTTTTCAGTTGCAAACTCCACTCCATACATATATATGGGGAGGTACTAGCTCCAACTCGGTTTTACAGTGATAACTGCAGGAACTTCAACCCGACACTAGGAAACAGAATGAGAAACCAGAGTAAAATTTCTCCTGCAACACTTTCCCTTTGTTCTAGATGAACAAAAGTCTCTCCACATGCTCAGTTATGAGAGAAATATGTGTGTGAAAGCCGTCCTTCACCTGGGTTTTTGGGAACTCAAAGTTTCTTTTAAGTTGCAAACCCCACGCCATACATATATTTGGGGAGGTACTAGCTCCAACTCGGTTTTACAGTGAAAATTGCAGGAATTTCAAAACGGCACTAGGAAACAGACTGAGAATCCAGAGTAAAAGTTTCTCCTGCAACCCATTCCCTTTTTGCTAGATGAACGAACGTCTTTCCACATGCTGAATTCTGAGATATAAGTGTGTGTGAAAGCCGTCCTTCACCTTGCTTATTGGGAACACAAAGTTTCTTTTCAGTTGCAAACTACACTCCATACATATATATGGGTAGGTACTAGCTCCAACTCGGTTTTACAGTGAAAACTGCAGTAACTTCTAACCGGCAATATGAAAAAGACTGAGAAACCAGAGTAAAGTATCTCCTGCAATCCGTTCCTTTTGTGCTAGATGAACGAACGTCTCTCCACATGCTCAGTTCTGAGAGAAAAGTGTGTGTGAAAGCCGTCCTTCAACTGAATGGTTGGGAACACAAAGTTTCTTTTCAGTTGCAAACTCCACTCCATACATATATATGGGGAGGTACTAGCTCCAACTCGGTTTTGCAGTGAAAACTGCAGGAACTTCAAACCGGCACTAGGATACAGACTGAGAATCCAGAGAAAAGTTTCTCCTGCAACTCGTTCCCTTTTCACTAGACGAACGAACGTCTCTCCACATGCTCAGTTCTGAGAGTTATGTGTGTGTGAAAGCCGTCCTTCAACTAGCTTGTTGGGAACACAAAGTTTCTTTCAGTAGCAAACTCCACTCCATACAAATAAATGGGGAGGTACTAGCTCCAACTCGGTTTTACAGTGAAAAATGCAGGAACTTCAAACCGGCACTAGGAAACAGACTGAGAAACCAGAGTAAAAGTTTCTCCTTCAACCCGTTCCCATTGTGCTAGATGAACGAAGGTCTCTCCACATGCTCAGTTCTGAGAGATAAGTGTGTGTGAAAGCCGTCCTTCAACTAGCTTGTTGGGAACACAAAGTAACTTTTCAGTTGCAAACTCCACTCCATACATATATACGGGGAGGTACTAGTTCCAACTCGGTTTTACAGTGATAACTGCAGGAACTTCAACCCGACACTAGGAAACAGAATGAGAAACCAGAGTAAAATTTCTCCTGCAACACTTTCCCTTTGTTCTAGATGAACAAAAGTCTCTCCACATGCTCAGATATGAGAGAAATGTGTGTGTGAAAGCCGTCCTTCACCTGGGTTTTTGGGAACTCAAAGTTTCTTTTCAGTTGCAAACCCCACGCCTTACAAATATTTGGGGAGGTACTAGCTCCAACTCGGTTTTACAGTGAAAATTGCAGGAATTTCAAAACGGCACTAGGAAACAGACTGAGAAACCAGAGTAAAAGTTTCTCCTGCAACCCATTCCCTTTGTGCTAGATGAACGAACGTCTTTCCACATGCTGAATTCTGAGAGATAAGTGTGTGTGAAAGCCGTCCTTCACCTTGCTTATTGGGAACACAAAGTTTCTTTTCAGTTGCAAACTACACTCCATACATATATATGGGGAGGTACTAGCTCCAACTCGGTTTTACAGTGAAAACTGCAGTAACTTCTAACCGGCAATATGAAAAAGACTGAGAAACCAGAGTAAAGTATCTCCTGCAATCCGTTCCTTTTGTGCTAGATGAACGAACGTCTCTCCACATGCTCAGTTCTGAGAGATAAGTGTGTGTGAAAGCCGTCCTTCAACTGACTTGTTGGGAACACAAAGTTTCTTTTCAGTTGCAAACTCCACTCCATACATATATATGGGGAGGTACTAGCTCGAACTCGGTTTTACAGTGAAAACTGCAGGAACTTCAAACCGGCACTATGAAACAGACTGATAAACCAGAGTAAAAGTTTTTCCTGCAAAACTTTCCCTTTGTGCTAGATGAAAGAACATCTCTCCACATGCTAAGTTCTGAGAGATAAGTGTGTGTGAAAGCCGTCCTTCAACAAGCTTGTTGGGAACACAAAGTTTCTTTTCAGTTGCAAAATCCACTCCATACATATATATGGGGAGGTACTATCTCCAACTCGGTTTTACAGTGAAAACTGCAGGAACTTAATACCGGCACTAGGAAACATACTGAAAACCAGGTTATAAGTTTCTACTTCAACCCGTTCCCTTTGTGGTAGATGAACGAACGTCTCTCCCCATGCTCAGTTATGAGAGATAAGTGTGTTTTAAAGCCGTTTTTCAACTTGCTTGTTTTGAACACAAAGTTTCTTTTCAATTGCAAACTCCACACCATACATATATATGGGGAGGTACTAGCTCCAACTCGGTTTAACAGTGAAAACTGCAGGAAATTCAAACCGGCACTAGGAAACAGACTTGGAAACCACAGTAAAAATTTCTCCTGCAACCCATTCAACTTTTACTAGATGAACGAACGTCTCTCAACATGTTCAGTTATGAGAGATAAATTTGTGTGAAAGCCGTCCTTCACCTAGCTTGTTGGGAACACAAAGTTCTTTTCAGTTGCAAACCCCACTCCATACATATATATGGGGAGGTACAAGCTCCAACTCGGTTTTACAGTGAAAACTGCAGGAATTTCAAACCGGCACTTGGAAACAGACTGAGAAACCAGAGTAAAACTTTCTACTGCAACCCGTTCCATTTGTGCTATATGAACGAATGTCTCTCCACATGCTCAGATCTGAGAGATAAGTGTGTGTGAAAGCCGTCCTTCACCTAGCTTGTTGGGAACACAAAGTTTCTTTTCAGTTGCAAACTCCACTCCATACTTATATTTGGGGAGTTACTAGCTCCAACTCGGTTTTACAGTGAAAACTGCAGGAACTTCAAACCGACACTAGGAAACAGACTGAGAAAACAGAGTAAAAGTTTCTCCTGCAACCCGTTCCCTTTTTGATAGATGAACGAAATACTCTCCACATGCTCAGTTCTGAGAGATAAGTGTGTGTGAAAGCCGTCCTTCACCTAGCTTGTTGGGAACACAAAGTTTCTTTTCAGTTACAAACTCCACTGCATACATATATAAGGGGAGGTACTAGCTCCAACTCGGTTTTACAGTGAAAACTGCAGGAACTTCAAACCGGCACTAGGAAACAGAATGAGAAACCAGAGTAAAAGTTCCTCCTGCAACATTCACTTTGTGCTAGATGAACGAACGTCTATCCACATGCTCAGATCTGAGAGATATGTGTGTGTGAATGTCGTACTTCACCAAGCTTGTTGGGAACACAAAGTTTCTTTTCAGTTTCAAACTCCACTCCATACATATATATGGGGAGGTTCGAGCTCCAACTCGGTTTTACAGTGAAAACTGCTGGAACTTCATACCGACAGTAGGAAACAGACAGAGAAACCAGAGAAAAAGTTTCACCTGCAACCCGTTCCCTTTGTGCTAGATGAACTAACGTCACTCCACATGCTCAGTTCTGAGAGATAAGTTTGTGTGAAAGCCGTCCTTCACCTAGCTTGTTGGGAACACAAAGTTTTTTTTCAGTTGCAAACTCCACTCCATACATATATATGGGGAAGTACTAGCTCCAACTCGATTTTACACTGAAAACTGCAGGAACTTCAAACCGGAACTAGGAAACAGACTGAGAAACCAGAGTAAAAGTTTCTCCTGCAACCCGTTCCATTTGTGCTAGATGAACGAATATCTCTCCACATGCTCAGATCTGAGAGATAAGTGTGTGTGAAAGTCGTACTTCACCAAGCTTGTTGGGAACACAAAGTTTCTTTTCAGTTGCAAACTCCACTCCATACATATATATGGGGAGGTACTAGCTCCAACTCAGTTTTACAGTGAAAACTGCAGGAACTTCAACACGACACTAGGAAACAGAATGAGAAACCAGAGTAAAATTTCACCTGCAACACTTTCCCTTTGTTCTAGATGAACAAATGTCTCTCCACATGCTCAGTTCTGAGAGAAATGTGTGTGTGAAAGCCGTCCTTCACCTGGGTTTTTGGGAAATCAAAGTTTCTTTTCATTTGCAAACTCCACGCCATACATATATTTGGGGAGGTACTAGCTCCAACTCAGTTTTACAGTGAAAATTGCAGGAATTTCAAAACGGCACTAGGAAACAGACTGAGAAACCAGAGTAAAAGTTTCTCCTGCAACCCGTTCCCTTTTTGCTAGATGAACGAACGTCTTTCCACATGCTGAATTCTGAGAGATAAGTGTGTGTGAAAGCCGTCCTTCACCTTGCTTATTGGGAACACAAAGTTTCTTTTCAGTTGCAAACTACACTCCATACATATATATGGGGAGGTACTAGCTCCAACTCGGTTTTACAGTGAAAACTGCAGTAACTTCTAACCGGCAATATGAAAAAGACTGAGAACCAGAGTAAAGTATCTCCTGCAATCCGTTCCTTTTGTGCTAGATGAACGAACGTCTCTCCACATGCTCAGTTCTGAGAGATAAGTGTGTGTGAAATCCGTCCTTCAACTGACTTGTTGGGAACACAAAGTTTCTTTTCAGTTGCAAACTCCACTCCATACATATATATGTGGAGGTACTAGCTCCAACACGGTTTTACAGTGAAAACTGCAGGAACTTCAAACCGGCACTATGAAAAAGACTGATAAACCAGAGTAAAAGTTTTTCCTGCAAAACTTTCCCTTTGTGCTAGATGAAAGAACGTCTCTCCACATGCTTAGTTCTGAGAGATAAGTGTGTGTGAAAGCCGTCCTTCAAAAAGCTTGTTGGGAACACAAAGTTTCTTTTCAGTTGCAAAATCCACACCATACATATATATGGGGAGGTACAATCTCCAACTCGGTTTTACAGTGAAAACTACAGGAACTTAATACCGGCACTAGGAAACATACTGAAAACCAGAGTATAAGTTTCTACTTCAACCCGTTCCCTTTGTGGTAGATGAACGAACGTCTCTCCACATGCTCAGTTATGAGAGATAAGTGTGTTTTAAAGCCGTTTTTCAACTTGCTTGTTTTGAACACAAAGTTTCTTTTCAATTGCAAACTCCACACCATACATATATATGGGGAGGTACTAGCTCCAACTCGGTTTAACAGTGATAACTGCAGGAACTTCAAACCGGCACTAGGAAACAGACTTGGAAACCAGAGTAAAAATTTCTCCTGCAACCCATTCAATTTTTACTAGATGAACGAACGTCTCTCCACATGTTCAGTTATGAGAGATAAATTTGTGTGAAAGCCGTCCTTCACCTAGCTTGTTGGGAACACAAAGTTCTTTTCAGTTGCAAACCCCACTCCATACATATATTTGGGGAGGTACTAGCTCCAACTCGGTTTTACAGTGAAAATTGCAGGAATTTCAAAACGGCACTAGGAAACAGACTGAGAAACCAGAGTAAAAGTTTCTCCTGCAACCCGTTCCCTTTTTGCTAGATGAACGAACGTCTTTCCACATGCTGAATTCTGAGAGATAAGTGTGTGTGAAAGCCGTCCTTCACCTTGCTTATTGGGAACACAAAGTTTCTTTTCAGTTGCAAACTACACTCCATACATATATATGGGGAGGTACTAGCTCCAACTCGGTTTTACAGTGAAAACTGCAGTAACTTCTAACCGGCAATATGAAAAAGACTGAGAACCAGAGTAAAGTATCTCCTGCAATCCGTTCCTTTTGTGCTAGATGAACGAACGTCTCTCCACATGCTCAGTTCTGAGAGATAAGTGTGTGTGAAATCCGTCCTTCAACTGACTTGTTGGGAACACAAAGTTTCTTTTCAGTTGCAAACTCCACTCCATACATATATATGTGGACGTACTAGCTACAACACGGTTTTACAGTGAAAACTGCAGGAACTTCAAACCGGCACTATGAAACAGACTGATAAACCAGAGTAAAAGTTTTTCCTGCAAAACTTTCCCTTTGTGCTAGATGAAAGAACGTCTCTCCACATGCTTAGATCTGAGAGATAAGTGTGTGTGAAAGCCGTCCCTCACAAGCTTGTTGGGAACACAAAGTTTCTTTTCAGTTGCAAAATCCACACCATACATATATATGGGGAGGTACTATCTCCAACTCGGTTTTACAGTGAAAACTGCAGGAACTTAATACCGGCACTAGGAAACATACTGAAAACCAGAGTATAAGTTTCTACTTCAACCCGTTCCCTTTGTGGTAGATGAACGAACGTCTCTCCACATGCTCAGTTATGAGAGATAAGTGTGTTTTAAAGCCGTTTTTCAACTTGCTTGTTTTGAACACAAAGTTTCTTTTCAATTGCAAACTCCACACCATACATATATATGGGGAGGTACTAGCTCCAACTCGGTTTAACAGTGAAAACTGCAGGAACTTCAAACCGGCACTAGGAAACAGACTTGGAAACCAGAGTAAAAATTTCTCCTGCAACCCATTCAATTTTTACTAGATGAACGAACGTCTCTCCACATGTTCAGTTATGAGAGATAAATTTGTGTGAAAGCCGTCCTTCACCTAGCTTGTTGGGAACACAAAGTTCTTTTCAGTTGCAAACCCCACTCCATACATATATATGGGGAGGTACAAGCTCCAACTCGGTTTTACAGTGAAAACTGCAGGAATTTCAATCCGGCACTTGGAAACAGACTGAGAAACCAGAGTAAAACTTTCTACTGCAACCCGTTCCATTTGTGCTATATGAACGAATGTCTCTCCACATGCTCAGTTCTGAGAGATAAGTGTGTGTGAAAGCCGTCCTTCACCTAGCTTGTTGGGAACACAAAGTTTCTTTTCAGTTGCAAACTCCACTCCATACTTATATATGGGGAGTTACTAGCTCCAACTCGGTTTTACAGTGAAAACTGCAGGAACTTCAAACCGACACTAGGAAACAGACTGAGAAAACAGAGTAAAAGTTTCTCCTGCAACCCATTCCCTTTGTGATAGATGAACGAAATACTCTCCACATGCTCAGTTCTGAGAGATAAGTGTGTGTGAAAGCCGTCCTTCACCTAGCTTGTTGGGAACACAAAGTTTCTTTTCAGTTACAAACTCCACTCCATACATATATATGGGGAGGTACTAGCTCCAACTCGGTTTTACAGTGAAAACTGCAGGAACTTCAAACCGGCACTAGGAAACAGAATGAGAAACCAGAGTAAAAGTTTCTCCTGCAACATTCACTTTGTGCTAGATGAACGAACGTCTATCCACATGCTCAGATCTGAGAGATAAGTGTGTGTGAAAGTCGTACTTCACCAAGCTTGTTGGGAACACAAAGTTTCTTTTCAGTTGCAAACTCCACTCCATACATATATATGGGGAGGTACTAGCTCCAACTCGGTTTTACAGTGAAAACTGCAGGAACTTCAACCCGACACTAGGAAACAGAATGAGAAACCAGAGTAAAATTTCTCCTGCAACACTTTCCCTTTGTTCTAGATGAACAAATGTCTCTCCACATGCTCAGTTCTGAGAGAAATGTGTGTGTGAAAGCCGTCCTTCACCTGGGTTTTTGGGAACTCAAAGTTTCTTTTCATTTGCAAACTCCACGCCATACATATATTTGGGGAGGTACTAGCTCCAACTCGGTTTTACAGTGAAAATTGCAGGAATTTCAAAACGGCACTAGGAAACAGACTGAGAAACCAGAGTAAAAGTTTCCCTGCAACCCGTTCCCTTTTTGCTAGATGAACGAACGTCTTTCCACATGCTGAATTCTGAGAGATAAGTGTGTGTGAAAGCCGTCCTTCACCTTGCTTATTGGGAACACAAAGTTTCTTTTCAGTTGCAAACTACACTCCATACATATATATGTGGAGGTACTAGCTCCAACTCGGTTTTACAGTGAAAACTGCAGTAACTTCTAACCGGCAATATGAAAAAGACTGAGAACCAGAGTAAAGTATCTCCTGCAATCCGTTCCTTTTGTGCTAGATGAACGAACGTCTCTCCACATGCTCAGTTCTGAGAGATAAGTGTGTGTGAAAGCCGTCCTTCAACTGACTTGTTGGGAACACAAAGTTTCTTTTCAGTTGCAAACTCCACTCCATACATATATATGTGGAGGTACTAGCTCCAACACGGTTTTACAGTGAAAACTGCAGGAACTTCAAACCGGCACTATGAAACAGACTGATAAACCAGAGTAAAAGTTTTTCCTGCAAAACTTTCCCTTTGTGCTAGATGAAAGAACGTCTCTCCACATGCTTAGATCTGAGAGATAAGTGTGTGTGAAAGCCGTCCCTCAACAAGCTTGTTGGGAACACAAAGTTTCTTTTCAGTTGCAAAATCCACACCGTACATATATATGTGGAGGTACTATCTCCAACTCGGTTTTACAGTGAAAACTGCAGGAACTTAATACCGGCACTAGGAAACATACTGAAAACCAGAGTATAAGTTTCTACTTCAACCCGTTCCCTTTGTGGTAGATGAACGAACGTCTCTCCACATGCTCAGTTATGAGAGATAAGTGTGTTTTAAAGCCGTTTTTCAACTTGCTTGTTTTGAACACAAAGTTTCTTTTCAATTGCAAACTCCACACCATACATATATATGGGGAGGTACAAGCTCCAACTCGGTTTAACAGTGAAAACTGCAGGAACTTCAAACCGGCACTAGGAAACAGACTTGGAAACCAGAGTAAAAATTTCTCCTGCAACCCATTCAATTTTTACTAGATGAACGAACGTCTCTCCACATGTTCAGTTATGAGAGATAAATTTGTGTGAAAGCCTTCCTTCACCTAGCTTGTTAGGAACACAAAGTTCTTTTCAGTTGCAAACCCCACTCCATACATATATATGGGGAGGTACAAGCTCCAACTCGGTTTTACAGTGAAAACTGCAGGAATTTCAAACCGGCACTTGGAAACAGACTGAGAAACCAGAGTAAAACTTTCTACTGCAACCCGTTCCATTTGTGCTATATGAACGAATGTCTCTCCACATGCTCAGTTCTGAGAGATAAGTGTGTGTGAAAGCCGTCCTTCACCTAGCTTGTTGGGATCACAAAGTTTCTTTTCAGTTGCAAACTCCACTCCATAATTATATATGGGGAGTTACTAGCTCCAACTCGGTTTTACAGTGAAAACTGCAGGAACTTCAAACCGACACTATGAAACAGACTGAGAAAACAGAGTAAAAGTTTCTCCTGCAACCCGTTCCCTTTGTGATAGATGAACGAAATACTCTCCACATGCTCAGTTCTGAGAGATAAGTGTGTGTGAAAGCCGTCCTTCACCTAGCTTGTTGGGAACACAAAGTTTCTTTTCAGTTACAAACTCCACTCCATACATATATATGGGGAGGTACTAGCTCCAACTCGGTTTTACAGTGAAAACTGCAGGAACTTCAAACCGGCACTAGGAAACAGAATGAGAAACCAGAGTAAAAGTTTCTCCTGCAACATTCACTTTGTGCTAGATGAACGAACGTCTATCCACATGCTCAGATCTGAGAGATAAGTGTGTGTGAATGTCGTACTTCACCAAGCTTGTTGGGAACACAAAGTTTCTTTTCAGTTGCAAACTCCACTCCATACATATATATGGGGAGGTACTAGCTCCAACTCGGTTTTACAGTGAAAACTGCAGGAACTTCAACCCGACACTAGGAAACAGAATGAGAAACCAGAGTAAAATTTCTCCTGCAACACTTTCCCTTTGTTCTAGATGAACAAATGTCTCTCCACATGCTCAGTTCTGAGAGAAATGTGTGTGTGAAAGCCGTCCTTCACCTGGGTTTTTGGGAACTCAAAGTTTCTTTTCATTTGCAAACTCCACGCCATACATATATATGGGGAGGTACTAGCTCCAATTCGGTTTTACAGTGAAAACTGCAGTAACTTCTAACCGGCAATATGAAAAAGACTGAGAACCAGAGTAAAGTATCTCCTGCAATCCGTTCCTTTTGTGCTAGATGAACGAACGTCTCTCCACATGCTCAGTTCTGAGAGATAAGTGTGTGTGTAAGCCGTACTTCAACTGACTTGTTGGGAACACAAAGTTTCTTTTCAGTTGCAAACTCCACTCCATACATATATATGTGGAGGTACTAGCTCCAACACGGTTTTACAGTGAAAACTGCAGGAACTTCAAACCGGCACTATGAAACAGACTGATAAACCAGAGTAAAAGTTTTTCCTGCAAAACTTTCCCTTTGTGCTAGATGAAAGAACGTCTCTCCACATGCTTAGATCTGAGAGATAACTGTGTGTGAAAGCCGTCCCTCAACAAGCTTGTTGGGAACACAAAGTTTCTTTTCAGTTGCAAAATCCACACCATACATATATATGGGGAGGTACTATCTCCAACTCGGTTTTACAGTGAAAACTGCAGGAACTTAATACCGGCACTAGGAAACATACTGAAAACCAGAGTATAAGTTTCTACTTCAACCCGTTCCCTTTGTGGTAGATGAACGAACGTCTCTCCACATGCTCAGTTATGAGAGATAAGTGTGTTTTAAAGCCGTTTTTCAACTTGCTTGTTTTGAACACAAAGTTTCTTTTCAATTGCAAACTCCACACCATACATATATATGGGTAGGTACTAGCTCCAACTCGGTTTAACAGTGAAAACTGCAGGAACTTCAAACCGGCACTAGGAAACAGACTTGGAAACCAGAGTAAAATTTTCTCCTGCAACCCATTCAATTTTTACTAGATGAACGAACGTCTCTCCACATGTTCAGTTATGAGAGATAAATTTGTGTGAAAGCCGTACTTCACCTAGCTTGTTAGGAAAACAAAGTTCTTTTCAGTTGCAAACCCCACTCCATACATATATATGGGGAGGTACAAGCTCCAACTCGGTTTTACAGTGAAAACTGCAGGAATTTCAAACCGGCACTTGGAAACAGACGGAGAAACCAGAGTAAAACTTTCTACTGCAACCCGTTCCATTTGTGCTATATGAACGAATGTCTCTCCACATGCTCAGTTCTGAGAGATAAGTGTGTGTGAAAGCCGTCCTTCACCTAGCTTGTTGGGAACACAAAGTTTCTTTTCAGTTGCAAACTCCACTCCATACTTATATATGGGGAGTTACTAGCTCCAACTCGGTTTTACAGTGAAAACTGCAGGAACTTCAAACCGACACTAGGAAACAGACTGAGAAAACAGAGTAAAAGTTTCTCCTGCAACCCATTCCCTTTGTGATAGATGAACGAAATACTCTCCACATGCTCAGTTCTGAGAGATAAGTGTGTGTGAAAGCCGTCCTTCACCTAGCTTGTTGGGAACACAAAGTTTCTTTTCAGTTACAAACTCCACTCCATACATATATATGGGGAGGTACTAGCTCCAACTCGGTTTTACAGTGAAAACTGCAGGATCTTCAAACCGGCACTAGGAAACAGAATGAGAAACCAGAGTAAAAGTTTCTCCTGCAACATTCACTTTGTGCTAGATGAACGAACGTCTATCCACATGCTCAGATCTGAGAGATAAGTGTGTGTGAAAGTCGTACTTCACCAAGCTTGTTGGGAACACAAAGTTTCTTTTCAGTTGCAAACTCCACTCCATACATATATATGGGGAGGTACTAGCTCCAACTCGGTTTTACAGTGAAAACTGCAGGAACTTCAACCCGACACTAGGAAACAGAATGAGAAACCAGAGTAAAATTTCTCCTGCAACACTTTCCCTTTGTTCTAGATGAACAAATGTCTCTCCACATGCTCAGTTCTGAGAGAAATGTGTGTGTGAAAGCCGTCCTTCACCTGGGTTTTTGGGAACTCAAAGTTTCTTTTCATTTGCATACTCCACGCCATACATATATTTGGGGAGGTACTAGCTCCAACTCGGTTTTACAGTGAAAATTGCAGGAATTTCAAAACGGCACTAGGAAACAGACTGAGAAACCAGAGTAAAAGTTTCTCCTGCAACCCGTTCCCTTTTTGCTAGATGAACGAACGTCTTTCCACATGCTGAATTCTGAGAGATAAGTGTGTGTGAAAGCCGTCCTTCACCTTGCTTATTGGGAACACAAAGTTTCTTTTCAGTTGCAAACTACACTCCATACATATATATGGGGAGGTACTAGCTCCAACTCGGTTTTACAGTGAAAACTGCAGTAACTTCTAACCGGCAATATGAAAAAGACTGAGAACCAGAGTAAAGTATCTCCTGCAATCCGTTCCTTTTGTGCTAGATGAACGAACGTCTCTCCACATGCTCAGTTCTGAGAGATAAGTGTGTGTGAAAGCCGTCCTTCAACTGACTTGTTGGGAACACAAAGTTTCTTTTCAGTTGCAAACTCCACTCCATACATATATATGTGGAGGTACTAGCTCCAACACGGTTTTACAGTGAAAACTGCAGGAACTTCAAACCGGCACTATGAAACAGACTGATAAACCAGAGTAAAAGTTTTTCCTGCAAAACTTTCCCTTTGTGCTAGATGAAAGAACGTCTCTCCACATGCTTAGTTCTGAGAGATAAGTGTGTGTGAAAGCCGTCCTTCAACAAGCATGTTGGGAACACAAAGTTTCTTTTCAGTTGCAAAATCCACACCATACATATATATGGGGAGGTACTATCTCCAACTCGGTTTTACAGTGAAAACTGCAGGAACTTCAAACCGACACTAGGAAACAGACTGAGAAAACAGAGTACAAATTTCTCCTGCAACCCGTTCCCTTTGTGATAGATGAACGAAATACTCTCCACATGCTCAGTTCTGAGAGATAAGTGTGTGTGAAAGCCGTCCTTCACCTAGCTTGTTGGGAACACAAAGTTTCTTTTCAGTTACAAACTCCACTCCATACATATATATGGGGAGGTACTAGCTCCAACTCGGTTTTACAGTGAAAACTGCAGGAACTTCAAACCGGCACTAGGAAACAGAATGAGAAACCAGAGTAAAAGTTTCTCCTGCAACATTCACTTTGTGCTAGATGAACGAACGTCTATCCACATGCTCAGATCTGAGAGATAAGTGTGTGTGAAAGTCGTACTTCACCAAGCTTGTTGGGAACACAAAGTTTCTTTTCAGTTGCAAACTCCACTCCATACATATATATGGGGAGGTACTAGCTCCAACTCGGTTTTACAGTGAAAACTGCAGGAACTTCAACCCGACACTAGGAAACAGAATGAGAAACCAGAGTAAAATTTCTCCTGCAACACTTTCCCTTTGTTCTAGATGAACAAATGTCTCTCCACATGCTCAGATCTGAGAGAAATGTGTGTGTGAAAGCCGTCCTTCACCTGGGTTTTTGGGAACTCAAAGTTTCTTTTCATTTGCAAACTCCACGCCATACATATATTTGGGGAGGTACTAGCTCCAACTCGGTTTTACAGTGAAAATTGCAGGAATTTCAAAACGGCACTAGGAAACAGACTGAGAAACCAGAGTAAAAGTTTCTCCTGCAACCAGTTCCCTTTTTGCTAGATGAACGAATGTCTTTCCACATGCTGAATTCTGAGAGATAAGTGTGTGTGAAAGCCGTCCTTCACCTTGCTTATTGGGAACACAAAGTTTCTTTTCAGTTGCAAACTACACTCCATACATATATATGGGGAGGTACTAGCTCCAACTCGGTTTTACAGTGAAAACTGCAGTAACTTCTAACCGGCAATATGAAAAAGACTGAGAACCAGAGTAAAGTATCCACTGCAAACCGTTCCTTTTGTGCTAGATGAACGAACGTCTCTCCACATGCTCAGTTCTGAGAGATAAGTGTGTGTGAAAGCCGTCCTTCAACTGACTTGTTGGGAACACAAAGTTTCTTTTCAGTTGCAAACTCCACTCCATACATATATATGTGGAGGTACTAGCTCCAACACGGTTTTACAGTGAAAACTGCAGGAACTTCAAACCGGCACCATGAAACAGACTGATAAACCAGAGTAAAAGTTTTTCTTGCAAAACTTTCCCTTTGTGCTAGATGAAAGAACGTCTCTCCACATGCTTAGTTCTGAGAGATAATTGTGTGTGAAAGCCGTCCTTCAACAAGCTTGTTGGGAACACAAAGTTTCTTTTCAGTTGCAAAATCCACACCATACATATATATGGGGAGGTACTATCTCCAACTCGGTTTTACAGTGAAAACTGCAGGAACTTAATACCGGCACTAGGAAACATACTGAAAACCAGAGTATAAGTTTCTACTTCAACCCGTTCCCTTTGTGGTAGATGAACGAACGTCTCTCCACATGCTCAGTTATGAGAGGTAAGTGTGTTTTAAAGCCGTTTTTCAACTTGCTTGTTTTGAACACAAAGTTTCTTTTCAATTGCAAACTCCACACCATACATATATATGGGGAGGTACTAGCTCCAACTCGGTTTAACAGTGAAAACTGCAGGAACTTCAAACCGGCACTAGGAAACAGACTTGGAAACCAGAGTAAAAATTTCCCCTGCAACCCATTCAATTTTTACTAGATGAACGAACGTCTCTCCACATGTTCAGTTATGAGAGATAAATTTGTGTGAAAGCCGTCCTTCACCTAGCTTGTTGGGAACACAAAGTTCTTTTCAGTTGCAAACCCCACTCCATACATATATATGGGGAGGTACAAGCTCCAACTCGGTTTTACAGTGAAAACTGCAGGAATTTCAAACCGGCACTTGGAAACAGACTGAGAAACCAGAGTAAAACTTTCTACTGCAACCCGTTCCATTTGTGCTATATGAACGAATGTCTCTCCACATGCTCAGTTCTGAGAGATAAGTGTGTGTGAAAGCCGTCCTTCACCTAGCTTGTTGGGAACACAAAGTTTCTTTTAAGTTGCAAACTCCACTCCATACTTATATATGGGGAGTTACTAGCTCCAACTCGGTTTTACAGTGAAAACTGCAGGAACTTCAAACCGACACTAGGAAACAGACTGAGAAAACAGAGTAAAAGTTTCTCCTGCAACCCGTTCCCTTTGTGATAGATGAACGAAATACTCTCCACATGCTCAGTTCTGAAAGATAAGTGTGTGTGAAAGCCGTCCTTCAACAAGCATGTTGGGAACACAAAGTTTCTTTTCAGTTGCAAAATCCACACCATACATATATATGGGGAGGTACTATCTCCAACTCGGTTTTACAGTGAAAACTGCAGGAACTTCAAACCGACACTAGGAAACAGACTGAGAAAACAGAGTAAAAATTTCTCCTGCAACCCATTCCCTTTGTGATAGATGAACGAAATACTCTCCACATGCTCAGTTCTGAGAGATAAGTGTGTGTGAAAGCCGTCCTTCACCTAGCTTGTTGGGAACACAAAGTTTCTTTTCAGTTGCAAACTCCACTCCATACATATATATGTGGAGGTACTAGCTCCAACACGGTTTTACAGTGAAAACTGCAGGAACTTCAAACCGGCACTATGAAACAGACTGATAAACCAGAGTAAAAGTTTTTCCTGCAAAAGTTTCCCTTTGTGCTAGATGAAAGAACGTCTCTCCACATGCTTAGTTCTGAGAGATAAGTGTGTGTGAAAGCCGTCCTTCAACAAGCATGTTGGGAACACAAAGTTTCTTTTCAGTTGCAAAATCCACACCATACATATATATGGGGAGGTACTATCTCCAACTCGGTTTTACAGTTAAAACTGCAGGAACTTCAAACCGACACTAGGAAACAGACTGAGAAAACAGAGTAAAAATTTCTCCTGCAACCCGTTCCCTTTGTGATAGATGAACGAAATACTCTCCACATGCTCAGTTCTGAGAGATAAGTGTGTGTGAAAGCCGTCCTTCACCTAGCTTGTTGGGAACACAAAGTTTCTTTTCAGTTACAAACTCCACTCCATACATATATATGGGGAGGTACTAGCTCCAACTCGGTTTTACAGTGAAAACTGCAGGAACTTCAAACCGGCACTAGGAAACAGAATGAGAAACCAGAGTAAAAGTTTCTCCTGCAACATTCACTTTGTGCTAGATGAACGAACGTCTATCCACATGCTCAGATCTGAGAGATAAGTGTGTGTGAAAGTCGTACTTCACCAAGCTTGTTGGGAACACAAAGTTTCTTTTCAGTTGCAAACTCCACTCCATACATATATATGGGGAGGTACTAGCTCCAACTCGGTTTTACAGTGAAAACTGCAGGAACTTCAACCCGACACTAGGAAACAGAATGAGAAACCAGAGTAAAATTTCTCCTGCAACACTTTCCCTTTGTTCTAGATGAACAAATGTCTCTCCACATGCTCAGATCTGAGAGAAATGTGTGTGTGAAAGCCGTCCTTCACCTGGGTTTTTGGGAACTCAAAGTTTCTTTTCATTTGCAAACTCCACGCCATACATATATTTGGGGAGGTACTAGCTCCAACTCGGTTTTACAGTGAAAATTGCAGGAATTTCAAAACGGCACTAGGAAACAGACTGAGAAACCAGAGTAAAAGTTTCTCCTGCAACCAGTTCCCTTTTTGCTAGATGAACGAACGTCTTTCCACATGCTGAATTCTGAGAGATAAGTGTGTGTGAAAGCCGTCCTTCACCTTGCTTATTGGGAACACAAAGTTTCTTTTCAGTTGCAAACTACACTCCATACATATATATGGGGAGGTACTAGCTCCAACTCGGTTTTACAGTGAAAACTGCAGTAACTTCTAACCGGCAATATGAAAAAGACTGAGAACCAGAGTAAAGTATCCCCTGCAATCCGTTCCTTTTGTGCTAGATGAACGAACGTCTCTCCACATGCTCAGTTCTGAGAGATTAGTGTGTGTGAAAGCCGTCCTTCAACTGACTTGTTGGGAACACAAAGTTTCTTTTCAGTTGCAAACTCCACTCCATACATATATATGTGGAGGTACTAGCTCCAACACGGTTTTACAGTGAAAACTGCAGGAACTTCAAACCGGCACTATGAAACAGACTGATAAACCAGAGTAAAAGTTTTTCCTGCAAAACTTTCCCTTTGTGCTAGATGAAAGAACGTGTCTCCACATGCTTAGTTCTGAGAGATAAGTGTGTGTGAAAGCCGTCCTTCAACAAGCTTGTTGGGAACACAAAGTTTCTTTTCAGTTGCAAAATCCACACCATACATATATATGGGGAGGTACTATCTCCAACTCGGTTTTACAGTGAAAACTGCAGGAACTTAATACCGGCACTAGGAAACATACTGAAAACCAGAGTATAAGTTTCTACTTCAACCCGTTCCCTTTGTGGTAGATGAACGAACGTCTCTCCACATGCTCAGTTATGAGAGGTAAGTGTGTTTTAAAGCCGTTTTTCAACTTGCTTGTTTTGAACACAAAGTTTCTTTTCAATTGCAAACTCCACACCATACATATATATGGGGAGGTACTAGCTCCAACTCGGTTTAACAGTGAAAACTGCAGGAACTTCAAACCGGCACTAGTAAACAGACTTGGAAACCAGAGTAAAAATTTCTCCTGCAACCCATTCAATTTTTACTAGATGAACGAACGTCTCTCCACATGTTCAGTTATGAGAGATAAATTTGTGTGAAAGCCGTCCTTCACCTAGCTTGTTGGGAACACAAAGTTCTTTTCAGTTGCAAACCCCACTCCATACATATATATGGGGAGGTACAAGCTCCAACTCGGTTTTACAGTGAAAACTGCAGGAATTTCAAACCGGCACTTGGAAACAGACTGAGAAACCAGAGTAAAACTTTCTACTGCAACCCGTTCCATTTGTGCTAGATGAACGAACGTCTCTCCACAAGCTCAGTTCTGAGAGATAAGTGTGTGTGAAAGCCGTACTTCACCAAGCTTGTTGGGAACACAAAGTTTCTTTTCAGTTGCAAACTCCACTCCATACATATATATGGGGAAGTACTAGCTCCAACTCGATTTTACACTGAAAACTGCAGGAAATTCAAACCGTAACTAGGAAACAGACTGAGAAACCAGAGTAAAAGTTTCTCCTGCAACCCGTTCACTTTGTGCTAGATGAACGAACGTCTCTCCACATGCTCAGTTCTGAGAGATAAGTGTGTGTGAAAGCCGTCATTCAACTAGCTTGTTGGGAACACAAAGTTTCTTTTCAGTTGCAAACTCCACTCCATTCATATATATGAGGAGGTACAAGCTCCAAATTGGTTTTACAAAGAAATGTGCAGGAACTTCAAAACGGCACTAGGATACAGACTGAGAATCCAGAGTAAAAGTTTCTCCTGCAACCCGTTCCTTTTTTGCTAGATGAAAGAACGTCTCTCCACATGCTCAGTTCTGAGATATATGTGTGTGTGAAAGCCGTCCTTCAACTAGCTTGTTGGGAACACAAAGTTTCTTTTCAGTAGCAAACTCCACTCCATACAAATATATGGGGAGGTACTAGCTCCAACTCGGTTTTACAGTGAAAAATGCAGGAACTTCAAACCGGCACTAGGAAACAGACTGAGAAACCAGAGTAAAAGTTTCTCCTTGAACCCGTTCCCATTGTGCTAGATGAACGAACGTCTCTCCACATGCTCAGTTCTGAGAGATAAGTGTGTGTGAAAGCCGTCCTTCAACTAGCTTGTTGGGAACACAAAGTAACTTTTCAGTTGCAAACTCCACTCCATACATATATACGGGGAGGTACTAGCTCCAACTCGGTTTTACAGTGAAAACTGCAGGAACTTCAACCCGACACTAGGAAACAGAATGAAAAACCAGAGTAAAATTTCTCATGCAACACTTTCCCTTTGTTCTAGATGAACAAATGTCTCTCCACATGCTCAGTTCTGAGAGAAATGTGTGTGTGAAAGCCGTCCTTCACCTGGGTTTTTGGGAACTCAAAGTTTCTTTTCAGTTGCAAACTCCACGCCATACATATATTTGGGGAGGTACTAGCTCCAACTCGGTTTTACAGTGAAAATTGCAGGAATTTCAAAACGGCACTAGGAAACAGACTGAGAATTCAGAGTAAAAGTTTCTCCTGCAACCCGTTCCCTTTGTGCTAGATGAACGAACGTCTTTCCACATGCTGAATTCTGAGAAATAAGTGTGTGTGAAAGCCGTCCTTCACCTTGCTTATTGGGAACACAAAGTTTCTTTTCAGTTGCAAACTACACTCCATACATATATATGGGGAGGTACTAGCTCCAACTCGGTTTTACAGTGAAAACTGCAGTAACTTCTAACCGGCAATATGAAAAAGACTGAGAAACCACAGTAAAGTATCTCCTGCAATCCGTTCCTTTTGTGCTAGATGAACGAACGTCTCTCCACATGCTCAGTTCTGAGAGATAAGTGTGTGTGAAAGCCGTCCTTCAACTGACTTGTTGGGAACACAAAGTTTCTTTTCAGTTGCAAACTCCACTCCATACATATATATGTGGAGGTAATAGCTCCAACACGGTTTTACAGTGAAAACTGCAGGAACTTCAAACCGGCACTATGAAACAGACTGATAAACCAGAGTAAAAGTTTTTCCTGCAAAACTTTCCCTTTGTGCTAGATGAAAGAACGTCTATCCACATGCTTAGTTCTGAGAGATAAGTGTGTGTGAAAGCCGTCCTTCAACAAGCTTGTTGGGAACACAAAGTTACTTTTCAGTTGCAAAATCCACACCATACATATATATGGGGAGGTACTATCTCCAACTCGGTTTTACAGTGAAAACTGCAGGAACTTCAAACCGGCACTAGGAAACAGACTTGGAAACCAGAGTAAAAATTTCTCCTGCAACCCATTCAATTTATACTAGATGAACGAACGTCTCTCCACATGTTCAGTTATGAGAGATAAATTTGTTTGAAAGCCGTCCTTCACCTAGCTTGTTGGGAACACAAAGTTCTTTTCAATTGCAAACCCCACTCCATAAATATATATGGGGAGGTACTAGCTCCAACTCGGTTTTACAGTGAAAACTGCAGGAATTTCAAACCGGCACTTGGAAACAGACTGAGAAACCAGAGTAAAACTTTCTACTGCAACCCGTTCCATTTGTGCTATATGAACGAATGTCTCTCCACATGCTCAGTTCTGAGAGATAAGTGTGTGTGAAAGCCATCCTTCACCTAGCTTGTTGGGAACACAAAGTTTCTTTTCAGTTGCAAACTCCACTCCATACTTATATATGGGGAGTTATTAGCTCCAACTCGAATTACAGTGAAAACTGCAGGAACTTCAAACCGAAACTAGGAAACAGACTGAGAAAACAGAGTAAAATTTTCTCCTGCAACCCGTTCCCTTTGTGATAGATGAACGAAATACTCTCCACATGCTCAGTTCTGAGAGATAAGTGTGTGTGAAAGCCGTCCTTCAACTAGCTTGTTGGGAACACAAAGTTTCTTTTCAGTTACAAACTCCACTCCATACATATATATAGGGAGGTACTAGCTCCAACTCGGTTTTACAGTGAAAACTGTAGTAACTTCAAACCGGCACTAGGAAACAGACTGAGAAACCAGAGTAAAAGTTTCTTTTGCAACCCGTTCCCTTTGTGCTAGATGAACGAACGTCTCTCCACAAGCTCAGTTCTGAGACATAAGTGTGTGTGAAAGCCATACTTCACCAAGCTTGTTGGGAACACAAAGTTTCTTTTCAGTTGCAAACTCCACTCCATACATATATATGGGGAAGTACTAGCTCCAACTCGATTTTACACTGAAAACTGCAGGAACTTCAAACCGTAACTAGGAAACAGACTGAGAAACCAGAGTAAAAGTTTCTCCTGCAAAACTTTCCCTTTGTGCTAGATGAACGAACGTCTCTCCACATGCTCAGTTCTGAGAGATAAGTGTGTGTGAAAGCCGTCATTCAACTAGCTTGTTGGGAACACAAAGTTTCTTTTCAGTTGCAAACTCCACTCCATTCATATATATGAGGAGGTACAAGCTCCAAATTGGTTTTACAATGAAAACTGCAGGAACTTCAAAACGGCACTAGGATACAGACTGAGAATCCAGAGTAAAAGTTTCTCCTGCAACCCGTTCCCTTTTTGCTAGATGAACGAACGTCTCTCCACATGCTCAGTTCTGAGATATATGTGTGTGTGAAAGCCGTCCTTCAACTAGCTTGTTGGGAACACAAAGTTTCTTTTCAGTAGTAAACTCCACTCCATACAAATATATGGGGAGGTACTAGCTCCAACTCGGTTTTACAGTGAAAAATGCAGGAACTTCAAACCGGCACTAGGAAACAGACTGAGAAACCAGAGTAAAAGTTTCCCCTTCAACCCGTTCCCATTGTGCTAGATGAACGAACGTCTCTCCACATGCTCAGTTCTGAGAGATAAGTGTGTGTGAAAGCCGTCCTTCAACTAGCTTGTTGGGAACACAAAGTAACTTTTCAGTTGCAAACTCCACTCCATACATATATATGGGGAGGTACTAGCTCCAACTCGGTTTTACAGTGAAAACTGCAGGAACTTCAACCCGACACTAGGAAACAGAATGAGAAACCAGAGTAAAATTTCCCCTGCAACACTTTCCCTTTGTTCTAGATGAACAAATGTCTCTCCACATGCTCAGTTCTGAGAGAAATGTGTGTGTGAAAGCCGTCCTTCACCTGGGTTTTTGGGAACTCAAAGTTTCTTTTCAGTTGCAAACTCCACGCCATACATATATTTGGGGAGGTACTAGCTCCAACTCGGTTTTACAGTGAAAATTGCAGGAATTTCAAAACGGCACTAGGAAACAGACTGAGAAATCAGAGTAAAAGTTTCTCCTGCAACCCGTTCCCTTTGTGCTAGATGAACGAACGTCTTTCCACATGCTGAATTCTGAGAGATAAGTGTGTGTGAAAGCCGTCCTTCACCTTGCTTATTGGGAACACAAAGTTTCTTTTCAGTTGCAAACTACACTCCATACATATATATGGGGAGGTACGAGCTCCAATTCTGTTTTACAGTGAAAACTGCAGGAACTTCAAACCGGCACTATGAAACAGACTGATAAACCAGAGTAAAAGTTTTTCCTGCAAAACTTTCCCTTTGTGCTAGATGAAAGAACGTCTCTCCACATGCTTAGTTCTGAGAGATAAGTGTGTGTGAAAGCCGTCCTTCAACAAGCTTGTTGGGAACACAAAGTTTCTTTTCAGTTGCAAAATCCACACCATACATATATATGGGGAGGTACTATCTCCAACTCGGTTTTACAGTGAAAACTGCAGGAACTTAATACCGGCACTAGGAAACATACTGAAAACCAGAGTATAAGTTTCTACTTCAACCCGTTCCCTTTGTGGTAGATGAACGAACGTCTCTCCACATGCTCAGTTATGAGAGATAAGTGTGTTTTAAAGCCGTTTTTCAACTTGCTTGTTTTGAACACAAAGTTTCTTTTCAATTGCAAACTCCACACCATACATATATATGGGGAGGTACTAGCTCCAACTCGGTTTAACAGTGATAACTGCAGGAACTTCAAACCGGCACTAGGAAACAGACTTGGAAACCAGAGTAAAAATTTCTCCTGCAACCCATTCAATTTTTACTAGATGAAAGAACGTCTCTCCACATGTTCAGTTATGAGATATAAATTTGTTTGAAAGCCGTCCTTCACCTAGCTTGTTGGGAACACAAAGTTCTTTTAAATTGCAAACCCCATTCCATACATATATATGGGGAGGTACTAGCTCCAACTCGGTTTTACAGTGAAAACTGCAGGAATTTCAAACCGGCACTTGGAAACAGACTGAGAAACCAGAGTAAAACTTTCTACTGCAACCCGTTCCATTTGTGCTATATGAACGAATGTCTCTCCACATGCTCAGTTCTGAGAGATAAGTGTGTGTGAAAGCCGTCCTTCACCTAGCTTGTTGGGAACACAAAGTTTCTTTTCAGTTGCAAACTCCACTCCATACTTATATATGGGGAGTTACTAGCTCCAACTCGGTTTTACAGTGAAAACAGCAGGAACTTCAAACCGAAACTAGGAAACAGACTGAGAAAACAGAGTAAAAGTTTCTCCTGCAACCCGTTCCCTTTGTGATAGATGAACGAAATACTCTCCACATGCTCAGTTCTGAGAGATAAGTGTGTGTGAAAGCCGTCCTTCACCTAGCTTGTTGGGAACATAAAGTTTCTTTTCAGTTACAAACTCCACTCCATACATATATATGGGGAGGTACTAGCTCCAACTCGGTTTTACAGTGAAAACTGCAGGAAATTCAAACCGGCACTAGGAAACAGAATGAGAAACCAGAGTAAAAGTTTCTCCTGCAACATTCACTTTGTGCTAGATGAACGAACGTCTATCCACATGCTCAGATCTGAGAGATAAGTGTGTGTGAAAGTCTTACTTCACCAAGCTTGTTGGGAACACAAAGTTTCTTTTCAGTTGCAAACTCCACTCCATACATATATATGGGGAGGTACTAGCTCCAACTCGGTTTTACAGTGAAAACTGCAGGAACTTCAAACCGGCACTAGGAAAGAGACTGAAAATCAGAGTATAAGTTTCCCCTGCAACCCGTTCCCTTTGTGCTAAATGAATGAACGTCCCTCCACATGCTCAGTTCTGAGAGATAAGTGTGTGTGAAAGCCGTTTTTCACTTTGCTTGTTTTGAACACAAAGTTTCTTTTCAATTGTAAACTCCACACCATATATATATATGGGGACGTACTAGCTCCAACTCGGCTTAACAGTGAAAACTGCAGGAACTTCAAACCGGCACTAGGAAATAGACTGGGAAACCAGAGTAAATGTTTCTCCTGCAACCCGTTCCTTTTTGCTAGATGAACGAACGTCTTTCCACTTGCTCAATTCTGAGAGATAAATGTTTGTGAAAGCCGTCCTTCACCAAGCTTGTTGGGAACACAAAGTTTCTTTTCAGTTGCAAACTCCACTCCATACATATATATGGGGAGGTACTAGCTCCAACTCGGTTTTACAGTGAAAAATGCAGGAACTTCATACCGTTACGAGGAAACAGACTGAGAAACCAGAGTAAAAGTTTCCCCTACAACCCGTTCCCTTTGTGCTAGATGAACGAACGTCTATCCACATGCTCATTTCTGAGAGTTAAGTGTGTGTTAATGCCGTCCTTCACCTAGCTTGTTGGAAACACAAAGTTTGTTTTCAGTTGCATACTCCACTCCATACATATATAAGGGGAGGTACTAGCTCCAACTCGGTTTTACAGTGAAAACTGTAGTAACTTCAAACCGGCACTAGGAAACAGACTGAGAAACCAGAGTAAAAGTTTCTCTTGCAACCCGTTCCCTTTGTGCTAGATGAACGAACGTCTCTCCACAAGCTCAGTTCTGAGAGATAAGTGTGTGTGAAAGCCGTACTTCACCAAGCTTGTTGGGAACACAAAGTTTCTTTTCAGTTGCCAAATCCACTCCAACATATATATGGGGATTTACTATCTCCAAATCGGTTTTACAGTGAAAATTACAGGAAATTCAAACCGGCACTAGGAAACAGACTGAGAAACCAGAGTAAAAGTTTCTCTTGCAACCCGTTCCCTTTGTGCTAGATGAACGAACGTCTCTCCACAAGCTCAGTTCTGAGAGATAAGTGTGTGTGAAAGCCGTACTTCACCGAGCTTGTTAGGAACACATAGTTTCTTTTCAGTTGCAAAGTCCACTCCATACATATATATGGGGAGGTACAATCTCCAACTCGATTTTACAGTGAACACTGCAGGAACTTCAAACCGGCACTAGGAAACAGACTGAAAACCAGAGTAAAAGTTTCTACTGCAACCCGTTCCCTTTGTGCTAGATGAACGAACGTCTATCCACATGCTCAGTTCTGAGAGATAAGTGTGTGTGAAAGCCGTTCTTCAATTTGCTTGTTTTGAACACAAAGTTCTTTTCAATTGCAAACTCCACACCATACATATATATGGGGAGGTACTAGCTCCAACTTGGTTTTATAGTGAAAACTGCAGGATCTTCAAACCGGCACTAGGAAGCAGACTGAGTATCCAGAGTAATAGTTTCTCCAGCAACACGTTCTCTTTGTGCTAGATGAACGAACGTCTCTCCACATGCTCAGTTCTGAGGGATAAGTGTGTGTGAAAGCCGCCCTTCACCTAGCTTGTTGGGAACACAAAGTTTCTTTTAAGTTGCAAACTCTACTCCATATTTATATATGTGGAGGTACTAGCTCCAACTCGGTTTTACAGTGAAAACTGCAGGAACTTCTAACCGGCACTAGGAAACAGACTGAGAAACCAGAGTAAAAGTTTCCACTGCAACACGTTCCCTTTGTGCTAGATGCACGAACGTCTCTCCACATGCTCAGTTCTGAGAGATAAGTGTGTGTGAAAGCCATTCTTCACCTAGCTTGTTGTGAACACAGAATTTCTTTTCAGGGGCAAGCTCCACTCCATACATATATATGGGGAGGTACAAGCTCCAACTCGGTTTTACAGTGAAAACTGCAGGATCTTCAAACAGGCACTAAGAAACTGACTGAGAATCCAGAGTAATAATTTCTCCTGCAACACTTTCACTTTGTGCTAGATGAACGAACGTCTCTCCACATGCTCTGTTCTGAGATATAAGTGTGTGTGAAAGCCGTATTTCACCAAGCTTGTTGGGAACACAAAGTTTCTTTTCAGTTGCAAACTCCACTCCATACATATATAATGGGAGGTACTAGCTCCAACTCTGTTTTACAGTGAAAACTGCAGGAACTTCAAACCGACACTAGGAAACAGACTGAGAAACCAGAGTAAAAACTTCACCTGCAACCCGTTCCCTTTGTGCTAGATGAACGAACGTCTCCCCACATGCTCATTTCTGAGAGATAAGTGTGTGTTAATGCCGTCCTTCACCTAGCTTGTTGGGAACACAAAGTTTGTTTTCATTTGCAAACTCCACTCCAACATATATATGGGGAGTTTCTAGCTCCAAATTAGTTTGACAGTGAAAACTGCAGGAACTTCAAACCGGCACTAGGAAACAGACTGAGAAACCAGAGTAAAAGTTTCTCTTGCAACCCGTTTCCTTTGTGCTGGATGAACGAAATTCTCTCCACAAGCTCAGTTCTGAGAGATAAGTGTGTGTGAAAGCCGTACTTCACCAAGCTAGTTGGGAACACAAAGTTTCTTTTCAGTTGCAAAATCCACACCATACATATATATGGGGAGGTACTATCTCCAACTCGGTTTTACACTGAAAACTGCAGGAACTTAATACCGGCACTAGGAAACATACTGAAAACCAGAGTATAAGTTTCTACTTCAACCCGTTCCCTTTGTGGTAGATGAACGAACGTCTCTCCACATGCTCAGTTATTAGAGATAAGTGTGTTTTAAAGCCGTTTTTCAACTTCCTTGTTTTGAACACAAAGTTTCTTTTCAATTGCAAACTCCACACCATACATATATATGGGGAGGTACTAGCTCCAACTCGGTTTAACAGTGAAAACTGCAGGAACTTCAAACCGGCACTAGGAAACAGACTTGGAAACCAGAGTAAAAATTTCTCCTGCAACCCATTCAATTTTTACTAGATGAACGAACGTCTCTCCACATGTTCAGTTATGAGAGATAAATTTGTGTGAAAGCCGTCCTTCACCTAGCTTGTTGGGAACACAAAGTTCTTTTCAGTTGCAAACCCCACTCCATACATATATATGGGGAGGTACAAGCTCCAACTCGGTTTTACAGTGAAAACTGCAGGAATTTCAAACCGGCACTTGGAAACAGACTGAGAAACCAGAGTAAAACTTTCTACTGCAACCCGTTCCATTTGTGCTATATGAACGAATGTCTCTCCACATGCTCAGTTCTGAGAGATAAGTGTGTGTGAAAGCCGTCCTTCACCTAGCTTGTTGGGAACACAAAGTTTCTTTTCAGTTGCAAACTCCACTCCATACTTATATATGGGGAGTTACTAGCTCCAACTCGGTTTTACAGTGAAAACTGCAGGAACTTCAAACCGGCACTAGGAAAGAGACTGAAAATCAGAGGATAAGTTTCCCCTGCAACCCGTTCCCTTTGTGCTAAATGAACGAACGTCCCTCCACATGCTCTGTTCTGAGAGATAATTGTGTGTGAAAGCCGTTTTTCACTTTGCTTGTTTTGAACACAAAGTTCTTTTCAATTGCAAACTCCACACCATACATATATATGGGGAAGTACTAGCTCCAACTTGGTTTTATAGTGAAAACTGCAGGATCTTCAAACCTGCACTAGGAAGCAGACTGAGTATCCAGAGTAATAGTTTCTCCAGCAACACGTTCTCTTTGTGCTAGATGAACGAACTTCTCTCCACATGCTCAGTTCTGAGGGATAAGTGTGTGTGAAAGCCGCCCTTCACCTAGCTTGTTGGGAACACAAAGTTTCTTTTAAGATGCAAACTCGACTCCATATTTATATATGTGGAGGTACTAGCTCCAACTCGGTTTTACAGTGAAAACTGCAGGAACTTCTAACCGGCACTAGGAAACAGACTGAGAAACCAGAGTAAAAGTTTCCACTGCAACACGTTCCCTTTGTGCTAGATGCACGAACGTCTCTCCACATGCTCAGTTCTGAGAGATAATTGTGTGTGAAAGCCATTCTTCACCTAGCTTGTTGTGAACACAGAATTTCTTTTCAGTGGCAAGCTCCACTCCATACATATATATGGGGAGGTACAAGCTCCAACTCGGTTTTACAGTGAAAACTGCAGGATCTTCAAACAGGCACTAAGAAACTGACTGAGAATCCAGAGTAATAATTTCTCCTGCAACACTTTCACTTTGTGCTAGATGAACGAACGTCTCTCCACATGCTCTGTTCTGAGATATAAGTGTGTGTGAAAGCCGTACTTCACCAAGCTTGTTGGGAACACAAAGTTTCTTTTCAGTTGCAAACTCCACTCCATACATATATAATGGGAGGTACTAGCTCCAACTCTGTTTTACAGTGAAAACTGCAGGAACTTCAAACCGACACTAGGAAACAGACTGAGAAACCAGAGTAAAAACTTCACCTGCAACCCGTTCCCTTTGTGCTAGATGAACGAACGTCTCCCCACATGCTCATTTCTGAGAGATAAGTGTGTGTTAATGCCGTCCTTCACCTAGCTTGTTGGGAACACAAAGTTTGTTTTCATTTGCAAACTCCACTCCAACATATATATGGGGAGTTTCTAGCTCCAAATTAGTTTGACAGTGAAAACTGCAGGAACTTCAAACCGGCACTAGGAAACAGACTGAGAAACCAGAGTAAAAGTTTCTCTTGCAACCCGTTTCCTTTGTGCTGGATGAACGAAATTCTCTCCACAAGCTCAGTTCTGAGAGATAAGTGTGTGTGAAAGCCGTACTTCACCAAGCTTGTTGGGAACACAAAGTTTCTTTTCAGTTGCAAAATCCACACCATACATATATATGGGGAGGTACTATCTCCAACTCGGTTTTACAGTGAAAACTGCAGGAACTTAATACCGGCACTAGGAAACATACTGAAAACCAGAGTATAAGTTTCTACTTCAACCCGTTCCCTTTGTGGTAGATGAACGAATGTCTCTCCACATGCTCAGTTCTGAGAGATAAGTGTGTGTGAAAGCCGTCCTTCACCTAGCTTGTTGGGAACACAAAGTTTCTTTTCAGTTGCAAACTCCACTCCATACTTATATATGGGGAGTTACTAGCTCCAACTCGGTTTTACAGTGAAAACTGCAGGAACTTCAAACCGAAACTAGGAAACAGACTGAGAAAACAGAGTAAAAGTTTCTCCTGCAACCCGTTCCCTTTGTGATAGATGAACGAAATACTCTCCACATGCTCAGTTCTGAGAGATAAGTGTGTGTGAAAGCCGTCCTTCACCTAGCTTGTTGGGAACACAAAGTTTCTTTTCAGTTACAAACTCCACTCCATACATATATATGGGGAGGTACTAGCTCCAACTCGGTTTTACAGTGAAAACTGCAGGAACTTCAAACCGGCACTAGCAAAGAGACTGAAAATCAGAGTATAAGTTTCCCCTGCAACCCGTTCCCTTTGTGCTAAATGAACGAACGTCCCTCCACATGCTCAGTTCTGAGAGATAATTGTGTGTGAAAGCCGTTTTTCACTTTGCTTGTTTTGAACACAAAGTTTCTTTTCAATTGTAAACTCCACACCATATATATATATGGGGACGTACTAGCTCCAACTCGGCTTAACAGTGAAAACTGCAGGAACTTCAAACCGGCACTAGGAAATAGACTGGGAAACCAGAGTAAAAGTTTCTCCTGCAACCCGTTCCTTTTTGCTAGATGAACGAACGTCTTTCCACTTGCTCAATTCTGAGAGATAAATGTGTGTGAATGCCGTCCTTCACCAAGCTTGTTGGGAACACAAAGTTTCTTTTCAGTTGCAAACTCCACTCCATACATATATATGGGGAGGTACTAGCTCCAACTCGGTTTTACAGTGAAAAATGCAGGAACTTCATACCGTCATGAGGAAACAGACTGAGAAACCAGAGTAAAAGTTTCCCCTACAACCCGTTCCCTTTGTGCTAGATGAACGAACGTCTATCCACATGCTCATTTCTGAGAGATAAGTGTGTGTTAATGCCGTCCTTCACCTAGCTTGTTGGAAACACAAAGTTTGATTTCAGTTGCATACTCCACTCCATACATATATAAGGGGAGGTACTAGCTCCAACTCGGTTTTACAGTGAAAACTGTAGTAACTTCAAACCGGCACTAGGAAACAGACTGAGAAACCAGAGGAAAAGTTTCTCTTGCAACCGGTTCCCTTTGTGCTAGATGAACGAACGTCTCTCCACAAGCTCAGTTCTGAGAGATAAGTGTGTGTGAAAGCCGTACTTCACCATGCTTGTTGGGAACACAAAGTTTCTTTTCAGTTGCCAACTCCACTCCAACATATATATGGGGATTTACTATCTCCAAATCGGTTTTACAGTGAAAACTACAGGAAATTCAAACCGGCACTAGGAAAAAGACTGAGAAACCAGAGTAAAAGTTTCTCTTGCAACCCGTTCCCTTTGTGGTAGATGAACGAACGTCTCTCCACAAGCTCAGTTCTGAGAGATAAGTGTGTGTGAAAGCCGTACTTCACCGAGCTTGTTGGGAACACAAAGTTTCTTTTCAGTTGCAAAGTCCACTCCATACATATATATGGGGAGGTACAATCTCCAACTCGATTTTACAGTGAACACTGCAGGAACTTCAAACCGGCACTAGGAAACAGACTGAAAACCAGAGTAAAAATTTCTACTGCAACCCGTTCCCTTTGTGCTAGATGAACGAACGTCTATCCACATGCTCAGTTCTGAGAGATAAGTGTGTGTGAAAGCCGTCCTTCAATTTGCTTGTTTTGAACACAAAGTTCTTTTCAATTGCAAACTCCACACCATACATATATATGGGGAGGTACTAGCTCCAACTTGGTTTTATAGTGAAAACTGCAGGATCTTCAAACAGGCACTAGGAAGCAGACTGAGAATCCAGAGTAATAGTTTCTCCTGCAACACGTTCTCTTTGTGCTAGATGAACGAACGTCTCTCCACATGCTCAGTTCTGAGGGATAAGTGTGTGTGAAAGCCGCCCTTCACCTAGCTTGTTGGGAACACAAAGTTTCTTTTAAGTTGCAAACTCGACTCCATATTAATATATGTGGAGGTACTAGCTCCAACTCGGTTTTACAGTGAAAACTGCAGGAACTTCTAACCGGCACTAGGAAACAGACTGAGAAACCAGAGTAAAAGTTTCCACTGCAACACGTTCCCTTTGTGCTAGATGCACGAACGTCTCTCCACATGCTCAGTTCTGAGAGATAAGTGTGTGTGAAAGCCATTCTTCACCTAGCTTGTTGTGAACACAGAATTTCTTTTCAGGGGCAAGCTCCACTCCATACATATATATGGGGAGGTACAAGCTTCAACTCGGTTTTACAGTGAAAAGTGCAGGATCTTCAAACAGGCACTAAGAAACTGACTGAGAAACCAGAGTAATAATTTCTCCTGCAACACTTTCACTTTGTGCTAGATGAATGAACGTCTCTCCACATGCTCTGTTCTGAGATATAAGTGTGTGTGAAAGCCGTACTTCACCAAGCTTGTTGGGAACACAAAGTTTCTTTTCAGTTGCAAACTCCACTCCATACATATATAATGGGAGGTACTAGCTCCAACTCTGTTTTACAGTGAAAACTGCAGGAACTTCAAACCGGCACTAGGAAACAGACTGAGAAACCAGAGTAAAAACTTCACCTGCAACCCGTTCCCTTTGTGCTAGATGAACGAACGTCTCCCCACATGCTCATTTCTGAGAGATAAGTGTGTGTTAATGCCGTCCTTCACCTAGCTTGTTGGGAACACAAAGTTTGTTTTCATTTGCAAACTCCACTCCAACATATATATGGGGAGTTTCTAGCTCCAAATTAGTTTGACAGTGAAAACTGCAGGAACTTCAAACCGGCACTAGGAAACAGACTGAGAAACCAGAGTAAAAGTTTCTCTTGCAACCCGTTTCCTTTGTGCTGGATGAACGAAAGTCTCTCCACAAGCTCAGTTCTGAGAGATAAGTGTGTGTGAAAGCCGTACTTCACCAAGCTTGTTGGGAACACAAAGTTTCTTTTCAGTTGCAAAATCCACACCATACATATATATGGGGAGGTACTATCTCCAACTCGGTTTTACAGTGAAAACTGCAGGAACTTAATACCGGCACTAGGAAACATACTGAAAACCAGAGTATAAGTTTCTACTTCAACCCGTTCCCTTTGTGGTAGATGAACGAACGTCTCTCCACATGCTCAGTTATGAGAGATAAGTGTGTTTTAAAGCCGTTTTTCAACTTGCTTGTTTTGAACACAAAGTTTCTTTTCAATTGCAAACTCCACACCATACATATATATGGGGAGGTACTAGCTCCAACTCGGTTTAACAGTGAAAACTGCAGGAACTTCAAACCGGCACTAGGAAACAGAATTGGAAACCAGAGTAAAAATTTCTCCTGCAACCCATTCAATTTTTACTAGATGAACGAACGTCTCTCCACATGTTCACTTATGAGAGATAAATTTGTGTGAAAGCCGTCCTTCACCTAGCTTGTTGGGAACACAAAGTTCTTTTCAGTTGCAAACCCCACTCCATACATATATATGGGGAGGTACAAGCTCCAACTCGGTTTTACAGTGAAAACTGCAGGAATTTCAAACCGGCACTTGGAAACAGACTGAGAAACCAGAGTAAAACTTTCTACTGCAACCCGTTCCATTTGTGCTATATGAACGAATGTCTCTCCACATGCTCAGTTCTGAGAGATAAGTGTGTGTGAAAGCCGTCCTTCACCTAGCTTGTTGGGAACACAAAGTTTCTTTTCAGTTGCAAACTCCACTCCATACTTATATATGGGGAGTTACTAGCTCCAACTCGGTTTTACAGTGAAAACTGCAGGAACTTCAAACCGGCACTAGGAAAGAGACTGAAAATCAGAGTATAAGTTTCCCCTGCAACCCGTTCCCTTTGTGCTAAATGAACGAACGTCCCTCCACATGCTCTGTTATGAGAGATAATTGTGTGTGAAAGCCGTTTTTCACTTTGCTTGTTTTGAACACAAAGTTTCTTTTCAATTGCAAACTCCACACCATATATATATATGGGGACGTACTAGCTCCAACTCGGCTTAACAGTGAAAACTGCAGGAACTTCAAACCGGCACTAGGAAACAGACTGGGAAACCAGAGTAAATATTTCTCCTGCAACCCGTTCATTGTGCTAGATGAACGAACGTCTTTCCACATGCTGAATTCTGAGAGATAAGTGTGTGTGAAAGCCGTCCTTCACCTAGCTTGTTGGGAACACAAAGTTTCTTTTCAGTTGCAAACTCCAATCCATACTTATATATGGGGAGTTACTAGCTCCAACTCGGTTTTACAGTGAAAACTGCAGGAACTTCAAACCGACACTAGGAAACAGACTGAGAAAACAGAGTAAAAGTTTCTCCTGCAACCCGTTCCCTTTGTGATAGATGAACGATATACTCACCACATGCTCAGTTCTGAGAGATAAGTGTGTGTGAAAGCCGTCCTTCACCTAGCTTGTTATGAACACAAAGTTTCTTTTCAGTTACAAACTCCACTCCATACATATATATGGGGAGGTACTAGCTCCAACTCGGTTTTACAGTGAAAACTGCAGGAACTTCAAACCGGCACTAGGAAACAGAATGAGAAACCAGAGTAAAAGTTTCTCCTGCAACATTCACTTTGTGCTAGATGAACGAACCTCTATCCACATGCTCAGATCTGAGAGATAAGTGTGTGTGAAAGTCGTACTTCACCAAGCTTGTTGGGAACACAAAGTTTCTTTTCAGTTGCAAACTCCACTCCATACATTTATATGGGGAGGTACTAGCTCCAACTCGGTTTTACAGTGAAAACAGCAGGAACTTCAAATCGGCACTTGGAAAGAGACTGAAAATCAGAGTATAAGTTTCCCCTGCAACCCGTTCCCTTTGTGCTAAATGAACGAACGTCCCTCCACATGCTCAGTTCTGAGAGATAAGTGTGTGTGAAATCCGTTTTTCACTTTGCTTGTTTTGAACACAAAGTTTCTTTTCAATTGCAAACTCCACACCATATATATATATGGGGACGTACTAGCTCCAACTCGGCTTAACAGTGAAAACTGCAGGAACTTCAAATCGGCACTAGGAAATAGACTGGGAAACCAGAGTAAATGTTTCTCCTGCAACCCGTTCCTTTTTGCTAGATGAACGAACGTCTTTCCACTTGCTCAATTCTGAGAGATAAATGTGTGTGAAAGCCGTCCTTCACCAAGCTTGTTGGGAACACAAAGTTTCTTTTCAGTTGCAAACTCCAATCCATACATATATATGGGGAGGTACTAGCTCCAACTCGGTTTTACAGTGAAAAATGCAGGAACTTCATACCGGCACGAGGAAACAGACTGAGAAACCAGAGTAAAAGTTTCCCCTACAACCCGTTCCCTTTGTGCTAGATGAACGAACGTCTATCCACATGCTCATTTCTGAGAGATAAGTGTGTGTTAATGCCGTCCTTCACCTAGCTTGTTGGAAACACAAAGTTTGTTTTCAGTTGCATACTCCACTCCATACATATATAAGGGGAGGTACTAGCTCCAACTCGGTTTTACAGTGAAAACTGTAGTAACTTCAAACCGGCACTAGGAAACAGACTGAGAAACCAGAGTAAAAGTTTCTCTTGCAACCCGTTCCCTTTGTGCTAGATGAACGAACGTCTCTCCACAAGATCAGTTCTGAGAGATAAGTGTGTGTGAAAGCCGTACTTCACCAAGCTTGTTGGGAACACAAAGTTTCTTTTCAGTTGCAAACACCACACCATACATATATATGGGGAGGTACTAGCTCCAACTCGGTTTAACAGTGAAAACTGCAGGAACTTCAAACCGGCACTAGGAAACAGTCTTGGAAACCAGAGTAAAAATTTCTCCTGCAACCCATTCAATTTTTACTAGATGAACGAACGTCTCTCCACATGCTCAGTTCTGAGAGATAAGTGTGTGTGAAAGCCGTCCTTCAACTAGCTTGTTGGGAACACAAAGTTTCTTTTCAGTTGCAAACTCCACTCCATACTTATATATGGGGAGTTACTAGCTCCAACTCGGTTTTACAGTGAAAACTGCAGGAACCTCAAACCGAAACTAGGAAACAGACTGAGAAAATAGAGTAAAAGTTTCTCCTGCAACCCGTTCCCTTTGTGATAGATGAACGAAATACTATCCACATGCTCAGTTCTGAGAGATAAGTGTGTGTGAAAGCCGTCCTTCACCTAGCTTGTTGGGAACACAATGTTTCTTTTCAGTTACAAACTCCACTCCATACATATATATGGGGAGGTATTAGCTCCAACTCGGTTTTACAGTGAAAACTGCAGGAACTTCAAACCGGCACTAGGAAAGAGACTGAAAATCAGAGTATAAGTTTCCCCTGCAACCCGTTCCCTTTGTGCTAAATGAACGAACGTCCCTCCACATGCTCAGTTCTGAGTGATAAGTGTGTGTGAAAGCCGTTTTTCACTTTGCTTGTTTTGAACACAAAGTTTCTTTTCAATTCCAAACTCCACACCATATATATATATGGGGACGTACTAGCTCCAACTCGGCTTAACAGTGAAAACTGCAGGAACTTCAAACCGGCACTAGGAAACAGACTGGGAAACCAGAGTAAATGTTTCTCCTGCAACCCGTTCCTTTTTGCTAGATGAACGAACGTCTTTCCACATGCTGAATTCTGAGAGATAAGTGTGTGTGAAAGCCGTCCTTCACATAGCTTGTTGGGAACACAAAGTTTCTTTTCAGTTGCAAACTCCACTCCATACTTATATATGGGGAGTTACTAGCTCCAACTCGGTTTTACAGTGAAAACTGCAGGAACTTCAAACCGACACTAGGAAACAGACTGAGAAAACAGAGTAAAAGTTTCTCCTGCAACCCGTTCCCTTTGTGATAGATGAACGAAATACTCTCCACATGCTCAGTTCTGAGAGATAAGTGTGTGTGAAAGCCGTCCTTCACCTAGCTTGTTGGGAACACAAAGTTTCTTTTCAGTTACAAACTCCACTCCATACATATATATGGGGAGGTACTAGCTCCAACTCGGTTTTACAGTGAAAACTGCAGGAACTTCAAACCGGCACTAGGAAACAGAATGAGAAACCAGAGTAAAAGTTTCCCCTGCAACATTCACTTTGTGCTAGATGAACGAACCTCTATCCACATGCTCAGATCTGAGAGATAAGTGTGTGTGAAAGTCGTACTTCACCAAGCTTGTTGGGAACACAAAGTTTCTTTTCAGTTGCAAACTCCACTCCATACATATATATGGGGAGGTACTAGCTCCAACTCGGTTTTACAGTGAAAACAGCAGGAACTTCAAATCGGCACTTGGAAAGAGACTGAAAATCAGAGTATTAGTTTCCCCTGCAACCCGTTCCCTTTGTGCTAAATGAACGAACGTCCCTCCACATGCTCAGTTCTGAGAGATAAGTGTGTGTGAAATCCGTTTTCACTTTGCTTGTTTTGAACACAAAGTTTCTTTTCAATTGCAAACTCCACACCATATATATATATGGGGACGTACTAGCTCCAACACGGCTTAACAGTGAAAACTGCAGGAACTTCAAACCGGCTCTAGGAAATAGACTGGGAAACCAGAGTAAATGTTTCTCCTGCAACCCGTTCCTTTTTGCTAGATGAACGAACGTCTTTCCACTTGCTCAATTCTGAGAGATAAATGTGTGTGAAAGCCGTCCTTCACCAAGCTTGTTGGGAACACAAAGTTTCTTTTCAGTTGCAAACTCCACTCCATACTTATATATGGGGAGGTACTAGCTCCAACTCGGTTTTACAGTGAAAAATGCAGGAACTTCATACCGGCACGAGGAAACAGACTGAGAAACCAGAGTAAAAGTTTCCCCTACAACCCGTTCCCTTTGTGCTAGATGAACGAACGTCTATCCACATGCTCATTTCTGAGAGATAAGTGTGTGTTAATGCCGTCCTTCACCTAGCTTGTTGGAAACACAAAGTTTGTTTTCAGTTGCATACTCCACTCCATACATATATAAGGGGAGGTACTAGCTCCAACTCGGTTTTACAGTGAAAACTGTAGTAACTTCAAACCGGCACTAGGAAACAGACTGAGAAACCAGAGTAAAAGTTTCTCCTGCAACCCGTTCCCTTTTTGCTAGATGAACGAACGTCTCTCCACATGCTCACTTCTGAGAGATATGTGTGTGTGAAAGCCGTCCTTCAACTAGCTTGTTGGGAACACAAAATTTCTTTTCAGTAGCAAACTCCACTCCATACAAATATATGGGGAGGTACTAGCTCCATCTCGGTTTTACAGTGAAAAATGCAGGAACTTCAAACCGGCACTAGGAAACAGACTGAGAAACCAGAGTAAAAGTTTCTCCTTCAACCCGTTCCCATTGTGCTAGATGAACGAACGTCTCTCCACATGCTCAGTTCTGAGAGATAAGTGTGTGTGAAAGCCGTCCTTCAACTAGCTTGTTGGGAACACAAAGTAACTTTTCAGTTGCAAACTCCACTCCATACATATATATGGGGAGGTACTAGCTCCAACTCGGTTTTACAGTGAAAACTGCAGGAACTTCAACCCGACACTAGGAAACAGAATGAGAAACCAGAGTAAAATTTCTCCTGCAACACTTTCCCTTTGTTCTAGATGAACAAATGTCTCTCCACATGCTCAGTTCTGAGAGAAATGTGTGTGTGAAAGCCGTCCTTCACCTGGGTTTTTGGGAACTCAAAGTTTCTTTTCAGTTGCAAACTCCACGCCATACATATATTTGGGGAGGTACTAGTTCCAACTCGGTTTTACAGTGAATATTGCAGGAATTTCAAAACGGCACTAGGAAACAGACTGAGAAATCAGAGTAAAAGTTTCTCCTGCAACCCGTTCCCTTTGTGCTAGATGAACGAACGTCTTTCCACATGCTGAATTCTGAGAGATAAGTGTGTGTGAAAGCCGTCCTTCACCTTGCTTATTGGGAACACAAAGTTTCTTTTCAGTTGCAAACTACACTCCATACATATGTATGGGGAGGTACTAGCTCCAACTCGGTTTTACAGTGAAAACTGCAGTAACTTCTAACCGGCAATATGAAAAAGACTGAGAAAACAGAGTAAAGTATCTCCTGCAATCCGTTCCTTTTGTGCTAGATGAACGAACGTCTCTCCACATGCTCAGTTCTGAGAGATAAGTGTGTGTGAAAGCCGTCCTTCAACTGACTTGTTGGGAACACAAAGTTTCTTTTCAGTTGCAAACTCCACTCCATACATATATATGTGGAGGTACTAGCTCCAACACGGTTTTACAGTGAAAACTGCAGGAACTTCAAACCGGCACTATGAAACAGACTGATAAACCAGAGTAAAAGTTTTTCCTGCAAAACTTTCCCATTGTGCTAGATGAAAGAACGTCTCTCCACATGCTTAGTTCTGAGAGATAAGTGTGTGTGAAAGCCGTCCTTCAACAAGCTTGTTGGGAACACAAAGTTTCTTTTCAGTTGCAAAATCCACACCATACATATATATGGGGAGGTACTATCTCCAACTCGGTTTTACAGTGAAAACTGCAGGAACTTAATACCGGCACTAGGAAACATACTGAAAACCAGAGTATAAGTTTCTACTTCAACCCGTTCCCTTTGTGGTAGATGAACGAACGTCTCTCCACATGCTCAGTTATGAGAGATAAGTGTGTGTGAAAGCCGTCCTTCACCTAGCTTGTTGGGAACACAATGTTTCTTTTCAGTTACAAACTCCACTCCATACATATATATGGGGAGGTACTAGCTCCAACTCGGTTTTACAGTGAAAACTGCAGGAACTTCAAACCGGCACTAGGAATCAGAATGAGAAACCAGAGTAAAAGTTTCTCCTGCAACATTCACTTTGTGCTAGATGAACGAACGTCTATCCACATGCTCAGATCTGAGAGATAAGTGTGTGTGAATGTCGTACTTCACCAAGCTTGTTGGGAACACAAAGTTTCTTTTCAGTTGCAAACTCCACTCCATACATATATATGGGGAGGTACTAGCTCCAACTGGTTTTTACAGTGAAAACTGCAGGAACTTCAAACCGGCACTAGGAAAGAGAATGAAAATCAGAGTAAAAGTTTCTCCTGCAACCCGTTCCCTTTGTGATAGATGAACGAAATACTATCCACATGCTCAGTTCTGAGAGATAAGTGTGTGTGAAAGCCGTCCTTCACCTAGCTTGTTGGGAACACAATGTTTCTTTTCAGTTACAAACTCCACTCCATACATATATATGGGGAGGTATTAGCTCCAACTCGGTTTTACAGTGAAAACTGCAGGAACTTCATACCGGCACTAGGAAAGAGACTGAAAATCAGAGTATAAGTTTCCCCTGCAACCCGTTCCCTTTGTGCTAAATGAACGAACGTCCCTCCACATGCTCAGTTCTGAGTGATAAGTGTGTGTGAAAGCCGTTTTTCACTTTGCTTGTTTTGAACACAAAGTTTCTTTTCAATTCCAAACTCCACACCATATATATATATGGGGACGTACTAGCTCCAACTCGGCTTAACAGTGAAAACTGCAGGAACTTCAAACCGGCACTAGGAAACAGACTGAGAAACCAGAGTAAATGTTTCTCCTGCAACCCGTTCCTTTTTGCTAGATGAACGAACGTCTTTCCACATGCTGAATTCTGAGAGATAAGTGTGTGTGAAAGCCGTCCTTCACATAGCTTGTTGGGAACACAAAGTTTCTTTTCAGTTGCAAACTCCACTCCATACTTATATATGGGGAGTTACTAGCTCCAACTCGGTTTTACAGTGAAAACTGCAGGAACTTCAAACCGACACTAGGAAACAGACTGAGAAAACAGAGTAAAAGTTTCTCCTGCAACCCGTTCCCTTTGTGATAGATGAACGAAATACTCTCCACATGCTCAGTTCTGAGAGATAAGTGTGTGTGAAAGCCGTCCTTCACCTAGCTTGTTGGGAACACAAAGTTTCTTTTCAGTTACAAACTCCACTCCATACATATATATGGGGAGGTACTAGCTCCAACTCGGTTTTACAGTGAAAACTGCAGGAACTTCAAACCGGCACTAGGAAACAGAATGAGAAACCAGAGTAAAAGTTTCCCCTGCAACATTCACTTTGTGCTAGATGAACGAACCTCTATCCACATGCTCAGATCTGAGAGATAAGTGTGTGTGAAAGTCGTACTTCACCAAGCTTGTTGGGAACACAAAGTTTCTTTTCAGTTGCAAACTCCACTCCATACATATATATGGGGAGGTACTAGCTCCAACTCGGTTTTACAGTGAAAACAGCAGGAACTTCAAATCGGCACTTGGAAAGAGACTGAAAATCAGAGTATTAGTTTCCCCTGCAACCCGTTCCCTTTGTGCTAAATGAACGAACGTCCCTCCACATGCTCAGTTCTGAGAGATAAGTGTGTGTGAAATCCGTTTTCACTTTGCTTGTTTTGAACACAAAGTTTCTTTTCAATTGCAAACTCCACACCATATATATATATGGGGACGTACTAGCTCCAACACGGCTTAACAGTGAAAACTGCAGGAACTTCAAACCGGCACTAGGAAATAGACTGGGAAACCAGAGTAAATGTTTCTCCTGCAACCCGTTCCTTTTTGCTAGATGAACGAACGTCTTTCCACTTGCTCAATTCTGAGAGATAAATGTGTGTGAAAGCCGTCCTTCACCAAGCTTGTTGGGAACACAAAGTTTCTTTTCAGTTGCAAACTCCACTCCATACTTATATATGGGGAGGTACTAGCTCCAACTCGGTTTTACAGTGAAAAATGCAGGAACTTCATACCGGCACGAGGAAACAGACTGAGAAACCAGAGTAAAAGTTTCCCCTACAACCCGTTCCCTTTGTGCTAGATGAACGAACGTCTATCCACATGCTCATTTCTGAGAGATAAGTGTGTGTTAATGCCGTCCTTCACCTAGCTTGTTGGAAACACAAAGTTTGTTTTCAGTTGCATACTCCACTCCATACATATATAAGGGGAGGTACTAGCTCCAACTCGGTTTTACAGTGAAAACTGTAGTAACTTCAAACCGGCACTAGGAAACAGACTGAGAAACCAGAGTAAAAGTTTCTCTTGCAACCCGTTCCCTTTGTGCTAGATGAACGAACGTCTCTCCACAAGCTCAGTTCTGAGAGATAAGTGTGTGTGAAAGCCGTACTTCACCAAGCTTGTTGGGAACACAAAGTTTCTTTTCAGTTGCAAACTCCACTCCATACATATATATGGGGAAGTACTAGCTCCAACTCGATTTTACACTGAAAACTGCAGGAACTTCAAACCGTAACTAGGAAACAGACTGAGAAACCAGAGTAAAAGTTTCTCCTGCAACCCGTTCCCTTTGTGCTAGATGAACGAACGTCTCTCCACATGCTCAGTTCTGAGAGATAAGTGTTTGTGAAAGCCGTCATTCAACTAGCTTGTTGGGAACACAAAGTTTATTTTCAGTTGCAAACCCCACTCCATTCATATATATGAGGAGGTACAAGCTCCAAATTGGTTTTACAATGAAAACAGCAGGAACTTCAAAACGGCACTAGGATACAGACTGAGAATCCAGAGTAAAAGTTTCTCCTGCAACCCGTTCCCTTTTTGCTAGATGAACGAACGTCTCTCCACATGCTCACTTCTGAGAGATATGTGTGTTTGAAAGCCGTCCTTCAACTAGCTTGTTGGGAACACAAAATTTCTTTTCAGTAGCAAACTCCACTCCATACAAATATATGGGGAGGTACTAGCTCCATCTCGGTTTTACAGTGAAAAATGCAGGAACTTCAAACCGGCACTAGGAAACAGACTGAGAAACCAGAGTAAAAGTTTCTCCTTCAACCCGTTCCCATTGTGCTAGATGAACGAACGTCTCTCCACATGCTCAGTTCTGAGAGATAAGTGTGTGTGAAAGCCGTCCTTCACCTAGCTTGTTGGGAACACAAAGTAACTTTTCAGTTGCAAACTCCACTCCATACATATATATGGGGAGGTACTAGCTCCAACTCGGTTTTACAGTGAAAACTGCAGGAACTTCAACCCGACACTAGGAAACAGAATGAGAAACCAGAGTAAAATTTCTCCTGCAACACTTTCCCTTTGTTCTAGATGAACAAATGTCTCTCCACATGCTCAGTTCTGAGAGAAATGTGTGTGTGAAAGCCGTCCTTCACCTGGGTTTTTGGGAACTCAAAGTTTCTTTTCAGTTGCAAACTCCACGCCATACATATATTTGGGGAGGTACTAGTTCCAACTCGGTTTTACAGTGAATATTGCAGGAATTTCAAAACGGCACTAGGAAACAGACTGAGAAATCAGAGTAAAAGTTTCTCCTGCAACCCGTTCCCTTTGTGCTAGATGAACGAACGTCTTTCCACATGCTGAATTCTGAGAGATAAGTGTGTGTGAAAGCCGTCCTTCACCTTGCTTATTGGGAACACAAAGTTTCTTTTCAGTTGCAAACTACACTCCATACATATGTATGGGGAGGTACTAGCTCCAACTCGGTTTTACAGTGAAAACTGCAGTAACTTCTAACCGGCAATATGAAAAAGACTGAGAAAACAGAGTAAAGTATCTCCTGCAATCCGTTCCTTTTGTGCTAGATGAACGAACGTCTCTCCACATGCTCAGTTCTGAGAGATAAGTGTGTGTGAAAGCCGTCCTTCAACTGACTTGTTGGGAACACAAAGTTTCTTTTCAGTTGCAAACTCCACTCCATACATATATATGTGGAGGTACTAGCTCCAACACGGTTTTACAGTGAAAACTGCAGGAACTTCAAACCGGCACTATGAAACAGACTGATAAACCAGAGTAAAAGTTTTTCCTGCAAAACTTTCCCTTTGTGCTAGATGAAAGAACGTCTCTCCACATGCTTAGTTCTGAGAGATAAGTGTGTGTGAAAGCCGTCCTTCAACAAGCTTGTTGGGAACACAAAGTTTCTTTTCAGTTACAAACTCCACTCCATACATATATATGGGGAGGTACTAGCTCCAACTCGGTTTTACAGTGAAAACTGCAGGAACTTCAAACCGGCACTAGGAAACAGAATGAGAAACCAGAGTAAAAGTTTCTCCTGCAACATTCACTTTGTGCTAGATGAACGAACGTCTATCCACATGCTCAGATCTGAGAGATAAGTGTGTGTGAAAGTCGTACTTCACCAAGCTTGTTGGGAACACAAAGTTTCTTTTCAGTTGCAAACTCCACTCCATACATATATATGGGGAGGTACTAGCTCCAACTCGGTTTTACAGTGAAAACTGCAGGAACTTCAAACCGGCACTAGGAAAGAGAATGAAAATCAGAGTATAAGTTTCCCCTGCAACCCGTTCCCTTTGTGCTAAATGAACGAACGTCCCTCCACATGCTCTGTTCTGAGAGATAAGTGTGTGTGAAAGCCGTTTTTCACTTTGCTTGTTTTGAACACAAAGTTTCTTTTCAATTGCAAACTCCACACCATATATATATATGGGGACGTACTAGCTCCAACTCGGCTTAACAGTGAAAACTGCAGGAACTTCAAACCGGCACTAGGAAATAGACTGGGAAACCAGAGTAAATGTTTCTCCTTCAACCCGTTCCTTTTTGCTAGATGAACGAACGTCTTTCCACTTGCTCAATTCTGAGAGATAAATGTGTGTGAAAGCCGTCCTTCACCAAGCTTGTTGGGAACACAAAGTTTCTTTTCAGTTGCAAACTCCACTCCATACATATATATGGGGAGGTACTAGCTCCAACTCGGTTTTACAGTGAAAAATGCAGGAACTTCATACCGGCACGAGGAAACAGACTGAGAAACCAGAGAAAAAGTTTTCCCTACAACCCGTTCCCTTTGTGCTAGATGAACGAACGTCTATCCACATGCAAATTTCTGAGAGATAAGTGTGTGTTAATGCCGTCCTTCACCTAGCTTGTTGGAAACACAAAGTTTGTTTTCAGTTGCATACTCCACTCCATACATATATAAGGGGAGGTACTAGCGCCAACTCGGTTTTACAGTGAAAATTGTAGTAACTTCAAACCGGCACTGCGAAACAGACTGAGAAACCAGAGTAAAAGTTTCTCTTGCAACCCGTTCCCTTTGTGCTAGATGAACGAACGTCTCTCCACAAGCTCAGTTCTGAGAGATAAGTGTGTGTGAAAGCCGTACTTCACCAAGCTTGTTGGGAACACAAAGTTTCTTTTCAGTTGCAAACTCCACTCCAACATATATATGGGGAGGTACTATCTCCAACTCGGTTTTACAGTGAAAACTGCAGGAACTTAATACCGGCACTAGGAAACATACTGAAAACCAGAGTATAAGTTTCTACTTCAACCCGTTCCCTTTGTGGTAGATGAACGAACGTCTCTCCACATGCTCAGTTATGAGAGATAAGTGTGTGTGAAAGCCGTCCTTCACCTAGCTTGTTGGGAACACAATGTTTCTTTTCAGTTACAAACTCCACTCCATACATATATATGGGGAGGTACTAGCTCCAACTCGGTTTTACAGTGAAAACTGCAGGAACTTCAAACCGGCACTAGGAATCAGAATGAGAAACCAGAGTAAAAGTTTCTCCTGCAACATTCACTTTGTGCTAGATGAACGAACGTCTATCCACATGCTCAGATCTGAGAGATAAGTGTGTGTGAATGTCGTACTTCACCAAGCTTGTTGGGAACACAAAGTTTCTTTTCAGTTGCAAACTCCACTCCATACATATATATGGGGAGGTACTAGCTCCAACTGGTTTTTACTGTGAAAACTGCAGGAACTTCAAACCGGCACTAGGAAAGAGAATGAAAATCAGAGTATAAGTTTCCCCTGCAACCCGTTCCCTTTGTGCTAAATGAACGAACGTCCCTCCACATGCTCAGTTCTGAGAGATAAGTGTGTGTGAAAGCCGTTTTTCACTTTGCTTGTTTTGAACACAAAGTTTCTTTTCAATTGCAAACTCCACACCATATATATATATGGGGACGTACTAGCTCCAACTCGGCTTAACAGTGAAAACTGCAGGAACTTCAAACCGGCACTAGGAAATAGACTGGGAAAACAGAGTAAATGTTTCTCCTTCAACCCGTTCCTTTTTGCTAGATGAACGAACGTCTTTCCACTTGCTCAATTCTGAGAGATAAATGTGTGTGAAAGCCGTCCTTCACCAAGCTTGTTGGGAACACAAAGTTTCTTTTCAGTTGCAAACTCCACTCCATACATATATATGGGGAGGTACTAGCTCCAACTCGGTTTTACAGTGAAAAATGCAGGAACTTCATACCGGCACGAGGAAACAGACTGAGAAACCAGAGTAAAAGTTTTCCCTACAACCCGTTCCCTTTGTGCTAGATGAACGAACGTCTATCCACATGCAAATTTCTGAGAGATAAGTGTGTGTTAATGCCGTCCTTCACCTAGCTTGTTGGAAACACAAAGTTTGTTTTCAGTTGCATACTCCACTCCATACATATATAAGGGGAGGTACTAGCGCCAACTCGGTTTTACAGTGAAAATTGTAGTAACTTCAAACCGGCACTACGAAACAGACTGAGAAACCAGAGTAAAAGTTTCTCTTGCAACCCGTTCCCTTTGTGCTAGATGAACGAACGTCTCTCCACAAGCTCAGTTCTGAGAGATAAGTGTGTGTGAAAGCCGTACTTCACCAAGCTTGTTGGGAACACAAAGTTTCTTTTCAGTTGCAAACTCCACTCCAACATATATATGGGGATTTACTATCTCCAAATCGGTTTTACAGTGAAAACTACAGGAAATTCAAACCGGCACTAGAAAACAGACTGAGAAACCAGAGTAAAAGTTTCCCTTGCAACCCGTTCCCTTTCTGCTAGATGAACGAACGTCTCTCCACAAGCTCAGTTCTGAGAGATAAGTGTGTGTGAAAGCCGTACTTCACCGAGCTTGTTGGGAACACAAAGTTTCTTTTCAGTTGCAAAGTCCACTCCATACATATATATGGGGAGGTACAATCTCCAACTCGATTTTACAGTGAACACTGCAGGAACTTCAAACCGGCACTAGGAAACAGACTGAAAACCAGAGTAAAAGTTTCTACTGCAACCCGTTCCCTTTGTGCTAGATGAACGAACGTCTATCCACATGCTCAGTTCTGAGAGATAATTGTGTGTGAAAGCCGTCCTTCAATTTGCTTGTTTTGAACACAAAGTTCTTTTCAATTGCAAACTCCACACCATACATATATATGGGGAGGTACTAGCTCCAACTTGGTTTTATAGTGAAAACTGCAGGATCTTCAAACCGGCACTAGGAAGCAGACTGAGAATCCAGAGTAATAGTTTCTCCTGCAACACGTTCTCTTTGTGCTATATGAACGAATGTCTCTCCACATGCTCAGTTCTGAGAGATAAGTGTGTGTGAAAGCTGTCCTTCACCTAGCTTGTTGGGAACACAAAGTTTCTTTTCAGATGCAAACTCCACTCCATACTTATATATGGGGAGTTACTAGCTCCAACTCGGTTTTACAGTGAAAACTGCAGGAACTTCAAACCGAAACTAGGAAACAGACTGAGAAAACAGAGTAAAAGTTTCTCCTGCAACCCGTTCCCTTTGTGATAGATGAACGAGATACTCTCCACATGCTCAGTTCTGAGAGATAAGTGTGTGTGAAAGCCGTCCTTCACCTAGCTTGTTTGGAACACAAAATTTCTTTTCAGTTACAAACTCCACTCCATACATATATATGGGGAGGTACTAGCTCCAAATCGGTTTTACAGTGAAAACTGCAGGAACTTCAAACCGGCTCTAGGAAACAGAATGAGAAACCAGAGTAAAAGTTTCTCCTGCAACATTCACTTTGTGCTAGATGAACGAACGTCTATCCACATGCTCAGATCTGAGAGATAAGTGTGTGTGAAAGTCGTACTTCACCAAGCTTGTTGGGAACACAAAGTTTCTTTTCAGTTGCAAACTCCACTCCATACATATATATGGGGAGGTACTAGCTCCAACTCGGTTTTACAGTGAAAACTGCAGGAACTTCAAACCGGCACTAGGAAAGAGACTGAAAATCAGAGTATAAGTTTCCCCTGCAACCCGTTCCCTTTGTGCTAAATGAACGAACGTCCCTCCACATGCTCAGTTCTGAGAGATAAGTGTGTGTGAAAGCCGTTTTTCACAATGCTTGTTTTGAACACAAAGTTTCTTTTCAATTGCAAACTCCACACCATATATATATATGGGGACGTACTAGCTCCAACTCGGCTTAACAGTGAAAAATGCAGGAACTTCAAACCGGCACTAGGAAATAGACTGGGAAACCAGAGTAAATGTTTCTCCTGCAACCTGTTCCTTTTTGCTAGATGAACGAACGTCTTTCCACTTGCTCAATTCTGAGAGATAAATGTGTGTGAAAGCCGTCCTTCACCAAGCTTGTTGGGAACACAAAGTTTCTTTTCAGTTGCAAACTCCACTCCATACATATATATGGGGAAGTACTAGCTCCAACTCGGTTTTACAGTGAAAAATGCAGGAAATTCATACCGGCACGAGGAAACAGACTGAGAAACCAGAGTAAAAGTTTCCCCTACAACCCGTTCCCTTTGTGCTAGATGAACGAACGTCTATCCACATGCTCATTTCTGAGAGATAAGTGTGTGTTAATGCCGTCCTTCACCTAGCTTGTTGGAAACACAAAGTTTGTTTTCAGTTGCATACTCCATTCCATACATATATAAGGGGAGGTACTAGCTTCAACTCGGTTTTACAGTGAAAACTGTAGTAACTTCAAACCGGCACTAGGAAACAGACTGAGAAACCAGAGTAAAAGTTTCTCTTGCAACCCGTTCCCTTTGTGCTAGATGAACGAACGTCTCTCCACAAGCTCAGTTCTTAGAGATAAGTGTGTGTGAAAGCCGTTCTTCACCAAGCTTGTTGGGAACACAAAGTTTCTTTTCAGTTGCAAACTCCACTCCAACATATATATGGGGATTTACTATCTCCAAATCGGTTTTACATTGAAAACTACAGGAAATTCAAACCGGCACTAGGAAACAGACTGAGAAACCAGAGTAAAAGTTTCTCTTGCAACCCGTTCCCTTTCTGCTAGATGAACGAACGTCTCTCCACAAGCTCAGTTCTGAGAGATAAGTGTGTGTGAAAGCCGTCCTGCAACTAGCTTGTTTGGAACACAAAGTTTCTTTTCAGTTGCAAACTCCACTCCATACATATATATGGGGAGGTACTAGCTCCAACTTGGTTTTATAGAGAAAACTGCAGGATCTTCAAACCGGCACTAGGAAGCAGACTGAGAATCCAGAGTAATAGTTTCCCCTGCATCACGTTCTCTTTGTGCTAGATGAACGAACGTCTCTCCACATGCTCAGTTCTGAGGGATAAGTGTGTGTGAAAGCCGTCCTTCACCTAGCTTGTTGGGAACACAAAGTTTCTTTTAAGTTGCAAACACGACTCCATATTTATATATGTGGAGGTACTAGCTCCAACTCGGTTTTACAGTGAAAACTGCAGGAACTTCTAAACGGCACTAGGAAACAGACTGAGAAACCAGAGTAAAAGTTTCCACTGCAACACGTTCCCTTTGTGCTAGATGCACGAACGTCTCTCCACATGCTCAGTTCTGAGAGATAAGTGTGTGTGAAAGCCATTCTTCACCTAGCTAGTTGTGAACAAAGAATTTCTTTTCAGGGGCAAGCTCCACTCCATACATATATATGGGGAGGTACAAGCCCCAACTCGGTTTTACAGTGAAAACTGCAGGATCTTCAAACAGGCACTAAGAAACTGACTGAGAAACCAGAGAAATAATTTCTCCTGCAACACTTTCACTTTGTGATAGATGAACGAACGTCTCTCCACATGCTCGGTTCTGAGAGATAAGTGTGTGTTAATGCCGTCCTTCACATAGCTTGTTGGGAACACAAAGTTTGTTTTCAGTTGCAAACTCCAATCCATACATATATGAGGGGAGGTACTAGCTCCAACTCTGTTTTACAGTGAAAACTGCAGGAACTTCAAACCGGCACTAAGAAACAGACTAGGAAACCAGAGTAACACTTTCTCCTGCCACCCGTTCCCTTTGTGCTAGATGAACGAACGTCTATCCAAAAGCTCAGTTCTGAGAGATAAGTGTGTGTGAAAGCCGTACTTCACCAAGCTTGTTGAGAACACAAAGATTCTTTTCAGTTGCAAACTCCACTCCATACATATATAAGGGGAGGTAATAGCTCCAACTCGGTTTTAGAGTGAAAACTGCAGGAAATTCAAACCGACACTAGGAAACAGACTGAAAACCAGAGTAAAAGTTTCTACTGCAACCCGTTCCCTTTTTGCTAGATGAACGAACGTCTATCCACATGCTCAGTTCTGAGAGATAGGTGTGTGTGAAAGCCGTCCTTCAACTTGCTTGTTTTGAACACAAAGTTCTTTTCAATTGTAAACTCCACTCCATATATATATATAGGGAGGTACTAGTTCCAACTAGTTTTAACAGTGAAAATTGCAGGAACTTCAAACCGGTACTAGGAAACACACTGGGAAACCAGAGTAAAAGTTTCTTCTCCAACCCATTCGTTTTTGCTAGATGAACGAACGTCTCTCCACTTGCTCAGTTCTGAGAGATAAGTGCGTGTGAAAGCCGTCATTCACATAGCTCGTTGGGAACACAAAGTTTCTTTTCAGTTGCAAACTCCACTCCATACATATATATGGGGAGGTACTAGCTCCAACTCGGTTTTACAGTGAAAATTGCAGGAACTTCAAAACGGCACTAGGAAACAGACTGAGAAAACAGAGTAAAAGTTTCTCCTGCAAACCGTTCCCTTTGTGCTAGATGAACGAACGTCTCTCCACATGCTTAGTTCTGAGAGATAAGTGTGTGTGAAAACCGTCCTTCACCTGACTTGTTGGGAACACAAAGTTTCTTTTCGGTTGCAAACTCCACTCCATACTTCTATATGGGAGGTACTAGCTCCAACTCGGTTTTACAGTAAAAATTGCAGGAACTTCTAACTGGCAGTAGGAAACAGACTGAGAAACCAGAGTAAGAGTTTACACTTCAACCCGTTCCCTTTGTGCTAGATGAATGAACGTCTCTCCACATGCTCAGTTCTGAGAGATAAGTGTGTGTGAAAGCCGTCCTTCACCTAGCTTGTTGTGAACACAGAGTTTCTTTTCAGTTGCAAGCACCACTCCATACATATATATGGGGAGGTACAAGCTCCAAATCTGTTTTACAGTGAAAACTGCAGGAACTTCAAAACGGCACTAGGAAACAGACTGAAAACCAGAGTAAAATTTCACTTGCAAACAGTTCCCTTTGTGCTAGATGAACGAACGGCTCTCCACATGCTCATTTCTGAGAGACACGTGTGTGTGAAAGCCGTCCTTCACCTAGCTTTTTGGGAACACAAAGTTTCTTTTCAGTTGCAAAATCCACTCCATACATATATATGGGGAGGTACTAGCTCCAACTCAGTTTTACAGTGAAATCTGCAGGAATTTCAAACCGGCACTAGGAAGCAGACTGAAAACCAGAGTAAAAGTTTTCACTGCAACCCGTTCCCTTTGTGCTAGATGAACGAACGTCTCTTCACATGCTCAGTTCTGAGAGGTTATTGTGTGTGTGAAAGCCGTCCTTCAACTAGCTTGTTGGGAACACAAAGTTTCTTTTCAGTTGCAAACTCCACTCCATACATATATAAGGGGAAGTACAAGCTCCAAATCTGTTTTACAGTGAAAACTGCAGGAACTTCAAACCGGCACTAGGAAGCAGACTGAAAACCAGAGTAAAAGTTTTCACTGCAACCCGTTCCTTTTGTGCTAGATGAACGAACGTCTCTCCACATGCTCAGTTATGAGAGAAATGTGTGTGTGAAAGCCGTCCTTCAACTATCTTGTTTTGAACACAGAGATTCTTTTCAGTTGCAAGCACCACTCCATACATATATATGGGGAGGTACAAGCTCCAAATCTGTTTTACAGTGAAAACTGCAGGAACTTCAAACCGGCACTAGGAAACAGACTGAAAATCAGAGTAAAAGTTTTCACTGCAACCCATTCCCTTTGTGCTAGATGAACGAACGTCTCTCCACATGCTCAGTTCTGAGAGATAAGTGTGTGTGAAAGCCGTCTTTCACCTAGCTTGTTGGGAACACAAAGTTCCTTTTCAGTTGCAAACTCCACTCCATTCATATATATGGGGAGGTACAAGCTCCAAATCGGTTTTACAGTGAAAACTGCAGGAACTTCAAACCGGCACTAGGAAACAGACTGAGAAACCAGAGTAATAGTTTCTCCTGCAATACGTTCCTTTTGTGCTAGGTGAACGAACGTCTATCCACATGCTCAGTTCTGAGAGATAAGTGTGTGTGAAAGCCGTTCTTCAACAAGCTTGTTGGGAACACAAAATTTCTTTTCAGATGCAAACTCCACTCCATACATATATATGTGGAGGTACTAGCTCCAACTCGGGTTTACAGTGAAAACTGCGGGAACTTCAAACCGGCACAAGGAAACAGACTGAAAACCAGAGTATAAGATTCTACTGCAACCCGTTCCCTTTGTGCTACATGAACGAACATCTATCCACATGCTCAGTTATGAGATATAATTGTGTGTTAAAGCCGTTTTTCACCTTGCTTGTTTTGAACACAATTTTCTTTTCAATTGCAAACTCCACATCATACAAATATATGGGGAGGTACTAGCTCCAAATCGGTTTAACAGTGAAAACTGCAGGAACTTCAAACTGGCACTAGGAAACAGACTGGGAAACCAGAGTAAAAGTTTCTCCTGCATCCCTTTCCCTTTTGAGTAGATGAACGAACGTCTCTCCACTTGCTCAGTTCTGAGAGTTAAGTGTGTGTGAAAGCCGTCCTTCACCTAGCTTGTTGGGAACACAAAGTTCTTTTCAGTTGCAAACCCCACTCCATAGATATATATGGGGAGGTACTAGCTCCAACTCGGTTTTACAGTGAAAACTGCAGGAACTTCAAACCGGCTCTAGAAAACAGACTGAGAAATCAGAGTAAAAGTTTCCCTTGCAACCCGTTCACTTTTTGCTAGATGAACGAACGTCTCTCCACATGATCTGTTCTGAGAGATAAGTGTGTGTGAAAGCCGTCCTTCACCTAGCTTGTTTGGAACACAAAGTTCCTTTTCAGTGGCTAACTCCACTCCATTCATATATATGGGGAGGTACTAGCTCCAACTCGGTTTTACAGTGAAAACTGCAGGAACTTCCAACCGGCACTAGGAAACAGACTGAGAAACCAGAGAAATAGTTTCTCCTGCAACACGTTCACTTTGTGCTAGATGAATGAACGTCTCTCCACATGCTCAGTTCTGAGAGATAAGTGTGTGTGAAAGCCGTCCTTCAACAAGCTTGTTGGGAACACAAAGTTTCTTTTCAGTTGCAAAATCCACTCCATACATATATATGGGGAGGTACTAGCTCCAACTCGGTTTTACAGTGAAAACTGCAGGAACTTCAAACCGGCACTAGGAAACAGACTGAAAACCAGAGTATAAGTTTCTACTGCAACCCGTTCCCTTTGTGCTAGATGAACGAACGTCTCTCCACATGCTCAGTTATGAGAGATAAGTGTGTTTTAAAGCCGTTTTTCACCTTCCTTGTTTTGAACACAAAGATTCTTTTGAATTGCAATCTCCACTCCATACATATATATGGGGAGGTACAAGCTCCAACTCTGTTTTACAGTGAAAACTGCAGGAACTTCAAACTGGCACTAGGAAACTGACTGAAAACCAGAGTAAAATTTTCTACTGCAACCCGTTCCCTTTGTGCTAGATGAACGAACGTCTAACCACATGCTTTGTTCTGAGAGATAAGTGTGTGTGAAAGCCGTCCTTCACCCTGCTTGTTTGAACACAAAGTTCTTTTCAATTGCAAACCCAACTCCATATATATATATAGGGAGGTACAAGCTCCAACTAGGTTTAACAGTGAAAACTGCAGGAACTTCAAACCGGTACTAGGAAACAGATTGGAAACCAGAGTAAAAGTTTCTCCTGCAACCCGTTCGCTATTTGCTAGATGAACGAACGTCTCTCCACTTGCTCAGTTCTGAGAGATAAGTGTGTGTGAAAGCCGTCATCCACCTATCTTGTTGGGAACACAAAGTTTCTTTTCAGTTGCAAAATCCACTCCATACATATATATGGGGCGGTATTAGCTCAAACTCGGTTTTACACTGAAAATTGCAGGAACTTCAAAACGGCACTAGGAAACAGACTGAGAAAACAGAGTAAAAGTTTCTCCTGCAACCCGTTCCCTTTGTGCTAGATGAACGATCGTCTTTCCACATGCTTAGTTCTGAGAGATAAGTGTGTGTGAATGCCGTCCTTCACCTGACTTGTTGGGAACACAAAGTTTCTTTTCAGTTGCAAATACACTCCATACTTATGTATGGGGAGATACTAGATACAACACGGTTTTACAGTGAAATCTGCAGGAACTTCTAACCGGCACTAGGAAACAGACTGAGAAACCAGAGTAAAAATTTACACTGCAACCGGTTCCCTTTGTGCTAGATGAACGAACGTCTCTCCACATGCTCAGTTATGAGAGATAAGTGTGTTTTAAAGCCGTTTTTCACCTTCCTTGTTTTGAACACAAAGATTCTTTTCAATTGCAATCTCCACTCCATACATATATATGGGGAGGTACAAGCTCCAACTCTGTTTTACAGTGAAAACTGCAGGAACTTCAAACTGGCACTAGGAAACTGACTGAAAACCAGAGTAAAATTTTCTACTGCAACCCGTTCCCTTTGTGCTAGATGAACGAACGTCTAACCACATGCTTAGTTCTGAGAGATAAGTGTGTGTGAAAGCCGTCCTTCACCCTGCTTGTTTTGAACACAAAGTTCTTTTCAATTGCAAACCCAACTCCATATATATATATAGGGAGGTACAAGCTCCAACTAGGTTTAACAGTGAAAACTGCAGGAACTTCAAACCGGTACTAGGAAACAGATTGGGAAACCAGAGTAAAAGTTTCTCCTGCAACCCGTTCGCTATTTGCAAGATGAACGAACGTCTCTCGACTTGCTCAGTTCTGAGAGATAAGTGTGTGTGAAAGCCGTCATCCACCTATCTTGTTGGGAACACAAAGTTTCTTTTCAGTTGCAAAATCCACTCCATAAATATATATGGGGCGGTATTAGCTCAAACTCGTTTTTACAGTGAAAATTGCAGGAACTTCAAAACGGCATTAGGAAACAGACTGAGAAACCAGAGTAAAAGTTTCTCCTGCAACCCGTTCCCTTTGTGCTAGATGAACGATCGTCTTTCCACATGCTTAGTTCTGAGAGATAAGTGTGTGTGAATGCCGTCCTTCACCTGACTTGTTGGGAACACAAAGTTTCTTTTCAGTTGCAAATACACTCCATACTTATGTATGGGGAGATACTAGATACAACACGGTTTTACAGTGAAAACTGCAGGAACTTCTAACCGGCACTAGGAAACAGACTGAGAAACCAGAGTAAAAATTTATACTGCAACCCGTTCCCTTTGTGCTAGATGAACGAAAGTCTCTCCACATGCTCAGTTATGAGAGAAATGTGTGTGTGAAAGCCGTCCTTCAACTATCTTGTTTTGAACACAGAGATTCTTTTCATTTGCAAGCACCACTCCATACATATATATGGGGAGGTACAAGCTCCAAATCTGTTTTACAGAGAAAACTGCAGGAACTTCAAACCGGCACTAGGAAACAGACTGAATATCAGAGTAAAATTTTTCTTGCAAACCGTTCCCTTTGTGCTAGATGAACGAACGTCTCTCCCCATGTTCATTTCTGAGAGATAAGTGTGTGTGAAAGCCGTTGTTCACCTAGCTTGTTGGGAACACAAAGTTTCTTTTCAGTTGCAAACTCCACTCCATACATATATATGGGTAGGTACTAGCTCAACTCGGTTTTACAGTGAAAACTGCAGGAACTTCAAAATGGCACTAGGAAACAGACTGAAAACCAGAGTATAAGATTCTACTGCAACCCGTTCCCTTTGTGCTAGATGAACGAACATCTCTCCACATGCTCAGTTATGAGAGATAAGTGTGTTTTAAAGCCGTTTTTCACCTTCCTTGTTTTGAACACAAAGATTCTTTTCAATTGCAAACTCCACTCCATACATATATATGGGGAGGTACAAGCTCCAACTCTGTTTTACAGTGAAAACTGCAGGAACTTTAAACTGGCACTAGGAAACTGACTGAAAACCAGAGAAAAATTTTCTACTGCAACCGTTCCATTTGTGCTAGATGAACGAACGTCTAACCACATGCTTAGTTCTGAGAGATAAGTGTGTGTGAAAGCCGTCCTTCACCCTGCTTGTTTTGAACACAAAGTTCTTTTCAATTGCAAACCCAACTCCATACATATATATGGGGTGGTACAAGCTCCAACTAGGTTTAACAGTGAAAACTGCAGGAACTTCAAACCGGTACTAGGAAACAGATTGGGAAACCAGAGTAAAAGTTTCTCCTGCATCCCGTTCGCTATTTGCTAGATGAACGAACGTCTCTCCACTTGCTCAGTTCTGAGAGGTAAGTGTGGTTGAAAGCCGTAATCCACCTAGCTTGTTGGGAACACAAAGTTTCTTTTCAGTTGCAAAATCCACTCCATACATATATATGGGGCGGTATTAGCTCAAACTCGTTTTTACAGTGAAAATTGCAGGAACTTCAAAACGGCACTAGGAAACAGACTGAGAAAACAGAGTAAAAGTTTCTCCTGCAACCCGTTCCTTTTGTGCTAGATGAACGATCGTCTTTCCACATGCTTAGTTCTGAGAGATAAGTGTGTGTGAAAGCCGTCCTTCACCTGACTTGTTGGGAACACAAAGATTCTTTTCAGTTGCAAATACACTCCATACTTATGTATGGGGAGATACTAGATACAACACGGTTTACAGTGAAAACTGCAGGAACTTCTTACCGGCACTAGGAAACAGACTGAGAAACCAGAGTAAAAATTTACACTGCAACCCGTTCCCTTTGTGCTAGATGAACGAACGTCTCTCCACATGCTCAGTTATGAGAGAAATGTGTGTGTGAAAGCCGTCCTTCAACTATCTTGTTTTGAACACAGAGATTCTTTTCAGTTGCAAGCACCACTCCATACATATATATGGGGAGGTACAAGCTCCAAATCTGTTTTACAGTGACAACTGCAGGAACTTCAATCCGGCACTAGGAAACAGACTGAAAATCAGAGTAAAATTTTTCTTGCAATCCGTTCCCTTTGTGCTAGATGAACGAACGTCTCTCCACATGTTCAGTTCTGAGATATAAGTGTGTGTGAAAGCCGTCCTTCACCTAGCTTGCTGGGAACACAAAGTTTCTTTTCAGTTGCAAACTCCACTCCATACATATATGTGCGTAGGTACTAGCTCCAACTCGGTTTTACAGTGAAAACTGCAGGAACTTCAAACCGGCACTAGGAAGCATACTGAAAACCAGAGTAAAAGTTTTCACTGCAAACCGTTCCCTTTGTGCTAGATGAACGAACGTCTCTCCACATGCTCAGTTCTGAGAGATAAGTGTGTGTGAAACCCGTCCTTCACCTAGCTTGTTGGGAACACAAAGTTCCTTTTCAGTTGCAAACTCCACTCCATTCATATATATGGGGAGGTACTAGCTCCAACTCGGTTTTACAGTGATAAATGCAGGAACTTCAAACCGGCACTAGGAAACAGACTAAGAAACCAGAGTAATAGTTCCTCCTGCAACACGTTCAACTTGTGCTAGATGAACGAACGTCTCTCCACATGCTCAGTTCTGAGAGATAAGTGTGTGTGAAAGCCGTCCTTCAACAAGCTTGTTGGGAACACAATTTTTCTTTTCAGTTGCAAAATCCACTCCATACATATATATGGGGAGGTAATAGTTCCAACTCTGTTTTACAGTGAAAACTGCAGGAACTTCAAAACGGCACTAGGAAACAGACTGAAAACCAGAGTAAAAGTTTCCCTTGCAACCCGTTCCCTTTGTGATAGATGAACGAACTACTCTCCAAATGCTCAGTTCTGAGAGATAAGTGTGTGTGAAAGCCGGCTTTCACCTATCTTGTTGGGAACACAAAGTTTCTTTTCAGTTGCAAACTCCACTCCATACATATATATGGGGAGGTACTAGTTCCAACTCTGTTTTACAGTGAAAACTGCAGGAACTTCAAACCGGCACTAGGAAACAGACTGAAAAACCAAAGTAATTGTTTCTCCTGCAACCCGTTCCCTTTGTGATAGATGAACGAACTACTCTCCACATGCTCAGTTCTGAGATATAAGTGTGTGTGAAAGCCGTCCTTCACCTAGCTTGTTGGAAACACAGTTTCTTTTAAATTGCAAACTACGCTCCATACATTTATATGGGGAGGTACTAGCTCCAACTCGGTTTTACAGTGAAAACTGCAGGAACTTCAAACCGGCACTAGGAAACAGATTGAGAAACCAGAGTAAAAGTTTTCACTGCAAACTGTTCCCTTTGTTCTAGATGAACGAACGTCTCTCCTCATGCTCACTTCTGAGAGATAAGTGTCTGTGAAAGCCGTCATTCAACAAGTTTGTTGGGAACACAAAGTTTCCTTTCAGTTGCAAAATCCACTCCATACATATATATGGGGAGGTACTAGCTCCAACTCAGTTTTACAGTGAAAACTGCAGGAACTTCAAACCGGCACTAGGAAACAGACTGGGAAACCAGAGTGAAAGTTTCTCCTGCAACACGTTCATTTTGTGCTAGATGAACGAACGTCTCTCCACATGCTCAGTTCTGAGTGATAAGTGTGTGTGAAAGCCGTACTTCACCAAGCTTGTTGGGAACACAAAGTTTCTTTTCAGTTGCTAACTCCACTCCATACATATATATGGGTAGGTACTAGATCCAACTCGGTTTTACAGTGAAAACTGCAGGAACTTCAAACCGGCACTAGGAAACAGACTAAAAACCAGAGTAAAACTTTCCACTGCAACCCGTTCCCTTTGTGCTAGATGAAGGAACGTCTCTCCACATGCTCTGTTCTGAGAGATAAGTGTGTGTGAAAGCCGTCCTTCAACTAGCTTGTTGGGAACACAAAGTTTCTTTTCAGTTGCAAATTCCACTCCATACATATATATGGGGAGGGACTAGCTCCAACTCAGTTTTACAGTGAAAACTGCAGGAACTTCAAAACGGCACTAGGAAACAGACTGAAAACCTGAGTAAAAGTTTCTACTGCAACCCGTTCCTTTGTGCTAGATGAACGAACGTCTATCCACATGCTCAGTTCTAAGAGATATCTGTGTGTGAAAGCCGTTTTTCAACTTGCTTGTTTTGAACACAAAGTTCTTTTCAATTGCAAACTCCATACCATATATATATATGGGGAGGTACTAGCTCCAACTCGATTTTACAGTGAAAACTGCAGAAACATCTAGCCGGCACTAGGAAACAGACTGAGAAACAAGAGTAAAAGTTTCTCCTGAAACCCGTTCCCTTTTTGCTAGATGAACGAACGTCTCACCACTTGCTCAGTTCTGAGAGATAAGTGTGTTTGAAAGCCGTCCTTCACCAAGCTTGTTGGGAACACAAAGTTTCTTTTCAGTCGCAAGCTCCACTCCATACATATATATGGGGTGGTAATAGCTTCAACTCGGTTTTAAAGTGAAAACTGCAGGAAATTCAAACCGGCACTAGGAAACGGACTGAGAAAGCAGAGTAAAATTTCTCCTGCAACCAGTTCCCTTTGTGCTAGAGGAACGAACGTCTCTACACATGCTCAGTTCAGAGAGATAAGTGTGTGTGAAAGCCGTCCTTCACCTAGCTTGTTGGGAACACAGTTTCTTTTAAGTTGCAAACTCCACTCCATACATATATATGGGGAAGTAGTAGCTCCAACTCGGTTTTACAGTGAAAACTGCAAGAACTTCAAACCGGCACTAGGAAACAGACTGAGAAACCAGAGTAAAAGTTTCTCCTGCAACCCGTTCCCTTTGTGGTAGATGAACGAACTACTCTCCAGATGCTCAGTTCTGAGAGATAAGTGTGTGTGAAAGCCGTCATTCACCTAGCTTGTTGGGAACACAAAGTTTCTTTTCAGTTGCAAACTCCACTCCATACATATATATGGGGATGTACTAGCTCCAAATCGGTTTTACAGTGAAAACTGCAGGAACTTCAAACCGGCACTAGGAAACAGAATGAGAAACCAGAGTAAAAGTTTCTCCTGCAATATTCACTTTGTGCTAGATGAACGAACGTCTATCCACATGCTCAGATCTGAGAGATAAGTGTGTGTGAAAGTCGTACTTCACCAAGCTTGTTGGGAACACAAAGTTTCTTTTCAGTTGCAAACTCCACTCCATACATATATATGGGGAGGTACTATCTCCAACTCGGTTTTACAGTGAAAACTGCAGGAACTTCAAACCGGCACTAGGAAAGAGACTGAAAATTAGAGTATAAGTTTCCCCTGCAACCCGTTCCCTTTGTGCTAAATGAACGAACGTCTATCCACATGCTCAGTTCTGAGAGATAAGTGTGTGTGAAAGCCGTTTTTCACTTTGCTTGTTTTGAACACAAAGTTTCTTTTCAATTGCAAACTCCACACCATATATATATATGGGGACGTACTAGCTCCAACTCGGCTTAACAGTGAAAACTGCAGGAACTTCAAACCGGCACTAGGAAAAAGACTGGGAAACCAGAGTAAATGTTTCTCATGCAACCCGTTCCTTTTTGCTAGATGAACGAACGTCTTTCCACTTACTCAATTCTGAGAGATAAATGTGTGTGAAAGCCGTCCTTCACCAAGCTTGTTGGAAACACAAAGTTTCTTTTCAGTTGCAAACTCCACTCCATACATATATATGGGGAGGTACTAGCTCCAACTCGGTTTTACAGTGAAAAATGCAGGAACTTCATACCGGCACGAGGAAACAGACTGAGAAACCAGAGTAAAAGTTTCCCCTACAACCCGTTCCCTTTGTGCTAGATGAACGAACGTCTATCCACATGCTCATTTCTGAGAGATAAGTGTGTGTTAATGCCGTCCTTCACCTAGCTTGTTGGAAACACAAAGTTTGTTTTCAGTTGCATACTCCACTCCATACATATATAAGGGGAGGTACTAGCTCCAACTCGGTTTTACAGTGAAAACTGTAGTAACTTCAAACCGTCACTAGGAAACAGACTGAGAAACCAGAGTAAAATTTTCTCTTGCAACCCGTTCCATTTGTGCTAGATGAACGAACGTCTCTCCACAAGCTCAGTTCTGAGAGATAAGTGTGTGTGAAAGCCGTACTTCACCAAGCTTGTTGGGAACACAAAGTTTCTTTTCAGTTGCAAACTCCACTCCAACATATATATGGGGATTTACTATCTCCAAATCGGTTTTACAGTGAAAATTACAGGAAATTCAAACCGGCACTAGGAAACAGACTGAGAAACCAGAGTAAAAGTTTCTCTTGCAACCCGTTCCCTTTCTGCTAGATGAACGAACGTCTCTCCACAAGCTCAGTTCTGAGAGATAAGTGTGTGTGAAAGCCGTACTTCACCGAGCTTGTTGGGAACACAAAGTTTCTTTTCAGTTGCAAACTCCACTCCATACATATATATGGGGAGGTACAATCTCCAACTCGATTTTACAGTGAACACTGCAGGAACTTCAAACCGGCACTAGGAAACAGACTGAAAACCAGAGTAAAAGTTTCTACTGCAAACCGTTCCCTTTGTGCTAGATGAACGAACGTCTATCCACATGCTCAGTTCTGAGAGATAAGTGTGTGTGAAAGCCGTCCTTCAATTTGCTTGTTTTGAACACAAAGTTCTTTTCAATTGCAAACTCCACACCATACATATATATGGGGTGGTACTAGCTCCAACTTGGTTTTATAGTGAAAACTGCAGGATCTTCAAACCGGCACTAGGAAGCAGACTGAGAATCCAGAGTAATAGTTTCTCCTGCAGCACGTTCTCTCTGTGCATGATGAACGAACGTCTCTCCACATGCTCAGTTCTGAGGGATAAGTGTGTGTGAAAGCCGTCCTTCACCTAGCTTGTTGGGAACACAAAGTTTCTTTTAAGTTGCAAACTCGACTCCATATTTATATATGTGGAGGTACTAGCTCCAACTCGGTTTTACAGTGAAAACTGCAGGATCTTCAAACAGGCACTAAGAAACTGACTGAGAATCCAGAGTAATAATTTCTCCTGCAACACTTTCACTTTGTGCTAGATGAACGAACGTCTCTCCACATGCTCGGTTCTGAGATATAAGTGTGTGTGAAAGCCGTACTTCACCAAGCTTGTTGGGAACACAAAGTTTCTTTTCAGTTGCAAACTCCACTCCATACATATATAATGGGAGGTACTAGCTCCAACTCTGTTTTACAGTGAAAACTGCAGGAACTTCAAACCGGCACTAGGAAACAGACTGAGAAACCAGAGTAAAAACTTCACCTGCAACCCGTTCCCTTTGTGCTAGATGAACGAACGTCTCCCCACATGCTCATTTCTGAGAGATAAGTGTGTGTTAATGCCGTCCTTCACCTAGCTTGTTGGGAACACAAAGTTTGTTTTCATTTGCAAACTCCACTCCAACATATATATGGGGAGTTTCTAGCTCCAAATTAGTTTTACAGTGAAAACTGCAGGAAATTCAAACCGGCACCAGGAAACAGACTGAGAAACCAGAGTAAAAGTTTCTCTTGCAACCCGTTTCCTTTGTGCTGAATGAACGAATGTCTCTCCAGAAGCTCAATTCTGAGAGATAAGTGTGTGTGAAAGCCGTACTTCACAAAGCTTGTTGGGAACACAAAGTTTCTTTTCAGTTGCAAAATCCAATCCATATTTATATATGGGGAGGTACTAGCTCCAACTCGGTTTTACAGCGTAAACTGCAGGAACTTCAATCCGGCACTAGGAAACAGACAGAAAACCAGAGTAAATGTTTCTACTGCAACCCGTTCTCTTTGTGCTAGATGAACGAACGTCTATCCACATGCTCAGTTCTGAGAGATAATTGTGTGTGAAAGCAGTCCTTCACCTAACTTGTTGTGAACACAGAGATTCTTTTCAGTTGCAAGCTCCACTCCATACATATATATGGGGAGGTACAAGCTCCAACTCTGTTTTACAGTGAAAACTGCAGGAGCTTCAAAACTGCACTTGGAAACAGACTGAAAACCAGGGTAAAATTTTCTCTTGCAACCCGTTCCATTTGTGCTAGATGAACGAACGTCTCTCCACATGCTCAGTTGTGAGAGATAATTGTGTGTGAAAGCCGTTCATCACCAAGCTTGTTGGGAACACAAAGTTTCTTTTCAGTTGCAAACTACACTCCATTCATATATATGGGGAGGTACGAGCTCCAACTCTGTTTTACAGTGAAAACTGCAGGAAGTTCATACCGGCACTAGGAAACAGACTGAGAAACCAGAGTAAAACTTTCTCCTGCAACCCGTTCCCTTTGAGCTAGATGAACAAACGTCTCTCCACATGCTCAGTTCTGAGAGATAAGTGTGTGTGAAAGCCATTCTTCAAATAGATTGTTGGGAACACAAAGTTTCTTTTCAGTTGCAAACTCCACTCCATATATATATATTGGGATGTACTAGCTCAAACTCTGTTTTACAGTGAAAATTGCAGGAACTTCAAAACGGCACCAGGAAACAGACTGAGAAAACAGAGTAAAAGTTTCTCCTGCAACCCGTTCCCTTTGTGCTAGATGAACGAACGTCTCTCCGCATGCTTAATTCTGAGAGATAAGTGAGTGTGAAAGCCGTCCTTCACCTGAATTGTTGGGAACACAAAGTTTCTTTTCAGTTGCAAAATCCACTCCATACTTATATATGGGGAGGTACTAGCTCCAACTCGGGTTTACAGTGAAAACTGCAGGAACTTCTAACCGGCACTAGGAAACAGACTGAGAAACCAGAGTAAAAGTTTCCACTGCAACCCGTTCCCTCTGTGCTAGATGAACGAATGTCTCTCCACATGCTCAGTTCTGAGAGATAAGTGTGTTCTAAAGCCGTCCTTCACCTAGCTTGTTGTGAACACAGAGTTCTTTTCAGTTGCAAGCTCCAATCCATACATATATATGGGGAGGTACAAGCTCCAACTCTCTTTTACAGTGAAAACTGCAGGAACTTCAAAACGGCACTAGGAAACAGACTGAAAACCAGAGTAAAAATTTCCCTTGCAACCCGTTCCCTTTGTGCTAGATGAACGAAAGTCTCTCCAAAAGCTCAGTTCTGAGAGATTAGTGTGTGTTAAAGCCGTCCTTCACCTAGTTTGTTGGGAACACAAAGTTTCTTTTCAGTAGCAAACTCCACTCCATACATATATATGGGGAGGTACTAGCTCCAACTCGGTTTTACAGTGAAATCTGCAGGAACTTCAAACCGGCACTAGGAAGCATACTGAAAACCAGAGTAAAGTTTTCACTGCAAACCGTTCCCTTTGTGCTAGATGAACGAACGTCTCTCCACATGCTCAGTTCTGAGAGATAAGTGTGTGTGAAAGCCGTCTTTCACCTAGCTTGTTGGGAACACAAAGTTTCTTTTAAGTTGCAAACTCCACTCCATACATATATATATGGAGGTACTAGTTCCAACTCGGTTTTACAGAGAAAACAGCAGGAACTTCAAACCGGCACTAGGAAAAACACTGAGAAACCAGAATAATTGTTTCTCCTGCAACACGTTCAATATGTGCTAGATGAACGAACGTCTCTCCACATGCTCAGTTCTGAGAGATAAGTGTGAGTGAAAGACGTAATTATACAAGCTTGTTGGGAACACAATGTTTCTTTTCAATTACAAAATCCACTCCATACATATATATGGTGAGGTACTAGTTCCAACTCGGTTTTACAGTGAAAACTGCAGGAACTTCAAACCGGCACTAGGAAACAGACTGAAAACCAGAGTATAAGTTTCTCCTGCAACCCGTTCCCTTTGTGCTAGATGAACGAACGTCTATCCACATGCTCAGTTCTGAGAGATAAGTGTGTGTGAAAGCCGTCCTTCAACTTGCTTGTTTTGAACACAAAGTTCTTTTCAATTGTAAACTCCACTCCATAGATATATATGGGGAGGTACTAGTTCCAACTAGTTTAACAGTTAAAATTGCAGGAACTTCAAACCAGTACTAGGAAACAGACTGGGAAACAAGAGTAAAAGTTTCTCCTCCAACCCATTCGCTTTTTGCTAGATGAACGAACGTCTCTCCACTTGCTCAGTTCTGAGAGATAAGTGCGTGTGAAAGCCGTCATTCACCTAGCTCGTTGGGAACACAAAGTTTCTTTTCAGTTGCAAACTCCACTCCATACATATATATGGGGAGGTACTAGCTCCAACTCTGTTTTACAGTGAAAATTGCAGGAACTTCAAAACGGCACTAGGAAACAGACTGAGAAAACAGAGTAAAAGTTTCTCCTATAACCTGTTCCCTTTTTGCTAGATGAACGAACGTCTCTCCACATGCTTAGTTCTGAGAGATAAGTGTGTGTGAAAACCGTCCTTCACCTGACTTGTTGGGAACACAAAGTTTCTTTTCGGTTGCAATCTCCACTCCATAATTCTATATGGGAGGTACTAGCTCCAACTCGGTTTTACAGTAAAAATTGCAGGAACTTCTAACCGGCAGTAGGAAACAGACTGAGAAACCAGAGTAAGAGTTTACACTTCAACCCGTTCCCTTTGTGCTAGATGAATGAACGTCTCTCCACATGCTCAGTTCTGAGAGATAAGTGTGTGTGAAAGCCGTCCTTCACCTAGCTTGTTGTGAACACAGAGTTTCTTTTCAGTTGCAACACCACTCCATACATATATATGGGGAGGTACAAGCTCCAAATCTGTTTTACAGTGAAAACTGCAGGAACTTCAAAACGGCACTAGGAAACAGACTGAAAACCAGAGTAAAATTTCACTTGCAACCAGTTCCCTTTGTGCTAGATGAACGAACGGCTCTCCACATGCTCATTTCTGAGAGATACGTGTGTGTGAAAGCCGTCCTTCACCTAGCTTTTTGGGAACACAAAGTTTCTTTTCAGTTGCAAAATCCACTCCATACATATATATGGGGAGGTACTAGCTCCAACTCGGTTTTACAGTGAAATCTGCAGGAACTTCAAAACGGCACTAGGAAGCAGACTGAAAACCAGAGTAAAAGTTTTCACTGCAACCTGTTCCCTTTGTGCTAGATGAACGAACGTCTCTCCACATGCTCAGTTCTGTGAGATAAATGTGTGTGAAAGCCGTCCTTCACCTAGCTTGTTGGGAACACAAAGTTTCTTTTCAGTTGCAAACTCCACTACATTCATATATATGAGGAGGTACAAGCTCCAAATCGGTTTTACAGTGAAAACTGCAGGAACTTCAAACCGGCACTAGGAAACAGACTGAGAAACCAGAGTAATAGTTTCTCCTGCAATACGTTCCTTTTGTGCTAGGTGAACGAACGTCTATCCACATGCTCAGTTCTGAGAGATAAGTGTGTGTGAAAGCCGTTCTTCAACAAGCTTGTTGGGAACACAAAGTTTCTTTTCAGAAGCAAACTCCACTCCATACATATATATGTGGAGGTACTAGCTCCAACTCGGTTTTACAGTGAAAACTGCGGGAACTTCAAACCGGCACAAGGAAACAGACTGAAAACCAGAGTATAAGATTCTACTGCAACCCGTTCCCTTTGTGCTAGATGAACGAACGTCTATCCACATGCTCAGTTATGAGATATAAGTGTGTGTTAAAGCCGTTTATAACCTTGCTTGTTTTGAACACAATTTTCTTTTCAATTGCAAACTCCACATCATACAAATATATGGGGAGGTACTAGCTCCAAATCGGTTTAACAGTGAAAACTGCAGGAACTTCAAACTGGCACTACGAAACAGACTGGGAAACCAGAGTAAAAGTTTCTCCTGCATCCCGTTCCCTTTTTAGTAGATGAACGAACGTCTCTCCACTTGCTCAGTTCTGAGAGTTAAGTGTGTGTGAAAGCCGTCCTACACCTAGCTTGTTGGGAACACAAAGTTTTTTTCAGTTGCAAACCCCACTCCATAGATATATATGGGGAGGTACTAGCTCCAACTCGGTTTTACAGTGATAAATGAAGGAACTTCAAACTGGCACTAGGAAACAGACTGAGAAATCAGAGTAAAACTTTCTCCTGTAACCCGTTCCCTTTGTGCTAGATGAACGAACGTCTCTCCAAAAGCTCAGTTCTGAGAGATAAGTGTGTGTGAAAGCCGTCCTTCACCTAGCTTGTTGGGAACACAAAGTTTCTTTTCAGTTGCAAGCTCACTCCATACATATATATGGGGAGGTACTAGCTCCAACTCTGTTTTACAGTGAAAACTGCAGGAACTTCAAAACGACACTAGGAAACAGACTGAAAAACAGAGTAAAATTTCCCTTGCAACCCGTTCACTTTGTGCTAGATGAACGAACGTCTCTCCACATGATCAGTTCTGAGAGATAAGTGTGTGTGAAAGTCGTCCTTCACCTAGCTTTTTTGGAACACAAAGTTCCTTTTCAGTGGCTAACTCCACTCCATTCATATATATGGGGAGGTACGAGCACCAACTCGGTTTTACAGTGAAAACTGCAGGAACTTCAAACCGGCACTAGGAAACAGACAGAGAAACCAGAGAAATAGTTTCTCCTGCAACACGTTCACTTTGTGCTAGATGAACGAACGTCTCTCCACATGCTCAGTTCTGAGAGATCAGTGTGTGTGAAAGCCGTTCTTCAACAAGCTTGTTGGGAACACAAAGTTTCTTTTCAGAAGCAAACTCCACTCCATACATATATATGGGGAGGTACAAGCTCCAAATCTGTTTTACAGTGAAAACTGCAGGAACTTCAAACTGGCACTAGGAAACTGACTGAAAACCAGATTAAAATTTTCTACTGCAACCCGTTCCCTTTGTGCTAGATGAACGAACGTCTAACCACATGCTTAGTTCTGAGAGATAAGTGTGTGTGAAAGCCGTCCTTCACCCTGCTTGTTTTGAACACAAAGTTCTTTTCAATTCCAAACCGAACTCCATATATATATATAGGGAGGTACAAGCTCCAACTAGGTTTAACAGTGAAAACTGCAGGAACTTCAAACCGGTACTAGGAAACAGATTGGGAAACCAGAGTAAAAGTTTCTCCTGCAACCCGTTCGCTATTTGCTAGATGAACGAACGTCTCTCCACTTGCTCAGTTCTGAGAGATAAGTGTGTGTGAAAGCCGTCATCCACTTATCTTGTTGGGAACACAAAGTTTCTTTTCAGTTGCAAAATCCACTCCATACATATATATGGGGCGGTATTAGCTCAAACTCGTTTTTACAGTGAAAATTGCAGGAACTTCAAATCGGCACTAGGAAACAGACTGAGAAAACAGAGTAAAAGTTTCTCCTGCAACCCGTTCCCTTTGTGCTAGATGAACGATCGTCTTTCCACATGCTTAGTTCTGAGAGATAAGTGTGTGTGAATGCCGTCCTTCACCTGACTTGTTGGGAACACAAAGTTTCTTTTCAGTTGCAAATACACTCCATACTTATGTATGGGGAGATACTAGATACAACACGGTTTTACAGTGAAAACTGCAGGAACTTCTAACCGGCACTAGGAAACAGACTGAGAAACCAGAGTAAAAATTTACACTGCAACCCGTTCCCTTTGTGCTAGATGAACGAACGTCTCTCCACATGCTCAGTTATGAGAGAAATGTGTGTGTGAAAGCCGTCCTTCAACTATCTTGTTTTGAACACAGAGATTCTTTTCAGTTGCAAGCACCACTCCATACATATATATGGGGAGGTACAAGCTCCAAATCTGTTTTACAGTGAAAACTGCAGGAACTTCAAACCGGCACTAGGAAACAGACTGAAAATCAGAGTAAAATTTTTCTTGCAAACCGTTCCCTTTGTGCTAGATGAACGAACGTCTCTCCACATGTTCAGTTCTGAGAGATAAGTGTGTGTGAAAGCCGTTCTTCACCTAGCTTGTTGGGAACACAAAGTTTCTTTTCAGTTGCAAACTCCACTCCATACATATATATGGGTAGGTACTAGCTCAACTCGATTTTACAGTGAAAACTGCAGGAACTTCAAACCGGCACTAGGAAGCATACTGAAAACCAGAGTAAAAGTTTTCACTGCAACCCATTCCCTTTGTGCTAGATGAACGAACGTCTCTCCACATGCTCAGTTCTGGGAGATAAGTGTGTGTGAAAGCCGTCCTTCACCTAGCTTGTTGGGAACACAAAGTTCCTTTTCAGTTGCAAACTCCACTCCATTCATATATATGGGGAGGTACTAGCTCCAACTCGGTTTTACAGTGATAAATGCAGGAACTTCAAACCGGTACTAGGAAACAGACTGAGAAACCAGAGTAATAGTTTCCCCTGCAACAAGTTCAATTTGTGCTAGATGAACGAACGTCTCTCCACATGCTCAGTTCTGAGAGATAAGTGTGTGTGAAAGCCGTCCTTCAACAAGCTTGTTGGGAACACAAAGTTTCTTTTCAGTTGCAAAATCCACTCCATACATATATAAGGGGAGGTACTAGCTCCAACTCGGTTTTACAGTGAAAACTGCAGGAACTTCAAACCGGCACTAGGAAACAGACTGAAAACCAGAGTATAAGTTTCTACTGCAACCCGTTCCCTTTGTGCTAGATGAACGAACGTCTCTCCACATGCTCAGTTATAAAGAGATAAGTGTGTTTTAAAGCCGTTTTTCACCTTCCTTGTTTTGAACACAAAGATTCTTTTCAATTGCAAACTCCACTCCATACATATATATGGGGAGGTACAAGCTCCAACTCTGTTTTACAGTGAAAACTGCAGGAACTTCAAACTGGCACTAGGAAACTGACTGAATACCAGAGTAAAATTTTCTACTGCAACCCGTTCCCTTTGTGCTAGATGAACGAACGTCTAACCACATGCTTACTTCTGAGAGATAAGTGTGTGTGAAAGCCGTCCTTCACCCTGCTTGTTTTGAACACAAAGTTCTTTTCAATTGCAAACCCAACTCCATATATATATATAGGGAGGTACAAGCTCCAACTAGGTTTAACAGTGAAAACTGCAGGAACTTCAAACCGGTACTAGGAAACAGATTGGGAAACCAGAGTAAAAGTTTCTCCTGCAACCCGTTCGCTTTTTGCTAGATGAACGAACGTCTCTCCACTTGCTCAGTTCTGAGAGATAAGTGCGTGTGAAAGCCGTCATTCACCTAGCTCGTTGGGAACACAAAGTTTCTTTTCAGTTGCAAACTCCACTCCATACATATATATGGGGAGGTACTAGCTCCAACTCGGTTTTACAGTGAAAATTGCAGGAACTTCAAAACGGCACTAGGAAACAGACTGAGAAAACAGAGTAAAAGTTTCTCCTGCAACCTGTTCCATTTTTGCTAGATGAACGAACGTCTCTCCACATGCTTAGTTCTGAGAGAAAATTGTGTGTGAAAACCGTCCTTCACCTGACTTGTTGGGAACACAAAGTTTCTTTTCGGTTGCAAACTCCACTCCAAATTCTATATGGGAGGTACTAGCTCCAACTCGGTTTTACAGTAAAAATTGCAGGAACTTCTAACCGGCAGTAGGAAACAGACTGAGAAACCAGAGTAAGAGTTTACACTTCAACCCGTTCCCTTTGTGCTAGATGAATGAACGTCTCTCCACATGCTCAGTTCTGAGAGATAAGTGTGTGTGAAAGCCGTCCTTCACCTAGCTTGTTGTGAACACAGAGTTTCTTTTCAGTTGCAAGCACCACTCCATACATATATATGGGGAGGTACAAGCTCCAAATCTGTTTTACAGTGAAAACTGCAGGAACTTCAAACTGGCACTAGGAAACTGACTGAAAACCAGAGTAAAATTTTCTACTGCAACCCGTTCCCTTTGTGCTAGATGAACGAACGTCTAACCACATGCTTAGTTCTGAGAGATAAGTGTGTGTGAAAGCCGTCCTTCACCCTGCTTGTTTTGAACACAAAGTTCTTTTCAGTTGCAAAATCCACTCCATATATATATATAGGGAGGTACAAGCTCCAACTAGGTTTAACAGTGAAAACTGCAGGAACTTCAAACCGGTACTAGGAAACAGATTGGGAAACCAGAGTAAAAGTTTCTCCTGCAACCCGTTCGCTTTTTGCTAGATGAACGAACGTCTCTCCACTTGCTCAGTTCTGAGAGATAAGTGCGTGTGAAAGCCGTCATTCACCTAGCTCGTTGGGAACACAAAGTTTCTTTTCAGTTGCAAACTCCACTCCATACATATATATGGGGAGGTACTAGCTCCAACTCGGTTTTACAGTGAAAATTGCAGGAACTTCAAAACGGCACTAGGAAACAGACTGAGAAAACAGAGTAAAAGTTTCTCCTGCAACCTGTTCCATTTTTGCTAGATGAACGAACGTCTCTCCACATGCTTAGTTCTGAGAGAAAAGTGTGTGTGAAAACCGTCCTTCACCTGACTTGTTGGGAACACAAAGTTTCTTTTCGGTTGCAAACTCCACTCCATAATTCTATATGGGAGGTACTAGCTCCAACTCGGTTTTACAGTAAAAATTGCAGGAACTTCTAACCGGCAGTAGGAAACAGACTGAGAAACCAGAGTAAGAGTTTACACTTCAACCCGTTCCCTTTGTGCTAGATGAATGAACGTCTCTCCACATGCTCTGTTCTGAGAGATAAGTGTGTGTGAAAGCCGTCCTTCACCTAGCTTGTTGTGAACACAGAGTTTCTTTTCAGTTGCAAGCACCACTCCATACATATATATGGGGAGGTACAAGCTCCAAATCTGTTTTATAGTGAAAACTGCAGGAACTTCAAAACGGCACTAGGAAACAGACTGAAAACCAGAGTAAAATTTCACTTACAACCAGTTCCCTTTGTGCTAGATGAACTAACGGCTCTCCACATGCTCATTTCTGAGAGATACGTGTGTGTGAAAGCCGTCCTTCACCTAGCTTTTTGGGAACACAAAGTTTCTTTTCAGTTGCAAAATCCACTCCATACATATATATGGGGAGGTACTAGCTCCAACTCGGTTTTACAGTGAAAACTGCAGGAACTTCAAACCGGCACTAGGAAGCTGACTGAAAACCAGAGTAAAAGTTTTCACTGCAACCTGTTCCCTTTGTGCTAGATGAACGAACGTCTCTCCACATGCTCAGTTCTGAGAGATAAATGTGTGTGAATGCCGTCCTTCACCTAGCTTGTTGGGAACACAAAGTTTCTTTTCAGTTGCAAACTCCACTCCATTCATATATATGAGGAGGTACAAGCTCCAAATCGGTTTTACAGTGAAAACTGCAGGAACTTCAAACCGGCACTAGGAAACAGACTGAGAAACCAGAGTAATAGTTTCTCCTGCAATACGTTCCTTTTGTGCTAGGTGAACGAACGTCTATCCACATGCTCAGTTCTGAGAGATATGTGTGTGTGAAAGCCGTTCTTCAACAAGCTTGTTGGGAACACAAAGTTTCTTTTCAGAAGCAAACTCCACTCCATACATATATATGTGGAGGTACTAGCTCCAACTCGGTTTTACAGTGAAAACTGCGGGAACTTCAAACCGGCACAAGGAAACAGACTGAAAACCAGAGTATAAGATTCTACTGCAACCCGTTCCCTTTGTGCTAGATGAACGAACGTCTATCCACATGCTCAGTTATGAGATATAAGTGTGTGTTAAAGCCGTTTTTCACCTTGCTTGTTTTGAACACAATTTTCTTTTCAATTGCAAACTCCACATCATACAAATATATGGGGAGGTACTAGCTCCAAATCGGTTTAACAGTGAAAACTGCAGGAACTTCAAACTGGCACTACGAAACAGACTGGGAAACCGGAGTAAATGTTTCTCCTGCATCCCGTTCCCATTTTAGTAGATGAACGAACGTCTCTCCACTTGCTCAGTTCTGAGAGTTAAGTGTGTGTGAAAGCCGTCCTTCACCTAGCTTGTTGGGAACACAAAGTTCTTTTCAGTTGCAAACCCCACTCCATAGATATATATGGGGAGGTACTAGCTCCAACTCGGTTTTACAGTGAAATCTGCAGGAACTTCAAACTGGCACTAGGAAACAGACTGAGAAATCAGAGTAAAACTTTCTCCTGTAACCCGTTCCCTTTGTGCTAGATGAACGAACGTCTCTCCAAAAGCTCAGTTCTGAGAGATAAGTGTGTGTGAAAGCCGTCCTTCACCTAGCTTGTTGGGAACACAAAGTTTCTTTTCAGTTGCAAGCTCACTCCATACATATATATGGGGAGGTACTAGCTCCAACTCTGTTTTACAGTGAAAACTGCAGGAACTTCAAAACGACACTAGGAAACAGACTGAAAACCAGAGTAAAATTTCCCTTGCAACCCGTTCACTTTGTGCTAGATGAACGAACGTCTCTCCACATGATCAGTTCTGAGAGATAAGTGTGTGTGGAAGTCGTCCTTCACCTAGCTTTTTTGGAACACAAAGTTCCTTTTCAGTGGCTAACTCCACTCCATTCATATATATGGGGAGGTACGAGCTCCAACTCGGTTTTACAGTGAAAACTGCAGGAACTTCAAACCGGCACTAGGAAACAGACAGAGAAACCAGAGAAATAGTTTCTCCTGCAACACGTTCACTTTGTGCTAGATGAACGCACGTCTCTCCACATGCTCAGTTCTGAGAGATCAGTGTGTGTGAAAGCCGTCCTTCAACAAGCTTGTTGGGAACACAAAGTTTCTTTTCAGTTGCAAAATCCACTCCATACATATATATGGGGAGGTACTAGCTCCAACTCGGTTTTACAGTGAAAACTGCAGGAACTTCAAACCGGCACTAGGAAACAGACTGAAAACCAGAGTATAAGTTTCTACTGCAACCCGTTCCCTTTGTGCTAGATGAACGAACGTCTCTCCACATGCTCAGTTCTGAGAGATAAGTGTGTTTTAAAGCCGTTTTTCACCTTCCTTGTTTTGAACTCAAAGATTCTTTTCAATTGCAAACTCCACTCCATACATATATATGGGGAGGTACAAGCTCCAACTCTGTTTTACAGTGAAAACTGCAGGAACTTCAAACTGGCACTAGGAAACTGACTGAAAACCAGAGTAAAATTTTCTACTGCAACCCGTTCCCTTTGTGCTAGATGAACGAACGTCTAACCACATGCTTAGTTCTGAGAGATAAGTGTGTGTGAAAGCCGTCCTTCACCCTGCTTGTTTTGAACACAAAGTTCTTTTCAATTGCAAACCCAACTCCATATATATATATAGGGAGGTACAAGCTCCAACTAGGTTTAACAGTGAAAACTGCAGGAACTTCAAACCGGTACTAGGAAACAGATTGGGAAACCAGAGTAAAAGTTTCTCCTGCAACCCGTTCGCTATTTGCTAGATGAACGAACGTCTCTCCACTTGCTCAGTTCTGAGAGATAAGTGTGTGTGAAAGCCGTCATCCACCTATCTTGTTGGGAACACAAAGTTTCTTTTCAGTTGCAAAATCCACTCCATACATATATATGGGGCGGTATTAGCTCCAACTCGATTTTACAGTGAAAATTGCAGGAACTTCAAATCGGCACTAGGAAACAGACTGAGAAAACAGAGTAAAAGTTTCTCCTGCAACCCGTTCCCTTTGTGCTAGATGAACGATCGTCTTTCCACATGATTAGTTCTGAGAGATAAGTGTGTGTGAATGCCGTCCTTCACCTGACTTGTTGGGAACACAAAGTTTCTTTTCAGTTGCAAATACACTCCATACTTATGTATGGGGAGATAGTAGATACAACACGGTTTTACAGTGAAAACTGCAGGAACTTCTAACCGGCACTAGGAAACAGACTGAGAAACCAGAGTAAAAATTTACACTGCAACCCGTTCCCTTTGTGCTAGATGAACGAACGTCTCTCCACATGCTCAGTTATGAGAGAAATGTGTGTGTGAAAGCCGTCCTTCAACTATCTTGTTTTGAACACAGAGATTCTTTTCAGTTGCAAGCACCACTCCATACATATATATGGGGAGGTACAAGCTCCAAATCTGTTTTACAGTGAAAACTGCAGGAACTTCAAACCGGCACTAGGAAACAGACTGAAAATCAGAGTAAAATTTTTCTTGCAAACCGTTCCCTTTGTGCTAGATGAACGAACGTCTCTCCACATGTTCAGTTCTGAGAGATAAGTGTGTGTGAAAGCCGTTCTTCACCTAGCTTGTTGGGAACACAAAGTTTCTTTTCAGTTGCAAACTCCACTCCATACATATATATGGGTAGATACTAGCTCAACTCGGTTTTACAGTGAAAACTGCAGGAACTTCAAACCGGCACTAGGAAGCATACTTAAAACCAGAGTAAAAGTTTTCACTGCAACCCATTCCCTTTGTGCTAGATGAACGAACGTCTCTCCACATGCTCAGTTCTGAGAGATAAGTGTGTTTTAAAGCCGTTTTTCACCTTCCTTGTTTTGAACACAAAGATTCTTTTCAATTGCAAACTCCACTCCATACATATATATGGGGAGGTACAAGCTCCAACTCTGTTTTACAGTGAAAACTGCAGGAACTTCAAACTGGCACTAGGAAACTGACTGAAAACCAGAGTAAAATTTTCTACTGCAACCCGTTCCCTTTGTGCTAGATGAACGAACGTCTAATCACATGCTTAGTTCTGAGAGATAAGTGTGTGTGAAAGCCGTCCTACACCCTGCTTGTTTTGAACACAAAGTTCTTTTCAATTGCAAACCCAACTCCATATATATATATAGGGAGGTACAAGCTCCAACTATGTTTAACAGTGAAAACTGCAGGAACTTCAAACCGGAACTAGGAAACAGATTGGGAAACCAGAGTAAAAGTTTCTCCTGCAACCCGTTCGCTATTTGCTAGATGAACGAACGTCTCTCCACTTGCTCAGTTCTGAGAGATAAGTGTGTGTGAAAGCCGTCATCCACCTATCTTGTTGGGAACACAAAGTTTCTTTTCAGTTGGAAAATACACTCCATACATATATATGGGGCGGTACTAGCTCAAACTCGTTTTTACAGTGAAAATTGCAGGAACTTCAAAACGGCACTAGGAAACAGACTGAGAAAACAGAGTAAAAGTTTCTCCTGCAACCCGTTCCCTTTGTGCTAGATGAACGATCGTCTTTCCACATGCTTAGTTCTGAGAGATAAGTGTGTGTGAATGCCGTCCTTCACCTGACTTGTAGGGAACACAAAGTTTCTTTTCAGTTGCAAATACACTCCATACTTATGTATGGGGAGATACTAGATACAACACGGTTTTACAGTGAAAACTGCAGGAACTTCTAACCGGCACTAGGAAACAGACTGAGAAACCAGAGTAAAAATTTACACTGCAACCCGTTCCCTTTGTGCTAGATGAACGAACGTCTCTCCACATGCTCAGTTATGAGAGAAATGTGTGTGTGGAAGCCGTCCTTCAACTATCTTGTTTTGAACACAGAGATTCTTTTCAGTTGTAAGCACCACTCCATACATATATATGGGGAGGTACAAGCTCCAAATCTGTTTTACAGTGAAAACTGCAGGAACTTCAAACCGGCACTAGGAAACAGACTGAAAATCAGAGTAAAATTTTTCTTGCAAACCGTTCCCTTTGTGCTAGATGAACGAACGTCTCTCCACATGTTCAGTTCTGAGAGATAAGTGTGTGTGAAAGCCGTTCTTCACCTAGCTTGTTGGGAACACAAAGTTTCTTTTCAGTTGCAAACTCCACTCCATACATATATATGGGTAGGTACTAGCTCAACTCGGTTTTACAGTGAAAACTGCAGGAACTTCAAACCGGCACTAGGAAGCATACTGAAAACCAGAGTAAAAGTTTTCACTGCAACCCATTCCCTTTGTGCTAGATGAACGAACGTCTCTCCACATGCTCAGTTCTGAGAGATAAATGTGTGTGAAAGCCGTCCTTCACCTAGCTTGTTGGGAACACAAAGTTCCTTTTCAGTTGCAAACTCCACTCCATTCATATATATGGGGAGGTACTAGCTCCAACTCGGTTTTACAGTGATAAATGCAGGAACTTCAAACCGGTACTAGGAAACAGACTGAGAAACCAGAGTAATAGTTTCCCCTGCAACAAGTTCAACTTGTGCTAGATGAACGAACGTCTCTCCACATGCTCAGTTCTGAGAGATAAGTGTGTGTGAAAGCCGTCCTTCAACAAGCTTGTTGGGAACACAAAGTTTCTTTTCAGTTGCAAAATCCACTCCATACATATATAAGGGGAGGTACTAGCTCCAACTCGGTTTTACAGTGAAAACTGCAGGAACTTCAAACCGGCACTAGGAAACAGACTGAAAACCAGAGTATAAGTTTCTACTGCAACCCGTTCCCTTTGTGCTAGATGAACGAACGTCTCTCCACATGCTCAGTTATGAGAGATAAGTGTGTTTTAAAGCCGTTTTTCACCTTCCTTGTTTTGAACACAAAGATTCTTTTCAATTGCAAACTCCACTCCATACATATATATGGGGAGGTACAAGCTCCAACTCTGTTTTACAGTGAAAACTGCAGGAACTTCAAACTGGCACTAGGAAACTGACTGAAAACCAGAGTAAAATTTTCTACTGCAACCCGTTCCCTTTGTGCTAGATGAACGAACGTCTAACCACATGTTCAGTTCTGAGCGATTAGTGTGTGTGAAAGCCGTCCTTCACCCTGCTTGTTTTGAACACAAAGTTCTTTTCAATTGCAAACCCAACTCCATATATATATATAGGGAGGTACAAGCTCCAACTAGGTTTAACAGTGAAAACTGCAGGAACTTCAAACCGGTACTAGGAAACAGTTTGGGAAACCAGAGTAAAAGTTTCTCCTGCAACCCGTTCGCTATTTGCTAGATGAACGAACGTCTCTCCACTTGCTCAGTTCTGAGAGATAAGTGTGTGTGAAAGCCGTCATCCACCTATCTTGTTGGGAACACAAAGTTTCTTTTCAGTTGGAAAATCCACTCCATACATATATATGGGGCGGTATTAGCTCAAACTCGTTTTTACAGTGAAAATTGCAGGAACTTCAAAACGGCACTATGAAACAGACTGAGAAAACAGAGTAAAAGTTTCTCCTGCAACCCGTTCCCTTTGTGCTAGATGAACGATCGTCTTTCCAAATGCTTAGTTCTGAGAGATAAGTGTGTGTGAATGCCGTCCTTCACCTGACTTGTTGGGAACACAAAGTTTCTTTTCAGTTGCAAATACAATCCATACTTATGTATGGGGAGATACTAGATACAACACGGTTTTACAGTGAAAACTGCAGGAACTTCTAACCGGCACTAGGAAACAGACTGAGAAACCAGAGTAAAAATTTACACTGCAACCCGTTCCCTTTGTGCTAGATGAACGAACGTCTCTCCACATGCTCAGTTATGAGAGAAATGTGTGTGTGAAAGCCGTCCTTCAACTATCTTGTTTTGAACACAGAGATTCTTCTCAGTTGCAAGCACCACTCCATACATATATATGGGGAGGTACAAGATCCAAATCTGTTTTACAGTGAAAACTGCAGGAACTTCAAACCGGCACTAGGAAACAGACTGAAAATCAGAGTAAAATTTTTCTTGCAAACCGTTCCCTTTGTGCTAGATGAACGAACGTCTCTCCACATGTTCAGTTCTGAGAGATAAGTGTGTGTGAAAGCCGTTCTTCACCTAGCTTGTTGGGAACACAAAGTTTCTTTTCAGTTGCAAACTCCACTCCATACATATATATGGGTAGGTACTAGCTCAACTCGGTTTTACAGTGAAAACTGCAGGAACTTCAAACCGGCACTAGGAAGCATACTGAAAACCAGAGTAAAAGTTTTCACTGCAACCCATTCCCTTTGTGCTAGATGAACGAACGTCTCTCCACATGCTCAGTTCTGAGAGATAAGTGTGTGTGAAAGCCGTCCTTCACCTAGCTTGTTTGGAACACAAAGTTCCTTTTCAGTGGCTAACTCCACTCCATTCATATATATGGGGAGGTACGAGCTCCAACTCGGTTTTACAGTGAAAACTGCAGGAACTTCAAACCGGCACTAGGAAACAGACTGAGAAACCAGAGAAATAGTTTCTCCTGCAACACGTTCGCTTTGTGCTAGATGAACGAACGTCTCTCCACATGCTCAGTTCTGAGAGATAAGTGTGTGTGAAAGCCGTCCTTCAACAAGCTTGTTGGGAACACAAAGTTTCTTTTCAGTTGCAAAATCCACTCCATACATATATAAGGGGAGGTACTAGCTCCAACTCGGTTTTACAGTGAAAACTGCAGGAACTTCAAACCGGCACTAGGAAACAGACTGAAAACCAGAGTATAAGTTTCTACTGCAACCCGTTCCCTTTGTGCTAGATGAACGAACGTCTCTCCAAATGCTCAGTTAAGAGAGATAAGTGTGTTTTAAAGCCGTTTTTCACCTTCCTTTTTTGAACACAAAGATTCTTTTCAATTGCAAACTCCACTCCATACATATATATGGGGAGGTACAAGCTCCAACTCTGTTTTACAGTGAAAACTGCAGGAACTTCAAACCGGTACTAGGAAACAGATTGGGAAACCAGAGTAAAAGTTTCTCCTGCAACCCGTTCGCTATTTGCTAGATGAACGAACGTCTCTCCACTTGCTCAGTTCTGAGAGATAAGTGTGTGTGAAAGCCGTCATCCACCTATCTTGTTGGGAACACAAAGTTTCTTTTCAGTTGGAAAATCCACTCCATACATATATATGGGGCGGTATTAGCTCAAACTGGTTTTTACAGTGAAAATTGCAGGAACTTCAAAACGGCACTAGGAAACAGACTGAGAAAACAGAGTAAAAGTTTCTCCTGCAACCCGTTCCCTTTGTGCTAGATGAACGATCGTCTTTCCAAATGCTTAGTTCTGAGAGATAAGTGTGTGTGAATGCCGTCCTTCACCTGACATGTTGGGAACACAAAGTTTTTTTCAGTTGCAAATACACTCCATACTTATGTATGGGGAGATACTAGATACAACACGGTTTTACAGTGAAAACTGCAGGAACTTCTAACCGGCACTAGGAAACAGACTGAGAAACCAGAGTAAAAATTTACACTGCAACCCGTTCCCTTTGTGCTAGATGAACGAACGTCTCTCCACATGCTCAGTTATGAGAGAAATGTGTGTGTGAAAGCCGTCCTTCAACTATCTTGTTTTGAACACAGAGATTCTTTTCAGGTGTAAGCACCACTCCATACATATATATGGGGAGGTACAAGCTCCAAATCTGTTTTACAGTGAAAACTGCAGGAACTTCAAACCGGCACTAGGAAACAGACTGAAAATCAGAGTAAAATTTTTCTTGCAAACCGTTCCCTTTGTGCTAGATGAACGAACGTCTCTCCACATGTTCAGTTCTGAGAGATAAGTGTGTGTGAAAGCCGTTCTTCACCTAGCTTGTTGGGAACACAAAGTTTCTTTTCAGTTGCAAACTCCACTCCATACATATATATGGGTAGGTACTAGCTCAACTCGGTTTTACAGTGAAAACTGCAGGAACTTCAAACCGGCACTAGGAAGCATACTGAAAACCAGAGTAAAAGTTTTCACTGCAACCCATTCCCTTTGTGCTAGATGAACGAACGTCTCTCCACATGCTCAGTTCTGAGAGATAAGTGTGGGTGAAAGCCGTCCTTCACCTAGCTTGTTTGGAACACAAAGTTCCTTTTCAGTGGCTAACTCCACTCCATTCATATATATGGGGAGGTACGAGCTCCAACTCGGTTTTACAGTGAAAACTGCAGGAACTTAAAACCGGCACTAGGAAACAGACTGAGAAACCAGAGAAATAGTTTCTCCTGCAACACGTTCGCTTTGTGCTAGATGAACGAACGTCTCTCCACATGCTCAGTTCTGAGAGATAAGTGTGTGTGAAAGCCGTCATCCACCTATCTTGTTGGGAACACAAAGTTTCTTTTCAGTTGGAAAATCCACTCCATACATATATATGGGGCGGTATTAGCTCAAACTCGTTTTTACAGTGAAAATTGCAGGAACTTCAAAACGGCACTAGGAAACAGACTGAGAAAACAGAGTAAAAGTTTCTCCTGCAACCCGTTCCCTTTGTGCTAGATGAACGATCGTCTTTCCACATGCTTAGTTCTGAGAGATAAGTGTGTGTGAATGCCGTCCTTCACCTGACTTGTAGGGAACACAAAGTTTCTTTTCAGTTGCAAATACACTCCATACTTATGTATGGGGAGATACTAGATACAACACGGTTTTACAGTGAAAATTGCAGGAACTTCTAACCGGCACTAGGAAACAGACTGAGAAACCAGAGTAAAAATTTACACTGCAACCCGTTCCCTTTGTGCTAGATGAACGAACGTCTCTCCACATGCTCAGTTATGAGAGAAATGTGTGTGTGAAAGCCGTCCTTCAATATCTTGTTTTGAACACAGAGATTCTTTTCAGTTGCAAGCACCACTCCATACATATATATGGGGAGGTACAAGCTCCAAATCTGTTTTACAGTGAAAACTGCAGGAACTTCAAACCGGCACTAGGAAACAGACTGAAAATCAGAGTAAAATTTTTCTTGCAAACCGTTCCCTTTGTGCTAGATGAACGAACGTCTCTCCACATGTTCAGTTCTGAGAGATAAGTGTGTGTGAAAGCCGTTCTTCACCTAGCTTGTTGGGAACACAAAGTTTCTTTTCAGTTGCAAACTCCACTCCATACATATATATGGGTAGGTACTAGCTCAACTCGGTTTTACAGTGAAAACTGCAGGAACTTCAAACCGGCACTAGGAAGAATACTGAAAACCAGAGTAAAAGTTTTCACTGCAACCCATTCCCTTTGTGCTAGATGAACGAACGTCTCTCCACATGCTCAGGTCTGAGAGATAAGTGTGTGTGAAAGCCGTCCTTCACCTAGCTTGTTTGGAACACAAAGTTCCTTTTCAGTGGCTAACTCCACTCCATTCATATATATGGGGAGGTACGAGCTCCAACTCGGTTTTACAGTGAAAACTGCAGGAACTTCAAACCGGCACTAGGAAACAGACTGAGAATCCAGAGAAATAGTTTCTCCTGCAACACGTTCACTTTGTGCTAGATGAACGAACGTCTCTCCACATGCTCAGTTCTGAGAGATAAGTGTGTGTGAAAGCCGTCCTTCAACAAGCTTGTTGGGAACACAAAGTTTCTTTTCAGTTGCAAAATCCACTCCATACGTATATAAGGGGAGGTACTAGCTCCAACTCGGTTTTACAGTGAAAACTGCAGGAACTTCAAACCGGCACTAGGAAACAGACTGAAAACCAGAGTATAAGTTTCTACTGCAACCCATTCCCTTTGTGCTAGATGAACGAACGTCTCTCCACTTGCTCAGTTCTGAGAGATAAGTGTGTGTGAAAGCCGTCATCCACCTATCTTGTTGGGAACACAAAGTTTCTTTTCAGTTGCAAAATCCACTCCATACATATATATGGGGCGGTATTAGCTCAAACTCGTTTTTACAGTGAAAATTGCAGGAACTTCAAAACGGCACTAGGAAACAGACTGAGAAAACAGAGTAAAAGTTTCTCCTGCAACCCGTTCCCCTGTGCTAGATGAACGATCGTCTTTCCACATGCTTAGTTCTGAGAGATAAGTGTGTGTGAATGCCGTCCTTCACCTGACTTGTTGGGAACACAAAGTTTCTTTTCAGTTGCAAATACACTCCATACTTATGTATGAGGAGATACTAGATACAACACGGTTTTACAGTGAAAACTGCAGGAACTTCTAAGCGGCACTAGGAAACAGACTGAGAAACCAGAGTAAAAATTTACACTACAACCCGTTCCCTTTGTGCTAGATGAACGAACGTCTCTCCACATGCTCAGTTATGAGAGAAATGTGTCTGTGAAAGCCGTCCTTCAACTATCTTGTTTTGAACACAGAGATTCTTTTCAGTTGCAAGCAAAACTCCATACATATATATGGGGAGGTACAAGCTCCAAATCTGTTTTACAGTGAAAACTGCAGGAACTTCAAACCGGCACTAGGAAACAGACTGAAAATCAGAGTAAAATTTTTCTTGCAAACCGTTCCCTTTGTGCTAGATGAACGAACGTCTCTCCACATGTTCAGTTCTGAGAGATAAGTGTGTGTGAAAGCCGTTCTTCACCTAGCTTGTTGGGAACACAAAGTTTCTTTTCAGTTGCAAACTCCACTCCATACATATATATGGGTAGGTACTAGCTCAACTCGGTTTTACAGTGAAAACTGCAGGAAATTCAAACCGGCACTAGGGAGCATACTGAAAACCAGAGTAAAAGTTTTCACTGCAACCCATTCCCTTTGTGCTAGATGAACGAACGTCTCTCCACATGCTCAGTCCTGATAGATAAGTGTGTGTGAAAGCCGTCCTTCACCTAGCTTGTTTGGAACACAAAGATCCTTTTCAGTGGCTAACTCCACTCCATTCATATATATGGGGAGGTACGAGCTCCAACTCGGTTTTACAGTGAAAACTGCAGGAACTTCAAACCGGCACTAGGAAACAGACTGAGAAACCAGAGAAATAGTTTCTCCTGCAACACGTTCACTTTGTGCTAGATGAACGAACGTCTCTCCACATGCTCAGTTCTGAGAGATAAGTGTGTGTGAAAGCCGTCCTTCAACAAGCTTGTTGGGAACACAAAGTTTCTTTTCAGTTGCAAAATCCACTCCATACATATATATGGGGAGGTACTAGCTCCAACTCGGTTTTACAGTGAAAACTGCAGGAACTTCAAACCGGCACTAGGAAACAGACTGAAAACCAGAGTATAAGTTTCTACTGCAACCCGTTCCCTTTGTGCTAGATGAACGAACGTCTCTCCACATGCTCAGTTATGAGAGATAAGTGTGTTTTAAAGCCGTTTTTCACCTTCCTTGTTTTGAACACAAAGATTCTTTTCAATTGCAAACTCCACTCCATACATATATATGGGGAGGTACAAGCTCCAACTCTGTTTTACAGTGAAAACTGCAGGAACTTCAAACTGGCACTAGGAAACTGACTGAAAACCAGAGTAAAATTTTCTACTGCAACCCGTTCCCTTTGTGCTACATGAACGAACGTCTAACCACATGCTTAGTTCTGAGAGATAAGTGTGTGTGAAAGCCGTCCTTCACCCTGCTTGTTTTGAACACAAAGTTCTTTTCAATTGCAAACCCAACTCCATATATATATATTGGGAGGTACAAGCTCCAACAAGGTTTAACAGTGAAAACTGCAGGAACTTCAAACCGGTACTAGGAAACAGATTGGGAAACCAGAGTAAAAGTTTCACCTGCAACCCGTTCGCTATTTGCTAGATGAACGAACGTCTCTCCACTTGCTCAGTTCTGAGAGACAAGTGTGTGTGAAAGCCGTCATCCACCTATCTTGTTGGGAACACAAAGTTTCTTTTCAGTTGGAAAATCCACTCCATACATATATATGGGGCGGTATTAGCTCAAACTCGTTTTTACAGTGAAAATTGCAGGAACTTCAAATCGGCACTAGGAAACAGACTGAGAAAACAGAGTAAAAGTTTCTCCTGCAACCCGTTCCCTTTGTGCTAGATGAACGATCGTCTTTCCACATGCTTAGTTCTGAGAGATAAGTGTGTGTGAATGCCGTCCTTCACCTGACTTGTTGGGAACACAAAGTTTCTTTTCAGATGCAAATACACTCCATACTTATGTATGGGGCGATACTAGATACAACACGGTTTTACAGTGAAAACTGCAGGAACTTCTAACCGGCACTAGGAAACAGACTGAGAAACCAGAGTAAAAATTTACACTGCAACCCGTTCCCTTTGTGCTAGATGAACGAACGTCTCTCCACATGCTCAGTTATGAGAGAAATGTGTGTGTGAAAGCCGTCCTTCAACTATCTTGTTTTGAACACAGAGATTCTTTTCAGTTGCAAGCACCACTCCATACATATATATGGGGAGGTACAAGCTCCAAATCTGTTTTACAGTGAAAACTGCAGGAACTTCAAACCGGCACTAGGAAACAGACTGAAAATCAGAGTAAAATTTTTCTTGCAAACCGTTCCCTTTGTGCTAGATGAACGAACGTCTCTCCACATGCTCAGTTATGAGAGATAAGTGTGTTTTAAAGCCGTTTTTCACATTCCTTGTTTTGAACACAAAGATTCTTTTCAATTGCAAACTCCACTCCATACATATATATGGGTAGGTACTAGCTCAACTCGGATTTACAGTGAAAACTGCAGGAACTTCAAACCGGCACTAGGAAGCATACTGAATACCAGAGTAAAAGTTTTCACTGCAACCCATTCCCTTTGTGCTAGATGAACGAACGTCTCTCCACATGCTCAGTTCTGAGAGATAAGTGTGTGTGAAAGCCGTCCTTCACCTAGCTTGTTGGGAACACAAAGTTCCTTTTCAGTTGCAAACTCCACTCCATTCATATATATGGGGAGGTACTAGCTCCAACTCGGTTTTACAGTGATAAATGCAGGAACTTCAAACCGGCACTAGGAAACAGACTGAGAAACCAGAGTAATAGTTTCCCCTGCAACAAGTTCAATTTGTGCTAGATCAACGAACGTCTCTCCACATGCTCAGTTCTGAGAGATAAGTGTGTGTGAAAGCCGTCCTTCAACAAGCTTGTTAGGAACACAAAGTTTCTTTTAAGTTGCAAAATCCACTCCATACATATATAAGGGTAGGTACTAGTTCCAACTCTGTTTTACAGTGAAAACTGCAGGAACTTCAAACCGGCACTAGGAAACAGACTGAAAAACCAGAGTAAAAGTTTCTCCTGCAACCCGTTCCCTTTTTGATAGATGAACGAACTACTCTCCACATGCTCAGTTCTGAGAGATAAGTGTGTGTGAAAGCCGTCCTTCACCTAGCTTGTTGGAAACACAGTTTCTTTTAAGTTGCAAACTACACTCCATACATTTATATGGGGAGGTACAAGCTCCAACTCGGTTTTACAGTGAAAACTGCAGGAAATTCAGACAGGCTCTAGGAAACAGACTGAGAAACCAGAGTAAAAGTTTTCACTGCAAACTGTTCCCTTTGTTCTAGATGAACGAACGTCTCTCCTCATGCTCACTTCTGAGAGATAAGTGTGTGTGAAAGCCGTTCTTCACCTAGCTTGTTGGGATCACAAATTTTCTTTTCAGTTGCAAACTCCACTCCATACATATACATGGGTAGGTACTAGCTCAACTCGGTTTTACAGTGAAAACTGCAGGAACTTCAAACCGGCACTAGGAAACAGACTGAAAACCAGAGTATAAGATTCTACTGCAACCCGTTCCCTTTGTGCTAGATGAACGAACATCTCTCCACATGCTCAGTTATGAAAGATAAGTGTGTTTTAAAGCCGTTTTTCACCTTCCTTGTTTTGAACACAAAGATTCTTTTCAATTGCAAACTCCACTCCATACATATATATGGGGAGGTACAAGCTCCAACTCTGTTTTACAGTGAAAACTGCAGGAAATTCAAACTGGCACTAGGAAACTGACTGAAAACCAGAGTAAAATTTTCTACTGCAACCCGTTCCATTTGTGCTAGATGAACGAACGTCTAACCACATGCTTAGTTCTGAGAGATAAGTGTGTGTGAAAGCCGTCCTTCACCCTGCTTGTTTTGAACACAAAGTTCTTTTCAATTGCAAAACCAACTCCATACATATATATGGGGAGGTACAAGCTCCAACTAGGTTTAACAGTGAAAACTGCAGGAACTTCAAACCGGTACTAGGAAACAGATTGGGAAACCAGAGTAAAAGTTTCACCTGCAACCCGTTCGCTATTTGCTAGATGAACGAACGTCTCTCCACTTGCTCAGTTCTGAGAGATAACTGTGTGTGAAAGCCGTCATCCACCTAGCTTCTTGGGAACACAAAGTTTCTTTTCAGTTGCAAACTCCACTCCATACATATATATGGGGCGGTATTATCTCAAACTCTTTTTTACAGTGAAAATTGCAGGAACTTCAAAACGGCACTAGGAAACAGACTGAGAAAACAGAGTAAAAGTTTCTCCTGCAACCCGTTCCTTTTGTGCTAGATGAACGATCGTCTTTCCACATGCTGAATTCTGAGAGTTAATGTGTGTGAAAGCCGTCCTTCACCTGACTTGTTGGGAACACAAAGTTTCTTTTCAGTTGCAAATACACTCCATACTTATGTATGGGGAGATACTAGACACAACACGGTTTACAGTGAAAACTGCAGGAACTTCTTACCGGCACTAGGAAACAGACTGAGAAACCAGAGTAAAAATTTACACTGCAACCAGTTCCCTTTGTGCTAGATGAATGAACGTCTCTCCACATGCTCAGTTATGAGAGAAATGTGTGTGTGAAAGCCGTCCTTCAACTATCTTGTTTTGAACACAGAGATTCTTTTCAGTTGCAAGCACCACTCCATACATATATATGGGGAGGTACAAGCTCCAAATCTGTTTTACAGTGAAAACTGCAGGAACTTCAAACCGGCACTAGGAAACAGACTGAAAGTCAGAGTAAAATTTTTCTTGCAAAACGTTCCCTTTGTGCTAGATGAACGAACGTCTCTCCACATGTTCAGTTCTGAGGGATAAGTGTGTGTGAAAGCCGTCCTTCACCTAGCTTGTTGGGAACACAAAGTTTCTTTTCAGTTGCAAACTCCACTCCATAAATATATGTGCGTAGGTACTAGCTCCAACTCGGTTTTACAGTGAAAACTGCAGGAACTTCAAACCGGCACTAGGAAGCATACTGAAAACCAGAGTAAAAGTTTTCACTGCAACCCGTTCCCTTTGTGCTAGATGTACGAACGTCTCTCCACATGCTCAGTTCTGAGAGATAAGTGTGTGTGAAAGCCGTCCTTCACCTAGCTTGTTGGGAACACAAAGTTCCTTTTCAGTTGCAAACTCCACTCCATTCATATATATGGGGAGGTACTAGCTCCAACTCGGGTTTACAGTGATAAATGCAGGAACTTCAAACCGGCACTAGGAAACAGACTGAGAAACCAGAGTAATAGTTTCTCCTGCAACACGTTCAACTTGTGCTAGATGAACGAACGTCTCTCCACATGCTCAGTTCTGAGAGATAAGTGTGTGTGAAAGCCGTCCTTCAACAAGCTTGTTGGGAACACAAAGTTTCTTTTCAGTTGCAAAATCCACTCCATACATATATAAGGGGAGGTACTAGCTCCAACTCGGTTTTACAGTGAAAACTGCAGGAACTTCAAACCAGCACTAGGAAACAGACTGAAAACCAGAGTATAAGTTTCTACTGCAACCCGTTCCCGTTTTGCTAGATGAACGAACGTCTCTCCACATGCTCAGTTATGAGAGAAATGTGTGTGTTAAAGCCGATCTTCAAATCGCTTGTTGGGAACACAAATTTTCTTTTCAGTTGCAAAATCCACTCCATACATATATATGGGGAGGTACTAGTTCCAACTCTGTTTTACAGTGAAACCTGCAGGAAATTCAAAACGGCACTAGGAAACAGACTGAAAACCAGAGTAAAAGTTTCCCTTGCAACCCGTTCCCTTTGTGACAGATGAACGAACTACTCTCCACATGCTCAGTTCTGAGAGATAAGTGTGTGTGAAAGCCGGCTTTCACCTATCTTGTTGAGAACACAAAGTTTCTTTTCAGTTGCAAACTCCACTCCATACATATATATGGGGAGGTACTAGTTCCAACTCGGTTTTACAGTGAAAACTGCAGGAACTTCAAACCGGCACTAGGAAACAGACTGAAAAACCAAAGTAATAGTTTCTCCTGCAACTCGTTCCCTTTGTGATAGATGAACGAACTACTCTCCACATGCTCACTTCTGAGATATAAGTGTGTGTGAAAGCCGTCCTTCACCTAGCTTGTTGGAAACACAGTTTCTTTTAAATTGCAAACTACACTCCATACATTTATATGGGGAGATACTAGCTCCAACTCGGTTTTACAGTGAAAACTGCAGGAACTTCAAACCGGCACTAGGAAACAGACTGAGAAACCAGAGTAAAAGTTTTCACTGCAAACTGTTCCCTTTGTTCTAGATGAACGAACGTCTCTCCTCATGCTGACTTCTGAGAGATAAGTGTGTGTGAAAGCCGTCCTTCAACAAGTTTGTTGGGAACACAAAGTTTCCTTTCAGTTGCAAAATCCACTCCATACATATATATGGGGAGGTACTAGCTCCAACACAGTTTTACAGTGAAAACTGCAGGAACTTCAAACCGGCACTAGGAAACAGACTGAGAAACCAGAGTGAAAGTTTCTCCTGCAACACGTTCATTTTGTGCTAGATGAACGAACGTCTCTCCACATGCTCAGTTCTGAGAGATAAGTGTGTGTGAAAGCCGTACTTCACCAAGCTTGTTGGGAACACAAAGTTTCTTTTCAGTTGCTAACTCCACTCCATACATATATATGGGTAGGTACTAGCTCCAACTCGGTTTTACAGTGAAAACTGCAGGAACTTCAAACCGGCACTAGGAAACAGACTGAAAACCAGAGTAAAAGTTTCCACTGCAACCCGTTCCCTTTGTGCTAGATGAACGAACGTCTCTCCACATGCTCAGTTATGAGAGAAATGTGTGTGTGAAAGCCGTCCTTCAACTATCTTGTTTTGAACACAGAGATTCTTTTCAGTTGCAAGCACCACTCCATACATATATATGGGGAGGTACAAGCTCCAAATCTGTTTTACAGTGAAAACTGCAGGAACTTCAAACCGGCACTAGGAAACAGACTGAAAATCAGAGTAAAATTTTTCTTGCAAACCGTTCCCTTTGTGCTAGATGAACGAACGTCTCTCCACATGCTCAGTTATGAGAGATAAGTGTGTTTTAAAGCCGTTTTTCACATTCCTTGTTTTGAACACAAAGATTCTTTTCAATTGCAAACTCCACTCCATACATATATATGGGTAGGTACTAGCTCAACTCGGATTTACAGTGAAAACTGCAGGAACTTCAAACCGGCACTAGGAAGCATACTGAATACCAGAGTAAAAGTTTTCACTGCAACCCATTCCCTTTGTGCTAGATGAACGAACGTCTCTCCACATGCTCAGTTCTGAGAGATAAGTGTGTGTGAAAGCCGTCCTTCACCTAGCTTGTTGGGAACACAAAGTTCCTTTTCAGTTGCAAACTCCATTCCATTCATATATATGGGGAGGTACTAGCTCCAACTCGGTTTTACAGTGATAAATGCAGGAACTTCAAACCGGCACTAGGAAACAGACTGAGAAACCAGAGTAATAGTTTCCCCTGCAACAAGTTCAATTTGTGCTAGATGAACGAACGTCTCTCCACATGCTCAGTTCTGAGAGATAAGTGTGTGTGAAAGCCGTCCTTCAACAAGCTTGTTAGGAACACAAAGTTTCTTTTAAGTTGCAAAATCCACTCCATACATATATAAGGGTAGGTACTAGTTCCAACTCTGTTTTACAGTGAAAACTGCAGGAACTTCAAACCGGCACTAGGAAACAGACTGAAAAACCAGAGTAAAAGTTTCTCCTGCAACCCGTTCCCTTTTTGATAGATGAACGAACTACTCTCCACATGCTCAGTTCTGAGAGATAAGTGTGTGTGAAAGCCGTCCTTCACCTAGCTTGTTGGAAACACAGTTTCTTTTAAGTTGCAAACTACACTCCATACATTTATATGGGGAGGTACAAGCTCCAACTCGGTTTTACAGTGAAAACTGCAGGAAATTCAGACCGGCACTAGGAAACAGACTGAGAAACCAGAGTAAAAGTTTTCACTGCAAACTGTTCCCTTTGTTCTAGATGAACGAACGTCTCTCCTCATGCTCACTTCTGAGAGATAAGTGTGTGTGAAAGCCGTTCTTCACCTAGCTTGTTGGGAACACAAATTTTCTTTTCAGTTGCAAACTCCACTCCATACATATACATGGGTAGGTACTAGCTCAACTCGGTTTTACAGTGAAAACTGCAGGAACTTCAAACCGGCACTAGGAAACAGACTGAAAACCAGAGTATAAGATTCTACTGCAACCCGTTCCCTTTGTGCTAGATGAACGAACATCTCTCCACATGCTCAGTTATGAAAGATAAGTGTGTTTTAAAGCCGTTTTTCAACTTCCTTGTTTTGAACACAAAGATTCTTTTCAATTGCAAACTCCACTCCATACATATATATGGGGAGGTACAAGCTCCAACTCTGTTTTACAGTGAAAACTGCAGGAACTTCAAACTGGCACTAGGAAACTGACTGAAAACCAGAGTAAAATTTTCTACTGCAACCCGTTCCCTTTGTGCTAGATGAACGAACGTCTAACCACATGCTTAGTTCTGAGAGATAAGTGTGTGTGAAAGCCGTCCTTCACCCTGCTTGTTTTGAACACAAAGTTCTTTTCAATTGCAAAACCAACTCCATACATATATATGGGGAGGTACAAGCTCCAACTAGGTTTAACAGTGAAAACTGCAGGAACTTCAAACCGGTACTAGGAAACAGATTGGGAAACCAGAGTAAAAGTTTCACCTGCAACCCGTTCGCTATTTGCTAGATGAACGAACGTCTCTCCACTTGCTCAGTTCTGAGAGATAACTGTGTGTGAAAGCCGTCATCCACCTAGCTTCTTGGGAACACAAAGTTTCTTTTCAGTTGCAAACTCCACTCCATACATATATATGGGGCAGTATTATCTCAAACTCTTTTTTACAGTGAAAACTGCAGGAACTTCAAACCGGCACTAGGAAACAGACTGAAAGTCAGAGTAAAATTTTTCTTGCAAAACGTTCCCTTTGTGCTAGATGAACGAACGTCTCTCCACATGTTCAGTTCTGAGGGATAAGTGTGTGTGAAAGCCGTCCTTCACCTAGCTTGTTGGGAACACAAAGTTTCTTTTCAGTTGCAAACTCCACTCCATAAATATATGTGCGTAGGTACTAGCTCCAACTCGGTTTTACAGTGAAAACTGCAGGAACTTCAAACCGGCACTAGGAAGCATACTGAAAACCAGAGTAAAAGTTTTCACTGCAACCCGTTCCCTTTGTGCTAGATGTACGAACGTCTCTCCACATGCTCAGTTCTGAGAGATAAGTGTGTGTGAAAGCCGTCCTTCACCTAGCTTGTTGGGAACACAAAGTTCCTTTTCAGTTGCAAACCCACTCCATTCATATATATGGGGAGGTACTAGCTCCAACTCGGGTTTACAGTGATAAATGCAGGAACTTCAAACCGGCACTAGGAAACAGACTGAGAAACCAGAGTAATAGTTTCTCCTGCAACACGTTCAACTTGTGCTAGATGAACGAACGTCTCTCCACATGCTCAGTTCTGAAAGATAAGTGTGTGTGAAAGCCGTCCTTCAACAAGCTTGTTGAGAACACAAAGTTTCTTTTCAGTTGCAAAATCCACTCCATACATATATAAGGGGAGGTACTAGCTCCAACTCGGTTTTACAGTGAAAACTGCAGGAACTTCAAACCAGCACTAGGAAACAGACTGAAAACCAGTGTATAAGTTTCTACTGCAACCCGTTCCCGTTTTGCTAGATGAACGAACGTCTCTCCACATGCTCAGTTATGAGAGAAATGTGTGTGTTAAAGCCGATCTTCAACTCGCTTGTTGGGAACACAAATTTTCTTTTCAGTTGCAAAATCCACTCCATACATATATATGGGGAGGTACTAGTTCCAACTCTGTTTTACAGTGAAACCTGCAGGAAATTCAAAACGGCACTAGGAAACAGACTGAAAACCAGAGTAAAAGTTTCCCTTGCAACCCGTTCCCTTTGTGACAGATGAACGAACTACTCTCCACATGCTCAGTTCTGAGAGATAAGTGTGTGTGAAAGCCGGCTTTCAACTATCTTGTTGAGAACACAAAGTTTCTTTTCAGTTGCAAACACCACTCCATACATATATATGGGGAGGTACTAGTTCCAACTCGGTTTTACAGTGAAAACTGCAGGAACTTCAAACCGGCACTAGGAAACAGACTGAAAAACCAAAGTAATAGTTTCTCCTGCAACTCGTTCCCTTTGTGATAGATGAACGAACTACTCTCCACATGCTCACTTCTGAGATATAAGTGTGTGTGAAAGCCGTCCTTCACCTAGCTTGTTGGAAACACAGATTCTTTTAAATTGCAAACTACACTCCATACATTTATATGGGGAGATACTAGCTCCAACTCGGTTTTACAGTGAAAACTGCAGGAACTTCAAACCGGCACTAGGAAACAGACTGAGAAACCAGAGTAAAAGTTTTCACTGCAAACTGTTCCCTTTGTTCTAGATGAACGAACGTCTCTCCTCATGCTGACTTCTGAGAGATAAGTGTGTGTGAAAGCCGTCCTTCAACAAGTTTGTTGGGAACACAAAGTTTCCTTTCAGTTGCAAAATCCACTCCATACATATATATGGGGAGGTACTAGCTCCAACTCAGTTTTACAGTGAAAACTGCAGGAACTTCAAACCGGCACTAGGAAACAGACTGAGAAACCAGAGTGAAAGTTTCTCCTGCAACACGTTCATTTTGTGCTAGATGAACGAACGTCTCTCCACATGCTCAGTTATGAGAGATAAGTGTGTGTGAAAGCCGTACTTCAACAAGCTTGTTGGGAACACAAAGTTTCTTTTCAGTTGCTAACTCCACTCCATACATATATATGGGTAGGTACTAGCTCCAACTCGGTTTTACAGTGAAAACTGCAGGAACTTCAAACAGGCACTAGGAAACAGACTGAAAACCAGAGTAAAAGTTTCCACTGCAACCCGTTCCCTTTGTGCTAGATGAAGGAACGTCTCTCCACATGCTCTGTTCTGAGAGATAAGTGTGTGTGAAAGCCGTCCTTCAACTAGCTTGTTGGGAACACAAAGTTTCTTTTCAGTTGCAAATTCCACTCCATACATATATATGGGGAGGGACTAGCTCCAACTCAGTTTTACAGTGAAAACTGCAGGAACTTCAAAACGGCACTAGGAAACAGACTGAAAACCTGAGTAAAAGTTTCTACTGCAACCCGTTCCTTTTGTGCTAGATGAACGAACGTCTATCCACATGCTCAGTTCTGAGAGATATCTGTGTCTGAAAGCCGTTTTTCACCTTGCTTGTTTTGAACACAAAGTTCTTTTCAATTGCAAACTCCATACCATATATATATATGGGGAGGTACTAGCTCCAACTCGATTTTACAGTGAAAACTGCAGAAACATCTAGCCGGCACTAGGAAACAGACTGAGAAACAAGAGTAAAAGTTTCTCCTGCAACTCGTTCCCTTTTTGCTAGATGAACGAACGTCTCACCACTTGCTCAGTTCTGAGAGGTAAGTGTGTTTGAAAGCCGTCCTTCACCTAGCTTTTTGGGAACACAAAGTTTCTTTTCAGTCGCAAGCTCCACTCCATACATATATATGGGGAGGTAATAGCTTCAACTCGGTTTTAAAGTGAAAACTGCAGGAACTTCAAACCGGCACTAGGAAACGGACTGAGAAACCAGAGTAAAATTTCTCCTGCAACCAGTTCCCTTTGTGCTAGAGGAACGAACGTCTCTACACATGCTCAGTTCTGAGAGATAAGTGTGTGTGAAAGCCGTCCTTCACCTAGCTTTTTGGGAACACAGTTTCTTTTAAGTTGCAAACTCCACTCCATACATATATATGGGGAGGTAGTAGCTCCAACTCGGTTTTACAGTGAAAACTGCAAGAACTTCAAATCGGCACTAGGAAACAGACTGAGAAACCAGAGTAAAAGTTTCTCCTGCAACACGTTCCCTTTGTGATAGATGAACGAACTACTCTCCAGATGCTCAGTTCTGAGAGATAAGTGTGTGTGAAAGCCGTCATTCACCTAGCTTGTTGGGAACACAAAGTTTCTTTTCAGTTGCAAACTCCACTCCATACATATATATGGGGATGTACTAGCTCCAACTCGGTGTTACATTGAAAACTGCAGGAACTTCAAACCGGCACTAGGAAACAGACTGAGAAACCAGAGTAAAAGTTTCTCCTGCAACACGTTCACTTTGTGCTAGATGAACGAACGTCTCTCCACATGCTCAGTTCTGAGAGATAAGTGTGTGTGAAAGCCGTACTTCACCAAGCTTTTTGGGAACACAAAGTTTCTTTTTAGTTGCAAACACCATTCCATAAATATATATGGGGAGTTACTAGCTCCATCTCGGTTTTACAGTGAAAACTGCAGGAACTTCAAACCGGCACTAGGAAACAGACTGAGAAACCAGAGTAAAATTTTCTCCTGCAACCCTTTCACTTTGTGCTAGATGAACGAACGTGTATCCACATGCTCAGTTCTGAGAGATATGTGTGTGTGAATGCCGTTTTTCACCTTGCTTGTTTTGAACACAAAGTACTTTTCAATTGCAAACTCCACACCATACATATATATGGGGATGTACTAGCTCCAACTCGATTTTACAGGGAAAACTACAGGAACTTCTAACCGGCACTAGGAAACAGACTGAGAAACAAGAGTTAAATTTCTCCTGTAAACCGTTCCCTTTTTGCTAGATGAACGAACGTCTCTCCACTTGCTAAGTTTTGAGAGATAAGTGTGTGTGAAAGCCGTCCTTCACCTAGCTTGTTGGGAACACAAAGTTTCTTTTCAGTTGCAAGCTCCACTCCATACATATATATGGGAAGGTACTAGCTCCAACTCGGTTTTACAGTGAAAATTGCAAGAACTTCAATACGGCACTAGGAATCAGACTGAAATCCAGAGTAAAAGTTTCCACTGCATCCCGTTCCCTTTGTGCTAGATGAAGGAACGTCTCTCCACATGCTCAATTCAGAGAGATAAGTGTGTGTGATAGCCGTCCTTCAACTAGCTTGTTGGGAACACAAAGTTTCTTTTCAGTTGCAAACTCCACTCCATACATATATATGGGGAGGTACTAGCTCCAACTCTGTTTTACAGTGAAAACTGCAAGAACTTCAAACCAGCACTAGGAAACAGACTGAGAAACAAGAGTAAAAGTTTCTCCTGCAACCAGTTCCCTTTGTGCTAGATGAATGAACGTCTCTCCACATGCTCAGTATTGAGAGATAATTGTGTGTGAAAGGCGTCCTTCACCTAGCTTGTTGGGAACACAAAGTTTCTTTTCAGTTGCAAACTCCACTCCATACATATATATGGGGAGGTACTAGCTCCAACTCTGTTTTACAGTGAAAACTGCAGGAACTTCAAACCGGCACTAGGAAACAGACTGAGAATCCATAGAAAAGATTCTCCTCCAAACTGTTCCCTTTGTGCTAGATGAAAGAACGTCTCTCCACATGCTCAGTTCTGAGAGATAAGTATGTTTGAAAGCCGTCCTTCAGCTATCTTGTATGGAACTCAAAGTTTCTTTTCAGTTGCAAACTCCACTCCATACATATATATGGGGAGGTACTAGCTCAAACACGATTTTAGAGTGAAAACGGCAGGAACTTCAAACCGGCACTAGGAAACAGACTGAGAAACCAGAGTAAAATTTTCTCCTGCAAACCGTTCCCTTTTTGCTAGATGAACGAACGTCTCTCCACATGCTCAGTTCTGAGAGATAAGTGTGTGTGAAAGCCATCTTTCACCTAGCTTGTTGGGAACACAAAGTTTCTTGTCAGTAGCAAACTCCACTCCATACATATATATGGGGAGGTACTAGCTCCAACACGGTTTTACAGTGAAAACTGCAGGAATTTCAAACCGACACTAGGAAACAGACTGAGAAACAAGAGTGAAAGTTTCTCCTGCAACCCGTTCCCTTTGTGCTAGATGAACGAACGTCTCTCCACATGCTCAGTTCTGAGAGATAAGTGTGTGTGAAAGCCGTCCTTCACCTAGCTTGTTGGGAACACAAAGTTTCTTTTCAGTTGCAAATTCCACTGCATACATATATATGGGGATTTACTAGCTCCAACTCGGTTTTAGAGTGAAAACTGCAGGAACATCAAACCTGCACTAGGAAACAGACTGAAAACCAGAGTATAAGTTTCTCCTGAAACCCGTTCCCTTTGTGCTAGATGAACAAACGTCTCTCCACATGCTCAGTTCTGACAGATATGTGTGTATGAAAGCCGTTTTTCAACTTGCTTGTTTTAAACACAAAATTCTTTTCAATTGAAAACTCCACACCATAAATATATATGGGGTGGTACTAGCTCCAACTCGGTTTAACAGTGAAAACTGCAGGAACTTCAAACCGGCACTAGGAAACAGACTGGGAAACCAGAGTAAAAGTTTCTCCTGCAACCCGTTCCATTTTTGCTAGATGAACGAACGTCTCTCCACATGCTCAGTTCTGAGAGATAAGTGTGTGTGAAAGCCGTCCTTCAAATAGCTTGTTGGGAACACAAAGTTTCTTTTCAGTTGCAAACTCCACTCCATACATATATATGGGGAGGTACTAGCCCAGCTCGGGTTTACAGTGAAAACTGCAAGAACTTTAAACCGGCACTAGGAAACAGACTGAGAATCCAGAGTAAAAGTTTCTCCTGCAACCCGTTCTCTTTTTGCTAGATGAACGAACGTCTCTCCACATGCTCAGTTCTGAGAGAAAAGTGTGTGTGAAAGCCGTCCTTCACCTAGCTTGTTGGGAACACAAAGTTTCTTTTCAGTTAAAAACTCCACACCATACATATATATTGGATGTACTAGCTCCAACTCGGTTTTACAGTGAAAACTGCAGGAACTTCAAACCAGCACTAGGAAACAGACTGAGAATCCATAGTAAAACTTTCCCTGCAACACGTTCCCTTTGTGCTAGATGAACGAACGTCTCTCCACTTGCTCAGTTCTGAGAGATAAGTGTGTGTGAAAGCCGTCCTTCACCTAGCTTGTGAACACAAAGTTTCTTTTCAGTTGCAAACTGCATTCCATATATATATATGGGGAGGTACAAGCTCCAACTCGGTTTTACAGTGAAAACTGCAGGAACTTCAAAACGGCACTAGGTAACAGACTGAGAAACCAGAGTAAATGTTTCTCTTGCAACCCTTTCCCTTTGTGCTAGATGAACGAACGACAATCCTCTTACTCAGTTCTGAAAGATATTGTGTGTGAAAGCCATATTTCACCTTGCTTGTTTTGAACACAAAGTTTCTTTTCAATTGTAAGCTCCAAACCATACATATATATGGTGAGGTTCTAGCTCCATCTCGGTTTTACAGTGAAAACTGCAGGAAAATCAAACCGACACTAGGAAACAGGCTGAGAAAACAGAGTAAAAGTTTCTCCTGCAAACCGTTCCCTTTGTGATAGATGAACGAACGTCTCTCCAAATGCTCATTTCTGAGAGATAATTGTGTGTTAAAGCCGTCCTTCACCTAGCTTGTTGGGAACACAAAGTTTCTTTTCAGTTGCAAGCTCCACTCCATATATATATATTGGGAGGTACTAGCTCCAACTCGGTTTTACAGTGAAAACTACAGGAACTTCAAACCAGCACTAGGAAACAGACTGAGAAACCATAGTAAAACTTTCTCCTGCAACCCGTTCCCTTTGTGCCAGATGAACGAACGTCTCTCCACATGCTCAGTTCTGAGAGGTAAGTGTGTGTGAAAGCCGTCATTCACCTAGCTTGTTGGGAACACATAGTTTCTCTTCAGTTGCAAAATTCACTCTATACATATATATGGGGATTTACTAGCCCCAAATCCGTTTTAAAGTGAAAACTGCAGGAACTTCAAACCGGCACTAGGAAACAGACTGAGAAACCAGAGTAAAAGTTTCTCCTGCAAACCGTTCCCTTTGTGCTAGATGAAAGAACGTCTCCCCACAAGCTCAGTTCTGAGAGATAAGTGTGTGTGAAAGCCGTACTTCAACTTGCTTGATGGGAACACAAAGTTTTTTTTCAGTTGAAAACTCCACTTCATACATATATATGTGGAGGTACTAGCCCCATGTCGGTTTTACAGTGAAAACTCCAGGAACTTGAAACCGGCACTAGGAAACAGACTGAGAATCCAGAGAAAAAAAGTTTCTCCTGCAACCCGTTCCATTTGTGCTAGATGAACGAACGTCTCTCCACATGCTCAATTCTGAGAGATAAGTGTGTGTGAAAGCCGTCCTTCACCTAGCTTGTTGGGAACACAAAGTTTCTTTTCAGTTGCAATCTCCACTCCATACATATATATGGGGAGGTACTAGCTCCAACTCCGTTTTACAGTGAAATCTACAGGAACTTCAAACCGGCACTAGGAAACAGACTGAGAATCCAGATTAAAAGTTTCTCCTGCAACCTGTTCCATTTGTGCTAGATGAACGAACGTCTCTCCACATGCTCATTTCTGAGAGATAAGTGTGTGTGAAAGCCGTCCTTCACCTAGCTTGTTGGGAACACAAAGATTATTTTTTGTTGCAAACTACACTCCATACATATATATGGGGAGGTACTAGCTCCAACTCTGTTTTACTGTGGAAACTGCAAGAACTTCAAACCGGCACTAGGAAACAGACTGAGAAACCAGAGTAAAAGTACACCTGCAACACGTTCCCTTTGTACTAGATGAACGAACGTCTCTCCACATGCTCATTTCTGAGAGATAAGTGTGTTTGAAAGCCGTCCTTCACCTAGCTTGTTGGGAAAACAAAGTTTCTTTTCAGTTGCAAACTCCACTCCATACATATATATGGGAATGTCTAGCTCCATCTCGGTTTTACAGTGAAAACTGCAGGAACTTCAAAGCGGCACAAGGAAACAGACTGAGAATCCAGAGTAAAAGTTTCTCCTGCAACCCGTTCCCATTTTGCTAGATGAACGAACGTCTCTCCACATGCTCATTTCTGAGAGATAATTGTGGTTGAAAGCCGTCCTTCACCTAGCTTGTTGGGAACACAAAGTTTCTTTTCAGTATCAAACCCCACTCCATACATATATATGTGTAGGTACTAGCTCCAACTCGGTTTTACACTGAAAACTGCAGGATCTTCATACCGGCACTAGGAAACAGACTGAGAATCCAGAGTAAAGTTTCTCCTGCAACCCGTTCCCTTTGTGCTAGATGAACGAACGTCTAACCACATGCTCATTTCTGAGAGATAAGAGTGTTTGAAAGCCGTCCTTCAACTAGCTTGTTGGGAACACAAAGTTTCTTTTCAGTTTCTAACTCCACTCCATACATATATATGGGGAGGTACTAGCTCCAAATCGGTTTTACAGTGAAAACTGCAGGAAATTCAAACCGGGACTAGGAAACCGACTGAGAAACCAGAGAAAATTTTCACCTGCAAACCGTTCCCTTTTTGCTAGATGAACGAACGTCCCTCCACATGCTCATTTCTGAGAGGTAAGTGTGTGTGAAAGCCGTCCTTCACCTAGCTTGCAGGGAACACAAAGTTTCTTTTCAGTTGCAATCTCCACTCCATAAATATATATGGGGAGGTACTACTTTCAACTCGGTTTTACAGTGAAAACTGCAGGAAATTCAAACCAGCACTAGGAAAAACACTGAGAAACCATAGTAAAACTTTCTCCTGCAACAAGTTCCCTTTGTGCTAGATGAACGAACGTCTTTCCACATGCTTAGTTCTGAGAGATAAGTGTGTGTAAAAGCCGTCCTTCACCTTTCTTGTTGGGAACACAAAGTTTCTTTTCATTTGCAATCTCCACTCCATACAAAAATATGGGGAGGTACAAGCTCCAACTTTTTTTACAGTGAAAACTGCAGGAACTTCAAACTGGCACTAGGAAACAGACTGAGAATTCAGAGTAAAAGTTTCCCCTGCAACCCGTTCCCTTTTTGCTAGATGAACGAACGTCTCTGCACATGCTCAGTTCTGAGAGATAAGTGTGTGTGAAAGCCGTCCTTTACCTGGCTTATTGGGAACACAAAGTTTCTTTTCAGTTGCAAACCCCATTCCATACATATATATGGGGAGGTACGGACTCCAACTCGGTTTTACAGTGAAAACTGCAGGAACTTCCAACCGGCACTAAGAAACAGACTGAGAAACCAGAGTAAAATTTGCTCCTGCAACCCGTTCCCTTTGTGCTAGATCAACGAACGTCTCTCCACATGCTCAGTTCTGAGAGATATGTGTGTGTCAAAGCCGTCCTTCAACTAGCTTGTTGGGAAAACAAAGTTTCTTTTCAGTTGCAAAATCCACTCCATACATATATATGGGGAGGTACTAGCTCTAACTTGGATTTACAGTGAAAACTGCAGGATCTTCAAACCGGCACTAGGAAACAGACTGAGAAACCAGAGTAATAGTTGCTCCTGCAACCCGATCCCTTTGTGCTAGATGAACGAACGTCTCTGCACATGCTCAGTTCTGAGAGATAATTGTGTGTGAAAGCCGTTCTTCAACCAGCTTGTTGGGAACACAAAGTTTCTTTTCAGTTGCAAACTCCATTCGATACATATATATGGGGAGGTACAAGCTCCAACTCGTTTTTACAGTGAAAACTGCAGGAACTTCAAACCGGCACTAGGAAACAGACTGGGAAACCAGAGTTAAAGTTTCCCCTGCAAACCGTTTCCTTTGTGCTAGATGAACGAACGTCTCTCCACATGCTCAGTTCTGAGAGATAAGTGTGTGTGAAAGCCGCCTTCACCAAGCTTGTTGGGAACACAAAGTTTCCTTTCAGTTGCAAACTCCACTCTATATATATATATGGGGAGGTACAAGCTCCAACTCCTTTTTACAGTGAAAACTGCAGGAACTTCAAAACGGCACTAGGAAACAGACTGAGAATCCACAGTAAAAGTTTCTACTTCAACCCGTTCCCTTTGTGCTTGATGAACGAACGTCTTTCCACATGCTCAGTTCTGAGAGATAAGTGTGTGTGAAAGCCGTCCTTCACCTAGATTTTTGGGAACACAAAGTTTCTTTTCAGTTGCTAACTCCAATCCATAATTATATATGGGGAGGTACGAGCTCCAACACGGGTTTACAGTGAAAACTGCAGGAACTTCAAACCGGCACTATGAAACAGACTGAGAAACCAGAGTAAAAGTTTCCCCTGCAATCCGTTCCCATTGTTCTACATGAACGAACGTGTCTCCACATGCTCAGTTCTGAGAGATAAGTGTGTGTGAAAGCCATCTTTCACCTAGCTTGTTGGGAACACAAAGTTTCTTTGCAGTTGCAAATTCCAATCCATACATATATATGGGGAGGTACTAGCTCCAACTGTATTTTACAGTGAAAACTGCAGGAACTTCAAACCGGCACTAGGAAACAGACTAGAAACCAGAGAAAAAGTTTCTCCTGCAACCCGTTCCCTTTGTGCTAGAAGAACGAACGTCTCTCCACATGCTCAGTTCTGAGATATAAGTGTGTGTGTAAGCCGCCTTCACCTAGCTTGTTGGGAACACAGTTACTTTTCAGTTGCAAACTCCACTCCATATATATATATTGTGAGGTACTAACTCCAACTCGATTTTACAGTGAAAACTGCAGGAACTTCAAAACGGCATTAGGAAACAGACTGAGAATCCACAGTAAAAGTTTCTCCTGCAACCCGTTCCCTTTGTGCTTTATGAACGAACGTCTCTCCACATGCTCAGTTCTGAGAGATATGTGTGAGTGAAAGCCGTCCTTCATCTAGCTTGTTGGGAACACCAAGTTTCTTTTCAGTTGCAAACTCCAGTCCATACATATATATGGGGAGGTACTAGCTCCATCTCGTTTTTACAGTGAAAACTGCAGGAACTTCAAACCGCTACTAGGAAACAGACTGAGAACACAGAGTTAAAGTTTCCCCTGCAAACCGTTCCGTTTGTGCTAGATGAACGAACGTCTCTCCATATGCAAAGTTCTGAGAGATAAGTGTGTGTGAAAGCCGTCCTTCAACTAGCTTGTTGGGAACACCAAGATTCTATTCAGTTGCAAACTCCACTCCATACATAAATATGGGGAAGTACTAGCTCCAACTCGGTTTTACAGTGAAAACTGAAGGAACTTCTAAATGGCACTAGGAAACAGACTGAGAATCCAGAGAAAAAGTTTCTCCTGCAACCCATTGCCTTTTTGCTAGATGAACGAACGTCTCTCCACATGCTCAGTTCTGAGAGATAAGTGTGTGTGAAAGCCATCCTTCATCTAGCTTGTTGGGAACACAAAGTTTCTTTTCAGTTGCAAACTCCACTCCATACATAAATATGGGGAAGTACTAGCTCCAACTCGGTTTTACAGTGAAAACTGCAGGAACTTCAAAATGGCACTAGGAAACAGACTGAGAATCCAGACTAAAATTTTCTCCTGCAACACGTTCCCATTTTGCTAGATGAACGAACGTCTCTCCACATGCACAGCTCTGAGAGATAAGTGTGTGTGAAAGCCGTCCTTCACCTAGCTTGTTCGGAACACAAAGTTTCTTTTCAGTTGCAAACTCCACTCCATACATATATATGGGGAGGTACTAGCTCCAACTCGCTTTTACAGTGAAATCTGCAGGAACTTCATACCGGCACTAGGAAACAGACTGAGAAACCAGAGTAAAAGTTTATCCTGAAATCCGTTCCCTTTGTGCAAGATGAACGAACTTCTCTCCACATGCTCAATTCTGACAGATAAGTGTGTGTGAAAGCCGTCCTTCACCTAGCTTGTTGGGAACACCGAGTTTCTTTTCAGTTGCAAACTCCACTCCATACATATATATGGGGAGGTACTAGCTCCAACTCGGTTTTACAGTGAAAACTGCAGGAACTTCATACCGGCACTAGGAAACAGACTGAGAATCCAGAGTAAAAGTTTCTCCTGTAACCAGTTCCTTTTTTGCTAGAAGAACGAACGTCTCTCCACATGCTCATTTCTGAGAGAAAATTGTGTGTGAAAGCCGTCCTTCACCTAGCTTGTTGGGAACACCAAGTTTCTTTTCAGTGGCAAATTCCAATCCATACATATATATGGGGAGGTACAAGCTCCAACTCGGTTTTACAGTGAAAACTGCAGGAAATTCAAATCGGCACTAGGAAACAGACTGAGAAACCAGAGTAAAAGTTTCTCCGGCAACCCGTTCCCTTTGTGCTAGATGAAAGAACGTCTCTCTACATGCTCAGTTCTGAGAGATAAGTGTGTGTGAAAGCCGTCCTTCACCTAGCTGGTTGGGAACACAGAGTTTCTTTTCAGTTGCAAACTCCACTCCATACATATATATGGGGAGGTACTAGCTCCAACTCGCTTTTACAGTGAAAACTGCAGGAACTTCATACCGGCACTAGGAAACAGACTGAGAAACCAGAGTAAAAGTTTTCTCTGCAATCCGTTCCCATTGTTCTACATGAACGAACGTCTCTCTACATGCTCATTAATGAAAGAAAATTGTGTGTGAAAGCCGTCTTTCACATGTCTTGTTGGGAACTCAAAGTTTCTTTTCATTTGCAAACCCCACTCCATATATATATATGGGGAGGTACTAGCTCCAAATCTGTTTTACCGTGAAAACTTCAGGAACTTCAAACCGGCACTAGGAAACAGACTGAGAACCCAGAGTTAAAATTTCCCTTGCAAACCGTTCCCTTTGTGCTAGACGAACGAACGTCTCTCCACATGCTCAGTTCTGAGAGATAAGTGTGTGTGAATGCCGCCTTCACCTAGCTTGTTGGGAACACAAAGTTTCTTTTAAGTTGCAAACTCCACTCCATACATAAATATGGGGAAGTACTAGCTCCAACTCGGTTTTACAGTGAAAACTGAAGGAACTTCAAAATGGCACTAGGAAACAGACTGAGAATCCAGAGAAAAAGTTTCTCCTGCAACCCATTCCCTTTTTGCTAGATGAACGAACGTCTCTCCACATGCTCAGTTCTGAGAGATAAGTGTGTGTGAAAGCCGTCCTTCAACTAGCTTGTTGGGAACACAAAGTTTCTTTTCAGTTGCAAACTCCACTCCATACATATATTTGGGGAGGTACTAGCTCCAACTGTGTTTTACAGTGAAAACTGCAGGAACTTCAAACCGGCACTAGGAAACAGACTGAGAACCCAGAGTTAAAATTTCCCCTGCAAACCGTTCCTTTTGTGCTAGATGAACGAACGTCTCTCCACATGCTCAGTTCTGAGAGATAAGTGTGTGTGAAAGCCGCCTTCACCTATCTTGTTGGGAACACAAAGTTTCTTTTCAGTTGCAAACTCCACTTCATACATAAATATGGGGAGGTACTAGCTCCAACTCGGTTTTACAGTGAAAACTGCAGGAACTTCAAAATTGCACTAGGAAACAGACTGAGAATCCACAGTAAATGTTTCTACTTCAACCCGTTCCCTTTGTGCTTGATGAACGAACGTCTTTCCACATGCTCAGTTCTGAGAGATAAGTGTGTGTGAAAGCCGTCATTCACCTAGCTTTTTTAGGAACACAAAGTTTCTTTTCAGTTGCTAACTCCAATCCATAATTATATATGGGGAGGTACGAGCTCCAACATGTTTTAACAGTGAAAACTGAAAGAACTTCAAACCGGCACTATGAAACAGACTGAGAAACCAGAGTAAAAGTTTCCCCTGCAATCCGTTCCCATTGTTCTACATGAACGAACGTCTCTCTACATGCTCAGTAATGAAAGAAATTTGTGTGTGAATGCCGTCTTTCACATGTCTTGTTGGGAACTCAAAGTTTCTTTTCATTTGCAAACCCCACTCCATATATATATATGCGGAGGTACTAGCTCCAACTCTGTTTTACAGTGAAAACTTCAGGAACTTCAAACCGGCACTAGGAAACAGACTGAGAACCCAGAGTTAAAATTTCCCCTGCAAACCGTTCCCTTTGTGCTAGATGAACGAACGTCTCTCCACATGCTCAGTTCTGAGAGATAAGTGTGTGTGAAAGCCGTCCTTCACCTAGCTTGTTGGGAACACCAAGTTTCTTTTCAGTTGCAAACTGCACTCCATACATATATATGGGGAGGTACTAGCTCCAACTCTGTTTTACAGTGAAAACTGCAGGAACTTCAAACCGGCACTAGGAAACAGACTGAGAAACCACAGTAAAAGTTTCTCCTGCAACCCGTTCCCTTTGTGCTAAATGAACGAATGTCTCTCCACATGATCAGTTCTGAGAGATAAGTGTGTGTGAAAGCCGTCCTTCAGCTAGCTTGTTGGGAACACAAAGTTTCTTTTCACTTGCAAACTACAATCCATACATATATATAGCAAGGTAAGAGCTCCAACTCTGTTTTACAGTGAAAACTGCAGGAACTTCAAACTGGCACTAGGAAACAGACTGAGAAACCAGAGTAAAAGTTTCTCCTGCAATCAGTTCCCATTGTTCTAGATGAACGAACGTCTCTTTTCATGATCAGTAATTAAAGAAAATTGTGTGTGAAAGCCGTCTTTCACATGTCTTGTTGGGAACTCAAAGTTCCTTTTAATTTGCAAACCCCACTCCATATATATATATGGGGAGGTACTAGCTCCAACTCGGTTTTATAGTGAAAACTGAAGGAACTTCAAAATGGCACTAGGAAACAGACTGAGAATCCAGAGAAAAAGTTTCTCCTGCAACCCATTCCTTTTTCTGCTAGATGAACGAACGTCTCTCCACATGCTCAGTTCTGAGAGATAAGTGTGTTTGAAAGCCGTCCTTCAACTAGCTTGTTGGGAACACAAAGTTTCTTTTCAGGTGCAAACTCCAATCCATACATATATATAGGGAGGTACTATCTCCAACTGTGTTTTACAGTGAAAACTGCAGGAATTTCAAACCGGCACTAGGAAACAGACTGAGAAACCAGAGTAAAACTTTCTCCTGCAAAGTGTTCCTTTTTTGCTAGATGAACGAACGTCTCTCCACATGCTCAGTTCTGAGAGATAAGTGTGTTTGAAAGCCATCCTTCATCTAGCTTGTTGGGAACACAAAGTTTCTTTTCAGTTGCAAACTCCACTCCATACATATATATTGGGAGGTACAAGCTCCAACTCGTTTTTACAGTGAATTCTGCAGGAACATCAAACCGGCACTAGGAAACAGACTGAGAACCCAGAGTTAAAATTTCCCCTGCAAACCGTTCCTTTTGTGCTAGATGAACGAACGTCTCTCCACATGCTCAGTTCTGAGAGATAAGTGTGTGTGAAAGCCGCCTTCACCTATCTTGTTGGGAACACAAAGTTTCTTTCAGTTGCAAACTCCACTCCATACATAAATATGGGGAGGTACAAGCTCCAACTCGGTTTCACAGTGAAAACTGCAGGAACTTCAAAATTGCACTAGGAAACAGACTGAGAATCCAGAGTAAAAGTTTCTCCTGCAATCCATTCCCTTTTTGCTAGATGAACGAACGTCTCTCCACATGCTCAGTTCTGAGAGAAAAGTGTGTGTGAAAGCCGTCCTTGAACTAGCTTGTTGGGAACACCAAGTTTCTTTTCAGTTGCAAACTAAAATCCATACATATATATGGGGAGGTACTAGCTCCAACTCTGTTTTACAGTGAAAACTGCAGGAACTTCAAACCGGCACTAGGAAACAGACTGAGAAACCACAGTAAAAGTTTCTCCTGCAACCCGTTCCCTTTGTGCTAAATGAACGAATGTCTCTCCACATGATCAGTTCTGAGAGATAAGTGTGTGTGAAAGCCGTCCTTCAGCTAGCTTGTTGGGAACACAAAATTTCTTTTCACTTGCAAACTCCAATCCATACATATATATGGGGAGGTAAGAGCTCCAACTCGGTTTTACAGTGAAAACTGCAGGAACATCTAACCGGCACTAGGAAACAGACTGAGAAACCAGAGTAAACGTTTCTCCTGCAATCAGTTCCCATTGTTCTAGATGAACGAACGTCTCTTTTCATGATCAGTAATTAAAGAAAATTGTGTGTGAAAGCCGTCTTTCACATGTCTTGTTGGGAACTAAAAGTTCCTTTTAATTTGCAAACCCCACTCCATACATATATATGGGGAGGTACTAGCTCCAACTCTTTTTTACAGTGAAAACTGCAGGAACTTTAAACCGGCACTAGGAAACAGACTGAGAATCCAGAGAAAAAGTTTTTCCTGCAACCCGTTCTCTTTGTGCTAGATGAATGAACGTCTCTCCACATGCTCATTTCTGAGAGATATATGTGTGTGTAAGCCGTCGTTCACCTGGCTTGTTGGGAACACAAAGTTTCTTTTCAGTTGCAAACTCCTCTCCATACATATATATGGGGAGGTACAAGTTCCAGCTCGTTTTTACAGTGAAAAGTGCAGGAACATCAAACCGGCACTAGGGAACAGACTGAAAAACCAGAGTAAAAGTTTCTCCTGCAAATCTTTCTTTGTGCTAGATGAACGAACGTCTCTCCACATGCTCAGTTCTGAGAGATATGTGTGTGTGAAAGCCGTCCTTCACCTAGCTTGTTGGGAACACAAAGTTTCTTTTCAGATTCAAACTCCAATCCATACATATATATTGGTAGGTACTAGCTCCAAATCGGTTTTACAGTGAAAACTGCAGGAACTTCAAACCGGCACTAGCAAACAGACTGAGAAACCAGAGTAAAAGTTTCTCCTGCAAACCGTTCCATATGTGCTAGATGAACGAACGTCTCTCCACATGCTCAGTTCTGACAAATAAGTGTGTGTGAAAGCCGTACTTCAACTAGCTTGTTGGGAACACTAAGTTTCTTTTCAGTTGCAAACTCCAATCCATACATATATATGGGGAGGTTCTAGCTCCAACAGTGTTTTAAAGTGAAAACTGCAGGAACTTCAGACCAGCACTAGGAAACAGACTGAGAAACCAGAGTAAATATTTCTCCTGCAACCCGTTCCCTTTGTGCTAGATGAACGAACGTCTCTCCAAATGCTCGGTTCTGAGAGATAAGTGTGAGTGAAAGCCGTCCTTCACCTAGCTTGTTGGGAATACAAAGATTCTTTTCAGTTGCAAACTCCACTCCATACATATTTATGGGGTGGTACTAGCTCCAAATCGGTTTTACAGTGAAAACTGCAGGAATTTCAAACCGGCACTAGGAAACAGACTGAGAAACCAGAGTAAAAGTTTCTCCTGCAAACCGTTCCCTTTGTGCTAGATGAACGAACGTCTCTCCACATGCTCGGTTCTGAGAGATAAGTGTGTGTGAAAGCCGTCCTTCACCTAGCTTGTTGGGAACACAAAGTTTCTTTTCATTTGCAAACTCCACTCCATACATATATATGGGGATGTTCTAGCTCCAACTGTGTTTTACAGTGAAAACTGCAGGAACTTCAGACCGGCACTAGGAAACAGAATGAGAAACCAGAGTAAAAGTTTCCCTGCAACCCGTTCCCCTTGTGCTAGATGAACGAACGCCTCTCCACATGCTCAGTTCTGAGAGATAAGTGTGTGTGAAAGCCGCCTTCACCTAGCTTATTGGGAACACAAAGTTTCTTTCCAGTTGCAAACTCCAATCCATACATATATATGGGGAGGTACTAGATCCAACACTGTTTTACATTGAAACTGCAGGAACTTCAAACCGGCACTAGGAAAAAGACTGAGAAACCAGAGTAAAGTTTCTCCTGCAAACATTTCCCTTTGTGCTAGATGAACGAACGTCTCTCCACATGCTCAGTTCTGAGAGATAAATGTGTGTGAAAGCCGTCCTTAACCTAGCTTGTTGGGAACACAAAGTTTCTTTTCAGTTGCAAACTCCACTCCATAAATATATATGGGGAGGTACGAGCTCCAACTCGGTTTTACAGTGAAAACTGCAGGAACTTCAAACCGGCACTAGGAAACAGACTGAGAAACCAGAGTAAAAGTTTCTCCTGCAACCCGTTCCTTTTGTGCTATATAACGAATGTCTCTCCACATGCTCATTTGTGAGAGATAAGTGTGTGTGGAAGCCGTCCTTCACCTAGCTTGTAAGGAACACAAAGTTTCTTTACAGTTGCAAACTCCACTCCATACATATATATGGGTAGGTACTAGCTCCAACTCGGTTTTACAGTGAAAACTGCAGAAACTTCAAACCGGCACTAGGAAACAGACTGAGAAACCAGAGTAAAAGTTTCTCCTGCAAATTGTTCCCATTGTTCTAGATGAACGAATGTCTCTCCACATGCTTAGTACTGAGAGAAAATTGTGTGTGAAAGCCGTCTTTCACATGGCTTGTTGGGAACTCAAAGTTTCTTTTCAGTTGCAAACTCCACTCCATACATATATATGGGGAGGTACTAGCACCAACTCGGTTTTACAGTGAAAACTGCAGGAACTTCAAACCGGCACTAGGAAACAGACCGAGAAACCAGAGTAAAAGTTTCTACTGCCAACATTTCCATTTGTGCTAGGTGAACGAACATCTCTCCACATGCTCAGTTCTGAGAGATAAGTGTGTGTGAAAGCCGCCTTCACCTATCTTGTTGGGAACACAAAGTTTCTTTTCAGTTGCAAACTCCACTTCATACATAAATATGGGGAGGTACTAGCTCCAACTCGGTTTTACAGTGAAAACTGCAGGAACTTCAAAATTGCACTAGGAAACAGACTGAGAATCCACAGTAAATGTTTCTACTTCAACCCGTTCCCTTTGTGCTTGATGAACGAACGTCTTTCCACATGCTCAGTTCTGAGAGATAAGTGTGTGTGAAAGCCGTCATTCACCTAGCTTTTTTAGGAACACAAAGTTTCTTTTCAGTTGCTAACTCCAATCCATAATTATATATGGGGAGGTACGAGCTCCAACATGTTTTAACAGTGAAAACTGAAAGAACTTCAAACCGGCACTATGAAACAGACTGAGAAACCAGAGTAAAAGTTTCCCCTGCAATCCGTTCCCATTGTTCTACATGAACGAACGTCTCTCTACATGCTCAGTAATGAAAGAAATTTGTGTGTGAATGCCGTCTTTCACATGTCTTGTTGGGAACTCAAAGTTTCTTTTCATTTGCAAACCCCACTCCATATATATATATGCGGAGGTACTAGCTCCAACTCTGTTTTACAGTGAAAACTTCAGGAACTTCAAACCGGCACTAGGAAACAGACTGAGAACCCAGAGTTAAAATTTCCCCTGCAAACCGTTCCCTTTGTGCTAGATGAACGAACGTCTCTCCACATGCTCAGTTCTGAGAGATAAGTGTGTGTGAAAGCCGTCCTTCACCTAGCTTGTTGGGAACACCAAGTTTCTTTTCAGTTGCAAACTGCACTCCATACATATATATGGGGAGGTACTAGCTCCAACTCTGTTTTACAGTGAAAACTGCAGGAACTTCAAACCGGCACTAGGAAACAGACTGAGAAACCACAGTAAAAGTTTCTCCTGCAACCCGTTCCCTTTGTGCTAAATGAACGAATGTCTCTCCACATGATCAGTTCTGAGAGATAAGTGTGTGTGAAAGCCGTCCTTCAGCTAGCTTGTTGGGAACACAAAGTTTCTTTTCACTTGCAAACTACAATCCATACATATATATAGCAAGGTAAGAGCTCCAACTCTGTTTTACAGTGAAAACTGCAGGAACTTCAAACTGGCACTAGGAAACAGACTGAGAAACCAGAGTAAAAGTTTCTCCTGCAATCAGTTCCCATTGTTCTAGATGAACGAACGTCTCTTTTCATGATCAGTAATTAAAGAAAATTGTGTGTGAAAGCCGTCTTTCACATGTCTTGTTGGGAACTCAAAGTTCCTTTTAATTTGCAAACCCCACTCCATATATATATATGGGGAGGTACTAGCTCCAACTCGGTTTTATAGTGAAAACTGAAGGAACTTCAAAATGGCACTAGGAAACAGACTGAGAATCCAGAGAAAAGTTTCTCCTGCAACCCATTCCTTTTTCTGCTAGATGAACGAACGTCTCTCCACATGCTCAGTTCTGAGAGATAAGTGTGTTTGAAAGCCGTCCTTCAACTAGCTTGTTGGGAACACAAAGTTTCTTTTCAGGTGCAAACTCCAATCCATACATATATATAGGGAGGTACTATCTCCAACTGTGTTTTACAGTGAAAACTGCAGGAATTTCAAACCGGCACTAGGAAACAGACTGAGAAACCAGAGTAAAACTTTCTCCTGCAAAGTGTTCCTTTTTTGCTAGATGAACGAACGTCTCTCCACATGCTCAGTTCTGAGAGATAAGTGTGTTTGAAAGCCATCCTTCATCTAGCTTGTTGGGAACACAAAGTTTCTTTTCAGTTGCAAACTCCACTCCATACATATATATTGGGAGGTACAAGCTCCAACTCGTTTTTACAGTGAATTCTGCAGGAACATCAAACCGGCACTAGGAAACAGACTGAGAACCCAGAGTTAAAATTTCCCCTGCAAACCGTTCCTTTTGTGCTAGATGAACGAACGTCTCTCCACATGCTCAGTTCTGAGAGATAAGTGTGTGTGAAAGCCGCCTTCACCTATCTTGTTGGGAACACAAAGTTTCTTTCAGTTGCAAACTCCACTCCATACATAAATATGGGGAGGTACAAGCTCCAACTCGGTTTCACAGTGAAAACTGCAGGAACTTCAAAATTGCACTAGGAAACAGACTGAGAATCCAGAGTAAAAGTTTCTCCTGCAATCCATTCCCTTTTTGCTAGATGAACGAACGTCTCTCCACATGCTCAGTTCTGAGAGAAAAGTGTGTGTGAAAGCCGTCCTTGAACTAGCTTGTTGGGAACACCAAGTTTCTTTTCAGTTGCAAACTAAAATCCATACATATATATGGGGAGGTACTAGCTCCAACTCTGTTTTACAGTGAAAACTGCAGGAACTTCAAACCGGCACTAGGAAACAGACTGAGAAACCACAGTAAAAGTTTCTCCTGCAACCCGTTCCCTTTGTGCTAAATGAACGAATGTCTCTCCACATGATCAGTTCTGAGAGATAAGTGTGTGTGAAAGCCGTCCTTCAGCTAGCTTGTTGGGAACACAAAATTTCTTTTCACTTGCAAACTCCAATCCATACATATATATGGGGAGGTAAGAGCTCCAACTCGGTTTTACAGTGAAAACTGCAGGAACATCTAACCGGCACTAGGAAACAGACTGAGAAACCAGAGTAAACGTTTCTCCTGCAATCAGTTCCCATTGTTCTAGATGAACGAACGTCTCTTTTCATGATCAGTAATTAAAGAAAATTGTGTGTGAAAGCCGTCTTTCACATGTCTTGTTGGGAACTAAAAGTTCCTTTTAATTTGCAAACCCCACTCCATACATATATATGGGGAGGTACTAGCTCCAACTCTTTTTTACAGTGAAAACTGCAGGAACTTTAAACCGGCACTAGGAAACAGACTGAGAATCCAGAGAAAAAGTTTTTCCTGCAACCCGTTCTCTTTGTGCTAGATGAATGAACGTCTCTCCACATGCTCATTTCTGAGAGATATATGTGTGTGTAAGCCGTCGTTCACCTGGCTTGTTGGGAACACAAAGTTTCTTTTCAGTTGCAAACTCCTCTCCATACATATATATGGGGAGGTACAAGTTCCAGCTCGTTTTTACAGTGAAAAGTGCAGGAACATCAAACCGGCACTAGGGAACAGACTGAAAAACCAGAGTAAAAGTTTCTCCTGCAAATCTTTCTTTGTGCTAGATGAACGAACGTCTCTCCACATGCTCAGTTCTGAGAGATATGTGTGTGTGAAAGCCGTCCTTCACCTAGCTTGTTGGGAACACAAAGTTTCTTTTCAGATTCAAACTCCAATCCATACATATATATTGGTAGGTACTAGCTCCAAATCGGTTTTACAGTGAAAACTGCAGGAACTTCAAACCGGCACTAGCAAACAGACTGAGAAACCAGAGTAAAAGTTTCTCCTGCAAACCGTTCCATATGTGCTAGATGAACGAACGTCTCTCCACATGCTCAGTTCTGACAAATAAGTGTGTGTGAAAGCCGTACTTCAACTAGCTTGTTGGGAACACTAAGTTTCTTTTCAGTTGCAAACTCCAATCCATACATATATATGGGGAGGTTCTAGCTCCAACAGTGTTTTAAAGTGAAAACTGCAGGAACTTCAGACCAGCACTAGGAAACAGACTGAGAAACCAGAGTAAATATTTCTCCTGCAACCCGTTCCCTTTGTGCTAGATGAACGAACGTCTCTCCAAATGCTCGGTTCTGAGAGATAAGTGTGAGTGAAAGCCGTCCTTCACCTAGCTTGTTGGGAATACAAAGATTCTTTTCAGTTGCAAACTCCACTCCATACATATTTATGGGGTGGTACTAGCTCCAAATCGGTTTTACAGTGAAAACTGCAGGAATTTCAAACCGGCACTAGGAAACAGACTGAGAAACCAGAGTAAAAGTTTCTCCTGCAAACCGTTCCCTTTGTGCTAGATGAACGAACGTCTCTCCACATGCTCGGTTCTGAGAGATAAGTGTGTGTGAAAGCCGTCCTTCACCTAGCTTGTTGGGAACACAAAGTTTCTTTTCATTTGCAAACTCCACTCCATACATATATATGGGGATGTTCTAGCTCCAACTGTGTTTTACAGTGAAAACTGCAGGAACTTCAGACCGGCACTAGGAAACAGAATGAGAAACCAGAGTAAAAGTTTCCCTGCAACCCGTTCCCCTTGTGCTAGATGAACGAACGCCTCTCCACATGCTCAGTTCTGAGAGATAAGTGTGTGTGAAAGCCGCCTTCACCTAGCTTATTGGGAACACAAAGTTTCTTTCCAGTTGCAAACTCCAATCCATACATATATATGGGGAGGTACTAGATCCAACACTGTTTTACATTGAAACTGCAGGAACTTCAAACCGGCACTAGGAAAAAGACTGAGAAACCAGAGTAAAGTTTCTCCTGCAAACATTTCCCTTTGTGCTAGATGAACGAACGTCTCTCCACATGCTCAGTTCTGAGAGATAAATGTGTGTGAAAGCCGTCCTTAACCTAGCTTGTTGGGAACACAAAGTTTCTTTTCAGTTGCAAACTCCACTCCATAAATATATATGGGGAGGTACGAGCTCCAACTCGGTTTTACAGTGAAAACTGCAGGAACTTCAAACCGGCACTAGGAAACAGACTGAGAAACCAGAGTAAAAGTTTCTCCTGCAACCCGTTCCTTTTGTGCTATATAACGAATGTCTCTCCACATGCTCATTTGTGAGAGATAAGTGTGTGTGGAAGCCGTCCTTCACCTAGCTTGTAAGGAACACAAAGTTTCTTTACAGTTGCAAACTCCACTCCATACATATATATGGGTAGGTACTAGCTCCAACTCGGTTTTACAGTGAAAACTGCAGAAACTTCAAACCGGCACTAGGAAACAGACTGAGAAACCAGAGTAAAAGTTTCTCCTGCAAATTGTTCCCATTGTTCTAGATGAACGAATGTCTCTCCACATGCTTAGTACTGAGAGAAAATTGTGTGTGAAAGCCGTCTTTCACATGGCTTGTTGGGAACTCAAAGTTTCTTTTCAGTTGCAAACTCCACTCCATACATATATATGGGGAGGTACTAGCACCAACTCGGTTTTACAGTGAAAACTGCAGGAACTTCAAACCGGCACTAGGAAACAGACCGAGAAACCAGAGTAAAAGTTTCTACTGCCAACATTTCCATTTGTGCTAGGTGAACGAACATCTCTCCACATGCTCAGTTCTGAGAGATAAGTGTGTGTGAAAGCCGTCCTTCAACTTGCATGTTTGGAACACAAAGTTTCTTTTCAGTTGCAAACTACACTCCATACATATATATGGGGAGGTACTAGCTCCAACTCGGTTTTACAGTGAAAACTGCAGGATCTTCCAACCGGCACTAGGAAACAGACTGAAAAACCAGAGTAATAGGTTATCCTGCAACCCGTTCCTTTTGTGCTATATAACGAATGTCTCTCCACATGCTCATTTGTGAGAGATAAGTGTGTGTGGAAGCCGTCCTTCACCTAGCTTGTAAGGAACACAAAGTTTCTTTACAGTTGCAAACTCCACTCCATACATATATATGGGTAGGTACTAGCTCCAACTCGGTATTACAGTGAAAACTGCAGAAACTTCAAACCGGCACTAGGAAACAGACTGAGAAACCAGAGTAAAATTTCTCCTGCAAATTTTTCCCAGTGTTCTAGATGAACGAATGTCTCTCCACATGCTTAGTACTGAGAGAAAATTGTGTGTGAAAGCCGTCTTTCACATGGCTTGTTGGGAACTCAAAGTTTCTTTTCAGTTGCAAACTCCACTCCATACATATATATGGGGAGGTACTAGCACCAACTCGGTTTTACAGTGAAAACTGCAGGAACTTCAAACCGGCACTAGGAAACAGACCGAGAAACCAGAGTAAAAGTTTCTACTGCCAACATTTCCATTTGTGCTAGGTGAACGAACGTCTCTCCACATGCTCAGTTCTGAGAGATAAATGTGTGTGAAAGCCGTCCTTCAACTTGCATGTTTGGAACACAAAGTTTCTTTTCAGTTGCAAACTACACTCCATACATATATATGGGGAGGTACTAGCTCCAACTCGGTTTTACAGTGAAAACTGCAGGATCTTCCAACCGCCACTAGGAAACAGACTGAGAAACCAGAGTAATAGTTTCCCCTGCAACCGGTTCCTTTTGTGCTATATAACGAAATTCTCTCCACATGCTCAGTTCTGAGAGATAAGTGTGTGTGGAAGCCGTCCTTCACCTAGCTTGTATGGAACACAAAGATTCTTTTCAGTTGCAAACTCCACTCCGTACATATATATGGGGAGGTACTAGCTCCAACTCGGTTTAACAGTGAAAACTGCAGGAACTTCAAACCGGCACTAGGAAACAGACCGAGAAACCAGAGTAAAAGTTTCTCCTGCAAACATTTCCCTTTGTGCTAGATGAACGAACGTCTCTCCACATGCTCAGTTCTGAGAGATAAGTGTGTGTGAAAGCCGTCCTGCACCTTGCATGTTGGGAACACAAAGTTTCTTTTCAGTTGCAAACTCCACTCCATATGTATATATGGGGAAGCCCTAGCTCCAAATCTATTTTACAGTGAAAACTGCAGGATCTTCCAACCGGCACCAGGAAACAGACTAAGAAACCAGAGTAAAAGTTTCTCCTGCAACACGTTCCCTTTGTGCTAGATGAACGAACGTCTCTCCACATGCTCAGTTCTGAGAGATAAGTATGTGTGAAAGCCGTCCTTCAACTAGCTTGTTGGGAACACAAAGTTTCTTTTCACTTGCAAACTCCACTCCATACATATATATGGGGAGGTACGAGCTCCAACTAGGTTTTACAGTGAAAACTGCAGGAACTTCAAACCGGCACTAGGAAACAGACTGAAATTCCAGAGTAATAGTTTCTCCTTCAACCCGTTCCCTTTGTGCTAGATGAAAGAACGTCTCTCCACATGCTCAGTTCTGAGAGATATGTGTGTGGGAAAGCCGTTCTTCAACTAGCTTGTTGGGAACACAAAGTTACTTTTCAGTTGCAAACTCCACTCCATACATATATATGGGGAGATACGAGCTCCAAATCGGTTTTACAGTGAAAACTGCAGGAACTTCATACCGGCACTAGGAAACAGACTGAGAAACCAGAGTAAAAGTTTCTCCTGCAACCCGTTCCTATTGTGCTATATAACGAAAGTCTCTCCACAGGCTCAGTTCTGAGAGATAAATGTGTGTGGAAGCCGTCCTTCACCTAGCTTGTATGGAAAACAAAGTTTCTTTTCAGTTGCAAACTCCAATCCATACATATATATGGGGTGGTACTTGCTCCAACTCTGTTTACAGTGAAAACTGCAGGAACTTCAAACCGGCACTAGGAAACAGACTGAGCATCCAGAGTAAAAATTTCCCCTGCAAACCGTTCCCTTTGTGCTAGATGAACGAACGTCTCTCCACATGCTCAGGTCTGAGAGATATGTGTGTGTGAGAGCCGTCCTTCACCTAGCTTGTTGGGAACACAAAGTTTCTTTTCAGATTCATACTCCACTCCATACATATATACGGGGAGTTACTAGCTCCAACTCGCTTTTCAGTGAAAACTGCAGGAACTTCAAACCGGCACTAGGAAACAGACTGAGAAACCAGAGTAATATTTTCTCCTGAAAACCGTTCCCTTTGTGCTATATGAACGAACGTCTCTCCACATGCTCACTTCTGAGAGTTATATGTGTGTGAAATCGGTCCTTCAACTAGCTTGTTGGGAACACAAAGTTTCTTTTCAATTGCAAACTCCACTCCATACTTATATATGGGGAGGTACTAGCTTCAACACTGTTTTACAGTGAAAACTGCAGGAACTTCAAACCGGCACTAGGAAACAGACTGAGAAACCAGAGTAAAAGTTTCTCTAGCATTCCGTTCCCTTTGTGCTAGATGAACGATCGTCTCTCCACATGCTCAGTTCTGAGAGATAAGTGTGGGTTAAAGCCGTCCTTCACCTATCTTGTTGGGAAAACAAAGTTTCTTTTCATTTGCAAACTCCACTCCATATATATATAAGGGGAAGTACTAGCTCAAAATCTGTTTTACAGTGAAAAATGCAGGAAATTCAAACCGGCAGTAGGAAACAGGCTGACAAACCAGAGTAAAAGTTTCTCCTACAACCTGTTCCCTTGTGCTAGATGAACGAACGTCTCTCCACATGCTCAGTTCTGAGAGATAAGTGTGTGTGAAAGCCGCCCTTCACATTGCTTGTTGGGAACACAAAGTTTCTTTTCACTTGCAAACTCCACTCCATACATATAAATGGGGAGGTACAAGCTCCAACTCGGTTTTACAGTGAAAACTGCAGGAACTTCAAACCGGCACTAGGAAATAGACTGAGAAACCAGAATAAAAGTTTCTCCTGCAACCCGTTCCCTTTGTGCTAGATGAACGAACGTCTCCCCACATGCTCAGTTCTGATAGATAATTGTGTTTGAAAGCCGTCCTTCACCAAGCTTGTTGGGAACACAAAGTTTCTTTCCATTTGCAAACTCCACTTCTTACATATATATGGGGAGGTACTAGCTCCAACTCGGTTTTACAGTGAAAACTGCAGGAACTTCAAACCGGCACTTTGAAATAGACTGAGAAACCAGAGAAAAAGTTTCTCCTGCAAACCGTTCAATTTGTGCTAAATGAACGAACGTCTCTCCAAATGCTCTGTTCTGAGAGATAAGTGTGTGTGAAAGCCGTCCTTCACCTAGCTTGTTGGGAACACAAAGTTTCTTTTCAGTTGCAAATTCCACTCCATACATATATATGGGGAGGTACTAGCTCCAACTCGGTTTTACAGTGAAAACTGCAGGAACTTCAAACCGGCACTAGGAAACAGACTGAGAAACCAGAGTAAAAGTTTCTACTGCAACCCGTTCCTTTTGTGCTATATAACGAATGTCTCTCCACATGCTCAGTTCTGAGAGATAAGTGTGTGTGAAAGCCGTCCTTCACCTAGCTTGTTGGGAACACAAAATTTCTTTTCACTTACGAACTCCACTCCATACATATATATGGGGAGGTACTAGCTCCAACTAGTTTTTACAGTGAAAACTGCAGGAACTTCAAACCGGCACTGGGAAATAGACTGAGAAACCAGAGTAAAAGTTTCTCCTGCAAACCGTTCCCTTTGTGCTAGATGAACGGACGTCTCTCCACATGCTCAGTTCTGAGAGATAAGTGTGTGTGAAAGCCGTCCTTCACCTAGCTTGTTGGGAACACAAAGTTTCTTTTCACTTGCAAACTCCACTCCATAAATATATATGGGTAGGTACTAGCTCTAACTCTGTTTTACAGTGAAAACTGCAGGAACTTCAAACCGGCACTGGGAAATAGAATGAGAATCCAGAGTAAAAGTTTCTCCTTCAACCCGTTCCGTTTTTGCTAGATGAACGAACGTCTCTCCACATGCTCAGTTCTGAGAGATAAGTGTGTGTGAAAGCCGTCCTTCACCTAGTTTGTTGGGAACACAAAGTTTCTTTTCACTTGCAAACTCCAATCCATACATATATATGGGGAGGTACTAGCTCCAACTCGGTTTTACAGTAAAAACTGCAGAAAATTCAAACCATCACTAGGAAACAGACTGAGAATCCAGAGTAAAAGTTTCTCCTTCAACCCGTTCCGTTTTTGCTAGATGAACGAACGTCTCTCCAAATGCTCAGTTCTGAGAGATAAGTGTGTGTGAAAGCCGTCCTTCACATAGCTTGTTGGGAACACAAAGATTCTTTTCAGTTGCAAACTCCACTCCATACATATATATGGGGAGGTCCTAGCTCCAACTCTGTTTTACAGTGAAAACTGCAGGAACTTCACACCGGCAGTAGGAAACAGACTGAGAAACCACAGTAATAGTTTCACCTGGAACCCGTTCCCTTTGTGCTAGATGAACGAACGTCTCTCCACGTGCTCAGTTCTGAGAGATAAGTGTGTGTGAAAACTGTCCTTCACCTAGCTTGTTGGGAACACAAAGTTTCTTTTCATTTGAAAACTCCACTCCATACATATATAACGGGAGGTACTAGCTTCAACTCGGTTTTACAGTGAAAACTGCAGGAACTTCAAACCGGCACTAGGAAAAAGACTGAGAATCCAGAGTAAAAGTTTTTCCTACATCCGGTTCCTTTTGTGCTAGATGAACGAACGTCTCTCCACATGCTATGTTCAAAGAGATAAGTGTGTGGGAAAGCCGTCCTACAACTAACTTGTTGGGAACACAAAGTTTCTTTCCAGTTGCAAACTCCACTCCACACTTATACATGGGGAGGTACTAGCTCCAACTCGGTTTTACAGTGAAAACTGCAGGAACTTCAAACCGGCACTAGGAAACAGACTGAGAATCCAGAGTAAAAGTTTCTACTGCAACCCGTTCCCTTTGTGCTAGATGAACGAACGTCTCTCCACATGCTCAGTTCTGAGAGATAAGTGTGTGTGAAAGCCGTCCTTCACCTAGCTTGTTGGGAACACAAAGTTTCTTTTCACTTGCAAACTCCACTCCATAAATATATATGGGGAGGTACTAGCTCCAACTCGGTTTTACAGTGAAAACTGCAGAAACTTCAAACCGTCACTAGGAAACAGACTGAGAATCCAGAGTAAAAGTTTCTCCTGCAACCAGTTCCGTTTGTGCTAGATGAATGAACGTCTCTCCACATGCTCAGTTCTGAGAGATAAGTGTGTGTGAAAGCCGTCCTTCACATATCTTTTTGGGAACACAAAGTTTCTTTTCAGTTGCAAACTCCACTCCATACATATATATGGGGAGGTCCTAGCTCCAACTCGGTTTTACAGTGAATACTGCAGGAACATCAAACCGGCAGTAGGAAACAGATTGAGAAACCACAGTAATAGTTTCTCCTGAAACCCGTTCCCTTTGTGATAGATGAAAGATCGTCTCTCCACATGCTCAGTTCTGAGAGATAAGTGTGTGTGAAAGCCATACTTCACATAGCTTGTTGGGAACACAAAGTTTCTTTTCACTTGCAAACTCCACTCCATACATTTATATGGGAAGGTACTAGCTCCAACTCGGTTTTACAGTGAAAACTGCAGGAAATTCAAACCGGAAGTAGGAAACAGGCTGAGAAACCAGAGTAAAAATTTCTCCTGCAACCCGTTCCCTTTGTGCTAGATGAACGAACGTCTCTCCACATGCTCAGGTCTGAGAGAAAAGTGTGTGTGAAAGCCGTCCTTCACCTAGCTTGTTGGGAACACAAAGTTTCTTTTCACTTGCAAATTCCACTCCATACATATATATGGGGACGTACTAGCTCCAACTCGGTTTTACAGTGAAAACTGCAGGAACTTCAAACCGGAATTAGGAATCAGACTGAGAAGCCAGAGTAAAAGTTTCTCCTGCAAACCGTGCCCTTTGTGCTAGATGAACGAACGTCTCCTCACATGCTCAGTTCTGAGAGTTATGTGTGTGTGAAATCCGTCCTTCACTTAGCTTGTTGGGAACACAAAGTTTCTTTTCACTAGCAAACTCCACTCCATACTTATATATGGGGAGGTACTAGCTTCAACACTGTTTTACAGTGAAAACTGCAGGAACTTCAAACCGGCACTAGGAAACAGACTGAGAAACCAGAGTAAAAGTTTCTCTAGCATTCCGTTCCCTTTGTGCTTGATGAACGATCGTCTCTCCACATGCTCAGTTCTGAGAGATATGTGTGGGTGAAAGCCGTCCTTCACCTATCTTGTTGGGAAAGCAAAGTTTCTTTTCACATGCAAACTCCACTCCATATATATATAAGGGGAAGTACTAGCTCAAACTCTGTTTTACAGTGAAAAATGCAGGAACTTCAAACCGGCACTAGGAAATAGACTGAGAAAGCAGAGTAAAAGTTTCTCCTGCAACCCGTTCCCTTTGTGCTAGATGAACGAACGTCTCCCCACATGCTCAGTTCTGAGAGATAATTGTGTTTGAAAGCCGTCCTTCACCTAGCTTGTTGGGAACACAAAGTTTCTTTCCATTTTCAAACTCCACTCCTTACATATATATGGGGAGGTACTAGCTAAAACTCGGTTTTACAGTGAAAACTGCAGGATCTTCAAACCGGCACATTGAAATAGACAGAGAAGTCAGAGAAAAAGTTTCTCCTGCAAACCGTTACATTTGTGCTAAATGAACGAACGTCTCTCCACATGATCAGTTCTGAGAGATAAGTGTGTGTGAATGCCTTCCTTCACCTAGCTTGTTGGGAACACAAAGTTTCTTTTCAGTTACAAATTCCACTCCATACATATATATGGGGAGGTACTAGCTCCAACTCGGTTTTACAGTGAAAACTGCAGGAACTTCAAACCGGCACTAGGAAACAGACTGAGTAACCAGAGTAAAAGTTTCTCATGCAAACCGTTCCCTTTGTGCTATATGAACGAACGTCTCTGCACATGCTCAGTTCTGAGAGATAAGTGTGTGTGAAAGCCGTCCTTCACCAAGCTTGTTGGGAACACAAAGTTTCTTTTCACTTGCAAACTCCACTCCATACATATAAATGGGGAGGTACTGTCTCCAACTCGGTTTTACAGTGAAAACTGCAGGAACTTCAAACCGGCACTAGGAAATAGACTGAGAAACCAGAGTAAAAGTTTCTCCAGCAACACGTTCCCTTGTGCTAGATGAACGAACGTCTCTCCACATGCTCAGTTCTGAGAGATAAATGTGTGTGAAAGCCGCCCTTCATAAAGCTTGTTGGGAACACAATGTTTCTTTTCAATTGCAAACTCCAATCCTTACATATATATGGGGAGGTACTAGCTCCAACTCGGTTTTACAGTGAAAACTGCAGGAACTTCAAACCGGCACATTGAAATAGACTGAGAAACCAGAGTAAAAGTGTCTCCTGCAACCCGTTCCTTTTGTGCTAGATTAACGAACGTCTCTCCACATGATCAGTTCTGAGAGATAAGTGTGTGTGAAAGCCGCCCTTCACAAAGCTTGTTGGGAACACAAAGGTACTTTTCAGTTGCAAACTCCACTCCATACATATATAAGGGGAGGTACTAGCTCCAACTCGGTTTTACAGTGAAAATTGCAGGAACTTCAAACCGTCACAAGGAAACACACTGAGAAACCACAGTAAAAGTTTCTCCTGCAACCCGTTCCCTCTGTGCTAGATGAACGAACGTCTCTCCACATGCTCTGTTCTGGAGATAAGTGTGTGTGAAAGCCGCCCTTCACATAGCTTGTTGGGAACACAAAGTTCTTTTCACTTGCAAACTCCACTCCATAAATATATATGGGTAGGTACTAGCTCCAACTCGGTTTTACAGTGAAAACTGCAGGAAATTCAAACCGGCACTAGGAAACAGACTGAGAAAACAGAGTAAAAGTTTCTCCTGCAACCCGTTCCGTTTGTGCTAGATGAACGAAAGTCTCTCCACATGCTCAGTTCTGAGAGTTAAGTGTGTGTGAAAGCCGTCCTTCACCTAGCTTGTTGGGAACACAAAGTTTCTTTTCAGTTGCAAACTCCACTCCATACATATATATGGGGAGGTACTAACTCCAACTCGGTTTTACAGTGAAACCTGCAGGAACTTCAAACCGGCACTAAGAAACTGACTGAGAAATCAGAGTAAAATTTACTCCTGCAACCCGTTCCCTTTTTGCTAGTTGAACGAACGTCTCTCCACATGCTCAGTTCTGAGAAATAAGTGTGTATGAAAGCCGTCCTTCACCTAGCTTGTTGGGAACACAAAGTTTCTTTTCACTTGCAAACTCCACTCCATACATATATATGGGGTGGTACTAGCTCCAACTCGGTTTTACAGTGAAAACTGCAGTAACTTCAAACCGGCACCAGGAAACAGACTTAGAAAACACAGTAAAAGTTTCTCCTGCAACCCGATCCCTTTGTGCAGGATGAACGAACGTCTCTCCACATGCTCAGTTCGGAGAGATAAGTGTGTGTGAAAGCCGTCCTTCACCTAGCTTGTTGGGAACACAAAGATTCTTTTCAATTGCAAAATCCACTCCATATATATATATGGGGAGGTACCAGCTTCAACTCTGTTTTACAGTGAAAACTGCAGGAACTTCAAACCGGCACTAGGAAACAGACTGAGAAACCAGAGTAAAAGTTTCTCTAGCAACCGGTTCCCTTTGTGCTATATGAACGAACGTCTCTCCACATGCTCAGTTCTGAGAGATAAGTGTGTGTGAAAGCCGTCCTTCACATAGCTTGTTGGGAACACAAAGTTTCTTTTCACTTGCAAACTCCACTCCATACATATAAATGGGGAGGTACTATCTCCAACTCGGTTTTACAGTGAAAACTGCAGGAACTTCAAACCGGCACTAGGAAATAGACTGAGAAACCAGAGTAAAAGTTTCTCCTGCAACCAGTTCCCTTGTGCTAGATGAACGAACGTCTCTCCACATGCTTAGTTCTGATAGATTAGTGTGTGTGAAAGCCGCCCTTCACAAAGCTTGTTGGGAACACAAAGTTTCTTTTCACTTGCAAACTGCACTGCATACAAATATATATGGGTAGGTACTAGCTCCAACTCAGTTTTACAGTGACTGCAGGAAATACAAACCGGCAGTAGGAAACAGACTGAGAAGCCAGAGTAAAAGTTTCTCCTGCAACCCGTTCCATTTGTGCTAGATGAATGAACGTCTCTCCACATGCTCAGTTCTGAGAGATAATTATGTGTGAAAGCCGCCCTTCAACTAGCTTGTTGGGATCACAAAGTTACTTTTCAGTTGCAAACTCCACTCCATACATATATAAGGGGAGGTACTATCTCCAACTCGGTATTACAGTGAAAATTGCAGGAACTTCAAACCGGCACTAGGAAGCAGACTGAGAAACCAGAGTAAAAGTTTCTCCTGCAACCCATTCCCTCTGTGCTAGATGAACGAACGTCTCTCCACATGCTCAGTTCTGAGAGATAAGTGTGTGTGAAAGCCGTCCTTCACTTAACTTGTTGGGAACACAAAGTTTCTTTTCAGTTGCAAAGTGCACTCCATACATATATATGGGTAGGTACTACCTCCAACTCGGTTTTACAGTGATATCTGCAGGAAATTCAAACCGGCAGTAGGAAAAAGACTGAGAAGCCAGAGTAAAAGTTTCTCCTGCAACCCGTTCCCTTTGTGCTCGATGAACGAACGTCTCTCCACTTTCTCAGTTCTGAGAGACAAGTGTGTGTGAAAACCGTCCTTCACCAAGTTTGTTGGGAACACAAAGTTTCTTTTCACTTGCAAACTCCACTCCATACATATATATGGGGAAGTACTAGCTCCAACCCTGTTTTACAGTGAAAACTGCAGGAACTTCAAACCGGCACTAGGAAACAGACTGAGAAACCAGAGTAAAAGTTTCTACTGCAATCCGTTCCCTTTGTGCTAGATGAACGAACGTCTCTCCACATGCTCAGTTCTGAGAGATAATTGTGTTTGTAAGCCGTCCTTCACCTAGCTTGTTGGGAACACAAAGTTTCTTTTCACTTGCAAACTCCACTCCATACTTACATATGGGGTGGTTCTTGCTCCAACACGGTTTTACAGTGAAAACTGCAGGAGCATCAAACCGGCACTAGGAAACAGACTGAGAATCCAGAGTAAAAGTTTCTCCTGCAAACCGTGCCCTTTGTGCTAGATGAACGAACGTCTCTCCACATACTCAGTTCTGAGAGATAATTGTGTTTGAAAGCCGTCCTTCACCTAGCTTGTTGGGAACACAAAGTTTCTTTTCACTTGCAAACTCCACTCCATACTTACATATGGGGTGGTTCTTGCTCCAACACGGTTTTACAGTGAAAACTGCAGGAGCATCAAACCAGCACTGGGAAACAGACTGAGAATCCAGAGTAAAAGTTTCTCCTGCAAACCGTGCCCTTTGTGCTAGATGAACGAACGCCTCTCCACATGCTCAGTTCTGAGAGACTAGTGTGTTTGAAAGCCGTCCTTCACCAAGCTTGTTGGGAACACAAAGTTTCTTTTCACATGCAAATTCCACTCAATATATATATATGGGGATGTACTAGCTCCAACTCGGTTTTACAGTGAAAACTGCAGGAACTTCAAACCGGCACTAGGAAATAGACTGAGAAACCAGAGTAAAAGTTTCTCCAGCAACCCGTTCACTTTGTGCTAGATGAACGAACGTCTCTCCACATGCTCAGTTCTGAGAGATAAAGTGTGTGTGAAAGCCGTCCTTCACCTAACTTGTTGGGAACACAAAGTTTCTATTCACTTGCAAACTGCACTGCATACAAATATATATGGGTAGGTACTAGCTCCAACTCAGTTTTACAGTGACTGCAGGAAATACAAACCGGCAGTAGGAAACAGATTGAGAAGCCAGAGTAAAAGTTTCTCCTGCAACCCGTTCCCTTTGTGCTAGATGAATGAACGTCTCTCCACATGCTCAGTTCTGAGAGATAATTATGTGTGAAAGCCGCCCTTCAACTAGCTTGTTGGGATCACAAAGTTACTTTTCAGTTGCAAACTCCACTCCATACATATATAAGGGGAGGTACTAGCTCCAACTCGGTATTACAGTGAAAATTGCAGGAACTTCAAACCGGCACTAGGAAGCAGACTGAGAAACCAGAGTAAAAGTTTCTCCTGCAACCCGTTCCCTCCGTGCTAGATGAACGAACGTCTCTCCACATGCTCAGTTCTGAGAGATAAGTGTGTGTGAAAGCCGTCCTTCACCTAACTTGTTGGGAACACAAAGTTTCTTTTCAGTTGCAATGTGCACTCCATACATATATATGGGTAGGTACTACCTCCAACTCGGTTTTACAGTGATATCTGCAGGAAATTCAAACCGGCAGTAGGAAAAAGACTGAGAAGCCAGAGTAAAAGTTTCTCCTGCAACCCGTTCCATTTGTGCTCGATGAACGAACGTCTCTCCACATGCTCAGTTCTGAGAGACAAGTGTGTGTGAAAGCCGTCCTTCACCAAGTTTGTTGGGAACACAAAGTTTCTTTTCACTTGCAAACTCCACTCTATACATATATATGGGGAAGTACTAGCTCCAACCCTGTTTTACACTGAAAACTGCAGGAACTTCAAACCGGCACTAGGAAACAGACTGAGAAACCAGAGTAAAAGTTTCTACTGCAACCCGTTCCTTTTGTGATAGATGAACGAACGTCTCTCCACATGCTCAGTTCTGAGAGATAAGTGTGTGTGAAAGCCGTCCTTCACCTAGCTTTTTGGGAACACAAAGTTTCTTTTCACTTGCAAACTCCACTCCATAAATATATATGGGAATGTACTAGCTCCAACTCGGTTTTACAGTGAAAACTGCAGAAACTTCAAACCGTCACTAGGAAACAGACTTAGAATCCAGAGTAAAAGTTTCTCCTGCAACCCGTACCGTTTGTTCTAGATGAACGAACGTCTCTCCACATGCTCAGTTCTGAGAGATAAGTGTGTGTGAAAGCCGTCTTTCACATATCTTGTTGGAAACACAAAGTTTCTTTTCAGTTGCAAACCCCACTCCATACATATATATGGGGAGGTCCTAGCTCCAACTCGGTTTTACAGTGAAAACTGCAGGAACATCAAACCGGCAGTAGGAAACAGACTGAGAAACTACAGTAATAGTTTCTCCTGAAACCCGTTCCCTTTGTGCTAGATGAACGATCGTCTCTCCACATGCTCAGTTCTGAGAGATAAGTGTGTGTGAAAGCCATACTTCACCTAGCTTGTTGGGAACACAAAGTTTCTTTTAACTTGCAAACTCCACTCCATACATATATATGGGGAGGTACTAGCTCCAACTCGGTTTTACAGTGAAAACTGCAGGAACTTCAAACCGTCACAAGGAAACACACTAAGAAACCAGAGTAAAAGTTTCTCCTGCAACCCGTTCCCTCTGTGCTAGATGAACGAACGTCTCTCCAGATGCTCTGTTCTGAGATATAAGGGTGTGTGAAATCCGTCCTTCACCTAGCTTGTTGGGAACACAAAGTTTCTTTTCACTTGCAAATTCCACTCAATATATATATATGGGGAGGTACTAGCTCCAACTCGGTATTACAGTGAAAATTGCAGGAACTTCAAACCGGCACTAGGAAGCAGACTGAGAAACCAGAGTAAAAGTTTCTCCTGCAACCCGTTCCCTCTGTGCTAGATGAACGAACGTCTCTCCACATGCTCAGTTCTGAGAGATAAGTGTGTGTGAAAGCCGTCCTTCACCTAACTTGTTGGGAACACAAAGTTTCTTTTCAGTTGCTATGTGCACTCCATACATATATATGGGTAGGTACTACCTTCAACTCGGTTTTACAGTGATATCTGCAGGAAATTCAAACCGGCAGTAGGAAAAAGACTGAGAAGCCAGAGTAAAAGTTTCTCCTGCAACCCGTTCCCTTTGTGCTCGATGAACGAACGTCTCTCCACATGCTCAGTTCTGAGAGACAAGTGTGTGTGAAAGCCGTCCTTCACCAAGTTTGTTGGGAACACAAAGTTTCTTTTCACTTGCAAACTCCACTCCATACATATATATGGGGAAGTACAAGCTCCAACCCTGTTTTACAGTGAAAACTGCAGGAACTTCAAACCGGCAATAGGAAACAGACTGAGAAACCAGAGTAAAAGTTTCTACTGCAACCCGTTCCCTTTGTGCTAGATGAACGAACGTCTCTCCACATGCTCAGTTCTGAGAGATAATTGTGTTTGAAAGCCGTCCTTCACCTAGCTTGTTGGGAACACAAAGTTTCTTTTCACTTGCAAACTCCACTCCATAAATATATATGGGGAGGTACTAGCTCCAACTCGGTTTTACAGTGAAAACTGCAGAAACTTCAAACCGTCACTAGGAAACAGACTTAGAATCCAGAGTAAAAGTTTCTCCTGCAACCCGTTCCGTTTGTGCTAGATGAACGAACGTCTCTCCACATGCTTAGTTCTGAGAGATAAGTGTGTGTGAAAGCCGTCCTTCACATATCTTGTTGGGAACACAAAGTTTGTTTTCAGTTGCAAACCCCACTCCATACATATATATGGGGAAGTCCTAGCTCCAACTCGGTTTTACAGTGAAAACTGCAGGAACATCAAACCGGCAGTAGGAAACAGACTGAGAAACTACAGTAATAGTTTCTCCTGAAACCCGTTCCCTTTGTGCTAGATGAACGATCGTCTCTCCACATGCTCAGTTCTGAGAGATAAGTGTGTGTGAAAGCCATACTTCACCTAGCTTGTTGGGAACACAAAGTTTGTTTTAACTTGCAAACTCCACTCCATACATATATATGGGGAGGTACTAGCTCCAACTCGGTTTTACAGTGAAAACTGCAGGAACTTCAAACCGTCACAAGGAAACACACTGAGAAACCAGAGTAAAAGTTTCTCCTGCAACCCGTTCCCTCTGTGCTAGATGAACGAACGCCTCTCCACATGCTCTGTTCTGAGATATAAGTGTGTGTGAAATCCGTCCTTCACCTAGCTTGTTTTGAACACAAAGTTTCTTTTCACTTGCAAATTCCACTCAATATATATATATGGGAAGGTACTAGCTCCAACTCGGTTTTACAGTGAAAACTGCAGGAACTTCAAACCGGCACTAGGAAGCAGACTGAGAAACCAGAGTAAAAGTTTTTCCAGCAAGCCGTTCCCTTTGTGCTAGATGAACGAACGTCTCTCCACATGCTCAGTTCTGAGAGATAAGTGTGTGTGAAAGCCGTCCTTCAACTAGCTTGTTGGGAACACAAAGATTCTTTTCACTTGCAAAATCCACTCCTTAAATATATATGGGGAGGTACTAGCTCCAACTCGGTTTTACAGTGAAAACTGCAGAAACTTCAAACCGTCACTAGGAAACAGACTGAGAATCCAGAGTAAAAGTTTCTCCTGCAACCCGTTCCGTTTGTGCTAGATGAACGAACGTCTCTCCACATGCTCAGTTCTGAGAGATAAGTGTGTGTGAAAGCCGTCCTTCACATATCTTCTTGGGAACACAAAGTTTGTTTTCAGTTGCAAACCCCACTCCATACATATATATGGGGAGGTCCTAGCTCCAACTCGGTTTTACAGTGAAAACTGCAGGAACATCAAACCGGCAGTAGGAAACAGACTGAGAAACCACAGTAATAGTTTCTCCTGAAACCCGTTCCCTTTGTGCTAGATGAACGATCGTCTCTCCACATGCTCAGTCCTGAGAGATAAGTGTGTGTGAAAGCCATACTTCACCTAGCTTGTTGGGAACACAAAGTTTCTTTTCACATGCAAACTCCACTCCATACATATATATGGGGAGGTACTAGCTCCAACTCGATTTTACAGTGAAAACTGCAGGAACTTCAAACCGGAACTAGGAATCAGACTGAGAAACCAGAGTAAAAGTTTCTCCTGTAAACCGTGCCCTTTGTGCTAGATGAACGAACGTCTCCTTACATGCTCAGTTCTGAGAGATAAGTGTGTGTGAAATCCGTCCTTCACCTAGCTTGTTGGGAACACAAAGTTTCTTTTCACTTGCAAATTCCACTCAATATATATATATGGGGAGGTACTAGCTCCAACTCGGTTTTACAGTGAAAACTGCAGGATCTTCAAACCGGCACTAGGAAATAGACTGAGAAGCCAGAGTAAAAGTTTCTCGTGCAAACCGCTCCCTTTGTGCTAGATGAACGAACGTCTTTCCACATGCTCAGTTCTGAGAGATAAGTGTGTGTGAAAGCCGTCCTTCAACTAACTTGTTGGGAACACAAAGTTTCTTTCCACTTGCAAACTGCACTGCATACATATATATTGGTAGGTAAGAGCTCCAACTCAGTTGTACAGTGACTGCAGTAAATTCAAACCGGCAGTAGGAAACAGACTGAGAAGCCAGAGTAAAAGTTTCTCCTGCAACCCGTTCCCTTTGTGCTAGATGAACGAACGTCTCTCCACATGCTCAGTTCTGAGAGATAAGTGTGTGTGAAAGCCGCACTTCAACTAGCTTGTTGGGATCACAAAGTTACTTTTCAGTTGCAAACTGCACTCCATACTTATATAAGGGGAGGTACAAGCTCCAACTTGGTTTTACAGTGAAAATTGCAGGAACTACAAACCGGCACTAGGAAGCAGACTGAGAAACCAGAGTAAAAGTTTCTCCAGCAACCCGTTCCCTCTGTGCTAGATGAACGAACGTCTCTCCACCTGCTCAGTTCTGAGAGATAAGTCTGTGTGAAAGCCGTACTTCACCTAGCTTGTTGGGAACACAAAGTTTCTTTTCACTTGCAAACTCCACTCCATACATATATATGGGGAAGTACTAGCTCCAACCCTGGTTACAGTGAAAACTGCAGGAACTTCAAACCGGCACTAGGAAACAGACTGAGAAACCAGAGTAAAAGTTTCTCCAGCAACCCATTCCCTCTGTGCTAGATGAACGAACGTCTCTCCACATGCTCAGTTCTGAGAGATAAGTGTGTGTGAAAGACGTCCTTCACATATCTTGTTGGGAACACAAAGTTTCTTTTCAGTTGCAAACTCCACTCCATACATATATATGGGGAGGTCCTAGCTCCAACTCGGTTTTACAGTGAAAACTGCAGGAACATCAAACCGGCAGTAGGAAACAGACTGAGAAACTACAGTAATAGTTTCTCCTGAAACCCGTTCCCTTTGTGCTAAATGAACGATCGTCTCTCCACATGCTCAGTTCTGAGAGATAAGTGTGTGTGAAAGCCATACTTCACCTAGCTTGTTGGGAACACAAAGTTTCTTTTAACTTCCAAACTCCACTCCATACATATATATGGGGAGATACTAGCTCCAACTCGGTTTTACAGTGAAAACTGCAGGAACTTCAAACCGTCACAAGGAAACACACTGAGAAACCAGAGTAAAAGTTTCTCCTGCAACCCATTCCCTCTGTGCTAGATGAACGAACGTCTCTCCACATGCTCTGTTCTGAGATATAAGTGTGTGTGAAATCCGTCCTTCACCTAGCTTGTTTTGAACACAAAGTTTGTTTTCACTTGCAAATTCCAATCAATATATATATATGGGAAGGTACTAGCTCCAACTCGGTTTTACAGTGAAAACTGCAGGAACTTCAAACCGGCACTAGGAAACAGCCTGAGAAACCAGAGTAAAAGTTTTTCCAGCAAGCCGTTCACTTTGTGCTAGATGAACGAACGTCTCTCCACATGCTCAGTTCTGAGAGATAAGTGTGTGTGAAAGCCGTCCTTCAACTAGCTTGTTGGGAACACAAAGATTCTTTTCACTTGCAAAATCCACTCCTTAAATATATATGGGGAGGTACTAGCTCCAACTCGGTTTTACAGTGAAAACTGCAGAAACTTCAAACCGTCACTAGGAAACAGACTGAGAATCCAGAGTAAAAGTTTCTCCTGCAACCCGTTCCGTTTGTGCTAGATGAACGAACGTCTCTCCACATGCTCAGTTCTGAGAGATAAGTGTGTGTGAAAGCCGTCCTTCACATATCTTCTTGGGAACACAAAGTTTGTTTTCAGTTGCAAACCCCACTCCATACATATATATGGGGAGGTCCTAGCTCCAACTCGGTTTTACAGTGAAAACTGCAGGAACATCAAACCGGCAGTAGGAAACAGACTGAGAAACCACAGTAATAGGTTCTCCTGAAACCCGTTCCCTTTGTGCTAGATGAACGAACGTCTCTCCACATGCTCAGTTCTGAGAGATAAGTGTGTGTGAAAGCCATACTTCACCTAGCTTGTTGGGAACACAAAGTTTCTTTTCACATGCATACTCCACTCCATACATATATATGGGGAGGTACTAGCTCCAACTCGATTTTACAGTGAAAACTGCAGGAACTTCAAACCGGAACTAGGAATCAGACTGAGAAACCAGAGTAAAAGTTTCTCCTGTAAACCGTGCCCTTTGTGCTAGATGAACGAACGTCTCCTTACATGCTCAGTTCTGAGAGATAAGTGTGTGTGAAATCCGTCCTTCACCTAGCTTGTTGGGAACACAAAGTTTCTTTTCACTTGCAAATTCCACTCAATATATATATATGGGGTGGTACTAGCTCCAACTCGGTTTTACAGTGAAAACTGCAGGATCTTCAAACCGGCACTAGGAAATAGACTGAGAAGCCAGAGTAAAAGTTTCTCGTGCAAACCGCTCCCTTTGTGCTAGATGAACGAACGTCTTTCCACATGCTCAGTTCTGAGAGATAAGTGTGTGTGAAAGCCGTCCTTCAACTAACTTGTTGGGAACACAAAGTTTCTTTCCACTTGCAAACGGCACTGCATACATATATATGGGTAGGTACTAGCTCCAACTCAGTTTTACAGTGACTGCAGGAAATTCAAACCGGCAGTAGGAAACAGAATGAGAAGCCAGAGTAAAAGTTTCTCCTGCAACCCGTTCCCTTTGTGCTAGATGAACGAACGTCTCTCCACATGCTCAGTTCTGAGAGATAAGTGTGTGTGAAAGCCGCACTTCAACTAGCTTGTTGGGATCACAAAGTTACTTTTCAGTTGCAAACTGCACTCCATACATATATAAGGGGAGGTACAAGCTCCAACTTGATTTTACAGTGAAAATTGCAGGAACTACAAACCGGCACTAGGAAGCAGACTGAGAAACCAGAGTAAAAGTTTCTCCAGCAAACAGTTCCCTCTGTGCTAGATGAACGAACGTCTCTCCACCTGCTCAGTTCTGAGAGATAAGTCTGTGTGAAAGCCGTACTTCACCTAGCTTGTTGGGAACACAAAGTTTCTTTTCACTTGCAAACTCCACTCCATACATATATATGGGGAAGTACTAGCTCCAACCCTGTTTTACAGTGAAAACTGCAGGAACTTCAAACCGGCACTAGGAAACAGACTGAGAAACCAGAGTAAAAGATTCTACTGCAAACCGTTCCCTTTGTGCTAGATGAACGAACGTCTCTCCACATGCTCAGTTCTGAGAGATAATTGTGTTTGAAAGCCGTCCTTCACCTAGCTTGTTTGGAACACAAAGTTTCTTTTCACTTGCAAATTCCACTCAATATATATATATGGGAAGGTACTAGCTCCAACTCGGTTTTACAGTGAAAACTGCAGGAACTTCAAACCGGCACTAGGAAACAGACTGAGAAACCAGAGTAAAAGTTTTTCCAGCAGGCCGTTCCCTTTGTGCTAGATGAACGAACGTCTCTCCACATGCTCAGTTCTGAGAGATAAGTGTGTGTGAAAGCCGTCCTTCAACTAGCTTGTTGGGAACACAAAGATTCTTTTCACTTGCAAAATCCACTCCTTAAATATATATGGGGAGGTACTAGCTCCAACTCGGTTTTACAGTGAAAACTGCAGAAACTTCAAACCGTCACTAGGAAACAGACTGAGAATCCAGAGTAAAAGTTTCTCCTGCAACCCGTTCCGTTTGTGCTAGATGAACGAACGTCTCTCCACATGCTCAGTTCTGAGAGATAAGTGTGTGTGAAAGCCGTCCTTCACATATCTTCTTGGGAACACAAAGTTTGTTTTCAGTTGCAAACCCCACTCCATACATATATATGGGGAGGTCCTAGCTCCAACTCGGTTTTACAGTGAAAACTGCAGGAACATCAAACCGGCAGTAGGAAACAGACTGAGAAACCACAGTAATAGGTTCTCCTGAAACCCGTTCCCTTTGTGCTAGATGAACGAACGTCTCTCCACATGCTCAGTTCTGAGAGATAAGTGTGTGTGAAAGCCATACTTCACCTAGCTTGTTGGGAACACAAAGTTTCTTTTCACATGCATACTCCACTCCATACATATATATGGGGAGGTACTAGCTCCAACTCGATTTTACAGTGAAAACTGCAGGAACTTCAAACCGGAACTAGGAATCAGACTGAGAAACCAGAGTAAAAGTTTCTCCTGTAAACCGTGCCCTTTGTGCTAGATGAACGAACGTCTCCTTACATGCTCAGTTCTGAGAGATAAGTGTGTGTGAAATCCGTCCTTCACCTAGCTTGTTGGGAACACAAAGTTTCTTTTCACTTGCAAATTCCACTCAATATATATATATGGGGTGGTACTAGCTCCAACTCGGTTTTACAGTGAAAACTGCAGGATCTTCAAACCGGCACTAGGAAATAGACTGAGAAGCCAGAGTAAAAGTTTCTCGTGCAAACCGCTCCCTTTGTGCTAGATGAACGAACGTCTTTCCACATGCTCAGTTCTGAGAGATAAGTGTGTGTGAAAGCCGTCCTTCAACTAACTTGTTGGGAACACAAAGTTTCTTTCCACTTGCAAACGGCACTGCATACATATATATGGGTAGGTACTAGCTCCAACTCAATTTTACAGTGACTGCAGGAAATTCAAACCGGCAGTAGGAAACAGAATGAGAAGCCAGAGTAAAAGTTTCTCCTGCAACCCGTTCCCTTTGTGCTAGATGAACGAACGTCTCTCCACATGCTCAGTTCTGAGAGATAAGTGTGTGTGAAAGCCGCACTTCAACTAGCTTGTTGGGATCACAAAGTTACTTTTCAGTTGCAAACTGCACTCCATAATATATAAGGGGAGGTACAAGCTCCAACTTGATTTTACAGTGAAAATTGCAGGAACTACAAACCGGCACTAGGAAGCAGACTGAGAAACCAGAGTAAAAGTTTCTCCAGCAAACCGTTCCCTCTGTGCTAGATGAACGAACGTCTCTCCACCTGCTCAGTTCTGAGAGATAAGTCTGTGTGAAAGCCGTACTTCACCTAGCTTGTTGGGAACACAAAGTTTCTTTTCACTTGCAAACTCCACTCCATACATATATATGGGGAAGTACTAGCTCCAACCCTGTTTTACAGTGAAAACTGCAGGAACTTCAAACCGGCACTAGGAAACAGACTGAGAAACCAGAGTAAAAGATTCTACTGCAAACCGTTCCCTTTGTGCTAGATGAACGAACGTCTCTCCACATGCTCAGTTCTGAGAGATAATTGTGTTTGAAAGCCGTCCTTCACCTAGCTTGTTTGGAACACAAAGTTTCTTTTCACTTGCAAACTCCACTCCATAAATATATATGGGGAGGTACTAGCTCCAACTCGGTTTTACAGTGAAAACTGCAGAAACTTCAAACCGTCACTAGGAAACAGACTTAGAATCCAGAGTAAAAGTTTCTCCTGCAACCCGTTCCGTTTGTGCTAGATGAACGAACGTCTCTCCACATGCTCAGTTCTGAGAGATAAGTGTGTGTGAAAGCCATCCTTCACATATCTTGTTGGGAACACAAAGTTTCTTTTCAGTTGCAAACTCCACTCCATACATATATATGGGGAGGTCCTAGCTCCAACTCGGTTTTACAGTGAAAACTGCAGGAACATCAAACCGGCAGTAGGAAACAGACTGAGAAACTACAGTAATAGTTTCTCCTGAAACCCGTTCCCTTTGTGCTAAATGAACGATCGTCTCTCCACATGCTCAGTTCGGAGAGATAAGTGTGTGTGAAAGCCATACTTCACCTAGCTTGTTGGGAACACAAAGTTTCTTTTAACTTGCAAACTCCACTCCATACATATATATGGGGAGGTAATAGCTCCAACTCGGTTTTACAGTGAAAACTGCAGGAACTTCAAACCGTCACAAGGAAACACACTGAGAAACCAGAGTAAAAGTTTCTCCTGCAACCCGTTCCCTCTGTGCTAGATGAACGAACGTCTCTCCACATGCTCTGTTCTGAGATATAAGTGTGTGTGAATTCCGTCCTTCACCTAGCTTGTTTTGAACACAAAGTTTCTTTTCACTTGCAAATTCCACTCAATATATATATATGGGAAGGTACTAGCTCCAACTCGGTTTTACAGTGAAAACTGCAGGAACTTCAAACCGGCACTAGGAAACAGACTGAGAAACCAGAGTAAAAGTTTTTCCAGCAGGCCGTTCCCTTTGTGCTAGATGAACGAACGTCTCTCCACATGCTCAGTTCTGAGAGATAAGTGTGTGTGAAAGCCGTCCTTCAACTAGCTTGTTGGGAACACAAAGATTCTTTTCACTTGCAAAATCCACTCCTTAAATATATATGGGGAGGTACTAGCTCCAACTCGGTTTTACAGTGAAAACTGCAGAAACTTCAAACCGTCACTAGGAAACAGAGAATCCAGAGTAAAAGTTTCTCCTGCAACCCGTTCCGTTTGTGCTAGATGAACGAACGTCTCTCCACATGCTCAGTTCTGAGAGATAAGTGTGTGTGAAAGCCGTCCTTCACATATCTTCTTGGGAACACAAAGTTTGTTTTCAGTTGCAAACCCCACTCCATACATATATATGGGGAGGTCCTAGCTCCAACTCGGTTTTACAGTGAAAACTGCAGGAACATCAAACCGGCAGTAGGAAACAGACTGAGAAACCACAGTAATAGTTTCTCCTGCAACCCGTTCCCTCTGTGCTAGATGAACGATCGTCTCTCCACATGCTCAGTTCTGAGAGATAAGTGTGTGTGAAAGCCATACTTCACCTAGCTTGTTGGGAACACAAAGTTTCTTTTCACATGCAAACTCCACTCCATACATATATATGGGGAGGTACTAGCTCCAACTCGATTTTACAGTGAAAACTGCAGGAACTTCAAACCGGAACTAGGAATCAGACTGAGAAACCAGAGTAAAAGTTTCTCCTGTAAACCGTGCCCTTTGTGCTAGATGAACGAACGTCTCCTTACATGCTCAGTTCTGAGAGATAAGTGTGTGTGAAATCCGTCCTTCACCTAGCTTGTTGGGAACACAAAGTTTCTTTTCACTTGCAAATTCCACTCAATATATATATATGGGGTGGTACTAGCTCCAACTCGGTTTTACAGTGAAAACTGCAGGATCTTCAAACCGGCACTAGGAAATAGACTGAGAAGCCAGAGTAAAAGTTTCTCGTGCAAACCGCTCCCTTTGTGCTAGATGAACGAACGTCTTTCCACATGCTCAGTTCTGAGAGATAAGTGTGTGTGAAAGCCGTCCTTCAACTAACTTGTTGGGAACACAAAGTTTCTTTCCACTTGCAAACTGCACTGCATACATATATATGGGTAGGTACTAGCTCCAACTCAGTTTTACAGTGACTGCAGGAAATTCAAACCGGCAGTAGGAAACAGACTGAGAAGCCAGAGTAAAAGTTTCTCCTGCAACCCGTTCCCTTTGTGCTAGATGAACGAACGTCTCTCCACATGCTCAGTTCTGAGAGATAAGTGTGTGTGAAAGCCGCACTTCAGCTAGCTTGTTGGGATCACAAAGTTACTTTTCAGTTGCAAACTGCACTCCATACATATATAAGGGGAGGTACAAGCTCCAACTTGGTTTTACAGTGAAAATTGCAGGAACTACAAACCGGCACTAGGAAGCAGACTGAGAAACCAGAGTAAAAGTTTTTCCAGCAACCCGTTCCCTCTGTGCTAGATGAACGAACGTCTCTCCACCTGCTCAGTTCTGAGAGATAAGTCTGTGTGAAAGCCGTACTTCACCTAGCTTGTTGGGAACACAAAGTTTCTTTTCACTTGCAAACTCCACTCCATACATATATATGGGGAAGTACTAGCTCCAACCCTGTTTTACAGTGAAAACTGCAGAAACTTCAAACCGGCACTAGGAAACAGACTGAGAAACCAGAGTAAAAGTTTCTACTGCAAACCGTTCCCTTTGTGCTAGATGAACGAACGTCTCTCCACATGCTCAGTTCTGAGAGATAATTGTGTTTGAAAGCCGTCCTTCACCTAGCTTGTTGGGAACACAAAGTTTCTTTTCACTTGCAAACTCCACTCCATAAATATATATGGGGAGGTACTAGCTCCAACTCGGTTTTACAGTGAAAACTGCAGAAACTTCAAACCGTCACTAGGAAACAGACTTAGAATCCAGAGTAAAAGTTTCTCCTGCAACCCGTTCCGTTTGTGCTAGATGAACGAACGTCTCTCCACATGCTCAGTTATGAGAGATAAGTGTGTGTGAAAGCCGTCCTTCACATATCTTGTTGGGAACACAAAGTTTCTTTTCAGTTGCAAACTCCACTCCATACATATATATGGGGAGGTCCTAGCTCCAACTCGGTTTTACAGTGAAAACTGCAGGAACATCAAACCGGCACAAGGAAATTGACTGAGAAACTACAGAAATAGTTTCTCCTGAAACCCGTTCCCTTTCTGCTAAATGAACGATCGTCTCTCCACATGCTCAGTTCTGAGAGATAAGTGTGTGTGAAAGCCATACTTCACCTAGCTTGTTGGGAACACAAAGTTTCTTTTAACTTGCAAACTCCACTCCATACATATATATGGGGAGGTACTAGCTCCAACTCGATTTTACAGTGAAAACTGCAGGAACTTCAAACCGGAACTAGGAATCAGACTGAGAAACCAGAGTAAAAGTTTCTCCTGCAAACCGTGCCCTTTGTGATAGATGAACGAACGTCTCCTTACATGCTCAGTTCTGAGAGATAAGTGTGTGTGAAATCCGTCCTTCACCTAGCTTGTTGGGAACACAAAGTTTCTTTTCACTTGCAAATTCCACTCAATATATATATATGGGGAGGTACTAGCTCCAACTCGGTTTTACAGTGAAAACTGCAGGATCTTCAAACCGGCACTAGGAAATAGACTGAGAAGCCAGAGTAAAAGTTTCTCGTGCAAACCGCTCCCTTTGTGCTAGATGAACGATCGTCTCTCCACATGCTCAGTTCTGAGAGATAAGTGTGTGTGAAAGCCGTCCTTCAACTAACTTGTTGGGAACACAAAGTTTATTTCCACTTGCAAACTGCACTGCATACATATATATGGGTAGGTACTAGCTCCAAATCAGTTTTACAGTGACTGCAGGAAATTCAAACCGGCAGTAGGAAACAGACTGAGAAGCCAGAGTAAATGTTTCTCCTGCAACCCGTTCCCTTTGTGCTAGATGAACGAACGTCTCTCCACATGCTCAGTTCTGAGAGATAAGTGTGTGTGAAAGCCGCACTTCAACTAGCTTGTTGGGATCACAAAGTTACTTTTCAGTTGCAAACTACACTCCATACATATATAAGGGGAGGTACAAGCTCCAACTTGGTTTTACAGTGAAAATTGCAGGAACTACAAACCGGCACTAGGAAGCAGACTGAGAAACCAGAGTAAAAGTTTCTCCAGCAACCCGTTCCCTCTGTGCTAGATGAACGAACGTCTCTCCACCTGCTCAGTTCTGAGAGATAAGTCTGTGTGAAAGCCGTACTTCACCTAGCTTGTTGGGAACACAAAGTTTCTTTTCACTTGCAAACTCCACTCCATACATATATATGGGGAGGTACTAGCTCCAACTCGGTTTTACAGTGAAAACTGCAGGAACTTCAAACCGTCACAAGGAAACACACTGAGAAACCACAGTAAAAGTTTCTCCTGCAACCCGTTCCCTCTGTGCTAGATGAACGAACGTCTCTCCAAATGCTCTGTTCTGAGAGATAAGTGTGTGTGAAAGCCGTACTTCATCTAGCTTGTTGGGAACACAAAGTTTCTTTTCACTTGCAAACTCCACTCCATAAATATATATGGGTAGGTACTAGCTCCAACTCTGTTTTACAGTGTAAATTGCAGGAACTTCAAACCGGCACTAGGAAAGAGACTGAGAAACCAGAGTAAATGTTTCTCCTGCAACCCGTTCCCTTTGTGCTAGATGAACGAACGTCTCTCCACATGCTCAGTTCTGAGAGATAAGTGTGTGTGAAAGCTGACCTTCACCTAGCTTGTTGGGAACACAAAGTTTCTTTTCAGTTGCAAACTCCATTCCATACATATATATGGGGAGGTACTACCTCCAACTCGGTTTTACAGTGATATCTGCAGGAACTTCAAACCGGCACTAGGAAATAGACTGAGAAACCAGAGTAAATGTTTCTCCTGCAACACGTTTTCTTTGTGCTAGATGAACAAACGTCACTCCACATGCTCAGTTCTGAGAGATATGTGTGTGTGAATGCCGTCCTTCACATATCTTGTTGGGAACACAAAGTTTCTTTTCATTTGCCAACTCCACTCCATACATATATATGGGGAGGTCCTAGCTCCAACTCGGTTTTACAGTGAAAACTGCAGGAACATCAAACCGGCATTACGAAACAGACTGAGAAACTACAGTAATAGTTTCTCCTGAAACCCGTTCCCTTTGTGTTAGATGAACGATCGTCTCTCCACATGCTCAGTTCTGAGAGATAAGTGTGTGTGAAATCCATACTTCACCTAGCTTGTTGGGAACACAAAGTTTCTTTTAACTTGCAAACTCCACTCCATACATATATATGGGGAGGTACTAGCTCCAACTCGGTTTTACAGTGAAAACTGCAGGAACTTCAAACCGTCACAAGGAAACACACTGAGAAACCAGAGTAAAAGTTTCTCCTGCAACCCGTTCCCTCTGTGCTAGATGAACGAACATCTCTCCACATGCTCTGTTCTGAGAGATAAGTGTGTGTGAAATCCGTACTTCACCTAGCTTGTTGGGAACACAAAGTTTCTTTTCACTTGCAAATTCCACTCAATATATATATATGGGGAGGTACTAGCTCCAACTCGGTTTTACAGTGAAAACCGCAGGAACTCCAAACCGGCACTAGGAAACAGACTGAGAAACCAGAGTAAAAGTTTCTCCTGCAACCCGTTCCCTTTGTGCTAGATGAACGAACGTCTCTCCACATGCTCAGTTCTGAGAGATAAGTGTGTGTGAAAGCCGTCCTTCACCTAGCTTGTTGGGAACACAAAGTTTCTTTTCACTTGCAAAATCCACTCCTTAAATATATATGGGGAGGTACAAGCACCAACACGGTTTTACAGTGAAAACTGCAGAAACTTCAAACCGTCACTAGGAAACAGACTGAGAAAGCAGAGTAAAAGTTTCTCCTGCAACCCGTTCCCTTTGTGCTAGATTAACGAACGTCTCTCCACATGCTCAGTTCTGAGAGATAAGTGTGTGTGAAAGCCGTCCTTCACATATCTTGTTGGGAACACAAAGTTTCTTTTCAGTTGCATACTCCACTGCATACATATATATGGGGAGGTCCTAGCTTCCACTCGGTTTTACAGTGAAAACTGCAGGAACATCAAACCGGCAGTAGGAAACAGACTGAGAAACTACAGTAATAGTTTCTCCTGAAACCCGTTCCCCTTCTGCTAGATGAACGATCGTCTCTCCACATGCTCAGTTCTGAGAGATAAGTGTGTGTGAAATCCATACTTCAACTAGCTTGTTGGGAACACAAAGTTTCTTTTCTCTTGCAAACTCCACTCCATACATATATATGGGGAGGTACTAGCTCCAACTCGGTTTTACAGTGAAAAGTGCAGGAACTTCAAACCGTCACAAGGAAACACACTGAGAAACCAGAGTAAAAGTTTCCCCTGCAACCCGTTCCCTCTGTGCTAGATGAACGAACGTCTCTCCACATGCTCTGTTCTGAGAGATAAGTGTGTGTGAAATCCGTCCTTCACCTAGCTTGTTGGGAACACAAAGTTTCTTTTCACTTGCAAATTCCACTCAATACATATACATGGGGAGGTACTAGCTCCAACTCGGTTTTACAGTGAAAACTGCAGGAACTTCAAACCGGCACTAAGAAACAGACTGAGAAACCAGAGTAAAGGTTTCTCCTGCAACCCGTTCCCTTTGTGCTAGATGAACGAACGTCTCTCCACATGCTCAGTTCTGAGAGATAAGTGTGTGTGAAAGCCGTCCTTCACCTAGCTTGTTGGGAACACAAAGTTTCTTTTCTCTTGCAAAATCCACTCCTTAAATATATATAGGGAGGTACTAGCACCAACTCGGTTTTACAGTGAAAACTGCAGAAACTTCAAACCGTCACTAGGAAACAGACTGAGAATCCAGAGTAAAAGTTTCTCCTGCAACCCGTTCCATTTGTGCTAGATGAACGAACGTCTCTCCACATGCTCAGTTCTGAGAGATAAGTGTGTGTGAAAGCCGTCCTTCACATATCTTCTTGGGAACACAAAGTTTCTTTTCAGTTGCAAACTCCACTCCATACATATATATTTGGAGGTCCTAGCTCCAACTCGGTTTTACAGTGAAAACTGCAGGAACTACAAACCGGCACTAGGAAGCAGACTGAGAAACCAGAGTAAAATTTTCTCCAGCAAACCGTTCCCTCTGTGCTAGATGAACGAACGTCTCTCCACCTGCTCAGTTCTGAGAGATAAGTCTGTGTGATAGCCGTACTTCACCTAGCTTGTTGGGAACACAAAGTTTCTTTTCACTTGCAAACTCCACTCCATACATATATATGGGGAGGTACTAGCTCCAACTCGGTTTTACAGTGAAAACTGCAGGAACTTCAAACCGTCACAAGGAAACACACTGAGAAACCACAGTAAAAGTTTCTCCTGCAACCCGTTCCCTCTGTGCTAGATGAACGAACGTCTCTCCAAATGCTCTGTTCTGAGAGATAAGTGTGTGTGAAAGCCGTACTTCACCTAGCTTGTTGGGAACACAAAGTTTCTTTTCACTTGCAAACTCCACTCCATAAATATATATGGGTAGGTACTAGCTCCAACTCTGTTTTACAGTGTAAACTGCAGGAACTTCAAACCGGCACTAGGAAACAGACTGAGAAACCAGAGTAAAAGTTTCTCCTGCAACCCGTTCCCTTTGTGCTAGATGAACGAACGTCTCTCCACATGCTCAGTTCTGAGAGATAAGTGTGTGTGAAAGCTGTCCTTCACCTAGCTTGTTGGGAACACAAAGTTTCTTTTCAGTTGCAAACTCCACTCCATACATATATATGGGTAGGTACTACCTCCAACTCGGTTTTACAGTGATATCTGCAGGAACTTCAAAACGGCACTAGGAAAAAGACTGAGAAACCAGAGTAAATGTTTCTCCTGCAACACGTTTTCTTTGTGCTAGATGAACAAACTTCACTCCACATGCTCAGTTCTGAGAGATATGTGTGTGTGAAAGCCGTCCTTCACATATCTTGTTGGGAAAACAAAGTTTCTTTTCAGTTGCAAACTCCACTCCATACATATATATGGGGAGGTCCTAGCTCCAACTCGGTTTTACAGTGAAAACTGCAGGAACAACAAACCGGCAGTAGGAAACAGACTGAGAAACTACAGTAATAGTTTCTCCTGAAACCCGTTCCCTTTGTGTTAGATGAACGATCGTCTCTCCACATGCTCAGTTCTGAGAGATAAGTGTGTGTGAAATCCATACTTCACCTAGCTTGTTGGGAACACAAAGTTTCTTTTAACTTGCAAACTCCACTCCATACATATATATGGGGAGGTACTAGCTCCAACTCGGTTTTACAGTGAAAACTGCAGGAACTTCAAACCGTCACAAGGAAACACACTGAGAAACCAGAGTAAAAGTTTCTCCTGCAACACGTTCCCTCTGTGCTAGATGAACGAACATCTCTCCACATGCTCTGTTCTGAGAGATAAGTGTGTGTGAAATCTGTCCTTCACCTAGCTTTTGGGAACACAAAGTTTCTTTTCACTTACAAATTCCACTCAATATATATATGTGGGGAGGTACTAGCTCCAACTCGGTTTTACAGTGAAAACCGCAGGAACTCCAAACCGGCACTAGGAAACAGACTGAGAAACCAGAGTAAAAGTTTCTCCTGCAACCCGTTCCCTTTGTGCTAGATGAACGAACGTCTCTCCACATGCTCAGTTCTGAGAGATAAGTGTGTGTGAAAGCCGTCCTTCACCTAGCTTGTTGGGAACACAAAGTTTCTTTTCACTTGCAAAATCCACTCCTTAAATATATATGGGGAGGTACTAGCACCAACACGGTTTTACAGTGAAAACTGCAGAAACTTCAAACCGTCACTAGGAAACAGACTGAGAATCCAGAGTAAAAGTTTCTCCTGCAACCCGTTCCGTTTTTGCTAGATGAACGAACGTCTCTCCACATGCTCAGTTCTGAGAGATAAGTGTGTGTGAAAGCCGTCCTTCACATATCTTTTTGGGAACACAAAGTTTCTTTTCAGTTGCAAACTCCACTGCATACATATATATGGGGAGGCCCTAGCTCCAACTCGGTTTTACTGAGAATACTGCAGGAACATCAAACCGGCAGTAGGAAACAGACTGAGAAACTACAGTAATAGTTTCTTCTGAAACCCGTTCCCCTTCTGCTAGATGAACGATCGTCTCTCCACATGCTCAGTTCTGAGAGATAAGTGTGTGTGAAATCCATACTTCACCTAGCTTGTTGGGAACACAAAGTTTCTTTTAACTTGCAAACTCCACTCCATACATATATATGGGGAGGTACTAGCTCCAACTCGGTTTTACAGTGAAAAGTGCAGGAACTTCAAACCGTCACAAGGAAACACACTGAGAAACCAGAGTAAAAGTTTCTCCTGCAACCCGTTCCCTCTGTGCTAGATGAACGAACGTCTCTCCACATGCTCTGTTCTGAGAGATAAGTGTGTGTGAAATCCGTACTTCACCTAGCTTGTTGGGAACACAAAGTTTCTTTTCACTTGCAAATTCCACTCAATACATATATATGGGGAGGTACTAGCTCCAACTCGGTTTTACAGTGAAAACTGCAGGAACTTCAAACCGGCACTAGGAAACAGACTGAGAAACCAGAGTAAAAGTTTCTCCTGCAACCCGTTCCCTTTGTGCTAGATGAACGAACGTCTCTCCACATGCTCAGTTCTGAGAGATAAGTGTGTGTGAAAGCCGTCCTTCACCTAGCTTGTTGGGAACACAAAGTTTCTTTTCTCTTGCAAAATCCACTGCTTAAATATATATAGGGAGGTACTAGCACCAACTCCGTTTTACAGTGAAAACTGCAGGAACATCAAACCGTCACTAGGAAACAGACTGAGAATCCAGAGTAAAAGTTTCTCCTGCAACCCATTCGCTTTGTGCTAGATGAACGAACGTCTCTCCCCATGTTCAGTTCTGAGAGATAAGTGTGTGTGAAAGCCGTCCTTCACATATCTTCTTGGGAACACAAAGTTTCTTATCAGTTGCAAACTCCACTCCATACATATATATTTGGAGGTCCTAGCTCCAACTCGGTTTTACAGTGAAAACTGCAGGAACATCAAACCGGCAGTAGGAAACAGACTGAGAAACCACAGTAATAGTTTCTCCTGAAACCCGTTCCCTTTGTGCTAGATGAACGATCGTCTCTCCACATGCTCAGTTCTGAGAAATAAGTGTGTTTGAAAGCCATACTTCACCTAGCTTGTTGGGAACACAAAGTTTCTTTTCACTTGCAAACTCCACTCCATACATATATATGGGGAGGTACTAGCTCCAACTCGGTTTTACAGTGAAAACTGCAGGAACTTCAAACCGGAACTAGGAATCAGACTGAGAAACCAGAGTAAAAGTTTCTCCTGCAAACCGTGCCCTTTGTGCTAGATGAACGAACGTATCCTTACATGCTCAGTTCTGAGAGATAAGTGTGTGTGAATTCCGTCCTTCACCTAGCTTGTTGGGAACACAAAGTTTCTTTTCACTTGCAAATTCCACTCAATATATATATATGGGGAGGTACTAGCTCCAACTCGGTTTTACAGTGAAAATTGCAGGATCTTCAAACCGGCACTAGGAAATAGACTGAGAAGCCAGAGTAAAAGTTTCTCGTGCAAACCGCTCCCTTTGTGCTAGATGAACGAACGTCTATCCACATGCTCAGTTCTGAGAGATAAGTGTGTGTGAAAGCCGTCCTTCACCTAACTTGTTGGGAACACAAAGTTTCTTTTCACTTGCAAACTGCACTGCATACATATATATGGGTAGGTACTAGCTCAAACTCAGTTTTACAGTGACTGCAGGAAATTCAAACCGGCAGTAGGAAACAGACTGAGAAGCCAGAGTAAAAGTTTCTCCTGCAACCCGTTCCCTTTGTGCTAGATGAACGAACGTCTCTCCACATGCTCAGTTCTGAGAGATAAGTGTGTGTGAAAGCCGCCCTTCACATAGCTTGTTGGGATCACAAAGTTACTTTTCAGTTGCAAACTGCACTTCATAAATATATAAGGGGAGGTACTAGCTCCAACTCGGTTTCACAGTGAAAATTGCAGGAACTTCAAACCGGCACTAGGAAGCAGACTGAGAAACCAGAGTAAAAGTTTCTCCTGCAACCCGTTCCCTCTGTGCTAGATGAACGAACGTCTCTCCACCTGCTCAGTTCTGAGAGATAAGTCTGTGTGAAAGCCGTACTTCACCTAGCTTGTTGGGAACACAAATTTTTTTTTCACTTGCAAACTCCACTCCATACATATATATGGGGAGGTACTAGCTCCAACTCGGTTTTACAGTGAAAACTACAGGAACTTCAAACCGTCACAAGGAAACACACTGAGAAACCACAGGAAAATTTTCTCCTGCAACCCGTTCCCTCTGTGCTAGATGAACGAACGTCTCTCCACATGCTCTGTTCTGAGAGATAAGTGTGTGTGAAAGCCGCCCTTCAGCTAGCTTGTTGGGAACACAAAGTTTCTTTTCACTTGCAAACTCCACTCCATACATATAAATGGGGAGGTACTATCTCCAACTCGGTTTTACAGTGAAAACTGCAGGAACTTCAAACCGGCACTAGGAAATAGACTGAGAAACCAGAGTAAAAGTTTCTCCTGCAACCCGTTCCCTTTGTGCTAGATGAACGAACGTCTCTCCACATGCTCCTTTCTGAGAGATAATTGTGTGTGAAAGCTGTCCTTCACCTAGCTTGTTGGGAACACAAAGTTTCTTTTCACTTGCAAATTCCAATCCATACATATATATGGGGAGGTACTAGCTCAAACTCGGTTTTTCAGTGAAAACTGCAGGAACTTCAAACCGGCACTAAGAAACAGACTGAGAAACCAGAGTAAATGTTTCTCCTGCAACCAGTTCCATTTGTGCTAGATGAACGAACGTCTCTCCACATGCTCAGTTCTGAGAGATAAGTGTGTATGAAAGCCGTCCTTCACATAGCTTGTTGGGAACACAAAGTTTCTTTTCACTTGCAAACTCCACTCCATACATATATATGGGGTGGTACTATCTCCAACTCTGTTTTACAGTGAAAACTGCAGTAACTTCAAACCGGCACCAGGAAACAGACTTAGAAAACGCAGTAAAAGTTTCTCCTGCAACCCGTTCACTTTGGGCAGGATGAACGAACGTCTCTCCACATGCTCAGTTCGGAGAGATAAGTGTGTGTGAAAGCCGTCCTTCACCTAGCTTGTTGGGAAAACAAAGTTTCTTTTCAGTTGCAAACTCCACTCCATACATATATATGGGGAGGTACTACCTCCAACTCGGTTTTACAGTGATATCTGCAGGAACTTCAAAAAGGCACTAGGAAAAAGACTGAGAAACCAGAATAAAAGTTTCCCCTGCAACAAGTTTTCTTTGTGCTAGATTAACAAACGTCACTCCACATGCTCAGTTCTGAGAGATATGTGTGTGTGAAAGCCGTCCTTCACCTAACTTGTTGGGAACACAAAGTTTCTTTTCAGTTGCAAACTCCACTCCATACATATATATGGGTTGGTACTATCTCCAACACGGTTTTACAGTGAAAACTGCAGGAACTTCAAACCGGCACTAGGAAATAGACTGAGAAACCACAGTAAAAGATTCTCCTGCAACCCGTTCCCTTTGTGCTAGAGGAACGAACGTCTCCCCACATGCTCAGTTCTGAGAGATAATTGTGTTTGAAAGCCGTCCTTCACCTAGCTTGTTGGGAACACAAAGTTTCTTTCCAGTTGCAAACTCCACTCCTTACATATATATGGGGAGGAACAAGCTTCAACTCGTTTTTACAGTGAAAACTTCAGGAACTTCAAACCGGCACATTGAAATAGACTGAGAAACCAGAGTAAAAATCTCTCCTGCAACACGTTCCCTTTGTGCTAGATGAACGAACGTCTCTCCACATGCTCCTTTCTGAGAGATAATTGTGTGTGAAAGCTGTCCTTCACCTAGCTTGTTGGGAACACAAAGTTTCTTTTCACTTGAAAATTCCAATCCATACATATATATGGGGAGGTACTAGCTCAAACTCGGTTTTTCAGTGAAAACTGCAGGAACTTCAAACCGACACTAAGAAACAGACTGAGAAACCAGAGTAAATGTTTCTCCTGCAACCGGTTCCCTTTGTGCTAGATGAACGAACGTCTCTCCACATGCTCAGTTCTGAGAGATAAGTGTGTATGAAAGCCGTCCTTCACCTAGCTTGTTGGGAACACAAAGTTTCTTTTCAGTTGCAAACTCCACTCCATACATATAAATGGGGTGGTACTAGCTCCAACACAGTTTTACAGTGAAAACTGCAGGAACTTCAAACCGGCACTAGGAAATAGACTGAGAAACCACAGTAAAAGATTCTCCTGCAACCCGTTCCCTTTGTGCTAGAGGAACGAACGTCTCCCCACATTCTCAGTTCTGAGAGATAATTGTGTTTGAAAGCCGTCCTTCACCTAGCTTGTTGGGAACACAAAGTTTCTTTCCAGTGCAAACTCCACTCCTTACATATATATGGGGAGGTACAAGCTCCAAGTCGGTTTTACAGTGAAAACTGCAGGAACTTCAAACCGGCACATTGAAATAGACTGAGAAACCAGAGTAAAAGTTTCTCCTGCAACCCGTTCCCTTTGTGCTAGATGAACGAACGTCTCTCCACATGCTCCTTTCTGAGAGATAATTGTGTGTGAAAGCTGTCCTTCACCTAGCTTGTTGGGAACACAAAGTTTCTTTTCACTTGAAAATTCCAATCCATACATATATATGGGGAGGTACTAGCTCCAACTCTGTTTTACAGTGAAAACTGCAGTAACTTCAAACCGGCACCAGGAAACAGATTTAGAAAACACAGTAAAAGTTTCTCCTGCAACCCGTTCACTTTGTGCAGGATGAACGAACGTCTCTCCACATGCTCAGTTCGGAGAGATAAGTGTGTGTGAAAGCCGTCCTTCACCTAGCTTGTTGGGAACACAAAGTTTCTTTTCAATTGCAAACTCCACTCCATATATATATATGGGGAGGTACCAGCTTCAACTCTGTTTTACAATGAAAACTGCAGGAACTTCAAACTGGCACTAGGAAACAGACTGAGAAACCAGAGTAAAAGTTTCTCTAGCAACCGGTTCCCTTTGTGCTATATGAACGATCGTCTCTCCACATGCTCAGTTCTGAGAGATATGTGTGTGTGAAAGCCGTCCTTCACCTAGCTTGTTGGGAACACAAAGTTTTTTTTCACTTGCAAACTCCACTCCATACATATATATGGGGAGGTACTATCTCCAACTCGGTTTTACAGTGTAAACTGCAGGAACTTCAAACCGTCACAAGGAAACACACTGAGAAACCACAGTAAAAGTTTCTCCTGCAACCCGTTCCCTCTGTGCTAGATGAACGAAAGTCTCTCCACATGCTCTGTTCTGAGACATAAGTGTGTGTGAAAGCCGTACTTCACCTAGCTTGTTGGGAACACAAAGTTTCTTTTCACTTGCAAACTCCACTCCATAAATATATATGGGTAGGTACTAGCTCCAACTCTGTTTTACAGTGAAAATTGCAGGAACTTCATACCGGCACTAGGAAGCAGACTGAGAAACCAGAGTAAAAGTTTCTCCTGCAACCCGTTCCCTCTGTGCTAGATGAACGAACGTCTCTCCACCTGCTCAGTTCTGAGAGATAAGTCTGTGTGAAAGCCGTACTTCACCTAGCTTGTTGGGAACACAAATTTTTTTTTCACTTGCAAACTCCACTCCATACATATATATGGGGAGGTACTAGCTCCAACTCGGTTTTACAGTGAAAACTGCAGGAACTTCAAACCGTCACAAGGAAACACACTGAGAAACCACAGTAAAAGTTTCTCCTGCAACCCGTTCCATCTGTGCTAGATGAAAGAACGTCTCTCCGCATGCTCTGTTCTGAGAGATAAGTGTGTGTGAAAGCCGCCCTTCACCTAGCTTGTTGGGAACACAAAGTTTCTTTTCACTTGCAAATTCCACTCCATATATATATAAGGGGAAGTACTAGCTCAAACTCTGTTTTACAGTGAAAAATGCAGGAAATTCAAACCGGCAGTAGGAAACAGGGTGACAAACCAGAGTAAAAGTTTCTCCTGCAACCGGTTCCCTTTGTGCTAGATGAACGAACTTCTCCCCACATGCTCAGTTCTGAGAAATAATTGTGTGTGAAAGCCTTCCTTCACCTAGCTTGTTGGGAACACAAAGTTCCTTTTCAGTTGCAAACTACACTCCATACATATATATGGGGAGGTACTACCTCCAAATCGGTTATACAGTGAAAACTGCAGGAACTTCAAAACGGCACTAGGAAATAGACTGAGAAACCAGAGTAAAAGTTTCTCCTGCAACCCGTTCGATTTGTGCTAGATTAACGAACGTCTCCCCACATGCTCAGTTCTGAGAAATAAGTGTGTTTGAAAGCCGTCCTTCACCTAGCATGTTGGGAACACAAAGTTTCTTTCCACTTGGAAACTCCACTCCATACATATATATGGGGAGGTAATAGCTCCAATTCGGTTATAAAGTGAAAACTGCAGGAACGTCAAACCGGCACAAGGAAATAGACTGAGAAACCAGAGAAAAAGTTTCTACTCCAAACCGTTCCCTTTGTGCTAGATGAACGTACGTCTCTCCACATGCTCAGTTCTGAGAGATAAGTGTGTGTGAAAGCCGTTCTTCACCTAGCTTGTTGGGAACACAAAGATTCTTTTCATGTGCAAACCCCACTCCATACATATATATGGGGAGGTACTAGCTCCAACCCTGTTTTACAGTGAAAACTCCAGGAAATTCAAACCGGCACTAGGAAAAAGACTGAGAAACCAGAGTAAAAGTTTCTCCTGCAAACCGTTCCCTTTGTGCTAGATGAACGAACGTCTCTCCACATGCTCAGTTCTGAGAGATAAGTGTGTGTGAAACCCGTTCTTCACCTAGCTTGTTGGGAACTCAAAGTTTCTTTTAACTTGCAAACCCCACTCCATATATATATATGGGGAGGTACTAGCTCCAACTCGGTTTTACAGTGAAAACTGCAGGAACATCGAACCGACACTAAGAAACAGACTGAGAAACCAGAGTAAATGTTTCTCCTGCAACCGGTTCCCTTTGTGCTAGATGAACGAACGTCTCTCCACATGCTCAGTTCTGAGAGATAAGTGTGTATGAAAGCCGTCCTTCACCTAGCTTGTTGGGAACACAAAGTTTCTTTTCAGTTGCAAACTCCACTCCATACATATAAATGGGGTGGTACTAGCTCCAACACAGTTTTACAGTGAAAACTGCAGGAACTTCAAACCGGCACTAGGAAATAGACTGAGAAACCACAGTAAAAGATTCTCCTGCAACCCGTTCCCTTTGTGCTAGAGGAACGAACGTCTCCCCACATTCTCAGTTCTGAGAGATAATTGTGTTTGAAAGCCGTCCTTCACCTAGCTTGTTGGGAACACAAAGTTTCTTTCCAGTTGCAAACTCCACTCCTTACATATATATGGGGAGGTACAAGCTCCAAGTCGGTTTTACAGTGAAAACTGCAGGAACTTCAAACCGGCACATTGAAATAGACTGAGAAACCAGAGTAAAAGTTTCTCCTGCAACCCGTTCCCTTTGTGCTAGATGAACGAACGTCTCTCCACATGCTCCTTTCTGAGAGATAATTGTGTGTGAAAGCTGTCCTTCACCTAGCTTGTTGGGAACACAAAGTTTCTTTTCACTTGAAAATTCCAATCCATACATATATATGGGGAGGTACTAGCTCCAACTCTGTTTTACAGTGAAAACTGCAGTAACTTCAAACCGGCACCAGGAAACAGATTTAGAAAACACAGTAAAAGTTTCTCCTGCAACCCGTTCACTTTGTGCAGGATGAACGAACGTCTCTCCACATGCTCAGTTCGGAGAGATAAGTGTGTGTGAAAGCCTTCCTTCACCTAGCTTGTTGGGAACACAAAGTTCCTTTTCAGTTGCAAACTACACTCCATACATATATATGGGGAGGTACTACCTCCAAATCGGTTATACAGTGAAAACTGCAGGAACTTCAAAACGGCACTAGGAAATAGACTGAGAAACCAGAGTAAAAGTTTCTCCTGCAACCCGTTCGATTTGTGCTAGATTAACGAACGTCTCCCCACATGCTCAGTTCTGAGAAATAAGTGTGTTTGAAAGCCGTCCTTCACCTAGCATGTTGGGAACACAAAGTTTCTTTCCACTTGGAAACTCCACTCCATACATATATATGGGGAGGTAATAGCTCCAATTCGGTTATAAAGTGAAAACTGCAGGAACGTCAAACCGGCACAAGGAAATAGACTGAGAAACCAGAGAAAAAGTTTCTACTCCAAACCGTTCCCTTTGTGCTAGATGAACGTACGTCTCTCCACATGCTCAGTTCTGAGAGATAAGTGTGTGTGAAAGCCGTTCTTCACCTAGCTTGTTGGGAACACAAAGATTCTTTTCATGTGCAAACCCCACTCCATACATATATATGGGGAGGTACTAGCTCCAACCCTGTTTTACAGTGAAAACTCCAGGAAATTCAAACCGGCACTAGGAAAAAGACTGAGAAACCAGAGTAAAAGTTTCTCCTGCAAACCGTTCCCTTTGTGCTAGATGAACGAACGTCTCTCCACATGCTCAGTTCTGAGAGATAAGTGTGTGTGAAACCCGTTCTTCACCTAGCTTGTTGGGAACTCAAAGTTTCTTTTAACTTGCAAACCCCACTCCATATATATATATGGGGAGGTACTAGCTCCAACTCGGTTTTACAGTGAAAACTGCAGGAACATCGAACCGACACTAAGAAACAGACTGAGAAACCAGAGTAAATGTTTCTCCTGCAACCGGTTCCCTTTGTGCTAGATGAACGAACGTCTCTCCACATGCTCAGTTCTGAGAGATAAGTGTGTATGAAAGCCGTCCTTCACCTAGCTTGTTGGGAACACAAAGTTTCTTTTCAGTTGCAAACTCCACTCCATACATATAAATGGGGTGGTACTAGCTCCAACACAATTTTACAGTGAAAATTGCAGGAACTTCAAACCGGCACTAGGAAATAGACTGAGAAACCACAGTAAAAGATTCTCCTGCAACCCGTTCCCTTTGTGCTAGAGGAACGAACGTCTCCCCACATTCTCAGTTCTGAGAGATAATTGTGTTTGAAAGCCGTCCTTCACCTAGCTTGTTGGGAACACAAAGTTTCTTTCCAGTTGCAAACTCCACTCCTTACATATATATGGGGAGGTACAAGCTCCAAGTCTGTTTTACAGTGAAAACTGCAGGAACTTCAAACCGGCACATTGAAATAGACTGAGAAACCAGAGTAAAAGTTTCTCCTGCAACCCGTTCCCTTTGTGCTAGATGAACGAACGTCTCTCCACATGCTCCTTTCTGAGAGATAATTGTGTGTGAAAGCTGTCCTTCACCTAGCTTGTTGGGAACACAAAGTTTCTTTTCACTTGAAAATTCCAATCCATACATATATATGGGGAGGTACTAGCTCCAACTCTGTTTTACAGTGAAAACTGCAGTAACTTCAAACCGGCACCAGGAAACAGATTTAGAAAACACAGTAAAAGTTTCTCCTGCAACCCGTTCACTTTGTGCAGGATGAACGAACGTCTCTCCACATGCTCAGTTCGGAGAGATAAGTGTGTGTGAAAGCCGTCCTTCACCTAGCTTGTTGGGAACACAAAGTTTCTTTTCAATTGCAAACTCCACTCCATATATATATATGGGGAGGTACCAGCTTCAACTCTGTTTTACAATGAAAACTGCAGGAACTTCAAACTGGCACTAGGAAACAGACTGAGAAACCAGAGTAAAAGTTTCTCTAGCAACCGGTTCCCTTTGTGCTATATGAACGATCGTCTCTCCACATGCTCAGTTCTGAGAGATATGTGTGTGTGAAAGCCGTCCTTCACCTAGCTTGTTGGGAACACAAAGTTTTTTTTCACTTGCAAACTCCACTCCATACATATATATGGGGAGGTACTATCTCCAACTCGGTTTTACAGTGTAAACTGCAGGAACTTCAAACCGTCACAAGGAAACACACTGAGAAACCACAGTAAAAGTTTCTCCTGCAACCCGTTCCCTCTGTGCTAGATGAACGAAAGTCTCTCCACATGCTCTGTTCTGAGACATAAGTGTGTGTGAAAGCCGTACTTCACCTAGCTTGTTGGGAACACAAAGTTTCTTTTCACTTGCAAACTCCACTCCATAAATATATATGGGTAGGTACTAGCTCCAACTCTGTTTTACAGTGAAAATTGCAGGAACTTCATACCGGCACTAGGAAGCAGACTGAGAAACCAGAGTAAAAGTTTCTCCTGCAACCCGTTCCCTCTGTGCTAGATGAACGAACGTCTCTCCACCTTCTCAGTTCTGAGAGATAAGTCTGTGTGAAAGCCGTACTTCACCTAGCTTGTTGGGAACACAAATTTTTTTTTCACTTGCAAACTCCACTCCATACATATATATGGGGAGGTACTAGCTCCAACTCGGTTTTACAGTGAAAACTGCAGGAACTTCAAACCGTCACAAGGAAACACACTGAGAAACCACAGTAAAAGTTTCTCCTGCAACCCGTTCCCTCTGTGCTAGATGAAAGAACGTCTCTCCGCATGCTCTGTTCTGAGAGATAAGTGTGTGTGAAAGCCGCCCTTCACCTAGCTTGTTGGGAACACAAAGTTTCTTTTCACTTGCAAATTCCACTCCATATATATATAAGGGGAAGTACTAGCTCAAACTCTGTTTTACAGTGAAAAATGCAGGAAATTCAAACCGGCAGTAGGAAACAGGGTGACAAACCAGAGTAAAAGTTTCTCCTGCAACCGGTTCCCTTTGTGCTAGATGAACGAACTTCTCCCCACATGCTCAGTTCTGAGAAATAATTGTGTGTGAAAGCCTTCCTTCACCTAGCTTGTTGGGAACACAAAGTTCCTTTTCAGTTGCAAACTACACTCCATACATATATATGGGGAGGTACTACCTCCAACTCGGTTATACAGTGAAAACTGCAGGAACTTCAAAACGGCACTAGGAAATAGACTGAGAAACCAGAGTAAAAGTTTCTCCTGCAACCCGTTCGATTTGTGCTAGATTAACGAACGTCTCCCCACATGCTCAGTTCTGAGAAATAAGTGTGTTTGAAAGCCGTCCTTCACCTAGCATGTTGGGAACACAAAGTTTCTTTCCACTTGGAAACTCCACTCCATACATATATATGGGGAGGTAATAGCTCCAATTCGGTTATAAAGTGAAAACTGCAGGAACGTCAAACCGGCACAAGGAAATAGACTGAGAAACCAGAGAAAAAGTTTCTACTCCAAACCGTTCCCTTTGTGCTAGATGAACGTACGTCTCTCCACATGCTCAGTTCTGAGAGATAAGTGTGTGTGAAAGCCGTTCTTCACCTAGCTTGTTGGGAACACAAAGATTCTTTTCATGTGCAAACCCCACTCCATACATATATATGGGGAGGTACTAGCTCCAACCCTGTTTTACAGTGAAAACTCCAGGAAATTCAAACCGGCACTAGGAAAAAGACTGAGAAACCAGAGTAAAAGTTTCTCCTGCAAACCGTTCCCTTTGTGCTAGATGAACGAACGTCTCTCCACATGCTCAGTTCTGAGAGATAAGTGTGTGTGAAACCCGTTCTTCACCTAGCTTGTTGGGAACTCAAAGTTTCTTTTAACTTGCAAACCCCACTCCATACATATATATGGGGAGGTACTAGCTCCAACTCGGTTTTACAGTGAAAACTGCAGGAACATCGAACCGGCACTACGAAACAGACTGAGAAACCAGAGTAAAAGCTTCTCCTGCATCCATTTCCCTTTGTCCTAGATGAACGAACGTCTCTGCACATGCTCAGTTCTAAGAGATATGTGTGTGGGAAAGCCGTCCTTCACCTAGCTTGTTGGGAACACAATGTTTCTTTTCAGTTGCAAACTCCACTCCATACATATATATGGGGAGGTACTTGCTCCAACTCGGTTTTACAGTGAAAACTGCAGGAACGTCAAACCGGCACTAGGAAACAGACTGAGAAAACAGAGTAAAAGTTTCTCCTGCAACCCGTTCCCTTTGTGCTAGATGAACGAACGTCTCTCCACATGCTCAGTTCTGAGAGATGTATGTGTGTGAAAACGGTCCTTCACCTATCTTGTTGGGAACACAATGTTTCTTTTCAGTTGCAAACTCCACTCCATACATATATATGGGGAGGTACTAGCTCCAACTCTGTTTTACAGTGAAAACTGCAGGAACTTCAAACCGGCACTAGGAAACAGACTGAGAAACCAGAGTAAAAGTTTCTACTGCAACCCGTTCCCTTTGTGCTAGATGAACGAACGTCTCTACACATGCTCTGTTTTGAGAGATATGAGAGTGTTAAAGCCGTCCTTCAACTAGCTTGTTGGGAACACAAAGTTTCTTTCCACTTGCAAACTCCACTCCATAAATATATAAGAGGAGGTACTAGCTCCAACTCGATTTTAAAGTGAAAACCGCAGGAACTTCAAACCGGTACTAGGAAACAGACTGAGAAACCAGAGTAAAAGTTTCTCCTGAAACCCGTTCCTTTGTGCCAGATGAATGAATGTCTCTCCACATGCTCAGTTCTGAGAGATAAGTGTGTGTGAAAGCCGCCCTTCAGCTAGCTTGTTGGGAACACAAAGTTTCTTTTCACTTGCAAACTCCACTCCATAAATATAAATGGGGAGGTACTATCTCCAACTCGGTTTTACAGTGAAAACTGCAGGAACTTCAAACCGGCACTAGGAAATAGACTGAGAAACCAGAGTAAAAGTTTCTCCTGCAACCCGTTCCCTTTGTGCTAGATGAACGAACGTCTCTCCACATGCTCCTTTCTGAGAGATAATTGTGTGTGAAAGCTGTCCTTCACCTAGCTTGTTGGGAACACAAAGTTTCTTTTCACTTGCAAATTCCAATCCATACATATATATGGGGAGGTACTAGCTCAAACTCGGTTTTTCAGTGAAAACTGCAGGAACTTCAAACCGGCACTAAGAAACAGACTGAGAAACCAGAGTAAATGTTTCTCCTGCAACCAGTTCCATTTGTGCTAGATGAACGAACGTCTCTCCACATGCTCAGTTCTGAGAGATAAGTGTGTATGAAAGCCGTACTTCACATAGCTTGTTGGGAACACAAAGTTTCTTTTCACTTGCAAACTCCACTCCATACATATATATGGGGTGGTACTATCTCCAACTCTGTTTTACAGTGAAAACTGCAGTAACTTCAAACCGGCACCAGGAAACAGACTTAGAAAACGCAGTAAAAGTTTCTCCTGCAACCCGTTCACTTTGTGCAGGATGAACGAACGTCTCTCCACATGCTCAGTTCGGAGAGATAAGTGTGTGTGAAAGCCGTCCTTCACCTAGCTTGTTGGGAAAACAAAGTTTCTTTTCAGTTGCAAACTCCACTCCATACATATATATGGGGAGGTACTACCTCCAACTCGGTTTTACAGTGATATCTGCAGGAACTTCAAAACGGCACCAGGAAAAAGACTGAGAAACCAGAGTAAAAGTTTCCCCTGCAACAAGTTTTCTTTGTGCTAGATTAACAAACGTCACTCCACATGCTCAGTTCTGAGAGATATGTGTGTGTGAAAGCCGTTCTTCACCTAACTTGTTGGGAACACAAAGTTTCTTTTCAGTTGCAAACTCCACTCCATACATATATATGGGTTGGTACTATCTCCAACACGGTTTTACAGTGAAAACTGCAGGAACTTCAAACCGGCACTAGGAAATAGACTGAGAAACCACAGTAAAAGATTCTCCTGCAACCCGTTCCCTTTGTGCTAGAGGAACGAACGTCTCTCCACATGCTCCTTTCTGAGAGATAATTGTGTGTGAAAGCTGTCCTTCACCTAGCTTGTTGGGAACACAAAGTTTCTTTTCACTTGAAAATTCCAATCCATACATATATATGGGGAGGTACTAGCTCAAACTCGGTTTTTCAGTGAAAACTGCAGGAACTTCAAACCGACACTAAGAAACAGACTGAGAAACCAGAGTAAATGTTTCTCCTGCAACCGGTTCCCTTTGTGCTAGATGAACGAACGTCTCTCCACATGCTCAGTTCTGAGAGATAAGTGTGTATGAAAGCCGTCCTTCACCTAGCTTGTTGGGAACACAAAGTTTCTTTTCAGTTGCAAACTCCACTCCATACATATAAATGGGGTGGTACTAGCTCCAACACAGTTTTACAGTGAAAACTGCAGGAACTTCAAACCGGCACTAGGAAATAGACTGAGAAACCACAGTAAAAGATTCTCCTGCAACCCGTTCCCTTTGTGCTAGAGGAACGAAAGTCTCCCCACATTCTCAGTTCTGAGAGATAATTGTGTTTGAAAGCCGTCCTTCACCTAGCTTGTTGGGAACACAAAGTTTCTTTCCAGTTGCAAACTCCAATCCTTACATATATATGGGGAGGTACAAGCTCCAAGTCTGTTTTACAGTGAAAACTGCAGGAACTTCAAACCGGCACATTGAAATAGACTGAGAAACCAGAGTAAAAGTTTCTCCTGCAACCCGTTCCCTTTGTGCTAGATGAACGAACGTCTCTCCACATGCTCCTTTCTGAGAGATAATTGTGTGTGAAAGCTGTCCTTCACCTAGCTTGTTGGGAACACAAAGTTTCTTTTCACTTGAAAATTCCAATCCATACATATATATGGGGAGGTACTAGCTCCAACTCTGTTTTACAGTGAAAACTGCAGTAACTTCAAACCGGCACCAGGAAACAGATTTAGAAAACACAGTAAAAGTTTCTCCTGCAACCCGTTCACTTTGTGCAGGATGAACGAACGTCTCTCCACATGCTCAGTTCGGAGAGATAAGTGTGTGTGAAAGCCGTCCTTCACCTAGCTTGTTGGGAACACAAAGTTTCTTTTCAATTGCAAACTCCACTCCATATATATATATGGGGAGGTACCAGCTTCAACTCTGTTTTACAATGAAAACTGCAGGAACTTCAAACTGGCACTAGGAAACAGACTGAGAAACCAGAGTAAAAGTTTCTCTAGCAACCGGTTCCCTTTGTGCTATATGAACGATCGTCTCTCCACATGCTCAGTTCTGAGAGATATGTGTGTGTGAAAGCCGTCCTTCACCTAGCTTGTTGGGAACACAAAGTTTTTTTTCACTTGCAAACTCCACTCCATACATATATATGGGGAGGTACTAGCTCCAACTCGGTTTTACAGTGAAAACTGCAGGAACTTCAAACCGTCACAAGGAAACACACTGAGAAACCACAGTAAAAGTTTCTCCTGCAACCCGTTCCCTCTGTGCTAGATGAAAGAACGTCTCTCCGCATGCTCTGTTCTGAGAGATAAGTGTGTGTGAAAGCCGCCCTTCACCTAGCTTGTTGGGAACACAAAGTTTCTTTTCACTTGCAAATTCCACTCCATATATATATAAGGGGAAGTACTAGCTCAAACTCTGTTTTACAGTGAAAAATGCAGGAAATTCAAACCGGCAGTAGGAAACAGGGTGACAAACCAGAGTAAAAGTTTCTCCTGCAACCGGTTCCCTTTGTGCTAGATGAACGAACTTCTCCCCACATGCTCAGTTCTGAGAAATAATTGTGTGTGAAAGCCTTCCTTCACCTAGCTTGTTGGGAACACAAAGTTCCTTTTCAGTTGCAAACTACACTCCATACATATATATGGGGAGGTACTACCTCCAACTCGGTTATACAGTGAAAACTGCAGGAACTTCAAAACGGCACTAGGAAATAGACTGAGAAACCAGAGTAAAAGTTTCTCCTGCAACCCGTTCGATTTGTGCTAGATTAACGAACGTCTCCCCACATGCTCAGTTCTGAGAAATAAGTGTGTTTGAAAGCCGTCCTTCACCTAGCATGTTGGGAACACAAAGTTTCTTTCCACTTGGAAACTCCACTCCATACATATATATGGGGAGGTAATAGCTCCAATTCGGTTATAAAGTGAAAACTGCAGGAACGTCAAACCGGCACAAGGAAATAGACTGAGAAACCAGAGAAAAAGTTTCTACTCCAAACCGTTCCCTTTGTGCTAGATGAACGTACGTCTCTCCACATGCTCAGTTCTGAGAGATAAGTGTGTGTGAAAGCCGTTCTTCACCTAGCTTGTTGGGAACACAAAGATTCTTTTCATGTGCAAACCCCACTCCATACATATATATGGGGAGGTACTAGCTCCAACCCTGTTTTACAGTGAAAACTCCAGGAAATTCAAACCGGCACTAGGAAAAAGACTGAGAAACCAGAGTAAAAGTTTCTCCTGCAAACCGTTCCCTTTGTGCTAGATGAACGAACGTCTCTCCACATGCTCAGTTCTGAGAGATAAGTGTGTGTGAAACCCGTTCTTCACCTAGCTTGTTGGGAACTCAAAGTTTCTTTTAACTTGCAAACCCCACTCCATACATATATATGGGGAGGTACTAGCTCCAACTCGGTTTTACAGTGAAAACTGCAGGAACATCGAACCGGCACTACGAAACAGACTGAGAAACCAGAGTAAAAGCTTCTCCTGCATCCATTTCCCTTTGTCCTAGATGAACGAACGTCTCTGCACATGCTCAGTTCTAAGAGATATGTGTGTGGGAAAGCCGTCCTTCACCTAGCTTGTTGGGAACACAATGTTTCTTTTCAGTTGCAAACTCCACTCCATACATATATATGGGGAGGTACTTGCTCCAACTCGGTTTTACAGTGAAAACTGCAGGAACGTCAAACCGGCACTAGGAAACAGACTGAGAAAACAGAGTAAAAGTTTCTCCTGCAACCCGTTCCCTTTGTGCTAGATGAACGAACGTCTCTCCACATGCTCAGTTCTGAGAGATGTATGTGTGTGAAAACAGTCCTTCACCTATCTTGTTGGGAACACAATGTTTCTTTTCAGTTGCAAACTCCACTCCATACATATATATGGGGAGGTACTAGCTCCAACTCTGTTTTACAGTGAAAACTGCAGGAACTTCAAACCGGCACTAGGAAACAGACTGAGAAACCAGAGTAAAAGTTTCTACTGCAACCCGTTCCCTTTGTGCTAGATGAACGAACGTCTCTACACATGCTCTGTTTTGAGAGATATGAGAGTGTTAAAGCCGTCCTTCAACTAGCTTGTTGGGAACACAAAGTTTCTTTCCACTTGCAAACTCCACTCCATAAATATATAAGAGGAGGTACTAGCTCCAACTCGATTTTAAAGTGAAAACCGCAGGAACTTCAAACCGGTACTAGGAAACAGACTGAGAAACCAGAGTAAAAGTTTCTCCTGAAACCCGTTCCTTTGTGCCAGATGAATGAATGTCTCTCCACATGCTCAGTTCTGAGAGATAAGTGTGTGTGAAAGCCGCCCTTCAGCTAGCTTGTTGGGAACACAAAGTTTCTTTTCACTTGCAAACTCCACTCCATAAATATAAATGGGGAGGTACTATCTCCAACTCGGTTTTACAGTGAAAACTGCAGGAACTTCAAACCGGCACTAGGAAATAGACTGAGAAACCAGAGTAAAAGTTTCTCCTGCAACCCGTTCCCTTTGTGCTAGATGAACGAACGTCTCTCCACATGCTCCTTTCTGAGAGATAATTGTGTGTGAAAGCTGTCCTTCACCTAGCTTGTTGGGAACACAAAGTTTCTTTTCACTTGCAAATTCCAATCCATACATATATATGGGGAGGTACTAGCTCAAACTCGGTTTTTCAGTGAAAACTGCAGGAACTTCAAACCGGCACTAAGAAACAGACTGAGAAACCAGAGTAAATGTTTCTCCTGCAACCAGTTCCATTTGTGCTAGATGAACGAACGTCTCTCCACATGCTCAGTTCTGAGAGATAAGTGTGTATGAAAGCCGTACTTCACATAGCTTGTTGGGAACACAAAGTTTCTTTTCACTTGCAAACTCCACTCCATACATATATATGGGGTGGTACTATCTCCAACTCTGTTTTACAGTGAAAACTGCAGTAACTTCAAACCGGCACCAGGAAACAGACTTAGAAAACGCAGTAAAAGTTTCTCCTGCAACCCGTTCACTTTGTGCAGGATGAACGAACGTCTCTCCACATGCTCAGTTCGGAGAGATAAGTGTGTGTGAAAGCCGTCCTTCACCTAGCTTGTTGGGAAAACAAAGTTTCTTTTCAGTTGCAAACTCCACTCCATACATATATATGGGGAGGTACTACCTCCAACTCGGTTTTACAGTGATATCTGCAGGAACTTCAAAACGGCACCAGGAAAAAGACTGAGAAACCAGAGTAAAAGTTTCCCCTGCAACAAGTTTTCTTTGTGCTAGATTAACAAACGTCACTCCACATGCTCAGTTCTGAGAGATATGTGTGTGTGAAAGCCGTTCTTCACCTAACTTGTTGGGAACACAAAGTTTCTTTTCAGTTGCAAACTCCACTCCATACATATATATGGGTTGGTACTATCTCCAACACGGTTTTACAGTGAAAACTGCAGGAACTTCAAACCGGCACTAGGAAATAGACTGAGAAACCACAGTAAAAGATTCTCCTGCAACCCGTTCCCTTTGTGCTAGAGGAACGAACGTCTCTCCACATGCTCCTTTCTGAGAGATAATTGTGTGTGAAAGCTGTCCTTCACCTAGCTTGTTGGGAACACAAAGTTTCTTTTCACTTGAAAATTCCAATCCATACATATATATGGGGAGGTACTAGCTCAAACTCGGTTTTTCAGTGAAAACTGCAGGAACTTCAAACCGACACTAAGAAACAGACTGAGAAACCAGAGTAAATGTTTCTCCTGCAACCGGTTCCCTTTGTGCTAGATGAACGAACGTCTCTCCACATGCTCAGTTCTGAGAGATAAGTGTGTATGAAAGCCGTCCTTCACCTAGCTTGTTGGGAACACAAAGTTTCTTTTCAGTTGCAAACTCCACTCCATACATATAAATGGGGTGGTACTAGCTCCAACACAGTTTTACAGTGAAAACTGCAGGAACTTCAAACCGGCACTAGGAAATAGACTGAGAAACCACAGTAAAAGATTCTCCTGCAACCCGTTCCCTTTGTGCTAGAGGAACGAAAGTCTCCCCACATTCTCAGTTCTGAGAGATAATTGTGTTTGAAAGCCGTCCTTCACCTAGCTTGTTGGGAACACAAAGTTTCTTTCCAGTTGCAAACTCCACTCCTTACATATATATGGGGAGGTACAAGCTCCAAGTCTGTTTTACAGTGAAAACTGCAGGAACTTCAAACCGGCACATTGAAATAGACTGAGAAACCAGAGTAAAAGTTTCTCCTGCAACCCGTTCCCTTTGTGCTAGATGAACGAACGTCTCTCCACATGCTCCTTTCTGAGAGATAATTGTGTGTGAAAGCTGTCCTTCACCTAGCTTGTTGGGAACACAAAGTTTCTTTTCACTTGAAAATTCCAATCCATACATATATATGGGGAGGTACTAGCTCCAACTCTGTTTTACAGTGAAAACTGCAGTAACTTCAAACCGGCACCAGGAAACAGATTTAGAAAACACAGTAAAAGTTTCTCCTGCAACCCGTTCACTTTGTGCAGGATGAACGAACGTCTCTCCACATGCTCAGTTCGGAGAGATAAGTGTGTGTGAAAGCCGTCCTTCACCTAGCTTGTTGGGAACACAAAGTTTCTTTTCAATTGCAAACTCCACTCCATATATATATATGGGGAGGTACCAGCTTCAACTCTGTTTTACAATGAAAACTGCAGGAACTTCAAACTGGCACTAGGAAACAGACTGAGAAACCAGAGTAAAAGTTTCTCTAGCAACCGGTTCCCTTTGTGCTATATGAACGATCGTCTCTCCACATGCTCAGTTCTGAGAGATATGTGTGTGTGAAAGCCGTCCTTCACCTAGCTTGTTGGGAACACAAAGTTTTTTTTCACTTGCAAACTCCACTCCATACATATATATGGGGAGGTACTATCTCCAACTCGGTTTTACAGTGTAAACTGCAGGAACTTCAAACCGTCACAAGGAAACACACTGAGAAACCACAGTAAAAGTTTCTCCTGCAACCCGTTCCCTCTGTGCTAGATGAACGAAAGTCTCTCCACATGCTCTGTTCTGAGACATAAGTGTGTGTGAAAGCCGTACTTCACCTAGCTTGTTGGGAACACAAAGTTTCTTTTCACTTGCAAACTCCACTCCATAAATATATATGGGTAGGTACTAGCTCCAACTCTGTTTTACAGTGAAAATTGCAGGAACTTCATACCGGCACTAGGAAGCAGACTGAGAAACCAGAGTAAAAGTTTCTCCTGCAACCCGTTCCCTCTGTGCTAGATGAACGAACGTCTCTCCACCTGCTCAGTTCTGAGAGATAAGTCTGTGTGAAAGCCGTACTTCACCTAGCTTGTTGGGAACACAAATTTTTTTTTCACTTGCAAAATCCACTCCATACATATATATGGGGAGGTACTAGCTCCAACTCGGTTTTACAGTGAAAACTGCAGGAACTTCAAACCGTCACAAGGAAACACACTGAGAAACCACAGTAAAGTTTCTCCTGCAACCCGTTCCCTCTGTGCTAGATGAAAGAACGTCTCTCCGCATGCTCTGTTCTGAGAGATAAGTGTGTGTGAAAGCCGCCCTTCACCTAGCTTGTTGGGAACACAAAGTTTCTTTTCACTTGCAAATTCCACTCCATATATATATAAGGGGAAGTACTAGCTCAAACTCTGTTTTACAGTGAAAAATGCAGGAAATTCAAACCGGCAGTAGGAAACAGGGTGACAAACCAGAGTAAAAGTTTCTCCTGCAACCGGTTCCCTCTGTGCTAGATGAACGAACTTCTCCCCACATGCTCAGTTCTGAGAAATAATTGTGTGTGAAAGCCTTCCTTCACCTAGCTTGTTGGGAACACAAAGTTCCTTTTCAGTTGCAAACTACACTCCATACATATATATGGGGAGGTACTACCTCCAACTCGGTTATACAGTGAAAACTGCAGGAACTTCAAAACGGCACTAGGAAATAGACTGAGAAACCAGAGTAAAAGTTTCTCCTGCAACCCGTTCGATTTGTGCTAGATTAACGAACGTCTCCCCACATGCTCAGTTCTGAGAAATAAGTGTGTTTGAAAGCCGTCCTTCACCTAGCATGTTGGGAACACAAAGTTTCTTTCCACTTGGAAACTCCACTCCATACATATATATGGGGAGGTAATAGCTCCAATTCGGTTATAAAGTGAAAACTGCAGGAACGTCAAACCGGCACAAGGAAATAGACTGAGAAACCAGAGAAAAAGTTTCTACTCCAAACCGTTCCCTTTGTGCTAGATGAACGTACGTCTCTCCACATGCTCAGTTCTGAGAGATAAGTGTGTGTGAAAGCCGTTCTTCACCTAGCTTGTTGGGAATACAAAGTTTCTTTTCATTTGCAAACCCCACTCCATACATATATATGGGGAGGTACTAGCTCCAACCCTGTTTTACAGTGAAAACTCCAGGAAATTCAAACCGGCACTAGGAAAAAGACTGAGAAACCAGAGTAAAAGTTTCTCCTGCAAACCGTTCCCTTTGTGCTAGATGAACGAACGTCTCTCCACATGCTCAGTTCTGAGAGATAAGTGTGTGTGAAACCCGTTCTTCACCTAGCTTGTTGGGAACTCAAAGTTTCTTTTAACTTGCAAACCCCACTCCATATATATATATGGGGAGGTACTATCTCCAACTCGGTTTTACAGTGAAAACTGCAGGAACATCGAACCGACACTAAGAAACAGACTGAGAAACCAGAGTAAATGTTTCTCCTGCAACCGGTTCCCTTTGTGCTAGATGAACGAACGTCTCTCCACATGCTCAGTTCTGAGAGATAAGTGTGTATGAAAGCCGTCCTTCACCTAGCTTGTTTGGAACACAAAGTTTCTTTTCAGTTGCAAACTCCACTCCATACATATAAATGGGGTGGTACTAGCTCCAACACAGTTTTACAGTGAAAACTGCAGGAACTTCAAACCGGCACTAGGAAATAGACTGAGAAACCACAGTAAAAGATTCTCCTGCAACCCGTTCCCTTTGTGCTAGAGGAACGAACGTCTCCCCACATTCTCAGTTCTGAGAGATAATTGTGTTTGAAAGCCGTCCTTCACCTAGCTTGTTGGGAACACAAAGTTTCTTTCCAGTTGCAAACTCCACTCCTTACATATATATGGGGAGGTACAAGCTCCAAGTCGGTTTTACAGTGAAAACTGCAGGAACTTCAAACCGGCACATTGAAATAGACTGAGAAACCAGAGTAAAAGTTTCTCCTGCAACCCGTTCCCTTTGTGCTAGATGAACGAACGTCTCTCCACATGCTCCTTTCTGAGAGATAATTGTGTGTGAAAGCTGTCCTTCACCTAGCTTGTTGGGAACACAAAGTTTCTTTTCACTTGAAAATTCCAATCCATACATATATATGGGGAGGTACTAGCTCCAACTCTGTTTTACAGTGAAAACTGCAGTAACTTCAAACCGGCACCAGGAAACAGATTTAGAAAACACAGTAAAAGTTTCTCCTGCAACCCGTTCACTTTGTGCAGGATGAACGAACGTCTCTCCACATGCTCAGTTCGGAGAGATAAGTGTGTGTGAAAGCCGTCCTTCACCTAGCTTGTTGGGAACACAAAGTTTCTTTTCAATTGCAAACTCCACTCCATATATATATATGGGGAGGTACCAGCTTCAACTCTGTTTTACAATGAAAACTGCAGGAACTTCAAACTGGCACTAGGAAACAGACTGAGAAACCAGAGTAAAAGTTTCTCTAGCAACCGGTTCCCTTTGTGCTATATGAACGATCGTCTCTCCACATGCTCAGTTCTGAGAGATATGTGTGTGTGAAAGCCGTCCTTCACCTAGCTTGTTGGGAACACAAAGTTTTTTTTCACTTGCAAACTCCACTCCATACATATATATGGGGAGGTACTATCTCCAACTCGGTTTTACAGTGTAAACTGCAGGAACTTCAAACCGTCACAAGGAAACACACTGAGAAACCACAGTAAAAGTTTCTCCTGCAACCCGTTCCCTCTGTGCTAGATGAACGAAAGTCTCTCCACATGCTCTGTTCTGAGACATAAGTGTGTGTGAAAGCCGTACTTCACCTAGCTTGTTGGGAACACAAAGTTTCTTTTCACTTGCAAACTCCACTCCATAAATATATATGGGTAGGTACTAGCTCCAACTCTGTTTTACAGTGAAAATTGCAGGAACTTCATACCGGCACTAGGAAGCAGACTGAGAAACCAGAGTAAAAGTTTCTCCTGCAACCCGTTCCCTCTGTGCTAGATGAACGAACGTCTCTCCACCTGCTCAGTTCTGAGAGATAAGTCTGTGTGAAAGCCGTACTTCACCTAGCTTGTTGGGAACACAAATTTTTTTTTCACTTGCAAACTCCACTCCTTACATATATATGGGGAGGTACTAGCTCCAACTCGGTTTTACAGTGAAAACTGCAGGAACTTCAAACCGTCACAAGGAAACACACTGAGAAACCACAGTAAAAGTTTCTCCTGCAACCCGTTCCCTCTGTGCTAGATGAAAGAACGTCTCTCCGCATGCTCTGTTCTGAGAGATAAGTGTGTGTGAAAGCCGCCCTTCACCTAGCTTGTTGGGAACACAAAGTTTCTTTTCACTTGCAAATTCCACTCCATATATATATAAGGGGAAGTACTAGCTCAAACTCTGTTTTACAGTGAAAAATGCAGGAAATTCAAACCGGCAGTAGGAAACAGGGTGACAAACCAGAGTAAAAGTTTCTCCTGCAACCGGTTCCCTTTGTGCTAGATGAACGAACTTCTCCCCACATGCTCAGTTCTGAGAAATAATTGTGTGTGAAAGCCTTCCTTCACCTAGCTTGTTGGGATCACAAAGTTCCTTTTCAGTTGCAAACTACACTCCATACATATATATGGGGATGTACTACCTCCAACTCGGTTATACAGTGAAAACTGCAGGAACTTCAAAACGGCACTAGGAAATAGACTGAGAAACCAGAGTAAAAGTTTCTCCTGCAACCCGTTCGATTTGTGCCAGATTAACGAACGTCTCCCCACATGCTCAGTTCTGAGAAATAAGTGTGTTTGAAAGCCGTCCTTCACCTAGCATGTTGGGAACACAAAGTTTCTTTCCACTTGGAAACTCCACTCCATACATATATATGGGGAGGTAATAGCTCCAATTCGGTTATAAAGTGAAAACTGCAGGAACGTCAAACCGGCACAAGGAAATAGACTGAGAAACCAGAGAAAAAGTTTCTACTCCAAACCGTTCCCTTTGTGCTAGATGAACGTACGTCTCTCCACATGCTCAGTTCTGAGAGATAAGTGTGTGTGAAGCCGTTCTTCACCTAGCTTGTTGGGAACACAAAGTTTCTTTTCAGTTGCAAACCCCACTCCATACATATATATGGGGAGGTACTAGCTCCAACCCTGTTTTACAGTGAAAACTCCAGGAAATTCAAACCGGCACTAGGAAAAAGACTGAGAAACCAGAGTAAAAGTTTCTCCTGCAAACCGTTCCCTTTGTGCTAGATGAACGAACGTCTCTCCACATGCTCAGTTCTGAGAGATAAGTGTGTGTGAAACCCGTTCTTCACCTAGCTTGTTGGGAACTCAAAGTTTCTTTTAACTTGCAAACCCCACTCCATATATATATATGGGGAGGTACTAGCTCCAACTCGGTTTTACAGTGAAAACTGCAGGAACATCAAACCGGCACTAGGAAACAGACTGAGAAAACAGAGTAAAAGTTTCTCCTGCAACCCGTTCCCTTTGTGCTAGATGAACGAACGTCTCTCCACATGCTCAGTTCTGAGAGATGTATGTGTGTGAAAACGGTCCTTCACCTATCTTGTTGGGAACACAATGTTTCTTTTCAGTTGCAAACTCCACTCCATACATATATATGGGGAGGTACTAGCTCCAACTCGGTTTTACAGTGAAAACTGCAGGAACTTCAAACCGGCACTAGGAAACAGACTGAGAAACCAGAGTAAAATTTCTCCTGCAACCCGTTCCCTTTGTGCTAGATGAACGAACGTCTCTCCACATGCTCATTTCTGAGAGATAAATGTGTGTGAAAGCCGTCTTTCACCTAGCTTGTTTGGAACACAAAGTTTCTTTTCATTTGCAAACTCCACTCCATACATATATATGGTTAGGTACTAGATCCCCTCCATTTACAGTGAAAATTGGAGGAACTTGAAAACGGCACTAGGAAACAGACTGAGAAACCAGTGTAAAAGTTTCTCCTGCAACTCATTCCCTATGTGCTAGATGAACAAACGTCTCTCCACATGCTAAGTTCTGAGAGATAAGTGTGTGTGAAAGCCGTCCTTCACCTAGCTTGTTGGGAACACAACGTTTCTTTACAGTTGCAATCTCCACGCCATAAATATATATGGGGAGGTACTAGCTCCAACTCTGTTTTACAGTGAAAACTGCAGGAACTTCAAACCGGCACTAGGAAACAGACTGAGAAACCAGAGTAAAAGTTTCTCCTGCAACCCATTCCCTTTTTGCTAGATGAACGAACGTCTCTACACATGCTCTGTTTTGAGAGATATGAGAGTGTTAAAGCCGTCCTTCAACTAGCTTGTTGGGAACACAAAGTTTCTTTCCACTTGCAAACTCCACTCCATAAATATATAAGAGGAGGTACTAGCTCCAACTCGATTTTAAAGTGAAAAACGCAGGAACTTCAAACCGGTACTAGGAAACAGACTGAGAAACCAGAGTAAAAGTTTCTCCTGAAACCCGTTCCTTTGTGCCAGATGAATGAACGTCTCTCCACATGCTCAGTTCTGAGAGATAATTGTGTGTGAAAGCCGTACTTCAACTAGCTTGTTGGGAACACAAAGTTTCTTTTCACTTGCAAACTCCACTCCATATATATATATGGGGAGGTACTAACTCCAAATCGGTTTTACTGTGAAATCTGCAGGAACTTCAAAACGGCACTAGGAAAAAACTGAGAAACCTGAGTAAAAGTTTCTCCAACAACCCGTTCCCTTTGTGCTAGATTAACGAACGTCTCCCCACATGCTCAGTTCTGAGAGATAAGTGTGTGGGAAAGCCGTCCTTCACCTAGCTTGTTGGGAACTCAAAGTTTTTTTTAACTTGCAAACTCCACTCCATACATGAATATGGGGAGGTACTAGCTCCAACTCTGTTTTACAGTGAAAACTGCAGGAACATCAAACAGGCACTAGGAAACAGACTGAGAAACCAGAGTAAAAGTTTCTCCTGCAACCCTTTCCGTTTTTCCTAGATGAACGAACGACTCTCCACATGCTCAGTTCTGAGAGATAAGTGTGTGGGAAAGCCGTCCTTCACCTAGCTTGTTGGGAACACCAAGTTTCTTTTCACTTGCAAACTCCACTCCATACATATATATGGGGAGGTACAAGCTCCAACTCGGTTTCACAGTGAAAACTGCAGGAACTTCAAACCGTCACTAGGAAACAGACTGAAAATCCACAGTAAATTTTCTCCTGCAACACGTTCCCTTTGTGCAAGATGAACGAACGTCTCTCCACATGCACAGTTCTGAGAGATAAGTGTGTGTGAAAGCCGAACTTCACCTAACATGTTGGGAACACAAAGTTTCTTTTCACTTGCAAACTACACTCTATACAAATATATGGGTAGGTACTAGCTCCAAATCTGTTTTACAGTGAAAATTGCAGGAACTTCAAAATGGCACTAGGAAAAAGAATGAGAAACCAGAGTAAAAGTTTCACCTGTAACCCGTTCCCATTGTGCTAGATGAACTAACGTCTCTCCACATGCTCAGTTCTGAGAGATGAGTGTGTGTGAAAGCCGTCCTTCACCTAGCTTGTTGGGAACACAAAGTTTCTTTTCACTTGCAAACTCCACTCCATTCATATATATGGGGAGGTACTAGCTCCAACTCTGTTTTACACTGAAAACTGCAGGAAATTCAAACCGGCAGTAGGAAACAGGCTGAGAAACCAGAGTAAAAGTTTCTCCTGCAACCAGTTCCATTTGTGCTAGATGAAAGAACGTCTCTCTACATGCTCAGTTCTGAGAGATATGTGTGTGTGAAAGCCGCCCTTCACCTAGCTTGTTGGGAACACAAAGATTCTTTTTAGTTGCAAACTCCATTCCATATATATATATGGGGAGGTACTAGCTCCAACTCGGTTTTACAGTGAAAACTGCAGGAAGTTCATACCGACACTAGGAAACAGACTGATAAACCAGAGTAAAAGTTTCTCCTGCAACCCGTTCCTTTTGTGCTAGATGAATGAACTTCTCCCCACATGCTCAGTTCTGAGAAATAATTGTGTGTGAAAGCCGTCCTTCACCTAGCTTGTTGAGAACACAAAGTTCCTTTTCAGTTGCAAACTACACTCCATACATATATATGGGGAGGTACTACCTCCAACTCGTTTATACAGTGAAAACTGCAGGAACTTCAAAACGGCACTAGGAAATAGACTGAGAAACCAGAGTAAAAGTTTCTCCTGCAACCCGTTCCATTTGTGCTAGATTAACGAACGTCTCCCCACATGCTCAGTTCTGAGAAATAAGTGTGTTTGAAAGCCGTCCTTCACCTAGCTTTTTGGGAACACAAAGATTCTGTCCACTTGGAAACTCCACTCCATACATATATATGGGGAGGTAATAGCTCCAATTCGGTTATACAGTGAAAACTGCAAGAACGTCAAACCGGCACAAGGAAATAGACTGAGAAACCAGAGAAAAAGTTTCTACTCCAAACCGTTCCCTTTATGCTAGATGAACGTACGTCTCTCCACATGCTCCGTTCTGAGAGATAAGTGTGTGTGAAAGCCGTTCTTCACCTAGCTTGTTGGGAACTCAAAGTTACTTTTAACTTGCAAACTCCACTCAATAAATATATATGGGGAGGTACTAGCTCCAACTCGGTTTTACAGTGAAAACTGCAGGAACATCGAACCGGCACTAGGAAACAGACTGAGAAACCAGAGTAAAAGCTTCTCCTGCAACTATTTCCCTTTGTCCTAGATGAACGAACGTCTCTGCACATGCTCAGTTCTAAGAGATATGTCTGTGGGAAAGCCGTCCTTCACCTTGCTTGTTGGGAACACAATGTTTCTTTTCAGTTGCAAACTCCACTCCATACATATATATGGGGAGGTACTTGCTCCAACTCGGTTTTACAGTGAAAACTGCACGAACTTCAAACCGTCACTAGGAAACAGACTGAGAAACCACAGTAAAAGTTTCTCCTGCAACCCGTTCCATTTGTGTTAGATGAACGAACGTCTCTCCACATGCTCAGTTCTGAGAGAAATTTGTTTGTGAAAGCCGTACTTCAACTAGCTTGTTGGTAACACAAAGTTTCTTTTCACTTGCAAACTCCACTCCATACATATATATGGGGAGGTACTAGCTGCAACTCTGTTTTACAGTGAAAAATGCAGGAACTTCAAACAGGCACTAGGAAACAGACAGAGAAAACAGAGTAAAAGTTTCCCCGGCTACCCATTCCCTTTGTGCTAGATGAACGAACGTCTCTCCACATGCTCAGTTCTGAGAGATAAGTGTGTGTGAAAGCCGTCCTTCACCTACTTGTTGGAAACAAAAAAGTTTCTTTTCACTTGCAAACTCCACTCCATACATATATATGGAGAGGTACTAGCTCCAAATCTGTTTTACTGTGAAATCTGCAGGAACTTCAAAATGGCACTAGGAAACAGACTGAGAAACCAGAGTAAAAGTTTCTCCTACAACCCGTTACATTTGTGCTAGATGAACAAACGTCTCTCCACATGCTCAGTTCTGAGAGATAAGTTTGTGTGAAGCCGCCCTTAACCTAACTTGTTGGGAACACAAAGTTTCTTTTCAGTTGGAAACTCCACTCCATACATATATATGGGGAAGTTGCAGCTCCAAAACCGTTTTACAGTGAAAACTGCAGGAACTTCAAACTGGCACTAGGAAACAGACTGAGATACCAGAGTAAAAGTTTCTCCTGCAACCCGTTCCCTTTGTGCTAGATGAACGAACGTCTCTACACATGCTCAGTTCTCAGAGATAAGTGTGTGTGAAATCCGTCCTTCACCTAGCTTGTTGGGAACAGAAAGTTTCTTTTCAGTTTCAAACTCCACTCCATACATATATATGGTTAGGTACTAGATCCCCTCGATTTTACAGTGAAAACTGGAGGAACTTGAAAACGGCACTAGGAAACTGACTGAGAAACCAGAGTAAAAGTTTCTCCTGCAACTCATTCCCTATGTGCTAGATGAACGAACGTCTCTCCACATGCTAAGTTCTGAGAGATAAGTGTGTGTGAAAGCCGTCCTTCACCTAGCTTGTTGGGAACACAAAGTTTCTTTTCAGTTGCAATCTCCACGCCATAAATATATATGGGGAGGTACTAGCTCCAACTCTGTTTTACAGTGAAAACTGCAGGAACAACAAACCGGCACTAGGAAACAGACTGAGAAAACAGAGTAAAAGTTTCTCCTGCAACCCATACCCTTTTTGCTAGATGAACGAACGTCTCTACACATGCTCTGTTTTGAGAAATATGAGAGTGTTAAAGCCGTCCTTCAACTAGCTTGTTGGGAATACAAAGTTTCTTTTCACTTGCAAACTCCACTCCATAAATATATAAGAGGAGGTACTAGCTCCAACTCGATTTTACAGTGAAAACTGCAGGAACTTCAAACCGGTACTAGGAAACAGACTGAGAAATCAGAGTAAAAGTTTCTCCTGAAACCCGTTCCTTTGTGCTAGATCAACGAACGTCTCTCCACATGCTCAGTTCGGAGAGATAAGTGTGTGTGAAAGCCGTCCTTCACCTAGCTTGTTGGGAACACAAAGTTTCTTTTCACTAGCAAACTCCACTCCATACATATATATGGGGTGGTACTAGCTTCAACTCTGTTTTACAGTGAACACTGCAGGAACTTCAATCCGGCACTAGGAAACAGACTGAGAAACCAGAGTTAAAGTTTCCCTAGCAACCCGTTCCCTTTGTGCTATATGAACGATCGTCTCTCCACATGCTCAGTTCTGAGAGATAAGTGTGTGTGAAAGCCGTCCTTCACATAGCTTGTTGGGAACACAAAAATTCTTTTCCCTTGCAAACTCCACTCCATACATATATATGGGTAGGTACTAGCTCCAACTCTGTTTTACAGTGAAAAATGCAGGAAGTTCATACCGACACTAGGAAACAGACTGATAAACCAGAGTAAAAGTTTCTCCTGCAACAAGTTCCATTTGTGCTAGATGAACGAACATCTCTCCACATGCTCAGTTCTGAGAGATAAGTGTGTGTGAAAGCCGCCCTTCACCTAGCTTGTTGGGAACACAAAGATTCTTTTTAGTTGCAAACTCCATTCCATATATATATATGGGGAGGTACTAGCTCCAACTCGGTTTTACAGTGAAAACTGCAGGAAGTTCATACCGACACTAGGAAACAGACTGATAAACCAGAGTAAAAGTTTCTCCTGCAATCCGTTCCTTTTGTGCTAGATGAACGAACTTCTCCCCACATGCTCAGTTCTGAGAGATAAGTGTGTGTGAAAGCCATTCTTCACCTAGCTTGTTGGGAACACAAAGTTTCTTTTCAGTTGCAAACCCCACTCCATACATATATATGGGGAGGTACTAGCTCCAACCCTGTTTTACAGTGAAAACTCCAGGAAATTCAAACCGGCACTAGGAAAAAGACTGAGAAACCAGAGTAAAAGTTTCTCCTGCAAACCGTTCCCTTTGTGCTAGATGAACGAACGTCTCTCCACATGCTCAGTTCTGAGAGATAAGTGTGTGTGAAACCCGTTCTTCACCTAGCTTGTTGGGAACTCCAAGTTTCTTTTAACTTGCAAACCCCACTCCATATATATATATGGGGAGGTACTAGCTCCAACTCGGTTTTACAGTGAAAACTGCAGGAACATCGAACCGACACTAAGAAACAGACTGAGAAACCAGAGTAAATGTTTCTCCTGCAACCGGTTCCCTTTGTGCTAGATGAACGAACGTCTCTCCACATGCTCAGTTCTGAGAGATAAGTGTGTATGAAAGCCGTCCTTCACCTAGTTTGTTGGGAACACAAAGTTTCTTTTCAGTTGCAAACTCCACTCCATACATATAAATGGGGTGGTACTAGCTCCAACACAGTTTTACAGTGAAAACTGCAGGAACTTCAAACCGGCACTAGGAAATAGACTGAGAAACCACAGTAAAAGATACTCCTGCAACCCGTTCACTTTGTGCTAGAGGAACGAACGTCTCCCCACATTCTCAGTTCTGAGAGATAATTGTGTTTGAAAGCCGTCCTTCACCTAGCTTGTTGGGAACACAAAGTTTCTTTTCACTTGAAAATTCCAATCCATACATATATATGGGGAGGTACTAGCTCCAACTCGGTTTTACTGTGAAAACTGCAGGAACGTCAAACCGGCAATAGGAAACAGATTGAGAAACCAGAGTAAAAGTTTCTCCTGAAACCCCTTCCCTTTGTGCTAGATGAACGAACGTCTCTCTACATGATCAGTTCTGAGAGATAAGTGTGTGTGAAAGCCGTACTTCACCTAGCTTGTTGGGAACACAATGTTTCTTTTCAGTTGCAAACTCCACTCAATACAATTATATGGGGAGGTACTAGCTCAAACTCGGTTTTACAGTGAAAATTGCAGGAACTTTACAACCGGCACTAGGAAACAGACTGAGAAACCACAGTAAAAGTTTCTGTTGCAACCCGTTCCCTTTGTGCTAGATCAACGAACGTCTCTCCACATGCTCAGTTCTGAGAGGTTATTGTGTGTGAAAGCCGTCCTTCACGTAGCTTGTTGGGAACAAAAAGTTTCTTTTCAGTTGCAAACTCCACTCCATACATATATATGGGGAGGTACAAGCTCCAACTCGGTTTTAAAGTGAAATATGCAGGAACTTCAAACCGGCACTAGGAAACAGACTGAGAAACCAGAGTAAAAGTTTCTGTAGCAACCCGTTCCCTTTGTGCTATATTAAGGATAGTCTCTCCACATGCTCAATTCTGAGAGATAAGTGTGTGTGAAAGCCGCCCTTCACCTAGCTTTTTGGGAACCCAAAGTTTCTTTTCAGGGGCAAACTCCACTCCATACATATATATGGGGAGGTACTAGCTCCAACTCTGTTTTATAGTGAAAACTGCAGGAAATTCAAACCGGCAGTAGGAAACAGCCTGAGAAACCAGAGTAAAAGTTTCTCCTGCAACCCGTTCCCTTTGTGCTAGATGAACGAACGTCTCTCCACATGCTCAGTTCTGAGAGATAAGTGTGTGTGAAAGCCGTCCTTCACCTAGCTTGTCGGGAACAAAAAGTTTCTTTTCAGTTGCAAACTCCACTCAATACAATTATATGGGGAGGTACTAGCTCAAACTCGGTTTTACAGTGAAAATTGCAGGAACTTTACAACCGGCACTAGGAAACAGACTGAGAAACCAGAGTAAAAGTTTCTCTTGCAACACGTCCCTTTGTGCTACATGAACGAACGTCTCTCCACATGCTCAGTTCTGAGAGATAAGTGTGTGTGAAAGCCGTACTTCACCTAGCTTGTTGGGAACACAAAGTTTCTTTTCAGTTGCAAACTCCACTCCATACATATATATGGGGAGGTACTAGATCCACTCGGTTTTACAGTGAAAACTGCAGGAACTTCAAACCGGCACTAGGAAACAGACTGAGAGACCAGAGTAAAAATTCCTCCTGCAACCATTTCCCTTTGTGCAAATGAACGAACGTCTCACCACATGCTCAGTTCTGAGAGATAAGTGTTTGTGAAAGCCGAACTTCACTTAGCTTGTTGGGAACACAAAGTTACTTTTCACTTGCAAACTCCACTCCATACATATATATGGGGAGGTACCAGCTCCAGATCGGTTTTACAGTGAAAACTGCAGGAACTTCAAACCGGCACTAGGAAACAGACTGAGAAACCAGAGTAAAATTTCTCCTGCAATCCGTTCCCATTGTGCTAGATGTACGAAGGTCTGTCCACATGTTCAGTTCTGACAGATAAGTGTGTGTGAAAGCCGTACTTCAACTAGCTTTTTGGGAACACAAAGTTTCTTTTCACTTGCTAACTCCACTCCATACACTTATATGGGGAGGTACTAGCCCCAAATCTGTTTCACAGTGAAAACTGCAGGAACTTCAAAACGGGACTAGGAAAAAGGCTGAGAAACCACAGTAAACGTTTCTGTTGCAACCCGTTCCCTTTGTGCTAGATCAACGAACGTCTCTCCACATGCTCAGTTCTAAGAGGTTATTGTGTGTGAAAGCCGTCCTTCACGTAGCTTGTTGGGAACACAAAGTTTCTTTTCAGTTGCAAACTCCACTCCATACATATATATGGGGAGGTACAAGCTCCAACTCGGTTTAAAAGTGAAATATGCAGGAACTTCAAATCGGCACTAGGAAACAGACTGAGAAACCAGAGTAAAAGTTTCTCTAGCAACCCGTTCCCTTTGTGCTATATTAAGGATAGTCTCTCCACATGCTCAATTCTGAGAGATAAGTGTGTGTGAAAGCCGCCCTTCACCTAGCTTGTTGAGGACACAAAGTTTCTTTTCAGGGGCAAACTCCACTCCATACATATATATGGGGAGGTACTAGCTCCAACTCGGTTTTATAGTGAAAACTGCAGGAAATTCAAACCGGGAGTAGGAAACAGCCTGATAAACCAGAGTAAAAGTTTCTCCTGCAATCCGTTCCTTTTGTGCTAGATGAACGAACATCTCCCCACATGCTCAGTTCTGAGAAATAATTGTGTGTGAAAGCCGTCCTTCACCTAGCTTGTTGGGAACACAAAATTCCTTTTCAGTTGCAAACTACACTCCATACATATATATGGGGAGGTACTACCTCCAACTCGGTTATACAGTGAAAACTGCAGGAACTTCAAAACGGCACTAGGAAATAGACTGAGAAACCAGTGTAAAAGTTTCTCCTGCAAACCGTTCCCTTTGTGCTAGATGAACGAACGTCTCTCCACATGCTAAGTTCTGAGGGAAAGTGTGTGTGAAACCCGTCCTACACCTAGCTTGTTGGGAACACAAAGATTCTTTTCACTTGCAAACTTCAATCCATACATATATATGGGTAAGTACTAGCTCCAACCCGGTTTTACAGTGAAAACTGCAGGAAATTCTAACCGGCACTAGGAAACAGACTGAGAATCCAGAGTAAAAGTTTCTCCTGCAAACCGTTGCCTTTGTGCTAGATGAACGAAAGTCTCTCCACATGCTCAGTTCTGAGAGATAACTGTGTGTGAAAGCTGTCCTTCACCTAGCTTTTTGGGAACACAAAGTTTCTTTTCACTTGCAAACTCCACTCCATACATATATATGGGGAGGTACGAGCTCCAACTCGGATTTACAGTGAAAACTGCAGGAACTTCAAACCGGCACTAGGAAACAAACTGAGAAAGCAGAGTAAAAGTTTCTACAGCAACCCGTTCCATATATGCTAGATAAACGAACGTCTTTCCACATGCTCAGTTCTGAGAGACAATTGTGTGTGAAAGACGTCCTTCACCTAGCTTGTTGGGAACACAAATTTTCTTTCAAGTTGCAAACTCCACTCCATACAAATATATGGGGAGGTACTAGCCCCAACTCTGTTTACAGTGAAAACTGCAGGAACTTCAATACGGCACTAAGAAATAGACTGAGAAACCAGAGAAAAATTTCTCCTGCAAACCTTTCCTTTTGTGCTAGATGAACGAACGTCTCTCTACATGCTCAGTTCTGAGAGATATCTGTGTGTGAAAGCCGTCCTTCACCTAGGTATTGGGAACACAAAGTTTCTTTTCATTTGCAAACTCCACTCCATACATATATATGGGGAGGTACTAGCTCCAACTCGGCTTTACAGTGATAAATGCAGGAACTTCAAAACTGCACTAGGAAATAGACTGAGAAACCAGAGTAATAGTTTCCCCTGCTACACGATCCCTTTGTGCTAGATGAACGAACTTCTCTCCACATGCTCAGTTCTGAGAGATAAGTGTGTGTGAAAGCCGTCCTTCACCTGCTTGTTGGGAACACAAAGTTCCTTTTCAGTTGCAATCTCCACTCCATAAATATATATGGGGAAGTACTATCTCCAAATCGGTTTTACTGTGAAATCTGCAGGAACTTCAAAACGGGACTAGGAAAAAGACTAAGAAACCAGAGTAAAAGTTTCTCCTGCAACCTGTTCCCTTTCTGCTAGATGAACGAACGTCTCTCCACATGCTCATTTCTGAGAGATAAATGTGTGTGAAAGCCGTCCTTCACCTAGCTTGTGGGAACAAAAGTTTCTTTTCACTTGCAAACTCCACTCCATACATATATATGGGGAGGTACTAGCTCCAACTCGGTTTTACTGTGAAAACTGCAGGAACGTCAAACCGGCAATAGGAAACAGATTGAGAAACCAGAGTAAAAGTTTCTCCTGAAACCCCTTCCATTTGTGCTAGATGAACGAACGTCTCTCTACATGATCAGTTCTGAGAGATAAGTGTGTGTGAAAGCCGTACTTCACCTAGCTTGTTGGGAACACAAAGTTTCTTTTCAGTTGCAAACTCCACTCAATACAATTATATGGGGAGGTACTAGCTCAAACTCGGTTTTACAGTGAAAATTGCAGGAACTTTACAACCGGCACTAGGAAACAGACTGAGAAACCACAGTAAAAGTTTCTGTTGCAACCCGTTCCCTTTGTGCTAGATCAACGAACGTCTCTCCACATGCTCAGTTCTGAGAGGTTATTGTGTGTGAAAGCCGTCCTTCACGTAGCTTGTTGGGAACAAAAAGTTTCTTTTCAGTTGCAAACTCCACTCCATACATATATATGGGGAGGTACAAGCTCCAACTCGGTTTTAAAGTGAAATATGCAGGAACTTCAAACCGGCACTAGGAAACAGACTGAGAAACCAGAGTAAAAGTTTCTGTAGCAACCCGTTCCCTTTGTGCTATATTAAGGATAGTCTCTCCACATGCTCAATTCTGAGAGATAAGTGTGTGTGAAAGCCGCCCTTCACCTAGCTTTTTGGGAACCCAAAGTTTCTTTTCAGGGGCAAACTCCACTCCATACATATATATGGGGAGGTACTAGCTCCAACTCGGTTTTATAGTGAAAACTGCAGGAAATTCAAACCGGCAGTAGGAAACAGCCTGAGAAACCAGAGTAAAAGTTTCTCCTGCAACCCGTTCCCTTTGTGCTAGATGAACGAACGTCTCTCCACATGCTCAGTTCTGAGAGATAAGTGTGTGTGAAAGCCGTCCTTCACCTAGCTTGTCGGGAACAAAAAGTTTCTTTTCAGTTGCAAACTCCACTCAATACAATTATATGGGGAGGTACTAGCTCAAACTCGGTTTTACAGTGAAAATTGCAGGAACTTTACAACCGGCACTAGGAAACAGACTGAGAAACCAGAGTAAAAGTTTCTCTTGCAACACGTCCTTTTGTGCTACATGAACGAACGTCTCTCCACATGCTCAGTTCTGAGAGATAAGTGTGTGTGAAAGCCGTACTTCACCTAGCTTGTTGGGAACACAAAGTTTCTTTTCAGTTGCAAACTCCACTCCATACATATATATGGGGAGGTACTAGATCCACTCGGTTTTACAGTGAAAACTGCAGGAACTTCAAACCGGCACTAGGAAACAGACTGAGAGACCAGAGTAAAAATTCCTCCTGCAACCATTTCCCTTTGTGCAAATGAACGAACGTCTCACCACATGCTCAGTTCTGAGAGATAAGTGTTTGTGAAAGCCGAACTTCACCTAGCTTGTTGGGAACACAAAGTTACTTTTCACTTGCAAACTCCACTCCATACATATATATGGGGAGGTACCAGCTCCAGCTCGGTTTTACAGTGAAAACTGCAGGAACTTCAAACCGGCACTAGGAAACAGACTGAGAAACCAGAGTAAAATTTCTCCTGCAATCCGTTCCCATTGTGCTAGATGTACGAAGGTCTGTCCACATGTTCAGTTCTGACAGATAAGTGTGTGTGAAAGCCGTACTTCAACTAGCTTGTTGGGAACACAAAGTTTCTTTTCACTTGCTAACTCCACTCCATACACTTATATGGGGAGGTACTAGCCCAAATCTGTTTCACAGTGAAAACTGCAGGAACTTCAAAACGGGACTAGGAAAAAGGCTGAGAAACCACAGAAAACGTTTCTGTTGCAACCCGTTCCCTTTGTGCTAGATCAACGAACGTCTCTCCACATGCTCATTTCTGAGAGGTTATTGTGTGTGAAAGCCGTCCTTCACCTTGCTTGTTGGGAACACAAAGTTTCTTTTCACTTGCAAACTCCAATCCATACATATATATGGGGAGGTATTAGCTCCAACTCTGTTTTACAGTGAAAACTGCAGGAACTTCAAACCGGCACTAGGAAACAGACTGAGAATCCAGGGTAAAAGTTTCTCCTGCAACCCGTTCCCTATTTGCTAGATGAACGAACGTCTCTCCACATGCTCAGTTCTGAGAGATAAGTGTGTGTGAAAGCCTTCCTTCAACTAGCTTGTTGGGAACACAAAGTTTCTTTTCACTTGCAAACTCCAATCCATACATATATATGGGGAGGTACAAGCTCCAACTCGGTTTTACAGTGAAAACTTCAGGAACTTCCAACCGACACTAGGAAACAGTCTGAGAAACCAGAGTAAAAGTTTCTCCTGCAACCCGTTCCCTTTGTGCTAGATGAACGAACGTCTCTCAAAATGCTCAGTTCTGAGAGATAAGTGTGTGTGAAAGCCGTCCTTCACCTTGCTTGTTGGGAACACAAAGTTTCTTTTAACTTGCAAACTGCAATCCATACATATATACGGGGAGGTATTAGCTCCAACTCTGTTTTACAGTGAAAACTGCAGGAACTTCAAACCGGCACTAGGAAACAGACTGAGAATCCAGGGTAAAAGTTTTTCCTGCAACCCGTTCCCTATTTGCTAGATGAACGAACGTCTCTCCACATGCTCAGTTCTGAGAGATAAGTGTGTGTGAAAGCCTTCCTTCAACTAGCTTGTTGGGAAAACAAAGTTTCTTTTCACTTGCAAACTCCAATCCATACATATATATGGGGAGGTACAAGCTCCAACTCGGTTTTACAGTGAAAACTGCAGGAACTTCCAACGGACACTAGGAAACAGTCTGAGAAACCAGAGTAAAAGTTTCTCCTGCAACCCGTTCCCTTTGTGCAAGATGAACGAACGTCTCTCAAAATGCTCAGTTCTGAGAGATAAGTGTGTGTGAAAGCCGTCCTTCACCTTGCTTGTTGGGAACACAAAGATTCTTTTCACTTGCAAACTCCACTCCATACATATATATGGGGAGGTACTAGCTCCAACTCTATTTTACTGTGAAAACTGCAGGAAATTCAAACCGGCACTAGGAAACAGACTGAGAAACCACAGTAAAAGTTTCCCTTGCAACCCGTTCCATTTGTGCTAGATGAACGAATGTCTCTCCACATGCTCAGTTCTGAGAGATAAGTGTGTGTGAAAACCGTCCTTCACATAGTTTGTTGGGAACACAAAGTTTCTTTTCACTTGCAAACTCCACTCCATACATATATATGGGGAGGTACTAGCTGCAATTCAGTTTTACAGTGAAAACTGCAGGTAATTCAAAACGGCACTAGAAACAGACTGTGAAACCATAGTAAAAGTTTCGCCTGCAACACGTTCATTTTGTGCTAGATGAACGAACTTCTCTCCACATGCTCAGATCTGAGAGATAAGTGTGTGTGAAAGCCGCGCTTCACCTAGCTTGTGGGGAACACAAAGTTACTTTTCACTTGCAAATTCCACTCCATACATATATAAGGGGAGGTACTAGATCCAAATCGATTTTACAATGTAAACTGCAGGAACTTCAAACCGGCACTAGGAAACAGACTGAGAAACCAGAGTAAAATTTGTAGAGCAACCCGTTCCCTTTGTGCTATATGAAGGATAGTCTCTCCACATGCTCAATTCAGAGAGATAAGTGTGTGTGAAAGCCGCCCTTCACCTAGCTTGTTGGGAACACAAAGTTTCTTTTCAGTTGCAAACTCCACTCCATACATATATATGGGGAGGTAGTAGCTTCAACTCGGTTTTACAGTGAAAACTGCAGGAAATTCAAACCGGCAGTAGGAAACAGCCTGAGAAACCAGAGTAAAAGTTTATCCTGCAACCCGTTCCCTTTGTGCTAGATGAACGAACGTGTCCCCACATGCTCAGTTCTGAGAGATAAGTGTGTGTGAAAGCCGTCCCTCACCTAGCTTGTTGGGAACACAAAGATTCTTTCCAGTTGCAAACTCCACTCCATACATATATATGGGGAGGTACTAGCTCCAACTCTGTTTTACAGTGAAAACTGCAGGAACTTCAACCCGGCACAAGGAAATAGACTGAGAAACCAGAGAAAATGTTTCTCCTGCAAACCGCTCCTTTTGTGCTAGATGAACGAACGTCTCTCCACATGCTCAGTTCTGAGAGATAAGTGTGTGTGAAAGCCGTTCTTCACCTAGCTTGTTGGGAACACAAAGTTTCTTTTCACTTACAAACTCCACTCCATACATATATAAGGGGAGGTACAAGCTCCAAATCGGTTTTACAGTGAAAACTGCAGGAACTTCAAACCGGCACTAGGAAACAGACTGAGAAACCAGAGTAAACGTTTCCCTGCACCCCTTTCCCTTTGTGCTAGATGAACGAATGTCTCTCCACATGCTCAGTTCTGAGACATAAGTGTGTGTGAAAGCCGTCCTTCACCTAGCTTGTTGGGAACACAAAGTTTCTTTTCTCTTGCAAACTCCACTCCATACATATATAAGGGGAGGTACTAGCTCCATCTCGGTTTTACAGTGTAAACTGCAGGAACTTCAAACCGGCACTAGGAAACATAATGAGAAACCAGTGTAAAAGTTCCTCCTGCAACCAGTTCCCTTTGTGCTAGATGAACGAACGTCTCTCCACATGCTCAGTTCTGAGAGATAAGTGTGTGTGAAATCCGACCTTCACCTAGCTTGTTGGGAACACAAATTTTCTTTTCAGTAGAAAACTCTAATCCATACATATATATGGGGAGGTACGAGCTCCAATTCTGTTTTTCAGTGAAAAATGCAGGAACTTCAAACCGGCACTAGGAAACATAATGAGAAACCAGTGTAAAAGTTCCTCCTGCAACCAGTTCCCTTTGTGCTAGATGAACGAACGTCTCTTCACATGCTCAGTTTTGAGAGATAATTGTGTGTGAAAGCCGTCCTTCACCTAGCTTGTTGGGAACACAAAGTTTCTTTTCAGTTGCAAACCCCACTCAATACATATATATGGGGAGGTACAAACTCCAACTCGATTTTACAATGAAAACTGCAGGAACTTCAACCCGGCACTAGGAAACAGACTGGGATAACAGAGTAAAATTTCTCCTGCAACCCTTTCTTTTTGTGCTAGATGAACGAACGTCTCTCCATATGTTGAGTTCTGAGACATAATTTTGTGTGAAAGCCGTCCTTCACCTAGCTTGTTGGGAACACAAAGTTTCTTTTCTCTTGCAAACTCCACTCCATACATATATAAGGGGAGGTACTAGCTCGAACTCGGTTTTACAGTGTAAACTGCACGAACTTCAAACCAGCACTAGGAAACTGACTGAGAAAAAGGAGTAAAAGTTTCTCCTGCAAACCGTTCCCTTTGTGCTAGATGAACGACCTTCTCTCCACATGCTCAGTTCTGAGAGATAAGTGTGTGTGAATTCCGACCTTCACCTAGCTTGTTGGGAACACAAAGTTTCTTTTCAGTTGCAAACTCCACTCCATACATACATATGGGGAGGTACGAGTTCCAATTCTGTTTTACAGTGAAAACTGCAGGAACTTCAAACCGGAACTAGGAAACAGACTGGGATAACAGAGTAAAAGTTTCTCCTGCAACCCTTTCTTTTTGTGCCAGATGAACGAATTTCTCTCCACATGCTCAGATCTGAGAGATAAGTGTGTGTGAAAGCCGCCCTTCACCTAGCTTGTTGGGAACACAAAGTTCCTTTTCAGTTGCAATCTCCACTCCATACATATATAAGGGGAGGTACTAGCTCCAAATCGATTTTACAATGTAAACTGCAGGAAATTCAAACCGGCACTATGAAACAGACTGAGAAACCACAGAAAAAGTTTCCCCTGCAAAACGTTCCCTTTGTGCTAGATGAACAAACGTCTCACCACATGCTCAGTTCTGAGTGATAAGTGTGTGTGAAAGCCGTCCTTCACCTAGCTTGTTGGGAACACAAAGATTCTTTCAGTTGCAAACTCCACTCCATACATATATATGGGGAGGTACTAGCTCCAACTCGTTTTTACAGTGAAAACTGCAGGAACTTCAAACCGGCACTTGGAAACAGACTGAGAAACAATAGTAAAAGTTTCTCATGCAAACTGTTCCCTTTGTGCTAGATGAACGAACGTCTCTCCACATGCTCAGTTCTTAGAGTTAATTGTGTGTGAAAGCCGTCCTTCACCTAGCTTGTGGGGAACACAAAGTTACTTTTCACTTGCAAATTCCACTCCATACATATATATGGGGAGGTACTAGCTCCAAATCGGTTTTACACTGAAAACTGCAGGAAATTCAAACCGGCACTAGGAAAAAGACTGAGAAATCAGAGTAAAACTTTCTCCTGCAACCCGTTCCCTTTGTGCTAGATGAACGAACGTCTCTCCACATGCTCAGTACTGAGAGAAAATTGTGTGTGAAAGCCGTCCTTCACGTAGCTTGTTGGGAACACAAAGTTTCTTTTAAGTTGCAAACTCCACTCCATACATATATAGGGGGAGGTACAAGCTCCAACTCGGTTTTACAGTGAAATATGTAGGAACTTCAAACCGGCACTAGGAAACAGACAGAGAAACCAGAGTAAAAGTTTCTCTAGCAACCCGTTCCCTTTGTGCTAGATGAAAGAACGTCTCTCCACATGCTCACTTCTGAGAGATAAGTGTTTGTGAAAGCCGCCCTTCACATAGCTTGTTGGAAACACAAAGTTTCTTTTCAGGTGCAAACTCCACTCCATACATATATATGGGGAGGTACTAGCTCCAACTCGGTTTTACAGTGAAAACTGCAGGAAATTCAAACCGCCAATAGGAAACAGCCTGGGAAAGCAGAGTAAAAGTTTCACCTGCAACCCGTTCCATTTGTGCTAGATGAACGAACGTGTCCCCACATGCTCAGTTCTGAGAGATAAGTGTGTGTGAAAGCCGTCCTTCACCTAGCTTGTTGGGAACACAAAGATTCTTTCCAGTTGCAAACTCCACTCCATACATATATATGGGGAGGTACTAGCTCAACTCGGTTTTACAGTGAAATATGCAGGAACTTCAAACCCGCACTAGGAAACAGACTGAGAAACCAGAGTAAAAGTTTCACCTGCAACCCGTTCCCTTTGTGCTATATGAAGGATAGTCTCTCCACATGCTCAATTCAGAGAGATAAGTGTGTGTGAAAGCCGCCCTTCACCTAGCTTGTTGGGAACACAAAGTTTCTTTTCAGGTGCAAACTCCACTCCATACATATATATGGGGAGGTACTAGCTCCAACTCGGTTTTACAGTGAAAACTGCAGGAACTTCAAACCGGCAGTAGGAAACAGCCTGAGAAACCAGAGTAAAAGTTTATCCTGCAACCCGTTCCCTTTGTGCTAGATGAACGAACGTGTCCCCACATGCTCAGTTCTGAGAGATAAGTGTGTGTGACAGCCGTCCTTCACCTAGCTTGTTGGGAACACAAAGATTTTTTCCAGTTGCAAACTCCACTCCATACATATATATGGGGAGGTACTAGCTCCAACTCGGTTTTACAGTGAAAACTGCAGGAACTTCAACCCGGCACAAGGAAATAGACTGAGAAACCAGAGAAAATGTTTCTCCTGCAAACCGTTCCTTTTGTGCTAGATGAACGAACGTCTGTCCACATGCTCAGTTCTGAGAGATAAGTGTGTGTGAAAGCCGTTCTTCACCTAGCTTGTTGGGAACACAAAGTTTCTTTTCACTTACAAACTCCACTCCATACATATATAAGGGGAGGTACAACCTCCAAATCGGTTTTACAGTGAAAAATGCAGGAACCTCAAACCGGCACTAGGAAACAGACTGACAAACCAGAGTAAAAGTTTCTACTACAACCCGTTCCCTTTGTGCTAGATGAACGAAATTCTCTACACAAGCTCAGTTCTGAGAGATAATTGTGTTTGAAAGCCGTACTTCACCTAGCTTGTTGGGAACACAAAATATCTTTTCACTTGCAAAATCCACTCCATACATATATATGGGGAGCTACTAGCTCCAACTCGATTTTACAGTGAAAACTGCAGGAACTTCAAACCGGCACTAGGAAACAGACTGAGAAACCAGAGTAAACGTTTCCCTGCACCCCTTTCCCTTTGTGCTAGATGAACGAAAGTCTCTCCACATGCTCAGTTCTGAGAAATAATTGTGTGTGAATGCCGTACTTCACCAAGCTTGTTGGGAACACAAAGTTTCTTTTCAGTTGCAAACTCCACTCCATACATATAAAAGGGGAGGTACTAGCTCCAACTCGGTTTTTTTGGTGAAAACTGCAGGAACTTCAACCCGGCACTAGGAAACAGACTGGGATAACAGAGTAAAAGTTTCTCCTGCAACCCGTTCCCTTTGTGCTAGATGAACGAACGTCTCTCCACATGCTCAGTTCTGAGAGATATGTGTGTGTGAAAGCCGTCTATCACCTAGCTTATTGGGAACACAAAGTTTCTTTTCTATTGCAAACTCCACTCCATACATATATAAGGGGATGTACTAGCTCCAACTCGGTTTACAGTGTAAACTGCAGGAAATTCAAACCGGCACTAGGAAACTTACTGAGAAACCAGAGTAAAAGTTTCTCCTGCAAACCGTTCCCTTTGTGCTAGATGAACGAACTTCTCTCCACATGCTCAGTTCTGAGAGATAAGTTTGTGTGAAATCCGATCTTCACCTAGCTTGTTGGGAACACAAATTTTCTTTTAAGTTGAAAACTCCACTCCATACATATATATGGGGAGGTACGAGTTCCAATTCTGTTTTACAGTGAAAACTGCAGGAACTTCAAACCGGCACTAGGAAACAGAATGTGAAACCAGAGTATAAGTTGCTCCTGCAAACCGTTCCCTTTGTGCTAGATGAACGAACAGCTCTCCACATGCTCATTTCTGAGAGATAAGTGTGTGTGAAAGCCGTCCTTCAACTAGCTTGTTGGGAACACAAAGTTTCTTTTCAGTTGCAAACTCCACTCCATACATATAAATGGGGAGGTACTAGCTCCAACTCGGTTTTACAGTGAAAACTGCAGGAACTTCAAACAGGCACTAGGAAACAGACTGAGAAAACAGAGGAAAAGTTTCTCCTGCAACCCGTTCCCTTTGTGCTAGATGAACGAACGTCTCTCCACATGCTCAGTTCTGAGAGGTAACTGTGTGTGAAAGCCGTCCTTCACCTAGCTTTTTGGGAACACAAAGTTTCTTTTCAGTTGCAAACTCCACTTCATACATATATATGGGGAGGAACGAGCTCCAACTGTGATTTACAGTGAAAACTGCAGGAAATTCAAACCGGCACTAGGAAACAGACTGAGAAACCAGAGTAAAAGTTTCTCCTGCAACCAGTTCCCATTGTGCTAGATGAACGAACGTCTCTCCACATGCTCAGTTTTGAGAGATAATTGTGTGTGAAAGCCGTCCTTCACCTAGCTTGTTCGGAACACAATGTTTCTTTTCTCTTGCAAACTCCACTCCATACATATATAAGGGGAGGTACTAGCTCCAACTCGGTTTTACAGTGTAAACTGCAGGAACTTCAAACCGGCACTAGGAAACTGACTGAGAATCCAGAGTAAAAGTTTCTCCTGCAACCCATTCCCTTTGTGCTAGATGAACGAACAGCTCTCCACATGCTCAGTTCTGAGAGATAAGTGAGTGTGAAAGCCGTCCTTCACCTAGCTTTTTGGGAACACAAAGTTTCTTTTCAGTTGCAAACTCCACTCCATAAATATAAATGGGGAGGTACTAGCTCCAACTCGGTTTTACAGTGAAAACTGCAGGAACTTCATACAGGCACTAGGAAACAGACTGTAAAACCAGAGGAAATGATTCTCCTGCAAACCGTTCCCTTTGTGCTGGATGAACGAACGTCTCTCCACATGCTCAGTTCTGAGAGATAAGTGTGTGTGAAAGCCGTCCTTCACCTAGGTTGTTGGGAACACAAAGTTTCTTTTCAGTTGCAAACTCCACTCCATACATATATGGGGAGATACGAGCGAAAACTGGGATTTACAGTGAAAACTGCAGGAACTTCAAACCGGCACTAGGAAACAGACTGAGAAACCAGAGTAAAAGTTTCTCCTGCAAACGTTCCCTTTGTGCTATATGAACGAACAGCTCTACACATGCTCAGTTCTGAGAGATAAGTGTGTGTGAAAGCTGCCCTTCACCTAGCGTGTTGGGAACACAAAGTATCTTTTCACTTGCAAAATCCACTCCATACATATATATGGGGAGGTACGAGCTCCAACTCGGTTTTACAGTGAAAACTGCAGGAACTTCAAACCGGCACTAGGAAACAGACTGAGAAACCAGAGTAAAAGTTTCTCCTGCAACCCGTTCCCTTTGTGCTAGATGAACGAACGTCTCTCCACATGCTAAGTTCTGAGAGATATGTGTGAGTGAAAGCCGTCTATCACCTAGCTTATTGGGAACACAAAGTTTCTTTTCTATTGCAAACTCCACTCCATACATATATAAGGGGATGTACTAGCTCCAACTCGGTTTTACAGTGTAAACTGCAGGAAATTCAAACCGGCACTAGGAAACTTACTGAGAAACCAGAGTAAAAATTTCTCCGGCAACCCGTTCCCTTTGTGCTAGATGAACGAACTTCTCTCCACATGCTCAGTTCTGAGAGATAAGTGTGTGTGAAATCCGAACTTCACCTAGCTTGTTGGGAACACAAATTTTGTTTTCAGTTGAAAACTCCACTCCATACATATATATGGGGAGGCACGAGCTCCAATTCTGTTTTACAGTGAAATCTGCTGGAACTTAAAATCGGCACTAGGAAACAGACTGAGAAACCAGAGTTAAAGTTGCTCCTGCAACCCGTTCCATTTGTGCTAGATGAACGAACAGCTCTCCACATGCTCAGTTCTGAGAGATAAGTGTGTGTGAAAGCCGTCCTTCAACTAGCTTGTTGGGAAAACAAAGTTTCTTTTCACTTGCAAACTCCACTCCATACATATATATGGGGAGGTACTAGTTCCAACACGGTTTTACAGTGAAAACTGCAGGAACTTCCAACCGGCAGTAGGAAACAGACTGAGATACTAGAGTAAAAGTTTCCCCTGCAACCCGTTCCCTTTGTGCTAGATAACGAAAGTCTCTCCACATGCTCAGTTCTGAGAGATAAGTGTGTGAGACAGCCGTACTTCACCTAGCTTGTTGGGAACACATAGTTCCTTTTCACTTGCAAACTCCACTTCATACATATATATATGGTGAGGTACGAGATCCAACTCTGTTTTACAGTGAAAACTGCAGGAAATTCAACCCGGCACTAGGAAACAGACTGGGATAACAGAGTAAAAGTTTCTCCTGCAACCCTTTCCCTTTGTGCTAGATGAACGAATGTCTCTCCATATGCTCAGTTCTGAGACATAAGTGTGTGTGATAGCCGTACTTCAACTAAGTTGTTGGGAACACAAAGATTCTTTTCCCTTGCAAACTCCACTCCATACATATATAAGGGGAGGTACTAGCTCCAACTCGGTTTTACAGTGTAAACTGCAGGAACTTCAAACCGGCACTAGGAAACTGACTGAGAATCCAGAGTAAAAGTTTCTCCAGCAACCCATTCCCTTTGTGCTAGATGAACGAACAGCTCTCCACATGCTCAGTTCTGAGAGATAAGTGTGTGTGAAAGCCGTCCTTCACCTACCTTTTTGGGAACACAAAGTTTCTTTTCAGTTGCAAACTCCACTCCATACATATAAATGGGGAGGTACTAGCTCCAACTCGGTTTTACAGTGAAAACTGCAGGAACTTCAAACAGGCACTAGGAAACAGACTGAGAAAACAGAGGAAAAGTTTCTCCTGCAACCCGTTCCCTTTGTGCTAGATGAACGAACGTCTCTCCACATGCTCAGTTCAGAGATATAAGTGTGTGAGAAAGCCGTCCTTCACCTAGCTTGTTGGTAACACATAGTTTCTTTTCACTTGCAGACTCCACTCCATACATATATAAGGGGAGTTACTAGCTCCAACTCGGTTTTACAGTGAAAACTGCAGGAACTTCAAACCGGCACTAGGAAACAGACTGAGAAACCAGAGTAAAAGTTTCTCCTGCAACCCGTTCCCTTGTGCTAGATGAAAGAACGTCTCCCCACATGCTCAGTTCTGAGAGATAAGTGTGTGTGAAAGCCGTCCTTCACCTAGCTTGTTGGGAACACAAAGTTTCTTTTCTCTTGCAAACTCCACTCCATACATATATAAGGGGAGGTACTAGCTCCAACTCGGTTTTACAGTGTAAACTCCAGGAACTTCAAACCGGCACTAGGAAACTGACTGAGAAACCAGAGTAAAAATTTCTCCGGCAACCCTTTCCCTTTGTGCTAGATGAACGAACTTCTCTCCACATGCTCAGTTCTGAGAGATAAGTGTGTTTGAAAGCCGTCCTTCACCTAGCTTGTTGGGAACACAAAGTTTCTTTTCAGTTGCGAACTTCACTCCATACATATATATGGGGAGGTACTAGCTCCAACCCGGTTTTACAGTGAAAACTGCAGGAACTTCATACAGGCACTAGGAAACAAACTGAGAAACCACAGGAAAAGTTTCTCCTGCAACCCGTTCCCTTTGTGCTAGATGAACGAACGTCTCTCCACATGCTCAGTTCTGAGAGATAAGTGTGTGTGAAAGCCGTCCTTCACCTAGCTTGTTGGGAACACAAAGTTTCTTTTCAGTTGCAAACTCCACTCCATACATATGTATGGGGAGGAACGAGCTCCAACTTGGATTTACAGTGAAAACTGCAGGAACTTCAAACCGGCACTAGGAAACTGACTGAGAAACCAGAGTAAAAGTTTCTCCTGCAACCCGTTCCATTTGTGCTAGATGAACGAACGTCTCTCCACATGCTCAGTTCTGAGAGATAAGTGTGTTTGAAAGCCGTCCTTCACCTAGGTTGTTTGGAACACAAAGTTTCTTTTCACTTGCAAACTCCACTCCTTACATATATATTAGGAAGTAGTAGCTCCAACTCGGTTTTACAGTGGAAACTGCAGGAACTTCCAACCGGCAGTAGGTAACAGACTGAGAAACTAGAGTAAAAGTTTCCCCTGCAACCCGTTCCCTTTGTGCTAGATGAACGAACAGCTCTCCACATGTTCAGTTCAGAGAGATAAGTGTGTGAGACCGCCGTACTTCACCTAGCTTGTTGGGAACACATAGTTTCTTTTCACTTGCAAACTCCACTTCATACATATATATATGGTGAGGTACGAGCTCCAACTCGGTTTTACAGTGTAAACTGCAGGAACTTCAAACCGGCACTAGGAAAATGACTGAGAAACCAGAGTAAAAGTTTCTCCCGCAACCCGTTCCCTTTGTGCTAGATGAACGAACTTCTCTCCACATGCTCAGTTCTGAGAGATAAGTGTGTGTGAAAGCCGACCTTCACCTAGCTTGTTGGGAACACAAATTTTCTTTTCAGTTGAAAACTCCACTCCATACATATATATGGGGAGGTATGAGCTCCAATTCTGTTTTACAGTGAAAACTGCTGGAACTTCATACCGGCACTAGGAAACAGACTGAGAAACCAGAGTAAAAGTTGCTCCTGCAAACATTTCACTTTGTGCTAGATGAACGAACAGCTCTCCCCATGCTCAGTTCTGAGACATAAGTGTGTTTGAAAGCCGTCCTTCACCTAGCTTGCTGGGTACACAAAGTTTCTTTTCAGTTGCAAACTCCACTCCATATATATAAATGGGGAGGTACAAGCTCCAACTCGGTTTTACAGTGAAAACTGCAGGAAATTCAAACAGGCACTAGGAAACAGACTGAAAATCCAGAGTAAAAGTTTCTCCTGCAACCCGTTCCCTTTGTGCTAGATGAACGAACGTCTCTCCACATGCTCAGTTCTGAGAGATAAGTGTGTGTGAAAGCCGTCTATCACCTAGCTTGTTTGCAACACAAAGTTTCTTTTCTCTTGCAAACTCCACTCCATACATATATAAGGGGAGGGTCTAGCTCCAACTCGGTTTTACAGTGTAAACTGCAGGAACTTCCAACCAGCACTAGGAAACTGACTGAGAAACCAGAGTAAAAGTTTCCCATGCAACCCGTTCCCTTTGTGCTAGATGAACGAACTTATCTCCACATGCTCAGTTCTGAGAGATATGTGTGTGTGAAAGCCGACCTTCACCTAGCTTGTTGGGAACACAAATTTACTTTTCAGTTGAAAACTCCACTCCATACATATATATGGGGAGGTACGAGATCCAATTCTGTTTTACAGTGAAAACTGAAGGAACTTCAAACCGGCACTAGGAAACAGACTGAGAAACCAGAGTAAAAGTTTCTCCTGCAACCCGTTCCCTTTGTGCTAGATGAACGAACGTCTCTCCACATGCTCAGTTCTGAGAGATAAGTGTGTGTGAAAGCCGTCCTTCACCTAGCTTGTTGGGAACACCAAGTTCCTTTTCACTTGCAAACTCCACTCCATACATATATATGGGGAGGTACTAGCTCCAACTCGGTTTTACAGTGAAAACTGCAGGAACTTCAAACAGGCACTAGGAAACAGACTGAGAAACCAGAGTAAAAGTTTCACCTGCAACCCGTTCCCTTTGTGCTAGATGAACGAACGTCTCTCCACATGCTCAGTTCTGAGAGATAAGTGTGTGTGAAAGCCGTCCTTCACCTAGCTTGTTGGGAACACAAAGTTTCTTTTCACTTGCAAACTCCACTCCATACATATGTGTGGGGAGGAACGAGCTCCAACTGGGATTTACAGTGAAAACTGCAGGAACTTCAAACCAGCACTAGGAAACAGACTGAGAAGCCAGAGTAAAAGTTTTTCCTGCAACCCGATCCCTTTGTGCTAGATGAACAAACAGCTCTCCACATGCTCAGTTTTGAGAGATAAGTGTGTGTGAAAGCCGTCCTTCACCTAGCTTGTTGGGAACACAAAGTTTCTTTTCACTTGCAAACTCCACTCCATACATATATATTAGGAGGTAGTAGCTCCAACTCGGTTTTACAGTGAAAACTGCAGGAACTTCCAACCGGCAGTAGGAAACACACTGAGAAACTAAAGTAAAAGTTTCCCCTGCAAACCTTTCCCTTTGTGCTACATGAACGAACAGCTCTCCACATGCTAATTTCAGAGAGATAAGTGTGTGAGACAGCCGTCCTTCACCTAGCTTGTTGGGAACACAAAATTTCTTTTAACTTGCAAAATCCACTCCTTACATATATATGGGGTGGTACTAGCTCCAACTCGGTTTTACAGTGAAAACTGCAGGAACTTCAACCCGGCACTAGGAAACAGACTGGGATAACAGAGTAAAAGTTTCTCCTGCAACCCGTTCCCTTTGTGCTAGATGAACGAACTTCTCTCCACATGCTCAGATCTGAGAGATAAGTGTGTGTGAAAGCCGACCTTCACCTAGCTTGTTGGGAACATATTTTCTTTTCAGTTGAAAACTCCACTCTGTACATATATATGGGGAGGTATGAGCTCCAATTCTGTTTTACAGTGAAAACTGCTGGAACTACAAACCGGCACTAGGAAACAGACTGAGAATCCAGAGTAAAGTTGCTCCTGCAACACGTTCCCTTTGTGCTAGATGAACGAACAGCTCTCCACATGCTCAGTTCTGAGAGATAAGTGTGTGTGAAAGCCGCACTTCACCTAGCATGTTGGGAACACAAAGTTTCTTTTCATTTGCAAACTCCACTCCATACATATATTTGGGGAGGTACTAGCTCCAACTCGGTTTTACAGTGAAAACTGCAGGAACTTTAAACAGGCACTAGGAAACAGACTGAGAAACCACAGTAAAAGTTTCACCTGCAAACCGTTCAATTTGTGCTAGATTAACGAAGTCTCTCCACATGCTCAGTTCTGAGAGATAAGTGTGTGTGAAAACCATCCTTCACCTAGCTTGTTGGGAACACAAAGTTTCTTTTCTCTTGCAAACTCCACTCCATACATATATAAGGGGAGGTACTAGCTCCAACTCGGTTTTACAGTGTAAACTGCAGGAACTTCAAACCGGCACTAGGAAACAGACTGAGAAACCATAGTAACAGTTTCTCCTGCAACCCGTTCCAATTGTGCTAGATGATCGAACGTCTCTCCACATGCTCAGTTCTGAGGGATAAATGTGTGTGAAAGCCGTCCTTCACCTAGCTTGTTGGGAACACAAAGTTTCTTTTAACTTGCAAAATCCACTCCATACATATATATGGGTTGGTACTAGCTCCAACTCGGTTTTACAGTGAAAACTGCAGGAAATTCAACCCGGCACTAGGAAACAGACTGGGATAACAGAGTAAAAGTTTCTCCTGCAACCCGTTCCCTTTGTGCTAGATGAACGAACGTCTCTCCACATGCTCAGTTCTGAGAGATAAGTGTGTGTGAAAGCCGTACTTCACCTAGCTTGTTGAGAACACAAAGTTTCTTTTCAGTTGAAAACTCCAATCCATACATATATATGGGGAGGTACTAGCTCCAACCCTGTTTTACAGTGAAAACTGCAGGAACGTCAAACCGGCACTAGGAAACAGACTGAGAAACCAGAGTAAAAGTTTCTCCTGCAAACAGTTCCATTTGTGCTAGATGAACGAACCTTGCTCCACATGCTCAGTTCTGAGAGGTAAGTGTGTGTGAAAGCCGTCCTTCACCTAGCTTGTTGGGAACACAAAGTTTCTTTTCACTTGCAAACTCCACTGCATACATATATATGGGGAGTTACGAGCTCCAACACGGTTTTACACTGAAAACTGCAGGTACTTCATACAGGCACTAGGAAACAGACTGAGAAACCAGAGTAAAAGTTTCTCCTGCAAACCGTTCCTTTTGTGCTAGATGAACTAACGTCTCTCCACATGCTAATTTCTGAGAGATAAGTGTGTGTGAAAGCCGACCTTCACCTAGCTTGTTGGGAACACAAAGTTCCTTTTCACTTGCAAATTCCACTCCATACATATATATGGGGCGGAACTAGCTCCAACTCGGTATTACAGTGAAAACTTCAGGAAATTCTAACCTGCACTAGGAAACAGCCTGAGATACCAGAGTAAAAGTTTCTCCTCGAAACCGTTCCCTTTTTGCTAGATGAACGAACGTCTCTCCACATGCTCAGTTCTGAGAGATAATTGTGTGTGAAAGCCGACTTTCACCTAGCTTGATGGGAACACAAAGTTTCTTTTCACTTGCAAACTCCACTCCATACATATATATGGGGAGGTACGAGATCCAACTCGTTTTTACAGTGAAAACTGCAGGAATTTTAACCCGGCACTAGGAAACAGACTGAGAAACCAGAGTAAAAGTTTCTCCTGCAACCCGTTCCCTTTGTGCTAGATGAACGAACGTCTCTCCACATGCTCATTTCTGAGAGATAAGTGTGTGTGAAAGCCGTTCTTCACCTAGCTTGTTGGGAACACAAAGTTTCTTTTCACTTGCAAACTCCACTCCATACATATGTATGGGGAGGTACAAGCACCAACTCGTTTTTACAGTGAAAACTGCAGGAAGTTTAAACCGGCACTAGGAAACAGACTGAGAAACCAGAGTAAAAATTTCTCTGGCAACCCGTTCCCTTTGTGCTAGATGAACGAACGTCTCTACACATGCTCAGTTCTGAGAGATAAGTGTGTGTGAAAGCCGTCCTTCACCTAGCTTGTTGGGAACACAAAGTTTCTTTTCAGTTGCAAACTCCACTCCATAAATATATATGGGGAGGTACGAGCTCCAAGTCGGTTTTACAGTGAAAACTGCAGGAACTTTAAACCGGCACTAGGAAACAGACTGAGAAACCAGAGTAAAAATTTCTCCTGCATCCTGTTCCCTTTGTGCTAGATGAACGAACGTCTCTCCACATACTCAGTTCTGAGAGATAAGTGTGTGTGAAAGCCGACCTTAACCTAGCTTGTTGGGAACACAAAGTTTCTTTTCACTTGCAAACTCCACTCCATACATATATATGGGGAGGTACGAGCTCCAACTCGTTTTTACAGTGAAAACTGCAGGAACTTTAAACCGGCACTAGGAAACAGACTGAGAAACCAGAGTAAAAGTTTCTCCTGCAAACCGTTCCCTTTGTGCTAGATGAACGAACGTCTCTCCACATGCTCAGTTCTGAGAGATAAGTGTGTGTGAAAGAGGTCCTTCACCTTGCTTGTTGAGAACACAAAGGTTCTTTTCACTTGCAATCTCCACTCCATACATACATATGGGGATGTTCTAGCTCCAACTTTGTTTAACAGTGAAAACTGCAGGAACTTCAAACCGTCACTAGGAAACAGACTGAGAATCCAGAGTAAAAGTTTCTCCTGCAACACGTTCCCATTTTGCTAGATGAACGAACGTCGCTCCACATGCTCAGTTCTGAGAGATAAGTGTGTGTGATAACCGACCTTTACCTAGCTTGTTGGGAACACAAAGTTTCTTTTCACTTGCAAACACCACTCCATACATATATATGGGGAGGTACGAGCTCCAACACGGTTTTACAGTGAAATCTGCAGGAAATTCAAACAGGCACTAGGAAACAGACTGAGAAACCAAAGAAAAAGTTTTTCCTGCAACCCGTTCCCTTTGTGCTAGATGAACGAACGTCTCTCCACATGCTCATTTCTGAGAGATAAGTGTGTGTGAAAGCCGTCCTTCACCTAGCTTGTTGGGAACACAAAGTTTCTTTTCACTTGCAAACTCCACTCCATACATATATATGGGGTGGTACTAGCTCCAACTCGGTTTTACCGTGAAAATTTCAGGAACTTCTAACCGGTACTAGGAAACAGCCTGAGATACCAGAGTAAAAGTTTCTCCTGCAAACCGTTCCCTTTTTGCTAGATGAACGATAGTCTCTCCACATGCTCAGTTCTGAGAGATAAGTGTGTTTTAAAGCCGACCTTCACCTAACTTGTTGGGAACACAAAGTTTCTTTTCACTTGCAAACTCCACTCCATACATATATACGGGGAGGTACGAGCTCCAACTCGGTTTTACAGTGAAAACTGCAGGAACTTCAAACCGGGACTAGGAAACAGTCTGAGAAACAAGAGTAAAAGTTTCTCCTGCAACCCGTTCCCTTTGTGCTAGATGAACGAACGTCTCTCCACATGCTCAGTTCTGAGAGATAAGTGTGTGTGAAAGCCATCCTTCACCTAGCTTGTTGGGAACACAAAGTTTCTTTTCACTTGCAAACTCCACTCCATACATATATATGGGTTGGTACTAGTTCCAACTCGGTTTTACAGTGAAAACTGCAGGAACTTCAAAAAGGCACTAGGAAACAGACTGAGAAACCAGAGTAAAAGTTTCTCCTGCAACCCGTTCCCTTTGTGCTAGATGAACGAACATCTCTCCACATGCTCAGTTCTGAGAGGTACGTGTGTGGGAAAGCCGTCCTTCACCTAGCTTGTTGGGAACACAAAGTTTCTTTTCACTTGAAAACTCCACTCCATACATATATATGGGGAGGTACGAGCTCCAACTCTTTTTTACAGTGAAATCTGCAGGAACTTTAAACCGGCACTAGGAAAAAGACTGAGAAACCAGAGTAAAATTTCCCCTGCAAGCCGTTCCCTTTGTGCTAGATGAACGAACGTCTCTCCACATTCTCATTTCTGAGAGTTAAGTGTGTGTGATAGCCGTTCTTTACCTAGCTTGTTGGGAACACAAAGTTTCTTTTCACTTGCAAACTCCACACCATACATATATATGGGGAGGTACGAGCTCCAACACGGTTTTACAGTGAAAACTGCAGGAACTTCAAACAGGCACTAGGAAACAGACAGAGAAACCAGAGTAAAAGTTTCTCCTGCAACCCGTTCCATTTGTGCTATATGAACGAACGTCTCTCCACATGCTCAGTTCTGAGAGATAAGTGTGTGTGAAAGCCGTCCTTCAACTAGCGTGTTGGGAACACAAAGTTTCTTTTCACTTGCAAACACCACTCCATACATATATATTGGGTGGTACTAGCTCCAACACGGTTTTACAATGAAAACTGCAGGAACTTCAAACCGGCACTAGGAAACAGACTGAGATACCAGAGTAAAAGTTTCTCCTGCAACCCGTTCCCTTTTTGCTAGATTAACGAACGTCTCTCCTCATGGTCAGCTCTGAGAGATAAGTGTGTGTTAAAGCCGAACTTCACCTAGTTTGTTGGGAACACGAAGTTTCTTTTCACTTGCAATCTCCACTCGATACATATATATGGGGTGGTACTAGCTCCAACTCGGTTTTACAGTGAAAACTGCAGGAACTTCAAACCGTCACTAGGAAACAGACTGAGAAACCAGAGTAAAAGTTTCTCCTGCAACCCGTTCCCTTTGTGCTAGATGAACGAACGTCGCTCCACATGCTCATTTCTGAGAGATAAGTGTGTGTGATAACCGACCTTTACCTAGCTTGTTGGGAACACAAAGTTTCTTTTCACTTGCAAACACCACTCCATACATATATATGGGGAGGTACGAGCTCCAACACGGTTTTACAGTGAAATCTGCAGGAAATTCAAACAGGCACTAGGAAACAGACTGAGAAACCAGAGAAAAAGTTTCTCCTGCAACCCGTTCCCTTTGTGCTAAATGAACGAACGTCTCTCCACATGCTCAGTTCTGAGAGATAAGTGTGTGTGAAAGCCGACCTTCACCTAGCTTGTTGGGAACACAAAGTTTCTTTTCACTTGCAAACTCCACTCCATACATATATATGGGGAGGTACGAGCTCCAACTCGTTTTTACAGTGAAAACTGCAGGAACTTTAAACCGGCACTAGGAAACAGACTGAGAAACCAGAGTAAAATTTCTCCTGCAAACCGTTCCCTTTGTGCTAGATGAACGAACGTCTCTCCACATGCTCAGTTCTGAGAGATAAGTGTGTGTGAATGAGCTCCTTCACCTTGCTTGTTGAGAACACAAAGTTTCTTTTCACTTGCAATCTCCACTCCCTACATATATATGGGGATGTACTAGCTCCAACTTTGTTTTACAGTGAAAACTGCAGGAACTTCAAACCGTCACTAGGAAGCAGACTGAGAAAACAGAGTAAAAGTTTCTCCTGCAACACGTTCCCTTTTTGCTAGATGAACGAACGTCGCTCCACATGCTCAGTTCTGAGAGATAAGTGTGTGTGATAACCGACCTTTACCTAGCTTGTTGGGAACACAAAGTTTCTTTTCACTTGCAAACACCACTCCATACATATATATGGGGAGGTACGAGCTCCAACACGGTTTTACAGTGAAATCTGCAGGAAATTCAAACAGGCACTAGGAAACAGACTGAGAAACCAAAGTAAAAGTTTCTCCTGCAAACCGTTCCCTTTGTGCTAGATGAACGAACGTCTCTCCACATGCTCAGTTCTGAGAGATAATTGTGTGTGAAAGCGGTCCTTCACTTAGCTTGTTGGGAACACAAAGTTTCTTTTCACTTGCAAACTCCACTCCATACATATATATGGGGAGGTACGAGCTCCAACTCGTTTTTACAGTGAAAACTGCAGGAACTTTAAACCGGCACTAGGAAAAAGACTGAGAAACCAGAGTAAAATTTCTCTGCAACCCGTTCCCTTTGTGCTAGATGAACGAACGTCTCTCCACATTCTCATTTCTGAGAGTTAAGTGTGTGTGATAGCCGTTCTTTACCTAGCTTTTTGGGAACACAAAGTTTCTTTTCACTTGCAAACCCAACATCATACATATATATGGGGAGGTACGAGCTCCAACACGGTTTTACAGTGAAAACTGCAGGAACTTCAAACCGGCACTAGGAAACAGACTGAGATACCAGAGTAAAAGTTTCTCCTGCAACCCGTTCCCGTTTTGCTAGATGAACGAACGTCTCTCCTCATGGTCAGCTCTGAGAGATAAGTGTGTGTTAAAGCCGAACTTCACCTAGTTTGTTGGGAACACAATGTTTCTTTTCACTTGCAAACTCCACTCCTTACATATATATGGGGTGGTACTATCTCCAACTCGGTTTTACAGTGAAAACTGCAGGAATTTCAAACCGGCACTAGGAAACAGACTGAGAAACCAGAGTAAAAGTTTCCCTGCACCAGTTCCCTTTTTGCTAGATGAACGAACGTCTCTCCAAATGCTCAGTTCTGAGAGGTAATTGTGTGTGAAAGCCGTCCTTCACCTAGCTTGTTGGGAACACAAAGATTCTTTTCACATGCAAACCCCACTGCATACATATATATGGGGAGGTACGAGCTCCAACACGGATTTACAGTGAAAACTGCAAGAATTTCAAACCGGCACAAGGAAACAGACTGAGACACCAGAGAAAAAGTTTCTCTTGCAACCCTTTCCCTTTGTGCTAGATGAACGAACGTCTCTCCACATGCTCAGTTCTGAGAGATAAGTGTGGGTGAAAGCCGTCCTTCACCATGCTGATCGGGAACACAAAGTTTCTTTTCATTTGCAAACTCCACTCCATACATATATATGGGGAGGTACGAGCTCCAACTCGATTTTACAGTGAAAACTGCAGTAACTTCAAACCGGCACTAGAAAACAGACTGAGAAACCATAGTAAAAGTTTCTCCTGCAACCCGTTAGCTTTGAGCTAGATGAACGAACGTCGCTCCACATGCTCAGTTCTGAGAGGTAAGTGTGTGTGGTAGCCGTCCTCTACCTAGCTTGTTGGGAAAACAAAGTTTCTTTTCACTTGCAAACTCCAATCCATACATATATATGGGGAGGTACGAGCTCCAACACGGTTTTACAGTGAAAACTGCAGGAACTTCAAACAGGCACCAGGAAACAGACTGAGAAACCAGAATAAAAGTTTCTCCTGCAACCCGTTCCCTTTGTGCTATATGAACGAACGTCTGTCCACATGCTCATTTCTGAGAGATAAGTGTGTGTGAAAGCCATCCTTCACCTAGCTTGTTGGGAACACAAAGTTTCTTTTCACTTGCAAACATCATTCCATACATATATATGGGGTGGTACTAGCTCCAACTCGGTTTTACAATTAAAACTGCAGGAACTTCAAACCGGCACTAGGAAACAAACTGAGATACCAGAGTAAAAGTATCTCCTGCAAACCGTTCCCTTTGTGCTAGATGAACGAACGTCTCTCCACATGCTCAGTTCTGAGAGATAAGTGTGTGTGAAATAGGTCCTTCAACTTGCTTGTTGAGAACACAAAGTTTCTTTTCACTTGCAATCTCCACTCCATACATATATATGGGGATGTACTATCTCCAACTTTGTTTTACAGTGAAAACTGCAGGAACTTCAAACCAGCACTAGGAAACAGACTGAGAAACCAGAGTAAAAGTTTCTCCTGCAACCCGTTCCCTTTGTGCTAGATGAACGAACGTCTCTCCACATGCTCATTTCTGAGAGAAATGTGTGTGTGAAAGCCGTCCTTCACCTAGCTTGTTGGGAACACAAAGTTTCTTTTCACTTGCAAACTCCACTCCATACATATATATGGGGAGGTACGAGCACCAACACGTTTTTACAGTGAAAACTGCAGGAAGTTTAAACCGGCACTGGGAAACAGACTGAGAAACCAGAGTAAAAGTTTCTCCTGCAACCCGTTCCCTTTGTGCTAGATGAACGAACGTCTCTCCACATGCTCAGTTCTGAGAGAAAAGTGTGTGTGAAAGCCGTCCTTCACCTAGCTTGTTGGGAACACAAAGTTTCTTTTCACTTGCAAACTCCACTCCATACATATATATGGGAAGGTACGAGCACCAACTCGTTTTTACAGTGAAAACTGCAGGAAGTTTAAACCGGCACTGGGAAACAGACTGAGAAACCAGAGTAAAAGTTTCTCCTGCAACCCGTTCCCTTTGTGCTAGATGAACGAACGTCTCTCCACATGCTCATTTCTGAGAGAAAAGTGTGTGTGAAAGCCGTCCTTCACCTAGCTTGTTGGGAACACAAAGTTTCTTTTCACTTGCAAACTCCACTCCATACATATATATGGGGAGGTACGAGCTCCAACACGGTTTTACAGTGAAAACTGCAGGAACTTCAAACAGGCACCAGGAAACAGACTGAGAAACCAGAGTAAAAGTTTCTCCTGCAACCCGTTCCCTTTGTGCTATATAAACGAACGTCTCTCCTCATGCTCAGCTCTGAGAGATAAGTGTGTGTGAAAGCCGCCCTTCACCTAGCGTGTTGGGAACACAAAGTTTCTTTTCACTTGCAAACTCCACTCCATACATATATATGGGGTGGTACTAGCTCCAACTCGGTTTTATAGTGAAAACTGCAGGAACTTCAAACCGGCACTAGGAAACAGACTGAGAAACCAGAGTAAAAGTTTCCCCTGCACCCGTTCCCTTTTTGCTAGATGAACGAACGTCTCTCCAAATGCTCAGTTCTGAGTGGTAATTGTGTGTGAAAGCCGTCCTTCACCTAGCTTGTTGGGAACACAAAGATTCTTTTCACTTGCAAACTCCACTCCATACATATATATGGGGAGGTACGAGCTCCAACACTGTTTTACAGTGAAAACTGCAGGAATTTCAAGCCGGCACAAGGAAACAGACTGAGAAACCAGAGTAAAATTTTCTCCTGCAAACCTTTCCCTTTGTGCTACATGAACGAACGTCTCTCCACTTGCTCAGTTCTGAGAGATAAGTGTGTGTGAAAGCCTTCCTTCACCTAGCTTGATGGGAACACAAAGTTTCTTTTAATTTGCAAACTCCACTCCATACATATATATGGGGAGGTATGAGCTCCAACTCGGTTTTACAGTGAAAACTGCAGGAACTTCAAACCGGCACTAGAAAACAGACTGAGAAACAAGAGTAAAAGTATCCCCTGCAACCCGTTCCCTTTGTGCTAGCTGAACGAAAGTCTATCCACATGCTCAGTTCTGAGAGATAATTGTGTGTGAAAGCCGTCCTTCACATAGCTTTTTGGGAACACAAAGTTTCTTTTCACTTGCAAACTCCACTCCATACATATATATGGGGAGGTACTAGCACCAACTCGGTTTTACAGTGAAAACTGCAGGAACTTCAAACCGGCACTAGGAAACAGACTGAGAAACCAGAGTAAAAGTTTCTCCTGCAACCAGTTCACTTTGTGCTAGATGAACGAACGTCTCTCCACATGCTCAGTTCTGAGAGATAAGTTTGTATGAAAGCCGTACTTCACCTAGCTTGCTGGGAACACAAAGTTTCTTTTCACTTGCAAACTCCACTCCATATATATATATGGGGAGGTACTAGCTCCAACACGGATTTACAGTGCAAACTGCAGGAACTTCAAACATGCACTAGGAAAAAGACTGAGAAACCAGAGTAAATGTTTCTCCTGCAACCCGTTCCTTTTGTGCTAGATGAACGAACGTCTCTCCTCATGCTCAGCTCTGAGAGATAAGTGTGTGTTAAAGCCGACCTTCACCTACCTTGTTGGGACACAAAGTTTCTTTTCACTTGCAATCTCCACTCCATACATATATATGGGGATGTACCAGCTCCAACTTTGTTTTGCAGTGAAAACTGCAGGAACTTCAAACCGGCACTAGGAAACAGACTGAGAAACCAGAGTAAAAGTTTGTCCTGCAACTCGTTCCCTTTTTGCTAGATGAACGAACGTCGCTCCACATGCTCAGTTCTGAGTGTAAAGTGTGTGTTGTAGCCGTCCTTTACCTAGCTTGTTGGGAACACAAAGTTTCTTTTCACTTCCAAACTCCACTCCATACATATATATGGGGAGGTACGAGCTCCAAAACGGTTTTACAGTGAAAACTGCAGGAACTTCAAACAGGCACCAGGAAACAGACTGAGAAACCAGAGTAAAAGTTTCTCCTGCAACCCGTTCCCTTTGTGCTATATAAACGAACGTCTCTCCTCATGCTCAGCTCTGAGAGATAAGTGTGTGTGAAAGCCGCCCTTCACCTAGCGTGTTGGGAACACAAAGTTTCTTTTCACTTGCAAACTCCACTCCATACATATATATGGGGTGGTACTAGCTCTTACTCGGTTTTACAGTGAAAACTGCAGGAACTTCAAACCGGCACTAGGAAACAGACTGAGAAACCAGAGTAAAAGTTTCCCCTGCACCCGTTCCCTTTTTGCTAGATGAACGAACGTCTCTCCAAATGCTCAGTTCTGAGTGGTAATTGTGTGTGAAAGCCGTCCTTCACCTAGCTTGTTGGGAACACAAAGATTCTTTTCACTTGCAAACTCCACTCCATACATATATATGGGGAGGTACGAGCTCCAACACTGTTTTACAGTGAAAACTGCAGGTATTTCAAGCCGGCACAAGGAAACAGACTGAGAAACCAGAGTAAAATTTTCTCCTGCAAACCTTTCCCTTTGTGCTACATGAACGAACGTCTCTCCACTTGCTCAGTTCTGAGAGATAAGTGTGTGTGAAAGCCTTCCTTCACCTAGCTTGATGGGAACACAAAGTTTCTTTTAATTTGCAAACTCCACTCCATACATATATATGGGGAGGTATGAGCTCCAACTCGCTTTTACAGTGAAAACTGCAGGAACTTCAAACCGGCACTAGGAAACAGACTGAGAAACCAGAGTAAAAATTTCTCCTGCAACCAGTTCACTTTGTGCTAGATGAACGAACGTCTCTCCACATGCTCAGTTCTGAGAGATAAGTTTGTATGAAAGCCGTACTTCACCTAGCTTGCTGGGAACACAAAGTTTCTTTTCACTTGCAAACTCCACTCCATATATATATATGGGGAGGTACTAGCTCCAACACGGATTTACAGTGCAAACTGCAGGAACTTCAAACATGCACTAGGAAAAAGACTGAGAAACCAGAGTAAATGTTCCTCCTGCAACCCGTTCCCTTTGTGCTACATGAACGAACGTCTCTCCTCATGCTCAGCTCTGAGAGATAAGTGTGTGTTAAAGCCGACCTTCACCTACCTTGTTGGGACACAAAGTTTCTTTTCACTTGCAAACTCCACTCCATACATATATATGGGATGGTACTAGCTACAACTCGGTTTTACAGTGAAAACTGCAGGAACTTCAAACCGGCACTAGGAAACAGACTGAGAAACCAGAGTAAAAGTTTCCCCCGCACCCGTTCCCTTTTTGCTAGATGAACGAACGTCTCTCCAAATGCTCAGTTCTGAGAGGTAATTGTGTGTGAAAGCCATCCTTCACCTAGCTTGTTGGGAACACAAAGATTCTTTTCGCTTGCAAACTCCACTCCATACATATATATGGGGAGGTACGAACTCCAACACGGTTTTACAGTGAAAACTGCAGGAATTTCAAACCGGCACAAGGAAACAGACTGAGAAACCAGAGTAAAAGTTTCTCCTGCAACCCGTTCCCTTTGTGCTATATAAACGAACGTCTCTCCTCATGCTCAGCTCTGAGAGATAAGTGTGTGTGAAAGCCGCCCTTCACCTAGCGTGTTGGGAACACAAAGTTTCTTTTCACTTGCAAACTCCACTCCATACATATATATGGGGTGGTACTAGCTCTTACTCGGTTTTACAGTGAAAACTGCAGGAACTTCAAACCGGCACTAGGAAACAGACTGAGAAACCAGAGTAAAAGTTTCCCCTGCACCCGTTCCCTTTTTGCTAGATGAACGAACGTCTCTCCAAATGCTCAGTTCTGAGTGGTAATTGTGTGTGAAAGCCGTCCTTCACCTAGCTTGTTGGGAACACAAAGATTCTTTTCACTTGCAAACTCCACTCCATACATATATATGGGGAGGTACGAGCTCCAACACTGTTTTACAGTGAAAACTGCAGGAATTTCAAGCCGGCACAAGGAAACAGACTGAGAAACCAGAGTAAAAGTTTCTCCTGCAAACTTTTCCCTTTGTGCTACATGAACGAACGTCTCTCCACTTGCTCAGTTCTGAGAGATAAGTGTGTGTGAAAGCCTTCCTTCACCTAGCTTGATGGGAACACAAAGTTTCTTTTAATTTGCAAACTCCACTCCATACATATATATGGGGAGGTATGAGCTCCAACTCGGTTTTGCAGTGAAAACTGCAGGAACTTCAAACATGCACTAGGAAAAAGACTGAGAAACCAGAGTAAATGTTTCTCCTGCAACCCGTTCCCTTTTTGCTAGATGAACGAACGTCTATCCACATGCTCAGTTCTGAGAGATAAGTGTGTGTGAAAGCCGTCCTTCACCTAGCTTGTTGCGAACACAAAGTTTCTTTTCACTGGCAATCTCCACTCCATACATATATATGGGGATGTACCAGCTCCAACTTTGTTTTGCAGTGAAAACTGCAGGAACTTCAAACCGGCACTAGGAAACAGACTGAGAAACCAGAGTAAAAGTTTGTCCTGCAACACGTTCCCTTTTTGCTAGATGAACGAACGTCGCTCCACATGCTCAGTTCTGAGAGTTAAGTGTGTGTGGTAGCCGTCCTTTACCTAGCTTGTTGGGAACACAAAGTTTCTTTTCACTTCCAAACTCCACTCCATACATATATATGGGGAGGTACGAGCTCCAACACGGTTTTACAGTGAAAACTGCAGGAACTTCAAACAGGCACTAGGAAACAGACTGAGAAACCAGAGTAAAAGTTTCCCCTGCACCCGTTCCCTTTTTGCTAGATGAACGAACGTCTCTCCTCATGCTCAGCTCTGAAATATAAGTGTGTGTTAAAGCCGACCTTCACCTACCTTGTTGGGACACAAAGTTTCTTTTCACTTGCAAACTCCACTCCATACATATATATGGGGTGGTACTAGCTACAACTCGGTTTTACAGTGAAAACTGCAGGAACTTCAAACCGTCACTAGGAAACAGACTGAGAAACCAGAGTAAAAGTTTCCCCCGCACCCGTTCCCTTTTTGCTAGATGAACGAACGTCTCTCCAAATGCTCAGTTCTGAGAGGTAATTGTGTGTGAAAGCCATCCTTCACCTAGCTTGTTGGGAACACAAAGATTCTTTTCGCTTGCAAACTCCACTCCATACATATATATGGGGAGGTACGAACTCCAACACGGTTTTACAGTGAAAACTGCAGGAATTTCAAACCGGCACAAGGAAACATACTGAGAAACCAGAGTAAAAGTTTCTCCTGCAACCCGTTCCCTTTGTGCTATATAAACGAACGTCTCTCCTCATGCTCAGCTCTGAGAGATAAGTGTGTGTGAAAGCCGCCCTTCACCTAGCGTGTTGGGAACACAAAGTTTCTTTTCACTTGCAAACTCCACTCCATACATATATATGGGGTGGTACTAGCTCTTACTCGGTTTTACAGTGAAAACTGCAGGAACTTCAAACCGGCACTAGGAAACATACTGAGAAACCAGAGTAAAAGTTTCCCCTGCACCCGTTCCATTTTTGCTAGATGAACGAACGTCTCTCCAAATGCTCAGTTCTGAGTGGTAATTGTGTGTGAAAGCCGTCCTTCACCTAGCTTGTTGGGAACACAAAGATTCTTTTCACTTGCAAACTCCACTCCATAAATATATATGGGGAGGTACGAGCTCCAACACTGTTTTACAGTGAAAACTGCAGGAATTTCAAGCCGGCACAAGGAAACAGACTGAGAAACCAGAGTAAAATTTTCTCCTGCAAACTTTTCCCTTTGTGCTACATGAACGAACGTCTCTCCACTTGCTCAGTTCTGAGAGATAAGTGTGTGTGAAAGCCTTCCTTCATCTAGCTTGATGGGAACACAAAGTTTCTTTTAATTTGCAAACTCCACTCCATACATATATATGGGGAGGTATGAGCTCCAACTCGGTTTTGCAGTGAAAACTGCAGGAACTTCAAACCGGCACTAGAAAACAGACTGAGAAACAAGAGTAAAAGTTTCCCCTGCAACCCGTTCCCTTTGTGCTAGCTGAACGAAAGTCTATCCACATGCTCAGTTCTGAGAGATAATTGTGTGTGAAAGCCGTCCTTCACATAGCTTTTTGGGAACACAAAGTTTCTTTTCACTTGCAAACTCCACTCCATACATATATATGGGGAGGTACAAGCACCAACTCGGTTTTACAGTGAAAACTGCAGGAACTTCAAACCGGCACTAGGAAACAGACTGAGAAACCAGAGTAAAAGTTTCTCCTGCAACCAGTTCACTTTGTGCTAGATGAACGAACGTCTCTCCACATGCTCATTTCTGAGAGATAAGTTTGTATGAAAGCCGTACTTCACCTAGCTTGCTGTGAACACAAAGTTTCTTTTCACTTGCAAACTCCACTCCATATATATATATGGGGAGGTACTAGCTCCAACACGGATTTACAGTGCAAACTGCAGGAACTTCAAACATGCACTAGGAAAAAGACTGAGAAACCAGAGTAAATGTTTCTCCTGCAACCCGTTCCCTTTGTGCTAGATGAACGAACGTCTCTCCTCATGCTCAGCTCTGAGAGATAAGTGTGTGTTAAAGCCGACCTTCACCTACCTTGTTGGGACACAAAGTTTCTTTTCACTTGCAAACTCCACTCCATACATATATATGGGGTGGTACTAGCTACAACTCGGTTTTACAGTGAAAACTGCAGGAACTTCAAACCGGCACTAGGAAACAGACTGAGAAACCAGAGTAAAAGTTTCCCCCGCACCCGTTCCATTTTTGCTAGATGAACGAACGTCTCTCCAAATGCTCAGTTCTGAGAGGTAATTGTGTGTGAAAGCCATCCTTCACCTAGCTTGTTGGGAACACAAAGATTCTTTTCGCTTGCAAACTCCACTCCATACATATATATGGGGAGGTACGAACTCCAACACGGTTTTACAGTGAAAACTGCAGGAATTTCAAACCGGCACAAGGAAACAGACTGAGAAACCAGAGTAAAAGTTTCTCCTGCAACCCTTTCCCTTTGTGCTAGATGAATGAACGTCTCTCCACATGCTCAGTTCTGAGAGATAAGTGTGTGTGAAAGCCGTCCTTCACCTAGTTTGTTGGGAACACAAAGTTTCTTTTCATTTGCAAACTCCACTCCATACATATATATGGGGAGGTACGAACTCCAACACGGTTTTACAGTGAAAACTGCAGGAATTTCAAACCGGCACAAGGAAACAGACTGAGAAACCAGAGTAAAAGTTTCTCCTGCAACCCTTTCCCTTTGTGCTAGATGAATGAACGTCTCTCCACATGCTCAGTTCTGAGAGATAAGTGTGTGTGAAAGCCGCCCTTCACCTAGCGTGTTGGGAACACAAAGTTTCTTTTCACTTGCAAACTCCACTCCATACATATATATGGGGTGGTACTAGCTCTTACTCGGTTTTACAGTGAAAACTGCAGGAACTTCAAACCGGCACTAGGAAACATACTGAGAAACCAGAGTAAAAGTTTCCCCTGCACCCGTTCCATTTTTGCTAGATGAACGAACGTCTCTCCAAATGCTCAGTTCTGAGTGGTAATTGTGTGTGAAAGCCGTCCTTCACCTAGCTTGTTGGGAACACAAAGATTCTTTTCACTTGCAAACTCCACTCCATAAATATATATGGGGAGGTACGAGCTCCAACACTGTTTTACAGTGAAAACTGCAGGAATTTCAAGCCGGCACAAGGAAACAGACTGAGAAACCAGAGTAAAATTTTCTCCTGCAAACTTTTCCCTTTGTGCTACATGAACGAACGTCTCTCCACTTGCTCAGTTCTGAGAGATAAGTGTGTGTGAAAGCCTTTCTTCACCTAGCTTGATGGGAACACAAAGTTTCTTTTAATTTGCAAACTCCACTCCATACATATATATGGGGAGGTATGAGCTCCAACTCGGTTTTGCAGTGAAAACTGCAGGAACTTCAAACCGGCACTAGAAAACAGACTGAGAAACAAGAGTAAAAGTTTCCCCTGCAACCCGTTCCCTTTGTGCTAGCTGAACGAAAGTCTATCCACATGCTCAGTTCTGAGAGATAATTGTGTGTGAAAGCCGTCCTTCACATAGCTTTTTGGGAACACAAAGTTTCTTTTCACTTGCAAACTCCACTCCATACATATATATGGGGAGGTACAAGCACCAACTCGGTTTTACAGTGAAAACTGCAGGAACTTCAAACCGGCACTAGGAAACAGACTGAGAAACCAGAGTAAAAGTTTCTCCTGCAACCAGTTCACTTTGTGCTAGATGAACGAACGTCTCTCCACATGCTCATTTCTGAGAGATAAGTTTGTATGAAAGCCGTACTTCACCTAGCTTGCTGTGAACACAAAGTTTCTTTTCACTTGCAAACTCCACTCCATATATATATATGGGGAGGTACTAGCTCCAACACGGATTTACAGTGCAAACTGCAGGAACTTCAAACATGCACTAGGAAAAAGACTGAGAAACCAGAGTAAATGTTTCTCCTGCAACCCGTTCCCTTTGTGCTAGATGAACGAACGTCTCTCCTCATGCTCAGCTCTGAGAGATAAGTGTGTGTTAAAGCCGACCTTCACCTACCTTGTTGGGACACAAAGTTTCTTTTCACTTGGAAACTCCACTCCATACATATATATGGGGTGGTACTAGCTACAACTCGGTTTTACAGTGAAAACTGCAGGAACTTCAAACCGGCACTAGGAAACAGACTGAGAAACCAGAGTAAAAGTTTCCCCCGCACCCGTTCCATTTTTGCTAGATGAACGAACGTCTCTCCAAATGCTCAGTTCTGAGAGGTAATTGTGTGTGAAAGCCATCCTTCACCTAGCTTGTTGGGAACACAAAGATTCTTTTCGCTTGCAAACTCCACTCCATACATATATATGGGGAGGTACGAACTCCAACACGGTTTTACAGTGAAAACTGCAGGAATTTCAAACCGGCACAAGGAAACAGACTGAGAAACCAGAGTAAAAGTTTCTCCTGCAACCCTTTCCCTTTGTGCTAGATGAATGAACGTCTCTCCACATGCTCAGTTCTGAGAGATAAGTGTGTGTGAAAGCCGTCCTTCACCTAGTTTGTTGGGAACACAAAGTTTCTTTTCATTTGCAAACTCCACTCCATACATATATATGGGGAGGTACGAGATCCAACTCGATTTTACAGTGAAAACTGCAGTAACTTCAAACCGGCACTACAAAACAGACTGAGAAACCAGAGTAAATGTTTCTCCTGCAACCCGTTCCCTTTGTGCTAGATGAACGAACGTCTCTCCACATGCTCAGTTCTGAGAGATAAGTGTGTGTGAAAGCCGTCCTTCACCTAGCTTGTTGCGAACACAAAGTTTCTTTTCACTGGCAATCTCCACTCCATACATATATATGGGGATGTACCAGCTCCAACTTTGTTTTGCAGTGAAAACTGCAGGAACTTCAAACCGGCACTAGGAAACAGACTGAGAAACCAGAGTAAAAGTTTGTCCTGCAACACGTTCCCTTTTTGCTAGATGAACGAACGTCTCTCCAAATGCTCAGTTCTGAGTGGTAATTGTGTGTGAAAGCCGTCCTTCACCTAGCTTGTTGGGAACACAAAGATTCTTTTCACTTGCAAACTCCACTCCATACATATATATGGGGAGGTATGAGCTCCAACACTGTTTTACAGTGAAAACTGCAGGAATTTCAAGCCGGCACAAGGAAACAGACTGAGAAACCAGAGTAAAAGTTTCTCCTGCAAACCTTTCCTTTTGTGCTAGATGAACGAACGTCTCTCCACTTGCTCAGTTCTGAGAGATAAGTGTGTGTGAAAGCCTTCCTTCACCTAGCTTGATGGGAACACAAAGTTTCTTTTAATTTGCAAACTCCACTCCATACATATATATGGGGAGGTATGAGCTCCAACTCGGTTTTACAGTGAAAACTGCAGGAACTTCAAACCGGCACTAGAAAACAGACTGAGAAACAAGAGTAAAAGTTTCCCCTGCAACCCGTTCCCTTTGTGCTAGCAGAACGAAAGTCTATCCACATGCTCAGTTCTGAGAGATAATTGTGTGTGAAAGCCGTCCTTCACATAGCTTTTTGGGAACACAAAGTTTCTTTTCACTTGCAAACTCCACTCCATACATATATATGGGGAGGTACTAGCACCAACTCGGTTTTACAGTAAAAACTGCAGGAACTTCAAACCGGCACTAGGAAACAGACTGAGAAACCAGAGTAAAAGTTTCTCCTGCAACCAGTTCACTTTGTGATAGATGAACGAACGTCTCTCCACATGCTCATTTCTGAGAGATAAGTTTGTATGAAAGCCGTACTTCACCTAGCTTGCTGGGAACACAAAGTTTCTTTTCACTTGCAAACTCCACTCCATATATATATATGGGGAGGTACTAGCTCCAACACGGATTTACAGTGCAAACTGCAGGAACTTCAAACATGCACTAGGAAAAAGACTAAGAAACCAGAGTAAATGTTTCTCCTGCAACCCGTTCCCTTTGTGCTAGATGAACGAACGTCTATCCACATGCTCAGTTCTGAGAGATAAGTGTGGGTGAAAGCCGTTCTTCACCTAGCTTGTTGGGAACACAATGTTTCATTTCACTGGCAAACTCCACTCCATACATATATATGGGGAGGTACGAGCTCCAACAGTGTTTTACAGTGAAAACTGCAGGAACTTCAAACCGGCACTAGGAAACAGACTGAGATACCAGAGTAAAAGTTTCTCCTGCAACCCGTTCCCTTTTTGCTAGATGAACGAACGTCTCTCCTCATGCTCAGCTCTGAAAGATAAGTGTGTGTTAAAGCCGACCTTCACCTACCTTGTTGGGACACAAAGTTTCTTTTCACTTGCAAATTCCACTCCATACATATATATGGTGTGGTACTAGCTACAACACGGTTTTACAGTGAAAACTGCAGGAACTTCAAACCGTCACTAGGAAACAGACTGAGAAACCATAGTAAAAGTTTCCCCCGCACCCGTTCCCTTTTTGCTAGATGAACGAACGTCTCTCCAAATGCTCAGTTCTGAGAGGTAATTGTGTGTGAAAGCCATCCTTCACCTAGCTTGTTGGGAACACAAAGATTCTTTTCGCTTGCAAACTCCACTCCATACATATATATGGGGAGGTACGAACTCCAACACGGTTTTACAGTGAAAACTGCAGGAATTTCAAACAGGCACAAGGAAACAGACTGAGAAACCAGAGTAAAAGTTTCTCCTGCAACACTTTCCCTTTGTGCTAGATGAACGAACGTCTCTCCACTTGCTCAGTTCTGAGAGATAAGTGTGTGTGAAAGCCTTTCTTCACCTAGCTTGATGGGAACACAAAGTTTCTTTTAATTTGCAAACTCCACTCCATACATATATATGGGGAGGTATGAGCTCCAACTCGGTTTTGCAGTGAAAACTGCAGGAACTTCAAACCGGCACTAGAAAACAGACTGAGAAACAAGAGTAAAAGTTTCCCCTGCAACCCGTTCCCTTTGTGCTAGCTGAACGAAAGTCTATCCACATGCTCAGTTCTGAGAGATAATTGTGTGTGAAAGCCGTCCTTCACATAGCTTTTTGGGAACACAAAGTTTCTTTTCACTTGCAAACTCCACTCCATACATATATATGGGGAGGTACAAGCACCAACTCGGTTTTACAGTGAAAACTGCAGGAACTTCAAACCGGCACTAGGAAACAGACTGAGAAACCAGAGTAAAAGTTTCTCCTGCAACCAGTTCACTTTGTGCTAGATGAACGAACGTCTCTCCACATGCTCATTTCTGAGAGATAAGTTTGTATGAAAGCCGTACTTCACCTAGCTTGCTGTGAACACAAAGTTTCTTTTCACTTGCAAACTCCACTCCATATATATATATGGGGAGGTACTAGCTCCAACACGGATTTACAGTGCAAACTGCAGGAACTTCAAACATGCACTAGGAAAAAGACTGAGAAACCAGAGTAAATGTTTCTCCTGCAACCCGTTCCCTTTGTGCTAGATGAACGAACGTCTCTCCTCATGCTCAGCTCTGAGAGATAAGTGTGTGTTAAAGCCGACCTTCACCTACCTTGTTGGGACACAAAGTTTCTTTTCACTTGGAAACTCCACTCCATACATATATATGGGGTGGTACTAGCTACAACTCGGTTTTACAGTGAAAACTGCAGGAACTTCAAACCGGCACTAGGAAACAGACTGAGAAACCAGAGTAAAAGTTTCCCCCGCACCCGTTCCATTTTTGCTAGATGAACGAACGTCTCTCCAAATGCTCAGTTCTGAGAGGTAATTGTGTGTGAAAGCCATCCTTCACCTAGCTTGTTGGGAACACAAAGATTCTTTTCGCTTGCAAACTCCACTCCATACATATATATGGGGAGGTACGAACTCCAACACGGTTTTACAGTGAAAACTGCAGGAATTTCAAACCGGCACAAGGAAACAGACTGAGAAACCAGAGTAAAAGTTTCTCCTGCAACCCTTTCCCTTTGTGCTAGATGAATGAACGTCTCTCCACATGCTCAGTTCTGAGAGATAAGTGTGTGTGAAAGCCGTCCTTCACCTAGTTTGTTGGGAACACAAAGTTTCTTTTCATTTGCAAACTCCACTCCATACATATATATGGGGAGGTACGAGATCCAACTCGATTTTACAGTGAAAACTGCAGTAACTTCAAACCGGCACTACAAAACAGACTGAGAAACCAGAGTAAATGTTTCTCCTGCAACCCGTTCCCTTTGTGCTAGATGAACGAACGTCTCTCCACATGCTCAGTTCTGAGAGATAAGTGTGTGTGAAAGCCGTCCTTCACCTAGCTTGTTGCGAACACAAAGTTTCTTTTCACTGGCAATCTCCACTCCATACATATATATGGGGATGTACCAGCTCCAACTTTGTTTTGCAGTGAAAACTGCAGGAACTTCAAACCGGCACTAGGAAACAGACTGAGAAACCAGAGTAAAAGTTTGTCCTGCAACACGTTCCCTTTTTGCTAGATGAACGAACGTCTCTCCAAATGCTCAGTTCTGAGTGGTAATTGTGTGTGAAAGCCGTCCTTCACCTAGCTTGTTGGGAACACAAAGATTCTTTTCACTTGCAAACTCCACTCCATACATATATATGGGGAGGTATGAGCTCCAACACTGTTTTACAGTGAAAACTGCAGGAATTTCAAGCCGGCACAAGGAAACAGACTGAGAAACCAGAGTAAAAGTTTCTCCTGCAAACCTTTCCTTTTGTGCTAGATGAACGAACGTCTCTCCACTTGCTCAGTTCTGAGAGATAAGTGTGTGTGAAAGCCTTCCTTCACCTAGCTTGATGGGAACACAAAGTTTCTTTTAATTTGCAAACTCCACTCCATACATATATATGGGGAGGTATGAGCTCCAACTCGGTTTTACAGTGAAAACTGCAGGAACTTCAAACCGGCACTAGAAAACAGACTGAGAAACAAGAGTAAAAGTTTCCCCTGCAACCCGTTCCCTTTGTGCTAGCAGAACGAAAGTCTATCCACATGCTCAGTTCTGAGAGATAATTGTGTGTGAAAGCCGTCCTTCACATAGCTTTTTGGGAACACAAAGTTTCTTTTCACTTGCAAACTCCACTCCATACATATATATGGGGAGGTACTAGCACCAACTCGGTTTTACAGTAAAAACTGCAGGAACTTCAAACCGGCACTAGGAAACAGACTGAGAAACCAGAGTAAAAGTTTCTCCTGCAACCAGTTCACTTTGTGATAGATGAACGAACGTCTCTCCACATGCTCATTTCTGAGAGATAAGTTTGTATGAAAGCCGTACTTCACCTAGCTTGCTGGGAACACAAAGTTTCTTTTCACTTGCAAACTCCACTCCATATATATATATGGGGAGGTACTAGCTCCAACACGGATTTACAGTGCAAACTGCAGGAACTTCAAACATGCACTAGGAAAAAGACTAAGAAACCAGAGTAAATGTTTCTCCTGCAACCCGTTCCCTTTGTGCTAGATGAACGAACGTCTATCCACATGCTCAGTTCTGAGAGATAAGTGTGGGTGAAAGCCGTTCTTCACCTAGCTTGTTGGGAACACAATGTTTCATTTCACTGGCAAACTCCACTCCATACATATATATGGGGAGGTACGAGCTCCAACAGTGTTTTACAGTGAAAACTGCAGGAACTTCAAACCGGCACTAGGAAACAGACTGAGATACCAGAGTAAAAGTTTCTCCTGCAACCCGTTCCCTTTTTGCTAGATGAACGAACGTCTCTCCTCATGCTCAGCTCTGAAAGATAAGTGTGTGTTAAAGCCGACCTTCACCTACCTTGTTGGGACACAAAGTTTCTTTTCACTTGCAAATTCCACTCCATACATATATATGGTGTGGTACTAGCTACAACACGGTTTTACAGTGAAAACTGCAGGAACTTCAAACCGTCACTAGGAAACAGACTGAGAAACCATAGTAAAAGTTTCCCCCGCACCCGTTCCCTTTTTGCTAGATGAACGAACGTCTCTCCAAATGCTCAGTTCTGAGAGGTAATTGTGTGTGAAAGCCATCCTTCACCTAGCTTGTTGGGAACACAAAGATTCTTTTCGCTTGCAAACTCCACTCCATACATATATATGGGGAGGTACGAACTCCAACACGGTTTTACAGTGAAAACTGCAGGAATTTCAAACAGGCACAAGGAAACAGACTGAGAAACCAGAGTAAAAGTTTCTCCTGCAACACTTTCCCTTTGTGCTAGATGAACGAACGTCTCTCCACATGCTCAGTTCTGAGAGATAAGTGTGTGTGAAAGCCGTCCTTCACCTAGCTTGTTGGGAACACAAAGTTTCTTTACATTTGCAAACTCCACTCCATACATATATATGGGGAGGTACGAGATCCAACTCGATTTTACAGTGAAAACTGCAGTAACTTCAAACCGGCACTAGAAAACAGACTGAGAAACCACAGTAAAAGTTTCTCCTGCAACCCGTTCCCTTTGTGCTAGATTAACGAACGTCTCTCCACATGCTCAGTTCTGAGAGATAAGTGTGTTTGAAAGCCGTCCTTCACCTAGCTTGTTGCGAACACAAATTTTCTTTTTACTTGCAATCTCCACTTCATACATATATATGGGGATGTACTAGCTCCAACTTTGTTTCACAGTGAAAACTGCAGGAACTTCAAACCGGCACTAGGAAACAGATTGAGAAACCAGAGTAAAAGTTTCTCCTGCAACACGTTCCCTTTTTGCTAGATGAACGAACGTCCCTCAACATGCTCAGTTCTGAGAGGTAAGTGTGTGTGGTAGCCGTCCTTTACCTAGCTTGTTGGGAACACAAAGTTTCTTTTCACTTGCAAACTCCACTCCATACATATATATGGGGAGGTACGAGCTCCAACACGGTTTTACAGTGAAAACTGCAGGAAGTTCATCAGGCACCAGGAAACAGACTGAGAAAAACAGAGTAAAAGTTTCTCCTGCAACCCGTTCCCTTTGTGCTATATGAACGAACGTCTCTCCACATGCTCATTTCTGAGAGATAAGTGTGTGTGAAAACCGTCCTTCACCTAGCTTGTTGGGAACACAAAGTTTCTTTTCACTTGCAAACACCACTCCATACATATATATGGGGTGGTACCAGCTCCAACTCGGTTTTACAATGAAAACTGCAGGAACTTCCAACCGGCACTAGGAAACAGACTGAGAAACCAGACTAAAAGTTTCTCCTGCAACCCGTTCCCTTTTTGCTAGATGAACGAACGTCTCTCCTCATGCTCAGCTCTGAGAGATAAGTGTGTGTAAAAGCAGACCTTCACCTAGCTTGTTGGGAACACAAAGTTTCTTTTCACTTGCAAACTCCACTCCATACATATATATGGTGTGGTAATAGCTCCAACTCGGTTTTACAGTGAAAACTGCAGGAATTTCAAACCGGCACAAGGAAACAGACTGAGAAACCAGAGTAAAAGTTTCTCCTGCAACCCTTTCCCTTTGTGCTAGATGAACGAACGTCTCTCCACATGCTCAGTTCTGAGAGATAAGTGTGTGTGAAAGCCGTTCTTCACCTAGCTTGTTGGGAACACAAAGTTTCTTTTCATTTGCAAACTCCACTCCATAGATATATATGGGTAGGTACGAGATCCAACTCGATTTTACAGTGAAAACTGCAGTAAGTTCAAACCGGCACTAGAAAACAGACTGAGAAACCAGAGTAAATATTTCTCCTGCAACCCGTTCCTTTGTGCTAGATGAACGAACGTCTCTCCTCATGCTCAGTTCTGAGAGATAAGTGTGTGTGAAAGCCGTCCTTCACCTAGCTTGTTGCGAACACAAAGTTTCTTTTCACTTGCAATCTCCACTCCATACATATATATGGGGATGTACCAGCTCCAAATTTGTTTTGCAGTGAAAACTGCAGGAACTTCAAACCGGCACTAGGAAACAGACTGAGAAACCAGAGTAAAAGTTTGTCCTGCAACACGTTCCCTTTTTGCTAGATGAACGAACGTCTCTCCACATGCTCAGTTCTGAGAGTTAAGTGTGTGTGGTAGCCGTCCTTTACCTATCTTGTTGGGAACACAAAGTTTCTTTTCACTTCCAAACTCCACTCCATACATATATATGGGGAGGTACGAGCTCCAACACGGTTTTACAGTGAAAACTGCAGGAACTTCAAACAGGCACCAGGAAACAGACTGAGAAACCAGAGTAAAAGTTTCTCCTGCAACCCGTTCCCTTTGTGCTAGATGAACGAACGTCTCTCCACATGCTCATTTCTGAGAGATAAGTGTGTGTGAAAGCCGTCCTTCACCTAGCTTGTTGGGAACACAAAGTTTCTTTTCATTTGCAAACTCCACTCCATACATATATATGGGGAGGTACGAGATCCAACTCGATTTTACAGTGAAAACTGCAGTAACTTCAAACCGGCACTAGAAAACAGACTGAGAAACCACAGTAAAAGTTTCTCCTGCAACCCGTTCCCTTTGTGCTAGATTAACGAACGTCTCTCCACATGCTCAGTTCTGAGAGATAAGTGTGTTTGAAAGCCGTCCTTCACCTAGCTTGTTGCGAACACAAATTTTCTTTTTACTTGCAATCTCCACTTCATACATATATATGGGGATGTACTAACTCCAACTTTGTTTTACAGTGAAAACTGCAGGAACTTCAAACCGGCACTACGAAACAGATTGAGAAACCAGAGTAAAAGTTTCTCCTGCAACACGTTCCCTTTTTGCTAGATGAACGAACGTCCCACAACATGCTCAGTTCTGAGAGGTAAGTGTGTGTGGTAGCCGTCCTTTACCTAGCTTGTTGGGAACACAAAGTTTCTTTTCACTTGCAAACTCCACTCCATACATATATATGGGGAGGTACGAGCTCCAACACTGTTTTACAGTGAAAACTGCAGGAAGTTCATCAGGCACCAGGAAACAGACTGAGAAACCAGAGTAAAAGTTTCTCCTGCAACCTGTTCCCTTTGTGCTATATGAACGAACGTCTCTCCACATGCTCATTTCTGAGAGATAAGTGTGTGTGAAAGCCGTCCTTCACCTAGCTTGTTGGGAACACAAAGTTTCTTTTCACTTGCAAACACCACTCCATACATATATATGGGGTGGTACCAGCTCCAACTCGGTTTTACAATGAAAACTGCAGGAACTTCCAAACGGCACTAGGAAACAGACTGAGAAACCAGACTAAAAGTTTCTCCTGCAACCCGTTCCCTTTTTGCTAGATGAACGAACGTCTCTCCTCATGCTCAGCTCTGAGAGATAAGTGTGTGTAAAAGCAGACCTTCACCTAGCTTGTTGGGAACACAAAGTTTCTTTTCACTTGCAAACTCCACTCCATACATATATATGGGGTGGTAATAGCTCCAACTCGGTTTTACAGTGAAAACTGCAGGAATTTCAAACCGGCACAAGGAAACAGACTGAGAAACCAGAGTAAAAGTTTCTCCTGCAACCATTTCCCTTTGGGCTAGATGAACGAACGTCTCTCCACATGCTCAGTTCTGAGAGATAAGTGTGTGTGAAAGACGTTCTTCACCTAGCTTGTTGGGAACACAAAGTTTCTTTTCATTTGCAAACTCCACTCCATACATATATATGGGGAGGTACGAGATCCAACTCGATATTACAGTGAAAACTGCAGTAACTTCAAACCGGCACTAGAAAACAGACTGAGAAACCAGAGTAAATGTTTCTCCTGCAACCCGTTCCTTTGTGCTAGATGAACGAACGTCTCTCCACATGCTCAGTTCTGAGAGATAAGCGTGTGTGAAAACCGTCCTTCATCTAGCTTGTTGCGAACACAAATTTTCTTTTCACTTGCAATCTCCACTCCATACATATATATGGGGATGTACCAGCTCCAACTTTGTTTTGCAGTGAAAACTGCAGGAACTTCAAACCGGCACTAGGAAACAGACTGAGAAACCAGAGTAAAAGTTTGTCCTGCAACACATTCCCTTTTTGCTAGATGAACGAACGTCTCTCCACATGCTCAGTTCTGAGAGTTAAGTGTGTGTGGTAGCCGTCCTTTACCTAGCTTGTTGGGAACACAAAGTTTCTTTTCACTTCGAAACTCCACTCCATACATATATATGGGGAGGTACGAGCTCCAACACGGTTTTACAGTGAAAACTGCAGGAACTTCAAACAGGCACCAGGAAACAGACTGAGAAACCAGAGTAAAAGTTTCTCCTGCAACCCGTTCCCTTTGTGCTATATGAACGAACGTCTCTCCTCATGCTCAGCTCTGAGAGATAAGTGTGTGTGAAAGCCGCCCTTCACCTAGCGTGTTGGGAACACAAAGTTTCTTTTCACTTGCAAACTCCACTCCATACATATATATGGGGTGGTACTAGCTCCAACTCGGTTTTACAGTGAAAACTGCAGGAACTTCAAACCGGCACTAGGAAACAGAATGAGAAACCAGAGTAAAAGTTTCCCCTGCACCCGTTCCCTTTTTGCTAGATGAACGAACGTCTCTCCAAGTGCTCAGTTCTGAGTGGTAATTGTGTGTGAAAGCCGTCCTTCACCTAGCTTGTTGGGAACACAAAGATTCTTTTCACTTGCAAACTCCACTCCATACATATATATGGGGAGGTACGAGCTCCAACACTGTTTTACAGTGAAAACTGCAGGAATTTCAAGCCGGCACAAGGAAACAGACTGAGAAACCAGAGTAAAAGTTTCTCCTGCAAACCTTTCCCTTTGTGCTAGATGAACGAACGTCTCTCCACTTGCTCAGTTCTGAGAGATAAGTGTGTGTGAAAGCCGCCCTTCACCTAGCTTGATGGGAACACAAAGTTTCTTTTAATTTGCAAACTCCACTCCATACATATATATGGGGAGGTATGAGCTCCAACTCGGTTTTACAGTGAAAACTGCAGGAACTTCAAACCGGCACTAGAAAACAGACTGAGAATCAAGAGTAAAAGTTTCCCCTGCAACCCGTTCCCTTTGTGCTAGCTGAACGAAAGTCTATCCACATGCTCAGTTCTGAGAGATAATTGTGTGTGAAAGCCGTCCTTCACCTAGCTTTTTGGGAACACAAAGTTTCTTTTCACTTGCAAACTCCACTCCATACATATATATGGGGAGGTACAAGCACCAACTCGGTTTTACAGTGAAAACTGCAGGAACTTCAAACCGGCACTAGGAAACAGACTGAGAAACCAGAGTAAAAGTTTCTCCTGCAACCAGTTCACTTTGTGCTAGATGAACGAACGTCTCTCCACATGCTCAGTTCTGAGAGATAAGTGTGTGTGAAAGCCGTCCTTCACCTAGCTTGTTGGGAACACAAAGTTTCTTTACATTTGCAAACTCCACTCCATACATATATATGGGGAGGTACGAGATCCAACTCGATTTTACAGTGAAAACTGCAGTAACTTCAAACCGGCACTAGAAAACAGACTGAGAAACCACAGTAAAAGTTTCTCCTGCAACCCGTTCCCTTTGTGCTAGCTGAACGAACGTCTATCCACATGCTCAGTTCTGAGAGATAAGTGTGTTTGAAAGCCGTCCTTCACCTAGCTTGTTGCGAACACAAATTTTCTTTTTACTTGCAATCTCCACTTCATACATATATATGGGGATGTACTAGCTCCAACTTTGTTTTACAGTGAAAACTGCAGGAACTTCAAACCGGCACTAGGAAACAGATTGAGAAACCAGAGTAAAAGTTTCTCCTGCAACACGTTCCCTTTTTGCTAGATGAACGAACGTCCCACAACATGCTCAGTTCTGAGAGGTAAGTGTGTGTGGTAGCCGTCCTTTACCTAGCTTGTTGGGAACACAAAGTTTCTTTTCACTTGCAAACTCCACTCCATACATATATATGGGGAGGTACGAGCTCCAACACTGTTTTACAGTGAAAACTGCAGGAAGTTCATCAGGCACCAGGAAACAGACTGAGAAACCAGAGTAAAAGTTTCTCCTGCAACCCGTTCCCTTTGTGCTATATGAACGAACGTCTCTCCACATGCTCATTTCTGAGAGATAAGTGTGTGTGAAAGCCGTCCTTCACCTAGCTTGTTGGGAACACAAAGTTTCTTTTCACTTGCAAACACCACTCCATACATATATATGGGGTGGTACCAGCTCCAACTCGGTTTTACAATGAAAACTGCAGGAACTTCCAAACGGCACTAGGAAACAGACTGAGAAACCAGACTAAAAGTTTCTCCTGCAACCCGTTCCCTTTTTGCTAGATGAACGAACGTCTCTCCTCATGCTCAGCTCTGAGAGATAAGTGTGTGTAAAAGCAGACCTTCACCTAGCTTGTTGGGAACACAAAGTTTCTTTTCACTTGCAAACTCCACTCCATACATATATATGGGGTGGTAATAGCTCCAACTCGGTTTTACAGTGAGAACTGCAGGAATTTCAAACCGGCACAAGGAAACAGACTGAGAAACCAGAGTAAAAGTTTCTCCTGCAACCATTTCCCTTTGGGCTAGATGAACGAACGTCTCTCCACATGCTCAGTTCTGAGAGATAAGTGTGTGTGAAAGCCGTTCTTCACCTAGCTTGTTGGGAACACAAAGTTTCTTTTCATTTGCAAACTCCACTCCATACATATATATGGGGAGGTACGAGATCCAACTCGATATTACAGTGAAAACTGCAGTAACTTCAAACCGGCACTAGAAAACAGACTGAGAAACCAGAGTAAATGTTTCTCCTGCAACCCGTTCCTTTGTGCTAGATGAACGAACGTCTCTCCACATGCTCAGTTCTGAGAGATAAGCGTGTGTGAAAGCCGTCCTTCATCTAGCTTGTTGCGAACACAAATTTTCTTTTCACTTGCAATCTCCACTCCATACATATATATGGGGATGTACCAGCTCCAACTTTGTTTTGCAGTGAAAACTGCAGGAACTTCAAACCGGCACTAGGAAACAGACTGAGAAACCAGAGTAAAAGTTTGTCCTGCAGCACATTCCCTTTTTGCTAGATGAACGAACGTCTCTCCACATGCTCAGTTCTGAGAGTTAAGTGTGTGTGGTAGCCGTCCTTTACCTAGCTTGTTGGGAACACAAAGTTTCTTTTCACTTCGAAACTCCACTCCATACATATATATGGGGAGGTACGAGCTCCAACACGGTTTTACAGTGAAAACTGCAGGAACTTCAAACAGGCACCAGGAAACAGACTGAGAAACCAAAGTAAAAGTTTCTCCTGCAACCCGTTCCCTTTGTGCTATATGAACGAACGTCTCTCCTCATGCTCAGCTCTGAGAGATAAGTGTGTGTGAAAGCCGCCCTTCACCTAGCGTGTTGGGAACACAAAGTTTCTTTTCACTTGCAAACTCCACTCCATACATATATATGGGGTGGTACTAGCTCCAACTCGGTTTTACAGTGAAAACTGCAGGAACTTCAAACCGGCACTAGGAAACAGAATGAGAAACCAGAGTAAAAGTTTCCCCTGCACCCGTTCCCTTTTTGCTAGATGAACGAACGTCTCTCCAAGTGCTCAGTTCTGAGTGGTAATTGTGTGTGAAAGCCGTCCTTCACCTAGCTTGTTGGGAACACAAAGATTCTTTTCACTTGCAAACTCCACTCCATACATATATATGGGGAGGTACGAGCTCCAACACTGTTTTACAGTGAAAACTGCAGGAATTTCAAGCCGGCACAAGGAAACAGACTGAGAAACCAGAGTAAAAGTTTCTCCTGCAAACCTTTCCCTTTGTGCTAGATGAACGAACGTCTCTCCACTTGCTCAGTTCTGAGAGATAAGTGTGTGTTAAAGCCGACCTTCACCTACCTTGTTGGGACACAAAGTTTCTTTTCACTTGCAAACTCCACTCCATACATATATATGGGGTGGTACTAGCTCCAACTCGGTTTTACAGTGAAAACTGCAGGAATTTCAAACCGGCACTAGGAAACAGAATGAGAAACCAGAGTAAAAGTTTCCCCTGCACCCGTTCCCTTTTTGCTAGATGAACGAACGTCTCTCCAAGTGCTCAGTTCTGAGTGGTAATTGTGTGTGAAAGCCGTCCTTCACCTAGCTTGTTGGGAACACAAAGATTCTTTTCACTTGCAAACTCCACTCCATACATATATATGGGAAGGTACGAGCTCCAACACTGTTTTACAGTGAAAACTGCAGGAATTTCAAGCCGGCACAAGGAAACAGACTGAGAAACCAGAGTAAAAGTTTCTCCTGCAAACCTTTCCCATTGTGCTAGATGAACGAACGTCTCTCCACTTGCTCAGTTCTGAGAGATAAGTGTGTGTGAAAGCCGCCCTTCACCTAGCTTGATGGGAACACAAAGTTTCTTTTAATTTGCAAACTCCACTCCATACATATATATGGGGAGGTATGAGCTCCAACTCGGTTTTACAGTGAAAACTGCAGGAACTTCAAACCGGCACTAGAAAGCAGACTGAGAATCTAGAGTAAAAGTTTCCCCTGCAACCCGTTCCCTTTGTGCTAGCTGAACGAAAGTCTATCCACATGCTCAGTTCTGAGAGATAATTGTGTGTGAAAGCCGTCCTTCACATAGCTTTTTGGGAACACAAAGTTTCTTTTCACTTGCAAACTCCACTCCATACATATATATGGGGAGGTACAAGCACCAACTCGGTTTTACAGTGAAAACTGCAGGAACTTCAAACCGGCACTAGGAAACAGACTGAGAAACCAGAGTAAAAGTTTCTCCTGCAACCAGTTCACTTTGTGCTAGATGAACGAACGTCTCTCCACATGCTCAGTTCTGAGAGATAAGTGTTTGTGAAAGCCGTCCTTCACCTAGCTTGTTGGGAACACAAAGTTTCTTTTCATTTGCAAACTCCACTCCATACATATATATGGGGAGGTACGAGATCCAACTCGATTTTACAGTGAAAACTGCAGTAACTTCAAACCGGCACTAGAAAACAGACTGAGAAACCACAGTAAAAGTTTTTCCTGCAACCCGTTCCCTTTGTGCTAGATTAACAAACGTCTCTCCACATGCTCAGTTCTGAGAGATAAGTGTGTTTGAAAGCCGTCCTTCACCTAGCTTGTTGCGAACACAAATTTTCTTTTTACTTGCAATCTCCACTTCATACATATATATGGGGATGTACTAGCTCCAACTTTGTTTTACAGTGAAAACTGCAGGAACTTCAAACCGGCACTAGGAAACAGATTGAGAAACCAGAGTAAAAGTTTCTCCTGCAACACGTTCCCTTTATGCTAGATGAACGAACGTCCCTCAACATGCTCAGTTCTGAGAGGTAAGTGTGTGTGGTAGCCGTCCTTTACCTAGCTTGTTGGGAACACAAAGTTTCTTTTCAATTGCAAACTCCACTCCATACATATATATGGGGAGGTACGAGCTCCAACACGGTTTTACAGTGAAAACTGCAGGAACTTCATCAGGCACCAGAAAACAGACTGAGAAACCAGAGTAAAAGTTTCTCCTGCAACCCGTTCCCTTTGTGCTATATGAACGAACGTCTCTCCTCATGCTCAGCTCTGAGAGATAAGTGTGTGTGAAAGCCGCCCTTCACCTAGCGTGTTGGGAACACAAAGATTCTTTCACTTGCAAACTCCACTCCATACATATATATGGGGTGGTACTAGCTCCAACTCGGTTTTACAGTGAAAACTGCAGGAACTTCAAACCGGCACTAGGAAACAGACTGAGAAACCAGAGTAAAAGTTTCCCCTGCACCCGTTCCCTTTTTGCTAGATGAACGAACGTCTCTCCAAATGCTCAGTTCTGAGTGGTAATTGTGTGTGAAAGCCGTCCTTCACCTAGCTTGTTGGGAACACAAAGATTCTTTTCACTTCCAAACTCCACTCCATACATATATATGGGGAGGTACGAGCTCCAACACTGTTTTACAGTGAAAACTGCAGGAATTTCAAGCCGGCACAAGGAAACAGACTGAGAAACCAGAGTAAAAGTTTCTCCTGCAAACCTTTCCCTTTGTGCTAGATGAACGAACGTCTCTCCACTTGCTCAGTTCTGAGAGATAAGTGAGTGTGAAAGCCTTCCTTCACCTAGCTTGATGGGAACACAAAGTTTCTTTTAATTTGCAAACTCCACTCCATACATATATATGGGGAGGTATGAGCTCCAACTCGGTTTTACAGTGAAAACTGCAGGAACTTCAAACCGGCACTAGAAAACAGACTGAGAAACAAGAGTAAAAGTTTCCCCTGCAACCCGTTCCCTTTGTGCTAGCTGAACGAACGTCTATCCACATGCTCAGTTCTGAGAGATATTTGTGTCTGAAAGCCGTCCTTCAGATAGCTTTTTGGGAACACAAAGTTTCTTTTCACTTGCAAACTCCACTCCATACATATATATGGGGAGGTACTAGCACCAACTCGGTTTTACAGTGAAAACTGCAGGAACTTCAAACCGGCACTAGGAAACAGACTGAGAAACCAGAGTAAAAGTTTCTCCTGCAACCAGTTCACTTTGTGCTAGATGAACGAACGTCTCTCCACATGCTCAGTTCTGAGAGATAAGTGTGTGTGAAAGCCGTCCTTCACCTAGCTTGTTGGGAACACAAAGTTTCTTTTCATTTGCAAACTCCACTCCATACATATATATGGGGAGGTACGAGATCCAACTCGATTTTACAGTGAAAACTGCAGTAACTTCAAACCGGCACTAGGAAACAGATTGAGAAACCAGAGTAAAAGTTTCTCCTGCAACACGTTCCCTTTTTGCTAGATGAACGAACGTCCCTCAACATGCTCAGTTCTGAGAGGTAAGTGTGTGTGGTAGCCGTCCTTTACCTAGCTTGTTGGGAAGACAAAGTTTCTTTTCACTTGCAAAATTCCACTCCATACATATATATGGGGAGGTACGAGCTCCAACACGGTTTTACAGTGAAAACTGCAGGAACTTCATCAGGCACCAGAAAACAGACTGAGAAACCAGAGTAAAAGTTTCTCCTGCAACCCGTTCCCTTTGTGCTATATGAACGAACGTCTCTCCACATGCTCATTTCTGAGAGATAAGTGTGTGTGAAAGCCGTCCTTCACCTAGCTTGTTGGGAACACAAAGTTTCTTTTCACTTGCAATCTCCACTCCATACATATATATGGGGTGGTACCAGCTCCAACTCTGTTTTACAATGAAAACTGCAGGAACTTCCAACCGGCACTAGGAAACAGACTGAGAAACCAGACTAAAAGTTTCTCCTGCATCCCGTTCCCTTTTTGCTAGATGAACGAACGTCTCTCCTCATGCTCAGCTCTGAGAGATAAGTGTGTGTAAAAGCAGACCTTCACCTAGCTTGTTGGGAACACAAAGTTTCTTTTCACTTCGAAACTCCACTCCATACATATATATGGGGAGGTACGAGCTCCAACACGGTTTTACAGTGAAAACTGCAGGAACTTCAAACAGGCACCAGGAAACAGACTGAGAAACCAGAGTAAAAGTTTCTCCTGCAACCCGTTCCCTTTGTGCTATATGAACGAACGTCTCTCCTCATGCTCAGCTCTGAGAGATAAGTGTGTGTGAAAGCCGCCCTTCACCTAGCGTGTTGGGAACACAAAGTTTCTTTTCACTTGCAAACTCCACTCCATACATATATATGGGGTGGTACTAGCTCCAACTCGGTTTTACAGTGAAAACTGCAGGAACTTCTAACCGGCACTAGGAAACAGACTGAGAAACCAGAGTAAAAGTTTCCCCTGCACCCGTTCCCTTTTTGCTAGATGAACGAACGTCTCTCCAAATGCTCAGTTCTGAGTGGTAATTGTGTGTGAAAGCCGTCCTTCACCTAGCTTGTTGGGAACACAAAGATTCTTTTCACTTCCAAACTCCACTCCATACATATATATGGGGAGGTACGAGCTCCAACACTGTTTTACAGTGAAAACTGCAGGAATTTCAAGCCGGCACAAGGAAACAGACTGAGAAACCAGAGTAAAAGTTTCTCCTGCAAACCTTTCCCTTTGTGCTAGATGAACGAACGTCTCTCCACTTGCTCAGTTCTGAGAGATAAGTGTGTGTGAAAGCCTTCCTTCACCTAGCTTGATGGGAACACAAAGTTTCTTTTAATTTGCAAACTCCACTCCATACATATATATGGGGAGGTATGAGCTCCAACTCGGTTTTACAGTGAAAACTGCAGGAACTTCAAACCGGCACTAGAAAACAGACTGAGAAACAAGAGTAAAAGTTTCCCCTGCAACCCGTTCCCTTTGTGCTAGCTGAACGAAAGTCTATCCACATGCTCAGTTCTGAGAGATAATTGTGTGTGAAAGCCGTCCTTCACATAGCTTTTTGGGAACACAAAGTTTCTTTTCACTTGCAAACTCCACTCCATACATATATATGGGGAGGTACAAGCACCAACTCGGTTTTACAGTGAAAACTGCAGGAACTTCCAACCGGCACTAGGAAACAGACTGAGAAACCAGAGTAAAAGTTTCTCCTGCAACCAGTTCACTTTGTGCTAGATGAACGAACGTCTCTCCACATGCTCAGTTCTGAGAGATAAGTGTGTGTGAAAGCCGTCCTTCACCTAGCTTGTTGGGAACACAAAGTTTCTTTTCATTTGCAAACTCCACTCCATACATATATATGGGGAGGTACGAGATCCAACTCGATTTTACAGTGAAAACTGCAGTAACTTCAAACCGGCACTAGAAAACAGACTGAGAAACCACAGTAAAAGTTTTTCCTGCAACCCGTTCCCTTTGTGCTAGATTAACAAACGTCTCTCCACATGCTCAGTTCTGAGAGATAAGTGTGTTTGAAAGCCGTCCTTCACCTAGCTTGTTGCGAACACAAATTTTCTTTTTACTTGCAATCTCCACTTCATACATATATATGGGGTGTACTAGCTCCAACTTTGTTTTACAGTGAAAACTGCAGGAACTTCAAACCGGCACTAGGAAACAGATTGAGAAACCAGACTAAAAGTTTCTCCTGCAACACGTTCCCTTTTTGCTAGATGAACGAACGTCCCTCAACATGCTCAGTTCTGAGAGGTAAGTGTGTGTGGTAGCCGTCCTTTACCTAGCTTGTTGGGAACACAAAGTTTCTTTTCAATTGCAAACTCCACTCCATACATATATATGGGGAGGTACGAGCTCCAACACGGTTTTACAGTGAAAACTGCAGGAACTTCATCAGGCACCAGAAAACAGACTGAGAAACCAGAGTAAAAGTTTCTCCTGCAACCCGTTCCCTTTGTGCTATATGAACGAACGTCTCTCCTCATGCTCAGCTCTGAGAGATAAGTGTGTGTGAAAGCCGCCCTTCACCTAGCGTGTTGGGAACACAAAGATTCTTTTCACTTGCAAACTCCACTCCATACATATATATGGGGTGGTACTAGCTCCAACTCGGTTTTACAGTGAAAACTGCAGGAACTTCAAACCGGCACTAGGAAACAGACTGAGAAACCAGAGTAAAAGTTTCCCCTGCACCCGTTCCCTTTTTGCTAGATGAACGAACGTCTCTCCAAATGCTCAGTTCTGAGTGGTAATTGTGTGTGAAAGCCGTCCTTCACCTAGCTTGTTGGGAACACAAAGATTCTTTTCACTTCCAAACTCCACTCCATACATATATATGGGGAGGTACGAGCTCCAACACTGTTTTACAGTGAAAACTGCAGGAATTTCAAGCCGGCACAAGGAAACAGACTGAGAAACCAGAGTAAAAGTTTCTCCTGCAAACATTTCCCTTTGTGCTAGATGAACGAACGTCTCTCCACTTGCTCAGTTCTGAGAGATAAGTGAGTGTGAAAGCCTTCCTTCACCTATCTTGATGGGAACACAAAGTTTCTTTTAATTTGCAAACTCCACTCCATACATATATATGGGGAGGTATGAGCTCCAACTCGGTTTTACAGTGAAAACTGCAGGAACTTCAAACCGGCACTAGAAAACATACTGAGAAACAAGAGTAAAAGTTTCCCCTGCAACCCGTTCCCTTTGTGCTAGCTGAACGAACGTCTATCCACATGCTCAGTTCTGAGAGATAATTGTGTGTGAAAGCCGTCCTTCAGATAGCTTTTTGGGAACACAAAGTTTCTTTTCACTTGCAAACTCCACTCCATACATATATATGGGGAGGTACTAGCACCAACTCGGTTTTACAGTGAAAACTGCAGGAACTTCAAACCGGCACTAGGAAACAGACTGAGAAACCAGAGTAAAAGTTTCTCCTGCAACCAGTTCACTTTGTGCTAGATGAACGAACGTCTCTCCACATGCTCAGTTCTGAGAGATAAGTGTGTGTGAAAGCCGTCCTTCACCTAGCTTGTTGGGAACACAAAGTTTCTTTTCATTTGCAAACTCCACTCCATACATATATATGGGGAGGTACGAGATCCAACTCGATTTTACAGTGAAAACTGCAGTAACTTCAAACCGGCACTAGAAAACAGACTGAGAAACCACAGTAAAAGTTTCTCCTGCAACCCGTTCCCTTTGTGCTAGATTAACGAACGTCTCTCCACATGCTCAGTTCTGAGAGATAAGTGTGTTTGAAAGCCGTCCTTCACCTAGCTTGTTGCGAACACAAATTTTCTTTTTACTTGCAATCTCCACTTCATACATATATATGGGGATGTACTAGCTCCAACTTTGTTTTACAGTGAAAACTGCAGGAACTTCAAACCGGCACTAGGAAACAGATTGAGAAACCAGAGTAAAAGTTTCTCCTGCAACACGTTCCCTTTTTGCTAGATGAACGAACGTCCCTCAACATGCTCAGTTCTGAGAGGTAAGTGTGTGTGGTAGCCGTCCTTTACCTAGCTTGTTGGGAAGACAAAGTTTCTTTTCACTTGCAAACTCCACTCCATACATATATATGGGGAGGTACGAGCTCCAACACGGTTTTACAGTGAAAACTGCAGGAACTTCATCAGGCACCAGAAAACAGACTGAGAAACCAGAGTAAAAGTTTCTCCTGCAACCCGTTCCCTTTGTGCTATATGAACGAACGTCTCTCTACATGCTCATTTCTGAGAGATAAGTGTGTGTGAAAGCCGTCCTTCACCTAGCTTGTTGGGGACACAAAGTTTCTTTTCACTTGCAAACACCACTCCATACATATATATGGGGTGGTACCAGCTCCAACTCTGTTTTACAATGAAAACTGCAGGAACTTCCAACCGGCACTAGGAAACAGACTGAGAAACCAGACTAAAAGTTTCTCCTGCAACCCGTTCCCTTTTTGCTAGATGAACGAACGTCTCTCCTCATGCTCAGCTCTGAGAGATAAGTGTGTGTAAAAGCAGACCTTCACCTAGCTTGTTGGGTACACAAAGTTTCTTTTCACTTGCAAACTCCACTCCATAAATATATATGGGGTGGTAATAGCTCCAACTCGGTTTTACAGTGAAAACTGCAGGAACTTCAAACCGGCACTAGGAATCAGACTGAGAAACCAGAGTAAAAGTTTCCCCTGCACCCGTTCCATTTTTGCTAGATGAACGAACGTCTCTCCAAATGCTCAGTTCTGAGTGGTAATTGTGTGTGAAAGCCGTCCTTCACCTAGCTTGTTGGGAACACAAAGTTTCTTTTCACTTGCAAACTCCACTCCATACATATATATGGGGTGGTAATAGCTCCAACTCGGTTTTACAGTGAAAACTGCAGGAACTTCATCAGGCTCCAGAAAACAGACTGAGAAACCAGAGTAAAAGTTTCTTCTGCAACCCGTTCCCTTTGTGCTATATGAACGAACGTCTCTCCACATGCTCAGTTCTGAGAGATAAGTGTGTGTGAAAGCCGTCCTTCACCTAGCTTGTTGCGAACACAAAGTTTCTTTTCACTTGCAATCTCCACTCCATACATATATATGGGGATGTACCAGCTCCAACTTTGTTTTGCAGTGAAAACTGCAGGAACTTCAAACCGGCACTAGGAAACAGACTGAGAAACCAGAGTAAAAGTTTGTCCTGCAACACGTTCCCTTTTTGCTAGATGAACGAACGTCGCTCCACATGCTCAGTTCTGAGAGTTAAGTGTGTGTGGTAGCCGTCCTTTACCTAGCTTGTTGGGAACACAAAGTTTCTTTTCACTTCCAGACTCCACTCCATACATATGTATGGGGAGGTACGAGCTCCAACACGGTTTTACAGTGAAAACTGCAGGAACTTCAAACAGGCACCAGGAAACAGACTGAGAAACCAGAGTAAAAGTTTCTCCTGCAACCCGTTCCCTTTGTGCTATATGAACGAACGTCTCTCCTCATGCTCAGCTCTGAGAGATAAGTGTGTGTGAAAGCCGCCCTTCACCTAGCGTGTTGGGAACACAAAGTTTCTTTTCACTTGCAAACTCCACTCCATACATATATATGGGGTGGTACTAGCTCCAACTCGGTTTTACAGTGAAAACTGCAGGAACTTCAAACCGGCACTAGGAAACAGACTGAGAAACCAGAGTAAAAGTTTCCCCTGCACCCGTTCCCTTTTTGCTAGATGAACGAACGTCTCTCCAAATGCTCAGTTCTGAGTGGTAATTGTGTGTGAAAGCCGTCCTTCACCTAGCTTGTTGGGAACACAAAGATTCTTTTCACTTGCAAACTCCACTCCATAAATATATATGGGGAGGTACGAGATCCAACTCGATTTTACAGTGAAAACTGCAGGAATTTCAAGCCGGCACAAGGAAACAGACTGAGAAACCAGAGTAAAAGTTTCCCCTGCAAACCTTTCCCTTTGTGCTAGATGAACGAACGTCTCTCCACTTGCTCAGTTCTGAGAGATAAGTGTGTGTGAAAGCCTTCCTTCAACTAGCTTGATGGGAACACAAAGTTTCTTTTAATTTGCAAACTCCACTCCATACATATATATGGGGAGGTATGAGCTCCAACTCGGTTTTACAGTGAAAACTGCAGGAACTTCAAACCGGCACTAGAAAACAGACTGAGAAACAAGAGTAAATGTTTCCCCTGCAACCCGTTCCCTTTGTGCTAGCTGAACGAAAGTCTATCCACATGCTCAGTTCTGAGAGATAATTGTGTGTGAAAGCCGTCCTTCACATAGCTTTTTGGGAACACAAAGTTTCTTTTCACTTGCAAACTCCACTCCATACATATATATGGGGAGGTACTAGCACCAACTCGGTTTTACAGTGAAAACTGCAGGAACTTCAAACCGGCACTAGGAAACAGACTGAGAAACCAGAGTAAAAGTTTCTCCTGCAACCAGTTCACTTTGTGCTAGATGAACGAACGTCTCTCCACATGCTCAGTTCTGAGAGATAAGTGTGTGTGAAAGCCGTCCTTCACCTAGCTTGTTGGGAACACAAAGTTTCTTTTCATTTGCAAACTCCACTCCATACATATATATGGGGAGGTACGAGATCCAACTCGATTTTACAGTGAAAACTGCAGTAACTTCAAACCGGCACTAGAAAACAGACTGAGAAACCACAGTAAAAGTTTCTCCTGCAACCCGTTCCCTTTGTGCTAGATTAACGAACGTCTCTCCACATGCTCAGTTCTGAGAGATAAGTGTGTTTGAAAGCCGTCCTTCACCTAGCTTGTTGCGAACACAAATTTTCTTTTTACTTGCAATCTCCACTTCATACATATATATGGGGATGTACTAGCTCCAACTTTGTTTTACAGTGAAAACTGCAGGAACTTCAAACCGGCACTAGGAAACAGATTGAGAAACCAGAGTAAAAGTTTCTCCTGCAACACGTTCCCTTTTTGCTAGATGAATGAACGTCCCTCAACATGCTCAGTTCTGAGAGGTAAGTGTGTGTGGTAGCCGTCCTTTACCTAGCTTGTTGGGAACACAAAGTTTCTTTTCACTTGCAAACTCCACTCCATACATATATATGGGGAGGTACGAGCTCCAACACGGTTTTACAGTGAAAACTGCAGGAACTTCATCAGGCACCAGAAAACAGACTGAGAAACCAGAGTAAAAGTTTCTCCTGCAACCAGTTCACTTTGTGCTAGATGAACGAACGTCTCTCCACATGCTCAGTTCTGAGAGATAAGTGTGTGTGAAAGCCGTCCTTCACCTAGCTTGTTGGGAACACAAAGTTTCTTTTCATTTGCAAACTCCACTCCATACATATATATGGGGAGGTACGAGATCCAACTCGATTTTACAGTGAAAACTGCAGGAACTTCAAACAGGCACTAGGAAACAGATTGAGAAACCAGAGTAAAAGTTTCTCCTGCAACACGTTCCCTTTTTGCTAGATGAACGAACGTCCCTCAACATGCTCAGTTCTGAGAGGTAAGTGTGTGTGGTAGCCGTCCTTTACCTAGCTTGTTGGGAAGACAAAGTTTCTTTTCACTTGCAAACTCCACTCCATACATATATATGGGGAGGTACGAGCTCCAACACGGTTTTACAGTGAAAACTGCAGGAACTTCATCAGGCACCAGAAAACAGACTGAGAAACCAGAGTAAAAGTTTCTCCTGCAACCCGTTCCCTTTGTGCTATATGAACGAACGTCTCTCCACATGCTCATTTCTGAGAGATAAGTGTGTGTGAAAGCCGTCCTTCACCTAGCTTGTTGGGAACACAAAGTTTCTTTTCACTTGCAAACACCACTCCATACATATATATGGGGTGGTACCAGCTCCAACTCTGTTTTACAATGAAAACTGCAGGAACTTCCAACCGGCACTAGGAAACAGACTGAGAAACCAGACTAAAAGTTTCTCCTGCAACCCGTTCCCTTTTTGCTAGATGAACGAACGTCTCTCCTCATGCTCAGCTCTGAGAGATAAGTGTGTGTAAAAGCAGACCTTCACCTAGCTTGTTGGGAACACAAAGTTTCTTTTCACTTGCAAACTCCACTCCATAAATATATATGGGGTGGTAATAGCTCCAACTCGGTTTTACAGTGAAAACTGCAGGAACTTCAAACCGGCACTAGGAATCAGACAGAGAAACCAGAGTAAAAGTTTCCCCTGCACCCGTTCCATTTTTGCTAGATGAACGAACGTCTCTCCAAATGCTCAGTTCTGAGTGGTAATTGTGTGTGAAAGCCGTCCTTCACCTAGCTTGTTGGGAACACAAAGTTTCTTTTCACTTGCAAACTCCACTCCATACATATATATGGGGTGGTAATAGCTCCAACTCGGTTTTACAGTGAAAACTGCAGGAACTTCATCAGGCTCCAGAAAACAGACTGAGAAACCAGAGTAAAAGTTTCTTCTGCAACCCGTTCCCTTTGTGCTATATGAACGAACGTCTCTCCACATGCTCAGTTCTGAGAGATAAGTGTGTGTGAAAGCCGTCCTTCACCTAGCTTGTTGCGAACACAAAGTTTCTTTTCACTTGCAATCTCCACTCCATACATATATATGGGGATGTACCAGCTCCAACTTTGTTTTGCAGTGAAAACTGCAGGAACTTCAAACCGGCACTAGGAAACAGACTGAGAAACCAGAGTAAAAGTTTGTCCTGCAACACGTTCCCTTTTTGCTAGATGAACGAACGTCGCTCCACATGCTCAGTTCTGAGAGTTAAGTGTGTGTGGTAGCCGTCCTTTACCTAGCTTGTTGGGAACACAAAGTTTCTTTTCACTTCCAAACTCCACTCCATACATATATATGGGGAGGTACGAGCTCCAACACGGTTTTACAGTGAAAACTGCAGGAACTTCAAACAGGCACCAGGAAACAGACTGAGAAACCAGAGTAAAAGTTTCTCCTGCAACCCGTTCCCTTTGTGCTATATGAACGAACGTCTCTCCTCATGCTCAGCTCTGAGAGATAAGTGTGTGTGAAAGCCGCCCTTCACCTAGCGTGTTGGGAACACAAAGTTTCTTTTCACTTGCAAACTCCACTCCATACATATATATGGGGTGGTACTAGCTCCAACTCGGTTTTACAGTGAAAACTGCAGGAACTTCAAACCGGCACTAGGAAACAGACTGAGAAACCAGAGTAAAAGTTTCCCCTGCACCCGTTCCCTTTTTGCTAGATGAACGAACGTCTCTCCAAATGCTCAGTTCTGAGTGGTAATTGTGTGTGAAAGCCGTCCTTCACCTAGCTTGTTGGGAACACAAAGATTCTTTTCACTTGCAAACTCCACTCCATACATATATATGGGGAGGTACGAGATCCAACTCGATTTTACAGTGAAAACTGCAGGAATTTCAAGCCGGCACAAGGAAACAGACTGAGAAACCAGAGTAAAAGTTTCCCCTGCAAACCTTTCCCTTTGTGCTAGATGAACGAACGTCTCTCCACTTGCTCAGTTCTGAGAGATAAGTGTGTGTGAAAGCCTTCCTTCACCTACCTTGATGGGAACACAAAGTTTCTTTTAATTTGCAAACTCCACTCCATACATATATATGGGGAGGTATGAGCTCCAACTCGGTTTTACAGTGAAAACTGCAGGAACTTCAAACCGGCACTAGAAAACAGACTGAGAAACAAGAGTAAATGTTTCCCCTGCAACCCGTTCCCTTTGTGCTAGCTGAACGAAAGTCTATCCACATGCTCAGTTCTGAGAGATAATTGTGTGTGAAAGCCGTCCTTCACATAGCTTTTTGGGAACACAAAGTTTCTTTTCACTTGCAAACTCCACTCCATACATATATATGGGGAGGTACTAGCACCAACTCGGTTTTACAGTGAAAACTGCAGGAACTTCAAACCGGCACTAGGAAACAGACTGAGAAACCAGAGTAAAAGTTTCTCCTGCAACCAGTTCACTTTGTGCTAGATGAACGAACGTCTCTCCACATGCTCAGTTCTGAGAGATAAGTGTGTGTGAAAGCCGTCCTTCACCTAGCTTGTTGGGAACACAAAGTTTCTTTTCATTTGCAAACTCCACTCCATACATATATCTGGGGAGGTACGAGATCCAACTCGATTTTACAGTGAAAACTGCAGTAACTTCAAACCGGCACTAGAAAACAGACTGAGAAACCACAGTAAAAGTTTCTCCTGCAAACCGTTCCCTTTGTGCTAGATTAACAAACGTCTCTCCACATGCTCAGTTCTGAGAGATAAGTGTGTTTGAAAGCCGTCCTTCACCTAGCTTGTTGCGAACACAAATTTTCTTTTTACTTGCAATCTCCACTTCATACATATATATGGGGATGTACTAGCTCCAACTTTGTTTTACAGTGAAAACTGCAGGAACTTCAAATCGGCACTAGGAAACTGATTGAGAAACCAGAGTAAAAGTTTCTCCTGCAACACGTTCCCTTTTTGCTAGATGAATGAACGTCCCTCAACATGCTCAGTTCTGAGAGGTAACTGTGTGTGGTAGCCGTCCTTTACCTAGCTTGTTGGGAACACAAAGTTTCTTTTCACTTGCAAACTCCACTCCATACATATATATGGGGAGGTACGAGCTCCAACACGGTTTTACAGTGAAAACTGCAGGAACTTCATCAGGCACCAGAAAACAGACTGAGAAACCAGAGTAAAAGTTTCTCCTGCAACCCGTTCCCTTTGTGCTATATGAACGAACGTCTCTCCACATGCTCATTTCTGAGAGATAAATGTGTGTGAAAGCCGTCCTTCACCTAGCTTGTTGGGAACACAAAGTTTCTTTTCACTTGCAAACACCACTCCATACATATATATGGGGAGGTACCAGCTCCAACTCGGTTTTACAAAGAAAACTGCAGGAACTTCCAACCGGCACTAGGAAACAGACTGAGAAACCAGACTAAAAGTTTCTCCTGCAACCCGTTCCCTTTTTGCTAGATGAACGAACGTCTCTCCTCATGCTCAGCTCTGAGAGATAAGTGTGTGTAAAAGCAGACCTTCACCTAGCTTGTTGGGAACACAAAGTTTCTTTTCACTTGCAAACTCCACTCCATACATATATATGGGGTGGTAATAGCTCCAACTCGGTTTTACAGTGAAAACTGCAGGAACTTCAAACCGGCACTAGGAATCAGACTGAGAAACCAGAGTAAAAGTTTCCCCTGCACCCGTTCCATTTTTGCTAGATGAACGAACGTCTCTCCAAATGCTCAGTTCTGAGTGGTAATTGTGTGTGAAAGCCGACCTTCACCTTGCTTGTTGGGAACACAAAGCTTCTTTTCACTTGCAAACTCCACTCCATACATATATATGGGGAAGTACTAGCACCAACTCGGTTTTACAGTGAAAACTGCAGGAACTTCAAACCGGCACTAGGAAACAGACTGAGAAACCAGAGTAAAAGTTTCTCCTGCAACCAGTTCCCTTTGTGCTAGATGAACGAACGTCTCTCCACATGCTCAGTTCTGAGAGAGAAGTGTGTGTGAAAGCCGTCCTTCACCTAGCTTGTTTGGAACACAAAGTTTCTTTTCACTTGCAAACTCCACTCCATACATATAAATGTGGAGGTACTAGCACCAACTCGATTTTAGAATGAGAACTGCAGGAACTTCAAACCGGCACTAGGAAACAGACTGAGAATCCAGAGTAAAAGTTTCTCCTGCAAACAGTTCGCTTTGTGCTGGATGAACGAACGTCTCTCCACATGCTCAGTTCTGAGAGAAAAGTTTGTATGAAAGCCGTCCTTCAACTAGCTTGTTGGGAACACAAAGTTTCTTTTCACTTGCAAACTCCACTCCATATATATATATGGGGATGTACTAGCTCCAACACGGTTTTACAGTGCAAACTGCAGGAACTTCAAACCGGCACTAGGAAACAGAGTGAGAAACCAGAGAAAAGTTTCTCCTGCAACCCGTTCCCTTTGTGCTAGATGAACGAACGTCTCTCCACATGCTCAGTTCTGAGAGATAATTGTGTGTGAAAGCCGTCCTTCACCTAGTTTGTTGGGAACACAAAGTTTCTTTTCAGTTGAAAACTCCAATCCATACATATATATGGGGAGGTATGAGCTCCTACTCGGTTTTACAGGGAAAACTGCAGAAACTTCAAACCGGCACTAGGAAACAGACTGAGAATCCAGAGTAAAAGTTTATCCTGCAACCCGTTCCTTTCTGCTAGATGAACGAACGTCTCTCCACAAGCTCAGTTCTGAGAGATATGTGTGTGTGAAAGCCGCCCTTCACCTAGCTTGTTGGGAACACAAAGTTTCTTTTCAGTTGTAAACACCATTCCATACATATATATGGGGAGGTACGAGCTCCAACTCGGTTTTACAGTGAAAAGTGCAGGAACATCCAACCGGTAATAGGAAACAGACTGAGAAACCAGAGTAAAAGTTTCTCATGCAAACCGTTCCCTTTGTGCTAGATGAACGAACGTCTATCCACATGCTCAGTTCTGAGAGATAAGTGTGTTTGAAAGCCGTCCTTCACCTACATTGTTGGGAACACAAAGTTTCTTTTCACTTGCAAACTCTTCTCCATACCTATATATGGGGTGGTTCAAGCACCAACTCGGTTTACAGTGAAAACTGCAGGAACTTCAAACCGGCACTAGGAATCAGACTGAGAAACCAGAGTAAAAGTTCCTCCTGCAAACCGTTCCCTTTGTGCTAGATGATCGAACGTCTATCCACATGCTCAGTTCTGAGAGATAAGTGTGTGTGAAAGCCGTCCTTCACCTAGCTTGTAGGGAACACAATGTTTCATTTCACTGGCAAACTCCACTCCTTACATATATACGGGGCGGTACGAGATCCAAATCTGTTTTACAGTGAAAACTGCAGGAACTTTAAAACCGGCACTAGGAAACAGACTGAGTAACCAGAGTAATAGTTTCTCCTGCAACCCGTTCCCTTTGTGCTAGATGAACGAACGTCTCTCCACATGCTCAGTTCTGAGAGATAAGTGTGTGTGAAAGCCGTCTTTCAACTAGCTTGTTGGGAACACAAAGTTTCTTTTCACTTGCAAACTCCACTCCATACATATATATGGGGAGGAACGAGCTCCAACTCGGTTTTACAGTGAAAACTGCAGGAACTTCAAACCGGCACTAGGAAACAGACTGAGAAACCAGAGTAAAAGTTTCTCCTGCAACCCATTCCCTTTGTGCTAGATGAACGAACGTCTCTCCACATGCTCAGTTCTGAGAGATAAGTGTGTGTGAAAGCCGTAATTCACATTGCTTGTTGGGAAAACAAAATTTCTTTTAAGTTGCAAAATCCAATCCATAAAAATATAAGGATAGGTTCTAGCTCCAACTCGGTTTTACAGTGAAAACTGCAGGAACTTCAAACCGGCACTAGGAAACAGATTGAGAAACCAGAGTAAAATTTTCCCCTGCAACCCGTTACCTTTGTGCTAGATGAACGAACGTCTCTTCACATGCTCAGTTCTGAGAGATATGTGTGTGTGAAAGCCGTTCTTCACCTATCTTGTTGGGAACACAAAGTTTCTTTTCACTTGCAAACCCCACTCCATACATAAATATGGGGATGTACTAGCTCCAAATCGGTTTTACAGTGAAGACTGCAGGAACTTCAAACCGGCACTAGGAAAAAGACTTAGAAACCAGAGTAAAAGTTTCTCCTGCAACCCGTTCCCTTTGTGCTAGGTGAACGAAAGTCTATCCACATGCTCAGTTCTGAGAGATAATTGTGTGTGAAAGCCGTCCTTCACATAGCTTCTTGGGAACACAAAGATTCTTTTCACTTGCAAACTCCACTCCATATATATATATGGGGAGGTACTAGCTCCAACACGGTTTTACAGTGAAAACTGCAGGAAATTCAAACAGGCACTAGGTAACAGACTGAGAAACCAGAGTAAATGTTTCTCCTGCAAACCGTTCCCTTTGTGCTAGATGAACGAACGTCTCTACACATGCTCAGTTCTGAGAGATAAGTGTGTGTGAAAGCCGTTCTTCACCTAGCTTGTTGAGAACACAAAGATTCTTTTCACTTGCAAACTCCACTCCATACATATATACGGGTAAGTAGTAGCTCCAACTCGGTTTTACAGTGAAAACTGCAGGAACTTCAAACCGGCACTAGGAAACAGACTGAGAATCCAGAATAAAAGTTTCTCCTGCAACCCGTTCCCTTTTTGCTAGTTGAACGAACGTCTCTCCACATGCTCAGTTCTGAGAGATATGTGTGTGTGAAAGCCGTACTTCACCTAGCTTGTTGGGAACACAAAGTATCTTTTCAGTTGCAAGCTCCACTACATACATATATATGGGGAGGTACTAGCTCCAACTTGGTTTTACAGTGAAAACTGCTTGAACTTGAAACCAGCAGTAGGAAACATACTGAGAATCCAGAGTAAAAGTTTCTCCTGCAACCCTTTCCCTTTGTGCTAGATGAACAAAGGTCTCTCCACATGCTCAGTTCTGAGAGGTAAGTGCGTGTGAAAGCCGTCCTTCACCTAGCTTGTTGGGAACACAAAGTTTCTTTTCAGTTGCAAACTCCAATCCATACATATATATGGGGAAGTACTAGCTCCAACTCGGTTTTACAGTGAAATCTGCAGGAATTTCAAACCGGCACTAGGAAACAGACTGAGAAACCAGAGTAAAAGTTTCTCCTGCAACCCGTTCCATTTGTGCTAGATGAACGAACGTCTCTCCACATGCTCTGTTCTGAGAGGTAAGTGTGTGTGAAAGCCGACCTTCACCTAAATTGTTGGGAACACAAAGTTTCTTTTCAGTTGCAAACACCACTCCATACATATATATGGGGAGGTTAAAACACCAACTCGGTTTTACATTGAAAACAGCAGGAACTTCAAACCGGCAGTAGGAAACAGACTGTGAAACCAGAGTAAAAATATCTCCTGCAACTCGTTCTTTGTGCTAGATGAACGAACGTCTCTACACATGCTCAGTTCTGAGAGATAAGTGTGTGTGAAAGCCGTCCTTCACCTAGTTGTTGGGAACACAAAGTTTCTTTTCAGTTGCAAACTCAACTCCATACATATATATGGGGAGGTACGAGCTCCAACTCGGTTTTACAGTGAAAACTGCAGGAAATTCTAACCGGCACTAGCAAACAGACTGTGAAACCAGACTAAAAGTTTCCCCTGCATCCCGTTCCATTTGTGGTAGATGAACGAACGTCTATCCACATGCTCAGTTCTGAGAGATAAGTGTGTGTGAAAGCCGTCCTTCAACTAGCTTGTTGGGAACACAAAGTTTCTTTTCAGTTGCAAACACCACTCCATACATATATATGGGGAGGTAAAAGCACCAACTCGGTTTTACATTGAAAACAGCAGGAACTTCAAACCGGCAGTTTGAAACAGACTGAGAAACCAGAGTAAAAGTTTCCCCTGCAAACCGTTCCCTTTGTGCTAGATGAACGAACGTCTCTCCACCTGCTAATTTCTGATTGAAAATTGTGTGTGAATGCCGTCCTTCTCCTAGCTTGTTGGGAACACGTAGTTTCTTTTCAGTTGCAAACACCACTCCATAAATATATATTGGGAGGTACTAGCTCGAACTCGGTTTTACCGTACAAACTGCAGGAACTTCAAACCGGCAATAGGAAACAGACTTAGAAACCATAGTAAATGTTTCTCCTGCAAACCGTTCCCTTTGTGCTAGATGAACGAACGTTTCTCCACATGCTCAGTTCTGAGAGATAAGTGTGTGTGAAAGCCGTCCTTCACCAAGCTTGTTGGGAACACAAATTTCCTTTTCACTTGCAAACTCCACTCCATAAATATATATGGGGAGGTACGAGCTCCAACACCGTTTTACAGTGAAAATTGCAGGAACTTCAAACCGGCACTAGGAAACAGACTGAGAAACCAGAGTAAAAGTTTCTCCTGCAACCCGTTCCCTTTGTGCTAGATGAACGAACGTCTCTCCACATGCTCAGTTCTGAGAGATGTGTGTGTGAAAGCCGTCCTTCACCTTGCTTGTAGGGAACACATATTTTCTTTTCACTTCCAATCTCCACTCCATATATATATATGGGGTGGTACGAGCTCCAACACGGTTTTACAGTGAAAACTGCAGGAACTTCAAACCGGCACTAGGAAACAGACTGTGAAACCAGAGTAAAAGTATCTCCTGCAAACCGTTCCCTTTGTGCTAGATGAACGAAGGTCTCTCCACATGCTCAGTTCTGAGAGGTAAGTGCGTGTGATAGCCGTCCTTCACCTAGCTTGTTGGGATCACAAAGTTTCTTTTCAGTTGCTAACTCCATTCCATACATATATATGGGGAAGTACTAGCTCCAACTCGGTTTTACAGTGATATCTGCAGGAATTTCAAACCGGCACTAGGAAACAGACTGAGAAACCAGAGTAAGAGTTTCTCCTTCGACCCGTTCCATTTGTGCTAGATGAAAGAACGTCTCTCCACATGCTCAGTTCTGAATGATGTGTGTGTGAAAGCCGTCCTTCACCTTGCTTGTAGGGAACACATATTTTCTTTTCACTTCCAATCTCCACTCCATATATATATATGGGGTGGTACGAGCTCCAACACGGTTTTACAGTGAAAACTGCAGGAACTTCAAACCGGCACTAGGAAACAGACTGTGAAACCAGAGTAAAAGTATCTCCTGCAAACCGTTCCTTTGTGCTAGATGAACGAACGTCTCTACACATGCTCAGTTCTGAGAGATAAGTGTGTGTGAAAGCCGTCCTTCACCTAGTTGTTGGGAACACAGAGTTTTTTTCAGTTGCAAACTCCACTCCATACATATATATGGGGTGGTACGAGCTCCAACACGGTTTTACAGTGAAAACTGCAGGAACTTCAAACCGGCACTAGGAAACAGACTGAGAAAGCAGAGAAAAAGTTCCTCCTGCAAACCATTCCCTTTGTGCTAAATGAACGAACGTCTCTCCACATGTACAGTTCTGAGAGATAAGTGTGTGTGAAAGCCGTCCTTCACCTAGCTTGTTGAGAAGACAAAGATTCTTTTCACTTGCAAACTCCACTCCATACATATATACGGGTAAGTAGTAGCTCCAACTCGGTTTTACAGTGAAAACTGCAGGAACTTCAAACCGGCACTAGGAAACAGACTGAGAATCCAGAATAAAAGTTTCTCCTGCAAACCGTTCCCTTTTTGCTAGTTGAACGAACGTCTCTCCACATGCTCAGTTCTGAGAGATAAGTGTGTGTGAAAGCCGTACTTCACCTAGCTTGTTGGGAACACAAAGTATCTTTTCAGTTGCAAACTCCACTACATACATATATATGGGGAGGTACTAGCTCCAACTTGGTTTTACAGTGAAAACTGCTTGAACTTCAAACCAGCAGTAGGAAACAGACTGAGAATCCAGAGTAAAATTTTCTCCTGCAACCCTTTCCCTTTGTGCTAGATGAACGAAGATCTCTCCACATGCTCAGTTCTGAGAGGTAAGTGCGTGTGAAAGCCGTCCTTCACCTAGCTTGTTGGGAACACAAAGTTTCTTTTCAGTTGCAAACTCCACTCCATACATATATATGGGGAAGTACTAGCTCCAACTCGGTTTTACAGTGAAATCTGCAGGAATTTCAAACCGGCACTAGGAAACAGACTGAGAAACCAGAGTAAAAGTTTCTCCTGCAACCCGTTCCCTTTGTGCTAGATGAACGAACGTCTCTCCACATGCTCAGTTCTGAGAGGTAAGTGTGTGTGAATGCCGACCTTCACCTAGCTTGTTGGGAACACAAAGTTTCTTTTCAGTTGCAAACACCACTCCATAAATATATATGGTGAGGTAAAAACGCCAACTCGGTTTTACATAGAAAACAGCAGGAACTTCAAACCGGCAGTAGGAAACAGACTGAGAAAGCAGAGAAAAAGTTTCTCCTACAACCCGTTCCCTTTGTGCTAAATGAACGAACGTCTCTCCACATGCTCAGTTCTGAGAGATAAGTGTGTGTGAAAGCCGTCCTTCAACTAGCTTGTTGGGAACAGAAAGTATCTTTTCAGTTGCAAACTCCACTCCATATATATATATGGGGAGGTACTAGCTCCAACTCGGTTTTACAGTGAAAACTGCTGTACTTCAAACCAGCACTAGGAAACAGACTGAGAATCCAGAGTAAAAGTTTCTGCTGCAATCCGTTCCCTTTGTGCTAGATGAACGAACGTCTCTCCACATGCTCATTTCTGAGAGATGTGTGTGTGAAAGCCGTTCTTCAACTAGCTTGTAGGGAACACAAATTTTCTTTTCACTTGCAAACTCCACTCCATAAATATATATGGGGTGTTACGAGCTCCAACACGGTTTTACACTGAAAACTGCAGGAACTTCAAACCGGCACTAGGAAATAGAGTGTGAATCCAGAGTAAAAGTTTCTGCTGCAACCCGTTCCCTTTGTGCTAGATGAACGAACGTCTCTCCACATGCTCCCTTCTGAGAGATAAGTGTGTGTGAAAGCCGTCCTTCACCTAGCTTATTTTGAACACAAATTTTCTTTTCACTTGCAAACTCCACTCCATACATATATATGGGGATGTACTATCTCCAACTCGGTTTTACAGTGAAAACTGCAGGAACTTCAAACCGGCACTAGGATACAGACTGAGAAACCAGAGTTAAAGTTTCCCCTGCAACCCTTTCCCTTTGTGCTTGATGAACGAATGTCTCTCCACATGCTCAGTTCTGAGAGATATGTGTGTGTGAAAGCCGTCCTTCACCTAGCTTGTTGGGAACACAAAGTTTGTTTTCACTTGCAAACTCCAATCCATACATATATATGGGGAGGTACTAGCACCAACTCGGATTTACAGTGAAAACTGCAGGAACATCAAACCGGCACTAGGAAACAGACTTAGAAACCAGAGTAAAGTTTCTCCTTCAACCCGTTCCATTTGTGCTAGATGAACGAACGTCTCTCCACATGCTCAGTTCTGAGAGATGTATGTGTGAAAGCCGTCCTTCACCTTGCTTGTAGGGAACACAAATTTTCTTTTCACTTCCAAACTCCACTCCATATACATATATGGGGTTGTACGAGCTCCAACACGGTTTTAAAGTGAAAACTGCAGGAACTTCAAACCGGCACTAGGAAACAGACTGAGAAACCAGAGTAAAAGTATCTCCTGCAAACCGTTCCTTTGTGCTAGATGAACGAACGTCTCTACACATGCTCAGTTCTGAGAGATAAGTGTGTGTGAAAGCCGTCCTTCACCTAGTTCTTGGGAACACAAAGTTTTTTTCAGTTGCAAACTCCACTCCATACATATATATGGGGTGGTACGAGCTCCAACACGGTTTTACAGTGAAAACTGCAGGAACTTCAAACCGGCACTAGGAAACAGACTGAGAAAGCAGAGAAAAAGTTTCTCCTGCAAACCATTCCCTTTGTGCTAAATGAACGAACGTCTCTCCACATGCTCAGTTCTGAGAGAAAAGTGTGTGTGGAAGCCGTCCTTCACCTAGCTTGTTGAGAAGACAAAGATTCTTTTCACTTGCAAACTCCACTCCATACATATATACGGGTAAGTAGTAGCTCCAACTCGGTTTTACAGTGAAAACTGCAGGAACTTCAAACCGGCACTAGGAAACAGAGTGAGAATCCAGAATAAAAGTTTCTCCTGCAAACCGTTCCCTTTTTGCTAGTTGAACGAACGTCTCTCCACATGCTCAGTTCTGAGAGATAAGTGTGTGTGAAAGCCGTACTTCACATAGCTTGTTGGGAACACAAAGTATCTTTTCAGTTGCAAACTCCACTACATACATATATATGGGGAGGTACTAGCTCCAACTTGGTTTTACAGTGAAAACTTCTTTAACTTCAAAACAGCAGTAGGAAACAGACTGAGAATCCAGAGTAAAAGTTTCTCCTGCAACCCTTTCCCTTTGTGCTAGATGAACGAAGATCTCTCCACATGCTCAGTTCTGAGAGGTAAGTGCGTGTGAAAGCCGTCCTTCACCTAGCTTGTTGGGAACACAAAGTTTCTTTTCAGTTGCAAACTCCACTCCATACATATATATGGGGAAGTACTAGCTCCAACTCGGTTTTACAGTGAAATCTGCAGGAATTTCAAACCGGCACTAGGAAACAGACTGAGAAATCAGAGTAAAAGTTTCTCCTGCAACCCGTTCCCTTTGTGCTAGATGAACGAACGTCTCTCCACATGCTCAGTTCTGAGAGGTAAGTGTGTGTGAAAGCCGACCTTCACCTAGCTTGTTGGGAACACAAAGTTTCTTTTCAGTTGCAAACACCACTCCATAAATATATATGGTGAGGTAAAAACACCAACTCGGTTTTACATAGAAAACAGCAGGAACTTCAAACCGGCAGTAGGAAACAGACTGAGAAAGCAGAGAAAAAGTTTCTCCTACAACCCGTTCCCTTTGTGCTAAATGAACGAACGTCTCTCCACATGCTCAGTTCTGAGAGATAAGTGTGTGTGAAAGCCGTCCTTCAACTAGCTTGTTGGGAACAGAAAGTATCTTTTCAGTTGCAAACTCCACTCCATATATATATATGGGGAGGTACTAGCTCCAACTCGGTTTTACAGTGAAAACTGCTGAACTTCAAACCAGCACTAGGAAACAGACTGAGAATCCAGAGTAAAAGTTTCTGCTGCAACCCGTTCCCTTTGTGCTAGATGAACGAACGTCTCTCCACATGCTCATTTCTGAGAGATGTGTGTGTGAAAGCCGTTCTTCAACTAGCTTGTAGGGAACACAAATTTTCTTTTCACTTGCAAACTCCACTCCATAAATATATATGGGGTGGTACGAGCTCCAAAACGGTTTTACACTGAAAACTGCAGGAACTTCAAACCGGCACTAGGAAATAGAGTGTGAATCCAGAGTAAAAGTTTCTGCTGCAACCCGTTCCCTTTGTGCTAGATGAACGAACGTCTCTCCACATGCTCCCTTCTGAGAGATAAGTGTGTGTGAAAGCCGTCCTTCACCTAGCTTATTTTGAACACAAAGCTTCTTTTCACTTGCAAACTCCACTCCATACATATATATGGGGATGTACTATCTCCAAAACGGTTTTACAGTGAAAACTGCAGGAACTTCAAACCGGCACTAGGATACAGACTGAGAAACCAGAGTTAAAGTTTCCCCTGCAACCCTTTCCCTTTGTGCTTGATGAACGAATGTCTCTCCACATGCTCAGTTCTGAGAGATATGTGTGTGTGAAAGCCGTCCTTCACCTAGCTTGTTGGGAACACAAAGTTTGTTTTCACTTGCAAACTCCAATCCATACATATATATGGGGAGGTACTAGCACCAACTCGGATTTACAGTGAAAACTGCAGGAACATCAAACCGGCACTAGGAAACAGACTTAGAAACCAGAAAAAGTTTCTCCTGCAACCCGTTCCATTTGTGCTAGATGAACGAACGTCTTTCCACATGCTCAGTTCTGGGACATAAGTGTGTGTGAAAGCCGTCCTTCACCTAGCTTGTTGGGAACACAAAGATTCTTTTCACTTGCAAACACCACTCCATACATATATACGGGTAAGTACTAGCTCCAACTCGGTTTTACAGTGAAAACTGCAGGAACTTCAAACCGGCACTAGGAAACAGACTGAGAAACAAGAGTAAAAGTTTCTCCTGCAACCCGTTCCCTTTGTGCTAGATGAACGAACGTCTCTCCACCTGCTAAGTTCTGAGTGAAAAGTGTGTGTGAATGCCGTCCTTCACCTAGCTTGTTGGGAACACATAGTTTCTTTTCAGTTGCAAACACCACTCCATACATATATATGGGGAGGTAGGAGCTCCAACTCGGTTTTACCGTGCAAACAGCAGGAACTTGAAACCGGCACTAGGAAACAGACTTAGAAACCATAGTAAATGTTTCTCCTGCAAACCGTTCCCTTTGTGCTAGATGAACAAACGTCTCTCCACATGCTCATTTCTGAGAGATATGTGTGTGTGAAAGCCGTCCTTTACCTATCTTGTTGGGAACACATTGTTTCTTTTCACTTGCAAATTCCACTCCATACATATATACGGGTAAGTAGTAGCTCCAACTCGGTTTTACAGTGAAAACTGCAGGAACTTCAAACCGGCACTAGGAAACAGACTGAGAATCCAGAATAAAAGTTTCTCCTGCAACCCGTTCCCTTTTTGCTAGATGAACGAACGTCTCTCCACATGCTCAGTTCTGAGAGATATGTGTGTGTGAAAGCCGTCCTTCACCTAGGTTGTTGGGAACAGAAAGTATCTTTTCAGTTGCAAACTCCACTCCATATATATATATGGGGAGGTACTAGCTCCAACTCGGTTTTACAGTGAAAACTGCTGAACTTCAAACCAGCACTAGGAAACAGACTGAGAATCCAGAGTAATAGTTTCTCCTGTAACCCGTTCCCTTTGTGCTAGATGAACGAAGGTCTCTCCACATGCTCAGTTCTGAGAGGTAAGTGCGTGTGAAAGCCGTACTTCACCTAGCTTGTTGGGAAAACAAAGTTTCTTTTCAGTTGCAAACTCCACTCCATACATATATATGAGGAAGTACTACCTCCAACTCTGTTTTACAGTGAAATCTGCAGGAACTTCAAACCGGCACTAGGAAACAGACTGAGAAACCAGAGTAAAAGTTTCTCCTGCAACCCGTTCCCTTTGTGCTAGATGAACGAACGTCTCTCCACATGCTCATTTATGAGAGATGTGTGTGTGAAAGCCGTTCTTCAACTAGCTTGTAGGGAACACAAATTTTCTTTTCACTTGCAAACTCCACTCCATAAATATATATGGGGTGGTACGAGCTCCAACACGGTTTTACAGTGAAAACTGCAGGAACTTCAAACCGGCACTAGGAAACAGACTGTGAAACCAGAGTAAAAGTATCTCCTGCAACCCGTTCTTTGTTCTAGATGAACGAACGTCTCTACACATGCTCAGTTCTGAGAGATAAGTGTGTGTGAAAGCCGTCCTTCACATAGCTTGTTGGGAAAACAAACTTTCTTTTCAGTTGCAAAATCCACTCCATACATATATAAGGATAGGTACCTGCTCCAACACGGTTTTACAGTGAAAACTGCAGGAAATTCAAACCGGCACTAGGAAACAGATTGAGAAACCAGAGTAAAATTTTCCCCTGCAACCCGTTCCCTTTGTGCTAGATAAACGAACGTCTCTTCACATGCTCCCTTCTGAGAGATAAGTGTGTGTGAAAGCCGTCCTTCACCTAGCTTATTTTGAACACAAAGCTTCTTTTCACTTGCAAACTCCACTCCATACATATATATGGGGATGTAGTATCTCCAACTCGGTTTTATAGTGAAAACTGCAGGAACTTCAAACCGGCACTAGGATACAGACTGAGAAACCAGAATTAAACTTTCCCCTGCAACCCTTTCCCTTTGTGCTTCATGAACGAATGTCTCTCCACATGCTCAGTTCTGAGAGATATGTGTGTGTGAAAGCCGTCCTTCACCTAACTTGTTGGGAACACAAAGTTTGTTTTCACTTGCAAACTCCAATCCATACATATATATGGGGAGGTACTAGCACCAACTCGGTTTTACAGTGAAAACTGCAGGAACATCAAACCGGCACTAGGAAATAGACTTAGAAACCAGAAAAAGTTTCTCCTGCAACCCGTTCCATTTGTGCTAGATGAACGAACGTCTCTCCACATGCTCAGTTCTGGGAGATAAGTGTGTGTGAAAGCCGTCCTTCACCTAGCTTGTTGGGAACAGAAAGTATCTTTTCAGTTGCAAACTCCACTCCATATATATATATGGGGAGGTACTAGCTCCAACTCGGTTTTACAGTGAAAACTGCTGAACTTCAAACCAGCACTAGGAAACAGACTGAGAATCCAGAGTAAAAGTTTCTGCTGCAACCCGTTCCCTTTGTGCTAGATGAACGAACGTCTCTCCACATGCTCATTTCTGAGAGATGTGTGTGTGAAAGCCGTTCTTCAACTAGCTTGTAGGGAACACAAATTTTCTTTTCACTTGCAAACTCCACTCCATAAATATATATGGGGTGGTACGAGCTCCAACACGGTTTTACACTGAAAACTGCAGGAACTTCAAACCGGCACTAGGAAATAGAGTGTGAATCCAGAGTAAAAGTTTCTGCTGCAACCCGTTCCCTTTGTGCTAGATGAACGAACGTCTCTCACATGCTCCCTTCTGAGAGATAAGTGTGTGTGAAAGCCGTCCTTCACCTAGCTTATTTTGAACACAAAGCTTCTTTTCACTTGCAAACTCCACTCCATACATATATATGGGGATGTACTATCTCCAACACGGTTTTACAGTGAAAACTGCAGGAACTTCAAACCGGCACTAGGATACAAACTGAGAAACCAGAGTTAAAGTTTACCCTGCAACCCTTTCCATTTGTGCTTGATGAACGAATGTCTCTCCACATGCTCAGTTCTGAGAGATATGTGTGTGTGAAAGCCGTCCTTCACCTAGCTTGTTGGGAACACAAAGTTTGTTTTCACTTGCAAACTCCAATCCATACATATATATGGGGAGGTACTAGCACCAACTCGGTTTTACAGTGAAAACTGCAGGAACATCAAACCGGCACTAGGAAACAGACTTAGAAACCAGAAAATTTTCTCCTGCAACCCGTTCCATTTGTGCTAGATGAACGAACGTCTTTCCACATGCTCAGTTCTGGGACATAAGTGTGTGTGAAAGCCGTCCTTCACCTAGCTTGTTGGGAACACAAAGATTCTTTTCACTTGCAAACACCACTCCATACATATATACGGGTAAGTACTAGCTCCAACTCGGTTTTACAGTGAAAACTGCAGGAACTTCAAACCGGCACTAGGAAACAGACTGAGAAACCAGAGTAAAAGATTCTCCTGCAACCCGTTCCCTTTGTGCTAGATGAACGAACGTCTCTCCACCTGCTAAGTTCTGAGTGAAAAGTGTGTGTGAATGCCGTCCTTCACCTAGCTTGTTGGGAACACATAGTTTCTTTTCAGTTGCAAACACCACTCCATACATATATATGGGGATGTAGGAGCTCCAACTCGGTTTTACCGTGCAAACAGCAGGAACTTGAAACCGGCACTAGGAAACAGACTTAGAAACCATAGTAAATGTTTCTCCTGCAAACCGTTCCCTTTGTGCTAGATGAACGAACGTCTCTCCACATGCTCATTTCTGAGAGATAAGTGTGTGTGAAAGCCGTCCTTTACCTAGCTTGTTGGGAAAACATTGTTTCTTTTCACTTGCAAATTCCACTCCATACATATATACGGGTAAGTAGTAGCTCCAACTCGGTTTTACAGTGAAAACTGCAGGAACTTCAAACCGGCACTAGGAAACAGACTGAGAATCCAGAATAAAAGTTTCTCCTGCAACCCGTTCCCTTTTTGCTAGATGAACGAACGTCTCTCCACATGCTCAGTTCTGAGAGATATGTGTGTGTGAAAGCCGTCCTTCACCTAGCTTGTTGGGAACAGAAAGTATCTTTTCAGTTGCAAACTCCACTCCATATATATATATGGGGAGGTACTAGCTCCAACTCGGTTTTACAGTGAAAACTGCTGAACTTCAAACCAGCACTAGGAAACAGACTGAGAATCCAGAGTAATAGTTTCTCCTGTAACCCGTTCCCTTTGTGCTAGATGAACGAAGGTCTCTCCACATGCTCAGTTCTGAGAGGTAAGTGCGTGTGAAAGCCGTCCTTCACCTAGCTTGTTGGGAACACAAAGTTTCTTTTCAGTTGCAAACTCCACTCCATACATATATATGGGGAAGTACTACCTCCAACTCGGTTTTACAGTGAAATCTGCAGGAACTTCAAACCGGCACTAGGAAACAGACTGAGAAACCATAGTAAAAGTTTCTCCTGCAACCCGTTCCCTTTGTGCTAGATGAACGAACGTCTCTCCACATGCTCATTTATGAGAGATGTGTGTGTGAAAGCCGTTCTTCAACTAGGTTGTAGGGAACACAAATTTTCTTTTCACTTGCAAACTCCACTCCATAAATATATATGGGGTGGTACGAGCTCCAACACGGTTTTACAGTGAAAACTGCAGGAACTTCAAACCGGCACTAGGAAACAGACTGTGAAACCAGAGTAAAAGTATCTCCTGCAACCCGTTCTTTGTGCTAGATGAACGAACGTCTCTACACATGCTCAGTTCTGAGAGATAAGTGTGTGTGAAAGCCGTCCTTCACATAGCTTGTTGGGAAAACAAACTTTCTTTTCAGTTGCATAATCCACTCCATACATTTATAAGGATAGGTACCTGCTCCAACTCGGTTTTACAGTGAAAACTGCAGGAAATTCAAACCGGCACTAGGAAACAGATTGAGAAACCAGAGAAAATTTTCCCTTGCAACCCGTTCCCTTTGTGCTAGATAAACGAACGTCTCTTCACATGCTCCCTTCTGAGAGATAAGTGTGTGTGAAAGCCGTCCTTCACCTAGCTTATTTTGAACACAAAGCTTCTTTTCACTTGCAAACTCCACTCCATACATATATATGGGGATATACTATCTCCAACTCGGTTTTATAGTGAAAACTGCAGGAACTTCAAACCGGCACTAGGATACAGACTGAGAATCCAGAATAAAAGTTTCTCCTGCAACCCGTTCCCTTTTTGCTAGATGAACGAACGTCTCTCCACATGCTCAGTTCTGAGAGATATGTGTGTGTGAAAGCCGTCCTTCACCTAGCTTGTTGGGAACAGAAAGTATCTTTTCAGTTGCAAACTCCACTCCATATATATATATGGGGAGGTACTAGCTCCAACTCGGTTTTACAGTGAAAACTGCTGAACTTCAAACCAGCACTAGGAAACAGACTGAGAATCCAGAGTAATAGTTTCTCCTGTAACCCGTTCCCTTTGTGCTAGATGAACGAAGGTCTCTCCACATGCTCAGTTCTGAGAGGTAAGTGCGTGTGAAAGCCGTCCTTCACCTAGCTTGTTGGGAACACAAAGTTTCTTTTCAGTTGCAAACTCCACTCCATACATATATATGGGGAAGTACTACCTCCAACTCGGTTTTACAGTGAAATCTGCAGGAACTTCAAACCGGCACTAGGAAACAGACTGAGAAACCATAGTAAAAGTTTCTCCTGCAACCCGTTCCCTTTGTGCTAGATGAACGAACGTCTCTCCACATGCTCATTTATGAGAGATGTGTGTGTGAAAGCCGTTCTTCAACTAGGTTGTAGGGAACACAAATTTTCTTTTCACTTGCAAACTCCACTCCATAAATATATATGGGGTGGTACGAGCTCCAACACGGTTTTACAGTGAAAACTGCAGGAACTTCAAACCGGCACTAGGAAACAGACTGTGAAACCAGAGTAAAAGTATCTCCTGCAACCCGTTCTTTGTGCTAGATGAACGAACGTCTCTACACATGCTCAGTTCTGAGAGATAAGTGTGTGTGAAAGCCGTCCTTCACATAGCTTGTTGGGAAAACAAACTTTCTTTTCAGTTGCATAATCCACTCCATACATTTATAAGGATAGGTACCTGCTCCAACTCGGTTTTACAGTGAAAACTGCAGGAAATTCAAACCGGCACTAGGAAACAGATTGAGAAACCAGAGAAAATTTTCCCTTGCAACCCGTTCCCTTTGTGCTAGATAAACGAACGTCTCTTCACATGCTCCCTTCTGAGAGATAAGTGTGTGTGAAAGCCGTCCTTCACCTAGCTTATTTTGAACACAAAGCTTCTTTTCACTTGCAAACTCCACTCCATAAATATATATGGGGATATACTATCTCCAACTCGGTTTTATAGTGAAAACTGCAGGAACTTCAAACCGGCACTAGGATTCAGACTGAGAAACCAGAGTTAAACTTTCCCCTGCAACCCTTTCCCTTTGTGCTTGATGAACGAATGTCTCTCCACATGCTCAGTTCTGAGAGATATGTGTGTGTGAAAGCCGTCCTTCACCTAACTTGTTGGGAACACAAAGTTTGTTTTCACTTGCAAACTCCAATCCATACATATATATGGGGAGGTACTAGCACCAACTCGGTTTTACAGTGAAAACTGCAGGAACATCAAACCGGCACTAGGAAACAGACTTAGAAACCAGAAAAAGTTTCTCCTGCAACCCGTTCCATTTGTGCTAGATGAACGAACGTCTCTCCACATGCTCAGTTCTGGGAGATAAGTGTGTGTGAAAGCCGTCCTTCACCTAGCTTGTTGGGAACAAAATGATTCTTTTCACTTGCAAACAACACTCTATACATATATACGGGTAAGTACTAGCTCCAACTCGGTTTTACAGTGAAAACTGCAGGAACTTCAAACCGGCACTAGGAAACAGACTGAGAGAACAGAGTAAAAGTTTCCCTGAAACCCGTTCCCTTTGTGCTAGATGAACGAAAGTATCTCCACATGCTCAGTTCTGAGAGATATGTGTGTGTGAAAGCCGCCCTTCACGTAGCTTGTTGGGAACACAAAGTTTCTTTTCACTTGCAAACTCCACTCCATACATATATATGGGGAGGTACGAGCTCCAAATCTGTTTTACAGTGAAAACTGCAGGAACTTCAAACCGGCACTAGGAAACAGACTGAGAAACCAGAATAAAAGTTTCTCCTACAACCCGTTCCCTTTGTGCTAGATGAACGTAGGTCTCTCCACATGCTCATTTCTGAGAGATAAGTGCATGTGAAAGCCGTACTTCAACTAGCTTGTTGGGAACACAAAGTTTCTTTTCAGTTGCAAACTCCACTCCATACATATATATGGGGAAGTACTAGCTCCAACTCGGTTTTACAGTGAAATCTGCAGGATTTTCAAACCGGCACTAGGAAACAGACTGAGAAACCAGAGTAAAAGTTTCTCCTGCAACCCGTTCCCTTTGTGCTAGATGAACGAACGTCTCTCCACATGCTCAGTTCTGAGAGATAAGTGCGTTTGAAAGCCATCCTTCACCTACCTTGTTGGGAACACAAAGTTTCTTTTCAGTTGCAAACTCTACTCCATACATATATATGGGGAGATACTAGTTCCAGCTCTGTTTTACAGTGGAAACTGCAGGAAATTCAAACCGGCACTAGGAAACAGACTGAGAAACCAGAGTAAAAGTTTCTCATGCAACCAGTTCCCTTTGTGCTAGATGAAGGAAAGTCTATCCACATGCTCTGTTCTGAGAGATAATTGTGTGTGAAAGCCGTACTTCACCTAGCTTGTTGGGAAAAGAAACTTTCATTTCAGTTGCAAAATCCACTCCATACATATATATTTGGAGGTACTTGCTCCAAATCTGTTTTACAGTGAAAATGCAGGAATTTCAAACCGGCACTAGGAAACAGACTGAGAAACCAGAGTAAAAGTTTCTCCTGCAACCCCTTCCCTTTGTGCTAGATGAACGAAAGACTCTCCACATGCTCAGTTCTCAGAGATAAGTGTGTGTGAAAGCCGTCCTTCACCTAGCTTGTTGGGAAAACAAAATTTCTTTTCAGTTGCAAACACCACTCCATACATATATATGGGGAGGTACTAGCTCCAACTCGGTTTTACAGTGAAAACTGCAGGAACTTCAAACCGGCACTAGGAAACAGACTGAGAAACCAGAGTAAAAGTTTCCCCTGCAAACCGTTCCCTTTGTGCTAGTTGAACGAACGTCTCTACACATGCTCAGTTCTAAGAGATATGTGTGTGTGAAAGCCGCCCTTCACGTAGCTTGTTGGGAACACAAAGATTCTTTTCACTTGCAAACTCCACTCCATACATATATATGGGGAGGTACGAGCTCCAAATCTGTTTTACAGTGAAAACTGCAGGAACTTCAAACCGGCACTAGGAAACAGACTGAGAAACCAGAGTAAAAGATTCTCCTGCAACCCGTTCCCTTTGTGCTAGATGAACGAACGTCTCTCCACCTGCTAAGTTCTGAGTGAAAAGTGTGTGTGAATGCCGTCCTTCACCTAGCTTGTTGGGAACACATAGTTTCTTTTCAGTTGCAAACACCACTCCATAAATATATATGGGGAGGTAGGAGCTCCAACTCGGTTTTACCGTGCAAACAACAGGAACTTGAAACCGGCACTAGGAAACAGACTTAGAAACCATAGTAAATGTTTCTCCTGCAAACCGTTCCCTTTGTGCTAGATGAACGAACGTCTCTCCACATGCTCATTTCTGAGAGATAAGTGTGTGTGAAAGCCGTCCTTTACCTAGCTTGTTGGGAAAACATTGTTTCTTTTCACTTGCAAATTCCACTCCATACATATATACGGGTAAGTAGTAGCTCCAACTCGGTTTTACAGTGAAAACTGCAGGAACTTCAAACCGGCACTAGGAAACAGACTGAGAATCCAGAATAAAAGTTTCTCCTGCAACCCGTTCCCTTTTTGCTAGATGAACGAACGTCTCTCCACATGCTCAGTTCTGAAAGATAAGTGTGTTTGAAAGCCAACCTTCACCTAGCTTGTTGGGAACACAAAGTTTCTTTTCAGTTGCAAACTCCACTCCATACATATATATGGGAAGATACTAGTTCCAGCTCTGTTTTACAGTGGAAACTGCAGGAACTTCAAACCGGCACTAGGAAACAGACTGAGAGAACAGAGTAAAAGTTTCCCTGAAACCCGTTCCCTTTGTGCTAGATGAACGAAAGTCTCTCCACATGCTCAGTTCTGAGAGATATGTGTGTGTGAAAGCCGCCCTTCACGTAGCTTGTTGGGAACACAAAGTTTCTTTTCACTTGCAAACTCCACTCCATACATATATATGGGGAGGTACGAGCTCCAAATCTGTTTTACAGTGAAAACTGCAGGAAATTCAAACCGGCACTAGGAAACAGACTGAGAAACCAGAATAAAAGTTTCTCCTACAAGCCGTTCCCTTTGTGCTAGATGAACGTAGGTCTCTCCACATGCTCATTTCTGAGAGATAAGTGCATGTGAAAGCCGTACTTCAACTAGCTTATTGGGAACACAAAGTTTCTTTTCAGTTGCAAACTCCACTCCATACATATATATGGGGAAGTACTAGCTCCAACTCGGTTTTACAGTGAAATCTGCAGGATTTTCAAACCGGCACTAGGAAACAGACTGAGAAACCACAGTAAAAGTTTCTCCTGCAACCCGTTCCCTTTGTGCTAGATGAACGAACGTCTCTCCACATGCTCAGTTCTGAGAGATAAGTGTGTTTGAAAGCCATCCTTCACCTACCTTGTTGGGAACACAAAGTTTCTTTTCAGTTGCAAACTCCACTCCATAAATATATATGGGGAGATACTAGTTCCAGCACTGTTTTACAGTGGAAACTGCAGGAAATTCAAACCGGCACTAGGAAACAGACTGAGAAACCAGAGTAAAACTTTCTCCTACAACCCGTTCCCTTTGTGCTAGATGAACGAATGTCTCTCCACATGCTCAGTTCTGAGAGATAAGTGTGTGTGAAAGCCGTCCTTCACCTAGCTTGTTGGGAAAACAAACTTTCTTTTCAGTTTCAAACTCCACTCCATACATATATAAGGGGAGGTACTAGCTCCAACTCTGTTTTACAGTGAAAACTGCAGGAACTTCAAACCGGCACTAAAACAGACTGAGAAACCAGAGTAAAAGTTTCCCCTGCAACCCGTTCCCTTTGTGCTAGATGAACGAATGTCTCTCCACATGCTCAGTTCTGAGAGATAAGTGTGTGTGAAAGCCGTCCTTCACCTAGCTTGTTGGGAACATAAAGTATCTATTCAGTTGCAAACTCCACTCCATACATATATATGGGGATGTACTAGCTCCAGCTCTGTTTTACTGTGGAAAATGCAGGAACTTCAAACCGGCACTAGTAAACAGACTGAGAAACCAGAGTAAAAGTTTCTCATGCAACCCGTTCCCTTTGTGCTAGATGAAGGAAAGTCTCTCCACATGCTCAGTTCTGAGAGATAATTGTGTGTGAAAGCCGTACTTCACCTAGCTTGTTGCGAAAACAAACTTTCATTTCAGTTGCAAAATCCACTCCATACATATATATTTGGAGGTAATTGCTCCAAATCTGTTTTACAGTGAAAACTGCAGGAACTTCAAACCGGCACTAGGAAACAGACTGAGAAACCAGAGTAAAAGTTTCTCCTGCAAACCGTTCCCTTTGTGTTAGATGAACGAAAGTCTCTCCACATGCTCAGTTCTAAGAGATAAGTGTGTGTGAAAGCCGTCCTTCACCTAGCTTGTTGGGAAAACAAAATTTCTTTTCAGTTGCAAACACCACTCCATACATATATATGGGGAGGTACTAGCTCCAACTCGGTTTTACAGTGAAAACTGCAGGAACTTCAAACCGGCACTAGGAAACAGACTGAGAAACCAGAGTAAAAGTTTCCCCTGCAACCCGTTCCCTTTGTGCTAGTTGAACGAACGTCTCTACACATGCTCAGTTCTCAGAGATATGTGTGTGTGAAAGCCGCCCTTCACGTAGCTTGTTGGGAACACAAAGATTCTTTTCACTTGCAAACTCCACTCCATACATATATATGGGGAGGTACGAGCTCCAAATCTGTTTTACAGTGAAAACTGCAGGAACTTCAAACCGGCACTAGGAAACAGACTGAGAAACCAGAATAAAAGTTTCTCCTACAACCCGTTCCCTTTGTACTAGATGAACGTAGGTCTCTCCACATGCTCATTTCTGAGAGATAAGTGCATGTGAAAGCCGTACTTCAACTAGCTTGTTGGGAATACAAAGTTTCTTTTCAGTTGCAAACTCCACTCCATACATATATATGGGGAAGTACTAGCTCCAACTCGGTTTTACAGTGAAATCTGCAGGATTTTCAAACCGGCACTAGGAAACAGACTGAGAAACCAGAGTAAAAGTTTCTCCTGCAACCCGTTCCCTTTGTGCTAGATGAACGAACGTCTCTCCACATGCTCAGTTCTGAGAGATAAGTGTGTTTGAAAGCCATCCTTCACCTAGCTTGTTGGGAACACAAAGTTTCTTTTCACTTGCAAACTCCACTCCATACATATATATGGGGAGATACTAATTCCAGCTCTGTTTTACAGTGGAAACTGCAGGAAATTCAAACCGGCACTAGGAAACAGACTGAGAAACCAGAGTAAAAGTTTCTCCTGCCACCCGTTCCCTTTGTGCTAGATGAACGAATGTCTCTCCACATGCTCAGTTCTGAGAGATAAGTGTGTGTGAAAGCCGTCCTTCACCTAGCTTGTTGGGAAAAAAACTTTCTTTTCAGTTTCAAACTCCACTCCATACATATATAAGGGGAGGTACTAGCTCCAACTCGGTTTTACAGTGAAAACTGCAGGAACTTCAAACCGGCACTAAAACAGACTGAGAAACCAGAGTAAAAGTTTCTCCTGCAACCCGTTCCCTTTGTGCTAGATGAACGAACGTCTCTCCACATGCTCAGTTCTGAGAGATAAGTGTGTCTGAAAGCCGTCCTTCACCTAGCTTGTTGGGAACATAAAGTATCTATTCAGTTGCAAACTCCACTCCATACATATATATGGGGATGTACTAGCTCCAGCTCTGTTTTACTGTGGAAAATGCAGGAACTTCAAACCGGCACTAGGAAACAGACTGAGAAACCAGAGTAAAAGTTTCTCATACAACCCGTTCCCTTTGTGCTAGATGAAGGAAAGTCTCTCCACATGCTCAGTTCTGAGAGATAATTGTGTGTGAAAGCCGTACTTCACCTAGCTTGTTGGGAAAACAAAATTTCTTTTCAGTTGCAAACACCACTCCATACATATATATGGGGAGGTACTAGCTCCAGCTCTGATTTACAGTGGAAACTGCAGGAACTTCAAACCGGCACTAGGAAACAGACTGAGAAACCAGAGGAAAAGTTTCTCCTGCAACCCGTTCCCTTTGTACTAGATGAACGAACATCTCTCCACATGCTCAGTTCTGAGACATAAATGTGTGTCAAAGCCGTTCTTCAACTAGCTTGTTGGGAACACAAAGTTCCTTTTCACTTGCAAACTCCACTCCATACATACATATGGGGAGTTACGAGCTCCAACTCGGTTTTACAGTGAAAACTGCAGGAACTTCAAACCGGCACTAGGAAACACACTGAGAAACCAGAGTAAAAGTTTCTCCTGCAACCCGTTCCCTTTGTGCTAGATGAACGAAAGTCTCTCCACATGCTCAGTTCTGAGAGATAAGTGTGTGTGAAAGCCTTCCTTCACCTAGCTTGTTGGGAACACAAAGTTTCTTTTCACTTGCAAATTCCACTCCATACATATATATGGGAAGGTACTAGCTCCATCACGGTTTTACAGTGAAAACTGCAGGAACTTCAAACTGGCACTAGGAAACAGACTGAGAAACCAGAGTAAAAGTTTATCCTGCAACCCGTTCCCTTTGTGCTAGATGAACGAACGTCTCTCCACATGCTCAGTTCTGAGAGATAAGTGTGTGTGAAAGCCGTACTTCACCTAACTTGTTGGGAACACAAAGTTTCTTTTCACTTGCAAACTCCACTCCATACATATATATGGGGTGGTACTAGCTCCAACACGGTTTTACAGTGAAAATTGCAGGAACTTCATACAGGCACTAGGAAACAGACTGAGAAAACAGAGGAAAAGTTTCTCCTGCAACCCGTTCCCTTTTTGCTAGATGAACGAAAGTCTCTCCACATGCTCAGTTCTGAGAGATAAGTGTGTGTGAAAGCCGTCCTTCACATAGCTTGTTGCGAAAATAAAGTTTCTTTTCACTTACAAACTCCACTCCATACATATATATGGGGAAGTACGAGCTCCAACTCGGTTTTACAGTGAAAACTGCAGGAAATTCAAACCGGCACTAGGAAACAGACTGAGAAACCAGAGTAAAAGTTTCCCCTGCAACCCGTTCCCTTTGTGCTAGATGAACGAACGTCTCTCCACATGCTCAGTTCTGAGAGAAAAGTGTGTGTGAAACCGTCCTTCACCTAGGTTGTTTGGAACACAAAGTTTCTATTCACTTTCCTACTCCACTCCATACATATATAAGGGGAGGTACTAGCTCCAACTCAGTTTTACAGTGAAAACTGCAGGAACTTCAAACCGGCACTAAAACAGACTGAGAAACCAGAGTAAAAGTTTCTCCTGCAACCCGTTCCCTTTGTGCTAGATGAACGAACGTCTCTCCACATGCTCAGTTCTGAGAGATAAGTGTGTCTGAAAGCCGTCCTTCACCTAGCTTGTTGGGAACATAAAGTATCTATTCAGTTGCAAACTCCACTCCATACATATATATGGGGATGTACTAGCTCCAGCTCTGTTTCACTGTGGAAAATGCAGGAACTTCAAACCGGCACTAGGAAACAGACTGAGAAACCAGAGTAAAAGTTTCTCATACAACCCGTTCCCTTTGTGCTAGATGAAGGAAAGTCTCTCCACATGCTCAGTTCTGAGAGATAATTGTGTGTGAAAGCCGTACTTCACCTAGCTTGTTGGGAAAACAAAATTTCTTTTCAGTTGCAAACACCACTCCATACATATATATGGGGAGGTACTAGCTCCAGCTCTGATTTACAGTGGAAACTGCAGGAACTTCAAACCGGCACTAGGAAACAGACTGAGAAACCAGAGGAAAAGTTTCTCCTGCAACCCGTTCCCTTTGTACTAGATGAACGAACATCTCTCCACATGCTCAGTTCTGAGACATAAATGTGTGTCAAAGCCGTTCTTCAACTAGCTTGTTGGGAACACAAAGTTCCTTTTCACTTGCAAACTCCACTCCATACATACATATGGGGAGTTACGAGCTCCAACTCGGTTTTACAGTGAAAACTGCAGGAACTTCAAACCGGCACTAGGAAACACACTGAGAAACCAGAGTAAAAGTTTCTCCTGCAACCCGTTCCCTTTGTGCTAGATGAACGAAAGTCTCTCCACATGCTCAGTTCTGAGAGATAAGTGTGTGTGAAAGCCTTCCTTCACCTAGCTTGTTGGGAACACAAAGTTTCTTTTCACTTGCAAATTCCACTCCATACATATATATGGGAAGGTACTAGCTCCATCACGGTTTTACAGTGAAAACTGCAGGAACTTCAAACTGGCACTAGGAAACAGACTGAGAAACCAGAGTAAAAGTTTATCCTGCAACCCGTTCCCTTTGTGCTAGATGAACGAACGTCTCTCCACATGCTCAGTTCTGAGAGATAAGTGTGTGTGAAAGCCGTACTTCACCTAACTTGTTGGGAACACAAAGTTTCTTTTCACTTGCAAACTCCACTCCATACATATATATGGGGTGGTACTAGCTCCAACACGGTTTTACAGTGAAAATTGCAGGAACTTCATACAGGCACTAGGAAACAGACTGAGAAAACAGAGGAAAAGTTTCTCCTGCAACCCGTTCCCTTTTTGCTAGATGAACGAAAGTCTCTCCACATGCTCAGTTCTGAGAGATAAGTGTGTGTGAAAGCCGTCCTTCACATAGCTTGTTGCGAAAATAAAGTTTCTTTTCACTTACAAACTCCACTCCATACATATATATGGGGAAGTACGAGCTCCAACTCGGTTTTACAGTGAAAACTGCAGGAAATTCAAACCGGCACTAGGAAACAGACTGAGAAACCAGAGTAAAAGTTTCCCCTGCAACCCGTTCCCTTTGTGCTAGATGAACGAACGTCTCTCCACATGCTCAGTTCTGAGAGAAAAGTGTGTGTGAAACCGTCCTTCACCTAGGTTGTTTGGAACACAAAGTTTCTATTCACTTTCCTACTCCACTCCATACATATATAAGGGGAGGTACTAGCTCCAACTCAGTTTTACAGTGAAAACTGCAGGAACTTCAAACCGGCACTAGGAAACATACTGAGAAACCAGAGTAAAAGTTTCTCCTGCAACCCGTTCACTTTGTGCTAGACGAACGAAGGTCTCTCCACATGCTCAGTTCTGAGAGATAAGTGTGTGTGAATGCAGAACTTCACGTAGCTTATTGAGAACACAAAGTTTCTTTTCACTTGCAAACTCCACTCCATACATATATATGGGGAAGTACGAGCTCCAACTCGGTTTTACAGTGAAAACTGCAGGAACTTCAAACCGGCACTAGGAAACAGACTGAGAAACCAGAGTAAAAGTTTCCCCTGCAACCCGTTCCCTTTGTGCTAGATGAACGAACGTCTCTCCACATGCTCAGTTCTGAGAGAAAAGTGTGTGTGAAACCGTCCTTCACCTAGGTTGTTTGGAACACAAAGTTTCTATTCACTTTCCTACTCCACTCCATACATATATAAGGGGAGGTACTAGCTCCAACTCAGTTTTACAGTGAAAACTGCAGGAACTTCAAACCGGCACTAGGAAACATACTGAGAAACCAGAGTAAAAGTTTCTCCTGCAACCCGTTCACTTTGTGCTAGACGAACGAAGGTCTCTCCACATGCTCAGTTCTGAGAGATAAGTGTGTGTGAATGCAGAACTTCACGTAGCTTATTGAGAACACAAAGTTTCTTTTCACTTGCAAACTCCACTCCATACATATATATGGGGAGGTACGAGCTCCAACTCGGTTTCATAGTGAAAACTGCAGGAACTTCAAACCGGCACTAGGAAACAGACTGAGAAACCAGAGTAATATTTCTCCTGCAACCCCTTCCCTTTGTGCTAGATGAACAAACGTCTCTCCACATGCTCAGTTCTGAGAGATAAGTGTGTGTGAAAGCCGTCCTTCACCTAGCTTGTTGGGAACACAAAGTTTCTTTTCACTTGCAAACTCCACTCCATACATATATATGGGGTGGTACTAGCTCCAACACGGTTTTACAGTGAAAATTGCAGGAACTTCATACAGGCACTAGGAAACAGACTGAGAAAACAGAGGAAAAGTTTCTCCTGCAACCCGTTCCCTTTTTGCTAGATGAACGAAAGTCTCTCCACATGCTCAGTTCTGAGAGATAAGTGTGTGTGAAAGCCGTCCTTCACATAGCTTGTTGCGAACACAAAGTTTCTTTTCACTTACAAACTCCACTCCATACATATATATGGGGAAGTAAGAGCTCCAACTCGGTTTTACAGTGAAAACTGCAGGAACTTCAAACCGGCACTAGGAAACAGACTGAGAAACCAGAGTAAAAGTTTCCCCTGCAACCCGTTCCCTTTGTGCTAGATGAACGAACGTCTCTCCACATGCTCAGTTCTGAGAGAAAAGTGTGTGTGAAACCGTCCTTCACCTAGGTTGTTTGGAACACAAAGTTTCTATTCACTTTCCTACTCCACTCCATACATATATAAGGGGAGGTACTAGCTCCAACTCAGTTTTACAGTGAAAACTGCAGGAACTTCAAACCGGCACTAGGAAACATACTGAGAAACCAGAGTAAAAGTTTCTCCTGCAACCCGTTCACTTTGTGCTAGACGAACGAAGGTCTCTCCACATGCTCAGTTCTGAGAGATAAGTGTGTGTGAATGCAGAACTTCACGTAGCTTATTGAGAACACAAAGTTTCTTTTCACTTGCAAACTCCACTCCATACATATATATGGGGAGGTACGAGCTCCAACTCGGTTTCATAGTGAAAACTGCAGGAACTTCAAACCGGCACTAGGAAACAGACTGAGAAACCAGAGTAATATTTCTCCTGCAACCCCTTCCCTTTGTGCTAGATGAACAAACGTCTCTCCACATGCTCAGTTCTGAGAGATAAGTGTGTGTGAAAGCCGTCCTTCACCTAGCTTGTTGGGAACACAAAGTTTCTTTTCACTTGCAAACTCCACTCCATATATATGTATGGGAAGGCACGAGCTCCAACTCGGTTTTACAGTGAAAACTGCAGGAACTTCAAACTGGCACTAGGAAACAGACTGAGAAACCAGAGTAAAAGTTTCTCCTGCAACCCGTTCCCTTTCTGCTAGATGAACGAATGTCTCTCCACATGCTCAGTTCTGAGAGATAAGTGCGTGTGAAAGCCGTCCTTCACCTAGCTTGTTGGGAACACAAAGTTTCTTTTCAGTTGCAAACTCCAATCCATACATATATATGGGGAAGTACTAGCTCCAAATCGGTTTTACAGTGAAATCTGTAGGAATTTCAAAACGACACTAGGAAACAGACTGAGAAACCAGAGTAAAAGTTTCTCCTGCAAACCGTTCCCTTTGTGCTAGATGAACGAACGTCTCTCCACATGCTCAGTTCGGAGAGATAAGTGTGTGTGAAAGCCGTCCTTCACCTAGCTTGTTGGGAACACAAAGTTTCTTTTCACTTGCAAACTCCACTCCATACATATCTATGGGGAGGTTCTAGCTCCAGCTCTGTTTTACAGTGGAAACTGCAGGAACTTCAAACCGGCACTAGGAAACAGACTGAGAAACCAGAGGAAAAGTTTCTCCTGCAACCCGTTCCCTTTGTACTAGATGAACGAACATCTCTCCACATGCTCAGTTCTGAGACATAAATGTGTGTCAAAGCCGTTCTTCAACTAGCTTGTTGGGAACACAAAGTTCCTTTTCACTTGCAAACTCCACTCCATACATATATATGGGGAGTTACGAGCTCCAACTCGGTTTTACAGTGAAAACTGCAGGAACTTCAAACCGGCACTAGGAAACACACTGAGAAACCAGAGTAAAAGTTTCTCCTGCAACCCGTTCCATTTGTGCTAGATGAACGAAAGTCTCTCCACAATGCTCAGTTCTGAGACATAAGTGTGTGTGAAAGCCGTCCTTCAACTAGCTTGTTGGGAACACAAAGTTTCTTTTCAATTGCAAACTCCACTTCATATATATATATGGGGAGGTACTAGCTCCAACTCGGTTTTACTGTGAAAACTGCAGGAACTTCAAACATGCACTGGGAAACAGACTGAGAAACCAGAGGAAATGTTTCTCCTGCAACCCGTTCCCTTTGTGATAGATGAACGAACGTCTCTCCACATAATCAGTTCTGAGAGGTAAGTGTGTGTGAAAGCCGTCCTTCACCTAGCTTGTTGCGAACACAAAGTTTCTTTTCACTTGCAAACTCCACCCAATACATATATATGGGGAGGTCGAACTCCAGCTCTCTTTTACAGTGAAAACTGCAGGAACTTCAAACCGGCACTAGGAAACAGACTGAGAATCCAGAGTAAAAGTTTCTCCTGCAACCCTTTCCGTTTGTGCTAGATGAACGAACGTCTCTCCACATGCTCAGTTCTGAGAGATAAGTGTGTGTAAAACCGTACATCAATTAGCTTGTTGGGAACACAAAGTTTCTTTTCACTTGCAAACTCCACTCCATACATATATATGGGTAGGTACGAGCTCCAACTCGGTTTTACAATGAAAATTGCAGGAACTTCAAACCGGCACTAGGAAACAGACTGAGAAACCAGAGTAAAAGTTTCTCCTGCAACCAGTTCCTTTGTGCTATATGAACGAACGTCTTTCCACATGCTCAGTTCTGAGAGATAAGTGAGTGTCAAAGCCGTCCTTCACCTAGCTTGTTGCGAACACAAAGTTTCTTTCAACTTACAAACTCCACTCCATACATATATATGGGGAAGTACGAGCTCCAACTCGGTTTTACAGTGAAAACTGCAATAACTTCTAACCGGCACTAGGAAACAGACTGAGAAACCAGAGTAAAAGTTTCCCCTGTAACCCGTTCCCTTTGTGCTAGATGAACGAACGTCTCTCCACATGCTCAGTTCTGAGAGATAAGTGTGTGTGATAGCCGTCCTTCACCTAGCTTGTTTGGAACACAAAGTTTCTTTTCACTTTCCAACTCCACTCCATACATATATACGGGGAGGTACTAGCTCCAACTCAGTTTTACAGTGAAAACTGCAGGAACTTCAAACCGGCACTAGGAAACATACTGAGAAACCAGATTAAAAGTTTCTCCTGCAACCCGTTCACTTTGTGCTAGATGAACGAAAGTCTCTCCACATGCTCAGTTCTGAGAGATAAGTGTGTGTGAATGCCGTCCTTCACGTAGCTTGTTGGGAACACAAAGTTTCTTTTCACTTGCAAACTCCACTCCATACATATATATGGTGAGGTACGAGCTCCAAATCGGTTTTACAGTGAAAACTGCAGGAACTTCAAACCGGCAGTAGGAAACAGAATGAAAAACCAGAGTAAAAGTTTCTCCTGCAACCCGTTCCCTTTCTGCTAGATGAGCGAAGGTCTCTCCACATGCTCAGTTCTGAGAGATAAGTGCGTGTGAAAGCCGTCCTTCACCCAGCTTGTTGGGAATACAAAGTTTCTTTTCAGTTGCAAACTCCAATCCATACATATATATGGGGAAGTACTAGCTCCAAATCGGTTTTACAGTGAAATCTTTAGGAATTTCAAACCAACACTAGGAAACAGACTGAGAAACCAGAGTAAATGTTTCTCCTGCAAACTGATCCGTTTGTGCTAGATGAACGAACGTCTCTCCACATGCTCAGTTCTGAGAGATAAATGTGTGTGAAAGCCGTCCTTCACCTAGCTTGTTGGGAACACAAAGTTTCTTTTCAGATGCAAACTCAACTCCATACATATATATGGGTTGGTACGAGCACCAAATCGGTTTTACAGTGGAAACTGCAGGAACTTCAAACCGGCACTAGGAAAAAGACTGAGAAACCAGAGTAAAAGTTTCTCCTGCAAAACGTTCCCTTTGTGCTACATGAACGAAAGTCTCTCCACATGCTCAGTTCTGAGAGATAAGTGTGTGTGAAAGCCGTACTTCACCTAGCTTGTTGGGAACACAAAGTTTCTTTTCACTTGCAAACTCCACTCCATACATATATATGGGGAGGTACAAGCTCCAACTCGGTTTTACAGTGAAAACTGCAGGAACTTCAAACAGGCACTAGGAAACACACTGAGAAACCAGAGTAAAAGTTTCTCCTGCAACCCGTGCCCTTTGTGCTAGATGAACGAACGTCTCTCCACATGCTCAGTTCGGAGAGATAAGTGTGTGTGAAAGCCGTCCTTCACCTAGCTTGTTGGGAACACAAAGTTTCTTTTCACTTGCAAACTCCACTCCATACATATATATGGGGAGGTACTAGCTCCAGCTCTGTTTTACAGTGAAAACTGCAGGAACTTCAAACCGGCACTAGGAAACAGACTGAGAAACCAGAGTAAAAGTTTCTCCTGCAACCCGTTCCCTTTGTACTAGATGAACGAACGTCTCTCCACATGCTCAGTTCTGAGACAAAAATGTGTGTCAAAGCCGTTCTTCACCTAGCTTGTTGGGAACACAAAGTTTCTTTTCACTTGCAAACTCCACTCCATTCATATATATGGGGAGTTACGAGCTCCAACTCGGTTTTACAGTGAAAACTGCAGGAACTTCAAACCGGCACAAATAAACAGACTGAGAAACCAGAGTAAAAGTTTCTCCTGCAACCCGTTCCATTTGTGCTAGATGAACGAACGTCTCTCCACATGCTCAGTTCTGAGAGATAAGTGTGTGTGAAAGCCGTCATTCAACTAGCTTGTTGGGAACACAAAGTTTCTTTTCACTTGCAAACTCCACTCCATACATATATACGGGGAGGTACTAGCTCCAACTCGGTTTTACAGTGAAAACTGCAGGAACTTCAAACAGGCTCTGGGAAACAGACTGAGAAACCAGAGGAAATGTTTCTCCTGCAACCCGTTCCCTTTGTGATAGATGAACGAACGTCTCTCCACATAATCAGTTCTGAGAGGTAAGTGTGTGTGAAAGCCGTCCTTCACCTAGCTTGTTGCGAACACAAAGTTTCTTTTCACTTGCAAACTCCACCAAATATATATATATGGGGAGGTCGAGCTCCAGCTCTCTTTTACAGTGAAAACTGCAGGAACTTCAAACCGGCACTAGGAAACAGACTGAGAATCCAGAGTAAAAGTTTTTCCTGCAAACCGTTCCCTTTGTGCTAGATGAACGAACGTCTCTCCACATGCTCAGTTCTGAGAGATAAGTGTGTGTAAAAGCCGTCCTTCAATTAGCTTGTTGGGAACACAAAGTTTCTTTTCACTTGCAAACTCCAATCCATACATATATATGGGTAGGTACGAGCTCCAACTCGGTTTTACATTGAAAATTGCAGGAACTTCAAACCGGCACTAGGAAACAGACTGAGAAACCAGAGTAAAAGTTTTTCCTGCAACCAGTTCCTTTGTGCTAGATGAACGAAAGTCTGTCCACATGCTCAGTTCTGAGAGATAAGTGTGTGTCAAAGCCGTCCTTCACCTAGCTTGTTGGGAACACAAATTTTCTTTTCACTTGCAAACTCCAATCCATACATATATATGGGGAGGTACGAGCTCCAACTCGGTTTTACAGTGAAAAATGCAGGAACTTCAAACCGGCACTAGGAAACAGACTGAGAAACCAGAGTAAAAGTTTCTCCTGCAACCCGTTCCCTTTGTGCTAGATGAACGAACGTCTCTCCACATGCTCAGTTCTGAGAGATAAGTGTGTGTGAAAGCCGTCCCTCACTTAACTTGTTGGGAACAGAAAATTTCTTTTAACTTGCAAACTTCACTCCATACATATATATGTGGAGGTACGAGCTCCAACACTGTTTTACAGTGAAAACTGCAGGAACTTCAAACCGGCACTAGGAAACAGACTGAGAAACCAGAGTAAAAGTTTATCCTGTAACACGTTCCCCTTGTGCTAGATGAACGAACGTCTCTCCACATGCTCAGTTCTGAGAGATAAGTGTGTGTGAAAGCCGTCCTTCACCTAACTTGTTGGGAACACAAAGTTTCTTTTCACTTGCAAACTCCACTCCATACATATATATGGGGTGGTACCTGCTCCAACACGGTTTTACAGTGAAAATTGCAGGAACTTCATACAGGCACTAGGAAACAGACTGAGAATCCAGAGGAAAAGTTGCTCCTGCAAACCATTCCCTTTGTGCTAGATGAACGAAGATCTCTCCACATGCTCAGTTCTGAGAGATAAGTGTGTGTGAAAGCCGTCCTTCACCTAGCTTGTTGCGAACACAAAGTTTCTTTTCACTTACAAACTCCACTCCATACATATATATGGGGAAGTACGAGCTCCAACTCGGTTTTACAGTGAAATCTGCAGGAACTTCAAACCGGCACTAGGAAACAGACTGAGAAACCAGAGTAAAAGTTTCTCCTGCAACCCGTTCCCTTTCTGCTAGATGAACGAAGGTCTCTCCACATGCTCAGTTCTGAGAGATAAATGTGTGTGAAAGCCGTCCTTCACATAGCTTGTTGGGAACACAAAGTATCTTTTCAGATGCAAACTCAACTCCATACATATATATGGGGTGGTACGAGCACCAAATAGGATTTACAGTGGAAACTGCAGGAACTTCAAACCGGCACTAGGAAACAGACTGAGAAACCAGAGTAAAAGTTTCTCCAGCAAAACGTTCCCTTTGTGCTACATGAACGAAAGTCTCTCCACATGCTCAGTTCTGAGAGATAAGTGTGTGTGAAAGCCGTCCTTCACCTAGCTTGTTGGGAACACAAAGTTTCTTTTCACTTGCAAACTCCAATCCATACATATATATGGGGAGGGTCGAGCTCCAACTCGGTTTTACAGTGAAAACTGCAGGAACTTCAAACCGGCACTAGGAAACAGACTGAGAAACCAGAGTAAAAGTTTCTCCTGCAACCCGTTTCCTTTGTGCTAGATGAACGAACGTCTCTCCACATGCTCAGTTCTGAGAGATAAGTGTGTGTGAAAGCCGTCCCTCACTTAACTTGTTGGGAACAGAAAATTTCTTTTAACTTGCAAACTTCACTCCATACATATATATGTGGAGGTACGAGCTCCAACACTGTTTTACAGTGAAAACTGCAGGAACTTCAAACCGGCACTAGGAAACAGACTGAGAAACCAGAGTAAAAGTTCCTCCTGCAACCCGTTCCCTTTGTGCTAGATGAACGAACAGCTCTCCACATGCTCATTTCTGAGAGATAAGTGTCTGTTAAAGCCGTCCTTCACATATTTTGTTGGGAACACAAAGTTTCTTTTCACTTGTAAACTCCACTCAATACATATATATGGGGAGGTACTAGCTCCAACTCAGTTTTACAGTGAAAACTGCAGGAACTTCAAACCGGCACTAGGAAACATACTGAGAAACCAGATTAAAAGTTTCTCCTGCAACCCGTTCACTTTGTGCTAGATGAACGAAAGTCTCTCCACATGCTCAGTTCTGAGAGATAAGTGTGTGTGCATGCCGTCCTTCACGTAGCTTGTTGGGAACACAAAGTTTCCTTTCACTTGCAAACTCCACTCCATACATATATATGGTGAGGTACGAGCTCCAACTCGGTTTTACAGTGAAAACTGCAGGAACTTCAAACCGGCAGTAGGAAACAGAATGAAAAACCAGAGTAAAAGTTTCTCCTGCAACCCGTTCCCTTTCTGCTAGATGAGCGAAGGTCTCTCCACATGCTCAGTTCTGAGAGATAAGTGCGTGTGAAAGCCGTCCTTCACCCAGCTTGTTGGGAATACAAAGTTTCTTTTCAGTTGCAAACTCCAATCCATACATATATATGGGGAAGTACTAGCTCCAAATCGGTTTTACAGTGAAATCTTTAGGAATTTCAAACCAACACTAGGAAACAGACTGAGAAACCAGAGTAAATGTTTCTCCTGCAAACTGATCCCTTTGTGCTAGATGAACGAACGTCTCTCCACATGCTCAGTTCTGAGAGATAAATGTGTGTGAAAGCCGTCCTTCACCTAGCTTGTTGGGAACACAAAGTTTCTTTTCAGATGCAAACTCAACTCCATACATATATATGGGTTGGTACGAGCACCAAATCGGTTTTACAGTGGAAACTGCAGGAACTTCAAACCGGCACTAGGAAAAAGACTGAGAAACCAGAGTAAAAGTTTCTCCTGCAAAACGTTCCCTTTGTGCTACATGAACGAAATTCTCTCCACATGCTCAGTTCTGAGAGATAAGTGTGTGTGAAAGCCGTACTTCACCTAGCTTGTTGGGAACACAAAGTTTCTTTTCACTTGCAAACTCCACTCCATACATATATATGGGGAGGTACAAGCTCCAACTCGGTTTTACAGTGAAAACTGCAGGAAATTCAAACAGGCACTAGGAAACACACTGAGAAACCAGAGTAAAAGTTTCTCCTGCAACCCGTGCCCTTTGTGCTAGATGAACGAACGTCTCTCCACATGCTCAGTTCGGAGAGATAAGTGTGTGTGAAAGCCGTCCTTCACCTAGCTTGTTGGGAACACAAAGTTTCTTTTCACTTGCAAACTCCACTCCATACATATATATGGGGAGGTACTAGCTCCAGCTCTGTTTTACAGTGAAAACTGCAGGAACTTCAAACCGGCACTAGGAAACAGACTGAGAAACCAGAGTAAAAGTTTCTCCTGCAACCCGTTCCCTTTGTACTAGATGAACGAACGTCTCTCCACATGCCCAGTTCTGAGACATAAATGTGTGTCAAAGCCGTTCTTCACCTAGCTTGTTGGGAACACAAAGTTTCTTTTCACTTGCAAACTCCACTCCATACATATATATGGGGAGTTACGAGCTCCAACTCGGTTTTACAGTGAAAACTGCAGGAACTTCAAACCGGCACAAATAAACAGACTGAGAAACCAGAGTAAAAGTTTCTCCTGCAACCCGTTCCATTTGTGCTAGATGAACGAACGTCTCTCCACATGCTCAGTTCTGAGAGATAAGTGTGTGTGAAAGCCGTCATTCAACTAGCTTGTTGGGAACACAAAGTTTCTTTTCACTTGCAAACTCCACTCCATACATATATACGGGGAGGTACTAGCTCCACCTCGGTTTTACAGTGAAAACTGCAGGAACTTCAAACAGGCTCTGGGAAACAGACTGAGAAACCAGAGGAAATGTTTCTACTGCAACCCGTTCCCTTTGTGATAGATGAACGAACGTCTCTCCACATAATCAGTTCTGAGAGGTAAGTGTGTGTGAAAGCCGTCCTTCACCTAGCTTGTTGCGAACACAAAGTTTCTTTTCACTTGCAAACTCCACCAAATACATATATATGGGGAGGTCGAGCTCCAGCTCTCTTTTACAGTGAAAACTGCAGGAACTTCAAACCGGCACTAGGAAACAGACTGAGAATCCAGAGTAAAAGTTTTTCCTGCAACCCGTTCCCTTTGTGCTAGATGAACGAACGTCTCTCCACATGCTCAGTTCTGAGAGATAAGTGTGTGTAAAAGCCGTCCTTCAATTAGCTTGTTGGGAACACAAAGTTTCTTTTCACTTGCAAACTCCAATCCATACATATATATGGGTAGGTACGAGCTCCAACTCGGTTTTACATTGAAAATTGCAGGAACTTCAAACCGGCACTAGGAAACAGACTGAGAAACCAGAGTAAAAGTTTTTCCTGCAACCAGTTCCTTTGTGCTAGATGAACGAAAGTCTGTCCACATGCTCAGTTCTGAGAGATAAGTGTGTGTCAAAGCCGTCCTTCACCTAGCTTGTTGGGAACACAAATTTTCTTTTCACTTGCAAACTCCAATCCATACATATATATGGGGAGGTACGAGCTCCAACTCGGTTTTACAGTGAAAAATGCAGGAACTTCAAACCGGCACTAGGAAACAGACTGAGAAACCAGAATAAAAGTTTCTCCTGCAACCCGTTCCCTTTGTGCTAGATGAACGAACGTCTCTCCACATGCTCAGTTCTGAGAGATAAGTGTGTGTGAAAGCCGTCCCTCACTTAACTTGTTGGGAACAGAAAATTTCTTTTAACTTGCAAACTTCACTCCATACATATATATGTGGAGGTACGAGCTCCAACACTGTTTTACAGTGAAAACTGCAGGAACTTCAAACCGGCACTAGGAAACAGACTGAGAAACCAGAGTAAAAGTTTATCCTGTAACACGTTCCCCTTGTGCTAGATGAACGAACGTCTCTCCACATGCTCAGTTCTGAGAGATAAGTGTGTCTGAAAGCCGTCCTTCACCTAACTTGTTGGGAACACAAAGTTTCTTTTCACTTGCAAACTCCACTCCATACATATATATGGGGTGGTACCTGCTCCAACACGGTTTTACAGTGAAAATTGCAGGAACTTCATACAGGCACTAGGAAACAGACTGAGAATCCAGAGGAAAAGTTGCTCCTGCAAACCATTCCCTTTGTGCTAGATGAACGAAGGTCTCTCCACATGCTCAGTTCTGAGAGATAAGTGTGTGTGAAAGCCGTCCTTCACCTAGCTTGTTGCGAACACAAAGTTTCTTTTCACTTACAAACTCCACTCCATACATATATATGGGGAAGTACGAGCTCCAACTCGGTTTTACAGTGAAATCTGCAGGAATTTCAAACCGGCACTAGGAAACAGACTGAGAAACCAGAGTAAAAGTTTCTCCTGCAACCCGTTCCCTTTCTGCTAGATGAACGAAGGTCTTTCCACATGCTCAGTTCTGAGAGATAAATGTGTGTGAAAGCCGTCCTTCACATAGCTTGTTGGGAACACAAAGTATCTTTTCAGATGCAAACTTAACTCCATACATATATATGGGGTGGTACGAGCACCAAATAGGTTTTACAGTGGAAACTGCAGGAACTTCAAACCGGCACTAGGAAACAGACTGAGAAACCAGAGTAAAAGTTTCTCCAGCAAAACGTTCCCTTTGTGCTACATGAACGAAAGTCTCTCCACATGCTCAGTTCTGAGAGATAAGTGTGTGTGAAAGCCGTCCTTCACCTAGCTTGTTGGGAACACAAAGTTTCTTTTCACTTGCAAACTCCAATCCATACATATATATGGGGAGGGTCGAGCTCCAACTCGGTTTTACAGTGAAAACTGCAGGAACTTCAAACCGGCACTAGGAAACAGACTGGGAAACCAGAGTAAAAGTTCCTCCTGCAACCCGTTCCCTTTGTGCTAGATGAACGAACAGCTCTCCACATGCTCATTTCTGAGAGATAAGTGTCTGTTAAAGCCGTCCTTCACATATTTTGTTGGGAACACAAAGTTTCTTTTCACTTGTAAACTCCACTCAATACATATATATGGGGAGGTACTAGCTCCAACTCGGTTTTGCAATGAAAACTGCAGGAACCTCAAACTGGCACTAGGAAACATACTGAGAAACCAGAGGAAAAGTTTCTCCTGCAACCCATTCCCTTTGTGCTAGATGAACGAACGTCTCTCCACATGCTCAGTTCTGAGAGATAAGTGTGAGTGAAAGCCGTCCTTCACCTAGCTTGTTGGGAACACAAGGATTCTTTTCAGTTGCAAACTCCAATCCATACATATATATGAGGAAGTACGAGCACCAACCCTCTTTTACTGTGAAAACTGCAGGAACTTCAAACCGGCACTAGGAAACAGACTGAGAAACCAGAGTAAGAGTTTCTCCTGCAACACTTTCCCTTTGTGCTAGATGAACGAACGTCTCTCCACATGCTCAGTTCTGAGAGAAAAGTGTGTGTGAAAGCCTTCCTTCACCTAGCTTGTTGGGAACACAAAGTTTCTTTTCACTTGCAAATTCCACTCCATACTTATATATGGGGAGGTACTAGCTTCATCACGGTTTTACAGTGAAAACTGCAGGAACTTCAAACTGGCACTAGGAAACAGACTGAGAAACCAGAGTAAAAGTTTATCCTGCAACCCGTTCCCTTTGTGCTAGATGAATGAACGTCTCTCCACATGCTCAGTTCTGAGAGAAAAGTGTGTGTGAAAGCCTTCCTTCACCTAGCTTGTTGGGAACACAAAGTTTCTTTTCACTTGCAAACTCCACTCCATATATATGTATGGGAAGGCACGAGCTCCAAATCGGTTTTACAGTGAAAACTGCAGGAACTTCAAACCGGCACTAGGAAACAGACTGAAAATCCAGAGTAAAAGTTTCTCCTGCAAACCGTTCCCTTTCTGCTAGATGAACGAAGGTCTCTCCACATGCTCAGTTCTGAGAGATAAGTGCGTGTGAAAGCCGTCCTTCACCTAGCTTGTTGGGAACACAAAGTTTCTTTTCAGTTGCAAACTCCAATCCATACATATATATGGGGAAGTACAAGCTCCAAATCGGTTTTACAGTGAAATCTGTAGGAATTTCAAACCGACACTAGGAAACAGACTGAGAAACCAGAGTAAAAGTTTCTCCTGCAAACCGATCCATTTGTGCTAGATGAACGAACGTCTCTCCACATGCTCAGTTCTGAGAGATAAATGTGTGTGAAAGCCGTCCTTCACATAGCTTGTTGGGAACACAAAGTTTCTTTTCAGATCCAAACTCAACTCCATACATATATATGGGGTGGTACGAGCACCAAATAGGTTTTACAGTGGAAACTGCAGGAACTTCAAACCGGCACTAGGAAACAGACTGAGAAACCAGAGTAAAAGTTTCTCCTGCAAAACGTTCCCTTTGTGCTACATGAACGAAAGTCTCTCCACATGCTCAGTTCTGAGAGATATGTGTGTGTGAAAGCCGTACTTCACCTAGCTTGTTGGGAACACAAAGTTTCTTTTCACTTGCAAAATCCACTCCATACATATATATGGGGAGGTACAAGCTCCAACACTGTTTTACAGTGAAAACTGCAGGAACCTGAAACAGGCACTAAGAAACAGACTGAGAAACCAGAGAAAAAGTTTCTCCTGCAACTCTTGCCCTTTTTGCTAGATGAACGAACGTCTCTCCACATGCTCAGTTCGGAGAGATAAGTGTGTGTGAAAGCCGTCCTTCACATAGCTTGTTGGGAACACAAAGTTTCTTTTCACTTTCAAATTCCACTCCATACATATATATGGGGAGGTACTAGCTCCAGCTCTGTTTTACAGTGGAAACTGCAGGAACTTCAAACCGGCAATAGGAAACAGACTGAGAAACCAGAGGAAAAGTTTCTCCTGCAACCCGTTCCCTTTTTACTAGATGAACGAACGTCTCTCCACATGCTCAGTTCTGAGAGATAAATGTGTGTCAAAGCCGTTCTTCACCTAGCTTGTTGGGAACACAAAGTTTCTTTTCACTTGAAAACTCCACTCCATACATATATATGGGGAGTTACGAGCTCCAACTCGGTTTTACAGTGAAAACTGCAGGAAATTTAAACCGGCACTAGGAAAAAGACTGAGAAACCAGAGTAAAATTTTCCCCTGCAACCCGTTCCCTTTGTGCTAGATGAACGAACGTCTCTCCACATACTCGGTTCTGAGAGATAAGTGTGTGTGAAAGCCGTCCTTCAACTAACTTGTTGGGAACACAAAGTTTCTTTTCACTTGCAAACTCCACTCCATACATATATATGGGGAGGTACTAGCTCCAACTCGGTTTTACAGTGAAAACTGCAGGAACTTCAAACAGGCACTAGGAAACAGTCTGAGATTCCAGAGTAAAAGTTTCTCCTGCAACCCGTTCCATTTGTGCTAGATGAACGAACGTCTCTCCACATGCTCAGTTCTGAGAGATAAGTGTGTGTGAAAGCCGTCTTTCACCTAGCTTGTTGGGAACACAAAGTTTTTTTTCACTTGCAAACTCCACCCAATACATATATATGGGTAGGTACGAGCTCCAACTCGGTTTTACAATGAAAATTGCAGGAACTTCCAACCGGCACTAGGAAACAGACTGAGAAATCAGAGTAAAAGTTTCTCCTGCAACCAGTTCCTTTGTGCTAGATGAACGAAAGTCTGTCCACATGCTCAGTTCTGAGAGATAACTGTGTGTCAAAGCCGTCCTTCACCTAGCTTGTTGGGAACACAAATTTTCTTTTCACTTGCAAACTCCACTCCATACATATATATGGGGAGGTACGAGCTCCAACTCGGTTTTACAGTGAAAACTGCAAGAACTTCAAACCGGCATTAGGAAACAGATTGAGAAACCAGAGTAAAAGTTTCTCCTGCAACCCATTCCCTTTGTGCTAGATGAACGAACGTCTCTCCACATGCTCAGTTCTGAGAGATAAGTGTGTGTGAAAGCCGTCCTTCACCTAGCTTCTTGGGAACACAAAGATTCTTTTCACTTGCAAACTCCACTCCATACATATATATGGGGTGATACTAGCTCCAACTCGGTTTTACAGTGAAAACTGCAGGAACTTCATACAGGCACTAGAAAACAGACTGAGAAACCAGAGGAAAATTTTCTCCTGCAACACGTTCCTTTGTGCTAGGTGAACGAACGTCTCTACACATGCTCAGTTCTGAGAGATAAGTGTGTGTGAAAGCCATCCTTCACCTAGCTTGTTGCAAACACAAAGTTTCTTTTCACTTACAATCCCCACTCCATACATATATATGGGGAGGTACGAGCTCCAACTAGGTTTTACAGTGAAAACTGCAGGAACTTCTAACCGGCACTAGGAAACAGACTGAGAAACCAGAGTAAAAGTTTCTCCTGCAAACCGTTCCCTTTGTGCTAGATGAACGAACGTCTCTCCACATGCTCAGTTCTGAGAGATAATTGTGTGTGAATGCCGTCCTTCACTTAGCTTGTTGGGAACACAAAGTTTCTTTTCACTTGCAAACTCCACTCCATACATATATATTGGAGGTACGAGCTACAACTCGGTTTTACAGTGAAAACTGCAGGAAATTCAAACCGGCACTATGAAAAATACGGAGAAATTAGAGTAATTGTTTCTCCTGCAACACGTTCCCTTTGTGCTAGATGAACAAACGTATCTCCACATGCTCAGTTCTGAGAGATAAGTGTGTGTGAAAGCCGTCCTTCACATAGCTTGTTGGGAACACATAGTTTCTTTTCACTTGCAAACTCCACTCCATATATATGTATGGGAAGGCACGAGCTCCAACTCGGTTTAACAGTGAAAACTGCAGGAACTTCAAACCGGCACTAGGAAACAGACTGAGAAACCAGAGTAAAAGTTTCTCCTGCAACCCTTTCCATTACTGCTAGATGAACGAAGGTCTCTCCACATGCTCAGTTCTTAGAGATAAGTGCCTGTGAAAGCCGTCCTTCACCTAGCTTGTTGGGAACACAATGTTTCTTTTCAGTTGCAAACTCCAATCCATACATATATATGGGGAAGTACTAGCTCCAAATCGGTTTTACAGTGAAATCTGCTGGAATTTCAAACCGGCACTAGGAAACAGACTGAGAAACCAGTGTAAAGTTTCTCCTGCAAACCGATCCCTTTGTGCTAGATGAACGAACGTCTCTCCACATGCTCAGTTCTGAGAGATAAGTGTGTGTGAAAGCCGTCTTTCACCTAGATTGTTGGGAACACAAAGTTTCTTTTCAGTTGCAAACTTCACTCCATAAATATATATATGGGGTGGTACTAGCTCAAGCTCGGTTTTACAGTGGAAACTGCAGGAACTTCAAACCGGCACTAGGAAACAGACTGAGAACCAGAGTAAAGTTTCTCCTGCAACCCGTTCCCTTTGTTCTAGATGAATGAACGTCTCTCCACATGCTCACATCTGAGAGATAAGTGTGTGTCAAAGCCGTTCTTCACATAGCTTGTTGGGAACACAAAGTTTCTTTTCACTTGCAAACTACACTCCATACATATATATGGGGAGTTACGAGCTCCAACTCGGTTTTACAGTGAAAACTGCAGGAACTTCAAACCGGCTCTAGGAAACATACCGAGAAACAAGAGTAAAAGTTTCCCCTGCAACCCGTTCCCTTTGTGCTAGATGAACGAACGTCTCTCCACATGCTCAGTTCTGAGAGATAAGTGTGTGTGAAAGCCGTCTTTCACCTAGCTTGTTGGGAACACAAAGTTTCTTTTCACTTGCAAACTCCACTCCATACATATATATGGGGAGGTACTAGCTCCAACTCGGTTTTACAGTGAAAACTGCAGGAACTTCAAACAGGCACTAGGAAACAGACTGAGAAACCAGAGTAAAAGTTTCTCCTGCAAACCGTTCCCTTTGTGCTAGATGAACGAACGTCTCTCCACATGCTCAGTTCTGAGAGATATGTGTGTGTGAAAGCCGTCCTTCACCTAGCTTGTTGCGAACACAAAGTTTCTTTTCACTTGCAAACTCCACCCAATACATATATATGGGTAGGTCGTGCCACAGCTCTCTTTTACAGTGAAAACTGCAGGAACTGCAAACCGGCACTAGGAAACAGACCGAGAAACCAGAGTAAAAGTTTCTCCTGCAACCCGTTCCCTTTGTGCTAGATGAACGAACGTCTCTTCACATGCTCAGTTCTGAGAGATAAGTGTGTGTGAAAGCCGTCCTTCACCTAGCTTGTTGGGAAAACAAACATTCTCTTCATTTGCAAACTCCAATCCATACATATATATGGGGAGGTAGTAGCTCCAACTCAGTTTCACAGTGAAAACTGCAGGAAATTCAAACCGGCACTAGGAAACCGACTGAGAAACCAGAGAAAAAGTTTCCCCTGCAACCCTTTCCCTTTGTGCTATATGAACGAACGTCTCTTCACATGCTCAGTTCTGAGAAATAAGTGTGTGTGAAAGCCGTTCTTCACCTAGCTTGTTGGAAACACAAAGTATCTTTTCACTTGCAAACACAACTCCATACATATATATGGGAAAGTACTAGCTCCAACTCTGTTTTACAATGAAAACTGCAGGAACTTTAAACCGAGACTATGAAACAGACTGAGAAACCAGAGTAAAAGTTTCTCCTGCAACCCGTTCCCTTTTTGCTAGATGAACGAAAGTCTCTCCACATGCTGAGTTCTGAGATAAGTGTGTGTCAAAGCCGTCCTTCACCTAGCTTGTTGGGAACACAAAGTGTCTTTTCAGTTGCAAACTCCTCTCCTTACATATATATGGGGAGGTACGAGCTCCAACTCGGTTTTACAGTGAAAACTGCAGGAACTTCAAACCGGCACTAGGAAACAGACTGAGAAACCAAAGTAAAAGTTTCTCCTGCAACCCGTTCCCTTTGTGCTAGATGAACGAACGTCTCTCCACATGCTCAGTTCTGAGAGGTAATTGTGTGTGAAAGCCGTCCTTCACCTAGCTTGTTGGGAACACAAAGTTTCTTTTCAATTGCAAACTCCACTCCATACATATATATGGGGAGGTACGAGCTCCAACCCCGTTTTACAATGAAAACGGCAGGAACTTCAAACCGGCACTAGGAAACACACTGAGAAACCAGAGTAAAAGTTTCTCCTGCAACCCGTTCCCTTTTTGCTAGATGAACGAACGTCTCTCCACATGCTCAGTTCTGAGAGATAAGTGTGTGTTAAAGCCGTCCTTCACCTAGCTTTTTGGGAAGACAAAGATTCTTCTCACTTGCAAACTCCACTCCATACTTATATATGGGTAGGTACTAGCAAAAACTCGGTTTTACAGTGAAAACTGCAGGAACTTCAAATCGGAAGTAGGAAACAGACTGAGAAACCAGAGTAAAAGTTTCTCCTGCAAACCGTTCCCTTTGTGCTAGATGAACGATCGTCTCTCCACCTGCTCAGTTCTGAGTGATAAGTGTGTGTGACAGCCGTCTTTCACCTAGCTTGTTGGGAACACAAAGTTTCTTTTCAGTTGCAAACTCCACTCCATACATATATACGGGGACGTACGAGCTCCAACTCGGTTTTACAATGAAAATTGCAGGAACTGCAAACCGGCACTAGGAAACAGACTGAGAAACCAGAGTAAAAGTTTCTCCTGCAACCAGTTCCTTTGTGCTAGATGAACGAAAGTCTGTCCACATGCTCAGTTCTGAGAGATAACTGTGTGTCAAAGCCGTCCTTCACCTAGCTTGTTGGGAACACAAATTTTCTTTTCACTTGCAAACTCCAATCCATACATATATATGGGGAGGTACGAGCTCCAACTCGGTTTTACAGTGAAAACTGCAGGAACTTCAAACCGGCACTAGGAAACAGACTGAAAATCCAGAGTAAAAGTTTCTCCTGCAAACCGTTCCCTTTCTGCTAGATGAACGAAGGTCTCTCCACATGCTCAGTTCTGAGAGATAAGTGCGTGTGAAAGCCGTACTTCACCTAGCTTGTTGGGAACACAAAGTTTCTTTTCAGTTGCAAACTCCAATCCATACATATATATGGGGAAGTACAAGCTCCAAATCAGTTTTACAGTGAAATCTGTAGGAATTTCAAACCGACACTAGGAAACAGACTGAGAAACCAGAGTAAAAGTTTCTCCTGCAAACCGATCCATTTGTGCTAGATGAACGAACGTCTCTCCACATGCTCAGTTCTGAGAGATAAATGTGTGTGAAAGCCGTCCTTCACATAGCTTGTTGGGAACACAAAGTTTCTTTTCAGATCCAAACTCAACTCCATACATATATATGGGGTGGTACGAGCACCAAATAGGTTTTACAGTGGAAACTGCAGGAATTTCAAACCGGCACTAGGAAACAGACTGAGAAACCAGAGTAAAAGTTTCTCCTGCAAAACGTTCCCTTTTTGCTACATGAACGAAAGTCTCTCCACATGCTCAGTTCTGAGAGATAAGTGTCTGTGAAAGCCGTACTTCACCTAGCTTGTTGGGAACACAAAGTTTCTTTTCACTTGCAAACTCCACTCCATACATATATATGTGGAGGTACAAGCTCCAACACTGTTTTACAGTGAAAACTGCAGGAACCTGAAACAGGCACTAAGAAACAGACTGAGAAACCAGAGAAAAAGTTTCTCCTGCAACTCTTGCCCTTTTTGCTAGATGAACGAACGTCTCTCCACATGCTCAGTTCGGAGAGATAAGTGTGTGTGAAAGCCGTCCTTCACATAGCTTGTTGGGAACACAAAGTTTCTTTTCACTTTCAAATTCCACTCCATACATATATATGGGGAGGTACTAGCTCCAGCTCTGTTTTACAGTGGAAACTGCAGGAACTTCAAACCGGCACTAGGAAACAGACTGAGAAACCAGAGTAAAATTTTCCCCTGCAACCCGTTCCCTTTGTGCTAGATGAACGAACGTCTCTCCACATACTCGGTTCTGAGAGATAAGTGTGTGTGAAAGCCGTCCTTCAACTAGCTTGTTGGGAACACAAAGTTTCTTTTCACTTGCAAACTCCACTCCATACATATATATGGGGAGGTACAAGCTCCAACTCGGTTTTACAGTGAAAACTGCAGGAACTTCAAACAGGCACTAGGAAACAGTCTGAGATTCCAGAGTAAAAGTTTCTCCTGCAACCCATTCCCTTTGTGCTAGATGAACGAACGTCTCTCCACATGCTCAGTTCTGAGAGATAAGTGTGTGTGAAAGCCGTCTTTCACCTAGCTTGTTGGGAACACAAAGTTTTTTTTCACTTGCAAACTCCACCCAATACATATATATGGGTAGGTACGAGCTCCAACTCGGTTTTACAATGAAAATTGCAGGAACTTCCAACCGGCACTAGGAAACAGACTGAGAAATCAGAGTAAAAGTTTCTCCTGCAACCAGTTCCTTTGTGCTAGATGAACGAAAGTCTGTCCACATGCTCAGTTCTGAGAGATAACTGTGTGTCAAAGCCGTCCTTCACCTAGCTTGTTGGGAACACAAATTTTCTTTTCACTTGCAAACTCCACTCCATACATATATATGGGGAGGTACGAGCTCCAACTCGGTTTTACAGTGAAAACTGCAGGAACTTCAAACCGGCACTAGGAAACAGACTGAGAAACCAGAGTAAAAGTTTCTCCTGCAACCCGTTCCCTTTGTGCTAGATGAACGAACGTCTCTCCACATGCTCAGTTCTGAGAGATAAGTGTGTGTGAAAGCCGTCCCTCACTTAACTTGTTTGGAACAGAAAATTTCTTTTCACTTGCAAACTTTACTCCATACATATATATGTGGAGGTACGAGCTCCAACTCTGTTTTACAGTGAAAACTGCAGGAACCTCAAACTGGCACTAGGAAACATACTGAGAAACCAGAGGAAAAGTTTCTCCTGCAACCCGTTCCCTTTGTGCTAGATGAACGAACGTCTCTCCACATGCTCAGTTCTGAGAGATAAGTGTGTGTGAAAGCCATCCTTCACCTAGCTCGTTGCGAACACAAAGTTTCTTTTCACTTACAATCCCCACTCCATACATATATATGGGGAGGTACGAGCTCCAACTAGGTTTTACAGTGAAAACTGCAGGAACTTCAAACCGGCACTAGGAAACAGACTGAGAAACCAGAGTAAAAGTTTCTCCTGCAACCCGTTCCATTACTGCTAGATGAACGAAGGTCACTCCACATGCTCAGTTCTTAGAGATAAGTGCGTGTGAAAGCCGTCCTTCACCTAGCTTGTTGGGAACACAATGTTTCTTTTCAGTTGCAAACTCCAATCCATACATATATATGGGGAAGTACTAGCTCCAAATCGGTTTTACAGTGAAATCTGCTGGAATTTCAAACCGGCACTAGGAAACAGACTGAGAAACCAGTGTAAAGTTTCTCCTGCAAACCGATCCCTTTGTGCTAGATGAACGAACGTCTCTCCACATGCTCAGTTCTGAGAGATAAGTGTGTGTGAAAGCCGTCTTTCACCTAGATTGTTGGGAACACAAAGTTTCTTTTCAGTTGCAAACTTCACTCCATAAATATATATATGGGGTGGTACTAGCTCAAGCTCGGTTTTACAGTGGAAACTGCAGGAACTTCAAACCGGCACTAGGAAACAGACTGAGAACCAGAGTAAAGTTTCTCCTGCAACCCGTTCCCTTTGTTCTAGATGAATGAACGTCTCTCCACATGCTCACATCTTAGAGATAAGTGTGTGTCAAAGCCGTTCTTCACATAGCTTGTTGGGAACACAAAGTTTCTTTTCACTTGCAAACTACACTCCATACATATATATGGGGAGTTACGAGCTCCAACTCGGTTTTACAGTGAAAACTGCAGGAACTTCAAACCGGCTCTAGGAAACATACCGAGAAACAAGAGTAAAAGTTTCCCCTGCAACCCGTTCCCTTTGTGCTAGATGAACGAACGTCTCTCCACATGCTCAGTTCTGAGAGATAAGTGCGTGTGAAAGCCGTACTTCACCTAGCTTGTTGGGAACACAAAGTTTCTTTTCAGTTGCAAACTCCAATCCATACATATATATGGGGAAGTACAAGCTCCAAATCAGTTTTACAGTGAAATCTGTAGGAATTTCAAACCGACACTAGGAAACAGACTGAGAAACCAGAGTAAAAGTTTCTCCTGCAAACCGATCCATTTGTGCTAGATGAACGAACGTCTCTCCACATGCTCAGTTCTGAGAGATAAATGTGTGTGAAAGCCGTCCTTCACATAGCTTGTTGGGAACACAAAGTTTCTTTTCAGATCCAAACTCAACTCCATACATATATATGGGGTGGTACGAGCACCAAATAGGTTTTACAGTGGAAACTGCAGGAATTTCAAACCGGCACTAGGAAACAGACTGAGAAACCAGAGTAAAAGTTTCTCCTGCAAAACGTTCCCTTTTTGCTACATGAACGAAAGTCTCTCCACATGCTCAGTTCTGAGAGATAAGTGTCTGTGAAAGCCGTACTTCACCTAGCTTGTTGGGAACACAAAGTTTCTTTTCACTTGCAAACTCCACTCCATACATATATATGTGGAGGTACAAGCTCCAACACTGTTTTACAGTGAAAACTGCAGGAACCTGAAACAGGCACTAAGAAACAGACTGAGAAACCAGAGAAAAAGTTTCTCCTGCAACTCTTGCCCTTTTTGCTAGATGAACGAACGTCTCTCCACATGCTCAGTTCGGAGAGATAAGTGTGTGTGAAAGCCGTCCTTCACATAGCTTGTTGGGAACACAAAGTTTCTTTTCACTTTCAAATTCCACTCCATACATATATATGGGGAGGTACTAGCTCCAGCTCTGTTTTACAGTGGAAACTGCAGGAACTTCAAACCGGCACTAGGAAACAGACTGAGAAACCAGAGTAAAATTTTCCCCTGCAACCCGTTCCCTTTGTGCTAGATGAACGAACGTCTCTCCACATACTCGGTTCTGAGAGATAAGTGTGTGTGAAAGCCGTCCTTCAACTAGCTTGTTGGGAACACAAAGTTTCTTTTCACTTGCAAACTCCACTCCATACATATATATGGGGAGGTACAAGCTCCAACTCGGTTTTACAGTGAAAACTGCAGGAACTTCAAACAGGCACTAGGAAACAGTCTGAGATTCCAGAGTAAAAGTTTCTCCTGCAACCCATTCCCTTTGTGCTAGATGAACGAACGTCTCTCCACATGCTCAGTTCTGAGAGATAAGTGTGTGTGAAAGCCGTCTTTCACCTAGCTTGTTGGGAACACAAAGTTTTTTTTCACTTGCAAACTCCACCCAATACATATATATGGGTAGGTACGAGCTCCAACTCGGTTTTACAATGAAAATTGCAGGAACTTCCAACCGGCACTAGGAAACAGACTGAGAAATCAGAGTAAAAGTTTCTCCTGCAACCAGTTCCTTTGTGCTAGATGAACGAAAGTCTGTCCACATGCTCAGTTCTGAGAGATAACTGTGTGTCAAAGCCGTCCTTCACCTAGCTTGTTGGGAACACAAATTTTCTTTTCACTTGCAAACTCCACTCCATACATATATATGGGGAGGTACGAGCTCCAACTCGGTTTTACAGTGAAAACTGCAGGAACTTCAAACCGGCACTAGGAAACAGACTGAGAAACCAGAGTAAAAGTTTCTCCTGCAACCCGTTCCCTTTGTGCTAGATGAACGAACGTCTCTCCACATGCTCAGTTCTGAGAGATAAGTGTGTGTGAAAGCCGTCCCTCACTTAACTTGTTTGGAACAGAAAATTTCTTTTCACTTGCAAACTTTACTCCATACATATATATGTGGAGGTACGAGCTCCAACTCTGTTTTACAGTGAAAACTGCAGGAACCTCAAACTGGCACTAGGAAACATACTGAGAAACCAGAGGAAAAGTTTCTCCTGCAACCCGTTCCCTTTGTGCTAGATGAACGAACGTCTCTCCACATGCTCAGTTCTGAGAGATAAGTGTGTGTGAAAGCCATCCTTCACCTAGCTCGTTGCGAACACAAAGTTTCTTTTCACTTACAATCCCCACTCCATACATATATATGGGGAGGTACGAGCTCCAACTAGGTTTTACAGTGAAAACTGCAGGAACTTCAAACCGGCACTAGGAAACAGACTGAGAAACCAGAGTAAAAGTTTCTCCTGCAACCCGTTCCATTACTGCTAGATGAACGAAGGTCACTCCACATGCTCAGTTCTTAGAGATAAGTGCGTGTGAAAGCCGTCCTTCACCTAGCTTGTTGGGAACACAATGTTTCTTTTCAGTTGCAAACTCCAATCCATACATATATATGGGGAAGTACTAGCTCCAAATCGGTTTTACAGTGAAATCTGCTGGAATTTCAAACCGGCACTAGGAAACAGACTGAGAAACCAGTGTAAAGTTTCTCCTGCAAACCGATCCCTTTGTGCTAGATGAACGAACGTCTCTCCACATGCTCAGTTCTGAGAGATAAGTGTGTGTGAAAGCCGTCTTTCACCTAGATTGTTGGGAACACAAAGTTTCTTTTCAGTTGCAAACTTCACTCCATAAATATATATATGGGGTGGTACTAGCTCAAGCTCGGTTTTACAGTGGAAACTGCAGGAACTTCAAACCGGCACTAGGAAACAGACTGAGAACCAGAGTAAAGTTTCTCCTGCAACCCGTTCCCTTTGTTCTAGATGAATGAACGTCTCTCCACATGCTCACATCTTAGAGATAAGTGTGTGTCAAAGCCGTTCTTCACATAGCTTGTTGGGAACACAAAGTTTCTTTTCACTTGCAAACTACACTCCATACATATATATGGGGAGTTACGAGCTCCAACTCGGTTTTACAGTGAAAACTGCAGGAACTTCAAACCGGCTCTAGGAAACATACCGAGAAACAAGAGTAAAAGTTTCCCCTGCAACCCGTTCCCTTTGTGCTAGATGAACGAACGTCTCTCCACATGCTCAGTTCTGAGAGATAAGTGTGTGTGAAAGCCGTCTTTCACCTAGCTTGTTGGGAACACAAAGTTTCTTTTCACTTGCAAACTCCACTCCATACATATATATGGGGAGGTACTAGCTCCAACTCGGTTTTACAGTGAAAACTGCAGGAACTTCAAACAGGCACTAGGAAACAGACTGAGAAACCAGAGTAAAAGTTTCTCCTGCAAACCGTTCCCTTTGTGCTAGATGAACGAACGTCTCTCCACATGCTCAGTTCTGAGAGATATGTGTGTGTGAAAGCCGTCCTTCACCTAGCTTGTTGCGAACACAAAGTTTCTTTTCACTTGCAAACTCCACCCAATACATATATATGGGTAGGTCGTGCCACAGCTCTCTTTTACAGTGAAAACTGCAGGAACTGCAAACCGGCACTAGGAAACAGACCGAGAAACCAGAGTAAAAGTTTCTCCTGCAACCCGTTCCCTTTGTGCTAGATGAACGAACGTCTCTTCACATGCTCAGTTCTGAGAGATAAGTGTGTGTGAAAGCCGTCCTTCACCTAGCTTGTTGGGAAAACAAACATTCTCTTCATTTGCAAACTCCAATCCATACATATATATGGGGAGGTAGTAGCTCCAACTCAGTTTCACAGTGAAAACTGCAGGAAATTCAAACCGGCACTAGGAAACCGACTGAGAAACAAGAGAAAAAGTTTCCCCTGCAACCCTTTCCCTTTGTGCTATATGAACGAACGTCTCTTCACATGCTCAGTTCTGAGAAATAAGTGTGTGTGAAAGCCGTTCTTCACCTAGCTTGTTGGAAACACAAAGTATCTTTTCACTTGCAAACACAACTCCATACATATATATGGGAAAGTACTAGCTCCAACTCTGTTTTACAATGAAAACTGCAGGAACTTTAAACCGAGACTATGAAACAGACTGAGAAACCAGAGTAAAAGTTTCTCCTGCAACCCGTTCCCTTTTTGCTAGATGAACGAAAGTCTCTCCACATGCTGAGTTCTGAGATAAGTGTGTGTCAAAGCCGTCCTTCACCTAGCTTGTTGGGAACACAAAGTGTCTTTTCAGTTGCAAACTCCTCTCCTTACATATATATGGGGAGGTACGAGCTCCAACTCGGTTTTACAGTGAAAACTGCAGGAACTTCAAACCGGCACTAGGAAACAGACTGAGAAACCAAAGTAAAAGTTTCTCCTGCAACCCGTTCCCTTTGTGCTAGATGAACGAACGTCTCTCCACATGCTCAGTTCTGAGAGGTAATTGTGTGTGAAAGCCGTCCTTCACCTAGGTTGTTGGGAACACAAAGTTTCTTTTCAATTGCAAACTCCACTCCATACATATATATGGGGAGGTACGAGCTCCAACCCCGTTTTACAATGAAAACGGCAGGAACTTCAAACCGGCACTAGGAAACACACTGAGAAACCAGAGTAAAAGTTTCTCCTGCAACCCGTTCCCTTTTTGCTAGATGAACGAACGTCTCTCCACATGCTCAGTTCTGAGAGATAAGTGTGTGTGAAAGCCGAACTTCACCTAGCTTGTTGGGAAAACAAAATTTCCTTTCAGTTGCAAACTCCACTTCATACATATATATGGGGAGGTAGTAGCTCCAACTCGATTTTACAGTGAAAACTGCAGGAACTTCAAACCGGCAGTAGGAAACCGACTGAGAAACCAGAGTAAAAGTTTCCCCTGCAACCCTTTCCCTTTGTGCTAGATGAACGAACGTCTCTCCACATGCTCAGTTCTAAGAGATAAGTGTGTGTAAAAGCCGTCCTTCACTTAGCTTGTTGGGAACACAAAGTTTCTTTTAACTTGCAAACTCCACTCCATACATATATATGGGTAGGTACTAGCACCACCTCGGTTTTACAGTGAAAACTGCAGGAACTTCAAACCGGCATTAGGAAACAGATTGAGAAACCAGAGTAAAAGTTTCCCTGCAACACGTTCCTTTTGTTCTAGATGAACGAACGTCTCTCCACATGCTCAGTTCTGAGTGATAAGTGTGTGTTAAAGCCGTCCTTCACCTAGCTTTTTGGGAACACAAAGATTCTTCTCACTTGCAAACTCCACTCCATACTTATATATGGGTAGGTACTAGCAAAAACTCGGTTTTACAGTGAAAACTGCAGGAACTTCAAATCGGAAGTAGGAAACAGACTGAGAAACCAGATAAAAGTTTCTCCTGCAAACCGTTCCCTTTGTGCTAGATGAACGATCGTCTCTCCACCTGCTCAGTTCTGAGTGATAAGTGTGTGTGACAGCCGTCTTTCACCTAGCTTGTTGGGAACACAAAGTTTCTTTTCAGTTGCAAACTCCACTCCATACATATATACGGGGACGTACGAGCTCCAACTCGGTTTTACAATGAAAATTGCAGGAACTGCAAACCGGCACTAGGAAACAGACTGAGAAACCAGAGTAAAAGTTTCTCCTGCAACCAGTTCCTTTGTGCTAGATGAACGAAAGTCTGTCCACATGCTCAGTTCTGAGAGATAACTGTGTGTCAAAGCCGTCCTTCACCTAGCTTGTTGGGAACACAAATTTTCTTTTCACTTGCAAACTCCACTCCATACATATATATGGGGAGGTACGAGCTCCAACTCGGTTTTACAGTGAAAACTGCAGGAACTTCAAACCGGCACTAGGAAACAGACTGAAAATCCAGAGTAAAAGTTTCTCCTGCAAACCGATCCATTTGTGCTAGATGAACGAACGTCTCTCCACATGCTCAGTTCTGAGAGATAAATGTGTGTGAAAGCCGTCCTTCACATAGCTTGTTGGGAACACAAAGTTTCTTTTCAGATCCAAACTCAACTCCATACATATATATGGGGTGGTACGAGCACCAAATAGGTTTTACAGTGGAAACTGCAGGAACTTCAAACCGGCACTAGGAAACAGACTGAGAAACCAGAGTAAAAGTTTCTCCTGCAAAACGTTCCCTTTGTGCTACATGAACGAAAGTCTCTCCACATGCTCAGTTCTGAGAGATAAGTGTCTGTGAAAGCCGTACTTCACCTAGCTTGTTGGGAACACAAAGTTTCTTTTCACTTGCAAACTCCACTCCATACATATATATGGGGAGGTACAAGCTCCAACACTGTTTTACAGTGAAAACTGCAGGAACCTGAAACAGGCACTAAGAAACAGACTGAGAAACCAGAGAAAAAGTTTCTCCTGCAACTCTTGCCCTTTTTGCTAGATGAACGAACGTCTCTCCACATGCTCAGTTCGGAGAGATAAGTGTGTGTGAAAGCCGTCCTTCACATAGCTTGTGGGGAACACAAAGTTTCTTTTCACTTTCAAATTCCACTCCATACATATATATGGGGAGGTACTAGCTCCAGCTCTGTTTTACAGTGGAAACTGCAGGAACTTCAAACCGGCACTAGGAAACAGACTGAGAAACCAGAGTAAAATTTTCCCCTGCAACCCGTTCCCTTTGTGCTAGATGAACGAACGTCTCTCCACATACTCGGTTCTGAGAGATAAGTGTGTGTGAAAGCCGTCCTTCAACTAGCTTGTTGGGAACACAAAGTTTCTTTTCACTTGCAAACTCCACTCCATACATATATATGGGGAGGTACTAGCTCCAACTCGGTTTTACAGTGAAAACTGCAGGAACTTCAAACAGGCACTAGGAAACAGTCTGAGATTCCAGAGTAAAAGTTTCTCCTGCAACCCATTCCCTTTGTGCTAGATGAACGAACGTCTCTCCACATGCTCAGTTCTGAGAGATAAGTGTGTGTGAAAGCCGTCTTTCACCTAGCTTGTTGGGAACACAAAGTTTTTTTTCACTTGCAAACTCCACCCAATACATATATATGGGTAGGTACGAGCTCCAACTCGGTTTTACAATGAAAATTGCAGGAACTTCCAACCGGCACTAGGAAACAGACTGAGAAATCAGAGTAAAAGTTTCTCCTGCAACCAGTTCCTTTGTGCTAGATGAACGAAAGTCTGTCCACATGCTCAGTTCTGAGAGATAACTGTGTGTCAAAGCCGTCCTTCACCTAGCTTGTTGGGAACACAAATTTTCTTTTCACTTGCAAACTCCACTCCATACATATATATGGGGAGGTACGAGCTCCAACTCGGTTTTACAGTGAAAACTGCAGGAACTTCAAACCGGCACTAGGAAACAGACTGAGAAACCAGAGTAAAAGTTTCTCCTGCAACCCGTTCCCTTTGTGCTAGATGAACGAACGTCTCTCCACATGCTCAGTTCTGAGAGATAAGTGTGTGTGAAAGCCGTCCCTCACTTAACTTGTTTGGAACAGAAAATTTCTTTTCACTTGCAAACTTTACTCCATACATATATATGTGGAGGTACGAGCTCCAACTCTGTTTTACAGTGAAAACTGCAGGAACCTCAAACTGGCACTAGGAAACATACTGAGAAACCAGAGGAAAAGTTTCTCCTGCAACCCGTTCCCTTTGTGCTAGATGAACGAACGTCTCTCCACATGCTCAGTTCTGAGAGATAAGTGTGTGTCAAAGCCGTCCTTCACCTAGCTTCTTGGGAACACAAAGATTCTTTTCACTTGCAAACTCCACTCCATACATATATATGGGGTGATACTAGCTCCAACTCGGTTTTACAGTGAAAACTGCAGGAACTTCATACAGGCACTAGAAAACAGACTGAGAAACCAGAGGTAAATTTTCTCCTGCAACACGTTCCTTTGTGCTAGGTGAACGAACGTCTCTACACATGCTCAGTTCTGAGAGATAAGTGTGTGTGAAAGCCATCCTTCACCTAGCTCGTTGCGAACACAAAGTTTCTTTTCACTTACAATCCCCACTCCATACATATATATGGGGAGGTACGAGCTCCAACTAGGTTTTACAGTGAAAACTGCAGGAACTTCTAACTGGCACTAGGAAACAGACTGAGAAACCAGAGTAAAAGTTTCTCCTGCAAACCGTTCCCTTTGTGCTAGATGAACGAACGTCTCTCCACATGCTCAGTTCTGAGAGATAATTGTGTGTGAATGCCGTCCTTCACTTAGCTTGTTGGGAACACAAAGTTTCTTTTCACTTGCAAACTCCACTCCATACATATATATGGGGAGGTACGAGCTACAACTCGGTTTTACAGTGAAAACTGCAGGAAATTCAAACCGGCACTATGAAAAATACGGAGAAATTAGAGTAATTGTTTCTCCTGCAACACGTTCCCTTTGTGCTAGATGAACAAACGTATCTCCACATGCTCAGTTCTGAGAGATAAGTGTGTGTGAAAGCCGTCCTTCACATAGCTTGTTGGGAACACATAGTTTCTTTTCACTTGCAAACTCCACTCCATATATATGTATGGGAAGGCACGAGCTCCAACTCGGTTTAACAGTGAAAACTGCAGGAACTTCAAACCGGCACTAGGAAACAGACTGAGAAACCAGAGTAAAAGTTTCTCCTGCAACCCGTTCCATTACTGCTAGATGAACGAAGGTCTCTCCACATGCTCAGTTCTTAGAGATAAGTGCGTGTGAAAGCCGTCCTTCACCTAGCTTGTTGGGAACACAATGTTTCTTTTCAGTTGCAAACTCCAATCCATACATATATATGGGGAAGTACTAGCTCCAAATCGGTTTTACAGTGAAATCTGCTGGAAGTTCAAACCGGCACTAGGAAACAGACTGAGAAACCAGTGTAAAGTTTCTCCTGCAAACCGATCCCTTTGTGCTAGATGAACGAATGTCTCTCCACATGCTCAGTTCTGAGAGATAAGTGTGTGTGAAAGCCGTCTTTCACCTAGATTGTTGGGAACACAAAGTTTCTTTTCAGTTGCAAACTTCACTCCATAAATATATATATGGGGTGGTACTAGCTCAAGCTCGGTTTTACAGTGGAAACTGCAGGAACTTCAAACCGGCACTAGGAAACAGACTGAGAACCAGAGTAAAGTTTCTCCTGCAAACCGTTCCCTTTGTTCTAGATGAATGAACGTCTCTCCACATGCTCACATCTGAGAGATAAGTGTGTGTCAAAGCCGTTCTTCACATAGCTTGTTGGGAACACAAAGTTTCTTTTCACTTGCAAACTACACTCCATACATATATATGGGGAGTTACGAGCTCCAACTCGGTTTTACAGTGAAAACTGCAGGAACTTCAAACCGGCTCTAGGAAACATACCGAGAAACAAGAGTAAAAGTTTCCCCTGCAACCCGTTCCCTTTGTGCTAGATGAACGAACGTCTCTCCACATGCTCAGTTCTGAGAGATAAGTGTGTGTGAAAGCCGTCTTTCACCTAGCTTGTTGGGAACACAAAGTTTCTTTTCACTTGCAAACTCCACTCCATACATATATATGGGGAGGTACTAGCTCCAACTCGGTTTTACAGTGAAAACTGCAGGAACTTCAAACAGGCACTAGGAAACAGACTGAGAAACCAGAGTAAAAGTTTCTCCTGCAAACCGTTCCCTTTGTGCTAGATGAACGAACGTCTCTCCACATGCTCAGTTCTGAGAGATATGTGTGTGTGAAAGCCGTCCTTCACCTAGCTTGTTGCGAACACAAAGTTTCTTTTCACTTGCAAACTCCACCCAATACATATATATGGGTAGGTCGTGCCACAGCTCTCTTTTACAGTGAAAACTGCAGGAACTGCAAACCGGCACTAGGAAACAGACCGAGAAACCAGAGTAAAAGTTTCTCCTGCAACCCGTTCCCTTTGTGCTAGATGAACGAACGTCTCTTCACATGCTCAGTTCTGAGAGATAAGTGTGTGTGAAAGCCGTCCTTCACCTAGCTTGTTGGGAAAACAAACATTCTCTTCATTTGCAAACTCCAATCCATACATATATATGGGGAGGTAGTAGCTCCAACTCGGTTTTACAGTGAAAACTGCAGGAAATTCAAACCGGCACTAGGAAACCGACTGAGAAACCAGAGAAAAAGTTTCCCCTGCAACCCTTTCCCTTTGTGCTATATGAACGAACGTCTCTTCACATGCTCAGTTCTGAGAAATAAGTGTGTGTGAAAGCCGTTCTTCACCTAGCTTGTTGGAAACACAAAGTATCTTTTCACTTGCAAACACAACTCCATACATATATATGGGAAAGTACTAGCTCCAACTCTGTTTTACAATGAAAACTGCAGGAACTTTAAACCGAGACTATGAAACAGACTGAGAAACCAGAGTAAAAGTTTCTCCTGCAACCCGTTCCCTTTTTGCTAGATGAACGAAAGTCTCTCCACATGCTGAGTTCTGAGATAAGTGTGTGTCAAAGCCGTCCTTCACCTAGCTTGTTGGGAACACAAAGTTTCTTTTCAGTTGCAAACTCCTCTCCTTACATATATATGGGGAGGTACGAGCTCCAACTCGGTTTTACAGTGAAAACTGCAGGAACTTCAAACCGGCACTAGGAAACAGACTGAGAAATCAGAGTAAAAGTTTCTCCTGCAACCCGTTCCCTTTGTGCTAGATGAACGAACGTCTCTCCACATGCTCAGTTCTGAGAGGTAATTGTGTGTGAAAGCCGTCCTTCACCTAGGTTGTTGGGAACACAAAGTTTCTTTTCAATTGCAAACTCCACTCCATACATATATATGGGGAAGTACGAGCTCCAACCCCGTTTTACAATGAAAACGGCAGGAACTTCAAACCGGCACTAGGAAACACACTGAGAAACCAGAGTAAAAGTTTCTCCTGCAACCCGTTCCCTTTTTGCTAGATGAACGAACGTCTCTCCACATGCTCAGTTCTGAGAGATAAGTGTGTGTGAAAGCCGAACTTCACCTAGCTTGTTGGGAAAACAAAATTTCCTTTCAGTTGCAAACTCCACTTCATACATATATATGGGGAGGTAGTAGCTCCAACTCGGTTTTACAGTGAAAACTGCAGGAACTTCAAACCGGCAGTAGGAAACCGACTGAGAAACCAGAGTAAAAGTTTCCCTGCAACCTTTTCCCTTTGTGCTAGATGAACGAACGTCTCTCCACATGCTCAGTTCTGAGAGATAAGTGTGTGTAAAAGCCGTCCTTCACTTAGCTTGTTGGGAACACAAAGTTTCTTTTAACTTGCAAACTCCACTCCATACATATATATGGGTAGGTACTAGCACCAACTCGGTTTTACAGTGAAAACTGCAGGAACTTCAAACCGGCATTAGGAAACAGATTGAGAAACCAGAGTAAAAGTTTCCCTGCAACACGTTCCTTTTGTTCTAGATGAACGAACGTCTCTCCACATGCTCAGTTCTGAGTGATAAGTGTGTGTTAAAGCCGTCCTTCACCTAGCTTTTTGGGAACACAAAGATTCTTCTCACTTGCAAACTCCACTCCATACTTATATATGGGTAGGTACTAGCAAAAACTCGGTTTTACAGTGAAAACTGCAGGAACTTCAAATCGGAAGTAGGAAACAGACTGAGAAACCAGAGTAAAAGTTTCTCCTGCAAACCGTTCCCTTTGTGCTAGATGAACGATCGTCTCTCCACCTGCTCAGTTCTGAGTGATAAGTGTGTGTGACAGCCGTCTTTCACCTAGCTTGTTGGGAACACAAAGTTTCTTTTCAGTTGCAAACTCCACTCCATACATATATACGGGGACGTACGAGCTCCAACTCGGTTTTACAATGAAAATTGCAGGAACTGCAAACCGGCACTAGGAAACAGACTGAGAAACCATAGTAAAAGTTTCTCCTGCAACCAGTTCCTTTGTGCTAGATGAACGAAAGTCTGTCCACATGCTCAGTTCTGAGAGATAACTGTGTGTCAAAGCCGTCCTTCACCTAGCTTGTTGGGAACACAAATTTTCTTTTCACTTGCAAACTCCACTCCATACATATATATGGGGAGGTACGAGCTCCAACTCGGTTTTACAGTGAAAACTGCAGGAACTTCAAACCGGCACTAGGAAACAGACTGAGAAACCAGAGTAAAAGTTTCTCCTGCAACCCATTCCCTTTGTGCTAGATGAACGAACGTCTCTCCACATGCTCAGTTCTGAGAGATAAGTGTGTGTGAAAGCCGTCCCTCACTTAACTTGTTGGGAACAGAAAATTTCTTTTCACTTGCAAACTTCACTCCATACATATATATGTGGAGGTACGAGCTCCAACTCTGTTTTACAATGAAAACTGCAGGAACTTCAACACGGCACTAGGAAACAGACTGAGAAACCAGAGAAAAAGTTCCTCCTGCAACCCGTTCCCTTTATGCTAGATGAACGAACAGCTCTCCACATGCTCATTTCTGAGAGATAAGTGTCTGTTAAAGCCGTCCTTCACATATTTTGTTGGGAACACAAAGTTTCTTTTCACTTGTAAACTCCACTCAATACATATATATGGGGAGGTACTAGCTCCAACTCGGTTTTACAATGAAAACTGCAGGAACCTCAAACTGGCACTAGGAAACATACTGAGAAACCAGAGGAAAAGTTTCTCCTGCAACCCGTTCCTTTTGTGCTAGATGAACGAACGTCTCTCCACATGCTCAGTTCTGAGAGATAAGTGTGTGTAAAAGCCGTCCTTCACTTAGCTTGTTGGGAACACAAACTTTCTTTTCACTTGCAAACTCCACTCAATACATATATATGGGGAGGTACTAGCACCAACTCGGTTTTACAGTGAAAACTGCAAGAACTTCAAACCGGCATTAGGAAACATATTGAGAAACCAGAGTAAAAGTTTCTCCTGCAACCCATTCCCTTTGTGCTAGATGAACGAACGTCTCTCCACATGCTCAGTTCTGAGGGATAAGTGTGTGTGAAAGCCGTCCTTCACATAGCTTCTTGGGAACACAAAGATTCTTTTCACTTGCAATCTCCACTCCATACATATATATGGGGTGGTACTAGCTCCAACTCGGTTTTACAGTGAAAACTGCAGGAACTTCATACAGGCACTAGAAAACAGACTGAGAAACCAGAGGAAAAGTTTCTCCTGCAACCCGTTCTTTGTGCTAGGTGAACGAACGTCTCTACACATGCTCAGTTCTGAGAGATAAGTGTGTGTGAAAGCCGTCCTTCACATAGCTTGTTGGGAACACAAAGTTTCTTTTCACTTACAAACTCCACTCCATACATATATATTGGGAGGTACGAGCTCCAACTAGGTTTTACAGTGAAAACTGCAGGAACTTCTAACCGGCACTAGGAAACAGACTGAGAAACCAGAGAAAAGTTTCTCCTGCAAACCGTTCCCTTTGTGCTAGATGAACGAACGTCTCTCCACATGCTCAGTTCTGAGAGATAATTGTGTGTGAATGCCGTCCTTCACGTAGCTTGTTGGGAACACAAAGTTTCTTTTCACTTGCAAACTCCACTCCATACATATATATTGGAGGTATGAGCTACAACTCGGTTTTACAGTGAAAACTGCAGGAAATTCAAACCGGCACTATGAAAAATACTGAGAAACTAGAGTAATTGTTTCTCCTGCAACACGTTCCCTTTGTGCTAGATGAACAAACGTCTCTCCACATGCTCAGTTCTGAGAGATAAGTGTGTGTGAAAGCCGTCCTTCACATAGCTTGTTGGGAACACAAAGTTTCTTTTCACTTGCAAACTCCACTCCATATATATGTATGGGAAGGCACGAGCTCCAACTCGGTTTAACAGTGAAAACTGCAGGAATTTCAAACCGGCACTAGGAAACAGACTGAAATACCAGAGTAAAAGTTTCTCCTGCAACCCGTTCCATTTCTGCTAGATGAACGAAGGTCTCTCCACATGCTCAGTTCTGAGAGATAAGTGCGTGTGAAAGCCGTCCTTCACCTAGCTTGTTGGGAACACAAAGTTTCTTTTCAGTTGCAAACTCCAATCCATACATATATATGGGGAAGTACTAGCTCCAAATCGGTTTTACAGTGAAATCTGCTGGAATTTCAAACAGGCACTTGGAAACAGACTGATAAACCAGTGTAAAAGTTTCTCCTGCAACCCGATCCATTTGTGCTAGATGAACGAACGTCTCTCCACATGCTCAGTTCTGAGAGATAAGTGTGTGTGAAAGCCGTCTTTCACCTAGATTGTTGGGAACACAAAGTTTCTTTTCAGATGCAAACTTCACTCCATACATATATATGGGGTGGTACTAGCTCAAGCTCTGTTTTACAGTGGAAACTGCAGGAACTTCAAACCGGCACTAGGAAACAGACTGAGAACCAGAGTAAAAGTTTCTCCTGCAACCCGTTCCCTTTGTTCTAGATGAACGAACGTCTCTCCACATGCTCACATCTGAGAGATAAGTGTGTGTCAAAGCCGTTCTTCACTTAGCTTGTTGGGAACACAAAGTTTCTTTTCACTTGCAAACTACACTCCATACATATATATGGGGAGTTACGAGCTCCAACTCGGTTTTACAGTGAAAACTGCAGGAACTTCAAACCGGCTCTAGGAAACATACTGAGAAACAAGAGTAAAAGTTTCCCCTGCAACCCGTTCCCTTTGTGCTAGATGAACGAACGTCTCTCCACATGCTCAGTTTTGAGAGATAAGTGTCTGTGAAAGCTGTCTTTCACCTAGCTTGTTGGGAACACAAAGTTTCTTTTCACTTGCAAACTCCACTCCATACAAATATATATGGGGAGGTACTAGCTCCAACTCGGTTTTACAGTGAAAACTGCAGGAACTTCAAACAGGCACTAGGAAACAGACTGAGAAACCTGAGTAAAAGTTTCTCCTGCAACCCGTTCCCTTTGTGCTAGAGAACGAACGTCTCTCCACATGCTCAGTTCTGAGAGATATGTGTGTGTGAAAGCCGTCTTTCACCTAGCTTGTTGCGAACACAAAGTTTCTTTTCACTTGCAAACTCCACCCAATACATATATATGTGTAGGTCGTGCCACAGCTCTCTTTAACAGTGAAAACTGCAGGAACTTCAAACCGGCACTAGGAAACAGACTGAGAAACCAGAGTAAAAGTTTCTCCTGCAACCCGTTCCCTTTGTGCTAGATGAACGAACGTCTCTTCACATGCTCAGTTCTGAGAGATAAGTGTGTGTGAAAGCCGTCCTTCACCTAGCTTGTTGGGAAAACAAACATTCTCTTCATTTGCAAACTCCAATCCATACATATATATGGGGAGGTAGTAGCTCCAACTCGGTTTTACAGTGAAAACTGCAGGAACTTCAAACCGGCACTAGGAAACCGACTGAGAAACCAGAGAAAAAGTTTCCCCTGCAACCCTTTCCCTTTGTGCTATATGAACGAACGTCTCTTCACATGCTCAGTTCTGAGAAATAAGTGTGTGTGAAAGCCGTTCTTCACGTAGCTTGTTGGGAACACAAAGTTTCTTTTCACTTGCAAACACAACTCCATACATATATATGGGAAAGAACTAGCTCCAAATCTGTTTTACAATGAAAACTGCAGGAACATCAAACCGGGACTATGAAACAGACTGAGAAACCAGAGTAAATGTTTCTCCTGCAACCCGTTCCCTTTTTGCTAGATGAACGAAAGTCTCTCCACATACTGAGTTCTGAGAGATATGTGTGTGTGAAAGCCGTCCTTCACCTAGCTTGTTGCAAACACAAAGTTTCTTTTCAGTTGCAAACTCCTCTCCTTACATATATATGGGGAGGTACGAGCTCCAACTCGGTTTTACAGTGAAAATTGCAGGAACTTCAAACTGGCAGTAGGAAACAGACCGAGAAACCAGAGTAAAAGTTTCTCCTGCAACCCGTTCCCTTTGTGCTAGATGAACGAACGTCTCTCCACATGCTCAGTTCTGAGAGGTAATTGTGTGTGAAAGCCGTCCTTCACTTAGCTTGTTGGGAACACAAAATTTCTTTTCAATTGCAAACTCCACTCCATACATATATACGGGGAGGTACGAGCTCCAACCCCGTTTTACAAAGAAAACGGCAGGAACTTCAAACCGGCACTAGGAAACAGACTGAGAAACCAGAGTAAAAGTTTCTCCTGCAACCCGTTCCCTTTTTGCTAGATGAACGAACGTCTTTCCACATGCTCAGTTCTGAGAGATAAGTGTGTGTGAAAGCCGAACTTCACCTAGCTTGTTGGGAAAACAAAATTTCCTTTCAGTTGCAAACTCCAATCCATACATATATATTGGGAGGTAGTAGCTCCAACTCGGTTTTACAGTGAAAACTGCAGGAACTTCAAACCGGCAGTAGGAAACCGACTGAGAAACCAGAGTAAAAGTTTCCCCTGCAACCCTTTCCCTTTGTGCTAGATGAACGAACGTCTCTCCACATGCTCAGTTCTGAGAGATAAGTGTGTGTCAAAGCCGTCCTTCACCTAGCTTGTTGGGAACACAAAGTTTCTTTTCAGTTGCAAACTCCTCTCCTTACATATATATGAGGAGGTATGAGCTCCAACTCGGTTTTACAGTGAAAATTGCAGGAACTTCAAACCGGCAGTAGGAAACAGACTGAGAAACCAGAGTAAAAGTTTCTCCTGCAACCCGTTCCCTTTGTGCTAGATGAACGAACGTCTCTCCACATTCTCAGTTCTGAGAGGTAATTGTGTGTGAAAGCCATCCTTCACCTAGCTTGGTGGAACACAAAATTTCTTTTCAATTGCAAACTCCACTCCATACATATATATGGGGAGGTACGAGCTCCAACCCCGTTTTACAATGAAAACGGCAGGAACTTCAAACCGGCACTAGGAAACAGACTGAGAAACCAGAGTAAAAGTTTCTCCTGCAACCCGTTCCTTTTTGCTAGATGAACGAACGTCTCTCCACATGCTCAGTTCTGAGAGATAAGTGTGTGTGAAAGCCGAACTTCACCTAGCTTGTTGGGAAAACAAAATTTCCTTTCAGTTGCAAACTCCACTCCATACATATATATGGGGAGGTAGTAGCTCCAACTCGGTTTTACAGTGAAAACTGCAGGAACTTCAAACCGGCAGTAGGAAACCGACTGAGAAACCAGAGTAAAAGTTTCCCCTGCAACCCTTTCCCTTTGTGCTAGATGAACGAACGTCTCTCCACATGCTCAGTTCTGAGAGATAAGTGTGTGTAAAAGCCGTCCTTCACTTAGCTTGTTGGGAACACAAAGTTTCTTTTCACTTGCAAACTCCACCCAATACATATATATGGGTAGGTCGTGCCACAGCTCTCTTTTACAGTGAACACTGCAGGAACTGCAAACCGGCACTAGGAAACAGACTGAGAAACCAGAGTAAAAGTTTCTCCTGCAACCCGTTCCCTTTGTGCTAGATGAACGAACGTCTCTTCACATGCTCAGTTCTGAGAGATAAGTGTGTGTGAAAGCCGTCCTTCACCTAGCTTGTTGGGAAAACAAACATTCTCTTCATTTGCAAACTCCAATCCATACATATATATGGGGAGGTAGTAGCTCCAACTCGGTTTTACAGTGAAAACTGCAGGAACTTCAAACCGGCACTAGGAAACCGACTGAGAAACCAGAGAAAATGTTTCCCCTGCAACCCTTTCCCTTTGTGCTATATGAACGAAAGTCTCTTCACATGCTCAGTTCTGAGAAATAAGTGTGTGTGAAAGCCGTTCTTCACGTAGCTTGTTGGGAACACAAAGTTTCTTTTCACTTGCAAACACAACTCCATACATATATATGGGAAAGTACTAGCTCCAACTCTGTTTTACAATGAAAACTGCAGGAACTTCAAACCGGGACTATGAAACAGACTGAGAAACCAGAGTAAATGTTTCTCCTGCAACCCGTTCCCTTTTTGCTAGATGAACGAAAGTCTCTCCACATGCTGAGTTCTGAGAGATATGTGTGTGTGAAAGCCGTCCTTCACCTAGCTTGTTGCGAACACAAAGTTTCTTTTCACTTGCAAACTCCACCCAATACGTATATATGGGTAGGTCGTGCCACAGCTCTATTTTACAGTGAAAACTGCAGGAACTGCAAACCGGCACTAGGAAACAGACCGAGAAACCAGAGTAAAAGTTTCTCCTGCAACCCGTTCCCTTTGTGCTAGATGAACGAACGTCTATTCACATGCTCAGTTCTGAGAGATAAGTGTGTGTGAAAGCCGTCCTTCACCTAGCTTGTTGGGAACACAAAGTTTCTTTTCAGTTGCAAACTCCTCTCCTTACATATATATGGGGAGGTACGAGCTCCAACTCGGTTTTACAGTGAAAACTGCAGGAACTTCAAACCGGCAGTAGGAAACAGACTGAGAAACCAGAGTAAAAGTTTCTCCTGCAACCCGTTCCCTTTGTGCTAGATGAACGAACGTCTCTCCACATGCTCAGTTCTGAGAGGTAATTGTGTGTGAAAGCCGTCCTTCACCTAGCTTTTTGGGAACACAAAGTTTCTTTTCAATTGCAAACTCCACTCCATACATATATATGGGGAGGTACGAGCTCCAACCCCGTTTTACAATGAAAACGTCAGGAACTTCAAACCGGCACTAGGAAACAGACTGAGAAACCAGAGTAAAAGTTTCTCCTGCAACCCGTTCCCTTTTTGCTAGATGAACGAACGTCTCTCCACATGCTCAGTTCTGAGAGATAAGTGTGTGTGAAAGCCGAACTTCACCTAGCTTGTTGGGAAAACAAAATTTCCTTTCAGTTGCAAACTCCACTCCATACATATATATGGGGAGGTAGTAGCTCCAACTCGGTTTTACAGTGAAAACTGCAGGAACTTCAAACCGGCAGTAGGAAACCGACTGAGAAACCAGAGTAAAAGTTTCTCCTGCAACCCTTTCCCTTTGTGCTAGATGAACGAACGTCTCTCCACATGCTCAGTTCTGAGAGATAAGTGTGTGTAAAAGCCGTCCTTCACTTAGCTTGTTGGGAACACAAAGTTTCTTTTCACTTGCAAACTCCTCTCCTTACATATATATGGGGAGGTACGAGCTCCAACTCGGTTTTACAGTGAAAACTGCAGGGACTTCAAACCGGCACTAGGAAACCGACTGAGAAACCAGAGAAAATGTTTCCCCTGCAACCCTTTCCCTTTGTGCTATATGAACGAACGTCTCTTCACATGCTCAGTTTTGAGAAATAAGTGTGTGTGAAAGCCGTTCTTCACCTAGCTTGTTGGGAACACAAAGTTTCTTTTCACTTGCAAACACAACTCCATACATATATATGGGAAAGTACTAGCTCCAAATCTGTTTTACAATGAAAACTGCAGGAACTTCAAACCGGGACTATGAAACAGACTGAGAAACCAGAGTAAAAGTTTCTCCTGCAACCCGTTTCCTTTTTACTAGATGAACGAAAGTCTCTCCACATGCTGAGTTCTGAGATAAGTGTGTGTCAAAGCCGTCCTTCACCTAGCTTGTTGGGAACACAAAGTTTCTTTTCAGTTGCAAACTCCTCTCCTTACATATATATGGGGAGGTACGAGCTCCAACTCGGTTTTACAGTGAAAACTGCAGGAACTTCAAACCGGCACTAGGAAACAGACTGAAAAACCTGAGTAAAAGTTTCTCCTGCAACCCGTTACATTTGTGCTAGATGAACGAACGTCTCTCCACATGCTCAGTTCTGAGAGGTAATTGTGTGTGAAAGCCGTCCTTCACCTAGCTTTTTGGGAACACAAAGTTTCTTTTCAATTGCAAACTCCAATCCATACATATATATGGTGAGGTACGAGCTCCAACCCCGTTTTACAATGAAAACGTCAGGAACTTCATACCGGCACTAGGAAACAGACTGAGAAACCAGAGTAAAAGTTTCTCCTGCAACCCGTTCCCTTTTTGCTAGATGAACGAACGTCTCTCCACATGCTCAGCTCTGAGTGACAAGTGTGTGTTAAAGCCGTCCTTCACCTAGCTTTTTGGGAACACAAAGATTCTTCTCACTTGCAAACTCCACTCCATACTTATATATGGGTAGGTACTAGCAAAAACTCGGTTTTACAGTGAAAAATGCAGGAACTTCAAAACGGAAGTAGGAAACAGACTGAGAAACCAGAGTAAAAGTTTCTCCTGCAAACCGTTCCCTTTGTGCTAGATGAACGATCGTCTCTCCACCTGCTCAGTTCTGAGTGATAAGTGTGTGTGACAGCCGTCTTTCACCTAGCTTGTTGGGAACACAAAGTTTCTTTTCAGTTGCAAACTCCACTCCATACATATATATGGGGTCGTACGAGCTCCAACTCGGTTTTACACTGCAAACTGTAGGAACTTCAATCCGGCACTAGGAAACAGGCTTAGAAACCAGAGTAAAAGTTTCTCCTGCAACTCGTTCCCTTTGTGCTAGATGAACAATGGTCTCTCCACATGCTCAGTTCTGAGAGATAATTGTGTGTGAAAGCCGTCCTTCACCTAGCTTGTTGGAAACACAAAGTTTCTTTTCAGTTGCAAACTCCACTCCATACATACATATGGGGAGGTACAAGCTCCAAATCGCTTTTACAGTGAAAACTGCAGGAACTTCAACCCGGCACTAGGAAACAGACTGAGAAACAAGAGAAAAAGTTTCTCCTGCAACCCGTTCCCTTTGTGCTAAATGAACGAAAGTCTCTCCACATGCTCAGTTCTGAGAGATAAGTGTGTGTGAAAGCCGTTCTTCACCTAGCTTGTAGGGAACACAAAGTTTCTTTTCACTTGCAAACACAACTCCATACATATATATGGGAAAGTAATAGCTCCAACTCTGTTTTACAATGAAAACTGCAGGAACTTCAAACCGGCACTATGAAATAGACTGAGAAACCAGAGTAAAAGTTTCCCCTGCAACCCTTTCCATTTGTGCTATATGAACGAACGTCTCTTCACATGCTCAGTTCTGAGAGATAAGTGTGTGTGAAAGCCGTTCCTCTCCTAGCTTGTTGGGAACACAAAGTTTCTTTTCACTTGCAAACACAACTCCATACATATATATGGGAAAGTACTAGCTCCAACCCTTTTACAATGAAAACTGCAGGAACTTCAAACAGGCACTATGAAACAGACTGAGAAACCAGAGTAAAAGTTTCTCCTGCAACCCGTTCCCTTTTTGTTAGATGAACGAAAGTCTCTCCACATGCTCAGTTCTGAGATAAGTGTGTGTCAAAGCTGTCCTTCACCTAGCTTGTTGGGAACACAAAGTTTCTTTTCAGTTGCAAACTCCACTCCATACATATATATGGGGAGGTACGAGCTCCAACTCGATTTTACAGTGAAAACTGCAGGAACTTCAAACCGGCACTAGGAAACATACTGAGAAACCAGAGTAAAAGTTTCACCTGCAACCTGTTCCCTTTGTGCTAGATGAACGAACGTCTCTCCACATGCTCAGTTCTGAGATATAAGTGTGTGTGAAAGCCGAACTTCACTTACCTTGTTGGGAAAACAAAATTTCCATTCAGTTGCAAACTCCACTCCATACATATATATGGGGAGGTACTAGCTCCAACTCGGTTTTACAGTGAAAACTGTAGGAACTTATAACCGGCAGTAGGAAACCGACTGAGAAACCAGAGTAAATGTTTCCCCTGCAACCATTTCCCTTTGTGCTAGATGAACGAACGTCTCTTCACATGCTCAGTTCTGAGAGATAAGTGTGTGTGAAAGCCGTTCTTCACCTAGCTTGTTGGGAAAACAAACATTCTCTTCAGTTGCAAACTCCAATCCATACATATATATGGGGAGGTAGTAGCTCCAACTCGGTTTTACAGTGAAAACTGCAGGAACTTCAAACCGGCAGTAGGAAACCGACTGAGAAACCAGAGTAAAATTTCCCCTGCAACCCTTTCCCTTTGTGCTAGATGAACGAACATCTCTCCACATGCTCAGTTCTGAGATATAAGTGTGTGTGAAAGCCGCACTTCACCTAGCTTGTTGGGAACACAAAGATTCTTTTCACTTGTCCACTCCACTCCATACATATATATGGGCAGGTACTAGCACCAACTCGGTTTTACAGTGAAACCTGCAGGAATTTCAAACCGGCAGTAGGAAACAAACTGAGAAACCAGAGTAAAAGTTTCTCCTGCAACCCGTTCCCTTTGTGCTAGATGAACGAACGTCTCTCCACATGCTCAGTTCTGAGAGATAAGTGTGAGTGAAAGCCGTCCTTAGACTAGCTTGTTGGGAACACAAAGATTCTTTTCAGTTGCAAACTCCACTCCATACATATATATGGGGAGGTACGAGCTCCAACACGGTTTTACAGTGAAAACTGCAGGAACTTCAAACAGGCACTAAGAAACAGACTGAGAAACCAGAGTAAATGTTTCACCTGCAACCCATTCCTTATTTGCTAGATGAATGAAGGTCTCTCCACATGCTTAGTTCTGAGAGATAAGTGTGTGTGAAAGCCGTCCTTCACCTAGCTTGTTGGGAACACAAAGTTTCTTTTCATTTGCAAACTCCACTACATACATATATATTGGGGGTACTAGCATCAACACGGTTTTACAGTGAAAACTGCAGGAACATCAAACCGGCACTAGGAAACAAACTGAGAAACCAGAGTAAAAGTTTCTCCTGCAACCCGTTCCCTTTTTGCTAGATGAACGAAAGTCTCTCCACATGCTAAGTTCTGAGAGAAAAGTGTGAGTGAAAGCCGTCCTTCAACTATCTTGTTTGGAACACAAAGATTCTTTTCAGTTGCAAACTCCACTCCATACATATATATGGGGAGGTACGAGCTCCAACTCGGTTTTACTGTGAAAACTGCAGGAACTTCAAACCGGCACTAGGAAACAGACTGAGAAACTAGAGTAATAGTTTCAACTGCAACCCTTTCCCTTTGTGCTAGATGAACGAAGGTCTCTCCACATGCTCAGTTCTGAGAGATAACGGTGTGTGAAAGCCGTCCTTCACATAACTTTTTGGGAACACAAAGTTTCTTTTCACTTTCAAACTCCACTCAATACATATATATGGGGAGGTATGAGCTCCAACTCGGATTTACAGTGAAAACTGCAGGAACTTCAAACCGGCAGTAGGAAACAGACTGAGAAACCAGAGTAAATGTTTCCCCTGCAAGCCGTTCCCTTTGTGCTAGATGAACGAAAGTGTCTCCACATGCTCAGTTCTGAGAGATAAGTGTGTGTGAAAGCCGTAATTCACTTAGCTTGTTGGGAACACAATGTTTCTTTTCACTTGCAAACTCCACTCCATACATATATATGGGGAGGTAGTAGCTCCAACTCGGTTTTACAGTGAAAACTGCAGGAACGTCAAACCGGCACTAGGAAACAGACTGAGAAAAAATAGTAAAAGTTTCTCCTGCATTTCTTTCCATTTGTGCTAAATGAACGAACGTCTCTCCACATGCTCAGTTCTGAGAGATAAATGTGTGTGAAAGCCGTCCTTCACCTAGCTTGTTGGGAAAACAAAATTTCTTTTCAGTTGCAAACTCCACTCCATACATATATATGGGGAGGTAGTAGCTCCAACTCGGTTTTACAGTGAAAACTGCAGGAACTTCAAACCGGCACTAGGAAACAGACTGAGAAACCAGAGTAAAAGTTTCAACTGCAACCCTTTCCTTTTGTGCTAGATGAACGAAGGTCTCTCCACATGCTCAGTTCTGAGAGATAACGGTGTGTGAAAGCCGTCCTTCACATAACTTGTTGGGAACACAAAGTTTCTTTTCACTTTCAAACTCCACTCAATACATATATATGGGGAGGTACTAGCTCCAACTCGGTTTTACAGTGAAAACTGCAGGAACGTCAAACAGGCACTAGGAAACAGACTGAGAAAAAATAGTAAAAGTTTCTCCTGCATTTCTTTCCATTTGTGCTAAATGAACGAACGTCTCTCCACATGCTCAGTTCTGAGAGATAAATGTGTGTGAAAGCCCTCCTTCACCTAGCTTGTTGGGAAAACAAAATTTCTTTTCAGTTGCAAACTCCACTCCATACATATATATGGGGAGGTAGTAGCTCCAACTCGGTTTTACAGTGAAAACTGCAGGAACTTCAAACCGGCACTAGGAAACAGACTGAGAAACCAGAGTAAAAGTTTCAACTGCAACCCTTTCCTTTTGTGCTAGATGAACGAAGGTCTCTCCACATGCTCAGTTCTGAGAGATAACTGTGTGTGAAAGCCGTCATTCACATAGCTTGTTGGGAACACAAAGTTTCTTTTCACTTTCAAACTCCACTCAATACATATATATGGGGAGGTATGAGCTCCAACTCGGATTTACAGTGAAAACTGCAGGAACTTCAACCCGGCACTAGGAAACAGACTGAGAAACCAGAGTAAATGTTTCCCCTGCAAGCCGTTCCCTTTGTGCTAGATGAACGAAGGTGTCTCCACATGCTCAGTTCTGAGAGATAAGTGTGTGTGAAAGCCGTACTTCACTTAGCTTGTTGGGAACACAAAGTTTCTTTTCACTTGCAATCTCCACTCCATACATATATATAGGGAGGTACTAGCTCTAACTCGGTTTTACAGTGAAAACTGCAGGAACGTCAAACCGGCACTAGGAAACAGACTGAGAAACAAGAGTAAAAGTTTCTCCTGCAACCCGTTCCCCTTGTGCTAAATGAACGAACGTCTATCCACATGCTCAGTTCTGAGAGATAAGTGTGAGTGAAAGCCGTCCTTCACCTAGCTTGTTGGGAACACAAAGTTTCTTTTAAGTTGCAAACTCCACTCCATACATATATAAGGGGAGGTACAAGTTCCAACTCGGTTTACAGTGAAAACTGCAGGAACTTCAAACCGGCACTAGGAAACAGACTGAGACACAAGAGTAAAAGTTTCCCCTGCAACCCGTTCCCTTTGTGCTAGATGAACGAAGGTCTCTCCACATGCTAAGTTCTGAGATATAAGTGTGTGTGAAAGCCGTCCTTCACCTAGCTTGTTGGGAACACAAAGTTTCTTTTCACTTGCAAACTCCACTCCATACATATATATTGGGGGTACTAGCACCAACTCGGGTTTACAGTGAAAACTGCAGGAACATCAAACCGGCACTAGGAAACAGACTGAGAAACCAGAGTAAAAGTTTCCCCTGCAACCCGTTCCCTTTGTGCTAGATGAACGAAAGTCTCTCCACATGCTCAGTTCTGAGAGATAAGTGTGAGTGAAAGCCGTCCTTCACCTATCTTGTTGGGAACAAAAAGATTCTTTTCAGTTGCAAACCCCACTCCATACATATTTATGGGGAGGTACGAGCTCCAACTCGGTTTTACAGTGAAAACTGCAGGATCTTCAAACAGGCACTAGGAAACAGTCTCAGAAACCAGAGTAAAAGTTTCTCCTGGAACCCGTTCCCTTTGTGCTAGATGAACGAAAGTCTCTCCACATGCTCAGTTCTGAGAAATAAGTGTGTGTGAAAGCCGTCCTTCACTTAGCTTGTTGGGAACACAAAGTTTCTTTTCACTTGCAAACTACACTCAATACATATATATGGGGAGGTACAAGCTCAAACTTGGTTTTACAATGAAAACTGCAGGAAATTCAAACCGGCACTAGAAAACAGACTGAGAAACCTGAGTATAAGTGTCTCTTGCAGCTCGTTCACTTTGTGCTAGATGAACGAAAGTCTCTCCCCATGCTCAGTTCTGAGAGAAAAGTGTGTGTGAATGTCGTACTTCACCTACCTTGTAGGGAACACAAAGATTCTTTTCACTTGCAAAGTCTACTCCTTACATATATATGGGGATGTACTAGCTCCAACTCTGTTTTACAGTGAAATCTGCATTAACTTCAAACCGGCACTAGGAAACATACTGAGAATCCAGTGTAAAAGTTTCTCCTGCAAACCGTTCCCTTTGTGCTAGATGAACGAATGTCTCTCCACATGCTCAGTTCTGAGAGATAAGTGTGTGTGAAAGCCCTCCTTCACCTAGCTTGTTGGGAACACAAAGTTTCTTTTCAGTTGCAAACTCCACGCTATACATATATGTGGGGAGGTACGAGCACCAACTCGGTTTTACAGTGAAAACTGCAGGAAATTCAAACCGGCACTAGGTAACAGACTGAGAATCCAGAGTAAAAGTTTCTCCTGCAACCCGTTCCCTTTGTGCTAGATGAACGAACATCTCTCCACATGCTCAGTTCTGAGAGATAATGTGTGTGAAAGCCGGCCTTCACCTAGCTTGTTGGGAACACAAAGTTTCTTTTCACTTGCAAACTCCACTCCAAACATATATATGGGTAGGTACTAGCACCAACTCGGTTTTCCAGTGAAATCTGCAGGAATTTCAAACCGGCACTAGGAAACAGACAGAGAAACCAGAGTAAAAGTTTCTCCTGCAACCCTTTCCCTTTGTGCTAGATGAACGAACGTCTCTCCACATGCTCAGTTCTGAGAGATAATTGTGTGTGAAAGCCGTCCTTCACTTAGCTTGTTGGGAACACAAATTTTCTTTTCACTTGCAAACTCCACTCCATACATATATATGGGCAGGTTCTAGCACCAACTCGGTTTTACAGTGAAAACTGCAGGAATTTCAAACCGGCACTAGGGAACAGACTGAGAAACCAGAGTAAAACTTTCTCTTGCAACCCGTTCCCTTTGTGCTAGATGAACGAAGTTGTCTCCACATGCTCAGTTCTGAGAGATAAGTGTGTGTGAATACCGTCCTTCACCTTGCTTGTTGGGAACACCAAGTTTCTTTTCACTTGCAAACTCCACTCCATACATATATATTGGGGGTACTAGCACCAACTCGGTTTTACAGTGAAAAATGCAGGAACATCAAACCGGCACTAGGAAACAGATTGAGAAACCAGAGTAAAATTTCTCCTGCTACCAGTTCCCTTTGTGCTAGATGAACGAACGTCTCTCCACATTCTCAGTTCTGAGAGATAAGTGTGAGTGAAAGCCGTCCTTCACTTATCTTGTTGGGAACACAATGTTTCTTTTCAGATGCAAACTCCACTCCATACATATATATGGGGAGGTTCGAGCTTCTACTCAGTTTTACAGTGAAAAATGAAGGAACTTCAAACCGGCACTAGGAAACAGACTGAGAAACCAGAGTAAAAGTTTCCCCTGCAACCATTTCCCTTTGTGCTAGATGAACGAAGGTCTCTTCACATGCTCAGTTCTGAGAAATAAGTGTGTGTCAAAGCCGTCCTTCACCTAGCTTGTTGGGAACACAAAGTTTCTTTTCACTTGCCCACTCCACTCCGTACATATATATGGGCAGGTACTAGAACCAACTCGTTTTTACAGTGAAAACTGCAGGAATTTCAAACCGGCAGTAGGAAACAGACTGAGAAACCAGAGTAAAAATTTCTCCTGCAACCCGTTCCCTTTGTGCTAGATGAACGAAAGTCTCTCCACATGCTCAGTTCTGAGAGATAAGTGTGAGTGAAAGCCGTGCTTCACCTACCTTATTGGGAACACAAAGATTCTTTTCAGTTGCAAACTCCACTCCATACATGTATATGGGGAGGTACGAGCTCCAAAACGGTTTTACAGTGAAAAATGCAGGAACTTCAAAATGGCACTAGGAAACAGACTGAGAAACCAGAGTAAAATTTCCCCTGCAACCCGTTCCCTTTGTGCTAGATGAACGAAGGTCTCTCCACATGCTCAGGTCTGAGAGAAAAGTGTGTGTGAAAGCCGTCCTTCAACTAGCTTGTTGGGAACACAAAGTTTCTTTTCCATTGCAAACTCCACTCAATATATATATATTGGGAGGTACTAGCACCAACTCGGTTTTTCAGTGAAAACTGCAGGAACATCAAACCGGACTAGGAAACAGACTGAGAAACCAGAGTAAAAGTTTCTCCTGCAACCCGTTCCCTTTGTGCTAGATGAACAAAAGTCTCTCCACATGCTAAGTTCTGAGGGATAATTGTGTGTGAAAGCCGTCCTTCACCTAGCTTGTTGGGAACACAAAGTTTCTTTTCACTTGCAAACTCCACTCCATACATATATATGGACAGGCACTAACACCAACTCGGTTTTACAGTGAAAACTGCAGGAACATCAAACCGGCACTAGGAAACAGACTGAGAAACCAGAGTAAAGTTTCTCCTGCAACCCGTTCCCTTTGTGCTAGATGAACGAAAGTCTCTCCACATGCTCAGTTCTGAGAGATAAGTGTGAGTGAAAGCCGTCCTTCACCTATCTTGTTGGGAACAAAAAGATTCTTTTCAGTTGCAAACCCCACTCCATACATATATATGGGGAGGTACGAGCTCCAACTCGGTTTTACAGTGAAAACTGCAGGATCTTCAAACCGACACTAGGAAACAGACTCAGAAACCAGAGTAAAAGTTTCCCCTGCAACCCGTTCCGTTTGTGCTAGATGAAGGAAAGTCTCACCACATGCTCAGTTCTGAGAAATAAGTGTGTGTGAAAGCCGTCATTCACTTAGCTTGTTGGGAACACAAAGTTTCTTTTCACTTGCAAACTCCACTCAATACATATATATGGGGAGGTACAAGCTCCAACTCGGTTTTACAATGAAAACTGCAGGAAATTTAAACCGGCACTAGGAAACAGACTGAGAAACCAGAGTATAAGTGTCTCTTGCAGCTCGTTCACTTTGTGCTAGATGAACGAAAGTCTCTCCCCATGCTCAGTTCTGAGAGATAACTGTGTGTGAAAGCCGTCCTTCACATAGCTTCTTGGGAACACAAAGTTTCTTTTCACTTTCAAACTCCACTCAATACATATATATGGGGAGGTATGAGCTCCAACTCGGATTTACAGTGAAAACTGCAGGAACTTCAACCCGGCACTAGGAAACAGACTGAGAAACCAGAGTAAATGTTTCCCCTGCAAGCCGTTCCCTTTGTGCTAGATGAACGAAGGTGTCTCCACATGCTCAGTTCTGAGAGATAAGTGTGTGTGAAAGCCGTACTTCACTTAGCTTGTTGGGAACACAAAGTTTCTTTTCACTTGCAATCTCCACTCCATACATATATATAGGGACGTACTAGCTCTAACTCGGTTTTACAGTGAAAACTGCAGGAACGTCAAACCGGCACTAGGAAACAGACTGAGAAACAAGAGTAAAAGTTTCTCCTGCAACCCGTTCCCTTTGTGCTAAATGAACGAACGTCTATCCACATGCTCAGTTCTGAGAGATAAGTGTGTGTGAAAGCCGTCCTTCACTTAGCTTGTTGGGAACACAAAGTTTCTTTTCACTTGCAAACTCCACTCAATACATATATATGGGGAGGTACAAACTCAAACTCGGTTTTACAATGAAAACTGCAGGAAATTCAAACCGGCACTAGAAAACAGACTGAGAAACCTGAGTATAAGTGTCTCTTGCAGCTCGTTCACTTTCTGCTAGATGAACGAAAGTCTCTCCCCATGCTCAGTTCTGAGAGAAAAGTGTGTGTGAATGTCGTACTTCACCTACCTTGTAGGGAACACAAAGATTCTTTTCACTTGCAAAGTCTACTCTTTACATATATATGGGGATGTACTAGCTCCAACTCTGTTTTACAGTGAAATCTGCATTAACTTCAAACCGGCACTAGGAAACATACTGAGAATCCAGTGTAAATGTTTCTCCTGCACACCGTTCCCTTTGTGCTAGATGAACGAACGTCTCTCCACATGCTCAGTTCTGAGAGATAATTGTGTGTGAAAGCCGTCCTTCACCTAGCTTGTTGGGAACACAAATTTTCTTTTCACTTGCAAACTCCACTCCATACATATATATGGGGAGGTATGAGCTCCAACCCGGTTTTACAGTGAAAACTGCAGGAACTTCAAACCGGCAGTAGGAAACAGACTGAGAAACCAGAGTAAATGTTTCCCCTGCAACCCGTTCCCTTTGTGCTAGGTGAACGAAGGTGTCTCCACATGCTCAGTTCTGAGAGATAAGTGTGTGTGAAAATCGTCCTTCACCTAGCTTGTTGGGAAAACCAAGTTTCTTTTCACTTTCAAACTCCACTCCATATATATATATGGGCAGGTACTAGCACCAACTCGGTTTTACAATGAAAACTGCAGGAATTTCAAACCGGAAGTAGGAGACAGTCTGAAAAACCAGAGTAAAAGTTTCTCCTGCAACCCGTTCCCTTTGTGCTAGATGAACGAAAGTCTCTCCACATGCTCAGTTCTGAGAGATAAGTGTGAGTGAAAGCCGTGCTTCACCTACCTTATTGGGAACACAAAGATTCTTTTCAGTTGCAAACTCCACTCCATACATATATATGGGGAGGTACGAGCTCCAAAACGGTTTTACAGTGAAAAATGCAGGAACTTCAAAATGGCACTAGGAAACAGACTGAGAGACCAGAGTAAAATTTCCCCTGCAACCCGTTCCCTTTGTGCTAGATGAACGAAGGTCTCTCCACATGCTCAGGTCTGAGAGAAAAGTGTGTGTGAAAGCCGTCCTTCAACTAGCTTGTTGGGAACACAAAGTTTCTTTTCCATTGCAAACTCCATTCAATATATATATATTGGGAGGTACTAGCACCAACTCGGTTTTTCAGTGAAAACTGCAGGAACATCAAACCGGACTAGGAAACAGACTGAGAAACCAGAGTAAAAGTTTCTCCTGCAACCCGTTCCCTTTGTGCTAGATGAACGAAAGTCTCTCCACATGCTAAGTTCTGAGGGATAAGTGTGTGTGAAAGCCGTCCTTCACCTAGCTTGTTGGGAACACAAAGTTTCTTTTCACTTGCAAACTCCACTCCATACATATATATGGACAGGCACTAACACCAACTCGGTTTTACAGTGAAAACTGCAGGAACATCAAACCGGCACTAGGAAACAGACTGAGAAACCAGAGTAAAGTTTCTCCTGCAACCCGTTCCCTTTGTGCTAGATGAACGAAAGTCTCTCCACATGCTCAGTTCTGAGAGATAAGTGTGAGTGAAAGCCGTCCTTCACCTATCTTGTTGGGAACAAAAAGATTCTTTTCAGTTGCAAACCCCACTCCATACATATATATGGGGAGGTACGAGCTCCAACTCGGTTTTACAGTGAAAACTGCAGGATCTTCAAACCGGCACTAGGAAACAGACTCAGAAACCAGAGTAAAAGTTTCCCCTGCAACCCGTTCCTTTTGTGCTAGATGAAGGAAAGTCTCACCACATGCTCAGTTCTGAGAAATAAGTGTGTGTGAAAGCCGTCATTCACTTAGCTTGTTGGGAACACAAAGTTTCTTTTCACTTGCCCACTCCACTCCATACATATATATGGGCAGGTACTAGCACCAACTCGGTTTTACAATGAAAACTGCAGGAAATTCAAACCGGCAGTAGGAAACAGACTGAGAAACCAGAGTAAAAGTTTCTCCTGCAACCCGTTCACTTTGTGCTAGATGAACGAAAGTCTCTTCACATGCTCATTTCTGAGAGAAAAGTGTGTGTGAATGTCGTACTTCACTTACTTGTTGGGAACACAAAGATTCTTTTCACTTGCAAACTCTACTCCTTACATATATATGGGGATGTACTAGCTCCAACTCGGTTTTACAGTGAAAACTGCAGGAACTTCAAACCGGCACTAGGAAACATACTGAGAATCCAGAGTAAAGTTTCTCCTGCAACCCGTTCCCTTTGTGCTATATGAACGAACGTCTCTTCACATGCTCAGTTCTGAGAAATAAGTGTGTGTGAAAGCCGTTCTTCACCTAGCTTGTTGGGAACACAAAGTTTCTTTTCACTTGCAAACACAACTCCATACATATATATGGGAAAGTACTAGCTCCAACTCTGTTTTACAATGAAAACTGCAGGAACTTCAAACAGGGACTATGAAACAGACTGAGAAACCAGAGTAAAAGTTTCTCCTGCAACCCGTTCCCTTTTTGCTAGATGAACGAAAGTCTCTCCACATGCTGAGTTCTGAGATAAGTGTGTGTCAAAGCCGTCCTTCACCTAGCTTGTTGGGAACACAAAGTTTCTTTTCAGTTGCAAACTCCTCTCCTTACATATATATGGGGAGGTACGAGCTCCAACTCGGTTTTACAGTGAAAACTGCAGGAACTTCAAACCGGCAGTAGGAAACAGACTGAGAAACCAGAGTAAATGTTTCCCCTGCAACCCGTTCCCTTTGTGCTAGGTGAACGAAGGTGTCTCCACATGCTCAGTTCTGAGAGATAAGTGTGTGTGAAAATCGTCCTTCACCTAGCTTGTTGGGAAAACCAAGTTTCTTTTCACTTTCAAACTCCACTCCATATATATATATGGGCAGGTACTAGCACCAACTCGGTTTTACAATGAAAACTGCAGGAATTTCAAACCGGAAGTAGGAGACATTCTGAAAAACCAGAGTAAAAGTTTCTCCTGCAACCCGTTCCCTTTGTGCTAGATGAACGAAAGTCTCTCCACATGCTCAGTTCTGAGAGATAAGTGTGAGTGAAAGCCGTGCTTCACCTACCTTATTGGGAACACAAAGATTCTTTTCAGTTGCAAACTCCACTCCATACATATATATGGGGAGGTACGAGCTCCAAAACGGTTTTACAGTGAAAAATGCAGGAACTTCAAAATGGCACTAGGAAACAGACTGAGAGACCAGAGTAAAATTTCCCCTGCAACCCGTTCCCTTTGTGCTAGATGAACGAAGGTCTCTCCACATGCTCAGGTCTGAGAGAAAAGTGTGTGTGAAAGCCGTCCTTCAACTAGCTTGTTGGGAACACAAAGTTTCTTTTCCATTGCAAACTCCATTCAATATATATATATTGGGAGGTACTAGCACCAACTCGGTTTTTCAGTGAAAACTGCAGGAACATCAAACCGGACTAGGAAACAGACTGAGAAACCAGAGTAAAAGTTTCTCCTGCAACCCGTTCCCTTTGTGCTAGATGAACGAAAGTCTCTCCACATGCTAAGTTCTGAGGGATAAGTGTGTGTGAAAGCCGTCCTTCACCTAGCTTGTTGGGAACACAAAGTTTCTTTTCACTTGCAAACTCCACTCCATACATATATATGGACAGGCACTAACACCAACTCGGTTTTACAGTGAAAACTGCAGGAACATCAAACCGGCACTAGGAAACAGACTGAGAAACCAGAGTAAAGTTTCTCCTGCAACCCGTTCCCTTTGTGCTAGATGAACGAAAGTCTCCCCACATGCTCAGTTCTGAGAGATAAGTGTGAGTGAAAGCCGTCCTTCACCTATCTTGTTGGGAACAAAAAGATTCTTTTCAGTTGCAAACCCCACTCCATACATATATATGGGGAGGTACCAGCTCCAACTCGGTTTTACAGTGAAAACTGCAGGATCTTCAAACCGGCACTAGGAAACAGACTCAGAAACCAGAGTAAAAGTTTCCCCTGCAACCCGTTCCGTTTGTGCTAGATGAAGGAAAGTCTCACCACATGCTCAGTTCTGAGAAATAAGTGTGTGTGAAAGCCGTCATTCACTTAGCTTGTTGGGAACACAAAGTTTCTTTTCACTTGCAAACTCCACTCAATACATATATATGGGGAGGTACAAGCTCCAACTCGGTTTTACAATGAAAACTGCAGGAAATTTATACCGGCACTAGGAAACAGACTGAGAAACCAGAGTATAAGTGTCACTTGCAGCTCGTTCACTTTGTGCTAGATGAACGAAAGTCTCTCCCCATGCTCAGTTCTGAGAGATAAGTGTGTGTCAAAGCCGTAATTCACCTAGCTTGTTGGGAACACAAAGATTCTTTTCACTTGCAAACTCCACTCCATACATATATATGGGGAGGTACGAGCTCCAACTCGGTTTTACAGTGAAAACTGCAGGAACTTCAAACCGGCACTAGGAAACAGACTGAGAAACCAGAGTAAAAGTTTCTCCTGCAACCCGTTACCTTTGTGCTAGATGAACGAACGACTCTCCACATGCTCAGTTCTGAGAGATAAGTGTCTGTGAAAGCAGTCCTTCACCTAGCTTGTTGGGATCACAAAGTTTCTTTTCACTTGCAATCTCCACTCCATACATATATATTGGGAGGTACGAGCTCCAACTCTGTTTTACAATGAAAACTGCAGGAACTTCAAACCGGCAGTAGGAAACAGACTGAGAAACCAGAGTAAAAGTTTCTCCTGCAACTCGTTCCCTTTGTGCTAGATGAACAATGGTCTCTCCACATGCTCAGTTCTGAGAGATAATTGTGTGTGAAAGCCGTCCTTCACCTAGCTTGTTGGAAACACAAAGTTTCTTTTCAGTTGCAAACTCCACTCCATACATACATATGGGGAGGTACAAGCTCCAAATCGCTTTTACAGTGAAAACTGCAGGAACTTCAACCCGGCACTAGGAAACAGACTGAGAAACAAGAGAAAAAGTTTCTCCTGCAACCCGTTCCCTTTGTGCTAAATGAACGAAAGTCTCTCCACATGCTCAGTTCTGAGAGATAAGTGTGTGTGAAAGCCGTTCTTCACCAAGCTTGTAGGGAACACAAAGTTTCTTTTCACTTGCAAACACAACTCCATACATATATATGGGAAAGTAATAGCTCCAACTCTTTTACAATGAAAACTGCAGGAACTTCAAACCGGCACTATGAAATAGACTGAGAAACCAGAGTAAAAGTTTCCCCTGCAACCCTTTCCATTTGTGCTATATGAACGAACGTCTCTTCACATGCTCAGTTCTAAGAGATAAGTGTGTGTGAAAGCCGTTCTTCACCTAGCTTGTTGGGAACACAAAGTTTCTTTTCACTTGCAAATACAAATCCATACATATATATGGGAAAGTACTAGCTCCAACTCTTTTACAATGAAAACTGCAGGAATTTCAAACCGGCACTATGAAACAGAATGAGAAACCAGAGTAAAAGTTTCTCCTGCAACCCGTTCCCTTTTTGCTAGATGAACGAAAGTCTCTCCACATGCTCAGTTCTGAGATAAGTGTGTGTCAAAGCAATCATTCACCTAGCTTGTTGGGAACACAATGTTTCTTTTCAGTTGCAAACTCCACTCCATACATATATATGGGGAGGTACGAGCTCCAACTCGGTTTTATAGTGAAACCTGCAGGAACTTCAAACCGGCACTAGGAAACAAACTGAGAAACCAGAGTAAAAGTTTCACCTGCAACCTGTTCCCTTTGTGCTAGATGAACGAACGTCTCACCACATGCTCAGTTCTGAGATATAAGTGTGTGTGAAAGCCGAGCTTCACTTATCTTGTTGTGAAAACAAAATTTCCATTCAGTTGCAAACTCCACTCCATACATATATATGGGGAGGTACTAGCTCCAACTCGGTTTTACAGTGAAAACTGTAGGAACTTATAACCGGCAGTAGGAAACCGACTGAGAAACCAGAGTAAATGTTTCACCTGCAACCATTTCCCTTTGTGCTACATGAACGAACGTCTCTTCACATGCTCAGTTCTGAGAGATAAGTGTGTGTGAAAGCCGTTCTTCACCTAGCTTGTTGGGAAAACAAACATTCTCTTCAGTTGCAAACTCCAATCCATACATATATATGGGGAGGTAGTAGCTCCAACTCGGTTTTACAGTGAAAACTGCAGGAACTTCAAACCGGCAGTAGGAAACCGACTGAGAAACCAGAGTAAAATTTTCCCTGCAAACCTTTCCCTTTGTGCTAGATGAACGAACATCTCTCCACATGCTCAGTTCTGAGAGATAAGTGCGTGTGAAAGCCGCACTTCACCTAGCTTGTTGGGAACACAAAGATTCTTTTCACTTGTCCACTCCACTCCATACATATATATGGGCAAGTACTAGCACCAAATCGGTTTTACTGTGAAACCTGCAGGAATTTCAAACCGGCAGTAGGAAACAAACTGAGAAACCAGAGTAAAAGTTTCTCCTGCAACCCGTTCCCTTTGTGCTAGATGAACGAACGTCTCTCCACATGCTCAGTTCTGAGAGATAAGTGTGAGTGAAAGCCGTCCTTAGACTAGCTTGTTGGGAACACAAAGATTCTTTTCAGTTGCAAACTCCACTCCATACATATATATGGGGAGGTACGAGCTCCAACACGGTTTTACAGTGAAAACTGCAGGAACTTCAAACAGGCACTAAGAAACAGACTGAGAAACCAGAGTAAATGTTTCACCTGCAACCCATTCCTTATTTGCTAGATGAATGAAGGTCTCTCCACATGCTCAGTTCTGAGAGATAAGTGTGTGTGAAAGCCGTCCTTCACCTAGCTTGTTGGGAACACAAAGTTTCTTTTCACTTGCAAACACCACTACATACATATATATTGGGGGTACTAGCATCAACACGGTTTTACAGTGAAAACTGCAGGAACATCAAACCGGCACTAGGAAACAAACTGAGAAACCAGAGTAAAAGTTTCTCCTGCAACCCGTTCCCTTTTTGCTAGATGAACGAAAGTCTCTCCACATGCTAAGTTCTGAGAGAAAAGTGTGAGTGAAAGCCGTCCTTCAACTATCTTGTTTGGAACACAAAGATTCTTTTCAGTTGCAAACTCCACTCCATACATATATATGGGGAGGTACGAGCTCCAACTCGGTTTTACTGTGAAAACTGCAGGAACTTCAAACCGGGACTAGGAAACATACTGAGAAACTAGAGTAAAAGTTTCAACTGCAACCCTTTCCCTTTGTGCTAGATGAACGAAGGTCTCTCCACATGCTCAGTTCTGAGAGATAACTGTGTGTGAAAGCCGTCCTTCACATAACTTGTTGGGAACACAAAGTTTCTTTTCACTTTCAAACTCCACTCAATACATATATATGGGGAGGTATGAGCTCCAACTCGGATTTACAGTGAAAACTGCAGGAACTTCAAACCGGCTGTAGGAAACAGACTGAGAAACCAGAGTAAATGTTTCCCCTGCAAGCCGTTCCCTTTGTGATAGATGAACGAAAGTGTCTCCACATGCTCAGTTCTGAGAGATAAGTGTGTGTGAAAGCCGTTCTTCACCTAGCTTGTTGGGAACACAAAGTTTCTTTTCACTTGCAAACACAACTCCATACATATATATGGGAAAGTACTAGCTCCAACTCTTTTACAATGAAAACTGCAGGAACTTCAAACCGGCACTATGAAACAGAATGAGAAACCAGAGTAAAAGTTTCTCCTGCAACCCGTTCCCTTTTTGCTAGATGAACGAAAGTCTCTCCACATGCTCAGTTCTGAGATAAGTGTGTGTCAAAGCCGTCCTTCACCTAGCTTGTTGGGAACACAAAGTTTCTTTTCACTTGCAAACACAACTCCATACATATATATGGGAAAGTACTAGCTCCAACTCTTTTACAATGAAAACTGCAGGAACTTCAAACCGGCACTATGAAACAGAATGAGAAACCAGAGTAAAAGTTTCTCCTGCAACCCGTTCCCTTTTTGCTAGGTGAACGAAAGTCTCTCCACATGCTCAGTTCTGAGATAAGTGTGTGTCAAAGCCGTCCTTCAACTAGCTTGTTGGGAACACAATGTTTCTTTTCAGTTGCAAACTCCACTCCATACATATATGTGGGGAGGTACGAGCTCCAACTCGGTTTTATAGTGAAAACTGCAGGAACTTCAAACCGGCACTAGGAAACATACTGAGAAACCAGAGTAAAAGTTTCACCTGCAACCTGTTCCCTTTGTGCTAGATGAACGAACGTCTCACCACATGCTCAGTTCTGAGATATAAGTGTGTGTGAAAGCCGAGCTTCACTTATCTTGTTGGGAAAACAAAATTTCCATTCAGTTGCAAACTCCACTCCATACATATATATGGGGAGGTACTAGCTCCAACTCGGTTTTACAGTGAAAACTGTAGGAACTTATAACCGGCAGTAGGAAACCGCCTGAGAAACCAGAGTAAATGTTTCATCTGCAACCATTTCCCTTTGTGCTAGATGAACGAACGTCTCTTCACATGCTCAGTTCTGAGAGATAAGTGTGTGTGAAAGCCGTTCTTCACCTAGCTTGTTGGGAAAACAAACATTCTCTTCAGGTGCAAACTCCAATCCATACATATATATGGGGAGGTAGTAGCTCCAACTCGGTTTTACAGTGAAAACTGCAGGAACTTCAAACCGGCAGTAGGAAACCGACTGAGAAACCAGAGTAAAATTTCCCCTGCAACCCTTTCCCTTTGTGCTAGATGAACGAACATCTCTCCACATGCTCAGTTCTGAGAGATAAGTGCGTGTGAAAGCCGCACTTCACCTAGCTTGTTGGGAACACAAAGATTCTTTTCACTTGTCCACTCCAATCCATACATATATATGGGCAGGTACTAGCACCAACTCGGTTTTACTGTGAAACCTGCAGGAATTTCAAACCGGCAGTAGGAAACAAACTGAGAAACCAGAGTAAAAGTTTCTCCTGCAAACCGTTCCCTTTGTGCTAGATGAACGAACGTCTCTCCACATGCTCAGTTCTGAGAGATAAGTGTGAGTGAAAGCCGTCCTTAGACTAGCTTGTTGGGAACACAAAGATTCTTTTCAGTTGCAAACTCCACTCCATACATATATATGGGGAGGTACGAGCTCCAACACGGTTTTACAGTGAAAACTGCAGGAACTTCAAACAGGCACTAAGAAACAGACTGAGAAACCAGAGTAAATGTTTCACCTGCAACCCATTCCTTATTTGCTAGATGAATGAAGGTCTCTCCACATGCTCAGTTCTGAGAGATAAGTGTGTGTGAAAGCCGTCCTTCACCTAGCTTGTTGGGAACACAAAGTTTCTTTTCACTTGCAAACTCCACTACATACATATATATTGGGGGTACTAGCATCAACACGGTTTTACAGTGAAAACTGCAGGAACATCAAACCGGCACTAGGAAACAAACTGAGAAACCAGAGTAAAAGTTTCTCCTGCAACCCGTTCCCTTTTTGCTAGATGAACGAAAGTCTCTCCACATGCTAAGGTCTGAGAGAAAAGTGTGAGTGAAAGCCGTCCTTCAACTATCTTGTTTGGAACACAAAGATTCTTTTCAGTTGCAAACTCCACTCCATACATATATATGGGGAGGTACAGGCTCCAACTCGGTTTTACTGTGAAAACTGCAGGAACTTCAAACCGGCACTAGGAAACAGACTGAGAAACTAGAGTAAAAGTTTCAACTGCAACCCTTTCCCTTTGTGCTAGATGAACGAAGGTCTCTCCACATGCTCAGTTCTAAGAGATAACTGAGTGTGAAAGCCGTCCTTCACATAACTTGTTGGGAACACAAAGTTTCTTTTCACTTTCAAACTCCACTCAATACATATATATGGGGAGGTATGAGCTCCAACTCGGATTTACAGTGAAAACTGCAGGAAATTCAAACCGGCTGTAGGAAACAGACTGAGAAACCAGAGTAAATGTTTCCCCTGCAAGCCGTTCCCTTTGTGCTAGATGAACGAAAGTGTCTCCACATGCTCAGTTCTGAGAGATAAGTGTGTGTGAAAGCCGTAATTCACTTAGCTTGTTGGGAACACAAAGTTTCTTTTCACTTGCAAACTCCACTCCATACATATATATGGGGAGGTACTAGCTCCAAATCGGTTTTACAGTAAAAACTGCAGGAACGTCAAACCGGCACTAGGAAACAGACTGAGAAAAAATAGTAAAAGTTTCTCCTGCATCCCTTTCCCTTTGTGCTAAATGAACGAACGTCTCTCCACATGCTCAGTTCTGAGAGATAAATGTGTGTGAAAGCCGTCCTTCACCTAGCTTGTTGGGAAAACAAAATTTATTTTCAGTTGCAAAATCCACTCCATACATATATATGGGGAGGTAGTAGCTCCAACTCGGTTTTACAGTGAAAACTGCAGGAACTTCAAACCGGCACTAAGAAACAGACTGAGAAACCAGAGTAAAAGTTTCAACTGCAAAACTTTCCTTTTGTGCTAGATGAACGAAGGTCTCTCCACATGCTCAGTTCTGAGAGATAACTGTGTGTGAAAGCCGTCCTTCACATAGCTTGTTGGGAACACAAAGTTTCTTTTCACTTTCAAACTCCACTCAATACATATATATGGGGTGGTATGAGCTCCAACTCGGATTTACAGTGAAAACTGCAGGAACTTCAACCCGGCACTAGGAAACAGACTGAGAAACCAGAGTAAATGTTTCCCCTGCAAGCCGTTCCCTTTGTGCTAGATGAACGAAGGTGTCTCCAAATGCTCAGTTCTGAGAGATAAGTGTGTGTGAAAGCCGTACTTCACTTAGCTTGTTGGGAACACAAAGTTTCTTTTCACTTGCAATCTCCACTCCATACATATATATAGGGAGGTACTAGCTCTAACTCGGTTTTACAGTGAAAACTGCAGGAACGTCAAACCGGCACTAGGAAACAGACTGAGAAACAAGAGTAAAAGTTTCTCCTGCAACCCGTTCCCTTTGTGCTAAATGAACGAACGTCTATCCACATGCTCAGTTCTGAGAGATAAGTGTGAGTGAAAGCCGTCCTTCACCTATCTTGTTGGGAACACAAAGTTTCTTTTCAGTTGCAAACTCCACTCCATACATATATAAGGGGAGGTACAAGTTCCAACTCGGTTTTACAGTGAAAACTGCAGGAACTTCAAACCGGCACTAGGAAACAGACTGAGACACAAGAGTAAAAGTTTCCCCTGCAACCCGTTCCCTTTGTGCTAGATGAACGAAGGTCTCTCCACATGCTAAGTTCTGAGATATAAGTGTGTGTGAAAGCCGTCCTTCACCTAGCTTGTTGGGAACACAAAGTTTCTTTTCACTTGCAAACTCCACTCCATAAATATATATTGGTGGTACTAGCACCAACTCGGGTTTACAGTGAAAACTCAGGAACATCAAACCGGCACTAGGAAACAGACTGAGAAACCAGAGTAAAAGTTTCCCCTGCAACCCGTTCCCTTTGTGCTAGATGAACGAAAGTCTCTCCACATGCTCAGTTCTGAGAGATAAGTGTGAGTGAAAGCCGTCCTTCACCTATCTTGTTGGGAACAAAAAGATTCTTTTCAGTTGCAAACCCCACTCCATACATATTTATGGGGAGGTACGAGCTCCAACTCGGTTTTACAGTGAAAACTGCAGGATCTTCAAACAGGCACTAGGAAACAGACTCAGAAACCAGAGTAAAAGTTTCTCCTGGAACCCGTTCCCTTTGGGCTAGATGAACGAACGTCTCTCCACAAGCTCAGTTCTGAGAAATAAGTGTGTGTGAAAGCCGTCCTTCACTTAGCTTGTTGGGAACACAAAGTTTCTTTTCACTTGCAAACTCCACTCAATACATATATACGGGTAGGTACAAGCTCAAACTCGGTTTTACAATGAAAACTGCAGGAAATTCAAACCGGCACTAGAAAACAGACTGAGAAACCTGAGTATAAGTGTCTCTTGCAGCTCGTTCACTTTGTGCTAGATGAACGAAAGTCTCTCCCCATGCTCAGTTCTGAGAGAAAAGTGTGTGTGAATGTCGTACTTCACCTACCTTGTAGGGAACACAAAGATTCTTTTCACTTGCAAAGTCTACTCCTTACATATATATGGGGATGTACTAGCTCAAACTCTGTTTTACAGTGAAATCTGCATTAACTTCAAACCGGCACTAGGAAACATACTGAGAATCCAGTGTAAAAGTTTCTCCTGCAAACCGTTCCCTTTGTGCTAGATGAATGAATGTCTCTCCACATGCTCAGTTCTGAGAGATAAGTGTGTGTGAAAGCCCTCCTTCACCTAGCTTGTTGGGAACACAAAGTTTCTTTTCAGTTGCAAACTCCACGCCATACATATATGTGGGGAGGTACGAGCACCAACTCGGTTTTACAGTGAAAACTGCAGGAAATTCAAACCGGTACTAGGTAACAGACTGAGAATCCAGAGTAAAAGTTTCTCCTGCAACCCGTTCCCTTTGTGCTAGATGAACGAACATCTCTCCACATGCTCAGTTCTGAGAGATAATGTGTGTGAAAGCCGGCCTTCACCTAGCTTGTTGGGAACACAAAGTTTCTTTTCACTTGCAAACTCCACTCCAAACATATATATGGGTAGGTACTAGCACCAACTCGGTTTTCCAGTGAAAACTGCAGGAATTTCAAACCGGCACTAGGAAACAGACAGAGAAACCAGAGTAAAAGTTTCTCCTGCAACCCTTTCCCTTTGTGCTAGATGAACGAACGTCTCTCCACATGCTCAGTTCTGAGAGATAATTGTGTGTGAAAGCCGTCCTTCACCTAGCTTGTTGGGAACACAAATTTTCTTTTCACTTGCAAACTCCACTCCATACATATATATGGGCAGGGTCTAGCACCAACTCGGTTTTACAGTGAAAACTGCAGGAATTTCAAACCGGCACTAGGGAACAGACTGAGAAACCAGAGTAAAACTTTCTCTTGCAACACGTTCACTTTGTGCTAGATGAACGAAGTTGTCTCCACATGCTCAGTTCTGAGAGATAAGTGTGTGTGAATACCGTCCTTCACCTTGCTTGTTGGGAACACCAAGTTTCTTTTCACTTGCAAACTCCACTCCATACATATATATTGGGGGTACTAGCACCAACTCGGTTTTACAGTGAAAAATGCAAGAACATCAAACCGGCACTAGGAAACAGATTGAGAAACCAGAGTAAAAGTTTCTCCTGCTACCAGTTCCCTTTGTGCTAGATGAACGAACGTCTCTCCACATTCTCAGTTCTGAGAGATAAGTGTGAGTGAAAGCCGTCCTTCAATTATCTTGTTGGGAACACAAAGTTTCTTTTCAGATGCAAACTCCACTCCATACATATATATGGGGAGGTTCGAGCTCCAACTCAGTTTTACAGTGAAAAATGAAGGAACTTCAAACCGGCACTAGGAAACAGACTGAGAAACCAGAGTAAAAGTTTCCCCTGCAACCATTTCCCTTTGTGCTAGATGAACGAAGGTCCCTTCACATGTTCAGTTCTGAGAAATAAGTGTGTGTCAAAGCCGTCCTTCACCTAGCTTGTTGGGAACACAAAGTTTCTTTTCACTTGCCCACTCCACTCCGTACATATATATGGGCAGGTACTAGAACCAACTCGTTTTTACAGTGAAAACTGCAGGAATTTCAAACCGGCAGTAGGAAACAGACTGAGAAACCAGAGTAAAAATTTCTCCTGCAACCCGTTCCCTTTGTGCTAGATGAACGAAAGTCTCTCCACATGCTCAGTTCTGAGAGATAAGTGTGAGTGAAAGCCGTCCTTCACCTAGCTTGTTGGGAACACAAAGATACTTTTCAGTTGCAAACTCCACTCCATACATATATATGGGGAGGTATGAGCTCCAACTCGGTTTTACAGTGAAAACTGCAGGAACTTCAAACCGGCAGTAGGAAACAGACTGAGAAACCAGAGTAAATGTTTCCCCTGCAACCCGTTCCCTTTGTGCTAGGTGAACGAAGGTGTCTCCACATGCTCAGTTCTGAGAGATAAGTGTGTGTGAAAACCGTTCTTCACCTAGCTTGTTGGGAAAACCAAGTTTCTTTTCACTTTCAAACTCCACTCCATATATATATATGGGCAGGTACTAGCACCAACTCGGTTTTACAATGAAAACTGCAGGAATTTCAAACCGGAAGTAGGAGACAGTCTGAAAAACCAGAGTAAAAGTTTCTCCTGCAACCCGTTCCCTTTGTGCTAGATGAACGAAAGTCTCTACACATGCTCAGTTCTGAGAGATAATTGTGAGTGAAAGCCGTGCTTCACCTACCTTATTGGGAACACAAAGATTCTTTTCAGTTGCAAACTCCACTCCATACATATATATGGGGAGGTACGAGCTCCAAAACTGTTTTACAGTGAAAAATGCAGGAACTTCAAAATGGCACTAGGAAACAGACTGAGAAACCAGAGTAAAATTTCCCCTGCAACCCGTTCCCTTTGTGCTAGATGAACGAAGGTCTCTCCACATGCTCAGGTCTGAGAGAAAAGTGTGTGTGAAAGCCGTCCTTCAACTAGCTTGTTGGGAACACAAAGTTTCTTTTCCATTGCAAACTCCACTCAATATATATATATTCGGAGGTACTAGCACCAACTCGGTTTTTCAGTGAAAACTGCAGGAACATCAAACCGGACTAGGAAACAGACTGAGAAACCAGAGTAAAGTTTCTCCTGCAACCCGTTCCCTTTGTGCTAGATGAACGAAAGTCTCTCCACATGCTAAGTTCTGAGGGATAAGTGTGTGTGAAAGCCGTCCTTCACCTAGCTTGTTGGGAACACAAAGTTTCTTTTCACTTGCCAACTCCACTCCATACATATATATGGACAGGCACTAACACCAACTCGGTTTTACAGTGAAAACTGCAGGAACATCAAACCGGCACTAGGAAACGGACTGAGAAACCAGAGTAAAGATTCTCCTGCAACCCGTTCCCTTTGTGCTAGATGAACGAAAGTCTCTCCACATGCTCAGTTCTGAGAGATAAGTGTGAGTGAAAGCCGTCCTTCACCTATCTTGTTGGGAACAAAAAGATTCTTTTCAGTTGCAAACCCCACTCCATACATATATATGGGGAGGTACGAGCTCCAACTCGGTTTTACAGTGAAAACTGCAGGAACTTCAAACCGGCACTAGGAAACAGACTGAGAAACCAGAGTAAAAGTTTCTCCTGCAACCCGTTACCTTTGTGCTAGATGAACGAACGACTCTCCACATGCTCAGTTCTGAGAGATAAGTGTCTGTGAAAGCAGTCCTTCACCTAGCTTTTTGGGAACACAAAGTTTCTTTTCACTTGCGCACTCCACTCCATACATATATATGGGCAGGTACTAGCACCAACTCGGTTTTACAATGAAAACTGCAGGAATTTCAATCCGGCAGTAGGAAACAGACTGAGAAACCAGAGTAAAAGTTTCTCCTGCAACCCGTTCACTTTGTGCTAGATGAACGAAAGTCTCTTCACATGCTCATTTCTGAGAGAAATGTGTGTGTGAATGTCGTACTTCACCTACTTGTTGGGAACACAAAGATTCTTTTCACTTGCAAACTCTACTCCTTACATATATATGGGGATGTACTAGCTCCAACTCGGTTTTACAGTGAAAACTGCAGGAACTTCAAACCGGCACTAGGAAACATACTGAGAATCCAGAGTAAAGTTTCTCCTGCAACCCGTTCCCTTTGTGCTAGATGAACGAATGTCTCTCCACATGCTCAGTTCTGGGAGATAAGAGTGTGTGAAAGCCCTCCTTCACCTAGCTTGTTGGGAATTCAAAGTTTCTTTTCAGTTGCAAACTCCACTCCATACATATATATGGGGAGGTACGAGCACCAACTCGTTGTTACAGTGAAAACTGCAGGAAATTCAAACCGGCACTAGGAAAGAGACTGAGAATCCAGAGTAAAAGTTTCTCCTGCAAACCGTTCCCTTTTTGCTAGATGAACGAACATCTCTCCACATGCTCAATTCTGAGAGTTTATGTGTGTGAAAGCCGTCCTTCACCTAGCTTGTTGGGAACACAAAGGTTATTTTCACTTGCAAACTCCACTCCAAACATATATATGGGTAGGTACTAGCACCAACTCGGTTTTACAGTGAAAACTGCAGGAATTTCAAACCGGCACTAGGAAACAGACTGAGAAACCAGAGTAAATTTTTCTCTTGCAACCCGTTCCCTTTGTGCTACATGAACGAAGTTGTCTCCACATGCTCAGTTCTGAGAGATAAGTGTGTGTGAAAACCCTCCTTCACCTTGCTTATTGGGAACACCAAGTTTCTTTTCACTTGCAAACTCCACTCCATAAGTATATATGGGCAGGTACAAGCACCAACACGGTTTTACAGTGAAAACTGCAGGAATTTCAAACCGGCAGTAGGAAACAGACTGAGAAACCAGAGTATAAGTTTCTCTTGCAAACCGTTCCCTTTGTGCTAGATGAACGAACGTCTCTCCACATGCTCAGTTCTGAGAGATAGGTGTGAGTGAAAGCCGTCCTTCACCTAGCTTGTTGGGAACACAAAGATTCTTTTCAGTTGCAAACTCCACTCCATACATATATATGGGGAGGTACGAGCTCCAACTCGGTTTTACAGTGAAAACTGCAGGAACTTCAAACCGGCACAAGGAAACAGACTGAGAAACCAGAGTAAAACTTTCCCTTGCAACCCGTTCCCATTGTGCTAGATGAACGAAGTTGTCTCCACATGCTCAGTTCTGAGAAATAAGTGTGTGTCAAAGCCGTCCTTCACCTAGCTTGTTGGGAACACAAAGTTTCTTTTCACTTGAAAACTCCACTCCATACATATATATGGGGAGGTACGAGCTCCAACTCGGTTTTACAGTGAAAACTGCAGGAACTTCAAACTGGCACTAGGAAACAGACTGAGAAACCTGAGTAAAAGTTTCTCCTGCAACCCGTTACCTTTGTCCTAGATGAACGAACGTCTCTCCACATACCCAGTTCTGAGAGGTAAGTGTGTGTGAAAGCCGTCCTTCACCTAGCTTGTTGGGAACACAAAGTTTCTTTTCACTTGCCCACTCCACTCCGTACATATATATGGGCAGGTACTAGAACCAACTCCTTTTTACAGTGAAAACTGCAGGAAATTCAAACCAGCAGTAGGAAACAGACTGAGAAACCAGAGTAAAAATTTCTCCAGCAACCCGATCCCTTTGTGGTAGATGAACGAAAGTCTCTCCACAAGCTCAGTTCTGAGAGATAAGTGTGAGTGAAAGCCGTCCTTCACCTAGCTTGTTGGGAACACAAAGATTCTTTTCAGTTGCAAACTCCACTCCATACATATATATGGGGAAGCATGAGCTCCAACTCGGTTTTACAGTGAAAACTGCAGGAACTTCAACCCGGCAGTAGGAAACTGACTGAGAAACCAGAGAAAATGTTTCCCCTGCAAACTGTTCCCTTTGTGCTAGGTGAACGAAGTTGTCTCCACATGCTCAGTTCTGAGAGATAAGTGTGTGTGAAAACCGTCCTTCACCTAGCTTGTTGGGAACACCAAGTTACTTTTCACTTTCAAACTCCACTCCATATATATATATGGGCATGTACTAGCACCAACTCGGTTTTACAATGAAAACTGCAGGAATTTCATACCGGAAGTAGGAAACAGTCTGAGAAACCAGAGTAAAAGTTTCCCCTGCAACCCGTTACCTTTGTGCTAGATGAACGAAAGTCTCTCCACATGCTCAGTTCTGAGAGATAAGTGTGAGTGAAAGCCGTGCTTCACCTTGCTTGTTGTGAACACAAAGATTCTTTTCAGTTGCAAACTCCACTCCATTCATATATATGGGGATGTACGAGCTCCAACACGGTTTTACAGTGAAAAATGCAGGAACTTCAAACCGGCACTAGGAAACAGACTGAGAATCCAGAGTAAAAGTTTCACCTGCAACCCGTTCCCTTTGTGCTAGATGAACGAAGGTCTCTCCACATGCTCAGTTCTGAGAGATAAGTGTGTGTGAAAGCCGTCCTTCACCTAGCTTGTTGGCAACACAAAGTTTCTTTTCACTTGCAAACTCCACTCAATACATATATATTGGGATGTACTAGCACCAAATCGGGTTTACAGTGAAAACTGCAGGAACATCAACCCGGACTAGGAAACAGACTGAGAAACCAGAGTAAAAGTTTCTCTTGCAACTCGTTCCCTTTGTGCTAGATGAACGAACGTCTCTCTACATGCTCAGTTCTGAGAGATAAGTGTGTGTGAAAGCCGTCCTTCACCTAGCTTGTTGGGAACACAAAGTTTCTTTTCAGTTGCAAACTCCACTCCATACATATATATGGGGAGGTAGTAGCTCCAACTCGGTTTTACAGTGAAAACTGCAGGAACTTCAAACCGGCACTAGGAAACAGACTGAGAAACAAGAGTAAAAGTTTCCCTGCAACCCGTTCCCTTTGTGTTAAATGAACGAACGTCTTTCCACATGCTCAGTTCTGAGAGATAAGTGTGTGTGAAAGCCGTCCTTCACCTAGCTTGTTTGGAAAACAAACATTCTTTTCAGTTGCAAACTACACTCCATACATATATATGGGGAGGTACGAGCTCCAACTCTGATTTACAGTGAAAACTGCAGGAAATTCAAACCGGCAGTAGGAAACCGACTGAGAAACCAGAGTAAAAGTTTCCCTTGCAACCCGTTCCCTTTGTGCTAGATGAACGAACTTCTCTTCACATGCTCAGTTCTGAGAGGAAAGTGTGAGTGAAAGCCGTTCTTCACCTAGCTTTTTGGGAACACATACTTTCTTTTCACTTGCAAACTCCACTCCATACATCTATATGGGGATGTAATAGCTCCAACTCGGATTTAGAGTGAAAACTGCAGGAACTTCAAACCGGCACTAGGAAAGAGACTGAGAAACCAGAGTAAAAGTTACTCCTGCAACTCGTTCCCTTTGTGCTAGATGAACGAATGTCTCTCCACATGCTCAGTTCTGAGAGATAAGTTTGTGTGAAAGCCCACCTTCAACTAGCTTGTTGGGAACACAAAGTTTTTTTCAGTTGCAAACTCCAATACATACATATATATGGGGAGGTACGAGCACCAGCTCGGTTTTACAGTGAAAACTGCAGGAACTTCAAACCGGCACTAGGAAACATACTGAGAAACCAGAGTAAAAGTTTCTCCTGCAACCCGTTCCCTTTCTGCTAGATGAACGAACATCTCTACACATGCTCAGTTCTGAGAGATAATTGTGTGTGAAAGACGTCCTTCACCTAGCTTCTTGGGAACATAAAGTTTCTTTTCACATGCAAACTCCACTCCATACATATATATGGGGAGGTTCTAGCTCCAGTTCTGTTTTACAGTGGAAACTGCAGGAACTTCAAACCGGCACTAGGAAACAGACTGAGAAACCAGAGTAAAAGTTTCTCCTGCAACCCGTTCCCTTTTTGCTAGATGAACGAAAGTGTCTCCACATGCTCAGTTCTGAGAGATAAGTGTGTGTAAAAACCGTCCTTCAACAAGCTTGTTGGGAACACCAAGTTTCTTTTCACTTGCAAACACCACTCCAAATATATATATGGGCAGGTACTAGCACCAAGTCAGTTTTACAGTGAAAACTGCAGGAATTTCAAACCGGAAGTAGGAAACAGTCTGAGAAACCAGAGTAAAAGTTTCTCCTGCAACCCGTTCCCTTTGTATTAGATGAACGAAAGTCTCTCCACATGCTCAGTTCTGAGAGATATGTGTGAGTGAAAGCCGTGCTTCACCTAGCTGTTGGGAACACAAAGATCCTTTTCAGTTGCAAACTCCACTCCATACATATATATGGGGAGGTTCGAGCTCCAACTCGTTTTTACAGTGAAAAATGAAGGAACTTCAAACCGGCACTAGGAAACAGACTGAACAACCAGAGTAAAAGTTTCCCCTGCAACCCTTTCCCTTTGTGCTAGATGAACGAAGGTCTCTCCACATGCTCATTTCTGAGAGATAAGTGTGTGTGAAAGCCGTCCTTCACCTAGTTATTTGGGAACACAAAGTTTCTTTTCACTTGCAAACTCCACTCAATACATATATAATGGGAGGTACTAGCTCCAACTCGGTTTTACAATGAAAACAGCAGGAACTTCAAACCGGCACTAGGAAACAGACTGAGAATCCAGAGTAATAGTTTCTCCTGCAACCCGTTCACTTTGAGCTAGATGAACGAAAGTCTCTCCACATGCTCAGTTCTGAGAAATTAGTGTGTGTCAAAGCCGTCCTTCACCTAGCTTGTTGGGAACACAAAGTTTCTTTTCAGTTGCAAACTCCACTCCATACATATATATGGGGAGGTACGAGCTCCAACTCTGTTTTACAGTGAAAACTGCAGGAACTTCAAACCGGCCCTAGGAAACAGAGTGAGAAACCAGAGTAAAAGTTTCTCCTGCAACCCGATACCTTTGTGCTAGATGAACGAACGTCTCTCCACATGCTCAGTTCTGAGAGGTAAGTGTGTGTGAAAGCCGTCCTTCACCTAGCTTGTTGGGAACACAAAGTTTCTTTTCACTTGCCCACACCACTCCATACATATATATGGGCAGGTACTAGAACCAACTCGTTTTTACAGTGAAAACTGCAGGAATTTCAAACCGGCAGTAGGAAACAGACTGAGAAACCAGAGTATAAGTTTCTCTTGCAAACCGTTCCCTTTGTGCTAGATGAACGAACGTCTCTCCACATGCTCAGTTCTGAGAGATAGGTGTGAGTGAAAGCCGTCCTTCACCTAGCTTGTTGAGAACACAAAGATTCTTTTCAGTTGCAAACTCCACTCCATACATATATATGGGGAGGTAGTAGCTCCAACTCGGTTTTACAGTGAAAACTGCAGGAACTTCAAACCGGCACAAGGAAACAGACTGAGAAACCAGAGTAAAACTTTCCCTTGCAACCCGTTCCCTTTGTGCTAGATGAACGAAGTTGTCTCCACATGCTCAGTTCTGAGAAATAAGTGTGTGTCAAAGCCGTCCTTCACCTAGCTTGTTGGGAACACAAAGTTTCTTTTCACTTGAAAACTCCACTCCATACATATATATGGGGAGGTACGAGCTCCAACTCTGTTTTACAGTGAAAACTGCAGGAACTTCAAACTGGCACTAGGAAACAGACTGAGAAACCAGAGTAAAAGTTTCTCCTGCAACCCGTTACCTTTGTCCTAGATGAACGAACGTCTCTCCACATACCCAGTTCTGAGAGGTAAGTGTGTGTGAAAGCCGTCCTTCACCTAGCTTGTTGGGAACACAAAGTTTCTTTTCACTTGCCCACTCCACTCCGTACATATATATGGGCAGGTACTAGAACCAACTCCTTTTTACAGTGAAAACTGCAGGAAATTCAAACCAGCAGTAGGAAACAGACTGAGAAACCAGAGTGAAAATTTCTCCTGCAACCCGTTCCCTTTGTGCTAGATGAACGAAAGTCTCTCCACATGCTCAGTTCTGAGAGATAAGTGTGAGTGAAAGCCGTGCTTCACCTTGCTTGTTGTGAACACAAAGATTATTTTCAGTTGCAAACTCCACTCCATTCATATATATGGGGATGTACGAGCTCCAACACGGTTTTACAGTGAAAAATGCAGGAACTTCAAACCGGCACTAGGAAACAGACTGAGAATCCAGAGTAAAAGTTTCACCTGCAACCCGTTCCCTTTGTGCTAGATGAACGAAGGTCTCTCCACATGCTCAGTTCTGAGAGATATGTGTGTGTGAAAGCCGTCCTTCACCTAGCTTGTTGGCAACACAAAGTTTCTTTTCACTTGCAAACTCCACTCAATACATATATATTGGGATGTACTAGCACCAACTCGGGTTTACAGTGAAAACTGCAGGAACATCAACCCGGACTAGGAAACAGACTGAGAAACCAGAGTAAAAGTTTCTCTTGCAACTCGTTCCCTTTGTGCTAGATGAACGAACGTCTCTCTACATACTCAGTTCTGAGAGATAAGTGTGTGTGAAAGCCGTCCTTCACCTAGCTTGTTGGGAACACAAAGTTTCTTTTCAGTTGCAAACTCCACTCCATACATATATATGGGGAGGTAGTAGCTCCAACTCGGTTTTACAGTGAAAACTGCAGGAACTTCAAACCGGCACTAGGAAACAGACTGAGAAACAAGAGTAAAAGTTTCCCTGCAACCCGTTCCCTTTGTGTTAAATGAACGAACGTCTTTCCACATGCTCAGTTCTGAGAGATAAGTGTGTGTGAAAGCCGTCCTTCACCTAGCTTGTTTGGAAAACAAACATTCTTTTCAGTTGCAAACTACACTCCATACATATATATGGGGAGGTACGAGCTCCAACTCTGATTTACAGTGAAAACTGCAGGAAATTCAAACCGGCAGTAGGAAACCGACTGAGAAACCAGAGTAAAAGTTTCCCTTGCAACCCGTTCCCTTTGTGCTAGATGAACGAACTTCTCTTCACATGCTAAGTTCTGAGAGGAAAGTGTGAGGGAAAGCCGTTCTTCACCTAGCTTTTTGGGAACACATACTTTCTTTTCACTTGCAAACTCCACTCCATACATCTATATGGGGATGTAATAGCTCCAACTCGGATTTAGAGTGAAAACTGCAGGAACTTCAAACCGGCACTAGGAAAGAGACTGAGAAACCAGAGTAAAAGTTACTCCTGCAACTCGTTCCCTTTGTGCTAGATGAACGAATGTCTCTCCACATGCTCAGTTCTGAGAGATAAGTTTGTGTGAAAGCCCACCTTCAACTAGCTTGTTGGGAACACAAAGTTTTTTTCAGTTGCAAACTCCAATACATACATATATATGGGGAGGTACGAGCACCAGCTCGGTTTTACAGTGAAAACTGCAGGAACTTCAAACCGGCACTAGGAAACATACTGAGAAACCAGAGTAAAAGTTTCTCCTGCAACCCGTTCCCTTTCTGCTAGATGAACGAACATCTCTACACATGCTCAGTTCTGAGAGATAAGTGTGTGTGAAAGACGTCCTTCACCTAGCTTGTTGGGAACATAAAGTTTCTTTTCACATGCAAACTCCACTCCATACATATATATGGGGAGGTTCTAGCTCCAGTTCTGTTTTACAGTGGAAACTGCAGGAACTTCAAACCGGCACTAGGAAACAGACTGAGAAACCAGAGTAAAAGTTTCTCCTGCAACCCGTTCCCTTTTTGCTAGATGAACGAAAGTGTCTCCACATGCTCAGTTCTGAGAGATAAGTGTGTGTAAAAACCGTCCTTCAACAAGCTTGTTGGGAACACCAAGTTTCTTTTCACTTGCAAACACCACTCCAAATATATATATGGGCAGGTACTAGCACCAAGTCAGTTTTACAGTGAAAACTGCAGGAATTTCAAACCGGAAGTAGGAAACAGTCTGAGAAACCAGAGTAAAAGTTTCTCCTGCAACCCGTTCCCTTTGTATTAGATGAACGAAAGTCTCTACACATGCTCAGTTCTGAGAGATAAGTGTGAGTGAAAGCCGTGCTTCACCTAGCTGTTGGGAACACAAAGATCCTTTTCAGTTGCAAACTCCACTCCATACATATATATGGGGAGGTTCGAGCATCAACTCGTTTTTACAGTGAAAAATGAAGGAACTTCAAACCGGCACTAGGAAACAGACTGAACAACCAGAGTAAAAGTTTCCCCTGCAACCCTTTCCCTTTGTGCTAGATGAACGAAGGTCTCTCCACATGCTCATTTCTGAGAGATAAGTGTGTGTGAAAGCCGTCCTTCACCTAGTTTGTTGGGAACACAAAGTTTCTTTTCACTTGCAAACTCCACTCAATACATATATAATGGGAGGTACTAGCTCCAACTCGGTTTTACAATGAAAACAGCAGGAACTTCAAACCGGCACTAGGAAACAGACTGAGAATCCAGAGTAATAGTTTCTCCTGCAACCCGTTCACTTTGAGCTAGATGAACGAAAGTCTCTCCACATGCTCAGTTCTGAGAAATTAGTGTGTGTCAAAGCCGTCCTTCACCTAGCTTGTTGGGAACACAAAGTTTCTTTTCAGTTGCAAACTCCACTCCATACATATATATGGGGAGGTACGAGCTCCAACTCTGTTTTACAGTGAAAACTGCAGGAACTTCAAACCGGCCCTAGGAAACAGAGTGAGAAACCAGAGTAAAAGTTTCTCCTGCAACCCGATACCTTTGTGCTAGATGAACGAACGTCTCTCCACATGCTCAGTTCTGAGAGGTAAGTGTGTGTGAAAGCCGTCCTTCACCTAGCTTGTTGGGAACACAAAGTTTCTTTTCACTTGCCCACACCACTCCATACATATATATGGGCAGGTACTAGAACCAACTCGTTTTTACAGTGAAAACTGCAGGAATTTCAAACCGGCAGTAGGAAACAGACTGAGAAACCAGAGTAAAAATTTCTCCTGCAACCCGTTCCCTTTGTGCTAGATGAACGAATGTCTCTCCACAAGCTCAGTTGTGAGAGATAAGTGTGTGTGAAAACCGTCTTTCACCTAGCTTGTTGGGAACACGAAGTTTCTTTTCACTTTCAAACTCCACTCCATATATATATATATATGTGCAGATACTAGCACCAACTCGGTTTTACAATGAAAACTGCAGGAATTTCAAACCGGAAGTAGGAAACAGTCTGAGAACCCAGAGTAAAAGTTTCTCCTGCAACCCGTTCCATTTTTGCTAGATGAAAGAAAGTCTCTCCACATGCTCAGTTCTGAGAGATAAGTGTGAGTGAAAGCCGTGCTTCACCTAGCTTGTTGGGAACACAAAGATTCTTTTCAGTTGCAAACTCCACTCCATACATATATATGGGGAGGTACGAGCTCCAACACTGTTTTACAGTGAAAAATGCAGGAACTTCAAACCGGCACTAGGAAACAGACTGAGAAACCAGAGTAAAAGTTTCCCCTGCAACCCGTTCCCTTTGTGCTAGATGAACGAATGTCTCTCCACATGCTCAGTTCTGAGAGATAAGTGTGTGTGAAAGCCGTCCTTCACCTAGCTTGTTGGGAACACAAAGTTTCTTTTCACTTGCAAACTCCACTCAATACATATATATAGGGAGGTACTAGCACCAACTCGGTTTTACAGTGAAAACTGCAGGAACATCAAACCGGACTAGGAAACAGACTGAGAAACCAGAGTAAAAGTTTCTCCAGAAACTCGTTCCCTTTGTGCTAGATGATCGAACGTCTCTCTACATGCTCAGTTCTGAGAGTTAAGTGTGTGTGAAAGCCGTCCTTCACCTAGCTTGTTGGTAACACAAAGTTTCTTTTCAGTTGCAAACTCCACTCCATACATATATATGGGGAGGTACTAGCTCCAACTCGGTTTTACAGTGAAAACTGCAGGAACTTCAAACCGGCACTAGGAAACAGACTGAGAAACAAGAGTAAAAGTTTCCCTGCAACCCGTTCCCTTTGTGCTAAATGAACGAACGTCTCTCCACATGATCACTTCTGGGAGATAAGTGTGTGTGAAAGCCGTCCTTCACCTAGCTTGTTGGGAAAACAAACATTCTTTTCAGTTGCAAACTCCACACCATACATATATATGGGGAGGTACGAGGTCCAACTCGGATTTACAGTGAAAACTGCAGGAACTTCAAACCGGCAGTAAGAAACCGACTGAGAAACCAGAGTAAATGTTTCCCCTGCAACCCGTTCAATTTGTGCTAGATGAACGAACTTCTCTTCACATGCTCTGTTCTGAGAGGTAAGTGTGTGTGAAAGCCGTTCTTCACCTAGCTTGTTGGGAACACAAACTTTCTTTTCACTTGCAAACTCCACTCCATACATCTATATGGGGATATAATTGCTCCAACTCTGTTTTACAGTGAAAACTGCTGGAACATCAAACCGGCACTAGGAAACAGACTGAGAAACCAGAGTAAAAGTTTCTCCTGCAACTCGTTCCCTTTGTGCTAAATGAACGAACGTCTATCTACATGCTCAGTTCTGAGAGATAAGTGTGTGTGAAAGCCGTCCTTCACCTAGCTTGTTGGGAACACAAAGTTTCTTTTCAGTTGCAAACTCCACTCCATACAAATATATGGGGAGGTACTAGCCCCAACTCAGTTTTACAGTGAAAACTGCAGGAACTTAAAACCGGCACTGGGAAACAGACTGAGAAACAAGAGTAAAAGTTTCCCTGCAACCCGTTCCCTTTGTGCTAAATGAACGAACGTCTCTCCACATGCTCAGTTCTGAGAGATAAGTGTGTGTGAAAGCCGTCCTTCACCTAGCTTGTTGGGAAAACAAACTTTCTTTTCAGTTGCAAACACCACTCCATACATATAAATTGGGAGGTAGTAGCTCCAACTCGGATTTACAGTGAAAAATGCAGGAACTTCAAACCGGAAGTAGGAAACCGACTGAGAAACCAGAGTAAAAGTTTCCCCTGCAACCCGTTCCCTTTGTGCTAGATGAACGAACGTCTCTTCACATGCTCAGTTCTGAGAGGTAAGTGTGTGTGAAAGCCGTCCTTCATCTAGCTTGTTGGGAACACAAACTTTGTTTTCACTTGCAAACTCCACTCCATACATCTATATGGGGATGTAATAGCTCCAACTCGGTTTTACAGTGAAAACTGCAGGAACTTCAAACCGGCACTAGGAAACAGACTGAAAATCCAGAGTAAAAGTTTCTCCTGCAACCCGTTCCCTTTGTGCTAGATGAAAGAATGTCTCTCCACATGCTCAGTTCTGAGAGATAAGTTTGTGTGAAAGCCCTCCTTCAAATAGCTTGTTGGGAACACAAAGTTTCTTTTCACTTGCAAACTACACTGCTTACATATATATGGGGAGGTACGAGCACCAACTCGATTTTACAGTGAAAACTGCAGCAACTTCAAACCGGCACTAGGAAACAGACTCAGAAACCAGAGTAAAATTTACTCCTGCAACCCGTTTCATTTTTGCTAGATGAACGAACATCTCTACACATGCTCAGTTCTGAGAGATAAGTGTGTGTGAAAGCCGTCCTTCACCTTGCTTGTTGGGAACACAAAGTTTCTTTTCACTTGCAAACTCCAAACCATATATATATATTTAGAGGTTCTAGCTCCAGCTCTGTTTTACAGTGGAAACTGCAGGAACTTCAAACCGGCACTAGGAAACAGACTGAAAATCCAGAGTAAAAGTTTCTCCTGCAACCCGTTCCCTTTGTGCTAAATGAACGAACGTCTCTCCACATGCTCAGTACTGAGAGATAAGTGTGTGTGAAAGCCGTCCTTCACCTAGCTTGTTGGGAAAACAAACTTTCTTTTCAGTTGCAAACACCACTCCATACACATAAATTGGAAGGTAGTAGCTCCAACTCGGATTTACAGTGAAAAATGCAGGAACTTCAAACCGGAAGTAGGAAACCGACTGAGAAACCAGAGTAAAAGTTTCCCCTGCAACCCGTTCCCTTTGTGCTAGATGAAAGAACGTCTCTCCACATGCTCAGTTCTGAGAGCTAAGTGTGTGTGAAAGCCGTTCTTCACCTAGCTTGTTGGGAACACAAACTTTCTTTTCACTTGCAAACCCCACTCCATACATCTATATGGGGATGTAATAGCTCCAACTCGGTTTTACAGTGAAAACTGCAGGAACTTCAAACCGGCACTAGGAAACAGACTGAAAATCCAGAGTAAAAGTTTCTCCTGCAAACCGTTCCCTTTGTGCTAGATGAAAGAATGTCTCTCCACATGCTCAGTTCTGAGAGATATGTTTGTGTGAAAGCCCTCCTTCAAATAGCTTGTTGGGAACACAAAGTTTCTTTTCACTTGCAAACTCCACTCCTTACATATATATGGGGATGTACGAGCACCAACTCGGTTTTACAGTGAAAACTGCAGGAACTTCAAACCGGCACTAGGAAACAGACTGAGAAACCAGAGTAAAAGTTTCTCCTGCAACCCGCTTCATTTGTGCTAGATGAACGAACATCTCTACACATGCTCAGTTCTGAGAGATAAGTGTGTGTGAAAGCCGTCCTTCACCTTGCTTGTTGGGAACACAAAGTTTCTTTTCACTTGCAAACTACAATCCATATATATATATTGGGAGGTTCTAGCTCCAGCTCTGTTTTACAGTGGAAACTGCAGGAACTTCAACCCAGCACTAGGAAACAGACTGAGAAACCAGAGTAAAAGTTTCCCTGCAACCCGTTCCCTTTGTGCTAGATGAACGAACGTCTCTCCACATGCTCAGTTCTGAGAGATAAGTGTGTGTGAAAGCCGTACTTCACTTAGCTTGTTGGGAACACAAAGTTTCTTTTCACTTGCAAACTCCACTCCATACATATATGTGGGGATTTACTAGCTCCAACTCGGTTTTACAGAGTAAACTGCAGGAACTTCAAACCGGCACTAGGAAACAGACTGAGAAACCAGAGTAAAAGTTTCCCCTGCAACCCGTTCCCTTTTTGCTAGATGAACGAAAGTCTCTCCACATGCTCAGTTCTGAGGGAAAAGTGTGTGTTAAAGCCGTCCTTCACCTAGCTTGTTGGGAACACAAAGTTTCTTTTCACTTGCAAACTCCACTCCATACATATATATGGGGATGTACTAGCTCCAACTCGGTTTTACAGTGAAAACACAGGAACATCAAACCGGCACTAGGAAACAGACTGAGAAACCAGAGTAAAAGTTTCTCCTGCAACTCGTTCCCTTTGTACTAGATGAACGAACGTCTCTCTACATGCTAAGTTCTGAGAGATAAGTGTGTGTGAAAGCCATCCTTCACCTTGCTTGTTGGGAACAAAAAGTTTCTTTTCAGTTGCAAACTCCACTCCATACATATATATGGGGTGGTACTAGCTCCAAATCGGTTTTACAGTGAAAACTGCAGGAACTTCTAACCGGCACTAGGAAACAGACTGAGAAACAAGAGTAAAAGTTTCCCTGCAACCCGTTCCCTTTGTGCTAAATGAACGAACGTCTCTCCACATGCTCAGTTCTGAGAGGAAAGTGTGTGTGAAAGCCGTTCTTCACCTAGCTTGTTGGGAACACAAACTTTCTTTTCACTTGCAAACTCCACTCCCTACAACTATATGGGGATGTAATAGCTCCAACTCGGTTTTACAGTGAAAACTGCAGGAACTTCAAACCGGCACTAGGAAACAGACTGAGAATGCAGAGTAAAAGTTTCTCCTGCAACCCGTTCCCTTTGTGCTAGATGAACGAAAGTCTCTCCACATGCTTAGTTCTGAAAGATAAGTTTGTGTGAAAGCCCTCCTTCAAATAACTTGTTGGGAACACAAAGTTTCTTTTCAGTTGCAAACTCCACTCCATACATATATATGGGGAGGTACGAGCACCAACTCGGTTTTAGAGTGATAACTGCAGGAACTTCAAACCGGCAGTAGGAAACAGACTGAGAAACCAGAGTAAATGTTTCCCCTGCAACCCGTTCCCTTTGTGCTAGATGAACGAAGGTGTCTCCACATGCTCAGTTCTGAGAGATAAGTGTGAGAGAAAACCATCCTTCACCAGCTTGTTGGGAACACCAAGTTTCTTTTCACTTGCAAACACCACTCCAAATATATATATGGGCAGGTACGAGCACCAACTCGGTTTTACAGTGAAAACTGCAGTAATTTCAAACCGGAAGTAGGAAACAGTCTGAGAAACCAGAGTTAAAGTTTCTCCTGCAACCCGTTCCCTTTGTGCTAGATGAACGAAAGTCTCTCCACATGCTCAGTTCTGAGAGATAAGTGTGAGTGAAAGCCGTGCTTCACCTAGCTTTTTGGGAACACAAAGATTCTTTTCAGTTGCAAACTCCACTCCATACATATATATGGGGAGGTACGAACTCCAACACGGTTTTACAGTGAAAAATGCAAGAACTTCAAACCGGCACTAAGAAACAGACTGAGAAACCAGAGTAAAAGTTTCCCCTGCAACCCGTTCCCTTTGTGCTAGATGAACGAAGGTCTCTCCACATGCTCAGTTCTGAGAGATAAGTGTGTGTGAAAGGCGTACTTCACCTAGCTTGTTGGGAACACAAAGTTTCTTTTCACTTGCAAATTCCACTCAATACATATAGATTGGGAGGTACTAGCACCAACTCGGTTTTAAAGTGAAAACTGCAGGAACATCAAACCGGACTAGGAAACAGACTGAGAAACCAGAGTAAAAATTTCACCTGCAACTCGTTCCCTTTGTGCTAGATGAACGAACGTCTCTCTACGTGCTCAGTTCTGAGAGATATGTGTGTGTGAAAGCCGTCCTTCACCTAGCTTGTTGGGAAAACAAACTTTCTTTTCAGTTGCAAACTCCACTCCATACATATAAATTGGGAGGTAGTAGCTCCAACTCGGATTTACAGTGAAAAATGCAGGAACTTCAAACTGGAAGTAGGAAACCGACTGAGAAACCAGAGTAAAAGTTTCCCCTGCAACCCGTTCCCTTTCTGCTAGATGAACGAACGTCTCTTCACATGCTCAGTTCTGAGAGATATGTGTGTGTGAAAGCCGTCCTTCATCTAGCTTGTTGGGAACACAAACTTTCTTTTCACTTGCAGACTCCACTCCATACATCTATATGGGGATGTAATAGCTCCAACTCGGTTTTACAGTGAAAACTGCAGGAACTACAAACCGGCACTAGGAAACAGACTGAGAATCCAGAGTAAAAGTTTCTCCTGCAACCCGTTCCCTTTGTGCTAGATGAATGAATGTCTCTCCACATGCTCAGTTCTGAGAGTTAAGTGTGTGTGAATGCCGTCCTTCACCTAGCTTGTTGGGAACACAAAGTTTCTTTTCAATTGCAAACTCCAATCCATACATATATATGGGGAGGTACTAGCTCCAACTCGGTTTTACAGTGAAAACTGCAGGAAATTCAAACCGGCACTAGGAAACAGACTGAGAAACCAGAGTAAAAGTTTCTCCTGCAACACGTTCCCCTTGTGCTAGATGAACGAACGTCTCTCCACATGCTCAGTTCTGAGAGATAAGTGTGTGTGAAAGCCGTCCTTCACATAGCTTGTTGGGAAAACAAACTTTCTTTTCAGTTGCAAACTCCACTCCATACATATAAATTGGTAGGTAGTAGCTCCAACTCGGATTTACAGTGAAAAATGCAGGAACTTCAAACCGGAAGTAGGAAACCGACTGAGAAACCAGAGTAAAAGTTTCCCCTGCAACCCGTTCCCTTTGTGCTAGATGAACGAACGTCTCTTCACATGCTCAGTTCTGAGAGGTAAGTGTGTGTGAAAGCCGTTCTTCATCTAGCTTGTTGGGAACACAAACTTTCTTTTCACTTGCAAACTCCACTCCATACATCTATATGGGGATGTAATAGCTCCAACTCGGTTTTACAGTGAAAACTGCAGGAACTTCAAACCGGCACTAGGAAACAGACTGAAAATCCAGCGTAAAAGTTTCTCCTGCAACCCGTTCCATTTGTGCTAGATGAAAGAATGTCTCTCCACATGCTCAGTTCTGAGAGATATGTTTGTGTGAAAGCCCTCCTTCAAATAGCTTGTTGGGAACACAAAGTTTCTTTTCACTTGCAAACTACACTGCTTACATATATATGGGGAGGTACGAGCACCAACTCGATTTTACAGTGAAAACTGCAGCAACTTCAAACCGGCACTAGGAAACAGACTGAGAAACCAGAGTAAAAGTTTCTCCTGCAACCCGTTTCATTTGTGCTAGATGAACGAACATCTCTACACATGCTCAGTTCTGAGAGATAAGTGTGTGTGAAAGCCGTCCTTCACCTTGCTTGTTGGGAACACAAAGTTTCTTTTCACTTGCAAACTCCAATCCATATATATATATTGGGAGGTTCTAGCTCCAGCTCTGTTTTACAGTGGAAACTGCAGGAACTTCAAACCGGCACTAGGAAACAGACTGAAAATCCAGAGTAAAAGTTTCTCCTGCAACCCGTTCCCTTTGTGCTAAATGAACGAACGTCTCTCCACATGCTCAGTTCTGAGAGATAAGTGTGTGTGAAAGCCGTCCTTCACCTAGCTTGTTGGGAAAACAAACTTTCTTTTCAGTTGCAAACACCACTCCATACACATAAATTGGAAGGTAGTAGCTCCAACTCGGATTTACAGTGAAAAATGCAGGAACTTCAAACCGGAAGTAGGAAACCGACTGAGAAACCAGAGTAAAAGTTTCCCCTGCAACCCGTTCCCTTTGTGCTAGATGAACGAACGTCTCTCCACATGCTCAGTTCTGAGAGGTAAGTGTGTGTGAAAGCCGTTCTTCACCTAGCTTGTTGGGAACACAAACTTTCTTTTCACTTGCAAACCCCACTCCATACATCTATATGGGGATGTAATAGCTCCAACTCGGTTTTACAGTGAAAACTGCAGGAACTTCAAACCGGCACTAGGAAACAAACTGAAAATCCAGAGTAAAAGTTTCTCCTGCAACCCGTTCCCTTTGTGCTAGATGAAAGAATGTCTCTCCACATGCTCAGTTCTGAGAGATAAGTTTGTGTGAAAGCCCTCCTTCAAATAGCTTGTTGGGAACACAAAGTTTCTTTTCACTTGCAAACTCCACTCCTTACATATATATGGGGATGTACGAGCACCAACTCGGTTTTACAGTGAAAACTGCAGGAACTTCAAAACGGCACTAGGAAACAGACTGAGAAACCAGAGTAAAAGTTTCTCCTGCAACCCGCTTCATTTGTGCTAGATGAACGAACATCTCTACACATGCTCAGTTCTGAGAGATAAGTGTGTGTGAAAGCCGTCCTTCACCTTGCTTGTTGGGAACACAAAGTTTCTTTTCACTTGCAAACTCCTATCCATATATACATATAGGGAGGTTCTAGCTCCAGCTCTGTTTTACAGTGGAAACTGCAGGAACTTCAACCCGGCACTAGGAAACAGACTGAGAAACCAGAGTAAAAGTTTCCCTGCAACCCGTTCCCTTTGTGCTAGATGAACGAACGTCTCTCCACATGCTCAGTTCTGAGAGATAAGTGTGTGTGAAAGCCGTACTTCACTTAGCTTGTTGGGAACACAAAGTTTCTTTTCACTTGCAAACTCCACTCCATACATATATGTGGGGATTTACTAGCTCCAACTCGGTTTTACAGAGAAAACTGCAGGAACTTCAAACCGGCACTAGGAAACAGACTGAGAAACCAGAGTAAAAGTTTCTCTGCAACCCGTTCCCTTTTTGCTAGATGAACGAAAGTCTCTCCACATGCTCAGTTCTGAGGGAAAAGTGTGTGTTAAAGCCGTCCTTCACCTAGCTTGTTGGGAACACAAAGTTTCTTTTCACTTGCAAACTCCACTCCATACATATATATGGGGATGTACTAGCTCCAACTCGGTTTTACAGTGAAAACTGCAGGAACATCAAACCGGCACTAGGAAACAGACTGAGAAACCAGAGTAAAAGTTTCTCCTGCAACTCGTTCCCTTTGTACTAGATGAACGAACGTCTCTCTACATGCTCAGTTCTGAGAGATAAGTGTGTGTGAAAGCCATCCTTCACCTTGCTTGTTGGGAACAAAAAGTTTCTTTTCATTTGCAAACTCCACTCCATACATATATATGGGGAGGTAATAGCTCCAACTCGGTTTTACAGTGAAAACTGCAGGAACTTCTAACCGGCACTAGGAAACAGACTGAGAAACAAGAGTAAAAGTTTCCCTGCAACCCGTTCCCTTTGTGCTAAATGAACGAACGTCTCTCCACATGCTCAGTTCTGAGAGGTAAGTGTGTGTGAAAGCCGTTCTTCACCTAGCTTGTTGGGAACACAAACTTTCTTTTCACTTGCAAACTCCACACCATACAACTATATGGGGATGTAATAGCTCCAACTCGGTTTTACAGTGAAAACTGCAGGAACTTCAAACCGGCACTAGGAAACAGACTGAGAATGCAGAGTAAAAGTTTCTCCTGCAACCCGTTCCCTTTGTGCTAGATGAACGAAAGTCTCTCCACATGCTTAGTTCTGAAAGATAAGTTTGTGTGAAAGCCCTCCTTCAAATAATTTGTTGGGAACACAAAGTTTCTTTTCAGTTGCAAACTCCACTCCATACATATATATGGGGAGGTACGAGCACCAACTCGGTTTTAGAGTGATAACTGCAGGAACTTCAAACCAGCAGTAGGAAAAAGACTGAGAAACCAGAGTAAATGTTTCCCCTGCAACCCGTTCCCTTTGTGCTAGATGAACGAAGGTGTCTCCACATGCTCAGTTCTGAGAGATATGTGTGAGTGAAAACCGTCCTTCACCAGCTTGTTGGGAACACCAAGTTTCTTTTCACTTGCAAACACCACTCCAAATATATATATGGGCAGGTACTAGCACCAACTCGGTTTTACAGTGAAAACTGCAGTAATTTCAAACCGGAAGTAGGAAACAGTCTGAGAAACCAGAGTAAAAGTTTCACCTGCAACCCGTTCCCTTTGTGCTAGATGAACGAAAGTCTCTCCACATGCTCAGTTCTGAGAGATAAGTGTGAGTGAAAGCCGTGCTTCACCTAGCTTTTTGGGAACACAAAGATTCTTTTCAGTTGCAAACTCCACTCCATACATATATATGGGGAGGTACGAACTCCAACACGGTTTTACAGTGAAAAATGCAAGAACTTCAAACCGGCACTAAGAAACAGACTGAGAAACCAGAGTAAAAGTTTCCCCTGCAACCCGTTCCCTTTGTGCTAGATGAACGAAGGTCTCTCCACATGCTCAGTTCTGAGAGATAAGTGTGTGTGAAAGGCGTACTTCACCTAGCTTGCTGGGAACACAAAGTTTCTTTTCACTTCCAAATTCCACTCAATACATATAGATTGGGAGGTACTAGCACCAACTCGGTTTTACAGTGAAAACTGCAGGAACATCAAACCGGCACTAGGAAACAGACTGAGAAACCAGAGTAAAAATTTCACCTGCAACTCGTTCCCTTTGTGCTAGATGAACGAACGTCTCTCTACGTGCTCAGTTCTGAGAGATATGTGTGTGTGAAAGCCGTCCTTCACCTAGCTTGTTGGGAAAACAAACTTTCTTTTCAGTTGCAAACTCCACTCCATACATATAAATTGGGAGGTAGTAGCTCCAACTCGGATTTACAGTGAAAAATGCAGGAACTTCAAACTGGAAGTAGGAAACCGACTGAGAAACCAGAGTAAAAGTTTCCCCTGCAACCCGTTCCCTTTCTGCTAGATGAACGAACGTCTCTTCACATGCTCAGTTCTGAGAGATATGTGTGTGTGAAAGCCGTACTTCATCTAGCTTGTTGGGAACACAAACTTTCTTTTCACTTGCAGACTCAACTCCATACATCTATATGGGGATGTAATAGCTCCAACTCGGTTTTACAGTGAAAACTGCAGGAATTACAAACCGGCACTAGGAAACAGACTGAGAATCCAGAGTAAAAGTTTCTCCTGCAACACGTTCCCTTTGTGCTAGATGAATGAATGTCTCTCCACATGCTCAGTTCTGAGAGATAAGTGTGTGTGAAAGCCGTCCTTCACCTAGCTTGTTGGGAACACAAAGTTTCTTTTCAATTGCAAACTCCAATCCATACATATATATGGGGAGGTACTAGCTCCAACTCGGTTTTACAGTGAAAACTGCAGGAAATTCAAACCGGCACTAGGAAACAGACTGAGAAACCAGAGTAAAAGTTTCTCCTGCAACACGTTCCCCTTGTGCTAGATGAACGAACGTCTCTCCACATGCTCAGTTCTGAGAGATAAGTGTGTGTGAAAGCCGTCCTTCACATAACTTGTTGGGAAAACAAACTTTCTTTTCAGTTGCAAACTCCACTCCATACATATAAATTGGGAGGTAGTAGCTCCAACTCGGATTTACAGTGAAAAATGCAGGAACTTCAAACTGGAAGTAGGAAACCGACTGAGAAACCAGAGTAAAAGTTTCCCCTGCAACCCGTTCCCTTTGTGCTAGATGAACGAACGTCTCTTCACATGCTCAGTTCTGAGAGGTAAGTGTGTGTGAAAGCCGTACTTCATCTAGCTTGTTGGGAACACAAACTTTCTTTTCACTTGCAGACTCCACTCCATACATCTATATGGGGATGTAATAGCTCCAACTCGGTTTTACAGTGAAAACTGCAGGAACTACAAACCGGCACTAGGAAACAGACTGAGAATCCAGAGTAAAAGTTTCTCCTGCAACCCGTTCCTTTTGTGCTAGATGAACGAACATCTCTCCACATGCTCAGTTCTGAGAGATAAGTGTGTGTGAAAGCCGTCCTTCACCTAGCTTGTTGGGAACACAAAGTTTCTTTTCACTTGCAAACTCCACTCCATTTATATATATGGGGATGTACGAGCTCCAACACGGTTTTGCAGTGAAAACTGCAGGAACTTCAAACCGGCACTAGGAAACAGACTGAGAATCCAGAGTAAAAGTTTCTCCTGCAACCCGTTCTATTTGTGCTAGATGAACGAATGTCTTTCCACATGCTCAGTTCTGAGAGATATGTGTGTGTCAAAGCCGTCCTTCACCTAGCTTGTTGGGAACACAAAGTTTCTTTTCAGTTGCAAACTCCAATCCATACATATATATGAGGAGGTACGAGCACCAACTCGGTTTTACAGTGAAAACTGCAGGAACTTCAAACCGGCACTAGGAAACAGACTGAGAAACCAGAGTAAAAGTTTCCCCTGGAAACCGTTCCCTTTGTGCTAGATGAACGAACGTCTCTCCACATTCTCAGTTCTGAGAGAAAAGTATGAGTGAAAGCCGTCCTTCACCTAGCTTGTTGGGAACACAAAGATTCTTTTCAGTTGCAAACTCCACTCCATACATATATATGGGGAGGTACGAGCTCCAACTCGGTTTTACAGTGAAAATTGCAGGAACTTCAAACCGGCACTAGGAAACAGAGTGAGAAACCAGAGTAAAAGTTTCCCCTGCAACCCTTTCCCTTTGTGCTAGATGAACGAAGGTCTCTCCACATGCTCAGTTCTGAGAGATAAGTGTGTGTGAAAGCCGTCCTTCACCTTGCTTGTTGGGAACACAAAGTTTCTTTTCACTTGCAAACTCCATTCCATACATATATATTGGGGGTACTAACACCAACTCTGGTTTACAGTGAAAAGTGCAGGAACATCAAACCGGCACTAGGAAACAGATTGAGAAACCAGAGTAAAAGTTTCTCCTGCAACACGTTCCCCTTGTGCTAGATGAACGAACGTCTCTCCACATGCTCAGTTCTGAGAGATAAGTGTGAGTGAAAGCCGTCCTTCACCTATCTTGTTGGGAACACAAAGATTCTTTTCAGTTGCAAACTCCACTCCATACATATATATGGGTAGGTACGAGCTCCAACTCTGTTTTACAGTGAAAACTAGAGGAACATCAAATCGGCACTAGGAAACAGACTGAGAAATCAGAGTAAAATTTCCCCTGCAAACCTTTCCCTTTGTGCTAGATGAACGAAGGTCTCTCCACATGCTCAGTTCTGAGAGATAAGTGTGTGTGAAAGCCGTCCTTCACTTAGCTTTTTGGGAACACAAAGTTTCTTTTCACTTGCAAACTCCACTGCATACATATATATGGGGAGGTACTAGCACCAACTCGTTTTTACAGTGAAAACTGCAGGAACTTCAAACCGGCACTAGGAAAGAGACTGAGAAACCAGAGTAAAAGTTTCTCCTGCAAACCGTTCCCTTTTTGCTAGATGAACGAACGTCTATCCACATGCTCAGTTCTGAGAGATAAGTGTGTGTGAAAACCGTTTTTCACCTAGCTTGTTGGGAACACAAAGATTCTTTTCACTTGCAAACTCCACTCCATACATATATAAGGGGATGCACTGGCTCCAACTCTGTTTTACAGTGAAAACTGCAGGAACTTCAAACCGACACTAGGAAACAGACTGAGAATCCAGAGAAAAAAATTTCTCCTGCAAACCGTTCCCTTTGTGCTAGATGAATGAACGTCTCTCCACATGCTCAGTTCTGAGAGATAAGTGTGTGTGAAAGCCGTACTTCACTTAGCTTGTTGGGAACACAAAGTTTCTTTTCAGTTGCAAACTCCACTCCATACATATATATGGGGAGGTACTAGCTCCAACTCGGTTTTACAGTGAAAACTGCAGGAAATTCAAACCGGCACTAGGAAACAGACTGAGAAACAAGAGTAAAAGTTTCCCTGCAGCCCGTTCCCTTTGTGCTAAATGAATGAACGTCTCTCCACATGCTCAGTTCTGAGAGATAAGTGTGTGTGAAAGCCGTACTTCACCTAGCTTGTTGGGAAAACAAACTTTCTTTTCAGTTGCAAACTCCACCCCATACATATAAATTGGGAGGTAGTAGCTCCAACTCGGATTTACAGTGAAAAATGCAGGAACTTCAAACTGGAAGTAGGAAACCGACTGAGAAAACAGAGTAAAAGTTTCCCCTGCAACCCGTTCCCTTTGTGCTAGATGAACGAACGTCTCTTCACATGCTCAGTTCTGAGAGGTAAGTGTGTGTTAAAGCCGTTCTTCATCTAGCTTGTTGGGAACACAAACTTTCTTTTCACTTGCAGACTCCACTCCATACATCTATAAGGGAATGTAATAGCTCTAACTCGGTTTTACAGTGAAAACTGCAGGAACTACAAACCGGCACTAGGAAACAGACTGAAAATCCAGAGTAAATGTTTCTCCTGCAACACGTTCCCTTTGTGCTAGATGAACGAATGTCTCTCCACATGCTCAGTTCTGAGAGATAAGTTTGTGTGAAAGCCCTACTTCAAATAGCTTGTTGGGAACACAAAGTTTCTTTTCACTTGCAAACTCCAATCCATACATATATATGGGGAGGGTCGAGCACCAACTCGATTTTACAGTGAAAACTGCATGAACTTCAAACCGGCACTAGGAAACAGACTGAGAAACCAGAGTAAAAGTTTCTCCTGCAACCCGTTTCATTTGTGCTAGATGAACGAACATTTCTCCACATGCTCAGTTCTGAGAGATAAGTGTGTGTGAAAGCCGTCCTTCACCTAGCTTGTTGGGAACACAAAGTTTCTTTTCAGTTGCAAACTCCACTCCATACATATATACGGGGAGGTATGAGCTTCAACTCGGTTTTACAGTGAAAACTGCAGGAACTTCAAACCGGCAGTAGGAAACAGACTGAGAAACCAGATTAAATGTTTCCCCTGCAACCCGTTCCCTTTGTGCTAGATGAACGATGGTGTCCCCACATGCTCAGTTCTGAGAGATAAGTGTGAGTGAAAACCGTTCTTCACCTAGCTTGTTGGGAACACCAAGTTTCTTTTCACTTGCAAACACCACTCCAAATATATATATGGGCAGGGACTAGCACCAACTCGGTTTTACAGAGAAAACTGCAGGAATTTCAAACCGGAAGTAGGAAACAGTCTGAGAAACCAGAGTAAAAGTTTCTCCTGCAACCCGTTCCCTTTGTGCTAGATGAACGAAAGTCTCTCCACATGCTCAGTTCTGAGAGATATGTGTGAGTGAAAGCCGTGCTTCACCTAGCTTGTTGGGAACACAAAGATTCTTTTCAGTTGCAAACTCCTGTCCATACATATATATGGGGAGGTACGAACTCCAACACGGTTTTACAGTGAAAAATGCAGGAACTTCAAACCGGCACTAGGAAACAGACTGAGAAACCAGAGTAAAATTTTCCCCTGCAACCCGTTCCCTTTGTGCTAGATGAACGAAGGTCTCTCCACATGCTCAGTTCTGAGAGATAAGTGTGTGTTAAGCCTTCCTTCACCTAGCTTGTTGGGAACACAAAGTTTTTTTCAGTTGCAAACTCCACTCCATACATATATATGGGGAGGTACTAGCTCAAACTCGGTTTTACTGTGAAAACTGCAGGAAATTCCAACCGGCATTAGGAAACAGACTGAGAAACAAGAGTAAAAGTTTCCCTGCAACCCGTTCCCTTTGTGCTAGATGAACGAACGTCTCTCCACATGCTCAGTTCTGAGAGATATGTGTGTGTGAAAGCCGTCCTTCACTTAGCTTTTTGGGAACACAAAGTTTCTTTTCACTTGCAAACTCCACTCCATACATATATATGGGGATGTACTAGCTCCAACACGGTTTTGCAGTGAAAACTGCAGGAACTTCAAACCGGCACTAGGAAACAGACTGAGAATCCAGAGTAAAAGTTTCTCTTGCAACTCGTTCCCTTTGTGCTAGATGAACGAACGTCTCTCTACATGCTCAGTTCTGAGAGATAATTGTGTGTGAAAGCCATCCTTCACCTTGCTTGTTGGGAACAAAAAGTTTCTTTTCAGTTGCAAACTCCACTCCATAACTATATATGGGGAGGTACTAGCTCCAACTCGGTTTTACAGTGAAAACTGCAGGAACTTCTAACCGGCACTAGGAAACAGACTGAGAAAACAGAGTAATAGTTTCCCCTGTAAACCGTTCCCTTTGTGCTAGATGAACGAACGTCTCTCCACATGCTCAGTTCTGAGAGATAAGTGTGAGTGAAAGCCGTCCTTCACCTAGCTTGTTGGGAACAAAAGATTCTTTTCAGTTGCAAACCCCACTCCATACATATATATGGGGAGGTACGAGCTCCAACTCGGTTTTACAGTGAAAACTGCAGGAACTTCAAACCGGCACTAGGAAACAGAGTGAGAAACCAGAGTAAAAGTTTCCCCTGCAACCCTTTCCCTTTGTGCTAGATGAACGAAGGTCTCTCCACATGCTCAGTTCTGAGAGATAAGTGTGTGTGAAAGCCGTCCTTCACCTTGCTTGTTGGGAACACAAAGTTTCTTTTCACTTGCAAACTCCATTCCATACATATATATTGGGGGTACTAGCACCAACTCGGTTTTACAGTGAAAAGTGCAGGAACATCAAACCGGCACTAGGAAACACATTGAGAAACCAGAGTAAAAGTTTCCGCTGCAACACGTTCCCCTTGTGCTAGATGAACGAACGTCTCTTCACATGCTCAGTTCTGAGAGATAAGTGTGTGTGAAAGCCGTCCTTCACCTATCTTGTTGGGAACACAAAGATTCTTTTCAGTTGCAAACTCCACTCCATACATATATATGGGGAGGTACGAGCTCCAACTCTGTTTTACAGTGAAAACTGCAGGAACTTCAAACCGGCACTAGGAAACAGACTGAGAAACCAGAGTAAAATTTCCCCTGCAACCCTTTCCCTTTGTTCTAGATGAACGAAGGTCTCTCCACATGCTCAGTTCTGAGAGATAAGTGTGTGTGAAAGCCGTCCTTCACCTACCTTGTTGGGAACACAAAGTTTCTTTTCACTTGCAAACTCCAATCCATACATATATATGGGGAGGTTCTAGCTCCAGCTCTGTTTTACAGTGGAAACTGGAGGAACTTCAAACCGGCACTAGGAAACAGACTGAGACAACAGAGTAAAGGTTTCTACTGCAACCCGTTCCCTTTGTGCTAGATGAAGGAACGTCTCTCCACATGCTCAGTTCTGAGAGATAAGTGTGTGTGAAAGCCGTCCTTCACTTAGCTTGTTGGGAACACAAAGTTTCCTTTCACTTGCAAATTCCACTCCATACATATATAAGGGGATGCACTAGCTCCAACTCTGTTTTACAGTGAAAACTGCAGGAACTTCAAACCGGCACTAGGAAAAAGACTGAGAATCCAGAGTAAAAATTTCTCTTGCAAACCGTTCCCTTTGTGCTATATGAACGAACGTCTCTCCACATGCTCAGCTCTGAGAGATAAGTGTGTGTGAATGCCGTACTTCACTTAGCTTGTTGGGAACACAAAGTTTCTTTTCACTTGCAAACTCCACTCCATACATATATATGGGGATGTACTAGCTCCAACACGGTTTTGCAGTGAAAAATGCAGGAACTTCAAACCGGCACTAGGAAACAGACTGAGAATCCAGAGTAAAAGTTTATCCTGTAACCCGTTCTATTTGTGCTAGATGAACGAATGTCTTTCCACATGCTCAGTTCTGAGAGATAAGTGTGTGTGAAAGCCCTCCTTCACCTAGCTTGTTGGGAACACAAAGTTTCTTTTCAGTTGCAAACTCCAATCCATACATATATATGAGGAGGTACGAACACCAACTCGGTTTTACAGTGAAAACTGCAGGAACTTCAAACCGGCACTAGGAAAAAGACTGAGAACACAGAGTAAAAGTTTCCCCTGGAAACCGTTCCCTTTGTGCTAGATGAACGAACGTCTCTCCACATGCTCAGTTCTGAGAGATAAGTGTGTGTGAAAGCCGTCCTTCACCTAGCTTGTTGGGAACAAAAGATTCTTTTCAGTTGCAAACTCCACTCCATACATATATATGGGGAGGTACGAGCTCCAACTCGGTTTTACAGTGAAAACTGCAGGAACTTCAAACAGGCACTAGGAAACAGAGTGAGAAACCAGAGTAAAAGTTTCCCCTGCAACCCTTTCCCTTTGTGCTAGATGAACGAAGGTCTCTCCACATGCTCAGTTCTGAGAGATAAGTGTCTGTGAAAGCCGTCTTCACCTTGCTTGTTGGGAAAACAAAGTTTCTTTTCACTTGCAAACTCCATTCCATACATATATATTGGGGGTACTAGCACCAACTCGGTTTTACAGTGAAAAGTGCAGGAACATCAAACCGGCACTAGGAAACACATTGAGAAACCAGAGTAAAAGTTTCTCCTGCAACACGTTCCCCTTGTGCTAGATGAACGAACGTCTCTCCACATGCTCAGTTCTGAGAGATAAGTGTGTATGAAAGCCGTCCTTCACCTATCTTGTTGGGAACACAAAGATTCTTTTCAGTTGCAAACTCCACTCCATACATATATATGGGGAGGTACGAGCTCCAACTCTGTTTTACAGTGAAAACTGCAGGAACTTCAAACCGGCACTAGGAAACAGACTGAGAAACCAGAGTAAAATTTCCCCTGCAACCCTTTCCCTTTGTGCTAGATGAACGAATGTCTCTCCACATGCTCAGTTCTGAGAGATAAGTTTGTGTGAAAGCCCTACTTCAAATAGCTTGTTGGGAACACAAAGTTTCTTTTCACTTGCAAACTCCAATCCATACATATATATGGGGAGGGTCGAGCACCAACTCGATTTTACAGTGAAAACTGCATGAACTTCAAACCGGCACTAGGAAACAGACTGAGAAACCAGAGTAAAAGTTTCTCCTGCAACCCGTTCCCTTTGTGCTAAATGAACGAACGTCTCTCCACATGCTCAGTTCTGAGAGATAAGTGTGTGTGAAAGCCGTCCTTCACCTAGCTTGTTGGGAAAACAAACTTTCTTTTCAGTTGCAAACACCACTCCATACACATAAATTGGAAGGTAGTAGCTCCAACTCGGATTTACAGTGAAAAATGCAGGAACTTCAAACCGGAAGTAGGAAACCGACTGAGAAACCAGAGTAAAAGTTTCCCCTGCAACCCGTTCCCTTTGTGCTAGATGAACGAACGTCTCTCCACATGCTCAGTTCTGAGAGGTAAGTGTGTGTGAAAGCCGTTCTTCACCTAGCTTGTTGGGAACACAAACTTTCTTTTCACTTGCAAACCCCACTCCATACATCTATATGGGGATGTAAAAGCTCCAACTCGGTTTTACAGTGAAAACTGCAGGAACTTCAAACCGGCACTAGGAAACAGACTGAGAAACCAGAGTAAAAGTTTCTCCAGCAACCCGTTCCCTTTTTGCTAGATGAACGAAAGTCTCTCCACATGCTCAGTTCTGAGGGAAAAGTGTGTGTTAAAGCCGTCCTTCACCTAGCTTGTTGGGAACACAAAGTTTCTTTTCACTTGCAAACTTCACTCCATACATATATATGGGGATGTACTAGCTCCAACTCGGTTTTACAGTGAAAACTGCAGGAACATCAAACCGGCACTAGGAAACAGACTGAGAAACCAGAGTAAAAGTTTCTCCTGCAACTCGTTCCCTTTGTACTAGATGAACGAACGTCTCTCTACATGCTCAGTTCTGAGAGATAAGTGTGTGTGAAAGCCATCCTTCACCTTGCTTGTTGGGAACAAAAAGTTTCTTTTCAGTTGCAAACTCCACTCCATACATATATATGGGGAGGTAATAGCTCCAACTAGGTTATACAGTGAAAACTGCAGGAACTTCTAACCGGCACTAGGAAACAGACTGAGAAACAAGAGTAAAAGTTTCCCTGCAACCCGTTCCCTTTGTGCTAAATGAACGAACGTCTCTCCACATGCTCAGTTCTGAGAGGTAAGTGTGTGTGAAAGCCGTTCTTCACCTAGCTTGTTGGGAACACAAACTTTCTTTTCACTTGCAAACTCCACACCATACAACTATATGGGGATGTAATAGCTCCAACTCGGTTTTACAGTGAAAACTGCAGGAACTTCAAACCGGCACTAGGAAACAGACTGAGAATGCAGAGTAAAAGTTTCTCCTGCAACCCGTTCCCTTTGTGCTAGATGAACGAAAGTCTCTCCACATGCTTAGTTCTGAAAGATAAGTTTGTGTGAAAGCCCTCCTTCAAATAATTTGTTGGGAACACAAAGTTTCTTTTCAGTTGCAAACTCCACTCCATACATATATATGGGGAGGTACGAGCACCAACTCGGTTTTAGAGTGATAACTGCAGGAACTTCAAACCAGCAGTAGGAAAAGGACTGAGAAACCAGAGTAAATGTTTCCCCTGCAACCCGTTCCCTTTGTGCTAGATGAACGAAGGTGTCTCCACATGCTCAGTTCTGAGAGATATGTGTGAGTGAAAACCGTCCTTCACCAGCTTGTTGGGAACACCAAGTTTCTTTTCACTTGCAAACACCACTCCAAATATATATATGGGCAGGTACTAGCACCAACTCGGTTTTACAGTGAAAACTGCAGTAATTTCAAACCGGAAGTAGGAAACAGTCTGAGAAACCAGAGTAAAAGTTTCACCTGCAACCCGTTCCCTTTGTGCTAGATGAACGAAAGTCTCTCCACATGCTCAGTTCTGAGAGATAAGTGTGAGTGAAAGCCGTGCTTCACCTAGCTTTTTGGGAACACAAAGATTCTTTTCAGTTGCAAACTCCACTCCATACATATATATGGGGAGGTACGAACTCCAACACGGTTTTACAGTGAAAAATGCAAGAACTTCAAACCGGCACTAAGAAACAGACTGAGAAACCAGAGTAAAAGTTTCCCCTGCAACCCGTTCCCTTTGTGCTAGATGAACGAAGGTCTCTCCACATGCTCAGTTCTGAGAGATAAGTGTGTGTGAAAGGCGTACTTCACCTAGCTTGCTGGGAACACAAAGTTTCTTTTCACTTGCAAATTCCACTCAGTACATATAGATTGGGAGGTACTAGCACCAACTCGGTTTTACAGTGAAAACTGCAGGAACATCAAACCGGCACTAGGAAACAGACTGAGAAACCAGTGTAAAAATTTCACCTGCAACTCGTTCCCTTTGTGCTAGATGAACGAACGTCTCTCTACGTGCTCAGTTCTGAGAGATATGTGTGTGTGAAAGCCGTCCTTCACCTAGCTTGTTGGGAAAACAAACTTTCTTTTCAGTTGCAAACTCCACTCCATACATATAAATTGGGAGGTAGTAGCTCCAACTCGGATTTACAGTGAAAAATGCAGGAACTTCAAACTGGAAGTAGGAAACCGACTGAGAAACCAGAGTAAAAGTTTCCCCTGCAACCCGTTCCATTTCTGCTAGATGAACGAACGTCTCTTCACATGCTCAGTTCTGAGAGATATGTGTGTGTGAAAGCCGTACTTCATCTAGCTTGTTGGGAACACAAACTTTCTTTTCACTTGCAGACTCCACTCCATACATCTATATGGGGATGTAATAGCTCCAACTCGGTTTTACAGTGAAAACTGCAGGAATTACAAACCGGCACTAGGAAACAGACTGAGAATCCAGAGTAAAAGTTTCTCCTGCAACACGTTCCCTTTGTGCTAGATGAATGAATGTCTCTCCACATGCTCAGTTCTGAGAGATAAGTGTGTGTGAAAGCCGTCCTTCACCTAGCTTGTTGGGAACACAAAGTTTCTTTTCAATTGCAAACTCCAATCCATACATATATATGGGGAGGTACTAGCTCCAACTCGGTTTTACAGTGAAAACTGCAGGAAATTCAAACCGGCACTAGGAAACAGACTGAGAAACCAGAGTAAAAGTTTCTCCTGCAACACGTTCCCCTTGTGCTAGATGAACGAACGTCTCTCCACATGCTCAGTTCTGAGAGATAAGTGTGTGTGAAAGCCGTCCTTCACATAGCTTGTTGGGAAAACAAACTTTCTTTTCAGTTGCAAACTCCACTCCATACATATAAATTGGGAGGTAGTAGCTCCAACTCGGATTTACAGTGAAAAATGCAGGAACTTCAAACTGGAAGTAGGAAACCGACTGAGAAACCAGAGTAAAAGTTTCCCCTGCAACCCGTTCCCTTTGTGCTAGATGAACGAACGTCTCTTCACATGCTCAGTTCTGAGAGGTAAGTGTGTGTGAAAGCCGTACTTCATCTAGCTTGTTGGGAACACAAACTTTCTTTTCACTTGCAGACTCCACTCCATACATCTATATGGGGATGTAATAGCTCCAACTCGGTTTTACAGTGAAAACTGCAGGAACTACAAACCGGCACTAGGAAACAGACTGAGAATCCAGAGTAAAAGTTTCTCCTGCAACCCGTTCCTTTTGTGCTAGATGAACGAACATCTCTCCACATGCTCAGTTCTGAGAGATAAGTGTGTGTGAAAGCCGTCCTTCACCTAGCTTGTTGGGAACACAAAGTTTCTTTTCACTTGCAAACTCCACTCCATTTATATATATGGGGATGTACGAGCTCCAACACGGTATTGCAGTGAAAACTGCAGGAACTTCAAACCGGCACTAGGAAACAGACTGAGAATCCAGAGTAAAAGTTTCTCCTGCAACCCGTTCTATTTGTGCTAGATGAACGAATGTCTTTCCACATGCTCAGTTCTGAGAGATAAGTGTGTGTCAAAGCCGTCCTTCACCTAGCTTGTTGGGAACACAAAGTTTCTTTTCAGTTGCAAACTCCAATCCATACATATATATGAGGAGGTCCGAGCACCAACTCGGTTTTACAGTGAAAACTGCAGGAACTTCAAACCGGCACTAGGAAACAGACTGAGAAACCAGATTAAAAGTTTCCCCTGGAAACCGTTCCCTTTGTGCTAGATGAACGAACGTCTCTCCACATTCTCAGTTCTGAGAGATAAGTATGAGTGAAAGCCGTCCTTCACCTAGCTTGTTGGGAACACAAAGATTCTTTTCAGTTGCAAACTCCACTCCATACATATATATGGGGAGGTACGAGCTCCAACTCGGTTTTACAGTGAAAATTGCAGGAACTTCAAACCGGCACTAGGAAACAGAGTGAGAAACCAGAGTAAAAGTTTCCCCTGCAACCCTTTCCCTTTGTGCTAGATGAACGAAGGTCTCTCCACATGCTCAGTTCTGAGAGATAAGTGTGTGTGAAAGCCGTCCTTCACCTTGCTTGTTGGGAACACAAAGTTTCTTTTCACTTGCAAACTCCATTCCATACATATATATTGGGGGTACTAACACCAACTCTGGTTTACAGTGAAAAGTGCAGGAACATCAAACCGGCACTAGGAAACAGATTGAGAAACCAGAGTAAAAGTTTCTCCTGCAACACGTTCCCCTTGTGCTAGATGAACGAACGTCTCTCCACATGCTCAGTTCTGAGAGATAAGTGTGAGTGAAAGCCGTCCTTCACCTATCTTGTTGGGAACACAAAGATTCTTTTCAGTTGCAAATTCCACTCCATACATATATATGGGTAGGTACGAGCTCCAACTCTGTTTTACAGTGAAAACTAGAGGAACATCAAATCGGCACTAGGAAACAGACTGAGAAACCAGAGTAAAATTTCCCCTGCAAACCTTTCCCTTTGTGCTAGATGAACGAAGGTCTCTCCACATGCTCAGTTCTGAGAGATAAGTGTGTGTGAAAGCCGTCCTTCACTTAGCTTTTTGGGAACACAAAGGTTCTTTTCACTTGCAAACTCCACTCCATACATATATATTGGTGGTACTAGCACCAACTCGTTTTTACAGTGAAAACTGCAGGAAATTCAAACCGGCACTAGGAAACAGACTGAGAAACAAGAGTAAAAGTTTCCCTGCAGCCCGTTCCCTTTGTGCTAAATGAATGAACGTCTCTCCACATGCTCAGTTCTGAGAGATAAGTGTGTGTGAAAGCCGTACTTCACCTAGCTTGTTGGGAAAACAAACTTTCTTTTCAGTTGCAAACTCCACTCCATACATATAAATTGGGAGGTAGTAGCTCCAACTCGGATTTACAGTGAAAAATGCAGGAACATCAAACTGGAAGTAGGAAACCGACTGAGAAACCAGAGTAAAAGTTTCCCCTGCAACCCGTTCCCTTTGTGCTAGATGAACGAACGTCTCTTCACATGCTCAGTTCTGAGAGGTAAGTGTGTGTTAAAGCCGTTCTTCATCTAGCTTGTTGGGAACACAAACTTTCTTTTCACTTGCAGACTCCACTCCATACATCTATAAGGGGATGTAATAGCTCTAACTCGGTTTTACAGTGAAAACTGCAGGAACTACAAACCGGCACTAGGAAACAGACTGAAAATCCAGAGTAAATGTTTCTCCTGCAACACGTTCCCTTTGTGCTAGATGAACGAATGTCTCTCCACATGCTCAGTTCTGAGAGATAAGTTTGTGTGAAAGCCCTACTTCAAATAGCTTGTTGGGAACACAAAGTTTCTTTTCACTTGCAAACTCCAATCCATACATATATATGGGGAGGGTCGAGCACCAACTCGATTTTACAGTGAAAACTGCATGAACTTCAAACCGGCACTAGGAAACAGACTGAGAAACCAGAGTAAAAGTTTCTCCTGCAACCCGTTTCATTTGTGCTAGATGAACGAACATTTCTCCACATGCTCAGTTCTGAGAGATAAGTGTGTGTGAAAGCCGTCCTTCACCTAGCTTGTTGGGAACACAAAGTTTCTTTTCAGTTGCAAACTCCACTCCATACATATATACGGGGAGGTATGAGCTTCAACTCGGTTTTACAGTGAAAACTGCAGGAACTTCAAACCGGCAGTAGGAAACAGACTGAGAAACCAGATTAAATGTTTCCCCTGCAACCCGTTCCCTTTGTGCTAGATGAACGATGGTGTCACCACATGCTCAGTTCTGAGAGATAAGTGTGAGTGAAAACCGTCCTTCACCTAGCTTGTTGGGAACACCAAGTTCCTTTTCACTTGCAAACACCACTCCAAATATATATATGGGCAGGGACTAGCACCAACTCGGTTTTACAGTGAAAACTGCAGGAATTTCAAACCGGAAGTAGGAAACAGTCTGAGAAACCAGAGTAAAAGTTTCTCCTGCAACCCGTTCCCTTTGTGCTAGATGAACGAAAGTCTCTCCACATGCTCAGTTCTGAGAGATAAGTGTGAGTGAAAGCCGTGCTTCACCTAGCTTGTTGGGAACACAAAGATTTTTTTCAGTTGCAAACTCCAGTCCATACATATATATGGGGAGGTACGAACTCCAACACGGTTTTACAGTGAAAAATGCAGGAACTTCAAACCGGCACTAGGAAACAGACTGAGAAACCAGAGTAAAATTTTTCCCTGCAACCCGTTCCCTTTGTGCTAGAAGAACGAAGGTCTCTCCACATGCTCAGTTCTGAGAGATAAGTGTGTGTTAAGCCTTCCTTCACCTAGCTTGTTGGGAACACAAAGTTTTTTTCAGTTGCAAACTCCACTCCATACATATATATGGGGAGGTACTAGCTCCAACTCGGTTTTACTGTGAAAACTGCAGGAAATTCCAACCGGCACTAGGAAACAGACTGAGAAACAAGAGTAAAAGTTTCCCTGCAACCCGTTCCCTTTGTGCTAGATGAACGAACGTCTCTCCACATGCTCAGTTCTGAGAGATATGTGTGTGTGAAAGCCGTCCTTCACTTAGCTTTTTGGGAACACAAAGTTTCTTTTCACTTGCAAACTCCAATCCATACATATATATGGGGATGTACTAGCTCCAACACGGTTTTGCAGTGAAAACTGCAGGAACTTCAAACCGGCACTAGGAAACAGACTGAGAATCCAGAGTAAAAGTTTCTCTTGCAACTCGTTCCCTTTGTGCTAGATGAACGAACGTCTCTCTACATGCTCAGTTCTGAGAGATAAGTGTGTGTGAAAGCCATCCTTCACCTTGCTTGTTGGGAACAAAAAGTTTCTTTTCAGTTGCAAACTCCACTCCATACCTCTATATGGGGAGGTACTAGCTCCAACTCGGTTTTACAGTGAAAACTGCAGGAACTTCTAACCGGCACTAGGAAACAGACTGAGAAAACAGAGTAATAGTTTCCCCTGTAAACCGTTCCCTTTGTGCTAGATGAACGAACGTCTCTCCACATGCTCAGTTCTGAGAGATAAGTGTGAGTGAAAGCCGTCCTTCACCTAGCTTGTTGGGAACAAAAGATTCTTTTCAGTTGCAAACTCCACTCCATACATATATATGGGGAGGTACGAGCTCCAACTCGGTTTTACAGTGAAAACTGCAGGAACTTCAAACCGGCACTAGGAAACAGAGTGAGAAACCAGAGTAAAAGTTTCCCCTGCAACCCTTTCCCTTTGTGCTAGATGAACGAAGGTCTCTCCACATGCTCAGTTCTGAGAGATAAGTGTGTGTGAAAGCCGTCCTTCACCTTGCTTGTTGGGAACACAAAGTTTCTTTTCACTTGCAAACTCCATTCCATACATATATATTGGGGGTACTAGCACCAACTCGGTTTTACAGTGAAAAGTGCAGGAACATCAAACCGGCACTAGGAAACACATTGAGAAACCAGAGTAAAATTTCTCCTGCAACACGTTCCCCTTGTGCTAGATGAACGAACGTCTCTCCACATGCTCAGTTCTGAGAGATAAGTGTGTGTGAAAGCCGTCCTTCACCTATCTTGTTGGGAACACAAAGATTCTTTTCAGTTGCAAACTCCACTCCATACATATATATGGGGAGGTACGAGCTCCAACTCTGTTTTACAGTGAAAACTGCAGGAACTTCAAACCGGCACTAGGAAACAGACTGAGAAACCAGAGTAAAATTTCCCCTGCAACCCTTTCCCTTTGTTCTAGATGAACGAAGGTCTCTCCACATGCTCAGTTCTGAGAGATAAGTGTGTGTGAAAGCCGTCCTTCACCTACCTTGTTGGGAACACAAAGTTTCTTTTCACTTGCAAACTCCAATCCATACATATATATGGGGAGGTTCTAGCTCCAGCTCTGTTTTACAGTGGAAACTGGAGGAACTTCAAACCGGCACTAGGAAACAGACTGAGACAACAGAGTAAAGGTTTCTACTGCAACCCGTTCCATTTGTGCTAGATGAAGGAACGTCTCTCCACATGCTCAGTTCTGAGAGATAAGTGTGTGTGAAAGCCGTCCTTCACTTAGCTTGTTGGGAACACAAAGTTTCCTTTCACTTGCAAATTCCACTCCATACATATATAAGGGGATGCACTAGCTCCAACTCTGTTTTACAGTGAAAACTGCAGGAACTTCAAACCGGCACTAGGAAAAAGACTGAGAATCCAGAGTAAAAATTTCTCCTGCAAACCGTTCCCTTTGTGCTATATGAACGAACGTCTCTCCACATGCTCAGCTCTGAGAGATAAGTGTGTGTGAATGCCGTACTTCACTTAGCTTGTTGGGAACACAAAGTTTCTTTTCACTTGCAAACTCCACTCCATACATATATATGGGGATGTACTAGCTCCAACACGGTTTTGCAGTGAAAAATGCAGGAACTTCAAACCGGCACTAGGAAACAGACTGAGAATCCAGAGTAAAAGTTTATCCTGCAACCCGTTCTATTTGTGCTAGATGAACGAATGTCTTTCCACATGCTCAGTTCTGAGAGATAAGTGTGTGTGAAAGCCCTCCTTCACCTAGCTTGTTGGGAACACAAAGTTTCTTTTCAGTTGCAAACTCCAATCCATACATATATATGAGGAGGTACGAACACCAACTCGGTTTTACAGTGAAAACTGCAGGAACTTCAAACCGGCACTAGGAAACAGACTGAGAACACAGAGTAAGTTTCCCCTGGAAACCGTTCCCTTTGTGCTAGATGAACGAACGTCTCTCCACATGCTCAGTTCTGAGAGATAAGTGTGTGTGAAAGCCGTCCTTCACCTAGCTTGTTGGGAACAAAAGATTCTTTTCAGTTGCAAACTCCACTCCATACATATATATGGGGAGGTACGAGCTCCAACTCGGTTTTACAGTGAAAACTGCAGGAACTTCAAACAGGCACTAGGAAACAGAGTGAGAAACCAGAGTAAAAGTTTCCCCTGCAACCCTTTCCCTTTGTGCTAGATGAACGAAGGTCTCTCCACATGCTCAGTTCTGAGAGATAAATGTGTGTGAAAGCCGTCCTTCACCTTGCTTGTTGGGAACACAAAGTTTCTTTTCACTTGCAAACTCCAATCCATACATATATATTGGGGGTACTAGCACCAACTCGGTTTTACAGTGAAAAGTGCAGGAACATCAAACCGGCACTAGGAAACACATTGAGAAACCAGAGTAAAAGTTTCTCCTGCAACACGTTCCCCTTGTGCTAGATGAACGAACGTCTCTCCACATGCTCAGTTCTGAGAGATAAGTGTGTATGAAAGCCGTCCTTCACCTATCTTGTTGGGAACACAAAGATTCTTTTCAGTTGCAAACTCCACTCCATACATATATATGGGGAGGTACGAGCTCCAACTCTGTTTTACAGTGAAAACTGCAGGAACTTCAAACCGGCACTAGGAAACAGACTGAGAAACCAGAGTAAAATTTCCCCTGCAACCCTTTCCCTTTGTGCTAGATGAACGAATGTCTCTCCACATGCTCAGTTCTGAGAGATAAGTTTGTGTGAAAGCCCTACTTCAAATAGCTTGTTGGGAACACAAAGTTTCTTTTCACTTGCAAACTCCAATCCATACATATATATGGGGAGGGTCGAGCACCAACTCGATTTTACAGTGAAAACTGCATGAACTTCAAACCGGCACTAGGAAACAGACTGAGAAACCAGAGTAAAAGTTTCTCCTGCAACCCGTTTCATTTGTGCTAGATGAACGAACATTTCTCCACATGCTCAGTTCTGAGAGATAAGTGTGTGTGAAAGCCGTCCTTCACCTAGCTTGTTGGGAACACAAAGTTTCTTTTCAGTTGCAAACTCCACTCCATACATATATACGGGGAGGTATGAGCTTCAACTCGGTTTTACAGTGAAAACTGCAGGAACTTCAAACCGGCAGTAGGAAACAGACTGAGAAACCAGAGTAAATGTTTCCCCTGCAACCCGTTCCCTTTTTGCTAGATGAACGATGGTGTCCCCACATGCTCAGTTCTGAGAGATAAGTGTGAGTGAAAACCGTCCTTCACCTAGCTTGTTGGGAACACCAAGTTTCTTTTCACTTGCAAACACCACTCCAAATATATATATGGGCAGGGACAAGCACCAACTCGGTTTTACAGTGAAAACTGCAGGAATTTCAAACCGGAAGTAGGAAACAGTCTGAGAAACCAGAGTAAAAGTTTCTCCTGCAACCCGTTCCCTTTGTGCTAGATGAACGAAAGTCTCTCCACATGCTCAGTTCTGAGAGATAAGTGTGAGTGAAAGCCGTGCTTCACCTAGCTTGTTGGGAACACAAAGATTCTTTTCAGTTGCAAACTCCAGTCCATACATATATATGGGGAGGTACGAACTCCAACACGGTTTTACAGTGAAAAATGCAGGAACTTCAAACCGGCCCTTGGAAACAGACTGAGAAACCAGAGTAAAATTTTCCCCTGCAACCCGTTCCCTTTGTGCTAGATGAACGAAGGTCTCTCCACATGCTCAGTTCTGAGAGATAAGTGTGTGTTAAGCCTTCCTTCACCTAGCTTGTTGGGAACACAAAGTTTTTTTCAGTTGCAAACTCCACTCCATACATATATATGGGGAGGTACTAGCTCCAACTCGGTTTTACTGTGAAAACTGCAGGAAATTCCAACCGGCACTAGGAAACAGACTGAGAAACAAGAGTAAAAGTTTCCCTGCAACCCGTTCCCTTTGTGCTAGATGAACAAACGTCTCTCCACATGCTCAGTTCTGAGAGATATGTGTGTGTGAAAGCCGTCCTTCACTTAGCTTTTTGGGAACACAAAGTTTCTTTTCACTTGCAAACTCCACTCCATACATATATATGGGGATGTACTAGCTCCAACACGGTTTTGCAGTGAAAACTGCAGGAACTTCAAACCGGCACTAGGAAACAGACTGAGAATCCAGAGTAAAAGTTTCTCTTGCAACTCGTTCCCTTTGTGCTAGATGAACGAACGTCTCTCTACATGCTCAGTTCTGAGAGATAAGTGTGTGTGAAAGCCATCCTTCACTTTGCTTGTTGGGAACAAAAAGTTTCTTTTCAGTTGCAAACTCCACTCCATACCTATATATGGGGAGGTACTAGCTCCAACTCGGTTTTACAGTGAAAACTGCAGGAACTTCTAACCGGCACTAGGAAACAGACTGAGAAAACAGAGTAATAGTTTCCCCTGTAAACCGTTCCCTTTGTGCTAGATGAACGAACGTCTCTCCACATGCTCAGTTCTGAGAGATAAGTGTGAGTGAAAGCCGTCCTTCACCTAGCTTGTTGGGAACAAAAGTTTCTTTTCAGTTGCAAACTCCACTCCATACATATATATGGGGAGGTACGAGCTCCAACTCGCTTTTACAGTGAAAACTGCAGGAACTTCAAACCGGCACTAGGAAACAGAGTGAGAAACCACATTAAAAGTTTCCCCTGCAACCCTTTCCCTTTGTGCTAGATGAACGAAGGTCTCTCCACATGCTCAGTTCTGAGAGATAAGTGTGTGTGAAAGCCGTCCTTCACCTTGCTTGTTGGGAACACAAAGTTTCTTTTCACTTGCAAACTCCATTCCATACATATATATTGGGGGTACTAGCACCAACTCGGTTTTACAGTGAAAAGTGCAGGAACATCAAACCGGCACTAGGAAACACATTGAGAAACCAGAGTAAAAGTTTCTCCTGCAACACGTTCCCCTTGTGCTAGATGAACGAACGTCTCTCCACATGCTCAGTTCTGAGAGATAAGTGTGTGTGAAAGCCGTCCTTCACCTATCTTGTTGGGAACACAAAGATACTTTTCAGTTGCAAACTCCACTCCATACATATATATGGGGAGGTACGAGCTCCAACTCTGTTTTACAGTGAAAACTGCAGGAACTTCAAACCGGCACTAGGAAACAGACTGAGAAACCAGAGTAAAATTTCCCCTGCAACCCTTTCCCTTTGTTCTAGATGAACGAAGGTCTCTCCACATGCTCAGTTCTGAGAGATAAGTGTGTGTGAAAGCCGTCCTTCACCTACCTTGTTGGGAACACAAAGTTTCTTTTCACTTGCAAATTCCACTCCATACATATATAAGGGGATGCACTAGCTCCAACTCTTTTTTACAGTGAAAACTGCAGGAACTTCAAACCGGCACTAGGAAAAAGACTGAGAATCCAGAGTAAAAATTTCTCCTGCAAACCGTTCCCTTTGTGCTATATGAACGAACGTCTCTCCACATGCTCAGCTCTGAGAGATAAGTGTGTGTGAATGCCGTACTTCACTTAGCTTGTTGGGAACACAAAGTTTCTTTTCACTTGCAAACTCCACTCCATACATATATATGGGGATGTACTAGCTCCAACACGGTTTTGCAGTGAAAAATGCAGGAACTTCAAACCGGCACTAGGAAACAGACTGAGAATCCAGAGTAAAAGTTTATCCTGCAACCCGTTCTATTTGTGCTAGATGAACGAATGTCTTTCCACATGCTCAGTTCTGAGAGATAAGTGTGTGTGAAAGCCCTCCTTCACCTAGCTTGTTGGGAACACAAAGTTTCTTTTCAGTTGCAAACTCCAATCCATACATATATATGAGGAGGTACGAACACCAACTCGGTTTTACAGTGAAAACTGCAGGAACTTCAAACCGGCACTAGGAAACAGACTGAGAACACAGAGTAAAAGTTTCCCCTGGAAACCGTTCCCTTTGTGCTAGATGAACGAACGTCTCTCCACATGCTCAGTTCTGAGAGATAAGTGTGTGTGAAAGCCGTCCTTCACCTAGCTTGTTGGGAACAAAAGATTCTTTTCAGTTGCAAACTCCACTCCATACATATATATGGGGAGGTACGAGCTCCAACTCGGTTTTACAGTGAAAACTGCAGGAACTTCAAACTGGCACTAGGAAACAGACTGAGAAACCAGAGTAAAAGTTTCCCCTGCAACCCTTTCCCTTTGTGCTAAATGAACGATGGTCTCTCCACATGCTCAGTTCTGAGAGATAAGTGTGTGTGAAAGCCGTCCTTCACCTTGCTTGTTGGGAACACAAAGTTTCTTTTCACTTGCAAACTCCATTCCATACATATATATTGGGGGTACTAGCACCAACTCGGTTTTACAGTGAAAAGTGCAGGAATATCAAACCGGCACTAGGAAACAGACTGAGAAACCAGAGTAAAAGTTTCTCCTGCAACACGTTCCCCTTGTGCTAGATGAACGAACGTCTCTCCACATGCTCAGTTCTGAGAGATAAGTGTGTGTGAAAGCCGTCCTTCACCTATCTTGTTGGGAACACATAGATTCTTTTCAGTTGCAAACTCCACTCCATACATATATATGGGGAGGTACGAACTCCAACACTGTTTTACAGTGAAAACTGCAGGAACTTCAAACCGGCACTAGGAAACAGACTGAGAAACCAGAGTAAAATTTCCCCTGCAACCCTTTCCCTTTGTGCTAGATGAACGAAGGTCTCTCCACATGCTCAGTTCTGAGAGATAAGTGTGTGTGAAAGCCGTCCTTCACTTAGCTTGTTGGGAACACAAAGTTTCTTTTCACTTGCAAACTCCACTCAATACATATATATGGGGATGTACTAGCTCCAAATCGGTTTTACAATGAAAACTGCAGGAACTTCAAACCGGCACTAGGAAACAGACTGAGAATCCATAGTAAAAGTTTCTCCTGCAAACCGTTCACTTTGTGCTAGATGAACGAAAGTCTCTCCACATGCTCAGTTCTGAGAAATATGTGTTTGTCAAAGCCGTCCTTCAGCTAGCTTGTTGGGAACACAAAGTTTCTTTTCACTTGCAAACTCCACTCCATACATATATATGGGGTGGTACGAGCTCCAACTCGGTTTTACAGTGAAAACTGCAGGAACTTCAAACCGGCACCAGGAAACAGACTGAGAAACCAGAGTAAAAGTTTCCCCTGCAAACCGTTCCCTTTGTGCTAGATGAACGAACGTCTCTCCACATGCTCAGTTCTGAGAGGTAAGTGTGTGTGAAAGCCGTTCTTCAACTAGCTTGTTGGGAACACAAAGTTTCCTTACACTTGCCCATTCCACTCCATACATATATATGGGGAGGTACTAGCACCAACTCGTTTTTACAGTGAAAACTGCAGGAACTTCAAACCGGCACTAGGAAAGAGACTGAGAAACCAGATTAAAAGTTTCTCCTGCAAACCGTTCCATTTTTGCTAGATGAACGAACGTCTATCCACATGCTCAGTTCTGAGAGATAAGTGTGTGTGAAAACCGTTTTTCACCTAGCTTGTTGGGAACACAAAGATTCTTTTCACTTGCAAACTCCACTCCATACATATATAAGGGGATGCACTAGCTCCAACTCTGTTTTACAGTGAAAACTGCGGGAACTTCAAACCGGCACTAGGAAAAAGACTGAGAATCCAGAGTAAAAATTTCTCCTGCAAACCGTTCCCTTTGTGCTATATGAACGAACGTCTCTCCACATGCTCAGTTCTGAGAGATAAGTGTGTGTGAAAGCCGTCCTTAACCTAGCTTGTTGGGAACACAGAGTTTCTTTTCAGTTGCAAACTCCACTCCATACATATAAATTGGGAGGTAGTAGCTCCAACTCTGATTTACAGTGAAAAATGCAGGAACGTCAACCTGGAATTAGGAAACCGACTGAGAAACCAGAGTAAATTTTCCCCTGCAACCCGTTCCCTTTGTGCTAGATGAACGAACGTCTCTTCACATACTCAGTTCTGAGAGGTAAGTGTGTGTGAAAGCCGTTCTTCATCTAGCTTGTTGGGAACACAAACTTTCTTTTCACTTGCAGACTCCACTCCATACATCTATATGGGGATGTAATATCTCCAACTCGGTTTTACAGTGAAAACTTCAGGAACTACAAACCGGCACTAGGAAACATACTGAGAATCCAGAGTAAAATTTCTCCTGCAACCCGTTCCCTTTGTGCTAGATGAACGAATGTCTCTCCACATGCTCAGATCTGAGAGATAAGTTTGTGTGAAAGCCCTCCTTCAAATAGCTTGTTGGGAACACAAAGTTTCTTTTCACTTGCAAACTCCAATCCATACATATATATGGGGAGGTACGAGCACCAACACGATTTTACAGTGAAAACTGCATGAACTTCAAACCGGCACTAGGAAACAGACTGAGAAACCAGAGTAAAAATTTCTACTGCAACCCGTTTCATTTGTGCTAGATGAACGAACATCTCTCCACATGCTCAGTTCTGAGAGATAAGTGTGTGTGAAAGCCGTCCTTCACCTAGCTTGTTGGGAACACAAAGTTTCTTTTCCGTTGCAAACTCCACTCCATACATATATACGGGGAGGTATGAGCTCCAACTCGGTTTTACAGTGAAAACTGCAGGAACTTCAAACCGGCAGTAAGAAACAGACTGAGAAACCAGAGTAAATGTTTCCCCTGCAACCCGTTCCCTTTGTGCTAGATGAACGAAGGTGTCTCCACATGCTCAGTTCTGAGAGATAAGTGTGAGTGAAAACCGTCCTTCACCTAGCTTGTTGGGAACACCAAGTTTCTTTTCACTTGCAAACACGACTCCAAATATAAATATGGGCAGTTACTAGCACCAACTCGGTTTTACAGTGAAAACTGCAGGAATTTCAAACCGGAATTAGGAAAAGTCTGAGAAACCAGAGTAAAAGTTTCTCCTGCAACCCGTTCCCTTTGTGCTAGATGAACGAACGTCTCTCCACATGCTCAGTTCTGAGAGGTAAGTGTGTGTGAAAGCCTTCCTTCAACAAGCCTGTTGGGAACACAAAGTTTCCTTTCACTTGCCCACTCCACTCCATAGATATATATGGGGAGGTACTGGCACCAACTCGTTTTTACAGTGAAAAATGCAGGAACTTCAATCCGTCACTAGGAAAGAGACTGAGAAACCAGAGTAAAAGTTTCTCCTGCAAACCGTTCCCTTTTTGCTAGATGAACGAACGTCTATCCACATGCTCAGTTCTGAGAGATAAGTGTGTGTGAAAACAGTTTTTCACCTAGCTTGTTGGGAACACAAAGATTATTTTCAATTGCAAACTCCACTCCATACATATATATGGGGATGCACTAGCTCCAACTCTGTTTTACAGTGAAAACTGCAGGAACTTCAAACCGGCACTAGGAAACAGACTGAGAATCCAGAGTAAAAATTTCTCCTGCAAACCGTTCCCTTTGTGCTAGATGAACGAACGTCTCTCCACATGCTCAGTTCTGAGAGATAAGTGTGTGTGAAAGCCGTACTTCACTTAGCTTGTTGGGAACATAAAGTTTCTTTTCACTTGCAAACTCCTCTCCATACATATATATGGGGAGGTACGAGCTCCAACTCGGTTTTAGAGTGATAACTGCAGGAACTTCAAACCGGCACTAGGAAACAGACTGAGAAACCAGATTAAAAGTTTCTCCTGCAACCCGTTTCCTTTGTGCTAGATGAACGAACATCTCTACACATGCTCAGTTCTGAGAGATAAGTGTGTGTGAAAGCCGTCCTTCACCTAGCTTGTTGGGAACACAAAGTTTCTTTTCACTTGCAAACTCCACTCCATACATATATATGGGGAGGTTCTAGCTACAGCTCTGTTTTACAGTGGAAACTGCAGGAACTTCAAACCGGCACTAGGAAACAGACTGAGAAACCAGAGTAAAAGTTTCTCCTGCAACCCGTTCCCTTTGTGCTAGATGAACGAACGTCTCTCCACATGCTCAGTTCTGAGAGATAAGTGTGTGTGAAAGCCGTACTTCACTTAGCTTGTTGGGAACACAAAGTTTCTTTTCACTTGTAAACTCCACTCCATACATATATATTTGGGAGGTACTAGCTCCAACTAGGTTTTACAATGAAAACTTCAGGAACATCAAACCGGCACTAGGAAACAGACTGAGAATCCAGAGTAAAAGTTTCTCCTGCAACCCGTTCTATTTGTGCTAGATGAACGAATGTCTTTCCACATGCTCAGTTCTGAGAGATAAGTGTTTGTGAAAGCCCTCCTTCACCTAACTTGTTGGGAACACAAAGTTTCTTTTCAGTTGCAAACTCCACTCCATACATATATATGAGGAGGTACGAGCACCAACTCGGTTTTACAGTGAAAACTGCAGGAACTTCAAACCGGCACTAGGAAACAGACTGAGAAACCAGAGTAAATATTTCCCCTGCAACCCGTTCCCTTTGTGCTAGATGAACGAAGGTGTCTCCACATGCTCAGTTCTGAGAGATAAGTGTGAGTGTAAACCGTCCTCACCTAGCTTGTTGGGAACACCAAGTTTCTTTTCACTTGCAAACACCACTCCAAATATATATATGGGGAGGTACTAGCACCAACTCGTTTTTACAGTGAAAACTGCAGGAACATCAAACCGGCACTAGGAAAGAGACTGAGAAACCAGAGTAAAAGTTTCTCCTGCAAACCGTTCCCTTTTTGCTAGATGAACGAACGTCTATCCACATGCTTAGTTCTGAGAGATAAGTGTGTGTGAAAACCGTTTTTCACCTAGCTTGTTGGGAACACAAAGATTCTTTTCACTTGCAAACTCCACTCCATACATATATATGGGGATGCACTAGCTCCAAATCTGTTTTACAGTGAAAACTGCAGGAACTTCAAACCGGCACTAGGAAACAGACTGAGAATCCAGAGTAAAAATTTCTCCTGCAACCCGTTCCCTTTGTGCTAGATGAACGAACGTCTCTCCACATGCTCAGTTCTGAGAGATAAGTGTGTGTGAAAGCCGTACTTCACTTAGCTTGTTGGGAACACAAAGTTTCTTTTCACTTGCAAACTCCACTCCATACATATATATGGGGAGGTACTAGCTCCAACTCGGTTTTACAATGAATACTGCAGGAACTTCAAACCGGCACTAGGAAACAGACTGAGAAACCAGAGTAAAAGTTTCTCCTGCAACCCGTTCCCTTTTTGCTAGATGAACGAAAGTCTCTCCACATGCTCAGTTCTGAGGGATAAGTGTGTGTCAAAGCCGTCCTTCACCTAGATTGTTGGGAACACAAAGTTTCTTTTCACTTGCAAACTGCACTCCATACATATATATGGGGATGTACTAGATCCAAATCTGTTTTATAGTGAAAACTGCAGGAACATCAAACCGGCACTAGGAAACAGACTGAGAAACCAGAGTAAAAGTTTCTCCTGCAACTCGTTCCCTTTATGCTAGATGAACGAACGTCTCTCTACAAGCTCAGTTCTGAGAGATAAGTGTGTGTGAAAGCCGTCCTTCACCTAGCTTGTTGGGAACACAAAGTTTCTTTTCACTTGCAAACTCCACTCCATACATCTATATGGGGATGTAATAGCTCCAACTCGATTTTACAGTGAAAACTGCAGGAACTTCAAACTAGCACTAGGAAACAGACTGAGAATCCAGAGTAAAAGTTTCTCCTGCAACTCGTTCCCTTTGTGCTAGATGAACGAATGTCTCTCCACATGCTTAGTTCTGAGAGATAGGTTTGTGTGAAAGCCCTCCTTCAAATAGCTTGTTGGGAACACAAAGTTTCTTTTCAGTTGCAAACTCCACTCCACACATATATATGGGGAAGTACGAGCACCAACTCGGTTTTAGAGTGAAAAATGCAGGAACTTCAAACCGGCACTAGGAAACAGACTGAGAAACCAGAGTAAAAATTTCTCCTGCAACCCGTTCCCTTTGTGCTAGATGAACGAACGTCTCTCCACATGCTCAGTTCTGAGAGATAAGTGTGTGTGAAAGCCGTACTTCACTTAGCTTGTTGGGAACACAAAGTTTCTGTTCACTTGCAAACTCCACTCCATACATATATATGGGGAGTTACTAGCTCCAACTCGGTTTTACAATGAAAATTTCAGGAACTTCAAACCAGCACTAGGAAACAGACTGAGAAACCAGAGTAAATGTTTCCCCTGCAACCCGTTCCCTTTGTGCTAGATGAACGAATGTGTCTCCACATGCTCAGTTCTGAGAGATAAGTGTGAGTGAAAACCGTCCTTCACCTAGCTTGTTGGGAACACCAAGTTTCTTTTCACTTGCAAACACGACTCCAAATATAAATATGGGCAGGTACTAGCACCAACTCGGTTTTACAGTGAAAACTGCAGGAATTTCAAACCGGAAGTAGGAAAAAGTCTGAGAAACCAGAGTAAAATTTCTCCTGCAACCCGTTCCCTTTGTGCTAGATGAACGAAAGTCTCTCCACATGCTCAGTTCTGAGAAATAAGTGTGTGTCAAAGCCGTCCTTCACCTAGCTTGTTAGGAACACAAAGTTTCTTTTCACTTGCAATCTCCACTCCATACATATATATGGGGTGGTACGAGCTCCAACTCGGTTTTACAGTGAAAACTGCAGGAACTTCAAACTGGCACTAGGAAACAGACTGAGAAACCAGAGTAAAAGTTTCTCCTGCAACCCGTTCCCTTTGTGCTAGATGAACGAACGTCTCTCCACATGCTCAGTTCTGAGAGGTAAGTGTGTGTGAAAGCCTTCCTTCAACAAGCTTGTTGGGAACACTAAGTTTCCTTTCACTTGCCCACTCCACTCCATAGATATATATGGGGAGGTACTGGCACCAACTCGTTTTTACAGTGAAAACTGCAGGAACTTCAATCCGGCACTAGGAAAGAGACTGAGAAACCAGAGTAAAAGTTTCTCCTGCAAACCGTTCCCTTTTTGCTAGATGAACGAACGTCTATCCACATGCTCAGTTCTGAGAGATAAGTGTGTGTGAAAACCGTTTTTCACCTAGCTTGTTGGGAACACAAAGATTATTTTCACTTGCAAACTCCACTCCATACATATATATGGGGATGCACTAGCTCCAACTCTGTTTTACAGTGAAAACTGCAGGAACTTCAAACCGGCACTAGGAAACAGACTGAGAATCCAGAGTAAAAATTTCTCCTGCAAACCGTTCCCTTTGTGCTAGATGAACGAACGTCACTCCACATGCTCAGTTCTGAGAGATAAGTGTGTGTGAAAGCCGTACTTCACTTAGCTTGTTGGGAACATAAAGTTTCTTTTCACTTGCAAACTCCTCTCCATACATATATATGGGGAGGTACGAGCTCCAACTCGGTTTTAGAGTGATAACTGCAGGAACTTCAAACCGGCACTCGGAAACAGACTGAGAAACCAGATTAAAAGTTTCTCCTGCAACCCGTTTCCTTTGTGCTAGATGAACGAACATCTCTACACATGCTCAGTTCTGAGAGATAAGTGTGTGTGAAAGCCGTCCTTCACCTAGCTTGTTGGGAACACAAAGTTTCTTTTCACTTGCAAACTCCACTCAGTACATATATATGGGGATGTTCTAGCTACAGCTCTGTTTTACAGTGGAAACTGCAGGAACTTCAAACCGGCACTAGGAAACAGACTGAGAAACCAGAGTAAAAGTTTCTCCTGCAACCCGTTCCCTTTGTGCTAGATGAACGAACGTCTATCCACATGCTCAGTTCTGAGAGATAAGTGTGTGTGAAAGCCGTACTTCACTTAGCTTGTTGGGAACACAAAGTTTCTTTTCACTTGTAAACTCCACTCCATACATATATATGGGGAGGTACTAGCTCCAACTAGGTTTTACAATGAAAACTTCAGGAACATCAAACCGGTACTAGGAAACAGACTGAGAAACCAGAGTAAAAGTTTCTCCTCCAACCCGTTCCCTTTTTGCTAGATGAACGAAAGTCTCTCCACATGCTCAGTTCTGAGAGATAAATGTGTGTCAAAGCCGTCCTTCACCTGGCTTGTTGGGAACACAAAGTTTCTTTTCACTTGCAAACTCCACTCCATACATATATATGGGGATGTACTAGCTCCAACTCGGTTTTACAGTGAAAACTGCAGGAACTTCAAACCGGCACTAGGAAACAGACTGAGAATCCAGAGTAAAAGTTTCTCCTGCAACCCGTTCTATTTGTGCTAGATGAACGAATGTCTTTCCACATGCTCAGTTCTGAGAGATAAGTGTTTGTGAAAGCCCTCCTTCACCTAACTTGTTGGGAACACAAAGTTTCTTTTCAGTTGCAAACTCCACTCCATACATATATATGAGGAGGTACGAGCACCAACTCGGTTTTACAGTGAAAACTGCAGGAACTTCAAACCGGCACTAGGAAACAGACTGAGAAACCAGAGTAAAAGTTTCTCCTGCAACCCGTTTCCTTTGTGCTAGATGAACGAACATCTCTCCACATGCTCAGTTCTGAGAGATAAGTGTGTGTGAATGCCGTCCTTCACCTAGCTTGTTGGGAACACAAAGTTTCTTTTCAGTTGCAAACTCCATTCCATACATATATACGGGGAGGTATGAGCTCCAACTCGGTTTTACAGTGAAAACTGCAGGAACTTCAAATCGGCAGTAGGAAACAGACTGAGAAACCAGAGTAAATATTTCCCCTGCAACCCGTTCCCTTTGTGCTAGATGAACGAAGGTGTCTCCACATGCTCAGTTCTGAGAGATAAGTGTGAGTGTAAACCGTCCTCACCTAGCTTGTTGGGAACACCAAGTTTCTTTTCACTTGCAAACACCACTCCAAATATATATATGGGGAGGTACTAGCACCAACACGTTTTTACAGTGAAAACTGCAGGAACATCAAACCGGCACTAGGAAAGAGACTGAGAAACCAGAGTAAAAGTTTCTCCTGCAAACCGTTCCCTTTTTGCTAGATGAACGAACGTCTATCCACATGCTCAGTTCTGAGAGATAAGTGTGTGTGAAAACCGTTTTTCACCTAGCTTGTTGGGAACACAAAGATTCTTTTCACTTGCAAACTCCACTCCATACATATATATGGGGATGCACTAGCTCCAAATCTGTTTTACAGTGAAAACTGCAGGAACTTCAAACCGGCACTAGGAAACAGACTGAGAATCCAGAGTAAAAATTTCTCCTGCAACCCGTTCCCTTTGTGCTAGATGAACGAACGTCTCTCCACATGCTCAGTTCTGAGAGATAAGTGTGTGTGAAAGCCGTACTTCACTTAGCTTGTTGGGAACACAAAGTTTCTTTTCACTTGCAAACTCCACTCCATACGTATATATGGGGAGGTACTAGCTCCAACTCGGTTTTACAATGAATACTGCAGGAACTTCAAACCGGCACTAGGAAACAGACTGAGAAACCAGAGTAAAAGTTTCTCCTGCAACCCGTTCCCTTTTTGCTAGATGAACGAAAGTCTCTCCACATGCTCAGTTCTGAGGGATAAGTGTGTGTCAAAGCCGTCCTTCACCTAGCTTGTTGGGAACACAAAGTTTCTTTTCACTTGCAAACTGCACTCCATATATATATATGGGGATGTACTAGATCCAAATCTGTTTTATAGTGAAAACTGCAGGAACATCAAACCGACACTAGGAAACAGACTGAGAAACCAGAGTAAAAGTTTCTCCTGCAACTCGTTCCCTTTATGCTAGATGAACGAACGTCTCTCTACAAGCTCAGTTCTGAGAGATAAGTGTGTGTGAAAGCCGTCCTTCACCTAGCTTGTTGGGAACACGAAGTTTCTTTTCACTTGCAAACTCCACTCCATACATCTATATGGGGATGTAATAGCTCCAACTCGATTTTACAGTGAAAACTGCAGGAACTTCAAACTAGCACTAGGAAACAGACTGAGAATCCAGAGTAAAAGTTTCTCCTGCAACTCGTTCCCTTTGTGCTAGATGAACGAATGTCTCTCCACATGCTTAGTTCTGAGAGATAGGTTTGTGTGAAAGCCCTCCTTCAAATAGCTTGTTGGGAACACAAAGTTTCTTTTCAGTTGCAAACTCCACTCCACACATATATATGGGGAGGTACGAGCACCAACTCGATTTTAGAGTGAAAAATGCAGGATCTTCAAACCGGCACTAGGAAACAGACTGAGAAACCAGATTAAAAGTTTCTCCTGCAACCCGTTTCCTTTGTGCTAGATGAACGAACATCTCTACACATGCTCAGTTCTGAGAGATAAGTGTGTGTGAAAGCCGTCCTTCACCTAGCTTGTTGGGAACACAAAGTTTCTTTTCACTTCCAAACTCCACTCCATACATATATATGGGGAGGTTCTAGCTGAAGCTCTGTTTTACAGTGGAAACTGCAGGAACTTCAAACCGGCACTAGGAAACAGACTGAGAAACCAGAGTAATAATTTCTCCTGCAACCCGTTCCCTTTGTGCTAGATGAACGAACGTCTCTCCACATGCTCAGTTCTGAGAGATAAGTGTGTGTGAAAGCCGTATTTCACTTAGCTTGTTGGGAACACAAAGTTTCTGTTCACTTGCAAACTCCACTCCATACATATATATGGGGAGTTACTAGCTCCAACTCGGTTTTACAATGAAAATTTCAGGAACTTCAAACCGGCACTAGGAAACAGACTGAGAAACCAGAGTAAAAGTTTATCCTGCAACACTTTCCCTTTTTGCTAGATGAACGAAAGTCTCTCCACATGCTCAGTTCTGAGGGATAAGTGTGTGTCAAAGCCGTCCTTCAACTAGCTTGTTGGGAACACAAAGTATCTTTTCACTTGCAAACTCCACTCCATACATATATATGGGAATGTACTAGCTCCAACTCGGTTTTACAGTGAAAACTGCAGGAAATTCAAACCGGCACTAGGAAACAGACTGAGAATCCAGAGAAAAAGTTTCTACTGCAACCCGTTCTATTTGTGCTAGATGAATGAATGTCTTTCCACATGCTCAGTTCTGAGAGATAAGTGTGTGTGAAAGCCCTCCTTCACCTAGCTTGTTGGGAACACAAAGTTTCTTTTCAGTTGCAAACTCCACTCCATACATATATATGAGGAGGTACGAGCACCAACTCGGTTTTAGAGTGAAATCTGCAGGAACTTCAAACCGGCACTAGGAAACAGACTGAGATACCAGAGTAAAAGTTTCTCCTGCAACCCGTTTCCTTTGTGCTAGATGAACGAACATCTCTCCACATGCTCAGTTCTGAGAGATAAGTGTGTGTGAAAGCCGTCCTTCACCTAGCTTGTTGGGAACACAAAGTTTCTTTTCAGTTGCATACTACATTCCATACATATATACGGGGAGGTATGAGCTCCAACTCGGTTTTACAGTGAAAAATGCAGGAACTTCAAACCGGCAGTAGGAAACAGACTGAGAAACCAGAGTAAATGTTTCCCCTGCAACCCGTTCCCTTTGTGCTAGATGAACGAAGGTGTCTCCACATGCTCAGTTCTGAGAGATAAGTGTGAGTGAAAACCGTACTTCACCTAGCTTGTTGGGAACACCAAGTTTCTTTTCACTTGCAAACACCACTCCAAATATATATATGGGCAGGTATTAGCACCAACTCGGTTTTACAGTGAAAACTGCAGGAATTTCAAACCGGAAGTAGGAAAAATTCTGAGAAACCAGAGTAAAAGTTTCTCCTGCAACCCGTTCCCTTTGTGCTAGATGAACGAAAGTCTCTCCACATGCTTAGTTCTGAGAGATAAGTGTGAGTGAAAGCCGTGCTTCACCTAGCTTGTTGGGAACACAAAGAGTCTTTTCAGTTGCAAACTCCACTCCATACATATATATGGGGAGGTACGAACTCCAACACGGTTTTACAGTGAAAAATGCAGGAACTTCAAACCGGCACTAGGAAACAGACTGAGAAACCAGAGTAAAAATTTCCCCTGCAACCCGTTCCATTTGTGCTAGATGAACGAAGGTCTCTCCACATGCTCAGTTCTGAGAGATAAGTGTGTGTGAAAGCCGTACTTCACCTGGCTTGTTGGGAACACAATGTTTCTTTTCACTTGCAAACTCCACTCAATACATATATATTCGGAGGTACTAGCACAAACTCGGTTTTACAGTGAAAACTGCAAGAACATCAAACCGGCACTAGGAAACAGACAGAAAAACCAGAGTAAAAGTTTCACCTGCAACTCGTTCCCTTTGTGCTAGATGAACGAACGTCTCTCTACATGCTCAGTTCTGAGAGATATGTGTGTGTGAAAGCCGTCCTTCACCTAGCTTGTTGGGAACACAAAGTTCTTTTCAGTTGCAAACTCCACTCCATACATATATATGGGGAGGTACTAGCTCCAACTCAGTTTTACACTGAAAACTGCAGGAAATTCAAACCGGCACTAGGAAACAGACTGAGAAACAAGAGTAAAACTTTCCCTGCAACCCGTTCCCTTTGTGCTAAATGAACGAACGTCTCTCCACATGCTCAGTTCGGAGAGATAAGTGTGTGTGAAAGCCGTCCTTCACCTAGCTTGTTGGGAAAACAAACTTTATTTTCAGTTGCAAACTTCACTCCATACATATAAATTGGGAGGTAGTAGCTCCAACTCGGATTTACAGTGAAAAATGCAGGAACTTCAAACTGGAAGTAGGAAACCGACTGAGAAACCAGAGTAAAAGTTTCCCCTGCAACCCGTTCCCTTTGTGCTAGATGAACGAACGTCTCTTCACATGCTCAGTTCTGAGAGGTATGTGTGTGTGAAAGCCGTTCTTCACCTAGCTTGTTGGGAACACAAACTTACTTTTCACTTGCAGACTCCACTCCATAAATCTATATGGGGATGTAATAGCTCCAACTCGGTTTTACAGTGAAAAATGCAGGAACTACAAACCGGCACTAGGAAACAGACTGAGAATCCAGAGTAAAAGTTTCTCCTGCAACCCGTTCCCTTTGTGCTAGATGAACGAATGTCTCTCCACTTGCTCAGTTCTGAGAGATAATTTTGTGTGAAAGTCCTCCTTCAAATAGCTTGTTGGGAACACAAAGTTTCTTTTCACTTGCAAACTCCAATCCATACACATATATGGGGAGGTACGAGCACCAACTCGGTTTTACAGTGAAAACTGCAGGAACTTCAAACCGGCAGTAGGAAACAGACTGAGAAACCAGAGTAAATTTTCCCCTTCAACCCGTTACTTTTGTGCTAGATGAACGAGGGTCTCTACACATGCTAAGTTCTGAGAGATAAGTGTGTGTGAAAGCCGTCCTTCACCTAGCTTGTTGGGAACACAAATTTTCTTTTCACTTGCTAACTCCACTCCATACATATATATTGGGGGTACTAGCACCAACTCGGTTTTACAGTGAAAAATGCAGGAACATCAAACCGGCACTAGGAAACAGACTGAGAAACTAGAGTAAAAGTTTCTCCTGCAACCCGTTCCCTTTGTGCTAGATGAACGAAAGTCTCTCCACATGCTCAGTTCTGAGAGATAAGTGTGAGTGAAACCGTCGTTCACCTATCTTGTTGGAACACAAAGATTCTTTTCAGTTGCAAACCTCACTCCATACATATATATGGGGAGGTACGAGCTCCAACTCGGTTTTACAGGGAAAACTGCAGGATCTTCAAACCGGCACTAGGAAACAGACTGAGAAACCAGAGTAAAAGTTTCTCCTGCAACCCTTTCCTGTGAAAGCCGTCCTTCACTTTGCTTGTTTGGAACACAAAGTTTTTTTTCACTTGCAAACTCCAATCCATACATATATATTGGGGGTACTAGCACCAACTTGGTTTTACAGTGAAAAGTGCAGGAACATCAAACCGGCACTAGGAAACAGACTTAGAAACCAGAGAAAAGTTTCCCCTGCAACCCTTTCCCTTTGTGCTAGATGAATGAAGGTCTCTCCACATGCTCAGTTCTGAGAGATAATTGTGTGTGAAAGCCGTCCTTCACTTAGCTTGTTGGGAACACAAAGTTTCTTTTCACTTGCAAACTCCACTCAATACATATATATGTGGATGTACTAGCTCCAAATCTGTTTTACAATGAAAAATGCAGGAACTTCAAACGGGAACTAGGAAACAGACTGAGAATCCAGAGTAAAAGTTTCTCCTGCAACCCGTTCCCTTTGTGCTAGATGAACGAAGGTCTCTCCACATGCTCAGTTCTGAGAGATAAGTGTGTGTGAAAGCCGTACTTCACTTAGCTTGTTGGGAACACAAAGTTTCTTTTCACTTGCAAACTCCAATCCCTACACATATATGGGGAGGTACTAGCTCCAACTAGGTTTTACAATGAAAACTTCAGGAACATCAAACCGGCACTAGGAAACAGACTGAGAAACCAGAGTAAAAGTTTCTCCTGCAACCCGTTCCCTTTTTGCTAGATGAACGAAAGTCTCTCCACATGCTCAGTTCTGAGAGATAAGTGTGTGTCAAAGCCGTCCTTCACCTAGCTTGTTGGGAACACAAAGTTTCTTTTCACTTGCAAACTCCACTCCATACATATATATGGGGATGTACTAGCTCCAACTTGGTTTTACAGTGAAAACTGCAGGAACTTCAAACCGGCACTAGGAAACAGACTGAGAATCCAGAGTAAAAGTTTCTCCTGCAACCCGTTCTATTTGTGCTAGATGAACGAATGTCTTTCCACATGCTCAGTTCTGAGAGATAAGTGTTTGTGAAAGCCCTCCTTCACCTATCTTGTTGGGAACACAAAGTTTCTTTTCAGTTGCAAACTCCACTCCATACATATATATGAGGAGGTACGAGCACCAACTCGATTTTACAGTGAAAACTGCAGGAACTTCAAACCGGCACTAGGAAACAGACTGAGAAACCAGAGTAAAAGTTTCTCCTGCAACCCGTTTCCTTTGTGCTAGATGAACGAACATCTCTCCACATGCTCAGTTCTGAGAGATAAGTGTGTGTGAAAGCCGTCCTTCACCTATCTTGTTGGGAACACAAAGTTTCTTTTCAGTTGCAAACTCCATTCCATACATATATACGGGGAGGTATGAGCTCCAACTCGGTTTTACAGTGAAAAATGCAGGAACTTCAAACCGGCAGTAGGAAACAGACTGAGAAACCAGAGTAAATATTTCCCCTGCAACCCGTTCCCTTAGTGCTAGATGAACGAAGGTGTCTCCACATGCTCAGTTCTGAGAGATAAGTGTGAGTGAAAACCGTCCTTCACCTAGCTTGTTGGGAACACCAAGTTTCTTTTCACTTGCAAACACCACTCCAAATATATATATGGGGAGGTACAAGCACCAACTCGTTTTTACAGTGAAAACTGCAGGAACATCAAACCGGCACTAGGAAAGAGACTGAGAAACCAGAGTAAAAGTTTCTCCTGCAAACCGTTCCCTTTTTGCTAGATGAACGAACGTCTATCCACATGCTCAGTTCTGAGAGATAAGTGTGTGTGAAAACCGTTTTTCACCTAGCTTGTTGGGAACACAAAGATTCTTTTCACTTGCAAACTCCACTCCATACATATATATGGGGATGCACTAGCTCCAACTCTGTTTTACAGTGAAAACTGCAGGAACTTCAAACCGGCACTAGGAAACAGACTGAGAATCCAGAGTAAAAATTTCTCCTGCAAACCGTTCCCTTTGTGCTAGATGAACGAACGTCTCTCCACATGCTCAGTTCTGAGAGATAAGTGTGTGTGAAAGCCGTACTTCACTTAGCTTGTTGGGAACACAAAGTTTCTTTTCACTTGCAAACTCCACTCCATACATATATATGGGGAGGTACTAGCTCCAACTCGGTTTTACAATGAATACTGCAGGAACTTCAAACCGGCACTAGGAAACAGACTGAGAAACCAGAGTAAAAGTTTCTCCTGCAACCCGTTCCCTTTTTGCTAGATGAACGAAAGTCTCTCCACATGCTCAGTTCTGAGGGATAAGTGTGTGTCAAAGCCGTCCTTCACCTAGCTTGTTGGGAACACAAAGTTTCTTTTCACTTGTAAACTCCACTCCATACATATATATGGGGATGTACTAGATCCAAATCTGTTTTATAGTGAAAACTGCAGGAACATCAAACCGGCACTAGGAAACAGACTGAGAAACCAGAGTAAAAGTTTCTCCTGCAACTCGTTCCCTTTGTGCTAGATGAACGAACGTCTCTCTACATGCTCAGTTCTGAGAGATAAGTGTGTGTGAAAGCCGTCCTTCACCTAGCTTGTTGGGAACACAAAGTTTCTTTTCAGTTGCAAACTCCACTCCATACATATATATGGGGAGGTAAGAGCTCCAACACGGTTTTACAGTGAAAACTGCAGGAACTTCAAACCGGCACTAGGAAACAGACTGAGAAACAAGAGTAAAAGTTTCCCTGCAACCCGTTCCCTTTGTGCTAAATTAACGAACGTCTCTCCACATGCTCAGTTCTGAGAGGTAAGTGTGTGTGAAAGCCGTTCTTCACCTAGCTTGTTGGGAACACAAACTTTCTTTTCACTTGCAAACTCCAATCCATACATCTATATGAGGATGTAATAGTTCCAACTCGATTTTACAGTGAAAACTGCAGGAAATTCAAACTGGCACTAGGAAACAGTCTGAGAATCCAGAGTAAAAGTTTCTCCTGCAACTCGTTCCCTTTGTGCTAGATGAACGAATGTCTCTCCACATGCTTAGTTCTGAGAGATAGGTTTGTGTGAAAGCCCTCCTTCAAATAGCTTGTTGGGAACACAAAGTTTCTTTTCAGTTGCAAACCCCACTCCATACATATATATGGGGAAGTACGAGCACCAACTCGGTTTTAGAGTGAAAAATGCAGGAACTTCAAACCGGCACTAGGAAACAGACTGAGAAACCAGATTAAAAGTTTCTCCTGCAACCCGTTTCATTTGTGCTAGATGAACGAACATCTCTACACATGCTCAGTTCTGAGAGATAAGTTTGTGTGAAAGCCGTACTTCACCTAGCTTGTTGGGAACACAAAATTTCTTTTCACTTGCAAACTCCACTCCATACATATATATGGGGAGGTTCTAGCTCCAGGTCTGTTTTACAGTGGAAACTGCAGGAACTCCAAACCGGCACTAGGAAACAGACTGAGAAACCAGAGTAAAAATTTCTCCTTCAACCCGTTCCCTTTGTGCTAGATGAACGAACGTCTCTCCACATGCTCAGTTCTGAGAGATAAGTGTGTGTGAAAACCGTTTTTCACCTAGCTTGTTGGGAACACAAAGATTATTTTCACTTGCAAACTCCACTCCATACATATATATGGGGATGCACTAGCTCCAACTCTGTTTTACAGTGAAAACTGCAGGAACTTCAAACCGGCACTAGGAAACAGACTGAGAATCCAGAGTAAAAATTTCTCCTGCAAACCGTTCCCTTTGTGCTAGATGAACGAACGTCTCTCCACATGCTCAGTTCTGAGAGATAAGTGTGTGTGAAAGCCGTACTTCACTTAGCTTGTTGGGAACACAAAGTTTCTTTTCACTTGCAAACTCCACTCCATACATATATATGGGGAGGTACTAGCTCCAACTCGGTTTTACAATGAATACTGCAGGAACTTCAAACCGGCACTAGGAAACAGACTGAGAAACCAGAGTAAAAGTTTCTCCTGCAACCCGTTCCCTTTTTGCTAGATGAACGAAAGTCTCTCCACATGCTCAGTTCTGAGGGATAAGTGTGTGTCAAAGCCGTCCTTCACCTAGCTTGTTGGGAACACAAAGTTTCTTTTCACTTGTAAACTCCACTCCATACATATATATGGGGATGTACTAGATCCAAATCTGTTTTATAGTGAAAACTGCAGGAACATCAAACCGGCACTAGGAAACAGACTGAGAAACCAGAGTAAAAGTTTCTCCTGCAACTCGTTCCCTTTGTGCTAGATGAACGAACGTCTCTCTACATGCTCAGTTCTGAGAGATAAGTGTGTGTGAAAGCCGTCCTTCACCTAGCTTGTTGGGAACACAAAGTTTCTTTTCAGTTGCAAACTCCACTCCATACATATATATGGGGAGGTAAGAGCTCCAACACGGTTTTACAGTGAAAACTGCAGGAACTTCAAACCGGCACTAGGAAACAGACTGAGAAACAAGAGTAAAAGTTTCCCTGCAACCCGTTCCCTTTGTGCTAAATTAACGAACGTCTCTCCACATGCTCAGTTCTGAGAGGTAAGTGTGTGTGAAAGCCGTTCTTCACCTAGCTTGTTGGGAACACAAACTTTTTTTTCACTTGCAAACTCCAATCCATACATCTATATGGGGATGTAATAGCTCCAACTCGATTTTACAGTGAAAACTGCAGGAAATTCAAACTGGCACTAGGAAACAGTCTGAGAATCCAGAGTAAAAGTTTCTCCTGCAACTCGTTCCCTTTGTGCTAGATGAACGAATGTCTCTCCACATGCTTAGTTCTGAGAGATAGGTTTGTGTGAAAGCCCTCCTTCAAATAGCTTGTTGGGAACACAAAGTTTCTTTTCAGTTGCAAACCCCACTCCATACATATATATGGGGAAGTACGAGCACCAACTCGGTTTTAGAGTGAAAAATGCAGGAACTTCAAACCGGCACTAGGAAACAGACTGAGAAACCAGATTAAAAGTTTCTCCTGCAACCCGTTTCCTTTGTGCTAGATGAACGAACATCTCTACACATGCTCAGTTCTGAGAGATAAGTTTGTGTGAAAGCCGTACTTCACCTAGCTTGTTGGGAACACAAAATTTCTTTTCACTTGCAAACTCCACTCCATACATATATATGGGGAGGTTCTAGCTCCAGGTCTGTTTTACAGTGGAAACTGCAGGAACTCCAAACCGGCACTAGGAAACAGACTGAGAAACCAGAGTAAAAATTTCTCCTTCAACCCGTTCCCTTTGTGCTAGATGAACGAACGTCTCTCCACATGCTCAGTTCTGAGAGATAAGTGTGTGTGAAAGCCGTACTTCACTTAGGTTGTTGGGAACACAAAGTTTCTTTTCACTTGCAAACTCCACTCCATACATATATATGGGGAGGTACTAGCTCCAACTCGGTTTTACAATGAAAATTTCAGGAACTTCAAACCGGCACTAGGAAACAGACTGAGAAACCAGAGTAAAAGTTTATCCTGCAACACGTTCCGTTTTTGCTAGGTGAACGAAAGTCTCTCAACATGCTCAGTTCTGAAAAATAAGTGTGTGTCAAAGCCATCCTTCACCTAGCTTGTTGGGAACACAAAGTATCTTTTCACTTGCAAACTCCACTCCATACTTATACATGGGGATGTACTAGCTCCAACTCGGTTTTACAGTGAAAACTGCAGGAACTTCAAACCGGCACTAGGAAACAGACTGAGAATCCAGAGTAAAAGTTTCTCCTGTAACCCGTTCTATTTGTGCTAGATGAACGAATGTCTTTCCACATGCTCAGTTCTGAGAGATATGTGTGTGTGAAAGCCCTCCTTCACCTAGGTTGTTGGGAACACAAAGTTTCTATTCACTTGCAAACACCACTCCATACATATATATGGGGAGGTACTAGCTCCAAATCGGTTTTACAATGAAAACTGCAGGAACTTCAAACCGGCACTAGAAAAAAGACTGAGAAACCAGAGTAAAAGTTTCTCCTGCAACCCGTTCCCTTTTTGCTTGATGAACAAAAGTCTCTCCACATGCTCAGTTCTGAGAGGTAAGTGTTTGTCAAAGCCGTCCTTCACCTAGCTTGTTGGGAACACAAAGTTTCTTTTCACTTACAAACTCCACTCCATACATATATGTGGAGGTAGTAGCTCCAACTCGGTTTTACAGTGAAAACTGCAGGAAATTCAAACCGGCACTAGGAAACAGACTGAGAAACCAGAGTAAAAGTTTCTCCTGCAACCCGTTACATTTGTGCTAGATGAACGAACGTCTCTCCACATGCTCAGTTCTGAGATGTAAGTGTGTGTGAGAGCCGAACTTCACCTAGGTTGTTGGGAACACAAAGTTTCTTTTCACTTGCAAACTCCACTCCATACATATATATGGGCAGGTACGAGCACCAACTCGGTTTTACAGTGAAAACTGCAGGAATTTCAAACCGGCAGTAGGAAACAGACTGAGAAACCAGAGTAAAAGTTTCCCCTGCAACCCTTTCCTTTTGTGCTAGATGAACGAAGGTCTCTCCACAAGCTAAGTTCTGAGAGATAAGTGTGTGTGAAAGCCGTCCTTCACCTAGCTTGTTGGGAACACAAAGTTTCTTTTCACATGCAAACTCCACTCCATACATATATATTGGTGGTACTAGCACCAACTCGGTTTTACAGTGAAAACTGCAGGAACATCAAACCGGCACTAGGAAACAGACTGAGAAACCAGAGTAAAAGTTTCTCCTGCAACCCGTTCCCTTTGTGCTAGATGAACGAAAGTCTCTCCACATGCTCAGTTCTGAGAGATAAGTGTGAGTGAAAGCCGTCCTTCACCTATCTTGTTGGGAACACAAAGATTCTTTTCACTTGCAAA